>NC_092710.1:207461241-212261241 GCF_047496885.1 Scyliorhinus torazame
AAGGCACCACTGGAAGGGATCAAAGCAAAGTGGGAGGAAGAGTTGGGAGAGGTTATAGAGGACGGGGTCTGGTGTGAGGTGCTCCGGAGAATAAATGCCTCCACCTCATGTGTGAGGTTGGGGCTGATACAGCTGAAGGTGGTATACAGAGCACACCTCACAAGGGAGAGGATGATCCGATTCTTTGAAGGAGTAGAAGATGTGTGTGAGCGTTGCGGGGGGAGCAGGGGGGTGGAGATAGGTTTTGGTCTTGTCCAAAGCTAGAAGATTACTGGAAGGAGGTTTTTAGGGTAATTTCCAAGGTGGTGCATGTGCAACTGGACTCGGGTCCCCGGGAGGCCATGTACGGGGTGTCGGACCAGCCAGGGTTGGAAATGGTTGCGGAGGCAGATATCGTAGCCTTCGCCACGTTGATCGCCCGAAGGCGGATCCTGTTGGGATGGAGAACAGCCTCCACCTGGCGTGGCGGGGGGGATCTGTTGGAATTCTTGGCGCTTGAGAAGGTTAAGTTTGAACTGAGGGGAAGGACGGAGGCATTCTACAAGTCATGGGCATTATTCATGATGCACTTTCAAGAACTGGATAACATCGGACATTAGTTGGGGGGGGGGGGTGGGGGGGAGGTGGAGGGGGTCTGTATGTATTAAGGGTGACTATGGGTAATCCCTGATTCCTTTTTGTCGTTTGTTTATGTAAACATGCGGGCTAATGTTTGGGGGTTGGTGGGAGGATGGGATTGTTGTTATCGTTATGGGGATTGACACATTTGTTGCTGATTATTGTTTATTGTTGGTGGGTATAAATTTGGGAGAAAATGTGAAAAAGGAGGTGAATAAAAATATTTTAAAAAACCAAAACATTTTATCTGGTTTAAAAAAAAAAAAAAAAAAAAACGTCTTGTAGGTATAATTAAACAATTCAAAACACCTTGGGTTATTTTTTGATCAAAAAAGCAAATTAATCAATCATCTGAACTAGGCAATTGTGAATTAAGTGGAACAGATTATAAATATGTGCATTCCAGGGGAGGTTGACGGGTTGGACAAAGGGTCACCAAACAGGAAATGGGGGTTGGGGGGAGAAACAAAATGGGCCAAAGATGGGAGGAAACGCTCCCAAGAGGGGAGCCACCGAGGAGCAATATGAGAGCACGGAGTTAAGAAGAGAGGGAGGGCCGCCGCGCAGCTCCTGAGAAGGAGGGAGTGCCTGGCAGAATGGGGAGGGTATTGGGGGGGATGGGATGGCAGCAGTAGAGAGTAAGGGAGGGAGCAAGGGGGAAGAGAAGCCCACAGGGGCACAGGGATTGAGGGAGGGAATTGGGGGAAGGGGGAGGGTAGAATGCTGGTTGCAACAGATCGCACATGACGATAACATGAACAAGGATATCGATGGCAGCCATCTTGGATGGCACCTAGACAAAGGGAAACTCATCCACATGATGAGTGTGGCTGACCTTGTAGGAGAAGGGCAACAGAAACCCCCCATCAGAATAGACACCTGGAATGAATGGCCTGGTGAAAATATCTAGAGTCTTTGCCCATTTGAAAAGCCTGAAGGCCGATGTAATTTTGCTGAGGATTGACTGAGGGTTAGGAAGGAATGGATCGACACACCCTCCAAGCGTGCTTCAGGTAGAGGGATGGGGGGTGGTGGACATATTGTTCAATAAGAGGATGAACTTTACACCGATGAAGACAGTAAGAAACCGGGGGTGAACGATATGTCATGTTCAGCTGTGCCAACACCCCCCCCCCCCCCCCCCCCCCCCAACATAGACCGAATGAGTAAGTGCAGTGGAATGTCTGAGTGAGTGGAATGCACTTAGTGCAACTTACACCTCTGATGTGGGCAATTTTTACGAACCTTGGAGTTTCACCTTGGGATCTAATAGTGGGAAGTAATGAATCCAAGCTACAATTGAACAAACTGACACAAATAATATCAAGTATGTGGCTTTATTCTTCAGTCTGTTAGGTTCCTGCCATCTATGCCTTTGGGTAGTCCTACGATCCTCAAATTTTGGCAGCGGGATCTAATCTTCTGATCCTCAACCTTCCCCTTGAGCATTCCCTGGCCACCACTAACCAGTATCTGCCGTAATTAGCTTTTTTTCCACCACAAACCTTGTCACTTCAGTTTCTAGTGCAACAATCTGGTTGGTTGCAGCTCTTCCCAGTTCTCACACTGTCTCTTCCTGGGCCTCGGGTAACTCTGGAATCTGAGCATTAAAGTGAGACTAGCTGTCTCGCTTTAATATGCAGATTTTCTAAAAAGTGACCCCGTCCACAATGGGCGGAATTCACATCGCAACGTCTCGTGAGATCACATTAGATCTCGTGAGGCGTTGTGAAGCTGGGTAGTTGCCGGGAGCGGGGTCTCCTGGCCACACTGCGCCATGGTGAGGTTCTTTTCTAAAAATACATTAATCTTTATTGTCACAAGTAGGTATACATTAACACTGCAATGAAGTTACTGTGAAAAGCCCCGAGTTGCCACATTCCGGCTATGTTTGGGTACACGGAGGGATAATTCAGAATGTTCAAATTACCTAACAGCACGTCTTTCGGGACTTGTGGGAGGAAACCGGGGCACCCGGACGAAACCCACGCTGGCACTGAGAACGTGCAGACTCCACACAGACAGTGACCGAAGCAGTGAATCGAACCTGGAACCGTGGAGCTGTGAAGCAACAGTGCTACCCACTGTGCTACCCACTGTGCTACCGTGCTTCCCACAGTGGGCACAGCGTGGCTGGAAATCACACCCAAAGACTATTTTACCTTTCACTTATTATTTTCACCCCTCCCCTCAGTGTGTGTGTGTGTGTGTGATTGGATTTGTTTATTGTCACGGCTGCCTAGGTACAGTGAAAAGTATTTTTCTGTGCAGTTCAAACAGATCACTTTATACAGGAAAAGAAAATATGTAAAAGGGCAATTCAAGATACACAATGTAAATACATAGACGCGTGTATGCGTACAAACCTGCTGACTCTAATTATTGGGTAGCCAAGGTATTTTTCGAAGAATTATTGGTGAATTCAATTTTGTTGCAACTCCAGTCAAGTGGGGCTGGAATTGACTGCGCCCTAGCCCAGGGTGCTGTAACACCAGGCAGCAGAGTTTTTGAGGAACTCCAGTTTCCAGAGGGTAGAAAGTGGGAGACCAGCCAGGGATGCGTTAGAATAATTGAATCTAGAGATAACGTGTGAATGAGGGTTTCAGCAGCAGATAATCTGAGAGAGGGGCGAAATAGCACAGTGTTATGGAAGTGAAAAAAGTGGTCTAAGGTGGTGAACAGATTAGTTTGATTTCAGACGATTGCCAGGAGGAAAAATAAAACCAATAGCGAGACAATACCAATATAATCAAATAACTCCGTGTTTATGCTCATTCAATGAAGCTACCATATTGGCCAATGTGACTGTACAATTAAAATGTCAGTATTTCATAGCATGTAGAAGGTATCACATTTCCTTGTGTATATGGACAAGGGAAACCTAATATTCTTGTTGAAATCATGAAATACAATATCTCACACGTTCCTCCACATCATCTGCATTGAAATAAACACAATTTTTTTTTGGGGGGAAAAAAGAACAAAATCATATTTTCCTTTATTCTTTCATGGGATGTGAGTGTCACTGGCAAAACCAGCATTAGTTGCTCACTCCTAATCGCCCTTGAAACTGAGTGACTTGTTAGGCCGTTTCAGAGGGCAGATAAGAGTCGACTACATTTCTGTGGGTCTGGAGTCAAAGACAGATTTCCTTCGCTAAAGGACGCATATGAACCAGATGGGTTTTTACGACAATTGATAGCTGTCATGGTCACTGAAACTCGCTTTATAATTTCAGATTTATTAATTAAATGAAAATTCCACCAGCTATTGTGGGATTTAAACCCTAGTCCCGATAGCAGTAGCCTGGGCCTTTGGATTGCTAGTCCAGTGATTTCCAATACCCTATATTTAATAAACCGTGGCTGTATACCTCATAAATATTGGAGATTGTTCCAATTATGAGAGGCCTAGATAGGGTGGACCTGAAGAGGATGTTTCCACTAGTAGGAGAAACCAGAACTCGAGGTAACAACCTCAGACTGAAGGGACAATCCTTTAAAACCGATGAGGAGGGATTTCTTCAGCCCAAAGCTGATGAATCTGTTGGACTCCTTGCGGCAGAATGCTGTGGAGTCCAAGTCACTGAGTGTCTTTAAGACAGGGATAGATAGGTTTTTGATTAGGGGATCAAGGGTTCTGGGGAGAAGGTTGGAGAATGGGGATGAGAAACATATCGGCAATGATTGAATAGCGGAGCAGACTCGATGGGCTGAATGGACTAATTCTGCTCCCATGTCTTATAGATTATCATAGAATTTACAGTGCAGAAGGAGGCCATTTGGCCCATCGAGTCTGCACCGGCTCTTGGAAAGAGCACCCTACCCAAGGTCAACCACCTCCACCCTATCCCCATAACCCAGTAACCCCACCCAACACTAAGGGCAATTTTGGACACTAAGGGCAATTTATCATAGCCAATCCACCTAACCTGCACATCTTTGGACTGTGGGAGGAAACCGGAGCACCCGGAGGAAACCCACGCACACACTGGGAGGATGTGCAGACTCCGCACAGACAGTGACCCAAGCCGGAATCGAACCTGGGACCCTGGAGCAGTGAAGCAATTGTGCTATCCACAATGCTACCGTGCTGCCCAAAGTACCCAATTCTTTTTTTTTTCCAATTAAGGGCCAATTTAGCATGGCCAATCCTACACATCTTTGGGTTGTGGCGGTGAGACCCGCACGGGAAGAGTGTGCAAATTTCACAGTGACCTGGGGGCTAGATTGAACCCGGGTCCTCAGCATTGTGAAGCAGCAGTGCTAACCACTGTGCCGCCCCCTTATGGTCTTATGGGTTTCCAGTCATCATTTCGTCTTTTCCAGGGTCTCTTTGAAGAGGGACAAAGTGATTGCTATGGCTGTCTTCATAATCTCTGAGGTCCTCTTTGATAGTGCTCCTGTGCCAGGAGTCCCATCCATTGTCCTGTTGGTGGCTGGATCGGTGCTGGTGGTCGGGTCGGCGATCCCTCCTGATCTGCCATGCTCTGTTTGGTGTCACTCAACATGAAAGCCATTTACGTCCTTCTTTCCTGGCTTTTACCGCTCCTGTTTTTTCTGTTCTTTGGTAGATTTGAGGGTATTTTCTTGGGTGGTTATCATTTGTTTAGTTGTGGGTGAGGGAAGGGGTTTTTATTGTTGCTTTAGTGGTTGCTTTTTAGGTTGTAGGGCTAGAATTAAAGTTTCCAGAGGAGAGCCACCTTTCGTGTGACTGTTCAGCACATCACCACCACCAGAATACATCACCTGCAAACTTGACAATCATATATTCACTTCCTTTGTCCAAGTCATTAATATATATTGTAAATAATTTTGACCTCCAGTGCTGATTTCTGTGGCATGGCACTAGTTAGTGTGCCATCTAGAAAATGTCCCTCTTATCCCAAATCTGTCTTCTAATAGTTAGCCAATCTTCTGTCGATAGTGTGGAAGGATGTAGCAGGTTACAGAGGGATATAGATAAGCTGCAGAGCTGGGCTGAGAGGTGGCAAATGGAGTTTAATGTAGAGAAGTGTGAGGTGATTCACTTTGGAAGGAATAACAGGAATGCAGAATATTTGGCTAATGGTAAAGTTCTTGAAAGTGTGGATGAGCAGAGGGATCTAGGTGTCCATGTACATAGATCCCTGAAAGTTGCCACCCAGGTTGATAGGGTTGTGAAGAAGGCCTATGGAGTGTTGGCCTTTATTGGTAGAGGGATTGAGTTCCGGAGTCGGGAGGTCATGTTGCAGCTGTACAGAACTCTGGTACGGCCGCATTTGGAGTATTGCGTACAGTTCTGGTCACCGCATTATAGGAAGGACGTGGAGGCTTTGGAACGGGTGCAGAGGAGATTTACCAGGATGTTGCCTGGTATGGAGGGAAAATCTTATGAGGAAAGGCTGATGGACTTGAGGTTGTTTTCGTTGGAGAGAAGAAGGTTAAGAGGAGACTTAATAGAGGCATACAAAATGATCAGGGGGTTGGATATGGTGGACAGTGAGAGCCTTCTCCCGCGGATGGATATGGCTGGCACGAGGGGACATAGCTTTAAACTGAGGGGTAATACATATAGGACAGAGGTCAGAGGTAGGTTCTTTACGCAAAGAGTAGTGAGGCCGTGGAATGCCCTACCTGCTACAGTAGTGAACTCGCCAACATTGAGGGCATTTAAAAGTTTATTGGATAAACATATGGATGATAATGGCATAGTGTAGGTTAGATGGCTTTTGTTTCGGTGCAACATCGTGGGCCGAAGGGCCTGTACTGCGCTGTATTGTTCTATGTTCTATGTTCTCTCTATGCTAATATTCTTCCTCCAACATCATGGACTTTTATCTTATTAAGTAGCCTTTTGTGCGGTACCTTATCAACCACTTTTTGGAAATCTACTGGTTAGTTCCCCATTATCTAACTTGTTACCACCTCCAAGAATTCTGATAAAACGTGAGAGGGACTTAAATCTTTGGCGAGGTGCCCTATTGGTCACGACTCGTATTAGATTCTGTGTATGCCAGTATTTCATATCACCTGAGCTGTTAACTATTGGCCCAGTAACATGGAAGACCCTGTAGACTCCAGTGTCACCTGAGAAAGTGTTATTAAAGCAACCCAATGCCAGTTAGCATTTGATCCCCTTGCACTACTGCACAACTATGGGGATCATCAAAACAAAGTGCATATATTCTTCTGGTGGATATTGTGAAGTCTCCTCTCATAACCCCAAAAATTGTCTGTGAGCAAACCTGCTTTTGTATTATTTTTCTATTTTTAAAAATAAATTTAGAGTATCCAATTAAGTTTTTCCAATTTAGGGGCAATCCACCTACCCTGCACATCTTGGGTTGTGGGGGCGAAACCCACGCAGACACTGGGAGAATGTATCTGCTTTTGTATTATAAGCGGTCTGTTGTGGGGAATAGTACCTGTCCCTACATACACAAATGTAGTTCCATTCATTTTAATTGTATCATTTTCCCATCTTTGCATTTAAAAAGATTATGCCCAGTTTGTACCTCGGCTATTGCTTTGCTGAATGCCTTTTATTCCTCTTTAGGCTTTACCCTGCAATCGCCTTTTGCAATCTGTCTGTTTGAATCATCTCTTTTAAATTAGCTGTTCCCGAGTTCAGCATGTTTACTTTTGCTATTTTTTAGATCTCGTTCCATAATTATACTGAACTTAATTATGTTGTGGTCACTGTTGGTTAAATAATCTGCAAGTGTAAGTTGCCCTTTCTAGCTTTCCTGGAACCAGATTGAATCCTGCTTCCTTCCTTGGTGGGTTAGAGGCAAATTTAAAGGGACAGGTTTCAATTCTGTTCAAGTTATTGTGTTTTGAATGGGTTAAAATCTGGCCATATTGATTGAGACAGCCCTGTATACAACAAAGCTTTCTCCCTATTCTACCCTTGCTACGAGGTTTTTTAATCAAGCATGAAACTGTATTAATTTGGTCACCTCGATGATGAATCTTATAACAACTTGGGTTGAGTTCATTACACTGTGCAATGTGCTGAGACTGGTCAAATGCTAATGACCTAAAGAATGCATGTTGCTGAACAGTGCTTGGGGAAGTCTTTCCAGGTTTGTTTCAAAACACAGAACTATTGATTGCATCAATCTGCTGCAATTCACAACAGAAACAGAAATGTCCCTGATTTGAGACATTGACCAAGGATGAATCTAGACAACAAAGGAGCACATCAGCTGGTTGGAATTTGGAAACGTTCTGGGATGTTTTCACATTGTAGGGCAGGGTAAGTAACTACAGATGTGGTTTATATGGTCTCAATGAGTAGGGAGGGTCTTGATTTGGCTCCCTCTCAGTATATTGTCCTTGGAGTATGCTGGTGCCTTGTCAGAAGATTACATTTTTTGTTCAGTATGTGGAAAGAGTAAACAAGCCAGAAGTGCACACCCTCCTGTTGCTGGAAACACCAAATGATAATTGTTGTAATGGGTGTCGAGGGATACAAAGCAAAGGCACTTAAATGGACTTGATATACAGATCAGCATTAATCTAATTGGCTCAAGAGGCTGAATTACCTACTCCTATTCCTTTGTTTCCATACTGGATTTTAAAATTCATTGGTGGGATATGGGTGTCGCTGAAGAATTGCATATGTTTCTAATCCTGTAGAATTCTCAACACTTATAAAACTGTGAGCAATTTTCTGTCACAAAAGCATGTAATAACTTTGTTAAGTTGTGTTCATAGAGCACCTTTTATGTGTTGACTAAAAGCTTTTTAAGGAGTATTTTAAAAGAAGAGATGATGTGGAGATGGCGGCGTTGGAATGGGGTGAGCACAGTAAGAAGTCTTACAACACCAGGTTAAAGTCCAACAGGTTTGTTTCAAACACTAGCTTTCGGAGCACTGCTCCTTCCTCAGGTGAATGAAGAGGTATGTTCCAGAAACATATATATAGACAAATTCAAAGATGCAAGGCAATGCTTAGAATACGAGCATTTGCAGGTAATTAAGTGTTTACAGATCCAGAGATGGGGAAAAGCCCTGACAAAAGCTTTTCCCCAGGGTAGAGGGGTCAATTACTAGGGGGCATAGGTTTAAGGTGAGAGGGGCAAGGTTTAGAGTAGATGTATGAGGCAAGTTTTTTTACACTGAGGGTAGTGGGTGCCTGGAACTCGCTATCGGAGGAGGTGGTGGAAGCAGGGACGATAGTGACATTTAAGGGGCATCTTGACAAATACATGAATAGGATGGGAATAGAGGGATACGGACCCAGGAAGTGTAGAAGATTGTAGTTTAGTCGGGTGACACGGGCTTGGAGGGCCGAAGTGCCTGTTCCTTTTGTTCTTTGTTCTTTGTTCTTGACATGCCCACCTATTACCACTTGCCAGCTTTTGGCCCTTGCCTTGAATGTTATGGCGTGCCAAGTGTTAATTTCTAAAGGATCTGAGGCATCCTGCCTCTACCACCCTCTCAGGCAGTGCATTCCAGACCATCGCCACTCTCTGGGTAAAAACGTTTTTCCTCAAATCTACCCCAAACCTCCCACCCCTCACTTTGAACTTGTGTCCCCTCGTAACTGACCCTTTAACTAAGGGGAACAGTGTTCCCTGTCCATGCCCCGCATAATCTTGCACACCTTGATCAGGTCACCCCTCAGTCTTTTCTGCTCTAGAGAAAACCCCCAAGAATATCCAACCTCTTTCTGTAACTTAAATGTTCCATCCCAGGCAACATTCTGGTGATTTTCTTTCTGCACACCCTCCAGTGCCATTAAATCCTTCCGAAGATGTGGTGACCAGAATTGCACACACTACTCCAGCTGTGGCCTCACCAAAGTTCCATACAACTCCACCATGACCTCCTTACTTTTGTAATCTATGCCCCGATTGATAAAGGCAAGTGTCCCATATGCCTTTTTCACCACCCTATTAACCTGCCCTTCTTCCTTCAGAGATCTATGGACAAACAAGCCCAAGGTCCCTTTGTTTTTCGGAACTTCCCAGTGTTCGACCTTTCATAGTATACTCCCGTGTTAAATTACACCTTCCAAAGTGTATTACTTCACATTTTTCAGGGTTAAATTCCATCTGCTACTTATCTGCCCATTTGACCATCCCATCTATATCTTCCTGTAACCCAAGACACTCAACCTCATTGTTAACCACCGTGCGAATCTTTGTGTCATCCACAAACATATTGATCCCACCCCCGACATAGTCATCTGTCATTTATATAAATTACAAACAATAGGGGACCCAGCACGGATCCCTGCGGTATGCCACTGGCCACTGACCTCCAGACACTAAAGCAACCATCTTTCATCACTCTCTGTCTGTCTCCTACAGCTAAGTCAATTATGAATCCACCTTATCAAATCGCCCTGTATCCTATGTGCATTTGCCTTAATAAGTCTCCCATGTGGGACCTTCTCAAAGGCTTTGCTGAAATCCATGTAAACGACATCAACTACTCTACCCCCTGGTCACATGCTCAAAAAATAAAATCAAATTTGTTAGGCATGACCTCACTCTGACAAAGCTGTGCTGACTAACCTTGATAATCCAGTTTCTAAACCATTATTTTTGAGACCTATAAAAAGAGATCGCCCAGCACTGCTTGTCTGCTTGGCGAAACAAGAGTGCTTTTAGTGTTGGTGAAAAACAAGGAGTTCAGTGAAAGTGGAAGAAGGTGAAGCTAAAAAGACTTGAGTGCAGAGTTCAGTCTCCATCCAGGTAGGAGCGGAGCGTAGTTGTGTTTCATAAACACCAAGGTCAGATTCCTGTTCTCATTGACTTCGCAGTCAGCGTCACAGTGAAGCAGTCAAGAGTTCAAAACATTTTTTTTTGGAGGAGGGGATTAACTGAGAAACAGCGCAAATAAGTGAAAGTCAGGATCACTATAATAACGTGTGGTACCCTCAATAACAACGCTAAGAGTGTAAACGGTAAAGAAGGCTTTAATAAACTAAGAACTAGACTGGTGCCGAGACGTGTGCTAACAGCTATGCTGCCCACAAGGCGGCCCCTTGTATACGGCCCCCAGATGGGCGGAGTTCCCCAGGGTTCCAAGCCCGGTCTTAAAGGGGACATCACCTTACATGATGACAAGGGTACAGTGTTACCGTAACCGTTCACCACATTCACCCCCTGTTTAAAAAAGAGTCCAGCGGGGGTGAAGTGCCATCATAAGTCCATCCGTCTCAGTGGGCGGATCGTCCTCATCGACCTCCTCAGTTCGGGCGGTGATGCGGCGGACACGGACATCTTGGTGGAGGGTATGTCCGGGAGCACGGCGGTCGGAGCTTCGGTCCAGGTCGGGGCAGGGGAACAGGGCACGGAGGATAGGCGGGGGCGGTAGCGATGCCAGTGCCGGTGGGGTGTGTAAAGGAGGGGCGCTAGGGGCCGCGCGCGGTAGGTGCTCACCAACGGGGAGTGGGGCCGGGAGGAGGTGTGTTGTAGGGGGTGCCGGGTCCTGCAGGGGAGCGGCGCGGGAAAGGGCGTCTGTAGTGGGGGATCCAGCGGGTGCCAGATCCCGGAGGGAAACCGTATCTTGTCTGCCGTCGGGCTACTCTACGTAGGCGTAACTGGGGTCGGCGTGGAGTAATCTGATCTTTTCGACTAGGGGGTCTGTTTTATGGCTCCTCGTGTGCCTCCGGAGAAGAACAGGTCCCAGAGCCGTCAGCCAAGGTGGAAGCGAGACCCCGGAGGTAGACTTCCTGGGGAAGACAAACAATCGGTTGTGAGGGGTCTCATTCGTGGCCGTGCAGAGGAGCGACCTAATGGAGTGTAGGGCATCGGGCAGGACCTCCTGCCAGCGGGTAGTTGGGAGACTTCTCGACCGTAGGGCCAGAAGGACAGCCTTCCACACTGTTGCGTTCTCCTTCTCCACTTGCCCGTTTCCCCGCGGGTTATAACTGGTCTTTCTGCTCGAGGCGATGCCTTTGCTGAGCAGATACTGATGCAGTTCATCGCTCATGAATGATGCACCCTGGTCGCTTTGGATATAAGCAGGGAAACTGAACAGAGTGAAAATGCTGTGCAGTGTCTTAATCATGGTGGCTAAGATGTCGGGGCAGGTAATGGGAAGAGGGAGAACTCATCGATAATGGTGAGGAAATAGGCATTACGATTGGTGGACGGGAGGGGCCCCTTGAAGTCCACGCTCAGTCGCTCAAAGGGCCCAGAGGCCTTCATGAGCCGAACCTTGTCTGGCCGGTAGAAGTGCGGTTTGAACTCCGTACAGATCTGGCAGGTACTGATCATGGCCTTGACCTCGGTTGAGTAATGTAGGTTGCGGAACTTGATAAAATGGACGAGCCGGGTAACCCCCGGGTGACAGAGGTCATTGTGGATGGCTTGCAGGCGGTCGTCCTGCTCATGTGCCGTGGGACTGGGCATCTGGGGGCTCGTTGAGCTCCCCTGGACAATACTTGATATTGTACGTGTAGGTGGAGAGTTCGATCCTCCACTTCAAAATGTTATCGTTTTTTATTTTGTCCCTTTGCGTGTTATCGAACAAATAGGCGACCGACCGTTGATCGGTGACGAGGGTGAACCTCCTACCGGCTAGGTAGTGCCTCCAGCGCCACACAGCCTCCACGATGGCTTGTGCCTCCTTCTCGACTGCAGAATGTCGAACCTCGGAGGCGGTGAGGGTCCGGGAGAAGAACGCTACTGGTCTGCCTGCCTGATTGAGGGTAGCAGCCAGGGCGATGTCTCATGCATCGCTCTCTACCTGGAAGGGGATAGTTTCGTCAAAGCACGCATAGCGGCCTTAATGATATCGGCCATGATGCGGTTGAAGGCCAATCGAGCCTCAGCCGAGAGGGGAAAAGTAGTGGTCTTTATGAGTGGGCGGGCTTTGTCCGCATACTTGGGGACCCACTGGGCGTAGTAGAAGAGCCCCAAGCACCGTTTGAGGGCCTTGAGGCTGCGGGGGAGGGGAAGTTCGTTAAGGGAGCGCATGCGGTCGGGGTCGGGACCTAGGACCCTGTTTTCCACGACATAGCCGAGGATGGCTAGCTGGGTTGTGTGGAAAACGCATTTTTCCTCATTATAGGTCAGGTTAAAGGCTTGGGCGGTCTGGAGGAACTTTTTGAGGTTTGCATCATAGTCTTGCTGGTCATGGCCGCAGGTGGTGACATTGTCCAAGTACGGGTATGTAGCCCGCAAACCGTACTGGTCCACCATTTGATCCATCGCCCTTTGAAAGACGGAGACCCCATTTGTGACGCCGAAGGGGACCCTGAGGAAGTGGAAGAGCCGGCCGGCTGCTTCGAAGGCAGTATAGGGGCGGTCTTTTGGTCAGATGGTGAGCTGGTGGTAGGTGGATTTGAGGTTGACCGTGGAAAATACTCTGTATTGGGCGATCCGAGTGACCATTTCCGCGATGCGAGGAAGGGGGTACGCATCAAGCTGCGTGAATCGGTTTATGGTCTGGCTATAATCCACGATGATCCGTTTCTTATCCCCGGACCGGACTACCACCACTTGTGCTCTCCAAGGGCTGTTGCTAGCCTCGATGACCCCCTCTCCCAGTAAACGCTGGACCTCTGACTTGATAAAAGTCATATCTTGGGCACTGTGACGCCGGCTCCTGGTGGCAACGGGCTTACAGTCGCGAGTGAGGTTCGCAAATAGCGAGGGGGGCTGCGACTTTCAGTGTCGCGAGGCTGCATACCGTGAGTGGGGGGGCAAGGGTCCGCCGAACTTCAGTGTCAGGCTTCGGTGGCTGCACTGGCAATCCAGTCCGAGCAGCAAGGGGGCACAGAGATGGGGAAGGATATAAAATTTGAAACGGGTGTATTTGGCACCCTGGATCGAGAGATCCGCGATACAGTACCCCTTGATTTGTACCGAGTGGGACCCAGATGCGAAGGCTATGGTTTGGGACGCGGGATGGGTGCGCAGGGAGCAGCGCCTTACCGGTTCAGGATGAATAAAGCTCTCCGTGCTCCCGGAGTCGAAGAGGCATGCAGTGTCGCGCCCGTTGACCTGGACCTGCAACATAGAGTTCTGCAGGTGTTTTGGCCGAGTTTGGTCGAGGGTGATCGCTCCCACTCGCGGGTAGTCCGAGTCCTCAGCCGAGTCGGACTCTTAAAATGGCCGCCGCCGTCGGCTGCGCGTTTCGGTTCGAGAAGTTGGCCGCCGACAAGATGGCTGCTCCCATAATTTGCACGAGGCTGATGACGTGTCAGAAGGGGGCATGTCAGGTTGGTGCGCAGCCGCATTGCGAGGCCTGCGGGCCTGAGAGCCTGATTTTCGGGCTGGCTGTTCTTTGTTCTTGCCCCTGCTCTGGCCAGGCAGACCCTCGCAAAATGCCCCTTCTTCCCGCAGTCGCTGCAGATCTCAGAGCGGGCTGGACAGCGTGAGCGCGGGTGCTGGCCCTGCCCGCAGAAGTAGCACGGTGTGCCCCCATGATGAGCGGGTCGCCACGTGACGCAGGCCTGTAATATGGCTGAGCCTGAGGAAGTCTGGGGGGGGCTCACCGAGTCCGCGGGGTACGTACCCAAATTATGTCGGGCCACCTCCAGCATTAGCGTGTCCTGGTCTTTTGCCCTGTTTTCAAGCAGCCGCTGCTGGCAGGTAGAGAGCAGATGCCTGGCGTGCACCTTGTTGATAGGTTTGACGAACCGATTGCGGAGTAGCTCGACCACCTCTTCATAAGTCATCGCCTTTTCGAGCGTAGCGGAGATTCTGTGACACACCCGGGCGTGGAGTAGACGCAGCTTGCGCGACCCCAGGATGGGGGTCTCTGAGGAGTCCAGGTAAGCCTCGAAGCATCGGAGCCAGTAATTAAAAATTTCCTTTGCCTCCGGTGTCCGTGCTTCCAGGTTGAGCTCTGGTTTTAGGCTTGCGCCCATCCTGATGTAGTTTAGTTTATTAAATTGTGATACCCTCAATAACGACGCTTAGAGTGTAAACGGTAAAGAAGGCTTTAAAAAAAAATATATATATATATATATATTTATTAAAGTTTTTTAACACAATTTTTCTCCCTTACAAACCCCCCCTCGTAACAAAAAAAAAACCGAGAAATCGCGCAGAGCAAGATATATACATGGCAAAATGATATATTTACACAGCTTTGTACACTGGCCCTCACCCGTACGTGCCAGTTTCCCCAACCCTTCATGTTATCTCTTGCTCATCCACCCTCCCTGGCAGTCCCCCCTTTCTCCCCCCCCCCCCCCCCCCCCCCCCGCCCCCTCCCAGGACGTGTCCCCCCCCCCCCCCCCCCAAGGTTGCTGCTGCTGCTGACCGACCTTCCTCTAATGCTCCGCGACATAGTCTAGGAACGGTTGCCACCGCCTGTAGAACCCCTGCGCAGACCCTCTCAAGGCGAACTTAATCCTCTCCAACTTTATGAACCCAGCCATATCATTTATCCAGGCCTCCAGGCTGGGGGGCTTCGCCTCCTTCCACATTAGCAAGATCCTTTACTAGGGACGCAAAGGCCAGAATGCCGGCCTCTTTTGCCTCCTGCACTCCCGGTTCGTCCACTACTCCAAATATTGCTAGCCCCCAGCTTGGCTTGACCCGGACTTTCACCACCTGAGATATTGCTCCCGCCACACCTCTCCAGAACCCCTCCAGTGCCGGGCATGACCAAAACATATGGACATGGTTCGCCGGGCTCCCTGAGCACCTTCCACATCTGTCCTCGACCCCAAAGAACCTACTCAACCTTGCCCCCTCAAGTGCGCTCTGTGGACCACCTTAAATTGTATCAGGCTGAGCCTGGCACACGAGGAGGAGGAATTAACCCTACCTAGGCCATCAGCCCACAGACCTTCCTCGATCTCCTCCCCCAGTTCCTCCTCCCATTTACCCGTCAACTCTTCAACCAGCGCTTCCCCCTCTTCTTTCAACTCCTGGTGTATTTCCGACACCTTGCCCTCCCCGACCCATACACCCGCGATCACCCTATCGAACTTGTGCCGGGAGCAACGGGAATTCCCTCACCTGTCGCCTCACAAAAGCCCTCACCTGCATATATAGAAGGCTTTAATAAACTAAGAACTAGACTGGTGCCGAGACGCGTGCTCACAGCTACGCCGCCCACAAGGCGGCCCCTTATATACGGCTCCCAGATGGGCGGAGTTCCCCAGGGTTCCAAGCCCGGTCTCAAAGGGGACATCACCTTACATGATGACAAGGGTACAGTGTTACAATAACCGTTCATCACATAAAGTAATACAAGTTAACCAAGTAGGGTATGGGAAATAAAGTTAGCATAAGGGAGGTAAGTAAATAGTACTCGTATGTGGCATATTTTTTTTTAAAAAGGGGATGAATAAGGGGCTCAAGGGTAGCCATGGCAGGAGAGCTTTTGTCTGTGATATGCTCCTCCTGTGCTATGTGGCAAATCATGGAAGCTTCAATTGTTTCTGGTGACCAGGTGTGCAGGAAGTGTGTCCAACTGGAGCTCCTGGCAAACCTCATTTCCGAGCTGGAGCTGAGGGTGGTTTCACTGTGGAGCATCTGCGATGCTGAGCTAGTTGTGAATAGAACTTTCAGTGAAGTGGTCACACCGCAGGTGAGTACTGAACAGGCAGAAAGGACATGGGTGACCACCAGGTATAGTGGAGGAAGGCAGGTAATGAAGGGGTTCCCTGTGGTCATATACTGTTTTGGATACTGTTGAGGGAGATGACTGTGTAGGGGAAAGCAGTGGCAGTCAACTTCATGGCACCATGGGTGGGTCTGCTGCACAAGGGGAGGAGGAAGAATATCAAAGCTGTAGTGAATGGGGATTCTATTATAAGGGGAACAGACAGGCATCTTGTGTGGCTGCAAACAAGAATCCAGGTTGGTATGTTGCCTCCCTGGTGCCCGGGTTAGGAATGTCACTGTACAGCTGCAGGGAATACTGAAGAGGGAGGGAAAACTGACTGATATTGTGGTACACATAAAAAGGCAGTAAAAGGGATGAAGTCCTGCAAGCAGAATTTAGGGAACTAGGAAGTAGATTAAAAAACAGGACCCAGAAGGTAGTAATCGCTGGATTATTTTCAGGTGCCACGTGCTAGTGAATAAAGAAATCGGAGGTTAGTCCGGATTAATGCCTGGCTGAAGAAATGGTGCAGGAAGGAGGGCTTTATATTTCTGGGACATTGGGATCATATTTGGGATGGTGGGATATGTACAAAGTAGATGGTTTGCACATGAACTGAAATGGGACCAGTGTACTTTATGGGAGGTTTACTAGTGCTGTTGGGGAGGGTTTAAACTAGCTTGATAGGGGGCTGGATCCTGAGAAAAAGTTTAGCAAGGGGAGATGCACACCTAAAATTAAATTGAGTCAGGAAGGCATAGTATGTCCAGACCTGTTAAGTCATAAGGGAGTTTTGCAAGATTGGATGATATTTATTTTGATGGACGGAGCCTGATGAACAAGGCAACTGAATTAAGAACACAAATTAAAACATAGGGTATGATGTAAATGCTGTCACTAAAACATGATTGACTGGGGGGCAGGATTGGCAGCTCAATATTCCAGGATACAGGATATTCAGGGAAGGTCAGGAAGGAGGTAAAAGAGGAGGAGATGTCACGATTTTGATCAGAAATTCAATTACAGCAGTAAGGAGGGGCTCTTCAACTGAAGCCATATGGGTAGAACTTAAAAAACAAAAAGGAGCAAGTCTCAGATATCGACAAATTTCAGAGAAGTGCACATGTAATAGGATAGTGATAGTCGGGATTTTAACTTCCCTAACATTAACTGGGGTAGTCATAGTGTGAAAGGTTTTGAGGGAGCGGAATTCTTAAAATGTATCCAGGAGAACTTTTTAAGCCAGTAGTATGTAAGAAGGTCCTGGACTTAATTTTAGATAATGAAGCTGGAAAAGTGGTTGAAGTATCAGTGGGGGGAGCATTTTGCAGACAATGCTAATAACTCAGATTCAAGATTGTCATGGAAAAGGACAAGAATGGATCTGAAATCAAAGTTCTAAACTAGGGGAAGGCCAATTTCTATACGATCAGATAAGATTTGGCAGAGTGGACTGGAAGCAGGTACTTTTAGGTAAATCTGTGACAGAACAGTGGAACGCATTCAAGCAGGAAATAGGTAGAGTACAGGGTAAAAATGTTCCAAGCAAGAGAAAGGGTGGGACCAACAAGTCCAGTGAACCCTGGAAAACTAGGAATGCCCAGCATTGTATAAGGTGAAAAAGGGAGGCTTATGGCAGATATAGAGGGCTCAAAACAGCAGAAACCCTAGAGGCATATAGAATATGCAAAAGGGAACTTAAAAAAGAAATTGGGAGAGCGAAAAGGTGGACATGAAAGGATACTTACTGGCAGGTAAAATAAAGGACAATCTCAAGTTGTTTTACAAGTACATTAAAGGTAAAAGGATAACTAGGGAAAGAGTAGGGCCCATTAAGGACTACAATGGTAATTTTTGTGTGGAGCAGGAGGACTTTGTGTTGGTGTTCATTTGTGAGAGGGACGGTGTGGGTATAGAAATCAGGGAGAAGGACTGTGAGAAGATTCAAGAGATTAAAATAGATGGAGAGGACGTTCTGATTGGCCTGGCAGACTTAAAAGTAGACCAATATCCAGGGCCAGATGAAATGTATGCCAGGCTGTTGAGGAGGCAAGGAAGGAAATAGGTGCGCTGGCAATAATTTTCGATTCCTCTTTGGCCGCAGGAGAGGTGCCGGAGGATTGGAGGATAGCCAATGTGGTACCATTATTCAAGAAGGGAGGGAGAGATACACTAAGAACTACAGGCCAGTCAGACTAACCTCAATGTTGAGACTATTGGAAGCAATTCTGAGAGACAGAATTAATCTGAATTTGGAGAGGTGGGGATTAATCAAGAACAGTCAGTATGGTTTTGTTCTGGCCAACTTGATTGAATTTTTTGAGGAGGTGTCCAGGTGTGTGGATGAGGGTAATGCATTTACACAGTCTACTTGGACTTCCAAGGCTTTTCTTGGGTGGCACAGTGGTTAATACAGCTGCCTCACGGTGCCGAGGTCCCGGGTCAATCCCAGCCCCGGGTCACTGTCCGTGTGGAGTTTGCACACTCTCCCTGTGTCTGTGTGGGCCTCACCCCACAACCCAAGGATGTGCAGGGTAGGTGGATTGGCCATGCTAAATTGGCCCTTAATTGGTAAAAAAGGAATTGGGTACTTTAAACCTATAAAAAAAGCATTTTAAAAAAAAAAAAAGCAACGCATTTGATAAGGTCCCACATGGGAGAGTGATTGCGAAGAGCCCATGGGATCCACGGAAAGTCGGCAAATTGGATCCAGAATTGGCTGAATGATACTGAGGATCAGAGGGACCTTGTTGTGCATGTACACCGGTCCCTTAAGGTAGCAGAACAGGTGGATATATTGGTTAAGAAGGCATATGCTTATTAACTGTGGTGTAGACTTTAAGAGTACGGAGGTGATGCTGGAACTGTATATGAGTTCGGCCACAGCTAGAGTATTATGTGCAGTTCTGAAATCCAAATTATAGGAACGATCTGATAGCACTGGAAAGGGTGCAGAGGAGATTTACCAGGATGTTGCCTGGACTGGAGAGTTTTAGCTGTGAAGAGAGATTGGATAGACTGTGGTTGTTTTCCTTGGCGAATAAGGGAGGAGGGTGTGGACTTGGTTGAGATGTATAAAATTATGAGGCACATGGGTAGAGTAGACAGGAAGAAACTTTTCCCCTTGGTGGAGGGATCAATGACCAGGTGGCATAGATTTAAGTTAGGGGCCAGAGATTTAGAGGGGATGTGAGGGAAAAACCTTTTTACTCAGCGGGTGATAGGAGTCTGGAACTCACTGCCTGAAAGGGTGGTGGAGGCACAGACCATTATAACATTTAAGAAGTATTTAGATGTTCACTTGCAATGCCAAGACGCATAAGGCTATGAGCAAAGTGCTGGGAAATAGGACTAGAATAGTGAGGTGGGTGTTTCTGACTGGCGCAGATGTGATAGGCCGAAGGGCCTTTTCTATACTGTAGACTTCATTCTTAGTGAGGCCATCAGGATTTGGAATAAGGGATGAGGATTTCATAAAACTGAGGCATTGCTAGACTAGATGTCAGTATCGACTGGAGGGGATTTTACTGTTAGACATGCAGGACTTGGTGCAAGTTATGATCGAAGCAGAAGAATTTTGGACAAGCTTATGGAGGGTGCAAATTTTGAGGCTAACCAGGAGTGCATTTAACTTGGAGATTACTGATGTATGGATGAGAGTTTAAGGAGCACATGTGCTGAGGTGGAGATGCCTAATATTCGACAAGTGGAAGTAGACCGATTTGATGATGAAACTAATGATGGTCAGGATCCCATCTCGTGGTCAAGAATACCAAGGATGTGAACAATTTTGTTCAGCCTCAGTCAGTGCATAGGGAGTTTTTTTGTGGGCACTGAAGACACATGGTTTTGTCTTTCCAATGTTTACAAAGTTTTACAACTTATTTGTATATAGAGAACGGCCAGTAGATCCATGTTGGTGTTTCTGCTCCACGTGAGGTTTTGCTTGCCCTTTTACATGTAAGACTTTTCTTTTTTTCTTCCTTTCTCCCTCTTCTGTCTGTCTAGCTTCCCTCTAAGTGCTGCTCGCCTCAACAACTTGCAGTAGCGAGCTCCATATTAATCACTCACTAACTAAAGGATCATCCCCTCCCCTGAAGCCCAAACTCCCTATTTATTCATGACCATCTTACAATTATGGCTTCTAGTTCTGGTCTCATCTGCATATGGAAACATCATCTCTACATTGGCCTGATCAAATGCTTTGATAATCTTAATCATTTCTGTGGTGATATCATGGTTGTGTTGTAATTCACCGATTGACCACTAGGCATCTCATTAGTATACAAGTGAATGTTAGAGTCAGATGACCTCAGACTGACTGGAGAGGTTGCTGGCATGTTAATACTGTTATTCATCTGTTATTTTGTATATAGTTGACCCACAGTTAATGTCAATAAATTGTTTATAGCTTTAGCTACAAGTGTTCTTATAATATAAATCAGACCTTTCGACAAGAACATTACAACTTCTAATGGACCACTCCTCTCTCAGTTGGAGAAAAGAGCCACAGCCTGTTCAGCCTAAATCAATTTGGACCACCACTGTTTCTAAGTTTTCACTATTTTGAACGAAAGTACACTGTAATCCCTCCAATACGGAAATCTATTGTTTGGAAACACTAGTTGCCTGGAATTTTTTTGAGCAGACCCAAGCATCCCCTTTGTCATTGGCATTATTTTAGTACAGTACTTTAGGAACAGAAACATGGAAATGACAATATTTGGATAAATAAACCAATTGTTATTACATCATTATGTTTTATTGCTGTTTTATATTTTGTGTAGATATCTCTATGGTGTTTTCTGCTTCTCTCACTTGTGGTAGGCATTCTAAAATAATTCTATTTCCTGGAAAATTCTGTCATCCACGAATGACTTGGTCCAGGCATTCTGGACTGGAGATTAGCAGTGTACTGTACTCTGATCTATCCTTTCGTGGTCCATTATGAATTACCTCACACTTGCCTGCACTATCTGCCACAGTTTTACTGCTCCGTTAATCTCTCACTGTTACATTGTAATCATATGTCCCTGTCTACACAATTTATTATGCCACAAATCTTTGTCATTGGTAGTCTTGGATATTTGAATTTCTATTGTGTTATCCAAACTAGTTGTGTTATTCAAATTAGTAAAACAAAAGTAATGAATGGTTGAGGCTGCATGCAGCACAGTAGTTAACCATTTTCCCTACTTTATTCTTTTAGGGCCTAACCAATCAATAATTTGCCTTCGATTTCACAAACTATAATTTTAGCTGGACTTGATAAAATTTATAACTCAAGCCCAAAGCTCATTTCTCTGATGTCAATAATATAAAAGATAAGGAAGGAAATGGATGCAGAGACTTTCATCTCTAACTTTCACCTGGCAGCATAGCCTCTGCCTTTGAACAGTGTCATACGAGGCAAATCAATCCTTTGTATACACTTAGGACCTGAAAAGGTTCATAGAATCATAGAAATCAGTGCAGAAGGAGGCCATTCAGCCCATCGAGTCTGCACTGGCCTTTGGAAAGAGCACCCTACCGAAGCCCACATCTCCACCCTATACCCGTAACCCCACCTAATCTTTTTGGACACTA
Organism: Scyliorhinus torazame; assembly: GCF_047496885.1. Classification (NCBI taxonomy): domain Eukaryota; kingdom Metazoa; phylum Chordata; class Chondrichthyes; order Carcharhiniformes; family Scyliorhinidae; genus Scyliorhinus; species Scyliorhinus torazame. The sequence goes on from NC_092710.1 coordinate 207,482,958, forward strand.
AGGACAATTTACCTAACCTGCACATTTTTGGACTGTGGGAGGAAACCCACGCAGAGACGGGGAGAAAGTGCAAACGCCACATAGACAGTCACCCGAAGGCGGAATTGAACCTGGGACCCTGGAGCAATTGTGCTAACCACTGTGCTACCGTGCCCCCAGGTTCTGGGCTATCTCTCCCTGGAACTTCCATTTGAGGGTGAAATGGAAACACACAAGCATTACTCGGCCATTCAGACCCTTAATACCTTTTTGTCTCACTCCAGACACTTGAAGAAAATAATTTAGGCTGCCACCCCAGAGCAACATTGAATGAGTACTGTACAGTTGGAGCTTTGACTTTGGGATTCTTCGTTAAACCAAGGCTCTGTTCTCACCCCGGGTCGACATAAATAAGTTCATATGTTCATAAGATATAGGAGCAGAATTAGGCCATTTGGCCCATTGGATATGCTCCGCCATTCGATCTCATCCTGACCTTAACGTCATCATCCTACCCATTCTCCATAACCCTTCAACCCATTACTGATTAAAAATCCGTCTAACTCCTCCCAAAATGTATTCACTGTCCCAGCATCCACAGCACTCAGGGGTCGCGAATTCCACAGATTCACAACCCTTTGCGAGAAGTAGTTTCTCCTCAACTCCGTTTTAAATTTGCTACCTATTATTCTAAGACTATGACCTCTTGTTTAGAATGCCCCACAAGAGGAAGCATCTGATTCATGTCTACCATCATCTTGTGTACTTCAATTCCACCTCTCCTGATTCTTCTAAACTCTAGGGGGTATAGGCCTAAACTGTCCAATCTCCCTTCATATGCCAAAACCCTCCTCTCTGGAATAAACCAAATGAACCTACTCCGAACTGCCTCCAATGCCACTACATCTTTCCTGAAATAAGGGGACCAAAACTGTGCACAGTACTCCAGGTGCGGTCTCACCAATGCCTTGCATAGATGCAACAACATTTCCTTACCTTTATACTCTATTCCTTTAGCTATAAATGCCAATATTCCATTCACTTTTGTTATTATCTGCTGTACCTGCATGCTAGTTTTCTGAGACTCATGAACCAGAATTCCCAGATCTCTCTGCAACGGTGCATCCCAAAGTCTGTCCCCAATTAGATAATAAGTTGTCATCCCATTTTTCCGACCAAAATGATCCCATTGCACTACTTGAAAGAGGAGAAGGGGGCTCACACCAGTCGGCCTGCACGACACACCATTTTCACTTTGCTTTAATGCAACAGGTGACCATGGCCATCATGATCTCACTTGCTTTGTCATTCAGTGTTTCTTTTCTGCGAAGGACTTCAGCTAATGCATTAGGTTCTCGCTGCATCCTTTGAAAAAAATCAAGACGCTTGTCCTCAAACTCGCCATGCCTTTGACGTTTTGAGGGTTTCAACATTTTAGTTGTCCGTACTTTCCTACATATAATACACATGGGCTTTGCATCCTGTTGCTAACTTTTGGTTGGTTCAATTGGCTCTGTTTTATAACCTTTGCTCTATCTTTATGATACCGTCACGAGATTCAAGGTCAAGTAATGATCAATAACTCAACACACCAATTAGTAAGATTCAAATCAAAGCACATTTATTATACACAGTAAATCGCTACTCATGTATAAACTCTACGTTCTAAGCTATTTCTTTCACTAACAGGCCAATACTTAGCTTCGGACTGGCCCACCAGGTCGGGGGAACAAATGGCCTTTCGTTCGGGTTCTGAGTCTGCGGGATTCAAAAGCTGGTACGGACTGGTAGCTAGGAGCGCCTATCTCGTAGCGAGCGTTGACTTGAGACTTACTTTCTTGGAGGCTGCTGGACAGTTCACTCTCAGGGGTTGCTTCGCGTTGCTGAGTGACCCTGTCAAGAAGAACGATTTGAACTTGGGGGCTTAACTTTTTAGTCCCATGGGGCTTCCTGCCTTTCGGGGCGGACCCTGTACCTGGTTCCAAGTGATTGGACTTCGTTCCAATCGCTTGGTTCGATTTCTCCAATACTGGAGCGGTTCCCTGATCGATGGGCGGTCTTGAGGTGGCCGTTAACCTCTTTTGTGTTGGCTCCTGCTGGCGGCGGGGAGTCTGGCTTGGCTTTGTTGATCCCAAATGTTTCGATTGTTCCCGGTGATCGCTCATTAGTATGTAGATGGCTGCTACATTATTATGCAGATGGCTGCTTGTATCGATGCTGTCTGGACTTTTGCAGAGTTTAATACACAGTAACTTGCACCTGCTAGTTTCTGCCTGTGTTGGCTGAATTTCCCTTCAGCCTTTGCTGTTCTCCATTTTAAATCTGGACTTGGCCAACCCGGGTGGCTACAATCAAGTTTACATTGGCACAATTAACAAAGCCATACGTTGAGAAATCATCTTAACACTGCTTTGTTCCCGATTTCAGTTTTGTCTTTGTTTACAGCGATTCATCTTCAGTTCTACACAGTCTTGCCTTGTTTGCTTGCAGCTGGAAAATGGAGGAATCTCTCCTCCATGATTTTGTGCCAAAGCACAGAGGTACAGGACACGTGAAAGGTTCTCTGCTGCCGCTTCTGGCCAGAAGACTGTAATGTTCTATTTAAAAGCAGGCCGCGGCCCTCATTCTCTTTTTAAAAGCCGCTCACGGCCGTTGGGCGCTTCACCCACAATTGGTAATGTCATGACCGGTGGCACCACGAGTCACCTGACCCTTGCCTGAAATCCACCTGCTGGCTGCGACCCGAAGTTTGAAAAACCCTGGCTTAGAGCGACATATCTGAATCTGGCTTTTGCACTTGGTAATTAAAACAGAAAAAGCCGATAAAGTTCAGCAGATCAGGTAGTGTGGAGAGAGTGGCAGAGTTGAAACACATTGAATGTATCAATTTGTAATATTTATGTGATGAAGACAAACTAAACTGCACTGAGTGCTGAATTTGGTGCTTTTTGAGTGCGATAGTGAGAGTTTGGTGACCGAGGGAGTATAAGGCTTCATTTTTATCTAAAATTTAGTCTTTCTTTTATTTAGTTAATTAACTTAAAAGTTGCTGTTTGGTTTAGAAGAAGGTGAATTTTCAATCAGCTTTAAACAGGCTTCTACTTCTAGGCACCTGCAGCTGGAGCTTGTTAATTAGTTAATTGGATTAGGCCAGTTTTTCAGAGGCTAGATTCACAGTATAAAAGTGATCCCCTACAGTGCAGACTTTGTTTGCACTGAGTGCTGAATTTGGTGCTTTTTGAGTGCGATAGTGAGAGTTTGGTGACTGAGGGAGTGCTGAATTTGGTGCTTTTTGAGTGCGATAGTGAGAGTTTGGTGACCGAGGGAGTTAGGTGAGGAGGAAGTAAGGTGCTCCTTTCATTTTGTTTCCGACATTTCCGCAAAGAGTGCGAAGAGAGCCAGGAGTTTACAGGAAGTGTAGCTGACTGGGAGCAGAGTCGGAGGGCGGAGATCTAGTTAGTCCACACAGCAGCTATATTCTGTAAGGTAAGAGGGGATGGAGGCTAGGCCAGTTACATGCTCCTCCTGTAGGATGTGGGTGGTGAGGGATACCACCGGTGTCCCCACTGACTATACCTGTGGGAAGTGCACCCAACTTCAGCTCCTCAAAGACCGTGTTAGGGAACTGGAGCTGAAGCTGGATGAACTTCGGATCATCCGGGAGGCAGAGGGGGTGATTGAGAAGAGTTACAGGGAGGTAACCACACCCAAGGTACAGGACAAGAATAGCTGGGTTACAGTCGGGGAAAAAAACAAACAGGCAGACAGTGCAGGGATCCCTCGTGGCCGTTCCCCTTCAAAACAAGTATACCGTTTTGGATGCTGTTGGGGGGGATGACCTACCGGGGGAAGGCCCTAGCGGCCAGGTCTCTGGCACTGAGTCTGGCTCTGGGGCTCAGAAGGGAAGGGGGGAAGAGTAGAAAAGCAATAGTTGTAGGAGATTCAATGGTTAGGGGAATAGATAGGAGATTCTGTGGTCGCGAGCGAGACTCCCGGAAGGTATGTTGCCTCCCGGGTGCCAGGGCCAGGGATGTCTCGGATCGTGTCTTCAGGATCCTTAAGGGGGAGGGGGAGCAGCCAGAAGTCGTGGTGCACATTGGTAGGTAGGAAAAGGGGTGTGGAGGTAATAAACAAGTTTAGGGAGTTAGGCTGGAAGTTGAAAGCCAGGACAGACAGAGTTGTCATCTCTGGTTTGTTGCCGGTGCCACGTGATAGCAAGGCTAGGAATAGGGAGAGAGTGCAGTTGAACACGTGGCTGCAGGAATGGTGTAGGAGGGAGGGCTTCAGGTATTTGGATAATTGGAGCGCATTCTGGGGAAGGTGGGACCTGTACAAGCAGGACGGGTTGCATCTGAACCAGAGGGGTACCAATATCCTGGGAGGGAGGTTTGCTAGTACTCTTCGGGAGGGTTTAAACTAATTTGGCAGGGGAATGGGAACCGGATTTGTAGTCCAGCAACTAAGGTAGCCGATATTCAGGACGCCAAAGCATGTAATGAGGCAGTGGGGAAGGGAACACTGACAAAGGAGAGTATTTGCAGGCACGGAGATGGGTTGAAGTGTGTATACTTCAACGCAAGAAGCATCAGGAATAAGGTGGGTGAACTTAAGGCATGGATCGGTACTTGGGACTACGATGTGGTGGCCATCACGGAAACTTGGATAGAAGAGGGGCAGAAATGGTTGTTGGAGGTCCCTGCTTATAGATGTTTCAATAAGATTAGGGAGGGTGGTAAAAGAGGTGGGGGGGGGTGGCATTATTAATTAGAGATAGTATAACAGCTGCAGAAAGGCAGTTCGAGGAGTATCACCCTAATGAGGTGGTATGGGTTGAAGTCAGAAATAGGAAAGGAGCAGTCACCTTGTTAGGAGTTTTCTATAGGCCCCCCAATAGTAGCAGAGATGTGGAGGAACAGATTGGGAAACAGATTTTGGAAAGGTGCAGAAGTCATAGGGTAGTAGTCATGGGCGACTTTAACTTCCCAAATATTGAGTGGAAACTCTTTAGATCAAATAGTTTGGATGGGGTGGTGTTTGTGCAGTGTGTCCAGGAAGCTTTTCTAACACAGTATGTAGATTGTCCAACCAGAGGAGGGGCAATATTGGATTTAGTACTGGGTAATGAACCAGGGCAAGTAATAGATTTGTTAGTGGGGGAGCATTTTGGAGATAGTGACCACAATTCTGTGACTTTCACTTTAGCAATGGAGAGGGATAGGTACGTGCAACAGGGCAAGGTTTACAATTGGGGGAAGGGTAAATACGATGTTGTCAGACAAGAATTGAAGTGCATAAGTTGGGAACATAGGCTGGCAGGGAAGGACACAACTGAAATGTGGAACTTGTTCAAGGAACAGGTGCTACGTGTCCTTGATATGTATGTCCCTGTCAGGCAGGGAAGAGATGGTCGAGTGAGGGAACCATGGTTGACAAGAGAGGTTGAATGTCTTGTTCAGAGGAAAAAGGTGACTTATGTAAGGCTGAGGAAACAAGGTTCAGACAGGGCATTGGAGGGATACAAGATAGCCAGGAGGGAACTGAAGAAAGGGATTAGGAGAGCTAAGAGAGGGCATGAACAATCTTTGGCGGGTAGGATCAAGGAAAACCCCAAGGCCTTTTACACATATGTGAGAAATATGAGAATGACTAGAGCGAGGGTAGGTCCGATCAAGGACAGTAGCGGGAGATTGTGTATTGAGTCTGAAGAGATAGGCGAGGTCTTGAATGAGTACTTTTCTTCTGTATTTACAAATGAGAGGGGCGATATTGTTGGAGAGGACGGTGTGAAACAGATTGGTAAGCTCGAGGAAATACTTGTTAGGAAGGAAGATGTGTTGGGCATTTTGAAAAACTTGAGGATAGACAAGTCCCCCGGGCCTGACGGGATATATCCAAGGATTCTATGGGAAGCAAGAGATGAAATTGCAGAGCCGTTGGCAATTATCTTTTCGTCCTCACTGTCAACAGGGGTGGTACCAGGGGATTGGAGAGTGGCGAATGTCGTGCCCCTGTTCAAAAAAGGAACTAGGGATAACCCTGGGAATTACAGGCCAGTTAGTCTTACTTCGGTGGTAGGCAAAGTAATGGAAAGGGTACTGAAGGATAGGATTTCTGAGCATCTGGAAAGACACTGCTTGATTAGGGATAGTCAGCACGGATTTGTGAGGGGTAGGTCTTGCCTTACAAATCTTATTGAATTCTTTGAGGAGGTGACCAAGCATGTGGATGAAGGTAAAGCAGTGGATGTAGTGTACATGGATTTTAGTAAGGCATTTGATAAAGTTCCCCATGGTAGGCTTCTGCAGAAAGTAAGGAGGCATGGGATAGTGGGAAATTTGGCCAGTTGGATAACGAACTGGCTAACCGATAGAAGTCAGAGAGTGGTGGTGGATGGCAAATATTCAGCCTGGATCCCAGTTACCAGTGGTGTACCGCAGGGATCAGTTCTGGGTCCTCTGCTGTTTGTGATTTTCATTAATGACTTGGATGAGGGAGTTGAAGGGTGGGTCAGTAAATTTGCAGATGATACGAAGATTGGTGGAGTTGTGGATAGTAAGGAGGGCTGTTGTCGGCTGCAAAGAGACATAGATAGGATGCACAGCTGGGCTGAGAAGTGGCAGATGGAGTTTAACCCTGAAAAGTGTGAGGTTGTCCATTTTGGAAGGACAAATATGAATGCGGAATACAGGGTTAACGGTAGAGTTCTTGGCATTGTGGAGGAGCAGAGAGACCTTGGGGTCTATGTTCAAACATCTTTGAAAGTTGCCACTCAAGTGGATAGAGCTGTGAAGAAGGCCTATGGTGTGCTCGCGTTCATTAACAGAGGGATTGAATTTAAGAGCCGTGAGGTGATGATGCAGCTGTACAAAACTTTGGTAAGGCCACATTTGGAGTACTGTGTACAGTTCTGGTCGCCTCATTTTAGGAAGGATGTGGAAGCTCTGGAAAAGGTGCAAAGAAGATTTACCAGGATGTTGCCTGGAATGGAGAGTAGGTCTTACGAGGAAAGGTTGAGGGTGCTAGGCCTTTTCTCATTAGAGCGGAGAAGGATGAGGGGCGACTTGATAGAGGTTTATAAGATGATCAGGGGAATAGATAGAGTAGACAGTCAGAGACTTTTCCCCCAGGTGGAACACACCATTACAAGGGGACATAAATTTAAGGTGAAAGGTGGAAGATATAGGAGGGATATCAGAGGTAGGTTCTTTACCCAGAGAGTAGTGGGGGCATGGAATGCACTGCCTGTGGAAGTAGTTGAGTCGGAAACATTAGGGACCTTGAAGCAGCTATTGGATAGGTACATGGATTACGGTTAAATGATATAGTGTAGATTTATTTGTTCTTAAGGGCAGCACGGTAGCATTGTGGATAGCACAATTGCTTCACAGATCCATGGTCCCAGGTTCGATTCCGGCTTGGGTCATTGTCTGTGCGGAGTCTGCACGTCCTCCCTGTGTCTGCGTGGGTTTCCTCCGGGTGCTCCGGTTTCCTCCCACAGTCCAAAGATGTGCGGGTTAGGTGAATTGGCCAATGATAAATTGCCCTTAATGTCCAAATTGCCCTTGGTGTTGGGTGGAGGTATTGAGTTTGGGTAGGGTGCTCTTTCCAAGAGCTGGTGCAGACTCGGGGCCGAATGGCCTCCTTCTGCACTGTAGATTCAATGATAATCTCTGATTAATCTAGGACAAAGGTTCGGCACAACATCGTGGGCCGAAGGGCCTGTTCTGTGCTGTATTTTCTATGTTCTATGTTCTAAACATGACTTTCTGTTCAAGGGTAAGTGAATTTTTTAACAAGATGAGCAATAACCCCTATAATATTTTGTTGTGTGAAACCTGTTTATTTCTTTACAGGGTACGATTCATTTTTTTTGTGCGGCTGCTCCAATGCAGTATTTCAAAGGGAATAGCTTGTGAGCAGTTTTAATGATTGCTGGTGTGGCTGTACATTTGCTCATCTTAAGAGGGACCATTAGCGATGAGGCTACTGCCAAACAACCTCCCTGACAATAAAAACTAGATTTTATGAATGTGGAGTCTCATTCCTTCAGATTTCAATTATTGGAGATTTAAAAAATGTAATTTAAAATTTTTTTTATCATGCCTCGTAACCCTATTTTTCTTCACCCGTCGATTTTGCATTTTGGCATTGAATTAAATACTCTTAACTTGCACTTTTTGGCTCGGTCTTGGATTGGATTGGATTTGTTTATTGTCATGTGTACCGAGGTACAGTGAAAATTATTTTTCTGCGAGTAGCTCAACAAATCATTAAGTACATGAAAAGAAAAGGAAATAACAGAAGATACATAATAGGGCAACACAAGATACACAATGTAACGACATAAACACTGGCATCGGGTGAAGCATACAGGGGTGTAGTGTTAATGAGGTCAGTCCATAAGAGGGTCATTTAGGAGTCGTAGCAGCAGGGAAGAAGCTGTTTTTGAGTCTGTTCGTGCAGGTTATCAGACTTCTGTATCTCCTGCCCGATGGATGAAGTTGGAAGAGTGAGTAAGCCGGGTGGGCGGGGTCTTTGATTATGCTGCCCGCTTTCCCCAGGCAACGGGACGTGTAGATGGAGTCAATGGATGGGAGGCAGGGTCGTGTGATGGACTGGGCTGTGTTCACGACTCTCTGAAGTTTCTTGCGGTCCTGGGCCGAGCAGTTGCCATACCAGGCTGTGATGCAGCCAGATAGCATGCTTTCTATGGTGCATCTGTAAAAGTTGGTAAGAGTTGATGTGCACTAGAAATTGCACTAGTCTTTGTGCATTAGAAATTGACTTGATCAGTGTTTGTGCACTAGAAATTGACTTGATCAGTCTTTGTGCACTAGAAATTGAGTTATGCTGATTTATCAGGTACAGGTTTGTGATCTGTTCATTCCATTGGAGGAGGTTGTGTGCATCTATGTTTAGTGTTCCACCGAATTACATTATTGTCGCCTAAGGTTGAGCAGGTTCTTCGCAGGTGACTGCCTATTTGTCTTGTTCGTTGCCTCAGCAGGGGTTTGAATGATGTTGTGCTGAGACCATGTGGTGCAGTCAGGACTCTGTCCTTGGAGGCATACTGTTTCTTGTAATGCTATGTATAATCTAAGGAGAGTGAAGGGTTAACCAGATGATGTTCATGTACATCAACACTGGATGGCATCACTGAGTAGTCTTATAAAATGCTGCGTCTCTAGGCATTCTGGGAGAAGCTGTTGGAGAAGTTGATGTTGAAGGATAGTGTAAAGTTGAGTTAGTGTAGGTTATAGAACATTACAGCACAGTACAGGCCCTTCGGCCCTCGACGTTGCGCCGACCTGTGAAACCAATCTAAAGCCCATCTACACTATTCCATTATCATCCTTATGTTTATCCAATGACCATTTAAATGCCCTTAATGTTGGCGAGTCCACTTATGTTGCAGGTAGGGCATTCCACGCCCTTGCTATTCTCTGAGTAAAGAACCTACCTCTGACATCTGTCCTATATCTCTCTCCCCTCAATTTAAAGCTATGTCCCCTCGTGCTAGCCATCACCATCCGAGGAAAAAGGCTCTCACTGTCCACCCTTTCTTATCCTCTGATCATCTTGTATGCCTCAATTAAGTCCCCTCTTAACCTTCTCTCTAACGAAAACAGCCTCAAGTCCCTCAGCCTTTCCTCATAAGATCTTCCCTCCATACCAGGCAACATCCTGGTAAATCTCCTCTGCACCCTTTCCAATGCTTCCACATCCTTCCTATAATGCGGCGACCAGAATTGCACGCAATACTCCAGATGCGGCCGCACCAGAGTTTTGTACAGCTGCAACATGACCTCATGGCTCCGAAACTCAATCCCTCTACCAATAAAACTAGCACACCGTACGCCTTCTTAACAACCCTCTCAACCTGGGTGGCAACTTTCAGGGATCTATGTACATGGACACCGAGATCTCCCTGCTCATCCACATTACTAAGAATCTTACCATTAGCCGAGTACTCTGTATTCTTGTTACTCCTTCCAAAATGAATCATCTCACACTTTTCTGCATTAAGCTCCATTTGCCGCTTCTCAGCCCAGCTCTGCAGTTTATCTACGGCCCTCTGTAACCTGCAACATCCTTCCGCACTGTCCACAACTCCACCGACTTGTGTCACCTGCACATTTACTCACCCATCCTTCTACACCCTCCTCCAGGTCATTTATAAAAATGACAAACAGCAGTGGCCCCAAAATAGATCCTTGTGGTACACCACTAGTAACTGAACTCCAGGCTGAACATTTCCCATCAACCACCACCCTTTGTCGTCTTCGAGCTAGTCAATGTCTGATCCAAACCGCTAAATCACCCTCAATCCCATGCCTCTGTATTTTCTGCAATAGCCTATCGTGGGGAACCTTATCAAACACTTTACTGAAATCCATATACACCACATCAACTGTTTTACCCCCGTTCACCTGTTTGGTCACCTTCTCAAAAAACTCAATAAGGTTTGTGAGGCATGACCTACCCTTCACAAAACCGTGTTGACTATTCCTAATCAAATTATTCCTTTCTAGATGATTATAAATCCTATCTCTTATCCTTTCCAAGACTTTGCCCACAACAGAAGTAAGGCTCACTGGTCTATAGTAGAAGGGGACAACATTTGCTATCCTCCAGTCTTCTGGCACTATTCCTGTAGACAATGATGACCTAAAGATCAAAGCCAAAGGCTCAGCAATCTCCTCCCTAGCTTCCCAGAGAATCCTAGGATAAATCCCATCCGGCCCAGGGGACTGATCTATTTTCACACTTTCCAGAATTGCTAACACCTTCTCCTTATGAACCTCAATCCCATCTAGTCTAGTAGCCTGTATCTCCGTATTCTCTTAGACAACGTTGTCTTTTTCCTGTGTAAATACTGATGAAAAATATTCATTTAGCACCTCTCGTATCTCCTCTGACTCCACGCTCAACTTCCCACTACTGTCCTTGACTGGCCCTACTCTTACCCTAGTCATTCTTTTATTCCTGACATACCTATAGAAAGCTTTCGTGTTTTCCTTGATCCTACTTGCCAAGGAATTCTCATGTCCCCTCCTGGCTCTTCTTAGCTCTCTCTTTAGGTAATTCCTGGCTAACTTCTAACTCTCAAGCGCCCTAACTGAACCTTCATGTCTCATCTTTACATAAGCCTCCTTCTTCCTCTTGACAAGTGATTCAACTACTTTAGGAAACCACGGTTCCCTCGCTCGACCACTTCCTCCCTGCTTGATACGTACATACTTCTCAAGGACACGCAGTAACTGTTCCTTGAACAAGCTCCACATTTCAAATGTGCCCATCCCCTGCAGTTTCCTTCCCCATCCTAAGTCTTGCCTAATTGCATCATAATTGCCTTCCCCCAGCTATTACTCTTGTCCTGCGGTATATACCTATCCCTTTCCATTGCTAAAGTAAACATAACCGAATTGTGGTCACTATCACCAAAGTGCTCACCTACCTCCAGATCTAACACCTGGCCTAATTCATTACCCAGTACCAAATCCAATGTGGCCTCGCCTCTTGTTGGCCTATCTACATACTGTGTCACGAAACCTTCCTGCACACATTGGACAAAAACGGACCCATCTAAAGTACTCGAACTATAGCGTTTCCAGTCAATATTTGGAAAGGTAAAGTCCCCCATAACAACTACCCTGTTACTTTCGCTCCAATCCTTTCCTCTGAACTTTTTGGAGGCCTATAGAAAACTCCCAACAGGGTGACCTCTCCTTTCCTGTTTTTAACCTCCGTAGACGAGTCCTCATCAAACGTCCTTTCTGCCATCGTAATACTGTCCTTGACTAACAATGCCACCCCTCCCCCTCTTTTACCACCTTCCCTGAGCTTACTGAAACATCTAAACCCCGTAACCTGCAACAACCATTCCTGTCCCTGCTCTATCCATGTCTCCGAAATGGCCACAACATCGAAGTCCCAGGTACCAACCCATGCTGCAAGTTCACCCACCTTATTCCGGATGCTCCTGGCATTGAAGAAGACACACTTTAAACCACCTTCCTGCCTGCCGGTACACTCCTGCGACCTTGAAACCTTACTCATGACCTCACTACTCTCAACCTCCTGTACACTGGAGCTACAATTCAGGTTCCCAATCCCCTGCTGAATTAGTTTAAACCCTCCCGAAGAGCATTAGCAAATTTCCCCCCTAGGATATTGGTACCCCTCTGGTTCCGGTGTAGACCATCCAGTTTGTAGAGGTCCCACCTACCCCAGAATGAGCCCCAATTATCCAGGTATCTGAAACCCTCCCTCCCGCACCATCCCTGTAGCCACGTGTTCAACTATTCTCTCTCCCTATTCCTCGTCTCGCTAGCATGTGGCACGGGTAACAACCCAGAGATAATAACTCTGCTTGTTCTAGCTCTAAGATTCCACCCTAGCTCCCTGAATACCTGCCTTACATCCCCATCCCTTTTCCTACCTATGTCGCTGGTGCCTATGTGGACCACGACTTGGGGCTGCTCCCCCTCCGCCTTAAGGATCCCGAAAACACGATCCGAGACATCACGCACCCTGGCACCTGGGAGGCAACACACCAACTGCGAGTCTCTCTCGTTCCCACAGAATCTCCTATCTGTCCCCCTAACTATGGAGTCCCCAATGACTAATGCTCTACTCTTCCCCCCCCTTCCCTTCTGAGCAACAGGGACAGACTACTCTGTGCCAGAGACCTGTACCCCATGACTTACCCCTGGTGAGTTTTTCCCCCCCCCACCAGTATCCAAAGCGGTATACTTGTTACTAAGGGGAACGACCACAGGGGATCCCTGTACTGACTGCTTCCTCCCAGCCCCTCTCACCGTCACCCACCTATCTTCATTCTTCGGAGTAACTACATCCCTGAAGCTTCTATCTATGACCACCTCTGCCTCCCGAATGATCCGAAGTTCATCCAGCTCCAGTTCCCTAACGTGGTTTTTGAGGAGCTGGAGATGGGTGCACTTCCCACGGGTGAAATCAGAAGGAACACTGACTGTGTCCCTCACCTCAAACACTCAAACAGTTATATATTAGAGAGACAATTAATTATTGTATCATAGATTCAATACTATTATTTTGTTAACTGTTACTCAGTAAAGTGTGCGAACCATTTCAAGTAGTGGAAATTCATAATATGCTGCCAATAGTGTAAAATAAACTCTTATTGATTGAAACATATAGCTTTGTTCTTTGTCAATACCACCTCTTTGGCTATCTTGGAGAACAATACAAGGAATATAACACCCCTCTCAAAGGTAAACTGCACTGAATAACATGGCTGCAGTTTAACATGCAAAAATGGAACACCAGGTCGAGAGAGGTTGAAATGAAATGAAAATCACTTATTGTCACAAGTAGACTTCAAATGAAGTTACTGTGAAAAGCCCCTAGTCGCCACATTCCGGCGCCTGTTCGGGGAGGCTGTTACGGGAATTGAACCGTGCTGCTGGCCTGCCTTGGTCTGCTTTCAAAGCCAGCGATTTAGCCCTGTGCTAAACAGCCCCTGCTAAAATTCCCAAGGAAATGGATGGGACACTGGAGGCATCAATGGGGCAGGTGCGCAGGTGGAGAAACACCATTGTTTAGAGAATTAGTCAGGGAAGAAGCAGGAGGCACTCATGGGCCATCTTTAGAAAGGAGTGGGAGCATGCAATCAAGGAAGTTGAATTGTGTTTGAGTCGCAAGCTGCTGTAACAGCTGTCCAATGGCCTCATATAGGTGATCGAGGTCAATGAATGCACTTTGCTACCACACGCAATCCACCACACCAACAGCTGATACTGCTCAATGCACCACACTCCCATTACCCAGCAGAAATCCTGGCATTCAGGACCCACTCCACGCTTCGATGTACTCAGCTCATCCTCAATCACTTGCCAGTCCTTAAAGTTGCACCTTTTGCTTCACCGCGTATTCAGTTGCAGGAGTCACATGGCTGAAATGTAGCATTGCACAATTATTGACATCTCTCTTGTAGGGAAATGTAGCTTACGAAAAAGGGATCGGAGCAAAACAACAGGCGACGAGGATGCTTGCTCCTGATCCCTGTGGAGGAGATAATTCTCAACAGCATAGGGCTGGCTGTTGCACTGCCTGTAGCATGCAATGTCACTGAGAACATTCTGCTCCTGCCCTATGCTCTTTCACTCCCACCTCACTCCTCTTTCTCACAGGCATGAAGATCAAGTTACTGATTGTGTGACCGTGGATCTCTTGCTTCCACTTTACTCACTCTCCCTTGCACCAGCTTTTGCCTTTTTTCCTGCTTTCAAGGAAATTTCAGAACTCCTTGCCTGCCCAGCCACAGCGGCAAGTAGGAGGAAAAAGACGCACAGCACTGATGAAGAAACCAATCATTTCACCTGACACTAGCACCAGCTTAGATAATGGTACTACATGTACCTTGGAGACCAGGATAGAGTTGGCACAGGACTTGGGCATGAGTGGGCTGCAGCCTGACCAAGCATAAAGGGTGGGTCATTTTCCAGATCACTGGAGCGCGAGGTTGCACGCGAATTCTGCTAATTAATTCATTCTTAAATTTAAAGAATTAATTCTGCTAAAGAATTGGGCGGCATGGTGACACAGTGGTTCGCACTGCTGCCTCACAATGCCAGGGACCTAGGTTCTATTCCTACCCCAGGTGACTGTCTGTGTGGAGTGTGCACTTTCTCCCCGTGTCTACGTGGGTTTCCTCTGGGTGCTCTGGTTTCCTTCCATAGTCCAAAGATGTGCAGGCTAGGTAAATTGGCCATGTTAATATTGCCTAAAGGTTAGGTGGGGTTACGGGAGATAGGAGCAGGGGTTTGGGGCTAGTTGGCTCTATCCGAGCAAGGGCTGGTGCAGACTCGATGGGCCGAAAAGCCTCCTGCTCTGTAGGGATTCTAAGAGAACGGAAAATGATCACTGTTAAGCAACACACCCAGATGCTGATACATTGGCTGCCTTTCAAGTTAAGCTCGTCACTCCAGAAGCATGAAGGGGTGACTCCAACTTGGCAGAGGCCATTGCGAAAGCTTTCCCTTTCTGCAGCTTCTGACCCATTTGTCTGTCATTCTACAGATGCAGAGGCACTGTCACTGTTGCCCCCAAACCCGCTGCAGTCTTTGTGTGACGAGATCACCAAATACTCTGCTTCCCATGAGTCCCAATGTTTGGTGAATTGAGTATTCTGAATTCTCCTTCTGTGTACCTGAACAGGTGCCAGAGTGTGGCGACTAGGGGATTTTCACAGTAACTTCATTGCTGTGTTAATGTAAGCCTACTTGTGACAATAGTAAATATTATTGTTATTATTATTCTCTGGCAAAAGCAAGAACTCACTACAGCACCTCCACTCTCCCAAATTTTGAAGAACAACTGCTTTGCAGAGCAGATGTTCTTCAAAATTACTCATTTTGAACTTGCAATGGAAATGTTTACAGATGTTGTTCCACTAATTTATTTGTGTCTAGTCTCAAAGAGATGGCATAGCTTCTGGAAGATAGGTGGTGTTGACTCACCAGGAAGAGACAACACCATTTGATGGACTAACTGGTCATTCCCGTCATCCATTTTTGTATATTTGTCAGATTACTGCCCTTGTTACTGTTGGACTGCACAGCTTTCTTCCGTATCACATTTTAAATGCAAAAATATTATTCCTTTTAATGATTATCCAAACGCCTATATATGAAACCTCATAATGGAGTTCTTCTTCACTGACACTTTGGTACAGTGCTGCGGGAGTGTGACACTGCTGGAAATGAGATTTTCATGTGGACCTAAAGATTCAATGGCATGATTCAGATCAGGAATTCTGCCAGTTTGCTGGCCAATATTTTCTGTCAACCAACATTGTTAAAAATTATTTGTTACTTTTACCTGATTGCTCGTGGTGGTGCTTCCTCTGTGCAAATTGACTGTTTCTGTAGATTACAGCAAAAACACTTGAGGATGTTCTGAGGTGAAAGTCATAGTATAAATGAAAGTTTGTTCATATTTGCAAAGAAAATCTAAAATGGAGAGTTAAGACTTTTGTATCACTGTCTAGTTCTGGGGCTATTGGCTTTCCTTCCAGGGAATTAATTGTAATGCTTTAATTGCATCCAAATATCGTTTATTGGAAGTTTAACTGTAATTGTAGATTTTGAAGTGTTCATTGGCAGAGAAAATGACAGACAAGCCTCTATTATTGACAGCGTTGCAAGACTGGTTGCAATGTAGTTACTATTTTCTAAATTGCACTCTTAAAAGTGAAATTTTCAATTAAGGCAATATGCTGAACTTGATGAGGGTATTAGTATGACTTCATTTAAGCAGAATGCAATTCTGTCAACTTAATTATTTGTGTGAACTCAGATGTGAAATGCAGGGCCAATTCGCAAAAGTTATGTCAGAAAACTGAGCTTTCGGGTCAGCCAACTGAAACTAACTGAGTAAAGATTCCTTTATGCACTGATTAGTTTCCCAGATACATGAAGACTGTGACTGTTTCACAATCAGAAACAGATGCTTGGTGGAGGGAGATGTCGAGGGATGTGATTCAAGCGAAGTTAGTTGTTAACTAGACAGAAATTATTGTTATTTAATGGCAAGTAAGAAATGATATTACAAGCAAAAATTGTCAAATTACTTTGAAGCTTCTGATAATACAGCAAAGACCTTTTGAGGCTGCCTTGAATATTCCTTTACACCAAAGAGCAATCTTTTTAATTTTGTGCAAGTTATGAATTTCAGACTATTTTTAAATTTTACAGACTGTGGTCATCGTTGCCTAGGCCAGCATTTATTGTCTGTCACTAATTGCTTTTGAGAAGCTGGTGGTGGGCCACCTTATTGAACTGCTGCAGTCCACACGATGTTGATATACCGGCAGTGCTAATGAGAAGGGAGTTCCAGAATTTTGATCCAATGACATGGATGGAATGCCGATATATTTCTAAAATAATATGGTATTTGGTTTGGAGGGAACTTGCAAGTGGTGGGTACACTGATGCGTTTGCTTCCCCTTGTACTTCTAGGTCGTGGAGGTTGCGGGTTCGGTAGGTGCTTTTGAAGGATCCTTAGTGAGTTGCTGAAGTACATGGTACACACTGCTGCCACTTTCCGTTAGTGGTGTAGGAAGTGAGTGTTCAAGGTGGTGGATTAGCTGACAATTTCAGAAAGGGAATCCAGGCGAGTAAAAGTGAAGAAACAAAGTTTTAATTTACAGCACAATATATACACAGCCTGGTAGATCCCTACTGGATTCCTCTATGGTGGCTGCCTTACTGGCTGACCTTTTATACGGAAGTCAGTAGAGATCACCCTGCTCCTAGTGAGGGAACTCGTACTCTGCAAAGGCTACGGGGAAGATAATCATTCCCACCCCGTAGGCCTGTGCGGGGTATTAGCCCCCCCTCCCCCCAGTACTCACTGACGATTGAGGAGGCAGAAAAGGAGGAGCAGGGGAGGATGTCTCATTTTTCTCTGCAGCGGCAATTCGGCGTTGAGCTGATGCACCAGATCGGTTGGTGCATACCGTTCTGGGGAACGTCGCCTGCAGCAGGGACACTAATGGATGATCGGCGGGAGGCAGCTGATTGGGGTCCGAGACCTCGGAGATTTGCGTCTCCATTTCTGAGTCGGAAGACACGATGTTCACATGTCGGCGTCGAGAGGGACTGGAAGCATTATAGCAGGCTGATTTCGGCAATGGGGTCGGGGGAAGCAGGACAGGTTTCTTTCGAGGGACCTCACAAGGGAGAAACCTGTGTGAACGAATGCGATCCAAATGCCATAGCAACAGTTGCCCCTGGACCCAAACCTGGTAAGAGACTGGTCCTGTTTGGCAGACAACAATCCTAGGGAGCCAGCGAGCACCGTTGTTGAAATTATGAACTAATATCGTGTCATCTGGCGCGAAGTGTCAGAGGTCAACGTCGAACTGGGCAATGCCCTTGCAAATCTTGGTTACTGCGCACCTTTGTTCCGAGGTTCGGAATAATAAACTCAGTCGTGTACGCAGCCTAAGGCCCATTAACATCTCGGAGAGGGCCGCCCCGTTACTGCGTGTGGCGTGGTCCTGTAGGAGAATAAAAATCTTGGCAACCTGTTTCTGTTGAGCCCGAAGTCTTTTTCTTTAGTACCCATTTTACCGTTTGCATGGCCCTCTCTGCCAAACCATTCGATGCCGGCTGCTATGAGGCAGTATGGACATGGCGAATCCCGTTGTTTTTCCGCAAAAATGGCAAACTTTTCACTCGTGAAAAGGCCTTGTTACCTGTCCCACGAGCACCTTGGGGGTTTTAATAATTTAATAATTTTTATTGTCACAAGTAGGCTTACATTAACACTGTGATGAAGTTACTGTGAAAAGCCCCTATTCGCCACACTCTGGCGCCTGTTCGGGAGAATTGAGAATGTACACTGAGGGAGAATTCAGAAAGTCCAGTTCACCTAACAGCTCGTCTTTCGGAACTTGTGGGAGGAAACCGGAGCACCCGGAGGAAACCCACGCAGACACGGGGAGAACATGCAGACTCTGCACAGACAGTGACAGAAGCTGGGAATCGAACCTGAGACACTGGTAAGTGTTAGTGGGTTGAAGAAGAAATGCGCAATCACTTAATGGCCGCTCACCAGGTGATCTTCGTCATTCTGTGAACCCCGAGCCACTTTGATGGGAGTCTGCTAGGGCAAAGAACATCGATCCCAGAATGGACCGACAAAGCAGCGTGCACGCAAGCTCAAAGGTGTCCTGGCCACTCCCAAGGGTGGGGGCTGCCATCGCAGGGAGCTTCTGGTGCTCTTGACAGATCGAGCACTGTTGGGCCAATGCCTTGAAATCTGCATCCAAACCCAACCACGAGACGTAGCTTCTCGCTTGCAATCATTTTGGACACTCCAGAGTGCTCATTGTGAAGGTCCTTCAAAGGGATTGCCTGGCCCTTCGTCGGAACAGTAACCCTCATGCCCCTCAGGAGGATAGCATCTTCACAGTCAGCTCAGAGCTTGCAGGAGAAAGCTTCCAACTCCCCTGGAAGCTGTTGATGCTGCCCACCTTTCGCACCAGATGCCGCCCCTTGGCAAGGACGGGGTCGGTCTGCGTCCAGTCATGAATATACGACGCAGCAACGGACAAGGAGTCTATAAAATTTCAGAACCACTGCTACTTTGTCTGTCGCAGGGGAGTTTGTGAATTTGGTCTGCAGGGGAAGATGACTCGATACATCAGCATGTGCAGTATGGGTGGTGCTTGAAAGACTATTCATAAGCAGCCAATAACCAAGCCCAGCTGAATACTCGCAGGTGCCTTGCCTTCACGGAAGATGCTGAGAAATGGCTTGTGGTCCGTGAAGATAAAAAAAATGGTGGCCATTGACCGCCAGACTTTCCTTTGCCATTTGGCATATTTTCTCTCAGCTGCAGCCCGGGAGGTAAAAGCGATTGGACGTTCCCGGCCATCCCTCATCCGATGAGACAGGACTGCTCCAATGCCGTATGGCGAAGCATCGTATGTGACGTAGCATCTATGTGACGTACAATGGTTTAAAAGGGTCTAAATGTACCAATATCCTTGAAGCGGACAACTGCTGTTTCACCTTCCTAAATGTCTCATCCTGGGCCTTGCTCGATTCCCATGGCTGGTGCTTTTTGAGCAGCAAATGAAGAAGGGAGGGAGGGAGGGGGTGCCAGGATGTTTGCCAAATTGGATGTTTGCCAAATAATGATAAATTTCCCATAGAAATTTACTGGTCCAAGAAAAAAAGCAAAACTCGGTGGCGGCTCATGAGATGGGAGCCATTTTGATGGCTCTCACCTTTTCGGCGACCGGGTGTAGGGCGTCCCGATCTGCCCGATACCCCAAATATGCTACTTCCTTTTTGTGAAACGTACACATCGCATGGTGCAGACAAACCCCATACTCTGAAAAACACTTTAATACTGCCTCGAGGTTCCGCAAATGTTCCTTGCTCTGCGGTCCGCGTCACCAGCACATTGTCCAAGTGAAGCGCAACACATGGCAATCTGCAAAGGATGTTCTCCATGACTGTGCACGTGGAGGATAGTCGGAAAGGAAGCCGGGTGTACTCATAAGTCCCTTGTGTGTATTGATCATTATGTACTGTTGAGATGATTTATCGAGCTCTGGATAAGCATTGTTCGTCCAATTTTGTAAATTTACAGCCACCGGCCAGTGCTGCATATAGTTCCTCGAGGCATGGTAAAGGATAGCGGTCTAACCTTGAAGCCGCGTTCACTGTTACTTTATAGTCTCTGCAAAGGTGGACTCCCTTATCCGGATCCATTACGGGGACCATTAGTGCCACCCATTCTGCAAAGCGCACTGGCCAATGATGGCCAAACTCTCCAAATGACTTTCTCCACTAAAGTGTAGGGAACCAGGTGGGCACGAGAATATTGGGGTTGGGCCTTTGGGTCCAACTGGATCTTGGCCACTTAATTGTACCCAAGCCGGGCTGGAAAACCTTAGATGTTGGTACCGCACACAGATCGGCAGATCCCACTTGGAGGATATGTTGCCAATCCAACTGCAGCAGCTGGAGCCACTCGCAGCCCAACAGGCTAGGGCAGCTTACTTGCACAACAATGAGGGAACGTGAACTGATTGGCACCCATAAACTACTGGAGCAAGGGTGGACCCCACAATATTCAGTCATTATTCGCCCGTATAAGTGGCCAAATGAGCCGTGTCAGCTGAAGTCAAAGTATGCGCGCACACATTTTAGAAGATCAAAGGTGCTCTACGCTGCCACAGAAATGGCAGATACCGTATCCACCTCCATTTGAAGCACCAGGCCATTCACCTGTATTGGAACATGAATAAGGGCTAAAGGGAGCACTGCCCAACAGTTCAGCTGCATCTCAGCCTCATCCTCTGCCTCTTGTGGGTCATCCAGATACAAGGCCCGACCCCAGGGCTGACGCTTAATTCAACTGGGCCCCCTGGAGTGCTCACCTTGCTGCCTGCGAGTGCGCTGAGACCGGTTGGAATTTCCTTCAGCCGAGTCCAGTGATGTTGCATGTCTCAGCAGCTAGCTCTTCGCCCAGAGGCTGGAGTCGCCACTGCGTTCAATCCTGACCACATGAGGGGTCCGCCCCAAAATGTTCACCTCCATCCCTTATATCTCTTGGACGCTACGTTCCGCACTTTCCTGGGACAAGGTGATATGCAGTGCCTGCTGAAAGGTCGGAGACTTGGTTAAAAAACTGCTTTTGTGTTTCCATATTGTTTATACTGCAGACCAAACAATCACTGAGCATATCGGATAAAGTAGGTCCATTCTCCCAACACTCGACCAACTTCCGTAATCATACAAACTCGGTGACGTACTCACTGGGCGACCACTGCCGTATTAATCCGACATCTTTCAACGATTACCAACTACTTAGTGTTGTGCCACAATTGTCAAAAGTTGGTCAAACGATTGCGTATCTGGCGCCTCCGTGTAAATGAAACTCCAGATCATCCCGAATGTGTGCGCCCCGCAAGCAGCCAACCGTATAACCGTCTGGCACTTGTTCTCAGTGATGTTGTTGGCCTGGAAGAAGTAACGCATCCTTTCTGCGTACTGATTCCAGTCTTAAACACTGGTGCCAAATATCTAAATATACAAGGATATGTGTCCTATCGAAAGGACAGGCAGATGGGTAAAGGGGACGGGGTTGCATTGTTAGTAAGGAATTAAGTTATGTTCAATCCTGACCATGGGTTACCACAGCAATGGCAGGTGGTTTTTTGGGGGTTATTCGGGGGGGGGGGCACAGCAGAAATTCATTCCAAGGAGGAGGAAACATGCTAAGGGGAGGACAAGACATCCATGGTTGACGAGGGAAGTCGAGGACAGCATAAAAGAAAAAGAAAAAGCAAACAAAGTGGTGAGGATTAATGAGAAGCCAGAGGATTGGGAAGCCTTTAAAAGCGAACAGAGGACAACTAAAAACACAATAAGGGGAAAGAAGATGAAGTATGAGTGCAAGCTAGCGAGTAATATAAAAGAAGATAGGAAGAGTTTGTTTCAATATATAAAAGGTAAGAGAAAGTAAAAATTAGACATTGGACCACTGGAAAATGTGGCTGGAGAAATAATAATAGGAGACAAAGAAATGGCAGACGAACAGAATAGTTACTTTGCATCTGTCTTCACGGTGGAAGACACCAGTGGAATGCCAGTGCTCCAGGAGAATCAGGGGGCAGAGGTGAGTGCAGTGACCATCACTAAGGAGAAGTTTCTGGGGAAACTGAAAGGTCTGAAGGTGGATAAGTCACCTGGACGGATGGACTGCACCCCAGGATTCTAAAAGATCTAGCTAAGGAGATTGTGGAGGCATTGGTGGCGATCTTTTAGGAATCACTGGAGACGGGAAGGGTCCCAGAGGACTGGAAAGTGGCTAATGTTTAAGAAGGGAGGGAGGCAGTAGACGGGAAATTTTAGGCCGGTTAGCCTGACTTCAGTCATTGATAAGATTGTAGAGTCTGTTGTTAAAGATGAGATCGCAGAGTACTTGGAAGTACATGATACAATAGGACTGAGTCAGCACGGCTTTGTCAAAGGGAGATCATGTCTGACATCTGAGTTCTTGGAGGAGGTAACAAGGATGTTCGACAAAGGAGAACCAGTGGACGTGATTTATTTAGATTTCCAGAAGGCCTTTTACAAGGTGCCGCATAGGAGATTGTTAAATAAGTTAAGAGCCCATGGTGTTTGGGGTAAGATCCTGGCATGGATAGAGGATTGGCTGACTGGCAGAGTGGGGATAAAGGGGTCTTTTTCAGGATGGCAGACGGTGACTAGTGGTGTGCCTTGGGTCTGTGCTGGGATCACAACTTTTTACAATATACATTAATGATCTGGAAGAAGGAACTGAAGGCACTGTTGCTAAATTTGCAGATGATACAAAGATCCGTAGAGGGACAGGTAGTATTGAGGAAGCAAGGGGGCTGCCGAAGGATTTGGACAGGCTCGAAGAGTGGGCAGTGAAGTGACAGATGAAATACAATGTGGAAAAGTGTGCACTTTGGAAAGAGGAATCTATTTTCCAAATGGGAAAATGCTTAGGAAATCAGAAGCACAAAGGGACTTGGGAGTCATTGTTCATGATTCTCTTAAGGTTAACGTGCAGGTTCAGTTGGCAGTTAGGAAGGCAAATGCAATGTCAGAATTCATGTCAAGAGGGCTAGAATACAAGACCAGAGATGCACTTCTGAGGTTGTATGAGGCTCTGGTCAGACCACATTTGGAGTATTGTGAGCAGTTTTGGGCCCCGTATCTAAGGAAAGATGTGCTGGCCTTGGAAAGGGTCCAGAGAAGGTTCACGAGAATGATCCCTAGAACGAACAGCTTGTCGGATGAGGAACGGCTGAGGACTCTGGCTGTGTACTCGTTGGAGTTTAGAAGGATGAGGGGGGGAATCTTATTGAAACTTACAGTATACTGCGAGGCCTGGAGAGGATGTTTCCACTTGTAGGAAAAACTAGAACCAGAGGACATCATCTCAGACTAAAGAGACAGTCCTTTAAAACAGATGAGGAGGAATTTCTTCAGCCAGAGGGTGTTGAATCTGTGGAACTCTGCCGCAGAAAGCTGTGACGGCAAAATCACTGAGTGTCTTTAAAACAATGATAGATAGGTTCTTGATTAATAAGGGGATCAGGGGTTATGGGGAGAAGGTAGGAGAAGGGGATGAGAAAAATATCAGCCATGATTGATTGGCGATGCAGACTCGATGGGCTGAGTGACCTAATTATGCTTCTATGTCTTATGGTCAAATTCATCTAACCATCCAAACCGAGGCATGATGAACTTCCGGTGGCGGCCATGGAGGAGTAGGTCGCGCATTCGGCAGCTCCCCTCTGGAATGGACTCTTGTACCTTTTTTCAGGAGTTTTCACGGGCTTTTTGGGGCAGATTGGTGAAGCGAACACTGCCAAAAGGATTCCCCCTCTGTTGTATGGATAGCTGGACCAGGAGTGGCCGGGTGAAGCGTTTAAGTCCCAACAGACAGAAGCGTGCGGAGCGGGCGCTAAGGCACGGCATGGAGGCCGATATAGACCAGGGTGCATGTGCATAGTGGTCACAGGAGCAACAGGAGTTCCTTTAGGGCTGCTTTGCTGGTCTTATAAAGGACATGCTGGCCCCGATGAAGGCATCAATAGATCAAATGATCGCAACTCAGGCGGCACAAGGGAAAGCAATTAAGGAGATGGAGAAAAAGCTATCCGACCATAAGGACGAGTTGGTCGTATTTGCCCTTAAGGTGGAGGCGCAGGATGACCTCCACAAGAAGTGGCAGCAGAGGCTGGAGGACCTAGAAAAAAGGTTCAGGAGATAGAACTTGAGAATTGTGGGCCTCCCCGAAGGTGTGGAGGGGTCGGATGCGGGAGCATTTGTGTCCAAGATGCTGGAGACGCTGATAGGGACGTGGGTATTCCCTCTACCCCTGGAGCTGGACAGGGTGCACAGCCCTCGCAAGGAAGCCCAAGGCGAATGAACTGCCAAGGGCCATGGTGGTGAGATTTCATCGCTTCTCGGACAAGGAACTTGTCTTGCGGTGAGCAAAAAAAGAACGGAGCAGCAGGTGGGAGAACAGCGTGATACGCATCTACCAGGACCTGGGTGCAGAGCTGGCTAAGAGGCGTGCTGGATTCAACCGTGTGAAGGTGACCCTCTTCAGGAAGGGGGTGAAATTTGGGATGCGACACCCAGCGAGGCTATGGGTGACGTACAAGGAACGGCACCACTATTTTGAGACACTGGACGAGGCGTGGTCATTTGTCAAACAAGAGAAGCTGGACTCTTTAATTAAAAGGACAGTTAAGCTTTGGTGGAATGCAGCGTTGGGCTGAGTAACACTGTACCGTTGCTAATATGAGATTGTATACAATGTTGGGTGCGTGCGAGGGCTGTGGCGGTGGCTGGAGGGTGCAGTGTTTTCAGCAAAGTTGAGATACGGAGGGGGGAGGGGGCCCTGTACTCAGTGCGATTTTTCGGGAAGTTGGAGCCTTGGTTCAACAAGTGTCTCCTCACGGGGCAATGTTAGTGTCTTCTGTTTATTTTTAGTTCCGTATTACTATTTACTCACTGGGGCTGGAGAGGTAGTTTAATTGGTTTATTCATGTTGGGAGAGTGGTCCGGACAATGAGGCGGCAGTCTGACCGGCGCCAGGGGCGGGAGCTGCCGGGGTCAGCTGACTCTCGGGAGCATAGTGGGGGGTGAGCAAGTGCTCAGCTGGTGCTTGGCGGGGTTTTTGTGTCGTGGGGCTGTTGCGGGGGCGGGGGGAAATGCTGCTTTGCTGACAGAGGAGGTATCAATTTTGGGGTACCAATTGAGGGTTGGAGGCGCTGGCTCCCTGTGGGGGCGCTCGAGGAAGCGAAGGGCGTGGGCTCGAAGTTGGCCAAAAAAGGGCGATGGCTAGTCGGCGGGGTTAGTCCCCCATCCTGGCTGCTCACTTGGAATGTGAGGAGTTTGAATGGGCCGGTCAAAAGAGCGTGCGTGTTCGCGCATCAAAAGGGGTTAAAGGCAGACGTAGCAATGCTTCAGGAGACACATTTAAAGCTCTCAGATCATACGAGATTGAGAAAGGGATGGGTAGGCCATGTGTTCCATTCAGGGCTGGATTCGAAGACCAGGAGGGCTAGCAATTCTGATCAGTAAGGGTGTGGCATTCGAGGCTGGGAGAATTGTGGCAGATAAGGGGGGCAGGTATATAATGGTGAGTGGAAAGTGGGAGGGGGTCCGGGTGGTGTTTGTGAACGTCTGCGCTCCGAATTGGGATGATGTGGAATTCATGAGATGCATGCAAGGCAAAATCCTGGCCTTCGAGTCACACAACCTGATCATGGGGGGAGACCTTTACACAGTCATTGACCCCGAGTTGGACCGATCGAAGTCCAGGACAGCGAAGCGACCGGCAGTGGCTAAGGAACTGAAGGGTTTTATGGAACAGCCTGGGGGGGAGGGGGAGAGGTGTGGTTGTGGGGTTTGTGCGGTCGAGAGCAAAGGAGTTCTCTTTTTTTCTCTCACGTTCATAAGGTTTATTCCCACGTAGACTTCTCTGTCTTGAGCAGGGCGTTAATCCCAAAGGTGGCGGGGACAGAATATTCAGCAATCACAGTCTCGGACCATGCCCCGCACTGGGTGGACCTGCGACTTAGTGATACGAGAGGGCAGCCCCCACTCTGGAGACTGGATGTGGGGCTGCTGGCGGAGGAAGAGGTTTGCGGGCGGATTAGCATGAACATCCAGGATTACCTGGAAACAAACGATACGGGTGCGGTAGCAGCGGCAACGGTCTGGGAGGCTCTGAAGGCAGTTGTCAGAGGGGAGCTCATCTCAATTCGATCCCATAGGGAAAAGAGAGAAAGAGCGGAGAGGGAGAGACTGGTGGAGGAGATACTCCGAGTGGACAGGAAAGAGCGGAGGCCCCCGAGGCGGGGCTACTGAGGGAGCGGCGGAGTCTGCAGGCGGAGTTTGAACTGCTGACCACAGGGAAAGCGGTAGCACAGATGAGGAAGGCAGGGGGGTGTGTGTGGGGGGGGGGGGGTGGCGGGGGGAGCAGTCTGAGTACGGGGAGAAAGCAAGTAGAATGCTGACACACCAACTGCGTAAGAGGGAGGCAGCCTGGGAAATCGGGGGAGTAAAGAATAAGGAGGGTAACATGGTCTTGGATCCAGGGGGGTGAACGGAGTCTTTAAGGAGTTCTTTCGTAAACTATTCGAGTCGGAGCCCCCGACGGGAGCGGAAGGGATGAGGCAATTTTTGGACCAGTTGAGGTTTCCAAAGGTGGAAGAGGAGTCATAGTGTCTGTGACATCTATGCCACATTTTGTTAAGTTTAAAGTATAGCAGCAAATCAAAAGCAAGGAAAAAAACTGGAAATCTGTCAATTAAAAGCTTGAATGACTTTTTTTTTTAAATGGCACACCGATCAAAATGTTCAAACCTTTTTGGGAAAATTAAATCTTTCCCTTACTCAACCAACTAGAGGTGGTTTCTGAAGCAATGGGACAGATTTGGTTGCCATAATATTGGTGAGGCTGTTGGTATTCCCCGCTCTAACGTGTAAATGATACTGGAACTTCAGGAGAGATCCAGAACACTAATATCTGAAAGTTGCTTCTGTGAGAATCTATATGCTAACCTTGCTCTCTCCCTGTTGGGCCTTTTGATTTCAGACCCATGTGCAGATCTCCACTTGTATTGTAAACCGGACCTCCTGAAGCTTGGGATTCAATGGGCGGTATTCAATAACATCAACTTGCACTCGTATTATGTATTAAACATTGAAAACCATCCCATGAGGCGAGAGTAAGTGTTTGGCCAAATGTACAGATTTAAAGGAGAGCGAGAAAGCTACTTAAGGAAGAAAAGCAGATGGCTACACGCACAACCAACAGTGGTGGGTTGGAAACAGTAATGATGTGACCAAGAGAAATTTATGTATACTTAACTGAAAGTCAGCAATTCACAGGAGAAGGTTACAGCAATTTCGAGAAAGAGACCAAAAGAAACGCAGATGAGAATTTTAAGTTGTATTCAGCATGACTGTGGAGGATTTTTTCTGATCTGACTTTCTCCCTCTTAAGATACAATTTAAACAGCTTAATATTTCTAAAACTTTTCCAACTGTGCAAGTCATGATCACCATCAAAAGAATTTAATTAACTCTATTGGGTTTTTGGAGGTGCCCAGGTAAATGAATTTTCCAAATCCAAAGAATTTGCAATGACTAATTTGAAAATTTTCTGAAGTAACAATATGACCAATAATGCATTTCAGAACTTTTCCTTTGTTTCAATAACATTTGATTTTAACTGCGGGCCATTACTGAATTGAGCTCAATTTAATATGGCAAAAGATGAAGTGCAGTTGTTACATTTGCAATTGCGCAAAACCTATGCCTGGATTTTGATTTTCTGAGGAAGATCCTCCCCTTTTTATTTTGGCTTCACATAGTTACGTTTATTTTGTTCTTCAGTGAGATAAACACTCATAGGGAAAAATGAAAATTGTTGAGATAATTGACCTTCTAGGAGTAAAATCCTGAAAATAATTTGTTATTGAGATTACAACGTCAGGCTCTGGTTGGTGGCCTTGGACAGGGTAACCATGTTTGCCTTTTCCTAAGTCCCCTTCTCTATGCTTTTAACTGATAGCCCCACAGAACTGTCTGACCCTCTTTCACATTACCATGCTTACAAACCACAGTAAACCTGCTACTTCAAGTTCCCAGGCGATGACATCCCATCTGCAGAGAAGTCCGATTTGTCGTGTTGGGTGTTCTGATGCACAAATGATCCAACATGGCTGTAGATGGTACAACTCTGTTTTATTGTCTAATCAACGGTAACAACTAACTACTGGTTTGGGTATGTGCTTCACCAGCTAACCTGTGGACCCAGACCTATCACTATCTTAGTGAGGCACTCAGCACAGGGTGTATGTCTGAGTGGCGCGCTGTGAGTTCTGTGCTATCTCCTGGTAGAATGAGTGGGAACTGCGGTGTTCCCTGTTTCATAGTGCGTGTGCTCTCACTGGTGATTGGCTGCGATGTTATGTGTGTGCTGGTTGGTCCAACTGGCTATCCATCAGTATGTGTGATTGCACCATGGTATGCTGATCTGGATATCATGATGACATCCCCCCCCCCCCCCCCCCCCCCCCCCCCCCTCCTTCACAAAGGATAGGTGCCTACATGATAATAAATAGAAATGTGTACTGAGTGCATCTGAGTATGTGTGTGCAATATTTACAACATGTACATGAGGCTAAACTATATACAGAGGAAGGTGTAAGGTGTAATAGAACAACGACGTTGTACCAATAACAAAACAAATGCAATCAAGAAATGACAAGAGAAAACTCTGGAATTATGAACGACAAGAAAAAAAACTCGTTGACAGTACTGTCAAACAATTCAGTGAGTCCAATGTGCTAACCGGCTCATAAGTCAAGTCTCTCAGGTGGGCGACGAATTCGGGTTGACCGTTAGGGTGGCACACCACTCATCGCCTGGATCAATGCTGTGCACTGGCAGCGGCTGGTGGTTCCGATTTGGGGTCATCCGGTTCTTGTGGATTACCGCAACGCGGAAGGGCTCCCTGTCTTTGGTATCGCTGGTCTGCATACTATCTGGATATGACTCCGTGTAGGTGGGCTGAATTGCCCCCACTCCCTGCGAGGCTGGCGGAATTGTTGGGAGTTGGCAGGTTGAGCTGCTCGACAGCAGGCAGCATAGTGGCCCATCCTGCCACATCGTAGGCATTGTCGCGCTTTGGCCGGACATTGCCACTTAAGTGGGCGGAGCCACAGTTGCCGGGCGTCGTGATGTCATGGCGTTGGTTGCGCCACTGTGCATGCGCGATGCGATCCTGCGTAGAGTGCACCTGCGCATCATGTTTCTCTGCGTCAACGTCCCCTCTTTTGGTGCGTACAAGTGCGGGAGGCCTCGGAAAGCGCACAAAATGGCCGCCCTCGTCCCGGCCATGGGCCGGGAGTAACTCCATCGACTGGACCCGCTCCGCCTCGTGGGGCCCGTGCAGTGCCGTTTCGGCCGCCTGGATTTGGGAGAACCGGCTGGTCGCGTTCTCATGGAGGACGCAGGTCTCGATGGCAGTCGCTAGGGTGAATCGCTTTATTTTAAGGAGCTGCTGGCGTAGGGTGTCCGAGATGACCCCCAAAACTATCTGATCCCGTATCATGGAGTCTGAGGTGGCCCCATAGCCGCAGGACTGCGCGAGGATTCGGAGGTGTGTTAAGTAAGATTGGAAAGGCTCATCCTTACCCTGCAGGCGCTGCTGGAATAGGTACCTCTCGAAGCTCTCATTGACTTCCACGCTGAAGTGTTCATCGAACTTCAGAAGCACCATCTTATATTTTGTTTTGTCCTCGCCTTCCGCGAATGCCAGGGAGTTATAGATGTGGATGGTCTGTTGCCCCGCCGTGGAGAGGAGGAGGGCAATCTTCCTGGTGTCTGATGTATTCTCCCTGTCTGTGGCTTCGAGGAAGAGCTGGAAACGCTGTTTATACAGCTTCCAGTTTATGCCGAGATTACCAGCGATTCGGAGCAGCTGTGGCGGGCTGATGTTTTCCATGGAGCAGGATGGCGGATTTCTGAAAGGGTGCAGGTAGGTCTCACAATCGCAGGTTTGCGTCCACTACTGGTATCATGTCGTGTTGGGTGTTCTGATGCACAAATGATCCAACATGGCTGTAGATGGTACAACTCTGTTTTATTGTCTAAACAACGGTAACAACTAACTACTGGCTTGGGTACGTGCTTCACCAGCTAACCTGTGGACCCAGCCCTATCACTATCTTAGTGAGGTACTCAGCACATGATCTATGTGAGTGGCGCGCTGTGAGCTCTGTGCTCTGAGCTATCTCCTGGTAAAATGAGTGGTAACTGTGGTGTTCCCTGTTTTATAGTGCGTGTGTTCTCACTGGTGATTGGCTGCGATGTTATGTGTGCGCTGGTTGGTCCAACTGCCTATTCATCAGTGTGTGTGTGATTGCACCATGATATGCTGATCTGGATATCATGTCAAGATTCTGGCAACTTGTAGCTGAATTGATTCCTGTAAGATAGTTGGCCTGCTGATACCTGGCCAACAAATGGCCTAACTTTAGGATTTGGGTTTATTGTCCCATGTACCGAGGTAGAGTATCTCGTGAAAAGTGCTATTCTGCGTACAGTCCAGACAGATCGTTCCGTACATGTAAAACATAGGAATATGATAAATACACAATGTATGGACAAAGACATAGACATAGACATTAGGTGAAGCATACTGAATGTAGTACTGCTCAGTAGAGAAGATGCGTAGAGAGATCAGTTCAGTCCATAAGGTCATTCAAGAGTCTGGTAACCACAGGGAAGAAGTAGTTTTTGAATCAGTGTCTGACTTTTGTATCTTCTTCCCGATGGAAGAGGTTAGAAGAGAGAATAACCTGGGTGGGAGGGGTCTTTGACTATGTTGCCCGCTTTCCCAAGGCAACGGGATATGTAGACTGAATCAATGCATGGGAGGCGGTTTTGCATGATGGACAGGGCTGTGTTCACAACTCTGTAGTTTCTTATGGTCTTGGGCTGAGTAGTTGCCATACCAGACTGTGATGCAGCCAGATAGGATGCCTTCTATGGACGTTGGTAAGGATGCTTTCTATGGAAGTTGGTAAGAGTCAATGTGGACATGCCGAATTTCCTTAATTTTCTGAGGAAGTATAGACGGCACTGTTGTGTGCTTTTTTGATTGTTTACTGTTGTAAAGTAACCTATTTTCTGACACGCATGAAATCTCAATATTAGAACAATTGTATGCATATTTCTGTCTGTTACTCTTGAGGCGTCACTGATATGATATGCAAACTCTGTTCTCAAAAATAAACAAATCAGAATTATGCCAGTGAATCTGTGAATCAAAAGTGAGGGAAGCAACCAATGATCAAAAAAGTGAAGTCACAATGAAAGCAATTAATCCAGGATGAGTAGTGAGGAAAGAAGAAGCTGGACTAGTCAAATAATTTCAGCTCCGGCTTGACTTATTATACATATAACCAAGTTGAAAATACTGTTTGGAACAGAGGAGCAAGAGTAGGCCCCTCAGTTTCCTCAATCTGTCGTCCGGTTGGCCACCAACGTGTCCCAATCTCTCGCTACTTAAGAAATATTCTGCATTTTCCGACTAAAGTGGGTAACTTCACGTTTTCTGCATTATGTTCCATCTGCCATGTTCATGCCCACTCACCTAGCCTGTCTAAATGTCTCTTTGCATCTTCCTCACCACTCCGATTCCCACCAAATCTTGTCGTCAGCAAACTTGGAAATATTGCTTTTGGTCTTCACATACATATCATTGATTGTGAAATGCTAGGACCCAAGCACTGATCCTTGCAGTGTCCCATTAGTCACAGCGTGCCAACCTGCGAGGGATCATTTTATTTCTATTTATTGTCAGTTGACCAATACTCATACTTTTATATTACTCTCAATCCCATGTGCTTTAATTTTGTGTGCAAACCTCTTGTGCAGAACCTTATCAATGGCCTTCTGAAGACAAAAGGCACCACATCTACAGGTTCCTTTTTATTGGTTCTGCTCGTTATACCCTCAAAAACAACTCCCAACAGGTTTGTCAAACATAATTTCCTTCTCATAAAGCCAAGTTGACTCTGCCCGATCTCACCATTATTTTCTGTGTCCAGTTCTCATATCCTTTAAAATAGATTCTAGCATTTTCCTAACTACTAACATCAGGCTAACAGGTCTGTTGTTCCCTGTTTTCTCTCTCACTGCTTTCTTAAATAAAGGGGCTACATTGTTATCTTCCAATTTGAAGGAATTGTTCCACAATTTATAGAATTTTGGAAGATGCTCACCAATTATCTCTGAAGCCACCGCTTTAGCACTCTGGAACACGGTTCAACAAGTCCAGAGGATTTACCAACTTTCAGTCCCACTAATTTAGAATATAAGACCTGTAAGATTATAGAAGCATGCTTTTCCTCCTTGATCACTTCTTCAACTGTTTCTGCAAGCGGTCCCCTTTCACCTGGCATTACCTATATTTGAAATTGCCATTATCTTGTTCCTCTGTAATAGCTGCCCTCAACCCTTCTGTCCTGTCTAACAATCATCTTATCTCCAACCTCCATATCTTCTCCTTATCAATTGCCATCTTTTTTGCAAGTCCCTGTTTGAATCCTCACAATCCCTTTGTAGTCTTCTCCCAGCTCAGGAATGGCTCGAATCAAAAGCTGGAATAACACTTTTTTTAAAAAAAATTATTTTATTAAGAACATGTATCAAAACAGGTTACAGCAAATAAACACCCCGGGAAACATACTTCCCAACAATCACCTATACAGCTTGTACACCTTTTTCATCTCCCATCTTTTCTCAAACACATCTGTTGAGTCCCTTAACTCATACTTTATATTCTCCAATCGCAGGAAGTCGTACAGGTCACCCAACCAAGCCACTACCCCCGGTGGCGATGCCCACTGCCACTCCAATAAAATTCGCCGCCGGGCAATCAGAGAGGCGGTGGCCATGACATCGGCCTTCCTCCTCTGCATGAGCTCCGGCTTCTCTGAAACCTCAAATATTGCCACCAAAGGGTCCGGGTCCACCTCTTCCCCCACTATCCTGGCTAAGACCGCGAACCAACCCCCTCAAGAATCTCTCCAATTTTGCACGACCCCAGAACATCTTCACGTGATTCGCTGGCCCCCGCCCACATCTCTCGCACTCATCTGCCACTCCCTGGAAGAGCCCACTCATTCTCGCCCTAGTCATATGTACCCTGTGTACCCTTAAACTGCATCAAGCTCATCTTTGCACAGGTGGAGGTCCTGTTTACCCTACGCAGTGCCTCACTCCATACTCCCCAATTGATGTCCCCTCCCAACTCCCCTTCCCATTTCTCCTTGATCTTCACCACCCGTTCGCCTCCCTGCTCCCTCAACCACTTGTATATATCCCCAATTCGTCTCTCCCCTTCCACATCTGGAAGCAGCAGTCGCTCCAGCAGGATATATCCCGGCAACCTAGGGAACCCCTTCCAGATCTTTTGCGCAAAGTCCCTAACCTGCAGACAGCTTAACTTGCTCCCCATTGGCAGCTCAACCCTCTCTCTTAGCTCCTCCAAATGGCGAACGCTCCCCCCAAATAGACATCCCTCATCTTGACCAACCCCACTTACCTTCACCTCCTGTATACACTATCCACCCACCCCGGCTCAAACCCATGATAAAGGTTGGAATAACATGAACGAAAGGTGCATCATTTCTTCTTGACCTTTCTGCAGACATCAACATCACTGGTCAGAGTTCTCTCTTGTTCAGCACATTAGCACTACAAGTATATGGTGTTGTTTGTGCTTGTGTAACAGCAGAAGAGCGGATTTACACTGAGGCCCAGCGCTCACTTTTGACCACAAAAATATGCAAATTGATCACTGGTTCAGTGCTTTTTAACTTATAAAAACACGCCTGAATAATTGCTGAATTAAATCCAACCTTGCCTCGTGTCAGAATGACTGGAAAGATGGCCAATGTTGCTCTGTGTCTTGAGGCGAACAAACATAGAACTTGCTGATGGGCAACAAGTTGGAAAAATCAGCATATGAAATCGCTGCAACCCCGGCCAGTGCAGGACAGAATGAGCCATTCCAGTGCAAAAGCAAATACTCCAATCAACAAGATGCATATCCTGCCAATCAGTATATTTCAGAGTCTCATTCAGTTTCAAAAGTTAACTTCCTTACTGCGTGTCACAAAATCAAATAAGTTATTGCTGTAAGTTCACATGAGTGGGCATAGGGTATGGTCAGCACATGTGCCTCCTTATTCACTCTCTCTCTCTTTTTGCTGATGTTTGGTCCCTCAGTGGGCTCCCCTTCTCTTTGCTCTATTGGCTGTTGGCTACAAACAGGTCCTGGAACAGGTTGGTGAATGGCCTCCACATCTTGTGGAAGCCTTCTTCCGACCCCTGGATGGTGAATTTGATTTTTTCCAGTTGGAGAATTTCCGACAGGTCTGCCAGCTTTGGGTGCAGCTGATTGTCAGCCGAGCAGGATTCTTCGGCGGGCGATTAGGGAGGCAAAGACTAGGGCATTGGCCCTACTCCCCATTAAGAGATCTGGCTGGCCTAATACCCAGAAGACTGCCACTTTTGGGCATGGCTCCACCCGTACCTTGGACATTGCCTCGAAGAAGGCTGTCCAGAACCCGACAAGCCTGGGGTATGCCCATGACATGTGGGTGTGATTGGCCGGGCCTCCCTGGTAACGTTCACATTTGTCCTCCACCTCCGGGAAGAACCTGCTCATTCAGGTTCTGAGTAAGTGTGCTCTGTGTACAGCATTTAGCTGCATTAGGCTTATCTGTGTGCATATGGAGGCGGAGTTGACCCTGTTCGGTGCTTCGCACCAGAGTCCCCATCCTATTTCAATCCTTAGCTCTTCTCCTCATATTTCTCTTGTGCCCCAGTAGGGAGCTTGCTTTTCTCAACAGCTGCCAATTCAATTTTCGGCAGTTTCCTCCCTCTAAGTTGCCCGCTTCTTCCAGTAGCGATTGTCCTGGAGGTGTGGATATGTCTTTGTTTCCCCACATAGGAAGATTTTGACTTGCATGTGTCATCACCTGTTCCTCCTGGTCAGTTGGAGTCTCTCCATCAGTTTTTGTAGCATTGTCAGTCTATTGCCCGTGTAGAAGTCACTAACTGTCAGTGGGCCCCCAACCCTTGTTGTCGTTGCAGATGGGGGCCATAGTGGACATTCTGGTCAGACCAAAGTGTTGTCTTCGTTGGTTCCACTAGTGAATCCAATAGTGTGGATTCTACTACTGGGAATGCAGAGTGTTTGGCCAGTGGGGATGGGAGTGCTGCTGTGGCCAGGGCCTCGAGGAATGTCCCTGTGCAGGTACTCTCCTCCATTTTTACCCATTCAGCTTATGGTTCCTTTACCCATTACCTAACTCTTTCCGCTGTGGCTGCCCAGTGGTAATATTGCAGGTTTGGGAGGTCCAGGCCCCCCCAAGCTTCTCATTCTTTCCAAGACGTTTTTGGGAATCCTTGGATTTCTCTTCCCCCCCCCCCCCCACACCCGTCCCCACCCCGGAAGTTCTGCGAAGCGCACATTTTAGTGAGGAGCTGAGGAAATTAATATTAGTGAAGAAATGGTTTGGGGATATTAATGGGACTGCAGGTGGGACAAATCTCCAGGGCCTGATAATACTCATGGAAGTGGTCCTAGAAATAGTAGATCCATTGGTGGTCATTTTACTTCCCACATCAGACTAGCCAGATTCCACTTGGAGATTCATGTCCCGTCGTGGGTGATTTGTATCCCCAGAATTTATTTTGGGCTTGTTTAAATGGCAATACCTACAGCTCTGCCCTTCACCCTTGCAGGTTCACCCAGAAGATTTTGCTTTTGCATGGGTTGAGTTTGTAGCTCGTGAAGGTTCCAAACTCTTTCAAGAGCACCATGTTCCCTTCCAATGCTGCTTTGTGGGTCTGCGATGTAGAGGAGCAGGTAATTTGCCTAGAGACACTGTGCTTTCTGTCTCCCCTCCGGATCCCCTTCCAGTTAATATTAAGTGCAATCGCTAATGGCTCGATTGCCAGGGCCAATAGCAGCCACGACAACAGGCATACCTGCCTTGTGCCTCTGTGCAGCTGGAAGTACTTGGAGCTGGTGGTGTTGGTCTGCACGCTCACCATGGGAGTTCTGTACAGTGCTGTGAACCCTATTCCAAGCCCAAACTACTCCAGTACCTCTGAGGTATTTCCACTCTACTCTGTTGAAGGCCTTTTCTGCAGCATGGGAAATGAAATGAAATGAAATGGGGTCATTATCATGTTTAGCAGGCGCCTGATGTTCAACGTTAGCTGCCTACCCTTAACAAAGCCCGTCGGATACTCCGTTCTGCAGTCGCATAGCGAGGGTTTGATTTTGGCCAGTATTTTTGTGACTACATCGAGCAGCGAGATCAGTCTATAAGACCAGCATTCTGTTGGGTCTTTGTCTTTTTTGGGTATCAGCGAGATTGAGGCGAGTCCTAGCATAGGCGGCATGGTATCTCTTGCTAGCGAGTACTTGAAAATCTCCCGCAGGTGCGGGGCCATTGCTGTCGCAAATTCTTGGTAGAAGTCCTCAGGAATCCATCTGGTCCCAGCGCCTTCTATTAATTCTGCTCCTCCAGTGAACAAAAGCACAAAGCTTTTATTATATTGCCATTCTGAAATGATGCGAAACAGAACACAGCTCCATTTGGCCAATGCCTCTTGGTTTTTGGGTGGAGCTCAAGTTATTCAGTAAGTTGTTAAGGGAAACTATGTGTCATTTTACTGAGTTCTGATAGCTTTCATTTCATAATGTGAGTAAGCTTTGTCAAATTCTGCTCTAGAATCAACAAGTAAGTACTTTGCAGTATTCAGACTTATTCTCTAAAGCAAAAGCATGTTTTTTGGATCAATGTGCTGCAAAGTTTGCTGTTTTTCTGCCTCTCCGTTCTGATGTGGTTTTTGTGGGTTGTTGTAGTGTTGCTATTGTATTTATTGGCATCCATATTTACTGTCTATTTTCTGCAAAATTGTATTTGAAAGCATGAGAGCATTTTAATTGCTGGACTTGGTGAGCTTGTCAGTGATGGGAGATGTTTATTGCATTTGACATGTTTTGTTCTCCATATGAAAAACAATGCAAGATCTGCAGAACACCATGTCTGCTTGTCACAGACAGCTTAGTGTTGGTAGCTATATATTTGAGGTGGGGAGGGGTTGAGGGCTGCGGTGGGAGATTGTGTCAGAATACTTTTATTTTTCAGGCAGTACAGGATTTCTGAGTTGTGACTAATTTTTGAAAATTTCATGTCGGAGTTATGACTGAATTTTTGCCATGGAGAAGGAAACGAGGAGCTAGTACTGTTTTGGGGGCCAGAAATGCGCTATTGTTGGTTTTGGGGTGGGGTGGTGTGGGGAGGAATTGGTGGGGATGCTGATAAAAGTCAAGATTTTTGGATGGCGAAGCCTCTCATTGTTATGGAGATCAGTTTCCTGTCCGTTTAGGGTCAATACGAAGTGTGGGACTCGTTTAGACTCCTATAAGCAGCTATTACTGAGGTTAGTCATCCTGACACACATCTGTGGTTTGTTCCAAAAGCTGTACCGGGGGAAGCAACATATCACAGGAGAGCTGAAGGCCAGAATAGATCCTTGTTTCATTTGTGCCCGTCTGGATCTAATACTGGAGGTCATGACGGTGAAGAGGAGGATCATCTTCCTGGAGGAACCACTTGTCACTGCTCCTCACATGAGGTGTCCCCTTCCAGGACCTCATTGTCCTTGAGGTCTACACCTCTCTGGAGTGTCATAAATGGAGAAATGCAGCAGGGCACCACAATGACTGAAACTTTTGGAGGGTACTACCCAACTAGACCAGGCACCAAAAATACATCTTCAGAATCTTGATGACCTGCTCTATGGTTGTCAAACCGAGCAGGGCAAGATTGGTTTGTACCACCTCTGTCTGGGGCTCTGGTAGAGGGTGTGTAGTCATGTCTTCAAGGGATATCCCTTGTCCCCTAGGATCCACTTTTTGGGGTTTGGAATGAAAATCTAATGCAGCCTCAACTGGAGAAGGATAAAGGAGTCTTGGCAGGTGCTAGGAAAGAAAGCACACACAGGTTGCAGGTTAGTTGCAATTTATGGGAGGGAAGACCCTTATTACAGCTTTTGCTGGGCTGATGACGTTTCAAGTTGGCATGCTAGCGAGCTTTGATTTGAGAATTGTACAGACAGATCAGATTAGGTTACAATAAATTGGCATATACCAATCATTTGTTACTAGTTATCCATGTCCACTCATGACTATCGATTAGGTTTACATCATGCATAGTATGAGAACAATTAAACAATTCCAACAAGGGTATGCTTACTTAATTATAATATCCAATCAATGCAAAGGCATGTACATGTATGTTGTCTTACAATTATTTATATCAGTCCGTTATCTGCCTTGTGCCCATCAATCACCCACCCTGTCAGGAATGAATCCCTGCTGTTTAATGTCTCCTCCCAAGCTATGGATGCGACAAGAGACCAGCAGCTCCACGTGATCCTCATCTCCCTCGTGTTATCTCCTAACACCCTGGTATCAGAGCAAATGGTAGAATATCCCACATTATTATTACAAGCCTTGAGCCCTAACACCTGCAGCATTCCTGCCTGAGAACTAGCTTCAGGCTAGTGTCCTCAGCATGTTTTACAATTGACAGTTGACAGCTTGTGTGTATATTACAGATCAACACAGAAGAGCTTTAACCTCTTCAGCCATTAGTGGATAACTAAACTCATGCCAATATAATGGGTGCAATCTATCTGCCTCATGAGATATACCGGCCTCATCACACCTCGCAAGATCTAACGAGATCTCGCGAGGTGTTGCTATCTGGATCCCACTCAGACCCAGATTTGCATATTCAAGCGAGTAGTTAGTCTCACTTGAAAGATCGAGATTATGGTCTGAAATTGTTGAAATCAGTGTCCAATCTAGAAGGCTGTAAAGTGTTGAATCTGAAGATGAGATGCTGTTCCTCAAACTTACACTGAGCTTCACGAGAATGGTGCAGCAGGCCGAGGACTGATGTCAGCGTGAGAGCAAGGTGGAGAATTAAAATGACAGGCCTCTGGAAGCTCTGGATAATGCTTACGGACTGTAAGAACTCGCATACAAACCTTTGAAGGTGGCGAGGCTAAGGAGGTGGGTGTGGCTAGAAAGGCCAGCATTTGCTGCACATAACCTAATTGTGCTGGAGAAGGTGGTGCTGAGCCGTCTTCCTGAACCATGACAGACCACGTGGTGTAAGCAGACTGAAAAATGGCCTCGTCCATGTAGAGCAGGCCAGGGGTGTTGGGAGGGGTTAGTGGAGTAGACCATGGTACTAGGGAGAAAACGGCCGCTTTAGACTGCTGAAAGGGGAGGGTAAAATGTTTTTCATGTTGATGGCATGATGCTGGAGGTTGCGGAAATGGTGGAAAATGATAGGTTGAATATAGAGGCTGGTGGGGTGAAAGGTGAGGACACGGGAAACTCTATCATCGTTTTGGCAGGGAAGGAGAGAAGAGAGAGAAATGTGGCGGATATAGTAGAGGGTCCTGTCCACCACGGTGGGTGGGAAATCTCAGTTGAAGAAACTTTGTGGTCGAAGGTCGCATCATTGGGACAGATGCAACAGACAGAGGAACTCTGGAGAATTGAATGAAGTATTTGGATGAAGCAGGGTTTACGGCAGTGTAGTGGAGGTAGATGCAGGATTTTGGGCTAATAATGAGTATTATTGATCGCACATCACCAGCAATGGAGACAGAGAAGTCAAGGAAGGGCAAGGGGAACATTTGGAGCTGGACGATGTAACACTAAGAGAAGAGGAGCAATTGGAAGCCAGGTTGATGAAGTTTCGCAATTCGGTCGAGAGCATAATGTGGCACCTAACCCCTGGTTATCAAACCTTTCATGGCACATTTCTGTGCAGGAGGTGTAACATCTGCCCTTCTACTTTCTCTCCCCTCACCGACCAAGGCCTCAAAAACTCCTGCAAGGTAAAGCATTGACAAAAACTCCTAGAAGGTAATTTAAATGTACTTTGTTTCAATTTAGTCTACTGTAGTCACTGCCCACAATGTGATCTCAACATCATGCAGACGAATGCAGATAGGGTGACTGCTTTGTGAAATGCCTCAGTTCGGTCCACAAGCATGACCCTGGGCTTCTGGTGACCTGTCATCTTTGTTTCCCATCTTGCTCTCATGCTGACATCTGTCCTTGGCCTGGTATGCCGTTTCTCTCTCTGTCTCTCTGTCTGTGTGTGTGTGTCTGCCTCTCTCTGTCTCTCTTCCCTCTCTTTCCCTCCCCTTCCCCCATTCACCAGTTTGTTTTCTTTCCTTTGCATATTACAGGTTTACCCCAGGCACATCTGTTTTTTTTTGTTGTTTCTTCTTTTGCCCCATCACTATTCCCTATGGTTCTGCTAGACTAATTCTTGTGACATTCAATCTCTCCCATCTTCCACCCTATGGCAGACCTTCCTTTGTCCCATTTACCTCTTGCTCAAAACCTATTAATTTCTAACTTTTCCCAGTTCTGATGAAAGATTATTGACCTGAAATGTTAACACTGATTATCTGTGCACTGATGATAACTGATCTCCCCTCATTCCCCTTTGCCTCAAGAACAAGCCCAGCTTCTCCAATCTAACCCTGTAGCTAAATTCCCTTATTCTTGAAACCATTCTAATAAATTCCTCTGCATCCTCTCAAGGCTCCGGAGAATTGAATGAAGTCCTTGGATGAAGCGGGGTTTAAGGTACTGTAGTGGAGGGAGCTGCAGGAGTCTGCATCCTTCCTAAAATGATTGCGGTTTGGCGACCAGGATTGAACACCACACCAGAGCTTTACAAAGATTCAGCAGAACTTCGCAACTCGTGAATTGCCCTTCAGCCAATTAATTTTAACCAAGCTGACATTGATCCTCCTATTCCATGATCTTCAATTTGGTTAACTGACCTTTGAATAGTATAAAATAAATATTGAAAATATCCTTGTTTTGTATGTTAACCCGTGGTCTAATCTGTGCTGGGAAGGTTTCACTCTTCTGACAAGTGATTTCGATCTGACCAAGGTAATTACTTTGAAACTACTTTATTAACACATTTACATGGTAAACTACTAGATAAATAGTCTCTCGTGTGCAGATTGTTCCACCTGCTCCACAAAGTCTTCAATGCCACTGTTACACGTGGTGCACATCACTATTCAATTAGCATAACTCTTAGTAAACATTGATACCAAGTACTCATGAAATATTCTTGCACCTCTGAACCTTTGTCCTGCCTTATTGGACCCAACCCCACTTGTACATATCAGGCATTCCTTCCCCACCATGTTCTTTATACAGTTTATGCCACCCAGTCTATATTGGGATAATTGAATCCTCCACCTCTAATTATTACTTTTGTTTTTGATGTTTTTGAAATTTGCTTACATTTGTTCCTCCATCTTATTATTATCCCCTATTGAAAGTGCACACTTGCAGCAGAGCAACAGCTCTTCTCCTGAACTTTAACCAAATAGATTTAATCTTTGCACCCTTCACTACACCATCCCTTTCTAGAGCTCTGTAAGTGTCTCGGATTAAAACAGCCACTCCTTTCCTATTTTTTAACCTCCCTGTTCCTCCTGAGTGCATTGCAGCCAAGAACCCATTCCAGGCCTTATTTAAGACCGATTTCCATCAAAATCCACATGGCAATTTGAGCCTGAGTGTCAATCTTTCTTGACACTCTTGTGAATTTCCATGGGCTTTAGAGTGATTTCACAGGTTGGCGCAACATCGAGGACCGAAGGGCCTGTACTGTG
Organism: Scyliorhinus torazame; assembly: GCF_047496885.1. Lineage (NCBI taxonomy): Eukaryota > Metazoa > Chordata > Chondrichthyes > Carcharhiniformes > Scyliorhinidae > Scyliorhinus > Scyliorhinus torazame. Next base: position 207,524,840 of record NC_092710.1, read on the forward strand.
CTGTTATGTTCTATGTTCTACCTAGCCTCCAACCCATTAACCAATTGGAAGAATATGAACAAGAAGAGGGAGACCACTGGTTCTATGGATGTTGGATCATGTCTGATAAACAGTTTGGGTGGGAGTGCAGAAATAATTTAAAATAATAATGAATTGTTAGGAAATAGATGTAGTTTTAGGAAATTTATATTTGTGTTAGGAACAATCTGGCTTTAAGTTTAAGCTTCAGTTGTGTTCTGTACTTGTATGTTAAGAAACGGAAAAACTGCAGTTTTGTTTGACTTTAAACTTTGCTTGCAGTGTAATGAGGTTTTAGGACCCTAAAGCAAACACACGGTATAAAATACTGGGCTGGTACTAGAAATCTGGGATCTCACGCTGAGAAGACAAATGCAATTGAGTTGAGTTGGAACAAGGTAACCCAGAAGCAAGAAGCTTTTCACAGAAATTGCTGGGACAGGGGCATAAAGAAGAGAGAGCAGATACCAAACTGAAGAACTGAAAAGTTCCAGGAACCAGAGAACGGGACAGAAGGAAGTTTCAGAGAGACTGTGAAGTCAAGGGACAAAGAACAGGAATCAGTGGGGGGGGGGGGGGGGAGAAGAGTTTCTGTTCAGTAAAGTTGAGAGTGAGGAGCAGAGAGGCTCCAGGTTAAAGACATGGCTGCAAGGTGTAGACCTGGGGATGTTGGTTTGCGAGTTCCAAGATGACCAGAAGACCCTTATTGCGGGCCTGTGAAGCAGTGGTGTTCTGTTGGCATGGCTGGGTATCTGAGATATTTGTGGAAGGTGAAGTTTGAATGTACATGGCAATCCAGGGCAGAGAAACACCAGAAAGAGAGATTGAAACCCGGAAGGGGGAATCCAGGTGAAGACCTGGGTGAGAAAGCATCATGTTCTTTGTTCTGGAAACCCTGGTGTGAAAGACAAGAGTCTCCGTGAGACCAGTTGGCTCACAGTGCGACAAGCATCTGGGGGCAATTGCTGATGTCAATTGTTTTGGGGCGTCTGACCACATTTCACCTATGGTTTACATTCACTGTGTACTTACTGGGGGCATTAGAGTATAAGATGGATTTTGTAACTTGTATTGTTCCCTTACGAATCTGGATATATCTGTGAAGTATAGTTGGAGTGAAGGAGTGTCTTTTATAGTTGGTCTGTTCTTGTTAATTCTTTTGTTAAAAATTCATCAGTTGGCTCATGTAACGCTGTTTCCAGAACGAAGAACATATCTTGAAATCATTGTATCGAATCAAAATATAAAAGTTAGGATGTATCAAGCTGGCGTCCACCCTGTGATCTGACTTGTCCAGAAATAACATCAGCAGGTATCTGAACAGAATTTGCTTTCTAACATTTGTATTTTCCCTTCTTTACCATTCTACACTAATGTGGCTACCACAGTACTGGTGTTTTGTATCTGAGGTGTCATACATTGGTAATGTGTATGCTTTGAATAAAGAGATCTTCCCTGCAATTCTCCAAACAGAAGATTTTGCAGTGTCACCAGATGGGCAAAGTTGAGAATTGCAGCAAAATTCAATCGCTGGTTGTTGCTAATTGTGTTTCTCTTTATTTGGCTCTGAATATGGCGGCCAATATGATCGCCTTCCTTAATTCTAATTACGTTTTGCTCTAGAGTTGCCAGGTATCTCTCGATACCGCCACAAGGTTCAAACCTAATACTGATCAAAGACTCGATACACCAGTTAGTTAGTTCAAAATCAAATGCTTATTTATTTACACACACTGTTAAATATAATTATGCACAAATACTACAGACTAAACTATCACTACTGCTAAAGCCTATACTTAGCTTCGGGCGTCCACTCAGTCAGAGGAACAATGCCCGTTGTTCGGTTCTGAGGCTGCTGGGGTGGAACTGGTACGGGATAACAGCTAAGGACGTCTGGTAACGTGCATTGACCTTGGACTTGCTTGTTCTGGTGCAGCTTTTGGGCCGGTCTCTCCTCTGAGAGAGCCGGAGCCAAAAGAATGATTCTCTCTTGGGGGATCCTTCTTATACCCAAAAGGGGCCTCGTGCGCTTTTGGGCGGGCCTTGAACTTGGCCCCAATTAATTGGGTCGTTTCTCAATCGTTCCTATCGATTTCCTCCAATAAAGGGATGGGTGCCCTGATGACTGGGCGTGTCCTAGGTGGCCATTGGCCTGCTTTGTTCTGGTCTCCTCTGGCACCGGGGTGTCTGTCTTAATATTGTTTACTTAAATGTTACGCTTTTGTCACCGGAGATGGCCCATTAGTATGCTAATGGGTTTGCAGTTTTGGTCTTGTCTGGGAGCTGCGGCTCTAATCAACAGACAAACCCTGAACCTGTTTGTTTTCTCAGTGTTGTCCATTTTCTCTGCAATCTTTGCAAAGTGTCCATTTTGTAATCGGGAAGCGGCCATCCCAGATGGCTACACTGATTGGTGAACAAAATCAAATCTGATTCCAGTAAGTAGCATGAGTATGGTACTGGATCAGTAATCCCCATAATTTGGATTAATAATCCAGAAAACCGGAGTTAAAATTCCACCATCATATTTGGAGAATTTGAATTAAATTTAATAAAATCAATATCCATTAAAGTGACTTTGTGATGCTGTCTGATTTTGTCACATTGTGACCTGTATATAAATTCAATTTCAACCAACGTGATTTACTCTCATCAGCGGAGCCTCCTTTCTGAAAGACATTCTTTGAAGATAATGAGTTGGGTAATATTACTCTAACATCACCATCTATTAATAATAATCTTTCTTAGTGTCACAAATAGGCTTACATTAATGCTGCCGTGAAGTTACTGTGAAAATCCCCTAGTCATCATACACGGGCAACTGTTCGGGTACACTGAGGGAGAATTCAGAATGTCCAATTGACGTAACAAGCACGTCTTTCGGGACTTGTGGGAGGGAATCGGAGCACCTGGAGGAAACCCATGCAGACACAGCGAGAACGTGCAGACTCCGTACAGGCAGTGGCCCAAGCTGGGACTTGAACCCGGGTCAATGTTGCAACCACAGTCCAACTTCATTATTGAAGTCAACCAACTTGCGGGATAAATAATAGGTACACAGGAATGAAGGGGAACAAGCTTTGGCGAGAAGTGTGTCATTTGTCCTTGGTGGGAAGAGGCAGGCCTAACTGGGGGAGGTACACCATAATTCAGATGGCAGTGTGCTCTTTTGAAAACATCCCAGCCCCCATCCCCCCATCTCCCTCCTCCTCCTCCCCCCCCCCCCCCCCCCCCCCCCCCCCCCCCCCCCCCCCCTGGCGCGCGACTTCCAAAAATACATTGGGCAACTACAACCTTCTGGTCATATAGATCTTTTGGTGGGTGGAACGGGTAGAAATTCAAATTGATATCGTGAAAGTGCCAGGACAGTGGTGGCCACGCCAGGGACCTTGTTCGATTCTGACATTGGAGTGTGGAGTTTGTATGTTCTCCCTGTGTCTACGTGGGTTTCCTCTGGGTGCTCTGGTTTCCTTCCGCAATCCAAAACTCTGCAGATTAGGTCGTTTGGCCATGCTAAATTGCCCCTTGATGTCCAACGGCTAGATGGGGTTATGGGGATAGGGCGGGGTCGTGGGCCTAGGTTGGCTGCTCTTTCAGAGAATCGGTGCAGACTAGATGTGCCGATGGCCTCCTCCTATGAAGGTGAGAAGGCTGTTACATAATAGGCACATCAGATTTATTCAGACTTTTTAGTTGGCTTTTCCCCTTGAGGCGGGAATTGAGAGTTGGATCATTTCCTGACGTCTCGACTCTGCCTCCTTTTTGCATGATGGGATGGAGGGAAGAAGGGCTGAGTCAGGGATACTGCCCCCCGACTGGATGCAAACAGACTTGAAAGGGTTTCACAAATCATGTGACCTGTGGCATTCGAGCTGCAGACAGTAACCTCAAGTGAATAACTAAACATGGGTTTTCAGTTTTCCAGGGAAATGTCACACCTCTGTTTAAAGAGGGGCCAAAGCAAAAGACTAATTTTTTTAACTGCCCGACTCCGTTTTATACGGACAAAAGGAAAGTTCAAAATTCAGTTGGTGACAGGTGGAAGACTGGTCCTATCGCCATCGCATTGTATTATGCTGACTGTCTCAAAACCTCAGAGGTATTAGCTCACATCACAATGTGGAATCAATATGAATAATAATTTTAATAATAATCTTGATTGTTACAAGTAGGCTTGCATTGCAATGAAGTTACTGTGAAAAGCCCTTAGTCGCCACATTCCGGCGCCTGTTCAGGTACACACGGGAGAATTTAGAATGTCCAAATTACCTAACAGCACATCTTACGGGACTTGTGAGAAGGAAACCGGAGCACCCGGAGGAAACCCACGCAGACACTGGGCGAACGTGCAGACTCCGCACAGTGACCCAAGCCAGGAATCGAACCTGGAACCCTGCCGCTGTTAAGCCACAGTGCTAACCACTGTGCTACCATGCTGCACCATATTTTTGGAAAAGGGCTTGAACTTATGACAAGTCATATGGTGAGACAGCCATGTTGTCTTTGTCTGTTTAAAGGATCAGCCATTTATAGTTAGAAACATTGAAATTGTCAAAACAAGCTGCGAGTCAACAATGTGTGCATGTGGGTAAAGCCCATTAGTTGTAAACTCAACCTCATGCTGCTGAATCATTTAATCGGAGTGCACACCTAAAGGGGTAAGAAACACGTACCGGTTTCTATGCAAGAATTCTTGATCATTTTGTCATGACAGAATTGGTTGTTTGTCCACGATTTAAACAAACAAACTGAATTAGACTGAAGGAAAAGGGAATGCACCTGCCAAGGTTTCCTCTGTGAAAGAAACATGACTTTTTATAACACAAGCTCCATGGTGAGAGAGAACCATTTATAGAGATGGAGTTTTTTCCACATACTGTTTGTAGTGAAGGTTTCTGAGCTGCCACCCAAAAGCAGAACAAACACTGCGGTACTGGTACAAGGTTACTGGCACACATTTAAAGATTCCCCATGTAAACATTTACCTGCAGCGTAAATCAGTCACTGATGTGTGATGGTTGGAGTTGCTCTGGACTTTCCATACAGGAATTGACCTGTTGCTGAGAAATAATTTGGTGGAGTACCAGCTATTATGTACAGTAGATCAAAAGCAATTGACAGCGACTGGGAAAACAGAAGCTGCAGAAGTCTCTAAAATCCAACGGGTGGCGCAAGGACTGACGAGGATTAGGGAAACAAAAGCCAGAGGATTCTACGGAGGCCAGAAGAAAACCTTCTGAGGTACAGTGGGGTGGGGGTCATGGATGGGTGTGTGTGTGTGTGTGAAGGGGTGGTCCGGATGGAATCCACAGAAACTCAAGGTGCCAAAACCAGGCCAACTGAGGTTACACAGTTCAAGGCCATGACTAGAATTTAAAAAGAATGAAAGGGCTGAACCAGAAGTCTGATTATCATTGGAGAGATATTTTGTTTAGATTGGGACATCCAATTTTACTGCTCTCTTGTGGGAAGTGTTACAGCATCCAGGAGTGGGTGCATACTTTCCTTTTCCTCAAAGATGCTGGTGGATTCAGACTTTGACATCATGTACCAGCACCACCAGTGATGGACCTGGATTTTGCAGACTATAATTGCTTTGCTGGCTGAAGCTCCAAGACATAACTACAGGTTTGACAGAAGCACCAAGTTTGTGCATCCGCTGTGAAATGACCAAGACAATGATGACAGCAGCAATAAGGTCTTCCCATCACCATCGGGTGACAGACTTAAAAGATCAACCACTTCCTGTATCTAGGAAGAACCATCTCCAGTTTGGTGATGTAACGATTGATGTCCACTCAAGAATTGGCAAAGCAACATCGGTCTTGCAGCAGCTCCACATGGCAATGAAGCAGCGACTCTGCTTGTACATAGTAGTAGCTCACTTGGCTAGACAGCTGGTTCGTAATGCAGAGCAAGGCCAGCAGCGCAGGTTCAATTCCCATACTGGCTGAGGTTATCCATGAATGCCCCACTTTCTCAACCTTACCCCTCGCCTGAGGTGTGGTGATCCTCAGGTTAAATCACCACCTGAAAGATTCCCCCCTCCCAAATTGCACACCATTCCGACTTGATATTATATTGGAATTACATTCTTTCACTGTTGCTGGGTTAAAATTCTGGAACTCCCTCCCTAACAGCACTGTGGGCTTTCCAACAACAAATGGACCGCAGTTCAAGAAAGCAACACACCATCTTCTTGAGGGAAATTAGGGATGGGCAATAAATGCTGCCTTAGCCAATGACGCTCACTTCCCATTAATAAATGAATATATTTTTTTTTAAATATGTAAGTTGGATATCTTTCACTTAGTGTTGTCCAAGTAACATCCTGGGCATCACCTGAAGAGACAGTATCAAAATGAAGAAATGCTGCAAAGGGCTGGTCTGAGGTGCCTGTGGGACATTGTGACAGATTGCTGGCAGGACACTTATTTCGCCTCTTGAACATGTAACCTGCCAGAGTGACAGTAGATTAGATTCAACGCTATTGTGCTTTATTGTTGGGGTTGTTCTGTATTGTACTTTAGGATTTGGAACTGATCTCATTGTGGTGGGGGAAGAGGCAATAGGTTCCATTAATGGGAATGAGTGGCCTGAGCTTTGCGGAGTAATAGAGGTTTGTTCAATAGTCACTAGAACGACAAGTGTCAAACAAAGCTGTGTATGGAGTGGGGTGTTGTGAATTCATTTGCAAGACTGACATTACGCATTGTTGCGTAATTGCGACTCTCAAAGAAAGATGGACACCAAGCATGGGTGTTTATTGTGTCATTACATCATTAACATAATATGCAAAATACATTACAAACACTGCTCAGTGGGTTGTTGGTTTCAAACGACAAGTTGGGGATGGGATGGGAGTGGTGTCCAGTATTCGGCTTTATTGTGCCTGCTCCTGGATGTGTATTTTTACAGCATAAGAATATGCAATATGTGAGGCTTGTGAATCAGCTGGTGTATGCATTGCTTTTGGGCTTTGTTTTAATACTGTTTCAGCTTAATTTTCTGATTCTCTTTTCACCACTGTCCCTTTTGAGGTTAAGTCAATGCTATGATTCTTGGTGTTTTGCTGTACTTATGTTGAAGGATTATTGTGTGCCTAACATGATGATCAGCAGCTCACACATTCTCAATGTCTCATGTTTATGCCTGGTCTGTTCTCACATCATAATGCGAATTCGGTGGAATACGCCAAGCATCATTTTGAAGACCTCTGCTGTCAGGAACTTGTTCGCCTTCCCCCCCCCCCCCCCTTTTTTTTTTTTTCTGGAAAAAGAGCCCTAGCTTGCCCTGCCATCTCTGAGCAGTTGTATTCTTTAGTAGAAAAGAATTTCGGAGAGAGCTGTCAATGTTTTCCTTTGCTAAAACAAACTGACTGTTAGTGGTTAGTGATTAGTCGTGCTTGATTCTGAACTGCCCTCTGCAATGACCTTGCTAGTCATTCACGTATCTTGAGGGTAGTTGAGGATGAGCAATAGTGCACTGTCCACATTCCCTGACTGAATAAAATAAAAATCTGGGGTGCAGTACAGCAGAAAAACCTTCAAAGCATGGATTTACAAGCCTAAGGCACATATGGATTGCAGGGTGATCATTAAAACAAATGGTCACTAAACGAGATCACTGGCCTGCATTCTGCTGAAATTACAAAAGTGAGAAAATCACGATTTAGCAATTTTGAATGAAAATTCAGTTCAGTACAACTATTATTACTGCACTGTCAAATTAGATTCTAAACTTAAGCACATAATCCAAGCTGGCACCTCATTACAGTAATGACGCAGTCCTGCACTGTCTGAGATGATGTCCATCAAGTATGATAAACTTTGGCCCTAGCTGGTGTCTTGGTAATCCCACTGCAGAAAACCAGTGGCGTTCTTCCAGTGTTTGAGCCAACTAAGATGGGTGATCTGGTTATTTATTTCATTGCTCTTTGTGAAACCTTTATGTGCAAATTGGTTGCTGTGTTCCCTATATTATAACAATGACTACACTTCAAATCTACTTCATTAGCTTATATAAAATGCTTTGGTACCTTCTGCGCATGATGAATGTGTCCTTTGGAAAAGAAATCAATTATGAAGCTAGTTTCAAGTTAAAAGTCACAACATTTACAAACTGCTCCAGTGAGGGAATTTGGCATTCGTGAAAACTGCTGGGAGGATAGAAAGAGAAGGGATCCACATTAAAGTAGCTGCATGTGACCAAATGGACCATGGGAACTGGAACCAGCCACTGGTCTGATTTTGAGAAGCATGGATCGGAATGAGTCCTCGCAAATCGTCAGAAATGTAAGGTAGAAATGCCGTATGTATGTACGCTGTGAAGTGAGTCAAATCAAACCTTGAGTGTAGGAAAAATTCCAGAGCAACAGTGATTTGATGTAGCTAATGTAAAGAATTAGCAAGTCATTCAGCGACTACCAAAAGATAACTGCCAAATTTACTGATTTCCAGTAATTCATCAGATAGTGGCAAAAAAATTAATACCCATTGTGTCACATCAGCAACGTTAATGAAATGTCCATTAGTTTCAATATCCCCAGCAGCTGGAGTGCAGAGTGAAATCATGGGATGCTATTAATGCACAAACTGGCATCCAGGGCCGTTGTCTTTGTTTCAAAGACGAAGTGCTGACACCAGGACTGAGTCGCCGGTGTTATAAGACCACGAAAGCGGCGCCAATTCTGGTGCAATTCGGGATCCGTTAATGGTATGGTACTGAAAGCAGGCTGGCAAGGCACATAGGCCAGGAACAGGAACTGCCAAAATGATGCCCTGGCTGGAATTGATACTGGCCATTTGCAATAACACTCAACACACAAACTTGTTATTGCTATAACGACTTTATGATTACATTTACACAGAAGAACAAGACCATGCTATGAATATGTAACGAATTTCCAGACATAGGTGATTAATTGTGCAGCAGAACAAAGGACAGACGAACAAAGCCATCAGACTCCAAAATGAGCTGATGGGTGGTCAGACAAGGGTGCTTCAGAGGACAATGGATCTTGATTGAATCAGCCTGGATAAACAGGAGTATCCTACTTTTCCCTTTAACGATTTGGGGTCTGGATGGGACGATGGCCAGTTGTGGGCATGTGCCGATGACTCAATGCTCGCAGACCAATATAAAGGAAGGAACATCGGAACAGATCTTGAACGATAAGTTCCTCCCAGGCACAGTAATTGCAAGAAGTGACCGTGTTTCAAAACCCATATAAGACATTCACATAGTCTTATCCTAGCCTGGCCAGCCTCCTTCATTACATGCGGGTAATAACTAGAGCTCAGCTGTGAGTCTGAGTCCTACTTTGTTGAGGGAGAGAATTGTGAATAAAATTGTGTTAAACTGTGAACCTGTTTTCTCCTTTGTTCATCTCACAAATAAGGTTACCTGGGTAAACTTATGATTAAAAGACCCCACCCCAGCACCTCCACACAACCTCTGCACCCCACCACCCTCACACCATCCCTCCACTGCCCCAAACGGTGATCCAACCATGCGCATGTCTTGCATCTTAAAGGATCACCTACAGGGGGTCCTTCTGGTGCCCCTTACGACAACCCCAGGACACATTGAATGATGAGGTGGGTCCGGACAGCAAGCCGCCCAAACGCCAGCCTGTGACACCCCAGAGCACCAATTCGGTGACGCCACCTTTCTGTCACAGCTGACTTGAACACCCTCCACCATCCCAGAGACACTCCCCTCGGTTGAGCACACGTGCGGCGATACACCAGCCATGGAGCACAGGGACAATTCCATATCCCTCTGTGACTGGCTCAGGTGCGTCAGCACCTGGGCAATGTCATTGACACCCGCTGCCCTGGTACATGGGTGCCTTTGACTGGGCCTCCCTGACGTGTGTCTTGGTCACTGCGGATGCCACCCTTTCAGTGTTGAATTGGGTAGCACGCCCCTGACCCTGCAAGCGATTGGACTCCTCCAACTGCACCTGCAGGCACCTAATGGTTGCTGACTACTACATATGTAGTCCCTGGCTCTGCTTCTGCAATTTCAGCATCGAAGAGACCGCCCTTTCCAGAAGCCCGAGACCTGCCTGGATGGCAACTAGCCCCTGTGGTCGGGTTGCCCTCCGACCGCCCGCCCTGTCCAGGGTTCCTACCTCCACCTGACATACAGCCATGTGGCAGTGGGGTGGGGCACCCATACAGCCTGTTAAATGATATGCCAACGACATTTACTGGACTTGCGGTCCCTTAAGGCAGCAGAGTAGGTGGATACTTAAGAAGGAACTTGAGCAAGGAGTCAGGAGGGCTCGAAGGGGGTCACTAAAAGTCATTGGCAAATAGGGTTAAGGAAAATCCAAAGGCTTTTTACACATACATAAAAAGCGAGGGTTGGCCCACTGAAGGATAGGCAAGGGAATCCATGTGTGGAGCCAGAGGAAATGGGCGAGGTACTAAATGAATACTTTGCATCAGTATTCACCAAAGAGAAGGAATTGGTGGATGTTGAGTCTGGAGAAGTGTGTGTAGATAGCCTGGGTCACATTAAGATCCAAAAAGACGAGGTGTTGGGTGTCTTGAAAAATATTAAGGTAGATAAGTCCCCAGGGCCTGATGGGATCTACCCCAGAATACTGAAGAAGGCTAGAGAGGAAATTGCTGAGGCCTTGACAGAAATCTTTGGATCCTCACTGTCAGGTGATGTCCCGGAGGACTGGAGAATAGCCAATGTTGTTCCTTTGTTTAAGAAGGGTAGCAAGGATAATCCAGGGAACTACAGGCCGGTGAGCCTTACGTCAGTGGTCGGGAAATTACTGGAGAGAATTCTTCGAGACAGGATCTACTCCCATTTGGAAGCAAATGGACGTATTAGTGAGAGGCAGCATGGTTTTGTGAAGGGGAGGTCTTGTCTCACTAATTTGATCGAGTTTTTCGAAGAGGTGACAAAGATGATTGATGCAGGTAGGGCAGTGGATGTTGTCTATATGGACTTCAGTAAGGCCTTTGACAAGGCCCCTCATGGTAGACTAGTACAAAAGGTGAAGTCACACGGGATCAGGGGTGAGCTGGCAAGGTGGATACAGAACTGGCTAGGTCATAGAAGGCAGAGAGTAGCAATGGAAGGATGCCTTTCTAATTGGAGGGCTGTGAATAGTGGTGTTCCGCAGGGATCAGTGCTGAGACCGTTGCTGTTTGTAGTATATATAAATGATTTGGAGGAAAATGTAACTGGTCTGATTAGTAAGTTTGCAGACGACACAAAGGTTGGTGGAATTGCGGATAGCGATGAGGACTTTCAGAGGATACAGCAGGATTTAGATTGTTTGGAGACTTGGACGGAGAGATGGCAGATGGAGTTTAATCCGGACATATATGAGGTAATGCATTTTGGAAGGTCTAATGCAGGTAGGGAATATACAGTGAATGGTAGAACCCTCGAGTATTTAAAGTCAGAGAGATCTAGGTGTACAGGTCCACAGGTCACTGAAAGGGGCAACACACATGGAGAAGGTAGTCAAGAAGGCATACGGCATGCTTGCCTTCATTGGCCGGGGCATTGAGTATAAGAATTGGCAAGTCATGTTGCAGCTGTATAGAACCTTAGTTAGGCCACACTTGGAGTATCGTGTTCAATTCTGGTCGCCACACTACCAGAAGGATGTGGAGGCGTTTGAGAGAGTGCAGAAGAGATTTACCAGGATGTTGCCTGGTATGGAGGGCATTAGTTATGAGGAGTGGGTTAATAAACTCGGTTTGTTCTCACTGGAACGACGGAGGTTGAGGGGCGACCTGATAGAGGTCTACAAAATTATGAGGGGCGTAGACAGAGTGGATAGTCAGAGGCTTTTCCCCAGGGTAGAGGGGTCAATTACTAGTGGGCATAGGTTTAAGGTGAGAGGGGCAAGGTTTAGAGTAGATGTACGAGGCAAGTTTTTTACGCAGAGGGTAGTGGGTGCCTGGAACTCGCTACCGGAGGAGGTGGTAGAAGCAGGGACGATCGTGACATTTAAGGGGCATCTTGACAAATACATGAATAGGATGAGAATAGAGGGATACGGACCCAGGAAGTGTAGAAGATTGTAGTTTAGTCGGGCAGCATGGTCGGCACGGGCTTGGAGGGCTGAAGGGCCTGTTCCTGTGCTATACCTTTCTTTGTTCTTTGATCTTTGATACAGTGATTCAGAAGGCATATGGCATACTTGCCTTTATTAGCTGAGGCAAAAAGTTCAAGAGCATGGGAGACTGAATAATAGCGAAGGTAAGAGCCCATGAGATCTAAGGAAATTTGACAAATTGGATTCAGAATTGGCTGAGTGGCAGGAAGCAAGGGTGTTCTGACAGGAAACCTATCACCAGTGGGGTCCTGCAGGGATCATTTTTGGGGCCCTTGCAGTCTGTGGTTTATATAAATGATTCAGCCATAAAAGTCAGAAGGTTGATCAGTAAGTTTGTGGATGATACGAAAACTGGTGGGGTGGTAAATAGTTAGGAGGATAGCTTTAGATTACAGGAGGATATATACAAGCTGCTCAGATGGGCTGATCAGTGAAAAATGGAATTCAGTCCGGATAAGTGTGAGGTGATGCACTTGGGCAGGACAAACAAGGAAAAGGAATACATGATAAACGACAGGACCCTGGAAGCACCGAGGATCTTGATGTGCATGTACACTGGCCCCTTAAGGTAGCAGGAAGGTAGACACTGGTTGAGAAGGCATATGGTATACTTTCCTTTATTTGATAAAAAATAGAGTTTAAGAGCAGGGAGATTATGTTGGAAATGTGTAAAACATTGGTTAGGCCATAGCTAGATAATTGTGTGCAGTTCTGGAATCCACATTAGGGGAGGGATGTGATAGCACTGGAAAGGGTGAGAGGAGATTTACTAGGATGTTGCCTGGACTGGAGAGTTTTAACTGTGAAGAGAGATTGGATAGACTGGGGTTGTTTTCCTTGGAGCAGAGGAGACTGAGGGGGGGGGGACATGATTGAGATGTAGAAAATTATGATGGGCATAGATAGATTAGACAGGAAGAAGCTTTTCCCCTTGGCAGAGGGATCAGTGATCCGAGGGCTTGGTTTAAGGCAAGGGGCAGGAGGTTTAGAGGGGATGTGAGGGCAAACGTTTGCATCCAGTGGGTGGTTGGAGTCTGGAACTCACTGCCTGAAAGGGTGGCGGAGGCAGAGATCCTCATAACATTTAAGTATCTAGATGTGCGCTTGCGATGCCAAGGCCCTATGGGGCCAAGAGCTGGATAATGGGATTAGAATGTTAGACGTTTTATTTGCTGTGAAATGAAGAGTCTAAAGTTCTTGTTCCTTTTCACCAAACACCATTTATTTCACTTCCACAGCCTCTGCACAAAACTCTTAACAACACACCACCTGCCAGAGGCCACCTGAAGCCCCTTTACATATCAGTGTCAATTAATGGATACTTAACATAAATGAGACAACTAATTGCAATGTCTCTTAACCCATTACTTAACATAGAATAGTTAGGTGGTTGTTTTTGACCGGTGCAGACATGATGGACTGAAGTGCCTCGACTGAGATGTAGATCTCTATGACTGCAAAATATTCAATTTACAGTTCCAGTGAAAACCACAGGACATAAGGAAACAAGATTCACAATGTTGCAAGCTTACTGATGGAATGAAATTAAAGCCTATGGTAATTTTCAAATGTAAAACGATGCTGAAATCAAGTTTCCCGAGCACCTTTTGTGCCTGTCCATGACAATGGTTCAATGGATAAGGATAAAGTGGAATTGTGAATTGACAACTTGTGGGATAGTTGTCCCGTTGGCAAAGAATACAGCTTATCAGTGTGGGGCATATTATGAGATCAAGTGAACACTTGCGAAGCAATAGCACCCAAATTGCACCTATATCAGAAGATCTAACATTCGTAGCTCAACCTTTGGCTGTGTGCTTTAACAAGCCATTCACCTTCATACTGTCCATTGATTAAAATCTATTTGTATAACAAATTCATGTGCTCAATGTTCAATGAGGTGTCCTACATTTTATGTCAGACTGTGGGATAAATGAAAGTGCTTATACAATGTTGAAGCATACAAACTTAAATATAGGGCTTTAAGATGTTTTCAGACAGCTTTATTCTTTCGTTCCTCTTTACAATCAGATGAGCCAAATGCGCGCACACCTTCCCTGTTGAACACCCTTGCCTTAAAAATGCACTTGATGTTTTGCGTGCTTTCCTCCATTAAAACATGGGATGCTATTAATGCACAAACTGTCATCCGATTGTTCAAATATCCTGGATGGAGAAGAAGATGATTTATTGATTCTGAAATTGGAAGTGCCACATCTCAAAGAATGGAATGTTTATTATGATTCCATATGCAAAGTGACTCCTTGAATTTTATTAACTCTTTGTGTTAGATGCCGAGGACAATGATTTTGGCAGTTTTTAAAACGTTTTGATTGTGGTTAAAAGTGTGGTTAAAAGTATTCCTGTAGAATTATTAACTATAAAACATGTCATGGTGTTATGTTTTGTTTTTTCAAAATGGCGACTACCGACACTGGCAGTTCATGTTTTATACTCGGCATATAAATTGACCTAATTTTTGGAAAGATTCGAAGGTTGAATATATATCAAAGGTATTTAAAGGCAGCTACTGAATGGCAATGTTACAAGCATTATAGTTCTATTGTGCTGCTATTATTGTGCCATATTCCCTCAGACTTTGAAAGAACCAAACTAATTTTGGGGTTTTGTTAAAACATGTTCCCGAATTTTATAAATTGACATCTGTTTAGTTCAAAAGCTAGGCTTCACTTGGAGCGGTGCTTGGGAGCATTATCCTTGAGTGAGCTGAAATCTCATCTGAAAGCTGAGATGAACCTGGCATCCCACAGTCACTTGCACACACTGTTCATTGATTAAAAATCTGTCTGTATGTCTTACAACAGAAGAATTTGCTCAATGTTCAATGAAGCATGCTATGTTTTGCGTAGGGCTGTGGGATTAATGAAAGTGGTGAAGCAGACCATCTTGATAATAGGGCATCAAGCACATGTAGCTTTAGGAAAATGTTTTGAGGCAGCTTTGTTCTTTCGTTCCTGTTTATGATTACCACAAATGCACATCAGTCTTCTCTTTGACCACCCTTGCCTTGAAAATAAGGATGCTTCTACAAGAGGCACATTGGATATTGTGGACTTTTTTTAAAACAAGTCAATCTTTGCCAAAATCCTATTGTCAGCACTAACAAGGTTCTTAAAATTGATTTACATAAATACTAAACAGAACACTAAAATATGTTCCCTGAATTATTTGCAAATATAATATGTTGAGAGAAAAAGATTGTTATCCTATTGCCTCGATCTTCCCCTTTGCATACACCTACAGACTAAAATAATTACTCTAAATTTGTATGTTGCTCCAGCAATCTGCAAACAATATGAAGATCCTGCTTTTTCTGCCTATGTAGGTGTTGCCAGCCAAGTTGACACTATTTCAAGACAGTTTTTATCTCAAATGTGCTGTAGGAATGCAAGTCATAGAGGTTTACAGCATGGAAACAGGCCCTTCGGCCCAACTTGTTCATGCCGCCTACTTTTTACCACTAAGCTAGTTCCAATTGCCCGCATTTGGCCCATACCCTCTATACACATCTTACCCGTATAACTGTATAAATGCTTATTAAAAGACAAAATTGTACCCGCCTCTTACTACTGCTTCTTGCAGCTCGTGATTGTGAAAATACCACAAGTACATGTAGCTCCCAGCAACCTGGGAGTGCCACTGAGGAGGTTATGACATGGCTCCTGTTCTGTTGGAAAACCTGTGGCACTCTAATAATTCTCCTGTACAACATAGCCACTGCAACTCCTGCAGAAAAACTAGTAGAGTGAACCTGCTGGCTTTCTTACTCCACTTCATAATGGGAAATTTCCCGGAACAACTTGGAGTTTCACATAGGAAAGAAGTTGGCAGACTGGGTTAATTCTCCACCAGGTCTAAATTATGGCTTTCAACGCTACCCAACACAACCCATACTGTTGTCTTCAGATTAGGGACTACCTTGAACCAATGATACACTTGGGAAAACTCCTACACTGAAACTTTGGAGAATGCCAGTTAAAAGCATCATAGTCCTGGACAAAGATCTTGGACCAATCCTTCCCAAATTTTTTCCCACTGGTTGTGGGGCTTCACAATGCTATGACCCCCTCTGCCCCCCCAGCCACTTGAGAAGGGAGGGAGTGGGGATGGGAGGACAGTTTTCAAGAGTTCTTCAAAATATTTTTAGTAGCTTATGTTTTTGGTTGCTCAGGCCTTGGGAATCAATCTTTTAGGCCATGTCCACCATTTAAAAAATAAAGTGAGGATTTAAAGGGACCTTTAAGCTATTAGCAGTCAGTTGGAGCTCCATGGCAGCCATTGCTGCTGCAGATCTTGTGATTCCCTATTTGGGAAGCCCTGTCTTCGGGTACCCTGGGTTTGAATATTCTGTATGTTATAGAAAGGTTGATTCGCAGATAATGAGTAACTTGATCAAAGGTGAATTTGTTTGAAATGTTCTAATTTAATCTTGTAACGATGGAGCACATGTAACCACATGGACCATGTGGCACATGGAGCACATGGACCACTGGATAAGTGGGGCTTGTTCAAGGATCAGCTACTGCGTGTTCTTGATAAGTACGTACCGGTCAGGCAGGGAGGAAGGCGTCGAGCGAGGGAACCGTGGTTTACCAAGGAAGTGGAATCTCTTGTTAAGAGGAAGAAGGAGGCCTATGTGAAGATGAGGTGTGAAGTTTCGGTTGGGGCGATGGAGAGTTACAAGGTAGCGAGGAAGGATCTAAAGAGAGAGCTAAGACGAGCAAGGAGGGGACATGAGAAGTATTTGGCAGGAAGGATCAAGGAAAACCCAAAAGCTTTCTATAGGTATGTCAGGAATAAGCGAATGACTAGGGAAAGAGTAGGACCAGTCAAGGACAGGGATGGGAAATTGTGTGTGGAGTCTGAAGAGATAGGCGAGATACTAAATGAATATTTTTCGTCAGTATTCACTCCGGAAAAAGATAATGTTGTGGAGGAGAATGCTGAGCCCCAGGCTAATAGAATAGATGGCATTGAGGTACGTAAGGAAGAGGTGTTGGCAATTCTGGACAGGCTGAAAATAGATAAGTCCCCGGGACCTGATGGGATTTATCCTAGGATTCTCTGGGAGGCCAGGGAAGAGATTGCTGGACCTTTGGCTTTGATTTTTATGTCATCATTGGCTACAGGAATAGTGCCAGAGGACTGGAGGATAGCAAATGTGGTCCCTTTGTTCAAAAAGGGGAGCAGAGACAACCCCGGCAACTATAGACCGGTGAGCCTCACGTCTGTAGTGGGTAAAGTCTTGGAGGAGATTATAAGAGACAAGATTTATAATCATCTAGATAGGAATAATATGATCAGGGGTAGTCAGCATGGCTTTGTGAAGGGTAGGTCATGCCTCACAAACCTTATTGAGTTCTTTGAGAAGGTGACTGAACAGGTAGACGAGGGTAGAGCAGTTGATGTGGTGTATATGGATTTCAGCAAAGCGTTTGATAAGGTTCCCCACGGTAGGCTATTGCAGAAAATACGGAGGCTGGGGATTGAGGGTGATTTAGAGATGTGGATCAGAAATTGGCTAGCTGAAAGAAGACAGAGGGTGGTGGTTGATGGGAAATGTTCAGAATGGAGTACAGTCACAAGTGGAGTACCACAAGGATCTGTTCTGGGGCCGTTGCTGTTTGTCATTTTTATCAATGACCTAGAGGAAGGTGCAGAAGGGTGGGTGAGTAAATTTGCAGACGATACTAAAGTCGGTGGTGTTGTCGATAGTGTGGAAGGATGTAGCAGGTTACAGAGGGATATAGATAAGCTGCAGAGCTGGGCTGAGAGGTGGCAAATGGAGTTTAATGTAGAGAAGTGTGAGGTGATTCACTTTGGAAGGAATAACAGGAATGCGGAATATTTGGCTAATGGTAAAGTTCTTGAAAGTGTGGCTGAGCAGAGGGATCTAGGTGTCCATGTACATAGATCCCTGAAAGTTGCCACCCAGGTTGATAGGGTTGTGAAGAAGGCCTATGGAGTGTTGGCCTTTATTGGTAGAGGGATTGAGTTCCGGAGTCGGGAGGTCATGTTGCAGCTGTACAGAACTCTGGTACGGCCGCATTTGGAGTATTGCGTACAGTTCTGGTCACCGCATTATAGGAAGGACGTGGAGGCTTTGGAGTGGGTGCAGAGGAGATTTACCAGGATGTTGCCTGGTATGGAGGGAAAATCTTATGAGGAAAGGCTGATGGACTTGAGGTTGTTTTCGTTGGAGAGAAGAAGGTTAAGAGGAGACTTAATTGAGGCATACAAAATGATCAGGGGCTTGGATAGGGTGGACAGTGAGAGCCTTCTCCTGCGGATGGAAATGGCTGGCATGAGGGGACATAACTTTAAACTGAGGGGTAATAGATATAGGACAGAGGTCAGAGGTAGGTTCTTTACGCAAAGAGTAGTGAGGCCGTGGAATGCCCTACCTGCTACAGTAGTGAACTCGCCAACATTGAGGGCATTTAAAAGTTTATTGGATAAACATATGGATGATAATGGCATAGTGTAGGTTAGATGGCTTTTGTTTCGGTGCAACATAGTGGGCTGAAGGGCCTGTACTGCGCTGTATTGTTCTATGTTCTATGTAAGCCACGTCAGGCATACAGCAGTTCCACCAAAATGTTAGTTGACTACCCAGTTTCCTATTTGGACTGCAGCAGAAACCAGGATGACAAAATACTCTTGGTATTAGAGTTTCTATGACAGGAGCTGGAAAACAACATTGTGTCTTCAGAATTATCAATGTGGCATGCAGGATGTACGTTTTTGTATTCCCTGATGGAATAGTTTTGTAATCCATTTCAGTCATCAGAGGCATGAGATCGAGGTTTTATTGAGTACCTATGTTCTTGCATAACATCATGCAGACATTGTTTTGACTACATCGTCCACAATGCCCTTGCGTGTGGCTATTAGATCAATAATTTGGATCATAGTGTTGTGCAGTCGTGCCTGGCTTAAAATGACTTGATAAAGCTGAATACATGATGGAAGTGCTATTCGGACTGAAATGTTTAGGGAAACTGGTCGAAAATACCCTACTGTTATGGACATGGTCAGGAGTGAACTGAAACCCCTGTATCTTTTCCCTTATTTTCAATAATCAGTGTATATTCACTTATTTGCCCCTAAAATCGAAACGCAATGCCAGCCACTGAGTGCGAATATCTCACACACCTGTTCGAGAAAAAGTACGTTCGAATAGCAAACTTTTATAAGTTATAAAGGAATAGTTCATGTATGTTACAGGTGAGTAACCTTTGTGGGCCTGGTAAAGAAAAGAGTCATCACCACTCATGAATTGTAGTTGAATTCAAACAGCTAAAGTTGAATATCAGGATAATTCCAGATTACCTCAAAAGAGATGAATGTTCAGGTCATGAAGTTAGGTACTTATGGTTTTCATATCAGGAGGTCAAATTGCTTTACAAGTGAACTTAGATTTAGGAATTATGCTGGGAAGTTACATACTCGAGATTCCTAAAGGCAAATATGACGGTCTTTTCCTGCAGTTGCTGTTTTTTTTGCAGTCCCCTGCAGAGTACCAGGTCTTTCTGGATCTTCAGATAATAGTAACCAGTTTCATTAACATGCTATTTTTCACCCGGAATGGCTTCAAACTGAAAACCATTTCTGTACTATTGATATAGAATGACGGGTTGTCACACCCACTTGTAGATAACAAGCTTTGCTGAATTGCGAACTTGGAGTCCACAGAATCTTGATGTCCATTGATTCTGAGTAAACTACAAACAATGGCATGTATGAATTCGACAGAGGGGTGTTATCTGGGAATGTCCATGGAAGGGGGTGTTCCCCACCTAGAGTGATTTAAAGCGGACTTTCCCGGAAGCTTTCTATGGTCTGTGTTGAATTTGCAATAGTCATCTGATCCTTGGCAGTTGTCTTGTCCACTTAAAAGTTTCAGAAGCTTCTGTACGAACACCATCCAAGTTTAAAGTGATGACAGGGTCATGCCTTCACTGTGCATAACCATACTAATTTGAAACAAATTCACTAAACTTTGACTTTCTGTCGCACCTCTTCTGCCTCCCTGTGAGGAAGTGCTTTATGTATTTGGCTGGGATTAGAAGCACATTATATAGCTTCGATGGGAGAACTATCTTTTTGTATGAGTGCTTTTTAACTAGTAGCCTTGAATTTGGGATTTATTGAATGTGCAAGCAAGGCTCAAACTTGAAATTAAATCTAAAGACTCCAAATTGTAAATGCTTTTAAGAAAATGATTGAAATTTTGTTCTGTTTTAAATGGATCAATTGAGTTTTAATTTGGTGCAAAATTGTGATTTTTCTGAAATCATTATTGTAACTTAATGGGAAATTATACTGTTTTTAAATTCCAGTTTAAGTTTTGATCATGACGACTGAAGTTGGATCTGTAATTGATGTAAAGGAAGAGCCAGAACAAAATGAGCAGAATCATTATGAAACCGCAGATTCTGAAGAGCCTGCCAGTATAAATCAAGAACAACAGCGTGATATCAAGGAAGGTGAAGAGCCAATATGTGCAGACCAGCCTCTGAAAGAACGAGAATTAAATTCTCCAACTTCAAGTACAAGTACCCAAGCTAGCCCTTCTAATGGCGATAAAAAGGAGCAGTCAGGTGGTAAAGGACTGTCACGTTTTTTACCTGGATGGCTTAAAAAGCAAAAACCATTTCTCCAGGTGGAGACTACAGAAGAGAAGGACGTTGAGAAGGATGTTCAAGATCAAGCTGAAGATAAGGATCCAGCAGAGAAAAAACAGCCAGAGCTGGTAAAGACTACATCAGAAAATGAAGTGGAAAAAGTGGAGAAGGTGGAAGAACAGACTAAGATAGATGAACTGAGGGAGCAGCATTCAGCTAACATTACAGAGATACAGGTACAGTAAATGCTATATTATTGCACATCATCAAATTTTACTACCGATTTTAATATAACGATTTTACTACCGGCTTTAATGTCACCAGTCCCATGCCAACTGTAATCTCTTACACCCATTCTAAAAATTTCATTTCTTAATGAAAATATAAATTCTGCAACATGATAATGAAGGATGATTATATCAGTATATTGCTCAATGTAATGTAAATTGAGAGAACGTCTCCAAATTCTGTAAATCTCAATGAAGAATGGAAATGCTGAACATACACAGCAGTTCCCTGTAACATCTGAAAAGTGTCATGAGAGTACCTTTAAGAAATGGGTGTTTAATAAATGTACCTTTAAGAAATGGGTGTTTATCAGTGATGTGAGAGTGTGGGTGGAGCTGGGCTGGCTGTCAGCTTTTTACTTTCGTTTTAGGCTGTTTGCTGCAGGGTGCGTTTTAGTTTTGTTTTCCGTGTTGGAACTGAAGCCAGACCAAGCAGGTACTGCTGTGTTCTCTGCCATCAAAAGACTATCTCTTGATCATTTGGTGAATTCAGAATTATAAATGTTTTCAGTAGTGACTTTAACCTGATGTGCTTCTGTTAAAGGTTATGTTTTTTGTAAGTCTTCTGGATGTTAAAAGGACAGCGTAAGCATTACTTGAGTTCATAGAATAAACATTGTTTTGCTTTAAAAAATACTTTTCCATTTCTGCTGTACCACACCTGTAGAGTGGGCCGTGTGCTCCCCATACCACAATCTATTAAAAGTTGTGGGTCAGGTGAACTCCATGATACACTTTGGGGTTCTCTAAACCCTGGCCCATAACAAAAGGAAAAAGGCATTTCAATATTTTAGTAGCCAAATTATTTTAATTTGGAAAAACTAATCTTTCAAATGCTGATGGACCTGCTTTTTATTTCCAATGTTTATGTAAACGTTCAATGAAAATGATATGCTGTTCTGAATTGCTCTGAGTAATTTAAAATTGTGCAGGTAAACATTTTTCCAAACAACTCCATGTATGAGTGTCAAACTTAGTGCACCAGCAGATAAGGCCAGAGTTCACATAAATGGAAAAGAGACATAATTTAAAGACTGTAACTGAGTGAGCATAACTTTGGTAACAAATTGGATGAATTAATAGCACAAATAAAAACGCTTATGTGTGAGGGCGATGCGATGGCACAGCTGCCTCACAGCGCTGAGGACTTGGGGTTCGATCTGGCCTCAGGTCACTGTCTGTGTGGAGTTTGCACATTCTCCCAGTGTCTGCGTGGGTCTCGCCCCCATAACCGAAAAAGATGTGCAGGGTAGGTGAATTGGCTATACTAAAATTGCCACTTAATTGGGGGGAAAAAATGTAAATTTACTCAAGTTTAAAAAAAAAAAAAAAAAAAACATTTTTTTAAATGCTTGTGTGACCCCATAGCAGTTTGTGAGATATGTGGTTACAAGGCGACCAAGGCTAGGAACTAAACATCCAAGGGCATTTGACATTGTGGAGGAACAGAAGTAGGAAAAGATGGTGGGGTAGCTCTGTTAGTTAAGGATGGCATTGGTGCAGTAGTGAAAGATTACCTTGGTTCAGATGATCAAGGTATAGAATTAGTTTGGATAGAGTTAAGAAATAGCTGAGGTAAGAAGTCACTTGTAGAAGGAGGTCACAGGTCTCTTAAGAGAAACTCCACTATGGTAATAATAATCTTTATTATTGTCACAAGTAGGCTTACATTAACACTGCAATGAAGTTACTGTGGAAAATCCCCTACTCGCCACACTCCGCCTGTTTGGGTACATTCGGGGAGATTCTGAATGTCCAATAAGACCACGTCTTTGTGGACTTGTGGGATGAAACTGGAGCACCCGTGGAAACCCACACAGACAAGGGGAGAACCTGTAAACTCCGCACAGAATTGAATCCAGGACGCTGGTGCTGTGAAGCAACAGTGCTAACCACTGTGCTACTGGGCAGAGTATACAGGAATAAATAATGGGGGGCTTCAAAGAAAACTACCACAATAATCATGGATGATTTTAATCTTCATTGCACAAAACAGAATGCCTGGAAAATGTGTTCATAGAGTGTATTTGGTACAATTTTATAAAGAGCATGTTCTCATGCCATCGAGGGAACAGGCTATTCTAGACCTAGTAATGTGCAATAGAACAGGATTGGTCATTGACCTCATAGTTAAATAATCTCTTGGCAATTGTGATCAATACACGATAGAATTCACATTCATCTTTCATGAGGAAAATGCTCCAATCTATTATTAAGGAGGCTATATCGGGGTACTGAGACAATCTCAACGCAATCGGGCGGAGCTGGCATGGTTTTGTGAAAGGGAAATAATGTTTGACGAGTTATTTGTAAATGTAACAAGCAAGGTGGATAAACGTGTACCTGTAAATGAGATACAGTTGGATTTTAAAAAGGTAGTTAATGTTACGACACAAAGTGACATATTAGTATGGAATAGAGGATTGGTTAGTTTACAAGAAACTGGGGATAAATGGGTCATTCTGGATTGGCAAGCTGTAACCAGTGGAGTGCACATAGACCAGTGCTAGGGCCTCAACTATTTACAATCTATATCATGACTTAAATGAAGGGACCAAATATTTGGTAGCTAAATATGCTGATGGCACAAAGATGGGCAAAAAAATGAGTTGGCTGCAAAAGGATTTAGATAGGTCAAGTGAATGTGCATCACTTTGGTAGATGGAGTACAAACCACTTGCCCACTTTGACAGGAAGAATAGAAAGGCAGTATAATATTTAAATGGACAGAAACTTCAGAAATCTATGGTACAGAAGGACCTGGTTGTCCTGGTACAGGAATCTCAAAAACGTTAGTCTGCAGATACAGAAAGTGATTCGGAAGGCGAATAGAATGTTGGTGTTTATTGCAAGGGAAATCTAGTATAAAAGTAGGGAAGTGTTGCTACAACTGTACAGGGTCTTAGACTGTATCTGGAGTACTGTGTATAGTTGTAGTCTCCTTTTTTAAGAAAGTATATAATTACCTTTGAAGCAGTTAAGAGAATGTTTACTCTTTCATGGGATGAAGGGGCTATCTTATGAGAAACAATTGAACAGGTTGTGTGTGGCAACCTTACATGGTGACACAGTGGTTAACACTGCTGACTCACAGCGCCAGAGACCCAGGTTCAATTCCGGCTTTGGGTGACTGTCTGTCTGGAGTTTGCACTTTCTCCCCATGTCTGCGTGGGTTTCCTCCGGGTGATCCGGTTTCTTCCCACAGTTCAAAGATGTGCAGGTTAGGTGGTTTGACCATGATAAAATTGCCCCTTAGTATCCAGGATTGCAGGTAGGTGGGGTTGTGGGAATAGGGCAGGGAGTGGACCGAGATGGGGTGCTCTTTCAGAGGGTCAATGCAGATTCAATGGGCCAAATGGCCTCCTTCTGCACTGTAGCGGTTCGATGATTCTATGGCAAGAGATATAAATAAAAACTGAAATGATCCACGATCTGTATGGGAACTACAGTGTCACATCCTTGATCAAAGATTTGGAATGGGAATCAACTACAGCCAATGAGGGAGAAAAGTAGACTTGACCATGTTCCATAAATTATGGAATGGACTGTGGGAATTGACAGAAACAAGTGGCTGCTGTCTGGCAGTGACAGAAGATGAGGAAGCCATCCATGCAAAATTACGAAAACCATTTGTTTCCACAACTGTGTATCAGCAATCTTTCTTCCCAAGGACACGCACAACAGAATAAGCTGCCAAAGGAAATATTCACAGCCCCATCACTTGAAACCTTCAAGATCATCTTTAGATTATTATCATTTCAAAGTTTTAATTATCAGGGCTACCACCTCAGCAAGTCATGACTTGTTCGCTATCGCTGCCAGACTGCAGATATTAGTCTGCGATGCCGATACAGCTAAAGCAGGAACAAAAGGATGCAGACAGGTTGTTTCCCCTTCGGGATGTCCAGAACTTGGGTACACTGTTTAAAAATTAGACTGAGAGGAGAATTTTGTTGTCTGTAGGTTGTTGGTCTGTAGAATTCTCTTCCCAGAGAGAAGTGGAGGCTGAGTCATTTACTCTATTGAAGACTGAGTTAAATTTATGGTCGACAAGCGAGTCGAGGGTTAAGGGGGGGAAGACAGGTCTGTGAAGTTGATGACACAATCAGATCACTCATGATCTTTTGGAATGATGGTGCAGGCTAGAGGGGCTGAATGGCCTGCTCTTAATTCTTGTGATCGGACCATTGGAATTGCTGGATAGTAAAGATTACAGTCCATCTGGTTTGCCTTCTACCATCCTGATGGCCAGATAATACAAAATGAACCAAAAAGGGTAATCAATCTATATTGATCCGTCTACGCCAGACATCAAGTAAGGAAATGTTCAAAAACCACTGTTTAAAAAAGGAGGTAGGCAGAAAGCGAGTAATTATAGGCCAGTGAGCTTAACTTCGGTAGTAGGGAAGATGCTGGAATCTATCAGCAAGGAAGAAATAGCGAGGCATCTGGATGGAAATTGTCCCATTGGGCAGGCGCAGCATGGGTTCATAAAGGGCAGGTCGTGCCTAACTAATTTAGTGGAATTTTTTGAGGACATTACCAGTGCGGTAGATAACGGGGAGCCAATGGATGTGGTATATCTGGATTTCCAGAAAGCCTTTGACAAGGTGCCACACAAAAGGTTGCTGCATAAGATAAAGATGCATGGCATTAAGGGGAAAGTAGTAGCATGGATAGAGGATTGGTTAATTAATAGAAAGCAAAGAGTGGGGATTAATGGGTGTTTCTCTGGTTGGCAATCAGTAGCCAGCGGTGTCCCTCAGGGATCAGTGTTGGGCCCACAACTGTTCACAATTAACATAGATGATTTGGAGTTGGGAACCAAGAGCAATGTGTCCAAGTTTGCAGACGACACTAAGATGAGTGGTAAAGCAAAAAGTGCAGAGGATACTTGAAGTCTGCAAAGGGATTTGGATAGGCTAAGTGAATGGGCTAGGGTCTGGCAGATGGAATACAATGTTGACAAATGTGAGGTTATTCATTTTGGTAGGAATAACAGCAAAAGGGATTATTATTTAAATGATAAAATATTAAAACATGCTGCTGTGCAGAGACCTGGGTGTGCTAGTGCATGAGTCGCAAAAAGTTGGTTTTCAGGTGCAACAGGTGATTAAGAAGGCAAATGGAATTTTGTCCTTCATTGCTAGAGGGATGGAGTTTAAGACTAGGGAGGTTATGCTGCAATTGTATAAGGTGTTAGTGAGGCCACACCTGGAGTATTGTGTTCAGTTTTGGTCTCCTTACTTGAGAAAGGACGTACTGGCACTGGAGGGTGTGCAGAGGAGATTCACTAGGTTAATCCCAGAGCTGAAGGGGTTGGATTACGAGGAGAGGTTGAGTAGACTGGGACTGTACTCGCTGGAATTTAGAAGGATGAGGGGGGATCTTATAGAAACATATAAGATTGTGAAGGGAATAGATGGGATAGATGCGGGCAGGTTATTTCCACTGGCGGGTGAAAGCAGAACTAGGGGGCATAGCCTCAAAATAAGGGGAAGTGGATTTAGGACTGAGTTTAGGAGGAACTTCTTCACCCAAAGGGTTGTGAATCTGTGGAATTCCTTGCCCAGTGAAGCAGTAGAGGCTCCTTCATTAAATGTTTTTAAGATAAAGATAGATAGTTTTTTGAAGAATAAAGGGATTAAGGGTTATGGTGTTTGGGCCGGAAAGTGGAGCTGAGTCCACAAAAGATCTCATTGAATGGTGGAGCAGGCTCGAGGGGCCAGATGGCCTACTCCTGCTTCTAGTTCTTATGTTCTTAAATGCCAAGTAGCAGAGAGCTTTCGAAACTGCGGATCAAAAGTTTCTGGTTTCTTCCAATAATATAACATTTATATAACTCCTTTAGCTTGAATTGTATCTCATGGGTAGAAATACAAAATAGAAGCATAAATAGGCCATTTGGCCCCTCCACCCTGTTCCATGATTCTATAAGATCATGGCTGACCTGTTTGTTTCGAATTCCACATTCCCATCAATCCCCAATAACCAAGAATCGATCTATCTTTGTCTCCAAAGTATTCAATGACCCCACCTTCACCACCTTCTGAGGCAGACTGTTCCAAAATCTCTCAGCCCTCATTAAGAAAAAATGCCTTCTCCTGCCCTAAATGGGCAACATCTAGTTACGGGCTCTCCTACAAGAGGAAACATCTTGTCCATGTCCATCTTGTCAAGACCATTGAGGATGTTGTATACTGCAATCAATGCACCTCTCCTAAGACAACCTGGTCGTTCCAGGTATCAACCTAGTAAACCTCCAGCGAACTTCCTCCAGTGCATTTACATCTATCCTTTACATCCATCCTTAAATAAGGAGACCAAAACTGTACACTATGTGCTCTCACCAATGCCCTGTATGACTGAGGCATTACATACTTATTCCTCTCCTAATAAAATATATAATTCTATTCGCCGCCATGATTACTTGCTGAATCTACATACTAACTTTTTGTGATTCATGGACTAGAATAGTTAGATTCCTCTGCACCTCAATTCTGTAGTCGTTTGCCATTTAAGCAATACTCTGCCTTTTTATTCTTCTTGGCAAAGTGAACTACTTCACATTTTCACACATTATACTCCATCTGCCAGATTTTTGCCCACCCTCAACCAATCTATTTCATCTACATTCTTCTAATGTACTCTTCACAATGTACTTTCCTACCTATTTTTGTGTCATCTGCAAATTTATTTCCAATGCTTTTGCTCCCCTCATCTCAAAGCCATTGTCGGCTCTGTAAGCTGAACTACACGAGTTGAAGTGTTAAGGCGGATATGCTGAGGTGGGACAGCTTTCCCCTATTTTTTTTTTTTTAATTTCTTAAATTTAGAGTACCCAATTATTTTTGCCCCAATTAAGGGACAATTTAGCGTAGCCAATCCACCTACCTTGCACAGCCTCCCTCATTGTTGGCAGGCCAGGAGCAGGCATGTTATGATGAACGTTGTTTATTCGTGTTTCAGTGCTTGCCGGTGTTTTTGCCAAAGATATTTTCTATGGGGTTTGATAGGCTTATTTTGTTGTTTGTGTGGGCAGGTAAGGTAGCAAGGATTTGGAGGACCGTGCTCCAGAGAGGGCTACAGTTGGGGGCCTGGCCCTTCTGAATTTGTTGTAGTATTACTGGGTGGTGAACGCTGAGAAGGTGCGGAGGCTGGAGTACGGAGATGGAGGCTTTGTTGGGAATGATAGAGGCAGGGTTTTGTAAGGGTTCGCAGGCATTGGCAACGTTTGCCCTGGGGAGTCCGTAGTCGCCACGCTGAAAATGTGGAGACGGTTTCGACAGGACTTTAATTTGGGTACGGGGTAGATGATGCTGATTAGGGGGAAGCATGAGTTTGAGCCGAGGAGGATGGATGAGAGGTTTTGGGGATGGGAGGAGCAAGGGGTGGTGGAAATAAAGGATCTGTTCCTAAAAGGACGGCTTGCAAGGCTGCAAGAGTTGGGGGCAAAGTTAGGGGTGCCGCAAAGGGAGGGTTTCAGGCACATGCAAGGGTGGGACTTTCTGAAGAAGGTCTGTGTGACCTTTCTGGTAGCACTGCCCTCCTCGTTGCTGGATGGGGTGGGAGGAGGTGGGTTGTCTCGTGATTTTTGGGGAGAATGTTGGATAGGGCATCTTTAGAGAGGGTTAAAGCCAAATGGGAAGAAGAGCTGGGGGTGGCGCTGGAGGAGAGACTGTGGTGGGTTTTGTGGAGGGTGATGATCAGATCATATTTATTTACTTCATTGTGAGTTATCAATTAATTAATTTTGTTATGAATGTTACACATATTCATATAGCTTTATATTTTGTCTTTTTGTTATCTTTGTAACATTAGTCTTGACTGTTGGTGTATTCTTGTTTTTTTTCCTCTGTCCCTTCCTGCCATTCTATTGCCCTCTTTTCCCATGTTACTATTGTGCTCTCCTACCTTGACTCTTAGCTCCTTGTTTTGCTGCATCGACCCAAGCTTGATCTCTTGCCACTTTTTGTTTAGTTTAAAGCCCTCAGTGCAGGTTCAATGCAGAGATAACATTTCTCACTATATGTGGTTGATTTTGACTTGGGCATAGCGAATGTAATCTTGGAATTTGCTAATTTACAAGTCATGAGGGTAATGGGAAGATTTCAAGAAGGCATAAATACTTAAGGAAAATAAGCAGACCGGTAAAAGATGCATCACAACATGGCTAAACAGGAGGTAAAACGTTTTGTCAAGAAAAATAAGGAACAGATATTTACACCCAATGGAAAGATGCTGTGCTTGAACAGAGACATCTAGAGGCTTAAATATATAATTATGTAAAAGTGTTAGCGCAGTTCTATCAAGCCATTTATAAAAAAAAAGACCAACATTATTTTGACTTTCATTATTTTTTTTAGTCATATCATAGACCTGTATACAACAGGTTCCCCTCATGGTATCTCGAAGGCATGAAGATGAGAAATATTTTCATGTTGCAAGTTGATCTCGTCATCAGAAAATATAATTCCTGTTTCTCAGTACTACTTGGTTGAATTCATTTGTACATGTAGCTTATTAATGAATTCATTCAGTTTCTAATTAGCAGTATTTGTGGTCTTGTTCAGAAAAACATAATGTTTTAGAACAAAATTGGTGCTCAACAGACACATTTATCTGATATCATAACCAATTAACTAAACAGGAATTAATGTGGATCTTTTTCCTTGTGACAATTACTGACACAGCAAACCCAGACAACTGCTTATCACAGCTGATTACTGACGTTTGTGCCCTCTGGCTCACAGGGAGGAAGCAATGCAGCTCATTGTAAACTGTTCATCTGTGGCAGAAAGTGCCTTTCGTCTTACTATTAGATAAGAGTAAAGAAAACAGAAGTGCTGTACCAACCACGACCTGAGGAAATTGCAACCTGCCGCAGATCAGCATTGACAACAGAAACTTCCGGTAGAAGAACAGTTTAAAAGGCCTATAACATCTGAACTCTGGACGTCATACTGTGAAATGTACCCCCAAAATATGCTTCCTGCTTCACCCCCCTGCCCCCAGAAACTCCCCACAAAAATATTGCACAGCAATTGCCCAGAGATTCAAACTTCCATTGGGCAATTGCCATGCAATGAGGACCACTTGAAACTATGATATGAATCGCAAACTTCAGATGGTTCCGCCTGCCTGCCCCTACCACAGATAGTAAAATTTGAATTCCGTTAAAATCTGAATTAAAATTCTAATGATGACCGTGATACCATTGTTGCAAAAACACAGCTGGGTCACTAATGTTCTTTTGCAAAGGCAATCTGTTGTCCTTACCTGGTCTGACCTACTCCAGATCCACACAAATGTAGTTGACTCTTCTATACTCTCTGAAATGGCCAAGCAAGCCATTTAGTTCAAGAGCAACAAGAGAAGGTAGAGGGGACAATGATGGCTGGACGCATGCGAGTACTGGACTAAGGCCAGTTGATTTTCTTGGTGGGAGAAGGGAACTGCACTGGGCCAAGTCTTGATTCCATTTCAATGGAGTGGTGTTCATGAAGGGCAATGTTTTGTGCTAAGTTGGGGATGGTGCTAAAACCCTTTAGCACCATCCTTTGGAAATTCTAACAGCTCATTCTTTGGATCATCGTCCATTTTTATCTGATTCCTCTTCTAAAAGATCCATTACAATGTTTCTTATTTGCAAGTTATTGCAGTATATCATCCTGAATTGTCCTGTATCCCATAGCCAAGCTAGTGAGGGTGTGTCATTAATCGTCAATCATGAAGGTCTTTAGATCATTGGAGACTGGAGGCAAGCCCCACAATGCATGTTGTGAACCTATGCAAGTCCTGTGAGCTGACCTCCATGAGAATTCCCTGGGAAGTTTCAGCTTCCAATGGGAAGTTTCCCTGCTCGCCAGGGCTCACCAAGAAAGTCTCTGCTCTGAGTTAGAAGTTCTGACCCAGATAGTTACCCAGGAAATGTTACTCCGAAAAATCCTAGCTTGACACCTGAGTAACTATAGAGCTGACCGCTTTCACACTCACTGCCCGATCCCACCCTTCCCATCCTGACCCAACTATCCCCGGCCCAGCTGCCACTCGCCCACTTACCACCCTACCCACTTGCCTATTCACTAATATTCACCCACCCGACCATTCACACTGGACATTTAAACTCCTCATATGGCAGGTGGTGCCATTTTAAAAAGTGGATGTATCTTGTATTCTCCTCTGACCCTACAGCGCTGCAGTGGAGTTATCTGAGGGATTCTGCACTCCATGGAGAAGCCAGCCTCTGAAGACCTGGCAGGGAATGCAGAGCAGTATCGAAGAGTGGAAAAGATGAATGGTGCAGCAATCAGACAATGATTGCTTACGATTGGGTAGTTGGTGGCAAGGGGTTCTCGCTGAGAATCTCTTCAAAGATAAGCAGGTCTTGAAGAGTGCAACCAGTTGGGAAATAGAGGTAACCAACTAGAAACTCCCTTGAACTCACCAAGTATTGAAAACCAACAGAATCTTAAACCAGAGTGTAAGCCACAGATTTGGGAGATTGTCTGTGAGACAATCCAGAATTATTTAATAGACAATATTTTTAACATGTTACATACTTGACCTCCTGTGACATTGCCCACAAGAAGTCTTGATGATTATGTTACTTAGGAAGGCGGTATTGCTTGCATTCGGTGAGGCAATTGACCCAGAATTTTCTAGAAGCTTGTACCGCTGCATTGTGCATTCGATGGGGTATAGTCATAGAATAAATTAAAATCAATGCTGATTGCAAATTTTCTGGCTGGATGAAATTTGACTGCCATGCTGCTGCCAGTTGGACTTGCAAAATGGAATTGATGGACTCTCTATAGTTACAGGAATAGAAAATATCATGAATACTTTAGTTTTGAAACAGAGAATACTGACCTCGTAAACAAACGTTTTTGAATTAACTGAATCTTATATTCATACCTTGAAATTAATTCAAACTTAAATCCACTTTTTCAGCCAGTTAAAGAAGAGGAAAAAATTGTTGAAACTTTGGAAAAGGACGTAGATGTAAATAATGCGGAGGTGATAACAGAAGAGATAAAGGAGGGGAGTAACAAAGATGAAGACCTTCAGAAAAATGAAGATTCAAGTAAAAAATCACCTCTGAAAATCCCCAAAAAGATTAAGATTGTGCAGTGCAAGGTACTTATGTTGGATGGTTCAGAGTCCACATATGAACTTGAGGTAAGGGGAATTTTATTAAACGTTAATATGACATTAAACAAAGTATGTGATTAATACTGACAACATATGCACTTCGTTTGAATGTTATAAGACTTGATTATCAGAGTTTGGAGTACCTACTCCTAATGACAAGTTATTTAATATGCTCACTTCCAAATTATCCTAGAATGCGAGTAATAAACTTTTTAATGTTTCGATTATAACTCATTACAGTATTTTCCTTATGCAGTGGAAGTGGACATGAAACAATACTTTTATCATGACAAGGTAGTCAAACATCCAGTGATTTTACTCAAAGGCTGCTGGAATCAAAACTTTTGTTTCAGATTGTGATACAGTTGGCCTTTAGTTACTCAGACAGCTGGTATTTTCGAGTATGCTCTAGTAAATTATAGATGACTTTGCAAAGGTGTCCGAGTACAAAGTGTACAGAAGGACTGTGGCCAGTGATTAATTTATTGGGCATTAATTAGACAACAAACATTGCAAGGGAACGGAAATTGTTTTATCCATAATCTATGATTAAAACAGAGCTTACAGAGGCAATAAGGACGTTCCAGACTCGTGTATTAAGACGCAAACAAATTGACGCTGTGGAGATAATATTGGAATTTTGCGTACCATGTCCTTTATACTTCACCATTTGCATCTGTTTTTCTTTAATTTAAACATTGTACAGGCATTATATTGTGGGTAACCACAGATGATCGTGTGCAATGGTTGTTCTGCTCCTAGTTATGATGCTGAAAAGCATGTCAATGGTTTACAGAGTTGCTTTTGTAGTAACTTGTTGTCAATCCTCGAGTCTTTCCTTAGCTGAAAATCAACTTTTGAAGTTGTATTAAATTGGTCAACTGGCAATTTTATTGAAGCTGTTCTTGCCTCTAAAATGAAGGAACAGAGCAAGGAGATGGGTGAAATTTTTCAAGTATGAAACAGATTAGTAGAGTGTACATTAGTTACTGAGCCAAAAAGACAGGCCAAGTATATGCTGCGGAGATAGAAAAGCAATAAATAAAATCTAACAGCACGGTGGTGCAGTGGTTAGCACTGCTGCTTCACTGCGCCGAGGTTTTGATCCCAGCCCCGGGTCACTGTCCATGTGGAGTTTGCACATTCTCCCCGTGTCTGCGTGGGTCTCACCCCACAACCCAAAAAGATGTGCAGAGTAGGTTAATTGGCCACGTTAAATTGGCCCTTAATTGGAAAAAAATAATTGGGTACTCTAAATTTAAAAAAAAAGAAACTACACACTGGAGGTTAGTAGATTGTTCCTGTGAATATGGCCTGATGTTTCAGTTAGAGATAATGGTGAGCCTATCATTGCCCATCATTATTAAGGAAAAAATTAGACAGCAACATCCTGCAGCACATGCACAATTGAACATGGAAATCATGAAGTTGCCCAATACTCGTAACAGTTGCGCTATAAAATACTTTGTTGAAGCCGTGGCATTAAAATACACGAACTTGCTCTACTTGCATGCTTGCATTTAAAATGGCAATTCTGACTGCCTCAGCTTTTTAACGCTAGTTCTGGTCAAGGATGTGCTAAGAAGACTTCCAGTGGTGACATGTAGGCGAGGTCGCATATTGGGTAGCTCCTGCTAGAGTTTCTGGTGTTTGGCTCTGTGCCCCGTTTTGGGGGGATTTTTTTCAATGATTAGGTAGGTCTGAGGAGGTTATGGAATTTCAAAGTTCCAGAAGAAGAATCAGGAGGAAGGGAGCGAATGAAAGTCCGTCGATGAGTGTGGCTGAGAGTCCACCAGGAGGAAAGATGGCAGGCGCTACTTTGTCAGGAGCGGCCACTCCCCTTACGGTGGAAAAGATGACTGAAGTGATGTCGGGGGTGTTTGTGCGGCTATTATCCAACCAATTCGATATGCATTAGAAAGAGATGATGAGTCGCTCAAGGAGTGAGTAAGTGAGACTCTTGCCCCAATAAAGGCAGCTTTGACTCCAACGTTGACGGAGGTGCAGGAGCAAGGAGAGTTCAAGGAATGGAGGAGGCATTGTCACAGCACAGCGACCAGTTCACCTCGATGAGTGAGGAGCTGCGGAGGGTGTTGGAAAGCAATAAAGGCTGAGAGCCGAAGTGGAGGACCTGAACAAGTCATGAAGGTAGAATGTGAGGATCGTGGGATTGCCTGAGTGGGTGGACGGTTGGAGGCCGATGGAGTACTTTGCGGAGATGTTCACTAAGTTGGTGGGGGAAGGAAGAGGACCCTTTATGAGTTGGACAGTGCCCATCGCTCGCTCCGGCCGAAGCCAAAGACAAATGAACCACCGAGTTATGTGATAGTTTGCTTCCACAGCTACCAGGTGAAGGAGAACGTTTTGAGCTGGGTGAAGCAGAATCGCGAGGTGAAGTGGAAAGGCATTGGTATTCCAATCAATCAAGATCTTATGGTGGAGCTGGCGAGAAGGCGGGTAGCCTTTGGTCGGGAGAAGGCGGTGTTGTACAGTAGGTTTGAAGTGGTCTACCTGGCGAAGCGGAGGGTGACTTATAACTCTAAGGACTTTTGATTTGAGATGGCGGAGGAGGCAGAGACGTTCGTGAAGGCTGAAGGACTGGGACAGAGATGAGTTTGGACTTAGATGGTGTTGACCGTGACCACCTTTTTCTTTTTTATTTGATGCGTCTCCCATCTCGTTTTTCTTGTTATTTGGGGGGTTGTTGTTTTTCCTTGATGTGGTAGTCAGGGAGTGAGGGTTGGGAGGGATTGGCTGGGATTTTGTATGTTTTTTCGTGTTGGGTTTGTGGGATTATGGAGTGGGGAGTATGGCAGGTTTGGGTGTAGGAGGACTGATGTTTGTTTTGTTCATGTATGGGGATTGGGGCTCTGGCAGGGGCCACCTCACTGGCAATTGCAGATTGGCCAGTGAATGCAAGTGAGGTGGGGGGAGGGGTCTCAGTCTTGGACCCTGCATGGGTCAGGCATCCATTTCGTTATTGCTTAAAAAGGATAAGGATCCGGTGGAGTGTGGGTCATATGGGCCTCTTTTTCTGTTGAATGTGGATGCCAAGATACTGGCGAAGGTGTTGCTGTTAAGGTTAGAGGAGTGCCTTCCGAAAGTGATTGCGGAGGATCCGGCTGGGTTCTTGAAGGGTAGGCAGTTGTCACCAAATGTGCAGCGACTGCTGAATGTGGTGATTTCTCCAGCAGGAGGAAGGGAGTTAGAGGCGGTAGTGGCGTTGGATGTGGAGAAGGCGTTTGATTCGGTGGAGTGGAGCGATCTGTTTGCCATGTTGGCGAAGTTTGGGATTGGACCTAATTTTATGACATGGGTGAAATTGTTGTATAAGGATCCAATGGTATGTGTGTGTGAAGTGAGTGATACAAATTCAGGATACTTCCTGCTACATCGGGGACTGAGGCAGGGGTCCCCCCTGTCCCCTTCTGTTTGTGCTGTTGATAGAGCACTTGGCCATTGTGCTGAGGTGCTCGGATTTATGGAAGGCAGTAGTGTGGGGGAGAGAGCACAGTGTGTTGGGTGGAGCTCAGGGTATCTCAGTACGTGGGTGATCTGCTGTTGTACATTTGGACCGATGAATATAATGGGTTTGCTTAAGAGATGTGGGGCGTTTTCGGGATACAAGTTTAATTTGGGGAAAAGCAAGTATTTTGTGGTGTCTGCTCCAGGGGTGGGGTTGCCGTTTCGGGTGGCAACAACCCATTTCAGTTAATTGGGGGTGCAGGTGGCCCAGGATTGGGCGCGGCTTCGTAAGCAGAACTGAGAGTCTGGTTGGAAGGGTGAAAGCAGATTTGTTTAGGTGGGACAGTCTTCCCCTGTCGCTGGTAGATCGGGTGCAGGCAGTTAAGATTGACATTTTGCCGTGGTTTCTATTGTTTCAGTGTCTTCCGGTCTTTCTGCCCAAGTCGTTTTTTAAGCCGGTGGACAGGTTGGTTTTTGGGCAGGGAAGGTAGCCAGAAAAAGGAAGGTGCCACTTCTGAGGGGCTGGCGGTTGGGGGGTTAGGGGGGCCTTCCGAACTTGTATTATTACTGCACGGCAAACGTGGAGAAGGCATGGGGAAGGGGTAGGGAGGCGAATGCTTTATGGGTGAGGATGGAGACGGGTTCTTGTAGGGGGTTGGGGTTGCGAGCGCTGGTGATGGCATCGCTTCCGTTTGGAAGTATTTGGGAAGTCCTATTGTGGTTGCCACGTTGACGATTTGGAGGCAATTTCTGCAGCACTTTAGGTTGGGAGCGGGGTCGAGGCTGATGCCAATCTGGGGACTCCTAGAGTTGAGAAGGATGGATGCGAGGTTTCAGGGCTGGGAAAAGAGAGGGGTTAAGGAGACTGAGTGTCTGTGTCTGGACAGGCCATTTGCAAGCTTGGAGGTGTTGAGAGGGAAGTTTGGGTTTCCATGCGAGGAGGGTTTTCGGTATATGCAGGTGTGGAACTTTGCTAGAAAGGTTTTTCCGACCTTTCCGATAGCGCCTGCATCCTCGTTGGAGGCAGTGCTGTTGGTAATGGGATTGGAGGGTGGGGCGTCTCACCGATTTATGGGAGGACTTTGGAGGAAGTGTCTATGGAGGGAGTTAAGGTCAAGTGGGAGTAGGAGTTGGGGATGGCGCTGGAGGAGACGCTGTGTTGTCAGGTGCTGCGGAGGGTGAATGCCTCCACCTCATGCACGAGACTGGGGTTGATGCAGCTGAAGGTGGGCGGAAGGCGCATTTGACAAAGTCAAGGATGAGCCATCTATTTGAGGGAGTGGAGGGTACTTGCGAAGTGTGGGAGGGGCCTGGCTAACCATATGCACATGTTCTGATCCTGCCCGAAGTTGGAGAAATGTTAGGTGTTGTTTTTCAGCACCCATGTTGGCAATCCTGCATGTGGATTTGGAGTCTGATCCTCTGGGGGCCGTATTAGGGTTCTCGGACCTGCTGGAGTTGTAGGCGGGAGCGGGGCAGATGTTTTAGCCTTCGCCTCCATGATTGCTCGCGGGGCAGCTTCTGTTGGGGTGGAAGTCAACTTCTCCACCCTGTGTCTCGGAGTGGCTGGGGATCTAATGGAGTTTCTGTATTTAGAGAAGGGTGAAATTTGCCCTAAGGGGGCAAATGTGGGGTTCCACAATAGGTGGAGTTTGTTATTTTGCATTTTGGTGAGCTAGTCACCGTCAACTGTTGTGGGTGGGTTGGTGCAGTGTTTACTTTATTTGGGGGTTGTTGTGTTTTGTTTTTTGCAAAATGTTAAAATGCTAAAAATGTTTATTAAAATACTTATTAAAAAACAAAAAATTGTGTTACAAATTGGACA
Organism: Scyliorhinus torazame; assembly: GCF_047496885.1. NCBI lineage: Eukaryota > Metazoa > Chordata > Chondrichthyes > Carcharhiniformes > Scyliorhinidae > Scyliorhinus > Scyliorhinus torazame. The sequence continues at coordinate 207,562,334 of NC_092710.1, forward strand.
AAACCAATTTAAGATTGTCAGTCAGACTGCCAGTGTGACTGATTTACACATGCTGGAAACCATGTATATTCACGCAGTGCCCTGTCCTTTGCAGACAAAAGGAACATGTCCACCCATTGTGTCATTTTTAACTAAAGAGCAACTGGCGAGCAGCCATTCCCTCGTTCATTCTCCAGGGCAATACCTTGACCAATCAAAGTTTACCTGTGTGATTTGAATTTAAATAAAGTTGGGCAGTTAACTGTTCCATGCTGCATTCTCCAAGGCAACACCACCAATCAGAGTCCATTTGACCATTAATCAATACTCTTTTCTCATGTAGTATAAATTGTTGTTCTCCCATTATGGTTGGGAGCTACCCTAATGAGTGCAAGGTGAAAAGCATCCCTTTTTTTTTTAGTTGGATATATCCGTAATTGTGAAGATATTCATAGGTTAAAAAAACCATTAGTCATGGAAACCATTTCGCTAAATGCATTATAAGCCAGATATTTTTGAGAAAATCCCAGCAGACACAGTTTGCTTGGAAATGTGAACAAATTACATTGTGGCTGCTTCAGTTCTTACTAATAAGTAGTAGAGGATAGTTTCATACAACAAACTCTGTTGGTGGGGAGTCACTGAGGAGCATTCTGGGAAAACAAGGCTCGGTCACCATAACCGAGGATGGGATTGCAGAGGACCTAACGCTCAACCAGAGGAAGAGCAGTCAACAAACGCCGTTGGTGAGAAGTCACTGAGGAGCATTCTGGCAGAGCCCAGCTTAGTCGCCATAACCGAGGACAGGATTGCAGAGGACCTTGAATTTTACAGTTCGGAAGGAGGCCATTCGGCCCATCAAATCAGCACCGGCCCTTGGAAAGAGCACCCTACCCAAGCCCACACCTCCACCCTATCCCAGTAACCCCACCCAACCTTTTTGGACACTAAGGGTAATTTAGCAGGGCCAATCCACCTAACCTGCACTTCTTTGGACTGTGGGAGGAAATCGGAGCACGGAGAGAACATGCAGACTTGGCACAGACAGTGACCCAAGCCAGGAATCGAACCTGGGACCCTGGAGCTGTGAAGCAACTGTGCTAACCATTGCGCTACCGTGCTGACCTAGTGCTCAACTGGAGGAAGAGCAGTCAGCAAACACCATTGGTGAGGAGTCACTGAAGAGCATTCTGGGAAACCTCGGCTTGCCCGCCATAACTGAGGAGAGCATACCAGAGGATCTAGTGCTCAACTGGAGGAAGAACACTCAACAAATACCAGTTCAGAAATTTGGCTGGACAGAGTACCTTATTTTTGGAGGAAAAATAAGATCTTGCAATTGGCGAGCCAGCCAAATTCAGACTTGAGACCAACCAAAGCAGAGGTCAGTGATTAAGTCCTGGTGAGTATTCTCAATCTACTAAAGTAATTAATTGCTTAATACTGCAACGGTAGGGACTAAAAATAAAGGAGCACAGAATAGTAATTTACAACTATAATAGAATTTGGTAATAAAAAAGCTTCCTTGATCACATAAATCCTTTTAAGGGAGCATCTAGCTTCATCGAGAGGGACATCATGGCAGGAGACCTCAGACCAGTGATATGCGCAATGTGGGATATGAGGGCTACTTCCAGAGCCCATGATCACAATGTGTGCAGAAGGTGTGTCCAAATGTAGCTTCCAGCTAACCAGATTTCGGAGCAGGAGCTGGGGGTTTACTCACTGTGGAGCTGAGGATGTTGTGGATAGCACGGTTAGCGAGGTGGTCACACTGCGGGTGAGGATTTCACAGGTCGAAAAGGAATGGGTGACCATCAGGAGGAACAGTAGAAGACTCTGGAGGGTAGTACAGCAGTCCCCTGTGGTCACCCCTCTCTCAAACTGCTTTAGATACTGTTTGGGGGGAGGGGGGTGGGGAATGACCTCTCGGGGGGCGGCGGCGGGGGTGGGGGAAGCAGCAGGAGCCAAGTTCACTGCACCGTGGGTGGGTCTGCCGCTCAGAGGGACAGGAGGAAAACAAGTGGCAGGCCTATCGTGATAGGGGATTCAACAGTAAGGGGCACAGACAAACGCTTCTGAAACTTGAATCAAGGATGGTGTTGCCTTCCCGGTGTTACGGTCTGTGTTAAGAGTGCATGACATTCTGGGGCTTGAAGTTGAACAGCCAGTGGTCGTGGTACACATCGTACCAACAACATAAGTAAACTAAGAGATGAGGATCTGCAGGCTGAGTACAGGAAGTTAGGAGATAAATTAAAATGTAGGACCTCAAATGTAGTAATCTCAGGATTACTCCTAGTTCCAGGCGCTAGCGAGAGCAGGAATAAGAGGGTAGACCAAATGAACACGTGGCTGGAGAGATGGTGCGGTCGGGAGGGACTCAGATTCTTGAGGCACTGGGATCGGTTCTGGGAAAGGTGGGACCTGTACAAACCAATGTCTTTGCAGGGGTGGGGGGGGGGGGGGGGGGTGGAGGGGAAAGAGGAGAGGTAGAGAGGTAGAACATTAGCTATAGCTACTAATATAGAAGGTGTAGTGATAGACTTGGAATTACAGGAGAAGCAAAATTTAAACCGTGTCCAGCAAGGGAAATTGATGGGGTTAAACTGTTTATACTTCAATGCAAGGAAGATTACAAACAAGGTAGATGAGTCAAGGGCTAAAGGAGCTGCAAAATTGGCAGCTCAATATGCCTGGTTATAGAGTCTTCAGACATGATAGAGTGGGCGATAGAAAAAAGGATGCGGAGTAGCACCAATGGTTAAAGAATCAATTCCAGTTGTGAGAAGGGATGATATGCTAAAATGGGTCAACAAACGAGGCTTTATGGGTCGAACTAAGATACTGAAAAGGGGCAGTCACACTACTGGCAGTATACTTCAGACCCCCAAATAGTGAAAGAGAGATAGAAGAGCAAATATGTAAACGTACTTCTGTCTGTAAGAACAAGAGGGCAATAATAGTAGGCAACTTTGTCCCAATATCAATTGGGATTCAAATGATGTAAGGGACACTGGGGGAGGAAAATTCATGCATTGTGTCCAGGAAAAACTTTTCAACCAATTAGTGACAAACCCAACGAGAGGAGATTCAATTCTACACGTAGGCTTGGGGAACAAAAGGGCGAGTCGATGAACGGAGTCAGTTGGCGACCATACTGGGAATAGTGATCACAATTCAGTTAAATTTAGTATTACCATGGAAAAGGACAGAGCTCAAGCAACAATAAAAGTTTTGAACTGGGGGAAGACAAATTTTGCAGTAATGAGAAGGGACTTGGCTGAGGAGGACTGGACAGCACTGCTAAAGGATAAATCAGTGAGAAACACTAAAAAGCGAGATCCTAAATGTCCAAAGTCGACATGTCCCCTCCAAAACTAAGAGTGGTTTTGCTAAATCTAGACCCTCCTGGTTGTCTAGACGAATACTGGGAAGATCAAACCGAAAAAGAAAGCGTATGATAGGCACAAAGAACTAAGGTAGCCGAGACCAGTATAGGAAGTGCAAGGACGAAGTAAGAAAGGAAATAAGGAAATCAAAGAGAGGGCATGAAAAAATGATTAGCACATAAAGTTAAAGAAAACCCAAGGACCTATCAGAGATGCAGAGACTGTGGGAAGGGTTTTAAATTAAAATTTTGTTTCCGTGTTTACAAAGGAAAGGGATGGTACAGATATAGTAGCCCAGGACGAAAACTGAGATATTGGATGGGATAATCATAAAGAGAGAGGACGTACTCGAAGGGTTGTAATCCTTGAAAGTTGATAAATTGCTGGGGCCAGATGGATTGTTTCCAAGCTTCTGCAGGAGGTCAGGGAGGAGATAGCAGATGCTCCGAGGATGATTTTTCAATCCTCACTAGATACAGGGGAGGTACTGGAGGGCAAGAGAAACACAAATGTTGTTCCATTGTTTAAAAAGGGATCGAAAGAAATACCAAACAATTATAGAACAAAGAACAAAGAAAGTTACAGCACAGGAACAGGCCCTTCGGCCCTCCAAGCCCGTGCCGACCATGCTGCCCAACTAAACTACAGTATTCTACACTTCCTGGGTCCGTATCCCTCTATTCCCATCCTATTCATGTATTTGTCAAGATGCCTCTTAAATGTCACTATCGTCCCTGCTTCCACCACCTCTGGCAGCGAGTTCCGGGCACCCACTACCCTCTGTGTAAAAAAAACTTGCCTCGTACATCTACTCTAAACCTTGCCCCTCGCACCTTAAACCTATGCCCCCTAGTAATTGACCCCTCTACCCTGGGGAAAAGCCTCTGACTATCCACTTTATCCATGCCCCTCATAATTTTGTAGACCTCTATCAGGTCGCCCCTCAACCTCCGTCGTTCCAGTGAGAACAAACCAAGTTTATTCAACCGCTCCTCATAGCTAATGCCCTCCATACCAGGCAACATTCTGGTAAATCTCTTCTGCACCCTCTCTAAAGCCTCCACATCCTTCTGGTAGTGTGGCGACCAGAATTGAACACTATACTCCAAGTGTGGCCTAACTAAGGTTCTATACAGCTGCAACATGACTTGCCACTTATACTCAATGCCCCGGCCAATGAAGGCAAGCATGCCGTATGCCTTCTTGACTACCTTCTCCACCTGTGTTGCCCCTTTCAGTGACCTGTGGACCTGTACACCTAGATCTCTCTGACTTTCAATACTCTTGAGGGTTCTACCATTCACTGTATATTCCCTACCTGCATTAGACCTTCCAAAATGCATTACCTCACGTTTGTCCGGCTTAAACTCCATCTGCCATCTCTCCGCCCAAGTCTCCAAACAATCTAAATCCTGCTGTATCCTCTGACAGTCCTCATCGCTATCCGCAATTCCACCAACCTTTGTGTCATCTGCAAACTTACTAATCAGACCAGTCACATTTTCCTCCAAATCATTTATATATACTACAAACAGCAAAGGTCCCAGCACTGATCCCTGCAGAACACCACTAGTCACAGCCCCCCAGTTAGAAAAGCATCCTTCCATTGCTACTCTCTGCCTTCTATGACCTAGCCAGTTATGTATCCACCTTGCCAGCTCACCCCTGATCCCGTGTGACTTCACCTTTTGTACTAGTCTACCATGAAGGATCTTGTCAAAGGCCTTACTGAAGTCCATATGGACAACATCCACTGCCCTACCTGCATCAATCATCTTTGTGACCTCTTCGAAAAACTCTTATCAAGTTAGTGAGACACGACCTCCCTTTCACAAAACCATGCTGCCTCTCACTAATCCGTCCATTTGTTTCCAAATGGGAGTAGATCCTGTCTCGAATAATTCTCTCCAGTAATTTCCCTACCACTGACGTAAGGCTCGCCGGTCTGTAGTTCCCTGGATTATCTTGCTACCCTTCTTAAACAGAGGAACAACATTGGCTATTCTCCAGTCCTCCGGGACATCACCTGAAGACAGTGAGGATCCAAAGATTTCTGTCAAGGCCTCAGCAATTTCCTCTGTAGCCTCCTTATAGGCCAGTTAGCCTTATGTCGGTGGTGGTCAACTTAATGGAATCAATCCTGAGAGATAGGATGAACTGTATTGTATAAAGGCAGTTAGGGATGGTCAGCATAGATTTGTGAAAGGAAGGCCTTGGCTCACAAATTTGATTGAATTCTTTAAGGAAGTGACCAGAAGGGTTGATGAAGGTAGTGTAGTGGATGTTGTGTACATGGATTTTAGCAAGGCTTTTGACAAGGTCCCACATGGCAGATTGGTCAAAAAAGTAAAAGCCCATGGGATACAGGGGAATGTAGCAAATTGGATAAAAAGTTGACTTAGCAACAGGAACCAAAGAGTAATGGTCGATGGATATCCTTGCGAATGAAAGTTGTTTCAAGTGGCGTTCCACAGAGCTTGGTGTTGGGATCCTTACAGTTTTGTGTTTCTATTAACTATTTGGAAGTGAATGTGGGGGGCACAAATTTGAAATTTTGCAGATGACACACCAAGATTGACCGAGTAATGGATAGTGTAGAGGATAGCTATAATCTCCAAAACGCTACGGATGGGTTGGTAGTGTGGGAGGTAAAGTGGCAGATGGATTTTTTCACTGATGCATTTAGGGAGGTCAATACCTTCCTCCTCGTTGCTGGAGGAGGTGTTGTCGGTAATAGGGTTGGAGGGTGGGGTTGTCTTGGCGATTGATGGGAGGATTTTGGAAGAATATAAAGTGTCTCTGGCGGGGGTTACGGCCAAGTTTTGTTTTTTATTTGTCCATGGGATGTGGGCGTCGCAGGATGTGCCAGCATTTATTGCCCATCCCTAATTGCCCTTAAGATGGCACTTAAGAGTCAACCACATTGCTGTGGGTCTGAAGTCACATATAGGCCAGACCTGGTAAGGCAACAGAGTTCCTTCCTTAAACGATGCTATTAAACCAGATGGGCTTTTAAGATAATCGACAGTGGTTTCATGGTCATCATTAAACTTTTAATTGCAGATTTTAAAAAAAAATTGAATTCCAATTTCACCATCTGCAGTGGTGGGATTTGAACCTGGGTCCCCAGAGCATTACTCTGGGTCACTAGCCGACTGACAATACCACTAGGCCACCGCCTCCCCCAGCGGGAGGAGGAGCTTGGGATGGCACTGGAGGAGGAATTGTGGTGCAAGGTGCTGCGGAGGGTGAATGCCTAACCCCGTGTGCAAGGCTGGGGTTGCTGCAGCTAAAATTGGTGCGAAGCGTGCACCTAAGTCGAAAATCATGGACATATGTTCTGGTCTTGCCCGAAGTTGGATAAATATTGGAGATCGTTCTTCAGCACAATGTCGGTGGTCTTGCATGTGGACTTGGGGCCTAGTCCCCTGGGGGCCATATTCGGGGTGTCAGACCTGCCAGAATTGCAGGTGGGAGCAGAGTGGGGGTGGGGCAGATGTTTCAGCCTGCGCCTCGCTGATCGCTCGCAGGCGGCTTCTGTTGAGGTGGAAGTCAGCTTTTCCACCCTGTGACTTAACATGGCTTGGGGATCTAATGGGATTCCTGCTTTTCGAGAAGGTGAAATTTGGACTAAGGGGGCAAATCAGGGGTTCCACAAGAGATGGGGTTTGTTTATTTTGCATTTTGGGGAGCTAGTTACCGTCAACTATTTGTGTTGGGGGGTGGGGGGGGGGGGGGGGGGGGGGGGGGATTGTGCTGGTTTTGTTTTATTTTGCGTTGCAATGTTTAGTAAATGTTAAAAACGTGAATAAAATTTAGGGCGGTCAAACAGTTATAGGGAGTACACAATAAATGGAAAAAAACTAAAAGGTAGATGAGTGAGATATCTCGGCATACAAGTACACGGGTCCCTCAAGGCAGCAATTTCTGTAAACAAGGCTGTAAAGAAAGCATAAGGAATGCTCTCCTTTGTTGGCAGAGGTACAGAGGATAGAAATAAGGGTATAATGTTGAAATTGTATAAAACACTGGTGAGGCCACAACTGGAGTATTATGTTCAGCTCTGGTCATCACATTACAGGAAGGCCATGAGAGTGCAGAGGAGGTTGACAAGAATGTTGCGAGGGCTAGAAAAGTGTAGAAATATGGAGAGGTTCGGGTTATTTTCCTTGGAAAAGAAGGCTGAGGGGTGACTTGACTGAGTGTACAAAAGTATGAGAGGAAGACAGAGTGGGCAGGATAAAATTGTTTCTCTTGGCGGAGAATTCTCGAACCAAGTGACATAGATTAATGATAAGTGGCAGAAGGTTCAGAGGAGACATGAAGAACTTTTTTTATACAGAGGGTAACGTGTTTGTCTGGAATTCACAGTCCGAATTGGTGGTGGGGCAGAGATCCTAAATTCATTTTAAAAAGGACCTGGATCTGTACCTTAAGTACTGTAAGCTACAATGTTGTGGGCCGGGTGCAGGAAGGTCGGATTAGAAAGGGCACCTGGGAGTCCTCAGGCTGGCATGGACAATATGGGCTGAATGGCATTCTTCTGTGCTGTAACTTTCCTATGGTTCTAAGACTTTTATTCTTTAGCGTAACACTGTATAGCCTGTATGTTTGTATAGTTCTTTGTTATATTAATGGACTGTGATGTTGATTTCCTGGAATTAAAACATGAGCCTGGATGCATAATAGGTCTGTTGAAATTAAATCTGTGCAATTGGAGGACGTAAACAAGTTTGGAGCAACATAGCAGTGTACCTTCAATAGAGGCATTACATTCATTATATATTTGAACCCGAGATTAGTAATGGCTTATAATTTAGAGAGAGTATTTGTTTATTGGTGTTGAATAATTGTGCTGAATTGGATAATAGCCCTTTGTATGTTGAAGTTTGTGTGGAAAGATCTTTTGGAATTGATTTTAAAAAATAGGATCAGTGAACCTTTTACAAATAGCATGTTTTCTTCTGTATGTTTAAAGGTGGCTGAGAATTTATTTTTTGGAAATTTTTTATTTAAAACAAATTTGTAACATTTGCAGAGAAAAAAGGCCCTATGCAAAGAGCCTTAACATAGTGAAAACGAACAGTGGGAAAGAATAAACATGTTAATAAGGCACTTCCCCTGTCAGCTCTGTTTGCCCATGCCACACGTGTTCAACTTAACCTAACGTGGCTCTAACCCTACCCCCCCCCCCCTTGGGTGCTGCTGCTGTCGGTTTCCTGCGCTGTTCCCTGAGAGTCTGCAAGCGACTTTCTCACCCGGGGGATCCCTGGTCACCCCCCCCCCCCCCCCCCCCCCCCCACTTGCCCACTTAAGTCTCCTCTGCTCTACTTCTCAGTTTCACCTCCCCCGACCTCCCCTGCGCCCCGAGGCCTGACCTGCCAGGTCAGCCCTGCACTTGGCCCTAGCCCGCCCCCCCTCCTACTCTCCCTGGTGCCCCCTGACCTACGCTAGCTACGCTGACCCCTGCCCTTGATGCCTGACTGTCTCCCGCCCGAGTGCTCGGGGCCTCCCCCCACACCAAGGACCCATTAACCTGATTGTATCTCCCCGTGCCCTTTCAAGTCCCTTCACCAGCCCCTACCCCATCCCCCTATCAGAGGCCCCGATCTCCCGCCAAAAGGTACCAAGCGCAGGGCCCCCTTTGTAAGGCCCCTCTCTCTTCCCCCCCCCCCCCCCCCCCCCCTCGTTGCAATCTCCCCAAAACACCCCAGGCAGTGCGCCCTTCAGCCCCCGCTCTCTGGTCAGGCTGAAAACAATCTTGGATAAAACATTACAGTACAGGATAATTTAACAAACCGCCGCCACACAAAAGCTCTGAGAGCCCAGAGTCCTTTAGTTCAAGTCCAGCTTATTTTAAGAAAGGTCCACTCCTCGACAGAGCAAGTTAGGTTAACAGACCGCCGCCACGGTACAGCACTGAAACAACGAAGTGCCCGTTAGTTCATGTCCAACTTCTCATCTTTAATGAAAGCCCAAACCTGTTCTGGTGTCTCAAAGTAGTAATGGAGTTCCTCAAACGTAACCCAAAGCTTCGCAGGATAGAGCATTCCAAACCTCACCTTTTTGTAGAGGGCTGCCTTTACCTTGATGAATCTTGCACGCTTCTTGGCCAGCTCCGTTCCCAAGTCCTGGTAAATGCGTACCTCGCGGTTCTCCCATCTGCTGCTCCTCTCCGCCTTGGCCCATCGCAGCACAAGTTCCCTGTCAGCAAACCGGTGGAAGCGGACCACCAAGGCCCTCGGTCGGTCGCCCGTCCTGGGCTTCCTTGCGGGGACTAAATGCGCCCCATCCAACTGCAGGGGTCGAGGGAAGGCCCTCCGGTCCCATCAGCGCCTTGAGCATACCCGTCACGTATGCACCCACATCCGATCCCTCGCAGCCCTCGGGGAGGCCAAAGATCCTCAAATTCTGCCTCCTGGCTCTGTTCCCCATCTCTTCAGGCTACTCCTGCATCCTCCTCTGGCGGGAGTTCAGCTCCTCCACCTCGTGCTCCAGCTCTGTTACCGTGTCCGCCTGGCTGGAGAGCTTCACCTCGACCTCCCTGAGTGCCTTCTCTTGGACCGCCTGTGTCTCGACCATTCGGTCCATTACCGCTCTCATCGGGTCCCCCTTCAGTTCGGCGAAGCAATTCCTGAAGAACTCCATCTGTTGCTCCCTTGGCCAGTGGGCCTCCACTCCCTGGTCCCTGCCGTCTGCCATGCTTTGCCACCTGGTCTGGGGTCCCCGCTGCTCCCGCTTTGATCCTTGCCGCTCCACTCGACCACTTCTGGTCCAGCTGTCCATACCTCGGGGGGGAAAGCCTCTTCCCTATTGTCCCCTCCACCGATTCAGGTCGCCAGGTCCCGAAAAAGTCAGTTGAGAAAGGTCTGTTTGCCCATCGCGGGCGGGAGCGATCCGATCGGCGACCTGCTTCCTCGAGGGCGCCACCGGAAGTCGTGGCTGAGAATTTAAGGTCTAACTGCCAAGTATAAAATCAGAATTTTTCACTGGAAGAAGAGAATTTATTGCTGTTGCATCTGATCCTCAGGCAAATAGATGAAAAAGAGCAACTCCTGATGAAGTGCAGCAAGAAAGAACAAGGATCTTCCTTTGTCGGGCATGTAATAATGTTTATTCGTGTCACAAGTAGGCTTACATTAACACTGCAATGACGTTACTGTGAAAATCCCCCAGTCGCCACACTCCAGTGCCGGATCTGGTCCACTGAGGGAGAATTCAGAATGTCCAATTCACCTGCCAAGCACGTCTTTCAGGACTTGGGGGAGGAAACCGGAGCACCCGGAGGAAACCCACACAGACACTGGGAGAAACATGCAGACTCCACACAGACAGTGACCCAAGCCGGGAATTGAACACTGGTTTCTACCGCTGTGAAGCAATCGTGTTCACCACGCCCATTGTGTGCTTAATGCTGGAGTCACGTATATGTTAGATGCAGTGGATGTGGAGATGCACAGAATGGAAAGAGAGAATATGAGAACCTATCCCTAAAGAAGTTGGTTGGTCTAATTAAATGCCCAGTATACCCAAAACAACTTAAATTTATATAGCACTTTTTTAATGAAGTAAAATGGAAGGCTCCACAGTAATTATCAAAGTTTTGACACCGAACCGCATATTTTGACCATAACACAGTTGGATTTAGCATAATTATGGAAAAGGTGAAGATACAACACGTAAAAGTTCTAAATTGTGGAAAGATACATTTTATGAAGCTTAAGAGGCTTAAGAGGTGATCTGGTGAAAGTGGATTGGTTGCAGCTACTTAAAGGGAAATCAGTGACAGACCACTGAGAGGCATTTACAAGCGAGATTCTATGGGCACACTAGAGTCCACACAAAGAAAAAGCCAGTACTGCCAAATCTAGATCCCCTGCTAATCTGGAAGGATACAAGATAAGATAAAGCAGAAGAAGAAAGCTTATGATAGTCACAAAAATGTAATACTGTAGAAAGTCGAGAGGAGTATCGAAAATATAGGCAGGAAGTAAAAATAATAAATAAGAAAACAAAGCGAGGATATGGAAAAAATATTGGCAGGTAAAATGAAAGAAAACCCAAATATGTTTTATGAATATATTAAGAGCAGGAGAATAACTAAGGAAAAGGTAGGGCCCATCAGAGGTGGACATGGAGTTCTCCCAGTGAGCCAGAGAAGACACAGCCAGAGTGAGACAGCAAAGAATGAGTTTGGGAATTTGAAGCTAGGTGGGAATTCTGAGCTGGGTGGGGAGGGGGGGGGGCTTTTTGTCCCTGGTAAGGAGTTTTTCGTTTCACTGTCTAATTTTTTTTTTTCTTTCTTTTGTTTTTTGTAATTGTAGTTGTATAAGTTAACCTAAGGATTAAGATGTGGCAGGAGATCCCAGACCTGTTTCATGCTCCTAGTGTGCGATGTGGGAGCTCAGGGACACGTCCACTGTCGCTGGCTGCTTCATGTGCAAGAAGTGTGTCCAGTTGCAGCTCCTGTTCGACCGCTTGACGACTCTGGAGATGTGGATGGACTCACTTTGGAGCATCCGTGATGCTGAGGACATCGTGGATAGCACGTTTAGCAAGTTGATCACACCGCAGGTGGAAGTTACTGAGGGAGATAGAAAATGGGTGACCAAAAGACAGAGCAAGAGTAGGAAGGCAGTGCAGGTGTCCCCTGCGGTCATCTCCCTGCAAAACAGATATGCCGCTTTGGATACTGTTGAAGAAGATGGCTCACCAGGGGAAGGCAGCAGCAGCCAGATTCATGGCACCGTGGCTGGCTCTGCTGCACAGCAGAAAGAAAAATGGCAGCGCTATAGTGATGGGGGACTCAATCGTAAGGGGAATAGACAGGCGGTTCTGCGGACGCAATCGAGACTCCCGGATGGGATGTTGCCTCCCTGGTGCAAGGGTCAAGGATGTCTCGGAGCGGCTGCAGGACATTCTGGGGGGGGGGGAGGGTGAACAGCCAGCTGTCGTGGTGCACATAGGCACCAACGATATAGGTAAAAAACGGGACGAGGTCCTACAAGCTGAATTTAGGGAGCTAGGAGTTAAACTAAAAAGTAGGACCTCAAAGGTAGTAATCTCAGGATTGTTACCAGTGCCACGAGCTAGTCAGAGTAGGAATGGCAGGATAGAGAGGATGAATACGTGGCTCGAGAGATGGTGTAAGAGGGAGAGATTCGAATTCCTGGGGCATTGGAACCAGTTCTGGGGGAGGTGGAACCAGTACAAACCGGACGGCCTGGGCAGGACTGGAACCGATGTCCTAAGGGGGGTGTTTGCTAGAGCTGTTGGGGAGAGTTTAAACTAATGTGGCAGGGGGATGGGAACCGATGCAGGAAGTTGGAAGGTAGTAAAACAGGGACAGAAATAAAAGGCAGTAAGGGGGAAAGTGTAAGGCAGAGAAGCCATAGTCAAAAATCAAAAAGGGCGACAGTACAAGGGACAGTGACTGAGGGGAGCTCAGTGAATAGGACCAGGAATACTAAAAGAAATAAAACGGGAAGTGAAAACATTAATGGTAAGCGACGCGGCAGGTTGTTACAGGAAGACATGGGTTCGACGACAAGGAAAATGAGGAGAAAGGTTAAGAGGAAATATAACTTAGGAGAGGTTACTGATCGAGGTGTTAAGATTAAGAACAGAGGTAAAAAAGCCAACATAAGTGTACTTTACCTGAATGCTCGTAGTATTCGGAATAAGGTAAATGAGTTGATGGCGCAAATCATCGTGAATGACTATGATTTAGTGGCCATTACTGAAACATGGTTAAAGGATGGTCACGACTGGGAGTTAAATATCCGAGGGTATCAAACCTTTCGGACTGACAGAGTGGATGGTAAGGGAGGTGGTGTAGCTCTGTTATTTAAGGATGACATCCGGGCAACAGTAAGGGATGACATCGGTGCTATGGAGGATAAGGTTGAATCCATTTGGGTGGCAATCAGGAATAGTAAGGCGAAAAAGTCACTGATAGGAGTAATCTATAGGCCACCAAATAGTAACATTATGGTGGGGCAGGCAATAAACAAAGAAATAACAGATGCATGTAGAAATGGTACAGCAGTTATCATGGGGGATTTTAATCTACATGTTGATTGGTTTAACCAGGTCGGTCAAGGCAGCCTTCAGGAGGAGTTTATAGAATGTATCCGCGATAGTTTCCTAGAACAGTATGTAATGGAACCTACGAGGGAACAAGCGGTCCTAGATCTGGTCCTGTGTAATGAGACAGGATTGATTCATGATCTCATAGTTAGGGATCCTCTCGGAAGGAGCGATCACAATATGGTGGAATTTAAAATACAGATGGAGGGTGAGAAGGTAAAATCAAGTACTAGTGTTTTGTGCTTAAACAAAGGAGATTACAATGGGATGAGAGAAGAACTAGCTAAGGTAGACTGGGAGCAAAGACTTTATAGTGAAACAGTTGAGAAACAGTGGAGAACCTTCCAAGTGATTTTTCACAGTGCTCAGCAAAGGTTTATACCAACAAAAGGGAAAGGCGGTAAAAAGAGGGAAAATCGACCGTGGATATCTAAGGAAATAAGGGAGAGTATCAAATTGAAGGAAAAAACATACAAAGTAGCAAAGATCAGTGGGAGACTAGAGGACTGGGAAATTTTTAGGGGGCAACAGAAAGCTACTAAAAAAGAGTGGGGATTTATGGGTGTTTTTCTGGTTGGCAATCAGTAGCTAGTGTTGTCCCTCAGGGATCAGTGTTGGGCCCACAATTGTTCGCAATTTACATAGATGATTTGGAGTTGGGGACCAATGGCAATTTGTCCAAGTTTGCAGGCGACACTAAGATAAATAGCCTATAACTATTTTTCCTATCCCTTTCACCCTTTTTAAACAATTGTACAATGTTCGCAAACCTCCAATCCTCTGGTACATTGTTTGTATCTGAAAATGAAAAATGAAATGAAAATTGCTTATTGTCACAAGTAGGCTTCAAATGAAGTTCTGTGAAAAGCCCCTCGTCGCCACATTCCAGCGCCTGTTCGGAGAGGCTGGTATGGGAATTGAACCGTGCTGCTGGCCTGCTTTAAAATCCAGCTCTTTAGCCCTGTGCTAAACCGACCCCTGTATCTAGTGACGATTGAGAAATGATCCTCAAGAAAATCGACTATTTCCTTTACCAGCTTCTTTTACCAGCCTGGGATACAATCCATCCGGCCTCGTAATGTATCCATCTTCAAGGATGTCAGTCCCTCCAGTACTTACTCTCTCACTAAGCTTATTGTATTGTAGGGCAGCATGGTAGCACAAGTGGATAGCACTGTGGCTTCACAGCGTCAGGGTCCCAGGTTCTATTCCCCGCTGGGTCACTGTCTATGCGGAGTCTGTACATTCTCCCCGTGCCTGCGTGGGTTTCCTCCGGGTGCTCCTGTTTCCTCCCACAGTCCAAAGACTAGTTAGGTGGACTGACCATGATAAATTGCCCTTCATGACCAAAAAGGTTAGAAGGGATTATTGGGTTACGGGGATAGGGTGGAAGTGAGGGCTTAAGTGGGTCGGTGCAGACTCGATGGGCAGAATGGCTTCCTTCTGCACTGTATGTTCTATGTTCTAATCTCTGCCTCTTCAACTAGAATGTATGCATCATCCCTCTCATTGGGAATTTAGACCACACTTTCAGCATAAGCTCACAAGTTACCATAAGAACATAAGAACTAGGAGCAAGAGTAGGCCATCTGGCCCCTCGAGCCTGCTCCGCCATTCAATGAGATCATGGCTGATCTTTTGTGGACTCAGCTCCACTTTCCGGCCCGAACACCATAACACTTAATCCTTTTATTCTTCAAAAAACTATCTATCTTTATCTTAAAAACATTTAATGAAGGAGCCTCAACTGCTTCACTGGGCAAGGAATTCCACAGATTCACAACCCTTTGGGTGAAGAAGTTCCTCCTAAACTCAGTCCTAAATCCACTTCCCCTTATTTTGAGGCTATGCCCCCTAGTTCTGTTTTCACCCGCCAGTGGAAACAACCTGCCCGCATCTATCCCATCTATTCCCTTCATAATTTTATATGTTTCGATAAGATCCCCCCTCATCCTTCTAAATTCCAACGAGTACAGTCCCAGTCTACTCAACCTCTCCTCGTAATCCAACCCCTTCAGCTCTGGGATTAACCTAATGAATCTCCTCTGCACACCCTCCAGCGCCAGTACGTCCTTTCTCAGGTAAGGTGACCAAAACTGAACACAATACTCCAGGTGTGGCCTCACTAACACCTTTTACAACTTTGGTGGTGGGCCAATTATTAGAATCAATTCTGAGCGACAGGATAAACAATCACTTGAAAAGCAACAGATTAATCAGGGACAGTCAGCATTCTTTTGTTAAGGAAAAATTGTGTCCTACTAACTTAATCATCTTCTTTTAGGAAGTAACAAGGAGTATTGACGTGGGTAGTGCAGTGGATGTTGGGTTATAGCAAGACACTTGATAATATCCCACATGGCAGGCTGGTCAGAAATGTAAAAACCTATGGGATACAAGACAGTGCAGTGAATTGGATCCAAAATTGGCTCAATGACAGGGGGCACAGGGTTATGGTTAATGGATGGTTTTGTGAATGGAAAACTATTTCCAGTGGTGTTCCTGATGGCTCAGTGTTGGGGCTCTTGCTGTTTGTTGAATATTTGGACATAAATGTGGGTTGCATGATTTGGAAATTAGCAGATGACACACAAATTGGCTGTGTGATTGATCGTGAAAAGGATAGCTGTCGTCTCCAGAATTATGTCAATAGTTCAGTTGACTGGGCGGACAAGTGGCAAAAAGAATTCAACCCAGAGAAATTTGAGGTAATACATTTGTGAAGGGCAAGCAAAGCTAGGGAATGCACAATAAATGACAGGAATATTGGGGAGCATTGAGGAACTGAGAGGCCTTGATGTGTATGACCACAGCCCCCTGAAGGTGGCAGGGCAGGTAGAGAACGTGGTAAAGAAAACATGATAAATGCTTTCCTTCATTTGATGACGTATAGAATGCAAAAGCAGGGATGTAATGATAGAACTGTGTAAATAGCTGGTTAGGCCACAGCTGGAATTTGATGCACAATTCTGGTTGCCACATTACGGGAAGGGCATAATTGCTCTGATGAAAGTACACAGGCGATTTACAAGAATAAAAGCAACCAACTGCGGATACTGGAAATTTGCTTTAAAAACAAAATGCTGGACAAACTCAGCAGCTCTGGCAGAATCTGGAGAGAAAAACAGTTAATGTTTACTTATATTCAGAGCTTTTATTCAGGGAGAAATTAGATTGATTTTATACTGTTAGAGAGGGGATGGAACAGGTGAAACAAAATAGGTAATTGAGCACTGTGAGCGAGGAGAAGTTGCACAAAGGTACTTGGGGCATAAAAAAAAGGAAGTGTGAAGGTCTATAGAAGGTGCTGAAAGTGGCATAAAGGTAAGGTGTAGCACTTGTTAATGGGAGAACAAAGATCAATGCTCTGAAACAAAACTAAAGACAAAGTGACAGACCAGTGGGGGAGTGTGCATCAAGTAGAAGGAACTTGCTCAATCTTGGTCTGTTTCATGTTTCCTGTTTAGTGCCTGTCCTGCTGGCAGGTTTTGAACTGAACTCACCCCCCACCCGCCAACTGCTATGTGGACTGATCCGGCTGATCCCTTGGATTTGGTATGCTCTGTGGCGTAGCCCGTGATGTCATGTTGATGGACTTGGCAAGCAGCCAATCTTCTCTTTGAAATCCGGGCCTTGGATAAATTCTCTTTTGGGATTGGCGAAGCTTTTCAGAAACTTCGGGAACAGGAGAAGCAGATTCCATTTGGATTTCTTTATTGTCACGTGTACCGAGGTACAGTGAAAAGTATTTTTCTGCGTGCAGCTCAAACAGATAATTTAGTACATGAAAAGAAAACACGTAATAGGGCAACACAAGGTACACAATGTAAATACAAAGACACCGGCATCGGGTGAAGCATACAGGAGTGTAGCATTAATCGGATCAGTCTATTAGAGGGTCGTCTAGGAATCTGGTGACAGCGGGGAATAAGCTGTTTTTGAATTTGTTCGTATGTGTTCTCAGACTTTTGTATCTCCTGCCGATGGAACAAGTTGGAAAAGTGAGTAAGCGGATGGGAGGGGTCTTTGATTATGCTGCCTGCTTTCCCAAGGCACCGGGAGGTGTGGACAGAGTCAGTGGATGGGAGGTGTGTTTGTGTGATGGACTGGGCGGTGTTCAAGACTCTCTGAAGTTTCTTGTGGTCTTGGGCCGAGCAGTTGCCATACCTAGCTGTTATGAAGCCAGATAGAATGCTTTGATGCACTTGTAAATGTTGGTAAGAGTCAATGTGGACATGCAAAATTTCCTTAGTTTCCTGAGGAACTATAGCGTTGTTGTGCTTTCTTGGTCGTAGCATCAATGTGGGTGGACCAGGACAGATTTTTGGTGATGTGCACAAAGGAATTTGAAGCTGTCAACCATCTCCACCGTGGACCTGTTGTTGCAGACAGGGGGTGCACAATACTTTGCTTCCTGAAGTCAATGATGAGCTCTTTGGTTTTGCTGGCATTGAGGGAGAGATGAGGAACCACTCCACTAGGTTCTCTATCTTCCTCCTGTATTCTGACTCACTTTGGTCGTGTCTTCAACAAACTTTTAGATGGAGTTGGAGCCAAATTTTGCGCCTCAGTTGTGTATGTGTATAGGGATTACAGTAGGGGGTGAAGTAAGCAGCCTTGTGGGGCCCCAGTATTGAGGACTATCGTGGAGGAGCAGTTGTTGTTTATTCTTACCGATTGTGGTCTATGGGTCAGTAAGTCGAGGATCCAGTTGCAGAGTGAGGAGCCAAGTCCTAGGTTTTGGAGCTTTGATATGAGCCTGGCTGGGATTATGGCGTTGAAGGTGGAGCTGTAGTCAATAAATGGAAGTCTGATGTAGGAGTCCTTGTTGTCGAGATGCTCCAGCGATGAGTGTGGGGTGAGGGAAATGGCACCTGCTGTGTACCGGTTACGGTGGTATGTGAATTGCATTGCATCTGGCATTCTGGGTGTATGGAGTTGATGTGCCTCATGACCAACCTCTCGAAGCACATAATTATGATCGATGTCAGGGCCACCGGACGGTAGTCATTGAGGCACGTTGCCTGGTTCTTCCTTGGCACCGTGGTAGTCTTCTTGAAGCAGGTGAACACCTCGGATCGGAGTTGGGAGAGATTGAAGATGCCCACAAACACATCTGCCAGCTAGTCCGCGCAGGATCTGAGTGCACGACCAGGGACCCCGTCGCCTTCCGAGGGTTCACTTTCAGGAAGACTGATCTGACTATGGAAGTTGTGATGGTGGCTATGGGTGTGTCCAGGGCTGCTGAGGCAGTCGACAGTGGTTTGGTGGTTTCCTGCTCGAACCGAGCATAGAATATATTGAGTTCATCGGGGAGGGGCGAGCTGCTCCCGGAGATTCTGCTCGGCTTCGCTTTGTAGGCCTTGCCACAACTGACGAGAATCTGTAACGTTGGTCTGTGACTCTAGCTTGATCTGATATTGGCTCGTGGCATCCCGGATGACTTTGCGGAGGCCCTACCTGGATTTCTTGTATAGATCCGGGTCGCCTGACTTGAACACCTTCGACCTGGCCTTCAGCAGGGAGTCAATCTCCTGATTAAGCTATGGTTTCCGGTTAGGGAACGTACGTACTGTTTTCTTTGGCATGCAGTCGTCCACACATTTGCTGATAAAGCCTGCGACAATGGTGGCATGCTTGTTTAGGTTGGTCGCTGAGTTCTTAAACATGGACCAGTCCACTGACTCCAAGCAGTCATGTAGGAGCTCTTCTGTTTCCTTGGACCAGTACTGCACGACCTTGTTAACTGGATTCTCCCGCTTAAGTTTCTGTTTGTATGCCGGGAGAAGGAGCACCGTCTTGTGGTCTGATTTTCCAGAGTGAGGTCGGGGGGTGCAACGGTAGGCGCCCTTGATTTTTGTGTCGCAGTGGTCGAGAGTGCTGTCGCCCCTGGTGGGACAGATGTGTTGGTGAAATTTTGGCAGTACATCCTTGAGGTTGGCCTTGTTGAAGTCCCCGGCCACGATTAACAAGGCCTCCAAGTGTTCTGTTTCATTGTTTTTTATAAACTGTGTTATAAAAAAACAAGTGAACTGTGTCCACTTCTGCTTGGAATGGGATGTAGGCTGATGTGATAATGGCTGAAGTGAACTCAGATGGAAGGTAGTACGGACGGCACTTCACGGTCAGGTATTCCAGGTCTGAGGAGCAGTCGGTCGCCAGGGTCGACACATCTGGGCACCAGAAGGAGTTGATGAGGAGGCAAACCCCTCCACCCATCGCTTTGCCTGATGATGTCGTACGGTCCGTCCGATGAATTGAGAAGCTTTCAGATTGTATGACACAGTCCGGTGAGGTGGGGGTGAGCCATGTCTCTGTGAAACAGCACACAGCAGTCTCTTACTTCACTCTGGCATTAAGTTCGTCCAACTTACTATTGATCGCTTGGATGTTTGGTAGGAGTATGCTGGGGAGAGGAGTCTTGAAACCGCTTTGCTTTAGTCTCACCTGCAGACTGCCGCATTTCCCTCACTTCCTCGAACGGCTGCTGCATCTGGATGGGCCCGGGATCTGATGAGAGAAGTCTGACCTTGTGGATGGTAGGTGGCAACAGGAGCCAAAACCAAAAACACCAACCTACACTGACACCTGATAACCACTTTACATGCGGCACTTGTGGCACAAGCTGCCTCTCAAGGGTTTATCTCCTAAGCCACAGCAAAAGTGCACGAGAAGAAACTACCGCATCCCCAATGGTTTTAATTTGCTGCATATCCATCATCTTGTGTAGATGAGGAGGATGCTAATGACAATTCGTCAAGAATAAAAGACAAGGTAAAGAAAATAAACTTTAATTGTCAATTTATCACGTGTCCAACCAATACAAATCTGATAGAGTTGGAGAAGTGCGTAGTGTTGCTTTTTCTAGCACTGTGTTGTATACAGGAGAAAGACAAGTCAAATTGCACTGACTTCCTCTTGCCAACTGCTCGTAAGTAGAAAGTGTTTTGAATTATTTTTTAAAGAAGAGGCTGTTGAGTGATTTCCCAATCCCTCAGCTTTTTTAATGTGATCCAGTTTTATTAATAATGCACAGCAAACTCTAGTTAGGTTTAACTCGCTGGGTTAGTTTATTGCTGTTATGGGTCCGGGTTTACAGAACCCCAAAGTGTTTCATGGAGTTCAACCGACCCACAATTTTTAATAGATTATGGTGTGGGAAGCACACGGCGTACTCTCCAGGTGTGATACAGCAGAAATGGACAAGTGGTTTTTAAAACAAAACAATGTTTATTCTATAAACTCAAGTTAACCTTTTTAAAACAAACATTGAATATCTTTTTTTTAAAATATATTTTATTGAAAATGTTTTCCAAACAACAATTTTTCCCTCTTACAAAGCAAACGAAACAATAACAAAACAGAAATGTTTAACAATACACAGGTAACAAAACCCCATTGTCTATTGACCTAAACTAAACTAACCCCCCCCCCCCCCCTCCCCCTGGGTTGCTGCTGCTGGTCATCTGTCTTCCCTCTAATGTTCCCCTAGGTAGTCGAGAAATGGCTGCCACCGCCTGGTGAATCTTGAGCCGATCCTCTCAGGGCAAACTTTATTTGCTCCAGTTTAATGAACCCCGCCATATCATTTACCCAGGCCTCCTTCCACATGAGTAGGATCCTGCGCCGGGCTACTAGGGACGCAAAGGCCACGACATCGGCCTCTTTCGCCTCCTGCACTCCCGGCTCTTCCGCAACTCCAAATAGAGCTAACCCCCAGCCTGGTTTGACCCGGGCCTTCACCACCTGCGAAATCACTCCCGTCACTCCCTTCCAATACCCTTCCAGTGCCGGGCACGCCCAAAACATATGTGCGTGGTTTGCCGGGCTCTCTCCACACCTCCCACATTTGTCCTCCACTCCAAAGAACCTGCTCAATCTTGCCCCCGTTATGTGTGCTCTATGTAGCACCTTAAATTGAATCAGGCTAAGCCTGGCGCATGAGGAAGAGGAATTTACCCTGCTTAGGGCATCAGCCCACATACCCTCCTCTATCTCCTCCCCTAATTCTTCTTCCCACTTTCCTTTTAGTTCGCCCACCGACTCCTCCCCCTCTTCCCTCATCTCTCTATAAATCTCTGACACCTTGCCCTCTCCGACCCACACCCCTGAAAGCACCCTGTCCTGTATCCCCTGTGTCGGGAGCAACGGAAATTCCCTCACCTGTTGTCTAGTAAACGCCCTCACCTGCATATATCGCAGGAAATTTCCCCGGGGCAACTTATACTTTTCCTCCAATGCTCCCAAGCTCGCAAAAGTCCCATCTATAAATAAATCTCCCACCTTCCTAATTCCCAACTGGTACCAGCTCTGAAATCCTCCATCCATTCTTCCTGGGGCGAACCTATGGTTGTTCCTGATAGGGGACCCCACCAGGGCTCCCCGCACCCCTCTCTGTCGCCTCCACTGTCCCCAGATATTCAATGTTGCCGCCACCACCGGGTTTGTGGTAAACTTTTTAGGTGAGAACGGTAGCGGCGCCGTCACCAGCGCCTCTAAACTCGTCCCTTTACAGGACTTTCTCTCCAGTCTTTTCCACGCCGCTCCCTCACCCTCCATCATCCATCTACCATTGCCACATTGGCGGCCCAATAGTAATCACCCAAGTTCGGTAGTGCCAGTCCTCCTCTGTCCCTACTACGCTGAAGGAACCCCCTCCTTACTCTCGGAACTTTCCCTGCCCACACGAAGCTTGTGATGCTCCTATCTATTTTATTAAAAAAGGTCTTGGTGATTAGTATAGGGAGACATTGAAATACAAATAAGAACCTCGGGAGGACCATCATCTTAATTGCTTGCACCCTGCCCGCCAGCAATAGAGGCTGCATGTCCCACCTCTTGAAGTCCTCCTCCATTTGTTCTACCAGCCGTGTCAGATTAAGTCTGTGCAAGGTTCCCCAGCTCCTAGCGATCTGAATCCCCAGGTATCGGAAGTTTCTTTCCACTTTCCTTAGCGGTAAGCCTTCTGTCTCTCTATTCTGGTCCCCTGGATGTATCACAAATAATTCACTCTTCCCCATGTTTAGCCTATACCCCGAGAATTCCCCGAACCCCCTCAAAATTCGCATAACCTCTATCATCCCCCCCGCTGGGTCCGACACGTATAACAATAGGTCATCTGCGTATAACGAGACTCGGTGTTCTTCTCCCCCCTCTAATCACCCCTCTCCATTTCCTGGAGTCTCTCAATGCCATGGCCAGAGGTTCAATTGCCAACGCGAACAACAATGGAGACAGCGGGCATCCCTGTCTTGTTCCCCTATATAATCGGAAATACTCCGATCTATGTCGATCTGTAACTACGCTTGCCGTTGGAGCCCCATAAAGAAGTCTAACCCAGCTAATAAACCCGTTCCCAAACCCAAACCTCCTTAACATTTCCCATAAATACTCCCACTCCACCCTATCAAATGCCTTCTCTGCGTCCATTGCCGCCACTATCTCTGCCTCCCCCTCCACTGGGGGCATCATTATCACCACTAATAGTCGTCGCACGTTAACATTCAGTTGTCTCCCTTTTACGAACCCTGTCTGGTCTTCGTGCACCACCCCCGGGACACAGTCCTCTATCCTCGATGCTAGTACCTTTGCCAGCAATTTGGTGTCCACGTTCAATAGTGAAATAGGCCTATAGGACCCGCACTGCAACGGATCTTTGTCCCTCTTCAAAATTAGCGATATCGTCGCCTCCGACATCGTCCCCCCTTCCCTGGCCTCATTGAACGTCCTCGCCATCAACGGGGCCAACAAGTCCACATATTTTCTGTAATATTGCACCGGGAACCCGTCTGGCCCCAGGGCCTTCCCTGCTTGCATGCTTCCCAGTCCCTTAATAACCTCGTCCACCTCAATCGGCGCCCCCAGGCCTGCCAACTCCTGCTCCTCCACTTTCGGGAACCTCAATTGGTCCAGGAACTGCCGCATCCCCTCCTCTCCCTCTGGGGGTTGAGACCTATACAGTTCCTCATAGAAGGTCTTGAACACCTCATTTATCTTTCCTGCCCTTCGCACCGTGTCTCCCCTTTCGTCTCTAATTCCTCCTATCTCCCTCGCTGCTGCCCTCTTTCGCAATTGAAGCGCCAACAGGCGACTAGCCTTTTCCCCATATTCATACCTCCTCCCCTGTGCCTTCCTCCACAGTACCTCCGCCTTTCTGGTGGTCAGAAGGTCAAACTCTGTCTGGAGTCGTCTCCTCTCCCTGTACAATTCCTCCTCCGGGGTCTCTGCAAATTCCCTGTCCACCCTTAAAATCTCCCCCAGTAATCTTTCCCTTTCCTTGGCCTCTGTTTTCCTTTTGTGGGCCCCAATAGAGATCAGCTCTCCTCTGACCAACGCTTTTAATGCTTCCCAGACCACTCCCACAGGGACCTCGCCGTCGTCATTGACTTCCAGGTATCTCTCAATACAGCCCCGCACTCATGCACACACTCCCTCATCCGCCATCAGTCCCACATCTAATCGCCAGAGTGTTCTCTGCTCCCTGTCCTCTCCTAATTCCAGGTCCACCCAATGTGGGGCATGATCCGAAACTGCTATGGCTGAGTACTCAGCTTCTTCCACCCTAGAGATCAACAACCTTCCCAACACAAAAAAATCTATCCGGGAGTACACTTTATGGACATGGGAGAAGAAGGAAAACTCCCTAGCCCTAGGTCTAAGAAATCGCCATGGATCCACTCCCCCCATTTGGTCCATAAACCCCTTAAGTACCTTGGCCGCTGCCGGCCTTCTTCCGGTCCTTGAGCTGGATCTATCTAGCCCCGGGTCCAGCACCGTATTAAAGTCCCCTCCTAAAATCAAGTTTCCTGCCTCCAGGTCCGGTATACGCCCCAGCATCCGTATCATGAATCCCGCATCGTCCCAATTTGGGGCATACACATTAACCAACACGACCTCCATTCCCTCCAGCCTACCACTCACCATTACATATCTACCTCCGCTATCTGCTAAACATTGAATATCTTAACACCCATTACTTCAAAGATAACCCCAAAAGACTACAACACTAAATAATCCTTCAAACTGTTTCTTTAAACATCCAAAAGACTTCAAACCTTCAAAAATAGGAGCACATAGGTTACATTCAATATATTTATAGTCTTTGGACTGCAGAAATCAACAGACCAGTTCTGTGCTTCTTCATGCAGCTCACAGCAAAACACACAGACACTCCCAGCTGCGTTCTCAAACTGAAACTCAAAAAGCAGAAGTGAGCTCAGCTCCTCCCACCCTCTGACATCACTTCAGTAATATGATCAGCTCCATTTCTTAAAGGTACATTGCTTAAACATCCATTTCTTAATGGTACTCTCACATGACACCTCCCCCCCAAGAAAAAAAAATAAACCATCAACTTTAAGATGGTTTCATTTTTCATCTTTGCACCATCAATTAAGAAATGCCACAGTAAACACACTTTAAGGGTTCAAAAAAAACAACACACGCAAACAGGTATAATAATGTAGTCCATTTTTTTCATTTTTCTTCCTCCAACCGAAATCACATTCGTGACAAAGCATTGGCTATCCCGTTTTGCCGTCCTTCCACATGTACTATTTTTAAACGAAATGGCTGTAACAATAAACTCCCAACGAAACAGCTTCGCATTGTTATTCCGGAATCGCTCCAAAAACGTCAACTGATTATGATCAGTACATATAATGGTGTCAGACCGATTGCTGGTCACATAAATGTGAAAATGTTGCAACGCCAGTACCAAACTCAAAGTCTCCTTCTCAATCGTGGAATACTTTTTCTGGTGTGAATTCAATTTCTTTGAAAAATAACCAACAAGCTGCTCTCGCCCTTCGCCGTCGTCTTGTAGAAGCACCGCACCTACGCCCACATCACTCGCATCAACAGCCACTTTGAATGGTTTGGTATAATTTGGGATGACTAACACAGGAGCAGTGGTTAACACAGCCTTCAGGCCGTCAAATGCCTGTTGACACTCCGCTGTCCACTGGAATTTGTTACGCTTATTGAGCAAGTCCGTCAGTGGAGCGACCACACTGCTAAAATTTGGTACATATTTCCGGTAAAATGCACTCATACCAAGAAATCGCATTATTTCCCGTTGTGTCGAGTGTATCGGAAACTCCCCAATAACTTTTGTTTTCACATCCCATGAAGCCAATCGACCCTCTCCAATTGTATGGCCAAGGAAAGTGACTTGGGCTTTTCCAAATTCACTTTTGGCTAGGTTTATCACCAAACCCGCCTCCTGAAGTTGATCGAATAACTCCATAAGATGTTTTAAATGTTCTTTCCATGTCTGGCTGAAAACTACCAGATCGTCGATTATATACCGCACAATTGGGTAATCCTGAAATGACTGTATTAGTTAACTGTTGAAATGTGGCTGGGGCGTTTTTCGTGCCAAATGGCATAACTTTGAATTGGTATGTACCATCTGGAGTCACAAAAGCTGAAATCTCCTTCGCCCTTTCGGGTAAAGGTACCTGCCAGTAACCTTTCAGTAAATCCAATTTGGGAATAAAAGCGGATTGTCCCACTTTCTCAATGCAATCCTCCAAACGTGGGATAGGATAAGAGTCCGTTCTTGTAACTGCATTCACCTTTCTATAGTCGACACACAACCGTTGGGTACCGTCTGGTGTAGGTGCCATCACTATGGGTGAGCTCCCTTGGCTGCAACCCACTTCAATTATGCCATTCTTCAGCATGCTCTCAATCTCTCTGTTAACCTGTGCCAATTTTAAAGGATTAAGTCCATATGGATGTTGTTTGATAGGAACAGCATTGCCCACATCTACATCATGTATAGCCATTTTAGTACTTCCCAATTTATCTCCACAAACTTGCCCATGTGATATCAATAACTCTTTCAGGTCAGTTCATTTTTCCTCTGGAAGGTAACTTAACAATTCATCCCAATTTTTAAGAACATTCTCATTTTCCAATTTAATTTGAGGTATGTCAAATTCACAGTCATCTGGATTTGGTTTGTCACTTTGAGTTAGAATCATTAAAACCTCCTTTTTCTCTCCTTCCCTTTCAAAGTACCTTTTAAACATATTCACATGATACACTCGGTGAGTCTTCCTTCTATCTGGTGTTTTTACCACATAATTCAGCTCATTTAATTTCCTTTCAATCTGATACGGTCCACAAAACCTAGCTTTTAAAGGCTCCCCTACCACTGGTAACAACACTAAAACTTTATCTCCACTGGCAAAACTACGAACTTTGGATTTCTTGCCCGCTACCCGTTTCATCACATTTTGTGCAACTTTCAAATGTTGTCTAGCCAATTCACCTGCTCTATTTAGTCGTTCCCTAAAATTTGACACTTAATCCAATAGTGTAATTTCCGATTTCTCGCCCACCAATTTTTCTTTCATCAATTTAAGTGGTCCTCTTACCTCATGACCAAAAATTAGTTCAAAAGGACTAAATTTGGTTGATTCATTAGGTGCATCCCTAAGTGCAAACAGTACGAATGGAATTCCTTTATCCCAATCCTCTGGATAATCTTGACAATAGCCCTCAACATTGTCTTTAATGTCTGATGCCACCTTTCTAACACTCCCTGCGATTCAGGATGGACGCAGTTGATTTAAATTGTTTTATTCCTAAGCTATCCATAACTTCTTTGAATAGCTTTGAGGTAAAATTCGATCCTTGATCCGATTGTATTTCTGTGGGTAGTCCATATCTAGTAAAGAATTTAAGTAACTCCTCCACAATCTTTTTAGCTGTAATATTACGTACTGGAATGGCCTCTGGAAACCTATTGGACACATCCATTATAGTCAAAAGATATTGATTCCCACTTTTTGTTTTAGGAAGCAGTCCTACACAATCAATTAGGACCCTTGTAAAAGGTTCCTCAAATGCTGGAATGGGTATTAAGGGCACTAGTTTTATCACTGCTTGAGGTTTCCCTATCACTTGACATGTGTGACATGATTGACAAAATTTAACTACATCTTTATGTAGTCCAGGCCAATAAAAATGTTTCTGGATTTTAGCTCGAGTTTTCCTTATCCCCAAATGACCTCCCACTGGTACCTCGTGCCACTCGCAACAACACCTTTCTATACCCTACCGGCAATACTACTTGATAAACTTCTGCCCACTTTTCATCCGCCTGCATGTGTACAGGTCTCCATTTTCTCATCAAGACATCACTTTTACGGTAATAACACTGGTATACTCTCAGATTCCTCTTCCGTATATGCTTTCTGATATATCCGTTTTATTTCTACATCTTTCTGTTGTAGTTCCGCCAATTTTCCTGAACTAAAAATATCCGCCTCATCCTCCACCTGTTCTTGTTCTTTTTCAACTATTTGATCTAAAATCGTTTCTGATAATTGCACCTCAACTTCATCTTCACTCTTTGACTTCTCCTCTTGTCTTAACCTGTGACTTTGCGAGCTTGTTACTACACAATCCGGAAAAATCCCAGGATATTCGTCCTTCAACACTTCAGTTGTCAGATTTTCCACTGGCTTATCAACCACAGGAGACATCACTCCCACCTGCGATCCAGCTATATCATTACCCAAGATAAACTGTATTCCTGGACAAGATAGTTACTCTATCACTCCTACTACCACTTCACCACTCTTCTGGACTTTCCAACCTTACCTTATATAATGGAACACTACTCCTCTCACCCTGAATTCCACATATTGCCACCTTTTCTGGCAACATTCTTCCCAAATTACATAATTCCTCATCTCTTACCATTAAAAATTAACTCGCTCCTGTATCTCTTAAAATTGTGACTTCTTTACCTGCTCCTCCTGATACACATGAGTAAACTTTACCCACACAAGTAAATTCTTTAAAGACATCTGGCATCTTCTTATCATTTACTTCTTGAACAGGCTGCACAATCGTTTGCACCTCCTTTGCTTCCCTTGGACTTTCCTTTACCACTCTAACAAACCCCACTGTCTTATCCTGTTTTACCACATCAGCCTTCCCAGTGCTTTTCTTCAACCACCAACACTGACTTTACATGGCCTAGTTTATTGCAGTGAAAACATTTGAAACTTTTCATTTCTCTTCCACCCTCCTGGATTTCATTTTTAATCTGAGTTTCACTCTCTTTATTATCTCCCATCAGATCCCAGTTTCTATCCCTCACTGGCTGAAACTGATGTCGGAAACCAAGCCTTGATTTATGAACTAATTCATAATCATCTGCCATTTCCACTGCTAATCTCGCAGTTTTAACAGTTCTTCCACATGAATTCTCACTACATCAGGAATTGAATTTTTAAACTTCTCCAAAAGTATAATTTCTCTGAGAGCTTCATACGTTTGGTCTATTTTCAAAGCCCTTATCCACCTCTCAAAATTACTTTGTTTGAGCCTTTCAAACTCTATGTATGTTTGACCAAATTCTTTCCTTACATTTGTAAACCTTTGTCTGTAAGCTTCAGGCACTAGCTCATATGCACCTAAGATGGATTTTTTCACCACCTCATACATTCCAGATACCTCCTCCGGTAGTGATGCAAACACTTCACCAGCCCTACCAGCTTTGTTTGAATCAGTAATACCCACATGTCCAGTGGCCATTTCATTTGTTTCGCTACCTTCTCAAATGAAATGAAAAAGGCTTTTACCTCCTCGTCAAACCTTGGCAATGCTTGGACATATTTAAATAGATCCCCACCACGTCTTCGACTATGACGTTCTGTCTCATTATCCTCATCAATCTCATTCAACTGTGTGTTTCCCTTTGTGTCTGCCAATTTTAACTGATTTTCACGTTTCATAGCCATTTGATGAAGTTCAAACTCTGTTTTTCCCTTTCCTCTCTATCTCTTTCTTTGTTTCTTCTCTCTCCTTTTCTTTTTCCTCTCTATCTCTGTCTCTTTTTTTCTTTCTTCTCCTTTTCTTTTTCTCTCATTGCATATTCTAGCTGCTTTAATTCTTTTTCATATTCAAATTGCTTAATCTGCAACTGGAACGTTGCCATTTCTAATAGTCAGAATGTATCTCAGGCAAATTTAAATGCTCAACTACCACGGTAAGTACCTCATCTTTTCGCATTTTACCAGGCAATGTTAACTGCAATTCTTTTTGCCAAATCTAACAGTCTGCTTTTAGTCTCTGTCCGTAATGTATTGCGTTTTACCGTTTCCACCCCGAAAACTCCTGAGCCTCTGAAAGAGCCATTGTCCATAACACTAAAATACCACACCTGAAAAGCAACCACAATATGCTCACCCCTCACTGTCTTTAAGTTCGTTAAGCCAATCCAATCGATAGACTTTTATCCTGGACGAGCCCCCAATTGTTATGGGTCCGGGTTTATAGACCCCCAAAGTGTTTCATGGAGTTCAACCGACCCACAACTTTTAATAGATTGTGGTGTGGGAAGCACACGGCGTCCTCTCCAGCTGTGATACAGCAGAAATGGACAAGTGGTTTTTAAAACAAAACAATGTTTATTCTATGAACTAAGGGTAACCCTTTTAAAACAAACGTTGAATATCTTAACACCCATTACTTCAAAGATAACCCCAAAAGACTACAACACTAAATAATTCTTCAAACTGTTTCTTTAAACATCCAAAAGACTTCAAACCTTCAAAAATAGGAGCACATTAGGTTACATTCAATATATTTATAGTCTTTGGATTGCAGAAATCAACAGACCATCTCTGCTTCTTCATGCAGCTCACAGCAAAACACACAGACACTCCCAGCTGTGTTCTCAAACTGAAACTCAAAAAGCAGAAGTGAGCTCAGCTCCCTCCACCCTCTGACATCACTTCAGTAATATGATCAGCTCCATTTCTTAAAGGTACATTGCTTGAAGATCCATTTCTCAGAAGTACTCTCAGATGACAATTGCACATTTTCAAACCCAAAAAAGTAGTGTTGGCAATGTCCCATTCTGCAAGCAGTGTGAAGGGGGAAATAGAGGAAAGGTGTTTTACAAGGACCACAGAAAAATGCATCTCTGTTTGCATGAGACCCAAGGTCA
Source organism: Scyliorhinus torazame (assembly GCF_047496885.1). Classification (NCBI taxonomy): domain Eukaryota; kingdom Metazoa; phylum Chordata; class Chondrichthyes; order Carcharhiniformes; family Scyliorhinidae; genus Scyliorhinus; species Scyliorhinus torazame. Next base: position 207,592,769 of record NC_092710.1, read on the forward strand.
GGGTCCAATCAGGAATTCTTTCATTTTTGAGTTCCGCTGTGGAATTGCATCCCAAGTTTTCAGTTGATGCTCATCCTGCAAGATAAACTAGGTATGCAGAGATTGAGTTGGTTCTGTCCGTGGTGATACGAAATCTTCCAGCAGAGCCAGGCTAGATGGTCAAATTGTTGTGGAGTCTGGAGGAGCCTGCTTCTTGTCTCACCAGTTTGATATAAAAATGGCAGATTGACTGTGAGGCCCAAAGATGTAGTGTTAAAGCTGTCCAAAAGATTAGAAACTTGAGATTGGATAGGCTAGGGTTGTTTTCTTTAGAAGACAGGGAGCTGAGGGGTGACCAAATTGAGGTGTTCAAGATCATGAGGGGCCTCGATGGGGTAGACAGGAAAGTCTTGTTTCCCCTAGCTGAGGGGCTAATTACCAGGGGCATAGGTTTAAGATTAGTAGAAGGATTAAATGGGTCATGAGGAAATACCTTTTCATCCAGAGGTGATGGGCACCTGGAATTCACTGCCTAAATTAGTGGTTGAGGCGAAACGCTCAACTCAGTACAAAGGTATCTGGATCTACACCTAAAGTGCTGTAACCTACAAGGCTACGGATCATGTGCTGGAAAATGGGAGTAAAATGAGTAGCTAGTTTTTGGCTGAATGACCTCTTTATTCACCATGACTTTTCTATGGGTCATGTGACCTTCCTTCTCCGCAATAACTTCAAAAGGTATGTTTATCCAGCATCTGTAATTGGTTTTGATTTCCGGACTGAAATTGTCCCAGTCATTAGTTATTGAAAGAGGTGCCATCTATGTTGAGGGTCTGATGTTTGGCAAGCCGTTGCCTCGGCAAACCCGCTGCCTCTGCTAGCAAACTGAGTTTATCAAATGCAAATTACGTCCCTGTAGGTCACTTTGAATTTGGCTTGAACAGTTCCAGGCATAATAGGAATATGTTAGCCCTCTAGACAGAACAAGGTGTGACATTCCTGAAGCTGAGGAAATATTTCTTTTGTCCTTGGAAACTCCTGGGTTTAGCGCCCAGACAACGGGCCAACTCTGTGATCAGGTGACTTGTACAAGTCATCGTAATTTCCTTTGTTTGATAGAAAAGTCCCGTTTTTCACGAAAAATAGCACGGATAAAGTTTTAAATGCACTGTTGGGTTTCTTTCTGTGTCGTGGGAACCCAACACTTGTCATTCTTACCTTGAATACAAAAGATAATTGAAAGTAAATTGTATTTTTTTTTTAAGTCTAACCATTTGTATGAATTTGGTACATTAACTTCCATGCAGGATTTTCTGTATTTGCCAAAGTTTATAATTTTGGAAAATCAAATCAAATCTATGTTAATAGAATTATTCTGTACCTTTACATTCTATGAGCAACTTTTAGTTTGTAATTAAAACAGAAGATGCTGGAAACATGCAGAGGTCAGGCAGCATCTGCAGGGAGAGGAACATAGCTAATATTTCAGGTCAATAGCTTTTTACCAGAACTGCTAATAGTAAACCATTTTAAAGCAAATTTTAAACCAGAGAAAGAACAAAATGGACCAGGTGGAGACCAGGAGAGATAATGGTGTAAGACAAAGAAGGCGAAGGGACAAAATTGTAAATAAAAGATGGGTCCAGTGGAGGTGTAAATGGTTACAAATTCATACCTTGCCATTCACCATCATCTTTTTTGTCACTGAAACACCCCTCTCCAAGCTATCACAGACTTTGCTTTTCCTCTTGTCTTTTCTTAGCTCCAGTATTTGCTTAAAAGTTCACAATTGCAAATGCTGGAAATACTCATCAGTGTCTGTGGAGAGAGAAACCGAATTAATATTTCAGTTTGACGACTTTTCATCAGAACTGCAACTAGTTTGAGATTAGAACAGTGGGTGTGATTTTAACATGCAAGAAACAGAGACCCAATTTGGACATGTATAGGTATCAAACGGGCCTCTTTCCTGCCTTGGTTGGGGATGCCCCGCCGAAGCCACATTTATCTCACTTCCTGCACTGAAGAGATCGGGGTGCCATTTTTAAATGTCGCCCCGATCTCTCGACCCCTCGGAATCCCAACTGGTGCCTCTGAACCCCCCCACTACCCCAACGGATCTCTTATGGCGTCCTCGAGGCCCCCTCTCTTTCCCCCCCCCCCCCACCCACCTCTCAAGGACAGGGCATTCCTGATCCAGGATCCAGGCACCTTGGCTCTGGCACCCTGGCAGTGTCTCCACCAACCTGGGTAGCACTGCCAGGGTGCCTGTTGGGCAGAGTCGAGGTGCCCAAGTGGCACCGTGGTGACAGTACCTACCCTGCGACCGCTCGCAGGTCTCCAATTGCTTCGGAGTCCCCTCTCCCCAGCCCCCAGGTGCCATTCCGCCTGCTCCATGTTTGTATGGGTCAGTGCTAAACGGCGCCATGACCAGGTCTCCTAGGCCATGTTTTCTAAACTTTTTTTTACCGGGGACCCATATTTGCCAACCAGCCGACCTCTGCGACCCCCGCCGGCCGACCTCTGCGACCCCCGCCGGCCGACCTCTGCGACCCCCGCCGGCCGACCTCTGCGACCCCCGCCGGCCGGCCTCTGCGACCCCCGCCGGCCGGCCTCTGCGACCCCCGCCGGCCGGCCTCTGCGACCCCCGCCGGCCGGCCTCTGCGACCCCCGCCGGCCGGCCTCTGCGACCCCCGCCGGCCGGCCTCTGCGACCCCCGCCGGCCGGCCTCTGCGACCCCCGCCGGCCGGCCTCTGCGACCCCCGCCGGCCGGCCTCTGCGACCCCCGCCGGCCGGCCTCTGCGACCCCCGCCGGCCGGCCTCTGCGACCCCCGCCGGCCGGCCTCTGCGACCCCCGCCGGCCGGCCTCTGCGACCCCCGCCGGCCGGCCTCTGCGACCCCCGCCGGCCGGCCTCGGCGACCCCCGCCGGCCGGCCTCGGCGACCCCCGCCGGCCGGCCTCGGCGACCCCCGCCGGCCGGCCTCGGCGACCCCCGCCGGCCGGCCTCGGCGACCCCCGCCGGCCGGCCTCGGCGACCCCCGCCGGCCGGCCTCGGCGACCCCCGCCGGCCGGCCTCGGCGACCCCCGCCGGCCGGCCTCGGCGACCCCCGCCGGCCGGCCTCGGCGACCCCCGCCGGCCGGCCTCGGCGACCCCCGCCGGCCGGCCTCGGCGACCCCCGCCGGCCGGCCTCGGCGACCCCCGCCGGCCGGCCTCGGCGACCCCCGCCGGCCGGCCTCGGCGACCCCCGCCGGCCGGCCTCGGCGACCCCCGCCGGCCGGCCTCGGCGACCCCCGCCGGCCGGCCTCGGCGACCCCCGCCGGCCGGCCTCGGCGACCCCCGCCGGCCGGCCTCGGCGACCCCCGCCGGCCGGCCTCGGCGACCCCCGCCGGCCGGCCTCGGCGACCCCCGCCGGCCGGCCTCGGCGACCCCCGCCGGCCGGCCTCGGCGACCCCCGCCGGCCGGCCTCGGCGACCCCCGCCGGCCGGCCTCGGCGACCCCCGCCGGCCGGCCTCGGCGACCCCCGCCGGCCGGCCTCGGCGACCCCCGCCGGCCGGCCTCGGCGACCCCCGCCGGCCGGCCTCGGCGACCCCCGCCGGCCGGCCTCGGCGACCCCCGCCGGCCGGCCTCGGCGACCCCCGCCGGCCGGCCTCGGCGACCCCCGCCGGCCGGCCTCGGCGACCCCCGCCGGCCGGCCTCGGCGACCCCCGCCGGCCGGCCTCGGCGACCCCCGCCGGCCGGCCTCGGCGACCCCCGCCGGCCGGCCTCGGCGACCCCCGCCGGCCGGCCTCGGCGACCCCCGCCGGCCGGCCTCGGCGACCCCCGCCGGCCGGCCTCGGCGACCCCCGCCGGCCGGCCTCGGCGACCCCCGCCGGCCGGCCTCGGCGACCCCCGCCGGCCGGCCTCGGCGACCCCCGCCGGCCGGCCTCGGCGACCCCCGCCGGCCGGCCTCGGCGACCCCCGCCGGCCGGCCTCGGCGACCCCCGCCGGCCGGCCTCGGCGACCCCCGCCGGCCGGCCTCGGCGACCCCCGCCGGCCGGCCTCGGCGACCCCCGCCGGCCGGCCTCGGCGACCCCCGCCGGCCGGCCTCGGCGACCCCCGCCGGCCGGCCTCGGCGACCCCCGCCGGCCGGCCTCGGCGACCCCCGCCGGCCGGCCTCGGCGACCCCCGCCGGCCGGCCTCGGCGACCCCCGCCGGCCGGCCTCGGCGACCCCCGCCGGCCGGCCTCGGCGACCCCCGCCGGCCGGCCTCGGCGACCCCCGCCGGCCGGCCTCGGCGACCCCCGCCGGCCGGCCTCGGCGACCCCCGCCGGCCGGCCTCGGCGACCCCCGCCGGCCGGCCTCGGCGACCCCCGCCGGCCGGCCTCGGCGACCCCCGCCGGCCGGCCTCGGCGACCCCCCGCCGGCCGGCCTCGGCGACCCCCGCCGGCCGGCCTCGGCGACCCCCGCCGGCCGGCCTCGGCGACCCCCGCCGGCCGGCCTCGGCGACCCCCGCCGGCCGGCCTCGGCGACCCCCGCCGGCCGGCCTCGGCGACCCCCGCCGGCCGGCCTCGGCGACCCCCGCCGGCCGGCCTCGGCGACCCCCGCCGGCCGGCCTCGGCGACCCCCGCCGGCCGGCCTCGGCGACCCCCGCCGGCCGGCCTCGGCGACCCCCGCCGGCCGGCCTCGGCGACCCCCGCCGGCCGGCCTCGGCGACCCCCGCCGGCCGGCCTCGGCGACCCCCGCCGGCCGGCCTCGGCGACCCCCGCCGGCCGGCCTCGGCGACCCCCGCCGGCCGGCCTCGGCGACCCCCGCCGGCCGGCCTCGGCGACCCCCGCCGGCCGGCCTCGGCGACCCCCGCCGGCCGGCCTCGGCGACCCCCGCCGGCCGGCCTCGGCGACCCCCGCCGGCCGGCCTCGGCGACCCCCGCCGGCCGGCCTCGGCGACCCCCGCCGGCCGGCCTCGGCGACCCCCGCCGGCCGGCCTCGGCGACCCCCGCCGGCCGGCCTCGGCGACCCCCGCCGGCCGGCCTCGGCGACCCCCGCCGGCCGGCCTCGGCGACCCCCGCCGGCCGGCCTCGGCGACCCCCGCCGGCCGGCCTCGGCGACCCCCGCCGGCCGGCCTCGGCGACCCCCGCCGGCCGGCCTCGGCGACCCCCGCCGGCCGGCCTCGGCGACCCCCGCCGGCCGGCCTCGGCGACCCCCGCCGGCCGGCCTCGGCGACCCCCGCCGGCCGGCCTCGGCGACCCCCGCCGGCCGGCCTCGGCGACCCCCGCCGGCCGGCCTCGGCGACCCGCCATTTTCTCTTGCCTGTGATGCGAGAGGTGACCCTGCTTAGTCCTCATTTACTTGTTTGCTGCTGACAAAATGGAGGAGTCGCAATCGCGCCCAAAGCACGTGACCTCGACGTTTGGGGTGGGGGGGCGGGGCGGGTAACCTGCTCTCTGCCTCCCTTCAGGCTGGAAGATTACATTGAATTTTTCAAAAAATCTGCTCCTGCGACTCCGATTGCACAAATTTGCGCGCAGCAGCCGGCTTTTAACAATGTCGGCTGCGAGCGGCCTTCAAAATGTCGGCCGTGACCATATAACAAAATGCGAGCGCACTGTGCCGGCATGGTTAAAAGCCAGCTGCTGCGGCTGATGCGCGTGAATTTGTGCAACCGGGAGCACCACGATGGATGACTTTGTGACCCTCCTGACACACGCCTGCGGCCCACCTGTGGGACGTGACCCCGACTTCGAAAATACCTGTCCTAGAACCGGGCATTCCTTCCCGTGCCTTGGGAGAATCGGGCATCGGCATATTTAAATGAGCCTAATGGCTCACTTAATGATCTTAATTGTCACAAATAGACAGTAATGAAGTTACTGTGAAAAGCTCCTAGTCGCCTCATTCCGGCACCTGTTCAGGTACACGGAGGGGGAATTCACAATGTCCCCAAATTATCTAACAGCATGTCTTTGTGACTTGTGGAAGGAAACCGGAAAACTGGAAGAAACCCACATAGACATGGGAGAAAGTGCAGACTCCACACAGATGGGAATCGAATCTAGGCCCCTAGAGCTGTGAAGCAACAGTGCTAACCACTGTACTGCCATGCTGCCCCCAGCAAAGACGAGGCCTGGATTGCAGTACGTTGCAAGGCTTTCCGAGAGTTGTAAATCTCGCGAGGGACCTCACAAGGTTTACGGCCTTGACACGCCACCAAGTCAGGCACGACGAGGCCATTTGGTCGCGCCCAGTATATGCAAAAACAGCAAGCTAGAAGAAGCAGAAATGTGGTTTTAATGACTGACTGGTTTTGGGAAAAAAAAGATTTTTGAAAGATAAGGGGCGGGATTCTCCGTTGTCCGACCCGGAAATCATAATCGGCGATCGGGCAGAGAATCGATTCTGCCGCCGGAATCGGGGCCGCCACCGGTTTGCGATTCTCCGCTCCCTCCAAACTGGCATTATCGTGATGCGCGCAGTCGGAATGCCGTTGGCGCCTCATCGGCCGGCCCATTTGTGATGCTCTGCCTCCGATGGGCTGAGTTCCCGATGGCACGGGGCATGTGTGGTCTGAGCCGGCGTACCGGCTGCGGACTGTGTCAAGTGCTGCCACACTCGGATGGGATCCGTGCTGCTAGCCGGGGGTGTGTCTGTCGGGACTAGTGGGGACTAGTGGGGAGTGGCCACGGGGTGGGCTGTGGGGTCGCAGTGGTGGATTAGATTTAGCGCATGGCCGGCACCAAGCTGTACGGCGTGATCGGTGCAGGTCATCAGCTGTGCCATGCGCGGCCTGGGAACCGGCCATTTTCGGCGCGGGCAGCAGGTGTTTCAGACGGCGCCGGTGCTCTCCCCTCACCGGTACCAGAATCTGTTAGGGATATGCACCGAATTTCCTGTCGTGAAAGCCGACACATTATACGCTGGGGTCAGCACTTAGTTTCCAGAACGGAGAATCCCAGCCTATGAAAGTTTGCTGACATTGATGTTTTGCATTCAGTTATGGTGTTATGAATAATATTTTTTGATTTATAAATTTAGACCCCCTGATTCTTTTTTTTCCATTTAAGGGGCAATTTAGCATGGCCAGTCCGCCTACTCTGCGCATCTTTGGTTTGTGGGGGTCAGACCCATGCAGACACGGGGAGAATGTGCAAACTCCACACTGACAGTAACCCGGGGCCAGGATCGAACCTGGGTCCTCCCCGTGAAGCGGCAGTGCTAACCACTGCACCACCGTGCCGCCAGTTATGTATTATTCTAAGTGTAACTTCATCAATTTCCAAGCATAAAGGCTCAGCGTAAATGAAAAATAAATCCTTTTCTCAGACCTTGTTCAATTATTTTTTTGACTGATATTTTGCTCGTGCTGTAAATATGTCCCTTTTAAGATGAAACATTATTCTGAATTTTTATTATTCAGTTTGCAAGCCAAGGTTAAAATCTAAATTTGATGGTGGCTTTTATTTTTCAGAAACGTGCCAAGGGCCAGATACTGTTTGACATGGTGTGTGAGCAAATCAACTTGTTGGAAAGGGATTATTTTGGTCTCACTTTTCGGGATGCTACAGATGAAAAGGTAAGATTAAGAATTGAAATAAAACTATTCACAGCTTATTCATAACAGTTAAAATGGGAGGATTTCTAAATACTGTACAAATAAAATATACTCTGGCCAATGGCGAGAAACCAAAAACCTTTTCCAAAACGCTTGTTCTCACCGTTTCCTTGTCCCGTATCATTTTGGAATATGGTATGATTGCTGTAATTTGCAAACACGTTTTAAGTATCCAAAGAGGGAGCAAAGCTTAGCCTTTTGCAGTATACAAAACTGCATGATCTGAATCAAGGATATGATTCAGGCAAAGATACTCAAATTTATGTATCTCGCTAAATCTGTAGTGAGTAATAGAGCCAAAAACCCTTTTCTCTTAGTTGTGCGTTGGGCAGCTGTTGCTCTATAAATGAATAAGAATCAAAAATGATTTTTAATTATAAACTTGCTTTTGCATTAAAGTGATGGGCTCGGAGGACTTTGCTTCTGTACATTTTAACCAATATCAAGCAATTATTTTCTTGGGTCTCAGTTTGGCTATCATTTTTAAAAGTGCAGTCTTCAGGAAAAAAATAAGTTAACTGAAATACAAACCATGAAGCTTGTAAGGTTTACTGTTATGTTTTGTCACCATGGCTGCCAACTGCCTGGCTTGAGTTGGGTAGAAGTTTAAATCTTGACTTCCCTGATAATCAGGTTCACAAAGTGTTCATCCATTCATTAGAAAGGACAGGCATGTGACAAGAGATTTGCAGGAGTTGTATTATTCTGTTCAACGTCGCAAGAGACCTTTCTCCCTTACAAAGTTGCAAAGTATTTAGAGCACAGAAACAGGTCAAGCAGCCTAGCAGATCCTTGTCAGGATTTCTGTTGTAGAGGAGCCTATTCCCACCCTCTTCACTTGGCCCCATCAACATTATTTTCACGTCTTCCTCATGTGCTCACCTAGCTTCTCCTTAGCTACATCTAGGCCAGGGGTTTTTAACCTTTCTACTTTCATTTTGTTTCCATGCTAAATTCCACAGACCCCCTCTATCCTGAGGTAATGCATCAGTATTGGGGCATTCAACAAGTCCTTTCATGAGTGAAAGAATCATACAATACTTGTGATATTAAGTTACATTTTTGAATGAACAAAACTACCTCGAATGTGCAGTCGTTAAGTCTACATATTATTCAGATGATAACCACGCCTTCCTTAATCAGTAACTAGATTTTATTTTCCCACTAACAAGTTCGAGACAAATCAACACAGGATATGTCCTAACTAGGCTCCAAACCCCAGTTTAACTGGCACCTATTGGAGTGCCAGTAAAACTAGGCATAAAGTAGAAGTTTTCCTTTTGGTGAATTTATCATTACTGCTGGTTACTTATTCATAGTCCTGCTTTGTCAAGTGATGCACGATCAATGACCACTAAAGCAAGGTTGTCATCCAACTGAAGGCTTTAATAAGCTAGATGTTTCCCCCAGCAGCTCAGGTACAGAATGAGGGCTGCTGGGGTGGCACGGGTTCTTATACCCCCTCCTATCAGGGCGGAGCTATTATACACTCTAGCCAATAGCAAGCATACAGGTTCTACCAATGATATTTTAGCCCCTCGGGTACTGTCATACCTATAATACCACATTCACCCCCTGTTAAAAAATTGCCCGGCGGGCAAAACACAACAGTATGGTATAATTAGTTATGGAGGTATCGTAATACCTCCGTACAGTGTTTAGTAACTATTTACAAGTCTGGTAGCTATGTACATTTGATGGTTTATATTTACAGATTACAGTTAAAATTAAGCAATCAGTCGATCGTGGGTCCTGGTTGTCCTCTGTGATCGTCGGAGCCTCGGTGCTGACTCCGGGAGCGTGGTTTCGATCTCCATGGCAGCTTCGTCACCCCTAGACGGCGCTGGTGGGGAAAACAGTTGACCTGGGAAGAGAGCGCATGCATGGAGGCGTTGGTGGGTGGGCGGGGCTAGACGGGGGCGGCGGAAGGACCGATCCTCCTGTAAGGTGCTGCGGTGGAGGGGAGGGTGGGACTGGTGGCTGGAATGTGCGTGGAGTTCCGACAGGCGCCAGGTCCCGTAGGGAGACCGTATCTTGTCGGCCGTCGGGGTACGCCACGTAGGCGTACTGGGGGTTAGCATGGAGCAAATGGACCCTCTCGACCAACGGGTCCGACCTGTGCGCCCGCACGTGTTTTCGGAGCAGGATGGGTCCGGGTGCTGCCAGCCAGGTCGGGAGCGAGGTCCCAGAGGAGGACTTCCTAGGGAAGACGAGGAGATGTTTGTGAGGTGTCTGATTGGTGGTTGTACAAAGTTGTGACCGGATGGAGTGGAGGGCATCCGGAAGGACTTCTTGCCAGCGGGAGACTGGGAGGTTCCTGGACCATAGGGCCAGTAGGACGGTCTTCCAGACCGTTCCGTTCTCCCTCTACCTGTCCATTACCCCGGGGGTTGTAACTGGTCATCGTGCTTGAGGCAATGCCTTTGCTGAGCAGGAATTGACTCAGTTCGTCGCTCATAAAGGAGGACACCCTATCGCTGTGTATGTAAGCGGGGAACCCGAACAGTGCAAAGATGCTATGGAGGGCCTTCATGACGGTGGTTGCGGTCATGTCGGGGCAGGGGATGGCGAATGGGAACCGGGAGTACTCGTCAATCACGTTCAGGAAGTACGTATTGCGGTGGGTGGAGGGTAGGGGGCCTTTGAAGTCCATGCTGAGGTACTCAAAGGGACGGGAAGCCTTTATCAGGTGCGCTCTCTCTGGCTGGCAGATTTGGCAGTCCCTGGTGGCAGTCCTGACCTCCTCGATGGAGTAGGGCAGGTTGCGGTTCTTGACGAAATGGAAAAAGCGAGCGATCCCCGGGTGGCAGAGGTCCTTGTGGAGGGCTCGGAGGCGGTCCACTTGTGCGGTGGCACATGTGCCGCGGGACAGGGCGTCAGGAGGCTCGGTTAGCTTCCCGGGACGATACAAGATCTCGTAGTTGTAGGTGGTGAGTTCGATCCTCCACCTCAAGATCTTGTTGTTTTTTTATCTTGCCCCGCTGTGCATTATCGAACATGAAAGCAACCGACCGTTGGTCCGTGAGGAGAGTGAATCTCCTGCCAGCCAGGTAATGCCTCCAATGTCGCACAGCTTCTACTATGGCCTGGGCCTCCTTTTCGACTGAGGAGTGGCGGATTTCAGAAGCATGGAGGGTACGGGAGAAGAAGGCCACGGGTCTGCCCGTTTGGTTGAGGGTGGCCGCCAGAGCTACGTCGGACGCATCGCTCTCGACCTGGAAGGGGAGGGACTCGTCAATGGCGTGCATCGTGGCCTTTGCAATGTCTGCTTTGATGCAGCTGAAGGCCTGGCAGGCCTCTATCGGCAGGGGAAAAACTGTGGATTGGATCAGTGGCTAAAAAACCCTAGGCAGCGTTTTAGGGCCTTAGAGCAGTGAGGGAGGGGGAACTTCATAAGGGGGCGCAAGCGTTCAGGGCTGGGGCCTATAACTCCATTTCGCACTACGTAGCCGAGAATGGTGAGAAGGTTGGTGCTAAACACGCATTTTTCCTTATTGTACGTTAGGTTAAAGATTTTAGCGGTCTGGAGAAATTTTCGGAGGTTGGTGTCGTGGTCCTGCTGGTCGTGGCCGCAGATGGTGATGTTATTGAGTTACGGGAATGTTGCCCGTAAACCGTACCGGTCAACCATTCGGTCCATCTCGTGCTGGAAGACCGAGACCCCGTTAGTGACATCAAAGGGAACCATTAAGAAGTGATAGAGCCGCCCGTCTGCCTCGAAGGCAGTGTATTTGCGGTCGCTAGTGCGGATGGGGAGCTGGTGGTAGGCGGACTCGAGATCCACCATGGAGAAGACCTTACAATGCGCAATCCTGTTTACCAGGTCGGATATGCGGGGGAGGGGGTACGCGTCCAGCTGCGTAAACCTGTTGATGGTCTGACTGTAGTCGATGACCATCCTATGCTTCTCCCCGGTCTTTACCACCACGACTTGAGCTCTCCAGGGGCTGTTACTGGCTTCAATGACCCCTTCCCTCAGTAGCCTTTGGACCTCTGACCTAATAAAGATCCAGTCCTGGGCACTGTAGCATCTGCTCCTGGTGGCGACTGGTTTGCAATCCGGGGTGAGGTTCGCAAACAGGGAAGGCAGGTCGACCTGAAGGGTCGCGAGGCCGCAGACGGTAAGGGGGGGTATAGGGCCGCCGAATTGGAAGGTCACACTTTGAAGGTTACACTGGAAGTCTGAACCCAGGAGTGTAGCCGCGCAGAGGTGGGGAAGGACGTGGAGATGGAAATTTTTGAACTCCCTTCCCTGGACTGTTGGTTTGCTACACAAAACCCCTTTATCTCCATTGAGTGTGAACCGGAGCCCAGTGAGATTTTTTGATTAACAAGGTGGATGAGGAGGGAACAGCGCCTTACCGTGTCGGGGTGTATGAAGCTCTCCGTGCTCCCAGAGTCAATTAGGCAGGACGTCTCGTGCCCGTTGATGAAAACGGTCGTCGTAGCGGTTGAGAGTGTTCGAGGTCGAGATTGATCAACAGTCACCGAGGCCAATCGCAGTAGTTGGGAATTCTGTTCAGGCAGTGTGTGGTCGGCCGAGCTGGGGTCCTGGGGGTTCATACAAGATGGCGTCTCCCATAGGTCGCACATGGCCGGGGATGCACAAAATGGCGGGGCCATCCCTTGAGCATGGCGTCCGTGGAACAAGATGGCGGCGCCCGGGGTCCGCACGTGGCCCTGGGATATGGGGGTGGCGGCGACCGCTGGCCACACGGGGCCTGTGGAGAAGTTTGTGGAGACTGTCCGGATTCGCCGCTGGAGACTGCGGCCACCGCACGGGCCTGACATACCCCCACGAAATGGCCCTTTTTGCCGCATTCCTTGCAGGTGGATGCGCGGGCCGGGCAGCGCTGGCGGGGGTGCTTGGCCTGCCCGCAAAAGTAGCAGCGGGACCCCTCAGGGTTGCCAGGCCTCCTTGCAGCGCAGGTCTGCGGGGGGACGGGGGAGGTCTCGGGGTCGGCCGCTGTGGGGTTCCATGCTGCCCAGGGGGCTGCCGCGCGGTCAGGAACGTAAGCGCGGGCGATCCTGGAGGCCACGTCCAGGGAGCTTGCAAGGTCCCGTGCCTCCCTGAGACCCAGGGTGTCCTTCTCTAACAGGCGCTGGCGGATTTGTGATGAAAGCATACCTGCCACGAAAGCGTACCGGACTAAGAGTTCCGTGTGTTCGCTCGCCGAAACTTGCGGGCAGCCGCAGCTTCTTCCCAGCACCAGGAGTGCGTGGTAGAATTCCTCCAACGATTTCCCAGGGGTTTGCTGTCTTGTTGCAAGCAGGTGCCGGGCGTAGACCTGGTTTACCGGGCGAATATAGTGTCCTTTTAGCAGCTCCAATGCTGCATCGAAGTCTTCCGCTTCCTCGATGAGGGTGTAAATCTCCAGGCTCATCCTTGAGTGCAGGACGTGCAGTTTCTGCTCTCCCGTGGGTGCGTTTTCGGCCATCTCGAGATACCCTTTAAAACACGCCAGCCAGTGCTTGAAGATTGCCGCTGAGTTCGCTGCGTGGGGGCTACGTTGCAGACACTCTGGCTTGATTCGGAGCTCCACCCTTTCTTCTTAAAAGTCTAGCTTATTAAATTGATGCACGATCAATGACCACTAAAGCAAGGTTGTAGTCCAACTGAAGGCTATAATAAGCTAGATGTTTCCCCCAGCAGCTCAGGTACAGAATGAGGGTTGCTGGGGCGGCATGGGTTCTTATACCCCGCCTATCAGGGCGGAGCTATTATACACACTAGCCAATAGCAAGCATACAGGTTCTACCAATGGTACTTTAGCCTCTCTGGTACCGTAATACCTATAATACCACATCAAGCACAAGATGTTTTTTGGATCTTTCATGCAAACATTAATAGGAGTATACTATACAGCACGTCAAACATGCTCAGCCATTCAATACAATCATTGCAGATCTTCAATCATGACTCCACTTTCCTGCATGCTCCTCAAGGTATAAGAAAATTGCAGAAGCATTGAACAAGTGTTTTGCCTGTCTTCATGTAGAAGATTAAAAGCATCCCGAGAATAGTAGAAAATCAAGAGATAAAAGGGAAGGAGGGAATACAATCACAATCAGTAAGGAATGAGAACTGGGAAAACTATTGGAACAAAAGGCTGTTAAGTCCCCGAGACCTGTTTTGCGTTGTAGGATCTTAAAAGAAGTGGCTGCGGAGATGGTTTGTGATCTTACAAAATTCCTTAGACTCTGGAAAGGTCCCAGTGGATTGGAAAATCATAAATGTAACCCCTCTCTATTCAAGAAAGAAAGGAGACCGAAAGCAGGAAACGATAGACCAGTTGGCCTAACATCTATCCGAGGGAAACTGCTGGGTTCCATTATTAAGGAGGAGATGGTAGGACATTTAGAAAATAGTAATATAATCGTAATATAAAAAGGCAGAGTTAACATGGTTTTGTGAAAGGGAAATTCTGCTTGAGTAAATGATTCGAATTCTTTGAGGAAGGTGGATAAAGGAGAAACTGCAGATATGGTGTATTTGGATTTCCAAGAAACGCTGAAACACGCATCAAAGGTTACAACATGAAATACGAACTGATGTTTTTGGGGCTAACATTAGCATGGGTAGAGGATTGGTTATGTGACTGGAAGCAGGGAGTAGGGATAAATGAGTCATGTAGGGATTGACATGCTAGTGGAGTGCTAGAGGAACTAGTGCTGGGCTCCAACTATTTAAAATCTAGACAAATGATTTGGATTAAACGAGCAAATGTATGACAGCTACATTTGCTGATGACACAAAGATAGGTTGGGAAGTAAGTTATCAAGAGGACATCGAATCTCCAAAAGGATTTTAGTAGGTTAAGTGAGTGTACAAATATGCAGAACCATAGAAAATGTATGACTCAGGAAGAGGCCATTCAACCCATCATGTCTGCGCCAACCAAAAAAGAAGGAAAAAAACAAAACTAGCCACATTGTAATTCCATTTTCCAGCATCTGGCCCGTAGCCTTGTAGGTTACAGCATTTCAGGTGCAGATTCAGGTCCCATTTAAATGAGTTGAGCACTTAGGCCTCAACCGCCTCTTGGGTCTGTGAATTCCCGACACCACCATTCAATGGGTGAGCAAGTTTTTCCTTCTACCAATCACCTTAAATCTGTGCCCCCGGCCACCTTCACTCTAAGGTCTCTCACTTCCACAACCGCTCTCAATATCTTACCATTTATTTAGTATTCCCTGGCTCTGTTTGCTCTCTCCAAATGCATTACCTCACACTTCAATGCGGGAGCATTACGGAAGGAGGGTGCTAGCGGGAGCATTGCGGAAGGAGGGTGCTGGGAGGTAAGTCAACCTTTAAAAGCACTTCTCTTTGCAGGGGCAGGCCAGTCGATTTCGGCGGCGTGAGAGCAGCTGGTTAGTCAGTTTCAGCGGGAGCATTGCGGAAGGAGGGTGCTGGGAGGTAAGTCAACCTTTAAAAGCACTTCTCTTTGCAGGGGCAGGCCAGTCGATTTCGGCGGCGTGAGAGCAGCTGGTTAGTCAGTTTCAGCGGGAGCATTGCGGAAGGAGGGTGCTGGGAGGTAAGTCAACCTTTAAAAGCACTTCTCTTTGCAGGGGCAGGCCAGTCGATTTCGGCGGCGTGAGAGCAGCTGGTTAGTCAGTTTCAGCGGGAGCATTGCGGAAGGAGGGTGCTGGGAGGTAAGTCAACCTTTAAAAGCACTTCTCTTTGCAGGGGCAGGCCAGTCGATTTTGGCGGCGTGAGAGCAGCTGGTTAGTCAGTTTCAGCGGGAGCATTGCGGAAGGAGGGTGCTGGGAGGTAAGTCAACCTTTAAAAGCACTTCTCTTTGCAGGGGCAGGCCAGTCGATTTCGGCGGCGTGAGAGCAGCTGGTTAGTCAGTTTCAGCGGGAGCATTGCGGAAGGAGGGTGCTGGGAGGTAAGTCAACCTTTAAAAGCACTTCTCTTTGCAGGGGCAGGCCAGTCGATTTCGGCGGCGTGAGAGCAGCTGGTGAGTGGTGAGTCAGTTTCAGCAGGAGCTGAGACTTTTTCTCTTTTCTTTAAATTAGTTTTTTAGGCGGGATCAGGAAGTCGACCCGCGGACGTCTGGGAAGACCCTCACCAATAAATTCTGGTGGAGAGGAAACCCGAGACACTACACGTGTAGTGTCTCCCACCCGCCCTCCTCCTCTAACCTAATAATAAAACCCATTGGTCTGAGGTAAGTACCATATTTTATTATATTATTATTATTTTTTATAAAAATTTAATTTAGTTGTTAGCCAGATCTTGGTAGAAAGTTAGAGGAATGGCAGGGAAGGGAGTACAATGTTCCTCCTGCAGGATGTTTGAGGTGAGGGATGCAGTTAGTGTCCCTGCTGATTTTACCTGCAGGAAGTGCTGCCATCTCCAGCTCCTCCAAGACCGAGTTAGGGAACTGGAGCTGGAGTTGGAAGAACTTCGGATCATTCGGGAGGCAGAAGGGGTCATAGATAGCAGCTTCAGGGAATTAGTTACACCAAAGATTGGAGATAGGTGGGTAACTGTAAGAGGGACTGGGAAAAAACAGTCAGTGCAGGGATCCCCTGCGGTCGTTCCCCTGAGAAACAAGTATACCGCTTTGGATACTTGTGGGGGGGGGGACTTACCAGGGGTAAGCCATGGGGTACGGGCCTCTGGCACGGAGTCTGTCCCTGTTGCTCAGAAGGGAAGGGGGGAGAGGAGCAGAGCATTAGTAATTGGGGACTCTATAGTCAGGGGCACAGATAGGAGATTTTGTGGGAGCGTGAGAGACTCACGTTTGGTATGTTGCCTCCCAGGTGCAAGGGTACGTGATGTCTCGGATCGTGTTTTCCGGGTCCTTAGGGGGGAGGGGGAGCAGCCCCAAGTCGTGGTCCACATTGGCACCAACGACATAGGTAGGAAAGGGGACAAGGATGTCAGGCAGGCTTTCAGGGAGCTAGGATGGAAGCTCAGAACTAGAACAAACAGAGTTGTTATCTCTGGGTTGTTGCCCGTGCCACGTGATAGTGAGATGAGGAATAGGGCGAGAGAGCATTTAAACACGTGGCTACAGGGATGGTGCAGGCGGGAGGGTTTCAGATTTTTGGATAACTGGGGCTCTTTCTGGGGAAGGTGGGACCTCTACAGACAGGATGGTCTACATCTGAACCTGAGGGGCACAAATATCCTGGGGGGGAGATTTGTTAGTGCTCTTTGCGGGGGTTTAAACTAATGCAGCAGGGGCATGGGAACCTGGATTGTAGTTTTAGGGTAAGGGAGAATGAGAGTATAGAGGTCAGGAGCACAGATTTGACGTCGCAGGAGGGGGCCAGCGTTCAGGTAGGTGGTTTGAAGTGTGTCTACTTCAATGCCAGGAGTATACGAAACAAGGTAGGGGAACTGGCAGCGTGGGTTGGTACCTGGGACTTTGATGTTGTGGCCATTTCGGAGACATGGATAGAGCAGGGACAGGAATGGATGTTGCAGGTTCCGGGGTTTAGGTGTTTTAGTAAGCTCAGAGAAGGAGGCAAAAGAGGGGGAGGTGTGGCGCTGCTAGTCAAGAGCAGTATTACGGTGGCGGAGAGGATGCTAGATGGGGACTCTTCTTCCGAGGTAGTATTGGCTGAAGTTAGAAACAGGAAAGGAGAGGTCACCCTGTTGGGAGTTTTTTATAGGCCTCCTAATAGTTCTAGGGATGTAGAGGAAAGGATGGCGAAGATGATTCTGGATATGAGCGAAAGTAACAGGGTAGTTATTATGGGAGACTTTAACTTTCCAAATATTGACTGGAAAAGATATAGTTCGAGTACAATAGATGGGTCGTTTTTTGTACAGTGTGTGCAGGAGGGTTTCCTGAAACAATATGTTGACAGGCCAACAAGAGGCGAGGCCACGTTGGATTTGGTTTTGGGTAATGAACCAGGCCAGGTGTTGGATTTGGAGGTAGGAGAGCACTTTGGGGACAGTGACCACAATTCGGTGACGTTTACGTTAATGATGGAAAGGGATAAGTATACACCGCAGGGCAAGAGTTATAGCTGGGGGAAGGGCAATTATGATGCCATTAGACGTGACTTGGGGGGGATAAGGTGGAGAAGTAGGCTGCAAGTGTTGGGCACACTGGATAAGTGGGGCTTGTTCAAGGATCAGCTACTGCGTGTTCTTGATAAGTATGTACCGGTCAGACAGGGAGGAAGGCGTCGAGCGAGGGAACCGTGGTTTACCAGGGAAGTGGAATCTCTTGTTAAGAGGAAGAAGGAGGCCTATGTGAAGATGAAGTGTGAAGTTTCGGTTGGGGCGATGGATAGTTACAAGGTAGCGAGGAAGGATCTAAAGAGAGAGCTAAGACGAGCAAGGAGGGGACATGAGAAGTATTTGGCAGGAAGGATCAAGGAAAACCCAAAAGCTTTCTATAGGTACGTCAGGAATAAGCGAATGACTAGGGAAAGAGTAGGACCAGTCAAGGACAGGGATGGGAAATTGTGTGTGGAGTCTGAAGAGATAGGCGAGATACTAAATGAATATTTTTCGTCAGTATTCACTCCGGAAAAAGATAATGTTGTGGAGGAGAATGCTGAGCCCCAGGCTAATAGAATAGATGGCATTGAGGTACGTAGGGAAGAGGTGTTGGCAATTCTGGACAGGCTGAAAATAGATAAGTCCCCGGGACCTGATGGGATTTATCCTAGGATTCTATGGGAGGCCAGGGAAGAGATTGCTGGACCTTTGGCTTTGATTTTTATGTCATCATTGGCTACAGGAATAGTGCCAGAGGACTGGAGGACAGCAAATGTGGTCCCTTTGTTCAAAAAGGGGAGCAGAGACAACCCCGGCAACTATAGACCGGTGAGCCTCACGTCTGTAGTGGGTAAAGTCTTGGAGGGGATTATAAGGGACAAGATTTATAATCATCTAGATAGGAATGATATGATCAGGGATAGTCAGCATGGCTTTGTGAAGGGTAGGTCATGCCTCACAAACCTTATTGAGTTCTTTGAGAAGGTGACTGAACAGGTAGACGAGGGTAGAGCAGTTGATGTGGTGTATATGGATTTCAGCAAAGCGTTTGATAAGGTTCCCCACGGTAGGCTATTGCAAAAAATACGGAGGCTGGGGATTAAGGGTGATTTAGAGATGTGGATCAGAAATTGGCTAGCTGAAAGAAGACAGAGGGTGGTGGTTGATGGGAAATGTTCAGAATGGAGTACAGTCACAAGTGGAGTACGACAAGGATCTGTTCTGGGGCCGTTGCTGTTTGTCATTTTTATCAATGACCTAGAGGAAGGCACAGAAGGGTGGGTGAGTAAATTTGCAGATGATACTAAAGTCGGTGGTGTTGTCGATAGTGTGGAAGGATGTAGCAGGTTACAGAGGGATATAGATAAGCTGCAGAGCTGGGCTGAGAGGTGGCAAATGGAGTTTAATGTAGAGAAGTGTGAGGTGATTCACTTTGGAAGGAATAACAGGAATGCGGAATATTTGGCTAATGGTAAAGTTCTTGAAAGTGTGGCTGAGCAGAGGGATCTAGGTGTCCATGTACATAGATCCCTGAAAGTTGCCACCCAGGTTGATAGGGTTGTGAAGAAGGCCGATGGAGTGTTGGCCTTTATTGGTAGAGGGATTGAGTTCCGGAGTCGGGAGGTCATGCTGCAGCTGTACAGAACTCTGGTCCGGCCGCATTTGGAGTATTGCGTACAGTTCTGGTCACCGCATTATAGGAAGGACGTGGAGGCTTTGGAGCGGGTGCAGAGGAGATTTACCAGGATGTTGCCTGGTATGGAGGGAAAATCTTATGAGGAAAGGCTGACGGACTTGAGGTTGTTTTCGTTGGAGAGAAGAAGGTTAAGAGGAGACTTAATAGAGGCATACAAAATGATCAGGGGGTTGGATAGGGTGGACAGTGAGAGCCTTCTCCCGCGGATGGATATGGCTGGCACGAGGGGACATAACTTTAAACTGAGGGGTAATAGATATAGGACAGAGGTCAGAGGTAGGTTCTTTACGCAGAGTAGTGAGGCCGTGGAATGCCCTACCTGCTACAGTAGTGAACTCGCCAACATTGAGGGCATTTAAAAGTTTATTGGATAAACATATAGAACATAGAACATAGAACAATACAGCGCAGTACAGGCCCTTCGGCCCACGATGTTGCACCGAAACAAAAGCCATCTAACCTACACTATACCATTATCATCCATATGTTTATCCAATAAACTTTTAAATGCCCTTAATGTTGGCGAGTTCACTACTGTAGCAGGTAGGGCATTCCACGGCCTCACTACTCTTTGCGTAAAGAACCTACCCCTGACCTCTGTCCTATATCTATTACCCCTCAGTTTAAGGCTATGTCCCCTCGTGCTAGCCATTTCCATCCGCGGGAGAAGGCTCTCACTGTCCACCCTATCTAACCCTCTGATCATTTTGTATGCCTCTATTAAGTCTCCTCTTAACCTTCTTCTCTCTAACGAAAACAACCTCAAGTCCATCAGCCTTTCCTCATAAGATTTTCCCTCCATACCAGGCAACATCCTGGTAAATCTCCTCTGCACCCGTTCCAAAGCCTCCACGTCCTTCCTATAATGCGGTGACCAGAACTGTACGCAATACTCCAAATGCGGCCGTACCAGAGTTCTGTACAGCTGCAACATGACCTCCTGACTCCGGAACTCAATCCCTCTACCAATAAAGGCCAACACTCCATAGGCCTTCTTCACCACCCTATCAACCTGGGTGGCAACTTTCAGGGATCTATGTACATGGACACCTAGATCCCTCTGCTCATCCACACTTCCAAGAACTTTACCATTAGCCAAATATTCCGCATTCCTGTTATTCCTTCCAAAGTGAATCACCTCACACTTCTCTACATTAAACTCCATTTGCCACCTCTCAGCCCAGCACTGCAGCTTATCTATATCCCTCTGTAACCTGCTACTTCCTTCCTCACTATCGACAACACCACCGACTTTAGTATCGTCTGCAAATTTACTCACCCACCCTTCTGCGCCTTCCTCTAGGTCATTGATAAAAATGACAAACAGCAACGGCCCCAGAACAGATCCTTGTGGTACTCCACTTGTGACAGAACTCCATTCTGAACATTTCCCATCAACCACCACCCTCTGTCTTCTTTCAGCTAGCCAATTTCTGATCCACATCTCTAAATCACCCTCAATCCCCAGCCTCCGTATTTTCTGCAATAGCCTACCGTGGGGAACCTTATCAAACGCTTTGCTGAAATCCATATACACCACATCAACTGCTCTACCCTCGTCTACCTGTTCAGTCACCTTCTCAAAGAACTCGATAAGGTTTGTGAGGCATGACCTACCCTTCACAAAGCCATGCTGACTATCCCTGATCATATTATTCCTATCTAGATGATTATAAATCTTGTCTCTTATAATGCCCTCCAAGACTTTACCCACTACAGACGTGAGGCTCACCGGTCTATAGTTGCCGGGGTTGTCTCTGCTCCCCTTTTTGAACAAAGGGACCACATTTGCTATCCTCCAGTCCTCTGGCACTATTCCTGTATCCAATGATGACATAAAAATCAAAGCCAATGGTCCAGCAATCTCTTCCCTGGCCTCCCAGAGAATCCTAGGATAAATCCCATCAGGCCCCGGGGACTTATCTATTTTCAGCCTGTCCAGAATTGCCAACACCTCTTCCCTACTTACCTCAATGCCATCTAATCTATTTACCTGGAGCTCAGCATTCTCCTCCACAACATTATCTTTTTCCTGAGTGAATACTGACGAAAAATATTCATTTAGTATCTCGCCTATCTCTTCAGACCCTACACACAACTTCCCATCCCTGTCCTTGACTGGTCCTACTCTGTCCCTAGTCATTCGCTTATTCCTGACATACCTATAGAAAGCTTTTGGGTTTTCCTTGATCCTTCCTGCCAAATACTTCTCATGTCCCCTCCTTGCTCGTCTTAGCTCTCTCTTTAGATCCTTCCTCGCTACCTTGTAACTATCCATCGCCCCAACTGAAACTTCACACCTCATCTTCACATAGGCCTCCTTCTTCCTCTTAACAAGAGATTCCACTTCTTTGGTAAACCACGGTTCCCTCGCTCGGCACCTTCCTCCCTGCCTGACCGGTACATACTTATCAAGAACACGCAATAGCTGATCCTTGAACAAGCTCCACTTATCCAGTGTGTCCAAAACTTGCAGCCTACTTCTCCACCTTATCCCCCCCAAGTCACGTCTAATGGCATCATAATTTCCCTTCCCCCAGCTATAACTCTTGCCCTGCGGTGTATACTTATCCCTTTCCATCCTTAACGTAAACGTCACCGAATTGTGGTCACTGTCCCCAAAGTGCTCACCTACCTCCAAATCCAACACCTGGCCTGGTTCATTACCCAAAACCAAATCCAATGTGGCCTCACCTCTTGTTGGCCTGTCAACAAACTGTGTCAGGAAACCCTCCTGCACACACTGAACAAAAAACGACCCATCTAATGTACTCGAACTATATCTTTTCCAGTCAATATTTGGAAAGTTAAAGTCTCCCATAATAACTACCCTGTTACTTTCGCTCATATCCAGGATCATCTTCGCCATCCTTTCCTCTACATCCCTAGAACTATTTGGAGACCTATAGAAAACTCCCAACAGGGTGACCTCTCCTTTCCTGTTTCTAACCTCAGCCCATACTACCTCGGAAGATGAGTCCCCATCTAGCATCCTCTCCGCCACCGTAATACTGCTCTTGACTAGCAGCGCCACACCTCCCCCTCTTTTGCCTCCTTCCCTGAGCTTACTAAAACACCTAAACCCCGGAACCTGCAACATCCATTCCTGTCCCTGCTCTATCCACGTCTCCGAAATGGCCACAATATCGAAGTCCCAGGTACCAACCCATGCTGCCAGTTCCCCTACCTTATTTCGTATACTCCTGGCATTGAAGTAGACACACTTCAAACCACCTACCTGAACACTGGTCCCCTCCTCCGACGTCAAATCTGAGCTCCTGACCTCTATACTCTCATTCTCCCTTACCCTAAAACTACAATCCAGGTTCCCATGCCCCTGCTGCATTAGTTTAAACCCCCCCAAAGAGCACTAACAAATCTCCCCCCCAGGATATTTGTGCCCCGCAGGTTCAGATGTAGACCATCCTGTCTGTAGAGGTCCCACCTTCCCCAGAAAGCGCCCCAGTTATCCAGAAATCTGAATCCCTCCCGCCTGCACCATCCCTGTAGCCACGTGTTTAATTGCTCTCTCTCCCTATTCCTCATCTCACTATCACGTGGCACGGGCAACAACCCAGAGATAACAACTCTGTTTGTTCTAGTTCTGAGCTTCCATCCTAGCTCCCTGAAAGCCTGCCTGACATCCTTATCCCCTTTCCTACCTATGTCGTTAGTGCCAATGTGGACCACGACTTGGGGCTGCTCCCCCTCCCCCTTAAGGACCCGGAAAACACGATCCGAGACATCACGTACCCTTGCACCTGGGAGGCAACATACCAAACGTGAGTCTCTCACGCTCCCACAAAATCTCCTATCTGTGCCCTATCTCCTATGATAATGGCATAGTGTAGGTTAGATGGCTTTTGTTTCGGTGCAACATCGTGGGCCGAAGGGCCTGTACTGCGCTGTATTGTTCTATGTTCTCCAGACTGAGTTCCATCTGTCATGTTTCCGTCTACTCAACCAAACCATTGATATCATTTTGGAGACAACAGCTATCCTCTTCGTCATCAACAATACAACTCATTTTTGTTTCATCTGCAAATTTCCCGATTATGCCTCCCACATTTAAGTCAAAATCATTAATACATACAACAAACAGCATGGGTCCCAACACTGAGTAGTGTGGAATGCACTTGAAACTGCTTTCTATTTGCAAAATAGAAGAATTAGATTAGTACTTGCAACTATGATGTTGTTGCCATTACAAAGACCTGGTTGAGGGAAGATTGGCAGGTAAACATTCCAGGATTTAGATGTTTCAGGCGGGATAGAGGGGGATGTAAAAGGGGTGGAGGAGTTGCGCTACTGGTTAGGGAGAATATCACAGCTGTACCGCGGGAGGACACTTCAGAGGGCAGCGAGGCTATATGGGTAGAGATCAGGAATAAGAAGGGTGCAGTTACAATGTTGGGGGTTTACTGCAGGCCGCCCAACAGCCAGAGGATAGAGGAGCAAATAGGTAGACCGATTTTAGAAAGGAGTAAAAGCAACAGGGTTGATCTGATGGGAGACTTTAACTTCCCCAATATTGACTGGGACTCACTTAGTGCTAGGGGCTTGGATGGGGCAGAGTTTGTAAGGAGCATCCAGGAGGGCTTCTTAAAACAATATGTAGATCGTCCAACTAGAGAAGGGCCTGTACTGGACCTCGTATTGGGAATGAGCCCGACCAGGTGGTAGAAGTTTCAGTAGGAGAGCATTTCGGGAACAGTGACCATAATTCAGTAAATTTTAAAGTGCTGGTGGACAAGGATAAGAGTGGGCCTAGGGTGAATGTGCTAAATTGGGGGAAGGTTAATTATAACAATATTAGGCGGGAACTGAAGAACCTAGATTGGGGGCGGATGTTTGAGGCTAAATCAACATCTGACATGTGGGAGGCTTTAAAATGTCAGTTGAAAGGAATTCAAGACCGGCATGTTCCTGTCAGGAAGAAGGATAAATATGGCAAATTTCGGGAACTTTGGATAACGAGAGATATTGTAGGCCTCGTCAAAAAGAAAAAGGAGGCATTTGTCAGGGCGAGAAGGCTGGAAACAGACAATGCCTGTGTGGAATATAAGGAAAGTAGGAAGGAACTTAAGCAAGGAGTCAGGAGGGCTAAAAGGGGTCATGAACAGTCATTGGTAAATAGGGTTAAGAAAAATCCCCCAAGGCTTTTTACACGTACATAAAAAGCAAGAGTGTAGCCAGGGAAAGGGTTGGCCCAATAAGGATAGGGGAGGGAATCTATGTGTGGAGCCAGAGGAAATGGGCGAGGTACTAAATGAATACATTGCATCAGTATTCACCAAAGAGAAGGAATTGTTGGATGTTGAGTCTGGAGAAGGGTGTGTAGATAGCCTGGGTCACATTGAGATCCAAAAAGAAGAGGTGTTGGGTGTCTTGAAAAATATTACGGTGGATAAGTCCCCAGGGCCTGATGGGATCTACCCCAGAATACTGAAGGAGGCAAGAGGGAAAATTGCTGGTGTTCCGCAGGGATCAGTACTGGGACCGTTGCTGTTTGTAGTATATATAAATGATTTGGAGGTAAATGTAACTGGTCTGATTAGTAAGTTTGCGGACGACACAAAAGGTTGGTGGAATTGTGGATAGCGATGAGGACTGTCAGAGGATACAGCAGGATTTAGATCGTTTGGAGATTTGGGTGGAGAGATGGCAGATGGAGTTTAATCCGGACAAATGTGAGGTCATGCATTTTGGAAGGTCTATATAGGGAATATACAGTGAATGGTAGAACCCTCAAGAGTATTGACAGTCAGAGAGATCTAGGTGTACAGGTCCACAGGTCACTGAAAGGGACAACACAGGTGGAGAAGGTAGTCAAGAAGGCATATGGCATGCTTGCCTTCATTGGCCAGGACATTGAATATAAGAATTGGCAAGTCATGTTGCAGCTGTATAGAACCTTAGTTAGGCCACACTTGGAGTATAGTGTTCAATTCTGGTCGCCACATGACTAGAAGGATGTGGAGACTTCAGAAAGGGTGCAGAAGAGGTTTACCAGGATGTTGCCTGGTATGGAGGGCATGAGAGGTTGAATAAACTCTGTTTGTTCTCACTGGAATGAAGGAGGTTGAGGGGAGACCTGATAGAGGTCTACAAAATTATGAGGGGCATAGACAGAGTGGATAGTCAGAGACTTTTTCCCAGGGTAGAGGGGTCAATTACTAGGGGGCATTGGTTTAAGGTGCGAGGGGCAAGGTTTAGAGGAGATGTACCAGGCAAGTTTTTTTACACAGAGGGCAGTGGGTGCCTGGAACTCGCTGCCGGAGGAGGTGGTGGAAGCAGGGACGATAGTGACGTTAAGGGGCATCTTGACAAATACATGAATAGGATGGGAATAGAGGGATACGGACCGAGGGATACGGACCCCGGAAATGTGGAAGATTTTAGTTTAGACGGGCAGCATGGTCGGCGCAGGCTTGGAGGGCCGAAGGGCCTCTTCCTGTGCTGTACTTTTCTTCCTCTTTGTCTTCTTTGTTAAAACATCCATCGCCCATTACCCTTTGTTTCCTGTCATTGAGCCAATTCTTTGGATCCAATTCACCATCTTCCCCTGTATCCCATGGGATTTCAATTTTTGATCAGTTTTCCACGTGGTACCTTGCAAAATTCCATAGGACAACATCCACTGCATTATCCTTATCAATCCTCTACGTTACCGCCTCATGACCTTCCTGCTAAAAAAACCATGCTGACTATTCCTGATCAATCTGTCAATAAGTGACAGTTTATCCTGTGTCTCAAATTGATTCCCATAATTTTCCCACCAGTTAAGTCAGACTTACTGACATAGAATTATCTGGCTCATCCCTTGCATCCTTTTTAGATAATGGTACAATGTTCACCGACCTCCAATCATCTTGTACCTCACCTGTATCTAGTGAAGAATGGAAAGTGATCCTCAGAGCTCTGCTATTTCCACTCTGGCTCCCAATAACAGCCTGGGATACAATCCATCTCACCATGATGACCTATCCACCTTCAAATATGTCATTCCCTTGAGTGCTTCCACTCATTATGCTTATTGCATCCAAAATCTTACACTTCTCTTTAACCAGAATATCCTCCTTCCCCTTAGTTGAAGACAGAGAGAATGTGCTCATTGAGAACCCTGCTCGCAGCTTCTAAATCAACGCTCAAGTTACCACATCATCTCTTAGGTCCTATCATTTTCTTCGTTACTCTCTTGCTCTGTTGTACTTTTGAAACAACTTTGCGTTTTCTTTGATTTTACCTCCCAATGTGTTTTCCTATCCTCTCTTTGCTTTCCTAATTTCCTTTTTTATTTCACTTCCCTGTACTTTCTGTATTTCAGGTTTTCTACAGTATTAAGCTTTTTGTGATTGTCATAAGCTTTCTTTTTGTACTTTATCTCACCTTTCTTGACATCCATGGGGCTCGAGATTTATCAGTACTGCCTTGTTATCATGGGGACATGCCTACACAGTACCCATAGACTTTTGCCTTTGAATGCCTTCCACTGATTTAACACTGTTTCCCTTCTAATAGCTTTATCCAGTCCATTTTTGCCCATCCACCTCTCAGCTTTGTAAAATATGCCTTTCTCCAATTTAAAACTTTTAGTCCTGTTCTATCTTTGTCCTTTTCCATAATGATCCTGAATCTATCACTATTCCCCCCCATCAACTTGATCGATTTGACCAGCTTCATTTCCTAAGACTAAATCTAGAATTGCACCCCATCTCATAGGACTTGTTACTATCTCATCGGACTTGTCGAAAGACGTGCTGGATTGGACATGCTAAATTGCCCTTAGTGTCAAAAAAGTTTACGAGGGGCTATTGGGTTGCGGGGATACGGTAGAAGTGAGGGCTGAAGTAGGTCGGTGCAGACTCGATGGGCCGAATGGCCTCCTTCTGCACTCTATTCTATTATGTTCTACTTGTTGACTAAAACAGTTCTCTTGAATGCATTTCAAGATATTTTTGCTCTCAGTGCCCTTCACACTGTACATAATCCAACTGACATTAGGGTAGTTGAAGTCTCCCAACAATTACTACTCTATTGTTTTTGTACCCCAGAAATTTGCATGCATATTTGCTCTTTTAACTCCATTATTTTGGGGTCTATAGTACAGTCCTAGCACAGACTTTGCTACATTTTTAGGAATGTGAGCTCATGCCATTTGGTCTGGTTTAACAAAGAGAAGAAAGAACAATACAGCACTGGAACAGGCCTTTCGGCCCTCCAAGCCTGTACCGGTCATGATACTAACCTTGGCCAAAACCCTCAGCACTTCCTAGTGCCGTATCCCTCTATACCCATCCGATCCATGTTATTGTCAAGATGCCTTTTGAGCGACGTTAATGCATCTGCTTCCCGTGGCAACGGGTTCCAGGCACTCACCACCCTCTGTGTAAAACAATCTGCCTCGCACATCTCTCAACTTTACCCCGTGGACCTTAAACCTATGCCCCCTGGTGACTGACCCCTCCACCCTGGGAAAGAGTGCCTGCCCACCCACTATCCATGCCCCTCATAATCTTGTAGACCTCTATCAGGTCACCCCTCAACCTCCGTTGTTCTAATGAAAACGGTCCAAGTCTATTCAGCCCCTCTGCATAGCTAACACCCTCCAGATCAGGCAACATCCTGGTAAACCTCCTCTGCACCCTCTCCAAAGCCTCCACATGCTTCTGCTAGTGTGGCGACCAGAATTGTGTGCAATATTCCAAGTGCAGCCTTACCAAGGTTCTATACAACTGCAGCATTACTTGCCAGTTTTTATACTCGATGCCCCGTCCAATGAAGGCAAGCATTCCGTATGCTTTCCTGACTACCTTGTCCACTTGTGTTGCCACTTTCAAAGATCTGTGGACTTGCACGCCCAGATCTCTCTGACTTTCTATATTCCTAAGAGTTTTGCCAGCTACGGTATATTCCCCCTCTATGGTAAACCTACAAAAATGCATTACCTCACATTTGTCTGGATTGAACTCCATTTGCCATTTCTTTGCCCAAGTCTCCAACCTATCTATGTCCTGCTGTATCCTCTGACACTCCTCAACACTCTCTGCCACTCCACCAACCTTGGTGTCATCCGCAAACTTACTAATCAGACCAGCTACATTTTCCTTCAAATCGTTTATGCATACTACAAACAACAGAGGCCCTAGCACAGATCCCTGCGGAACACCACCAGTCACAACCTTCCATTCAGAAAAACACCCTTCTCCTGCTACCCTGTGCCTCCTGTGACTGAGCCAGTTCTGTATCCATCTTGCCGCCTCATCTCTGATCACGTGTGACTTCACCTTTTTTACCAGTCTGCCATGAGGCACCTTGTCAAAGGCTTTACTGAAGTCCATGTAAACAGCATCCACCACCCTCCCCTCATCAATCATCTTTGTCACCGCCTCAAGAAACTCTATCAAGTTCAAAAGGCATCTTGACAATACAGGAAGTTAGTGTGGCACAACCTCCCCTTCACAAAACCATGCTGTCTATCGCTAATGAGTCCATTTGTTTCCAAATGGGTATACATCCTGTCTCTGAGAATTCTCTCCATTAATTTACCTACTACCGACGTGATGCTCACCACCCTATAGTTTCCAGGATTATCCCTGCTACCTTTCTTAAACAGCAGTACCACATTAGCTATTCTCCAGTCCTCTGAGATCTCGCCTGTAGTCAATGAGGATACAAAGATGTCAGTCAAGGCCCCAGCAATTTATTCCCTTGCTTCCCTCAGTATTCTGGGGTAAATCCTATCCGGCCCAGGAGACTTATCTACCTTAATATCTTTTTTAAAAACCCAATACCTCCTCCTTTTCAATGTCAACATGGCCCAGACTGTCCACATACCCTACCCAAGAATCATCTTCTACAAAGTCCTTTTTTTTGGTGAACACTGAGGCAAAGTACTCATTTAGTACCTTGCCCATTTCCTCTGGCTCAACACATAGATCCCTCTCACTATCCTTAAGTGGTCCAATCCTTTCCCTGGCCACCCTCTTGCTTTGTTCATATGAATAAAAAGCTTTGAGATTCTTAATCCTACTTGCCAAGGACTTTTCATGACCCCTCCTAATTTCCATGCCATGTTTAATATATCATCCCTCATCATAGCTGCAATTGATTCTTTAACCCGGTGTTTTTCAAACTTTATTTCCCGGGATCCACTTTTGCCAACCAGACGACCTTCGCGAACCACGTCGATCAACCGTCGCGCCATGTTTGCTTGCCTTTAATGCGAAAGGGGAGCCGGCTTGGTCCTCACAATCTCACTCCAATCAGATTCACAGGAGGAGAGGGCAATGTGCATTTCAGGTGCAGACTTCAACCAGTTCCTTTGTGCCTCTTCACCTTTGTGAGAATGGAAAAACCAACCATGTAGCGCCTCGCGAACGGCAATAGCAACAACACGCTTCTTTTAATCAGCACTGCACACTCTTGGAAGATGCTACTCCAGAAAGCTGACAGCCTTATCAGTGTGTTTATAATGAGTTGTCACAGGTTAGGTACAGAAGCTTAGACTTTTCGTTTGGAGTCAGCTGTATGTTAATAACTGCCTCTGGGGGCTCAACCTCAAAACACATTTTTCACCCATCATATTTCTTTTAAAATCTGAAACTTCTCTCATTTGCCAGTGCTTGCCTGCATGTAACACACATGGGCTTTGCATCCTTATTTGGATTGGCACAATTTACAAAACCATGCCTCAAGAAAGTGTCTTTTTGCTGCTTTGTTCCAGAGTTAGAATCATAGAATCCCTACAGTGCAGAAGGAGGCCATTTGACCCATCTGCATCAACCATTTGAAAGATCACTCTATAGAAACCCAATCTCCACCCTGTCCCTGTAAGCCCACCTAACCTTTGGACACGAGGGGCAATTTAGCATGGTCAATCCACCTAACCTGCACATCTTTAGACTGAGAAGAAACCAGAGGAAACCCATGCAGACATGGAGAGAATGTTTGAACTCTACACAGACTCACCCGAGGTTGGAATCGAACCCGGGTCCCTGCCGCTGTGAGGCAGCAGTGCTACCACAGTGCCACCATGCCGTCCATGCTGTTCTTTGTAGGCTGTTCACCACAGGCACTGGAGCTCTGTGCAGAGCTAATATTAGCAGTGCTCTATCCTGCTATGGATTCTCCAAACAGATTCAGATGTGAGATCCTGGCCAGTAGGTTCACTGCCTATTTGAGTCTCTGGCCGTCTCTTCCTTATAACAAAACAATCCCATCTTGTCCTCTTGCTTTGCCTGATAGCTGGAAATTGGAAGACGTTTTCCTCCGTGATTTGGTGCCAAAAGCACGTACGTGCAAGGCGCCTGATGTACGTGCAGGGAGCGCTGACCTCACTGCTGTCACTTATGGTCAGATGACTGCACGCAGTCTAATTCTGTTCTCATTTAAAAGCTGGTAGTGGCTGCCATTCTCAATTTAAATGACAGTAGCGGCTGTTGGGACCACCGCGGGAAAGCTCTGATTGATCGCTCCGTGACCTGCCCGCGGCCCACCCACTGGTTGTGACCCTTTGAAAATCGCTGCTTCAACTAATGATACTACACCCCCCCTTTTTTTAAATCTCCTTCTCTAGCCTACCTGAAAAATCTATATTCAGGGATGTTGAGCTGACATTTCTTTACCCCTTTTAAAGCCAGATTTAATAGTGATGATCTCATGCTGCCTTTGTCTATTAGTGCCCTCATGTGACAGGGCTTTGTTTGCTATAGTCCTAGAACTTGCATATATACCTTTTAACATTGCCAAATGCCTGTGCTATACACTTTTTTAACCGATTTGGGTCATTCGCCAACTTTCCATCTCCCCTTCCTTGCTCTGAATTTTCCTTTAGGTTCCCATCTCTCTGTCAATCTAGTTTAACCACCCTCTCCACCCCAACAGCATTAGCATATCTCCCTATGACGATATTCCGTCGCACTCCTATTCAAGTGTAGACTGTCGGGCTTGTACAGGTGCCCCCTTCCCAGAACTGGTTCAAATGCCTCACAAATCTAATGCCCTCCATCCTACACCAGCCTCCAGTGCTGTGTTCACTCTCCCAATTCTCCTATTTCTGTACTCACTGGCACGCAGGATTGCTGCTTCAGAGATCCTGCTTTTTAACCCTCTTTCTAGTTCTCTGAAACCTGCTATCAGGACCTCATCCCCTTTCCTACCTAAGTCATTAGTACTAACATAGACCAGGACTTCTGGCTGATCAGCCTCCCCCAGAACAGTGTCCTAGAGCCGCTCCATGATATCCTTGATCCTGGCACCAGGAAAGCAACATACTATGCTGGAGTCATGTCTATGGCCATAAACTCCTTTCTGTTCCTCTAAAATGATGAATCCCCCATCACTACTACTCTTTTTTTCTTCCTCCCCTGTACAGCAGAGCCGCCTACGAGACTATCATGTTTCTCCTGTGATGTCACTCTTGGGTGTTTTCAACTTCTGCCTTTTCATGCAGATTTTTAACACCCAGTCACCTGGAGGCTGAGAAAATAGAAAAATAAAAGATCTTACTCCCTTTCTCACCAAACTCCCTTATCACCAAACCTGTAGTAATTGCACTCAGTACCAGCTGCACTCCGTATTTGGCAGATGGAATATAATGTGGGAAAATATGAAATTGTTGATTTTGGAGGGAAAAATATTGTATATATTATTTGAATGAGGAGGGACTTCAGAATTCTATGGTACAGAGGGATCTGGGTGTCCTAGTACATAAATTACAGAGTAAATATGCAGATACAGCATGTGATTAAGAAGACATGGAATGTTGGCATTTATTGCAAGGTGGATCGAATATAAAGAACAATACAGCACAGGAACAGGCCCTTCGGCCCTCCAAGCCTGCGCCGATCACGTATCCTATCTAAACCATGTCTGTTCATGTGCCTATCCAGATACGTCTTAAAGGTCGCTAACGTATCTGCCTCAACCATCTCACTTGACAGTGCATTCCAGGTCACCCTCTGTGTAAAAAAAAAAAAACACAAAAAAAAGAAAAACCTTCCCCCCCCCCCGCACATCTCCACTGAACCTTTCCCCCCCCTCACCTTGAACCTGTGGCCCCTTGTAATTGTCGCTTCTATCTATACCCCTAATAATTTTATCAACTTCTATCAGGTCGCCCCTCAGCCTCCGTCTCTCTGGGGAGAACAATCCCAGTTCAATCTCTCCTCATAGTTAATACCCTCCATACCAGGCAACATCCTGGTAAACCTTTTCTGTACTCTCTCCAAAGCCTCCATGTCCTTCTGGTAGTGCGGTGACCAGAATTGGATGCAGTGTTCCAAACGTTCTATATAATTGTAACATGATTTTTGAGCTTTTGAACTCGATACCCCGTCCTATGAAGGCAAGCATGCCATATGCTTTTTCACCACTATTTCCACCTGTGCTGCCACCTTTAAGGATCTGTGGACCTGCACGCCCAGATCCCTCTTGTGTCTCTATGCTCCTGATGATTCTGCCATTTAATTTCTCGCTCCCACCTGAATTGGATCTACCAAAATGCATCACCTCGCATTTGTCCCGGTTAAATTCCATCTGCAGGGGAGGGGGGTGGTTTGGGCGGTGGATGGATTTCATTTGTAAAGGGCAGATACCCCATCTTGTTTTGTTAAATGGTTAAGTTGTTTTCTGTTTTATTGCTATGTTTTCTTTTCGTTGTTTTTCTTTTTGTAGTGGTTTGTAAAAATTATTTGAAAAAATTTGAATAAATACAAATTAAAAAAAAATATATTAAAAATTCCATCTGCCATTTCACTGCCCAATTTTGCAGCCTATCTATATCCTGTTGTATTCTCTGACAATCTTCATCACTATCTGCAACTCCTGCAATCTTAGTATCATCCGCAAACTTGCTAATCAGACCTGCTATGTTTTCTTCCAAGTCATTTTTATATATATATATATATATATATATATATTACAAAGAGCAGAGGTCCCAGATCTGATCTCTGCGGTATACCACTAATTACAGACCTCCATTCTGAAAAACACCCTTCCACTTCTACCCTCTGTCTTCTATGGCAAAGCCAGTCCTGGATCCATCCAGCCAGTTCACCTCTGACCATATATGATCTAATCTTTTCACCAGCCTGCCGTGAGGGACCTTATCAAATGCTTTACAAAAGTCCATGTAAACAACATCCACAGCCCTTCCCTCGTCAATCATTTTTGTCACCTCCTCAAAAAATTCAATCAAATTAGTGAGACATGATTTCCCTCATACAAAACCATGCTGTCTGTCACTAATAAGACCGTTCACTTCCAAATGCGCACAGATCCTATCTCTGCGAATCATTTCCAACAAAAAGAGTACTGTGTGCAGTTTTGGTCTTTTAAGAAAGGATATAATTGCAAAAAAGCTGTACAGAGAAGGTTCATTTGACTGATTCCTCGGATCATGGGGTTATCTTTTGAGGAAGGTTAGGCCATCCTATTGAAACTTAAGATCCTGAGGGGATTTAACAGGTTGTATGCTGGGAGATATTTCTCTTTCTGAGGTAAGTCCGGAACTAGGGGACGCAGTTTCAAATTTAGGAGCTCCTATTTAAGAATGAGATTAGAATAGTTTTTTTTCCTCTGATGTTTGTTAGTTTGTGGAGTACACTTCCCCAGAGAGCAGTGTGAGTCATTGAATAAATTCAAGGCAGAGTTAGGTTGATCAAGGGAATCGAGAACAGACTGGAAAGGAATTGAGATCCATGATCTTATTAAATGGCGGAGCAAAGTCGAGGGACCGTTTGGCCTACTCCTCCTAATTATTGTGTTCTTGTGTTTATATAGAAATATAGAAAATAGGAGCAGGAGTAGGCCATTTGGTCCTTCGAGCCTGCCCTGCCATTTATTATGATCATGGCTGATCATCCAACTCAGTAATTTGATCCAGTCATAGTCCTGGCTTGTTTACTCTCATCCTATTTTTTTCCCTTTTTAATCAACTTTGCTGGGATGTGATTGTGACTGGCAAGATCAGCAACTGTTTATTGCCCATCCCTTACATCTCTGACAAAGGTAATGGTGAGAAAACTTCTTGAACTGTTGCAATCCACCTGGTGAATGTACGCCCGTGATCCTTTCAGGAAATGACTTGCATGACATTTATATCGAGTAAAAGAAAGGCAGTATAGTTCCAAATCAGGGTGGTATAGAGCTTGGGGGGGGGGTATGTTCCCATGCATCGGTTGCCTTATCTTTCTAGGTGGTAGAGGTCACGGGTTTGGAAACTGCTATTGAAGTAATCTTGGCGAGTTGCTGCAGTCGATCTTCTACATGGTGCACACTGTGCTGCTATGTGCTGGAGTGAATGTTTAAGGAGTGAATGTTTAAGATGTGGATGGGGTGCAGATCAAGAGGGCTGTTTTGTCCTGAATGGTGTTGAACTTCTTGAGTGTTGTTGGAGCTACAGTCATTCAGGCAAGTGGATAGTGTTCCATCACACTCCTGACTTGTGCCTTGTAGATGTTGGACAGGCTTTTGGGAGTCAGGACGTGAATTGCTCATTGCAAGATTCCCAGCCTCTGACCTGCTCTTGTAGCTATAGTATTTGATTGGCTCGTTCGGTTCAAGTTCTGGGCAATAGTAGCTCACAGGATCTTGATGATGGGGAATTCAGCAACGTTAATGCCATTGAATGTCAAGAGGTTAAATTCCCTCTTGTTGGAGATGGTCATTGCCAGCCGCATGTGTGTTACAGATGTTACTTGCCACTTATCAGCCCAAGCCTCAATGTTGTCCACACCTTGCTGCAAATGAATATGAATGGCTTCGGGATATGAGAAGTCACAGATGATATTGTATATTGTGCAATCATCAACAAACATCTCCACTTCTGACCTTGTGATGGAGGGAAGGTCATTGATGAAGCAGTTGCAGATGGTTGGGCCTTGGACACTACCCTGAGGAACTCTTGCAGTGATGCCCCAAGACTGAGATGATTGACCTCCAACAACCATCTTCCTTTGTTCTTGGTATCATAGAATCATAGAATTTACAGTGCAGAAGGAGGCCATTCGGCCCATCGAGTCTGCACCGGCTCTTGGAAAGAGCACCCTACCCAAGATACACACCTCCACCCTATCCCCATAACCCAGTAACCCCACCCAACACTAAGGGAAATTTTGGACACTAAGGGCAATTTATCATGGCCAATCCACCTAACCTGCACATCTTTGGACTGTGGGAGGAAACCGGAGCACCCGGAGGAAACCCACGCACACACAGGGAGGATGTGCAGACTCCGCACAGACAGTGACCCAAGCTGGAATCGAACCTGGGACCCTGGAGCTGTGAAGCAATTGTGCTATCCACAAGGCTACCGTGCTGCCCCTTGGTATGATGCCAAGCGTTGAGGTTTACCCCCTGATTCCCATTGACTCCAATTCTGCTAGGTCTCCTTGGTGCTACTCCTAGTCAGGAGCAGCTTTGATGTCAGAGGCAGTCACTTTCACCTCACATCTTGAGTTAAGCTCTTTTGTCCATATTTGGACCAAGACTGTAACGAGGTCTGGAGCAAGGTGACCCTTATAGAGCCCATGTCTCCCAATTTCACCTGTAATTGCTGTGCTGTTTGACTCATCTAAAGCTTTGAATAGAATGAAATAGAGGGTTTGCCAATTGTAATCGGCAGAAGTACAAGCCAGCCAAAAATTATTGGTCAGACAGGGCACAGGAGTCAAATGATGCAACAAAAGTTTCTGTTGATTATTTATCGTGGATCCCTCAAAACCATCTTGTAAAATCCCAATTGTGAGCCTTTGATCTCTGCTGTTCAGCTCGGTTACTCTCCTGTAAACATTGCCTGAATCTATTCTCCTGCTTCTGCTCTGCTGCTGAAACCCTCAGGTTAACCTGCAAAATTCGATGCCTGTATCCTAACTTGCATTAAATTTTATCACTGATGATTCCTGTAGTTGCTGATCTCCATCAGCTCCTGGTTAAGCAATTTCTCAGTTTGAAAATTCTGATACTGATTTACAAATCTCTCTCTTGCCTTGTCCCATCTAATTTCAGTAACCTTCTCAATTAAATTTTATCACTGATGATTCCTGTAGTTGCTGATCTCCATCAGCTCCTGGTTAAGCGATTTCTCAGTTTGAAAATTCTGATACTGATTTACAAATCTTTCTCTTGCCTTGTCCCATATAATTTCAGTAACCTTCTCAATCTTACAATCCCCAAATTTTTCATCCTCTTGTTCTGGGGTCTTGCGTGCTCCCCGATTTTAATTGCTCCACCATTGGCTGTGCCTTTTTTTTTAGCTTGGGAATTTTCTCCCTTTTCCTCTCTGCCTCTGTATTTCTCATTTCTCCTCAAAATATATTTCTTTGATCATGCTTTTGGTCATTTACCCAATATCACTATATTTGGCTCAGTTACAGATTTTGTTTGAGGACACTGCTGTGAAGCACTTTGGGATGCTTTACTGTATTAAAGGAACAATATAAATGCCGAACCATTCTCAGTAAAGAATTTTCACCTGAATTCTGTTGTAAAAATTGTGCTAATATGTAATTATGCAGTATTTCTTGCAAACTTTGTGGATAGACTGATTGTGACACATCAATAAATTGCATTGATATAACAAAAGTCTGAAAATACTGGAGTTTGTATTATTTGTGGTGTTATTGTTATTTGAAGGTAGAGCTGTGAAAAGACACTGCAAAAAATGCACACAATTTGATTTCAAACGCTAATATAGGCAACTGACTGGAATTTTATTGCAGCCTATTTCAAAGTCAGAAGAAAAATGCATGCTTGCTACTTTCCTGTGGTGACTTAAAAAATGTTTTTTTATATTGTAGGTGTTACAAGAATTTTGTTGCATAGTTCCAAAGTATTTGTCTTCCTTGCACTAATTCTTAATCTATGGAGACTATTGTTATTTATCTTGGTACAAGTTGGATCTTGTTATTTTCTGCTTCCTTCCCTGCTGTGTCTGTTGTTGCGTCCATGTTCAAATGCTACAAATCGTTGACCTCCAGCCTGTGCTTTACTGAATGCCTAATGATTTATTCTTGCCCTTGTTCAATTATCACTGCGAACCATTTATCTGCCAGCTGTGCTTCTCAGTTGCAGCTGGATAGTTTGTGAGCTGCATATCAACCACCCTTTGGTTGTGTTCATAAGGCTGGTCTCTTAATAGTGTAGCAGTGGGGACACCATTGTTGATCTCAGGAGACAAAAGTTTTGTGAGTTGTTCTGCTTTGGCTGATGTACCTGCTAACTAGTGTTGATGCGAGGTTTTGTCAGGTATGGGGATTAAGCAAACAATAAAGTGTTACATTTGATAAAAGTTGCTTAATCCAAATCAGTTGATAGATGGTGGAAGAAATATTTCTGTATTAGAAAAATGAATACCCAACATATTAATAATGCCAACTGTTAACCTACCACTATCTGGCATGTCATAAAATTCCATACATATTTTCACCCTGTGCCTTTAGAATTGGTGAAAATTTTCACTTGGGGTGGCTGGGTGGGATTAAACGTAGAGGTGATGCAGTGACAATATTACAAATGAATAGAGCAGTGTTTGCATTTGCATTGTTTCTCTGAAAACATTTCTGTCAGTGATAATTGAACCAGTTTTAGCTCTGCTGCAACTAAATATGCTTGAATAATCAATTATATAGGTGCCTTCAAATTATCCTATTCATGTCATTTGGTGCAAGACATTTTGGCTACTTAAGCTTCCAATGAGATGGTGTTGCTCTGAGCACAATATTTTCCAAGAATTGAGACCTTTGTGTTGAGTTTCTGTGTTTACACTAGTAATCTCAGCACTAGCACAATCCAGATGAAATTGGCTGAATCAGCACAAAAGATTGGTGAATTTTAAACCTAGGGTACATACAAAACCACTTGCTTGAACCTTCTGCAAACTCAATCAGGCGCACAAGCGCAGTGAATTTGTAAGATTCTGCATTGCGATGGTTCCGAAAGGTTCTTCAGATTGTGTTCATTTTCTTTGGTGCATAGCACATTTTTAATTTGCATGTATCAAAAAGTATTTCATTTACTGAGGAATTGACTAGTGTGTACCAGTTAAACTACTAAATGATTTGGTGTAGGTTGTTTAATGTAATTTTCAACCTGGTGACTGACAAGTGAAGGATTGGGCACCCTATTCAAAAATGTTTGTTTCTTTTTCAGCTGTACTAATAAAATTATACGATAAACATAAATACATAAAGAAATTTAATGGAAGAGAAAGAAAATAAACAATAGTATTCCATTCTGGTTTCTGATTGCACTAGTTTACAGAGATTTTGTTTCTTAATTATGCACATCAACTAGAACAGAACTGTAACATAACTAGTGCATTACAGCTAGAATTTTCTGATTACATCTAAAGCAAGATCTTTAGCCCCTTCAATTTAAAATTATTGCTGCTGAGACTTCAGTGAAACAATGGGTGTGTGAAATTCGAACATTGAAAAATGAACAGCAGTGTAATCGTGGATTGTTGTTCAATCCTGGCTTAAGTCTGGGGAAAATGTTTTAAGCTAAGGGAAAATAACAGTAAATGAAAATCTGTCACTGATGACGGTATTGGCTGAACTACTTGGAATGAGAAAACTGCTGTGCAAAATATGCATTGTACAATTGAACTACATTGGCTGAAACGCGCCAAATACCCAGGCATGATGCTGGAAT
The DNA here is from genome assembly GCF_047496885.1 of Scyliorhinus torazame. Taxonomy (NCBI): domain Eukaryota; kingdom Metazoa; phylum Chordata; class Chondrichthyes; order Carcharhiniformes; family Scyliorhinidae; genus Scyliorhinus; species Scyliorhinus torazame. The sequence goes on from NC_092710.1 coordinate 207,631,654, forward strand.
ATACCAAGTGGAATATGTCAGTAAACATAGCCTAAATTGATAACAGTACAATCCACTTTAAGAAAAAATAAAAGAGCTGAGAGTTTCCTGGAAATCTTACTTCTCTAGCTCTAATTATTAAAATGTATATGTTTTGATTTTATTAGTTCTAATGCACAACTTTGTATCTCTTTTTAGAATTGGTTGGACCCTTCAAAGGAATTAAAGAAACAAATTCGAAGTAAGTGTCCTGTTGTTTAAACAGTAGTATGTCTAGGACCATCAACATTTAACTTGGACATCTGTGCTATTAATCTTTTTGTTGCGCATAACCCTAATGTAATGAATTTTTTAACAAGTATAATCCGAGAAAGAAACAATTGGCAGGATCAGAAGTTTGAGTTAATTTAGGAAAGCCAGCAGGATTATGGGCAGATCGTGCTTGACTGTTCTAAGTGAATCTTTTGACAGAGTAACAGCCTTGTGTTGCCCTATTATGTATTTTCTTTTCTTCCCTTTTCTTCCCATGTACTTAATGATCTGTTGAGCTGCTCGCAGAAAAATACTTTTCACTGTACCTCGGTGCACGTGACAATAAACAAATCCAATCCAATCCAAACCAAGGTTGATGAGGGGAAAGCACAGATGTTTGAATGGACTTTAAGAAAACAATTGACAATGTATCACATAAAAGACTGGTTTGCAAAATTGAGGCTCATGGAATAGCGGTCAACGGCATCTGGGCTATGGGGAAAATGTGCGGGACTGGGACCAGGTCACTTTAACTTCCAGAGAGCTGGCACGATGGGCTGAATGACTTATTTCTGTGCTATAACCATTCTGTTATTCTAATGATAAAAAACTGGCTTAAGGACAGAAAATAGCAAGTTGTGTAGTTGGTTGTTTTTCAGACTGGAGGATGTTGAATGGCGACGTTCCCAAGGGTCTGTGCAAGGACCACTGCTTTTTAAAAAAATTATATTTATTTAGGTTTTACATTTTAGCAAACAATGCAACAAAACCACAGGAATAGTACAGCACCGCAAGAAAAATTAAAGGCTCAGTGAGAGAACAGCAGTGCAACTGGATCAATACAATCATTAGACACAACTTGATTCATCAGCCCCACCAGAGGTTAAGCCGAAAAGCCCCACCAGAGAAGAAGGAAGAACAGGATAAAGCCTTGAATACATGATAAAATGGTGCCGACCTTCCCATGCGATGATTGCTCATAATTACCAGAGTTCAAGATAAATGTTTTGCACCTTGTACAACTCCAGCAGCGCCAGAGGCACCAATGGCACAGTGCCAGAGGCACCAATGACACCCCACCACCATCTTACCTCGAAAACTAGACCCATTTGTACCCCTGCAGGATTGAATCGCGGATTCTTTATACCCACCCATTTATAAAAAAAGTTGCGAAAACCCCAATTTTAAAAGGATGTTACACCACACAACACAATGTGACCTCAGTACAGAACCAACATCAATCATTCCATACAATTATACAGAGAAGACCAGCAGCTGCATATTTGGATTATGATCAGTGCTGTCACTGAAGAGAAGGAGGAAAAACCTCTTGAGGATAAAACACCTGAGTTGGTCTGGGAACAATCAACAAATCAATTGAGGATTAACTGAGCCCACCTCTGCATGTGTCACCAGTCAGTTCCTAAAAACACCGATCTCAAGGAAAAGTCAGAAGGAACCCAGTGCTCCCCAGGATACATAATCTGCCCAGGCCGTTGACCAAGATAAGGCACGGATTCTTAAATTGAAAACAACAAGCTAAATCAAAATCCGAGATGGTTAGCTCTAACTGGCGGATTATCCTCAATCTCAGTGAGGATTTAACTAACCCCACTTCCCAACTCCACACCAAGCATCCATTCGTCACCCTGCCGTGGCTCCACATCTTAACGATCAATGAGATAAGGGGTGTCCAAAATACACTCCCTTCCCAAAACTGGAAGGATAACTTCACATAAAGAGTAAAAGTGTGCACAGACCACATTCTATATATTCGACTTTATATGGTTTTTGCTTGAACAGGATAACAGTCAACTTTTGCCCTCATGCTCACACCTTTCATATCCTTACAGGAGAAAAGGCAACAAAAAATAACAACGGCATAATCCTAAAGGACTAATGTCAAAAATTATTGAAGAATTGCAGGATAATACCATCTATATTGCTTGAAAAGGCCAAAGCCATGGTAGGATCATTGAACACTTCTAAGGATATCTCGAGGACTCCAATGAACAAAGCGCCTTCACTTAACAGGGTAATGTAAGGCCACCGGTTGGGGAGGCCTAACTAACCACGGGCCTCGAAGTTCAGATACTTTGTGTTCTGTCGAACCTGATACGCCAGCCTCCCAATGTGGATTGCTAAAGCATAGCAGCCAATCTTCAAACTCAAGTCGGGAACTCACCTCTCACTTCCCGCCAGAAAATCGACAACCCTTGCCTCCCAAACCCATCAGGATATGCAATGCCGTGCAACAGGATCTCAATGAACTGAAGGTGGGTCCTTACCTGGGAAAGTACTCTGTCCAATACACTGATTCTCTCCTACGCCTCCACCATTCTGTCAAGTAGACTTCACGGTTCCTCAAGATGAACACCAAAGGCTTCTAACACGGCGCCGGGATCATAACCTACTCTCGGAGGCAGTCATCATCCCGATGCCCATTGCACCGCAGAAGCGCAGACCTGCTCATCGACAACAGCACCACTGCAAGCTGGGCCCCACCCCAGCACCCGGACTGCCTCAATCACGCAATGATTCTTTACGATTTAACTCTGCTCCTTATCGCAAAACTTCAATCAGGCTCATCCATTGACACATTTCCAAGAATATGTCCGAAAATTGACAATTCTGAAATGTGCACATGGATAAGATAAAGGATTAAAAGAAGAGCAGAGCCAGAGCTTACGAAAAGTCAGCTGCTTCCGCGCTCACATCTAGTGACCTCGTGACCTCTGCTTTTTTTATTTCACTTAAATATTGGAATTCAGAGTTAAATCTCAATGTTACCAATATTAGAGGTGTGGTGAACTGTGTGGATGATATCACACAAATGCACCTGAAACAGATTAGCAAAATGGACAGAAGTGGCAGATGAAATTTAATATTGTAAAATGTGAAATGCATTTTGGCAGAAGGGAGAGGGCGGGGTAATATACACTTAATGGCACACACCTGAAGAGTGTACAGGGACTGAGGGCTCTGGGCATTCATGTGCTTAGATCTTTGAAAACAGCAGGACATTGAGAGAGTAATAAGCAAAGCATATGGAATTTTGAACTTCATAAATCGAGGTATTGAGTACAAAACCGAGGAAGCTATACAGGACCTTTATACAGCTCTGGTTAGGCCACAACTGGAGTACTTTGTTCCATTCTGGTCACCAGAATTTAGGAAGAATGTGAAGATCTTTAAGAGGGTGCAGAGGAGATTTACCAAAATTATTCCAGAGCTGAGGGCCTTTAGCTGCAAGGTAAGGTTGGAGAGGGGATGTACTGAGAAGTCGCACATCAGGTGGCTCTCCCACGAACCTGAAAAATAGGGTCTTCTCACCAGAAATTGCCTTTACACCAAGGAAAAACATCCCCACACCCCTCCACCAACAACACAAAGAGAGGAAAATGCCAAATAGCAACCATTCCAGAGGCCACTTGGAAACCGGAAGCGGGAAAAGCCTGGACAAACACACGATCGAGCCAGCTGCTGCACGAGGTAGTGAAACTCCGGCCTTCCCAGAGCGAGACAGACTGACTCCACCCCCCCTGGGCGTAAGAAGCCCCCCACACCGGGGGATGGGTGGAGGATGTTTCTCTCAAGAGAATTGAGAGAACATTGTGAAGAAACAAAATCAGTTATCCAAGCTACGGAAAAGGGTGTGGTTGCGCAAGCTCTGGCGATCGTGCAGGTGGCCCTGGACAAGGGGGAGAGACGACTGGAAGCCCAAGAAAATACTATTTTTAAAAACTGGGAAAAGTCGCAACAGACCAGGGCAACCAGATCGAAGACCCAAGAGAGCCGGTCGAGGAGTCAAAACCTACGGGTTGTGGGCCTGCCGGAGAGGATCGAAGGTAGAAACCCCCCGGACTATGTGGCCCAAATGCTGGGCAACCTGGTGGGAACCCACCTGAAACGACAGAGCTTCACCCAAAGCCGGGGAATAACCGAGGGCGATAAATACCCCGGTACCAGGACCGGGAACAAATCATGCGCTGGGCGAGACAAACTAAGAACTGTAACTGGGAACGTCCCCAAATTCGGATCTGCCAGGACATTGGCGCTGACTTGGCCAAGGGTTGGGCAGAATAGGGCGAAGGCCGCGCTGCACAAAAACAGCGTAAAGTTTGGGATGCTGTACTCAGCCAAGCCCTGGATCACATTCCAAGGCAAGGAGCACTTTTTCACGTCCCCTGCGGATTCAAAGAACAGACTAGAGAAGCGGCAGCAGTGACAGCGATGAAGAGATCATAGTAAGAGACTTTTAATGTTATTTTTTAGTTCTAATTTCTGAATTGCCAACTGAGAACCAACATGTCGATCACTTTGCGTTGGATTGTAAAGCGGGAGCAAGGGCATTAGGCTGGCTACAACAGGCACACGTGGTGACTTGGAACAAAATAGCGCTGCAAGCAACCACTTTGGAAGGTCATAGAAACAACTGCGACAGCACTTCGGGCTAACCAAAATGTCTGACCAGGCCCCATCTGCAACAACTACAGGTTCACATCAGCGACAATGGCCGCCATCTTCAAAAGATGGAGACAGGACGGGGGTGGGGGGGGGGACACTGACAGTTACGGACTTCTACACTGACAACAGACTGACAATGCTTGAATACTGACAAAGTTTCCAGCTGATGGGTGGGGGGGGGGGGGGGGGGAATGAACTAAGGTACTTGTAGATCAAAACGTCTAACATAGGGAAACGAGGACGTACCCACGACCACCACAACAATCACTGCTAGAGGACCTACTGGACACGGACATTATAAGGAAAGATAACTGCGGCGACATGTATGGGTGACTACTAGGGAGATTATCATAGATTATCATAGAATTTACAGTGCAGAAGGAGGCCATTCTGCCCATCGAGTCTGCACCGGCTCTTGGAAAGAGCACCCTACCCAAGGTCAACACCACCACCCTATCCCCATAACCCAGTAACCCAGTAACCCCACCCAACACTAAGGGCAATTTTTCGACACTAAGGGCAATTTATCATGGCCAATCCAGCTAACCTGCACATCTTTGGACTGTGGGAGGAAACCGGAGCACCCGGAGGAAACCCACGCGCACACGGGGAGGATGTGCAGACTCCGCACAGACAGTGACCCAAGCCGGAATCGAACCTGGGACCCTGGAGCTGTGAAGCAATTGTGCTATCCACAAGGCTACCGTGCTGCCCCCACAAGGCTACCGTGCTGCTAACACTCAACTGGACGAGAAGTGGGAGGCGGACTTGGGGTTTGAAATAAGGTGGGGATACTGGAGCAAAGCACTTCACAGGGTCAACTCCATCTTCACATGCGCAAGGCTAAGCCTAATGCAGCTAATAGTGTTACACAAAGCCCACTTAACCAGAACCCCAATGCGCAGCTTCTTCCTGGAGGTGGAGGAGGAATTCAAACGGTGCCAAGGAGGCCCGGCGAACCACGCCCACATGTTCTGGGCTTGCCCCAGACATGCCGGGTTCTGTCCAAGGTGGGTGAGGGTGGAGCCATGCCCAAGAGTGGCAGTCTTCGGGGTCTCGGTACAGCCAGATCTCTTCATGGGGGAGGAGGGCCGACACCCTTGCCTTTGCCTCCCTAATTGTCCGCTAGAGAATCCTGCTCGGCTGGTGGTCAGCAGCACCACCCAAAGCTGCAGATTGGCTGTCTGACCTATTGTAATTTCTCCAAATAGAGAAAATTAAATTCGCCATCCGAGGGTCGGAAGAAGGCTTCCACAAAACATGGGAGCCATTCACTCTGTTGTTCCAAGACCTGATTATGCTCGCAATCAGAGTATCATCTTGCATCTTTGAATTTGTCTATATATATGTTTCTTGAACCTACCTCTTCATTCACCTGAGGAAGGAGCAGTGCTCCGAAAGCTAGTGATTTGAAACAAACCTGTTGGATTTTAACCTGGAGTTGTAAGACTTCTTACCAAGATAAAGAGAGGTTTAGATTAGGGGAAGACGGAAAAGCTACTCTCCTTAGTCTTTGGCACAAGGTCGGGGGGGGGGGGGATACAGATTTAAGGTTTTGGGCAAGAGATGTAGTGGGAATGTGACGAGAAACTTTTCTGTACACAGTAAGTGGTAATGACTTGGAATTTCAGAAGGAAATTTTATGGGCACTTGGAAATAACTTGCAAAGCTCCAGTGATCAAATAGAGGGATGGGACTGACTGGATTGCTGTACAGAAAACCGGCACACAATCCGGATCCTACAGTGCAGATGGAGGCCATTCGTCCCGTGGATTGAATGGGGCTCTCCTGCGCTGTGATGACATTATGGTCCTGATTTTCCGCATATCTTGACACAATTTGTATTTCATTGCAGGTTGTCCATGGCAGTTTTCCTTTAATGTAAAATTCTATCCTCCTGATCCATCACAGTTAACTGAAGACATCACAAGGTATAAATGCTTTAAATTAAATGAGCAAATTCTTGTGAAAATATTTTCAACATAGAGTCTTGTCAAGTTTCAATCTATGCTTCAACTTAAAAAAAAAAAAAATCATGTGGTATACGATATAAAATGTGATTTGTATGCATTGAGACAACATACTTGGGAACTAACAGAAGTGTGGGTGTACCGTACTAAATGGGCTGCAGCGATTCAAGAAGGTGGCTCACCACAACTTTCTCGAGGGCAACGAGGGATGGGCAATAGCTAGCGACGCCCACATCCCGTGAAACATTTTAAAAACTACACACACTGGAAAGTTTGTTAAACTAAATATGGAAAAATGTTAAATACCTAGGAGGTCTGCAAAAGGCAAAGACAAGTTAATATTTCTCTGTAAAACTAGAACTGAAAATATGCTTTTACTTGTCCTCTTTATCGATGCTGATTCAAGACCTATTGGGTATTTTCAGCATTTTTGATTAAATTCAGATTTGCAATCCTGTTTTCTTTTGTGTGGATTAATAAGTTAAGTTTCATGTGGGGGAGAATTGTGACTATTCCTGGACTAGCATACTGACTAGATGTGAAATCATTTATGCAGCTCTGGGAAGACCTGGGATTCTAGAGTTCAAATAACCTCTCCTAGAAACTTGGTCGGGAATTGTAGAAAAAGTGGCCTACCAAAAATGTGGGGTGAGCTGAGGAAAAAATAGAGAAGGTTTAAGGATTACAATCTTAAGAAAGGAGGTGGCTATAGAGAACATAATCAAAGTATCTAATTATCAATTTATATTCTCACGGTAATTGCAGACTCTTGCTTCAGGTAATGCTGGTAAAGTGGAACCTCGGAGCATGAATTGGTATCTGTGAAGTGTAATTTCAGAATGGATGCAGGAAAAAATATTTTATTGTGCAAACAAAGTGATAAATGTTTTAAATACTCTTAATTTGAAATGCAGTTAAATGGTTTTTTTTTAAATGATAGGAGTGAGCTTTGGCCAAATAGATATTTTTCTTGGGTTCTGGAGTTTGTGTTTATGGAAAAAACTTTCCATTGCATTCACTTTGTTAAACCCTGTGCACTGAAAATGCTAATTTGCTTGGCATCTGTGCAGCTGCTGTCATGGTATCAGAATTGATTTCACTGAGCAAGTGCAACATATTTAATACAAACCTGTGCTCCAGAATGAGCGGTAGAGACTTGGAAACTCAATGTGGGGAAAAAAAGTACCTTTGTAATTATTGGAAGGCATAGGTTTTCAAACTGGGATCCGCAAGGCAGTCCCAAATTCTTTAGCTTTATGTCCACATGTCCAGCATGTTGTATACTGCATACAGTGTGCTGAGAGTTTTAATTTCTTTTGTGTTTGTTGAGAGGCAAATTATTTATGTTGCTGTGCTTTTTCAAAGATAGCACTGTCTTCTATTGTTTTGTAGTCCCCCATAAACACAAGTTTATGTCATTGATAATATAGAAATTAAACTTGATAAAATTTAATAAATGTCAAAACAGTGGATTGGAAGGGGATAAAATGCGTAAACCTTTTCTCTTTTTATTGAGTAAAATTGAGTAATTTTGTCATTGAAATGGGTCTAACAAAATAGTTCAGACCAGAAATATGTGTTTGACCGTTTTTGAACATTAACAGAACAAAAACATTCATAATGGTTTAATTTTCATGTTGAAGGGCAGGTTTGGAATCCTGAAAATTAGGCTCACTTCAAAATTTGGTAATTTGTGAAGCGTCCTTCCTGTTTATTCCCTTATTTCCGCTTTATTTTTGTGAATACATGTTTGATCAATGGATGATTTATGGACAAGTGTCTTTAAGGCAGCCTGCATCTTTAATTCAGAAAGAAGGACGTGGGCTGTGTCGTTAATTCAAGCAGAGGATTTCAGCAGCAGGAGAGACCACTGTGCAATTCTGCGCTGGTTCAAACTGGAGCTGACTGAGATTGGCTGGGACTTGGTTTGATTGATTTGGATGGTGGCCAATGAATTGGCCCAAAAGACTGTGCTTACAGTGGTGATTGGATCGTATTCCACTGGGAGAATTTTCAGAGTCCCGAAGTTCCAGTTTGATTTCAATTTTGAGTCTGGCAACTTGATGGAGAGAGCGTACTAATTGTCTCCAAAAAGGATCCAACTAATTCTCTCCCGAAAACCTCTGTGATGGCTGGCCTTCTCTGCAGCCAGTCTGGGTGATGTTCTCTTGAGACTGCAGAGGCCTGAAGTCAAACCACGAGCTGAAAGCAGGGCTTGATGTGAATTAGTGTCTTTACAGAAGGATAAAGGTCGAAATACGAATCACGAGCTGAAGGCCCAGTTTCATGAGAAATAAAGGCCGGGATTCTCCAAGCCTCCGCGCCGTGCTTGGCGCAGGGGCGGAGAATGGGGCGTCAGAACACGATCGAGTCCGACGCCGGGATACGACAGGAGAATCATCGCCAGTCGTGTGCGCGGTTGACGTGGTGCCGGTTGGGGGCCATTAAAAGAGGCCCCCGCGGCGATTCTCCACGGCCGAGTTCCCGCCATCGTGGTTCACGTATGGTTCCACCAAGCGGGAGCTCGACGTTGCGGCTGTGGTGGCCGTCCTGGTGGAGTGCCGGGGGGGGGGGGGGGGGATCAATCTCCGGGAGGGGCACTCCACGACAGCCAGGCCTGCGATCAGGGGCCACGGATCAGCGGGCGCGCGTGTTCTTGGGGAGGGAGGGGGGCTACCTTCTTCCGCGCCAGCCCGGTGTGTGGGTCCGCCATGTCGTGCGGGGCCGGCATGGAAGCGGCCGCCACGCGCACGTGCGGATTCGCAGCCAGCAGGGCAGAGCTGCGTATCTGCAGCCGGAGCTGTGTGCAGCACTCCAGCGCTGTGCTGACCCCCTGTGGACCACTGAATCGCTGCGCCGAAGGGCCCGTTGACGCCGACATGAAACACTCCAGTGTTTACGCCGGCGTCAACACTTAGCCACCGTTTTCAAGAATCCTGGTCAAACCACCCCCTGTGTTTGTCTGTCTTGTGTGGGTGGAGGGTGGGACAGTTAAAGTGGGTAGTAGGTAACTGTTAACTGGTTGTATCTACTGCATATTTTGTTATAGTTCTTGTTATAAACAGTAATTGTGCTTCACCTTACAAACCTGGTGCCGGGCAGCCAAGGTCCAAAGACTTAAGAAATTTTTAGAAGAATTATTGGTTAATTCACTTGTGTTGTGACTCTGGGACGAAGAGGCTGAAATTGGCCAATCACTTGCCCAGGGTGTCGTAACATTTGTCCCATTGAAGAAAAAGAGCTATTCTTAATGTGGCTCTTTTAATGTAATAGTTTGGTAACCCTACTTAGATTATTCAACGACACTATAATAAAATCATTATTGTGAGAATTAGTTTATATAATATGAAAGAGGGCATTCTGTTTCTCTGCTGAACTCACCCCTCTTGTACTATCTACTGCAGATATTACCTATGCCTTCAACTTCGGCAAGATATCGTTTGTGGTCGTCTGCCATGCTCTTTCGTAACTCATGCCCTTCTCGGTTCTTGCTCCTTGCAAGCGGAACTTGGGGACTATGATGCAGATGAACACAAAGCAGGTTATGTCTCAGACTTGCAGTTTGCTCCAAGTCAGACAAAGGAATTGGAAGAAAAAGTCTGTGAACTGCATAAAACCCACAGGTAGAAGTTAATGTCATTTTTTAAATTTCATGTGCATCTATTTGCAGAGTATTGTTAAGTAACTAAGTATTTGTGGGGATCATGAAGACAGGAGCATGGAAATGAAGACAGACTATTTGACTGAAACATAAGATTGTCTGGTCTATTATCTGAATAGTAATAAACTCTTAATCGCATCATACTGCAGGACAAACTAACTGTTAAAAATGCTCATTTTGGTTGTCAGTGTTTCCTTTTGATTTTGAGCAGCCGGTTGACACACAGCAAGGCCCCACAAATAATAATGAGATGAATGACCAGATAATCCGTTTTGGTGATTTTATTTGAGCGATACCATCTTTGGCCGGATACCGGTACTCTGCTTTTTGGAAATATTTCCTTGTTAGTTTCTGCATCCAACTGAACAGGCAGACTGTTTACCATTTCATTTGAAAGGTGGTCTTCCTGGCAACTCCCTCAGTTCTACAATAAAAAGCTGGTCTAAATTAAGTGCTAGACTGGTGGACAGTCTCCTGATCCAGAAGCACGAGTACAACTACTAAGCCAAATGCACAATTTTGTATGCAAGGCCCTGCATTTCCCAACAAATCAATGATAGTTTGGCAAGTGAGCAGGAGTACCATCATTTGTTGTTTGCTGCACTTTCAACTGCTGTGTATGTGCTGTATTTTGTACCACAGGATAAAGTGCTTCTTGGTCTCCTGTTTCCTGTTGGTGACTTTTCAGATTGTGCATAGAATTGCAAATAATATGCAACACAGACACTGGGTATTCAGCCTAACTAGCTTGTGGTGGTGTTTATATTCCACATGAGTTTCCTTCCATTTAATCTATCTCACGTCAGCCTTTCAGCATATCGTTCCATTCCTTTTTTAACATACTCTAGTTTCCTTTTCTTAAATAGATTTAGAGTACCCAATTATATTTTTTTCCAATTAAGGGCCAATCCACCTAGCCTGCACATCTTTGGGTTGTGGGGGTCAGACCCTAGCAAATACGGGGAGAATGTGCAGACTCCACATCGACAGTGACCTGGGCCAGCATCAAACCCGGGTTCTCTGCACCGTGAGGCAGCAGTGCTAACCACTGCGCCGCCGTGCCACTCTACTCTAGTTTCCTTTTGAAATCATCTAAGCTATTTGCCTGTTTCAAGTGGTAGTGAAATCCACATTCTAAATATCAAATGAAGAATTTCTCTTTATTTCCTTGTTGAATTTATTAGTAACTGTCTTATATTCATGGCCCTTAGTTTTAGATCCTCTAATCTGTGGGCAGCACGGTATCATAGTGGTTAGCACTGTGGCTTCACAGCACCAGGGTCCAAGGTTCGATTCCCTGCTGGGTCACTGTCTGTGCAGAGTCTGCACGTTCTCCCCGTGTCTGCGTAGGTTTCCTCCGGGTGCTCCGGTTTCCTCCCACAGTCCAAAGACGTGCAGGTTAGGTGGATTGGCCATGTTACATTGACCTTAGTGTTCAAAAAGGTTAGGAGGATAGGGTAGAAGAGAGGGCTTATGTGGGTCGGTGCAGACTCGATAACCGAATGGCCTCCTTCTGCACTGTATGGTCCATGATGGTCCATTCCACAATTACTTTGTCCAACCAATTATAATATTAGAGATTTCCATCAGGTCATCTCTAAATCTCCCCTTTTCTACAGAAAAATAAAACAACCTGTTCAATATTTCCCAATAGCTGTGATCTCTCAATTCTGGTACCATCTTAATAAATCATTGTTCTTATCCTAGCTTCTGTATCGCTGTAATAATATGGTGACAATCTGTGCTCTATTCTGTGCTGCCTGACCAGTGTTCTATACAAATTTAAAGTAACTTCAGTACTTTCGAAAAAAATATTTTATGAATGTGAAACGTAACAGTGCAACTAATTTTTCAGTATTCATTCAACCTCCATTCCAAAAGAATGCTATTCCTTTTGAGAAATGTGCCCATGTATGGATGGTATCATTACCTTCCATTATGCTATATGGTCTGAATTATTCCCTTAGCTATGTTGCTCTGTAAGAAGCCAAAGAAACTTGTTACCTTCTAGGCAATGCTTGAAATTATCTTTTATCCATTCTGTTAAATATTCAGAATCTCATTTTACAGTTTTCTTAATATAGAGAGGGGATTCTGCTTGAATTTTACCACTGTATTCTGAGTAGCAAATCGTTTTGCTATTCCACAGACGGTGTTGTGTATTGAGCTTTGATCATCTGTGAGAGTTGGAAAGTGAATGTTTGCCGGCATTTCAACCATAGAAAGCACCACAAATGTCCATTCACATCCTTAATCTGATGCCTATCTGCACACTTCAAAGGGAGGAACCTAAAATGACTATGTCTCCCTCTCACTAAACCATTCACCGAGACCAATCCTTGCAGACCCATCATTTTCTCACCTCGGATGGAACTTTGTTTGTATGGTTTGGCAGTTTATTACCTTATCCAACAGAGCCATTGGAGATCCTGATTTCAATTAGGGATTAACTGTCATTACCAGCGATGCCCATAACTCCATGAAGAGATTTAAAATTATAATCCTTTGGTGGCCTTTTTGATGTTTTGAAAATGCTCGCATCAGTTTCAATAGCTTGAAGTGCCATAACATACAGCCATAACATACAGGATTATGGACTCTGAGTTGAAGTGTGTGATTAGGTTGCATAGCTCTTTTTCTCGGCTGGCATGGACACGGTGGGCTGAATAGCTTTCTTTCCTGCCATAAATCTTCTGCTTTGATGTTTCCATCTGACCATTATATTGCATCTTTAATGGGGAAAAATCTTCAACGGTACTTTAGAGATGTTAAGCCAAAGATTTGTTGAAGAGAATGGAGTTTGTAGAAGAGGACAAAGTCAGAGGCTCGTGGTGAGAGGGTTGTAGTGCTGGAGAAGTTTATGGGGAATAGTTTGGGCTAGTCCGTAAAGAGATTTAAATGCTGTTTCGGGGCTGTTTAGCACAGGGCTAAATCGCTGGCTTTGAAAGCAGACCAAGGCAGGCCAGCAGCACGGTTCAATTCCCGTACCAGCCTCCCCGAACAGGTGCCGGAATGTGGCGACTAGGGGCTTTTCACAGTAACTTCATTTGAAGCCTACTTGAAGCGATTTTCATTTCATTCATGCAATACCGACAGAGCTTTAATTAAATTGGCAGCCAAGTCAAATGTGCTGAATTTTTCACTTTTAATTACAATTCTTGAGGATGATCTAAAGATTGGACGTAACAATAGGACTAAGGTAGAAGGAAATATAGCCTAAAGATGCTATAAAAAATCAAAATTTTAAAGATTTGCATTTTTTTACCTCAATGGAAAAATTTGACACTCGTAGATTTATTACAGCACAGACATTCGGCCCCTCAAGTCCATTCCAGTAAGTACTGATTTCCTGCTCTATCCCCATAGCATTGTATGTTTATTTCTTTCAAGTGCCTATCCATTTTCCTTTTGAAATCATTGAGCATCACTGGTTCCCACTCCCTCATTGCAGGCTGGTTCCAGGCCATTATCACTCGGTGTGTAAAAAATAAAAGTTCTACTTTATTGCAAACTAGAGAGTAGTTTAACTGGAGAGTAGCTTGATAGCGTTCTCCCTGGAGAAGTAAGTGGAACCATTGACAGCCACTTCTGAATTTGTATTTAACAATGGATTAGTGAACGGTAGAAGTTGCTGTCAGTTTGGAGGACTACGAATGCTGAAGGTTTTGCTATCATTACCACCACAAAACGCGGGCCTGTAACTTTCCATAATTACATAAAACAGGGGATGGGCCATTTAGAATATTGTCTGTGCTGCTGTTGTATTAGACCATTGCTAATGTGTACCGTAAATACATTTTCTGGAGATGGAACGGGGAGCAGAGAAAGTGAACGGGGTGTTCAAGGCATTTTATGAGAGGTTGTATAAGGCTCAGCCCCCGGAAGGGAAGGAAGGAATGATGCATTTCCTGGATCAGCTGGAATTCCCAAAGGTGGAGGAGCAGGAGAGGGCGGGACTGGGAGCACAAATTGAGGTGGAGGAGGTGATAAACGGGATTGGGCGCATGCAGGCGGGGAAGGCCCCGGGACTGGATGGGTTCCCGGTGGAATTTTATAGGAAATATATGGACCTATTGGCCCCGCTCTTGACGAGAACCTTTAATGAGGCCAGGGAAAGGGGGAAGCTGCCCCCGACTATGTCGGAGGCGACGATATCGTTACTTTTGAAGAAGGAAAAAGACCCGCTGCAGTGTGGGTCCTACAGGCCCATTTCCCATTTGAACGTAGATGCTAAGCTCCTGGCCAAGGTGATGGCGACGAGGATAGAAGATTGTGTCCCGGGGTGGTCCACGAGGATCAAACTGGGTTCGTTAAGGGGAGACAGCTGAACATGAACATACGGAGGCTGCTAGGGGTGATGATGATGCCCCCACCAGAGGGGGAGGCAGAGATAGTGGTGGCGATGGACGCCGAGAAAGCATTCGACAGAGTGGAGTGGGACTACCTGTGGGAAGTGTTGAGGAGATTTGGTTTTGGAGAAGGGTTTATTGGATGGGTACAGCTGCTATATTGGGCCCCGGTGGCAAGTGTGATCACGAACAGGCAGAGGTCTGACTACTTCCGTCTTTATAGAGGGACGAGGCAGGGGTGTCCCCTGTCTCCATTGCTGTTTGCATTGGCAATTGAGCCCCTGGCCATAGCATTGAGGGGCTCCAGGAAGTGGAGGGGAGTACTCAGGGGAGGAGAAAAACACCGGGTATCATTGTATGCAGATGATTTATTGCTGTATGTTGCGGACCCAGTGGAGGGGATGCCTGAGATAATGCAGATACTCAGGGAGTTTGGGGAATTCTCGGGGTACAAATTGAATATGGGGAAGAGTGAGTTGTTTGTGGTGCACCCGGGGGAGCAGAGTAGGGGAATAGATGATTTACCGCTGAGGAAGGTAACAAGAGATTTCCGGTACTTAGGGATTCAGATAGCCAGGAGTTGGGGAACCTTACATAGGCTAAATCTAACACGATTGGTGGAACAGACGGAGGAGGATTTTAAGAGATGGGACATGGTGCCCCTGTCACTAGTGGGTAGGGTGCAGGCGGTCAAAATGGTAGTCCTCCCGAGATTCCTTTTTGTGTTTCAGTGCCTCCCGGTGATGGTCACAAAGGCTTTTTCAAGAATATCGAGAAAAGTGTCATGAGTTTTGTGTGGGCTGGGAAGACCCCGAGAGTGAGGTGGGGGTTTTTGCAGTGTAGCAGGGATAGGGGGGGACTGGCACTACCGAGCTTAAGTGAGTACTATTGGGCCGCCAATATATCAATGGTGTGTAAGTGGATGGGAGAAGGGGAGGGAGCGGCGTGGAAGAGATTGGAGATGGCGTCCTACAAAGGAACCAGCCTACAAGCACTGGCGACGGCGCCGTTGCCGTTCTCCCCGAAGAAATACACCACAAGTCCAGTGGTGGTGGCAACACTGAAAATTTGGGGGCAGTGGAGACGGCATAGGGGAATGACGGGAGCCTCGGTGCGGTCCCCGATAAGAAATAATCATAGGTTTGTCCCAGGGAGAATAGATGGGGGATTTAGAGCATGGCAGAGAGCTGGGATTGTGCAACTGAGGGATCTGTTCCTAGACGGGACGTTTGCGAGTCTGGGAGCGCTGACGGAAAAATATGGGTTGCCCCAAGGGAATGCATTTCGGCACATGCAACTGAGGGCTTTTGCGAGGCAACAGGGGAGGGAATTCCCGCAGCTCCCGACGCAGGAGATTCAGGATAGAGTGATCTCAGGGACATGGGTGGGGGATGGTAGGGTGTCGGATATCTACAGGGAAATGAGAGACGAGGGGGAGATCATGGTGGATGAGCTGAAGGGAAAATGGGAAGAAGAGCTGGGGGAAGAGATTGAAGAGGGGCTGTGGGCAGATGCCCTACGCAGGGTAAACTCTTCGTCCTCGTGCGCCAGGCTTAGCCTGATACAATTCAAGGTTTTGCACAGGGCGCATATGACCGGAGCAAGGCTCAGTAAATTTTTCGGGGTAGAGGATAGGTGTGGGAGATGCTCGAGGAGCCCAGCAAACCACACCCACATGTTTTGGTCATGCCCGGCACTGCAGGGGTTCTGGGTGCTTTCGAAGGTGGTGGGGGTCCGGGACAAGCCAGGCTGGGGGTTGGCTATATTTGGGGTTGCAGAAGAGCCGGGAGTGCAGGAGGCGAAAGAGGCTGATGTCTTGGCCTTTGCGTCCCTAGTAGCCCGGCGAAGGATATTGCTTATGTGGAAGGAAGCCAAACCCCCGGGCGTTGAGACCTGGACAAACGACATGGCAGGGTTTATAAAACTAGAACGGATAAAGTTTGCACTAAGGGGTTCGGCTCAAGGGTTCACCAGGCGGTGGCGGCCATTCATTAACTACCTCGCAGAACGATAAAGGAAATGGGAAGGTAACAGTAGCAACCGGGGGGGGGGGGGGGGGGGGGGGGGGGGGCCGGGGGGGTCCTCGGGTGCTCGGGTGTTTTTGTATAGATATTTGTACTTGGTTATGTATATTGGATTGCTTGATTTTATTATTTGGGAGAGTTATTATTTTTGTTATGGCAGTTGCCATTTAGTTTATATATTATTTATTTATTTGTTAAAAACGGTCACTGTTATTTATATTGTTTTATTGTTGTAAAAAGGAGAAAAACCTTTGTACTGTTTTGTTTGGCCAAAAAATTTGAATAAAATATAGATATTTTTTAAAAAAATACATTTTCTGTTGTTAATCCAAACCCCTTGTCATTTTTACCGAAGAAAAAAACCTCAATCTCCCTCTTGACATTTTGAATTGTTCCAATGTCCATAACTTCTTGACCTGACTCCTGTTCTCATCCACAGAACTGGCTCTGTCATTAACCGTCATCTGACATCTTGATATACAACTCTCTAACAATAGATCTCCTCTCAATTTACCCAAATTATAACCACAGCGCAAAAAAGAGGCTCTTTGGCCTATTATACCAGTGTGTAATCTTCAAGTCGAGAAATCTACTTTAATTGCTTTTTTAAAAGAATGCCACATGTAATTTGAGAACTAATCGGAGCTTCTTAAATTAGCATTCTTTTTAAATTCGAAGCTGACCACATAATCTTGTCATTTTGTTTTTACATTTAACTTTCTTGTTTTTATACCAGGGGTCTAACTCCAGCCCAGGCGGATGCTCAATTTCTGGAAAATGCCAAGATGCTTTCCATGTATGGTGTCGACTTGCACCATGCTAAGGTAATTGCTTCCCAATTGTTTCCTGGGTATAATGGAAGAAGCCTTGTTAACCAACGTGGAAGTCAAGTTCAAATTTGTTCTACAAATTACACAAGGATACTCCATGTTAAGTACTGTTTTTAAAGAAGCATTGTTTTAATACCAGAGTCACAGAGTAATTTACAGCACAGAAGGTGGCCATTTGTCCCAACAAGTACATGCCCACGCCCTGTGGAGCAACCCAGTCAGATCCACTCCCAGCTCAATTCTTGTAACGCTGCAAGTTTATTTCCTTCAAGTGCTCATCCAATTTCCTTCTAAAATCATTGATTGCTTCGGCTTCTTCCACCTGGTGGGCAGTGTGTTTCAGGACATTTCCACTCGCTATATTAAAAGAAAGGTCTTCCTCACACTCCTGCTGCACCTGTTGTGTAAAATCTTAAATCTGTGCCCCCATTGATCCTTGTGCCTCAGCTAATGGGAAAGATTTTGCCTTGTCTACTTTATCTAAGTCCATCCATAATTTTGTACACCTCTATGAAATCTCCCCCCTTGTTGCTAAAAATGCCCCAACCCTGGAATCTTTCTGGAACTCTGCATCCTTCCAAG
Organism: Scyliorhinus torazame; assembly: GCF_047496885.1. Lineage (NCBI taxonomy): Eukaryota > Metazoa > Chordata > Chondrichthyes > Carcharhiniformes > Scyliorhinidae > Scyliorhinus > Scyliorhinus torazame. The sequence continues at coordinate 207,649,768 of NC_092710.1, forward strand.
GAACTTTAAAGTGTGATGACCAGAACTGAATACAGTACTCTAGTTGGGGTCTAACTGGAGATTTATAAAGGTTCAGCCTAACTTTGCTGCTTTTATGCTCAATGTCTATATTTATGATGCCCAGTATACCATATGCTTTGCCAATCATTTTCTCAATATATCCTGCAACCTTGAAAGATTGGAGGGGGGGTGGGGGGGGGGTGGAGTTGGAGTTGGAGTTTCCCCAAAGTGGGGAGGAATTACAGGAGCTGAGCTTTTCGGTCCTTCTTCGGTTACAAGTAGAACATGGGAAGTGTGAATATTTTGTGGTCTGCGCGTTGGGGAGGTTGCTGTTTCGGTTAATGGGGACTACTTGCTACTTGGGGTCCAAGTGGCTGTGGATTGGGCACAGCTCCAGAGATTGAACTATATGAGCTTAAGTGAGGTGGACGTGCAGAGTCCTGGAAGTGAGGTTTGCCATCCTGCAGGAATTGGAGGAAAAATTTGACTTGGCAGGCTCGGATGCGCTTAATAACTCCAGGTACGGAGCTTTTTGAAAAAGGTGTTCTTGTATTTTCCAGTGGTGCCACCATCGTCCTTATTGGAGAGAAGCACATTTGGCATGTACGAATGGATAGTAGGGGAAGAGTTGAGTTTGGTGGAAGGGTTAAAGGCTAATTGGGGCCAATACTGGAGGAGGAGCTATGAGTGAGGTGCTGGGGAGGGTGAATTGCAAGTCATCGTGTGCAAGACTGAGCCTGATACAGCTCAAAGCAGTGTTTCAAGTGCAGCTCACTAAGGCTAGGATGAGTCGGTTTTTTGAAGGGATGGAAGATGGGTGTGATTGCTATTTGAGCGGGCCAGCTCACCACGCGCGCACACATTCTGCTCCTGTTCCAAATTGGAGGTTTTTGACGGTTGATTTTTTTAACACCATGTCAGTGAGCTTAATTAAAGAGCTAGAGCACTGTCTATTGGTGACTATTTTTGGAGTTTCAGATGCACTGGAGCTGCGGGGGCGGATAGCCTTCCCTTCGCCTTATTGATGGCGCAGAAGAGGATCCTGCTGGGTTTGAGGCTAGCATCGCCGGCAAGTCCTTTGGCGTGGTTGGGGGATTTAATGGAATTTTTGCACCTCAAGAAGGTCAAATATAACATGAGGTGGTTGATTGAAGTGTTCTATACCAGAGATGATGGCCATTTATATTGTATTTCAGAGAGTTGGTCACTTAGCTGTTGGAGGGGGGTTGGGGGAGAGTATAAAAGGCGGGGGGGGGGGGGGGGGGGTGGGGGTCTTGTTCCTTGGTCTTGTTCCTTGGGTTGAAGGGTTGCTTTTGGGAGTTCTGGTTGTTTCTTTCTAGTTAAGGGGTATCGTTTATATTTTTTGTAATTTTGTATAAAATGATAAAACGTTCATGAAAACATTTAAAAAATACTACCCAACTTTCTCCCTAAATGCACCTTATCCTGGAGTTGTGAAGCCATAGTGCTAACCACGATGCTGCCACGCTGCCCATCTATGCTAGTCCCATCCCCTGTCAATTTAGTTTAAACCCTCCCCAACCACACTGGATAATGTCCTTGGGAGGACAATAGTCCCAGACATGTTGAGGTACCCGAGCCTAGCGAAAGTTACCTTCTGTCCCAAAGCTGGATCCAGTGCCAGGATCTGAAGCCTTCCCTATGCCATGCTTCAAGCCAGGCATTATCCATCCCTATCTTCCTACTCTGGCTAGCATGCCACACTGGGAGTAATCCAGCAATTACTATCCTCAAGGTCCTAATTTTAAATTTTCTCCCTAGATCCTGCAAATCTGACCATCGGACCTCAATACCTGCCCTCTATGTAATTGATACTGAAGTGCGCCACAACTTCTGCCTCTCTCCCTTTTCCCTGCAGAATATTTTGCACCTTCTTCATAATGTCCTTTACCCTGGCACCAGGGAGGTTACACCTTAAGCTGGACTCACAATGGTGATTGCAGAAGGCACCTTTCGGTAAACTCGAGTACCTCAACATGCCTGGGTCTAATGTCCTCCCGAGGACATTATCCAGTGTGGTTGGGGAGGGTTTAAAGTAAATTCCCATAACTGTGGAATCTCCTGCAACAACATTTCAATGCTTTGCTGTTCACTCCTGTACAGTCCCTCGCCCATTGTGGAATTTGATTTGCTGACGACAGGGAAGACAGTGGACCTGCTTCGGAAAGCGCGGGGAGGTTTTGTATGAGTATGAGGAGAAGGCCAGCTGCCTGTTAGCGCATTCATTGAGACAATAAGCGGCCACGTGGGAGATGGTGCAAGTGATGGATGAGGGAGATGAGTTGGCGATGACATCGAAGAGAATGAATAAAGCATTTGAAACTTTTTAATAGGGGGAGGTGTAGGTCTGGAGATGTTTTCTGACAGTTTGGTGCGGGAGCGCAGCCGGCCATGTTGGCTCATTTGTGAATCCCCAAGATGGGTAGAGTGTGGGTCATATAGGCCCATCTCCCTATTAAACACAGACGTGAAGGTGTTGGCTGAGGTACTGGCGCAGCAGTTGGAAGGGTGTGTGCCAGATGTGGCGTCAGAGGATCAGATAAATTTTGTGAAGGAAAGGCAGCTGTTGAGCAATATTAGACGACTATTTGAATGTGGTTATGATGCCATCTAGAGGCTGTTGTGTCTATGTATGTGGAGAAGGCATTTGATGGGATAGAGTACAGGTATTCGTTCGAGGTCTTGGGGAGGATCGGGTTTGGGCCTCAGGTTTATTTCATGGGTGCGGTTGTTATATGCGGCCCCCACGGATAGTGTTCGGACAAATTTGATTATTTCGGGAGATTTCAGGTTACACAGGATTAACATGGTGGGGTGCCCATTATCCCTACTGCAATTTGTGTTGGCTATCGATCTCCTGTGCTCCGGGCATCAGGGGAGTGGTCGGGTATTGGAAGGGGAGGCAGGGAGCATAGAAAATAGAAAATTACAACGCACTACAGGCCCTTCGGCCCTCGATGTTGCGCCGACCTGTGAAACCACTCTAAAGCCCAGCTACACTATTCCCTTATCATCCATATGTCTATCCAATGACCATTTGAATGCCCTTAGTATTGGCGAGTCCACTACTGTTGCATTCCACGCCCTTGCTACTCTCTGAATAAAGAACCTACCTCTGACATCTGTCTTATATCTATCTCCCCTCAATTTAAAGGAGTCTCGCTGTATGTAGATGACCTGTTGTTGTACACTTGCAATCTGTTGGAATGTATGGATAGGATAATGGGCATATTGGAGAAGTTTGCTTCTTTCTCAGACTGCAAATTGAACATGGCCAAAAGTGAAGTGTTTCCGGTGAATGCCCTGTGGAGAGGGACAGATTTGAGTGCCCTACGATTTAAGTTGGCCAGGAGTAGTTTCAGGCACTTGAGTATTCAGGTGGCCGATGACTGGGCCATGATGGATGAATGGATTTTGGCTGGCTTGCTGGAGGGTGTGAAAGGGGATCTGAAGAGGCAGGGAGAGTTCAGAGGGTCAAGAAGGACGTCCTGCTGAGATTTCTGTTTGTGTTTCAGTCCCTCCCAATATTCCTACCAAAGGCTTTCTTTTGTAAGGTGGACAGGTTAATCTTGGTTTTCATATGGGCTGGCAAGTGTTGCTCTTATTAGCCTTAGTTTATTACCTCTGATTATGTCACCTTTGCTCACGAGTCGCCAGGTATCTTTCTGATACCGCCACGTGGTTCAAGCTCGAGTTATGATTAATAAGTCAGCACACCGCTTAGTAAGATTGAAATCAACGGTCATTTATTATATACAACAAGTAATGCTTAAACAATGATGCTACTCTCTATATAGGAACCTACCACTACTGGCCAATACTTAACTTTAGGAAGGGCCCACCAGGTCAGGGAAACAAATGGCTTATCGAATCGGATCTGGCCTGCGGGATTCAAAAGGCTGATACGGGTCGATGGCTAGGAGTCTCTATCGGGTAGCAATCGCTGGAGTCAAACTTACGCTTTCTGGTCGATGTTCTTGCGAAGGTCGCGAGCAGGCGAAGAAGGGAGAGAGAGAGAGATCTGAACTTGGCCCCTCACTTTATAGGGCCCAGGGGCTTCTCGCCTCCCGGGGCAGCCCTTGACCCTGAGTCCCAAGTGATTGGACTTGTTCCCAATCACTGGATTCGATATATCCAATAACGGGGCGATTCCTCGATCGGGGGGTGGTCGTTCACCTGTCTTTGTTTCGGCCACTGCAGGCGCCGACAGGTCTGGCCCGGCATTCAATTGCTAATATGTTGCAATTGTTCCCGGGGATAGCCGATTAAACTGCAGATGTCTGGGTTGATGTGCTGCTGATAGTCTTGAGTATCGACCTGGGCCGACTTCCCCAGAGCCGAATACGCGATTCTGTCTGCAACTGTCCGTTTGTGTCCTGTTGCCTGCTTTTCCCATCAGCCTTTTTGGTTAGCCATTTTAAATCGGGTTTTGGCCAAATTAATAGGGAATCAGCCATTTTAGGTGGCTACACAAGAGGCTGCAAATTTAGCTGATGTTTTTACAAAGTAAGCGGAGGCTAGGGGCCTAGCCCTCCCGAATTTGCTGTGTTGTTACTGGGTGGCGAATGTAGAGAAGATCCAGCAGGGGAGGAGGGGGCGGAGTGGCTACAGGTGGAGGAGGCGTGTTGTGATGGGGTAAGTTTGAAGGCTCTGGCTATGGCTTTTTTCCATTTACCCGGGGAGATATACCGAGTCGGGTGGTGGCTTTGTCCTTCAAAGTCTGAAACCAGCTAAGGTGGCATTTTGGTGTGGGTGGGGGGGGGGGGGGATGCTGGCCGCTATTTGTGGGAATCACCGGTTTGTCTCAGCGGGAATGGATGCGACATATTGCAAATTTGGGTGTGTTACAGGAAAAAGATCAGTTGCTGATTTTGTGTGGAAGGAGATGCCCTCGTTCTCTCGGTTGCCAGAGCACACTCTGTTGGGCAGGTTAGTTATTGCCAGATGAATTGGACGATGGGAAGATATTTACAAATGGCTGATATGTACAGGGAAAGTGCCAATTGAAGTTGAGCAGAAGTAGGAGGAGGAGTTGGGCATGGAGTCAGGATGGTGGGGTTTGGAGTGAGATTATGCACCAGTTGAATGCAACGTCGTTTTGTGCTCGGATGAGCTTCATACAGTTGAAAGTGTTGAATAGGGCTCACATGATGCTGGAGGGGATGTGCAGGTTCTTTTCAGTGATAGAGGATAATTGTGAGGGATGTAGAGGGGAGCTGGCAAATCATGTCCACATGGGTTGATCATGTCCAAGATTGGTGAGGCTTTGGGGCCCGATATTTGAAGCATTATTGAAAATTGTGGGGGTGGAAATGTTGCCGGACCCTCTGGTGGTGTCGGAGCTGTCAGTGCTGTTGGAGGGGACGGGAGGCTGATGTGGTGGCCTTGGCCACTCTGATTGCTTGGTAATGAATTCTACTGGAGTGGAGATCGATGGAGCCACTGAGGGTATTGGCGTGGCTGGGGATGTAGTAGTGTTCCTAAAGTTGGAAAAGATTAAGTTCTCTTTTAGGGGCTCGGAACGGGGGAGGGGTTTCTGGGCGAGAAGGAGCTTGTTCTTGTCCATGTTTGAGGACATGTTTGTTGCCAGTGTGGGGGGGGAAGGGGGGAGCGGTGTTAAAGTGAGAAAAAGGGGACAAAATGTCAAACTGTGGGGATTGTGTTTGTTTTCGAACGATTATGTCTTTATGTATGCTCTGGTTTGAATAAAAATAAAGAAAAAAATAAAATGAGTAATATGAGAAGGAGATAAATGTTTGGTGTAGTAGAAAATTCTTTAACAGATGAGCAAGAGCAGGAGGACACTATACGACCTTTCCAGCCTCCTCTCCCATTTAATAAGATCATGGCTGATCTGATAGTAACCTCAAATCTGCATCCTGCTTACCCCTGATAACCGATCACCCCCTTGTTTACCAAGAATCTATCCAGCTTTGCATGAAAAATATTCAAAGACTGCCTCCACCGACTTTTCAGGAAGAACGTTCCAATGACATTCAAGTGAGAGAAAAGATTTTGTCTCACCTCTATTTTAAATGAGCAACCCCTTATTTTTAAGCAGTTACCATCTAATTCTAGATTCTACCACGCGAGGAAGATTCTACCACATGAGGCAACATCGTCTCCACATCCACCTTGTCAAGACCGCTCCTAAGTACTTGTATGTTTCAATCAAGTCACCTCTTGCTCTACTAAACTCCAGCGCAGGGCCAAAATCCTGGAACTCCCTTCCTATCAGCACTGTGGGTATCCCTAAAACACTTTGACTGCAGCAGTTCAAGCTCAAGGCAATTAGGGATGAACAATAAATGCAGATGTTAGTAGGGATGCCTGCATTCCATGAAATAATTTTTTAAAAAAAGGTCAGGTTTGTGTGCCACTTGGAGGGTGTATTCCCGTGCGCCTGCTGTTTTTGTCTTTCTGGGTGCTGGAGGTCATTGGTTTGGACGGTGCAGTCAAAGGATCCTTTGTAAATTGCTGCACTGCATCTTGTACATGGTACATACTGCTGCCAGTGTAGCATTGGTGATGAAGGGACTGAATGTTGAAGATAGTGGATGGGCTGCCAATCAAGCTGGCAGCTTTGTCCTGGAGTCCTAAAATTGTAAAAGCACCGAAAGCCTTTCAGTCCATTGTGCCTGTGCTGACTCTACATCCCACTGACACCTCCATCCTGTCACCCTGCTCATCCTTCCTTTTCAGATTATAATCCAATTCCTGCTTGAAAACCTTAATTGATATTGCCTTCACTACACTCAGGCACTGCATTCCAGATCCTAATCACTTACAGCATGAAATATTTTTCTCATGCCCCATTGCTTACATCTGAACATAGAAATTAGAGGCAGGAGAAGGCTATTCGGCCCCCCGAGCCAGCTCCACCATTCAATCAGATTGTGGTTGATATGATTATGGCCTCAACACTATGTTCTGTCTAATAGTTATTACTTTTGACTCTCTTCTCAGTTAAAAATCTACCTATCTTTGCCTTAAAAATATTCAATGCCTTACTCTACCCCTCTCTGAGGAAGAAAGTTCCAAAAACACTCAACCTTAAGAATAAAATTCTTCTCATCTCCATCTTAAATGAGGTACTAATTTTTAAATTGTGTCCCCTAGCTCTAATCTCTTCCACAATAGGAATATCCTTTCAGCCTCCAGCCTGTCAAGTCCCCTCAGGATGTCACATGTTTCAATAAGATCACTCCTCTTCTAAATTCCAATGGATACGGGCCATGTCTGTCCAACATTTGCTCTTAAGATTATCCCCTCCATCCCAGGTATCAGTTGAGTGAACCTTTAAACTGTTTTCTTGAATAAGGAGACAAAATTGTATGCAGTATACCCAATGTAGTCTCTTCAACACCCTGTGCACCTGCAGCAAAATATCCCTACTCTTATGTTCCATTCCCCTTGGAATAAACGTCAATGCTCCATTTTACTTCCTAATCACTTGCTGTATATGCGTACTAACTTTTTGTGATTCATGTACCAGGGCACCTTGGTTACTAGAGTTCTGTAATCTCTCTCCATTTAAATAACATGCTGCTTTTGTGTTCTGCCAAAGTGGCCAAGTTCTCACTTTTCCACATTTTACTCCCACCTGCCAAATTTTGTGCACCTTTAAGTTGACCTATTTACATCCCTTTGCAAACCCCTTCTTTCCTCTTAACTTACTTTCTTACCTATCTTCGTGTCATCAACAAATTTAGCACGGTACATTTGGTCGCTTCATTAAAGCCATTGATATAAATTGTAAACAGTCAGGCCCCAACGTTGCTCTCCATTTGTCATTACGAAAATGCATACACTGTTTCCAGTTAGCTAACCAATCCTTTGTCCATGCTAATCTGTTATCCCCCACACCATGAGCTCCTACTTTTCATGGTAATTTTGTGTATAGTTCTAGGCGCCACACTTTAGGAACGCATTGGAGAGAATGCAGCAAAGGTTAACAAGAATGGTACCAGTGATGAGAAACTTCAGTTATGAGGTTATATTGGAGAGGTTGGGACTGCTTTCCTTGGAGAGAAGAAGGCTAAGAGGAAATTTTATAGAGATGTTCAAAATCATGCGTGGGCTGGCTAAAGTAGATGGGTAGAAACTGTTTACGCTCGTAAAAGTGTCGTGATCAAGAGGGCACCGATTTGAGGTGATTTGCAAAGGAAGCAAATGTGATTTCAGAGAGAACTTTCTCACAACAAGTGGTTTGAGTTTGGAATGCACTGCTGGAAGTGTGGTACCGGCAGATTCAATTGAGATATTCAAAAGTCATTGGATGATTATTTGAATTGAAACCGGAACAATGTGCAGGAGTACGAGGAAAATGCAGGAGAATGTCACTATGTCACGGTAGGCCAAGTGGTTGCGCAATGCATGGGTAACAGTTTTGTGATTCTGTAACCTTTGATGTGACACATTTAAGTCTGTGCCCTCTGGTTCTCAGTTTTTTGCAAAATAGGAACAGTTTTTCCCTATCTACTCTGATCAGATGCCTCATGATTTTGAATACTTCTATCAATTATCCTCTGTGTTCTCCAGTCTGTTTATGTAATTGAAGTACCTAAACTCTGGAACCATTCTTGTGAATCTAACCTGGATAGTGTCTAGGTTCTTGTGTTGTTGGAGATCCAGTCATCCAGACATATTAGGGAGTGTTCCGGCACACCCCTGACCTGTGCCTTGTAGATGACGGACAGGCTATGGAGAATCAAGAAGTGTTATTCTCTGTAGAACTCCCAGCCTCCAACCTGTTCTTGTAGCCACAGTATTCATATGGCTGCTTCAGTTAAGTTTCTGGTAATCCCAGGATCTATTACTTTTTCTGAGTTACAAAGCCAGGGCTCAGAGTTTGGGTCAGTGGCGAACCCCTGATCCAGCTCCTCGCCTGCTCGAAAAAACTTAATTCAAATTGAATCCAATTCATGGTCCTCACAAGAGAGACATACCAGATCTGAACCAAAGGCTCAATCTACATTACACTTGATCTTAGCCAAAAGGCAGACACTACACTTGATCTTAGCCAAAAGGCCAAGATGGTGAGGAATTCAGTAATGGTAATGCTGTTGAATGTCAGGGGACGATGGTTAAATTATCTTTTTTGGGAGATTGTCGTTACCTGGCAACTATTTGTATTGTTCAGAATTCTGTTTGCTTTATTGATTGCTGCTCTGCAGGAGTTAAGCTTATTGAGTGTAAAACCTTGTAAAACTCCTTGGATCCATTTTCATCCATAGCTAAGCTAACGCAGTGGAGTTACGTGCCTTGCCCATTTTCTGTCTTCCTCCATGCATAACTTTTTGCTTGTGCATATTAAATTTAATATGCCTTTATTGTGTGCAGTTACATGTTTTGTTTAATTTGCTTCAGTTTTCCAAGTTGTTCAGAATTAATTATCCTTCCTTGCTGGTATTTGTAAAGCTAAATGATTCATGGTGTTTCACAAAACAAGTCATTGCTGTCATTTAGAAACAGTATCAATCCCTGGGCCACCCCACTTAGCACATTCCTCCCACCTGAGAGAACTCCTCTATCTCGCGTGTATGCCTTGTTTTCAGTATGAGCCATTTTTAAAATACATGCTTGTGGTTTCCCCGAATCCTCAGCACTTTCAGGTTAGCCAGTAGAATTTGTGGTGAAACTTTGGTTAGATCTTTCATGTTTCACTGTGATATACAGTTTTAAAGTTAGGAAGCTGGGTTGGCTAAAACCTTCATCTCCTATTATATGCTCTAGTTTTAATACATACAATGCAAATTAAATCCTTCCATTATTTTCCATAGTAGCGCAGCAGCACTTCAGTTACTACCTGGCTCAGCTTTCATAGAATCATAGAATCCCTGTAATGAAGAAGGGGACCATTTGGACCATCGAGTCTGCACCAACCCTCTGAAAGAACACCCTACCTAGGCCCATTTCCCTGCCCTATCCCTATAACCCTGCCTAACTGTTGGACACTAAGGGGGAATTTAGCATGGCAAATCCATCTAACCTGCACATCTTTGGACTGTGGGAGGAAACTGGAGCACCCGGAGGAAACCCACATAGACATTGAGTGATATGGGCCAGAGCTTTGAAACTCCAAAATGTATTATGAATCTCACCTGACCTATAACTTTTATGTTGAATTTGGCTAGGATGAGCACGAGAGTCTTCACTTCAGGTGTGATTCATCAGACTTCCTAGGCGCTTTTATCAAAACAAAGTTTATTATAAGAATGTATTAACATATATAAAACAAGAATTTGTTATCAATTAGAAACATAAAACGACTCAAAACAGCTACAGTAATCTATGTATATATCTCTTAATGAATCCCTTTAGTAGCTGTTTGAATTCGATACAAAGTCCAATAAACCAAAACCCCTTTCAAGGGCATGGCCCGGCAGACTGTAATCTCACTTGAATGGGACTGGTCCTTTCCCTGAGATTCTGATCCAGTTCCAACCAGCAGATTCAAAGCTCCTTCCTGGAAGCAACTCTATCTTTACAGTTACAAGGCAACGTGCCACACCCAATGTGCTTTCAGTTCACCGGAACAGCTTTAAAATGTAAACAGGGAAACGCTGCTTCTCTTCTGAAGGCCACAGCAACACACCGAAACTGCAACCAAAAACCTAAAACCCCTCTCACCTCACAGCCACAGCCCAGCTCCACCCACAAATCTCATCACTGAAGCTGTGCTTCACGTCATGTGGTAAGACCAAACCTTTCTTCAAAGGGACACTCATGACAGGGAAAAAGTGCAAACTCCACACCGATAGTCACCCAAGGTCGGAATTGAACCCTGGTCCCTGACACTGTGCCACCATACTGCCCCTTTGCACACAATATCAGCCCATTTTCAGTCTACAGTTATTTATACTGGGGTTATGTTTACCTTATGATTACCATCTAAGTCTCTCCTGTTTCTGAAGACACTGGAACAAATATCCATCTATCGCTAGTGAGTTATTTGTTTCAAACCTATATAGCCTTTCTGGGACTTCAATCCTATTTATTTCTATTGGGGTAGGACATGACACTCTTGGCCTTTTATTTTGTGAATACCAGAGGAAGTAATCAAGTGTATTGTTTATGTAAGACCATGTTAATTTAACTTGTGCTTCTGATCCTACAGATATATTTATCCTACCTGGTTTGACATACGTCTTTGACTTTCTTTTTATTAAATAAACCCTGACTAATTTATTTTATACTTCAGTCTTTTTAAAAATTATATGCCTGGTTCCTCATCTCTTAGCTTTGAATCCCAGAAAATGTTAAACTTCATCTGAGTGCCACATCGCCACATTTTCCATTTGTCTATGTCATCTCACTCATTTTACAATCACCAAGTCAAGATATGCATGGCCTCATCTGACTTTACTGAAGAACTGAGTCATGAATAGTCATGCATTGCTTAAAATCATAACTCTTTACGTGTATTCCCAGTTCATATGTTTACTTTTGTTAATATAAAGTGTTAATTAGTGCCACTGTTAAAAGTGAAAATTCAATTGAAGCTCTATTTTTCTTGTATGTGATCTTAGAATTTTATAATATGAATTTCAGAAACTTTACTGAAATCCATTAGTATACACTGCTGTTACTGAAACCTTACTACTATGGGACAGATGGAGCAGATTTACAAGTGAGTCTTTTCATGCTTAACTGGTAATTAAAGCAAAAGAATGAGGCAAAGGTTTCTATTGCATTTTTTAATGTGAATATGTTGCTGCGGATCCAGTAATTTTGCTTCAACCCTTTTGCCATGGTGCATTTATTTTCTAATAATGCATGAAGCCAGTTCAGTTTGGAAGTTGATGCTTAAATGTGGTGGATTATCTCTTTAATATTCTTAAATGGGGCACAGATTATCAGATACCACCACTGAGGCCTGTTACAAATGCTGCCCTATTTGATTGATTGCAGATGGATTTGTCCTTGGGGCAGTCAGAAGGGCTTGCCTTGTAGCTGCTTTTTTATTATTGGGTCGACATTAATTGTGGGTTGGTACCTAGGGAAGTAGGGAAAAGGTCTAGTCATTATTGTTAATTGTTCTGTTTGTTTGGGCCTCTATTTACTTATTGCCCCTTTTTAAAAATCCTGTCTCTCACTTTTTTATTTAGTGCAGTATTTTGAATAAAGCTAAAACATTCAAGTAAGACCTGATGCAGCTTTTCCTTCAAATAATAAGCTGCCTTTGATAGTTGCCAGAAAACAAAGTGATTGGCAGAAGAACCACAGATGCCATGAGGGAAAACCTTTTTACACACCAGATAGTTAGGATTCAGAATGCACTGGCTGAGATTGTGGCAGAGGTGGATTCAATTGTGATTTTCAAAAGGGATTGGATAATTATCTAAAAAGGAAAAAATTATAGGGCTTCAGTGAAATGACAGGGGAGTAAGCCTAGCTCAGTAGCTCTTAAAGAACTGGCATAGATACTGTTATGACAAAAGTTACAAACAATAATCTTTGTGCCTTAGTGCAGTTGTAGGAGGTAATAATTACATTTTTTTTAAAATTCTTGATAAAATTCAAGTCTAATGAAATGAATTATTATGAAAGCGAGGTTTTATTACATTGTTTATAATGTCACTAAGGTAAAATAAAGAGAGTCATGTGATTTGCTGAGTTCTGCCCAGCAACAGGCCAAGTTGCTTGGTTACGTTAAGGACAGGGGCTTGAACAATGGGCAAAGTTTTCACACCTTGTTGCTCTTTTCAACCTTAGTCTATTTGCTCTGTTTAGGTCACCTTTGCTCGTGAGTCGCCAGGTATCGTTATGATACCGCCACGTGGTTCAAGTTCAGGTTATGATTAATAACACAGCACACTGCTTAGTAAGGATTAAAACAACGGTCATTTATTATAAACAACAAGCAATATTAATACCCTAATACTACTATCTATATAATAAACCTATCACTACTGGCCAATACTTAACTTAGGAAGAGCCCACCAGGTCAGGGAAACGAATGGCTTGTCCAATCAAATCTGGCCCGCGGGATTCAAAAGGCTGCTACAGGTCGGTGGCTTGGTGTCTCTACCGGGTAGCGATCGCTGGATTCAAACTTACTGCTGCCGGTGGCTGGTCTTGCGAAGGTCTCGAGCAGGCGAAGATGAGAGAGCGAGAGATCTGAACTTGGACCTTCACTTTTATAGGGCCCAGGGGCTTCCCGCCTCCCGGGGTGGCCCTTGACCCTGAGTCCCAAGTGATTGGATTCTGTCCCCAATCTCTGGGGTCGATGTGTCCAATGGTGAGGCGATTCCTCGATCGGGGGGGGGTGGTCGCTCACCTGTCTTTGTTTCGGCCACTGCAGGCGCCGACAGGTCTGGCCCGGTATTCAATTGCTAATATGTTGCAATTGTTCCCGGGGATAGCCAATTTAACTGCGGATGTCTGAGTAGATTAGGTGTAAACAGTCCTGAATGCAACTGCGGATACCTGGGTTGATGGGCTGTTGATAGCCCTGAGTATCGATCTGGTCTACGTTCCCAGAGCTGAATATGCAAACCTGTCTGCAGCTGCCTGCTTGTGTCTTCTTGGCTGCTTTTCCCAGCAGTCTTTCGGGTTAGCCATTTTAAACTGGGTTTTGGCCAGATTAATCGGAACGCAGCCATTTTACATGGCTACATTCCCGCCTTGTGATCCTAACGCGAAGCGTGAAGGATCATATAAATTTTGTCCTCTTCGCTTCCCGACTGGGGGGGCACCTCCCACATGGCCACTACTCTGACCCTAGCTATGCACAAAAATTTACCTAAACAATTCTTGAGGGCGCAATGTCAGGCAGGGGCATGTGTCTGGAAAAAAATAAACTGGGAACCTCTAATTTTACCTAAACAATTCTTCAAACTTACAGTCTTATCTCTCTATACAATGACAATTACAACATTTAATATATTCCTTCCTGGCTTGGCAGTCAAGCTCAGGATCATACATTTCCACACATTCTCTTTTTTTATTTACAGGAAAAAACAAACCGCCAGTGCATGTTTTATTATTCATATGTCGCGGGGGTCTGGGGTCTGGTTGTAGCCGAATATCGGGGATTGGATCCGATAGACCGGGGTTCGAGCGCGGTACGCTCTCCTTTTCCACTTGCGGATGCGCATGGTCTGTACTGCACAACTGAGTATAGCCAATGCCAACAGTGCCTCAATGATGTACGATAGGGAGTACCAAGTTATGAACTTGGCACACCAGGATAATGCAGCGTGGTTGGTGACTGGGCCCTCAGTACTACGGGGCAGTAAAGCGTTAATGGCAGAGGGGTTTGGAGTAATAGGGTCCGCGTTCCCGCGCAACAAAAAGTCCATAACAAGCATGTTGAGCACGAAGAAAGGAGTCCTCATGGCTGTCTTTCTTTCCTTTTCCTGTTTTTGCTGGTTTTCTCCGGACTTGGAGCTTCTGGAGTTCTGTAAGACAAGCGTAGTGTGTGTATATACTTTGGTTTAATATCTGGTGTGTTAGTGTGTCTGTCCTTCTTGGGGCCAATTAAACCCTTATAATTGGTCACAGTATGTGACTCTCCCCCCATTTTTTTTTCAAAACAAATGTTTGGACACGGCACACTTCCCAATGGTGGACCAGTGCTAAGTTTATCATCCAAATGTTCCAGGATGTAAATAGCATGTGGCAGCAACCCAAAGGTTGCCTAAATAAAATAAAACTGTTTTTGAAAGAAAAGTTCGAATGAGGCGCTTGTGGGCCGCGACGGGTAAGATTTGGGTGGAGTCCCCGGGTAGGACGGCTACCAATACCGTATCTTCCCTACCCGAGTGTTTTTGACCAACAGGGGGGTCCCCAGGCAGGGCGGGTCTCACGCCGTTTCTCCACTGCCTGAGTGACCAAAGAACGGACAAAAATGTAGTCATCATGGTGGGGTTACTGTTCTGATTCTACCATCAAATCAGAAGAGTAGCTATGATCGGGTGTCTGAGGCAAGTCCTCAGAGGTATCGGCCGAATGGGCGTGTGGCGGTGGTGGCTGTCTGAGGCAAGTCCTCAGAGGTTTCGGCAGAATGGGCGTGTGGCAGCGGTGGGTGTCAGTGGGAAAAGTTAAAAGTTCAGGTGAATGGGTGTGGGGCGGTGAGAGAATTCTCCTGTAGGACGAACAACATTTAACAAGCAGACAGACAACATAAAACATTCTGCAGGTTCCATCAGAAAGGACAACACTTTTCACCAAGTGTCTCCTTTAAATCATCATGTGGACACCTCAGTTCTCGGTCACTACGGGCTCGCCTTTTTCTTATCGAGAGTGCCGGTCTGTTGGGCACTCTGTGGTTTCTTAGGGCCATTGCATTCTCTAGCAAAATGTCCCAATTTTCCGCAATTGTAGCACTCTTGCGGCTTGGCTGGGGGGCTGTTCTTTCCCTCATTTACCCAGGCGGGGTTGTGAAGAGTGGTTCTTACTGCCTGCACGTCTGCGGCGGCTTGGTTTTCCTCGGGTGTTCTAGTGGCTGATTTACCGTGAGCTGCTTGTTCCCAAACGCGGGACAATCTCTTGACCACATACTCCTCATTATGAGCCTCCTCCGAGGGGTCATAATTGCTACAGGCATTCTGTCCTGCTTCCGTGGCATGGGAGATAAGGGTGCGGGTCCACTTGGCCATATTGTCTGCGGACAAATGGGCGCGATCTACGTTGCCGAAAACAGCTGCAAAATGAATCCACAAGCGTCCTGCGAACGCTGTGGGGTGTTCAGACTTTTTCTGTCTGCATTTATTCAGACCGTCTACGGGGTCGCCCCAGTTGTACCCGATCGCATCCAGGATCGCGGTATGCATTTCTGCAAGGGTGCCTCCTCCTACATTCTGTGGGTCGGGAAGGGCTGCTGCGACCGATGGGTCTAAGCTGAGGACCGTCAGCTTTACCTGCTCTTTCTCATCCAGGCCGTACATGGTCGCCTGGTGTTTGACGGTGGCAAAGAAATGGTGTAGGTCTGAAGCGGGGAGGAACGGTGTGATTTTGGCACACGCGTCCCGTAATTGGGTCACTGTGAGGGGGGTGGAATATAAGACTTCCGCCGCGTCTGCTGTGGCGGTGCGGTGGGTTGTTACAGGGTTCATGGGAGCCTGTATTATCTGTTGTGTGGGGGGTGGGGGTGCTTTCCTCCTTTGGGGTTTTCCCTGCGCACATGCTTCCTGAACATATCTCTGCGCTGTCTCTTGCAATTCTTCCCAATCAGGGTCGTCTTCCTGTTCTAAACTTTCCCCAAAGGTTTCTTGAAATCCCTTTTGGACAGAAAGCAGTGCTTTCAAGTCTGCAACCTGCTTTCAGCACTTTGCATGGTCTAAAGTACTCTGCCTTTGTTCCGTTGTTGTGGCGTGGAGCGCTCTCAAGGCTGCCTTGAGATCACTGCATTGTTTCTGGAGCTTCTCTAACTGGTTTTCTGTTTCTTTCTTTACCAGGACTGCACGCTGCAGGTCCTGATAAGCCTTCTCATATTGTGACTGGAAACTTCTCAAGTGCGCCAGACAAGATTGGTGACCCCGTTTGGCGTCAGCCACCTCTTGGTCCTTTGCTGTTAATCTCCCTTTCAATTCCAGGTTCTCTTTCTCAATTTCGCTTATATCGGTTTTACTTATCTGGTGTATGCCTTCTATTTCCTGGCGGAGAGTCCTGACGACCTCCTCTGTGCCTCGCAATTGTGCCAGACAGGACACAATTGCCATCGGCTTGCGCGCTTTGGCTAAACTCTTTCTGTGGATCTCACTCAGGTTCTCCCACCAAGTATGCCCTATACTTCCAGGACCTGAGTTGTCGTTACTGCAGAAATCCTTCCACACGGGCCATCCTTTGTCCTGCAGAAATTTGCGGATTTCCACTTCCCAAACGGGACACTGCCCCGCTCCTACGCTGCTGACTGGTGCAACAGCAAAATCTTCAGGGTTCATGAGGCGCTGCATCGCTTGCATTGCCTGCATGGCTCTCTTATCTGCTCGTTACGTTCGAATTTGGAACAGGGGGCTAAGGTGGTGTGGTAGATGCGGGTACAGCTTGCGCTAATTTCCAAAATACCAACTGCCGATAGTTTTGACGCAACAAAAAATCTATCAGTTTTGCCTTATAACCCTGTTAGTTACGCATGCATATACACACTTCCGAATTGTGAATTATTAACCAGAACCGCTTGAACACTTGTGGTTTTTTTTTTGTTGTTTCCGATTGGATTCTAATTCAAAATGTTAGGGTTCTCCCGGAGTGTTTTTCCACTTTTAGATCGGGTCCCGTCAGGATGTCGCCAATTATGTTGCTCTTTTTAACCTTAGTCTATTTGCTCTGTTTAGGTCACCTTTGCTCATGAGTCGCCAGGTATCTTTATGATACCGCCACGTGGCTCAAGTTCAGGTTATGATTAATAACACAGCACATCGCTTAGTAAGGATTAAAACAACGGTCATTTATTATATACAACAAGCAATATTAATACCCTAATACTACTTTCTATATAATAAACCTATCACTACTGGCCAATACTTAACTTAGGACGAGCCCACCAGGTCAGGGAAACGAATGGCTTGTCCAATCAAATCTGGCCCGCGGGATTCAAAAGGCTGCTACAGGGCGGTGGCTTGGTGTCTCTACCGGGTAGCGATCGCTGGATTCAAACTTACTGCTGCCGGTGGCTGGTCTTGTGAAGGTCTCGAGCAGGCGAAGATGAGCGAGCGAGAGATTTGAACTTGGACCTTCACTTTTATAGGGCCCAGGGGCTTCCCGCCTCCCGGGGTGGCCCTTGACCCTGAGTCCCAAGTGATTGGATTCTGTCCCCAATCTCTGGGGTCGATGTGTCCAATGGTGAGGCGATTCCTCGATTGGGGGGGTGGTCGCTCACCTGTCTTTGTTTCGGCCACTGCAGGCGCCGACAGTTCTGGCCTGGTATTCAATTGCTAATATGTTGCAATTGTTCCCGGGGATAGCCGATTTAACTGTGGATGTCTGAGTAGATTAGGTGTAAACAGTCCTGAATGCAACTGCGGATACCTGGGTTGATGGGCTGTTGATAGCCCTGAGTATCGATCTGGTCTACGTTCCCAGAGCTGAATATGCAAACCTGTCTGCAGCTGCCTGCTTGTGTCTTCTTGGCTGCTTTTCCCAGCAGTCTTTCGGGTTAGCCATTTTAAACTGGGTTTTGGCCAGATTAATCGGAACGCAGCCATTTTACATGGCTACAACCTGAAAACAAAGGCAGAAGCAACTAGGGTTGTCTGTGGGCAGCGTGCCTCTGAGATTACAAACAGAAAGTGAAAGAGAAATATCACGAGATAAAGGACACGATCGAACAGCCTCGTTGTGCCTGACCGGTAATGCAACGAGGGCCTGAAATCTTATGAGATGCCTCTTGCAAGATTTGCGATGCTTGGAATGCTTCTGTAAATCTAACGAGATTTCACGAGACATCATGAGGCGAGATCCAGATTTGCTTATTTAAGTGAGCAATTCAGCTCACCTAATATGTCGGAACCGAATTCTCCAAGGTTTGTGACTGAATGCCTGTGCCTGGGAGACCTCGCCATGGTGCTATTTGACACTGATCCACACAAATGCGGACCAGTCGTAACGGCACTCTAATAGAATAGAATCCCTACAGTGTAAAGGAGGCCATTTGGCACATCGTGTCTGCAACAGCCCCCTAAGAGCACCCTACTTAAGCCCAAGCTTCCACCCTGTCCCCGTAACCCAATAACTCCATCTAACCTTTTGGACACTAAGGGACTATTTAGCATGGCCAATCCACCTAACTTGCACATCTTTGGCCTGTGGGAGGAAACCGGAACACCCAGAAGAAACCCACGCAGACATGGGGAGAAAGGGCAAACTCCACACAGACAATTACCTGAGACCGGAATTGAACTTGGGTCCCTGGAACTGAGGCAGCAGTGCTAACACTGTGCTACTGGGTTGCCCTGAGGGACCTTCCAGGCTATCGGAGGGAGGCCCCTGGTGGTCGGGCTTTGGGCAGGGTGGTACCCGAGCACTCAAGCTGCCACCGGGCATCTTGGCATTGCCAGCCTGACAGTGAATCTGGACATCTTGGCATTGCCAGGTTGCCCATGCTGGGCATTGTGCCCGGGGGTGCCCTGTCCTTCTGAGGTGTGATGAGGAAGGGGCTTGAGGACCCATTAATAGGTGCGTTGGGGAGGTCCAGAGGGAAGAGGGGAGGGGTGTCAAGAGACCAGGGGAGCACCTGGAGGAAACCCATGCCGACACAGGGAGAACGTACAGACTCCGGACAGTCAGTGACCCAAGCAGGAATCGAACCTGGGACCCTGGTGCTATGAAGCAACAGTTCTAACCACTGGACTACAGTTAATGTTTAGTCAACGTTGCTCCCAGTTAGTCAGTTGCAATAAAAATCTTAACTTGAAATATTGCCATGCAGTTCCTTGATGTTGATCACTGAGAATTCAAATATCTTAAAGTTATCAGTCAACATGTGGATCATTACAAAATTTAGAGGTTAAAAATATTTACTTTATTGGAAGCCATTTAAACTTTTGAAACAAAGTACACTCCACCGACAAATTTTTGATATCTGTCCCTTAAATTTTTTTTTTTTAAGCACACTTGGTATGACATCCTGAAAGTAATTTTTATGAAATATTATTTATTAGGCAGCACCTCACCCTCCAGGAATATTGGGAATTCTTGCATGTAACGCCAAGATTTTGCATCCAATTATTTTAGCGACAGAAAATCCATACGCACCTGAATTCCTGATATATGCTCCTAATTGGCGAGACTTTGTGCTGTGAATTGATTTTGTAACATTATTGTTCCTGTTTTATGCTACAATGGCTCCATTTCATCCTGATTCAGTTTTGCGAAGATATATTTGGAGCACATTTTGCAGACTTTTCTATGTCACAAACATGTAATTATGATCTTACAGGTTTTAAGGACAACTGTTTTAAAGGCATGTTTATGTTTTCAAACCTTTACATTGAGCTTTATAGTCTTTATCAAAATGGAAGTATGGATATACAACATTACCTTCCGATGTTTATTCAGACCTCGTTAGACTCATCTCTGGAGCTGATTATGTTGAGTTATTTAAAAAATGCAAAGACCCATCCAGGGATGTCCATTGAATCTTTTAAATGTTTACTTCTGAGGGAACAGGAGACCGAAAGGGACTTCAAAGGACAACAACATAATTAACTTTATTACCTGGTGAACAGTGAAACAAAGCAGCCATTTTTGTGTTTTTTTAACTGTATGAAGGAGGCTGTAAGAAGCCATCCTGTGAGTCAGTGTGCCGAACCCCAGGAAGAACTCTTGAGAAACATCAATGAGAAGGTTCTTGATCAAGAGAGAACAAAGAGGAAAGTATTAAGAAATCAACTGATGTTCTGCCAAAAGAGTCCAGGTGCCAAAGGTGAGGGAACCAAAAAGAGGGAAAAACATACTTGACCTCATCCTCACCAATTTGCCTGCTGCAGGTGCATCTGTCCATGACCCTATCGGTAGAAGTGACCACCGCACAGTCCTTGTGGAGACAAAGTCCCATCTTCACGACTGCAGAACTACTAAACAGAACTTCAAGTTCAATCCCTTCACTTCGGACAAATGGAACTCCAGCAGGGGGCCCACAACAATATAGAAATCTCATTTTTATGTATCTTTTTCCTTTATCCGCATTTTAATAACTTTATCACTTTTGCCTGGGTAACTTTCAGCAATAAACTAACCCATCTTGTTTAAGACGAAAGCTAGTCTGCTAGGTTATTTTCAAATTGAACCACTCTGAAATTAAAAGGGGGTTGCATACACATACATTCTTAGCTCTTTAAGGCTACGCCTTTTACATGGTCGTAACATCTGCAATGCTGTATATTAAATCTAACTAATCTTACTTCAAATTAGTAACACATCATTTGGACTTTGGACAATTTCTGAAAGCGAGAACGTGAAAAAAAAACCTTCCATGCCAAATTATAAGGACGGAATATTTTTTAAGTGTTAAAAATAATGATGTGTAATAAGTTTGATCGTTCACTGTCTACCAACAATTCGGAATCATGTGCCTCCGTTAATTTACCCTGGAAATACATCTACTAGACTGTATAAAGCAAATAGTTTTTGATAGAGATGCTGCTATGATTGGAATAAGTCACAGAAGAAAAATTGTGTTTGACAAGTTATTTGGTGTTTTTTGAAGTGGTAGCTAATAGGGTGGATAAAGGGTAACAGTAAATGTATATGTGGATTTACAAAAGACATTTGATAAGGTGTCATGCAGAAATAGGGGCTCAGGGAGTTTGAGGTGAAATATTTGCATGGACAGAGCATTGGTTAAGGGATGGGAAACAATAGGAATAAATGGTGCTTTTTCAGCTTGGCAGCCTGTGAGTAGTGAAGTGATGGACGTGTCAGTTCTGAGGTCTCAACTATTTACAGTCAATATTAATGACTGGATGAAGAGACAGGGATATATGTATCTATATTTGCTGATACAAAATTAGGTGGGAAGTTAAGCTGTTGAGAGGACACAGAGGCTGAAAAGAGATGTAAACAGGTTAAGTGAGTGGGCAACAAGGCAGCAAATTGAGTATAATGTGGAGAGTGAGAGGTTATACACTTTTGCCATAAGACTAGAAAACCAGCATTTTTTTAAAGCATGTAACTATTGATGTTCAAAGAGATTTGGGTGTACTACAAGGAACAACAATTTATCTTACAGTTGCAGCAGGCAATTAAGAAAGAAAATGGCATTTAGGCCTTTATTGCAAGGAGGCTGAAGTAAAACAATATAAGAAGCCTGCTTATAATTGTATTGGCCTTTGGTGAGTCTACGGGCGTGATTGAACAGAAAGGTTTCTAAGGGCGCAGAGCTCAACGTAACCGTTAAGACTGTGGGAGAGGCCAAAATCAGAAACCGTGCCGGGGCCGATCGTTTTGCGATCTAACCTGCCCGCTCCCGTTTGCTAAATCAGGATGCCACCTTAGCGCGAAACCAATAATCACCACTTAAAGCCAATCTCCAGACAATTAAGGGGAACGACCCCCTATCTAACGGCCTCCTGTGATCTAACCGTCTCCCCAGCAAGTGGTCACGTACACCTTTTTAAAAACTTGGAGCTAGTGGAATGGCTGCTCAGGGGAGCTGGAGGTGGGCTGCCCTCGTTGTGGGGGGAGTCCCAGGGCTGGGGGGGTGGTGGGTGCCAAAGTGCCTGTGGATCTGCCATGCCACCCCCTGGATCAAATGTACCCAGAATAGGAGCAACCCCAATCCCTGCCTGTCTGAACCACCGACCAACCATAACTCTCACTGACCGCGGAGGCCTCTGGCTGCGCGGCTGAAGGCTAATGCAAATAAGGAATTGGCAATCATAGTTAAGTGAGCACTTCACAGCTCCCAAGTAGATTTCTGTGGTTAGGTATGCCATGTAGCATGCGGGAATTATTGCCTAGCATCCCACTCAGACCGTGATGCCTGGATACTGCCTGAACACTGCAGGAAGCAACACCACGGATGCAGCAGGTAACATCTGAAAACTCAGGGGCTGGGCCTCAGCACTCAGGACATGTCTGCGATCAGAGGGTGGGTGTGTGCACCAGGGAGGGGACATGGACAACAAGATGTCTGGGCAGCAGGATTCTCTGCCATCAATGGGGTATCCCAGGTCTAGGAGGCAATAAATGGCATTCATGTCACCTTGTGCGCAGCGGGCTGTCGGAGAGTGCCCTCCATCACCAGGAAGGGGTTCCACACCTTGAACTCCACTTGTGTGTGACCACCACATGCAAATCATGCACATGCGTGCACGCTTCCCAGGGAGTGTGCACAACAGCTACATCTTGGGCAGTTGGAGATCCCCGGCCTTTTCGAGGACCACCTCAGGATGGCCAGTTGACGTGTGTGTGTGTGTGTGGGGGTGGGGGTGTGTGTGGGTGGGGGTGTGTGTGGGGGTGGGGGGGTGGGTGGGGGGGGGGTGTGGGGGTGGATGGGTGGTACCCGCTGGGGACCTAGCTATGGAGGCCAGTGCCCAATGCGGCAACATGCTGGTGGTTGAGGGAAAGGAACATGCAACCACCTTTGAGGAGGACGACGAGCCCGCGGAGGACCCGCAGAACCAACTGGAATGGGGACTATGGGGAGGGGCAATGGGGTGGTGGGGGAGGAATGGGATGGGGAAACGGGGAGTAAGGGGCATGGCTGCGAGCTGTGTGGGGTTGGCTGTGCATGACCGGTTTATGTGCTGTTCTCCCTTGTCAGCATGGGCTGGTGAGCGCAGTCCTAACGAATCAGCCAATGGGATCATCATTTGTGACATGAAGCCTGTGGGGCATGTGGACCAATTAACGTTTTCTAGCAGTGACGGCCTGGCCGGGACGAGCATCTGGAAACACGCAATCATTCGTGCTCACTACCACACTTGGATACTTTTCCATTAAATCACAGCCACGGCCATTGTGTGAAATTCTGGCCTCCATATTTAAAGAGCATCCATGGGATGCAAAGGTTCAGTAAATTGACCCTGGAAGGAGAGGATTGGCCTATCACAAGATGCTGAGTAAATTGTATCCATATTTTCTAGAGTTTGGACGAAAGGTCTTCTCATCGAAATATTCATGTCTTTCAAGGGACTAGACAGGGTAGACAAAGATTGTTTCCCCTGGCTGGAGAATGCAGAACAAGGTGGCACTGTTTCAGGAAAAAGGCTGATCTTTTAGAACTGAGACGAGGAGAAATTTCTTCATTCAATAGGGTTCTGTATCTTAGAATTCTCTACCCCAGAGGGCTGTAGATGCGGCATTACTGAATAGGTTTAAAATTCAGACATCGATTTTTCTAGGAAAAAAGGGATATGGGAAGCGGACAGGAAAATGGAGATGAAGCCCAAGATCAGCAATGATCACACCAAATGTTGCAGCAGGCTTGAAAGGCCATATGGCCTTCTGTTCTTATTTCCTATATTCATATTACATAATATAGCTGCCATTGGTTTTAGCAGAGCATTGAGTAAACATTAAATGCAACTAAGGCAAGAATAATTTTCTATGGATCATATCCTCCTCCAGTTATCCAGTAATTTAAAAGGACACATTCATAAAATCATTCTATTCTGGAGATTCTTGTATTGCTCATGAGTTATAGTTATCTGCCAATTAATTTAGAAAATTCTCCTTTGGTATGCTGAAGCTTTCACGTGACATGTTGATATGTTTTTTAATGTTATTTTTCTGTTGCATTTTAAATAGGATTCAGAAGGAGTAGATATTATGTTGGGCATATGTGCGAATGGACTGCTCATCTACAAGGATCGTCTCCGAATTAACCGCTTTGCTTGGCCAAAAATTCTTAAAATTTCTTACAAACGAAGCAATTTTTATATTAAAATCCGACCTGGAGAGGTAAGAATTTATCCAAACGTCAATTTGACATAGAGTTAGATTTCACATTAATTTATTTAAGACTGACGGGATGCGAATTAAAAGAAGAATGGATTGCAATTAATAATTTGAGCAAGGTTCATGTTCCATTCAATTTGACTGTAACAACAGTACACTCTGAGGAAGAGGGTGGGACCAGCGGAGACCTCCTACAATGTTGGAAATACACAGGGAGCTGCCAAAGTGGTTGGCAAAGCATCCACCTAACTTTTGTTTTTTCCAGTATAGAAGGTACTGGACTATGAGCAGTACTAAATTAGAAAAAATGCATGTAATTGTCATCACAAATGGAAGAGGCTCTGTCTGGAATTGCTATCAGTGGAGTTAAATGGACTGGTGTTGTACATCTGGCAGTTGTATAGGTAGTAGGACAGAGAAAGGAAGGCAAGGTATTGCAAGGGCATTCCATAAAGAGAGGTGGAAAAAATGTGCATGTGGTACCAGAGAACCATACAATTCCTACAGGGCAGAGGGAGGCCATTTGACCCACTGTGTCTACACTGGCGGGAGCGCCCTAACTAGGCCCACTCCCCGCCCTACCTAGGCCCATGCCCCCGCCCTACCTAGGCCCACGCCCCCGCCCTACCTAGGCCCACGCCCCCGCCCTACCTAGGCCCACGCCCCCGCCCTACCTAGGCCCACGCCCCCGCCCTACCTAGGCCCACGCCCCCGCCCTACCTAGGCCCACGCCCCCGCCCTACCTAGGCCCACGCCCCCGCCCTACCTAGGCCCACGCCCCCGCCCTACCTAGGCCCACGCCCCCGCCCTACCTAGGCCCACGCCCCCGCCCTACCTAGGCCCACGCCCCCGCCCTACCTAGGCCCACGCCCCCGCCCTACCTAGGCCCACGCCCCCGCCCTACCTAGGCCCACGCCCCCGCCCTACCTAGGCCCACGCCCCCGCCCTACCTAGGCCCACGCCCCCGCCCTACCTAGGCCCACTGCCCCTCCCTACCTAGGACCCCGCCCTACCTAGGCCCACGCCACTGCCCTACCTAGGCCCACTCCCCCACCCTACCTAGGCCCACTCCCCCACCCTACCCAGGCCCACTCCCCTGCCCTACCTAGGCCCACGCCCCCTCCCTACCTAGGCCCCTGTCCTACCTAGGCCACCCCCCCCCCGCCCTACCTAGGCCCACTACCACGCCCTACCTAGGCCCACTCCCCCGCCCAACTAGGCCCACTCCCCCGCCCAACTAGGCCCACTCCCCCGCCCTACCTAGGCCAACTCCCCCGCCCCTGCCCTACCGAGGCCCACACCCCCACCCTATCTAGGCCCACGCCCCTGCCCTACCTAAGCCCACGCCCCCGCCCTACCTAGGCCCACGCCCCCACCCTACCTAGGCCCACGCCCCTGCCCTACCTAGGCCCACGCCCCCGCCCTACCTAGGCCCACTCCCCCGGGTTACCTAGGCCCACTCCCCCGGGTTACCTAGGCCCACTCCCCCGGGTTACCTAGGCCCACTCCCCCGGGTTACCTAGGCCCACTCCCCCGGGTTACCTAGGCCCACTCCCCCGGGTTACCTAGGCCCACTCCCCCGGGTTACCTAGGCCCACTCCCCCGGGTTACCTAGGCCCACTCCCCCGCCCTACCTAGGCCCACTCCCCCGCCCTACCTAGGCCCACTCCCCCGCCCTACCTAGGCCCACTCCCCCGCCCTACCTAGGCCCACTCCCCCGCCCTACCTAGGCCCACTCCCCCGCCCTACCTAGGCCCACTCCCCCGCCCTACCTAGGCCCACTCCCCCGCCCTACCTAGGCCCACTCCCCCGCCCTACCTAGGCCCACTCCCCCGCCCTACCTAGGCCCACTCCCCCGCCCTACCTAGGCCCACTCCCCCGCCCTACCTAGGCCCACTCCCCCGCCCTACCCAGGCCCACTCCCCCGCCCTACCCAGGCCCACTCCCCCGCCCTACCTAGGCCCACTCCCCCGCCCTACCTAGGCCCACTCCCCCGCCCTACCTAGGCCCATTCCCCCGCCCTACCTAGGCCCACTCCCCCGCCCTACCTAGGCCCACTCCCCCGCCCTACCTAGGCCCACTCCCCCGCCCTACCTAGGCCCACTCCCCCGCCCTACCTAGGCCCACTCCCCCGCCCTACCTAGGCCCACTCCCCCGCCCTACCTAGGCCCACTCCCCCGCCCTACCTAGGCCCACTCCCCCGCCCTACCTAGGCCCACTCCCCCGCCCTACCTAGGCCCACTCCCCTGCCCTACCTAGGCCCACGCCCCCTCCCTACCTAGGCCCCTGTCCTACCTAGGCCCCCCCCCCCCCCCCCCGCCCTACCTAGGCCCACTACCACGCCCTACCTAGGCCCACTCCCCCGCCCTACCTAGGCCAACTCCCCCTGTCCCTGCCCTACCTAGGCCCACGCCCCCACCCTATCTAGGCCCACGCCCCTGCCCTACCTAAGCCCACGCCCCCGCCCTACCTAGGCCCACTCCCCCGCCCTACCTAGGCCCACTCCCCCGCCCTACCTAGGCCCACTCCCCCGCCCTACCTAGGCCCACTCCCCCGCCCTACCTAGGCCCACTCCCCCGCCCTACCTAGGCCCACTCCCCCGGGTTACCTAGGCCCACTCCCCCGGGTTACCTAGGCCCACTCCCCCGGGTTACCTAGGCCCACTCCCCCGCCCTACCTAGGCCCACTCCCCCGCCCTACCCAGGCCCACTCCCCCGCCCTACCTAGGCCCACTCCCCCGGGTTACCTAGGCCCACTCCCCCGGGTTACCTAGGCCCACTCCCCCGGGTTACCTAGGCCCACTCCCCCGGGTTACCTAGGCCCACTCCCCCGCCCTACCTAGGCCCACTCCCCCGCCCTACCCAGGCCCACTCCCCCGCGTTAGCCAGGCCCACTCCCCCGCGTTAGCCAGGCCCACTCCCCCGCGTTAGCCAGGCCCACTCCCCCGCGTTAGCCAGGCCCACTCCCCCGCGTTAGCCAGGCCCACTCCCCCGCGTTAGCCAGGCCCACTCCCCCGCGTTAGCCAGGCCCACTCCCCCGCGTTAGCCAGGCCCACTCCCCCGCGTTAGTCAGGCCCACTCCCCCGCGTTACCCAGGCCCACTCCCCCGCGTTACCCAGGCCCACTCCCCCGCGTTACCCAGGCCCACTCCCCCGCGTTACCCAGGCCCACTCCCCCGCGTTACCCAGGCCCACTCCCCCGCCCTACCTAGGCCCACTCTCCCGCGTTACCTCGGCCCACTCCCCCGCGTTACCTCGGCCCACTCCCCCGCGTTACCTCGGCCCACTCCCCCGCCCTACCTAGGCCCACTCCCCCGCCCTACCTAGGCCCACTCCCCCGCCCTACCTAGGCCCACTCCCCCGCCCTACCTAGGCCCACTCCCCCGCCCTACCTAGGCCCACTCCCCCGCCCTACCTAGGCCCACTCCCCCGCCCTACCTAGGCCCACTCCCCCGCCCTACCTGGGCCCACTCCCCTGGGTTACCTGGGCCCACTCTCCTGGGTTACCTGGGCCCAGTCCCCTGGGTTACCTAGGCCTACTCCCCCGCATTACTTAGGCCCACTCCCCCGCATTACTTAGGCCCACTCCCCTGCGTTACCTAGGCCCACTCCCCCGCGTTACCTAGGCCCACTCCCCCGCGTTACCTAGGCCCACTCCCCCGCCCTACCTAGGCCCACTGTCCCGCGTTACCTCGGCCCACTCCCCCGCGTTACCTCGGCCCACTCCCCCGCCCTACCTAGGCCCACTCCCCCGCCCTACCTAGGCCCCCTCCCCCGCCCTATCTAGGCCCACTCCCCCACCCTACCTAGGCCCACTCCCCCGCCCTACCTAGGCCCACTCCCCCTGGTTACCTAGGCCCACTCCCCTGGGTTACCTGGGCCCACTCCCCTGGGTTACCTGGGCCCAGTCCCCTGGGTTACCTAGGCCTACTCCCCCGCATTACTTTGGCCCACTCCCCTGCGTTACCTAGGCCCACTCCCCCGCGTTACCTAGGCCCACTCCCCCACACCAGATAGCGAGAACCTGTTCCCACTCGTAAAAGGATCAAGGAAGCACAGTTTTTAGTGATTTGCGAGAGAGGTAAATGTGATGTGAGAAAAAAACTTCTTCACACGAGTTGTTTGGATCTGGAATCCACTGCCTGAAAATGTGGTGAAGATAGGTTCAATTGAGGCATTCAGTAGTACATGAGATGATTACTTCTTCACACAACGAGTTGTTCAGGTCTGGAATCCACTGCCTGGAAGTGTGGTGGAGGCAGGTTCACTTGAGGAATTCAAGAGCGCATGAGATAATTACTTGAATAGAAACAAGGTGCAGGGAGGGGTATGGGGAAAAGGCATGGGCATGACACTAAGTCACGGTGCTTGTTTGGAGAACCGGTGCAAACACGATGTGCCAAATGGTCTCCTTCTGCTCCGTAACAATTCTGTGATTCAAATCATGAAAGTTATTGGTCTCTACTGAGAACACAATGGTGGGGATTGGATAATGAGATGGAATACAACCTTGAGGTGAAGAAATTGGTTCAGTAACTCAAGAAACAATGGACAGAAACTTGCCACATCTGACATTTTTCTGCCATCAGAACCAAAAGCGAGTCCCGACTCCAGTGGTGTCTGCTGGCTGCATAGCACTGCAATATTAATAGGAGGTAGCCAATTACGATGTGGCTTTCGCCTTCGTCATCCAATTAAGGACAGCGTGCGAGTCAATGAGGCGGGAAGTCGAATCAGAGGGGCTGAAGCTATTGGCAGCCGGATGAACCTCTGAAGCTAGAAGCTGCTGAAGCTCACCTGATGAAGGAGCTGCGGTGCGAAAGCTCGTGATTTCAAACAAACCTGTTGGACTTTAACCTGGTGTTGTAAGACTTCTTACTGTGCCCACCCCAGTCCAACACCGGCATTTCCACATCATGGCAGCTGAAGATGGTGGAGAAGCATGAGGATCTCTCGAAATGGAATGGCTCTCTGAGCATGTGCAAAATTTTTAATGAAGCATGGTCACAACTGGCAGACCATCATTGTGGAGAAAGAATCCCTCAAGATTACTCACTGCTACTCCTGTGTCGCTCTGATCGCCATGGCTTGAGGTATGGGAGATTTTAGATGAGGGCTCGATGATCTCCCAGCCTGCCATCAGGAAGCCCCTACCAGGTGTCTGCTAAACCTCGGCCTCAGCAAGGGACATGCCTGACGTCAGAACATTCCTATGGAAGAGACTTTCTCCCTGCTCAGTCCACCAAACCCCTGAAGTGGGCCAAATTGACAGTCTGCCTCTTCCATATTGACCCCTTCTCTGGCAAGAAAGCTTTGAGGTCAGAGCGCATAGATTGCTGAGCCAATGTTCTATCTTCAGATTTTTCTCTTGGCACTGCCTCCAACCATGCCTCCGTGGTTTGGGAAGCTTCTGTCTAACTGGTCTACCAGAATAATTCCAGTTATTTGTCTTGAGCAGGAGGCCGAGATGTGGTGTGAAGGGTTCCAGAGCGAGATTTGAAATATTACACGAGGTAGATTTCCAGAAGAGATGAAATCAGTTTCGGTATGAGAAATATACTAAACAACTGTCACAGGAACGATGGACTGAATGGTTTCCTCTACAAAATAAAGCACTTGCATTCATATGGGCAGCACGGTAGCACAAGTGGCTAGCACTGTAGCTTCACAGCGCCAGGGTCCCAGGTTCGATTCCCCGCTGGGTCACTGTCTGTGCGGAGTCTGCACGTTCTCCCCGTGTCTGCGTGGGTTTCCTCCGGGTGCTCCGGTTTCCTCCCACAGTCCAAAGATGTGCAGATTAGGCGGATTGGCCACGATAAATTGCCCTTAGTGACCAAAAAGGTTAGGAGGGGTTATTGGGTTACGGGGATAGGGTGGAAGTGAGGGCTTAAGTGGGTCGGTGCAGACTCGATGGGCTGAATGGCCTCCTTCTGCACTGTATGTTCTATGTTCTATATGATGCCTCATCATACCAATGGGACTAAAATGCTCCACAACCATTTTTAAATGCAGCTGCTGGTGCATAGGCAAATATGATGGCTGATTTGTAAGCCAAGATCCCACAAGCAGCAGATGACAAAAGTCCAGCTAATCTAGTTTTTGTGGTATCCATTAACGCAGAATACCTTGTCCTTTTAAAAATATGGATTTCTTTATACCCATGTAAGCAGAAAGATGTGGCCACATTTTAACATCTCAATGGAAAGACAGCACCTTAAATGAATGCCCCAAATTATCAAACCAGGTTATATACTCAAATTCATAATTGGAATCGTAGAATCCCTACAATGCAAAAGGAGGCCATTCAGCCCATCAGGTCTGCATCAACCCTCTGAAAGAGCACCCTACCTAGGCCTACAACCCCATCCCCATAACCCCACCTAACCTTTGGACACCAAGGGTAATTTTAACATGGCCAATCCACCTAATCTGCAATCTTTGGACTGTGGGAAGAAATTGGAGCACCCGGAGGAAACTCATGCAGACACTGGGAGAACATGCAAACTCCACACAGGCAGTCACTCAAGATCGGAATTGAACCTCGGTCCTTGGTGCTGTGAGGCAGTGCTAACCACTGTACCGCATGAATTGACAGCTTTGTGACTCCAGATGAAAGTGCTATCAGAGGGCAGCACGGTGGTGCAGTGCGTCAGCACTGCGGCCTCACGGCGCCGAGGTCCCAGGTTCAATCCCGGCTCTGGGTCACTGTTTGTGTGAAGTTTGCACATTCTCCCTGTGTTTGCATGAGTTTTGCCCCCACAACCCAAAATGCCAATGTATCAATGCCACCTGCTCCAACAGCCCTGGACACACCCATACCCACTATTACAGCCTCAGAGGTAAGAGCTGCCTTCTTGAAAGTGAATCCGCAGGGGCAGCACGGTGGCGCAGAGGTTAGCATTGCTGCCTCACGGCATCGAGGTCCCAGGTTCGATCCCGGCTCTGGGTCACTGTCCGTGTGGAGTTTGCACATTCTCCCGTGTTTGCGTGGGTTTCACCCCCACAACCGAAAGATGTGCAGGGTAGGTGGATTGGCCACGCTAAATTGCCCCTTAATTGGAAAAAATGAATTGGGTCCTCTAAATTTATTTTTAAAAAAGGTGAATCCGCGGAAAGCGACGGGCCCCGACCGAGTCCCTGGGCGAGCACTCGGAGCCTGCGCAGACCAGCTGGCGAGTGTATTCACAGATATCTTCACCACCTCACTCCTCCGCTCTGAGGTCCCCACCTCCTTCAAGAAGACCACCATAACACCAGTACCAAAGAAGAATAAGGTAGCCTGCCTCAACGACTACCGACCGGTGGCCCTGACATCTGTTATCATGAAATACTTCGAGCGGCTAGTCATGAGATGGATCACTGCCAGCCTCCCAGACGGTCTCGATCCACTGCAGTTTGCCTATCACTGCAATTGGTCCACAGCAAATGCTGGCTCTACAATCAACACTCGAACACCTCGACAACAAGGACACCTATGTAAGACTGATGTTCATCGACTACAGCCTTCAACACCATTATCCCGACAAGACTAATAACCAAACTCTGCAACCTTGGACTTGTCCCCTCCCTGTGCAGCTGGATCCTCAATTTACTCACCAACCGACCACAATCTGTCAGAATAGGCAACAGCATCTCCTCCACAATAGTCCTCAACACCGGAGCCCCGCGAGTATGTGTGCTCAGTTTTCTACTGTACTCCCTATACACCATGACTGTGTGGCAAGATTTAACTCCAATTCAATCTATAAGTTTGCGGATGATACGACTGTGGTGGGCCTTATCTCAAACAACAACGAATCAGACCACAGGAGGGAGATAAATCACTTGGTTGCATGGTGTACCGAAATGTTGGAAAGACCAAGGAACTGATCATCGACTTCAGGAAGCGTAGCACGACACACACTCCGGTCTGCAATGGCTCCGAAGTGGAGATGGTTGATAGCTTTAAGTTCCTGGGGGTCACCATCCTGGTCCACTCACGTTGATGAAACAGTCAAGAAAGCCTAACAACGTCTCTACTTCCTACGGAAACTAAAGAAATTTGCATGTCTGCATCGTCTCTCTCAAACTTCTACAGATGTACGACAGAGAGCATCCTATCCGGCTGCATCACAGCCTGGTATGGCAACAGTTCGGTCCAAGATCGCAAGAAACTGCAGAGTGTGGTGAACTCAGCCCAACGCATCACACAAGCCTGCCACCCCCACATTGATTCTGTATACACCTCCTGCTGCCTCAGGAAGGCAGACTGCATTATCAGAAACCCCTCCCACTCAGACATTGCTTTCTTCCAGACCCTTCCATCAGGCAGAAGGTTCAGAAGTCTGAAGACCCGCACATCCAGACATAGGAACAGCTTCTTCCCCACAGCTACAAGACTCCTCAACGACTCCCCCTCAGACTCATCTGTCCCCTGTAAGAATACTATTCACGACGCCCTATGCTGCTCTTGCTCATGTATTTGCTATGTTTGGCCCCTTGTTCCGCACTGTAACCGATCACTGTTTGTCGATGTACCATTTGTCAGTGTTCTCTGTTGATTATTCTTTTGTCTACGTACTGTGTACGTTCCCTCGGACGCAGAAAAATACTTCTCTGCACTTTGTACATGTGACAATAAATCAAATCAAGATGTGCAAGCTAGGTGGATTGGCCACTTTAAATTGCCCCTTAATTGGGAAAAAAAATGAATTGGGCACTCTAAATTTTTTTTTATAAAGAAAGTGCTACAGGCTGCATTTTATTCATTTACAGGATGTAGGTATCGCTGGTTAGTTGCCCTTCAGAATGTGGTGGTGTGTTGCCTTCTTGAACCACTGCAATCCTTCAGATGTAGGTACATCCACTGTGCTGTTAGGGGGGAGTTCCAGGATGTTGCCCCAGTGACAGTGAAAGAACAGCGATATATTTCCAAGTCAGGGTGGTGAGTGACTTTGAGGGTAATCTCTAGGTGGTGGGTTTCCAGGTATCTGCTGCTCTTGACCTTCTAAATGGTGGTGAACGTGGGTTTGGAAGTTGCTGTCTAAGGAACCTTGGTGAGTTACTGCAGTGCACCTTGTAGATGGTACACCGGGCTGCCACTGTTCGTCAATAGTAGAGGTTTTAAATGTTTGTGGAAGGGGGAGCAATCAAGTGAGCTGCTTTGTCCTGGATGATGTCAAGCTTCTTGAGTGTTGTTGGAGCTGCACCTATACAGGCAAGTGGAGAGTATTCCATTACACTCCTGACTTGTACCTTGTAGATTATGGACAGGCTTTGGGACGTCAGGAGGTGAGTTACCCGTCGGATTCCTAGTCTTTGACCTGTCCTTGAACTGGACTAACCACGGTATTAATATGACTAGTCCTGTTCAGTTTCTGATCAATGGTAACCCCCCAGGATGTTGATTGTTGGGGATTCAGCGATCGTAATGCCATAGAATGTCAAGAGCGATTGATAGACCCTCTCTTGTAGGGGATGGTCATTGCCCGGCACTTTTGTGGTACGAATGTAACTTGCCACTTGACAGCCCAAGCCTGGGTATTGTCCAGGTCCTGCTGCATTTGGACATGGACAGCTTCATTATCTGAGGAGTCCCGATTGGTGCTGAACATTGTGCAGTCATCAGCAAACATCCCCACTTCTGACCTTATGATGGAAGGGAGGTCATTGATGAAGCAGCAGAAGGTGGTTGGGCCGAGGATACTATCCTGAGGAACTCCTGCAGTGATGTCCTGGAGCTCAGATGATTGACCTCCAACCACCACAACAGTCTTCCTTTGTGCCAGGTATGACTCCCAACCAGTGGAGAGTTTTCTTCCTGATTCCCATTGACTCCAGTTTAGCTAGGGCTCCAGGATGCCATACTCGGTCAAATGCTGCCTTGATGTCAAGGGCAGTTTCTCTTGCCTCACCTCTGGCATTCAGCTCTTTTGTCCATGTTTGAACCAAGCCTGTACTGTGGTCAGGAACTGAGTGACCCTGGCGGAACCCAAACTGAGTGTCCATGAGAAGGTTATTGCTGAGTAAGTGCCGCTTGATAGCACTGTTGATGACTCCTTCCATGACTTTGTTGATGATGGAGAGTAGACTGATAGGGCGGTAATTGGCTGGATTGAGTTTGTCCTGTCTCTTGTGTATAGGATGCTCTCATCAATACCATCTCCCTCCTGAATACTATTTTAGGTTGCAGTAAGTCTTACAACACCAGATTAAAGACCAACAGGTTTGTTTCGAATCACTCGCTTTCGGAGCACAGCTCCTTCATTAGGTGAGTGAAGAGGTGGGTTCCACAACCACAAATGCAGCGCGTGATCAGAGATCGCTATCGCTGAATACTCTGATCCCCTAACTCCCGACGCAATGCATTCCCTTCTCCAAAAAGTCTATCCTCGAATAAACCTTTCAGAACCATGGGGAAAAACGAATACTCCTGCTACCTCAGGTGCAAGAACCTCCACGGGTCCACCCCTCCCATTTCCCTCATAAGCCCAGTCAGCATCTTCCTCACAAATCTTGAATCATCCCAGTCAGGGCCATACACACTTGCCAACACCACCAACCTCACCCCCCCCCCCCCATGCCCCTGTTACTATCACGTATCTACCCCTGGTCCTTCTCTGGAACCTCGCTCTCTAACCCACCAAAACCACTACCCCCACCCCGCCCCCTACCATTGAATCCCAAATGAAATACTTGGCTCACCCACCCCCTCCTGAGCCTTGCCTGGTCTTCCACCTTCAGATGAGTCTTCTGTAGCATGACAACATCAGCCTTAAACTTTAGCAAAGAGTTTTTTTTTAATGCTTTTATGCTTAAACAGTAGTACAAAGGTTTATTTCTTGTAAAAGCAAACAATTTTATTTTGTCAGTAATCCCTATTTATAACTAAGAAGTTGTAATTTCATTCCTCCTTTCCAGACAGAGCAGTTTGAAAGTACTATTGGGTTCAAGTTGCCTAATCACCGAGCAGCAAAGAGATTGTGGAAGGTTTGTGTGGAGCATCATACTTTTTTCAGGTAAACTTATTTTGTAATTGTTGAATTAGCCAAAGTTATGAATGCTAAACTTAAATTTGACAAATTCAAATTACATAATCCTGATAGGGCATATATGCTTGTAATCCAAAATGATCCTCACTATACTAGTGGCAATGTGCAAATTATCCCTTTGCTTTCATTATCTTTGTTGCTGCAATTTTCCAAGCACACCTTTATCTATAACGTATAACAAATTGCCTTATACATAGATGTATACTGCAAACAAGGGAGAATGAATTGAGTATTTTTAGTGTGAAGTGCTCCCTACAACATACATCTGTAGTGGATAGTTTCTAAAGGAAGAACAATTATTATTTTTTTATGGTGATACTCAAAAGTGGGCAATTTTCATACTATTTAGCTGGCTAAAATGCAATGTACTTGAAAAGTTCCACCATGACCTGCCTTATCAAATTGCATGTAATCCCAGGATCTCAGAACAATACAGTCTAATACTTATTTTCTAAGTCTGAACCAATACATTGAAATGTTGTAACTAGTGCATTAGCATTTAATTTTGAATTTGTAAAACACTTAAAATCATTAATTGCAGATTGCTATCCCCTGAACAAACGCCAAAAAGCAAGTTCCTGACTTTGGGGTCAAAGTTCCGATACAGTGGTCGCACCCAAGCTCAAACACGGGAGGCCAGCACACTCATAGATAGACCTGCACCATATTTTGAGCGTACTTCAAGTAAGAGGATGTCCAGAAGTCTTGATGGAGGTAGGTGGGTGATGAATTTCAATAATAAGTCGTCAGAATCTAATCTGGAAGAAAAGTGTAGATAAAGTACTTTGTTAAATAATCTCCAATGTTCCTTTCATTAAAAATAATTTTAGGTTTAATAAATACCTGCTGGTTTCAGTTAATTTTCCTCCAGGAGATGTGCAGATATCAAATATAGTAATTACTTTGGATCAATCTGATCTGTAGCAGACTGCCCTAAAAAAAAACACCACTAATGGAGCATGCAACAATACCAAGACAGAAGTTTTTTTCAGCTTATATGACTGATCAATCATTGTTCTGACTTGGTTTTGATGTAGTCCTGTGTCTGGGTATAACATCTTCCATGGAAGCAATAGGTATAGGCAAATCAGGTAGGGAAGACTGCACTTTGATATGGGACACTGTTCATCTTCCCCACTAATTTTCCTCTCTGCTGCATCAGGATATTGTGATACACATAGACCGAGGTCTAGAATAAAACTACCCTTGATGTTGGAAACTTTCATTTCTTATCAGTGACCTTTTTTCCTTTTGGAGATGGAAAAGTATATATAACAGATAAACTATGATATTTAGTATATCTTCTGACCATTTAGTACACAAATTATTATAGGTATCTCTTTCCATTAATGAGAGACAGTTGGTTATATAGAGTTTTACGGACACCACTCTGCAAATGTGGGACAAGATGAGAAGCCTCCATGAACTAGCACAGCCAATGTGGGGATTGAACCGACGCCATTGGTGTCATTCTGCATGACACGCGAGCCAACTGAGTCGATGATGACAGATATAAGCAAAAAAAAAGTTTATTTTCTCTGACAGCCCCAGTAGATGACAATGATGAAGTGGGCCTGCTGCGCGATTCATCTTCTATAGGTGTTTCTCAGAGTTCAACAGCAGATGGTACTGCTGCGACAGTTGGTGTTTTCAAAATAGAAGCAACAGGTGAAAAAACAGAAGCAAAATACAAAACCACTCCTTCAAAGATCTCACAGCTGGAAATGCCTGTGGAAACAAAGGTAATGTGTAATTTTATTTTTAAAAGTTACTGCTTTGATTAGTCAATAATTAATGCATACACATTTTTCATCTTGCAAAGTACACAATAGTGACTTATGATAAATAGCAAGCTCATGGTACAGAACTATTTTTTCTCCTCGATCTATCAGATGATGTGAAGCTGGCATGACGTGTGATATTTCAGCAAGCATTTCTTGGAAAAGGGGGTAAAAAAAAAAAGTTAAATCTGTTGAGTATGATGCATTTTATGCAATGGATCGGCCTTCACTGTCAATCGTTGTAGCTTTCACCATGATTAAACTAATAGCATTTTCTTAAATTTCCTATGGAGATTAAATTCATTGTGTTGTAGGAATTAATTCTTGGGGCACGAGACGGTGATGAAAAGAGATTGCAAACTGGAAAAAATTCAGAAGTGTTCTTTGGCTTGGGGGGGGGGAAAAAGGGGTGCGGGGGAGAAAATGATAAATGAACACTGGGCGGGATTCTCCATTTCTGAGACTAAGTGTTGACGCGATGCAGAATTCGTGGACTTTCACGACAGAAAAACTGAGGGGCATAGACAGAGTGGATAGTCAGAGGCTTTTCCCCAGGGTAGAGGGGTCAATTACTAGGGGGCATAGGTTTAAGGTGAGAGGGGCAAGGTTTAGAGTAGATGTACGAGGCAAGTTTTTTACACACAGGGTGCCTGGAACTCGCTACCGGAGGAGGTGGTGGAAGCAGGGACGATAGTGACATTAAAGGGGCATCTTGACAAATACATGAATAGGATGGGAATAGAGGGATACGGACCCAGGAAGTGTAGAAGATTGTAGTTTAGTCGGGCAGCATGGTCGGCACGGGCTTGGAGGGCCGAAGGGCCTGTTCCTGTGCTGTACACTTCTTTGTTCTTTGTTCACACCTGGACAGATTCCGCTATTGAGGGGCTAGCAGCGATGCCACAATCAATTCCAATTAAAAAAGATGTGGGATTCGCCGGGTCCATATTGACACTCTGGAGGCTGACAAGCTGCAACTGCATATACACATTATAATCCCCACACACACTGATCCAAGCCAATAAGATGGTACTGGTTGTGCTTGAGCGCGCCCATATAGCTGATAGGTCAGCTGGGGCCAGAGGGCACCAAGTGGTGGTGCCCTGGGGACCTATACGACCAGTGGCACTAAGTTCAAAGTGGGCTATTAGCGGTGTGTGTAGCTGCATGGCTGCCTTGCCTGCGGCAATGGTGTTCTCTGCGCGTCCACCCTGAGCCCACAGCTCATCTCCTGCCCCCCCCCCCCCCGCCAGTGGCACAACTGTCAGCAAACTATGGCGATGTTGGACACCTGTCCCCCTCTCGCTCCCTCAGCAGCCACCACGCCGGTTTCACGATTTTTAAAAGCACAAGTGAACCGCACCGTCGGGAACTCAGCCCATTGGAGTTGGAGAATCGCGGAGATCCTGGAGAATAACATTCGCACCTGCTCATGATATGCAAACGGTGTCTACTGTATGTGCATTATGGAATGCATTAACTCCGCTATTGAGGTGATGGAGAATTGCGATTTTTCGTCAAATCGGCGCCTGCCGCAATTTCGGCGTCAAAATCGATTCTCCATCCAATCGCCATTCCCAATTTCAGCATCGGCCAACAGAGAATCCCACCCCTATCTCTCACTCGTAAGAACATTTGTTTGCTCTTATTTATAATATATTGA
Organism: Scyliorhinus torazame; assembly: GCF_047496885.1. Lineage (NCBI taxonomy): Eukaryota > Metazoa > Chordata > Chondrichthyes > Carcharhiniformes > Scyliorhinidae > Scyliorhinus > Scyliorhinus torazame. Next base: position 207,688,609 of record NC_092710.1, read on the forward strand.
TGAAAGGAAGTGTGTGTTCTTTCTTCCCTTAAGTTTGTCCAATATTTCAACAAACGAGGTAGCAAAATTTATCATGCTGGGATATCATAGAATCATAGATTTTACAGTGCAGAAGGAGGCCATTTGGTCCATCGAGTCTGCACTAGCCCTTGGAAAGAGCATCCCACTTAAGCCCACGCCTCCATCCTATCCCCGCAATCCAGCAACCCCACCTAACCTTTTTGAACAATAAGTGCAATTTAGCTTGGCCAATCCACCTAACCTGCACATCTTTGGACTTGTGGGAGGAAACCGGGGCACCCGGAGGAAACCCACGCAGACATGGAGAGAACGTGCAGACTCCGCACAGACAGTGACCCAAGCCAGGAATCGAACCTGGGACCCTGGAGCTGTGAAGCAACTGTGCTAACCACTGTGCTACCATACCCCTCTTATATTTGCTGAACAAATTATTTTAAAAATCAGAGGGAGTAGAAAAGTACTGAATGAACTGAGATGAATTGATCAAAAGCAAAATAATTTTGCTTTCAAATTTGGTAAATCTAGAGTGCAGCCTTTTTCTGATGAGTTGACTTTTCCAATTCTACATCGATCTAACTTTAGGAAAACTATTGAAGTCAAAATGAGTAAAGATAAATGCAAGTGTTGGAAGCTCTTGAGATTTTCATGGTTCAGTGTTGGATAGTCTGGGTGCAGCAAGTATTGGAAAATTGGGCCGTCAGAACACATACTTGTGAAGGAATCAACAAAATGTTTCTCCATTAAATTTAATGTCACAGAAAAATCAGGTGTGGGCTCTCATCTGCTTAACATTCAGGTTTTTTGCATTGGGTAATCCTGGATGTCGAGCCAGACCCAGGAAAATCTCGCCTAATATTTGTAAAATAACTGAACTGTTTTGCATCATACTTTAAATGCCACTGCTAAATGAGCTGTATTCTTAATAGCTAAAGTTAACAATATAGGAATGCAACAGAACTATGACATATAAAATGTAGCTAAATCCTTTGCTGGAAAAGCATTGAGGAAATTTATTATTGAGAAACTGTTTTCTTGTATTTTGAATTTTAAGTCGAATAAACATAGAGTTGGAAGGAAAAGTTCTGTAGTAACTAAGCTAAAGTTCAATAATTATTGTGCAAATGATGTACAGTGCTTGTTTGTTTTTCCTGTGTTGTGTTTACCCTATCCATCTTGCAACGGCTAACGTTGTCTGTCTCCATTTGTTTTAACTTGTAGCACTTCCTGAGTGGCTTTCTGACTAATATTGTTTTTTCTTTTTTTGTTTCCTTTCTGTCCTCTCTATACTTTCTGAAACATAAACATACATGTCTACTGGGTTGAATTTAGTTCCATAACACACATCCCCCATCTCCTACCTATTCCAGCTATTCCCTCCCTCTAAGTCTCTTTCCTATTCCTGAGACAGATTTTCTCTCTGACATTTCAGAGGATAGTGCATTTTCAATTGATGAATTAGACAACGAATATATGTTTGAGTCGATTTCTTCCAGTAATAGTCCAGTAACAACACCAGAGCGTGATGCAGAATTATTAACTAATCCTCGTCATCCTGATCCTGCTCAATGTCATAATCTTATACCGCAGGATCTGAAGGAAATAGAAATTGATTCTAATCCTGTAAGAAAGACATTGACCCTCGCCTTTCTAAATCTATACAAATGCTTTCCGCCCAACTTCCCTTCATTGCTTGATGAAGATGGCTACATCAATTTTTCTAGCCTTTCTGATGACTGTTCAGCTTTGATTCCACCATATTTTCAAAAGTATATTCCTATTACATCTCCATCTCTTATTCCTTCCATCATTGTCATCTTTGTGCTGCTTTTGTCCGCAACCCAGTCTGTTCCTTTCTCACTCACCCTTTCTCTTCCTCTTGCTCTGTCTCTCTGCTACCTGGAGCCTAAGGTGACCACATTATATGCCACTTATGACAATGACCTGAATGAGAAAGCAGAGGAAGAGGAGGTGTGTAAATTTGTCGCTTCATGTGTGACATTTGTAAATAGTTCTTTTGTATGGCAAGTTTAAACAATTCAAGATGTTCTTTATGGGGGAAAGAGAAAGAGCATAAATATTTTGACTAATGTTGAATCTTGTACTATTTTTATCTGAAACTCCAGCCTACCTCTATCCATTCTATTCTCTGCAAATTATCTTCTAATTTTGTAGCATCTCAACACAATATTTTGTACATTATTTCTTGTAAAATGAGAAATAGGGATCTTCAAAGCCAATGTTGAATCATGTGATCTGTAATTATTTTCCATTAACTTACCCCCAAACCACACTTGATTAGATGTGTTTCAATCGCTGAAATTTGATTGTCAGTGCTTAAAATGAAAGTTTAGTGCAAAATCTATTCCAACTATTTACTTTTTGGGAACTGACTTTGCAGCAGCTGCAAGGCAGATGGCACTGTTTCACTTCAAAATCAAAAAGATTGTGTTGACTATCATAGCTACATACTTTATAACCATTTCCTACTTCCCACTCTCCCTCCTCTCCTTCTTCATCCAACTTCCAACAGTTTCTGATTGATCAGGTGGAACCAACCAGATTGACCAAAATGGGTTTCTAGGATCCCACTTATTCCTAACGAAGACGTGATACAAATAGTTTAGATGTTCCATACCTGTCTCTGAGCAAAACTGTGTCATAACAAACAATCACTTTCCAACAATGAATCCCCTTGACCCTCATTTTCTCTCAAAAAGTAGGTACCAAATACTTGGCAAAGAGAAACGCTTTCAACTGTTGACTGTGCAGGATATTTGAGAGACTGTACGTTTTTGATATACAGTTTTTGACTTATTTCTTAATTCAGGATCTACGAATTGGAAGCAGTTCAGAGAAGGTTCACTAGGCTGATTTCTGGGGTGCAGGGGTTGTCTTTTGAGGAAAGGTTAAACGGCTTGTGCCGAAACTCATTGGAGATTAGAAGAATGAGGAATGATCTTATTTCTCTTTATATCATGGGATGTGGATGTCGCTGGCAAAGCCATCATTTGTTGCCCATGCCTAATTGTCCTTGAACTGAGTGGCTCGCTAGGCCATTTCAGAGGCCAGTCAAGAGTCAGCCACATTGCTGTGGGTCTGCAGTCACATGTAGGCCAGATCGGGTAAGGATGGCAGATTTCCTTCCCTGAAGGACATGAGTGAAACAGATGGGTTTTTGCAACAATTGATGACCGTTTCATGGTTACTAATATTGAATGAAGCATATAAAGGCTCTGAGCGGGTTTGGCAGGAAAATGCTGAGAGTGTGTTTCTCCTCAAGAGGGTAGCAGAGTTTATGGGACACAATTTAAAAATAATAGGTCTCCCATTTAAGACTGAGATGAAGTGGAATTTCTTTTCTGAGCATCGTCTTTGGAATTCTCTTCCACAGAGAGCATTTAAGACTGGATCATTGAGTATATTCAAGGCTGAATTAGACAGGTTTTTGATTTATAAGTGAGTCAAGAGTTGTGGGTGACAAGTGGAAAAATGGAGTAAAGGCCACGAGTAGATCAGCCATTATCTTATTGAATGTTGCAAGAGGCTCAATAGGTGGAAGGCCTACTCCTGCTATTCCTTATGATCTTGCGTTTCTTTACAGACACAATGTATAAACATAAAAGAATTCTGAGCCAGAAGGTTGGATTTTCCCATGGGTGTCAGGACCCTGATGTATGGTCCAAATGTGGGTCCCAAGCTGGCACTTTGCTGGCTTTGAGACCAGTGTTACAATCTTCCCATAGCCAGCTTCCTGGTTGGCTGCCTCTGAGCACCATGTGGACTCCTGATACTGCCAGCCAATCTGAGGGTCAGAAACTCTGAAGTTGCAACCTCATCAGGAAAATGCATGTTGAGGACTTTTAAGGACTCCTCAGAATAGAGGTGCATGTAGAGGCGATAAGGTAAGTAAAACAAATTCAGAGGGGCAAAGCCAGTAGTACCATCTGAGCAGAGGGAAAACCTGCTCCACGTAGATTATTTGGTCACTAAATCACCCAAAATTGGGGCGTTAACTATATAAATTGGCTGCCTGCCTCTGAGGAGCGGGCAGCCAATCTGCTTCCCAGATGCTGCGGGGAAACTTCCCCAGCAATGGGAATGTTGGGGAGCAGTCACCACTTGGCTTGCCCCTATTTCCCTGGCAAAGAGGCAGATGAAATATAAAAACAGGTTTAGAAAAAATGTATTTGCATCTCATTGCCATTTTCTTATTGACTGGTTTTTCAAAATAGCAAAGAAATAATATTTTCTTTTGCAATTTGTTGGATGCACTCAGTTGGAGCAGGAAGAAGAAGCACTGCAGCAGCAAAAGGTTGATGCAACTTACATTTTTTCCCATTTCAACTATGAAGCTTTGAATGTTTTAAAATATCATGTGGGTGTGATGGTGTACTTTTTTCATTCTTTGATGATTTTGTTTAATTTTCAATTTGTTTTGGTGCCTGCATGTTCCATATGATTTTATTTATTTTTCTATTGGAATTTTCTTTCCTTTTCTTTCTCTCAATTTCACAGAATAAGTCATTGAGCATAGAAGGAGAAAATATTTATATCAGACATAGCAATTTAATGTTGGAGGTTTGTATAAAATCTCAGTACACGGATGGGCTGATGTTTTGTGCTGACTGAACTTTCACTAGCAGGCTGTTACCATGGATTTTGCATGCAATGCATGAGAATGAAAATCATTTGAATGCATGCTACACTTCCCCAAGTTGTGTTTTCAAATCCCGCGCTGTGGTAGATTAGCTTGGAATATTAGCATGCAATATAAACTGTGTACCAGGTAGAAATTTTTTTTTTTTTACTTCAGTTACCTAAAGATGAATGAGCACATTTACTAACCAGGATTACTGCAGACTAGTAACTGAGCTAATTGACTGTTTATATATAATCTTGTGATTTCACCAAATAATATTTATAATATGTACTAAAATCAAACAGACCACTCCGGGTTGCACACTAAGTTGCAATTACATATGCCTTGTCTCACTGAATATCTAATTTTAGATCTTAAAAAGAATTGATTATTTACTTTTTAAAAATGAAACCTTATACCAGTTGTGTTTTCAACATAGTGTCTAGAATTTACAGCAAGTTCAAGAAGCCTATTTCACAGTCAGTTATGACTGCCCTTTAACTAACAAAGATGCACTTGAATCATCCGTGTTTCAGTAGATTAATATTTTAAATAACATTAGATAATAAATGTTCCAAGTTACCAATGTAATTATGGCACTGTCTAAATTTTACAATTGGAAGATTAGTATCAGGAGGCAAGTAATGTCTCGTATTGCATAAGCTGGGATTATGCAAGTCAATTCCAACAATTAAGGTTTGCAAAAAATAAACAAGCCAATAGGCTACTTGCGGAATTCAATAAAGAACCAGTTTTCAGTGAGCCTGGGCATTTCAGTGTATTGCTCATTTTTTGACTAATTTAGATTGGATCTGTTGTGTCTCATTCTAATTGTGTACATGTGCGGAAATTAGGACCTTGATAACACCCAGGAGGATCTATTGAAACATCAAGCTAGCATTAGCGAGCTAAAACGCAGTTTCATGGAATCCACACCTGAACCACGTCCAAATGAATGGGAAAATCGATTGACCAAACCCTTATCACTGCAAACAGAAGGGGTATGTGTCAGTAGCAGAATCTTAGGTTATAATTGAAGGCTTGAACCAACTTGATGGATGTTTGTGTGGTTTGTAATGCTTTCATACATATTAGAAAAATAGTTACAGTGCTCATTTGGATAAGCATCTTTGTGTTTGAGTGTATTAACAAATTAAGATATTGACAATTTATCAATCATTTCTAATTTATTCATCCTATTACATAATTGCATTATTCAATCTAGTAACCCAAATTATTATTTCAAATTCTCTTTTGCTTTCAATAACTATGAGTAAGCACATATGAGCAACTCTTAACAATGTTGATGTTTTTATTTTTAAACTTAATTTGGAAACATATTTAGAATAATTATGGAGCACAATATTGTAGCCTTCAATCGCCAACCACTCATCTGCAAACTTTCCATCTGGGAACTTTGCATTGTGCCTTAAAGTGTTGAGTTTACATTTAGCATTATCGGTCTCCTGACATTTCTTATATTGGAAGCACAGTTTCTTCACTGGTGAAGATGTTCAAAATGAAATCAAGATTTGAACCTTTACTATAACCATCCAGTGGATGTTTTGCATTTTCAGTCATTGAGAATTTTCAACTGGTATAAAATTAATTTTAAGATAGGGTTTTTATAAGGTAATATATAGGACCTGGAGTTTTTGCATACTTTCTATGCAGACAACATACTCTGGTGGAATCAAATCAATTAGTTCAAAGGGTAACAGAATTTTAAACAGAAGCAAGTTGCACCCATAATTTCAATACGCTTAAATATCTGCAATCCTTAAAAGCTCATTCAACAGACTTTCTACCTGAGCCAGCCCTCCCCCACAAACTGGTCACATCCCAAATTGGAAAGGTGAGTTCTTGTCTATTGCGCTTGTTTGGGGGTTCACATTGTGCCAGGATTCTCTTGGTGCATGGCACTTCAGGTCATAGGAACTCTATGTTAGTCATCTCACCAGCAGTCAGTGGAACGGCTTAGCCTGTCCCCTGCTGCTACCTTGGTTGGTTAAAGAATGACTCATTTGCAGAGATCTATAGTCGATTGTATAGCTTGATTACGTTGCTTCACGAGAGATTTTAGGTTTTGGCTTATGCTAATTAATGCCGGAAACTTGGGCGCAGTTTCATTTTGGCAAAACTAACGCAGTGTCAGGTGCAGTTTAGGTGAAACCTGCCAATTCCATCCCTAGCAGCAATTCCAGACCAATTAGGTGCTCTATGTTGCATGTATTTCCATGTGTTTTTTAAAAAAAAACACATTATCAAATCTTGCGTAAAATTGTATGTGTGTCCGTTTCTTGTCGAAACCTGTGACTTGTTCTTCTGTTACCTTGTGCTAGTGTATCGTTTATATATTTGTTTCCATTTCCAAAACAGAAAAGTATTTTATGCTCTTCAAGGCAAAGAATGTTAGTACTTGGAGATCAAGCAATTCTTATTTGAATCACTCATTATGGCATCCAGCAACTGCTAATTCAGGAGTAGTAAACAGCTGCAGAACAAAGTGCGCTCTCCTTGCCCCAGTCCTGGATCAGTTATTCTATCACACTTCTGCACTATTTCCTTAGTCCACACCGACCATTCTTATGGTTTTTTTTGCTATTGCCAGTGTTAAATTATGGGATGAAGCTGATGTTTGTTTAATGTATGTATGATATATACAGCCAGCAAGAGAGGGATTCTTCATTCCATTAGTTTGAGTCGGATTCAAACTTCAGGTGTCTGAGGTGAAAGGATATTCTGCCAACACCTTGCCAGGGCCAACAAGCAAATCTTAAAACTGTCAATCAGCTTCGTCAGCCCTTAACTTCTCTGTTGTTTCTGGTAATTGAGTTCTGTTTAATTTTTTCTTAGATGATGGATTTTGATTCTCTTTTACCACTTCTATGGTTTTGTTGTCTTGGTTAGATCTTGATCAAGATGTTGCTATGGCCAATTATATCATTTTTATTACCTGACATTTATTTACAGGCTCTCTAGAATAACAATGTACTCACATGGTGCAAATAATTTTAATCACTCTATATAGCACAGCATAAATTTATTTAAAGATTTTCTCAGTTTCATATTCCTAGCAAAATTGTAAACTTGCTATTTTACAAAATGTTCATAATTTTGCTTGGAATCTGGAAAATTTCTTACACGCCTGTGGGAACATTGATATTAAATGTGGTAAATTGCATATGTTAAATTCCATATTGTAGAGATACGAGTATTCAATAGGAATTCTATGAATTCGAAGGCATGTAGTTGCAGAACACCACTCGTTTATATAGCTGAAATTCAATTATGTGGGTTGATGATTTGTTATTTTGAAAATATAGTTTAGACAGAATAGGCATATTGCCTTGAAGCTGATTGCTTTTATGTTTAGAAATGTTTGTGGATATTAAGATATACTGTATGTTTATGCTGTACAAGACCTGCTTGACGTGGCATATTTTGTTATTTACAGACAAAATATATAGATACATGACATGGTGTAACTTCTGTCTCACTTTTTTCCCTCTACGACTGTTTGTTATTTTAATCTTTATTCTCAATTTTCTAACTGCATAGAGCTTAGAAGAGGAGATAACATCGCTTTTACTTAGTAAAGAGAGCTTCTCAACAGGCTTGATGGCCTCCTTCTCGTCTGCTATTTCTCAGGCATCAGAGGGTGCTGGGTTGAAAGAAAAAGCTGCTGCTGAATCTGTTTCTCTCATATGCTCCAAACAGTTGTCTGAGGTGCTTTTGCAATGGAATTTGATTGGTAGTTATAAAAATCACCGTATGTCTACAGTATGAATTTTCTGTTTTGTCCTGGTCATTATTTGTACATCCTCTTGTATTTTCCACATTTTTAAATTGCTCATCTTTCATGTTTCTTATAATTCCACAGTAAACTTCCATAATTTTGTGTTTTATATATTTATAAATGGGAGATACGTTGCAGCAATTTCATCCGTCATAATTGATTTTTTTTCCCAACAATCTGTAGTAAAGAATATTCATTTCATGTTATTGTGACTGCTTCCTGTTCTCCAGGATCTTGCTTCAAGAACAGAGGGGTTTCCAGCAGCAGCCGGAGATGTTGCCAAGGTGGTCTTTATTAGATAATTCCACCAGAGCATAGCCATTATAACATCATTTATTTTGTTTTCCATGATTATCATTTTAAGTTTGCATGGTCCTATTTCATGTTTCTTGCCTCATCCTTTTTTTTCATTCATTTCCTTGTGTAGAGCTCAGATGAGAAACAGAAATTCGAGATGGAGGAGCAGGCAGAGGTTGTAGTAGAAGAAACAGTAGTGATTGAAGAGGTAAAGAGAGCACCCAGCTATTCAAAAGTAAAACGTGAAAGAGCTGTTGAAAGCAGCGCAATTGTGCTCCCCTCTGAGGTGCCAGCAAAAGAGGGTTATGCCTCGTCCTCTGATAGCCATAGTGAGAGTGAGGAAGAGGCAGACTACCACCCACAGACCAAGGAAGGAGAAAATGTAAAGAGAGAAAAAAATGAATTTAAGACATTGACTACAGTAGGAATGGAGCCCAAGGTGTCGGTAACAGAAATGGAAAAAGGACATCATCCTGCTGTTGTGGTATGTAAAATGCAGGATGTCCCAGAAGAAAGTTTGCAAGAAATGCGGAATGGAGAACTGAAGGAAACCAAGCACATGCAAGAGCAAGAAGACACCAAACCCAAGCTAAATGGAGATGTTTCGTATGTTGATAGTGATGCTGTGCCAGAAGTTATATGTTGCTCGGAGGTAAATGTTCACAGCAATTGGGTCAGAAGTAAATGTTAGTGTGCAGGAATTGTCTCCAGTGCACACTGCCTCTTTCCTGGGTGTTATGGAGAAATTTCAATTTGCTTAGATTTAACAAGTTTCAAAAATGAACAGAAATAGTTATCAACCACCCTCTGCCTGCTTCAGTCTTGGTTTCTGGCTGCATTGCTTGCACTGGAGGTCTAGGCAGCCACTTAACCTTCTGTTGTGATTTCAATTTTTTTATTGAAATATAAAATAGTTGAATATTTTGTGTCCTGTGTTTTATGTCATGCTATCTGTTTTAATAATACGCATCTTGAATTTTGTCATCAACCCATTTATGATATGAACTTTTTCCATTGTTATATTTATTCATTTTTTTCTTCTTGCTATTGGTTTTCAGTTGACATCTCTTTTCAGCTTATCCTCAATGTATATCTGATTTTACTTATTTAAGTTTCTTACTAATAGCCTCCTGTGGTGAAGACAGAAATGGTGACGATCTCGGATGCAGTGAACCCTGACAAGACCGAAATTGCAACAAAAGAAGTTCCAATTGTGCAAACGGAGACTAAAACCATTACATATGAAGCTGCCCAGGTAGACTTCTCTTCTGAACATAAGTGGTGAAGTTTGATATGTCATCATTGCCTTTCAGTGAGGATTGCAAATGTGTACACCATGTAAATTTAGTCTATACATGAGTAATTTTATATTCTTTTATTTTTCCAAAAGTCCCTTCTGCCGCTCATAACTTGTAAAACATATTTTGTTTACCTATAGCTTTTTGAAAGATTAAGAATTTAAAATTTGCAAATTTATTTTAAAATTCCTGGCATAAAATATTAATTAATTCCTGTAAATACTTCTCACTAGTATTGGTTCTCTTCCCCGTGTGGTTCATATTCATTCTTTTCCACTGAAACAAATATAGATGACCTTTAGCCACCTGTATTTCTGCCTAACTTGCTGAGAGAGAGATCTGGGTAATGATAAACTCTCCTTTTGGAAATACTCTTGCCACCACTATATGAATGTTCGGATATACAATATTGGATTTGCTGCTAGTTTATTGCCTCAGTTAGATCTTTGCCCATATGTATCTCCCCTCAGTTCAAGGTGGGGTTTCAGAATTTGATTTGTGTCCTGTCCTACCCACTGTATCTATAAAGTTACATCAATTCGACTGCATTTCATACAGAATGCTATGCTGTTATATGCTTTTCATCGTAGCTAAGTATCCAGCCACAGCAAAGTCAGTGTACTGTTTTAACCCTTTCAAACAGTGCAGTTAAGTAAGTGACATTTGAAGCATTCTGGTTTTCAGAGCTTAAATAGTCAAAAACATTTTAATGATATTCAGTTTATCCGAGACTTGTCTGCTTCTTTTGAAAACCCCTTGATAAATCAGGGGCGCACCATTTGGTCCATTAATATTTGCATCTATTATTAGCTCAATTTGAAGTGTTATTTACTTATTCCATATTCAGGAAGTCAATCAGATGTTAATAGTGTGAAGACAGTGATAGTTGAATACTTCTGTAATTGTTTAGCTCCATCAAGGCATTAGGTGAACATATTCACCTTGGTGTAATGCTTAAACAAAAGTCTCCACATATTATGTAAGCTATTGCAGTTTTATTTTGAAATAGCACTTTAATTCAACTGATTTATTAATCTAGTGGGATATTCTATTTATGCAACAGTATTATATTAGAAGTACTTCTGACCAAATTAAGTGGACTTTCTCATTTTGTTGTATTTCAAGGGTGATGGCAGTGGAGACAATGATCCTGGTGTACTGATGAGTGCTCAGACTATAACTTCTGAATCTATTTGTACAACAATGACAACCCAGATTACGAAGGTGTGTAATAGGTAATGGGCCATCACATCACTGTGTGGCCTGCATAATGTAATGAGCATAGTTTTGTTTGCATGCTATCGTTAAAACTGTCCACTGAATACAAGTTAAATTTTCTTTACCTTACCAACAAAGTGCACTGCTGAAAATTATTGATGGCACTCACTGATTTTCTAGTCTTTTAACTTCCGCGTTCAAAATAAGGAATTATGCTATGCTGGTGGGAGTCATTTTTCAGAGCACTATCCATTTTTTTAAAAATGGCTGATTTTCCTCGAGGACTGATTAGTTATCGTATCACTTTGACAGAGGCTTCATTTCTTTTTACTCTTTGAAGAAATGGGCCCCTTTTATTTTGTCGCCCACAACAAAGAAACATTTCAATACAATGTGGTGAAGATTTCTGGTAGGCCAGAAGATCACGAAACACAAGACGTGGGAGTAGTCATTTGGCCTCTTAAGCCTGCTCAGTAAGATGATGGCTGATCTGATGTTGGCTTCAATTTCACTTCCCTGTCTCTACCCCAAACCTCTGACTCTGGGGATCTATTCGTTGGTGGCAGCTTGGAGGGTTTGGTGGAGGGATTTGAGTTGCCCACCGGGTATGGGTATTTACAGATGATTGGTTTTGTCAGGAAGCAGGTGCTGACCTTTCTCCATCTGCCGCCCCAGGTGCTACAGGACAAGGTGGTGTCAAAAACAGGGGTAGGTGAGGGGCAGACTGGCCAGGATGAGTAGATTTTTAGAAGTGGTGGAGGATAGGTATGGGCAGTGCACAGGTGGGCCTGCAATCATGTCCGCATGTTTTGGGCCTGTCCGAAGCTTGAGGGATTCGGGACTGCAGAAACCGGGGGTGTGGGTGAGTGACCTGGCAGAGTTCCTCAGGCTGGAGAAGATAAAATTTGCCTTGAGTGGGTCTGTGCAGGGGTTTGTCCGGAGATCGCCGCCGTTCATCGACTTCTTTGAAAATTGTTAAGATGTCAGCGGGGGGAGGGGGGGGGGGGGGGAAATGTGTAAAAAGGAGATTGAAGAGCAGGACGGTGGGGTGTTAGATATTTTTTTTTTTTTTTTGATTATTTGCATTCTTATTTGCTTGTCTTTTTATGGTTGTGTTTGATGTGTGTAATATATATACCTCAATAAGAGGTGTTCCTTTATAGAGCGAGTTAAGAGCAGCTCATGCCCATTCAAGATTCTACTTGAGAGCTGGGTTTTACTTGTTAGTTGATTGCTTCTGGACAGGGAGAGGATGCAGAAGGGGTGAGTTGAAACTGGGGTATGTGGTGCATTTTATAGTATTGCAATAAAACAGTTGAGAACCACCAGAATGCATTCTAATGCCTAATTCGTTAACAATTTGTTTTAACGCATGCCCCGACTCCCCGTCTCTTTCATTCTTACCTCCCCTTCCCTGGCTCCTCTCACCTCTGGCTCCTCTCGCCTCTGGCTCCTCTCGCCTCTGGCTCCTCTCGCCTCTGGCCCCTCTCGCCTCTGGCCCCTCTCGCCTCTGGCCCCTCTCGCCTCTGGCCCCTCTCGCCTCTGGCCCCTCTCGCCTCTGGCCCCTCTCGCCTCTGGCCCCTCTCGCCTCTGGCCCCTCTCGCCTCTGGCCCCTCTCGCCTCTGGCCCCTCTCGCCTCTGGCCCCTCTCGCCTCTGGCCCCTCTCGCCTCTGGCCCCTCTCGCCTCTGGCCTCTCTCGCCTCTGGCCCCTCTCGCCTCTGGCCCCTCTCGCCTCTGGCCCCTCTCGCCTCTGGCCCCTCTCGCCTCTGGCCCCTCTCGCCTCTGGCCCCTCTCGCCTCTGGCTCCTCTCACCTCTCACCTCTCGTCTCCTCTCACCCCTGGGCCCCTTGCATCCCCGCCACCCCCCATTCGCTCACATCCCTCTCGGCCCCTTTCACCTCTCGGCCCATCGCTTTCCTCTCTTCCATCTTCCCCACCGGACGTCACATTTTCCACTGGCTTCGCGCCCAATGTAATCATGAAAAAACATCAGCGGCTGACTTAACTCTTTCTTTTCCTCAGACTGTTAAAGGTGGCGTTTCCGAAACAAGAATTGAAAAACGTATTGTTATCACAGGGGATACAGACATTGACCATGATCAGGTTGGTTTCATTTTTTGTAAACTTATTGATATATTCACTTCGTGGGGTTTCAAATATTTCAGCAGTGATTCAGCAGTACTTGGCAAGTGGAATGAGAAGATGTGAATTTTACAATAATGTAAGGGAGCAAATTGACGTTAAATGATTTTAATGCAGAATTTTGAGCTTTTCATGCTGCTTTCAAACTGCTACATTTTAATTTTTTGCACTTCTACTTCAAACATTCATTTAAAATATGAGCAACATTTGTCTTTAAAAAAAAATTTTGAGTACCCAATTCATTTTTTCCAATTAAGGGGCAATTTAGCGTGGCCAATCCACCTAACCGGCACATCTTTGGGTTGTGGGGGCGAAACCCACGCAAGCACGGGGAGAATGTGCAAACCCCACATGGACAATGACCAAGGGCCGGGATTGAACCTCTGACCTCGGCGCCATGAGGCAGCAGGGCTAACCCACTGCGCCACCGTGCTGCCCTGCAACATTTGTCTTTAAGCTATTTATTTAGCACTGTGACTTTTAGTTTTAGAAGTAGAAGCATGAAATTGTTTTTTTTTGTGGGAAATATTTGAGTAGATTAAACTAGAAATGCTACATTTTCTCTTCCAAAATCTTTGTTTGAAGTTCAGGGTAGGCTGAGAGTATTGAGAAGATCTGCCTCATTGCTTTTTATTCTGTGGCAAAGCATTAGAGAGTGAAGATGCCTGGTGCTCTAGATGGTTATAGTTAAGGCTATCATTCCTGGTGTTCCACATAAACAACGTGACCATAAGCTATGGTTTAATGGCAGTAGTGATTTTCCAACTTTTGTTCAGGATTCCTTGAAATTTGTATTTTTTTTTTTTTTTGAACCATCAGAAAAGTACTGTGCAGCTTCAGTAGTTTTTTTTAATATTCATTCATGGGCTATGAGCTGGGTCAGCATTTATTGTCCTTTCCTAATTGCCCTTCAGGTGTGTGGTTTGCAAGGCCATTTTAGAGGCACTTAAGGGTCAACCACATTGCTGTGGCTCTGGAGTCACATGAGGAGTAAAGGACATTAGTGAACCAAATGAAACCTGCAATGGCTTCATTGTCATCATTAGACTTTTTAATTCTAGATTTTTATGAAATTCAAATTCCACCAGCTATCATGGTGGGATTCAAATCCAGGTCCCCAGAGCATTACCCTGGGTCTCTAGATTACTAGTCTAGGCAAGACCACTATGCCAACACCTCCCCCACTGTTCGTACTGTTGCACTAAAAGATCGTTTTAATAAACAATTTTTTGGTGGTTTTCATGTCATGAAGGTCGTTGGTGAGCACTGTGACTTCACAGTGCCAGGGTCCCAGGTTCGATTCCCGGCTTGGGTCACTGTCTGTGCACAGTCTGCACGTTCTCCCCGTGTCGGCATGGGTTTCCTCCGGGTTCTCCGTTTCCTCCCAAAAGTCCTGAGATTGATAAGGCGCAGTAAAATGTCCTTTATGTTTGAATTTCTGGTAGATTGTCATCACGTAGTCGAAGATTTGTATAGGTTCAGAAAGCATTCCCAAGTCAATTAGACAGTCAGTGCCTCCTTTCTTAAGCATAATGGTGAACTATTGCTGCCATTTCTTAGTTTTCTTGGGTTGGTCTAGCTGCAAAGGAGTGCCTTGTGATGGGTAGATTACCAACTTTTCTTAGGTTTCAGTATAGTGCTTTGCAAAGACAGAGAAATGTTGCAGGAGAGCAAAGCAGTTGTGTTCTCTTTGTGACCTGAACAGGATATCTTTCACACATATACATCAATCTCTCAGGTTGGCCGAGGAACCATCGGTTCAGCAATTGATCATACCATCTTCCTCCACATGTATGCTGTCGATGCTCAGCACTATCTTAGCACCACCTGTAACTAATTCTCCACTCCATCTACTGTTAGACATATGCAACATCCTGTCCTGGATGAGCTGACATTTCCTCCAATTAAACAGTGGAAAATGAAAGCCATTCTTTTTTAGCCCCTGCACAAACTCCATTATTTTGCTATCAATTCCTACACCACCCCTTCCGCCCCCTTGCCAATGTATCAGACTGAACCAACTCCCATCCCCACTCCCGATGCATAATCTGATTCGATTTATCCCGCCCCACTACGCAAATCCTACCTACTTACCTTATGCACTTACCTTCTCCCTGGCTTGTCAAGGGCCTTTAAACTTAGCTGGATCTTTAACTTAACTGCTTTTACGGCAACTAATTGCATAAAAAAGGGGACGTGGGCTCCTTACATCCGACTGAGCTAACCTTGGTGTTAGACCCTGGGCACAAGCTGCACTGCCTGGATGTTGCCTGGCCTGAATCGGAAGGGCGGGCGGGATAGGATTGAAAGAAATTTGAGCAAGAAACTAGTAGCAGAGTGCCAATTCAACTCGGATTGCCACTCCGCAGAAGTTCAGCCCAATATCTCTTTCAGATATGAGTCTGAGGAATTAATTCAAAAGCCATCCAATCTAAACACTCTTGTCCTTGTTTCATAATATGGCCCAACTAGCCCAAGCTAAGTGTGTAGGTATGTATATTTTTCATTAAACGTGGGATTCCTGATACAATATTCCATAAATGGTCAATGGACATGTTCTGAAAGAGGGAAGCACAGCGCTTTTACATGGACCTTTGAGCAACCATTTCATTTGGAAATTTTGATTAGTTTCGTTCTCAGTAAGTAAACTTCTTTTCTGACTTTAGAAGATTTTCTTTATGCAAATTTAAATAGTGTATCTGTGTTCCATACAAATATTGGTAAATTTAATTATTCCATTGTTTGTTGTGTATTTTGACTTGTATTTTTTTCCCAATCCCATCATTATTGTTTGTAATTCTGGGTAGGCCTTGGCCCAGGCAATAAAAGAAGCCAAAGAGCAGCACCCAGACATGTCAGTCACCAGGGTAGTGGTACATAAAGAAACAGAGCTCACTGAGGACGGGGAGGAATGAGTTAAGGTAAGGGAACACAGCATCTATTGAGGCAGCAAATATAATACTTAATCAGAGCAGATATTATGTTCTTTATAACTCACCATTTTTTTTTTTCAGCATGCTTTCTTTTTCTATGCAGGGAGAAATGCATGGTATGAATATGCATTGATTCTTGGTTGATTACTAGCCAGCAATGCCTGCTTATAATTTCATATTCTTTATGTTTTGTCTGGTCAAAGTCACAGTACTGCAGTTGACCTTGGTATGCTGCAAATGGTCCAATCTAAATTTTGTTAACCGATTGACTGAACACAAAAATCAAGGCTTCAATAAATAGTCTGAAAGCAAATATTTACTTGAGAAAAATTTGGAATTACTTGTCGACAATTTGAGTAACACAATTCCGTACATATATTTTGATTGGAAGAACAAAAGAAAATCGCCAAAGTAGACCGATGCTAGCATAATCACAATTTTATCTTAAACGTATTCGAATTAAAACAAAAATTTAACAAGTCAAATAGCTTCAGCCCACAGTCAGCTAAATTAATGAGATTTAATGAATTGGGCCCATTTTCTTCACTTTTGGCTTGCATCCTGCAATTATTTGAATATCCCCCAGTTAAATCAGGAATACTGTAGTACATGTTTCTAGTTGTATTAAGTTGCATTTTAAGTTGTTTGATTTGTTTTTTCAATGCATTGCACAATTCTTTGTTTTGCTATAAATGTTGGATTTATTTTACTTGATTTGTTTGAACAACATCAATCATTAGAAGTACGTTAAAAGTCATAGTTGAAACACGGGAGTTCCAAGACTAAAGGTGCTGTGTCCCAGAATTTGAAAAAGGTTGTGGTTGCAAGCTGCAGAAATTTATAATGGAGATTTCATGCTATTTTTACAACATTTTCTTTTCCAAAACTTTCTCCTGTCAATAAGTTATTGCTAACAAACATTTATTTTAATAGTGCATTGATTCTGAATGTGAGGTACTGTTGCTAGTGGCTGTGTTGACAATGTTCACATATTCAATGCACTATTTTGAAGAGAAGGGATGTGAGTATCCTTACATGGTTTAGTTGGAACAAATAGCAATGCTCATTTCAAGCTAGGATGCTTTCAAAGTGAGTTTGGTGTGGGGGAGTGGTGGGGGTGGCAGGTATAACAGCTCATTTAAATACCCGCACACCGGATTCACCCGGCGCCTGGGAGACCTCGCCAGGGCAACTTTTAGTACTGATCCAGACAAACGTGGACCAGGTGTAACCTGGGGGAATGTCCTAGACCATTGGAGAATCCTGGGTGGTCAGGAATAGGGCAGGGTGGCACACCGTGCCGATGTACGATGTGCCATGGGCACTGGCAGTGCCAGGGTGCGCAGGTGCCAGGTTGGCACTGCTGACGGAGGGGGGGGGGGCCTTGCCAAGCAAAGGGGGGTGAAGGGGAGGTCCAGGGACCTCCTCAACGTCGGGGGGGGGGTGGGGTGCTAAAAAAAAAAAGCGGATCTGTGGGAGATCGGGTTTACCAGATAAAATGGCACCCCGATCAAAGCACCTTCCGCAGGGAATCCCCCACAGTAGCATAGTGGGTAACTCTCTTACTTCACAGCACCAGGATGTCAGGTTCGATTCCCGACTTTGGTCACTGTCTGTCCGAACTCTGCATGTTCTCCCCGCGTCTGTGTGGGTTTCCTCTCGGTGATCCGGTTTCCTCCCACAAGTCCCGAAAGACATGCTGTTAGGCCATTTGGACATTCTGAATTCTTGCTCAGTGTACCCGAACAGGTGCCAGAGTGTGGTGACTAGGGGCTTTTCACAGTAACTTCATTACAGTGTTAATGTAAGCCTACTTGTGACACTAATTAATTTCAGTGTAGCCTTGGTGGGGAGAAACTCCGTCGAGGCCAAATAAAATGGCAAGTGGAATTGGCGCTGCAGCTGCCTAGAAACACCCTGTTAAACCCGCTGTTTGGAGGACTTCAACTTAAGTCCGTTGAATCATGCCCATTGTTTTTATTGGGGTCAGTGCTACATTTGTGTAATAATAGGAGCCTGAGGGGTGATCTTATAGAGGTGTATAAGATCATGAGAGGCATGGATCGTGTGAATACACTCACTCTTTTTCCCAGGGTTGGGGAATCGAGAACTAGAGGGCATAGGTTTAAGTTAAGACGGGAACGAATTAATGGGAACCTACGGAGCAATCTTTTTTACACAGAGGGTGGAACATATGAGGAATGAGCTGCCAGAGGAAGTGGTTGAGGCAGGGACATCGACAACATTTAAAAGGCATTTGGACAGATACATGGATAGGGAAGGTTTAGAGGGATATGGGCCAAGTGCAGGCAAATGGGGTTAGCTTAGATGGGACTTTTGGTTGGCGTGGACTAGTTTGGGCCGAAGGGCCTGTCTCCGTGCCGTCGATTCTATGAACGTGGGAGAAACTTGGGTTTTTGAGGGAGCGGTATTCCTGTACGTGAACCGATATTAGCTCAAGCGTTTGGTCAATGAACCGTGTTCTCTGGTTATCTCTAATGTTTGCCTCATCCTTTGCACAATCTGCTACCCAGTTGTTGCAGGGTGGTATGGTGTGGACCTGATGTCTTGTATTCCGTTCTCCTTCAAGAAGTTGTCAAACTCTTGAGGTATGAACTGTGGTCCATTATCACTCACCAATTACAGGGGCGGCTCGGTGGTGCAGTGGTTAGCACTGCTGTCTCATGGTGCTGAGGACCCTGCTTCAATCCTGGCCCCGCTCACTATGTATGGAGTTTGCATATTCTCCTCGTGTTTGCATAGGTCTCGCCCCCACATCCCAGGGTAGGTTGATTGGCTAGGGTAAATTGTGCCTTAATTGTTAAAAAAAAAATTGTGTACTTTAAATTTAGGGCAGCACAATGGTTAGCACAGCTGCCTCAAAGCTCCAGGGACCCGGGATCAATTCCCGCCTCGGGTGAATGTCTGTGGTGTTTTCACTTTCTCCCTGTGTCTGCGTGGGATTCTTCCGAGTGCTCCGGTTTCCTCCCATAGTCCAAAGATGTGCAGGTTAAGTGGATTGGCCATGCTAAATTGGCCCTTAAAATAATAATAATAATCACTTATTGTCACAAGTAGGCTTCAAGGACTTCCGGTTGCGGCGATGTGGAGCTAAGCCGCAAGTTTCGGCAGCTCTCGCGACAACGGACTTTCGGGCTCTCTAGAGGAGCCCCAACGGAACTTTTTTCGATTTAATCCCGTGTGGGAAGGTGCAGTGAGGTCCCCCCTCACAATATATGGCAGAGATCAGCGGTGGAACGACGAGGAAAGAGGCCCTGGAGCAGAGACCAAAACGAGGGGAAAAAGGCAAGACGGCGGAGAGCGGAGAACGAGCAGCGTGGGGGCCAGACCAACAGGAGTTCCTCAAGCGATGTGTGGAGGAGGTGAAAAACGAGGTGCTGGCGCCAATGCTGTTGGCGATCGAGGGGCTGAAGGAGACCCAGAAGACCCAGGCGGTGGAGCTTCGTGAGGTGAATGAGAAAGTGAATACCAACGAGGACGAGATCCTGGGCCTGGCGGTAAAAATGGAGGCGCACGAGGCGGTGCACAGGAGGTGGGCCGAGAGAATTGAGGTCCTGGAGAACAGGTCGAGGAGGAAGAACCTCCGGATTCTGGGTCTTCCCGAAGGAGTGGAGGGAGCTGATGCTGGGGCGTACGTGAGTACGATGTTCCATTCGCTGATGGGTGCGGAGGCCTCTCCGACCCCCCTGGAGCTGGAAGGGGCTCACCGGGTCCTGGCGAGGAGACCCAAGGGCGATAGTGGCAAGGTTCCATCGCTTCGCGGACAAAGAAAGTGTGCTGAGATGGGCCAAGAAGGTGCGGAGCTGTAGATGGGAGAATGCAGTGATCCGAGTATGCCAGGATTGGAGCGCGGAGGTGGCAAAAAGGAGAGCTGGCTTCAACCGGGCCAAGGCGGTGCTGCATGAAAAAAGTGTCAGGTTCGGCATGCTGCAGCCTGCGTGACTGGGTCACTTATCAGGACCGACACCATTATTTTGAAACGCCAGAAGAGGCTTGGACCTTTATTCAGATGGAAAAACTAGACTCGAACTGAGGGGATGTAGTTGTATATGGGGTTGTAAATATGGGTAAAGAATATTTCATGGGTGGGATGATGGATGGTGATGTGGGTAGAGTTCTGGTTAAAATTCCTAAAATTTCCTTTTTTCTTTTCTGTAGACAAGATGATGATTATGGGGAATGTGGGCGTTGGTGCTGGAGGGAGGTGAGACTCGGGGATGAGGGAACTGGGATAATGGCCGCAACAGGAGCTGCGCCATAGGGGGGCGGGGCTGGTTCAGGAAAGCGCGGGCTTTTTCCCGCGCCAAAAGGGGGGGGGGGATGGAGGAAGGTAAGGAGGAGGAGAGACTCCCACACAGGGGAGATCAACGGGAAGGCGGGGGAAGCCAGGGTCAGCAGAGGTCAGCTGACTCACAGAAGTAATATGGGGGGAGCACAAGAGCTAGATGTGGATGTGGGGGGGGGGGGGGATTCTAGGGTTGCTGCTGCATTGACCGAGGGGGAACTGAAAATGGAAGAGGTGGTCGGGGCGGGGTTCCCCGTCTGGGGGACTGGAGGGTGCGAGAGGCGCGGGCACGGGACTGGCATAAGCTAGTCGGGGGGGGGGGGGGGGGGGGTAGGTAGGTGACCCCCCAATCCGGCTGATCACGTGGAATGTGAGAGGCCTAAATGGGCCGGTTAAGAAGGCCCGAGTGTTCGCGCACCTAAAGGGACTGAAGGCAGACGTGGTCATGCTTCAGGAGACACATTTAAGGTGGCAGATCAGGTCAGGTTAAGGAAGGGATGGGTGGGACAGGTGTTCCATTCGGGGCTGGATGCGAATAATAGAGGGGTGGCAATACTGGTGGGAAAGGGGGTGTCGTTTGAGGCCAAGAACATAGTAGCGGACAAGGGAGGCCGATACGTGATGGTGAGTGGTAGGTTGCAGGGGACGGAGGTGGTACTGGTGAATGTATATGCCCCAAACTGGGAAGATGCTGGATTCATGAAACGGATGTTGGGGCGTATTCCGGACCTGGAGGTAGGGAGTTTGATAATGGGTGGGGATTTTAACACGGTGCTGGACCCAGCATTAGATCGCTCCAGATCCATGACGGGAAAGAGGCAGGCTGCGGCCAAGGTGCTTAGGGGGTCTATGGATCAGATGGGGGGAGTAGATCCGTGGAGATTTGCCAGGCCTTTGGCCAGAGAATTTTATTTTTTCTCCCACGTGCATAAGGCCTACTCCCGGATAGATTTTTTTGTTCTGGGCAGGGCATTGATCCCGAAAGTGGAGGGAACGGAGTATTCGGCCATAGCCATTTCAGACCATGCCCCGCACTGGGTGGAGCTGGAGCTGGGGGAGGAGAGGGACCAACGCCCGTTGTGGAGGTTGGATGTGGGACTGCTGGCAGACGAGGAAGTGTGCGGGGGTGTATTGAAAGGTATCTGGAGGCTAACGACAACGGGGAGGTGCAGGTGGGAGTAGTATGGGAGGCGCTGGTCAGGGGAGAGTTCATCTCCATCAGGGCTCACAGGGTGAAGAGAGAGGGCAGGGAAAGGGAGAGGTTAGTGGGAGAGATTTTAAGGGTGGACAGGAGCTATGCAGAGGCTCCTGATGAGGGTCTACTCAGGGAGAGACAAAGTCTCCAAACGGAGTTTGACCTGTTGACCACAGGGAAGGCAGAGGCACAGTGGAGGAAGGCACAGGGGGCGATATATGAATATGGGGAGAAGGTGAGCCGGATGCTGGCACACCAGCTCCGTAAGAGGATGGCAGCGAGGGAAATAGGTGGAGTCAAAGATGGCAGGGGAACTACGGTGCGGAGTGCAGGGAAAGTGAATGAGGCTTTTAAGGCCTTTTACGAGGAGCTGTATAGGTCCCAGCCACCAGGGGGAAAAGAGGGGATGCGGCGATTCTTGGATCACTTGAGGTTCCCAAGGGTGGAGGTGCAGGAGGTGGCTGGTTTGGGGGCGCCAATTGGGGTGGAGGAGCTGGTTAAAGGACTGGGGAGCATGCAGGCAGGGAAGGCCCCGGGGCCGGATGGGTTCCCGGTGGAGTTCTACAGGAAGTATGTAGACCTGTTAGCCCCGTTGCTGGTAAGGACCTTCAATGAATCAAGGGAGGGGGGGAACCCTGCCCCCAACAATGTCGGAGGCAACGATCTCTTTGATCTTGAAGCAGGATAAGGACCCACTGCAATATGGGTCGTATAGACCGATCTCGCTCCTTAATGCAGACGCTAAGTTGCTGGCAAAAATGTTGGCCATGAGGATTGAGGACTGTGTCCCGGGGGTGATTCACGAGGACCAGACGGGATTCGTAAAGGGTAGGCAGTTAAATACTAATGTGCGAAGGCTCCTAAATGTGATAATGATGCCATCGGTGGAGGGAGAAGCGGAGATAGTGACAGCCATGGACGCGGCGAAGGCCTTTGATCGGGTAGAGTGGGAGTATCTCTGGGAAGTGTTGAGGAGGTTTAGGTCCGGGAGAGGGTTTATCAGTTGGGTTAAGCTCCTGTATAAAGCCCCGGTGGCGAGTGTGGTCACAAACCGGCGGAGGTCGGAGTATTTCCGGCTGTATCGAGGGACGAGGCAGGGGTGCCCCCTGTCCCCTCTGCTGTTCGCATTAGCAATTGAACCTTTGGCCATGGCGTTAAGGGAGTCGGGGAAATGGAAAGGGGTGGTTCGAGGGGGAGAGGAACATCGAGTGTCGCTGTACGCAGACGACCTGTTGCTGTATGTGATGGATCCAGTGGAGGGGATGGTTGAGGTAATGCAGATCCTACGGGAGTTTGGAGACTTTTCGAGCTATAGGCTCAATGTGGGAAAGAGTGAGCTCTTTGTGATCCATCCGGGGGACCAGGGAAGAGGGATAGACGACCTACCGTTGAGGAGGGCGGAAAGGACCTTTCGATACTTGGGGATTCAGGTAGCTAGGAGCTGGGGGGCACTGCACAAACTTAATTTGTCGCGGTTGGTGGAACAGATGGAGGAGGATTTTAAAAGGTGGGACATGTTGCCACTCTCGCTGGCGGGTAGGGTACAATCAGTTAAAATGGTGGTCCTTCCGAGATTTCTTTTTGTATTCCAATGCCTCCCAATTGTGATCACTAAGGCCTTTTGTAAGAGGGTAAGCAGGAGCATTACGGGATTTGTGTGGGCGAGCAAGACCCTGCGGGTAAGGAGGGGTTCTTGGAGCGTAGCAGAGATAGAGGAGGGTTGGCGTTGCTGAATTTGGGTGGTTATTATTGGGCAGCCAACGTGGCAATGATCCGTAAGTGGGTGATGGAGGGAGAGGGGGCGGCGTGGAAGAGGTTGGAGATGGCATCCTGCAAAGGAACGAGCCTGGGGGCGCTGGTGACGGCACCGCTGCCGCTCTCGCCGACAAGGTACACCACGAGCCCGGTGGTGGCGGCAACGCTAAAGATCTGGGGGCAGTGGAGACGGCACAGGGGTGCGTCGGGAGCCTCGGTGTGGTCCCCGATTAGAGACAACCATCGGTTTGTCCTAGGAAGGATGGACGGGGGGTTTCAGAGCTGGCATCGGGCAGGGATTAGAAGAATGGGGGACCTGTTCATTGACGGGACGTTTGCGAACTTAGGGGCGCTGGAGGAGAAGTTTGGGCTACCCCCTGGAAACTCTTTCAGGTACATGCAAGTGAGGGCGTTCGTGAGGCGGCAGGTGAGGGACTGTCCGCTACTCCCGGCACAGGGGATTCAAGATAGGGTGATTTGGGGCGTATGGGTCGGAGGGGGCAAGGTGTCGGCGATATACCAAGAGATGAAAGAAGAGTGGGAGGCTTTGGTAGAGGAGCTGAAGGGTAAATGGGAAGAGGAGTTGGGGGAGGAGATTGAGGAGGGGCTGTGGGCTGATGCCCTAAGTAGGGTTAATTCCTCTTCCCCGTGTGCCAGGCTTAGCCTGATACAATTTAAGGTGGTTCATAGAGCGCATATGACGGGGGCGAGGCTGAGTAGGTTCTTTGGGGTGGAGGACAGATGCGGGAGGTGCTCAGGAAGTCCGGCGAACCATGTCCATATGTTTTGGTCATGCCCGGCACTGGAGGGGTTCTGGAGGGGAGTTGCGGGAACAGTATCTAAGGTGGTGAAAGTCCAGGTCAAGCCAAGCTGGGGGCTAGTGGAGTAGTGGACGAGCCGGGAGTGCAGGAGACGAAAGAGGCCGGCATTCTGGCCTTTGCGTCCCTAGTAGTCCGGCGAAGGATCTTGCTAATGTGGAAGGAGGCAGAGCCCCCCATCGTGGAGGCCTGGATAAATGATATGGCAGGGTTTATCAAGTTGGAAAGGATAAAGTTTGCCTTGAGAGGGTCTGCGCAGGGGTTCTATAGGCGGTGGCAACCGTTCCTAGACCAACTCGCGGAGCGTTAGATGAAGGTCGGACAGCAGCAGCAGCAACCCAGGGGGGGAGGGGGGGGACTTCGTTCGTGGGGGGGGGGGGGGGGGGGGGGGGGGGGGGGGGGAGGGAGGGGGGGGGGTTCTCTGGGGGGCATTTGAGCAAGAAAACGCATGAATGATCCAGAAACTGACATGTACGGGAAGAATCCAATGTACAAAGTTTTGTATCTTATTGACTCGCCATGTTCATGTCTTGCCACGCGAGTTCTTTTTCTTTTCTTTGTTACGGGGTTGGGGGGGGCGGTTGTTTGTAAGGTGGAAAATATTATTATTGTAAAATTCTTATTAAAACATATTTTTAAAAAACAAAACAAGTAGGCTTCAATGAAGTTACTGTGAAAAGCCCCTTCGAGTCCAACGGTTAGGTGGGGTTACTGGGTTACGGGGATAGGGTGGAGGTGTGGGCTTACGTATGGTGCTTTTTCCAAGGGCCGGTACAGACTCTATGGGCCGAATGACCTCCTTCTGCACTGTAAATTCTATGAAAACAGGGCTGTATGATCCGAAGGTAGAACATTGTGAAGATAACTTTATTAATTGCTTTGATTGTGAATCTAAATTCAAGACCAAGGTATTAATTGGAAATTAATTAATTAATTTAATTGGATTGAAAGGTACCCAGCCATGTAATTGGTTGTGGAAAAATGACAGCTGAAACAGCAAATATCTAAACATATGGTGGGGAAGATACTGATTAATGATATTCCAAACTGAAAGAAAATGGGTGTATCAAAGGTCGGAATAAAAAGTAATTGGAACAAAAATAAAGTCTAGAAATGGCTTTTGGTGGTACAGAGATAAATAATTTATGTCCAGGTCAGAGTGTTGTATGATTTTGAGGGCAAACTTAGAGGTAATAGTATTTTACCCATACGTCTGCTACCTTTTGTGGTGTTGGACGTTCTGACACACAGATGAGCCAACACGGTTGTATATGGTACAACGCTATTTTATTTAAACTTTCTATGTACAGTTTTGTCTTGATACTCTGCACGTGGGGATTCCCTGTTTGTGATCTTGTAACAGGTCTTGTCCATGTCTTTGTCCCCAGACCTACTGTCCACTAGGTGTCGTGCTCGTGCTTTTATGTGGTTGCTGTCCTTGTGTGTGATTGGTTGTGGTGTTGTGTGCTCTGATTTGTCTGTTGGTGTGTCCATCATGATGTGTGTGTTTGAATATCATGACATCCCCCCTTTTTACAAAGATATGTGCCTACGTGGTAATAAATATGATCGCGCCGTGAGTGCATCTAAGAGTGTGTGTGTGTTGTGTACAGCATGTGCATATGACGTAACTATTTACATGGGGCGATGTCGGGTGCGTCACATGAACAAGGTTGTACCATAACAGAACATGAATGCGAACGAGAAAAAAAAAACTTGAACAGTGGTCCAGTCAGACGATATCTGGAACGATAAACAACAACAGGTTATCATATAAAATTGTGTAACTTGTTAGACATATGAACGGTGTTATAAGTCCAGTCTAATGGGCTTGCGACGAGTTCGGGTTGACCGTCAGGGTGGCACACCACTCATCGGCTGGATTGATGGCATTGACCTTGTTGACATCGATGACGGAAACGCGGAAGGCATCCTGGTCATCTGCATCACTTAACTGGAAGTCTTGATGCGTGGGCTGGACGGTCCTGACTTGTCTGCGAGATTGTCGGGGATGTGCAGGATCCATGGGTTGAGCCGAACGACAGTGGGCAGCATAGTGGCCCATCTTGCCACATCTGAGGCACTGTCGGTTTTTAGCAGGACATTGCCCTTTTAAGTGTACAGCTCCACAATTGCCGCACGTCATGACGTCACGGCGTTCGTTGCGCCACTGCGCATGCGCAGTGCGATCTTCCGGTGGGCGCGCCTGCGCAGTGCGTCCCTCGATGTGGCCGTTATTTTTGGCGCGCACCAGCGCGGGAGACCGCGAAAAGCACGGGAAGCGGCCGCTGTCGTCCGGGCCGTGGGTCGGGAAGTAATCGACGGCCTGGATGCGTTCGGCGTCGTGGGCGGCCTGGCTTGCCGATTCGACGGCTGGGGACCCCCTCCGTGCCAACTCGGACGCCTGAAATCGGGCAAAACGGCAGGTTGCATTCTCATGGAGGACACAGGCTTCCACAGCAGACGCTAAGGTGAGGCTTTTATTTTAAGAAGCTGCTGGCGTAGGCCACTAGAGGCAACGCCAAAAACAATCTGGTCCCTGATCATGGACTCTGTGGTGCTGCCGTAACCGCAGGACTGCGCTAGAATTCGGAGGTGCGTCAAAAAGGGTTGACAAAGCTCCTCCTTACCTTGCAGGCGTTGCTGAAAAGGTATCTTTCAAAACTTTCATTCACTTCAACATTAAAGTGCTGGTCCAGTTTGAGGATGACCGTGTCATACTTGGATTGGTTTTCGCCTTCTTCGAACACCAGCGAGTTGAAGACGTCGAGGGCGTGCTGACCTGCGTAGAAGAGGAGCATTGCAATCTTCGTTTCATCCGAGGCACTCTGTTTTTCGTTGGCTCGGATGTACAGGTCAAATCGCTGCCTGAAGAGCTTCCAATTGGTACCTAGGTTCCCCGCGACTTGCAACGGCTGCGGTTTGTCGGTGCGGTCCATGTCCAGAATGGCAGGTTAGCTGGCAGGTATCGATCCACTCCTGTACCATGTGGTGTTGGCGTTCTGACACACAGATGAGCCAACACGGTTGTATATGGTACAACGCTATTTTATTTAAACTTTCTATGTACAGTTTTGTCTTGATACTCTGCATGTGGGGATTCCCTGTTTGTGATCTTGTAACAGGTCTTGTCCGTGTCTTTGTCCCCAGACCTACTGTCCACTAGGTGTCGTGCTCGTGCTTTTATGTGGTTGCTGTCCTTGTGTGTGATTGGTTGTGGTGTTGTGTGCTCTGATTTGTCTGTTGGTGTGTCCATCATGATGTGTGTGTTTGAATATCATGGCACCTTTGCCTTTCTAGCTGTTGGAGGTCACCGGTTTAGTAGGTGCCATCAAGGAAATGTTTGTGACTGTATCCCGTATATGTGATGTACAGAAGTGTTGTTGTTTCGAACAATATTGTAATGAGGATCATGGCAGAACCCAAACTGAGTTCCTATGAGCAGGTTATTGAGCATTTGGCACTTGATAGCACTGTCCATGACTTCTTCATCCGTTTTCTGGCTTGGAGAATTGTGGAGTAACCACGCTTAGGTAATAAAGCCATGGTTGGGGAGTTTGGCAGCCAATGGATTGAGATGGGACACAAAATAGGTAATATTTTCAAAGTAAGGTGGTCTTTGTGCTGAAGACCCAATAGGGTTCAAAGCTTAGCTTGGGATTGATCAGGATGCGATGCTGAGTTTTTGAACAGCTTGATCACTTTGAGCATGGGAATGGGTAAGTATTTTTGGCAGGAACCAAAGATAACAGCTTCAATATTGTAAAACTGAAACTGAAAATGCTCAGCAGGTCTGTCAGCATCTACAGAGAGAGAAAGAGTTGATATTCAAATGTTAACTCTGTTTAGTTCTCCACAGATGCTGCCTTAACTGTGGAGTATTTCCAGCATTTTCTGTTTCTGTTTCAGATTTCCAGCATCTGCAATATTCTGCTTTTCAGTTTCTGTATTGTGTTTGCTGGAGAAAACTGTCTTTCCCCCATGACTGAAGGTCATATAAGGAAAATTGACTTCTGCTTTTCAACAGATGTGGATTTATTTCACTGGTGGAATAACTATTGTATCTCCTTGGTAAAATGTCCTGATCAATCCAAATTATAAATTGTCTGAAATGAATCCTTCACTGATTTTGGACTAAATATGCATATTATGCTCTAATCAACTCTGGCTTCATCCATGGAATATCTGTTCAAATCTCAATTTAGAATTTCTTTTTAAAATGTTTTTTATTCAAAACGTATCTGAAAAGTTACAACACAAACAATTCGGGAAACAAACTTCCCAACACACAACTATACAGTGTGTACAAGTTTTTCCCCTTATTTGCCCCCCCCCTCACGATGAACTCTTTCTCAAACACGGTCACGAATATCCCCCACCTTGTCTCGAAACCTCCACTGAACCCCTTAACTCATATTTGAACAAAGTCATATGAGTCACCCAGCCAGGCCGCTACCCCTGGTGGCACTACTGACCGCTGCTTGAATAAAGTTCATCACTGGCACTCAGAGACGCGAAGGCCATAACATCAGCCTTCCTCCCCTCCATCAGCTCTGGCTTCTCCGATATTCCAAATATTGCCACCAAAGGGTCCGACTCAAACCTCCTCCCCCACTGTCCTTGCTAGCACTGCAGACACCCCCGCCCAGAATCTTTCCAACTTTTCTCATCCCCAGAACATGTGTGCCTGATTCGCTGGTCCCCACCCACACTTCTCACAATCGTCTGCCACCCCTGAAAGAACCACTCATTCTTGCCCACATCATATGTACCCTGTGTACCACCTTGAACTGCGTCAGGCTCATCCTTGCGCACAAGGAGATCCAATTTGCCCTTTATAGCGCTTTACTCCATACTCCCCAGTTTATCACCTCTCCCAGCTCTCCTTCCCACTTCTCCTTAATCTTCACCACTTGCTCACCTCCCTGTTCCCCCAGCCACCTGTATCTCCAATCCTGCCTTCCCCTTCCACATCCGGAAGCAGCAGTCGCTCCAGCAGGGTGTTCCTCGGCAACCTGGGAACTCTTTCCAAACTTTCCGTGCGAAATCCCTTACCGGCAGGTACCTAAACGCACTTCCTCTCAGGAGCTCTACCCTCTCCTTCAAGTCATCAGGAGTGTCTGGAGTATGAACAGGAACCTCGGCAGAATGTTCATCTTCACCACTTGGACTCTCCCAGCCAAAGTCAAGTGCAGCGTGGCCCACCTCTAGAAATCCTCCCCCACCAGTTTTGTTAAATTCCATTTGTGAAGCATCGCCCATTCCCTCGCTACGTGCATCTTGGGTATCTAAACCTGTCTCTGGCCACCTTAAATGGCATCCCCACTACATTGGCTCGCCGACCCAACACATTCACCTGGAACACTTCGTTTTTCCTAACATTTAACTTCTATCCATAGAACGCCAAACTTCCCCAACAAGCCCATGATCCTCTCCATGCTCTCCAGCAGGTCCGAAACATACAATGGTAGGTCGTCAGCAGAGAGCGACACCGATGCTCCCTGATGCGCTAACATTGGACTTGCCTTCTCCCCGTATTCATACTGCATGCCTCTTGCCCCCTACCCAGCTGTCCGACTGCCCTCCCCGTTGTCAGCCTATCCTCGGTTCTAGGACACAATTAAAATCTCCTCCCATAATCAACTGGTGCGTGGCCATGTCCGGGATTGTTGCCAACAACTTCCTCATAAAACCTACATCCTAATTTGGTGCATACACATTAACCAATACCACTGGAGTCCATTCTAATACCCCACTCGCAATCATATATCTCCCACCGGGACTTCCTCCACAAACCCCTTTTTTCTTAGTCATCAGAATTGCTACTCTCCACGACTTTGAATCAAACCCTGAATGGAAAACCTTTTTTTTTTTTTTTAAATAATTTTTATTAAAAATTTTCATAAAATACCAATAACAAAATGAGAAAAAAAAGAACCCAACAGGGTTAAGTACAAAACACAGTCCAGAAAAGCAACCCTCCATACCCACTCCCCCCTGTACATAAATAATAAATTAACATTAACACCCCGACTTCACACAACAGGCATATACACCCCCTCAGACCCTTCGGTGTAAATAACAAAAACAATAATAAAGTAACCCCCCCCCCCCCCCCCCCCCCCGAGCTGCTGCTGCCATTGACCAATGTCTATCGTTCTGCCAGAAAGTCTAAGACCGGTTGCCACCGCCTATAGAACCCTTGTACCGACCCTCTCAAGGCGAATTTCACCCCTCTCCAATTTAATGAACCCCACCAGATCGCTGATCCAGGATTCCACGCTTGGGGGCCTCGCATCCTTCCACTGAAGAAGAATCCTTCGGCGGGCTACCAGGACGCAAAGGCCAGAATTCCGGCCTCTTTCGCCTCTGCACTCATGGCTCCTTTGCCACCCCAAATATTGCGAGCCCCCAGCCCGGGTTTGACCCTGGATCCTACCACCCTCAACACCGTCCTCGCTACGCCCTTCCAAAATTCCTCAGCGCTGGGCATGCCCAGAACATATGGGTGTGATTTGCTGGGCTCCCTGAGCACCTAACACACCTGTCCTCGCCCCAAAAAACCGGCTCATCCTTGCCCCGGTCATGTGTGCCCTGTGCAGCACCTTAAACTGTATGAGGCTGAGCCTCGCGCACGATGAGGAAGAGTTCACCTTCCCTAGGGCATCTGCCCACGTCCCTTCCTCAATCTCCTCTCCCAACTCCTCCTCCCCCTTACCTTTCACCTCCACCACGAGGCCTCCTCCTCCTCCTGCATCACCTGGTAAGTTTCCGAGATCTTCCCCACTCCCACCCACCCCCCCCGAGATCACCCTGTCCTGTACTGTGTGTGGCAGTAGCCGCGGGAATTCCACCACCTGCCGTCTGGCAAACGCCCTTACCTGTAAGTACCTGAAGGTGTTCCCTGGGGGGGGAGCCCGTACTTCTCCTCCACCTCACCCAAACTCGCGAACTTCCTGTCCACAAACAGGCCCCCCAACTTTCGTATCCCTGCCCTGTGCCAACCCGAAACCCTCCACCTGTTCTCCCTGGGGCGAACCGGTGGTTCCCCCGTATTGGGGTCCACGCCAAGGTCCCAACTTCCCCACCCTATGCTGCCTCCACTGCCCCCAAATTTTGAGGGCAGCCGCCACCACCGGGCTCGTGGTATACCTCCTTGGAGGGAGCGGCAGCGGCGCCGTTGCCAGCGCCCCCAGACTCGTACCCACACAAGACGCCGTCTCCAGCCTCTTCCATGCAGCCCCCTCCATCACCCACTTACGCACCATCGTCGCCATTGGCGGCCCAGTAGTACCCACAGAGGTTGGGCAGTGCCAGAGTCCCCCTATCTCTACTCCGCACCAGGAACACCCTTCTCACCCCCTGAGTCCCCTCGCACCCACACAAACCCCATTATACTCCTGTTAACCCGCCTAAAAAAGCCTTCGGGATAAACACGTGGAGGCACTGGAACAGGAACATAAACCTTGGGAGCACCGTCATTTTGATTGACTGCACCCTACCCGCCAAGGACAAGCGGCAACGCGTCCCACCTCTTGAACTCCTCATCCATTTGCTCCACCAGCCTTGTAAAGTTAAGCCTATGCAGGGCCCCCTCAGCTCCTGGCCACCTGGATCCCCAAATACTTGAAGCTCCTCTCCACCCTTTTTAGTGGGAGCTCGCCAATCCCCCTCTCCTGGTCCCCTGGGTGAACCACGAACAGCTCTCTTCCCCATGTTGAGCTTGTACCCCGAAAAGTCCCCGAATTCCCTAAGAATCCTCATTACCTCCGGCATTCCCCCCACCCGGTCCGCCACATACAGCAGAGGGTCATCTGCATAAAGCGACACCCTATGCTCCTCCCCACCCCGCACCAACCCCCTCCAGTTCCTTTGCTCCCTCAGTGCCATAGCCAGGGGTTCAGTCGCCAGTGCGAAGAGCAGGGGGGACAGGGGACACCCCTGTCTCGTCCCTTGATGCAACCAAAAGTACTCGGACCTCCTCCTGTTTGTGGCCACACTCGCCATCGGGACCTCATACAACAGCCTAACCCACCTGACAAAACCCATCCCCAAACCCGAACCTCTTCACCTCCCACAGGTACCCCCACTCTACCCTATCAAAGGCTTTCTCAGCGTCCATCGCCACCACTATCTCCGCCTCCCCCTCCCTCGCCAGCATCATGATAACGTTCAAAAGCCTCCGCACATTCGCGTTCAACTGCCTCCCCTTCACAAACCCCGTCTGGTCTTCGTGGATGATCTGCGGCACACAATCCTCAATCCTCGTGGCTAAGACCTTCGCCAGCACCTTGGCATCTACATTTAGCAAGGAACTGAATGGAAAACCTGACCCACCCACCCCTTCCTTAGCCTAAACTGGTCCTTCACACGGAGGTGCGTCTCCTGAAGAAAGACCACCTCGGTTTTCAAGCTCCTACAGTGCGCAAAGACCCAAGATCTTTTGACTGGTCCATTGAGCCCTTGCACGTTCCACATTATCAGCCTCACTGAGGGTTCAAGCTTCCATTCCCCTCTACCGTACGCCATCTTCCCCTTTTGGCTCTACCCCCTGTTAATTTCACCCTATACCTGGCCCATCCAAGATGGCCCCTTTCTCCGCCCCAGACCACGTTTGTTCTCCAACCCTGCCTCGTTGCGTCACCATCACTCCCCTCCCCCAACATGTCCTCCTCCACCCCCCCCCCCCCAATGGCCACCTCTCTCGGCCTTCTCCCCACCTCACTTCCGTTCACCAGCATTACCTGCCAGCGTGACAACCCC
The DNA here is from genome assembly GCF_047496885.1 of Scyliorhinus torazame. Classification (NCBI taxonomy): domain Eukaryota; kingdom Metazoa; phylum Chordata; class Chondrichthyes; order Carcharhiniformes; family Scyliorhinidae; genus Scyliorhinus; species Scyliorhinus torazame. Next base: position 207,721,793 of record NC_092710.1, read on the forward strand.
TGCCCAAAGGCTTCTCCCACTGACCCCCCACCCCTCCCCCACCCTCACCCCTCTGTTCTGTGAAGAAGGCTCCCCACTGACCACCCCATCCAAACAAAGACTCATCTCAAACCACAGGACACTTTCCGCAAGAACAAAAAAACAGCACCAGGCAGCAGGAGGAGGGATGGGGACAGGCGTCCCCTTACAAACATTTCACCCCTGCAACCATTTGTCAATCCAACAGTATAAAAAAGAATAAAAATAAAAAACCCACCATGTCGATGGAAAAGAAACCCCCCCCCCCCACCCCCTCCAACCCACACTCTACCTGTATTCCCAATACTTCAAAGTGCCTGCACCTCGGTGTCTCACAATTGGTCAGTTCAGTTCTCTCCCAGTTTATGCTCCTTGACAAAGTCATTGGCCGCTTCTGGGGTCTCCAAATAGTATTCCCGGCCTTCATACGTCACCCAAAGCTTTGCCGGGTAGAGCACCCCAAACATGATCTTCCATGGCTTTGTTGAACCCCACATGCCATTTTGCCAGCTCAGTTCCAATGCCCTGGTATATTCAGACCGTGTTTCCCTCTCATTCCAGTTACGCTTCTTCCTGGCCCACTCTTTCTCCACAAACTTATGGAGCCTCACAATCACCACCTGCAGCAGCTCCCCCGCTCTAGGCTACTGGCTCAGAGATCTGTGCGCTCTGTCCACTTCAGGGGCCTTATCCAACACCCCCTCTGCCACCAGCCCCGCCAGCATCCTCAACTTATTTCGAGGCACACACACTTTCCACTCCAGGCAGGCCCACTATCCACAGATTCTGCCTTCTCAATTTATTTTCCTGCTCTGCCACCTTTGCTCTCAGTGTCTTGCAGCGATCTTCTAAGTGCCCCACCTCTGCCTCCAATGCCACTACCCGATCGCTGTGGTTCGACATCACCCTCTCAATCTCTCGGATCTGTGACCACTGCACCTCCACATTTCTCCACCCTCTCCAACGCCTTAGGGGAGCCACAGCCCGTTTGATGGCCTTCGAGCAATCCTCCTGCATCCCCTCTGGCGGAACTCTTCCTTGATGAAGGACATCAACTGTTCCATCTGGGGCTTTCCAGCTTGCACTAACCCCCCCCCCCCCCCCCCCACCATCCTTCCTGACTGCTGCGCCACAGGTCCCATCCAACTCCTTGGCCAGGACTTTCACCTTCTGCCGGGTTTGGTAACCAGCCGACATGCCACTCCCGAGGGAAACTCCTCCTCTGACCTCCAGCTACACTTTTCTATCGAAGTTTCACCCAATTTGAGGTAGAAAGAGCTCTTTTCTGCGTCTTCAAGCAGGAGCTGCCCTGTGTACGACCACTCACCATTGTCGCCAGCGGAAGTCCCCTCAATTTAGAATTAGTTCAAATATGTATCAATGTACCGAGAAATTCTTTAATATGTCATTTTTAAAAATCTAGGCAAAACGTAACATTTTGTTTTTAAATTTGCCGGTTTTGTATTTGGACAGCAAAATATGATATCCGTTCATCACTGTAAGAACACTATTCACGACGCCCTATGCTGCTCTTGCTCATGTATTGCTTGTTTGGCCTTTGTTCCGCACTGTAACCAGTCACTATTTGTCGATGTACTTTGTCAATTATTCTTTTTGTGCATGTTTCCTTGGCCGCAGGAAAATACTTTTCACTGTACTGCGGTACATGTGACAATAAATCAATCAATCACTCAATCAAACCTAGAATACCGAGTTTACTGAAATTGAAGATGAAAAGTTTGAAACACAGGAGGGAATCGGCCTTTTGGCTAAGATCAAGTGTAATATCTGCTCTGCCTTTTGGCTCAGATCTGGTATGTCTCTCTTGTGGGGACCATGAATTGGATTCAACTTGAATTGGTTTTTGGAGCAGGCAAGGAGCTGAGTTAGGGGTTCGCCACTGACCCAAACTCTGAGCCCTGTCTTTGTAACTCAGAAAAAATAATAAAAAAGATTTTTTTTTTAAATACAGAGTGCCTCAGCTTTGCGGATTAAAAGAATACTCTCAAGAAAGTGAACTGAAATTTGTAGAATGTGTTATACCTTTTTAATTAATTTGAAAATATTTGAGCGCAGTCTTTTGGTGATTTATGTTTTTAATTTAAAAGCAGCAGTTACATATATTTGGACAGTTGCAGCATCTTTGCTGTTTCTGTTCACTCTATAATGCAACATGCAGCACCAGGCTAAATGCTGAAGATAAATTTTTATAATACTCTGCTCTCCTTGCAGGAGAGCCCTTATGAATTTTTATTGAAACAGTCAGATATCAGGAGCAAAAATATAAGTATAATTTCATTGAACAATCTGCAATGTTTCTCTTGAATTTTATAAGTTATTTTAAATGTTCCTTTGCTAATCCTCTGTGCTCTTTACTTCCAGAAGTGAATATTGCCCAAAACTAAATGAAGAATCTTTACCATTAGAGTGACCACTGCCATGATTAATAGAGAAATGTTACCTCTGAGCATTGGTAAATTACTCCCGGCATAGCAGTCGCACATAGTGTGAATATTTGAAGATGTCAGAAGCCTACAGAAAAGCATCATTGGAGTTAACTATGTAAAATTATTAGCCTGTAATTTGATCATTTACTTTTTACTAATGTGATGGCTTATTAACCGACCACTTCTATATACCATTAGAATTTAATAACTGCAAGTAAATAGTATGAAAAAGGTTGCAAGTAGAATTTCCTTTTGACGAGTTTTGTACAGAACGTTGTGACTAATTTAGATACCTAAGCCACTCATTTTCAAAATCTGAATAAGTATGTGTATAACTTGTTGTTGCAGAAACATTTTTTTAGCATGATCAAGTAGCTACCAAATATTGTGGGAAAGAGAAATATAGAAAGACTTTAGTCAAACTTTTCCAGTGTCACTTCAAGCTCATAACATGTCAGTTTAAAATAATTACGTCTGTTTATAAAGAATCTCCTACCTACTATTATTGCAAAAATTTAAAGGGGACTTAATGCTAAGCAAACATCATTCCAATAAAAAAATTCACTTGTGCATTTACCATAAAATATTTTTTAAAGTCATCCATAGAACTCGGAGATCCATATTGGAAAGGGGTACTTTTCTATTTACTTACCAGTTCTATAGCATAACTTGGTAGGCAGCTTAAAATGTAATACTTTTAAATCATATTTCCTCAAACGAAAAGATCATTATATTGAATACATTTCTATAAATTCTTTTACATTCTGAATCTTGAGATTAAAAACTTAAGCTTTATAGTATAGTTGTTAATGGGCAAATTGTGTTGCATTTCTGATGGCTTTGTCTAATGTTTGAGGAAGATTTTGAAAAAACAATCTGTTTAATATTTTGCCTTTTCTGTAGATAGTACGGCAGAACCTTTTGCTTGGCATTTGTCTAAAACTGTACTAAATCTTGATGGCTCATTATGCTTTTGGCCCTTATAGGCAAATAAGCAAAATAATATTTTAGCAGCTTAAAGGTTGTGTTGATTGATATTCCTACTCCATGTAATGCTGTTGAAAATAAATTCTACTTCAAATATGTTGTTCTGACTATCTTCTATTTTCCTCGGTTTGGTTCGATTGTTAACCTCCTCAAATTATACATATGGCACTAAGAATTTGAGGAATCCAAACTTATCTCAGCCCATAGGGGGAGATCATTTCACTTGTTGAACATACAGAATAGTTATATTAAAGTGAATGTTACAAAAAGTTTTAAATTACTTTTTTTTTTAAAACAACATAGTTTTGAATAGTTTCAGATGTGATTCTTTATATCTTTATCTAGGTTCTCTTTGCTCCTCAGTGACTGGGACACTGCGGGAGAATGGATATGTGGTCAATGGGAGGAATGGGTCATTCTGTATGGCATTAACAACTCGCAGGTGACAGTTCATCTGGATGGGGATGGTGGACCCTCAACTCTGGACCGTACGTCGATTTCTACTTTGGTGACAGATCTGTCCTCGGCCACCCCCACGACCTCCAGTGCCCATTTCTCGTAGGGGGTGTCTGGCACCCCGCTGCTCGTCTAGGCCCTGTCCCGTTTGTTATGGGCCAACTTCTCCTATGGATACGGGGCATTGTTAGCCACAGGTGTCATTAATTGCATAGGTTGGGGGGTCTTTGGCGCGGGTGGGGGGGTGAAGACAGTCCGTATGAGGGAGGGGGTTAATGGGGAGTATGGGAAAATGAGGGGGATGTGGAGTATTGGGGGGGGAGAGGGGTGGCGCGGGCAGCACTGCTGGACATGGGTGGGTCGGGATGCGGAATGGTGCTGGGCAGGGCCGGTGCCATGCTCATTCTCATCGGGGATGGGGGAGGCCAGGGATCCTATGCTAACCCACTCGTGCGGCCTGTTGGAGGTCGTTGATCTTACATTACTGGGTGTCGGCCCTCCTGGTCACACTCCCAAGCTGATGCCCACTGCCACTCCTCCCAGGCGCCACTGGCTGCCCTGTGGCTGATTCTCCAAGACCCTCGGGGGAACAGGGCATCCCATCTGGCCCCAACCACGTCCAATGATCTGTCGAGTTCGATCTTCCCGAATATGGGAGCTGGTCTTCTTGGGGGTATGGCTGCGAGCTGTGTGGGATTGGCTGTGCAGGAGAGGTTTGAGTGCTGCTCTCCCTTGTTAGTGAGGGGCTGCTGAGAGCAGTCCCAGCGAATCAGCCGATGGGACCATCATTTGCGGTGTGAAGGCCGTAGGGCCTCATTAAGTGGACCAAATAACGTTTTATAGTGGCAACGGCATCGCCAAGCCGAACGTAGGGAAGCTCACGACAGTTCCTGCTTGCTACCACACTTGGAAACATTTCTGTTAGATCGTATCTTTAATGCCCACATCCAAATCATTGATATAGATTGTGAATAGTTGGGGGCCAAGCATTGGTACTTGCAGTAGTCCACTAGCCACAGCCTCAAAATGGCCCATTGATTCCTACTGTATTTTCTGCCAGCTAACCAATTCTCGTCCATGTCAGTATATCCTCTCTTCCCCCCCCCCCCCCCCCCCCCCCCCCAAACCTCACCCACCCCACCCCAATCGCTCCAATTTTGTTTACCAACCTCTTCTGTGGGGCCTTACGAGATGCTTTCTGAAAATCTAGATATACCACATCCACCAACCCTCCTTATCTATTGTGATCGTTGCGAACATGTGAAATGGGAGAAGAAGTAGGCCATTCGGCCCCTTGAGCCTGCTGTGCCACTCATTAAGATCATGGCTGACCTGACTCTGTTTCGAATTCCACATTCCCAAATACCTCTGATAACCTTTGATTCCCTGGCCTAACCAGAATCTATCTCCCTCTGCCTTAAAAACATTCAATGGCCCATCTCCACCATCTTCTGAGGCAAATAGTTGCACCGTTGTCCAACCCTCTTCATCTCTATCCGAAACGGATATACCTAATTTTAAAACAGTGCTCCCTAGTTCAGGACTTCCTTGACAAGACCATTCAGGATCTTGTATCCCGCTATGTAGTCTCTGCTCCGCTGAGCCGTCTTCAAATTATTGACAAAAGAGACCAAAACTGCACATATTATAAATGTGGTTTCACCCATACAGCTGAATCATATTACCCTTACTTATGGTCAATTCCTCTCGTTAGAAAGGGTGGCATTCCATTAGCCTTTTTAATGACTAAACTCTGCAGTCCTGCCACATCCAATCGTGAATGGTGGGGTCAGTTAAAGCAACGAAGGTCAGAAGTGGGGATGTTTGCAGATGACTGCACAACGTTCAGCACCATTTGCGACTCCTCAGGTAATGAAGCAAATGCAGCAAGACCTGGACAATATCCAGGCTTGAGCTGACAAGTGGCAAGTTACATTCACGCCACACAAGTGCCAGGCAATGACCATCTCCTCCAAGAGAGGATCTAACCACCGCCCCTTGACATTCAAGGGCATTACCATTGCTGAGTCCCTGCCATCAACATCCTGGGGGTTACCATTGATCAGAAACTGAACTGGATTAGCCGCATTAATACTGTGGCTACCAGAGCAGGTCAAAGACTAGGAATCCTATGGCAAGTAACTCACCTCCTGACCCCCCATCCCCAAAGCCTGTCCATCATCTACGAGGCACAAGTCAGGAGTGCAATGGAATACTCTCCACTTGCCTGGATGAGTGCAGCTCCAACAACACTCAAGAAGCTTGACATCATCCAAAGCAGCTGGCTTGATTGCTCCCCCTTCCACAAACATTCAAACCCTCCACCGCTGGCGAACAGAGGTAGCCGTGTGTACCATCTATAAGATGCACTGCAGTAACTCACCAAGGTTCCTTAGCACCTTCCAAACCCAGACCAGTACCATCTAGAAGGACACCGGCAGCAGATACCTGGAACCCTACCACCTGGAGGCTCCCCTCCAAGTCACTCACCACCCTGACTTGGAAATATATCGCCCTTCCTTCACTGTCGCTGGGACAAAATCCTGGAATTATGTCTAACTGCACAGTGGGTGTACCTACACCAAGGACTGCAGCGGTTCAAGAAGGCAATTCACCACCTTCTGAAGGGCAACTCTGGATGGGCAATAACTGCTGCCCTAACCTGCAACACCCACATCCCGTGAATTTATGTTTTAAAATGGTACCCCAGATCAGAAGGGCATTTTTGGAGTGAAACAGATGAAGTGAGGGTCGGTGCCTCAGAACCTGCTGAAGTATTACTGGGCGCCGAATGTTGAGAAGGTCAGGAAGTGGGCGGTAGGAGAGAGGTCGATCTAGGGGTGGATGGAGGAAGCCTAGTGTAGAAGAACGAGTTTCAGGACGCTGTCATTGGCACCTCTTCTGTTCTTGCCGGCGTGGTACTCCACGGGCCCGGTGGTGGTATTAGTGCTGATGGTATGGAATCAATGCTAGCAGCATTTTAGGATGGAGGGGATATCTCTGACGTTGATTTGGGGCAATCACAGGTTTGTTCTGGCAGACCTAGATTCCAGCCGTCATGTTGGCCTTTGCCTCCCGGATAGCCTGGACGTGGATACTGTTCAGATGGTGAGACTTGGAGCCGCCTAAAACGACAGTGTGGCTGAATGACTAAGCGGGGTTTCTGCACATTGAAAAGACAAAGTTTACTATTGGAGGTGCAGATGAGGGATTCTTCTCAAGGTGAAGGTTGTTCATCGACTTCTTAAAAAAAAAAGTGGTGAACCATCAATGGGGGGAGTTGTTTCGGCGGGGGGGGTGGGGGGTGTTCTTTTGCTATTATAGTTGAAAAATGGGGCAGGGGTTGGAATGGAGGGGTCCAGGAGGGATGTAGTAACGGCGTTGTGGCAGTAAGTGAAAAAGAAAGGCTGGTGACGCAAGGGTAGAAATAATGGACACAGGCCTTCCAAAGGCACAGAACAAAGAGGAGAAGAAGTGAGAGGTCGGCACGTAAACCAGTCTTTGAAGAGACTGGCAATAGTCCAAATGACCACCGAAGTGATCCCCTGCGAAAGGCACAATGACTTGTGTGCATGAAACCAAATGGACTCTGGCCAGGCATATCATGTTGGTGGACTCCCTAATCAAACATATTCACATTGTTAAATAAATCATGAATGTGTAAAGTTAAAATAGTATTGTAAGCAAATTTTAATGTTTTTCTGAGGAGGCGGAATGTAGTGATATGCCTGTATGTAATATCGCAAGTAACTGATGATGCGGCCTCCAGCCAGCAGGTGTTAATACTGACACACTAGACACACCATGCAGTCGCCAGACAGTGGTCATATGACCATGCACTCGAATATAAGGGGAGGCACATCCGGCCATCGGCAGAACCAGATATAGAGGGTGACAAGACGTACATGTAATTGGTCAGCACAAGGCAGTAACAAGACTCCATGATAACATGCTGTGTATCAGATTGTCATCTTACCACACAAGTTCTTCATAAAAGTACAAGGGACGAAACGTAACACCTCCCCATCGAGAAGTGCGCCAGGGCCCCCCTTTCGTGTTTCCTCGCGCTAGCTTTTCCCGCTAGTGTGGTGGCCCTTGTCCCGGGGCTGATCCTACCCCTTTCCTATGCCCGCTAGGTAGCTGCTCCTTCTGTCTTCATCGTCTCCTGCGTTCCACTGGCCTCGCCCTTCCCTTTGGACTGACATTTCTCTTCAAAGCGAGGCATTACTGTCCCGTGCAAACTTAGCATAAGTCCAGCATAGTTCTTTTTCCCTTTATCCTCCGCTTCGTCCTCAACAGCCTTGTCTGCCCCTTGTCCAGGCCATTCGTCCGTACGAACCCATCCGCCTCTGCTGAAATGTTCCTTGTTTTGGAACGTGACCAGAGCCTGGCTGGGAAGTTCTTTCCAAATTTCACTCCGCTTTTGTACACAGATGATTTCGTCTGGTTGAACATCGGCCATGAGCTTTGCCACCGTCGTGCCAGGTCTGCCCCAATGTCCTGGTAGACTTGAATTCTATGTCATTCTCAGCTGCTCACATTTGTCTGCTGTTGCTCTTTTTAGCCTTAGTCTATTGGCTCTGATTACATCACCTTTGCTCACGAGTCGCCAGGTATCTTTATGATACCGCCACGTGGTTCAAGTTCATGTTATGATTAATAATACAGCACACCGCTTAGTAAGGATTAAAACAACGGTCATTTATTATATACAACAAGCAATATTAATACACTAATACTACTATCTGTATAATAAACCTATCACTACTGGCCAATACTTAACTTAGGAAGAGCCCACCAGGTCAGGGAAACGAATGGCTTGTCCAATCAGATCTGGCCCGCGGGATTCAAATGGCTGCTACAGGTCGGTGGCTAGGTGTCTCTACCGGATAGCGATCGCTGGATTCAAACTTACTGTTGCCGGTTGCTGTTCTTGCGAAGGTCTCGAGCAGGCGAAGAGGAGAGAGAGAGAGAGATCTGAACTTGGCGCCTCACTTTTATAGGGCCCAGGGGCTTCCCGCCTCCCGGGGCGGCCCTTGACCCTGAGTCCCAAGTGATTGGATTTGTCCCCAATCCCTGGGGTCGATGTGTCCAATGGTGAGGCGATTCCTCGATCGGGGGGTGGTCGTTCACCTGTCTTTGTTTCGGCCACTGCAGGCGCCGACAGGTCTGGCCCGGTATTCAATTGCTAATATGTTGCAATTGTTCCCGGGGTTAGCCGATTTAACTGCAGATGCCTGGATAGATGGGCTGCAAACAGTCCTGAATGTAACTGCAAATACCTGGGTTGATGGGCTGTTGATAGCCCTGAGTATCGATCTGGGCTAACTTCCCCAGAGCCGAATATGCAATACTGTCTGCAGCTGCCTGCTTGTGTCTCGTTCACTGCTTTTCCCAGCAGTCTTTCGGGTTAGCCATTTCAAACTGGGTTTTGGCCAGATTAATCGGAACGCAGCCATTTTACGTGGCTACATTCTCGCCTTGTGATCCTAATGCGAAGCGTGAAGGATCACATAAATTTTGTCCTCTTCGTTCCCTGACCGGGGGGGGGGGGGGCACCTCCTACATGGCCACTACTCTGACCCTAGCTATGCACAAAAATTTACCTAAACAATTCTTGAGGGCGCTATGTCAGGCAGGGGCATGTATCTATAAAAAATGACCTGGGAACCTCTAATTTTACCTAAACAATTTTTCAAGCATTATACAATCTTATTGGATTTGTCACCAATCCCTGGGGTCGCTGAAAGAAGACAGAGGGTGGTGGTTGATGGGAAATGTTCAGAATGGAGTTCAGTTACAAGTGGCGTACCACAAGGATCTGTTCTGGGGCCGTTGCTGTTTGTCATTTTTATCAATGACCTAGAGGAAGGCGCAGAGGGGTGGGTGAGTAAATTTGCAGACGACACTAAATTAGGTGGTGTTGTCGACAGTGTGGAAGGATGTAGCAGGTTACAGAGTGATATAGATAAGCTGCAGAGCTGGGCTGAGAGGTGGCAAATGGAGTTTAATGTAGAGAAGTGTGAGGTGATTCACTTTGGAAGGAATAACAGGAATGCGGAATATTTGGCTAATGGTAAAGTTCTTGGAAGTGTGGATGAGCAGAGGGATCTAGGTGTCCATGTACATAGATCCCTGAAAGTTGCCACCCAGGTTGATAGGGTTGTGAAGAAGGCCTATGGAGTGTTGGCCTTTATTGGTAGAGGGATTGAGTTCCGGAGTCGGGAGGTCATGTTGCAGCTGTACAAAACTCTGGTGCGGCCGCATTTGGAGTATTGCGTACAGTTCTGGTCACCGCATTATCGGAAGGACGTGGAGGCTTTGGAGCGGGTGCAGAGGAGATTTACCAGGATGTTGCCTGGTATGGAGGGAAAATCTTATGAGGAAAGGCTGATGGACTTGAGGTTGTTTTCGTTGGAGAGGAGACTTAATAGAGGCATACAAAATGATCAGGGGGTTAGATAGGGTGGACAGTGAGAGCCTTCTCCCGCGGATGGAAATGGCTGGCGCGAGGGGACATAGCTTTAAACTGAGGGGTAATAGATATAGGACAGAGGTCAGAGGTAGGTTCTTTACGCAAAGAGTAGTGAGGCCGTGGAATGCCCTACCTGCAACAGTAGTGAACTCGCCAACATTGAGGGCATTTAAAAGTTTGTTGGATAAACATATGGATGATAATGGCATAGTGTAGGTTAGATGGCTTTTGTTTCGGTGCAACATCGTGGGCAACATTCTATGTTCTATCTCTCTAAACATACAATAACAATCACAACATTTAATATATTCTTTCCTGGCTTGGCAGTCAGGCTCAGGATCATACATTTCCATACATTTTCTTTTTATTTACAGGTAAAACCGCCAGTGCATGTTTTATTATTCATATGTCGCGGGGGTCTGGGGGTCTGGTCATAGCCGAATATCGAGGATCGGATCCGATAGACCGGGGTTCGAGCGCGGTACGCTCTCCTTTTCCACTTACGGAGGCGCGTGGTCTGTACTGCACAACCGAGTATAGCCAACGCCAACAGTGCCTCAATGATGTACGATAAGGAGTACCAAGTTATGAACTTGGCACACCAGGATAATGCAGCGTGGTTGGTGACTGGGCCCTCGGTACTACTGGGCCGTGAAGTGTTAACAGTAAAGGGGTTTGGAGTGATGGGGTCCGCGTTCCCGCGCAACCAAAAGTCCAGAACGAACATGTTGAGCACGATGAAAGGAGTCCTCATGGCTGTCTTCTTTCTTTCCTTTTCCTGTGTTCGCTGGTTTTCTCCGGACTTGGAGCTTCTGGAGTTCTGTAAGACAAGCGTAGTGTGTGTAAATACTTTGGTTTAATATCTGGTGTGTTAGTGTGTCTGTCCTTCTTGGGGCCAATTAAACCCTTATAATTGGTCACAGTATGTGACTCTTCCCCCCCCCCCCCCCCCCATTTTTTTTTTTCAAAACAAATGTTTGGACACGGCACACTTCCCAATGGTGGACCAGTGCTAAGTTTACCATGCAAATGTTCTAGTATGTAAATAGCATGTGGCAGCAACCCAAAGGTTGCCTAAATAAAATAAACTTTTTGAAAGTAAAGTTCGAATGAGGTGCTTGTGGGCCGCGACGGGTAAGATTTGGGTGGAGTCCCTGGGTAGGACGGCTACCAATACCGTATCTTCCCTACCCGAGCGTTTTTGACCAACGGGGGGGTCCCCAGGCAGGGCGGGTCTCACGCCGTTTCTCCACTGCCTGAGCGACCAAAGAACGGACAAAAATGTAGTCATCATGGTGGGGTTACTGTTCTGATTCTACCATCAAATCAGAAGGGTAGCTACGATCGGGCGTCTGGTCTGGTGACCATGTATCAGCTGAAAAGCTAGTTCCTCTGAATGGGCGTCTGGTCTGGTGACCAGGTATCTGTCGACAAGTTGGTACTGCTGAACAAGCGTCTGGCTTGTCCGTTTGGAAAAGAGCTACAAAGTTCAGGTAAATGGGTGTGGGGCGGTGAGAAAAGTCTCCTGTAGGACGAACAACATTTAACAAACAGACAGACAACATAAAACATTCTGCAGGTTCCATCAGGAGGGACAACACTTTTCACCAAGTGTCTCCTTTAAATCATCATGTGGACACCTCAGTTCTCGGTTGCGAACAGGGTCGCAAAAGGGTTGGCGGAGTCAGGCCCAAGGTCGTCAGCGTCTCCCGGGTGCCAAACTCTGGAGTGGATCAGGGCGGAAAGGGCTGCGTGGTGTGAGTTGGGATCGTCCTCGTCGTTGCGGACGAGTCTGCAGGAGTTGTCGCGGTGCCAATGAGTGGTGTCAAGTTGGGTGGGGACAAAGTCGGGGTCGTCCGTGTAGTTTGGTGGTCGGTGGTGGGGTTTATTTAAGTAGGTAATGAGGAAGGGGTCACTGGAGTCGAGGTCGGAGTTGCTGGGTGTGGGACCAGGATGATAGGGAGGCGTGCTGTGGCTGTCGTCAGAGTCACAGTCGCTGTCTGTGCTGCTGCAGTCTGTGGGCGTTCCGGGGCGGAGCGTAAAGTTTGTGGGTGGAGTCGGTGGCGAGTCCGTGTCTGGGCTGGATGTGGAAGGGGTGGGTGTGGTTACGTTGGCTGTGGGCAGGGTTTGGTCGGCTGCGTCAAGCATGACGTGGTGGGAGTGGTTTGTCTGTGGTCCATAAATCTTGAGCTGGTTTATGTGAAACCATGCAGTCTTACCATTTTGGTATTTAATTTTATATACCGACGGGCTTATTTTGTCCGTAATTGAATAGGGACCCGAGTATTTTGGAGACAGAAACGTGCTGGGGTTGGACACGGACAACATTACTTGCTGTCCTATGTTGTACTCCATGGCATGTACTGCCTTAGCAAAACAGGCCTTGCTCTGTTTTCTTTTAGTGCCCAGTTTAACAGTGGCTGCTAGCTGAGCCGTTTTTATATTTGCAAGTAGTTGTTCCACGGCCTTCTCGTGGGTGAGGGCCGTGACTTCGGGGCTGGTTAGGTCTAAACCTAGCAAGTATTCTGTCCCTTTCATGGGCGTCCGGTCATGAGGGTGTGTGGGGTGAAACCTGTGGAGGTGGAAACAGTGTTACGCAAAAACATCAGCGCAAAGGGGAGGACCGAATCCCAAGTGGTGTTGTTTTGCTGGACCATTTTTCTAAGGGTGGTTTTTAGGGTCCGATTCATGCGCTCCACTATACCACTCGACTGTGGGTGGTACGCAATGTGAAATCTTTGGGTTATGCCAAATATCGTGAGGACGTTCTGCATGACCCGTCCCGTAAAGTGAGAACCTTGGTCCGATTCAATACTGCGGGGGAGTCCCCATCTTGTAAAGGATTTTGGCGGTGGTTTTCGCGGTGTTGGTGCGGGCTGGAAATGCTCCCACCCACTTTGTAAAAGTGTCAATGACCACCAGAACATATTTATAGCCATTCCTGCAAGGGGGCAATGGACCCATAAAATCGATCTGAAGGTTAGTCCAGGGGCCGTTAACGGGTCGGGTGTGGCTGAGATGTGCCTTTTTGGCATATCTATCTGGGTTGTTTTGCGCGCAGATGAGGCAATTTTCGATGTAATGGGATACATCCTCTTTGAGATTTGGCCACCAACAAAGCTGCTTGAGGTGGGCTGCAGTGGGTTCTATTCCCTGGTGTCCATGGCCGTCATGGAATAGACAGATCATCTGATTCCTATCTTGTACAGGAACCACGTAAAGGCTGTCCTTTAGTACCACACCATCATGTGTGGTTATGGTATTCCGGAACCTCTCGTATGAGGCTGGAAACTTCCCTTTCACAATCTCAGTGAGAGCACTATCCTGCTTCTGGGCCGCTACTAGATCCTCGATCCTAGTCTGCGCGACCTGAACTGCACTCACTGGCGCACTCACTGGGGCGCTCCCGGGGGGCTTCCAAAAGTACCCATGCCTGGATCCTGCCTTAGCCAGCGCGTCGGCTTTTACATTTCCAGGGGGGGAGGAACGAAGGTGGCTGCGGACTTTTATAATGCCAAAGGTCCTGTTCTTGGCCTTTTCCAGAATATGGCGGAGTAATGGGGCTGAGGGGAGGGGTTTTCCATCCGCGGAAACAAATCCTCTTGTTTCCCAGAGGGGCAGAAATTCGGTGAGGCTGTTGCAGACGTACAGACTGTCTGAATATATGTCTGCTGGGCTGGGGAAGGAATCTGAGTGGTCTACAATGTAGGCGATGGCCGCAAGCTCTGCTGCCTGCGTGCCTAAGTGCCCGGGCAATTTTAATGCGATTTCTTCGAGGGCGCGTCCCTGCGCGTCCTCCACATAAATCCCACAACCTGTTATGCGTTGCCCATCCAGGATTGTGGAAGATCCATCCACATAAATCCTGATGGGGTCACCCGTGTCCGGGTGAGGGGGGTTCTGAGATGGAGTGGCTAGTTTTCTGGGGGGTGTTCTGGCTATAAAGGGGCCTGTATTATGGTGGGATGAGATGATTTCACACTCATGGGGGGTTCTGGGGTAATGTAGATTGTCCGCTAAGTATGTGTGAGTCTTTGTCCGTTTTACTGTGATGTCCCATCCTTGTAAGAGATGGGTCCACCTAGCAGCGTGGATTTGGCTGACGGTACCATCTTTAAGTCGTCCGTCCAGTAAAAGTTGTGTGGGGGTGTGTTCGGTCAAGATGGTGATGGGGTTCAGTCCGGTAATGTAGGAAAAGTACTGGACTGCCCAGAAAACTGCGAGCAGGTGCCTCTCACAGGCTGAAAATCCCTGCTCCACAGCGTCTAAAATTCGGGAGGCATAAGCTACGGGTCTTAGCTGGTTGTGCCGTTCCTGCAGGAGCACGGCTGAAAGGGTGCGGTCTGTGGTCGCTACCTCTATGGCGAAAGGGGAAAGCGGGTCAGGAACTTGTAGTGCGGGGGCTGCTATGAGTGCCTGTTTTAGTGATTCCACAGCCTCCGTATGCTGCGGAAGCCATTCCCAGGGGGCTCCTTTCTTTAGGAGGTCTGAGAGGGGTGCTGCCTTGCTGGCGAAACCGTCAATGTGGTTTCGGCAGTAGCCAACCAGTCCTAAAAACGACCGGAGGGCTGACACGTGTTGGGGAAGGGGCAATTTAGCGATCGAGTCAATTCTTTTGTGCTCGATCTCGTGTTTGCCGTGTGTGATGATAGTACCCAAATATATCACCTTTTCTTCCAATATTTGGGCCTTCTTGGGGTTTACTTTACAGCCAATGGAGTGTAGTAACTCCAGGAGTTCGGACAGAAACTCAATGTGCTCTTCCTTTGTGTCTGTCTGCAGTAGTAGATCGTCTACATACTGTACCAGACATTTGGGGCGAGAAAATTTTTCTAGTCCATTTGCCAGCTGTCGGTGGAAAATGGAGGGGGAGTTGTGGAAGCCTTGTGGCAGGCATGTCCACGTGTACTGCTGAGCTCGGAAAGTGAAGGGAAATTTGTACTGGCACGCCTTTGCCAATGGAATGGACCAGAACCCATTACTGACGTCCAAAACCGTGAAATATCGGGCATGGAGTCCCTGTTTGAGCATGGTCTCAGGACTTGTTGCAACGGTGGGGGCTGCTGCGGGGGTGACTTTATTGAGTTCCCGATAATCAATGGTTAAACGCCATGATCCGTCGGGTTTCCTTACTGGCCAAATCGGGGCATTGTTAGTCGAGGCTACCGGTCTTAGGACGCCCTGTTCTAACAAGCTTTCTATGACCTTTAGGATTTCTCCCTCTGCTTCTAGGGGAAATCCGTACTGTTTCTGGGGTCTTGGGTCCGGTCCGGTTATCTGTACGGAGCCGATCATCCGTCCACCGTCGTGTTTATGGGTTGCAAATGCTGCCCTGTTTTTCTACAGGACTGCCCTAACCTGTCTGTCCGTGCTGAGTGTGCTGGGGTTAACCCAAAACTTGCCTACGGCGCTGATTTTGTTCATGTAGTTCCCTATATTGAGTGTTGCAGGGGCTCTAGTGGATTTCGCCATCTTCCAGACACACTGGTTGACTGGATCGAAGGAGACGTGGTGTGAGTTCATAAAATCGATCCCTAAAATGTGCTCTGCTGTTGGGGGCAGGTCGACTAACACTACGGGGTGCTTTGTATTAATATTTCCGATCTGGATGGGTACAGGGGTTGTGATATGTCCCTGTTGTGAGTGGCCTGTGAAGCCGCTGAGGGTGATAGTGGCTGTGGTGGGCCACGTGTCCTTACCGGTGGAGGAATTTAAGGTTGTGCGGGACCCTCCTGTGTCCCAGAGAAGCTCGATCAGCTGTCCCCTAACCTTTGCTGCGACTACGGGTCGTCCTGACCTATCCCAAAGGGTATCGCAGACCCAGCTGGGGAGCCTATACACCGTCAGTCTGTTCCGGTCACGTCTGTCTGATCGGGCTGGGCGCTAACGCTATGTATGGGCTCTGCCCTTTTCTTATTGGGAGCGCCGGTCTGATGGGCTCTCTGTGGGTTTTTAGGGCCATTGCATTCTCTAGCAAAATGTCCCAAGTGTCCGCAATTGTGGCACTCTTGCGGTTTGGCTGGGGGGCTGTTCTTTCCCTCGTTTACCAAGGCGGGGTTGTGGAGAGTGGTTCTTACTGCCTGCACGTCTGTGGCGGCTTGGTTTTCCTCGGGGGTTCTAGTTGCTGATTTGCTGTGAGCCGCTTGTTCCCAAACGCGAGACAATCTTTTGACCACCCACTTTTCATTATGAGCCTCCTCCGAGGAGGTCATAATTGCTACAGGCATTCTGTCCTGCTTCCGTGGCATGGGAGATAAGGGTGCGGGTCCACTTGGCCATATTGTCTGCGGACAAATGGGCGCGATCTACGTTGCCGAAAACGGCTTCAAAATGAATCCACAAGCGTCCTGCGAACGTTGTGGGGTGTTCAGACTTTTTCTGTCTGCATTTATTCAGACCGTCTACGGGGTCGCCCCGGTTGTACCCGATCGCATCCAGGATCGCGGTATGCATTTCTGCAAGGGTGCCTCCTCCTACATTCTGTGGGTCGGGAAGGGCTGCTGCGACCGATGGGTCTAAGCTGAGGACCGTGAGTTTTACCTGCTCTTTCTCATCCAGGCCGTACATGGTCGCCTGGTGTTTGACGGTGGCAAAGAAATGGTGGGGGTCTGAAGCGGGGAGGAACGGTGTGATTTTGGCACACGGGTCCCGTAATTGGGTCACTGTGAGGGGGGTGGAATATAAGACTTCCGCCGCGTCTGCTGTGGCGGTGCGGTGGGTTGTTACAGGGTTCATGGGAGCCTGTATTATCTGTTGTGTGGGGGGTGGGGGTGCTTTCCTCCTTTGGGGTTTTCCCTGCGCACATGCTCCCTGAACATATCTCTGCGCTGTCTCTTGCAATTCTTCCCAATCAGGGCCGTCTTCCTGGTCTAAACTTTCCCCAAAGGTTTCTTGAAATCCCTTTTGGACAGAAAGCAGTGCTTTCAAGTCTGCAATCTGCTTTCGGCACTTTGCATGGTCCAAAGTACTCTGCCTTTGTTCCGTGGTTGTGGCGTGGAGCGCTCTCAAGGCTGCCTTGAGATCACTGCGTTGTTTCTGGAGCTTCTCTAACTGGTTTTCTGTATCTTTCTTTACCAGGACTGCACGCTGCAGGTCCTGATAAGCCTTTTCATATTGTGACTGGAAACTACTCAAGTGCGCCAGACAAGATTAGTGACCCCGTTTGGCATCAGCCACCTCTTCGTCCTTTGCTGCTAATTTCCCTTTTAACGCCAGGTTCTCTTTCTCAATTTCGCATACATCGATTTTTCTCATCCGATGTATGCCTTCTACTTCCTTGCGGAGCGTCCTGATGACCTCCTCTGTGCCTCGCAATTGTGCCAGACAGGACACAATTGCCATCGGCTTGCGCGCTTTTGCTAAACTCTTTCTGTGGATCTCACTCAGGTTCTCCCACCAAGTATGCCCTAAACCTCCAGGACCTGAGTCGTCGTTACTGCAGAAATCCTTCCACATGGGCCATCCTTTGCCCTGCAGAATTTTGCGGATTTCCACTTCCCAAACGGGACACTGTCCTGCTCCTACGCTGCTGACTGGTGCGACAGCAAAATCTTCGGGGTTCATGAGGCGCTGCATCGCTTGCATTGCCTGCATGGCTCTCTCTTATCTGCTCGTTTAGTTCGAATTTGGAACAGGGGGCTAAGGTGGTGTGGTAGATGCGGGTACGGCTTGCGCTAATTTCCGAAATACCAACTGCCGATAGTTTTGACGCAACAAAAAGTCTATCAGTTTTGCCTTATATCCTGTTAGTTACGCATGCATACACACACTTCCGAATTGTGAATTATTAACCAGAACCGCTTGAACACTTGTGGTTTTTTTCTTTTTGTTTGTTTCCGATTGGATTCTAATTCAAAATGTTGGGGTTCTCCCGGAATGGTTTTCCACTTCTATGTCGGGTCCCGTCAGGATGTCGACAATTATGTTGCTCTTTTTAGCCTTAGTCTAGTGGCTCTGATTACGTCACCTTTGCTCACGAGTCGCCAGGTATCTTTATGATACCGCCACGTGGTTCAAGTTCAGGTTATGATTAATAATACAGCACACCGCTTAGTAAGGATTAAAACAAAAGTCATTTATTATATACAACAAGCAATATTAATATACTAATACTACTATCTATATAATAAACCTATCACTACTGGCCAATACTTAACTTAGGAAGAGCCCACCAGGTCAGGGAAACGAATGGCTTGTCCAATCAGATCTGGCCCGTGGGATTCAAAAGGCTGCTACAGGTCGGTGGCTAGGTGTCTCTACCGGATAGCGATCGCTGGATTCAAACTTACTGTTGCTGGTTGCTGTTCTTGCGAAGGTCTCGAGCAGGCGAAGAGGAGAGAGAGAGAGATCTGAACTTGGCCTCTCACTTTTATAGGGCCCAGGGGCTTCCCGCCTCCCGGGGCGGCCCTTGACCCTGAGTCCCAAGTGATTGGATTTGTCCCCAGTCTCTGGGGTTGATGTGTCCAATGGTGAGGCGATTCCTCGATCGGGGGGTGGTCGTTCACCTGTCTTCGTTTCGGCCACTGCAGGCGCCGACAGCTCTGGCCCGGTATTCAATTGCTAATATGTTGCAATTGTTCCCGGGGATAGCCGATTAAACTGCAGATGCCTGGATAGATGGGCTGCAAACAGTCCTGAATGTAACTGCAAATACCTGGGTTGATGGGCTGTTGATAGCCCTGAGTATCGATCTGGGCTAACTTCCCCAGAGCCGAATATGCAAACCTGTCTGCAGCTGCCTGCTTGTGTCTTCTTGGCTGCTTTTCCCAGCAGTCTTTCGGGTTAGCCATTTCAAACTGGGTTTTGGCCAGATTAATCGGAACGCAGCCATTTTACGTGGCTACACTGCCTTGCCCACCGCAGGATCCTCTCCCGATCCTGATATCTATGTAATTTGACAATTAACGCCCTTGGTTGTTCACCCGCCTTGGGCTTCGGTTGGGGCGACCTGTGTGCCCTGTCGATCTCCAGCGGTTTGGGGAAGCTGTCCCTCCTGACTAGGTTGCCCAGCATCTGGGCTACATAGTCCATCGGGCCCTTGTCCTCTGACAGGCCCATGATGCAGATATTTTGGTACCGAGACCAATTCCCGTGGTCTTCAAACTTCCCCTTCAGGCTCCCCTGGGTTGCCACCAACCTTTTGATTTCGGCCTCCAGAGTGACAATCCTGTCACTCTGCTCCGTCAACACCTTTTCCAGTTCTAGGATCATCTTCCCCGAGCTTCCAGCTTCTTCCCCAATACATCGATCGGCGTCTGCATGGTGACTTCACTGTCACTTTGGCCGGCACCTGGATCTCTACTTTAATCACCTCTTTCGTCGCCATCAGTTCCTTCATCAGGAATGTCTTCCATCCACCTCCGGTGGCCAGGGGGGGCAGACTGTTGTTCAGGTTTTCAGTCTCCCTCTCTCTGGGGTGGCTGGGGTCCCTTCCCCTCATGGGTCCGCCAACTCTCTCACTGCTCTAGGCCTTTTCATCCGCTCCTGCCTTCTCTGCGGCCTCTCGAGCTCCCATGCGCTGGTATGTTGTTCCTATTCACTCCCTTTCTTATTTGTGGGTGAAAAAGTCTGAATTTTCTGGCTAAATTTGACTAAAGGTACCTATTTGTATTCTGGAGGAGAGCCACCTGATGTGCGACTGCTCAGCACATCACCGTCACTGGAAGTCGAGCGTCCTTCAATTATTCTTTATTTCTGACAGGTTTTTGTATTTTCCCCCATGAAGATGGACACAAAGGGTGGAATTCTCCCAAAAACCTTCAAGGTATGGGGCGGGATTCTCCTTCAGCCGACGCCAAAATCGAGGAAGGCAATCAGTCGTGAAGCCAAAATTGTGGTGTGTGCCGGGCACCTGCCAGAATGCCGTGCTGCCAAAGGCTCTCTAGCCAATGCAAACAGCAAGGGGGACGAAGGACATCCCTGCCTCGTACCCCGGTGCAGAGCAAAGTACTCCAAACTCATATTATTTGTCCGAACACTCGCCATCAGCTCCTTGTACAACAGCTGTACCCAAGCTGGCCCAATTCCAAATCTTTCCAATACCGCCACCAAGTAACCCCACTCTACCTGATCAAACGCATTCTCTGCATCCACTGCCACCACCACCTCTGTCTCTTTTCCCTTCGCCGGAGACAGGATCACATTTGCAAACCTCCAAACCTCCTCACATTCGAAAACAGCTGCCTTCCCTTCACGAACCCTGTCTGATCTTCTCCTATCACCTCCGGGAGACACCCTTCCAACCTTGCCGCCAAAACCTTTGCCAATATCTTGCCATCTCCATTGAATAGGGATATGGGCTTACAATGTAATGATATTCATAACAATTCTGTATGTTAATATGTTAGACCTCTGACCAGCAGGTGGCAGTAGAACGACACCACGTGACACTGCAACCTCGAGGAGTCTGGGTGAGGAGTCATCGTGGCTAGTCATGTTTTGTATTAGCTTGCGTATTCTAGTTGTTAACAGTTTACAGTTCGTTAGTAGTATTAGTATTGTTTTCTACCCACGTTATTGTAATTTAATAAATCTTTACCAGTCACAAACTAGATGTTCTTTGGTGTACTGACTCAATCTTTGCAACGCACTAGAACGTAACATATACGACCCACACCCCACCGGGTCCTTATCCTTCTTTAGCAGCAGGGTGATCGAGGCCATCGCATCCTCGAACATTCCCACCATCAGCGACGCCAACGTATCCTTAAATTTCTTATAGAATTCCACTGGGAGCCCGTCAGACCCCGCCGCCTTCCCTGCCTGCATCCTCCCAATCGCCTCCTTCACCTCCTGCTCCCCCACTGGCCCCTCCAAGCCTGTTCTATCCTCTTCATCCAAACCCGGGTACTCCAACCCGCCCCAGGAACTCCCTCATCCCTCGCTCCTCTCCCGGTGGCTCCGACCTATGTAACTTCTTGCAGAACTCTTCAAATACTTTAAAATGAATGAAATGAAAATGAAATGAAAATCGCTTATTGTCACAAGTAGACTTCAAATGAAGTTACTGTGAAAAGCCCCTAGTCGCCACATTCCGGCGCCTGTTCGGGGAGGCTGTTACTTTATTGATCTGCTCCGGAGCCATCACCAGCGTCCCCACCTTATCCCGCACCTGAACTATCTCCCTTGCCGCCGCCTCGCTCCGAGCTGGCCGGCGAACATGCGCCCTGCCTTCTCCGCATGCTCTTAGACTGCGCCCCCCTCACCCTTC
Organism: Scyliorhinus torazame; assembly: GCF_047496885.1. Lineage (NCBI taxonomy): Eukaryota > Metazoa > Chordata > Chondrichthyes > Carcharhiniformes > Scyliorhinidae > Scyliorhinus > Scyliorhinus torazame. Next base: position 207,743,385 of record NC_092710.1, read on the forward strand.
TCACCGGCGCACTGCTTTCCCTGTGGACAACTGGTTGAGCTTCACCTGAAGCTCCTTCTTCTTGACGAGGAGGGCCAGGTCTGGGTCCCCTGCTTACCTTCTATCCACCTCCAGCATCTCCTCTAGCAATTTTTGGCGCTCCTCTCTCCTTGTCCACCTTAGCTTTGAACAAAATCACCTCCCTCCTCACTACTGCTTTCAGAGCCACTCAAACGACCAACTGTGAAACTTCCCCCATGCAATTAAACCCCACATTTTCCTCAATCACCTTCCCGACCTTATTACAAAAACTCTGATTCCCGAACAGCCCCACGTCCATTCTCCACACCGGCCTCTGGGCCATCCAATTGTCCAAAGCCCACTCCCACTATTACAGCCTCAGAGATAACAGCTGCCTTCTTGAAAGTAAACCCGCGGAAAGCGACGGGCCCCGACGGAGTCCCTGGGTGAGCACTCAGAGCCTACGCAGACCAGCTGGCGAGTGTATTCGCAGAGATCTTGAACACTCACTTTTACGCTCTGAGGTCCCCACCTCCTTCAAGAAGACCACCATAATACCACTACCAAAGAAGAACAAGGTAGCCTGCCTCAACGACTCCCTGTGCAGCTGGATCCTTGACTTGCTCACCAACAGACCGCAATCTGTCAGGATAGGCAACAGCACCTCCTCCACAATAGTCCTCAACACCGGAGCCCCGCGAGTATGTGTGCTCAGTCCTCTACTGTACTCGCTATACACACGCGACTGTGTGGCAAGATTTAACTCCAACTCAATCTATATGTTTGCGGATGATACGACCGTATCGCCGAATCAGACTACAGAAGGAAGATAGATCACTTGGTTGCATGGTGCACCAAAAACAACCTCTCTCTAAATGTCGGAAAGACCAAGGAACTGATCATCGATTTCAGGAAGCGTAGCACGACACCCCCCCCCCCCCCCCCCCCCCCCCCACTGTGTGCATCAATGGCTCCGAAGTGAAGATGGTCGATAGCTTTAAGTTCCTGGGGGTCACCATCACCAACAGTCTGTCCTGGTTCACTCACGTTGATGCAACAGTCAAGAAAGCCCAACAACGTCTCTACAGAAGCTAATGAAATTCAGCATGTCTGCATCGACTCTCACAAACTTCTACAGATGTGCCATAGAGAGCATCCATTCCAGCTGCAGCACAGCCTGGTATGGCAACTCCTCAGCCCAAGATCGCAAGAAACTGCAGAGTGTGATGAACTCAGCCAAACGCATCACACAAGCATGCCACCCCCACATTGATCCTGTCTACACATCCCGCTGCCTCAGGAAGGCAGACAGCATTATCAGAGACCCCTCCCACCAAGGCTTTGCCTTCTTCTAGACCCTTCCATCAGGCAGAAGGTACAGAAGTCTGAAGACCCGCACATCCAGACAGAGGAACATCTTCTTCCCCACAGCTACAAGACTCCTCAGCGACTCCCCCTCGGACTGATCTGTCCCCTGTAAGAACACTATTCACGATGCCCTATGCTGCTCTTGCTCATGTATTTGCTTTGTTTGGCCCCTTGTTCCGCACTGTAACCAATCACTGTTTGTCGATGTACCATTTGTTCTTTATTATTCTTTATTATTCTCGATTATTCTTTTGTCTACTATGTACGTACTATGTACGTTCCCTCGGTTGTAGAAAAGTGCTTTTCACTGTACTTCGGTACATGTAAGAAGACATTAAATCAAATCAAAACCACATCCACCCAATGCGGCGCATGGTCTGAAATCAATATCGCTCAATACTCTGACCCTTTGACCCCAGCCAATGAAAATGAAAAATGAAAATGAATGAAATGAAAATGAAAATCGCTTATTGTCACAAGTGGGCTTCAATGAAGTTACTGTGAAAAGCCTCTAGTCGCCACATTCCGGCGCCTGTTCGGGGAGGCTGTTACGGGAATTGAACCGTGCTGCTGGCCTGCCTTGGTCTGCTTTCAAAGCCAGCGATTTAGCCCTGTGCTAAACAGCCCCTGATATAACGCCTTCCCCACCATGAAAACGTCTATTCACGAGTACACTTTATGTACCAGGGAGAAAACGAATACTTCCGTTCCCTCGAGTGCAGGAACCTCCACAGGTCCGCTCCTCCCATCTCTTTCAGGAGTCCAGCCAGCACCTTTGCCTCCCCCTGACTGGGCCAGCAAGCGTGGCTGAGACCTATCCACCTTTGGCTCCTGCACCATGTTCCAATCCCCTCCACCAACTATTAACTCATGGGGGGTGGGGGTAGGGGGGCTGGGGGCAAAGGAGTGAGGGGGTGGAGATTTGGGAGGCTGAGCGCGATGGAATTTTCATACTTCTCCCATGTGCACTGGGTGTATTCCCGGACAGGTAGAGGGTGGAGCAGGAGGAGAGGGCGAGGCTGGTTAATGAGATCTTGAGGGTGGCTAGGAGGTACTTAGTTGGGCTGGAGGGGGGGTTTGTTGAATGAGAGACAGACGCTCCAGATGGAGTTTGGGTTAGTGCAGGGCCTGGAGGCCCCAATTGGGCTGTGGGAGGTGATGGATGGCATGGGGGCGATGCAGGCAGGAAACGCCATGGGTCCAGATGGGTTCCCAGTGGAGTTTTCTAAGAGGTTTGGGGCGGAACTGGGACCACTGTTGGTGAGGCGTATAATGAGGCAAGGGAGAGGGGGAGACACCCCCTTACTTTATCGCAGGCTGCTATCTCCCTGATTCTTAAGAAGCATAAGGACCCGTAGCAGTGTGGGTCATACTGCCCAGTATTGTTGTTGAATGTGGATGCCAAGCTATTGGCGAAGGTGCTTGCATCGCGGATTGAGGACCGTGTGCCAGGGTTGATTGGGGAGGATCAGACGGGTATTGTGAAGGGAGGGCAGTTGGAGATGTCCAGAGGTTACTGAATGTGATTATGATCTCCTCGGGGGTGGGGGTGGCTGGCATTGCCGAATTTGATGTTATTATTGCGCTGAAAACATTGCGACAGTGAGGAAATGGTCTGTGGCGGAGAGGTTGGATTGGGGACGGGTGGAGGCAGCATTGTGTAGGGGGACGTGCTTGAGGACTTTTTTGTTGGCGCCTCTGCCATTCTTGCGAGCCAGGTACTCCATTAGTCCAATGGTGGTGTCGCCTTTGAGGGTGTGGGGTCAGTGCATGCAGGGGTCAGAGGGTATGTCATTGTGGCCACCTTTTTGCGATAACCATAGGTTTGTGCCGGGAGACTGGATACGATGATCCGGGGTGATGGTAGGTGGGGATTGAGTACTTCGAGGACTTGTTGATAGGGGGCAAATGTGTGGGGCTGGAGGAGTTGGAGAAATTGTATGAGTTGCCCAAGGAGAATGGTTTTAGGTAACTTCAGATTTGGGATTTTGTGAGGAGAGAGGTGACGTCCTTCCCAAGGTTGCCGCCTCGGGTGCTGCAAGGTAAGCTCCTGGCGAAGGATGAAATAGGGAAGGGGAAGGTGTTGGACATTTACAAGGAATTGATGGAGGGGGAGGGCACCGGGTGGAAGATATGAAGCGCAAATGGGAGGAGGAGTTGGGAGAGGAGCTCGGTGCTGGGACATGGTCTGAGGCATTGCGGAGGGTGAATGTGTCCTCGTCGTGTGCGAGGTTAACCCCCATCCAGTTTAAAGTGGTGCATAGGGCCCACAAGACGGTGGTGAGGATGAGCAGGTTTTTTGAGGGTGTGAAGATAGGTGTGGGCGGGGGCGCTGCAAACCATGCCCACATGTTTTGGGCATGTCCAAGATTGAGGGGTCCTGTTTGGGATTCCTGGATGTGATATCCGAGGATCTGGGGGGAGGATGTCCCCGAATCCGGAGGTGGCGCTATTTGGGGTGTCTGAAGATCCAGGAGTTCGTGGGGGTGGGGGGTTGGGGGGGGGGGTGACGGGTGTGGAGGCCGATATTTTGCCCTTTGCCTCCCTGATAGCCCGGAGGTGGATTTAATTATGTTGGTGGGACTCGGAGCCGCCGAAGGCCGGGGTGTGGGTGAGCGACCTGGCAGAATCCCTGCAGTTAGACAGGATCAAGTTCGCTCCGCGGACTTGGTGGAAGGGTTCACTCGGAGGTGGAAACTGTTCATCTATTTCTTCAAGGAGGATTGAGGGGTCAGTGGGGGTGGGGGGGGGGGGCTTTTGATGGGGTAAGGGGGTTAAAAAGGGGAAGGAGGGACGTGGTTGGGGTCGATGTCAGAGGGGTTGGGGTTGTTGGTTGGGTTGATGTGATGGTCTTCTGATGTTCTTTTAGTTCTTTTGATGTTTTTGTATATTTATATTTTGTTGAAAAGCGTTGAATAAAAATATCTTTTTAAAAAAGAAATGAAATTCCTGCAAAGCTCTGGGGACAAGTATATTTTCAATTAATACACAACTGAACTGATATCATATTTGGGTAAAATGAGTTCTAAAATTCTGCTTTAGCCTACAAACCTATATAAATACGATTATCACGGATATAGCTAAAAGTTTAGTAAACAAATCGACCAATGGGATGAGTTTAATAATCAAGTTTTTGCAGGAACTAATTAACCATTCCTGAATGTGAAATAGATATGATTGAAGAAAATTAGTTACCAACTGCAGGACAGAAGAAACTAGGTTTATTCACTGAAAAAGATAATGATATAATCTTAAACATGAAATTAATATATCCTTTGGACAGGCTCAAATGGCTGTGCTAAAAGAAATGTCTCTTGGTTATTTTTGCATCCAGCCTGTATGGGGCATTCAAAGGATACCATCTTTTGAGCATGGATCCACTGTAAAAGCAGGTGGTATTTGGCAAAGCTATGAAGTGGTTTATCACTTGGTAATTTTTGATTGAAGAGGTAACCTGTACAACTGTAATAGGACAACAGGTACCTTAACAACAACAGTCTACTTATTAAAGTGTGTTTCTGCCTTTGCTGTGATTGAGTTGTCACAGATTCTATTCCGTACTCTATATTCTGTTGAATGGTGACGAGTCTGCTTGTTGAAGTGCTCCTTAATAATGTCTTTAGGGTCGTGATTTATTCCCAGCTCTTTGTTCACTGTTAAGAAAGCAGATTATTACTAATCATGAAAACACATTTGATTGTTATATCGTGGCAGAGACATGGTTTGGAAGATTTCTGACATCAACATCAAACTGAAGCTCTTTAGACACAAGTTAAAACATGGAACAGGCTTTTCTGGTCATTTGTTTCCATTCTAGTATTGATGAATATAATGTATTCAGCAATACATCAATCCAACCAGTTGGTGTTGTGTTTAATTCCCCCTTCATGCTTCCCCATTTCATTGAAACAGAGGATGTGAGATGTGTCGCAGAGACAACTGAATGCATTGTTATATTACTTTGTGCAATATATGTTACTCATCTGCTTCTTGCCTGGATGATCTTTAACTCGATGTTGGTTAACACTCGTAGTCTTCCAATTAAAGCAAATACTTTATTGAGTAACGTTAACAAATAAACGGTGAGTTTGTTCTCTCTCCAACACTTATACTAGATATTAAATAAACAAGACTGAATAAGAATTAACTATGATTAACAACACCTACACTCTGAGCTAACTCTCTCTACATCTGGTCACCGGTCACTATCCACATGAAGAGGCGGATCTTGGCTTGAGTCTGTCTTTTTATACCCATCTCTAGTGTCGCCATCTAGTGATTACTTAGCTGTTATGTCTATACATTAAACCCTTCTGTACATACATATATTTAGTTCACTACATGCATTTTCTAAGGAAAGAATTCAGGGCTATGGTGAGAAGGCATGGGGGTGGGGTGGGGGGGGGGGGGGCGGGTAATCTACAGAAAAAGTGTAATTTTCCCATACTTAAAGAAAATGTTCATTTTTATCCTCCCAAATTGCTTTAATTACAGCTGCACATTTAGCAAATTAAGTCATGATTTAAAGCCATTGCCAGTGCCTCGAGGTGATCAATGGACAATAAGAGCTTTGATCTGAACTGGAGCAATGTGGATAATATGGACGTGGTAGCTCCAGCCAGCCATAGCCAGGAATTTCAATTGGAGATTTCCTTCTGACTAGTCAATGGATTGAGTGAACTACGATTCCAATGCTGTACCCAATGCTTGGAAAACCAGCCCTATTTTTTGGGTGGGAAAATATTTTTATTGAACTTTTAAGATTTTACATCAAACATTTACAAGATAAAACAAAACCAACACAGGTGTCAAAAATTACTAACAACAACAATAACAGTAACCCCAGTAACATAAATGCAACCCAAACAAATCCCCCCGCCCCCCCCAGCTAACAGTGACCAATACTTTAAAGTACAATATGAAAGGGCACCATCTACAGTAGAACCATTCGACCGAACCCCTCAGTGTAAACTTGACCTTCTTAAGGTGCAAAAGCCCCATCAAGTCACCTAGCCACACTGAGGCACTAGGTGGCATCACCTGTCTCCAGCTCAGTAGTATTCACCTCCGAGCAATCAACCAGGCGAATGCCAGGGCAGCCGTCCTCCGATCCGGATGGTCTGACACCCCAAATATAGCTACAAGTGGAAAGGCTCTAAATCAATATTACGGATTGCTGATATGCTGCTGAAGAAAGACACCCAAAAACCCAACAATTTGGGACAGGACCAAACATGTGGTTCACGGGCACTCTTGAACACCGTTCGCACCTGTCTTCAACCCCTGCAAAAAGCAGGTTAATTCTGGCCTTGGTGAGATGCGCCTTAAACATTACCTTGAGCTGGATCAAGCTCAACCTTGCACAGGATGTCATAGCACTCACCCTGTTGAGGGACCTACTCCACCTCCTCCAATATGGGGTCTCAGCTACTCTTCCCTCCTGGCCTTCACCTCTTCTAGCGAGACTTGCTCCTGCTCCAAGATCCGTCCATATATCCTGGATGTGCTGCCCTTTTCCGACCCCGTACAGGAGAGAATCCTCTCCAATAAAGTGGGCGGAGGCCCTGCCGGGGATGCCCGCCAAAGAAAATCCCATACCTGAACGTATCCAACCCACAAGTCCTGCTTTCTTCTCCAATTCCTCCAAGCTGGCCCCTCCAAAAACAAATCCCTCAACCAGCCCTACATTTTAACAATTTTTAGAAAATGGTTCTGCAGATTTGGCAAAAAAATGTGAAAGAGTATTTGAATATATTAGTAAGAAAAACTACGTGAGAAGTTTAATCACAAGGAGAGGTTTTTGTGATTTATAGAGGTCAGAATTAATGGGCGGGATTCTCTGTCGGCTGACGTGGGAATCCCGAAACGCGATTGGGCCGAGAATCGGTTTTGACGCCAAAATCGTGACGGTCGCCGGGTTCACACCAAATCGGAATTCTCCGGTGCCTGGACCGCAACATCAATACGTTCCGGAAGGCGCGTGCAGTAAACGCCGTTGGCATATCAGTAGCGGGCCTGACCTTGTATTCTCCGGGACCTCGGTGATTCTCCGCCTCCACTGGGGGGAATTCCCCTTGGCGAGGTTCACTTGTGCTTTCAAAAATTGTAAAACAGGCGCTGTGGCTAATGAGGGGGAGAGCAGGGGTTACGGAAAGTGTCCGACATCGCCATATTTTGCTGACAGTTGTGCCACTGGCCGGGGGGAAGTAGTGGGGTGTGGCCAGGAGTTGGGCTGTGGTGTGGACGGGCACGGAGCACCATTGCCGCAGACTGCAAGGTTGCCATGCGGCTGCGCACGCCGCTGACTGCCCACTGTGAACTTAGTGCCATGGGTCATATGGGTGTCGCCCAGGCCCCTAGGTATCCTCTGGCCCCAGCTGACCCATCAATGGAATGGATGTGCTGCAGCGCAACCTGTGCCATCTTGTTGGCAGGGATGAATGTGTGTGGGGAGTGGAGTGCCAATATGCAGCTGCAGCTTGTCAGCCTCTCGAGTGCCAACCCCAACCCTGGCGAATCCAGCACCATTTCTCATTGGAATTGATCGTGTTCCACGTGGCGCCAGGGCTCGTCCCTGAACAGTCACTGAATCGGTCCAGGTGCGGCACCAGTTTTGCTGTCATAGAACTCCACTAATCCTGCCCCGGAGTCAACGCTTAGGGCGTGATTCTCCCCAAATATCTCTACGTTTGGCGGTTTTTTCAAGGAGTTACCCGCTATTCAATGACACTTAGCCACTTTACTGGGCCCTGGGGAGTTTTTCACCGGTTTAGCCCACACTTAGAATTTTTTTTAGCACTGCAGAGCTGAACTCGAGATCGGGCTGCCATTTTGAAAGGGTGCCCCGATCTCAAAGTGAGCTTGTGGGTCCCCCCTCCCCCCTCCCCCCCCCTTCCCCCCACTTCCCAAGTGAGGACACCCTGCTATGGGGTCCCTGGGGGTCCCCCCTCATCAGGCACCATCAAGCCCCCTTACAGCATGATACACCATCAATAACACACAACGAGTGATGAACGTAACTGAGGCTTTAAAACACTAAACAACAAGCCTCCTGCCTCTGGACCCGAACTGGGTCTGGAGGCGGAGACTTGCCACCTTTATACAGAAGCCCGAGGGGAGGAGCCACAGGCGGAGCCAGCCTGGACAAGCCCAGGCATGCACAATACAATACAGTACATATAATGCAATAACGTGGTTAACCACATTCACCCCCTGTTTAAAAAAGGAGTCCGGCGGGGGTGAAGTGGTCTTAAAGGTCATGTCTGTCGGGGGCCTTGACCTTCCACCGTGATCGCCTCAGTCCCGGCTGTGGTTTGGGCGCCGGCGTTGAGACCTGCATGTCCGGGAGCCTGTTGTCTTCTACTTCTTCACCCAGATGTTGAGTCGGCGAAGGGGGGGGCGGTGTACGGGCGGAGGTGGTGGTTCTTGTCGCCGGTGGGCCTGCTGGTGTCAGTTCGTGAGGGAAGTGGGCGGAGGTGGGGGAAGACGGTGTAGGGTGGGGGGGGGGGGGGGGAGGTGGCGATGGTCGCCGGGGAGCCTGCTGGAGCCAAATCCCGAAGGGCGATCATGTCCTGGTGTGTCACGTAGGCATATTGGGGGTTTGCATGGAGGAGTAGGACCTTCTCGATGAGGGGGTCGGTTTTATGGCTCCTTGCATGCTTCCGGAGAAGGACGGGCCCCGGGACTGTCAGCCAGGATGGAAGCGAGACCCCGGAGGTGGACTTCCTGGGGAAGGCAAACATACGTTCATGAGGTGTCTTGTTAGTGGCTGTACATAAGAACGACCGGATGGAGTGGAGTGCATCGGGGAGGACCTCCTGCCAGCGGGAAACTAAGAGACTTTTCGACCATAGGGCCAGAAGGACGGCCTTCCAGACCGTCGCGTTCTCCCTCTCCACCTGTCCGTTTCCCCGGAGGTTGTAGCTGGTCGTCCTGCTGGAGGCGATGCCTATACTGAGCAGGAACGTCGCTCAGAAGGGAGGAGCCCTGATCACTGTGGATGTAGGCGGGGAACCTGAACAGGGTGAAAAGACTGTGCAGGGCCTTGATGACGGAGGCAGAGGTCATGTCAGAGCAAGGGATGGCGAAGGGGAATCTGTTGTACTTGTCAACGACGTTGAGGAAGTACACGTTACGGTCAGTGGAGGAGAGGGGCCCTTTGAAGTCCATGCTGAGGCACTCAAAGGGGCGGGAGGCCTATACCAGTTGTGCTCTGTCTGGCCGACAGAAGTGCGGTTTGCACTCCGCACAGACCTGGCAGTCCCTGGTCACGGACCAGACCTCCTCGATGGAGAAGGCAGGTTGCAAACCTTGATGAAGTGGAAAAAACGGGTGACCCCCGGGTGACAGTGGTCGTTGTGGACGGCCTGGAGTCGGTCTACTTCTGCGCTGGCACATGTACCGCGGGAGAGGGCATCTGGGGATTCATTAAGCTTCCTGGGTCGATACAAGATATCATAGCTATAGGTGGAGAGCTCGATCCTCCACCTCAGAATCTTGTCATTCTTGATCTTGCCCCGCTGTGTGTTATTGAACATGAAGGCAACCGACCGTTGGCCAGTGAGGAGAGTGAATTGCCTGCCGGACAGGTGATGGCTCCAATGTCTCACAGCTTCTACGTTGGCTTGGGCTTCCTTTTTGACGGAGGAGTGTTGAATTTCGAAGGCATGGAGGGTACGGGAGAAGAAAGCCCCGGGCCTGCCCGCCTGGTTGAGTGTAGCAGCCAGGGCAAAGTCCGACGCATCGCTCTCTACCTGGAACCGAATGGACTCATCCACAGCGTGCATCGCGGCTTTGGCAATATCTGCCTTGATGCGGTTGAAGGCCAGGCGGGCCTCAGCCTTCAGGGAAAAAATGGTGGATTTGATCAGTGGACAGGCCTTGTCCGCATAGTTGGGAATCCATTGGGCATAGTAAGAGAAGAACCCCAGGCATCTCTTCAGGGCCTTGGGGCAGTGGGGAAGGGGGAGTTCCAGGAGGGGGCGCATGTGGTTGGGGTCGGGCCCTAAGACTCTGTGTTCCACGACGTAGCCGAGGATGGCCAGGCGGGTTGTGCGGAAGACACATTTTTCTTTATTATAAGTGTGGTTCAGGCGTTTAGCGGTGTGGAGGAAGCGCCGGAGGTTCTCGTCATGGTCCTGCTGGTCACGGCCGCAGATGGTAATGTTGTCTAGGTACAGGAACGTGGCCCGCAGCCTGTACTGGTCAACCATTTGGTCCATTTCCCTTTGGAAGACCGAGACCCCGTTGGTGACGCCGAAGGGGACCCTTAGGAAGTGCTGGAGATGGCCATCTGCCTCGAAGGCAGTGTATTGGCGGTCCTCCGGGCGGATAGGGAGCTGGTGGTTCGCGGACTTCAAGTCGACTGTAGAGAAGACTCGATACTGCGCAATCTGATTGACCATGTCAGATATGCAGGGGAGGAGGTACGCATCGAGCTGCGTGTACCGGTTAATGGTCTGGCTGTAATCGATGACCATCCAGTGCTTCTCCCCAGTCTTGACGACCATCACTTGGGCTCTCCAGGGGCTGTTACCAGCCTCAATGATCCCCTCTTGCAGGAGTAGCTGGACCTCCGACCTGATGAAGGCCCCGTCCTGAGCACTGTAGCGTCTGCTTCTGGTGGCGACGGGGTTACAGTCCGGGGTGAGGTTTGCGAAGAGGGAGGGTGGAGCGACCTTAAGGGTCGCGAGGCTACAGACGGTGAGGGGGGGCAGGGGTCCGTCAAACTTTAGGGTAAAGCTCTGGAGGTGGCACTGGAAGTCGAGCCCCAGTAATAGGGCAGCGCAGAGATGGGGGAGGACGTAGAGCTTAAAGTTGGTGTACTCTACGCCTTGTACGTTAAGGATCGCGACACAGTACCCCTGGATTTCTACAGCGTGGGATCCGGAAGCCAGGGAGATTTTCTGGGTCCCGGGTAGGATGGGGAGGGAGCAGCGCCTTACCGTATCTGGGTGTATGAAGCTGTCTGTGCTCCCGGAGTCGAAAAGGTAGGCCGTCTCGTGCCCCTTGATCCGGTCGGTCATCGCGGACTTCGCGAGGTGGTGCGGCCGGGACTGGTCCAGTGTGACGGAGCCGAGTGTCGGAAGGCTGTCGGTAGGCTGGTCGGAGGTAGCGGCGGCCAGAGTACGGTCAGGTGAGCTGGGCTCCCGGGAGGCTGCGGAGTGGTCCCAAGATGGCGGCCCCCATGAGTCGCGCGTGGAGGGTGGTGCCGGCGATGGCTTACAAGGTGGCGGCCCCTATGGGTCGCGCATGGTGGGTGTCAGCGGTGATGGAGACCAAGATGGCGGCACCCGTAGGTCGCACGTGTCGGCCGAAGTTAAAGATGGCGCCGTCCACAGGTCGCACATGGCGGGTGGCGCGGCAGCTGGGGGCGGCCACGACAGGCAGCAGGCAGTGCTGCTGGGCCTAGAAGATTTAGGGGGGGATCGGCCTGGCAGGCTTTTGCGAAGTGGCCCTTCTTCCCACAGCCATTACAAGTTGTGTTTCGTGCCGGGCAGCGTTGTCTGGAGTGATTACCCTGGCCGCAGAAGTAGCACCTCGGGCCTCCAGCGTTGGCAGGCCGCTGCACGGTGCAGGCTTGTGTTCCACCCGGGTCGGTTGATGGCTGCGCCCACGAGGGTGCCGCGCGGTCGGAGGTGTAGGCCCCCATGTTCTGGGAGGCCATCTCCAGCGAGTTAGAGAGTTGTACTGTCTCTAGGAGGCCAAGTGTCCCCCCTTCTAGTAGATGCTGGCGGATATAGTATGAGTGCATGCCCGCGACAGAAGCGTCCCTGATCAGCAGCTCCGCGTGCTCAGCTAGCCGATATCGCCCGGCACTCACAGTTCCGGCAGAGGATGCACAAGGCACGCAGGAATTCTGTGAGTGATTCCCCAGGGCGCTGCCGTCTCATGGTGAGAAGGTGCCGAGCATATATCTGGTTAACAGACTTCACATCTTGTGCTTTTAGCAGCGTTACTGCTTCCGCGTATGAGGGGGCATCCCTGATGAGGGGGAAGACTCTTGGGCTCACCAGTGCGTGGAGGACCTGCTTCTTCTGGAGGTCTGTGAAGTTTTAGTTGAAGGATGCGAGGTACGCCTCGAAGCAGCTTAGCCAGTGTTCAAACGTTTCTGTAGCATCGGCTGCCTGTGGGTCCAGTTCCAAGCAATCAGGCTTGAGTGATAAGTTCATCTTGAGGAGTTTAGTGTATTAAATTGATACACCATCAATAACACATGACGAGTGATGAATGTAACTGAGGCTTTAATACACTAAACAGCAAGCCTCCTGCCTCTGGACCTGAACTGGTTCCGGAGGCGGAGACTTATCACTTTTATACAGAAGCCCGAGGGGAGGAGCCACAGGCAGAGTCAGCCTGGACAAGCCCAGGCATGTACAATACAATACAGTACATATAATGCAATAACGTGGTTTACCACACAGCACCCCCACCGACCCACTCCCGTAGGCGAAATCGGTATCTCGCTGTAATGAGGCGAGTAACCAATTATCATCACTTAAGCCCTATTTCCATACAATCAACAAGAGCAACGCCATATGCACCGGCCTCCCGTCATTCATTGGCCTCCCCAGCAAGTACTCCTTTTTAAAAACGTGAACCTGGCGGAAGGGCTTCAGTGGGGAGTCAAGGAGGTGAGTAGCCATCTTTGCGCATAGGCAAAGAGACCAGGTGTGCTGGGCTTGCCACCCCTGGATCCCAACCCCATTCCAGGGGCAAACCTTGTCCCTGCCCGTCTGCCCCACCGATCACCCATAACCCCCACCAACTGCTGAGTCCTCTGGCTGCGCGGCTGAAGGTTATCGCTAATAAGGAATTGGTAATCGTGGTTAAGTGAGCACCTGAAACATGCCAAGTGGATTCCCGTGGGTGGGCGGGCCATGTAGCATGTGGGAGTCATTACCTAGCATTCCAATCGCACCCTGATGCATGGACACCGCAGCCAACACCTGAACACCCAGGGGATGGGACACAACTCCGGGGACATGACCTCGGTCGGAGGGTGGGTGGGTGGTTGCCACGGTGAGGGGGGGGATGCCTGGAGAGATGGGCAAAGAGTCGGGTGGACAGCCCGCCTTGCGGACAGAGGCATCATAACGGTTGTGCAAAATGTTGTTTAATGTGCTTTACAATACCCCATTCCCGATAGTGCCGACCCCCAACGCCCCAGCCTCCAACCCCAACCCCTCCCCACCCCCTATCTAACCTCCCCCTTACCCTATCTGGTGCCCTCAGTGACATGCCTGGCCCTCGTAGCTCTACCACTACGTCTTGGTGTTTCCCCAGGATGCACATCGGAGGTGGAGGCAGCCAGCTACTTACCTCGTCCCATGGCCCTCGATGTCCCTGGCAGGTGTCCTTTGGCGGCTCTGGCACTGGACAGCCCAGACTCACTTATCATGAGCCCTATCCCGTGTGCTGCCTGCGAGACATGGCCTAATCAGAGGGGTGGAACTCGGTGGAGCTGATGGCCACCGTTGCCACTCCAGGGACGGGTCCAGGTTGCCACCCAGCGCCCCCTCCCGATCTGTGCCCATATGGCCCTGTGGTTCACCTTGGGACGGAGGGGCAGCTGGACATCCCTCCTGGCTTCCACCGCGTCCAGGAGCCTGCCCATCTTGGGGCCAGTCTCCTGGGCGAGCTGGCTGGTGTTGGCTGAGCAAGTGCAGCTTAAGTGCTATTCGACCATGTTAGCGGTGGGCTGGCGAGCGCGGTCCTGGCGAATCAGCTGGTGAGCCGGCAATCGGGCGGGAAGCACATGACGCCTCGTTAAGTGGACCAATTAATGTTGCCGGCCTCGCTGGGCTGCGCGCCGGGAAACACGTGACAATTCACACTCACTACAGCACTTGGACATTTTTCTGGAGAATCGCGCCCATAGTTTAATGTATTTTGAGGACAGGAATAGTGAGTGTGTTCTTCTATTCTTCCCCAAATCAAGCTGGGTGATGTTGCATCGGTCCTTACCCCACCTGAGAACAGAGCACTATTTTGTAAGTCAGTGGGACTGACTGATATTAGAGTGGCCTGATTCAACAGGGTACTTCGTATTTTAGCCCACAGCCATATTTATCTAAAGTCTATCCTTTGAAATGGATGGGAATCCCACTTGCACCATCAGCCAGTCCCCTGGAAACCACATGGAGGGAAAATCTTTCCCAATGTTACAAGTAACATTTGGGAAAACTGATATACACAGGATAGACCTAACCCTGACCTCGAAACGCTGGCCTACAATGCTGCTTCAATGGCAGTATGGACCTTGCATTAAAATTCCTAATACATTCTATACACATTGCAGCTGAAAGTGAAGCAAGTACACCTCTCCAGTGCATTTCACATTTCTAAAGGTGCCTTGGGTGTATGATAATAAATGAGTATTTATTTAAAGCTGACATGAGAACAAAAGATTTAACTTGTAAAGCTGAGTAAAAGTGAGTCCCAGCATGGTAAATCTTCAAAGATACCTGTGGTATCAGTATCCTTGTTTTTAATTTCTGAATTAAGTCCATTTGATTAGTTAAAGGCTTGGTGTTATGTTTCTCGTCTAATAAACTTGTCGGACTTCCCTGTTGGTTCGATAGCACAATGACCTTTTTCCCTCCCATCCCTAAGTTCACACAGTCTCCTTCCCTTTTTGCCGCTCTATTTCTACCGATCAACAGCATTCTTTCTCTTCCTAGTGAGTAATTGAAATTGGTCCTTTTACTTGGGCAATTATTATTTTAATCCTTCACTTCTTTGAGACATTGAATTCTCCAGCCGTTGCGATTCACTCTTCCTGCCAGCAGTGCACCCCCCGCCCGCTGCCCCTCCATCCCATAGAACATAGAACATAGAAAATACAGCACAGAACAGGCCCTTCGGCCCACGATGTTGTGCCGAACCTTTGTCCTAGATTAATCAGAGATTATCATTGAATTTACAGTGCAGAAGGAGGCCATTCGGCCCCCTGAGTCTGCACCGGCTCTTGGAAAGAGCACCCCACCCAAACTCATACACCTCCACCCAACACCAAGGGCAATTTTGGACACTAAGGGCAATTTATCATGGCCAATCCATCTACCCTGCACATCTTTGGACTGTGGGAGGAAACCCAAGCACCCGGAGGAAACCCACGTAGACACGGGGAGGACGTGCAGACTCCGCACAGGCAGTGACCCAAGCCGGAATCGAACCTGGGACCCTGGAGCTGTGAAGCAATTGTGCTATCCACAATGCTACCGTGCTGCCCTTAAGAACAAATAAATCTACACTATATCATTTTATCGTAATCTATGTACCTATCCAATAGCTGCTTGAAGGTCCCTAATGTTTCCGATTCAACAACTTCCACAGGCAGTGCATTCCATGCCCCCACTACTCTCTGGGTAAAGAACCTACCTCTGATATCCCTCCTATATCTTCCACCTTTCACCTTAAATTTATGTCCCCTTGTAATGGTTTGTTCCACCCGGGGAAAAAGTCTCTGACTGTCTCCTCTATCTATTCCCCTGATCATCTTATAAACCTCTATCAAGTCGCCCCTCATCCTTCTCCGTTCTAATGAGAAAAGGCCTAGCACCCTCAACCTTTCCTCGTAAGACCTACTCTCCATTCCAGGTAACATCCTGGTAAATCTTCTTTGCACCTTTTCCAAAGCTTCCACATCCTTCCTAAAATGAGGTGACTAGAACTGTACACAGTACTCCAAAAGTGGCCTTACCAAAGTTTTGTACAGCTGCATCATCACCTCACGGCTCTTAAATTCAATCCCTCTGTTAATGAACGCGAGCACACCATAGGCCTTCTTCACAGCTCTATCCACTTGAGTGGCAACTTTCAAAGATGTATGAACATAGACCCCAAGATCTCTCTGCTCCTCCACATTGCCAAGAACTCTACCGTTAACCCTGTATTCCGCATTCATATTTGTCCTTCCAAAATGGACAACCTCACACTTTTCAGGGTTAAACTCTATCTGCCACTTCTCAGCCCAGCTCTGCATCCTATCTATGTCTCTTTGCAGCCGACAACAGCCCTCCTTACTATCCACAACTCCACCAATCTTCGTATCGTCTGCAAATTTACTGACCCACCCTTCAACTCCCTCATCCAAGTCATTAATGAAAATCACAAACAGCAGAGGACCCAGAACTGATCTCTGCGGTACGCCACTGGTAACTGGGATCCAGGCTGAATATTTGCCATCCACCGCCACTCTCTGACTTCTATTGGTTAGCCAGTTCGTTATCCAACTGGCCAAATTTCCCACTATCCCATGCCTCCTTACTTTCTGCAGAAGCCTACCATGGGGAACCTTATCAAATGCCTTACTAAAATCCATGTACACTACATCCACTGCTTTACCTTCATCCACATGCTTGGTCACCTCCTCAAAGAATTCAATAAGATTTGTAAGGCAAGACCTACCCCTCACAAATCCGTGCTGACTATTCCTAATCAAGCAGTGTCTTTCCAGATGCTCAGAAATCCTATCCTTCAGTACCCTTTCCATTACTTTGCCTACCACCGAAGTAAGACTAACTGGCCTGTAATTCCCAGGGTTATCCCTAGTCCCTTTTTTGAACAGGGGCACGACATTCGCCACTCTCCAATCCCCTGGTACCACCCCTGTTGACAGTGAGGATGAAAAGATCATTGCCAACGGCTCTGCAATTTCATCTCTTGCTTCCCATAGAATCCTTGGATATATCCCGTCAGGCCCGGGAGACTTGTCTATCCTCAAGTTTTTCAAAATGCCCAACACATCTTCCTTCCTAACAAGTATTTCCTCGAGCTTACCAGTCTGTTTCACACTGTCCTCTCCAACAATATCGCCCCTCTCATTTGTAAGTACAGAAGAAAAGTACTCGTTCAAGACCTCTCCTACCTCTTCAGACTCAATACACAATCTCCCGCTACTGTCCTTGATCGGACCTACCCTCGCTCTAGTCATTCTCATATTTCTCACATATGTGTAAAAGGCCTTGGGGTTTTCCTTGATCCTACCCGCCAAAGATTGTTCATGCCCTCTCTTAGCTCTCCTAATCCCTTTCTTCAGTTCCCTCCTGGCTATCTTGTATCCCTCCAATGCCCTGTCTGAACCTTGTTTCCTCAGCCTTACATAAGTCTCCTTTTTCCTCTTAACAAGACATTCAACCTCTCTTGTCAACCATGGTTCCCTCACTCGACCATCTCTTCCCTGCCTGACAGGGACATACATATCAAGGACACGTAGTACCTGTTCCTTGAACAAGTTCCACATTTCACTTGTGTCCTTCCCTGACAGCCTATGTTCCCAACTTATGCACTTCAATTCTTGTCTAACAACATCGTATTTACCCTTCCCCCAATTGTAAACCTTGCCCTGTTGCACGCACCTATCCCTCTCCATTACTAAAGTGAAAGTCACAGAATTGTGGTCACTATCTCCAAAATGCTCCCCCACTAACAAATCTATCACTTGCCCTGGTTCATTACCAAGTACTAAATCCAATATTGCCCCTCCTCTGGTTGGACAATCTACATACTGTGTTAGAAAAGCTTCCTGGACACACTGCACAAACACCACCCCATCCAAACTATTTGATCTAAAGAGTTTCCACTCAATATTTGGGAAGTTAAAGTCACCCATGACTACTACCCTGTGACTTCTGCACCTTTCCAAAATCTGTTTCCCAATCTGTTCCTCCACATCTCTGCTACTATTGGGGGGCCTATAGAAAACTCCTAACAAGGTGACTGCTCCTTTCCTATTTCTGACTTCAACCCATACTACCTCATTAGGGTGATACTCCTCGAACTGCCTTTCTGCAGCTGTTATACTATCTCTAATTAACAATGCCACGCCCCCACCTCTTTTACCACCCTCCCTAATCTTATTGAAACATCTATAACCAGGGACCTCCAACAACCATTTCTGCCCCTCTTCTATCCAAGTTTCCGTGATGGCCACTACATCATAGTCCCAAGTACCGACCCATGCCTTACGTTCACCCACCTTATTCCTGATGCTTCTTGCGTTGAAGTATACACACTTCAACCCATCTCCGTGCCTGCAAGTACTCTCCTTTGTCAGGGTTCCCTTCCCCACTGCCTCATTACACGCTTTGGCGTCCTGAATATCGGCTACCTTAGTTGCTGGACTACAAATCCGGTTCCCATTCCCCTGCCAAATTAGTTTAAACCCTCCCGAAGAGTAC
Organism: Scyliorhinus torazame; assembly: GCF_047496885.1. Lineage (NCBI taxonomy): Eukaryota > Metazoa > Chordata > Chondrichthyes > Carcharhiniformes > Scyliorhinidae > Scyliorhinus > Scyliorhinus torazame. The sequence goes on from NC_092710.1 coordinate 207,761,936, forward strand.
TAGCAAACCTCCCTCCCAGGATATTGGTGCCCCTCTGGTTCAGATGCAACCCGTCCTGTTTGTACAGGTCCCACCTTCCCCAGAATGCGCTCCAATTATCCAAATACCTGAAGCCCTCCCTCCTACACCATTCCTGCAGCCACGTGTTCAACTGCACTCTCTCCCTATTCCTAGCCTCGCTATCACGTGGCACCGGCAACAAACCAGAGATGACAACTCTGTCTGTCCTGGCTTTTAACTTCCAGCCTAACTCCCTAAATTTGTTTATTACCTCCACACCCCTTTTCCTACCTATGTCGTTGGTACCAATGTGCACCACGGCTGCTCTCCCTCCCCCTTAAGGATCCTGAAGACACGATCCGAGACATCCCATTTATACCATGGAGTAATCCAGGGGCCCACAAGCACCCAGAGGGAGGAGCATCTCTGGAGCATATCCCAGAGCCTTCCATCCAGGAGACCTGGGAGCAACCAGCTAATCGGAGTTCTCCCTCCTGAGACTGGCGCAACTCAGACACAGCGGGCAGAACAGGGTGTTGCGGCAACACCAGTGCCATCCAAAATTAGACCGGGACCCTCCAGGTTCTGGGCTTGAAGAGGACGCCTGCCAAGGACAGCTCAAGCGACGAGGTGTGGAAGGCAGAAAGTCACTTCCACCTCTGATGTGCATCCTGGGAACACATCCAGATATAACGGGAGGGTTTGCAAGAGTAAGGAATCATAGCAGCAATGTAGCGACAGGTGAAGTTCGGCACTGTGGTAGTCACCACTGATGTATATATTAGATGATTTGTGGTAAGGCCCTATACTACAGGTACGGGTGTAGTTCCTTGCCTGCTGGCTCTGCCCAGTAGGCGGAGTATAAATATGTGTGCTCCCATACAGCAGCCATTTCGCCAGCTGCTGTAGGAGGTCACACATCTTAGTGTAATAAAGCCTCAGTTGCATTCAACTCTCGTCTTTTTGTAATGTATCGTGCATCAATTTATTACACTAAAGTTTTCAGAAGATTGACCTCCACATCAAGCCGGATCGCCTGCAGCTGTATCCGCAATCAGGCAACGCCAAAAAGGACTTTGAACATTGGCTCGCCTGTTTTGAAGCTTACATCAGGTCTGCACCAGACCCAATTCCGGAAGCTCAGAAGATTCAGATCCTCTACACGCGGCTGAGCTCCAACGTCTTTCCACTTATCCAGGACGCGCCGAACTACGACGAAGCCATGGCGCTACTGAAAGAAAACTACGCTCAGTGGACTAACACGCTTTACGCCAGACACATCCTCTCCACGCGCAGTCAACTCCCTGGTGAGTCAGTAGAAGACTTCTGGCGTGCTCTAATTCCCCTAGGCAGAGACTGTGACTGTCAGGCCGTCACGGCCACGGAACACTCGAACTTGCTTATGAGGGACACTTTTGTTACGGGGATAGGATCAGATTACATCCGCCAATGCCTTTTAGAAGGGGCCACGCTCAACTTAGCGGCAACTAAAAAGCTTGCGCTCTCGCTGACGGTCGCCTCGCGCACATCCATGCCTATACCCCCGGCCGCGCTGCCCCTCCTACGCATCGTGGACTCCGCAGAAGGCCGCCCCATTGGGGACCCCACTCAGCCAACCAACCCTGGGGGCCCCAAATGTTACTTCTGTGGGCAGCCAAAACACCCCCGAAAACGCTTCCCGGCCCGGAGCGCCCTTTGCAAGGCCTGTGGCAAGAAAGGGCACTTCGCGGCCGCACGTGCCGTGGGGGGAGACAAAATGGTGGCGCTTGATGTTCCTGGGAGGACAAGATGGCGGCGCCCACGGGCCGCACGTGGTGGGGGTTGAACAAGATGGCGGCGCCCATGGGCCCCACGTGGTCAGAGGAGGGAAAGATAGCGGCACCCATGGCCATGCGTGGTCCGAGGAGGGGAAGATGGCGGTGCCCACTGGCCGTACGGGGGGGGCTCGGAACAATATCAGCAACTGAACGGACCTGGCACACCGCGGGAAATGGACCGATTGGTCAACCGGTACGGGCTGCGGGCCACTTTCCCGTACCTTGACAATGTCACCATCTGCGGCCACGATCAGCAGGATCATGACGCCAACCGTGCCAAATTTCTCCGCACCACCACTCTCCTCAACCTCACTTACAACAAGGAGAAGTGTGTGTTCAGCACAAACTGCTTAGCCATCCTTGTCTTTGTGGTCCAGAACGGAGTTCTGGGGCCCAATCCCAACCGTATGCGCCCCCTCATGGAACTCCCCCTCCCCCACTGCCCCAAGGCCCTCAAACGTTGCCTGCGGTTCTTTTCTTACTATGCCCAGTGGGTCCCAAATTATGCGGACAAGGCCCGCCCACTCATCCAATCCACTCTTTTTCCACTAACGGCCGAGGCTCACCGGGCCTTCAACCGTATTAAGGCCGACACCGCCAAGGCCGCGATGCACGCAGTCGACGAGACGCTCCCCTTCCAAGTCGAGAGCGATGCATCAGACGTCGCTCTAGCCGCCACCCTCAACGAGGCAGGCAGGCCCGTGGCATTCTTTTCACGAACCCTTCATGCCTCTGAAATTCGGCACTCCTCTGTCGAAAAAGAGGCGCAAGCTATTGTTGAAGCTGTGCGGCATTGGAGGCATTACCTGGCCGGCAGGAGATTCACTCTCCTCACTGACCAACGGTCGGTAGCCTTCATGTTTAACATCACACAGCGGGGCAAGATCAAAAACGATAAAATCTTGAGGTGGAGGATCGAGCTCTCCACCTACAACTACAACGAGCCCCCGATGTCCTATCCCGAGGTACATGTGCCAGCGCACAGGTGGACTGACTCCGGACTCTGCACGACAACATTTGTCACCCAGGAGTCACACGTTTGTACCACTTCATCAAGGCCTGCAACCTGCCCTGCTGCGTCGAGGAAGTCAGGGCAATCAACAGAGACTGCCAGGTCTGCGCGGTGTGCAAACCGCACTTCTACCAGCCAGACCATGCGTGCCTGGTGAAGGCCTCCCGCCCCTTTGAACGCCTCAGCGTGGACTTCAAAGGGCCCCTCCCCTCCACTGACCGTACCATGTACTTCCTCAGTGTGGTCGATGAGTACTCCAGATTCCCCTTCGCCATCCCATGCCCCGACATGACGCCTGCCACCGTCATCAAAGCCCTCAACACCATCTTCGCTCTGTTTGGCTTCCCCGCCTACGTCCACAGTGACCGGGGATCCTCATTCATGAGCGATGAGCTGCGTCAGTTCCTGCTCAACAAGGGTATCACCTCGAGCAGGATGACCAGCTATAACCCCCGGGGAAATGGGCAGGTGGAGAGGGAGAATGGGACGGTCTGGAAGGCCGTCCAGCTGGCCCTACGGTCCAGAAATCTCCCGGCCTCCCGCTGGCAGGAGGTCCTCCCCGACGCACTGCATTCCATTTGGCGCTCCTATGCACTGAGACTAATGACACACCTGTGTCTCTTTGCCTTCCCCAGGAAATCCACCTCCGGGGTGTCGCTCCCGACATGGCTCGCAGCTCCAGGACCCGTACTCCTCCGTAAGCACGTGCGACTCCACAAGGCGGACCCGTTGGTTGAAAGGGTACAGCTACTCCACGCCAACCCGCAGTACGTCTACGTAGCATACCCCGACGTCCGCCAAGATACTGTCTCCCTCAGGGACCTGGCACCAGCTGGTTCCGCACACACACACCCATCCGACCCAGCGCCACCCTCCCCTCCCTCGGCACACCCCACCACAGCCCCCGCCCCAGGATAATCCGTCCTCCCCCTGCCCACGCCCGAGGACAACGAGGACCAGACCGACACCGAGGACCAGACCGACACCGGAATCGCCACCACCACTGCGGCGCTCCCAACGGCAGATCAAGGCTCCGGACCGACTGAACCTGTAACTTGATTGGGACTCCATTTTTCTCTGAAGTTAAAACATGTACTTGTATATAGTTCTCCACCCCCCCCGCCGGACTCAATTTTAACAGGGGGTGAATGTGGTAAACCACTGATGTATATATTTGGTGATTTGTGGTAAGGCCCTGTCTACAGGTAAGGGGGTAGATCCCTACCTGCTGGCTCCGCTCAGTAGGCGCAGTATAAATGTGTGTGCTCTCCGAACTGCAGCCATTTCGGCAGCAGCTGTAGGAGGCAGCTGTAGTGTAATAAAGCCTCAGTTGCATTCAACTCTCGTCTTTGTGTAATTGATCGTGCATCAGGCACAGGTAGTTGGGGGTCCTTTTCACTCGTAACATCTGTATGTCACTGAATTAAATATTATTGTTCTTCACCATCTTAGTGCCTCCCAGTGGCATAGTCTATCTGGACACAGCTCTTCTCACTGGCTCTCAATATCAGCCAGAAGGCTAGGCCCACTCATTAAGAATATTTCATTCGCAGTGATTGAACCCAGGCATGATTCACGGAGCCCCAGACCCTCCTCCCTATCCTCCTCTAAAGCTAAGGGACAAAGGAATGTAAGGACGAATCTCACTGAGACATGAGCTGGGGAGTCAGTGTGCTGAGAGCAGACAGACAAGAATCAGACATAACCAGTAGCTGAGGAGCATCACAGAGCATTCCTCACTGCAAGTCATCATCATCCTCCTGCAATGACTGGACAGCAAACACTCAAGGACTCCCCACCCCCAGTGGCCTGATGAATAAGATCTTGCAACCTCATCCTCTGGTCACAGAGGGGTGATGCACAATCAATTACACAAAGACGAGAGTTGGATGCAATCGAGGCTTTATTACGCTGAGATGTGTGGCCTCCTACAGCAGCTGACAAAATGGCTGCTGTACTGGGAACACACATATTTATACTCCGCCTACTGGGCGGAACCAGCAGGCAGGGATCTACCCCCGTACCTGTAGTACAGGGGCCTTACCGTAAAGCACGTATATCAACATCCTATATATACAATATATACATCAATGGTGACTACCTCGGGGGGAGGTGTTGTACTGTTGGTGCGGGAGGTAATGAGGGTGTGCCTAGCCCTCCTGCTGATGCATGCACTTTAAAAAAAATTCACTTCCGGGATGTGAGCGTCACTGCTTAGGCAGCATTTATTGCCCATCCCTACTTGCCCTTCAGAAGGTGGTGGTGAGTTGCCTTCTTGAACCGCTGCAGTACTTGAAGTGTCAGTACACCCACTGTGCTGTTAGGGATGGAGTTCCAGGCTGTTGCCCCAGCGACAGTGAAGGAGCGGCAATATATTTCCAAGTCAGGGTGGCGAGTGACTTGGAGCATAACCTCCAGGTGTTGGCGTTCCCAGGTATCGCCTGGACTCCATCCTCTGGATCTTCAGCGACCTCTTCCTTAACTCCTTCCTGAAAGTCCTCCTCATCAGAGGACATGTGCCACTCCTCCAGGTCTTCCTCATGAAGGCCGTCTCTCCACTAAAAAGCCAGGTTATGTCGGCCACAGGGCACCATGATGCGGGAGACCCTCTCCGGACTGTACTGGAGGGCCCCATCGGATCTGTCGAGGCAGCGGAAGTGCATCTTCAGGAGGCTGATGCACCACTCCAGCACAGATTGGTGGCACTGTGAGCCTCATTGTACCGGACGTCTGCTGCGGTCTCTGGCTTCCGCACCGGAGTCATCAGCCAAGACCTCGGGGATATTCCTTGGGGTTACCCTTGGAAATGCCAGGGATCCACGACTGCCGGAAGTGTAACTATCATGCATGCTCCCTGGAAAACGTGTGTGAATTGCATCTGATGGTCACACACCAGCTACACACTGAGGGAGTGAAACCCCTTCCTGTTGCCACATGTGCAGAGAGTGACATGAGTGCAGTCAATCGCCCCCTGCACTTTAGGTAGATCAGTCATGATGCCGAATCCAGTGGCCCTCCCGTCTCACTGGGCCGTCCAGGTTGAAATGAATAAAGTTGAAAGCCCTTGCAGAGAGTGCATCCATTACCTCTTATGGGCGTATGCCTGCAAGATGGCACGTGTCACCAGTGGAGCCCTGGAACGATCCCGTTGCGTAAAAGTTGAGGAGTGCCATAACCTTCATGACCACAGGGAGCGGGCGCCCTCCACCCCCATGTGACGCCAAGTCAGCAGGGATGTGGCACAGGTACTGCACAGGCGAGGGGGTGCCTCCTACAGCGTATATTTTCTGACAGCTCCAGGAAGTATACTTGGGTCCTTGACACCCTCGGTCTCCGTCTGCGCCTTGGCATCCCCTGTATGTTTAGTGTGGCCTTCACCCCCTGAGCCTGCTCTGCGGCCCTCTGGTCACCTGTCACTGGGTCTGGGTGCCGCTGCACATCGCTGATGGAGTTTGTACTCCTCCAGTGCTGTGATAATAAGAATAGCCAGCTCCACTGGCTCATACAGATATCACTCGGTTACCTGTGAGGGATGAGAGAGAGGCAGTCAGGCTGGTTCGCCTCTGGATAACAATAGGAGCTCTGCTGACCTATTGGCTTCCCAGACCTGGAGGTAACCAGTCCCAGACCTTAACAGGTGTGTGCCACTCATGCACAGCTCAGGTGCCATCCCACCTCTATGCACTCGCCCAGAGTCGCCTTTGGCCTCCTGTCGAGTCCCCTCCCGGTCATATTTCTTATATCACAAGGGGTTCTGGCAGGTGGTTTATATGCTTGCACATCCCCAATGTGCAGGGTCAACTGGACAGTGATGTCTTTGGGGGCTAATGAATCCTCACTGGCAGACGTTGGGGTGTGGCATGTAAGCAGGACAACTGTCTCTTGATCGCATGCAATCAAGCATTGAGTCCTGAACCCTGTGTATTTGTCCCATTCCTTGACTTTGTGAGTGAGGGCAGCTGACATTATTAATGGTTAACTATTGATGGTCAATTAGTTTGTTGAGCATGAGTGTTACTTTGTGCTTCTGGGTTAGGCAGAGCTAATAGGCACCCTTCTTACTCAGGTTGCATCATTCTGAGATTTCATTGCTGTCATGCTGCTACACTCAATCCTCCTGGACAGCCACTCTAGGGTTTTGGCAACACCACCCCCCCCAGCCCCACCATTCAGGCTGGGCACCATTTTGCCTTCTCTTTAAGGGTTTTATCCACCCAGCCAATTAGGCCCAGCACTCTCACTCTCATCCCACCCCACCATCCACCATATATGGCCTGCAGCCACCCCACGCCACAGACATCAGACTAACACAGCCCTCTAAGAAAATAGGCACCAGGCGTCATGACCAGCCCCACCTGCTGCAAATCCCATTCCGGAAAGCTGAGGCCACCCCTCGGCCTGTGGAGCTGGTCAATGGGCTCTGTTCCCTTGCACTCCCTGGTGCCAGGTGTAGACAGAGGTGCCTACCTCCTTCCACCCTCTCTGAGGTCATGGTGCCTGCTTCCAGTTTTTAAAGAAGCATTAGTAATTCGCACCAGCGTGACATCACGCCCAGCGGGGGGGAAGATTCAAAGATGGCTGAAAATGCGATGTTAATCATGCTAAGTATATTGTAATGATTTCAAATTCATGCAAATCAGGTTCACGCCCTTCCTGATCGTGTCGTCGGACAGGGCCCGGGAAGATCGCGTTCCAAATTCTCACCAGTGCAAATCCTGTTTTTGGCCTCTTGTGAGATTTAGTGGCCATTATGGAATTTGCATCCAAGACTAATCCGGCCGCTAAATCCCACTCCATTTGTTTAAATGAAGTGAATTTATTTCTTTTTATAAATTTATAGTACCCAATGCATTTTTTCCCAATTATGGGGCAATTTAGCATGGCCAAGCCACCTACCTTGGATTCCCGGCTTGGGTCACTGTGCGGAGTTTGCACTTTCTCCCCATTGTCTGCGTGGGTTTCCTCCGGGTGCTCTGGTTTCCTCCCACAGTCCAAAGATATGCAGGTTAGGTGGATTGGCCACGCTAAATTGCCCTTAGTGTCCAAAGGTTAAGTGGGGTTACTGGGTTACGTGGATTGGGTGGAGGTGTGGGCTTAGGAGGGCTGCTCTTTACAAGGGCTGGTGCAAACTCGATGGGCCGAATGGCTTCCTTCTGCACTGTAGATTTTATGATTCTAAGGCAAGTGTATACAGGGCTGTGGCAGCCCATTAAATATGGTGCCAGCACATGACTTTGAATCAGCACCGGCACCTTGTATCCCGTCCTTGCTCTTTAATTGGACGGTCCCCACTCCTCCAGTTAGTTAATTGGCCAGCTGTTGTGTGGTTATGTTCGGCTGGCAGCAGGTGGAAGCTATACCTTATTCTGGTGACGCCACCAGGACCTGAGGCCTCTGAACAAAATCTAGCACCTTGTCCCCTTAGCATGTGTATCCAAAAGGTAGGCCTGTAATATGATCTGAAGTTACTCAAGCAATATTAGAAGATATTGTCTTGGAAAGATACTTAGAGCAGGGATCCCCCCCCCCCCCTCACCAAATTCCTGTGGCGTGTATTCCGGTGGCAGAGGCGGTTCGCCTTTGGAGGTCCCACTGAAATCTATAGTGTTTTGCGTGGCTTGCCCGTCAATAGCTCCGGAAGATTCTGGTGACGAGAAGGCCAGGAAAATCCCATTATTAGTCTCCTTGTCGGCAGAATTGTTTATAGCAGCAATTTGTGAACATTACCTTTCAAAGAGGTTGAGATCAATCACTCGTTTCAGTGTCTGAGGTGTAATTATATTAGATCTGATACTAGAACTATGGGAGGTTTCATCGCATGCTTTTTATGTTGTGGTATTTTCTTGTGTGCATTAAATGAAACATAGATCATAAATAACATACCTTCCATGAGCTCCAATCTGAGGTAAGCAATTATCAGCAACAAGAGCAGAACAACTGGGATGAATATTCCAAATATAAGAAGCCACAGTGGCAGAGCCTCAAACACAGCTGCGAATGTTGAAAGTCTGTACTCCATGATAGAGTCTTTGCAGTCACTGGCAGTCACTGCATCTCTTCTGCTTTAGTCAGATACCAAAGTACATTCTATTTTACTTTGTGGACTTTGGTCTGTTTGAGTAAGCTTGGGATTTGTAACAGATTTTATAACCCTATGCCCTGAGATAGGCATCGATGATTACATCCACATAGCTTTTTTTTTGTCTTCTCCAGTCATGTTTACACTTAGTAAAATTTGCTCAAAGCAAATGTTGGAAATAACTGATTTTGCGTTAACAATGTAGGTGCATCTCTCATTTTTATATTTTGATACTGAATGTTAATGATCAGCCCAACATAATTACATTTACATGATCAAAGTAAGCTTATCTCTTTATTTTCCCGTGGCTGTGCTGGTTCTCTGCAAGAACCATTTACCCAGTGCCAATCCACCACCATTTCCTGTAGCTAAGCACTGTTTTCTTTTTCAGATAATGATTCAGTTGCCTTTTGAAAGCCGTGATTGAATCTGCCTCCACCACACTCTCAGGCAGGGCATTCCAGATCCGAACCACTCTATATAAAATCGGTTTTCCTCATGTTGCCATTGCCTCTTTTGCCACCTTGCCCTCTGTCTCGATCCATTCACCAATGGAAACAGTTTTTCCCCATTTACTCTGTCCAGATCCCACATAAGTTTGAATTTTCAATTCTCCTCGCAACGTTCCCATCTCTAAGGGAAACATCCCAGCTTCTCCAATATATCTGCATAACTCAAGTTCCTCATTCCTGGGACCATTCTCGTGAATCTTCTCTGCACCCTCTCTGATACCTCCATTTTTCTCCAAAAACGTGGTACCCACAACAAGATGCAATATTCCAGTTGTACCAAACTAAAGTTTTATACAAGTTTGTAGAATTTCCTTACTTTTGTACTCTATTCCCCTATTAATAATGCGCAGGATCCTTTAAATTTTATCAACATGTCCTGTGATCTTCAATGATTTGTGCACATATAGCCACAGATTCCTTGGCTCCTGCACCCCCCCCCCCCTTTAGAATTGCATCCTTCATTTTGTATTGTCCCCCATATTCTGCCTACCAAAATGAATCACTATATACCTGTTTAGATTCCTGTTGTTTCCCCTGTGGGGTGGGCCCCCTTTTGTTGAGTGAGTGGCCTGTTCTCCTCTTAACTGGCGAGTGTTGTCATTTGTTGGGATAGCTTGGGAGGGTCTGTTTTTTCTCCTTTTCTTATGGTCAGTGGGCCTGATCATAATCTGAACATGTTGTTGCTGCAGGTCCTCGCTTCCTCTACTCTCGTTATAATTGTGGTTCAGCATTGGGCCCGGGTTTGGGGTTTTGTTGTGTTAAGTTGCGTGTCTGTAACTCCCTGTAGATCTGGGATTTCCGTGCATTTTCTTTTAGTTTTGCAAGGGTGGGTGTGACAAATCCATTCGTTGCTCCCACATGGGTGCAGGTTGTCTGGAATCCGGAAAGGAAATGCTGTATTGGGTCATTGATGCTGTTCGCGCTGCTGGAGTTAGAGTCATAGATGTTTACAGCATGGAAACAGGCCCTTCGGCCCAGCTTGTCCATGCCGCCCAGTTTTTACCACTAAGCTAGTCCCAATTTCCCTCATTTGGCCCATATCCCTCTATACCCAGCTTTCCCAAAATGAAGGATGCAATTTTAAAGGGGGGGGGGGGGGGGTGCAGGAGCCAAGGAATCTGTGGCTATATGTGCACAAATCATTGAAGATCACAGGACATGTTGATAAAATTTAAAGGATCCTGTGCATTATTAATAGGGGAATAGAGTACAAAAGTAAGGAAATTCTACAAACTTGTATAAAAGCTGTCTAAACGCTTTTTAAAAGACAAAATTGTACCTGCCTATACTACTGCCCCTGGCAGCTCATTCCAGACACTCACTAACCTCTGTGTGAAAAAACTACCCCTCTGGACCCTTTTATTTTCTCTTCCCTCTTCCCTTAAACCTATGCCCTCTAGTTTTAGGCTCCTCTAACTTTGGGAAAAGATGTTGACTATCTACCTTACTTATGCCCCTCATTATTTATAGACCTCTAGAAGATCACCACTAAACCTCCTACACTCCAGGGAAAAAAGTCCCAGTCTATCCAGCCTCTCCTTATACCTCAAACCATCAAGTCCCTCGTATCCTCTTAAATCTTTTCTACACCCTTTCTAGTTTAATATCCTGTCTCTAATAGAGTGACCAGAACCGAACGCAATATTCCAAGTGTGGCCTTACTAATGTCTTGTACAACTTCAGCAAGTCGTCCCAACTCAATGTTCTGACCAATGAAATCAAGCATGCCGAATGCCTTCTTCACCACACTGTCCACCTGTGACTCCTCTTACAAGGAGCTATGAACCTGTACTCCTAGATCTCTTTGTTCTATAACTCTCCCCAACTCCCCAACATTAACTGAGTCGGTCCTGCGCTGATTTGATCTACCAAAATGCATCACTTCACATTTATCTAAATTAAACCCCATCTGCCATTCATCGGCCCACTGGCCCAATTGATCAAGATCCCATTGCAATCTTATATAACCTTCTTCACTGTCCACTATGCCACCAATCTTGGCGTTATCTACAAACTTACTAATCATGCCTCCTCAATTCTTATCCAAATCATTAATATAAATAACAAATAACAGCGGACCCAACACCGATCCCTGAGGCACACCACTGGTCACAGACCTCCAGTTTGAAAAATAACCCTCTGCAACCACCCTTTGTCTTCTGGCATCAAGCTAATTTTGTATTCAATTGGCTACCTCATCCTGAATCCCGTGAGATTTAACCTTATGCAACAACCTACCGTGCGGTACTTTGTCAAAGCCCTTGCTGAAGTCCATGTAGACAACGTCGACTGCACTGCCCTCACCTACCTTCTTTGTTCCTCTTTCAAAAAACTCAATCAAACTCATGAGATGGGGGGGCGATTCTCCAAAATGGAGCCCGAGTGTTTGCGCCGTCGTGAACGCCGTTGCGTTTTACGACGGCGCGAAACGGGCACGGGGATGACCGATTCTGGCCCCTGATGTCTTAGGCAGGTAGGTTTGATGTGGACTGCACTCGATGCAGGGAAGCTAGAAACAGACGTCTAACACTGGAGAAGATCCAACACTGTTTTATTCAACGATAGAACTGATGTACATATTCAGCTGTGGGTCGACACTATACTGAACTGACTGGAGACCTTGTAGTAGCCTGACCAGACTTACTAGCTACCGCATGGTGTTTGCACTGTGCTAGCTCGTGGACTCTGACTGTCTCAGTGGCTGGGTCCCGAGAGAGCGGGAAACCTAGTGTCCTCTGGCTTTATAGTGGTACTGTCCTATCTGGTGATTGGCTGCACTGTGTTGTGTGCTTACTGGTCATCCTGTGTGTCAATCACTGCCTGTCTGCATCTCATTATATACATGAGTGGATATTATGACATCTCCCCTTTTTTTTAGATAAATAAATACAAAGGTGTGCGTGCGTATATACATATATATGCCTGACTATATACAAAAGGTGTCTAAATGAATGTATATACATAGGAAAGTGTCGATGGTGTAGATACATGGCAAACAAAACAATATTTACAGAGGTTAAATCGGTGAAGTCACAAAATGTACAAAAGTTCAGTCTACAGATTCAGTCTTTGTGGTGGGTGACAAATTCTTGTTGATCGCCGCAGAGGTGGATCAGGAGCTGCCTGCACATGGATAGGCGGGATCGCTGCCATCATGGTGGTCGCATGGGCCGGCAGGATTGCTGGTAGATCGTTGGCCTCGTGGCAGGGTACGTCCGGAGGAAGCATCGTAGGCAGCGCGGCACTTCGGTCAGGTAGCGGGCGTGGAACTCTTCGCAGTGTCCGTCTGTTGCGCCGTAGCAGGGAGCCATCAGCCATGCGGACAAGGAACAATCTTGGGGCCACTTGGTTGATCACAACAGCTGTGGCTGACCAGCCGCCCTCAGGCAACTGGACACGAACATGATCAGTTGGGGCCAGCTCGGGCAGATCCGTGGCATGAGCATCGTATGTGGCCTTCTGTTGGGCCCGTGACTGCTGCATTTTCTGTAAGACCGTGAGGTGGTCAAGGTCTGGAACATGGATGGCTGGAACTGTGGTCCTCAGAGTGCGATTCATGAGCATCTGCGCTGGAGACAACCCAGTGGACAGTGGGGTTGCCCTGTATGCCAGCATTGCCAGGTTGAAGTCGGAGCCTGAGTCTGCAGCTTTGCACAGCAACCGCTTTACAATATGGACCCCTTTCTCGGCCTTCCCATACGACTGCGGGTAGTGTTGACTGGAGGTTACATGACGGAAGTTGTAGGACTATGCAAAATCAGACCATTCCTGGCTGTAAAAGCAAGGACCGTTGTCGCTCATTACCGTGTGCGGAATCCCACGCCTGGCGAACGTTTCTTTGCAGGCTTTGATTACCGCCTTCGACGTGAGGTCGGACAGTTTCACTACTTCTGGGTAACTGGAGAAGTAGTCGACCAGGAGTACGTAGTCACGCCCCTTGGCATGGAAAATGTCTAAGCCTACTTTGGACCATGGAGAGGTCATGATCTCGTGCTGTTGCAGTGTTTCCTTGGGTTGAGCCGGTTGAAACTTCTGACAGGTAGGGCAGTTGAGGACTGTGTCGGCAATGTCCTGGCTGATGCCCGGCCAATAGACCGCCTCCCGAGCTCTGCGTCGGCATTTCTCGACCCCAAGGTGACCCTCATGGAGTTGGCCCAGCACCATAGCCCGCATGCTCTGAAGAATTACGATCCTGTCGAGTTTCAGAAGGATTCCTTCCACCACCGTCAAGTTGTCTTTTATGTTATAGAACTGGGGCATTGTCCCTTCTGCCAGCCATTGGTAAGGTGCTGCATCACACGCTGCAGCAGAGGATCCTTGGTCGTCTCCTCACAAATTTGGACCACTTGATCGTCAGAGGCCGGAAGGTTGGTGGCACACAACTGTACTTGCGCTTCTATGTGGCAGATGAAGTCACTTTGTTCACACGTTGTGGTAATGGACCTGGATAGGGCATCTGCAACGATCAGCTCTTTGCCTGGCGTGTAGACAAGTTCGAAGTCATAGTGGCGGAGTCAAAGAAGAATTTGCTGTAACCGAGGTGTCATGTCATTTAAATCCTTCTGGATTATATGGACTAGAGGCCGGTGGTCCGTTCCTACCGTGAATTTTGGCAGGCCGTAAACGTAGTCGTGAAACTTGACTCTCCCTGGCAGGAGGCCCAGGCACCCCTTCTCAATCTGAGCGTACCGTTGCTCAGTGGGCGTCATGGCACTGGAGGCATACGCCACTGGAGCCCAGGACGAGGAGTCATTTCGCTGAAGGAGTGCGGTATTATCAGGTATTGCAGTACCCGAGAGGCTGAAGTTCCATTGGTTAAACCTGGGGGTTTACCATTGGCTGTATAGTACGTAGCTCCGCCCTGATAGGCTGGGTATAAGAGTCAGTGCCGTCCCTGCAGCCCTCATTCTGCACCTGAGCTGCTGGGAAACAGTTCTAGTCTATTAAAGCCTTCAGTTGTGCTACAACCTCATTTTAGTAGTTATTGATCGTGCATCAAGGAGCACCGCCCCAATGCCGTCCTGGCTTGCATCAGTCGATATCTTGATTTCCTTGGTTGGGTCGAAGAACGCTAGAACCGGGGCTGTGGTGAGCTTTGCTTTCAGCTCACACCTTTTCTCTTCATGCGTGGGCAGCCACTGGAATTCCGTCGACTTCTTGACGAGATGACAGAGGGCCGTGGTGTGGGATGCCATATTGGGAATGAATTTCCCGAGGAAGTCGACCATCCCGAGGAAGTGCAGGACCGCCTTCTTGCCCTCCGGGGTCTTCATGGCGTTGACCGCCGAGACCTGGTCGGCATCTGGCCGCACGCCCTGCTGCGAGATGTGGTCACCCAGGAACTTAATATCTGATTGACCAAATGAGCACTTGGCCCTGTTGAGCTGGCCCATGTTCAAAAATTCTCTGGAATACCTTCTTGAGGCGAGCGATGTGTTCCTGGGTCATTGTGGACCAGATAGTTACGTCGTCAACGTATACTCGCACCCCCTCGATGCTCTCCATCATCTGCTCCATGATGCGATGAAATACTTCGGAGGCAGATATGATCCCAAAAGGCATCCGATTGTAGCAGTGGCGACCGAATGGAGTGTTGAACTTGCACAGCTTGCGACTGGACATGTCCAGCTGTATTTGCCAAAAACCCTTGGAGGCGTCCAGCTTAGTAAAGAATCTGGCATGAGCCATCTCACTGGTCAACTCTTCACGTTTTGGTATCGGGTATGATGCCCTCGTATTGGAGGTCCTGCAATTGCTTCTTCAGACGATCCTTGAGGGGTGCCGGCACCCGGCGTGGTGCATGAATTACAGGGGTGGCGTTCGGCTTGAGCGGGAATTTATATCGGTATGGGAGCGTGCCCATTCCATCGAATACACTGTGGTACTGCGTGATAATGTCATCTATGTCGGCTTGCAAATTTACATCAGGCGAGGCCGTCGCCGGTGATGATGACATTGTAGTGCACAAAGACTCCGTGAGACGAATAGAGTAAAGTCGATGAGGCTTTATTAAGCGTGTCTGTTCCCCCGCAGCTCGATAGTAGAATGGCCTGCGGGGGAGGACTCCGGCTTCTTATACTCCGCCTTCAGGGCGGAGCTAGAGGTCAACGGCCAACCAGGACCCGGGATCTGTCAGCCAATGACATTAGGGCTTCCAGTCCCACATGACCCCTAATACATACTACCACATTCACCCCTTGTCAAAAATGAACCCGGCGGGGTGATGCTTCGCATGGTGGTAAGGGTTTACCGGGCTGGTCCTGGGAGGAAAAACATTCACATGGCAATACAGTATTGTACAATTTTGTCCTGTTTCAACTATTTACAGAAGGTATCGGGAGAAAAGCAAAATGTTTTTGTGAAAAGTCCATATATTGATTTAGATCGGCGCCACGAGTCGGTCGGGCGGTCTGGTCGTCCGTGTCGATCGCCTCGGCCCCGGTGGTGGTGGCGGTGCTTGTACCGGTGTTGTCGTTTCCGGGAGCCTTACGGTTTCAGCTTGGGCTTTATTCTTGGTCGGGCCTGAGGGGAGGGGAACCGATCCACCTGGGAAGGGGGCGGTCGCGGGGTGTGGCGGTGGCAGGAAGGGGGGTTGGGTGAATGGTGTCGGGGGGGTGTGTGTGTTGCCGGCGGGCGCCAGATCCCGCAGGGAGACCGTGTCCTGTCGGCCGTCGGGGTACTCCACGTAAGCGTACTGCGGGTTCGCGTGGAGGAGGTGAACCCTTTCGACCAACGGGTCCGCCTTGTGTGCCCGCACATGCTTTCGGAGCAAGATGGGTCCTGGGGCCGCCAGCCAGGTCGGCAGCGACGTTCCAGAGGAGGACCTCCTAGGGAAGACAAGGAGACGCTCATGAGGCGTTTGATTAGTGCTCGTACATAATAGCGACCGGATGGAGTGGAGAGCGTCCGGGAGGACCTCCTGCCACCGTGAAGCTGGGAGGTCCCTGGACCGTAGGGCCAGTAGGACGGTCTTCCAGACCGTGCCGTTCTCCCTCTCTACTTGCCCGTTCCCCCGGGGGTTGCAGCTGGTCGTCCTGCTTGAGTCTATGCCCTTGCTGAGCAGGAACTGGCGCAGCTCGTCACTCATGAAAGAGGACCCCCTGTCGCTGTGGACGTACACGGGGCAACCAAACAGTGTGAAGATGGTGTTCAGGGCTTTAATGACTGTGGCCGCGGTCATGTCAGAGCAGGGAATGGCGAATGGGAAGCGGGAGTATTCGTCCACCACATTAAGAAAGTATGTGTTGCGGTCGGTGGAGGGGAGGAGCCCTTTGAAATCCAGACTAAGGCGTTCAAAGGGGCGGGAAGCCTTGATCAGGTGCGCACCATCCGGCCTGAAAAAATGCGGTTTGCATTCTGCGCAGATGTGGCAGTCCCTTGTGACTGTACGGACCTCCTCTAAAGAGTATGGGAGATTGCGGGACTTGATAAAGTGGAAAAACCGAGTGACCCCCGGGTGGCAGAGGTCCTCATGGAGGGTTTGGAGGCGGTTAATTTGTGCGTTGGCACATGTGCCGCGGGATAGGGCATCGGACGGCTCGTTCAGCTTTCCGGGACGATACAAAAACTCGTAGTTGAAGGTGGAGAGCTCGATCCTCCACCTTAAGATCTTGTCGTTTTTGATTTTGCCCCGCAGTGCATTATCGAACATGAAGGCTACCGACCGTTGGTCGGTGAGGAGAGTGAATCTCCTGCCGGCCAGGTAATGCCTCCAATGTCGCACAGCTTCCACTATGGCTTGGGCTTCCTTTTCCACTGAGGAGTGGCGGATTTCTGAAGCGTGGAGGGTTCGAGAGAAAAAGGCCACGGGTCTGCCCGCTTGGTTAAGGGTGGCCGCTAGAGCTATGTCGGAGGCGTCGCTCTTGACCTGGAAGGGGAGGGACTCGTCGATGGCGCGCATCGTGGCCTTTGCGATATCCGCTTTGATGCGGCTGAAGGCCTGGCAAGCCTCTGTCGACAGAGGGAAGGTCGTGGTCTGTATTAGGGGGCGGGCCTTGTCTGCGTACTGGGGGACCCACTGGGCGTAGTATGAAAAAAACCCCAGGCAGCGTTTCAGGGCTTTTGAGCAGTGCGGGAGGGGAAATTCCATGAGGGCTCGCATACGTTCGGGGTCGGGGCCTATTATCCCATTGCGCACTACGTAGCCCAGAATGGCTAGCAGGTTGGTGCTAAAAACGCACTTGTCCTCGTTGTACGTGAGAACAAAGAACAAAGAACAAAGAAATGTACAGCACAGGAACAGGCCCTTCGGCCCTCCAAGCCCGTGCCGACCATACTGCCCGACTAAACTACAATCTTCTACACTTCCTGGGTCCGTATCCTTCTATTCCCATCCTATTCATATATTTGTCAAGATGCCCCTTAAATGTCCCTATCGTCCCTGCCTCCACTACCTCCTCAGGTAGTGAGTTCCAGGCACCCACTACCCTCTGCGTAAAAAACTTGCCTCGTACATCTACTCTAAACTTTGCCCCTCTCACCTTAAACCTATGCCCCCTAGTAATTGACCCCTCTACCCTGGGGAAAAGCCTCTGACTATCCACTCTGTCAATGCCCCTCATAATTTTGTATACCTCTATCAGGTCGCCCCTCAACCTCCTTCGTTCCAGTGAGAACAAACAGAGTTTATTCAGCCGCTCCTCATAGCTTATGCCCTCCATACCAGGCAACATTCTGGTAAATCTCTTCTGCACCCTCTCTAAAGCCTCCACATCCTTCTGGTAGTGTGGCGACCAGAATTGAACACTATACTCCAAGTGTGGCCTAACTAAGGTTCTATACAGCTGCAACATGACTTGCCAATTCTTATACTCAATGCCCCGGCCAATGAAGGCAAGCATGCCGTATGCCTTCTTGACTACCTTCTCCACCTGTGTAGCCCCTTTCAGTGATCTGTGGACCTGTACTCCTAGATCTCTTTGACTTTCAATACTCTTGAGGGTTCTACCATTCACTGTATATTCCCTACCTGCATTAGCCCTTCCAAAATGCATTACCTCACATTTGTCCAGGTTAAACTCCATCTGCCATCTCTCCGCCCAAGTCTCCAGACAATCTAAATCCTGCTGTATCCTCAGACAGTCCTCATCGCTATCCGCAATTCCACCAACCTTTGTGTCGTCTGCAAACTTACTAATCAGACCAGTTACATTTTCCTCCAAATCATTTATATATACTACAAAGAGCAAAGGTCCCAGCACTGATCCCTGTGGAACACCACTGGTCACAGCCCTCCAATTAGAAAAGCATCCCTCCATTGCTACCCTCTGCCTTCTATGGCCTAGCCAGTTCTGTATCCACCTTGCCAGTTCACCCCTGATCCCGTGTGACTTCACCTTTTGTACTAGTCTACCATGAGGGACCTTGTCAAAGGCCTTACTGAAGTCCATATAGACAACATCTACTGCCCTACCTGCATCAATCATCTTAGTGACCTCCTCGAAAAACTCTATCAAGTTAGTGAGACACGACCTCCCCTTCACAAAACCGTGCTGCCTCTCACTAATACGTCCATTTGCTTCCAAATGGGAGTAGATCCTGTCTCGAAGAATTCTCTCCAGTAATTTCCCTACCACTGAAGTAAGGCTCACCGGCCTGTAGTTCCCGGGATTATCCCTGCCACCCTTCTTAAAGGTTCAAGGCTTTGGCGGTCTGGAGGAATTTTTGGAGGTTGGCGTCGTGGTCCTGCTGGTCGTGGCCGCAGATGGTTACATTGTCGAGATACGGGAACGTGGCCCGCAACCCATGTTGATCAACCATTCGGTCCATCTCCCGTTGGAAGACCGAGACCCCGTTTGTGACGCCAAATGGGACCCTTAGGAAATGGTATAATCCCCCGTCTGCCTCGAAGGCTGTGTACTTGCGGTCACTTGGGCGGATGGGGAGCTGATGGTAGGCGGACTTGAGGTCCACGGTGGAGAAGACTTTATATTGGGCAATCCGATTGACCATGTCGGATATGCGGGGGAGAGGGTACGCGTCTAGTTGTGTGTACCTGTTGATGGTCTGGCTATAGTCTATGACCATCCTTTGTTTCTCCCCTGTCTTCACTACTACCACCTGTGCTCTCCAGGGACTATTGCTGGCCTGGATTATGCCTTCCTTTAGTAGCCGCTGGACTTCGGAGAGAAATGAAGGGCCGGTCCTGGGCTCAGTACCGTCTGCTCCTAGTGGCGACGGGTTTGCAATCCGGGGTGAGGTTCGCAAACAAGGACGGGGGTTGCACCTTGAGGGTTGCGAGGCCGCAGATAGTGAGTGGGGGTATTGGGCCGCCGAATTTGAACGTAAGGCTCTGTAGATTGCACTGGAAATCTAATCCCAGTAAAGTGGGGGCGCAGAGTTGGGGAAGGACGTGTAGTTTGTAGTTTTTGAACTCCCTCCCCTGCACCGTTAGGGTAACAATGCAGAAACCTTAGATCTGTACTGAGTGGGATCCTGCAGCTAGGGAAATCTTTTGTGCGCTGGGATAGGTGGTCAAGGAACAGCGTCTTACCGTGTCGGGGTGGATAAAGCTCTCCGTGCTCCCGGAGTCGACTAGGCATGGTGTCTCGTGGCCGTTTATTAGCACCATTGTCATCGTCGTCTGGAGTGTCCGGGGCCGAGCTTGATCGAGCGTAATTGAAGCGAGACGTGGTTGTAGTAGTGGAGTGGGGTCCGTTGTTGCCGTCCAAGATGGCGTCGGGGATGAACAAAATGGCTGCCCCCATACATCGCACATGGCTGGGGGGTCACAAGATGGCGGCGGGGGTGGACAAAATGGCCACCCCCACGCGTCGTACAGGTCTGGGGTGGTCCAAGATGGCGGCGCCCTTCCTCCCCTCGTGGTGGCCGGGACCCAAAATGGCGGCATCTGTGGGTCGCACATGGGGCGCTGGGGGGGGTTGGGGAGCGTTAGGACCGGGCGGGGCTCCCTCATCTCTGGGGACAGCAGTGGTCGGGACCCAAGTTGGTAGCGCCGGCGGGTCAGACGTGGGGCGCGGGGGGGGGGGGGGGTTTGGCGGGGCGTTAGAGATGCGCAGAACTCCCTCTTCTCTGGGGAGAGCAGTGGTCGGGACCCAAAGTGGTCGCGCCGGCGGGTCATACATGGGGCGCGGGGGGGGTTTGGGGAGCGTAAGCGGCGTGCAGGGCTCCCTGTTCTCCCGGGACCGCGGTGGTCGGGACCCAGAGCGGCTGCGCCTGCGGGTCGTACATGGGGCGCTGGGGGGGTTGGGGAGCGTAAACAGCTTGCAGGGCTCCCTGTTCTCCCGGGACAGCGGCGACCTCGCGGGACCGGCACACAACCGCGAAATGGCCCTTTTTCCCGCAGCTCTTGCAGATTGCTGCGCGGGCCGGGCAGCGCTGCCGGGGGTGTTTCGCCTGGCCGCAGAAATAGCAGCCCTCACGCAGTGAACGCGGCAGCAGCCTTCAAGCACTGGCAGACTTGTTTCGAGGCCTACCTCAGAACGGCCACCGGCCGGGTCACAGAAGACCAAAAACTACAGGTCCTGCACTCGAGGGTAAGCACGGAGATTTTCTCCCTCATCGAAGACGCGGAGGATTTCCCCCGGTGCGACTTGGCGTTTGGACCGCGCAAGCCTGTGGGGTGTCCGGGGGGGGGGGGGGGGTGGGTTTGTCGCGACGGGTACGTACGGAGCCCAATGGGCTGACGCGCGGTCGGGGCCGTAGGCGCGGGTATTACGCGCGGCCACGTCTAGGGAGGCTGCTAGGGCCCGGGCCTCTTAGAGTCCTAGCGACTCTCTAGAAGTCTTTGGCGGATTTGGGAGGAATTCATACCTGCCACAAAAGCATCGCGCATTAACATGTCCGTGTGTTCATTTGCGTTCACCGAAGGGCAGCTGCAGGCTCGTCCCAAAATCAGCAGCGCGGCGTAGAATTCGTCCATCGATTCTCCGGGACCTTGCCGTCTCGTCGCGAGCTGGTATCGAGCGTAGATTTGGTTAACTGGGCGGACATAGAGACTTTTCAGTGCTGCGAACGCCGTCTGGAAATCCTCCGCGTCTTCGATGAGGGAGAAAATCTCCGTGCTTACCCTCGAGTGCAGGACCTGTAGTTTTTGGTCTTCTGTGACCCGGCCGGTGGCCGTTCTGAGGTAGGCCTCGAAACAAGTCTGCCAGTGCTTGAAGGCTGCTGCCGCGTTCACTGCGTGAGGGCTGATCCTCAGGCATTCCGGGATGATCCTGAGCTCCATAGTCCTTTTTAGGCACGCTTAATAAATTGTAGCGCACAAAGACTCCGTGAGACGAATAGAGTGAAGTCGATGAGGCTTTATTAAGCGTGTCTGTTCCCCCGCAGCTCGATAGTAGAATGGCCTGCGGGGGAGGACTCCGGCTTCTTATACTCCGCCTTCAGGGCGGAGCTAGAGGTCAACGGCCAACCAGGACCCGGGATCTGTCAGCCAATGACATTAGGGCTCCCAGTCCCACATGACCCCTAATACATACTACCACAGACATGGTGTGGACTCGCTGAACCAGGTTCAGGAGCTTGCAGGCTCGAGCACCAAGCAGGAACACTCTGTCAGGCCCGACGATTTCAAACCGCAGTGTTGCCTTGACCGCCTTGTTGGATACCCCTAGTTGACACGAGCCACTGGCAGCTATGGCATCACCATTGTAGTCAAGGAGCTGGCAGGCCGGTGGAAGAATGCTTGGTCTGGGGCGGATGGTGTCGAGGTCGGATTTTGAGATGAGGTTCGCTGATGCGCCGGTGTCCAGTTTAAATCGGTAGCGAGCCTTGTTAACTGTGAGGACAGCACACCACTCGCCGTCGGGATCACACTGAGGATCGAGAGACATTTCGCCGTTGTGGTGGTAGGCAGCGCATGTGTAGTTATGATGCCCACCCGGTATGGGGACTTGAGGCACTCAGCATCAGGGTCTGTTGGGCTGTCGGGATCGGAATCTGGCATGCCTTGTTGTATTGAGCGGACATTTCTGCGCCGCAGCTGGGATCGCTGTCTGCTGAGCGGTGGAGCAGATCTGCAAAGGGCTGCGTAGTGGCCAAGCTTGCCACACTGTAGACACCGGCGTCCTTCTGCCGGACATTGCCACTTTAAATGGGCGGAGCCACAATTTGGACACATCATGACATCGACGTCAGCGCGTTCCGTGCGCCATCGCACAAGCGCAGTGCGGTCGGTCGATGTACGCACCTGCGCAGTCGGATTGTCAGGCTCATCGTCCACTCGGTCGTGGCGCGCATGTGCAGGGACCCGGGAAAAGCGAGCAAAACGGCCACTCTCCTCGATGCTCAGGCCCTGCATTTGTGCAATGGCCTGCACCCGTTCCACCTCGTGGGAGGCCAGCTTCGCAGTTTCTGCCGCCCTGATGTGGGAGTAACGATTCTTGGAATGCTCATTGAGATACCCTCAATTACGACTCAGGAGAGGAGTTCGATAATACAAAGGCTTTAATAACCAGAAAATCAGACAGCTGCCGAGAAGTGTGCTCACTGCACGCTGCCTACTGAACGTAACCTTATATACAGCTTCCTGGGGGCGGAGCCGGAGGCGGAGGCACCCAGGGTTCCAAACCCGGTCTTAAAGGGCCTACGCATTACAGGTACATATGCATACAGATATCATTCATCGCATTCACCCCCTGTTTAAAAAAAACGCCTAGTCCGTCGGGGGTGAAGTGCAATTACAAGTTCAGTCTTTTGGGTGGTCTGATTGCCCGTGTCGACCTTCTCAGCTCCGGCGATGGTGCAGCGGACACGGTCGTCCTTGGTGGTGGTATATCCAGGAGCACGGTTGTCTGAGCCTTTGCCCGCGTTGGAGCAGGGGTGTACCTGGGGTGACTAGGGTGATTGGTGCCGGCGCCTGCTGAGGGGAGGGGGGCGCTATGGGGGGGGGCGCTGTCGGAGTCGACAGCCGGTGCGGGCAGGGGAGTGTCGGTGGAAGGGGGGGCGTCGGTGGGCGAGCCAGCGGTTGCCAGGTTTCGCAGGGAAACAGTGTATTGCCTGCCGTCGGGGTGCTCGACGTAGGCGTATTGAGGGTCTGCGTATAATAGTTGGACCCTCTCGACCAGTGGATCTGCCTTCTGGCTCCTCACGTGCCTCCGGAGTAGAACTGGTCCCGGAGTCATCAGCCAACGTGGAAGCGAGACCCCAGAGGTGGACTTCCTGGGGAAGACAAAGAAACGGCTGTGAGGGGTCTCGTTCGTGGCCGTACAGAGGCGCGACCTAATGGGGTGTAGGGCATCGGGTAGGACCTCCTGCCAGCGGGCGATTGGGAGATTTCTTGACCGTAGGGCTAGAAGAAGAGCCTTCCAAACTGTTGCATTCTCCCTCTCCACCTGCCCGTTTCCCCGCGGGTTATAGCTGGTCGTTCTGCTCGAGGCAGTGCCCTTGTTGAGCAGATACTGATGCAGCTCATCGCTCATGAACGATGTACCCCGGTCACTGTGGATATAAGCGAGGAAACCAAACAGGGTGAAGATGCTGTGCAGTGCCTTGATTACGGAGGCCGAGGTCATATCGGGGCAGGGGACAGCGAATGGGAAGCGGGAGAATTCGTCGATGACAGTGAGGAAGTAGGTGTTGCGGTTGGTGGACGGGAGGGGCCCTTTGAAGTTCACGCTTAGTCGCTCAAAGGGCCCAGAGGCCTTTACCAGGCGAGCCTTGTCTGGTCGATAGAAGTGTGGTTTGCACTCCGCACAGATCTGGCAAGCCTTGGTCATGGCCTTGACCTCC
Organism: Scyliorhinus torazame; assembly: GCF_047496885.1. Classification (NCBI taxonomy): domain Eukaryota; kingdom Metazoa; phylum Chordata; class Chondrichthyes; order Carcharhiniformes; family Scyliorhinidae; genus Scyliorhinus; species Scyliorhinus torazame. The sequence continues at coordinate 207,786,047 of NC_092710.1, forward strand.
TCGGTGGAGTAAGGTAGGTTGCGGGACTTGATGAAATGGGCAAGCCGGGTGATTCCCGGGTGGCAGAGGTCATTGTGGATGGCCCGCAGATGGTCTTTCTGCGCGTTGGCGCACGTGCCGCGGGACAGGGCATCTGGGGACTCGTTGAGCTTCCCTGGACGATATGTAATATCGTACGTGTAGGTGGAGAGTTCGATCCTCCACCTCAGAACTTTATCATTCTTTATTTTGCCCCGTTGTGCGTTATCGAACATAAAGGTGACCGACCGTTGGTCGGTGACGAGGGCGAACCTCCTACCGGCTAGGTAGTGCCGCACAGCCTCCACTATGGCTTGTGCCTCCTTCTCGACTGCAGAGTGTCGAATTTCCGAGGCGGTGAGGGTTTGGGAGAAGAACGCTACCGGTCTGCCCGCCTGGTTGAGGGTAACAGCCAGGGCAATGTCTGATGCGTCGCTTTCTACCTGGAAGAGAATGGTTTTGTCCACCGCGAGCATGGCGGCCTTGATGATATTGGCCTTGATACGACTGAAGGCCAACTGAGACTCAGCTGTCAGGGGAAAAACCGTGGCCTTAATGAGTGGACGGGCTTTGTCCGCATATCTGGGGACCCACTGGGCATAATAGGAAAAGAGCCTCAGGCACCGTTTGAATGCCTTGAGGCTACGGGGGAGGGGAAGTTCCTTAAGGGGGCGCATGCGGTCTGGGTCTGGCCCTAGGACCCCATTTTCCACGACGTAGCCGAGGATGACTAGCCGGGTTGTGTGGAACACGCATTTCTCTTTATTGCATGTCAGATTGAGGGCCCGGGCGGTCTGGAGGAACTCCTCAGGTTTTCATCATGGTCCTGCTGGTCATGGCCGCAGATGGTGACGTTGTCCAAGTACGGGTATGTAGCCCGTAAGCCGTACTGGTCCACCATTTTATCCATTGCCCTTTGGAAAAGGGAGACTCCGTTTGTGACACCGAAAGGGACTCTGAGGAAGTGGAAGAGCCGACCGGCTGCTTCGAAGGCTGTATAGGGGCGGTCCTCTGGGCGGATAGGAAGTTGATGATAGGCCGATTTTAGGTCGACCGTGGAGAATACTCGATACTGGGCGATTTGGTTCACCATTTTTGCTATGCGGGGAAGTGGGTACGCATGAGTTGCGTAAAGCGGTTTATGGTCTGGCTAGAGTCCACCACCATACGTTGTTTTTCCCCGGAGCGGACTACCAGTACTTGTGCCCTCCAAGGGCTGTTGCTAGCCTCTATGACCCTTCTCTTAGTAGCCGCTGAACCTCTGACTTGATGACGGTCATGTCTTGGGCACTGTACTGCCGACTCCTGGTGGCGACGGGCTTACAGTCGGGGGTGAGGTTCGCGAAGAGGGGGGTGGTGCAACTTTGAGTGTCGCCAGGCTACATACCATGAGTGGGGGCAGGGGTCCGCCGAACTTCAGGGTCAGGCTTCGGTGGCTGCACTGAAAGTCCAGACCGAGCAGCAGGGGGGCGCAGAGGTGCGGGAGGACATAAAGTTTAAAACGGGCGTATTTGGCGCCTTGGATAGCGAGGTTCGCGACACAATACCCTGTGATTTGGACCAAATGAGACCCAGATGCGAGGGCGATAGTTTGGGAGGTGGGATAGGTGCACAGGGAGCAGCGTCTTACCATGTCTGGATGGATAAAACTCTCCGTGCTCCCGGAGTCAAAAAGGCCGGGGGTGTCGCGGCCGTTCATTTGAACCTGCATCATTGAGTTTCGCAGGTACTTCGGCCGAGATTGATCGAGCGTGATCGCTCCTAGTTGTGGGCAGTCAGAGTTCTCGGTTGAATCGGACTCGCAAAATGGCCGCCGCCGTCGGTCGCACGTTTTGAGTTTTGAAGATGGCCGCCCCCATGACTCGCACAAGGCCGATGACGCGTCGGAAGTAGGCGTGTCCGGCCGCCATGCGGCCGCGTTGCGGGGCCTGTGGTACCAGGAGTTCGATTTTTGGGCCCGATGAGACTTTTGTTTCTGGCCTTTGGGCCCAGCCAGGCAGACCTTCACGAAGAGCCCCTTCTTTCCGCATTCGCCGCAGATAGCGGAGCGGGCCTGGCAACGTTGGCGTGAGTGCTGGCCTTGCCCACAGAAATAGCATTGGGGGCCCCCGGTGTAAGCGGGTCGCCGCGCGGTGCAGGCCTGAAGCGTGGCCGAGTCTGGAGGGGATTGAGAGGGGTTCGCAAGGTCTGTGGAGTACGTGCGGAGATTATGGTGGGCCGCTTCCAGGGAAGAGGCGAGCTTTACCGTGGTGGAGGTCCTTCGCTCCATCTTCTAGGAGCCGCTGTCAGATGTACGTGGATCGGATACCGGACGCGAAAGCATCACGAATATGTAAGTTCATGTGGACTTCTGCCGTCACCTCTTTATGGTCACAGTTCCTGGCGAGCGCGGTGAGTCTCTCCAAGTATTCATCTAGCGTTTCCCCGGAGCGCTGGCGGTAGGTCGAGAGCAAATGTCTGGCGTGTACCTCGTTTATCGGCTTTACGAAGCGCTTCTGTAGGATTTCGACCGCCGTTTCGTATGTAGCTTTCTCGATCACGGAGGATAGTCGGTGGCCCACCCGGGCATGTAGTAGCTCAGCTTGCGAGGTCCGTTAACTTCTGTCTCTGAGGAATTCAGATAGGCCTCAAAGCACCGGAGCCAGTATTTTAAAATTTCAGTGGCTTCCGGCGACCGAGCGTCCAAATTGAGCTTCTCCGGCTTTAGACCGCTGTCCATCATGATGTAGTCGGGTTATTAAATTGAGATACCCTCAATTACGACTCAGGAGAGGAGTTCGATAATACAAAGGCTTTAATAACCAGAAAACCAGACAGCTGCCGAGAAGTGTGCTCATTGCACGCTGCCTACTGAACGTAACCTTATATACAGCTTCCTGGGGGCGGAGTCCCCCAGGGTTCCAAAGCCGGTCTTAAAAGGGCCTACGCATTAAAGGTACATATGTGTACAGATATCATTCATCACGCTCATGGACAATGCACGTCTCGATAGCGACAGAGAGGGTCAACTGTTTGACTTTCAGGAGCTGCTGCCAAAGGGAGTCGGAGTGGACCCCGAAAACGATCTGATCCCGAATCATGGAATCAGCCGTCGAGTCATAGTTACATGACTGCGCTAAGATGCGGAGGAGGGTCACGAAGGACTGAAAAGGTTCATCCTTACCCAGAAGCCTCTGCTGGAAAATGTACTGTTCAAAGCTCTCATTCACCTCAATGTCGCAGTGGCTGTCAAACTTCAGCAGGACTGTTTTGAATTTTGTTTTGTCTTCGCCGTCAGTGAACGTAAGGGAGTTGTAGATGTGGATGGCGTGGTCCCCCGCGGTGGAGAGAAATAGCGCGATCTTCCTGGCATCCAATGCTGCTTCGAGGTCGGAGGCCTCGATGTACAAGAGGAACTTTTGCTTGAAGATTTTCCAGTTGGCGCCGAGGTTGCCAGAGATGCGGATTTGCGGAGGAGGCTGGATGTTTTCCATTTCACTGGATGGCTGCTTGCTGGTCGATGCTGATTCACTCGACGTAGTTGCGTCAAGATCAGTATCACTCTGGTACCATGATGTTTTAGGCAGGTAGGTTCGATGTGGACTGCACTCGATGCAGGGAAGCTAGAAACAGACGTCTAACACTGGAGAAGATCCAACACTGTTTTATTCAATGATATAACTGATATACATATTCAACTGTGAGTCGACACTATACTGAACTGACTGCAGACCTTGTAGTAGCCTGACCAGACTTACTAGCTACCGCATGGTGTTTGTGCTTGCTAGCTCGTGGACTCTGACTGTCTCAGTGGCTGGGTCCCGAGAGAGCTGTAAACCTAGTGCCCTCTGGCTTTATAGTGGTAGTGTCCTGTCTGGTGATTGGCTGCACTGTGTTGTGTGCTTACTGGTCATCACTGCCTGTCTGCATCTCATTATACACATGAGTGGATATTATGACAGCCCCCATAGGGGGCCAGCACGGCGCTGGAGCGGTTCACACTGCTCCAGCCTCCTTTCCCGGCGTCAAATGGGTGCCACGCCAACCCACGCATGCGCAGTTGGGCCGCGCCAACCTGCGCATGCGCGGGGCAACATGGTAGCATAGTGGTTAGCACAATTGCTTCACAGCTCCAGGGTCCCAGGTTCGATTCCGGCTTGGGTCACTGTCTGTGCGGAGTCTGCATATCCTCCCCGTGTGTGCGTGGGTTTTCTCCGGGTGCTCCGGTTTCCTCCCACAGTCCAAAGATGTGCAGATTAGGTGGATTGGCCATGATAAATTGCCCTTAGTGTCCAAAATTGCTCTTAGTGTTGGGTGGGGTTACTGGGTTATGGGGATAGGGTGGAGATGTGGGCCTGGGTAGGGTGCTCTTTCCAGGGGCCGGTGCAGACTCGATAGGCCGAATGGCCTCCTTCTGCACTGTAAATTCTATGATTCAACGCACCGGCCCCGACTCAGCATGGCGTTGGTGTTCAGGGGCCGGCCGCACAAGAAAGTAGGCCCAGGGGGGAAGAGACCGGCCCGCCAATCGGTGCGCCCTGATCGTTGGCCAAACCCCATCGCAGGCCCCCCCAGTGAAGGATCGCTTTTCCCCGCCCCACAGGCCGCCCCCGACCCTTTGCGCAGAGTTCCCGCCGGCAGAGACCAGGGGCGAATGGCGCCGGCGTGACTCTGTCCTATCTGCGCGGCCGCTCGGCCCATTCGGGCCAGAGAATTGGCGGCCCCGCCGTGTCAAACACTCCGGTGCAAGTGGCGCTGATTCTCTGCACCTCGGAGAATCGCGTGCCGGCGTTGGGGCGTCCTGGCGCGGTTGCGGTGATTCTCCGGCCCGGCGAGGGGCTCGGAGAATCGCCCCCAGGATTTCCCACTCCTTACGGGAAATGTATATTGGTGCACACCCAATCATGGTGTGAGAAATTTACCCTGATCTTCCTAATGGTTGCGGGACTGTGCAGTGTGAGAGGGCGTGTTCTATTTTGTCATGCTGTCATGTTCTATGATCATATCCTGTTTCTTCCACGATCTCTGATGGACGATATGGGCATCCAATTTAGTTTAATGATGATTTTGTGCCAATTGTGATGTTGTTCTCCTGATCCTTACTGTGCTCATGTGGGTTAAGCCATTTCTGGGGGGCAGGGGTCCCCGCCCCCGCTTTGGGTGCTGTATTATTTTGTTGAGTTAATTTGTTATTAAAATGTAAAATCTCAATAAACATACATATAAAAATATGGAGCAGTGATTTTAAGTGTTGCTATTAGGAATGGAATGGAAGCACGGGAAGTAGGCTGAGCCCCTTTGTACACAGAGTGATTATTTAACTTAAATTAAATTAAGTGCTCTTATTGAGTCCAATGCAATCTAATCTCTTTACCAGTACGGAACAGCGTATGTTTGTCCCAATTGCACTGCCTTTTCCAACCAATCTAGGATCAAGCCTAGAGATACTATTTTAATTTTTATAAGCATAGATTCCCTGGATCTGCTGTTAAACATTTTCTGCAACACATTCATTTGCTGGCTGCAATGACCTTCCTGAGTTATGATTTTTGATTGACATTTATAGTAGCATAATTCTACATCAACATTCCATAATGCTGAAGGCTTTTTGGCTGTTATTCTCTGCTTGAAAGCCTTCCATCACTAAGTGACAGTGTGATGTGAGATACCCAGATACACTTATTGTTTTTCATATTATTCTGATGTCTTCTTTCCATCTAGTTTGAGTTTCAAAGATGCTTTTCAGATTTTACAACTGATTTCCAGAGTGCACTTGCCTTGCCATTTGTGAGAATACTGTCTATATGCTCAATTTATTTGTAGCGTGCCAATTTCTCAGCCACACAATGGGATTTGGTTTCAAGCTTTGATTGTCTTTGACCCGGAAGCAGTAGAGTACAGTCAGGTAAAATTAATAATGTCTTAAAAATGTTTTTGGAATCCGTAATTGTTGAAAATTATTTGGAAAGGGGTTTTAAGAGCCTGTGTCAATTGTAAAGGGATCAATTGTAATTTTCTTGAATAATAGGGACTATCAGGTCCATGTGACCTGGTGACACTGGACCTGGAAGAAGCACCAACAGAATGGAAATTACTGTATGAAAACTCTGTGGCTGTCAGGCACATTAATTTTTTTAAAATATAAATTTAGAGTACCCAATTCATTTTTTTCCAATTAAGGGGCAATTTAGCATGGCCAGTCCACCTACTTGGCACATCTTTTGGTTGTTGGGGGGTGAAACCCACGCAGACACGGGGAGAATGTGCAAACTCCACAGGGACAGTGACCCAGGGCCGGGATCGAACGTGGGACCTCGGCGCCGTGAGGCAAGAAGTGCTATCCACTGCGCCACCGTGCTGCCCTGTCAGGCACAATAATAATAATAATTGCTTATTGTCACAAGTAGACTTCAATGAAGTTACTGTGATAAGCCCCCAGTCACCACATTCCGGCACCTGTTCGGGGAGGCCGGTACAGGAATTGAACCCGCGCTGCTGGCTTTGTTCTACATTACAAGCTAGCTGTTTAGCCCACTGTGCTAAACCAGCCCCCAGAGGACAGCTGCAGACAGAAGGTGATTACCATACAGATACAGGAGTTCTTGGAGGCACTGTGCAAGCGGGCTAAAAGAGTCTAAAATCTAGAAAACAACACTGTGGATAGCTTAGAGATGCTATTGGTTAGTCAGTTGGAAAGGAATTCTGGAGAGCTACACCATCAGGACTGTTGTGACCCGAGGAAGAGGATGTGTTCATAGAATTGTGCCTTGCTGATGAAACTTGAAGATGAAAGCTATTGTCAGATAGGACTCCTACCCTATCCTGCATGAATAAAGAACAACAAATTGTGGAACTGTGTGACTACATATCGTCAAATGTCTTTTGGGAGTTATGCGGGTGCTTGTGGTTATGCAAGATGCTTCTTTGTTTCAACGACTCAAAGTGAAATTTACCTTTAAATGGACAAATGTTACTTTCCATGTGTAATTTATATTGGTTGTGATTTGTGCTAAAGCAAAAGTTGGGAGTCTTTCAGTACATTTGGTTATTCTGGTTTACAGCTGCTGCAGGAATGATCAATTTATCATGTGGGTTTATCCACTCAACTGTTTCTTACCACTACAGTATTACAGCCACCTCCCACTTTCTTTTTAAAAAAAAATAATTTTTATTAAAGGTTTTCATAAAATATCAACAACAAAATGAGAAAGAAAAAAGAACCCAACAGGGTTAAGTACAAAACACAATCTAAAAAAGCAACCCCCCAAACCCCTCCCCCCCCCCCCGTACCTAAATAATAAATTAACATTAACACCCCGACTTAACACAACAGGTGTATACACCCCCTCAGATCCTCCAGTGTAAATAACATAAACAAAAATAAAGTAACCGCCCCCCCCCCCCCCACCCCCCGAGCTGCTGCTGCCATTGACCAATGTCTATCGTTCTGCCAGAAAGTCTAAGAACGGTTGCCACCGCCTAAAGAACCCTTGTACCGACCCTCTCAAGGCGAATTTCACCCTCTCCAATTTAATGAACCCTGCCATATCGCTGATCCAGGATTCCACGCTTGGGGGCCTCGCATCTTTCCACTGAAGGAGAATCCTTCGCTGGGCTACCAGGGACGCAAAGGCAAGAATTCCGGCCTCTTTCGCCTCCTGCACTCCCGGCTCCTCCGCCACCCCAAATATTGCGAGCCCCCAGCCCGGTCTGACCCTGGATCCTATCACCCTCGACACCGTCCTCGCTACGCCCTTCCAAAATTCCTCCAGCGCTGGGCATGCCCAGAACATATGGGTGTGATTTGCTGGGCTCCCTGAGCACCTAACACACCTGTCCTCACCCCCAAAGAACCGGCTCATCCTTGTCCCGGTCATGTGTGCCCTGTGCAGCACCTTAAACTGTATGAGGCTGAGCCTCGCGCATGAAGGGGAAGAATTCACCCTCCCTAGGGCAACTGCCCACGTCCCCTCTTCAATCTCCTCTCCCAACTCCTCCTCCCACTTACCTTTCAACTCCACCATCGAGGCCTCCTCCTCCTCCTGCATCACCTGGTAAGTTTCCGAGATCTCCCCCCCCCCCCGAGAGCACCCTGTCCTGTCCCTGTGTGTGGCAGTAGCCGCGGGAATTCCACCACCTGCCGTCTGGCAAACGCCCTTACCTGTAAGTACCTGAAGGTTTTCCCCGGGGGGAGCCCGTACGTCTCCTCCAGCTCACCCAAGCTCGCGAGCTTCCCGTCCACCACCTCCCACTTTCTTATTCGTGATCAAGCCTTTCACACCTCATGTCACATCCCTGTCTTCTACAACCCTTTTTTTGGTAATATTTTGGATTCTTATTTGCCATTGGAGCTGCTGGTGTGCCTGACCCAGGTCTTGAATTTTGTTCTTCCCTTCCCTATTTCACGTGTTTTACTGTCCACACTGAGGACCACCATCGAGCTTGTTTTTCTTTTACTGTATATCAGACGTTCACCCTTTTAAAGCACTTTAAAGCAGGGGCTATTTAGCACAGGGCTAAATCGCTGGCTTTGAAAGCAGACCAAGGCAGGCCAGCAGCACGGTTCAATTCCCGTAACAGCCTCCCCGAACAGGCGCCGGAATGTGGCGACTAGGGGCTTTTCACAGTAACTTCATTGAAGCCTACTTGTGACAATAAGCGAATTTCATTTCAAAGCACATGTAGCATTATGTTCTATTTATAATGCTGGAAACACTTCATAAAACAAATTCTTAATCCTTCAGACCTGCCTAGTGTTGAGGGTAGAATAGTTCGGTAACAAGGAGGAATAGGAAATACGATTAAGTGAGATAACGGATGGGGTGAGGGGAGGGGGAACAAATCAAGGGTGAAGCATCTGGGTGGGTAATAAAGGGCAGGTAATGAATGTGGATGCAGAAAGTTAGTAAGTAGCATAAAAGGAAAAGAATGGGCTGGACATTTGATAGAGGAGGAGGCAGTGTTAGTGGAATGGCCGTCAAGCTGTAGAGGGGAAAAACAGGTAAAATGGTGAGGTGTATGGGAGAGGTGTGGGAAGTCGCCACGGGCCTTTTTCCTTCCATCTAATCCTATATAGTTTATGTAGTGAAAATAAAACTAATCATTCAGCTATATTCGGGAGCATCAGAGTGAAACATCATGAGTGGATGAGAAATAATTTACCCTTTTATTAGAAGCAATGAGTAGCTTTCGTTGAGAAAATCTGAAAGTTTGAAAGGAAGGATTCTTTGCATTGTTTTTAAGGTAGATTGCCCCCTTGTGGAGAAAGTGACATTTAGCTTTGGAGCAGGGCTGAGGGAGAAGCAAAACCAGACAAAAGGATTAAAATGATTGGTCAGTCATTTGATACTCCATTAACCAACTCTTGTCAATTTCATTAATATACATCATTACATAAGATTAATGCCAGAGAAGAGGGAACCTAAACACATCTACTTGACATTCATTGGCATTACCATCATTGGACCACTAATATGCTGGGGGGTCATCATTGTTCAGAAAATTAACTGTACTTGCCATAGAAATGCTATGGCTACTGGAGCAGGTCAGATGTTGGGTATTAGATATCACATGATTGACCTCTTGACTCCCCAGAGCCTACAAGACACAATTCACAAATATTCTACACTTGCCTGGATGGGTGTGTAATGATATGTATATCTGTAGACAAGTAAAGGTTAAGTATTACATCTCAGTTACATCGACTCTCACAAACTTCTACAGATGTGCGATAGAGAACATCACTGCCTGGTATGGCAACTGCTTGGTCCAAGATCACAAGAAACTGCAGAGTGTGGTGAACTCAGCCCAGCGCATCACACAAGCTTGCTACCCGCACATTGATTCTGTATACACCTCCTGCTGCCTCAGGAAGGCAGACAGCATTATCAGAGACCCCTCACACCCGTGCTTTGCCTTCTTCCAGACCCTTCCATCAGGCAGAAGGCACAGAAGTCTGAAGACCTGCACATCCAGACATAGGAACAGTTTCTTCCCCACAGCTACAAGACTCCTCAGCGACTCCCCCTCGGACTGATCTGTTCCCTGCAAGAACACTATTCCCTGTAAGAACACTATGATCTCTTGCTCATGTGTGTGTTTTGTTTGGCCCCTTGTTCCGCACTGTAACCAATCACTGTCGATGTACCATTTGTCAATGTTCTCTGTTGATTATTCTTTTTGCCTACTATGTACGTACTGTGTACGTTCCCTCGGCCGCAGAAAAATACTTTTCACTGTACTTCGGTACATGTGACAATAAATCAAATCAAATCACAACCACTAGAGGTCACCACTAGTTCCCATTATAAATATAAGAACTCAGGGGATCTTAGGTATTCTTGTAGCCAGTATAGTGTAGTGAGAGATAGATCATAGCATAGTTAAGATTAGATAGAAGCAGCACGTGTTATTTAAATTAGGCATTACTTCAATATAGATTACTTGATTACAAATCATAGTTCTGTGGAGTATGCAAACTCAATATTAATCAATCGTTATTCAATAAATCAATTTTGCTCTAAGTTAGAAATTGATGGTTTCTTTATAATCACAATATCAGACCATTCTGGATTACGAAACAAAGAGTCACGGTATATTACCAAAGAATAATATAACAGGGTAGACCTACAACAACACTTGAAACCGAACATTAGCCAGGCCAAAGCATGTGCTTGACTGCCAGTCAATCCACCAGTTTAAATATCCACTTCCTCCACCACTAGCACAGTGTGAACCACCTACAAAATGCTTCGCAGAAACTGACTGAAGCTTTTCCAGCATAACTTCCACCATCTAGGACAAGAGTTGTATGGGAACACCATCAGTCCCAGGCACCCCTCCAAATCACATACCATTAGACATATATTGTTGTACTTTCATTGCCCCAGGGTCAACATTCTGGAACTCACCACATAACAGCAATGTAATCTTATTTCCACCTCATAACCTACAGCTTTTCCAGAAGAACCCATCACCTTCTCCAGGGTAACTCGGAGTAGACAATAAATACTGGTCTTAACAGCAATGCGCTATCATAAGAATGAACAAAAATGCTCATTGTATTCAATCTAAAAAGAACAATCCGGTTCCAGCGCAATCGCTTGGTCTGCAATTCCTTATTTGTGAAATTTGTTTCTGGAAGACAACATTGTCATATCTAATATATCAGCATATTAGGTGTGCGGAACCCATTATTCATTCTTAGCTTTATATTTGTCCTACAATTGTTAAGTTTAGTACCCTAATACCAGTGGCTTAAAAATCACACCCTAAAACTTCTATGCTGCTGGTTATAAATTGTCAGTTGAGAAATTATAAGGTTGAGTTGAATTATAATGTTAAATTATTTTTATTAATTATTTTCTTACACCCCATTATCTTTCTACTTCTCACACCACCATCAGAAACCGCCTCAATGTTTGTCTCTTCAAACACTGCTTCTGTAACACTTCTGCAAAACTTTGTTAGGCACCTGGGGCGAAATTCTCCCCAAACGGCGCGATGTCCGCCGACTGGTGCCCAAAACGGCGCCAATCAGACGGGCATCGCGCCGCCCCAAAGGTGCGGAATGCTCCGCATCTTTGGGGACCGAGCCCCAACATTGAGGGGCTAGGCCGACGCCGGAGGGATTTCCGCCCCCCCCAGCTGGCGGAAACGGCCTTTGTTGCCCCGCCAGCTGGCGCAGAAATGACATGTTGGGGCGATGCATGCGCGGGAGCGTCAGCGGCCACTGACAGTTTCCCGCGCATGCGCAGTGGGGAGAGTCTCTTCCGCCTCCGCCATGGTGGAGACCGTTGCGGAGGTGGAAGGGAAAGAGTGCCCCCACGGCACAGGCCCGCCCGCGGATCGGTGGGCCCCGATCGCGGGCCAGGCCACCGTGGGGGCGCCCCCCGGGGTCGGATCGCCCCGCGCCCCCCCAGGACCCCGGAGCCCGCCCACGCCGCCTTGTCCTGCCGGTAAATAGGTACTCTAATTTACGCCGGCGGGACAGGCAATTTATCGGCGGGACTTCGGCCAATCCGGGCCGGAGAATCCAACGGGGAGGCCCGCCAACCGGCGTGGCCCGATTCCTGCCCCCGCCGAATATCCGGTACCGGAGACTTCGGCAACCGGCGGGGACGGGATTCACGGCGGCCAACGGCCATTCTCCGACCCGCTGGGGGTCGGATTACCAAAATTGAAACTTGGTAATTTGGTGCAGTGAGGTAACCAGGAAAGGTAAGTGATAAATCTAATTCTGTTGTTTTTCAGTTAAAAGTGCAGTATAGATTAGTGTCTGATTGGCTGAAGCTGCCCCCCCCTCTATTTGCTGAGAGGCAGTTATCTGGCAGTCACCTGAGGCCTGTTTAGGGGCACAAAGGTACACATTGTATTCTTCTCTTTGCAGTTTTAGTGTGAGTCATCCTAAAGTCTGTATAAAAGACAGACAGAAAGCGCACTCAGTAAGCGTTGCGCTGGTCAAGGAGACACAGCCTGAGTGAGTGAAACACAGTGTGAGAATTTGAAACTTGGTAATTTGGTGCAGTGAGGTAATTCAGTGAAGAGTGGGAGAAGGTGCTTTTTCCCTACTGTTTTGTTCTCTCTCTTTCTTCTGGCCTGTAACTTTTAATCAGCAGGGAGAGAACCTGAGAACATCTGAGACCCTCAGAAAATAAGTAAGTGATTTTTAACTAATTTTTACTTTTATTACCTTTTCAAATTGTGTGTGGGCGGGGGGGGGGGGGGGGGGGAGGAACTGAAGTGGCAAAAGCTGTGACCGGAGTGGCTGGTTGGGAATCTACACTAAATTTAAAAAATTAAGCATTGGTAACTAATTAAACATAATTACTTAATTATAATTCAGAGGGGTATCTAAGCCAGAGATCGGAGAGTACTATATTTAGCTTTCTCATTTATAGTAGAAATCTAGTGCTAGGAAACAGATAGTTAACAGTAACTTTTTAAAAAAAAAATTAACTTTTAACTTTAATTTACTAATTAATTGACGCACTGTCAGTTAGAGGGGTGCAGTGCTCTGACTGTGAGATGTGGCAGGTCCGGGAGGCTTCCAGCCTCCCAGATGGCTTCATCTGCAGAAAGTGCACCCAACTGGAGCTCCTCACAGACCGCATGGTTCGGTTGGAGCAGCAATTGGATGCACTTAGGAGCATGCAGGTGGCGGAAAGCGTCATAGATCGCAGTTATATAAATGTGGTCACACCCAAGGTGCAGGCAGAGAAATGGGTGACCACCAGAAAGGGCAGGCAGTCAGTGCAGGAATACCCTGTGGTTGTCCCCCTCTCGAACAGGTATACCCCTTTGGATACTGTCAGGAGGGATAGCCTATCAGGGGAAAACAGCAGCAGCCAGAGCAGTGGCATCATGGCTGGCTCTGATGTTCAGAAGGGAGGGTCAAAGCACAGAAGAGCAATCATAATAGGGGACTCTATAGTCAGGGGCACAGATAGGCGCTTCTGTGGACGTGAAAGAGACTCCAGGATGGTATGTTGCCTCCCTGGTGCCAGGGTCCAGGATGTCTCCGAACGGGTAGAGGGCATCCTGAAGGGGGAGGGCAAACAGGCAGAGGTCTGTACATTGGTACTAACGACATAGGCAGGAAGGGGCATGAGGTCCTGCAGCAGAAGTTCAGGGAGCTAGGCAGAAAGTTAAAAGACAGGACCTCAACGTGCCAGTGAGGTTAGAAATAGGAAGATAGAGCAGCTAAACACGTGGCTAAACAGCAGGTGTAGGAGGGAGGGTTTCCATTATCTGGACCACTGGGAGCTCTTCTGGGGCAGGTGTGACCTATATAAGAAGGACGGGTTGCATCTAAACTGGAGAGGCATAAATAACCTGGCCGCGATGTTTGCTAATGTCACACGGGAGGGTTTAAACTATTATGGCAGGGGGATGGGCACGGGAGCAATAGGTCAGAAGGTGAGAGCATTGAGGGAGAACTAGGGAATAGGGACAGTGTGGCTCTGAGGCAGAGAAGACAGGGAGAAGTTGCTGAACACAGTGGGTCTGGTGGCCTGAAGTGCATATGTTTTAATGCAAGAAGTATTACGGGTAAGGCAGATAAACTTAGAGCTTGGATTAGTACTTGGAACTATGATGTTGTTGCCATTACAGAGAGCTGGTTGAGGGAAGGGCAGGATTGGCAGCTAAACGTTCCAGGATTTAGATGTTTCAGGTGGGATAGAGGGGGATGTAAAAGGGGTGGCGGAGTTGCGCTACTGGTTAGGGAGGATATCACAGCAGTACTACAGGAGGACACCTCAGAGGGCAGTGAGGCTATATGGGTAGAGATCAGGAATAAGAAGGGTGCAGTCACAATGTTGGGGGTTTACTACAGGCCTCCCAACAGCCAGCGGGAGATAGAGGAGCAGATAGGTAGAAAGATTTTGGAAAAGAGTAAAAACAACAGGGTTGTGGTGATGGAAGACTTCAACTTCCCCAATATTGACTGGGACTCACTTAGTGCCAGGGGCTTAGACGGGGCAGAGTTTGTAAGGAGCATCCAGGAGGGCTTCTTAAAACAATATGTAGACAGTCCAACTAGGGAAGGGGCGGTACTGGACCTGGTATTGGGGAATGAGCCCGGCCAGGTGGTAGAAGTTTCAGTAAGGGAGCATTTCGGGAACATTGACCACAATTCAGTAAGTTTTAAAGTGCTGGTGGACAAGGATAAGAGTGGTCCTAGGGTGAATGTGCTAAATTGGGGGAAGGCTAATTATAACAATATTAGGCGGGAACTGAAGAACCTAGATTGGGAGCGGATGTTTGAGGGCAAATCAACATCTGACATGTGGAAGGCTTTCAAGTGTCAGTTGAAAGGAATTCAGAACCGGCATGTTCCTGTGAGGAAGAAGGATAAATACGGCAATTTTCGGGGACCTTGGATAACGAGAGATATTGTAGGCCTCATCAAAAAGAAAAAGGAGGCATTTGTCAGGGCTAAAAGGCTGGGAACAGACGAAGCCTGTGTGGAATATAAGGAAAGTAGGAAGGAACTTAAGCAAGGAGTCAGGAGGGCTAGAAGAGGTCACGAAAAGTCATTGGCAAATAGGGTTAAGGAAAATCCCAAGGCATTTTATACGTACATAAAAAGCAAGAGAGTAGCCAGGGAAAGGGTTGGCCCACTGAAGGATAGGCAAGGGAATCTATGTGTGGAGCCAGAGGAAATGGGCAAGGTACTAAATGAATACTTTGCATCAGTATTCACCAAAGAGAAGGAATTGGTGGATGTTGAGTCTGGAGAAGGGTGTGTAGATAGGCTGGGTCACATTGAGATCCAAAAAGACGAGGTGTTGGGCATCTTAAAAAATATTAAGGTAGATAAGTCCCCAGGGCCTGATGGGATCTACCCCAGAATACTGAAGGAGGCTGGAGAGGAAATTGCTGAGGCCTTGACGGAAATCTTTGGATCCTCACTATCTTCAGGGGATGTCTCGGAGGACTGGAGAATAGCCAATGTTGTTCCTCTGTTTAAGAAGGGTAGCAAGGATAATCCAGGGAACCTTACTTCAGTGACCCTTACTTCAGTGGTAGGGAAATTACTGGAGAGAATTCTTCGCGGCAGGATCTACTCCCATTTTGAAGCAAATTATTAGCGAGAGGCAGCATGGTTTTGTGAAGGGGAGGTCGTGTCTCACTAACTTGATAGAGTTTTTCGAGGAGGTCACAAACATGATTGATGCAGGTAGGGCAGTGGATGTTGTCTATATGGACTTCAGTAAGGCCTTTGACAAGGTCCCTCATGGTAGACTAGTACAAAAGGTGAAGTCACACGGGATCAGGGGTGAGCTGGCAAGGTGGATACAGAACTGGCTAGGTCATAAAAGGCAGAGAGTAGCAATGGAAGAATGCTTTTCTAATTGGAGGGCTGTGACCAGTGGTGTTCCGTAGGGATCAGTGCTGGGACCTTTGCTGTTTGTAGTATATCTAAATGATTTGGAGGAAAATGTAACTGGTCTGATTAGTAAGTTTGCAGACGACACAAAGATTAGTGGAATTGCGGATAGCGATGAGGACTGTCAGAGGATACAGCAGGATTTAGATTGTTTGGAGACTTGGGCGGAGAGATGGCAGATGGAGTTTAATCTGGACAAATGTGAGGTAATGCATTTTGGAAGGTCTAATGCAGGTAGGGAATATACAGTGAATGGTAGAACCCTCAAGAGTATTGAAAGTCAGAGAGATCTAGGTGTACAGGTCCACAGGTCACTGAAAGGGGCAACACAGGTGGAGAAGGTAGTCAAGAAGGCATACGGCATGCTTGCCTTCATTGGCCGGGGCATTGAGTATAAGAATTGGCAAGTCATGTTGCAGCTGTATGGAACCTTAGTTAGGCCACACTTGGAGTATAGTGTTCAATTCTGGTCGCCACACTACCAGAAGGATGTGGAGGCTTTAGAGAGGGTGCAGAAGAGATTTACCAGAATGTTGCCTGGTATGGAAGGCATTAGCTATGAGGAGCGGTTGAATAAACTCGGTTTGTTCTCACTGGAACGACGGAGGTTGAGGGGCGACCTGACAGAGGTCTACAAAATTATGAGGGGCGTAGACAGAGTGGATAGTCAGAGGCGTTTCCCCAGGGCAGAGGGGTCAATTACTAGGGGGCATAGGTTTAAGGTGAGAGGGGCAAGGTTTAGAGTAGATGTACGAGGCAAGTTTTTTTACACAGAGGGTAGTGGGTGCCTGGAACTTGCTACCGGAGGAGGTGGTGGAAGCAGGGACGATAGTGACATTTAAGGGGCATCTTGACAAATACATGAATAGGATGGGAATAGAGGGATACGGACCCAGGAAGTGTAGAAAATTGTAGTTTAGTCGGGCAGCACGGTCGGCACGGTCTTGGAGGGCCGAAGGGCCTGTTCCTGTGCTGTACATTTCTTTGTTCTTGTTCTTGAATCCCTTTGGTCAGGGGTCTCTGTGGGGTGGGGGGGTGGGGGTTCCCGGGGAGGAAGTCCCTTTGGTCAGGGGGGGTCCCTGGAGGGTCTCCATATTACAGTGGTCCCTGTGGGAAAGTCTTCCTATTACAGGGGTCTGAGGGTGGGGGGTGTTGAAACTCTCCCAAACTTGGGGTGGGGGAATATCCAGGCAATCCGGGAGTGGGTCGAGGGGGGGGGGGCTGCTGTGTGGGGGGTGGTGGGGGTGGGGGTACAGGGCTGATTTGCTGTGTGTGTGGGGGGGGGGTGGTCACAGAACCTCACCGTCAGACTGCCTGCTCAAAATGACGGCCCAATAGTGGGATTCCCTTGGGAATCCCTCGTATTCCACGCCATGCATAAATTTGCATGGCAAGGAACACTGAATTGCTTACCGGTTTGCGCTCCCAGGGGACCACAAACTGGTTGCATCTCCCAAACAGAGAATCTTGCCCATAATCTCTTCAGAAACAAATTGTTAGCTTATTACTTAGATTCAGGCCCCAGTAATTCATTTTCCGGCACTACAACGTGATTCTATTTTAAATCCACAATACTTAATTCACCGAAAAATTCAAATGCAAGATGCAATACAGAAATGATGTACTTTGAAGGAAAACAAAGCTGTTTTTGCTGTGGACTTTATTTTAAGCTAACTACACACATGCTACCTCTTGATATAAATTGTTACATATAAAATAAGGAAGGGGCTGACTGTTTGAGTCTCCTGAAGCTCAAAGGGTAAAATGCTTGTTCAATACTTGAAGTATTCATCACCCATCGACAGGTAGTGTGCACAAGCTGACAATCTTCAATGACAGCTAATAACAAAACATTTTACACTTCAAAATTTACAAAGAAATATTATCAAGGTGTGTGGTGGAGGAACAAGTGTGCAGGAAGTGACTCCAGCTGCTTGAATTGAGGCTGAGGGCTTCTGAACCTAAGGAGCTAGATGGGTGGCAGAATACATCCTGGAAAGCTTGTGCCTAATGTCTACCCCTTTCCCTACGATCCCCCCCCCCCCGGCCTGAAATCCACCAATGATCCTGGGCCTCGACAGGGTTTTGTACCAGCACACTACCACTTCCCAGGTGATGCTGTCTGATTGGCTCGCAGCTCTTTGTAGGTGGGACTAAAACCCCCAGGGCTCTTGATCTGGGAGAATGCCTGCCGTTGTCCTGTCAAGTGACTGAATGATGTAAGATGTGGTGGGCCTCCCAGAAAAGAGTCAATTGTGAGCCTCTCCAGCTGGCAACAGAGACCCCTGATGACTGCCCATTAACTATGTTTCTCTCTCTGATGATCCTGTCTGACATGCTGAGTATTTCCAACATCTTAGTTCACATTTCCAGCATCTGCAGTAAAGTCACCATAGTCCCAGATGACCATAGGTTATTTTCCCCTTTGAGAGAGAGAGAGCTGACTGGTGGTTGTTTAACCTGACGATCACAACACTTCAGGCAAAGAGCAAGGTTGAGAAGGTGACTTCAGCCCGTACGGGACGGGAATTGAATCCACACTGTTGGCCTTGCATCACAAACCAGCCGTCCAGCCAAATGAGCTGCAGTAGTTTGCTTTTGTATCACTCGGTTCAGATTATTTATGGTGAAGGACAAGGCACAACAGAGAATGCAGCAGTTTAACTGAACCATGGCTAATTTCAGTAAATTGCAGGGGAATCTAGCCTGGTAAATTGGAGTGAAAGATCAGCAGGCAGAAATGTAATGGAATAATGAGTGACCTTTGAAGAGGAAATGGGTTGAATATAATCTGGGTACATTCCCACAAGAAAAAGGAGGCCAATCAAAGTCAGAGGTCGCTGGATGTTAAAATACAATGCATGAGGAAGCAGGAAAAAGTGGCATATAACAGGTGTCTGAGGATACAGGGACAATCAGGCTGAGTATAAAAAGTAGGGAAGTGAAAAATAAATAAGAGGGACAAAGAGACACGACAAGAATTGATTTGTGGCAAACATAAAAGGGAATCTAAATGTGTTCTATAGCCATATTAACAGTGACAGAGTGAACAATGCTAAATTATTTAATAAGCAGATATTTATATTTTGTTGATTTTTATAATGTGGAAATTTCAAAGTGACAGAGAACTTCAGAACTAGGAGCTGGAGCAGGCCCTTGAGTCTGCTCTGCCATTCAAAATATCATGATTGACCTCATCCCAGCCTCATCTCCACCTTCCTGCCTGCTCCCCATAACCCTTCATCCTGCAACTAATTAAAAACCCTCCGATCTCCTCAAATTTGTTGAGTGTTCCGCCATCCACTGCACTCTGAGGTAGAGAATTCCACAGATTCGCGACCATTTGAGTTAAGTAATGCCTCCTCATTTCTGTTTTAAATCTGCCACTCCTTAGCCTGAAATTATGGCACCTTGTTCCGGAATATCCAACAAGGGAAACAGTTGCTCCACAACTACTCTGTCAATTCCCTTTAGCTCAATTAGATCTCCTTCCAGCCATGCCCGAGGTTCGGTGATGCTGGCAGGAAAACATGCCGGCGTAAGATACATGTGGAAAAGTGTGATGTGCAGCTGTCGGATCTCACCTGAACAATGCCTGGGGCTGCCCCCGGAGTTCAGGATAGAGGCCGCCTGTGACCCACACCAGAGCAGTGGATGGGTGTAGCACCTGCAGGTGGGTCTGTTGTCCTGGATGGGGTCCATTTTCCAGCCTCAGTGTTCCTGGACATCCATCATCATTCTCACGGGGTCCATCTTCCACTATCAAGAGTGCTCCCGGTGATCCATCCTCATTTTCAGAAGGATCACGTACTTCCTTCAATAGGGGATCAGTGATGTTGGGCGGATTTTCAAAATGGTGCCCAGATACGACAACGTAAGGTTTTGCGTGAGTCCAGAATCAATAGTTGAATGGCATATTCCTTCAGTAGGTTGACTGTTTGATGCACGCTCAATTGCACAAAGACTAAAGTTGGGTACAACTGTGGCTTTATTACAGTCAGATGTGTGGCATCTGCGGTACAGTGGTAGGGAAAGAAAAGTCCATGTTGACGGTCCGGAGTCCGTCAAAGGTTCAGCCGGTCCGGTGCTTTGGTGCTTTGTTGGGATCGGCGTAACGGTGACGGCGAAGTCGGTGCTGGCAGTGGTGGAGGTGGCACCGATGGCGGTGGTGGCGGTGCTGATGCTGGCCAGTCATCGGAGAACTCCGGGAGCGTGCCAAAGTCCTCTTCGTCCTCTTGTGCGGAAAAGGGGAGGGGGGGGTGGTCTGGTGGGGTCAATATTGTCGGCGAGGTGGGAGGTGAGGGGAGTGCGCATTGGTGGGGGTGTGTGTTGGGGTGGAACCTGACGGTGCCAGGTCCCTGAGTGAGACAGTATCTTGGCGGCCGTCGGGGAACTCAACGTAGGCATGGAGCAGGTGAACCCTGTCCACCAAGGGGTCCGCCTTGTGAAGTCGGACCTGCCTACGGAGAAGGACCGGTCCTGGAGCAGCGAGCCAAGTCGGGAGCGACACCCCGGATGTGGACTTCCTGGGGAAGGTAAAAACGTTCATGGGGTGTGTTATTAGTGGCGGTGCACAATAGTGACAGGATGGAGTGCAGAGCGTCAGGGAGGACCTCCTGCCAGCGAGAGGCTGGGAGGTTCCTGGACCGTAGGGCCAGCTGGACGGCCCTCCAAACCGTCCCATTCTCCCATTCTACTTGCCCGTTTCCCCGGGGGTTGTAGCTGGTAATCCTGCTGGGGGCTATACCCCTGCTGAGCAGGAACTGATGCAGCTCATCGCTCATGAATGAGGATCCCCTGTCACTGTGGATGTAGGCGGGGAAACTGAACAGAGCGAAGATGGTGCTGAAGGCTTTGATGACGGTGGCAGACGTCATATCGGGGCTTGGGATGGCGAAGGGGAATCTGGAGTACTCATCGACCACACTGAGAATATACGTGTTACGGTCGGTGGAGGGGAGGGGCCCTTTGAAATCATAGAATCATAGAATTTACAGTGCAGAAGGAGGCCATTCGGCCCATCGAGTCTGCACCGGCTCTTGGAAAGAGCACCCTACCCAAGGTCAACACCTCCACCCTATCCCCATAACCCAGTAACCCCACCCAACACTAAGGGCAATTTTGGACACTAAGGGCAATTTATCATGGCCAATCCACCTAACCTGCACATCTTTGGACTGTAGGAGGAAACCGGAGCACCCAGAGGAAACCCACGCACGCACAGGGAGGATGTGCAGACTCCGCACAGACAGTGACCCAAGCCGGAATCGAACCTGGGACCCTGGAGCTGTGAAGCAATTGTGCTATCCACAATGCTACCATGCTGCCCTTTCAGTAATGTTTCCTAGCTCGTCATAGCCAGCTCATGCCTCATACTAACATAGTTACCTTTATTAAGGTTCAGGACTGTGGTCTTAGAATCAACTACCTTATTTCCAGCTTGAGGCGTTCAAAGGGGCGGGAAGCCTTCACCAGGCGCGCACGATCTGGCCGGTAGAAGTGCGGCTTGCACTCCGCACAGACCTGGCAGTCCCTAGTGACTGTCCTTACTTCCTCGACGGAGTAGTGCAGATTGCGAGCTTTGACCAGATGGTACAATCGAGTGACCCTCGGGTGACAGAGGCTGTCGTGTAGGGCCCGGAGTTGGTCCACTTGTGCGCTGGCACATGTACCTCGGGAGAGGGCGTCTGGGGGCTCGTTGAGTTTACCGGGGCGAAACAAGATCTCGTAATTATAGGTGGAGAGCTCGATTCTCCACCGCAAGATTTTATCACTTTTGATCTTGCCCCACTGTGTGTTATTGAACATGAAGGCTACTGACCGTTGGTCCGTAAGGAGAGTGAATCTCTTACCGACCAGGTAATGCCTCCAATGCCGAACAGCTTCAACGATAGCTTGGGCCTCCTTCTCGACGGATGAGTGTCGAATTTCAGAGGCATGAAGGGTGCGGGAAAAGAATGCCACGGGTCTGCCTGCCTGGTTTAGAGTGGCGGCAAGGGCGACGTCTGAAGCATCGCTTTCTACTTGGAAAGGCAGTGACTCATCCACTGCGTGCATCCCGGCCTTGGCGATGTCTGCTCTGATGCGGGCGAAAGCATGTTGTGCCTCGGCCGCAAGGGGGAATTGGGTGGACTGAATGAGTGGGCGGGCCTTGTCCGCATTGTTTGGGACCCACTGAGCGTAGTAGGAAAAGAACCCAGGCCGCGTTTGAGGGCCTTGGGGCAGTAGGGGAGGGGAAGTTCCATGAGGGGGCGCATGCACTCGGGGTCAGGCCCGAGAAGTCCGTTTTGGACTATATAGCCGAGAATGACTAACCGGGTCGTGCTGAACACACACTTCTCTTTGTTGTAGGTCAGGTTGAGAAGAGTGGCAGTGTGGAGGAATTTATCGAGGTTGGCATCGTGGTCCTGCTGGTCATGACCGCAGATGGTGACATTATCTAAGTACGGAAAGGTGGCCCACAAACCGTACTGATCGACCATTCGGTCCATCTCCATTTGGAAGACCGAGACCCCATTTGTGACACTGAAGGGGACCCTAAGGAAGTGGTAGAGGCGACCGTCCCCCTCAAAGGCAGTGTATGGCTGGTACGACTTCCAGATGGGGAGCTGGTGGTAGGTGGATTTCAGGTCAATTGTTGAGAAGACCCGGTACTGCGCAATCTGATTGACCATATCAGATATGCGTGGGAGGGGGTACACGTCAAGCTGCGTGTACCGATTGATGGTCTGGCTGTAGTCCACGACCATCCTGTGTTTCTCCCCAGTTTTAACCACTACCACTTGGGCTCTCCAGGGGCTGTTGCTGGCCACGATAATACCCTCCTTAAGCAGCCGCTGGACTTTGGACCTGATGAAGGTCTTGTCCTGGGTGCTGTACCGTCTGCTCCTAGTGGCAACGGGCTTGCAATCCACAGTTAGATTGGCAAAAAGGGAGGGGGGATCGTCCTTGAGGGTCGCGAGGCCGCAAACGGTAAGGGGGGGTAAGGGCCCGCTGAATTTGAGGGTGAGGTTCTGGAGGTTGCACTGGAAGTCCAGGCACAACAGGAGTGCAGCGCAGAGATTAGGAAGAACATAGAGGCGGAAGTTACTAAATTCTACGCCCTGGACCGTGAGGGTGTCTGTACAAAAATCTCGGATCGGGACGGAGTGGGATCCAGAGGCTAGGGAGATCCTTTGATTGGCAGGGTGGACCGCGAGGGAGCAGCGCCTTACCGTATCTGGGTGAACAAAGCTTTTGGCGCTCCTGGAGTCCAGCAGGCACGAGGTCGTGTGGCCGTTGATTTTAACCGCCGTCGACTTGGTGGCCAGGTTGTGCGGGCGAGATTGGTCCAGCGTCATCGAAGCGAGCTGCGGGTAGTCGTCGGATGTTTTGGGTGGCGAGCGTGTGCGGTTCCGATGTCGGGATGTCTGGAGATCCTGTGGGGAACAAGATGGCGGCGCCCATGGTGCGTACATTGCGGGGTCGGGACATGATGGCGGTGCCCATGGTGCGCACATTGTGGGGTCGGGACAGGATGGCAGCGCCCATGGGATGCACGTGGCCGAAGGGGAACAAGATGGCGCGCCCCTTGGTCGCACATAGCCCCGAGAGGAGAAGATGGCGGCTCCCATTGTGCGTCTGGCGTGGGGGAGGGGGCGATAGCGGGTGCGATCGCAGCAACTGCGCGGGCCTGGCACACAGCCGCGAAGTGGCCCTTTTTACTGCAGGCTTTACAAACGGCAGTGTGGGCCGGGCAGTGTTGGCGGGGGTGCTTCTGCTGACCGCAGAAGTAGCAGCAGGGACCGGCGTGCGAATCAGCGTGCGGCGCAGGCGTATTGGGAAGGCAGGGCCCCGGCTGAGGAGGTCGTCGGCGAGGTCCGGGAGGGGTAGGAAGGAGTAGAAGGGTGGGCAGCGCAGCGGGAGAGGGACGATTGTACGTTACGGGATGCGACCGTCATGGAGAGCGCCAAGGTTTTCGTCTCCGCCAGTTCGAGCGTGGCCCCTTCCAGTAATCGTTCTCCGATGCGGTCCGACGCAATCCCCGTCATGAAGGCATCGCGCATGAGGAGATTCGAGTGTTCGGCGGCCGTGACGGCCTGACAGTCACAGTCCCGGACGAGTGGAATTAGGGCTCGCCAGAAGTCTTCGATGGACTCACCAGGTAGTTGCGAGCGGGTGGCAAGTACATGCCTGGCGAAAAGCGTGTTCGTCTTCTGCGCATAGTGTTCTTTGAGGAGTTCCATCGGTTTCTGTAATTCGTGGCATCTTGGATCAACGGGAACACGCTGGAGCTCAGTCTGGAGTACAGGACGTTTATCTTCTGAGCCTCTCTTGGCGCGGGGTCCGCAGCATTGATGTAGGCCTCAAAACATGCTAGCCAGTGAGTAAAGTCTTTCCTGGTGTCGAGCGAGTGCGGATCCAGCTGCAGGCGATCGGGCTTAATTCTGATATCAATTCTGTGGAAAATCTGACTGTGATAAATTGATGCACGATCAATTGCACAAAGACGCAGATTGTGTACAACTGTGGCTTTATTACAGTCAGATGCGTGGCCTCCTGCTGCAGCTGGCGAAATGGCAGGGCACTGGAGGTCATGCATATTTATACAGTTCTTAGTGGGTGGAGCCAGCCGGCAGGAGCTACCGGTGAACCTGTAGTGCAGGTCTAGCCTTACATTTCCTATTACAGTGGTTCGCCACACTGTTGCAAGGTGATCTATCTTTCCAGAAGTGAGGATGTCCATGATGGGAAGAGGTATGTAGAGTTGAATACTCTTGAAAGCACAAATACAGAAATTCCAATATTCCAGTAGTTCACAGTGTAGATGAGAGCTCTTTCTGCTGCTACCTGCTCAATGGTAAACAGTGACAGGTGGTTTGCCTGGAGTCCTGCTTCTCTTTTGAGGTCAAACAGTGACTAAAAATAAACTCCCAAAGCTGTATAATTAAAGGAGTTCATACAGCTCAATCTTGGTCATGTGTCAGGGTGGTTTCAGGTTGAGCTATTCAGCCAATGGTCGAAACACATTGGGCGCAATTCTCCCATCGGGAGTCTAAGTCCCGACGTCGGAGTGAAAACCGGAGTGTTTCACTCTGGCGTCGGAGCCCGCTCCCAGCCCCCTAGTCTCCCGCCCCCGGGGGGCTAGTAGCAGCATCACATCATTTACGCGTGCCGTGCCTTGGCGCCGTGTAAAAGTGGGACCGCGTAAATGACGCGGCCGGCACCACGTAAATGACGTCAACCGCGCATGAGCGGTTGCCGTCCTCCCCGAGGCCGCCCCGCAAGAAGATGGGGCGGATCTTGCAGGGCGGCGGAGGAAAGGAGGTCCTCCTTCAGAGAGGCCGGCCCGTCGATCGGTGGGCACTGATCGCGGGCCAGGCCCCTTTTGAGGCCGCCCCCCAGCGCTCCCGCGCTGTTCCCGCCGGTAGCGACCAAATAATGTTGCTAATTTTGCCTTAGTTCAATTGCTCGGTTTTATTACCTTTGCTCTTGAGTCGCCAGGTATCTTTATGATACCGTCACGTGGTTCAAGTCCGAGTAATGATCAATAGTCCAACACACCGATTAGTAAGATTTAAATCAAAGCACATTTATTATACGCAGTAATCGCTACTCATGCACAAATCCTACGTCTAAGCTACTTCTATAACTAACAGGCCTATACTTAACTTGGAACTGGCCCACCAGGTCAGGGAAACAAATGGCCTTTCGTTCAGGTTCTGAGCCTGCGGGATTCGAAGTTGGTACAGATTGATAGCTCGGAGCGCCTATCTCGTAGCGAGCGTTGAAGTAAGACTTACAGGTTCGATCGGCTGCTGAAGAGTGACGAGAGCTGGAAGAGAGCGCCTTGAACTTGGGGCTCAATTCTTATAGTCCCCAGGGGCTTCCCGCCTTTCGGGGCGGACCCTGTACCTGGTCCCAAGTGATTGGACTTTGTCCCAATCACTTGGTTCGATTTTCTCCAATGCTGGAGCGGTTCCCTGATTGATGGGCAGTCTTGAGGTGGTCGTTCACCTCCTTTTGTGTAGGCTTCTGTTGGTGCCAAAGAGTCTGGTTTTGCTTTGTGTGTCTAAATATTGCTTATTGTTCCCGGGGATTGCTCATTAGTATGCCAACGGCTGGTGTTTTGTTATGCTGATGGTTGCTGGTATCGATCTTGTCTGGCCTTTCCAGAGGTAAATACACAGCCAAACTGCAGCTGCTCGTTTTTGTCCTGTTGGCTGACTTTCCCATCAGCCTTTGCCATTCGCCATTTTGAAGCGGGAGTTGGCCATTTTAAGTGGCTACAATCCCTCCTTGTGATCCTAACGCAGTGTGAAGGATCACATAACTATGTTGCTTTCCATTCCCTGACCTGGGGGGGGGCACTTCCTTTATGGCCTCTACACTGACCATAACTATGCAAAAAAACATTTTTTTTAACTAACAATTCTAAGGGCGCTATGTCAAACAGGGACATGCATTACAAAACAATAAACTGGGAACCTCTAACTATTCTTAATACACTACACTCACTGAAACATTTCATTATCCTAACTTCCTCAACCATACAACAAAATCAGAGCATTTTATACACAGTTTTCCTGGCTTGGCAGTCAAGCTCAGGATTGTACAATTTGCTCATGAACAGTTCTTTACATTTATTTATTTACAATAAAACGCAGGTGAATGCTCTTTATTATAGATTGCGGGGGTTGGGGGTCTGGTCGTATCCGAAAATAGGGGATCTGATCCTATATACCGGGGTTCGAGCGCGGTAGGCTCGCCTTCTCCATTTCCGTAGATGCATAGTCTGCACGATGCAGCAGAGTATCGCTAATACCAGTAAGGTTTCTATTATATAGGACAGGGAGTACCAGGTTATAAACCTGGCACACCAAGATGATGTGGTGTCGCTGGTTACTGGGCTCTGGGTACTGCGGGGAAGTGAAACATTAACGGCTGGGGGGCTTTAAGTCATGGGGTTCACGTTCACGCGCAACCAAATGTCCATAAAGATGATGCTGATCCATGTGGAGGAAGTCCTCATGGCTCATCTCTTTCCTTGTCTTTCTTCTCTTCTCTGTTCCTGGAGCTTCTGGAGTTCTGTGGAAACAAGCATAGTGTCTGTAACTATCTTTGTTTAATATCTCGTACAATAGTGTGTCTGTCCTGTAGTGCCAATTATTCCCTTTATAATTGGTCACTATATGTGACTCCCTCATTTTATTTTCTTCAAAAATCGAATTTTAGGACAAGACACACTTCCCAATAATGAACCCGTGCGAGCCGTCTCGCAGACTGTGCAGTTTACTATCAAATGTTTCAGGATGTAAATAGCATGTGGTTGGCAACCTAAAGGTTACCTAAAACAAAACAAAACTTTTGAATGAAAAGTGCCAAAATGAGGTGCGTATGGGCCGCGACGGGAAAGAGTTGGATGGAGTCCCCGGGTAGGACGGCTACCAATGCTGTGCCTCTCCTACCTGAGCGTAGTTGACCAGAGGGGGGGTTCCCAGGCAGGGCGAGTCCCAAGCCGTTTCTCCACTGCCTGAGCAACCGACAAGAACGGGCAAGAAATGTAGTCATCGTGGTGGGGCTGCCGTAGTGGTTCTACCTTCGAACCAGAAGGGCAGTTACGAACGGGCGTCTGGTACCTTAACCAGTCTCTGCAGACAAGCTAGTTCCTCTGAACTAGTGTCTGGCAATAGTGAGTCTCTGTGGGCAAGTCCTCAGAGGTTTCTGCTGAAAAGGCGTGGGGCCGTGAACATTTTTTCCTGTCTGACAAACAACATGTAACAAACTTACAAACAACATAAAACATTCTGCAGGTTCCATCAGAAAGGACACCACTTCTCACAAGCGGTTCCTTTTAAAACATCATCTGGACACCTCAGTTCTCGGTTGCGAACAGGGTCGCAAAGGGGTCCTCGGTTTGGGAGTCATACCCAAGGTCGTCATCTTCTCCCGGATGCCAAACTCTTGAGTGTATCAGGGCTGGAAGGGCTGCATGGTGTGAGGTGGGGTCACTCTCGTCATTGCGGATGAGTCGGAACGAGTTATCTCGGTGCCAATAGTTGGTGTCTAGCTGTGTGGGGACAAAATCTGGGTCATCAGTGTGGTTCGGTGGTCTGTGGTGCGGTTTGTTCAGGAAAGTGAGCATGAAGGGATCACTTGGATCGTAGTCGGAGTCGCTGGGTGTGGGTCCTGTTGCGTGGGGAAAGTAGGGAGGCGTGCTGTGGCTATCGTCCGAGTCACAGTCGCTGTCTCTGCTGCTGCAGTCTGTGGGCATTCCGGGGCGGAGTGTATATTTCGGGGGTGGAGTCGAGGTTGAGTCCGTGGCTGGGCTGGACGTGTTGGGCGTTGGTAGGGTTACGTTGGCTGTGGGCGGGGCGTGGTGTGTTGCGTCGAGCATGACGTGGTGTGCGTCGTTCGACTGTGTTCCATATGCCTTCAGCTGGTTTATATGGAACCACGCAGTCTTACCGTTGGGGTACTTTATTTTATATATGGAAGGGCTTACTTTATCCGCAATGGAGTACGAACCCGAGTATTTTGGTGACAGGAATGTGCTGGGGTTATATACAGAGAGCATACCTTGCTGTCCTATACTGTACTCAGTCGCATGCACTGTCTTCTCGAAACAAGCCTTGCTCTGTTTCTTTCTGGTGCCCAATTGTACTGCGGCTGCTACCTGAGCCATTTTTACATTCTCCACTAACTGCTCTACTGCTTTCTTGTGTGTGAGGGCCGTCACTTCGGGGCTGGTCAAGTCCAAACCTAATAAATATTCTGTGCCTTTCATGGGGCGTCCGGCCATGAGGGTGTGTGGGGTGTAAGCTGTGGAAGTAGAAATTGTGTTACGCAAAAACATCAGCGCAAAGGGGAGGACTGAGTCCCAAGTGGTGTTGTTCTGCTGGACCATTTTTCTGAGGGTGGATTTTAGGGTCCGATTCATGCGCTCCACGATACCACTCGACTGTGGGTGGTATGCTATGTGGAATTTTTGGGTGATGCCAAATACCGTGAGGACGTTCTGCATGACACGTCCCGTAAAATGGGAACCTTAGTCTGATTCAATGCTGCGGGGGAGTCCTCACCTTGTAAAGATGTGGTGAGTCAAAATCTTGGCTGTGGTTTTTGCAGTGTTTGTGCGGGCTGGGAATGCTTCCACCCATTTTGTAAATGTGTCAATTACCACAATTACATATTTATAGCCATTCCTGCAAGGGGGCAATGGTCCAATAAAATCAATCTGGAGGTTAGTCCAGGGGCCATTAACGGGTCTGGTGTGGCTGAGTTGAGCCTTTTTGGCATATCTGTCCGGATTATTCTGGGCACAGATAAGACAATTCTCGATGTTGTGGTTTACATCATCCTTTAAATTCGGCCACCAACAAAGCTGCTTGAGGTGGGCTGAAGTGGGATCGATTCCCTGATGTCCATGACCGTCATGGAACAAACAAATCAGTTGATTCCTGTCCTGTTCAGGAACCACATAAAGGATGTCTTTTAACACCACACCGTCATGTGTGGTCAGTGCATTTTTGAACCTCTCATAGGGAGCTGGATATTTTCCTTTTACAATCTCCCTGAGATTGCTGTCCTGCTTCTGGGCCTCCACTAGATCCTCGATCTTTGTCTGTGAGACCTGAACTGCACTCACTGGTGCGCTTTCGGGGGGTGTCCAACAATATCCGTGCCTGGAACCTGCTTTAGTCAGTGTGTCAGCTTTCACATTTCCAGGGGGGGGGGAACGATGGTGACTACGGACTTTGATTATCCCAAAAGTCCTGTTCTGGGCTTTCTGTAAAATATGACGGAGCAATGGGGCTGAGGGGATGGGTTTTCAAATCCTCTTGCTTTCCACAGGGGCAGAAATTCCGTGAGGCTGTTGCAGACATAGACGCTGTCCGAGTCTATGTCTGCTGGGCTGGGGAAGGAATCTGGGTGTTCCACTATATACGCGATGGCCGCGAGCTCTGCTGCCTGCGCGCCTAAGTGGCCTGGAAGTTTTAACGATATTTCCTCAAGGGCGCGTCCCTGCGCGTCCTCGACATAGATACCGCAACCTGTTATGCGCTTCCCATCCAAGACTGTGGAAGATCCATCCACATAGATCTTTATGGGCTCACATGTGTCTGTGTGCTGGGGGCTCTGGGTTGAACTACCTATCTTTCTGGGGCGTGTTTTCCCGATAAAGGGGCCTTTGTCGTGGTGTGGAGAGATAATTTTGCATTCATGGGGGGTTCCGGGGTACTGTAGGTTGTCGGCTAAATAGGTGTGCGTCTTTGTCGTTTTAACAGTGATGTCCCGTCCCTGCAAGGGAAGGGTCCATCTAGCTGCTCTAATCTGGCTTACTGTACCGTCCTTGAGTCGTCCGTCCAGTAAAAGTTGGGTGGGGGTGTGTTCGGTGAGAATTGTAATGGGGTTCAGTCCGGTAATATAAGAAAAATACTGCACTGCCCAAAATACTGCGAGCAGGTGCCTCTCACAGGCTGAAAATCCCTGCTCCACAGCATCTAAAATTCTGGAGGCGTAAGCTACGGGCCTTAACTGTTCGTGCCGTTCCTGGAGGAGCACGACCGAAAGGGTGCGGTCTGTGGTCGCTACCTCTATGGCGTAAGGGGAAAGCGGGTCTGGAACATGTAGTGCGGGGGCTGCTATGAGTGCCTGTTTTAAAGAGTCCACAGCATCCGTATGCTGCGGAAGCCATTCCCAGGGGGCTCCCTTCTTTAGGAGGTCTGAGAGGGGTGCTGCCTTGCTGGCGAAACCGTCAATGTGGTTTCGGCAGTAGCCAACCAGTCCTAAAAACGACCGGAGGGCTGAAACGTTCTGGGGAAGAGGAATTTAGCAATCGAGTCAATCCTTTTGTGCTCAATCTCGCGTTTACCATGTGTGATAATTGTTCCCAAATATATCACTTTATCTTCCAAAATCTGGGCCTTTTTGGCGTTGACTTTACAACCGATTGAGTGTAATAGTTCCAGGAGTTCGGACAGAAGCTCAATGTGCTCTGCCTTGGTGTCTGTCTGCAGTAGTAGGTCGTCTACGTACTGAACCAGACATTCGGTGCGAGAGAATTTGGCTCAACCATTTGCCAGCTGTCGGTGGAAAATGGAGGGGGAGTTGTGGAATCCTTGTGGCAGGCATGTCCACGTGTACTGCTGTGCTTTAAAGGTGAAGACAAATTTGTACTGGCACGCCTTTGCCAATGGAATGGACCAGAATCCATTACTGACATCCAAAACCGTAAAGAATCGGGAATTGAGTCCCTGCTTGAGCATGGTCTCGGGACTTGTGGCTATTGTGGGGGCTGCTGGGGGGTGATTTTATTGAGTTCCCGGTAATCGATGGTCAGTCGCCATGATCCATCGGGCTTTCTCACTGGCCAAATCGGGGCATTATTAGTGGAGGCTACTGATCTAAGTACGCCCTGCTCTAATAAGCTTTCTATTACCGTTGAGATTTCTCCCTCTGCCTCTTGGGGAAATCCATACTATTTTTGAGGTCTAGGATCAGGTCCTGTTATTTGTCCGGAGCCAGTCATCCGTCCACAGTCATGCTTGTGGGTCACGAATGCTGCCCTGTTCTTTTGCAGAATTGCCCTAACCTGCTTGTCCGTACTAAGCGTGGTCGGGTTGACCCAAAATTTGCCTACTGCGCTAATTTTGTTCGTGTACTCTCCTATGTTGAGCGTTGCGGGGGCTCTTGCGGATTTTGCCACCTTCCAGACACACTGGTTGACTGGATCGAATGAAAGATTGTGGGAATTCATGAAATCGATTCCCAGAATGTGCTCTGATGTGTGGGGCAGGTCGACTAAGACTATGGGGTGCTTGGTGGTGATGGTACCGATTTGAATGGGTACAGGGGCTGTGATGTGTCCCTGCTGTGAGTGGCCTGTAAAGCCGCTGAGGGTGATAGTGGCTGTAGTGGGCTACGTGTCTTTTTGAAACATGGTGGAGGAATTATTGTGGTGCGGGACCCTCCTGTGTCCCAGACAAATTTGATGGGCTGTCCCCGAATTTTCGCTGCAACTACCGGTCATCCGGACCCATCCCAAAGGGTATCGCAGACCCAACTGGGGGAGCCCGTACACCGTCAGTCTGCTCCGGTCAAGTCCGTCTGATCTGAACGGGCGCTAACGCTATGAATGGGCTCTGTCTTTTTCTTACTCAGAGTGCCCATCTTCTGGGCTCTCTGTGGCTTTTTAGGGGCATTGCACTCTCTTGCTAAGTGTCCCAACTGTCCGCAGTTGTAACACTCCGGTGACTTGGGTGGGGGGCTGTTCTTTCCCTCATTCACCCATGCGGGGTCGTGGTGTGTTGTCTTTACTGCCTGCATATCTGCGCCGGCCTGCTTTTCCTCGGTATTCTTAACTGCGGGTTTGCTTTGTATAGATTGCTCCCAAGCGCGGGACAATCTTTTCACTACCCACTTCTTGTTATGGGCCTCCTCTGAGGGATCATAACTCGTGCAAGCTTTCTGTCCTGTTTCTGTGGCATGGGAGATAAGGGTGTGGTTCCATTTGGCCATGTTGTCTGGGGACAAATGGACACGGTCTAAGTCGCCAAAGACTGCTGCAAAGTGGATCCACAGGCGTCCAGCAAACGCTGTGGGGTGCTCGGATTTCTTTTGCCTACATTAGTTGAGGCCATCTACGGGGTCACCCCGGTTATACCCGATCGCATCCAGGATCGCGGTATGCATTTCTGCAAGGGTGCCTCCTTCTACATTCTGTGGGTCGGGAAGGGCTGCTGCTACTGAAGGGTCTAAACTTAAAACTGTGAGCTTTACATGCTCTCGCTCATCCAGGCCGTACATGGTCGCCTGATGCTTAACTGTGGCAAAGAAATGGTGGGGGTCTGAGGTGGGGAGGAACGGTGTGATCTTATCGCACGCGTCCCGTAATTGGGTCACTGTTAAGGGGGTGGAGTATAGAAATTCCGCATCGTCCGATGTGGCTGTGCGGTGGGTGGTTACTGGGTTAATTGGAGCTTGAACTATCTGCTGTGTGGGGGGTTGGGGCGCTTTCCTCTTTTGTGGCTTTCCCTGTGCACATATCTCTGCGCTGTTTCGTTCAATTCTTCGCAATCAGGGCCGTCTTCCTGATCTAATTTGTCTCCAAAGGTTTCCTGGAAACCTTTCTGAACAGAAAGCAGCGATTGCAGCTCTGCAATCTGCTTCCGGCACTTTGCGTGATCTAGCGTGCTTTGTCTTTGTTCTGTGGTGGCAGCATGGAGTGCTCTTAATGCTGCCTTTAGATCGCTACACTGTCTCTGCAATGCCTCCACCTGCTTTTCTGTTTCTTCACGTACCAGGACTGCACGTTGTGTGTCCTGATGGGTCTTTTCGTATTGCGACTGGAAGATGCTAAAGTGCGCCAGACAAGACTGGTGAGCCCTTTTGGCATCCTCCACCTCTCCATCTTTTGCTGCCAACTTCCTTCTCAATTCCAAATTCTCCTTTTCTACCTCGCTTCCAACGACCTTACTCATTCGATGTATGCCCTCAACTTCTTTCCGGAGCGTCCTAACGACCTCCTCTGTGCCTTGCAATTGTGCCAAGCCGGTCATGATTGCCATCGGCTTGCAAGCTTTCCCTAAGCTCCTTTTATGGATCTCGCTCAGGTTCTCCCACCAAGTATGTCCTATATTTCCGGGACCTGATTCCTCGTTGTCACAGAAATCATTCCAAAGTGGCCATCCTTTCCCTTTGAGATATTTCCTGATCTCTTCCTCCCAAATGGGACATTGTCCCACTCTACTGCTGCTGGTCGCTGCGACCGCAAATTCCTCTGGGTTCATTAGGCGCTGCATTGCCTGCATTGCCATCTTTCCTATCCGAATGCTGCTCTTCAAATTTGGGACAGGGGTATTAAGGCGGTGCTGTAAATACGGGTACAGCTTTCGCTACTTTCCGATATACAAACTTCCGACAGTTTTGTCGCAACAAAAAAATCTATCGGTTTTACCTTATCGCCCTGTTAGTTACGCATGCATACACACACTTCCGAATTATGAGTATTGATCAGAACTGCTTGAACACTTGTGGTTTTCTGTTTCCCAATTGGATCTCTAATTCAAATTCTGGGTTCTCCCGAAGTGGTTTTCCACTTCTAGATCGGGTCCTGTCAGGATGTCGCCAAATAATGTTGCTAATTTTGCCTTAGTTCAATTGCTCGGTTTTATTACCTTTGCTCTTGAGTCGCCAGGTATCTTTATGATACCGTCACGTGGTTCAAGTCCGAGTAATGATCAATAGTCCAACACACCGATTAGTAAGATTTAAATCAAAGCACATTTATTATACGCAGTAATCGCTACTCATGCACAAATCCTACGTCTAAGCTACTTCTATAACTAACAGGCCTATACTTAACTTGGAACTGGCCCACCAGGTCAGGGAAACAAATGGCCTTTCGTTCAGGTTCTGAGCCTGCGGGATTCGAAGTTGGTACAGATTGATAGCTCGGAGCGCCTATCTCGTAGCGAGCGTTGAAGTAAGACTTACAGGTTCGATCGGCTGCTGAAGAGTGACGAGAGCTGGAAGAGAGAGCGCCTTGAACTTGGGGCTCAATTCTTATAGTCCCCAGGGGCTTCCCGCCTTTCGGGGCGGACCCTGTACCTGGTCCCAAGTGATTGGACTTTGTCCCAATCACTTGGTTCGATTTTCTCCAATGCTGGAGCGGTTCCCTGATTGATGGGCAGTCTTGAGGTGGTCGTTCACCTCCTTTTGTGTAGGCGTCTGTTGGTGCCAAAGAGTCTGGTTTTGCTTTGTGTGTCTAAATATTGCTTATTGTTCCCGGGGATTGCTCATTAGTATGCCAACGGCTGGTGTTTTGTTATGCTGATGGTTGCTGGTATCGATCTTGTCTGGCCTTTCCAGAGGTAAATACACAGCCAAACTGCAGCTGCTCGTTTTTGTCCTGTTGGCTGACTTTCCCATCAGCCTTTGCCATTCGCCATTTTGAAGCGGGAGTTGGCCATTTTAAGTGGCTACAATCCCTCCTTGTGATCCTAACGCAGTGTGAAGGATCACATAACTATGTTGCTTTCCATTCCCTGACCTGGGGGGGGGGGCACTTCCTTTATGGCCTCTACACTGACCATAACTATGCAAAAAAACATTTTTTTTAACTAACAATTCTAAGGGCGCTATGTCAAACAGGGACATGCATTACAAAACAATAAACTGGGAACCTCTAACTATTCTTAATACACTACACTCACTGAAACATTTCATTATCCTAACTTCCTCAACCATACAACAAAATCAGAGCATTTTATACACAGTTTTCCTGGCTTGGCAGTCAAGCTCAGGATTGTACAATTTGCTCATGAACAGTTCTTTACATTTATTTATTTACAATAAAACGCAGGTGAATGCTCTTTATTATAGATTGCGGGGGTTGGGGGTCTGGTCGTATCCGAAAATAGGGGATCTGATCCTATATACCGGGGTTCGAGCGCGGTAGGCTCTCCTTCTCCATTTCCGTAGATGCATAGTCTGCACGATGCAGCAGAGTATCGCTAATACCAGTAAGGTTTCTATTATATAGGACAGGGAGTACCAGGTTATAAACCTGGCACACTAAGATGATGTGGTGTCGCTGGTTACTGGGCTCTGGGTACTGCGGGGAAGTGAAACATTAACGGTGGGGGGGCTTGAAGTCATGGGGTTCACGTTCACGCGCAACCAAATGTCCATAAAGATGATGCTGATCCATGTGGAGGAAGTCCTCATGGCTCTTCTCTTTCATTGTCTTTCTTCTCTTCTCTGTTCCTGGAGCTTCTGGAGTTCTGTGGAAACAAGCATAGTGTCTGTAACTATCTTTGTTTAATATCTCGTACAATAGTGTGTCTGTCCTGTAGTGCCAATTATTCCCTTTATAATTGGTCACTATATGTGACTCCCTCATTTTATTTTCTTCAAAAATCGAATTTTAGGACAAGACACACTTCCCAATAATGAACCCGTGCGCGCCGTCTCGCAGACTGTGCAGTTTACTATCAAATGTTTCAGGATGTAAATAGCATGTGGTTGGCAACCTAAAGGTTACCTAAAACAAAACAAAACTTTTGAATGAAAAGTGCCAAAATGAGGTGCGTATGGGCCGCGACGGGTAAGAGTTGGATGGAGTCCCCGGGTAGGACGGCTACCAATGCTGTGCCTCTCCTACCTGAGCGTAGTTGACCAGAGGGGGGGTTCCCAGGCAGGGCGAGTCCCAAGCCGTTTCTCCACTGCCTGAGCAACCGACAAGAACGGGCAAGAAATGTAGTCATCGTGGTGGGGCTGCCGTAGTGGTTCTACCTTCGAACCAGAAGGGCAGTTACGAACGGGCGTCTGGTACCTTAACCAGTCTCTGCAGACAAGCTAGTTCCTCTGAACTAGTGTCTGGCAATAGTGAGTCTCTGTGGGCAAGTCCTCAGAGGTTTCTGCTGAAAAGGCGCGGGGCCGTGAACATTTTTTCCTGTCTGACAAACAACATGTAACAAACTTACAAACAACATAAAACATTCTGCAGGTTCCATCAGAAAGGACACCACTTCTCACAAGCGGTTCCTTTTAAAACATCATCTGGACACCTCAGTTCTCGGTTGCGAACAGGGTCGCAAAGGGGTCCTCGGTTTGGGAGTCATACCCAAGGTCGTCATCTTCTCCCGGATGCCAAACTCTTGAGTGTATCAGGGCTGGAAGGGCTGCATGGTGTGAGGTGGGGTCACTCTCGTCGTTGCGGATGAGTCGGAACGAGTTATCTCGGTGCCAATAGTTGGTGTCTAGCTGTGTGGGGACAAAATCTGGGTCATCAGTGTGGTTCGGTGGTCTGTGGTGGGGTTTGTTCAGGAAAGTGAGCATG
Organism: Scyliorhinus torazame; assembly: GCF_047496885.1. Classification (NCBI taxonomy): domain Eukaryota; kingdom Metazoa; phylum Chordata; class Chondrichthyes; order Carcharhiniformes; family Scyliorhinidae; genus Scyliorhinus; species Scyliorhinus torazame. The sequence goes on from NC_092710.1 coordinate 207,822,760, forward strand.
AAGGGATCACTCGGATCGTAGTCGGAGTCGCTGGGTGTGGGTCCTGTTGCGTGGGGAAAGTAGGGAGGCGTGCTGTGGCTATCGTCCGAGTCACAGTCGCTGTCTCTGCTGCTGCAGTCTGTGGGCATTCCGGGGCGGAGTGTATATTTTGGGGGTGGAGTCGAGGTTGAGTCCGTGGCTGGGCTGGACGTGTTGGGCGTTGGTAGGGTTACGTTGGCTGTGGGCGGGGCGTGGTGTGTTGCGTCGAGCATGACGTGGTGTGCGTCGTTCGACTGTGTTCCATATGCCTTCAGCTGGTTTATATGGAACCACGCCGTCTTACCGTTGGGGTATTTTATTTTATATATGGAAGGGCTTACTTTATCCGCAATGGAGTACGAACCCGAGTATTTTGGTGACAGGAATGTGCTGGGGTTATATACAGAGAGCATAACTTGCTGTCCTATACTGTACTCAGTCGCATGCACTGTCTTCTCGAAACAAGCCTTGCTCTGTTTCTTTCTGGTGCCCAATTGTACTGCGGCTGCTACCTGAGCCATTTTTACATTCTCCACTAACTGCTCTACTGCTTTCTTGTGTGTGAGGGCCGTCACTTCGGGGCTGGTCAAGTCCAAACCTAATAAATATTCTGTGCCTTTCATGGGGCGTCCGGCCATGAGGGTGTGTGGGGTGTAAGCTGTGGAAGTAGAAATTGTGTTACGCAAAAACATCAGCGCAAAGGGGAGGACTGAGTCCCAAGTGGTGTTGTTCTGCTGGACCATTTTTCTGAGGGTGGATTTTAGGGTCCGATTCATGCGCTCCACGATACCACTCGACTGTGGGTGGTATGCTATGTGGAATTTTTGGGTGATGCCAAATACCGTGAGGACGTTCTGCATGACACGTCCCGTAAAATGGGAACCTTAGTCTGATTCAATGCTGCGGGGGAGTCCTCACCTTGTAAAGATGTGGTGAGTCAAAATCTTGGCTGTGGTTTTTGCAGTGTTTGTGCGGGCTGGGAATGCTTCCACCCATTTTGTAAATGTGTCAATTACCACAATTACATATTTATAGCCATTCCTGCAAGGGGGCAATGGTCCAATAAAATCAATCTGGAGGTTAGTCCAGGGGCCATTAACGGGTCGGGTGTGGCTGAGTTGAGCCTTTTTGGCATATCTGTCCGGATTATTCTGGGCACAGATAAGACAATTCTCGATGTTGTGGTTTACATCATCCTTTAAATTCGGCCACCAACAAAGCTGCTTGAGGTGGGCTGAAGTGGGATCGATTCCCTGATGTCCATGACCGTCATGGAACAAACAAATCAGTTGATTCCTGTCCTGTTCAGGAACCACATAAAGGATGTCTTTTAACACCACACCGTCATGTGTGGTCAGTGCATTTTTGAACCTCTCATAGGGAGCTGGATATTTTCCTTTTACAATCTCCCTGAGATTGCTGTCCTGCTTCTGGGCCTCCACTAGATCCTCGATCTTTGTCTGTGAGACCTGAACTGCACTCACTGGTGCGCTTTCGGGGGGTTGTCCAAAGGTATCCATGCCTGGAACCTGCTTTAGTCAGTGCGTCAGCTTTCACATTTCCAGGGGGGGGGAGAAACGATGGTGACTACGGACTTTGATTATCCCATAAGTCCTGTTCTGGGCTTTCTGTAAAATATGATGGAGCAATGGGGCTGAGGGGAGGGATTTTCAAATCCTCTTGCTTTCCACAGGGGCAGAAATTCCGTGAGGCTGTTGCAGACATAGACGCTGTCCGAGTATATGTCTGCTGGGCTGGGGAAGGAATCTGGGTGTTCCACTATATACGCGATGGCCGTGAGCTCTGCTGCCTGCGCGCCTAAGTGGCCTGGAAGTTTTAACGATATTTCCTCAAGGGCCCGTCCCTGCGCGTCCTCGACATAGATACCGCAACCTGTTATGCGCTTCCCATCCAAGACTTAAAAAGATCCATCCACATAGATCTTTATGGGCTCACATGTGTCTGTGTGCTGGGGGCTCTGGGTTGAACTACCTATCTTTCTGGGGCGTGTTTTCCCGATAAAGGGGCCTGTGTCGTGGTGTGGAGAGATAATTTCACATTCATGGGGGGTTCCGGGGTACTGTAAGTTGTCGGCTAAATAGGTGTGCATCTTTGTCCTTTTAACAGTGATGTCCCGTCCCTGCAAGAGAAGGGTCCATCTCGTTGCTCTAATCTGGCTTACTGTACCGTCCTTGAGTCGTCCGTCCAGTAAAAGTTGGGTGGGGGTGTGTTCGGTGAGAATTGTAATGGGGTTCAGTCCGGTAATATAAGAAAAATACTGCACTGCCCAAAATACTGCGAGCAGGTGCCTCTCACAGGCTGAAAATCCCTGCTCCACAGCATCTAAAATTCTGGAGGCGTAAGCTACGGGCCTTAACTGGTCGTGCCGTTCCTGGAGGAGCACGGCCGAAAGGGTGCGGTCTGTGGTCGCTACCTCTATGGCGTAAGGGGAAAGCGGGTCTGGAACATGTAGTGCGGGGGCGGCTATGAGTGCCTGTTTTAAAGAGTCCACAGCATCCGTATGCTGCGGAAGCCATTCCCAGGGGGCTCCTTTCTTTAGGAGGTCTGAGAGGGGCGCTGCCTTGCTGGCAAAACCGTCAATGTGGTTTCGGCAGTAGCCAACCAGTCCTAAAAACGACCGGAGGGCTGAAACGTTCTGGGGAAGGGGCAATTTAGCAATCGAGTCAATCCTTTTATGCTCAATCTCGCGTTTACCATGTGTGATAATTGTTCCCAAATATATCACTTTATCTTCCAAAATCTGGGCCTTTTTGGCGTTGACTTGACAACCGATTGAGTGTAAGAGTTTCAGGAGTTCGGACAGAAGCTCAATGTGCTCTGCCTTGGTGTCTGTCTACAGTAGTAGGTTGTCTACGTACTGAACCAGACATTCGGGGCAAGAGAATTTGGCTCAACCATTTGCCAGCTGTCGGTGGAAAATGGAGGGGGAGTTGTGGAATCCTTGTGGAAGGCATGTCCACGTGTACTGCTGTGCTTTAAAGGTGAAGACAAATTTGTACTGGCACGCCTTTGCCAATGGAATGGACCAGAATCCATTACTGATGTCCAAAACCGTAAAAAATCGGGAATTGAGTCCCTGCTTGAGCATGGTCTCGGGACTTGTGGCTATTGTGGGGGCTGCTGCGGGGGTGATTTTGTTGAGTTCCCGGTAATCGATGGTCAGTCGCCATGATCCATCGGGCTTTCTCACTGGCCAAATCGGGGCATTATTAGTGGAGGCTACTGATCTAAGTACGCCCTGCTCTAATAAGCTTTCTATTACCGTTGAGATTTCTCCCTCTGCCTCTTGGGGAAATCCATACTATTTTTGAGGTCTAGGATCAGGTCCTGTTATTTGTACTGAACCAGCCATCCGGCCACAGTCGTGCTTGTGGGTCACGAATGCTGCCCTGTTCTTTTGCAGAACTGCCCTAACCTGCTTGTCCGTACGAAGCGTGGTCGGGTTGACCCAAAATTCGCCTACTGCACTAGTTTTGTTCGTGTACTCTCCTATGTTGAGCGTTGCGGGGGCTCTTGCGGATTTTGCCATCTTCCAGACACACTGGTTGACTGGATCAAATGAAAGGTGGTGGGAATTCATGAAATCGATTCCCAGAATGTGCTCTGCTGTGTGGGGCAGGTCAACTAAAACTACGGAGTGCTTGGTGGTGATGGTACCGATTTGAATGGGTACAGGGGCTGTGATGTGTCCCTGCTGTGAGTGGCCTGTAAAGCCGCTGAGGGTGATAGTGGCTGTAGTGGGCTACGTGTCTTTTTGAAACATGGTGGAGGAATATATTGTGGTGCGGGACCCTCCTGTGTCCCAGAGAAATTTGATGGGCTGTCCCCGAATTTTCGCTGCAACTACCGGTTGTCCGGACCCATCCCAAAGGGTGTCGCAGACCCAACTGGGGGAGCCCGTACACCGTCAGTCCGCTCCGGTCAAGTCCGTCTGATCTGAACGGGCGCTAACGCTATGAATGGGCTCTGTCTTTTTCTTACTCAGAGTGCCCATCTGCTGGGCTCTCTGTGGCTTTTTGAGGGCATTGCACTCTCTTGCGAAGTGTCCCAACTGTCTGCAGTTGTAACACTCCTGTGACTTGGGTGAGGGGGCTGTTCTTTCCCTCATTCACCCATGCGGGGTTGTGGTGTGTTTTTACTGCCTGCATATCTGCGCCGGCCTGCTTTTCCTCGGTATCCTTAACTGCGGGTTTACTTTGAACAGATTGCTCCCAAGTGCGGGACAATCTTTTCACTACCCACTTCTCGTATGGGCCTCCTCTGAGGGATCATAACTCATGCAAACTTTCTGTCCTGTTTCTGTGGCATGGGGGATAAGGGTGCGGGTCCATTTGGCCATGTTGTCTGGGGACAAATGGGCACGGTCTAACTCTCCAAAGACTGCTGCGAAGTGGATCCACGGGCATCCAGCAAACGCTGTGGGGTGCTCGGATTTCTTTTGCCTACATTAGTTGAGGCCATCTACGGGGTCACCCTGGTTATACCCGATCGCATCCAGGATCGCGGTATGCATTTCTGCAAGGGTGCCTCCTCCTACATTCTGTGGGTCGGGAAGGGCTGCTGCTACTGAAGGGTCTAAACTTAAAACTGTGAGCTTTACATGCTCTCGCTCATCCAGGCCGTACATGGTCGCCTGATGCTTAACTGTGGCAAAGAAATGGTGGGGGTCTGAGGTGGGGAGGGACGGTGTGATCTTATCGCACGCGTCCCGTAATTGGGTCACTGTTAAGGGGGTGGAGTATAGAAATTCCGCATCGTCCGATGTGGCTGTGCGGTGGGTGGTTACTGGGTTCATTGGAGCTTGAACTATCTGCTGTGTGGGGGGTTGGGGCGCTTTCCTCTTTTGTGGCTTTCCCTGCGCACATGTTCCCTGAACATATCTCTGCGCTGTTTCATTCAATTCTTCCCAATCAGGGCCGTCTTCCTGATCTAATTTGTCTCCAAAGATTTCCTGGAAACCTTTCTGAACAGAAAGCAGCGATTGCAGCTCTGCAATCTGCTTCCGGCACTTTGCGTGATCTAGCATGCTTTGTCTTTGTTCTGTGGTGACAGCATGGAGTGCTCTTAATGCTGCCTTTAGGTCACTACACTGTCTCTGTAATGCCTCCACCTGCTTTTCTGTTTCTTCACGTACCAGGACTCCACGTTGCGTGTCCTGATGGGTCTTTTCGTATTGCGACTGGAAGCTGCTTAAGTGCGCCAGACAAGACTGGTGAGCCCTTTTGGCATCCTCCACCTCTCCATCTTGCTGCCAACTTCCTTCTTAATTCCAAATTCTCCTTTTCTACCTCACTTCCAACGACCTTACTCATTCTATGTATGCCCTCAACTTCTTTCCGGAGCTTCCTAACGACCTCGTCTGTGCCTCGTAATTGTGCCAAGCAGGACACGATTGCCATCGGTTTGCGAGCTTTCCCTTAGCTCTTTTTGTGGATCTCGCTCAGGTTCTCCCACCAAGTATGTCCTATATTTCCGAGACCTGATTCCTTGTTGTCACAGAATTCATTCCAAAGGGGCCATCCTTTCCCTTTGAGATATTTCCTGACCTCTTCCTCCCAAATCGGACATTGTCCCACTCTGCTGCTGCTGGTCGCTGTGATCGCAAATTCCTCGGGGTTCATTAGGCGCTGCATTGCCTGCATTGCCATCTTTCCTATCCGAATGCTGCTCTTCAAATTTGGGACAGGGGTTTTAATCCAAATGCTGCTCTTCAAATTTGTATTAAGGCGGTGCTGTAAATACGGGTACGGCTTTCGCTACTTTCCGATAGACAAACTTCCGACAGTTTTGTCGCAACAAAAAAATCTATCGGTTTTACCTTATCTCCCTGTTAGTTACGCATGCATACACACACTTCCGAATTATGAGTATTGATCAGAACTGCTTGAACACTTGTGGTTTCCTGTTTCCAATTGGATCTCTAATTCAAATTCTGGGTTCTCCCGAAGTGGTTTTCCACTTCTAGATCGGGTCCCGTCAGGATGTCGCCAAATAATGTTGCTAATTTTGCCTTAGTTCAATTGCTCTGTTTTATTACCTTTGCTCTTGAGTCGCCAGGTATCTTTATGATACCGCCACGTGGTTCAAGTCCGAGTAATGATCAATAGTCCAACACACAGATTTAAATCAAAGCACATTTATTATGCACAGTAATCGCTACTCATGCACAAATCCTACGTCTAAGCTACTTCTACAACTAACAGGCCTATACTTAACTTGGAACTGGCCCACCAGGTCAGGGAAACGAATGGCCTTTCGTTCGGGTTCTGAGCCTGCGGGATTCGAAGTTGGTACAGATTGGTAGCTAGGAGCGCCTATCTCGTAGCGAGCGTTGAAGTAAGACTTACAGGTTCGATCAGCTGCTGAAGAGTGACGAGAGCTGGAAGAGAGAGCGCCTTGAACTTGGGGCTCAATTCTTCTAGTCCCCAGGGGCTTCCCGCCTTTCGGGGAGGACCCTGTACCTGGTCGCAAGTGATTGGACTTTGTCCCAATCACTTGGTTCGATTTTCTCCAATGCTGGAGCGGTTCCCTGATTGATGGGCAGTCTTGAGGTGGTCGTTCACCTCCTTTTGTGTAGGCTTCTGCTGCCGCCGAAGAGTCTGGTTTTGCTTTGTGTGTCTAAATGTTGCTCATTGTTCCCGGGGATTGCTCATTAGTATGCGTATGGCTGGTGTTTTGTTATGCTCATGGTTGCTGGTATCGATCTTGTCTGGCCTTTCCAGAGGTAAATACACAGCCAACCTGCAGCTGCTCATTTTTGTCCTGTTGGCTGACTTTCTCATCAGCCTTTGCCGTTCGCCATTTTGAATCGAGAGTTGGCCATTTTAAGTGGCTACACCGCTTTAAGTGGGCGGAGCCACAGATGTTAGACATCATGACGCCGATGTCAGGACGTTCCATCCGCTAAAGATGTGCGCACATGCGCAGTTCGATCCTCGGCCTCGCCGTCCCCTCGGTCATTGCGCGTATGCGCAGGAGCCCGGGAAAAGCGCGCAAAATGGCTGCCCTCATCCAGACTCAGACCCTGGAGCTGTTTTACGGCCTGCACCCGCTCCGCATCGTGGGGGCCTTGCCTCGCCGTCTCTGCCACCTTGATATGGGAGTACCAGTTATTAGCGTGCTCATGTAGGACGCAGATTTCGATGGCGATGGTGAGGGTGAGCTGCTTAACTTTGAGGAGTTGCTGGTGAAAGGGATCGGAATGGACCCCAAAAACGATCTGGTCGCGGATTATGGAGTTGGAAGTGGAGCCGTAGTTGCAGGATTGCGCAAGGATACGGAGATGGATTAAGAAGGACTGAAATGTATCATCCTTCCCTGAAGCCTCTGCTGGAACACATAGCGTTCAAAGCTCTCGTTGATTTCAATGTCACAGTGGCTGTCGAACTTCAGCAGGACTGTTTTGAACTTTGTCTTGTCCTCCCCTTCAGCAAAGGTGAGGGAGTTAAAAATGTGGATAGCGTGGTCCCCGGCTGTGGAGAGGAAGAGGGCAATCTTTCTGCTATCCGATGCAGCCTCGAGGTCGATGGCTTCAAGATATAGCTGAAACTTCAGCTTAAAAATCTTCCAGTTCGCACCGAGGTTGCCAGCGATGCGGAGCGGCGGGGGAGGGCGGACGCTGTCCATGTTGCCGGATGGCTGATCGCTGGTCAAAGGCAGACTATCTCAAGGTGGGTCCGTCAAACTCAAACATAACTCACTGGTACCATGATGTGTTGGGTAAGCTGGGTCTGCGAGGACTACGTTTACTGTAGTAGAGAGAGAGACAGGCTTCCAACACTTGAAGAAATGCAACTCTATTTTATTAAACTCTTAACTATTAAACATGCTGGAACTGTGGGTTGACACTATGCTGAGTTAACTGGAGACCTGAGGCTAACCTGACCAGACTATCTTACTACCACATGGTGGATGTTCTAGTTGTTGCTCACGGGCTCTGACTGTCTCAGAGGCTGCGTCACAAGAGAACGGGAAAACTAGTGCCCCCTGGTTATATAGTGGCCGTGTCCTGTCTGGTGATTGGCTGCTGTATTCTGTATGTTCGTTGGTCATCCTTTGTGTCACTCACTTTCTGTCGGTGCACCATCATATACTTGTGTGTATATTATGACAGACATGATACCACTCTTGGCCAAAACCCTCAGCATTTCCTTGTGCCATATCCCTCTATACCCATCCTATCTATGTATTTATTGAGATGCCTTTCGAATGCCGTTAATGTATCTGCTTCCACAAACTTCCCTGGCAACATGTTCCAGGCACTCACCACCCTGTAAAAAACCTGTCTTGAGGGTGGTGAATGTCCAATTATTTTTTTTCCCAATTAAGGGGCAATTTAGCCTGGCCAATCCACCTACACTGCACATCTTTGGGTTGTGGGGTGAGACCCACGCAGCCACGGGGAGAATGTATAAACTCCACAAGGACAGTAACCTAGGGCTGGGATCGAACCCACTGCCCCACCTGGTTGCCCTGCTCTTGGTTATGTGCTAAAGGTCCCTTTGACTGTGAGCAGCCTCTAGATTCACAGTTGAAGGATTTTGCTAATGAGGAATTGGCTGTGTTAGTTGTGAGAGCACTTCACAGCAGCAGGTTGTGTTTGCTGCTTGCTCCTGCAGATGTCTGGAGGCTGCTGTTGTTGTTTCTTTCCTTTTCTGTAGCCGGAAAGAAGGACAATTTTTTTCCAAAGATACCTGGATCCTGGAACACCAGGCGCAGGGGTACGTATCAGTCCAAACGCAATCCGGTTTGAAGCAAGAAGATGCTGCGGGACCTAGTGCGCGACATTGTTCCAAATGGGCCACCTGATGACACCATTGAAGAAATGCTTTTGCAGATTGCTGATGTTTTTGTTGCTGGTTTGGTGAGGGCTGCAGGTAACTGGCACGTCAAACTCGCTGGAAATCAAAGATGTTCAACTGTACCTTGTGCGCCGGTGGAATATGTGGATGCCAGGATTTGGTTCCGGTGAGATTGGGCCGTGTGGAAGGGCCTGCACAGCTGAGGCTCCTGGGTGGAGAATGGCACTGATACGTGGAACAAGACACACATTGATGGACAGGTAATTTCTACAACAAAGTTCTGGACATGATTACACATTCTCAGGCTTATCCTCCATTTCTGTTGAGGAACCTGCAAGAGGCGATACTGTGTTTGTTTTTGTGTGAAAATGAGCAGATATAGCTTTGTATTGGTACCAATATAGAACAGTGATGTTTCCTTTGTTGTTTAATGGTTAGTGTGATATGTGGAATATTATGTAGTTGATTTTCAAATCTTTGTTACTGTTGACCTTTTAATAAACACAATATTCTCAAGTGGCTTCTCGTGGTTACACGTGCCATGTCCTAGACGATGATTATTGCATCGCATTTCAAACAAACTCTGAAGCCAGAACAGTTTGCCTGAACTATAGAAGCCGCAGTAACATAGAGACAGCAGCCAACAATCAAACACTCCAGAGCTGGGCTTCAGCACTGGGGATATCCTCACAACCAAAGGGTGTGGATCAGGGGAAAGCACCTGAGCACAGTTTCGCTAATGTTCCCGGTTGGGGTCTTGGGTCTCTTGCTGCAGTCAGGGGTGAGTGTGTAGGGCGAGGTTTTCCAGCACATCTGGCTCAGTGGATGGCACTCTGAGAGAAGGTGGGGCACACACGGCTGGGGTAGGCTTCGGGATTTTGAGGGTCCCGGGATGGAAGCCCTAACTGATTGTCCGTCTCTCTCCTTCTCCACTTCCTTACAGATATAACAGTATGGCTGATTATGTTGGTCGTTCAGAGGCTGCCCTTGTGGTGCTGGTGGCAGCCCAGGCAGCCAGACACTGGCAAAGGCAGCAGCGCCGATGCAAGCTGGATGCGGCACCACATGTCCGGGGGCTGCCACACACCCTGAAGACCCGGCTGCCCATCAGGCTGAGGAGGAACCGAAAGGGGGAGGCCAGCGACGGCCCCAAGTGTACAGACATCATTGGTCTTTCGAGGAGATGATGGACACTGTGCCACATCTCAACAAAGAGACAGTGGGGTAACTGTCACATCCTCGGGGACTTGGCGACCCGTGGAGGAGGAGGACACCCACTCCTGGTGGCTGTGAAGGTCACCGCAGCCCTGAACTTGTATGCAACCGGTTCATTCCAGGGCTCGAGTGGGGATTTGTGAGGCATTTCACAAGCTACAGCCCACAAGTGCATCCGTGAGGTCACGGATTCCCTGTATGCCCAGGCATCAAATTTTATCAACTTTGAGCTGGACCAGGCCAACCAAGGTGTCCCAGGTCCAGGGGATACTAGATGCACACCAGGGAATCACGGTATTCCCTTTATTAACAGGATGGGATTCAACTCCTGAACATTCAACTCCTGAACATGCGACCACCACGGATCACGTACAGAATTGCATGCTTCCCGGGGAGCATGCATGACAGCTACATCCTGGGACACTTGGAGATCCCCGGCATCTTTGAGGGCCACCTCAGAATGATGGGTTCGCTCTTGGGGGATAAGGGGTATCTGCTCAAAATGCGATTCTCATGTCTTGACCGCTTTAGTGGTGACTCCAATACATGACCCAAAGGGTCTCTGGCTTTGTGGTGGTCTGCTGTGTCCTCCATAACCTGGCACAGCAGTGGAGTGACATGCTGGAGGAGGAGGATAGGCATGCAGCCTTATCTGAGCAGGGGGCGGACCAGGGAGGGATGGAGGACAAGCCCGGGAGGGCCAACAGGAGGATCTGGAGGATGGACGGCATGTTGGGACATGGGCCTGTCATGCCTGGAGGACCAGCAAGGGCCTCAGCCTCATCCTCACCTGAATCTCATAGGACGAGGCTTTGTCCATCGGCTCTTCCTCTTTCCCCTCCCCAATCCCCCCATGCTCTTTCCCCCCCAATCCACTCCTCCTGCAAATCTCCTCTCTCCCCCCATCCCCCTCCTCCTCTACTTCCTCCTTCCTTATTCCCCACCCCTCCCAGAAGTCCACCCCCTCCACCCCTAACTACCCTGTTCCACCCTCCAAGGGTCTGTATAACATCACCCTAGGATGATTGGCCTATGTTGGCATTGTCAGTGGGTCAAGGCAGGGGAGTGATGATAATTCACTGTGAGGTAAGCTCTGGTGCTCCTCAAAAACTCCTGTCTTTCTGCTGACAGCGAGCTCGCACCATCCTCTGAATGGGGACTTTATCGGGGCATTTGGTTTTGGACCATTGTGCCCGTGGAGGGTGGAGAGAGTGGAGGGCGACAGCACGTGGGGTGCAGGTAGGCCTGGTGTGAAGATTATCGTGACAGAGGCTTCACATGTATCCTGTGTAACATGTTTTAATAGTGAACATTAAACATTCCTCCTTGTCATGCTGCCCGAACTGACAGCCCCTGACACTGCCTCCCAGGCGGTATTGGTGACCCTGCTGCTGGTCCTCCGACGTCCTCGGGGGAACAGGATGTCCCATCTCACATCAGCATCGAGAAGCTTGGCCAGGTTGGCACTCCCAAAGTGAGCAGCTGGTCTCCTCGCTGCCATGCCTGTGAGTTGACTGGGGGTGAGTGGTGAGGGAGCATTTAAATGCAGGTCCCCCTTGTTAGCGGTGAGATGTTGAGGCGTGGGTCAGGCGAATCAGACGGAGAGGGGGCAGTAATGGCAAGAAGCTCGTGGGGATTCATTTCGGGAACTAAGTGCCGATACCCGGGCTGCGTGAACATGGCTGTCGAGAAACACCCTGCCAATTGTGCCCAAAATGACACTTAGAAATGTGTCCGTTAAATCGCGCCCAAAATTTCAAAGTGTCCACCAAACCGAAATCAGGAGCTGGATTCTCCGATTTTGAGACTAAGTGCTGACGCCATCGGGAAGGCAGTGGTCTTTTACACCAGGAAAACTGGCATCAAAAAGCCACCAATTCCCCGTTTTGCTGGGGGCTAGCAGGAAACCGTCGTAGAGCTCGCAGCTCTAGCTGCTGATACGGCCCCCAGCACTTCCGGGTCAGAGGCCGCGCATGCGCACAGCGGCGGCCTGCAGCGGCTGCGCTGTGCTCCATTGCGGACCTGGACCGCCAAAGTAGTGCCCTGCATCGTCCGCTCGCACGCCCCGGACTGCCTGTCCACATTGCCCCCAGCCCCGAATGAAGCCCCCCTCGCCCACCGATTGGCTTCCCCCGACTGTGGCGGCCCTGGACTGAGTCCACAGCCGTTCCGCGAGGACCCCGGACGGTGTCAGCATGCGTAAGCCATGCCGTCGGTAATTTGGCCTGTCAGCAACGGAGCATCGTGGGGCGGGCTTCAGGCAATGGACTGAGGCGGTGGATACTCGCCGCGATTTTCAGGGGGCGGAGAATTGAAAAACCGGCGCCGCTCCCAATTTTGGCGCCGAAACAAATTCTCCGCCCCATCGTCGAATGCGACTTCGGCGTCAGGAAGTGGAGAATCCAGCCCCAGAACTCCAGTGCAAAACACGTCAAACTGAAGGGTCCAAGAAGTGACAATTAGTGAGCTGAAAATCAGTCACCAGTGATGCACGATCAGTTACGACGAGAGTAGAGAGTAATCGAGGTTTTATTACACAGAGATGTGTGGCCTCCTACAGCTGCTGCTGAAATGGCTGCAGTTCGGAGAGCACACACATTTATACTCCGCCTACTGAGCGGAGCCAGCAGGCAGGGATCTACCCCCGTACCTGTAGTACAGGGGCCTTACCGTAATACCCTGGTATGCAGTGCAGTATATACAATAAATAAGTGGTAACTACCACATTCACCCCCTGTTAAAAATGAGTCCAGCGGGGGTGATGGAAAACTATTTACATACAGGTTGTCATTAAAATTTCAGAGAAGGTTACAATTTTGGATGGTCGGGCGCCTTGATCCGTCGTTGAGAGCGCCGCAGTGCTGGTGGCGAGTCAGGCATCGGCTTGGTCGTCGGTGACTCCGGGAGCATGTCGACATCCTCTTCATCCCTGGGTAGGACCAAGGGGAGGACGGATTGTCCTGGAGCGGAGGCTGTAGTGGGGTGCACTGGGGGAAGGGAGGGTGGCGCCGGGGCAGAGGGGGGGGAGGTTTGTGGGGACCCAGCTGATGCCAGGTCCCTGAGGGATCTGTGTCTTGTCGGCCGTGGGGGTACGCTACGTAGGCGTACTGCGGGTTTGCATGGAGTAGCTGGACCCTCTCAACCAATGGGTCCACCTTGTGGAGCCGCACGTGCTTGCGGAGGAGAACGGGTCCTGGAGCTGCCAGCCACATTGGGAGCGAAACCCCGGAGGTGGACTTCCTGGGGAAGGCAAAGAGACGTTCATGGGGGGTTTCGTTAGTCGCCGTTCACAGGAGCGACCGAGTGGAGTGAAGTGCGTCGGGGAGGACCTCCTGCCAGCGGGAAGCCAGGAGATTTCTGGACCGTAGGGCCAGCTGGACGGCCTTCCAGACCGTCCCATTCTCCCGCTCCACCTGCCTGTTTTCCCAGGGGTTGTAGCTGGTCGTCCTGCTCGAGGCAATGCCCCTGTTGAGCAGGAACTGAAGCAGCTCATCGCTCATAAATGAGGATCCCCGGTCACTGTGAACATAGGCGGGGAAACCGAACAGAGCGAAGATGGTGTTGAGGGCTTTGATGACGGTGGCAGACGTCATATCGGGGCATGGGATGGCGAAGGGGAATCTGGAATTTCCGTCGATCACATTGAGAAAATACATGTTGCGGTCGGTGGAGGGGAGTCCACGCTGAGGCGTTCAAAGGGGTGGAGGTCTTCACCAGGCACGCACTGGTCTGGGCGTAAGAAGTGCGGTTTACACTCCACGCAGACCTGGCAGTCTCTGGTGATAGCCCTGACTTCTTCGATGGAGTAGGGCAGATTGCGGGCCTTAATGAAGTGGTAAATGCGGGTGACGCCTGGGTAACAGAGATCGTCGTGCAGGATCCGGAGTCGGTCCACTTGTGCGCTGGCACATGTACCTCGGGACAGGGCATCGGGGGCTCATTGAGCTTACCGTGGCGATACTAAATCTCGTAATTAAAGGTGGACAGATTGATCCTCCACCGCAAGATCTTATCGTTTTTGATCTTACCCCGCGGTGTGTTGTTAAACATGAAGGCAACAGACCGTTGGTCAGTGAGGAGAGTGAATCACCTGCCGACCAGGTAATGCCTCCAGTGCCGCACAGCTTCAACGATCGCTTGGGCCTCCTTTTCGACGGAGGAGTGCCGAATTTCGGACGCATGGAGGGTGCGGGAAAAGAATGCCACGGGCCTGCCTGCCTGGTTGATGGTGGCAGCCAGAGTGACGTCTGATGCATCGCTCTTGACTTGGAAGGGGAGCGTCTCGTCGACCGCGTGCATCGCGGCCTTGGCGATGTCGGCCTTGATACGGTTGAAGGCCTGGTGAGCCTCGGCCGTCAGTGGGAAACCGGTGGAGTGGATGAGTGGTTGGATCTTGTCCGCAGAGTTAGGGACCCACTGGGCGTAGTACGAAAAGAACCCCAGGCATCGTTTGAGGGCCTTGGGGCAGTGGGGAAGGGGGAGATCCATGAGGGGACGCATGTGATCGGGGTCGGGCCCTAGAACTCAGTTCTGAACCACATAGCTGAGGATGGCTAATCGGTTTGTGCTGAACACACACTTCTCCTTGTTGTAGGTTAGATTGAGGAGTTTGGCGGTGTGGAGAGATTTGGAAAAGTTAGTGTTGTGGTCCTGCTGGTCCTGGCCGCAGATGGTGATGTTATCCAGGTACAGGAAAGTGGCCGCAGTCCGTACCGGTCAATCATTCGGTCCATCTCCCATTGGAAGACCGAGACCCCGTTAGTGACGCCAAAGGGAACCCTAAGGAAATGGTAAAGGCGGCCGTCCACTTCAAACGCGGTGTACGGGCGGTCCGCTTTGCGAATGGGGAGCTGGTGGTGGGCAGATTTCAGGTCCACTGTTGAGAAGACCTGGTACTGTGCAATCTGATTGACCATATCAGATATGCGTGGGATGGGGTACGCGTCGAGCTGCGTGTACCGATTGATGGTCTGACTGTAGTCAACGACCATCCTGTTTTCCTCCCCCATTTACACCACTACCAGGGGTTCTCCAGGGGCTGTTGCTGGCCTCGATGATACCTTCCCGCAGCAGCCGCTGGACCTCAGACCTGATGAAGGTCCTGTCCTGGGCGCTGTACCGTCTGCTCCTGGTGGCGACGGGCTTGCAATCCACAGTTAGATTGGCAAAAAGGGAGGGGGGATCGTCCTTGAGGGTCGTGAGGCCGCAAACAGTAAGGGGTGGTAGGGGCCCACCGAATTTCAGGGTTAGGCTCTGGAGATTGCACTGGAAGTCCAGGCCGAGTAGCAAGGCAGCGCAGAGGTTGGGGAGGACGTAGAGCCGGAATCCACTGAACTCTACGCCCTGGATGCTGAGGGTGGTGATGCAGTACCCCCGGATTGCCACGGAGTGGGATCCGGAGGCCAGGGAGATTCTTTAGTTAATGGGGTGTACTGTGAGGGAGCAGCGCCATACCGTCTCGGGGTGGATGAAGCTCTCAGTGCTCCCGGAGTCCAGAAGGCAGGATATCTCATGCCCGTCGACTTTCATCTTTGTCGACCCGGTCGCGAGGTTGTGCGGTCGGGACTAGTCGATCGTGACGGAGGAGAGACGAGGCTAGTCGTCGGCGGTTGCAGGCGACGAGCGGCCCGATGAGGTGCCTGACGGGCAGGGGTCCTGAGGTGGGGAAGATGGCGGCGCCCACGGGCCGCATGTGTCCTGAGGCAGGCAAGATGGCGGCGCCCTCGGGCCGCACGTGTCCTGAGGCAGGCAAGAAGGCGGCGCCCATGGGCCACACGTGTTGTGAGGGGAGAAAGATGGCGGCGCCCACGGGCCGCATGTGTCCTGAGGCAGGCACGATGGCGGCGGCCTCGGGCCGCACGTGTCCTGGGGCAGGCAAGATGGCTCCGCCCATTGGTTGTGATGCAAGCAAGATGGCGGCACCCACGGGCCGCACGTGGTCTGAGACGAGGAAGATGGCGGCGCCCACTGGCCGCACGCAGGGGTGCAGGGACAATAGCGGCAATTGAGCAGGCCTGGCACATTGCAGTGAAATGTCCTTTCTTGCCGCAGGCAACGCTGCCGGGGGTGTTTTGTCTGTCCGCAGAAGTAGCACTTGGGTCCCCCGGGGTTGGTTGGCTGCCGCATGGCGCAGGCGTGGGGTTGGCTGGGGGCGGTCGCTGATGGGGTCCAATGTGGAGTGGCCGCTGGCGGGGTCCACGATGCCCAGGAGGGGTGAGCCTTGGGTGGGGGGCATAGGCCTGTACGTTGTGTGAGGCGACTGTGAGCAAGAGCGCTAGTTTCTTGGTCGCCGCGAGGTCATGCGTAGCCCCTTCTAAGAGGCGCTGCTGGGTGTAGGCCGACCCTTTGCCCGTAATGAATGCATCTCTCATTAGCAGGTTAGAATGCTCAGCGGCCGAAACGGCCTGGCAATCAGTCTCTCACCAGGGCGAGCAGGGCACGCCAGAAATCCTCCACAGACTCACCGGGAAGTTGGTGCCGTGTGGACAGGAGGTGCCTGGCGTAGATCTTGTTGGTCTGCTGAGCGTAGTTCTCCTTCAGTAGTGCCATAGCCTCTGCGTAGGTAGGCGCGTCCTGGATGAGGGGAAAGACATCGTAGCTCAGCCGCGTGTACAGAATCTGGAGCTTCTGTGCTTCTGGGATTGGGTCTGTCGCAGATCCGATGTATGCTTCAAAGCAAGCTAGCCAATGTGCAAAGTCCTTTTTGGCGTTGTCTGCTTGAGGGTGCGGCTGCAGGCGATCTGGCTTGATGCGGAGATCCATCTCTGAAAAATCTCTGTGTAATAAATTGATGCACTATCAATTATGACGAGATGAGAGTAGAGAGTAATCAATGCTCTATTACACAGATGTGTGGCCTTCTACAGCTGCTGCCAAAATGGCTGCAGGTCGGAGAGCACACTCATTTATACTCCGCCTACTGGGCGGAGCCAGCAGGCAGGGATCTATCCCCGTACCTGTAGTACAGGGGCCTTACCGTAATACCCTCGTATGCAGTGCAGTATATACAATATAATACAACAGTGGTGACTACCACAGCCAGGCAAGGTGACTGGTGCATCCATAGGGCCAAGCACACTTGTTTTCCACAGTTCAAACAGTTTAATATGTTTTGGAAACTGTCGCCAAGTTTTCTGGTGGTTCCAGTATCACTGCGTGACCCTCCAGCCTAGCTAGCATTCAGTGATTGCTCATCAGTTCACCAGTTATCAATCAAACCATCCAATATTCTATACAAAACTGAGCAAATCATGGTGTGAATTCCCTGCATGCCTTTGCATGGCCTAGTGCTACCCCAGTGGCTGCAGCATGGCTGGTGGGAGGGGGGGGGGGGGGGGGGCGGGGGGCTGCGGTGCAGAGTAAACAGTCTTGCAGAATGACCTCCACAGATCTGGGTTTAGAAGGCAAGGCTTCGGACAGCAAAACCTCAGCATGGGCAGCAGCAGGCCTGGGCTGACTGGCCGACAGGAAACAGCAGGGGCACGGGCAGAATGGCAATGGTGGGAAGACAAATTCCATCACCCTGAGAGGGGGGACAGCAGGTTCATGCTCCATGGGCCATTGCCACTCCCTGGGGCCTTTCGATGTGTTGGAGAATGAATTGCTGGACGGCCAAGAGCAATATTCCGATTTACAATTGACAGAGTCTGAAATAGAAAATTGCCAACATTAACTGAAGCAATCTTTCAAATAGTTCAAGCTTCCTCAAAATCAACTTTAGTGTAGAGTAATGAATTAGCTCTAACATGACAACAGATGCTACTGAACATGTGTGTAAGGAGCTAAGTAACAATGTCACACAGAAGAGAATGATGGGAATTGATGTGTTGGGTGTTCTGGATCACATACAGGTCACCAACACTTGAAATAGTGCAACACTATTTTATTGAATCATTAACTGTTTAAACTTACTTAGTCTGTGGGTTAATACGATACTAGCTTTAACTAAAGACCTTTGCCTTGTCCTAACCAGTTGATGCACTCAGCACATGGTGAATGTCTGTGTTGCAGGCTGTGAGCTCTGTGCTCCTAGGTAGCTGCAGCTCGAATGAGCGGGAACTCTGATGCCCCCTGTCTTTATAGTGCGTATGCTCTCACTGGTGATTGGCTGTGGTGTTGTGTGTGTTGATTGGTCCCACTGTGTGTCCATCAGTGTGTGTCTGCACCATGATATACTGGTGTCTATTATGACAGGAATATGAAAGATGAGCGTTAGTATTTTGTAGTCTTCTACATAGTCAAATATGTTTATAAAGATTACTTTTGGAAAGGATCTTTGCCTCCTGCCAGATCTCTTGCTAAGAATAAGACACCCAACATCTTCCAGGACGACTGAACAATAATAGATTGAGGAATTCCAAAAAAGTGCAACTGTGTTCTTCCGTCCTTAATTTCTCAAATGAAGTGTAACAAATAATTCCATCCAAGAGTCATTGTCAGCTTGTAGTCATGTATTGCACTACATGCTCAGCTGCAGGCAGCTATTATTGAACAACTCGATTTACAAATACATCTCCCCAACAGACAGGCAGCAGAGAGGGCAGCAGTAGAACAACATGCTCGGCTAGTACAATATATCACTTTGGCCACTAGGGGATGTGCAAGAGCTGCTCAAAAAAAATGCAATTACCTGAAGGCTTGGCCAGAATTAAGAAACCGCTGCCCGAGGAATTCTGTGTGACCTTAAATATTCTTCTTCCAACCTGTGGCACATTTTAAATTCAGTAGCACAATATACTATGTGACAGCTAAGTAACCACAAAAATGAAATAATTATTTCCCTCAAAATGCTTTCAGGTGCTCTTAATCAGATTTATTAACTATCATTTATGATTGCTGTCCAAAAGCTTAACAAACGACTTAATGTACAGTATGTTGTCACATTAGGGTACGGAATCTCTTCCGCTAATGTGTTCGGTGGATTCCTCCATTAGAAAGACAATACATTTTCATAGTTTTCGTTATGTACAATGCATGGGGATAAACTGAGCTGTCACCTGCCCAGATTCGGTGAATGGGTTACGGCATTGGAGAGTGCTGTGGCCTTGCTGATTGTAAACTAACAAACCGCCCATCATTACTTACACAGACACTTCTTTTTAAACAGCTTACTTTTTGTTATTGAAACCAGTAGGTTTCAAGCTAAAATCAGGTCTGGATGTATGACATAAATCGATAATAAAAGACACAAATAAACTTATGCTAAGCAACAGCTCTTAAATATAATCGATAAACATTATTTTTTAGTCATTTATGGGATGCGGATGTTGCATACCGGGAAGTATGGCGCACACCGAATGGACAGCCTCAGGAGGTCACCTGAGCCCCTCCCCTGCTGCTCCACCCCCGATGGGCCGAGACCCTGACAGCGTGGGCCGCGTGTCCTCACAAGGTTAGGGGATCTTGCGTGGTGGCAGGGGACTGTGTCGAGCACCGCCACAGTTGGGGGAAAGCCGTTCCGATGGTAGCGGGAGCTTCGGCGGTGGCTGGGGGGACGGGTGGGGGGTGGTCCGGGGGTGGCGAGGGCGGTTAACAGGCTGGCAGTTTTTGGCAAGCTGGGTCCATGTGCGGCCGGTGCCATGTTGCGCGGCGCAGTCGCCGCAGGCTGGCACCATGCACATACGCGGCCATGGACCCAGCCATTCTGCGGCCGTATCTGCAGGTAAAGCCGGGACTATACGCTGTGAGGCTGCTAGCCCCCCACCAGACGGAGTATCAGTGCGGGGGCGGCACCGACCTTCTGGTCGTAAGATCAGACGGATGCTGCGGACATAGCCACTGGATCGGAGAATCCAGCCCAATGTCTCCACATCCACCCTGTCAAGACCCCTCAGGAACTTATATGTTTCAATCAATTCTCCTCTTATTCTTCTAAACTCTAGTGGATACCAGCCTAGGCTGTCCAGCCTTTCCTCATGAGACAACCCACCCAATCCAGGTATTAATCTAGCAAACCTTCTCTCATGCTTCTAACGCATTTATATACTTTCTTAAATAAGGAGACCAATACTATACACATTCTCCAGATGTAGCCTCACCAGTGCCCTGTATAACTGAAGCATAACCTCCCTACATCTGAGGAAGAGTCAAATGGACTCAAAACATTAACTCTGTTTCTCTCCTCCATTACTGCCAGAACTGCTGCGTTTATCCAGCATTTTCTGTTTTTGCTCCCTACTTTTGTATTCAATTCCCCCCACAATAAATAGCATTCTTTTAGTTTTCCTAATAATTTGGTGTACTTTTTGCCAATCATGCACTAGGACACTCCGATCCCTCTGCATCTCAGAATTCTATAATCTCTCACCATTTAGATAATATGCTTCTTTTTCACTCTTCCTACCAAAATGGGCAACCTCACGTTTTCCCACATTGTACCCCACTTGCTAAATTATTGTCCTTCTGCGAGCTGTTTACCTGTGCTAGCCTTGTCTGCAGGCCATTCATACCTGCTGTCTCGCAAAGTGCAGACCCTACCTCTAATGTATGTGCTATGTCAGTCTCTGAGCTACTGCTGGATCGTGCTGTGAGAGCAAGGGATGGCTTTCCTTCCTCTTCATCAACTTTCTTATTTTCCAACTCTTTTTTTTCCATGACTGTCTGGGCAGGTTGCTGCTCTTGGGGAAGGAGAAAGGCACAAGGCTAACGTTGTAGTAAGGGGAGGGGTGGAGGGAAGCAAGAGCTGTGTTTCTGCGCAGCTTGTAAATTAGAAGAGATTGTGGGGTGAGGGCAGGGTGGGAGATGAGAAGGAGGATTATCCACGTGCATACTGTCAAGCTCAATGGTCTCAGCCCTTCCACTGATCAGGGCCTCTGTTATTGCTGCACTAATGATGGCAAACACCATATCAGCCACCGTGATGAGGACTTGTAGCCCTGCCTGATTTCCCCACCGCCACTGGTTAGGTTCTGCTGCTTGCTTCCAATTATGTGCATCATCATGTCGTGTAAGAGAGTGGGAAGTGGGTCAGTGAATGTGTTGCAATGTGCCTTTCACATTAAATAGCTGGCAATATGCACAAGCTGTGATTATATGGGTTTGATTCCTGCAGCAGTGCTAAGTGTGTGAGGGTAAGACAAAGCGTTGAACATGAGGTATGAGTAATTATTGCTAAAAATTGTCAGTAAGTCAGTGATAGGGCTGTGGTGATTAGAGCGATGCATGAAATTAATGGTGCAGTTGGTAGGATTTGACATTTGAAGATGCATTCACTGACCTTGATCACTTGTGAGGCCATTGAACGTCTTGTAGCACTGTATCTAGGCCCTCTGGGACTGACTCTTGATAGTAACCTCCACGGCAATCTGCAGGGTCCCATTGCCTGCTGAGAATTTGTCTGGCTAGCTTCCTGATCTTTTATGGATCTGCAACAATTACAATGACTTCCAGCACCTGTTTCAGCTAAAATGCAGCTCCACTTTAAGAGATGCAGGCTGGTCTTAAGTAATACAGGCTGGCTGGATCTCATGCTCATTTCTCACAGTTTTGTGCCCCTGTGCTTAAAGCTTTGACTGTGCACTACAACCATTTAAATGAATGCAATTTAAATAAATCTTGCACCGTATTCTTTGTGGTTTTATCAAGTTTCATGATGCCTTTGATTCATTGGGCACATTTTTACAGCCATGCTGTGCTAGAAAAGCAGCTCGCCGTGACGCAGCGTGGCCAATTGAAGCCAGGAGACCCCGCTCCCGGGATCTACCCAGCTCACAACGCCTCGCAAGATCTAATGCGACCTCGCTAGATATTACGATCACTTAGCAAATCTGCATTTTAGAGCGAGACACTAGTCTCACTTTAATGTGCAGATTCCCGTTACCCGAGGTGTGGGATTTATCTCCCTCGCATTGGAGACCTTGGGTGAGTACCGTTCAGTTCTGGTTGCCACAAATGGGCACCAGAAGAAACAGCATTCATGGGGGTCTCCCAGGGGATTGGAGGCCCCCAGATGAATGCCCTTTGGGCAGGGTGCCACCCTGGCACTGCTGGTGCCACCTGGGCACCCTGTCATTGGCACCCTGGCAGTGTCAGCCTGGTACAACTAAGGTGCCCAGTGGCACTGCCAGCTGGCTGGGCACTGCCAAGCTGGCATTTTGTGCATGGTTGTGATCAGGTTGGGGGTGCCCTGTATTGGGTGGCATGTGGTAGGGGCAGGGACCCTCCCATAATGTGTTTGGGGGGATTCCCCGTTGAGGCCCCTTATCAAATGCGAGTGTGTTTTATAGCCTTGTGTTTCTCGGTGCTGCGAGCGCCGAAACTCGTGGCTAGACGCGCTGGCTATGGGACTTTGTTCCCATTTAATTAAATTGCGTCCATTGTTTTTAAATGTAGAGATTATCTTGAATTACACTGAATATTTGGCACAGAAACAGGCCATTTGATCAAACCAATCTATGCTTGTGTTTTTGTTCCCCTCCTACTTTTCCTCATCTAACCCAGCACAACTCTTTATTCCCCTTTGCCTTGTGTGCTCATTTAGGCAACATAAGAATATGCAGCCATGCTGCCATTAATATTTGTGAATTGTGTGCATTTCTTTCCTGAACAGCAGTGGAGATAATGAACGATGATTGTGCTAATTAAAGAAATTAAAACATTGAAATTGCTGATTTTTAAAATTCATTGGTGGGATGTGGGCATCACTAGATGGGCCAGCATTTTTGCCCATCCCTAATTTCCCTTGAACTGAGTGGCTTTCTAGGCCATTTCAGAGGGCATTTATGAATCAACCACATTGATACGGATCTGACTCATGTGTTGGCAGACCAGGTAAGGATGGCAGATTTCCTTCCCTCAAGGACATTAGTGAACCAGTTGGGCTTTTACAACAACCGACAATGGTCATTATTAGAATTGTATTTCCGGATTTCTATTGATTCTAAACTTCATCACCTGCCATGGTGGGATTCGAACCTGGGTGCCCAGAGTATAGGCCTCTGGATTAGTACCCCAGTGATAATACCACTACACCACTGTGTCATGATATGCACTCATGCACATAATGAGACACTCAGTACAGCCAATCAACACACAGGACAGAACACAACCAAACACCAGGCAGAACACTAGAGGGGGTTTTCCCACTATAAAACACACGAGGCATCAGCATTTACCTCTTTCCACTGGTGACAACTGTAGTGACAGTCAGGGTGTATATATCAGTTAGCACTTTCTCCACGTGGCTCAGAGCTAGTCTGGTCTAGTTAGTTATAGTTAGCACGCTGAGATTAGTAGACTGTCAACCCACAGCGAACTGTGTGCACTGCTCAGCAAGTTCAATAAAGCGTATTGAACCAACACCAAAGTTTGGAGGCTACTTTCAAGTACTACTGCATCCAGTTGCAGTTCGTGTTACCCCAGGGTGAATAACACGACGGTACCATTAGTCTATTTTATCTAAGTGGTTTACCTCGAGTGATTCCGTGATGACCAGCAAGTGCCTTCCAGCGGCATGGAGCAGATCCAGGCCCCTCCACAGCTATGGATCTTCGGCAATCTCAGCGCTAACTGGCGGGTCTTCAAGCAGAGGTTCCTTCTCTACATTGAGGCCTCGGTCCTCGAGGATGCGTCCGATGCCAGAAAAATCGTGCTGCTCCTATCAACTGCAGGGGGACCAAGCCATCCAGATTTTCAACTCGCTTACTTTTACCGACGGCGAGGACAAGACCAAATTCAAGACCGTTTTAGCGAAGTTCGACAGTCACTGTGAAGTCAAAACAAACGAGAGCTTTGAGCGCTATATCTTCCAGCAACGCCTTCAGGGTAAGGATGAACCTTTCCAATCCTTTGTAACTCATCTCCATATATTAGCGCAGTCCTGCAATTATGGTGACACCGCTGATTCCATCATCAGGGATCAGATCGTGTTTGGGGTCCACTCTGATTCTTTGCAGGAGCAACTCCTCAAAATTAAACACATGGCCCTGCCAGTCGCAAAGTCCATGAACAGGCAAGAAATCGGTACTCCTGTTTCAAATCGGCAGAAAATGAACAACTTGCCTCCCACTGGGCAGAGAGTGTACAGGCCATCGCCCGGATGCAGCGCCTCAGTATCGATGAAGGTGGCCATTTCGCATGCTTTTCTCTGGGCCCCACGCATGCGCAACACGAACGGGAGAACGAAGCGGCCAAAGACCAAACTGCGCAGGTGCGAACGTCAGCTGACTGCACTGCACATGTGCGACGACGCACGGAGCGTAACGACGTCAACGTCATGACGTGCCCGAACTGCGGCACCGCCCACTTAAAGCGGCAATGCCCTGCAAAAGGCAGGCGATGTTTAAATTGTGGGAAGCCTGGACATTATGCAGCCTTGTGCAGGTCTGCACCACCGGTCAAGGGCCAGCGATCCCATTTCCAACGCAAACGGTTCAATGTGTACAGCAAGGTCTACTGGATTCTGATCCTGGTAGCACTACGGATCCAGAGGACGACTGCCTGGAGTCCCCATATCGTGTGGGCATCATCACTACATGTGAATATGCCTCCTCAAATTCAGCAAGACGCTTATCTATCCTCAATATGGATTCTGCGGACGAATGGCGTGCTGTCATACACGTTAATCGATGCAGCACACAGTTCAAGCTGGACACTGGTGCTTCTGCCAATCTCATCTCTCAAGCTGATTTTGACCGCATTAAAAAGCAACCCAAAATTCTTCCGCCAGCCTGCCAGCTCCTTGATTATAATGGCAATCCCATAACTGCATTAGGATCTTGTCAGTTATTTGTCTCCAACAAGACCATCAATGCCACACTGCGATTTAAAATCGTCAAGCCTGATAAGGCATCCTTGCTTGGTGTCCATGCATGCAAGTTACTCAACCTCGTACAGCGAGCCCATTGTTTCTTCTTCCAATGTGGATCTTCAGGCTGACATTGATGACATCCTTGCGTAATACCCGGTTGTGTTTAGTGGAATGGGTACTCTGCCATACTCCTCAAGATCTTACTCAGGCCTGATGCCACGCCTGTAATCCATGCACCACGCCGGGTGCCGGCTCCTCTGAAGGAACGTTTAAAGGCACAGCTGCAGGAGCTCCAAGACCATGGCATAATCTCCAAAGTGACGGAACCGACTGACTGGGTCAGCTCGATGGTCTGTGTGAAGAAGCCCTCAGGAGAGTTGCGGATATGCATAGTTCCCAAAGATCTTAACCGGAACATAATGCGGGAACACTACCCGCTCCCGAAGCGGGAAGAACTGACCAGTGAGATGGCACATGCCAAATTCTTCCAGAAGCTAGATGCATCGCGTGGTTTCTGGCAGATACAACTGGACGAGTCCAGCAGGAAGCTCTGCACGTTCAACACACCATTTGGCAGGCATTGTTATAACCGTATGCCGTTCGGCATTATTTCAGCCTTTGAAATCTTCCATAGGATCATGGAGCAGATGATGGAGGGCATTGAGGGTGTGCGTGTCTACGTAGATGATGTAATCATATGGTCCACGATCCCCGAGGAACACATATCTCGTCTCAAACAAGTCTTTCGATGTGTCCATGCAAACAGCCTCAAGCTCAACAAGGCCAAGTGCTCCTTTGGCATGTCATCCATTAAGTTCTTGGGCGACCAGATATCCAAGCAGGGTGTGCAACCAGATTCGGACAAAGTCAAGGCCATTAAAGCCATGAAGACCCTGGAAGACAAAAAGGCGGTACTACGCTTCCTCGGAATGGTGAACTTCTTGGGAAAATTCATTCCCAACCTGACTCACACATCACGGCTCTCAGGCATCTGGTGAAGAAGTCCACTGCATTCCAGTGGCTACCCACACATCAAGCAGAGTGGCTCGAGCTAAAGGCAAAGCTCACCACTGCTCCGTAACTAGCGTTTTTTGACCCGGACAGGGAAACAAAAATCTCCACGGACGCAAGCCAGGACGGCATTGGTGCGGTGCTCCTCCAGGAAGATGTCTCCTCATCCTGGGCTCCAGTTGCTTATGCGTCAAGGGCCATGACTCCAACTGAACCAAGGTATGCCCAGATAGAAAAAGAGTGCGCCTAGGCCTCCTAACCGGCATTGTAAAGTTCCATGTCTATGTCTATGGTGTCCCTACATTCACAGTGGAGACTGACCACAGATCCTTGGTCCATATCATTCATAAGGATTTGAATGACATGATGCCCAGGCTTCAGCGCATTCTCATTCGACTCCGAAGTTATGATTTTGAGTTAGTATACACACCAGGCAAGGAGCTGATAATTGCGGATGGCCTGTCCCATTCCATCACCTCGCCCTGTCAACAGTTTGACTTCATCTGCCAGATTGAGGCACAGGTGCAGCTGTGTGCCAGCAACCTCCCGGCCTCAGGTGAAAGAGTGATCAGCATTTATGAAGAGACTGCCAAAGACCCTCTTCTGCAGTGTGTAATGCACCACCTCGCAAATGGCTGGCAAAAAGGGCAATGCCCTCAGTTCTTTAATGTGAAGGACGACCTGACAGTCGTCGAGGGGATCCTCCTCAAGCTGGATCGTATCGTTATTCCTCACAGCCTGCAGAGCTTAGTGCTCAAACAAATCCACGAGGGACACCTAGGTGTCAAAAGGTGTAGGCGCAGGGCCCGGCAGGCTGTCTATTGGCCTGGGATCAACCAGGACATATCCAACATGGTCCTCAATTGTGCGACCTGCCAGCGTTCCCAGCCTGCTCAGGCAAAAGAAACACTCCAGCAACACGAGATTGTGACCTGTCCGTGGTCCAAGGTGGGAATCGACCTTTCTCATGCCAATGGGCGTGACTATGTGCTCATCATAGATTACTTCTCAAATTACCCGGACGTTGTGAAGCTGTCAGACCTCACATCAAGGACAGTCATCAGGGCCTGCAAGGAGACAGTTGCCAGGCATGGTATTCCACTCACTGTCATGAGTGACAATGGTCCCTGCTTCCACAGCCAAGAGTGGTCTAATTTCGCCACGTCGTACCAATTCAAACACATTACCTCAAGCCCACACTACCCGCAGTCCAACGGGAAGGTCAACAAGAATCCGCCGCAAGCCCAAAAGATTGGACTTATAGACATTTATCTTGTAAATTTTGTTCTGTATCTGCACGCTAGACACCTCTCATGTATATATTCATCCACTCGCCATTTAATGTAAAAAGTTATACATGTACATACAGTCACATATGCTCCAAGCAACCTACAATTTTTTTTTTAAAAAGGGAGGGATGTCATGATATGCACTCATGCACATAATGAGATACAGACAGGCAGTGACAGACACTCAATACAGCCAATCAACACACAGGACAGAACACAACCAATCACCAGGCAGAACACTAGATGGGGGTTTCCAACTATAAAACACACGAGGCATCAGCACTCTGTCTCTTTCCACTGGTGACAACTGTAGTGACAGTCAGGGTGTATATATCAGTTAGCACCTTCTACACGTGGCTCAGAGCTAGTCTGGCCTAATTAGTTATAGTTAGCACACTTAGATTAGTAGAATGTCAAACCCACAGCGAACTGTGTGCTCTTCTTAACAAGTTCAATAAAGCGTATTGAACTTACATCAAAGTTTGGTGTCTACTTTCAAGTACTAATGCATCCAGTTGCAGTCCGTGTTACCCAAGGGTGAATAACACGACACACTGCCTCCCCATTTAACAGTTGATCATATTTTATATTTTCCATTTTCATTTGAACTTTCTTCAGCTTCTCCTCAAACATTTCATACTAGACAATACTCTGCTTCATTTTCTATTTTATTTGAATTTATTTATGGGATGTGTGACTCAGCGGCAGTGAAGGAACGGCGATATATTTCCAAGTCAGGATGGTGAGTGGCTTGGAGGGTAATTTCCAGGTGGTGGTGTTCCCATGTATTTGCTGCCCTTGGCTTTCTAGATAGTAGGTTTGAAAGTTGCTGCCTAAGGAGCTTTAGTGAGTTCCTGCAGTGCATCTTGTAGATGGTACACACTGCTGCTACTGAGCATCGGTGGTAGAGGGAGGGAATGTTTGTGGATGGGGTGCCAAACAAGTGGGTTGCTTCGTCCTGGATGATGTCGAGCTTCTTGAGTGTTGTAGCTGCACTCATCCAGGGCTTTGGTTCCATTATCTTTTGCCCTGTTGACGTGTTCCTAGTCTGTACCTGAAATATCACTTCCTCTGCTGGTTTTCTAGCACTGTTCTCTCTCAGGCTCACTCTCACGTGATAGAGAGGTAGAGGTTAGTATATCTCTGATGCGACCATCAATTCACTCGAGGCGGGAGTAAACTGTGGCTTTAATCAACTTAGAACAGTGCCTGCCTGCGACTGATCCAATACTGATCAACTGATCAACACCTACAGGTCGACTGCTCTTTATACCTCCCTTCAAGGGGAGGAGCCATGGGTGGAGCCCATACAGGCCCCAACATGTTCCCCTATGGATAATGCCATACAATGGCCCATAGGAGGAGCCCACAAGGGCAACAGCATAGCACAGATACAAATACAAGGGCAACAGCACAGATACAAATACAATGGTGGATTATTGGCATAATACATTCACTACAATCTGCCCACATGTCCAAGCAGCAGGAGCAGTCTCCCAAGTTGGGTTTGGGGTGAGAGAAAATGTCATCACCATGAGCAGAATTTAATAGTCTCCGCTGGGCTGGGGGGGTGGGGGGGGGGGGGGGGGATTGCAGGAAGGAGGGGTCCGTAGTATTTTGCTGGGTTGCCAGAGGGTGGATTAGGCCTCGGATGGCTCACCTTCCTCTTCATCATCACCCCCACATCACTCTCCCCAACCCTCCCTCGGACCTCACCTGCCCTTGCCATTGTGAGACCCCTCTCCACTTACACGGTCCTAGACTCAGTGACTTAGAATCAGGGGACTGCAGTCCAAGACCTGGCCACTGCTGCTGGGACTACAGAACTGCTGGCTAATCAGATTGGCCAGTAACCATCTGCAGAGTGATTTGCGCCCAAGTGAGGGTCAGAAGTTTTGTTTCCAGTCAATTAAAAATGGCTGTGGGGCTGCTGTGTGATGTGTTAGGTAGGTTCGATGTAGACTGCACTTCATGCAGGGAAGCTAGAAACAGACTTCTAACACTGGAGAAGATCCAACACTGTTTTATTCAACAATAGAACTGATATACATATTCAGCTGTGGGGCGACACTATTCTGAACTGACTGGAGACCTTGTAGCAGCCTGACCAGACTTACTAGTTACCGCATGTTTGCCCTTGCTAGCTCGTGGACTCTGACTGTCTCAGTGGCTGGGCCCCGAGAGAGCGGGAAACCTAGTCCCCTCTGGCTTTATAGTGGTAATGTCCTGTCTGGTGATTTGCTGCACTGTGTTGTGTGCTTACTGGTCATCCTGTGTGTCAATCACTGCCTGTCTGCATCTCATTATATACATGAGTGGATATTATGACACTGCGATTTGCGGGAAACGCTGCCTTCTGAAACATCCTGCCCTGATGAAGATCTGACTCTGGAGTTGCCCATTTATTTTAGCATCAGTGCAATGTACAATTTGGCATGACAGTGACAGTATAAATAACTCTGAGACTGTCAATGAGACTCTGAGATGTGTGTGCTATTTTTTAAAAAGCAGTTACAAAAGCAACATGTAATTCTTTTTGTTTGCCTTTTCACATGTTTGATGTTTTCATTTACGTTGTGCTTCTGACATAATTGGAGAGCCAGTTTGAAGGAGTACTGATGCCATCCATCAGTATAACGGAGCCAAATTAATATCAGTGGGGAATGAGTAATTAACCTGGGGCACTTCAACTGCCTGTTGCTATTTGACAATGAAGAACAACTACATGATACGGAGTGTGAAATTTTACAAATGAAATGTTGGCTTCAGGATATGACAGTCTCCTCAGCAACCTTAAGCATGCAGTGGAAATGTGGCTCTCTCAGCAGTTATTGGTGCAGTGATAATGACAGTGCAATTATTTTCTATTATTCTCTGTCAAGCATCAGCAAAAAGGGAAAAGATTTTCCTCAAGTGTATTTTTAATACGTTTATAGGAAAATAATTGGAGACATTAAATGACTAAACCTTGACCATGTTTACTTTAAAATGCTGTAAAATGCATTAAGTGAACAAAATGCTACAATCCTTTTGTTCATTGATTTCAGTCCTGTTGAAAAGCAATAATAGGGCAGCACGGTGGTGCAGCGGTTAGCACTGCTGCTTCACGGCGCCGAGGACCGAGGTTAGATCCTGGCCCCGGGTCACTACCGTGTGGAGTTTCCACATGCTCCCCGTGTCTGAGTGGGTCTCACCCCCACAACCCAAAGACGTGCAGCGTAAGTGGATTGGCCACGCTAAAATTGCCCCTTAATTGGAAAAAAAAGAATTGGAGATGCTGAGTGGGTGCCAGATTCCTGAGGTGCAAAGCACAGCTACCTTTCTTTCCTTTGGTTAAAATCCTTTTCCACCCCAAAATCCATTGCTCGGCCTAATGGAATGTCAACCGTGTGAATAATGCTCAGGTTGACAGTTGCCGATAACGGGAGTACTCCGTTGCAGGGATTCAGCAGCAAGAAGCAGAAAAAAGTGATCCAAAAGCAATAATGCAGAAACAACAAGGCAGCAAAATCAACTTTGCAAAAAAATGCCCGAGTAAACCTAGAGAATTCAAAGCTCCAAAGTTCTGTAAATTTGGTGGGAGATTTTTTGAAATAGAATTTACAGTGCAGAAGGAGGCCATTCGGCCCATCGAGTCTGCACCGGCTCTTGGAAAGAGCACCCTACCCAAGGTCAACACCTCCACCCTATCCCCATAACCCAGTAACCCCACCCAATACTATTTTGGACACTAAGGGCAATTTATCATGGCCAATCCAACTAACCTGCACATCTTTGGACTGTGGGAGGAAACCGGAGCACCCGGAGGAAACCCACGCACACACGGGGAGGATGTGCAGACTCCACACAGACAGTGACCCAAGCCAGAATCGAACCTGGAACCCTGGAGCTATGAAGCAATTGTGCTATCCACAATGCTACCGTGCTGCCCCTAATTAGTTGAACACCAAGAAAATGGGATAGATCTGGTTGTGTGGGATGCTCATGGTTTTATAAGATGATCTGTCTGCTCTTTAAAGCATAGATGATAGATAGACATGGGATTGGACTGAGAGCAGAGCCAGTGGGAAGAGTTCCTTAAACAGGCATTCCCGCTCCAGAGGATTATTGGGGACCAGATGTAATAACAGAAACTGGTATGATGAGACACAAAATAGCCCCATTGATGGGGTCCAGGCAAGACAAGCAGCTGGACCCTAAGAGAATGTACTATTGGAATTGGCTCGACTGAAGAACCTATTGCCAAAAAGTAGAGCGATGCTTTCAGCCAAAGTACTAAACCAGGTGAAACCATATGTACCTTGCTTCAACAGGCGATCCAAATCAGTTCTGTCCTCATTTTGCAAGGGTGAGATGCACACAGGTGCATCCTGAAGTGCTAGTGGTAAAATTCAGTGTGGGGCCTAATAGAGTCATAGAATCATAAGTGGTTTACAACATGAAAACAGGCCCTTTGGCCCAGCTTGTCCATGCCGCCCAGTCTTTACCACTAAACTAATCCCAATTGCCCGCATTTGGCCCATATCCTCCAAATCCACCTTTCCCATATAACTGTCTAAATGTTTTTTAAAAGACAAAATTGTACCTGCCTCCACTACTGCCCCTGGCAGCTCATTCCAGACACTCACTAACCTCTGTGTGAAAAAACTACCCCTCTGTACCTTTTGTATATCTCCCCCCTCAATGTAAATGCATGTCCTCTAGTTTTGAACTCCCCTACCTTTGGGAAAAGATGTTGACTATTTACCTTGTTTATACCCCTTATTATTTATAGACCTCTATAACATCACCTCAGCCTCCTACGCTCCAGGGAAAAAAGTCCCTGTCTATCCAGCCTCTCCTTACAACTCAAGCCATCAAGTCCTGGTAGCATCCGACTAAATCTTTTCTGCACTCTTTCTAGTTTAGTAATATCCTTTCTATAATAGGGTGACCAGAACTGAACACAGTATTCCAGGTGTGGCCTTACTAATGTCTTGTACAACTTCAGCAAGTCGTCCCAACTCCTGTATTGAATGTTCTGACCAAGGAAACCAATCATGTCAAATGCCTTCTTCACCACCCTGTCCACCTGTGACTCCACTTTCAAGGAGCTATGAGCCTGTACTCCTAGATCCCTTTGTTCTATAACTCCCCTAACTCCCTACCATAAACTGATTAGGTTCTGGCCCGATTCGAACTACCAAAATGCATCACCTCACATTTATTTAAATTAAACTCCATCTGCCATTTATCGGCCCTCAATATCGGTGTTCATCGGGGTACAATATAATCGAGGCTTGCACATGCTTGAAACATGATGTACCCTTCACCACTCTGAAATCTTGCACCATGAAATGCACCAGATCACAGGGCCACTTTGTGCCTCGTGTCTATCAGTGAGGCCCTGTACTGTCAGTAGGGACCTTGCAAAAATAGTCACATAACTTGAGAGTATTGGATAAAATAAATATGCCAAACCTATTATGTGATGCATTAGATGAGCAATCAACCCTGTCAAGTTTCTTTCTCTGTGGACTGCACTAAGTGAAGCAAAACAGGAAATTTGCTCCCAAGTGCCCATTAACAGCAATTAATCTCTTCCTCCACTCTTTTGCTGTTCTGTGATATATTTTTGTACACAGGAGCACTGCAGAATGGAAGTCATTAATAATATCTGTAGTATAAGGGTGTTCAGCATAGCAAAAGGTTGATGTCGGACTGGAGAACAATGCTGTCTACATTGTGCTGTAGAGAATCACGTGATGGGGGTCTGAGTGCAGGGTGAGCCTGAAAGAGTCTGCATGAAGATAGCACCTAGCTAAGGCTCTACCTTGGAGATATGTACATAGGTATATGTTCACAACAAACAGTTCATATTAAACCATAATCTCCAGACCTCTTAGTGAGACACAAAGTGACTTTACAACAATATTTTCCAGTTCAGGACCACATGTTGGAGGGATCTGCTTCTGTTCCCTATCAGAACTACACTGAGCAGAACAAATGAAAAAGGTGCAGAATAAACTGATTTATTGGGCGGGATTCTCTGTTTCTGACACAGTGTTGATGCCAATGGAGAATTTGTGGACTTTTAGAACCGAAAAACCAGCGCCGCACCTGGACCGATTCCACTACCATAGAGGGGCTCTCACCAGTGCCGCACCTGGACCGATTCCACTACCATAGAGGGGCTCTCACCAGTGCCGCACCTGGACCGATTCCACTACCATAGAGGGGCTCTCACCAGTGCCGCACCTGGACCGATTCCACTACCATAGAGGGGCTCTCACCAGTGCTGCACCTGGACCGATTCCACTACCATAGAGGGGCTCTCACCAGTGCCGCATGGAACACACTCGATTCCAATGAAAAATGCTGCGGGATATGCTGGGTCTGTGATCGACATTCAGGAGGCTGACAAGCTGCAGCCACACATACACATTACACTCCCCACGCACACCTATCCCAGCCAAAAAGATGGCACTGGTTGTGCTGCAGTGCATCCATACAGCTGATGGGTCATCTGGGGCTAGAGGACACCCGGGGGGGGACCTATCTGACCCATGGCACCATGTTCAAAGTAGCTGTTAGTGGTGTGCGCAGCTGCATGGCTACCTTGCAGGCTGCGGCAATGGTGCTCCGTGTCCGTCCACCCTGACCCCACAGCCCACCTCTTGGCCATCAAAATGCATCACCTCACATTTTTCTAAATTAGACTCACACCTCACTACTCCCCCCCGGCCCTGGCAGAAGCCCCCCCGGCCAGCGGCACTTTCCGTAACCGCCCCCCCCCCCCCCCCCCCCCCCCCCCCCCCCGCTCTCTCTCAGCAGCCACCATGCTGGTTTCATGATTTTTAAAAGCACAAGTGAACCACGGCATGGGGAACTCGGCCCATCGGAGGTGAAGAATTGTGGAGGCCCCGGAGAATACCGGGTCGGGTCTGCTAATGATATGCAACGGTGCCTCATGTACGCGCGGAGTGAAACGCATTGACACCGTTTTCGAGCTGACGGAGAATTGGGATTTTGTGTCAAATCGGCATCTGTGCAATTTTGGCATCGGAAGCTAATCTCCGCCAAATTGCATTTCCTGATTTTGCCGTCAGCTAACGAAGAATCCCGCCTACTATTTTTGACCAGAATGGTTGATTGTACTTACCAACGAAAATTATTTTTTAAACCCATGGGTTTTATTCAGGCTAATTCCTGCTAAACATTCAGCCCTATTTCTACTTGTGTTTCTGGAGGAATAATGACATCAATATCTGTCCTACTTTGAAAGTGGTGCATTTGAATAAATTAGCACAGCGTTTAAGTATAAGAAGAAAGGGAATGAAATCACAGTTGTCAATACTGACCGGGTCAGCACTTTTACATGCCATTCGTACCTTCAGGACTTTAAACTATGCGGGCTCCAAATTTTAAAAATGTTAGTATTTTACATTAATTTATACAAAAGCTTATAATATGCATTTTATGTTGTGTAAAGCAGACAAGGAGAAATTTGAGGGCTACTGATTTAATGCATTAGACCAATGTTGATCTTACCATTCTGCTTGAGCGGCATGATTTGAAAGACGTCTATCTGGGCACCCTGACTCACCAAGAATCCTATTGAGAATTAATAAATATTCCCTAGGCATCCAAAGGTTTTAAATGTGGCAAAACCGGCAGTTTATTAAGTGATGCTGTAACAACACCTATGAAGTAGCAAAACTACTTAAACGCATCAGCATTAACCAACTGTGCAGCCCTGCAATTATTTATATTTACTCTGCCTGCTTTCCTCTCTCACTCTCGCTCTCTTTGGAAATATTTTCTCACATTATCTTGTGCCTGCTTGTTTCACTTGTTCCCAACGCCCCACAATTGCCAATATTCTGCTACCTTACACCGGGCTTTGTAAAGCAGCAGTCTATGGAAATTATTTAAAACATTAACATTTTTTATTTGTTTACTGGATGTGGGCATTGCTGTCTAGGCCTGCGTTTATTGTCCACCCCTAAATGCGGTGGAGAAGGTGGTTGTGAGATGCCTTGAACCGCTGCATTTCATGTGGTGTAGATATAACTACAGTGCAGTTACGGAGGAAATTCCAGGATTTTGACCCAGTGACAGTGAAGGAACGGCAATATAATTCCAAGCATGTCTTTCGAGACTTGTGGGAGGAAACTGGAGCACCCAGAGGAAACCCACGCAGACACGGGGAGAATGTGCAGACTCCGCACAGACAGTGACCCAAGCCAGGAATTGAACCCGGGTCCCTGATGCTGTAAAGCAACAGTGCTATCCACTGTGCTACCGTGCCGCCAAAGAGGGCATCTGTGACTTCACAGATTCATCTGTGGGCTGTTGGTTGGGATATGCTGCACAGGTCCCCACTTGAGCCCTGGAATGGTCCTGAGACATAAAAGTTCAGGACTGTGGTGACCTTGACTGCTTCCGGGAGTGAGTAGCCTCCTCCTCCATGTGGTGCCAAGTCTGCAAGGACATGGCACAGTTCCCGCACCGTCTTCTTGTTTAGGCGGAGCCTCCTGCCGCACATGCTATCCATCATCTGTTCGAATGACCAGCAATGCCTGTACACCTTGGGCCGTTGCAGGCCTCCTCTTTTGAGCCCCGCCCTGGCCTGATGGGCATCCGGATCCTCAGGGTGTGGGGTGGGGCCCTGCACATGGGTCGCCGCCTTGAGCCTTTTTCGACACTGCTGCCACTGATCTCCGGTGTCTGGCCGCCTAGCCTGCGAACCGACACACACTGCACACGCACCCCCAGCTGCAGCAGTGGCCCCTGGGCATAGGACCCCAGACAAAAGCAGGAAACATGACCTGGACTGGGCGCTGGTTCCCTCCCCGGTCCATACACCCACCCTTTGGTTGCGGGTTGTCCCTAGTGCTGAGGCCCAGCTCTCGGGTGTTCAAATGTTGGCTGCTGTTCTGTCGTGTAGGTGCCTCTGGAGTTCCCGACAAGTGTCCAGGCCTCATAGTCTGATTGGGATGTTCGGCAGTAACAACTGCCAGCGTCACGGCACGTGTACCCATAGTGATCCACTTGGAGCTGTTAAGTGCTCACGTTACCAGAATTGCCAATTCACCATTAGCACCAGCCTTCAGCTGTGCAGCCAAAGTGACCTTCCCCATATTACCAAGGACGGGACTCTTTCATGGGGTGTTCGGTGGGACAGACAGGCAGCAGATTGAGTTGACCCCTTTATGGGTATACACGATCAGGGAGATGGCATGGAGGGCCCAAGGGCACTTTGCCCGCTTGCTCCCCACCACCCCCCCCCCCCCACCCCCAGCCCAGGGGCCTCTTCCGCTCTAACCGACCCGCTCACATTTGCGCCCGGTGCGACGCAGCCAGTAGTTTGCGTCTGTTGTCTAAGGAGGTTTGGTGAGTTGCTGCAGTGCTGTACACGGTATCGATGGTGGAGGGAGCGAATGCTTAAATTAATGGATGGGATGCCAGTCAAGCGGGCTGCTTTGTCACGGATGTTGTTGAGATTCTTGAATGTTGCTGGAGCTGCATTCATTCAAGCAAGTGAAGTCTATTCCTTCACACTCCTGACTTGTGCATTGTAGATGGTGGACAGGCTTTGTGTGTGTGGGGAGGGGGTGGGGGGGTCAGGAAGTGAGTTATTCACTGCAGATGTTTCAGCCTCTGAACATTTCTTATAGCTGCAGTATTTATACGGCTAGTTCAGTTCTATTCTGGTCAATGGTAACCCCCAGGATGTTGATAGTAGGGGATTCAGTGATGGTAATGCCATTGAATGTCAGGGAGAGATGGTTAGATTTCCTCTTGTTGGAGATAATCATTTCCTGGGAGTTGTGTGGCATGAATGTTACTTGCAACATATCAGCCCAAGCCTGGACATTGTCCAGGTCTTGCTGCATTTGAACATTAACTGCTCCATTGTCTGAGGAGTCGCGAATGGTGCTGAACTTTGTGCAATCATCTGCGAATATCCCCACTTCTGACCTTATGGAAGGAAGGTCATTAATGAAGCAGCTGAAGATGGTTGTACTTAGGACACTTCCCTGAGGAACTCCTGCAGTGATGCCCTGGAGTTGAGATGATTGACCTCCAATAAGTACAACCATCTTCATTTCGTAGAATCCCTACCGTGTAGAAAGAGGGCATTCGGCCCTTTGAGTGCTCCGAAAGAGCACTCTACCTAGGCCCACTCCACTGCGCTATCCCTGTAACCCCGCGCATTGTTCATGGCGAATCCACCTAACCTGCACATCTTTGGACTGTGGGAGGAAACGAGAGTATCCATACAGACACGTAGAGAATGTTTAAACTCCACACAGACAGTCACCCAAGGCTGGAATTGAACCCGGGCCCCTGGCACTGTGAGACAGCACTGCTAACGATTGTGTCACCATGCCACCTGTGCTTGGTATGGCTTCAACCAGTGGACAGTTTTCTCCTTGATTCTCAGTGACTCCAGTTTTGCTGGGATGGCACATGTTGTCAAATGCTGCCTTGATGTTAAGGGTAGTCACTTGACCTTAGCTCTTGAGTTCAGCTCTGTGCCATTGACACAGTTGCTAAGTAACTTAAACGTTGCTTTTTCAAGGAACATACTGAAATTTTATCTGAAAATGTAAAGTATATGTCATTCGGAATCCAATTTAATGCATAGTTTAAACACTTTCCTGAAGGAACTACATTTTTACTATTCTCTCTGCTAACAACTGCTGTTCTTGTCCAGTTTAAATCTGTATCAGTCTTTCAAAACGCTTTAAATTGAATCCTGTCTGAAGTACATTGTTTCCTGGGACTCTGAATGCTCTTAATTTTCGACTACTTGCTAATACTAAATTGATTTGATCATGAATCATTATATTTCCTTTGCTTAAGTTTGTTTCTTTGATTTGCCACTTAAAGTTCATTAGCTGGCGCTTTTCATGTGCTGTTCCGTGTCATTATTTGCAGCTTTTCTCTATGCCTGTATTTTTTTCAATTACACTCATTGAAAGGAACTCATTTTATATTCCGTGGTCCTGTTTTGTGGACATAAGAGTTCCACATCTTCTGCAACTGTTTTATTATGATTATGTAAAGAAAAAAATGTCATGGATGATTTTCCACTTTTAATTTAAATATACCTTATAAGAGAAAATATTATAACAGCACAGAAAGAAGATAGTGAAATAAAGTTTCATGGCTATAAAGTTAGCTAGCAGCTGAGATGTATAAATTGGGCTGCAATGTCTTGGTGCTGTTTTTTAATTGCATTGGAAAATTGCCTTGATGTTTGGCAATGAGTAATGCTCAAAGCAAGCCTCGGGTCGCTTTTTTAGCATTGCACTTTCAGACTATTATCTGCTTGGATTAAGTAACAGCTGTGAAGACTCTTAGACTACCAAACAGAGGTCAGTTTGCAGTATGAGGGGGCCTAAAAAGAAGAGAAAGAATAAAATAATAGCAGACTATAAAAGTGGCAATTGGTAGAGCACAATTCGTGGCATTCTCTGAAAGAAGGCACTTCTGCACAACATAAGGAATAATACCGTTCACAGAGTAGACATCTCGCACCCACAGTACTGCTGGCTAATGATGTTCTTATCGATCACTCTTAAAAGCTTGTCTCTCATCACAAATAAAGCATGAAAGATAGCAGCATCCAGAAATGACTGTGCTCCATCACACAGTCACATTGATTACACAGATAATTGAACAAGATCTCAGAAATATAAAATTCTGGGAAATAAAGCAACACAATGATCAAAATGATTTTGATCACAGGGAACCATTTTAAATAAAATTCAAGGAGGATCACTGTTAAAATTCACACTCCGTTCTCATGGGACTTCTTTCCCTATATGTAATTCTTCCTCTCTCCTTTCCCTATCTATTTTGCACTATTTCTGTCCTCTATATTTCACTCATTGTTCTTTCAATATTTGTTGTTCCCTTTCTGCCTTATCTTGTCTGATCTCTCTCCTCTGCATGTCTGTACTCTCTCTGTATGCTTCTCACACATTTTCCTATACCGAGTTACTTAAGCTGTGCCTTTTATCTGTTTTAGATCACACAATGTGCAGTATGACATTCAGGCTGAAGATGGTCACTGATAGAGAGAAAATGAGGATTATGAGATGTTATTATGGCAAAGGCCTTTGGAAGTTGCTGCAACTTTGTGAGTGGGTGAGAAATGGGAGTGGGGGTGGGGGCTGAGCTGAGGGAGCATGGGACCAGAGCCCGAGATGAGGTGGAGAGTCGTGAGGGCTGTAATATTAAGCTCCACAAACCTCAAAGATATTGGGGGCGATTATCTGGATGGCCAGTGTCGCCATACCCACCATCTGCCTGTGCGTCTGTACCCAGGGGTTTCCCTTTGTCCAGGGGCCAACCAAGGTGGCTGCCATTGTTGTGTACACCATGTGGATGCGCCCCTGCACTCCGGGGTTTCCCTTTGTTTGGGGCCCTCAAAGATGACTCTTTGCGGTGCCGTTGTTTCAGTTGTCGCCATGTGCGACCTGTCGTTTCCAGTGTTCTACCCTCAACCCCTCGACTTATACCCTGGGCCTGTCTGCCCCCCCCCCTACTTTCCCTCCCCCAATTTTGTCAGACACTCTCTCCCAATCGGGAGTTGTGCCGCAGCCCCCCCTTGCCCGTGCTTCCCTGTGCTAGCTCATCCGCTAATGTGGTAGCCCACCGGGAGAGATCTTTACCTTCACCTATCTGTCGCATTTCTCCTCCCTCCTTCCCCCTCCTCACCCCTTTCTGTCCCTTAGCACTCTCGCCCCCCTCCTTCCTGAGACTCATAGTCAGACCGAAGACGAGGCCGATTTATCCTATGCAATTAATCTCTTCTTTTTAAACAGAGGAAACCAGAGTTCGAGATCACTGCTTGTGTCGCTGCCTTCCCATCCTGTGCCTGTGCACAAAATGGTCTACTTTTGCCGGTGCGGTGAAGTAGTACCCCCTACCCTGGAAAGTCACTCAGAGTTTGGCAGGGTACAGCATCCCAAACTGCACGTAGCTCTTGTATAGGGACACCTTGGCTGCGTTGAATTCCACCCAGCGCTTGGCCAGGTCTGCCCCGTGTCCTAGTACACACCAATTGAGTGTTCCTCCTACTTTTTTCCCGCCATGGTACCGGTGCAGTTTTGTGATGATGGCTCGTGCTGCTCCCTGGCTTTGGACCTCGGCCAGATTTATCTGTGGGCTCTGTCCACTACTGGGGCTTGGGGAAACTTTCCCCCCAACCAACCTTCCCAGCATCTGGATCACGTATTCCATGAGGTTCCTGCCTTCGGTACCCTCTGGTAGGCCTACAATGCGGTGTGACCGGTTCCCCTGCTCTTTGATCTTCCCCCTCAGAGTCCATTGTATCGACACCAACCCTGCCACCATCTCCAGTGAGGCGATCTGGTCGCTCTGTTCGGTCACAGCCTTCTCCAGCTCCCTGATTGTCGCCTCCTGTGTCTCTAGTCGCCGCTCTGCCTTTTCCAGCGCCACATGAAAGGGGACCAGTGCCTCTGCTACCATCGCCTTCTCCTTCGCCATCCTTTGTAATTTGATGGCGTCTCTGTGCAATTGGATCTCCTGTGTTAGGAGGTCCATCCATTTGTTTATCGAGGGGTAGCCCGGCATATATCCTGCCGGTCCATCCCATTCGGGTGTGGACGATTCCTTGTTGCCGCGTGTTCATCGTCGCCTCATTCTTCCTCTCCAGTCTTTTGCTGATTCTGCCATCCTATCGGCACCTACAATTGTTGCCTGGCATGTCTCTTTCGTTGTGGTGGTGTGGATTTAGCCGCCTTTTTATCGCCTAAAAGTGCCTAATTTCAAATTTCAGGCGGAGATCCATCTCTCGCGCTCAGCACATCCCCATCACTGAAGTTCCGGAACAAAGGGATCTTTGGTGCGTTTGTTAAGATCCCAGATCAGATGCCAATTTATGTTAGGAAACTAGACGCGACCCCCAACGATTTTTCAATTTATAAAACTGTGAGGAAAGGATACTTTACCCCGGCAGGTTAGAGCACAGTGAAAGGTTCATTGGCAGGGAAGATGGCAGAGGCAAGCTTGCTAAGTAAAATTAAATTAAAAAATGAAAATCGTTTATTGTCACGAGTAGGCTTCAATGAGGTTACTGTGAAAAGCCCCTAGTCGCCACATTCCGGCACCTGTTCGGGGAGGCTGTTACGGGAATTGAACCGTGCTGCTGGCCTGCCTTGGTCTGCTTTAAAAGCCAGCGATTTAGCCCAGTGAGCTAAACCAGCCCCTCAATGAAGTTACTGTGAAAAGCCCCTAGTCGCCACATTGCGTCGCATGTTTGGGGAGGCTGGTACGGGAATTGACCCGTGCTGCTGGCTTGCTTGGTCTGCTTCAAAAGCCAGCGATTTAGCCCAGTGTGCTGAACCAGCCGGTAGAGACACTGGCGGAAGTGTTGGCGGCGGAATTTGAACGACAATTCAACGACAATTT
This sequence comes from Scyliorhinus torazame, assembly GCF_047496885.1. NCBI lineage: Eukaryota > Metazoa > Chordata > Chondrichthyes > Carcharhiniformes > Scyliorhinidae > Scyliorhinus > Scyliorhinus torazame. Next base: position 207,864,291 of record NC_092710.1, read on the forward strand.
TGGGTGGCATGTGAGGGATATGCTGGAATGGCGTAAGCAGTCGATGAAGCTGTGATGGCCCCGATCAGAGAGCGAGTTGGAAGAACATCGGAAGCCGTGTGGGAGCAGGGTGAGGTGTTGAAAGACGCACTGTCGAAGCTCTGTGACCAGCTCGCCTCACTGGCAAAGGTGGAGAATAAGAACCTGAGAATCACGGTGGAGGACCCTGAAAATAGATCGGGCCGGAGCAGAATTTGAGGATCGTGTGGCTGTCCAACAGAGTGGACAGTTTATTGTAATGATGCTGAGGAAGCTGATGGGAGAGGGATGGAGCTCCTCCCATGGCGTTGGAGAGGGCCCATTGGTCGCTTCGGCCAAAACCGCGGGCGAATGAGCCACTGAGGGCGGTAATAGTCTGCTTCCATAGATACCAGTTGCAGGAGAAAGTGCTGAAGTGGTCCAAGCAGACACAAGAGGTGACGTGGGAAGGCACTGATATTTGTATTTACTAGGACCTTATGGTGGACCTAGCGAAGAGTCAGCTGGCTTTAACAGGGCAAGGTGACATTGCACAAGATTGGAGTACGTTTCGGAGTGGTCTACCCATCAAAATTGAGGGTTATGCACAACTCGAGGGACCATTTCTTTGCGATGATAAAAGAGGCGGAAACATTCATAAAGGTAGAAGGACTGGATTGAGTATGGTGGAAGAGAGACTTTGTTGCTGTGGGGGGTGGGGGTGGGGGGTGGGCTGGGGTTGGTTGTGAACAAACATTTGATAAAGTTGTATTTTCCTGTTTATTCTGTCCAGGTGTTTTGGTGCCTGATGTACCTTCAACGACCACAAGATGAAATGGTGAAACTATTGAGACTTTATTGCACTAGATGTTGAGCCTCCTGCAGCTGGAACCAGAATGGAAGCAGCGCAGGAGAGCATACACTTTTATACAGCGCCTGCTGGGAGGAGCCAGCAGGCTGGGTGTGATGAACGGTTATTGTATTATTGTACCCTTATCATCATGTAAGGTGATGTCCCCTTTAAGACCAGGCTTGGAACTCTGGGGGACACCGCCTCTGGCTCCGCCCACCTGGGAGTCATATATAAGGGGCCGCCTTGCAGGCGGCACCCAGTAAGCACCCGTCTTGGCATCAGGCTAGTTATTAGCTTATTAAAGCCTTCTTTACCGTTTTACTCTCTAGCGTCGTTATTGAGGGTACGACACTGGGATTTACTGTGTTAATTGTAGTACAGTGGCAGTACCGTAATACACATAGTATGTGACCAGTGGTGTTTACCACATTCACCCCCTGTTTAAAAAAGTCCAGCAGGGGTGAAAAACAACGTTACAGATTGAGTCTGTCGGGGGCTTTGACCCTCCGCCGCGATCGCCTCAGTCCTGGTTGTGGTGTGGGTGCCGATGTGGGTACCTGCGAATCCGGGAGTGTGTTGTCCTCTCCTTCTTCACCCAGTAGTGGATCCGGTGAGGGACGGATGCTGCTGGGGTGGGGGCTGCGGTGAGGGTCGTTGGTGGGAGGGTGAACAGCGCAGGGGCGGTGGAGGCAACCGGAGGGGGAGGGGACAGTATCGGGTCGGGGGTGGTGGTGGTTGTGGGTGGGGACACTGCGGGTGCCAGGTCCCGGAGGGAGACTGTGTCCTGTCGCCCGTCATGGTGTGCCACGTAGGCGTATTGTGGATTTGCATGGAGGAGGAGGACCTTTCCGACAAGGGGATCCGACTTATGACTCCTCGCATGCTTCCGGGGAGGACGGGCCCAGGAACCGTCAGCCAGGTTGGGAGTGAGACCCCGGAGGTGGACTTCCTAGGGAAGGCAAACACACGTTCGTGAGAGGTCTCATTAGTAGCAGTGCACAGGAGCGACGGGATGGAGTGGAGCGCATCGGGGAGGACCTCCTGCCAGCGGGAGACCGGGAGACTCCTAGACCGAAGGGCCAGCAGGACGGCCTTCCAGATCGTCGCGTTCTCCCTCTCCACCTGCCCGTTTCCCCGGGGGTTGTAGCTGGTCGTCCTGCTCGAGCCGATGCCCTTGCTGAGCAGGAACTGCCGCAGCTCATCACTCATGAAGGAGGATCCCCAATTGCTATGGATGTAGGTGGGAAACCGAACAAGGTGAAGATGCTGTGTAGGGCCTTGATGACCGTGGTAGACGTCATGTCGGCGCATGGAATGGCGAATGGGAAACGGGAGTACTCATCTATTATATTGAGAAAGTACACGTTGCGGTCTGTGGAGGGGAGGGGCCCTTTGAAGTCCATGCTGAGGCGCTCAAAGGGGTGGGAGGCCTTCACCAGGTGTGCTCTGTCTGGCCGGTAGAAGTGCGGCTTGCACTCTGCGCAGACTTGGCAGTCTCTGGTCATGGTCCTGACCTCCTCGATGGAGTAGGGCAGGTTACGGGCCTTGATAAAATGGAAGAACCGGGTGACCCCCGGGTGGCAGAGGTCATTGTGGAGAGCCCGGAGTCAGTCCACTTGTGCGCTGGCACATGTACCGCGGGATAGGGCATCTGGATTTTCGGCGGGAGCAGTGTCCAGGGGCCTGTCGGGAAGATAAGGTTAACTTTAAAAATTTACCTTGCAGGAGAAGCAGCCTTCAGATTTTCGGCTGGAGCAGTGTCCAGGGGCCTGTCAGGAAGGTAAGTGTAACATTAAAAACTTATCTTTACAGCTGCAGCAAGTCGGCCGTGGGGATTTCTGGGAAGATTTGTTAGTACCTATATATAAGTTGGGCGGTTGCTAAACCCGAGACACGACACTTGTACTGTCCCCCACCCTTCCACCACCTCTAACCTAAGGGGTTGAGTGAAAATCAGGTAAGCTCTTCCTTTCTTTTTCTTGTTTTATCTAGAGGGGATGGCAGGGAAGGCAGTGCAATGTTCCTCCTGCAGAATGTTTGAGGTGAGGGACGCCGCCTGTGTCCCTGCTGATTTCAGCTGTGGGAAGTGCACCCATCTCCAGCTCCTCAGAAGCCGTGTTAGGAAACTGGAGCTGGAGCTGGATGAAGTACGGATCATTCGGGAAGCAGAAGTGGTCATAGATCGAAGCTTCAGGGATGTAGTAACTCCGAAGAATAAAGATAGATGGGTGACGGTGAGACGGGCTGGGAGGAAGCAGTCAGTACAGGGATCCCCTGTGGTCGTTCCCCTTAGTAACAAGTATACCGCTTTGGATACTGTTGGGGGGGACGACTTACCAGGGGTAAGCCATGGGGTACAGGTCTCTGGCACAGAGTCTGTCCCTGTTGCTCAGAAGGGAAGGGGGGAGAGGAGTAGAGCATTAGTCATTGGAGACTCCATAGTTAGGGGGATAGATAGGAGATTCTGTGGGAACGAGAGAGACTCGCAGTTGGTGTCTTGCCTCCCAGGTGCCAGGGTGCGCGATGTCTCGGATCGTGTTTTCAGGACCCTTAAGGGGGAGAGGGAGCAGCCCCAAGTCGTGGTCCACATAGGTACCAACGACATAGGTAGGAAAAGGGATAGGGATGTAAGGCAGGAATTCAGGGAGCTAGGGTGGAAACTTAGATCTAGGACAAACAGAGTTATTATCTCTGAGTTATTACCCGTGCCACGTGCTGGCGAGACGAGGAAAAGGGAGAGAGAGCAGTTCAACACATGGCTACAGGGATGGTGCAGGAGGGAGGGTTTCAGATTCCTGGATAATTGGGGCTCATTCTGGGGTAGGTGGGACCTCTACAAATGGGATGATCTACACCTGGACCAGAGGGGTACCAATATCCTGGGGGGAAATTTGCTAATGCTCTTCGGGAGGGTTTAAACTAGTTCAGCAGGGGATTGGGAACCTGATTTGTAGCTCCAGTATACAGGAGGTTGAGAGTAGTGAGGTCATGAGTAAGGTTTCAAAGTTGCAGGAGTGTACTGACAGGCAGGAAGGTGGCTTAAAGTGTGTCTACTTCAATGCCAGGAGCATCCGGAATAAGGTGGGTGAACTTGCGGCATGGGTTGGTACCTGGGACTTCGATGTTGTGGCCATTTCGGAGATATGGATAGAGCAGGGACAGGAATGGTTGTTGCAGGTGCCGGGGTTTAGATATTTTAGTAAGCTCAGGGAAGGTGGTAAAAGAGGGGGAGGGGTGGCATTGTTAGTCAAGGACAGTATTACGGTGGCAGAAAGGACGTTTGATGAGGACTCGTCTACTGAGGTAGTATGGGCTGAGGTTAGAAACAGGAAAGGAGAGGTCACACTGTGAGGGGTTTTCTATAGGCCTCCAAAATGTTCCAGAGATGTAGAGGAAAGGATTGCAAAGATGATTCTGGATATGAGCGAAAGCAACAGGGTAGTTGTTATGGGGGACTTTAACTTTCCAAATATTGACTGGAAACGCTATAGTTCGAGTACATTAGATGGGTCCGTTTTTGTCCAATGTGTGCAGGAGGGTTTCCTGACACTGTATGTAGATAGGCCAACGAGAGGCGAAGCCATATTGGATTTGGACTGGGTAATGAACCAGGACAGGTGTTAGATCTGGAGGTAGGTGAGCACTTTGGTGATAGTGACCACAATTCGATTACGTTTACTTTAGTGATGGAAAGGGATAGGTATATACCGCAGGGCAAGAGTTATATCTGGGGGAAAGGCAATTATGATGCGATGAGGCAAGACTTAGGATGCATCGGATGGAGAGGAAAACAGCAGGGGATGGGCACAATGGAAATGTGGAGCTTGTTCAAGGAACAGCTACTGCGTATCCTTGATAAGTATGTACCTGTCAGGCAGGGAGGAAGAGGTCGAGCGAGGGAACCGTGGTTTACTAAAGCAGTTGAAACACTTGTCAAGAGGAAGAAGGAGGCTTATGTAAAGATGAGACGTGAAGGTTCAGTTAGGGCGCTTGAGAGTTACAAGATAGCTAGGAAGGACCTAAAGAGAGAGCTAAGAAGAGCCAGGAGGGGACATGAGAAGTCTTTGGCAGGTAGGATCAAGGATAATCCTAAAGCTTTCTATAGATATGTCAGGAATAAAAGAATGACTAGGGTAAGAGTAGGGCCAGTCAAGGACAGTAGTGGGAAGTTGTGCGTGGAGTCCGAGGAGATAGGAGAGGTGCGAAATGAATATTTGTCGTCAGTATTCACACAGGAAAAATACAATGTTGTCGAGGAGAATACTGAGATGCAGGCTACTAGACTAGAAGGGCTTGAGGTTCATAAGGAGGAGGTGTTAGCAATTCTGGAAAGTGTGAAAAAATATAGTCCCCTGGGCCGGATGGGATTTATCCTAGGATTCTCTGGGAAGCTAGGGAGGAGATTGCTGAGCCTTTGGCTTTGATTTTAAGTCATCTTTGTCTACAGGAATAGTGCCAGAAGACTGGAGGATAGCAAATGTTGTCCCCTTGTTCAAGAAGGGGAGTAGAGATAACCCCGGTAATTATAGACCAGTGAGCCTTACTTCTGTTGTGGGCAAAGTCTTGGAAAGGTTTATAAGAGATAGGATGTATAATCATCTGTAAAGGAATAATTTGATTAGAGATAGTCAACACGGTTTTGTGAAGAGTAGGTCGTGCCTCACAAACCTTATTGAGTTCTTTAAGAAGGTGACCAAGCAGGTGGATGAGGGTAAAGCAGTTGATGTGATGTATATGGATTTCAGTAAAGCGTTTGATAAGGTTCCCCACGGTAGGCTATTGCAGAAAATATGGAGGCATGGGATTCAGGGTGATTTAGCAGTTTGGATCAGAAATTGGCTAGCTGGAAGAAGACGAAGGGTGGTGGTTGATGGGAAATGTTCAGCCTGGAGTCCAGTTACTAGTGCTGTACCACAAGGATCTATTTTGGGGCCACTGCTGTTTGTCATTTTTATAAACGACCTGGAGGAGGGCGTAGAAGGATGGGTGAGTAAATTTGCAGATGACACTAAAGTCGGTGGGGATGTGGACAGTGCGGAAGGATGTTACAAGTTACGGAGGGACACAGATAAGCTGCAGAGCTGGGCTGAGAGGTAGCAAATGGAGTTTAATGCAGAAAAGTGTGAGGTGATTCATTTTTGAAGGAATAACAGGAAGACAGAGTACTGGGCTAATGGTAAGATTCTTGGTAGTGTGGATGAGCAGAGAGATCGCGGTGTCCATGTACATAGATCCCTGAAAGTTGCCACCCAGGTTGAGAGGGTTGTTAAGAAGGCGTACGGTGTGTTAGCTTTTATTGGTAGAGGGATTGAGTTTCGGAGCCATGAGGTCATGTTGCAGCTATACAACACTCTGGTGCGGCCGCATTTGGAGTATTGCGTGCAATTCTGGTCACCGCATTATAGGAAGGATGTGGAAACATTGGAAAGGGTGCAGAGGAGATTTACCAGAATGTTGCCTGGTATGGAGGGAAGATCTTATGAGGGAAAGCTGAGGGACTTGAGGCTATTTTCGTACGAGAGAAGAAAGTTAAGAGGTGACTTAATTGAGGCATACAAGATGATCAGAGGGTTAGATAGGGTGGACAGTGAGAGCCTTTTTCCTCGGATGGTGATGTCTAGCACGAGGGGACATATATTTAAATTGAGGGGAGATAGATATAGGACAGATGTCAGAGGTAGGTTCTTTACTCAGAGAGTAGTAAGGGCGCAGAATGCCCTGCCTGCAACAGTAGTGGACTTGCCAACACTAAGGGCATTCAAATGGTCATTGGATAGACATATGGACGATAAGGGAATAGTGTAGATGGGCTTTAGAGTGGTTTCACAGGTCGGCGTAACATCAAGGGCTGAAAGGCCTGTACTGCGCTGTAATGTTCTATGTTCTATGGGGGCTCATTGAGCTTCCCGGGCGATACAAGATCTCATAGTTTTCGGTGGAGAACTCGATCCTCCACCTCAAGATCTTGTCGTTCTTGATCTTGCCCCGCTGTGTATTGCTAAACATGAAGGCAACCGACCGTTGGTCAGTGAGGAGAGTGAATCTCCTGCCGGCCAGGTAATGCCGCCAATGTCACACAGCTTCCACAATGGCGTGGGCCTCCTTTTCGACAGAGGTGTGCCGAATTTTGGAGGCATTAAGGGTGTGGGAGAAGAAAGCCACGGGTCTGCCCGGCTGAGGGTGGCGTCCAGAGCCACGTCCGATGCATCGCTCTCCACCGGAAAGGGGAGGATCTCATCGACCACGTGCATCGTGGCTTTGGCGATGTCCGCCTTGATGTGGTTGAAGGCCCGGCGGGCCTCAGCCATCAGGGGAAAAACTGTGGAGTTGATGAGTGGGCGGGCCTTGTCCGCATAATTAGGGACCCACTGGGTGTAATATGAGAAGAACCCCAGGCATCGTTTCAGAGCCTTGGGGCAGTGGGGAGGGGGAGTTCCAGGAGGGGGCGAATGCTGTCGGGGTTGGGCCCTAGGACTCCATTTTCCACAACGTAGCCAAAAATAGCTAAGCGGGTGGTGCGGAAAACGCATTTCTCATTATTGTAGGTGAGGTTAAGGAGTTTGGTGGTATGGAGGAATTTCTGGAGATTTGCATCGTGGTCCTGCTGGTCGTGGCCGCAAATGGTGACATTATCTAGGTACGGGAACATGGCCCGCTAGAAGACCAAGATCCCATTGGTGACGATGAAGGGAACCCTGAGGAGGCGATAGAGGCGGCCATCTGCTTCGAATGCAGTGTATTGGCAGTCCTCCGGGCGGATGGCGAGCTGGTGATAGGTGGACATCAAGTCAACTATGGAGAAGACTCGATACTGCGCAATCTGATTGACTATGCCAGGTATGTGTGGGAGGGGGTACGCATCGAGCTGCGTGTACCGGTTGATGGTCTGACTGTAGTCGATGACCATCCGGTGTTTCTCCCCAGTCTTAACTACCACCACTTGAGCTCTCCAGGGGCTGTTACTGGCCTTAATGACCCCGTCCCGCAGAAGCCGTGTGACTTCCGACCTGATAAAGGTCCTGTCCTGTGCACTGTACCATCTGCTCCTAGTGGCGACGGCTGACAGTCCGGGGTGAGGTTTGCGAAAAGTGAGGGCGGATCGACCTTAAGGGTCGTGAGGCCACAGATGGTGAGGGGGGGGGCAGGGGTCTGCCGAACCTCAGAGTAAGGCTTTGGAGGTGGCACTGAAAATCGAGACCTAGTAACAGGGCAGCGCAGAGGGTGGGAGAGAACGTAGAGTCTGAAGTTGCTGTACTCTACGCCCTGTACGGAGAGGGTCGCGACGCAGTACCGCCGGATTTGTACGGAATGGGATCCGGAGGCCAGGGAGATTTTCTGGGTGACGGGGAGGACCGGGAGGGAGCAGCGCCTGACCGTAGCAGGGTGGATGAAACTCTCTGTGCTCCCGGAGTCGAAGAGGCAGGTCGTCTCGTGCCCGTTGATCCTTACAGTCGTCGTAGCGGTTGCGAGGTTACGGGGCCGAGACTGATCGAGGGTGATGGAGGCGAGCTGCAGAAGATGGTGGGAGTTGTTGGGCTGATCGGCGGTGGCGGAGGTATCGGCGGGCCGCGAATGGCCAGGCGAGCAGGGGTCCTGAGGCTTGGTCTAAGATGGCGCCGAAGATGGCAATGCCCACGGGCCGCACGTGGCGGGCGGCGGCGAAGATGGCAGCGCCCCTGGATTGCACGTGGAGGGTGTAGCGATGCTGGGCCTGGAAACGGCAGTGACCGATCGGGCCTGGCAAACGGAGATAAAGTGGCCCTTCTTGCCACACCCGTTGCAGGTCACGCTCCGCGCTGGGCAGCGCTGTCTGGGGTGCTTGCTCTGGCCACAAAAGAGCATTTGGGCCCTCCGGAGTTGGCTGGCTGCCGCGCGGCGCAGGCTTGCGACGTACCCGGGTCGGAATGTGGTGGGGCCCATGATGCCCACGAGGGTGCCGCGCGGTCGGAGGTGTAGGACTCTAGATTGCGGGTGGCCACTTCTAGGGAGTTAGCGAGCTGCACAGTCTCTGTAAGGTCGAGCGTACCCCCTTCCAATAACCGCTGACGAACGTAGTTAGACTTATTGCCCGTGACATAGGCATCTCTGATCAGCAGTTCTGTGTGTTGGACTGCTGACACTGCCTGGCAATTACAGTTCCTACCAAGTATCCGCAGAGGACGCAAGAAATCGTCCTGAGACTCCCCCGGGAGTTGCCGTCTCGTGGCCAGGAGGTGCCTGGCGAACACTTGATTCACAGTCCTGGTGTACTGTCCTTTTAGTAGCGCCATCGCTTCCGTGTAGGTGGGCGCGTCCCGAATGAGGGGGAAAACTTGTGGGCTCACCCGTGAGTAGAGGATCTGGAGCTTCTGCGGGTCTGAGAGGGCTTCTGTGGATGCTCCGAGGTATCCTTCAAGGCAGGCTCGCCAGTGCTCGAAGGTGGCTGTGGCGTCGGCTGCGTGAGGGTTCAGCTCCAGGTGATCAGGCTTGATTAAGACGTTCATCTCTAGAATTCTAGTGCAATAAATTGATGTCTCATCAATGACCACGAGACGAGAATGGTGAAGCAATCGAGGCTTTATTGCACAAGATGTTGAGCCTCCTGCAGCTGGAACCAGAATGGAAGCAGCGCAGGAAAACATACACTTTTATACATCGCCTGCTGGGAGGAGCCAGCAGGCTGGGATTTACTGTGTTAACTGTAGTACAGTGGCAGTACTGAAATACACGTAGTGTGTGACCAGTGGTGTTTACCACAGTGCCCTTGCCTCGAATATGGGTATTTGGTGGGGTGAAGAGTGTGTTTTGGTGGGGTGCTTCGAGGCGGCAGGGTGGTTAGGTGGGTTGGTGACATTTCAATTTCTTTTGCTCGAGTGGGGGGGGGGGGGGGGGGCGGGGGGCGACTTTGGTGGAGGGGCTTCCTTGCTAGCAAGCTGCAGTTCGCTAGTGAATGGGAGCGAGGTTGGAGGATGGGCTGCGGCTTGTTGAACCTGTTTTGGCAGGTTTCTGCACACCTAGGAGGTGTGAATGTGGGGAGGAAGATTTTGGGGAATGAGGTGATTTCAAGAGAAAGTGAATGTGAGGTTTCTGGGAAGGGGAGGGTGACTGGGTGCGAGTGATGGGTGGGGCACGGCGCCATGTTATGTGGGCTTCGGGCTCCGGTATTCAAGTGGGGGGAATGTGGGCATTCCCCGGAGGGGATGAGAGCTCCCTAATCCGGATGGTGACATGGAATGTCCGAGGCAAGGTGAAATGGGCGAGTGGCTGGTGCATTTAAAGAATCTGAGGGCCGATGTTGTGCTATTACAGGAGGCACACTTGCGAGTGAAGGACCAGGTAAGGCTCCGTAAAGGTTGGATGAGTCATGTGTTCCACTCAGGATTTGACAGTAGGGCCTGGGCGGTGGCAGTCTTGATTAACAAAATAACTTGTCTCCAGATGGAGAAGTTGGTAACAAACCGGGGGGAAGGTATGTTATGGTTAAGGCGGAGTTGGAGGGTAACTTCTGAAGGTCCTAGTGAGGGAGGAGGCGATTGGCTACAAGATGCAGGTGGATACGGAAGCAAGAGAGGAACGTAGGCGGTTGGTGAATGAGGTGGATGGGAAGTATTTGGAGGATCCTACTCCCAAGCTTTTGGCCAGTAGGAAGTTGTTGCAGACTCAGTTTGATCTGGTGTCCACGGATAAGGTGGTGCAGCAGTTGAGACGGGGAAGGGGCAGTTTCTGAGTATGGGGAGAAGATCAGTCATCTGCTGGCATGCCAATTGAGACTACAGGTGGCTTCCTCGGAAATTTTCCAAGCTCGTGAGCGCCCTTACAGCATCCAGATTCTTGGATAGGAGACTCGGCGTCCGGCAGTTCCACCACCCCCCACCAACCTTTAACTTCCCCCAAAACCCTTCCCCCCCATCAAACATTAACTACCCCCCCCCCCCCCCCCCCCCCCACCACCACCACCCGAAGGTCTCTTTGGCAACACACAGTGGTGATGAGCTTGGGTTGGCAGTAAAAGTGAGTCGCTTGCCAAGGCAGGAGAGTGATGACTACTCGCTGTGAGGGAAGCTGTGATGCTGTTCAGGTTTGGCTTATGTCTGAACCCAATCTGTCTGCTGACTGCACACTAACTCCCGGGTTCAAGTCTGAGTGATCGTTGGGGGCATTCCTTTGCTCCACTGCTCCAAGGGGGAAATGTTGCAAGGCCAAGGTGAAGCAGCAGTGATTCCAGATGTCTGTCACAGTGGGTCTCTTGAGGCCTAACTGTTGGGATTGATTGGAGGACCTACAGGAGGACCTGAGTTCAGTTGGGGAGATATATCTTCCCTGTGGGATAGGGGTCAAAGACAGAGGCGTTGTGGCTTTGAGGTGCAAAATTCTTTAATGTAATGAATCGTTACATTGCTACATTATCTACTCCCTTCATAACGGCGTCTGACTTCACCCATGCCCACACTGTGCTCCTAAAACTCCTTAATCTTACAAGGCCTATTGCTATGTCTAGTTGTTACCCCAGGATGCACATTGGCGGTGGAGGCAGCATGCTGCCTTCCCTGCCCTGTAGACGGAGATGTCATTGGCAGATATCCATCCTGGAGCCGGAAGGACTGGCCGACTTTTGGGTGTCACTGGCGTTGCTGTGTCATCTTGTTCTGCTTGCTGCCCCTGAGATGCTTTGGTGTCAGGAAGGGGGGACTGCAGACTGCAATCTCTTTGGTGGAAGGCCCCAGGATGGGCTCCAGCACCTCCTTCTCCTTCAGGGTGCTTGTGGGTCCCTGAGTTACTCCATGGGATGGATAGGCAGCTGGAGTAGGCTCCAGGACACCCTGTGTCAGCAGTCCTGGAGGCCCACCATTGTCTGTTCCATGGTGCTGAAGCAGTGGCCCTCTGTGACTGGACCATGCTCTTGAGGCCCTCAGTCATGGTCCTCAGACACTGAATTATGCCTTTCACTCCAGCACTCATGGTCCGGATGTCCTGCCCCAGGTTTTCCACTGTGGTCACCATCCTTCCAGTGTTGGCCTTAGTGTGACACAATGCTAGCAACATCGCCTGCGACTGAAGGCTTTGTGACTCCTCCAATCGGCCCTGCAGTTGCAGAAATGTCACTGACAACTCTTCCTGGATTTCCCAGCTCTGCCTTTGAATTTCCAGCAGCTCAGGGAGAAACTTTTCCAGAGGCTCTGCATCTGGCAGTGGGCCATCTGTTTCCTGGGATCCAGCAGACCTCCGACTGCCCGATCCCTGGGTCATTTGTGCCTCCACCTGTTGTGCATCAATAGTTGTGTGGCGCTCACCAGATAGTGACCCTGAAGCCTGTCTGCTAAGATCGCCCACTGAAGTGTGTGTCTGCGCTGCTGGATGGTGCAAAATGTGACACTTCTTTGCTATATTCCTCGGAGCTCTCCTCCGAGGTGCAGTTGAGGGTTGCAGCTGTCTTGCAGATGAAGGTGCAGTGGATACTCACTTCTCTGGCAGAGGCCAACCTCGCTGTCCTCCACTGCTCAGTCTTTGCCCTCCCGTGCAATCCCCATCACCCTTTCCTCATAGGAGTTGAGGAATCATACCTTGGGCAACCTCTGCACATCTTCTTCCTCTACCTTTTATTATGGGGTAACTTCTACTGCAGGGCCACAAAGAGGACATTGTGAGCCGGACGGCTGGTAGGTCAAAAAATAGAGTCTTCAGCAAGTAGCATATGTGGGCACTTCGCCTGGACAGAAAGGGGTTGTGATGACGAGTGCCGGAGGGGTTTCTGAGGAGGATACTGGGAGGGCGGGTGTTCGGATGCTGTGAGATGGATGCGAGGGGATTAAGGGTGAGATTCCAGGGGTGGCAGCCGGGACTGATGTCAGGAGGAGACAGGTGGGAACTGGAAACTCATCCTTGTAGCTCGTAGGAGGTCATTCATTTTCTTTTGACATTGGATGCTGGTTCACCTTGACAGACTGCTGGCACTGACTGCAGCTACTGCCGCACCCAGGCAGGATTAATCATGTGACTTAAGGGGTCTGGGTGCCCACCTCTCCTTCACTGTGTCCAGCAGTCTGGCCAGGTCCCCCTATTGGAAGCGTTGCCATCCTCCTGGCTTGACTGGGAGTGAGCGCTGCTGGATAGTTTAGATGCTTCTCCCCCTTGTTAGCAGTGAAGAGATGAGCCCCAGATCCCGGAAATCAGACATCTGGGAACTCCAGCTCTGCTTCTTTCACGTGGGGGGTTCAGTTATTGTATCTAGGTGTGGGAAGATCACGATCAGTTTTGCACCACCTGAGCCAATGGGAATCGTACCAGCTTTTACCTGGGAAATCACAGTAATTGTTCCGGAAAATTCCACCCATTATCTCCACTTCTTTCATTCTTAGCTTTTGAATATCCCAACTTTAATTGCTGTACCATTGGTGGAGCCTTATGCTGCCAAAGCGCTTGAATTCTCTCCTTAAACTCTCCTACCTCTCGATCATCTTTTCTCCATTAAGATGATCCTTAAAACCTGTCTGTTTGAACAAGGTTTTGGCCATCTGCCCGTTAATTACCTTCTGCAGCTTGGTGTCAAATTTTGCTTTATAATGCTCTTGCTAATTGCTTTGGAACGTTTTATTTTTGTTGAAGTGTTATATTCAGGGTAATTCATTGAACGTGAAGAGCTTTGAGATCTCAGTTTTATGAGGTGTACTAATGTGCCAGATAAATTCATCTAAGTGGCAATTGCAGTTTGTCACTCCTCTCCTTTGTAACACGATAATGATACAAGGAGTCATTTTGAGAATTTGAACAAATGCTGCCTGTGAATTTTCCATTCAGCACCCCTGGCTGGCTTCTCCTCATCCTGATCTTCAATTGTGAGCTCTGCTCTTTGAAACTACCTTCTTTGACATTCAGCAAACAGTTGCTTCTCCATGGAAACGAGATACTTCTCAAAGATGGCTGACCCTTAAAATTGCTGCTAGCATTTTAAATTCCTACAGGTGTACGCCATTTCCTCCTCCTGCCTCGTCTGGAGATTTGCCTTGAATCTTAGGCAGCAACATCACTGGGAGCCCACTGAAATTAATTATATGATGCAAATGGCACTAGATTTTGTGGAATCAGCGTTGAGTCTGGCCGGCAAGGGGCACCCCACTACACTTCCACCAGTGATGGATAAAAGATAAATATGGTCTGCGGGACTCCCGTTGGCAGGATCCTCCGCTTGACCGGCAGCGCACCCACACCCGTGGGCTTAGGGGTGGCTATGATGGGAAAGCTCATTAGCCGTCTGATGGTATGGAGAATCTTGCAGTCGGCGGGGGTGTGCTGTGCCAGAAAATGGGGCTGGCGGGACGGAGAATCCCACCCAGTGTCTTTGCCCTTTTAAGCTCAAATTAAGCATTATTTATCTGTTCCTTTTGAGTACCACTGGCCAGGTCACTTATTTATTACCATTCCTATTTAGCTTCGAGAAAGTAGCAGTAAAGCACGGTAGCACAGTGGTTAGCACTGTTGCTTCACAGCTCCAACGTCCCGGATTCAATTCCCGGCTTGGGTCATTGTCTGCACGGAGTCTGCACGTTCTCCCCGTGTCTGCGTGGGTTTCCTCCGGGTGCTTCGGTTTCCTCCCACAAGCCCAAAGATGTGCAAGTTAGGGGATTGACCAGGTTAAATTGCCTTTAATGTCCAAAAAAGTTTAGGTAGGGTTACTGGGTTACGGGGATAGGGTGGAGGGGTGGGCAGTAGGGTGGTCTTTCCAAGGCCCAGTGCAGACTTGATGGGCCGAATGGCCTCCTTCTGCACTGCAAATTCTATGAAAGCTATGAAACCTCACCCCTGACGTCCTGCCTTGTAAAAGGTGGACATACTTTGGGGGTTAGGGTGTGGGTTATGTGCTGCAGAATTTCCAGTCTCTGGCCCAATCTTGAGGAGAAGATGATAGTGCACGTTAATGATACAAGTATTTATAATCAGAGTGTGACAGGAAGAACAGAGTATATAAACATAAGTGAACACCAGAAAATAAGGTCAGAATAAGCAAAAATGATAAAAGGCAGAGCTAAAGGCTTTTTATCTGATTCCTCTCGTGACTCATAAGTAGATGGGTGAATTGAAAGCACAAATAGAAATAAATTGCCATCATAGAGATATAGTTACGATATGGCCAAGGCTGGGACCTGAATTTCAGAGTCATGGAGATTTTACAGCACGGAAAGTGGCCCTCTGGCCCATCGTGTCTGCACCAGCTATCAAGCACCCATCTTCTCTCATCCCATTTTACAGCACTTGGCCTGTGGCCTTGTATGCAATGGCATTTCAAGTGCTCTTCTAAATACTTTTTAAACGTAGTTAGACTTCCTGCCTCCACCACCCTTTCAGGCAGAGAGTTCCAGATTCCCACCCTCCTCGGGGTGAAAAGGTTTTTCCTCACATCTCCTCTAAACCTCCTGCCCATTACCGTAACTCTATGCCCCCTGGATATTAACCTCTTCACTAGGGGAGAAGTTACTTCCTATCTACCCTATCTATGCCCCTCATAATTTTATACACCTCAATCTGGCCTACCCTCAGTTTTCTCTGCGCCACGGAAAACAACCCCAGCCTATCCAGTCTCTCTTCATTAGCTGAAACACCCCAGCCCAGGCAACATCTTGGTAAATATCCTCAACACCCTTTCTAGTGCACTCACTTCCTTCCTATAACGTGGTGACCAGAGCTGCTCACATTACTTCAACTGTGGCCTAAATAGCATTTTATATAGCTCCATCATAACCTCCCTGCTCTTATATTCTGTGCCTTGGTTAATAAAGCCATGTATCACATATGCTTTCATAGCCACTTATCTACTTTCCTGCAGTCCTCAAGGATTTATGGACATGCACAGTAAGGTCCCTCTGATCCTCTGCACTTCCCAGGATCCTACCATTCATTGTATATTCCCTTGCCTTGTTAGTCCTCTCACAATGTATTACCTCACACTTTTCAGGGTTAAATTCCATTTGTCACCCATCTAACCCGTTCATCTACATCGTCCTGTAACCTAAGGCTTCCTCCTCACTATTTATCACTCCCAATTTTTGTGTTATCTGCATACTTACTGATCAAATCTCCTACATTCACGCCAAAATTATTAGTCTACACTACAAACAGCAAGGAACCCAGCACCGATCCCTGTGAAACACCACTGGACACAGGCTTCCAGTCACAAGAATAACCTTTGACCATCACACTCTGCCTCCTGCCACTAAGCCAATTTTGGATCGAATTTGCAAATTGCCCTGGATCCCATGGGCTCTTACCTTCCTGACCAGTCTCCCATGCGAGAACTTGTCAAAAGCCTTATTTAAGTCCATGGAGACTACATCAACTGCACTATTCTCATCTACACACCTCGTTACATCCTTGAAAAATTCAATAAAATTTGTTAGACCTGATCTCCCTTTGACAGAGCCATGCTGACGAATCTTGATTAATCCTTGCCTCCCGAAATGGAGATTAATTCTGTCCCTCAGAATTTTTTCCAGTTGTTTCCCGACCACTGAAATTAGACTGACTGGCCTGTAACTTCCTGGTTTATCTCCACTTCTCTTCCTGAATAATGGCGACACATTAGCTATCCTCTAGTCCTCTGACACCTCTCCAGTGGACAGAGAAGATTTGAAAGCGAAGATCACCAATCTGTTTTGCACTTCCCGATCTGGCTCCATCTACTGCGGACTTGAGGCTATAGTGTGAAGAGGCCTCCTCTTTCTGAAGCACCAGGGGGGTGAAACTGACTTGAGGGGGGAGGGATATTATGACGACCACAAAGGACACGGGGGATTGTTAATTGATCTCCCCGTGGGGTCCATGGAATACGAGTTCACCTATTGAGGGGGTGGACGCTTTCCCTATAGGCACCATTCAGCAGGAGTTTTGAACCCGCAGCTCAGACCTGGACTGGCGTCCCCAATGATTACTGGGCTGGGATGCAAGCACTGTACACCATGGCAGCAGTTGTTTTCCTTGTTTGAATAAAGAAAAGTTTTGTATGAAGCCTGGCCTTGTCAGAGTTATTAAACTCATCTTGTCCAGTTCATCTCATCCATGCCAAAATGACATGTGAACATTTGTATTAGAAACAGGAGTAGGTCATTCTGACCCTCGAGCCTACTCTGCCATTTGATAACATTGCCTACATGAATGAAATGAAAATCGCTTATTGTCACTAGTAGGCTTCAAATGAAGTTACTGTGAAAAGCCCCTAGTCGCCACATTCTGGCGCCTGTTCGGGGAGGCTGGTACGAGAACACCAGCCATTACAATTCCAAAGTACTGAATTATTGTAAAGTAATTTGGGATTTTGTGAAAGGTGCTGTATATATGTCAGTTTTGTCTTTCTTTCATTACACCCTCCTGCAGTAAGCAGAGTGACTGTAGCAATGATGAAATTAGAGGCCCAATGCTGATTCTCTAAGGATAATTAATCACAGAGCAATCAACGAATGTTAGGAAAGTGGCTACAAAGAAATCATTACATTTGCAAAACAATTCAACTCTGCAGCTAACCTCCCTGGCAACCCCCAACTAACCACTCCAACTCCCCTCCAACCTCCAACGCAATGCCACTCCAACCCCAACATCTAGATTCCCCCCAAATTCCTCCAAACTCCGCCTCAACCCTTCTAACCTCCTCTCCAAAGGCCAACCTCCCCTCCAATCTCCTCCAGAACTTCTTCCAATCTCAAGACTTGCCTACTTTTATACTCCATTCCCCTTGTATTAAACTCCAACATTCCATTTGCCTTTTTAATTCCTTGCGGTACCTTCATCGTGACATTTTATGATTCATGTATAAGGACACTTGGGATCCTCGGTGCCACAGATTTTTGCAGGGGATGTTATAGGAGTTTGAAGGGGAGGTTGCAGGGTTTTGTGGAGGTTAATAGTTTAGGGATAGGTTGGAGGGAGGATTGGGGGAGGGTTGTAGGCTGGTTTGAGGAACAGGGCATTGATCAGACCATAGCTAGAGAACTGTGTGCAGTTTTGGTCACATTACTTAAGGAGGGACATACTTGCATTGGAGGAAGTTCAGAGAACATTAATTAGGCTGATTTCTGGGATGAAGGGGTTGTCTTCTGAGGATTGGTTGTGCACATTTGCCTGTATTCATTGGACGCTAGAAGAATGAGAGGTGATCTTACTGAAACATTAGATTGATAGATGGCTTGCCAGGGTAGATGCTGAGAAGATATTTTCCCTCATGGGGGGGATCCTGAACTAAGAGATGGTCATTGTCTGGCACTTGTGTGGTGCGAATGGAGGATGGTTGATATGAAAAATGGAAAATTTATGCTGTGCAGTAGGGCTGCTCATTTGAGACGCGCAGCTTTGTCTGTTTGCATTCGGCTTTATTGTGCCTGAGGTGAGGTAGTCATGTTGTTTGACTGTTGGCAAAGAAGGTTCACCTTCGCTCTTGATTCCAGCCCTTTCCTGTTTTTTTTAACAGAATCTGAACACATGCAATCTTATTGTCTTGCTTGAACTCACATTCTAGTCATCATCAAGTTTCTCCCTCTGCAGCATGGCTTCCTTCCACTAATATCTCACTCACTCACATATATCACTCTAACCCTTTCCTACACCTTGGCCACATCTAGACTTGACTTCCAAAACATGCTTAAGGGCAAGACGGTAGCATTGTGGATAGCACAATTGTTTCACAGCTCCAGGGTCCCAGGTTCGATTACGGCTTGGGTCACTGTCTGTGCGGAGTCTGCACATCCTCCCCGTGTGTGCGTGGGTTTCCTCCGGGTGCTCCGGTTTCCTCCCACAGTCCAAAGATGTGCAGGTTAGGTGGATTGGCCATGATAAATTGCCCTTAGTGTCCAAAATTGCCCTTAGTGTTGGGTGGGGTTACTGGGTTATGGGGATAGGGTGTAGGTGTTGACCTTGGGTAGGGTGTTCTTTCCAAGAGCCGGTGCAGACTCGATGGGCCGAGTGGCCTCCTTCTGCACTGTAAATTCTATGAAATTCTATGTTCCTCGCCGTTTCTTTGTATTCCAACTACATCTTTGCCGGCCATCCTGTCAATTTGTCCTTATCAACTTGCTTTGATTTCCCATCCTTCAATATAAATCATTCAAAATCCTTGTCCTCATCTCATGGACCCACTTCTTCCCTAACTCTGCAACCTCCTCCAGCTTTATAAGTTAGTCAGTTAGGGGCAGCACGGTAACACAGTGGTTAGCACTACTGCCTTACGCCGCTGAGGACCCGGGTTCGAATCCGGCCCTGGGTCACTGTATGTGTGGAGTTTGCACATTCTCCCCGTGGCTGCGGGGGTTTCACCCCCACAATCCAAATATGTGCAGGGTAGGTGTATTGGCTATGCTAAATTGCTCGTTGGGCAGTACAGTAGCACAGTGGTTAGCACTGTTGCTTAACTGCTCCAGGGTCCCAGGTTCGACTCCCGGCTTGGGTCACTATCTGCATGGAGTCTGCAAATTCTCCCTGTGTCTGCGTGAGTTTCCTCCGGGTGCTCCGGTTTCCTTCCACAAGTCCCTAAAGACATGCTGTTAAGTAATTTGGACATTCTGAATTCTCCCTCTGTGTACCCGAACAGGCGCCGGAATGTGGCGACTCGGGGCTTTTCACAGTAACTTCATTGCAGTGTTAATGCAAGCCTACTTGTGACAATAAAGATTATTACAATTGGAAACATTTTAAAAATGTTTTTTTTTAAATGTTAATTAAAAAAAGATATAAGTTAGTTAGTTGCCTCCACCATACTGAGTCAGATTTCCTTTGCATCCTCTCCTCTTTTTGCCCCATTTTGATCACAGACTCGGTCGCTGCTTTTCCTGAACTTTTTAAGATGCTGATCCGAAACCCATTCAATATATTACATTTCGACAGTAGTCACGAGGAGTCCTGAAAAGGCTATTTCAAGAAGTTTTATTTCTGGTACAAAATAAAGCTGCAGAGCGGTGGAGAGCCCAGCTAGTCCCAGCCGGGACCATCCAAAGATGCCGCTTCCCTTCTGGGCTGGCTTTGATTAGATGAAATTGACTAGCCCTGCTGTTGGGCCTTCGCCCATCTGCGGGGGTGGGCTGGGGGATGGGGGGGTTGCTCATATTCCACAAGCCCCACGGGGAGATCAATCAGGTCATCCCCGTGGATCTCATGGGGGTTACAATAATCGCCTTCAAGAGCCTCCCCTTTGATCACTCTTTGGACAATATCCCCTATCCTGTCGCCTGTTTGGTGTCATTTTTCCACCACTTTAAAGCACTTTGGAATGATTTGTTACGTTGAAAGGAGTACAAAAAATGTAGGTTATTGTTCAGACTTTAAAACCTCCACTTGCTGGAAATGAACATGGTGTATAATAAAACTGAACTTAGAATAAATAAATAGAACAATTCACCATGTTCACGGACTAACATGAATCTAGCTACTTCCACATTCAGTAGCGAGATGCTACAGCAACCCACAAATGTTAATACATTTATACAAGTTACGTGTTATCTGATTCATTTTTAAAATACCAGGCACAAAGTAATTTAGATTGTAATAATCTATCTTTCAATTACTCAGGCATCAATATTCTGTTAAGTGTACACTTAATTATGCTTCGTAATTGAAGGAAATTACTAGCAATAAGTTAGAATCTGCTGTGCTGATTATGAGAGCACATTTTTTATAACATATTACAGAACTAGAAATGAGTATAAAAACCATGATGCAGTCAGTTGAAATGCTCCCAAAGTCTCCACCTGTGTTTGTGCTTGTTGTGTGAACATCCTTTAAATAATTCTCCTGTATGTGTAAAGATTGGTGGTTAACCCATAGTCATGTCAGGGCATGTTGCTGCACTGTGGCACCATGTGTTAAAATGCAAACCTTGGTTAAAAGCTCTTTAAAGGAAATGAAAAAGTAATAAAGTCAATCACCTTTGTTGTTCTCATACATTTATTTGTCAGTCAGTTGCTAAGTCACTTGTGCGTTCTGTCAGTAGGGAAATGGTACATTTAAAGGGAGAAACAAATGGAGTAAAATAACTTTAAAAACTCAAACTCTAAAATACCTCTATGGCATCAACATGCTGAAAAATATTTTTCTGTTTGTAAAGCCACAAGCATGCATTACATCCTTGGCACAGCAAGCGGAGCAAGAATGGGTATCACTGCAACATTCACAGACAGATACACAGAAAACAAGTTTCTTTCTACGATATTGAAAAATAACAATGGTTAACATTGGTCATTGTAAGGAGAGTGTAACAAATATAAATAAAAACCATTGTACTAGTCCAACAAACCTCTCATGATTTCAATCTGTACTTTTCCTCATTCACAGGCACTGCACATTTTGACATTCAATTGGTCTTTAACGTATCTGCAGTGTGATTTATCTCTGAGTGGGTGGCAAACAATGAGGATTGCTCTGAAAATGTTACATTTTGCACTTGGCCTTCCAGTAAGCTGCTGTTCTTATTAACTCTGTTACTCAGTTTAATGGCCAACTAAACCTACCAACAGTCCACAATACTACCTTTGGATTAGCTATACAGCTTCAGAGATCCCAGTAAGTAATGGTTTTGATGGTGCCACACCTGACATTCTTTCGCTATATTTCTAGCACCTTTGACTAGGCATGTTAAAACCATTGTGTACCCGGTTTTAGAACATTGGTGAATCTATCGACAGTCTGATTTCCATTACTTTATTTGAAGCACTTTATTAAAATCTTCCAAGAACACATCTTAAGAACTACCAATAATGGATAAGTCTCGCAAATGCAAAGACATTTTAAACCCCAACTAATTGCTCACATAGCATTTCCAACACGTGTGATTCACTTCTGAGTCCCAGGATTTGAAGAAGTTTATTAAATGTTTAATGCAAGTAATTAAAACACAGCTTTCTACCTATCCCTGTGTTGAGTTTGTTTATCTGATGAAGCCATATGAGGTGCTTCCTGTATCAGTGATCCCGCTAGGATCAATGATGATATATGACAGTGGAATTTTTGCTCTTGCATCTCTCACTGGACTTTGGCTCTGATCCAAAAGTAAAGGGATGGTTTGAACACTTTATGATTTTGTGTGAAGTTAACAAGGGGCTGGCTTCTTATGTAATATTTTAAAGGACAAGACAAAGATTGCAAACATTTCTGATAATAGGGCATTGCCAGCAATACGGTTGACAATATGGCTTCCATTCCTCGAGAAATGAGGGCTCCTTTCAAGGATCCAATTCATGACCGAAATGAAGGATTCTGGAGTGGTGCAACAACTTTCTCTAATACCAGAGTTACATATATAGATACATACATAGAATATAGGAATAGGAGGAGGCCTTTTGGCACTTCAGCCTGCTCTGCCATTCATCACGATCATGGCTGATCATCCAACTCAATATTGTTATGGGCGAGGCGTTTTCAGAACCCCAAAATGTATCACGGAGTTCAATCAACCTGCCCCTTTAATGGATTTGTTGCTTTTCCTAGCACACGGCTTGTTCCCTAGGTGTGGGATTACAATTATGGACACGTGGGTTTTTAAACACAAAACAATGAGCTCAACTTAACATCTTAAATAAACATTGGATCTCTTAACACCCCTTACTCCAAAGATAACTCAGAAAATATTGCAACAGTAAATAATTCCTCAAAATGTTCCTTCAAACTTCCAAGAGACTTAACACCTTTAAACAGAATCACATCAGGTTAAAGGCTTTACTATTATGAGTTTAAATCACCCAAATGATCCAGAGATAGTCTTTCATGGCAGAGATCCAGCTCACTACAAACACAGACACTCCCAAGCTCTTTTCAAACGGCAACTGCAGCTCTCTGGAAACACACAGACACACACAAGCTGCTTTTTCGAACTGCAAAACTAAACTGCAAAATGGCTGACTTGACCTCAGCTCCACCCACTCTCTGACATCACTGTTTTCTTAATGGTACATTGCTTAAACATCCATGTCTTAAAGGTATTCTCACACGAAACCTCCCCCCAAGAAAAAAAATAAACCATCAACTTCAAGATGGTTTCATTTTTCACTTTTGCACCATCCACTAAGAAATGCACACAGTAAATATACATTTTCATTTAAAAAAAATACAACACATGCAAACAGCTATAATAATATAGTCCATTTTTCTTCGTCGTTTTTCCTCCACCCAAAATCCTTCTCGATTGATCACATTCGTGACAAAGCATCGGCTATCACATTTTCCCGTCCTGCCACATGTACTATTTTTAAATGAAATGGCTGTAACAACAAACTCCAGTGAAACAGCCTTGCATTGTTATTCCGGAATCGCTCCAAAAACGTCAAAGGATTATGATCTGTATATATAATGGTGTCAGACTGATTACTGGTCACATAAATGTGAAAATGTTGCAAAGCCAGCACCAAACTCAAAGTCTCCTTCTCAATCGTCAAATACGTGTTCTGGTGAGAATTCAATTTCTTTGAAAAATAACTAACAGGCCGCTCTAGCCCTTCATCATCGTCTTGTAGAAGCACCGCACCTACACCCACATCGCTCGCATCAACAGCCACTTTGAAGGGTTTGGTATAATTTGGGATGACTAACACAGGAGCAGTGGTTAACACAGCCTTCAGGCCGTCAAATGCCTGTTGACACTCCGCTGTCCACTGGGATTTGTTACGCTTCTTGAGCAAGTCCGTCAGTGGAGCGGCCACACTGCTAAAATTTGGTACAAATTTCAGGTACAATCCGCTCATACCAAGAAATCGCATTATTTCCTGTCGTGTCGAGGGTATCGGAAACTCCCCAATAACTTTTGTTTTCGCATCTCGTGGGACCAGTCGACCCTGTCCGATTGTATGACCAAGGAAAGTGACTTGGGCTTTTCCAAATACACTTTTGGCTAGGTATATCACCAAACCCACCACTTGAAGTCGATCAAATAACTCCATCAGATGTTTTAAATGTTCTTTCCATGTCTGGCTGCAAACTACCAGATCGTCGATGTATACCGCACAATTAGGTAATCCTGAAACGACTGTATTAGTTATCCGTTGAAATGTTGCTGGGGCGTTTTTCATGCCAAATGGCAGAACTTTGAACTGGTATATACCATCTGGAGTCACAAAGCTGAATTCTCCTTCACCCTTTCGGATAAAGGTACCTGCCAGTAACGTTTCAGTAAATCCAATTTGGAAATAAAAGCGGATTGTCGCACTTTCTCAATGCAATCTTCCAAACGTGGGATAAGATAAGAGTCCATTCTTGTAACTGCACTCAGCTTTCGACAGTCCACACACAACCATTGGGTGCCGTCTGGTTTAGGTACCATCACTATGGGTGAGCTCCATTGGCTGCAACACACTTCAATTATGCCATTCTTCAGCATACTCTAAATCTCTTTGTTAACCTGTGCCAATTTTAAAGGATTAAGTCTGTATGGATGTTGTTTGATAGGAACAGCATTGCCCACATCTACGTCATGTATAGCCATTTTAGTACTTCCCAATTTATCTCGAGAAACTTGCCCATGTGATGTCAATAACTCTTTCAGGTCAGTTTGTTTTTCCCCTGGAAGGTAACTTAACAATTCATCCCATTTTTTAAGAACACCCTCATTTTCCAATTTAATTTGAGGTATGTCAAATTCACAGTCATCTGGATTTGGTTCATCACTTTGAGTTACAATCATTAAAACCTCCTTTTCCTCTCCTTCCCTTTCAAAGTACTTTTTAAGCATATTCACATGACACACTCGGTGAGTCTTCCTTCTATCTGGTGTTTTTACCACATAATTCACCTCACTTAATTTCCTTTCAATCTGATACGATCCACAAAACCTAGCTCTTAAAGGCTCCCCTACCACTGGTAACAACCCGTTTCATCACATTTTGTACACCTTTCAAATGTTGTCTAGCCAATTCATCTGCTCTATTTAATCGTTCCCTAAAATTTGACACGTAATCCAATAGTATAATTTCCGATTTCTCACCCACCAATTTTTCCTTAATCAATTTAAGTGGTCCTCTTACCTCATGACCAAAAATTAGTTCAAAAGGACTAAATTTGGTTGACTCATTAGGTGCAGCCCTAATTGCAAACAATACGAATGAGATTCCTTTATCCTAATTCTCTGGATAATCTTGACAATACGCTCTCAACATTGTCTTTAATGTCTGATGCCACCTTTCTAATGCTCCCTGCGATTCTGGATGGTACACAGTTAATTTAAATTGTTTTATTCCTAAGCTATCCATAACTTCTTTGAATAACTTTGAAGTAAAATTTGTTCCTTGATCCGATTGAATTTCTGTGGGTAGTCCCTATCTAGTAAAGAATTTAAGTAACTCCTCCACAATCCTTTTAGCTGTAATATTACGTACTGGAATGGCCTCTGGAAACCTAGTAGACACATCCATTTTAGTCAAAAGATATTGATTCCCACTTTTTGTTTTAGGAAGTGGTCCTACACAATCGATTAGGACCCTTGTAAAAGGTTCCTCAAATGCTGGAATGGGTATTAAGGGTGCTGGTTTTATCACTGCTTGAGTTTCCCCTATTACTTGACATGTGTGACATGATTGACAAAATTTAACTACATCTTTATGTAATCCAGGCCAATAAAAATGTTTCTGGATTTTAGCTTGAGTTTTCCTTATTCCCAAGTGACCTCCCACTGGTACCTCATGTGCAACTCGCAACACCTCCTTTCTATACCCTACCTCCAATACTACTTGATGAACTTCTGCCCACTTTTCATCCACCTGCATATGTACAAGTCTCCATTTTCTCATCAAGACATCATTTGTACGGTAATAACACTCTGGTATACTCTCAGATTCCTCTTCCGTATATGCTTTCTGATATATCCGTTTTATTTCTACATCTTTCTGTTGTAACTCTGCCAATTTTCCTGAACTAAAAATATCCGCCTCATCCTCCACCTGTTCTTGTTCTTTTTCAACCATCTGATCAAAAAATCATTTCTGATAATTGCACTTCAACTTCATTTCACTCTTTGATTTCTCCTCTTGTCTTAACCTGTGACTTTGTGACCTTGTTACTACACAATCCGGAAAAATCCCAGGATATTTGTCCTTCAACACTTCAGTTGACTGCTTATCAACCACAGTAGGCATCACTCCCACCTGCGATCCAGCTGTATCATTACCCAAGATAAACTGTATTCCTGGACCAGATAGTTTCTCTATTACTCCTACGACCACTTCACCACTCTTCACTGGACTTTCCAACCTTACCTTATATAATGGAACACTACTCCTCTCACCCTGAATTCCACATATCACCACCTTTTCTGGCAACATTCTTCCCAAACGAAATAATTTCCTCATCTGTTACCATTAAAGATTGACTTGCCCCTGTATCTCTTAAAATTGTGACTTCTTTACCTGCTCCTCCTGATGCACATGAGTAAACTTTACCCACACAAGTAAATTCTTTAAAGACATCTGGCACCTTCTTAACAATTACTTCTAGAACAGGCTGTACAATCGTTTGTACCTCCTTCACTTCCCTTGGGCTTTCCTTTACCACTCTAACAAACCCCACTTATCCTGTTTTACCACATCAGCCTTCCCAGTGCTTTTCTTCAACCACCAACACTGTGACTTTACATGGCTTGTTTATTACAGTGAAAACATCTGAAACTTTTCATTTCTTTTCCACCCGCCTGGATTTCTTTTTTAATCTGAGGTACACTCTCTTTATTGTCTCCCATCAGATCACCTTTACATTTACAACTTGAGTATTTCTCATGTCCCCAGTTTCTATCCCTCACTGGCTGAAACTGATGTTGGAAACCAATCTTTGATTTATGAACTAATTCATAATCATCTGCCATTTCTGCTGTTAATCTCACAGTTTTAACCCTCTGTTCTTCCACAAGAGTTCTCACTACATCAGGAATTGAATTTTTTCAGCTCCTCCAAAAGTATAATTTCTCTGAGAGCTTCATAAGTTTGGTCTATTTTCAAAGCCCTTATCCACCTATCAAAATTACTCTGTTTGAGCCTTTCAAACTCCATGTATGTTTGACAAAAGTTTTTCCTTAGATTTCTTAACCTTTGTCTGTAAGCTTTAGGCACTAGCTCATATGCACTTAAGATGGATTTCTTCACCTCCTCATACGTTCCAGACACCTCCTCCGGTAGTGATGCAAACACTTCACTAGCTCTACCTACCAGCTTTATTTGAATCAGTAACACCCACATGTCCTGTGGCCATTTCATTTGTTTAGCTACCTTCTCAAATGAAATGAAAAAGGCTTCCACTTCCTTCTCGCCAAACCTTGGCAATGCTTGGACATATTTAAATAGATTCCTACCAAGCCTTCGACTATGACACTCTTTCTCACTATCCTTATCACTATCATCCAACTGTACGTTTCCCTTTATGTCTGCCAATTTTAACTGATTGCCATGTTTCATGGCCATTTTCTGAAGTTCAAACTCCCTCTCTTTATCTTTTTCCCTGATCTATATATCCCTTTCTTATTCTTTCTTTTCTCCTTTCTTCCCTCTCCTTTTCTTTTTCCTCTCTCTCTCTTTCTCTTTCTTTTTCCTCTCTCTCTCTTTCTCTTTCTTTTTCCGCTCTCTCACTCATGTATTCAAGCCGCTTTAATTCTTTCTCATGTTCCAATTGTTTAATTTGCAACTGAATTTTTGCCATTTACAATGAGTCAAACTCTATCTCAGGCAACTTTAAATGCTTAACCTCTGCCATAATTACCTCACCTTTTCGCTAACGGTAATGCTAACTGCAATATTCTTGCCAAATCTAACAGTCTGCTTTCGTTTCTGTCTGTAAGGTACTACGTGTGACATTCTCCACCCCCAAAAACTTCTGAGCCTCTGAAAGAGCCATTGTTCACAACACTCTCCCCACTTAAACTAAAATACCACACCGGAAAAGCAACAATCCTTCACCGTCTTTAAGTTCACAAAAGCCAATCCAATAGATAGACTTTTATCCCAGACGAGCCCCCAATTGTTATGGGCGAGGCGTTTTCAGAACCCCAAAATGTATCATGGAGTTCAACCAACCTCCCCCTTTAATGTATTTGTTGCTTTTCCTAGCACACGGCTTGTTCCCTAGGGGTGGGATTACAATTATGGACACGTGGGTTTTTAAACACAAAACAATGTTTATTCCATGAGCTCAACTTAATATCTTAAATAAACATTGGATCTCTTAACTGGAACACTGCAAACACAGACACTCCCAAGCTCTTTTCAAACTGCAACTGCAGCTCTCTGGAAACACACAGACACACACAAGCTGCTTTTTCAAACTGCAAAACTAAACTGCAAAATGGCTGACCTGACCTCCGTTCCACCCACTCTCTGACATCACTGTTTTCTTAAAGGTACATTGCTTAAACATCCATGTCTTAAAGGTACTCTCACATGACAATAGCCTAATCCTGCTTTCTCCCCAAAGCCTTTGATCCCATTCTCCCCAAGTGCTATCTTGAATATATTCAATATTTTAGCATCAACTACTTCCTGTGGTAATAATGAATTTCACAGGCTCACCACTCTTTGGGTGAAGAAATGTCTCCTTATATCTGTCCAAAATGGTTTACCCTGAATCCTCAGACTGACCCCTGGTTCTGGACACACCCATAATTGTTAACATCTTCCCTGCATCTACCCTGTCTAGTCCCGTTAAAATTTGATAAGTCTCGATGAGATCCCCCATCATTCTTCTGAACTCCAGTGAGAACAATCCCAACCTAGTCAATCTCTCCTCATATGACAGTCCTGCCATCCCTGGTATCAGTCTGGTAAACCTTCGCTGCACTACCTCGAGAGCAAGAACATCCTTCCTTAGAGAAGGAGACCGAAACTGCACACAATACTCCAGGTGTGGCCTCACCCAGGCCCTGTATAATTGCAGCAACACATCCCTGCTTCTATACTCAAAACCTCTTGCAATGAAGGCCAACATACCATTAGCCTTCTTTACCGGCTGCTGCACCTGCATGCTGACCTTCAGCGACTGGTGCACAAGGACACACAGGTCCCGCTGCATACTCCCCTCTCCCAATTTACAACCATTCAGGTAGTAATCTGCCTTCCTGTTTTTGCTTCCAAAGTGAATAACCTCACACTTATCCAAATTATACTGCATTATATTATATTGATTGGAGAACGTAGACTTTAACTTCCTCTGACCCTCATCCAGCTGTTATTTTGTGCATGAGGGCACATTGTTACAGCAAATAAAAACATATTTTGAATCCTTCTGTTACAAGTTACAAGTACCTTACGGGGTGTGAACAATGAACTGTCCCATGGACCTTGCAGAATATGAGCTCCCCCGTTAAGGGGGCGGGGACCTCTAAACAATGTATAGTTGTACGGTATATAAAGCTGGTCAGTTAAGCACTGGCAAGGCAGACCCAGTTGGGATCTACCGTGTGATGTATCTAATCATAGATTATCATAGAATTTACAGTGCAGAAGGAGGCCATTCGGCCCATCGAGTCTGCACCAGCTCTTGGAAAGAGCACCCTACCCAAGGTCAACACCTCTACCCTATCCCCATAACCCAGTAACCCCACCCAACACTAAGGGCAATTTTGGACACTAAGGGCAATTTATCATGGCCAATCCACCTAACCTGCACATCTTTGGACTGTGGGAGGAAACCGGAGCACCCGGAGGAAACCCACGCACACACGGGGAGAATGTGCAGACTCCGCACAGGCAGTGACCCAAGCAGTGACTACAGTAATAGTTACTGTAAATAAACTAAGTTGATTTGAACTACTTGGTGTGGACTTCTTTTTGGCCTTATAAAACCTTCACAGCTATAAAAGCCTCCAAGGTTCACTGCAAGGTGGTACATCCTTTCTTAAAGTGACACTAACAGCTAATGTAAGAATCGGAACACTTTTCAATAAAAGAAACCAAATGAAGGCATGCTTGTTATTTATCATCAATCAGGAATAGTAAAAATAGGCAAGATTTAATTACCAAGTGAGAGCAAGAGAGAAGAGATGAATGGGAATTCTGCTCTATTCCTTCACAATACAAATAAATCCCTTCGGGCCATAATAAAAATGAAGGGAAACGGTCAGTATACAGTAGCACCAAAAGTCCTGGCCAAGCTTAATCACACTTGGAGATCACTCTCCTCTGAGTGACCTCAATCGGCTTTACATATCAAATTTGTATAACGTAACTATCCTTCAACTCAGTCCACCTTGCTATGGAAATAATGCAGCTGTACTCAAAAGTTTTGGTTGGCTATATTTTCAGTCAGGAGCTCAGAGACACTGTTTGCTTTGCCCTACTTCTAACTTATTGGCTAACACAGTGGTACATTGGGCAAATCCTCTATCTGCACCCTCAATGACCAATGCAGATTTATCTCAGAAAAAGAACTTGCTTGTTCTTTTCCAAATTGCCCTTTCAATTCTTATACTTTCCTGAGGATTTTTCTCTTGTTCCCCTCTCTTCCTGACATCTTATTCTCTCAATGAGTCAGAAAACTATCTGTGACAATTTAGATTTTCCGCAGATCACCTTAGCCTCTCTGACCAATGCCTTCAGTAATTTTGAGGAACTCAACAGCTGTGTGATATGTCGGTAGGTGTTAACAAGGAGCTTTGCTTTCTACTGGATAAACGTCAGGCAGTGAATATTGAGCCTCTTAATGTCCATTTCTTTGCAACGAATATTGAACACTTGGAATAATCTTCCACGTAGAACGGTGCAAGCAAATGCATCAGATGTCCACTCTTTGGCATGATCAGGGACTGCAGATTTTTCTTTTTGATAGATTAACCACGATTGACAGAATCTCATTCCTAATCTTCATTCATTTTGAGACCTTGTGATTGCAATTATGATGCTTTATTTATATCTGTGTTTACTGGCAAGATTATGTGACTCATCAGCTAATTTGAGCTGTACTTACATAGGTTTAACTGTTTCTTCTGATACATGAAAGGCATGTTATATGTTTCTGCCTCAGTTGTTCATTGCTTTTTTTTAACTCATTCATCGGATGTGAATCTTGCTGCCAAAGCCAACGTTTATTACCCATCCTTAATTACCCTTGAGAAGTTGATGAGTCGCCTCTTTGAGCTGCTGCAGTCAGTACACTGGCAATGCGTTTAAGTAGGGAGTGTTGACTGAGTGGTAGTGAAGGAATGGTGACACGTTTCCAAGTCAGATATATGCGTGACTCGGAGGGGTAATTGCAGGTGCTGGTGTTGCCAAGCTCCTGCTGCCTTTGTTTTCTAGGCAGTAGAGGTTTCAGGTTTGGAAAGTGCAATTGTAGAAACCTTAGTGAGTTGCTGGAGTACATTCTGTAGATGGTACACACTACTGTGGCCAGTGGTGGAGAGAGTGAACGGTTAAGATAATGAATGGAGTGCCATTTAAATTGGCGGCATTGTCCTGAATTGTGTCAAGCTTCTGGATCACCTTAGGTCATGCAATGCTGGTCCAAGGCAATGGAAGTTCTCCTACATGAGTTCTTGGAGTCAGTGGACTGGTCCATATTCAAGAACTCAGTGGCCAACCCAGACGAGTTGGCCACCATCTTCAGATACTTCACCAGTAAGTGTGTCGAGGACTGCATGCCAAAGAAGATAGTACGTGCGTTCCCCAATTGGAAACCATGATTTAACTGGGAGATCCACTCCCTACTGAAGACCTGGTCTGACAGGCGACCCTGACCTATACAAGAAATCTAGGTTCAATCTCCGCAAAACCATCAGGGCCGCCAAGAGACAATACCAGACTAAGCTAGAGTCACAGACTAATGACATGGACTCTCGTCGGTTGTGGCAAGGCTTAAACAATACAACGGGCTACAAAGCAAAGCCGAGTAGGATCTCCGGCAACAGTGCACCCCGTCCCGATGAATTCAATACATTCTATGCTCGTTTGGAGCAAGAAGCGAACAAAACTTTGTCAACTGTTCCAACAGCCTTGGACACACACTTACCTACTGTCACAGCTCCAGGAGTCAGATCAACCTTTTTGAAAGTGAACCCACAGAGAGCAATGGGTTCTGATGGTACTCTGGTTGTGCATTCAGAACCTGCGCTGCCCAACTGGCTGGTGTGTTCGCAGACATCTTCAATCTCTCCCTACTCCGTTCCGAGGTTCAAGAAAATCATTACAATATCAGTGATAAAGAAGAACCAGGCAATGTGCCTCAAGAACTACTGTTCGGTGGCCTTGACATTTATCATTATGAATTGCCTCGAGAAGTTGGTCATGAGACTCATCAACTCTGTACTTCCAGAATACCTTGATCCACTGCAATTCGCATACTGCCACAGCTGGTCCACAGCAGACGCTATCTCATAGCTAGATTTTTTTAAAAAGGCGGCACGGTAGCACAGTGGTTAGCACAGTTGCTTTACAGCTCCAGGGTCCCAGATTCGATTCCTAGCTTGGGCCACTGTCTGTGTGGAGTCTGCACGTTCTGCCCATGTCTGCGTGGGTTTCCTCTGGGTGCTCCGGTTTCCTCCCACAGTCTAAAGATGTGCAGGTTAGGTGGATTGGCCATGCTAAATTACCCTTAGTGTCCAAAAGGTTACGGGGATAGGGTGGAGGTGTGGGCTTAGGTAGGGTGCTCTTTCCAAGGGCTGGAGCAGACTCAATGGGCTGAATAGCCTCCTTCTGCACTGTACATGCTATGATCTCTCTGGCCCTACACTCATCCCTAGAGCATCTTGACAAAAAGGATTCCTACGCAGACTCCTATTTATTGACCACAGCTCTGCCTTCAACATCATAATCCCAGCCAAGCACATATCCAAACTCCAAAACGTAGGACCAAGCTCCTTCCTCTGCAACTGGATCCTTGACTTCCTGACCATAGACCACAATCAGAAAGGATAAACAATGACATCTCCTCCACAATAGTCCTCAATACCGGGGCCCCACAAGACTGCATACTTAGCCCCCTACTTTACTCCTTATACACACAAGACTATGTGGCAAACATTCGGCTGAAACTATCTAAACGTTTGCTGATGACACGACCGGAGTGGGTCGGATCTCAAACAACGATGAGTCAGAGCGTAGGAGGGAGATAGAGAACCTAGTGGAGTGGTGCAATGACAACAATCTCTCCCTCAATGTCAGCAAAACTAAAGAGGTGGTCATTGACTTGAGGAAGTGAAGTATTGTACACACTCCTGTCTGCATCAATGGTGCCGAGGTGGAGATGGTTGAAAGCTTCAAATTCCTCGATATACACATCATCAACAATCTGTCCTGGTCCACCCACGTCGACACTATGACCAAAAAAGCACAAAAGTGCCTATACGCCCTCAGGAAACTAAGGAAATTCAGCATGTCCACACTGATGCTTACCAATTTTTACAGATGCACCATAGAAAGTACCCTATCTGGCTGTATAGCAGCCTGGTATGGCAACTGCTCGGCCCAAGACCATAAGAAAATGCAGAGAGTCGTGAACACAGCCCAGTCCATCATGTGAACCCTCCTCCCAACCATTGACTCTGTCTACACCTCCAGCGGGCAGCATAAACAAAGACCCCTCCCACATGGGTATTCTCTCTTCCAACATCTTCCATTAGGCAGAAGATATAGAAGTCGGAGAACATGCACTAACAAATTCAAAAACAGCTTCTTCCCCGCTGTTACCAGACTCCTGTGACCCTCTTACTGACTGAACTGATCTCTCTACAAATCGTCTCTACTGTTGTAGCACTATACTCTGTATGCTTCACCGATGCCTGTGTATTTATATTGTGTATTTATCGTATGTCCTATGTTTTTCATGTGTGGAATGATCTGCCTGGAGTGTACGCAGGACAATATTTTTCACTGTACCTCAGTACATGTGACAATAAATCTAAATCTTGAGTTTTGTTGCGGGCAGCATTCACCTGGGGAAGTAAAGATTAAAACATCACATAATAATTTCAACAACTTCAGATGATTAGCTCTACCCCACCTTGACCCCTTTGTTTTCATCCCAATTCATTTTAACTGTCTTTTAACATTTCTTTCTTTCTTACTTTCTTACATCTTATCCCCTTTCCTTAACTTTTCTCCCCTTTGCTTCCTCCTTCCCTTCCCCCACATCTACATGGGGACTGCCATTAGCACTCTTTCCCCATAGTTTCTTTGGCTATTAGCACCCTGTTCCCTTGGCTCCTGTGGCTATGACTCATCTTTCATTCTCACTCCACAGTATAAATAATTCCCACTTTCTCTGTCTTTTAGCTTTGACAAAGGGTCATCTGGACTTGAAATGTTAGCTCTTTTCTCCCCCTACAGATACTGCCAGACCTGCTGAGATTTTCCAGCATTTTCGCTTTGGTAATATAACATCACGGGCGGGATTCTCCCAGTCCGGGGCCGGGCCGGAGAATCCCCGTAACCGGGCCACGCCACCCAAATGCCGGGATGCGATACTCTGCAGAGCGGAGAATCGGCACTATTGGTGCCGGCGTGTTTAGGGCGTTGCCGGTTGCGGGTCGCTCTATGCGGCTGGCCTGCCGATTCTCGGGCCGGGATGGACCAAGTGGCCGTCGTGGAAATGCTGAGTCCCGCTGGTGCCGTTCTAACCTGCTCTGAGCCGGCGGGACCTCAGCATGGAAGGGTTGGGTGGTGGCCTGTGGGGGGGGGGGTACCGACCCAGGGGGGGCCTCTGATGCGACCTGGCTCGCGATCGGGGCCCACCGATCAGCTGGCCGGCCTCTCTGGCTGGGGGCCTCCTTTCCTACGCGCCGGCCCCTGTAGTTCTGCGCCATGTTGAGTCGGGGCGGCGCATTGAAGGAGGCCACTGCACATGCGCGCATTGGCGCTGATCCCACGGCGCACAGTTCATGCCGGGTTCGGCAGCTGGAGCGGCGTGAACCGCTCCAGCGCCCGGCTGGCTCCCTGTAGGGGCCAGAATTAGTCCTGGCAGCGGCCTGTTCACGCCGTCGTAAAATGGATGAGAGAATCCTGCCCCAAATTCCTGGCTTGAGCCTTGTAGATGGTGGACAAGCTTTGGGACAGGAGGTGAGTTATTCATTGCAGAATGTCCAGCATCTGACCAGCCCTGGTGACTGGTTCAATTAAGTCTCTGGCGAAAAGTGACCCCTCACCCCTTTACTGGATGTTGATTTTAGGGTATTCAGCAACGGCAATGCTTTTGAATATCAAGGTAGTTAGAAATGCTCATTGGCTGGCACTTTTGCTGTGCAAATGTTACTTGCCACTTATCAGCCAAAACCTGACTAAATGTTGTCCAGCTATTGCTGCATGCTGGCATGGGTTGCTTTATTTTCTGAGGATTTGTGAATAAAATTGAACAATGAGTAATCATTTGCAAAACTCCCCACCTTGTAGTTTGTGGATGATTGTCTCCAACAAACACAATCATCTTGCTTTGAGTGAGGTATGACAGCCAATGTGGAGATGTCCCACCAATTTCCATTTATTTCAATTTCACTACCACTCCTTGATGCTGCACCTGGTAATCATTGTTTTGATTCTAAGTACAACTACTCATCTCATCTCTGGAATTCAACTCTTTTGTCCATGTATGAGCCATGGTTGTAATCAGATCTGAAACCAAGTGGTCCTGGAGCAATGCAAACAAAGCTTCGTTGAGCTTGTTACTGGTGCATGAATTGTGTTTGATAGCATAATTGATTAAAGCTGCCATCACTGGCCTGATGATTGAGATTAGACTGGAATCGGTTAACTCAGTTGGTGAGGTGACTCGAGTGTAGTGCAGAATGATGCTGGTTTTTAAAAAATCATTTACGTGGACATTGCTGGCTAGGCTAATGTTTATTGCCCATTCTTTTTTAAAAATTTAGAGTACCCAATAATTTTCTTTTCCTAATTAAGGGGCAATTTAGCATGGCCAATCCACCTAACCAGCACATCTTGGGGGGTTGTGGGGGTGAAACCCACGGGGAGAATGGGCAAACTCCTCACGTACACTGACCCAGGGCCGGGATTCTAACCCGGGTCCTCAGTGCTATAGTCCCAGTGTTAACCACTGTGTCACCATGCTGCCCTATTGCCCATTCTTAATTGCCCTTGAGAAAGTAGTGGTGAGCTGTGTTCTTCAACCTTTGCAGTCCCTGTGGTGTAGATACACCCACAGTGCTGTTAGGGAGGGAGTACCAGGATTTTGACCCAGCGACAGTGAAGGTACGGCGATATATTTCCAAGTCAGGGTGGCATTTGACATAACGGGGAACTTCCCGATGGTGGTGTTTTCCTGTGTCTGCTGCCTTTGCCATTCTAGATGACAGGTTCTGGGTTTGGAAGATACTGCCTGAGGAGCCTTGGTGAGTTCCTGCAGTGCATCTTATAGATGTTGCACATGGCTGCCACTGTCCGTTGGTGGTGGAGGGAGTGAATGTTTGTGGAAGGGGTGTGAATTAAGGAGTCTGCTTTAACCTGGATGCTGTCAAGATTCTTGTGCATTGTTGGAGCTTTATTCATCTGGGTAAGTGGAAATTATTCCATCACTCTCCTGACTTGTGCCTTGTAGGTAGCGGACAGCATTTGGGGAATCAGGAGGTGAGTTACTCACTGCAGGATTCCTAGCCTCTGACCTTCTCTTGTAACCATGGTATTCATATGGCTGGTCCAGTTCAGTTTCTGAACTGCATATGCACAATCACCCTACAGGCTATGAAAGTTTGTGGAGACCTGCTCCTTCACCTTGCCCTATGTTTGTTACGGAGTGGTGCTCCTCAAATTAAATAATCCTTGTTTCTCACTAACAGTGAGAGATGCCTGTCTTCCTCGTGGACTATGGCTAACTACCTTACCTGAGAATGGACTAATGGGGAGATAACTGATTGGATTAGATTTGTACCTTTGGTGAACAGCATGGGCGCGATTCTCCACTCCCACGCCGGTTGGGAGAATCGCCTGGGCCACCAAAATTTCCGGCGTTCACGATGGCGCGGCCACTTCGGCGTGGGAGTGGAGAATCCCATGTACCTGGGTAGTTTATGTTGTGTTGATGGTAGTGCTGTAGCTGCACTGGAATAGCTTGGCTGGAAATGAGACTAGTTCTGAAGCCACATAACTTCAGTATAACAGCCAGGATGTTGCCAGGACCCATAGTTGTATTCTGTGTCCTCAGTCATTTTTTTGATATCATATAGAATTAAGTGAATTGACTGAAGACTGGCTTCTGTGAGAGTGGGGATCTCAGGGGGAGGCCGAGATGGATCATCCACTTAGGTTGCACATGCTTCAGCCTTCTCTTCAACGCTTATGTACTGAGCTCCGCATCATTGAGAATGGGAACGTTCATGGAGCTCCTCCTTCCCATCTGCCACCATTCACAGCTGGATGTGGTAGAACCGCAGAACCTTGTGCACATAACACTTGTCAGAACCGCTCTCCTTGAGCTGGCTGTGGAGTTCAACCCAAACTCTGCTCCTTCCATCTCCTCAATAGCCTGTGTCAATTGTAAGTATTTATAGTGCTTTTTGACCTTTATATGGGACACATTTATTTTATGAGCAATGACCTCTGTACTATTTTTCCTTCAGTATGAAATGCCAGCGAAGAAGTATTATTTACAAAATAAAATGTCAAAACATGCCTTTCACCATTGGTTTTAAGCATTTTCATGTCACTCATGTCCTGCAGACAAGGGGAGGAAATACTTGTAAAGAGGCCATTTCAAAATATTTCTCAGCTGATCAACAGGAGTTAAATGTGAATGGCTCATCATAGCCTCTCAGTTGATAAACTGGCACATTTCACAACTGAGAGTAAAAAACATATATACATACAGAATGTTCTAGACCCCTAAACCCAAGGTGAGTTATTGATTCATTCATAACGTGGTAAAAATTGAAGGGCGGGTTTAATAAGTGTCCAACAGGCAGTAAATCATCTTCAATCTGCAAGTCGGGTAAAATCTTCATTTATGCATTAGCATATGAAGGATATTTTCAATTTTATTTTCTCTTAACTGTTAAATCAGGTCTGCCTAGAAACTGGTTCAAAACTGACAGGCTGACGCTAGGCTCAGAGAGCATTTCCCTGCAACACAATGGTTGGGGCCAAAGCATACTAATAATTGGGCTTCAGGCCTCATTTGAATCAGACAAGTGTGCTATGGCAGAATACTGTGGCTGTGAACTGTGGCTGCTTGCTGATTGAGTCCAGGCAGCTCGCTGATTAATCAGAATTGGACTTTGGGTCAGAGGTAGGCCACAGGCAAGTTTGGAAAAGGGTGGTGGGCGAGGGAAACCACAGGAGAGATAAGTTGATTGGTATGGAGAAACCAATTGGAAGGAATGATCTGCAAGAAGGAGGGCTATCAAGAGTAGAGGGAGGGAGAAATTGGGGTGGGAAGCTGAATTGTTCTCCTCTCAGTAGTAATTGGCACTCCAGTAAAATGGAGCATGTTTTCATCGTGGAAAAATTGGGAAACAGTGGTCACAATACCATTAGGTTTAGAGTAGTTTTGGACAAGGAAAAATCAAATGTGAAAATATTTATATTATTTAATTGGAGGACGTCTAATTTCAGGAAGGCCTGGGTGAATTGGAATTAAATACCAATACCGACCCCTAAAAATTCAATATATACCTTCATCCAAACTTGAAATAAAAGCATTCCGTACTATTCTCTCTCTCCTGTTACCTGGCCAACTTTGTTTCCATACTGTCGCCGTCCCTTTTATCCCATGGTCTTTACTTTTGTTTGCAAGCCTGTTATGTGGCACTTTATCAAATGATTTTTCAAAATCCCTGTGCACGACATCAACATTCTTTGTTACCTCATCAAAAAAACTCATCAAATTAATTAAACATGATTTACCTTGAACAAATCATGCTGGCTTTCCTTAATTAACCCATATTTGTCCAAGTGACAGTACATTTTGTCATGGATTATTATTTTTAAAAACGTCACCACCACCAATGGCCTGTAGTTGTTGGATTTAATCCAATACTGTGTTTTGAACAAGAGAGTAACATCTGAAATTGCCTAGTCCTCTTGCACCACTCTAAGTCAAAGGAGGATTGGAAAATTATGGCCAGTACATTCACAATTTTCACCCCCTACTTCCCTCAATATCCTCGGATGCATTTGATCTGGTCCTGTTGCCTCATTAACTGTAAGTATAGCCAGCCTTCCTAATACCTCTTTCGCAATTTTTTACACATGGAATAAAATGAAAATCGCTATTGTCACGTAGGCTTCAAATGAAGTTACTGTGAAAAGCCCCTAGTCGCCACATTCCAGCGCCTGTTCGGGGAGGCTGGTACGGGAATTGAACCATGCTGCTGGCCTGCCTTCGTCTGCTTTAAAAGCCAGCAATTTAGCCTTGTTCTAAACCAGCCCCTGATCGTGTCTCAGCTGCCTCTTCTTTCACTACAACTTTTGCAGCATCTTCTTTCTTGGCAAATATCGATGCAAATGCTCTTTTAGTGCCTCAGCCATGTCAACTGTCTCAATGTGTAATCCTCTTTGCGCTCCCAAATTTAGCCGACTCCTCTTTTACCACCCCTTTAATACGCATATGCATGTCGGTGAATTGTAGCTTTCTTCTTCCCTTCACGACTCTCTCTTTGCTTCTCTTATTTTTTTCTTCCCTTCTCCCTTTTTATATTATCCTGGACCTCACTTGTATTATCAAGCTGACATTTGTCATAGCCACCATTTTTCTGCTTCATCTTACTCCATCTTTTGTCACCCAGTGAGCTTTATCTTTGCTTTCCGACCTTTCCCCCTTTGAAATGTACCTCAATTACACATGATCAATCTCCTCTTCAAAGGCAGCCCATTGTTCCATTACAGATTTGCTTCCCAGTCTCTGGTTCCCATTTACCTGGGCCAGATAAATTCTGATCCCATTGAACCTTATGACACTATGATAAATTTCCAAAATCTTAACTGATTTGACACTTGACCCACTTCATTCCTCAGAACCTGATTCAGTAATGCCTCTACTTCCTCCTAGTTCGATTGGAAACATACACACCTGGAAAATTGTCCTGAATACATTATAGAAACTCTTCCCCTTTCTAACCTTTTCACTATAACTCTGTCAGTCCACAATAGGATAACTGAATGTTTCCAATTATT
The DNA here is from genome assembly GCF_047496885.1 of Scyliorhinus torazame. Taxonomy (NCBI): domain Eukaryota; kingdom Metazoa; phylum Chordata; class Chondrichthyes; order Carcharhiniformes; family Scyliorhinidae; genus Scyliorhinus; species Scyliorhinus torazame. The sequence continues at coordinate 207,904,155 of NC_092710.1, forward strand.
GCTATTCTATAGTTCTTGTACTCTGTAATTTCCATGGAAATGTGTTCCTCTATATGCTTTTCTCTTTTAAAAATTTGTTCACTGGACATGGGTGTCGCAGGCTGGGCCAGCATTTATTGCCTATCCCTAATTGCCCTTGAGGGGCCATTGAAGAGTCAACCATGTTGCTTTGGATCTGGAGTCATGTATATGTGGAGTCACATATAAGGCAGACCAGGTAAAGACGGCAGATTGACTTCCCCAAAGGACATTAGTGAACCAGATGGGTTTTTACAACAATCGGTCATCATTAGACTTTAATTCCAGATTTTTATTGAATTTGAGTTTCACTATCTGCAGTGGCGGGATTTGAACCTGGATCCCCAGAGCATTACCCTGGGTCTCTGATTTACTAGTCCAGTGACAATGCCACTACGTCACCGCCTCCCCTATCGAATACAACAGGTAGCATGATATATCTCGATTGTTTCTTAACACTAAGCATATAGATTCTAAACTATATCCCTCCATGTATCTTCTCACTGAAGCACCGTAATATTCTCTTTCATCAAAACTGTCATTCTTCCTCCCTTCGATCTTCCCTATCTTTCCTAAATAACTGATGAGCAGCAGCTGTGATGTAATCTTATCTCCCCTAGTTCTTGGCCCAATCACCTTCCACTACTTCATCGTTGATCTTCTTTCCACCAGGATATCAAAAGTGGGCTGTACATGAATGATTTTTTTTGTTTTCACCTCCACTAGCAATTCCTTTGATAAAGAGCTGTCTATACACACTTGCTGGAATTGGTTACTATCCAGGCTTGGACTTAAACGTGGCAGGTCACATCGGTATCGCATAGTTACCAGCAAATGCCTTAAAGAAAAGAACGTGTACTGTCTCCATTCGCATGATAGTTTGAGGTAGTGGAGGCTAGGCGATGAGGGGAAAAAGGTCTGAGTGTGTGAACGGGGCGAGAGCTTCACAAGATAGTGCGCTTTGTAATTGATAATATGGAAAGATGTGTCATTTGAAACATGGAAGTCTGGCAATATCTGGTCTGAGAGAAACATTAGAGGATACAGGGAAAGATCCCACAAAGGGTTAACAGCAGCTGCCAGGGAAGGATTGTAAAATGCAGATATCCTTGGTCAAGCAGGCTTAGCAAAGAAGACAAACAGGATTTTGAATGAAGCCCAAAACAATGGCTTACACCTTCATTGAAAGTAACTATCTTAGTAAGGATCTGAAAAAAGAATGGATGGGGTTCAGTTGAATTTGGTGATAATTCTAGGTGTGAAAAGTTGCTAATACCAGGTTTATCAGTCTACGAAAAACATAATTCAAAGCCAAAATCAAAGTCAAAATTGAGCTGAGGACAGAATTGGAAAATAAAACTATAGAAATGACAGTAATTAAAAGTAACACCTCTTGAAATCAAAGCATTTTGAACATCACAAAGGAAACAATGTAATCAGATCTATGAGATGAAGTCATGTCAAAATGTATACTTAGTTGGATTAAAAGGTTTAGATCAAAAGAAACATTTTACAATCAAAGAAAGTAAGAGTTACTTTACAATAAAATCATAAAAACTTAATTGTTAGAAAGCGAATATAAACCGAGAGACCAGGGCAGGAACTATCCAGAACCAGAACTCGGAGAGAGAGAGCTCAGAGAGAGAGGGGAGAAGCAGAGACAGATTACACAGTCAGCTCGGTCATGGGAAAGATAGGACACAGCAACCGAGCTAACCAGCGAATACATCTTTAAAAGACCAGACTTTAAAGAAGATTGATTGTCAAGTTGGGCCTGAAGGTCCCTTCAACCAACCAGAAGGGTCCAGAAGCAAGGTCTTTTTACTTTTCTGTAAAGACAGTGATGGCATCTTTTAAAAAGAGAAAAAATATATAATAAAATAACTTAAAAGTTTTAACCTGAAACAGTGGTTATTCCAAAGTCTACTTTACTTACTTAGCAATGCGGGACCCAGGATCGATGCTACTAAGTGGTAAGTAGATGGAATCTTTGGTGAAGGTATGGGTTATACCAGGGGATAACTTGAAAATATAGTTTGACCTGAATAGCACCCACTGAAGCTTGCATCGAAGTCGGGGAGTGAGAATCCCTGATCACCATTTAGAATGTCGGCCCTTTTTGGTATAGGGGGACTTCTAAGAATAGTGGTGAGTTTTCAAAAACAGCTTGCAAAATGAAAACTTGGAATGCTGTTATCTGAACTATGTTCTTTACCATTTCATCAGGTGATACACAAATAGCTTCTACTTTGGTGTGTGGGAGGAAGAAATGTACAGAATAAACAATTTGTTTTAAAATGTATATGAAGCATCCTTTCATCCTGCTCATTATGTATCCTGCAGCCAACCCATCACCCAGCATTATTCATTAATCACTATTGCCGTTCTGGTAATTAATGAACTAAGTAGCGCTCTTGTGTGTTTGAAAACCTGACAGCATTGCTATCCCATTAATTAAGGGAATTATACATTTATTTACAGAATCACTGAGTTGTTGTGGCACAGAAGGAGGCCATTTGGCCCACCAGGCAGAGCATTCCTGACCCTTGCTGCGTGAAAAGGTTGTTCCTACACATTTCTCTGCATTATTTTCGAATGCTGTTCACTGTTTTGTTACCTGTGTGGTAGGTAACATGTGCTACTCAATCCTTGGTTAATGATGAGGTCTTCTGAAACTCGATGAAGAAGACTCAAACTCGTCCAGTAGTAACAAAAGGTATATTGAGTAACTATAACAATAATTGCATGAGTTCTTTACTTTAACTTTGATACTAGTGATAAGGTTAACAAGATCTAACTACAGTAACTATATGTAACTCCACTAGCCATCTGAACGAATCTGATACTGCCTTGGTCACAGTGCAGAGGGAGAGACACAATGTGGTTGCTTTTTAATACCCCTGTTGGTCTGGCCCTCTAGTGATAATGTGGTTCTACTGATTGCACATTAACCCCTTATGTACATGCACATACAGAGATCACTACATTCACTAAGTTTGATTTGTGCAAAACATGCTAATGTAAAATAGATTTTTGTGATATTATTAAGTAAAAACAGCATTTTGTGTCATTACATCGGGTTTGTGACATCCGTCTTCTTGGAAATGCAGGCATGCCCATTTTTTTATTTGCGTGCATCTGAATGATGAAGCCTGAGACACACCCGAGATTAGGTCAGCCTGGGAGGGAAAGGAAATTGAAAGGGCCAAAGGGAGGGTAATGTCAGGAAGCAAGTTTTTAATTTTATTTTAGGTTTACTTGTGAATAGGAATCTTCCTCTGAGCCATACCTGGAAGCTTCCCCTCTTCCCATTCAGCCCCAACTTTTACCTGACTGCTGGTGACTGTTCTCTCGGGTGCTCTCCCATCACCCACCCCATAGCAGCCTTGTATCTGCAATCTCCCCCACTCCCTCTTGCTGACCAAGTAGGGAACCTGCCTGGCTTGACCAGACTCTGATGAAAGTTGTAATAATGAAGCCTCGCGGTTAAGATCTTACTCTTTGATAGTGTACCCTGTACCAGTCCACCACTTCAACATTTGACATTTGGGCCTCTGTCTGTGTTCATCCCCAACAAGGAACTTGCTAACATAATGATCAGAGTTTTACCAACCCATAGAGGCAGGTTCTGGAGGCAAGGGGTGGGTGTAGAAATTTACAATGCAAGACTTTGAGTCATCTCCCCAATATGTTTCCGCCTCTGAGCTCTTTTCCTGGAGGTGGGCTTCCTGAGGCAATGGCCCACATGGCAACAATGGGTAATCAGTTAAAGGTAAATAGTCCCTATTCTGGAACTGCAAGTGGCACATGGACACCTCCACGGTTTCAAGAACCTTGCAAAACATTGCAAAGGAATTCATGGCGTTAGTGTATGATGTTGCAAAGTCATGTAAAGACAACACATTCGTAGGCATTTGGAGCTTTTCCAACTGTATTCACATCCTCAAGAAAGTTCTGTCCTCTATTCATAGGATGGCATTTGGACCTTAATTTAAGTGCCTTCATCTTGTGGACGTTCTTTTGCTTTCCATAAGACCACAATACATAGGAACAGAATTAGGCCACTCGGCCCATTGAGTCTGCTCCGCCATTCAATCATTGCTGATATTTTCTCATCCCATTCTCCTGCCTTCTCCCCATAACTCCTGATCCCCTTATTAATCAAGAACCTATCTATCTCTGTCTTAAAGACACTCAGTGAATTGGCCTCTACAGCCTTCTGCGGCAAAGAGTTCCACAGATTCACCACCCTCTGGCTGAAGAACTGCCTCTCTTATCTCTGTTTTAAAGGATCGTCCCTTTAGTCTGAGATGGTGTCTTCTGCTTCTTGTTGTTCCGACAAGTGGAAACACCCTCTCCACGTCCACTCTATCCAGGCCTTGCAGTATCCTGTAAGTTTCAATACGATCCCCCCTCATCCTTCTAAACTCCAACGAGTACAGACCCAGAGCCCGCAACCGTTCCTCATACGACAAGTTCTTCATTCCAGGGATCATTCTTGTGAACCTGCTCTGGACCTTTTCCAAGGCCAGCACATCCTTCCTAAGATACAGGGCCCAAAACTGCTCTCAATACTCCAAATGGGGTTTGACCAGAATCTTATACAGCCTCAGAAGTACCTCCCTGGTCTTGTATTCTAGCCCTCTCGACATGAATGCTCACATTGCATTTGCCTTCTTAACTGCCGGCTGAACCTGCACGTTAACCTTGAGAGAATCGTGAACAAGGACTCCCAAGTTCATTGCCTTTTCAGTGGGACTGCCAGCCAGACCAAGTCTTGGCCCCATCTACATCCCTCCCATGTCTGTGTGCTGCCTGGTGTTGCAAATTCCACAACAAAAACAGAGCTGGCCTACTAATTAGTGCACAATTAAACCAGTAGCCACAATACTGAAGTACCAAGCTCAGGACTCGAAAATAAATATTTAGCAGAAGGAATAGAGGGAGAGAATATACACAAAATTATTTTATTCAAAGAATAAATGTTATTATTTCACTGGATGTGGGTGTCACTGGCTAGGCCAGACTTTCTTGTCTATCCTTAATTATCTTTGAGAAGATAGTGGTGAGCTGCCTCCTGAACCCCTGCAGTCTGTGTTGTAGGTACACTCACAGTACTGCTTAGGAAGGGAATGTAGGGATTTTGACCCAGCAGCAGTGAAGGAACTGCAATATAGTTACAAGAATGTGTTTGACTGTAGTAGCCATGTTTTTAAAAGAATCCTGGGCTGGATTCTCCCAAATTGGGACTATGTCCCCACGTTGGTGTAAAAACGCTGGCGTTTCACTCTGAAGATTCCTGCAGAAAAGATGAGCCGATTCAGTCACCTGCAGGGGGCGAGCACGGACCCAGAGTGATTCACACAGCTTTAGCTGCAGATACGGGCCCCGCACTTCCGGTTTTGAGTCCGCGCATGCGCACGGCTGCGGACTCCAGCCGCCATGCCGAGCGCCATGGCGGGCTCGGAACGCGGAAGCAGATGAAGGATGTAGACCCCCCGATTGGCCACGCGCCTGAAGAGCTGACTTCACTGCCTATAAGGACCCCGGCCCCACCAGGGCGGCTGCGGACTGAGTCCGCAGATGCCACGCGAGCTCCCCGAAGGGCGATAGGTGGTTAGAACCACACCATAGAACATACTGTGCAGAAGGAGGCCATTCGGCCCATCGAGTCTGCACCAACCCACTTCAGCCCTCACTTCCACCCTATCCCCATAACCCAGTAACTCCTCCTAACATTTTTGGACACTGAGGGCAATTTAGTATGCCCAATCCACCTAACCTGCACGTCTTTGGACTGTGGGAGGAAACCGGGACACCCAAAGGAAACCCACGCAGACACGGGGAGAACGTACAGACTCCATACAGCGAGTGACCCAGCAGGGTATCGAACCTGGGAACCTGGCGCTGTGAAGCCACAGTGCTAGCCACGTGTGCTGCTGTCGGGAACTCGACCGGTCGGGAGCAGAGGATCGCTGGTCAGGCCTCTGGCAATGGCCACCCAGCCGTGTGGAGTACTCCGTGATCACGCTGATTCTCGTGTCCCGGAAAATCGCCAGACCGGTGCCGGGCCCGATTTCGGCGTGAAAGTGGATTCTCCTCCTCTGCGCCGAACGCAATTTTGGTGTGGGGCTGCAGACATACCAGCCCCCTGTTTCCCAAGACCAGAAAGCTTTTTGGAACCAGAGGTGAAATTGACCTTTGTATGGCGCAGTGGATAGCCTCACGGCACCGAGGTCCCAGGTTCGATCCCGGCTCTGGGTCACTGTCCGTGTGGGGTTTGCACATTCTCCCAGTGTTTGCGTGGATTTCGCCCCCACAACCCAAAGATGTGCAGGGTAGGTCGATTAGACATTCTAAATTGCCCCTTATTTGGAAAAAATGAATTGGGTACTCTAAACTTATAATGAAAAAAAAAAGAATAAGGACCTGGTGGATTATGGGTTGTTCCATCCGAATTCTTAAAAAAAAATTTTTTTTTAAATTGAAATTTGTAAAAGTCTGGGTTAATACAATCTTGTTTGACTAGGGGGAGTCCCTAGGGAGTTGACTTGTTTCCAGCTTGGGGAGATGATGTTATTGCTGGGTGGAACTAAGGAATTAGGCATTGTGAGAAAGCTTTCTTAGTAGAGTTCTGGTCTGGCTAACTCTTCAAACCACAAATAAGGTATTTTGCTCTCACAATAGGATAGTTAAAAAAAATTACTAGTATTTAAAGCAGTGCAGACTTGTCTAAGGACAAGGGGGAAGCTGAATCAAACCAGTTGAAACAGCTTTTTGAAAACATCCAGCCAGATTCTGCAGGGGTTCTAACAGGAGCCAAATCTGTTTTGGGATGTGGGATGGATTGAGAGCTATAGTTTTAATCTTTCTTGTTGTTTAATTGGGAATTCTGGAGTTCAGAAGAATGAGCGGGGAATCTCATAGAAACCTATATAATTCTAACATAACTAGACAGGGTAGATGCAGGAAGGATATTCCCGATGGTGGAGGTGTCCAGAACCTGGGATCATCGTCTGAGGATACTGGGTAGACCATTTAGGACAGAGATGAGGAGACCTTTGTTCACCCAGAGACTGGTCGGCCTGTGGAATTTGTTACCACAGAGAATAGTTGAGGCCAAAGTAGTTGAGAAGGTTGAAGGCAGCACGGTGGCACAGTGGTTAGCACTGCTGCCTCACACCTCCAGGGACCAAGGTTCAATTCCGGCCTCAGGTGACTGTGTGGAGTTTGCACTTTCTCCCCGCGTCTGCATGGGTTTCCTCCAGGTGCTCCGGTTTCCACCCACAGTCCGAAGATGTGCAGGTTGGGTGGATTGGTCATTCTAAATTGCCCCTTAATATGCAAAAGGTTAGGTCAGGTTACGCGGATAGGGTGGAGGCATGGGCTTAAGTGCTCTTTCCAAGGACCGGTGCAGACTCGATGGGCCGAATGGCCTCCTTCTGCACTGTAAATTCTATGAAAAAAAAATGGCATGTGTTCGAGAAGCAGTTAGACATACGACTTAGGGCAAAGGGCATCAAAGGATGTTGGGGGAAAGTGGGATTAAGCTATTGAGTTGGATGATCTGCCATTATCATAATGAATGGTGGAGCAGGCTCAAAGGGCCGAATGGCCTCCTCCTGCTCATATTTTCTATGTTTCTAATAGAGATGGTAATTAAGGGTATTGAATTTACTCTATTTAGTAGTATTATTTAAAGGGTAATTGTAAACTATTTTCAGGTGTGTGATGAAAAATGTTAATACTGTGTTAATAATGAAGTTTTGTTTTAAAAATACCAAATCCCTATTTCTTTGTGCAATCACTCCTGGAGCAAAGTATCCTTTCTGCACAGTCTTAATAAAAAAAAATATTGGGGTTCCAAGTCACTGTTGGGGTCTGTTTGGGGATTGTAATAACAGTCTTTAGGAAACCTGGTTGACTCATTAGCATCTTATCACCCCGAGCCTTGGGTCTGCTGTGTGGTGCCCTGCCAATATTGGTGAGTGTGACAGGACATAATCCGCAAATTACATTATTCCCAGGATTTAGAACAGGGCCATGATGAGATCAGAAGGTTCTGCTCCATCACATTGCCATGGGCTAATGTGGCGCTTTGCGTCTGGAAGAACCGACTGCACATCCAATTTGGTGTTGCCAGTTTAACTTGATGTCAGTGAACCCAATGTTGTTTGTAGTGTTGAAATAATTGAAATGAATTTAAACATTAAATTTCCATTGGAATCCATATAACAACAATGTTTTCAATTAAATTTTGCTTTACATTGAAACTGATTCCACATTCTAACAGAGCTGTTCTTGTTTTCACTTGTAATAAACTAATTGCAGTCAGTTGCCAATTCCCGCCCTATGTAGATTGTCTCATAACTCTGCACAATGAGAATAAATTCAACTGCTCGTCACCTTTTTACTGGTAGAACACAAACTGTGGCTTTCAGTGTAAAAATAACCATATGAATGGTGTTGAACTACAGGAAAGGCTCCCTTGTTTAATCCTTGCTTTCATGTTGTTTTCATATGGCATTGTCCTTAGTCTAAATGTTCAACTACTGTAAAATTGGTATTCAGATCCTTCAGCTTTCGTTTACCTGATTTTTTTCCCCCTAATTTGTAGTCGAGGTTTGCAATGAGCATTTGGGTGAGAAAGTGGTGGCAGCCACAGAAGGTAACAAGGTGATTGGAACTCTGTATGGGGCCAAAATACTTATTGATGTTCTATAATGTTATTTGGCATAGCGCCAGAGAATAAATCCAGGTGATCGACACATGGAGGGATGTCTTTTATCAGAATTGGTTCCTCTCCATTCAGTTTACCCGCTCCACTTATGCTGATCAATACTCCTTCTTAACAAACTGCTGAAAGCCCATGTACTAATGCAGTTGTGTTTTGCCTCTTCTTATGCCTCACGCCGGCTTTGTTTTCTGATGATGTGTTGAAGTGTTATAAGAGAGCCTTTCGTGATAAAGGTGCCCTGATATGCAAATTGTTTTAGCTGGAGTAATTTATTAGACATTTGAAAATGAAATGAAATTAAAATCGCTTATTGTCACGAGTAGGCTTCACATGAAGTTACTGTGAAAAGCCCCTAGTCGCCACATTCCGGCGCCTGTTCGGGGAATCGAACCGTGCTGCTGGCTCTGCTTTCAAAGCCAGCGATTTAGCCCTGTGCTAAACAGCCCCATTTACTGCTACTGCCTTAACAAGTTGTGAGTTTGAGCCCCAATCCATTCTATGCCCCAGTGTAATGCTGAGGGGTTGAGGCGCAGTCAGAAGTGCCAACTTTTGGATGTTGAACCGAGGACACACCTGCTCACTTGATTGGCCATGAAATAGTTTATGACAGTAATTTGAAGAAGAACAGAGATGTTTTTCCCATTAACTTAGCTAATGTTTATCCTTCACCATTAACAATTTATTCAACAGCACATAAAACAGATTATTTTGGTCATTAACACTTTTCTATTTGTGGAATCTTGCTATGTATGAATTGGATGCAACATTTGCTACATCAGGGATTAGTATTCGGTCGTACTTCATTGGCTGCAAAGTAGTTTAGGGTGTCTGAAGGTTGTGCAAGGTGCTGTATAAATGCGCATCTGTTTTTTCTTAACTGGGGTCAAACTTGACACACTAAAAGTTAACAACTTCTTCAACTCTTTTGATACACCATCAATAATAGACGACGAGTGATAAACGTAACTGAGGCTTTAATACACTAAACAGCAAGCCTCCTGTCTCTGGACCTGAACTGGGTCTGGAGGCGGAGACTTGTCACTTTTATACAGAATCCCCGAGGGGAGGAGCCACAGGCGGAGCCAGCCTGGACAAGACCAGGCATGTACAACAGAGCACAGTGAATATAATACAATAACCACAATAACGTGGGTTACCACATTCACCCCCTGTTTAAAAAAAAAAGTCCGGCGGGGGTGAAGTGATGTTAAAGGTCAAGTCTGTCGGGGGCCTTGACCTTCCACTGTGACTGCCTCAGTCCCAGCTGTGGTGTTGGCACTGGCGTCGAGACCTGCGCGTCCGGGAGCGTGTTGTCATCTTTTTCACCCAGATGTTGAGTCGGCGAAGGGGGGGGGGGCAGTGTATGGGCGGGGTGTGCTTGTCCTTGCTGGGCCCGCGGGAGTCAGTTCATGAGGGAGATGGGCGGAGGTGGGGGGAGACGGTGTAGGATAGTGTGTGGTGGTGATTGTCGCCGGGGAGCCTGCAGGAGCCAAACCCGAAGGGAGAGTGTGTCCTGCCGCCCGTCCTGGTGTGTCATGCAGGCATATTGGGGTTTGCATGGAGCAGCAGGACCTTCTCGACGAGGGGGTCGGTTTTATGGCTCCTCGCATGCTTGCGGAGAAGAACGGGCCCCGGGACTGTCAGCCAGGATGGAAGCGAGACCCCGGAGGTGGACTTCCTGGGGAAGGCAAACATACGCTCATGAGGAATCTGGTTAGTAGTCGTACATAGAAGCGATTGGATGGAGTGGAGCGCATCGGGGAGGACCTCCTGCCAGCGGGAGACTGGGAGACATTTCGACCGTAGGGCCAGGAGGACGGCCTTCGAGACCGTTGCATTCTCCCTCTCCACCTGTCCGTTTCCCCGGGGGTTATAGCTGGTTGTTCTGCTGGATGCCTTTGCTGAGGAACTGATGCTCATAAAAGAGGAGCCCTGATCACTGTGGATTTAGGCGGGGAACCCGAACAGGGTGAAAAGGCTGTGCAGGGCCTTGATAACGGAGGCAGAGGTCATGTCAGAGCAGGGGATGGCGAAGGGGAATCGGGAGTACTCATCAACGATGTTGAGGAAGTACACGTTATGGTCAGTGGAGGGGAGGGGCCCTTTGAAGTCGATGCTGAGGTGCTCAAAGGGGCAAGAGGCCTTTACCAGGTGCCCTCTGTCTGGCCGATAGAAGTGCGGTTTCCTCCTCGATGGAGAAGGGCAGGTTGTGAGCCTTGATAAAGTGGAAAAAACGGGTGACCCCCAGGTGACAGAGGTCCTTGTGGAGGGCCCTGAGTCGGTCTACTTGTGCGCTGGCACATGTACCGCAGTATAGGGCATCTGGGGGGCTCATTGAGCTTCCCAGGCCGATACAAGATATCATAGCTGTAGGTGGAGAGCTCGATCCTCCACCTCAGGATCTTGTCGTTCTTGATTTTGCCCGGCTGTGTATTGTTAAACATGAAGGCAACCCACCGTTGGTCAATGTGGAGAGTGAGTCGCCTGCCGGCCAGGTAATGCCTCCAATGTCTCACAGCTTCTACTATGGCTTGGGCCTCTTTTTCAAAGTAGGAGTGTCGAATTTCGGAGGCATGGAGGGTACGGGAGAAGAAAGCCCGGGGTCTGCCCGCCTGGTTGAGTGTAGCGGCCAGAGCAAAGTCCGACTCATCGCTCTTCACTTGGAATGGGATGGACTCATCCACAGCGTGCATCGCGGCTATGGCGATGTCTGCTTTGATGCGATCGAAGGCCAGTCGGGCCTCAGTCCCCAGGGGAAATGTGGTGGATTTGATCAGTGGTCGGGTCTTGTCCGCGTAGTTGGGGACCCACTGGCCATAGTAAGAGAAGAACCCCAGGCATCCCTTCAGGGCCTTGGGGCAGTGGGGAAGGGGGAGTTCCAGGATGGAGCGCATGCGGTCGGGGTCGGGCCCGAGGACTCCGTGTTCTACGACGTAGCCGAGGATGGCCAGGCGGGTTGTGCGAAAGACACATTTCTCTCTATTATAAGTGAGGTTCAGGAGTTCCGCGGTGTGGAGGAAGCACTGGAGGTTCTTGTCATGGTCCTGCTGGTCACGGCCGCAGATGGTGACGTTGTCTAGGTACGGGAATGTGGCCCGCAGCCCGTACTTGTCAACCATTCAGTCCATTTTCCTTTGGAAGACCAAGACCCTTTGGAAGACTTTGGTGCCGCCAAAGGAAACCCTGAGGAAGTGATAGAGGCGGCCGTCTCCCTCGAAGGCAGTGTATTGGCGGTCCTCCGGGCGGATAGGGAGCTGGTGGTACGCAGACTTCAAGTCGACTGCAGAAAACTCGCTACTGTGCAATCTGATTGACCACGTCAGATATGAAGGGGAGGGGGTACGCATCGAGCTGCATGTACCGGTTGATGGTCTGGCTATAATTGATGACCATCCGGTGCTTCTCCCCAGTCTTGACAACCATCACTTGGGCTCTCCAGGGGCTGTTACTAGCCTCAATGATCCCCTCTCGCAGGAGTCGCTGGACCTCTGACCTGATGAAGGCCCTGTCCCGGGCACTGTAGCGTCTGCTCCTAGTAGCGACGGGCTTACAGTCGGGGGTGAGGTTTACGAAGAGAGAGGGTGGGGCGACCTTAATGGTCGCGAGGCTACAGACGGTGAGGGGGGCAAGGGCCCGTTGAACTTTCGGGTAAGGCTCTGGAGGTGGCACTGGAAGTCGAGCCTCAGTAATAAGGCAGCGCAGAGATGGCGGAGGACGTAGAGCCTAAAGTTTGTACTCTACGCCTTGCACAATGAGGGTCGTGAAACAGTACCCCCGGATTTCTACTGCGCGGGATCCGGAAGCCAGGGAGATTTTCTGGATCGCGGGTAGGATGGGCAGGGAGCAGCACCTTACCGTATCTGGATGTATGAAGCTGTCTGTGCTCCCGGAGTTGAAATGTCAGGCCGTCTCGAGCCCGTTGATCCGGACGGTCATTTAAAAAAAATATATATATATTTATTCAAATTTTTCAACAGATTTTCAACAAACCCCCCCCCCCGCAACAAAAAGAAAGAAACAAGAACACAACAATCAAAAATTATACATTGGATTTCCCCCATATACAATAACCCCCCATATGACATTTAAAAGCACCAATAGGGAAGCCCCCCCCCCCCCCCGCCCCTGGGCTGCTGCTGCTGCTGACCTCCTCCTAATGCTCCGCGAGATAGTCTAGGAACAGTTGCCACCGCCTGAGGAACCCCTGCACAGACCCTCGCAAGGCAAACTTTATCCTCTCCAGCTTGATGAACCCTGCCATGTCATTAATCCAGGCTTCCACACTAGGGGGCTTCGAATCTTTCCATAGTAGCAAACTCCTCCGCCGGGCTACCAGGGACGCAAAGGCCAGAATACCGGCCTCTTTCGCCTCCTGCACTCCCGGCTCGTCCGCTACTCCAAATAATGCTAGCCCCCAGCTTGGCTTGACCCGGGCTTTCACCACCTTGGACATAGTCCTCGCAAAACCCCTCCAAAACCCATCCAGTGCACGACCAGAACATATGGACATGATTTGCCGGGCTCCCCGAGCACCTCCCACATCTGTCCTCCACTCCAAAGAATCTACTCAACCTCACCCCTGTCATATGCGCTCTGTGAGTAACTTGAACTGTATTAGGCTGAGCCTGGTGCAAGAGGAGGAAGAATTAACCCTACTCAGGGCATCAGCCCACAGACCCTCATCTATCTCCTCCCCAAGCTCCTCCTCCCACTTGCCCTTTAGATCCTCCACCGAGGCCTCCTCCTCTTCTTTCAGCTCCTGGTAAATCACCAAAACTTTGCCTTCTCCAACCCATACACCCGCAATCACCCTGTCCTGAATCCCCTGTGCCGGGAGCAGCGGGAATTCCCTCACCTGCCGCCTCACAAACGCCCTCACTTGCATGTACCTGAAAGTATTTCCCGGGGTGTCATGATATTCAAACACACATCATGATGGACACACCAACAGACAGATCAGAACACACAACACCACAACCAATCACACACAAAGACAGGAACCATATAAAAGCACGAACACGACACCTGGTGGACAGTAGGTCTCACCGACACGACCTGTTTTAACATCACAAACAGGGAATCCCCACGTGCAGAGTATCAAGACAAAACTGTACATAGAAGGTTTAAATAAAATAGCGTTGTACCATATACAACTGTGTCGGCTCATCTGTGTGTCAGAACGCCCAACACCACATGGTACAGGAGTGGATCGATACCTGCCAACTAACCTGCCATTCTGGACATGGACCGCACCGACAAACCGCAGCCGTTGCAAGTCGCGGGGAACCTTGGTACCAATTGGAAGCTCTTCAGGCAGCGATTTGACCTGTACATCAGAGCCAACGAGAAACAGAGTGCCTCGGATGAAACAAAGATTGCACTGCTCCTCTTCTACGCAGGGCAGCACGCCCTCAACGTCTTCAACTCACTGGTGTTCGAAGAAGGGGAAAACCAATCCAAATATGACACGGTCATCCTCAAACTGGACCAGCACTTTAATGTTGAAGTGAATGAAAGTTTTGAAAGATACCTCTTTCAGCAACGCCTGCAAGGTAAGGAGGAGCTTTTTCAAACCTTTTTGACGCACCTCCGAAATCTAGCGCAGTCCTGCGGTTACGGCAGCACCACAGAGTCCATGATCAGGGACCAGATTGTTTTTGGCGTTGCCTCCAGTGGCCTACGCCAGCAGCTTCTTAAAATAAAAGGCCTCACCTTAGCGTCTGCTGTGGAAGCCTGTGTCCTCCACGAGAATGCAACCAGCTGTTTTGCCCGATTTCAGGCGTCCGAATTGGCACAGAGGGGGTCCCCTGCCGTCGAATCGGCAAGCCAGGCCGCCCACGACGCCTAACGCATCCAGGCCGTCGATTACTTCCCGACCTGCGGCCCCGATGAGAGCGGCCACTTCCCGCGCTTTTCGCGGTCTCCCGCGCTGGTGTGCGCCAAAAATAACGGCCACATCGAGGGTCGCACTGCGCAGGCGCGCCCACCGCAAGATCGCACTGCGCATGCGCAGTGGCGCAACGAACGCCATGACGTCATGACGTGCGGCAATTGTGGAGCTGTACACTTAAAAGGGCAATGTCCTGCTAAAAACCGACAGTGCCTCAGATGTGGCAAGATGGGCCACTATGCTGCCCACTGTCGTGCGGCTCAACCCATGGATCCTGCACATCCCCGACAATCTCGCAGACAAGTCAGGACCGTCCAGCCCACGCATCAAGACTTCCAGTTAAGTGATGCAGATGACCAGGATGCCTTCCGCGTTTCCGTCATCGATGTCAACAAGGTCAATGCCATCAATCCAGCCGATGAGTGGTGTGCCACCCTGACGGTCAACCGATCGCGCGTCACCTTCTGTCTGGACACCGGCGCATCCGCCAACCTGATTGCATATTCTGAATTCCAGGCCATGAAGGTCAAACCACCCATCACGCCATCCCGGCTCAAGCTGGTTGATTATAACGGGAACGTCATCCCGTCCATAGGATCTTGCCAGCTACAGAGAACTCACAAAACGCACACGGCCACACTCCCGTTCGAAGTTGTCGGCCCATCAAAAGACTCGTTACTGGGCGCACAGGCGTGTAAGGTCCTTCACCTGGTACAGCGCATTATGTGTCTCTCTCCAGATGAGATATCCGACTTCCCGGATGCTGAGTTCCACGCAAATCTCCATTCCCTACTTGCTCACAACCAGGAGGTTTTTGAAGGCATGGGGACATTGCCATACACGTACAAGATTCGACTCAAACCGGTCGCCATCCCTGTCGTTCACGCACCTCGCAGGGTTCCTGCACCACTCAAAGACCGCCTCAAGTTGCAGCTGCAGGCTCTTCAGGACCAAGGGTCCTATCCAGGGTCACGGAGCCCACGCCATGGGTCAGCTCCATGGTCTGTGTAAAGAAGCCCTCTGGCGAGCTCCGCATATGTATAGATCCTAAAGATCTGAATAACAACATCATGTGGGAACACTATCTCATCCCGAAACGAGAGGAACTCACCAGCGAGATGGCGCAAGCCAAAATATTTACCAAATTGGATGCGTCCAAAGGATTTTGGCAGATCCAATTGGACCCGCCAGCCGAAGGCTATGCATGTTCAACACCCCTTTTGGCAGATTCTGCTACAACCGGATGCCATTCGGCATCATTTCAGCATCTGAAGTTTTCCACCGCATTATGGAGCAGACGATGGAAGGCATCGAAGGGGTACGTGTATATGTGGACGATATCATCATTTGGTCCACCACTCCGCAGGAACACATGCATCGTCTACGACGCGTCTTCACGCATACGACAAAATGGCCTGCGTCCCAAGTGTGCCTTCGGCCAGACTGAGCTGAAATTCCTCGGGGACCACATCTCACGATCAGGGGTCCGTCCCGATGCAGACTAAGTTAGAGCCATCACAGCCATGCCACGGCCGGCTGACAAGAAGGCTGTCCTAAGATTCTTGGGCATGGTCAACTTCCTTGGGAAGTTCATTCCCAACCTGGCTTCTCATACAACGAATATGCGCCATCTCGTAAAAAAATCAACAGAATTCCACTGGCAACAATCGCATCAGCTGGAATGGGAGGAGCTCAAGCACAAACTGGTCACGGTACCAGTGTTGGCGTTCTTTGACACGGCTCGCCCTACAAAGATCTCAACGGATGCCAGCCAATCTGGTATTGGAGCGGTACTCCTGCAAAAAGACAGCACGTCGTCATGGGCCCCGGTTGCATATGCCTCAAGAGCCATGACCCCTACCAAACAGCGCTACGCGCAAATAGAAAAAGAATGCCTGGGCTTGTTAACTGGACTGGACAAGTTCCACGACTGTGTATGGTCTTCCACGATTTATGGTTGAAACTGACCACCGCCCCCTGGTCAACATCATTAACAAAGACCTGAACGACATGACCCCTCGCCTCCAGCGCATCTTACTTAAACTCAGGAGGTATGATTTCGAACTGATCTACACTCCGGGGAAGGATCTCATCGTGGCGGACACGCTCTCCCGAGCAGTGAGCACACCACCAGATGCGGAGGGGTTCGTGCGTCAAATTGAGGCACACGTGACTCTGACAGCAGCAAATCTGCCAGCTGATGATCCAAGTGTGGCCCATATACGCGCAGAGACGGCGACTGACCCCCTTCTACAGCGAGTGATGCGCCACATGGCGGAAGGGTGGCTCAAAGGGCAGTGCCCCCAGTTTTATAATGTGCGAGATGACCTTACCAACATAGACGGGGTCCTTATGAAATTAGACAGGATTGTTATTCCACACAGCATGCGCCAGATGATTCTTAATCAACTACACGAAGGCCACTTGGGCGTCGAAAAATGCAGACGAAGGGCCCGAGAGGCGGTATATTGGCCGGGTATTAATGAAGACATAGCCAACATGGTGCTCAATTGCACAACCTGTCAGAGGTTTCAGCCGGCGCAACCTCCGGAGACGCTTCTACCACACGAATTGGTGACGTCCCCCTGGGCGAAGGTGGGTGTTGACCTATTTCACGCGCTCGGCAGAGATTACATCATTATTATAGATTACTTCTCAAACTACCCGGAAGTCATGCCTCTACATGACCTGACGTCGTCCGCAGTCATTGGGGCCTGCAAGGAAACATTTGCTCGCCATGGCATTCCAAGGACTGTCATGTCAGACAATGGACCCTGTTTCGCCAGCCGTGAATGGTCGTCCTTTGCCACAGCATATGGTTTCACTCATGTGACATCCAGCCCTCTACATCCACAGTCGAATAGGAAGGCAGAGAAGGGCGTCCACATTGCCAAGCGGCTCCTGTGCAAGGCGGCTGCTGCCGGATCGGACTTTAACCTCGCCTTGCTGGCCTATCGATCGGCCCCGCTTTCCACGGGTCCCTCGCCAGCGCAGCTCCTAATGGGTCGCTCCCTCAGGACGACGGTACCATCCATCCTGGCACCAACAACGGACCATGAGACGGTTCTTCATAACATGCAAATGCAGCGTGATCGCCAGAAAAGTCAGTGCGACACACAAGCGACGGACCTGCCCCCCCTGTCCTCCGGAGACAAAGTACGCGTCCATCAACCATATGGTGGCTGGTCAGCACCGGCCGAAGTCCTCCGTGTGGCTCCCCGCTCGTTCCTGATACGCATGCCGGATGGTTCAGTGCGTCGCCGCAATCGGCGCGCCCTTCGCCGACTTCCACGCTCGCAGCCACACAGCACACACACGCCAGATCCTCAACAGTCTTCCGAGGATGACTTTGTGGAGCTGCCGCAGATCACGCCCTCTCCATCGCCACCCATGGCCATGCTTGCACATCAGCCGGTGGTTCTTGACCCACCCTTGAGGCGGTCAACCCGAACTCGTCGCAAGCCCATTAGACTGGACTTCTAACACCGTTCATATGTTCAAAAAGTTACACACTTCTGTATTATAACCTGTTGTTGTTTATCGTTCCAGATATCGTCTGACTGGACCACTGTTCAAGTTTTTTTTCTCGTTCGCATTCATGTTCTGTTATGGTACAACCTTGTTGATGTGACGCACCCAACATCGCCCCATGTAAATAGTTACGTCATATGCACATACTGTACACAACACACACACACTCTTAGATGCACTCACGACACGATTATATTTATTACCACGTAGGCACATATCTTTGCAAAAAGGGGGGACGTCATGATATTCAAACACACACATCATGATGGACACACCAACAGACAAATCAGAACACACACCACAACCAATCACACACAAAGACAGGAACCATATAAAAGCACGAACACGACACCTGGTGGACAGTAGGTCTGGGGACAAGGACACGGACACGGACACGACCTGTTCTAACATCACAAACCGGGAATCCCCACGTGCAGAGTATCAAGACAAAACTGTACATAGAAGGTTTAAATAAAATAGCGTTGTACCATATACAACTGGGTTGGCTCATCTGTGTGTCAGAACGCCCAACACCACACGGGGGTAACCCAAACTTCTTCTCCAGTGCCCCTAGGCTCGCAAACGTCCCATCGATGAACAGGTCCCCCATTCTTCTAATCCCTGCCCGATGCCAGCTCCGACACCCCCCCATCCATCCTTCCCGGGATGAACCGATGATTCTCCCGAATCGAGGACCAAACCGAGGCTCCCACCTCGCCCCTGTGTCGCTTCCACTGCCCCCAGATCTTCAACGTCGCTGCCACCATCGGACTCGTGGTGTACCTTGTTGGCGAGAGCGGCAGCGGTGCTGTCGCCAGCGCCCTCAGGCTCGTGCCCACACAGGACGCCATCTCTAACCTCTTCCACGCTGCCCCCTCTCCCTCCATTACCCACTTACGGATCATCGCCACATTGGCTGCCCAATAGTAGCCGCACAAATTCGGCAGAGCCAGCCCCCCCCCCCCCCCCCCCCACCCTGTCCCTGCTACGCTCCAGAAACACTCTCTTCACCCTTGGGGTCTTATTCGCCCACACAAAACCCATGATGCTCCTACTTACCCATTTGAAAAAGGCCTTGGGGATCATAATGGGAAGGCACTGGAACACAAAGAGAAACCTCGGGAGGACTGTCATTTTGACCGACTGCACCCTACCCGCTAGTGAGAGTGGCAGCATATCCCATCTTTTAAAATCCTCCTCCATCTGCTCCACTAACCATGTCAAATTGAGTTTGTGCAGGGCCCCCCAACTCCTAGCTACTTGGATCCCTAGGTACCGAAAGCTCCCTTCCGCCCTCCTCAGCGGTAGCTCGTCTATCCCCCTTCCCTGGTCCCCTGAATGCACCACAAAGAGCTCACTCTTCCCTATGTTGAGTTTATACCCCGAAAAGTCCCCAAACTCCCTTAGGATCTGCATGACCTCCGCCATCCCCTCCACTGGATCTGCCACATACAGCAACAGGTCGTCAGCATACAACGACACCCGGTGTTCCTCTTTCCCCCCCACCCCCGGACCAGACCCCTCCATTTCCTGGACTCCCTTAGTGCCATGGCCAGAGGCTCAATTGCCAGTGCAAACAACAAGGGGGACAGGGGGCACCCCTGCCTCGTCCCCCAGTACAGCCGAAAGTACTCCGACCTCCGCTAATTCGTAGCCACACATGCCACCGGTGCTCTATATAGCAGCCTGACCCAGCTGATGAACCCCTCCCCGAACTCAAACCTCCGCAACACTTCCCAAAGATAGTCCCACTCCACCCGGTCAAAGGCCTTCTCCGCGTCCACAGCTGCCACTACCTCCGCTTCCCCCTTCAGCGGGGGCATCATAATCACATTGAGGAGCCTCCGCACATTTGTATTTAATTGCCTACCCTTCACAAATCCCGTCTGGTCCTCATGAATCACCCCCGGGACACAGTCCTCAATTCTTGTAGCCAGCACCTTTGCCAGTAACTTAGCATCAACATTGAGGAGCGAGATCGGTCTATCCGACCCACATTGCAGTGGATCCTTGTCCCACTTCAGGATCAAAGAAATCAGCGCCCTAGACATTGTCAGGGGCAAGGTACGCCCCTCCCTCGCCTTATTGAAAGTCCTCACTAGTAACGGGCCCAGCAGGTCCACGTATTTCCTGTAGAATTCAACCGGGAACCCATCCGGCCCCGGGGCCTTCCCCGCCTGCATGCTCCCCAATTCTTTAACCAGCTCCTCCAGCCCAATCGGCGCCCCCAAACCAGCCACCTCCTCCTCCTCCACCCTCGGGAACCTCAGCTGATCTAAGAATCGTCGCATCCCCTCCTCCCCCTCTGGGGGCTCAGACCTGTACAGATCCCCATAGAGGTCCCCAAATACCTTGTTTATTCTCACCGCACTCCGCACCGTATTCCCCCCTCTATCCTTAACTCCACCAATCGGCCTCGCTGCCTCCCTCTTACGAAGCTGCTGTGCCAGCATCTGACTCGCCTTCACCCCATACTCCTACATCGCCCCCTGCGCTTTCCTCCAGTGTGCCTCTGCTTTCCCCGTGGTCAACAGGTCGAACTCCGTCTGGAGGTTCCGTCGCTCCCTGAGTAGCCCCTCCTCGGGGGCCTCTGCATACCTCCTGTCTACCCTTAAAATCTCCCCCACCAACCTCTCCCTCCCCTCTCTCTTCTCCCTGTGGGCCCTAATGGAGAATAGCTCTCCCCTGACCACCGCCTTCAGTGCCTCCCAGACTACCCCCACCTGCACCTCCCCGTTGTCGTTGGCCTCCAAATATTTTTCAATGCACCCCCGCACCCGCCCGCACACCTCCTCATCTGCCAACAGTCCCACATCAAGGCGCCACAGCGGGCGCTGGTCCCTCTCCTCCTCCAGCTCTACCCAGTGCGGGGCGTGGTCCAAGATGGCTCTGGCCGAATATTCCGTTCCCTCCACTTTCGGGATTAGCGCCCTACTCAAAATGAAAAAATCTTTCCAGGAGTAGGCTCTATGGATGTGGGAAAAGAAGGAAAATTCCCTGGCCAGCGACCTGACAAACCTCCATGGATCCACTCCCCCCATCTGGTCCATAAACCCCCTGAGCACCTTGGCCGCAGCCGGCCTCTTATCCGTCCTGGACCTAGAACGGTCCAGTGCTGGGTCCAGCACCGTGTTGAAGTCCCCCTCCATTATCAAGCTTCCTACCTTTGGATCATGAATCCGACCCAGCATGCGTTTCATAAATCCGGCATCATTCCAATTCGGGGCATATACGTTCACCAGTACCACCCGCACCCCCTGCAACCATCACATATCGACCTCCATTATCCACTACAATATTCATTGCCTCAAACGACACCCGCTTCCCCACCAGTATTGCAACCCCTCTGTTCTTCGCATCCAGCCCTGAATGGAAGACCTGCCCTACCCATCCCTTTCTCAGCCTAACCTGATCTGCCACCTTCAAATGTGTCTCCTGGAGCATAACCATGTCTGCCTTCAGTCCCTTTAAGTGCGTGAACACCCGGGCCCACTTGACCGGCCCGTTCAGGCCCCTCACATTCCAAGTTATCAGCCGGATTGGGGGGCTACTCGCCCCCTCCCCCTGCCGACTAGCCATCTCCTTTTCTAGGCCAGCCACGTGGCCTCTCGCACCCTCCAGTCCCCCAGGCGGCGGACCCCTGCCCCGACCACCTCTCCTACTTCCAGCTCCCCTTTGGCCAATGCAGCAGCAACCCTGTTCCCCCCCCTCCCCCCTCCCCCTGCTAGATCCACATCTAGCCATTTTGCTCCCCCCATGACACTCCCATAAGTCAGCTGACTCCCGCTGACCCCGGCCTCTCTCGCCATTCCATCGACCTCCCAGTGTGAGAATCCCCCCTCCCCTTGGCAGTCAGTGTGCGCTCCTCTTCAGCACCGCCCTTCCCCCCCCCCCCGGCCCCACCCCCATCCTTCCCTAACGCGGGAAAAAGCCCGTGCTTTCCTGAGCTGGCCCCGCCCCCTCTGGGGCAGTTTCTTTTTGCGGCCTTACCCCAACTCCCCATCCCCGGGCCTCTGCTCCCCCTCTTCCTCCGTGGGGCCCTGCCCCTCCAACACCGACGCCCACACTCTCCCACAGCCCCCACATCAAATCCATTCACCCATCCCCACCCAGCACTCAAACCAAAAGAACATTCCCCAAATGCAGTAAACACAATAAACATCCCCCACGGCAAACCCTCAATTTGAGTCCAACTTTTCAGTCTGGATAAAGTTCCATGCCTCATCGGGCGTTTCAAAATAGTGGTGCCGATCTTGGAACGCGACCCACAATCGCGCTGGCTGCAGCATCCCGAACTTCACCCCCTTCCGATGGAGCACCGCCTTAGCCCGATTGAAACCAGCTCTCCTCTTAGCCACCTCCGCACTCAAGTCCTGGTAAATTCGGATCTCCGTGTTCTCCCACCTGCTGCTCCGTTCTTTTCTAGCCCATCTCAGGACACTCTCTGTCCATAAAGCAGTGGAACCGCACCACTACAGCCCTTGGTGGCTCGTTGGCTTTGGGTCTCCTTGCCAGGAACCGATGCCGGACGGTCATTGTAGACTTCGCGAGGTGGTGCGGCCGGGACTTGTCCAGTGAGACGGAGGCGAGTGTCGTAAGACAGTCGGCGGTAGCAGCGGCTAGCGTACGGTCGGGCGAGCTGCGTTCCCGGGAGGAAGCGGAGGGGTCCCAAGATGGCGGCCCCCATGAGTTACACGTGGCGGGTGAGGTGCAAGATGGCGTCCAAGATGGCGGCCCCCGTGGGTCGCATGTGGCAGGCGAGGTGCAAGATGGCATCCAAGATGGTGGCCCCCGTGCGTCGCATGTGTCGGCTGAGATTAAAGATGGCGGCGCCCATGGGTCTCACATGATGGGTGGCGTGGCAGCAGGGGGTGGCCCCAACTGGCAGCAGGCTGCGCTGCTGGGCCTAGAAGATTTAGGGGGGCATTGGGCCTGGCAGGCTTTTGCGAAGCGGCCCTTCTTCCCACAGCCGTTACAAGTAGCATTCCATGCCGGGCAGCGTTGTCGGGGGTGAGTCCCCTGGCAGCAGAAGTAGCACTTCAGACCTCCGGCGTTGGCGGACCGCTGCACGGCGCAGGCTTGCGTCCCGCCTGGGTGGGTTGATGGCTGCGCCCACGAGGCCCACGAGGGTGCCGCACGGTCGGAGATGTCGGCACCCATGTTCTGGGAGGCCACCTCCAGTGAGTTGGCGAGCTGGACTGTGTCTGGGAGGCCGAGTGTCCCCCCTTCTAATAAACGCTGGCGGATATGGTTCGAGTGCATGCCCGTGACAGAGGCGTCCCTGATCAGCAGCTCCGCGTGCTGGGTAGCCGATATCGCCCGGCAGTCACAGTTTCGACAGGCGCGC
Organism: Scyliorhinus torazame; assembly: GCF_047496885.1. Lineage (NCBI taxonomy): Eukaryota > Metazoa > Chordata > Chondrichthyes > Carcharhiniformes > Scyliorhinidae > Scyliorhinus > Scyliorhinus torazame. Next base: position 207,927,678 of record NC_092710.1, read on the forward strand.
AGGAATTCTGCGAGTGATTCCCCAGGGCGTTGCCGTCTCGTGGCGAGGAGGTGCTTAGCACATACCTGGTTGACGGATTTCACATAATGTCCTTTTAGCAGCGTTACCGACTCCGCGTACGAGGGGGCGTCCCTGATGAGGTTAAAGACTCTTGGGCTCACCCGTGCGTGGAGGACCTGCTTCTTCTGGAGGTCCGTGAAGTCTTTGTTGAAAGATGCGAGGTAGGCCTCGAAGCAGCTTAGCCAGTGTTCAAAAGTCTCTGTAGCATCAGCTGCTTGTGTCCAGTTGCAAGCGATCAGGCTTGAGTGAGGAGTTCATCTTGAGTGAAGAGTCCATCTTTAGAAGTTTAATGTATTAAATTGATACACCATCAATAATAGACGACGAGTCATAAACGTAACTGAGGCTTTAATACACTAAACAGCAAGCCTCCTGGCTCTGGACCTGAACTGGGTGCGGAGGCGGAGACCTGTCACTTTTATACAGAAGCCCCGAGGGGAGGAGCCAGAGGCGGAGCCAGCCTGGACAAGCCCAGGCATGTACAACACAGCACAGTGACTATAATACAATAAACACAATAACGTGGTTTACCACATCTTTCCTGCTTCTTTTGACAAGTGTTGTAACTTCTTTAATACTGGGATTTTAAATGTTGTATAGGTGAAAGTGTTGTATTTCTCTTTTCCTTTCACTTGGTGTCAGTGCTTTTGTGGGATTCCGTGTTGGTTTTGGGGTTTCTGCCTTCTGTGTTCCAGCTCTGTGTTGTGTTATTAATTTTTGTTTGAAGAATAACTTTGCTTAAGTTGGGGTGGTATTGCACAGGAGGAAAAAATGATTTTTCTTTGTATACGCTCACTTCTTGCCTCCTTCGATAATGTCAGAGCATTCACAGATCAGTGCTCTGTTGTCCAGGAGAGATGGTGGATTTCAGATTTTCTCTGTATTTTACTCTTTGACTCCTAATACAAGTTATTTTAGTGCTTTTCCCTCTTCAGTAAATAGGTTGCATTCTTCATGTTTTTCCATATTACCATGCTGGAGCCTTCTCCACTATGGCAGTCAGAATATGTGGCACAGCGCATGTTGGGTGCCTGTTTTACTCCAGTAAGAGTCACATCATCATCCTGTTTTCCTCGGCCATTGTAACTAAAGCTAATTGATTTCAGATGGACATATTGTTTGCAAAGCAAATAAACATTCAGTTCACCATCAATCCAATTAGAAGCTTCATTGTAAACATGGTAATTAGACATAAATTGCTCAGAGTGTTCTGTTCTCTACAGTGACTGTAAAACAGAGGATGGGATTCTCTCAGCCTGCACCAGTTCGGAGAATCCCTGGGCGAAATTTTCCTACCCGCCCCGCCACATTTCTGCCCCGACCGGCCGGCGGGAGTCTCCATAACACCGGCCGGTCAATGGGGTTTCCCATTGTGGGGCAGCCCCACGCCGTCGGGAAACCCTCGGGCGCCGGCAAAACGGAGACTCCCGCCGGCGGAGAATGACGCCCCCTGTTCCCGACGGTTTTTGGCGCGACGCCGGTCCAACGCGTTTCGTGATTCTCCCAACAAGCCAAAACTGCGTGGTTGTGATTGGCAGCGAGCGGCCCGGAGGGTCGCCGGAGGAGGTCCGTTTAGAGATTCACCGGGGCCCCGGCGATTCTGCCCCGATGGCATGACCCCAGGTCATGCCAGCGCCGTTCTAACATGCTTTTAAAATTCGTGAGCCAGTTGTGGTGGCTCACAATCCGGAGACAGGAGGTGAGGGGGTCGGCTTGGGGGGATCTCCGGGTGGTGGAACGGGCACGGGCGTGGCTGGGAGGGATGGCCTCCAGGTTCAGGGTGTGGCGTGGGGAGGACAGCCCCACCGGCCGGTAACGGCCCGCCATGGGTGGTGCCTAAGCCACGGCTGTCATTATGGCGGCCAAGCAGATGGGCACCGAACCTGGGCCTGGAGGTGCCATGGCGCTGGAGGCGCCTGATGAGGCCTCGGGTCTACTGGCGCCGCATGTCCTTTGAGTACCTGAGGGACAGGGCATGCAGGAAGCGACTCCGGATGAGGCGGGACACTGGTAAGGTTACAGTGGCCCTGAACCTCTACATGTCCGGCATCTCCCAGGCATCGGTGCACCGGTGCATCCGAGCAGTGACCGACGCCCTGTACGACATCACGGCCTGCTACATCCTGTTCCCTGTGGACCGGGCCCACCAGAATTTCCGGGCAGCGGGATTCGCAGCCGTGGCCAGGATACCCATGGTCCAGGGGGCGATCAATGGGGTGCACGTCGCCATGCGGCCACCAGTGGAGAATAGAGATGTGTTCATGAACAGGAAGGGGATCTAATCCATGAACATTCAGGTGGTCTGTGACCACCAGATGAAGATTTTGCACGTCTGCAGTACCCAGGCAGTGTAGATGACGTGTTTACCCTGGCACAATCGTTCATCCCCGCCATGTTCGAGGGACCCCCCCCCCCCGCCCCCCCCCCCCCCCCGCCCCACCGGCTGAGAAGCTGGTTGCTGGGCGACAAGAGTTACCCGTTGCGGTCATGGCTGATGACGCCTATACGGAGGCCACAGACCGACGCGGAGGCCCACTACAATGAGGCCCATGCAGCAACCAGGGGTGTGGTCGAGAGGTGCTTTGGGCTGCTGAAGATGCGCTTCAGGTGCCTGGATCGCTCTGGAGGGGCCCTCGAGTACCCGCATTGTTGTGGTCTGCTGCGTCCTGCACAATATAGCCCAGCAGAGGGGCGATGTGCTGGAGGAGGAGGAGGAGGAGGAGGAGCGGGAGCCCGGGGAAGGGCATGGCTCTCCAGATGAGGAGGATGGGGAGGGGGGGGTGAAGCGATGGGACATGGGGGCTGGATATGGACGGGAGGCTGCACGATGCCACCGGCTTGGCCAGCGAGCACGGGAGGTGTTGATCGCCGCACGTTTACCAACTAGGTGGTAGGGGCTCGCTGACACGGGCACTGACCCCACTGTACGGCACCACCTCACCACCCAGCACCCCCACCTCTCACAACACCCATGAGGCGCACCACCCACACCACCCACCATCCTTACCTCCCACACAACCTCATGCACCACACCCCTCCATTACACATCCACCTGTGGCACAACGGGCTGGGCTCACACGGTTGTTTCTGGAAGCGGGTGTGATCGATGCCATGGAGGATGATGACAACCCGCTCTGCAATGATCTGTGAGCTCAAAATTGTTAGACAATGTCTGACTCATGGCCACAGTTACGCCCTCCACCTGGATGGTCCCTGTATGCGGGCTGGGGGCGGGGCGGCGTGGCCATCCGGAGGGGGGCGCACACTACACCCACCGGGGCTCAAGTTTGTTCACCCCATGACCACAGTTATATACACGTGCCCTAGCCCCTATACCTAAACTGTGCTCTTCACCCGTGCCAACTTACTGTGTGTCTGACTTCTTGCCCTTACCGGCTCTACCACTACGTCTCTGTGCCTCCCCAGATGGTACAGCAGGAGTGGCGGCGGACTGCTGAGACTCCTGCCCTGCAACTTGGCTCCCCGTCGGCACGCGTTTCCTGGGGTGGCCCAGCTTGGATGGGCCAGGCTGCTCCTCGGGCGTCCTGGATGGTGTGGTGCCACCCTGTTCTGCCCGCTGCCCACCAGATGCACCAGGGCTGGAAAGGGGGGTGTCCGAGGTGCTGCGGTGTTCTGGGCCCTCTCCTGCAGGAGTCACTGGCACAGGCCCCAGCCTCGGGGTGCCCGGTGGCCCCCGGGTCTCTCTATGGGATGGGAGTGCCAGCGGTGGGGAGGGGGTGCAGTGGGGCATGGGGTGTGGTGGGTGCTGTGGGACATGGGGGGTGGGTGGGGGCAGTGGGGCAGGGCGGGGATGGGGGGGGGCGGGGGGGAGTCAGGCGGAGGAGTCTCACTTGCTGGTTCGTCTCCGACCTGACAGCTGGCAACCTCCCGATCCTCGGCTCCGCCTGCGAGGTCCAATGCCCCCTGCTCATGGACGATGAGAGGGTGCAGTACAGGTGGACCCCCTCCGGTTCACTCCCGCTTCCTGTGGTTGTGGGCAGCCTTATTCTGGGAGGGAGGGGGGGAGGAAACAAACATCAGTGTTAGGCGGTCCGACATAGGCAGCGCAGATGTTGGGTATATGATGGCATGGCAGCACGGGGCACCCGGCCAAAGCGCCGTCCCCCTGGGGGGGTGGCCTTTCACATGTGTGGGTGGTATGCGAGTGTGGTGCCAGAGACATGTCACTGTGTACTCACCCTGCCTGCCCTCGTAAGGTCGTGCATCTTCTTCCACCACTATTCACCGGTAGGTGGGGTGTGCCCCACGGTGCTGACGGCATTGCCCAGCTCCCTCCCCATCACCGGACGGTGCTGCGCGGGTGGTAGTGTCCATGTCTGGGGCACAGGACCGCCCTCCTCTCCTCCACCACGTCCAGCAGCGTGTCCAGGCTGTGGTCCCTGAACCTTGGGGTGGCACGGCGGGCGGCGGCCATCTTGCGGGTCTCAGGACTGAGCGCACCTTAAGCGACGCGGTCCAGCGTCATTTGACGCGTCGCGCCTATCCAATGCCGGTCTGGGGCCGCCCCCCCCCGCTTCTCGCGGCGCCCGTCCTAGCCCCTTTTGCAGGCCAGAATCGCGACTGACAACAGCCCGTTCACGCCATTGAAAAACTCTCTGGGTTTCACGACAGCGTCAACACTTAGCCACTGGCTCCGAGAATCCCGCCCAGAAACCCCAATGACATTCTATACAGTAACACCTAAAACACCAAAACTAATGCACACTGAACTTGGGTACATTCTATATTTGCCGCAGATTGATACTTAATAAGTTCTTGATGAAATTAAATTTGATTTATCCATCACTTCAGAAAGTATTAATAGTTTCAGAACATGAGATAAGGCCTAAATTATTTATCTCGTTTTCCATTCATATTTTATTCCACTGATACTCGGCACGTACACACAGACCGAAGAATTTGAGTGTGAGGTCTGAGACGCTTCTGATATTGGATATCTGCCTCTTTTCCAGTGAGCTGCAGAGGGTAACAGACCCTCAGATAAGCAAAGAAGGAGGACATCTTGGAATAGAAGGGTGTAACTGATCCAAGAAATAGTGGAGTCCTTTGGGGTGGAGTAACAGGTCTGATGGGGCAACATCGATGTCTGGTAGTAATTTATGTTCTTTGAATGTGGGGTCAGGAGGAACCTATCTGTTCTTCCCTTGTCCACATCCATGGAGTATATTTTAAAAGCTTACCTTGTTTTTTTGCCTAATGGGTGACCCCTTAAATGACCCCTGTTAGGTCACATTTAGATTTGATTTTCCTGAGTACAGCGGGCAATCTTGAGCACAATCGAGCATTGAGTTCTCCTGATCAACATCAATAAAGGACTTAATGCTAGTTTCAGGTACATGCACACTACTTTTTTACCTTAATCACTATGTTAGGCAGCACACTTCCAGTTTGTACTCAGCATGCACTTCTGTCTGCAATATTGCATGCTTACGAGGCCATTTAATGTCCAAACTTGTAGGCCTCACACTCTAGCTGACACAGATGTAGCTGTCGGGTATGTAACAACTGTCTGTGAAGATGTATGATGGAGGCATTTTAAGTTGAACAAGCACATTTTATTTACAACATTGTTTCATTGATTGTGTGTTTCATGTTTGTCCATGGTACACTCTCATTAGGAAAACTCCTTCCTTAGAGAGATTCCCCGTGCTAGTTGTTGATTGGTGTTCAGACCACATAATCCTTACTCAGCAAGCCTGTGACAATCATCGCATCACTCCCCCTTTAATTCCTTGTTACAATCTTTATTTACCAAATTACTTTATACAGATGAATAGAATCACTATCAAAATCTGAGAAATACTTACATTTGTACTTAGTCCCTGTGGTATTATGAGGTATTGCAGCACCTGAGAGGCTGAAGTTCCATTGGTCAAACCTGGGGGTTTACCATTGGCTGTATAGTATGTAGCTCCGCCCAGATAGGCGGGGTATAAGAGTCAGTGCCGTCCCAGCAGCCCTCATTCTGTACCTGAGCTGCTGGGGAACAGTTCCAGTCTATTAAAGCCTTCAGTTATGCTTTAACCTCGTCTTTGCAGGAATTGAACGTGTATCAATTTAATAGACTACACTTAAGGAGAGAAGATGGATCTCCGAATCAAGCCGGATTGTCTGCAACTCAGTCCCCACGCGGCGAACTCAGCGGCGATTTTCAAACACTGGCTGGCATGTTTCAAAGGCTACCTTGAGACGGCTGGAGGCACACCCTCGGGGGAGCAGAAACTGCATCTTCTGCACTCAAGGGTAAGCCCTGGGATCTACACCCTCATCGAGGAGGCGGAAGACTTTGATGCAGCAATCGAACTTTTAAAAGGACTTTTAAAAGTAAATCAGGTCTACTCACGTCACCTGCTTGCAACGAGACGACAATGCCCCGGGGAATTGTTTGAGGAGTTCTACCGCGTGCTACTGGTGCTGGGCATAAGCTGTGGCTGCCCGCAAGCTTCGGCAAGCGACCACACGTAACTCCTAATCCGGGATGCCTTCGTAGCAGGTATGAGCTCCTCAGAGATCCGCCAGCATCTTTTAGAGAAAGACACCCTGGGACCTAGGGAGGCACGGGCCCTGGTAGGGTCCATGGACGTTGCCTCCAGGAACGCACAATCCTACGTGCCCGACCGCGCGGCGGCCCCGTGGGCAGCGTGGAATCCCGCAGCGGCAGCCCACAGACCTTCCCCCTGTCCCCGCAGGCCTACACTGTAAGGCAGCCCGCCAACTCCGATGGGCCCGGCTGTTTCTTCTGCGGGCAAGAAAAGCACCCCCGCCAGCGCTGCCCAGCCCGCACATCCACCTGCAAAGGGTGCGGCAAGAAGGGCCATTTTGTGGGGGTCTGTCAGGCATGAGCGGTGGCCGCGGTCTCCAGCGACGACTCCGGGCTGCCACAGCGAACTTCCCCTCGGGCCCCAGGCGGCCAGCAGTCACCACCACCCCCGTACCCTTGGGCCACGTGCGGCCCACGGGCGCCGCCACCTTGTTCCCCGGACACCGCGCTGGACGGATGGGCGCCGCCATTTTGTCCATCTCCGACCACTATGTGCAACCCATGGGAGACGCCATCTTGGATGGAGCCCCAGGACCCCAGCCCGGCCGACTATACACTGCCCGATCAAATTTCACTGTGTCTGGCCTCGGTGACTCTGGACCAAACTCGACATCGAACACTCTCAACAGCAACAAAGACAGTCTTCATCAATGGCCACGAGACGTCCTGCCTGATCGACTCTGGGAGCACGGAGAGCTTTATACACCCTGACACGGTAAGGTGCTGTTCACTTTTTACCTACCCTGTAAATCAAAAAATCTCCCTGGCCTCTGGTTCCCATTCAGTGGAGATAAAGGGGTTCTGCCGAGCAAACCTCACAGTCCAAGGAAGGAAATTCAACAATTTCCGCCTTTATGTCCTTCCGCACCTCTGCGCGGCCACACTCCTGGGGTTGGACTTCCAGTGTAACCTGCAAAGTCTGACCTTCAAATTCGGCGGTCCTCGCAACCCTTAAGGTCGACCCGCCTTCCCTGTTTGCGAACCTCACCCCGGATTGCAAACCCGTCGCCACCAGGAGCAGACGGTACAGTGCCCAGGACCGGACCTTCATTAGGTCAGCGGTCCAAAGGCTACTAAGGGAAGGGGTCATTGAAGCTGGCAACAGTCCCTGGAGAGCCCAGGTAGTGGTGGTAAAGACCGGGGAGGAACATAGGATGGTCATTGATTACAGTCAGACCATCAACAGGTTTACGCAGCTGGACGCGTACCCTCTCCCCCGCATATCCGATCTGGTAAACAGGATCGCGCATTATAAGGTCTTCTCCCCGGTGGATCTCAAGTCCGCCTACCACCAGCTCCCCATCCGCACGAGCGACCGCAAATACACTGCCTTCGAGGCAGATGGGCGGCTCTATCATTTTTTAAGGGTTCCCTTCGGTGTCACTAACGGGGTCTCGGTCTTCCAGCGCAAGATGGACCAAATGGTTGACTGGTACGGCTTGCGCGCAACGTTCCCGTAACTCAATAACATCACCATCTGCGGCCATGACCAGCAGGACCACGACACCAACCTCCGAAAATTCCTCCAGACTGCTAAAATCCTTAACTTAACATACAATAAGGATAAATGCGTATTTAGCACCGACCGTCTAGCCATTCTCGGCTACGTAGTGCGAAATGGAGTTATAGGCCCTGACCCTTAACGCATGCTCCCCCTCATGGAGTTCCCCCTCCCTCACTGCCCCAAGGCCCTGAAGCGCTTTTTTTGCACTGTTTGGTTTCCCTGTCATCGGCCTGGCGCCTGCCAGAACCCCACGCGCACCCCAACCACCACCCCCCCCCCTCCGCAGCACCTCACAGGAGGGTCAGTCCTCCTGCCGCTCCTGCCTGGGCCCTCCCACCCACCGACGCCCCCTACAGGCGCCCCCTTCCAGGTCAACCGCTCTCCTAGCGCCGTCTAGGGGTGACGAAGCTGCCATGGAGGCCGACGCCACGCTCCCAGAGTCGCAGACGCCTGGACCCCCACCGGAATCACCACCGAGGCCCAGTCGATCCCAGAGGACGACCAGGGCACCCGACCGACTGATTGCTTCATCTTAACCGATCTCTAACTGTAAATAATAAACACTGACTGTATATATCTGCCATGACTGTAAATATCCTCTAAACACTGTAAGGAGGTATCACGGTACCTCGATATCTGATCATACCATGTTGAATACAGTTGTAGCCGCTGAGGCTGAATGTGGTATTATCAGGTATTGCAGCACCCGAGAGGCTGAAGTTCCATTGGTCAAACCTGGGGGTTTACCATTGGTTGTATGGTATGTAGCTCCGCCCAGATAGGCGGGGTATAAGAGTCGGTGCCGTCCCAGCAGCCCTCATTCTGTACCTGAGCTGCTGGGGAACAGTTCTAGTCTGTTAAAGCCTTCAGTTATGCTTTAACCTCGACTTTGCAGTAATTGATTGTGTATTTGTCCCTAATTCTATATATATTGTTTCAATAACAGTAAATCAAAGTCCTTGAGGTTTTCTGTTTCTGGTAGAGCGGTGTAATTCTATCGTTTGAGATGCTTCCATTGGATCGACCTTAACAAAATTGGTAATAACGGGTACCGCTTTTGGCACAGGCAGTTCATTAGTATTTGCTTCAATGGAAACATCAGTTATGTTTAGAACAGGTCAATCAGGTACTTTGATGCTTACCACCTAGCAATTCAAACCCGTAACACTGACTGCTGGAGTGTGTCTGTACTGTTCATGTGGTCCACGCGTTTCTGAACGATCTGTCCCTCCACATCTACTTTATATGAAAGCGGTCTGGTCTCGGAGACAATAGTTCTGGTGATCCAACTTGGTCCACGACTGAAGTTTTCACATATACGGCTTCATCTACAATAAATTTCCATGCTCCAACTATGCAAATCATGGATTGTTTTCTGATTACCTTGGATGGTCTCTACCGTCCCTGGAAACACATACTGAGACGATGTTTCATTAGCAGTTTACTGGTGGAACTCCCATTGCTGCCATATGGAGTGGTACGATAGCTAAGGAGATTTTTGTTTCCAAGGTTCCTCGTGCCAGTTTCTTTAGGGTAGTCGTGAAAATTTGGGTGACTCTCTTGGGTACTAAGGCACAGTTCTGATCTGTTTAATACCATTGAGACTGGTGAAATTTTGAAATTCAGCACTTGTGAATATGGTTCCATTGTCTGATAAAATGTCTTTGGGTAATCCGTAAGTTGAATAGCATTGGCATAATCTTTCGATGGGAGCAAGGGAGAGAGGTGACTTCACCTCAAACATGTCCATCCATTTAGGGTGTGCATCGATCACAAGCAGAAACATTGTGCTGAGGAATGGACCAACATAGTCAATATGGATCTGCACCCATGGCCAGCCAAACCATCCCCAAGAGTGTAGTATGGTTTCAGCTGGCAACTTTTGTCGCAGTTGACACTGTTGACAATGCTTGACCAACTTTTCTATTAAAGAGAGAGTAAATATCAGAATCAATTGTGACAGGCTCTTTCACATTGTGAACTTGAAACGTCTTGGCTGATTGGTTACTTGGCAGTCTTGGCTTAGCTTTGCACTGTTTCATTAAAAGTCCTCTTTTGTGGAAATAATGACACTTAGTCTCCTTAAATCTATATGATTCGGAAGCGTGGTTACCCGCACATTGGTAACATTTCACCTCAGGGATCATTGTTTGATTGCCTCCGCTATATCTATTTATTCTCTGGGTGACTGGAATTGTTTCTTGCTTCATGGCTGCTTCCGTGGTTTTGATATCATGGATGGCCGCAGAACCCTGCCCGAATTGGTATACACCACGATTTTGTGTACTCTGCAGCTTTCCATGGCCAGCGCTATTTCCATTGCTCATTTGAAAATTATGTCAACTTCTGCTAGCAATCAATGTTGTATGGCGTTGATTCTCCCGCGACAAACTAACTGATCCCGCAGCATGTCGTTTAGGGTCACTCCAAAAACACAATGCCCTGATAATTCCTTTAGTTTAGCAATGAGAGTCATGATCAACTTACCTGGGCCTCTGATCCTCACATTACATTTGAGGCACTATTGCCTCACAGCACCAGGGTCCAAGGTTCGACTGTGACCTTGGGTCACTGTCTGTGTGGAGTTTGCACTTTCTCCCCGTGCCTGTGTGGGTTTCCTCCGAGTGCTCCAGTTTCCTCCCACAGGACATAGATGTGCAGGTTAGGCAAATTGGCCATGTTAAATTGCCCGAACGCCTTAGGTGGGGTTATGGGGTTAGGAGTGGGGGGATTAGGCCGAGGCAGGGTGCTCTATCGGAGCAAGGGCTGGTGCAGACTCGACGGGCCAAATGGCCCTGTAGGGTTTCTATGATTCTGTGACACTACCTACTGGGTTTCTGTCACATCAGCCAGTTACTGCGCCATCTGCCTCTGGGACTGGGGCACCTTCCTCTGAGTCTGCGCTACATAAGCCAGCACCTGGGCAATGTCATTGATGTTCCCAGCCATGGCCTGGTGTGACTGGTCCAAGTTCAGGAGCGCCGCTGCGATTTCCAGGTGACCCTGACACATGGTTGTCTGTGAGACTGCAACCCTGTCCTGGGCCTTGGCCAGTACCCGCACAGAATGCTCCAGGCCTTGGACATGCTGATCCGTAGCTGAACCCGTCGCCCCCAATGCCTCCATCGTGGACGTCACCCATGCGGTGTTGACCTGTGGGCACGCATTGTCGGCACCACCTCCTGCTGCTGCTGCGCGGGATTGGACTCCTCCAACTGCACCTGTAGGTGCTGGATGCTCGTCGACAACCCCTCATGAGGTGCCTGGCTCTGCGACTGCATCTCCACGATTGATGGGATTGTCCGTTCCAGAAGTTCGAAATCCATATGGATGGCCGCGAGTCTGTGGGGTCCAAACGGGGCAGTGGGGGTGAGCGTGGGGTTGCGGGTGGTGAGGTGGGGGTGGTGGAGGGTGAGGGTGGGGTGGGGCTAGTTTTTCTGTCGTGAAAGTCCACAAATTCTGGTTTGGGGTCAACACTTCGTCTCAGAAACGGAGATTCCCGCCCCCGGGGCTTTTACTCTCCAGCTTCTTGGTCAAAATGAAACTAACTTGGAAACAGTCTCACAAGGAAAAGGAACATTCCAAAACAGTCACTGCCAAGCAGCATTGATGACCAGCTGACAGCCCAGCAACGTAAACAGCTCATTGTTCGACAGCCAAATCCATCAAGGTGAGTCATCACCAATGTCAGCATATCCGGCTAGCGCCTTTTTAAAAAAAATTAAAGGTGAAGTCCATCTTAAAGGAATTGATCCCAGTAATTTTCTAGGTGCAAAAACTATAAAAGCCAAAACAAAAGAAATTAAAGGGAATAAACTAGGCACAAACAGGGATTAACAGGAGGATCCTTACACTTTGCCTCAGGCCCAATTGTGCCCAGCCCACTACGAGCCCTGCTTTAACTCCTGCCCAGTTTTCCTTGGCTCCCAAATGTTTCTTCCACAGATTTACTTTCCTCAGCAACTCACTTTCCACCAATGGACTTCATCCACTGTCCCACTCTCAAGACATGATTAACAACAATTATTTTGTTATAAAATCATGTCTTCTGTCTCCTGGAAGCTGACAGACCATTAAAATTTTGTGGGCACCAACTGAATTTGGAAAATGGGGAGTTTTCCACTAATCCTTTCTGGGATTAAAATACCCTGCAGCAATCTGAAAGAGTTGGCTGGGTACTACATCTGCTTGTTGTACTTGAGATGCTAAAATGAACTGGCTGTGTATTTACTAACTAAACAAAGGTCTGGCAGCATCTGCGGAGAGTAAAACAGAGTTAATGTTTTGAGTCCAATATGATGCGACTCCAGGACTGAACTGTATTCCAAAGAGGAATCCAATTGGACTCAAAACGTTAGCCCTGTACACTATGTTTGGCCAGATGAGAAGCAGTCTTTGAGGAGGTAACAGGGAAGTTAGACAAAGGAGAACCAGTGGGCATGATCTATTTAGATTTCCAAAAAGCCTTTGCCACTGTGCCATATAGGAGGATGTTAAACAAGTTAAGAGCCTCATGGTGTTAAGGGTGAGATACTGGCATGACTGGCAGAAGGCAGAGAGTGAGGATAATTTTGAAGATGGCAGCTGGTGACGAGTGATGTGCCTCAGGGATCGGAGTTGGGAACCACAACTTTTCACAATATACCTTAACAATCTGGAAGAAGGAACTGTGGGCACTGTTGCTAAATTTGCAGATGATACAAAGGTATGCAGAGGGACAGGTTGTATTGAGGAAGTGGAGGGCGACAAAAGGACTTGACCAGGTAGGAAAGTGTGCAGAGAAGTGGCAGATGGAATACAATGTGGAACAGTGAGTGTGAGGTAATGCACTTTGGTAGGAAGAATGGAGGCATAGACTATTTTCTAAATGGGAAAAGGTTTAGGAAATCAGGAGCATAAAGGGACTTAGGAGTCCTAGTTCAAGATTCTCTTAAGGCTAATGTGCAGGTTCAGTCAGCGGTTAGGAAGCATTCATGTCAAGAGGACTAGAATACAAAAGCGGGGACGTACTTCTGAGGCTGTATAAGGCTCTGGTCAGACCCCATTAGCAGTATTGTGAGCTAAGGAAGGATGTGCTGGTCTTGGAAAGGGTCCAGAGGAGGTTCACAAGAATGATCCCTGGAATGAAGAACTTGTCGTATGAGGAATGGTTGAGGACACTGGGTCTGTACTCATTGGAGTTTAGAAGAATGAGGGGGGTCTTGTTGAAATTTACAGGATACTGAGAGGCCTGAATAGAGAGGACATGGAGAGGATGTTTCCACTTGTAGGAATGACTAGAACCCGAGAGCACAGCCTCAGACTGAAGGAACGATCCTTTAAAACTGAGATGAGGATGAATTTCTTCAGCCATGGTGATTCTGTGGAACTCTTTGCCGCAGAAGGCTGTGGAGGCCAAGTCACTGAGTGTCTTTAAGACAGAGACAGATAGGTTCTTGATCAATAGGGGGATCAGATGTTATGGGGAGAAGGCAGGAGAATGGGGATGAGAAACATATCAGCCATGATTTAATGGCGTAATTCTGCTCCTATGTCTTATGATCTTATGGACTTGCTGAGTTTATCCAGAACATTGTTTATATTTCAATTTCCAGCATCATCAGTGATTTGCTTTTATCTGTTAAGAAGAAAGACACATGAACATTTTGAATGGAAACATGGTTCTGAATAAAGAATTTCCACCATTGGCCTCTTTCCCTCCTTTTAGATGGTGACTGTATTTTTTGCTTCATGCGTTTATTTGATTTATTTGATAAAACGTTTCATTGATTTTAAAAGTCCCTGTGCTATAATTAACATTCCTCGTTGTCAATGGTGAGCAGCTCATCAGCTGTATCAGTGGATTGCACGATCGAAAGGAAACCAATTATAATTAACAAACAGGCAGTTTGTGTTGTGTTGCTGCAGGAATTTGCATTGTGTCTTTCAATGGGAGATTCTGACCTGTTTTTCTGGCCCTTTCTTCCTTTATTACAAAATGATCCATCTTCAGTCCTGTCATAATACACACCAGTATATCATGGTGCAGACACACACACACACACACACACTGATGGACATGCAGTGGGACCAATCAGCATACACAACACCGCAGCCAATCACCAGTGAGAGCACACGCATGATAAAGACAGGGGACAGGAGAGTTCCCGTTCATTCTAGTAGCAGCCAGCTCGGAGCACAGAGCTCACAGCCGGCAACACAGACATTCACCATGTGCTGAGTGCATCACCTGGTTAGGACTAGGCAAGGGTCAACAGTTAAAACTGGTATTGCATTTACCCACAGTTCAAGTATGTTAATATAGTAAACCTTATAATAAAATACAGTTGCACCACTTCGAGTGTTGGTAACCTGTTTGTGATCCAGATCACCCAACACATCATGGTACCAGGAGTGGTTGCATACTAGCACTTCTGAGACCCACCTGCAACTAATCAGCATTCCGGCATCCTGAAATATGGAGAACATCAACCTGCCGCCACCGCTCCGCATCGCCGGTAATCTCCTGTTCCAGCAGTGCTTGCAGGGTAAGGACGAGCCTTTCCAATCCTTTTTAACACACCTCCGCATCCTTGCGCAGTCCTGCGGCTACGGGCCCACCTCCGACTCCATGATACATGACCAGATCGTATTTGGTGTTCTGTCGGACCCCCTGCGTCAGCAGCTCCTCAAAATTAAGCAACTCACCCTAGCGGCTGCCATCGAGACCTGTGTCCTGCATGAAAATGCCACCAGCCGGTACTCCCATATACAGGCGGCTGAAACGGCGCGGCAAGGTCCCCATGAGGCGGAACGAGTCCAAACAATTGAACACCTCCAAGGCTGCAGCCTGGATGAGGGCGGCCATTTCGCGTGCTTTTCACGGCCTCCCGCGTTTGTACGTGCCAAACGAGGGGACGGTGACGTGGAGGAACGTGATGCGCAGGCACGCACCACGCAGGACCGCACCACGCATGCGCGGTGGCGCAACGAGCGTACTGACGTCACGACATGCGGCAACTGTGGCTCCGCCTATTTAAAGCGGCAATGTCCTGCAAAATCGCGACAATGCCTACAATGTGGCAGACTTGGCCACTATGCTGCCTGCTGTCGAGCAGCTGAGCCTGCCAATTTGCATCGCTTCAGCCAGCCTCGCAGGAACGTTCGGGCAATTCAACCCACGTTCACCGAGTCCGATTCCGACTTCCCGCAGATCAGTGACATCGAGGACCCGAGGGAGCCTCTTCGAGTCGCTGTTATAACAAAGAACAGGCTGTCCCCGAATCAAAACCACCAGCCGCTGCCGGTGCACAGCATTGATCCAGACGACGAGTGGTGTGCCATCCTGACGGTCAACCGATCCCAGATACGATTCCGCCTGGACACTGGTGCTTCCGCTAATCTTCTAGCATGGTCAGCCTTTCAGACCCTTGGGGTTAAGCCAACCATTCTTCCTCAACCTGCCAACTAGTGGACTACAATGGCAACGTCATTCCTGCTACCGGTTCATGCCAACTCGAAGTGACGCACAACTCGCGAAAAGCCATCCTTCCCTTTGAGATCGTGGGCTCCTCGAAGGACTCTCTGCTAGGCGCACAGGCGTGCAAACTCCTAAACCTCGTTCAACGAGTACACTTTCTCTCTCCAGAGGACACGTCTGCCTTCCAGGATGCGGACTTCAGGGCGCAACTCAATGCCATCATCGACCGGCACCGCGACATTTTCGAAGGCATGGGCACACTTACAAAATCCTGCTCAAACAAGACGCCACGTCTGTGGTTCATGCACCTCGCAGAGTCCCAGCACCCCTCAAGGACCGCCTCAAGAGCAGCTGCAGGACCTCCAGGACCAAGGAGTGCTCTCCAGAGTGATGGAACCAACCGACTGGGTCAGTTCCATGGTGTGCGTAAAGAAGCCCTCCGGCGCACTCCGGATCTGCATTGACCCAAAGAATCTGAATCGCAACATAATGCGGGAGCATTACCCTATCCCCAAGCGCGAGGAGATCACGTGCGAGATGGCTCGGGCCAACATCTTCACCAAACTTGATGCCTCGAAAGGATTCTGGCAAATTGAACTAGACAGATCCAGCAGAAAGCTGTGTACCTTTAATACCCCGTTTGGCAGAACTGCTACAACAGGATGCCGTTTGGGATTATATCGGCATCAGAAGTATTCCACCACATCATGGAGCAAATGATGGAGGGCATTGAGGGTGTGCGCCTCTATGTTGACGACATCATCATTTGGTCCACCACCCCGCAGGAGCATATCAGTCGCCTCCAGCGCGTTTTCAAACAAATACGGGACCAAGGCCTTCGCCTCAACAGAGCCAAATGTTCCTTCGGCCAGACGGAACTCAAGTTCTTAGGGGACCATATCTCCCGGTTGGGTGTGCGGCCGGATGCAGACAAGGTGGCAGCCATCACGGCCATGCAGAAGCCAACGGATAAGAAGGCGTTCCTCCGATTTTTGGGCATGGTCAACTTCCTGGGGAAGTTCATTCCCAACATCGCCTCCCATACCACAGCCCTCCGGAACCTGGTCAGGAAGACGACAGACTTCCAATGGCTTCCCGTCCACGAGCGCGAATGGGAGGAGCTTAAGATCAAGCTTACCACGGCCCCGGTATTGTCATTTTTTGATCCCACGAAGGAAACAAAAATTTCAACGGATGCCAGCCAATCCGTCATTGGGGTGGTGCTCCTGCAACGCAATGAGACCTCATTATGTGCCCCCGTTGTATATGCGTCACGTGCCATGATCCCCACGGAACAGCGCTACGCGCAGATCAAAATGGAGTGCCTGGGCCTGTTGACTGGGGTCAACAAATTTCATGATTACGTGTACGGCCTTCCCCAATTCACCGTCGCGACCGACCATCGCCCGCTGGTCAATATAATACAAAAAGACCTGAATGATATGACCCCTCGCCTCCAGCGCATTCTGCTTAAACTCCGGCGGTACGATTTCCAGCTCCGATACACCCCGGGCAAAGACCTGATCATAGCTGACGCTCTGTCCAGGGCAGTCAACACCGTGTGACCTAGAGAGGTTCGTCTGCCAGGTTGATGCCCATGTGGCCTTCACGGCCTCCAATCTGCCGGCCACGAATGAACACCTTATCCACATTCGCCGCGAGACTGCGGCTGACCCCCTACTACAGCGTGTCATGCGCCACATGACGGACGGGTGGCTCAAGGGCCAATGCCCGCAGTTCTACAATATCAGAGACGATCTGGCAGTAGTCGATAGTGTCTTCCTGAAGCTGGACCGCATCGTGATCCCGCACAGCATGTGCAAGCTCATTTTGGAACAGCTACACGAGAGCCAGCTTGACGTGGGGAAGTGCCGACGGAGGGCCCGAGAGGCTGTGTACTGACCCGGCATCAATGACGACATCGCCAACACAGTGCTCAACTGCCCCACCTGTTAGTGGTTCCAGCCGACCCAACCACGTGAGACCCTACAGCCCCATGAGTTGGTCACGTCCCCTTGGTCTAAGGTAGGCGTTGACCTGTTCCATGCGCTCAGCAGGGACTATGTTCTGATTGTAGACTATTTTTCGAACTACCCGGAGGTCGTACACGTGCATGACATAATATCATCGGCGGTCATCCGTGCCTGCAAGGAGACCTTTGCTCGTCACGGCATCCCACTCACTGTGATGTCGGACAATGGCCCCTGCTTCGCGAGCCAGGAATGGTCCAACTTTGCCAGCAGGTACAACTTTGTGCCTGTGACATCCAGTCCCCTGCACCCCCAATCCATGGCAAAGCGTAAAAGGGCATCCACATCGTCAAACGGCTCCTCTGCAAGGCTGCCGATGCAGGATCCGACTTCTACCTCGCCCTGCTGGCCTATCGTTCAGCCCCACTCTCCACGGGCCTGTCGCCAGCCCAGCTGCTCATGGGTCGCACACTCAGGACCCCGGTGCCGTCCATTCAGTCCCAGACCTCGACTACGTTCCGGTCCTTCAGCGGATGCAACAGTTTCGTGCACAACACAAGGCGCCGCATGATGCTCGGGCGACTGATCTCCCTGCTCTGGCGCCGATGACGAGGTCTGCATCCATCTTCCGGAGGGTAGCTGGTCTGCAACAGCTGTAGTTCTTCGGCAGGTGTCTCCCCGCTCGTTCCTGGTTCGTCTGCCAGATGGTTCCATTCGCCGCCGCAATCGGCGTGCCCTTCGTCTCGTTCCACACTCGCTCCGTGATCCTCCACCGGTGCCACGCCCTCCTGTTGTCCCCGACCTGGACTATGTGGAGATTCCGAATACTCTGCATCCTCCTCACTCTGCCGTGGCCCAGCCCGTTCCTCAGCCGGTGGCTCCTGACCCACCCTTGAGGCGGTCAACCAGAATTCGTCGCCCACCTCAGACACTTGACTTATGTTACAATGTTGGACTCTTTAGAACATAGAACATAGAACGATACAGCGCAGTACAGGCCCTTCGGCCCACGATGTTGCACCGAAACAAAAGCCATCTAACCTACACTATACCATTATCATCCATATGTTTATCCAATAAACTTTTAAATGCCCTCAATGTTGGCGAGTTCACTACTGTAGCAGGTAGGGCATTCCACGGCCTCACTACTCTTTGCGTAAAGAACCTACCCCTGACCTCTGTCCTATATCTATTACCCCTCAGTTTAAGGCTATGTCCCCTCGTGCTAGCCATTTCCATCCGCGGGAGAAGGCTCTCACTGTCCACCCTATCTATCCCTCTGATCATTTTGTATGCCTCTATTAAGTCTCCTCTTAACCTTCTTCTCTCTAACGAAAACAACCTCAAGTCCATCAGCCTTTCCTCATAAGATTTTCCCTCCATACCAGGCAACATCCTGGTAAATCTCCTCTGCACCCGTTCCAAAGCCTCCACGTCCTTCCTATAATGCGGTGACCAGAACTGTACGCAATACTCCAAATGCGGCCGTACCAGAGTTCTGTACAGCTGCAACATGACCTCCTGACTCCGGAACTCAATCCCTCTACCAATAAAGGCCAACACTCCATAGGCCTTCTTCACCACCCTATCAACCTGGGTGGCAACTTTCAGGGATCTATGTACATGGACACCTAGATCCCTCTGCTCATCCACACTTTCAAGAACTTTTCCATTAGCCAAATATTCCACATTCCTGTTTTTCCTTCCAAAGTGAATCACCTCACACTTCTCTACATTAAACTCCATTTGCCACCTCTCAGCCCAGCACTGCAGCTTATCTATATCCCTCTGTAACCTGCTACTTCCTTCCACACTATCGACAACACCACCGACTTTAGTATCGCCTGCAAATTTACTCACCCACCCTTCTGCGCCTTCCTCTAGGTCATTGATAAAAATGACAAACAGCAACAGCCCCAGAACAGATCCTTGTGGTACTCCACTTGTGACAGAACTCCATTCTGAACATTTCCCATCAACCACCACCCTCTGTCTTCTTTCAGCTAGCCAATTTCTCATCCACATCTCTAAATCACCCTCAATCCCCAGCCTCCGTATTTTCTGCAATAGCCTACCGTGGGGAACCTTATCAAACGCTTTGCTGAAATCCATATACACCACATCAACTGCTCTACCCTCGTCTACCTGTTCAGTCACCTTCTCAAAGAACTCAATAAGGTTTGTGAGGCATGACCTACCCTTCACAAAGCCATGCTGACTATCCCTGATCATATTATTCCTATCTAGATGATTATAAATCTTGTCTCTTATAATCCCCTCCAAGACTTTACCCACTACAGACGTGAGGCTCACCGGTCTATAGTTGCCGGGGTTGTCTCTGCTCCCCTTTTTGAACAAAGGGACCACATTTGCTATCCTCCAGTCCTCTGGCACTATTCCTGTATCCAATGATGACATAAAAATCAAAGCCAATGGTCCAGCAATCTCTTCCCTGGCCTCCCAGAGAATCCTAGGATAAATCCCATCAGGTCCCGGGGACTTATCTATTTTCAGCCTGTCCAGAATTGCCAACACCTCTTCCCTACGTACCTCAATGCCATCCAATCTATTTACCAGGAGCTCAGCATTCTCCTCCACAACATTATCTTTTTCCTGAGTGAATACTGACGAAAAATATTCATTTAGTATCTCGCCTATCTCTTCAGACTCTACACACAACTTCCCATCCCTGTCCTTGACTGGTCCTACTCTGTCCCTAGTCATTCGCTTATTCCTGACATACCTATAGAAAGCTTTTGGGTTTTCCTTGATCCTTCCTGCCAAATACTTCTCATGTCCCCTCCTTGCTCGTCTTAGCTCTCTCTTTAGATCCTTCCTCGCTACCTTGTAACTATCCATCGCCCCAAATGAAACTTCACACCTCATCTTCACATAGGCCTCCTTCTTCCTCTTAACAAGAGATTCCACTTCTTTGGTAAACCACGGTTCCCTCGCTCGGCACCTTCCTCCCTGCATGACCGGTACATACTTATCAAGAACACGCAGTAGCTGATCCTTGAACAAGCTCCACTTATCCAGTGTGTCCAAAACTTGCAGCCTACTTCTCCACCTTATCCCCCCCAAGTCACGTCTAATGACATCATAATTTCCCTTCCCCCAGCTATAACTCTTGCCCTGCGGTGTATACTTATCCCTTTCCATCCTTAACGTAAACGTCACCGAATTGTGGTCACTGTCCCCAAAGTGCTCACCTACCTCCAAATCCAACACCTGGCCTGGTTCATTACCCAAAACCAAATCCAATGTGGCCTCGCCTCTTGTTGGCCTGTCAACAAACTGTGTCAGGAAACCCTCCTGCACACACTGTACAAAAAACGACCCATCTAATGTACTCGAACTATATCTTTTCCAGTCAATATTTGGAAAGTTAAAGTCTCCCATAATAACTACCCTATTACTTTCGCTCTTATCCAGGATCATCCTCGCCATCCTTTCCTCAACATCCCTAGAACTATTTGGAGGCCTATAGAAAACTCCCAACAGGGTGACCTCTCCTTTCCTGTTTCTAACCTCAGCCCATACTACCTCGGAAGATGAGTCCCCATCTAGCATCCTCTCCGCCACCGTAATACTGCTCTTGACTAGCAGCGCCACACCTCCCCCTCTTTTGCCTCCTTCTCGGAGCTTACTAAAACACCTAAACCCCGGAACCTGCAACATCCATTCCTGTCCCTGCTCTATCCATGTCTCCGAAATGGCCACAACATCGAAGTCCCAGGTACCAACCCATGCTGCCAGTTCCCCTACCTTATTTCGTATACTCCTGGCATTGAAGTAGACACACTTCAAACCACCTACCTGAACACTGGCCCCCTCCTGCGACGTCAAATCTGAGCTCCTGACCTCTATACTCTCATTCTCCCTTACCCTAAAACTACAATCCAGGTTCCCATGCCCCTGCTGCATTAGTTTAAACCCCCCCAAAGAGCACTAACAAATCTCCCCCCCAGGATATTTGTGCCCCGCAGGTTCAGATGTAGACCATCCTGTCTGTAGAGGTCCCACCTTCCCCAGAAAGAGCCCCAGTTATCCAGAAATCTGAATCCCTCCCGCCTGCACCATCCCTGTAGCCACGTGTTTAATTGCTCTCTCTCCCTATTCCTCATCTCACTATCACGTGGCACGGGCAACAACCCAGAGATAACAACTCTGTTTGTTCTAGTTCTGAGCTTCCATCCTAGCTCCCTGAAAGCCTGCCTGACATCTTTATCCCCTTTCCTACCTATGTCGTTAGTGCCAATGTGGACCACGACTTGGGGCTGCTCCCCCTCCCCCTTAAGGACCCGGAAAACACGATCCGAGACATCACGTACCCTTGCACCTGGGAGGCAACATACCAAACGTGAGTCTCTCACGCTCCCACAAAATCTCCTATCTGTGCCCCTGACTATAGAGTCCCCAATTACTAATGCTCTGCTCCTCTCCCCCCTTCCCTTCTGAGCAACAGGGACAGACTCTGTGCCAGAGGTCCGTACCCCATGGCTTACCCCTGGTAAGTCGTCCCCCCCACAAGTATCCAAAGCGGTATACTTGTTTCTCAGGGGAACGACCGCAGGGGATCCCTGCACTGAATGTTTTTTCCCCGTCCCTCTTACAGTTACCCATCTATCTCCAATCTTTGGTGTAACTAATTCCCTGAAGCTGCTATCTATGACCCCCTCTGCCTCCCGAATGATCCGAAGTTCTTCCAACTCCAGCTCCAGTTCCCTTTGATCTGTTCTGTTATCCTGTTTCATCGTCCCAGTAGTTTGTATATAATGTTCATTTCGTTGTTGGTGTGACACCCTATTTCTCTGCACCAGGCACCTTCCCGTGTAAATAGATTAGCCTCATGTACATAGTCATGTAAATAACACGCACACACATAGTCAGGTACATTCACTACACAATATTTATTTTCACGCAGGCACATGTTCTTTATATAAAAGGGGGGATGTCATAATATACACCAGTATATTATGGTGCAGACACACACACACACACTGGACATGCAGTGGGACCAATCAGCATACACAACACCGCAGCCAATCACCAGTGAGAGCACACGCACTATAAAGACAGGGGACAGGAGAGTTCCCGCTCATTCTAGTAGCAGCCAGCTCGGAGCACAGAGCTCACAGCCGGCAACACAGACATTCACCATGTGCTGAGTGCATCACCTGGTTAGGACTAGGCAAGGGTCAACAGTTAAAGCTGGTATTGCATTTCCCCACAGTTCAAGTATGTTAATATAGTAAACCTTATAATAAAATACAGTTGCACCAGTTTGAGTGTTGGTGACCTGTTTGTGATCCAGAACACCCAACACATCAAGTCCTTCACACAGTCCTGTTGCTTCTGGCAGCTACAAAATGGAGGAAATTTTCCTCTGTCTTTTGTGGCCAGACATTGTGACGTCAGTGTACAGAGTGAGTGAACTGTTCTCTGCCTTCGCTTCTGGCAGGAAGACTCCATCTATTTAAAAAAAACAATCTGACCCTGGGACAGCGCACTGACGCCAGGAGGAGGTGGTACTTGGACAGCGCGCTTACACCAGGAGATGACGGGACTGGGACAGCGAGCTGACGCCAAGAGGAGGCGGGACTGGGACAGCGCATTGACACCAGGAGGAGGCAGTACTGGGACAGCGCACTGACACCAGGAGGAGGCGGTACTGAAAGAGCGCACTGACGCCAGGAGGAGGCGGTACTGGGACAGCGCACTGACACCAGGAGGAGGCGGTACTGAGACAGCGCACTGACGCCAGGAGGAAGCGGTACTTGGACAGTCCGCTGACACCAGGAGGAGGCGGACTGGGACAGCGCGCTGACACCAGGATGAGGCGGTACTGGGACAGCGCACTGACACCAGGAGGAGGTGGTACTGGGACAGCACGCTGACACAAGGAGGAGGCGGACTGGGACAGCGCACTGACACCAGGAGGAGGCGGTACTTGGACAGTGCGCTGACACCAGGAGGAGGCGGTACTGGAACAGCGCACTGACACCAGGAGGAGGCGGTACTGGGACAGCGCACTGACACCAGGAGGAGGCGGTACTGGGACAGCACGCTGACACCAGGAGGAGGCGGTACTGGGACAGCGCGCTACACCAGGGGGAGGCTGTACTGGGACAGTGCACTGACACCAGGAGGAGGCGGTACTGGGAGAGCGCGCTGACACCAGGAGGAAGCGGTACTGGGAAAGCGCGCTGACACCAGGAGGAGGTGGTACTATGACAGTGCGCTGACACCAGGAGGAGGTGGTACTGGGACAGTGCGCTGACACCAGGGGGAGGCAGTACTGGGACAGCATGCTGACACCAGGAGGAGGCGGTACTTGGACAGTGCGCTGACACCAGGAGGAGGCGGTACTGGGACAGCGCGCTGACACCAGGAGGAGGCGGTACTGGGACAGCATGCTGACACCAGGAGGAGGTCGTACTGGGACAGTGCGCTGACACCAGGAGGAGGCGGTACTGGGACAGCGCGCTGACACCAGGAGGAGGCGGTACTTGGACAGTGCGCTGACACCTGGAGGAGGTGGTACTGGGACAGCGCACTGACACGAGGAGGAGGCGGACTGGGACAGCGCACTGACACCAGGAGGAGGTGGTATTGGGACAGCGCACTGACACCAGGAGGAGGCGGTACTGGGAGAGCGCGCTGACACCAGGAGGAAGCGGTACTGGGAAAGCGCGCTGACACCAGGAGGAGGTGGTACTGGGACAGTGCGCTGACACCAGGGGGAGGCAGTACTGGGACAGCATGCTGACACCAGGAGGAGGCGGTACTTGGACAGTGCGCTGACACCAGGAGGAGGCGGTACTGGGACAGCGCGCTGACACCAGGAGGAGGCGGTACTGGGACAGCATGCTGACACCAGGAGGAGGTCGTAATGGGACAGTGCGCTGACACCAGGAGGAGGCGGTACTGGGACAGCGCGCTGACACCAGGACGAGGTGGTGCTGGGACAGCGCACTGACACCAGGAGGAGGCGGTACTGGGACAGCGCACTGACACCAGGAGGAGGCGGTACTTGGACAGTGCGCTGACACCAGGAGGAGGCGGTACTGGGACAGCGCGCTGACACCTGGAGGAGGTGGTGCTGGGACAGCGCACTGACACCAGGAGGAGGCGGTACTTGGACAGTGCGCTGACACCAGGAGGAGGCGGTACTGGGACAGCGCGCTGACACCTGGAGGAGGTGGTGCTGGGACAGCGCACTGACACCAGGAGGAGGTGGTGCTGGGACAGCGCACTGACACCAGGAGGAGGCGGTACTGGGACAGCGCACTGACACCAGGAGGAGGCGGTACTTGGACAGTGCGCTGACACCAGGAGGAGGCGGTACTGGGACAGCGCGCTGACACCTGGAGGAGGTGGTGCTGGGACAGCGCACTGACACCAGGAGGAGGCGGACTGGGACAGCGCACTGACACCAGGAGGAGGTGGTATTGGGACAGCGCACTGACACCAGGAGGAGGCGGTACTGGGAGAGCGCGCTGACACCAGGAGGAAGCGGTACTGGGAAAGCGCGCTGACACCAGGAGGAGGTGGTACTGGGACAGTGCGCTGACACCAGGGGGAGGCAGTACTGGGACAGCATGCTGACACCAGGAGGAGGCGGTACTTGGACAGTGCGCTGACACCAGGAGGAGGCGGTACTGGGACAGCGCGCTGACACCAGGAGGAGGCGGTACTGGGACAGCATGCTGACACCAGGAGGAGGTCGTAATGGGACAGTGCGCTGACACCAGGAGGAGGCGGTACTGGGACAGCGCGCTGACACCAGGAGGAGGTGGTGCTGGGACAGCGCACTGACACCAGGAGGAGGCGGTACTGGGACAGCGCACTGACACCAGGAGGAGGCGGTACTTGGACAGTGCGCTGACACCAGGAGGAGGCGGTACTGGGACAGCGCGCTGACACCTGGAGGAGGTGGTGCTGGGACAGCGCACTGACACCAGGAGGAGGCGGTACTTGGACAGTGCGCTGACACCAGGAGGAGGCGGTACTGGGACAGCGCGCTGACACCTGGAGGAGGTGGTGCTGGGACAGCGCACTGACACCAGGAGGAGGTGGTGCTGGGACAGCGCACTGACACCAGGAGGAGGCGGTACTGGGACAGCGCACTGACACCAGGAGGAGGCGGTACTTGGACAGTGCGCTGACACCAGGAGGAGGCGGTACTGGGACAGCGCGCTGACACCTGGAGGAGGTGGTGCTGGGACAGCGCACTGACACCAGGAGGAGGCGGACTGGGACAGCGCACTGACACCAGGAGGAGGCGGTACTGGGACAGCGCACTGACACCAGGAGGAGGCGGTACTGGGACAGCGCACTGACACCAGGAGGAGGCGGACTGGGACAGCGCACTGACGCCAGGAGGAGGCGGTACTGAGACAGCGCACTGACACCAGGAGGAGGCGGTACTGAGACAGCGCACTGACGCCAGGAGGAGGCGGTACTGGGACAGCGCACTGACACCAGGAGGAGGCGGTACTGGGACAGTGCACTGACACCAGGAGGAGTCGGTACTGGGACAGCGCGCTGACACCAGGAGGAGCCGGTACTGGGACAGCGCATTGACACCAGGAGGAGGCGGTACTGGGACAGCGCACTGACACCAGGAGGAGGCGGTACTGGGACAGCACGCTGACACCAGGAGGAGGTGGTACTGGGACAGTGCACTGACACCAGGAGGAGTCGGTACTGGGACAGCGCACTGACACCAGGAGGAGGTGGTATTGGGACAGCGCACTGACACCAGGAGGAGATGGTATTGGGACAGCGCACTGACACCAGGAGGAGGTGGTATTGGGATAGCGCACTGACACCAGGAGGAGGCGGTACTGGGACAGCGCGCTGACACCTGGAGGAGGTGGTGCTGGGACAGCGCACTGACACCAGGAGGAGGCGGTACTTGGACAGTGCGCTGACACCAGGAGGAGGCGGTACTGGGACAGCGCGCTGACACCTGGAGGAGGTGGTGCTGGGACAGCGCACTGACACCAGGAGGAGGTGGTGCTGGGACAGCGCACTGACACCAGGAGGAGGCGGTACTGGGACAGCGCACTGACACCAGGAGGAGGCGGTACTTGGACAGTGCGCTGACACCAGGAGGAGGCGGTACTGGGACAGCGCGCTGACACCTGGAGGAGGTGGTGCTGGGACAGCGCACTGACACCAGGAGGAGGCGGTACTTGGACAGTGCGCTGACACCAGGAGGAGGCGGTACTGGGACAGCGCGCTGACACCTGGAGGAGGTGGTGCTGGGACAGCGCACTGACACCAGGAGGAGGCGGACTGGGACAGCGCACTGACACCAGGAGGAGGCGGTACTGGGACAGCGCACTGACACCAGGAGGAGGCGGTACTGGGACAGCGCACTGACACCAGGAGGAGGCGGACTGGGACAGCGCACTGACGCCAGGAGGAGGCGGTACTGAGACAGCGCACTGACACCAGGAGGAGGCGGTACTGAGACAGCGCACTGACGCCAGGAGGAGGCGGTACTGGGACAGCGCACTGACACCAGGAGGAGGCGGTACTGGGACAGTGCACTGACACCAGGAGGAGTCGGTACTGGGACAGCGCGCTGACACCAGGAGGAGCCGGTACTGGGACAGCACGCTGACACCAGGGGGAGGCAGTACTGGGACAGCGCACTGACACCAGGAGGAGGCGGTACTGGGACAGCGCGCTGACACCTGGAGGAGGTGGTGCTGGGACAGCGCACTGACACCAGGAGGAGGCGGGTACTTGGACAGTGCGCTGACACCAGGAGGAGGCGGTACTGGGACAGCGCACTGACACCAGGAGGAGGCGGACTGGGACAGCGCACTGACGCCAGGAGGAGGCGGTACTGAGACAGCGCACTGACACCAGGAGGAGGCGGTACTGAGACAGCGCACTGACGCCAGGAGGAGGCGGTACTGGGACAGCGCACTGACACCAGGAGGAGGCGGTACTGGGACAGTGCACTGACACCAGGAGGAGTCGGTACTGGGACAGCGCGCTGACACCAGGAGGAGCCGGTACTGGGACAGCGCATTGACACCAGGAGGAGGCGGTACTGGGACAGCGCACTGACACCAGGAGGAGGCGGTACTGGGACAGCACGCTGACACCAGGAGGAGGCGGTACTGGGACAGTGCACTGACACCAGGAGGAGTCGGTACTGGGACAGCGCACTGACACCAGGAGGAGGTGGTATTGGGACAGCGCACTGACACCAGGAGGAGATGGTATTGGGACAGCGCACTGACACCAGGAGGAGGTGGTATTGGGATAGCGCACTGACACCAGGAGGAGGCGGTACTGGGACAGCGCGCTGACACCTGGAGGAGGTGGTGCTGGGACAGCGCACTGACACCAGGAGGAGGCGGTACTTGGACAGTGCGCTGACACCAGGAGGAGGCGGTACTGGGACAGCGCGCTGACACCTGGAGGAGGTGGTGCTGGGACAGCGCACTGACACCAGGAGGAGGTGGTGCTGGGACAGCGCACTGACACCAGGAGGAGGCGGTACTGGGACAGCGCACTGACACCAGGAGGAGGCGGTACTTGGACAGTGCGCTGACACCAGGAGGAGGCGGTACTGGGACAGCGCGCTGACACCTGGAGGAGGTGGTGCTGGGACAGCGCACTGACACCAGGAGGAGGCGGTACTTGGACAGTGCGCTGACACCAGGAGGAGGCGGTAC
This sequence comes from Scyliorhinus torazame, assembly GCF_047496885.1. Taxonomy (NCBI): domain Eukaryota; kingdom Metazoa; phylum Chordata; class Chondrichthyes; order Carcharhiniformes; family Scyliorhinidae; genus Scyliorhinus; species Scyliorhinus torazame. The sequence goes on from NC_092710.1 coordinate 207,955,939, forward strand.
TGGGACAGCGCGCTGACACCTGGAGGAGGTGGTGCTGGGACAGCGCACTGACACCAGGAGGAGGCGGACTGGGACAGCGCACTGACACCAGGAGGAGGCGGTACTGGGACAGCGCACTGACACCAGGAGGAGGCGGTACTGGGACAGCGCACTGACACCAGGAGGAGGCGGACTGGGACAGCGCACTGACGCCAGGAGGAGGCGGTACTGAGACAGCGCACTGACACCAGGAGGAGGCGGTACTGAGACAGCGCACTGACGCCAGGAGGAGGCGGTACTGGGACAGCGCACTGACACCAGGAGGAGGCGGTACTGGGACAGTGCACTGACACCAGGAGGAGTCGGTACTGGGACAGCGCGCTGACACCAGGAGGAGCCGGTACTGGGACAGCACGCTGACACCAGGGGGAGGCAGTACTGGGACAGCGCACTGACACCAGGAGGAGGCGGTACTGGGACAGCGCGCTGACACCAGGGGGAGGCAGTACTGGGACAGCGCACTGACACCAGGAGGAGGCGGTACTGGGACAGCGCACTGACACCAGGAGGAGGCGGTACTGGGACAGCACGCTGACACCAGGAGGAGGCGGTACTGGGACAGTGCACTGACACCAGGAGGAGTCGGTACTGGGACAGCGCACTGACACCAGGAGGAGGTGGTATTGGGACAGCGCACTGACACCAGGAGGAGATGGTATTGGGACAGCGCACTGACACCAGGAGGAGGTGGTATTGGGATAGCGCACTGACACCAGGAGGAGGCGGTACTGGGACAGCGCACTGACACCAGGAGGAGGCGGTACTGGGACAGCGCACTGACACCAGGAGGAGTCGGTACTGGGACAGCGCACTGACACCAGGAGGAGGCGGTACTGGGACAGCGCACTGACACCAGGAGGAGGTGGTATTGGGACAGCGCACTGACACCAGGAGGAGGCGGTACTGGGACAGCGCACTGACACCAGGAGGAGTCGGTACTGGGACAGCGCACTGACACCAGGAGGAGGCGGTACTGGGACAGCGCACTGACACCAGGAGGAGGTGGTATTGGGACAGCGCACTGACACCAGGAGGAGGCGGTACTGGGACAGCGCACTGACACCAGGAGGAGGCAGTACTGGGACAGCGCACTGACACCAGGAGGAGGCGGTACTGGGACAGCGCACTGACACCAGGAGGAGGTGGTATTGGGACAGCGCACTGACACCAGGAGGAGGCGGTACTGGGACAGCGCACTGACACCAGGAGGAGGCGGTACTGGGACAGCGCACTGACACCAGGAGGAGGTGGTATTGGGACAGCGCACTGACACCAGGAGGAGATGGTATTGGGACAGCGCACTGACACCAGGAGGAGATGGTACTGGGACAGCGCACTGACACCAGGAGGAGGCGGTACTGGGACAGCGCACTGACACCAGGAGGAGTCGGTACTGGGACAGTGCGCTGACACCAGGAGGAGGTGGTATTGGGACAGTGCGCTGACACCAGGAGGAGGCGGTACTGGGACAGCGCACTGACACCAGGAGGAGGTGGTATTGGGATAGCGCACTGACACCAGGAGGAGGCGGTACTGGGACAGCGCACTGACACCAGGAGGAGGCGGTACTGGGACAGCGCGCTGACACCTGGAGGAGGTGGTGCTGGGACAGCGCACTGACACCAGGAGGAGGCGGACTGGGACAGCGCACTGACACCAGGAGGAGGCGGTACTGGGACAGCGCACTGACACCAGGAGGAGGCGGTACTGGGACAGCGCACTGACACCAGGAGGAGGCGGACTGGGACAGCGCACTGACGCCAGGAGGAGGCGGTACTGAGACAGCGCACTGACACCAGGAGGAGGCGGTACTGAGACAGCGCACTGACGCCAGGAGGAGGCGGTACTGGGACAGCGCACTGACACCAGGAGGAGGCGGTACTGGGACAGTGCACTGACACCAGGAGGAGTCGGTACTGGGACAGCGCGCTGACACCAGGAGGAGCCGGTACTGGGACAGCACGCTGACACCAGGGGGAGGCAGTACTGGGACAGCGCACTGACACCAGGAGGAGGCGGTACTGGGACAGCGCGCTGACACCAGGGGGAGGCAGTACTGGGACAGCGCACTGACACCAGGAGGAGGCGGTACTGGGACAGCGCACTGACACCAGGAGGAGGCGGTACTGGGACAGCACGCTGACACCAGGAGGAGGCGGTACTGGGACAGTGCACTGACACCAGGAGGAGTCGGTACTGGGACAGCGCACTGACACCAGGAGGAGGTGGTATTGGGACAGCGCACTGACACCAGGAGGAGATGGTATTGGGACAGCGCACTGACACCAGGAGGAGGTGGTATTGGGATAGCGCACTGACACCAGGAGGAGGCGGAACTGGGACAGCGCACTGACACCAGGAGGAGGCGGTACTGGGACAGCGCACTGACACCAGGAGGAGTCGGTACTGGGACAGCGCACTGACACCAGGAGGAGGCGGTACTGGGACAGCGCACTGACACCAGGAGGAGGCGGACTGGGACAGCGCACTGACACCAGGAGGAGGCGGTACTGGGACAGCGCACTGACACCAGGAGGAGGTGGTATTGGGACAGCGCACTGACACCAGGAGGAGGCGGTACTGGGACAGCGCACTGACACCAGGAGGAGTCGGTACTGGGACAGCGCACTGACACCAGGAGGAGGCGGTACTGGGACAGCGCACTGACACCAGGAGGAGGTGGTATTGGGACAGCGCACTGACACCAGGAGGAGGCGGTACTGGGACAGCGCACTGACACCAGGAGGAGGCGGTACTGGGACAGCGCACTGACACCAGGAGGAGGCGGTACTGGGACAGCGCACTGACACCAGGAGGAGGTGGTATTGGGACAGCGCACTGACACCAGGAGGAGGCGGTACTGGGACAGCGCACTGACACCAGGAGGAGGCGGTACTGGGACAGCGCACTGACACCAGGAGGAGGTGGTATTGGGACAGCGCACTGACACCAGGAGGAGATGGTATTGGGACAGCGCACTGACACCAGGAGGAGATGGTACTGGGACAGCGCACTGACACCAGGAGGAGGCGGTACTGGGACAGCGCACTGACACCAGGAGGAGTCGGTACTGGGACAGTGCGCTGACACCAGGAGGAGGTGGTATTGGGACAGTGCGCTGACACCAGGAGGAGGCGGTACTGGGACAGCGCACTGACACCAGGAGGAGTCGGTACTGGGACAGTGCGCTGACACCAGGAGGAGGTGGTATTGGGACAGCGCACTGACACCAGGAGGAGGCGGTACTGGGACAGTGCACTGACACCAGGAGGAGGTGGTATTGGGATAGCGCACTGACACCAGGAGGAGGCGATACTTGGACAGCGCACTGACACCAGGAGGAGGTGGTATTGGGACAGCGCACTGACACCAGGAGGAGGTGGTACTGGGACAGCGCGCTGACACCAGGAGGTGGCGGTACTGGGACAGCGCACTGACACCAGGAGGAGGCGGTACTGGGACAGTGCACTGACACCAGGAGGAGGCGGTACTGGGACAGCGCACTGACACCAGGAGGAGGTGGTACTGGGACAGTGCACTGACACCAGGAGGTGGCGGTACTGGAACAGCACGCTGACACCAGGAGGAGGCGGTACTGGGACAGCGCACTGACACCAGGAGGAGGTGGTACTGGGACAGTGCACTGACACCAGGAGGTGGCGGTACTGGGACAGCGCGCTGACACCAGGAGGTGGCGGTACTGGGACAGCGCACTGACACCAGGAGGAGGTGGTACTGGGACAGCGCACTGACACCAGGAGGAGGCGGTACTGGGACAGCGCGCTGACACCAGGAGGAGGCGGTACTGGGACAGCGCGCTAAAATCAGGAGGAGGCAAAACTGGAATAGCGCACTGAAATCCGGAGGAGGCGGTCTGCCTCACTGGGCTCCGGTCCTGCGCACTGTTGATCTGGCTGAGGGAACGCGCATGCGCGGGACCGCCGGCTTTCTTTAATGCTGGTCACGTCTGCCATTTTTAAAAGCCGGTCGAGGACATTGGGCACTTCTTCCCGCAATTGGCAACGCTGCGACCGATGGCTCCGCAACCCTCCCAACACCCGTCCCCGACCCACCCAGTGGTTGCCACCTTGAGTTTGAAAATGTCTGGTCCATACAGTCCAAATGTGTACGTCGGCTAGGAATGACTGTGCTCTTTGAATTCCTTGTTCAAATGTTGTGTAGTTCAGCAACAAGTTAAAATACATAGTTACAAGTGAATGCATTTTAAAATAACAAGATGGCTGTTGGTTGTTCAATGTTTACAGAAGTGTACAGATTCTTTCCATTGTCAAAAATTTGAGTTCCAGAGCATGAGATTCAGCAGCGCTATGACATTTTGCTTGTTAGAAACAGCATCAAGACATAAGAAATTGATTTTTAGTGAATTCGTTTTAACTATTTTTAACTCCCTGCACTCATTTAAGTCCCATCAGCTGACCTGTGCTTCGGGGTGTTGTGGTGGTGGGGTTTCAGCCCACGGCAGAATGGGCGGGATTCTCCGTCCCGGCAGTCAGCCAATGGGGTTTCCCATTGTGGGCACCCTCACGCCATCGGGAAATCTGCAGGCGTGAGTGCGCTGTCGGCAAAGCGGAGGGTCCCACTGACGGAGAATTCAGCTGATGAGCTTTCCAGCTTGTAAGGTGTGAGGAGCGCCCCAGCTCCCACTTCTTTCACAAGGAAGCTTTTCAAAAGAAGCTTCTCTTTGAACCATGTCTGACCTCTTCTGACCCTGGCTCCATGTCCTGCTGCCATCAGCGGGTGGAAAGGTCAAAGTGCCTTTGCTGTTGAGGCCACTGGTTAAAGCCTGCCAGGTCCCAAAGGTATTATCAAACCCCAACATTCATAATATAAAGAAGGATCCCAGTGACCTTGGCACTGACGACTTCACCTGCTTCATAAATCCTGAATAAAGTAACCCGGGAAATTTTAACTATGCGCCCAACTGTTTGAGCGGATAAGGTTAAAATGATCCTCCTGGAAGCTGTTGAAAGTAACTTGCTAGGAAATGCACAGGAGCACCAGCCACATGACTGGGATAATTCAATATGCATCTGCAGCAGAGATTCAAGTTGTATAGGCATCACTGGGAATGCTGCGTGGGCATCATGCTGTTTACACTGTACTTTTGTCCGTGCCTCTTGCAAGAACACCCTTAATCAGGGCTTTAGTTTCCAAGGAGATAGTCTTAGAGTCTGTCTTCATTTTCACAAAAGCCTGCCACATATGGTTTAAAATGAATACATTTAGGTTGTTGCTTGGAATGAGCTATTGTCATTCATGGCTTGGTTCTGATAGTTATTTAGCAGCCCCACGCTGACTGAATAAACTCTTTTCCGTTCATGTAACCCAAGGCATTTTGCCCAGAGACCAGATGGTGGAAGTCAGTCACCTCTGGACTTTGAGACACACAGCAATACACTGAAATTCCACAAGCAAAATACTGTGGATGATGGAATTACTCAGCAAATTTGACAGCATTTGTGGAACGAGAAACAGATTTGACCTTTCAGCGGGACTGGCAGTGCAATGAAAATATAGTTCCAGAGTTCTGCCGTGCTGCTATGTTGCTCAATGGGACAGGAAAGGGAAAGGTTGGCATCAGTGGTCCCTGTAATCTGCCTGACTACAACCTGAAAGTAGGCAGGTAATCCACTGCACATGTTGGCTCCTTTAAATTACCACATTTGTGTGAATATAGAACATAGAACATTACAGCGCAGTACAGGCCCTTCGGCCCTCGATGTTGCGCCGACCTGTGAAACCACTCTAAAGCCCATCTACACTATTCCCTTATCGTCCATATGTCTATCCAATGACCATTTCAATGCCCTTAGTGTTGGTGAGTCCACTACTGTTGCAGGCAGGGCATTCCACGCCCTTACTATTCTCTGAGTAAAAAACCTACCTCTGACATCTGTCTTATATCTACCTCCCCTCAATTTAAAGCTATGTCCCCTCGAGCTAGACATCACCATCCGAGGAAAAACGCTCTCACTGTCCACCCTATCCAATCCTCTGATCATTTTGTATGCCTCAATTAAGTCACCTCTTAACCTTCTTCTCTCTAACGAAAACAGCCTCAAGTCCCTCAGCCTTCCCTCATAAGATCTTCCCTCCACACCAGGCAACATTCTGGTAAATCTCCTCTGCACCCTTTCCAATGTTTCCACATCCTTCCTATAATGCGGCGACCAGAATTGCACGCAATACTCCAAATGCAGCCGCACCAGAGTTTTGTACAGCTGCAACATGACCTCATGGCTCCGAAACTCAATCCCTCTACCAATAAAAGCTAACACACCGTACGCCTTCTTAACAGCCCTCTCAGCCTGGGTGGCAACTTTCAGGGATCTATGTACATGGACACCGAGATCTCTCTGCTCATCCACACTGCCAAGAATCTTACCATTAGCCCAGTACTCTGTCTTCCTGTTATTCCTTCCAAAATGAATCACCTCACACTTTTCTGCACTAAACTCCATTTGCCACCTCTCAGCCCAGCGCTGCAGCTTATCTATGTCCCTTTGTAACTTGTAACATCCTTCCGCACTGTCGACAACACCACCAACTTTAGTGTCATCTGCAAATTTACTCATCCATCCTTCTACGCCGTCCTCTAGGTCATTTATAAAAATGACAAACAGCAGTGGCCCCAAAACAGATCCTTGTGGTGCACCACTAGTAACTGGACTCCAGGCTGAACATTTCCCATCAACCACCACCCTTTGTCTTCTTCCAGCTAGCCAATTCTGATCCAAACTGCTAAATCACCCTGAATCCCATGCCTCCGTATTTTCTGCAATAGCCTACCGTGGGGAACCTTATCAAACGCTTTATTGAAATCCATATACACCACATCAACTGCTTTACCCTCATCCACCTGCATGGTCACCTTCTCAAAGAACTCAATAAGGTTTGTGAGGCACGACCTACCCTTCACAAAACCGTGTTGACTATCTCTAATGTAATTATTCCTTTCCAGATGATTATACATTCTATCTCTTATAAACCTTTCCAAGACTTGGCCCACAACAGAAGTAAGGCTCACTGGCCTATAGTTATCGGGGTTGTCTCTACTCCCCTTCTTGAACAAGGGGACAACATTTGCTATCCTCCAGTCTTCTGGCACTATTCCTGTAGACAAAGATGACTTAAAGATCAAACCCAAAGGCTCAGCAATCTCCTCCCTAGCTTCCCAGAGAATCCTAGGATAAATCCCATCCGTCCCAGGGGACTTATCTATTTTCACACTTTCCAGAATTGCTCACACCTCCTCCTTATGAACCTCAAGTCCTTCTAGTCTAGTAGCCTGTATCTCAGTCTTCTCCTCGACAACATTGTCTTTTTCCTGTGTGAATACTTGGATTGGATTGGATTGGATTGGATGCTGACAAAAAATATTCATTTAGCACCTCTCGTATCTCCTCGGACTCCACGCACAACTTCCCACTACTGTCCTTGACTCGCCCTACTCTTACCCTAGTCATTCTTTTATTCCTGACATATCTATAGAAAGCTTTAGGGTTATCCTTGATCCTACCTGCCAAAGACTTCTCATGGCCCCTCCAGGCTCTTCTTAGCTCTCTCTTTAGGTCCTTCCTAGCTAACTTGTAACTCTCGAGTGCCCTAACTGAACCTTCACATCTCATCTTTACATAAGCCTCCTTCTTCCTCTTGACAAGTGTTTCAACTGCTTTAGTAAACCACGGTTCCCTCGCTCGACTACATCCTCCCTGCCTGACAGGTACATACTTATCAAGGACACGCTGTTCCTTGAACAAGCTCCACATTTCCATTGTGCCCATCCCCTGCAGTTTTCCTCTCCATCCGATGCATCCTAAGTCTTGCCTCATCGCATCATAATTGCCTTTCCCCCAAATATAACTCTTGCCCTGCGGTATATACCTATCCCTTTCCATCACTAAAGTAAACATAATCGAATTGTGGTCACTATCACTAAAGTGCTCACCTACCTCCAAATCTAACACCTGTCCTGGTTCATTACCCAGTACCAAATCCAATATGGCCTCGCCTCTCGTTGGCCTATCTACATACTGTGTCAGGAAACCCTCCTGCACACATTGGACAAAAACGGACCCATCTAAAGTACCCGAACTATAGCGTTTCCAGTCAATATTTGGAAAGTTAAAGTCCCCCATAACAACTACCCTGTTACTTTTGCTCCTATCCAGAATAGGATAATTAAAGGAGCAGCGCGTTTGTCTGTGACCTCCACAAGAAAATTAGAGGCAATATTTGTTTGCACTGATGGACATTGCATCAGTCACCTTTTTAATATATCCCTCTACAGCAAACAACCTGATGGTGTAGGAGTCCCTGTGGAAGGAGCTGGAGAGACCAGTTTGTACCAGAGTTAGGAGGTCACCAAGTTGCTATTTCATGGTGGTGGTTGATCGTTCATTGTTGAAAATAGGAATTTCCATCCTTGATATTACACATCGAAAACATGTGGCTCTAAGCATTTGAACTTTCAAATGAAAAACAATGGACTCAGATTACCTGACCAAGACCACTAGTCCCACAAGTGTGAGGTTGACTCTTTGTTTGTTTGTTCATTCTTGCCAAGTTCTTCCCAGAAGATTGTATGCCATGGATCACCCTTGCTGTCTATGCTGTGTGCCCTTACACATTCCACATTGGGTCAATTACATCCAATCCATTGTATCTATCATCCATTTACTTCTCTGGTTCCCTCTCTTACATTTTTGTCGATCCTCCCTTCTGATCGGGCAATATGGTCGGCACGGGCTTGGAGGGCCGAAGGGCCTGTTCCTGTGCTGTACATTTCTTTGTTCTTTGTTCTTTGTTCTTTGATTATTGGCTCTGTGATCTCCGGACAAGATTTTCCTGGATATTGACAAAGACCAATGTCGGGCCGGAAAATGGGTGTTGAAGCTACCGACGGTAATGGAGGCTATTTCCACCATAAAGTCTGTGACTGAGTAAAAAAAATCTTCCAAGAGACGGGTCCCACGACGTATCGCTGGCGGACAGTCTCTGATTCACCTATCCTGCCAACAAATTAGAAACATGAGGATCAGGGTGCCATTTTTAAAGATGGCCCCAGTGCAGAGCAACAAAACCAGTTAATCCTGGAATCCCCTCTGCACCTCTCCAGAAAGCCCCAGGCACTGCCCGGACACGGCCCTGGGTATTGGCTGGTGTTATGTATCAGAGAATAACATCCCTGCTGGTGAAATGTCACTGATACGCAGTGACGTCAGCTAGTGTGTTTTAGACTGAGAAACATGTCCTAATAAACCTCTCATTGTATTTGTAAGAAATCCATATCTTTTGTCTTTGCGACAATTAGAGAGTATAACAGTAGCAAAGGGGATTGAGGCAAGAAACAAAATTGCTGAAGAAAAATCATCAACAAGAAAAATGGAGACGGCAACAAAGAGCGGAGAAAAGATTCTCAGGACCGGCCGATGTTGAAGGTTTAAAAAAAAAATCGGAACACAACCGTGAGTAAGCATAACAATGATTTGATAACTTATTTGTTGCTGAAGTGAGTAGAGTCTCAGCTGCAGGGACCACGTATGTGGCAAAGTTAAACAGGTCGGTAACCGGGATTTAGAAGTCATCCAACTCTGTACACCTAACCTGCACAGCTTTGGACTGTCGGAGGAAACCGGAGCACCCAGACGAAACCCAAGCAGATACAAGGAGAATGGGCAAACTCCACACAGATAGTCACCCAAGACCAGAATTGAACCTAGGTCCCTGGTGCTGTGTGACAGCAGTGCTAACCACTGTGCCACCATGCCGCCGTTGATTCCTCTGGGTGCTTCAGTTTCCTCCCACAGTCCAAAGATGTAGGTTAGCTGGATTAGCCTTGCTAAATTGCCCCTTAGTGTCCAAAGGTTAGGTGGAATTATGGGGATAGGGCATGGGCCTGGTTTGGGTGCTCTTTTGGAGTCTCGGTGCAGACTTGATGGACCGAATGGCTTTCTTCTGCACTGCAGATCAGGGGCTGGTTTAGCACAGTGCTAAATAGCTGGCTTTTAAAGCAGACCAAGGCAGGCCAGTAACACGGTTCAATTCCCGTACCAGCCTCCCCGAACAGGCGCCGGAATGTGGCGACTAGGGGCTTTTCACAGTAACATCATTTGAAGCCTACTTGTGACAATAAGCGATTTTCATTTCATTTCATTTCAGTGATTCTATAAACACAAATCAAAAAAAATCAGATGTTGCAAGGACAGTGACAGCAAAACGCCCTGGGGTGCTTTTAAAATCTTATGATTATAATCTAAATTAAAACATACAGACACTTTAATCATGCCACACATAAAGTTACATAATAGTGTAGATTTAAATAGTTTCACAGATTTAAAACAGCAATGCCTGTATAAAAGAAAAAGCAAAGAAAACCGGTTAAAAAACATCAACATACCTTTAAACCACTTGTTAGACATGTTGCCTGTTGTGTTCAATCTAAATCTGCTGTTTAAATGCTTGCCCTCAATGGGTGTTCCCGTAGCTACCGCGTCACTAGGAGGTGGGGCTGCACTCCTCCTGCGCCACATTAGAGACTGCGCAGACTGAGGCGCTGGAGGCTTGAGGCTGTCACACCGAGGCAGGTTCATCGCATTATCCGAGCGCAGGTGTTTGAAGATTCATTGGGCTCAATGACAGGAGTTAAAGTTCAACTTAAAATGAAGCCAAACAGTACACCAAAATGTCTCAAAGGTAGAACTGTACCATACGCCATCAGACCAAAAGTCAAAGAAGAATTAGAAAGGCTAGTCCAAACAGGAGTCATGGATCGAGTTGCTGCAAGTGATTGGGCAAAAGCAATAGTTTGTGAAGATTTCAAAAATACTATACACCTGGTTTTTTGCGCAGATCAATATTCCCTGTCGCTGATTGAAGACTTGTTTGCTGGACTTTCTGGAGGGCAGAAATTCAGTAAAATTGATCTATTACAGGCACATTTACAAATGAATGTGGCTACAAAATCACAGCTGCTACTCAATATTGTGATGCAGAAAAAGGTCTGCATTACTGGAGACTTTCATTTGGATTAACATCTGCTCCTACTCTTTTTCAGAGGTTCACAGATCAAATTTTGAGTGGGCTAAATGGGGTGCAATGTTAGCTGGATGACATTCTCATCATCAGTTCAAGTGAACAAGAGCTTGGATGCTACACTGATATGTCTGTAAAACCATAATCTCCGAGTTTAAAAAGAAAAGTATGATTTTTTTCAAGACATCCATAAATTATCTGACACACATCATCAATGGCTTACACAAGGAGCAGAAAAAGATGACAGCAATCTTAGAAGCACCGCATCCTCAAAACGTGACACGACTGAAATCATTTCTGGGATTAATCAATTATAATGGCAAATTCATTCCAAATTTAGCAACACGATTGAAGCCTTTATTGTGCGCCAAACATGTATGGCACTGGTCAGAAGAATGTGAGGGTGAATATCGCGAGGTAAAAATGCATTAAAACAGTCAGAACTATTGGTTCACCACAATCCCAAACTGAAGTTACAGCTTGCTTGCTATGGGGTTGGTGCAGTTGTCTCGCACATTATGGCCGGGATTCACTGATATCGCAGCCAAGTGTTCACACCGGTGTCAAAACCAGCGTGAGCGACACCGGCGTCACCAGGCCTCCAGTCCCAGTAATTCTCCTGTTCTTCGGGGGCTAGAATCACGGAGGAGTGCTGTGCGCTGGGGCCAAAAGCCTGCCCTACATGGCCGGCGCGGGTCCGCGCATGTGCACGACGGCCATCTCCACACCGGCGCATGCACGTGGTTGCCGTCTCCGCGCCGGCATGGAACAACATGTCGGCGACCGAACAGCGGGCCCACGCGGCAGGAGGTAGGCCCACTCCAGCTCGTGGCCGATCGGAAGCCCACGATCGCGGGCCTGGACCCATGGAGGCCCCCCCCGGAGTTAGATCCCCCCACACCCCCACCAGGACGCCCACATTGGCCGTGGGTCCGGGCTCCCGTCACGGCGGCATCTGAACCACGCCGGTGGGACTCGGCGGAACTCAGTGGGTGTTCGGCCGGTCGCGCGCGGAGAATTGCCACGGGGGCCTATTGCAGCGGCTCCTGACCGGCGCCGGGGCGACTGCGCGGGCGTGATGGGCGCCGATTCTCCGGTTGCCGGAGAATCGGCGGCCCAGCGTTGGATCGGCGTGGCAGGATTCTCGCTCCCCCCCCACTAGCGATTCTCTGACCCAGCGCGGGCTTGGAGAATTCCGGCCTATGCCTTCAGGAGAAGAAGGACCGATAGCATTTGCTTCACAAGCTCTTACTAACGCAGAAAATAATTTGCTGACCTAGAAAAGAGGTTTTGAGCATAATTTTCGTGGTAAGAAACTTACATCACTACCTTTAAGGATGTAATTTTACTCTTTTGACAGATTATCAACTCTTGACAATAATCTTTAGGCTGTATAAAGGCATTCCTTCTTTGACAGCTTGTAGGTTTCAGAGATGGTTTGATATTGTCAGCACACATGTACAATATTCAATATGATAAATCGGAGCAACATACAAATGCTTTGTCAAGATTGCCATTTCATGTAAAGCAAAAAGCTGAAGAACATTCCATGAATATCTTGGACAGGATTCTCCGTCGGTCAACGGCGGAATCGGTAAACGAGATTGGGCGGAGAATCGGTTCCAACATTGAAATCGTGGCGGGCACCGGTTTCACGCCAAATCACAATTCTCCATCGCCTCAACAGCGGCGTCAATGCGTTCCACTCCGCAGGTGCAGTAAACACCGTTGGCATCGCTGCTCGGCACACTGGGGGGGGGGGGGGGGGGGGTTCTGGCTGTGGCTGGGGGCTGAGGGAGGGCACCGGAAGGACCCGCCCCATCACCAGCAGTTCATGCAAAACACAAGACAAGACACATCATTAACGCGGGCTGGGGGTGGTGGTGAGGGTGGTGTGGAGTGAGGGTGGTGTGGGGCGTGATGTGTTATGTACTCTGGGATAACACAGGCTGCAACTGGATGCAGCTTTAACCAAAAGATACTCCAGATCTTGAAGTTAGTTCAGTCTGATTTATTGAACCAGTAGCACAGTTAGCACAGTTCTCTATGAATTCGACTCTCTGCTAACCTAAGTGTAGTTACTCTGTCTGACTGAACCAGACTAGCTCTTAGCCACGTGCTGGAGGTGCGATACTGTACATACAGCCTGACTCACTGTGTAGATGTCCCCAGTGGAAAGAGGCGGAGTGTGAGTGCCTCGTACCTTTTATAGTGAGATACCACTGCTGAGTGTCCTGCCTGCTCATTGGACATGTCCTGTTCTCTGTGTTCATTAGCTGCCTTTCTGTGCCTGTCTGTATATCATTATCTGCATGTCTGCATATCATAACAGGGTGAGGGTGGTGTGGGGGTAGTACAGGGGTAGTGTGGGGGTGAGGGTGGTGTTGGGGGGGGGTGGGGGTTGACACACGAGTCACAGGAACGTCAACTCAGGGGGGGTTTCACTTTCTTGCCCGATATTGATCTCTACCCCAGAGACTTCCCTTTCCTCGGGGCCCACCTACCAGGTTCAGGGCTCGTTGCTCTGCCACGGTGAGGGGCCACAGGTCCGACGCCCCCCCCCTCCAGTCTTTTCCCATTTGCTATGGTTATGAGAGGGCTTCTCCTCGTGGGGAGAGGGAAACAGAAAAAGGCCAGTGTTAGACAGTCTGAATAGTGAAGCCCAGGGGGTGGGTAGTTGGTGGCTTCAGTGTTAAGGGCACCCGGCCATGGCGGCCGGTATGGAGGCCGGAATGTGGTGCAGATTGGGGGTTCGGCCACCTTCCAGGTTGGCAGGAGTCGAGTTCCGGGTGTGTGGGATGGGCGTGCTGGGGCATGGTGCTGCCTACTCACTCTGGCTGCCCTGAGGAGGTTGTACAGTTTTTTACGACATTGCTGGCCCGTCCAGATAGTGTTACTGTTGGCGCTGACGGCCTCTGCCAACTGCGCCCAGGCAAGGTGGCGGCTGGTAGCCTCCTTCCCGGGCCAGTGTATAGTGTAGCCAGCCTCTCCTCCATGGCATGCAGGAGGGTCCAAAGCTCAGTGTTGGTGAATCGTGGAGCTGCTCTCCTTGCTGCCACCTTGTTGGCTGGGTTGGTGTGAGTGCGGAGTAAAGTGTGTATGGGCGACTGCAGCTTGTCAGCCTCCTGAGTGTCAATTGCGAATCCGGCGAATCCTGCATCGTTTTTCATTGGAATCGATTGTGTTCCACGTGGCGCCCGTGCTTGCCCATCAACAGTCATTGAGTCGGTCCAGGTGCGGCGCCGGTTTTGCTGCCATGGAAGTCCACGAATCCTGCCCAGGGGTCAATACTTAGGGTGGGATGCTGCAGCAGCGTTAGTCCAGCGACCGGAGAATGAATTTTTCCATTGTCAGCGTCTCGCCTGTGGCATTCCTGTGGCAGGCGGGGCTGAAGAATCCAGCCCTTAGTCTCAGAAACAGAGAATCCCGCCCCTTATATTTCTCACACGTTGATAAGGTACCTGTGACTTCATCTCAAGTTCAGAGATACAGAAGAACCAATCCAGTGATGGGAAGTTGATGGACATGGTCCATAAAGGAACAATGACAGATGTACATCATAAAAATCCAGACCTCAAGCCCTAAATCACAAGAAGACATATGATGACAGTCTAGAATGGAATTTTATTATGGGGAATCTGAGTGATTATTCCCTCGTGCTTGCCTAATAAAGTCCTCAACAAACTGCATGAGGGACATCCTAGAGTGGCGAGGTTGAAGGAATTGGCATGCAGTTATTTTTGGTGGCCTGGATTAGATCCTCAATTCAAAGAGAAAGTGGGGCAATGCTAGTCCTGTGCAAAAATAAAGGACACTCCACTGCAACTATCACATCTATAGGAATGGCAGATGCAGCCATGGCAGAGAATGCACATATACCATGCTGGTCCAGTTGAGGGACACATGTACCTAGTGATTGTGGATGCACACTCTAAATGGCCAGAAGTAGTGACTACTAAATCCATGATGACAGAACAAACTATTGAGAAGTTGGACTAAATATTCTCAAGATTTAGTAGACTGGAGCAGGTTGTAAGTGACAATGGCACTCAGTTCATTTTGAAGGAGTTTGAGGACTACTTCAGAGGAAACGGTATACAGCACATAGTTAGCTCCACACCATCCTGCAGCAAATGGATCGGTTGAACGTTTTGTTCAATTATTGAAACATTCTATCAAGGCATCGAAGGACCGAGGTACATTGGCAAGAAGAGTGAACAAATAATTACCAGAACTCAGCACACACAACAGCTCAGAGTTCACCAGCAATATTGCTTTTCTAAAGGATTAGAGATTTTTTAAAAAATGTTTTCAATAGATTTGGAGTACCTAATTTTCTTTTCCAATTAAAGGGCAATTTAGCGTGGCCAATCCACCTCCCCTCGCGCATTTTTGGGTTGTGGGAGTGAAACCCACGCAGACACGGGGAGAATGTGCAAACTCCACACAGACAGTGACCCAGGGCCGGGCATCGAGCCCGGGTTCTCACGCCGTGGGCAGCAATGCTAACCACTGTGCCACGTGCAGCCGTTGATGAGGGATAAAATTTGACCTTTTCATACCACCTGACACTTCGGAGATTGCCAAGCAAAAACAACAAGCACATATTGCTAGGAGGGAATAAAACTCTAAAAAGTGAATATTCACGCAGGGAGAGTTAGTGCTAACAAGAAGCTACACCATGTAGCGCACAAAGACTCCGTGAGACGAATAGAGCGAAGTCGATGAGGCTTTATTAAGCGTGTCTGTTCCCCCGCAGCTCGATAGTAAACTGGCCTGCGGGGGAAGACTCCGGCTTCTTATACTCCGCCTTCAGGGCGGAGCTTGAGGTCAACGGCCAACCAGGACCCGGGATCTGTCAGCCAATAACATTAGGGCTTCCAGTCCCACATGACCCCCAATACATACTACCACATTCAGCCCTTGTCAAAAATGAACCCGGCGGGGTGATGCTTCGTATGGTGGTAAGGGTTTACAGGGCTGGTCCTGGGAGGACAAAACATTCACATGGCAATACAGTATTGGACAATTTCGTCCTGTTGCAACTATTTACAGAGGGTATAGGAAGAAAAGCAAAATGTTCTTGTGAACAGTCCATATTTGTTTTACATCGACGCCACGAGTCGGTCGGGTGGTCTGGTCGTCCGTGTCGATCGCCTCGGCCCCGGCGGTGGTGGTGGTGCTTGTACCAGTGTTGTCGCCTCCAGGAGCCGTACGGTTTGATTCTTGGTCGGTGCTGAGGGGAGGGGAACCGATCCTCCTGGGAAGGGGGCGGTCGCGGGGTGCGGCGGTGGCAGGAAGGGGAGGGGTTGGGTTGATGGTGTCGGGGGGGTGTGCGTGTTGCCGGTGGGCGCCAGATCCCGCAGGGAGACCGTGTCCTGTCGGCCGTCGGGGTACTCCACGTAGGCATACTGGGGGTTCGCGTGGAGGAGGTGAACCCTTTCGACCAACGGGTCCGCCTTATGTGCCCGCACATGCTTTCGGAGCAGGATGGGTCCTGGGGCCGCCAGCCAGGTCGGCAGCGACGTTCCAGAGGAGGACCTCCTAGGGAAGACAAGGAGACGCTCATGAGGCGTTTGATTAGTGCTCGTACATAATAACGACCGGATGGAATGGAGAGCGTCCGGGAGGACCTCCTGCCACCGTGAAACTGGGAGATCCCTGGACCGTAGGGCCAGTAGGACGGCCTTCCAGACCGTGCCGTTCTCCCTCTCTACTTGCCCGTTCCCCCGGGGGTTGTAGCTGGTCGTCCTGCTTGAGGCTATGCCTTTGCTGAGCAGGAACTGGCGCAGCTCGTCACTCATGAAAGAGGACCCCCTGTCGCTGTGGACGTATGCGGGGTAACCGAACAGTGTGAAGATGCTGTTCAGGGCTTTAATGACTGTGGCCGCGGTCATGTCGGAACAGGGAATGGCAAAAGGGAAGCGGGAGTATTCGTCCACTACATTAAGAAAATATGCGTTGCGGTCGGTGGAGGGGAGGGGCCCTTTGAAATCGAGACTGAGGCGTTCAAAGGGGCAGGAAGCCTTAATCAGGTGCGCTCCATCTGGCCTGAAAAAATGCGGCTTGCATTCCGCGCAGATGTGGCAGACCCTTGTGACTGTACGGACCTCCTCTAAAGAGTATGGGAGATTGCGGGACTTGATGAAGTGGTAAAACCGAGTGACCCCCGGGTGGCAGAGGTCCTCGTGGAGGGTTTGGAGGCGGTTAATTTGTGCGTTGGCACAAGTGCCGCGGGATAGGGCATCGGACGGCTCGTTCAGCTTTCCGGGACGATACAAAATCTCATAGTTGAAGGTGGAGAGCTCGATCCTCCACCTTAAGATTTTGTCGTTTTTGATTTTGCCCCGCTGTGCACTATCGAACATGAAGGCTACCGACCGTTGGTCCGTGAGGAGAGTGAATCTCCTGCCGGCCAGGTAGTGCCCCCAATGTCGCACAGCTTCCACTATGGCTGGGCTTCCTTTTCCACTGAGGAGTGGCGGATTTCTGAGGCGTGGAGGGTCCGGGAGAAAAAGGCCACGGGTCTGCCCGCTTGGTTAAGGGTGGCCGCTAGAGCTACGTCGGAGGCGTCGCTCTCGACCTGGAAGGGGAGGGACTCGTCGATGGCACGCACCGTGGCCTTTGCGATATCCGCTTTGATGCGGCTGAAGGCCTGGCAAGCCTCTGTCGACAGAGGGAAGGTCGTGGTCTGTATTAGGGGGCGGGCCGTGTCTGCGTACTGGGGGACCCACTGGGCGTAGTACAAAAAGAACCCCAAGCAGCGTTTCAGGGCTTTTGGGCAGTGCGGGAGGGGAAATTCCATGAGTGCGCGCATACGTTTGGGGTCGGGGCCTATTATCCCATTGCGCACTACGTAGCCCAGAATGGCTAGCCGGTCGGTGCTAAAAACGCACTTGTCCTCGTTGTACGTGAGGTTCAAGGCTTTGGCGGTCTGGAGGAATTTTTGGAGGTTGGCGTCGTGGTCCTGCTGATCGTGGCCGCAGATGGTTACATTGTCGAGATACGGGAACGTGGCCCGCAACCCATGTTGATCAACCATTCGGTCCATCTCCCGTTGGAAGACCGAGATCCCGTTTGTGACGCCAAAAGGGACCCGTAGGAAATGGTATAACCGCCCGTCTGCCTCGAAGGCTGTGTACTTGCGGTCACTTGGGCGGATGGGGAGCTGATGGTAGGCGGACTTGAGGTCCACGGTGGAGAAGACTTTATATTGGGCAATCCGATTGACCATGTCGGATATGCGGGGGAGAGGGTACGCGTCTAGTTGTGTGTACCTGTTGATGGTCTGGCTATAGTCAATGACCATCCTTTGTTTCTCCCCTGTCTTCACTACTACCACCTGCGCTCTCCAGGGACTATTGCTGGCCTGGATTATGCCCTCCTTTAGTAGCCGCTGGACTTCGGACCGAATGAAGGTCCGGTCCTGGGCGCTGTACCGTCTGCTCCTAGTGGTGACGGGTTTGCAATCCGGGGTGAGGTTCGCAAACAAGGACGGGGGTTGCACCTTGAGGGTTGCGAGGCCGCAGATAGTGAGTGGGGGTATGGGGCCGCCGAATTTGAACATAAGGCTCTGTAGATTGCATTGGAAATCTAATCCCAGCAAGGTGGGGGCACAGAGTTGGGGAAGGACGTTTAGTTTGTAGTTTTTGAACTCCCTCCCCTGCACCGTTAGGGTAACTATGCAGAATCCCTGGATCTGTACGGAGTGGGATCCTGCAGCTCGGCAAATCTTTTGTGCGCTGGGATAGGTGGTCAAGGAACAGCGTCTTACCGTGTCGGAGTGTATAAAGCTTTCCGTGCTCCCGGACTCGACTAGGCATGGCGTCTCGTGGCCGTTTATTAGGACCGTTGTCATCGTCGTCTGGAGTGTCCGGGGCCGAGCTTGATCGAGCGTAATCGACGCGAGACATGGTTGTAGTAGAGGAGTGGGGTCCGTTGTTGCCGTCCAAGATGGCGTCGGGGATGAGCAAAATGGCCGCCCCGTACATCGCACGTGGCTGGGGGGGGTCACAAGATGGCAGCGGGGGTGGACAAAATGGCCGCCCCCATGCGTCGTACAGGTCTGGATCAGTCCAAAATGGCAGCGCCCCTCCTCCCCTCGTGGTGTCCGGGACCCAAAATGGCGGCGTCTGCGGGTCGCACATCGGCGCCCCTCCTCCCCTCGTGGTGGCCGGGACCCAAAATGGCGGCGTCTGCGGGTCGCACATGGTGTGCTGGGGGGGGTGGGGAGCGCTAGGACCGCGAGCGCTAGGACCGCGAGCGCTAGGACCGCGCGGAGCTCCCTCACCGCGAGCGCTAGGACCGCGAGCGCTAGGACCGCGCGGAGCTCCCTCACCGGGGACAGTGGTGGTCGGGGCCCAAGTCGGCGGCGCCGGCGGGTCAGGCGTGGGGCCGCGAGCGCTAGGACTGCGCGGAGCTCCCTCACCGGGGACAGCGGTGGTCGGGGCACAAGTAGGTGGCGCCGGCGGGTCAGGCGTGGGGCGCGGGATGGGGGTTAGGGTGGCGTTAGGGACGCGGAAAACACCCTCCTCTCCGTGGAGAGTGTTGGCCGGGACCCAAAGCGGTAGCGCCGGCGGCGGGTCATACATGGGCTGCGGGGAGGGGGGTTGGGAGCGTAGGCGGCGTGCAGAGCTCCCAGTTCTCCTGGGACCGCGGTGGACAGGACCCAAAATGGCGGCGTCTGCGGGTCGTACATGGCGTGCTGGGGGGGGTTGGGGCGCGTAAACTGCTTGCAGGGCTCCCTGTGCTCCCGGGACGGCGGCGACCTCGCGGGACCGGCACACCACCGCATAATGGCCCTTTTTCCCGCAGCTTTTGCAGAAAGCTGCGCGGGCCGGGCAGCGCTGTCGGGGGCATTTCGCCTGGCCGCAGAAATAACAGCGGGCGCCCCCAGTGCGACTCGGCGTTTGGACCGCGCAAGCCTGTGGGGTGTCCGGGGGGGGTAGGGGGTTTGCCGCGACGGGTACGTACGGGGCCCAATGGGCTACCGCGCGGTCGGGGCCGTAGGCGCGGGTATTACGTGCGGCCACGTCTAGGGAGGCTGCTAGGGCCCGTGCCTCTGAGAGTCCTAGCGACTCTTTTTCTAGGAGTCTTTGGCGGAGTTGGGAGGATTGCATACCTGCCACAAAAGCATCGCGCATTAACATGTCCGTGTGTTCGTTTGCGTTCACCGACGGGCAGCTGCAGGCTCGTCCCAAAATCAGCAGCGCGGCGTAGAACTCGTCCATCGATTCTCCGGGGGCTTGCCGTCTCGTCACGAGCTGGTAGCGAGCGTAGATTTGGTTAACTGGGCGAACGTAGAGACGTCTCAGTGCTGCGAACGCCGTCTGGAAATCGTCCGAGTCTTCGATGAGGGAGAAAATCTCCGTGCTCACCCTCGATGCAGGACCTGCAGTTTTTGGTCTTCTGAGACTCGGCCGGTGGTCGTTCTGAGGTAGGCCTCGAAGCAAGTCTGCCAGTGTTTGAAGGCTGCTGCCGCGTTCACTGCGTGGGGGCTGATCCTCAGGCATTCCGGAATGATCCTGAGCTCCATAGTCCTTTTTAGGCACGCTTAATAAATTGTAGCGCACAAAGACTCCGTGAGACGAATAGAGCGAAGTCGATGAGGCTTTATTAAGCCTGTCTGTTCCCCCGCAGCTCGATAGTAAACTGGCCTGCGGGGGAAGACTCCGGCTTCTTATACTCCGCCTTCAGGGCGGAGCTTGAGGTCAACGGCCAACCAGGACCCGGGATCTCTCAGCCAATAACATTAGGGCTTCCAGTCCCACATGACCCCCAATACATACTACCACACACCACATATGAGAAATGGATATCTGCTGTTATCTCAGTAAAAACAGGTCCAATATCATACACTGTACAGACGGATGATGAAAGGGTTTGGAGACATCATACTGACAAACTACTAGCTTCTTGAAGTGAAATCGCTGAAACTTCAATTGAAAAATCTAAGCAGTGATACTTCTGAACAGAGACCAAACGCAGAGACAAATTCAGATCCTGTTTGAGGATTTTCTGATGCCTACAGAAATGGACAGTGGAGTAACTTCACAGACAGCACCACCTACTGAAGGAACAGAAGACCTTGGGGGTTCGGCCAGCCTCCAGGTTGGCAGGAGTCGAGTTCCGGGTGTGTGGGATGGGCGTACTGGGGCATGGTGCTGCCTCCTCACTCTGGCCGCCCTGAGGAGGTTGTGCAGTTTTTTACGACATTGCTGGCCTGTCCAGATAGTGTTACTGGTGGCGCTTCCAAAGGTCTCAAGTGGCCAGGTTCCAGAATGTTGAATACAATCAAAAAGGAAGAGACGTCCACCTGACAGACTGTCTTATTAAGTTGTATATGTGTGTAGAGATAATGCACAAGTGGGTCTGGTGTAGAAATGTTAAGAAGGTTAGAATGAGGGAGGGATGTTATGTACCAGAGAATACATCTCTGCTGGTGAAGCATCACATGATCTGTAGTGATGTCAGTAATGTGTTTTGTGTGCGTTTCCAGTTCACCATTTTAGACTGAACAACATCTCCTTATAAACCTCTCATGCTACTTGTAAGAAATCCAAGTGTGTGGCACCTCCATACCTTTGCTCCTGGGACATTTAGAGAATGTAATAGTGGAGCACTGCTAAAGCACTTAACCCCTTCCAGTTTCAAAGCTCACCTGAGAACAAAGTTCCGAGATATTCGACTACAAGAAACCTCACAACCTGTCATGAACCCTTTGCTTTACAAGATTTGCACTTCAAATTTAAATAATCAAATCCATTCAACAAACCATAGACATGCCACGTGGGAGACTGGAGGGGGTTGGGGGAGGGGAGGGAATGCATGTGCACGTGCACGTGCTCGTATGTGCCAAGTTCTGGATAAGTATGTGAGGATAAATAATCTTTTTTATTTTAAACTGACAAAATCTTGCTGCTGGCTTATTTAATTGGAATATACACTCCCAAGAGTAAGTAATGGCTCACCTTCCCCAGGTATGCAGGTAGTAAGATAGTAGATACACCGTTAGTGTCATAGACAGAATGTATGACATATGGAACATCTTTTTGTCTCATGTATTTTCTCATGTATTTGCTTTGTTTGGCCCCTTGTTCCGCACTGTAACCAATCACTGTTTGTCGATGTACTATTTGTCAATGTACTCGATTATTCTTTTTTTGCCTACTATGTACGTACTGTATATGTTCCCTTGGCCGCAGAAAAATACTTTTCACTGTACTTCGGTACATGTGACAATAAATCAAATCAAAATCAAATCTCCACATCTCAAATGCATTCAATGTATCAGTCTCTAGTTTGTTGTCTGTGTCCAAGGCTTAGAACATGGATGACGCAATGTAGTACCTCAGCATTCTTTTCCTAAAATGCAGGTTCAGTTACTTTGATGTTAACATGTCCTTCATTCAGCCAAAGCCGATCTTGGCGATCTCAAAACTTTTTTAGATCTCACAATCACATCTCCCGTTATCTGATTCGGATTTCTGTGGAGCCAGGAAGACTCCAAGGAGCTTTAAAAAGCACAAGCGGGCCCAGATTCAGTGGTCCAACATCCATTTCTCATAGATTCCATTTTGGTGGATAGGGAAAAAGGTGTCGGGCATCAACCCAAACTCAGCATAACTATTTTAACACAGTACTGAGTTCAAACAGACCCCATTTTCACTGTAGCAAGGGCCTTAACAAGCAACGTGGGGGAGTCCTAAAGACTCATGAAAGATTGGCAAAGTCTGGAGAACTATGAAGTTATTTAAATGCCCAAACATTTCAAAAATGTTTTTTAAAAAGTCAGCCTGTGTCATTGAGAGTTAGAAACTCACATTGTGGAGTCATTTAAATCCTAGCCCTTTAAAAATAATTTTTAAATGCTAGCCTGTCTGTCAGTGTTGCAGTCTGGTAGAAGTTCTTTGTTTCCAAAGATAGTTTCAGTTTACGGGTTGAGCAACTTTGGGTCATGTCACATCTGGTTGGGACCAATCGGATCAGTACAAACAGGTCAGGTTGTAACTGGGCAGGACTGGGACAAATGTCCGGGTGAGATGGGGAGGGGTAGTGGGGGGGGGGGTGCTGTTAGGGAGGTGTTAAACTAGAATGACAGGGAGATTGGAACCTGAACATGGAGACATGGGAGGGAGAAACAAGAATAGAAATAAAAGACAGAAATGTAAGAAGCAAAAGAGGAAACAAGGGCGAAAAACAAATTGGGCTATAATGCAAATTTTGCGAACATGACTAATAAGGTTAAAAAGACAAATCTGAAGGCTTTCTGCATTATTGTGCGGGACATTCACAATAAGGTAGATGAATTAACAACGCAAATAGATATGAACGGTTATGATATTGTAATTACAGATACATGGCTACAGGGTTACCAAAAATGGGAACTGAACATCCAGGGGTGTTCATAAATTAATTTGTTTTTAATAACCTTCATTGTCACAAGTAGGCTTACATTAACACTGCAATGAAGTTACTGTGAAAAGCCCCTAGTCACCACATTCAGGTGCCTGTTCGGGTACACTGAGGGAGAATTCAGAATATCCAATTCACCTAACAGCACGTCTTTCAGGACTTGTGGGAGCACCCGGAGGAAACCGATGCAGACACAGGAAGAACGTGCAGACTCCACACAGACAGTGACCCAAGCCGGGAATCGAACCTGGAATCGTGGAGCTGTGAAGCAACAGTGCTTCCCACTGTGCCATCGTGCCGCCATTTATTTAGAAAGGACAGACAAATAAAGGGAAAGGAGGTGGGGTAGCATTGTTAATAAATGAGGAAATCAATGCAATAATGAGGAAGTATATTGGCTTGGAAAATCTTGATGTGGAATCTGTATGGATGGAGAAGAAATGCCAAGGGTCAGAAAACATTGCTGGTGATTTTCTATAGGCACTCAAACAGTAGTGGAGATGTAACGGAAGGTATTAAACAAGAAATCAGAGATGATGCAATAAAGGTACAACTGTAATCATGGGTGAATTTAATTTACATATAGATCAGATAAACCAAGCTACCAATGGTTTAGTGGAGGAAGAGTTCCTGGTGTGTGTACATGATGGCTTTCTTAGACCAATATGTTGAGGAACCAGTCTATTCTAGACTGGGCACTGTGCAATGAGAAAGGACTAATTAACAATCTTGTTGTGACTTAGGGAAGAGCGACCATAATATGATAGAATTCCTCATTAAGATGGAGAGTGAAGAAGTTGAATTCAAAATAGGGTCCTGAATCTAAATAAAGGGAACCCTAAGGGTATGAGGTGAGAATTGACAAGGATGGACTGGGGAACCTTATTAAAGGGGTTGACGGTGGTTAGGCAATGGTTCATTTTTTAAAAACATGTGCAGGAATTACAACAATTATTCATTTCTGTCTGGTGCAAAATTAAAAGAGGAAAGGTGACCTAACCATGGTTTACAAAAGAAATTAGGGGTAATATTAAATCCAAAGAGGAGACATATAATATTGCTAGTAAAGCCGCAAGCCTACATTTTAGAATTCAGCAAAAGAGGACAAACAATTTGAACAAGAATGGGAGAGTAGAGTATGAGAGTAAAATTACAGGGAACATAGAAACTGATGTAAAAGCTTCGATAAATATGTGAATCGAAGAAGATTAGTAAAGACAAATGCAAGTCCCTTACAGTCAGCAGCTGTGGAAATTACAACGGGGAACAGAGAAATTGCAGGAGAATTGAACATATACTTTGGTCTTATCTTTATAAACGAGGGCACAAATAACTTGCCAGAAATATGAGGGAACCAAGGGTCAAGTGAGAGGGTGGAATTGAAGGAAATCACTATCAGTAAGAAAATGGTTCTGAATAAATTGATCGAGTTAAAGGCTGACAAACTCCAGGGCCTGATAATCTACATCCCAGACCATTAAAGGAAATAGCCTGTATTATTGGGTGCCTTGGTGGTCATCTTCCAAAATTCTATAGACTTGACCGCAGTTCCTACAGATTGGAGGGTGATAAATGTAACCCATCTATTTAAAAAGGGAGGGAGAGAAAAAAGGGAGAATTACAGACCAGCTGGCCTGACAGTTGTGGGGGAGATGCCAAAGTCTATTATACCCTTACCAATTTTTACAGATGCACCATAGAAAGCATCATATCTGGCTGCATCAGAGCCTGGTATGGCAACAGCTCGGCCCAAGACCATAAGAACAAAGAAAAGTACAACACAGGAGCAGGCCCTTCGGCCCTCCAAGCCTGTGCTGATCATGATGCCCTAACTAAAAACAAAACCTTCTGCCCTTACTCGGTCCGTATCCCTCTATTTCCTCCCTATTCATACATCCATCCAGATGCCTCTTAAAAGTTGCTAATGTGCCTGCTGCCACCCCATCCTCTGGCTGCGTGCTCTAGGCACCCATTACTCTCTGTGTGAAAAACATACCCTGCACATCTCCCTTAAATATTCCCCCTCTCGCCTTGAACCCGTGCCCTCTTGTAATTGACACGTCCACCCTTGGAAAAAGCCTCTGACTATCCCCCCTCTCTATGCCTCTCATAATTTTGTAGACCTCTATCAGGTCTCCCCTCAGCCTCCGTCTTTTTAGTATATTCAATCTCTCCTCATAGCCAACACCCTCGAGACCAGGCGACATCCTGGTGAACCTTCTTTGCACTCTCTCCAAAGCTTCCATGGCCTTCTGATAATGTGGTGGCCAGAACTGCCTGCAATACTCCAAATGCGGCCTAACCAAGGTTTTATATAGCTGCAACATGATTTACCAACTCCTGTACTCAATGCCCCGGCTGATGAAGGCAAGCATGTCATATGCCTTCTTAATCACCTTCGCCACCTTTGTTGCCACTTTTAGGGAACTGTGGACGTGCACGCCCAGATCCTTCTGTATGTTAATGTTCCTAGGGGTTCTGCCATTTACACTACAATTCATACCTCAACATAAGAAACTTCAGAGAGCCGTGAACACAGCCCAGTCCATCACGCGAACCCGCCCCCCATCCATTGACTCTGTCCACATCTCCCACTGCCTTGGGAAAGCGGGCAGCATAATCAAATACCCCTCCCACCCGCTTATTCTCTCTTCTAACCTCTTCCATCGGGCAAGAGATACAAAAGTCTGAGACCACGCACCAACAGATTCAAAAACAGCTTCTTCCCCACTATTACCAGACTCCTGAATGGCCTTCGTATGGACTGAACTGATCTCTCTATGCATTTTCTCAACTGTTGTAGCACTATATTCCATATGCTTCACCCAATGTCTATGTATTTACATTGTATATTTATCGTATATCCTATGTTTTTCATGTACAGAATGGTCTGTCTGGACTGTACGCAGAACAATACTTTTCACTGTACCTCGGTACATATGACAACAAATCTAAATCTATAAAAGATGTGCTAACAGAATATTTGCAAAGCATTAACAGAATTGGACAAAGCCAGCATGGATTTATGAAAGACACATGCTTTACAAATCTACTGGAGTTTTTTGATGATGTAACGAGTAGAATAGATGAGGAGAACCAGTAGATGTGGTGTATCTGGACTTCCAGAAGACTTTTGATAAGTTCCTTCATAAGAGGTTAGTGGGAAAAATTAAAGTACATGGGATAGGGGTAATGTATTGACATGGATAGAGAATTGGTTGACATGCAGGATACAGAGAGTGGGAATAAATGCACCTTTGACACAAAACCGGGCGGAGTTTGAGGAGGATACAAGGAGGGTTCAATGTGATTTAGACAAGTTGAGTGAGTGGGCAAACACATGGCAGATGCAGTATAATGTGGCTAAATGTGAAGTTCGGTGTGAAAAACAGAAAGGAAAAATATTATTTAATTAGTATTATAGTGGGAAGTGTGGATGTCCTTGTACATTAGTCAATATAAGGGCTTGTTTAGCTCAGTGGGCTAGACAGCTGGTTTGTGATGCAGAACAAGGCCAGCAGTGCGGCTTCAATTCCCGTACCAGCTTATCCGAACAGGCGGCGGAATGTGGCGACGAGGGCTTTTCACAGTAGCTTCATGCTTGTGACAATAAAAGGATATTATTATTATTATTATTCTAAGGGGCGAGGCAGGTACAACAAGCAATTAGGAAGGTTAATGGGATGTTGGCCTTCATTGCAAGAGGATTTAAGTTCAGAAGTAGAGATGTCTTATTGCAATTATTCAGGGCCTTGGTGAGACCACACCTGGAATATTGTGTGCTGTTTTCGTCTCCCGACCTAAGATAGGGTATACTTGCCATAGAGCGAGTGCAGCAGAGGTTCACTAGGCTGATACCGGGGTTGGAGTGACTGTCCTCTGAGGAGAGATTGGTTCGACTGGATCTGTATTCACTAGTTTAGAAGGATGAGAGGAAATCAGATTGAAGCGTATAAAATTTAACAGGACTGGACAGTCTTGATGCAGGGAGGATGTTTTCCTTGGTTGGGGAATATAGAACCTGGGGACACAGTCTCCGGATACGGGGTAGACCATTTAGGACAAAGATGAGGAAATATTTCTTCAGTCAAGGAGTAGGGAACCTGTGGAATTTTCTACCACAGATGACTGTGGGGGCTAAGCCACTGAATGGATTCAAGAAAGAGATAGGTAATTTTTAAAAGAGTTTAATAACATCAAAGAGCATGGGAAGAAAGAAGGTACATGGCACTGAGATAGAGGATCAGTCATGATCATATTGAATGGCGGAGCAGGCTCGAAAGGCTAAATGGACTACTCCTGCTCTGTTTCCATGTTATTATTCCTACAACACTGATGTTGTGATTGGGAAGCTATCTGATAAGCCGTTAATAATAATAATAATAATAATAATAATAATCTTTATTGTCACAAGTAGGCTTACATTAACACTGCAATGAAGTTACCGTGAAAAACCCCTAGTCACCACATGCTGGCGCCTGTTCGGGTACACGGAGGGAGAATTCAGTATGTCCAAATTACCTAACAGCACGGGCGGGATTCTCCGCTCCCGGGACTAAGTGCCTGCACGTCGTGAACGCCGTCACATTTCACGACGGCGCGAACAGGGCCCGGGCACGACCTATTCTCGCCCCCTGTGGGGGCCAGCATGGCGCTGGAGCAGTCCACGCCGCTCCAGCCTCCTTATGCGGCGCCAAATTGGTGCCGCGCCAACCCGCGCATGCGCAGTTGGGGCAGCTCATTCCTGCGCATGCGCGGGGAACTTCTTATGTGCGCCGGCCCTTCACCAACATGGCGCCAGGATTCTGGGGCCGGCCACGGAAGGAGGTAGGCCCAGGGGTGGAGAGGCTGGCCCGCCGATCGGTGGGCCCCGACCGCGAGCCAGATCCCATCGGAGGCCCCCCCCCCGGTGAAGGAGCCCCCCATCCGCCCCCCCCACAGGCCCCCCCCCCCCAGCGTTCCCACACACATCCCACCAGCAGCAGCCAGGGGTGAACGGCACCGGCGGGACTGTCATTTTTTTCGCCGGCCGCTCGGCCCATCCGGGCCGGAGAATCGCCACTCGCTGTTTGCGGCGATTCTCTGGGCGGCCTGGCACGATTCTCGCGGCGCTGGTTTCAGGGGGGTGGGAGAATCGCGTGCGGGTGCCGGGGCGGCGTGGTGCGACTTGCGCGGCGCCCCGGCAATTCTCCATCCGGCATGGGGGGTGTGAATACCGCCCCACGTCTTTCGGGACTTGTGGGAGGAAACCGGAGCACCCGGATGAAACCCACGCAGACACAGGGAGAAAGTGCAGACTCCGCACAGTCAGTGACTCAAGCCGGGAATCGAACCTGGGACCTTTCACAGCGCCAGGGTCCCAGGTTTGATTCCTAATACCAAGTCTCATTACTGCTGATTGATTCTCTAATGGCCATATAATTAAGTCATTTTAAAACACAAGCTCTATGGATCAGCCAATATAGACAATTGTTACACAACTTTTATTTCATATGTGCACTTTGAAGAAAATGCTTATTATTTTTAAATTGATAATTGGCATCTTCATATCTAAGCTGGAGAAAACCCTGTTGTAGAACAAATGTTTTCCCTAGCAACTGCACTGCCACCAATGAGCAGGAGACCTAAACTAGTCGAATATAATCCCTGCTACCAACCCCCTGTCAACACCTCCAATGCTAATTAAAATTCCATTTTAAGAAAGAATTATGTAGCATTTGATATGAAAGATGTAACCAAAGTTGCGAATACTGTAGTCAGAAATACTAACAGAAATTGTCTGATTTTTATTTGATATCCGTATGGAAAGCAGACTAATAAACATGAACGGAAAATTTGGAAGAAATAACTTAAATAGTAAATGACAGCTATTTACTTGAGAACATTACCCAAAAACTGGAAGCATCAAATAAATCCAAAATCAAACCAACGATCAAGAGCAAGTAAAAAGAGAAGCAGAAAATGATAAAATACTTGAAATGAAAAAAGGTAATTCTGGATTTCAATCAGCATCTGTAAGGAGAAAAAGCCGTGTTAATATTCTGGTTTAGATCCTTCATCTGAAAGTCCACAGTACAATAAAAAGGAAGAACAACAGGGGGTTCAGATTGCAAAGAGAAAGTTAATGGTATCAATGTCCTGTAAACTGTTTATTATAAAAGCAAAAATTATTTTAATTAGGTGTTTGAATCATAGAATCCTTACAATGCAGAAGGAGGCCATTCGGCCCATCGAGTCTGCACCGACCATCTGAAAGAACAGTCTACCTGGGCCTCCTGCCCTGCCCTATTTCCGTAACCCTGCATATTCATTGTGGCCAACCCACCTAAACTACACATCTATACACTGTGGGACGAAACCGAAGGAAACCCATACAAACATGGGAGAATGTGCAAACTCCACACCTTTCTTTATGCAGAGAACCCTCCCATGTTACAAAAATTATACAGACACCCCTTAACAAACATATTCTTCTGAAAATAGTTAGACAATTAAAAAAGGAACAATGCTTGACCATAAATACTTTATTGTTTATAAGATACTTGCATTTATGTAGCTCCTTTCATGACTACTGGATATTGCAAAGTGCATTACAGCCAATGAAGTATTTTTTGAAATGTAGTACATGTTATATAGCCAATTTTACACACAGCAAGATTCTACAAACAACAATGTGATAATGACCAGATAATCTGTTTTGCGATATTGATGAATATTATGAGGAGCACCAGAAATAACTTCCCTGCTCTTCTTCCATTAGTGCCTACTGGAGGCAGACATGTGGGGCTGGATTCTCTGCCCAACCGGGCCACATTTCTGTTTCACCCTGCCGGTGGGATGCTGCATTACTCCGGCCGGTCAATGGGGTTTCCCATAGTGGGGCTACCCAAACTATTGAGAAACCCCTGGGCTGCCAGCTAAATGGAGCATCCCGCCAGCGGAGAATCCAGTCCTGTATCTCTGCCAATACAGTATCCTTCTGCACTGAACTGGAGTGCCCGCCAAGACATTCTTTGCATTCAAGTCGTGGAATGGAACTTTAGCCCGACTAACATTTTCTATTTTGATTCAGACTCTGACCTAGGAGTGTATCAACAAACCATACTGGGCCAAGAGTATCCATTTTACTTTGGACCAGTACACCCAAAATATCTTAACAGTGGTTAAAAAAAGAGTAAAAGTCCTCTTGTGATGCAGGATTCTTATAATGATGGAAGTGATGTTGTAATATAAGAATTTCATACAACAGAAAAATTAGGTCTCTGAATTATTTATGGATCATGGGGCACATTTCTTCTACATCATCAGCCTCTGGCATAACATCAGTGGACAGGGATGGAATTATTTTACTTGCAAGCAAACTAAAATTATCAGAGCAATTCACCCGATATATTTCCTTTGTATCATCTTAGAAGCATTGAACCCTTGGGGACGGTACAGAGTTCTGAGGCTTGCAGATTTGATTTCTTTCCCTTTCTCATGCAGATTTTCCTGAAACAGATGTGAATCCAGCTGGGGCCAATCTCCATTATAGGGGATGATATTGATCCTGGGAATTTCCCCTGAGTCAGAGATTCAGGCATGGGTGGATGGACATCCTGTCTGAAAGTGCACCAGCATTGGGACGAGGGGGCAGGGGGAAATCAGCCACTCTTATCAATTTGTGATTGGATCCACGAGTGTAAGTCTCCATTTGGGAACTGTTATGTTCTCCCTCTGGAGCTGAACTGCACCAGTTTTACGATTCCCTTGGAGTCGTAAAGTGGGATGCAATTCAGTTTTCAACGCTATGCACATTTATGCATTGTGTGGAATACGAGGGATTACCAGTGCCGCCATCTTGGGTGATCGGAATGCAGTTACATCTTTTTGATGTGGTCAATGTTTACAAACATTGGGGTTTCACCACTAAGGCCACTTAACTGTGAAGGGAGATGAATGGATCAAAATCTCAATGGTTTGTAGAAGCTGTCACTCACAGACCACTACTCGAAAGCTATGAATAGCTTGTAGCTAATGGATTGGTGGGAACCAGACACATACACATGCTCTCCTTTGATGTAGAACAAGTGGAGCTGTAAGGTATTACAGCTGTAATGTTTCCCATTGCCCCTGTCTAGACTGCTCTCTAGCTTCCAGACAGGGGTCTCTTTTCTGGGGCGACGAGGGGGTCTGTGTTGGTGGGGTGGGGGGTGGGGGGGGGGGGAGGCTGTGTGTGAGGGATCTGTGGAGCGCATCAGAAATTCAGGCATGGGTGGATGGACATCCTGTCTGAAGGTGCAGTGGGGCAGTCCCCCTATTACAGGGGTCCCTTTGCAAGGTCCCCCTATCACAGACAATTTGCATTTATTTGCACACTCCCCGCCAGTGCACATTGGGGACCTCGTTCACGCACCCAGCGAGGGGTCAGAGCATTGCGTTCAGACCAGCGCCCAGTGTGATTCCGATTTGCCCCCGATGCCCAATTCTTTGTCCCATCGGGGAATGCACTCTGGGTGTGTCCCAAGACAAAGACATCTTTGTCTCAAAATAGTTGAGTCCCACTGTATGACAAAATACGGCTCCAATTGCATCGACAAGTTTGCTGATGACACCACCATGGTGCGTCAGATCTCAACCAACGATGAGTCAGAGTATAGGAGGGAGATAGAGAACCTAATGGCATGATGCAACGACAACAATCTGTCCCTCAAAGTCAGCAAAATTGAGGAGCTTGTCATCGACTTCAGCAAGCGAAGTAACTTACATGCACATCACCAACAATCTGTCCTGGTCCACCCACATCGACGCTACCACCAAGAAAGCACAACAGCGCCTATACCTCCGCAGGAAACTAAGGAAATTCAGCATGTCCACACTGACTCTTACCAATTTTTACAGATGCACCATAGAAAGCACCCTATCTGGCAGTATAGCAGCCTGGTATGGCAACTGCTCGGCCCTATACCGTAAGAAATTACAGAGAGTCGTGAACACAGCCCAGGCCATCACATGAACCTGCCTCCCATCCATTGACTCTGTCTACCCCTCCCACTGCCTTGGGAAAGTGGGCAGCATGATCAAAGACCCCTCCCACTCATGTTATTTTCTCTTCTAACCTGTTCCATCATAGAACATAGAACATTACAGCGCAGTACAGGCCCTTCGGCCCTCGATGTTGCGCCGACCTGTGAAACCACTCTAAAGCCCATCTACACTATTCCCTTATCGTCCATATGTCTATCTAATGAACATTTGAATGCCCTTAGTGTTGGTGAGTCCACTACTGTTGCAGGCAGGGCATTCCACGCCCTTACTACTCTCTGAGTAAAGACCCTGGGCGCGATTCTCCACTCCCGCGCCTGTTGGGAGAATCGCCTGGGCCGCCAAAATTTCCCGCGACGCCGGTCCAATGCCCTTCCGCGATTCTCCCAAGTGGTGAGAACGGCCCTGTCGGGTTCTGCGGGCCGTAGGCCAGAGAATCGCCCGAGACACCCAAAATGACGATTCTCCGGCACCCCTGCTATTCTCAGGCCCGGATGGGCCAAGTGGCCAGCCCAAAATGGCGGGTTCCCCCCGGCGCCGTCCACACCTGGTCGCTGCCGTCGGGAACAGCGTGGGAATGCTGGGGGGGGGGGGGGTGGGCGGCCTGCGGAGGGTTGGGGGGGGCAGGGGGGATCCTGCACCGGGGGGTACCTCAAATGTGGGGTGGCCCGCGATCGGTGCCCACCGATCATCGGGCCGTCCTCTCTGAAGGAGGACCTCCTTTCTTCCGCAGCCCTGCAAGATCCGTCTGCCATCTTCTTGCGGGCAGCAACCACGCATGCCTTGTTGCCGCGTAAAGGCGGCGTCGCATACATGACGCCAGTTATGCGGCGCCGGCCACGTCATGTATGCGCCGCCGCCTTTACGCGGCGACAAGGCCTGGCGCGTGTAAATGACGCGGCCCCGCTCCTAGTCCATTATCGGGCCCTGAATCGGTCGGGATAGGGTCCGTTTTGCGCCGTCGTGAACCTCGACGCCGAACCTTCGGTGGAGAATCCCGCCCCCTACCTCTGACAGCTGTCCTATATCTATCTCCCCTCAGTTTAAAGTTATGTCCCCTCGTGCTAGACATCACCATCCGAAGAAAAAGGCTCTCACTGTCCACCCTATCTAACCCTCTGATCATTTTGTATGCCTCGATTAAGTCACCTCTTAACCTTCTTCTCTCTAACGAAAACAGCCTCAAGTCCCTCAGCCTTTCCTCATAAGATCTTCCCTCCATACCAGGCAACATTCTGGTAAATCACCTCTTTCCATTGCTTCCACATCCTTCCTATAATGCGGCGACCAGAATTGCACGCAATACTCCAAATGCGGCCGCACCAGAGTTTTGTACAGCTGCAACATGACCTCATGGCTCCGAAACTCAATCCCTCTACCAATAAAACTAGCACACCGTACGCCTTCTTAACAACCCTCTCAACCTGGGTGGCAACTTTCAGGGATCTATGTACATGGACACCGAGATCTCTCTGCTCATCCACACTACCAAGAATCTCACCATTAGCCCAGTACTCTGTCTTCCTGTTATTCCTTCCAAAATGAATCACCTCACACTTTTCTGCATTAAACTCCATTTGCCACCTCTCAGCCCAGCGCTGCAGCTTATCTATGTCCCTCTGTAACTTGTAACATCCTTCCGCACTGTCCACAACTCCACCGACTTTAGTGTCATCTGTAAATTTACTCACCCATCCTTCTACGCACTCCTCCAGGTCATTTATAAAAATGACAAACAGCAGTGGCCCCAAAACAGATCCTTGTGGTACACCACTAGTAACTGGACTCCAGTCTGAACATTTCCCATCAACCACCACCCTTTGTCTTCTTCAGGCAGAAGATACAAAAATCTGAGAATACACACCAACAGGTTCAAAAACAGCTACTTCCCCGCTGTTATCAGGCTCCTGAATGACCCTCTTATGGACTGAACTAATCTCTCCACGCATCTTCTCTACTGTTGTTAGCACTATACTGTGTTTGCTTCACCCGATGCCTATGTCTATGTATTTACATTGTATTTATCGTATGTCCTATGGTTTTCATGTATGGAATGATCTGCCTGGTATGTATGCAGAACAATACTTTTCACTGTACCTCAGTAAATGTGACAATAAATCTAAATCTAAATTTAAATCTATTTTCGCTGATTTCCATTGGAGGGATCTGAAATGTAGAATTTCAGGATGCTGTAAGGTCGTTAGCACTGCTGCTTCACAGTACCATGGACCCGGGTTCCGGCCCTGGCTGTCTGTCCGTGTGGAGTTTACACGTTCCCGCCGTATCTGTGTGGGTTTCCTCCAGGTGCTTTGGTTTCCTTCCACAGTCCAAGGATGGCTGGTTAGATGAATTGCCATTATAAATTGCCCCTTAGTATCCAAAGGTTAGGTGGGGTTACAGGGATAGGTTGGGGGAGTCGGCCTAGGTTAGGATGCTCTTTTGGAGGGTCGGTGTAGACTCGATGGGCTGAATGGCCTCCTTCTGCACTGTAGGGGTTCTATGATTCTGAAGTTTATAATATGTTGGCGTGAGACAAAAGATTTAAATTTTAACAGATTTTCTGTTGACTGTTAGTGCATCTTGGCAGCCTTCCACCTCATGGAACAATGGGTTGTGTCCTGGTGGTCAACTCTGCGTTAAACAGCTGGTGTGGCTCAGGTGGTCGTCCCTGCTGCCTTTGCTGCATAGTA
Source organism: Scyliorhinus torazame (assembly GCF_047496885.1). Lineage (NCBI taxonomy): Eukaryota > Metazoa > Chordata > Chondrichthyes > Carcharhiniformes > Scyliorhinidae > Scyliorhinus > Scyliorhinus torazame. The sequence continues at coordinate 207,991,161 of NC_092710.1, forward strand.
AGACTGTGGACTGAAAAGTTGTATGATTTGCTGACCTCAGCTTTCTCTGAGCCCTTTTCACAGCAAGCTGAGCAATTTGTTATTGCTTACCTCCTCTAATACCCCAATGCCCCTCCAAACAGTCTAAGACCATGGTTGTCAATGACTGTCTCCCAGTTGTGAATGGCACTGTGTGGCATCTTCATATCACACTGGCAGGTGATGGACCCTCAGGGGGTTGTGACCCTGTGGCCAGTGCACCATACAGGTGTTTGGGTATACAGTCATTGTCCATCTGATACACATGCCTTAACAGTTGGTGTGATCCCTTGTTGTGGTAGAGGGTCACAATCTTTGCACCATGCATATCTTGGGACACTGCCCCTTCCCTTCTGCAGAGACATCTGCTGCAGGAGTGCTGGATTCCTGTTCTCGATGAGTTCAGGTGGTCTCGGGCTGGTTCAGCTCAGTGGGTTAGATAGCTGGTTTGTAATGCAGAACAAGGCCAGCAGCGTGGGTTCAATTCCCGTACCAGCTTACCCGAACAGGCGGCGGAATGTGGCTTTTCACAGTAACTTCATACTTGTGACAATAAAAGGTTATTATTATTATAACATCAGCACTTGGAGCTTTGCTCATGGCAGCCGAGTCAATAGGTTTGCTAAGCTCCTCCATTGTGGATTTGATCTCCAGTTCTTCCATGATAGATAGGCGTTTTATGGTTTCTAGAGTTTCCTTGTTCACCATGTTCTTCCTAGAGTAAAATTCAACATTGTTTTCATCCCATCTTTCCATATGTATTTTTATAGTAGGCGAAGTCTTCCCTTGCCTTTGTTTTCAATGGAGCCATTTTTATTTTACTGATGGACCTGATGCATTTTTGATCCCATCACACAGGTCCCATGCTTTCCCAGTGTTGAAGGATGCATAAAGAGTGCAGTACACGAAAATCTGCACATCATGACTGGGATTCTCCATTGCGAGTCCGCCCCGCTGCTATCGTAGACGTAGAGTTTGGCACTCAGCCAAATCTCCCATTCACTGCAGCGGGACCAGAGAATCCCGCTGCCCATGAATGGGACAGAGAATCCAGCCCCACAGCTTTTGTGAACCTTGTGAAGGCTTGGGGAGGTGGAGGGGGGTGGGGAGGAGGGGAGAAGATAAACTTCTTTTGGCTTAGATGGGCAAAAAGAAATACAGCTGCCCAAGTTAGAAAAGTTCACAAAGAAACCTGATTGTCAACATATGTAAGGGGCAGAGAAAAATCTGGATACCTGGAAATATTTCTTCCCACAGGGCACTACATAAAATGGCCTTCCAGATAAGATACTGGAGGCAAGTGTTTTGAAATTACTCAAGAAACCAGTTGGTGCAGTGTTGGGAGAATCCTAGGTTCCTACATTTGGCTGAGTTAGATGCGTCATTGAGCTCCATCATCAGATCGGCTTTTGTTGCAGTTATCCCAATGTATCTATTAGAATGTGGAGGGAAATTATTTTCGGCTGTGAATGAAAGTTTTTATTTTTTTTAATATAGCAGAATTACGATGGCCAATAAGGTGACCTTTGATCCTCAGATATCACCTGAAATTGATCACTTGTAATAACACAACTGGAAAGAAAAAAGGTTAAGAGCTAACGTATTTAATTTGGGAGCTTTCAAATTCAGGCTTCTGTTAAATTCAAACCTGGTTAAAAATGATGGAAATTCGCAATAAGTTAAAAATAAAAAACGAGTGATGGATGATGATTAATATACGTAATTACAGGACATCAGAGTCAACATGATTCTCGAGCTCAGTACAATTAAATTATTAGACATCAATCATCATAGCAGCTCAAAACGTACAGCCCTCAAGTTGATTCAGACCTTAATATCCTCTTCCATACAATTTTTATTAATTCTTCCTCCTCAGTCACATATTTCACACATATATCTATCATAGTCCATCAAAAATGGACATGGGATAGAGAGTTTTGTTTTTCTAGCAGTTCGGAATATGTGCAAGGATAATAGGTCAACAATAATTTTAACTCTCTCGAGACTGACTCAAATAAATAAAATGCACTGAGTCATTTTTTTAGTGCATTTGTAAATCAAAGAGGAAATAAATGTTGCTTGATTTAATTCTGGGAAATAATGTGAACAATTGAGAAATAATGACCATACCATAGTTAGGTTCAATGTAGGAACAGACAATGATTAGCGAAGAATCTGATAGGGATGTTAAACTGTAAAAATGCTCACTTTAGTAAGAAATGCAGCTGAGGCTGCTAAAAAGACACGGGGATATCCTGAGCATTATTATTAACAAATCAAGTACAAAAGCAACCAAGTTATTCTAACCGTTTATAAAACTCTGGTTAGGCTGAATCTGGACTAGATCAGTCAATTTTTGGTCATCACGCCAAGGGCTTAGAGAGATTTACTAGGATGGTACCGGGTAAGGGGGGATGGGGGAGGGGGGGAGAGGCCCCTCCCCTGCCCATGGCCGGATGAGGCATCAAAGGTCTCAACCTTCACCAGATAGTCAGCCAGGTCTAGGGCCGTTGGACTGTGAGTTTGTTGTTCCGTAGAAAGCTGATGCGCTGCAGAGAATGGCAGCAGATGTGTCAAAATTTGAGTCCGTTAAAGACCCTTATGGACACTTCTTATAGACAGATCAATAAGTGGGGCAACATGACCTAGATGAAGGAGAGAAAAACAAACTGATGCTTTTTTCACTGGGACCCATCTATGCAGCACTTCATTGTGAAGGCAAAATGGGGCAGGTCACCTGGGACACATTGAAAGAACATGTTATCATGGCTAACACTATGTCAGATTCTACGCTCACATGTAACTCCTGCACAGAATATTTAGCCATTTGCACTCAGCGAGGCATATGGACTACCACTGTTACAGCCGCCATGTTGAAGATCATAGTGCAGAGCATAGGAGAAACACAGGGTGATTATTATATTCACTATTCTAGGTGGGAGGGGGGAGGGGTAACAAGAAGGCAGATGAGTTAGCACAGATAGGGGAGGAACGGGGCACACCATGGAACCCTTACAAGTCAGGGTTGCTAATGACAGTGATTGCAGGGAATAATGATAACAGCATATCTCTCCTTCCTGACTTGAAGGAGACACAACAGAAGGATCTAGTGTTGAAGGCAGTTTTGCAGCAAAACCCCAACAGAGGGTCCATTCAGAGGACCAGACATAGCAGTTAAAAAAGGAACGCCTTTTTGAGGCAAAAGGTAGGTAGTACCTGAAGGATACAGACACAAAGTGATGCAGTTAGCACAGAGAGGCCCCCGGGGCAGGACATTCAGGCTCTAGAACGACTTGGGAATGGATTGTGAAGGTTGGATGGTGGCCCCCACCGACGGAGGGGTGTGGAGCACGACTGTAAGAATTTCCTGGTCTGTCCTGCAAACAATCCAGACCCTCCACAAAACAAAGGTACCTATTGGACACACCTGATGTGTCGATAGGCCTTGTCGCTACATTCAGATAGATTTTATAGGGCTACTCCCGACATCTAAAAAGGGCAATAAATTGTGACTCGTGCTGGTGAATCATTTCAGTGTGTAGAGGCCTTCCCCTGCTTGTTAGCTACTGCCCCATGGACAGCAAAAACTTTAGTGAAATAGGTATTCTCTGACGGGGACTCCCTAAGGATGAAAGCAGTCACTTCACAGGCCAGATAATGCAGGTTACTCTAAAATGTGGGGAAATAGAAGGGAAATGGCATCTGGCACACAACACACAATCTTCAGTGATGGTGGAAAAGATGAATCAGACATTAAAGGTAGTTCTTCGGAAGAAGTTAAATGTACAGGAAAATAAATGGGATGAGGTGCTTCCTTTGGTTCTGATGGGGATAAGGTGCACTCAATTGAAGTTAATTGGGTCGTCACCCCACGAGTTGGGAACTGGGTGATCCATGGGTACACCTAGGCATCTGTTGATTCCCATCTTGTCCGACAGGTAAATCCGAGAGATCACCAAAGATAAATTAGTTAGGCCTGTGGGAAACTTTGAAGGAACTGAGCCTAGAGGAGGCCAACAAAATGTTGGCCAGTCCTATCAGAGAAACCGACTGCAGTTAGCGCAAAACAAACCACAGGAAAGGTGCATAGGTAATCAGGCGATGGCACAGAACTATATAAGGTTGAGTGTGCTCGAACCCTTGTACAAAGGACCCTACTGCACAGTGGGCAAGGCTAGCCCTATGGTATATGCGGTGCAATAGTCCAAGCGGAGAAAGTGGTTCCACATTAAAGAGGTGAAGCTAGCAAAGTCCTAAATCAGGGCACCTTGCCAACAGGAAACTGTTATGTGCATGGGGGTCAAATAATGCCAATAGTTGGTATTGGGAAGAGCCCCTACAAATTCCACAACAGGGATTTGTGATAATGAGGATGACAGCGACAGTAAGGGGGCAACTGCAAATGTAGTCAGACCCAACAAATGTTAAACGAGGAACCGGAATGAAAGGATATGGGGGAGTCAAGTCTCCTGCAACGAGGAAGGTCACGACAAAGATTCCCTTCCCCATGAAGGAGGAACAGCAATAGGAAAAGACAGCTGAGGAAACAGTTACATTTTATAGAAATGTAATACCCCTGTGCCTGTGGCCAAGTCTGTTTACAGAGCAATTATTATTTGTATGCTTTATTTTGTAGGTAATTTGGAAGATAATATCAGTGTCTATCATCCGTACCCGGAATGCAGAAGGAGAACCAAGCCTTGGAATACCAATTTCCCAAATGTTGTAATCCGGAATTGGGTCCCTCTGCATCTGGGAGAATCATGCCAAGATATTAATAAACTTATTCAGGAGGACATGAATGCTTCCAATTAGCCTGCGAGGAATTTGTGTGCATTATCTTACAGTATGCAGTGAATCTGGGTGATTATAAAATGGGAACCTTTTTGGAGGGTTGTAGCACTGGAAGGGGTAAAGCGGCGTGATAGGAAAGCATGGTCATTTGACCAAGGGATTTCATATCACAGAAACGTTACAGTGCAGAAGGAAGCTATTTGATCCACCTTCTCTGCACTGGCTCCCTGAAAGAGTATTCAACCTCGTCCCATTCCCCTGCCTTATCCCCGTTGACTTGTACATTATTTATTTTCAGATAGCAATCCAATTCCTCCTTAAATATCTTGATCAGAACTGTCTCCATCGCCCACTCAGGAAGTTCTTTCCAGACTCCAACCACACATTCGGTGAAATCTTTCTTCCTTACAACACTTTTACTCCTTTTGCCAATTATTTTGAATCGGGGCTCTCTAGTCCTTGATGTAGTCCTGCATGGGAACAGTTTCACACTATTTACCCTGTCCATACCCCTCAGGATCTTGAATATCTCTATCGAGTCTCCTCGCTAGTCTTCTTTCCACCAAGGAAAACAGACCCAATGTCTCCAACCTATGCTCATAGCTACAGTTGTTTATCACTGGAATCATTCTTGTGAATCTATTCTGTACTCCCTCCAATGCCTTCACATTTGTCCTCAAGTATGTTGCCCAGAAATGGATGCATTCCTCCAGATGAGGCCTAACTAATGTCTTCTAAAGTTCAGAATGATCTCCTTGTACACAATACCTCTGTTAATAAATCCTAAGATACAATATGCTTTATTAACTGCTGTCTCAACATGCCCTGCTACCTTCATTGACTTATGTATGTATACACTAAGGTCCCTTTGTTCCTGCACCTTCTTTAGGGTTTCTCTCTTTATTTGTATTGGTTTAGATTCTCTGTTCCAGAGACTAAGTACTCCCGCCAGCGGAGACTAGGGGCGAAATTCTCCGTTATCGGCGGAAAGTCCGCCGATCGGAGCAAAAAACGACGCAAATCCGACTTGCGTCACGTCGGAAAAATGGGTCGAACGTCTCCGGCCCGAAATGGGCTAGCAGCGACGTAACGGGATCCGCGCTTGCGCAGTGGTTCACGCCGTGCAGCGTCATACGCGCCGCACGGCGTGACGGCTCATAAGGCCGCGCTGCTCCCCCCCACCCGACCGGAACACCCGACCGCAACACCCGACTGGATGGCTGGCCGCCGCTCAGCCCCGAGGTTCGAGTCACGGGATGTGGAGGCGCTCCTGGACGCGGTGGAGCAGAGGAGGGACGCCCTGTATCCCGGGCACGGCCGCAGAGTTGCCCCACGCCACAGCCGGTGTCTGTGGAGGGAAGTGGCAGAGGCCGTCACCGCTGCGGCCCTGACACCACGGACAGGCACCCAGTGCCACAAGAAGGTGAACGACCTCGTCAGAGCAGGCAGGGTGAGCCTCCCCCATATCCCCCCTCCCCCATATCCCCCATAATCCCCCCTCCCCCATATCCCCCCTCCCCCATATCCCCCCTCCCCCATATCCCCCCTCCCCATATCCCCCCTCTCCCATATCCCCCCTCCACAATATCCCCCATATCCCCCCTCCCCCATATACCTCTCCCCATATCCCCCCTTTCCCCATATCCCCCCTCCCCCATATCCCCCCTCCCCCATATCCCCCTCCCCCATATCCCCCCTCCCCCATATCCCCCATATCCCCCCTCCCCCATATCCCCCTCCCCCATATCCCCCCTCCCCCATATCCCCCATATCCCCAAGTGAATCCAGCCCTAACCTTAACCTCTGCAATGCACGCGCAACCGATGGCGTGCATTCATATACCTGCCTAACCGTGTTGCCTTTTACCCCTGCCACCCCCCCCCCACAGGTTAAGCGCGCACACAACAATAGGGAGCATGTGAGGACTGGAGGAGGGCCCGCTGATGAGAGGCCACTGACCGAACACGAGGAAAGGGCCTGGAACTGGCTGGCGGACCTGACGACCGGGAGGTTGCTGATGCAGAGGTCGTGGGCGTAGTAGCAAGTGAGCCACCGACAGCCCATCCCCATATGCCCCCTTCCCTATATCCCCCTCCCCCATATCACCTGATCACTGCCTGATGTCTAACCATGCATGCTTCATTGTGTATCGCAGGACCAAACGTCCAGGCACCCATCCCCGCAGATGCAGACCGCCCGCAGGATGCCCCTCGGAGGCCACGGGAGACGGAGAGACATGAACCCTCCAGCATGCGACGCCCGCAGGATGCCCCTCGCACACCACGGGAGACGGAGAGACCCGCACCCTCCAGCATGCGATGTCCGCAGGATGCCCCTCGCACACCACTGGAGACGAAGAGACCCGCACCCTCCAGCATGCGACGCCCGCAGGATGCCCCTTGGAGGCCACGGGAGACGGAGAGACCTGGAGCAACAGGTAGATGACACCCCCGTCACGTGCGGGAGCGACCACCCAGCGACGAGGGGGGCAGCCACAGGCCCCCGTCACATCCGAGCCAGGACACCACTACCCAGGACACCACTACCCAGGACACCACTACCCAGGACACCACTACCCGGGACACCACTACCCGGGACACCACTACCCGGGACACCACTACCCGGGACAGCACTGCCCGGGACACCCCTACCCGGGACACCCCTACCCAGGAAGACGAAACACCGGACAGTGACTCAGAGTGGATGGGTGGAGACGAACCCCCACCCCAAAGTGCCATGGACTCAGAGTGGGACGAAGAGCACGACACAACGCCACTGCTGTCACCAACACCCTCCACCATCGCAGAAACACTCACCTCGGTTGGGCACTTTAGTGATGAGGCGTCTGGTACACTCACTGGTGCGCACAACACAGCTGTCCCGGTACAGCAGGTGGAGGTAGGAGCAGCAGAGGGGCCGGGCGGTCGGAGGGCAGCCCAGCCCAAGCGAACATCTGCCGCCCAGATGGATCCCGGGTTCCTGGAGTAACCACACCCACACATAGATCCGATGCAACCACCGACCCGGAGACGAGCGAAGAGGGTGACGGGAGGCTTGCGGCGGCTGCAGTCGCAGGTGGAGGAGTCCACCCGCGTCCAGGAGCTGGGAGTGGTGCCAGTCATGCGTGCCACCCAAGCTGACACCGCATGGGTGGCGTCCACGGTGGAGGCAATGGGTGCGACGGTGTCAGACATGGGGAACGGTTTGCGAGGCCTGGGGCTTTCCGTGCAGGCGGCGTCTGTGGCCCAGGAAATGGCTGCCCTCTCACAGGAGGCCATGAGACAGTGCCAGCGCCAGATGGCAGAGGCGCTCAACGCCATAGCCCAGTCTCTGCAGGCCATGGCCCAGTCTCAGCAGGCCATGGCCCAGTCTCTGCAGGCCATCGCTGAGGGCATCGGCGCCAGTGGCCATGTGCGAGCCGGCGTCGCACTGTCACAGACAGGGTTTGCCAACCCCCTGGGCTCCATGGCTGCAAACCTGCAGACCCCTGTCGATACCAGCACGGGCCTCCAGGACTGGCAGCACCAGATGTCGGGGGGGGCGTCGGATGGCCAGTCCGTTCGCATCCCCCACCCATGTAGAGGCCTGGGGCCATCGGGCACCCCGAGGGAGGAGGAGGTGGTGTGGTCCGTCCCGGGTCCCCCTGTAGGGGAGGTCCCGGTACACCGCGACACCTCGGACTCCCCCCCTTCCGTCCCAGGTGCATCGGGTGGGCAACGGGCAGGACAGGCTGGCAGCTCGCCATCCCAGTCGCCCGGGCCGCAGCCTGGCCCATCTAGGCCAGGACGCCCCAGGAAACGGCCGCCAAAGGGATCCAGTGTCAGAGGGCAGGAATCACAGGAGTCCACCTCCAGTTCTGCTGTACCGTCTGGGGAACCACGTAGACGTAGTCAAAGGGCCCGTAAGGCCAAACAATTAGACACTGAGTAAATTGGCACGGGTGCAGGGCACAGATGAGTTTTAGGGGCTAGGGCACGTGCATGAACTCCTTTGGTTATTAAAGTCAATGTTACACCTACAGAAGCTGCCTTTGTTTTTTTTTTTAAATATGTTTTATTGAAATTTTTTTCCCAAACAACAATTTTTCCCCTCTTACAAAGCAAACGCAACAATAACAATACAGAAATTTTTAACAATACACAAATAACAAAACCCCTTTATCTTTGACCTAAACTAAACTAAACCCCCCCCCACCCCTTCCCCCTGGGTTGCTGCTGCTGGTCATCTGTCTTCCCTCTAACGTTCCCCTAGGTAGTCGAGAAATGGCTGCCACCGCCTGGTGAACCCTTGAGCCGATCCTCTCAGGGCAAACTTTATCTGCTCCAGTTTAATGAACCCCGCCATATCATTTACCCAGGCCTCCAGTCCAGGGGGTTTCGCCTCCTTCCACATGAGTAGGATCCTGCGCCGGGCTACTAGGGACGCAAAGGCCACAACGTCGGCCTCTTTCGCCTCCTGCACTCCCGGCTCTTCCGCAACTCAAAATAGAGCTAACCCCCAGCCTGGTTTGACCCGGGCCTTCACCACCTGCAAAATCACTCCCGTCACTCCCTTCCAATACCCTTCCAGTGCCGGACATGCCCAAAACATATGTGCGTGGTTTGCCGGGCTCCCGCCACACCTCCCACATTTGTCCTCCACTCCAAAGAACCTGCTCAATCTTGCTCCTGTTATGTGTGCTCTATGTAGCACCTTAAATTGAATCAGGCTAAGCCTGGTGCATGAGGAAGAGGAATTTACCCTGCTTAGGGCATCAGCCCACATACCCTCCTCTATCTCCTCCCCTAGTTCTTCTTCCCACTTTCCTTTTAGTTCGCCCACCGACTCCTCCCCCTCTTCCCTCATCTCTCGGTAAATCTCTGACACCTTGCCCTCTCCGACCCACACCCCTGAAAGCACCCTGTCCTGTATCCCCTGTGTCGGGAGCAATGGAAATTCCCTCACCTGTTGTCTAGTAAACGCCCTCACCTGCATATATCTCAAGAAATTTCCCCGGGGCAACTTATACTTTTCCTCCAATGCTCCCAAGCTCGCAAAAGTCCCATCTATAAATAAATCTCCCACCCTCCTAATTCCCAACTGGTTCCAGCTCTGAAATCCTCCATCCATTCTTCCTGGGGCGAACCTATGGTTGTTCCTGATTGGGGACCCCACCAGGGCTCCCCGCACCCCTCTCTGTTGCCTCCACTGTCCCCAGATATTCAATGTTGCCGCCACCACCGGGTTTGTGGTAAACTTTTTAGGTGAGATCGGTAGCGGCGCCGTCACCAGCGCCTCTAAACTCGTCCCTGTACAGGACTTTCTCTCCAGTCTTTTCCACGCCGCTCCCTCACCCTCCATCATCCAATTTCGTATCATTGCCACATTGGCGGCCCAATAGTAATCGCCCAAGTTCGGTAGTGCCAATCCTCCTCTGTCCCTACTACGCTGAAGGAACCCCCTCCTTACTCTCGGAACCTTCCCTGCCCACACGAAGCTCGTGATGCTCCTGTCTATTTTATTAAAAAAGGTCTTAGTGATTAGTATAGGGAGACATTGAAATACAAATAAGAACCTCGGGAGGACCATCATCTTAATTGCTTGCACCCTGCCCGCCAGCGATAAAGGCTGCATGTCCCACCTCTTGAAGTCCACCTCCATTTGTTCTACCAACCGTGTCAGATTAAGTCTGTGCAAGGTTCCCCAGCACCTAGCGATCTGAATCCCCAGGTATCGGAAGTTTCTTTCCACTTTCCTTAGAGGCAAGCCTTCTATCTCTCTACTCTGGTCCCCTGGATGTATCACAAATAATTCACTCTTCCCCATGTTTAGCCTATACCCCGAGAAATCCCCGAACCCCCTCAAAATTCGCATAACCTCTATCATCCCCCCCCGCTGGGTCCGACACGTATAACAATAGGTCATCCGCGTATAACGAGACTCGGTGTTCTTCTCCCCCTCTAATCACCCCTCTCCATTTCCTGGAGTCTCTCAACGCCATGGCCAGAGGTTCAATTGCCAACGCGAACAACAATGGAGACAGCGGGCATCCCTGTCTTGTTCCCCTATATAGTCGGAAATACTCCGATCTATGTCGACCTGTAACTACGCTTGCCGTTGGAGCCCCATAAAGAAGTCTAACCCAGCTAATAAACCCGTTCCCAAACCCAAACCTCCTTAACACTTCCCATAAATACTCCCACTCCACCCTATCAAATGCCTTCTCTGCGTCCATTGCCTCCACTATCTCTGCCTCCCCCTCCACTTGGGGCATCATTATCACCCCTAATAGTCGTCGCACGTTAACATTCAGTTGTCTCCCTTTTACGAACCCTGTCTGGTCTTCGTGCACCACCCCCGGGACACAGTCCTCTATCCTCGATGCCAGTACCTTTGCCAACAATTTGGCGTCCACGTTCAATAATGAAATGGGTCTATAGGACCCGCACTGCAACGGATCTTTATCCCTCTTCAAAATTAATGATATCGTCGCCTCCGACATCGTCGGGGGTAGAGTCCCCCCTTTCCTGGCCTCATTGAACGTCCTCACCATCAACGGGGCCAACAAGTCCACATATTTTCTGTAATACTCCACCGGGAACCCGTCTGGTCCTGGGGCCTTCCCTGCTTGCATGCTTCCCAGTCCCTTAATAACCTCGTCCACCCCAATCGGTGCCCCCAGGCCTACCACCCCCCGCTCCTCCACTTTCGGGAACCTCAATTGGTCCAGGAACTGCCGCATCCCCTCCTCTCCCTCTGGGGGTTGAGACCTATACAGTTCCTCATAGAAGGTCTTGAACAACTCATTTATCTTTCCTGCCCTTCGCACCGTGTCTCCCCTTTCGTCTCTAATTCCTCCTATTTCCCTCGCTGCTGCCCTCTTTCGCAATTGATGAGCCAACAGGCGACCAGCCTTTTCCCCATATTCATACCTCCTCCCCTGTGCCTTCCTCCACAGTACCTCCGCCTTTCTGGTGGTCAGAAGGTCAAATTCCGTCTGGAGTCGTCTCCTCTCCCTGTACAGCTCCTCCTCCGGGGTCTCTGCAAATTCCCTATCCACCCTTAAAATCTCCCCCAGTAATCTTTCCCTTTCCTTGGCCTCTGTTTCCCTTTTGTGGGCCCCAATGGAGATCAGCTCTCCTCTGACCACCGCTTTTAGTGCTTCCCATACCACTCCCACAGGGACCTCGCCGTCGTCATTGACCTCCAGGTATCTCTCAATACACCCCCGCACTCTTGCACACACTCCCTCATCCGCCATCAGTCCCACATCTAATCGCCAGAGTGTTCTCTGCTCCCTTTCCTCTCCTAATTCCAGGTCCACCCAATGTGGGGCATGATCCGAAACCGCTATGGCTGAGTACTCAGCTTCTTCCACCCTAGAGATCAACGACCTTCCCAAAACAAAAAAATCTATCCGGGAGTACACTTTATGGACATGGGAGAAGAAGGAAAACTCCCTAGCCCTAGGTCTAAGAAATCGCCATGGATCCACTCCCCCCATTTGGTCCATAAACCCCTTAAGTACCTTGGCCGCTGCCGGCCTTCTTCCGGTCCTTGAGCTGGATCTATCTAGCCCCGGGTCCAGCACCGTATTAAAGTCCCCTCCTAAAATCAAGTTTCCTACCTCCAGGTCCGGTATACGCCCCAGCATCCGTCTCATAAATCCCGCATCGTCCCAGTTTGGGTCATACACATTAACCAACACGACCTCCATTCCCTCCAGCCTGCCACTCACCATTACATATCTACCTCCGCTATCTGCTACGATGTTCTTTGCTTCAAATGCTACCCGTTTCCCCACCAAAATGGCCACCCCTCTATTCGTTGCGTCCAGTCCTGAGTGGAACACCTGTCCCACCCATCCTTTCCTTAGCCTAACTTGGTCCGCCACCTTTAGGTGCGTCTCCTGGAGCATAACCACGTCTGCCCTTAGTCCTTTCAAATGTGCGAGCACTCGGGCCCTTTTTATCGGTCCGTTCAGGCCTCTCACGTTCCACGTGTTCAGCCTCACTAGGGGGCTACCTGCCCCCCTCCCGTGTCGACTAGCCATTACCTTCTCTAGGCCAGTCCCATATCCCGCCTCCGCGCTCCCGCTCGCTCCCCCAGCGTCGCACACCACCCCCGCCCACCCACTCTTTAGCCATTTCCTTTTGGATTTCCGCAGCAGCAACCCAGTTGTCCCCCCCCCCCCCCCCGCTAGATCTCTTTCTAGCATGATTGCTCCCCCCATATTACTTCCGTAAGTCAGCTGACTTCAACTGACCCCGGCTACTCCTGCTCACTCCTCGACCCCCCCGTGTGGGGAACTCCCATCCGCCTTGCGCCTGTCATCCCGCCTTATTCTTTCTGGCGCGGGAACATCCCTTTACCTGACCCGCCTCTTATGGCGCAGCTCCCTTTCCCCTCCCCTCCCCTTCCCAATTCTCCAACTATGTCCCATCTTTCCCCCCTCACCGGCGCCCACATTTCCCCAATGTCTCCCCCCTTCCCAATTTACTTCTCAATTAACTTCAACCATAACATTAACAATAACATTTCCTGCAGCATCAGTCCCTCAGTTCCGATCCAATTTCTCTTCTTTGATGAAGGTCCATGCTTCCTCCGCCGTCTCGAAATAATGGTGTCTCTCCTGATAAGTGACCCATAGTTTTGCCGGCTGCAGCATCCCGAACTTCACCTTCCTTTTATGCAACACCTCTTTGGCTCGGTTGAAGCTCGCCCTCCTTCTCGCCACCTCCGCACTCCAATCCTGGTATACCCGTACCACTGCATTCTCCCATCTGCTACTCCGCACCTTTTTAGCCCATCTCAGGACCTCTTTTCTATCCTTAAGGCGGTAAAATCGCACGATTATCGCCCTGGGTGGTTCTCCCGCTTTTGGTCTTCTCGCCGGAATCCGATTTGCCCACTCCACCTCCAAGGGGCCCGTAGGGGCCTCAGCACCCATCAGTGAGCTCAGCATCGTACTTGCGTACGCTCCACAGTCCACTCCTTCCACACCCTCAGGGAGACCTAGTATCCGAAGGTTCTTCCTTCGCGCTCCGCTTTCTAGGGCTTCGATCCTTTCAGTACACTTTTTATGAAGTGCCTCGTGCGTCTGTGTCTTAACCGCCAGGCCCAGGATCTCGTCCTCAATATCTGTCACCTTCTGCTCCACCACGCGGAGCTCTGTCTCCTGGGTCTTTAATGTCTCCTTGAGCCCCTCAATTGCCTGTAGCCTCCCTCTTCAGCAGCTCCATGCACCGTCTCACAATTTCATCCTGCTCAGGCCCACATGTCGCCTGCGCTTTCTCCGCCGCCATCTTGTACTTCTCTCTTTCTGACCCTTTGGTCGACGATTCCTCACGCTGCAGCCGCCGCCGCCGGTTTTTTCCTCCTTCGTTTGGGGGGGACTCCCTTCTCACACACCCCACACCGGGTTGCGTCGTCGAAAAATTCCCCGTTGGGGCTCTTAAAAGAGCCCGAAGGTCCGTCGGAGCTGGAGCCGCCGAAGCGTGCGGCTAGCTAGGCATCACCGCAACCGGAAGTCCCTTCAGTGGCCTTGATGAGGTCTTTTCACAGTTGTTCCCTCTACTGCTAGAATTCACCTTTGATACAGGCCCTCAGGTCAGCTTGCAGCTTTAAGCTTGCCCTTCCCCCGCCTGCATGCTAGAAGAGGCTCTGTTTATCCTGCAGTTGCAGCCAAATCTTTTACTGTTTCTGCCGTGTCTGGCAACCCAGAGACATACCCTTCCTGGGGGACACTGTCAGGGGAATATTGCAGCCTTCTTCCCACACCGGGAAATGTCAAACAAATGCCGTGGGGGCCCTGTAAAAGAGCCCAAAAGTCCGTTCCAAGCAGGAGCTGCCGAATATGCGACCTAGCTCTGCATAGCCGCACTCGGAACCCAGAAGCTTCCTTTGTGCTCTGTCCAAAGCGTGCGGGGGTGTCATGTACATTGAGCGCAAGTGTGTGTGTGAGGGGTGGTCTTACCTCAGCCCCAGGTGAGTCTGCCCCCTTCCCCCTGGGCCGCCATCAACATCCCCCGGGCATGGACGGGACCGTGCGCTGCAGTGTCACAGCCGCATGCAGGGATTGTGCGGGTGGATGGTGGTACTGTGGCCATGGGTCAGACATAGTCCAACGATGTAGAGCCAGGAGCTCACCGCAGGGCGACGTTGTCATCATCCTCCATGGCCTGCAATAGACACGCGTCCACCCGCAACTGTGTGAGCCCGGCCCGTTGTGCCGCAGGTGGATCGGCAATGGGGGGGGTGGTGTGCATGCGGGTGGGGTGGGAGGGGTTGGGGAGGGGGGTGAGGGTGCTGGGTGTGTGGATGGGTGGGGGGTCTGGGTGGTCGGCTGTTGCCATGGTGTGCGGTCTGTGGCCATACTACCCGATTCCCACGCCCATCTAGTCAGTGAAGCGGGCGTCTATCAGTCTGTCCCGTGCCCGCTGGGCCAGCCGGTAACGGTGGACAGCCACCCGCCTGTGTCTACCCCGTCTGCCCTGACCATTACCCCCATCCCCCTCATCTGGGGAGGACTGCGCCTCTTCCTGCTGCTCCTCCACTCCGCCCTCCTCTGCCTGCGGCACATCGCCCCTCTGCTGGGCTATGTTGTGCAGGACGCAGCACACCACAATGATGCGGCCGACCCTATCTGACCGATACTGGAGGGCGCTCCCAGAGAGGTCCAGGCACCTGAAACGCATCTTCAGCACGCCAAAGCACCTCTCTATCACTCCCCTTGTCGCTACATGGGCATCATTGTAGCGGTTCTCCGCCTCATTGCGTGGCCTCCGTATAGGCGTCATCAGCCATGATCGCAATGGGTAGCCCCTGTCGCCCAGCAACCAGCCCCTCAGCCGGGGATGGCGTCCCTCGTACATGCCGGGGATGGATGACCGCGACAACATGTATGAGCTGTGTACACTGCCTGGGTAACGGGCGCAGACGTGCAGTATCATCATGCGGTGGTCGCAGGCCACCTGTATGTTCATCGAATAGGTCCCCTTCCTATTGGTGAACACGGCCCTGTTATCTGCAGGTGGCCGCACGGCGACGTGCATCCCATCGATCGCGCCCTGGACCATGGGGAACCCGGCCACGGCAGAGAAGCCCACGGCCCGGGCATCTTGGCTGGCCCGGTCCACGGGGAAGCGGATGTAGCAGTGCGCCATGGCATATAGGACATTTGTCACTGCCCGGATGCACCGATGCACCGATGTCTGCGATATGCCGGACAGGTCCCCACTCTGTGCCTGGAATGACCCCGTTGCATAAAAGCTCAGGGCCACCGTAACATTGACGGACACGGGGAGAGGGTGTCCCCCGCCAGTGCCACGCGGTGACAGGTGTGCCAGCAGGTGGCAGATGTGTGCCACGGTTTCCCGCCTCATCCGGAGTCTCCTCCTGCATTCCCTGTCCGTGAGGTCCTGGTATGACTGCCGCGGCCGGTACACACGGGGCGCCCTCGGGTGCCTCCGTTGCCGTGGGGCCGCGACGTCCTCCTCCTGCTCCTCGTCCTGTCGGTCAGATGTCCCTCCAGCCTGGGCAGCTGCCGCCTGTCCCTCTGCGGCAGCCTGCGCCGCCTCTCTGGCACGCTCCTCCTCCTCATCCAGGGCAACATAGACATGAGCGGCTGCCGCCACGGCGGCCAACATCGCTGGATGATCGGAAAACATGACGGCCTGGTGGGGGGGGAGGGGAACGACGACATGTCATCATTGCCCATATCCCCTCCTCCCCCCAGCCAGGTGGCATGGACCGCATGGGTCCAACTGTTGGAGGTTGGCACCTGGCCAGGTGGACCAACTCACTTGCCCTCGCATCCCCCTCCCCGGCACGGACCCCCCATCCCCCTTCCCGGCACGGACCCCCCACAACCTCCACCCCGGCACGGACCCCCCCCCAAAATCCACCCCGGCATGGACCCCCCCCAACCTCCACCCCGGCATGGACCCCCCATCCCCCTCCCCGGCACGGACACCCCCCCAACCTCCACCCTGGCACGGAGCCCCCATTCCCCTCCCCGGCACGGGCCCCCCCCATCCCCCTCCCCGGCACGGACCCCCCCAACCTCCAGCCCGGCACGGACCCCCCATCCCCCTCCCCGGCACGGATCCCCCCAAACCTCCACCCCGGCACGGACCCCCCCCCCAACCTCCACCCCGGCACGGACCCCCCCCCAACCTCCACCCCGGCACGGACCCCCCATCCCCCTCCCCGGCACGGATCCACCCCCCAACCTCCACCCCGGCACAGATCCTCCATCCCCCTCCCCGGCACAGACCCCCCCCCCATCCCCCTCCCCGGCATGGACCCCCCCCCCCAACCTCCACCCCGGCACGGACCCCCCCAACCTCCACCCTGGCACAGACCCCCCCCCCAACCTCCACCCCGGCACGGACCCCCCCCCCCCAAGCTCCACCCCGTCACGGACACCCCACCCAACCTCCACCCCAGCAAGGACCCCACATCCCCCTCCCCGACACGGACCCCCCCCAACCTCCACCCCGGCACGGACCCCCCATCCCCCTCCCCGGCACGGACCCCCCCTATCCCCCTCCCCGGCACAGACCCCCCCCCAACCTCCACCCCGGCACGGACCCCCCATCCCCCTCCCCGGCACGGACCCCCCCTATCCCCCTCCCCGGCATGGACCCCCCCCCAACCTCCACCCCGGCACGGACCCCCCCCAACCTCCACCCCGGCACGGACCCCCCCCAACCTCCACCCCGGCACGGACCACCCCCCAACCTCCACCCCGGCAAGGACCCCCCCCAACCTCCACCCCGGCACGGACCCCCCATCCCCCTCCCCGTCACGGACCCCCCCCCAACCTCCACCCCGGCACGGACCCCCCATCCCCCTCCCCGTCACGGACCCACCCCCCAACCTCCACCCTGGCACGGACCCCCCATCCCCCTCCCCGGCACGGACCCCCCCCCAACCTCCACCCCGGCACGGACCCCCCCCAACCTCCACCCCGGCACGGACCCCCCCCAACCTCCACCCCGGCACGGACCACCCCCCAACCTCCACCCCGGCAAGGACCCCCCCCAACCTCCACCCCGGCACGGACCCCCCATCACCCTCCCCGTCACGGACCCCCCCCCCAACCTCCACCCCGGCATGGACCCCCCATCCCCCTCCCCGTCACGGAGCCCCCCCCAACCTCCACCCCGGCACGGACCCCCCATCCCCCTCCCCGGCACGGACCCCCCCAACCTCCACCCCGGCACGGACCCCCCATCCCCCTCCCCGGCACGGACCCCCCGAACCTCCACCCCGGCACGGACCCCCCCCCAACCTCCAACCCGGCACAGACCCCCCATCCCCCTCACCGGCACGGACCTGCCCTCATCCCCCTCCCCGGCACGGACCCCCCCATCCCCCTCCCCGGCACGGACCCCCTCCCGGCACTCCCCCGGAGCCCAGTCTACTCTAACCACCCCCCCCCCCCCCCCCGCCACACACACACACACACACACACACACACAACCCGAGACACACCTCTCCTCACGCATTCAGACTGCGGCCACGCCATCGCCTGCCCAGAGCCAACCCCCCAGGCCGTCACTCACCTCCACGCTGGTCGGCGTGAACCTGGAGCACAGGGTCACGCCGGTGAAAAGGAGGTTTAATTTACGTCGACGTGAACGGTCATCACGTCGAAGGGACTTCGGCCCATCCGGAAGGGAGAATATCGGCAGGCCGAAAATCGGCTGCCTTGCGCAGACCCGTGACATTCTCCGACGGCAGCGGCGACATGAACGCCCCGCCGACTTTTCTCCCTTCGGAGACTTCGGCAAGCGGCGGGGGCGGGATTCACGGCGGCCAACGGCCATTCTCCGACCCTCGGGGGGGTCGGAGAATGACGCCCTAGGTCTCCACTGGTGCTAGGAGCAGTGCTCAGGTGCGATTCCCTCCTTTTCCATGCAGATTTATGCATGAAGAAGAGCTTGCGGGATTCTGTCAGAATCCCGGTATCGGATTGCCATTTTGATCTGGCGGTTGGCTCCCCTCTCCCCCACAATGCAAATACTGCCCCCAGCCCTCCGCTGAATAGTAGGGGCATCCTTACCCTGACCACCATGGGAATAATGGGTCACCCACCTCCTTCCACCCACAGCAAACACGCATGAGGGTGACTCAACCACCCCCCCGCCCCCCCCCCCCCCCAAACAGAGACCCTCCCAATCTTTCCTATCTTTCTCCTTCAAGGGAATACGTACCTTGACACAGCTGCAATATTATCCCTTTGAAATAAATTGCACCATGGGGATAGTGAAGGCAATCTTTAAGCCTATTCAGGTGGCCTATGCAGCGGAGGGAGAGTACTGTGTCAACACAAGTAGAAAATGGTATCAGTATGGGTTGAATTTGAAATGCGCTGTTACTCCAGAGGGACCCACAAAGGTTGGGGAAAGAGAATTGGTAAATATCTACAGTTATAACAGCACTGAAATTAAAGAGATACCAATAAAGGAGAGCTAGGGAAGTATATGGAAAGATTCCCCAGCTACCATAACAGCTGGTGAAGCTGTGAGAAGAGGTTAATAAATCCCAGATTTATAACAGACAAATCGTGAAATCCTGCAGGAAATCCAGACCTTTGAACAATGGTCTTGGTGAAATTGGCAATGGAACTGGGGGAGTAACATCAAGGTCCATCCCTGGTTATGAATCATTTTGCATGTATGAGTTATTATATAGTTGATTATTGTTATATATCTGTGTGTAACTAACGTCGCTGATATAGACTTAGAAAGCTGATACAATTGGCTAAATGCCTGTGGGCTGAGCAAGAACAGCTTAAGTGTAATAATGTTCTTAGAAATTGAAATTACATACTTAAAGGTGGATGCTGTAAGCCAAATTATTATTTACCATTTAATAGCAATCATTTTTTAACTATGTAACTGTTTCGTTATTTCTTTTATATTAGTCAATGTAGACCAGTTGTGGTGCAACCCTGGAGTCGGTCATGGTGGTGACATGGAACATCAAGATAAAAATTATAAAGACTGAAGATATGTTCAGAACTGTACTTAACTGTAGGCTCAAAACACAAAGCATGATGGTCAATTTAGTCAGGTCAAAGCTTTGATAGAATTTGCAAAGCTCTCCAAAATGACTTAAACTGTAGGAGGACACAGTGGGAGGCATTGTGGCACAGTGGTTAGCACTGCTGTCACACAGTGATAAGGTCCCGGTTTCGATTCCGACCTTGGGTGACTGTGTGGAGTTTGCACATTCTTCCTGTGTCTGCGTGAGTTTCCTCTGGATGCTCCGGTTTCCTCCCAAAGTTTAAAGATGTGTAAGTTAGGTGGATTGGCCATGTTAACCTGTCCCTTAATGCCCAAAGGTTAGGATGGGTTATGGTGTTATGGGGATAGGGCGGAGGATTGGGCCTAGGTAGAGTGCTCTTTCAGAGGGTCGGTGCAGACTTAATGGGATGAATAGTCTCCCTCTGCACTGTAGGGATTCTATGACATGTACCAGGGAAAATAGTAAAGCTGAGGCCTTATTACGGTTGGCAAATGTGCTGTGATAACAAAACAGAGTCAAGCTGACTTCAAGTGCAACTTTCAAATGTGGCTTACCCAACAATTTTGTAAGTTGCTCAGAGGATGCCCACGGGGGATTTTATCCTTGGATTGACCACAGGCAGGCCTCGGCACACAGGGGAACTAAGCAAATGGCACAGTTGCGAGTATATTATTGCCCAGTGGTTTAATAAAGGTGCATCACCTTGGTGAAATTTCATCCAGGTTGTTGTGTCAGTTTTATCCAGAGTAGAGACAAAAGGAACCTTTAGATCATGGAGAGGGTTTTATATCTGCTTAAATGGCTGTTGCTCAGTCTGGCAAAAGTTTGGAAGAGGCTTACAACAGAAATCTCTTCCGGATGCTCAATAAAGACTTATCATGGGTGGCATGGTGGCACAGTGGTTAGCACTGCTGCCTCACAGCTCCAGAATCCCGGGTTCAATTCCGGCCTCGGGTGGCTGTCTGTGTGGAGTTTACACTTTCTCCCCGTGTCTGCGTGGGATTCCTCCGGGTGCTCCAGTTTCAACAAAGAACAAAGAAGAACAAAGAAATGTACAGCACAGGAACAGGCCCTTCGGCCCTCCAAGCCCGTGCCGACCATGCTGCCCGACTAAACTACAATCTTCTACACTTCCTGGGTCCGTATCCTTCTATTCCCATCCTATTCATATATTTGTCAAGATGCCCCTTAAATGTCCCTATCGTCCCTGCTTCCACTACCTCCTCCGGTAGCGAGTTCCAGGCACCCACTACCCTCTGCGTAAAAAACTTGCCTCGTACATCTACTCTAAACCTTGCCCCTCTCACCTTAAACCTATGCCCCCTAGTAATTGACCCCTCTACCAAAGTCCAAAAAGATATGCATGTTAGGTGGATTGGCCATGCTAAATTGCCTCTTAGTATCCAAAAAGATTAGGTGGGATTACTCAGTGATAGGGATAGTGTGGCGGTGTGGGCTTAAGTAGGGTGCTCTTTCAAGGGCCGATGCAGACTCGATGGTCCAAATGCCCTCCTTCCGCACTGTAGGGATTCTATGATCATTGTACCCAATGTGTGGTGACCAAAAGTGGCCAATCTAGCCCAACTGAGACGTAATAAGGTTCCAATGTAATTCTCTGTAGAAAAAGTGATCTTGGAGTACAAATATACAGTTCCCTACTGGGGAAAGGGGGGGAGGATAATTGTTGAGTCTGACACAGATAACTCTGTTCACCTGTTTTTTTTATCCTACACTAGATATGGCTAATAACGAATGTGCACTTCCTTCCTGCCATACTGGAGACTTGGGTGCCTTCAAACGTTCACCATGTCATTGAATTTTAGGTTTTCGTTTTTTTTAAGATAAACATTTCTTCAAAGTAGGTTGTTTGGAACACCATGCAATTTCGCTAAATATTATTTTGAGAGGTTCCAAGTTGTCATTTAATATTTAACATAATAAACATAATCCAATTTCTTTGCTAAGTACTTATTGAACATTTGCAAACAGAATTTACATCAATTTGCAATGTGCATTTATAAATGCCTACAGATGCAGATTACGGCAGATAATTACAGTGAGTGAAAAAAGATTTTGCTAAATATTTCCCGTTTCGTTTTAAATATATTTTATATCCATCAGCAATAGCGTGGAGCAATATTACGGCCTAGCCTGATAGCCACTTCAAAAGTATAGCATCAAAGTGATCATTTCTATTCAGTAGATGCCCTATGAACAGCTTCCTATCGAACTGACTGACAATTGCAGCTGCATCACTATCAGATTGTTACACATTAGCATTACTAATAAAGAAAGTTGTAGATTTGTGATAGCTGAACAGTGAGGGATGAGAAAAATAACCTTTGCTGGGAATTTGTTAATTCAACTCAAGCGGATTACATTTGAAGCCAGGTTGAGCCACCAAAATGGCTGATCGACAGTGAACAGTGTTACAATTCATGGCATTATGGTGGAAGACTTTTCCAGGTCTAACTAGAAATTAAATCAAATAGAACAATAATGTGAGTCGTAATTAACCAAGAGTAATTGTCAGAATTATGGATGCACCCTTATTTTCATCCAGAATTAAAAACAATTCTTTTGAGAAAGAAAGTGTTCTGCAAAATGGGACTTGATATTTTAGCTTGAATGCACAACTATTCCTGCCTATGCTCTCTGACCCAGATCCTTCCAAAGTAAACAGGGTCAATATTTAAATGATAATTTTGATTATCCACACGACTCGGGGTGCATCTTGAGTATCAGCTGTGATGGAGAGGCTGAAAAATGTGACATTGTGTTTTCAGATTAAGTGGCAGAAGGTAATTTCAGGGTTCCCAGTCCGTTAGAAGACCAATGTTGTCCATTTACTCTCTTTAGGAGGATGGCTAAGAAGACCATCTGTAATTTTGCCCAATCTCCAGTGTATCCATTTCCTTATCTAATTTGCAGCCTTTCCGCTGGACAGGACTATCAGCTCTGTGATCTTATTGCAACTACCTACTTTTCTTTGGCATTTCTCACTCTTGAAGGAGGGAGAAAGAAGGCACAGAAAGGCTTTGCTGTGCACTTTGTCACTTGTACCAACATCTTTAACTTATGCAACTAAGCAAGAGGCAGATCATTAGAGACTAGGGGCGGGATTCTCCAACCCCCCGCTGGGTCGGAGAATCGCCGGGGGCTGGCGTGAATCCCGCCCCCGCCGGTTGCCGAATTCTCCGGCACCGGATATTCGGCGGGGGTGGGAATCGCGCCGTGCCGGTTAGCGGCCCCCCCCCCCCGGCGATTCTCCGGCCCGCGATGGGCCGAAGTCCCGCTGCTGGAATACCTGTCCCGGCGGCGAGAATCAAACCACCTCTCTTACCGGCGGGACAAGGCGGAGCGGGCGGGCTCCGGGGTCCTGGGGGGGGGCGCGGGGCGATCTAGCCCTGGGGTGTGCCCCCACGGTGGCCTGGCCCGCGATCGGGGCCCACCGATCGGCGGGCGGGCCTGTGCCGTGGGGGCACTCTTTTCCTTCCGCCTTCGCCATGGTCTCCACTAGTGGAGACCATGGCGAAGGCGGAAGAGACCCCCTCCACTGCGCATGCGCGGGGATGCCGTGAGCGCCGCTGACGCTCCCGTGCATACGCCGCACGGCAAAGTCATTTCCACGCCAGCTGGCGGGGCACCAAAGGCCTTTCCCGCCAGCTGGCGGGGCGGAAATCAGTCCGGCGCAGGCCTAGCCCCTCAAGGTGAGGGCTCGGCCCCTCAAGATGCGGAGAATTCCGCACCTTTGGGGCGGCGCGATGCCGGACTGATTCGCACCGTTTTTGGCGCCGGTCGGCGGACATCGCGCCAATTGCGGGGAATCCCGCCCTAGATGTATGACCTAAGATGTGCGTCGGGACCCCACAGAATTCCTGTTTGAACTTCCGATGGGCAATTCACCTGCTTCCCAGGGCCATCCGAGAAAGTCTCCAAATCAGAGTTAGACTCAGAGACTTTTGACAGCTCCAATTTACTCCCATTGCATCCCTAAGTGTAAAAGGAGGCCATTGCCCAATGAGTGTGCACCAACCCTCCGAAAGAGCATTCTACCTAGATGTATACTGGGGTATATCCAGGGTCATTGCAGGGCACAGTAGTAACAGGACCTGAGAACAGATGCAGAAGCAGATGAATACCTTTGAGAGGCGAGCAGCGAGAGGTGAGCTACACAACAAGGTAGATGTCCCAACTTGCTTTCTGCAAATTATTGCCCATCAATCTGCTGCATATTTACTGCTCATCAACACCAAATCTTCAAAACACATTATTTACAATATACTACCAGGTGGATCAGAGCACACATTCCAATGGCAACTTTAAATTGAAAATCTTTACACGCTCACAATTTGAGCTTGGGCAGAAGCTGAGGTTAGAAAGGTCAGAGTGGAATGGAAATTTATGGAAATTGGCAGAACAGCGTAAGCGCATGTGGGAGGTGGACTATAGACAAACAAATATGCACTTGGAAGAAAATACTGAAGCATATTAAATGGCAGACATAAAACAGATTGATACTGACTTTCTGCAGATTCTATGTTGTGTATTTTGCTTTTTGTATTCAATATTTCAGGTCAACCTGCAGTGCTCAACATTCTACAGAGGAAGGGTATGTCCCTGGGGACTACCAAGGATCGGAGCACATCCTCTACCAGGTTGCAAGGTTGAAGTGTGCACCTAAATTGTATCACCAGTGATTAGTTGTGCAAAAACCCACAGTAATCTGTTGATGCAGTTAGCATAAACTTAACTAAAGCACTGGAAGATTCTTAGAATTGGCTCCAAAAGGCTCACTGGTCCTCCACTGTAGCTCAGCCTGGAATTGCATTTTGTTAAATGAAGTCTGGCAGTTAAGAGGACCTTGTTGGTGGATAAGACCATCTATTTTACTTTCCAAGAGATGATGTTGAGAGTCGACTTGCTGTAAATTCAATTATAGGTGGGTACAGAGATAACTGAGAATCCTCTGCTTGTACAGGATCTCCACTCCAGCTAAAGCATTAATTCATCCAAAAAACCCCGCACAGGCCTGCTCTGAAAGAGACTGAAATGAATCCAGGTTGTAAACATTGTTTTACGTTCGCATTGGTGTTGGTGTGACTTGTAGACATAAAATCCAGCCGAATATTTCAGACCAACTTACCTTTTATCAGACCTAGTAATCCAGCTCAAATCATTGATGACAATAAGAAGTAGAGAAAAAATGACCAACTGACTTCACAATGCAACCAAGTAGGAATGTCGGTAACGTTTGGTGAAGTGTTAAGAGTCAATGCAATAATTTAAAATTGTGAGTTGAGGCAATCCGTTTTTATTCTAACTGTAAAATTGTGTAACATACTTTCCTGTCTACTATATTGTAATAATGAAAATTTATAGATACCTGTGCTCAGCATCCCACACATTTTCTCAAAGTAACTCAAGGAGAAAGCGTATAAAAAAAGTAAAATAAAAGCAGAATGTTGCAGAAGCTGAAATAAAAAAAGAGTAGAAACAGAAAAATTAGATGGTCTTGCAGCATTAGGGGAGTAAGAAGCAGGGTTAACTTTGAGTCCAATTGGACTTCACCGCAACTGGAGAGAGGTAGAAATGTGATGTATTTTATGCTGTTCAAAAAGTTGAGAAGGGCAGGTGGAGCAAAATAGAATGCCGGGAATATGTTAGAGGGAAGGAGAAATTAAAGGATAAAGATATCGTAAACACAAGACAAAGGAAGTGGTAATGATCATATTAAGGATTAAGGGCACGATTTTCTCACCATGCATGCCAGGCAAATTGCGGGAGAGCCCCAAATCGGGCCCTGTGCCGGTCCTGAAATCTCAAGTGAGTCACCTGATTTACCGCGCCTGGTGTGATGCTGAGCCTGCGAAGCCTTAACTGGGCGCTGTTTAGCATTGGTTTCTACAATCGTTGACCAGGTGTGATGGCACTTTGGGGGATGCGTCTTTCAGGCCATGAGAATCCCCCCCAGGTGGTCGGGAAAAGGCCAGTACCCTAGCACTCCCCTGGCAACCAGGCATGTTGGCACTTCCATGGTGGCTGGTTTGCACTGCCAGAATACTAATAGCACTGACAGGGTACCATGCTGACAGTGACAAGGTGCCTGAGTGCACGTTTAGCACTGCCAAGGGTCAGGGCCAGGGGCGCCATGCCCATGAAAGGGGAGTTTTAGGGGGATTTGAGGAAGCCAAGGAAAGGTTTGGGGGATGAGGGGGTGGGTCCTGAAGGCAGGGGGTCCTGAAAGGGGGGGGGATTTAGAGATCAGGGCAGCCTTCACAATGGTGCCCTGATCTGTGAAGAGCTGACACTCCCCAGTGCAGGAAAACCTAAGTGTGGCCTAAAGACGGCTAAATGCCGTTAATAATGGTGTTAATCTCGGCATGCAGCTGCCGAGAAACACCCCATCAAAACGCACCCGAAACCAGACTTTGAAATGTTTCCGGTGAATTTCACCCCAAAACTTTGGTCCAGAGTAGGCGTTAATATCAAAATAAAGGTCAGCACTGCCTGAAAGCAAAATAGCAGAATGTGTTAATAACAGAAAAAGGATCAGTGCTGTCTGAAAGCAAAAACAGAAGATGATACAGATTGGCACTTGGAAGAGAAAAAAACTAAAATGGAGGACAGAGTACATGTTCTGAAGTAGTTGAACTCAGTATTGAGTCCAGAAGGCTGTAAAGGCTGTTCCTCCAGCTTGTGTTGGGCTTCACTGGAACAATTTAGAAAGGTAGAGGATAGAAATATAATCAAGAAAACATATATAAAACAGCCCTTTATTACATGATTTTGTGATCACATAGTTTGTGAATCCCAAAGATTTGTATTCCACGTGATGTGTATGCATTTTTCTCTAGCACTTTAAATCAGTTTGGAGGATACAAGGTCTAGTAGGCTCCTGACATTATCTGGCTGACCCTTTTGAAGTCAGCTGGCACATTTCCAATTCATCCTTAGTAGCAGATTTATTTGATTAATTATATGCTTAAGTGTGTTTTATATATTCTTAACATGAGGCTGGTACAACATACAAATGGCCCGATATACCGTTTAAAGCAAAAAAATAGTTTATTCGGTTTAGTCATCATTCATATTGTTATCAAATACCAAAGAGGCGTAAAGAAAACTAATGTAGCCATCACTTGTGATATTCTTTGGCTTGTTGGGAGTTGTGTTTGAATAGCAATCGCATTAAATGAACTAAAATAAAAGTGACCCTTGAGCTAAGTGCCTGCTTAGCTGTGACACGCTTCTCATGCTCCAGTGACACAAATGAGACAAGATTTCCCTGTCCAAAAGATTACTGTTATGGCCTATTTTCTGCTTTCGGTATTGCATAGGAGCTAAAAATATATTTCCAAGGCTAATCTCCAGTAGCTGCCTTTTGAAATGCTCGAGGTATTCAATGATGGTGCCTCATGAAACTGTGAATGTCAAGAAATTCAAAGAATGTTACAGTAAATAAATCAAAGAAGACATCCCTGAAAACTCTTGTCGTTGTAAAGTATTTGAGCAATTGCTGGGCTGCAATGTTTTACTCAAATTGATGCTTTGTATATGTGACAAAGCAAACTGATGATCACTGGTGAGAAGACTGACTGAGCTCATCTGCAACAGCTAAACATAAAGACAAATGATACTTGTGTGTTTCCTATGGCATCTAGTTGTTGAAAAACACTTTTTTATGGTATCTGTTCTCCTTCCTGGAGGGTACACAGTTGTCAGTGTCTCAGCTGCTGAACTGTACAGTACTTTACCTTCATTGTTAGTTATCGTAACGAGAAATTTGGATAGAGCCAGATCATCATTTAGGCTACACATTTGTGCTTTTTCATTTCATCTCAAATAAAAGACTGGGTTTTCACTCCTGGGGCAGGGTTCTCCATCCCGGGATGCTCGGATCGTGTTCCTTGATGGGAAGGAGAATTGGGCATCGGGATCGATGCTGGCCGTCGACCTGATCCTGAATCTCCGGCTCTGCTGCCAGCAGGAACAAGGTCCACAATCGCGTGCCCGCAGAGGGATGTAAATGAAAGCAAATAGGTCTTAATGATCGATCTGCATCCATTTACGGGCCCAGTGTCCAATGCTCCGGCCCGCCATGATTCTTCGGTCCCCGCTGCTGGAAGTACGTGGGAGCAGATCACTTAAGGCTTCTACTAGCGTAGCCCTGGCCTGGTGGACCTTCTGGTGGGCCAAGGGGGTAATCCCCCCCAAAGAGTTACCCCCTTTGGCCACTGAGGTCCACCACACCAGGGTCATGCTGGTACAGACCATCCGAGCCCAACCAAGGGCCCCCCCACAATGCACTGCCTGCCCACCCCACCCCTCTGCCAGACCCCTCACCCGCATCCCCCATCCCCAGGGTCCTCTGTAATAGAGGGACTGCCCACAGAGACCCCTGTAATAGGGGAGACCCACCAGGGATTTCTGCAATAGAGGGACACCCCTCCCAACAGGGACCACTGCAATAGTGGGTCTCCCACAGGGACACCCTGCCTAAAAGAGCCCCCCGCCCCACCGATACCTCCTTCCCACACAGACCCCTCCCGCTCAGGAAAGAGAACCCTTTCTGGAAGCAAGAGAGCAGTCTCGACAGGGACAGTGAGAAGAATTACAATTGTAACACATACCTTGAAGCTCCATGTGTCCATTCCTCGAAGAAGAACAGCTAGACCTGCGTCTGGTTCCCACAGATACATTCATTGCAAGCCATTATTAGCTTTCTGGGAGCAATTGACAGCTGGGATTGTGGTGGGTGATTCCGGAAAGACTGAAGGCTGCCAATTGTGGAGACGGGCTGGACGAATGGGTGGACTTGGTCAAAGATATGAAAAAATTAATTAAACAAAAAACAACCCTCACCTCCCTCCACTGTCGCACAAATTTCCAATTCCCATCCATGTTAATTCATGCCACCTCATGCCCCCATAAACATCCCATGGAGCCTTGTACACCATTACAACCTAGGCTCCCCCCCCCCCCCCCAATGGCACTGTATATCATATGCCAACTCATGAAACCCACCCTCCACCCTTACACCTAGGGTGTAATCAACTCACCTAGTACACACCATGGACAGATCTTAGGTGCCATGCTGAGATTATATAAAGATCACTTGTGTCTATTGCTGAAACCGCTAATTTAAATAAACTCATTGTCAAAAAACACATTCAATATGTTACTTCACTTAATCCCTTATGAAAACAAGTATTTGTATTCACAATCCTACGTTAATACTTTATAAATATTTGAGGCTGTCAATCAAATTGAACTGTCAGGCATCTCACTGTGATACTGAAAGGTTGTGAGATCAGTCATTTAGCACTAATTCTATAATGGTAACCCTCAGGCTTATATCAATGGACAGAGTGAAATAGCAAGTACTTTTTGAAACATTGCAGTCAGCTTTCTTTCAAGTATTTAAAGGGCAAGAGATATAATTGCATGATGGCTTGTTAGTTTTCTTGACAGATCCAAAAGGCTTGGCAGTTCCAATGAGATGGACACGTTTTATGGAAATTCATGTCTATCTTTAACAATCCCAACGTCTCCCAAACGGCATCTTACTCCTAAAGAGACCAAATGTAAGGTAGCTAAATTTGCCGTTAATAACAAGGTTAGTAAGAAGTAAATTGTCAACAGAATGTAGTGAATGAGCAATAAATTGGCACATGGAGTATAATGTGTGAAACGTTGACAGGAAGAATAGAAAAGCATATTTATTTAAATGGAGAGAGATTGCAGAACCTGGTGGTACAGAGGGACCTGGTGGTACAGAAGGACCTGGTGGTACAGAGGGACCTGGTGGTACAGAGGGACCTGGTGGTACAGAGGGACCTAGTGGTATAGAGGGACCTGGTTGTACAGAGGGACCTGGTGGTATAGAGGGACCTGCTGGTACAGAGAGATCTGGTGTCCTGGTATAAGAATCACAAAAAGTTTTACTGCAAGTGTAAAGCAAATTGGTGAGAAAACAATGTGTACAGTTGTGGGCTCCTTACTTGAAAAAATATATAAAGTGAGTAAAGTCGCCATAATCCCAGATGACCATTGGCTGCTTTCCACTTTGAGGGGGAGAGCTGATTGGTGGTGATTTAACCTGAGGATCACCACACCTCAGGTGAAGGGCAAGGTTAAGAAGTAAGGCTCTTCATGAATAACCTCAGCCAATACAGGAATTGAACTCATGCTGATGGCCTCATTCTGCATCACAAACCAACTGTCTAGCCAAGTGAGCTAAACGTACACCTGCACATCCTTTTAAAATAAATTCTGTAGATGGGGAGCCCTTTAAAAATGATCCCCCAATTTCTTGAAGGCAAAGGTTGTTGGCAGGACAGGCTCTGAAAGAGATCCATTTGGCAAGCCTCGCAATAATATTTGGTCAGAAGTGCCAAGTGGATGATCCATCTCGGTCTCCTCCGGAGGTCCCCAGATGCCAGTCCTAAGCCAACTCTATTCACTCCATGTGATATCAAGAAACAGCGTATCGCACTTGGATACTGCAAAAGGCAATGGGCCCCGGCAATATTCCGGCAATAGTACCGAACACTTGTGCTCCATAACTTGCAGTGCCCCTAGCCAGCTGTCCCAGTGCAGCTATGACACTGACATCTACCTGGCAATCTGGAAAATTGCCCAGGTATGTCCTGTCCTCAAAAAGCAGGACAAATCCAATCCGGCCAATTACCAAGCCATCAGTCTACCCTCAATCATCAGTAAAGGGGAGAGGAGTTGTTGACAGTGTTATTAAATGGCACTTAATCAATAATCTGTTGGCTGATGTACAGTATAGTTTCCACCAAGGCCACTCAGCTCCTGACCTCATTACAGTTTTAGTCCAAGCATGGACAGAAGAACTGAACTCGAGGTGAGGTGAGAGGATCCCTCGCAAAACCGGATGCAATGGGAATTGGGGAGAACTCTCCGTGGTTTGTAGTCATACCTAGCATAAAAAGATGGTTGTGGTTACTGCAAGTCAATCATCTCAGTCCTGGGACATAGCTGCAGGGGTTCCTCGGGGTAGTATCTTAGGCCAGTGATCTTCAAGCATTTTTTCCCAGGGCCCACTTTTGCAAACTGGCCAAGGTTCGAACCCACACCGGCCGACATTCACAACCACTTCACACCCACTTACCTTTAATGTGAGAGGGACGCCTGCTTGATCCTCGCGGTCTCACTCCAATCAGGTTCGCAGGAGGAGAGGGCAATGCATATATCAGGTTCAGAGTTCAGCCAGTTCCTTTGTGTTGTCTTCATCTTTCTGAGAAATCCAACCTTGCACATTTAAGTTATCATGAAGGGCAATAGCAACAAAATTCTTGTTTTACTTAGCATTGAATCCTCCTGGGAGATACTACTCCAGAATTCTGACAGCCTAATGGACTTTTGGTGTGGTTTTATTGTGCTGTCACAGATCAGGTCCAGCAGCTTATCTTTTCATTTGGAATCAGCTGTAAGTTAACTGACTCTGGGGTCTCAACCTCAAAAGGAATTTTTCACTCCCCATTTCTCTTTCAAAATCTCCCTTGCATATAACACCCGTGAGCTTTGCACCCTTATTTTCATTGCCATAATTGACAAAACTATACCTCAAGAAATAATCTTTATATTGCCTTGTTCCCGAGTTCTTCAAAGGCTGTTCACCAGAGCCAACACTACCACTGCTCTGTCCTGTCGTTGATTCTCCTGTGCCGCTCTCTCTCGCAGATTCAGGGGTGAGATCATTGTCAGTAAGTACACTATTTTTTTCCTGGCCATCTCTTGTAACAAAATAATCCATCCTCACAGTCCTCTTGCCTTGCTTGCTACATTGAACAATATCCATTTGAATCCCCCATGAGCCACTATGGAGGGATTACTATTGACTAGAAACTGAACAGGACCAGCTATATAAATTCTGTGGCTACAACAGCAGATCAGAGCCTGGGAATTTTGCAGAGAGTAATTCACTTCCAGACCCA
Source organism: Scyliorhinus torazame (assembly GCF_047496885.1). Classification (NCBI taxonomy): domain Eukaryota; kingdom Metazoa; phylum Chordata; class Chondrichthyes; order Carcharhiniformes; family Scyliorhinidae; genus Scyliorhinus; species Scyliorhinus torazame. The sequence continues at coordinate 208,022,957 of NC_092710.1, forward strand.
CCAAGGCCTATGCACCATCTACAAGATGCAAGTCAGGTGTCTGATGGAATACTCTCCACTTGCTTGGCTGAATGCAGAGCCATCAATACTTCGTCATCCAGGACAAAGCAGCCCATTTGATTGACACCCCCATCCACCACATTGGACATTGACTCCCTCAATCACTGACGCACAATGGCAGCGATATGTACCATCTACAAGATGCACTGCAGCAACTCACCAAGGCTCCTTCATTAACACCTTCGAAACCCGGACCTGTATACTACCCCAAATGACAAGGGCAGCATATGTGTGGAAACACCAATAACTTGAAGTTCCCATTCAAGCCACACACCATCCTGACTTGGAACCGTATTCCTTAACTGTCGCTGGGTCAAAAACCAACAGCACTGTAGGTGTATCTACACTACATGGACTGCAGCGGTTCAAGAGGGCGGACCACCACCATTTTCTCAAGGCCAATTAAGGATGGTGAATAAATGATGGCCTAATCAGTGACGCACACATTCCATAATCAAATTTTAAGAAAGAGAACCCAGAAGATATTTTCTACGACAAGGGACCTCATGGTGTCAGAATTAAGGGGCTGGATTTAACATTCCCTCACTGGTAGGCTTGAAGGAGGATGGCACATCAAATCTGGTGGGGATGGCCTGCTTACTGCCTACCCATGTGCCTCTGCCGCCATTGCAGTTTCACCAGTGATGGGCATGGAGTTGGGCAGCTCGCCCATTTGCGGGCCAGGTCTCATTGCGCCACTGCTGGGATTAAACTGCCAAGTGACCAGCCTGACAGGTCCCCTCGATGGATGGCTTTGCAGGGGTTGAGAGTGGGGGAAAATGGGGGTGGGAAATTGGTCTCCTGGCTCAGCAGAAGCCCCTCCCCTCCCCCATCCCATGGTGTTAGCTGTCTCCTCAGATTCCTCTCTGCTCATGGCCTCTCAAATCCCTGCCCTGCAACCTTCCCAATGCTGCAACACTTGAACTATTACAAAGATTCAAAAAATAAAAGATGTTGCAAGAAAGAATAGGATTAGAAATTATTGAACTAACTTTATTGAAATAGTTTTCAAAATCACAAGCAAATGAATAACTGGTGAACAGACAAATAACATCATTCAGGACCTCTCACACTTTACAAACAAATTTCTTTCAATTCAATTGTGTCTGCATTTTATAAATACTCCACAAAGCCTAATCCTCCCAATCCAGTTCTTGTTTTACTTTAAAACTACAAGACAAATGGCCTCTTTCATCCAGCTCTCTGTTTCAAATACTAAATCAAAGGTTTACACATCCAGTTATCTGTTATATCCACAAAGCTGAATCTTCAAAAATAACCAGTCTTGCCCTACAACCTCTTTGCTTTTACCTACAGAAAATCACTGGTTTCTTTCATCAGGTCTTCTGACTTTAACTCAGCCAAAAAGTAACCAGTCTTGCCCTACAACCTCTTTGCTTTTACCTACAGAAAATCACTGGTTTCTTTCATCAGGTCTTCTGACTTTAACTCAGCTACAGAAACCTGGCACAGCCCTTCCAGCTTTCAAGATTGTGTTAATGTGGTTCTTCCTGTCAGTGTGTTCATAATCATCAGTATTTATACAATTGGAATGTCTACAATAAAAACACAGCCCTATCTAAATTGTTATAAATTACAGGCCTTTATATTTATTATCCATATCCTGTTTTAGGACATTCCATACTGAAGTGAATTGACCAGGTTTTCCTGACTATATTTTCATTCTCTTAGCATTTGTGTTCCCACAAAGGTCAAGCTAGCAAATTCACAGTGGTCCTGACTTAATATATCATGCCTTATGTACAATCTCATGATACACCACACAACCGGCAGATATTTTCCAACCCATTGCTGTACACCCTCAGTTCTATCGTGGTAGTGGCCACGGTGGCACTGCCAGTATGAGAGTTGCTGGCCTCTGATTGGCTGTCAGCTCTCGAGGATGGACTTCCTGTTCCCGGGGAGGGGGGGGGGGGCAGAAATCTTGCTTTCAGCGGATTGACAGCCGTTAATGGCTGCAGGGCAGACATTCCCACCCTTATTTTAGCCTGGGTGGTGAGAGCCACAGCACCTTGTATAATTGAGCACTTGGAATCATTACAGCACAGTAGGAAGCCATTTGGCCCATCGGCTCTGTGACTGTTTTCTATAGAGTGATCCAATCAGTCCCATTCCCTTGCTTTGATCCCATAGCTCTAACTCCATTTCAGTTCCATCCAATCTTCATTTTGGAATCATTCATCTTGTCTGCTTCCACCATCCTTGTAGGCGGTGAGTTCAGCAACCTCAGCAAAAGAGTGATCATAGCTGAGAAGGCCATAACTAGACCATTAGCCTCCGTGATTATTTATGGCTTGCATGGCTCCGCTGTCCTAGTGTTCACTGCCACCCTTGTGGGTCAGAGGTGACAGCAATGATCGGAAACAAAACTGGGTTAGTACTTGCCCTTGCCTAACTTGGTATTTCTGAGCTGTGCAGTTTACACCTTGGCTAAGCTTATTCTATCCAGCGGGAAAGGAAGTCATTCCAGATCGGCGTTTGTGAGCACAGGTCAGCGACCAGAGGCGCTGATGTGTGGTTTGTCATCATTTTCTTCGACGATATTGCCTGATTTTGGAACAGCTAGGCCAGCTAGGCCTTTGTCTCTTGTGCTTCATTTTGAAATTTGATGAATATAGGCAAATTCTATTTTAATTCTAGCTATTTCAATTTAAGAAAATGTGCACTCTTGAGACCAAACCTAGAAATGCCATTATTTCATTTTTACAGCCTTTGGCATTCCAGAATCTTCCGTTCACTTTGTTGTTCAATGACAGAAGCTGACAATCCCACGAAAAGCAGGCTGACATGAAGTAAAGGCACAATATCGCTTCTTTATCACATCTTTGACTTTGTAGTTTGCTGTATCTTTTTAGATTCTGCAAATGAATATTTTTGAAATTCATACCAGCAAGCATCGCAGCTAGAAAACTGAAGCTACTTCAGCATGCGTCTGCAGATGCTACAAGAAGTGAATCATGTTCTCTGTAAAACCTTAAACTAAATTATTTATTAAGTTAGAATCTATTTTGGCACTTAATATATGTCAGACTGATTGCAAATAGTCTTTAAAAATGTATTACTGAAAATAACTTTCCTATGCAATGTTGTAAAGATTTTTTCTCTTTCTCATTAATAGTGCTGTGCTATTCCTTTTACTCAGGGCAGTGCTGAATACAGCCACTCTATTGATATTTTCAACTTCAAGCATGGGCATGTAAGTAAAACAGAATCTCACTCAGTAAAGCTAATAATCAAGCTCTAGTGTTACCAATGGGCAGCTCATCATAGATTTCACTTGAATAACCTTTTGCATTCCAAAACAGACCCTAATAAGTAAATGGGATGAGTAGATGGCTGCATAATCTAGGAGGCTGATGTGACTTGGTATTTAAATGCCAGCGTCTAAATACAATCTTTCCTTAATCGCAAGAGACATTGAACTTAGATTCCCAAGAGTAACAAATCAAATAACGAGGAATTGGTGGAATATCAATAAAGCATGAATCTACAGCATGTAATATTTACAAAGTATGAATGCAGGTTTCACCAGTAAAATGTCAAAAGACATCATAATTCAAATCAAACTCTATTTACAGAGGGGTAAGTGGGGAAGCCATGCTATATCCTCAGCTGAAACTGTTAGGAGGAATTATTAGTTTAACCTTTAATTCTATTTCGGCAGCGAAAAATATTTTTGTTTAAACTATAAGCTCTGTAAAACAACCGAGGGAATAAACTTGCAGTGACTTAAGGCAGACGATGTCTTGAAGCATAAATATTAATAATCACTATTGGAGCAGTGCTTCACTTTGAGCTGTCTATGTTAATCTGCCTTCACACTGCCAGACTCAGCAATTATTCAAAACCAGGTCCCAAAGTGTCACCGTTAGCAATCCCAGTTAAAATAAATCAGTGAACAGAAAGGCAGATATTCTCAATTCTTGTAAATCATTCATAAAAGCTTGCCCAATTGTTTTTTTCTCATCAGAGGCGAAATTCTCCTACCTGCCCCGCCACATTTCTGCCCCGACCGGCCGGCGGGCGTCTCCGTAACACCGGCCGGTCAATGGGGTTTCTCATTGTGGGGCAGCCCCACGCTGTCGGGAAACCCCCGGCGCCGGCAAAACGGAGACTCCCGCCGGCAGAGAATGACACCCCAGGTCTCAAAGCAACCATAGAACATTTCATGTAGATTGATGTGAATATTTGTATTGATTAATTTGCAGGGTTTAAATTCTTTCATAGGATGTGGATGTTGCTGGCAAGGCCAGCATTTATTGCCCACTCCCAAATGCCCTTGAATGGAGTAGCTTGCTCAGCCATTTCAGAATTTCAGAAGGCATTTAAGAGTCAAGTCTGGAGTCACATGTGGGTCATACAAGGTAAGAATGGCAGATTTAATTCTCTAAAGGACATTAGTGAACAAAATGGGGGGTGCGATTTATTGGCCGCGTACCCTCGGAATCGGAGCGGAATGAGGCCAGTAGATCCCGGGGAGGCATTTAGTGATGTGCAATAAATGCTGGCCTTGCCAGCGACACCCACATCCCATAACAATGGTTTTCTGGGCATCATTGGACATTCAAATTACTGTTGAATTCAAATTCCATCATCAGCCATGGTGGGATTTGAACCTAGGTGCCCAGAGCATTACTAGTTCAGTGACAAAGCCACTATGCTATAACCTCATCATGAATTGGTTTGATTGTATAACAAATGGCTTTATGCATACGTCACAAGAGAGACTTCTCATAGAGACCTGTAATGGGAAACAATAAATAATTTGGCTCAATGAGCTAGTCTTTACCCCCTTGTTATACTCGCAACTTCTCCTAATAACTTGATTTATTTTGCTGGCAAAAGCCGAGTCAGAGCTGCACGCAGAATTTTCCAGACAAGCCAGTTACCTTGATCTTCCGGCCCTGCAGTGGATCCCTCCATCGCAGGGCCAGAAAATCCCAGCCTACCTCAATTGAAAAGTAGGCATTTCATAGGTGGTAAACGTTTCAATTGCTGAGGGGTAATTTTCTCAGGTTGAATCTTGGAAGTAATACAGAGGTGAAAATGGAGGTGGGTGGGCTGAAATTTCCCGCTGATGGTTTTCCAGTATGTTCCTCCTTGGGGTCATTTTCTGAGGGACTGGTTGTGTGTTTTGGTGGGGATTAACAAATACCTGCCTACTAAAGCCACGAGTTGATGCCAAGTGAAATATTCCAGTTGGCGGTCGAGAAGTCAAGGTCTGGCTGATCAATGATGACAACCTTGCAGGGCAGTCACCTATCTACCATTTTAACTCACCATCACTCCCCTCCCGTCACACCATGGCTGCAACTGAGATAGCCACTGTGGCAGCAAGCCAATCTGTGGTGAGATTTCCTCTCCATACTGAGAGCTCAGCTGCAGTGGCCATTTTCTAATTTGCAAGCTTCTAAAAAGCCTTCAGAGGAAATCTTGATTTTGAGATGCCTCCACGTTTGCACTTAAACAGCTCCCACCCTCTGATCATGGACCTGCTGATTTGGCAGCGTTGGAAGGTTTGCTCTTGGTCCTCTAGTGTGAGGAGTTTGCCCACAGCTCTTAACTGATTGGCAAGCACATACCTTTACTATTACTTAACCGCTCATTTGAAATGATATTGGGACCTGGAATTGACCGGACACCCAAGGACCAGCTGCCTTTTCTCACAATTGAAACATTCCCTCAAGAAGGAACAAAAGGAACTTTCCAGACTGATGTTTAATCTATTACCTTTCTAAAAAATTCCAAATTAATGGGTCATCTAGATATTGTCTCCAGCTCTCAAGGTATGAAAGTCATTGAACATTACGGATATTTGTCCTGGCCATCCATCTTCTTTGAAAAGCGACTTTGGACTTGTTGCAGGTCATTTTTTTGTGCCTGCTTTTAAAATAGCAAGAAATCAGCTCTGCAGTATCATCCCAGATTTGCTTTCTATTTATCGTTTGTGCAATTGAGTTGAGTTTTGCTGCTAGTCTAGATTGATACACCTCATTTGATGAAATAATCTTCATTGTGTGATGTCCGAATTAAGGCTCTGAAGTCTCAGGTCAACCCTTCTGGATCCTTGTGAGGACAGTAGAATGATTCCATGCATTATCATGTGAAAACCTTGTCACTAACCATTGTGGATCACTAAATATCATGGCTAATGAGTACTGTGGAGCTGCTCAGAGGGAATTAGAGCATTCCACGCTGCACAAAACAATTGCTCAGTTAATGGCCGACATTCAGACATTGCACAAAGGTGACTCCAGCGTTTCCCTCCATCCCATAATTATACGTTGGATACCACTGAGTTTGGCATCAGCAGGAAAATCCAATGAATCGTCACAGCCCAACAACTTAATTTCCCCTTTGGTTACTTGTGCTAGAAGCTGCAACAACTCAGCTATTTCAGTTCCAATCAATGTCAGTAATTCTGACATTACAAAATGGCAATATAGTCCTTGGTGGTAAAGGACACCTGCCATGTTAAATCCTGGAATTTAAAACAATAAGTACAGAAGCCACGAGAAGATGGAGTGGAAGCAAGCCCAAAGTTGAAGCATTGGCTGGGATTTCATGCTACCCAGAGGGCTAATGACAGCAGGAGCATGTGACATGCCAGCTCCTATCAGTGACATGCCAGCTCCTATCAATGACATGCCAGCTCCTATCAGTGACATGCTAGCTCCTATCAGTCCTGTGGCACCGCCATGATTAAGACAATTAGCAGTCAACTGGCAAGCCTGATGGCAAATAAATGCAAGAGGGCAGTTGTCAGGCAGCGATGGGATGGGTACTCACTGGGGGCAGCTGCCATTAGGCATGTTAAAAGGTTGTTGTATATGTGCATCAGGAGGGCAGCGTGCAGTACAGGGGTACATAGTAACAATCTAGTGCAGGCGGAGAGGTTACTGCCACCCTTGCCAGCCCCAAACCTCCTGAGGCACTCAGCATGACTGTTTATTCAGGTTTCACTCCACCAGTTCTGAATGTGAAAGGTCAATTAAATCACCCATCAAGAGCAATGCCAGAGGCATGATCACTGCTGGTCCCACGCAATGACTCTCTGCATGCCCTCCTTTATGCTGCGACCATATAGGTATGAGGTTGTCCATAGGACATGGCTACAGTGCAGCAAATTAATGAGCTTGACCTTCTACATATTGCAAGGGTGAGTAAGGATGCCAACTTGGATGTGATCACACACCTTTGGGAGGGTACCAATGTATTGTATGTGGGAAGTGATCGACAGGACAATGGATGAATAGACCCTGCGCAGCCAGAGTGCCAATTCTAAGAGTCTTGGCTCCCTGCCTGGCTATCAGGGGCTGGGATTGACCGGGGGGAGGGGGGGGGGGGGGGGGGGGGGGGGGGAGGAGGTTGGACGTCATGGGTGGAAAGCCACAATGTGGATGGGAGAAACACCAGAGCAAACCATCAGTGTTGACACCAGCAGATTTGGAACGCATCATTGTCACATTGTCTTTTCAGGGAGAAGACAGTCCACAGAGCTCGTGAGTGGGCAAGGACTTAGTAGTGCCAAGGGTGGCAGTGTTGACAAAATGGAGGACATCCTGGAACTGGTCAGTCAACAGTGTGGGAAGCAGGTCAGTTGGATGAGAAGAGGCCAGAGTTAGTGATGGGCTGGTGAATATTTGAGAAATCTCTCAGCACTGGGTGGGATGGAGGGGCGGGGGGGTTAGGTGTAATGGTGAGGGAATGTAACTGGAATGGGAGTGTGCGAGTGACAATGGATACTCTTGACATGTGTTTTGTGGATGGTTTCTGTCCGAGATGCAGTGATCTTATCTGCAGCATTGAGTGTTACTCATCTTTGTGATTTCTCCAACAGTTCAGTCATTGGCTTCAGCAGCTATCATCCCAGAGTGGCTGGAATTGAACTCTGAGGAGAAGGAAGGTCCTCAGATGGTGCACCATACCAACCTTCTGCTCTGCATCTTCCACCAGCTCAGATATTAGAACCTTGGTGGGTATGTGAACATTGGCCATAATGGTAACACCAACTGCTTTTTAAAAATGTGTTCATGGGACATGGGCATCGCAGGCTATGCCAGCATTTATTGCCCATCCTAATTGCCCTTGAGGGGCAGTTAAGAGTCAGCCACATTGCTTTAGGTCTGTAGTCACATGTAGGCCCAGACCAGGTAAGGATGGCTGATTTCCTTCCCTAAAGGACACTAGTGAACCAGATGGATTTTTACAACAATCGACAATGCTTTCACAGTCATCATTAGACTTTTTAAAATTCCAGATATTTTATTGAGTTTAAATTTCAGCACCTGCCATGGTGGGATTTGAACTTGGGTCCCCAGATCATTGGAACACTGCACAAGCGATGGACCAGCTGTCAGGAGATGGTGACAGTCTAGGCCTATAACCTGAGTAGAGTGGTATGGGAGACCAGGAAACTGCTGACCCACTGGCTGTGACCACCAGGGGGAAGATGCTGAAAGTGCAGCATGAAATGTGTGAGGATCTGGCAGGGATTGCAGAATGTGGGTGTGCCCTGACAAGGACAGTAAAGAAGTGCATCTAGGCCATGAACACTAATCTCCCTCATTTGGATGTGTAGCTTTCTTGAGAGATTGGTGACACTCAGACCCAGAACCAGCAGAAAATTCATGGGATTAAAACCAGAAAGTGTTCGAGATCCTCAGCAGGTCTGGCAGCATTTGAGGAGAGAGAACAGAGTTGACGTAGAGTTGAATGTGATTCTTTGATCATTCAGGGAATGCTGGGTACATATGCAAATCGGTGAGCCCTTGCACTGTCACATAAATCAAGCAGACAATGCAAGAGGGGCAAGGAGCCACCTGGACACCCCATCAGGTAAGCATCCATCACTGGTAAGCAGGGAGGTATAATGGGACCTCATGTTGCTGGATGAGTGGCAGCTGTCTGTACCTGGGGGCTCGTTTCAGGGCATTCCTGATGGCAACAGCACCTTCTCCACTCTGTGCCAGTGATATTAGCATCTTAGGATGTCACATCGACAGAGGAAACTACTGCCACAAGGCAGAAGTCATTCACAAGTCGGGCAAGTCAAGGGCCCTCGCAGCCAATGAGGTATCAAGCTTAGCAGTCTGCTTCCAGTTCAGCTGACAGCGAAGGCCATGGCACCGCACATGGAAAGGAATGAAGAAATCACTGTTGACACATGGGTCAGCAGGGGTGCTCTTTCCATGTGTTAAGCTGGAACCCACCCTCGCTGGCCTTCATTTTATGCAGTTTGCTTATTTTGATCCTGATGTTCCTCATCTGAGTCATCATTGGATTCTTCATCTGAGGATACTCTACAGTGTCCTCATCTGCCAACACCTTCCCTCTCTGCAGTGCCAGATTGTGAAGCATGCAGAAAATGACAACAATCAGGAATACCTGAGCTGGCACATTCTGCAGGAGCCAGTAGTCCAGGCATCAGAATCTAATTTTCAGAAGATTAATGGTCTTCTCCATAGTGGCCTTTGTGGATGCATTTCTTTGTATCTTTCAGTGTATCTTTTCTCGGTGTCAGAAAGGGAATTCCTGAGCCACCTCTAACAGATAGTCTTCCACTTCATCTCATGTGTCCCAGTCTATTGGCTGGCTCCATCTTTGGGCCCTCTCTTTGGATGGTAAACACAAAAACAACCTGTCAATTGGCTGCCTCATTATGGTCATGCAGGTGGGTGTTCCACTGATGGGGTCATGACCCGTAATTGGTCTCAACATCCATTAATTTTATAAGCCCAAAAGATTCTGGCCAAGAAGGTGATTTCAAAACCTGCATTGGCAACTTTTCTGAGATTAACACCTTGCAGGATTTGCAGTCTGTAGACAGGTGAATTAAATGGGCCAAGTATGTTTCATCTTCTTGAAATGGAGTCATGCAGTCTCACCTCAGGGGCGGGATTCTCCGACCCCCCCCGCCGGGTCGGAGAATCGCCGGGGGCTGGCGTGAATCCCGCCCCCGCCGGTTGCCGAATTCTCCGACACCGGATATTCGGCAGGGGTGGGAATCGCGGCGCGCCGGTTGGCGGGCCCCCCCCCCAGCGATTCTCCGGCCCGCGATGGGCCGAAGTCCCGCTGCTGGAATGCCTGTCCCGCCGGCGAGAATCAAACCACCTCTCTTACCGGCGGGAGAAGCCGGCGCGGGCGGGCTCCAGGGTCCTGGGGGGGGATGGCGCGGGGCGATCTGGCCCCGGGGGGTGCCCCCACGGTGGCCTGCCCCGCGATCGGGGCCCACCGATCCGTGGGCGGGTCTGTGCCGTGGGGGCACTCTTTTCCTTCCGCCTTCGCCATGGTCTCCACTATGGCGGAGGCGGAAGAGACCCCCTCCACTGCACATGCGTGGGGATGCCGCGAGCGGCCGCTGACTCTCCCGTGCATGCGCCACATGGCAAAGTCAGTTTTGTGCCAGCTGGCGGGGCACCAAAGGCCTTTCCCGCCAGCTGGCGGGGTGGAAGTCAGTCCGGCGCGGGCCTAGCCCCTCAAGGTGAGGGCTCGGCCCCTCAAGGTGCGGAGGATTCCGCACCTTTGGGGCGGCATGATGCCGGACAGATTCGCGCCGTTTTTGGCGCCGGTCGGCGGACATCGCGCCGATTGTGGAGAATCCCGCCCCTGGTCTTTGTTATTTTTAATTTGGATCATGCTTAATCCCAAATATTTTACATTGAGAAATGCACTAACCTATGTAACTTCTCAAAATATAAAATAGAACCTAAAAGATGTCCAGCTCTACAAGCTAATAAGAAACAGTGGCATAATCTTAAATCCTTGAGTGTTAGGGTTTAATATCAAGTAAGCGGATATTAACTGCGCAAAATAGCCAACCAGTTCAATATAGTTCCTATGTACTACTCCAATGGCAGGTAGTTGATTCCATTTTCCCCAATATAGGTGGCAGCCTGGGATAAGTGGGATTGCTGTAAGTAGTATAGTAGAAGCATAAGGGGAAATGATTATTTTATGCAGAGCGTTATTAGATTGTGAAATGCGTAAGTGGTTACGCTAGGCTGATAATTATGAGGCTATTGGATTCTTGAAGAGTGTTATAACCTGCCCGATCCTATTGGCTGGGGACAATTGATTACCCTATGTTTCTTTGGGAATATGAGCTCCCTCAATGAAGGGGGGGGTGGTCACCAGTAGTTGCAGCTGTATAAATAGAGCTGGCCAGTGTGGTACCGGCTAGAGAAGGAAGCAGTGATGAGCTACTGCTGCTGTATACATATTGTTGTAAATAAAGTTACTTTCTGTTAGACTCTACAAACTCGTGCTGGATTCTTCCTGGACCTCACAAAGAGGAAAATATTAAGGAGTACAGGAAAAATAGCATTAAATTAACTCCAATATGCAGCCAGTGCTGGCACTGGTATGAGCCCTGAAATCGGCTTGGTTACTGGCCAAAGACCAATTAGTGAATGGTCTTATTCGGTGCTGAAACATCTGTTTTTGAACCTGACCATTTCATTTGGAATTACACAATACTGACATAACCTAATGTTTGTCCAACCACCCTGAGTAGTTTTTAATTAACCAATGCCAGTACTATCAAATATTTCAAAGATGAAACTGGTTTTGAAGTTGTTTCTGTAATATCAGACAATATTTTCATAGCTGAATGCTCCTTAAGAATTTAATGCAGTAGAAGGTTCTTATGTTAATAATGAGAAGGTTGCTTACTGATATACAATTAATTCACCTGTGAAATGGAGGGCTTGCATTTGTCACTAAAATGGTTATGATGTCAACATTTACTTGCTATGTCAGCTCTGACCTTTATGTGCTTTGTGGAGTACAGGCAGTAGGAGAAAGAGAAGTCAAAACACATTCCAACACAAATCTTTATACTAACTGGGGATGGGCGCTGCAAAAAAAGGACATATTCATATGGAAATAAGGATGACTCTGACTTTCTTCTGCATTTATGCAATGTTCAAATCATATTTTCCATATTTAAACATTACACAGCAAATAAAGAAATACATTTCTGTGTTTGATTAGGCAGAGAGATGGGCTATGTACTTTTATCTTGTTCTAAAATGTTCATGGTGTCCGGCTTCAAAGATGTTCAACAGTTCCTTTGGACAAGCAGCTCTCTTTGCAAAGCAACCAGAGAACGTCAATCCATTTAATTTTGGAAATTTCCTTCCTTTTTTAAATCTTTCAATCTCTTTCTCGCGACACTGTTGAATGGGCATTGTCCCAGAGTGAACGATAATCAATGTAGCACTCTATGGGCACATTTGATACCTGTTGGCACTTATATAGGAGTTCCTTTAAAGCATTGTCAAATTCGGGGGCGCGACCCGCGGGTGGGTCGTGGGCGGGTGTCGGGAGGTTCGCGGAGCCGTCCATCGCGGTGCTCCCGATCATGCAAATCTGTGTGCAACAGCCGCAGCAGCCAGCTGTTAATAACACCGGCTACAAGCGGCCTTCAAAATGGCCGCGCCGATGATCGGGCACGCATGCGCAATGCGGCCGCTTTTTAAAAAACGGTAGCAGCTATTTGACAAGTTTGGGGGGGTTTTATTCATTTTATTCATTTATTTTATTAATTTAATTTTTTTTTTCCATTTATTTTATTCATTTTTTTTACAAGTTCGGAGGGGTTTATTTGATAAAATTTTACAGGAAAAAAATGCAGAACTTTGGACAGATGGAGACTCCATACTTTCCGACACCGGAAGACTTCCCCTTCATCAAACAGGTTCTATTGGAGGGGCGTGTACGAGGGCCAAAGGGACCCAAAACCATTTTGTCCATTTTTGTCAGCAGCAAACAAGGTAAGAGAAAATGGTGGGTCGCGCAGGTCGGCAGGCGTGGGTCGCGCAGGTCGGCAGGCGTGGGACGCGAAGGTTGGCCAGGTTGGGTCCCGAAGGTAGGCTGGTTGGGAAAAATGGGTCCCCGGAAAAAAAGTTTAAAGAAACTGCTTTAAAATACTTTGGGCCCTGGGGAGTTTCTCACCGGTTTAGCCCAGACTTAGAATTATTTTCATCACTGGGAGCTGAACTTACTGACAAGACCATTTTGAAAGGGTACCCCAAGCTCTCAGTGAGCTTGAGGGTCTCCCACAACCCCCAACCATGGGCAATGTCACCCCCCACACACACATCAGCATTACCCAACACCCCAAAGTGTGGTTACCCCGTTATAGGATCCCTGAGGGCCCCCTCAGGCCTCCCCACGTTTTCCCGTACAGATCCCCCTTCCAAGATCCCCACCCTTCACACCCCCAACCACCTTTGGGCCCCTACATAGCTTCCGTGCACTCTCCCACCCTTCATACCCCGCTCACCACCCTCCCTTCATGGACACGCACCCCCTCAGGTCCTGACCCTTGGCAGTGCCACCCTGACATCCGGGCACCTGAGCAGTGCCACCCTGGCAGTGCTCCTGCTGACTTTGCTGTGCTACCTGGGCACCTTGCATGTGCCAGCCTGGCAGTGCCAAGGTACCCGTGTTCCAGGGGGAGGGCCAAGGGGCCACCCTGCCCTCTCTCTGGCCACTCAGGGGCCTCCGATGGCCTGGGTCACCCCCCTCCCCCACCCTCGGTTCACGTTTGTGTTGACCAGTTCTGAATGGTGCTTGGCTGGGGCTCCCGCTGGGGAGGCCGGTCGATCCTGTGTGAGCTCGCTGAAGTTAGTTTAAAACCGACTTAAGCGAGCGCGGCTTGGTCATACCCATTGTCGGGGGGTCCTGATCCCGACGCCTCGCAACATCTGCATACTGGCTATCAGGAAGCTGGCTGATAGCTTTACCCGGCATCTACCGGCCACGTCGCAGTCCCAATCGAGCGCATGCGGCCGGTATATCGCGCCCAAAGCCATATCTGTTGCCTCTTGCACTGTCACAGTGTTTTTGAAGCTGAAGGTGCTTTTAATTTATCTTCTTTGATTACCACATCTATTGTTTCTTCCCACTAACAATTTAATAAATCCTGCTGCATGTGAATAACTATCAGGCAGGTTAGCATGTGAGGCGCACTAAAAATAATAATTAATTTTATCACCCAGGTCTGGAACTCTGATTGTACATTCTGCTGAACTTAATTTCTTTAATGTTTTATTTTCTTTTTGCAATTCCCAACAATAGCATATTTCAGCATGGTGCTCATTTATAATACATCCTAACACGCATCCGGTCTAGTTTGTTCAATTGCCCTATTAAGCTTCTTTTTTTTTTAATAAACATTTTATTGAAGTATTTTTGGTATTATAACAACAACAAAATAAACATTGTACATGAAACTATAAACATAGTGCAAAAGCCGTCTCCCTCCCTTACAGGTCCCACCTTTATTAACCCCCTATTCTAAGCTAAACTAAACCTCCTCCCCCTTCCGCTGACGATTAATTTTCCGCAAAGAAGTAGACGAACGGTTGCCACCTCCGGGCGAATCCTAACAGTGACCCTCTCAAGGCGAACTTGATTTTCTCCAAACAGAGAAAGCTAGCCCTGTCCGATAGCAGGTCTTCGAGTTCGGGGGCTTTGAGTCCCTGCAAGCTAATAGTATCCATCTCTGGGCTACCAGGGAAGCAAAGGCCAGAATGTCTGCATCTTTCTCCTCCTGGATTCCCGGGTCTTCTGACACCCCGAAAATCGCCACCTCTGGACTCAGTGCCACCCTTGTTTTTAACACCGTGGACATGACATCTGCAAACCCTTGCCAAAATCCCCTAAGCTTCGGACATGCCCAGAACATGTGGACATGGTTCGCCGGTCCTCCCGCACATTTTGCACACCTGTCTTCCACCCCAAAGAATCTGCTCATCCGGGCCACTGTCATATGAGCCCGGTGAACCACCTTGAATTGTACCAGGCTGAACCTGGCAAATGTTGCGGACGTGTTGACTCTACTCAACGCATCAGCCCATAGACCATCCTCTATCTCTCCTCCCAGCTCCTCCTCCCACTTGCGCTTCAGCTCCTCGGTCTGCGTCTCCTTGACCCCATAAGTTCCCTGTAAATGGGCGAGACGCTCCCTTCTCCTACCCACCCTCTGGAAACTACCCTGTCCTGAATCCCCCTTAGCGGTAGGAGCGGGAAGGTTGACACCTGTTTACGTAGGAAGTCACGCACCTGTAGATACCTGAATTTGTTTCCCCTCGCCAACCCAAACTTCTCCTCCAGCGCCCTCATACTCGGAAAGCTCCCCTCTATAAACATATCCCTCATCCTCTCAATCCCTGCTCTCTGCCATATCCGGAAAACCTCATCCATACTTCCCGGGACAAACCGGTGATTATTACAGATTGGGGATCAGACCAATGCTCCCTCTGCTCCCACATGATTCCTCCATTGCCCCCAGACTCTCAGGGCCTCCACCACTACGGAGCTGGTGGAGTACCGTGCCGGCGGGAACGGCAGAGGCGCAATTACCAACGCCCCCAGACTGGTGCCCTTGCATGAAGCTGCCTCCAAACACTCCCATGCCGACCCGTCCCCCACCACCCACTTCCTGATCATGGCTATATTCGCCGCCTAGTAATAGTTTCTAAAATGTGGCAGCGCAGTATGCCCTCTCCCCAACTGCACTCAAGCATTATCTTCCTTACTCGTGGGTTCTTGCCCGCCCAAACAAAGCCACTGATCACTTTGTAGACCCATTTAAAAAAGGACCGCGGAATAAAGATGGGGAGACATTGAAACACAAACAGGAATCTCAGGAGGACCGTCATCTTCACCGTCTGCGCCGTCCCAGCTAATGACAACGGGAGCGCGTCCCATCTCCGAAAATCATCCTTCATTTGGTATACTAGTCGGGCCAGATTTAATTTATGCGGCCGGTCCCATTCCCGTGCCACTTGAATGCCTAGGTACCTAAAGCTTCCCCCTACTAATCTAAATGGCAGCTCCCCCAATCGCCTCTCCTGTCCCCTTGCCTGGAGCGCAAACATCTCACTTTTCCCCATATTTAGCTTATACCCTGAAAACCGGCCAAATACCCCTAGAATCCTCATGATTTCTGTGGTGATATGCATCACTGTAAATACACAAGGGGTTAATATAGCTAAACGCTAGAGGGAGCACCAGAGACATCATGACACACAGACATTCAACCAATAGGTCAGTAAAATAGGACACGACCGATGGGCAGTCACAACACACCCAGATGTGACACTACCACAGGGGGGCATTACACACACCCATATAAAAGGACACAGCACACATGATCTTTCTCTTTCCAGTGGAGACACTTAGTGAGTATAGACAGGGTTGATTGAAACACATCACACCAACCACGTGGATTGTAGCAAACTGGTTAGTTAGTCTGAGTAGCTATAGCAGGAATAACAGGAGAGTCGAATCCAACTGGGGGCATCGTTAACAGTTTAATAAATGTGTTAAAGCTATCCCCAAGTCTGAACCTTCCTTTATCAGAGTGCACATCAAGGAAGCAGCTTATGCTACGTCAAGAGCATAACAAAACATGGTACCAGAGAGTGACTGTTTAAATCCATATAGTTTCCACTCAACAAACCGTGACAAACAGCAACAGCACCCAGGCAAGATGTTCGTGATTCCGGTTCCACAGTGGCTTAGGTGCCACGGTAATCTCAGTGCAAACTATGTGCATTCAGGCAAAGGTTTGAGACCTTCCTGGTAGCAGCCGACCTACAAGACGTGGCCGATGCTGAAAAGACAAAGCTTCTGCTCACAATTGCGGGTGCAAGTGCAGAAGAAATCTTCAAAACATTCAAGTTCTCCAAAGGGCAAGACAAGAGTGACTTCCAGACAATCCTGGAGAAGTTTGAATACTGCGAGGAAAACACAAAACAACCAACAGAAAATGGTAAAAGAGGCGCCAATACTAACCACGAGGCTGAGATAGGCAACCAGCGAATGACAATTTTGATTGGTGGCCATCTTGGAAAAGGTGCCGCACATGTGCAGTTGAGAGGAGGGCGCAAAGTAAAGGAACAGAGATCTCCGCATGCGTAACCCATTCATATGCTCTACGTCACAAGCGTAATGATGTCAGAGGTCCCGGACCACGCCCACTTAAAGGGGAAATGTCCTAAAACAAGAAAAAAAATATTTTAAGCCTCAAAACAAGATTCTTTCACCGGGAATGACAGCACAATGCCTGAAATTCGACCAGTAGCTGAAGGTAACCTCCGCAGACCCCTGCAACATGCAGTAAGCACCGCCCTAGAAGATGATCCTTTGAATTTCGGCGGGAGCGGTGCGCAGGGGCCTTCTGGGAGGTGGTGAGTATTTACTTTAAAAACCCTTACCTTTGCAGGAGCAGCCCTTTGAATTTCGGCGGGAGCGGTGCGCAGGGGCCTTCTGGGATTGCTGGGAGGTAAGTCTGTCCTTTAAAAACACTTACCTGGTCCCGTTTTCGGTCCCTCTTTACTGTTTTTTTTTATATTTTAGTATTTAAGGCGGGAACAGGAAGTTCGATCCGCGGACTTCTGGGAAGACCCTCACCAATAAATTCTGGTGGAGAGGAAACCCGAGACACTACACGTGTAGTGTCTCCCACCCGCCCTCCTCCTCTAACCTAATAATAAAACCCATTGGTGTGACGTAAGTCCCATATTTTATTATTAACACTAAGAAGGTAAGTGAGTGATTTTTACTCATTTTTACTTTTGTACCTTTTTCAAACTGTGTGTGTGTCGGGGGGAAACTGAAGTGACATCACAGAAAAGCTGTGGCCTGGGTGGCTGGTTGGGATTCTACACTAATTTTTTAAAAAATTGAGCATTGGTAACTAATTAAACATAATTACTTAATTATAATTTAGAGGGCTATCGAAGCCAGAGATTGGAGAGTACTATATTTAGATTTCGCATTTCTATTAGAAATCTAGTGCTAGGAAACAGATAGTTAACAGTAACTTTGAAATTTAAAAAAGAAATATTCCAAAAAAAAATAAAAAATTTTAATTTTAATTTTAATTAATTGACGCAATGTCAGTTAGAGGGGTGCTGTGCTCTGACTGTAAGATGTGGCAGGTCCGGGAGGCTTCCAGCGTCCCGGATGGCTTCATCTGCAGAAAGTGCACCCAACTGGAGCTCCTCACAGACTGCATGGTTCGGTTGGAGCAGCAATTGGATGCACTTAGGAGCATGCAGGTGGCGGAAAGCGTCATAGATCACAGTTATGTAAATGTGGTCACACCCAAGGTGCAGGCAGAGAAATGGGTGACCACCAGAAAGGGCAGGCAGTCAGTGCAGAAATCCCCTGTGGTTGTCCCCCTCTCGAACAGATATACCACTTTGGATACTGTCGGGGGGCATAGCCTATCAGGGGAAAACAGCAGCAGCCAGAGCAGTGGCACCACGGCTGGCTCTGATGTTCAGAAGGGAGGGTCAAAGCGCAGAAGAGTAATAGTAATAGGGGACTCTATAGTCAGGGGCACAGATAGGCGCTTCTGTGGACATGAAAGAGACTCCAGGATGGTATGTTGCCTCCCTGGTGCCAGGGTCCAGGATGTCTCCGAACGGGTAGAGGGCATCCTGAAGGGGGAGGGCAAACAGGCAGAGGTCGTTGTACATATTGGTACTAACGACATAGGCAGGAAGGGGCATGAGGTCCTGCAGCAGGAGTTCAGGGAGCTAGGCAGAAAGTTAAAAGACAGGACCTCGAGGGTTGTAATCTCGGGATTACTCCCTGTGCCACGTGCCAGTGAGGCTAGAAATAGGAAGATAGAGCAGCTAAACACGTGGCTAAACAGCTGGTGTAGGAGGGAGGGTTTCCATTATCTGGACCACTGGGAGCTCTTCCGGGGCAGGTGTGACCTGTATAAGAAGGACGGGTTGCATCTAAACCGGAGAGGCATAAATATCCTGGCCGCGAGGTTTGCTAGTGTCACACGGGAGGGTTTAAACTAGTATGGCAGGGGGGTAGGCACGGGAGCAATAGGTCAGGAGGTGAGAGCATTGAGGGAGAACTAGGGAATAGGGACAGTGTGGCTCTGAGGGAGAGCAGACAGGGAGAAGTTGCTGAACACAGCGAGTCTGGTGGCCTGAAGTGCATATGTTGTAATGCAAGAAGTATTACGGGTAAGGCAGATGAACTTAGAGCTTGGATTACTACTTGGAACTATGATGTTGTTGCCATTACAGAGACCTGGTTGAGGGAAGGGCAGGATTGGCAGCTAAACGTTCCAGGATTTAGATGTTTCAGGCGGGATAGAGGGGGATGTAAAAGGGGAGGCGGAGTTGCGCTACTGGTTCGGGAGAATATCACAGCTGTACTGCGAGAGGACACCTCAGAGGGCAGTGAGGCTATATGGGTAGAGATCAGGAATAAGAAGGGTGCAGTCACAATGTTGGGGGTTTACTACAGGCCTCCCAACAGCCAGCGGGAGATAGAGGAGCAGATAGGTAGACAGATTTTGGAAAAGAGTAAAAACAACAGGGTTGTGGTGATGGGAGACTTCAACTTCCCCAATATTGACTGGGACTCACTTAGTGCCAGGGGCTTAGACGGGGCGGAGTTTGTAAGGAGCATCCAGGAGGGCTTCTTAAAACAATATGTAGACAGTCCAACTAGGGAAGGGACGGTACTGGACCTGGTATTGGGGAATGAGCCCGGCCAGGTGGTAGATGTTTCAGTAGGGGAGCATTTCGGTATCAGTGACCACAATTCAGTAAGTTTTAAAGTACTGGTGGACAAGGATAAGAGTGGTCCTAGGATGAATGTGCTAAATTGGGGGAAGGCTAATTATAACAATATTAGGCGGGAACTGAAGAACATAGATTGGGGGCGGATGTTTGAGGGCAAATCAACATCTGATATGTGGGAGGCTTTCAAGTGTCAGTTGAAAGGAATTCAGGACCGGCATGTTCCTGTGAGGAAGAAGGATAAATATGGCAATTTTCGGGAACCTTGGATGACGAGAGATATTGTAGGCCTCGTCAAAAAGAAAAAGGAGGCATTTGTCAGGGCTAAAAGGCTGGGAACAGACGAAGCCTGCGTGGAATATAAGAAAAGTAGGAAGGAACTTATGCAAGGAGTCAGGAGGGCTAGAAGGGGTCAGGAAAAGTCATTGGCAAATAGGGTTAAGGAAAATCCCAAGGCTTTTTACACGTACATAAAAAGCAAGAGGGTAGCCAGGGAAAGGGTTGGCCCACTGAAGGATAGGCAAGGGAATCTATGTGTGGAGCCAGAGGAAATGGGCGAGGTACTAAATGAATACTTTGGATCAGTATTCACCAAAGAGAAGGAATTGGTAGATGTTGAGTCTGGAGAAGGGTGTGTAGATAGCCTGGGTCACATTGAGATCCAAAAAGACGAGGTGTTGGGTGTCTTAAAAAATATTAAGGTAGATAAGTCCCCAGGGCCTGATGGGATCTACCCCAGAATACTGAAGGAGGCTGGAGAGGAAATTGCTGAGGCCTTGACAGAAATCTTTGGATCCTCGCTGTCTTCAGGGGATGTCCCGGAGGACTGGAGAATAGCCAATGTTGTTCCTCTGTTTAAGAAGGGTAGCAAGGATAATCCCGGGAACTACAGGCCGGTGAGCCTTACTTCAGTGGTAGGGAAATTACTGGAGAGAATTCTTCGAGACAGGATCTACTCCCATTTGGAAGCAAATTCACGTATTAGTGAGAGGCAGCACGGTTTTGTGAAGGGGAGGTCGTGTCTCACTAACTTGATAGAGTTTTTCGAGGAGGTCACTAAGATGATTGATGCAGGTAGGGCAGTGGATGTTGTCTATATGGACTTCAGTAAGGCCTTTGACAAGGTCCCTCATGGTAGACTAGTACAAAAGGTGAAGTCACACGGGATCAGGGGTGAGCTGGCAAGGTGGATACAGAACTGGCTAGGCCATAGAAGGCAGAGAGTAGCAATGGAAGGATGCTTTTCTCATTGGAGGGCTGTGACCAGTGGTGTTCCACAGGGATCAGTGCTGGGACCTTTGCTGTTTGTAGTATATATAAATCATTTGGAGGAAAATGTAACTGGTCTGATTAGTAAGTTTGCAGACGACACAAAGGTTGGTGGAATTGCGGATAGCCATGAGGACTGTCGGAGGATACAGCAGGATTTAGATTGTTTGGAGACTTGGGCGGAGAGATGGCAGATGGAGTTTAATCCGGACAAATGTGAGGTAATGCATTTTGGAAGGTCTAATGCAGGTAGGGAAAATACAGTGAATGGTAGAACCCTCAAGAGTATTGAAAGTCAAAGAGATCTAGGAGTACAGGTCCACAGGTCATTGAAAGGGGCAACACAGGTGGAGAAGGTAGTCAAGAAGGCACACGGCATGCTTGCCTTCATTGGCCGGGGCATTGAGTATAAGAATTGGCAAGTCATGTTGCAGCTGTATAGAACCTTAGTTAGGCCACACTTGGAGTATAGTGTTCAATTCTGGTCGCCACACTACCAGAAGGATGTGGAGGCTTTAGAGAGGGTGCAGAAGAGATTTACCAGAATGTTGCCTGGTATGGAGGGCATTAGCTATGAGGAGCGGTTGAATAAACTCGGTTTGTTCTCATTGGAACGAAGGAGGTTGAGGGGAGACCTGATAGAGGTATACAAAATTATGAGGGGCATAGGCAGAGTGGATAGTCGGAGGCTTTTCCCCAGGGTAGAGGGGTCAATTACTAGGGGGCATAGGTTTAAGGTGAGAGGGGCAAGGTTTAGAGTAGATGTACGAGGCAAGTTCTTTACGCAGAGGGTAGTGGGTGCCTGGAACTCGCTAACGGAGGAGGTGGTAGAAGCAGGGACGATAGTGACATTTAAGGGGCATCTTGACAAATACATGAATAGGATGGGAATAGAGGGATACGGACCCAGGAAGTGTAGAAGATTGTAGTTTAGTCGGGCAGCATGGTCGGCACGGGTTTGGAGAGCCGAAGGGCCTGTTCCTGTGCTGTACGTTTCTTTGTTCTTTGTTCTTTGATATGGTCTTGGAAGACAACTACTCAGACGAAGATTTCATCTTGGGAGGTGGCTACCTCAGTACCAAATCCGATCCGCAACTAGACGTGTTGTACATTGAACACCCCGACGATGAGTTCTTCAGATTGGCAAATCCTCAGCCCAGCATATATGACATCCCGACTCATGAGTGCAGGATTCTGCCTGTTTTCGAGCTTGACCGGTCCAAGCCAGGGTCCATAACGATGTTAAAGTCCGCTCCCATGACCAACCTGTGCGAGTCCAGGTCCGGTATCTTCCCCAGCATCCTCTTTATAACCTCCACATCATCCCAATTTGGCGCATACACATTGACTAATACCACCTGCACCCCCTCTAGCTTCCAACTGACCATAATGTACCGACCTCCCACATCCAAGACTATTCTATCCGCTTCAAACACCACCCGCTTATTGATCAGGATCGAGACCCCTCTAGTCTTTGAATCTAGTCCCGAGTGAAACCTGACTGACCCAGCCTTTCCTCAATCTAATCTGGTCATTTACTCTAAGGTGCGTCTCCTGCAACATTACCATGTCTGCCTTCAGTTCCCTAAGATGCACGAACACGCGTGCCCTCTTGACCGGCCCATTTAACTTTCGAACATTCCAGGTGATCAGCCTAGTTGGGGGGCTCATTGCCCCCCACTTCGCTAATCAGCCATCCCCTTTTTTGGGCCCGCCTCCAGCCCATGCTCCGCGCCTCCACCGGCCCAACCCCAGGCAGCCTCCGCCCCCAACCTCCTCTCTATCCCTTAGCCCAAGTCCCTCCCTTGTCAGCAAAACATTTTCTCCCCTCCCCCTCCCAGTAACAATATTCTGTAACCAACCCCTTCAATAAACCGAACATATGCACACCCCCCACTACGCTTCCGTGAGCTACCCCGCCCAGATAGCTTGGTGGCCCCCATTCCTGGCGCCGGATAGTCTCCCACCTATTGCTCCCTCCCCACCCGCTCATACAAACATACTCCAACATCAAACAATCCCCACACAATTGCCCGACAGAAAAACACCAAAATCTAAACAAGCACATCTCCATCCCCCAACAGTGCAAATGAAAACCTTTACTCACTCAGCTCTGCCACTGGTCTCAAGTCAATACAGAAGGCATTACAAACAGCTTCCACAAAACGAAAAATAGGAAACATTTTGGTGACAGACTCTGGAGGGAGGTATGTTATGGTGAGGGAGAAATTAGAAGCGATGCCGGTGGTATTGGTGAATCTTTGTTCCCTGAACTGGGACGATATAGAAATCATGAGGCGGGTGTTGGGGAAGATCCTGGACCTGGACTCGCACTGGTTGATAATGGGGGAGGATTTTAACATAGTTTTGGATCCAAAGTTGGATCGGTCGAGTCCGAGGTCGGGGACAGTATCGGCCGTGGCGAAGGAACTGAGGGAGTTTAAGGTGCGCATGGGGGGGTGGACCCATGTTGGTTTGACAGGCCAAGGGCGAAGGTATTCTCGCTTTTTTCCCAATGCACAGGGCGTACTCCCGAATCGAGTATTTTAAGTTGGATCGGACGTTGCTGGCAGGGGTGGTTGGTTAGGAGTACTCGGCAATTGTAGTATCAGACCATGGGGGTGGGAGGGGGGCAGTTCTCGCAGTGGAGGTTGGATGTGGGGCTGTTGACAGATGAGAAAGTCTGTGAGCGGGTGAGGGCTGCCATTCGGGGATATGTGGAGCTGAATGACATGGGGGAGGTTTCGGCCGCCACGCTGTGGGAGGCACTGAAGGCAGTGGCGAGGGGGAGTTTATTTTGATTAGCGCACACAGGGATAAGACGGAGCGGGTGGAGATGGTGAGGTTAGTGGAGGAGATCTTGCAGGTGGACAGGAGGTATTCGGAGGCCCCGGAGGCGGGGTTGTTGAGGGAGCGGCAAAAACTGCAGATGGGGGCAGCACAGTGGTGCAGTGGTTAGCACAGCTGCCTCAAGGCGCCGAGGTCCCAGGTTCGATCCCGGCTCTGGGTCACTGTCCGTGTGGAGTTTACACGTTCTCCCTGTGTTTGCGTGGGTTTCGCCCCCACAACCCAAAATATGTGCAAGGTAGGTGGATTGGCCACTCTAAATTGCCCCTTAATCGGAAAAAATGAATTGGGTACTCTAAATTTTAAAAATAAACTGCAGATGGAGTTTGGGTTGTTATCCACGGGTAAGGCGGTAGGGCAGTTGAGGAGGGCAAAGGGGGCAGTGTATGAATATGGGGAAAAGGCCAGTAGGATGTTGGGACACCAATTGAGATCGGAAAAGTGAAGGGTAGGGGGGGAAGACGGTCTTGGATCTGGTGGGGATGAATGGGGTGCTTGGGGATTTTTATACGAGGCTGTATGAGTTGGAGCCCCCAGCCGGGGTGTAGGGAATGAGGCAATTTTTGGAGGTGCTGAAGTTCCTGAGGGTGGAGGGGGACCTGGTGGAGGGATTGGGAGCCCCCATTGAGCTGGTGGAGGAGGTGGATGATATAGGGGCGCTGCAGGCGGGGAAAGCCCCTGGCCCGGATGGTTCCCAGAGGAATTCTTCAAAAGGTTCTGGGAGGCCTGGGGCCTCTGATGGTGAGGGCATTTAATGAGGCGAGGGAGCAGGGGGTGATTCCACCGACGCTATCGCAGGCCTCGATCTCCTTAATTTTAAGGAAAGACAAGGGTCCAGAGCAGTGTGGATTTTGCAGGCCAATTTTGTTGTTAAATGTGGATGCCAAGATACTGGCCAAGATTTTGGCTTCAAGGATCGAGGACTGTGTGCTGGGGGTGATAGGAGTGGACCAGGCAGGGTTCATTAAGGGAAGGCATATGTCGGCCAATATTAGGAGGTTACTGAATGTTATAGACGAAGTGTGGAGGTGGTGGTCGCCATGGATGCGGAGAAGGCCTACAATCGGATGGAGTGGGGCAATTTGTGGGAGGTGATGAGATGGTTTGGGTTTGGACAGGGGTTTGTGGAATGGGTCCAGTTACGGTACCAGGCATGGTAGCAAGTGTGCGGACAAACCGGTGAGCTCGGAATATTTCAGGCTATATCGGTGGATGAGGCAGGGATGTCCACTCTTCCCATTGCGCTTTGCCTTGGCTATAAAGCCACTGGCAATGGCGCTGAAAGCATCAAGAGAATGGCAGGGGATAGTAGGGGGGTTGGAGCATACAGTCCCGCTGTATGTGGATGACTTTCTGCTGTATAGTTCGGACCTGTTTGAAGGTATTGGGGGGATAATGAGGATTTTGGAGGAATTTGGCTGGTTCTCGGGGTACAAATTGATATGGGGAAGAGCGAGGTTTTTCCGACCCAAGCGAAGGGGCAGGAGAAGAGGCTGGGGAGTTGCCGTGTAGGGTGGTGGGGGGGAACCTTCGGCACTTTGGTATTCAGGTGGCGCGGGGGTGGGAGCAGCTGCACAAGCTGAATTTAGCTCGGCTGGTGGAACAGTTGAAGGGGGATTTCAGGAGGTGGGATATGCTCCCGCTATCATTGGCGGGAAGGGTGCAATCGGTGGAAATGACAGTCCTCCCAAGGTTCTTGTTTGTGTTCCAGAACCTCCCGATTTTTATTCCTAAGGCTTTCTTTAGGAGGGTGAATGTGATGATTTCAGGGTTTATTTGGGTGGGTAAAGCCCCACGGGTGAAGAAGGTGCTGCTGGAGTGGGGTCGAGGGGGAGGGGGGATGGGGGTGGGGGGGTGGGGGGGGGGTGGTTGGCTCTCCTGAACTTCATGAATTATTACTGGGCAGCGAACATAGCGATGGTTAGGAAGTGGGTAGTGGGGGAGGGGTCGGTGAGGGAGCGGATGGAGGCAGCCTCTTGTAGGGATACACGTTTGAGGGCACTGTTGACGGCACCTCTGCTGTTCTCACCAGCCAGGTACTCCACAAGCCCAGTGGTGGTGGCAGCCCTTAGGATGTGGGGACAGTAGTGGCGGCACCTGAGACTGGAAGTAGCCTCGGTTTGGGCACCGATTTGTGGAAATTACCGGATTATTCCCAGGGGGACTGGATGGGGGTTTTTGGGAATTGCATCGAGCGAAGATTGAGCGGTTTGAGGATCTATTCATTGAGAGATGCTTTACGAGCTTGGAGGAGTTGGAGGAAGAATTTGAGTTGCCTGTCGGGAATGGGTCCAGGTATTTGCAGGTGAGGAACTTTGTTCGGAGTAAGGTACCGTCCTTTCCTTACCTGCTACCCCAGGGGCTACATGGCAAGGTGGTGTCAAGAACAGGGGTAGGGGAGGGGAAGGTATCAGAAATTTACAAGGAGCTGATGGATTGGTAAGGAGCCCTGATAGGGGTAGTGAAGCACAAGTGGGAGGAAGAGCTGGGTGGGGAGTTGGAGATTGGGCTGTGGGAGGAGGCCCTGAGAAGGATGAACGCATCCTCGTTGTGCGCTAGACTTGCCATATACAGTTTAAGGTGGTCCACAGGGCACATATGTCTGTGGCCAGGATGAGCAGTTCCTGAAGGCCCGCAGAAAAATACAGCGTTGGACAGTCCGACACATACATCCCAGGGGGTGGGTAGCTGGTGGCCTCAGTGACCAGGGAATCCGGCCATGGTGGCCGGAATGGGTGCTGGCATGTGGTGCAGGGTGGGGGGTATGGCCACCCTCTGGGTGGGGGTTCTCTCTCTTTCTTTGTTCTCTCTCTTTCTTCTGGCCTGTAACTTTTAATGAGCCGGGAGAGAACCTGAGAACAACTGAGACCCTCAGAAGGTAAGTAAGTGATTTTTACTCATTTTTACTTTTATTACCTTTTCAAATTGTGTGTGTGTGTGTGGGGGGGAGGGGGGGAGGAAACTGAAGTGACATCACAGAAAAGCTGTGACCTGAGTGGCTGGTTGGGAATCTACACTAAATTAAAAAAATTAAGCATTGGCAAACTAATTAAACATAATTACTTAATTATAATTTAGAGGGGTATCTAAGCCAGAGATCGGAAAGTACTATATTTAGCTTTCACATTTATAGTGGAAATCTAGTGCTAGGAAACAGGGGCGAAATTCTCCCCCAACGGCGCAATGTCCGCCGACTGGCGCCAAAAACGGTGCCAATCAGACGGGCATCGCGCCGGCCCAAAGGTGCGGAATGCTCCGCATCTTTGGGGGCCGAGCCCCAACATTGAGGGATTTCCGCCCCGCCAGCTGGCGGAAATGGCGTTTGTTGCCCCGCCAGCTGGCGGAAATGGCGTTTGGTGCCCCGCCAGCTGGCGCGGAAATGCGGCGCATGCGCGGGAGCGTCAGCGGCCGCCGACAGTTTCCCGCGCATGCGCAATGGGGAGAGTCTCTTCCGCCTCCGCCATGGTGGAGGCCGTGGCGGAGGCGGAAGGGAAACAGTGCCCCCACGGCACAGGCACAGGCCCGCCCGTGGATTGGTGGGCCCCGATCGCGGGCCAGGCCACCGTGGGGGCATCCCCCGGGGTCAGATCGCCCCGCGCCCCCCCCCCCCCAGGGACCCAGGAGCCCGCCCACGCCGCCTGGTCCCGCCGGTAAATACCAGCTTTGATTTACGCCAGCGGGACAGGCAATTTCTGGGCGGGACTTCGGCCCATCCGGGCCAGAGAATTGAGCGGGGGGGCCCGCCAACCGGCGCGGCCCGATTCCCGCCCCCGCCCAATCTCCGGTACCGGAGACTTCGGCGGGGGCGGGTGCGGAATTCAGGGCGGCCAACGGCCATTCTCTGACCCGGCGGGGGGTCGGAGAATGACGCCCCTGATATTTAACAGTAACTTTTTTACTTTTTAAAAAACTTTTAACTTTAATTTACTAATTAATTGACGCAATGTCAGTTAGAGGGGTGCAGTGCTCTGACTGTGAGATGTGCCAGGTCCGGGAGGCTTCCCGCGTCCTGAATGGCTTCATCTGCAGAAAGTGCACCCAACTGGAGCTCCTCACAGACCGCATGGTTCGGTTGGAGCAGCAATTGGATGCACTTAGGAGCAGGGGGGTGGGCATGGGAGCAATAGGTCAGAAGGTGAGAGCATTGAGGGAGAACTAGGGAATAGGGACAGTGTGGCTCTGAGGCAGAGCAGACAGGGAAATGTTGCTGAACACAGCAGGTCTGGTGGCCCGAAGTGCATATGTTTTACTGCAAGAAGTATTACGGGTAAGGCAGATGAACTTAGAGCTTGGATTACTACTTGGAACTATGATGTTGTTGCCATTACAGAGACCTGGTTGAGGGATGGGCAGTATTGGCAGCTAAATGTTCCAGGATTTAGATGTTTCAGGCGGGGTAGAGGGGGATGTAAAAGGGGTGGCGGATTTGCGCGACCGGTTAGGGAGGATATCACAGCTGTACTACGGGAGGACACCTCAGAGGGCAGTGAGGCTATATGCGTCGAGATCAGGAATAAGAAGGGTGCAGTCACAATGTTGGGGGTTTACTACAGGCCTCCCAACAGCCAGCGGGAGATAGAGGAGCAGATAGGTAGACAGATTTTGGAAAAGAGTAAAAACAACAGGGTTGTGGTGATGGGAGACTTCAACTTCCCCAATATTGACTGGGACTCACTTAGTGCCAGGGGCTTAGACGGGGCGGAGTTTGTAAGGAGCATCCAGGAGGGCTTCTTAAAACAATATGTAGACAGTCCAACTAGGGAAGGGGCGGTACTGGACCTGGTATTGGGGAATGAGTCCGGCCAGGTGGTGGAAGTTTCAGTAGGGGGGCATTTTGGGAACAGTGACCACAATTCACTAAGTTTTAAAGTGCTGGTGGACAAGGATAAGAGTGGTCCTAGGGTGAATGTGCTAAATTGGGGGAAGGCTAATTATAACAATATTAGGCGGGAACCGAAGAACCCAGATTGGGGGCGGATGTCTGAGGGCAAATCAACATCTGACAGGTGGGAGGCTTTCAAGTGTCAGTTGAAAGGAATTCAGGACCGGCATGTTCCTGTGAGGAAGAAGGATAAATACAGCAATTTTCAGGAACCTTGGATAACGAGAGATATTGTAGGCCTCGTCAAAAAGAAAAAGGAGGCATTTGTCAGGGCTAAACGGCTGGGAACAGACGAAGCCTGTGTGGAATATAAGGAAAGTAGGAAGGAAGCTAAGCAAGGAGTCAGGAGGACTAGAAGGGAGTCACGAAAAGCCATTGGCAAATAGGTTTAAGGAAAATCCCAAGGCTTTTTACACGTACATAAAAAGCAAGAGGGTAGCCAGGGAAAGGGTTGGCCCACTGAAGGATAGGCAAGGGAATCTATGTGTGGAGCCAGAGGAAATGGGCGAGGTACTAAATGAATACTTTGCATCAGTATTCACCAAAGAGAAGAAATTGGTAGATGTTGAGTCTGGAGAAGGGTGTGTAGATAGCCTGGGTCACATTGAGATCCAAAAAGACGAGGTGTTGGGCGTCTTAAAAAATATTAAGGTAGATAAGTCCCCAGGGCCTGATGGGATCTACCCCAGAATACTGAAGGAGGCTGGAGAGGAAATTGCTGAGGCCTTGACAGAAGTCTTTGATGTCCCGGAGGACTGGAAAATAGCCAATGTTGTTCCTCTGTTTAAGAAAGGTAGCAAGGATAATCCAGGGAACTACAGGCCAGTGAGCCTTACTTCAGTGGTAGGGAAATTACTGGAGAGAATTCTTCGAGACAGGATCTACTCCCATTTGGAAGCAAATGGACGTATTAGTGAGAGGCAGCATGGTTTTGTAAAGGGGAGGTCGTGTCTCACTAACTTGATCGAGTTTTTCGAGGAGGTCACAAAGATGATTTGTAGGGCAGTGGATGTTGTCGAGATGGACTTCAGTAAGGCCTTTGACAAGGTCCTTCATGGTAGACTAGTACAAAAGGTGAAGTCACACGGGATCAGGGGTGAGCTGGCAAGGTGGATACAGAACTGGCTAGGTCATAGAAGGTAGAGAGTAGCAATGGAAGGTTGCTTTTCTAATTGGAGGGCTGTGACCAGTGGTGTTCCGCAGGGATCAGTGCTGGGACCTTTGCTGTTTGTAGTATATATAAATGATTTGGAGGAAAATGTAACTGGTCTGATTAGTAAGTTTTCAGACGACACAAAGGTGAGTGGAATTGCGGATAGCGATGAGGACTGTCAGAGGATACAGCAGGAGTTAGATTGTTTGGAGACTTGGGCGGAGAGATGGCAGATGGAGTTTAATCCGGACAAATGTGAGGTAATGCATTTTAGAAGGTCTAATGCAGGTAGGGAATATACAGTGAATGGTAGAACCCTCAAGAGTATTTAAAGTCAGAGAGATCTAGGTGTACAGGTCCACAGGTCACTGAAAGGGGCAACACAGGTGGAGAAGGTAGTCAAGAAGGCATACGGCATGCTTGCCTTCATTGGCCGGAGCACTGAGTATAAGAATTGGCAAGTCATGTTGCAGCTGTATAGAACCTTAGTTAGGCCACACTTGGAGTATAGTGTTCAATTCTGGTCGCCACACTACCAGAAGGATGTGGAGGCTTTAGAGAGGGTGCAGAAGAGATTCACCAGAATGTTGCCTGGTATGGAGGGCATTAGCTATGAGGAGCGGTTGAATAAACCCGGTTTGTTCTCACTGGAACGACGGAGGTTGAGCGGCGACCTGATAGAGGTCTACAAACATATGAGGGGCATAGACAGAGTGGATAGTCAGAGGCTTTTCCCCAGTGTAGAGGGTTCAATTACTAGGGGGCATAGGTTTAAGGTGAGAGGGGCAAGGTTTAGAGTAGATGTACGAAGCAAGTTTTTTACACAGAGGGTAGTGGGTGCCTGGAACTCGCTACCGGAGGAGGTGGTGGAAGCAGGGACGATAGTGACATTTAAGGGGCATCTTGACAAATACATGAATAGGATGGGAATAGAGGGATACGGACCCAGGAAGTGTAGAAGATTGTAGTTTAGTCGGGCAGCATGGTCGGCACGGGCTTGGAGGGCCGAAGGGCCTGTTCCTGTGCTGTATGTTTTTTTGTTCTTTGTTCTTTTTGGGGGGGGGGGGCGTTTACAGGTGTATGAGATGGGGTTAATGCCAGGAGATGGTGTTGCCTATTCACCCTGGCCACCCTGAGGAGTTTTTTTCTACACTGCTGGTCGATCCGGACGATGTTGCTGGTGGCGCTGACCGCTTCTGCCATCTGCGTCCAGGCAGGGTGAACCAGGTGGGGCCCGCTAATGATCTGGCGTTGACTGTATGTGCGTTCTGGAATGCACTGATGCGCTGTCGAGGCGACGGAGAATTGCGATTTGGCGTGAGACCGGCACGCACCGCGATTTTCCGCCTAATCGCATTTCCCAATTTCGGAGAATCCCGCCTTCAGTGTTTAACATTCCTTAAGTAGAACCTATTAGATTCTATCACCTCCCCCAATACCCATTCCACCCCTTCAAACACCCTACCCCTTACCCACTTACCTCACCCATTCTATCCCCTCACAAACAAACCACTGGGGGACTGGTCCTTTGGCCTTTGGTTACCAATAAAGGACCCCCACCCCACCTCGCTTCAGAGCCCGTTGGGAGGCCAGCAAGTTTCATTGTTTGATTTCCCTATTTGGTGTCAAGACCACCTGACGCAGGCAAAGTGTCTGCACAAGTTGGAAGTGGTCCTTAATGAGAACTTACGTGGCTCAACTGGCCTCCAGGTGGGCCACCATCTTCCCACTACTGGCAACTTGATATCATAGTGGAAAACACCAGGCTCCCCTCATGACTCCTTAACCCTGACATTTTATCAGTCAACCTGCCTCCAGCCAGTCCCCACAGGGCCTGGAAAATTCAACCCTGTGTGTCAGCTAGTGTTAGTTTTCTCGGTTGGCATTTACTAATCTATATTAAATCATGCAACACAGAGGGAGACAATTCCGCTTATTGTGCTTGTGCCAGTTCAATAAACAAGCTATCTCAACAGTACCATTTGCATGGGCCTGAATATATTTCCTTTTCAAGTATATATGGTAACCAATTTCATATTGAAGCAGGACATTGTTTACTTCCAGTTTCCACTATCGAAACTGTAGTGAATTCATGTTTGTAGTGAAACATCATAATCACATTTCTCATTTTTTAATTGTGCCAATTTGATGAAACATAATCTGCAGGAAACTGTTATTAACCTAAAACCGCCGATGTTATTGATGGTTGAATACCCAGCATTCATATGATATTGTCCAAGGCACTATTTTATTGTAGATGATAACCTACTTTTAAAAATAGGTTATTGTGCATGCTACATCAGACAGAGGAATATAATACAAAGAAGGAAAGAAAGACTTGCGTAAATTTAGCACCTTTCATAGTCTCTGTTGTGTATTGTACTTGCTGGATTAAAGGAAGGAAATACTGAAGCATGTGGTTTGAACAAAATAATCAACAGATGGGCGTTAACGGTATAAACGCTTTCTCTAGATTGACTCAAAGCCCATGAAGTAGCCAATGATTAACAGACTATCATGTGACTCAAACCTTAAAGGGACCATGCAACAGCACATCAACACACATGTATAATATCCCACCCCCTTTATTCGAAGGTCCAACATAATGAATAACTACAGTATTTTTACATAGTCATTTACATATGTATATATAAGGACAGGCATTCCTTATTACACAGTGGTACACAGTGAATGGGAAAGACAATCTGGTGGGCACGGAATCCACCCTGGTCATCTGCGCACTTCAGGCATTTGATTGTTCCTGACATTAGGTGTACTTTTAGGTTAATCTGTGGATGACTCAACCCTGGGAGGTGCTGCAGTCTCCTTTTCAGAAGGAAGAATAGTAGCAGCGGTGGATTCTTCGGCAGTCTCTGCTTCAATGGATTGGTCAGAAATTACAGTCACATAATCTGGCTCTGTGGGTGGTGTTTTCACTTGAGGTAGTTTTGTCATACATGATACTGGAATATTGATACGTATAGATAGCAGCTGATCTGCATGTCGGTTCCACACTAACTCATCTCCCATTTGAATGATATAAGAGACACGACCAGTTTGAGCAAATACATTTGCAGGAACCCACTTTTCATTAGTGGTATAGCTGCATGTCAACACTTGTTCTCCTTGTTTAAACAAGCGTCTTCTCGAATGACCTTCTCTTGTGAGCTGCGACTGCTGATTGCGTTCTACTATCCTGTGTAAGAATGAATTAAAAGTAGTTCTCAGCTTCCTCCTCATTAGTAATAAAACTGGGAAACTCTGTATAGTCACATGTTTAGCATAGGGCTAAATCGCTGGCTTTGAAAGCAGACCAAGCAGGCCAGCAGTACGGTTCAATTCCCGCAACAGCCTCCCCGAACAGGCGCCGGAATGTGGCGACTAGGGGCTTTTCACAGTAACTTCATTTGAAGCCTACTTGTGACAAAAAGCGATTTTCATTTCATTTTATTTCATGTGTGGTGTTGCGATACGTCACCAAGAAACTGTTTAAGTGGTGATGCAATGAAGCTTGGTCCGTAGAAGCTTTCAGTACAAAGACTGAACAAACCCTTTGGCTAAACATTTCATGAATGAGTAATAGGGTGCTAATTTTATCTGTTGGCTAACACTCATCTTTAAATTGTGGTCAAATTCCTGATCTATAAATTATGGACCGTTTGTTCTGGTTTCCCAAATCTGGTGGAAATCTCATCAAGGTTTTCAATGGTTTGTTCAGCGGTCGTTGATTTCATCAGGACTACCTCAGGTCACTTGGAATGTATGTCTACTACAACCATGAACATGTGCCCCTTGAATTGACCAGCAACGTCAATGTGCAGATGTTTGCAGTTGGAGATAGGATGATGGGACGTGAACATCTTTCAACTCTGCCATAAGAAAGCTGACAGGAAAAACAGGCAGACTTCCCAATGAACCAGATAGAGTCCAGATAACCAGGGAATTGGACAGAAAGACTAAAGTTAAGAGAACAGAGATCAAGAAGCTGAACAAGGAGAATGAAAGGGAAAGCATATAAGGGCCGGGATTCTCTGATCCTGTGGCAGGTCAGAAAATTGCCGGGGGGGCCACGGGAATTGTGCCACGCTGCTCCGACGCCTGGCCGCCGATTCTCAGGTGCCGATTCCCTGACTCCCGCAGGGTCGCCGCTGCGTCGGTCGGGGGCCGGTGAAAGTGCCCCCCCCCCGGCGATTCTCCACGCATCGACGGGCCGAGTGCCCGCCTAGTTCGGCCAAGTCCTGCCGGCATAGGTTACGTATGATCCAATCCGGTGGGACCTCGGAGTTCTGGCTGCGGGGGCCGTCCTGGTTGGGGAGGGGGGGGGTGATGGGGGGATCCGACTCGGGGAGGGCCTCCACGATGGCCTGGCCCACGATCGGGGCCTACCGATCAGCGGGCAGGCTAATTCCGTGGGGGGGCCTATGTTCCTCCGCACAGGGCCCCTGTAACATTCTGCCATATTGCCCGGAGGCCAGCGCGGAGATGGGAACCCATGCGCATGCGTGGACCCGCGCCGGCCGTGGCACGCATGCACGCACCCACGAAGGCCGTGATGCACCGGCTTTCGAGCGCCGGAGCAGCGGACACCATTCCGGCATCATACTAGCCCCCTAAGAAGGGGTGAATACCTACAGATATTAATGATTAAGGCAACAGTCAAGAGGCCCGTTGACCATAAGGAGCAGAATTAGGCCACTTGGCCCATCGAGTATTCTCCGCCATTCAATCATGGCTGATATTTTCTCATTCCCATTCACCTGCTTTCGCCCCATAACCCCTGATCCCCTTATTAATCAAGAACCTATCTATCTGTGTCTTAAAGACACTCAGTAAATCTCTCATTGGAATCCATCTTGCTTTTAGCATGTAATGGCTCCGCCGCTTTTGACGCCGGCGTCAGAGCTTGGCCGCAGGATCGCAGAATTCAGGCCAAGGTGTTCTAAGTTAAAGAGATGGCTGTAGTAACCAGATTTAAAATGGGAAAGCAGACTTCAGATGTAAATCAAACGTTCGGTGCCATCTAAATACAATATATTAATGGTTAAAGCAACAGTCAAGATAAGCAAATCCTGAGGGGGATGTGTAAAATCTGGATGCCAGATTGCTCATTAAAAGTGGAGCAGATGCCTTGTTTGCCAGTATAGTTGGAAAACCTGGAATGGATTCATAATGCAAACCACTGATGGAAAGCATTATTGTGAAAGAAGATTTTAAAACGTGTTTTTTTGGAAGTGGGATTTGGAGACTCTCATGTGACAATCATCTGGGGGAATATTGAGGAGAAATCCACAGACATTCACTTGGGTTCAGAGTGTAGCGTGTCTGACCGTGTTCAACCTATATGTTTAAAGGAACTGTATGTTACTGAGACAATTCTAACCTAAGATATACTTTGTAATTTGTGTTAACCTAATTTTAATCTGTGTATATTTGTGAAGGCAAGGGGGGAGCAAAGGAGTATTGTATCATAATCCACCTTTTCAATATTTAATAAATGCTTTTTTCTTGTTGATAAAACTAAGTAGAAGTCCTGTGATTCTGTTCTTCCATGTTTGCGAAAACAAAATAAATGTTATGATCTTTGAGCCAAGGTCCCATTCTGGGATTTTCCCATCCAGTTATAACATCAACTGGGATCGTAACAGGATAACTGCTCAACATTTCTTTGACATTTAACCATGGGATAATTTACAGCTAATATAATCAACAGTAATTTTCAAACTTTTCTTTTCTCTTTAACTAGATGTTGCAATCTGAATGCTCACTTGGCTATCGGGATTAGACAGTCGAATTCTGTCATGCAATAGGCATAGAAATGTTGCCACAATCGAAATTCAAGTCATATTTCAATAAGTAAATCTGTTATTCAGATTTTCTTTCACAGCATTTCAGAGTTACCACTTCTAATGATAGAAGTGTTTTTGAGTGTTTTGAGCAGAAGATATTAATAATAAATGCATTCTGTCAATGTTATGAATCTGTCATTGGAATCCATCTTGCTTTTAGCATGTAGTAAGTATGTATGATGAAAGAACCAAACCATCTGCTCTAAATAATAATAACTATATATAAAATGCACAACCCAAAGTATTGATCTTTCTCTATCTAACGATCTAGTACTAATCCAAAGACCTTGGATTTTGAGGGGAGCAATACATGGTAGGATTGGTTGTGACAGTAGCTATTGCTGTACAGAGCAAATATTGTAGGTGGAGGATTTAAAAGCAGCTGCATAAAATGTCATAAAATTCGAGTAGGAGGAATTTCAATTTTTTCATACTTTCCTGTTGTTTGGTAGATGCCGCAAAATTATTTGAATAGCATTTCAATAAAATGTATAGAGACTGAATATTTCAAATTCTAGTTTCATCATATGAGATTCTATTATTTTACCAGTGCTTTGAGGATTGCATTTTGGGACCTGTTCTTTTCCAATGAGGATGATTACTTTGAATTGATTGATTAACTCAAATTAAATTTTCATTTCATGTGAATCTGAAATTTTTGCCTGCCTTTTCCAATAAAAAGCGTAAAACAGTGGTCTTAATTGTCACAGGTGTTTTGATCCGGGATACAGACCCCCAAGTTTTTGGTGCACACTGGTTAACTTTTTGTTTAAAGTATACAAAGTTTGGGATTCAAGAAC
Source organism: Scyliorhinus torazame (assembly GCF_047496885.1). NCBI lineage: Eukaryota > Metazoa > Chordata > Chondrichthyes > Carcharhiniformes > Scyliorhinidae > Scyliorhinus > Scyliorhinus torazame. The sequence goes on from NC_092710.1 coordinate 208,059,406, forward strand.
CATAAGACCAGAAGACATAGGAGCAGAATTAGGCCACTCGGCCCATCGAGTCTGCTCCACCATTCAATCATGGCTGATATTTTCTCATCCCCATTCTCCTGCCTTCTCCCCATAACCCCTGATCCCTTTATTAATCAAGAACCTATCTATCTGTGTCTTAAAGATGCTCAGTGATTTGGCCTCCACAACCTTCTGCGTCAAAGAGTTCCACAGATTCACCACCCTCTGACTGAAGAAATTCTTCCTCATCTCTGTTTTAATGGATTGTCCCTTTAGTCTGAGATGGTGTCCTCTGGTTCTAGTTTTTCCGACAAGTGGAAACTTCTTCTCCACGCCCACTCTATCCAGGTCTCGCAGTATCCTGTAAGTTTCAATAAGATCCCATCTCATCCTTCTAAACTCCAACGAGTACAGACCAAGAGTCCTCAACCGTTCCTCATACAACAAGTTCTTCATTCCAGGGATCATTCTTGTGAACCTCCTCTGGACCCTTTCCAAGGCCAGCACATCCTCCTTAGATACGAGGCCCAAAACTGCTCACAATATTCCAAATGGGGTCTGTCCAGAGCCTTATACAGTCTCAGAGGTACATCCCTGGTCTTGTATTCTAGCCCTCTTGACATGAATGCGAACATTGCATTTGTCTTCTTAACTGCCGACTGAACCTGCACATTAACCTTAAGAGAATCTTGAACAAGGACTCCCAAGTTGCTTTGTGCTTCTGATTACCTAAGCAATTCCTCATTTAGAAAATAGTCTATGCCTAAATTCCTCTTTCCAAAGTGCAAAACCTCACTCTTTTCCACATTGTATTTTATTTGCCACTTTACTGCCCATTCTCCTAGCTTGTCCAAATCCTTCTGCAGCCCCCCTTGCTTCCTCAATACCACCTGTCCCTCTACAGATCTTTGTATCATCTGCAAACTTAGCAACAGTGTCTTCAGTTCCTTCTTCCACATTGTTCATGTATATTGTGAAAAGTTGTGGTCCCAGCACAGACCCCTGAGGCACACCACTAGTCACCGGCTGCTATCCTGAAAAAGACCCCTTTATCCCCACTCTCTGCCTTCTGCCAGTCAGCCAATCCTCTATCCATGCCAGGATCTTACCCTTGACACTATGGGCTCATAACTTATTTAACAGCCTCCTATATGGCACCTTGTCAAAGGCCTTCTAGAAATCTAAATAAATCATGTCCACTGGTTCTCCTTGGTCTAACTTCCTTGTTACCTCCTCAAAGAACTCTGACCCCCACTTGTTAAGAGAATAAAGTCACAAGATCCCATGGGTTTGAACAAACAAAAATAAACTTTACTATAGAAGGTCAGAAAGATAAAATAATTTAAAATAGCTATCTTATGTGCTAACATTCAGGGCTAATATGGGCTAGATGTGATCGAACACACCACACTGCACAATAAAAGGCTGATGTAACTAAAATTGTTTCCACGGATTTCTCAAAATCCCACACAAATGCCTGTAAACACTGTGAGTTAACCCATCTCATTGGAACTCTTTCATGAGGGTTTTCATTCTTCTGCTTTGAAAATCTATTCTGAATAATTAGCTCAGACAGTGAAGGTAACTTAAAAGAGTGAGTGTATCAGCTGTGTATTGTGTACTGTTTGTATCATTCTTTGAACTTTGAGTCCATTAAAATTTCCAAATGTAATTTCTAATTTGATATGGTAATAAAAAATACACAATCATCTCCAAAACTGATGATATAGAAAGATGAATCAAAGGGTCATTTTGCAGACTCAAATTAAAATGGAATATGCAGCGTTCGTGTAGATATTTCAGCACTAATCCATTTAGCCTGAATTACAAATTCACAATTTGAAATGAAATGAAAATCGCTTATTGTCACAAGTAGGCTTCAAATGAAGTAACTGTGAAAAGCCCCTAGTCGCCACATTCCGGCGCCTGTTCGGGGAGGCTGGTACGGGAATTGAACCATGCTGCTGGCCTGCCTTGGTCTGCTTTCAAAGCCAGCTCTATGTTTGCCATCTCTTTCTACAGGAGGAACCCCAAGATAAGAAGGTGTCAAGCATAAATGACTCCAAGCCATTCTGTTCTTCATTGAAACATTGGCGTCTGGAGAGAATGGCTTCTAATAGAAATAACATACAAATATATAAGCTACTGTGTTGCTATGTTACCACAAGATGTTCGTCTGTGTTATTATGTGAGTGAGCAGAACAAAGAGATTATTAAAAGGAAATTAATTGCTGTGCACTTGAACTAAGTCACCAAACTCTCCCCCATTTCTGTGCTATGAAGGACTAGAACAAAAACAACATAGGAACAGGAGTAGACGATACAGCGTCTTGAGCATGCTCTGCCTTCAATACAATCATGGCAGATCTACGGTTTCAAGTCCAATTGTATGCCCATTCCGCATATCCCTTGATTTGCTGAGATACCTGAAATCTGCCTATCTCAATCTTAGATACACTCTGGGATAGAGAATTTAATTTCAAAGATTCACAGTCCTGTGAGTGAAGGGGTTTCTCCTCATCTGAGTCCCGTATTCTCGATCCCCCAACCAGGGGAGCAATCTTTCAGCGTCATTATGTATTCTTGGCTGAGAGCCAAGAATCCATTAGACTACTGAAACTCCGGAGCCCGAGGGAAAATATGCTTGATTGACCACTCTGGCAATCTGATCTCTGACAATTACACAGTGTTTGTTTATATAAAGCTAATAGATTTCAATTGCATTTCGATTTCATTATTGATATTTTAAAGGATCTGACTATTTGGCACCTGTATTGGGCTGTAGTGAATAGTTTAATGTGGAAAATAATGAATGAATGACTGTTTAAGATTTTGTTTTAAACACAACCTCTTGTCACTCTAAGGTTCATTGGTTCTGTTCAATGTATACTGGGTAAATAGGCATGAAGGTGCTATGGGGGGATGGATAGAGGGACTTAGCTTGACATATTGACATTATGGGAATGAGGGGCATTGGGGACATTGTGCAGCATGGTAGCACAGTGGTTAGATCTGCTGCTTCACAGCGCCAGGGACCCAGGTTCGATCCCCGGCTTTGGTCACTGTCTGTGCGGATTTTCCTCCCACACGTCCTGAAAGACGTGCTGTTAGGTGAATTGGACATTCTAAACTTCGCCCTCTGTGTACCCAACGGGTGCTGGAGTGTGGCGATTAGCGGCGTTTCACAGTAACTTCATTGCAGTATTAATGTAAGCCTACTTGTGACACTAATAAAGATTATTATTATTGTTATTGGGAGCAAAAAGGAGGATCTTTTGAACTAATCTTATTTTTGTTCATTTACAGGATGTGGGCATCGCTGGTTAGGACAGCATTTATTGCCCATCCCTCGTTGCCCTTCAGAAGGTGGTGGTGAGTTTGCCTTCTTGAACCGCTGCAGTCCTTCAGGTGCAGATACACCAATTATGCTGTTAGGGAGGGAGTTCCAGAATTTTGCCCAGCGACAGTGAAGGAATGGCTATATATTTCCAAGTCAGGGTGGTGAGTGACTTGGAGCGGAGCCTCCAGATGGTGGCGTTCCCAGATATCTGCTGCTCTTGTCCTGATAGATGGTAGCAGTGGTGGGTTTGGAAGGTGCTGTCTAAGGAACCTTGGTGAGTTACTGCAGTGCATCTTGTAGATGGTACACAAGGTTGCCACTGTTCTTCGGTGGTGGAGGGTTTGAATGTTTATGGAGGGAGGAGCAATCAAGCGGGGTGCTTTGTCCTGAATGGTGTCAAGGTTCTTGAGTGTTGATGGAGCTGCACTCATCCAGGTAAGTGGAGAGTATTCCATTACACTCCTGACTTGTGCCTTGTAGATGGTGGACAGGCTTTTGGGAGGGCGGGGGTCAGGAGGTAAGTTACTCGCCGTAGGATTCCTAGCCTTGACCTACCCTGGCAGCCACAGTACTAATACGGCTGGTCCAGTTCAGTTTCTGATCAATGGTAACCCCAGGATGTTGATTGTGGGAGATTCAGCGATGGTAATGCCTTTGAATGTCAAAGGGCGGTGGTTAGATCTTCTCTTGTGGGAGATGGTCATTGCCTGGCACTTGTGTGGCATGAATGTAACTTACCACGTGCCAGCCCAAGCCTGTATATTGCCCAGGTCTTGCTGCATTTGGACATGGACTGCTTCATTATCTGAGGAGTCACGAATAGTGTTGAACATTGTGCAGTCATCTGCAAACATCCCACTTCTGACCTTATGATAGATGGCAGGTCATTGATGAAGCAGCTGAAGGGGTTGGGCCGAGGACACTAGCTTCCTTTGTGATTGTGGTGGTTGGAGGTCAATCATCTCAGCACCAGGACATCACTGCAGGAGTTCCTCAGGATAGTGTCTTCGGCCCAATTTTAAATGGTCCTCTCATACAGACTGTGGTTCATGAGACCTCATGAGGCATAAGTCAAGGGTCATCAAAAACCTGGGCTGACTCCTGTATTAGGAGATGCCCATCCTTACAATATAGCCAATGGAGGCCCATGACCTGAACCACACTGAATTCTTAAAAGTCATTGAGGAAAATCATTGAGCCCAAGAATGAGGTCAGGAATCATGGAATTGGGTGCCACCCTATCCTGCCCGCTGCCCACCAGATGCGCCAGGGATGGAACGGGGGGAGGCCGAGTGTTCAGGGACGCCCCTTGCTGGAGTTACCGGGATGGGCCCCAGAACCTCCTCCTCCCTCGGGGAGCCCGGTGGCCCCTGGGCCTCACTGTGGGACGGAGGTACGATCAGAGACATGTCCCATTGCACCACTGACACCTGGCGCTGCCAGACCTGGAGGCATGCAGCGGTATCGACCACGGTCCGAATGCTCGCAGAGACGGAGCCCAGGGAGTGCAACATTCCTGCCAGGGACTGTGCTATCTCAACCTGTGAGTGCGCTAGGCCATCCTTCACGTGCGCCAGGCGGTCGATGCTCTCCGCGACTGACTGCTGGGACCGGGCCACGGCCTGCTGAGGCCGGGCCATGGCATAGTGAGACTCGGCCAGGGCCCGGAGAGCGGCGGCAATGTCATGTTGGCTCTGGCGTGTGGCTGCCTGTGAGAGGGCAGCCCTCTCCTGGGTCATGGATGACGCGTGCACGTGAAGCCCAACGCCTTGCAGAACCTGACCAATGGCCAAAACCGTTTCACCCATTGCCTCCACCGTGGACGCCACCCGCGTGGTGTCAGCCTGGGTGGCTGCGATGAGCGGCACCACTCCCTGCTCCTGGACACGGATGGACTTCTCCAACTGCGTATGCAGGTGCTGGAAGCCGGCCCTCATCCCGTTATTCAGTCCCTGAGTGTCCACATGCATCGGGTGTCCGGGTGGGTCAAGTACATCCAGGAACCCGGGAACCGTCTGGGCGGCCGCTGGTTGCTGGGCCTGGGCTGCCCACCGACCGTCCAGCCCCTCGGCTGCTCCAAACTCCCCCTGCTGTACTGGCTCGGCTGTGTGGTGCGCACCAGACCGTGACCCGGGAGCCTCATCACTTATCTGCCCAACCGAGGTGAGTGTCCCTGCGATGGTGGATGGTGTGGGAGACAGCAGTGCCGCTAGCTCGAGGTCATCGTCCGTAAAGAAATCTGGTGTGTCCTGGTCCCCCTCATGGCCCGGCGCAAGGCGCATGCGGCCCATGTCATGTTGCGCTCCAGGTGATTCCATGGACAGTGTGGCCGTCCTCTGTGCGTCACCGTCCACTGTCCCCGTCCTGTCCCCGTCACTGTCGTGGCTCATGGCCCTACCTTCGGGCAATGCACGGCCATCACTTTCGTCACTGTCCGTCCTGTGCCCCTCAGTATTGTCTCTGTCCGTCCTCTGTGCGTCCCCGTCCAGCGTCCCAGACTGGGAGGTTGGCCCTCCTGCCCGACCTCCTGTCACCCTCTGGTGTGCGTCCCTGGGTGCGGTTGAGGTTGGAGATGGTCGGCTGTGTCATGGCCGAGACGACCCTGGACGTTCGGTGGCTGGCCCTGGGGAACACAACGATATGGGGTTCGTTAGACACATTGGGCCGGGTGTATGGTGGTGGTGGGGGCAATGTGTGAGGGGGGAGGGGATCGGGAGTGCAGTGGGCAGAGTGTGAGGGGGGGGGGAATCAGGGGTGCAGTGGCCAGTGTGAGGGGGAGAGGTTCGGGGGTGCAGTGGGCAGAGTGTGAGGGGGAAGGGTTCGGGGGTGCAGTGGCCAGAGTGTGAGGGGGGAGTGGATCGGGGGTGCAGTGGCCAGAGTGTGAGGGGGGAGGGGATCAAGGGTGCAGTGGGCAGAGTGTGAGGGGGGGGGGATCGGGGGTCCAGTGGGCAGAGTGTGAGGGGGGAAGGGTTCGGGGGTGCAGTGGGCAGAGTGTGAGGGGGAAGGGGATCAGGGGTGCAGTGGGCAGAGTGTGAGGGGGGAGGGGACCGGGGGTGCAGTGGCCAGAGTGTAAGGGGGGAGGGGACCTGCAACATCCATTCCTGTCCCTGCTCTATCCATGTCTCCGAAATGGCCACAACATCGAAGTCCCAGGTACCAACCCATGCTGCCAGTTCCCCTACCTTATTTCGTATACTCCTGGCATTGAAGTAGACACACTTCAAACCACCTACCTGAACACTGGCCCCCTCCTGCGACGTCAAATCTGTGCTCCTGACCTCTATACTCTCATTCTCCCTTACCCTAAAACTACAATCCAGGTTCCCATGCCCCTGCTGCATTAGTTTAAACCCCCCCAAAGAGCACTAACAAATCTGCCCCCAGGATATTTGTGCCCCTCAGGTTCAGATGTAGACCATCCTGTCTGTAGAGGTCCCACCTTCCCCAGAAAGAGCCCCAGTTATCCAGAAATCTGAATCCCTCCCGCCTGCACCATCCCTGTAGCCACGTGTTTAATTGCTCTCTCTCCCTATTCCTCATCTCACTTACTCATGGCACGGGCAACAACCCAGAGATAACAACTCTGTTTGTTCTAGTTCTGAGCTTCCATCCTAGCTCCCTGAAAGCCTGCCTGACATCCTTGTCCCCTTTCCTACCTATGTCGTTAGTGCCAATGTGGACCACGACTTGGGGCTGCTCCCCCTCCCCCCTAAGGACCCGGAAAACACGATCCGAGACATCACGTACCCTTGCACCTGGGAGGCAACATACCAAACATGAGTTTCTCACGCTCCCACAAAATCTCCTATCTGTGCCCCTGACTATCGAGTCCCCAATTACTAATGCTCTGCTCCTCTCCCCCCTTCCCTTCTGAGCAACAGGGACAGACTCCGTGCCAGAGGCCCGTACCCCATGGCTTACCCCTGGTAAGTCCCCCCCCCCACAAGTATCCAAAGCGGTATACTTGTTTCTCAGGGGAACGACCGCAGGGGATCCCTGCACTGACTGCTTTTTCCCAGTCCCTCTTACAGTTACCCATCTATCTCCAATCTTTGGTGTAACTAATTCCCTGAAGCTGTCTTGTGTGACAAAGGCATGGTAGCTAACTTTGCAGATGACACAAAGAAAGATAGGTAGGAAATTATGTTGTCAAGCGTTTGCAGCTGGATATCGATAGGTTGAGTGAGTGGGCACAAATCTGGCAGATGGAATATAATGTGGGAAAGTATGAAGTTGTTCATTTCGGATGGAAAAATAAAAAAGCAGAATATTATTAAATAGAGAATCACTGTACAATTTCAAGGTGCAGAGGGATTTGGGTGTTTAAGTGCATGAGTCACAAAGAGGTTAGTATGCAGGTTAGCAGGTAATCAAGAAGACTAATGGAATGTTATTACAAGAGGAATTGAACATAAAAGTAAGGATGTTATGCTTCAGTTGTACATGGCATTTCTGAGACCACATCTCGAATACTGTATGTAGTTTTGGTATCATTATTTAAAGATGGATGTAAATGCATTAGAGTTGATTCAGATTAGGTTTACTAAATTGAGACATGGCTGTGCAGGTTGTCTTATGAGGATAGGTTGGAAAACTCGGGTTATTTCCATTAGAGTTCAGAAGAGTGAGGGATAACTTGATTCATGTATATATGATCCTCAACGGTATTGACAAGATGGATGTTGAAAGGATGTTCCCTCTTGTGGGTGAGTCCAGACTAGGGGGAACTGTGTTAACATTAGGGGTTGTCCTTACAGGATAGAGATTAGGAGAAATGCTTCTCTCAGAATGTTTGTGCAACTTCGGAACTCTCTGCCTTAGAGATGGTGGAAGTGGCATCATTGAATATTTGTAAGGCAGAGGTAGATAAATTCTTGTTGGACAAGGGAATCAAAGGTTAGTGGGGGTAGACGGGAATGTGGAATGCAACACAAACACTAGCACTCTAGCCTCTGAGTGTCACAAGGTTTTGTTTCAGGTCCCACTACGAGCAAGGTCTGAGCAGAAAAATCAAGGCTGACACTTCAAAACACTACCGAGGGAGTACTGCACTGTCAGAAATCTCGGCAGGGTCCTCCGGTCGCCGACACCAAAATCGCGTTCGGCGAATGGCCAGAGAATCCAAATAACCGCCGAAATCGGGGCCGGCGCCGATTTTGCAATGCCCCACCCCCTCGTCTGTCGGAGGAGTTGCCGCATCTCCAGCCGACGGCGAAGGGACGCCGTGAGTTTGCGCATTCGCCGAAGGGCCGGCGTGATCTCGCGCATGCGCGAAACCGCCGGCGTGGTTCGCGCATGTGCAGACCGGTCGGCGTATTTTGGTGCCTGCGCGGGAGGGTTCTCTTCTCCGTGCAGGCCATGGCGGAGCCCTACAGGAGCTGACGCGGAAGGAAGAAGTGCCCCCACGGAACAGGCCCGCCCGCAGATCGGTGGGCCCCGGTCGCGGGCCAGGCCACTATGGGGGCCCCCCCGGGGTCGGATCCCCTCGCACCCCTCCAGGGACCACCCCCACTGACTGACCTGCCAGGTCCCGCCGGTACGCGAGTTGAGTGATTCATGCCAGCGGGACTGGCCAAAAACGCACGGCCGCTCGGCCCATCGGGGCCCGGAGAATTATCAGGAGGGCCTCTGCCAATGGCCGCCGACCGGCGTGGCCGGAATCCCGCCCCCGCCCGAAAAATGGCGGCGGAGAATACGGCAGCCGGCATCGGTGAATGTCACTTTCAAACATCATATGGAATTAAAATTGTATTCTGATCACTTTTTTCCCTAAAGGATCATTTACTATGAGATTACAAATTAAATTTTCCCCATTGTACAATTCTAGCTTGAAGACACATTTCTCCCTAGTCAGTTCCACAAATTATTGTTCTAGGAAACTGTCATGCAAGTATTCTACAAATTCATCTTCCAGACTGTCTTTGCCAATTTGATTTGTCTAGCCTATGTGAAGATTAAAGCCCCCTATAATTATTACATTTCCTTTGTTACAGGCTCCATTTAGTTAATGTTTAATGTTCTGTCCGTCAGCATAACTAGTGGTAGATATTTACAATGTAGTGTTTTTTTCTGATCCTTTTTGTTTCTGATCTCCCTCGACTGATTCTATTTCCTAATCTTCTGGACCAGGATCCTTTCTCATTACTGTCCTATGACATCCTTTAATATGAGAGATACTAATCCTCCTGTTCCATTTAGTTTGTCTTCAAAATATTGTGTACACTGAAATATTTGTATTTCCCACACTGGTCACCTAATAACCACAGATCTCTGAAATGGTAATTGGATCCAAACTATTTATCTTTATTTGTGCCAGTAATCCTATTGTGAAAGCTTTGTGCATTTGGATAGTTTTATTTTTACTCCTATTTTTAGCATGGACCTTATTTGCTGACGCATCATTGTCATTAAGCACTTTGTCCCGTCCCGTCTTACTCTGCTTTCTTTGCCCAAATTGTACATCATTCCATCTTCTAAACCATTTTCTTTAGATTTCTAAATTCCCCTTCACATGGGCCTTCTCCACCCTCTTTTATTTTAGTAGTACTACTCCACCTTTTTGTACTCATGGATTGATGCACTAAGCGTCAAGAACCACAAAGACATGTGAGACTTTAACCAAGGCTTTAATTGTGTGTAACGTGGCCAGGTCAGGTTACATACAGGTGACCGAACCTCTACAGAGCTACAGTATAATACACAGTACAATACACAGGATTACAGGGCCACATTACACACAACTATTATATAACTATGTACAATGCTAGGGAAGTACAGTGGTGTATCAACACATGTATTCTCTCCATAGTCTCACTATCCTTTACTTTTCTGGGAACCCAAACAAGACATTCCTATGACAATAACGCCCTCAAGGAATCTTCAGATCAGCAGCTTCAACAATTGCTGCAAATCTTGCCTTGGATGAACCACTTGGATGGAATTTCTGCCAATTTCTGCAAAGTCGTGACAGTTAATCAGGTAAATATCTGAGGAATTTGCCTGTAAAAATGTAGTTGAATCTGTACGTCTTTTACATCTTAGTTTAGTACTCCTTGTTTTGTAATTAATGGCTTTAGCAACACAACTTTAAATCTTATAAACTTTCCCTATAACCATCTCAGAGTAGTTCTATATCTTTAATGCAAAATGAAGCATTACCCTCAGGTTTCTTTCTGTTTAATGGGTTTCCTGCAAGGTATGAATATCTGGATTATTATGCACATTAACTGGTGCCTGCCACATGGTACCATTTCCACAGATGTTCTCTGCTTGTCCCCTGGAAATATAGTAGAAGAGCCATGAAATCTCAGGACAGATGACATAACCACTGATGAAATTTAGCTGCCCAAATGTTCTGTTTATAATAGAAAATTTTCAATTATGCCGGATGACCTGTCAGTTTCATCAAAGGCTTCAGCATCAGAGGTTCCTCATTTGGATCTGCTGAACTCAACTCTGTTAAACCTCCTCCATCTTTTTTCATAATTGTTTTCTTTCCTGAAGGAAGATTTTTGACATTACTCAAATTAAAAGGGGACATCTACCTTTTTACCATTGTACTCGTGCAACACAATGCTGAAGCCTTATTCCACAACACTACTAATAAATCTATGGCCTTGGATGTAACCTCGACAATAAGCTACCTGTAAGCAATGACGGCAGCAAAGTCTCCTTGAATTTTATAAACTTAATCTTATTTTTAGCAGCAGTACTTGTGTAATTTGCTTGTCACCATGGTGGTGCAAAACTGGTATCATGACAATAAAAATTGTGTGTGTGCACAGAAAGGAAGATAATGGGCTGGATTCTCCGCCCCGCCGTGCCAGATTTCTGGTTCAGCACGCCGGTGTGATGCTCCATTTCCTGGCTGGTCAATGGGGTTTCCCATTGTGATTCATTATTCCCACCGGCAGCGCACCTCTGGTGCCCATGGGTTTGCCGGCGGCGTGGGGTGGCTTCAATGGAAAATACTACTGACAAGTGGCGGGAAGATAGAATCCTGCCGCCAAGAAACACGCATGTGGCTGGGGGACCTGGGAATCCAGGCCAATGTTCTTAAAGAGGAAATGACCCATGCTACTTTAAACTAATGTTTTTTTGTGTTCAGAAATGAACCACTTTTAGGCTACTAATCAATTTGGCACTTAATTGTGAAATAAGTAATTCATGTTTTCCGGTAAAGATAGATGGGTTACTCTTACAGTGAGCAGTTTAAAGCACAAATAACGTCTATGGTGCAGGCTTCCAAAACAGAAACTGCTGCCCTTTGAGAGAATAACACACATCATCCATGGAGCAGTTTCCGAGCGTAATGCTTCCTGTACCCGTTTTTCTGCTATTGTTTCCATGGCAATGAAGTCTGCTGTGGATTAACACTGGCTTATTGACTGCCCTTGAGGAAGCAGTGATGTTGGTTTTTGTTTTTAATTGGGTAGATGTAAATATTACTTTGGGCACATTGGAAAGACTATGATGTGGAAAAGACCCCATGCGAAGACCCGGCATGACAACGAAGCTGGAATGTAGTGTACAAATCCCGTAGTTCTTTAACGCTCTCAAGAAGATAACACTGCTTCGCTTCAGATTAATTAATAAATGCATAAGAGCTAAATTTATAGCAGCCATTTATTGCTTTAATGGTCTATCCCTTGAGAACAACGGATTACTTTGAAGTCATGTGTTTCTGGTTCTATTGATTCCTGAGTTCTGAGGTAGGCTGATTATACAGAGAATTGCACAAAATTAATTTCTACAAATCCATCATGTACGTGTGTACATAGTTTGATTTAAAATATTACATATGATTTACATCTGTATTTTTGATTCATTCAGATACTCCATTGCTTCTTTTAAAGTTACTTAGATTACATTCTACATAAGGAAAGACATAACAGTTTTTAATAAACAGAAAAATTGGGAGTTGATATTTTAGATAGTGGGTAGGCCAAGGACTATAAACCACCATTGATCCCAGAGGATTTAACTTGTCAGAACTTAAATGGTTTATTTTTCTTGAGCCCACCTTTACTTGGCAGATAATCCATTGTATGGATTTCTTGTGGACATGTAAATCTCATTTTCTTCTATTGGCTTTCAGAGTCTAAACTTGAGCCATCATAAATCTGAGGCGGAATCAGAAATCTAAACCAAATGGAGGGTAAAGTGAGCAATTACCCAAACTGGCAATAGAATCTTGATGCATTCTCCTTTACCAATACGGCAGGAAAAACAAAAGCATATTCACTGTTACACCTCTAGCAATCACAACAGATAACCTTGATTATTTTTCTTTGTTCTATTATTCTGTCTCTGCATTGCTCTTAACTTATAAAGGATTTGTGTCCCTTCAACTAGATTACTGCAGAGAACAAGGCACATTTAAGTTCCTCTTTGCCTCGCGATCTCACTTTCCTCTTTTCAGACACTACTTAAAACCTACCACTTTTCATAGAATTTACAGTGCCGAAGGAGGCCATTCGGCCCATCGAGTCTGCACCGGCTCTTGGAAAGAGCACCCTACCCAAGCCGACACCAAGGCTTTGGTGACCAAGCTTTTATTCGATTTGACCAAGCTTTGGTCGTCATACCTCTTGTCCAAATTTTTACACAGTCAGAAAGTTCTTCATCTTATCCAAAATGCAATCCAAAATCCAGAGGTCCCACCCCAGAACTTGGAACACACCATTTTCCCAGGAGGGTTGCGGGGCTGATGGGGGGAGGGGATTGGGGGAGGGGGGGGCGGTGTCGGGATGGGTTTCACACATGAGCATTTCCCAAAGGCAATGGTACATTGAAAACAATAGTTGTTTACACTCAGATGCAATTTTCTTCGGAGGGAGTTCTAGAACATGAGCTGTGGGCTTTATACTTTTGAAGGAAGGGTCCAAAGCTGTTGGAGTGCTTTGTAGAGGTTGGGTACTTTTTTGGTGCAGGTGGGCAGAAGAAGAGTGTGCGAGAGAAATCTGAGTTTCAGTCTAAAGAAGGTGAGGGATGGCACCTTCACCCATTTTTCCATTGCGGCGTGCCATCAGGGGCAATGTGCAGCCAGAAAAGGGGGGGGGGCAAGGCCAGGAGTTGGAGGCACCGCATGGTGCAACAGGCAGGAAGAGGAGGTTTTACCCTGAGCTAAGGGTGCATGTCATATGAAGGTGGCTCAAATTGATCCAGGAATTGGTAGCCGACACATGTGGCATGGTGCAAGAAGAGCTGACAGCTCAGTCTGCTGACCCTCATGCTCTGCCTGTGACTCTAACGGTCACAATTGCTCTGAATTTTTATGCTGTCAGATCTTTCCAGATCTTTCCAGCCGGATACCTCAGTGGTATCTCCCAATCAGTCGCATACAGTGCATCAAGGCAGTCACAGCCTCTTTTCATGGATGAGGGGATAAAATTTACTTTGCAATCGATGTGGTGATACAGGTGGAGAGGGTCAGTGGGTTTGTGGAGTGTGGTAGTCACCACTAACTGTATTAGATGTAGTACAGTAAGACTCATATACTAGAGAGACATGGGTAACTCCCTGCTTGCTGGCTCCGCCCATTCTGGCAGCAGCTACAGGAGGCTACACATCTCTGCTCAATAAAGGCTCGATTATTCACTACTTTGGTCTTTGTAGTAATTGATAGTGCATCAATTTATTGAGCAAAGATTTTAAAATGATGGAACTTCGCATCAAGCCTGATCGCCTACAGCTGAGCCCTCAAGCTATGTCCGCTTTTGACCACTGGCTAGCCTGCTTCGAAAGCTATCTCCGAACATCTGCTGAGGAACCCTCGGACGCACAGAAGCTCCAGGTCCTTTATTCACGGGTGAGCCCTGATATTTTTCCTCTCATCCGGGATGCACCCACTTACACTGAAGCAATGGAGCTCCTGAAAGGACATTACGTTCGGCCAGTCAACAAACTATACGCCAGGCACCTCCTGTCCATGAGACAGCAACTCCCTGGTGAGTCCCTAGACGATTTCTGGCGTGCCCTGCACATCCTGGCGAGGAACTGTGACTGCCAGGCAGTTTTGGCAGTCCAGCAGACAGAACTTTTAATCAGAGGTGCTTTCGTTACGGGCATGGGGTCGGCGTACATCCACCAGCACCTATTGGAAGGGGGTACGCTTGATCTTGCAGGAACCAGGCAGCTCGCCAATTCGTTAACAGTGGCCTCCCGTAACGTCCAGTCGCAAGCCCCCGACCGCAGGGCACCCTCATGGGCATTCTGGGCCCCACCAGCTAACGACCCCAGCCCACCGCACGCCTGCGCCGCGCGGCAGCCAGCCAACCCCGGGGGGCCCAAATGCTACTTCTGCGGGCAGAACAAACACCCCCGGCAGCGCTTTCCGGCGCGGAGCGCAACCTGCAACGGCCACGGAAAGAAGGGACATTTTGCTACTGTGTGCCAGGCTCGGTAGGTCGCCGCTGTTTCTAGGCCCAGCATTCCTACACCCCCACGTGCGACCCACGGGCACTGCCATTTTCCTCCTTGCAAGCCACGTGCGGCCCGTGGGCGCCACCATCTTCTTTTCCGCAGGCCACGTGTGGCCCATGGGCGCCGCCATCTTTAACGCCGCCCGCCATGTGCACCCTGTGGGCACCGCCATCTTCGGCACCATTTTGGACGGTGCCTCAGGACCCCTGCTCATCGGGAAGCTCGTCTGGCCATTCATCGCCTGCCACCACCGCTGACCAGCCCGGGGCCTCCCAGCATCGGCCGGAGATTGCCTCGATCACCTTGGATCAGTCCCGGCCCCACCACCTCGCAACCGCAACAACAACGGTGAAAATCGATGGGCACAAGTCGTCCTGCCTTTTTGACTCCGGGAGCACGGAAAGCTTCATCCACCCCACAACGGTAAGGCGCTGCTCCCTCCCTGTACACCCCGTTACCCAGAAAATCTCCCTGGCCTCCGGATGCCATTCTGTGGAAATCCGGGGGTACTGCATCGCGACCCTCATCGTCCAAGGCATAGAATTCAGCAACTTCCGGATCTACATCCTCCCCCACCTCTGCGCTGCCCTGTTACTTGGCCTGGAATTCCAGTGCCACCTCCAAAGCTTAACTTTAAAATTCAGCGGACCCCTACCCCCCCTCACTGTATACGGCCCCACGACCCTTAAGGTTGATCCACCTTCCTTGTTTGCAAACCTCACCCCGGATTGCAAACCCATCGCCACCAGGAGCAGACGGTACAGTGCCCAGGACAGGACCTTCATCAGGTCGGAGGTCCAGCGGCTTCTGCGGGAAGGCATCATTGAGGCCAGCAACAGCCCCTGGAGAGCTGAAGTGATAGTAGTTAAGACTGGGGAGAAGCACAGGATGGTCATTGACTACAGTCAGACCATTAATCAGTACACGCAGCTCGACGCGAACCCCCTCCCATGCATATCTGACATGGTCAATCAGATTGCACAGTATTGGGTCTTTTCCACAGTGGACCTGAAGTCCGCCTACCACCAGCTCCCCATCCGCATGGAGGACCGCCAATACACTGCGTTCGAAGCAGATGGCCGCCTCTATCACTTCCTTAGGGTTCCCTTTGGCGCCACTAATGGGGTTTCGGTCTTCCAACATGAGATGGACCGAATGGTTGACCGGTACGGACTGCGGGCCACCTTCCTGTACCTAGATAACGTCACCATCTGCGGCCATGATCAGCAGGACCACGACGCTAACCTTCTCAAATTTCTCCACACCGCCAAACTCCTTAATCTCACGTACAATAAGGACAAATGCGTGTTCCGCACCAACCGCTTAGCCATCCTTGGCTATGTCGTGGAAAATGGAGTTCTCGGGCCCGACCCCGACCGCATGTGCCCCCTCATGGAACTCCCACTGCCCCAAGGACCTGAAACCATGCCTGGGGTTCTTCTCCTATTACGCCCAGTGAATCCCTAACTATGCGGACAAGGCCCGCCCACTCATTCAATCCACAGTCTTTCCCCTGATGACTGAGGCCCGCCAGGCCTTTAACCGCATCAAGGCCGACATCGCCAAGGCCACGATGCACACGGTCGACGAGTCCCTCCCCTTTCAGGTCGAGAGCGATGCATCGGATGTAGCTCTGGCCGCTACCCTCAACCAAGCAGGCAGGCCCGTGGCCTTCTTTTCCCGCACCCTCCATGTCTCCGAAATTCAGCATTCCTCTGTCGAAAAGGAGGCCCAAGCCATTGTGGAAGCTGTGCGGCATTGGAGGCATTAACTGGCTGGCAGGAGATTCACTCTCCTCACTGACCAACGATTGGTTGCATTCGTGTTCAATAATACACAGCGGGGCAAGATCAAAAACGATAAGATCTTGAGGTGGAGGATCGAGCTCTCCACATATAATTACGAGATTTTGTATCGCCCCAGGAAGCTCAATGAGCCCCCCAATGCCCTATCCCGCAGTACATGTGCCAGCGCACAAGTGGACCGACTCCAGGCTCTACACGATGGCCTCTGTCACCCGGGGGTCACCCGGTTCTTCCACTTCATCAAGGCCCGCAATCTGCCCTACCCCATTGAGGAGGTCAGGGCCATCACCAGGGACTGCCAGGTCTGCGCGGAGTGCAAGCCGCACTTCTACCGGCCAGATCAAGCGCACCTGGTGAAGGCCTCCCGCCCCTTTGAACGCCTCAGCATGGGCTTCAAAGGGCCCCTCCCCTCCACCGACTGCAACACGTATTTTCTGAACGTGGTTGATGAGTACTCCCGGTTTCCCTTCGCCATCCCATGCCCCGATTTGACTTCTGCCATGGTCATTAAAGCACTCAACAGTATCTTCACTCTGTTCGGTTTCCCCACCTACATCCACAGCGATCGGGGATCCTCCTTTTTGAGCGATGAGCTGCGCCAGTTCCTGCTCAGCAAGGGCATTGCCTCGAGCAGGACGACCAGCTACAACCCCCAGGGAAACGGGCAGGTGGAGAGGGAGAATGGGACAGTCTGGAAGGCCGTCCTGTTGGCCCTACCGTCTAAAATCTCCCAGTCTCCCGCTGGCAGGATGTCCTCCCTGACGTGCTCCAATCCATCCGATCGCTTCTCTGCACCGCAACTAACGAAACCCCCCATGAACGTCTCCTTGCCTTCGCCAGGAAATTCACCTCTGGGGTCTCGCTCCCAACATGGCTGACAGTTCCTGGACCCGTCCTCCTTCGCAAACACATGCGGACCCATAAGTCGGACCCGATGGTCGAATGAGTCCACCTCCTGCACGCAAACCCGCAGTACGCCTATGTGGCGCACCCCGACGGGCACCAAGACACAGTCTCCCTCCGGGACCTGGCACCCGCTGGATCCCCATCGACGACCCCCCCTCCGGTTGCCCCATTCAACCTGCCGCCACTTACCCTCCCCCCAGCGCACCTCACCACCGCCCCCGCCCCAGGAGGATGCGTCCTCCCACTGGTTCCACTCAGGGGCTACGAAGACGAGGGCAACACGCTCCTGGAGTCACAGGTGACTAAGTCAGCGCCCGCATCACCACCAGGACTGAGGCGATCACAACGGAGGATCAAGGCCCCCGACAGACTGAACTTGTAAAATTGTTCCACCATCCCCGCCGGATTCTTTTTTTAACAGGGGGTGAATGTGGTAGTCACCACTAACTGTATTAGATGTAGTACGGTAAGACTCATATACTAGAGGTACAAGGGTAAATCTCTGCCTGCTGGCTCCGCCCAGTAGGTGGCGTATAAATGTGTGTGCTCGCCGGTGCTGCTCCCATTCTGGTAGCAGCTACAGGAGGCAACACATCTTTGCTCAATAAAGCCTTGATTATTCACTACTCTCGTCTTTGTAGTAATTGATAATGCATCATGGACATGGCAGGTTTTCCTCAAGTACAGAGGGCTATTGATTGCATATAAATCACTATAAGGGCACTAACTCCCCTGACACCTTTGTCAACTGAAACTCCTTCCCGTCCCTGGATGTGCAGATGATGTGCGACCACAGCAAAGTGTTCACATGTCACATTACCCTGGGTGAAGCCCTGGCTCTACAACAACAACCGTGTGCTGAACCACAACACAATACAGCAGGCTATCAGAATCTGGAAGATGCATTTTAGGTGCCTTGGCCGTTCTGGATCAGCTTTACAGTATTTCCCTACCAGGAATGCTAGTGATGTGCTGCATGTGCCTCAATATGATGCAGCGGAGGGGCCTACCGCTTGAGGGGCAGAGGTCGCTCCTATAGTTAAAACATCAGAGGAGGAGGGCAATGATATGGAGGATGAGGAGGAGGAGGGTCTGGAGTCACATGTAGGCCAGACCAGGTAAGGATGGTAGATTCCATTCCCTGAAGGACATTAGTGAACCAGATGGGTTTTATAACAATTGACAATGGTTTCAAGGTCATCAGATTTATACCATCAAATTTCACCATCTGCTCTGGTGGGACTTGAACCCAGGTCCCCAGAGCATTACCTGGGATCTCTGGATAATTGGTCCAGTGATGATACCACTACGACACTCCCCCCCCACAGCCTCCCCCTACTGTCTACACTATCAGTCCACCACCGGCATCCACTGTTAGGAGTGTGTAGCATCTGCAACATGTAATGCTGCCACACATCTTGGTTCCCTGTGAACCCACCTAGAAGCCGAAGACTTCTGGCTGGATTCTCCGTCCCGCCGTGCCAGATTTCTGGTTCAGCACGCCAGCGGGATGCTCCGTACACCGGCTGGTCAATGGGGTTTCCCATTGTGGGGCAGCCCCACGCTGTCGGGAAACCCCCGGACTGCCAGCAAAATGAAGCACCCCGACGGTGGAGAATCCAACCACTCAAATATTGTGGAGAAGTCATACAAGTATGTTTCCATGGAGCATAGCTGCATACCATCTTGACATGCAGTAAATACACTGAAGTTACGAAGTAACAATCACATGCGTATGACTGCCTTCGAATCAGCAATCATACTTGAAGAACACCTGATAAATTGGATTTGACATTGATTCTAATAATTGATCCTCTCTTAAACACAATCATTGATTGACAGGTAATGCTGCAAGGAGCATCTCAATGAGCAACCCCAGGGGAATGATTATGGGTGCATTTCAGACACACTGATGTGCCTGGTGCAGAGTCGGGTGCAAAGGGTTAATATCATGAGAGACAAATTCGGGCCCTGCGCTGGGTGCCGGGTCAATCGGGAATCGCCCGACTTGCTCCGCCTGATGCATTTAAATACCCTAGGCTCATTCAAATACCCGGACGCCAATTTTATCGGGAGCCTGGGAGTCAACGGTGGTGCCTGCGGGATCTCAACCAAGCACTATTTGGCACTGGTTTCTACAAATGTAGACCAGGCGTGATGGCACCTCAGGGGGTCTCGCAGACCATTAGAGACTCCTGAGTGGTCGGGGATAGGGCAAGGTAGAACCCTGAAACTCCCCTCGGCACCTAGGTGCTGCCAGCATGGCACCCTGGCAGTGCCACCTGGACACCCTGGCAGTGCTACCATGGAACTGCAGTGCTGCGAGACAGCCTGGCAACCCGGGGGGCCCCGCGGCTATTTTTGCGGGCAGGCCAAGCACCCCCGACAGCGCTGTCCGGCCCGTTCATCCACCTGCAAGGGATGCGGCAAGAAGGGCCACTTTGTGGCGGTATGCCAGGCCCGGGCGGTTGCTGCGGTCTCTGGAGGCGAATACGGACTGTCACCACAACCCTCTCCATGGACCCCGTGTGGCCAGCGGGCGCCAGCTGCTCAGCAAGGGCATTGCCTCGAGCAGGGCGACCAGTTACAACCCCCGGGGCAACGGACAGGTGGAGAGGGAGAACGGAACGGTCTGGAAGACCGTCCTACTGGCCCTGCGGTCCAGGAATCTCCCAGTCTCCCGCTGGCAGGAAGTCCTCCCGGATGCCCTCCACTCTATCCGGTCACTGCTCTGTACCACGACAACCAAACACGTCACAAACGTCTCCTTGTCTTCCCCAGGAAGTCCTCCTCTGGGAACTCGCTCCCGACCTGGCTGGCAGCTCCCGGACCCATCCTGCTCCGAAAACACGTGCGGGCGCACAAATCGGACCCATTGGTCGAGAGGGTCCATCTCCTCCACGCTAACCCTCAGTACGCCTACGTGGCGTACACCGACGGCTGACAGGATATTGTTTCCCATGGGACCTGCCGCCTGCTGGATCCCCACACACACCCCCGCCACCAGTCCCACCCTCCCACCCACCGGCGCACCCCGCAGCCGCCCCCTTCCCAGGTGGATCGTCCTTCCACCGGCCCCGTCTAGGGGTGATGAAGCGGCCACAGAAGCCAAAGCCATGCTCCCGGAGTGACAGACGCCCGGACCTCCACCGGCATCACCACCAAAGCTACGACGATCGCAGAGGACAAGCAGGGCCCCCGATCGACTAATTGCTTCATTTTGAAATGTACATTACTGTTGTAAATAGTTAAGATGTAATAAGGCAAAACGCTGTACAGAGGTATTACGGTACCTTCATAACTGTATCTTCTACCACTTTACTACGTTGTAATACGAAGCCACCACCCCCGCCGGACTCTTTTTTAACAGGGGGTGAATGTGGTAGTCTGTGTTAGAAGGATTACGGTACCTGGTAATGCCGGAATACCATTAATGGAGAATGTACTTATTCTCATTGGTTAAGCCTGTATGTTAGCTCCGCCCTGCAAGGCGGGGTATAAGAGCCCGTGCCGCCCCAGCAGCTTTCTTCTGTACCTCCGCTGCCGGGGGAAACATCTAGAATATTAAAGCCTTCAATTGTCTCCAACCTCGCTTCTGGAGTTATTGATGGTGCATCAATGTGATGAGTAGAGGGATTGTGGTCTCCTACAGAAATCTTACCAGTTATGCAATTGTATGACCAATAAATATATCTGGATGAAGGTATTTTACACAGACACTCATTTGTGAGCCCCACAGTGCAGTATTCAAATAAACAATTGGCCCCGGAGAGATTGACTGGTACGCGCATTGGACCCACCAGTAAAGAAGAAACAGCAAAGTCAATTCTCAGTTTTCATGCCCTCAGTCAATTAACCTGTTGCTCCAGTGTCCTGTTGGGTCTATATCTCAGGAGTATGTATGACCACAATCCAGGATGAAGTTCCCGATGGTCTGCACCCCTACTCCTGATCAGCCTGTAAACTAGTTTGATGAGGCATGCCTACAGTGAGCACTGATTCAGTCTTTCAGAGGCTTGGGATGTTGGAACATCCAGTGTGCAAGATCCCATCCCTGACCATGTGCCTTCCAATGTCATTGCTCATGTTTGGAATGGGTGGAAACTCTGCCCCGTCAGACAGTGGGAAATGTGCATCAGAAGCCAGGAGCTAGCCTGAGAAGGTCCTGATGTAGTTCTTGGCAATTCTGATGGACTCCAATCAAAATTACAGCAGGGGCATGTCAGAACGATCCCTGTTCTTTTGTGCATTAAACGTAAAAAGCATCCTAGGCTGCTTCATGAATGGAAACAGATGAGAAAGTGAATATGGAAACATCGAGGGAGAGATTAAGAGTGGAAGGGGAAACCAAAGTTTTGGTTGAAAAAAAGTTGGAAAGATAGTGAAGGGGCTTAAGCTGTGAATTACAAAGATCATAGTTGAAGGAAATAAGGGGCGCACAACAGGCCGGAATCAAAGGATTCATGGAGGATTTAAGACTATATAAGGTTTCAGAAGTTGCGCAGAGTTTTGAAGCTGAAGTCAAGGAGCGTAAACTGAACATGAGCGAGGGAGCAGTGTGCTCAGCAATGATGGGTGTGGTGAGGGATCAGTATTTGATATGGAACAATTATGGATAGTTGTGTTACAGAAAAGGAATTTGTGGAGTCTCGAAGGCCAGCGAGAAGGGCATTGCAATAACCATGACAAAAGCAAGGGTGAGGGTTTCACAGGGGAGGAACTGAATTAGGCATGGAAACTGGTAATATGCAGGCCGAAAGAGGAAATCTCTCAGATGTGAACTAACCTAGGATGGTATTGAGATTCTGGAGTGTTCTAAACTGAACAAACAGAATGAGATCTGATTGTTTTGCTTCTTAGATTTAAATAAGTCTGGTGTTTTTTATTCTGCTTTGTTCATTCCTTATCATTATTTTAGCAATATCATAAAATGCAGAAAGCCATCTATTATGCTAATAAAGAGGTGGTCAATATCTTAATCTGAATTTAATTTGAATCTTTGAGAAAAGAGGAGGGTTGATTATGTCCATTTTTTAAATGATCAATTTTAATTTTGACATGCTAACAGTTTAGAAACCGCTGCAAATATTTCCAATGTATTTTACTCTCGATTGCCGGAAGGGTTAACATAATCGGCGTCTATAATTTTAAAAAAGTTTTTAAATTCTAATTGTTGGAAAATACGTGTCTGAAATGTATTATTATTATGCATAAAAAAGCTCTTTGTTAATATCTTTCTGGAATCTTCTGTCGAGTGATAAGCCTGATTTAAATCCTGATACTCTTTTCCACACCTTTTGAATGTTGCCAATTTCAAAAGAATAGACATCATTAAACAAAAACAAATGACTGAACCAGAGGTTATTAATCACCACAGCAGACCACATGTGGTGATCCTGGAATCAATTTGAATTTAAGGTTCATAATTACTTCTAGATCAGCAGGCTTCATTTGGAGTTGGCAGTTTGAATCAAATAATTATGCTACACAGGCTGAAGCAGAATATAGCATTATAGCTGTCCACTTAACCTGCAAACAGGAACTAGGACCTGCAGACTGGTGGAGTGCCTGAAATCTGGGCCATTGCCTGACTGCTGGAAAAGCAGCAAGTAACGGAGAGACTGAAAGCGAGATAGAACAAAGAGATAATGAGTAAATTGCGTCTGGATTCAGAGGATTTTCTAGACTGTAATACAGTTACACTGGGTAGATTGTCCTGCAAGTTGCTAGTCAAATGTTGTCAAAACGGACTTTAAAAGTAAGGCCTGAATTTTGAGGGGGAGCCTCACTGTTGTAGCAAAAATGATAGATGAGCCTGGAAATTGGAAATTCCAACCCCAAAGCCAATACCTACCATTTTTGCAGGGTTAGGAATGGCCCATATCAGGATTTGCGAATTCCAGAAGGAAAATCCGTAACATGGAGAAATTGGAATACTGGTCCGAACTGTATTTTCTTTGAGACGTCCGTTTCACAGCAGCAGCTGCCTCCACTCAGTTGGGGTTTGGGCTCACAGCTGCCTGAAACACGACGTGCGCACAATAGACCTGGTAGGAGCAGATCTGAACTTTGTGCATTTCTTTGGATAGTCAGGATAATACTTTGGAAATGCCTCTGTGAAATGTGCTTGTCTTAATTGCTCCAGAATTAAAAAAAACTCAATTGGAAGTTATCATCATAGATTATCATAGAATTTACAGTGCAGAAGGAGGCCATTCGGCCCATCGAGTCCGCACCAGCTCTTGGAAAGAGCACCCTACCCAAGGTCAACACCTCCACTCTATCCCCATAACCCAGTAACCCCACCCAACACTAAGGGCAATTTTGGACACGAAGGGCAATTTATCATGGCCAATCCACCTAACCTGCACATCTTTGGACTGTGGGAGGAAACCGGAGAACTCGGAGGAAACCCACGCACACACGGGGAGGATGTGCAGACTCCGCATAGACAGTGACCCAAGCCGGAATCGAACCTGGGACCCTGGAGCTGTGAAGCAATTGTGCTATCCGCAATGCTACCATGCTGCCCACAATGCTACCGTGCTGTTTTGTCTTGCTTTGACCCAAGGGTGTAGGAGGCAGTGCTGTAGCACTGCTGGAGTGCACCTGAGAGCCACTCCAGCACCTTCGATTTTAAGCAGTGCTGTAAAGTCAATGCAGCCTGCCAAATTTCACTGGATATTCAAGTGAGTAATATTTGAAAAATGCTGTAAAGCTGCTCAGATCCAATCACAGGCTGGTTCTTCACTGCATTTGAAAAGCCAGCCTGTGATTAGAGGAGCAGCAAAGAGTCAGAAGGTACATAAAGGTACATAGAGACATGTATAGAAAATAGAAGCAGGAGGAGGCCTTTCGGCCCTTCGAGCCTGCCTTACATTCAATGTGATCATAATTGGTCATCAAATTCAATACCCTGATCCCGCCTTCCACCCCATACCCCTTGATCCCGTTAGACCCAAGAGTTATATCTAATTCCTTCTTGAAATGACAGGTTTTTGCCTCAACTACTTTTTGTGGCTGTGAATTCCACAAATTCACCACTCTCTGGGTGAAGAGGTTTCTCTTCACCTCAGTCATAAAAGGTTTGTGCCTCATCATCAAACTATGACCCCTAGTTCTGAACTCCTCCACCATCGGGAACATTCTTTCTGAATCTGAATCTGAAGGTAAGTATTGAAGGCAAGTTTCAAAGCCCTAAGCATGAGGCAGCCAGAGTGATTGGGCGCGATTCTCCACTCCCGCGCCGAAGTGCCCACGCCGTCGTGAATGCCGTCAAGGTTCACGACGGCGCGAAACGGCCCCGATCCCGACAGATTCAGGGCCCGAAAATGGACTAGGATCGGGGCCGTGAGAAACTCGGGGGGGGTGTGTCGCGAAGGAAGCGTCATCACCGCGCGACGCCAGAATGACGCGGCGCGGCGTCATAAATGGCGCGATCCGCGCACAGAGGACCCGGAGGAGAAGAGAGGAGATGGCTGAGCCCCGAAGAGCCGCACCGAGGTTCCGGGACACGGACCTGGACACCCTGGAGGAT
The DNA here is from genome assembly GCF_047496885.1 of Scyliorhinus torazame. Lineage (NCBI taxonomy): Eukaryota > Metazoa > Chordata > Chondrichthyes > Carcharhiniformes > Scyliorhinidae > Scyliorhinus > Scyliorhinus torazame. The sequence goes on from NC_092710.1 coordinate 208,084,418, forward strand.
GAGGTCGAACAGAGAAGGGACGCCCTCTGCCCAAGACGTGGGCATCGCCAGCCATCCAGCGAGGTGAGACGCGGCTGTCGTGAGGTTGGCACCGCAGTCAGTGCTGTCGGGCAGACCCCCCGGACGGGGAAGCAGTGTCGCAAGAAGCTGCCCGACGTTACCCGGGCTGCCAGGGTAAGTGCCATGAGGGTGCCCCCAGGCCCCCCCCCCCCGGCACGGTGGGGGGAAGTGGGGTGGGGAGGGGCAGGGGGGGTTGGGAGTGTTGGGGGGATTGGGACATCAGGGGCAGTGCTAGGGGGGGTCAGGGGGGGTTGGGAGTGTTGGGGGGGATTGGGGCATCAGGGGCGGTGTTGGGGTGAGTCAGGGGGGGTTGGGAGTGTTGGGGGGGATTGGGGCATCAGGGGCGGCGGTGGGGGGGTCAGGGGGGGTTGGGAGTGTTGGGGGGGATTGGGCATTAGGGGCGGTGGTGGGGGTGGCATCAGGGGAGGTGGTGGTGGGGGGTCAGGGGGGGTTGGGGGGGGTCATGGTGCCCAACTATCTACTCGACCCACATGAGCCCCGGGACCCCCCTGGAGCAAAGCCATGGCGTGCTGTCTCCTGAACCAGCAACAATGTAGCCTATATCTGCATGCCCTGATGATACCCGCCTAATAGTGATGCTTTATCCAACCCCCCCCAAGGACAAGACAGCTCACAACCAGCGTGAGCGCATGAGAACCGGAGGGGGTTCTCCTGTCCTGCACCCCCTAACCGTTCACGAGCAGAGGGCCCTGGACCTCGCTGGGGAATCCGCCACCCGGGAGGTCGCGCCTGCATGTCCTCCCCACCCCCAACCCGTCATCGCCCCCTCACACTCTGGCCACTGCACCCTCGATCCCATCGCCCCCTCACACTCTGGCCACTGCACCCCCGATCCCATCCCCCCTCACACTCTGGCCACTGCACCCTCGATCCCATCCCCCCTCACACTCTGGCCACTGCACCCCCGATCCCATCCCCCCTCACACTCTGGCCATTGCACCCCCGATCCCCTCCCCCCTCACACTGTGCACCCACCACCACCATACACCCTGGCCACCGTGTCCTACGAACCCCGAATCTTTATGTTCCCCAGGGCCACCCGCCGAACCTTCAGGGACGTCTCGCTCAGGAAACAGCGCAACATCGCCAACCGCAACTGCACCCAGGGACGCACGCCAGAGGTTGGCAGTCGGTCAGACAGGAGGGCAGACCGCTCAGTCTGGGACGCAGGACCGGGACGCTCAGACCACAGTCAGAGAAAATACTGAGGGGCACAGGGTGGACAGTCATGTCGACGTGCACATCACGGCCACACACCCGCTGGATTCACCTGGAGGTCAAGACGACATGGCCCGCATGGAGCTTGTGCCGGGCCATGAGGGGGACCAGTACACACCAGACTTCTTGACGGATGATGACCTCGAGCTTGCGGCACTGCTGTCTCCCACACCGTTCACCATCGCAGAGACACTCACCTCGGTTGGGCAGATAAGTGATGAGGCTCCCGGGTCACAGTCTGGTGCGCACCCCACAGCCGAGCCGGTACAGCAGGTGGAGTTTGGAGCAGCCGAGGGGCTGGACGGTCGGAGGGCCGCCCAGGCCCAGCAACCAACTGCCACCCAGACTGTTCCCGGGTTCCTGGATGTAATTGACCCATCCGGACAACCGATGCATGTGGACACCCAGGGACTGAAGGCCATCTTCCAGGACCTGCACACGCAGTTGGCGGAGTCCATTCGCGTCCAGGAGCAGGGACTGGTGCCGCTCATCGCAGCCACCCAGGCCGACACCGCACGGGTAGTGTCCGCGGTGGAGGCAATGGGTGAAAGGGTTTCGGCCATGGGTCAGGTTCTGCAAGGCATTGGGCTTACCGTGCACGCGTCATCCATGGCCCAGGAGAGGGCTGCCGTCTCACAGGTAGCCATGCGCCAGAGCCAACACGACATTGCCGCCGCTCTCGGGGCCCTGGCTGAGTCTCACCATGCCATGGCCCGGTCCCAGCAAGCGACGGCACTGTCCCAGCAGTCGGTCGCGGAGAGCATAGACCGCCTGGCGCACGTGATGGATGGTGTCGCGCACTCACAGGTCGAGATCGCACAGACCTTGGCAGGAATGTGGCACTCCCTGGGCTCCGTCTCGGCGAACATTCTGATCGTGGTCGATACCGCTGCAGGCCTCCAGGACTGGCAGCGCCAGGTGTCGGTAGTGCGACGGGGCATGTTGCAAACAATGGTTTGTTTGAGGTTGCGCGGTTACAGACGTTGCTCGATCGACAGTTCCAAAGCGCCACAGCGAAAAACCGCACCGACCTCCTCAGAAGACAAACATGGGACACAACCGACAGAATACCCTTCGTCGTCCAGTACTTCCCCGGAGTGGAGAAACTACGTCATCTTCTTCACAGCCTTCAACACGTCATTGATGATGATGAACATCTTGCCAAGGTCATCCCCACACCCCCACTACTTGCCTTCAAACAACCGTGCAACCTCAAACAAACCATTGTTTGCAGCAAACTACCCAGTCTTCAGAACAGCGACCACGACACCACACAACCCTGCCATGGCAATCTCTGCAAGACGTGCCAGATCATCGACATGGATACCACTATTACACGTGAGAACACCACCCACCAGGTACGCGGTACATACTCGTGAGACTCGGCCAACGTTGTCTACCTCATACGCTGCAGGAAAGGATGTCCCGAAGCGTGGTACATTGGCGAGACCATGCAGACGCTGCGACAACGAATGAACGGACATCGCGCAACAATCACCAGGCAGGAATGTTCCCTTCCAGTCGGGGAACACTTCAGCCTCTAAGGGCATTCAGCCTCTGATCTCCGGGTAAGCGTTCTCCAAGGCGGCCTTCAGGACGCACGACAACGCAGAATCGCCGAGCAGAAACTTATAGCCAAGTTCCACACACATGAGTGCGGCCTCAACCGGGACCTGGGATTCATGTCACATTACATTCATCCCCCACCATCTGGCCTGCGAAATCCTACCAACTGTCCTGGCTTGGTACAATTCACACCTCTTTAACCTGGGGTTACCCCATCTCTGGATCTGTAAAGATTTAATCACCTGCTAATGCTCGCATTCCAAGCATTGTTTGACATCTTTGAATTTGTCTATATATGTGTTTCTGGAACAGACCTCTTCATTCACCTGAGGAAGGAGCAGCGCTCCGAAAGCTAGTGGCATCGAAACAAACCTGTTGGACTTTAACCTGGTGTTGTAAGACTTCTTACTGTGCTCACCCCAGTCCAACGCCGGTATCTCCACATCATCATTCAACATGGCACTGTTCACACCCGCTTACCCAATCATCAATGTTGTGCAATCCCGTAGTGCCGCAGTGGTAAGGTGATGCGGAATTGGTGCTGTGAACGCTGTGCGGGGGGGTGGTGGGTGGGGGGGGGGGGGCGGTGGTGTGTGCTGTGTGGTGCCCGTGTACAGGAGTGATGGTGCAAGTGGCAGTGTTCAGCAGATCCCACCCCCACAGTGCGTGAACCGTGCGGCCACCAACGCGTCGCGTGCCCGCTGTCCTCGACGGTGCCGTCGTGTGCAGCCTCCTAGACGTAACGAGAAGCCGGGCAGTGTCTGTGTCCTGCGCCCCTCCCCCCACCCTGATGCACGGCATCATCCTCGTCCTCCGCATCCTCCTCTTCCCCATCCCCCTCGTTTGCGTTGGCTCCGGTGCCGTCGGGTCCTCCCTCCGACTCCTCCACCAGATCATCTCCCCTCTGCATGGCAATGTTGTGCAGCGCACAGCAGACCACAACTATACGACCGACCCTGTCGGGTTGGTACTGCAGGGCCCCTCCAGAGCGGTCCAGGCATCTGAAGCGCATCTTCAGCAGGCCGAAGCACCGCTCCACCACATCCCTGGTTGCTGCATGGGCCGCGTTGTATAGGCTCTCCGCGTTGGTGTGAGGCCTCCGTATTAGCGTCAGCAAACAGGACCTCAATGGCTAGCCCTTGTCGCCCAGCAACCAGCCCCTCAGCCGGGGGGGGGGGGGGGGGGGGGGGGCATCCATCGAACATTGCGGGGATGAACGACTGTGCCAGAATGTAGGCGTCATGCACACTGCCGGGGTACTTTGCACACACGTGCATGATATTCATGTGGGGGTCGCACACCGCCTGAATGTTCATGGAGTACGCGCCCTTCCTGTTCATGAACACTTCCCTGTTGTCTGCAGGTGGGCGCATGGGGACGTGCACACCATCGATGACACCCTGGACCATCGGTATCCCGGACACCTTGGCGAATCCACGTGCCCGTGCTTCCTGCTGTGCTCGGTCCTCGGGGAATTGAATGTACCTGTCCGCGATGGCGTACAAGGCGTCGGTGACGGCCCTGATGCACCTGTGGACCGATGCCTGTGATATCCCGGATAGGTCCCCGCTCGGCGCCTGGAAGGAACCGGTAGCGTAAAAGTTTAGGGCCACCGTCACCTTGACGGAGACTGGTATCGCGTGTCCTCCTTCCATTCCACATGGTGCGAGGTGCGCCACGAGCTGGCATATATGTGCGACCGTCTCCCTGCTGAACCGTAGTCTCCTCCCTCACTCCCCCTCCCACCTGCACACTCTCCCTCACCCCCCCTCCCACCTGCACAATCTCCCTCACCCCCCTCCCACCTGCACACTCTCCCTGATCCCCCCCTCCCACCTGCACACTCTCCCTCAGCCCCCCTCCCACCTTCACGCTCTCCCACCCCCCCTCCCACCTGCACGCTCTCCCTCATCCCCCTCCCACCTGCACACTCTCCCCCCTCCCACCTGCACACTCGCCCTCACCCCCCTCCCACCTGCACACTCTCCCTGATCCCCCCCTCCCACCTGCACACTCTCCCTCATCCCCCCTCCCACCTTCACGCTCTCCCACCCCCCCTCCCACCTGCACACTCTCCCTCATCCCCCCTCCCAACTGCACACTCTCCCTCATCCCCCCTCCCACCTTCACGCTCTCCCACCCCCCCTCCCACCTGCACACTCTCCCTCACCCCCCTCCCACCTGCACACTCTTCCCCCTACCACCTGCACACTCGCCCTCACCCCCCTCCCACCTGCACACTCTCCCTCATCCCCCCTCACACCTGCACACTCTCCCTCATCCCCCCTCCCACCTGCACACTCGCCCTCACCCCCTCCCACCTGCACACTCTCCCTCATCCCCCCTCACACCTGCACACTCTCCCTCATCCCCCCTCCCACCTGCACACTCTCCCTCATCCCCCCTCCCACCTGCACACTCTCCCTCAACCCCCCTCCCACCTGCACTCCGCTCCCTCAACCCCCTCCCACCTGTACACTCTCCCTCATCCCCCCTCCCACCTGCACTCCGCTCCCTCAACCCCCTCCCACCTGCACACTCTCCCTCACCCCCCTCCCACCTGTACACTCTCCCTCATACCCCCTCCCACCTGCACACTCTCCCTCATCCCCCCTCCCACCTGCACACTCTCCCTCATCCCCCCCCACCTGCACACTCTCCCTCATCCCCCCTCCCACCTGCACACTCTCCCTCAACCCACTCCCACCTGTACACTCTCCCTCATCCCCCCTCCCACCTGCACTCCGCTCCCTCAACCCCCTCCCACCTGCACACTCTCCCTCAACCCACTCCCACCTGTACACTCTCCCTCATCCCCCCTCCCACCTGCACACTCTCCCTCATCCCCCCCTCCCACCTGCACACTCTCCCTCATCCCCCCTCCCACCTGCACACTCTCCCTCACCACCCCTCCCACCTGCACTCCGCTCCCTCAACCCCCTCCCACCTGCACACTCTCCCTCATCCCCTCTCCCACCTGCACTCCGCTCCCTCAACCCCCATCCCACCTGCACTCTCCCTCACCCCCCTCCCACCTGTACATTCTCCCTCATCCCCCGTCCCACGTGCACTCCGCTCCCTCAACCCCCTCCCACCTGCACACTCTCCCTCATCCTCCCCCTCCCACCTGTACACTCTCCCTCATCCCCCCTCCCACCTGCACACTCTCCCTCATCCCCCCTCCCACCTGCACACTCTCCCTCATCCCCCCTCCCACCTGAACTCCGCTCCCTCAACCCCCTCCCACCTGCACACTCTCCCTCAACCCACTCCCACCAGCACACTCTCCCTCATCCCCCCTCCCACCTGCACACTCTCCCTCATCCCCCTCCCACTTGCACTCTGCTCCCTCACCCCCTCCCACCTGCACACTCTCCCTCGTCCCCTCCCACCTGCACACTCTCCCTCATCCCCTCTCCCACCTGCACACTCTCCCTCATCCCCCCTACCTGCACACTGTCCCTCATCCCCCCCTCCCACCTGCACACTCTCCCTCATCCCCCCTCCCACCTGCACACTCTCCCTCATCCCCCCCTCCCACCTGCAGACTGTCCCTCATCCCCCCCTACCTGCACACTGTCCCTCACCCCCCTCCCACCTGCACACTCTCCCTCATCCCCCCTCCCACCTGCACACTCTCCCTCATCCCCCCTCCCACCTGCACACTCTCCCTCACCCCCCCTCCCACCTGCACACTCTCCCTCACCCCCCCCCTCCCACCTGCACACTCTCCCACCCCCCCCCCCCCTCCCACCTGCACACTCTCCCACCCCCCCCGTTGGCCGCAGCCTTCTCGAATAAGCCGACCCGGTCTCCAGGCGCTGAGCAACAGTCCGCTCACCTCCTCCCTGCTCAGCGTCAGCCAGCACGACTGGCTGACGACTTTAAAAAGCAGGTGTGAACGGCGATGGTGTGAACTGGGGTCACGCCGTCGGGACTTCGGCCCATCCGGGCTTGAAAATAGCAGGGGTGCCGGAGAATCGCCATTTTGGGTGTCTCTGGCGATTCTCCGGCCTGCGCAGCGCGGAACTCGACGGGGCCGTTCCCGCCGCTTGGGAGAATCGCGGGAGGGCGTCGGACTGGCGTCGCGGGAAAATTTGGCGGCCCAGGCGATTCTCCCAACCGGCGCGGGAGTGGAGAATCGCGCCCATTGTCTGGGACCCAGGCGGGGCAGTTGGAGTGGTGTGGCCCAGGTGAGGCAGCCAAAGTGTGGAACCCACTGGTGTCTGAGTAAGTGAGTGACTGGAGACTGCGTGAAAGAGAAAGTGGAAGAGGGTGGAAGGAAAGAGAGTGTGAGGGGTGGGGGGAGGGTGGGGGTGGTGAGAGAATATAAGGGTTGTGATGAACGGTTACTGCCTTATCATGTAAGGTGATGTCCCCTTTAAGACCGGGCTTGGAACCCTGGGGACTCCGCCTCTGGCTCCGCCCATCTGTGAGTCATATATAAAGGGCTGCCTCATGGGCTGTGTAGCAGTCAGCACTTGTCTCAGCTCTAACATAGTTCTTAGTCGAATAAAGCCTTCTTTACCGTTTAATCTCTAAGCGCCGTTATTGAGGGTATCTCAATTTATTAGGCTAAACTAGATTCAGGATGGACGCAGGCCTAAAACCAGAGAAGCTCGATCTGGAAGCACGAAGACCGGAGGCAAAAGAAATTTTTTAATACTGGCTGCGGTGCTTCGAGGCCTACCTGAACTCCGCAGACTCCCATCCTGGGGCCACGCAAGCTGCGTCTACTCCACGCCCGGGTGAGTCACAGAATCTCCGCCACGCTCGAAAAGGTGACGACTTATGATGAGGCGGTTGAGTAACTCCGCAAGCGGTTTGTCAAACCCATCAATGAGGTGCACGCCCGGCATCTGCTCTCTACCTGCCGGCAGCGCTCTGGGGAATCGCTAGACGAGTTTGTTGAGAAACTCACCGTGTTTGCCAGGGACTGTGACCATCAGGATGTGATAGGGGAAGTCCATATGAACCTGCATATCAGAGATGCTTTTGTGTCCGGCATCCGCTCGACCTACATCTGGCAGCGGCTGCTCGAAAACGGGGCAAATGACCTCCAGACATGCTAACGCTCACCTCCTCGCTGGAGGTGGCCCGACATAACTTGGGTACGTACCCCGCGGACTCTGCGAGCCCCCCCGGACTTCCTCCAACTCAGCCGTATTACAGGCCTGCGCCACATGGCGACCCGCTCACCATGGGGGCACACCGTGCTGCTTCTGCGGGCAGGGCCAGTGCCCACGCCCACGCTGCCCAGCCCGCTCCGCGATCTGCAGCGACTGCGAGAAGAAAGGGCACTTTGCGAGGGTCTGCCTGGCCAGACCCAGAGGCCAGAAAAACAAAGAACAGCCGGCCTGAAAATCAGGCTCTCAGGCCCACAGGCATCGCAATGCTGCTGCGCACCGACCCGACACGCCCCCTTCTGACGCGTCATCAGCCTCGTGCGAATCATGGGAGTGGCCATCTTGTCGGCGGCCATCTTCTCGACCCGACACGTGCGACCGACAGCGGCGGCCATTTTACGAGTCCGACTCGGCTGAGGACTCCGACGACCCTCGAGTGGGTGCGATCATCCTCGACCAAACTCGTCCAAAACACCTGCAGAACTCCATGATGCAGGTCCAGGTCAACGGGCACGACATTGCATGCCTCTTCGACTCCGGGAGCACGGAGAGCTTTATCCACCCTGAAACGGTAAGGCGCTGCTCCCTACGCACCCATCCCACATCCCAAACCATAGCCCTCGCATCTGGGTCCCACTCGGTACAAATCAAGGGGTACTGTATTGCGGATCTCTCGATCCAGGGCGCCAAATACACCCGTTTCAAATTTTATATCCTCCCTCACCTCTGTGCCCCTTGCTGCTCGGACTGGACTTCCAGTGCAGCCACCGAAGCCTGACACTGAAGTTCGGCGGACCCTTGCTCCCCCTCACGGTGTTCTGCCTTGCGACACTGAAAGTCGCACCCCCCTCTCTATTCGCGAACCTCACACCCGACTGTAAGCCCGTCGCCACCAGGAGCCGGCGCTACAGTGCCCAAGATATGGCTTTTATAAGTCAGAGGTCCAGTATTTACTGGGAGAGAGGGTCATCGAGGCTAGCAACAGCCCTTGGAGAGCGCAAGTGGTGGTAGTCCAGTCCGGGGAGAAGAAACGGATGGTCGTGGATTATAGCCAGACCATAAACCGATTCACGCAGCTTGATGCGTACCCCCTTCCTCGCATCGCGGAAATGGTAAATCGGATCGCCCAATACCGAGTCTTTTCCACGGTCGACCTCAAACCCGCCTACCACCAGCTCCCCATCCGACCAAAAGACCACTCCTATACTGCCTTCGAAGCAGTCGGCCGGCTCTTCCACTACCTCAGGGTCCCCTTCGGTGTCACAAATGGGGTCTCCGTCTTTCAAAGGGCGATGGACCAAATGGTGGACCAGTACGGTTTGCGGGCTACATACCCGTACTTGGACAATGTCACCATCTGCGGCCATGATCAGCAGGACCATGACGCTCACCTCAAAAAGTTCCTCCAGACCGCCCGAGCCCTTAACCTGACATATAACGAGGGCAAATGTGTTTTCCACACCACCAGGCTGGCCATCCTCGGCTATGTCGTGGAAGACGGGGTCCTAGGTCCCGACCCCGACCGCATGCGCCCCCTTAAGGAACTCCCTCTCCCCCGCAGCCTCAAGGCCCTCAAACGGTGCTTGGGGCTTTTCTCCTATTACGCCCAGTGGGTTCCCAAGTATGCTGACAAAGCCCGCCCACTCATAAAGACCACCACTTTTCCTCTCTCGGCTGAGGCCCAATTGGCCTTCAACCGCATCAAGGCCGACATCATCAAGGCCGCCATGCACGCGGTGGACAAAACCATCCCTTTCCAGGTAGAGAGCGATGCATCAGACATCGCCCTGGCTGCTACCCTCAATCAGGAAGGCAGACCAGTAGCGTTCTTCTCCCGAACCCTCACCGCCTCCGAGGTTCGACACTCTGCAGTCGAAAAGGAGGCACAAGCCATTGTGGAGGCTGTGCAGCGCTGGAGACTCTACCTCGCCGGTAGGAGATTTACCCTCGTCACCAACCAACGGTCAGTCGCCTATATGTTCGATAACATGCAACGGGGCAAAATAAAAAAAACGATAAAATTTTGAGGTGGAGGATCGAACTCTCCACCTACTCGTACAATATCAAGTATCATCCAGGGGAGCTCAACGAGCCCCCAGATGCCCTGTCCTGCGGCACATGCGCCAACGCGCAGGAGGACCGCCTGCAAGCCATCCACAACGACCTCTGCCACCCGGGGGTTACCCGGCTCGTCCATTTTATCAACCGCAACTTACCTTACTCAACCAAGGAGGTCAAGGCCATGGTCAGGGCCTGCCAAGTCTGTGCGGAGTGCAAACCGCACTTCTATCGGCCAGACAAGGTTCGGCTCGTGAAGGCTTCGGGTCCCTTTGAGCAACTGAGCGTGGACTTCAAGGGGCCCCTCCCGTCCACCAATCGTTATGCCTATTTCCTCACTGTGATCGATGAGTTCTCCCGTTTCCCATTCGGCATTCCCTGCCCCGACATGACCTCAGCCACGGTGATTAAGGCACTGCACGGCATCTTCACCCTGTTCGGTTTCCCCGCTTATATCCACAGCGACCGGGGTACATCGTTCTGGAGCGATGAACTGCGTCAGTATCTGCTCAGCAAAGGCATCGCCTCGAGCAGAACGACCAATTATAACCCACGGGGAAACGGGCAGGTGGAGTGGGAGAACGCGACAGTGTGGAAGGCTGTCCTTCTGGCCCTGCGGTCGAGAAGTCTCCCAACCACCCGCTGGCAGGAGGTCCTACCTGATGCCCTACACTCCATAAGGTCACTCCTCTGCACGGCCATGAATGAGACCCCTCACAACCGATTGTTTGTCTTCCCCAGGAAGTCTACCTCCGGGGTCTCGCTTCCACCTTGGCTGATGGCTCCGGGACCTGTTCTTCTCCGGAGGCACGCGAGGAGCCATAAAACGGACCCCCTGGTCGAAAGGGTCTGGCTGCTCCACGCCAACCCCAGTTACGCCTACGTTGAGTACCCGGACGGCAGGCAAGATACGGTTTCCCTCCGGGATCTGGCACCCACTGGATCCCCCACCACAGACGCCCCTTCCAGCGCCGCTCCCCTGCAGGTCCCGGCGCCCCCTACAACACACTCCCTTCTGACCCTACCCCCCATTGGTGAGAACCTACCGTGCGCCCCCCCCTTTACACACCGCGCCGGCGCCAGCACCGCTACCCCCGGCCCTGCCTAGTCCCCCTGCCCCGACCCGGACCGAAACTCCGACGGCTGTGCTCCCGGATGTGCCCTCAGCCGGGACGTCCGTGCCCGCTGCACCACCGCCCGAATTGAGGAGGTCGATGAGGACGATCCGGCCACCGAGACGGATGGACCTATGATGGCACTTCACCCCCGCCGGACTCTTTTTAAACAGGGGGTGAATGTGATGAACGGTTACTGCCTTATCATCATGTAAGGTGATGTCCCCTTTAAGACCGTGCTTGGAACCCTGGGGACTCCGCCTCTGGCTCCGCCCATCCATGAGCCATATATAAAGGGCTGCCTCATGGACTGTGTAGCAGTCAGCACTTGTCTTAGCTCGAACATAGTTCTTAGTCTAATAAAGCCTTCTTTACCATTTAATCTCTAAGCGTCGTTATTGAGGGTACCTCAAGGGTTATGGAAAGAGAGAGTGTGAGGGTGGGGGGAGAGAGTGTATGAAGGTGGGGGGAGGGAGAGAGTGTGTGAGGTTGGGGGGAGAGAGTGTTAGGGTGTCAGGGGAGACAGAGTATGAGTGGGTGGGGGAGTGAAAGTGTGAGGGGGTAAGGGAGTGAGTGTGAAGGGGTGGGAGGGCAAAAATGTGTGAGGGGTGGGGGTGAGAGTGTGAGGGTGGGGGAAGAAAGAGTGTGAAGGTCTCAGGGAGAAAGACCATTGCGGGGGGAAAGAGTGTGTAGACAGAGGGATTCAAATTAATTCCCTGGCTATGATGGCTTGAGGAAGCGATTCATGGTATACTGTTTGTATTCGCTGCTGGCAGCTGTACATGAAATTTACAGCACACCAGCAGGCCATTTGGCCGATCCCATCTATGTTGGTGTTTATGTTCCACACAAGCCTCCCCCCACCCTTTCTGATCACACTATCTGGGTAACCTTCGGCTTCTCTCTTCCTCATGTGTTTATTCACTTCTTGGAATGTATCTATACTAGAATCAGAGAATGATTACAGCACAGGTACTACCACCTATAGTGTAAAGATCAACATAATGGATATGTTAATGTATGATGTAGATGATGATGTATCACTGATATCAGCCAGTCATGTAGACTTGAGAGAGAGAGGGAGAGAAAGCGAGAGGTTAGAACACGCAAAGCGCAGGGGCAACATGCCTTCCCTGTAACTGGTTGAGATGTAGTGTTGATAAATAATTGTTAAGCAGCCACCAGATCAGGACTGCAGTCTGTTCATTAACCAAGAACCATGTCAAGAGTCCACAGATTAGGAGAACCATCCAAAACATGGTGGCAGCAGTGGAGACATCAACATATAAAATACGTTCAGGGCTGGATTCTTCCAAAATGAGACTATGTCTCCATGCCGGAGTAAAAACAGTGGAGTTTTACTCCTGACATTCCTATAAAAAAGTTGACTTAATTCAATGCTCTGCAGGGGGCTAGCAGGGACCCGGAGTAAATCTCGCAGCTTTAGCTGCGGATACGGGCCCCCGCACTTCTGGTTCCGAGTCTGCTCATGCGCACGGTGGCGGCGGCCTCTAGGGGCTGCGCCGAGCGACCCCCTTTGATCGGCCAAGTGCCCGAGCATCTAACCCCGCACATCTAATCCTCAGCCGCCAAAAGGGCCCCTCCGAGTCTCCAATCCCCTCGCCCCTGACCAGGGCGGACGCGGACTGCCTCCGTAGCCGCCACGCAAGCATCCCGACCGGCAAAAGGTGGTTAGTTCCACGTCGTTGGGAACTTGGCCGGTCGGGAGCGGAGGATTGCTGGGCGGGCCTCTGCCATTGGCCCAGCGGCGGCACGGCGTACTCTGCGGTCACGCCAATTTTCGAGAATTGCCGAACCGGCGCCAGGCCCGATTTCGGCGCGGCGATGCAGAGAATCCAGCCCTCAGTCTTTTGATAGTACAGAACTTGAGTATTGCTGAAAAATGTGGCATGAGCCAGGGTTTTCTGTTCCTGATCACATCAGCGGGTTTGGCGCAGGGAATGGGAAATGTCGTGAAAACAGCCACCTCACGGAGGCCGATAGGGGTGGGAAAAGCGGCATTGAAGCTGCCGACAGCTATGGTGGCTTTCTCCACTGTATGGTGCAGGACTTGGAACACACAAATTAAGCGGAAAGTCCCATGATGTATCGCTAGCAGGGCGGCCTCTGATTTTCCCACCCGCCAGCAATGTCTGATAATGATATGTTAATAGATGCAGACAATGTTCCTGACGTTCAACGTCAGGAAATGCATCCCATCACTGATGTCACAATGGTGTAAAATGCCATTTGGCTGTTCTCTCTATATTTTCACTCCCGTTTCCAACCCTGCCCACTATCCGCCTTTACCAGTTTCAAGGAAAATCTATCCCATTGTGTTGAAGCTTTTCAGCTTTTACCCATCAGGACAGATTCACAAGAGTACCAATTGTAAAGCAGATAACAATTTATACTGCATGAGAAGTTAGTGCTGATTGGTTGGCAAGTAGACTTCTATCAATCAGAGTCTACTTGCAAGACAAAAACTTTGACAGCATGACTCTTTCTTTTGCTATACAAATGCATTTGTGCCAATGATGGAAGCACAACAGGAGGGTGAAGAAAAACCTGGTAGTAACTCGTATTTACATCTTGATGGAAGCAGGAGGCAAACTGGTGAGAGGTAACGATGACCATATGCGATGAGCAGTCCCTGCACCCCCTTCTCATTTGAGTGTTTCGAGGGCCTACAGAGTGGCCAATGTTGGGAGTTTTGGACAGCACTTCCTCTGATATTGGTTAGCGTCCACAGACGCTTTCAGATCTGCTGAGTTTATCCAACATTTTGTGTTTTTATTTCAGCACCAAGTCACTTTGTTTCTTTAAGTTGTAGCAGACTATGTTCTCCTGAGGCCAGAGGTGGAGGAGTCCACTTCAGACTGACATTATTCTCAAAGTCTTCGATGCATATTTTGGTCCATCACAGAACCTCTGTTTAGATCAAATGGAGAAATACACGAGATAGGCAGAACTCAGAGAACGAAACCAGACTATACCTTGACACAGATTTGAGGCTTCAAGTGACACTGTTAACATCGTAGGCCTAGGCAGTGACCCCACCCATCTGAAAGCCTGCCAAACTAGGCAAAACGCTGCAAAACTCCACAGCAGTCTCCATTTTCCGATGATTATGTTGGGTATGAAGAACCAACATAGATGACAGGACTGTCCAATTGGGGTTGGAAAATGTTTCCAGTGTGGGGAAATTGGACACTTCAAGTGTTTCTGTAAATCCAACAATTTTAATCGAGGTAGAAGACAAGAAAATATTCATTAAACCCACTCCAGCCAAGAAATTGGAAATCAAGATGGGGACAAAATTATAGCATTTCTAGTCAAGTTAATGATCTTAGTCAAGACTAAGTGCAAGTTAAAGGTTTCAATACTACTTTAAAAATTGAAACTTGAGCTGGCGTTAACATAGAAGCAGATGACCTCCACTACCTTCAGCCAATACCCCTTCATTCATCTGACATCAAACTATAAGATCCAGATGGCACAAACCTTCCAATCGAAGGCAGGATTATTGCTCCTCTTCATTACAAGGGATGACGGATCATTGATTCCCTCTATGTTTTCCAAATTAACATACATTGTTATTGAGTGGAGATGTTGACATACATCTAGTAATTCTGGAAAAACTAGATGATGCTCAGCACTTGAACAACTCAACATCACTCACAGAAAAGTCGGCAACATTTTATTTAGATCCAGTGGAACTTCAACCTATAACAGCTGAGGAAGTTTATTCAATTAGCTGTGTTCTTTTCTATCACAGAGACACTAGACTCCAGGTGGGGATTGACGCTATTGATCTCTCAGTTCTTCATGAAGTTAAGCCAGAGATGGCAGATAGAGAAGTCACTGTGGTGGACAATGGCCATTGAAGACCTGCTAGACCTTATTTGATTCTTTCCTGAACAAGATAATGAGGAAAAGACCATTGCAGCACTGAGTGATCTGTTGGAGGATGAGATTTCTGAGGTCGGTACATCTTCAATTGACAGACACACCATATGAAATCTCAGCAACAAAAGCTGCAACAGAATATTCAGCATTTCTAAAGCATATGGAATACTCTCCTTCATTAGCAGAGGTATTGTTGCCTTTTTTTACCTGCTATAAATATAGCAATCTATCAGGTTGCCCTTCTTTCTTTGGATATCGATATTATATTGCTCAGAGTCGCCAGACATCAAATGATACCCCCACAAGGTTCAACCGGGTATCAATCAAAGAGCCAAACACCAGTTAGTTAGTTCAAGATCAAGGGTACTTTATTTACACACACAATTATCATGCAACATAAACAATACTAGTTAAACTACACCTATCGACTAAAACAACCTGTACTTAACTTCAGGCACTCGGCTTAGGTCAGAGGAACATTGGCCGTTGTTCAAATCTGGATCTATCAGATCTGGAGAAGTAACTGCTGCTCAGCTGGGCTCATCCGTCTGGTAGCGAGCGTTGAACTTGAACTTGCTTCTGATGGTGCTGCAATTGGAGGTAGAAGTTGCCAGAACGCCAGGTCCAAGAGAGATCGAACGCATGGCGGTCTCTCTCTTTATCCTTGGGAAGTTTTGCGCTCTTTTGGGCAGTCCTTCGTTTGGACCCCATTAATTGGGTAATTCTTGATCACTGGATTTGATTTGAGCCAATAAAGGGGCGGGTGCCTTGATGGCCGGGCGTGTCCTAAGCAGTCATTGACCCTGTTGTTGATGCTTCCTGAGTACGGGGAGTGGCGCTGAAATGTCTGGGATTGTATCGGTTGCTCAAGTCTTTTGTCTTACGGAGATGGGCCATCAAAATGCTAATTGGTTGTGGGTTTCGATACTGTCTGGGTTCTCCGTTCACAAATATACATTCAGGCTCTGAGTCTGCGTGAATCTTACATTGTCCATTTTCCCGTTATGCTTTGCGACCGTCCATGTTTCTTATTGTAAGTGGCCATCTCAGATGGCTACAGTATAGAATATAAAAGTAAGGATATAGTATTGGAATTGTACAAAACACTGATGAGGCCACAACTGGAATATTGTCTGCAGTTCTCGCTGCCACATTACAGGAGGGTAGTTATTGCTCTGGAGAGACCAACTGGTAAAGCAACTACATTCCTGTAGAGTTAACATGGCACACTGCCCAAGGCGAGCGCTCCTAATCCTAGTCTATGTGCAGAGGCGCGTATTAACATAAGAACATAAGAACTAGGAGTAGGCCATCTGGCCCCTCGAGCCTGCTCCGCCATTCAATGAGATCATGGCTGATCTTTTGTGGACTCAGCTCCACTGTCCGGCCTGAACACCATAACCCTTAATCCCTTTATTCTTCAAAAAACTACCTATCTTTGTCTTAAATACATTTATTGAAGGAGCCTCAACTGCTTCACTGGGCAAGGAATTCCATAGATTCACAACCCTTTGGGTGAAGAAGTTCCTCCTAAACTCAGTCCTAAATCTACTTCCCCTTATTTTGAGGCTATGCCCCCTAGTTCTGCTTTCACCCGCCAGTGGAAACAACCTGCCCGCATCTATCCTATCTATTCCCTTCATAATTCTTTTTGTTTTTCTAAGATCCCCCCCTCATCCTTCTAAATTCCAGCGAGTACAGTACCAGTCTACTCAACCTCGCCTCGTAATCCAACCCCTTCAGCTCTGGGATTAACCTAGTGAATCTCCTCTGCACACCCTCCAGTGCCAGTACGTCCTTTCTCAAGTAAGGAGACCAAAACTGAACACAATACTCCAGGTGTGGCCTCACTAACACCTTATACAATTGCAGCATAACTTCCCTTGTATTAAACTCCATCCCTCTAGCAATGAAGGACAAAATTCCATTTGCCTTCTTAATCACCAGTTGCACCTGTAAATCAGCTTTTTGCGACTCATGCACTAGCACACCCAGGTCTCTCTGCACAGCAGCATGTTTTAATATTTTATCATTTAAATAATAATCCCTTTTGCTGTTATTCCCACCAAAATGGATAACCTCACATTTGTCAACATTGTATTCCATCTGCCCAGAGACCCAGAGTAGTGCTCTTTGGGCAGTATGGTAGGACAAGTGGTTAGCACTGTGGCTTCACAGCGCCAGGGTCCCAGGTTCGATTCCCCGCTGGGTCACTGTCTGTGCAGAGTCTGCACGTTCTCCCCATGTCGGCATGGGTTTCCTCTGGGTGCTCCGGTTTTCTCCCGCAGTCCAAAGTGCAGGTTAGGTGGATTGGCCATGATAAATTGCCCTAAGTGACCAAAAAGGTTAGGAGGGGTATTGGGTTATGGGGATAGGGTGGAAGTGAGGGCTTAAGTGGGTCGGTACAGACTCGATTGGCCGAATGGCCTCCTTCTGCACTGTATGTTCTGTGTTCTCTGTGAACCCATAATAGCAGATAGTGGAATTTGAATTCAAAAAGAATCTGGAATTAAATGTCTAATGATCACAAAACCATTGTCGACTGTTGTAAAAAAAACCTCTAGCTTACAAATGTCCTTTTGGGAAGGATTACTGCTGTCCTTAGCTGCTCTGGTGTAAATGTGACTCCAGATCCACAGCAATGTGATTGACTCTTAAATATCCTTAAAAATTGCCTAGCAAGTCACTCAGTTCAAGGGCAGTTAGGATTGAGCAATAAATGCAGGGCTAGCTTGTGATGCTCACATCCCATGAATGATTATTTATAAAATTTACTTCAATAACTCCTTCTGGGACGCCATAGGTGCCCTCTGTGGGATTTTGAAAGTCTCTGCACATAACTGAATCCAGGAGATGACAGACACAATCTTCGCAAGGGCACACAACTTTGTTCATTTCGACTAGGATCAGACAAGCCAGGGTATAAAAGAAATGAGCTTGCACAAATCTCTAGCTTTCCACAGATGCAGGGTGCAATCAACTGCATTAACCAGGCACTGAGAGCTCCAGGGCATCAAACATGTGAACTGCAAGAGCTTCCACTCGCTGAATCTCAGCTCATCAGCAACCACAGCAAACGTATCCACCAGGTGTGTGCTCGACTTGGATGGGCTGGACACTCCTGGAGTCACAAGTGGCACCTTTGTATCCTTCTCCTAAGGGTGCCCGAGGGCCCTTGGATTCACCCTTGGGATAAAGGGGCAGCTGGAGTGAGTTCGAGAAGCCTCAAAATCTTCTGGCGTTGGCATTTATGGATCCCAACAAGTGCCTTCACCATGGAGTGCATGTCCTTCAGCAGCGCAGGACAAATGCCTTGCACCAAGATCTCCATGGCGGCCACCATGCTAGCTGTGTTGACCTTGCAGCTTTGCAGTGTCGGCACAATCACTTCAGACATAATGCTCTATTTCAGAGCCAGAGAGGTAGAAATGCGATGGATTTTATGATGTTGAAAAACGGGTGGAGTAGGTAGAGCAAAATAGAGGCTCGGGGATAGTTTGGCGCGCACAACAAATTAAATGATAAAGAACAAAAGATGAATACAAGATGCAAACTGGCACTTGTTGGTGAAAAGGAAAATCAAAATGGAGGAAAAAGTTCATGGTCTGAAGTTGTTGAGGGCAATGTTAAGTCTAGAATGCTGTAAAGTGCCTAATCGGAAGATGAGACGCTGTTCCTCCAGCTTGCTTCGGGTTTCATTGGCAGGTTGATGACAGAAATGTGAGCACGACAACAAGATGGTGAATTGAAATGGCAAATGACAATGAGGTCAGTGTCATGCTTGTGGACTGAGTAAAGGCATTCTGCAATGCAGTCACCCAGTCTGTGTTTACTCTCTCCAGTATAGAGGAAACTGCACCGGGAGAAACAAATGCAGTAGACTAAATTGAAAAAAATGCAATTAAATCGTTGCTTCATTTGGAACTTGGACAGTGAGGGAGGAGGGGTGGACGTAACGGGGCAGGTGTTGTGTGTCCTGCGATTGCATAGGAAGGTGCTGTTGGAAGGCAATGAGTGTTGTCATGTGAGAGTACCTTTAAGAAATGGGTGTTTATAAATGGGTGTGTATATAAATATCTGTAGTGAGAGTACCTTTAAGAAATGGGTGTTTACTACTGCAGTGATGTCAGAGAGTGGGTGGAGCTGAGCTGTCTGTCAGCTTTTTACTTTCATTTTAGGCTGTTTGCTGCAGGGTGTGTTTTAGGTTTTTTTTTCAGTGTTGGAGCTGAAGCCAGACAGAGCAGGTGTACTGTTGTTCTTTCTGCCATGAAAAGACTATCTCTTGATCATTTGGTGAATTCAGAATTATAAATGTTCTCAGTAGTGAATGTAAACCTAATGTGCTTCTGTAAAAAGGTGTTTCTTCTATCTTCTGGATGTTGTTTGGGAAGTTATTAAGGATTACTTAGTGTTGTATTCTTTGGGGGTTGTATTTGAATCGATGGTTGCTAAGATGTTCACTGTATGTTAAAAAGGTTAACTTGAGTTCATAGAATAAACATTGTTTTGTTTTAAAAAAATACTTTTCCATTTCTGCAGTACCACACCTGTAGAGTGGGCCGTGTGCTCCCCATACCACAATCTATTAAAAGTTGTGGGTCAGGTGAACTCCATGATACACTTTGGGGTTCTCTAAACCTTGGCCCATAACAAATTGGGGCTCAAGGGGGATAAAAGTCTATCTATTTGATTTAAAGACAGTGAGGGGTGAGCATATTGTGGTTGCTTTTCAGGTGCGGTATTAATGTTTAAGTAAGGAGTGTGTTGTGGACAATGGCTCTTTCAGAGGCTCTGAAGTTTTTGGGGGTGGAGACGGTCACACGCAGTACCTTACGGACAGAGACTAAGAGCAGACTGTTAGATTTGGCAAAAACATTGCAGTTAACATTACCTGACACAATGCGAAAAGATGAGGTAATTATGGCGGTGGCTAAGCATATCAAGTTGCCTGAGATACAGTTTGACTCACTGGAAATGGCAAAAAATTCAGTTACAAATTAAACAAATGGAACATGAGAAAGAATTAAAGCAGCTTGAATACGAAAGAGAGAGAGAAAAGGAAAACAGAAAGAATAGCCCAAGCAGAACAAAAAGAAAGAGAAAGGGAAATACAGATCAGGGAAAAAGATAAAGAAAGAGAGTTTGAACTTCAGAAAATGGCCATGAAACATGACAGTCAGTTAAAATTGGCAGACGTAAAGGGAAACGTACAGTTGGATGATAGTGATGAGGATAGTGAGAAAGAGCGTCATAGTTAAAGGCTTGGTGGGGATCTATTTAAATATGTCCAAGCATTGCCAAGGTTTGATGAGAAGGAGGTAGAAGCCTTTTTCATTTCATTTGAGAAGGTGGCTAAACAAATGAAATGGCCACAGGACATGTGGGTATTACTGATTCAAACGAAGCTGGTTGGTAGGGCTAGTGAAGTGTTTGCATTACTACCGGAGGAGGTATCTGGGACGTATGAGGAGGTGAAAAATCCATCTTAGGTGCATATGAACTAATGCCTGAAGCCTATAGACAAGGGTTTAGAAATTTAAGGAAATAATTTGGTCAAACATACATGGAGTTTGAAAGGATCAAACAGAGTAATTTTGATAGGTGGTTAAGAGCTTTGAAAATACACCAAACGTATGAAGCTCTCAGAGAAATTATACTTTTAGAGATGTTTAAAAATGCAATTCCTGATGTAGTGAGAACTCATGTGGAAGAGCAGAGAGTTAAAACTGCGAGGTTAGCAGCCGAAATGGCAGATGATTATGAATTAGTTAATAAATCTAAGCTTGGTTTCCGACATCAGTTTCAGCCTGTGAGGAATAGAAACTGGGGACATGAGAAATACTCAAGTGGTAAAGGGCAAGGTGATCTGATGGGAGATAATAAGGAGAGTGCACCTCAGATTACAAAAGAAATCAAGGAGGGTGGAAAAGAAATGAAAAGTTTCAAATGTCTTCACTGTAATACACTAGGCCATGTAAAGTCACAGTGTTGGTGGTTGAAGTAAAGTACTGGGAAGGCTGATGTGATAAAACAGGATAAGACAGTGGGGTTTGTTAAAGTGGTAAAGGAAAGTCCAAGTGAAGCGAAGGAGGTGCAAAAGATTGTACACCTTGATCAAGAGGTGATTGATAAGAAGGTGCCAGATCTCTTTGAGTAATTTACTTGTGTGGGTAAAGTTTACTCATGTGTATCAGGAGGAGCAGGTAAAGAAGTCACAATTTTAAGAGATACGGGAGCTAGTCAATCTTTAATGGTAAAAGATGAGGAGTTATGTAGTTTGGGAAGAATGTTTCCAGAAAAGGTGGTAATATGTGGATTTCAGGGTGAGAGGAGTAGTGTTCCATTATATAAGGTAAGGTTGGAATGTCCAGTGAAGAGTGGTGAAGTGGTAGTAGGAGTAATAGAGAAACTATCTTATCCAGGAATACAGTTTATCTTTCGTAATGATATAGCTGGATCGCAGGTGGGAGTGATGCCTACTGTGGTTGATACGCCAGTGGAAAATCAGACAACTGAAGTGTTGAAGGACGAATATCCTGGGATTTTTCCGGATTGTGCAGTAAGTCGCAGTTTAAGACAAGAGGAGAAACCAAAGAGTGAAGATGACGTTGAAGTGCAATTATCAGAAACGATTTTTGATCAGATGGTTGAAAAAGAACAAGAACAGGTGGAGGATGAGGCGGATATTTTTAGTTCAGGAAAATTGGCAGAGTTACAACAAAAAGATGTAGAAATAAAACAGATGTATCAGAAAGCATACACGGAAGAGGAATCTGAGTGGATACCAGAGTGTTATTACCATAAAAGTGATGTCTTGATGAGAAAATGGAGACCTTTACATATGCAGGCGGATGAAAAGTGGGCAGACGTTCATCATGTAGTATTGCCGGTAGGGTATAGAAAGGAGGTGTTGCGAGTTGCACATGAGGTACCAGTGGGAGGTCATTTGGGAATAAGGAAAACTCAAGCTAAAATCCAGAAACATTTTATTGGCCTGGACTACATAAAGATGTAGTTAAATTTTGTCAATCATGTCACATATGTCAAGTGATAGGGAAACCTCAAGTAGTGATAAAACCAGCACCCTGAATACCCATTCCAGCATTTGAGGAACCTTTTACAAGGGTCCTAATTGATTGCATGGGACCGCTTCCAAAAACAAAAAGTGGGACTCAATATCTTTTGACTATAATGGATGTGTCTACTAGGTTTCCAGAGGCCATTCCATTATGTAATATTACAGCTAAAAAGATTGTGGAGGAGTTACTTAAATTCTTTACTAGATATGGACTACCCACAGAAATAGAATCGGATCAAGGATCAAATTTTACCTCAAGGTTATTCAAAGAGGTTATGGATACCTTAGGAATAAAACAATTTAAATCAACTGCGTACCATCCAGAATCGCAGGGAGCATTAGAAAGGTGGCATCAGACATTAAAGACAACGTTGAGGGCTTATTGTCAAGATTATCCAGAGGATTGGGATAAAGGAATTCCATTCGTACTGTTTGTAATTAGGGATGCACCTAATGAATCAACCAAATTTAGTGCTTTTGAACTAATTTTTGGTCATGAGGTAAGAGGACCATTTAAATTGATTAAGGAATAATTGGTGAGTGAGAAATCGGAAATTATATTATTGGATTACGTGTCAAATTTTAGGGAACGATTAAATAGAGCAGGTGAATTGGCTAGACAACATTTAAAAATTGCACAAAATGTGATGAAACGGGTAGCGGACAAGAAATCCAAAGTTTGTAGTTTTGCCAGTGGAGATAAAGTTTTAATATTGCTACCAGTGGTAGGTAAACCTTTAAAAGCTAGGTTTTGTGGACCTTATTAGATTGAAAGGAAATTAAGTGAGGTGAATTATGTGGTAAAAATGCTGGATAGAAGGAAAACCTACTGAGTGTGTCATGTGAATATGCTTAAAAGGTACTTTGAAAGGGAAGGAGAGAAAAAAGAGGAGGTTTTAATGATTCTAACTCAAAGTGATGAACCAAATCCAGATGACTGTGAATTTGACATACCTCAAATTAAAATGGAAAACGAGGATGTTCTTAATAATTGGGATAAATTGTTGAGTTATCTTCCAGAGGAAAAACGGACTGACCTGAAAGAGTTATTGATATCACATGGGCATATTTGTGGAGATAAATTGGGAAGTACTAAAATGGCTATACATGATGTAGGAAATGCTGTACCAATCAAACAACATCCATGTAGACTTAACCCTTTAAAATTGGCACAGGTTAACAAAGAAATTGAGAGTATGCTTAAAAATGGCATAATTGAAGTGGGTTGCAGCCAATGGAGCTCACCCATAGTGATGGTACCTAAACCAGACGGTATCCAATGGTTGTGTGTGGACTATAGAAAGGTTAATGCAGTTACAAGAACGGACTCTTATCCTATCCCACGTTTGGAGGATTGCATTGAGAAAGTGGGACAATTGGCTTTTATTTCTAAACTGGGTTTACTTAAAGATTACTGGCAGGTACCTTTATCCAAAGGGGCGCCCGGAGATTTCAGCTTTTGTGAGTTCAGATGGTATATACCAATTCAAAGTTATGCCATTTGGCATTTTGCTCCCCATACCACAATCTAGTAAAGGTTGTGGGTCAGGTGAACTCCATGATACTCTTTGGGGTTCTCTAAACCCTGGCCCATAGCAGTGTTGAGCGACAGAGGAATGGGCCAGAGTGTCATGGAGGGAACAGTCCTGTTGAAGTATTACAAGGCAGACACAAGAGTACTCTTTGATCAATCTTTATTGACATGGGCACACGGAGAGCAACACAGTGAGGTTCACTGCATCACTCTACCTGAGCCCAGCGAAGCAGAAACAGTTAGAGCTTGATTAACCAATAGAATCACAGTTGCAGTCGAATCCTTCATTTGCAAATCACACACACCAATAATATCACAGTTAACCTTTTATTTTAGGCCAATGAAAGGACAGTAATTCTAGCCAATAGTAGACAGGGCAAACTGACCAATAGAAGAGCAAGGTCTTTCAATCTTTCTTTTATGTAATCGGCTCCCCTTTGCCCTCGGAGGTTCTGGTACTTTACAGAGAAGTGCATTCCTGAGAGAAGGCTACCTCCATCATCCGGGGCGTCATTCTCCGACCCCCCAGAGGGTCGGAGAATGGCCGTTGGCCGCCGTGAATTCCGCTCCCGCCGGTTGCCGAAGTCTCCGAAGGGAGAAAAGTTGGCGGGGCGTTAATGGCGCCGCTGCCGCGGAGAATGTCACGGGTCTGCGCAAGACAGCCGATTTTCGGCCTGCCGATATTCTCACTTCCGGAGGGGCCGAAGTCCGGTCGACGTGATGACCGTTCACGTCGACGTAAATTAAACCTCCTTTTCATCGGCGTGACCCTGTGCTCCAGGTTCACGCCGACCAGCGTGGAGGTGAGTGACGGCCTGGGGGGTTGGCTCTGGGCAGGCGATGGCGTGGCTGCAGTCTGAATGCGTGAGGAGAGGTGTGTCTCGGGTTGTGTGTGTGTGTGTGCGGCGGGGGGGGGGGGGGGGGGGGGGGTGGTTAGAGTAGGTTGGGCTCCGGGGGAGTGCCGGGAGGGGGTCCGTGCCGGGGAGAGGGATGGGGGTGTCCGTGCCGGGGTGGAGGTTGGGGGGGGGGTCCGTGCCGGGGAGGGGGATGGCGGTGTCCGTTCTGGGGTGGAGGTTGGGGGGGTGTCCGTGCCGGGGAGGGGGATGGGGGTGTCCGTGCCGGGGTGGAGGTTGGGGGGGGGGGGGGGGGGGTCCGTGCCGGAGAGGGGGATTGGGGGGGGGGTCCGTGCCGGGGTGGAGGTTGGGGGGGAGTCCGTGCCAGGGTGGAGGTTGGGGGGGGTCCGTGCCGGGGAGGGGGACGGGGGTGTCCGTGCCGGGGCGGAGGTTGGGGGGGGGTCCTTGCCGGGGAGGGGGATGGGGGTGTCTGT
Organism: Scyliorhinus torazame; assembly: GCF_047496885.1. NCBI lineage: Eukaryota > Metazoa > Chordata > Chondrichthyes > Carcharhiniformes > Scyliorhinidae > Scyliorhinus > Scyliorhinus torazame. The sequence continues at coordinate 208,109,430 of NC_092710.1, forward strand.
GCCGGGGAGGAGGTTGGGGGGGTGTCCGTGCCGGGGAGGGGGATGGGGGGGGGGGTCCGTGCCGGGGTGGAGGTTGGGGGGGGTCCGTGCCGGGGTGGAGGTTGGGGGGGGGTCCGTGCCGGGGAGGGGGATGGGGGTGTCCGTGCCGGGGTGGAGGTTGGGGGGGGGTCCGTGCCGGGGTGGGGGATGGGGGTGTCCGTGCCGGGGTGGAGGTTGGGGGGGGGTCCGTGCCAGGGTGGAGGTTGGGGGGGGTCCGTGCCGGGGAGGGGGATGGGGGTGTCCGTGCCGGGGAGGAGGTTGGGTGGGGTCCGTGCCGGGGAGGGGGATGGGGCGGGGTCCGTGCCAGGGTGGAGGTTGGGGGGGGGGTCCGTGCCGGGGTGGAGGTTGGGGGGGTTCCGTGCCGGGGATGGGGATGGGGGTGTCCATGCCGGGGTGGAGTTTGGGGGGGGGGTCCGTGCCGGGGAGGGGGATGGGGGTGTCCGTGCCGGGGTAGAGGTTGGGGGGGGTCTGTGCCGGGGTGGAGGTTGGGGGGTGGGTCCGTGCCGGGGTGGAGGTTGGGGGGGGGTCCGTGCCGGGGAGGGGGATGGGGGGGATACCGTGCCGGGGTGGAGGTTGGGGGGGGGTCCGTGCCGGGGAGGGGGATGGGGGTGTCCGTGCCGGGGTGGAAGTTGGGGGGGGGTCCCTGCTGGGCAGGGGGATGGGAGGGCAAGTGAGTTGGTCCACCTGGCCAGGTGCCAGCCTCCAACAGTTGGACCCATGCGGTCCATGCCACCTGGCTGGGGGGAGGAGGGGATATGGGCAACGATGACATGTCGTCGTTCCCCTCCCCCCACCAGGCCGCCATGTTTTCAGATCATCCAGCGATGTTGGCCGCCGTGGCGGCAGCCGCTCATGTCTATGTTGCCCTGGATGAGGAGGAGGAGGAGGAGGAGCGTGCCAGAGAGGTGGCGCAGGCTGCTGCAGAGGGGCAGGCGGCAGCTGGAGGGGGAGGAGGACGTCGCGGCCCCACGGCAACGGAGGCACCCGAGGGCGCCCCGTGTGTACCGGCCCAGGCAGTCATACCAGGACCTCACGGACCGGGAATGCAGGAGTAAACTCCGGATGAGCCGGGAAACCGTGGCACACATCTGCCACCTGCTGGCACACCTGTCACCGCGTGGCACTGGCGGGGGACACCCTCTCCCAGTGTCCGTCAAGGTTACGGTGGCCCTGAACTTTTATGCAACGGGGTCATTCCAGGCACCGAGTGGGGACCTGTCCGGCATATCGCAGACATCGGTGCACCGGTGCATCCGGGCAGTGACAGATGCCCTATATGCCATGGCGCACCGCTACATCCGCTTCCCCGTGGACCGGGCCAGCCAAGATGCCCGGGCCGTCGGCTTCTCTGCCGTGGCCGGGTTCCCCATGGTCCATGGTCGATGGGGTGCACGTCGCCGTGCGGCCACCTGCAGATAACAGGGCCGTGTTCACTAATAGGAAGGGGACCTATTCGATGAACGTATAGGTGGTCTGCGACCACCGCATGATGATCCTGCACGTCTGCGCCCGTCACCCAGGCAGTGTACACGACTCATTCGTGTTGTCGCGGTCATCCATCCCCGGCATGTACGAGGGACGCCATCCCCGGCTGAGGGGCTGGTTGCTGGGCGACAGGGGCTACCCATTGCGATCGTGGCTGATGACGCCTGTACGGAGGCCACCTAATGAGGCGGAGAACCGCTACAATGATGCCCATGTAGCGACAAGGGGAGTGATAGAGAGGTGCTTTGGCGTGCTGAAGATGCGTTTCAGGTGCCTGGACCTCTCTGGGGGCGCCCTCCAGTATCGGTCAGATAGGGTCGGCCGCATCATTGTGGTGTGCTGCGTCCTGCACAACATAGCCCAACAGAGGGGCGATGTGCCGCAGGCAGAGGAGGGCGGAGTGGAGGAGCAGCAGGAAGAGGCGCAGTCCTCCCCAGATGAGGGGGATGGGGGTAATGGTCAGGGCAGACGGAGTAGACACAGGCGGGTGGCTGTCCACCGTTACCGGCTGGCCCAGCGGGCACGGGACAGACTGATAGACGCCCGCTTCACTGACTAGATGGGCGTGGGAATCGGGTAGTATGGCCACAGACCGCACACCATGGCAACAGCCGACCACCCACACCCCCCACCCATCCACCCACCCAGCACCCTCACCCCCCTCCCCAACCCCACCCACCCCACCCGCATGCACATCACCCCCCCCCACATTGCCGATCCACCTGCGGCACAACGGGCCGGGCTCACACAGTTGCGGGTGGACGCGTGTCTATCGCAGGCCATGGAGGATGATGACAACCCGCCCTGCGGTGAGCTCCTGGCTCTACATCGTTGGACTATGTCTGACCCATGGCCACAGTACCACCATCCACCCGGACCATCCCTGCATGCGGCTGTGATACTGCAGCGCACGGTCCCGTCCTCTGCCCGGAGGATGTTGATGGCGGCCTAGGGGGAAGGGGGCAGACTCACCTGGGGCTGAAGTAAGACCACCCCTCACACACACACTTGCGCTCAACGTACATGACACCCCCGCACACTTTGGACAGAGCACAAGGGCAGCTTCTGTAGGTGTAACATTGACTTTAATAACCAAAGGAGTTCATGCACGTGCCCTAGCCCCTAAAACTCATCTGTGCCCTGCAACCGTGCCAACTTACTCAGTGTCTAATTGTTTGGCCTTACGGGCCCTTTGACTACATCTACGTGGTTCCCCAGATGGTACAGCAGAACTGGAGGTGGACTCCTGTGATTCCTGCCCTCTGACACTGGATCCCTTTGGCGGCCGTTTCCTGGGGCGTCCTGGCCTAGATGGGCCAGGCTGCGGCCCGGGCGACTGGGATGATGAGCTGCCAGCCTGTCCTGCCCGTTGCCCACCCGATGCACCTGGGACGGAAGGGGGGGAGTCCGAGGTGTCGCGGTGTACCGGAACCTCCCCTACAGAGGGAGCCGGGACGGACCACACCACCTCCTCCTCCCTCAGGGTGCCCGATGGCCCCCAGGCCTCTACATGGGTGGGGGATGCGAACGGACTGGCCATCCGACGCCCCCCCGACATCTGGCGCTGCCAGTCCTGGAGGCCCGTGCTGGTATCGACAGGGGTCTGCAGGTTTGCAGCCATGGAGCCCAGGGGGTTGGCAAACCCTGTCTGTGACAGTGCGACGCCGGCTCGCACATGGCCACTGGCGCCGATGCCCTCAGCGATGGCCTGCTGAGACTGGGCCATGGCCTGCTGAGACTGGGCCATGGCCTGCAGAGACGGGGCCATGGCCTGCAGAGACTGGGCTATGGCGTTGAGCGCCTCTGCCATCTGGCGCTGGCACTGGCTCATGGCCTCCTGCGAGAGGGCAGCCATTTCCTGGGCCACAGACGCCGCCTGCACGGAAAGCCCCAGGCCTCGCAAACCATTTCCCATGTCTGACACCGTCGCACCCATTGCCTCCACCGCGGACGCCACCCGTGCGGTGTCGGCCTGGGTGGCACGCATGACCGGCACCACTTCCAGCTCCTGGACGCGGGTGGACTCCTCCACCTGCGACCGCAGCCGCCGCAAGCCGCCCGTCACCCTCTTCGCTTGTCTCCGGGTCGGTGGTTGCATCGGATCTATGTGTGGGTGTGGTAACTCCAGGAACTCTCGATCCATCTAGGGCGGCAGATGTTCGCTTGGGCTGGGCTGCCCTCCGACCGCCCGGCCCCTCTGCTGCTCCTACCTCCACCTGCTGTACCGGGACGGCTGTGTTGTGCGCACCAGTGAGTGTACCAGACGCCTCATCACTAAAGTGCCCAACCGAGGTGAGTGTTTCTGCGATGGTGGAGGGTGTTGGTGACAGCAGTGGCGTTGTGTCGTGCTCTTCGTCCCACTCTGAGTCCATGGCACTTTGGGGTGGGGGTTCGTCTCCACCCATCCACTCTGAGTCACTGTCCGGTATTTCGTCTTCCTGGGTAGTGCTGTCCCGGGTACTGCTGTCCCGGGTAGTGGTGTCCCGGGTAGGGGTGTCCTGGGTAGTGGTGTCCTGGGTAGTGGTGTCCTGGGTAGTGGTGTCCTGGCTCGGATGTGACGGGGGCCTGTGGCTGCCCCCCTCATCGCTGGGTGGTCGCTCCCGCACGTGACGGGGGTGTCGTCTCCCTGTTGCTCCAGGTCTATCCGTCTCCCGTGGTGTGCGAGGGGCATCCTGCGGGCGTCGCATGCCGGAGGGTGCGGGTCTCTCCGTCTCCCGTGGCCTCCGAGGGGCATCCTGCGGGCATCGCATGCCGGAGGGTCCGGGTCTCTCCGTCTCCCGTGGCCTCCGAGGGGCATCCTGCGGGCGGTCTGCATCTGCGGGGATGGGTGCCTGGACGTTTGGTCCTGCGATACACAATGAAGCATGCATGGTTAGACATCAGGCAGTGATCAGGTGATACGGGGAGGGGGATATAGGGGAGGAGGGATATGGGGACGGGCTGTCGGTGGCTCACTTGCTACTACGCCCCCGACCTCTACATCAGCAACCTCCCGGTCCTCAGGTCCACCAGCCAGTTCCAGGGCCCTTTCCTGATGTTCGGTCAGTGGCCTCTCATCAGCGGGCCTCCTCCAGTCCTCACATGCTCCCTATTGTTGTGTGCGCGCATCTCCTGTGGGGGGGGGGGGGGTGGCAGGGGTAAAAGGCAACACTGTTAGGCAGGTATATGAATGCACGCCATCGGTTGCGCGTGCATTGCAGAGGTTAAGGTTAGGGCTGGATTCACTTGGGGATATGGGGGAGGGGGGATATGGGGGAGGGGGGGATATGGGGGAGGGGGATATGGGGGAGGGGGATATGGGGGTGGGGGGATATGGGGGAGGGGGGATATGGGGGAGGGGGGATATGGGGGAGGGGGGATATGGGGGAGGGGGGATATGATGGAGGGTGGATATGGGGGAGGGGGGATATGGGGGAGGGGGGGATATGGGGGAGGGGGGATATGGGGGAGGGGGGGATATGGGGGAGGCTCACCCTGCCTGCTCTGACGAGGTCGTTCACCTTCTTGTGGCACTGGGTGCCTGTCCGTGGTGTCAGGGCCACAGCGGTGACAGCCTCTGCCACTTCCCTCCACAGACGCCGGCTGTGGCGTGGGGCAACTCTGCGGCCGTGCCCGGGATACAGGGCGTCCCTCCTCTGCTCCACCGCGTCCAGGAGCGCCTCCACATCGCGTGACTCGAACCTCGGGGCTGAGCGGCGACCAGCCATCCAGTCGGGTGTTGCGGTCGGGTGTTCCGGTCGGGTGGGGGAGAGCAGCGCGGCCTTATGAGCCGTCACGCCGTGCGGCGCGTATGATGCTGCACGGCGTGAACCACTGCGCAAGCGCGGATCCGGTTACATCGCTGCTAGCCCATTTCGGGCCGGAGACTATCGACCCATTTTTCCGACGTGACGCTAGTCGGATTTGCGCCGTTTTTTGCGCCGATCGGCGGACTTTCCGCTGATAACGGAGAATTTCACCCCCTGTCTCCACAGACTTACGTCATTCACTAAGAAACAGGACACAATGAATTCCTTCTAACGTATGTCCTTCGCTAAGGAGCAGGATATTATGGATTTCATACTAACTCATGTCCCTTGTTAAGGAACAGTATACCATGGATTCAACAGTCCCTTCAGAATTCTGACATGAGAGGGGATGGGAAGATGTACATGGTGGCACCATGCTAAAGCTGGTGGAAATGATAATGGTTGACCCTTTGAATATGGAGGCTGGTGGGTGGAAAGTGAGGGCAAGGTAAACTCTGTTATGGTTCTGGAAATGATGGGAAGGGGCTTAAAGAATCTTTTACATTGATACCACAAGTAGTAGGAGAATGCCTGTCCCACAAGGGATGAATCAACATCAATGAGTTTGTCTTGTTCCATCAAAATGGCTAAAACGCTTAGCATCATGGCGATAGGCATCAACATATTATAAACACACGTGGTAAAGGATTCTTCACAACCAGCCCACTCACATAAAAGCCAGAACCTCTAAATGAGGCACCAAAGCTGCCACATTGGCCATAATCAAACCATACCCACAATGCTGAGAGTGACATAACTGAAGACTTTATACTCACTACAATGGGATTGTATGTGTCAGAAAACATTCAGATAAGGCAATTTGCACAGGGTGAGTTCACAACGGTGCAGTAACAGCTCTTTGAAAAACTTGCGTACCATCTATTCCCAAAACCTACTTTTTTTTTGGTGTATTTGAAATTTCTTTCCTCGGCAGCATCTACACTTAAGAAGAAACTACACTTTGAACTGGCTATAAAGTGCTGAGGGACACGCTGAGGACATCTAAAGTGTTATCTTTGCTTTCTCCTTTCTTTGCTTTAATCTGGTAGATTCAAGGCACTATCCAGTCAAAAAAAACAAGACCCGTAAGGCTCTGATTATGCTATTTTGCAATTAGCCATTAGAAAGCACTCAAACTTGATACGGTATAACCTGTATCCTTGTGAATAAGATGTGTTCGATCTTGAACAGCCTCAAAGTGGTGGTTTTAATTAAAGTGAAAACAATCCTGAAAAGAATTGTGTATCTGTCTAGGTTCTGTCTGTGCTGGAGCAATGTGGCCGCACCATGTTATCTATTTTAATGTGTTTCAATATTATTTGGAAAATCTACTCAGAACATTAAACCAGTTTTCACTTCTCTTTAATTCATTGATATTGTGAAAATGCTCTGTTAACATCACAGGCAAAGACATGCCTTTTAAATACACTATGCCAATATTGCACAGCAATGTTTCTTTTAAGTGGTGAAGCTTATGAAGGATAGTGAAGTCGGTGTGCATTTAGAGAAAGCGCTCAGCTTTCTTGTGGTGTAAACTGAGACAATTTTGTTAGTTGCTGAGGCAACAAACAAAACACATCACTTTCTACAGTGTGCTCCTGATCTTCCACCACTGGGATTATAAGCTTTGGATCTGCTAGAAACTGAAATCCAAATCATAAATCCGAATGACTTTCATTATATCAGAAAACGCCTTTGCTGACTAGAGCTATCAACTTCGACAAAACATACGTTTGGAATTTGTCTGACATTCCCCCTACATTTATTGATTCTTTTATATCATTAGTTAGAAAAGATAAATATCAGGAGCTATTAATAGATAAATATAATACAATCATCAAACATCTACTTTGCTTACACTTAATTTATAAACTGGTCAATTATGGATTTTATTCATTTTCAATAGCACCGATACAATATTACCAATACAGGGAATTATTGGAAAATGTCATGTGCCTTTGGCAATAGTCACAGTCAATACAGGCTGATGTATTTACGTCAAACATCTATGAAGTTAGTACTCAGCACAATACACAGTGTTAATAAAACAAGCAGTTATTCTATCAGTGGGCTTGGATAACAAAATGCCTTCTAAATCAAATAATAGGAATGATCTTATTCATTGAATGTGTTATTTTCACAAATACAATGGAAATCCTGTCCTTTTATTATATTATAGAAATATGTTCGGAAGTGCTTTTTCCCATTCTTCTTTCCTGGGCATCCTGAGAGGACGGCACGTTCTTTCAGCTATAGCCACTCCTCTAACTTTGGAAACCAGCAGCTCGGAATGGTTCAAGATGATTCCCTATGGCTATGAAAATTGGCTTCAGAGCATCGCTGATATGAGTCTATGAATCTTCAAACTCGGAAAACATCAGCTGGAATGTTCCTAGTCCCTATTGGTGCAACCTGATTATCAGAGTGCTAATGTGGGTGTGATGTGCGTGCACTGGAAACACACACACAGAGGATCGCACATCTGCTATTTTGGACCACACAGGCCAAGCTGCTGTCCTCTCTTAATCACTCTCAGCTGCACTATCTGCCTCCCACCCCTGCTCCTTGCAACAACTGGACTAGATTTATATTCAGGGCAAGCCATTCAACTTCCACTTGAAGTGGTGTTGACTTACTCCTGCGGAATTAGCTGAATGGCTGTGTTGTGTAATAAGAAGAACTTTACTAACTTTTGGATTTTTAAGGGAGTGGTGTTGGATTCTTTCAAGGGGTTCAGAGTTAGCCTGTCAGGAGATAGGCTCTTTCAGTAATCGGAGCTGTAGTTTCAGTTCCACTTAGATGCTAGCAAGATATAGAGATGGAGCACAGCAACGGAAAGAGGAATCTGTGAACAGTGGGAGAAGGACTCTCAATAGAAGGTCATACCCACCAAGGACCTTTAGGAAGCAGTTCTCATGCCTCCAGCTCAGTCACTTCTCAAAATCTAATCTGACAGCCTCACAGCAGGGTTCTGCCAATGGCCATCCAGGTCAACTTCACCCTAATTTGCTACACCATTGGGTCTAGTTTACCAATGATAGGCATTTCACGGTTTCAATGATCACGACACTTGCTGGAGCTTCTCTATTTTCTCAACTGTTCCTTCCTTCCCCCCTCAATTCATGGCTGCGATCGAAAACATTTACCTCTTTGCCAATGTGATGGTTCAACACATACACTGGAGCTTCCTGTAGTTAACAAAGGGGTTTATTGATGAAAGGCAAAGACAGTTAGGTAATAGGCACAGAACACTATTTAACAGGTCTTAATACTTCGGTTCCCAAGGCCCAGCGCTAACTCTGTATTGGCCAGGGTTCATGCGTTCCCATATTCCCGCGCAATTGGCCTCGAGCCGAAGATGTGGTCCATGGAGCCCAACCCCTTAAAGGGGCAGCGCTACCACAAGCATCTTATAAACCTGTGATCTCTACCATCTATAAAGACAAGGGCAGCATATGCATAGAAGCACTATTACCCTTCAAGTCACGCACCATTGTGACTTGGAACTCTATCACCATTTCTTCAATGTTCTTGTTGAAAACCATTTAATCCCCTCCCTAACTGCACTGTGCATGTATGTATACCACATGGACTGCAGCAGTTCAAGAAAGTGGCTCATATAGAAACATAGCAAAAATAGTAGCAGGAGGAGGCCATTCAGCCCTTCAAGCCTGCTTCATCATTCATTATGATTATGGCTGATCATCCAACTCAATAGTCTAATCCTACTTTCCCCCATATCTTTTGATCCCCTTCGCCCTAAGTGCTATTTCTAACTGCTTCTTGAAACCATGAAATATTTTGGACTCAACTACTTGCTGTGGTAGTGAATTCCACAGACTCACCACTTTCAGGGTGAAGAAATTTCTCCTCATCTCTGTCCTAAATGGTCTACCCCGTATCCTCAGTCTATGACCCCTGGTTCTGGACACACCCACCATCAGGAACATCGTTCCTGCATCAACCCTGTCCAGTCCTGTTAGATTTTATAGGTTTCTATGAGATCCCCCCTCATTCTTCTGAACTCCAGAAAATCCAATCCTAACCAATTCAATCTCTCCTCGTACGTCAGTACTGCCATCCCAGGAATCAGTCTGGTAAACCTTTGCTGCACTACCTCTATAGCTAGAACATCCTTCCTCAGATAAGGAGACCAATATTCCAGGTGTGGCCTCACCAAGGTCCTGTATAATTGCAGCAAGTTATTCCTGCTCCTGTACTCAAATCCTCTCGCAATGAAGGCCAGATACCATAGCCTTCTTTACTGCCTGCTGCACCTGCATGCTTACCTTCAGTGAGTGGTGTACAAGGACACCCAGGTCTCGTTGAACGTTCTTCTCTACTAATTTATGGCCATTCAGATAAAAATCTGCCTTCTTGTTTTGGCTATCAAAGTGGATAACCTCGCATTTATCCACATTATACTGCATCTACCATTCATTTGCCCACTCACTCAACTTGTCCAAATCACACTGAAGGATCTCTGCATCCTCCTTACAGCTCACCCGCTCACCCAACTTGGTGTCACCTTCAAATTTGGAGATATGACATTTTGTTCCCTCATCTAAATCATTAATATGTATTGTGAATAGCTGGGGTCACACCACCATCTCAAGGGCAGTTAGACATGAGCAACAAATGCTGGCCTAGCACACATTGCACAAAAGAATTAAAAACAGCCACATACCCACAGACCTGATGGTAACAATCTGAGTCTGCATGGCAGGAAGCATGAACCTCATGAGCTTCTGATGCAGCACTAGGGCATTGGGTAGCTTCTGTCTGAGCTGCAATGGAAGCTGAGACATCAGACTCCAGATGCTGCATCTCAGTTACATCCACAAGTGGTTGTCATGGAGTTGTCCACCATTTCTACAGTGGAAAGGATGGGCTCCAAGCTCTGCATGAAAGCCTGTCCCAATTGAAGGGGGAATTCCTTGACAGTGAGTGAAAGCTGCCTGGTAAGCCTGCCAATTCACCAAGCATCTTGGTGTGCATGTCCAACAGTGTTTTCCTGTATATCACTCCATCAAAGTACTCATCTGAGTCACCTGCAGCAGAACCTCTGCTGTAGCCTACTTCTGCCCAATGGCTCACTGTGTGCTGATCACAACCCTATGTTACCCTCTAACATTTGTACAGTTCCAGCATCTGAGTTTGTGGTACAAATGTCTGGAAATCAGTCATGATCAACTCTTGTTCAATGAAGAGCGCAGGAGGGCTGGCCAGGAGCAGAACCAGGCATACCTAGAAATGAGGTGCCAACCTGGTAATGCTACAACACAGGACTATTTGTGTACCAAACAGTGTATGCAGCATGCAGAGCTAAGTGATCCTACAACCACGGGTCAGATGTAAGCTCTGCAGTCCTGCCACATCTAGTCATGAAAGTGGTGGGCAGTTAAACAACGAACAAATGGAGGAGGCTCCATAAGTAACCCATCCTCAATGATGGAGGAGTCCAGCATATGAAAAGCACTCATCCTCAACTCCTGCTAAGGTTGAGAGCATTACAGATGCCATCATTCAACAATTCAATTCACTCCATGTGATATCAAGAAACGGATGAAGGCATTGGGTACTGCAAAGGCCATGGGTCCTGACAACTTTCCAGCAATAATATTGAATGATGATTTGTACTCCAGAAGTTGTCGCTCTACAGGCCAAGCTGTTGCAGTATTACTGCAACACTGGTATTTCCCAGACACGTCTTGTCCACAAAAGGTAGGACAAATCTAACCCAACCAATTACTGACCCATCAGTCTACTCAATCATCAGTAAAGTGATGGAAGATGTTATCGACAGTGCTATCAAATGGCACTTATTCAGCAATAATCTGCTCACTGACACTCTGGGTTCCTCCGGGGTCACTCAGCAGCTGACTTCATTACAGCTTCTGTTCAAACATGGGTAAAAGAGCTGAAGTTCGAAGGTGAGGTGAGAGTGATTGCCCTTGAAATCAAGACAACATTTGACCGTGTGTAGCATCAGGAAGCCAGAGCAAAACAAAGTCAATGGGTCTCAGGTGAAAAACTCTCCATTTGTTGAAGTCATACCTGCCACAAAGAAAGATGATTGTAAGGTTGGAGGTCAATCATCACAGTCACAGAATCACAGAATCACACAGTGCAGAGCATGCCCTTCGGTCTATTCAGTCTGCAATGACACGTGAAAGACACCTGCCTGCCTCATCCCATTTTCCAGCACTTGACACATAGCCTCGAATGTTAAGATGTGCCAAGTGCTCATCCAGTACTTTTTAAAGGATGTGAAGCAACCCACCCCTAGCACCCTCCCAGAGAATGCATTCCACACCATCACCACTCTCTGGGTAAAAAACAAATCCTCAGATCCCCACTAAACCTCCTGTTTCTCACCTTGAACTTGTATCCCCTCATGACTGACCCCTATCCACCCTGTCCATGCCCCTCATAATCTTGTACACCTCGATCAGGTCACCCATCTGTCTTCTCTGCTCCAGCGAAAACAATCCAAGTCTATCCAACCTCTTTTCATAACTTAAATGTTCCATCCCAGGCAACATTCTAGTGAATCTCCTCTGCACCCCTTCCAGTGCAATCACATCCTTCCTATAATGTGGCAACTAGAACTATATACAGTCCTCCAGCTGTGGCTTCACCAAAGTTCTGTAGAACTCCAACATGACCTCCCCGCTTTTGTAATCTATGCCTTGATTGGTAAAGGCAAGTGTCCCATATGCCTTTTTCATCGCCCTATTAACCTGCCCTTCTGCCTTAACAGCTCTATGGACAAACAGGCCAAGGTCCCTTTGTTCCTCAGAACTTCCTAGTGTCATGCCATTCATTGAATACTTTCTTGTCAAGTTACTTCTTCCATAGTGTATCATCTCACACTTTTCACGGTTAAATCCTATCTGCTGTCATGTGAGAGTACCTTTAAGAAATGTGACTTTAAGAAATGGAACTGCTCATGTTACTGAAGTGATGTCAGAGTGTGGGGGGAGCTGAGCTATACTTCTGCTTTTTGAGTTTCATTTTGAGAGGGCAGCTTGGGTGTGTCATTTGTTTCCAGGGAGCTGCATGAAGAAAACAAAGGGGCTGTAGCTGAAGTAACCAAAAGCAGCAGCACGGTTGAACCTTTTCTCACTATATATATTGAATGTGCTCCTGATTTGAAGGGTGGTTAAGTCTTTTAGATGTTAAAAGGACAGCTGAAACGATTATTTCGTCTTTGAGGGTTATCTTTGAATTAATGGGTGTTAAGATATTAAAAAGGTTAACTTGAGTTGATAGAATAAACATTGTTTTGTTTTAAAAAAAACACTTGTCCATTTATGCTGTTTCACACCTGTAGAGTGTGCCGTGTGCCCCCCACACCACAATCTATTAAAAGTTGTGGATCAGTTGAACTCCATGCTACACTTTGGGGTTCTCTAAACTCTGACCCATAGCAACTGGGGGCACAAGGGGGATAAAAGCCTATCTATTGGATTGGCTTAGTGAACTTAAAGACAGTGAGGGGTGATCATATAGTGTGGTTGCTTTTCAGGTGTGGTATTTTAGTTTACGTGGGGAGTGTGTTGTGGACAATGGCTCTTTCAGAGGCTCAGAAGTTTTTTGGGGTGGACACGGTAACACGCAGTACCTTACGAACAGAGACGAAAAGCAGACTGTTAGATTTGGCAAAAACATTGTAGTTATCATTGCCTGGCAAAATGCGAAAAGATGAGGTACTTACCGCGGTAGCTGAGCATTTGCATTTGCCTGAGATACATTCTGACTCATTAGAAATGGCAAAGCTCCAGTTGCAGATTAAACAACTTGAACATGAAAATGAATTAAAGCTGCTTGAAAATGCAATGAGGGAAAAAGAAAGAATAGCCCTGGCAGAACAAAAAGAAAGAGAAAGGGAGATACAGTTCAGGGAAAAAGATAAAGAGAGAGAGTTTGAACTTCGGAAAATGGCCATGAAAATGGCGATTCTCTGGCACCCCCGCTATTCTCAGGCCCGGATGGGCCAAGCGGCCAGGCCAAATCGGCGGGTTCCCCCCCGGCGCTGTCCACACCTGGTCGCTGCCATCGGGAACAACGCGCGAACGCTGGGGGGGGCGGCCTGCGCGGGGGCAAGGGGGGATCCTGCACCGGGGGGTACCTCAAATGTGGGGTGGCCCGCGATCGGTGCCCACCAATCATTGGGCCATCCTCTCTGAAGGAGGACCTCCTCCTTTCCGCGCATGCATGCGCAACCACGCATGCGCGGGTAATGTCAGTTATGCGGTGACGGCCGCATCATCTATGCGGCACCGCCTTTACACGGCGACAAGGCCTGGCGCGCGTAGATGATGGGCCCCGATCCTAGCTCATTGTCGGGGCCTGAATCGTTCGGGACCGGGTCCGTTTCGCGCCATCGTGAACCTCAACGGCATTCACGACGGCGTGGGCATTTTGGCGCGGGAGTGGAAAATCCCGCCCATGGAGTTTGAAAGGATCAAACAGAGTAATTTTGATAGGTGGGTAAGAGCTTTGAAAATAGACGAAACGTATGAAGCTCTCAGAGAAATGATACTTTTGGAGGAGTTTAAAAATTCAATTCCTGATGTAGTGAGAACTCATGTGGAAGAGCAGAGAGTTAAAACTGCGAGATTAGCAGCAGAAATGGCAGATGATTATGAATTAGTTCATAAATCAAAGCTTGGTTTCCGACATCAGTTTCAGCCTGTAAGGGATAGAAACTGGGGACATGAGAAATACTCAAGTGGTAAAGGTAAAGGTGATCTGATGGGAGATAATAAAGAGAATGTACCTCAGATTAAAAAAGAAATCCAGGAGGGTGGAAGAGAAATGAAAAGTTTCAAATGTCTTCACTGTAATAAAGTAGCCATGTAAAGTCACAGTGTTGGTGGTTGAAGAAAAGCACTGGGAAGGCTGATGTGGTAAAACAGGATAAGACAGTGGGGTTTGTTAGAATGGTAAAGGAAAGCCCAAGGGAAGCGAAGGAGGTGCAAAAGATTGTACAGCCTGATCAAGAGGTGATTGATAAGAAGGTGCCAGATTTCTTTAAAGAATTTGTGGGTAAAGTTTACTCATGTGTATCAGGAGGAGCAGGTAAAGAAGTCACAACTTTAAGAGATACGGGAGCTAGTCAATCTTTAAGGATAAGAGATGAGGAATTATGTAGTTTGGGAAGAATGTTGCCAGAAAAGATGGTAATATGTGGAATTCAGGGTGAGAGGAGTAGCGTACCATTATATAAGGTAAGGTTGGAAAGCCCAGTGAAGAGTGGTGAAGTGGTAGTAGGAGTAGTAGAGAAACTATCTGGTCCAGGAATACATAGAACATAGACCATTACAGTGCAGTACAAGCCCTTCAGCCCTCGATGTTGCGCCGACCTGTGAAACCACTCTAAAGCCCATCTATACTATTCCCTTATCGTCCATATGTCTATCCAATGGCCATTTGAATGCCCTTAGTGTTGGCAAGTCCACTACTGTTGCAGGCAGGGCATTCCACGCCCTTACTACTTTCTGAGTAAAGAACCTACCTCTGACATCTGTCCTATATCTATCTCCCCTCAATTTGAGGCTATGTCCCCTCGTGCTAGACATCACCATCTGAGGAAAAAGGCTCTCACTGTCCACCCTATCCAATCCTCTGATCATCGTGGATGCCTCAATTAAGTCACCTCTTAACCTTCTTCTCTCTAACGAAAACAGCCTCAAGTCCCTCAGCCTTTCCTCATAAGATCTTCCCTCCATACCAGGCAACATTCTGGTAAATCTCCTCTCAACCCTTTCCAATGCTTCCACATCCTTCCTATAATGCGGCGACCAGAATTGCACGCAATACTCCAAATGCGGTTGCACCAGAGTTTTGTACAGCTGCAGCATGACCTCATGGCTCCAAAACTCAATCGCTCTACCAATAAAAGCAAACACACCGTACGGCTTCTGAACAACCCTCTCAACCTGGGTGGCAACTTTCAGGGATCTATGTACATGGACACCGAGATCTCTCTGCTCATCCACACTGCCAAGAATCTTACCATTAGCCCAGTACTCTGTCGTCCTGTTATTCCTTCTAAAATGAATCACCTCACACTTTTCTGCATTAAACTCCATTTGCCACCTCTGCAGCTTATCTATGTCCCTCTGTAACTTGTAACATCCTTCCGCACTGTCCACAACTCCACCGACTTTAGTGTCATCTGCAAATTTACTCACCCATCCTTCTATGCCCTCCTCCTGGTCATTTATAAAAATGACAAACAGCAGTGGCCCCAAAACAGATCCTTGTGGTACACCACTAGTAACTGGACTCCAGTCTGAACATTTCCCATCAACCACCACCCTTTGTCTTCTTCCAGCTAGCCAATTTCTGATCCAAACTGCTAAATCACCCTGAATCCCATGCCTCCGTATTTTCTGCAGTAGCCTACCGTGGGGAACCTTATCAATCGCTTTACTGAAATCCATATACACCACATCAACTGCTTTACCCTCATCCACCTGTTTGGTCGCCTTCTCAAAGAACTCAATAAGGTTTGTGAGGCACGACCTACCCTTCACAAAACCGTGTTGACTATTGTGGTGGTATGTATCAGGGGTAGTAAGGTACCTGTGAGGCCGAGAGGCTATTGGCTGACAGATCCCGGGTCCTGGTTGGATCTGCCGCCTGCTGGCTCCGCCCTGAAGGCGGCGTATAAGAGCTCGAGTTCTCCCAGCAGCTGCATTCTGTAACTGAGCTGCTGGGGAACAAGTCTTGCTTAATAAAGCCTCGATTGATATCATCTCTTCTCGACTTGAATGAGTAATTGTTGCGATACAATTTATTAAGCAAGCTTAAAAGACTATGGAGCTCCGGATCGCCCCGGAGTGTCTGCTAATCAGCCCCCATGCAGCAAACTCGGCGGTCGTGTTTAAACACTGGCTAGCATGCTTCGAAGGTTACCTTCGAAAGGCCCCCGGCCGGACCACGGAAGATCAGAAAATGCAGGTCCTGCATTCCAGGGTGAGCCCGGAAATCTACAAGCTGATCGAAGACACGGAGGATTTCCCGACGGCGCTCGCCATGCTGAAAGCTGTCTACATACGGCCCATAAACCAGGTCTACGCACGCCACCAACTCGCGATGAGACGGCAAATCCCCGGAGAATCGCTCGACGAGTTCTACAGCACGCTCTTGATTTTGGGAAGGAACTGCAACTGCCTGTCGGTGAGCGCAAACGAGCACACGGAGCTCCTAATCAGGGATGCTTTTGTGGCAGGTATGACTTCTTCTCAAATTCGCCAAAGACTGGTAGAAAGAGACTCATTAGGACTCACAGAGGCACGGGCCCTTGCGGCCTCCCTCGACGTGGCCTCACAAAATGCCCGCGCCTACGGCCCCGACCACGCGGCAGCCCCTTCGGCTCCGTGGACCCCCGTTGCGACCTACTCCCCGGCAGCCCCCACCCCCCGGCAAGCCTGCGCGGCTAGAGCACCAGACCATCCCGATGGGCCCCGCTGCTATTTTTGCGGGCAGGCGAAACACCCCCGGCAGCGCTGCCCGGCCCGCTCAGCTATTTGTAAAAGCTGCGGCAAAAAGGGGCATTACGCAGCGGTGTGCCAGTCCCGGGAGGTCGCCGCAATCTCCGGGGGAGAACGGGGACAGCAGACTCAAGCCCCCCAGCGCTCCATGTGTGGCCCGCGGGCGCCGCCACCTTGGGCCCCGGACACCACGCGGTGAGGACGGGCACCGCCATCTTGTGACCCCCCGGCCACGTGCGATCCATGGGGGTGCCCATTTTGTCCACCCCCGACCGCGTGCGATCCATGGATGCCGCCATCTTGGCTAATAGCCAAGGACCTCAGCGTAGACGGCTCCACGGGGTCGGAAGAAAGCGCCACAGTGCAGCTACCAAGACTGGCTTCGGTGCCCCTGGACCAATCACGGCCCCGGACGCTCCAAACGGCAACGACACCGGTGCTGGTCAACGGGTACGAGACGCCATGCCTAATCGACTCTGGGAGCACGGAGAGCTTTATCCACCCGGACACGGTAATACGCTGTTTTCTCTCTATTCGTCCGAGTACCCAAAAGATTTTCCTGGCAGCGGGATCCCATTCCGTAGAGATCAAAGGGTTCTGCATCGCGAACCTAACGGTGCAAGGGAGGGAGTTTAAGAATTATAGGCTTTATGTCCTTCCCCAACTCTGCGCTCCCACTCTCTTAGGGTTAGATTACCAGTGTAACCTCCAGAGCCTAACGTTCCAATTCGGCGGCCCAATACCCCCACTCACTATCTGCAGCCTCGTGACCCCCAAGGTTGAACCACCTTCCTTGTTTGCAAACCTCACCCCAGATTGCAAACCCATCGCCACTAGGAGCAGACGGTACAGCGCCCAGGACCGAACATTTATCCGGTCTGAAGTCCAGCGGCTGCTGAAGGAAGGCATAATCCAGGCCAGCAATAGTCCCTGGAGAGCCTAGGTGGTAGTTGTGAAGACCGGGGAGAAGCAGAGGATGGCCCTAGACTATAGTCAGACCATCAATAGGTACACGCAGCTCGATGCGTACCCTCTCCCCCGCATATCCGACATGGTCAATCGGATTGCACAGTACAAGGTCTTTTCCACTGTGGACCTCAAGTCCGCATACCACCAGCTCCCCATCCGCTCGAGTGACCGGAAGTACACGGCCTTTGAGGCAGACGGGCGGCTCTACCACTTCTTAAGGGTCCCATTCAGCGTCACGAACATGGTCTCGGTCTTCCAACGGGAGATGGACCGAATGGTTGATCAGCACAGGTTGCGGGCCACGTTCCCATACCTCGACAATGTAACCATCTGCGGCCATGACCAGCAGGACCACGACGCCAACCTCCGCAAATTCCTCCAGACCGCTAACGCCCTGAACCTCACCTATAATGAGAAATATGCATTTTTAGCACCAACCGTCTGGCCATCCTGGGATACGATAGTGCGCAATGATAGTCCCCGACCCCAAACGCATGTGCCCCCTTATGGAATTTCCCCTTCCCCACTGCTCCAAAGCCCTGAAACGCTGCCTGGGCTTCTTTTCGTATTACGCCCAGTGGGTTCCCCAGTACGCAGACAAGGCCTGCCCGTTAATACAGTCCACTACCTTCCCCCTGTCGACAGAGGCCCGCCACGCCTTCAGCCGCATCAAAGCGGATATCGCAAAGGCCACGATGCACGCAATCGACGAGTCCCTCCCCTTCCAGGTCGAGAGCGACGCATCCGATGTAGCTCTGGCGGACACTCTCAACCAAGCGGGCAGACCCGTGGCCTTTTTCTCCCGGACCCTCCACGCCTCAGATATCCGCCACTCCTCAGTGGAAAAGGAAGCCCAAGCCATAGTGGAAGCTGTGCGACATTGGAGGCATTACCTGGCCGGCAGGAGATTCACTCTCCTCACTGACCAACGGTCGGTAGCCTTCATGTTCGATAATGCACAGCGGGGCAAAATCAAGAATGACAAGATCTTGAGGTGGAGGATTGAGCTCTCCACCTATAACTATGAGATCTTGTAACGTCCCGGAAAGCTGAACGAGCCGTCCGATGCCCTATCCCGCGGCACATGTGCCAACGCACAAGCAGACTGCCTCCAAGCCCTCCACGAGGACCTCTGCCACCCGGGCGTCACTCGATTCTACCATTTCGCGAAGTCCCGCAACCTCCCCTACTCGGTTGAGGAGGTTCGTACAGCCACCAGGAACTGCCAAATCTGCGCAGAGTGCAAACTGCAATTTTTCAGGCCAGATAGAGCGCACCTGATAAAGGCTTCCCGTCCCTTTGAACGCCTCAGTTTGGATTTCAAAGACCCCATCCCCTCCTCCGACCGCAACGCATACTTCCTGAACGTGGTGGACGAGTACTCCCGTTTCCCCTTCGCCATCCCCTGCCCCGACATGACAGCGGCCACAGTCATTAAAGCCCTTGGCACCATCTTTACACTGGTCGGTTTCCCCGCGTACATCCATAGCGACAGGGGGTCCTCCTTCATGAGTGATGAGCTGCGTCAGTTCCTGCTCAGCAAGGGCATTGCCTCGAACAGAACAACCAGCTACAACCCCCGGGGGAATGGTCAGGTAGAGAGGGAGAACGGTACGGTCTGGAAGACCGTCCTACTGGCCCTACGGTCCAGAAATCTCCCAGTTTCCCGGTGGCAGGAAGTCCTCCCGGATGCCCTCCACTCCATCTGGTCGCTGCTGTGTACCACCACTAACCAAACGCCTCCGGAGCGCCTCCTTGTCTTCCCTAGGAAGTCCTCCTCCGGAACTTCGCTGCCGACCTGGCTGGCAGCCCCAGGACCCATCTCGCTCCGAAAACATGTGCGGGCGCACAAATCGAACCCATTGGTCGAGAGGGTTCACCTTCTCCACGCAAACCCTCAGTACGCCTACGTGGCGTACCCTGACGGCCGACAGGACACGGTCTCCCTACGGGACCTGGCGCCCGCCGGAAACACACACACTCCCAACACCGATCACCCCCTCCCTGCCACCAGCGCACCCCATGACCACTCCCTTCCCGGGTGGATCGGTCCTCCTCCCGTGCCCGCCCAGGAGTAAAGAAACAGGGACGAACAGCGCACCGCTCCCAGAGATGACTGTGCCCGAGCCAGCACCTGCACCACCACCGGGATTGAGGCGATCGACAAGGACAACCAGGGCACCCGCTCGACTCGTGGAATCCGCGTCACACAACAAGAAAAGGAAAACAAACTTGTAAATAATTCTGACAACCTGTACATAGTTAACTGTTGGGCTGAATGCATAGCCACTGTACGAAATCAGTTCCAGGGCTAGCCTTGTAAACCCCTACCACCATGCGAACCACCATCCCGCCGGGTTCTTTTTTAACAAGAGGTGAATGTGGTGGTATGTATTAGGGGTAGGATGGTACCTGTGAAGCCGAGAGGCTATTGGCTGACAGGTCCCGGGTCCTGGTTGGATCTGCCGCCTGCTGGCTCCACCCTGAACGTGGAGTATAAGAGCTTGAGTTCTCCCAGCAGCTGCATTCTGTAACTGAGCTGCTGGGGAACAAGTCTTGCTTAATAAAGCCTCGATTGATTTCATCTCTTCTCGACTTGAGTGAGTAATTGTTGCGCTACAACTTTCTCTAATCAAATTATTCCTTTCCAGATGATTATACATCCTATCTCTTATAAACCTTTCCAAGATTTTGCCCACAACAGAAGTAAGGCTCACTGGTCTATAGTTACTGGGGTTGTCTCTACTCCCCTTCTTGAACAAGGGGACAAGATTTGCTATCCTCCAGTCTTCTGGCACTATTCCTGCAGACAAAGATGACTTAAAGATCAAAGCCATATTGACGAAAAATATTCATTTAGCACCTCTCCTATCTCCTCGGACTCCACGCACAGCTTCCCACTACTGTCCTTGACTGGCCCTACTCTTACCCTCGTCATTCTTTTATTCCTGACATATCTATGGAAAGCTTTAGGGTTATCCTTGATCCTACCTGCCAAAGACTTCTCATGCCCCTCCTGGCTCTTCTTAGCTCTCTCTTTAGGTCCTTGCTAGCTAACTTGTAACTCTTGAGCGCCCTAACTGAACCTTCATGTCTCATCTTTACATAAGCCTCCTTCTTCCTCTTGACAAGTGTTTTGACTGCTTTAGTAAACTACGGTTCCCTTGCTCGATCACTTCCTCCCTGCCTGACAGGTACATACTTATCAAGGACACGCAGTAGCTGTTCCTTGCACAAGCTCCACATTTCCATTGTGCCCAGCCCCTGCAGTTTTCCTCTCCACCCGATGCATCCTAAGTCTTGCCTCATCGCATCATAATTGCCTTTCCCCCAGATATATCTCTTGCCCTGCGGTATATACCTATCCCTTTCCATCACTGAAGTAAACGTAATCGAATTGTGGTCACTATCACCAAAGTGCACACCTACCTCCAAGTCTAACACCTGTCCTGGTTCATTACCCAGTACCAAATCCAATATGGCATCGCCTCTCGTTGGCCTATCTACATACTGTGTCAGGAAACCCTCCTGCACACATTGCACAAAAACGGACCCATCTAAAGTACTCGAACTATAGCGTTTCCAGTCAATATTTGGAAAGTTAAAGTCCCCCATAATAATGACCCTGTTGCTTTCGCTCCTATCCAGAATCATGTTTGCAATCCTTTCCTCTACATCTCTGGAACTTTTCGGAGGCCTATAGAGAACCCCTAGCAGGGTGACCTCTCCTTTCCTGTTTCTAACCTCAGCCCATACTACCTCAGTAGATGAGTCCTCATCAAATGTCCTTTCTGCCACCGTAATAGAACATAGAACATAGAAAATACAGCACAGAACAGGCCCTTCGGCCCACAATGTTGTGCCGAACCTTGGTCCTAGATTAATCATAGATTATCATTGAATTTACAGTGCAGAAGGAGGCCATTCGGCCCTTTGAGTCTGCACCGGCTCTTGGAAAGAGCACCCTACCCAAACTCAACACCTCCACCCAACACCAAGGGCAATTTGGACATTAAGGGCAATTTATCATTGGCCAATTCACCTAACCCGCACATCTTTGGACTGTGGGAGGAAACCGGAGCACCCGGAGGAAACCCACGCAGACACGGGGAGGACGTGCAGACAATGACCCAAGCCGGAATCGAACCTGGGACCATGGAGCTGTGAAGCAATTGTGCTATCCACAATGCTACCGTGCTGCCCTTAAGAACAAATAAATCTACACTGTATCATTTTACCGTAATCCATGTACCTATCCAATAGCTGCTTGAAAGTCCCTAATGTTTCTGACTCAACTACTTCCACAGGCAGTGCATTCCATGCCCCCACTACTCTCTGGGTAAAGAACCTACCTCTGATATCCCTCCGATATCGTCCACCTTTCACCTTAAATTTATGTCCCCATGTAATGGTTTGTTCCACCCGAGGAAAAAGTCTCTGACTGTCTACTCTATCTATTCCCCTGATCATCTTATAAACCTCTATCAAGTCGCCCCTCATCCTTCTCCGTTCTAATGAGAAAAGGCCTAGCACCCTCAACCTTTCCTCGTAAGACCTACTCTCCATTCCAGGCAACATCCTGGTAAATCTTCTTTGCACCTTTTCCAGAGCTTCCACATCCTTCCTAAAATGAGGCGACCAGAACTGTACACAGTACTCCAAATGTGGCCTTACCAAAGTTTTGTACAGCTGCATCATCACCTCACGGCTCTTAAATTCAATCCCTCTGTTAATGAACGCGAGCACACCATAGGCCTTCTTCACAGCTCTATCCACTTGAGTGGCAACTTTCAAAGATGTATGAACATCGACCCCAAGATCCCTCTGCTCCTCCACATTGCCAAGAACTCTACCGTTAACCCTGTATTCCGCATTCATATTTATCCTTCCAAAATGGACAACCTCACACTTTCCAGGGTTAAACTCCATCTGCCACTTCTCAGCCCAGTTCTGCATCCTATCTATGTCTCTTTGCAGCCGACAACAGCCCTCCTTACTATCCACAACTCCACCAATCTTCGTATCGTCTGCAAATTTACTGACCCACTCTTCAACTCCCTCATCCAAGTCATTAATGAAAATCACAAACAGCAGAGGACCCAGAACTGATCCCTGCGGTACGCCACTGGTAACTGGGATCCAGGCTGAATATTTGCCATCCACCACCACTCTCTGACTTCTATCGGCTAGCCAGTTCGTTATCCAACTGGCCAAATTTCCCACTATCCCATGCCTTCTTACTTTCTGCATAAGCCTACCATGGGGAACTTTATCAAATGCCTTACTAAAATCCATGTACACTACATCCACTGCTTTACCTTCATCCACATGCTTGGTCACCTCCTCAAAGAATTCAATAAGACTTGTAAGGCAAGACCTACCCCTCACAAATCCGTGCTGACTATCCCTAATCAAGCAGTGTCTTTCCAGATGCTCAGAAATCCTATCCTTCAGTACCCTTTCCATTACTTTGCCTACCACCGAAGTAAGACTAACTGGCCTGTAATTCCCAGGGTTATCCCTAGTTCCTTTTTTGAACAGGGGCACGACATTCGCCACTCTCCAATCCCCGGGTACCACCCCTGTTGACAGTGAGGACGAAAAGATAATTGCCAACGGCTCTGCAATTTCATCTCTTGCTTCCCATAGAATCCTTGGATATATCCCGTCAGGCCCGGGGGACTTGTCTATCCTCAAGTTTTTCAAAATGCCCAACACATCTTCCTTCCTAACAAGTATTTCCTCGAGCTTACCAATCTGTTTCACACTGTCCTCTCCAACAATATCGCCCCTCTCATTTGTAAATACAGAAGAAAAGTACTCATTCAAGACCTCTCCTATCTCTTCAGACTCAATACACAATCTCCCGCAGCTTTCCTTGATCGGACCTACCCTCGCTCTAGTCATTCTCATATTTCTCACATATGTGTAAAAGACCTTGGGGTTTTCCTTGACCCTACCCGCCAAAGATTGTTCATGCCCTCTCTTAGCTCTCCTAATCCCTTTCTTCAGTTCCCTCCTGGCTATCTTGTATCCCTCCAATGCCCTGTCTGAACCTTGTTTCCTCAGCCTTACATAAGTCACCTTTTTCCTCTTAACAAGACATTCAACCTCTCTTGTCAACCATGGTTCCCTCACTCGACCATCTCTTCCCTGCCTGACAGGGACATACATATCAAGGACACGTAGCACCTGTTCCTTGAACAAGTTCCACATTTCACTTGTGTCCTTCCCTGCCAGCCTATGTTCCCAACTTATGCACTTCAATTCTTGTCTGACAACATCGTATTTACCCTTCCCCCAATTGTAAACCTTGCCCTGTTGCACGTACCTATCCCTCTCCATTATTAAAGTGAAAGTCACAGAATTGTGGTCACTATCTCCAAAATGCTCCCCCTAACAAATCTATCACTTGCCCTGGTTCATTACCCAGTACTAAATCCAATATTGCCCCTCCTCTGGTCGGACAATCTACATACTGTGTTAGAAAAGCTTCCTGGACGCACTGCACAAACACCACCCCATCCAAACTATTTGATCTAAAGAGTTTCCACTCAATATTTGGGAAGTTAAAGTCGCCCATGACTACTACGCTATGACTTCTGCATCTTTCCAAAATCTGTTTCCCAATCTGTTCCTCCACATCTCTGTTACTATTGGGGGGCCTATAGAAAACTCCTAACAAGGTGACTGCTCCTTTCCTATTTCTGACTTCAACCCATACTACCTCAATAGGGTGATACTCCTCGAACTGCCTTTCTGCAGCTGTTATACTATCTCTAATTAATAATGCCACCCCCCCCACCTCTTTTACCACCCTCCCTAATCTTATTGAAACATCTATAACCAGGGACCTCCAACAACCATTTCTGCCCCTCTTCTATCCAAGTTTCCATGATGGCCACCACATCGTAGTCCCAAGTACCGATCCATGCCTTACGTTCACCCACCTTATTCCTGATGCTTCTTGCGTTGAAGTATACACACTTCAACCCATCTCCGTGCCTGCAAGTACTCTCCTTTGTCAGTGTTCCCTTCCCCACTGCCTCATTACATGCTTTGGCGTCCTGAATATCGGCTACCTTAGTTGCTGGACTACAAATCCGGTTCCCATTCCCCTGCCAAATTAGTTTAAACCCTCCCGAAGAGTACTAGAAAACCTCCCTCCCAGGGTATTGGTGCCCCTCTGGTTCAGATGCAACCCGTCCTGCTTGTACAGGTCCCACCTTCCCCAGAATGCGCTCCAATTATCCAAATACCTGAAGCCCTCCCTCCTACACCATTCCTGCAGCCACGTGTTCAACTGCACTCTCTCCCTATTCCTAGCCTCGCTATCACGTGGCACCGGCAACAAACCAGAGATGACAACTCTGTCTGTCCTGGCTTTCAACTTCCAGCCTAACTCCCTAAACTCATTTATTACCTCCACACCCCTTTTCTACCTATGTCGTTGGCACCAATGTGCACCACGACTTCTGGCTGCTCACCCTCCCCCTTCAGGATCCTGAAGACACGATCTGAGACATCCCTGGCCCTGGCACCCGGGAGGCAACATACCTTCCGGGAGTCTCGCTCGCGACCACAGAATCGCCTATCTATTCCCCTAACCATTGAATCTCCTACAACTATTGCTTTTCTATTCTCCCCCCTTCCCTTCTGAGCCCCAGAGCCAGACTCAGTGCCAGAGACCTGGCCGCTAGGGCCTTCCCCCGGTAGGTCATCCCCCCCAACAGCATCCAAAACGGTATACTTGTTTTGAAGGGGAACGGCCACGAGGGATCCCTGCACTGTCTGCCTGTTTGTTTTTTTCCCCCTGACTGTAACCCAGCTATTCTTGTCCTGTACCTTGGGTGTGGTTACCTCCCTGTAACTCTTCTCAATCACCCCCTCTGCCTCCCGGATGATCCGAAGTTCATCCAGCTTCAGCTCCAGTTCCCTAACACGGTCTTTGAGGAGCTGAAGTTGGGTGCACTTCCCGCAGGTATAGTCAGTGGGGACACCGGTGGTATCCCTCACCACCCACATCCTACAGGAGGAGCATGTAACTGGCCTAGCCTCCATCCCCTCTTACCTTACAGAATATAGCTGCCGTGTGGACTAACTAGATCTCCGCCCTCCGACTCTGCTCCCAGTCAGCTACACTTCCTGTAAACTCCTGGCTCTCTTCGCACTCTTTGCGGAAATGTCAGAAACAAAATGAAAGGAGCACCTTACTCCCTCCTCACCTAACTCCCTCGGTCACCAAACTCTCACTATCGCACTCAAAAAGCACCAAATTCAGCACTCAGTGCAAACAAAGTCTGCACTGTAGGGGATCACTTTTATACTGTGAATCTAGCCTCTGAAAAACTGGCCTAATCCAATACTGTCCTTGACTAACAATGCCACCCTTCCCCTCTTTTACCACCATCCCTGAGCTTATTAAAATATCTAAACCCCGGCACCTGCAATAACCATTCCTGTCCCTGCTCTATCCATGTCTCCGAAATGGCCACAACATTGAAGTCCCAGGTACCAACCCATGCCGCAAGTTCTCCCACCTTATTCCGGATGCTCCTGGCATTGAAGACACACTTTAAACCACCTTCCTGCCTGCCGGTACACTCCTGCAACTTTGAAACCTTACTCACGACCTCACTACTCTCAACCTCCTGTATACTGGAGCTACAATTCAGGTTCCCAAGCCCCTGCTGAACTAGTTTAAACCCTCCCGAAGAGCATTAGCAAATTTCCCCCCCAGGATATTGGTACCCCTCTGGTCCAGGTGTAGACCATCCTGTTTGTCGAGGACCCACCGACCCCAGAATGAGCCCCAAATTATCCAGAAATCTGAAACCCTCCCTCCTGCACCATCCCTCTAGCCACGTGTTCAACTCCTCTATCTCCCTATTCCTCATCTCGCTATCACGCGGCATGGGTAACAACCCAGAGATAATAACTTTGTTTGGCCTAGATCTAAGTTTCCACCCTAGCTCCCTGAATTCCTGCCTTACATCCCTATCACTACCTATGTCGTTGGTACTGATGTGGACCACGACGTGAGGCTGCTCCCCCTCCCCCTTAAGTATCCACAAAACACGATCCGAGACATCACGCACCCTGGCTCCTGGGAGGCAACACACCAACCGCAAGTCTCTCTCGTTCCCACAGAATCTCCTATCTATCCCCCTAACTATGGATTCTCCAATGACTAATGCTCTACTCCTCTCCCCCCTTCCCTTCTGTGCAACAGTTTATCTTGGGTAATGATATAGCTGGATCGCAAGTGGCAGTGATGTCTACTGTGGTTGATAAGCCAGTGGAAAATCAGACAACTGAAGTGTTGAAGGACGAATATCCTGGGATTTTTCTGGATTGTGTAGTAACAAGGTCGCAAAGTCACAGGTTAAGAGAAGAGGAGAAATCAAAGAGTAAAGATGAAGTTGAAGTGCAATTATCAGAAACGATTTTTGATCAGATGGTTGAAAAAGAACAAGAACAGGTGGAGGATGAGGCGGATATTTTTAGTTCAGGAAAATTGGCGGAGTTACAACA
This sequence comes from Scyliorhinus torazame, assembly GCF_047496885.1. Taxonomy (NCBI): domain Eukaryota; kingdom Metazoa; phylum Chordata; class Chondrichthyes; order Carcharhiniformes; family Scyliorhinidae; genus Scyliorhinus; species Scyliorhinus torazame. The sequence goes on from NC_092710.1 coordinate 208,136,752, forward strand.
GAAAGATGTAGAAATAAAATGGATGTATCAGCAAGCATATACGGACGAGGAATCTGAGTGTATACCAGAGTGTTATTACCGTAAAAGTGATGGCTTGATGAGAAAATGGAGACCTTTACATATGCAGGTGGATGAAAAGTGGGCAGACGTTCATTGATGTCTTGATGAGAAGTTTATCAAGTAGTATTGCCGGTAGGGTATAGAAAGGAGGTGTTGCGAGTTGCACATGAGGTACCAGTGGGAGGTCATTTGGGGATAAGGCAAACTCAAGCAAAAATCCAGAAACATTTTTATTGGCCTGGACTACATAAAGATGTAGTTAAATTTTGTCAATCATATCACATATGTCAAGTGATAGGGAAACCTCAAGTAGTGATAAAACCAGCGCCCTGAATACCCATTCCAGCATTTGAGGAACCGTTTACAAGGGTCCTAATTGATTGCATTGGACCGCTTCCGAAAACAAAAAGTGGGAATCAATATCTTTTGCCTATAATGGATGCGTCTACGAGGTTTACAGAGGCCATTCCAGTACGTAATATTACAGCTAAAAAGATTGTGGAGGAGTTACTTAAATTCTTTTATGGACTACCCACAGAAATAGAATCGGATCAAGGATCAAATTTTACCTCAAAGTTATTCAAAGAAGTTATGGATAGCTTTGGAATAAAACAATTTAAATCATCTGCGTACCATCCAGAATCGCAGGGAGCATTAGAAAGGTGGCATCAGACATTAAAGACAATGTTAAGGGCTTATTGTCAAGATTATCCAGAGGATTGGGATAAAGTAATTCCATTCGTACTGTTTGCAATTAGGGATGCACCTAATGAGTCAATCAAATTTAGTCCTTTTAAACTAATTTTTGGTCATGAGGTAAGAGGACCATTTAAATTGATTAAGGAAAAATTGGTGGGTGAGAATTCGGAAATTACATTATTGGATTACGTGTCAAAGGGAACGATTAAATAGAGTAGGTGAATTGGCTAGACAACATTTGCAAGTTGCACAAAATGTCTTGAAGCGGGTAGCGGACAAGAAATCCAAAGTTCGTAGTTTTACCAGTGGAGATAAAGCTTTACTGTTGTTACCAGTGGTAGGTGAGCCTTTAAAAGCTAGCTTTGTTGACCTTATCAGATAGAAAGGAAATTAAGTGAGATGAATTATGTGGTTAAAACACCAGATAGAAGGAAGACTCACCGAGTGTGTCATGTGAATATGCTTAAAAGGTACTTTGAAAGGGAAGGAGAGAAAAAGGAGGTTTTAATGATAGTAACTCAAAGTGACGAACCAAATCCAGATGACTGAATTTGACATACCTCATTTTAAATTGGAAAATGAGGATGTTCTTAAAAATTGGGATGAATTGTTAAGTTACCTTCCAGAGGAAAAACGAACTGACCAGAAAGAATTATTGATATCACATGGGCAACTTTGTAGAGATAAATTGGGAAGTACTAAAATGATGTAGATGTGGGAAATGCTGTTCCTATCAAACAACATCCATATAGACTTAATCCTTTAAAATTGGCACAGGTTAACAAAGAGATTGAGAGCATACTTAAAAATGGCATAATTGAAGTGGATTGCAGCCAATGGAGCTCACCCATAGTGATGGTACTTAAACCAGACGGTACCCAACGGTTGTGTGTGGACTATAGAAAGGTGAATGCAATTACAAGAACGGACTCTTATCCTATTCCATGTTTGGAGGGTTGCATTGAGAAAGTGGGACAATCCGCTTTTATTTCCAAATTGGATTTACTTAAAGGTTGCTGGCAGGTACCTTTATCCGAATGGGCGAAGGAGATTTCAGCTTTTGTGACTCCAAGTGGTATATACCAATTCAAAGTTATGCCATTTGGCATGAAAAACGCCCAGCCACATTTCAACGGTCAACTAATACAGTTGTTTCAGGATTACCCAATTGTGTGGTATACATCGACAATCTGGTAGTTTTCAGCCAGACATGGAAAGAACATCTAAAACATCCGATGGAGTTATTCGATTGACTTCAGGAGGCGGGTTTGGTGATAAACCTAGCCAAAAGTGAATTTTGAAAAGCCCAAGTCACTTTCCTTGGTCATACAATTGGACAGGGTCGAATGGTCCCACGGGATATGAGCTATACTTCTGCTTTTTGAGTTTCAGTTTGAGAGAGCAGCTTGGTTGTGTCTGTGTGTTTCCAGTGAGCTGCATGAAGAAAACAAAGGGGCTGTAGCTGAAGTAACCAAAAGCAGCAGCACGGTTGAACCCTTTCTCACTATATATATTGAATGTAACCTAATGTGCTCCTGTATTGAAGGTTGGTTAAGTCTTTTGGATGTTAAAAGGACAGCTGAAACGATTACTTAGTCTTTGGGGGTTATCTTTGAATTAATGTGTGTTGAGATCTTCAATGGTTGTTTTAAAAAGGCTAACTTGAGTTGATAGAATAAACATTGTTTTGTTTTTAAAAAAACACTCATCCATTTATGCTGTATCACACCACTGTAGAGTGGGCCGTGTGCTCCCCACACCACAATCTATTAAAAGTTGCGGGTCAGTTGAACTCCATGCTGCACTTTGGGGTTCTCTAAACACTGACCCATAACACTGCCACATATCTGCCCATTTACCCATCCTGTCAACATCTTCCAGTAACCCAAGACACTCAACCTCACTGTTAACCACCCGGCCAATCTTTGTGTCATCCGCAAACTTACTGATCCTATCCCTCACATAGTCATCTATGTTGTTTATATAAATGCTGAATAATAGGGGACGCAGTACAGATCCCTGTGGTACACCACTGGACACTGGCTTCCAGTCACCCTCTGTCTCCTACAACTAAGCCAAATTTGAATCCATATTATCAAGTTACCCTGTATCCCATGTGCATTTGTCTTCTTTATAAGTCTCCCATGTGGGACCTTGTCAAAGGCTTTGCTGAAATCCATATCAACTTCATCAACTGCACTACCCTCATATACACACTTGGTCACCTCCTCAAAAAATTCAATCTGCAGGAGTTCCTCAGCATAGTGTCCTCGCCCCATCACCTTTAATTGTTTCAACAATGATGTTCCCTTGATAATAAATCAGAAGCGGGAGATGTTCGCTGATGATTCCACAATGTTCAGCACCATCCATGCTCCTTGGATACTTAATCAATTTGTGTCCATATGCAGCAAGACCTAGGAAATGTTCACGCTTTGGCTGATAAGTGGCAAGCACCATTTGCTTTCCACAATTTCCAAACAATAACCATCTCCAGCTAAAGAGAGTCTAATTATCTGCCCTTGACATTCAATGGCATTACTCTTCCTGCATCCCCCTCCAGTAACATCATGGTGGTTACCTTGATCAAAAACTGAACTGGACTAGCCTTATAAATATAGTGGCTACATAAGCAGGTCAGAGGCTGGGAATTCTGCAGAGAGTAGAATCACCTCCTAACTTCCCAAATCCTTTCTACCACTACAAAACACTAATCAGGAATGTAACGGAATGCTCTCCACTTGCCAGGATGATTGCAGCTCCAACAACACTCAAGAAACTCAACATCCACCAGAATAAAGCAGCCTGCCCGACTGGCATCCCATCTACCACCTTAAACAGTCACTCCCTCCACCATCGATATACAGTGGCATCAGTGCGTACCATCTACAAGATGTATTACAGCAACTAACAAAGGCCTCTTGAACAGCACCTTCCAAACCCACAACCACTACCACCTAGATGGACAAGGGCAGCAGATGCATGGGAACACCACTGCCTGCAGATTTTCCTTCAAGTCACACACCATCCTGTGAAAATAATTGAAGCTCCTGTGGGTGTATCTACACCGCATGCACTTCAGTGGTTTAAGCTCCACACCACCTTTTTAAGGGAAATTAGGGATGTGGAAAGATGCCAGCCTAGTCAGTGATGCCCACATCCCAGGGACAAATAGATATACAAAATAAAATCCTCATTCTCTGTCTGGCCTCTACTTACCACATCTACATAATGATTGGGAACTCAATATGTGGTGGACATGATACGCAATCCTGTGTCCTATTGTTACATGACATGGGGGTGGATTTTACAGGGAGATAGATTACCCATCTCCCTGACTAGAAGTCAGTCGGTGCTTCACTGACCAGGCATCCAGCTGCCATGCAGCGATATTACAGTGGGAGTGACCTTAATAGGGCCAGAGTGGGAGTTCTGCCTCCCCTTCAGGAAAAAAACACCATGCTAGAGACCTGCTGGCCAATCTGATTGGACGGCAGCTATGTAGCCCCAGCAGTGTCAGAAGACAGTGGCCAATGCTGGGCAGTCCCAAAGAAGAAGCAAACATGTCTCCCGGACTTGAGGTAAGTCCTGCGACTTTGGGCGTGCTCAGGTAGGAGACTCCAGTGAGAGGAGTCAGAAAGGAGGTGGCGTTAGAGAGGCTGGGGCAATGGAGGGTTCGTGGGTGGATACAGTCTTGGGCACAGAGACACTCTTAAAGGAGATACTCTCCCGTTCCTGCCTGACAGCTGCTCATGCAGGCAAAGCTGTTGGACTGCACACCTTGCTCCGCCTTCCACTGCAGGCTGAGAAATTGTGGTCAAAGTAGAATCAGGCCCATAAGTGCCAGCTTACTGGCCAATTAAGGGCCTCAATTGGCCTAAAGACAGGTAGGTTGCCTGATGCCTTACCCGCCTCCCATAATACGGGAAGAGGTTGGGGTGGGTAGGACGACAATGGGCTGGACACCCGATCTCTTTTCCAAGCTCTCCCACTGCCTTCAAATACGCTGGCAAGGGCTCAGATAAAATTAATTCCATGGTGTCCTAAAGGTCCTTCATGCTACCAAAGGTTTCACTTATATAGTGCGATCTAACCAAATTGCAACAGAGTCCCGTGATGGGCGCGTTTAGCCAGGTGATTCCCGGTGCTCGCAGCGTGAGAAACACCGCACTGTCTATTGGAACTTTGTTTCAATTTGGAGCCTCAGCGGGGAACACCTCGCCAAGGCCGCACTTGCCGTCCAGATCTCTCGGCCACCTGACACAACCCCTGAAAACCCCAAAGCCCCAACTCACCTATAAGGGTGTCCTCGGGCCTCCCGCATCCTCAGACCCGATTCCCGCTGCGGGAATAAATGCCAGTCTGGCACCTTGACATTGTCAACATGGCCCTGCCAGCTGACAATTCCACCTGGGCACCTTGGCAGTGCCAGAGTATGAGGCTGCTAGTGCCAGGGTGCCAGGCTGGCAGCACCCAGGTGGCACCAGCAGTGCCAGGGTGCCACCCTTCCTTGAAAGCAAGCATCTGGGGGCCTGTGATCGCCATGGAGACTCCCCCCAAGGGCCTTTTCATCTGGTCCCCGTTTATGGAGACTGTTCTGTTCCGTGCCCTTGCTGTTGCTCACAGAACTATTGATGAATTACTTAAATGATGATTTATTGTTTAACATGTGGAATTATAACATCAGGAATGTTATACAGACTAGTTTGCTCTGGAACTATCCGATGTGCGACTGTCCTTGTGTACTCCTTACTGCCAACTGATGAGTCAGCCACAATACGTGACCAAGGTCTGACACCGCCAGCTGGTTGGAGGTCGCATTGCTATCTGCATACAGTTTTATTCACAGACATATCATCACAGAGACCAGCACTGAACGGCACTCGCCCGAGGTCTCTGAGGCGGAGGGGCTAGATCCCAATGCCTCAGGTAGATCAGAGGAGTTTTGCAAAATACTGATCCATCCCACAATGGGTGGGATTCAGATCGCAACATCTCGTGAGATTGCGTTAGATCTCGCGAGGCACAGCAAGCCGGGTAAATCTCAAAAGAGGATCTCGAAGCATCTACCTGCTGCGCCCCCTTTCGGGCGCAATGCGGCCGGTAGATCAAGCCCATTACTTTTCATTGTCTACTCAAAAAAATAGATGAAACTCAACAGTAAGTAACATGGACACGTAAAATTACACCCCTGTTGTGAAAACCCTTATCCAACCAACAAGTTATTTATTTAGGACATACTAGGACCCTTTATTTAGGACATACTATTGGTTAAATTAATTTAAATTTCGAGGGAATACATTTTAATCTTCATACATTCTCTAATTATCAACCAAATTTGAAATTGCTTTCAGCTTTATAACACAAATCTAGGTCACATCTGCTCTACTATCGATGGCGCACAAGAGGCAATGTATTCAGAATAGTAAATAAATGTTGTTTATAGGATATTGTGCCATATTAAAATATTTATCAAAATAGAGTATCCACATAGTCCAGTTGAAGAACTTACGGCTTCTTTAAAAATTGATTCATTTCAATCTGTAAACAGACAGCATTATGTCGTCCTTCACAAGATGAGTGTAAGAAGGCTGTTTATACATTCTAGTGAAATTTATTTCAAAGGTATTCTATCAAAAGCATAAATGCATCAACTTGATGGAAATTAAACGCCACAACGTGCAGGGTTTGGGGCTGATAAAGCTGAAGGTTGTGCATAGGGCACACCTCACGAGGGCGAGGATGAGCCAATTCTTTGAGGGGGTGGAGGATGTATGTGAGCGCTATGGGAGGAGCCCCGCAAACCGTGTTCACATGTTTTGGTCCTGTCCGAAACAGGAGGAGGATTGGAGGAGGTCTTTAAGGTCATCTTGGGGGTGGGTAAATGGAATGAAATGAAAATGAAAAGAAATGAAAAATGAAATGAAATGAAAATCGCTTATTGTCACAAGTAGGCTTCAAATGAAGTTACTGTGAAAAGCCCCAAGTCGTCACAGTCCGGCGCCTGTTCGGGGAGGCTGGTACAGGAATTGAACCCATGCTGCTGGCCTGCCTCGGTCTGCTTTAAAAGCCAGCTATTTAGCCCTGTGCTAAACCAGCCTGTGCATGTGAGTTTGGAACCAGGGCCCCGAGAAGCCATATTCGGGGTGTCGGACCAGCTTGGGCTGCAGGCGGGTGCGGGGGCCTTTGCCTCGCTGATTACGGGTCCTGGTGGGGTGGAGGTCAGCTTCTCCTGTGCCTTGGCGTGGCGGGGGGAGCTGCTGGAATTTTTGACGCTCGAGAAGGTGAAGTTCGAGTTGAGAGGGAGGATGGAAGGGTTCTAAAACTCATGGGCATTGTTTATCCTGCACTGTCAAGAATTGGATGCCATCAAATGTTAGTGGGGGAAGGGTGAGTGCATTGTTTATTGTTTATCATGGATTGGATGCCCGTGGATTCTCTTTTTGTCTTTCTTGTTTTGTATTTGGGATATTGGGGGGAGGTTTGGGTTTGTATGTTGAAGGGGATGCTGGTTGCTGCCAGGGTATGTTGGGGGATTGCTATTGCATTTGTCTGGAATCTTTTGTTGGCTGTATATTTGATGAAAAAGTGGAAAATGAGGTGAACAAAATATATTTTTTAAAAACTTGATGGAAATGGTCACAGTCTCTTTTCTTATCCAAAACGTCATGGGCTCAAGTTCCACTTGTTAATCAGACTGACAGACTGATGCTCCAGTGCAGCACGAGGGAAGTGCCACATTGTTGAAGTCTTTTGTTTGAGCTGTTAAACCGAATGCATGTCTACCTGTTCACGCCATGCTAAAAATCCCATGGCAACCTTTGAAGTAGAGCAATAAAACTGTTCCGGTCAACATTGTTCCCTCGACAATTGAAACTGTTTTTTGTGGCATAGAGTTGATGGGTAGATTCTCCATTGCCCGATGTCGGTATCAGGGGCGAGATTCTCCAACCCCCCGCCGGGTCGGAGAATCGCCGGGAGCTGGTGTGAATCCCGCCCCCGCCGGTTGCCGAATTCTCCACCACCGGATATTCGGCGGGGGCGGGAATCGCGCCGTGCTGGTTGGCGGGCCCCCCCCGCGCGATTCTCCGGCCCGGATGGGCCGAAGTCCCACCGCTAAAATGCCTGTCCAGCCAGCGTAGATTAAACCACCTACCTTACCGGCGGGACAAGGCGGCGCGGGCGGGCTCCGGGGTCCTGGGGGGGGTGCGGGGCGATCTGGCCCCGGAGGGTGCCCCCACGGTGGCCTGGCCCGCCATCGGGGCCCACTTTTACCAACTTTTACAGATGCACCATAGAAAGCATCCTATCAGGCTGCATCACAGCCTGGTATGGCAACTGCTCAGTCCAGGACCGCAAGAAACTTCAGAGAGTCGTGAACACCGCCCAGTCCATCACACAAACCTGCCTTCCACCCATTGACTCCATCTACACCTCCCGCTGCCTGGGGAAAGTGGGCAGTATAATCAAAGAGCCCTCCCACCCGGCTTACTCACTCTTCCAACTTCTTCCATCGGGCAGGAGATACAGAAGTCTGAGAACACGCACGAACAGACTCAAAAACAGCTTCTTCCCCACTGTCACCAGATTCCTAAATGACCCTCTTATGGACTGATTTCATTAACACTACACCCTGTATGCTTCATCCGATGCCAGTGCTTATGTAGTTACATTGTATATGTTGTGTTGCCCTATTATGTATTTTCTTTTATTCCCTTTTCTTCTCATGTACTTAATGATCTGTTGAGCTGCTCGCAGAGAAATACTTTTCACTGTACCTCGGTACACGTGACAATAAACAAATCCAATCCAATCCAAATCCAAATCCGATCCGCGGGCGGGTCTGTGCCGTGGGGGCACTCTTTCCCTTCCACCTTCGCCATGGTCTCCACCATGGCGGAGGCGGAAGAGACTTCCTCCACTGCACATGTGTGGGAATGCCGTCAGCGGTCGCTAACGCTCCCGCGCATGCGCCGCCCGGAGATGTCATTTCCGCGCCAGCTGGCGGGGCACCAAAGGCCTTTTCCGCCAGCTGGCGGGGCGGAAATTCGTCCTGCGCGGGCCTAACCCCTTAAGGTTGGGGCTCGGCCCCCAAAGATGCGGAGCATTCCGCACCTTTGGGGCGGCGCGATGCCCGACTGATTTGCGCCGTTTTGGGTGCCAGTCGGCGGACATCGCGCCGTTTCCGGAGAATTTCGCCCCAGGATTCGCAATCTGGCAGAGAATGGAGCATCAAGGGAAAACTGGTTTGGCACCCTTGCAATGTTCCAATCCTCTGCCGGCGGCCTCGGCGTGCTTTCTGCCCCAATGCTGGCTGGAGAATGCAAATCACCAATTTGAATTCATTTCCATTTGATTAACAGGCTGGAAGCCCGATTCACCATCCCCCACTTCATTATGCACCGACCTTCCTCAGCGGGAAATCGCAGGTAGGTGTTGGTGCAAGAGCTTTGGCGGGTGTGGGGGGTGCCCCACTGCTGGAACTCTGTATCCCCCCAACCTGGCAGGGGGCCGAACCCTCACCCTGCTCCACATGGAGCCCCACCATGAGCCGGGCACCAATGCTGAGAGCAGCTCTACACCAGCCCTCTGCCCGAGACTCAGGAGACCCCGGAGCTCGGGTTGGAGGATGACACTGATTTCCCATCGCAGCTGTCCACAAGACCTTCCAAGATCCCAGAAACACTCACCTTGTTTGGGCATGTGAGTAAAGAGGCTCCCGGGACACTATTTAGTGCTCACCACACAGCTGATCCGATACAGCAGGTGGAGGTAGGAACACCCGAGGGGGCGGACGGTCGGAGGACAGGCTAACCCAGTGACTAGCTGCCATCCAGATGGGCCTCGAGCTTCTGGAACAAACAGTCCCATCCATAGTGGAGAATGGAGGAGGAATCTTGTAAAGGGTCTAGTTTGAGGGCTATGGTGACGGAAGCGTTGCCAACGGCTCCAAGTAAGTATTCAGAGCGCCCGGTTGTGCAATCCACGGTGAAGATATGGAATCAGTTGAGGAGGCATTTTAGGGTGGAAGGGATGTTGGTGTTAACGTCGCTGTGCGAGAATCATGGGGTTGAGCCGGGAGGTGGGGCTGGTCAAGGTGAGGGATCTGTATTTGGAGGAAGGATTCGCCAGTCTGGAGGAGCTAAGGGAGAGGGTAGAGCTGCCGAGGGGTAGTGAGTTCAGGTATTTGCAGGTTAGCGACTTTGCGCGAAAGGTCTGGAGGGGAAATATTTGTACAGCCTGTATAGTTAATTGCTGGGAAGTATGTTTCCCGGGGTGTTTGTAGTGTTGTAACCTGTTTTGATACATGTTGGTAATAAAATACATCTACAGTGGAGATGCCGTCGCAGAGCCAGGGACTACATGAGGGGATGTCGGTGGGCATCCATCACCCGCAGGTGCAGTTGGAGGAGTCCAACCGCGTGCAGCAGCAGGGTGTGATGCCGGTCATGTGTGCAACCCAGGCCAACACCGCATGGGTGGCGTCCGCGGTGGAAGCAAAGGGGGTGACAGTTTTGGCTATGGATCGGCATGTCCAAGGCCTGGGGCATTCTGTGCAGGAGCTGGCTGAGGCCCAGAACAGGATTGCCGCCTCATACTCGACTGCAGAAGCTTCCTCCTCCCAGTGCTAGGCCCGCTCGTACAGCCGCAGTGCATCCCCCAGGGCAGCGGCGACCAGCAGGATGGTCACCATTGCTGGTTGATAATAATCTCTATTAGTTTCACAAGTAGGCTTACATTAACACTGCAATGAAGTTACTGTGAAAATGCCCCAGTTGCCAGACTCCGGCGCCTGTTCGGGTAGACTGAGGGAGAATTCAGAATGTCCAATTCACCTGACAAGCACGTCTTTTGGGACTTGTGGGAGGAAACTGGAGCACCCGGAGGAAACCCACGCAGACATGGGGAGAAAGTGACGACTCCGCACAGAGAGTGATCGAAGGCGGTAATTGAATCTGGGTCCCTGGTGCTGGGAAGCAACAGTGCTAACCACTGCATTACCTTGCTGCCCATTCGAATTCCAATATCCATTGTCTGCATGAGGTGAAAGGACAGCATGTTAGCATGGTGCGTACTCCCGTGCCCAACCAGATCCCCGGACTACATGGTGGCCCCGGTTGGAACTGCGGACTCTGCCCCCACATGTTCCCCCCCATCCCCGTACCCCGGCCCCGTCACTGCCCGGCATGTGGGAGCCCTGGCGATGCCAGGGGTATCATCGGCTGGCACTGCCCTTGCTAGGGATATGCACTGCGGCCCCTGCCCACGCCTCTTAGGGGCTTCTGTAGGCATTGCCCTGGGTGGGGGGGGGGGGGGGTGATGGAGTGTGGTATGGGAGGTGGGGTGGTGGGGGGCACCCATACATGTCACTCTGCAGAACCAGGGGCCAAATTGGGTGGTCAGTGGGTGCACAGCAAGATGGCTGCCTTGCAAGCCTTGGGAATCGCGGTCTGTGACTGGACACCGCCCCAGTCCTGTGGGGAGTCACCCCAGCCGCTCCACCTGTTTTCCCTGTCACCCCCCCCCAATCCGCCGGCCCTGCCAGGGACCATCAGCCAGTGTCCAGCCCAGCAGACCACAGTTGCTCCTCTATGTGCCTACCTCCTCTCTCTCTCTCCCTCATCAGCTACGACGCCGGTTTCACGATTTTTAAAAGCACAAGTGAGGTTGCCAATTGGATTCAAAATTGGCTGGACGACAGAAGACAGAGGGTGGTTGTAGAGGGTTGTTTTTCAAACTGGAGGCCTGTGACCAGTGGTGTGCCTCAGGGATCGGTGCTGGGTCCACTGTTATTTGTGATTTATATTAATGATTTGGATGAGAATTTAGGAGGCATGGTTAGTAAGTTTGCAGATGATACCAAGATTGGTGGCACAGTGGATAGTGAAGAAGGTTATCTAGGATTGCAACGGGATCTTGATCAATTAGGCCAGTGGGCCGACGAATGGCAGATGGAGTTTAATTTAGATAAATGTGAGGTGATGCATTTTGGCAGATCGAATCAGGCCAGGACCTACTCAGTTAATGGTATGGCGTTGGGGGGGGTTATAGAACAAAGAGATCTAGGAGTACAGGTTCATAGCTCCTTGAAGGTGGAGTCGCAGGTGGACAGGGTGGTGAAGAAGGCATTTGGCATGCTTGGTTTCATTGGTCAGAACATTGAATACAGGAGTTGGGACGTCTTGTTGGAGTTGTACAAGACATTGGTACGGCCACACTTGGAATACTGTGTGCAGTTCTGGTCACCCTATTATAGAAAGGATATTATTAAACTAGAAAGAGTGCAGAAAAGATTTACTAGGATGTTACCGGGACTTGATGGTTTGAGTTATAAGGAGAGGCTGGATAGACTGGGACTTTTTTCCCTGGAGCGTAGGAGGCTTAGGGGTGATCTTATAGGGGTCTATAAAATAATGAGGGGCATGGATAAGGTAGATGGTCAACATCTTTTCCCAAAGGTAGGGGAGTCTAAAACTAGAGGGCATAGGTTTAAGGTGAGAGGGGAGAGATTCAGAAGGGCCCAGAGGGGCAATTTCTTCACTCACAGGGTAGTGTGTGTCTGGAATGTGCTGCCAGAGGTAGTAGTAGAGGCGGGTACAATTGTGTCTTTTAAAAAGCATTTAGATAGTTACATGGGTAAGATGGGTATAGAGGGTTATGGGCCAAGTGCGGGCAACTGGGACTAGCTTAATGGTAAAAACTGGGCGGCATGGACTGGTTGGGCCGAAGGGCCTGTTTCCATGCTGTAAACTTCTATGATTCTATGATTCCATAAGTGACCCACGCCTACGGGAACCCGACCCATCGGAGGAGGAGAATCGTGGAGGCCCCGGAGAATACTGGGTCGGGCCTGCTAATGACATGCAAACGGTGTTTGCTGTACGTGCGTTCTGGACTGCATTGATGTCGCTGTCAAGGTAACGGAGAATTGCAATTTGGCGTCAAATCGGCGCCTGCCGCGATTTTGGCATCAGAACCTGTTCTCTGCCCAATCGCGTTTCCCGACTTCGGCGTCAGCCATCGCTGAATCCCGCCCAGATCTCCTCTCATTCTTCCAAACTGCAGTGAGTACAGGTCCAATCTGCTCAACCCTTCATTCCAGGAATCAACCTTCTCTGAACTGCCTCCAATGCAAATTTATCTCTCCTTAAATCTGGAGAACAAAACTTTATGCAGTACTCCAGATGAGCTCTCACCATTGCCCTGAACAGGTCAAACAATAATTCCCTACTTTTATACTCCATTCCCCTTGCAATAAAGACTTACTGTATCTCTCCTAAGTTGTAGACATAAATCTACTTGAGATAGCTCAGCGATGTTTAGTCCTACCCCAGCCCACTGGGTATTTGCAAATTCTGATAAAATGCACCTTAACACATTGCTTGGGTTGGTTAAGATATTCAATCAGAAATTATTTGGAATTATTCATTCAGGCTCCTGAATGAAACCTGTTACGTATGTCATTACATGCAAACAAATGCTAATGAGAGCTAATGAATGCAACATAATACATTGGTGATGCTCAAACTGAAAAACTGAATTGAGATAACAGAGAAAATCATGTTTTGCATAATTAAAATTATTCATATTATTCAACCATTTCATGATTTTTAGGCTTAATCTTCAAGACTCTGCAGAAGGGCAAACATCTTAATCTTGAATGACAATTTGGTCCTCTCAAATTATGGCAGCGCTTTCTTGAAATGCATTTAGAATAATACTCAGACTTTTAGTATTGACACCTTATTACATCGAAGTGTCACAAAGCGATTTCCAGAATTGAATCTGGAATGGAAGTCAATTGTTTCCTTGGCAAAAGACATGTTGAAGGCAGCAGTACATCAGATTGCTGGCCTTGCATTGTTTTCAGTTGGTCCTGCTCTCAATGGCATCTAAAGTATAACCATACTCTTTGCTGAACCATTGTCTTGCATAGTTTCTTTTTAGATTTGATGACATAAGGGTGTTTAATTATTCACAATGCCAGTTGATTTGTTTGATCATTCCAGAGTGGGATTGCTATTGCCATGATCTGAAAATGTACCTCCTACTTCTGTTCAGTTCAGTGAGTAGCAACATTAGTTAGCGCAAGTGACAATGCTGAAGAAGGAAGAAGGAATAAAGTTGGTGTGAAAAAAATGACAGAACCAAAATGGATTAATAACAAAGAAAACAGGGCAGCACGGTGACACAGTGGGATAGCACTGCTGCCTCACGGTGCCGAGATCCCAGGTTCGATCCCTGCTCTGGGTCACAGTCCGTGTGGAGTTTGCACATTCTCCCCGTGTTTGCGTGGGTTTCGCACCTGCAACCCAAAGATGTGCAGGTACGTGGATTGGCCACGCCAAATTGCCCCTTAATTGGAAAAAAACGAATTGGGTACTCCAAATTTATTTTTTTAAATCAAAAATCATTAAAAAGAAAAAAAAATTAACAAAGAAAAAACTGTAGCTGCTTGAAATTAGAAAATAGAGCAACCATATTGGAAATACAGAGGACATCAGGTAACAACTAAAAGTAGGTTAAGCCAATTAAAACAAGATGCCATTAACAGATTATCCAAAGATGTGCCAATATTGCAAGGCTTCATATACTGAATAATTTTACAAATCCACTTTGCATTGTCCAGGCCTAACAATAAATTAGGAGGTTCTGGACACTATAATTTGAACATTAGATTGCTTCACAGTGATCACACCATTCATCAGATGAATCCAATAATGTTTTATTAATGTTAAGTAATTTTACTAACCTCTCCTGAATTGTCAAAGGCTCTCCAAATTTGCTGGTTGGAAATTAGCTTTTTTTATGTAAAGCGATGCATCAGCAAATCCTGTGAGGACAGAATGACATGCATCTTTGTAAACTCAGTGCTTCTAGACAGACATTATAGGGATTTGGAATCTGAAAAATGTGATACAACGTGTTTCCATTTGTAAACTATTATTGCCTTCAGAATAATAAATGCAATAAACACTGATTGTCATTATTTTTTTAGTCCTGTCCAGATTTTCTGTTTCAAATTATGATTTGGAAAATGCTGTGTGGCCAAGAATTGTGTGCTGCCTCGGTCTGCCAACCATTCAAACAGTCAAAGTGCAGTGGAAGGGAGTGTGAGGAATAGAGGGGATTGAGGGACATTGGCAGAGGAGGGATGTGTAAAAGTGCCAGTACTAATGGAGGGTGTGTGTAAAGGTACCAGTACTGATGGAGGGTGTGCGCAAAGGTGCCAGTACTGAGGGAGAGGGTGTGTAAAGGTGCCAGTACTGATGGAGAGGGTGTGTAAAAGTGCCAGTACTGATGGAGGGTGTGTGTAAAGGTGCCAGTACTGATGGAGAGGGGTGTGTAAACAAACAAAGAACAAAGAACAAAGAAACGTAAAGCACAGGAACAGGCCCTTCGGCCCTCCAAGCCCGTGCTGACCATGCTGCCCGACTAAACTACAATCTTCTACACTTTCTGGGTCCGTATCCCTCTATTCCCATCCTATTCATGGATTTGTCAAGATGCCCCTTAAATGTCACTATTGTCCCTGCTTCCACCACCTCCTCCGGCAGCGAGTTCCAGGCACCCACTACCCTCTGTGTAAAAAATGTGCCTCGTACATCTCCTCTAAACCTTACCCCTTGCACCTTAAACCGATGCCCCCTAGTAATTGACCCCTCTACACTGGGGAAAAGCCTCGGACTATCCACTCTGTCTATGCCCCTCATAATTTTGTAGACCTCTATAATGTTGCCCCTCAACCTCCGTCGTTCCAGTGAGAACAAACCGAGTTTATTCAACCGCTCCTCATAGCTAATGCCCTCCATACCAGGCAACATCCTGGTAAATCTCTTCTGCACCCTCTCTAAAGCCTCCACATCCTTCTTGTAGTGTGGCGACCAGAATTGAACACGATACTCCAAGTGTGGCCTAACTAAGGTTCTATACAGCTGCAACATGATTTGCCAATTCTTATACTCAATGCCCCGGCTAATGAAGGCAAGCATCCCGTATGCCTTCTTGACTACCTTCTCCACCTGTGTTGCCCCTTTCAGTGACCTGTGGACCTGTACACCTAGATCTCTCTGACTGTCAATACTCTTGAGGGTTCTACCATTCACCGTATATTCCCTACCTGCATTAGACCTCCCAAAATTCATTACCTCACATTTGTTGGGATTAAACTCCATCTGCCATCTCTCCACCCAAGTCTCCAAACGATCTAAATCCTGCTGTATCCTCTGACAGTCCTCATCGCTATCCGCAATTCCACCAACTTTTGTGTCGTCTGCAAACTTACTAAAGGTGCCAGTACTGATGGGGGAGGTGTGTAAAGGTATCAGTACTGATGGTGGGTGTGTGTAAAGGTGCCAGTACTGATGGAGGGTTTCTGTAAAGGTGTCAGTACTGAAGGAGGGTGTGTGTAATGGTGTCAGTACTGATGGAGGGTTTCTGTAAAGGTGTCAGTACTGAAGGAGGGTGTGTGTAATGGTGTCAGTACTGAAGGAGGGTGTGTGTAATGGTGTCAGTACTGAAGGAGGGTGTGTGTAAAGGTGTCAGTACTGAAGGAGGGTGTGTGTAATGGTGTCAGTACTGATGGAGGGTTTCTGTAAAGGTGTCAGTACTGAAGGAGGGTGTGTGTAATGGTGTCAGTACTGAAGGAGGGTGTGTGTAAAGGTGCCAGTACTGATGGAGGGTTTGTGTAAAGGTGCCAGTGCTGATGGAGGGTTTGTGTAAAGGTGTCAGTTCTGAAGGAGGGTGTGTGTAAAGGTGTCAGTACTGATGGAGGGGCTGTGTCAAGGTGCCCGTACTGATGGAGGGTGTGTGTAAAGGTGCCAGTGCTGATGGAGGGTGTGTCTAAAGGTGCCAGTACTGATGGAGGGTGTGTGTAAAGGTGCCAGTACTGATGGGGATGTGTGTCAAGGTGCCAGTACTGATGGAGGGTGTGTCTAAAGGTGCCAGTACTGATGAAGGGTGTGCGTAAAGGTGCCAGTACTGATGGAGGAGTGTGTCAAGGTGCCAGTACTGATGGCGGATGTGTCTAAAGGTGCCAGTACTGATGGAGGAGGTGTGTAAAGGTGCCAGTACTGATGGAGGAGGTGTGTAAAGGTGCCAGTACTGATGGAGGATGTGTCTAAAGGTGCCAGTACTGATGGAGGTGGTGTGTAAAGGTGCCAGTACTGATGGAGGAGGTGTGTAAAGGTGCCAGTACTGATGGAGGATGTGTCTAAAGGTGCCAGTACTGATGGAGGTGGTGTCTAAAGGTGCCAGTACTGATGGAGGAGGTGTGTAAAGGTGCCAGTACTGATGGAGGATGTGTCTAAAGGTGCCAGTACTGATGGAGGAGGTGCGTAAAGGTGCCAGTACTGATGGAGGAGTGTGTCAAGGTGCCAGTACTGATGGCGGATGTGTCTAAAGGTGCCAGTACTGATGGAGGAGGTGTGTAAAGGTGCCAGTACTGATGGAGGATGTGTCTAAAGGTGCCAGTACTGATGGAGGTGGTGTGTAAAGGTGCCAGTACTGATGGAGGTGGTGTGTAAAGGTGCCAGTACTGATGGAGGTGGTGTGTAAAGGTGCCAGTGTTGATGGAGGTGGTGTGTAAAGGTGCCAATACTGATGGAGGGTGTGTGTAAAGGTGCCAATACTGATGGAGGTGGTGTGTCAAGGTGCCAGTATTGAAGGCCGGGGTTGTGTAAGGGTGCCAGTATTGATTGAGGTGGTGTGGAAATATGCCAGTACTAATAGAGGGGGGGTGTAAAAGTGCCAGTATTGATGGAAGGGGTGTATATAGGTGCCTATATGGATGGAATTGGTGTGTAAAAGTACTGATTGGGGGGGGGGGGGGGGGGGGGGGGGGATGTAAAGGGGCCAGTACTGATGTAGCGGTCTGTTGCAAGGGTCACATGCTCCCAAGCTTTGGTGGAAGTTGGCAGGTAAGAATATGAAACGAAATGAATGAATGAAATGAAAATCGCTTATTGTCACGAGTAGGCTTCAATGAAGTTACTGTGAAAAGCCCCTAGTCGCCACATTCCAGCGTCTGTTCGGGGAGGCTGTTACGGGAATATGCAGGACTAGGAAACAGTTCTCTTGCCATGTATTTAATTCACCCAGATCCCCTGCACACACACACACCCTTCCCCCCCCGAGGAAGTGGACCAGCTGAGATAGAATAAGGCTCAGACCCTGGCTGGGACACATTAGGTACGTCATGAATAGCAAAAGGGACGGAGTCTGGTTAGGCACTCTAGAGAATGGTGCAGAGGGGATGACAAACAGCCTCGGGCATGAAGAAGAGCCAGTACCTTGGAGACAGTCTCCTGTACCTATCACTGCCTCTAGCTGAGCAGATGGCAGTGTCAGTGCAGACTAATTCTGTCACTGATTTGCGGGGAAGGTTGCTGAATGAGTTGAGATTTATG
Source organism: Scyliorhinus torazame (assembly GCF_047496885.1). Taxonomy (NCBI): domain Eukaryota; kingdom Metazoa; phylum Chordata; class Chondrichthyes; order Carcharhiniformes; family Scyliorhinidae; genus Scyliorhinus; species Scyliorhinus torazame. The sequence goes on from NC_092710.1 coordinate 208,154,919, forward strand.
GGGTTTGATGGACACCCAAAGCTAGTGGTGGTGAAGATCACCGTGGCCCTCAACATGTATGCTTCCAATTCTTCTAAGAGTTTATTGGGCACATACCTGGGTTGTATTAAGTGTAGAAGGGTGTTCTTTTTACCCCACAACAGACTGGAATGGTGTGGGTAGCTCTCCCCTGCAGGCTTTGAAATCAAAGACCCGGAATCATTACACTGGGACCGTTTCGCAAGGGAGAGTGAGCAAGGCTCACCATTTATGCCTGACCGGTGACCCTGTCCTTATGCCACGCCAGCTATCCTGACAACCACCTACACCTGTGTGATTCTCTCTCTTGTCGGTGACGAAAACTACCACCCTGTAAGTGCCTCACAGGGGCTGCTTCACAAGAGAGAGAGAAGGAGGAATCCCTGTTTATCCCTAATCAGCTGGTTCCACCTGGGAGAGCGTTTGGAGGCGCCCAGACCCCATCAAAGATTCTCGACTGCGGAATTATGTCCTGGCACTTGAGTGTGACTTGGCCAGGGCGAGCAATAAGGGAACAGCAAGACCACAACCAAGGTAAATTAAAATTAAGTAATTTATTCAAGAAAAAGGAAGTCCAGTTTACGAAATCCACAACCCAAATTGAAATCTACACGCACACACTTGCAATTATGTCTATGAGAACTAGGATGAACGGCACAATGAAAAATCCTTACTTTAAACAAGTTTTAGCAATGTTTTACAAGAGGTTGTTATATACCGTCCCTTACCACCCCTCTTCAACAAGCCTAGCCTAATTGGGGGTTTCTGTAAGCTGACAAATATAATAACCTCTTGTAAAACATTGCTAAAACTGTTTAAAGTACTTCTGAGTAAAATCTACCCATGATCGCTCTCTCACTTGTCTATGTCCTGTATCTTTAAGCGCACATGTTTCAATGGAGCCGGCTGGCTCCTCCCACTGATCGATTCCAAGCCAAAAGGCGCGCTAATCACCCTCGGAAGAAGTTAACCTGATCAGTTTCTTCGCAATAGCTGATGATGTCTCCGGAGTTTGCCTGATTGCTTGCAAATGGCTCCTAGGAGATACTAGGACAGTTTGAATTAGTTTGCCATTAGTCGAATTTGGGCAGGTTTGGGCAGAAACTTATTTCCATAGTCATTGTCTTCCTCAGCTCACTCTGAGCCATCCACATTCCTGGCATAATTTTTCTGTTGGCCCTGCCCTGGCCCATTGTCCCCTTTGTTCTTCTCTGGGATGATCTTGTGATGTTTATTTCTCTGTCTGGCTGCTTCCAGCCATTTTGTTGCAGGCTTTTTGCAGGAAAGCTTTCTTATTTTAAAATGTCTTTAAGTCTTGCCATTTTTGTACCAATTTCATTTCATTTCATTTTCATGTTGCCCTAACTGGTACAGATGGAGAGTTGCCATAACTTACACAAGCTGTGTTCCATTAATGCATTAATGAGGCGATCTATGCCCTGTTCAAGAAGATTGGCAAATATGTGCATTACTGAACCAACCTGGACAGTCAGGCAGAAGTCCCCTTTTGGGGTCAGCAAAGGTAGATCTGTCTGATAGGATATGCTGCTCGCCTCCAACTGGATGGTCATTCCCCACCCATTTCATGCACCCTCTCACCTTGCCAGATGTAAGCCCCAAAGAGGAAACTAGAATAGAGCATTCACCTTGTGGAGTGAAGGAGGTCATTGGACCTGGGAGCTGGCATTGCCCTAGTTTCTGGGGCTGACACCATGGCTGATGACCTCCTCTGCCATCTTCATCAAGTCTTTTTTTGACCAGGCAAGAGGGTTTCTTCTTAGGGAGAGGACCTCTTGCATCTCCAGTGCAGCTTGGAGGCGAACCTGCAGAAGGACATCACGAAAACATGGGGCCACCAGTTGTCTTCCCTCTGCCATTGCAGCAGTTTCTTTAGATGTCAAGTAGGCCAGGCAATCCTTTCAAACAGAACAGCAGGGCATGCTGCAGCTATTCAAATATGATGGCAGTATCTGCCTTTGAGTAAAGTGATGCCACCATCAGTGCTTTGTTTCAGCTGAGAAGCAGCTGAATGTCACATTTAGTAAAACAGGACATAGATTAAATTGGTCAATTTAATACTTTCCTCTTAATTTGATACTTTAAGAAATAAAAGGAAAAGCCTAAAACCATTCAATGTTGTGCAATAAACATTGTAAACCTTATTTGGACTTTTAACACAACACGACTACTCAATAAAAGGTTGTTTATCTTCCAGGCTAAGGCTACAGACTAAGCACTGTGGTGCATGAAGACTTACATATGTACTCTTTGGAGACAGGGTTTAATGGTGCCATAAATGAGCTTTCTTTCAATGTTTCTGAGAGGGAGTACTGGCTGTGGCTTGAGCTCTCTCCTTATTTGGACATGGTCCAAAGTAAGCAGCTGTCACAATTATTTTTTTTCTAAATGATTTGTTGTTACTCATGTTCTTTTACTGCCTGTGTTATTGTGTGAAAATATTTGCATTAGTCTGTAGGCTTTCTTGTCCTAATCCTGCTTTTAGCTGCTGCAACTCAGGATGCGATTGATTTTTGGGAAATCCAGGGACGTGGTTCAATTCCCGGCTTGGGTCACTGTCTGTGCAGAGTTTGCACATTCTCCCCGTGCCCGTGTGGGTTTCCACCGAGAGCTCCGGTTTCCTCTCACAAGTGCCGAAAGACGCGCTTGTAAGGTGAATTGGACATTCTGAATTCTCTCGGTGTACCCGAACAGGCGCCAAAGTGTGGCGACTAGGGACTTTTCACAGTAACTTCATTGCAGTGTTAATGTAAGCCTACTTGTGACAATCAAGATTATTATTATAAATTCAGGTACATCAGCATTTTCTGAGAAGGCATTTTCCAGCACTTCTGTGAGCAAAGAGCTGCCAGCCATTGGACTGGCCTAACGTGGGACTTCCACTCAGATAAGGGCAGAAATCTTGCCTCAAGTTAATTAACATTCCAACGGAGGTTAAATCGCTGCGGGGTCATGAGACTGGCAGGTGTGGAAAATGCCCCAATTTTTGCATCTGCCCATGGCACCCACTAACTGGACCTAAAATCCAGCCCACACATTGATTGCAACTCAGAAGGAAGCCGTTTAGTCCATCGTGCCTCTTAATAGAGCAATGCCTTTAGTTCCACTCCGCTGCTCTATTCCTGCAGCTCTGCAAGATTATTTTGTTCATGTGCCCAAACACTTTTTACCTGCCTCCATATTAAGTAGCAATAATTATGATTTACTTCTTTGTTGGCAGCCTTCAGTGATCCCTTTAAAGTCCTTGCAATGGCATAAGGGGCCTAATGCCTGTTTTAAGTGGGTAGACTTGAGGCTAGGTGACTTCCAACTTTGCAGTTCCATGTCCAGCAAAGACCAATTCATAATTTTTACAACATGCAGGTTCTATTCATAACTTTAAAACATGAACTGTAATCAGCTTGAAATCTTCTAGAACAAACTTTCCTTTAAAACGAACGTTGATGTTGACTACCATGGGTCACCTAATGTGATTCATGGATTCAAATAACCACACTACCCCAAAAAGATAATGGGACCCACTTTAGACTAGGAAGTGTCAACACCCATATCCTAAAAACATCCAGAACTGCATTTCTAGCTTGAATGGGTCTTTTCAGAAACAGACAGTACTATTCTCAAGTCTAGGTGTGGCTATCCAAAGTATTTGAAAGACAGCCGTAGGCAGCCATATGGTGAAACATGTTTTGGGCTGCCCTTCCATTCGAACAGTCAGTCTGCAAAGAATACCACTGCAGAATACCACTGCAGAATACCACTGTAGAATACCACTGCAGAATACCACGGCAGAATACCACTGTAGAATACCACTGTAGAATACCACTGCAGAATACCACTGCAGAATACCACTGTAGAATACCACTGTAGAATACCACGGCAGAATACCACTGTAGAATACCACTGTAGAATACCACTGCAGAATACCACTGCAGAATACCACTGTAGAATACCACTGTAGAATACCACTGTAGAATACCACTGCAGAATACCACTGCAGAATACCACTGTAGAATACCACTGTAGAATACCACTGTAGAATACCACTGTAGAATACCACTGTAGAATACCACGGCAGAATACCACTGTAGAATACCACGGCAGAATACCACTGCAGAATACCACGGCAGAATACCACTGCAGGACAAGGCAGGAACACCTTTTAAACTTTGTGTGTCTTAAAAGACTCTCAAACTGATTCTTAATTCAAGTCTACCTGTAAAGAAACCTGACCTCCTGGTAAGAAAATCTACAAGTGTCTAACTATGCGACCGGCTGAATATCCAACTCTTTGAGGAAATCCTGCAATAATCTTGATTTACAATCCATCTATTGAAACGACCTAGACTATAATTATTTACCAGACCCATGATGCCAGTTTTTCCTAGGATGAGTCAAACACGCGATCTATGAATTATTATTTTCTTTACAACTTGTAAAAATGCACTATTCTCTTTAACTGTATCCTTCTTTGGTGTATGGATGTGTTGAGTGACGTTAGACTTTTGGGTAAGTGCATGAATAAACAAAAGCTTTCTGCTGTTATTAAAATTGACTACACACTTATGGGAGCTAAGCAACACGCATATATCTTGGTTTTCTAAAAACACAATCACTACAGACAGCAAAAGAAAGGGTACAACGGTTTCAGTTCTTTCCCAAGCATGTTCATAATAGGCAGCCAATGCACTTACAAGGGAAATAGGTGTAGAATTCTGGCAAAATTCATCCCACAAATCTTCATTCAGCACTCAGAAATAGGGTGCAATCAATTTCTCTTCCATAAACTTGTGTCAAGTCATTTATGATAAACTTTATTCAATGTAATTTAATGGATCACAGATATGCTAGACATTTTGTTATTAAACTAAATGGTGCAAATGTAAATGACCAACATTTTCATAGATTTCATAGAATTTACAGTGCAGAAGAGGGCCATTCGGCCCATCGAGTTTGCACCGGCCCTTGGAAACAGCACCCCACTTAAGCACACACCCGTAACCCCACCTATCCTTTGTGCAAACTAAGGGCAATTTAGCATAGCCAATCCACCTAGCCTGCACATCTTTGGACTGTGGGAGGAAACCGGAGCACCCGGAGGAAACCCACCTTAACATGGGGAGAACATATAGACTCCGCACAGACAGTGACTCAAGCTGGGAATCGAACCTGGGACCCTGGAGCTGTGAAGCAACTGTGCTAACCACTGTGCTACAGTGCTGCCCCGTTTATCCGTTTTGACATCTAGGTTAATGTAATGTGAGATGGTTCAAGGGTGGTTCTCTTTGTGACATACATAAAACAAAATTGTAACTTGTTTTATATGTAGCACACTGGAAATCTTCCCTGTGGTTCTTGATTATCATAATTGAATTCAAAAAAGGACAAACACTGTCATGTTCTGTTAATGATATAAGATACGTTGACCTTGTGCTGTAAAAGACACAAGGCATCAATTACTCATAAGGGATTGAGAAAACACATTGTAAGTCTAAAGATGGAAGGGAAAGAGGAACTTGGTGAAGTTACAATCACTAGGGAAGCAGTACTGAGGACACTGATGGAGCTGTAAGCAGACAAATAGAGTCATTTAACTTTACTGCACAGATAGAAGCCCTTTCCCTATCCTGTCTTCGCTGGCCATTAAGCACCTATCTATTCTAATCCCATTTTCCAGCACTTGGTCCGCAGCCTTGTAAAATGGCATTTCAAGTGCTCACCTAAATGCTTCGTAAATGCTGTGAGGGTTATCGCTTCTACCACTCTGTGATTCTCTAAGTTTGAATAAAGATTGTAGACTTCCAGTTAACACAAATACTTTATTCAATGGGTTTGTTCTGTTTCCAGAGCTTAACTAGATATAATACAGTCAAGAGGTATTTGAATCATCGGCAGCCACAGGTGAGGTGCCTGAAGATTGGAGAGTAGCGAATGTTGTGCCCTTGTTTAAGAAGGGCAGCAGGGAAAAGCCTGGGAAGTACAGACCGGTGAGCCTAACGTCTGTAGTAGGTAAGTTGCTAGAAGGTATTCTGAGAGACAGGACCTACAAGCATTTAGAGAGGCAAGGACTGATTCGGGGCAGTCAGCATGGCTTTGTGCGTGGAAAATCATGTCTCCCAAATTTGATTGAGTTTTTTGAGGGGGTGACCAAGAAGGTAGATGAGGGCAGTGCAGTAGACATTGTCTACATGGACTTTAGCAAAGCCTTTGACAAGGTACCGCATGGTAGGTTGTTGCAGAAGGTTAAAGCTCACGGGATCCAGGATGAGGTTGCCAATTGGATTCAAAATTGGCTGGACAACAGAAGACAGAGGGTGGTTGTAGAGGGTTGTTTTTCAAACTGGAGGCCTGTGACCAGTGGTGTGCCTCAGGGATCAGTGCTGGGTCCACTGTTATTTGTGATTTATATTAATGATTTGGATGAGAATTTAGGAGGCATGGTTAGTAAGTTTGCAGATGACACCAAGATTGGTGGCACAGTGGATAGTGAAGAAGGTTATCTAGGATTGCAACGGGATCTTGATCAATTAGGCCAGTGGGCCGACGAATGGCAGATGGAGTTTAATTTAGATAAATGTGAGGTGATGCATTTTGGCAAATCGAATCAGGCCAGGACCTACTCAGTTAATGGTATGGTGTTGGGGAGAGTTATAGAACAAAGAGATCTAGGAGTACAGGTTCATAGCTCCTTGAAGGTGGAGTCGCAGGTGGACAGGGTGGTGAAGAAGGCATTCGGCATGCTTGGTTTCATTGGTCAGAACATTGAATACAGGAGTTGGGATGTCTTGTTGGAGTTGTACAAGACATTGGTACGGCCACACTTGGAATACTGTGTGCAGTTCTGGTCACCCTATTATAGAAAGGATATTATTAAACTAGAAAGAGTGCAGAAAAGATTTACTAGGATGTTACCGGGACTTGATGGTTTGAGTTATAAGGAGAGGCTGGATAGACTGGGACTTTTTTCCCTGGAGCGTAGGAGGCTTAGGGGTGATCTTATAGAGGTCTATAAAATAATGAGGGGCATAGATAAGGTAGATAGTCAACATCTTTTCCCAAAGGTAGGGGAGTCTAAAACTAGAGGGCATAGGTTTAAGGTGAGAGAGGAGAGATTCAGAAGGGCCCAGAGGGGCAATTTCTTCACTCAGAGGGTAGTGAGTGTCTGGAATGGGCTGCCAGAGGTAGTAGTAGAGGCGGGTACAATTGTGTGTTTTAAAAAGCATTTAGATAGTTACATGGGTAAGATGGGTATAGAGGGTTATGGGCCAAGTGCGGGCAACTGGGACAAGCTTAATGGTAAAAACTGGGCGGCATGGACTGGTTGGGCCGAAGGGCCTGTTTCCATGCTGTAAACTTCTATGATTCTATGATTCTATGACCAGTGAAGCTAAGGTAAACTGCCTATGCTGAGCTGTCTCTGTCTGCTGCTGCTCACTAGCCCTGTGCTTCTGAAAGAGGATCCTCCCTTGGGCTGGACCCTTTATACCCATCTCCGATACTGCCCTCTAGTGATGCTGTGGCTGTTACATCTGTCTGTAGTCCTTGGTGTATGTGCAGATGTATGTACCGATGCACAGATCACTACATTCCCCCCCCCCCTTTTATTTGACATGTTTTCTAGACTGGCCTCAGGAAAACTGTACATAACAAGTGGTGAGAATATGCAAATCTGCACACTGTGAAAATTATAAAAGTGACACAGAAACAATTAACTGTGTTGTGAGTCCATCGTGAGAAATGTCCATATTCGTCTTGTGCGTGTGTTGAAGTGTCGTTACAAATCTAGCCGGTCGGGTGCCTTATAGCTTCTGCTGGAGAGTCTTAACGGTGGTAGTAGGGATGATGGTTTGATGTCATCAAGAGTACTGTCTGGCGTTCTGTGGCGAGGAACGTCCTGTGGACAAATGGACTTGATCAAGTCCAGTGTGGGAAATACTGCCGTTGTAGGTCGAATCTCTAATAGATCCCGGCGGTTACGGCGAAAAAGTACTCCCACAGACAATTTGACAATGTAGGACCGTGGTGCCTCCTGCCTGATCACCGTGGCTGACTCAGATCATCCGCCTTCTGGGTCCCTGATTCTGATGGTGTCACCTATTGTCAGTGGCTTGAGTGGGATCGCATGTTGATCGTAGTATAGTTTTTGTTTGGAGCATGGTGCCCGCATGTCATCGAGAACCGGTGTGTTGCCGGGGTCTCGGAATTGCTTTGCCGGTAGGGTTGTCCGGATGTCTCTGCCGAAGAGCATTTGTGCTGGTGACAGTCCTAAGCTCAATGGGGTTGCTCGGTACGATAACAGAGCTGGGTTGGTGTCGGAACGTGACTCGGCTGCCTTGCTGATGAGTCGTTTAATGATGTGGACACCTTTTTCCCCTGTTCCATTTGATTGTGGGTAGTGATTCTGTGTCGCACCGTTGTCTGACCTCGACTTTTTCCTGTGTTTGTGGTATTGATTCTGTATATCATCGTTCATGAAAGCTGTTTTGCCCGTTTGTTCTGGAGCAGATGTGAATTCGTGAGATTCTTTATCATGCCATGGCATGTCATTGTTTCGCAGTGTGCTGTGGCATTGTCCTTCACGTGCAGAGTTGTACCATGTTGTACAGGTCGTTGTTTCATTGTTGTTGTTTCTGTCTTTGTTGTTTTCGTTGGCATTATTGTTGTTTTTGTTCTTGTTGTTCTTTTTGTCTCGCTTGTTGATTCTGTTTTCGCTGTTTTTGCTTTTATTCTTGTTCTTTTTCTTGTCGTGCTTGTTGTTTCTGGGATGCTTCTTGTTGCTTTTGTCGTTCTTGTTGCGCTGCATGTTGTTTTTGTTGTTGCTGTTGTTCTTGTTTCTGCTGTGCTTCTTGTGGTTTTTGTTGTTCTTGTTGTGCTTAATGAGTGTGCCATGTGGATGATTTGAGTCATTGTCACAGTTATTGGCGTCGGTGTCCTTTGTGGTGCCTGCTACATTGAGCGTTTCTTCTTGAGAATTGTGAGAATGATCTGATGTTGCTTTGATGTTGGTGACATCAGTCATTTGTGGTGGATTTGATTCCTCTGCTTTGCTTCCTTGGTACTCCTCTTTTGGAGTCATTTCTGGTTCACTTGAATCATCTGTGATCTCTTTGTGCTCCTTTTCTGGAGTCAAAATCTTCAGGATTTCTATTGACGTGGTCTCTCTGGATTCTTGGTGCTCCTCTTCTGGAGTCAAAGTCTTCAAGATTTCAATTGACGTGGTCTCACTGGACTCATGGGTGGCCGTCGTCTGATTATTGAGTACTTCTGCGCAGACAAACTAAGATATCTCAGTCTCGCTGTGATTCAGCACATCCTGTATGGGAATTGTGATTTCTTCGTCACTTGTCTCACATACAGTGGGTAGACATTCAGTGTCTTCTTCTGGTGGCTCAAATAAGTTTGATAGATCTTCATGGTCTTGTACATACATGGCGTTCACTATGGAGTATTTTCTTGCTTCCATTTTTGAGTCTGTCACCGAGCTGTCTGGAGGCTTGCGTCACTCTCTTTGTGGAGGCTTGCGTCGCTCTCTTTGTGGTGTCCTTCATCGCTCTCTCTGTGGAGTCCTTCATCACTCTCTCTGTGGAGTCTGTCATCGCTTTCTCTGTGGAGTCTGTCATCGCTCTCTCTATGGAGTCTGCCATCGCTCTCTTTGTGGAGTTGTGCAGTGTTCTCACTGTAGAGTCGATCTGTTCTCTCTCAAAGGAGTCGTTCTGTGCTCTCTGTGTGGCGTCGTCTTTGTCTTGGGTATTGCTGTCATCCAATGTACCGACGATCTGCCATGGCACCATGGTATTGGATTCATCTGCCATGAGAAGAGTCGTGTTGAGCTTTTCAACTGTGTTGCTGATGCTGTGATCAGGATCTCCGCATAACTCAGCCATGTCTGAGTAGTATTGTGTGTATTGTTCGTTGGATCATCGCTTTTTGTTTCGGAGTTGTGACCGTTCTCTTCATGTTCAATGAACAAATCATCTTCTTGTGTGGAGGCTGGGACCCTTCGTGGTGCGTGGACCACTCTCTCTTTCTTGGCATCAGGCCGCAACAAATCCTGCACTCACGAGTCGGGATGTCATATATGCTGGGCTGCAGAGTCCCCATTCCGAAGAACTCATCGTCGGGGTCTTCACGGTACAACACCTCTAGTTGCAGTTCGGATTTGGTACTGGGGTAGCCATCTCCCAAGATTAAATCTTTGTCTGACTCGTAGTCTACAAGGACCATATCATCTTCTAGGGCAGTGCTAACTGCTTGTTCCAGGGTGTTGTGAAAGTTATTTTCAATTGCTGGTGTAAGTTCGAGCATTGTTCTGTCTTTTGAGGCAAGAAAATTGGTTTTTGCAACTTTAAATTTCTTTTTATTCATTTTCGTGTCTTTCCCTTTTAAGTGGGTGTGGTCCTGGTCCTCTGACATCATGACGCTCGTGACATCATGCGTACGACTCGATTGCCCATGCGCACACTGAGTTTCCTGTACTGTGCCCTCTTTTCGCAACTGAGCATGTTCGGCTCCTTTCTCAAGACGGCTGCCGCTCAGAACCTCCGTCTTTCTCCGATTCAACCCTGCCTCCGCCTCGTGGTGAGTGTTCGCGCCATTTTTACCGATTTTGTTTTCTAAATGATGCTTCTGTGTTTGTAGAGACTCAAAGTACTGATTTTGTTTTGTTCATAAGCAAGGCATTTTTGTATAGCGATTTCTAGAGTAATGTTGCTGCATAATATAACCCTTAGAGCCCTGGTAATGGTTTAATAAATCTGTGCTGAACCCGTTCCAGGGCCAATACATTTCTAAGATGCCGTGTCCAGAACTATGCACAATACTCCATATGAGGCTTAACTAAGGCTTTGTATAGCTGTGACAAAACTTCCTTCATTACATTCTAGCCATCTTGTTCAAAAAAGTTTACATTCCATTAGCCTTTTGGATTATTTATTTATACCTGGCTAATATATTTTTATGACCTTTTTATCCATTGTTATGTAGAATTTCTGATTTCTGACATTGGTTAAAAAATAAACAGCCTGCTTAGAGTCTGGCTTTAAAGAGGTATTGCTATCTAACTTGAAAGGAAGCTATCAAATTCGCAGCAGTACATGACATGTCCTGACTTGATGAATAAATGCATGATTCCTGGTGTTATATTCTCTTTTAATTAGAGGTAAAGGCTGTTGAAGGCGGCAGCAAAAAGCTCATCAGCGCTTCCTGTACACGGCTGCTTTTCAAATTATAATAGCAACATGCCACCAAGAATGAAAATCAAATAAATCTAGAATTAAATCAGTGAAAATCTAGAGGCTAGACCCCAAATTTAACGCTTGGCAGAAACCACTTGACGGTGGGTGGGCAGTTAATGTGGTTATCATCACGCTGATCCTGCTGTTTTTCAGCTATTTCCACATGATAATCGACTCTCCTGAGTAGGGCAACAGGATACCTTCCCCAAGCTGATACTCTTCTTGAAATGAGCAGGTTGGGAGCCAGATGATATGACTAAGATGCAGCCTGTAATTTTAGTTTGAGGCTTGAGTGGAGGAATAGTGACAGATAATCCCAAAAGGTCAGGAGCAAAATCATTGGCCAGAGGAGGTCCAGGCAGCTAAGGTTTAACATTTAAACCCCGTTGCCTTTGAGTGTTGTTTGCCACAGAGCCTCCCTGACCCACCCCAGACCCACTGATTCTGTATTGATCAACTTCATTTACTACTTTTCCGACTGTGGATAACGGTGGGTCCTGAGCCCCTCACCCCCATTTTCTAAACACCTGCCTTTAAAACTGTGCTCTGAACCTGTTGCCAATGCTTGAGAAATGGAGGAAATTCACATCCATATTTCTGTATTTTAACCACTACTGTCTGTTGCTGTCTACTGATGTGGTTGATTAGAAGAATGCTTTTCAAGTTTCAAGCCTATAGGTTTGGGCCTGGTTTTAACTCTGTGGGCGAGATCTCCAGAAACAATTCTAAGTGCGATAGCGAACGGGAATTCCCGCGAGCTTCCTGGCGCTCAGCCTGGCGAGGCCGGCTACGCAATTCAACGTTAATTGGTTCACTTAACAAGGCCTCACAGGCTTCTCACCACAAATGAATGCTCACCAGCTGACTTGCCAGGACCCCGCTCGCCAGTGTCCTGCTGACATGATCGAGCAGCACTGAAGCTGCACTTGCTCAGCCAACACCAGCAAGCTTGCAACAATGGTGCTGAGGAGACTGTCCCCAAGATTCGGGGATTCTGACTTGGGGAGGCTGCTAGACGCCCTGGAGGCCAGGAGGGATGTCCTTTTCCCCCCACTGGTCCCAAAGAGTCAGCCACAAGGCAGCTAGTGCTGCCTGGGATGAGGTGGCGACAGCTGTCAGCTCAGTGCGTGTGCCCAGGAGGACTGGCTTCCAGTGTCGGAAGAAAGTCAACGACCAACACCGGGCAGCAAGAGTGAGTAGATACCAAGGGAGCATCCACCCCTCAACTCTCCATGCGATCCCCAACCCCTCCTCCACACCTCTCCTTCAACCCCCCACCCTCCTTCATACCACCCCCCACCACTGTGAACCACAATTGTGGTGGCACCCTCTCCTGACTCCGAGGCGAACACCTCGGAGGAGAGCTCCGAAGTTGCAACCGTTATAGTCGCGGCACAGCTGTCAACACCACCCTCCACCAGCGCAGATACACACACCTCGGTGGGAAATGTGACTGGTCAGGCTTCTAGGCACAATCTGGTGAGCACCTCACTGCTGATGATGCACATTAGGTGGAGGGAGGAACCCCCAGGCAAGACAGAAGTCGGAGGTCTGCTGGATCCCAGGACCCAGCTGGGTCCCGCCCTGATGCTGAACATGTGGTACAGAGGTACTCGGAGCTGATGGAGACGATAGGGTGCAGCCGGGATATTCAAGGGGAAATGTCAGTCTCACTCCAGCAGATCCACCGTCACTTGGAGGAGTCCCAGAGGCTACGGGTGCAGGGGATGGTGTCAGCAATGCGTGGCACCGAGGCCAATACTGCTCGGGTGGCGACCTCAGTGAAGAGCCTGGTGCACGACATTGGCACCATGAGTGAATGTGTCTAAGGCATTACACAGTTGCTGACGGCCATGCCTGAGGGTCGTGACAGAATTTCCAACTTGTTGGGGGATGTAACCAGGCACCAGGATTCCCTTGATGAGATTCTGCGGGACATGTCCTGTTTTCAGATGGGAATGGCCAAGGGACTGCGGAGCTTGTCCCAGTCACAGGTGGATTTTGCCGAGGCACTGAGAGCATGGCCCAGTCACCGAGGAGCATCGCCGAGGGTGTCGACATGATGGTGCGGACCATGGGGAACCGACAGGGCCGGCAGAGCCAGATGATGCAGGGGCAGCCGGGGCCCGAACCAGCTGCCCCTCCATCCTAAGGTGAACACCAGGGCCTTATGGTTCACCAAGTGGGAAGAGGGCACGCTGAGTGCCAACCTGGACCCGTCCCATGGAGTGGCGATGTTGGGCACCAGCTCCGTTGAGTTCCACTCCGTCTTGAAGTCAGCACACAGGACAGGGCGGCACAGCTGTGCATGTGCCGCTGACAAATGAACCTGGAGGCCTCCGGCCTCTGAGCCACCAGGGGCAACGAAGGCCACAGGATGAGATAAGCAGCTGCCTCCACTCTGATGTGCATCCTGGGGAAACACCAAGACGTAGTGGTATAGCTAGGAGGGCTCAGCACATTGAGGAATCACTGAGGGCACCGGGGGAGGGGCGGGGTAAGTAGGGTGTGGGGAGGGGGTGGCGGCACCTTCGGGAGTGAGGGATTGTAAAACACAGAAACACCATTGTGCACAACCATTATGATGCCTCTGTCACTTTCTTCTGCAATACAGGCTGACTTCCGAACCCTTTGCCATCTCTCTAGGCATCCCTCCCACCCCCACCCCCAGTGGCACCCACTCACCCTCCAGCTGTGGACATGTCCCCGGAGCTGTGTCCCATCCCCTGGGCGTTCAGATGTCGGCTGCTGCGTGTGTGGTGTTGCGACCCGCCGTGTTCAAGGACAGTGTCCAGGCATCAAGGTGTGATTGGGATGCTAGGCAATGCCTCCCAGATTCTGCATGGCCCGCCTACCCACGGGGACTCACTTGGAATGTGTGAAGTGCTCATTTAGCCACGATTGCCAATTCCCTATCAGCAATAGACTTCAGCCACAAGGTCAGAGACCTCAGCAGTCGGCGGGTATTATAGGTGGTCGGTGGGGCAGACGGGCAGAGACAAGGGTTGCCCCCGGAACGGGTACACACAATCCAGGGGTTGGCATGGTGGTGCCGCAAGCAGTTGTCCACCAGTTGCTCATGACAACGCCCTCCCCCACCCTCCTATGGCGGCCCACCCCGTGGAGGGTCCCTCACTCCCCACCGAGCAGTGGAGTAGCAATCCCAGTGTCCCCGGGCTCTTTTCTTGTGAGCAAAGATGGATACTCATCTCTTCCGCTCCCCGCAGAAGCACGTCCGCCAGGTTCACGTTTTTCAAAAGGAGTACTAATCGGCGCCAGCGGGAGCACCTGCTGAGGAGGCCGCTGAATGACAGGTGGCCGTTGGATATGGAGACGCTCCAATGGAAATTGGGCTTAAATGATGATAATTGGTTTCTCGCCCCACTAAGGCGAGATCCCGATTTTGCCTCCGGGAGCGAGCCGGTTGTATTGCAAACTGTCTGGCGCCTGGTGCGGGTCCGTTTTTGGTCTCTCCCACTATTCAGGTTCTCGTTTTTTGTATCTCCCACTATTCATCGGCCTCGTTTCGCTTGAGCGAGAGCTCAAGGAGAATCACGCCCTTTGTAAGAGAACGGATGTTGAATGAATTAATATATTGTGTGAGTGCCTCATTGTATGATTTATGAGCCATAACTGGAATGCATGAGAGAAAGCTGTTTAAAGTATCAATGCAGGTATTCTAGCCTCGGATGACATTATTTGCTTCTGCATCTCTGCTGACTTGGATCCTGTGAAAACAGAACCCACCAGCAATTCTGGCATTCTAAACTCTACAGATGCGGTTAGTGGCTGGTTGATAATCAGTCAATTGAATGTTGATCATCATTTGTATAATACAACTGACAGAACGATATACTATAAGTAGGGTTTACACAAAAAAACAATAACTAGCCTAACTAGTAAATCTGGCTGTTAGTTTTGTTGTTTGTTCATGAGATGTGGGCAGCCAGGCCCGCAGCAATTGCCCACCCCTAATTGCCCTTGAGAAGTCGGTAGTGAGCCACCTTTTTGAACCGTTGCAGACCCTGAGGTATAGGTATCTCCATAGTGCTGTAGGGGGGGAATTCCAGGATTTTGACCCAGTTACAGTCAAAGATTGGTGACATGATGGTTCTAAGTCTAGATGTTTCGTGACTTGGAGGGGAATTGGCAGGCGGTGGCTTTCCTTTGCACCTGCTATCCTTGTCTTCCAGAAGGTGGAGGTTATGGGTTTGGAAGGTCAAAGGAGCCTTGGTGAATTAGTGCAGTGCGTCTTGGAGAAGATACACACTGCTGCCACTGTGCATTGCTGCTGGGAAGAGTGAGTGTTTAAAATGGTGGGATGGGTTGTCAATCAAGCTGGCTGCTTTGTCCTGGATTGTGTTGAGTTTCTTGGGGTTGTTGGAGCTGCACTCACCCAGGCCACTGGGGAGCATTCTGCTAACTTGGACTTTATGCCCATCCTTGGTGGACAGGCTTGGGGATTGAGGAGATGAATTACTCACTGCAGAAGTCCCACCCTCTGACTTGCTCTTGTAGCCACAATATTTATATGGCTGGTCCATTTCAGTCTCTGGTTAAAGGTAACCCCAGAATGTCGATGGTGGGGGTTTCAACGAGATCAATATCAGTCAACAACAAGGGGAGTTAGTTAGACTTTCAGTTGTTGGAGATGGTCATTACTTGGCACTTTTGAATGTTATTTGCCTGAAGGTTGTTTAGCTCTTTCTGCATATGGACATGGACTGCTTCAGCATCTGAGGAGCTTTGAATAGAATTGAACAATGTGCAATCATCCATGGACATCCCCACTTTTGATCTTATCATGGAATCAATACAGTGCAGAAGGAGGCCATTTGGCCTATCGAGTCTGCACCGACCCTCTGAAAGAACACCCCACCTAGGCTCATGCCCTGACCTTATCCCGGTAACCTCACCTAACCTTTTGGACACTGACGGGCAATTTAGCAGGGCTAATCCACCTAACCTGCACTTCTTTGGACTGTGGGAGGAAGCCGGAGCACTCGGAGGAAACCCATGCAGACACGGAAAGAATGTGCAAATTCCACACAAACAGAGTAAGAAGCCTTACAACACCAGGTTAAAGTCCAACAGGTTTGTTTCAAACACTAGCTTTCGGAGCACTGCTTCTTCCTCAGGTGAAGTTGCCATGGCAGGGTTGGATGGCGTCGTGGTCGCTTCCACACAAACAGTCACCCAAGGATGGAATTGAACCCAGGTCCCTGGTGCTGTGAGACAGCAGTGCTAACTACTGTGCCACCGTGCTACCCTGGATAGAAGTTATTGATAAAGCATCTAAGGATGCTTGGGTCTAGGATACTATGCTGATGAACTCCTGTAGCGATGTCCTGGGGCTGAGATAATTGTCCTCCAACAATCACAAATAGTTTTCTTTGTGCTAGATATGAGTTCAACCAGTGTAGAGTTTCCCTCTGATTCCCATTAACTTCAGATTTATGACGGCTCCTTCATGCTACACTCAGCCAGATGTTACTTTGCTGTCACAGGCAGTGATTCACACTTAACCTCTGGGATTCAGCTCTTTTTAACATGTTCGGTTGCAATGAGATCTGAAGGCAAGTAGCCTTGATGGAATCTAAATTGATTAGTGACTAGGTTGTTAGTGAGCAAGTGCGACTTGATAATACTATTGATGACACCTTCCAGCACTCTGCTGATGATTGAGAATAGATTAATCAGGCAGTAATTAGTCAGATTAAATTTGTCCTGCTTTTTAGATAGCAAGAACATACATAGTAAATTATCCACTGTCAGTCAGGTACCAGTGTTGCAACTATACCTGAATAGAAGCAACAGGCACCGTTCTGAAGAACAAGTCTACAGCATGACTGCTGGGATGTTATCAGGGTCTTTGCTATTTACAGTGTGCTCAGCTGCTTCTTAATATCATGTGGAGTAAGCCAAATTGGCTGAAGATTGACATCTATGATGCTCGGAAGCTCAGGGGGAGACCAAGATCACCTTCTTAGCGCTGCTGGCTAAAGGTGGTTGCAAATGCCTATTGGATTTACAAATTATTTGGGGCTCCTTTAAGAAATCAATGAAACATATATTGGAGAATAAAATGATTCTTGAAAAATCAAGGAAGGTCACCTCAGCACTTTGCGTTTCTGCAAGCCCACGGATAACCTCACGATGCTCCACTTCTCCAGTTTTCACTCTAAACACATTAAAGAAGCCAAGCCCTCCGTATACACAGGATCTGCTCAGACGAGGGGGAACGTAACAGACATCTACAGACGCTGAAAGATGCCTTCGTACGAACGGGATATGGCGCTCAACTCATCGATCAACAGTTCCAATGCGCCACAGCAAAACACCGCACCGACCTCCTCAGAAGACAAATATGGAACACAACTGACAGAGTGCCCTTCGTCGTCCAGTACTTCCCCGGAGCGGAGAAACTACGGCATCTTCTTTGCAGCCTTCAACATGTCATCGATGAAGATGAACATCTTGCCAAGGTCACCTCCACTACTTGCCTTCAAACAAATGAGGAACCTCAGACAGACCATTGTTTGCAGCAAACTACCCAGCCTTCAGGAGAACAGCGACCACGACACCACACAACCCTACCATGGCAACGTCTGCAAGACGCGCCAGATCATCGACATGGGTACCACCATTACACATGAGAACACTACCCACCGGGTACACGGCACATACTCGTGTGACTCGGCCAACATTGTCTACCTCATAGGCTGCAGGAAAGGATGTCCGGGGCTTGGTACATTGGCGAGACCATACAAACACTGCAACAACGGATGAACGGACATTGCGCGACAATTTCCAAGCAGGAATGTTCCCTTCCAGTCGGGGAACACTTCAGCAGTTAAGGGCATTCAGCCTCTTGTCATTATATCCACATTAACATATAAAAGCGCCTCACCCTAGCCACTGCCATCGAGACCTGCGTCCTCCACGAAAACGCGACCAGCCGGTACTCCCAATTCCAGGTGGCCGAATCGGCACGGCAGGGGTCCTACGAGGCCGAGTGGGTCCAGTCGATCAAGTTCCTCTCGTCCCGCGGCCCGGACGGGGGTGGCCATTTCGCGCGCTTTCCGAGGCCTCCCGCGCTTGTACACGCCAAAAGAGGGGACGTCGACGCAGAGGGGCAGGATGTGCAGGCGCGCTCTACACAGGACCGCATCACGCATGCGCGGTGGCGCAACGAACGCCATGACATCACGACGTGCGGCAACTGTGGATCCGCACACTTAAAGCAGCAATGTCCGGCCAAAGCGCGACAATGCCTCCGCTGTGGCAGGATGGGCCACTATGCTGCCTGCTGTCGAGCAGCTCAACCTGCCAACTCTCTGCAATTCCGCCAGCCTCGCAGGGACGTGCAGGCCATTCAGCCCCCATCCACTGAGTCATATCCTGACGACATGCAGACCAGTGATACCGACGACCGGGAACCCTTCCGCGTTGCTGAATAAACGAGAACAGGATGTCCCCAAGTCGGACCCACCAGCCGATGCCAGTGCACAGCATTGATCCGGGTGATGAATGGTGTGCCACCCTAACGGTCAACCCAAATTCGTCACCCACCTGATAGACTGGACTTATGAGCCTGTTAGCACATTGGACTCACTGAATTATTTTCCAGTACTGTTAACGTGTTTCTTTCTTGTCGTTCCAGAAGTTCTCTTTCGATGTTTGCTAATTGCACTTGTTTTGTTAGTGGTACAACCTCGTTGCTCTGTTGCACCTGACACCTTCCTATGTATATAGTTTAGCCTCCTGTACATGTTGTAAATATTGCACACACATAGTCAGATGCACTCAGTGCACACCAATATTTATTAGCATGTAGGCACATATCCTTGTGAAAAGGGGGGATGTCATGAAATCCACATTAACATATCATGGTGCAATCACACACACACTGATGGACAGGTAGTTGGACCAACCAACACACACACAACATCACAGCCAATCGCCAGTGAGAGCACACACACTATAAAACAGGGAACACCACAGTTCCCGCTCATTCTACCAGAAGATAGCTCAGAGCACAGAGCTCACAGCGTGCCACTCAGACATACACCATGTGCTGAATGCCTCGCCAAGATAGTGCAAGGGCTGGGTCCACAGGTTAGCTGGTGAAGTACGAACCATGGCCAGAAGTTAATAGTTATTATTGTACAGAACAATAAAACAGAGTTGTACCATCTACAACCGTGTTGGTTCGTTTGTGTATCGGAAAACCCAACACGATACCTCTGATCTTCAGGTAAGAATTCTCCAAGGCAGCCGTCAGGACGCGCGACAATGCAGAATCGCCGAACAGAAACTGATAGCCAAGTTCCGCACATATGAGTACGGCCTCAACCGGGACCTTGGATTCATGTCGCATCACCCCCCCACTATCTGGCCTGGTCTTGCGAAATCCTACCAACTGACCTGGCTTGAGACAATTCACACCTCTTTAACCTGTGATTATCCCTCTCTCCAGTCGCTCCGTCTGGACCTGTAAAGACTTAATTACCTGCAAAGACTCGCATTCAAAGTATCGTCTTGCATCATTGACTTTGTCCATATATGTGTTTCTGGAATCCACCTCTTCATTCACCAGAGGAAGGAGCTGCGCTCCGAAAGCTAGTGATCCAAAACAAACCTGTTAGACTTTAACCTGGTGTTGTAAGACTTCTTACTCATGGTTTGATGGCACTGATATTGGGAGGGATATTCTAAGACAGCTATTCCCAACCTTTTCCTTCATGTGGACCATAGATCATCATCAAAAGCTTTTGCTGATCAGACTACAATGTACTCAGGTCATTTTTACATTGCCCACCGCGGACAGGAGTTAAACTTATATATCTACGTTTATTAAAAACTCAGCTGTTTCCAATAGTTTATGATTCAGACTCACAAATACATTGAGGATTATAGTACACATATATGTTTGTGAAGCAAATAAATTGCGAATAATAATGTATCGCCAATTATGATACATGCAAGGTACACATAATTGTATTTTTTTCCCACGGACCACCTGCAGTACTCTCGTGGACCACAGGTTGGGAACCACTGTTCTTGGCTGCGAAATTAAAAATGGTGATTGAATACAATTCTGCTGTGACTGGGGCCCACAGTGGCCAGTTTTGAACAGTTAGATCTAAACTGGGGGTAGTGTTACAGAACGCTTTGGAACACCTGGTTGAAAAATTGGAAAGGCAACTTATTATCTAAATGGGGAGAGACTTCGGGGTGCTCCAATGCAGAGGGATCTGGGTGTCCTCGGGCATGAGTCACAGAAAACGAGGATGCAGGTGCAGCAGATAATAAGGAAAGCAAATGGAATGTTGGCATTTATAGCAAAAGGAATTGAGTATAAAGGTAAGGAAGTGTTGTTGCAACTATACAAGGCATACCTGGAGTATTGTGCACAGTTTTAGTCCCCATATTTGAGGTAAGATGTAGTGGCATTGGAGACAATTCAAAGGAGGTTCACTAGATTGATTCCAGAGATGAGGGGTTGTCGTACGAGGAGAGATTCAACAGTTTAGGCCTGTACTCTCGAGAGGTTAGAAGAATGAAGGGAGATCAAATCGAGGTATACAAGATGCCAAAAGGTATGGATAAAGTAGACGTAGAGTACATGCTTCCTCTTGTGGGGCATTCTTAAACGAGAGGTCATAATTTTAGAATAAGAGGGAGAAAACTTAAAACAGATTTGAGGAAAAACTACTTCTCTCAAAGGGTTGTGGATCTGTGGAATTCGCTGTCCCAGAAATGCAGGGACAGTGAGTAAATTTAAGGAGGAGTTGGACAGATTTTTAATTGGTCTTGGGTTGAAGGGTTATGGACAGTGGAGATGAGGCCAGGTTGGGATCAGCCATGATCACATTGACTAGGGAGCTAAATTGCCTACTCCCGCTCTTAGGTCATAGTTCGAGGGAGGAGATACCCTGGCCAATTTTGAAATCCAGCTCTTGGTCTGTATCATTGTAGGTAACAGATGAGGAACATATCAGTCATGGTAGAATGGTGGAGCAGACACAATAGGCTGAATGGCCTAATTCTGCTGCTATATTTTATGAATTTATGTCCACAATGTGGAGATGGGTCTTCGTCTACACAAAGACCAGGTAATAGTTACTCCTATCAATACTGCCATGTTAGTTCTCTTACCACCTGCCACAGGCCCTGGTAGGTATGTCCTTCAGGATTGGACAGTAGTGGTACTACCGAAACAATCTTGGCCATGGACATTGACATTCCCTTATTTGATCACATTATTTGCCCTTGCTACCGTCAATGCTTCTTCCAAGTAATGTTCAACATGGGAGAGTACTAATTCATTAGCTGAGGCGGAGCACTGGTAGTAATCAGCAAGTTTCCTTGTCCATGTTTGACGTAATGTCATGAGACTTCTTGCAGTCCAGAGTCAATATTGAGCACTCCCATGGTCTCTCCCTTCCAACTGTGTACTCCTTTTCATCCACCTCTGGTGGGACAGATATATCCAGGGATCTTGGACATTAACTCAAAGGTATGATTCTATGTGTATGCCACGCCAGACTGTTTCTTTAATAATCTGCAGGAATGCTCCATGCAGTTATTTTCTTTGTGTAAAATATTTTTATTCTCCATTTTCATATTTTCTTCAGAATTTACACCCCACCAACAGGCAGTAAATGGTAACAAATACAAAGTTAATCCCCTTATCAACAACAACGATCCCATCCTCCCACCACCCCAAACAACGGCCCACCTGACACTATAAGCATCAAATATAACAAACCCTCCCATGGTGGGAAAAGCAAAGGGAAAAAAAAGAAAAATGAATCCGGAATCGCCTATGGTCACCATTGACCTATAGAGCCCTCCCCAACATTCAATTCCATCCAAACCCCGAAAGAGTACTGTAAATGACACCCATGAATTCTAAACCCTACCCCTCCCTGACACCTCCCCTCAACTTCCTCTTATAAAACTCCTCCCCCCAAACTCTGTTCCTTCCCCCCAACTTTCCACCCAGGCTAGACTCACGGAACCTGTTCTGTCAGGCTCCAATGGCCGCAGCCCCTCCCCCACCTCACTCCCGTTCACTGGCCAGCTTAAACTGGCCAGCATGGAGGCCCCCGCCCGGGTCTCTTCCCCCCTTGCCCGGTCCCAGGAAAACCAAGAAATCCCCTTGAGCACACAAACCCCGCATACACACCCAAGCACCAAAGGACCATCATTGCAAGTGAAAGTCCCATCTCTTCCCTTGTCCAAGTATACAACGTTGGCTCATTTAGCACATACACCAGCACGCAGTGAAAAAATACAGTTACACGAGGTTACATCGGTACATGACCATTTCTCAATTCAGTCACAGTCCTTCTGCCTTCGCAAACTCCTCTGCTGCTTCCACCGTCCCAAAATAAAAGTCCTTGGATTTGTAGGTCACCCTCAACTTAGCTGGGTATACTATGCCACACTGCACCTTACTGATGTACAGTGCCTTCTTCACCCGGCTGAAGGCAACCCACCTCCTCCCCAGCTCCACCGTAAAGTCCTGATATATGTGTATACCAGCTCCAGCCCACTGCACCACCCGCTTCTGCTTGGCCCAGCACAGGACCTTCTCCTTCACACTGTACCTACACAGCGTCACTACTCTTGGTGGCTCACTCCACTTTGGTACAGGCCTCCATGACCGATGAGCCCAATCCAGTTCATATTGGGAGGGGTCATCCCCCTTCCCCAATAGCTTCGCCAACATCGTGGCAAACTACTCAGTCAGCCTCGGGCCTTCCACTCCTTTGGGCAGACCCACAATCCTCAGATTCTGTCGCCTGGATCTGTTTTCCAAGTCGTCCATTTTGGCTCGCAGACCCTTGTTGATCTCTATCACCTTCCGCATCTCCTTCCCCATTGAGGTAAGTTGATCACTGTGCTGCAATAATGTCTCTTCCACTTCCTTCAGCGCCTCACCTTGCTTCCGCACCTCCGCCACTACGCTCAATAGCACCGCCCTCACCAGCACTTTCAATACCGCCCCCATCTCCTTCCTCATCGCCTCCATGTGTTTTGTGAACTGCCTTTCGAGTTCCACGGCCATCACCTTAGTCATTTCTTCAACCGTGGGCAATGCGGCCTCCCCTGGTGCCCCAGCCTCCACTTTTCTTGCCGTCCCCCCGGTGGCCTTTCCACTCCCCGAAGGACTTTCAGCCGCTTTTTTCACGGCCGTTTTTTAACTTATTTTTGACATTTCCCTTCACTGTGCCTTCTCCCTGCTTTTGCCGCCTTCCTTGCCCCTGGGACCGGGCGTTAAACTCCAAAAATGCCGTTCCCGAACGGGAGCCCTCCAATGTGCGGCTGCCTCCCGCCCGCCGTCACCGGAAGTGCTCCATGCAGTTATGATCATAAGATCTTCGCACAAATCTGAGTTAAGAATGAACACAATGCCAAGGGTTGGGAGTCACAGATAGGCCAAGTCAAGATAGCAGTTTGCCTTCCCTAACTGACTTTGAAGCACCAGATGAGTTCATGTAACAGTCCAATATTTTTCATGGTTACCATTACTGATACTAGCTTTTACGTTCAGATTTATTGAAGTAATTGAATATTTAATTCCCAGCTGCTGTGCTACATTGCAGTGCTTGTTGGTCATGTAACCTGAATATTAATCGAGTGCAAATCCATTTTGTTTGTGTGTATTTAATATAGCGAGTCATTTCTGACACCTTGCATTCAAGGAAGCATTGGCACCTGTTGAGACCTCTGTAACTGAACATACTTATTTTCCACTGGGAAGGTGATGAATGTGTTACCCTTGTGAATATAGTGATTTTCATCTGCTTGATTCATGCAAGCACTGCAAATTCCCTGATGTAGCAGATGCCGCCTTGGAGAAAATTGGAAGGATCTGGCAACCATGAAGATTTCATGTTGTGATAACCCTCACTCACATGGGAAGATTAATCCAAGAGTTGGTCAGAAGCAGATGGTACACGTCTGGGACAGTCTGCCTTATGAAGTGAAGTGCCAAAGACAGGTCACCTCCGATATATCCAAATTCATTCGGAGAGGTTTATAAATACAAACTATGTGGTGGTGTTATCTAGGTCCTCAGCTTCATTATCAAAATCTTGCAAGGCTCCATTTTCACAAAAGGCAGACTGTCCATCAAAACTAATACACAGAGGAAAATGTAATTGAAAACACAATAAAATGCCCCAACCACTTGGACAGATATGTCCTTGGAGAAGTCGACTTGAGAAAGGAATCATCATGTTCCTCCCAAAGCTGCCATTTTATACGAATGGGGTGAATACCATCACGTGAGCCTTACCTGAATACAAGATACTCAGCATGGGACCTGATTTTCATAGATATTCTACATCAATATGCCTGCACCACAGTCTCATGCTGCCTTCTGAGACCATCAAATACAATCTTGATATGTTGTTTCAGGAATAGTAATAGCACAGTATGTTTCTGTACCATACAGATATACTAAAAGGAAAAAACAAGGAACATAAATTATAATGTCATTTTAGAGTTCTTTGAGGAAACAATAAGGAAGTTAGCCAAAGGAGAACCAGTGGACGTGATTTATTAAAATTTCCGAAGGCCTTCCAGGAGCCGCATAGGAGACTGTTAAATACGTTAAGAGCCCATGGTATTAAGGGTATGATCCTGGCATGGATAGAGGATTGGCTGACTGGCAGAAATGAAAATCGCTTATTGTCACAAGTAGTCTTCAAAATGAAGTTACTGTGAAAAGCCCCTAGTCGCCACATTCCGGCGCCTGTTCGGGGAGGCTGGTACGGGAATTGAACCGTGCTGCTGGCCTGCCTTGGTCTGCTTTCAAAGCCAGTGATTTAGCCTTGTTCTAAACCAGCCCCTAAACCAGAAGGCAGAAAGTGTGGATAAAGGGGTCTTTTTCAGGATGGCTGCCAGTGACTAGTGGTGTACCTCAGGGGTTGGTGTTGGGACCACAACTTTTCACAATATACATTAATGATCTGCAGGAAGGAACTGAAGGCACTGTTGCTAAGTTTGCAGATGATACAAAGATCTATAGAGGGGCAGGTAGTATTGAGGAAGCAGGCGGGCTGCAGAACAAAGAACAGGCCCTTCGGCCCTCCAAGCCCGCGCCGACCATGCTGCCCATCTAAACTAAAATCTTCTACACTTCTGGGGTCCGTATCCCTCTATTCCCATCCTATTCATGTATTTGTCAAACTGCCCCTTAAATGTCACTATCGTCCCTGCTTCCAACACCTTCTCCAGCAGCAAGTTCCAGGCACCCACTACTATGTAAAAAACTTGCCTCGCATATCTCCTCTAAACCTTGCCCCTTGCACCTTAAACCTATGCCCCCTCTACCCTGGGAAAAAGTCTCTGACTATCCACTATGTCTATGACTCTCATAATTTTGTAGACCTCTATCAGGTCGCCCCTCAAACTTCTTCGTTCCAGTGAGAACAAACCAAGTTTATTCAACCTCTCCTCATAGCTAATGCCCTCCATACCAGGCAACATCCTGGTAAATCTCTTCTGCACCCTCTCTAAAGCCTCCACATCCTTTTGGTAGTGTGCCAACCAGAACTGCACACAATATTCCAAATGTAGCTTAACTAAAGTTTTATACAACTGTAACATGACCTGCCAACTCTTGTACTCAATGCCCCGGTCGATGAAGGCAAGCATGCCGTATGCCTTTTTGACCACCTTATCCACCTGCATTGTCACTTTCATGGAACTATGGACCTGAACCTCTGTATGTCAATTCTCCTAAGGGTTCTGCCATTTACTGTATAATTCACACCTGAACGTGATCTTCCAAAATGCATCACCTCACATTTGTCCAGATTGAACTCCATGTGCCATTTCTCTGCCCAACTCTCCAATCTATCTATGTTCTGCTGTATTCTCTGACAGTTCCCTTCACGATCCTCAACTCCATCTATCTTAGTATCATCTGCAAACTTGCTAATTAGGCCATCTACATATTCCTCCAGCGCATTTATGTATATTACAAGCAACAGTGGTCCCAGCACTGATCCCTGTGAACACCACTTACAGACCTCCATTCTGAAAATCTCCCTTCCACAGTTACTCTCTGTCTCCTGTTGCCAAGCCAGTTCTTTATCCATCTAGCTAGCACACCCCAAATCCCATGCGACTTTACCTTTTGTACCAGTCTGCCATGAGGGACCTTGTCAAAGGCCTTACTAAAGTCCTTGCAGCCAACATCCACAGCCTTTCCCTCATCAATTAATTTTGTCATCTTCTCAAAAAACTCTAACAAGTTGGCAAGACATAACCTTCCTCACACAAAACCATGTTGCCTATCACTAACAAGTCCATTCACTTCCAAATGTGAATAAATCCTGTCCCTCAGTATCCTCTCCCACAGCTTCCCCACCACTGATGCCAGGGTCACCGGCCTATAATTACCTGGATTATCTCTGCTTCCCTTCTTAAACAAAGTGACAACATTGGCTATTCTCCAGTCCTCTGGAATATCGCATGTGGCCAAAGATGATGCAAAGATAGTGTTAAGGCCCCAGATGTTTTTTCTCTTGCCTCCCACAGTAACCTGGGATATATCCCATCTGGTTCAGGGGCTACCTTAATGCATTCCAAGATATCCAACACTTCCTCCTTCATTATGCTGACATGTCCTAGAGTATTCACACACCCATCCCGAACCTCAACATCCATTATGTCCCTCTCCTTGGTGAATACCGATGCAAAGAACTCACTAAAGATCTCACCCACTTGCTCTGACTCCACAAATAACGTCCCTCCTTTGTCCTTGAGTGAACCTGCTCTTTCCCGAGCTACCCTCTTGCTCCTTATATATTTATAAAAGGCCTTGGGATATTCCTTGACCCTGCTTGCCAATGATATTTCATGGCCTCTTTTACCACTCCTAACGTCCCATTTGAGTTTGTTCCAACTTTCCTTATATTCTTCAAAGGTTTTGTCTGTTTTTAGTTGCCTGGACTTTATGTATGCTTCCTTTTTCTTTTTGACTAGGCTCACAATTTCCCCTGTCATCCATGGTTCCCTAATCCTGCCATTTCTGCCCTTCATTTTCACGGGGACATGTCTGTCCTGCACTCTAATCAACTGGTCTTCAAAAGACTCCCACATATCAAATGTGGATTTATCCTCAAACAGCCCAACCATGCCAACACATAACAAGATAGACAGCATCACGCCACCCCAACAGGAACAGGGTAAAAGACCCGCTGAGGGAAGGGGGCTCACCAGATGACTAGAAGGGGAGGGGGTTCAGGAAGAAAGGGGGGGAGAGGGAAGCAGGGGATCTACTAAAACTAAGCGCCTACTATAAAACAAAAAACAAGAAACTGTAACCGGTGTAAATAACAAAGACAATATATATAATAAAAGACAACAGATGTATATATATTTTTTCTGTGTATGTTCACGCTCATCTTTGCTCTGTATAATATGAAAAAGCCTTAATAAAAACATTTTTAAAAAAGGAAAATAAAGTGGTCGACGAGGTAAAAAAAGGTAAAATGGTGGAGAAGCAATGGCAGATACTTAAGGAAATATTTAATACCTCGCAACAAAGATGTATTCCACATCCATGGCTTACTAAGAAAGTTAAGGATGGCATCAAATTGAAAGAAAAGATGTACAATGCTGCAAAGATTGGTGGTAGCCTCAGGATTCAGAGAAATTGTAGAAACCAGCAATGGGCGACTAAAAAAATAATAAAGAGGGTGAAATTGGAGTATGAAAGAAAGCTAGTAATAAATATAAACACAGACAATAAAGCCTTATGCAAGTATATAAAAATGAAAGAATAGCTAAAGTGAGCATTGGTCCCTTAGAGGGTGAGACTGTGGAACTAATAATGCAAAACAAGGAAATGACAAAGACCTTGAACAGACAATGGAGTAGTGGTAATGTCACTGGAATAGTAATCCAGAAATCCAAGTTAATGCTCTAAGTGCAGAGATTCAAATGCCGCCAAGGCACAGATGGAATCTGAATTAAATTAATAAAAATCTGGACTAGTTTTTGTAATAGTGACCATGAAACTATCACCAATTGTCCTTAAAACATCCATTTGGTTCACTGATGTCCTTCAGGGAAGGAAATGTATCATCCTTACCTGGGCTGGCCTACAGGTGACTCCAGTGGTGTGGTTGAAAAATGTCTCCTGAAATGGCCTAGCAAGACACTCAGTTCAAAGCTAATTAAGGATGTGCATCAAATGTCTTGCCAGTGATACACACATCTCATGAAAGAATAAAGAAAAAACATGTCTTCACAGTAAGATGCATAAAAAGCACCCCAAGAATGGAAGAACTTAAAATAATCATGATTTCTGGAGAAAACTAAAGGCTGACAGTCCCTGTATCTCATGACTTGCACATAGAGTCTGAAATAAGTGGCTACAGAGATAGTGGAAGCATTGGTGATGATGCCCCTAAATTTCCTAGTTTCTGTTAAGTGAATTGAAAAACAGCACGGTAGCATAGTGGTTAGCACTATGGCTTCACAGCACCAGGGTCCCAGGTTCGATTCCTGGCTTGGGTCACTGTGCGCAGTCTGCACATTCTCCCCGTGTCTGCGTGGGTTTCCTCCGGTGCTCCGGTTTCCTCCTGCAAGTCCCAAAGGACTTAGTTAATCTGGACATTCTGAATTCTCCCTCTGTGTACCCGAACGGGCGCCGGAATGTGGCGACGAGGAGTTTTTCACAGTACCTTCATGATAGTGTTAATGTAAGCCTAGTTGTAACACTAATAAAGATTATTATTATTACAAAACCACAAATGTAACACCAATGTCCAAGAAAGGAGGGCCACAGAAAACAGGAAACTATAGGGTAGTTAGTCTAACATTTGACATTGGCAAAATGCTTGAATCCATTATTAAGGAGGTGGTAGCTAGACATTTGGAAAACCATAAGATCAAGTAGAGTCAACATGCATTTGTGAAATAGAATTGGTATGTGACAAATTTATTAAGCACTTTTGAGGCTGTAACAAGAGGAACCAGCAGATGTAGTGTACTTGGAAATCCAAAATGTATTTTATAGACGGTATAGGAAAGAGTACTGCACAAGATAACAGCTCATGGTGTTGGGAATGATGTATTAGCATGGATCAAAAATTGGTTAGTTAACAGGAAACAGAGAGTCAGGATAAATGGGTCATATTTAGGTTGGCAAACTGTAACTCCTGGAGTGCTGCAGGGATCAGTGTTGGGGCAACAGCTATTTACAGTATATATTAGTGACTTGGATTAAGTGACTGACTTTATTGCATCCAGATTTGCTGAAGATACAAAGCGAGGTAGAAGAACAAGTTGGGAGGAGAATATGAAAAGTCTGCAAAGGGATACAGATATGTTAAGTGATTGGGCAACAATCACAGATGGAGTGCAATGTGGGAAAATGTGAGGTTGACTACTTTGGCAGAAAGAAAAGAAAAACAGAATATTATTTAAATGGAGAGAAACTGCAAAATGCTGTGCTGCAAAGGGATTTGGATGACCTTGTATATGAAACACAACAAGTTAGCATAATGTACAGCAAGTGAGTAAGTAGCCAAATACAATGATGCTCTTTATTGCAAGGGGAATTTAATATAAAAGTAGGGTAGTCTTTCTACAACTACACAGGCATTGGTGAGACCATACTTAGAGTGCTGTGTACAGTTTTGGCCAACTTACATAATGAAAGATATATTTGCATTGGAAGCAGTTTAGAAATGGTTCACTAGGCTGATTCCTGGGATGATTCCTGGGGTAGTCTTGTGAGGAAAGGTTTAGCAGCTTGGGCGTATGCTCATTGGAATTTAGAAGAACAAGCGGGGATCTTATTTAAAAATAAAGGATTCAGAGGAGGCTTAACAGGATACATGTTGAGAAGAGTTTCCCCTTGTGGGGAAATCCAGAACTAGGGAACACAGTTTAAAATAAGGGGTCTCTAATTCAAGATGGAGATGAGAAGATTTTTCTCTTAAAGGGTCGTTAGTCTCTGTAATTCTTTTCCCCAGAGGGCAGTGGAGGCTGGGTCATTGAACATATTCAAAGCTGGGTTAAACAAGGGAGTCATGGGTTATGGGGGACAGGCACGAAAGTGATTACAAGGCCTCCATCAGATCAGCCATGATTTTATTGAATGTTGGTGCAGGCTCAATGCTCCTATTTCATATGATCTAATGTCCTGAGGATGGGATGATTGGCCTCCAAAAGCCAAAATCATCTTTCTTTGTAATAAGTATGACTCAGTGGAGAGATTCCCCCTGATTCCAGTTGACTTCAATTTTACTCGGACTGCTGGATGCCACACTTGGTTAAATGGTGCCTTGATTTTAAGGCCAGTAACTCTCACCTCACCTCTGGAATTCAGCTCTTTTATCTGTATTTGGGCTGAGCTGTGAAGAGGTCTGCAGCAATGCGGCCTAGGCAGAACCCAAACGGAACACTTTGCTGATGATTGAGAATAGACTGATGGGGCAGTATTCGGATTTTTCCGGCTTTTTGTAAACAGGACATACCTGGGCAATTTCCCACATTGTCGGGTAGATGTCAGCGTTGTAGATGTACTCAAACACCTGTCCTGAAATCATTGTCATTTGCGACGAGGGGCAAATATGCTTCTAGCTCTTCTAATTCTGATCTTCTTCCACTTGTTCCCCTCACTGTAGCCCCCCAACTGTTGTACTAAAGTGAAGAGTTCTTGGAAACAAGCTGACAGAGAAAAGGGTAAATAATTTTTGCTAGGAAATGATATTCAATATTTTCTGAACATATTTTATCACTGCAGTTTTCCTTTTGTAATTTAATTCCTAATGTTTGCATACAGTTTTTGTATGATCTCAACTACTATCATAAAAATAAAAAATAAATACCTCTTCAATTAGAACTTTACATCATGCATGTGGAATGCTACTAAATTCAATTGAGAAATACAGAATATTTCTAAAAATGCACTATCAAGGCATTCCAATGTGGAATTGCACTTTAAAGTAATGTAAGTCATTTTGGAATGCCATGAAATTTTCTTACTTAGACTTATTCTACTGGTCCCGAGCAGGGCAATGGCAGCAAGACGCCATATCCGGCCCTGGTCCATTGTAATTTATTTTGCTCCACCCGTGGTGGTGTTCTGCTCTTGGAGGTCCTCCCTAAATTTCTCTGGCCTTCTTTTTCCATCTGGTGATGCCCATTCTACTGCAACTTGGGTGGGGCATGCATGTGAGAGGTGAAATGCATGCCCTGTCAGTCTCAGTGACTTGTTGCCTTCCAGTCATCATTATCTTGGCCTTCTCACAACTGATGCATAGACCAACCTTGGCACCACTACCCTCAAGACTGGCGTTAATTTCATGGAGAAGGCCCGATTCTTTGGCCAGAAAGGCGATGTTGTCTGCAAAATCCAGGTTTGCCAATCAATGGTGTTGCCACAGGATACTGAAAGCAATAATATTTAGGAAGACTCGTAATAGTCTCATATAATGTAAATGAATGTTGTTTTACATACATACAGTGCTTTCAACTCTAAAGGAGTTTCTTCCATCCAAAGTGGCCTTAGTGGACAGCAGAAGTAATTTCTCCCAAAGAAACCTGAAATGTCTGCCAGGATGTTTGAGAAATGTCATATTTGGATTAAATGAAACCAATACACATTATTCCAAATTGAATTCTTTTAATAAGGGGGTATTTTGAAGAAGCACTTGAGTAACATTTTACAACTAATAGCGACTATTACATTTCAATTTACTTTTCTGCTGAAATCGCCATCACAATCAAATAGCTGATGTAAGACCTCAGCGCAATTTGCTCTTCATCAACTGATGAGATTTCCATGCTGTTCTTACCAGTTTTAATCAGTCTCCAAGGTGATTATAGTTGCCATGGTGATGTGTTTGTTTCCACTACCATGAAGCAGTCTCTGAAGGGCAACATATATGAATCGATCTAACAGATGAATGCAAAATTGAAATCGCCTTAATAAGTTATTTAACGCTGGTATTAGGCATAATACATGCTGCACAAGGAGATGACTGAATCAATACACCTGCTTATTGGAATAATATAGCACAATAGGAAGCTGTGAGCCAATGTGTCTGTGCTGATTCTTTGACAGAGCTGTCCAACTTAGTCCTTGCTCTTTCCTCATAGTGCAAGATTATTTTCTTCTTCAAATATTTATCCAATTTCTTTTTGAAAGTTATTATTGAATCTGCTTCCAGCTCTTAACAGTTCGATAAAAATGTGTCACTTATGTCAACTTTTTTGCCAGTTCCTTAACATCCATATTCATTGGCTACTGAACCTTCTGCCACTGTCAAAATATTTTCCTTGTTTACTCTATCAAAATCCTTCATGATTTTGTACATCTCCAGCAGATTTCCCTTGAATCATCTCTTCTCTAGGAGAATCCCTGTTACTCTAGTCTCTCCACTGAAGTATTTTTGTATTGGGAACTCTTCTGGTAAATCTCATGGTACCTTCACAGCCTTGACATCTTTACTAAAGTGTGATGCCCAGAAGTGAACACAACACTCCACATAGGGCCTAAACAGTATTTTGCAAAGGCTTAACATTGATTATTATTTTGTACTCAATGCATCTATTTATAATGTTCAGGATCCTGTATGCCAGTTTAACATTTTGCTCAACTTGCCCTGACAAGAGTTGCCCAGATATACTGTCAGGTCTCTCAGTTCCTGCACTCCCTTTAAAAATGTAGCATTTAGTTTATGTTGCCTTTCCTCATTTCTCTTACCTCTCTCCAGTAAAGTATTATGACTCTGCCATATTTCACCAGTCTATATCCTCCTGAAGTCTGTTACTACCTTCTTCAGCATTTATATTTTTTTAATGTTGTGCTCTCGGAAAATGCTGAATTTCTTTCTTTTTTCCCCCTTTTTTTTCATTAAGGGGCAATTTATCGTGGCCAATCCACCTATCCTGCACATTTTTGGGTTGTAGGGATGAGACCCACGCAGACATGGGGGAGAATGTCCAAACTCCACACGGATCGTGACCCGGGGCCAGAATCAAACCTGGGTCCTCGGCGCCGTGAGGCAGCTGTGCTAACCACTGTGCCGCCATGCCACCCTAAAACGTTCCTGGTCATTAATCCAAAACAAAATGAGCAGTGGTCCTATAGCGACTTCTGAGGAACAACATTGTGCACATCATAGAATCCCTTTAGTGCAGAGGGAAGTCTTTCATTCCATCGGGTCTGCACTGATCCTTGGAAAGAGCATCCTACCTAGGTCCATGCCCCCAACCTATAACCCAGTAACCCCACCTAACATTTGGATACTAAGTGCAATTTAACATGGCAAATCCACCTAACCTGCCCAAATTTGGACAGTGGAAGGAAACTGGAACATCCGGAGGAAACCCACACAGACATGGGGAGAAAGTGTAAACTCCATACAGACAACCACCCGAGGCCAGAATTGAACCCGTGTCCCTGGTGCTGTGAGGCAACAGTGCTAACCATTGTGCCACCGCGCCACTCCAGTGGTATGGTGCATAAGGCAGCAAGAAACATTTGATGAAAAATGTGGGAAAAGAATGGCATAATTTCAAATCTCAAATCTAAATACAAATCTCAGAGAAAACATAGGAACCAGTTTCAAAGACAATTGTTCACCACTACATTGTTGACAATTTTGTGTACCTATAGCCCCTGCCCCGTTAATCTCATGGACTTTAATTTTACTAACAAGTCTATTATTTCATCACTTTATCTAACTTTATGAATGCCTTTCAAAAGTCTGTAAACACAAACAAGCTGCCTGCACAAATAATCTCGGCTACTTCATTAAATAGCTCAATCAAGTTAGTCAAATACCATTTGCCTTTAATAAATCTATGATGGCTTTCATTTACTAACCCATATTTTTGCCACAGGTTATTCCAGTTTGGCCCGGATTATTACCACTACAAGTTTCCCACCATCAACATCAGGCTAACGGCTTGTAATTGTCATGTTTGTCCCTGTTCCCTTTTTTGAGCAGGTTGCAACATTAGCAATCCTCCAGACCTCTGGTACCACTTCTATTTCTAAGGAGTATTCAAAGGTGTCATGATATTCAAACACACACATCATGATAGACACACCAACAGACAAATCAGCACACACAACACGACAACCAATCATAGACAAGGACAGAGACAGTATAAGAGAAGAAACACGACACCTGGTGGCCAGTAGATCTGGAGACCAGGACAAGGACAGGACCTGATTAACATCACACACAGGGAGTCACCACGTGCAGAGTATCAAGACAGAACTGTAAATAACAAGTTGAAATAAAACAGCATTGTACCAAATACAACCGTGTTGGTTCATCTGTACATCAGAACACCCAACACCACAAAAGGTTGTAGCCATTACCTCTCCAATGTTCACTCTTACTTCCCTCAGGAACCTAGGCTATACACCATCCCTCAACAAGTGTATAAAGTCTTGCAATAATATTTAACTTCTTCCACTATTTTTCTGCTGGGCACTTTGTTTCTCTTATGCTGAGACATGTTTTCTTTTGTGACCTTTCATGTAAGGAATATATGATTAGTCGGTTAAGTGGTCATTAATTTACTTTGATATCCCTAGTTATGAAATATATGTAATTTGTCATGAGTGTTTATTATTACTTGTAGCTCAATAACGAATGTATGCAGGAGAAACGTTTGAGACATATTATAGATGTATTACTGTTAAGAATCTTTTTTTAAGTTATGGCATTTTAATTGAAGTTCTTGGGGATTTTCGATGTTTTCATTTTGGCCTTGGCTAGCTTCAGCTTAATTTGTGCACTCATTTCAGTGCACTGCATGTGGCAGCAAGAAACATTTGATGAAATATTCAAACTGCGGGAAATGGATGGCATAATTTCAGGACTATACAAATCTCAGAGAAAACGCAGGAACCAGGAAATTACTTCTAGCTATTTGAGAAAATGAATGTTTAACACCTTTGTCTGACATTCATGTATTGGCTATTTCAATGCATGGTGTTAACCTGTTATTTTAAATCGATTGATGGCTCTGCTAAGATAGCAGACAAGTAAATACCATTTGAATGTGTTACATGTTCCTCTGATATTATCGCAAAAAAAATCTCTAAACTAATATATTATATTGAGAAAAAAAGCAAATAAGGCAATTTTACCCCTTTCAATTAAAATGAAAAACCCTCGGAAATAGTTGGAGACCTTTGGATAAATGGAATCCAGCTACATGAGCTGAGTCTGCATCCCATACTTGACTGATATTCCCTTGCCAGATGTTATGTTTCATTTGTTTTTTCTGGGGTTGTTTGTACATCTGAAAGAATGCTGGCTCTGAAAAGTGTATCCATATCTATACAGCTTTGGTGGGTCGACGAAGTAGTCGTACCCATGGTGCTATTTCATACTGGATCTAATGCAGTGGGCAGTCGACAGGTTAAAAAATGTAGAACAGCCACATTGTTGATTTTATGCCTGTGGTAAATTAACATCTCGTTACATGCATATAAAATCCCATTCTGGGTGTTCAGTCACAGTTAGAAAGTATTTGCCTTGTAGAAAATTCTGACCTGGGGTTATTTCAGTTGTAATCTTCTATGCAACTGGGATAACCACACCAATAGAACCGATGTTCATCGCTGGTAAATTCTAAATAGTTATCAGAGGTGCTCCATTTCATGGCAGTTGTAAGTCACATTTCTGCCAATGCTTAAAAAGGGCAGACAGTCAAAATGTTAAGTTGTTATGAATATTTCGGACAAAAGGAATGGTTTATCATTCTGAAGTATATAGGAACATTCATCAGTTACAGTGACAATTATCCTCCGAACTCTCCCACATAGTTGTGCACATTATAATATGCACAATCTGTACTGTGCAATACATTAGCACTCTGTTGAAACTGGGATGCCAAGATATTCTCAACATGAATATATTAATATCAGCAGAACCCAGGGGATCGAAGTGTGCTGCACATGACTGAACAGTGCAAAATTCATTATAGTGAGATCGAGAAAATATCAGAGTGCTGGAGAATTACTTATCAGAGGAAACGCTTGTCAGTAAATATAAGTATCAAATTTCAGTAAAATCAAAAGATACAATTCAAATTATTCTATGACTGGGATTTTACCCCAAATGGGTTGGATTTGTGTCAGGTGTGATATCAATTTTTAAAAATTCCCAATCTGCCTCAAACATGCCCGCTTTTGCTTTGAATGGAAATGGGCAACAAACTTAGTCCCAGGAGGTGAGGTACTCATTTAGATATTTTAATGAGCCTGCGCGCCTCTC
Source organism: Scyliorhinus torazame (assembly GCF_047496885.1). Lineage (NCBI taxonomy): Eukaryota > Metazoa > Chordata > Chondrichthyes > Carcharhiniformes > Scyliorhinidae > Scyliorhinus > Scyliorhinus torazame. Next base: position 208,191,475 of record NC_092710.1, read on the forward strand.
ATTTTATTTCTTTTTCAGGATGGTTCTTTGGAAGAGTGCCTTTCTGGCACTTCTTATGGTCCAGGAATAGTTCAACACAGTCCTCTAGCGGCTTGCATTCCCAACCTATCAATCAGGGTGGCTTCCAAGTGAGGATCCTATTAATAAAAAACATGCATGTGGCTGAATTTCATCTCGATGATGCGGGTTACGTTGGCGGAGAGAAGCGGGTGCCATTGTTGCATGAATAACATTGGCTAGCCAACTATGAGCACAAGTTGGACAACCAGCTGACAAAATCGAGGATGGGTCAGTCCAATGGGCAAGTGGGGATGGGCAATGAGACATTAACCTCATCTTTACCTGATTCTAATGCAGGTGCTAACACCAACTTTGAAAGGCTGCCAGCCCTGCGTGCAGTGCTCTCCTTGTTCATTAGGATTGCGAACGCACCAGTCCTGATGAACCATTTGGCTGCAGCCTCGACCCCTCCACCTCTGTAGCTGCACTGAAAAGCCCTGAATACATTTGGCTCAACTGACAGCAGAAGGAGCAGATTGAGAGGTTGCTACCAACATGCCGGAGGGAAGACACTGGATGGCCCCACAGTTTAATGATGAGTCACTGCAGGTTCTCTTCTCAGCTGCAAGGGCAAGGCAGGACATTCTTTTCCCAAAGCACGGCACAAAGAGACTGTTCTGGCTGACAATTATAAGATTTGCCTCAGTTCTTACCTGGGGGATGGGCAGTTTGCTGGTGCTGTTGAGAGGAGTTTAAACTAATTTGGCAGGGGGAGGGGATGCAGACTGTTAGCAGAATAGGAACACAGTATAACATAGAAAAGCAAACGGATAAGTTAAGGATTGGCTCATGGAATTATGATATAATAGCCATCACAGAGACTTGGTTGAGGGAGGGGCAGGATAGAGAACTCAACATCCTGGGATACAGAATCTTCAGGCGAGACAGAGGAAGATGTAAAAGAGGAGGAGTCATTGCATTATTACTTAAGGAGTCAGTTTCTGTGGGAAGGAGAGATGCAATCCTGAAGAGGGCATCAAATAAGCTTTGAGGGTAGAGCTTAGGAACAAAAAAGGGGACAGCCACATTGCTCGGTATTTATTATAGATCTCCAGATAGACAGCGGGACATTGAGGAGCAAATATGTGTGCAATTCACAGAGGTGTGTAAAAATAATAATAGGGCAATTATATTAGGTGATTTAAGCTTTCCCAACATTAGTTGGGATAGTCACTGTGTTAAGGGCTTAGATGGAGTGGAATTCTTAAAATGTATACAGGAGAACCTTTTAGCTCAATATGTAGAGCGTTCAACAAGGGGCGGTGCAGTGCTGGACCTAATTCTGGGGAATAATAATAATAATCTTTATTAGTGTCACAAGTGGGCTTACATTAACACTGCAATGACATTACTGTGAAAAGCCCCTGCTTACCACACTACGGCGCCTGTTCGGGTACACAGAGAGAGAATTCAGAATGTCCAATTCACCGAACAAGCATGTCTTTCGGGATTGTGGAAGGAAACTGGAGCACCCGGAGGAAACCCAAGCAGACATTGGGAAAACGTGCAGACTCCACACAGAAGTGACCCAAATGTTAATCGAACCTGGGACCCTGCGCTGTGAAGCAACAGTGCTAACTACTGTGCTACCGTGCCGCCTATATGAATGAAACTGGACTGGTGGTTGATGTGAGGCAGCAGTTTGGTAACAACGGCCACAACATGATACAATATACAATTGGTGACTGGTAAGTAGTTTTTATTTTTATTTTCTATTTTTTTTCTCTTAATCTCTCTTGGCGTTGTTATAAAGTTAACTTAAGGGTTAAGTCATGGCAGGAGATCCCAGACCCGTATCATGCTCCTCCTGTGCGATGTGAGAATTCAAGGATCCTGCCAGTGTCCCTGACTCCTTCACATGCAGGAAGTGTGTCCAACTGCAGCTCCTGTTAGATCGCTTGACGGCTCTGGAGCTGCAGGTGGATTCACTGCGGAGCATCTGCGATGCTGAGGAAATCATGGATAACACATTCAGTAAGCTGGTCAGACCGCAGATAAAAAATACTGAGAAAAATAAGGAATTGGTGACCACCAGACAGAGGAACAGTAGGAAGGCAGTGCAGGGATCTCCTATGGTCATCTCCCTCCAAAACAGATATACTATTTTGGGGGAGATGGTTCACCAGGGGAAGGTGGCAGCAGCCAGGTTCATGGCACCGTGGCTGGCTCTGCTGCACAGGAGGGCAGGAAAAAGAATGGCAGAGCTATGGTGATAGGAGATTCCACAGTAAGAGGAATAGACAGGCGTTTCTGCGGATACAAAAGAGACTCCAGGATGGTGTGTTGCCTCCCTGGTGCAATGATCAAGGATGTCTCGAAGTGGCTGCAGGGCACTATGGAGAGGGAGGGTGAACAGCCAGCTGTCGTGGTGGATATAGGCACCAACGATATAGATAAAATATCGAATGAGGTCCTATAAGCTGCATTTAGGGAGTTAGGAGTTAAACTAAAAGTAGGACCTCAAAAGTAGTGATCTCAGGATTGCTACCAGTGCCACTTGCTAGTCAGAGTAGTAATGGCAGGATAGCTAAGATGAATACGTGGCTTGAGGGATGGTGCAAGAGGGAGGGATTCAAATTTCTGGGCCATTGGCACCTGTTCTGGGGAGATGGGACCAGTACAAGCCGGACGGTCTGCACCTGGGAAGGACAGAAACCAAAGTCCTTAGGGGGAATGTTTGCTGGTGCTATTGGGGAGGGTTTAAACTAATGTGGCAGGAAGATGGGAACCAACACAAGAAGTCGGAGGGAAGTAAGGTGGGGACAGAAACAAAAGACAGTAAAAGGAAAAGTGGAAGGTAAAGAAACCAAAGACAAAAATAAAAGGGCCACATTACATCATAGTTCTAAAAGGAAATACATGTTAAAAAAAAACAAGCCTGAAGGCTCTGTATCTCAATGCGAGGAGTATTGTAATAAAGTTGATGAATTAAGTGCGCTGACAGTCATTAACGGATATGATGTAATTGGGATCACAGAGATCTGGCTCTAGGGTTACCAAGGATGGGAACTCAACATCCAGGGGGATTCAATATTCAGGAAAGATAGAAAGAAAGGAAAAGGAGGTGGGGTAGTGTTGCTGGTTAAAGAGGAGATTAACGTAATAGTAAAGAAGAACATTAGCCTGGACGATGTGGAATCTGTATTGGTGGAGTTGCGGAACATTGAAGGGCAAAAAACGTTAGTGGGAGTTGTGTACAGACCACAAAATAGCAGTTGTGAGGTTGGGGATGGGATCAACAGGAAATTAGAGATGTGTGCAGTAAGGGTACAGCAGTTATTATGGTGACTTCAATCTGCATAGATCACATTTCATAGAATTTACAGTGCAGAAGGAGGCCATTCGGCCCATCGAGTCTGCACCGGCTCTTGGAAAGAGCACCCTACCCAAGGTCAACACCGCCACCCTATCCCCATAACCCAGCAACCCCACCCAACACTAAGGGCAATTTTGGACACTAAGGGCAATTTATCATGGCCAATCCACCTAACCTGCATATTGATTGGGCAAATCAAACTGGTAGCAATACGATGGAGGAGGATTTTCTGGAATGCATAAGGGATGGCTTTCTCGACCAATATGTCGAGGAACCAACTAGAGAACAAACCGTCCTAGACTGGGTATTGTACAATGAGAGAGGATTAATTAGCAACAATGTGGTGTGAGATCCTTTAGGGAAAAGTGACCGTAGTATGGTAGAATTCTTCATGAGGATGGAGAGTGACACAGTTAAATCTGCGACGAGGGTCCTGAACTTAAAGAAAGCTAACTTTGATGGTATGAGACAGGCCTTGGCTAGGATAAGGGGCTTTTCACAGTAACTTCATTGCAGTGTTACCGTAAGCCTACTTGCCAAAAGAGGCCGTTCTCTCTTGGGGGTTACCTTTTATACCCAAAAGGGCTTTGCGCTCTTTTGGACGGGCCTTGAACTTGGCCTCAACTAATTGAGTCTTTCCCAATCATCGGTATCGATTTTCCTCCAATAGAGGGGTGGTTCCCTGATCGCTGGGCGTGTCCTGGTGACTGTCAGTCTGCTTTGTCTTAGCTTCTTCTGGCGCTGGGGTATCTGTCCTAACATTGTGTATCTAAATGTTTCCCTTCTGTCCCCGGAGATGGCTCATTATTATGTAAATCATTTGGTAGTTTCTGTCCTGTCTGAGCGTTCAAGGTTCTAATCAACAGACAGTCTTGCACCTGCTTGTTTCTTAGCATTGTCCAATTTTCCCTGCAGTCTTTGCAAGTGTCCATTTTGTAATCGGGATGTGGCCATCCCAGATGGCTACAGACTAAACTTACAGAAAACATAAAAACTGACTGCAAAAGCTTCTACAGATATGTGAAGAGAAAAAGTCTGGTGAAGACAAATGTAGGTCCCTTACAGTTAGAATACGGCGAATTCATAATGGGCAACAAAGCGATGGCAAACCAGTTGAACAATTATTTTGGAGCTGTCTTCACTAAGGAGAGCACAAATAACTGTCTAGAAATACTAGGGGACAGAGGGTCTAGCGTGAAGGAGGAACTGAAGGAAATTCTTATTAGTCAGGAAATTGTATTGGGGAAATTGATAGGGTTAAAACCTGATACGTCCCCAGGGCCTGATGCTCTGCATCCCAGAGCACTTAGGGAAGTGGCCCGAGAAATAGTGGTCGCATTCTATAGACTCTGCAAGAGTTCTAATGGATTGGAGCGTAGCTAATGTAACTCCACTTATTGAAATAGGAGGGAGAGAGAAAACGGGGAATTATAGACCGGTTAGCCTGACATCGGTGGTGGGGAAAATGCTGGAGTCAATTATTAAGGATGAAATAATTGAGCATTTGGGAAGTAGGGACAGGATCAGTCCAAGTCAGCATTGATTCACTAAAGGGAAATCATGCTTGACAAATCTTCTGGAATTGAGGATGTGACCAGCAGAGTGGACAAGGGTGAACCATTGGATGTTGTGTATCTGGACTTTCAAAACGCTTTTGACAAGGTCCCACACAAGAGATTAGTGAGCAAAATTAAAGCTCATGGTATTGGGGGTGATGTATTGACATGGATAGAGAACTGGTTGGCAGACAGGAAGCAGAGAGTGATCCTTTTCAGAGTGGCAGGCAGTGAGTAGTGGGGTACCGCAGGGTTCAGTGCAGGGATCCCAGCAGTTCACAATATATGTGAATGATTTGGACGAAGGAATTGCGTGCAATATCTCCAAATCTGCAGACAACACTAAGCTGGGTGGCAGTGTGTGCTGTGAGGAGGATGCAAAGAGGCTGCAGGGTGACTTAAATACGCTGGCTGAGTGGGCAAATACTTGGCAAATGCAATATATTGTGGGTAAATGGGAGGATATCCACTTTGGTGGCAAAAACAGGGAGGCAGATTATTATCTGAATGATGGTAGTTTGGGAAACGGGGAAGTGCAACGAGACCCGGCTGTCATGGTGGAACAGTCGCTGAAGGTTGGTATGCAGGTACAGCAGGCAGTGAGGAAAGCTAATGGCATGCTGGCCTTCATAGCGAGAGGATTTGAGTGTCGGAGTAGGGATATCTTGCTGCAGTTATACAGGATCTTAGTGAGGCCATACCTTGAGTATTATGTGCAGTTTTGGTCTCCTAGTTTGAGAAAGGACATTGTTGCTATTGAGGGTGTCCAGTGAAAGTTCACCAGACTAATTCCCAGGATGGCAGGACTGACATGTGATGAAAGACTGGATTGAACAGGCTTCTACTCACTTGATCTCATAGAAACGTATAAAATCCTGAAGGGTTAGATGCGGGAAGAATGTTCCCGATGTCAGGGACGTTCAGAACTAGGGGTCACAGCCTAAGAATAAGGGGTCAGCCATTCAGGACTTAGATGAGGAAGAACTTCTTTTCTCAGAGAGTTGTGAACGTGTGGAATTCTCTCCCACAGGAAGCTGCTGGGGTCAGTTCACTGGATATATTCAAGATGGACCTTGACATGGCCCTCTGCAGATAAAGGGATCAAGGAGTTTGGAGAGAAAGCAGGAGTGGGACACTGAATTTGCATGATCAGCCATGATCATATTGAATGGTGGTGCAGGCTCGAAAAGCCGAATAAGAACATAAGAACTAGGAGCAGGAGTAGGCCATCTGGCCCCTTGAGCCTGCTCCACCATTCAATGAGATCATGGCTGATCTTTTGTGGATTCAGCTCCACTTTCCCGCCAGAACACCTTAAACCTTTATTCTTCAAAAAACTATCTATCTTTATCTTGAAAACATTTAATGAAGTAGCCTCAACTGCTTCACTGGGCAGGGAATTCCATAGATTCATAACCCTTTGAGTGAGGAAGCTCCTCCTAAACTCAGACACAAATCTACCTCCCCTTATTTTGAGGCTATGCCCCCTAGTTCTGCTTTCACCTGCCAGTGGAAAAAACCTGCCCGCATCTACCTATCTATTCCCTTCATAATTTTATATGTTTCTATAAGATTCCCCCGCATCCTTCTAAATTCCAACGAGTACAGTCCTTGTCTACTCAACCTCTCCTCGTAACCCAACCCCCTCAAATCTGGGATTAACCGAGTGAATCTCCTCTGCACACCCTCCAGCGCCAGTACATCCTTTCTCAGGTAAGGAGACCAAAACTGAACACAATACTTCAGGTGTGGCCTCACTAACACCTTATACAGTTGCAGCATAATCTCCCTAGTCTTAAACTCCATCCCTCTAGCAATGAAGGACAAAACTCCAATGCCCTTCTTAATCACCTGTTGCACCTGTCACCAACTTTTTGCGACTCATGCACTAGCACACCCAGATCTCTCTGCACAGCAGCGTGTTTTCATATTTTATCATTTAAATAATAATCCTTTTTGCTGTTATTCCTACCAAAATGGATAACCTCACATTTGTCAACATTGTATTCCATCTGCCAGACCCTAGCCCATTCACTTAAACTATCCAAATCCCTCTACAGACTTCCAGTATCCTCTGCACTTTTGCTTTACCACTCATCTTAGTGTCGTCTGCAAACGTGGACACATTGCACTTGGTCCCTGATGAACGATCAATGACCACTAAAGCGAGGTTGTAGTCCAACTGAAGGCTTTAATAAGCTAGATGTTTCCCCCAGCAGCTCAAGTACAGAATGAAGGCTGCTGGGGCGGCACGGGCTCTTATACCCCGCCTTGCAGGGCGGAGCTACCATACAGCTTGACCAATAGGAAACATACAATATCTGCCAATGGTGTTCCAGCATTACCAGGTACCGTAATACCTCTACACAGACTACCACAGTCCCCAACTTCAAATCATCTATGTAAATGACCTACTCCTGCATCTATTTTCTATGTTTCTATGAGAAAGCTCTGGCTGGTAAAAGTATGGAAAATCCCAAGATATTTTATAAGTATATCAATGGGAAGAGGATAGCCAGGTTGAAGTGCAGAGGGAACAGGCCGGGGTGGGGGTAGGGGTGTGGATAGGGCCCATTAGGAACCCAGGGGGAAATTTGTGGATGGAGCCAGAGGACATTGGTAGGGTGTTGAATGAATATTTTGCATCTGTCCTAACCAAAAAGAATGAGGAGGTAGATATAGAACTCGGGGAGAGAGATTGTGAGGTTCTTGAGCAAATTGTCACAGGGAGTGACAAGGTATTGGAAGTGTTGGCAGGCTTAAAAGTGGAGAAACTTCCAGGTCTGGATGAATTGTGGGAAGATGTGCAGGGGATCTGACCCAAATGTATAATTCCTCTCTGGCCTTGAGGGAGATGGCAGAGGACTGGAGAACAGCTAATATGGTCCCACTCTTGAAGAAAGGTTGTAGAGATAAGCCAGGGAACGTCAGAGCAGCGAGTTTCATGTCAGTGGTAGGGAAACTATTGGAGAAGATTCTGAAGGAGAAAATCTATCTCTGCTTGGAGAAGCAAGGCTTGATCAGGAATAGTCAGCATGGCTTTGCCTGAGGAAGGTCATGCCTAACAAATTTGATTGAATTTTTTGAGCATGTGATCAGGTGTGTAGATGAGGGTAGAGTAGTTGATGTAATTTACATGGATTTCAGCAAAGCATTTGACAAGGTCCCACATGGGATACAGGATAACTTGATAAGGTGGATTCAAAGTTGGCTTAGCTGTAGGAGACAGAGGGTGATGACAGATGGCTGCTTTAGTGACTGGAAACCAGTATTCAGTGGCATACCACAGTGATCTGTGCTGGGTCCCCTATTGTTTGTCATTTCTATACATGACGTGGATCACTGTGTGGGTGGTAATATCAGGAAGTTTGCAGTGAGGTTGAATGTTTTGGGTTGGAAGATATAGACGGAATGGTCAAATGGGCAGAAAAGTGTCAGATGGAATTTAACCGTGAGAAATGTGAGTTGATACACTTTTGGAAGAAGTAATGTAACAAGGAAGTATTTAATGAATGGCCTGACACAGCGAAGTTCTGAGAAACAAAAGGACCTAGGTATGTTTGTCCATAGATCTCTGAAGGAAGAAGGGCAGGTTAATAGGATGGTGAAAATGGCATATGGGCCACTTGCCTTTGTCAATCGAGGCATAGATTACAAAAGCAGGGAGGTCATGGTGGAGTTGTATGGAACTTTGGTAATGCCACAGCTGGAGTACTGTGTGCATTTCTGGTCACCACACTATAGGAAGGATGTGATTGCACTGGAGGGGGTGCAGATTCACCAGGATATTGCCTGGGATGGATCATTTAAATTATGAAGAGAGGTTGGACATGCTTGGGTTGTTTTCGCAAAGAAGGGGCAGCACGGTAGCCTTGTGGATAGCACAATTGCTTCACAGCTCCAGGGTCCCAGGTTCAATTCCGGCTTGGGTCACTATCTGTGTGGAGTCTGCACGTTCTCCCCGTGTGTGCGTGGGTTTCCTCCGGGTGCTCCGGTTTCCTCCCACAGTCCAAAGATGTGCCGGTTAGGTGGATTGGCCATGATAAATTGCCCTTAGTGTCCAAAATTGCCCTTAGTGTTGGCTGGGGTTACTGGGTTATGGGGATAGGGTGGAGGTGTTGACCTTGGGTAGGGTGCTCTTTCCAAGAGCCGGTGCAGACTCGATGGGCCGAATGGCCTCCTTCTGCACTGTAAATTCTATGATCTATGAAGACTGAGGGGCGACCTGATTGAGATATACAAGATTATGAGGGGCATGGACATGGTGGATAAGGAGCAGTTGTTCCCATTCGTTGAAGGGTCAGTTACGAGGGGACACAAGTTCAAGGTGAGGGGCAGGAGGTTAATGGGGGGATTAATGCTGGTGGTCGGGAATGCACTGCCTCGGAGGGTGGTACAGGTGGGTTGCCTCACATCCTTTATAAAGTACCTGGATGAGCACTTGGCACGTCATAACATTCAAGGCTGTGGGCCAAGTGTTAAAGAATGGGATTATGTAGGCAGGTCAGGTGTTTTTCATGCATCGGTGCAGACTCGATGGGCCGAAGGGCCTCTTCTGCACTGTGTGATTCTGTGCTTCTGTGATTCTGTGACCTGAAATCTTGTAGTACAATATTATCAAATAATTGATTATTTGACTTCCTCTTTCCAATATTTTATCAAACCCGTAAACCCATTGCTGAAACTATAGGAATTGACAGTGAGACAAAGGGCTGGATTCTCCTTTTGAGACTAAGCGCTGGTGTGGGACTGAATGGCTGGTGTTCCACAGTCCTCATCCAATAAGGAGGGTGCGGAGGAGGGCCAAGATGGGCAGGGCATGGAGCCCAGTCAGGCACAGGAGGCCGCACAATGTGTGTGCCGGAGCCGGTGAGCATAGGATGCTTTAATCACCTCCAGGTTCACCAACTAGGGAGCCTGACGGACAGCACAAATATTGCATCCCGCATCCCCCCCACCCCACCCCATCCCCGCCCCTGACTGAACATGCCCAACCATGACGCCCTCCCTGCACCACTGCTCCCCCCCCCCCCCCCCACCCCCACCCCCCTTCCCTGCAATCCCCCCTGTGATTCCTACTGCCTCACTATGGGGTGCGGGCCCTAGGTTGGCAGTAACAGCGAGTCTGGTTCATGATGGAGGATGATGTGATGATCTGCTCTGTGATGAGCTCTGGTGCTCTGCATCGTTTGACACCTGCCCACGGTAGGACTTTCCATCATCCGGTTGGGGGATCCCTGCAAGCGAGCTGGCCATTCCATCACATGGTTCGACCGAGCCTTTGGGGTGGAGGAGGTGGGAATGGTGTGCATAGGGGCCTGTGGTGTTGGGGTTGAGAGGTAGGGGGAGAGGGGCAGGGTACCGTGGTGATGTGTGGTGTCCGACCTGGGACTGTGCCTGATGACCCCTGGGCTACTCCTTGGGATGGGGGTGCGACTGGAACTAACTCCTGGAGTCCCCCCGCCACTTGCCGCTGCCAGTACTGGAGGTCCTCTCTCATTTTGACCAGGGTCTCCATGTCTGCGGCCATGGGCCAAGGGACTGGGCTTCCTCCCTGTGGGACTGGCTCAGATCAGCCAGTGCCCAGGAATTGCCATCGATGCCCTCAGCCATTACCCCTTGTGACTGGGCAAATCACAGGAGCATCACTGCAAAGTCCAGGTGGCCCTGGTACATAGCTGCATGTGACAGGGCAGCCCTGTCCTGTGTCTCAGCCACCGCAGCGCCCCAGGCCTTGGACATCCTGACCCATGGTTGATATGTTCGGCACCAAGGCCTCCAACGTAGATGCCACTCGTACGGTGTTGGACTGAGTGGCACACATTGTCGGCACCGCTTCCTGCCCCTGCAGGCGATTGGACTCCTCCAACTGCACCTCCAGGTGCTGGATGGTTGCTGACAACCCCTCACATAGGCCCCAGCCCTGTGCCTGCATCTGCAGCATTGATGGGACCCCCCTTTCCAGAAGCTCGAGACTCGACTGAATGGCAGCTAATCCCTGGGGTTGGCCGCCCTCTGACCACCTGCCCCTTGCGGGTTCCTACCTCCACCTGATGGTGCTGCTGCATGTATGTGGTGCGCACCAGATAGTGCCCCAGGAGCCTCTTCACTAACATGCCCAACCAAGGTGAGTGTCTGTGGGATCGTGGAGGGTTTTGGAGACAGCTGTGATGGAAAGTCGGTGTCTTCCACGGACAGGTGCTCCGGGGTGTCTCGGGCTGCCGTTCATGGCTCACATCACTGTCCTTGGCAACTCCTCACTGGAATTTGCTTGGTGTTGGTGTCAGGAGCATTAGAAGGGCCCGCCTCATCGCCAGGAAATCCTGCAAGACCAAAGACATGATGCATGTTTGGATCGATCGTTGGGGTGGTGGGTGGTGTGGGGAAGGTGGATGGTGTGGGGGAGGTGGGTGGTCTGGGGGAAGTGTGGCAGAGGTGTGGTGGTGTGGGGTGGGGTGGTGGAGGTGGGGTTGTGTGGGAGTGGTGTGGGCAAAGTGAGTGGTGAGAGGGTGTTGTGGGGTGGTGTGGAGGCGGTAGGTTGGGGGTCCTGTCAATGTGCCATAGGGACACTGCAACAGCGGGAACTCATTTGGTTGCCTGAATCCACACTCCACCTTGGAGATGGCCCTCTCTCCAGGTCCACAGACCAGATCCAGTGCCCACTACTCTGTGACGGTGAGAGGCTGCAGATCCGGCAAGCCCCATCCATCATCTTTCTCTCTCTGCGATTAAGCACCTCCTTCTCCTGCAATAACGCGAAGACAGGAAGTGCACAGTGTTAGGCAGTCGCACGTGGGCAGAACAGGGGATGGACAGCTGATGGCCTTTGTGAACAGGGCACTCGACCTGGCATGTGATGCAGGGTGCGGAACGAGCACACGACCTGCTTGTGGGGTTCGGTCGCCCTCCAGGTGGGGGTTTACAGGTGTGTGGGACGGGGGTTGGTTCCACGGATGCGAAGCTGCATACTCACCCTGGCTGCCCTGAGGAGGTTGTGTAGCGTCTTCCTGCACTCCTGTCCGGTCCTGGTGGTGGGGTCCATGGCACTCATGTGCTCTGCCACTTGGTCCCAGGCCCGGTGTATGGCGGTGGGTGGCAGCCTCCTTCCCACTCTGGGGAACAGGGTGGCCCATCTTTCCTCCACTGCATCCCGCAGGGTCTCCAGCTCTACATCCGTGAACCGGGGTGCCACTCTCTGTGCTGCCATCTTGTTGACTGGAATGTATGTGTGTGGAGAGTGGCGTGCTAATATGTGGCTGTAGCTTGTTACCCTCTCGATTGGCATCCTGATGCCGGCGAATCGAACCCCGTTTTTCATTGGACACAATTTCTACGTGGAGCCAGTGCTCGCCCATTAACGGATGATGAAGTGCTCCGGGACCAATTTACATGCTCTGGAATTCCACCAATTCAGTCCCGGCGTCAACGCTTAGTTTCTGAAACTGAGAATCCCACCCATGGTTTCTATTGAATACTGTTAGTTCATGTTTAAATTCTGTACCACACCGTACCTCCCTGTACCGCAACGTACCGCACCGTACCGCCCCATACCATGCCATACCATCTCGTATTGCTCCGTACTGCACCGTACCTCCCTGTACCGCAATGTACCGCACCGTACCGCCCCATACCATGCCATACCATCTCGTATTGCTCCGTACCGCACCGTACCTCCCTGTACCGCAACGTACCGCACCGTACCGCCCCATACCATGCCATACCGTCTCGTATTGCTCCGTACCGCACCGTACCTCCCTGTACCGCACCGTACCGCCCCATACCATGCCATACCATCTCGTATTGCTCCGTACCGCAACGTACCACACCGTACCTCCCTGTACCGCAATGTACCGCACCGTACCGCCCCATACCATGCCATACCATCTCGTATTGCTCCGTACTGCACCGTACCACACCGTACCTCCCTGTACCGCAACGTACCGCCCCATACCATGCCATACCGTATCGTACTGCCCCGTACCGCACCGTACCTCCTTGTACCGTTCTAGTTTGACTGTAACGATTAAAAGATAAAATGTTGTGACTTTAGTTGGGGTCATTTGAGAAGTTTGGATCTTTCATGCCATGCGATGTCCTGCAGCACGGCACCTGGGGCGTGAGGAAGGTTGGGTAACATACGGCTCAGGGGTAACAACTAAAAAAATCTATCCATGCTGCAGGCGGCCGCACTTTCATTCTTGTTACCTACTTGCCTCCAATCCTTTGGACAGCCCATACTCCAAAATTCAGCAATGTTGCTGAGAACCACTGACCTCTGAATGAATGATGTTGTCCACCTCACAGTATGTCACCACTGGACATTTCCAGTACATTACGAGTCTCCTACACGTGTCAATCCTGTGTTTTCTCTGCTGCCCTGTACATGGTGACCCACTTTCAATTTTTCTATGTAGAAGCTGAATCATTCAGTACCATTTCTCTGGTGATATAATTCTGGGACTGTGATTCAGAAACCACTCATCCTCTAAGATGTTGCAGAATGTAATCCCATATCTGCTGAAGCAGAGATCTCCTGCTAATGATTACATTTTCTGACACCTCGTGCAAATGTGGATACACTGAGGATCTCAGGGGCTCCGGGCACTGCCATCTCTTAGTGTTTAATTTAAATGGTGTAGGTAGTGTTTACATGAATTTTTATTAGCATAAAACAATTCCAAGAATCAAGCTTCTCTTACTGGGAAATTTAAAATAAGTTTATCTAAAGGTGTCTCAAGGCTGAACTGTCAGTGAAGCCAAACTTCACACTATTCTGGCCTGCTCTGTAACAGCATGGTGAAGCAGAACCAGGTTAAATCTTTGGACACCAGAAAAATATATCATCATTACAGGAGGGGTTCACCAGCCCATTGCTATCCTGCCGACAAAATATGTTGACCACCAAGAAATTATTTGGAAAAAATGGGAGACTAATGTTTTTGAAGCCACTTTCCCAGAGAGGCAAACGGCCGAATTGTAAACCAACTCCAGCAACAATAAAGGAAACAACCACATCTTTTGCCTTGCCTTTCGAAGAGACCAATAGGGGTATCAATAATATTTGATGTTCAAGCAATTCCTTTCAGAAGATGGGATCACAAATCTACTTGTTGTTATGGATTGTGGATCTTTGGAATTCCTTATTCCAGAGCGTTGTGGATCTTCAGTTGTGAGAAATGTTCACGCCAGAGATCAATAGACTTTTGGATACTAGGGAATTGAGGGATCTGGGAATGGTTGAGATAGAAAACCAGCAATGATTATTTTGAATAGCGCATTCAGCAACTCTTGCTCTTATTTCTCATGTTCTTATGTTTATAAATTTGGCTTGATTAGAACACAACAACAACATCGGACTTCTTGCTTGGTGACAATTCACATCAGAGATTCTTTCCCACAGTTGGTATGACAATAGATGGGTGCCTACATTTTTGTGAAATTCACTAACATCTAGTGAATGAGTTATGCTGATGGTAATGTTAGAAATCTGAAAAATGTGCTGTGAAAGTGTTGACAACATTAGCAACTTCTCCAGAAAATGAAGTTCATTAGAACCAATCACCAACCTCAGCACGACATCAACGTTAATTTTCAAATTCACGTTCTATCTATATACTGAGAGCATGTAGGGAAACTGTAGGCTTACTGCCAATTAAGGAAGGGTTTATGCTTCTGTTAACTATTAGTTGAATTTATGTTGCCTGAATTTGAACTTGTCTGAATTTATTTTACTTATTACACTAATTTCATATGTAAATAACTGGCAAAATAATGACATTGATCAATAGAAACAAACTTGACGTTATGAATTATGGCATAAGTCTTGTTATTTGAGTATATCCAAGCTGTAAGTGACTTCATCATCTTCTGTCGGTCCTCTCGTGACTGAAGATTCCGACATGAGATCAGCATGGAGGTCCACAGAACTGGCAGTTCATGTTATTGTTGTTGTTGGTGGTGGAGGAACTACAGTAGCTGCACGACCTCTGGTCTTCCTCTGAGACATTGGATGTGATGAGTTTGGTGTAGATCAGTGGTTTTCAAAGTGAGGGCCATAACCCTCGGGTGGATTGCGGCATATTAAAAACACGTGTCGCCAAAATTGATTTTGCAAAGATTCTCTGACCATTTTATTACTTCTCCAGCCAAATTTTCCAGTGGCCCAATGTCTATTTTTGCCTCTCTCTTATCTTTTATATATTGAAATATATATATTCCTTTATATTACTAGCTAGCTTGAGCTCATACTTCACCTTCTCCCCCCTTATTGCTTTTTTAGTTGTCCTCTGCTCGCGTTTAAAGGCTTACCGCCATTGAGCCGGCGTCGCCCCGATATCGGCATTGGAGCTCATTCTCTGCCTGATCGCCGAACATGATTTCGGCGTTCGGCAATGGAGAATCCAGCCCATTCTCTTTGCAGTACACAGTATGACCACATGAGGCAATAAACAGGGCAGCTGTTTCCTTAGAACTAATTGCACAGGCTCTTTTCGCAGATGTCAGGGGAACCAAATCACAAAGCCCTCCTCCCAGAAATCTGGACCTGATTTCTGTTCCAATTAGGGACAATGCCAAAAAATTTTAAACTATTTCATCACAAGGGAGAGTAGTTGTAAGTCACGATCCATGTTAACCTTGTCGAAGGTTTTAAGGAATTAGGTAAGAGGTTGAGAAACAAGACTGCAAGGATGATCATTTCCATATTATGTGCAGTGCCATGCAGTCGACAGGCTGAGGAAATGAAGATTAAGAAGGTCAACGTGTGGCTGCAGAATGTGTGCGGGTAGGGAGGCCTCACATTCTTCGAGTACTGGAATGAAATGGAACCAATATCCTCTCAAAGAATGCAAGTTGAGTATTGAGGGTAGATTTAAACGAGTATGCCCAGGGGAATTGAAACCAGAGCAGGATTAATAAAGCAGTTGAATAAAAACAGAAGGCTTAACTGACATAAATAGTGGAAACGAATGCTGCTTGAAGAGAAAGAGAAATTGACAGTTATGAGATAGTGAGAGGTAAAAAGAAACACTATAGAAGAGACAAGGGGAACAGAAAAATGGGAAAACCAGGGACAAGAATAAGGATTAAAGTTCAGTATTGAGTGGCAGTGTTGTGAATGTGTAGCACATAAAAAATGAAGTGTCTGAAGCATCAATTACTATGGTGCAACATGATTTATGCTCTGTGATATAGTAGCTAAAATGGAAATGTGACTATCGGCTGGGAACTTTATAATTCAGTTGATGACATTTACGGTACAGGTGGTTCTGGGCAAGATTTTATCTCATTCAAAATCCTCCCACTTACATAGTTAACAGGCCTCGGGAAGTAAAATGGGGGGTGAAGGTTGGCAGGGCCAGAGTGGGGGGGTGCAGTGGGTATGGTATGGCAATATTAGCAAAGTATTTTATCATAGAGCTAGAATGTAAGGAGGTTCTAAAAGTTGCATTGAGAAAAAATCCATATGGATAATGTTAGGAAGGAAAATCAAACAAATCTTAGCGATACATTACACCTTGAATCCTGCTCTATAGGATAAGTAATTAAAATGATTTACAAGATACTTTGCATCGTTTTGGAATGCCACACTATATGCTAAGTGGCAGTGTAGTGTGTAGTCTGTGCTGCACCTACTTCTAAACTAATTCAGGAGCAGGACAAAAATATACTATCCCCCAATTGGATCTTCCTCAGTTTAAGGAGTAACAATTTCTTGATAAATGAGTGCAGAATGGAAAATAGCTTTATAAATAACTCGGTTTTACTTATTCCAGTTTTTGTTTTACTGTTAGCAAATTAAAATTCTCCCTTGTATGCATGAATGACTCATGCCAGAGGCAGTGCCTAGTTAGAGAGCGAACACTAATGGCTTTAATGAACTCCCAGAAGACTCAGTACAGAATGTCTTTTCTTTTATTGTTAATGACGCAGTTATCTCAGGCAGTGCACCTTCAGGCGCAAAACTAATATTCCAGCTCAGATATCCAGATGCTGAAAGCGCCAGTTTTCTCCTGGCTGTCCTGAAATCCATTCATTATAAGAGCCAACAGCAAGTGTAGCTTTTTGTGCTCAAGGAGCATCCTGCCAGGCGTTGCATACACTGAGCAAAAGAAATCACAGGAAGATATAGCTGGAGGGAGATGTTAGTCCCTGGGGTGGGACTGCCTAGCCATTAAAATCTGATGGCAGGAGGCTGCTTTTCGAGATCCCCGAAAAAAAAAACTCAATGGCTGGAATTTTCGGGGATCTCGAAAAGCAGCCTCCAAATTTTTCAGCCATTCTCGCTGGTAGGATTTTCCGTTCCCATCAACGGCGAACCCTCAACGCGGGTTTCCCGGCGGGGGTTGGGGGTTGCATAGAATGAGACACCTCATTCATCCCGGCGGGATCTTCTCCAATGATGGGTCACCACTGTGAAACACATGGCGAGGGTGCATTGAAAATCCCATCCAATTTCTCCACTGTTTCTGGGCATGCAATGGCAATTCGGGGCTTGCACACGCACCATTTCTGTCATTGATTGTGGACAATAATATCAGCTTTTTAACTAAGTACTTGGAATTTCAATTTACTCCACACAAATACTCAGACAGTGCATTTTGGAGATAATATTTGCAGATGAAGGGGATTCATTTTCACTGAGTGCCAAGAAGCTTGGATAAAATGAAGATTATAGAATTGAATAAAAGGAAACTGATATAAGTATAAAGAGATATTTTCTGAAATAAATTGGAAAACAATGGCGTATGGAGTTGCAAGAGCTAAAGATACAGAGGGTAGGAGTTCAAACAAAGAGATAAGAATGAATGTCACACTTACATGCTTAAAGCATGACCTCAAAGATAAGGGGTGGATTCTCTGGCAGCTGCTGCTGGTCGCGGGGTTCCCAATCTGGTGGCAAATCGCACGTCAGGCTGAAAATGGTATCGATGTGCATTCCGATCCTCCTGTCCCCTGCCAGCGGAGGCAGCGGGTTACATGCCACCCACTGGTGGAAGAATTCCAACAGTGCAGAAGAACCCCCTGAAAGAGCAGCCTACCTAGGCCCATTCCCCCGAGCGAGCCCCGTAACCCCATAACCCCACCTAACCTGCACATCTTTGGATACGAAGGGTAAATTTAGCATGGCCAATCCACTTAACCTGCACATATTTGGACTGTGGGAGGAAACTGGTGCACCCGGAGGAAACCCACGCACACAGTCACCAGAGGTCGGAATTGAACCTGGGTCTCTGGCGCTATGAGGCAGCAGTGCTAATCGCCAGGTTATTTGGGTTATTGGGCCATTTGCATCAATTAAAGAGCAGTAGGCCTGACTCTCCAGGCCCCTGTAATGCTCTAGGCCTCTCAGCTGGAATTCTCGTGGGCCTGGAATGGGCGCGGGTATTTTCAAGCATGTCCCTGACGGGATGGGCTTTGCGTTGCATCAAGGGGATGTAATGTAGGTGTCCCCCAAAATCCATCAGAGGGGCCCCCACTCAGCGCAAATCCTGCCCCCCAGTACAGCCTTCAAACCCCCCATCAGACCCCCAGCCCCCATCAGACATGTCCATCAGACCTCCAACAGAGACCCACAGTAATCCTCTAACAGAGATCCCTATCAGAGAGTCCATCAGACCCCCATCAGAGCCCCAGCATTATCCACCCCATCAGACCCCCAACAGAGACACCTAAGTGTCCCCCAACAGATACACCCCATCAGACCCCCCCATCAGACACCCCC
This sequence comes from Scyliorhinus torazame, assembly GCF_047496885.1. Lineage (NCBI taxonomy): Eukaryota > Metazoa > Chordata > Chondrichthyes > Carcharhiniformes > Scyliorhinidae > Scyliorhinus > Scyliorhinus torazame. The sequence goes on from NC_092710.1 coordinate 208,210,130, forward strand.
AAGAGAGACCCTCATACGAGGCCCTCAATAGAGAACCTTGCCTGAAAGTTGAAGAGTAGTCCGGGCAGTAGGTTGAAAAATCATTGCATTTTCACTTACATTTTCCTAACAAGTGCTTGAAATCCCTTTGGAAAAAGGCTTGACAGCCTTTGAAATGCAGAATGGGGTCTCTGTTGGGGTCTGATAGGGGGGTCTCTCTTGTGGGTCGCTGTTGAGGGGGGGTCTCTGGTGGGGTCTGATAGGGGGGGTCTCTGTTGTGGGTCTCTGTTGGGGGGTCCTTGTTGGGGGGTCTCTGTTGTGGGTCTCTGTTGGGGTCTGATAGGGGTTGTATCTGTTGTGGGTCTCTGTTGGGGGGTCTCTGTTGGGGGTCTCTGTTGGGGGTCTCTGTTGGGGGGTCTCTGTTGGGGGTCTCTGTTGGGGGTCTCTGTTGGGGGTCTCTGTTGGGGGTCTCTGTTGGGGGTCTCTGTTGGGGGGTCGGGTCATCCACACACTCAAACTGGTGGCATAAATTTGCATGACAAAGGAGAGGGAATCGCATACTATGCCCTCCTCCTAGCAACAATGGAGACCCGGAACAAATCTACTCTGGCGGGAGTACTTAGTCTTCTGAACAGAGAATACTATCCTAATTGTTTAGATAGGATAAAATCAAAAGAAATAAACCTTGGGCTTAATTCTCTCAGCCCATGCCGGGTCAGAGAATTGCTGGGCCGGGCGCGATTCGCGTGATGCAGCCCCACGCCGGTCCGCCAATTCTACGGTGACCGGAGAATCAGTGCCATTGGCGATGGCGTGGTCGGCGCAGCGCAAACTGGGGCCCACTCTACGCGGCCCCACCGCCCTCGACTCCCCGGCGATTCTCTGCCCCGGGTGGGCGGAGTGGCCCCTCCAAAAAGCCCGAGTCCCGCCGGCGCCGTTCACATCTCAGGTCTTCACATGGGACCTCGGTATCCATCCTGTCTGGGGCGGCCTGGTGGGGGGAGAGCGGGGGCGTGGGGGGGCTCCGACCCCAGGGTGGGGCTTCCACAATGGCCTGGCCCGCGATCGGGGCGCAGTGCGCATGAGCAGACCCGCGGCGCACGTTTGACGCCGGTATCGGCAGCTGGAGTGGTGTGGGTCGCTCCAGTGTCATGCTGGCCTCCTGTAGGGCAGAGGGTCGCTACACTTAGCGGTCCGATGATGCCGTCATTAAACTCTCCAGTTTTTACGACGGCGTCAACACTCTGCCTTCAGATGGGAGAATCCCGCCCCATATATGAGTGCTGTGCTGAATGCTGCTGTTCTAAATGCCGGAGTTTCTATATTGAACCTGATGAAGAGTTTCCCAAAAGCAGGTCATGTGTGGTAATTGTTTGTTTGACTTGGCTCATCAGGTTAAACCTCATGAGATGTTGTTTTGGGAAAGGGATATTCTCCGAGTTTAGGGAAGTAGATAGATTTGGAATGGGGTTAATTCAAGTAAGCTGTATGTGTGTATAGCTATTACTCTCGTTACTTGTAGTTTTGTTTCGTATTGTGGCCGTTCTTGTGTGTTTTACAGTTTAATAAACATTCTTTTACTTGAATGATTACAAGAGTGGACCTTTCCTCACTGGTTTTCATATCTTTCCTCATGTCACACCAAATTGCAAAATAAACAATTAAGAACTGGCATTCCAAATTACCCCTCTGGGTTTGGGATACTCTTGTATTTAACATCAGTGGGGTTCTGACCACTGAGTTTGCCCAATATCTAATTGTGACTTTGGAGTAGGATCAGTAGAAATTCTGCAGTAACTTCTGTTTCCCAAGGGCTCCTTCAATCTCCCTGCAAAGTGACACTGGGAGAACACCAGGCTATCTATGGCATTTTGTTCCCAAAGCTCTAATTATTTTGTTTCTACCAGATCATGGTCGAAGAAATGAGTTATGGATATGTGGCTTTTTTTAACTACAGTAGTGCTTGTGTATTACTGTACGTTACTTTTTTGAACTGCTGTTTAATAAGTAAACAACTTCCAAATGGAATCCAAATCAGGTTTATAACCCGTGTACATTTTGACGGCACATTTCCAAGTACAATAGTCATGTTGGTTTCTATGGATGTTTCCATGTATGGAGATTTAGTGAGCTTCAGCGTGATGTGGCTTTGGAATTTTGTAGAAAGTACACTGACCCTGAAATGAACCTTTAAGCTGTTTGTTACTTGTTGACTTAAAGCAGAGATCCATTAGTTTGAATTGGGGTACCTTTTAATATTTCTTCGGACAAGTTGTTTGTAAAAAAACTGCCAGTCAAGCATAGCTCTCCAGTAAATATTTAGCAGAGAATTACACTTACAACATCATGATGGTAGTGCATGCCACTGCCTTCACAGAATGGCAGATATAGTAGCACAGGGATGAGAGAGATATAGGGGGTAGAAAATTAAGGGAACCAAGGTGGAGCAGCACAATATTACTTTTAATAACTTTCTACACGATTGAGATTGATGTATCCAAGTTGCATAATTGGAATTTTCAGACATTTGCTTTGCAATCAAGTAAATGGATGAGTAAATATTTTCTGAATTATTACTTTGCTTGTGATAAAAAAGTTAAAATCCCAGTATTTTTTTTATAATAACCCAGTGGAGATGAAGGATAATACATGTTGCATATTAGATATGTTATACATTGTCAGTAACATTTGAAGCATAGCTTAAACACTGTCTTCAAATATATGGAGATGAAAATGTGCTGATTATACTGGATAAGCAGAATAACATTTATTGTAAAATCTTACCTAATTCCTTTATAAAACAAATATTTAAAATGTCAAACTGTCCCTGTTAGTAAGCTAAATAGCACTTTTCCTGGCTGGCTCACTTTCAAGGAGAATTTGATGTGGCCTGTCTCATTCAGCAAACTGTCAGCAAAGAACTAAACTAAACTTTGTGGTGAATTCTCTGCCTCCCCAGTCACGTGTTTCTCAGCGGCACACCGTCGCTGGCAGGGGGAATTCTCGATTCCTGCCGCTGGCCGATGGGATTTCCCATTGTAGCTACCCCACGCTGCGGGGAAACCCGGCAAGGAGATTTCCCCTCCTTGATTCTTTGTTCTTTGTTTCCTATTTTGGATAAGAGGTTGGCTGTGAAAAAGGACAAAGATCAATCTAGGGTAAGAATAATTAACTTCGGGAAAGCCAACTTCAATGGTCTAAGAATGGACATGGGGTAATAAAATTAAATCGAATGCGGTACGAAAAACGTCAGCTAAACAATAGGCTATGTTCAAAGAAGAGATGGATTGGGTGAGGTTTATTCCCTTGAAGGGGAAAGGTAAGGAAAACAAAATCAGAGATCCCCAAACAATAAAAGAGATAGAGATTAAGCTGAATAAAAAGAGTATACTTATGATGTATTGTAAGGATCTGGCACATATAAAGTAATTGTGGGGCTGATACAGTACCACCGACACAATGATGTAAAACAGCACATGACCTGCACCCAGAACCAGTCAAGTGTTAGACAGAGTCGTGTGCACCAGCAAGCATGGAGACAGCTCTGAACTTGTACCCTTCACTGTATATTTGTAAATAGTTCTAAGAGTCAATAAAGACTTATAATACACCTATATATGATTACAAAGACTTTTCCAGACCTACCAAACTGTAACCAACACTTTACAGCTCAGTGGCAGCTGGTGGAAAAACCCGAAACCCCACAGAAAATGCAGAGGAAAAACTCAAATGCTGGAAGACTGAGAAAGTCTTTTTACAATTTAACAAACTTAAAAGGTGCTCCAGAAGCAGAGGTGCAGAGGAAACATTACCAGTAAAAAGCTCCAAGGAAAGGTTTAGAAAGCAGATTTAAAATTCCTTGCTGGAGCAGAAGACTCCATTCAATCTTCTTTGGAAGTCTACCTTCACATCCCAGAGCATGGGGTCAGCAGACTGAGAAGGGTGAGAAAAATCTTTTAAACTTCAGACGAAAGCAACTCCCGTGAAATCTTTAAATAATTCCGAGTCAGGAGCGCAGTTTGAAAAATGGCACCACCCGCCTGGCAGGATATTATGGTTCCACCAAAATAAACGACAATTCAAATGGCCCAAGGCATCCATCAGTGGGAGACACGCTGTGGTAGAGATGTGAAATCCTGGCCCAAGTGAATCGAAATGCAGAACATTTCTGTCCCACACACCTATAACCATCCCACCCGCAGGGCGAACAACACCCACCCGCTGGCAGTGTGCTCACTCTCTACCCGGCACCACATTCCGCTTGCCATGACTGGGTGCCCTGACCACGAAGACTTGGTACAACGCAATTTTATTCCATCTAACTATTTATACATCAGACTTGGTACTCAGCACGTTGTGACGGTGTGAGTGTCTTGCTATGAGGTCCTGGCCCTGTGCTGTCTCCAGATGGACTGCCCAGGAAGTGTTGTGTTTCTTGCCTTATACTGTGTCTGCTCTTGTCTGTGATTGGCTGTCGTGTTATATGTGCTAATTGGTCCGTTGGTCTGTCTATCACTATGTATGTGTTATGATGTATGTTTGAATATCATGACGTCCCCCCTTTTTTACAAGATTATGTGCCTACGTGGTTATAAATATAAATGTGTCCTGAGTGCAGCTAAAGGTGTGTGTGTGTGCGTAATATTTACATCATGTACATGGGGCTTAACTATATACAAGGGGTGATGTCAGATGTGACATGCTAACGAGGTTGTACCATAACAAAAGAAGAACAACGTTGAAATTTGAAACGATCAAACGAGGCCTGTAACGATAAAACAGTGACATGTTAGAAAACAGTGGTTGCAAAAGTTTGACATGTGAACAGTCTCATAAGTCCAGTCTAGTAGGCGGGCGACGATTTCGGGTTGACCGCCTCAAAGGTGGGTCGAGAACCACCGGCTGAGGTGCGGGCCTGGCCACGGGCGGCGACAGAAGGGGCATGGTATATGACAGCTCCACGAAGTCGCTCTCAGGAACCAGTGGAGGACACGGCGTCTGTGTAGGGTCCCGTTGCGAGCGTGGAAGTAAGCGAAGGGCTCGGCGATTGCGACTACGCACGGATCCATCCGGCATGCATACCAGGAACGAGCGGGGAGCCACGCGTCGGAGAACTTCGGCAGGTGCTGACCAGCCACCGTCTGGTAGGTGGATGCGGACGTTGTCTCCAGGGGCCAGGGAGGGAAGATCAGTTGCCCGTATGTCGTACGACCTCTTCTGGTCACCGCGCTGCAGTTGCATCCTATGCAGTACCGGAGCATGGCCTATTGTTGGTGCCAGGATGGAAGGCCCAGTGGTTCTGAGGGCGCGACCCATCAGCAGCTGTGCTGGTGAGAGACTAGTGGCTAGTGGGGCTGAGCGAAAGGCCAGCGGGGCGAGGTAGAAGTCCGACCCAGCAGCAGCAGCCTTGCAGAGGAGTCGCTTGGCAATGTGAACGCCCTTCTCCGCCTTTCCATTGGACTGGGGATGCAGAGGGCTGGACGTCGCGTGTGTGAAGTCATACGAAGCAGCAAAGGACGACCATTCATGGCTGGCAAAACAGGGCCCATTGTCCGACATGACAGTCATCGGAATGCCATGGCGAGCAAAGGTGGCTTTGCAGGCCCTGATGACAGCAGATGACGTCAAATCGTGCAGGCGTATGTCTTCTGGGTAGTTTGAGAAGTAGTCAGCTATGATGACATAGTTCCTGCCGAGCGCGTGAAATAGGTCAACACCCACCTTCGCCCAGGGGGACGTCACCAGCTCATGGGGCAGAAGCGTCTCAGGAGGTTGCGCCGGCTGAAACCTTTGGCAGGTTGTACAGTTGAGCACCATGTTGGCAATATCGTCACTGATGCCCGGCCAGTATAGCGCCCCTCGAGCCCTCCGTCTGCACTTCTCGACCCCCAAGTGGCCTTCGTGTAGTTGGTCGAGAACCAGCTGGCGCATGCTGTGCGGAATCACAATGAATGAATGAATATTGCTTATTGTCACAAGTAGGCTTCAAATGAAGTTACTGTGAAAAGCCCCTAGTCCCCACATTCCGGCGCCTGTTCGGGGAGGCTGTTACGGGAATCGAATCATGCTGCTGGCCTGCCTTGGTCTGCTTTCAAAGCCAGCGATTTAGCCCAGTGTGCTAAACAGCCCCCGGTCCAGCCTCAGAAGGATACCATCAATGTTGGCTAGGTCGTCTCGTATATTGTAGAACTGCGGGCACTGCTCTTTGAGCCATCCTCCCGTCATGTGGCGCATCACTCGCTGCAGAAGGGGGTCGGCCGCAGTCTCTCGGCGGATACGGGCCAGACTGGAGTCGTCAGCCGGCAGATTTGCCGCTGTAAAAGCCACCTGTGCCTCGACCTGACATACGAACCCCTCCGCATCTGGCGGCGTGCTCACTGCTCTGGATAGGGCATCCGCCACGATGAGGTCCTTCCCTGGAGTGTAGACCAGTTGGAAGTCGTACCTCCTGAGTTTAAGTAGGATGCGCTGGAGGCGAGGGGTCATCTTGTTCAGGTCCTTGTTTATTATGCTGACCGGGGGCGGTGGTCAGTTTTGATATTGAACCGTGGAAGACCATAGAAGCAATCGTGGAACTTGTCTAAACCGGTTAGCAAGCCCAGGCATTCTTTTTCGATTTGCGCGTAGCGCTGCTCTGTGGGGGTCATGGCACACGATGCATAGGCCACTGGGGCCCATGATGCCGTGTCATCCCTCTTCAGGAGCACTGCTCCAATGCCGGATTGGGATAATGTTCCCTCATAATATGATTATTGAGGTCTTTGGGGTCAATACAGATGCGGAGCTCGTCAGAGGGCTTCTTGACACACACCATGGAGCTGACCCATGGCGTGGGCTCCGTGACCCTGGATAGGATCCCTTGGTCCTGGAGATCCTGCAGCTGCTGCTTGAGGCGGTCTTTAAGTGGCGCAGGAACCCTGCGAGGTGCGTGAACGACCGAGATGGCGTCCGGTTTGAGGCAAATTCGGTGGGTGTATGGCAGTGTTCCCATGCCTTCGAATGCCTCCTGGTTGTGGGCGAGGAGCGATTGGAGATGTGCGTAGAACTCTGCATCCGGGAAGTCAGACGTGCTGTCTGGAGAGAGAGAGAGAATTTGTTGCACAAGGTGGAGAGCCTTGCATGCCTGTGCGCCCAGCAGGGAGTCCTTCAATGAGCCAACTATCTCGAACGAGAGTGTGGCCGTGTGTGTTTTGTGTGTCACCTGGAGCTGGCAGGATCCCATGGCAATCTTTGTTTCGTCCAAGGCGCCCTGTTTTTCATTGGCTTGCATGAAGAGTTCGAAGCGCTGCTTGAAGAGCTTCCAATTTGTGCCCAGGTTCCCAGCGACTTGCAATGGCTGCGGTTTGTTGCGGGTGTCCATGGCTCAGGATGGCAGATTTGCCAGTAGGTATCGATTCACTCCTGGTATCATGAAGTGTCGGGTGCTCTGAGGTACAGACGAACCAACACGGTTGCGATTGGTACAACGCAGTTTTATTCCATTTAACTATTTATACATCAGACTTGGTACTCAGCACGTTGTGACGGTGTGAGTGTCTTGCTATGAGGTCCTGGCCCTGTGCTGTCTCCAGATGGACTGCCCAGGAAGTGTCGTGTTTCTTGTCTTATACTGTGTCTGCTCTTGTCTGTGATTGGCTGTCATGTTATGTGTGCTAATTGGTCCGTTGGTCTGTCTATCATTATGTATGTGTTATGATGTATGTTTGAATATCATGACACCATCCACCACCCCAACCCTTAATCCAATCATGCATCATGTCTTGATCACCTGGCAATCAGGCAGGTTCTTCTGGTGACCCCAACCCTAAGCAGATTTCAGCGACGAGGAGGTGATGGGATAGCGAAGAGAACCCCCAAACGTCAGCCCGAGGTACCCCGGAGCACCAGTCCAGGGATGATACTGGCTTCCATCACTGCTGTCTCCAACAACCTCCACCATCCCAGAGACACTCACCTAATTTGGGCATGTTAGTGAAATGAAAATGAAAATGAAAATCGCTTATTGTCACAAGTAGGCTTCAAATGAAGTTACTGTGAAAAGAGGTTCCTGGGGCACGATCTGGTGCTCACCACACATGTGCTGCAGTACATCAGATGGAGGTAGGAACCCCCGATGGGGTGGATGGTCAGAGGGCGGCCTGACCCCAGGGACTAGCTTCCGTCCAGACAGGTCTCGGGCTTCTGGAAAGGGTGGTCCCATCGATAAAGGAGATGCAGACACACAGCCAGGGACTACATGAGGGGCTGCCAGCAGCCACCCAGTGCCTACAGGTGCAGTTGGAAGAGTTCAACCGCCTTCAGGGGCAGGAAATGGTGCTGACCATGCATGACACCCAGGCCAACACCGCACGGGTGGTGTCTGTGGTGGAGGCCTTGAGGGCAAATGTATCGGCCATGGGTCAGGATGTCCAAGGCATGGGGCCCAGGGCAGGGCTGTCCTGTTACAGGCAACGAAGTACCTGGGCCACCTGGACATTGCAGCATCGCTCCAGAACTTGGCCCAGTCACAACGGGTTATGGTTGAGGGTGTTGTCGGCATTGCACGGTCGCTGGCTGACCTCCAGGGGAGGTGGCACAGTCACTAAGTGATGTGGCACAGTCCCAGAGGTAGATGGCCCAGTCCCTACGCTCCATGGCAGTGAGCATGGAGACACATGACGTGACGAGAGGGGTTCTCTAGGACTGGCATTGCCAGGTGGCAGGTGAGCCTCAGGGGCTAGCTCCGGTCACACCCCCGCCCCATGAAGTAGCCCGGGGTCATCGGGTGCCCCGAGGGAGGAGGAGATGATGGGGCCCATGCCTGTGACTTCTGCAGGGGAAGTGCTGAAACACCACAGTCCTTCAGACTGTTCCCCCTCCTGTCCTTGGCGCTGCTGATGGGCACGGGCAGAACAGGATGGCACAACGTCACTTAGGACACCCGAGTGACTGCTGGGCCCATCCAGGCCCGGGCACTGGAGAGGATAGTCACAGGACAGGAATCACAGCAGGCCGCCTCTACTTCTGATGTACTGTCTGGGGATCCACCTCAATGTAGCGTTAGGGCCCGTAAGGCTAGAAAGGTAGACACCACTTAATATGTCACGGGTGTAGCACATAGCGTTAGGGATGGGGGCACACACTATATTGAGATGTTCACCTGTTCTTTACAAAATAAACACCTGTGCACAAATGTTCCAGCCTACCTTGTTGCTCTGTCAGCAGGGTGTGAGGGATGGGCTGGGCTGGCTGCAGAGGGGCCGCTGGGGCGGGAGGGGGCGGATGGCGCGCGATGATGGAGGTGGTCATGGGCTGGGGCCCCCTGGTTTCCCCCCCCCCTCCGTTTGGCCCTCGCACATCGCCCTGGTACCCACCTGGGCATCCTGGTGATGGTGGCATCCAGGTGGGCTCTGTCCACATTGAATTTGATGCACTGTGCCCAGCTGGCATATAGGGCCTCCGTTACGGCGTGGATGCACCTGTCCGGCAGGTCTGCGAGATCCCAGACAAGTTCCCACTTGACACCTGGAAGGACCCGTGGCGTAAACGTTCAGGGCATCCATCATCTTGATGGCCACCAGGAGCGGGTGTGCTGCCACATGCTCCCACGTTCCAGGTGCGCCAAGATCCGACAGATATGTTGCACTGCCCGCCTACTCAACCGGAGTCTTTGACGGCATGCCCGGTCCGGCAGGTCCTCGAATGACAGGCGCTGCCGCTACACATGAAGCCTGATATGGTGCCTCTTTCCCACCTCCTCCTCGGCCTGTTGGGCGGCCGACTCTCCATCCTCACTGGCTGACTCCTGTTCCTCTGGGGCTGGTTCCACCGCTGCAGGACCCTCCTCGAGCAGCTTCTACTCATACGGCCCCAGGGCTGCGGCGGCCAGGATGAAGGCCACCATTCCTGGTTGGATTTTGAAGTCCATTGGCTGCAGAGGGTAAAAGGCAGACATGGTAGCGTGGTGCGTACCTCTTTGTCCACAGGTCCAATGGGCTACACAGTGGCCCTCGCCTGCACTGCAGCCCATGCCCCACATGTCCCCCAAACCCACTCCACTCCCGTCCCCACCTCCACACCCGGCTATTCCCTCTGGCACTCTGCCCTCCTCACCGCAACTCTGGCCCCCTCATTTCCCGACACTTCAGGGGTCTCTGGTCCCGGCACCTGTCTGCGCAGCCCGGCCCGCTCGGCTATTTGTAAGAGCTGTGGCAAAAAGGGGCATTATGCAGCGGTGTGCCAGTCCCGGGGGGTCGCCACAATCTCCGGGGGAGAACGGGGACAACAGACTCAACCCCCCAGCGATCCATGTGCGGCCTGCGGGCGCCGCCATTTTGGGTCCCGGACACCACACGGGGAGGATGGTGGTGTCATCTTGTGACTCCCCCCCCCCCCCGGCCACGTGCGATCCATGGGGGTGGCCATTTTGTCCACCCCCGACTGCGTGCGATCCATGGACGCCGCCATCTTGGCTGATAGCCAAGGACCCCAGCATAGATGGCTCCACGGGGTCGGAAGAAAGCGCCACAATACAACAACCAAGACTGGGTTCGGTGGCCCTGGACCAATCGCGGCCCCGGATGCTCCAAACGGCAACAACAATGGTGCTGGTCAATGGGTACAAGACGCCATGCCTAATCGACTCTGGCAGCACGGAAAGTTTTATCCACCCAGATACGGTAAGACGTTGTTTTCTTTCCATTTGTCCAAGCACCCAAAAGATTTTCCTGGCAGCGGGATCCCATTCCGTAGAGATCAAAGGGTTCTGCATCGCGAACCTAACGGTGCAAGGGAGGGAGTTTAAGAATTATAGGCTTTATGTCCTTCACCAACTCTGCGCTCCCACTCTCTTAGGGTTAGATTTCCAGTGTAACCTCCAGAGCCTAACATTCCAATTCGGCGGCCCAATACCCCCACTCACTATCTGCAGCCTCGTGACCCCCAAGGTTGAACCGTCTACCTTGTTTGCATACCTCACCCCGGATTGCAAACCCGTCGCCACTAGGAACAGACGATACAGCGCCCAGGATCGGACGTTTATCCGGTCTGAAGTCCAGCGGCTGCTGAAGGAAGGCATAATCCAGGCCAGCAATAGTCCCTGGAGAGCCTAGGTGGTAGTTGTGAAGACCGGGGAGAAGCAGAGGATGGTCGTAGACTATAGTCAGACCATCAATAGGTACACGCAGCTCGATGCGTACCCTCTCCCCCGCATATCCGACATGGTCAATTGGATTGCACAGTACAAGGTCTTTTCCACTTAGACCTCAAGTCCGCATACCACCAGCTCTCCATCCGCCCGAGTGACCGCAAGTACACCGCCTTCGACGCAGACGGGCGGCTCTACCATTTTTTAAGGGTCCCATTTGGCGACACGAACGGAGTCTCGGTCTTCCAACGGGAGATGGACCGAATGGTTGACCAGCACGGTTTGCGGGCCACGTTCCCATACCTTGACAATGTAACCATCTGCGTCCATAACCAGCAGGACCATGACGCCAACCTCCGCAAATTCCTCCAGACCGCTAACGCCCTGAACCTCACCTATAACGAGGAAAAATGCCTTTTTAGCACCAACCGTCTGGCCATCCTAGGATACGTAGTGCGCAATGGAGTGATAGGCCCCGACCCCGAACGCATGCGCCCCCTTATGGAATTTCCCCTTCCCCACTGCTCCAAAGCCCTGAAACGTTGCCTGGGCTTCTTTTCGTATTACACCCAGTGGGTTCCCCAGTACGCAGACAAGACCCGCCCGTTAATACAGTCCACTACCTTCCCCCTGTCGACAGAGGCCCGCCAGGCCTTCAGCCGCATCAAAGCGGATATCGCAAAGGCCACGATGCACGCAATCGATGAGTCCCTCCCCTTCCAAGTCGAGAGCGACGCATCCGATGTAGCTCTGGCGGCCACTCTCAACCAAGCGGGCAGACCCGTGGCTTTTTTCTCCCGGACCCTCCACGCCTCAGAAATCCACCACTCCTCAGTGGAAAAGGAAGCCCAAGTCATAGTGGAAGCTGTGCGACATTGGAGGCATTACCTGGCCGGCAGGAGATTCACTCTCCTCACTGACCAACGGTCGGTAGCCTTTATGTTCGATAATGCACAGCGGGGCAAAATCAAGAATGACAAGATCTTGAGGTGGAGGATTGAGCTCTCCACCTATAACTATGAGATCTTGCATCGTCCCGGAAAGCTGAACGAGCCGTCCGATGCCCTATCCTGCGGCACATGTGCCAACGCACAAGTAGACCGCCTCCAAGCCCTCCACGAGGACCTCTGCCACCCGGGGCTCACTCGATTCTACCACTTTGTGAAGACCCGCAACCTCCCCTACTCTGTTGAGGAGGTCCGTACAGCCACCAGGAACTGCCAAATCTGCGCAGAGTGCAAACTGCACTTTTTCAGGCCAGATAGAGCGCACCTGATAAAGGCTTCCCGTCCCTTTGAACGCCTCAGTTTGGATTTCAAAGGCCCCCTCCCCTCCACCGACCGCAACGCGTACTTCCTAAACGTGGTGGACGAGTACTCCCGTTTCCCCTTCGCCATCCCCTGCCCCGACATGACAGCGGCCACAGTCATTAACACCCTCGGCACCATCTTTGCTCTGTTCGGTTTCCCGCGTACATACATAGCGACAGGGGGTCCTCCCTCATGAGCGACGAACTGCGTCAGTTCCTGCTCAGCAAGGGTATTGCCTCGAGCAGGACGACCAGTTACAACCCTCAGGGGAGTGGTCAGGTAGAGAGGGAGAATGGTACGGTCTGGAAGACCTTCCTACTGGCCCTACGGTCCAGAAATCTCCCAGTTTCCCGGTGGCAGGAAGTCCTCCCGGATGCCCTCCACTCCATCCGGTCACTGCTGTGTACCACCACTAACCAAACGCCTCACGAGCGCCTCCTTGTCTTCCCTAGGAAGTCCTCCTCCGGAACGTCGCTGCCGACCTGGCTGGCAGCCCCAGGACCGATCTTTCTCTGAAAGCATATGCGGGCGCACAAATCGGACCCGTTGGTCGAGAGGGTTCACCTTCTCCACGCAAACCCTCAGTACGCCTACGTGGCGTACCCCGACGGCCGACAGGACACGATCTCCCTGAATGAAATGAAATGAAATGAAAATCGCTTATTGTCACGAGTAGGCTTCAATGAAGTTACTGTGAAAAGCCCCTAGTCGCCACATTCCGGCGCCTGTTCGGGGAGTCTGGTACGGGAATTGAACCGTGCTGCTGGCCTGCCTTGGTCTGCTTTAAAAGCCAGCGATTTAGCCCAGTGAGCTAAACCAGCCCTGGCGCCCGCCGGAAACACACACACACTCCCAACACCAATCACCCCCTCCCTCCCACCGGCGCACCCCACGACCGCTCCCTTCCCGGGTGGATCGGTCCTCCTCCCGTGCCGGCCAGGAGTAAAGAAACAGGGACGAACAGCGCAACGCTCCCAGAGATGACAGTGCCCGAGCCAGCACCTGCACCACCACCGGGGCTGAGGCGATCGACAAGGACGACCAGGGCACCCGCTCGACCCGTGGAATCTGCGTGACAAAAATCTGTAAATAATTCTGACAAAACCTGCACATAGTTAACTGTTGGGCTAAATGCATAGCCACTGTACGAAATTGGTTCCAGGACCAGCCTTATAAACCCCTACCACCATGCAAACCACCAACCCGCCGGGTTTTTTTTAACAAGGGGTGAATGTGGTGGTATGTATTAGGAGTAGTATGGTACCTGTAATGCCGAGAGGCTATTGGTAGACAGACACTGGGTCCTGATTGGATCTGCCGCCTGCTGGCTCCGCCCAGAAAGGCGGAGTATAAGAGCCCGAGTTCTCCCAGCAGCCGCATTCTGTAACTGAGCTGCTGGGGAACACGTCTTGCTTAATTAAGCCTCGATTGACTTCATAACTTCTCGACTTGAGTGAGTAATTGTTCCGCTACACTATGTAAATTCAACTTAAAGTTATACACCTTTCATTCCAGTACTTGGATTTCCAAATGGCATTTGAACAGTGCCACACAACAGACATAATCAAAGTTATAGCTCATGGAATAAAAGGGACAGTAGCAACATGGATATGAAATTGGCTGACAGACAGGAAACTAAGTGGTTAATGAATGTTTTTCATGCTGGTGGAAGGTTTGTGGTGGAGTTCCCAAGGGGTCAGTGTTGGGATCATAGAATCATAGAAAGGTTACAGCACAGAAGGAGGCCATTGAGCTCATCGTGTCCATGCCAGCCCAAGAACACCCAGATGCCCTTTCTAATCCCACCTTCCTGCCCCCGGTCCACAGCACTGTAGCTTGGAGCACTTAAGGTGCAGATCTAGGTATCTTTTAAAAGAGGTCAGAGTCTCTGCCTTCACCACCAACTCAGGCAGCGAATTCCACAATCCTGCTACCATCTGCGTAAAAAAGATTTTTCCTCATGTCCCCGCTACACTTTCTGACAATTAGCTTGAATCTAAGTCCACTGGTTCTAGAATTCTCCACCAAGGGAAACAATTTTATCCAGTCCGCCTTATCCTTTCCCCTCATAATTTTGTACACCTCAATTAAGTCACCCCTCAGCCTTCTTTGTTCAAAGGAAAATAACCCCAACCTATCCAATCTCTCCTCGTAGCCACACTTTTCTCGCCCTGCCAACACCCTTGCACTTCCTGATGTACAGTGATGACTTGGACCTTGGTGTACAGGACATAATTTTAAAATTTGCGAATGATACAAAACTGGAAAGCATTGTGAACTGTGATTAGGATAGCATAGAACCAGTGCTGATGCAATGGGCTGAATGGCCTCCTTCTGTGCTGCAACAATTCTGAGAAGAAGCATGACCTCTGACTCCTGGATCGGGATTCTCCCCTACCCGGCGGGACGGGGGTCCCGGCGGGATGGAGTGGCGGGAACCACTCTGGCGTCGGGCCGCCCCAAAGGTGCGGATTTCTCCCCACCTTTAGGGGCCAAGCCCTCACCTTGAGGGGCTAGGCCCGTGCCGGAGTGTTTGGCGGCCGCTGGCCGGCGGGAAAGGCCTTTGGTGCCACGACAGCCGGGGCCGAAAGGACTTCGCCGGCTGGCAGAAGTCCGCGCATGCGTGGGAGCGTCAGTGGCTACTGACGTCATCCCCGCGCATGCGCAGGGGGTGTGTCTCTTACGCGTCGACCTTGGTGAAGGCTGTGGCCAAGGCAGAGGGAAAAGAGTGCCCCCACGGCACAGGCCCGCCCGCGGATTGGTGGGTCCCAATCGCCGGCCAAGCCACCTTGGGGGCACCCCCCAGGGCCAGATCGCCCCGCGCACCTCCCCAGGACCCCGGAGCCCGCCGGTAAGAGAGGTGATTTGATTCTCGCCGGCGGGACAGGCATTCCAGCAGCGGGTCTTCGGCCCATCGCGGGCCGGAGAATCGCCGGGGGGGCCTGCCGACTGGCGCTGCGCGATTCCCGCCCCCGCCGAATATCCAGTGCCGGAGAGTTCGGCAACCGGCGGGGGCGGGATTCACGCCAGCCCCCGGCGATTCTCTGACTCGGTGGGGGGTTGGAGAATCTCGCCCATGGTTCCTTAGCAGCTCTCTCCTGCAGTTTGCAAATGAATAGCACTGTTTGAAGTAATGAATCTAAATGGCCCACAGAATGGATGAATCAACATCTCAGCCAGGTAAACAAAAAAGCATTTCAACTATACCAGGACAATAAAAAGACGTTCCAGCAAACATTTAGGGATAGGAAGACGATTCTAAGATATAACCCCAATTTTAACCTGATACATTTGGGAAGAATGGGTGGGGCGGAGGGTGGGGGGAAATTTGGGATTTCAATGGAGAGCAAATCTGACTGGCTCAAAGTTTGATGTTTGACTTGAACTGCCATGCATGTCCAGTTTAAATCAACATTCTACATTTTGCAAGTTCTCTGAAAAAGAGAGAGAAATGGGAAAATATGATTCTCAGAAAGCTCTGAGAAAGAAGAATAGGTTTATCTGTGGTGTGTGCTGCTGCAGAGGGCTCTTGGAAAATAAATTTCATTGCAAAGGCGAAGTTAAGGTAAATTTGAGCAAATATTAAATAAAACGACACAAATTACTGCAGAATCAATAAACTTATATAAGGTAAAGAAGTGAGCCAGTAATAATGAATTGGATACAAGTACGTTTTAATTAAGAAATTACTGAAATTATTGAAAGTAGGATGATACAAATATCTTCCAGGCAAATGAATTAAAAGTAAAACCTGAATCTAAACAAGACAATAAAGAATGAGGGGCAGTGACAGAACAGTTTTATAACACGAAACAACAGAAGACGTTGTTGAAAAAAAGTGATTCAAGTGTGTTGTTGTTACTGAGATTGATGTTTTGATGTTTAAAATAATCTAATAAAAAAGTAATATTGTGCTCTGCTGATGTCACTGTCTTCTATAAAGAAGTCATCCTGGCACCTGATGGATAAAAAGAGGAAGAATTTCTGGCAGGTAACAGTGGAAAATTGGGGGAAACTGCATAGACGCAGCAGGCATCAAGAACAAGCTCATTGGAACTTTCGTTAAATAATCATTATGTATTAATCAGAACATTGTGAACAGCAAATCAATAACTGTTCAGAAAGATTTATCACAGTGTTTCTCATTCATTAATTTAGTGGAAATCTCAAGATGCATTGAGTTTGTTGAAAAAATACACCTTACTTGATGATCACATTTGGAACAATGCTGCAGTTCCAAAGGGAGCAGTGGAGTAGGAATCCTCAAGAAAGTACTTGTCGTGCCCAACAATTTTGGAATTTTCTAAAGCTAATGATGGAAATATTGCGTGTCTGTTTTAGAGTAAGAGAATGTGCATCTCTTGTTCCTAAACCCAGATGGTCCATAGTCGTGCAGTCAAGTTGACTGGATGAGAATCATGTCAGAGACTATCTGCTATCACATTCTGAAGAACTTTAGCTGAGCTGTCATTCCCAGACAAGGTCATAATTAGAATAGATCCGTAAGAGTTCATTCTTAAATCACATTCCCATATTTACGTCAGGAACATAAAGCTGCTGCAGCTACAGCTCAGTAATCTATATCAATTTAAAACTAAATGCAAGGAAATTGCACACTGATTTATCTGCTCGTCAATTCTCACCCCAGACAGTATCATTATATCGAACTCTATTCCTTGAAGAACGACATTTAAATCAAGATGGCAATCTTTATTTTTATTCTATCTTTCATGGGACATGGGACGTCACCAGCTATGCCAGCATTTGTTGCCCATCCTAATTGCCCTTGAGAAGGTGAGCCGACTTCCTGAATCGCTGCGATCCATGTGGGGTAAGTACAATCACAGTGCTGTTAGAATCACAGAACTGTTACAGCACAGGAAGAAGCTATTCAGCTCAGCGTGTCTCCGAAGGAGCAATTTACCGAGTTCTATTCTCCCACTTTCTCCCCATAACCTTGCATATTCTTCCTTTTCAGCTAATAATCCAATTCCTTCTAAGAATGCCTTGATTAAACCTGCCTCCAGCACACTCTCAGGCAGCACATTCCAGATCTTAACCATTCGCTATGTTAAAATTTGATTTTTATTTGATTTATTATTGTTACATGTATTAGTATACAGTGAAAGGTATTGTTTCTTGCATGCTCTACAAACAATGCATACCATACATAGGGAAGGAAGAGAGACTGCAGAATATAATGTTACTGCCATAGCAAGGTGTAGAGAAAAGATCAACTTAATATGAGGTAGGTCCATTCAAAAGTCTGATGGCAGTAGGGAAGGAGCTGTTCTTGAGTCGGTTGGTCTGTGACCTCAAACTTTGGTATCTTTTTCTTGACGGAAGAAGGTGGAAGAGAGTGGGCGGGATTCTCCACTCCCACGCCGAAGTGGCCGCGCCGTCGTGAACGCCGTTGAGGTTCACGACGGCGCGGAACGGCTCCGGTCCCGACCGATTCAGGCCTTGACAATGGGCCAGTATCGGGGCCGCGTCATCTACACGCGCCAGGCCTTGTCGCCCGCGTAAAAGCGGCGCCACATAGATGACGCGGCCGGCGCCACATAACGGACGTCACCCGCGCATGCGTGGTTGCCGTCCTCTCTAAGACCGCCCCGCAAGAAGATGGGGGACGGATCTTGCGGGGCCGCGGAAGGAAGGAGGTCCTCCTTCAGAGAGGACGGCCCGACGATCGGTGGGCACCGATCGCGGGCCACCCCACATTCCAGGTGAAGCCCGGTGCAGGATCCCCCCTCGCCCCCCACAGGCCGCCCCCCCCACAGCGTTCACGCACCGCCCACGACTGTAGCGACCAGGTGTGGACGGCGCCGGGGGGAACCCGCCGTTTTGGCCTGGCCACTCGGCCCATCCGGGCCTCAGAATAGCGGGGGTGCTGGAGAATCGCTATTTTCGGTGTCTCCGGCGATTCTCCGGCCTACGGCCCGCGAAACTCGACCGGGCCGTTCCTGCCGCTTGGGAGAATCGGGGAAGGGCGTTGGACCGGCGTCCCCGCAAGTTTTGGCGGCCCAGGCGATTCTCCCAACCGGCGTGGGAGTGGAGAATCGCCCCCAGTATGTCCAGGGTGCGTGTGGTCATTAATTATGCTGGCTGCCTTTCCGAGGCAGCGGGAATTGTAGACAGAGTCGATGGATGGGAGGCTGGTTTGCGTGATGGACTGGGCTACATTCACAACCTTTGTAGTTTCCTGCAGTCTTGGGCAGAGCAGGATCCATACCAAGCTGTGATACAACCAGAAAGAATGCTTTCTATAGTGCATCTGTAAAAGCTGGTGAGAGTCATAGCTGACATGCCAAATTAGTTATAACATTGTTCGCCAGTCTGTTGTGTGGCACTTTATCAAATGCCTTTTGGAAGTAAGTAATACTCTCATCAGCCCACTCTGTTATCTCATCAAAAGGTTCCAGCAAGTTTGTGAAACACAATTTGTCCGTAACAAATCCGTGATTGCTTTCCTTAATTAACCTATATTTTTCCTCATGACAATTAATTTTGTCACAATTTATTGTTTCTAGAAGGAGAATAGCAGTGAGGTGGCCAGGGGGAGGGCTGCAGGGTTTGGGGTGGACGGGCACGGAACACCATTGCCGCAGTCGGCAAGGCGGCCATGCAGCTACGCATGCAGCTGACTGCCCACTGTGAACTTAGGGCCATGGGTCATTTAAGTGTCCCCCAGGCACCCCCCCCCCCCCAAGATGCCCTCTGGCCCCAGCTGACCCATCAGCTCTCTGGGCACGCTACAGCACAACCATTGCTATCTTGCTGGCTGGGATGAATGTGTGGGGATTGTAATGTGTACATGTGGCTGCAGCTTGTCAGCCTCCCGGGTGTCAGACACGGACCTGGCAAATCCCGCACCGTTTTCCATTGGAATCGATTGTGTTCCATGCGGTGCCGGTGCTAGCCCCTCCACAGTTGCTGAATCGGTCCAGGTGCGGCACCAGTTTTGCTGTCGTGAAAGTCCACGAATTCTGCATCGTTGTCAACACTTAATCTCAGAAATGGAGAATCCTGCCCAATGTATTTTTCCAAAGGGTGGTGTGTGTGTTGATTCCAATCTACCCACGATATGAGTATAACACCTTGAGTGTTTGAGGCAGTTTAGGGTCTAGGTCTGAATGACCCATTCAATTTGACAACACCCTTTTGGATTAGTTTGGGGAAAAATTCAATTCGGTCTGCTATGTTTCTTTTGCTCCCTCTTGAGACAGCAGTGTTTTTGATTGAGAAAGGAAGTCAGGTGACCCTGCGGTGGCCATTCTTTGCAGGATTTTGTGGTTAGCTTTAAAATATAAAAATTAGTTTGAAGTTCAAGATGTCTTGGGTCATGACAGATTATCCAAACGTTTATTTTCAAACTTGATTTTAAATTATAGGACATATAATCTATAAAGTAACCAGTTCTATATCAAGAGGGTTAACAATGTTCAGCAACATTCTGCTCAATCAACTCATATACACTGTAGCTCGTTCATGCAAAGGGAGGGGATTGGAGATACCTTCATTTGGCTGCACACTACCTAATTGGAACAGTAAGCATGGGACCCAGCTTTAAATAGAACATGGATAACAAACTGCAGCACTCAATTCAACTTGGCTGAATCAAATTAAATATATATGTCAATATACTGGTATTCCAAGGATCTCTGAATGAAAGAGGCCATTGACGAACTTGTGGCATGACATTCAAATTGACGGGTGGCAGCTGATCTCTGCAATGTCTGTTAGGCTTGTGTGGCCAGGAGGGCTGGTTTCTTAATTTAAAAGCAAGAGCCCTATAATTTAATATCAAGTTTTACTTGAATAATCTACTCTTAGGCATCAGGGAACATTAGATGTTAAAATATCATATACCCCCCGGACCGGACGGGTACCCAGCCGAGTTCTATAAAAAGTTCTCCGGGATATTGGGACCGGTGCTGATGAAGCTCTGCTCCAGACGATGTCACATGCCATGATATCGCTCATCCTGAAACGGGACAAGGACCCGGAGCTATGTGGGTCTTACAGGCCAATCTCTTTGCTGAACGTAGATGCCAAACTTCTGGCCAAAATCTTGTCCTCCAGGATTGAGGACTGTGTACCGGACGTTATAGTGGAGGATCAGACGGGGTTCGTTAAGGGCAGGCAGCTGGTGGCCAATGTAAGAAGGCTGCTAAATGTGATCATGATGGCCCCGGAAGGTAGGGAGGGTGAGGTGGTGGTCGCGATGGACATGGAAAAAGCCTTTGACCGGGTCGAGTGGGATTATTTATGGGAGGTGCTGGAGCAGTTCTGGTTTGGAAGGGGCTTTATTGACTGGGTTAGGTTGCTGTACCGGGCTCCGGTTGCAAGTGTACGAAATAAACAGGACGGCTTCGGACTATTTCAGACTGCACTGGGGGATGAGACAGGGATGCCCCCTCTCCCCACTGCTGTTTGCGCTGGCGATAGAGCCGCTGGCAATTGCTCTGAGGGCCTCAAGGGGCTGGAAAGGGTTGGTCCGGGGGAGGGGGTGGAGCACAGAGTCTCGCTGTATGCGGATGACCTACTGCTGTATGTCTCAGACCCAATGGAGGGGCTGGAAGAAATTATGCGAATTTTAGGGGAGTTCGGCCGGTTTTCTGGGTACATCTCAATATGGGGAAGAGCGAGATGGTTGTGGTCCAGGCGAGAGGTCAGGAGAGGCGACTGGGGGTACTGCCGTTCAGAGTTTCAGGTGCCTGGATATCCAACTGGCGCGGGATTGGGAACGGCTACATAAACTGAATTTGGCCCGGTGGGTGGATCAGATGAAGGAGGAGGCGGCGTGGGTGCGTATGGAGGCGGCTTCTTGTAAGGGCACAAGTTTAGGGGCGTTGGTAACAGCGCCTCTGCCGTTCCCGCCGGGGCGGTACTCCACCAGTCCCGTGGTGGTGGTGGCCCTGAGATTCTGGGGGCAGTGGAGGAGACATGTGGGATCAGAGGTGGCATTGGTATAGTCCCCAATCTGCGATAATCACCGGTTTGCCCCGGAGAGGATGGATGGCGGGTTCCGAATTTGGCAGAAAGCGGGGATAGAGAGGATGGGGGACTTGTTTATAGAAGGAAGCTTCCCGAGTATGAGGGCGCTGGAGGAGAAGTTTGCATTGGCGGGAAGGAATACATTTCGATATTTACAGGTGCGGGACTTTCTGTGGAGGCAGGTACTCCAGCCGCTAAGGGGGATTCAGGATAGGGTGGTTTCATAGATTATCATAGAATTTACAGTGCAGGAGGAGGCCATTCGGCCCATTGCGTCTGCACCGGCTCTTGGAAAGAGCACCCTACCCAAGGTCAACACCTCCACCCTATCCCCATAACCCAGTAACCCCACCCAACACTAAGGGCAATTTTGGACACTAAGGGCAATTTATCATGGCCAATCCCCCTAACCTGCACACCTTTGGACTGTGGGAGGAAACCGGAGCATCCGGAGGAAACCCACGCACACACGGGGAGGATGTGCAGACTCCGCACAGACAGTGACCCAAGCCAGAACCGAACCTGGGACCCTGGATCTGTGAAGCAATTGTGCTATCCACAATGCTACCGTGCTGCCCCGTTTCTAGAGGATGGATAGGGGAGGGGAGCATCTCGGACATATATAGAGAGCTTATGGGTTCGGAGGAGACGCAGACAGAGGAGCTGAAGCAAAAGTGGGAGGAGGAGCTGGGGAGAGATATAGGAGGGTCTCTGGGCAGACGCGTTAGGGAGGGTCAACGCGACTGGGACATGTGCCAGGTTCAGCCTGATCCAATTTAAGGTTGTTCACCGGGCTCAGCTGACAGTGGCCCAGATGAGCAGATTCTTTGGGGTGGAGGATAGGTGTGCGAGGTGTGCGGGGGGGTCAGCGAACCATGTCCATATGTTCTGGGCATGCCAAAAACTGAGGGGATTTTGGCAGGGGTTTGCCAACGCCCTGTCCACGGTATTAAATACGAGGGTGGCAATGAGTCCAGAGGTGGCGATTTTTGGGGTGTCGCAGGACCCTGGAATCCAGGAGGAGAAAGAGGCAGATGTTCTGGCCTTTGCTTCCCTAGTAGCCCGGAGGCGCATATTACTAGCATGGAGGGACTCAAAGCCCCTGAAATCGGAGACCTGGCTTTCGGACATGGCTGGCTTCCTCTGCCTGGAGGAAATTAAGTTCGCCATGAGAGGGTCTCTGTTAGGGTTCGCCCGGAGGTGGCAACCATTCGTCGACTTCCTCGCAGAGAACTAATCGTCAGCAGGGGGGGGGGGGGGGGGGGGGGGGGGGGGGGGGCGGTATGTTAGCATAGATTAGGGGGGTAAACAATGGAGTGGGAGGCGGTATTTGCACTTTGTTAATATTTTCCTTGTTATGTACATTGTTGATTTTGTTGCTGTTACAATGCCAAAGAAATACCTCAATAAAATGTTTATTAAAAAAAAAAATAGATCATATACATTGGCTGCGATTCAGCGGACTTAAAACTTGGCAACGCCAAGCATCAGCTCGCTATTCAGTGGCACTTTGTCCTTCTTTTTGGCCTCGGGGAGTTTCTCTCCGCCGAGACGGTACCTAGAGTGATTTCCGGCTGACAAGCTGACTTCGCCGGCAGGAACGGCTGTTCGCAGATCGGGGCGCCATTTTGTTCAGTAGCCCAGATCTACATCCCCCCGCCCCCCAACCTTTCAGATCCACCCCCCCCCCCCCCAACACTTTATTGTTTTATTAAACATTTTTAGAAATTTAAAGTACCCAATTCATTGTTTCCAATTAAGAGGCAATTTAGCGTGGCCAATCCACCTAGCCTGCACATCTTCAGGTTGTGGGGGTGCAACTCACACAAATTATTTTTTTTTTTTTAAATTTTGAGTACCCAATTCATTTTTCCAATTAAGGGGCAATTTAGTGTGGCCAATCCACCTAACCTGCACACCTTTGGGTTGTGGGGGCAAAAACCACGCAAACACGGGGAGAATGTGCAAACTCCACACAGACAGTGACCCAGGGCCGGGATCGAACCTGGGACCTCGGCGCTGTGAGGCAGCAATGCTAACCATTGTGCCACTGTGCTGCCCGCAACTCACATAAATACGTGCAAACTTCACACGGACAGTGATCCAGGACCAAGGTCAAACCTGGGACTCGGCGCCGAGAGGCAGCGGTGCTAACCACTGTGCCACCGTGCTGCCCCACCCCCGCTTTATCGACCATCCTCCCCGCCAAACCTTGTTGAGCCCCCTGAGAAGCCTCTCCCTCATCTCTAATTGACAAGGCTGCCTCAGGTCCGAACCTTGGCAGTGCCGAACTGGCTGTAGGACTGCTAGCGGATGAGGGGGTGTGCGGGCGGGTGAGGGAGGCCATCCAGCATTATTTGGAGATAAAGGACAAGGGGGAAGTTTCGGCAGCAACGGCAAATTTCGATATGAGCTCATAGGGAGAAGGTGGTGCGGGCAGAGATGGATAGGCTGGTTAGGGAGATACTCCAGGTTGACAGAAGGTATTTTGAAGCCTGGAGGCAGGGTTGTTGAAGAAGCGGCAGAAGCTGCAGATGGAGTTTGGTCTTTATCCACAGGGAAGGCGGTGGGGCAGTTGAGGAAGGCGATGGGGGTGGTATATGAGCATGGTGAGAAGGCCAGTAGGATGCTTACACGTCAGCTCAGGAAAAGGGAGGCGGCCAGGGAGATAGGAAGAGTGAAGGACAGAGGGGGGAACACAATCTTGGACCCAGCGGAGGTGAACGGGGTGTTTAAAGAGTTTTACAGTCTTATTGTTACTCCTGTTTTATTCTGAAAAATTTTGCAAAACCTTAATTAAAATACTTTTTTTAAAAAAAGGAGTTTTACAGTCGGCTGTACGAGTCGGAGCCCCCAACTGGGGTGGAGGGAATGAGGCAAGTTTTGGAAGGGTTGAAATTTCCGAAGGTGGAGGAAGGGTTGGTGGAGGAGTTGGGAGCCCCGATCGGGATTGTAGAAGTAGTAGAGGGATTGAAGGCCATGCAGTTGGGTAAGGCCCAGGGACCGGATGGCTACCCAGGGAATTTTACAAGACGTTTTCTGGGATGGTGGGACCCTGTTGGTGAGGGCATTTAATGAGGCAAGGGAGCGGGTGTTCTTCCCCCAACAATGTCACAGGCTTCGATTTCATTGATCCTGAAGTAGGATAAGGACCCAGAACAATGTGGGTCATATGGACCAATCTCCCGACTGAATGTCGATGCCAAATTGCTGGCCAAAATTCTGGCCTCGAGGATAGAGGATTGTGGGTGATAGGGGAAGACCAGACAGGGTTTGTTAAAGTCAGGCAGCTAACGGCCAATGTTAGAAGGCTCCTAAATGTGATCATGATGTCCTCCAAGGGGTGGGTGGGGAGGCGGAGGTGGTGGTCGCTATGTATGTGGAGAAGGCCTTTGACCGGGTGGAATGGAATTATTTGTGGGAGGTCCTGGGACGGTTTGGGTTTGGGCAGGGCTTTATTGACCCCGTTTGGTTGCTGTACCAGGCATCGGTGGCGAGTGTGCAGACGAACCAGGTGAGTTCGGATTACTTTAAGCTGCACGGGGGACAAGTCAAGGATGCCCCTCTCCCCACTGTTGTTTGCCTTGGCTATAGTGTCATTGGCGATGGCGCTGAAAGTGTCAAAGGACTGGAAGGGGCTATTCTGGAGGGGGCAGGGGGGGTGGATTACAGGGTCTCGTTATATGCAGACAACCTACTCCTATATATTTCTGATCCGTTAGGGGGGGATGGGGATTATGCGGATCTTAGGGGAATTTGGCTGGTTCTCGGGGTACAAATTGAATATGGGTAAAAGAGGGGCTTTGTAATCCAGGCGAGTGGGCAGGAGAGGAGGCAGGAGGAGTTGCCGTTTAAAGTGATGGGAGAGAGTTTTCGCTATTGGGTATCCAGGTGGCACGGGGATGGAAGCAGCTACATAAATTAAATCTGGCCCGGTTAGTTGAAAAAATGAAGGACGACTTTCAGAGGTGGGACATGCTCCTGTTGTCACTGGCGGGGAGGGTACAGACCGTAATAATGACGGTTCTCCCGAGATTTTTGTTTGTTTCCCAGTGCCTCCCTATTTTTATACCAAAGGCCTTTTTTAAGCGGGTGAACAGGGTGATATCTGGGTTTGTGTGGGCGGGTAAAACCCCGCGTGTAAAGAAAGTGCTGCTGGAGCAGAGCCGGGGGTGTGGGGAGCTGGCACTGCCGAACTTTAGGAACTACTACTGGGCGTCAAATATAGCCATGATTAGGAAGTGGGTTGTGAGGGAGGGGTCGGTGAGGCGCCTCATGTCAGGACACAAGTTTGGGGGCATTGGTAACAACTCCTCTGCCATTCTTGCTGACCCGGTATTCCACAAGCCCAGTGGTAGCGGCAGCCCTGAGAGTTTGGGGGCAGTGGCGGAAGCTTATGGGAGTGGAGGGAGTATCAGTGTGGGCTCCAATTTGTGGTAATCACTGGTTTGTCCCGGGGAGGATGGATGGGGGGTTTCGGAGGTGGCAGAGAGCAGGGATTGAGAGGTTGGGGGATTTGTTTATTGATGGGAGCTTTCCCTGTTTGGAGGATTTGGAGGAGGAGTTTGAATTGCCGGGAGGGAATGGGTTTCAGATTCTGCAGGTAAGGGATTTTGTGTGAAGGCAGGTTTCGACTTTTCTGCTTCTACCGTCGCAGGGGATACAGGACATGGTAGTTTCTAGAATGGGGGTGGGGGAGGGGAAGGCATCAGAAATATATAAAGAACTTATGGAGTGGGAGGAAACCCAGATAGGTGAGCTAAAGAGTAAATGGGAAAATGAGTTGGGAAAGGAGTTGGAAGCGCGTCTGTGGGAGGATGCTCTGAGCAGAGTCAACGCGACCTCATCATGTGCCAGGCTCAGCCTGATACAATTCAAGGTGGTTCACCGGGCACACATGATGGTGGCCCGGATGAGCAGGTTTTTTGGGGTGGAGGACAGGTGTGGGCGATGTGCAGGAGGGCCCGCAGATCATGTCCACATGTTTTGGGCATGCCCGAAGCTCAGGGGATTCTGGCAGGGATTTGCAGATGTCATGTCCACGGTGCTAAAATCAAGGGTGCCGGGAGTCCAGGGGGGGCGAGAGAGGCTGGCGTTTTGGCCTTTGCCTCCCTGGTAGCCCGGAGACGGATCTTACTAACGTGGAGGGACTTGAAGTCCCCAAAATCTGGGGTATGGGTTAGCGACATGGCTGGGTTTCTCAGGCTTGAGAAAATTAAGTTTGCCTTGAGAGGATCAACGTTAGGGTTTGTTCGGAGGCGGCAGCCATTTATCGACTTCTTCGGAAAAAGCTAAACTGTCAGCAGATTCAATAAGGGGGGGGGGGTTAGGGAGCAAGGCGGGGTAGGGGGAGGTAGGCTATTTTTGTCTAGCTTAGGTGGGAACAATGGGAAATGGAATTGTGTGTTACACACTGAATTATGTTTATGTTTATGTTTGTATTTGTATCTTTTGTTGTTATAAAACCATAAATGCCTTAATAAAATGTTTGTTAAAAAAAAAAGAAGGCATATAGGATACTTGTCTTTATTAGCCAAGGCATGGAGTATAAGAGCAGGGAGGGTGTGTTGGAGCTGTATAAAACGTTGGTTAGGCCACAGCTGGAGTCCTGTGTGCAGCTCTGGTCACCACACTATAGGAAGGATGTGATTGCACTGGAAATGGTGCAGAAGAGATTCACCAGGATATTGCCTGGACTGGAATGTTTCACTTATGATAAAAGGCTGGTTAGGCTGGGGTTGGTTTCCTTCCGGCAGAGAAGATTGAGGGGGTCCCTGATCGAGGTGTACAAAATGGACATAGATAGGGTAGATAGGAAGGAAATTATTCCCTTAGTAGAGGGGTCAATAACCAGGGGGCATAGGATTAAAGTAAGGAGCAGGAGATTTAGACGGGATTTGAGGAAAATCCTTTTAACCCTGATAGTGGTAGGAATCTGGATCTTACTGCCTGAAAGGGTGGTAGAGGCGGTAATCTGCACAACATTTAAGAAGAATTTAGATAAACACTTGAAACAGAAAGCATACAAGGCTATGGACCAAGGGATGGAAAATGTGATAAATGTGAATAGATCGGTGCTGACAGCTGGCGCAGACATGATGGGCTGAAGGACCTCTTTTTATGCGGCAAAACTCTATGACTAAGTGTTCCAACCCCGAGACAGACCCCGGGTAACCCGAGGATGACATTTTGGGGCATAGAATAGTCATGTTTCCTCCCTTTACTGAGCATTTTCCAAGATTGAAGGAGAGAGGTGCACACAACAAAACCTTCCAACCCATCCTTACCATATGTTGGTGTTTACTTTCTGGCACACAGATGGAATGTAGGTTGGGCACACTTATGTCACTGCGGGTATTTATTAACCTTGTAAAATCTCAAGGCTGATTCTTTGCTTGCAGGAACAAAAGGTGAGAGGTTTACCCGCTGAGCCACAGCTGACACCTAATTGGGTTCACTAATCACTAACGTGCTGAGTAAATCTAGTGATGCAGTCATGATTATTTCGAAAACCTCGGCCTGGTTTCTCCTTTCTGGAGACCATGCGCTGCTGCCAGCAGAGAATTACTACTGGTCTTCGCTGGCGCTAGGAGCGGTGTCCAGGTGCTCCCTCCTTCACCATGCCAATTTATGCATGTTCACCGAATTCCGTCGGAATCCCGGTATCAGGCCGCCATTTTGAGCAGGCAACCAATACAGAGGTCTGGCATCAGGTCCCCCTCACCTCCACAATGTAATTACTGCCACCCACCCACCTGCTGACAAGGGTATCCTCCCCCCCCACCCCCACTATGGGAATAACGAGTCACACCCTCCTCACCACAGCACGCATGCATGAGGGTGACCTCATCCCACTATGACCCCATTATCCACCCTGCCTGAAAGCTGAAGAGCAGTTCAGGCAATTGAGTGAAAAATCACTGCATTTTCACTTACCCTTCCCTAACATCTCTGTCTCAGACAAAAGTGTTTAAAGTAGCAGCTGTTACAAGTGTCAGAGGCATCCTCGAAATCCAAGTACACTGCAAAGGGGTTCAAATCCCTTGACAGCCTTTGAAATGCAAATCTTCCATTCAATTTCACACAGCAAAACATTGCCAGTGATTGACAGTTCTTTTATTCACAGATGCTGGGTGGATTGTTGTTCTATTTTTCCCCTCACACTTGAATGCATCTCAAGTACTCTGGTTTGATGATAACCACAATGTTTATGAACACTCATACTATGATTCACAGTTCCTCACTACATCAAAAGCAGCTAAGTGTTTTCACTTCCTGTTTGTCACAGCAGAAAGCACTGATGTGGCTGGGCACCAAACCCTTTTTACCTGAAGGCTCCATTCTCTGCCTGATTGTTAACCCCAATACCAGCATTGGACAATGGAGGGTTGATTATGCTGAGGGGATTTAGACAAATTTATTCCAGCAACAATTGCAAATCAATAATACAGGCATTACTTGAAAGTTTGCTTTCTAAGATGAAAGAGGGATAATATTGTCCTCGCAGACAGATGATATAAATTCCACGGTTTCTTAAATTTAGAGTACCCAATTATTTTTTCCAATTACGGGGCAATTTAGCATGGCCAATCCACCTACCCTGCACATTGTTTTATTGGGTTGTGGGGGTGAAACAGACACGGGGAGAACGTGCAAACTCCACACGGACTGTGACCCATGGCCACTGTAGGCAGCAATGCTAACCACTGTGCTCCCGTGCTGCCCTGGTATATAGTTTAAACCAGTCATCATTACGACTCCAATCCAATATATAAAATCAATAACAAAAGATCCATTTTCTGATATTGTCTAATTTCTCATAACAACTAAAACAACATAGAGGTACATTTTAACTAGTGACGACCCAAAAATGTTTACGGAAATTCCAGTCCAACTTGAAGCCAAGGGCTCATTCAAAATCTGCCCTGGGCATCAAGCACCAAATGGACATTCCAGTGTTGTTTGCCAACTCTGAGCCTACTCCACATTGACTAGTTCAGAGGCTGGCTCAGGAGAAAAATGGTAGGTCATGTGGGAGCTTGCAAACACAGGAGCTAGCCTGGGTGGCTACCATCCAGTATTCTTGCTTTTCCTGGGTCCACACAAACATTTTCAGGTTTGTTCTGCTGCTTATCTCGGTTTTACATGGTAAAGTCCCCATGGGACACACACAGTTGAAATGACCTTGTTGTTCAGTGTATGTCATAGGGCCTTGATCAACATAGAGTAATTAAACTATTGTCCCATTTGGATGGGTGCTTGACCACCCAGCCAAGGGCCCAGAAAAATTAGTGCAGCTGGAAAGGGGAAGTAATTCAATTGCCTTGTTTTTAACTCCTTTGCCATATCTCTATTGGGTGAAGGGAGTGAGAATCTCTCCCCATGAATCTTGTATTAAATGTTCAAGAATCATTTTCCAACAACATCATGTACTAGAGTTTTCCAGAAATAAAATAACTATCAGATTCCTAAATATTGGGAGATTGAACCCCATGAGGCGATACCAGTGCACAGTAATAAACATCTATATTAACTGGAAGTTGTAATTGTACAATCTGTCACAAGTTAGCCATTTCTCAACACTATGGTGCTCACTACAAAAGGCCAGCATGTGCCTTTTATGAGCTAAAGCTGGACATGATGTGGATTTGATTTATTCCCCAATCTAAGAGCTTTGTCACTGTGAAAAAGAGATAGCCAATATTTGTAATGACTGTCCCACTGGGGAGTATCTTGTCAGGAAGGACTGCTTTTCAGACTGTCTGGCGCCAAATCATGAATGAGTCTCAATTTGAGGATAGGGGGAGCTAAAGCCATTGTTTCCTGATCATCATCCCCTGTTCTTACTGAGCAACATTGATTCCCTCTATCCCACTGCATGAAATTTTAAATCCTTTTTCATGCATTCCAATCCCTGCAATGCCACGCCTAATCCGTTTTCTGAAATCTCCAGTTTTCTATTACCTCCTTCATCCTTTGGTCTCCCACCAGTTACCTATTTTGTCTTTCTTTTTACCCTACCATCTGTGGCAAAATGTGTAGCCACCTCAGCTCAACACTATCTTACTGGCTCCACATCTCTTCTTCTCTGTCCCTAAAGCCTTCACAGAACATGGGCCGGGATTCGCCCCTACCCGGCGGGGCGGGGGTCCCGGCGGGATGGAGTGACGTGAACCACTCTGGCGTCGGGCCGCCTCAAAAGTGCGGATTTCTCCGCACCTTTAGGGGCCAAGCCCTCACCTTGAGGGGCTAGCCCCACGCCGGAGTGGTTGGCGTGCCGCCAGCCGGCAGAAAAGGCCTTTGGCGCCACACCAGCTGGGGCCGAAAGGACTTTGCCGGGCGGCGGAAGTCAACGAATGCGCGGGAGCGTCAGCGGTTGCTGACGTCAAGCTCGTGCACGCGTAGGGGGTTGTCTCTTCTGTGGCGGCCATGGTGAAGACTGTTGCCGAGGCGGAGGGAAAAAAGTGCCCCCACGGCACAGGCCCGCCCGCAGATCGGTGGGCCCCGATCACAGGCCAGGTCTCCGTGGGGGCAACCCCCGGGGCCAGATCGCCCCCCCCCCCCCCCCAGGATCGCGGACGCACCGCCTAGTCCCGCCAGGTGGTTTAATCCTCGCCGGCGGGACAGGCATTCCAGCAGCGGGACTTCGGCCCATCGTGGGCCTGAGAACCGCCGGGGGGGGGGGGGGGGGCTCGCCGACCGGCACGGCGCGATTCCCGCCCCCGCCGAATATCCGGTGCTGGAGTATTCGGCAACCGGCGGGGGCGGGATTCACGCCAGCCCCCGGCGATTCTCCGACCTGGCGGGGGGTTGGAGAATCCCGCCCCATGTCTTCATTAAAAAAAAAATTTAGAGTTCCCAATTGCTTCTTTTTCCAATTAAGGGGCAATTTAGTGTGGCCAATCCACCTACCCTGCACATCTTTTTTGGGTTGTGTGGTGAGATCCATGCAAACACGGGGAGAATGTGTAAACTCCACATGGACAGTGACCCAGGGCCGGGATCAAACCCTGGTCCTCAGCACTGTGAGGCAGGAACATGTCTTCATACAAAGCAATCAGTCACATTTTCGAAGCTCTCCCATGATGGCTCGTTTATTCTGTTGTGTATTTTTCCTGCCATCTTCAGCATTTTGAGACTTTCAAGTTTTTTTTTTCTTTTGTGGGATGTGAGTTGCTGGCATGGGCAGTATTGGTTGCTCATTTATAATTGCTCTGGAGAAGTTTCTAAACAAACGTAGGTTATTGTTGGCCTTGGAAGGCATTGAGATTCCTAAATTATCATTTGCCACATGAAACGCTCTTTTTTGGCATGAATGCTTATATTTAATCCATTAGCTCAGCTGTGTGATCATATTGGTCAGATAGAACTTTGAAAACATAAAGCTGTACGTTTACATAAAGTGCTCATAAAATGACTCCATTTGCAAGTAAAAAAAAGATTTTTTTTAAAACGGAGCTATGTATTTCAGAATAATTTATTGTGCTGGAGTCAGAATACAACTTAAGGTACTGGTAAAAATTGTTTTTATTTTAGATGTTTTTTTATGTTGCTTTCACTGATCAGAATGATCTCACAATGAACAATGAGTAATTCATGACATCCCTACTAAAACCCAATGGAAAAACCTAGATTATTAACTCTATGTGTTGTGTGCTATACTAATCTGTCCTAAAAAACAGAGCTTGTCTATCAACTAAGGTCAGTCATTCCTTTGACACCTGAGCCTGAAATCTCCATGGACCCTGGCAACGGGACAGACTTTTACTAAACCAGAACTTTTTCCCACTTCTTTTACCGCCCATGAATGTGTCCCTCATTCTGAAGAGGATGTTTTTTTGAGAAACATTTCAGAAGTCTATTAATGGACTAGGTTTCAAAATGTCTTGCATGGTATACCAGTAGTTACAGTGAAAGAATCAGCTAGTATGTTGGCACATAACGGGATAAAATTTACACAGGTGCCTTGCTGATTTCTCAGTAACAGGTGTAACCCAGGTAAACCCCAAACCCTAACTTCATTTGCCACTAAGTTGGAAAATACAGCTCAAACTAGAGAATAAAGTTGGGCAGTAAAAAATGAGTCCATGGTGTCAGTGTGCTGGTGCAACAGGATGCCAGTGCATGCAAAATGGCCTCTGCAGTACACCATGATTGTAAGATGCTAGCGTTGGTGCAGGCCGCATGCAGAGAGGGAAGATCATGACGTCTAACAGCATCTTCCAATGATCTGGTACATGATCCACCATTTTGGAACTCACAGTTACCTGTTATCACCCCCTCTTAAACTCTCTTGACTTAACGCGTGCTCAGCTACATAAGGGAATGCCCACACCCACTAGCAATGTTTAAATGAACTACCATGCAATTTCCTGTTGAGTTACGCTTGACTTTTTTTCTCTTGCTGCCGAGAGTGGAAATAAAGTGTACTTGTTGGAGGAATTTCAAAAAAATTTGGATTCGTAAGGGAGGGATGCTGGGCTGTGAGAAGGAGGTCAGAGGAGTGTGGAGTCTTTAGGAAGTTAGTTTTTACTAACGGGAGCGATGGTTGCAGTTTCTCTTGACTGCAGCGCAACATGAGATGGAGCACAGGTAGTCGAGAGGGAAAGCTGTGCAGAGGGGGAGGGGGAGGAGCTGAAAGGCTCTCAGTAGAAAGCTGTACCGACAAAGAATCTTCAGGGAGCAATTCTCCTACCTTCACCTCAGCCAGGAGCAATGCCTGAGGCATTTGCATTTCACCAAGGAAACAAATATTGAACTGTGCCACTTCCTACAACCTGACCGACAGTCAGGCACCAGGCAGAGGATGGTGCTGTGAAGATAACCATGTGCCTCAATCTCCATGCCAGGGGATATTTCCAGATGGGAACAGGTGACATTGCCAATATTTCCCAGCCGGCCATGCATCACGGAGGTGACAGAAGCACAGACACCACATGAGACGGATTTAATAGTCTTCTCTTAGCAGAGAGAAGCAGGAGGAGACACATGCTGCAGGATTCTCCGTCAGTGGGATCCTCCGCCCCGCCAGCAGCGCACCCTCGCCCCTGCGCTTCCCTATGCCGTGGGGTGGCTGTGTGAACGGAGAATCCCGCTGCCGCCGCATGAGGGTGCACCGCACAGGAAAACGGGACTGGCAGGATGCAGAATCCCGTTCATGGTTTTGCCAGGCTGATAAAATTCTGAGTGGTGCAATATTCCATCCATGTATGTGGCTCTGCAGCTTCCACATATTAGTGGGTGATTTACCACAACTGCAAGGGCTACAATGCTCTTAACCATGATATGGAGATGCCAGCGTTGGACTGGGGTGAGCACAGTAAGAAGTCTTACAACACCAGGCTAAAGCCCAACAGGTTTGTTTCAAATCACTAGCTTTCGGAGCACAGCTCCTTCCTCAGGTGAATGAAGAGGTGGGTACCAGAAACATATATATAGATAAGTCAAAGATGCAAGACAATACTTTGAATGTGAGTCTTTGCAGGTAATTAAGTCTTTACAGGTCCAGACGGAGCAACTGGAGAGAGGGATAATCACAGGTTGAAGAGGTGTGAATTGTCTCAAGCCAGGACAGTTGGTAGGATTTCACAAGCCCAGGCCAGATGGTGCGGGGTGAATACAATGCAACATAAATTCATGCGACATGAATGCGAGGATTCACAACTGGAGTATTTTGTGCAATTCTGGTTATCAAATTACAGGAAGGCATAAATTTCTGGAGAGAGTGCAGAGGAGGATTACAAGAATGTTGCCAGGACTTAGAAAAGTGCAGCGATGAGGAGAGATTGGATAGGTTGTGGCTATTTTCCTTGGAACAAAGAGGGTGACTTAATTGAGGTGTACAAAATTATGAGAAGAGATAAGAGTGGACAGGATAAAATTGTTTCCCTTGGTGGAGAATTCCAGAATAAGTAGACTTAGATTCAAGATAAGTGGCAGAAGGTGTAGAGGGGACATGAGGAAGAATGCTTTCACGCAGACGGTAGTGGGAGTCTGGAACTCTCTGCCTGAGTTGGTAATGGAGGTAGTGACCCTAAACTCTTTTAAAAAGGAGCTGAATCTGCACATGGAGTGCTGTATGCTACAGGGTTATGGGCCAGATGCAGAAAGATGGAATTAGTAAGGGCACCTGGGTGTCTTCAGGTTGGCTTGGAGAAGATGGGCCAAATGGCCTCGTTCGGGGCTGTTATATTTCTATGATACTCGGCAGCTCACTACCATCTTCTCAAGGGACGTTAGGGATGAGCAACAAATGCTGGCCTAGCCTGCAAAGTTCACCTCTCATGACAGATAAAAAGATACTCTGGTTTTGACCTTCCAGAATTCCTTAGAATCAGAGCAGTTCCCAAGGATTAGAAGGTGGTAAATATGAACCCACTACTTAAGAAAGGAGGATGTGGGAAAATGGGGAACTAGGTTAGCCTACCATCAGTTGTAGACAAAATGCTAGAACTTATGAGGAATGTGGTAACAGGATACTTAAAAAATCATAACACGATTGAGCAGAATCAACAGGAAATCAACAGCAGAGGGCTGTGAAGACCAAGTCACTGAGTGTCTTTAAGACTGAGATAGATAGGTTCTTGATTAATAAGGGGATCAAAAGTTATGGGAGCAGGCAGGAGAATGGGGATGAGAAACATATCAGCCATGATTGAATAGACTGATGGGCCGAATGGCCTAATTCTGCTCCTATGTCTTATGGTCTTATGAAATGGAAATCTTGTTTAATCAATGATTTCAGAGTTTGTTGCGGTTGTACCTAGCGTAATGGATAAGGGGAAACCAGAGGATATGGTGTATTTGGATTTTCAAAAAGCATTTGCTAAGGTGCTACATGTCTGTGCCTGGAGAAACTGACTCAAGTCCACCAAGGAATCCAGGATCTGTTAGAAAATTACATAATCGAGCCCAGACAGAGCAGCTCGAGCTCCCCCATTGTGCTAGTTCCAAACTGAATGGTTTGGCTCTGCATCAGAAAGAAAACGCAGTGACCCAAACCAACTCATACCCAATTATTCATGTTGGTGATTTCACGGAATGGAGAGGCAACTCTGCCGACATCAGCAAAATTGACTTCTAAAAGGGGACTGGCAAGTCCACAGAGTGAGAGAAATCTCAGCTGGTGTTCCCCTAGATGGCTTATGCTAGTGCAAGATAATACCAAATGCTCTCAAAATTGGCCCAGCAACCTTCCAAAGACTAACCAATCAAGCTGGATTAAACAACTATGGAATGTACATGGATGACCTGCTGGTTTACAATGACACCTGGGAAGACAACCTGGAGGCAGCATTCAAAGGCCTACATTGGGCTAACCTCATAGTGAACATAGTCAAAGTAACCTATTTTGGGGCATGTGAGATCGATTTCTACGAAGGCGGCAAGAGTATGCACCCAGGTTGACATCCCCACCCCCAAAACAAAATGGAAGATAATGCAATTTCTAGGAATGTATGGATTCCATTGGACATTTGTCCCAAATTTCGAGTTGACCCACTAACTGATTTGCTCAAGAAAACCGCTAAGATACTTTGGACAAACACATGCAAAAAAGCTCTTGAAGTATTAAAGGCGACTCTGAATCTACATTGGCCACCCCAGACTTGAATAAATCATTTATGGATTCCATGAATAAAAAGGCGTAGGAATAGAAGTAATTTTACTCCAGGACAACTCAGAAATGAAACCCAAGTATTCCAATGGGCTGCTTCTCAAAAGAAATCTAAAACCACTTGAAAGAAAATATTCCATTATGGAGAAGGAAACGGTAGGACTCCTATTAGCCCTCCAGCACTTTGAGGTTTATGTCAGCAATGCCCATGAGGGGATCCTAACACACATTGCTCATAACCTCTTGAAGTTACTGGTAAGATTTAAAGTGGGCAATGCTTACTTCAATGACACTTCAATGTGCCATTCAACTTAAAGATCACCCATAAAAACAATGTCATCACCAACGCAATAACTAATGTTATTGACAATTGGAGTATAAGATTAATGTGTGGATATTTGAATGACTGTGAGAAAAATGTGTTCATATTACCTGTAGTCATGCCCAGTGAAGATGTCCTAATCTTATCTTTACGCATGCTACATTCAGAATCTGGTTTTCTGTAATTGTCTTTTATTTAGGAATGGACACTAATAAGATGGTTAAGATGGATCCCAATGGTCCGATGACTTTTGCAATTTCTGCACAGACAAGGAATTAACTCATGTCTAAAAATGCCTCTGGAAATTTCTCCAATGTAAATGGATTTTGCAAGTGCAAAGGGAGCATACTTACCAGTTCAAAGGAAAAGATCTAACAAACAACCCTGAGGATAGAATATCAAATAAAGTCTTCCGGTGAGTTAATTGTAGCTGTTATGTTGATGGCTATCCATTCCCCCATTGTGTATCAATCACACTGGCTCCAACCCATTCTGTAGAATGCACTGAAACTTGCCACTATGTGGCGAGAACTGGCTGCAAGTAACAAACCTAATATACCAAGGACCAGAGAGAACCTCATCAATCTACATGCATCAGCTGAGTATACCAACTGCAAAACAAGGCTGTATCACATCTGCCATTTTAAAACTGGAGACGGCTACATCTAAAACGTCTCTCAGCCCGATTCCTATTCCAAGTCTCCCTGTAAAAAAATATGAATTCCTGTTAAGTACCAGTGACTAACTAGGCAACCTGCTGAGCTATTTGAAGAAATCCTACAATAATCCCTGATATACAACTTCAGGTATTGAATCCACCTAAACTACCCTTTTGGAATGAAAACACTATCTTCAAAGAGCCCACAATGACTGATTTTTCTGAGAAGCCAAACACACACACTGTGAACTATATTTTGGTTTACAACTTGTAAAAGTGTACTATTCTCTTGAAATGTATTTTTGTCAAGTGATGGCATGGTTAGATTTTTGAGGTAAATGAATGAATAAATAATCCTCTTTATTTAAAACCATGGAAGCTAGCTGTTGCGGATTATTCAAAGATTGGCCACACATTCAGGTGTTAAGAAACATACCCGGAGTTTTCACATTCTCCCCGTGGCTGCGTGGGTTTCACCCCCACAACCCAAAGGTGTGCAGGGTAAGTGGATCGGCCATGCTAAATTGCCCCTTAATTGGAAAAAATAATTGGGTACTCTAAATTTATAAAAAACGTACACATCTTCCTTTCCAAAAATACACTTATTACTGACAGCAAGAGAAAGGAGACAAGAGTTTCAGTTTTCTCTCAACCTTGTCTGTAACAATCCAGACAATGATTAGAATGTGGAGCTTACACATGGAGTAACTGAGGTGAGTTGCGTAAATGCATTAAAGTTGAAACTTGATGCAATAACAACAACTTAGGGACAGCATATTTGCCCACGTAAAATGTCCAAAACTGCTTCTCAAGAGAGTTATTAAAAGATATTTGACACTAAGCCACACAAGAGAAATATTAAGGAAGAAGAGTTAGGTTTTTTTTACTAGTCTTAAAGGAGAGAGAGGTAGAAGCAGAGATGGCTAGGGAGGAAATGCCAGAGCTTAGGGCCTCAGTGGCTGAAGGCATGGTCACCAATATTGGAGTGATTAAAACTGTGGATGTGTAAGTATAAGATATGTAAGATGTGCAGATATCTCTCTAGGTTGTAGAATTGAAGATTACAGAGATAGGGAGGGGCAAGGTCATGGAGGGATTTGAAAGCAAGGATGAGAATTTTAGTCCAGGCTTTGCTCAACCAGGAGTCGATGGAGTTTAGGGAGTACAGAGCTGATGGCTGAATGGGACTTGGTGCGAATTAGTATACGAGCAGAAGATGACCTTAGGTTTACAGGTGATAGAAGATGGGAGTATGGCCAAAACTCCATTGGAATAGTCCAATCCTGATGTACAAAATGCACAGATGAGTGTTTCAGCAGCTGGTGAGCTGGGGCAGGAGCTGAGCCTGCTGATGACAAGGTGAAAGTAGGACATTTCAGTGATGCTGCGGATGTGTGGTCGGAAACATATCTCAGGATCAATTGCAATACCAACGTTGTGAAAGGATGCTTCCAAACACATGAGTATTTTCAGCATTTTCTGTTTTTATTTCTGATTTCCAGCACCTACAGTATTTTACTTTTCTTTACAAAAAATCTGTTTCAGCCCCAAAACAGCTTTCAGGGAAATAATAGAATCTGTAGCTATGGAATGGAGCTTGTGGTGGGAATCATAAGCTGGGCTGGATTCTCCAATTATGGGGCTATGTCCCCACGCTGGCGTGGGAACGGTGGCGTTCTACGCCAGAACTATTGGTGTAAAATGGCCACCGATTCCCCGTTTTGCTGGGGGCTAGCAGGACAGCAGCGTAGAGCGCCAGGCTCCAGCTGCTGATATGCCCGGAGAATTGCCGGGTCCGTGGTCACGCATGTGCACGGCGACGGCATGCTGCGACCAAGCCGTGCTACATGGTGGAGGCCGCTCGCGGACGCAGCTCGTGAATTAGTGCCCCCCTCTTTGGCCGGCTCGTGTGCCCCGAAACGCCCCCAACCCCTAATAAAGTCACCCCCTGACCGTGGATCAGCCCTCTCCCGACTGTGGCGGCACTGGACTGAGTCCGCAGCAGCCACGCTGGGTTCCAGACGGGTGAGACCACACGCGACCGACGCTGTCGGGAACCCGGTCGGTCGGGAGCGGAGCATCGGGGGTGTGTGGACCTCAGGCAATGTCCTGAGGCCGTCGATACATGGCACAGGGTACTCTCCGAGTACGCCACTTTGGAGGGGCAGAGCATCGCGAAAGCGGCACCACCCCCACGATTTTGCGTTGGCGACCGGAGAATCCAATCCAATGACTTCAATCTTCCCACCAACTGGTTGGAGCAAATTTATGGTCATAAAGTATTGGAATTTGAACAAGCAGTCTGACAATTTAGAGACAGTGGAGTGATGAGGTAGTGGTAAGATTGATAACTTGTATCCATAAAACCTGATGTGTGCTTTTGGGTGATGTTGCCGAGTGGCAGCAAATAGATGAACAGAGGGCAGGAATAGAAGTTTATGCTGATCGAGTTAAATAGAGAGAGGTGGGAAGTGGCATAAAACCTTGCATGAATGTATAGGGATGAATCGGTGGTTTCTGTGCTGTAAACTCTGTAATTTTAAGTAACAGACAACGGTTTCTTGGTTCCCAAATTGGTTGTTAACTGAATTCTTACTTGGCAACTTAACAGCTGAAAAAATGCTGCATCCTTGTGGAAAATAAATAGCATACGTCGTCAGTGGCCCTGAGAAAATCAACATTTCACAGCATCCTTTATCACTCTCAGTATTGCTCGTTAACCTTGGCATAGCTTCATATAGCTCAGATAAAGCACCTACGTTCAGAAGGCCTGATTTTAACTGAATGCAAGTGGGTGGGTTTTGAGTGAGTTAACATTTTTCCCAGTGAACAGGAGAAGCTGGTAAAGGGATATTATAATGCATAAGTGAGCAGGAGAAAATGATGGTCCCAAAGGAGAAGTATTAATCTGTAATCAAAATGAGCTTTTTGATGTCCTAAACAAACCACTGCTCAATTAGAAAATCTGGCTGTGGGCTGGGATTGGGCCATACCATCATGTTCCTGTTGCTATTCTGTAGGAAAAAAACAGATGAAAGTGATGGAACTTCTCATCGTTGCGTCAATGGCTTGGCTGATACATTGGTTTGATGCAAATTGGCATGTGTCCTCCATGCTAGCCTGAAAAGATGTTGAGGAAAAAGATGACCTTGACTGCCAATAACCGTGCTATAAGTATCATAGGGGATAGCAACAGGCTTCCTCTCAGCAGCTAACACAGCCACGCAACTGTCTCCCTCATCAACTTACCTTGAATAGGCATTACCAAGGTGTACCTAAGCCTGTGGCAGTGCAGGCAGCCTTGTACCAATGACACCTTCCTTGGCATGTCACCTCTTGTTCTTCTGATGATGTGTCGTGGAGAATTTTCAGTGGAATGGAAATAAAAATATCTATGCATATTGCTGGCCTTTAATATTTATTTAAAAAAAGAGATAAACCTAGTATCAAGCAGCAAAATACAAAACCAATGAACCAATGGCTGCTTCATTACACCTGTTACTGAATAAAATTGACCTGTCGAATAAAAGTTCTCATACATTCTGTGCAAGTGAAAGCATAGGTGGTGGACCTCCGGATCAGGCTTGTGTGCCATGTGAAACAGAAGCAGTTGGTGAGTTCTGTGATATTCGACCCACCACCAGTCCAGTTCCTGGTGACAAGAGCATTTCACCAGAAATTTCTACTCACAGGTCCAAATGATTGCTGGTGGTTAATAAAATAGAAACATGCAAAACAAAATTCATATGATATACACATTTTATTTTGTTCCAAAAATAGCAAAATGTATATTAAAGACACTAATATGGAATTGATTGCAGAGTATCTGGCGAATTACTGTCCAATACACACACTCAAGTTTTGTACCGCAGGTACGGCCACTCACATCCCAATTAATCGTTCAATGGACATTAAAATAATACTTCCTCGGTGTTGATTTAATGCCACTTGCACTTTAGACTTATAAATTCAGTCTC
Organism: Scyliorhinus torazame; assembly: GCF_047496885.1. Classification (NCBI taxonomy): domain Eukaryota; kingdom Metazoa; phylum Chordata; class Chondrichthyes; order Carcharhiniformes; family Scyliorhinidae; genus Scyliorhinus; species Scyliorhinus torazame. The sequence goes on from NC_092710.1 coordinate 208,251,112, forward strand.
TTCATCAGGGATGAGAAATAGAGTAAAAGGTAAATGCCATTCTGTGTCATTGTCTGTCTGGACTGAGATTTGAACTCAGTCAATACCTGAGCAGCTGGTTAATGCGGAACTGACAAACACAGCATGAAATATGTCTGCGACACTCCAAACCAGCATGAAAAAAAAATCCTATTGATGCAAAGGTACCAGTTCAGATCACAATCTACAAATAGTCAATCTTTAATTTGTACTGAAAATAACATCTCTTTAAAATAGACATGCACTTCTCACATAAATACAGTTCTTAAAAGTGTCTTAAAATATAAACACATGGTAGAAACCAATGCTCCTTCAAAATCGTGTTTCTGAAGCTCCACGCCTTAACTTGTTACCTAAAAATTCATCATTTTCAAAACTTAGATTGTTATGAGATCTTGAGATCATCAGTAATTTCTCTTTATTTGTATAACTGCTTTTTACAGCAGCCTGTGGTACAGGTAGCGTGTCCATTGGATCTTCTTTGTTTTCCAGTTTCACATAACCCTTGCTGTTACTACGGTCAAGCCTTGGCCAGCTTGGGTGTTTTCTTTGCTCTGTTTGTACCGTAAGCGTCGAGGAACCTCTCTCCAAGTCCAAAGACTTTGAATGACAGGACAGCATGTGAAGGGAAGTGTTTGATCCAAACTCTTTCTTGGGGAAGCCTGGCGATAGAAATATTCCCATGGATGCACCAGAAGCTGCACTGGGTGGTTTCCCATCTGATATTGTGGTGTTGCTTCTTAACAAACGTGGGTTTGGTGGCTTATATGAGTCATTAACATCAGTTGATGGCACTGTTAAAGATGTCGTAGAAAAATGTCTAATCCTACCTTTACTGAGGTCAAAATCCTCTGTGATATTATCAAGTTCAGGCTCATCAATCACGCAGTTGTTAAGTTTAATAACTGGGAGTGTGAAAGCACTGATGGATGATGAAACAATAGACTTTGTCTCACACTTTTTAAGGTAGCTTTGGGATTCTGTCTGTAGCCGATAGCTGGAGCCTGATGGTGTTAGGGTTTTTGGGTATAAGAGTGTGTTAATGTCCTTAGGTAGGCCATCCTCTTCCTCATAAGCATTCCATTTCTGTGGAGTGATTCTATCATTAGGCGACCCAGAAAATGACAATAATACACTGGCAGCCAGCTTAGCAGCACATTGGTTGTCAGAACATTTGACATCAGAATTCCCAGAATGGCCAATCCAAGCCCCGTTCATATGTCTTTGCTCTTTAACTCTTTGACTATGAATGTCAATGACAGTGGAATAAATATCTTGCATATGTATCACTTTTGTTTCTTTGTCCCTATTTTCATGTAGTATCGCATTAGCACAAATAAATATAAATATCCCTATCCCCATGGTGAAAGGGCCAATCATTTTCATTTTAGCAGAATGTAAGTGCTGTTCAAAAAACTCCATTAATACTCCAGCATGATTTGTTATCACATGAGACCCATTATCTGGAATTCCAGATTTCGAAGCGACAGGATGTTTCTTATCTGCCTCCTGTGGCCAATAACCAAGAACTGCCATTGCGATCCCAACCATCAAAACTAAAATTCCAAGAAAAAGGAAAAAGCCTGAAGGCGAATAGAGTCTGATTTTGCCTCTTACTACAACAACGTTGGCTTTGGGCTTACGTTTAGGTTTCTTTTTCTCTGGAGCAGAGGATGGAGGAGGAGGATGAAAGTGCTGTGATCGAGCCGAGTCCTGTCTCTTCAGGGCTGCCAGTCCCGTTATTACACCCCCTGTTGCTATCATAGTGTTGTCTTCTTCCTTGAATACAAAAACAGGATAATATATCTTCAGATGCTACAGCTGAATTTTGATCAATGTGCACAAGACGCATTCTCTAAATAACCATGTACAATAACTCAGAAATATTATTCTTAGGGGGCCTATTGGGTAAATGTTAAAATGAGGAACATCAGTTAATTAAATAAGGAACTGACATTGCTTTAAATTTACTATTGGCAAAGAATTGCACATTTACATCAAGTACATCCTGCTTGTCCCCTTACATGAAGGTGTTTGAACTAAATCTATATATAATTAAAATGAAAACTCATTATGGATAGTACAGATGCAACAAAACATTGGGCCGTAAGTTGGCTATGTGAAAGCTTACACCTGTGATTCCCACACTGGGTTAAACATTTCTCTGATCACTAATCCGTGCCGACAGCTAGGTCTGTTTGTGAACATTTCTTCAGTTAGGTATTTCTAATGAAATCAGGAAAATGTTTACTTAAAATGTGTTTATTAAAATATCAAAGAAAAAATCTGCATAAATGCAGCAGCAACTGTGCTGCACATAGCAACCAGAGGAATTCTTACCTCTTGCTGAGTTACCATTGCAGCCAAACCAACACGGCCATATAGTACATGGAAGTAAAGCACTTTCCCACAGAAAGGCATGGAAAATTGAAGCACAATTATGGTAGGCCATTCTCAAATACCCCCGAGTGTCAGGTTATAAAGCCAAACTTTCAGAGTCTTAGTGATCAATTATTGCATTTCCTCCTTGGCTCTGAATGTGGGTGGCACAGAGAAGCGGTAGGAAGGGAAGAGGAAACAATATCATTAAAAATTTTAAGTTCTTTCGGTTTTCCGTAGTTAAAATTCATTGTTAACTGATTTGGTATCCTTCCATCACGTGAGTTGATGGTTTGCTCCTTGGTGGTCAACTCTGTGTTAAACATCCATCATCTGATGTGGTTCGGGAGCCCCACTCTGCTTTGGCAGCCTCTGCCACATTTGCTGCAGAGGGAGATAGTGGGCTAAGAAAATACAGAATTCACCAACTTATTGGTTTTCTTTGGTCCCTCTTTGGGGCTGACTGAGCTTTATACTTTCCTTGCCTCTAGTAATGCTTCTTCAACCATTCAGCCTCCAGAGGTCACATCCCTCAGAAAGTATCGCCCATTTTGTCTGTGTCAATGTCTGCCATTGTCATATCTTGCATGCAGGAGTCCTTGTAGCAGAGGTATGGACATCCAGCAGATCACGACCCAGTGGCCAGTCCACTGGTCAGAAGGTTTTTGGATATATGGCCGTCATCCATCCTCTGAATGTGGCTGCACCAGTGCAGATATTATTGGATTAGTAATTAATATCTACTGATGGAATTAGCATGCTTCTGAACCTCTGAGTTGGTCACCCTGTCCTGCCAAGAGATGCATCTGAGACAATAAAAGGAGGAAACTTCTGCCTTTTGCCTACCTAGTAAATGCTGTCCAGGTCTCACTACTGTAGATGGGTGCCCTCAGGCCTCAATCTTGGTAGGCTCACAGGTTGGTGTTCTTGGTTAGGTTGCTACTTGTTTACACTCTCTTTTTCAGCTTAGATATAACAGCTGCAGATTTTGCAATGCAAGTGTTGATTTCAGCACCAAGTGGACAGATCCCTGGTGACTGTGGAGCCTAGATAAGTGAAGCTGGTCAATAGCCTGGTACAGCAATATCCTGGAATGTGGCATTTGTCTTCCTGCAGCTTAGTAATTAAGTTAATGTGAAATATGAATAACAATAGCACATTGTCACTGAGAACTTGCTCCGGGTATGTTCCTCAGAATTCCTTTTGGAATTAAATTAGGAATTTCTTCTTTCCAATATATTTTAGGAAGGAGGAATGCTTTTCAAGATTGTTTGATTGCAGGTCTCAATGATAAATTATGCCTGATACAGCTGACACCAAATAAATCATGTAGAACTTTTAAATTAAGTGTAAACAATCATATAATGTTAAGAATTGAGCAATTTCACTGTAAACTTAGAAAATGCAGGATACAGTTATTGATGATGCAGGAGCAGATGACTTGATGAGATTAGGATTTGGATATATTGTCAGACATTACTTTTGTCTTGTGTTATATTTGACCTGGAAATTCTTTGTATGGTCAGCGGTTTAGAAAACAATCCATTTTCCTTAAAATGCAAAGCAGTTACAGTGTTGGGATACGTAGTTTGGTCCAACCAGTCCATGTCAAATATTGTTTGTGATATTTACCCACCCTGTTACCATGTCAGTTCCAGCAATTTTCTTCAGTCTAATCTTGAATGTGGGAATAATTTCTGCCTCAATACAGTGTCTGGAAGTTAAATTCCATGGAACTTGCAACCCTCTGTGTAAAGAAGCATTTTGTTGCCTTCAGTTCTAAACCTCCTACATTTAACCTTGTAGCTATAGCTTCTCATTCCTGACTGCTTCTATATCCCAATATCATCCATTACTTTGAGTACTATAAATTCTACAGAAGAGAGGAATTAAAATGTTAGAAATGCTAGCATTGCACTGCTTTCTTCACCTTACACTTCAGTGGTCAATCACCTCAGTTCCAAAACACCACTGCAGTGGTTCTAGGTGAAACCAATTTCATTTGCTTCAATGACTTTGCCTTCATCATAAGGTCAGAAGTGAGGATATTTGCTGATGACAGCACCATTTGCGATTTCTCGGATACTGAAGCACTCCATGTCCAAATGAAGCAAAACCTGGGCACTATTCAGGCTTGAGATAGCAAGTGACAAGTAACTTTGCACCACTCAAGTGCCAGACAATAACCACCTCCTACATGAGAGAATCTAACCATCATCCCTTGACATTCATGGCATTGCCAGCTCTGAATCCCCAACTATCAATATACTATTGACAAGAAACTGAACTGGACTTGCCATATAAACAATGTGGATACAAGACCACGTCAGAAGCTAGGAATCTTGTCGTGAGTAACTCACCGCCTGACCCCCGCAAAGCCTGTCCACCACCTATGAGACACATGTCAGGAATATTCCTCACTTGCCGGATGAATGCAGCTCCAACAACACTCAAGAAGCTTGACACCATCCAGGACAAAGCAGCCTGCTTCATTGGCATTCTTTGCACAAACATTCACTTCCTCCACAAGCGACACACAGTGGCAACATGTATGAGATGCACTGTAGGAACTCACCAAGCCTCCTGCGACAACACCTTCCGAACCCATGATTGCTCCCATCTAAAAGGACAAGGTCAGTGGATACATGGAAACACCTCCACCATCTGGAAGTTCCACCCCAAGTCACTCACCATCCTAATGTTGGAAATATATCTCCATTGCTTCACTGTCACTGGGTTAAAGACCTGGAACTCCCTTCCTAACAGCACTGTGGGTGTACCTACACCACACGGACTGCAGAGGTTCAAGGCAGCAGCTCACCACTCACCGCAACCTGCTCAAGGGAAATTAGTGATGGTCAATAATTGCTTGACTAGCCATGATGCCCTCATCCCAAGAATGAATAAACAATGTTGAGCAAGTATTGGATTTTTTTGCTTCAAAATCACATGCTGCAATAAACTGCTTCATTAAGTACAAGTAATAAGTACCGATAATTGTGGCGTTCTTCGTATTAAGCAGTCCCTTGGGATCAAGGATGGCTTGCTGCCATGCCAATTTGATGGATTCTGAGATGGCAGATAAGTGCAATGTGCAATCTGTAGACATTGCCACATGTGGGGTGGACGGTGCTTGAAGAGTCCAGTAAATGGATGTTGGGAGGTTTGTGCACTCTCTGATGTCTCGACTTCATCTCTGCATGCTCCCAAAGAGGTCTCTCAATGTGTTCTGCGCCTTCCCAATAAACCTTCTCCATTTTAGACAGTCACAAGACAGAGGCTCTCTATGTCGGTATGTGAAATTCTTCAGGGATGCTTTAAAGACATCCTGAGAGTGTTTCCGTTGTCCTCCTGCGGGTTTCCTGCCACAACCAACTTCCAAATAGAGTTGTTGCCTTGGGAATATGGTGTCAGGCATATGAATGACATGTCCTGCCCAATAGAGCTGGTTTTGAGTGATTATCACCTGGATGCCCGAAATGTTGGCTTGAGAGAGGATGCTGCCATTGAACCATCTTTCTTGCTACCCGATTTGGAGGATCTTGGAAAGGTATCGCTGGTGGTACTTGCCCAGTGCTTTGAGGTGCCTGTTATAGATTGGCCAAATGTCTGAAACATATGAGTGTGTGGGTAAACCATGACCTTAGTCTTGGACAATCCTCAAATATCTTAGTCCTAGTCCTCAAATATCTTTTTCCTTCGATGGCTGAAGGCTGAACTGGCACGTCTGAAGTGAAAATTAATTTTGTCCTCTATGTCTGCCTTCGTTGAAAAGAGTTTCCCCAAGATATGTAAAATGGTCTATATTTTCCAGGACCTCACCATTGATCTGAATTGACAGGGTGAAGGTTGTGTGCTGTGGGAGTTGGTTGGAAGGCCATTTGTGTTCTAGGTGTTTGTGGGCCTTTCACTAAATACCCAGAATTGTGGTTTTAACAATGACCACAGTAACATAAATATGAGTCATGTTCCTTGGGGAAATTTTTCATAAGCCTTCTCATGGCAGTGAATTTTTTTAAAGGCACGGTGCTGGATCCTTAGAATAATGTCTGTGCGGAGTCTGCACGTTCTCCCCGTGTCTGCATGGGTTTCCTCCGCGTATTCCAGCATCCTCCCACAAGCCCCGAAAGACGTGCTGTTAGGTAATTTGGAAATTCTGAATTCTCCCTCTGTGTACCTGAACAGGCGCCAGAATGTGGCGACTAGGGGCTTTTCACAGTAACTTTACTGCAGTGTTAATGTAAGCCTATTTGTGACAATAAAGATTATTATTAATTATTAATAATTTTCATCACTGACTAAGGCAACAAAATACTTTTTAAACTTGTGGTCCACTAAGAACTGATCACTGGAAAAAGAGAAACAACAAAATTGTAATAAAATAAATCTCATTGACTGAAGTATCTAGCGACAGGTGAAACTGTCGAGAATATAAGCACAATCTTTACTTTTCGTGGAATCAACAAATTAATGTTCTGAGCTTAGAATAGAAATTTTAAACTATAAGATAAACTAGTGTTATGATACATGTGAAATATGCTTTCTTATCTTTTATAGACTTGTAGATCAATGTTTGTAACCCAGAAGATTTAATCTTCTAATTCCAAAAAGTCTTTAACATGGTAATGCAAATTATTTTTAAGAATCACAAGAATTTGAGTTACTGAATCACAACTATAGTTAATGTAGTTTTTAAAATTTGCCCAAGTATACCAGGGCATTCCCAATATCAGCAATTTGGAATTTGAACATGTCTTCAACATGGCAATAGGTTCAAAGGGGCTTCACAGAAGTGAAATCACATAAGAATATAGGGGCGGCACGGTGTTTAGCACTGCTGCCTCACAGCGCCAGGGGCCCTGGTTCAATTCTGACCTTAGTAACTGTCTGTGTGGAGTTTGCACATTCTCCTCTTGTCTGTCTGGGTTTCCTCCGGATGCTCCGGTTTCCTCCCACAGTCCAAAGATGTGTAGGTTAGGTGGATTGGCCATGCTAAATTGCTCTTTAGTGTCCGAAGGTTGGTGAGGTTACGGGGATGGGACGGGGGAGTGGGTCTAGGTAGGGTGCTCCTTCGGAGGTTGGTCCAAGACTTGATGGGCCGAATAGCCTTCTCCTGCACTGTAGGGATTCTATGTTTCTTATACAGACCAAGGCAATGAATGGGATACTAAAATCATTAAAATATTGACTTAAATAATTTTGAATGAAAATATTAAAAGAGGAAAGGTGGAGAGTATAGGGAGGGTAAATCTATGGGTGGGGGGCGAGGGGTGCATTGATCAAAAAGGTGAGAGTTTAAATTAGAGGTAGCCTGGGAGTCAACAGTTTGGTTTAGCCTGAGACAGTGCCAGTGGAGGCAGACAGATTGTGGCGAGAGTATGCCGTTTGTGGCTTGGGCCAAAGGCATTGGTTTTCATAATGTTTAACAGGAGAAAATTGGGGCTCATCTATAGCTGGATGCCAGAGAAGTGGAGAGGAGGCAGTGAGGTACAGCTGTGATTCATAGGTATATATGTAAAACTTGATGTCTTGCCTTCAATTATGTCTCAGAGTGTCAGTATGCAGCTGAAAAATAAGAATAAGAATAATCTTTAGTAATGTCACAGGTAGGCTCACATTAACACAATGACTTTACTGGGAAAAGCCCCTAGTCACCACACTCCAGTGCCTGTTCGAGTACATAGAGGGAGAATTCAGAATGTCCAATTCCCCCAATTTCGGGACTTGTGGGAGGAAACCGAAGCACCCGTAGGAAACCCACGCAGACACGGGGAGAATGTGCAGACTCCGCACTGACAGTGGCCCAAGCTGGGAATCGAACCTGGGACCCTGGTGCTGTGAAACAACAGTGCTAACCACTGTGGTACCATGCCGCCATGAATAAGATTTTGGGCGAATTCCAGGGGGAACTGTGGGGTTGTTAAGGCAGACCATTGCAGAAGATTCTCTGAAGGTAGGAGTGCAACTAGGAAGTGGCAATCCTACTCAACTGCCATCAGAGGAGAGACATTAGAGGATGACACTGTGGTTGGTAGGTAGTCCTACATCAAAAACAAGCACTATTCATTTTACTTTATACTTTGCCTAAAGTATTTAAAAATAAATTTAGAGTGCCCAATTCATTTTTTCCAATTAAGGGGCAATTTAGCGTGGCCAATCCACCTAGCCTGCACATCTTTGGGTTGTGGGGGCGAAATCCACGCAAACACAGGGAGAATGTGCAAACTCCACATGGACAGTGACCCAGAGCCAGGATCGAACCCGGGACCTCGGCGCCGTGAGGCAGCAGGGCTAACCCACTGCGCCACCGTGCTGCTCTACTTTGCCTAAAGTTAAATGTTACCAATTGCACTGAGGTCTCAGTGGGGATAAGGTTATCAGTGAGGCGTCTCCAGCATCGCCATTTCAATCGTCAAAGGGATGGATGATGGCAACAGACTATAAATACAGCCAATTAACCAAGTGTGGGTGATACTTCAGTGTAGTATTAAATAGGGATGTGAAATTCAGTATGAATATGGAACTGAATGAAATGCAATAAACCAGAAGAGATTACAAGAGCTATTTGCATATTTACTATTAATCCAGTTCCTAGTTATTTTTTAACAGACTAGCCATTTGAGTTCACAATAGCATGTTCCTGTGACTTTGACTGAGGTACGAACAAACTATCTCTCTCTGCTAATGAGGTAACTATTAATTCTAGGTAGTCAGTCAATCTACCTCTTTTCACATTATATTTTCCTTCTTATAGCTGTGCCATCCATTATTTAAGTCTTTACAGAGTTATATTGGATGTGGGTTGAGTTAATTAAAAATAAATAAAAATGGAGCTATCTTTAACTTTCCAGCAATATTTCTGAATGTTGCCTTTTATCCGATTGCATTCCATTGAATGTGTTCACTTCATCTATAATCACAAAGAGAGTATTCATTGATTTATAATCTGCAAAACCTTCTTGAAATTAAAATAACATTTTTGGGTAGAAAAACGGCGATTTAAAGCTAAATGAAATATAGTCAACAACAAATACATTTTTATGGTATCAACGCTGTCAAAATTAAATTCCAATTAAACTGAAGCTCATTTTCCCCGCATTCCGTGTTTATTGATTAGCGGCCTGATGCATGTACCTTTAAAACAATAACCAATTGTCCTTTGAGTGGATACTGAACTCTCCTATTCTATTGGAATCGGGAAAAAGCAGTGTTGGCACCAACGTTGGACTTGCTGTCCAAGTGCTTTCAAGCATAAAGGGCGTCGATTTGAAATTCCAAGATGTTTTATTTGTGTCCCTATTTAGGGCAGAGCTGCAGCACCTTGGAAACTGTACGGAGATCCTCTCATTTCCTCTAGTCGCCAGTTTCAGTCCGAATGTGTTATCTACATTTGCAACAAGTATCAACGCGGAATCGTCTTTTTTGCAGCTAGCTGTTTTGATAGCCTTCCAATTCACAAGCTTTGGGAATCCACCTCGCATTTAACAGCAGCGATTTCACCACTTACTCTATAAAAAGCTCCTAAATTAGCATCGAGAATTAAAGAGGCACAGTCATATATCTGTCCTCATTTACACTTCACAGCAACACCCTCGGCAGTCTGTTTTCGCAGTTAGTTCATTACACAATGCAGCTAAATAGTCTGTTTCTCTGGCAGGAATAGATGTTTTGGATTGGTATATTTGCATTGCCTTCATTTTAAATGTGAAGCTCTCACCTGGATGAAAGAGCGAACTCCTGGAGAATTATAAGTCCGTGTAGACGGGTCGAAACTGGAGGAAGGAATCCGTTCAGCGGAGCGCAATCCTATTGTAAGCACAATCTGCTCACCAGATCGAGCTCCTCCTTTATTATTCAAACTTTCTCTGTGGTGTCCTTACATCTCTGCCCTTCGCGGAGGGAACGGCCCCTTCACTAGATATGCACATCGCGGTTTGCAACAATCCGGACTGCCTTCGGTCGGTTTCATGTTGGCCATTTGGAGCTGGGCTCAGCTTGTAGCCCCGCAGCGATTCCCAGGCTTGGGGAAAGCTGTCACCGCGATGGAACCAGTTCCACAAAGAGGCGGCCAGCTCCGAGTTTGCCCGCGCACAGCCTGGAGGGTGAGATGGTCACACAGTCACTGGCTGCTCTGCACTCACACTCCAGCTCTCAGCCCGCATGGCGGGCGGAAAAGTTGACTTTTTATCAGTTCAGGTCTGCAGAGCGAGAGTGAGTGCAAACAACTGTATAAATCTGGCAATCAGCATCAGTCCTCGCATTTCAAGTTAGTTTCAAACGGCGAACTTTTAAATTAAAGGGCTTAGGGTTTCTTGTAAACTTGCTTCCTGTGATCAGATGCCACTTACTTGATCAGATTTGAGTCCTCAGCCCAGGATATTCTCTCCTTTGGCTTGCTGGATAAGGTTCCAGAGCTCAGGCTGAAGGCTGACTTTGGAGGTGTCGGGGAGCACATTCAATCTGGGACTATTAGCCACCACGCGATGCTTCCCTCACACCGAACATGACGCACATTGAAGCTAAGAACCTCTTTCTGTCTGCCGATCACTCACTCTCCACTCCCCAACCTAACCTTCAGCAACTTCCATCCCGGATTGGCGCTCATTGGTCACTTAGATTTCCTACGTCTGCTGTGCGTTATTACAGCATCTCCCGCCCCCCCCGGGCTGAAACCTCTCTCTGGGAGCGCTGGACAAGACATGGATACAATGCCCTGAATGTGAATTCACTGGTTAGAGTTCAGTCCATGCAGTCCAATGATATAAGGGCGCAGAATGACAGTTACAGTACCCCCTTAATTGACACAGGAGGCCTCTCCTAGCAAAGTAACAATTCCGCAGTTTGCACTTTTACCTCTTCACATCTTTAATCAAATACCGTCCTGATCAAATAACGATCAATCTCAGGTTGATCTGTTTGTGATTACTCAATAATTACGAGAGAAAACTAGCAAAACAATATAAAACACAGGCAGTAAAAGCATCAACAAGTATGTGAAAACGAAATGAGTCGCTAAAGTGAGCATTGGTCCCTTGGAAGGTGAGTCCGGGAAATTAATAATGAGAAAGGAGGAAATGGCAAAGGTTATAGGCAAATATGCTGGATCCATCTTCATACCAGAAGACAAAATAATGCATCCCAAATTATATTTGACAAGTTTATTAGAGTTCCTTGAGGATGTAAAAGCAGAGTTGATAAAGGGAAACGAGTCGATAAAGTTCTACATAAGAGGTTCCTACACAACAGAAGGGCATATAGTTTTGGGGGTGAAGTATTAGCATGGATAGTGGGCTGGCAAACTAAATGGAAACACAGAGTTGGATAAATGGATCATTTTCAGGTTGGCAAACTTACAATGACTATTGCCAGGATTAATGCTCGGGCCTCAACTATATATGATCTATATTAATGACCTGGATGAAAAGACCAACTGTATTGTAGCCAAATATGCTGACAATACAAAGATAGATTGGAAAGCAAGTTGTGAGGAGGATATAAAGCGTTTGCAAAGAGATACAGTAAATAAATGTCACCATAGTCTCAGAGGACCATAGGCTGCTTCTCGCCCATAAGAGAGAGCTGACTGGTGGTGATTTAAACCGAGGGTCACCCACACCTCAAGTGAGGGACAAAGTTGAGAAGGCAGGGCTTTCATGAATAATGCCATCCGATATGGGAATTGAACTGCACTGTTAGCATTGCTCCTTATCATGAACCAGCCATTTAGCCAACTGAGCTAACCGAACCCCTCTAGATAGGTTAAATGAGTAGCCAGACAATTGGCAGATGAAGTATAATGTGGAAAATGTGAGGCCTGCACATGACTCAAAAAAGTCAGAACATAGATACAGCAAATAATTAGGAAGGCTTTAGGAATAATTAGGAAGATGTTGGCCTTTATTGCAAGAGTGGGGCAGTATAAAAGTAGGGAGGTCTTGCTGAAATTGTAAAGGGCATTGGGGAGACCACACCTAGAATACTGTGTGTTGTTTTGGTCATCTTACTTAAGGAGGGATATATTTGCATTTGAAGTATTTGAGAGGATTCACGAGGTTGATGCATGGATTTCTATAGACCTCCTATAAGATTTTAAAAATCAAAGTACTTATTAACAAGAAAAAACTTAAGCACACAATATTGAAGTTACACAGTTAAAATGGTTTACAGAACAACCCTCCAAAAACCCACTTAGTCAGAACACACAAGCAAGCTACCTTCTTGGCAGCAACTCCTTTACAGATTTTTAACTATAAAAATCCAGTAACATTACACAAGGCAAAAAACTGCTATCACTTTAGTAAAGGTGTACCCCATGACTCCTCAGACATTTCCACTCTGATGTGCAAATCCAAAAGAAAGGTTCGGAAGCAGACTGCTTTCTATAAAACAAATATTTTCTGGTGTGACTGATGGCTGCTTCAAATTCACAACTGTCACACCTTTCCCAGCACAGATCTGGTCTCAGGACATTTCGCCCCATACAACCAACACCACTTATCTAAACATATCCCCTTAAATGTCTTCCCCCCCCCCCTTCATAGAATCCCTAAAGCGCAGGAGGAGGCCATTCAGCCCATTGAGTCTGCACTAGCCCTTGGAAAGAGCACCCTACTTACGCCCGTGTCTCCACCCTACCCCCATAACCCAGTAACACCAACTAATATTTTATGGAAACTAGGGGCAACTTAGCATGGCCAATACACCTAACCTGCACTAATTTGGACTGCGGGAGGAAACTGGAGTACCCGGAGGAAATCCACACAGACACAGGAAGAAAGTGCAAACTCCACACAGATAGTCACCCGAAGTCGGAATTGAACCTGGGTCCCTGGAGCTGTGAGGCAGCCATGCTCGCCACTGTGTCCCCGATTGTTCTCAAAAATTATTTTTGAACTCAACTTTTCCAAAATATACCACCTTTCATGTTTTCCTATTGCCTCCACTTTTGGGACAATAAAATTCAATACACCTTCCTCTGTTTATTTATGAAACATTTGTAAGTTGTAAAAGTTTCTTGTTACATTTGAACCTCTATTTGAAATTCAACATCTGAAAATTCAAGTCCCTACTTATCTCAGAATGCAAATTTTGAACCCAAAGTATTTACTTGTTAATCCACCCTCACCATAATCTCTTATTATAAATACATGAACCTAACACATTTACTCTTTTATCACTCAATTCCCACAAACAAGCTGTCTCTATTAACCTTCCCCCAGTTTAACTAAGCATGGACACATACCCACACATACACATCCTTATTTACCACCGTATTCCCCAAAATATATGTTTTAAAACTAACATCCTTCATCACAAGGGGATTTGACAGCGTAGCTGCTGATGATAGAATGTTTCCCCTTGTGGGGGAATTTAGAACTCTGGGCACATTTTAAAAATAAGGGGTCTCCCTTTATGACAGCGATTAGGAGGGATTTCTTTGAGAGGTTCGTTAATGTTGGAATTCTCTCCCCGGCAAGCAATCGATGTTGGGGTCATGGAATATATTTAAGGCTCAGTCAGACAGATTTTTAATTGACAAGGGAGTCAAAGGTTATTGGGGTGTGGAAAGCAGAGATAAGACTGAATCAAATCAACCATGATCCTATTGGTTGGCAGAACAGACTTGATAGGCAGAATGGTCTACTCCTGATCCCATTTCTTATGTTAGCTTCTGAATCAGTGTTTGTTGCCTTAAAGGGAACTCAGCAGCTATATCAAACACCAATATGATGTACTGACTGTGTGCCGAAATGTTCTGATTTTCTACAAATAATGCCAATTGCACCAGTCAAACAATCGAGGCTTTTCGTGTTTGCGCTTATTTGTTGTTCAGATTGATGGGCTCATTCCCGGATCTAAATTTAATAAATGGCTTGCCCCTTACTCTCACTGTACAATTTTAAAAATAGGTCATTAATTAAAAGGATCACACAAGGACACTCTCCCTGGAATCCTTGGGATATCAAACTTAGATTTTGAAAAATATTACCAAAATATATTTTAGGATATATATTGAGGAAGCTGGATATATGTGGCTAGTTGGGCAGCATCAAGGGAGACAGAAACACAGTTAATGTTTCAGGGTTCTGATGAAAGATCATCAATCTGAAATGTTGGATGGAATCATGTGCACTTCCTCATGCCAGACTGGTGGTGCTAGGAGGCAGAGGGTGGGAGGGGGAATTTAACCAGATAGAAGGCTGTTGGGATCTTCCTACCCTGCCACCAGCTGAGACCCACTTATGGGCCGCATTCCACCATAGATCCATAGAATCCCTCGGGTGCAGAAGGAAGCCATATGGCCCATCAAGTCTGTACCAATCCTTCAAAAGGGTACTCTACCTTGGCCCACTCCCCCCGCCCTGTCCCTGTACCCTCGTGCATTGATCATGGCCAATTCACCTAATCTGCACATCTTTGGACTGTGGGAGAAAAATGGAGCACCCGGAGAATGTGCAGACTCTACGCGGAGAGTCACCCAAGGCCTCAATCAAAGGCACTCAATATCTAATCGAGGGAACCCAGCACCAAGGGGCAGCTCACCGAGCACCATTCCCCCAACTCTCCTGTCAAACCCCTCTCCCTATCTCCATTGCGACTCCACCCTGAAACTTCACATCCCCTTCTTACTCCTTTTCTCTGCCATCACTCACCTGTGGCCTAGGATCCAAACACGGTGGGTCAGGTCAGCAGTAGCTGCCACCTCTGATTGGCCAGCAGCTTTCAGTGGCTGGCACCTCTGCCTCAGGGCCTATGACCTTCGGAAAGGCCTGCCGCTGCCCATTGGGCAACGTGGGGGGCTGGCTGGCTCACCCTCTGGTCGATAAGACTCCATCGCCTCTATTAAATACCAATCAATAATCCGGTTTCTCCCTCTATAGTTGCTGCCTGACCTGCTGAGTGTTGCCAATGTTTTCTTTGGCAAAAAAGATTTCCAGCACCTGTAGCATTTTGCTTTTTTCTATTGTAATTGTATACTTCCTGCTGTTCTACAAATGTTGACTTTTTTCCATCTACAGATATAATTTCAAACAGAAAAACCCACCCCTGTTATTTTCATGAAATATTCCAAAGCTACAAATGAAACGAGGAAGGAGGATTTCTTGGTATCTAGGCGAGGGTGGCTATTTTCAAATTATGTTTTTGCACGTGACTCGACTTGTGATTTCTTATCAGTTAAAGATAAAACTGCCTGGAAACCAAAGCAATCTCCTGTCTAGCAACATTTCCCTATGGATCAATGAGTCATCCAGAATCAGTCACAGCAGCTTCTAGTGTAAATGTGGAAAAAAAAGCTCGACATTCCGGCTCGACATCCTGGAACTACTTATCCATATTGCAGCTAAAGGTCAACGCTCATTATTGGGCCAATAATTAATTCTGGTTAGGAACACTAGATCTGAAATTCCTGGAAGAGAGGTGTAAATCAGTGTCATTGGAAACGGGCAGGAGCTGGGTCACCGTGTCCTTACCTGCACAGTGCTGGAGACTCTTCGAGTGTGGGGAGTTTTCTTTGTCTGCCTCTTCCTGATGTGTTAGATTTGTAATGTAAAGAAGCCGAATCTCTCGGGTTTCTTTCTCCTGATCATGGACCATCCGGGGCATTCTTCAGGACACGAGCGGGCGCAATTCAGGCATTAATGGCGGAATTGTAATTCGATAAATTTTGACCTCGAGCTACTTGCAGAATTGTACCTAATGAATGAGGTCCTCCGAGACGCGGTTTTATTTAAAAACTTATTTTATCTGTAAGGTTCTTTGCTCTGCATTGAAGGGGACGAGTCTGAACTCACATGACTAAACATATTTCGGGTAGATTCTGTGTAGAATCTGCATACCGTTTTGACTAACATGCACTGTTACACTCCAGATGCACAATTTGAGAGTTATATCCAGAGTCTCCCTAGATTCTGGTGCTGGAAGAAACAAAACCTTAAAAACATTAATTACAAACTGCAAGCTGTTATGACATAGCTTTATCTTTGCAATGAAGACTATTTCCATTCCCGGAGCCTTATTGCAGCTTGTTCTAATGCCCCGCCATCCGCAGACACATTGCTGCCGCCAATCATCTTGCATTATTTTGTCTAGGGCAGCAATGTAACATATTAGAAGGGGGGGGGGTGGGGGGGATGATCCCGGGTTGCATCCATCGAGTCGGTTTTATGGGAATGTGGAAAGCTCCTGCACCACAGTGGAATGGGAATTGTCAATTAGGCCTTTGGGACTTTGGTAAGTTTGAGGAATGTCACGTTGTGAACAGTTTGCCTTCCAACAGACATAAAATGCCGACAGTGCAGTAGGAGGCCATTCGACTCTGTACCGACCATCTGAAAGAGCACCCTACCCAGGCCCATTTCCCTGCCTTAACTCCACCTAACCTGCACAATTATGGACACTAAGGGGCAATTGCAGCATGACCAATCCACCTAACCTGCACATCTTTGGACTTTGCAGTGCCTTGACCCCAGACCCAGCCATACTTCACAAAGTGAGTGTTTGTAAAATACACTGGCCTCATTATACCCACCCCTCTGAAAGAAAAGCCACAATTTATATTCCTCTCAAATCTTCCCAATTTAAAATGTTATGCGAAAGGTTTACATGTAATCTGCATCTGTCCAATTACAGATGTAATAGAACATCTGGGGCGAAATTCTCCCGAAACGGCTCGATGTCCGCTGACTGGTGCCCAAAACGGCGCCAATCAGACGGGCATCGCGCAGCCCCAAAGGTGCGGAATGCTCCGCATCTTTGGGGGCCGAGCCCCAACATTGAGGGGCTAGGCAGACGCCGGAGGAATTTCCGCCCCGCCAGCTGGCGGGAACGGCCTTTGTTGCCCTGCCAGCTGGCGCGGAAATGACATGTCGGGGCGGCGCATGCGCGGGAGCGTCAGCGGCCGCTGAAAGTTTCCCGCGCATGCGCAGTGGAGGGAGACTCTTCCGCCTCCGCCATGGTGGAGACCGTGGCGGAGGCGGAAGGGAAAGAGTGCCCCCACGGCACAGGCCCGCCCACGGATCGGTGGGCCCTGATCGCGGGCCAGACCACCGTGGGGGCACCCCTCGGGGTCAGATCGCCCCGCGCCCCCCCCAGGACCCCGGAGCCCGCCCACGCCGCCTTGTCCCGCCGGTAAATAGGTGCTTTAATTTACTCCGGCGGGACAGGCAATTTATCGGCGGGACTTCGGCCCATCCGGCCGGAGAATCGAGTGGGGGGGGCCCGCCAACCGGCGCGGCGTGATTCCCGCCCCCGCCGAATCTCCGGTGCCGGAGACTTTGGCAACCGGCGGGGGCGGGATTCACGGCAGCCCCCGGCGATTCTCTGACCCGGCAGGGGGTCGGAGAATGACGCCCCTGATGTCACAAACAAATCTCAAAGATATTTAAAAAATGAAAGGAAAGCCTGTTATTTCCTGCCCTTTTCCAGCCTTTGATATCTTGACCAGAGAAGGAATACATGATAAACGGCAGGAACCTGGGAAGCACCGTGGATCAGAGGGATCTTGGTGTGCATGTACACTGGCCCCTTAAGGTAGCAGAGCAGGTAGATACAGTGGCTAAGAAGGCATATGGTATACTTGTCTTTATTATACCAGGCATAGAGTTTAAGGGAAAGGAGGTTATGCTGAACTATATAAAATGTTGGTTAGGCCACAACTAGAGTATTGTGTGCAGTTCTGGAAACTATAGAAGGAATATGATAGCACTGGAAAGGGTGCTATCCAGTGCAGAGATTTAAGGATGTTGCCTGGGCTGGGGAGGTTTAGCTGGGAAGAGAGATTGCATAGACTTGGATTGTTTTCCTTGGAGCAGAGGAGACATGATTGAGGGGGGACATGATTGAGATGGATAAAATTATGAGGGCATAGATAGAGTAGACAGGATCAAACTTTTCCCCTTGGTGGAGGGGGTCAATAACCAGAAGGCATAGTTTAAAGGTAAGGGCATGAGGTTTAGAGGGGATGTGAGGAAAATCATTTTTACCCAGCGGGTGGTGGGAGTTTGGAATTAGCTGCCTGGAAGGGTGGTGCAGGCAGAAACCCTCATAACATTTAAGAAGCATTTAGATGTGCACTTGCATTCCAAGGGCATCCAAGTGCTGGAAAATGGGATTAGGATGGTTAGGTGGTTGTTTTTGACCGGCACAGATGCGATGGGCTGAATCTGTGCTGTATGATTCTATAACCATAATCAAAAGAGAAACAAATTTGCAAAGGCGAGGGGTGGCACTAGCTGAATTGCTCTTGCAAAAGCAATGGGGGCCAAATGGTCACATTCTCTGTTTTAACCATTCTATGATTCGATGGCAGAGTTTTATGCCCCTGTGGGTGGGTTTGCAGACGAGGGGCCGATCATATTCTACAGGTGACTTTCCAGCTGACTACCGACAGGCCCCTCAACCTGGCCACAATTTTACATGGGTGGGGGGGTTGTTAGTCGTGCAGACGGGGCCTGGGGCATCCCACCTGCTCTCACCCTAGTTGAGGTCATTAGGAGGCCAATTACCCAGATGCAATATATTGGCTACTGGGAGGAGGTCAGGGCTGGCAGGGGTGAGAGGGGAATCCCAGCCGGCTAGTGTGCCTGGGCCTGGATTGGGAAATAGGAGCTTGCTGCTTTCTTGATGGGCCCCTTCCAGGTGCCCCTTCCGCACCTGTTCTTTGTGCCCAACCCCAAAAACCATTGCCATCCTCCCCCCCTGCCCACCTCCAACCTGCATGCCAGGTGTGTATTATCTTGCCATTCTGAGAGCCCTTAAGACTTGTCTTGCTCCTGGTACTTCTCCATCAGGATTGGATGCACTGCTCTCAGTGGTACTAATGGGACCAGAGAACTGCCAACCAATCAGATAGTTGGCAGCTCCCAGAGGTGGGACTTGCTCACAGGATGGCCCACCTTCAGCCAGTTAACACTCCATTATGTGTTAAATGGCTGCAGGGCAGCAGTTGGGAGCCAGATTGAGCTCTCCACTGACATTATTTATGGCAGGAGTGGGAAACCCCACCAGCTGTTAATTGCTGCCCTGTCATTCCTAGGAACTAGAGTTGGAATTTACAAGCAGCTGTCAATTTCCAGAAATGCCCAAGCAAATAGCCAAAAATCGACTTCTGGATCTGCTTATTTGGGCCATATTCCAACAGAGGAGACCTTGTGAAGTACTGCTGCAAACATTGCAACCAGATAGTGCTGCCCAACCTATCCATGGGCACTGCCACAGTCGATGATCTAGTAATATGGTCATGGAGTAAATCTGGGATGCAGCATAGCGCACACTTTGAATGTTACCCACAAATTTTAAAAATCACCCAAATGCTTCTCATATCCTCAGGAATCAAATTTCCCAGGAAGTAATCAAAAATCATTTTGCTGTCTTTCAGCACATATCTCACAAAGCTCTTTCTCTATTCCAGGACTGTTTTTCACCTCAGCGTTCTCCTTCTTTCAATATAACACAAATCTTGAACTTATGCCCTATTCTGTAAGTCACCGCACGCAATGCCGCAGGTGATTCACTAATCTTTTTTAATGTCCTGAAGGGATTGAAGAACCACAGGGAAAAATATTAAACCGCTTGAAAGTTCTTATCACCTGTAAAGTAATTCACTGAAAACATCAGGATATCAGTTCAATCTTGCAATCCAGTTTATTCTGGTACAAAATAATTTTAAAATATATATTTCTCAGCTCTCATTTGTACGATTCTAGTAGGGTTTGAACTCTAATTTTGATTGAAAGCTATCTGCATATATATTGCTCTATGGAAAATACCGTTTTAAGTTTCAGTTTTATTGGCAGTGAAGGTCATATGTGGAAGGTGTTGCTGACTGTTCTATCAAGCGGTACTTGAAACATGTTTAAAATTTCAGTTTTACGGGATGTGGGCGTCACTGGTTAGACCAGCAGTTATTGCCCATCTCTAGTTGCCCTTCAGAAGGTGGTGGTGAGTTGCCTTCTTCATCCGCTGCCGTCCCTGAGGATAGGTATACCACCAGGGATGTTAGGAAGGGAGTTCCAGGATTTTGACCTAGCGACAGGGAAGTAACGATGATGTATTTCCAAGTCAGGGTGGTGAGTGACATGGAGAGGAACCTCCAGGTGGTGGGGTCCCCAGGTATCTGCTGCTCTTGTTCTTCTAGATGATAGTGGTCATGGGGTTGGAAGGTGCTCTCAGGAATCTTGGCGAGTTACTACACTGCATCTTGTAGATAGTGAACACGGCTGCCACTGTTCATCAGTGGTGGAGGGGTTGACTCTGGACCCCATGAAGTCTCATGGGCAAGGAAACCTCCTGCTGATTACCACATACTGTCCACCATCAGCTGATGAATCAGTACTCCTCCATGTTGAACACCACTTGGAAGAAGAACTGAGGGTGGCAAGGGTGCAGAATATACTCTGGGTGGGGGACTTCAACATCCATCATCAAGAGTGGCTCGATAGTACCACTACAGATCGAGCTGGCTGGGTCCTAAAGGAAATAGCTACTAGACTAGGACCGCAGCAAGTGATGAGGGAACCAACAAGAGGGAAAAACATACTTGACCTCATCCTCGCCAATCTGCCTGCTGCAGATGCAGCTGTCCATGACAGGAGTAGTAGAAGTGACCACTGAACAGTCCTTGCAGAGACAGAGTCCTGTCTTCACATTGAGGATACCCTTCATCATGTTGTGTGGCACTACCGCCGGCTAAATGGGATAGACTTTGAACAGATCTAGCATCTCAGGATTGGGCATCCATGAGGCACTGTGGGCCATCAGCAGCAGCAGAATTGTACTCAATCGCAATCTGCAACCTGGTGAGACTGCATATCCCCCACTCTACCATTACCACCAAGCCCGGGAATCAACCCTGGTTCAATGAAGAATGTAGGAGAGCATGCCAGGAGCAATAGACCAGATCGAAGGAGGGGCACGCAAAGTGCTACCTCACTTGAAAAGCGTGTTTAGACCCTTGGAAGTTGAGCAGAGAGGAAGTAAAGGGGCAGGTGTTACACAATTGCATGGGAAGGGTGAGGTGTTGGGGGAGATGGAATGTGGACAAGACCAGGGCATCCCGGAGGGAATGGTCCATGTGAAATGTTGACAGGGGTGTGAGGGGAAGATGTATTTGGTAGTGGCCTCATGCTGGAGTTGGAGGAATTAGAGGATGATTCTTTGAATACGGAGGCAGATGGGGTGAAAAGCGAGGTCAATGGGGACTCTATCCTAGTTCTGGAAGGAAGGATAAGGCGTGAAAGCAGAGGTGCGGAAGATGGGTCGGACACGGTTGAGAGCCCTCTTAACCACAGTGGGGGAGAGCCACAATTAAGGAAGAAGAAAGACATGTTAGCAGCATCATTTTGGAAAGTGGCATCATTGGAACAGGTGCGACGGAGACGAAGGAACTGGGAGAATAAGGTGGAGTCACTACAGGCTGTGGGATGTGAAGAGCTGTAGTTGAGGTAGCTGTGGGAGTCGGTGGGTTTGTAATGGATACTAGTGGATAGTCTATCCCCAGAAATTGAAATAGAAAAGTCAAGGAAGATTATGGAAGTGTCTGAAGTGAGCCATGTGAAGGAGATAGAGAAGTGGAAATTGGAAGCAAAATGACTACATTTTTCCAGGTCCAGACGGGAACATGAATTGGCACCAAAAGTCCGAATACGTTACCGATGACGATGGAGTAGGAGGATGTCTGCACCTCTTCGCTCGCAACTGCACCTCTGGCTCCTGCTGAGATGGACCAGGCGGCGTATATCTGGATGGTGAACATTGTTTCCGCTATGGTGGAGGTACTGCTGTAGGCTGCTGAATGGCTTGTTCCCCACCGGAGACTTCCGACACCTGGGTGTCCATGTCAAAATGCATATCTAATCCGTATCTGATTATGTATCCTGTCCCCCTTGGGACAAAGCTCTTGAGTCTCAAACAGCTGGAGTAGGTTGGTCAGTAATTGGCTCTAAGGAGCTCTGTGGACTACTGGCCTCCTGTTTCGGATGTGATCAACATGTTTTTTTCCTGCTGTGACCTTGAGTTGAACTTGGTACGATACTGGTCCAGTCTGGCAAAAAAGCGTTCCTGAGATCCACTGGGCACCGTCTGCGATGTTCTGAACATAGACTGAGTCCCCTGGTACAAACAGTCTGGTCAGCTTGTGTCCATCTGCAAAGTACTTTCCCGCCAATATCTGGGAACGTAAGACTGAGAAAGTTGCCGGCCCATCAACAATTCCACTGGTACTAACCCGATTGCAGCACGGGGCTAGCATCAATCCGGAAGTTAGCTTTTTCAGTTCCCATTTAAATGTTTGCACTGCCCATTCTGCCAGCCTATTCGAAGCTGGGTGATACGGGGTCATATGGATATGCCGTACCCCGTATGTCTTCATAAATCCCGTGAATTCCTTGCTGGTAAAGGGCGTCCCATTATCGGTGACCAACACCTCTGGTATACCGTGTGTGTTGAATGAGAGCTGTAATTTTTCAATAGTCGCCCTCGAGGTAATCGATGCCATCTTATGGATTTCAAGCCATTTCGAGTGGGTGTCCACTATAATCAAGAACATAGATCCAAGGAAAAGTCCAGCAAATCGGCATGGAGCTGCACCCAAGGTCATCCTGGCCACTCCCAAGGGTGGAGCGGTGCGGCGGGCGAAAGCTGCTGCTGCTCGTCACAAACCCTGCACTGTTGTTCCTTTCTTTCTGCGTTCAGTCCCGGACACCAAACAGGTGGCAATTATGCAAGTCCCACAAGATGGAATCCTGGCCCTTGCTCAGGATGACAATGCGTGTTCTCCATAGCAGGATGCCATCTTCGACACAGAAGTCGGATATTTTGATGGAAAATACTCGTAGTTCCTCGGGCAATCTGTGATGCTGGTCCCCATACAGGACAATGTAGCGGACTTTGGACAGTATGGGATCCATCTGCATCCATTCCCGTTTCTGGGATGCTGTGACTGGCAACGTGTCCAAAAAGGTTAGCGTGGCCACTACTTCGAGTGGGTGTCCACTACAATCAAGAACATAGATCCAAGGAAAGGTCCAGCAAATCGGCATGGAGCTGCACCCAAGGTCACCCTGGCCACTCCCAAAGGTGGAGCGGTGGGGAACCTTATCAAACGCTTTTCAGTAAAGCGTCTGATAAGGTTCCCCATGGTAGGCTACTGCAGAAAATACGGAGGCATGGGATTAAGTGTGATTTAGCAGTTTGGATCAGAAATTGGCTAGCTGAAAGAAGACAAAGGGTGGTGGTTGATGGGAAATGTTCAGACTGGAGTCCAGTTACTAGTGGTCTACCACAAGGATCTGTTTTGGGGCCACTGCTGTTTGTCATTTTTATAAATGACCTTGAGGAGGGCGTAGAAGGATGGGTGAGTAAATTTGCAGATGACACTAAAGTCGGTGGAGTTGTGGACAGTGCGGAAGGATGTTACAAGTTACAGAGGGACATAGATAAGCTGCAGCGCTGGGCTGAGAGATGGCAAATGGAGTTTAATGCAGATAAGTGTGAGGTGATTCATTTTGGAAGGAATAACAGGAAGACAGAGTACTGGGCTAATGGTAAGATTCTTGGCAGTGTAGATGAGCAGAAAGATCTCGGTGTCCATGTACATAGATCCCTGAAAGTTGCCACCCAGGTTGAGAGGGTTGTTAAGAAGGCGTACGGTGTGTTAGCTTTTATTGGTAGAAGGATTGAGTTTCGGAGCCATGAGGTCATGTTGCAGCTGTACAAAACTCTGGTGCGGCCGCATTTGGAGTATTGCGTGCAATTCTGGTCGCCGCATTATAGGAAGTATGTGGAAGCATTGGAAAGGATGCAGAGGAGATTTACCAGAATGTTGCCTGGTATGGAGGGAAGATCTTATGAGGAAAGGCTGAGGGACTTGAGGCTGTTTTCGTTAGAGAGAAGAAGGTTAAGAGGTGACTTAATTGAGGCATACAAGATGATCAGAGGATTGGATGGGGTGGACAGCGAGAGCCTTCTTCCTCGGATGGTGATGTCTAGCATGAGGGGACATAGCTTTAAATTGAGGGGAGATAGATATAAGACAGATGTCAGAGGTAGGTTCTTTACTCAGAGAGTAGTAAGGGTGTGGAATGCCCTGCCTGCAACAGTAGTGGACTCGCCAACACTAAGGACATTCAAATGGTCATTGGATAGACATATGGACGATAAGGGAATAGTGTAGATGGGCTTTAGAGTGGTTTCACAGGTCGGCGCAACATTGAGGGCCGAAGGGCCTGGACTGCGCTGCAATGTTCTATGTTCTATGTTCATCGGATCGAGGAGGAGACGGAGGGCGTATCGGCAATAGCAGGCTGCCTAATGCATCCACATTCGCAATTTGGTTCCTGGCCAATGATCAAACGTGTGCCACCAGTAGAAGGGCCCATCTCTGTATTCTCGCAGAGGCGAGGGGCAGGATTGCTTTGTCTTCTTTAAAAAGTCCCAATTACGGCTTGTGGGCTGTGAGGATCATGAACTGATGGCCAATCATGTACTAGTGGAACTAGGTATTGATAGTGACATATTTCCGTGATGCAGGGTCCAATTCGAACTGTAGAAATACATGGCTCATGTCTAATTTTGTGAATGAATGACCGCCAGCCAGCTTGGTATATAAATCTTTGATGCATGGCATTGGGTATCTGTCCAACCTGGAAGTCCTATTCGCCATCAGCTTGTACTCTCCACAGAGTCTTACTGTCTTGTCTGGTTGAAGCACGGGAACAACTGGCACCACTCATTCAGCGAGCTGTACCGGACGGATGATATCGAGGCCCTCCCGTCGGTGTAACTCAGCGTCAACCTACTAGTGCATAAAAGACTGGGCGGGCCCTGAAATATTTTGGCTGTGCATCCGATCCACCTGAATCCTTGCCATGGCTCCCTTGATTTTCCCTAATCCTTACTGGAAAACATCGGGGTACTTCCCCAGCACCTCGTAGACAATTTGTTGCCAGTTCAGGTGGAGGCTCTGCAACCAGTCGCGGCCTAACAGACTGGGGCCGTCTCCCTTCACTCAGATCAGCGGGAGTCTTACCGACTGTTGCTCATAAATCACTGGGGTTATTGTGGTCCCGCAAATGCAAGCGGCTCATCCGTATAAGTTGCCAACCTCGCCTCCGTGTGTTGAAAAGTCAATTGTTGAATCCCAAATTGCATGCTGTCAAATAACTGCTGCCCAATGACCGAAACTGCAGCACCTGCATCGAGTTCCATCTCCAAAGAGTGACCATTGTCTCGCACAGTGATCAAGATGTGGGCCACTCTGGGTGCTGCGATGCAACTTAACTGCTTACTATCTCATCCTGCCGGTCAATGTGGAAAGTACAAACCCTGGGCTGGAGCCTATCTCTGTTGAGGTGGCGGGGCTGCTGGTTACTTTGGGATTTGCGTTCCCTGTGGTTCCTATGTCCACATGCCGCACAACGCCTGGGCTCCCCTTCTACTGGCTGAAGGACATGTCACGCCTGGCTGCTTCGGTCCTTGACCATTGGACCAGGCCCCTACGGTTATCGGCCCAAGGTGTGGTTTCCATGCCGGGGGGTGCTGCACGCCAGGATGGGCACGCCCAACAACGTTCACCCCCATACCCTGGAGTTCCTGCACCCCTTTTCAGCGCTCTCCCTTGATAGCTGAATCTGTGCGGCCTGTTGTAAGTATAAAGATGGCTCAGCCAACAATTTCCTTTGGATTGCCATTTTGTTGACGCCACAGATCAGGCGGCCTCGTAGCATCTCCGAGAATGATGTGCCATACTCACGAAACTCGGCTAGTTTTCTCAACCATGTTAGAAACTCGGTCATGGAATCTCCTGGGGTCCTCTCTGCTGTGTTAAAATGGTATCTCTGCACAATGACTGAGGTTATAGTGCTGTGCAACCAGATCATCAGTTTCAGAAAGTCCTGGTGTCTGGGGCTACAGGATATATCAAGCATTTTATCGCCCCCAAAAGTGTGGGTCCTACAGGCAGTTAAAAGGTTACCATCTGTCGGTTTTCACTGGTGAAAGCATTCGCCCGAAAAAATAATGCAAATGTTCAGCATACTGTGACCAATCCTCAATGCCCACAAATAACGGCGTCATGTAAAAATAAATTCCAACCTTAATCTTGTAGTGCAGAGGAGGTTACTGTTCGTCCGAAGGTCAGCCGCATTGACAGTAGCTCCACTTTTTATGCTCATCGCCAGTTTAATGACCACAGACGAGTCCAAGACGAGTGGATAAGAGAACCTAGTTTTATTATGAAGTTATTGTAAGTACAATGCTCCCAGGTCCCAGCCGGGTCTGAGGTGTTGGTACCAAAATTGACCGACCTGTATATTACAGATTATTTGAGTGTCCATGGGCTCTCCGCCCCTCAGCGGGGAGCTCATACTCCACAAGGCACATGGGGAGGCTAATTGCTACTGCTCTGTAGGTCTTGTGCGGGTTATAACAGAAATATATCAGCATTTTCTCTTTTGGTTTCAGAAATATATCATTGTTCCTTCACTATTGCTAGATCAAAATCCTGTAACACCCTCTGTAAAAGCACTGCGGGTGTACCTACATCACATACTGCAGCAGATCAATAAAGCAGCCCACCGCCACCTTCAAAGGTAAAGAACAAAGAACAAAGAAAAGTACATCACAGGAACAGGCCCTTCAGTCCTCCAAGCCCGCGCCGACCTGCTGCCCATCTAAACTAAAATCTTCTACACTTCCGGGGTCCGTATCCCTCTATTCCCATCCTATTCATGTATT
Source organism: Scyliorhinus torazame (assembly GCF_047496885.1). NCBI lineage: Eukaryota > Metazoa > Chordata > Chondrichthyes > Carcharhiniformes > Scyliorhinidae > Scyliorhinus > Scyliorhinus torazame. The sequence continues at coordinate 208,278,241 of NC_092710.1, forward strand.
TGTCAAGATGCCCCTTAAACGTCACTATCGTCCCTGCTTCCACCACCTCCTCCGGTAGCGAGTTCCAGGCACCCACTACCCTCTGCGTAAAAAACTTGCCTCGTACATCTCCTCTAAACCTTGCCCCTCGCACATTAAACCTATGCCCCCTAGTAATTGACCCCTCTACCCTGGGAAAAAGTCTCTGACTATCCACCCTGTCTATGCCCCTCATAATTTTGTAGATCTCTATCAGGTCACCTCTCAACCTCCGTCGTTCCAGTGTTTATTCAACCTCTCAATTGTGGATGGGCAATAAATGCAGCCCTGCCTGCTTAGACACATCCCTTGAATGAATAAACACAAATTGAAAAAAAGATCTTAAACGTTGTAATGATGAGTGCTAAATACACTAACCTGCCTTGAAAGACTAAAAGTATCTTTGGTGCAATGTCATATTTTTCCAATACAATAAAACATTATAGTAATAATAATCTTTATTGTCACAAGTAGGCTTACATTAACACTGCAATGAAGTTACTGTGAAAAGCCCCCAGTCGCCACATTCTGGCGCCTGTTCAGGTACACGGAGGGAGAGCACGGTAGCACAGTGGTTAGCACTGTTGCTTCACAGCGCCAGGGTCCCAGGTTCGATTCCTGGCTTGGGTCACATTCTGTGCGGAGTCTGCATGCTCCCCGTGTCTGCGTGGGTTTCCTCTGGGTGCTCCGGTTTCCTCCCACAGGTCCTGAAAGACATGCTTGTTAGGTGAACTGGACATTCAGAAATCTCGCTCTGAACAGGCGCCGGAATGTGGCGACTAGGGGATTTTCGCAGTAACTTCAATGCAGTGTTAATGCAAGCCTACTTGAGACAATAATAACGTTTATTATTCTTAAATTCAGAATGTCCAAATTACCAAACAGCATGGGCGGGATTCTCCAACCCCCCGCCAGGTCGGAGAATCGCCGGGGGTGGCGTGAATCCCATCCCGCCGCTCCAACGCCGGCTGCCGAATTCTCTGGCGGCGGTTTTCGGGCGGGGGCGGGAATCGCGCCGCGCTGGTCGGCGGCCATTGGCAGCGGCACCCCCCGGCAATTCTTCAGGCCCCGATGGGCCGAGCAGCCGGCCGTTTTCGGCCAGTCCCACCGGCGTGAAATGGACATGGTCCATCATGGCGGGGCCTGGCTTGGAGGGCGACTAGCGTGGTCCTCGGGGGGACGCAGGGGGATCCGGCCCCGGGGGGACCCCCACGGTGGCCTGGCCCGCGATCAAGGCCCACTGATCTGCGGGCGGGCCTGTGCCGTGGGGGCACTCTTTCCCTCCACGCCGGCCTCTGTAAGGCTCCACCATAGCCGGTGTGGAGAAGAAACCTCCCTGCGCACGCGCAGGAAACACGCGGTTCTGCACTTGCGCCAGAACACGCCAGCAATCCTGCGCATGCGCCCTTCGGCGCCGGTTGGCTCGGCGCCAACCCCTCCAGTGCCGGTCTAGCCCCCGGGAGTGCCGAGGATTCCACAACTTCCGGGCGGCCCGACGCTGGAGTGGTTCACTCCACTCTTGGTGCCAGTACGGACCGCCCCGCCAATTCCGGGAGAATCCCGGCCCATGTGTTTTGGGACTTGTGGGAGCAAACCGGAGCACCCGGAGGAAACCCATGCAGACACAGGGAGAACGCACAGACAGTGACCCAGCCGGGAATCGAACCTGGGACCCTGGCGCCGTGAAGCAGCAGTGCTAACCACTGTGCTACCTTGACGTCCATTCAACATATCCTTAAAGTTGTATCTCTCTTAATACAATTATAGATAATTTATTTTGCTGTCTGCAATGTCACATTGAATGCATAGGGATTCAGTACTTTTAATTTGCTGGTTGGCTGTGAGAACACTTCAATCTGATTGGCTGCTAACATTGTTTGCTGACATCACTGCAGCTGCACAACTTGTAATACCCTTGGCTTGGCACCAAATTTAAAGTGCCATCAGGAAAAGGGAACTCTGTGTAGAGATCACTACATCTTTTTGGACAGCTCTCTTTGAGGTCAGTAGTAGTGTTGTTGTTTTGCCGCTCACTATAAAATCTTACATCTTGCCATAACCTGTTAGTTCCATGATACGAAAATAGCCTGTTTTATCTTTAAATTAATGTGTACTGAGATGGACTCTTCAGCATTTGATTAGCATTTAGCACAACACACTGACTGGATACTTGCAGTAAATTGGGAATATTTATGTTGAATTACTTGTCCTTTCCATGTTTGCTGCTGTACATTGGTTCATGCTGCTTGGCCATCGTGCTCTATCTCCCACAGAACATCCACACAAGGCCGATGCCTTACCGGCTTCTGCATGAGTTATAAATTCCAGCAATTGATCTGGAATTCTTCCTCACCATCATTGAAGTATATATGTTTGTCTTTGATTAATTATTGATGGTGCCTTTTAGGGACTGTTTTCTTTCTAGACATCCCATCGGAATGTTTGAATATAAAGCTCTTTGAAAGCAATATCTATTTTTCAACATTGTACATTGGGAATTTGTGTGTTTGAGGGATTAGGCCGATGCTGGGGGAGTAGGAAGGGTGTCTCTTGATCATCTGGCTTAACTTTCACAGGAACCCCAGATAGACACATAAATGTGACGTATGATTGAAGCACATTGGTACTTCAAATTTTCATTGGCATTCTATTGATACTGCAGAGCCTCAACTTGCATACATGAGTGAAGCTCTTGCTGGTTTCAAGTGTGTGCTTGGGGTGTCCAATGAAAGGCTTTGTCAAAATGGCAAAGACAGGGATGTGAGTAGAAACAGGGCAGTAAATGATTTCCTCCTACCTTCATTGTGTTACCTCCATGTTGAACAACGATAACTTGCATTTATGAAACACCTTTAACATTCCAAGATGTTTTACATGACGTAATCAGAGAAAATGTGATATTTTTCAGATATATTAGGACATGCGATTTTTAGGGTAATCCTTACCTAATTGGGGCATCAAAATTTATCCTTTGTCAAAGCCAGTGAGGAAGAGGGTGCAGAGGGATTCGTGCCCCCCCCCCCCCGGTCACTTTGAAGTCAGTCAATTTTGTGTGTATTTGCAATGCATACAATTTTCATAAAATCACGACAGCGCAGAAAGCTGTTCAGCCCATTGAATCTACACTGACCATCCGAAAGAGCACCCCACCTAGGCTCAATCCCCCGAACCTCATTTAACCGTTGGATACTAAGGGGCAATTTATCATGACCAATCCACCTAACCTGCACATCTTTGGACTGTGGGAGGAAACCACGCAGACACGGGGATAGTGTGCAAACTCCACAGTCACCCAAGGCTGGAATTGAACCTAGATCCCTGGCGCTGTGAGGCAACAGTGCTAATCACTGTGCCACCGTGTCACTCCCCAGGCATGTAGGGAGGTTTTGGGGTTAGATGGTAAACATGTTCAACATGGGTATAATTGACACTTCACATGCCCAGGGCACCCAGCCAATGCAGCAAACCTGAAAGAATCACTTTCAAGACCAGACAGGCTTTGTCAAAATGATTTTGTGAGCTCCTGATATCAATGACTACTCTGCTATGGCTTGCCAGTCTGATCAGGAGCAGAATCATCTGACTGTTGCAGGCAGCCTCCGGAAGAGAAACAGATTCTGAGGTAGGCATTGGGGGTCTCGGAAGATTGTTATTGTGGGAGCTGGTGGAGTACTCCTGCCCCTGTACCTCATCGGGGACCTTTGGCGGGCCCTACAACCCTTGTCTAAATTTTTGCCTCTGAATTCAATTCGTCCAGATCTGGTCTTCCCCATTCCACCAGTCTCTGAAAATATCTGATTTTCCTTAATTTGTTTTTATTAGAGTAACATTAAAATACCATTGGATTCAAAGAAACAAAGTACTGACAGCCCAGTGAATTACAAAGCATGCACATTCACAAAGAGTGTGTGATACTGGTTGTAATATCATTCTCTTCTGGTATTATAATTGACACAAGTCCCAAAGATGCCATGGGCAGTTCATTGTGAATAATAAGCATAATCACCTGCAATTGTCTATATGGGTTAGTAAAATAAATGTTGAATTTTCTAATTGTGATTATTAAATAGGTTAGTTTGACTTCAAATGGGCTATTAGCTATTGGAGAATTTTATAACTACAACAGAGAAGCACGCTAAATTGTCTATAATAGATTGCCTGTTGAAATAAAGCCTTTGATTTAATAATAATAATAGCTTATTGTCACAAGTAGGCTTCAATGAAGTTACTGTGAAAAGCCCCTAGTCACCACATTCCAGCATCTGTTCGGGGAGGCTGGTACGGGAATTGAACCCGCACTGCTGGCATTGTTCTGCATTGCAAGCCAACTGTTTAGCCCACTGTGCTAAACCTGCCCCTGGTTTTAAATATATTTTAAAATAATATTTATTTTATTGATGTTGAATGTTAATGTTCTATCTATATGTGTCAAATACCCTGACTGCCACATAAGAATAGATGATGGTTTTTCAAATTTTGAATTCATTTGGATTATCCTATTATTATGATAAACTGCATTTTCCAAGGTGCTTAAACATTTCAGTCTTTTTTCCTTGTGCTGCTGCCATGGCTAATTATAATTTTGGTCCCCTAAATCTGTCCGTCAGGGGGCCTTTGTTCCATTTTCAGAAATGTGTATCAAATTTTAGAGATTGTGCCTATTGTTACCATCACCAAAGGAAGGAGTCCACATCGGGTTGCAGGATAAACAGGAGATTTATTGAAGTTTGTTACAGAGACTTTTGTACAAGTTAATCTGCCGAGTGAGTGCTGGCTGTTTCTAGCTGGCTGGCTTTATACTGGAAGTCCTCGGAAGCTCTGCCCCCTTTCAGCGGGGAGGGATTCTGGGATATCCACATCCCTGACTCCATAGGCTTTCATCAGGTCCAGGATATGACATCCCTCCCCCCAAAGTCCAAAACTCCCTCCTTGAGCCATTGACAAGAGGGAGAAGGAGACATCGAGGGAGAAGAGGGTGCCTCTTCGGTGCCAGAGGAACCTCTGAAGACCGGGGTGGTGGCATTCCCGGCAGAGTGTATCACACCGGAGAAAGTCTCTTACGATTGGAAGGCCGTGGCAGGACAGTGACGGGCACCTGTACCTCTGGCTCCCTCCCCAGACCCCCCAGTGGGTTCAGACTCCATTTCTGAATCAGAAGAGGACACTGCCAGCGGGAGGTCCGTGGGCAGGCGGACGATGGAGTCATGGGCTTGCAGAACACTGGGCCTGGATCCTCCGGAATGGGACTTACCACTGGTCACGGACACCAAGCCAGCGGCACGCCCGCAGGTGATCTAACTGTCGTCATAACTACTGGGCCCCTACCTAAACCCGATTCGACATCAGACCTGTTTATTTCAGCACAGTGCCGGATAGACAACGGCACCAAGGGCTACATTTTGGGCAAAAACCTCGTCTCCCGGGACAAAATAACAGGCCAGACGACATGCCGATATTGGGCACATTGCAACTTTGCCCCGATGTTTGGGAGTAACAACCCGAAGCAGGTGCGGAGGCGTCTGCTGATGAGCAGCTCCGTTGGAGCCACCCCGGTCATGGTATGTGGTGTGGTCCAGTATACGAAAAAGAATCGGGCCAAACGCGTATCCAACAATCAGTCTGCTGTTTGCGGAGACCCTGCTTGAAAGTCTGGAGGGCCCTCTCTACCAACCCCTTGGAGGACGGATGATAGAGGGCTGTCCTCACATGCCATTGGTCCGAAGAAACTCCAAAAAATCCGCACTCGTGAAGAACACCCCAATGTCCGTCAAAAGGACCTTCGGGATGCCATGTGTGGAAAAAGAGCGAAGCGCCTTCTCCATCGTTGCGTGAGAGGTGATCACCGCCATCCGCTGGACTTCTAACCATTTAGAAGGAACATTGAGCCCATTAACGGGCCGGCGAAGTTTGCGTAGACTCGGTCCCATGGGAGGCCCAACCACTCCAAGGGGTGGAGGGGTTGCAGCAGCAGGGAGCCGCTGGTGTTCCTGGCAGATGGAGCATTGCTGCGCTAACTTCTCGATGTCAGTGTCGAGGCACGGCCACCACACATAGCTCCTTGCTAGCATCTTCATCCTGGTCACCTCCAGATGCCCGGTGTTTAGATCCTGTAACTCAAGTGCCTGGTCCCTAGCCGGGATCATGACCAATGTACCCCACAGTAGAACCCTGTCCTCAATAATTAGTCCTGACATCCGGGGAGAAAAAGCCCGCAACTCCCCAGCCAATTGGTGATGCTGACCACCCCGAAAGATGCGTGTCGCTCCGGGACAAGGATGGGATCCGTCCAGGTCCAGTCACTGAGATGAGATGCGGTAACTGGCAAGAACTCCATAAAGTTCAACACAGCCATCTCATCTGTCTGAGGGGGAGGCGAGGCCAAGGCTGGCAGGGACAGTCAGCTCAATGCATCGGTATGCACTGAGTCTCACCTACATTCTAGGGAATACTCATAAGCAGTGAGTAGCAGAGTCCACCACTGGATGCGTGCCGAAGCTATAGTTGGAATTGCTTTATTCACACAAAAACCAAGGAGGGGTTTGTTGTCCAGAACCAGATCAACCCGTGACCATAGACATATTGGTGGAACCACTTAACTCCAAAGACCACTGCCAAACCCTCCTTTTCTATTTGTGCATCCTTGCGCTCAGCGGCGGCCTGTCTCCTGGACGCGGAGGCGATCGGTCGTTCACTACAGTCCGGCATCCGATGGGCCAGGACAGCCCTGATCCATTTGGGCGATGCACCGCGAGTGACGCCCAGAGGCTTACCCTGGTCATAGTGGGTCAACATGCCGGATGAGAATGGTTGCTGTTTGACACGACGGAAAGCTGCCTCCTGGGCGGTGACCCAGAGCCAGTCCTGGTGTTTCTTCAGCAGGAGGTGCAGAGGGGCCAGCCCTGTTGCCAGGTTCTGGATGAACTTCCCGTAGTAATTCACCAGACCGAGAAAGTAGCGGAGTCTTGTCGCGTCCGCCGGTGCTGGGACCAGCTGTATGGCGCGCACTTTGTCCTCGAACTGGTGCAACCCAGCTCGGTGCACGTGCTAGCCCAGGTAGACGACCTCTTTAATGTGAAAAACACACTTCTTCACTGCAGGAGGATGCCAAATTCCAAAAATCGCCGGAGCATGTGAGTGTCCAAATGGCAAGCCCAATCTCTGGGCTGGCGCCAATCCCGACCGGGCCGATGGAATCTCGGGGGGTCCCGGTTGTCCGTGGTTTCCCCCACACTGGCAGACGTGTGTTGCACACGGAGACATGTCGCCTGCAGGTAAATAGGTTCCGGCTGAGGAGGGTGGAGCGGCGAACACTGCCTGCAGCCCCTGCTCGACTGGGCAGGGGGTTCACCCCACAGTGCCCCATGTCCCAGTGTATAAGGCCCCCGTGGCGATTCTCCCAGTGCAGCTGGCCGAGATCCCGCCTGCGTGGTTCTCTCATGGTTCCACCCGGTGGGCACTCGGCGTGGCGGCTGCGGACTCAGTCTGCGGCGGCTCTGGTGGGGGGCGGGGGATCATTCACCGGGGTGAGGGGTGGGGCCTCTCCAGGACTGCTAGGCTATTGGTCGGGGGCCACTGATCCGCGGGCACGCGCGATACGGAGAGGGCAGCTGTATTCTTGCTGTCGCTCCGCGGTGTGGGTCAGCCATGTCCCCCGGGCAACACAGGCCGCCGGCTTACGCACGCGCGGACCCCTGACCAGAAGTGCAGGGCCCCGTATCAGCAGCCGGAGCTGCGTGGAGTACTCCATGTCTCTGCTAACCCCCTGCAAATCGCAGAATCACCCTGGACTTACTCCAGGTAAGTGCAGAGCGATTCGCGCGCGTTTTTTCGCGGGCGTGGGGACATAGCCCCATTATTGGAGAATCCCGCCCCCCGTGTTCTGGGCGCTGTCATGATATGCAGGCATGCACATAATGAGATACAGACAGGCAGCTAATGAACACAGAGAACAGGACATAACCAATCAGCAGGCAGAGCACTTGGGGGTGTTTTCCCACTATAAAAGGCACGAGGCACTCACACTCCGCCTCTTTCTACTGGGGACATCGACAGAGTGAGTCAGGTGTATATATCACTTAACACCTACAGCACGTGGCGAAGAGCTAGTCTAGTTCAGTCAGACAGAGTAATCACACTTAGGTTAGCAGAGAGTCGGACTCACAGAGAACTGTGCTAACAGTGTGACAGGTTCAATAAATCAGATTGAACGAACTTCAAGGTCTGGAGTATCTTTCAGCTAGAGCTGCATTCAGCTGCAGCCCGTGTTATCTCAGTGTGCTTAACACGACAGGCGCAAGAAGATTCCTCCATAGCAGTGCTATGTGAACTCCAAGGCCTCTTGTGAACAATCCATCAAGAAGCTAAAAACAGGAACAAGGCAGCATAAAGATGATTACTTGAGGTATGAGTTATTAATTGTCCAATAATAATCTAATAATCTTTATTATTGTCACAAGTAGGCTTACATTAACACTGCAATGAAATTATTGTGAAAAGCCCCTGGTCTCCACATTCCGGTGCCTGTTCGTTTACACAGAGGGAGAATTCAGAATATCCAATTCACCTAACAGCACGTCTTTCAGGACTTGTGGGAGGAAACCGGAGCCAGTGGAAACCCACGCAGACACAGGGAGAACATGCAGACTTTGCACAGCCAGCCGGGAATCGAACCTGGGACCCTGGCGCTGTGAATCAACAGTGCTAACCACTATGCTGCCATGCCACTGCAAATCAGGATTCAAAATGTATGTGTTATATACAGGGCAGCACTGGCAAATGAAACTTAAAGCCCTCAAAACTTCGAAGACATTTGGAGACTAAACATGGCAAATTCAAGGACAAACCTCTCGCTTTTTCCCAATGGATGCAGTGAAATCTTAAATCACCAGCTGAAGTCATTATCAGAAATGTAACATTGAATAGCAAAGCAAGTGGGATTGTGAGGACCAAGCAGGCTCACCTGTCATATTAAAGGCAAGTGAAAATGGTGGGCCACGAAGTCCGGCCATCGTGGGCCGCAAAGGTCGGCCGGCGTTGAATCCGAAGGATGGCCAGTTGGTAAATATGGATCCCAGGCAAAACAGTTTGAAAAACACTGTATTAGGCCATGTTTTAATAAGAAACTAACAGTGTTGGCGCAACACACACCATTATTAATATGCAAACCAACCAACATCTTGGGGCGAGGAAGAAAGGTCCTAGAAATTTAAATTGCCACAAATTTCTAGCGAATTCCAGCACTACCACTGTGAAAATGGCACCTCATCCTTAACATCCCATGATATTCATGAAGTTGCTGCATTTCCACATTAATTCCAAAAAACTCAGTTCAAGGAGTAAAACCTGAATCTTCTTCAGATTTCCGCTGCGCCTGGAATTTCTCCAACCCAACGCTCATTCGCATTTCTACCCAGGTCTTCCAAATCTGGCAGCCCAAGGAATTCGGAATGCAGCGACCCTCGGAAAACTCAATCAGAGGACATCCAATGGCAAGAGGGATGCACAATCAATTACACCCAAGACGAAGTGATTCCATAACTGAAGGCTTTAATCTACTAGAACTCTTTCCCCAGCAGCTTCGATACAGAAAGAGAAGGCTGCTGGGACGGCACCGGTTCTTATACCCCGCCTGTCAGGGCGCAGCTACGTACAACAGCCAATGGAATGGTAGACTCCTGGGTCTAACCAATGGTCATCAGCCTCTTAGGTACTGCAATACCTGGTACTACCACATTCACCCCCTGTTAAAAAAAGAGCCCGGCGGGGGTGGTGGCCAGTGTTAATAGTCGCCTTTAGCATGGTATGACCAGGTATGGAGGTACCGTGATGTTGAGGATATTTACAAAGTGTTCATAGTGGAGCAATCAGTCGATCGGGTGGCCTGGTCGTCCTGGAGCATCTGGGTTTCGGCGGTGATTCTGATGGGGGTCCCGGCGGTTGCGGCTCCGGGAGCGTGGTTTTGTCCTCCCTGGCAACTTCGTCACCCCTAGGCGGCGCTGTGGGGGAAAAAGGTTGACACGGGTGGGGGGCGCCTGTAGGGGGCGTCGGTGGGTGGTCGGGCCTAGGCAGGAGCGGCGGGAGTACTGACCTTCCAGTGAGGTGCTGTGGGGGGGGGGGCGGGGGGCGGGGGGGGGCAGTGGTTCGGGTGCGTGTGGGGTTCCGGCGGGCGCCAGGTCCCGAAGGGAGACTGTGTCTTGCCGGCCGTCAGGGAACGCTACGTAGGCGTACTGGGGGTTAGCGTGCAGCAGGTGGACCCTCTCGACCAACGGGTCCGACTTGTGCACCCGCACGTGCTTCCGAAGCAGGATGGGTCCGGGTGTCGCTAGCCAGGTTGGGAGCGAGGTCCCGGAGGAGGACGTCCTGGGAAAAACAAGGAGACGTTCATGAGGTGTCTGATTTGTGGTTGTACAGAGCAGCGACCGGATGGCGTGGAGGGCCTCCGGGAGGGCTTCTTGCCAGCGGGAGACTGGGAGATTCCTGGATCGTAGGGCCAGTAGAACGGTCTTCCAGACCGTTCCGTTCTCCCTTTCTACCTGCCCGTTTCCCCGGGGGTTGTAACTGGTCGTCCTGCTCGAGGCGATGCCCTTGCTGAGCAGGAATTGACGGAGTTCGTCGCTCATAAAGGAGGACCCCCTATCACTGTGTATGTACGCGGGGAACCCGAACAGTGTAAAGATACCCTGGAGGGCCTTGATGACGGTGGTTGTGGTCATGTCTGGGCAGGGGATGGCGAATGGGAACCGGGAGTACTCGTCAATCACGTTCAGGAAATACGTGTTGCGGTTGGTGGAGGGGAGGGGGCCTTTGAAATCCATGCTGAGGCGTTCAATGGGACGGGAAGCCTTTATCAGGTGCGCCCTCTCTGGCCGGTAGAAGTGCGATTTGCACTCTGCGCAGATTTGGCAGTCCCTGGTGACTGTCCTGACCTCCTCGATGGAGTAGGGCAGGTTGCGGGTCTTGACAAAATGGAAAAAGCGAGTGACCCCCGGGTGGCAGAGGTCCTCGTGGAAGGATCGGAGGTGGTCCACTTGTGCAGTGGCACAAGTGACGAGGGACAGGGCATCAGGAGGCTCGTTTAGCTTCCCCGGACGGTACAAGATCTCGTAGTTGAAGGTGGAGAGTTCTATCCTTCACCGCAAGATCTTGTCGTTTTTAATATTGCCCCGCTATGCATTATCGAACATGAAGGCCACCGACCGTTGGTCCGTGAGGAGAGTGAATCTCCTGCTGGCCAGGTAATGCCTCTAGTGTCGCACAGCTTCTACTATGGCTTGTGCCTCTTTTTCAACCGAGGAATGGTGAATTTCGGGAGCATGGAGGGTACGGGAGAAGAAAGCCACGGGCCTGCCCGCTTGGCTGAGGGTGGCCGCCAGAGCGACGTCGGACGCATCGCTCTCGACCTGGAAGGGGAGGGACTCGTCAATGGCGCACATCGTGGCCTTTACAATGTCTGCTTTGATGCGGCTGAAGGCCTGGCGAGCCTCCGTCGACAGGGGGAAGGTTGTGGACTGGATCAGGGGTCGGGCTTTGTCTGCGTAGTTGGGGACCCACTGTGCATAATAGCTGAAGAACCCGAGGCAGAGCTTCAGGTCCTTGGGGCAGTGAGGGAGGGGGAACTCCAGAAGGGGGCACTTGCGCTCAGGGTCGGGGCCTATAACTCCACTTCGCACTACGTAGCCTAGAATTGACTAGACGGTCGGTGCTAAACACGCATTTATCCTTATTGTATGGTCAGATTACGGATTTTCATGGTCTGGAGAAATTTGCGGAGGTTGGTGTCGTGGTCCTGCTGGTCATGGCCGCAGATGGTGACGTTATCCAGATACGGGAACGTTGCGCGTAAGCCGTACCGGTCAACCATTCGGTCCATCTCTCGCTGGAAGACCGAGACCCCATTAGTGACACCAAAGGGAACTCTTAAAAATTGTTAGAGCCGCCCATCTGCTTCGAAGGCAGTGTACTTGCGGTCACTAGTGCGGAGGGGTAGCTGGTGGTAGGCGGACTTGAGATCCACCGTGGAGAAGACCTTGTATTGTGCGATCCTGTTTACCAGGTCGGCTATACAGGGGAGAGGGTACGCGTCCAGCTGCGTAAACCTGTTGATGGTCTGGCTTAGTCAATGACCATCCTACGCTTCTCCCCGGTCTTTACCACCACTACTTGAGCTCTCCAGGGACTGTTGCTCGCTTCGATGACCCCTTCCCCCAGCAGCCTTTGGACCTCTGACCTGATGAAGGTCCAGTCCTGGGCACTGTACCGCCTGCTCCTGGTGGCAACGGGTTTACAATGCGGGGTGAGGTTCGCAAACAGGGAACGCTGGTCGACATTAAGGGTCGCGAGGCCGCAGACAGTAAGGGGAGGTACAGGGCCGCCGAATTTAAAGGTCAGGCTTTGCAAATGGCATTGGAAATCCAGCCCCAGGAGGGTAGCCGCGCAGAGGTGCGGCAGGACATCCAGACGGAAATTGTCGAATTACCTGCCTTGGACAGTGAGGTTCGCTAGGCAGAACCCCTTTATCTCCACCGAGTGTGACCCGGAGGCCAGAGAGATCCTTTGATTTACAGGGTGGGTGACAAGTGAACAGCGCCTTACCGTGTCGGGGTGAACAAAGCTTTCCGTGCTCCCAGAGTCATTCAGGCAAGACGTCTCGTGGCCGTTGATGAAGACCATCGTTGTAGCTGTTGCGAGTGTCTGGGGTCGACTTTGGTCCAGTGTCACCGAGGCCAGATGAAGCAGTTGCGAGTTCTGATCGGGCAGCGTGTAGTCGGCCGTGGTGGGGGCCTGGGGCTCCATCCAAGATGGCATCACCAATGGTTCGCACGTGGTGTCCGGGGCTGAACAAGATGGCGGCGGTGATGGACAAAATGGCGGTGCCCACCCGTCCAGCGTGGTGTCCGGGAGGCATGATGGCCGCGCCCGTGGGTCGCACGTGGCCCTAGGATACGGGGGTGGCAGTGAGCGCTGGCCGGTCGGGGCCTGAAGGGGGGTTGCTGCGGCGGTCCATAGTCGCTGGAGACCGCGGCCACAGCACGGGCCTGGCAGACCCCCACAAAGTGGCCCTTCTTGCCGCACCCTTTGCAGGCAGCGGTGCGGGCCGGGCAGCGCGGGTGGGGTGATTCGCCTGCCCGCAGAAGAAACAGCGGGGCCCGGCGGCGTTAGCAGGCCGTCTCGTAGCGCAGGCCTGCGGGGTCAGGGGGAAGGTCTGTGGGGCTGCCGCTGCGAGGTGCCACGCAGCCCAGGGGGCCGCCACGCGGTCGGGCGCAAAGGACTGCACGTTTTTGTAGACAACGTCCATGGACCCTGCCAGGGCCCGTGCCTCTCTAAGTCCCAGAGTGTCCCTTTCTAGGAGTCTTCGGTGGATATCTGGGGAGCTCATACCTGCTACGAAAGCATCGCTGATTAAAAGTTCCGTGTGCTCGATCCCCGAAACTTGCGGGCAGCCACAGTTCCGTCCCAGCGCCAGTAGCGCCCGATAGAAATCTTCCAACGTTTCCTCGGGGCTTTGCCGCCTAGTCGCAAGCAGGTGACGAGCATAGACCTGGTTTACAGGGCGGAAATAATGTCCTTCTAGCAGTTCAATCGCGGCAGCATAGTTCTCCGCCTCCTCGATAAGGGGGTAGATCCCAGGGCTGACCCGTGAGCGCAGGAGATGCATTTTCTGTCCTTCTGTGGGGGTGCCTACGGCCGTCTCGAGGTAGCCTTTAAAGCACGCCAGCCAGTGTTTAAAAATTGCATCAGAGTTCTCCGCATGGGGGCTGAGCTGGAGGCACTCCGGTTTGATTCGGAGATCCATCCTTCCAGCTTAAGTCGTAGTAGATTAAATTGATGCACAATCAATTACACTCAAGACGAAGTGATTTCATAACTGAAGGCTTTAATCTACTAGAACTCTTTCCCCAGCAGCTTCGATACAGAAAGTGAAGGCTGCTGGGATGGCACCGTTTCTTACAGGCGGAGCTACGTAACAACAGCCAATGGTAGACTCCTGGGTCTAACCAATGGTCATCAGCCTCTTAGGTACCGCAATACCTGGTACTACCACAAAGAGGAGGCCCAGAAAAGGAGCCTGAGAAAGGAATAACTAGAGTCCAAGGACCAATGCAACCTCCTGGAAATACCTGCCAAGTCTGTGGTCAAAGATGCAAGGACTTACGGAATCCATGACTAGTAACACCGATTTCTTATGTGGGCAATCATACTCGTTGGGGAGTGATCACCCTAGATTAAATACACTCCATAACCATCTATTATAGTTCCTTTAATGGAATTAACAACCTCATGACAAACCAAATAAAATCTTTTGTTCACTTTATGTGCAATTAGAAGATATTTATAAACGCTATTATAAAACATTAACCCACCGAAAAAAAACGGTCCTCCATGTGTCCTGTCTCTGCTCGACGATTCTGAATGGGATAAAAATGTGCAAATAAACACGCGTAAAACTTACCTAACATCGGTGCAAGCAAGCCAATTTAGCGCTGTCCCATTAATTTTCGTTCAGCCAGTTCAGTACAGCGCATCCATGAAAACACTTTTTAAAAAACATCCCGGGAGCTTAAATGTGGCACACTTTCAGCGTGCATTGGGAGTTCCACATAATGTCAACATGCATGTGCAGAGTGTGATCTCTGTATGCCAGAACATTGAACGGAGGTTACTGGCCTGTTTTTGTCATGTTGACTAAGGGATAAATATTAGCAAAGACTCCAGGGACAACTCCCCTTCTCGTCTTTGAAATATTTCCATGGGTATGTTATGTCTTGAGTGGGCAGGCGAGGCCTCAGTTTAACGTCTCATCTGTAAAACAGCACCTCTAACAATGCAACAACTTCTTGATACTGCATTAGAATGTCAGCTTTGCATTTTGTGTTGGGGTGATACTTGAACCCACAAACTCTGATTCACTTGATTAATTGCTTGGTGTATGTGGCGCACAAAGACTCCGTGAGACGAATAGAGTGAAGTCGATGAGGCTTTATTAAGCGTGTCTGTTCCCCAGCAGCCCGATAGTAAACTGGCCTGCGGGGGAAGGCACCGGCTTCTTATACTTCGCCTTCAGGGCGGAGCATGAGGTCAACGGCCAACCAGGACCCGGGATCTTTCAGCCAATGACATTAGGGCTTCCAGTCCCACATGACCCCCAATACATACTACCACATTCACCCTTTGTCAAAAATGAACCCGGCGGGGTGATGCTTCGTATGGTGGTAAGGGTTTACAGGTCTGGTCCTGGGAGGATAGAACAGTTACATGGTAGTACAGTATTGGACAGTATCGTCCTGTTACAACTATTTACAGAGGGTATAGGAAAAACAAAATGTTCATTGGACAGTCCATCTTTGTTTTACATCGACGCCACGAGTCGGTCGGGCGGTCTGGTCGTCCGTGTCGATCGCCTCGGCCCCGGCGGTGGTGGTGGTGCCTGTACCAGCCTTGTCGCCTCCGGGAGCCGCACGGTTTCAGCTGTCGGTGCAAAGGGGAGGGGGACTGATCCTCCTGGGAAGGGGGCGGTCGCGGGGTGCGGCGGTGGCAGGAAGGGGGGCGGTTGGGTTGATGGTGTCGGGGGGGTGTGCGTGGTGCCGGCGGGCGCCAGATCCCGCAAGGAGACTGTGTCCTGTCGGCCGTCGGGGTACTCCACGTAGGCGTACTGGGGGTTTGCGTGGAGGAGAACCCTTTCGACCAACGGGTCCGCCTTATGTGCCCGCATGTGCTTTCGGAGCAGGATGGGTCCTGGGGCCGCCAGCCAGGTCGGCAGCGACGTTCCAGAGGAGGACCTCCTAGGGAAGACAAGGAGACGCTCGTGAGGCGTTTGATTAGTGCTTGTACATAATAACGACCGGATGGAATGGACAGCGTCCGGGAGGACCTCCTGCCACCGTGAAACTGGGAGATCCCTGGACCGTAGGGCCAGTAGGACGGCCTTCCAGACCGTGCCGTTCTCCCTTTCTACTTGCCCGTTCCCCCGGGGGTTGTAGCTGGTCGTCCTGCTTGAAGCTATGCCCTTGCTGAGCAGGAACTGGCGCAGCTCGTCACTCATGAAAGAGGACCCCCTGTCACTGTGGACGTATGCGGGGTAACCGAACAGCGTGAAGATGCTGTTCAGGGCTTTAATGACTGTGGCCGCGGTCATGTCGGAGCAGGGAATGGCAAAAGGGAAGCGGGAGTATTCGTCCACTACATTAAGGAAATACGCGTTGCGGTCGGTGGAGGGGAGGGGCCCTTTGAAATCGAGACTGAGGCGTTCAAAGGGGCGGGAAGCCTTAATCAGGTGCGCTCCATTTGGCCTGAAAAAATGCGGTTTGCATTCTGCGCAGATGTGGCAGTCCCTTGTGACTGTACGGACCTCTTCTAAGGAGTATGGGAGATTGCGGGACTTGATGAAGTGGTAAAACCGAGTGACCCCCGGGTGGCAGAGGTCCTCGTGGAGGGCTTGGAGGCGGTGAATTTGTGCGTTGGCACATGTGCCGCGGGATAGGGCATCGGACGGCTCGTTCAGCTTTCCGGGCCGGTACAAGATCTCATAGTTGAAGGTGGAGAGTTCGATCCTCCACCGCAAGATCTTGTCGTTCTTGATCTTGCCCCGCTGTGCATTATCGAACATGAAGGCTACCGACCGTTGGTCAGTGAGGAGAGTGAATCTCCTGCCGGCCAGGTAATGCCTCCAATGTCGCACAGCTTCCACTATGGCTTGGGCTTCCTTTTCCACTGAGGAGTGGCGGATTTCTGAGGCGTGGAGGGTTCGGGAGAAGAAGGCCACGGGTCTGCCCGCTTGGTTAAGGGTAGCCGCTAGAGCTACGTCAGAGGCGTCGCTCTCGACCTGGAAGGGGAGGGACTCGTCGATGGCGCGCATCGTGGCCTTTGCGATGTCCGCTTTGATGCGGCTGAAGGCCTGGCAAGCCTCTGTCGACAGCGGGAAAGTCGTGGTCTGTATTAGGGGGCGGGCCTTGTCTGCGTACTGGGGGATCCACTGGGCGTAGTATGAAAAGAACCCCAGGCAGCGTTTCAGGGCTTTTGGGCAGTGCGGGAGGGGAAATTCCATGAGTGCGCGCATACGTTCGGGGTCGGGGCCTATTATCCCATTGCGCACTATGTAGCCCAGAATGGCTAGACGATCGGTGCTAAAAACGCACTTGTCCTCGTTGTACGTGAGGTTCAAGGCTTTGGCGGTCTGGAGGAATTTTTGGAGGTTGGCGTCGTGGTCCTGCTGATCGTGGCCGCAGATGGTTACATTGTCGAGGTACGGGAACGTGGCCCGTAACCCATGTTGATCAACCATTCGGTCCATCTCCCGTTGGAAGACCGAGACCCCGTTTGTGACGCCAAAAGGGACCCGTAGGAAATGGTATAATCGCCCGTCTGCCTCGAAGGCTGTGTACTTGCGGTCACTTGGGCGGATGGGGAGCTGATGGTAGGCGGACTTGAGGTCCACGGTGGAGAAGACTTTATACTGGGCAATCCGATTGACCATGTCGGATATGCGGGGGAGAGGGTACGCATCTAGTTGTGTGTACCTGTTGATGGTCTGGCTATAGTCAATGACCATCCTTTGTTTCTCCCCTGTCTTCACTACTACCACCTGCGCTCTCCAGGGACTATTGCTGGCCTGGATTATGCCCTCCTTTAGTAGCCGCTGGACTTCGGAGCGAATGAAGGTCCGGTCCTGGGCGCTATACCGTCTGCTCCTAGTGGCGACGGGTTTGCAATCTGGGGTGAGGTTCGCAAACAAGGACGGGGGTTGCACCTTGAGGGTGGCGAGGCCGCAGATAGTGAGTGGGGGTATGGGGCCGCCGAATTTAAACGTAAGGCTCTGTAGGTTACATTGAAAATCTAAGCCCAGCAAGGTGGGGGCACAGAGTTGGGGGAGGACGTTAAGTTTGTAGTTTTTGAATTCCCTCCCCTGTACCGTTAGGGTAACTATGCAGAATCCCTGGATCTGTACGGAGTGGGATCCTGCAGCTAGGCAAATCTTTTGTGCGCTGGGGAAGGTAGTTAAGGAACAGCGTCTTACCGTGTCGGGATGTATAAAACTTTCCGTGCTCCTGGAGTCGACTAGGCATGGCGTCTCGTGGCCGTTAATTAGGACCGTTGTCGTCGTCGTCTGGAGAGTCCGGGGCCGAGCCTGATCGAGCGTAAACGAAGCGAGCCGTGGTTGTAGTAGTGGGGTGGGGTCCGTTGTTGCTGTCCAAGATGGCGTCGGGGATGGACAAAATGGCCACCCCCATACATCGCACGTGGCTGAGGGGTCACAAGATGGCGTCGGGGGTGGACAAAATGGCCGCCCCATGCGTCGTACAGGTCGGGGGCGGTCCAAGATGGCGGCGCCCCTTCTCCCCTCGTGGTAGTCGGGACCCAAAATGGCGGCGTCTGCGGGTCGCACATGGTGTGCTGGGGGGTCTGGGGAGCGCTAGGACCGCGCGGAGTTCCTGCATTGGAGCGCCAGGGCCGCGGGCGCTAGGACCGTGCGGAGTTCCTTGACTGCGAGCGCCAGGGCCGCGGGTGCTAGGATCGCGCGGAGCTCCCTCGCCGGGGACAGCGGTGGTCGGGGCCCAGGCCGGCGGGTCAGTCGTGGGGCCGCGAGCGCTGGGACCGTGCGGAGCTCCCTCGCCGGGGACAGCGGTGGTCGGGGTCCAGGTAGGTTGCGCCGGGGGGGTCAGGCATGGGGCGCGGGACGGGGGTGAGGGCCCAGGTCGGCGGCGCCGGCGGGTCAGTCGTGGGGCCGCGAGCGCTGGGACCGTGCGGAGCTCCCTCGCCGGGGACAGCGGTGGTTGGGGCCCAGGCCGGCGGGTCAGTCGTGGGGCCGCGAGCGCTGGGACCATGCGGAGCTCCCTCGCCAGGGACAGCGGTGGTCGGGGTCCAGGTAGGTTGCGCCGGCGGGTCAGGCGTGGGGCGCGGGACGGGGGTGAGGGTGGCGTTCGGGATGCGAAACACCCCCTCCTCTCCGTGGAGAGTGTTGGCCGGCACCCAAATCGGGAGCGCCGGCGGCGGGTCGTACATGGGCTGCGGGGAGGGGGGTTGGGGAGCGTAGGCGGCGTGCAGGGCTCCCAGTTCTCCCGGGACCGCGGTGGTCGGGACCCAAAATGGTGGCGTCTGCGGGTCGCACATGGCGTGCTGGGGGGGTTGGTACGCATAGACTGCCTGTAGGGCTCCCTGTGGCCCCGGGACGGCGGCGACCTCGCGGGATCGGCACACCACCGCATAGTGGCCCTTTTTCCCGCAGCTTTTGCAGATGGCTGCGCGGGCCGGACAGCGCTGTCGGGGGTGCTTCGCCTGGCCGCAGAAATAACAGCGGGCACCCCCGGAGCGACTCGGCGTTTGGACTGCGCAAGCCTGTGGGGTGTCCGGGGGGGGGTAGGGGGTTTGCCGCGGCGGGTATGTATGGGGCCCAATGGCCTGCCGCGCGGTCGGGGCCGTAGGCGCGGGTATTACGCGCGGCTACGTCCAGCGAGGCTGCCAGGGCCCGTGCCTCTGAGAGTCCTAGCGACTCTTTTTCTAGAAGTCTTTGGCGGATTTGGGAGGATTGCATACCTGCCACAAAAGCATCGCGCATTAACATGTCCGTATGTTCGTTTGCATTCACCGACGGGCAGCTGCAGGCTCTTCCCAAAATCAGCAGCGCGGCGTAGAACTCGTCCATCGATTCTCCGGGAGCTTGCCGTCTTGTCGCGAGCTGGTAGCGAGCGTAGATTTGGTTAACTGGGCGAACGTAGAGACTTCTCAGTGCTGTGAACGCCGTCTGGAAATCGTGGGTGTCTTCAATGAGGGTGAAAATCTCCGTGCTCACCCTCGAGTGCAGGACCTGCAGTTTTTGTTCGTCTGAGACTCGGCCTGTGGTCGATCTGATGTAGGCCTCGAAGCAAGTCTGCCAGTGTTTGAAGGCTGCTGCCGCATTCACTGCGTGGGGGCTGATCCTCAGGCATTCTGGAATGATCCTGAGCTCCATAGTCCTTTTTAGGCACGCTTAATAAATTGTGGCGCACAAAGACTCCGTGAGACGAATAGAGTGAAGTCGATGAGGCTTTATTAAGCGTGTCTGTTCCCCAGCAGCCCGATAGTAAACTGGCCTGCGGGGGAAGACTCCGGCTTCTTATACTTCGCCTTCAGGGCGGAGCATGAGGTCAACGGCCAACCAGGACCCGGGATCTGTCAGCCAATGACATTAGGGCTTCCAGTCCCACATGACCCCCAATACATACTACCACAGTGTACTTTTAGGGAAATGAAGTATTGCATATGTGAAATATCTAGTTGGATTTGTTTATTGTCACGTGTACCGAGGTGCAGTGTTCTGCGTACAGTTCAGACAGATCATTCCGTACATGGGAAGAAATGACATAGGGCAAACATAAAATACACAATGTAAATACATAGACACAGGCATCAGGTGAAGCATACAGGAGTGTAGTACTACTCAGTAGAGAAGGTGTGTGAAGAGATCAGATCAGTCCATAAGAGGGTCGTTTAGAAGTCTGGTAACAGTGGGGAAGAAGCTGTTTTTGAATCTGTTAATGCGTGTTCTCAGACTTTTGCATCTCCTGCCCGATGGAAGAGTGAATAAGCCGGGTGGGAGGGGTCTTTGATTGTGCTGTCCGCTTTCCCAAGGCAGCGGGAGGTGTAGACAGAGTCAATGGATGGGAGGCGGCTTTGTGTGATGGACGGGGCAGTGTTCACGACTTTGTCGTTTCTTATGGTCTTGGGCCGAGTAGTTGCCATACCAGACTGTGATGCAGCCAGATAGGATGCTTTCTATGGTGCATCTATAAAAGTTGGTAAGAGTCAATGTGGACATGCTGAATTTCCTTAGTTTCCTGAGAAAGTATAGGCGCTGTTGTGCTTTCTTAGTCATAGCGTCGACGTGGGTGGACCAGGACAGATTGGTGGTGATGTGCACACCTAGGAATTTGAAGCTATCAACCATCTCCACCTCGGCCCCCTTGATGCAGACAGCCGTGTGTACGATACTTTTACTTCCTGAAGTCAATGATCAGCTCCTTAGTTTTCCTGGCATTGAGGGATAGATTGTTGTCGGTATACCACTCATAGATTTCATAGAATTTACAGTGCAGAAGGAGGCCATTTGGCCCATCGAGTCTGCACCGGCTCTTGGAAAGAGCACCCTATCCCGATAACCCAGCAACCCCACCCAACACTATGGGCAATTTTGGACACTAAGGGCAATTTAGCATAGCCAATCCACCTAACCTGCACATCTTTGGACTGTGGGAGGAAACCGGAGCACCCGGAGGAAACCCATGCACACACGGGGAGGATGTGCAGACTCCGCACAGACAGTGACCCAAGCCGGAATCGCACCTGGGACCCTGGAGCTGTGAAGCAATTGTGCTATCCACAATGCTACTGTGCTGCCCAAAGGGGGAGGGAGATAGAGAACTCCACTAGGTCTGACTCATCGTTGTTCGAGATTCGGCCCACTGTGATCGTGTCGTTAGGAAACTTTAGATGGAGTTGGAGCCAAATTTTGGCATGCAGTCATGCGAGTAAAGGAAGTATAGTAGGGGGACAGCCTTGCGGGGTCCCAGTATGGAAAACCATTGTGGAGGAGTTGTTGTTGTTTATCCTTACTGATTGTGGTCTATGGGTCAGAAAGTCGAGGATCCAGTTCCAGAGTGAAAAGCAAAGTCCTAGGTTTTGGAGCTTTGATGTGAGCTTGGTTGTGATTATAGTGTTGAAGGTGGAGCAATAAATAGGAATCTGATGTAGGAGTCCTTGTTGTCGAGATACTCCAGGGATGGGTTTAGGGCCAAGGAGATGCCGTCTGCTGTGGGCAGGTTGTGGCGGTGTGCGAATTGCAGTGGATCTAGACATTCTGGGAGTATGGAGTTGATGTGCCTCATGATCAACCTCTCGAAGCACTTCATTACGACCGATGTCAGGGCCACCAGACAATAGTCATTGAGGCACGTTTCCTGGTTCTTCTTTGGCACTGGTTTGATGGTGGTCTTCTTGAAGCAAGTGGGGACCTCGGAACGGAGGAGGGAAAGGTTGAAGAAGTCTGCCAACACATCTGCCAGCTGGTCCGTGCAGGATCTGAGTGCACGACCAGGGACCTTGTCATGACCCGTCGCCTTCCGAGGGTTCACTTTCAACGAAGGCCGATCTGACTTCGGAATCTGTGACGGTGGGTACGGGTGTGTCCGGGGTTGCTGGGGCAGTCGACAGCGGTTTGATGGTTTCCTGCTTGAACCGAGCATAGAATGCATTGAGGTTATTGCATGAGGTTATCATAATTATTATTACAGTGGGCTAAACAGCTGGCTTCTAATGCAGAACAAGGCCATACTGGCCTCCCGGAACAGGCGCCGGAATATGGCGACTAGGGGCTTTACACAGTAACTTAATTGAAGCCTACGTGTGACAATAAGCGATAATTATTATTATTACCTTCCTGGAAAATGCCATTTTAATAATAATAACCACTTATTGTCACAAGTAGGCTTCAATGAAGTTACTGTGAAAAGCCCCGAGTCGCCACATTCCAGAGCCTGTTCGGGGAGGCTGGTATGGGAATTGAACCCGCGCTGCTGATCGTGTTCTGCAATACAAGTCAGCTGTTTAGCCCACTGTGCTAAACCAGCCCCGTTTTGTCATGAGTTTGGTCCCATGAACATACGATGTTCAGCTCACATCTATCAGATCTGATACACTAAAGCCAAGAGACACAGGGGAACGCAAGGTAATTGGGTAGGATGGAGGTGAAGTGATCCATGGGGGGTTGCTGGGAATTCCATGACCCCCCCCCCATACCAGAGATCTGGCAGTACGGAACATGTGAATGTCCAAGATACGAGTTATAATGGTACAAGCCCCCAGCAGCATCATGCCTTTCCAACCATAATTACTGGATTGTGAACCATGCAAATGCATTTTCAGAGCTTGTTATTTTACCTTTAACATAAAGGAATGATACCATGAGGAAAATCATTTTTGTGCTTTTTATTTTATTTTGGCCACTTTAGCAGTATACAGAGCCACAAATTCAGAGGTATAATTTTCCTCCTTGTGTTCAAAACACTTCATGGCCTTGGCACTCCTATCCCTGGGGCATTCATAAGCCCTGCAATGCTTTGAGAATTCATTGTTCTTCGCTGTAACCTAGCGTCTGGTGTTCTGCGAATCCACCTTTGCTCCACCAATAGTGATCTACCTTCAGCATCTAGATGTTATACTCTGAAATCTCCTCTCAAAACCTCTCTATCTTCATCGCCACCTTGAAGACACTCCTGAAAACACAGCAAGCTTTTACTCACTCCTAATATCTACTTCTGTAGGATGGTACCTATTTTTGTTGTTGCTGTATGTTAAAGGTGTTATGCAAGTACAAGATTGTACGTTTGTAAGCACGACAATACAGCCCTAAATTTCAGAAAGTTCACTTTGACTGGGGTCAGTATTCCATTTTATTATGAGACCTCATTTGGGAGCATCAGCTTTGTAAAAAGAAAAAGGGAGGAAAGCATCCAGACAATTGTATTGACAGCAGGTTAGGACCAGGAGGCGGGATTCTCCGACCCCCCGCCGGGTCGGGGAATCACCGGGGGCTGGTGTGAATCCCGCCCCCGCCGGTTGCCGAACTCTCCGGCACCGGAGATTCGGCAGGGGCGGGAATCGCGCCATGCCGGTTGGCGGCCCCCCCCCCGGCGATTCTCCAGCCTGCATGGGCCGAAGTCCCGCTGCTGGAATGCCTGTCCCGCCGGTGTGGGTTAAACCACCTCTCTGACCGGTGGGACAAAGCGGCGCGGGCGGGCTCCGGGGTCCTGGGGGGGGCGCCCCCACGGTGGCCTGGCCCGCGATCGGGGCCCACCGATCCGCCGGTGGGCCTGTGCCGTGGGGGCATTCTTTTCCTTCCGCCTTTGCCATGGTCTCCACCATGGCGGAGGCGGAAGAGACCCCCTCCACTGCGCATGCGCGGGGATGCCGTGAGCGGCCGCTGACGCTCCCGCGCATGCGCCGCCCGGCAATGTCATTTCCGTGCCAGCTGGCGAGGCACCAAAGGCCTTTCCCGCCAGCTGGCGGGGCGGAAATCAGTCTGGCGCGGGCCTAGCCCCTCAAGGTTAGGGCTCGGCCGCTCAAGATGCGGAGGATTCCGCCCCTTTGGGGCGGCGTGATGCCGGACTGATTCGCGCCGTTTTTGGCACCGGTCGGCGGACATCGCGCCGTTTACGGAGAATTTCGCCCAGGGTCACTGTTATTGTAAATGGAATTATCTGGGGCGAAATTCTCCGGTATCGGCGCGATGTCCGCCGACTGGCGCCCAAAACGGCGCAAATCAGTCGGGCATCGCGCCGCCCCAAAGGTGCGGAATGCTCCGCATCTTTGGGGGCCGAGCCCCAACCTTAAGGGGCTAGGCCGGCGCCGGACGAATTTCCGCCCCGCCAGCTGGCGGAAAAGGCCTTTGGTGCCCCGCCAGCTGGCGTGGAAATGACATCTCCAGGTGGCGCATGCGCGGGAGCCCCCAGGACCCCGGAGCCCGCCCGCGCCGCCTTGTCCCGCCGGTAAGGTAGGTGGTTTAATCTACGCCGGCGGGACAGGCATTTTAGCGGCGGGACTTTGGCCCATCCGGGCCGGAGAATCGCGTGGGGGGGGGGCCCGCCAACCGGCGCGGCGCGATTCCCGCCCCCGCCGAATATCCGGTGCCGGACAATTCGGCAACCGGCAGAGGCGGGATTCACGCCAGCCCCCGGCCATTCTCCGACCCGGCGGGGGTCGGAGAATCTCGCCTGATATCAATTTCTTTATACATAGCTCCCTTGTTAGAAATCATCCAAGGATGTCAGGTCCTCTCTGTCAAATGCAATTTACTCGTCTTAAAATATAAAAAGTGATCATGGAAGGCATTGTTTGCTATTCAGTTCATGGTTTGCAATAGCAGCTCAATGTGTTCACTGATACCATATCAAACTTAATGAAAGAGCACATCCTGAAGCTTGAATTATTTGGGCCACTGCTGCTGATTCAACATTTAAATGGGCATTGCTTTCAAACAAAGAACAGAAAAATAGAAATCAGTTTGAAACATGTTTCTGACACTGTGACATGAATGGAATAAAAATGACAGCTATTCTGTCCCTTTTATCTTTTTAAACAAAATATTTTTGCTGATCGTTATTTAGCAAAACAGCATCCTTCAACAACATCCATTGGTTAGTTTGGCATTCAAATCATATCTTACCTAAAGGC
Source organism: Scyliorhinus torazame (assembly GCF_047496885.1). Lineage (NCBI taxonomy): Eukaryota > Metazoa > Chordata > Chondrichthyes > Carcharhiniformes > Scyliorhinidae > Scyliorhinus > Scyliorhinus torazame. The sequence continues at coordinate 208,303,456 of NC_092710.1, forward strand.
AGAACTGCAATTATGCAGTTTTGAAAATAAACACCAAGGGATGAGTTTTAATGTAATATCACAAAATAACAGAGTGTAATCATTGATAACTTGACAATGATTAACTTTCAGAGCACACCACTGCTGCTCATTTATTTAAATGAGAGGTTTGAAGTAGAGCCAGGAAATCCCAATGCACGTTCAAACGATTATTTCTTAAATAAAATACAGTCCGAATACCTAATGGGGTCACTTTCTTAGTTTTCAGTCCTGTGAGGAATCTCACTCATCTGGGGCGAAATTCTCCGTTATCGGCGCAAAGTCCGCCGATCGGCGCAAAAAACGGCGCAAATCCGACCTGCGTCACGCCGCAAAAATCGTCGCAAAGTCTCCGGCCCGAAATGGGCTAGCAGCGACGTGACGGGATTCACGCTTGCGCACGTGGTTCACGCCGTGCAGCGTCATACACGCCGCACGGCGTGACGGCTCATAAGGCCGCGCTGCTCCCCCCCACCCGACCGGAACACCCGACCGGAAAACCCGACCCGATGGCCGGCCGCCGCTCAGCCCCGAGGTTCCAGTCACGGGATGTGGAGGCGCTCCTGGACACAGTGGAGCAGAGGAGGGAGGCCCTGTACCCCGGGCACGGCCGCAGAGTTGCCCCAAGCCACAGCCGGCGTTTGTGGAGGGAGGTGGCAGAGGCCGTCACCGCTGTGGCCCTGACACCACGGACAGGCACCCAGTGCCACAAGAAGGTGAATGACCTCGTCAGAGCAGGCAGGGAGAGCCTCCCCCCTCTGCCCGATATCCATATCCCCCATCCCCCATTTCCCCCCTATCCCCTCCCCCCCATATCCCCCCTCCCCATATCCCCATATCCCCCCTCCCCCATATCCCCCATATCCCCTATCCCCCATATCCCCCCTCCCCATATCCCCCCTCCCCCATATCCCCCCTCCCTCATATCCCCCCTCCCCCATATCCCCCCTCCCCCATATCCCCAAGTGAATCCAGCCCTAACCTTAACCTCTGCAATACACGCGCAACCGATGGCGTGCATTCATATACCTGTCTAACACTGTTGCCTTTTACCCCTGCCACCACCCCCCTCGCCCGCCCCCCCCCCCCCCCCCCCGTCACAGGAGAAACGCGCACACAACACCAGGGAGCATGTGAGGACTGGAGGAGGCCCCGCTGATGAGAGGCCACTGACCGAACACGAGGAAAGGGCCCTGGAACTGGCTGGCGGACCTGAGGACCGGGAGGTTGCTGATGCAGAGGTCGGGGGCGTACTAGCAAGTGAGCCACCGACAGCCCGTCCCCATATCCCCCCTCCCCTATATCCCCCTCCCCCATAGCACCTGATCACTGCCTGATGTCTAACCATGCATGCTTCATTGTGTATCGCAGGAGCAAACGTCGAGGCACCCATCCCCGCAGATGCAGACCGCCCGCAGGATGCCCCTCGGAGGCCACGGGAGACGGAGAGACCCGGACCCTCCGGCATGCGACGCCCGCAGGATGCCCCTCGCACACCACGGGAGACGGAGAGACCCGGACCCTCCGGCATGCGACGCCTGCAGGATGCCCCTCGCACACCACGGGAGACGGAGAGACCCGGACCCTCCGGCATGCGACGCCCGCAGGATGTCCCTTGGAGACCACGGGAGACGGAGAGACCTGGAGCAACAGGGCGACGATGCCCCCGTCACGTGTGGGTGCGACGACGCAGGCGTGTGCCACCCAGCGACGAGAGGGGAAGCCACAGGCCCCCGTCACAGCCGAGCCAGGACACCACTACCCAGGACACCACTACCCAGGACACCCCTACCCAGGACAACCCTACCCAGGACACCCCTCCCCGGGACACCCCTACCCGGGACAGCACTACCCAGGAAGACGAAATACCGGACAGTGACACAGAGTGGATGGGTGAAGACGAACCCCCACCCCAAAGTGCCATTGACTCAGAGTGGGACGAAGAGCACGACACAACGCAGGTGTGCAGGACGCAGCACACCACAATGATGCGGCCGACCCTATCTGACCGATACTGGAGGGCGCCCCCAGAAAGGTCCAGGCACCTGAAACGCATCTTCAGCACGCCAAAGCACCTCTCTATCACTCCCCTTGTCGCTACATGGGCATCATTGTAGCGGTTCTCCGCCTCATTGCGTGGCCTCTGTATAGGCATCATCAGCCACGATCGCAATGGGTAGCCCCTGTTGCCCAGCAACCAGCCCCCCAGCCGGTGATGGATGACCGCGACAACACGTATGAGTCATGTACACTGCCTGGGTAACGGGCGCAGACGTGCAGGATCATCATGCGATGGTCGCAGACCACCTGTATGTTCATCGAATAGGTCCCCTTCCTATTGGTGAACACGGCCCTGTTATCTGCAGGTGGCCGCACGGCGACGTGCATCCCATCAATCGCGCCCTGGACCATGGGGAACCCGGCCACGGCAGAGAAGCCCACGGCCCGGGCATCTTGGCTGGCCCGGTCCACAGGGAAGCGGATGTAACGGTGCGCCATGGCATATAGGGCATCTGTCACTGCCCCGATGCACCGATGTCTGCGATATGCCGGACAGGTCCCCACTCGGTGCCTGGAATGACCCCGTTGCATAAAAGTTCAGGGCCACCGTAACCTTGACGGACATGGGGAGAGGGTGTCCCCCGCCAGTGCCACGCGGTGACAGGTGTGCCAGCAGGTGGCAGATGTGTGCCACGGTTTCCCGCCTCATCCGGAGTCTCCTCCTGCATTCCCGATCCGTGAGGTCCTGGTATGACTGCCGGGGCCGGTACACACGGGGCGCCCTCGGGTGTCTCCGTTGCCGTGGGGCCGCGACGTCCTCATCCCCCTCCTCGTCCTGTCGGTCAGGTGTCCCTCCAGCCTGGGCGGCTGCCGCCTGCCCCTCTGCGGCAGCCTGCGCCGCCTCTCTGGCACGCTCATCCTCCTCCTCCTCATCCAGGGCAACATGGAAATTAGCGGCTGCCGCCACGGCGCCCAACATCGCTGGATGATCGGAAAACATGACGGCCTGGTTGGGGGGGCGGGGGGACCGATGACATGTCATCATTGCCCATATCCCCTCCTCCCCCCAGCCAGGTGGCATGGACCGCATGGGTCCAACTGTTGGAGGCTGGCACCTGGCCAGGTGGACCAACTCACTTGCCCTTGCACCCCACCTGCCCGGCACGGGCCCCCCCTCCTCCTCCCCGGCACGGACCCCCCATCCTCCTCCCCGGCACGGCCCCCCCCCCCCCATCCTCCTCCCCGGCAGCACGGTCCCATCCCCCTCCCCGGCACGGACCCCATTCTCCTCCCCGGCACGGACCCCCCCCCACCATTCTCCTCCCCGGCACGGACCCTATCCTCCTCCCCGGCACGGCCCCCCTCCTCATCCTCCTCCCCGGCACGGCCCCAACCCCCATCCCCCTCCCCGGCACGGACCCAATCCTCCTCCCCGGCACGGCCCCCCCCCCCATCCTCCTCCCCGGCATGCCCATCCCCCTCCCCGGCACGGCCCCCTCCCCCCCCATCCTCCTCCTCTGCACGGGCCCCCCATCCTCCTCCCCGGCACGGACCCCCCCATCCCCCTCCCCGGCACGGACCCCATCCTCCTCCCCGGCACGCCCCCCCCCCATCCCCCTCTCCGGCACGGACCCCATCCCCCTCCCCGGCACGGCCCCCCATCCCCCTCCCCGGCACGGACCCCATCCTCCTCCCCGGCACGGACCCCCCCCCCCCGTCCCCCTCCCCGGCACGGACCCCCCATCCTCCTCCCCGGCACGGGCCCCCCATCCTCCTCCCCGGCACGGGCCCCCCATCCTCCTCCCCGGCACAAACCCCATCCTCCTACCCGGCACGGACCCCCCCCCATCCCCCTCCCCGGCACAGGCCCCCCATCCCCCTCCCCGGCATGGACCCCATCCTCCTCCCCGGCACGCCCCCCCCCCCATCCCCCTCCTCAGCACCGGGCCCCCATCCTCCTCCCCGGCACGGGCCCCCCATCCTCCTCCCCGGCACGGGCCCCCCATCCTCCTCCCCGGCACGGGCCCCCCATCCTCCTCCCCGGCACGGGCCCCCCATCCTCCACCCCGGCACGGGCCCCCCATCCTCCTCCCCAGCACAGACCCCCCATCCTCCTCCCCTTCACGGACCCCCATCCCCCTCCCCGGCACTGACCCCCCTCCCGGCACTCCCCCAGAGCCCAGCCCACTCTAACCACCCCCCCCCCGCCGCACACACACACACACACATCCCGAGACACACCTCTCCCCATAAATTCAGACTGCGGCCACGCCATCACCTGCCCAGCGGCCAACCCCCCAGGCCGTCACCCACCTCCACGCTGGTCGGCGTGAACCTGGAGCACAGGTTGACGCCGATTAAAAGGAGGTTTGATTTACCTCGACGTGACCCGTCATCACGTCGACGGGACTTCGGCACATCCGGACGGGAGAATATCGGCAGGCCCAAAATCGGCTGCCTTGCGCCCACCCGTGCCATTCTCCGACGTCAGCGGCGCCATTAACGCCCCGCCGACCTTTCTCCCTTGGAGACTTCGGCAACCGGCGGGGGCGGGATTCACGGCGGCCAACGGCCATTCTCCGACCCTCTGGGGGGTCGGAGAATGACGCCCCAGAAGTCTACAATGGAATTTGCATGTGTCCATTGCATATAGTCCATTGTCCTTTTAAATGAATGGTCAAGATGTCATGAGCAATGCTACCAAGGTTTCTAATATGAGCTCCTGGACATGAAGATAATTTTACTGCCCTTTCCTTCAATGACCTACATTGTCTCCAAAGCAAGTTTATAATTTAAAGAACCTCCAATTGCTTTGTCCCACACTCTCTGCAACTTTCTTCAACTTCCCACACTCTCTGGTCCTCCAGCTCTGATGTTTTGTGCATCTCTCCCCATCTATCACTGATGAAACGTATGATCCAGCTTAACCCGAAGGAACTCCTTCCACAACCACCCCTCCCCCCACCACTATCACCACCCATCAATCCAGTTCTGTCTCTCCCAGTAAAAGCTTTCTGAAAACCTGTCTCTTTGAACAGCTTTTGCTCACTCTTCCTAATTGCTTCTTCTGTGTTTCTGCATTTTCCTTACTATTGGTCAAGCTGCTTCGGGTATTTCTTTGTTAAAGGCAATACATGGGGCAGCACGGTAGCATAGTGGTTACCACAATTGCTTCACAGCTCCTGGGTCCCAGGTTCGATTCCGGCTTGGGTCACTGTTTGTGCGGAGTCGGCACATCCTCCCCGTGTGTGCGTGGGTTTCCTCCGGGTGCTCCGGTTTCCTCCCACAGTCCAAAGATGTGCAGGTTAGGTGGGTTGGCCATGATAAATTGCCCTTAGTGTCTAAACTTGCCCTTCATGTTGGTTGAGTGGGGTTACTGGGTTATGGGGATAGGGTGTTGTGGGCTTGGGTAGGGTGCTCTTTCCAAGAGCCGGTGCATACTCGATGGGCCGAATGGCCTCCTTCTGCACTGTAAATTCTATGAATGTAAGCTGCTATTTTGTTAATGTTTGATGTTAGTACCACAACACTTAACAGAAACATTCAATATTTTCTAATCTTATTGGTAGATGGCCTCAAAGTGGTGGAATTTTAGATGTAGATTTCACAAACCATTTGTGTGAAACATTAATTGTGTGGCCCTTTTTGCATCGTACCATGCTAACTTCAATGGTGGGGCATCATAACAGTGCAGGTTAGGCTGAGACACAGTTCGAGCAGCTTATAACCTGCTCGTTGGATTTTGGGATGGGCTACTGAGGGCAGAGTTTTCACCCATCATCCAATGGGCTCATCATCATGAGAAGAAGCAAAGACTCACTAAATTCATGCGTTCCCACTTTCCCCACCCTCAGAAAAACTCAGCATACTATCAACAAAGGTACGCTTGAGGAAACCAGGTATACATACTTGCCCAATTGTAGAAATAGGTATGTCTTGGGCTTCTATCCTGGTGATTGCATCCTGAACCCCTCAGGAAAAAGCATGGGCAGGAATCTCCATTGGCCTTCGCCGAAATCGGGAAAGACGATTGGGCAGAGAATCAGTTGTGAGGCCAAAACCCTGTCCGCCGCCTGGCGCCAGCCGAAGTGCCATGCTCTGGTGTCTCCACAACGCCGTCAATGCCTTCTACTCCACACATACTATAAACACCGTTCGCATAACATTATCGGGCCCAAACAGAGCTTTTGCAATGCTCCGCCTCTGCCAGGAAGAATTACCGACGGCGTTTTTCACTTGTGGTTTCAGAAATTGGGAAACAGGCCGATGAGGGAGAAAGAGGAGGCAGGACATACAGAGGCACGACTATGGCTGCCGGTCCTGCCACTGGCAGAGTTGGCTGGCTGGCGTGGGAAACATCTGCTTGGCTGGTTGGGGAGGGGGTGTGGGGGGTAATCGGGTTGGGACGTGGGGTCAGGGTGACCCCCCCACGGGAACGGCACTGCCACAGCCTGCACCCCACTCACAGCCCTCTGTGGCCCATGGTTATGCAGAGTGACGCTGGCCCTATGGATGCACCCACCTCACCACCCCACACACCATCCCCCACCCTCCACTGCACCATCCCCACATTCCACTACTCACTCTCCACCACCACCCCCACACCACTACTGGGTGCGGGTCTTGGGTTGGCAGTAACTGCGGGTCTGGTCCATAGCATGGAGGATGATGACGACGTGCTCTGCAATGAGCTCTGGTGCTCCACACCGTTTGACAGCGTCTGACTCTTGCCCATGCTGGCACTTTGCAATGTCTACCTGGGTGTTCCCTGCATGCGAGCTGGCCATCCATCACAGAGTACCACTGAACACTTGGGATAGCTGAGTTGGGGATGGTGGGAAGGGGGTGCGGTGCGGGGGGGGAGACGGGGGACATGGGATGAAGAAGGATGTGGGTGGTGCACCGGAGCGGTGGGCGCTGGCGGAACTTGGGTCGCTGCCCAAATCCACCCTATCTTCTGTCCATCTCCCCTCCCTGGCCCCAGCGCCCACTCTGCAGCCAGCCCAGCCTATCCCGCACACCCGTCTGACAGAGCACCAAGGCAGGTTGTAAACAGATGTTTATTGTGAAATGGTGAACATGTATTTCCAGATCTGTGCCCTAGTCCCTATCGCTATACTGTGCCTGCACCCGTGCCAACGTAACTGGTGTCTACCTTTCTGGCCTTACGGGCCCTAGGTGGATTCTCAGGCAGTACATCAGGAGTGGAGGCGGCCTGCTGCGATTCCCGCCCTGTGACCTGGGTCCTCTTTAGCGTCCGTCTTCTGGGGCCACCGGGCCTGGATGGGCCCAGCTGCTGCTCAGGTGTCCCAGATGGTGTGGTATTACCCTGTTCTGCCTGCTGCCCATCAGTTGCACCAGGGACAGGAGGGGGAATTCCAAGGCACTGTAGTGTTCTGGCACCTCCCCTGCAGAAGTCATCAACACAGGCTCCAATGTCTCCTCCTCCCTCGGGGTTCCCGATGACCCCCTGGCTGCTCCTTGGGGCAGGAGTGTGAGTGGCGCTAAACTCTGAGACCCTCGCCACCTGATTCTGCCAGTCCTGGAGGTCCACTCCCGTCTTGACTAGGGTCTCGATGCTCACAGCCATGGAGCACAGGGAATGTGACTGTGCCACCTCCCTCTGTGCCTGGCTCTGGTCAGCCAGTGCCCAGGCAATGCCACTGACGCCCTCAGCCATGACCCGCTGAGACTGGGCCATGCTCTGGAGTGCCGCTGCAATGTCCAAGTGGCCCTTGTACATGGCTGACTGTGACAGGGCAGCCGCCCAGGGCCTCAGCCACATAGTGCCCCAGGCCTTGGACATCTTGGCCATGGCCAATACCTTTGCCCCCAATGTCTCCATGGTGGATGCCATCCGTGCAGTGTTGGCCTGGATGGCACGCATGGTCGGCAGGTGGTTAGACTCCTCCAATTGCACCTTCAAATGCTGGATGCTCACTGACACACCCTCATGCAGTCCCTGGCTCTGTAACTGCATCTCCACTATCGTGGTACCGCCCTTTCCAGATGCCCAAAACCCAACTGAATGGCAGCTAGGCCCTGGGGTCAGGTCCCTGCCCCCCCTGCTGACCATCTGTCCCTCGGGGGTTCCTACCTCGACCTGATGTACTGCATCACGTGTGTGGTGCGCACCAGATAGTGTCCCAGGAGCCTCTTCAATAAAATGAGTGTCTTTGGGATACTGAAGGGCTTTTGGCGATAGCTGTGATGGGAAGTCAGTGTTCTCCCCAGACTAGTGTCCAGGGTGTCTCGGGCTGCAGTCCGAGGCCTCCCGTCGCTGTCTGTTTCCTCTTCCTTGCTGCTATCCGCTTGGTTGGAGTCGGGATGCAGGGTGACCAGAAGGGACACCAGGTGATTCTGCAAGGCACAAGGTATGATGCATGATTGGATTGCGGGTTGGGGTGGTGGTGGAAGAGGGGTGTGGGGTCAGCGGGGTCTCACTTGCGATGCTGACTTCCGCCCCGACGCCTGCCCTCTCTCTGGGCCCACAACCAGGAGCAGTGCCTGCTGCGGGGAGGGGCTGCAGGTCCAATGGTCCCCCTCCAGTCTTTTCCCTCTCCTGGCGGTTGGGGGCTGCCTTCTCCTAAGGGTGGGGGGACAGAGACAGAAAACGCACAGTGTTAGACAACAGGATGGATGCAGCACAGGGGGTGCGTTGCTGATGGCCTTTGTGGTCAGAGTACTGGCCATGCTGGCCAGTAGGGGTGCTGTCATGTGGTGCAGTGTAGGGTTTGAGTCACCCTCCGGGTGGGGGGTGGTTATGGGTGTGTGGGACGGGATTGATGCCATGGGCACAGTGTTGCCTGTCCGTCCTGAGATTGTCCTGTTTTTTCTGGCCGGCCCTGCTGGTGGAGCCCACAGCGCTCAGTGCGTCTGCCACCTGTGCCCAGGTCTGGTGAACAGTGGCAGGTTGCAACTTCCTTCCCACTCAGGGGTACAGGGTGGCCCGTCTCTCCTCCATGGTGTCTAGCAGGGTCTCCAACTGCGGATACCTGGGTTGATGGGCTGTTGATAGCCCTGAGTATCGATCTGGGCTACGTTCCCAGAGCTGAATATGCAAACCTGTCTGCAGCTGCCTGCTTGTGTCTTCTTGGCTGCTTTTCCCAGCAGTCTTTCGGGTTAGCCGTTTTAAACTGGGTTTTGGCCAGATTAATCGGAACGCAGCCATTTTACATGGCTACAACCTCCACCACCATCCAATCCAATTTTACTCTGTCTCCCTCTGCCTGCCCTGATTCTCAGTGGTGCATCAAATTCTGGCCAATAAACAAGAGATAATTATGAATAAATCTAATCAGGAATTCACAGCTTCTTTACTGTGCAGAATCGGCCGATCAAGTCTGGCACTGGTTCTCTGACCAAATGGTACCATCAACTTGCAGCCTCCATTATCTTGAGAGTAATCTCATTCTCTTCATCTAGTCTTTACAGTGCAGAAGAAGGCCATTCAGCCCATCGAGACTGCACTGGCTTGCTCCTCGATCGAACATGCCTCAACCGCCCTCTGAGAAGAAAGTTTTCTGGACATTGACTCCAAATGAGGTAAAGAGCAGGATAGATCTTTACTGGGTACACGGAATCAACATGCTGGGCTGGATTCTCCGCCGTCGGGATGCTCCATTTTGCCAGCAGCCCAGGGGATTCCCGATGGTGTGAGGCTGCCCCACAATCGGAAACCCCATTGACCAGCCGGCTAAACGGAGCATCCCGCTTACGTGCTAACTAGAAATCTGACACGGAGGGACGGAGAATCCAGCCCACTGTATTTTGCCTTTCATGATGCATTTTGTGCTGCTTAAAATTTACAATTTATCTTAACAGTAACTTTGAGTTATACAAAGTCCTTGAAGCAACAACAAATGCTGCAATCCAAATACAGAAACACTGGACAGATGGGTAGCAGTTTACATGACATATATGGAACATTAAGTACACTGTGCTCTTTATAGCTTTGACCGGTTTTAAATGGTTTAAAATAAATTTAATCCAAGTATGTTAAACATTGCATTCCAATCTTCTCACATTAATTTCAGGGTCATTGTGATGGATAAAAGAATTACTGTATTAAACAAAAGTGCAAAAAAAAGTTTCACATATGAAGCAAACTGAATATTTTGTGGACAATTAAAGAATATGGGGACTGGTAATGAGATCCTGTAGAGAGACAATATGGCTACTCTTTGCATCCTATGCACTGTGTACTTCAGAAGATTGACCTGGCATTTTTATGAAATTGCAGCACACTGGCCACACTGTTGAAAACATTGCAGTGTCTAAGAGTTGCATTATCTATTGGCAACAACTTTGAAAGGGCTGCTGGACTTCCTTAAAACCTTTCTGTTTCTGAAAGGGGAGGGAAAATGTTACAGTGAACATCACTGACTCAATTTAAATGAAACAGCTGTGAGGGTGGAGCTAAGATATCCCGGAAAGAAGGGTGGTCCATTTAGCTGCTCAGAGCCACCTTCTGGTGAAGAGAAGAAACAGAAAAGCTTGGGTGCAAATTATTGAAAGAGTGTACCAAATGAAGGCATTGCTTGCCTTGAAAAGGTAGTAAAAAATTATTTTACTTTCACATTACTTCATTTTGGAATGTTAATTACAATTCAACATTACAATCTGTTTAATTATGTGGTAGCATTGCACTGGGACATAACATGCTGGTACCAATTCGTGTATAAGTTTTCTCATTTAATACAGGGTAACTTTACCTCCACATCGTAATGAATTTTCCCTGTAACCCATTCAATATGACAAGTAACAAGCATGCAGCCAATCTAAAATGTAAACATAAATAATGTTTATTGTCACAAGTAGGCTTACATTAAGAGGGACTGCTTTAGCACAGTGGGCTAAACAGCTGGCTTGTAATGCAGAACAATGCCAGCAGCCTTAGCACAGTGGGCTAAACAGCTGGCTTGTAATGCAGAACTAGCCCGCAGCGCAGGTTCAATTCCCATACCGGCCTCCCTGAACAGGTGCCAGAATGTGACGACAAGGGGTTTTTCACAGTAATTACATTGCAGTGTTAATAATAATAATCGCTTATTGTCACAAGTACGCTTCAATGAAGTTACTGTGAAAAGCCCCTAGTTGCCACATTCTGGCACCTGTTCGGGTACACAGAGGGAGAATTTAGAATTCTCAGCTGGTACAGGGATTGAACCCATGCTGCTGGCTTTGTTCTGCATCACAATCCAGTTTTGTAGCCCACGGAGCCCTAAAGTATCTGCATGCTTCTTTTATTAAATTCACATGAGGTGGATGACAGACTGCACTTGTGTGGGACACATCTATTATCAGATTTCTTTTTAACCCAAATTTGCTTGCAGAGAGATGGAGCAAATATTGGTCCATAACATCCTGGTTCCCCAGCGTCGCATTTAGGGGGTGCCCCAATGATGTGCTGGGCAATCCCTCGAGGGAGAACCCACATAAGGGTTTACCTGACAATTGTCTAGAAGTGCTAACTTCCTCTGGATAATTTCTCTGGGCTGGGAACCATCTGACAGAAGTGATTTAGATCGCCAGTCTTACCCTGATAGTTACTCTGAGAGAATAAGATGGAAAAAACCCACATCTAACTCCAGAGTAACCATTTAAAAAATTCAGACCCAGGCTTGCATGGGACACCCCTCACACACGTAACTCCCCAGGGAACCCACAATACCGACCCGACCTGACCCCCTGGCCCGAACCATCCCCGTTCCTAACCCTTCAAAAAAGGAAAGGAAAATTGATTTTGTGAAATATATATTTGTCCAGTAAGCACATAATGGATTCACCCTGGAAGAATCACAGAAAGCACAGAAAATAAAGACTTCAAAGGAAACTAGGAACTCTGGAGCAGTAAGAATGATTGTGATTCTTTTCGGCAAGAGAAAGGGAAAAAAGTCCCCCGAGAGCGCGTTTACCCACGTTTAGCACAGTGGTTAGCACTATTGCTTCACAGCTCCAAGGTCTCAGGTTCAATTCCCAGCTTGGGGCACTGTCTGTGCGGAGTCTACACGTTCTCCCTGTGTCTGCGTGGGTTTCCTCCGGGTGCTCCGGTTTCCTCCCACAGTCCGAAGATGTGCAGGTTAGGTGGATTGGCCATATTAAATTGCTCTTCGTGTCCAAAAAAGGTTAAGTGGGGTTACTGGGTTACAGGGATAGGGTGGAGGTTTGGGCTTGGTTCGGGTGCTCTTTCCAAGGGAATGTGCAGACTCGATGGGCCGAATGGCTTCCTTCTGCATTGTAAATTCTACGATTCTATAGCCATGTGTTTCCCGGCACACGCAGAAAAACATGGCTATTCAACGTGACTCACATTGAATAAAAGGTCTAAACAGGGAATGCGCAGCCAAGGTCGCACATAGCCCCATTTTGTACAGTGGGGGGCTCCGCTCGCTGGGACTCCCCATTGTAGCAAGGGATCGGGACGCCATTTTTAAATGGCATCCTGATCTCAGAGGCCCCCGAAACAGTCCCTGACCTCCCTCCAGTCCCACTCCCAACACCCATGTCGGACAACCCTGTGCGCAAACAATGCCATCTTGGCAGTGCCATCCCCGTTCCTGGCCCTTCAAAAAAGGATGGGGCCTCCTATCTGCTGGGAGATCCCCATGAGAGCGGTTCCGTTTGGTCCCCATTTGTGGGGACCAGTGCTGAACTGTGCTCGCCCGAGGTCTCTGAGGCAAAGGGGTTGAATCCCAAAGCCTCAGGTACCTCAAGAATCTGCACATTAGAGTAAGGCTTACTGCCTCGCTCTAATATGCAGATTTACGAAAAAATTATCCCGTCCATTGTGGGTGGGATTCACATGTTAGCATCTCACGAGATTGCGTTGAATCTCGCAAGACGTTGCGAGCCAGGTAGTTCCCAGGAACGGGGGGCACGATTCTCCACTCCCACGCCGGTTGGGAGAATCGCCGGAGACACCGAAAATGGCGATTCTCCGGCATCCCCGCTATTCTGAGGCCCGGATGGGCCGAGTGGCCAGGCCAAAACGGCGGGTTCCCCCCGGCGCCGTCCACACCTGATCGCTGCAGTCGTGGGCGGTGCGTGAACGCTGTGGGGGGGGGGGGGGGGCGGCCTGTGGGGGGGGCGAGGGGGGATCCTGCACCGGGCTTCACCTGAAATGTGGGGTGGCCCGCGACCGGTGCCCACCGATCGTCGGGCTGTCCTCTCTGAAGGAGGACCTCCTTCCTTCCACGGCCCCGCAAGATCCGTCCCCCATCTTCTTGCGGGGCAGACTTAGAGAGGACGGCAACCACGCATGCGCGGGTTGGCGCCGGCTAACCCGCGCATGCACGGATGACGTCCGTTATGCGGCGCCGGCCGCACCATCTATGCGGCGCCGCTTTTACGCGGGCGACAAGGCCTGGTGCGTGTAGATGACGCGGCCCCGATACTGGCCCATTGTCAGGGCCTGAATCGGTCGGGACCAGGGCCGTTCTGCGTCGTCGTGAACCTCGACGGCGTTCACGACGGCGCGGCCACTTCGGCGTGGGAGTGGAGAATCCCGCCCGGGGTCTCCCGGCTTTCACCGGCCATGCTGTGCTGCAGCGAGCTGCTTTTCCAGCCCAGATTACGCCAAGAGTTATTACAGCAGAGAAACGGCTGCAGTAATTGAGGAAGAACTTTGAGGTGTTCAGTAACAGTGTGTTAAGCCAGTGGATTGGAAATTTCTCACAAAGAGCTGCAAGTCAAGGTTAGAAGGATGATGGAGCAACATTAAATGAGACAATGTCTTTTAAAAGGACTAAGAGTAAAACGTGCATAAATGGACTAAGAGTAAAACTTGAGACTCCCTGCTGGGTCACTGTCTGTGCGGAATCTGCACATTCTCCCCGTGTCTGTGTGGGTTTCCTCCGGGTGCTCCAGTTTCCTCCCACAGCCCAAAGATGTGCGGGTTGGGTGGATTGGCCATGATAAATTGCCCCTTAGTGTCCAAAAAATGTTAAGTGGGAGTTACTGGGTTACAGGGATAGGTAGGTACGTAGGCTTCAGTAGGGTGCTCTTTGTAAGGGCTGGTGCAGACTTGATGGGCCGAATGGCCTCCTTCTGCACTGTAAATTCTATGATATTGAGAATGAAAATCAGAAACCAGGAAAAACAGCTTGATCATCGGATACAGACAAATCAGTTCCCAACTAAGTGAGAGATTGGGAAGGTAACAGTTTGGAAATAAAGCTGAGTTGGAACAAATTCGGAAACAGGCTGAAGACTGTGATCGCTCCGGAGAACTCTTTTAACAAAGAGGAACCACTTGAAATTGTCAGTTCATCTAAGGGTACTTCAGATGAATATCAAGATAAAGGAAAGAGTTATTAAAAAGCCAATGGCGGGATATGGAGCTGCAACGGCCTCAAACCAAACTGGAACTGGTGGAGACAGAGTGCAAAAAAACCTTAGGGGTGGAGGAGGAAGCAGATGTATAGATTAAAGAACTACTCATGTCCAAGCAAAAGATTTTTTGATGCAGAAGACAAAAGGAAGAGATTGGAAGATGAAGCCACTGATCTGTGGAGAGAACGAGACAAAGCAGCAATCGGGCAGAGAAGGGAACTGGGATTACACGCCTGAACAAGATTGCTGAAATCGTCACACTAATAGAAATGCTAGAAAGAGAAGGAACTTTGTCACATAGCCTAAGTACCAGAAGCAGAGGACAATGACCATTTCCCTCAGAAGCAACAGACTGAGTTTGTGAATGAGCTGCCCAGACATAAGACTGCGTTATATTGTGATGATGGTACCTGCACGCATTGTAGGGTATGGTGCTTGACAGAGAAAAGGATAAACGGAGAATTGGAGCGTCTCACTGTTCACAAAGTACGTAGTCCTTGGTCAGCGCAGAGTCTAGGATAGAACTCGGAAAGCATGGAAAAGTATGGAAGAGTCCCGTGCAAGACTCTATTTGGAACTGTGTATAGTTGAAGCCTGCTAGTTGAAGTGTTAAGTTAAACGCAAACATCAAGATCCCAACATTGAACAATTACTACATCATTTTACAAATGTCTAACTTGTGCGCATAATGTTTATTTAGAATTTGGCTTTGAGTAGATCCATTTTGGAGATTGTATATAAGGTTAAAGCGGGAGGGAGTATAATGGATTATGGTGTCTGTCTCTTTAAGATAGCACAGCAGAAGAGGGTCACGTGGCTTGAGGGACCAATGGGGACTGAGAGCGGGTGATCACCCCTTAGTGTGGAGTCATCTCTTGGGCAGGGAACATCTGGAAGCCATGCAGTAAGCATGTAAGGACTGGAGCAGCGGTGGGGGTGGGGGGGGGGGGGGGGGAGGGGGGGTTGCTGCTCCACGCCAGCCGGATCTTGTCCCATGACCACTGTTTCCTCACACTATTGTCAAGAAGAGCATGTTACAGGCATGGGAGGGACAGTCCATGAGATTTTGTAGCTGAGTTTTCATGTGAGTGATTAGCACAGCATCATCAAGGCAGTGGAGGACTGCTCTGATCAGAATGTGATGTGTTTGGAGTTTGCTTTCATTTTGATAATTTGTAGAGTTTGCTGTCTGACCGAGTGTGCGAGTGCACTCTTTCCATATCTGCAGGGAGGGCAAAGGTCAGGAGTTCAGAGGAGCAGTTGCCAAACTGACTGGGGATTAGGACACAGCCTTCTGCCACTCTATTGTTCAATCTGAAACTGTCGGAAGTGGAGCCGCCAAACTGTACAGTGCAACACATATTATCATGGAAGGAATGGGTGAGATTGAGGAGTTTTGGTGGACAGTATTAATTTTTTTTGTTAAAATTTTGAAAACTAGTTTAACAAATGTGCATATTTTTACAAGAACAGCAAGCATAGTAAGTACAAATAGTCCAAATCTACAAATTGAGTCAATCAGGTTTTCTTCTGACTCTGGTTGATCTTCTCAAAGTTTGACCTTGCTGCTCAGAACTTGTAGATTCAATGTTCTCCATGACATTCTCATGCTCGGGAACTACTGAACTATCTGACACTGCAGCTTGCGTTGATTCTGATGTTGATCCGTCATCCATCACATTGTTGTGAAAGTCTTCTCCGGTTTTCAAGAGTGCGCGATGATTCCTTCTTAAAACCAACCCTTCCTGTCTGTACATTGAGAAGGTGGTGGTGAGATGCCTTCTTGAACAGCTGCAGTCCATGTGGTGTAGGTACACCCAGTGTACAATTAGAGAGGGAATTCCTATATTCTGACCCAGTGTCAGTGACGGAACAGCGATATATTTCCAAGTCAGACTGGTGAGTGACTTGGAGGGGATCCTCCAGGCGAAGGTGTGAATGTGTGAAGGTGTGAAGGCAAAATCTCCATGAGATTTTGTAGCTGAGTTTTCATGTGTGTGATTAGCACAGCATCATCAAGGCAGTGGAGGACTGCTCTGATCAGAATGTGATGTGTTTGGAGTTTGCTTTCATTTTGATAATTTGTAGAGTTTGCTGTCTGACCGAGTGTGCGAGTGCACTCTTTCCATATCTGCAGGGAGGGCAAAGGTCAGGAGTTCAGAGGAGCAGTTGCCAAACTGACTGGGGATTAGGACACAGCCTTCTGCCACTCTATTGTTCAATCTGAAACTGTCGGAAGTGGAGCCGCCAAACTGTACAGTGCAACACATATTATCATGGAAGGAATGGGTGGGACTTCCGGGTGCGGCGATGACCAGCTGAGTCGCACGTTTCGGCAGCTCCCTGTGAAACGGACTTTTGGGCTCTTGATAGGAGCCCCAACGGCAATTTTGACGGCTAAAAACACTGTGCGGTAAACCAGAAGGGAATCCCCCCTGGATACGGATGGAAAAAGGAGGAGAGAGTGGCCAGATTGCAGTGGATCCTTTAGAACAGCGGCAAGGAAGGCAAGCAAAAACCAAGATGGCGTCGGAAGGTGGCAGTTTAACATGGGGCCCTGAACAACAAGAGTTCTTGAAATGCTGTGTGGAAGAGATCAAAAAGGAAATGAAGAAAGAGCTGTTGGCCCCGATACTACAGGCGATCGAAGGGCTAAAGGAGGAACAAAAGACCCAGGAGCGGGAGGTTCGTGAAGGCAAAGGCAGCCGAGAATGAGGACGATATACAGGGCCTGGTGGTGAAGACGGAGACGCAGGAGGCACATCAGAAACGATGTGTGGAAAGGTTGGAGGCACTGGAAAACAACGCAAGGAGGAACAACCTGAGGATTCTTGGTCTTCCTGAAGGTGTGGAGGGAGCGGACGTCGGGGCATATGTGAGCACGATGCTGCACTCGTTAATGGGAGCGGAGGCCCCGGCGGGTCCGTTGGAGGTGGAGGGAGCATACCGAGTGATGGCGCGAGGACCGAGAGCAGGAGAAATTCCCAGAGCCATAGTGGTGAGATTCCTCCGTTTTAAGGATAGAGAAATGGTCCTTAGATGGGCGAAGAAAACTCGGAGCAGTAAATGGGAGAACGCGGTGATCCGCGTTTATCAAGACTGGAGTGCGGAGGTGGCGAGAAGGAGGGCGAGCTTTAATCGGGCCAAGGCGGTGCTTCATAAAAAGAAGATAAAATTTGGAATGCTGCAACCGGCAAGACTGTGGGTCACATATCGAGGGAGGCACCACTACTTTGAGACGGCGGATGAAGCGTGGACTTTTATTGTGGAAGAAAAACTGGAATGAGCGGGTTATTAAAAAGAACGTTCGAACAAAGTGGTGGGGCAAATGTGGGGGGCAAAGAGGGGTTTTATGTACTAATCCTGCGATGTGGTAACTTTTCTCTCTCCCACAGGTGGTGATGGGGGGAGGAGGGGAGGTGGAGGAGATGGGGTGTTGGCCATTGGGGGCTGGGCCAAGGGAGAAGCGCGGGCTTGGTTCCCGCGCGATGATAATCATGGCGGGAATAGAGAAGCAGGAAGGAGGGGGCGTCGCACGGTGCGAGCCGAGGTCACGGGGGGAAGCCGAGGTCAGCCAGAGTTTGCTGACTTCTGGGAGCAACATGGGGGGAGTAATTACGCTAGCGGGGGATCTAGCGGGGGGGGTGGGAGGGGGGAATTACTGGGTTGCTGCTGCTGGGGAGAGGGGGGAGCTGGTATGGGAGGGGATGGGCGGGGGGGCACCGCCTGGGGGAGATACAGCTGCGTGGGAACCGGGTGAGGAGCTGGAAAAAGGTGATGGCTAATCGACAAGGGGGGGGGTAGGAAGCCCCCCAACTCGGCTGATCATGTGGAACGTGAGAGGGCTGAACGGGCCGATAAAGAGGGCACGGGTACTCGCACACCTTAAGAAACTTAAGGCAGATGTGGTTATGTTACAGGAAACGCACCTGAAACTGATAGACCAGGTTAGGCTACGCAAAGGATGGGTGGGGCAGGTGTTCCATTCGGGGCTAGATGCGAAAAACAGGGGGGTGGCTATATTAGTGGGGAAGCGGGTAATGTTCGAGGCAAAGACTATAGTGGCGGATAACGGGGGCAGATACGTGATGGTGAGTGGCAAACTACAGGAGGAGACGGTGGTTTTGGTAAACGTATATGCCCCGAACTGGGATGATGCCAATTTTATGAGGCGGATGCTAGGACGCATTCCGGACCTAGAGATGGGAAAGCTGATAATGGGGGGAGATTTTAATACGGTGTTGGAACCAGGGCTGGATAGGTCGAAGTCCAGGACTGGAAGGAGGCCGGCAGCAGCCAAGGTACTTAAAGATTTTATGGAGCAGATGGGAGGTGTAGACCCGTGGAGATTTAGCAGACCTAGGAGTAAGGAGTTCTCGTTTTTCTCCTATGTCCATAAAGTCTACTCGCGAATAGACTTTTTTGTGCTGGGTAGGGCATTGATCCCGAAGGTGAGGGGAACGGAGTATACGGCTATAGCCATTTCGGATCACGCTCCACACTCGGTGGACTTGGAGATAGGGGAGGAAACAGGAGGGCACCCACCCTGGAGAATGGACATGGGACTAATGGCAGATGAGGGTGTGTGTCTAAGGGTGAGGGGGTGCATTGAAAAGTACTTGGAACTCAATGATAATGGCGAGGTCCAGGTGGGAGTGGTCTGGGAGGCGTTGAAGGCGGTGGTTAGAGGGGAGCTGATATCAATAAGGGCACATAAAGGGAAGCAGGAGAGTAAGGAACGGGAGCGGTTGCTGCAAGAACTTTTGAGGGTGGACAGACAATATGCGGAAGCACCGGAGGAGGGACTGTACAGGGAAAGGCAAAGGCTACATGTAGAATTTGACTTGCTGACTACAGGCACTGCAGAGGCACAATGGAGGAAGGCACAGGGTGTACAGTACGAATATGGGGAGAAGGCGAGCAGGTTGCTGGCACACCAATTGAGGAAAAGGGGAGCAGCGAGGGAAATAGGGGGAGTGAGGGATGAGGAAGGAGAGATGGAGCGGGGAGCGGAGAGAGTGAATGGAGTGTTCAAGACATTTTATAAAAAATTATATGAAGCTCAACCCCCGGATGGGAGGGAGAGAATGATGGGCTTCTTGGATCGGCTGGAATTTCCCAAGGTGGAAGAGCAGGAAAGGGTGGGACTGGGAGCACAGATCGAGGTAGAAGAAGTGGTGAAAGGAATTAGGAGCATGCAGGCGGGAAAGGCCCCGGGACCGGATGGATTCCCAGTCGAATTCTATAGAAAATATGTGGACTTGCTCGCCCCGGTACTGACGAGGACCTTTAATGAGGCAAAGGAAAGGGGACAACTGCCCCCGACTATGTCTGAAGCAACGATATCGCTTCTCTTAAAGAAGGAAAAGGACCCGCTACAATGCGGGTCCTATAGACCTATTTCCCTCCTAAATGTAGATGCCAAGGTCCTGGCCAAGGTAATGGCAATGAGAATAGAGGAATGTGTCCCGGGGGTGGTCCACGAGGACCAAACTGGGTTTGTGAAGGGGAGACAGCTGAACACGAATATACGGAGGTTGTTAGGGGTAATGATGATGGCCCCACCAGAGGGAGAAACGGAGATAGTAGTGGCGATGGATGCCGAGAAAGCATTTGATAGAGTGGAGTGGGATTATTTGTGGGAGGTGTTGAGGAGATTTGGTTTTGGAGAGGGGTATGTTAGATGGGTGCAGCTGTTGTATAGGGCCCCAGTGGCGAGCGTGGTCACGAATGGACGGGGATCTGCATATTTTCGGCTCCATAGAGGGACAAGGCAGGGATGCCCTCTGTCCCCATTATTGTTTGCACTGGCGATTGAGCCCCTGGCGATAGCGTTGAGGGGTTCCAAGAAGTGGAGGGGAGTACTTAGGGGAGGAGAAGAGCACCGGGTATCTTTGTATGCGGACGATTTGCTACTATACGTGGCGGACCCGGCGGAGGGGATGCCAGAAATAATGCGGATACTTGGGGAGTTTGGGGATTTTTCAGGGTATAAATTGAACATGGGGAAAAGTGAGTTGTTTGTGGTGCATCCAGGGGAGCAGAGTAGAGAAATAGAGGACCTACCGCTGAGGAAGGTAACAAGGGACTTTCGTTACCTGGGGATCCAGACAGCTAAGAATTGGGGCACATTGCATAGGTTAAATTTAACGCGGTTGGTGGAACAGATGGAGGAGGATTTCAAGAGATGGGATATGGTATCCCTGTCAATGGCAGGGAGGGTGCAGGCGGTTAAGATGGTGGTCCTCCCGAGATTCCTCTTTGTGTTTCAGTGCCTCCCGGTGGTGATCACGAAGGCTTTTTTTAAAAGGATTGAAAAGAGCATCATGGGTTTTGTGTGGGCCGGGAAGACCCCGAGAGTGAGGAAGGGATTCTTACAGCGTAGCAGGGATAGGGGGGGGCTGGCACTACCGAGCCTAAGTGAGTATTATTGGGCCGCTAATATTTCAATGTGAGTAAGTGGATGGGAGAGGAGGAGGGAGCGGCGTGGAAGAGATTAGAGAGGGCGTCCTGTAGGGGGACTAGCCTACAGGCTATGGTGACAGCCCCATTGCCGTTCTCACCGAGGAACTACACCACAAGCCCGGTGGTGGTGGCTACACTGAAGATTTGGGGACAGTGGAGACGGCATAGGGGAAAGACTGGAGCCTTGGGGGGGTCCCCGATAAGAAACAACCATAGGTTTGCCCCGGGGGGAATGGATGGGGGATATGGAATGTGGCAAAGAGCAGGAATAACGCAACTGAAAGATCTGTTTGTGGATGGGAAGTTCGCGAGTCTGGGAGCGCTGACCGAGAAATATGGGTTGCCCCAAGGGAATGCATTCAGGTATATGCAACTGAGGGCTTTTGCGAGGCAACAGGTGAGGGAATTCCCGCAGCTCCCGACACAAGAGGTGCAGGACAGAGTGATCTCAAAGACATGGGTGGGGGATGGTAAGGTGTCAGATATATATAGGGAAATGAGGGACGAAGGGGAGACTATGGTAGATGAACTAAAAGGGAAATGGGAAGAAGAGCTGGGGGAGGAGATCGAGGAGGGGCTGTGGGCAGATGCCCTAAGCAGGGTAAACTCGTCGTCCTCGTGTGCCAGGCTAAGCCTGATTCAGTTTAAGGTATTACACAGGGCACATATGACTGGAGCACGGCTCAGTAAATTTTTTGGGGTGGAGGATAGGTGTGCGAGGTGCTCGAGAAGCCCAGCGAATCATACCCATATGTTTTGGTCATGCCCGGCACTACAGGGGTTTTGGATGGGGGTGACAAAGGTGCTTTCAAAAGTAGTAGGAGTCCGGGTCGAACCAAGCTGGGGGTTGGCTATATTTGGGGTTGCACAAGAGCCGGGAGTGCAGGAGGCGAGAGAGGCTGATGTTTTGGCCTTTGCGTCCCTAGTAGCCCGGCGCAGGATATTGCTAATGTGGAAAGAAGCCAAGCCCCCGGGGGTGGAGACCTGGATAAATGACATGGCGGGGTTTATAAAGCTAGAGCGGATTAAGTTCGTCCTAAGGGGGTCGGCTCAAGGGTTCACCAGGCGGTGGCAACCGTTCGTCGAATACCTTGCGGATAGATAGACGGAATGGGAAAAAGAAGGCAGCAGCAGCAGCCCAGGATCGGCGGGGGGGGGGGGGGGGGGGGGAGGAGGAACCAGAAGGACTCTCAGGGTTGTTAATATATACTGTATAGTATGTATACGTCGTTGCTACAGATAATTATATATTGGACTGTTAAATTATATTTTTGGAGAGTGTTACTTGTGACAAGGCAGTTGCCAATTAGGGCTAGTTTTCATTTTTGTTATTTATTATTTATTCTTTTTTTTTTTTGTTTATAAAATAGGTCATTGTTATTTGTGTTGTTATAATATTGTGTAAAGGATGCACAATGTACTGTGTTGGTTGACCAAAAATTTTCAATAAAATATTTAATTTAAAAAAAATGGAAGGAATGGGTGAGATTGAGGAGTTTTGGTGGACAGTATTAATTTTTTTTGTTAAAATTTTGAAAACTAGTTTAACAAATGTGCATATTTTTACAAGAACAGCAAGCATAGTAAGTACAAATAGTCCAAATCTACAAATTGAGTCAATCAGGTTTTCTTCTGACTCTGGTTGATCTTCTCAAAGTTTGACCTTGCTGCTCAGAACTTGTAGATTCAATGTTCTCCATGACATTCTCATGCTCGGGAACTACTGAACTATCTGACACTGCAGCTTGCGTTGATTCTGATGTTGATCCGTCATCCATCACATTGTTGTGAAAGTCTTCTCCGGTTTTCAAGAGTGCGCGATGATTCCTTCTTAAAACCAACCCTTCCTGTCTGTACATTGAGAAGGTGGTGGTGAGATGCCTTCTTGAACAGCTGCAGTCCATGTGGTGTAGGTACACCCAGTGTACAATTAGAGAGGGAATTCCAATATTCTGACCCAGTGTCAGTGACGGAACGGCGATATATTTCCAAGTCAGACTGGTGAGTGACTTGGAGGGGATCCTCCAGGTGAAGGTGTTCCCGTGTATTTGCTGCCCTTGTCCTTCTAGATGGTAGTGGTCATGGGTTTGAAAGGCGCTGCCCAAAGAGCCTTTGTGAGATCCTGCAGTGCATCATGTAGACGGTACACACGGCTGCTACTGTGCGTCAGTGGTGGTGGGAGTGAATGTTTGTGGAAAGGGTACTAATCAATAGGCTGCTTTGACCAGGACGGTGTTGAACTTCTTGAGTGTTATTGGCGCTGCACTCACAGGCAAGTCGGAAGTATTCCATCACACTGCTGACTTGTGCCCTGTAGGTGGCAAACAGGCTTTGGGGAGTTAGGAGGTGAGTTATTCACCATAACATTCCTCGCCTCTAACCTGCACTTGTAGTCACAGCATTTATATGACTAGTCCAGTTCAGTTTCTGGCCAATGGTAACCCCAGGATGTTGATAGTGGGGGATTCAGTGTTGGGAATGCCATTGAATGTCAAGGGATGATGGTTTGATTCTCTCTTTTTGGAGATGGTCATTGTCTGGCACTTGTGTGGTGCGAATGTTACTTGCCACTTGTCAGTCCAAGCCTGGAAATTGTCCAGATCTTTCTGCATTTGCAAGTGGACTGCTTCAGTGTCTGAGGAGTAGCGAAATGATGCTGAACATTGTGCGACCATCAGCGAACAACTGGGCAATGAGGTTTCAGATTGTGGTTGAGTATGGTTCTGCTGCTGCTGCTGGCCCACAGTGCCTTATGATTGCCCAGTCTTTAGTTGCTTGATCATAAGATATCTCATATAATCATTTAAACTGATGCATCCATTCAATGTAATATTTATTACTCACTTCCAAACGTCCCAATATTCTATTTACAATCAAGTCTAATCAAATATGCAACTTGATCCCGGCACTGATTAGTTGAAATCTCTGCACCCTGCTTGTTAATCCAAGATTGTTCCAGTGATGAATCATTACTGAATGTTGGTTTTGTAGCACATAGAGGTTAATAGCCTAAGCCTGATTCTTAATGTATCACGTTTGGAAGCTAAAACAGCCTCCAGTGTCAAAATAAATGACAAGTTATGGAAAAGTTAAATGCATACTTCAGTAACAATATGTTCTTGTAAAAGGCCTGTATAGTTCAGAAACATGATTCAGTAATGCTGCCTGATGCCACAGGTGGAATATAATTTTGATATGCTGCAATAATATGCCACATGGTATTATAAAGTGCTCCACATTGCTGTCATTGAATTCAATGACACAGCATAATAAAACATCCCAAAGCACTTCACATCAGCATTGTAAAGCAAAAGTTGACAACAAGCCACATAAGGAGATATTACAGCAGCGGACCAAATGCTTGGTCAAAGAGATAGTTGATAAGGAGTTTAGAGGGAGATAGGCAGATAATTTAGGGAAGGAAATCTAGAGGTTAGGACCTCAACATTTGAAGGTATACCTGTCATGGTGGAAATATTAAAATGGGGATTGCAAGAAGCTATCTCAGAGGGTTATGGGATCTGAGGAAATTACAGAGATAGGGAGGGGCTAAGGCCATGGAGGGATTTGAAAACAAGGATGAATATTTAAAATTAAGGCATTGCTTAACCAAAAGCCATTGCAAATCAGAGAGATTAAGGGCAATGGGTGAACAGGATTTAATGCGAGTTAGCACACAAGCAGCAGAGTTTTAGGTAATTTAATATATATGGAAGGTAGCAAGGAGGTTGGTGGTAAGGAAGAGCTGATCATGTATAAACTAAGCGTGAAAACTAATGCTTTGTTTGAGGATGATGTTGCTCAAGGGAAGTGTGGTGAATGTATAATTACTGATAATTCACCAGTGCACTGTGTTATGTGATTAACCCTGTGGGCTCTAACTATGGGTCATTGTGTGGCTTCACCAACAGGGGATATGTTGGGGCATGTACGGGCTCCGCCCATTGCTCCACCCCCTTTACTGGAAGTATAAGAGCTGCTGACATGCAGGGCCGCCTTCAGTGTTGTACCGGTCACAGGCAGGCTCAGTTCTAAGCTGATTAAAACCACGGTTTACTTCTCCACGTGTCTTTGAGCGAATTGATGGTCGCATCAGGAAGCATGTAGATAGAAATAGGAAATAACCAAAGATAGGTCCTTGAGGGACAGCAGAGGTAATGGTATGGGAACCGGAAAAGGAGCCATTGTAACTGTTTCTATGGCTAAGATTAGATCAAAAAGAATGGAACAATTCAGGTGCAATCCAAACAGCTGGATGATGGTGAGGAGACATTAGAGAAGGATGACACAGCAAACTCCAACAACTTTATTCCAGCATTTCTCTGCAGACTTCATCTGAGAAGATGAATGTTCTGTCACCATGCTTTATTACAGACCATATAAGAGTCACCCCTCCTCCATCCCTTGCTGGTAAAATACATTCCTTCTCCTCTGGACCGCCAATGCTGTGCTTGAGCACCTGTGAGCCCTGTCCCTCTGTGGCCAAGCCTGAAACATTTGGCCTTGTGTCAGCCAGCGGATGTTTGGCCTTGTGTCAGCCAGCGGATTTTGAACCTTCAATGGAAGAGAATGCAGGGGGGCTACAGATCCAGGAAAATTGCTTACAAATAGCACTTGCATGCTAGTCAGCAGGTGTCTATTTTAGTGTCTCCAGGAACATTAAATCATGTTAATGATCAATCAGCCCAAAATTATGGCATACAATCAGACTTTCAAACAGGCATGTCATAATAGTCCTTCACCCACTCCCCCCACCCCCCATGCATACAAATCACTAAAAACTAGCACACAGGTACAAGCAGTAATGAAAAAAGCCAAATGGTATGTGGGGCTTTATCTCAATTTGGTCTGGAATACAAAAATGAGGAATAAATGCAAAAATACTGCAGATGCTGGAAATCTGAAATAAAACCAGGAAATGGTACAAATAATCAGCAGGCCAGACAACATCTGTGGTGAGAGAACCAATGTTAATGGGCTGGATTTTTGTCAAGAGCATTAGGAAGCTGGAAAGTTCCCGACTCTATAAACCCCTCTCTGTTAAGGACGTCACGCCATCCCTGCCCGCCCCGCACTCCACCACCATGCCTTTGTGTCAGAAAAACGGAGGTGTGATGATGTTGTCCCCACCACCATCAGGGGCAGGCCCAAGGTGGCAATGGTGGCAGGTGGTTGGTCAGGCCACCAGGCTGGAAGGCCTGCCTCTGTTTATTGGAACATTGGCCCAGTTGTAATCATGACTGCCAGGCTCTTAGACTCTTATCCATCACTCACTCCAACCCTTCCGCATACCACCTCAATTCCCTTTACATCCCCCATGCCTTCCTCCATGCTCCCTCATATTTCCCATGCTTCCTTCATGCCCTCCAAATCTCTCAGGTCTACAAGGTTCCTTATTGTTCCCTTTGTATCGCCCCATATCTCTATGACCCTTCCATGTGCCCTCATACCTCCATGTCTTCATATCTCCATTATCCCTTCCATGCTCCTTCGCCGCATTCCCAATATTTGCTATGGACAGAACCAGTGAGCCATTGGCATG
Source organism: Scyliorhinus torazame (assembly GCF_047496885.1). Classification (NCBI taxonomy): domain Eukaryota; kingdom Metazoa; phylum Chordata; class Chondrichthyes; order Carcharhiniformes; family Scyliorhinidae; genus Scyliorhinus; species Scyliorhinus torazame. Next base: position 208,329,815 of record NC_092710.1, read on the forward strand.
TCTGGCAAGTCATTGAAATTATCTAGAAATTGACAACATACGCAGAAGATTTGAAGACTTTGAAAACACAACTGCTCAGCTTACAACCTTGGAAAAGTGCCAATCAATCACAGACATTCATAGTATCAATGGCAGAAGCTCTTCTCCACTTCATAACTCTTAATCCATACCAGATGACCATAGGCTGCTTTCCCCTTTGAGCAATGCTTATACAGTTGTAGAAACTAGCTTCTGAAGTCTGTTGGTGAGTAACTATCATCACATGTCGCTGAAGAAAGCAAATGGCATATTATGAGTAAATATGCACACTAATGCCTATGGGTATCTCATTGTTTTTACATATTCTCACGCATTGTCACTTTACTGGACATGCTGATATGAAATGGTGTACAGATTGTAAGCTATCTGATCAATGTAGCCCCACTTGGTAATAGTTTTACCAAAAACTCAAAAGTTTGTTAATTTAAGTCAAGTTCTTTGACTTAAGCATAAGCATATCATTTGCGTTCATATTGCAATGTTTTACTGAGGGAATGTTGCATTTTTAAAAACCTTTCCTTTCAGGTAATGTTGAAATATCAAACTTGCATTTGTCCAGTGGTGCTCTACCCTATGTACATTGTGTACTCTATTATATCCTACTTTTACCATTAGATCTACCAGTCACGTTGCTCGCAAACGGGGACCCGAGGAAGCTGATAGATGCCGGGAGAGACCTCCCCTGGGCTTCTTGACGACTGTTACGCCTCGTGAAATCTGGTTAGATATCACAATCTGAATCCCAACCACAATGGGCAGAATCCAGTCTCGCAGAGTGAGGTTGGCTTACGGTCATGTGAGAGTACCTTTAAGAAATGGATGTTTAAGCAATGTACCTTTAAGAAATTGAGCTGATCATATTACTGAAGTGATGTCAGAGGGTGGGGGGAGCTGAGCTCACTTCTGCTTTTTTGAGTTTCAGTTTGAGAACGCAGCTGGTAGTGTCTGTGTGTTTTGCTGTGAGCTGCAGGAAGAAACACAGAGCTGGTCTGTTGATGTCTGCAATCCAAAGACTATAAATATATTGAATGTAACCTCATGTCTATTTTTAAAGGTTTGAAGTCTTTTGGATTTTTAAAGGAACAGTTTGAAGGATTATTTAGTGTTGTAGTCTTTTGGGGTTATCTTTGAAGTAATGGTGTTAAGATATTCAATGTTTGTTTTTAAAAGGTTAACTTGAGTTCATGGAATAAACATGGTTTTGTTTTAAAAACCACTTGTCCATTTCTGCTGTATCACACCTGGAGAGTACGCCGTGTGCTTCCCACACCACAATCTATTAAAACTTGTGGGTCGGTTGAACTCCATGAAACACTTTGGGGTTCTGTAAACCCGGACCCATAGCATTAGAATGGACTTCAGAATTCAACCAGGAATGGTGGTCTTTATCCTAGCGGCCGCAGCCCTGGGAGATATGCTGAGGCGGTACGAGCAGGAGCTGCTCAGGGAGAACCTAGCAGTGATGGAGCCTCCCGCAGAGGAACAGGGGCCAGCTGGTGAGGATGGAGAGCCGGCTGCCCAACAGGAGGAGGTGGGTAGGAGCTTCAATATGGACCGGGCCCACCAGGACCCCGGGATGCAGGGTTCGCTACGATCGCCACGATGCCCCAGTGTGGTGAATGAATAATCCAATAATCCACCATTGTATTTGTATCTGTGCTGTTGCCCTTGTATTTGTATCTGTGCTATGCTGTTGCCCTTGTGGGCTCCTCCTATGGGCCATTGTATGGCATTATCCATAGGGGAACATGTTGGGGCCTGTATGGGCTCCGCCCATGGCTCCTCCCCTTGAAGGGAGGTATAAAGAGCAGTCGACCTGTAAGTGGTTCTCAGTATTGGATCAGTCACAGGCAGGCACTGTTCTAAGTTGATTAAAGTCACAGTTTACTTCTACTCCCGTCTTGAGTGAATTGATGGTCGCATCAATTTAATCAACTTAAACGCAACTATGGAATCGGCCCTTAAACCTGACCAGTTGGAATTCGATCCGCAGGCCGCGAAGGTGAAATAAATTTTTTCACACTGTCTCCGCTGCTTCAAGGCCTATCTCGCAGCCTCCTCCACGCCTTCCGTCACCGACGAACAGAAGCTGAGCCTCCTCCAGGCACGGGTGAGCCATCGAATCTCTGTTCAACTCAACGAGGCTTCCTCCTACACAGATGCCCACGCGATGCTCGAACGTCTCTATGTACGGCCCGTGAACGAAGTCTACGCGCGACACATCCTCACCACTCGCCGCCAGCGCCCCGGGGAATCGCTAGAAGACTACCTACGCGACCTCAAAGCCCTCGCACGCAGCTGCAACTACCAGGCCGTTACGGCCATTCAACATATGGAACTCGCCGTCCGAGACGTCTATGTGGCGGGAGTCCGGTCCAACTACGTGAGACAGCGCCTACTCGAAAAGGGAGCTCTGGACCTGGATCAGACGGTAAAGTTAGCCTCCTCTCTGGAAGTAGCATTCCAGAGCCTTACCGCGTTCCCGGCTGATCACGCGACCCCCTCGTGGACCCCCGACCAAAGACTACCCCAGGCCTGTGGCGCGCGGCCGCCCGCCCACCATGGGGGGCTGCCTGCTATTTCTGCGGCCTGTCCCAACACCCCCGGCAGCACTGCCCGGCCCGTAACGCGAACTGCAGCAGCTGCGGGAGAAAAGGACATTTCGCCAAAGTTTGCCTGGCCAGGTCCAAGAACTCTAACTCACAGGCCCGATCCTCAGGCTCACAGGCCTGCAGACCTCGCAGTGTGGCAGCGTGTCTGCCGACTCCGCCCCCTGTAGACACGTCATCAGCCTCGTGCTATCCGTGGGGGCAGCCATCTTCCGGCCCTCACAGCACGTGCGACTCACAGGGGCCACCATCTTGGCCATCCTCCCCCACGCGGCCGGCCACGTGCGACCCATGGGGGCCGCATCTTGGATGCCATCTTCCTCACCACCCGCCATGCTTGACCAACTGGGGCCACCATCTTGGCCGCCATCTGCTACGCCGCTCGACGCGTACGATCAACAAGGCAGCCATCACGGAACCACCCCTGCACCTCTGACCATGCCGGCTACCCGCAACTCAGTGCGGTCACCCTGGACCAGTCGCGACCCAAGCACCTCTGGAGCTCCATGATGACCGTCCGGGTAAATGAGCATGAGACACCGTGCCTTTTCGACTCAGGGAGCACAGAGAGCTTCATTCACCCGGACATGGTAAGACGCTGCTCGCTCCCAATTTTCCCGGTGCACCAAACCATCTCCCTCGCCTCTGGGTCACACTCGGTGCAAATCCGAGGGTGCACTACAGCAACCCTAGCAATACAGGGCGGCGAGTACCCCAATTTTAAATTATATGCAGTCCCTGACCTCTGCGCTCCTCTCCTATTGGGACTAGATTTCCAATGCAACCTCAGGAGCCTAACCCTGAAGTTCGGGGGACCCCGACCCCCACTCACCATATGCAGCCTCGCGACCCTAAAAGCCGACCCTCCCCCACTCTTCGCAAACCTCACCGCCGACTGCAAACCAGTCACCACCAGAAGCAGGCGGTATAGCATACAGGACAGGACTTTTATCAGGTCCGAGGTCCAGCAACTCTTGCGGGAGGGAGTCATCGAGGCCAGCAATAGCCCCTGGAGAGCTCAGGTGGTGGTCATCAAGACCGGGGAAAAGAACAGGATAGTTGTAGATTACAGCCAAATCATAAACCGGTACACGCAACTCGATGCGTACCCGCTTCCCCGGATTGCAGACATGGTAAACCAGATCGCACACTACCGGGTGTTCTCCACGGTGGATCTAAAGTCTGCATACCACCAGCTCCCAATCCGCCCGGAGGACCACCACTACACGGCTTTTGAGGCAGACGGCTGCCTTTTCCACTTACTCCGGGTCCCCTTTGGCGTCACGAACGGGGATTCGGTGTTCCAAAGAACAATGGACCGAATAGTGGACCGTACAGGCTGCGGACCACATTTCCGTATTTGGACAACGTCACCATCTGTGGCCATGATCAGCAGGACCACGACGCCAACCTCCACAGATTTCTCCAAACCGCCCAAACCCTAAACCTCACGTACAACAAGGAGAAATGCGTTTTCCGCACAACCAGACTTGCCATCCTCGGCTACATAGTGGAAAACGGGGTTCTAGGACCCGACCCTGACCGTATGCGCTCCCTCCTCCAACTCCCCCTCCCCCAGTGCTCCAAGGCCCTAAAGAGGTGCCTCAGGTTCTTTTCATATTATGCCCAGTGGGTCCCCAACCATGCGGACAAAGCCCGCCCACTAATCAAGGCCACCATCGTCCCACTGGCGGCCGAGGACCGCCAGGCCTTCAGCTTCATCAAGGCGGACATCGCCAAAACCGCGATGCGCGCGGCGGACGAGTCCGTTCCCTTCCAGGTGGAGAGCGACGCATCAGAGGTCGCTCTCGCCGCTACCCTCAATCAAGCAGGCAGACAGGTAGCGTTTTTTTCGCACACCCTCACCACCTCCGAAATTCGGCACTCGTCAGTCGAAAAAGAAGCCCAAGCCATCATGGAAGCCGTACGGCAGTGGAGGCACTACCTCGCTGGTAGGAGGTTGGTCACCGACCAATGATCGGTAGCCTTCATGTTCAATAATACGCAGCGGGGCAAAATCAAGAACGATAAGATCTTGAGGTGGAGGATCGAACTCTCCACCTATAATTATGATATAGAATATCGTCCTGGGAAGCTCAACGAGCCCCCAGAGCCCTGTCCCGCGTCACATGCGTCAGCGCGCAAGATGACCGACTATGGGCTATCCACGATGACCTCTGCCCGGGGGTCACCCGGCTTATCCACTATATCAAGGCCCGCAACCTGCCCTACTCCAAAAGGAGGTCAGAGCTATGACCAGGGACTGCCAGATCTGTGCGGAATGTAAATCGCACTTCTATCGACCAGATAAGGCCCACCTGGTGAAGGCATCCCGGCCCTTTGAGCGCTTCAGTATCGATTTCAAAGGGCCCCCCCCCCTCCAATAACCGCAATACATATTTCCTCAAAATTATTGATGAGTTCTCCCGCTTCCCCTCTGCAATCCCTTGCCCCAACATGACCACGTCCACCGTCATTAAAGCCCTACATAGTGTCTTCACCCTGTTTGGTTTCCCCAATTATGTCCACAGTGACCGGGGCTCGTCGTTCATGAGCGACAAACTGCGTCAGTACCTGCTCAGTAAGGGCATCGCCTCGAGCAGGGCTACCAGTTATAACCCCAGGGGAAACGGGCAGGTGGAGAGGGAGAACGCGACGGTCTGGATGACCATCCTACTGACCCTACAGTCCAGGAATCTCCCAGTTTCTCACTGGTAGGGGGTCCTCCCCGAGGCGCTCCACTCTATTAGGTCCCTACTACGCACGGCCACAAACGAGACCCCTCATGTCCGCCTATTTCTGTTCTCTAGGAGATCCACCTCAGGGGCCTCGCTTCCGTCCTGGCTGAAGACACCGGGGCCAGTCCTCCTCAGAAAACACGTCAGGAGCCATAAGTCCGATCCTCTGGTAGAGAGGGTCCAGCTCCTACACTCCAACCGCCAGTACGCTTATATCGAACACCCCGATGGCCAACAGGATACGGTCTCCCTCCGGGACCTGGCGCCCGCCGGTTGCACCACCACCACCGCCCCCCCCCACCATATCCCGCCCAAACTACCATGACCAGCGCCCCCGCCCCTATATGGCTCCCGCACTCCCTCCCGCCCGCCATCCCCCCTTCACCGATCCACAGGAATGAAGCTCCAGAAGAGACGCTCCCGGAGTCCACGTCTGTACCCGCACCGGCGCCCTCACCACCGATGCCAGCATGGACAAGCTCGACACCCAGGCCAGCACCGACGGCAGAGCTTCGCCGATCACAGCGCACAATCCGTGCGCTGGACCGGCTTAACTTATGAAACCCGTCACCCCCGCGGACTTCATTTTTTTAACAGGGGGTGAATGTGGTGAATGTATAATGCCAATAATCCACCATTGTATTTGTATCTGTGCTGTTGCCCTTGTATTTGTATCTGTGCTGTGCTGTTGCCCTTGTGAGCTCCTCCTAGGGGCCATTGTATGGCATTACCCATAGGGGAACATGTTAGGGCCTGTATGGACTCCACCCATGGCTCCTCCCCCTGTAGGTGGTTCTCCATATTGAATCAGTCACAGGCAGGCACTGTTCTAAGTTGATTAAAGCCGCGGTTTACTTCTACTCCCGTCTCGAGTGAATTGATGGTCGAATCACCCAGGTACAGGAGTGATCTATGAGCACAGGCCCATGACGGACCAAATTTCACAAATCAAAAGATGTTCCACTCGATGAACGTGCAGCTGGTTTGTAATCAAGAGCTGTGCATCATGCACTTCATCTTGACACACTCAGCGGTTCCTGACACCTTCAAAGCACTCCCTTTGGTGAGGCCTTGTCCGAAGATGAGGATGCGGAAGATGGCCATGATGGGCAGAGCATGGGGACCAGACAGGCACAGGAGCGGAACAATGTATGTGCTTCGGCCGGCACGCGCAGGACGTTCTAATCGCCTCCAGGTTCACTGACTAAGGGGCCTGGCCAACGGCATCCCACCCCCACTTCCCAATCTCCCATCTCATGACCACCTCCACCATCCACTCATCCCCCCCTCCCTTTCTCCCACTCAGCACCCCTCTGCAGCCAGCCCAGCCCAGCCCATCCCTCACAAACTTCTGACAGATCACCGAGGCAGGTTGGAACTTTTGTGCACAGGTGTTTATTTTGAAAATAACATGGAATCATCACTTTGAAGGTTTGTGCCCTAGCCCTTTATGCTATCCCACGAGTTGCACAACTTAACTGTTGTCTACCTTTCTGGCCTTACGGGCCCCAATAGTATGTCCAGGTAGATCCCCAGGCAGTACTTCGGGGGTGAAGGCAGCCTGCTGTGGTAAAAGTCCACCGCCCTGTGACATGGGTCCCATTTGGTGGCCGTCCTCTGCAGAGTAAAGGCCTGGATGGGTGCAGCATATGTGTGGTAAACCACGTTATTGTCTTATATTCATTGTGCTGTATTGTACATGCCTGGGCTTGTCCAGGCTGGCTCCGCCTCTGGCTCCTCCCCTCAGGCTTCTGTATAAAATTGGCAAGTCTCCGCCTCCGGACCCAGTTCGGGTCCAGAGGCAGGAGGCTTGCTGTTTAGTGTATTAAAGCCTCAGTTACGTTTATCACTCATCGTCTATTATTGATGGTGTATCAATTTAAACTTCTAAAGATGGACTCTTCACTCAAGATAAACTCCTCACTCAAGCCTGATCGTTTGCAACTGGACCCACAAGCAGCTGACACTACAGAGACTTTTGAACACTGGCTAAGCTGCTTCGAGGCGTACCTCGCATCTTTCAACGAAGACGTCACAGACTTCCAGAAGAAGAAGGTCCTCCACGCACGGGTGAGCCCAAGAGTCTTTAATTATTAGAAGGGGGGGACACTCGGCCTCCCAGAGACAGTCCAGCTCTCCAACTCACTGGAGGTGGCCTACCAGAACATGGGGGCCTACACCTCCGACCGCGCGGCACCCTCGTGGGCGCAGCCATCAACCAACCCGGGTGTGACGCAAGCCTGCGCCGTGCAGCGGCCCGCCAACGCTGGAGGCCCAAAGTGCTACTTCTGCGGCCAGAGTAATCACCCTCGACAACGCTGCCCGGCAAGGAACATGACCTGTAATGGCTGTGGGAAGAAGGGACACTTAGCAAAAGCCTGCCAGGCCCGACCCCCCTCTAAACCGTCTAGGCCCAGCAGCGCTGCATGCTACCTGTTGGGGCCACCCCCAGCTGTCGCGCCACCCGCCATGTGCGACCCGTGGGCGCCGCCATCTTTAATTTCGGCTGACACGTGCGACCCACGGGGGCCGCCATCTTGGACGCTATCTTACACCCCACCCGCTACGTGTGACCCACGGGGGCCGCCATCTTGGATGCCATCTTGGGACCACTCCGCAGCCTCCCGGGAGCCCTGCTCACACGACCGTACACTGGCCGCCGCCAACTCTGACCGGCCTGCCGACGCCTTCCAACACTCGCCTCCGTCACACTCGACCAGTCCCGGCCGCACCAGCTCTCGAAGTCCACGATGACCGTCCGGATCAACGGGCACGAGATGGCCTGCCTTTTCGACTCCAGGAGCACAGACAGCTTCATGCACCCAGATACGGTAAGGCGCTGCTCCCTCCCCATCCTACCCACGACCCAGAAAATCTCCCTGGCTTCCGGATCCCACGCAGTGGAAATCCAGGGGCACTGTGTCGTGACCCTCACTGTGCAAGGCGTAGAGTACACCAACTTTAAACTCTACGTCCTTCCCCATCTCTGCGCTGCCCTATTACTGGGGCTCGACTTCCAGTGCCATCTGCAGAGCCTTACCCTAAAGTTCGACGGACCCCTGCTCCCCCCTCACCGTCTGTAGCCTCGCGACCCTTAAGGTCGCCCCACCCTCCCTCTTCGCAAACCTCACCCTGGACTGTAAGCCCGTCGATACCAGAAGCAGATGCTACAGTGCCCAGGACAGGGCCTTTATCAGGTCGGAGGTCCAGCGATTCCTGCGAGAGGGGATCATTGAGGCTAGTAACAGCTCCTGGAGAGCCCAAGTGATGGTTGTCAAGACTGTGGAGAAGCACCGGATGGTCAGCGATTATAACCAGACCATCAACCGGTACACGCAGCTCGATGCGTACCCCCTCCCCCGCATATCTGACATGGTCAATTAGATTGCGCAGTAGCGAGTTTTCTCTGCAGTCGACTTGAAGTTCGCGAACCACCAGCTCCCTATCCGCCCGGAGGACCACCAATACACTGCCTTCGAGGCAGATGGACGCCTCTACCACTTCCTCAGGGTTCCCTTCGGCGTCACCAACGGGGTCTCGGTCTTCCAAAGGGAAATGGACCAAATAGTTGACAAAGTACGGGCTACGGGCCACGTTCCTGTACCTAGACAACGTCACCGTCTGCGGGCGTGACCAGCAGGACCATGACAAGAACCTCCAGCTCTTCCTCCACACCACTAAACTCCTGAACCTAACTTATAATAGAGAGAAATGCGTCTTTCGCACAACCCACCTGGCCATCTTCGGCTACGTCGTGGAACACGGAGTCCTAGGGCCCGACCCCGACCACATGCACCCCCTCCTGGAATTCCCCAACCCCCCAAACCCACCCCCACTGCCCCAAGGCCCTGAAGAGATGCCTGGGGTTCTTCTCCTACTATGCCCAGTGGGTCCCCAATTACGTGGACAAAGCCCGCCCATGGATCAAGTCCACCACGTTTCCCCTGATGACTTGAGGCCCGACTGGCCTTCAATCACATCAAAGCAGACATCGCCATAGCCGCGATGCACACTGTGGACGATTCCATCCCTTTCCAAGTGGAGAGCGATGCGTTGGACTTTGCTCTGGCCGCTACACTCATCCAGGTGGGCAGGCCCGTGGCTTTCTTCTCCCGTACCCTCCAGCCTCCAAAATTCGACACTCCTCCATTGAAAAGGAGGCCCAAGCCATAGTAGAAGGGGAGGTCAGATCCGTGACCAGGAACTGCTAGGTCTGCGCGGAGTGCAAACCACACTTCTATCGGCCAGACAGAGCACATCTGGTAAAGGCCTCCCACCCTTTTGAGCGCCTCAGCATGGACTTCAAAGGCCTCCTCCCCTCCACTGACCGTAACGTGTACTTCCTCAACATCGTTGACAAGTACTCCAGATTCCCCTTCGCCATCCCCTGCTCTGACATGACCTCTGCCTCCGTTATCAAGGCCCTGCACAGCCTTTTCACCCTGTTCAGGTTCCCCGCCTACATCCACAGTGATCGGGTCTCCTCCTTTATGAGCGACGAGTTGCGTCAGTTCCTTCTCAGCAAAGGCATCACCTCCAGCAAGACGACCAGCTATAACCCCGGGGGAAACGGACAGGTGAAGAGGGAGAACGCGACGGTCTGGAAGGCCGTCCTCCTGGCCCTACGGTCGAAATGTCTCCCAGTCTCCCGCTGGCAGGAGGTCCTCCCCGATGCGCTCTACTCCATCCAGTCACTTCTATGTACAGCCACTAACCAGACTCCTCATGAGCGTATGTTTGCCTTCCCCAGGAAGTCCACCTCCGGGGTCTCGCTTCCGTCCTGGCTGACAGTCCCGGGGCCCGTCCTTCTCCGGAAGCATGCGAGGAGCCATAAAATCGACCCCCTCGTCGAGAAGGTCCTGCTGCTCCATGCAAACCCCCAATATGCCTACGTGACACACTATAATCGGGATTTGGCTCCTGCAGGCTCCCTGGCGACCACTACTACCAAACCCCACCCTACACCGTCGTCCGCCACCTCCGCCCACTTCCCTCACGAACTGACTCCCGCAGGCTCACCGAGGACAGGCACCACCACCTCCGCCCATACACCGCGCCCCCCTTCGCTGACTCAACATCTGGATGAAGAAGAAAAAGTCAACACACTCCCGGGCGCGCAGGTCTCGACGCCAGCGCCCACACCACAGCCGGGTCTGAGGCTGTCACAGTGGAAGGTTAAGGCCCCCAACAGACTGGACCTTTAAGACCACGTCACCCACGCCGGACTTTTTTTAAACAGGGGGTGAATGTGGTAAACCACGTTATTGTCTTATATTCACTGTGCTGTATTGTACATGCCTGGGCTTGTCTAGGCTGGCTCCGTCTGTGGCACAGAGTGTTCTAGACCACTCGCACAGAGTGTCCTAGTCCTTGGGCATCCTGACCGATGGCCGGTAGCTTCGCCCCAAGGCCTCCACCACTGGCCACCCGTGCAGTGTTGGCCTGAGTATCACGCATTGTCAGCGCCATCTCCTGCCCCTGCATGCGGTTGCACTCCTTCAACTGTACCTTCAGGTGCTGGATGGTTGCTGACACCCCCTCATCAGTCTCTGGATCTGTGTTTGCATTTCCATTAGCAAAGAACAGACAAAGAAAAGTACAGCACAGAAACAGGCCCTTCGGCCCTCCAAGCCTGCACCGACCATGCTGCCTGCCTGAACTAAAACCCCTACCCTTCCAGGGACCATATCCCTCTATTCCCATCCTATTCATGTATTTATCAAGACGCCCCCTTAAAAGTCACTATCGTCCCTGCTTCCACTACCTCCTCCGGCAGCGAGTACCAGGCTCCCATCACCCTCTGTGTAAAAAAACCTGCCGTGTACATCTCCTTTAAACCTTGCCACTCACACCTTAAACCTATGCCCTCTGGTAATTGACTCTTCCTGGGAAAAAGCCTCTGACTATCCACTCTGTCCATGTCCCTCATAATTTTGCAGACTTCTATCATGTCAACGCTCAACCTCCGTCGTTCCAGTGACAACAAACCAAGTTTCTCCAACCTCTCCTCATAGCTAATGCCCTCCATACCAGGAAACATCTTGGTAAATCTTTTCTGCACCCTCTCCAAAGCCTCCACATCCTTCTGGTAGTGTGGCGACCAGAATTGAGCACGATACTCCAAGTGTGGCCTAACTAAGGTTCTATACAGCTGCAACATGACTTGCCAATTTTTAAACTCATTGCCCCAGCTGATGAAGGCAAGCATGTCGTATGCCTTCTTGATTACCTTCTCCACCTGCGTTGCCACTTTCAGTGAGCTGTGGACCTGTACATCCAGATCCCCCTGCCTATCAAACTCAAGAGTTCTGCCTTTCCTGTATATTTACCATCTGTATTAGACTTTCAAAAATGCAGTGCCTCACATTTGTACGGATTAAACTCCATTTGCCACCTCTCCGCCCAAGTCTTCAACCAATATATATCCTGTTCTATCCTCTGACAGTCCTCATCGCTATCCGCAATTCCATCAACCTTTGTGCGTCAACAAACTTACCAGTTACATTTTCCTCCAAATCATTTATAAATTACAAACACCAACAGTCCCAGCAATGATCCCTCAGGAATGCCACTAGTCACAGCTCTCCATTCAGAAAAGCACCCTTCCACTGCACTACCCTCATCAATCACCTTCGGCATTTCCTTGAAAAACCCGATCAAGTTAGTGAGACACGATCTCCCCATCACAAAACCATGTTGCCTCTAGCTAATACATTCACTTATTTCCAAGTGGGAGTAAATCCAATCTCGAAGAATCCTCTCCAATAATTTCCCTACCACTGACATAAGGCTCACCGGCCGGTAGTTACCTGGATTATTCTTGCTACCTTCCTTAAACAAAGGAACCACATTGTCTATTCTCCAATCCTCTGGGGCCTCCCCTGTAGCCAGTGAGGATACAAAGATTTCTCTCGAGGCCCCAGCAATTTCCTCCCTTGCCTCTCTCAGTATTTTGGGGTATATCCCATCAGGCCTTGGGGACTTAGCGACCTTAATGTTTTTCAAGACCCCGAATACCTCCTCCTTTTTGATCTCAACATGACCCAAACTATCTGCACACCCTTCCCCAGCTCATCATCCACCAAGTCCTTCTTTTTGGTGAATACTGACGCAAAGTACTAATTTAATACCTCGCCCGTTTCCTCTGACTCCACGCAAAGATTACCTCCCCTGTCCTTGAGTGGGCCAGCCCTCTCCCTGGCAACCTTCCCTACTGTTTATATATGTGTAAAAAGCCTTGGGATTTTCTTTAATCCTGCTGGCCAATGACTTTTTGTGACCCCTTTTAGCCCTCCTGACTCCTTGCTTAAGTTTCTTTCTACTTTCCTTGTATTCCACGCTTGCTTCATGTGTTCCCAGCCTTATAGCCCTGACAAATGCATCCTTTTTCTTTTTGACTAGGCTCACAATATCTCTCATTATCCAAGGTTCCAGAAACTTGCCATATTTATCCTTCATCCTTACAGGAATGTGCCGGTCCTGAACTTACATTTGAAAGCCTCCCACAAGCCAGATGTTGATTTGCCCTTAAACATCTGCCCCCAATCTAGATTCTACAGTTCCTGCCTAATATTGTTGCCCTTTCAAGAAGCCTTAAACCCATCTGGACGGCAGCTAGTCTCTGCGGTTGGGCTGCCCTCTCACCGTCCGCTACCTCAGGGATTCCTACCTCCACTTGATAACCCACAGAATGTCTGTGGTGCGCACCAGATTGTGCCCCAGGAGCCTCTCCACTGAAGTGTCCATCCGAGGTGCTTGTCTCTGGGATGGTGGAAGGTGTTGACGGGAAGACGCCGGTGTGGTACTCTGGGGTCTCGGGCTTTGGGGGCTTGTGTCACTGTCCGTTGTCTCCTTGTCGCTTGGGCTGGGGCCGTGGGCAGGGGCCTCCAGAAGGGCCCATCTCGTCGACAGGAGAACCATGACATGACGCATGATTCGATCGTGGGTTTGGATGGTGGTGGTGCTGGTGAAGGGATGGGGGGGGCGGGGGGGGGGGGGGGGGGGTGCCATATATGCCATGGGAAAAGGCAACACAGTGCGGTCTCATTCGATGCCCAATGCCGACCTCCACCTCGGCAATTGCCCTCTCCCTGGGCCCACCAACCAGCGACGCTGCGGGGCCACAGGTCTGCTCTCTCTTTTTGCGGTTATCCGCTGCCTTCTCCTGGGGTTCAGGCATCCAAAAAGCGCACAGTGTTGGACAGTTGGACATGGGCAGCACAGGGGTGGGCAGCTGGGGACCTTTGTGGCCAAGGCACATAGCCATGGTGGCCGGTATGTGTGCTGGCATGTGGTGCAGGGTGGGGTGTGTGCACACACTGCTGAAGGGTGGGGTTCGGTCTCCATCTCAAGGGTGGGGAAGTGGAGGTTATGGGTGTTTGGAACGGGAGATGGTGCCAGGGCACAGTGCTGCCTACTCACCCTGGACGCCCTGAGGAGGTTCCTTCAGCAATGCTGTCTGGTGCTTGCAGTGGGACCCACGCGCTCACAGCCTCTGCACCTGTGCCCAGGCCCGATATACAACAGCAAGTGGCAGCCTTCTTCCCACCCTGGGGAACAGGGTGGCCCCTCTATCCTCCACCACATCCAGTAAGGACTCGAGCTCCGCATCTACGAACTGGGGTGCCGTTTTCCATGCTGCCATCTTGTTGGCTGGACTGAGTGTGTGTGGGGAGTGAAGTGCTAATATGCGGCTGCAGCTTGTCAGCCTCTCGGGTGACAATCCTGACCCCGGAAAATTGGACACCATTTTCATTGGAAGCGCTCGTGTTCCATGTGACACCGGTGCTAGCCCCTTAATGAATCACAAACCAGGACCGGCGGCAATTTTGTTGTCACAGAATTTCACCGATTCAGTCCTGGCGTCAGAATGTGGGGCTGGATTTTCCCACCAGCCCACTGTGTCTTTGTCGGTGACGGAGACTCTTCACATCCAACCATTCCAGTTCATACTGGCACTTTTCTGGCTCCACCGTAACAATTCAACGTTGCACTATTTTAGCCCAAATGCTAATGTTTACACTCCCCCCCCCCCCCCCCCCCCCCCCCCGCCCCCGCCCCCGCCCCCCACTCCCTCTCATTTATTGTAAAAACCTTTATACCTGTACATCATGAACTCTCCCGAGTGGCTCCTTTCCGAACTATCTATTATCTACTTTCTTCTCTCGGTATCCATTTCTCCTTCCCTTTCCCTATTGTTTTCACCTTCCTATTCTCCTTCACTGCCATCCTATTCCCTATCGATTGTCATCCATTTCTTCCATTTTGTTGCAACCTTGTCATTCCCTCATTTCCTCCCCTTCTCAGTACCATTGATCCACCTCTCTCCCCTTCTCACTATCACCCTCTAGTTTTCATGGTCAACTTGTTTTCTTATGTCCTCCCATGTATTCCCTTAGGAGGATAAGTAGACTTAAAGATACAGATCAACCATGATCTAGCTGAATGGTGGAATAGGCTTAACGTGTGGGACACATTCCTGTTCCTGGTGGATCCATATACTGCCAGATATGGTTAGCTATGGCCATATCTTACATTAAATATGTACTTGAAACACACTATTACAGCTTTCATTAGTGCTTGGAGCACTTTACTCCTGAAATATGCTTTTTTCATTAGTATTCAGTAAACCTTTCCTGCAATGACAACCTCTACAATTACATTAACAAGGTTTGGGGAATTTGTGCTGGTTAAAACATCCATTTCAGGCGCATTGAAACATCTTCATATTTTTTATTGCAGTTAATAAATTCATTTTCACTAAAACACAACGTAACAGCATCCTGTGTTATCATTAATGATTCATGATTCATAAGAAAATAAAATGACTATCTCAAATTCATAATTAAGAAAGATGTTTCAAAATGTTTTCCATTGTCAGCATGGAACCTGTAATATCCAGCAGGGACCTGAAATGCATTGCCACTGACCATCTGAATGCAAGATTCATTAGGTCCTCAGAAAATATTCAAATACTCAAACTGTGTTAATATAGATTCACTTATTTGATTTCACCTACCTGCCTCCCCCCACCTACCAGTAGTCTTGAATGTCACAGCAGTCATAGTTCCTCCGAGAGTGAATCAGTGAGTCATAGCAGTCTGCCCAATGGAGCGCCTATCTCATAGGCGACAATGCTAATGAGGCACGAGCTTCAAAATGACTTCTTTGCAAATCCAATTCTCCAAATCTACCCCTTAATTTTGAATGAACTTAACCACAAATCCCACAGAAGAAACTCATGGAGAGATTCATTGGGTTATTTGTAGTCAGGACCATTGTGAATAGTTTGCTCCATGTTGGTTGAGGCATTGCTGTTGACAGGATTATTAATACTGTGGCACTATTGACAACAACCTTTGGATCAAAGATCTAATATTAATCTTCATTTATTTTTCTAACCAGATCTCCAGCAGAGTTACACTTTTGCAATGTTACCAAGGCTACCATTTTCTTTTTTTCTGCAATAAATTGAAATTTGTATTACATAATATAATAATGCCTGCTGAGTAGGGTGCCATGGAAGCAATACTTTCTTGTTATATTATATAGAAAATAAGCAGGAACGCACACTCCAACCTTACTTTAAAGGAACCAGTGCGGCCACTCCCCACTCATGCCCCCCCCCCCATTTTCCATCGCTTCTGGCCCCAACCCCGATTGGTGCCAGCCCTGATCCCTTTGATATCCCCTCAATCCCTGGTACACCATTCCTTTACCTTCTCATCCCCGATTCCAATCTGTAGGCCATGGATGTCAACCCAATCCCTGGACCTACTTGCCTGAAGCCATTGTGATAGCAGCAACCTATTTTCCACTCCTTTGGCGAAATTCTCCCGAAACGGCGCGATGTCCGCCGACTGGCGCCCAAAACGGCGCCAATCAGACGGGCATCGCGCCGCCCCAAAGGTGCGGAATGCTCCGCATCTTTGGGGGCCGAGACCCAACATTGAGGGGCTAGGCCGACGCCGGAGGAAATTCCGCCCCGCCAGCTGGCGGAAATGGCCTTTGTTGCCCCGCCAGCTGGCGCGGAAATGACATGTCGGGGCAGCGCATGCGCGGGAGAGTCAGCGGCCGCTGAAAGTTTCCCCCGCATGCGCAGTGGAGGGAGTCTCTTCCGCCTCCGCCATGGTGGAGACCGTGGCGGAGGCGGAAGGGAAAGAGTGCCCCCACGGCACAGGCCCGCCCGCGGATCGGTGGGCCCCGATCGCGGGCCAGGCCACCGTGGGGGCACCCCCCGGGGCCAGATCGCCCCTCGCCCCCCCCAGGACCCCGGAGCCCGCCCGCGCCGCCTTGTCCCGCCGTTCAAAAGGTGGTTTAATCCACGCCGGCGGGACAGGCAATTTATCGGCGGGACTTCGGCCCATCTGGGTCGGAGAATCCAGCGGGGGGGCCCCGCCAACCGGCACGGCCCAATTCCCGCCCCTGCCGAATATCCGGTACCGGAGACTTCGGCAACCGGCGGGGTCGGGATTCACGGCAGCCCCCGGCTATTCTCCAACCCGGCGGGGGATCGGAGAATGACGCCCCTTGTCTGCAGTCTCGGATGTTGCATTGGCTCCAGTACAATCCAACCAGAGACCCAATATCTTGGAAGGCTCAGGCCTTAATCAGATTGAGGGGATGTAACTGGCCATCCCCATGTGTCCATGGCTAAATTCCTGGGAAAATATTTCAAAGAGAACAATTAGAATTGAAAAGGTGTCCAAATTATCTCATAATCCTAAAGATACAAACATATGAATTTGAGGATTTTAACACTGCACGGTGGCATAGTGCAGCCCCCGTCCATGTCCAGCCCCCATGTCCCGTACATTGCCATCCACTCACCCCCCTCCTCCTCCTCTTCATCTGGAGAGGTGTGCCCTACCTCATGATCCTCCCCCTCCTCCTCCAGCACATCGCCCCTCTGCTGGGCTATATTGTGGAGTACGCAGCAGACCACAATGATGCGGCCGACCCTCCTTTACTCGTGCTGGAGGGCCCCTCCAGAGCGGTCCAGGCACCTTAATCGCGTCTTCAGCGCCCCAAAGCACTTCTCGACCACACCCCTGGTCGCACAATGGGCCTCATTGTAGCGGGTCTCCGTGTCGTTCTGTGGCCCCCCTATAGGTGTCATCAGCAACAACTGCAACGGGTAATCCTGTCGCCCAGCAACCAGCCCCGCAGTCGGGGGGTGGGTGTCCCTCGAAAATGCCGGGGATGAATGATTGCGCCAGGATAAACGAGTCATGCACACTGCCAGGCTACCAGGCGCAGACGTGCAGGATCTTCATCTGATGGTCACAAAGCACCTGAACGTTCATGGAGTAGGACCCCTTCCTGTTCATGAACACCGGCCTGTTATCCGCTGGTTTACCGCATGGCAACATGCACCCCATCAATTACCCTCTGTACATGGGTATCCTGGCGATGGCAGTGAAGCCTGCTGCCCGGGCATCCTGATGGCCGTTGTCCACAGGGAACTGAATGTAGCAGTTCGCGATGTCAGGGTATCCGTCACTGCACGGATGCACCGGTGCACCGATGCCTGCGAGATGCCGGACAGGTCCCCACTCGGTGACTGGAACGACTCTGTTGCATAGAGGTTAAGGGCGACTGTCACCTTGACAGCCACCGGTAGCGGGTGTCCCCCTAGTCCCACGCGGTGCCAGATATGCCATCAAGTAGCAGATATGGCGGACGGTTTCCCGGCTCATCCGGAGTCTCCTCCTGCATGCCCGGCCCGGGAGTTCCTCGAAGGACATGCGGCGCCGGTACACACGGCGCCTCATCAGGTGCCTCAGTGGCACGACCTCCTCCTCCTCACCCCCCACCCCTCCCCCCCTCCGCTCCTCCTCATCGGCATCCTCTTCCTGTGACTCCCCCTCGTCTTGGTCCTCCTCCTCCTCGGCCTGTCGGGCGGGCGGCCCTCCAGCTGCCACCTGCCCCTCCGTGGCCCACTCCTCTGTTGCAGCCTCGGCCTCCTCTCTGTGACGCCTATGCTCCTGCTCCCACAGGACTGCATGCAGGGCAGCAGCCCCGGCCATGGCGGCCAACATCGCTGGAAAATGCCTAAACATTATGATCTGCAGGGGGTGGGGTGGACAAAGTTTCATCATGGCACATACCCCCTCCGCAAACAGGTGCCATGGTCTATATGGCTGCCCCTGTTGGCAGCTCGCGCCCCAGCCACGCGTGCCCCCCACCCCCGCCCCTTCGGTGCCCTGACTCCTGTCATCCATCCCTCCTGCCAGGGCCACAGTTTAATGGCACTGCCCTCACTGGGGGCTGCCTTGGGTGCGGCCCTGGATCTACCCTCCGGTGGGTGCCGCTGGCTAGGTGGGGTGCCCTGTGAGGGATCCGACACCCATCCAAACGGCCGAGTGGCCTGCGCTCAGCTAGCGCCCGGGATGGGTTCCCAACAACATGGACACCGTAATGGCGTCTGTGGCATTGGAACTGTCCTGTCATAGTGGGTGGTTCCCAACCGCCACGGCTGTCTGCCCCCCCCCCCTTCCCCGACCACCCCCCCGACCCTGGAAGGCCCCCCCCACCCCCTGCAGCTGCCACCGCTACGTCCGTTTTGCCGGCCCAAAGCGCCCCCCCTTGCCGACCCCTACCTCTTCAGGACGCCTCGTCAGCCAACATGTCTGGCTGATGATTTTGTATAGGTAGTTAGAGCCACGCCGTCGTGACTTCGGAACTTGCCGTCGGGACTTCGGCCCATCCGGGGGGCAACATCGTTTGGTGCCCGGAGTATCGTTCGTCCGGCCAACTCCCGCGAATCTCCGGGCTATGTGGTGCCCACCACGATCGTACGATTTTTGGGGTTGAGGAGATTCGGTAACCGGCTTTGGAACAGCATTGCGGGCCGTTTCGCCGTAAACGCCTATTCTTAAGCCGAGCAACGGCTCGGAGAATCCTACCCATAATTATAGCTATTTTTATATATCTTTATTGCGGTGGAATTCTGATAGCTTTATTAGAAGTAATGTATTTTACAAGAATAAGCAGCAACTTCAAGGGAGCAATGGAAGTTAAGGCATAAATAATCTACAAAATTGCAGGGAGAGAATTTGATGAGTGCTTTTGATTAAAATGCTTTCCAGAGCATGGGGAATCTATGTTGGATCATATCATCCTTGATCCATGTCCTGTTAATATTTTTTAAAATAAAATATTGACTTGTATTTTTAGTGCACCCTAGACAAATGTATTACGTCTAAAAGATTGTGTATGTAATTGCTTTTACAAAATCACTCAAAATATACAAAAAATATAAGCCTGAAAATCTTGGCAGTAAAGATCCTACAAATGTTGTTGCTTCACAGCACCAGGGTCCCAGGTTCAAATCCCAGCATGGGTCACTGTCTGTGCGGAGTCTGCACATTCTCCCTGTGTCTGCGTGGGTTTCCTCCGGGTGCTCCAGTTTCCTCCCACAAGTCCCGAAAGCCGTACTGTTAGGTCATTTGGACTTTCTGAATTCTCCCTCTGTGTACCCGAACAGGCACCGGAATGTGGCGACTCGGGGATTTTCACAATAACATTGCAGTGCTAATGTAAGCCTACTTGTGACAATAAAGATTATTATTTAAAAATGTGAGAATTGTGCTGAAATTGTACAGAGCATTTATAAATGTATAAATACTGTCCCCATGTCTTTCATGGAATTTGTAAGCTCACTCATTTTGTGTTGCTCTCACTTACCATAACCATAAGACCGTAAAGCGTATGAGCAGGAGTGGGCCACTCGGCCCATCAAGTCTGCTCCGCCATTCAATGAGATCATGGCTGATCTGGCATAATCCTCAACTCCACTTTCCAGCCTTGATTCCCATAGTGATTAAAAATCTTGGCGTTTATCTGCTTTGTTCAGCTGTAATGCATTGGGTTAGGCACTAGGACCATCCTTGAGTACCAGCATGTTTGTTGGTTCACTGTTTAAAAATAGAGGGTCTCTTATTTAAGATGGAGATGAAAATAATGTTTTTCTCTCAGAGAGCGGTGGAGGCAGGGCCAAAGGCAGAGTTAGACAGATTCTTGACTAACAAGGGAATCGAAGGTTATCAGGGAATATAGACGGAATATGGAGTTGAGGCCACAGTCGGATTGCCATGATCTTATTGAATGGTAGAGCAGACATGAGTGACCAAAGGGTCCATTCCTGCTTCTAATTCATACGGTTTTATTTTTTGTATGTCCGCTCTGTTAACCTTCAACATAGAGACAATTTCCTTTGTTACCTTTGGTAGGAGTGGATAAGGAACATTTCTGGGTGTAAACAGACACAGTTCAAGATGAACAGTGATTGGTACACTTTTTTCAACTTTCCTATTTCTGTGAACAGCTGTGGAAATTCAGCTTGGAAGTTTTTAGATGGATCTTCTTGGTTGTCCAGATCCCTGTACTCTGAAAATGTGATGCAAGTCGGTACAAGCTTTCCACTTCAGAGTGAATGACTCTGTTTCAGGATCACAGAATAGATTCAGTGATTTTTCTCTCTATATATATTGAAGGGTTACATTGTCCTATGACCTTGAGCTCTGCACCTCCTGGCTGTGTAATTTTATCCACAATGGCTAAAGAGACCTTTTCTCCAACCACAGTTCAGCATCAGAAAGAACCTAAACTGCTCCACCTGTTTCTAAATGAAAGTGTATCTTGTTTTCCTCTAATAGGATATCAGCACTCCACTTCCGCTTGCTTCCTGGATCTCTCCAGGAAAAGCATCTCAATATCACTGAGAGATTCTATGTCATGGATCTTGCCCCTTCCAAAGACTTGGCTTTTAGCTTATTCTGCATAAGCCTCTTGCTGTAATACATACCTTTTTTGTAAAAATGGCATTCAGTGTCTTTGACAAGACAATTTCATGTCGGTATTTTTTCCCACCACACCGATTACAGTTAGTTGGGGAAGTTAATCAATGTTTTCCTGCATGTGTTTCTTTTTGACGGACACCACTCTGCTTTTAAATTTAACATAATCCACTGAGTCGGTCAGTTTTAGGATATGGTTTTCCCTGACTTCCCAAATCACAGATTGATTTTGCTTCCTGACCTCAGCTTGTCTGCTCAGTTGAATTGCCTTTATAAAGGTTAAATCATCCACAACTGCAAATTCTCAGACAATGCTTCATCCAAGACCCTGACAACAATTCTGTCCCTGATCACTTCATCTTTTAGCTGTCATATTCACAGAAAGTCTTTACAGAGCATTTATAAATGTATCAATACTGTCCCCATGTCTTTCAGTACACTTGTTAAATTCAGCCTATCCAACAATGGTATCTTTTTGCAGATTGAAGTATTCATAAAGTGCTTCTATGACTTAATCGTTCATAGTCTTTTCTTCATCGATCCCTTGCCCTGACTATAATATCTGCACAGCCACCTATCGCATATAACTTAATGATTACTGCTAACCACTGGGCTTCACTATGCTGCCCAATGCAGGATGATTCCTGGTAAATCTTTGGCATCAGTTCAGATCTGGTCTGCCTGGTTAAAATCTGACCTGCTCAAAGCTTTCTGATAATGGCAGAGATCGTTCCCTGCTAGGTCTTTCACTGCCACCAGATTTTATATTTGGTCTAATTATGCGAACACAGATCAACAACTTGGAGGTTACCAAAATCCATGTGACGCATCTAACTTGGTGAAAAAACGTGCCTGCGCCATCTCACTGGTGAGCTCCTCCCGCTTCGGGATGGGGTAATGTTCACGCATTATATTCTTATTGAGATCCTTGGGATCAATACAGATGCGCAGGTCTCCCGAAGGCTTTCTAACACATACCATCGAGCTGACCCAGTCAGTCGGTTCGGTTACCTTGGAAATGATGCCCTGTTGCTGAAGATCCTTGAGCTGTGCCTTCAGGCAATTCCTCAGCGGAGCCGGGACCTGGCATGGTGCGTGGACCACTGGCGTGGCATCAGGTCGTAGCAGAATCTTGTATCGATATGGCAACCCGTTGAACACATCTGGATACTGAGCGAGGATGTCGTCAATGCCGGCCTGAAGATCCACATTGGAGGATGTGGTTGCGTAAACCCGCTGCACAAGGTTCAGCTGCTTGCAGGTCTGCGCGCCAAGTAGGGATGCCCTGTCTGGCTTGACAATTTCAAAACGTAACCGTGCATGGGTGCTCCGGTTGGAGACGAGTAGATTCCAGAATCCCAGTGCCGTGATGGCATTTCCGTTGTAGTCCAGGAGCCTGCAGGCTGCTGGAAGAACCTTGGGGGGCTTCTTAATGTGTTTGAAATCTGCCTGTGAGAGGAGGTTGGCAGAAGCACCTGTGTCTAGCTTAAACTGGATGGAGCAGTGGTTGACCTGCATCACCGCACGCCATTCGTCCGCAGAATCCACAGCGAGGATGGATTGAATTTGTGATGAGTTGGATGTGGCATATTCACATTTGGTAATGCTGCCCTCAAAGTAGGCGGAGTCCATGCATTCTTCCTCTGGATCCGTTGTGTTGCCAGGACCAGAATCCTGCAATCGTTGTTGCACACTCTGAATGTGCCGTCGTCGGTATTGGGAGCGCTGGCCCCTGACTGGTGGTGCAGACCTGCACAAGGCTGCATAGTGTTCAGGCTTCCCGCAGTTTAAATATCGCCTGTCTCTTGCAGTGCAGTGTTTCTTTAAGTGGGCGTTGCCACAGTTTGAGCACGTCATGACGTTAGCATCCTGACGCTCCGCGCGTCGTTGCACATGCGCAGTGCAGGTGTCGGCCACTTCGTTATCCTGTTTGCATCGCGCATGCGTGGAGCCCCAGGAAAAGCGTGCGAAATGGCCACTTTCATCAATGCTGTGGCGCTACATCCGGGATATGGCCTGCACACTCTCTGCCTCGTGGGAGGCAAGTTTCTCATTTTCAGCCGATTTGTACTGGGCATAGTGATTTTTGGCATGCTCATGCACTGTGCATGTTTCAATCGCAACTGGCAGGGTCATATGCTTGATTTTCAGTAGCTGCTCTCTCAGACCATCAGAGTGAACTCCAAAAACGATTTGGTCTCTCATCATGGAGTCAGCAATATCACCAAAGTTGCAGGACAGCGCTAGCAGGTGGAGGTTAGTTAAGAGGGAGTTGAAAGATTCATCTTTACCTTGTAGACGTTGTTTGAAGATTTCATTGGTGTCCACTTCACAGTGACTGTCAAACTTGTCCGGATGGTCTGAAACTTTGTCTTGTCCTGGCCTTCGGTGAAGAGTTGAAGAGTTTGATGGCTTGAACACCCGCTGTTGAGAGGAGAAGCGCGATCTTCCTTGCATCAGATGCACCTACGAGGTCTGAAGCCCCGATGTACAGCAGAGACTTTTGCTTGAACGTCCGCCAGTTGGCACTGAGATTGCCGGAGGTCCTCAGCTGGTGAGGTGCCTGAATCTTCTCCATGGTGCCGGGATATATTCGCTGGTCGGCACGGAATGGACTGAGGTAAACCACCTTAAATTAGTAGTCTCCTGGTATCATGTCGTGTTATGTACTCTGGGATAACACAGGCTGCAGCTGGATGCAGCTTTAACCAAAAGATACTCCAGACCTTGAAGTTAGTTCAATCTGATTTATTGAACCAGTAGCACAGTTAGCACTGTTCTCTATGAGTTTGACTCTCTGCTAACCTATGTGTGGTTACTCTGTCTGACTGAACCAGACTAGCTCTCAGCCACGTGCTGGAGGTGTGATACTGTGCATACTCCCTGACTCACTCTGTAGATGTTCATCAGTGGAAAGAGGCGGAGTGTGAGTGCCTCGTGCCTTTTATAGTGAGATACCACACCTGAGTGTCCTGCCTGCTCATTGGTCATGTCCTGTTCTCTGTGTTCATTCTCTGTGCCTGTCTGTATATCATTATCTGCATATCATGACACGCCTGACTCCCCAAGGCCTGTCCCAGCATCTACAAGGGCAAGTCAGGAATGTGATGGAATACTCTCTACTGGCCTGGATGAGTGCAGTTCCAACAACCCTCAAGATACTTGACAACATCCAGGCCAAAGCAGCCTGTTTGATCGGTATCCCTTCGACAAACATTCACTACCTCCACCACTGATCCACAATGTGTACCAACTACAAGATGCACTGCAGAAACTCACCAAGGCTCCTTAGATAGCACCTTCCAAACCCACGCCCTCTACCATCTAGAAGGACAAGAGCAGCAGACACCTGGGAACACCAGCACCTGGACACTCCCCTCCAAGTCACTCACCGTCCTGACATGGAACTATATCGTCGTTCCTTCACTGTCATTGGGTCAAAATCCTGGCACTCCCTCCCTTACAGCACTGGGGGGGGGTGCCTGCACACATGGACTGCAGTGATTCAAGACAGCAGCTCACCACCACCTACTCAAGTGTAACTAGGAATGGACAATAAACACTGGCCTAGCTAGCAAAGCCCACATCCTGTAAATTAATTAAAAGAGATGATTTACAGAGTATGCTGAGGTCAGGAAAATATTGACTTTATAGGAACATCTCTTACAGCGGCTTTATCTTTCCATGAGGTCTACGAGAGAGCAAGGTCATGAGACATTGCATCACATCCTGTGATAATTTGTGCTGGGTGTGATTTAACCACTGTGTTGCCCCCGGTGGGGATCTGAGCACAGCGGTTAAAAAGCGGGAAAGGCCAAAATCAAGATGCACGCCGGGCGCAAGTCAGTTTGCTATCTAACTGGCCTGCTCCCGATGGCAAGTTCTGGATCACACCCAAATATGGTGAGCATATCATTAACCCTAATTTGCATTAATTTCCATCTCATTAGTGAAGCCGAAGTTGGCTCCCAGTAATTTTTTCTATTAAGGGGCAATTTAGTGTGACCAATCAATCTAACATGCACATCTTTGGGTTGTGGGGGTGTAACCCATGCAGACAAGGGGAGAATGTGCAAACTCCACGTGGACAGTGACCGGGGCTGGGATCGAACCCAGGTCCTCAGTGGTGTAGGCAGCAGTGCTAACCACCGCATCACTGTGCCGCCCATGGAAAGGTACTTTTTTTGTGTGTATGCCATGGTGCCTTTTCTTTGTTGGTTAATGATTACTTTGATGTATAGACTATTAAGTAGTTTTTGAATAAACATATTGTTGACTGTTTAATCAACAAAATGTTCTCAAGTGGCTGCTCGTGGTTACACGTGCCATGCCTCAGACAATGATTATTGCATCGCATTTCAATCAAACTTTGAAGTCTGAACAATTTGCCTGAACTCTAGGCACGTCAGCGCCATAGCGGCAGCAGCCAACAATCAAACACTTAAGAGCTGGGCTTCAGCACTGGGGATATTCCCGTGACCACAAGGCGTGTGTGTGGATAAGGGGAGGGCACCTATGCACAGACTCCCGAATGTTCTCGGCGGGGGTCTAAGGTCTAGGGGCTCCTGCTGTGGCCGAGGCGGAGTGTGATGTTTTCCTGCATAACTGGCTCAGTGGATGGCACTCTGAGAGAAGGTGGGACACATAAGGGTGGGGGAGGTTTGGCGGATTTCGGTGTCCCGGGGTGGAAGCCCTAACTGATTAAAATAAAAGCAAATTACTGCAGATGCTGGAATGTGAAACCAAAAGAGAAAATGCTGGAAATACTCAGCAAGTCTGGCAGCATCTGTAGGGACACAAAAGGGCTAACATTTCGAGTCCAGATGCCCCTGTGTCAAAGCTGACTGACAAAGTCCTAACTGACCGTTGGCCTCTCTCCTTCTCCAATTCCTTACAGTTATACAAAATATGGCGATCAGGTCATCATATGTAAGTGAGCCATTAGTCCCACAAACTAACACCCAAGCCTGGGAGATTTCTCCACGGCATCATTTAGCACTGGTCCAGACAAACATGGAACAGGCATAATAGCATTTGGGGGGGGGGGGAGGGGATCTCCCAGACCATCGGAGGCCTCCAGATGGTCGGGCTCTGGGGTACCCTGGAACTCCCACTGGCACAGGGGCACTTTGGCACTGCCAGCCTGGCACATTGGCACTGTCACCTGAGCACCCTGGCACTGCCTGGAAATGTCATAGTGCCCCAGTACCAGGTTGTCCATGCCAGGGATCAGGCCCAGGGGTGCCCTGCCCATTAGAAGTGGGGTAAGTTGGGGCAGTGGTGGGGAGGGGGAGGGTGGGTCTGGCGGCCGTAATGGGGTGTTCAAAGGGAATTGAGAGATTGGAGCGATATTTAAAAATGGTGCTGAGCTCGTCAGTGCAGGAAGTGAGGTAAGTGCAGGGCACTCCTGACAGAGACCAGAAAAAACGACAAGAGGCCTATTTGATTGTGGGATTGTTCTCAGCGCTGAGAAAGACTCCACTGTATGCACCCAAAACGGGACTCGGTTTTGTGCACGTTAAATTGCACCCAAGAACTTGGCCAATCTTCATGCAAACTTGATGCCAACAGTGGATTCTGAAAATTACTGTTGGATCAGGCGTCAAAATACTTAACTACTTTCATTATGCCCTTCAGACAGTACTAGTTTAACCATCTGCCATTTGGCATCACATCACAGCCCTGTAATGTTCCACAGGATGATGTCCAATATACTATATGTTAAGTAATGGGTTAAGAGACATTGCAATTAGTTGTCTCATTTATGTTTCGTATCCATTCATTGACACTGATATGTAAAGGGGCTTCAGGTGGCCTCTGTCAGGTGGTGTGTTGTTTAGAGTTTTGTGCAGAGGCTGTGGAAGTGAAATAAATGGTGTTTGGTGAAAAGGAACAAGAACTTTAGACTCTTCATTTCACATCAACTAAAACGTCTAACACTATAGGGTATTGAAGGCTTTATCTGCCACATGGATGACATCTCAATCCATGGATTGACGAAACAGGGAGTGCGCAACTAAGTCAAGGATGTCTTATTAACATTGTAAGAGGCTGACCTGATGTTCAATGACAACTGTGACTTTATTAGACCCACAGTAAAGTTCCTCGGACACGTTCTACAAGCAGCTGGGATTACTACAGACCCACAGAAAATTATAGCAATAAAGGAATTCCTGCCACCTAGAAATATAACAGAACTACAAAGGTTTATGGGCATGGTCAGCCAACTATGTAAATTCTTGCCTCACTTAGCCCAGATAAATGAACCCCTCAGACATAATTTATGAAAGGAGAAGGCATGGTGATGCACTGATCATCAGTCGCAGTCATTCGAACACGTCAAAATAAACCTAGCATTCTCAGAATTCCTAGCCCACTACGACCCTGAACTTCCCATGATTGTAGCAGCTGTTATATCTGCAAAGAGACAGGGAGAAGTGCTACTCCAGGACCAGTGATGGCAAAACAAGACCTATTTATTATGCATCCAGGTTATTAATTGAGACTGAACAGCACCTTGCGGCTGTTGTATAGGAAGCCTCTTCAGCGACTTGGGCATGTGAGAAATTCTCTGATAGTGTATAGGGATTCCAATTTAAGATTGAGACTGACCATAAGCCTTGAGCAACCCTGTTGAGCAAAAAGTAAATCGCAAAGACGTCATTGAGGACTCAGCGATTCAGCTAATACTCATGTGATACAACATTATTACAGCATATGTGCAGCATAAATATCTGACCACGGCCAATGCACTGTCCGGGATACTCACCACTGACCCATTACAGGAAGATAAAACCTTCACAGCAGATGTTGAGACCGACACAGCCTTTTCTATCAAATATTTGTCGGCAACCAGAAGTTGTGTGTGAATTTCGTAAAGCCGAAAGGTGAAGAGGAATCCAGATTCGCATGTACTGCCTGGTGGCCACAGTACATTCTAAAGAACCCTGTCCCGAGAAAATATTTCAAGCAATGTCACCGCTTTAGCATTGTAGATGACCCTTGGTACACGATGCAAGAGCGGAGGTACCACATGCTCTCCAACTGGAAATCCGTCAGAAGATCCAGCAAGGACATCTTGATATAAATAAGTGTCGAGCCAAGGCTCAGCAGTCCACATGGTGACCAGAGTTTTCACACTATATTGAAGAGTTGGCCTCCAATTATGTCACTTGTACTTGTGCCATTCAGACAGGAACAGAAAGAGCTACATCGAATTCTTGGGAAAGTCTTGGCATCGATTTGTTCAACTATAAAGGCAAAATACTGCTTATGGTAGCAGACCATTATTCCTGCTGGTTAGGGACCTCACCTCTGAAACCGTTATTCCTCTCAGATCATTTCTGATAATGAACCAGAATTTGCCAAGGAGTACTTCCAATCCTTCGTAGCATCTTATGGATTTGTGCATGCCACAAGGGTCCCAAAATACCATCAATTTAACAGAGAAGCTGAGCAAAGAGTAGTGGTATTAAAGTCCAACTGACGAGAAATTAAGACTTTAAGCTTGCTCTGTGTAAGTACCACTTCATACCATTACATAATAGATTTTCCCCATGTGACCTTCTGATAGGCTGCAGGCTAAACATCCAAATTACTTTCCTGCCCCACACCTTGCTACCAAATGTCATGGCGGAAGACTATGATCTATCTATGATGTGGAGATGCCGGCGTTGGACTGGGGTGAGCACAGTACGAAGTCTTACAACACCAGGTTAAAGTCCAACAGGTTTGTTTCGATGTCACTAGCTTTCGGAGCGCTGCTCCTTCCTCAGGTGAATGAAGAGGTAGGAACATACCTCTTCATTCACCTGAGGAAGGAGCAGCGCTCTGAAAGCTTGTGACATCGAAACAAACCTGTTGGACTTTAACCTGGTGTTGTAAGACTTCGTACTATGATCTATCTAGGAAGAAGGAGGAAACCTACTCAAGTCAAACTCATATGTTTAACCAAAGATATAGGGCTCAAGACCTTCTGTTCTTATGGAAGGAGAGAGAGGGTATGGATCAGAGACGAGAACGGTGCTGGTATGGTATTTGAGAAGCTACAGCAACAAAGATCATATCTGGCCATGACACAATTAGGCAGCATTCAAAGGAACAGATCTGCCCTAATTTCAATGGACAGAAAATCATTAACAACATGGCCATAATGCCCTGAACCTTGAGAAAATGTCACACCTGCAGAACAACAAATGGAGGAAACCAGGAATGACAATCCCTAAGAACTGACCACAGAGTAATAGGATTCCCACCCACCTCAGAAGGAGGTCCGTAATCATTCAGGAAGAGTGGTGAAACCACAAAAAAGACTTTCCCTTTAAGAGAAGAGACTTTGTGAGGAGGTGTATGGGAATGTGTACATAATAATATGACTTGAAATACTGAGGCGGAGGAGGGGAGATTTGGAGTAATGATTAACACAAGGAGCTTCCTACGAAGATAGATCATGATGTTATTGTGAACCTTGGAGTATTTTTGTAATTCTCTTCACAAATTGCAAGATAGTAGAAGGACATAGACTGGCAACCCAGAGGAACTGCAGAGTACATCTTGGGAGAACACAGAATTACATTTGATCACCAGATAACATTCAGCACAAAGACATGTATTTTGGCCATTGCAAACAGACATCAGAAAGTGGGAAGCCAGTCTAAATGATTTGCTTGTGAGAACCTTTAAGCCTGTATATTGCTGTTAAATCTCACTATGTGAGATTTCTCATGGAGTAATAATGAAAACAATTAATTCAGATTGCTTGACTTTCTTCTGACATTTTCACTTTATCCAGCCTTGAATGTGAAGATTTGTGCCTGTTTTCGGGGTTATACAAATACTCCAACTGCACATAAATGAAATTGGCTACCAGCCTAAAACATCCTGACTGGTCCAATCGCAAAAGCCAGTCAGTTTAACATACATTATATCGAGCACAGCTGGAGACACCCAGATGCTGAAGTTAGTATCATTTCCAGTTAATGTATTATTCTACAGTCATCCAATAATAACTGGGTGCTTGCCAATGGAAAATTCTTACCCCTCTGAGAATTTGGAAAGTTTTTTGACAACAGTGTGACGAATAACAAAATAGCGCAAGTCTCTTGACAATTTTAAGCGTTGTAATTTTAGAATTAGGCCTTCGTGGTTAGGAGTATTTAAGGGAAAGAAAACCTTTTGCAAGTAGTGTGGTGAATTATCGGCCACACGTTTAGAGATATTGATCAGATGCCCATGTAGTAAGGGAGGTTAGTTTGTTTCTAAATGTTTCCTTGACATCAAGGCCACTAAGAATTTTTTCAAACCAACCTCCTTTGAACTGACAAACTATGATTTCTTTTTAAATCTCCAATAAATGGAGATGTGATATATATATTTATGTATCTATAAATAACCTGTAACTGAGTATACAGAGAATAATTTCAAAGTTTGTAGATGATAAGAGACTCAAAAATGGAATGACCAATGAGAAGGATAGTAACAAGAACATAGACAGGTGAGAAAAATAAGCAGATACGAGGAACATAAAATTCAGCAGATTAAGTATCAAGTGTAATGTTTTTGTCGGAAGAATAAGGTGAGGAAATATAATCGAAATGCGTCAGTTTTAAAATGGTCACAGAGACAGAAAGGCCTGGGTGTTTGTACACTAATGTTTGAACATTACGTGGCAATTGAGAAGGGTATTTAAAAAAGTAGATGTGATCCTTGGCTTTATTAATACGCATAAGGTACAAAAGCAATTGAATTGGGCTACATCTTTGCAAAATACTAATTAGGTCTTCAGCTGAACGTTTGATCGATGTGTTAAAAATCGGGGGCGGGTTCTCCGTTTCTGAGACTAAAGGTGGGATTCTCCATTGCCCGACCCCAAAATCGTATTCAGCGATCTGGTGGAGAATCCCTATTGGCGACCGAATCAGGGAGGGATCGGTGCCGCTTTTCGGATGCTCCGCCCCCTCGACTGTGGACTGTGTCCAGCGCCGCCACAGTCAGGCAGGAGCCACACTACTGGCCGGGGGGGCTTCAGCAGGGGCTGGGGCGACTCATGGGGGGTGTCCAGGGGGACACTACTTGGACGGCCGGGTCCGTGCACGGCCGGCGCCATGTTGTATGGCGCGACTGCTGCAGATCATCGCCGTGCATATGTGCGGCCACGGACTCAGCAATTCTAGGGGCATTTATGTCGGAACGCCGGGTGTTTTACGTGGCGCGGCTGCTAGCCCCCCCCACCGGGCGGAACATCGGTTGGGGGTGGCGGCGCAGACTTTTTCATTGTGAAACTAGACATTTCCTCTGGACAAAATCAGAGAATCCAGCCCTAAGTGTTGACGCCAATGCAGAATTCGTGGACTTTCACGACAGCAAAACTGGCGCCACACCTGGACCGATACCGTTGCTGTTAACGAGCTAGCACCAGTGACGAGTGGAACACAATTGATTCCAATGAAAAACAGTACGGGATTCGTGGCGCAGAGTTGGACTGGAGCCTGAGACGCTGCAGATTGGTTGGCAACATGATATTCTCTGCCCACATGCCTCCGCGCCCACCGTCATCAGGGGATAAAAATCTAGGTCTCAGGGAAGTTATAACATAGTGCAAGATGCTGGAACCGCTAGCTACATATCTCCAAGTAACAGCAGTGACATTGGCTGGCAAAGTCACTGCAACACTTAGTTTTAGTGCAACATGAGCCCAAACGAACATACATCCATTTATTTTCTCACAGGGATTTTACGGAGGCGACTGCTGTTTTGTTTGCCAGAGTGTGTAATTCTGTCACTTCCCCCACTGACAGCTCGGAACAGCATGAGAAAACATTGCAATTTTCTTTGAAATGGCAGGGCTCTCCAAAGCACAGGACATCACTGTAAGAAAATGTACACTTGCTATCCCCACCTGCTAACTTGAGATGGATGCACTCATTTTCTGTTGTTGATTTTCCCCCCCCTAATTAAGGGGCAATTTAGCGTGCACATCTTTGGGTTTGTGGGGGTGAAACCCACGCAAACACGGGAAGAATGTGCAAAGTCCACACGGACAATGACCCAGGGCCGGGATCGAACCTGGGACTTCGGAGCCGTAAGGCAGAAGTGCTAACCACTGCGCCACTGTGCCGCCCAATACTTCCACTCATAACTACACACCTAGGCTTCTTCTGAAATTTAGAACTCTTTTGTGGATATGATTTACGTAACTACCAGCACATTGCAAGTTTCATTTAGGTGATACAAAGGAAGCAAAAAGTCTGACAGGGCCGGAGGAATTATAGTATATTAAAGGTGTAATATAAATACAAATTATCATCCCTGGCTCCAATCGAATACTGCCAGCTACAATTTGTGCAGAGGCTTTGGACAGATTGAATTTTTGACAATCCCAACCATGGCCTCTAATGTCTGAGAGGGTGTGGCCATGCACAGCAAATTCCCATCCTGGTGGTTTCCTCAGTCCTACCCTCTCCATCACCCAGTGGTCCAGATGTCAGGAAGAGCCTGGAGTGCAGGGGGCTTCAGTAGTAAAAGTTGGGCCCACATAGGGCTGCTGCCTTGACCCACACTATACAATGAAAGCACGAGAAAGGGCCTGATGGGTCTGCAATTAAACATCTTGCAGAAGCTGGTCAAAGACCCCAATTCAATTCTGGGGGCAGGGCATGTGTCATGACTGCTCCACTCAATAAAAAGCCGCAGTCCATTGGTGGTCCTGAATATTGATCGAGCCCACCTGGTTGCCTTGACAGCGGGATTCGCCGCCATCGCTGGAATGCCCGAGGTCCAGGGGGAGATTGATTGGACGCATGTCCCCCTACGAACACCTCCACATGAGGGGGAGAACACATCACAAACAAGAAGGGATTCCAATCACTCAAAGTGCATTTAATGTGTGACCACCATGCATACCTGGGCCCGACATCCAGGCAGCGCACAGTACACCTTCATCCTGGCGCACTCGACGATGCCCGACGCCTTTGTGGCATTCCCTGGTGTGAGGGGCTGGCTCTTGGGCGACTGTCATGGCTGATGCTGCCTATCCGGAGGCCTCAGACCAACGTGGAGAGCTGCCATAATGATGCCCATGCAGCGGCCAGGCGCATCATAGAGCGGTTCATTGGTGTCGTGAAGATGTGGTTCAGGTGCCTGGAGTGGCCCTGCTGTATAGTGCTAGGAGGGTCTCCCAAATTGTGGTAGTCTGCTGCAAGCTTCACAACAACGCGCAGCAGAGGGGCGACATGCTGGAGGAGGAGTATGCACTCCAGGCCCCATAAGGACCTGAGCAGCCACAGAAAACTGAACAACATGTGCACCAGTACCGCCGCGCAAGGGACAGTCTAATCGCCTCCAGGTTCACCAACTAGGTGACCTGATCACTGCCAGCTCAACAGTTTCGTCCCGCCCCCAAAATCCCGTCCCCCAGCCAACCACCCCCTCGCCCATCCCCCAGCCTGCCCGATGGCCGCCCGGCTATAATGTTCTTTGTTTGGGCTGATGTGAACAAAGAACATTAGACTTTGTTTTATAAACAAAGCTGTTTATTACTAACACTACGTTAACAAATAACTAAAATTCCTAAGATGAATACAGCTGGGAATAAACGTCTATCACTAACTTACACAAAGATACAACAGAGCTACTTTAAACTGCTATCGACTCCTTACAAACACCTTCTGAAGCGACACATGGTGCAAGACAGGTCCTGGGACTCTGTACTCGCCCACTCCCCTGCAAGATCGGATGATAAAACTACAAAGTAAAACATATAACTTATAATACACACACGCAAATCATTGAATTTACAGTGATGATGAACTATTCATATTATATATAGATGATAGTCTACCTATCATCACATCCTCCTTCCTTTCAAAATGATTTTGAACCATAGGCATGTACATTCAAACTGTACACATATACATTGCTTTTGGTCATGTAAAACTGCATGCATGCAAACGTGACTGTTCATCAGTTCAATCGATCAGGCTTCCGACTGATTCTGCTGCTGAACCGCCTTTGTTGCCTGAAGCGGTCTTTTCCTGTGCTTGTGGTATTGAAATATGTGTCGACTTCTTGTTTTCTTTGCTCTATTTGTGAAGAACCATTGGCTTCTGCTTATTGAAAGATCTATTGCTGAAGCATGAAGAACTCTTGTTCCTTCTGTTTTCTCTCTCAAGGCAGGCTTGGTATCTATACGCACCTTGATCTTCATTTTTCTTGAGCGTGAGCTGGTCCAGTTGTGAGGCCTGACATGATGAGTTTCACGGGGTTTGGGTAGGTTTGCCGGAGACCTCTGTACATCCTCAACTATTTGTATTATCTCACGGTCTTTTGTTGCCAGCTCAACTTCCTGACTTGATCGTGTTAAACATTTCAATAGCTTGTTCCCCACCTGGAGCTTTCTGGATCTGGGTGGCCAGTTGCAGGGATTTGTTAGCTGAGAAAAGTTGCTCACGTAAGGTCTCTGTCTCTCTTTGAACCGCCTCTGCCCTCTGATTGTCTCTTTCCGGATCTGTCCTGACAACTTCAACTTCATTCACTTTGCATCATACTTCGCTTTTACATTCTGCATCATACTTCGCTTTTACATTCTGCATCATGCTTCGCTTTTGAATCACATGACTCAGTTTGAGTTCATTCCAGGGCTGTCTGTGCTAATTGGACCTTGTGATCAGCCTCCTCAAATTTGGAGGCCAAAAATGTTTGAGTCTTCTGCAACTTCCTGTCCTTTTTCATCCGTAATGTCTGCTCATTCCGAAGAGCAAGGCTTTCTGCTTTGCTGCTCAAAGTCTGTTCATACTCGTTGATTATTTCTTTAAGTGCTTTTATTGTTGCTTCCTAATTCTAGACTTTTGCAAACACGTTGTTGTATTCCTTAAGTGTGTCCCGCAGTTTCTGATTCTCAGTTTCTATATCTTGCATACGCTGGACTTTGAGCTGGAGCTGTTGTCCTAGATCTAATGCTGGAACGGGATCATTGAGGTCACTGTTGGCGGTCCACAGGGTTGCATTTTTGGATTGCAATGAGCGGTTCTTCTCCAGCAGAAGCACCTCTAGGGTGTTGGATGTGTCCTGTGATCCAGACCCTTATGGAATCATAGAATTTACAGTGCAGTAGGAGGCCATTCGGCCCATCGAGTCTACACCAGCCCTTGGAAACAGCACCCCATTTAAGCCCACACTTCTAACCTATCCCCGCAACCCAGTAACCCCACCTACCCTGAACATTTTTGGACACTAAGGGCAATTTATCATGGCCAATCCACCTAACCGGCACATCTTTGGACTGTGGGAGGAAACTGGAGCACCCGGAGGAAATCCACACAGACACGGGGCGAATGTGCAGACTCCGCACAGACAGTGACCCAAGCCGGAATCGAACCTGGGACCCTGAAGCTGTGAAGCAACTGTGCTAACCACCGTGCTACCATGCTTCCCTTCTGATGCTACATCTCCCATCAATTTCAGGATACTCAGCTCTTTTTTAACCTGTTCATGGTCAGACTGCCCTTTCAGGTTTTCATCTAGTTGCTTGAATGTGCTGTTGTTTGCACTGTGCTCCTGGTCTTTGGTATCTTTGAGGTTATCCATCACTACTTGCAGCTCTGCCTTTTTCTCTTGCAGGCAGGTTTCCATATCTCCTTTCTTTCTCTTTAGTTCTTCCTTCTGGATGTTCAGCCATTTGATTTCCTGATGCAATTCTCCTATCTCAATGTGTAGCTTCTGCAGTTGAAACACAGCATTTCTGTTATTGTCTTCGCTGTTATTGTCTATTCAGTTGGGAATAAACGTCTATCACTAACTTACACTAAGATACAACAGAGCTACATTAAACTGCGACTGCTATCGACTCCTTACAAACACCCTCTGAAGCAACACAATGGTGCATCCCAGGTCCTGGGACACCGAACTGCCCTCCCCCTGCTGGTCGGATGGTAGAACTACAACAGTAAAACATATAACTTATAATAATAATAGCTTATTGTCGCAAGTAGGCTTCCATGAAGTTACTGTGAAAAGCCCTTAGTCGCCATATTCCAGCACTTGTTCAGGGAGGGTGGTACGGGAATTGAACCCGCACTGCTGGCCTTGTTCTGCATTACAAGCCACTGTTTAGCCCACTGTGCTAAACCAGCCCCTACACATGCAGATCATGGAATTTACAGTGATGATGAACTATTCATATTATATGCAGATGATCGTCTACATATCATCACACGGGCTACTCCTTGGGATGGGGTTGCGGCCGGTGTGAGGTCCGGGGCATGCCTGCCACACGGCGCTGCCAGTCCCGGAGGCCCATTTGCACCTCGACCAGTGTGTGATAGTCTGTGTTAGAAGGATTACAGTACCTGGTAATGCTGGAATACCATTGGTGTAGAATGTACTTGTTCCCATTGGTTATGTTATGGCCTGTATGTTAGCTCCGCCCTGGAAGGCGGGGTATAAGAGCCCATGCCGCCCCAACAGCTTTCTTCTGTACCTGCGTTGCTGGGGGAAACAGCTAGCGTATTAAAGCCTTCAATTGTCTCCAATCTCACTTCTGAAGTTATTGATCGTGCATCAATTTAATAAGCTAGTTTTTAAAGAATGGAGATCCGAATCAAGCCGGAGTGTCTGCAACTCAGCCCCACGCGGCAAACTCAGTGGCAATCTTCAAGCACTGGCTGGCGAGCTTCAACGGATATCTCGGGACGGCCAAAAACACACCCACGGGAGAACAGAAACTACAAATTCTGCACTCGAGGGTGAGCCCAGAAATCTACACCCTCATCGAGGACGCGGACGATTTTGATGCCGCAATGGAGCTGCTGAAAGGGCATTATATTCGCCCTGTAAACCAGGTCTACGCCCGACATCTACTAGCAACGAGGCGACAAATCCCTGGAGAATCACTGGAAGAATTCTACCGTGCGCTCCTGGTGTTGGGGAGAAACTGCAGCTGCCCGCAAGTTTCGCCGAGCGACCACACAGAACTTTTGATCCGGGAGGCTTTCGTTGCAGGTATGCTGTCCTCCCAAATCCGCCAGCGATTGCTGGAGAAAGAGACACTAGGCCTCAAGGAGGCACGGGCCCTTGCCGGCTCCCTGGATGTGGCCTCCCGAAATGCCTGCGCTTACATCCCCGACCGCGCGGAAGCCCCCTTCGCAGCGAGGAACCCCCCCGCGGCCGACCCCGAGGCATCTCCCATCCCCTACAGAGCTTGTGCTGCGAGATGGCCTGGCAACCCCGGGGGGCCCCGCTGCTATTTTTGCGGGCAAGCCAAGCACCCCCAACAGCGCTGTCCGGCCCGTTCATCCATCTGCAAGGGATGCGGCAAAATGGGCCACTTCGTGGCGGTATGCCAGGCCCGGGCGGTCGCTGCGGTCTCCGGAGGCGAATACGGACCGCCGCCACAACCCTCTCCACGGACCACGTGTGGCCACCGGGCGCCGCCATCTATCCCACGGAAGCCACGTGCGATGGATGGGCGCCGCCATCTTGGATGGACTCCCAGGACCCCAGTTCGGCTGACCACACACCGCCTGAAGAGAACATCCAACTGCTGCCAAGATTAGCCTCGGTGACCCTGGACCAGTCTCGGCCCCGAACACTCTCG
This sequence comes from Scyliorhinus torazame, assembly GCF_047496885.1. NCBI lineage: Eukaryota > Metazoa > Chordata > Chondrichthyes > Carcharhiniformes > Scyliorhinidae > Scyliorhinus > Scyliorhinus torazame. The sequence goes on from NC_092710.1 coordinate 208,367,592, forward strand.
ACTGCTACGACGATGGGGCTTATCAATGGGCATGAAATGTCCTGCCTAATCGATTCTGGGAGCACGGAGAACTTCCTACACCCCGACACGGTAAGGCGCTGTTCTCTCCCCGTCCACCCCGTTAATCAAAAAATCTCCCTGGCCTCCGGATCTCACTGAGTAGAGATCCAGGGGTTTTGTGTAGCTAACCTCAAGGTCCAGGGAAGGGAGTTAAAAAACTACCGACTCTACGTCCTTCCCCACCTCTGCGCGGCCACACTCCTAGGGTTGGATTTTCAGTGCAACCTCCAAAGTCTAACTTTCAAATTCGGCGGTCCAAACCCCCCCCTCATTGTCTGCAGCCTCGCGACCCTCAAGGACGATCTGCCTTCCCTGTTTGCGAACCTCACCCCGGATTGCAAACCAGTCGCCACCAGGAGCAGACGTTGCAGTGCCCAGGACCGGATCTTTATTAGGTCAGAGGTCCAAGGGTTACTATGGGAAGGTGTCATTGAGGCTAGCAACGGCCCCTGGAGAGCTTAAGTAGTGGTTGTAAAGACCGGGGAGAAGCATAGGATGGTCATCGACTACAGTCAGACCATCAACAGGTTTACGCAGCTTGACGCGTACCCTCTCCCCCGCATATCCAACCTGGTCAACAGGATCGCGCAATACAAGGTCTTTTCCACGGTGGATCTTAAGTCCGCCTACCACCAGCTCCCCATCCGTACTAGTGACCGCAAATACACTGCTTTCGAAGCAGATGGGCGGTTCTACCACTTCTTAAGGGTTCCCTTCGGTGTCACTAATGGGGTCTCGGTCTTCCAACGAGAGATGGACCGAATGGTTGACCGGTACGGTTTACGGGCCACATTCCCGTACCTCGATAATGTCACCATCTGTGACCACGACCAGCAGGACCACGACACCAAACTCTGAAAATTTCTCCAGACCGCAAAAATCTTTAATCTCACGTATAACAAGGATAAATGCGTGTTCGGCACCGACCGCCTAGCCATCTTCGGCTACGTAGTGCGTAATGGAGTTATAGGCCCCGACCCTGAACGCATGCGCCCCCTTATGGAGTTCCTCCTCCCGCATTGCTCCAAGGCCCTGAAGCGCTGCCTTGGTTTTTTTTCCCTACTATGCCCAGTGGGTCCCCAACTATGCGGACAAGTTCCGTCCATTGATCCAATCCACAGTTTTTCCCCTGGCGATAGAGGCCCACCAGGCCTTCAGCCGCATCAAAGCAGACATTGCAAAGGCCACGATGCATGCCATTGACGAGTCCCTCCCCTTCTAGGTCGAGAGTCCGACGTAGCTCTGGCGGCCACCCTCAACCAAGCGGGCAGACCCGTGGCCTTCTTCTCAGGCACCCTCTACGCCTCCGAAATCCGCCATTCCTCAGTCGAAAAGGAGGCCCAGGCCATAGTAGAAGCTGTGCGACATTGGAGGCATTACCTGGCCGGCAGGAGATTCACTCTCCTCGCTGGCCAATGGTTGGTTGCTTTCATGTTCTATAATGCACAGCGGGGCAAGATAAAAAACGACAAGATCTTACGGTGGAGGATCGAACTCTTCACCTACAACTATGAGATCTTGTATCGTCCCGGGAAGCTAAACGAGCCTCCTGATGCCCTATCCCGCGGCACATGTGCCAACGCACAAGTGGGCCGCCTCCGAGCCCTCCACGAGGACCTCTGCCACCCGGGGATCACTCGATTTTTCCACTTCATGAAGACTGACAACCTGCCCTACTCCATCGAGGAGGTCAAGACAGCCACCAGGAATTGCCAAATCTGCGCGGAGTGCAAGCCGCACTTCTACAGGCCAGAGAAAGCACACCTGATAAAGGCTTCCCGTCCCTTTGAACGCCTCAGCATGGTCTTCAAAGGGCCCCTCCCCTCCACCGACCGCAACACCTACTTCCTGAACGTGATTGACGAGTACTCCCGGTTCCCATTTACCATCCCCTGCCCAGACATGACCGCAACCACCGTCATAAAAGCCCTCCATAGTATCTTCACGCTGTTCGGTTTCCCCGCCTACATACACAGTGATAGGGGGTCCTCCTTTATGAGCGACGAACTGCGTCAATTACTGCTCAGCAAGGGCATTGCCTCAAGCAGGATGACCAGTTACAACCCCCGGGGAAACGGGCAGGTGGAGAGGGAGAACGGAACGGTCTGGAAGACCGTCCTACTGGCCCTGCGGTCCAGGAATCTCCCAGTCTCCCGCTGGCAGGAAGTCCTCCCGGATGCCCTCCACTCCATCCGGTCACTGCTCTGTGCCACGACCAATCAGACACCTCACGAACGTCTCCTTGGTTTCCCCAGGAAATCCTCCTCTGGGAACTCGCTCCCGACCTGGCTGGCAGCTCCCAGACTCATCCTGCTCCGAAAACAAGTGCGGGCGCACAAATCGGACCCATTGGTCGAGAGGGTCCATCTCCTCCAAGCTAACCCTCAGTACGCCCGATGGCCGACAGTATACGGTCTCCCGACGTGACCTGGCGCCCGCTGGATCCCCAGACACCACCCGCCACCAGTCCCACCCTCCCTCCCACCGGCGCACCCCACAGCCGCCCCCTTCCCAGGTGGATCGGTTCTTCCACCGGCCCCGTCTAGGCCCTCCCGCCCAATGGTGCACCCCACAGCCGTCCCCTTCCCAGGTCAGTCGGTCCTTCCACCGGCCCCGTCTAGGGGTGATGAAGCTGCCACAGAAGCCGAAACCACGCTCCCGGAGTCACAGACGCCCGAACCTCCACCGGCATCACCACCAAAGCTACGATGATCGCAGAGGATGACCAGGGCCCCCGATCGACTAATTGCTTCATTTTGAAATGTACATTACTGTTGTAAATAGTTAAGATGTAATAAGGCAAAACACTGTACGGAGGTATTACGATACCTTCATAACTGTAACTTCTACCACTTTACCACATTGTAATACAAAGCCACCACCCCCGCCGGACTCTTTTTTAACAGGGGGTGAATGTGGTATTTTTTGTTAGAAGGATTACGGTACCTGATAATGCCGGAATACCATTGTTGGAGAATGCACTTGTTCCCATTGGTTAAGCCTGTATGTTAGCCCCACCCTGCAAGGCGGGGTATAAGAGCCCGTGCCGCCCCAGCAGCTTTCTTCTGTACCAGCACTGCCGGGGGAAACATCTAGCGTATTGAAGCCTTCAATTGTCTCCAATCTCGCTTCTGGAGTTATTGATCGTGCATCACAGTGTCTCAATGCTCGCGGCCATTGAGCACTGTGTCATATCACTCAAGGACTGGCACAGGCCAGCCAGCACCAGGCCAATGCCCTTGAGCCCTCAGCCATGACCCATCATGACTGGGCCAACTCTAGATTGCTGCAGCAATGTCCATGTGGCCCTGGTCCATAGTTGCCTGTGACATGGCCGCTCTGTTCTATGCATTGACCACCGCCCGCAGAGTGTGCCCAGGTCTTGGACAACTTGACACATGGCCATTATATTCACACACAAGGCCTGCAACATGGACGCCACCCATTCAGTGTTGGCCTGGGTGGAACACATGGTCAGCACCACCTCCTGCTCCTGCAGGTGTTTGGACTCCTCCAGTTGCACCTGCAGGCGCTGGATGCCTGCTGACACTTCCTCCAGATGCTCTGCGTCTGCATCTCCAACATTGATGGGACCACCCTTTCCAGAAGCCCAAGATTGGTCTGGACGGTAACTAGTCCCTGGGTTGAGCTGCCTCCGGCCATCCGCCCACTCGGAGGTACATGCTTCCTGCATATATGTGGTGCGCACCAACTTCTGTGTCAGGAGCCACTTCAGTAAAATGCTGGGGCAGCACGGTGGCACAGTGGTTAGCACTGTGGCCTCAGAGAACCAGGGTCCCGTGTTCAATTCCAGCCTTGGGTGACTATCTGTGTGGAGTTTGCACATTCCCCACGTGTCTGCGTGGGTTTCCTGCTGGTGATCCAATTTCCTCCCACAGTCCAAAAACGTGCTGGTTAGGTGGATTGGCCATGATAAATTGTCCCTTTGTTTCCAAAGGTCGGGTGGTGTTTCGTGGATGGGGCGGGAAGTGGGCCTGGGTCGAGTGCCCTTTCGGACGTTCACTGCAGAACCAATGGGCTGAATGGTCGTAGGGATTCTATGATTCTATGAAAATGCCGAGCCAAGGTGTGTGGCTCTGGGATGGTGGAGGGTGCCACTGACGAGACGTTGGCGTGTGTTCCAGGGTGTTGTGGAGTAGTGACTGGGGGCTTGGGTCACCAGCTGGTCCCATCTCGTCAGGAGAGTTGTGGGATTGCGGCTGGGGTTGAGGCACCCCACATGGACCTACCTCATCATTGGGTGATCCTGCAAGACAAAAGTCAAGACACATGGCTAGATCGCGGGTAGGCTTGTGTAGGGGAAGGGGTGACCCACGTGCCTTAAGGACATCGCAATTCATTTGAGGCTCACTTGGATCTACGATGCCAACCGCTGTCTTTGCAACTGCCTGCTCTGCCACCTCACTGGCCAGGTCCTTCACCCTCCACTCTGCGAAGGTGAGGGTCCGCAAGTCCGGCAGACCCCCTCTGGTCTTCTCCCACTCCCTGCGGTAGTGGGATTCATTCTTCTGGGGAGGCAGATAATGCACAATATGAGACACTCTGACATGGGCAGCACAAGGGATGCCCGGCCGATGGGCACGGTGTGCAGGACACCCGGCCATAGGGTGTGAGAGACCTGCCGGCGGGTGAGGGGGGGGGGGGGGCTATGGTGTGTGGGAAAGGTGTTGGTGCTAGGGGCACAGTAATGGTGGTGACTGCACCCAGCTGGCCTACTTCACCCGGCACTGCCGAAATGTCCACCTGGTGGGGGCCACAGGAGGGTGGGGGGGTGAAAGATGGGTGGGAGGGCGAGGGTAACAGGTGTGGGGAGTGTTGGATGGGGGTGGTGCCAGGGGCACGAGCTGGTGACTCACCCTGGCTGCCCTGAGGAGGGCATGCAGCCTTTTCCTGCACCGCTGCTTGGTCCTGGCGGTGGGACCCATGCCGTTCATGGCCTCTGCCACCTGCGCCCAGGCCGATTAACTTTGGTCGGTGGCAGTCACCTTCCCACCGCAGGGAACAGGATGTCCACCTCTCATCTGCGCCATCCAGCAGTGTCTCCAGGTCTGCCTCGGTGAACCTTGGTGCCGCTCTTCGGGGTGGCATCTTTGTGGCTGGATTGAGAGTGTATGAGGACTGGAGTGCTTATATGCACCTGCAGCTTCTCGAGTTCAGGTTCTTGAGTGCCAATCCCAACCTCAGCAAATCACGCGCTGGCATGCATTGGAATCGCACTAGTTCCACGTGATGCCGGTGATGTCCAATTAGCACATCCTAAATGGCTTCGGGACCAGCGCCGCCATCGGGACCGTAGAACACATAAGATTCAGTCCCACCGTCAGCACTTAGTCTCTGAAATGAAGAATTTGACCCAAAGTCACTGATAGGGGTGGATTTAATACCAATTAAATGAGGTTCGAAGATGATGGACTCAAAAACATTGTTTTATCTTAGCAGGAAGTAACAAAATACATTTTAATGAGAGGGATGGTCCCACAATAATTGATACCTAAGCAGGCCAGTCAAAGGACTATGGGATCCCGAAGTTTATTTGATTTAGTTTACTTGGTTTTGCAAAAAATAGGGTACTATGGGAAATGAAACCAGTAGATGACCATCACCCTCGGGAAACCAATTAGACCAATCCCAGAATGATCAAGCACCTCTTGGTTGTACAGTAGCATAGTGGTTAGCACAATGGCTTCACAGTGCCAGGGTCCCAGGTTCGATTCCCGTCTTCGGTTGCTGTCCGTGAATCTGCACGTTCTCCCCTTGTCTGCGTGGGTTTCCTCCGGGTGCTCCGGTTTCCTCCCACAAGTCCCACAAGGTGCAAAATTAAAGCGCATGGGTTTGGGGGAAATGTATTGAGGTGGATAGAAAACTGGTTGGCAGAGAGGAAACAAACAGTAGGGATTAATGGGTCCTTTTCATATTGGCAGGCTGTAACTAGTTGGGTACCACAGGGATCGGTGCTGGGACCCCAGCTATTCACAATATATATTAATGATTTGGACGAGGGAACAAAATGTAACATCTCAAACTTTGCAGATGATACCAAATTAGGTGGGAGGGTGAATTGTGACGAGGATGCAGGGATCCTATAGCAAGATCTGGGCAGGTTGGGCGAGTGGGGAAATCAATGGCAGATGCAGTATAATTTGGATAAGTGTGAGGTTATTCACTTTGGAAGCAAAAACAGGAAGGCAGATTACTACCTGAATGGTTGTAAATTGGGAGAAGGGAGTGTGCAGCAGGCAGTAAAGAAGGCTAATGGTATGTTGGCCTTCATTGCAAGAGGTTTCAAGTATAGAAGCAGGGATGTGTTGCTGCATTTGTACAGGGCCTTGGTGAGGCCACACGTGGAGTATTGTGTGCAGTTTTTGGTCTCCTTCTTTGAGGACCAAGGACCATTACCGTGTTTAATTATAATGGAAGCTTAGTCACACAGATTGTACACAAAGGTCCGATTGATCATTATGCAGTTGCAACTTGTGTCCCCGCTAAAACAAGGCACAATGGGCATGGGAGTTTGGCACACCGCTGGTAAGATATATTTATATCTTACTCCTGTCTGGATGTTAGTAGCAAGTAGAGAAAACTTGTGCTTCATGATATTATAATTCAGTAAACGTGTACAAATTGTAATTAGATAAGTATATACATTATGTAATCTTAATTATGAATGGAGATAGATAATTTCTATACAAAATGTATACTTTTCATTGGTATATGCAAATTACTTGTCAGATAAGCTGAAGGTATAATTATTGTTGCAATTTATCGTTCTGGACGTCTGTGAGTCAGCTTTAGTAATGGCAACCATCCTTGCTATAGCTTGAATAAAGATCTTGAACTGGAACTCAAGAGTGTCATCTGGCCAGTCAGGGGAGTGAGGTACACTACAGTTGAATAGCTGTTAAACTCCCCCAACAATACCTCTCAGGGTCTTAATGCATTCAATCCAGTTGCCTCCTACTCTTCCAAATATTAGTAGTATAAAGTGTCCTTGCCAATCTTTCCTCATAAAACAACATTCCTATTCCTTGCATTAGTCCAGAAACCTTCTATGAACAGTTTCTATTGTATTTATATCTTTCCTTAAATAAGGAGAGCCATACTGTACACAATACTCCAGATGAGGTTGCACCAATTCCCTGTGTAAGTGAAACATAACCTCCCTACTTTTACAATAAATTCCCCTCACAATAAATTATAGCAGTCTATTAGCTTTCTTAATGACTTGCTGTACCGGTAAACTAGCCTTTTGTGGTTCATGTATTCGGCACCTGGATCACTCTACACCTCAGAGCTTTGCACTCTCTCACATTTAAGACCATAAGACATAGGAGCGGAAGTAAGGCCATTCGGCCCATCGAGTCCACTCCACCATTCAATCATGGCTGATTTCAACTCCATTTACCCGCTCTCTCTCCATATCCCTTAATTCCTCGAGAAATCAAGAATTTATCAACTTCTGTCTTAAAGACACTCAACTTCCCGGCCTGCACCGCCCTCTGTGGCAATGAATTCCACAGACCCACCACTCTCTGGCTGAAGAAATTTCTCCTCATCTCTGTTCTAAAGTGACTCCCTTTTATTCTAAGGCTGTGCCCCCGGGTCCTAGTCTCCCCTGCTAATGGAAACAACTTCCCTACGTCCACCCTATCTAAGCCATTCATTATCTTGTAAGTTTCTATTAGATCTCCCCTCAACCTCCTAAACTCCAATGAATATGATCAGACGTTCATCATATGTTAGGCCTACCATTCCTGGGATCATCCGTGTGAATCTCCGCTGGACCCGCTCCATTGCCAGTATGTCCTTCCTGAGGTGTGGGGCCCAAAATTGCTCACAGTATTCTAAATGGGGCCTAACTAATGCCTTATAAAGCTTCAAAAGTACATCCCTGCTTTTATATTCCAAGCCTCTTGAGATAAATGACAACATTGCATTTGCTTTCTTAATTACCGACTCAACCTGCAAGTTTACTTTTAGAGAATCCTGGACTAGGACTCCCAAGTCCCTTTGCACTTCAGCATTATGAATTTTGTCACCGTTTAGAAAATAGTCCATGCCTCTATTCTTTTTTCCAAAGTGCAAGACCTCGCACTTGCCCACGTTGAATTTCATCAGCCATTTCTTGGACCACTCTCCTAAACTGTCTATATCTTTCTGCAGCCTTCCCACCTCCTCCATACTACCTGCCCCTCCACCTATCTTTGTATCATCGGCAAACTTAGCCAGAATGCCCCCAGTCCCATCAACTAGATCGTTAATATATAAAGAGAACACTGTGGCCCCAACACTGAACCCTGCAGGACACCACTCGTCACCGGTTGCCATTCCGAAAAAGAATCTTTTATCCCAACTCTCTGCCTTCTGCCTGACAGCCAATCATCAATCCATGTTAGTACCTTGCCTCGAATGCCACAGGCCCTTATTTTACACAGCAGTCTCCCGTGAGGCACCTTATCAAAGGCCTTTTGGAAGTCAAGATAGATAACATCCATTGGCTCTCCTTGGTCTAACCTATTTGTTATCTCTTCAAAGAACTCTAACAAGTTTGTCAGGCACGACCTCCCCTTACTAAATCCATGCTGACTTGTCCTAATCCGGTCCTGCACTTCCAAGAATTTAGAAATCTCATCCTTAACAAAGGATTCTAGAATCTTGCCAACAACCGAGGTTAGACTAATTGGCCTATAATTTTCCATCTATTTCCTTGTTCCCTTCTTGAACAGGGGGGTTACAACAGCAATTTTCCAATCCTCTGGGAGTTTCCCTGAATCCAGTGACTTTTGAAAGATCATAACTAACGCCTCCACTACTTCTTCAGCTATCTCCTTTGGAACTCTAGGATGTAGCCCATCTGGGCCCGGAGATTTATCAATTTTTAGACCTCTTAGTTTCTCTAGCACTTTCTCCTTTGTGATGGCTACCATATTCAACTCTGCTCCCTGACTCTCCTGAATTGTTGGGATATTACTCATGTCTTCTACTGTGAAGACTGACGCAAAGTACTTATTTAGTTCCTCAGCTATTTCCTTGTCTCCCATCACTAGTTACCAGCGTCATTTTGGAGCGGCCCAATGTCTACTTTTGCCTCCCGTTTGTTTTTAATGTATTTAAAGAAACTTTTACTATCATTCCTAATGTTACTGGCTAGCCTACCTTCATAATTGATCCTCTCTTTCCTTATTTCTCTCTTTGTTATCCTCTGTTTGTTTTTGTAGCCATCCCAATCTTCTGACTTCCTACTATTCTTTGCCCTATTATAGGCTTTCTCTTTTGCTTTGATGCATTCCCTAACTTCCTTTGTCAGCCATGGCTGCCTAATCCCCCCTCTGATAACCTTTCTTTTCTTTGGGATAAACCTCTGTACTGTGTCTTCAATAACTCCCAGAAACTCCAGCCATTGCTGTTCTACTGTCTTTCCCACTAGGCTCTGCTCCCAGTCGATTTTCGTCAGTTCCTCCCTCATGCCCCTGTAGTTACCTTTATTTAACTGTAACACCTTTACATCTGATTCTACCTTCTTTCTTTCAAATTGGAGATTGAATTCGACCATATTATGATCACTGCCTCCTAAGTGTTCCCTTACTTTAAGATCTTTAATCAAGTCTGGCTCATTACATAACACTAAGTCCAGAATGGCCTGTCCCCTCGTGAGCTCCATCACAAGCTGTTCCAAAAAGCCCTCCTGTAAACATTCAATGAATTCCCTTTCCTTGGGTCCACTGGCAGCATTATTTACCCAGTCCACCTGCATTTTGAAGTCCCCCATGATCACTGTGACTTTGCCTTTCTGACATGCACTTTCTATTTCATGGTGCATTTTGTGCCCCTGGTCCTGGCCACTGTTAGGAGGCCTGTACATAACTCCCATTATGGTTTTTTTGCCTTTGTGGTTCCTCAACTCTACCCACACAGACTCCACATCATCTGACCCTATGTCGTTTAGTGCTATTGATTTAATTTCATTCCTAATTAACAAGGCAACCCCGCCCCCTCTGCCCACCTCTCTGTCTTTTCGATAGGTTGTGAATCCCTGGATGTTTAAATGCCAGTCCTGAACCCCCTACAACCCCGTCTCTGTGATGGCTACCACATCATACCTGCCAGTCACAATCTGGGCCACAAGCTCATCTACCTTGTTCTGTACACTGCGCGCATTTAAATATAGCACCTTTAATTCTCTATTGACCGTCCCTTTTTGTTTTCTTAGTGTGCTGGGCCTTGGTTTACTGAGCCTTTCCATACACTGTGTCATATTTTGTGGGATGGGGACTATCGTAACCTCTCCTGAGTTCTGTCTTTTCGTGCTTTTTTGTATTCCTAAGCAGCTACGCTTCCCACTGATTACTTCACCTCTTGGTTCCCTGACTTTCCCTTCCCCCCCAACCTCTAGTTTAAAGTCCTATTGACCACCCTATTTACTCTTTTCGCCAGCTGGTCCCAGCTCGGTTCAGGTGGAGACCATCCCAACGGCATAGAACATAGAACATAGAACAATACAGCGCAGTACATGCCCTTCGGCCCACGATGTTGCACCGAAACAAAAGCCATTTAACCTACACTATGCCATTATCATCCATATGTTTATCCAATAAACTTTTAAATGCCCTCAATGTTGGCGAGTTCACTACTGTAGCAGGTAGGGCATTCCACGGCCTCACTATTCTTTGCGTAAAGAACCTACCTCTGACCTCTGTCCTATATCTATTACCCCTCAGTTTAAAGTTATGTCCCCTCATGCCAGCCATATCCATCCGCGGGAGAAGGCTCTCACTGTCCACCCTATCCAACCCCCTGATCATTTTGTATGCCTCTATTAAGTCTCCCCTTAACCTTCTTCTCTCCAACGAAAACAACCTCAAGTCCATCAGCCTTTCCTCATAAGATTTTCCCTCCATACCAGGCAACATCCTGGTAAATCTCCTCTGCACCCGCTCCAAAGCCTCCACGTCCTTCCTATAATGCGGTGACCAGAACTGTACGCAATACTCCAAATGCGGCCGTACCAGAGTTCTGTACAGCTGCAACATGACCTCCCGACACCGGAACTCAATCCCTCTACCAATAAAGGCCAACACTCCATAGGCCTTCTTCACCACCCTATCAACCTGGGTGGCAACTTTCAGGGATCTATGTACATGGACACCTAGATCCCTCTGCTCATCCACACTTTCAAGAACTTTACCATTAGCCAAATATTCCGCATTCCTGTTATTCCTTCCAAAGTGAATCACCTCACACTTCTCTACATTAAACTCCATTTGCCACCTCTCAGCCCAGCTCTGCAGCTTATCTATATCCCTCTGTAACCTGCCACATCCTTCCACACTATCGACAACACCACCGACTTTAGTATCGTCTGCAAATTTACTCACCCACCCTTCTGCGCCTTCCTCTAGGTCATTGATAAAAATGACAAACAGCAACGGCCCCAGAACAGATCCTTGTGGTACTCCACTTGTGACTATACTCCATTCTGAACATTTCCCATCAACCACCACCCTCTGTCTTCTTTCAGCTAGCCAATTTCTGATCCACATCTCTAAATCACCCTCAATCCCCAGCCTCCGTATTTTTTGCAATAGCCTACCGTGGGGAACCTTATCAAACGCTTTGCTGAAATCCATATACACCACATCAACTGCTCTACCCTCGTCTACCTGTTCAGTCACCTTCTCAAAGAACTCAATAAGGTTTGTGAGGCATGACCTACCCTTCACAAAGCCATGCTGACTATCCCTGATCATATTATTCCTATCTAGATGATTATAAATCTTGTCTCTTATAATCCCCTCCAAGACTTTACCCACTACAGACGTGAGGCTCACCGGTCTATAGTTGCCGGGGTTGTCTCTGCTCCCCTTTTTGAACAAAGGGACCACATTTGCTGTCCTCCAGTCCTCTGGCACTATTCCTGTAGCCAATGATGACATAAAAATCAAAGCCAAAGGTCCAGCAATTTCTTCCCTGGCCTCCCAGAGAATCCTAGGATAAATCCCATCAGGTCCCGGGGACTTATCTATTTTCAGCCTGTCCAGAATTGCCAACACCTCTTCCCTACGTACCTCAATGCCATCTATTCTATTAGCCTGGGGCTCAGCATTCTCCTCCACAACATTATCTTTTTCCTGAGTGAATACTGACGGGGGTATAGGTCCCCCCTGTCCCAAAACTGATGCCAGTGTCGCATGAAAAGGAACCCCTCTTTCCCACACCACTCTTTCAGCCACGTGTTAACTTCCCTTATTCTTGCCTCCCTATGCCAATTTGCACGTGGCTCGGGCAGTAATCCAGAGATTATGACCCTTGAGGACCTGTTTTTTTAATTTGAATCCTAGCTCTTTATAATCTCTAAACAGGTCCTCTTTCCTTGACTTGCCTATGTTGTTGGTACCGACATGGACCACAACAACTGGATCCTCCCCCTCCCTCTCCAGTATCCTTTCAAGCCGGTCATAGATGTCCCGCACCCTAGCACCGGACAGGCAACATACCATGTTGGACTCTTTATCCTGCTCACAAAGGATACTATCTATCCCCCTGATGATAGAATCCCCTACAACTACAACTTGCCTATTTACTCCCTCCCCTTGAATGGCCTGCTGAACCATGATGCCTTGGTCAGCTGACTCATCCTTCCTGCAGCCCTGTTCGCCATCCACACAGGGAGCAAGTGCCTCATACCTGTTGGACAGGGTCAAGGGCTGAGGCTCCTGAGTTCCTGACTGCTGGTTGCCTTTACCTGCCTGACTTGCAGTCACACCCTGCTGTCCCTGGCTACTGGCAGGATTTAAACTCCTTACTCTGACAGGTGTGACTGCCTCCTGAAACACAGTGTCCAGGTAAGTCTCCCCCTCCCGGATGTGCTTCAGTGTTTGAAGCTCAGACTTCAGCTCATCAACTCTGAGCCGGAGCTCTTCGAGCAGCCAACACTTACTGCAGATGTGGTCGCTGCAGCTCACAATGGGATCTGCCAGCTCGCACATCAAGCGCAGCTCAAGCACATCACCTGACCAGCCATCACTAATTAATTAATTAGTTTAATTTAAGTTTACGAGTTTAGCTGTGTTTTTTTATAATTTGGGGCAGATTTGCTATCAACCAATCAGATCACAGCTTCCCTTTGACGTCACGTTTGGGGGAAAAAACTGGAAAACAGGAAGTTACCGTTAGATTTTTATACTCACAGAGACTGCTCCTCCTCCTCCGAACGGCTCCCAAAATTAGGCCCGAAGAAAGAGAGAGAACAAAACAGTTGGGAAAAAGTACCTTCTCCCACTCTTCACCAAATTACCTCACTGCACCAAATTACCAAATTCTCACTCTGTCTGTGTCTCACTCACTCAGGCTGTGTCTCCTTGACCAGCGCAATGCTGGTTATTATTTAGATAATAAGCTTTTAAAAAAATTCTTTCTGCCAACATTGTCAACTTCATCTTTCCCCACATTATACTCCATTTGTCAGATTTTTGCCCATTCACTTAATCTGTCTGTGTCCCTGTTTAACCTCCTTGCGTCCTCTTCACAATTTACTTTCTTCCCTATTTTTGTGTTGTCAGCAAATTTAGCAACCATACTTTCAGTCCCTTCATCCAAATCATTTATATAAATTGTAAAAAGTTGAGACCCCAGCATGGATCCCTGTGGCATACCAGCCTGCCAATCAGAAAAAGACCCAATTATTCCAACTCTCTGATTCTTGTTAGCTAACCAATCTTCTATCCATGCTAGCACGTTACATCATGAGCTTTTATTTTACACAATAACCGTTGATGTTGATCCTTATCAAATGTCTTCTGGAAATGTAAGTACAGTAAATCCAGTCGTTCTCCTTTATCCACAGCACATGTGACTCCTTCAAATGACTCCAATAAATTGGTTAAACATGATTTTCCTTGCACAGAACCATATTGGCTCTGCCGGATTGCCTTGAAATTTTCCATGTGCCCTATTACAACATCTTTAACAATGGTTTCCAATGTTCCCTCCATGACATGATAGACTAACTGGAATATATCCTGCTTTCTGCCTCTCCCATTTATAATAAAGGAATTGACTGAAGCTAACTTACAGACAATGTCTGACATCGGGGCTGGTTTAGCACAGGGCTAAATAGCTGGCTTTTAAAGCAGACCAAGGCAGGCCAGCAGCGCGAGTTAAATTCCGTACCAGCCTTTCCGAACAGGCGCCGGAATGTGGCGACTAGGGGCTTTTCACAGTAACTTCATTTGAAGCCTACTTGTGACAATAAGCAATTTTCATTTAATTTCATTTCTTTAATTTCACATTCAAAATCATCAGATTCCTGAACTTCTTTGCTTCAGGCTTATTTCAAGCTACTTTAGGAAGCACAAGGGCATTGAGCTAATGTGCATTGCTGAGATGCATCAACGAGTTCTGGGAAGTTTTGTTTGTTAGGGCAATCACTTTTACCTCTGCCATTGTAAATCTATGAGAGCACAAGATGTCACTACATTGTTTCCCTCAAGTCCATTATTGATGTCATCAGGACAATCTATTATTAATGTTATGTTCTTCATTAACTGCAAGTTGTTCCATTCCATTGCACAGATGGTCAGTGATCAGTGACACAGGACGATGCCAATTAATACAGCCATGATTCATTCATTTGAAGCCAATCCTCTGTAATATTATAGAAGACTGGGAAGATGGCTCCTGGGAAATAAATGTTGCCCTCTTTAATCTGTCAAATTATGCCACAGTGGAGTTGAGGCCAGGATGGGATCAGCCATGATCACATTGAGGGTATTGGGCTCAGGAGGTTAAATTGCCTACTCCCGTTCCTAGGTCATGTGTTCTAGGGAGGAGATACTCTGGCTGATTTCGCAATCCAGCTCTTGGTCTGTAGCATTGTAGGTTGCAGATGAGGAACATATCAGCCATGATAGAATGGCGGAGCAGACCCGATGGACTGAATAGCCTAATTCTGCTCCTTTTGGGGCAGTACGGTAGCACAAATGGATAGCACTGTGGCTTCACAGCTCCAGGGTCCCAGGTTCAATTCCCTGCTGGGTCACTGTCTGTGCGGAGTCTGCACGTTCTCCCCGTGTCTGCGTGGGTTTCCTCCGGGTGCTCTGGTTTCCACCCACAGTCCAAAGACATGCAGGTTAGGTTGATTGTCTGTGTTAAATTGCCCTTAGTGACCAAAAAGGTTAGGAGGGGCTATTGGGTTACGGGGATAGAGTGGAAGTGAGGTCTTAAGTGGGTTGGGCATACTTGATGGGCCGAATGGCCTCCTTCTGCACTGTATGTTCTAAAAAATAAATAAATATCTTATGGACATATGCCCGCATGGGTTCGAACCCCACTCCTGGTACCATGATGTGTTGAGTGTTCTGGATCACAAACAGGTCACCAACACTGGAAGTGGTGCAGTCACCCAACACTGGAAGTGGTGCAACTCTATTTTATTATAAGGTTAACTATATTAACATACTTGAACTGTGGGTAAATGCAATACCAGCTTTAACTGTTGACCCTTGCCTAGTCCTAACCAGATGATGCACTCAGCACATGGTGAATGTCTGTGTTGCAGGCTGTGAGCTCTGTGCTCTGAGCTGGCTGCTACTAGAATGAGCGGGAACTCTCCTGTCCCCTGTCTTTATAGTGCGTGTGCTCTCACTGGTGATTGGCTGCGGTGTTGTGTATGCTGATTGGTCCCACTGCATGTCCATCAGTGTGTGTCTGCACCATAATATACTGGTGTATATTATGACACTTATGAAAAGCCCCTTCGGTGCACCGCGTATATATTGGTCAAAAATAACCACCTAAGTATTCTAATCCCATTTTCCAGCACTTGTCCCAAAGCCTTGTATGCCTTATATACTAATTCTGTGGCTCAAGCTCTTCTGTGATCATTTTATAAGCTCTTTTAGATTATGTGACCAATAAATTGCAGCACTCCGGTCCTGCCAGTTAAAAATAGCAACTAGAAAATATGGAGACTAATTTCCACAGGAATATCCTTCTCATTTGCTGTACCTTTGCTGGAATACGGCTCTCAGGCCATATCTCGGCAGTCTCAGGGCTCTCCGCTACGCGACAGTCATCGGCAGCAGATTCCCCTCCCTCAATATCTGTTCTCCCCCCTGCCCATCATATACACATCCCCTCAAGGGGCTCCCACTAGGATCCGGCCCTGGCACTGCTCCTGGCATGGCTTGGCACTGCGAGGTTGGCACTGGCAGGTTGCCAACCTGGCAGTGCCAACCTGTGCCAGGGCTGTGCCAGAGGGCAATGCCAGGGCACTTCCCTCTAACCCTGTGGATAAGCTCCTCACTGCTCCCCCGGAGGGCTCCACTCAACTACCTCATGCCTGGCCAGACTTGGTGTAAATGAAATTGGTGTGCTGTCATGCCGATGCCGGGTCAAGATTCAAGAGAGGGGGGGGGGGGGGTGCACGCTCCCACCCACATAATGAGCCGCCTGAGGCAGCATTTCAATGTAGCACAGCTGATAAACTCGAAAGGTCTGTTGCAGCTAATTAAATGACAGTATCCTTACTTGCAAGACAGGAAAGGGGACTTAGACTGCCAAACTCCATGGAACCAGTGCATGCTTAGATTCACAAATCTCATGCTTGAACTCAGGCAGAAAGAAATGAGGCAAAAGGAAAACTGTTCTTGTCAATGAAAGCATTCTCTCCAGAAATAATAATTTAACAAGTCTAGCAGGACAGTATGAAAGCACCAGTGTCATGAAGGAATGGAAAGACCTGAAGCACGATGCCAGGGTCAGGCTATACCTAATGTGAAGTATCTGCTCCAATAATTCATGCCTGTTACTTCTGAGCTTACTGCCCTTTTACTGATATTCATCAAGTATAGTCATATTGCAACAGGGAGTCATGTGAAAGTGCCTTTAAGAAATGGGTGTTTATAAATGGGTGTGTATATAAATATCTGTAGTGAGAGTAGCTCTAAGAAATGGGTGTTTACTACTGCAGTGATGTCAGAGTGTGAGTGGAGCTGGGCTGTCTGTCAGCTTTTTACTTTCTTTTAGGCTGTTTGCTGCAGGGTGTGTTTTAGTTTTGTTTTCAGTGTTGGAGCTGAAGCCAGACCAAGCAGGTGTACTGCTGTTCTCTCTGCCATGAAAAGACTATCTCTTGATCATTTGGTGAATTCAGAATTATAAATGTTCTCAGTAGTGAATGTAAACCTAATGTGCTTCTGGTAAAAGATGTTTTAAGTCGTATGGATGTTAAAAGGAAAGCTCAAAGGATTACTTAGTGTTGTATTCTTTGGGGGTTGTATTTGAATTAATGGTTGCTAAGATGTTCACTGTAT
The DNA here is from genome assembly GCF_047496885.1 of Scyliorhinus torazame. Lineage (NCBI taxonomy): Eukaryota > Metazoa > Chordata > Chondrichthyes > Carcharhiniformes > Scyliorhinidae > Scyliorhinus > Scyliorhinus torazame. Next base: position 208,384,979 of record NC_092710.1, read on the forward strand.
GTTTTAAAAAGGTTAACTTGAGTTCATAGAATAAACATTGTTTTGGTTATAAAAAAATACTTTTCCATTTCTGCTGTACTACACCTGTAGAGCGGGCCGTGTGCTCCCCATACCACAATCTATTAAAAGTTGTGGGTCAGGTGAACTCCATGATACACTTTGGGGTTCTCTAAACCCTGGCCCATAACATGTATACCATGGGTCCCAGATGGGAGTGAGTATAGAGGCAGGTAGGCTGAAATAAGCAATGGATAGCCAATTAACGATAGTTGGCGTGACCACTTTCATGTCCCCACAGGGCCAGTTGTTGTGGGGAAGCTAGTAACAACAGGCCATGTTTCTAAGGCTGCATGTCATTGCAATGAACGTTCCATCCGCACAGACAAACCTTGCTTGGGTCTCAGTTGAGTTTAGAAAGGGGAGCACTGGTGGAACGCACCTGACACGAGAGCAGGAGAACAGACACTGCCATGCTCTGCTGGACAAAGATGCTGGGCCTGGGTGTGACACTAAAGAAGGACCTTGAATGAAACAGATTTGTTCTCACTTGTTGGAGTTCCCTGAGGCATTGTGCAGCCATGGGTAGATGATGAAGGAGACGGTGCAGTGCTTGTGTTCCACAATATCTCAGGATTTTGAAATCGTGAACTCCTCGATTGAAAGGTTGGCCAACTTTATTGGGAGCCAAATATGACAGCACTCTGAGTGTGTGCAGAGCAGTGCAATGACACGTACTGAATGAGTAAGACTCTGTTGATCACTCAGTGCCACTGATGGTGCAAGAGATGCTGGGAGTGGATGCCAGTTGTGTCCTAGCCAGTGTTGTCAAGTGGTGCCAAGAGCCGTCATGCTGATTGCCATGTGTGCTGGGCCAACTTCCCTGGTTTACCTCCTGTGCCTGAGCACTGAGCTCTTCTGATCTACCTATTCCTCCCCTTCTCCTCCTACAAGGAAGAGTGGCATTGAAGGTCCTCCTTATACCCAGCTCCAGTCCTCTTTGTGTTGTCATGTTCATAGAATCATAGAATTTACAGTCCAGAAGGAGGCCATTCGGCCCATCGAGTCTGCACCGGTTCTTGGAAAGAGCACCCTACCCAAGGTCAACACCTCCACCCTATCCCCATAACCCAGTAACCCCACCCAACACTAAGGTTTGGACACTAAGGGCAATTTATCATGGCCAATCCACCTAACCTGCACATCTTTGGACTGTGGGAGGAAACCGGAGCACCCGGAGGAAACCCACGCACACACGGGGAGGACGTGCAGACTCCGCACAGACAGTGACCCAAGCCGGAATCGAACCTGGGACCCTGGAGCTGTGAAGCAATTGTGCTATCCACAAGGCTACCGTGCTGCCCCGTGTTGTGTATTATGCAGCAGGTGACCACAATAGGAGACACCCTGGCCGGGATGGAGTGCATCACGTGACTGCTCAAGGTAATGGAAGCAGGTCTTTTCAATGCAGGTTCATGATAGTAGATTGTAGCACCTCTCTCCATCCATGTTTGGACTCTGAACGGGCATCAGGACCCAGCTCTTCAGGGCATAACCCATGGAACATCCATGGAGTCTGGATGTTGGCCTGAAGAGGGGCAGCATCTGCTTCACTTGGAGGATAAAGGCATCATGGAAGCTTCCCAGGAACTGATCACAAGTCTTTAAGATGTGTTTCCTGTGGTGACGGGCCAGCTAGACATTTATTGAGCGGAAGCCTTTTTTGTTCAGGAATCTGGCTGACTGGTTTTTCAGTACCTTGATGACTATGTGGGTGCATTTGATGATCCCCCAGACTTGAGGGAAGAAATTGATACACATTGTATGTTACATCTGACAGTGACACCTGTAACTTCAACTATTCTATCACGAGAAGAGCTCATGTTTGGCAGGCTGATGCATATCAATTTACCTACTCTTGTCCATTCTACGCTCTCAGAAGCTAGAGAGCAACTTTTAAAACTTCAGGAGAAGACCAATGTGCATGGTAATAATGCAGGTACAGAACTGCCATGTTTACAGTCGGGACAAGTTCGCAATCAGACTGCCACAGCAGCCAGCAGAAGTGACAATCATGTGTTTGAAACCAAGGTCCTATGAAGTCATTTTGCACAAAGGCACAATGTTGAGGCGTAATTAGAATCATAGAATCATAGAACCCCTACAATGCAGAAGGAGGCCATTCGGCCCATCGAGTCTGCACCGGCCCTCAGAAGGAGCACCCTACCTACCACGTCCCCACCCTATCCCTGTAACCCCACCTAAACCTTTGGACACTAAGGGGCAATTTATCATGAGCAATCCACCTAACCTGCACATCTTTGGAATGTGGGAGGAAACCGGAGCACCCGAAGGAAACCCACACAGACACGGGGAGAATGTACAAACTCCACGCAGTCCCCAAGGCCTGAATTGAACCGGAGTCCCTGGCACTGTGAGGCAGCAGTGCTAACCACTGTGCCACCGTGAGGAAAAATCTGATCCATTTCAGCTCTTCAACCACCATACAATCCTACTGCAGAGAAGACAAGATTCCCAGATGCAACCAGGAACAACATCCAACAATGACAACCACAGATCACTGTGAGCAATTAAAGAAACCTCCAGATAAAGTTACTATTACAAGATCTGGGATTACCAGCAGATTACCATTACACTTTAGAAACTCAAATTCATTCTGCAATGGTAACTAAACATGAACATGTTTTGTAAATAGTTATACTCTTTTGGAAGAGGTGAATTATCGTTACAAGGTGGGGGGGCTGCTGTAATATGCCTTTAAGGAATAGGAGCATGCCATCATGAGAAGGAAACTGTGTCATGTGGTCCAGTCTCAGTTTCCTTTTTTTTCTGTGAGCAGAACACAGCTCAGTCCTGTTGTCTTCAAGCTTTCTACTCATGTATATCTATTTCCATGTGCCTAGTTTGAATAAATTAACCCATGTGTTTGCATGTGTTTTCACAATCCCTTATGAATGATTGGTACTTTTATATCATTATAAAACCAGTATAGGTTTATACTAGGTATCTGCACAAGGCCACCTCGCAGCTGCCCCTTGATGTAATGAGCTTCTGACTACAAGATGCCACCCAGGTCCCTGAAATGACTCAGGTGCATAGAAGATCAGCACCACAATCTCCTTGATGGCTGCAAGTGTTGTGTTTGGTCTTCTATACCTTGCAAAGGAATCCACAAAACACCTAGACTTGTCCAAACCAGGACCTTTATTGATTCACACATGGTAAGATAGCGATCTGTTACAGAGCATGTTATCATGGAGTTTCTTTGTACTCCTCTGGAACTACACCTAGCACAACTGTTCACCTGTATGACTTACTACCATCTCCTATAACCATCTGGTGATGGCCGGATGTGTCTCCCTTTATATGGGAGTCCCTGGTCACATGACCATAGTCTTGCAGCCGCATGGGGAATCTGCACTGCCACCTGCTGGTTGGAGGTCACACACCATCCATCTATGGTATTGCTTACAGGCATATCACTACAGCAAGTAGGAGGCTGCTATAGGTACTACAAAGCCTTTGGTCGTTGTATACTCGAGCATAAATATATGAGACCAACTGCCTGGATAAGCTCTTTTGGCATTGGCACTCTTGTCATTTCAAGCAGCTGTGCAAGGCAGTATGTCCGATGTATTGGCTAGAGCCTTATTCTCCTGCAGGCTTTTGCACTGTTCCTTGGGCCGTATCCTGACAAGGAAGATCCATCTGCTGTTGCTCCTCTTCGCTACTCTGTCCAACGATAGTAGTTGCTTCCATCTTCACAATTCCACCTGCCCTTCTTGGTTTATCTAGTCTTCCTCAACCCACTTCTAACGCCCCAGTGATGCCAGCAAGCCCATGTGCCTCTCAAGAGTCCAAATACTCCCTCCTAACAGAATCAAACTTCTCAGCTCTAGCAATGACAACTTTGTGCATGAGCAACTGAGTTTAAATCTCCCCTTTCAGTCAACTTTATCACACTGCATTCACAAACACTAACTGCTCCCTATTGAGTTCCCCCACAGCAATGCTCGAAAGTGTCCAAGGCACTCCACATTCCCTGTGATAGCCAATAGAAAATTACTAACTGCTGCTCCCTATACTCCAAACAAGCTCAACAACCAGTCAGTTGAAGGTTTGCTGGCTGCCAGCTCCCCCCTCCCACCCAACCCTCACTTTGAAAATCCAAACTCATCACTGAGACGTTGGGAATCAGTGATGCTTTCAAAGTGTATGATTTTCCCGTTCTCGCCTGCCCCAACCTCATCCACAAGGATCACTGAAAATCCAGCCCTCAGTATCAGTGGGTTGAGCTATGAATGAAGATAGGAACAACTTGGCTTCTTCAGTTGTCATTCTCCCCTCCTTTGTCATTGTTGGAGTCTGTACAAGATAATATGGAAATAGCTGCCGTAAAACAGGTGAGTTAAATGTCCCCTTGAAAATAGGGAGAAGATAAGTGTCAAAGCTAAGGGATTTGGGGGAATTGGACATGGGGGGGATTGGGTGGAAGGGCCGGACATCGGGGAATCGGGTCTGGGAAGGGCATTTATGTAGGGTGGGTCAGTTTGGATGGGGGGCTTCAGCTGGGTTGGTTTGTGTGGAGGGGATGTCAGGTCGGGATGGTGTTGGGTCAAGTTGGGATTCGGGTTGGACCAGGTCAGAGCAGTGGTTAATCTGTGGTGGTAGGAGGTTAGGGTGGAGAATAACATGGGGAGGGGTGCTTAGTGGGGTTGCGGGAGAGGGGGGGAGTTCTCTGTGGGGACGGGAGTGTTGGGGGGGGGGGGGGGTCCTTTTAGTGCGACCAATCTGGGAATATTTAAAGTAGTTACACTGAAGTTAGAAGTGGTTTATTTTTTCTAACTTTTTCAAAGTAACTGTGAATGGCAGACCCATCGAAAATTAACAATTGAAATTGTTTTGTTGGATGGTTCCCAGCTCAATTGTCCAGGGGAAGTTGGCACTTCCAGACAATAGGTACATGAATTCTTACCTGGGAACGTCAGAGAGCAATTCCCCAGCTCATCTTTGGGCTACTCCCCAAATCGAAGTTACGGACCATTAATGGGCATATATTCTGATGTTTAAATAATGAGGCAAATTAGAACTTGTAGTCTTAGAAATATGCGGGAGATGCATCAAATTACATAAGGATCATGCCGAGAAGGTAGAGGTAAATGGACAGATGGGGAGGTGAGGAAGTGCATTGAAAGAGAAAGATGTGAGCTCTTACAAGCTATGTGGGTGTGAACAGTGAAGTGATGGAGCAGTCTTGAAAAACTGGAGTGAAATGAGGGGCAGGGGTGATGCACTCAAGTCATAAGCAAATGTCCAGCTGCACTTACTGCGGTGTTCTTTGTGGTTCAGATCCTAGGATGGTTGGCATAGTGTTCACAAAGATCACAACTAGCTTTTGCGTTAAATATTTATTTACACAACTTAATTGAATTCAATCTCTTACTTCTAAATAATCAACAATTGACAATAAATATACAATCTACACTCATCTACCATTAATCTCTACATTAATACAATAACTATGATCTGCTCTCACTCACACTAGTTTTCCTACAGTCTTTCTCCTAGCCTTCGCAACATTCCCCCAGAAGGCTTAGCATTGATGCTTTGTATAATTCTGCATCTAGCTCCCTCTAGTGGTTGATTCGGACATAACATAACCCTTACAGTTCTCATAATGTTGCACTTACCTTTCCTGATCTGGTTAGGTAATTAAAGCATTTCATGCACTAAAGCTATCAGAGTAACACAATGCCTCCTCGGACACCTCCAGCCATTTGTTTCCTTTTGGCAGTGGGGGATTTCAGTGGTATATTTATTTATTTTTTTCTTCGTTGGTTATTTATTTATTTAAATTTTTGGGGGGGGGAAATTGAAATTGTGAAGTTAACCGAAGGTTTAAGGCATGGCAGGAGATCTCAGACCCGTGTCATGCTCCTCGTGTGCGATGTGGGAGCTCAGGGACACGTCCACTGTCCCTGGCTCCTTCACGTGCAAGAAGTGTGTCCAGTTGCAGCTCCTGTTAGACCGCTTGACGGCTCTGGAGCTGCGGATGGACTCACTTTGGAGCATCCGCGATGCTGAGGACGTCGTGGATAGCACGTTTAACGAGTTGGTCACACCGCAGGTGAAAGGTACTGAGGGAGATAGTAAATGGGTGACCAAAAGACATAGCAAGAGTAGGAAGGCAGTGCAGGTGTCCTCTGCGGTCATCTCCCTGCAAAACAGATATACCGCTTTGGATACTGTTGAGGGAGATGGCTCACCAGGGGAAGGCAGCAGCAGCCAGGTTCATGGCACCGTGGCTGGCTCTGCTGCGCAGCTGGGCAGGAAGAAGAATGGCAGGGCTATAGTGATAGGGGACTCAATTGTAAGGGGAATAGACAGGCGGTTCTGCGGACGCAATCGAGACTCCAGGATGGTATGTTGCCTCCCTGGTGCAAGGGTCAAGGATGTCTCGGAGCGGCTGCAGGACATTCTGGGGGGGGAGGGTGAACAGCCAGCTGTCGTGGTGCACATAGGCACCAACGATATAGGTAAAAAACGGGACAAGGTCCTACAAGCTGAATTTAGGGAGCTAGGAGTTAAACTAAAAAGTAGGACCTCAAAGGTAGTAATCTCAGGATTGCTACCAGTGCCACGAGCTAGTCAGAGTAGGAATGTCAGGATAGAGAGTATGAATACGTGGCTCGAGAGATGGTGCAAGAGGGAGGGATTCAAATTCCTGGGACATTGGAACCGGTTCTGGGGGAGGTGGGACCAGTACAAACCGGACGGTCTGCACCTGGGCAGGAGTGGAACCGATGTCCTAGGGGGGGTGTTTGCTAGAGCTGCTGGGGAGAGTTTAAACTAATGTGGCAGGGGGATGGGAACCGATGCAGGAAGTTGGAAGGTAGTAAAACAGGGACAGAAATAAAAGGCAGTAAGGGGGAAAGTGTAAGGCAGAGAAGCCATAGTCAAAAATCAAAAAGTGCGACAGTACAAGGTACAGTGACTATGGGGAGCTCAGTGAATAGGACCAGGAATACTAAAAGAAATAAAACGGGAAGTGAAAACATTAATGGTAAGCGACGCGGCAGATTGTTACAGGAAGATATGGGTTCGACGACAAGGAAAATTAGGAGAAAGGTTAAGAGGAAATATAACTTAGGAGAGATTATTGATCGAGGGGTTAAGATTAAGAACAGAGGTAAAAAAAAGCCAACATAAGTGTACTTTACCTGAATGCTCGTAGAATTCGGAATAAGGTAAATGAGTTGATGGCGCAAATCATCGTGAATGACTATGATTTAGTGGCCATTACTGAAACATGGTTAAAGGATGGTCACGACTGGGAGTTAAATATCCGAGGGTATCAAACTTTTCGGAAGGACAGAGTGGATGGTAAGGGAGGTGGTGTAGCTCTGTTATTTAAGGATGACATCCGGGCAACAGTAAGGGATGACATCGGTGCTATGGAGGATAAGGTTGAATCCATTTGGGTGGAAAAAAGGAATAGTAAGGCGAAAAAGTCACTGATAGGAGTAATCTATAGGCCACCAAATAGTAACATTATGGTGGGGCAGGCAATCAACAAAGAAATAACAGATGCATGTAGAAATGGTACAGCAGTTATCATGGGGGATTTTAATCTACATGTTGATTGGTTTAACCAGTTCGGTCAAGGCAGCCTTGAGGAGGAGTTTCTAGAATGTATCCGCGATAGTTTCCTCGAACAGTATGTAATGGAACCTACGAGGGAACAAGCGGTCCTAGATCTGGTCCTGTGTAATGAGACAGGATTGATTCAGGATCTCATAGTTAGGGATCCTCTCGGAAGGAGCGATCACAATATGGTGGAATTTAAAATACAGATGGAGGGTGAGAAGGTAAAATCAAGCACTAGTGTTTTGTGCTTAAACAAAGGAGATTACAATGGGATGAGAGAAGAACTAGCTAAGGTAGACTGGGAGCAAAGACTTTATGGTGAAACAGTTGAGGAACAGTGGAGAACCTTCCAAGTGATTTTTCACAGTGCCCAGCAAAGGTTTATACCAACAAAAAGGAAGGACGGTAAAAAGAGGGAAAATCGACCGTGGATATCTAACGAAATAAGGGAGAGTTTCAAATTGAAGGAAAAAACATACAAAGTAGCAAAGATCAGTGGGGGACCAGAGGACTGGGAAATCTTTAGGGGGCAACAGAAAGCTACTAAAATAGCTATAAAGAAGAGTAAGATATATTATGAGAGTAAACTTGCTCAGAATATAAAAACAGATAGTAAAAGTTTCTACAAATACATAAAACAAAAAAGAGTGGCTAAGGTAAATATTGGTCCTTTAGAGGATGAGAAGGGAGATTTAATAATGGGAGATGAGGAAATGGCTGAGGAACTGAACAGGTTTTTTGGGTCGGTCTTCACAGTGGAAGACACAAATAACATGCCAGTGACTGATGGAAATGAAGCTATGACAGGTGAGGACCTTGAGAGGATTTTTATCACCAAGGAGGTAGTGATGGGAAAGCTAATGGGGCTAAAGGTAGACAAGTCTCCTGGCCCTGATGGAATGCATCCCAGAGTGCTAAAAGAGATGGCTAGGGAAATTGCAAATGCACTCATGATAATTTACCAAAATTCACTAGACTCTGGGGTGGTCCCGGCGGATTGGAAATTAGCAAACGTGACACCACTGTTTAAAAAAGGAGGTAGGCAGAAAGCGGGTAATTATAGGCCAGTGAGCTTAACTTCGGTAGTAGGGAAGATGCTGGAATCTATCATCAAGGAAGAAATAGCGAGGCATCTGGATGGAAATTGTCCCATTGGACAGACGCAGCATGGGTTCATAAAGGGCAGGTCGTGCCTAACTAATTTAGTGGAATTTTGTGAGGACATTAACAGTGCGGTAGATAACGGGGAGCCAATGGATGTGGTATATCTGGATTTCCAGAAAGCCTTTGACAAGGTGCCACACAAAAGGTTGTTGCATAAGATAAAGATGCATGGCATTAAGGGGAAAGTAGTAGCATGGATAGAGGATTGATTAATTAATAGAAAGCAAAGAGTGGGGATTAATGGGTGTTTCTCTGGTTGGCAATCAGTAGCTAGTGGTGTCCCTCAGGGATCAGTGTTGGGCCCACAACTGTTCACAATTTACATAGATGATTTGGAGTTGGGGACCAAGGACAATGTGTCCACGTTTGCAGACGACACTAAGATAAGTGGTAAAGCAAAAAGTGCAAAGGATATTGGAAGTCTGCAGAGGGATTTGGACAGGCTAAGTGAATGGGCTAGGGTCTGGCAGATGGAATACAATGTTGACAAATGTGAGGTTATCCATTTTGGTAGGAATAACAGCAAAAGGGATTATTATTTAAATGATAAAATATTAAAACATGCTGCTGTGCAGAGAGACCTGGGTGTGCTAGTGCATGAGTCACAAAAAGTTGGTTTTCAGGTGCAACAGGTGATTAAGAAGGCAAATGGAATTTTGTCCTTCATTGCTAGAGGGATGGAGTTTAAGACTAGGGGGGTTCTGCTGCAATTGTACAAGGTGTTAGTGAGGCCACACCTGGAGTATTGTGTTCAGTTTTGGTCTCCTTACTTGAGAAAGGACGTACTGGCACTGGAGGGTGTGCAGAGGAGATTCACTAGGTTAATCCCAGAGCTGAAGGGGTTGGATTACAAGGAGAGGTTGAGTAGACTGGGACTGTACTCGTTGGAATTTAGAAGGATGAGGGGGGATCTTATAGAAACATATAAGATTATGAAGGGAATAAATAGGATAGATGCGGGCAGGTTGTTTCCACTGGCGGGTGAAAGCAGAACTAGGGGGCATAGCCTCAAAATAAGGGGAAGTAGATTTAGGACTGAGTTTAGGAGGAACTTCTTCACCCAAAGGGTTGTGAATCTATGGAATTCCTTGCCCAGTGAAGCAGTAGAGACTCCTTCATTAAATGTTTTTAAGATAAAGATAGATAGTTTTTTGAAGAAAAAAAGGGATTAAGGGTTATGGTATTCGGGCCGGAAAGTGGAGCTGAGTCCACAAAAGATCAGCCATGATCTCATTGAATGGTGGAGCAGGCTCGAGGGGCCAGATGGCCTACTCCTGCTCCTAGTTCTTATGTTCTTCATCATGTTGTTGGGTTGCAAAATCTCTCTCGAGGGGCTGTTTAGCACAGGGCTAAATCGCTGGCTTTGAAAGCAGACCAAGGCAGGCCAGCAGCATGGTCCAATTCCCGTAACAGCCTCCCCGAACAGGCGCTGGAATGTGGCGACTAGGGGCTTTTCACAGTAACTTTATTGAAGCCTACTTGTGAAAATAAGCGATTTTCATTTCATTTCAAGGGACATGTCATGAAAACATAGCGTGACCTTTGGCCTTTCCGAATACATTCTCAGAGTCGTTGCGCTCTTTTTCAAATGCCCAACTCCTCCAAATTCTACCTTTGGATTGGTCCTTCAAAAGCTCTAGTTGAAATTCTGTCACGTAAATCCACGTCTCACCTGCTGTGGTGCAACTGATGCTAAACCCAGAAGTAAAATGATAGCAAACTGCCTGGACTCAAATACACAGTTAAGTCATAGGAAATTACTTCTGGGTTTTCCAGTAATATTGGAACCTCCTGCCCCCAAGTGCCTCTCAGTTAACATTGAAGCCAACATTCCTGCATTAAATCAAGAGGCAGTTAGCTGAATTAAATGATGTGGAAAAGGATGAGCTATTAAGAATGAATGGTCTTCGTCATCAATCTATATCTTTATCATTTTTGTAGAGCATCTTGGTTGCTACTAATAATTACCAAAGATAATTTTTAGGCTTAAATTATTTTCTGGCATTCTTGAATAACCTTACTGTTGGGTTACATATTAATGATTTGGTCGTGAAAGTGGGGAGCACGATTGGGGAATTTGCAGGCAACACAAAGATTGGCCGAGTGGTGGACAGTGTAGAGGATAGCTATTGGGCGTGATTCTCCGACACCCCGCCGGGTCAGAGAATCGCCGGGGGTGCGGCGTGAATCCTGCCCCCCAAAATCCCGTCGATGTGAATCGCGCTGCCCGCCTCAGAGAATGGCAAGGATCGGGGCGGCGCAATGAGCCCCGGGGCCACCTGAATTCTCTGGGCCGGATAGGCCGAAGTCCCGCCGAGTCAAGTCGGCGTAATTCAAACCACCTATTTAACGGCGTCAACTAGTCGTGCTGGTTGACGCCGGCGAGCGCGGAGGTAGGGCTCGGCGTGGGGCAGCCGCAGGAGAAGTGACAACACGCCCGCAGTTGGTGGGGGATGGGGGTGGCGCAGGACCCATTAGAGTGTACGTGCCGGGGGGGGGGGGGGCGGGGGGTTTTGAGGAGGGGGGCTTGAGGAGGGCGGCTTGGGGAGGGCGGCTTGGAGGGAGGGCGCGAGTGTTGGGGAGAGGGTGTGAGTGCCGGGGAGGAGGGGGTGTGTGCCGGAGAGGAGAGGGCGAGTGCCGGGGAGGAGAGGGTGAGTGCCGGGGAGGAGAGGGAGAGCCGGGGAGGAGAGGGCGAGTGCCGGGGAGGAGAGGGCGAGTGCCGGGGAGGAGAGGGCGAGTGCCGGGGAGGAGAGGGGGCGTGCCGGGGAGGAGAGGGTGTGTGCTGGGGAGGAGAGGGTGTGTGCTGGGGAGGAGAGGGGGAGTGCCGGGGAGGAGAGGGAGTGCCGGGGAGGAGAGGGTGTGTGCCGGGGAGGAGAGGGAGAGTGCCGGGGAGGAGAGGGAGTGCCGGGGAGGAGAGGGTGTGCGTGCCGGGGAGGAGGGGGAGTGCCGGGGAGGAGAGGGTGTGAGTGCCGGGGAGGAGGGGGCGAGTGCCGGGTAGGAGAGGGCGAGTGCCGGGGAGGAGAGGGTGTGTGCCGGGGAGGAGAGAGTGTGTGCCGGGGAGGAGAGGGGGAGTGCCGGGGAGGAGAGGGGGAGTGCCGGGGAGGAGAGGGCGAGTGCCGGGGAGGAGAGGGGGAGTGCCGGGGAGGAGAGGGGGAGTGCCGGGGAGGAGAGGGGGAGTGCCGGGGAGGAGAGGGTGTGTGCCGGGGAGGAGAGGGTGTGTGCCGGGGAGGAGAGGGCATGTGCCGGGGAGGAGAGGGGGAGTGCCGGGGAGGAGAGGGGGCGTGCCGGGGAGGAGAGGGGGCGTGCCGGGGAGGAGAGGGTGTGTGCCGGGGAGGAGAGGGAGAGTGCCGGGGAGGAGAAGGGGAGTGCCGGGGAGGAGAGGGCGAGTTGCCGGGGAGGAGAGGGCGAGTGCCGGGGAGGAGAGGGGGAGTGCCGGGGAGGAGAGGGGGAACGTGCCGGGGAGGAGAGGGCGAGTGCCGGGTAGGAGAGGGCGCGTGCCGGGGAGGAGAGGGCGAGTGCCGGGAAGGAGGTGGGAGGGTTGGGGGCGCATGCCGGGGAGGAGAGGGCGAGTGCCGGGGAGGGGGGGCGTGTGCTGGAAAGGGGAGGGGGAACCTGCTGGGGAGGAGAGGGCGAGTGCCGGGGAGGAGAGGGTGTGTGCTGGGAGGGGAGGGGGCACGTGCCGGGGAGGAGAGGGCGAGTGCTGGGGAGGACAGGGCACGTGCTGGGTGTCATAATATGTCATAATATACACCAGGATATCATGGTGCAGATACACACACTGGTGGACACACAGCAAGACCAATCAACACACACACCGCAGCCAATCACCAGTTAGAGCACACGCACTATAAAGACAGGGGGCATCAGAGTTCCCGCTCATTTGGGATGCAGCCTCCTACAAGGACAGAGCTTACAGCTTACAGCACAGATCCTCACCATAAACTGAGTGCATAGACTGGTTTGGACAGGCATAGGTCTTTAATTTAATCTAACATCGTGTTAACCCACAGTGAAAGTATGTTCAACAGTTTCTAACTTAATAAAATAGTGTTGCACTATTTTAAGTGTTGGTGGCCTGTATGTGTTCCACGGATCCAGAGCACCCAACACAACATGATACCAGGAGTTGAGGGATATTAGAACTTCTTAGACCTACCTGCAAGTGATCTGCCTTCCACCAGCATACAGTCATCCTGCAAAATGGACAGCGTCCGCCCGCTGCCGCCGCTCCGCATCACCGGTAACCTAGGGGCCAACTGGAAGATATTCAAACAACGCTTCCAGCTCTACCTTGAAGCCACAGACCGGGAAGATGCCTCAGACACCAAGAAGATCGGTCTCTTCCTATCCACGTCTGGGGACCATGCCATCCACATTTTGAATTCTCTCACCTTTGCTGATGATGAAGATAAATCAAAATTCAAGACGGTCCTCCTCAAGTTTGACACTCACTGCAACATAGAGGTGATTGAAAGTTTCGAGCGCTATGTATTCAACAGCGTTTGCAGGGTTAGGATGAACATTTCCAGTCCTTTCTCACCCACCTCCACATCCTTGCGCAGTCCTGTAATTACGGGACCACCGACTCTATGATATGCGACCAGATCGTTTTCGGTGTTCAGTCGGACTCCCTAGGCCAGCAGCTCCTCAAGGTAAAGCAGCTCACCCTTGCGACCGCCATCAAGACCTGCGTGCTACACGAACACGCCACTAGTCGGTATTCCCACATCCAAGCGGCTGAAACAGTGCAGCAAGGTTTCGGCGGGAGCAGAGTGCAGGGGCTGCCGGTGGGTGAGTATTTAAGTTTAAAATAACTTACCTTGCAGGAGCAGCACTTGGAGTTTCGGCGGGAGCGGAGTGCAGGGGCTGCCGGTGGGTGAGTATTTAGGTTTGAAACACTTACCTGGCCCCGTTTCTGTTACTGGTTGCTGTTGCATTTTTAAAAAATATAGATTTTTTAAGGCGGGAACCGGAAGTTCGACCCGCGGACTTCTGGGAAGCGGCATGCAGGGGCTGCCGGTAGGTGAGTATTTAGGTTTAAAATAACTTACCTTGCAGGGGCAATCACTTGGAGTTTCGGCGGGGGCGGAGTGCAGGGGCTGCCGGTGGGTGAATATTTAAGTTTAAAATAACTTACCTGGTCCCGTTTCTGTTCCTCTTTGCTGTTGTATTTTTTTTTAAAATTATTTTTTAAGGCGGGAACCGGAGGTTCGACCCGCGGACTTCTGGGAAGGTTTCCCCCCCTCCCCTCACCAATAAATTCTGGTGGAGAGGAAACCCGAGACACTGCACGTGTAGTGTCTCCCACCCGCCCTCCTCCTCTAACCAAATAGTAAAACCCATTGGTGTGAGGTAAGTACCATATTATATTATTTTTTTTTTTTACTTTTTAAAAAATGTATTTGTTAGCCTGATCTTGGTTGAAAGTTAGAGGAATGGCAGGGAAGGGAGTGCAATGTTCCTCCTGCAGGATGTTTGAGGTGAGGGATGCCGTTAGTGTCCCTGCTGATTTTACCTGCAGGAAGTGCAGCCATCTCCAGCTCCTCCAAGACCGAGTTAGGGAACTGGAGCTGGAGTTGGAAGAACTTCGGATCATTCGGGAGGCAGAGGGGGTCATAGATAGCAGCTTCAGGGAATTGGTTACACCAAAGATTGGAGATAGATGGGTAACTATAAGAGGGACTGGGAAGAAGCAGTCAGTGCAGGGATCCCCTGCGGTCGTTCCCCTGAGAAACAAGTATACCGCTTTGGATACTTGTGGGGGGGGGGGGACTTATCAGGGGTAAGCCATGGGGTACGGGCCTCTGGCACGGAGTCTGTCCCTGTTGCTCAGAAGGGAAGGGGGGAGAGGAGCAGAGCATTAGTAATTGGGGACTCGATAGTCAGGGGCACAGATAGGAGATTTTATGGGAGCGAGAGAGACTCACGTTTGGTATGTTGCCTCCCAGGTGCAAGGGTACGTGATGTCTCGGATCGTGTTTTCTGGGTCCTTAAGGGGGAGGGGGAGCAGCCCCAAGTCGTGGTCCACATTGGCACTAACAACATAGGTAGGAAAGGGGACAAGGATGTCAGGCAGGCTTTCAGGGAGCTAGGATGGAAGCTCAGAACTAGAACAAACAGAGTTGTTATCTCTGGGTTGTTGCCCGTGCCACGTGATAATGAGATGAGGAATAGGGAGAGAGAGCAATTAAACACGTGGCTACAGGGATGGTGCAGGCGGGAGGGATTCAGATTTCTGGATAACTGGGGCTCTTTCTGGGGAAGGTGGGACCTCTACAGATAGGATGGTCTACATCTGAACCTGAGGGGCACAAATATCCTGGGGGGGAGATTTGTTAGTGCTCTTTGGGGGGGTTTAAACTAATGCAGCAGGGGCATGGGAGCCTGGATTGTAGTTTTAGGGTACGGGAGAATGAGAGTATAGAGGTCAGGAGCACAGATTTGACGTCGCAGGAGGGGGCCAGTGTTCAGGTAGGTGGTTTGAAGTGTGTCTACTTCAATGCCAGGAGTATACGAAATAAGGTAGGGGAACTGGCAGCATGGGTTGGTACCTGGGACTTCGATGTTGTGGCCATTTCGGAGACATGGATAGAGCAGGGACAGGAATGGATGTTGCAGGTTCCGGGGTTTAGGTGTTTTAGTAAGCTCAGAGAAGGAGGCAAAAGAGGGGGAGGTGTGGCGCTGCTAGTCAAGAGCAGTATTACGGTGGCGGAGAGGATGCTAGATGGGGACTCATCTTCCGAGATAGTATGGGCTGAGGTTAGAAACAGGAAAGGAGAGGTCACCCTGTTGGGAGTTTTCTATAGGCCTTCAATAGTTCTAGGGATGTAGAAGAAAGGATGGCGAGGATGATCCTGGACAAGAGCGAAAGTAACAGGGTAGTTATTATGGGAGACTTTAACTTTCCAAATATTGACTAGAAAAGATATAGTTCGAGTACATTAGATGGGTCGTTATTTGTACAATGTGTGCAGGAGGGTTTCCTGACACAATATGTTGACAGGCCAACAAGAGGCAAGGCCACGTTGGATTTAGTTTTGGGTAATGAACCAGGCCAGGTGTTGGATTTGGAGGTAGGAGAGCACTTTGGGGACAGTGACCACAATTCGGTGACGTTTACGTTAGTGATGGAAAGGGATAAGTATACACCGCAGGGCAAGAGTTATAGCTGGGGGAAGGGCAATTATGATGCCATTAGACGTGACTTGGGGGGATAGGTTGGAGAAGTAGGCTGCAAGTGTTGGGCACACTGGATAAGTGGAGCATGTTCAAGGAACAGCTACTGCGTGTTCTTGATAAGTATGTACCTGTCAGGCAGGGAGGAATGCGTAGAGTGAGGGAACCGTGGTTTACCAAAGAAGTGGAATCTCTTGTTAAGAGGAAGAAGGAGGCCTATGTGAAGATGAGGTGTGAAGTTTCAGTTGGGGTGATGGATAGTTACAAGGTAGCGAGGAAGGATCTAAAGAGAGAGCTAAGACGAGCAAGGAGGGGGCATGAGAAGTATTTGGCAGGTAGGATCAAGGAAAACCCAAAAGCTTTCTATAGATATGTCAGGAATAAGCGAATGACTAGGGTAAGAGTAGGGCCAGTCAAGGACAGGGATGGGAAGTTGTGTGTGGAGTCTGAAGAGATAGGCAAAATACTAAATGAATATTTTTCGTCAGTATTCACTCAGGAAAAAGATAATGTTGTGGAGGAGAATGCTGAGACCCAGGCTATTAGAATAGATGGCATTGAGGTACGTAGGGAAGAGGTGTTGGCAATTCTGGACAGGCTGAAAATAGATAAGTCCCCGGGGCCTGATGGGATTTATCCTAGGATTCTCTGGGAGGCCCGGGAAGAGATTGCTGGGCCTTTGGCTTTGATTTTTATGTCATCATTGGCTACAGGAATAGTGCCAGAGGACTGGAGGATAGCAAATGTGGTCCCTTTGTTCAAAAAGGGGAGTAGAGACAACCCCGGCAACTATAGACCAGTGGGCCTCACGTCTGTAGTGGGTAAAGTCTTGGAGGGGATTATAAGAGACAAGATTTATAATCATCTAGATAGGAATAATATGATCAGGGATAGTCAGCATGGCTTTGTGAAGGGTAGGTCATGCCTCACAAACCTTATCGAGTTCTTTGAGAAGGTGACTGAACAGGTAGATGAGGGTAGAGCAGTGATGTGGTGTATATGGATTTCAGTAAAGCATTTGATAAAGTTCCCCACGGTAGGCTATTGCAGAAAATACGGAGGCTGGGGATTGAGGGTGATTTAGAGATGTGGATCAGAAATTGGCTAGCTGAAAGAAGACAGAGGGTGGTAGTTGATGGGAAATGTTCAGAATGGAGTTCAGTTACAAGTGGCCTACCACAAGGATCTGTTCTGGGGCCGTTGCTGTTTGTCATTTTTATCAATGACCTAGAGGAGGGCGCAGAAGGGTGGGTGAGTAAATTTGCAGACGACACTAAAGTCGGTGGTGTTGTCGACAGTGCGGAAGGATGTAGCAGGTTACAGAGGGACATAGATAAGCTGCAGAGCTGGGCTGAGAGGTGGCAAATGGAGTTTAATGTAGAGAAGTGTGAGGTGATTCACTTTGGAAGGAATAACAGGAATGCGGAATATTTGGCTAATGGTAAAGTTCTTGGAAGTGTGGATGAGCAGAGGGATCTAGGTGTCCATGTACATAGATCCCTGAAAGTTGCCACCCAGGTTGATAGGGTTGTGAAGAAGGCCTATGGAGTGTTGGCCTTTATTGGTAGAGGGATTGAGTTCCGGTGTCATGAGGTCATGTTGCAGCTGTACAAAACTCTGGTACGGCCGCATTTGGAGTATTGCGTACAGTTCTGGTCACCGCATTATAGGAAGGACGTGGAGGCTTTGGAGCGGGTGCAGAGGAGATTTACCAGGATGTTGCCTGGTATGGAGGGAAAATCTTATGAGGAAAGGCTGATGGACTTGAGGTTGTTTTCGTTGGAGAGATGAAGGTTAAGAGGAGACTTAATAGAGGCATACAAAATGATCAGGGGGTTAGATAGGGTGGACAGTGAGAGCCTTCTCCCGCGGATGGAAATGGTTGGCACGAGGGGACATAGCTTTAAACTGAGGGGTAATAGATATAGGACAGAGGTCAGAGGTAGGTTCTTTCCGCAAAGAGTGGTAAGGCCGTGGAATGCCCTACCTGCAACAGTAGTGAACTCACCAACATTGAGGGCATTTAAAAGTTTATTGGATAAGCATATGGATGATAATGGCATAGTGTAGGTTAGGTGGCTTTTGTTTCGGTGCAACATCGTGGGCCGAAGGGCCTGTACTGCGCTGTATCGTTCTATGTTCTATGTTCTAAAGTCCCCATGAGGCAGAACGGGTCCAAGCAATCGAGCAACTCCAGGGCCTCAGCCTGGATGAGGGCGGCTATTTTGCACGCTTTTCGCGAGCTCCTACGCTTGTGCGCACCGAACGAGGGGACAGCGACGTCGATGAACGTACTGCGCAGGCGCGCACCACGTACGGTAGCACCGCGCATGCGCGGTGGTGCTGCAAATGTACTGACGCTACAACAGCTGTGGCTCCGCCCACTTAAAGCGGCAATGCCCTGCCAAATCCCGACAATGCCTGAGATGTGGCAAACTGGGCCATTATGCTGCTTAATGCAGATCAGCTCGGCCTGCCAATTCGTATCGCTCCGGCCAGCCTCGCAGGAATGTCCGGGCCATTCAACCCACGGTCACCGAGTCCGATGCGGACCTACTACCCGATATTGACACCGAGGACCTGAAGGCACCTTTTCGAATCGGTATCGTTACAAAAAACAGGGTGTCCCCGCAGCAAAGAATCCAGACCCTATCGGTATACAGCATCGATCCAGCCGATGAGTGGTGTGCCATCCTTACGGTCAACCAGAATTCATCACCCACCTCAGAGACTTAATTTATGAACTTTGCGGACTTATAGACTCTCTGAATTATTTTGTTGCTTTGTTTGATCGTTTCCCTGGTTTGTATATAGTGTTGATCTCGTTATTCTTGTTGCATACTGCTTCTCTGCACCAGGCATCTTCCCATGGAAATAGCTTAATTCTCATGTACGTAGTCCTGTAACTATGTCTTCGCATCCCACACGTAGTTAGGAACATTCTCACCATACTCTATTTATTGCCACACACATGCATTCTTTTATGAAAGGGGGATGTCATTATATACACCAGTATATCATGGTGCAGACACACACACTGATGGACACACAGTGGGACCAATCAACACACACAACACCACAGCCAATCACCAGTTAGAGCACACGCACTATAAAGACAGGGGGCATCAGAGTTCCCGCTCATTTGGGATGCAGCCTCCGACAAGGACAGAGCTTACAGCATCCTCACCATGTGCTGAGTGAATAGACTGGTTCGGACAGGCATAGGTCTTTAGTTTAATCTAACCGTGTTAACCCACAGTGAAAGTATGTTCAACAGTTTCTAACTTAATAAAATAGTGTTGTACTATTTTAAGTGTTGGTGGCCTGTATGTGTTCCACGGATCCAGAGCACCCAACACATCATGATACCAGGAGTTGGGATATTAGAACTTCTTAGACCTACCTGCAAGTGATCTGCCTTCCACCAGCATACAGCCATCCTGCAAAATGGACAGCGTCTGCCCGACGCTCCGCATGACCGGTAACCTCGGGGCCAACTGGAAGATATTCAAACAACGCTTCCAGCTCTACCTTGAAGCCACAGGCCGGGAAGATGCCTCGGACACCAAGAAGATCGGTCTCTTCCTATCCACGTCTGGGGAACATGCCATCCACAGTTTGTGCATAGACTGGTTTGGACAGGCATAGGTCTTTAGTTTAATCTAACCGTGTTAACCCACAGTGAAAGTATGTTCAACAGTTTCTAACTTAATAAAATAGTGTTGCACTATTTTAAGTGTTGGTGGCCTGTATGTGTTCCGCGGATCCAGAGCACCCAACACATCACTGGGGAGGTGAGGGCGTGTGCCGGGTAGGAGAGAGCGAGTGCTGGGGAGGGGGGGCGGGCGCGTGCTGGGGGGGGGGGGCATGTGCCGGGTGGAGAGGGCGAGTGCCGGGGAGGAAAGGGCGCATGCTGGGGAGGGGAGGGGCGAGTGCTGGGGGGGCCCGCGTGCCGGGGAGGGAGGGGCGGGTGCCGGGGAGGAGAGGGTGCATGCTGGGGAGGTCCATGGCACCTGGCTGCCGGTGGGTGGGGTGGGGGGGGGGGGGTGGGGTGGTACAGACAATGATGACATGTCGTCTATCCCCCCCACTCCCACCCTCACCCCCTGCAGACCGTTATGTTTGGTCATCACCCAGCGATGTTGGCCACCGTGGCGGGAGCCGCACTTCTACATGTTGCCCTGAGGGAGCTGGAGCAGGAGCGTGCTGCAGGGAGGCAGGTGGCAGACGCCCAGGCTGGAGGGCCGCCCACTTGACAGGATGCGGAGGAGGAGGAGGAGGAGAAGGAGGACGTGGTAGTGCCACGGCGACGGAGACACCTGATGAGGCCCTGTGTGTACTGGTCCCGCTCGTCATACCAGGACCTCACGGACCGGGCATGCAGGAGGGGACTCCGGATGAGCCAGGAAACTGTTGCCCATATCTGCCACCTTATGGCACACCTGGCACTGCGTGGCACTGGGGGAGGACACCCTCTCCCCGTGGCCGTCAAGCTTACGGTGGCCCTGAACATTTATGCCACGGGGTCATTCCAGTCACCGAGTGGGGACCTGTCTGGTATCTCGCAGGCATCGGTGCACCGGGGCATCCGTGCAGTGATAGACTCCCTATATGCCATTGCTACATCCAGTTCACTGTGGACCGGGCAGCCAGGATGTCTGGGCAGCGGGCTTCGCTGCCGTGGCCAGGATGCCCATGGTCCAGGGGCCGATCGATGGGATGCACGTCGCCGTGCGGCCACCTGCAGATAACAGGGCCGTGTTCACGAATAGGAAGGGGACCAATTCCATGAATGTGATGATCCTGCACGTCTGCGCCCGGTACCCGGGCAGTGTACATGACTCACTTGTATTGGCGCAATCTTTCATCCCCACCATGTTCGAGGGACCCCCACCCCCCCTCCCCCACTGGCTGAGGGGCTGGTTGCTGGGCGACCGGGGTTACCCGTTACGGTCGTGGCTGACGACGCCTATACGGAGGCCACAGACTGACGCGAAGAACCACTACAACGATGCCCATGCAGCGACCAGGGGTGTGATAGAGAGGTGCTTTGGGCTGCTAAAGATGTGCTTCAGGTGCCTGGACCACTCTGGAGAGGCCCTCCATGCGATGTGCTGCAGGCAGAGGAGGGGGAGGGGGAAGAGCAGCAAGACGAGGCGCTGACCTCCCCAGATGAGGAGGATGGGGGCAATGATCAGGCTAGAAGGTGTGGACATGGACAGGAGGCTGCCCACCTTTACCGGCTCACTCACTCTGGGACACTCAATCCCTGAGGGAGGAGGAGGTGCTGGAGCCCGTACCGGACACCTCGGACCCCCCCCCCCCTTCCCAGGTGCATCTGGTGGGCAACGGGCAGGACAGGCTGGCAGCTCGCCACCCCAGTCGCCCGAGCCGCAGCCTGGCCCATCTAGGCCGGGCCACGGGGGGGGGGGCGTCCTTTGTGCTGCGACGTCGCGCGTCCGTGACGGGTGACGCCGTCGCAAATGGCGTCACGCCGCTGCTAGCCCATTCCCGGCCGGAGAATTTGCGACGTTCCGGGGGATCCGACGCCGGAGTCATTTGCGCCGTTTTTGCCACCAGGTTCGGGCCATCGCGCCGATTCACGGAGAATCCTGCCCATAATCTCCAAAACGATAGAGATGGGTTAGTGGAGTGGGCGATAAAGTGGCAGATGGATTTTAACAAAGAGAAGTGTGAGGTCATGCATTTAGGAAAGTTAAACAGTTATAGAGAGTGCATATTAAATGAGAATGTACTAAGAGGGGTAGATGAAGTGAGAGATCCTGGGCAGGATTCTCCGACCCCCCGCTGGGTCGGAGAATCGGCAGGGGGTGGTGTGAATCCCGCCCGCGGCGGGCGCCGAATTCTCCAGCACCGGAGATTCAGCATGGGCGGGAATCGCGCCATTCTGGTCGGCGGGCCCACCCCCGGCGATTCTCCGGCCCGCGATGGGCCGAAGTCCTGCTGCTGTGATGCCGGTCCCGCCGGCGTGAATTATACCACCTCCCTTACGCGGCGGGAGTGGGCTCTGGGTTCCTGGGGGGGGCGCGGGGCGATCTGGCCCTGGGGGGTGCCCCCACGCTGGCCTGGCCCGCGATCGGGGCCCACCAGCCCACGTGCGGGCCTGTGCCGTGGGGGCACTCTTTCACCTCCGCATCGGCCATAGCCTCCGACGCGAAGTTGACCCCTCCCCCAGACGCTGACGCTCCCGCGCATGCGATGACTACCGCTGGCCGGCCGAGTCCCTACGGCCCCGGTTGGTTGGCGCCAAAGGCCTTCCACGTCAGGCAGCAGGACGGCAACCACTCTGGCGCGGGCCTAGCCCCTAAAGGTGAGGGCGTGGCCCCTAAAGGTGCGGAGAAATCCGCACCTTTGGGGCGGCCCGACGCCGGAGTGGTTCCCGCCACTCCATCCCGCCGGGACCCCCCGCCTCGCCGGGTAGGGGAGAATCCCGCCCCTTGGCGTCCATGTATAGGTCCCTAAAGGCAGCAGTTCAAGAAAACAAGGTTATAAAGAAAGCATATGGAATGCTCTCCTTCATTGGCAGAGGTAGGCCGGGATCCTCCATTCTGGGGACTAAGTCCACACGCCAGTGGGAAAACTGGTGCCGGGTCAGAGAATCCCCGGTGGGGTGTGTGAATCCTGCTCCGCCGCGCGACGCCGTCTGGCGTATTCTCCAGCGCCGTTTTTCAGGCGGGAGCGGGATCGCCTCCCAGCATCAACGGGCCCCCAAGGTGAGGAATTCTCACCTCTCTAGGGGGCTACGTCAACGCGGGAGGTGTTGGTGCCGCTCCAACAAGTTCCGCATGCACAGAACGGCCGGTGTGATTCCTCGCATGCGCCTATCGGCCGGCGTATTCTCGCACATGCGTGGGGGCTCTCTTCTCCGCGCCAGCCCCCGGGTAATATGGCAGAGCGCTACAGGGGCCCAGCGTGAAACGAAGAAGTGCCCCCATGGAACAAGCCTGCCCACAGATCGCTGCGCCCCGATCGCGGGCCAGGCCATCGTGGGAGCCCCCCCCAGGGTCGGATCCCCCTGCACTGCCTTAGGACCGCCCACGCATACTCACCTTGCATGTCCCGCTGGTGCGTGAGTTGAGTGATTCACGCCGGCGGGTCTGGCCAAAAATGGACGGCCGCTCAGCCCATCGGGGCCCAGAGAATCGCCGGGGGCGTGGCCCGCTGTCAACGGCCCCCTACCGCATGGAGGCGATCCCGCTCCCGCCCGAAAAACGGAGCTGGAGAATACGCCAGTCGGCGTCGCGCGGCGGGGCAGGATTCACGCCTCCCACCGGGGATTCTCTGACCCGGCGGGGGGTCGGAGAATCCCGTCCATAATGTTGGAATTGTATAAAGCACTGGTGAGGCCACAACTGGGTATTGTGTGCAATTCTGGTCACCACATTACAGGAAGAACATAATTGCTCTGGAGAGAGTGCAGAGGAGGTTTACAAGAATGTTGCCAGGGCTAGAAAAGTGTAACTAAGAGGAGAGATTGGATAGGTTGGGATTATTTTGCTTAAAATAAATAAGGCAGAGGGGTGACTTAATTGAGGTGTACAAAATTATGAGCGGAAGAGATAGGATGGACAGGATAACATTTTTTCCTTTGGTGGAAATTCGAGGACCAGGGGACATAGATTCAAGGTAAGTGGCAGAAGGTGTAGAGGGGACATGAGGAAGAATTATTTTACGCAGAGGGTAGTGGGAGTCTAGAATTTGCTGCCTGAGTTGGTGGTGGAGGCAAAGACCCGTAAATCCTTTTATAAAGCACCTGGATCGGCACCTTACATGCTGTAAACTACACGGCCAAGTACCGGGTGCAGGAAGGTGTGATTAGAAAAGGCACCTCAGTGTCTTCGCAAACTTAGTTTGGATGTATTTCAGAAAGCAGAAACTTCGCAGGAAAGTAAATCAAATAATTTACTACCTGAAACAATTCTCATTTTGGAGTAAAAAGCAAACATTTCTAAAATGCAAGCTATTACAGTAATATTGCATTGTGACAAATCAGAAAAAAAAACATCTAGCTCGAAAAGGGATATATGTAAATATATATATATGGGTCAATTTTACAAATTCCTATTTCTGACGAAAGTCTTGCCTGATGGGGGCAAACATCAGGAATCAAAATGGATGGTAAATCATGGAGAACATACGATGAGCTATGTGGTCTCAGCCAGCAAGGGACCTGAGAGCGGGACTGGTTAAATCAGCGCTTAATAGTACAGGCATTATCATTCTTCAGATCTAAAATGAAATAGCGTGAACCTTTGACCGCTGAAGAAATTGTCTCATAACTAACCCATTTGTCTCTGATTGTGTATTTGCTGTTCTGGTGGATTTATGATGTAGATTTCTGTGGTGTCATGCTGCAATCCCCACAACAATTTGTTCCGCCAAATTACAAATGATGATCAACTACAGAAAATGCTTTTGGCAAGTAACTATTTACTTATTTCAGAATTTTAACACGTCAAAATAAGATTAAATGATAGAAACTGTTCTAAAATGAAACCTGTGCTCATCATATTAAAATTGAGATGCTCAACATTTATATGCTTTGCGCAGGTCAAAGAGACACAGCCTGAGTGAGACACACCCAGAGTGGGAATTTGGAACTTGGTAATTTGGTGCAGTGAGGTAATTCTGTGCAGAGTGGGAGAAGGTGCTTTTTCCCTGCTGTTTTGTTCTCTTTCTTCTGGCCTGTAACTTTTAACCTGCAGGGAGAGAACCAGCGAGCATCTGAGACCCTCGGAAGGTAAGTAAGTGATTTTTACTTTTATTACCTTTTCAAATTGTGTGTGTGTGTGGGGGGGGGGGGGGGGGGGGGGTTGGGAGGGGGGGAACTGAAGTGACATCACAGAAAAGCTGTGACCTGATTGGCTGGTTGGGAATCTACACTAAATTTAAAAAATGAAGCGTTGGTAAACTAATGAAACATAATTACTTAATTATAACTTAGAGGGGTATCTAAGCCAGAGGTAGGAGAGTACTGTATTTAGCTTTCACATTTATAGTAGAAATCTAGTGCTAGGAAACATATAGTTAACAGTGACTTTTTAAAAAAAACGTTTAAATTTAATTTACTAATTAATTGACGCAATGTCAGTTGGAGGGGTGCAGTGCTCTGACTGTGAGACGTGGCAGGTCCGGGAGGCTTCCAGCGTCCTGGATGGCTTCATCTGCAGAAAGTGCACCCAACTGGAGCTCCTCACAGACCGCATGGTTCGGTTGGAGCAGCAGTTGGATGCACTTAGCAGCATGCAGGTGGCGGAAAGCATCATAGATAGCAGTTATATAAATGTAGTCACACCCAAGGTGCAGGCAGAGAAATGGGTGACCACCAGAAAGAGCAGGCAGTCAGTGCAGGAATCCCCTGTGGTTGTCCCCCTCTCGAACAGGTATACCCCTTTGGATACTGTCGGGGGGGGGGGGGATAGCCTATCAGGGGAAAACAGCAGCAGCCAGAGCAGTGGCACCATGGCTGGCTCTGGTATTCAGAAGGGAGGGTCAAAGCGCAGAAGAGCAATAGTCATAGGGGACTCTATAGTCAGGGGCACAGATAGGCGCTTCTGTGGATGTGAAAGAGACTCCGGGATGGTATGTTGCCTCCCTGGTGCCAGGGTCTAAGATGTCTCTGAACGGGTAGCGGGCATCCTGTAGGGGGAGGGCAAACAGGCAGAGGACATTGTACATATTGGTACTAACGACATAGGCAGGAAGGGGCATGAGGTCCTGCAGCAGGAGTTGAGAGAGCGAGGCAGAAAGTTAAAAGACAGGACCTCTAGGGTTGTAATATTGGGATTACTCCCTGTGTGCCAGTGAGGCTAGAAATAGGAAGATAGAGCAGCTAAACACGTGGCTAAATAGCTGGTGTAGGAGGGAGGGTTTCTGTTATCCGGACCACTGGGAGCTCTTCCGGGGTAGGTGTGACCTATATATGAAGGACGGGTTGCATCTAAACTGGAGAGGCATAAATATCCTGGCCGCGAGGTTTGCTAGTGTCACACGGGAGGGTTTAAACTAGTATCGCAGGGGGTTGGGCATGGGAGCAATAGGTCAGAAGGTGAGAGCATTGAGGGAGAATGAGGGAATAGGGCCAGTATGGCTCTGAGGCAGAGCAGACAGGGAAAAGTTGCTGAACACAGTGGGCCTGGTGGCCTGAAGTGCATATGTTTTAATGCAAAGAAGTATTACGGGTAAGGCAGATAAACTTAGAGCTTGGATTAGTACTTGGAACTATGATGTTGTTGCCATTACAGAGACCTGGTTGAAGGAAGGGCAGGATTGGCAGCTAAACGTTCCAGGATTTAGATGTTTCAGGCGGGACAGAAGGGGATGTAAAAGGGGTGGCGGAGTTGCGCTACTGATTCGGGAGAATATCACAGCTGTACTACGGAGGACACCTCAGAGGGCAGTGAGAAATTTTGAGCAGAGATCAGGAATAAGAAGGGTGCAGTCACAATGTTGGGGGTTTACTACAGGCCTCCCAACAGCCAGCAGGAGCAGATAGGTAGACAGATTTTGGAAACGAGTAAAAACAACAGGGTTGTTGTGATGGGAGACTTCAACTTCCCCAATATTGACAGGGACTCACTTAGTGCTAGGGGCTTAGATGGGGCAGAGTTTGTAAGGAGCATCAAGGAGGGCTTCTTAAAACAATATGTAGACAGTCCAACTAGGGAAGGGGCTGTACTGGAACTGGTATTGGGGAATGAGCCCGGCCAGGTGGTAGAAGTTTCAGTAGGGGAGCATTTCGGGAACAGTGACCACAACTCAGTAAGTTTTAAAGTGCTGGTGGCCAAGGATAAGAGTGGTCCTAGGGTGAATGTGCTAAATTGGAGGAAGGCTAATTATAACAATATTAGGCGGGAACTGAAGAACCTAGATTGGGGGCGGATGTTTGAGGGTAAATCAACATCTGACATGTGGGAGGCTTTCGAGTGTCAGTTGAAAGGAATTCAGGACCGGCATGTTCCTGTGGGGAAGCAGGATAAATACGGCAATTTTCGGGAACCCTTGATAACGGGAGATATTGTAGGCCTCGTCAAAAAGAAAAAGGAGGCATTTGTCAGGGCTAAAAGGATGGGAACAGACGAAGCCTATGTGGAATATAAGGAAAGTAGGAAGGAACTTAAGCAAGGAGTCAGG
Source organism: Scyliorhinus torazame (assembly GCF_047496885.1). Classification (NCBI taxonomy): domain Eukaryota; kingdom Metazoa; phylum Chordata; class Chondrichthyes; order Carcharhiniformes; family Scyliorhinidae; genus Scyliorhinus; species Scyliorhinus torazame. Next base: position 208,412,138 of record NC_092710.1, read on the forward strand.
AGAACTAGAAGGGGTCACGAAACGTCATTGGCAAATAGGGTTAAGGAATATCCCAAGGCTTTTTACACATACAGAAAAAGCAAGAGGGTAGCCAGGGAAAGGGTTGGTCCACTGAAGGATAGGCAAGGGAATCTATGTGTGGAGCCAGAGGAAATGGACGAGGTACTAAATGAATACTTTGCATCAATATTCACCAAAGAGAAGGAATTGGTGGATGTTGAGCCTGGAGAAGGGTGTGTAGATAGCCTGGGTCACATTGAGATCCAAAAAGACGAGGTGTTGGACGTCTTGAAAAATATTAAGGTAGATAAGTCCCCAGGGCCTGATGGGGATCTACCCAAGAATTCTGAAGGAGGCTAGAGAGGAAATTGCTGAGGCCTTGACAGAAATCTTTGGATCCTCACTGTCTTCAGGTGATGTCCCGGAGGACTGGAGAATAGTCAATGTTGTTCCTTTGTTTAAGAAGGGTAGCAAAGATAATCCAGGGAACTACAGGCCGGTGAGCCTTACGTCAGTGGTAGGGAAATTACTGGAGAGAATTCTTCGAGACCAGGATCGACTCCCATTTGGAAGCAAATGGACGTATTAGTGAGAGGCAGCATGGTTTTGTGAAGGGGAGGTCGTGTCTCACTAACTTGACAGAGTTTTTCGAAGCGGTCACAAAGATGATTGATGCAGGTAGGGCAGTGGATGTTGTCTATATGGACTTCAGTAAGGCCTTTGACAAGGTCCCTCATGGCAGACTGGTACAAAAGGCAAAGTCACACGGGATCAGGGGTGAGCTGGCAAGATGGATACAGAACTGGCTAGGTCATAGAAGGCAGAGAGTAGCAATGGAAGGATGCTTTTCTAATTGGAGGGCTATGACTAGTGGTGTTCCGGAGGGATCAGTGCTGGGACCTTTGCTGTTTGTAGTATATATAAATGATTTGGAGGAAAATGTAACTGGTCTGATTAGTAAGTTTGCAGACAACACAATGGTTGGTGGAATTGAGGATAGCGATGAGGACTGTCAGAGGATACAGAAGGATTTAGATTGTTTGGAGACTTGGGCGGAGAGATGGCAGATGGAGTTTAATCCGGACAAATGTGAGGTAATGCATTTTGGAAGATCTAATGCAGGTAGGGAATATACAGTGAATGGTTGAACCCTCAAGAGTATTGAAAGTCAGAGAGATTATCATAGAATTTACAGTGCAGAAGGAGGCCATTCGGCCCATCGAGTCTGCACCGGCTCTTGGAAAGAGCACCCTACCCAAGTCCACACCTCCACCCTATCCCCATAACCCAGTAACCCCACCCAACACTAAGGGCAATTTTGGACACTAAGGGCAATTTTGGACACTAAGGGCAATTTATCATGGCCAATCCACCTAACCTGCACATCTTTGGACTGTGGGAGGAAACCGGAGCACCCGGAGGAAACCCACGCACACACGGGGAGGACGTGCAGCCTCCGCACAGACGGTGACCCAAGCCGGAATCGAACCTGCGACCCTGGAGCTGTGAAGCAATTGTGCTAACCACTATGGTACCGTGCTGCCCAGATCTAGGTGTACAGGTCCACAGGTCACTGAAAGGATCATCACAGGTGGAGAAGTTAGTCAAGAAAGCATACGGCATGCTTGCCTTCATTGGCCGGGGCATTGAGTATAAGAATTGGCAAGTCATGTTGCAGCTGTATAGAACCTTGGTTAGGCCACACTTGGAGTATAGTGTTCAATTCTGGTCGCCACACTACCAGAAGGATGTGGAGGCTTTAGAAAGGGTGCAGAACGGATTTACCAGGATGTTGCCTGGTATGGAGGCCATTAGCTAGGAGTGGTTGAATAAACTCGGTTTGTTCTCACTGGAACGACGGAGGTTGAGGGGCGACCTGATAGAGATCTACAAAATTATGAGGGGCATAGACAGAGTGGATAGTCATAGGCTTTTCCCCAGGGTAGAGGGGTCAATTACTAGGGGGCATAGGTTTAAGGTGCGAGGGGCAAGGTTAGAGTAGATGTACGAGGCAAGTTTTTTTACACAGAGGGTAGTGGGTGCCTGGAATTCGTTACCGGAGGTGGTGGTGGAAGCAGGGACGATAGTGACATTTAAGGGGCATCTTGACAAATACGTGAATAGGATGGGAATAGAGGGATACGGACCCAGGAAGTGTCGAAGATTGTAGTTTAGTCGGGCAGCATGGTCGGCACGGGCTTGGAGGGCCGAAGGGCCTGTTCCTGTGCTGTACTTTTCTTTGTTCTTTGTTCTATGTGTACTTGGAAACCATAATTAGCACCTGTGATGATTAGAAAAACACTGGATTGCAACATTTGACAAGTGTTCCTTAAAAAAATGGGAACATTTTCCTGCTGTTCGTTGTGTATTAATTTAAATTTAAATTTAAACTGTATTAAACTTAAATCTGTCCTTTTTTAAAGGAAGGGAGATATTAAACGAGCAGCCATCGAGACTCGATCTTGGACATTGTCTTTGTTCAGCATTTACTAGCTGTCCAATTATCTTTTCTCCACACATCCCCAATGTGTTTTTCTCTTCTGTCCAGATTTAATGAGGCTAACTACAAATCAAAGTGTACCCAACATCATATCCAATTCAGATTTTTAAAAATTGATGTATGAATACACCCCCCCAACCCACCATTTTCAAAGCTTTCTATTACTCCATTCCTCAGATCTCACTCTGTAATGAGTCAGTTACGTCCGTCACTTGTGGGTGAGCAGACAACCTGCACTGAGATTGCTACTGATGCTGCTGTGAGTCTGTTGCTAGGAGATAAGTGAGACGATTGGGGGTTGGCTTTCTCTTCCTCTCAGGATTATCTCAGCGCCTTTCCTGAAGCACTCAGCAAAGCTTGGAATCCCTCTGTACTGGAACAGTGAATTACAGGAATTACAGGGATAAATGTGTTTGTGTTCATCACTTTGGTGCACTCATGTACTGTGTCATGAGAGGTACTCTTTTTCATAACACCATCGCACAATCTGTCCTTTAAAATCAACACTGGGAGCTGAGATCCCATTTATTAAAAGCATTCTCAGGTATAAAACTGTTTTCATAGAATGCAATGTAAATATCAAGCAAAGCTCATTTAAACCTCCAAGTTTCTTCTCGCACATGGGGGGATGCACAGTTGCCCCTGACCATATCTATCCCTGACAATCTTCTGCACAAACTTTCTTGCATTAGCAACAGGAAGCCTGGCTGATTTTCCCTTTGAGTCTAAAAATCTTGGAGAAAATTATAACAGCCTCATCAGCCACCTGAGGAGACTACAGTTTTGACAACAGAATTTCCTCAATCCAACACTTTGATTTATGAACAGTTATTCACTTATGGTTTGCGTATCCATAGGAACATTGGGGCTGGATTCACCGATTCTGCGGCCTTGTCTGCAGGATCCGTCTGGTCTTACAAGCAAAATGTTGGCACAACCCCCGCACCGATCCTCCGCCCGGTGGGGGGCTAGCAGCCACGCCGCGTCAAACCCCGGCTTTACCTGTGGATACGGCGACTGAATGGCCGGGTCCGTGGTCATGCATGGGCACGGCGGCCTGCGGCAGCCGCACCATACAACATGGCGCTGGCCGCGTCAGGGCTAAGCCAAGCAAACACTGCCCCCCTGTAACCCCCCCTCATCACCGAAGATCTCCCTGCCAGCGGAACGGCTCCCCCCCGCCCAACTATGGACAGTCTCCAGCCTCCATGAGAGGTCCCCGAAAGTTCTGAGGATACGTGTCCCACGCCGCTGGTGCTTGGCCCATCGGGGGCGGAGTATCGCGGGAGGGCCTCAGGTGACGTCCTTGATTTCGGAGTCGCCGATCGAAGAATCCAAGCCTGCTCTGCCAGTCAGTTAGATCATCACCAATCTTCTACCTCAACACCATTTTCCTGCACTATCCCCATATCCCATGATGTCTTTGCCATCTAGAAATCTATTGATCATGGTCTTGAAATGAGTGAGCCTCCATAACTCTCTGAAGTTGAGAATTACAAAGATTTACCAACCTCTTACTGAAGAAATTCCCCCAAATCTCAGTCCAAAATTACCTCCCACTTATTCAGAGCCAGTACTCTTTGATTCTAGACCCCCAAACCATTGTAACTTAACAATAACCAATGAGCCAGAGCCTCAGAATGGTCACAGTATCTGGTCCTCCTTAAAAGCCACCATAGTCAGTACGTGCAAGGAGACTCTCGGGAGGAAACACCAAGACTGGTTTAACGACAACAATCAGGAGATCCAGAATCTGCTTGACCTCGAATGTAAGGTGTTCCTGAACTGGCAGCTCCACCAATACTCAAATGAGAGGAAACAAGCCTACAGGCAACTGAAGGCCGAGGTACAACAAAGAACTCGCGACCTAAAGAACAGGCGGTGGGTGAAAAGAGCGCAGGAGATTCAGCAACTCACCCACAACCACAATGTGTGCAGTTTCTTCAGTGTAATAAAAACCATCTGTGGTGACTTCTGGTGGCGGCCATGGAGTAGTTGCACACAGGGCAGCACCGGCTCGAAGGTGCTGGTTTTGGCACTTTTCACCCATGTGTTGGGTAGTTTTGTGAGGGCCACGAAGAATCCAGCATGAGTTTGTAGAACAGAAAGAAAACTTTATTTATGATAACATATACATAACAGCAGCAGTAACTCCTGTGCTGCTCACTCCTCTCTAGCTGCTTCCATACTAGCCAACTTTATTTATGCAGGCACCTGCTAATGATTTCTCCGCCCCCTCGCATTAGGGAAGCTCATACTCCCTGAGGATTGTGGGGTTGCCATTAGTCCCCAGCAAGTGGTAAGCAGGCAGGTTATAACATCCCTCCCTACCAAAGTCCAAGGAATCCACCAAAGACCCTGGCGAAGGAGGGCGTTAAACTGGTTTTGCCGCAGGCCGGTCACCATTTGCATGAGGCGCTGGATCGGGCGGCGTGTCTACAAGATGGAGACCGGCGCTTCCGTGATGAACGGTGTAACGGTTGTTCATCCACGGCCCGTGGGACCGAGTACTCCCCTTCTAAGGTGTCCTGTGTCTCCATCTCGGAGTCGGAGTCTACTGCCTCTGTCATCTCGGCGTCCCTATCTCCACGTGGTTCTGCAATGATCTGTGTAGGCTTTGAGTGCGGCGCCAGAGGAAGATCGTGAGGAACACCCTCCACTGTCTCTGGTCTCTGCGGCTGTAGAAGTGAGCTCCAGGGGCAGGGAATCTTTGGAAGAGGCGGCTTTCCGGACCGAACGTGGTCTACATGCTTGCGCTGGAGACGGCCCTGGGCTTGCACTTGGTGAGAGATCGGGCCCGTTTGTCAAAAGATAACGCCAGGGACCCATTGGGCACCACCAGCAAAATTTCGAATGAACACCGGGTCACCAGGCGCAAACTGCCGAATTGGCCGATGCCGAGAAAGGCCATGTCCCTGCCGTTCTTGAGTGCGGCGTACTTATGCGCCGATATCTGGGAAGAACATGCTAAGGCGGGTGCGAAGTCTACGGCCCATTAGGAGTTCCGCGGGAGCTACCCCAGTCACCGCATGTGGAGCGGTCCTGTATGAAAACAATAAAACGAGCCAGTCTCGTGTCCATAGACCCGGAAGACTGTTTCATTAGGCCCCGTTGAGTGTCTGTACTACGCGCTCCGCCAACCCATTGGAAGCCGGGTGGTATGGAGTGGTGCGGATATGGTGTATGCCGTTTATCTTCATGAACCTCGCAAACTCCTCACTGGTGAATGGAGTGCCGTTGTCCGTGGCGAGCACCTCGGAGAGGCCATGCGTACTGAAAGGCAAACGCATCTTCTCGATCATTGTGCAGGACGTTGTGCCTACCACCTTATGCAACTCTAGCCATTTAGACTGGGCATCGATTAATAGAACATGGATCCTTGAAAAGGTCCAGCGAATTCCGCATGCAAGCGTGCCCAAGTGGAAGCATGCTTCCGCATGCAAGCTTGGCCATTCCCAGTGATATAGGGGCCCGGCCGGAGAAAGATTCTGATGCTCCTGGCAAATGGAGCAGTTTTGGGCCACCTTCTCAATGTCGGTGTCGAGGCCTGGCCACCAGACATAACTCCGGGCCAACATTTTCATTTTGGTCACACCTGGATGCCCATTGTGCAAGTCCTGTAGTATCAGGTCCTGTCCTTTTTCCGGGATGACCACACACGTCCCCCACAAGAGGATACGGTCTTCCACGCTAAATTCTGACAGCTTGGAGGAAAATGCCCGCAACTTGCCTGGGAGCTGTCTATGTTGCCCACCATACTGGACTATGTGCCGAACCTTTGACAGGACTGGCTCCGTCTGGGTCCACTCACGGATCTGTGATGCCGTGACAGGCAACGAGTCCATAAAATTTAGGGTTGCAACCACCTCACCTGTCGTGGGGGTCGACAAAGGCAAACGGCTCAGTGCATCGGCATTCGCTATCTGGGTCCCTGGTTTATGCTCCAGAGAATATGTAGCGAGCAACAAAGCCCAGCGCTGGATCCGTACGGAAGCAAGGGGCGGTATTGGCTTATCCTCTCGGAAAAGTCCCAGCAGAGGCTTATGATCAGTCATGATAGTGAAATGGCGGCCATACATATACTGGTGGAATCGTTTCACCGCAAAGACCACTGCCAGCCCTCCTTCTCGATCTGTGCGTACTTCTTTTCCGCAGCAGTTAATGTGCGGGAGGCGAATGCTATCGGCCGCTCAGCCCCGTTCTCCATCTTGTGGGACAGGACGGCCCCAATACCTTATGGGGATGCATCACACGTGATGAGCAAAGGCTTTCCAGGATCGTAGTGGGTTAGTTATCTTCCCCAACTCGGGCTGGAATAAATCTGAGTACCGTCCTATTACCTCCGTCAACCCTCCAGAGCCTGTTTGGAGGATGTGCTGCAACTGCAGCCGCAAATGGCGCAACCAGTCCCGACCCAACAGGCTGGGCCCGTGGCTGCGGACCACGATAAGTGGGAAACACTCCTCCTGATGTCCATAAACAACAGGAGTCATCGTAGTTCCAGCAATGCCCAATGGTTCCCCTGTATAGGTGGCCAACCTAGTCTGTGTATCAGTTAATGTAAGGGTCTGTATACCATGCTTGACGTGGTTGAATGTCCTCTGGCCGATCATGGAGACCGCTGCGCCAGTGTCCAACTCCATTTCAACCAGGTGACCATTGACCCGTACTGTCACCTTAATGGGGGCCACACGGGGAGCTGCCACACAATGCAGCTGCAGGCAGTCGTCCTCCGTCTCCACGTCCTCGGGAGTAGTCCCCCAGGTTCATCCAAATGGAAGGTACGGCCCCTGGGCTGGCCCCAGTTTCGGTCGGAACGACGGCGCCTCTGACGCCCCCAGGACTGGCGTCCACGACGGGGTCGGCACCTACAAGTCCGACACTGACATGGCTCCTCATCCATTGGTTCTGGAGAAGGCTCCCTTCGGGGAGGAATGTCCGGCAGCCACTGGCGTCGATCCGGACGCCGCCCCGCCCAAGTAAGCAGGGGTGCGGGGAGATGCTTTTGGGCGGAAGGGGTTGCGCCCCAAGGTGTGCACCTCCATTCCCTGTAGCTCCTGCACTCCCCGTTCTGCGCTCTCTCGGGACAATACTATGTGAATGGCCTGTTGAAAAGTCAATGTTGGCTCCGCTAACAACTTTCTCTGGGTGGCCGCATTGTTAATACCGCAAACCAAACGGTCGCGTAACATTTCTGACAAGGTCTCACCATAGTCACAGTACTCCGCAATCCTGCGTAGTCTGGATAGAAAATCGGGAAGGGATCCTCCAGGGGTCCTCTCAGCGGTATTAAACCGGTAACGCTGGACTATCGTGGACGGGGTTGGGTTAAAATGTTGCCCCACTAAGGTCACAATTTCATCAAACGTCTTGGTGTACGGCACAGCTGGGTAAGTAAGGCTCCTTATCACTCCAAACGTATGCGGGCCGCAGGCGGTGAGCAAAATGACCACCTGGCGCTCGTTTTCGGTGATGTTGTTTGCCCGGAAATAGTAACGCATCAGTTGTGCATACTGGTTCCAACACTCCAGCACAGCATCAAAGACATCCAAACTTCCACAAAGAGGCATGGTATAATAGAAAACAACTTCCAACCTGTATCCAACAAAAATCCAGGGAGGTGGCTTCAGCAGCATAGACAGCTATCCACTTTAACCCTCGTCACCAGTTTTGTGAGGGCCATGAAGAATCCAGCACGAGTTTGTAGAACAGAAAGAAAACTTTATTTACAATAACACATATATAATATATACTGCTGCTGTTGCATGTATGTATATATATTGCAACAGCAGCAGTACCTCCCTTGCTGGCTCCATACTGGCCAGCTTTATTTATGCAGGGAATCTGCCAATGATTTCTCCGCTCCCCTGATTGGGGAAGCTCATACTCCCTAAGGATTGTGGGATTGCCATTAGTCCCCAGCCAGTGGTAAGCAGGCAGGTTGTAAAAGGTAGATTCATCAGAAAAGTGGAGCGGAGAGTGTAACGGAAGAAGTTCCCCCTGGATTGGGATGTTTATTGGCTATCAAACCCGGCAGAAGACAGTGCGAGACCTGGCTAAGGAGTTGGAGGAGACTCGAGGCACAACGCCAATTATGAAAATGGTGTAGGGGGAAGGGTCGTCGCGGCAGGAAAGCCTCAGATGGAGCAACTGATGATTTCATCAAGGAGGAAGCAAAGGAAGGAGATGCAGAGTGACTGGTCAAAGGCAATTGAAGGGCCAGTGACACCTCTTCTCTGGATTGGGTGGAAAAGTGCCTAGAAGCGCAGGGGGCGACGATCCGGCAGAGAGACTGGATTGTGTCTTTGGCGGCATAGGTGGAGATCTTGGGAGATCCATGCAAGTCGCTGCGGTTGAAAGTGGAGGAAAAGAAGAATATGTCCAAACGACAAAACTTGCGGACCGTGGATCTGCCGGAGGGAGCGGACGGAACAAGTGTCATAAAGGATGTTTCAAGGATGTTGGCCAGCTTGGTGTCGGAGAAGGTGTTGGACAAGGCCCCAGGGGTGGCCCATAGGTCCTTGAGGCAGAAGCCAAGAAAAGGGGCCCGCCATGCGGTGCACAAGTTTTTGGACAAGAAGAAGATCCTGAGGTGGGTCGAGGCGAAACGAGTCTGTGAATAGGAAAGCAATCAAATCCGAATCTACCAGGACATTGGAGTGGAGCAGGCGAAGAGATGTGCGGGCATCAACAAGGCCAAAGCGGTGCTGTACAGACGACAGATTCGGTTTGGGTGTATTGTACCTGGGGTAACTTATGAACCAGGAATATTACTTTGGGACACCGGAGGAGGCGAATGACTTTATCAGGGCCCATAAGCTAGGGGAGAGCTGAGGGGTGGTATGGGATGGAGTAGCTAAGTCCGCGAAAGCTGGTGTTGTTCTGCGTTGCCGAGGAGGGGGGGGGGGGGAGATCCTACAAAGTTGTAAGTTTGTAATGTGGGTAATCGCTCTTCCCCTCCCATCCATAGGCCCGATTCTCCAAAACAATTTTGAAGTTCATTTGTGGCAGGTTTGTCAGGGGTTTTCCCGCTGGCTCTCCCGGCGAGTTCCCCACTGCTATTCGATGATACTTAGTCAATTTTTGGGCCCGGGGGAGTTTCTCACCGGTTTAGCCCACACTTAGAACCTTTTTTTGAACTCCGAGATCGGGCTGCCATTTTGAAGGGGTGCCCCAATCTCTAAATGAGCTTGTGGGTTTCTCCCCCCCCCCCCCCACCCAAGGGCAATGTCACCTCCCACACACATGGACACTACCCCACACCCCCCAAGTGAGGGAACCCCACTATTGGATCCCTGGGGGTCCCCCCTCTTCAGGTTCCCCTAAGCTCCCTCCCAGGGCCTCCACCCATCACCCCTCCACCTTCCAGAGGCCGCTACATACCGCCCTGCACTCTCCCGCCCTTCAAACCAGCCCCCCTCCACCCTCACTTTATGGCATGGCCCCTCTCGCCCCCTGGCCCTAGGCAGTGCCATCCTGGCATCCTGGCACCCTTACACTATGACATTGGCATCCAGACAGTGCTCTTGCTGGCTCAGCAGTGCGATCCGGGCACCTTGGCAGTGCCAAAGTGCCCACGTTCCAGGGGTAGGGCCAGGGTGCCACCCTGCACTTACTCTGACCACTCTGGGGTCTCTGATGTCCCGGGACAATCCCCTGGTGCTGTTCCACCCAGTCCACATTTGTGTGGGCCAGCACTGATCAGCGCTCGGCTGTAGCCTTGCTGGGAGGCTGGCAAATCGAAGGAGGCTGGTGAATCCCGCGCAGGCAGGTTGTAAGTAGGTTTGCGTTTTACTTCCGCGAGCGTCATAGGGTCACTTTGGTGTTGGTTCAATAGTGTTCTGCCTGGTGATTGGTTGTGTTCTGTCCTGTGTAGGTGTGTTGGCTGTACTAGGTGTCTGTCCCTGCCTGTCTGTGTCTCATTATGTGCGTGAGTGCATATCATGACATCTCCCCTTTTTAAAAAAAATGTTGGTTGCTAGGGGCATATGCGACATGTAGAACTATTTACATTAAATGGCGAGTGGATGAAAGCGAGTGGATGAATATATACATGAGAGGTGTCTAGCATGCAGATACAGAACAAAATTTACAAGATAAATGTCTATAAGTCCAATCTTTGGGGCTTGCGTCTGACCCTTGTCGACCGCCTGAGAGGGATTGCTGCCAGATTGGTGGCCTCGTGGTGCGAGGTATCCGGAGGAGGCACGACAACATATGGAAAGATAGGGTCTGGTGGTCGACAGGCAACTTTGCGCAGTGCCCTTCTGTTGCGCCTGACAATGGAGCCATCAGCCATACGAACTACAAACGATCTGGGAGCAGCCTGTCGAACAACAACAGCTGGAGCTGACCAGCCTCCATCAGGTAGCTTGATGCGAACAGCATCGTCCGGAGATAGCACAGGCAAATCGGTAGCATGAGCATCGTCCGTCAGCTTTTGCCGGTTCCTGAGTTGCTGTACCTTTTGCAGCACTGGGAGGTGATCCAGGTCTGGTAAGTGTATGGCTGGAACAGTCATCTGCAGGTCTCTATTCATGAGGAGTTGAGCCGGAGACGTACCGGTGGACAGAGGGGTTGTCCTGTACGCCAACAGCACAAGGTTGAAGTCAGAAGCAGAGTCCGCAGGCTTGCAGAGCAGTTGCTTCACTATATGGACGCCTTTCTCAACCTTCCCGTTGGACTGCGGGTAGTGTGGGCTGGAGGTAATGTGGTTGAATTGGTACGACTTGGCGAAATTGGACCACTCTTGGCTGTGGAAGCAGGGACCATTGTCACTCATGACAGTGAGTGGAATGCCATGCCTGGCAACTGTCTCCTTGCAGGCCTTGATGACTGTCCTTGATGTGAGGTCTGACTGCTTCACAACTTCCGTGTAATTTGAGAATTAATCTATGATGAGCACATAGTCACGCCCATTGGCGTGAAAAAGGTCGATTCCCACCTTGGACCACGGAGTGGTCACGATCTCGTGTTGCTGGAGTGTTTCTTTTGCCTGAGCAGGCTGGAAACGCTGGCAAGTCGCACAATTGAGGACCATGTTGGATATGTCCTGGTTGATTCCAGGCCAATAGACAGCTTGCCGGGCCCTGCGCCTACACTTTTCGACACCGAGGTGTCCCTCGTGGATTTGTTTGAGCACTAAGCTCTGCAGGCTGTGAGGAATAACGATGCGATCCAGCTTGAGGAGGATCCCCTCGACGACTGTCAGGTGTCCTTCACATTAAAGAACTGAGGGCATTGCCCTTTTTGCCAGCCATTCGCAAGGTGGTGCATTACACACTGCAGAAGAGGGTCTTTGGCAGTCTCTTCTCGAATGTTGATCACTCTTTCATCTGAGGCCGGGAGATTGCTGGCACACAGCTGCACCTGTGCCTCAATCTGGCGGATGAAGTCAACCTGTTCACAGGGCGAGGTGATGGAATGGGACAGGCCATCCGCAATTATCAGCTCCTTGCCTGGTGTGTATATTAACTCAAAATCGTACCTTCGGAGTCGAAGGAGAATGTCCTGAAGCCTTGAAGTCATGTCATTCAAGTCCTTATGAATGATATGGACCTAGGGTCTGTGGTCAGTCTCCGCTGTGAAGGTTGGTAGACCGTAGACGTAGTCATGGAACTTTACAATGCCGGTTAGGAGGCCCAGGCACTCTTTTTCTATTTGGGCGTACCTCTGTTCAGTAGGAGTCATGGCCCTTGACACATAAGCAACTGGAGCCCAGGACGAGGAGTCATCCCTCTAGAGGAGCACCGCACCAATGCCGTCCTGGCTTGCGTCCGTGGAGATTTTTGTTTCCCTGTCTGGGTCAAAAAACGCTAGTTACGGAGCAGTGGTGAGCTTTGCTTTGAGCTCCAGCCATCTGCTTGATGTGTGGGTAGCCACTGGAATGCAGTGGACTTCTTCACTAGACGCCTGAGAGCTGTGGTGTGTGAGGCCAAGTTGGGAATGAATTTTCCCAAGATGTTCACCATTCCGAGGAAGCGCAGTACCGCCTTCTTGTCTTCCGGGCTCTTCATGGCGTTAATGGCTTTGACTTGTCCAAATGTGGTCGTACACCCTGCTGGGATATCTGGTCGCCCAAGAACTTGATGGTTGACATGCCAAAGGAGCACTTGGCCTTGTTCAGCTTGAGGCCATTTGCATGGACACGTCGAAAGACTTGTTTGAGATGAGATATGTGTTCCTCGGGGGTCGTGGACCATATGATTACATCATCTACGTAGACACCAACACCCTCCGTGCCCTCCATCATCTGCTCAATGATCCTGTGGAAGATTTCAGAGGCTGAGACAATGCCGAACGGCATACGGTTATAACAGTTCCTTCCGAAAGGTGATTTGAACGTGCAGAGCTTCCTGCTGGACTCGTCCAATTGTACCTGCCAGAAACCACGCGATTCATCTAGCTTTGTGAAGAATTTGGCTTGTGCCATCTCACTGGTCAGTTCCTCCCGCTTCGGGATCGGGTAGTGTTCCCGCATTATGCTCTGGTTAAGATCTTTGGGATCTATGCGTATCCGCAACTCTCCTGAGGGCTTCTTCACACAGATCATCGAGCTGACCCAGTCAGTTGGTTCCGTCACTTTGGAGATGATGCCCTGGTCTTGGAGCTCCTGTAGCTGTGCCTTTAAACGTTCCTTCAGAGGAGCCGGCACCCGGCGTGGTGCATGGATTACAGGCGTGGCATCAGGCCTGAGTAGGATCTTGTAGCAGTATGGCAGAGTGCCAATTGGATCAAACACATCCAGATATTGAGCAAGGATGTCATCAATGTCAGCCTGAAGATCCACATTGGAAGAAGACATGGACTTGCTGTACGAGGTTGAGTAGCTTGCATGCATGGGCACCAAGCAGGGATGCCTTATCAGGCTTGACGATTTTGAATCGCAGTGTGACATTGATGGTCTTGTTGGAGACGAATAGATGACAAGATCCTAATGCAGTTATGGCATTGCCATTATAATCAAGGAGCTGGCAGGCTGGCGGAAGAATTTGGGTTGCTTTTTAATGCGGTCAAAATCAGTTTGAGAGATGAGATTGGCAGAAGCACCAGTGTCCAGCTTGAACTGTATGTTGCATCGATTAACGTGTATGATAGCATGCCATTCGTCCGCAGAATCCACATTGAGGATAGATAAGCGTCTTGCTGAATTTGAGGAGGCATACTCACATGTAGTGATGATGCCCACACGATATGGGGACTCCAGGCATTCGTCCTCTGGATCCGTAGTGCTACCAGGATCAGAATCCAGCAAACCTTGCTGTACACATCGAACGCGCTTGCGTTGGAATTGGGATTGCTGGTCCTTCGTGGTGCAGACCCGCACAAGGCCGCATAATGTCCAGGCTTTCCGCAATTTAAACATCGCCTGCCTTTTGCAGGGCATTGCCGCTTTAAGTGGGTGGTGCCGCAGTTCGGGCACGTCATGACGTTGACGTCGTTACGCTCCGTGCGTCGTCGCACATGCGCAGTGCGGTCAGCCGACGTTCGCACCTGCGCAGTTTGGTTTTCGGCTGCTTCGTTCTCCTGTTCGTGTTGCGCATGCGTGGGGCCCCGAGAAAAGCGCGCAAAATGGCCGCTGATACTGAGGCGCTGCATCCGGGCGATGGCCTGTACACTCTCTGCCTCGTGGGAGGCAAGTTTTTCGTATTCTGCCGATTTGAAACAGGAGTACCGATTTCTCGCATGCTCATGCACTATACACGTCTCGATTGCGACTGGCAGGGTCATGTGCTTAATTTTGAAGAGTTGCCCCCGCAAGGAATCGGAGTGCACCCCAAATATGTACTGAAACCTGATCATGGAATCATCGGTTGCACCATAATTGCAGGACTGCGCTAATATACGGAGATGAGTTAGAAAGGATTCGAACAGTTCATCCTTACCCTGAAGGCGTTGCTGGAAGATATAGCGCACAAAGGTCTCGTTTGTTTCGACTTCACAGTAACTGTCGAACTTCGCTAAAACGGTCTTGAATTTGGTCTTGTCCTGGCCATCGGTAAAATTAAGGGAGTTGAAAATCTGGATGGCTTCGTCCCCCGCAGTCGATAGGAACAGCGCGATTTTTTCTGGCATCGGACGCATCCTCGAGTTCAGAGGCCTCACTGTAGAGAAGGAACCTTTGCTTGAAGACCCGCCAGTTGGCGCCGAGATTGCCGAATATCCGTCGCTGTGGAGGGGCCTGGATCTTCTCCATACCGCTGGAAGGCACTTGCTGGTCGTTACGGAATCACTCGAGGTAAACCACTTAGAGATAGTAGACTACTGGTACCATGTCGTGTTAATCACCCAGGGGTAACACGGACTGCAACTGGATGCAGTTGTACTTGAAAGTAGACTCCAAACTTTGGTGTTGGTTCAATACGCTTTATTGAACTTGTTAAGCAGTGCACACAGTTCACTGTGGGTTTGACACTCTACTAATCGAAGCGTGCTTACTATAACTAACTAGACCGGACTAGCTCTGAGCCACGTGTAGAAGGTGCTAACTGATATATACACCCTGACTGTCACTCCAGTTGTCACCAGTGGAAAGAGGCAGAGTGTTGATGCCTCGTGCGTTTTATAGTGGGAGACCACCTTCTAGTGTTCTGCCTAGTGATTGGTTGTGTTCTGTCCTGTGTGTTGACTGGCTGTACTGGGTGTCTGTCACTGCCTGTCTGTATCTCATTGGGTGCATATCATGACAGACCGGTCAAGATGTTCCGGGTTTTAGCACACCTGAAGAGTTTGAGAGCGGAGGTGATTTTCTTGCAGGAGATAGATCTCCAGGTGAAGGATCAGTTTAGGCTGAGAAAGGGATGGGTGGGACAAGTATTTCACTCGGGGTTTGACTCAATGTCAAGGAGGGTGGCCACTTTGTTGAGCAAGAAAACGGGGTTCGTGGGGGCCAGGGATGTGCGAGATCCGGGGGGGGGGGGGGGGGGGAGCTGGTTCTGGAGGGGCCGTCGTTAAGGTTAGTGAATGTATATGCGCCTAATTGGGACAAAGCTGTGTTTGTAAAGAGGTTACCGAGAACGATTCTGTACTTAGATTCTGACCAGCTGATTATGGGAGGGGATTTTAATTGTGTTATGGAGCCCAGGTTGGACTCATCGAGCCCCAAGTTTATGGGAAGGTCGAGAATGGCTAAAGAGCTGGGAGGGTTCATGGAAAGGATGGGGATGGTGGATCCAAGGATGTTCGGGAATCCAGAAGGAAGGGAGCATTCCATCTTTTCGCATGTGTATAGGGCCTACTCTAGGATTGATTTATTTTGTGGTAAGTCGGGCGGTGCTGATGGGGTTAGTAAAAGTGGACTATGTGGGAATTGTGATGTCGGATCATGTGCTGTACTAGTTGGATATGAAGCTTAGTTCGGGACAAGTGCACAGACTGGGGTAAAGGTTGAATTTGGGACTTCTGGCAGACAAAGTGTTTTGTGAGAAGGTGCGAGTGGCGATTAAGAACTTATGTGGAGCTGAATCAGAATGGTGAAGTGTTTGCGGCCACGTTTTGGGAGGCTTTGAAGGCGGTGGTCCGAGGTGAGATTATTTTGGTTAAGGCATCATAGGGATAGGAGGAGGATGGATGAGCACCGGTGGCTATTAGACGAGATAGTTGAGCTAGATAGAAGATACTTGGCGGTCCCACGAAGGAGTTGTTGGCGGAAAGGAAGAAGTTGCAGGGTGTGTTTGATCGGTTGACGACGGGCACAAGATGGTGGGGCAGCTGTGGAGGGCTAGAGGGGTGCAATATTAGTATGAAGAGAAGGCGAGTCATATGTTGGCCCACCAATACGGCATCAGGTAGCATCGAGGAATATTTTGCAGGTAAGGGTGGAAAAGGGGGAGCTGATGTTGGAGCGGGATAATATAAATGAGGTGTTCAAGGCGTTCTCGGAGAAGTTGTTTAAGGCTGAACTGTTGGAGAGGCAGGAGATATGGGGCAGTTCCTGGACAGGTTGGAGTTCCCAGAGCTGGAAGAGGGGAAGAGGCAGGCACTGGAGAAGCCGTTGTGGCTAAAGGAAGTGATGGATAGTATCAACAGGATGCAGTTGGGGAAGGCTCCGAGGCCGGACGGCTTTCCGGTGGAGTTTTATTAGCAATTTGCGACAGAGTTGGCCCCCACTTGTTAGGGATGCTCAGTGAGGCGGTGCAGAAGGGTGAGTTGCCAGCAATATTGTCACAGGCATCGATCTCACAATGAATTTACCCAATCCTTCATGAGTGATTGTTACCTTTATATCGTTATAAAAGTATGGCAGTCCCTAGTTATACAGACCAGAACACTGGTCCCAGCATGGTCCAGGTGAAGACTCTCTAAATCTGCAGCTCCTATTTTCCTCAGTGCCCCATGAATCAAAACACGTTCTCACACACCAATCTTTGAGCCATGCATTTAACTCTCTAATCTCATTTACCCTATGTCAATGTGCTTGTGGACCAGGTAGCAATACAGAAATTATAACCTTTGAGCTTCTGCTTTTAAATTTAGCCCCCAGTTGCTCATCCTCCCTCAGCAGAACCTTTTTTCTAGTTCTGTCTATGCCATTCTTACCTCTATGGATCACGACCGCTGGATCCTTCCCCTTCCCACTGAAAACTCCTCTCCAGCCCAGAGTAGATGTTCCAAACCCTTGCACCTGGCAGGCAACACAGCCATCTGGACACTAGCTCATGGCTGCAGAGAACTGTGTAGATCCTCCTATTAAACTGTCCTCTACCACATTCCTATTTGCAGCCTCCACTTGACTGAATTCCTGTTGCATGGTGGCATGGTCAATTCGCACATCCACTTTGCACCACCAACGTTTCACCATACAGGCTGCAAGTACCTTGAATCTGTTGGTCAATTGCAATTTTCACAACACCCTGGGCTAGAGAGTAGTCAATTCCAGCCTAACTTGACCCGGAGTTATAACACAGGTGAAATGAGATTTTATTTAAAATACCCGAGGTCCTTAGTTGAGCCCAATAAACTACAGACACCAGGTTTGTAACTTTGAAACACAAGTAACCTTTTATTATGTACAGTATTATAATTAAATGGGCAGAAAATGTAACTGACTACCTACTACCCCTTCCCCACTCTCTTTCTACACACACACATATATACACACAAACAGACAGACAATAGAGGCAAAAGGGTGGTGGAAAGGGAAAGAAATTATAAATGAAAAGAGAAAGATAAGGTTCCTTGATGCACTGGGGTGACTTTCAGTCAATGTCTTTCTGAAGTTCAGGCTTTCATTTTGGTACTTCTTCCTTCTAGGCTTGAAATGGTTTTCTCTGGCAAGGTTGTCTTTCTCTGAAGACTCAACATCATTTCAGGTTTACAGCAAAGGATGTGCCAGGCACTTACTGCTTTCAGAACAATAAAGCAATTCTTACATTTCAGCAGGAGAGCGAGAGAGAGAGTGTTCCTTCACTTCTGCTCAGTGCTGTCACAAAGCATCACGCAGGGACCAATCACTGACCATGGTAGGCTGAACACTGTCCCTGGTCAACCCACGGGTTACTAGTTAACCAATCGAACCAAAGCTGGTTCCTAAGATCCACTTGGTGCCGAAGAATCTGGCTTCTCCTTTCCAAAATACAAAACTCAGGAACACATTGTCCTGGCAAACAGGTTTTTTCAACAGTCTTCTGCTCAGAGGAGAATCCCGATTGTGGGTCCACGGACCTAAAAAAGTAAAATGAAAAGTAATGGGAACAAAGGAAATAAATAGGAAAGACTGTTACACAACAAGGGCTGATGCTCCTCTAGGCATGGAGACTCCTTCTGACTTTCCATACTTGCCACATTCGCAGTAACATCCTCCTGTCCCTGAGCACTGACCAGATCAGAAGGCCCCAACATAAGCGGTGTCACTGCCTCCTGGAATAAAGTGTCCAGGTAACTTCCCCGCCTTGCTACATTGACTTTGTGTTAATTAACTTACTATTATATTCTTAATTAATTTATAATTAACATGCTCTACTACTCCCAATGTGCTTTGCTACAGCTGGACCTTACTAACTCTGTTAAACTCTTCCAATTATTAACAAATGTATTTTGAAAGAAAAACTGCAAAATATTCACCACCCAACCTAATTGTCCCTGACACATCACACTTTAACGGGCCCAGACAACGACTGCCCACCCAACCCGGACCCTGATTTTACACAGTGACACCGGCCGTATGGGTGCGCCGTCCCCCGCACCCCACCCGCCGCCACAGCGCCCCGCCCCTCAACCGGCAGCCACCCACCAGGGGACCACCCAAGGCCAGACCCAAGGCAGCCTCACTGAGGGCAGTGCCAGCCAACGGTACCCCTGGCAGCAGGGAGGGTACCAGGACCGTGGGCACCGATGGGGCAGGATACCGATGTGGGGTATGGGGGTGGGGGGAACATACTTGGGCGGAACCCGCAGTGCCAACTGGTGCCACCGTGTAGCCCATGGAACTTGGCAGGGCAACGGAGTCTGCGCCATGCTAGCATGTTGGCCTTCCACACCCTGCAGACAATGACATTCGGACACCAACCCGCGATGCTGGCTGCCGTGGTGATGGCCGCAGCCCTGCGAGATACCCACCGGCTGCGTGAGCAGGGGCCACTCAGAGAGAAGGGGGAAGCTGCAGCAGAGGAACGGGCTGCATAGGAACGGGCTGCATAGGAACGGGCTGCATAGGAACGGGCTGCAGAGGACCGGGCGGCAGAGGAATGGGCGGCAGAGGACCGGGCTGCAGAGGACCGGGCTGCAGAGGACCGGGCTGCAGAGGAACGGGCTGCAGAGGACCGGGCTGCAGAGGACCGGGCTGCAGAGGAATGGACTGCAGAGGAACGGACTGTAGAGGAACGGGCCGCAGAGGAACGGGCTGCAGAGGACCGGGCTGCAGAGGACCGGGCTGCAGAGGACTGGGGCTGCAGAGGAACGGACTGCAGAGGAACGGACTGCAGAGGAACGGGCCGCAGAGGAACGGGCCGCAGAGGAACGGGCTGCAGAGGAACGGGCCGCAGAGGAACGGGCCGCAGAGGAACGGGCTGCAGAGGAACGGACTGCAGAGGAACGGGCCGCAGAGGAACGGGCCGCAGAGGAACGGGCCGCAGAGGACCGGGGCTGCAGAGGACCGGGGCTGCAGAGGACCGGGCTGCAGAGGACCGGGCTGCAGAGGACCGGGCTGCAGAGGAACGGGCTGCAGAGGACCGGGCTGCAGAGGACCGGGCTGCAGAGGACCAGGCTGCAGAGGACCAGGCTGCAGAGGACCAGGCTGCAGAGGACCGGGCTGCAGAGGAAAGGGCTGCAGAGGAAAGGGCTGCAGAGGAACGGGCTGCAGAGGATCGGGCTGCAGAGGAACGGGCTGCAGAGGGGCAGGTGGCGGCTGCACAGGCTGGAGGGTCGGCCATCCAACAGGCCAAGGAAGCGCCGTATGAGGCCGCGTGTGTACCGGTCCGCATGTCATTCGAGGACCTGCCGGACAGGGCATGCAGACGGAGACTGCAGATGAGCAGAGAGACAGTGTGACACAACTGCCAGATGATGGCACACCTGGCACCGCAAGGGTATGGGGGAGAGTCCCCTTTCTCGGTGACCGTCAAGATGATGGACGCCCTGAACTTTTACGCGACGGGATCCTTCCAGTCATCGAGTGGGGACATGTCCGGGATCTCACAGACCTCGGTGCACAAGTGCATCCGCGCCATCACGGATGCCCTATTTGCCCAGTACATCCAGTGCCATGTGGACCGAGCCAACAAGGATGCCCGGGAGGCGGGGTTCCCTGCCATCGCCGGGATGCCCCGGGTCCAGGGGCCAATAGACGGGATACAAGTCACCCTTCAGGCACCGGCGGATAACAGGTCGGGGGTGAGGGGGCAAGGGTGAGGTGAGGGGTGTGGGCATCCAAAATGGCTGCCCGCACAGATCGATGGGAAATTGGTCAACACAGAGACGCAGACAGTCTGCAGCTTGCAAATATACAAGGGCTGCAACCCAGACCTTGCAGAGACGGACCAGGGAAAAGACCGTTGAAATGCCATCCCGGGACAACGGACTCCAGGTAGAAAGTAACAATATGTGGCAGACGTGGTGGCGTCGGTCTCATAGAAACTATGTTTGGTCCCCAGGACGCCCAGAGACAGCAAACCCATGTCACCCGACAGATGCAGAACGCAAGGCTAGAACTTGCTGGGATGATTCCTGGGATTGGGGCTCTAACCTTCAGATACACCCCATTGTTCGGCTCCTCTCCCACCTGGCTGTCATGCTGATCTTGTTTACCTTGATCTACCTCATTAACCTCATGGTCCAATTCCGTCGGTGGACAGCAGAGGTCACAAAGCGCCAGGACAAAGGACTTATGTTTACTGCACGGGCTCCTTTAATTCAGCCAAACTAAAGATCCCTGGGGACTCATACTTGTTTTGCACTGAGTATCCAGGTTGGCTTGTATATGACCTTGGTAGAACTGTACATTCTTAAGGCCAGCCTCTTTACATTGATCTCCATTACCGTCGAGATTTTCTGCAATTTGTACCAGAAAGTATTTCTCTACTTTTGTATTAGGTTTACGATATTTTCCCACCTTTGCATTAGACTGCCAATTGTATCTTACAGTACGGACACTTCCATTTTTGTAACCGTATTAGGTCAATTATGTAATGTATATTTGTCTTTGTTATTCATGTATTATGTATTAGGGATTTGTGCATGTAGAGTTAGGGTCTTACCTGACGGACAGGTGACTGGGGATGCAGGGCAGGTATTGGTCCGAGTGTGTGAGCCACCACGCTTCGCCTTAAGGATCAAGATGAGGGATATGTTGCCTTCTGAAATGGCCGCCCTCAAAGATCGATGAGACATTGGGCACCACATGGACACAGACAGGCTGCAGCTTGCAAATATACAAAGGCTGCAGCCCAGAAAGTGCATTGGGACATAGCAACTAGATGCAGGAGGAGGCCATTCGGCCCTTCGAGTCTGCTCCGCCATTCGCTCTCTCTCGACCACCGACAGCAACAGCGGTGATACCTTCACCAGCCAAGGAGAAGAACATCCACGCCATCCACAGAGGGACCAGAGCTGGGGACACAGACGACCAGCAACAGATATCCAGCACTGCCAGACAACAGGTTCCAGATAAGGCCATGTCTACTCTGTACTTGCCAGTCACCTGGACATGACATTAGGGTCGTTCTTGTGTGTTAGTTTAGAGTGCAACTTTGTGTGTGTTCACTTTGTGTGTACATAATAAACTATTACCATATTAAACGACTTGTGGTCATTTGTCCACTGTATACGGGTTAAAGGCACACTGGTTTAGAAGGTACAGCAGGGGTGAGGGGGTTTGTGGGCTGAGGGGAGTGAGGGGTGAGGGAGGGGTGAGGGGGTGTGGGCAGAGAGGGGTGTGGGGGCGTCTGGGACATGGGGATCCGCAACTAAGCAGGGTCTCACTTGCTCGCCGCTGCCGACCTCCACCTCGGTGACCTCCCTTTCCTCCGGGCCACCAACCACGTCCAGTGCCCTCTGCTCGGGCACGGTGAGGAATCGCAAGTCTGGTGGTCCCCCTCTGGTCTTCTCCCGCTGACAGCGATTCTGCGCGACCTTCTCCGGGGGGGTGGGCAAACACAAACAATGACACTGTTAGACAGTCCGCGCATGCAGTCCAGGGGTTGGGTAGATGATGGCATCAGTTGCCAGGGCACCCGGCCATCGTGGCTGGCATGGGTGCTGGCTGTCCCCCGGGGGGAGTGATTGGGTTGCAGGTGTGTAGGAGGGCGGGGGGGGGCGTGGTTAGTGCCAGGGACACAGCACTGCCTACTCACCCTGGCTGCCCTGAGGAGGTCGTGCAGTTTCCTCCGGCACTGCATGGCAGTCCGAACGGCGTTGTCCACGCCGTTGACAGTCTCTTCCCCGAATGGTGGCGCCTGGTGGCCTGCCTCCCTGGCCGAGGTACAGGGTCATCCTTCTCTCCTCCACGCCGTCCAGGAGGGTGTCCAGCTCAGCCTCCCTGAACCGTGGCACTGCTCTCCTTCCAGGCATCTTGTTTGCTGGGACGGTGTGTGTGGGGGAATCGTTGAAGTGTGGCTGCTGCGTGTGAGCCTCACGTGCACCAATCACGGACCAGGCGAATCCGGCACCGTTTTCCATGCGACCGGTTGTGTTCCACGTGGCGATGGTGCTGGCCCATTTAGGGGCTGTTGCACCATTTTTCCTGTCGTAAAACACCACTGTTTCCACGCTGGGGACAGCACAGTCTCAGAAACAGAGAATCCAGCCCTTAAATTCTCGAATATTTCTGATATTTCATTTAAATTTGTGGCACAAGCAAGGTGCACAAATTTTTCTATTTTTTTTTTTTAATCGGTTGCTTCTCTGTCAGGACTACTTTCCTACCACCCACGCATACTTGTCTAAAATTGACACAAGCATACGAACCATATTTGAATCTCACTTTGAATTGATAGAGGTTAATATTGCGTACTGCAATGTCAGAACAAAATATCCTCTCAAAATAAAACTGTTAGCAACATGGATTAGGACCAGATTGTTGCCTTAATTTTGATTTTACAGGAAGTCATGGTTACTGCCCACCTACAAACCTCTTCCCCCCCCCACCCCACTTCCACCCCTGTAGCCTGCCCCAGAACTTTCTCACACCTTCTTCCGGGACTTATGTGATGGTCACTAACATTGATCCTATCACTCAGGAGAGTTGCCTGTGCAGTTAGGACCATCACCAACAGCATGTGCTGAGCATGCTGATGAGGCCGAGGGACAAATTTCCATCAATCCTCGGGCACCTCACTTCAGGAGTATTCTTGCTCAAGAACAGGCTCAGATCCAAATCTACCCCTCTACTCCAAAAAAAACATTGTAAGGTTGTGATAATGTTTAGTGACTGTTGGTCTGATGTAACATTTATGGATTTTATTTTATTTATTTTTAAAATTTAGAATACCCAATTCATTTTTTCCAATTAAGGGGCAATTTGGCGTGGCCAATCCACCTATCCTGCACATCTTTGGGTTGTGGGGGCGAAACCCACGCAAACACGGGGAGAATGTGCAAACTCCACACGGTCAGTGACCCAGAGCTGGGATTCGAACCTGGGACCTCAGCGCCCAAATCACACAGGCAGCAGTGCTAACCACTGCGCCACTGTGCTGCCCTTCATGGATTTTATTTTAACCACTTTTTATATAGTTCAGTCTGAATTTCTGGCAGTGAGACAATGGGCAGTCACTTGTGAGAACTACTAAACTGAATTAAGGGTCCTTTTTTAAAAATCAACTTTTGAGTAAATGGCTGAAAGATAGCTGACTTTGGATTACATTATTTTTGAACATAACCCATGCATTAATTTAATTATAATCCATATTTGTAGGGCAGAACACTTGCGTTAATGGGAAACCTCTTTTCTTTTTGACATTAGGCCAGGAAGGGTTACTAACATTTGTTATTAATGGCTTTAGTGTCTGTGGTACTTGGGTTAAAATATCCTGAAGGGGACGTGGCATTATTTGTAACTGCTCTGTATCTAAGGAAATGCATAATTTGTTCACAATGGAATGTAAACTCTATGAAGGCCCAGGAAACAAGGGATGGACATTTATCATTCATCTACATGAGTTAGTTACAGAGATGGGGTGACACCAGATGATCTACATCATAAGTCAATGGAAGAGATTAATTTGGACCATTTCCAAATGAGGGGACTCTGGAATAATGAGAAGTGTGGATTAAAGTTGGAAAACCGGAGTTTTCTTGGCACAATGTTACCATGGCTCCTGTGGTATGATTCTCCTATGAGAAACTTCAACATCACTTTAGAGACAGAAGAAGTGAGAGACATTGCTCGTGCTGCCAATGCTCAAGGAAAGCGAGGAATTTAATGGATAAGGAACTTACATATTGGGGTGGATTCTCCGCTGCCAACCCCAGCAGCATGATTCGCGATCAGGTGAAGAATTGAGCATCGAGCTAAAAATGGGATTGGCGTCATTGGTGGAGACAGTCCCTTGACGGTGGCACCATGCAAAACTGTGATTTGTGTGGAGCTAAATATGATTAACGGGCTGGAAGTCTGATTTTGCACCCCTCCGCAAGGCTCCAGCCCTCGCTGACGGGAGTCACGCAGGCGTCAATTGGTGGAAGTATTTACAAGTGGAGCTCGGGTGCCATGGCCATTGAGGGGCAGCAAGAAAGTAAGAAAATGCTCCAAATGTTTTGAGCTTGCTGGAGGTGGGGGGGGGTTGTATCTCAGGGAGTAGCAGGGAATGACTTGGTGGCAAGTGCATGGACTCTTGGGATCTGGTTGCCATGGCGGAGACCCCCATTGCTGCATTCATTTATTTAAACCCACCCCCTAGCTGCAACTTACACACTCCTGGCTGTTGAGACTATAGGCTACTCACAGTGTCCTGTATATGTTCAGAGTGCTTCTGGTCATCTAGATCCCCACCCAACCCACCCCTCTGAAAACCCCATACCCCAGCAGTATTACCAAGGGGATGGGTGTGGCCATCTCAATTGCCGGCCCACCAGGTGTTGGCATTCTCAGTGCACTCCTCAGAAGCCCCAGAGGAAGCAGCAGATTAGCAGAGTTCACCCCAAACAAAGGCACATGCAGTGAGTCCAGGAACCCTCACTGGCACACAGCCTCTCTCATTGTAAAAGCCTCACCAGTGACACTATCAGCTAGCCAATGATGCCCAAGCAGCAACCAGAAGCATCATCGAAGGGTGCATCAGCGTTCTCAAGATGCATTTCCGATGCCTGGACCATTCTGGTGGGGCACTCAAAGAAGCCCCCAGAGGAAGCAGAGGGTGACATGCTGGAGGTCAGTAAGATGTCTTACAACACCAGGTTAAAGTCCAACAGGTTTGTTTCAAATCACTAGCTTTCGGAGCACTGCTCCTTCCTCAGGTGAATGAAGAGGTAAGTTTCAGAAACATATATATAGACAAATTCAAAGATGCAAGACAATGCTCTGAATGCGAGCATTAGCAGGTAATTAAGTCTTTACAGATCCACAGATAGGCTAACCCCAGGTTAAAGAGGTGTGAATTGTCTCAAGCCAGGACAGTTGATAGGATTTTGCAAGCCCAGGCCAGATGGTGGGGGATGAATGTAATGTGACATGAAAACAAGGTCCCGGTTGAGGCCGTACTCATGTGTGCGGAACTTGGCTATAAATTTCTGCTTGGCAATTTTACGTTGTCGCGCGCCCTGAAGGCCGCCTTGGAGAACGCTTACCCGGAGATCAGAGGCTGAATGCCC
The DNA here is from genome assembly GCF_047496885.1 of Scyliorhinus torazame. NCBI lineage: Eukaryota > Metazoa > Chordata > Chondrichthyes > Carcharhiniformes > Scyliorhinidae > Scyliorhinus > Scyliorhinus torazame. The sequence continues at coordinate 208,437,882 of NC_092710.1, forward strand.
TTGACTGCTGAAGTGTTCCCCGACTGGAAGGGAACATTCCTACCTGGCGATTGACGCGCTATGTCCGTTCATCCATTGTCGCAGCGTCTGCATGGTCTCGCCAATGTACCACACATCGGGACATCCTTTCCTGCAGCATATGAGGTAGACAACTTTGGTCGAGTTGCATGAGTATGTTCCGTGTACCTGGTGGGTGGTGTTCTCACGTGTAATGGTGGTATCCATGTCGATGTTCTGGCACGTCTTGCAGAGATTGCCATGGCAGGGTTGTGTGGTGTCGTGGTCACTGTTCTGAAGGCTGGGTAGTTTGCTGCAAACAATGGTTTGTTTGAGGTTGCGCGGTTGTTTGAAGGCAAGTTGTGGGGGCATGGGGATGACCTTGGCAAGATGTTCATCTTCATCGATGACGTGTTGAAGGCTGCGAAGAAGATGTCGTAGTTTCTCCGCTCCGGGGAAGTACTGGATAACAAAGAGTGCTCTGTCGGCTGTGTCCCGTGTTTGTCCTCTGAGGAAGTTGGTGCGTTTTTTTGCTGTGGCTCATTGGAACTGTCGATCGATGAGTCGAGCGCCATATCGAACGGGTTCTTTCAAGGAGTGGCCAATAAGTGCAAGAAGTGTGGGCAGGGGCCGGCGAATCATGCGCAAATGTACTGAGGTTGCGGGAAGCTGGGGAGGTACTGGGAAGCGGTGTTTGGAATGTTGTTTAAAATTGTCGGGTTGGAGGTCAGGCCTGACCTGAGGGTGACGATCTTTGGAGTATCGGAAATGCCGGAGCTGCTGGAGGGAAATGGGGCCGGTGTTGTGGCCTTTGCCTCTCTAATTGCCCGGCGTAGGATCTTACTGAATTGGAGGTTGGATACGCCGCTGGAGGCTGGATACGCCGCTGGAGGCGGCGGCCTGGCTGGGGGACCTGGATGACTTTCTCCGGTTGGAAAATATCAAATTTGAGTTGAGTGGGTCGGAGGAAGGCTTTGAGACAATGTTTGAGGAACTGTTCATCACAGGGGATGGGGCGAGAATAAAAAGGGGAAACAGTTGTTTTAGCTCATTGGGCTAAATAGCTGGCTTGTAATGCAGAACAAGGCAACAGCGCGGGTTCAATTCCCGTACCGGCCTCCCTGAACAGGTGCCTGAATGTGGCGACTAGGGGCTTTTCACAGTAACTTCATTGAAGCCAGTTGTGGCAATAAGTGATTATTATTATTAACTGTGGCTTGTGAGGTTGTGGAGTGTGATATTGTTTATGTTACTGTTTTTACACATGTTTGTAATAAAATACATTTTTTTTTAAAAGCTGCACCAGCTCATCAGACTCAGAACGCTGTATCCTGAACCCAGCCAATCAGACAAAAGTGGGGCTAGGAATCGCTTGGGTAAATGTGGGCAGCGTGCTGGCCCATGTGCACTACCTGAATTTCAGCTGGTCGCGCTCCTCGATTCAAATCCGGCGGGAGAACTTTCCAAATGGAGAATCCTGCGGGAGAACTTTCCAAATGGAGAATCCTGCCCATTATCTTCACTGTTTTTAGTTAAGTATATGTAAAATCTTGCTTAATAATTTCTACTGGATTCATAAATACCAATTATTCGTACCTTGTTAGGTCAGACTCAACTGAGGGCACTAGTGTTAGAAATTAAGAATTATGAAGTTGAGATTTTAATACCTTGAAATCCTACTATTTTGCAGCATGTTGCACATAAGCAAATATTGTATGATCCTAAAACAAATAAGCTTGGATTGTTATTCGTGTGCAGAATATGTTGCAATTTGGTCCAATAGCAGTAAAGGCCAACGTATGTCCACAAAGCATAAGATTGAGCAACACCTCAGCTTCTAGAACTGGGGAATTGTGCACTCTACCACAAAATTTCTTTGTACTTAATAAAGCAATAATTGTATTCTTTAAGAAATGGACTGAGATCTAAAATTAGAAACTGCTTCTAAGTTAGATTAATTCATTAGCAAGAAATAACCAACCATTTAATATTATTCTTTTTGTGACTCAAAACTTTGGCATATGTTTTAATCTTTTTTCAGTTAAATACACAATGGCCAGTGGGTCTATCAGATAAATTGCTGTCATAGAAACAAGAAAAAAGTTGTTTGAAGCAGTAAATGTACATATTCAGAGCATGCTGCTGGATAGACCATCATTGGGTGAATAGCATCGCTTTTCTGCCTGGACGGTAAGGTGGTAAGTGAGGATAACATAAAGGTTGAAAATAAAGAGGATCAGAGAAATGACACAAATGTTTGGTGGTGAAATGAAAGGGATAAATCAATGTATCAAGATGTGTAGAAAATGTGCAGAAACAAATGGTCTACTTCTGCTTCAATTTTGTGTTTTTGTATGTTCATGATCAATATTTTTTAAAATATAAATTTAGAGTACCCAGGGCGGGATTCTCCCATCTGACGACAGAGTGTTGTCGCCGTCGTAAAAACTGCAGAGTTTAACGACGGCGTCATTGGACCGCTAAGTGTAGCGATCCTCTGCCCTACAGGAGGCCAACAAGGCACTGGAGCGACCCACGCCAACCCGGCTGCCGATACCGGCGTCAAGTGGGCGCTGTGGGTCTGCACATGTGCACTGCGACCGGCGCGAATGCTGCATGCGCGGTAGCTTCCTTCTCCGCGCTGGCCCCGAAGCAACATGGCGTAGGGCTACAGGGGCGGAGCAAAAGAGGCCCCCACCAGGAGAGGTCGGCCCGCTGATCGGTAGGCCTCGATCGCGGGCTAGGCCAAGGTGGAGGCCCCCCTCGGGGTCGGACACCCCCTTCCCCCATCCCAGACAGGATGGACGGCGAGGTCCCGCTGGGTAAGACCAGATGCGAACGGCGCCGGCGGGACTCGGGCTTTTTTGGCGGCCACTCAGTCCATCCAGGGTGGAGAATCGCCAGGGGAGCTGCGTAGAGCGGCCCCCGACCAGCGGTGCACCGATCGCGCCGGCGCCAATGGTGCCTATCTCGGTGGTCCGGCGTCGGGGCGACGTCATGCGACTCGTGCCCGGCCCGCCGATTCTCCGAACCAGCATGAGCTGAGAGAATCCCGCCACCAATTCGTATTTTCCAATTAAGGGGCAATTTAGCATGGCCAATTTACCTACCCCGCAGACACGGGGAGAATGTGCAAACTCCAAACGGATAGTGACCCGGAGCCGGGACCGAACCCGGGTCCTCGGCGTCGTGAGGCAGCAGTGCTTACCACTGCGCCACATTGATGAACAATAATGTTAAGTAGTCTATATAATGCTTTCTGGTGCATGATGGCAGAATAAATACACAGGAATTGATGAATTAGTGAGGGATTAAGGAGCTGAACCAGTAGCAATGTTACATGTGGGCTATGATGATAACCTGAACAAAAACATCTGAAGAACTAGAGAACAAATATAAAGACACAATGAATGGGTTGAAAATAAATGTTTCCAAGGTAGCAGTATCAGTGTTGCTGCTGGTACCATCCATAGTGCCTTGTTACATTTTTCCTTTACTATTCAAAATACTTCTGGGGCGTGAGTCTCCCCCATATTGTGCCCAGTGCACCTCCCGCTATTCCCAGAGCATAGTGGGAGGGACCCTAAATGGGCTTACACCGAGCACCAAATGGAGTGCGATGCTCCCGGCCCCCGCGCCAGACACAATTAAGTTCACGACCTTGCTGGACGATATTTAAACTCATTTAAAGATGCATTTCAGGGTTTTGGCTGGAGTCTACTGGCTCCCGGGATTCATCCCCCCACGTAATGTGAGGCCGATGGGAATCATTATTGGTTTCCGAAAACAGAAATCTGTTGTGATGGCCATGTTGGGAGGCTTGGAAACCATTGAATCTCCAGGGTGTGCAGTGAAATGGATGGTTAGTGCCGCCAACCTGTCTGGAAGTGCCACCCTGGCTGGCACTGCCAGGGTGACACTGCTTGGTTGCCACTATCAAGGGCAGGGCTTGAAGTGGGTCCTTGAAGGGGGCTGGGCCTTAGTTAAATTCATGGTAGGGGTGGTGCTGGTGGGGGCGCGAGGGGGGGGGGGGCAATGCCGGTGAAGATGGATGAGGACTGGCTGGATCACCCTAATACCTGCGCGGTGTGTGAACAAAGAACAAAGAAAACAGGAACAGGCCCTTTGGCCCTCCAAGCATGCGCCGATCCAGATCCTCAATCTAAAACTGTCGCCTATTTTCTTAGGATCTGTATCCCTCTGCTCCTTGCCCATTCATGTATCTGTCTAGATACATCTTAAATGACTCTATCGTGCCCACCTCTACCGGCAATGCGTTCCAGGCACCCACCACCCTCTGCGTAAAGAACTTTCCACGCACATCTCCCTTAAACTTCTCCCCTCTCACCTTGAACTCGTGACCCCTAGTAATCGAGTCCCCCACTCTGGGAAAAAGCTTCTAGCTATCCACCCTGTCTATAACCTCTCATGATTTTGTAGACCTCAATGAGGTCCCCCCTCAACCTCCGTCTTGCTAATGAAAATAATCCTAATCTACTAAACCTCTCTTCATAACTAGCACCCTCCATACCAGGCAACATCCTGGTGAACCTCCTCTGCACCTTCTCCAAAGCATCCACATCCTTTTGGTAATGTGGCGACCAGAACTGTACGCAGTATTCTAAATGTGGCCGAACCAAAGTCTTATACAACTGTAACATGACCTGCCAACTCTTGTACTCAATACCCCTTCCGATGAAGGAAAGCATGCCGTATGCCTTCTTGACCACTCTATCGACCTGCGCAACCACCTTCAGGGTACAATGGACCTGAACACCCAGATCTCTCTGTACATCAATTTTCCCCAGGGCTTTTTCATTTACCGTATAGTTCGCTCTTGAATTGGATCTTCCAAAATGCATCACCTCGCATTTGCCCAGATTGAACTCCATCTGCCATTTCTCCGCCAAACTCTCCAATCTATCTATATTCTGCTGTATTCTCTGACAGTCCCCTTCACGATCTGCTACTCCACCAATCTTAGTGTCATCTGCAAACTTGCTAATCAGTCCACCTATACCTTCCTCCAGATCATTTATGTATATCACAAACAACAGTGGTCCCAGCACGGATCCCTGTGGAACACGACTGGTCACAGTTCTCCATTTTGAGAAACTCCCTTCCAATATATATATACAATATATATAATGTTTATACAATAATCCTACTATCTATATAATAAACCTATCACTACTGGCCAATACTTAACTTTAGGAAGAGCCCACCAGGTCAGGGAAACAAATGGCTTATCCAATCGGATCTGGCCCGTGGGATTCAAAAGGCTGCTACAGGTCGATGGCTAGGAGTCTCTATCGGGTAGCAATCGCTGGACTCAAACTTATGGTTGCCGGTTGCTGTTCTTGCGGAGGTCTCGAGCAGGCGAAGAAGGGAGAGAGAGAGAGATCTGAACTTGGCCCCTCACTTTATAGGGCCCAGGGGCTTCTCGCCTCCCGGGGCGGCCCTTGACCCTGAGTCCCAAGTGATTGGACCTGTTCCCAATCACTGGGTTCGATACGTCCAATTGCGAGGCGATTCCCCGATCGGGGGGTGGTCGTTCACCTGCCTTTGTTTCGGCCACTGCAGGCGCCGACAGGTCTGGCCTGGCATTCAATTGCTAATATGTTGCAATTGTTCCCGGGGATAGCTGATTAAACTGCAGATGTCTGGGTGGATGGGCTGTTAATAGCCCTGAGTATCGATCTGGGCCAACTTCCCCAGAGCCGAATATGCTATTCTGTCTGCAGCTGTCCGTTTCTGTCTTGTTACCCGCTTTTCCCAGCAGCCTTTCCGGTTAGCCATTTTAAATCGGGTTTTGGCCAAATTAATTGGGAAGCAGCCATTTTACGTGGCTACAATATACAGAAAGACCTTGACAATATTCAGGTTTGGGCTCATAAATGGTAAGTTTCATTTGTGCCATGTAAGTGCCAGGCAACTATCTCTAACAAAAAAAATAACCTACCTACTCCACTTGACATTCAATGGGGTTACCATTGACCAGAAACTGAGGTGGACCAACTATAGATATACTGTGGCTACAAGAGCAAGTCAGACGCTGGGTATTTAGCAGAGTCATTCATCTGCTGACTTCCCAAAGCCTGGTCCCGCCATATACAAGTTTGGAGTGTGATGGAACCGCTCTTCCTGCTGGATGAATGCAGCTCTAACAACAAGCTGAACACGATCCAGGACAAAGCAGCCTGCTTGATTGGTACCCCATCCACTACCTTAAACATTCACTCTCTCCACCACCAATGTACAGTGGCAGCATCTACAAGATTCACTGCAGCAACTCACCAAGGCTTCTTCAAAAGTACAACTTCTATCACCTGGAAGCATGGAAACATCACCACCTGAAAATTGCCCTCCAAGCCACACACCATCCTGACTTGGAAAAAATCTCTGTTCCATCACTGGAATTGTAATCATCCTTCCTAACATCACTGTGGGTGTACCTACACCACTTGGACTCCAGCAGTTCAAGACGGTGGCTTATCACCGTGGCTTACCACCACCTTGCCAGTGATGCTCACACCTCATGAACAAATTTAAAAATACATTTATGAAATTAAGACAGGAAATGCTGTCAATACACAGGTTGGTAATGCATTTATAAGGAGAAAAGATAAATTAATGTTTTAGGTCAGAACGTATCTTTTCTATGTTTGAAGTTAATAAGCAAAAATATTTATAATTTGTAACAATATATAATAAGCATAATAATGAATCACAACATAAATACTTTGTGTTATAACTGGCCCTGATATCACCAACCTTCACCTTTGCCTCCAACCCACAAATGGTTCCAGCTTAAAATTGCTCAAATGCAGACATCGTTTCGGAACATAGAAGCAGGAGTGGACCATGCAGCCCATCGAACCAGTTCCACCATCCAATTATATCATGGCTGATTATCTACCTCAACTTAATTTTCTTGCACTATCCCCATATCTCCTAATCTCCTTGACAATTTAAAAAAGGCACAAGACTTTAACTATTCCTTTTGTTTGCAGAGTGGATCTCTATATATGAATGGACATCACTTATAGACAGTATAATTGACCTACACTGTGAGTTTGACTGATTATCTTAAATTGGTTGTTAATGAAGCTATTAGCACACTCAGGATTGTTCAGCCACTTACAGGTTTTAAAAGTACTCAGTCCACCTCAAATTGCCCTGGAAAGTCAAAAGTATCACAACAATCTGAACACGGCATTAATTTTATGCTACCCTGGCATGCCTTGAGGCGAAGGGAAGGGGAGGGGAAACGTGAAATTGCATGGATGGGTTCCCTTCACGTTCCCGCCCGTCCCAACCCAGATGTGACTTTATGGTGGAGTGGGTCCGGACTCGGGCGGGAAGTCCACCCTTTCCCCTATTAAGGCATTTTCACGCCCAGCCTCAATTTCCAGGCTGGTGGGCACTGGATAACTAAGGGTGGAAAATAGAAAGATTCACTGACCTCAATCGTGGTTGGGAAGGAGGAGAGAAGTGATGCTTCCACCTGAAGCCCCCTTCTGACTGGAAGCACCAGCCCCTCATGGACCAGACACCTCCAGATCTCCCTACCGATCCCCAAATATTTGCCCTATCCCCGTCCCAGGAAACCTGCCACTTACCTCACACTGGCTTCCTGCTCTTCGTCCCAGGTATGGCACTGCAGTACTTAGGTTGGCCATTGTCTAGATTGGCTGGAGAGCTGTCAGCCAATCTGATTGGCCAACAGATATCCAAGGCAGGACTTAAATGCGAACGGAAGTCCTACCTGCTGCCAATCAATGCTCATTTGAGCATAAAATGGTAGCAGGCCTGCCGAAGTTGGTGAGGATGCATTACCCGCAGACTCTCCTGATGGCAGACTCGAGTCCCTCCCATCCAAAACATTCAGGCCCAGGCCCAGGTTAAGGAAGCCATTTCATACTCCTGTTATTCAGTGCTAAGAGCTACTTTTCACATACAGGATGCTGCCATCAGTCCAAAAAGATGAATCTGCCTCCCACACAATTGAGCAGTATCATGTATGAACTCCAGTCCTGCTGCGATGCGAAGTAGGCTTGTACATCCCAGCAATTGGATGATCGAATCAACCTTTGATTGCTCATAATAGGCAAACCAGCCCGTGCTTGCAAAACCCAAAGAATATAATTATATGATTGGGCAGCTTTTGCTGAACAATCCTGAGTGTGCTCATAGCTACATTAAGAAACAATTTAAGAAAAATAGTTGATATCACAACATTGCTCATTTACATTTGCTGGGGCAACATACATTCATAGTAACAGATCTATCCTCTGCAAACAAAATGAATATTTGCAAGCCTTGTGCATTTAATGAATTAACAGGAAACTTGGGGAGCCTATAGGCATGATTTAACCAAATGGGAACTATGTCTCATAGCGAGCATGTTTAGCCACATGTTTCCTGGCGCTCACAGTGCCGAGAAACACAACACTATCTAACGTGACTCTGGTTAGATAGGGGCCTCAGCAGGGAATGCAAGGCCAAGGCCATACTTAGTGTCATGTGAGTGTCCCTTTAAGAAAGGTTTTGTTTGACCACATGGCTTATAGCACGGCTTCAGTGATTTCATTTGTGTAGAGCTGGGCTGTGGCTGTCAGATAAGAGGGGTTTTAGTGTTTTGGGTTTCAGTTTCGGTTTGTTGCTTTGGACTGCAGAAGAAAAAAGCAATGTTTCCCTGTTTTCTCTGTTTTTATGTTAAAGCAGTTCCAGTGAAGTGAAGGCACATCAGGTGTGGCAAACTGCCTTGGTAACTGTAAAGCTAGAGTTGCTTCCAGGAAGGAGTTTTGAATTTGCTGGTTGGAAACTGGAGCAGAATCTCAGGGAAAGGACCAGTCCCATTCAAGTGAGATTACAGTGTGCAGGGCCACACCCTTGAAAGGGGTTTTGGTTTTATTGGATTTTGTATTGAATTGGAACAGCTACTAAAGGGGATTCATTAAGGGTTATATACATAGATTACTGTAGCTGTTGAGTGTTTTTTTTAAATGTTTGTAATCGAGAACAACTTCTTGCTAAGTGTTTTATATATGTTAACTACATTCTTATAATAAACTTTGTTTTGATAAAAGCGCCTAGGAAGTCTGATGAATCACACCTGAAGTGAGGGCTCTTGTGCTGATCCTATCCAAAGCCCCAGACCCGACCCCAAAACTCCACCCAAGCCCCAACTCCCTGTAAGGGGATTCCTGGGCCCCCATCCCCCACACCAATGTAGGACACCCCTGCCCGATCACTAGCACGCACAAAACGTCAGCTTGGCACTCTGATAGCGCCTCTACCAGCTGGCAGTGTCACCTGGACACCTTGGCAGTGCCAGCCTGGCACTCAGGTGGCACTGCCAGGCTACCAGTATGGCAGGGTGCCCTGGAGGCACCAGCAGCGCCAGGTTGCCACCCTGCCCAGAGGGCATGCACCTTGAGACCTTCAATCCCCTGGGAGACCCTGAGTGTTGTTCCGTCTAGTCCCTGCTGGTGGAGACTAGCACTGTACAGCGCTTACCCAAGGTCTCCAAGGTGAAGGGGTTTGATCTCAACGCCTTGGTTCCCTCAGGAAACTGCTTATTAAAGTGAGACTGGCTGTCTTGCTCTAACATGCAGATTTGCCAAAAAGTGAACCCACCCACAATGGGCGGGGCTTCACATCACAACATCTCATGGGACCGCGTCAGATCTCATGAGGCATGGCGAGCCAGGTAGATCCCAGGAGCGTGGTTACCCGACAGTTACTGGCCACGTTGCGTCACGGCATGCTGCTTTTTTGAGTGCAACATGGCTGGTAGATCGCGCCCGTTATTTCCCCATTTCTTTCTTCTTGCCAACACCTTGGTCAGTCATAGTTGACTTGCCAACCAATCAGTAACCTTTTGTCCGAGAGTATAAATTGTGATTGTTTGATATTTGGTATTCTTGTTTCCAGAAGAATGTGAGATGAACAGTTTTGGCAGTATGTCCCACTGTTCTGCAATTATTTTAGTTCTAATGGCAGGAAAACTATACAGTGGAATTCAACGTCAGCAGGATCCTCCGATCCGCCAGCAGTGCATCCAGCCCGGGTTTCCTGGCTGTGGTATTATCATACATGTAAGAACTACAAGAGTTAGAGTTAGAACAGCGGGGGAAGGGAGAGCAACTTCAGGGTGAGGACCAGCGTGGAGAGAGACAGACCTGGCGAGTTAGAACTGCGGGGGAAGGGAGAACAGCTTCAGAGTGAGAAACAGCATGGGCTGAAAAAGTGCACCAAAACCTAGCCAAAAGCGAAAGGCACACAAAAGGATTAAGGCTGGGAAAAATAACAAATCGAAGTGATGGCGAGATGCAAGGAGCAGTAGCAGCGAGGTAAAATCACAGAAGCGGCGGGCATGCAGGCAGGCGGCACCACGAGACGGGACAGAGGTTCAGGCAAACCTGGAAGGGGAAAAGCTGGTGGACCAAACAGCAGGAACAGGACACGGCGACCATCATCTCTCCCCCCCCCCCACACACACACACACAGGGGGAAGAGTGGAGAAGCGTGCGGAATAGGGAGCTAAAAGCCATGAAGGAGGCGATCAGGACGGAGCTCCACACGATGATGAAGGAGGTGCTGTCAGAAACTACATACAAAATGCAGCGCACCATCGAAGGCCTGGGAAGGAAGGTGGAGGTGCTGGTCAAAGAGACACAGCCTGAGTGAGTAAGACACATCCAGAGTGGGAATTTGAAACATGGTAATCTGGTGCAGTGAGGTAATTTGGTGTAGAGTGGGAGAAGGTGCTTTTTCCCTACTGTTTTGTTCTCTCTCTTTCTTCCGGCCTAGTTTTGGGAGCCGTTCGGAGGAGGAGGCGCAGTCTCTGTGTGAGTATAAAAACCTAACGGTAACTTCCTGTTTTCCACTGACGTCAGAGGTAAGCTGTGATCTGATTGGTTGATAGCAAATCTGCCCCAAATTTTTTAAAAAACACAGCTAAACTCGTAAACTTAAATTAAACTAATTAATTAATTAGAGATGGCTGATCAGGTGATGTGCTTGACCTGCTTTATGTGGGAGCTGGCAGATCCCATTGCGAGCTGCAGCGACCCCATCTGCAGTAAGTGTTGGCTGCTTGAAGAGCTCCGGCTCAGAGTTGATGAGCTGGAGTCTGAGCTTCAAACACTGAGGCACATCCGGGAAGGGGAGACTTACCTGGACACTGTTTGAGGAGGCAGTCACACCTGTCAGAATAAGTAGTTTAAATCCTGCCAAGTGGCCAGGGACAGCAGGGTGTGACTGCTAGTCAGGCAGGTAAAGGGAACCAGCAGTCAGGAACTCAGGAGCCTCAGCCCTTGACCCTGTCCAACAGCTAAGAGGCACTTGCTCCCTGTGTGGATGGCGAACAGGGCTACAGGAAGGATGAGTCAGCTGACCAAGGCACCATGGTTCAGCAGGCCATTCAAGGGGGAGTAAATAGGCAAGTTGTAGTTGTAGGGGATTCTATTGTCAAGGGGATAGATAGTATCCTTTGTGAGCAGGATAAAGAGTCCAACATGGTATGGTGCCTGCCCGGTGCAAGGGTGCGGGACATCTCTGACCGGCTTGAAAGGATACTGGAGAGGGAGGGGGAGGATCCAGTTGTTGTGGTCCATGTCGGTACCAACAACATAGGCAAGTCTAGGAAAAAGGACCTGTTTAGAGATTATAAAAAGCTAGGATTCAAATTAAAAAACAGGGGCGAAATTCTCCAGAAACGGCGCAATGTCCGCCGACTGGCGCCCAAAACAGCGCAAATCAGACGGGCATTGCGCTGCCCTAAAGGTGCGGAATGCTCCGCATCTTTGGGGGCCGAGCCCCAACATTGAGGGGCTAGGTCGGCGCCGGACGAATTTCCGCCCCGCCAGCTGGCGGAAAAGGCCTTTGGTGCCCCGCCAGCTGGCGCGGAAATGACATCTCCGGGCGGCGCATACGCGGGAGTGTCAGCGGCCGCTGACAGCATTCCCGCGCATGCGCAGTGGAGGGAGTCTCTTCTGCCTCTGCCATGGTGAGACCGTGGCAGAGGCGGAAGGGAAAGAGTGCCCCCACGGCACAGGCCCGCCCGCGGATTGGTGGGCCCCGATCGCGGGCCAGGCCACCGTGGGGGCACCCCCCGGGGCCAGATCGCCCCGCGCCCCCCCCAGGACCCCGGAGCCCGCCCGCGCCGCCTTGTCCCGCCGGTAAGGTAGGTGGTTTAATTTTCACCGACGGGACAGGCATTTTAGCGGCGGGACTTCGGCCCTTCCGGGTCTTTGAATCGCGCGGGGGGGCCCGCCAACCGGCGCGACGCGATTCCCGCCCTCGCCGAATATCAGGTGCTGGAGACTTCGGCAACTGACGGGGGCGGGATTCATGCCAGCCCCCGGCGATTCTCCGACCCAGCGGGGGGTCGGAGAATCTCGCCCCAGGTCCTCAAGGGTCATAATCTCCGGATTACTGCCCGAGCCACGTGCAAATTGGCATAGGGAGGCAAGAATAAGGGAAGTTAACACGTGGCTGAAAGAGTGGTCTGGGAAAGAGGGGTTCCTTTTCATGGGACACTGGCATCAGTTTTGGGATAGGGGGGACCTATACCGTTGGGATGGTCTTCACCCGAACCGAGCTGGGACCACTGTTCTGGCGAAAAGAGTAAATAGGGTGGTCAATAGGACTTTAAACTAGAGATTTGGGGGGGGGGGGGGGAGGGAAAGTCAGGGAACCAAGAGGTGAAGTAATCAGTGGGAAGCGTAGCTGCTTAGGAATACAAAAAAAGCACGAAAAGACAGAACTCAGGAGAGGTTACGATAGTCCCCATCTCACAAAATATGACACAGTGTATGGAAAGGTTCAGTAAACCAAGGTCCACCACACTAAGAAAACAAAAAGGGACGGTCAATAGAGAATTAAAGGTGCTATATTTAAATGCGCGCAGTGTACGGAACAAGGTAGATGAGCTTGTGGCCCAGATTGTGACTGGCAGGTATGATGTGGTAGCCATCACAGAGACGTGGTTGCAGGGGGTTCAGGACTGGCATTTAAACATCCAGGGATTCACAAACTATCGAAAAGACAGAGAGGTGGGCAGAGGGGGCGGGGTTGCCTTGTTAATTAGGAATGAAATTAAATCAATAGCACTAAACGACATAGGGTCAGATGATGTGGAGTCTGTGTGGGTAGAGTTGAGGAACCACAAAGGCAAAAAAAAACATAATGGGAGTTATGTACAGGCCTCCTAACAGTGGTCAGGACCAGGGGCACAAAATGCACCACAAAATAGAAAGGGCATGTCAGAAAGGCAAGGTCACAGTGATCATGGGGGACTTCAATATGCAAGTGAACTGGGTAAATAATGCTGCCAGTGGACCCAAAGAAAGGGCATTCATTGAATGTTTACAGGAGGGCTTTTTGGAACAGCTTGTGATGGAGCCCACGAGGGAACAGGCCATTCTGGACTTAGTGCTATGTAATGAGCCAGAATTGATAAAAGATCTTAAAGTAAGGGAACACTTAAGAGGCAGTGATCATAATATGGTAGAATTCAGTCTGCAATTTGAAAGAAAGAAGGTAGAATCAGATGTAAAGGTGTTACAGTTAAATAAAGGTAACTACAGGGGCATGAGGGAGGAACTGACGAAAATCGACTGGGAGCAGAGCCTAATGGGAAAGACAGTAGAACAGCAATGGCAGGAGTTTCTGGGAGTAATTGAGGACACAGTACAGAGGTTCATCCCAAAGAAAAGAAAGGTTATCAGAGGGGGGATTAGGCAGCCATGGCTGACAAAGGAAGTCAGGGAATGCATCAAAGCAAAAGAGAAAGCCTATAATGTGGCAAAGAGTAGTGGGAAGTCAGAAGATTGGGAAGGCTACAAAAACAAACAGAGGATAACAAAGAGAGAATTAAGGAAAGAGAGGATCAAATATGAAGGTAGGCCAGCCAGTAACATTAGGAATGATAGTAAAAGTTTCTTTAAATACATTAAAAACAAACAAGAGGCAAAAGTAGACATTGGGCCGCTCCAAAATGCGCTGGTAATCTAGTGATGGGAGGCAAGGAAATAGCTGAGGAACTAAATAAGTACTTTGCGTCAGTCTTCACAGTAGAAGACATGAGTAATATCCCAACAAGTCAGGAGAGTCAGGGGGCAGAGTTGAATATGGTAGCCATCACAAAGGAGAAAGTGCTAGAGAAACTAAGAGGTCTAAAAATTGATAAATCTCCAGGCCCAGATGGGCTACATCCTAGAGTTCTTAAGGAGATAGCTAAAGAAATTGTGGAGGCGTTAGTTATGATCTTTCAAAAGTCACTGGAGTCAGCGAAAATCCCAGATGATTGGAAAATCACTGTTGTTACCCCCTGTTCAAGAAGGGAACAAGAAAAAAGACGGAAAATTATAGGCCAATTAGCCTAACCTCGGTTGTTGGCAAGATTCTAGAATCCATCGTTAAGGATGAGATTTCTAAATTCTTGGAAGTGCAGGATCGGATTAGGACAAGTCAGCATGGATTTAGTAAGGGGAGGTCATGCCTGACAAACCTGTTAGAGTTCTTTGAAGAGATAGCAAATAGGTTAGACCAAGGAGAGCCAATAGATGTTATCTATCTTGACTTCCAAAAATTCTTTGATAAGGTGCCTCATGGGAGACTGCTGAGTAAAATAAGGACCCATGGTATTCGAGGCAAGGTACTAACATGGATTAATGATTGGCTGTGTTGCTGATTTTCTCCTTGGTTCAATTGCTCAGTTTTATTACCTTTGCTCTCGAGTCGCCAGGGATCTTTATGATACCGCCACGAGGTTCAAGTCAGAGTAATGATCAATAACCCAATACACCAATTAGTAAGATTTAAATCAAAGCACATTTATTATACACAGTAATTGCTACTCATGCACACATTCTACGTCTAAGCAACTTCTACAACTAACATGCCTATACTTAACTTTGGACTGGGCCACTAGGTCAGGGAAACAAATGGCCTTTCGTTCGGGTTCTGAGTCTGCGGGATTCGAAGTTGGTACGGATTGGTAGCTAGGAGCGCCTATCTCGTAGCGAGCGTTGAATTAAGACTTACTGGTTTCGGTGATCACTGGAGTCACTGCACCGGTCACGGTCAATGTTGGTTCGTGTTGCTGGGTGACCCGGGCAGGAAGAAGAGGTGAAGAAGAGAAGAGAGCTGCTGAAGAGTGAAGAGGAGCTGCTGAAGAGTGAAGAGAGCGATTTGAACTTGGGGCTTAACTCTTATAGTCCCCAGGGGCTTCCCGCCTTTTGGGGCGGACCCTGTACCTGGTCCCAAGTGATTGGACTTTGTCCCAATCGCTTGGTTCGATTTTCTCCAATACTGGAGCGGTTCCCTGATCGATGGGTGGTCTTGAGGTGCTCGTTCACCTCCTTTGTGTTGGCTCCTGCTGGCGCCGAGGAGTCTGGCTTTGCTTTGTGTGTCCAAAATGTTACTTATTGTTCCCGGGGATTGCTCATCAGTATGCAGATGGCTGCTACTTCGTTATGCTGATGGCCACTGGTATCGATGTTGTCTGGTCTCTGCTGAGGTAAATACACAGCAAACCTGCAGCTGCTGGGTTCTGTCTTGTTGGCTGACTTTCCCATCAGCCTTTGCCATTCGCCATTTTAAATCGGGAGTTGGCCAATTTAGGTGGCTACAGCTGTCAGGCAGAAGGCAGAGAGTTGGGAGACAAGGTTCTTTTTCGGAATGGCAACCGGTGACGAGTGGTGTCCCGCAGGGTTCAGTTGGGGCCACAGCTGTTCTCTTTATAAATTAACGATCTAGATGACAGGACTGGGGGCATTCTGGCTAAGTTTGCCGATGATACAAAGATAGGTGGAGGGGCAGGAAGTATTGAGGAGATGGGGAGGCTGCAGAAAGATTTAGAAAGTTTAGGACAGTGGTCCAAGAAATGGCTGATGAAATTCAATGTGGGCAAGTGCGAGGTCTTGCACTTTGGAAAAAGGAATAGAGGCATGGACTATTTTCTAAACGGTGACAAAATTCATAATGCTGAAGTGCAAAGGGACTTGGGAGTCCTAGTCCAGGATTCTCTAAAGGTAAACTTGCAGGTTTAGTCGGTAATTAAGAAAGCAAATGCAATGTTGTCATTTATCTCAAGAGGCTTGGAATATAAAAGCAGGGATGTACTTCTGAAGCTTTATAAAGCACTAGTTAGGCCCCATTTAGAATACTGTGAGCAATTTTGGGCCCCACACCTCAGGAAGGACATACTGGCACTGGAGCGGGTCCAGCGGAGATTCACACGGATGATCCCAGGACTGGTAGGCCTAACATACGATGAACGTCTGAGAATCCTGGGATTACAGCTGTACAGAACTCTGGTCCGGCCGCATTTGGAGTATTGCGTACAGTTCTGGTCACCGCATTATAGGAAGGATGTGGAGGCTTTGGAGCGGGTGCAGAGGAGATTTACCAGGATGTTGCCTGGTATGGAGGGAAAATCTTATGAGGAAAGGCTGATGGACTTGAGGTTGTTTTCGTTGGAGAGAAGAAGGTTAAGAGGAGACTTAATAGAGGCATACAAAATGATCAGGGGGTTGGATAGGGTGGACAGTGATAGCCTTCTCCCGCGGATGGATATGGCTGGCACGAGGGGACATAACTTTAAACTGAGGGGTAATAGATATAGGACAGAGGTCAGAGGTAGGTTCTTTACGCAAAGAGTAGTGAGGCCGTGGAATGCCCTACCTGCTACAGTAGTGAACTCGCCAACATTGAGGGCATTTAAAAGTTTATTGGATAAACATATGGATGATAATGGCATAGTGTAGGTTAGATGGCTTTTGTTTCGGTGCAACATCGTGGGCCGAAGGGCCTGTACTGCGCTGTATTGTTCTAAAAAGAAATATTCATTGGAGTTTAGGAGGTTGAGGGGAGATCTAATAGAAACTTACAAGATAATGAATGGCTTAGATAGGGTGGACGTAGGGAAGTTGTTTCCATTAGCAGGGGAGACTAGGACCCGGGGGCACAACCTTAGAATAAAAGGGAGTCATTTTAGAACAGAGATGAGGAGAAATTTCTTCAGCCAGAGAGTGGTGGATCTGTGGGATTTATTGCCACAGAGGGCGGTGGAGGCCGGGACGTTGAGTGTCTTTAAGACAGAAGTTGATAAATTCTTGATTTCTCGAGGAATTAAGGGCTATGGAGAGAGAGCGGGTAAATGGAGTTGAAATCAGCCATGATTGAATGGTGGAGTGGACTCGATGGGCCGAATGGCCTTACTTCCGCTCCTTTGTCTTATGGTCTTATAAAACGATCCTGGAGTTGGAGAAGGCCGCCTCGGACCAGAGCAACAGGATTGTAGCTCTGGAAACTGAGGTGTGAAGGTTGGTGACGTCCCAGGGGAGCCGAAGAGGGAAAATATTGGACCAGGAAAACAGATCCAGATGGCAGAATGTCAGAATAGTGGGTCTGCCAGAGGGGACAGACAGCAGAGACCCATCAGGCTACATCGCCCAAATGCTGGGCAAGCTAGTGGGAAGGGAAGGATTTCCAAACTTCCCAGAAATAGACAGGACACACAGGTCGCTTTAACCCAAGCCCAAAGCCGGGGAGCAGCCCAGAGTGATTATCATGAAGCTGCACCGATTTCAGGACCGGGAAAAATTCCTAAGGTGGGCCCGGCAGATGAAATCGTGCTCATGGGAAGGGAAGAATATAAGGGTGTACCAGGACTTTGGGGCGGACCTGGCAAAAAGAAGGGCCGAGTTCAACAGAGCAAAATCAGCACGCTACAAAAGTAAAGTGCGATTTGGGATGTTATTCCCGGCCAGACTCTGAGAAAGGAGCTGTATTTTAACACCCCAGCGGGACTGATGAGTTTGTTAAATCAAACAAATTGGGGGAGGAACAGCCGCAACAGCAATGAAAACCTTGGGGGCGGAAAAGAAAGGAAGAATTGGAACAAAGAGCGGAGAACCGGCCGCAAACAGAGACAATAAGATCATGAACAGTACACATTTGTTTTGTGTTTTGCGCGGGACTGTGATGATTCGTTTCTGGGCTTGTTTCTTCTCTCAATGCGAGCAAGGGAAGTGAGGGTGAGAAAAGCGAACAGGAGGGTGAGACAAGGGCTGGTAGGAGGAAGGTAAAGCAGGGCCAGAGCTGGGCAAGTACTGGGAGGGGAACCACTGTACTAGCGAGGAGGACCAACAGGGGAAGAAAAAAAAACACATTGGGTCTCTCTCCCTCTCTTTTGGGTGTACTGTGATCAGGGCAGTATCAGATTAGTTCAGATGGTTAGTGGAGTTACGTATAGTTACTGTAGTTAGATATTGTTAACCTTGTTAACGGGAAGGCAGGAAGAAAGGAGGGTCTCTCAGGGGAGAGGGAGCATCTGGCACAAAGAGGGGGCGGGGGGACAGGGCAGAAGGGGGGATGAACACAAGGTGGGTGGGAACAGAGGGACAGGATATAGGGGGGGGGGGGGAGAGGAGTTGGGGGCAGAGCGCAGAGCAAAAGAGAAGCAAAGAGAGGGTTGAGGTAGAGAAACAGAACAGAGATAGGCTTCGGCAGGCATGGAGCAGGGCGAGGAACAAAGATGGCGCCGCAAGCAGCCACTCAGGAGGGCATCAGGGCGTAGGGAGACCCCAGAGTGCAGGGGCGCATCCACGTGGTGTACACATAGCTGGCGACCATGTTGGGCACCCCCTTAACAAAGGGAAACCCTGGAGCGCTGGGGCCAACCTCATGGGGAGAGCAGCGACCGTGGCCATTTTGGATGGCCCCATAACAAAGGGAAAAACCCCGGAGTGCAGGGGCACGTCCGCCAGGTAAGTATGGGTGATCCCGCAGGAACAGGGGGATCAGAAATCCCCACCAGGATTGTTACCTGGAATGTAAGGGGACTCAACAGCCCAGTGAAAAGATCCAGAGTCTTTGCCCACCTAAGAAGCCTAAAAGCAGACATAATCTACCTACAAGAGATGGACCTGAGGGAGAAGGACCGACTGTGGGTAAGGAAGGGCTGGGTGGGACAGACATACCATTCATGTTACAGGATCAGGGCTAGGGGGCTAGTGATACAAATTAACAAAAGGTCAAGTTTTACAGAAACCAAGACAGTTACGGACTCAGGGGGATGGTACGTCATGGTCAGCGGTGTCCTGGAAGGGCCACCAGTCGTACTGGTAAATGTGTATGCTCCCAACTGGGACGACACAGAATTCATAAAGAAGACCATGGCGGAAATCCTCAACATTGACACACCGACTGATTATGGGGGGGCGACTTTAACTGCGTACAGGACCCACTGACCGACTGATCAAACCCCAGAGCAGGGAAAAAGACTGGCATGGCTATAGAACTAGGAGCATTTATGGAGCAGATGGGGGCAGTGGACTGACGGAGGTTCCTGCATCCGGGAGAAAAGGAATTCTCATACTTTTCACTGCCTTCCCGTGTACACCCATATCGACTTCTTTGCAGTGGGGAAGTTGGTGCTTCCAGTGATCACAGGAATGGCATACTCCGCGATCGTTATCTCCGACCACACTCCACACTGCGTGGATGTGAGGTTGGAGGCACACCTTGCCCAGCACCCCATGTGAAGGCTGAACACGGACCTCCTGGCCGACAAGGCCTTCTGCCAAAAAACATCGCGGGCCATAGGCGATTATGTTAGTAACAAGCAAAACGGGGAGGTCTCACCCTGCACGTTTTGGGAGGCACTGAAGGCCGTGATGAAAGGAGAGATCATAGCCTACAAGGCAAGCAGAGATAGGGAAGAGAGGGTGGCCAGGCAACAACTAGTGGACTCCATTCTTGAAGTCGACAGAAAATACTCCGAGGCCCCAACCGTAGAGCTGCTGGCGGAGAGGAAAAAGCTGCAAATGGACTTTAACCTGATATCCACCAGGAAAGCAGTGTACCAACTCCGCCAGACTTGGGGACCTTCTAAGGACACGGCGACAAGGCTGGCCGCCTATTGGCTCACCATCTGAGAAAGCAGGCAACCAGGAGGGAAATAGCGCAGGTAAAGGATGGCAGAAGCAGACTGGTAACAGAACCAAAGGAAGTCAATCGGGCATTTGAGACCTTCTACCGGGGACTGTACACCTCCGAGCCCCCCAACGGGGACGCGGGGATGAAACGGTCCCTACATGGACTGGAACTACCAGTTGTGGGGGAAGACATATGGGGGGAGCTGGAAGCACCAATAGCCTGGGAGAAACCATGGAGAGCATCAGCCCCATGCAGGCGGGGAAGGCACCAGGCCAGACGGGTTCCCGGCAGACTTCTACAAATAATTTGCACCAGCCCTGGCCAGGGGCACCCTGTCCCCCATGCTAGCACAGGCCACAATTTCACTGATACCCAAAAGAAGATAAAGACCTGACGGAATGTGGATCAGACAGACCCATTTCACTGCTGAATGTGGACGGGTAAATACTCGCAAAGGCCCTGGCCAAATGGCTGGAGGGCTGCGTACCAGAGGTGGTTGCAGAGGAACAAACGGGCTTTGTCAAGGGTAGGCAGCTCACAGCGAACATCAAGCGGCTGCTGAACGTAATAATGACCCCCTCCCCAGGGAGAGAACACCAGAGTTGATCGTCTCCCTGGACGCAGAAAAGGCCTTCGACAGAGTCGAATGGAATTACCTCATCGAGGTACTGGAACGGTTTGGGCTAGGAGAGGGGTTCACCGCCTGGGTGAGGCTCCTGCACAACACTCCCAAAGCGAGCGTCCGAACTAACACCACCAGCTCTAGATACTTCCAGCTGCAGAGAGGAACAAGACAGGGCTGCCCCCTGTCCCCACTCTTGTTCGTACTAGCAATCAAACCCCTGGTGATAGCCCTGTGGGATGTGAAAAGCTGGAAGGGAATCTGGAGAGGAAACAGAGAGTCTTTTATTACGCTCCTGTATTATCTTGATATGGAGTGTAATATGTGTTACTCAAACCTTGTATACTGATGAGGTCTTCTGAATCTCGATGAAGACTCAAATTCGTCCAGTAGTAACAAAAGGTTTATTGAGTAACTATAACAATAATTGCATGAGTTCTTTACTTTAACATTGATACTAGTGATAAGGTTAACAAGATCTAACTACAGTAACTATACGTAACTCAACTAACCATCTGAACTAATCTGATACTGGCCTGGTCACAGTACACCCAAAAGAGAGGGAGAGAGAACCAATGTGGTTTCTTTTATACTCCTGTTGGTCCGGCCCTCTAGTGATTATGTGGTGCTTCTGAATACACATTAACCCCTTATGTACATGCACATACAGAGATCACTACAGAGAGCACAGAGTTTCACTCTATGCAGATGACCTGCTCCTCTATGTCTCAAAGCCACAGGAAGGACTGAAGGCAATACTGCAAATCGTGAAAGAGTTTGGAAGCTTTTCAGGCTACAAACTTAACCGAGGCAAAAGCGAGGCATTCCCAGTGAACCCAAACAGGGGAGGGGCAGAGCTGGAGGGGCTCCCATTTAAAACGGCCCAGAACAGATTCTGTTACCTGGGAATCCAGATAGCCAGAAACTGGACACAGATCCACAAGTGGAACCTGACCAGCTTGGTGGAGGAAGTAAAAAGAGACCTTCAAAGGTGGGGCTCACTCCCACTCTCCCTGGCGGGGAGAGTGCAGACGATCAAGATGAACGTACTGCCAAGGTCCCTCTTCCTGTTCAGATCCATACTGATCTTCATCCCCAAGGCCTTTTTCCAAACTGTAGACAGTCTAATCATGACATTTGTGTGTGGGGGGGGGGGGGGGGGTAAGAACGTGAGAGCTCTCAAAGCGACACTGCAAAGAAGGAAAATCAAAGGAGGCTTGGCTTTACCACTGGGCAGCAACGGCAGAAAGAATGAGGTGATGGGTACAAGAACCCGACACAGATTGGATACAAATGGAGGAGGCATCCTGTAAAGGAACGACCCTCCGGGCCCTGGCTACAGCAGCACTCCCATCCTCCTCAACAAGATACACAACAAGCCCAGTGGTAGCAGCCACGCTGAGAATGTGGACTCAGCTGAGACAACACTTCGGGATAACTAAAATGTCACCCATGGCCCCCATCTGCGGCAATCACAGATTCCCCCCAGCCATGCGAGATACCACCTTCAAAAGATGGAGGCGGGACGGGGGCACATTGACGGTCGGGGACTTCTACGTAGGGCACAGACTGGCAACACTGGACGAACTGACGAGGAAGTGGAAACTAGCAAAAGGACAGGAAATGAGACACCTCCAAATAAAACACTTCCTCCGCAAAGAGACAGTAGGCTACCCCGGGGCCCCAGAAACCACACTATGAGAGGGAACAAGCAGCAAGAAGGGGGAGCTATGTGGGAAATATACGGACAGTTGCTGGACAGAGCTCGAACACCACTGGACGAGACCAGACAAAAATGGGAGGACGAACAGGGGACAGAGGTAGGGTGGGCACTTCATTTCATTTCATTTCATTTTTCATTTCATTCCATTCATTTCATTAATTTCATTAATCACTCTGAAGCACTGAGCAGGGCTAACCCCACTTCCTCCTGCGCAAATCTAAGCCTAATGCAGCTCAAGGTGGTGCACAGAACGTACCTGACCAGAACCCAAATGAGCAGGTTCTTCCTGGAGGTGGAGGACAAATGTGAGCGGTGCCAGAGGGGCCCGGCCAACCACATTTTTTGGGCTTGTCCCAAAGTTGCTGGGATCTAGGCAGCCTTTTCCGTGGCAATGCCCAGGGTTGTGGGGGGTGAGGATGAAGCCATGCGCAGCTGGAACTACACATGGGGAAGGTGGCTAATGCCCACGCTTTCGCTTCCCTTCGCACGCCGGAGAATCCTGTTTGGCTGGCGATCGGCAGCACCACCCACACAGCTGCAGACTGGCTCGCTGACCTTTCGGAATTTCTCCACCTGGAGAAGAAAAGTACGTTATCTGAGGGTCAGAGAAAGGCTTCCTGGATACTTGGGGGCAGTTTGTCGGGCTGTTCCAAAACCTGTTCGAGGCCAGCAACGAGGAGATAGTTAAGGATAAAAAACCAAGATAGATGAGGAACCAAATGACTGCGCAACCCAGGGGAGGGGGTGGGGTGCGGAGGAAGGTGGGCAATCCACAAAAGAGAAGAGGAGGGAGGGGTAACCCCTCCCCTTTTCCCTGAAAATAAAAGCAAAACACAGTTGAAGCCAAAGTGGGGGGGGGAGGAAGGGAGGGGTGGGGCAAGAGGGGAGGAACTATAGACCGATTAGAGAGCGGCAAAATTGTATAGGATCAATTAAACAAAAGACAAAATAATCCTCTCTGTACAATAAAGTAAATTAGCGCGGGTAAGAAAAATGTGATGTATATATACAATTGTTTCTAAATATGAGAAATGCCAATAAAAAGATTTTTAAAGAAAGGAACTACAAGAGTTAATGAAATGTCTAGAGTAGCCACTAGAGGGAGCTACATTTACAAGTATATAAGGCATTAATACAAACCCTTGTGGGAGAGAGTAGTGCAGGTGTTAGTTAGAGACAGACATAAGTAAATATAGTGCGAGTAAGAGCAGATCATAGTTTATAACAGTATAAAGATTAGTTGTAGATGAGTTTAGTTTAAATGTTAATAATCAACTATGCATTATTTAGGAGTGCGTATCGAATCCAAATTAGTAGTGATAATAATAATAATAATCACTTATTATCACAAGTAGGTTTTAATGAAGTTACTGTGAAAAGCTCCTCGTCGCCACATTCTGGTGCCTGTTCGGGGAGGCTGGAACGGGAATTGAACCCGTGCTGCTGGTCTTGTTCTGCATTAAAAGCCAGCTGTCTTAGCTCACTGTGCTAAACCAGCCCCTAAATGTATAGCTTTGTTCAAGTTAAAGCTATTTTGTGGTCTTTGTGAACACTCCGCTAACCATCCTGAATTTAGCAACACAAAGAGCACCATGCTGAGGTGGCGTGAGGTGACCACAATGGGAAACCCCATTGGCCGGCTGCAGGAATGGAGAATACCGCTGCTGGTGGAGGTGTGCTGCACCGGAAACGTGGCTGGAGGACCGGAGAATCCCACCCATAGTTTCTGGAATCGTTTGGAAAATCAAATCGACTGACATCAACATGTTAATAATTGGATCTGTCACATGAGAAGTCCAGAACTTGAAAGTTTGATGAAGCAAAGAAAGAAGCCAGTCCAAGTTTAAGAATAGTATATTGCAAAATGGATCAAATTTTAAGAAGCGCTATGAGAAGAATTAATTTCAAGAAAAGAACATAAAAATTCAAAAATAGAAATCATTGTTCTTACAAAATGACATTGATATAAAACGAAAATATATTTTTTTAAATCCTCAAGAATCAACAGTCAATCTGACTATCTTAGCTTTATTCTACTCAGAGAATTCAAACCAGTGTCACAATATGTACAAACATGAAAAAATATGAAGAGTGAACATTATTTTGGCTCAACAATACAATTTATTGGGCTGGATTCTCTGCCACCCGCCGTCGGTAACAAAGTTCCTGATGTGACAGAGAATCCAGCGCTGATCAGAAATCGGGATCAACGGTTATCATAGAATTTACAGTGCAGAAGGAGGCCACTTGGCCCATTGAGTCTGCACCGGCTCCTGGAAAGAGCACCCCACGCAAGACCACGTCTCCACCCCATCCTTGTAATCCAGAAACCTGATCCAACCTTTTGGACACTAAGAGGACATTTAGCATGGTCAGTCCACATCTTTGAACTGTGGGAGGAAACCGGAGCACCAGGAGGCAACCCACGCAGCCATGGAGAAAAAGTGCAAACTTTCAGTCCTTTTGGTGGCACAGTGGTTAGTACTGCTGCCTCACAGCTCCAGGCATTGAACCCGGGTTCAATTCTAGCCTTGGGTGACTGTCTGTGAGGAGTTTGTACATTGTCTGCATGGGTTTCCTCAGGGTGCACTGGTTTCCTCCCCCAGTCCAAAGATATGCAGATTAGGTGGATTGGCTATGCTAAATTGCCTCTAGTGTCCAACAGGTTAGGTGGGATTGCTGGGTTACGGGGATGGGGTGGAGGCGTAGGCTTAGGTAGGGTGCTCTTTCCAAGGGCTGGTGCGGACTCGATGGGCCAAATAGCCTCCTTCTGCACTGTATATTCTATGATTCTTTGAACTGAGCTCAAATGCTTTTAATATTCAAGAGTCTTTAAATGAAAGAGTCATTTGGGCAGAAGATTAGCACTATATTTGTGAATTATTGGGTTCCACCACTATTTAGGTTTAATGCTCAGAATTTGAAGCCATCATCATTTCTTATAATGTGGCGTGTATTCTTTCTAATAACATGAGTAATTGAACCGGGGTATCAGAATACTTTCCGTTGTAAGTGGAGTTTCACTATATCCAAGGTCCAATACAAGAAATTCTACTGCCATGAAATTCCTTATGGCTTTCAATTTGCTTTCATAAGCAGATTATTTATAATTCTTTTAAATTTCTGTAAAAATCATTTTAGCCGCTGCAGTTTTTTTGAATTGATGGTGCATTTCAGAGAAACCTTTAAAAGTGTCAATCCAGAATTTGCCACATGCCTAAAGCCACCCTCCAAGTCACTCACCACCCTGACTTATATATATCACCGTTCCTTCACTGCCGCTGGGGAAGCATCCTGGAACTCCATCCCTAACAGCACAGTGGGTGTACCTACACCTCAAGGACTGCAGCGGTTCAAGAAGGCAACTCACCACCACCTTCTGAAGGGCAACTAGTGATGGGCAATAAATGCTGCCCTAACCAGCGACACCCACATCCTGTAAATTAATTTTTAAAAACACAAGACACAAATAATAAAATTAGAGAAATCATGATTTAGTATTGTGCAGCATTGCAACTGATAAAAACATATATAAAATTACTCATGAGTGACTGACAGAAAGAAGGCTTAATGCATTGTGATTACAAGCAATGACAGTAATTGACAGCTCTTCCTGTTCTCCAGAGAAGCTCTTATGCCAGCACAATCTTGAAGATGCAGATTGACACATTGCAAGCAAGCTATTAAGCTACAGACTAATTCAATAAAAAGTGGATCTTTGAATGCATGTCTATTTCACGTCACCGAATTTCATGTTGAAACTTGCATAGAAATCCAATATAAATCACTGTTCACATAACCCTCTTCAATAAACATCAATTGAAAAAACTTGGTATAGACGCCAATCCAGCAATATTAATAATCTTTATTATTGTCACAAATAGGCATTAACACTGCAATGAAGTTACTGTGAAAAGCCCCTAGTCGCCACACTCCGCCGCCTGTTCGGGTACGGCACCTGTTCGAGTACACAGAGGGAGAATTCAGAATGTCCAAATTACCTAACAGCACACCTTTTGGGACTTGTGGGAGAAAACCGGAGTACCCGGAGGAAGCCCACGCAGACACAGGGAGAATGTGCAAACTCCGCACAGTGTTCCAAGCGGGAATCAAACCTGGCACCATAGCTCTGTGAAGAAGAGTGCTAACCACTGTGCTACCAGCAGCCCAATACCTCCTATATACTCTTGATCTTAATTAGAGTAAAGGTTAAGTGGACTCTGAAAAGACACAGACATGGTTGCCGAGTACAAAATAAGTGTTTCAGTATTATGTTGTCCGAGCCCAAATGTGTGTGAAGATATGCCAACTGCTGCATCCAAACCAGTAAAATGAATCTGAAATCAGTAAGCAGAGAGCATAATGGCTGACATAGATTGTGATTTCATTTTATTTAAAAAAAATAAATTTAGAGGGCTGGATTCTCCGATTTGGAGACTTTGTCCCCAATCCATAGTACCGTGAATGTGGCACCTTGGCCCTGCCGCGCGCGCTGGCATTGCCAATGTGCCCAGATGTCACTGCAAAGCTGGCAGGAGAACTGGTGCCCAGGTGACACTGCCAAGGGTTAGGGCCTGAGAGGGGCCAAGTCCATGAAAGGACAGTGGAGAGGGGTACAAAAGCTGGAGGGGTTCAGGGCAGCTATGAAGGGGCCTCCGGAAGGCTTGGGGGATGAAGGGTGGGTATTCCTGGAAGGGGGGCCTTCCGCAACCCCATATTGGGGTGTCAAAACTTGGGAGGGAGGGGGGGAATAATGTCCACGTGTGTCAGGGGTGACATTGCCCATGGGTGCTTAAATATCAGGGCAGTCTTTCAAAATGGTGTCCCGATCTCTGAGGAGCCGGTCTGGCCAGTGGGTTGAGTTCCCCAGTGATGAAAATATTCTAAGTATGGGCTTGACTGGGGAGAACTTCCCCGGGCCCAAAAATGTGACTAAAAGTGTGGTTAGATAGGGGGGGGGGGGGAATTCGGGACAGAGTTGAGGAGAAACTCCTAGCCAAAACCTTTCCTTTAGATTGCGCCCGATGTTTCTGATTGGATAATTCCTGACGACACCCATCAAATCTATATTTTAATTGTTACAAACTGCAACATTTTGAAATACGTCTTGTGCACCTAAAATCGCAATCTTGCGCCAGGGCGCTGAACACCTGTGTTCGATCCTGGCCACTGGTTACTGTCCGTGTGGAATTTGCACATTCTCCCCGTATCTGTGTGGGTTTCACCCCCACAACCCACAGACATGCAGGGTAGCTGAATTGCCCATGCTAAATTGCCCCTTCATGGGGCAAAGTTTAGAGGAGATGTGCGAGGCAGGGATTTTACACAGAGGATGGCGAGTGCCTGGAACGCACTGCCAGGGGTGGTTGGGGAAGCAGATACATTAACGGCATTCAAAAGGCATCTCGATAAATATATGGATAGGATTGGTATATGGCACTAGGAAGTGCTGAGGGCCTTGGCCAAGGGGTGGTATCATGACCAGTACAGGCTTGGCGAGCTGAAGGGCCTGTTCCTGTGCTGTATTGCTCTTTATTCTTTTTCCTCTTTAAGTCTATCACGACCCCCTCACAATTCTCAATGCTTCTACGTTTAGCGTCATCTGTAGATATTGACTTAGTGCCCTGTGTAGTCAAGTCTAAGTCATTAATATATTTGAATAAAAACAGTGGTCTTAATGTCAACCTCTGGATAATCCCATTTTATACTTTACTCCAGTCTGAAACTAATGCCGAGAAGTGTTAAGCAATACATTTTGGTAGTAGGACAATGGAAGGCACTAGAAACTCAAAGACACAATTGTAAAGAGGGTGCAGGAACAGTGGGACCTGGTGGTATATGTGTGCAAATTGTTGAAGGTGGCAGGGAAAGTTGAGAAAATAATTAAAAAAGGATCCTGAGCTTTGTAAATACATTGGGGGCGGGGGGGGGGGGGGGCGGGGAGGGGGGGGGGATTCTCTGGCCGGGTTTGCCCGGCGACCAGAGAATGCTGCTCGAGGTCAATGGAGTTCTCCATTGTCCTCCTCTTGCCCGTGGCGTTCTTGTTGCAGGAGGGAAGGGAGAATGCAGCCCATGGTGTACTAACGCAAGGAAAATATGAAAATATGATGAAACTATAAAACACTGGTTCAACCTCACCTGGAGAATTGTGTCCAATTCTGGACACTGCACGTTAAGATCGCATAAAACCTTTAGAGAGGGTGCTGAAATGTTTTACAAGAATGTTTCCAGGGATGAGGGACTTAAGTTATTGGATACATTGGAGGAGCTGAAGCAGTTCTTCTTAGAAAAGAGACAGTGGAGAGGACACTTGATAGTGTTGCTCAAAATCATGACGGGTCTTGATAGAGTAGAGAGAGAGAAACTGTTCTGAATGGCAGAAGGGTCAAAAACCAGGGGATACAGATTTAAGTTGATTGGCAAATGAATCAAAAGCAACATGAGTAAAACCTTTTTCACACAGCAAGAGTGCTTCACCACCATTCCCCATTTCCTGTTACTCAGCCAACTTTGTACTCATGTTGCCTCTGAACCATTTATTTCATGGGCTTCAACTATGCTGCCAAATCTATTGCAACACTTTATCAGAAACCTTTTGCAAGTCAAGATACACCACATTAATCACATTACCCTCATTAACCCTCTCTGTTACCTCATGAAAAAAACAATCAAGTTCGTTCGACATAATTTTCATTTAACAAATCTTTTGCCTTTCCT
This sequence comes from Scyliorhinus torazame, assembly GCF_047496885.1. Classification (NCBI taxonomy): domain Eukaryota; kingdom Metazoa; phylum Chordata; class Chondrichthyes; order Carcharhiniformes; family Scyliorhinidae; genus Scyliorhinus; species Scyliorhinus torazame. Next base: position 208,466,897 of record NC_092710.1, read on the forward strand.
TAATGAACTTAAACTTGCACACAAGTTGCTTTTAACTTGGTTCTAGATTATTATTTCGAAAAGCTTCAACATCGACGAGATTAAACTGACTCGCGGGATAAATCTTACAGCATTTTTTGAACAAAGGTATAACATTTGCAGTACTCTACTACTTTCCCTTTTATATTAGCTGTCAGTCTCTTCTCATACTTCCTCTTTTATCCGTTCTCACTTCCCTTCTGAACTTTCTATGTTCAGCCTAGTTCTCACATATATTATGAATCTGACATTGGTCAAATCCATTTTTCAGCTTCATCTTATTCTCTAGCTCTGGTTTGGGTTGGCCTGCCTTTCCCTCCCATAGAAATGAACCTCTACTGTGTCAAAACCATCTCCTTTTTAAAGGCAGCCCATTGTTCCAATAGAGTTTTGCTTCCCAATCTTTGATTTCAATTCATCTGGGTCAGAACCATTCTCAACAGCAATTGGCTGTCTTCCAATTAAGTATTTTTACTCTGTATTACATACAAACATACAAAATCGGAACAGAAGCAGGCCATTTGTTCCCTCGTGCCTGCTTCGCCATTCAATAAGATCATGGTTGATCTATTTATGTTTTGAGTTCCACATTCCCATCTACCCCTGATAACCTTCCATTCACTTGACTAACAAGAATCTATCTACGTCTGCCTTAAAAATATCTGGGGCAGCACGGTAGCACAGTGGTTAGCACAGTTGCTTCACAGCTCCAGGGACCCAGGTTCAATTCCGGCTTGGGTCATTGTCTTTGCGGAGTCTGCACGTTCTCCCAGTGTCTGCATGGGTTTCCTCTGGGTGCTCCGGTTTCCTCCCACAGTCCAAAGACGTACAGGTTAGGTGGATTGGCCATGCTCAATTGCCCTTGGTGTCCAAAAGGGTGGTGTGGGTTACTGGGTTACGGGGATAGGGTGGAGGTGTCGGCTTGAGTAGGGTGCGCTTTCCAAGTGCTGGTGCAGACTCAATGGGCCGAATGACCTCCTTCTGCACTGTAAATTCTATGATCCCACTTCCATTGCTTTTGAGGCAGAGTTCCAAAGTCGCACAATCCCCCCCCCCCCCCCCCCCCCCCCCCCCGAGAGAAAATAATTATCCTAATCTGGCCTAAAAGGGTGGCCCCTAATTTTAAAACAGTGCCCCTAGTTCTGAACTCAGCCACAAGAGAAAATATCCTTTCCATGTCTACCTTGTCAAGACCGTTCAGGATCTTGTATACTTCAATCAAGTCACCCCTTCTAAACCCCAATGGAAACAAGCCCACTTGTCCAATTTATCCTCAAAAGATAATCCATTTATTTCAGCTATCAATCTAGTAAGCCTCCCCTGAACCACCTCCAATACATTTACATCCTTCCTTAAATAAGGAGACTAAAACAGTATTTAAGATGAGGTCTCTTCAATGCCCTATATAACTGAAGCACAGCATTCTTACTTTTAAGTTTGATTCCTTTCTAAATAAAGGCTAGCATTCTATTACCCTCTTGATCACATGCTGTACCTGCATATTATCTTTTTGTGACTCATGTACAAGAACATCTAGATCCCTCGGTATCGCGGAATTCTGCAGTCGTTATCCATTTAAGTAATTCCCTGATTTTTTATTCTTCCTGCCGAAGTGAACAACTCCATATTTTCCCATATTATACTGTCAGATTTTTGCCCGTTCACTCACCCTATCTATATTCATCTGCAAACTCCTTATGTCTTCTTCACAACATACTTTTCAACTATCTTTGTATCATCTGAACATTTAGCTACCATGCCTTTGCTCCCGTAAGCCACTGGTGTAAATGGTGAAAAGTTGAGGTCCCAACACAGACCACTGTGGGACTCCACTTGTCACATCCTGCCAATCCAAAGTCCCATTTATGCATACTCTCCGTTTCTGCCAGCCAGTCAACCTTACCCCATACATTATGAGATTTGCAGCAAGACAGGCCACACTACAATCCGCAGGCTTTATTTTTAAAAATATATATATTTTATTCAAGATTTTTTGGCCAAACATAACAGTACATAGTGTTTCTTTTAAACAACAATAAAGCAATATAAATAACAGTGGCCAGTTTTAAACAAATAAATAAATAATATATGAACAGAAACAAAAACCAAACTAAATGGCAACTGCCTTGTCAAAAATAAATACTCTCCAAAGATACAATCCAACAGTCCAATATACATTACCTAAAACAAGTGCCTATACATATACAATAACATCCCTGAGAGTCCGTCCGATTCCTCCCCCCCCCCCCTCCCCCCTGGGTTGCTGCTGTTGTCTTCTTCTTTTCCATTCCCTCTATCTTTCTGTGAGGTAGTCGACGAACGGTTGCCACCGCCTGGTGAACCCTTGAGCCGAACCCCTTAGTACGAACTTAATCCGTTCTAACTTTATAAACCCTGCCATGTTGTTTATCCAGGTCTCCACACCCGGGGGTTTGTCTTCCTTCCACATTAACAATATCCTGCGCCGGGCTACTAGGGACGCAAAGGCCAAAACATCAGCCTCTCTCGCCTCCTGCACTCCCAGCTCTTCTGCAACCCCAAATATAGCCAACCCCCAGCTTGGTTCGACCTGGACCCCCACCACCTACGAAAGCACCTTTGCCACCCCCACCCAAAACCCCTGTAGTGCCGGGCATGACCAGAACATGTGGGTGTGATTCACTGGGCTTCTCGAACATCTCGCACACCTATCCTCTACCCCAAAAAATTTACTGAGCCGTGCTCCAGTCATATGCGCCCTGTGTAACACCTTAAATTGTATCAGGCTTAGCCTGGCACACGAGGACGATGAGTTTACCCTACGTAGGGCATCAGCCCACAGCCCCTCCTCAATCTCCTCCCCCAGCTCTTCTTCCCATTTCCCTTTCAGCTCATCTACCATGATCTCCCCCTCGTCCCTCATTTCCCTATATATGTCCGACACCTTACCATCCCCCACCCATGTCTCTGAGATCACTCTATCCTGCACCTCCTGCGTCGGGAGCTGCGGGAATTCCCTCACCTGTTGCCTCGCAAAAGCCCTCAGTTGCATATACCGAAATGCATTCCCTTGGGGCAACCCATATTTTTCCGTCAACGCTCCCAGACTCGCAAACGTCCCATCTACGAACAGATCTCTCAATTGTGTTACTCCTGCTCTTTGCCATGCTCCAAATCCCCCATCCATTCTCCCCGGAACAAACCTATGGTTATTTCTTATCGGGGACCGCACCGAGGCTCCCGTCTTTCCCCTATGCCGTCTCCACTGCCCCCAAATTTTCAATGTAGCCACCACCACCGGGCTTGTGGTGTATTTCTTCGGTGAGAACGGCAACGGTGCCGTCACCATACCTTGTAGGCTAGTCCCCCTGCAGGACGCCCTCTCCAATCTCTTCCACGCCGCTCCCTCCTCTTCTCCCATCCACTGACACACCATTGAAATATTGGCGGCCCAGTAGTACTCACTTAGGCTCGGTAGTGCCAGCCCCCCCCTGTCCCTACTACGCTGCAAAAATCCCCTCCTCACTTTCGGGGTCTTCCCGGCCCACACAAAACTCATAATACTCTTCTCGATTCTTTTGAAAAAAGCCTTCGTGACCACTACCGGGAGGCACTGAAACACAAAAAGGAATCTCGGGAGGACCACCATTTTAACCGCCTGCACCCTACCTGCCAGTGACAGGGACACCATGTCCCATCTCTTAAAGTCCTCCTCCATCTGTTCCACCAACCGCGTTAAATTAAGCCTATGTAATGTACCCCAATTCTTGGCTATCTGGATCCCCAAGTACCGAAAGTCCCTTGTTACCTTCCTCAATGGTAAATCCTCTATCTCTCTGCTCTGCTCCCCTGGATGCACCACAAACAACTCACTTTTCCCCATGTTCAATTTATACCCTGAAAACTCCCCAAACTCCCCAAGTATCCGCATTATCTCTGGCATCCCCTCCGCCGGGTCCGCCACATATAGCAACAAATCATCCACATACAGAGATACCCGGTGTTCTTCTCCTCCCCTGAGTACTCCCCTCCACTTCCTGGAACCCCTCAATGCTATGGCCAGGGGCTCAATCGCCAGTGCAAACAATAACGGGGACAGAGGACATCCCTGCCTCGTCCCTCTATGGAGCCGAAAATAATCAGACCCCCGTCCATTCGTGACCACGCTCGCCATCGGGGCCCTATACAGCAACTGTACCCATCTGATATACCCATCTCCAAAGCCAAATCTCCTCAGCACCTCCCACAAATAATCCCACTCCACTCTATCAAATGCTTTCTCGGCATCCATCGCCACCACTATCTCCGCTTCCCCCTCTGGTGGGGGCATCATCATTACCCCTAGCAGCCTCCGTATATTTGTATTCAGCTGTCTCCCCTTCACAAACCCAGTTTGGTCCTCATGAACCACCCCCGGGACACAATCCTCTATCCTCGTTGCCATTACCTTGGCCAGAATCTTAGCGTCCACATTCAGGAGGGAAATAGGCCTATAAGACCCGCATTGCAGCGGGTCTTTTTCCTTCTTTAGGAGGAGCGATATCGTTGCCTCTGACATAGTCGGGGGCAGCTGCCCCCTTTCCCTCGCCTCATTAAAGGTTCTCATCAGTAGCGGGGCCAGCAAGTCCATATATTTCCCACAGAATTCAACTGGGAATCCGTCTGGTCCCGGGGCTTTCCCCGCCTGCATGCTCCCAATCCCTTTCACTACTTCCTCCGTCTCAATCTGTGCTCCCAGTCCCGTCCTCTCCTGCTCCTCCACCTTAGGAAATTCCAGCTGATCCAGAAAGCACATCATTCTCTCCTTCCCATCCGGGGGCTGAGCTTCATATAATCTTTCATAAAATGCCTTGAACACTCCATTCACTCTCTCCACTCCCCGCTCCATCTCTCCCTCCTCATCTCTCACCCCCCCCTATCTCCCTCGCTGCTCCCCTTTTCCTCAGTTGGTGGGCCAACAACCTACTCGCCTTCTCCCCATATTCGTACTGTACACCCTGTGCCTTCCTCCATTGTGCCTCTGCAGTACCCGTAGTCAACAAGTCAAATTCTACATGTAGCCTTTGCCTTTCCCTGTACAGTCCCTCCTCCGGTGCCTCCGCATATTGTCTGTCCACCCTCAGAAGTTCTTTCAACAACCGCTCCCTTTCCCTACCCTCCTGCTTTCCTTTATGTGCCCTAATAGTTATCAGCTCCCTCCCCAGGCTTTATTTATAGACATTACTCACCTTCCGACTGTCACCAGAAGCTTTGCTCTGACTCCCAGCAATGCAGGTTGTCCTTGTCCTTTTCCATGGCTTATCTAAACTTTATTATACCATGATTAATGTTCCCTAAAGATTCCCCGACTGACCCTTAATCCAGATATTCCCAGGTCTAGTAATGATTCTTTACTTGTTGGGCCATGTTAGGGATAGATTTAGTAAAACTTGACTTTGAGTAAAACCACTCACCAATCAAATGCTTGTATCTCATTAATGAACTTGCACACCCACAAGGACTTGAGATCAGCAAGAAATCTCCAGCATGGTTGTGTTGTTAGAAGGGCAGGAATTGAGTCAGACCACATTAGGTCTCTATCTTGGAGGAGATAACAGCCTTGCTCTGGGTGCAAGGTTTAATAATAAAACCTATATGTTATCAAGATTGGAAGTCAAACAATGTTCTGTGTATGTGATTAATGGTTAGAAATATAGTAGAAATCTGTGACTTGGTGTAGGAAGCAAAGGTAGTTTAAGGCAATTAGATTTGTATTTGTAAACATTAAAAATAAAGTATAGTTTAAGTAGATTTGATTTAATGTTACTGTGCCTGGAAGGGTAAAATATATAGTTAGATTCATGTTGGGCAAAAGTGTTTTTATGTCAGAGGGTTGGTTAAGTTCAAACTGTATTTCTATTGTGCTTAGAGGGGGCTACAGTGTGAAGAATAAACAAACCAGCACTGGTTGCTTAGCAACTGGGGCGTTGTAAGGCAGAGAGATTTTTAAGGTAGTGAGAGAGAAGGAAGATCTCATAGCTTTCTAAAACCAACTGCTTCTAGCAAAGTTAAAGAGGGAACATCACTCTCTGCTTTGCTAGAAGAAAAGCCATACTGTAGAGTAATGGTTAAGAAAACAGATACCAGAAATCTAATGTTCAGCTGGCTAAGGAAACTAAAGAAATTAAGAGAAGTGTCCAAGAAGTCTGCAGTTAAATGAACAGAGACCAAAGTATGGTTCAGAAGAATTCTAGAAACTGTAAACAAAGTGTTCGAAGTAAAAGAGACAATTGCAGTAACCAGATTTAAAGTGGGACAGCAGCTTTCAAAGGTAAATCAAATGTCTGGTGCCATTTTAATATAGTCTGGTATTGAAAGATAAAGCAATTGTGAGCATCCTGGACTGGATTCACTGTTAAAAATGGAGTGTTTTAAAAGTGTTATTTGGAAAACCTGGTCCGGATTTTGGAATGCAAACTGCTAAGGAAAAACATTATGAGAGAAGGTTTTAAAGCTTGTTTTGGGGAGTGGAATTAAGAAACTCTCTCGTGACAGTCACCATGGGGATTCTGAGGAGACATCCACAAACCTTCATTTGGTGTTCAGAGGAGAGTGTGTACTTTCCACAGTCATCTTGAGTGCTTAAAAGGGACAGTGCGTTTGGCAGCAGGGGGGGGGGGGGGGGGAAAGAGTTGTATCCAATTTCATTGTGTTTAATATATGTTTTCTCTTATTGTTAAAGCTCATTAGCGGTTCTGTGACTGTTCCTCCAACTTTAATTTTTAAAAAAGTCACGGTCTTTTGAACCAGGGTTCCATTCTGAGATGTTCTCGTCCAGTTATAATAGCAACTGGGATTTTAACACTTAGTGAGAGTGCTGTATTAGAGAGAGAGTGCTGTATTAGAGAGAGAGTGCTGTATTAGAGAGAGAGAGTGCTATATTAAAGAGAGAGTGCTGTATTAGAGAGAGAGTGCTGTATTAGAGAGAGAGTGCTGTATTAGAGGATGAATGCTTTATTAGGGGTCTCAAAGACCATGTTCTCAATGCTTGAAGCTTCAATAAACGATCACAACCTGTATCTGAGTCTCTTGTGGTTTGTTCGTAGAAGTTCACCACAACAATTTGGCTTAGTTGGCAGTATATGCATCAGAATGACTCTGCAAATAGGGTGATTATATTGTATTTATTACTACTAGTTAATGCATTGAGACTGCCCGAGGATGGTTTGGTCGAGTATCAAATTAATCTGAACGGTGAACTCAGGACAGGAGGTGCCGGGTAGGAGGTAGAGCTACGCTGGTGGGATAGCAGTGCCAAAACTGCACAGGTAGGCCAGACTCCTTCCATGCAAAGTTGAGGAGGCAGAGCCTCACTGGCGAGCTATGTCTAGTTGAAGTTGTGCAGGTAGACTAGTCTCTAAGTGATAAGCAGAGGAGGCAGCACTGTGCTGGCAGTCTAGAATAGTTAAAGCTGCATTGGCAGGCTGTGTCTAGTTGAAGCCAAGTAGGTAGGTCAGATCTCTAAATAGATACTGCATGTAAACAAGTTGAAGGGAGCTGCACAGGTTCAAAAAAAAAACACGCAGAGATGGGCAGAGATAAAATGTTTTCAGGAAAAGAACAAGAGAGTATAATGAACCTCAATTGGGGAACAAACAGCACCATCACGAGGTTTATAGTATAACACCGTCCCAGATTGTGGTTAAACATTTAGAGTAGTAGAAGCAAGGAGTCACAATGGCTTTGGCATACGCTAGAATGCAACTGATAGACAGTTTGACAGAGGTGACAGGAGCATCAGGAGCGAAGGAGCGAACAATGTTCTGGGAGCTGTAGAGGAAAGTTGCAGAGATTACAAATGTATCCTTGATAGGCTTTCTAAAGCGCTTCAGAAAGGTAACAGTGAGTTGGAGAAAGTCCAGAATAAATTGGCCTGTAGTGCACACTTGTGTGTCTTACAGCCGAGTAAAAAGTGCAAGAAGTTAAAGGCACTGCTGGACAAGTTGCAAAAGGGAATTGTTTGCTGTCAGGAGAGCACGTCTGTCTTGAACAATCAGTTATGTTGGCAATCGGAGGCACACGGTTGGGTGCGTTGTGCAAAGAACAAAACTGCCGTTAGACCGAAGACGGGAACAAAATTATTGATTTACAGTCAGAAAATACCAGACCAAGTGAGGAGTTAGATGATGCAGTGGGGAGGGGGTTGAGGAAGTTATTTCAGCCACAAAGTGTCATCTCCCCTGAAGCAGAACACTCCTCATGCTTAGCTAAAATCAAACAACTCCAGGTACAGATCAGTCAACAGTGAGCAGTCTTAGTTGCTTTCTCCAAAACCAAGGCAGTTGAAACAGTTGAAAACACTTCCCTCTCTCTTCTGCCCCTCCTATGTGATAAGGGAATGCCAGTGGGTGAAGTTACCCATGACTTCTGCACTGTCATTATCCATGATCCTTACCCCAAGTACTTTTGCTCAGTTGAGAGAATACCACACATTTGAGTCAAATCATGGTTGAAGCAGGGTGTTGTTCACAGACATCAGAGATTCAAAGAATTAGTTTGGAAAGGAAGCTAAACATTTTAATTTGAACTGCTGTGAGTTTGTGTTTTTTCAATAATTAAAGCATTGAGTAGGCTGTACAAGTATAGAATTGTGAAGGTCAGGTTGTTCTCAAAATATAAAGATATGCCGGGAGATTGGCAGCAATCCAATTTTCAATAAATAGAACAAAATAATTTAATTGAACAAGTTTAAAATTTAGTTCATTGTTTTGTGCTTGGGGAAGTTTTTTTGAATTAGTCACAAAATTGAGTGCCAGGTTTCCACTGTTCACCCTTGCCCCAACTAAACAAGCAGCAGAGTTAACTGTGCTGACAGCATTTTTAAAAAAATCTTCCGATTAACAATGGACATTATTGGTTATGAAGTTTCTAAATTTACAAAGATAATTGGATATATTAGCCCATTGGGCTCTAGGCCAGAGCCAGAATGGATTGTTTGTATAATATTTTAAACAGGTGATGATGGTTTCCTGCTCTGAATGAAGCCAGCAATTTTGAGAATTAAAGCACAGAATAAAACACTTTTGGCAGGATTCTCCATTCCTTGTTGATGCCTGGGTATGATTCATGAACTTCCACAACAGCAAAACTGGCGCTGCACCTGGACCGATTCAGCGACTGTTAAGGAGCTAACACCAGCGTCACGTGGAACACAATCGATTTCAATGAGAAACGGTGTCAGATTCGCTGGATTGACACTCAGGAGGCTGACAAGCTGCAGCCGCAAATACACACTTCACTCCCCACACACACCACCCCAGCCAACAAGATGGAATTGGTTCCGCTTGAGCGCACCCATCCCGCTGATGGGTCAGCTGGGGCCAGAGGGCGCCTACAGTGGTAGCCTGAGGGGACATCTATATGACCAGTGGCCCTAAGTTCACAATGGGCAGTTAGCAGGGTGCGCAGCTGAATGGCAGCCTTGCCGGCTGTGACAATGATGTTCCGTGTCTGTCCACCCTGACCCCGTAGCCCACCTGCTGGCCTCGCTATACCCCTCCCAGCCCAGGCAGAAGCCCCTAGCCAGCAGCACGATTGTCAGCCAATTATGGCGATGTTGGATACTTTCCATACCCCCTCTTTCTCCCTCGGCAGCCACGGCGCTTGTTTCACGATTTTTAAAAGCCAAAGTGAACGTCGCCTACGGGAATTCACCCCAGTGGAGGCAGACAATCGCAGAGGCCCCAGAGAATACTGGGTCAGGCCCGCTAATAATATGCCAAGGGTGTTTACTGTACGTGCGGAGTGGAACACATTGACACCGCTGTCAAGGCACCGGAGAATTACGATTTGATGTGAGACCGGTACCCGCCATGATTTCGGCGTCAAAACCAATTCTCTCCCCAATCGCATTTCCCTATTCTGGCGTCAGCATCGGAGAACCCCGCCCTTTAACTTTCAGAAACTGGAGTTCACGTCTAGACTTGCAAATGCTTTTGCCTCTAAAGCAAAACCACTAAGCTTGCTTTTGAAATTGGAACCACAAAATATCTGGACATGAATTGCTAATTCAAGCATTTAAAATGGAAATTTACCCGACGTTTTAAGGGAAAGAACAACAAGCAAATGTTGTTAATGTCTGGAATCAAACAGAAATGTTTGATTTGTTTGAAAGATTATATGGAAATATTTTATTCGACCCGAAAGATTTCCCAGGACTCCTGAAAGTGATACAATAACGCACCTTGGGTGTAGTTCAATGGATTATATAAATGAAATGAAATGAAAATCGCTTATTGTCACGAGTAGGCTTCAATGAAGTTACTGTGAAAAGCCCCTAGTCGCCACATTCCGCCGCCTGTTCGGGGAGGCGGTTACTGGAATTGAACCGTGCTGCTGGCCTGCCTTGGTCTGCTTTAAAAGCCAGCGATTTAGCCCAGTGAGCTAAACCAGCCCCTGGTAAATGTGGTTATTGACAAACATTTTACTGAAAGTATAGATGAGATGAATGAGGTAACAGCTTTCTCTTGGGTGATATTTTTGTTGCTGTCTATGAATATTTAAAGAGAACTTAGGGCTGCACAGTGGCACAGTGATTAGCACTGCTGCCCCACAGCGCCAGGGTCCCTGCCTCAATTCTGGCCTTGGGTGACGGTGTGGAATTTGTACGTTCCCCCCTGCCTGCGTGGGTTTCCTCCAGTTTCTCCCGTTTCCTCCCAATGTCCAAAGATGTTGGCCATGCTGAATTGTCCCTTCATCAGATGGGGTTACGGGGATAGGGCGGGGGAGTTGGCCTAGGCAGGGTGCTCTTTCGGAGGGTCGGTACAAAGTGAAGGAGTCGAATGGCCTCCCTCTGCACTGCAGGGATTCTATAATTCTATGAACTGAATTTGATAATCTGGCCACCACCTGAAACATTGGGACCGTTCTGGAGGAAACATGCAAAGATCTTGAGATGGAGACCTCCCCCTTTGATTTTGCTGAGAAAATTCCAGAAGAATTATTGAATGGTACACCCTTTTTAAAGACTGTGGAATCCAAGATGGTGAAACTGATTGGTAAAATACACAGCACAATCCCCTGGACATGATAAACCTTCCACAGATGCAAAGAAAGGATTTGTGAGAAGAGAGAGCAGAGAACTGCCACCAAGCATGACAAAAGAACACTGCCTGAATATAATAACCATGAGAGACTACATCCAACATATAGAAAAAAGATGTGATGGTGGCTTACAAATGTGAGGTTCCAACAGAGGATTAAAGAAGGAATTGGAATACAGGTATGAGATTGCAGAAGTGGTTTGTAACTTGTGAACTGACATACAGGAGCACATGGTAGAGCTACACCGCAGAGTGGGACTTACTCAGCTACTTGACAAGCAGTGTGACATGAAATGGTTAATATAGCCTGAAGAGTAAGAAAACATTTGACATATACTCCATAGAGAAACTGACTTTAAGACAATTTTACTGTCTGTGACCATTACCATTTTAGAGTCAATACAAAGTTAAAGTAATTTTGGACCGGGACAAATGAAGGCTAGTGAGAAATAATACTTAAGAATTAACTACAAGATGGATACAGGTGAAGGGAGAGCTGGAGAGTCTGTTAAATCCATGTATAATCGATATGCTTCTTTACGCAATTATACTCACATTTAGAGTTCGGAGCTAAGTTATTACAACAGCACAGGACATCCAATTTGCATGCAGGAGCTCACATAAAATAACAATGATGTGGAGATGCTGGCGTTGGACTGGGGTAAGCACAGTAAGAAGTCTTACAACACCAGGTTAAAGTCCAACAGGTTTGTTTCAAATCACTAGCTTTCGGAGAAGTGCTCCTTCCTCAGGTGAATGAAGAGGTAGGTTCCAGAAACATATATATAGACCAAGTCAAATATGCAAGACGATACTTTGGATGCATGCATTTGCAGGTAATTAAGTCTTTACAGATCCAGAGAGAGGGGTAATCCCAGGTTAAAGAGATGAGAATTGTCTCAAACCAGGACAGTTGGTAGGATTTCGCAAGCCTAGGCCAGATGGTGGGGGGTGAATGTAATGCAACATGAATCCAAGGTCCCAGTTGAGGCTGTACTCGTGTGCGGAACTTGGCTATAAGTTTCTTCTAAACAGCTGGTGTAGAGGGTTTCCGTTATCTGGACCACGGGGAACTCTTCCGGGGCAGGTGTGACCTGTATAAGAAGGACGGGTTGCATCTAAACTGGAGAGGCATAAATATCCTGGCCACGAGGTTTGCTAGTGTCACACGGGAGGGTTTAAACTAGTATGGCAGGGGGATGGGTACCGGAGCAATAGGTCAGAAGGTGAAAACATTGAGGGAAAACTAGGGAATAGGGCCAGTAGGCCTCTGAGGAAGAGCAGACAGGGAGATGTTGCTGAAAACAGCGGGTCTGGTGGCCTGAAGTGCATATGTTTTAATGCAAGAAGTATTACGGGTAAGGCAGATGAACTTAAGAGCTTGGATTAGTTCTTGGATCTATGATGTTGAGGCCATTACAGAGACCTGGTTGAGGGAAGGACAGGATTGGCAGCTAAACGTTCCAGGATTTAGATGTTTCAGGCGAGATAGAGGGGGATGTAAAAGGGGTGGCGGAGTTGCACTACTGGTTAGGGAGAATATCACAGCTGTACTATGGGAGGACACCTCGGAGGGCAGTGAGGCTATATGGGTAGAGATCAGGAATAAGAAGGGTGCAGTCACAATGTTGGGGGTTTTCTACAGGCCTTCCAACAGCCAGAGGGAGATAGAGGAGCAGATAGGTAGACAGATTTTGGAAACAAGTAAAAACAACAGGGTTTTTGTGATGGGAGACTTCAACTTCCCCAATATTGACTGGGACTCACTTAGTGCTAGGGGCTTGGACGGGGAAGTGTTTGTAAGGAGCATCCAGGAGGACTTCTTAAAACAATATGTAGATAGTCCAATGAGGGAAGGGGCTGTACTGGACCTGGTATTGGGGAATGAGCCCGGACAGGTGATAGATGTTTCAGTAGGGGAGCATTTCGGGAACAGTGACCACTATTCAGTAAGTTTTAAAGTGCTGGTGGACAAGGGTAAGAGTGGTACTAGGGTGAATGTGCTAAATTGGGGGAAGGCAATTATAACAATATTAGGCGGGAACTGAAGAACCTAGATTGGGGGCGGATATTTGAGGGTAAATCAACATCTGGCATGTGGGAGGCTTTCAAATGTCAGTTGAAAGAAATTCAGGACCGGCATGTTCCTGTGAGGAAGAAGGATAAATACAGCAAATTTGGAGAACCTTGGATAATGAGAGATATTGTAGGCCTCGTCAAAAAGAAAAAGGAGCCATTTGTCAGGGCTAGAAATGAGAACAGACGAAGCCTGTGTGGAATATAAGGAAAGTAGGAAGGAACTTAAGCAAGGAGTCAGAAGGGCTAAAAGGGGTCATGAAAAGTCATTGGCAAATAGGGTTCAGGAAAATCCCAAGGCTTTTTACACGTACATAAAAAGCAAGAGGGTAGCCAGGGAAAGGGTTGGCCCACTGAAGGACAGGCAAGGAAATCTATGTGTGGAGCCAGAGGAAATGGGTGAGGTACTAAATGAATATTTGCATGAGTATTCACCAAAGAGAAGGAATTGATGGATGTTGAGTCTGGAGAAGGGTGTGTAGATAGCCTGGGTCACATTGAGATCCAAAAAGACGAGGTGTTGGGCACCTTGAAAAATATTAAGGTATATAAGTCCCCAGGGCCTGATGGGATCTACCCCAGAATACTGAAAGAGGCTAGAGAGGAAATTGCTGAGGCCATGACAGAAATCTTTGGACCCTCACTGTCTTCAGGTGATGTCCCGGAGGACTGGAGAACATTCAATGTTGTTCGTTTGTTTAAGAAGGGTAGCAAGGATAATCCCGGGAACTACAGGCCAGTGAGCCTTATGTCAGTGGTAGGGAAATTACTGGAGAGAATTCTTCGAGACAGGATCTACTCCCATTTGGAAGCAAATGGACGTATTAGCGAGAGGCAGCACGGTTTTGTGAAGGGGAGGTCGTGTCTCACTAACTTAATAGAGTTTTTCGAGGAGGTCACAAAGATGATTGATGCAAGTAGGCAGTGGATGTTGTCTGTATGGACTTCAGTAAGGCCTTTGACAAGGTCCCTCATGGTAGACTGGTACAAAAGGCGAAGTCACGCGGGATCAGGGGTGAACTGGCAAGATGGATACAGAACTGGCTAGATCATAGAAGGCAGAGAGTAGCAATGGAAGGATGCTTTTCTAATTGGAGGGTTGTGACTACTGGTGTTCCGCAGGGATCAGCTCTGGGACCTTTGATGTTCGTAGTATATATAAATGATTTGGAGGAAACTGTAACTGGTCTGATTAGTAAGTTTGCTGAAGACACAAAGATTGGTGGAATGGCGGATAGCGATGAGGACTGTCAGAGGATACAGCAGGATTTAGATTGTTTGGAGACTTGGGCGGAGAGATGGCAGATGGAGTTTAATCCGGACAAATGTGCGGTAATGCATTTTGGAAAGTCTAATGCAGGTAGGGAATATACAGTGAATGGTAGAACCCTCAATAGTATTGACAGTCAGAGAGATCTAGGTGTACAGGTCCACAGGTCACTGAAAGGGGCAACACAGGTGGAGAAGGTAGTCAAGAAGGCATACGGCATGCTTGCCTTCATTGGCCGGGGCATTGAGTATAAGAATTGGCAAGTCAAGTTGCAGCTGTATAGAACCTTAGTTAGGCCACACATGGAGTATAGTGTTCAATTCTGGTCACCACGCTACCAGAAGGATGTGGAGGTCTTAGGGAGGATGCAGAAGAGATTTACCAGGATGTTGCCTGGTATGGAGGGCATTAGCTATGAGGAGCGGTTGAATAAACTCGGTTTGTTCTCACTGGAACGATGGAGATTGAGGGGCGACCTGATAGAGGTCTACAAAATTATGAGGGGCATAGAGAGAGTGGATGGTCAGAGACTTTTTCCCAGTGTAGAGGGGTCAATTACTAGGGGGCATAGGTTAAAGGTGCGAGGGGGAAAGGTTCAGAGGAGATGTATGAGGCAAGAATTTTTTTACACAGAGGGTAGTGGGTGCCTGGGACTCGCTGCCGGAGGAGGTGGTGGAAGGAGGGACGATAGTGACATTTAAGGGGCATCTTGACAAATACATGAATAGGATGGGAATAGAGGGATACGGACCCAGGAAGTGTAGAAGATTTTGGTTTAGACGGGCAGCATGGTCGGCACAGGCTTGGAGGGCCGAAGGGCCTGTTCCTGTGCTGTACTTTTCTATGTTCTTTGCTCGGCGATTCTGTGTTGGCGAGTGTCCTGAAGGCCGCCTTGGAGAACGCTGACGCGAAGATCAGAGGCTGAATGCCCTTGACTGCTGAAGTGTTCCCCGACTGGAAGGGAACATTTCTGTCTGGTGATTGCCGTGCGATGTCCGTTCATCCATTGTCGCAGCGTCTGCATAGTCTTGCCAATGTCCCACGCTTTGGGACATCCTTTCCTGCAGCGTATGAGGTAGACAACATTGGCCGAGTCGCATGAGTATGTACCACAAGATTGGATCAACACTCCAATGATTGAGAACCCGCTGGCCGGAAACTTTGTGAAAAAGCCGCCACAAATGAACTGAGAATGTTTTTTGGAGAATCATTCCCCAAGTGCCAATTTGGGCGAGTTTGGCGGGGTGGTGCACACTGGGTGGTCGGGTGCGATCCATATTGGTACTCACTTCAAGTAATTATTTTTGAGCTTGGGGAGTTTCTCACTGGTAAATCCCACACTTTATACTTAGGTTGTTGGTAAGACGGGCTCCTCAGAGATCTGGATACAATTTTTATAGGTTGCTCAGATCTCAGAGGTTAAAGGTCCTCCACACCCCTCTCCCACAGACTTCATGACCGCCACAGACAGACCCTCACTCCTCAGTTCCGGAGGGATAATCGTACCCCCACCATACTAAAATTTTGTGGAGACCAGTACTAATCTTCACCAGCGTGGGGCCTCGTCAATGCAGCCATTGACGACCGGAAGCAAAAAGAATGCGGCTTCAAATGGGTTGTGTATGTTTAAATGAGCCGGATCATTTAAATATTATCTGTATCACGCCCAGCGATCTAGACTGCACCGGGCACAGCAGGTAGAGGGCATCGTGCTTGGTATGGCACCCGGCGTGAAATCAGTTTTGGGCCTCCCCGCTATGCACACAGTGCAATGGGATCGACGCCAGCACAACGGGGTGTAAAAATCCTGCCAACAGTGTAGAGTGGCTCAATAACATATGGTGTAACCAAGTGAGTAATATCCAATATAAATTTAGCATTCCCAAAGATTATGTCAATCTACATCTGAGATATCAGATTAACCTATGCTTTATGCTGAATGTCACCTGACACATCCCATCATTGTAAAGCAGAATGTAGCTACTTTAAATCAATCATACTAGCAGCACTGTGTAAGCAGGAATCCAATCCTAATATATAGATACTAGGATTCATCTCATGTAGTGCCAGTAACAGGTTTATTTTGAGGTGGGGACTAATTTTGTCAAGGAACAAAATATAGATTTAAATAATTTTATTATCTAAATGTTAGGGTTGGGGGTGGTTGGAAGGTAGGGCTGAATGCTCACAAGGTGCAAAGAGAGTATTGATCAAAAGTAGGATGAACAAAGTGTAGAAAAAAGTATGTAAAAAAGCAGTGCTTATTTTAAAAAGAGGTGATTTGATCGAGCAAGTTGTCTCCAGTGGGAAAACTGAACCCATCTTTATTCATATCCTGCTAAACTCTGATCCTTCTTCCTTGTTCTATCTTCACCTCTAGTTTCTCACTCAGGTTGAACAAGAAAGTACACAAAGATAAAAGCAAATTACTGTGGATGCTGCAATCTGAAACAAAAACAGAAAGGGCTGAAAAGCTCAGCAGGTCTGACAGCATCTGTGGAGCGAGAACAGAGTTAACTCTTCCAGATTGGATGACTCTTCATAAGAGCATAATATGCATTCTTGATGTCTTGTTCAACATATGCTGACCTCCAAACCCCATATCTCCTCCATAATGAAGACAATATGCCATATTGGTCAGAATGTAGCCCCCTGGAACAGGTCCTAATGGTGGACCAGGTAGTACTTCCGGGGATAGCCAATAAATGTGGTGGAGACATGGAACTCAGTCAATTATATGATGGGTGTGGGAAGGAAGCAATTGAAATCTGCCGTCAGCTGTTGGGTTAATTTTAAGTGGAAACCCAAACTTGTTTTGGTGTTGCATAGGCCGATAGGAATCCAATTCCTGACCAAACCTCCAGATTCAGCGTCCGTCTCTGCCACTGAACCCCAAGATCATCACCCAGACCTTCAGACTCAGTCTTGATGATCGGCCTTCAGAAAGGGGCGCCATCTGACACATGCCTCAGAGCAAAGGATGGCTCCACGGTGCAGCAATGCCTCTCTTGGGTTCTCCTCCAGGAAGACTGGAGAAGTTGGGAGGAGCTTTCCTCCACTGACGGTATCAATGTAGAAAGAGAGTCAATGACTTCCTCTGTATTACTGGCTCTTATAGGGCAACAAATAATGTGCCTCAGTGAGAGAAGAGTGCGGGAAGGTGGGTGAAAGACGTTGAAGACACAGCAGCAGATGCATCATGAAGCGTGGATGCATGTAAATGATGAATGAAAGAGGTAGCTGGGAGCCTCCATCCAGCGGAGGAATGCATGCTGATAATGGGGTTATTTGCCCAAACAACCAGGATTCTTTCTCTTTTTCTGTCTTCAGGAGATGGCACATAATCACCAGAGCATGGGCAAAAATGCCTGAAGGAATGAGCAACATTAGCATGCTTGCTGTTACAGAGGAGAGGCTGGCAGAACTAGCTGAAGTGTAGGGTGGCCAGGCAATCGCAAGTGGTGGTGAAGGAATGCGGTGAAGAGGCCTCAAACCTTGCATCAACCACTGAGCAGAAAGGAAATGGGAGGGGGGATTGGGATTAACATGAATCTAACTTTTTGTCTTCTGCTCTGCAGGTCCTTCCATTCCTGCTTCATCATTCATGATCTTACAAATTGACCTCTGAGGAGGGAAGTGTCAAAGCCTCAGAGGGTGCATCTCCCCCCCCCCCCCCCCCCCCAACCCTGCACCCTCCACCAGCACAGATACAGTCACCTTGGTGGGAATGCAATCATGGTTAGAAACATAAGAAGTCATGGTGGCACAGTGGTTAGCACTGTTGCCTCACTGGTCGGGGACCCAGGTTCAATTCGGTGACCATCTGTGTGGAGTCTGCACGTTCTCTAGTGTCTGGGTGGGTTACCTCCGGGTGGTCTGGTTTCCTCCCACGGTCTAAATATGTGCAGGTTAAGTGGATTGGCCATGCTAAATTGTCCCTTAGTGTCCAGGTTAGGTGGAGTTACAGGGGATAGGGTGGGGGAGTGGGCCTAGGTAGGCTTCACTTTCAGAGGGCAGACTCATTGGGTTGAATGGCCTCCTTCTGTAGGGATTTCAGAAACTGGTAAGACTGTCACAGACACATTAGAGCAGCTGATGGAGGCTATGAAAGACGAGGACCCTAACAATCAGTACATTATTGGAAGCCAGACCCATGCTGAGCTTCAAGCTTATGACAGGCCTCTGGTCATACAAAACCTTCTGGAGTGCAGAAACAGACAGAGGAACATATGGCAGAGCTGCCATTGCACAGCCATGCATGGACCCAGATTTCTGGTGCAGCACGCCGTCGGGATTCTTCGTTTCGCTGGCTGGTCCATTTTATTGTGGGGCAGCCCCACGCTGTCGGGAAACCCCCGGGCTTCCGGCAAAACGGAGCATCCCGACGGCGGAGAATTCAACCCACATATTTTGTTAAACCTTCGTAAAGTCGCCATGAATTGTAACATGCTTCCACCTTCTTCCTGACAATAGCAGTGGAACTTAAACCTTTCTATAATTAAAAGCAGTCGCGGTGAGAAATGACTTTCTAAATCTTCATGAATTCATTGTAAGTCTCACCTCCTGGCTTTGCTGGATGAACTTAGTTTTGGAGCATAAATGTTTTACGCCCTACCAAACGTAGAAACGTTGCAAGCTTTAGGTCCTCCAGCATTTGATTCACTATGATGTAAAGTTAAAATCTCTCTACATAATTAGTCTTCATCGAATGCATCTACGGCGTCCGTTTTTCCCAGCATTTTGGATACCAGCTCGCAGGACTATACTAAAACCAACCTTCCTCCCCTATCTTTTTAATGTATGAAACAAGAGGTCTCCTGATCCACAATACAAAATAAAACATTTATTTTGCCTGAACGGTGGTTTGTCTAACTTGGGTGGTAACTGCTACAAAATCAGAAGACTTCTGTATCCCCGTTCCTGCAGCTCGTATCACTTTGCCAAGACAATGGTCCCTGCACCTTAGGGACCTCCAAAGGTAATCAAGTTTTCAAAGCCATTGTTATGCTTACCCACGGTTGTGCTCCTTTTTTAAAAAAAGATTCTGCATCCATGGTCTTTCCTTTGATCAATATGCAAATCCGGTCCCGAGAATCCTCTCCTCGCCATCTCCAATCTTCTCACCGATGATTTTGTGCTTCAGCAATTTTTTTCTTGCCTCAATGCTCGTCGGCAGTTTTCTCTTTTGTTATATTCTCTGGATGCCACAAAGAGAAAAGGTATGGAGGTGCCACACACCTGGAGTTCCTATAAACGTGATGTGAGGTTTCTTAGATGTTGCTCATACGATCCGGGGAGAAGTTGCTGAACACAGCGGGTCTGGTGGCCTGAAGTGCATATGTTTTAATGCAAGGAGCATTACGGGTAAGGCAGATGAACTTAGAGCTTGGATGAGTACTTGGAACTATGATGTTGTTGCCATTACAGAGACCTGGTTGAGGGAAGGGCAGGATTGGCAGCTAAACGTTCCAGGATTTAGATGTTTCAGGCGGGATAGAGGGGGATGTAAAAGGGGAGGCGGAGTTGCGCTACTTGTTCGGGAGAATATCACAGCTATACTGCGAGAGGACACCTCAGAGGGCAGTGAGGCTATATGGGTAGAGATCAGGAATAAGAAGGGTGCAGTCACAATGTTGGGGGTATACTACAGGCCTCCCAACAGCCAGCGGGAGATAGAGGAGCAGATAGGTAGACAGATTTTGGAAAAGAGTAAAAACAACAGGGTTGTGGTGATGGGAGACTTCAACTTCCCCAATATTGACTGGGACTCACTTAGTGCCAGGGGCTAAGACGGGGCGGAGTTTGTAAGGAGCATCCAGGAGGGCTTCTTAAAACAATATGTAAACAGTCCAACTAGGGAAGGGGCGGTACTGGACCTGGTATTGGGGAATGAGCCCGGCCAGGTGGTAGATGTTTCAGTAGGGGAGCATTTCGGTAACAGTGACCACAATTCAGTAAGTTTTAAAGTACTGGTGGACAAGGATAAGAGTGGTCCGAGGATGAATGTGCTAAATTGGGGGAAGGCTAATTATAACAATATTAGGCGGGAACTGAAGAACATAGATTGGGGGCGGATGTTTGAGGGCAAATCAACATCTGACATGTGGGAGGCTTTCAAGTGTCAATTGAAAGGAATACAGGACAGGCATGTTCCTGTGAGGAAGAAAGATAAATACGGCAATTTTCGGGAACCTTGGATGACAAGTGATATTGTAGGCCTCGTCAAAAAGAAAAAGGAGGCATTTGTCAGGGCTAAAAGGCTGGGAACAGACGAAGCCTGTGTGGCATATAAGGAAAGTAGGAAGGAACTTAAGCAAGGAGTCAGGAGGGCTAGAAGGGGTCATGAAAAGTCATTGGCAAATAGGGTTAAGGAAAATCCCAAGGCTTTTTACACGTACATAAAAAGCAAGAGGGTAGCCAGGGAAAGGGTTGGCCCACTGAAGGATAGGCAAGGGAATCTATGTGTGGAGCCAGAGGAAATGGGCGAGGTACTAAATGAATACTTTGCATCAGTATTCACCAAAGAGGAGGAATTGGTAGATGTTGAGTCTGGAGAAGGGGGTGTAGATAGCCTGGGTCACATTGTGATCCAAAAAGACGAGGTGTTGGGTGTCTTAAAAAATATTAAGGTAGATAAGTCCCCAGGGCCTGATGGGATCTACCCCAGAATACTGAAGGAGGCTGGAGAGGAAATTGCTGAGGCCTTGACAGAAATCTTTGGATCCTCGCTGTCTTCAGGGGATGTCCCGGAGGACTGGAGAATAGCCAATGTTGTTCCTCTGTTTAAGAAGGGTAGCAAGGATAATCCCGGGAACTACAGGCCGGTGAGCCTTACTTCAGTGGTAGGGAAATTACTGGAGAGAATTCTTCGAGACAGGATCTACTCCCATTTGGAAGCAAATGGACGTATTAGTGAGAGGCAGCACGGTTTTGTGAAGGGGAGGTCGTGTCTCACTAACTTGATAGAGTTTTTCGAGGAGGTCACTAAGATGATTGATGCAGGTAGGGCAGTAGATGTTGTCTATATGGACTTCAGTAAGGCCTTTGACAAGGTCCCTCATGGTAGACTAGTACAAAAGGTGAAGTCACACGGGATCAGGGGTGAACTGGCAAGGTGGATACAGAACTGGCTAGGCCATAGAAGGCAGAGGGTAGCAATGGAGGGATGCTTTTCTAATTGGAGGGCTGTGACCAGTGGTGTTCCACAGGGATCAGTGCTGGGACCTTTGCTGTTTGTAGTATATATAAATGATTTGGAGGAAAATGTAACTGGTCTGATTAGTAAGTTTGCAGACGACACAAAGGTTGGTGGAATTGCGGATAGCGATGAGGACTGTCTGAGGATACAGCAGGATTTAGATTGTCTGGAGACTTGGGCGGAGAGATGGCAGATGGAGTTTAATCCGGACAAATGTGAGGTAATGCATTTTGGAAGGGCTAATGCAGGTAGGGAATATACAGTGAATGGTAGAACCCTCAAGAGTATTGAAAGTCAAAGAGATCTAGGAGTACAGGTCCACAGGTCATTGAAAGGGGCAACACAGGTGGAGAAGGTAGTCAAGAAGGCATACGGCATGCTTGCCTTCATTGGCCGGGGCATTGAGTATAAGAATTGGCAAGTCATGTTGCAGCTGTATAGAACCTTAGTTAGGCCACACTTGGAGTATAGTGTTCAATTCTGGTCGCCACACTACCAGAAGGATGTGGAGGCTTTAGAGAGGGTGCAGAAGAGATTTGCCAGAATGTTGCCTGGTATGGAGGGCATAAGCTATGAGGAGCGATTGAATAAACTCGGTTTGTTCTCACTGGAACGAAGAAGGTTGAGGGGCGACCTGATAGAGGTATACAAAATTATGAGGGGCATAGACAGAGTGGATAGTCAGAGGCTTTTCCCCAGGGTAGAGGGGTCAATTACTAGGGGGCATAGGTTTAAGGTGAGAGGGGCAAGGTTTAGAGTAGATGTACGAGGCAAGTTTTTTACGCAGAGGGTAGTGGGTGCCTGGAACTCACTACCGGAGGAGGTAGTGGAAGCAGGGACGATAGGGACATTTAAGGGGCATCTTGACAAATATATGAATAGGATGGGAATAGAAGGATACGGACCCAGGAAGTGTAGAAGATTGTAGTTTAGTCGGGCAGTATGGTCGGCACGGGCTTGGAGGGCCGAAGGGCCTGTTCCTGTGCTGTACATTTCTTTGTTCTTTGTTTGATCCAAGATGGAGAACTGAAAGCCCATGGAAATACTCTGCTGATGTCACTACAGATGTTCCACCAGCAAGAATGTACTCTTTAATATATAACAGTCAGCATTTCCAGAAGCACTGCACATGACTAGAAAGAGATCGGAAGAATCCATCTCTAGCCTGAGTGCTCAGGCACTTGCGCTGATCGCTACATTCTAAGAAGGTGTTGGCGCTTGTATCGGGCATCAGATGTAGTAGGCAGCCAAGTGCATGCTGGCCCTCACCAATGGCCGACACACTCAAGTCTGTCACTTTAAACAGGATTGGGGAAAGCCTTGCCTTGTCTGTTCAGCAATTCACGTACATACAGCAAATGTTCTCTAACTCTTGGCTAGACTAGAAGCGCAGGTGGAAAATGCAAGGGAAGACAGTGTAAGGACTTGTTGAAAATGGGGACTCCACTCAAAGTACTTCTACTCCTGATCACTTGTACCCCCCTCCACCCTCACCCATTCATAGCTCCACCTGCTCATTGCTGTCCCAATGGTTGAATCCGCACATGTGCCAGGTGGAACAGTCTCCAAAACCCAGAAAACATTGACCAAAGGTGTCTGAGCAGTCAGAGCAGACGAGCAGCCTGCCTTGAGCTCTGCTAGAAGCATTGAGGTTGTACAGTGTAGGAATAATAGGAAAGGGAAGATAAATAATTTGTGGCTATACAACTGTAAAAACTCAGATGTTTAACTTTGTGTTCAACCATCTTGTCCAATGTTTATGAATAATTATTTCCAAGCTCATTGCCCAGCCATTCTCGCCTGCCATATCTTTCTTAATGTGGAAATGCCGGCATTGGACTGGGGTGGGCACAGTAAGAAGTCTCACAACACCAGGTTAAAGTCCAACAGGTTTATTTCTAATCACTAGCTTTCAGAGGTCAGCTCCTTCCTCAGGTGATTCACCTGAGGAATCACCCGAGGAAGGAGCTATGCTCCGAAAGCTAATGATTCAAAACAAACCTGTTGGACTTTAACCTGGTGTTGTAACACTTCTTACTATATCTTTCGTAAGGTATGGTGACCAATATTGTACACAGTACCCAAAGAGAAAATGCTGGAAAATCTCAGCAGGTCTGGCAGCATCTGAAGGGAGAGAAAAGAGCTAACGTTTCGAGTCCAGATGACCCTTTGTCAAAGCTAAAATACATAGAAAGTGGGAAATATTTATACTGTGGAATGAGCGAATGAAAGATGAGTCATAGCCACAGAAACCAAGGGAGCAGGCAGCTAATCGCCACAGAAAGCAAGAGAAGGAGTGTTAATGGCAGTCCCCAGAGAGAACTAAAGGTGTGAAAGGCCAAACAGCAGAGAAACTAACATCAGAGGGTAAACTGTGACAGATGTAGATGTGGGGGGGGGGGGGGGAGAGGAAGGGGAAGCAAAGGGGAGAAAAGGTAAGGAAAGGGGGAGTAAAATAGGGGGGGGGATAAATATATATAAAGAAAGACAAGGAAGAAATAAATGGTAAAAGACAGTTAAAATGAAATAGGATGTAAACAAAGGGGTCGAGGTGTTAGAGCTAATCATCTGAAGTTGTTGAATTCGATGTTGAGACTGGAAGGCTGTAGCGTGCCTAACCGGGAGAGGAAATGTTGTTCCTCAAGTTTGCGTTGAGCTTCATTGGAACATTGCAGCAGGCCAAGGACAGACATGTGGGCATAGGAGCAGGGTATGGTGTTAAAATGGCAAGCAACGGGAAGGTCAGCGTATTGAATGCGCACAGACCGAAGATGCTCAGAAAAGCGATCACCCAATCTGCGTTTGGTCTCTCCGATATAGAGACCACCACATTGGGAGCAGCGAATGCAATAGACCAAAGGATGTTAAGCATGGAAGAGGTAAAGGGGCAGGTGTTACACCTTCTGCAATTGCATGGGAAGGTGATGGGAGAGGTGTTGGGTAAGGTGGAGGAGTGGACTAGATTATCTCGGAGGGTACACAGTTACCCCAGATGAAGCTAACATCAGGGGTTTATATAGAATATCAGCTTACTATTTGATATGCATTACCTGTTATGGGCCAGGGTTTAGAGAACCCCAAAGTGTATCATGGAGTTCACCTGACCCACAACTTTTACTAGATTGTGGTATGGGGAACACACGGCCCACTCTACAGGTGTGGTACAGCAGGTATCTAAAAGTAATTTTTAAAGCAAAACAATGTTTATTCTATGAACTCAAGTTAACCTTTTTAAAACATACAGTGAACATCTTTGCAACCATCAATTCAAATACAACCCCCAAAGAATACAACACTAAGTAATCCTTAAACTTTCCTTTTAACATCCATAAGGCATTAAAAAAAAAACTTTTAACAGATGCACATCAGGTTTAAATTCACTACTGCGAACAATTATCACTCTGAATTCACCAAATGATCAAGAGATAGTCTTTACATGGCAGAGAGAGCAACATTACACCTTCTTTGGCTGGCTGCAGCTCCAACACGGAAACAAAACCAAAAAAACACACACCCAAACTTTTCTCAAAGTGAAACTAAAAAACAGCCAGATCTCAGCTCCACCCACACTCTGACAACACTGCAGTAACTTGAGCAGACAAACATTTCTTAAAGGGACATACCTCATTTTGATAATCCAGTCCATTGGATATTCCCCCTACCCTTAATATGCCAATGCACTGGGATAATGATTTGATGCATTGTTCCACAAGAATTACAAAATCCCTGTATTGAATATTGCTTCTCTTTTCCATTCAATATATTCATTTGATATCGGGTCTGTGACACCTCCCCAACAGCACCCCCACCCCCTCTCAACTGCACCCTGCCTCCAAATTTTTATATATTATTTTGACTGACATTATCTCAACTAAATATTTTGCAGGCCATTTAACACACCAAGTTGTTTCTGTGCTAGATGCAACTGTTGGCCCTCTTCCAACCTGCATTTTTCTATATTATTCCTCAAGATTTACTAAAATGCTTGGTTAAATCTTGGTCTTCGATCCGATGAAAGGCACATGTTGAAAACATAATCTTTCTTTTCTCTCTGTAGCTTCTGACTGTACACCTGCATTTTCTATTTTATTTTAGAATTAAAACATTTTCCATGCTCTCTTTATTTTTCCACTGACTACATTGATTTTTCTATCCATTGATCAAATTTCTGAAACAATTTCAAAATGATTTTGAGTGATTGTATCATTCCTTATTATTGTTTCATCTTGTCCAATTTAGTATCATTAAACTTGAAGATAAAATTTCTTCAACTTCTCTTTGCTACAAACAGCTGAGCTCCCAAATCTGATCTCTAATTGCCCTAGTTATAATCCCTTTCCAGCTAACAACCATTTTCTTACGATTCACCACCCTGTTTTGTATCCTACTCTAATCACCATTTCATGAACATTTATTTTAAGTATCAATGTTTTATGTAAAACATTGTTAAATGCCCTTTGAACATCAAGGTATGTTTATTGTACATTTATTGTACTTATCCGGACCACTCTCTGTGGTCATGCCCTGAAACATCTTTTTCCCTTATTCCCCATTTATCGTGTCAGGGCAAAAGGAGAAGATGTTGAGAAACCCCTCTCTTGTGAGTGTGTGTGTAAAAATAAACCAACCCCTTAATTTTATCTTACCTCGTGTTTGGTGTGCAAGTTATTCTTAGAGTATTGAAACACTCTAAATTTAAGCATTCAGGAAAATAGGCTACCGTTTCTAAAAGGAGAAGTCAAAATCAGAAAACATTTCTGTTTACAAACGTTGAGTGAGAAATCAGGTTCATTTAAATTAATCCCCTCCTGTCTGTAATACTCTCCACCTTTATTATTTTAAGATAAGAGTTTATAATTCACTTTTGAATGCTTCAATTGAACCTGCCTCCACCACTCTCAGGCAGAGTATTCCAGACCATAACCATTCGCCGCATGAAAAAGCTTTTTCTCATATCACTTTTGCTTCATTTGCCAATTTAAGAAAAAGTCTGTGTCCTTTCATTTTTAATCCTTTCACGAGTTTCTCCTCATCTACTCTGTCCAGATTCTTCATGATTTTGAACACTTCTATCAAATCTCCTCTTGAGCCTTCTTTTCTCCAAGGAAAACAGCCCCAACTCCTCCAATTGACTTTAATAATTTAAGTTTCTCATCCTTGGAACCAATCTCATGAATCTTTTCTGCATTCACTCCAATGCTTCCACATCCTTCCGAAAGTGTAGTGCGCATAACTGGACGCAATACTCCGGTTGAGATTGAACTAGTGCCTTTTACAAGTTCAACATAACCTCCTTGCTGTTGTTACTCTTTGTTTCTACTCACAAAGCCTAGGACACTGTATGATTTATTAATCTGTTCTGTAATCTCCGATGACTTATTCACATATACACCAAGGTGTCTCTGCTCCTGTACCCCCTTTACATTTGTACTCTTTAGTTTATATTGTCGCTCCATGTTCTTCCTACCAAAATCAATCACTTTGCATTTCTCCATCCTGAACTTCATCTGCCATTTGTCCATCCATTCCACTGATTTGTCTATGTTCTTTTGAAGTTCGACACTTAACCTCCTCAGACCTTCCAAGTTTCGTTATCATCTACAAACTTTGAAAGTGTGCCCTGTAGACCAAAATCTAGGTTATTAATATAGTCAGGAAAAACATGGGTCCCAACACTGACCCTTGGGGAACTCCACACAAACCTTCATACAGCCTGAAAACCATCCACTAACCACGATTCTCTGCTTCCTATCACTCATGGGCAGCACGGTAGCATAGTGGATAGCTCAATTGCTTCACAGCTCCAGGGTCCCAGGTTCGATTCCGGCTTGGGTCACTGCCTGTGTGGAGTCTGCACATCCTCCCCGTGTGTACGTGGGTTTCCTCCGGGTGCTCCGGTTTCCTCCCACAGTCCAAAGATGTGCAGGTTAGGTGGATTGGCCATGATAAATTGCCCTTCGTGTCCAAAATTGCCCTTAGTGTTGGGTGGGGCTACTGGGTTAAGGGGATAGGGTGGAGGTGTTGACCTTGGGTAGGGTGCTCTTTCCAAGAGCCGGTGCAGACTCGATGGGCCGAATGGCCTCCTTCTGCACTGTAAATTCTATTCTATGATTCTATTCAACCAAATTTGTATCCATTTTGTTCCTGTCTCTTTTATTCCGTGAGCTATAACGTTGCTCAAGTATTTTGCGCCGCACTGTATTAAATACCTTTTGGAAGTCCCTGTAATTACATCAACAGCATTGTCCTCTTCAAAAAATACTCCAGCACATTAATTAAAGATGATTTACCTTTAATAGTTCTTGCTGGCTTTGCTAACCAACAATTGTCCAGTTGATGGATTATCATCTCTGGAAGTTTCCCCACCATTGAATTTAAACTGACTAGCCTGTAGATGCTGGGCTTATCTTTTACACATTTTTTTGAACAAGGATGTAATGTCTGCAATCCTCCAATCGTTTGGCACCAGCACGGAGTCTAAGGAAGATTGGAAAATTATAACCAGTGCCTCTGTAATTTCCACTCTAACTTCTCTCAGTATTCTTGGATGCATCTTTTCTTAAATTTAGAGTACCCAATTATTTTTTTTCCCAATTAAGGGCCAATTTAGCATGGCCAATTCACCTAGCCTCACATCTTTGAGTTGTAGGGGTGAGACCCATACAGACACAGGGAGAATGAGCAAACTCCACGCAGACAGTGACCCGGGGCTGGGACTGAACCTGGGTCCTCAGTGCCGTGAGGCAGCAATACAATCCACTGCGTCACCGTGCCGCCCCCCATCCTTGGATGCATCTAATCGGATTTTAGTGCCTTATCAAGTTTAATTCAGGCAATAAAAGATGTGCCTAGAGCAGATGTGTATCCGTCTGAAAGTAAGAATAAAAGGAAAACCCAAAACATGCAAAGAAAAGGAAACAAAAGAGGGCATAAAAGTGTTGAATTCAACGTCAAGTCCGGAAGGTTGTAGAGTCCTAATCAAGATTAGTTGCTGTCCTCAAGCTTGTGCTGAGCTTCACTGGAATAGTGCAGCAGGCCAAGGACAGAGATGTCTGCTGTTACAGATATGGTAGCAGGGGCTGTTTAGCACAGGGCTAAATTGCTGGCTTTGAAAGCAGACCAAGGCAGGCCAGCAGCACGGTTCGATTCCCGTAACAGCCTCCCCGAACAGGCGCTGGAATGTGGCGACTAGGGGCTTTTCACAGTAACTTCATTTGAAGCCTACTTGTGACAATAAGCGATTTTCATTTTTTTTCATTCATTAGGCTGCATTTGTTGTCAATGCCATGCAAACGCAGTTGTACTGTTTTACTCACTGACATCATAGCGATGCTATAGTGAACTTAATTGCACTTGTCAATATAGCTACAAAACATTTTCCTTATAAATACATTGTAAAATTTGTTTAGAAGATAATTTGAATCATCATTTTGTTATGATACAAGACCAGACTGCAATTTGCATTAGGAAACCGGATGAGAAACCACAACAATTTTTCAATTTGTAAAACTGTAAAAGGATACTTCGCACCAGGAATGATTCACTGACAAATAGGGATCTTTGACATTAAAACAAACTTTATTATTAACACAGGATTAAACACATTAATATCACAGAAAATAGCTTTACAATTAACAGCTAAACAAGTCTTAACATGAAAGAAAACACTTCTAACTACTAAATTATACCTTCTCCATCTCCAATTATGCAATGTCGTTGCAGGTCAAATGACACAGGTAAATAAAATTAGCAGAACAGGTATAGTTGCTGTAGTGGTATGTAGAGATATCCGTTCAGAAAAGGAGACCGACCCTTTCAAGCACAAATTGGAAAACCTGCTGCCTTTGTCAGACATAAAAAATTCTACAGCCAGTACTGCTTGCGACAGACCATTACCATTACTTTCATAATCTCTATCCTACTCAAGTCCCACAATTTGCTTACCTAAGCCTAAACACAATGTCTCAAATGATTGCTCCCACCCCCCACCCGCCTCCCCCAGGAACCATCCAAAATACACAATATTCCACTTCCCATATAGGGAAACAAGTATGTGGTTTGAATGATTGATTGATTGATTTCACTTTTACAACATTTTAATTACACCGTTTAATTACACAGACTGGCTACCTTAGTCTAGTTTCTTCAACAATATTACTGCAATACCATGTGGAGTTTGCACTTTCTCCCCAAGTGTGCTTGGGTCTCACTCCCACAACACAAAAAGATGTGCAGGATAGGCGTATTGGCCATGCTAAATTGCCCCTTAATTGGAAAAGAATTTGGTACTCTAAATGTAAAAAAATAAAATCACTGCAAAAGAGATTATATACATACAAATATACACACCTTAACCTATGCTTTTAATAATGTTACTGCAAGAGAAATCTATATTTAAATTTCATACATTCATCATATATCCCTAGGACACTTGAATTAAAATGACTTAATATTTTTGATTTTGTTTTGATTGAATTTGTTCACCTGATCTCTGTAGAAAACATAACAAAATGCACTTGGGTGATTTTCTCATTTGGATATCATAGCCTGACCTCAGTTCAGTATTTTGAGGAAAAGATGAATCCCGGTCCTATTTCTCCTCCATATCAAAATTTTAATGATGAATCTCACACAGCAAAAAAAAAAAAAAGGT
Organism: Scyliorhinus torazame; assembly: GCF_047496885.1. Lineage (NCBI taxonomy): Eukaryota > Metazoa > Chordata > Chondrichthyes > Carcharhiniformes > Scyliorhinidae > Scyliorhinus > Scyliorhinus torazame. Next base: position 208,497,172 of record NC_092710.1, read on the forward strand.
TTTTATTCAGGACCACAGGGTAGAATCAGCTCTGCAATTAAAGGTCACGATCAGTGGTTAAATGAATCAAAGCCATACACTGGGGCGCAGGGTCATTGGTTTTCAGCACGGACCCAGTGTACATGGATGGAAGTGTATCGGCGGCAGGAGACATTGCTTATTTTATCTGACCCCACCCTCTATAACTCAATTCATTGGTTTTGGCTCTGACAAGACACCAACTAAGGTTGAAGCAAAACTCTGGATAGTAAATTTTAAAAGCAGTTTACTTTTAAAAGGAAAATGGTATATTTATCAAAAATCAAAACTGACTTCCACAACTAGGTAGAAGGGTGAACCTTCCTCAGGTTTCTGAACAGCAAATTCCCAAAATCTTGCTGCAGCAAGCATTTAGTACCTTCACGACTGTAGTTGAACTTTCAAGCATATCGTTTTCGAAACTCAGTTTTAACTCTTCCAATGTCATTTTGAATCAGACCTACTGTAATTAGCCAATTGGTCATTTGTTGTTACTTGGTTAATTTTATTGACTTTAGCACCAAGGTGTGAAACAATTCACCAATTTTCTCAGATCTGAATTTGTACAAGTCTTCATTCTTTCTCAGAATATCTACACCAGGCAGCCAAGAACAAAAAAAATTATTTCTGGCTGCTCCTTTTTAAAAAAAAATCACAACATTAATATATTATCCAGTCTTAATAACTACTTGATTAATTACTTATTCTTCAATTATACACTGACACTCTCTACTTGTTTAATGATCTGTTTCTGGCTGGTTGTTAATTGTTCAGTAATTCTTGATGAACAGGTGAGTGATTATAACATACAGAATACAAAATGGCTTCTTTAGCCCAGTGTTAGTACAAAAAGGCATCTTGATCTGGTTAGCCAATGAGAGTGAATATAATATGAAAACTCCCTAAAGCTAGTCGTTAATTAAGCTAAAATCTACTACCCAGGCCTACTTAAGTAGCATGAGAGGGGAGATGGTGACATAGTGACATTATCACTGGACTAGTAATCCAGAGACCCAGAGTAATGCTCTGGGGATCAAGGTTCAAATCCCGCCACTGCAAATGGTGAAATTTGAATTTCATAAAAATCTGGAGTTAAAAGTCTAATGATGACCATGAAACCATTGTCTATTGTCATAAAAACCCATCTGATTCACCAATGTCCTGTAGCGAAGGAAATCTTTCGTCCTTACCTGATCTGGCCTATATGTGACTCCAGACCCACAGCAATGTGGTTGACTTTTAACTTGCCCCCTCAAGAGCAATTAGGGATGGGCAGTAAATTCTGGCACATCCTGCGACGCCCACGTTCCAAGAACAATAAAAAAAATGAGAGCAAGGGGGAGATTTAAAATGATCGAGTGTTTTTAGCATGTTATGTTTTTAATTTCAGATTTCCAGCATTTATAGTCTTCTGCTTTTCAATTAGTGTCTCATCATTCCCTCCCTGCTCTATGATTCATCAGCGATATGTCTAAAGAGCGACCTTGTCCTGAGTGGAAGTATCTAGCTGGGACTTGAATCAGTAAGATAGCATCATTTAGAGTGAATCAGGTAAGAAAGAGCCGTATTAGAGACACCAGGTTGCTCGCCCAATGTTATTTTCTTTAAGCTTTCAGCATCTGTTTAGGACATAAAAGGATATTCATTTTAAGGTGCTCACATGTGTACCAGAAAATGTGACTGAACAATTGGCGAAGGCTTTTCAAGTCATCCGAATACCAAATGACAACAGTAGCTCACAGTTCAAGTAGGCAGCTCACCGACAGCTTTTGAATGGCAATAAATGCTGGCCTAGCCAAAGGCACCCACATCCTGTCAATGAATTTTTGAAAAGTTCTAAAACAAACGTTCTATTACCAACCTGTATGTGAAAGAATTCATTTAAATTCTTCAAGAGGCTGTCCAGTTTGCCCAATAGTTGAGTTTCCTCTTCACCTTCGTCTTTTCAACATTGCAATGGGGAGGGATTAGACAAAATTTATAGACAAATTCACAGTGTCATTTGGTCGAGATACGGTTCGACGTGCTCATGTATGTACCATCAGTTTCTGGAAATGCAATAACATCTTCACTTTTCACTCGAACATTGCAGGATACATGAGCCCAAATCTTCAAACGTCCAAAGCAGTGAAATCTGAATTTAAGTCTGTATTGTGAGCCAGGACCCTGCAGATGTCCTTGCCCATGTTAGGAGTTTGAAATATACAATGGGCTGATTTGTGCTCCCTGGGATACTACACAAATGTCTCCAAACCTGAACTGAGGGCAAGATACACAGGACTTACCTGGATGTTTACCCCAGAAGTGTTACACAGTTTAACCTGTGGTGTAAGTCAGAGACTGGCCAGCATAACTAAACTGAGGACCATGGCCAATGGCCACAATCACCTCGCCGAACCACCCACACCCGACCAGAATATATCCCCATCTGACCCACTATCCCATGTCACTACCCACTCACACATCCACCCTCTCACTCCACTCATTGAAAGTCTTCAAACCCGTAATAAAATACCTAAATATGGCAGCTGCTGTCGGAAAAACATTTTCTACGCACACCATACATGACTTGGATAGTCTGCGCTGGCCCATTTCTGTTGCAGCCGGGATCGGAATTCCCATCTGAAAATGTGCAAAGTGGAGGCGCACAGAACTTCTCAGCCAACGGCTGACTGGATGATCTGATGATGTGGGATAGTGGAATAACAGGAGAGATATATGTAGGTGAATGGAAAGGTGGGAACTCTTTCAACATGATCATCAATGCAGCACTTGAGAATCTTGATGCCTTATCGTTATAATACTGCTCTTTTTGCCATCATTTTGCAATGTTCAGCCATAGTTCCAGCTTTCTTTCTTTCTCCCCTGCTTTTCAATCAACTGCTGTGATTCTGATCATTTCAGCTGAAGCAGCCTTTTATTTTCTGCAACCAGCCCCGGGTTTCCCCCCGGAGCCCAAGTCAGGAGTGTGATTCTCATGAAACTTCCATGAGCACTTATCAGGAAAATATGGAGAGGTTCCAACAGATTCATGGGAAATGGCAGAAGACAGGAATAAACTGTTCCCACTCATAAAAGGATCAAGAATGCGAGGGGATAGGTTTAAAATGATTTGGGAAAGAAGCAATTGTGATGAGAAAAAAAAGTTTTTTTACACAGCGAGTGGTTTGGACCTGGAATGCTCTGCCTGGAAGTGTACTGGAGGCAGGCTCAAAATGGGTATTCAAGAGGGCATTAGATGATTTTTTAAAAATAGAAACAATGCGCAGGGAAAAGGCAGGAGAATGCCACTAAGTTATGAGGCTTGTTTGGAGAGCCATACAGAAGTGATGGGCCAAATGGCCTCCTTCTGCACCGTAATGATTTTGTGATTCTGCTGTGCCATTTTGCCAATCTCAGGAAAATCTAGACCATTTAAAACAGCTCAATTAGTACTAAATTAGTTATATTTCATCTAAAAATTTAAATCAAAACTAAGCTGTTTAAAAGCAAGCAAGTCCAGTAAAAATGTTTGCAGAAAGGGCTGTGAGGATATGGAACATGGAGTATCTAGTGGCCACAGATATAAAATAAACTGTACTGTTTAGAAGGCAGAGAAACTAACTTGGGAGGTAAAGGTATTAAGGGTTGTGAAAAGATAGCAAGAGATTGGAACAGAATAGACAATATTGTAGCAAACAAGATCACAGAGTAGCCTTAATGGGTATAATGGACTACCTTTGTTGTTATGTGAACACGTTGGGTCAGAGAATCAAGTGTGGAGGTCATCATACCCTATTTTCAGTTCGATTGTTCCAGCCATTGAAATGAATAAGGAAAATTGTTGGCGTGGTAATTTGGGCACACTGATATGACCATCCAATTCTCCAATCACTGCTCCCAGTAAGTGACATTGTGTGTAAAGGAACAAAGGGAAGAATTTTCATGGGGCCTAGGTGGCAGGTTGTTAATCGTAGAGGCGGGATGTGGGGCTGGGTGGTTAGAAGGGGGCTGATAAAATAATGGGGAGCCATGTCGAATAGGCTCCCCAATGTACTCCTGCCACCTGGTAATTTCGCAGCAGTGGGCAGAGAGAGGATCAGTTGCCCATTGAATGGTGACACAGCCAATTTGCATGATGAAACACCCAGGCTGGGATTCTCCGAGCCCGCGCCGGGTCAAAGAATCACCGGTGACGCCGGAAATTCCCACCATGCCACTCCGGGACGCGATTCTCCGGCGACCGGCAGCCGCGATGGCCGTCCTGGTGGGGGGAGCGGGGGGATCAGACTCCGGCGGGGGGGCCTGCATGATGGCCAGGCCCGCAATCGGGAGCCAGCGATCGGCAAGCATGCAAGATCTGGAAGGGGGCCTACCTCCTTCCACGCGGGCCCGCTGTGTCGCTACGCCATGTTGCATGGCGCTGGCGCGGAAATGGCCACCACTTGCATACGCCGGCGCGGAAACAGCCACCACACGCATGCGCGGACCCGCGCCAGCAGTGCAGGGCCGCGTATCGGCGCCGGAGCAGCACGTAGAACTCCGGCACCGTGTAGGCCCGTAACCCACAGAATTGCTGGGCCAAGGGGCCTGTTGACGCCGGCGTGAAACACTCCGGTGTTTACACCGGTATCAACACTTGCCAGGGATTTTGGAGAATCCCGGCCCTAATTTTGGTGATATTACCAGCTTTCTGGCAGTGGAGTGACCCCTTAACTGCATGGAGACCATCAGCTTTATGGAGGCCGCGCCCTTGTGGCAGGCCGGTGGGGTACAGAGCCAACTGAGCCAAAGGTTTTATCCCCCAAAGAGGGGCCGGTGGGCAGGAGAAACATCCCTCTCCAATGCAAAAAGTCAAGCCAGGTGAGTTGTTCCTCCAAAATTCGGGGTACTGTTTGGCCCCTCTGAAAACTTATTTTAAAGTTATCCCATGTTGAGGCTGCTTCAGAGCCCACCGCACTCACAGGGTGGCTTTCGAGACTCCAGCACTGTGAAGACTTCAAATTGGGCCTCCGGCAAACAGCCGGCCCGCCATCTTTAATCAGGCAGGAACTCGTTGACGACCAATCCAAGAACAAAAGCTCGCCATATCCTATTGCCAGCAAGTGCAGGTTCGGTTTGGACTCCATTTGATCCTGACTGCGGGAAAATCCTACCCAAAGCCTCAGAGAATGTACTGTGTGTTTGTAAGAAGAAGGTTAGACTGTACCTGCAGTTCATCCAGCCTTTAATTTTGGCAAACCCATTCAGCAAATAATCCTTGTATCAAGCAATAACACAATATTTGATAAACCAGAGAACATTTTAATTAAAGCTGAGAATGGGCAATCGTGTTGGTCTTAATTAACTATTTAAGATCTGCCTGAATCGTTTGGATATTAAATTTCTAGATGAAAACAAACTAACAGTTAAAATAAGTCCAGCAATGCTAACTTCTGAAAATATATATCCTCATATACATTTCATTATTTGTGAAAAATGAACTATTACATTACCAGATATTGTAATCTGTTACACAATTCTAGACACAAACAACATCACTGCAAACAAAAGGAGGAACAAACACAATCAATTCATTTTAGTGTCTGTTAGATTAAGTGTCGAGTCTTGGACGAAACCCTTCAGCCATATTTAAATATACAATTCAAGGGTCAATCACAGAGTCCATACCAGCGATCACTGGGCGGATATTTGCATAATTAGGTCCTGAGGAAATGATTGAGGAATGAGCTCATATTTTAGTACTCCACTGCTGAAAGTGAATGCACTCAAAGCGAGTCTGCTAAGTGAACAGTAAACATTCCAGTAGTATTCTTTTAGAATTCCAGATTTAGTATAGAGTTCTTTGTGCTTTGAATGAAAGATGAGTTTGCATCGAGAAACAGGCCACAGCTGCAATGTTTTACTTTCAGTCTTTTCAAAGCTCATTCTGTCCATTTTCCTCTGCCGTTTTAAACATGAGGATGGAATTGTAGATTTTCAGTGCTGGTCCTAGTTTAATGTTCATTATTTTCACAATATCTGTCTGTGTCAGTAGTAGAAATGCTTCTCCGTCAATTTGCTAAAGGAAAATAAAATTTGTAAGAAGAATTAATCTAAAACCTCCTTAGTATGTAGCATTGGCAGTGGTTATTCAGGCTTTGACCTATTATCCTTCAAAGTGATAATTCTCTGAACATTTGGACATCCGAGAATCATAAATTGAATGTACCATTGTATAATGTAGTTTCTTCATTCTACGGAGTCAATTTGCTTTAAAACAAATTATAGCCTGCAGTCTGCACACGCATAAATGGAGAACCTGCAAATTATATCATTGTCATTTTGCTCCTACCATGTCAGGCGTACACTTTAAACTGTATTGCCTGACACTACATTATCATGCCTATTTATTAGATTCCAGCTCGTGCATGTAGTTTACTTAGCAGGATAGAAAGCTAATAATTCTTTACAAAAATGGAGAACAAAGAAAATTATTGTATTTTAAAATGTATTCCTTGTGTTTTTATATATTTTTCCTTCTCTCCTTGGATCCCTTGCACCATGCACGCACACAAGCCTGCTTGTCGATTTCCCTACGCTGCCAAAGCACAGCTACCGCTGTGAAAATAAAAGAATTCTCTAGCTTTTCCTCCCTCCCTTTGAGAACCACCAAGCCTCCACTTTGCCCTTCTCCCCAGTGGTGCATCTGAGAATAGAAACTCAGCACTTCAAAATAAAATGCTGCCACAGACCAACAATCTGTTACACTGTAGCCACTCAGACCTCCAGCCTGAAATATTGGATGTCCCAGCTGAGCCTCAACTTTACAGTCCTTTATAACTGAAGGTAAAATATATCTCAACAAATTGCATTTTGGAAACCAAGTAACAATTTTTCTTGTTATCTAATTAACAATAAACCTCAGCGAATATAGGAACTCAATGGCACCCAGGTCCCAACTCGACTGAACTAATGTGATTATTCTAAGGTTCCATGTGAAAATTAAAATTCCCACAGCATTTTGTTAGGAAAGTAGTTAAGGAAATGTATTGCTTTAAGTTGAGTAAACGATTCCTTACTTGTAGCTACATAGATCCATCAATGAAATTTATGTTCATATACAATTAAAATGTAAACAAGTGCTCCAGTTTGGTTCTATTAAAAATATCCTCCAGAAGACAACATGTAGGTCATGAAAATCAGTTAATAGAGAATCAGCAGTCCATCTTGCATCGAAGGATGAAAAATGATGTGATATTATTCATCTTCCATTAGCATACAAAATCCTCCCTGCAGTTTATAAAGACCACTGGGTTACATATTTACAACCTTTTAATTTTCTTTTACTTTTAGAATTCAATTCCATTTCAATTTGTCTGTAGGGAAATTCAATTCAGGTACGTTGCTCGTTCACTTAATGACAATTACATGCAGAAGTACAATAATAAATGAAGAAAATGACCCCATCACAAAAACTAACTTTGATTAAATATATGTTAAGAACTATTCCAGTACATTAAAACAGTCAATGAGTCCCATCAAGAGTGCATATCCTCTTCCATCCATTAAACTCCTGTTAAACGTTCTTATGGAGAAGGGCACAAACAATTTCAAGGAACGATTTGTCCTGTATCAAAGGACTGCAGCCTTTTTCCTGAATGCATCCAACAGTAATACTGAGACAAGGGGTGATTCTCACTATTCATAACACTCTACTTTATCAAGAAAGATCTGTTCATCAAATACCCTTCCTGCCTAGTTCCAATGATTCCTCAGTCTACTTCCTTAAGACAACAGTAGCAAGAGACAGGAAGGATAGCAACCTCAACCACAGCCGCATAGAAGAGTTTCATGACTATGGGAATTACTCAAAAGGATTTTAACTTTGAGATAGTATAATCTTGTATGTCCTTTGGCAACCACAGCACAGCACACCACACTCTGAAGACCCTAAATGTTGTCTCCTAAATATTCTTATTCTGTGTTTCAATAAAAGCTAAAGCCCTGTGAAGTCACCCTGCTGATGAGTGGACAATATTAGTTGGATTTTTTTTAAAGGTTAATTGTTTGTGTTTCAGCGTTATTTCAGGGAGTTTTGCCTTTACTTTGGGTAGACATTTTGCCCTTTATTTTTACCTCTCCAAACTGTTTTTGGGTGTCTCCCTCAAGACTGCTCTTTGTTTTGGGAATTTCCCTCAAAGAAATTAGAACTGATAGAACTCCTAGAATAATAGAATTCCTACAGTGCAGAAGGAGGCCAATTGGCCCATCGGTTCTGTACCCACCCTTTGAAAGGCCTCCCACCTATCCCCGTAACCCCACCTAGCTTTTTTGAACACTAAGGGACAATTTAGCATGGCCAATCCACCTAACCCGCACATCTTTGGACTGTGGAAGGAAACCGGAGCAGCCGGAGGAAACCCACGCAGACACGAGGAGAAAGTGCAAACTCCACACAGACAGTCACCCGAGGCTGGAAGTGAACCCGAGTCTCTGGTGCTATGAGGAACAGTACTAACCACTGTGCCACCTACCCAAAGTTGCAGTGTAGCTTTCCCAGCGTGGGTTCCCCTATTTATGGGAAAAGGAGGAAACAACACAACAGACAATTTGGAAAACCAGGCTCCCATGGCAGCACCACAAATCATACAGAGCCTCCTGCAGTTACAGCAGCACATACAGGCCAAGTCTTTTTTTTTTCAAATATTAAGATTTAAGCATTTGAAGCTTATGGTTTAACCTTAAAGTGCTTGATGAATTTTGTTCCATTCTTTGGGGAGAATTGAGAACTTGAAGTACTAAGACAGTGCTTAATTTGGCTTTGAAAGTTAATATTGTGCTTGGTTATCTGGTCTGCGAGCAACAGGTCACTGCTGCCAATCGGTCAAATTGGTGTCCATCCTTGTATAAGGCAAATTCTAAATGGCCTGCTCACTAGGTCAGCTTAGATTTGACACCTGGGGCGGGATCCTCCCGCAATTGGCGGGGTGGCCGGTACCGGGGCCAAGAGCGGCAAGAACCACTCCGGCGTCGGGCCGCCCAGAAGTTGCGGAATCCACCGCACTTCCGGGGGCTAAACCGGCGCAGAAGGGCCTCCGCCGGCGCGGGTTGGCGCACGCGCAGGACTGCCGGCGTGTTCTGCCGCATGCGCAGAACCGCGTGTTTCCTGCGCATGTGCAGGGGATTTCTTCTCCGCGCCGGCCATGGCGGAGCCTTACAGAGGCTGGCGCGGAGGGAAAGAGTGCCCCCGTGGCACAGGCCCACCCGCAGATTGGTGGGCCCCGATCGCGGGCCAGGCCACCGTAGGGGGGCCCCCCCAGGGCCGAATCCCTCCGAGGACCCCGCTAGATGGCCGACAAGCCAGGTCCCGCCGGCGGGACTGGCCGAAAACGGGCGGCCCCTCGGGGCCCGGAGAATTGCCGGGTTTGGGGGGGGGGGGCTGCCAACGGCCCTCGACCGGCGTGATCCCCGCCCCCGACAGAAAACCGGCGCCGGAAAAGTCGGCAGCCGGCGTCGGAGCAGTGGGGCGGGATTCACGCCACCACCCGGCGATTCTCCAACCCGGCGGGGGGTCGGAGAATCCCGCTCCTGGAGCTCCCTCCACAGTGCATGCGCGGGGATGCCGTGAGCAGCCACTAACGCTCCCGCGCCGCCCGGCAATGTAATTTCCGCGCCAGCTGGCGGGGCACTTCCGCCAGCTGGCGGGGCGGAAATCAGTCCGGCGCGGGCCTAGCCCCTCAAGGTTAGGACTCGGCTGGTCAAGGGGCGGAGGATTCCGCACCTTTGGGGCGGCGCGATGCCGGACTGATTTGCGCCGTTTTTGGCGCCGGTCGGCGGACATCGCGCCGATACCGGAGAATTTCGCCCCTGATGTGCGAGCGAGAGAAATGAATGCACGGGCAATTAAGTTTTAATCAGCTCATGAGTGCTTGGAGCAATAGAATATGCTCATGTGGTTTTACACATCCCAGTCAACACATACCGCTAAGTCAACCAAAAATGATGTCACTCCTTTAATGTCCAATTAGGGGGAAATATAAACTTAGCTTTCTGCACATCACTGCCCAATATGCAGGGAATTGCCACGATTTATTCACCTTTCAATAGTCAGTGTTCCTACAGCGTTTTAGAATTCAGGGCAAGGAACTGAAGAGTCTCGGCAACAAAGAAACTTTAATGTTACCACGTTTACTCTTTGAGAAAGACTTTTCAGGGGGTGCAGGAGGCGAAAGAGGCCTGTATTCTGGCGTTGCGTCCCTGGTAGCCTTTCAGTGGAAGGATGCGAGGCCCCCAAGCGTGGAATCCTGGATCAACGATATTGCGAGGTGTATTAAATTGGAGAGGGTGAAATTTGTCTTAAGGGGATCGGTGCAAGGGTTTTTCAAGCGGTGGTAACCGTTCTTGGACTTCCTGGCAGAACGGTAGACAGTGGTCAGCAGCAACCCGGGGGGGGGGGGGGTTCTATTTTATTTCTGTTTGTCTACACTGGGGGATCTGAGGGGCTGTATATATTTGCTATGTGTTAATTTGGGGTCAATTTATTATTTATGAATGGGGGGAGGGGGCCACGGGGCCCATTTTATTTTGTTCTGTATTTAATTCTATTGGGTTCCTTTTTCATTTTGTTGTTGATATTTTGTGAAAACTGCAATAAAAATTATTTTTTATAAAAAGAGAAAGACTTTTCAGTAAAGTGGAGGATTGCTACAGGAAAATATGCATTCACCCTCAAATTCAAATTGAACAACCATTGCAATGCAGAAGGATTAATTTCCAAAGATTTCCCCTTATGCATGTTCATATTATTGTTTCAGAAGTTGTGGTTGCACACTGTGATTCCACAATCTAGTATGAAATGCAGCAGATGACGATATGACCATGCACCTCTTGCTTTCCATCTAACTCCCCTCCCCTCAGTCCAAAACCCAGTCAAGCAGCCATCTCCTTTAGGACTTTGGCAGCTTGGTCTGTAGTGATGCTACCGGAGCCACTCTTGGTGGTGGACATTGAAGTACATTCTGGATATTATCTTTTATTACCTTTACAGCTTAGACATTCTATTTTATAATAGGATTTTTAAAAATCCCAAAACTATTTATTGAAAACCTTTTCTTCATATTATAGCACCTAAATTCCAAAGAGTTGGCAGTTAAATTAAGAAACAAAATCTCAGTTTTCTGTTGACATTTATTAATCACTTGAACCTTGCACTTATGATTTATAATCTAATCTAATACTATCACCACCTCTAAACCTCTGCCTTGAATTTCAGAATCAAATTTATTAGCATCCGACTTGTTACATTCAGCACTTCATTACTTTCGCACAAAACATATGACATATCTGGGCACGCAGTGGTTAAGGATGATGGACTGGTAAATTTGTGCAATTAGCAAACAGTAAGCATTCCCCAGTGAGATAGACTATGCATACTGTAAAATGAAACTAATTACATAGATGAGAAGTTCACTGTCAAAATATTTGACAAGACAATAGCACATATTATCTGGAATCCATCACTTAGAACAGACAAGGGCAATGTTAATTATTAACTACCTCATCTTGTTGATAATTATGATATTTATATGCAAATTACACACCATGATCATTTGCACTTTACATTTTTATCTTTCATTATCTTCCATGTCATAGTTCACAGGTAGACTGAGACATTTGTGGTATTTGCAATAGCTATTATAGCCTACATAAGTCAGTGATTTGCCACCACTGCACCAAATTAAAATATCACAGAACTTCCACATGGTTAAAATATTTAAAAGTTGTTGAAAATGAAAGACATGGGACCTCACAAATATAGTATTTATTTGTGACTTTGCAAAATACAAGTAAATCGCTTACCCACCATGAAATTCCTGATTCTTATTTGCATTATAAATTTTTGTGCCTTCACGACCTCTCTCCAGCCCTCCAATACCTATCAATTGTCTGGTTGTGTCCTGGTTGAGCAGAAACTTTCTCCAACTAATTACTGGGTAGACCAAAGTCTTCAGTCAACACCACAAACCCTGCTTCCTAGCCACTGGCTCCACGTATTGCTTTGGCAACTGTCTGCCTGAATCAGAAATGAGCTTCCAACCATGTAGCTACTCCAATGCTAAGACCCTGGGCATGATTCTCTGTTGGCTGAGGGCAAAATCGTGAAACGCAATTGGGTGGAGAATAGGTTCCGATACTAAAATCGCAGCAGGCACCGATTTGACGCCAAATCGCTATTCTTCGTTACCTCAACAGCGCGTCAATGCAGTCCGGAACGCAAGTACAGTAGACACTATTTGCATATCATTAACGGGCCGGACCGGTTATTCTCCGGGGCCTCCGCGATACTCTACCTCTGATAGGCCGGGTTCCCAACAGCATGGTACATGTGTGCTTTTAAAAATTGTGAAATCAGCGTCCTGTCTGCTGAGGGAGAGAGAGGGGGTACGGAAAGTGACCAACCTCACCATAGATCTCTGACAGTTGTGTCGTTGGCCGGAGGCTTCTGCCTGGGCCGCTGGGAGTAGCCAGGAGGTGGGGCTCTGGGGTTGTGGTGGATGGACACGGAGCACCATTGCCGCAGCAGGAAAAGCAGTCATGCAGCTGCGCACATCGCTGACTGCCCAATGTGAACTTAGGACCATGGGTCATCTAGGTGTACCCCTAGGCCACCCCCCAGGTGCCCTCTGGCCCCAGCCGACCCATGAGCTGTATGGGCACGCTCTAGCACACCCAGTGCCATCTTGTTGGCTGGGATGACTGTGTATGGGGATTGTATTTGCAGCTGCAGCTTGTCAGCCTCCCGAGTGTCAATCACGGACCTGGCGAATCCCGCACAGTTTTTCACTGGAATCGACTGTGTTCCACATAGCGCCGGTGCTAGCCCCTCCACAGTTGCTGAACTCTATCTAGGCTCAGCGCCAGTTTTGCTGTCGTGAAAGTCCATGATTTCTGCATCAGCGTCAACACTCAAGATCTCAGAAATGGGAAAATCCCACCACACATGTTTCTACCTCCATAATTTGACACCACCTTGCCTCAGTTCAACTGCTGCCAAATTCCTCATCTATATCAGTAATAACATTCCAAGTATTACAGAGTGCTTTGGGATGTGTTGAAGGCATGAAAGGTGCTATGGAAGTCTTTCTTCTTCTTCTGTTTCTAACAGTGGATTTCCATTCTTGTTTAAATAGAGGACCTGAAAAGGTCAAATTGCTAGTGTTTTCGGATCATCTCGTATACGTGCAAGAGGTAATGGAATCAGAACTCCAAGACAGTGGCACTGGCTCCACTGATGAAAGACTTGCTGCTCTTTCTCAGGGTAGCAAAGCTTCTCCCTTGTCACACACATTATGTCAGTTCCATACAGCCAGCTGGATCATACTGTCCACATCAAGACACTGTTCAAGGACACCCACCGTGGCCACCAAAAATACACTCATTGGCAGGTCAGCAGCCTTCCACCTCCCAAATCATAGCCACTGAGGAAATATCTCCTCGGGCACTGGGGTAGGTCAAGGAGCACAACAATCAAAGCTGCTTTTGTTGTTCTTCCTCCTCTTATTTTTTTTTTACCCAGGTGTTGCTAACAGCCAGCCCCTCTGGACACAAGACTATGTAACATATAATCAATTTGGAGATATTGTCAGGGTTGTACAGCAGAATTCATCCAGTGTGGTCCAGGCTGGAGAATTGCCATTTGAGCACACACATGGTTTGTTCATCAGGTTTCTGCCTTTCATTGTGGGTCAGCCTTTTCTCTCTGCCCAGTTTAATATCTGTAGGGGCTAGCCCTTATTATCACGTAGCCAGCCTGTGACTTGACAGTCTGATTGGAATAGGGGTAAGTCAAAGAACTGAAGCAGGATGAATGAATCATGACTGTTGCCAGGAAACCAGGATCAGACACTTTGAAGCACTGCCTGAGTTTGCAAATGAGCTGCCTGTTTGGGGAGTTGTATTTCTTTTTGTTCAGGAAGATGCCAGTTGGTGATGGCAGTTTATAGTGAGACAATATGTGTAGAATTTCCTATACTGGGTTGATTTTTATGTGCTGTGTAGGCAAGCTAAAGCTGCGATTGTGTTTGTCCTAGGTTAATCAAAGAATAGGAACTTCCGGTTGCGGCTATGCCTGGGCAGCTCCCGCCGAGAACGGACTTTTGGGCTCTTTTAAGGAGCTCCAGCGGCACTTGGACGACGATTCCCGGTGTGGGAAGGATGCAGTGAGATTCCCCCAGCACTGTATGGAGTGGACCAGGAGCGGAGCGGTCAAAAAAGTAGCACTAGAGAAGAGAGGAGACCGGGTGCGAAAAAGCAAGATGGCGGCGGCCGTGACCAGGCAGCGTGGGCTCAGTGGTCTCGGGAGCAGCAGGAGATTTTGAGAAGCTGCTTTGCGGAATTGAAGGCGAGAGATGTTGGCCCCTATGAAGGCATTGATTAAAAGTCATGTGGAGACCCAGAAGATGCAGGGGACGGCGATAAAAGAGGTGCAGCAGAAGGCCTCTGATAATGAGGGTGAAATCCTGGGCCTGGCTGTCAAAGTGGCAGAGCACGAGGCGCTGCATAAAAAATGGCAGGAGAAGTTCGAGGACCTGGAGAATAGGTCGAGGTGGAAGAACCTGCGGATTCTGGGTCTCCATGAGGGCGTGGAGACGTTGGATGCTGGGGCGTATGTGGCTACGATGCTGAGAACGCTGATGAGCGTGGGAGCTTTCCCGAGGCCCCTGGAGCTGGATGGGGTGCACAGGGTTCTGGGGAGGAGGCCGAGGGTGAATGAGCCGCCGAGTGCCGTGGTGGTGAGGTTCCACCGCTTTACTGACAGGGAATGTGTCCTGCGATGGGCGAAGAAGGAGCGGAGCAGCAGGTGGGAGAGTGCCAAAATCCGCATCTATCAGGACTGGAGTGCAGAGCTGGCCAAGAAGTGGGCAGGGTTCAACCGGGCCAAGGCGATTCTCCACGGAAAGGGGGTGAAGTTCGGGCTGTTACAGCCGGCGCGGCTGTGGGTCACGTATCAGGCTCGTCACCACTATTTTGCTACGCCGGATGTGGCGTGGACCTTTATCAAAAATGAGAAGTTGGACTCAAATTAATGGTTTGTAGCATGTTATGGGGATGCTGGGGAGTGGGAGGGGGCGATGCTTTTTCTTTATGTGGGCTTGTTTGGGGGGGTTGACCCCCACATTTTCTTGGGGGTTGTGTGGGCCTGTGGCCATGGGCCTTCGGGGATTGGGGTGAGGCTGCAGATGGAAGGAGCTGTGCCACAGCGGGCGGGGTCGGTCCAGGCAAGGAGCGCGGGCTTTTTCCCGCGAAGGGGGGGGGGGCGGGGCCCGAGGCGGGGGGCGGTTCTGGCTTGGTGTCCACATTGGTGTATAGGGGGGGTAGAGGGGGGGTTTTGGCCACCCCATTTTAGTGGGGGAGGGCTGGAGACTTCGACAGGGATTCCAATAGGGGGATCAGAGACAGAGGCGGGAGCGGCCGGGGTCAGCAGGAGTCAGCTGACTTACGGGAGTGCAATGGGGGGGGGGGGGGGGGGGGAGCGCAGGGGGGTTAAGCAGTTACTTGGCCGTGGGGGGTGGGGGGGGTGGTTGGGGGAACTGGGTTGCTGCTGTGCTGACTGAGGGGGAGTTGAAGATAAGGGGGAGAGTCGGGCCGGGGAGCCTCCGCCTGGGGGGCTGGAGTGTGGGAGGCGCGGGCACGTGGTTGGCCTAAAAAAGGAGATGGCTAGTCGGCGGGGGGGGGGGGGGGGGGGGGCGTGTAGTCCCCTGATCCGGCTGATCACATGGAACGTGAGAGGCTTGAATGGGCCGGTCAAAAGGGTCCAGGTGTTTGCGCACTTAAAGGGGCTAACGGCAGATGTAGCCATGTTACAGGAGACGCACCTGAAGATCGTGGATCAGACCAGGCTGAGGAAGGGATGGGTGGGGCAGGTTTTTCACACTGGGCTAGACGCGAAAAACAGGGGGGTTGCAATCCTGGTGAGTAAGCGGGTGACATTTGATCCGCTAGTGGCGGATAAAGGGGGTCAATATGTGATGGTGAGTGTAAGGCTGCAGGGGGCCTGGGTGGTGCTGGTGAATGTATATGTCCCAAACTGGGACGTTGCAGGGTTCATGAAGCGGATGTTGAGTCAGATCCCAGATCTGGAGGCAGGTAATCTGATAATGGGAGGGGACTTCAACGTGGTGCTGGCACCGGCACTAGATCGGTCTAGGTCGAGGTTGGGTAAGAGGCCGGCAGCGGACAAGGTCCTGAGGGGGTTTATGGTTCAGATGGGGGGAGTGGACCCGTGGCGGTTTGCCAGGCCAAGGGCGAGGGAGTTCTCCTTCTTCTCCCATGTGCACAAGGCCTACTCGTGAATAGACTTTTTTGTGGTAAGAAGGGCACTGATCCCGAGAGTGGAGGGGGAGGAGTATTCGGCCATTGCGATTTCAGATCACGCCCCGCACTGGGTGGACCTGGATGTGGGGGAGGAGAGGGGCCAGCGCCCATTGTGGCGAATGGATGTGGGATAGCTCGCTGACGAGGAGGTTTGTGGGCAGGTTCGGGGGTGCATCCAAAGATATGTGGAGGCCAATGATAATGGGGAGGTGTCGGTGAGTGTGGTCTGGGAGGCACTGAAGGCAGTGGTCGGGGGGAGCTAATTTCAATCAGGGCTCACAGGGAGAAGATGGAGAGGGAGAGATTGGTGGGGGAGATACTGAGGGTGGATAGGAGATACGCGGAATCCCCCGAAGAGGGGCTGCTGAGGGAGCGCCGGAGCCTCCAAATGGAGTTTGACTTGCTGACCACGGGGAAAGCTGAGGCCCTGTGGAGGAGGGTACAGGGAGCAGTGTATGAGTATGGGGAGAAGGCGAGTCGGATGTTGGCGCATCAGCTGCGGAGAAGGGAGGCGGCTAGGGAAATTGGGGGAGTCAGAGATTGAGGGGGGAACACGGTGCGGAGTCCAGCTAAAATAAACAAGGTCTTTAGGGACTTTTATGGTAAGTTGTACAAGTCAGAACCCCCGGGGGGGTTGGGGTGCGGCAGTTCCTGGACCAACTGAGGTTCCCAAGGGTGGAGGAAGGGCGGGTAGAGAGCGTGGGGGCCCCGATCAAGATGGAGGAGCTAGTTAAGGGGTTGGGGAGTATGCAGGCGGGCAAGGCCCCAGGACTTGATGGGTTCCCGGTTGAATTCTACAGGAAGTTCTCGAAGCTGTTGGGCCCGTTGTTGCTGAGAACCTTTAATGAGGAGAAGGAAAAGGGAATCTTTCTCCCGATGATGTCGCAGGCTTTGATCTCGCTTATCCTCAAGCGGGATAAGGACTCGCTGCAGTGTGGCTCTTATAGGCCGATTTCGCTCCTCAACGAGGATGCCAAGCTGTTGGCAAAAGCTTTGGCCACCAGGATTGAGGATTGTGTCCCGGGAGTGAAACATGAGGACCAGACTGGGTTTGTGAAGGCCAGGCAGCTGAACACGAACGTGCGGAGGCTCCTGAATGTGATTATGATGCCCTCGGAGTGGGGGGGGGGGATGCAGAAGTGGTAGCGGCAATGGACGTGGAGAAGGCCTTTGACCGGGTGGAGTGAGAGTACCTTTGGGAGGTGTTAGGCAGATTTGGGTTCGGGGAGGAGTTCATAGGGTGGGTTAAATTGCTGTACCAGCCCCGGTGGCGAGTGTATCGTAAAACCGGCTGCGTTCAGGGTATTTTAGGTTGTACCGTGGAACGAGGCAGGGGTGCCCTTTGTCCCCCCCCTGCTCTTTGCCCTGGCGATTGAGCCGCTGGCCATGGCGTAGAGGGAGATCAGAAACTGGAGGGGGTTGGGGGGGGGGGGGATGAGGAGCACAGTGTCTCACTATATGCGGATGACCTGCTGCTGTACATTGCGCATCCGGAGGAGGGGATGGGGAGGTCATGCAGACCCTTAGGGAGTTTGGAGACTTCTCGGGATATAAGCTCAACGTGGGGAAGAGCGAGCTGTTTGTGGTGCATGAGAGGGGCCAGGAAAAGAGGTTGGAGGACCAACCTCCACTCTCACTTGAGTGAACCTCTTCACTGAAGGTGGTGAAGAGGAGTTTTCGGTATTTGGATATCCAGGTGGCTAAGAGTTGGGGGGTCTTGCATAAGCTCAATCTGGCACGGCTGGTGGACCAGATGGAGGAGGACTTCAGGAGGTGGGACATGTTGCCACTCTCCCTGGCGGGTAGTGTGCAGTCCATTAAGGTGACGGTCCTCCCCAGGTTCCTGTTCGTCTTTCAGTGCCTGCCCATTCTCACCCCAAGGCCTTCTTTAAGCGGGTAAACAGGAGCATTATGGGATTTGTGTGGGCAAATAAGACCCCGAGGGTTAAGAGGCTGTTCTTGGAGTGCAGTCGGGGGCGGGGGGGGGGGGGGGGGGAGGGGGGGGTTTGGCGCTGCCGAACCTGTACAGCTATTACTGGGCAGCGAATGTGTCTATGATTCGGAAGTGGGTAATGGAGGGAGAGGGGGCGGCGTGGAAAAGGTTAGAGGCGACGTCCTGTATAGGTACTAGTCTGGGGGTACTGGTGACGGCACCATTGCCGCTTCCGCCGACGCGGAATACCACGAGCCCGGTGGTGGCGGCGACATTAAGGATTTGGGGGCAGTGGAGACGGCATAGGGGGGAGGTAGAGGGCTCAGTCTGGGCTCCGATACGGGACAACCATAGGTTCGTTCCAGGTAGGGTAGATGGTGGGTTCCTAAGTTGGCACCGGGTGGGAATTAAAAGGATGGGGGATTTATTCATTGATGGGACTTTTGCCAGTCTGAGGGTGCTGGAGGAGAAATTTGGGTTACCTCCAGGAAATGCCTTTAGGTATATGCAGGTTTGGGTGTTCGTGAGGAGGCAGGTAGGGGAATTCCCGCTGCTGCCTGCCCGAAGGATACAGGACAGGATGGTTTCGGGCGTGTGGGTCGGGGAGAGCAAGATATCGGAGATATACCAGGAGCTGCAGGAGGCGGAGGAAGTCTCAGTGGAGGAGCTGAAGGGCAAGTGGGAGTAGGAGCTGGGTGAGGGCCTGTGGGCTGACGCCCTGGGCAGGGTCAATTCCTCTTCATCTAGCGCCAGGCTCAGCCTGATCCAGTTTAAAGTGGTGCACAGGGCACATATGACAGGGGCGAGGATAAGTAAGTTTCTTGGGGTGGAGGACAGGTGTGTGAGGTGTTCGGGGAGCCCAGCAAACCACGGCCGTATGTTTTGGGCATGCCCAGCACTTACGGAATTTTGGAAAGCCTTTGCAAAGGCTATGTCCAAGGTCTTGGATACTCAGGTAAAACTGAGCTGGGGGGATAGCGATATTTGGCATATCGGACAATCCGTGAGTGCAGGAGTCGAAAGAGGCCAGAGATCTGGCCTTTGCCTCCTTGGTAGCCCGGAAAAGGCTCTTGTTGATGTGGAGGGACGCGAAGCCCCCAAGCGTAGAGGCTTGGGTCAATGACATGGCGGGGTTTCTTAGGTTGGAGAAGATAAAGTTTGCCTTGCGAGGGTCCTTGCAGGGGTTCTCCGGGCGGTGGCAACCGTTCCTTGACTTTCTCGCGGAACCTTAGGTGGAGGTCAGCAGCAGCAACTCGGGAGGGGGGGGGGGGGGGGGGGGGCTGATTTCTTTTTCTTTTCTGTAAGGGGTGCATGCCCAATTTTGCTTTGGGATGGGTGTTAAATTGTTAATCATTTAGAGGGTTAAGTTGTTCTGTTTTGTTGGCATATTGCCCTGTTTTCTTTTGTGACATAAAAAAAAAAATCAAAGAATAGGATGTTGGAGTCAGATGGTCTGTGGAATCTAAGGGATTAAAGGTGTTATTTTCTTGCATTTGGAAATGAGGCCTTATGTGGTTCTTAACTTACAAGTAAACAGAGTCGATCTGAAATTTATTGGGGATAAGTGCTGAAATTGGTGTTTAGCTGTTACATTTTCACAGCTTTTCAGTACACTCCAAAATACAGGAATTGACTGTCAGTAGGATCACCCCTCACGGCCACCCCTGAGAAACATTTCCATTTGGAAAAACCACATCAGCATTAATTAGTTCTGGGAAGTTGCAGTTATACTTCTGTTTAAAGTGAAAACAATTTTTCAGTTTGGGTAATATTTCCTGGATTTTATGGTTAAGAATCCATAAGGGGACTTCCGGTGACGGCAGGCGGGAGGCAGCTGCGCGTTGGAGGGCTCCCGTTCGGGAACGGCATTGTCAGGGATTAACGCCCGGTCCTAGGGCCAGCGACGGCAGTAAAAGTCGGGAGGCAGCGCACAGAGAAGAAGGATGTCAAAAAACAGCAAAACAACGGTCGTGAAAAAAGCAGCTGAAAGTCCGTTGGGGAGTGGAAAGGTCACCGCGGGGTCAGCAAAGAAAATGGAGGCTGGAGCACCAGGGGAGGCCGCAGTGCTTACGGTTGAAGGAATAACTAAGGTGATGGCTGCGGAATTCGAAAAGCAGTTGGCGCAGATTGCGAAATGCATGGAGACGGTGAGGAAGGAGATGAGGGAGGTTTTGAGTGCACTGCTGGAGGAGGCGGTTTCCCCTGTGATGACGGCAGTGGCGAGCGCAGTGGCGGAGGTGCGAGAGTAAGGGGAGGCGCTGAAGGAAGTGGAGGAGACGTTATTGCAGCACGGTGATCAACTTGCCTCGATGGGGAAGGAGATGTGGAAGGTGATGGACACGAACAAGAATCTGAGAGGAAAAATGGAAGATTTGGAAAACAGATCCAGGCGACAGAATTTGAGGATTGTGGGGCTGCCCGAAGGAGTTGAAGGACCGAAGCCGACTGAGTATTTTGCCGCGATGCTGGCAAAACTATTGGGGGAGGGGGAGGATCCCTCACGATATGAACTGGATAGGGCTCATCGGTCGTGGAGGCCTGTACCAAAGGCGAGTGAGCCGCCAAGGGCAGTGACTCTGTGCTTCCGTAGGTACAGTGTGAAGGAGAAGGTCCTGAGCTGGGCCAAACAGAAGCGGGTGGTGCAGTGGGCTGGAGCTGGTATACGTGTATACCAGGACTTTACGGTGGAGCTGGGGAGGAGGCGGGCTGCCTTCAACCGGGTGAAGAGGGCACTGTACATTAGCAAGGTGCAGTGCGGCATTGTATATCCAGCGAAGCTGAGGGTGACTTATAAGCTCTGGGACTTTTATTTTGGAACGGCGGAAGCAGCGGAGGAGTTTGCGAAGGCAGAAGGACTGTGGCAGAACTGACAAATTGAGGAATGGCCATGTGCCGATGTAACCTCATGACTGTATTTTCTTCTTTTTTGTATCACTGCGCGCGGGTGTAGAGGCTAAAGGAGCCAATGTTGTATATATTTGGACAAGGGAAGGGACGGGACTTTCACTCGAAATGAGGGCTCTTTGGGGTGTAGGTGGATATGCGGGGTTTGTGTGCTAAAAGGGGATCTTTGGGCTTTCGTAGGGCCGGGCAAGGGGGAAAGGGACCCGGGCAGGGGCCCCCACGCTGGCCGGTTTAAGCCGGCCAGTGAACGGGAGTGGGGGGGGAGGGGCTGTGGCCAGCGGAGCCTGGCAGAACAGGGTCCGAGTGGTCTAGCCGGGGTGGAAAGTTGGGGGGAAGGAACCGAGGTTGGGAGGAGGAGTTTTACAAGAGGCAGTGGACGGGAGGAGCTGGAGACTTTGCGGGGGGGGGGGGGGGGGGGTACAACTCTGGGGTATCATGTACGGTACTCTCTCAGAGGCTGGATGGCATTGGTTGGGGGGGGGGGGAGCTGTGTAGATTAAGGGTGACTACGGGTAATCCCTGATTCCTTTTTGTCATTTGTTTATGTAAACATGCGGGTTGAGGTTTGGGGGTTGGTGGGCAGATGGGATCGTTGTTATTATGGGGATTGACATATCTTGCTGATTATTGTTTATTGTTGATGGGTGTAAATGTGGGAGAAAATGTGAAAAGAAGAGAATAAAAAAATAAAAAGAATCCATATGGGCTTTTGCCCAAAAAATAGTTTTGTGCACCTCTGATAAAGCATTTTGGGGTAATTTTGTAAGATTTTCTCTAACTAGTATCTTTTATCTTGTGTATGTAAAGGTTTTTTTAAAAACATTTTAATAAACATTTCAATTCCTTGAATTTTAAAAAGTTATCACTGGAGTCCTATGCTTTTGTGTTCAGTAGCTTTCCCTCCTTGTTTCTACAATGCAAAAAAAAAGATTAGATTACAATCGGACAGGACAGATTTCAATCTGTGATCTGGTTTGTTCAGCATTAACATCAGCTGCCGTCATTGCTGATGTCACCTGCTGCACCATGGATCATTGTTGTCGCATAAAGGTTAAGGGTCAGATTACCTTTACAGCTGACAAAGGAGCGGGAAAATGAGGCAGAAGCGTTGAAAACATTCAAATTATTCCACCTATTTGCAAGCATTGGCATTTCACATCACCTCACAGATGGACAACTAAACATGTTAGGTGTATAAAGGGGTGTAAATGCTACGGTCTATGGTGTAAGGCCCAGAATCGTGCATCTCATTTTTTACGCAAAAATAAGCATTCTGCAATTTCATTCTATTACTTGTGCCTGCTATCCTTCATTTTTTTTGTCATATTCAAGTATTAGTACTGCCTTCTGAATGGGCAAATTATAGGCTGCCATGCTTAGGTGGGGGAGGGGGGGGGGGTGTTTCCATCTGAACATGTGTATCTTGAATTTATAGGGAAGAAGGGAAAGAGGCCATAGCAGCTAGGAAATTCGGAACTCTGGAATCCCAGAGGCCCCAACAAATTTAATGGCAGACCCTCATATGAGTTTTTTTTCTCCACTTCCTGCTGCCAGTCAGGTGGAAAGGTTGGTCAGCTGTTGGGTGGGATGTTCTGCACTGAAAGGCTGCAACCATGGAGCAAAGACGAAAGGAACGAGACACACATCAGTGGATGGAGGTTAGGAGAGGGGGATTTAAGAAATTGTGGGTTAGAGGGGAAGATCTGAAGGTGCGGGGGGGGGAGGGGGGAGGCAGTGGGGAATTGAAGAGATTACAGGTCCGACGAGAAGATCGTAGGAAGGGTGGGTGACTTTGGATTGGGGGTGGGAGGTTGCTCAACAGCCTCACTAGTGTATCTAAATAACTGACTCACTTCTGGAGGCCAGGTTATTTACCCACCCCTAACCCAACACCGAAAAAAAGGGAGATTGGTGAATTCAAGGCAGGTTGGGACTTAAATTCAGAGTTCTGAAATTTTAATCTCCTCCCTCATGATGTTTCATTTCATAAATTTGTGAAACAGTGAACAGGAGGAAACTGTGTTGCTTTGCTATATTGTGATATATAGATAACTGTTTCTAAAACTGTTGTATAATATATAGCTGAAAAAAGTGATCCAACATTGCCGCAAATTAGTGGCAATGTCCTCCATCATTTTGATCAGTTACAATGGGCGGGATTCTCCGATCCCCCGCCGGGTCGGAGAATCGTCGGGGGCTTGCGTGAATCCCGCCCCCATCATGTCCCGAATTCTCCCCCACCAGCGATTCGGCAGGGGCGGGAATCGCGCCGCGCCAGTCGGCGGGCCCACCTCCGGCGATTCTCCGGCCTGCAATGGGCCGAAGTCCCGCCGCTGTCAACCCTCTCCCGCCGGCGTGGATCTAACCACCTACCTTACTGGCGGGTGCAGGCAGCGCGGGCGCGCTCCGGGGTCTTGCGATCTGGCCCCGGGGGGTGCCCCCACTGAGGCCTAGCCCGCGATCAGGGCCCACCGATCCGCGGGCGGGCCTGTGCCGTGGGGGCACTCTTTTTCTTCTGCCATCGCCATGGTCTTCACAATGGCAGAGTCGGAAGAGACCCCCTCCCCTGCGCATGCGCGGGGATGACATCAGCAGCCGCTGACGCTCCCGCACATGCGCGGACCCGCGCACCAGCCGGTGGAGTGCCAACCACTCCGACGCGGGCCTAGCCCCTCAAGGTGATGGTTTGGCCGCTAAAGGTGCGGAGACCTCCGCACCTTTGGGGCGGACCGACGCCGGAGTGGTTCCCGCCACTCCATCACGCCGGGACCCACCGCCCCACCGGGTAGGGGAGAATCCCGCCCATGATAGGTGTTTACTCTGACTGACTGTAAACAACATTTTTAGAGTTGTACGGGAATACATGTTACTTTTTATTAAAATTTTCAACATTTTAACAACAATATACAACCCCCCCACCCCAAATTACACCTGGATAGTGACCAAGTCCCCAAAATGTAAACAAACAAACCCCATCTCTGGTGGAACCCCACATTCGCCTCTCGGTGCAAAGTCCATCTTCTCCAAACACAGGAACTCCATTAGATTCCCCAGTCACGCCGAGGAACAGGGGGAGAAGCTGACTTCCACCCCAACAGAATACGCCTGCGGGCAATCAATGAGCTGAAGCCTAAAACGATTGTCCCCACTCCTGTCCACAAGTCTAGCAGGTCTGACACCCCGAATTTGGCCTCCAGAGGACTCGGTTTCAAGTCCACATGCAGAACATCAGTCATGGTGAAAAATGAGCCCCAAAATTTCTCCAACTTCAGGCAGGACCAGAACAATATGGGCATGATTGGCAGTGCCGCTCTCAGACCACTCGCAACTATCCTTCACCCCCTTAAACTTTCGAGTCATCCTTGCCTTTAAGTGCATCCAATGTACTATTTTTAACTGAATCAACCCCAACCTCGCACACGAGTTGAGGCATTGACCCTTTGCAGCACTTTGCACCATAATCTTTCTTCCAGCCCCTTCTCCAACTCTTCCTCCCACTTGGCCTTAAACCCTTCCATGGACTCCTTGTCCTCAGCCATGATCCTACTGTAGATCTCTAAATCCACCCCACTCTCCAGCCCCCTGACCAACAGCACCTCCTCCAACAATGAGGAGGATGGCGCCACAGAATGTTTGGCAAGTTTCTTGCCTGTTGGTCAGGAGGCTGGATATATCTGCATATACCTGAAGCCCTCCTCACACTGTAGCCCATACTTCACCCCCAACTCCTCCAAACTTGCGAACTGCCCTTCCAGAAACAGATCCTTCATCTCTTCTATCCTTTCTCCTCCCATCCCCGGAACCTTGCATCCATCCTGCCTGGCCCGAAACCATGATTCCCTCTTATCGGCACCACCCTCGAGCCTGCCCTCCACTTGAAGTTCTGCTGGAATTGCCTCCAAATCTTCAGCGTGGCTATCACTACAGGATTACTGGAAAATTTCCCCGGGGTGAATGGTAACGGCGCTGTTGCCATAAATTTGTTTATGCTCCTCTTGTCATTTGTAAGCCACGGGGAACTACCACTAGCAGAAAGGAATACCTACTAGCAATACACATCAAATGCAAGACTTGATGAATTCCTGGGAGGTTCTAGTGGACGACCCAGAAGCCTCCCAAAAATTGAGTCTGTAACAATCCTATTGAACTTTGATGAAAGTATTATTTCAGCATTCTCTTTTAAAAATTTATTTATTTATTTATTTTTTTTTTTTTTTTTAAAGAGTACCCAATTCATTTTTCCAATTAAAGGGCAATTTAGTGTGGTCAATTCACCTACCCTGCGCATCTTTGGATTGTGGGGGCGAAACCCACGCAAACACGGGGAGAATGTGCAAACTCCACACAGTGCAAACTCCACACAGTGACCCAGAGCCGGGATCGAACCTGGGACCTCAGCGCCGTGAGACTGCAGTGCTACCACTGCGCCACCGTGCTGCCCCTTATTTCAGCATTCTCAAACTTATTTGCTTTCATATTGGAAAATTAGGGAAACCACATGAGATGCATCAAATTGTCCTGAGCTAAACTATCTAATTTTATCAGCAACACTACTTTCCCATTCTTTTTCATCAAAACTGACACACTTCAAAAGAACTCATGCAAACTGCTGGCAAAAAAGAAAAGGGCATTTATTATTATTCAATAATTAAGTATGAAAACTTGTACGGAAATATCTAAAAAGGACATACTAAGTTATTCATTTTTGCTTAGTTTCACATAACAAGTCTTTTGTGGCCAAAACGAAATCATCTTTAAAATAAACTAGATTAAGCTGATCTATGCTTCTATTTCAAATAGAGCAATATAAATCCTGAAGTTTTGATTTACACTTTTTTTGATGAACATTGCCACAAAATGCAACAATTCAGAGTAACCTTATGTTTCCCATTAATTAAAAAAAATTCCTGAAAAAATGCTCAAAATGTTTAATTCTACAATGAATTACTTTGATGTGCAGTCACTGCTATTAGACTACCCTCACGATACATGACAATAGAAAGTAGTAGCTTTGAATATTTTTTTCTATTGTTCACACAAACTGAATGGGTTTTGAGCGAGTTAAATCCTCATGGTTTGGAAAATAAAGTATGTCACTTAATCAAGTGGATGATTATTTTGGAATGTTTATCCTGTTCGAATAGACAGGATGACATTCCTTTTCCTCGTATATCTCTTTTTACATAAAACATTTAAGTAATATTTAAACTTCAAACTTACCTCATGCCTAAATGCTTTGGCTTGTTCTTCGCAACCTGGCAAACTCAGTATAAATTCAGATACCTACGGATAATACCAGAGACACATTAATTTCACAATAAAAAGCAACCAGATATTACTGAAATTTAACAATAAAGGCACAAACATTCAAATACCTACACAAGGGTACTTAATATTTAGCAATCTGACTATTATTAGCTAGACATCTCAATTGAGCAGAGAGGTATGCAGCTTCATAACTGTAGGGTTTTGCCAGAAAAACATGAACAAGGAGCTTTAACAAAGAGTCTTCCAGATTCAAAATGTTAGCTCTCTTCTCTCTCCACAGATGCTGGCAGACGTACTGAGATTGTCCAGTATTTTCTGTTTTTGTTTGTGAACAAAGAGAGATGGGGGAACTAAATGTTGACACTGATTGGAGGTACACAATAAATGCAAGAGATTAGAGGAAGAAATGTCAGGAAAGTCCAATAAATTGAGTTTGTGACAAACCTGCTGAACTCTGGGAAAGCATCTGTGTTAAAAATTAATGAGCACTGAGGGCAAATGTATTCTAACTGATGGCAGCTAATTCTAACTCATGGCTATAGTTAGGTACCTCGTAACTTAATAAGAATGAAGGGAGGTTCATGTTAAGAAACCCCTAGGATAGCCCCGAGGATAAAGAATAGTAATTATTTAAATAATGCCAAAACACATACAACGAAAGTCAAAACATTAATGCACTTTTCATGACTGGATCTGAGTAACCTAATCCTTATCTTGCAATAATGTTTTAAAGCTCTGCACAATAAAAAGGAATGTAATTGGGATATCCAGTTTTCCCCCAAAGTAATTAAAAATTATACATGCTTGACATGTGCCTGTTGAAGGTACAGTCAACAAAATCTTGCAACAAAGTACATCACCCAGATGAGTCATTATATAAATGAGGGAAAAAAAGTCACATTTTGCTGTTGCAGAATATGCTGTATACTGGATTTGATCCATGCACATTTAGGTTTATACAATTTTTGTGTGATGCATTTCACTGCTATTGCAACTAGTTTTCTTTGAACATTCTCATCCTTGCTGAAAGTGCTCTCTAATAAGAATGCAGCAACAACATCTGGACATCTGGGACCTGAGTGAATGGGAAAAATAACTGTGTATCTCCATAACTGATCACATTGCAGGATTGTGTCATGATCTGTAAAGACTAGGTTAGTGTGGGTGAATTCAATATCAAATCGGGTGCAGAGAAATCAATGCGGAGAAGGAAAGACAGATTGGATTAACAGAGAGAAAAGGAGGGACAGGAAGGAAAATTTAAAGCAAAATGGCTGGGATTTTCGAGCCGCGCCCCCAGCCAACATTTTCTGGTCCATTGACTTTTGGTTGCGCTCAGAATTTCCCGTTCTTGCACAAGATGAGTCCCGCTCAAAAATCCAATGTGAGAAACTACATTTCAAAAATCTTCCACTGTAATCAAAAGTTATGACAATGAATGAGACTCGACAGGTCTCTCAGGCCATCAAGGCAGATGGGGAAAGGGCAGGAAAGCCGACGATCAGACATGATTGTGTTGAGTGGGGGAAGCAGGCTCAAGGGGCCATATGCCCTACTCTGATTACTTTTGTTCTTGAGTACACTTGTGCAAGTTTATTTTCAACGTCAGAGAAGTTGATTAGCAGTAATGAAACCATTATATCATTAAAAAAGTCCTCAACTTGAAATGACGACTTAAATTTCTATGGTGGATTTTGTTCAATGTGAATATCTTGAGTACACTTATGATACAATTAACATAATTTTTTAACTAGAAGTGTAGAGAAAGAAATGTTAGTTATGATTAATTTCATGATTTGACTTACTCCTTGATAATTTGGCAAGAAAAGTTTAACTCATTCATTCACTAGCTTATATTGTATCATATAAAAAGGAGTTGATAATTTTAATATCATTTTGACTATCTGATGCAAGCAAGTCAAATTCTCATACCAAGCCTTGATTTTAATCTAGGTTGGGTGTGTGGATGCTGAAATTGGTGGAAATCTGTCCACCCTGCCTCTCCCCACTCTGATCTTAACTCATGTTACTGTTCCCCCACGGACTCGTGCCTGAAGACATCAGGGATGACAAGAGTTGATGGTGAGGAATGGGATATTGTAAGGCTGCAGGTTCACAACTTATGGGCCAGGTTTAGAGAACCCCAAAGTGTATCATGGAGTTCACCTGACCCACAACTTTTAATAGATTGTGGTATGGGGAGCACACGGCCCACTCTACAGGTGTGGTACAGCAGAAATGGAAAAGTATTTTTTTAAAGCAAAACAATGTTTATTCTATGAACTCAAGTTAACCTTTTCAAAACATAGTGAACATCTTAGCAACCATTAATTCAAATACAACCCCCAAAGAATACAACACTAGCAATCCTTTAAGCTTTCCTTTTAACATCCATTAGACTTAAAACACCTTTTACCAGAAGCACATTAGTTTTACATTCACTACTGAGAACATTTATAATTCTGAATTCACCAAATGATCAAGAGATAGTCTTTTCATGGCAGACAGATCAACAGTGCACATGCTCTGTCTGGCTTCAGCTCCAACACTGAAAAACCTAAAACACACCCTGCAGCAAACAGCCTAAAACAAAAGTAAAACGCTGACAGACAGCCCAGCTCTACCCACTCTCTGACATCACTGCAGTCGTAAACACCCATTTCTTAAAGGTACTCTCACTACAGATATTTATATACACACCCATTTATAAACACCCATTTCTTAAAGGTACTCTCACTACAGATATTTATATACACATCCATTTATAAACACCCATTTCTTAAAGGTACTCTCACATGAAACTAGGCACCTAAAGAATTGTTCCTGGAAAATTGTGTGACAGATAATCTAGAATGACCACGGAGGTGAGCCGGGAAGACACAAAGTCTAATGTGGTACAGTCAGGTGCACTCCTACTCTTTTTAAAAGATCGCGGCCTAGTTTCGGGAGCCGTTCAGAGGAGGAGGAGGAGCAGTCTCTGTCAGGGAGAGAACCTGAGAACATCTAAGGCACTCAGAAGGTAAGTAAGTGATTGTTACTCATTTTTACTTTTATACCTTTTTCAAATTGTGTGTGTCGGGGGGAAACTGAAGTGACATCACAGAAAAGCTGTGACCGAAGTGGCTGGTTGGGAATCTACACTAAATTAAAAAAATTAAGCATTGGTAACTAATTAAACATAATTACTTAATTATAATTTAGAGGGGTATCTAAGCCAGAGATCGGAGAGTACTATATTTAGCTTTCGCATTTATATTAGAAATCTAGTACTAGGAAACAGATAGTTAACAGTAACTTTGAAAAAATTAAAAAATATATAAAAAGTTTTTAAAAAAAAAAACTTTTAATTTTAATTAATTGACGCAATGTCAGTTAGAGGGGTGCAGTGCTCTGACTGTGAGATGTGGCAGGTCCGGGAGGCTTCCAGCGTCCCGGATGGCTTCATCTGCAGAAAGTGCACCCAACTGGAGCTCCTCACAGACCGCATAGTTCGGTTGGAGCAGCAATTGGATGCACTTAGGAGCATGCAGGTGGCGGAAAGCGTCATAGATCGCAGTTATATAAATGTGGTCACACCCAAGGTGCAGGCAGAGAAATGGGTGACCACCAGAAAGGGCAGGCAGTCAGTGCAGGAATACCCTGTGGTTGTCCCCCTCTCGAACAGGTATACCCCTTTGGATACTGTCAGGGGGGATAGCCTATCAGGGGAAAACAGCAGCAGCCAGAGCAGTGGCACCACGGCTGGCTCTGATGTTCAGAAGGGAGGGTCAAAGCGCAGAAGAGCGATAGTAATAGGGGACTCTATAGTCAGGGGCACAGATAGGCGCTTCTGTGGACGTGAAAGAGACTCCAGGATGGTATGTTGCCTCCCTGGTGCCAGGGTCCAGGATGTCTCCGAACGGGTAGAGGGCATCCTGAAGGGGGAGGGCAAACAGGCAGCGGTCATTGTACATATTGGTACTAACGACATAGGCAGGAAGGGGCATGAGGTCCTGCAGCATGAGTTCAGGGAGCTAGGCAGAAAGTTAAAAGACAGGACCTCTAGGGTTGTAATCTCGGGATTACTCCCTGTGCCACGTGCCAGTGAGGCTAGAAATAGGAAGATAGAGCAGCTAAACACGTGGCTAAACAGCTGGTGTAGGAGGGAGGGTTTCCATTATCTGGACCACTGGGAGCTCTTCCGGGGCAGGTGTGACCTATATAAGGACGGGTTGCATCTAAACCGGAGAGGCATAAATATCCTGGCCGCGAGGTTTGCTAGTGTCACACGGGAGGGTTTAAACTAGTATGGCAGGGGGGTGGGCACGGGAGCAATAGGTCAGAAGGTGAGAGCATTGAGGGAGAACTAGGGAATAGGGACAGTGGGGCTCTGAGGCAGAGCAGACAGGGAGAAGTTGCTGAACACAGCGGGTCTGGTGGCCTGAAGTGCATATGTTTTAATGCAAGAAGTATTACGGGTAAGGCAGATGAACTTAGAGCTTGGATTAGTACTTGGAACTATGATGTTGTTGCCATTACAGAGACCTGGTTGAGGGAAGGGCAGGATTGGCAGCTAAACGTTCCAGGATTTAGATGGTTCAGGCGGGATAGAGGGGGATGTAAAAGGGGAGGCGGCGTTGCGCTACTGGTTAGGGAGAATATCACAGCTGTACTGCGGGAGGACATCTCAGAGGGCAGTGAGGCTATATGGGTAGAGATCAGCAATAAGAAGAGTGCAGTCACAATGTTGGGGGTTTACTACAGGCCTCCCAACAGCCAGCGGGAGATAGAGGAGCAGATAGGTAGACAGATTTTGGAAAAGAGTAAAAATAACAGGGTTGTGGTGATGGGAGACTTCAACTTCCCCAATATTGACTGGGACTCACTATGCCAGGGGCTTAGACGGGGCGGAGTTTGTAAGGAGCATCCAGGAGGGCTTCTTAAAACAATATGTAGACAGTCCAACTAGGGAAGGGGCGGTACTGGACCTGGTATTGGGGATATGAGCCCGGCCAGGTGGTAGATGTTTCAGTACGGGAGCATTTCGGTAACAGTGACCACAATTCAGTAAGTTTTAAAGTACTGGTGGACAAGGATAAGAGTGGTCCTAGGATGAATGTGCTAAATTGGGGGAAGGCTAATTATAACAATATTAGGCGGGAACTGA
Organism: Scyliorhinus torazame; assembly: GCF_047496885.1. Taxonomy (NCBI): domain Eukaryota; kingdom Metazoa; phylum Chordata; class Chondrichthyes; order Carcharhiniformes; family Scyliorhinidae; genus Scyliorhinus; species Scyliorhinus torazame. The sequence continues at coordinate 208,528,776 of NC_092710.1, forward strand.
AGAACATAGATTGGGGGCGGATGTTTGAGGGCAAATCAACATCTGACATGTGGGAGGCTTTCAAGTGTCAGTTGAAAGGAATTCAGGACCGGCATGTTCCTGTGAGGAAGAAGGATAAATACGGCAATTTTCGGGAACCTTGGATAACGAGAGATATTGTAGGCCTCGTCAAAAAGAAAAAGGAGGCATTTGTCAGGGCTAAAAGGCTGGGAAAAGACGAAGCCTGTGTGGAATATAAGGAAAGTAGGAAGGAACTTAAGCAAGGAGTCAGGAGGGCTAGAAGGGGTCACGAAAAGTCATTGGCAAATAGGGTTCAGGAAAATCCCAAGGCTTTTTACACGTACATAAAAAGCAAGAGGGTAGCCAGGGAAAGGGTTGGCCCACTGAAGGATAGGCAAGGGAATCTATGTGTAGAGCCAGAGGAAATGGGCGAGGTACTAAATGAATACTTTGCATCAGTATTCACCAAAGAGAAGAAATTGATGGATGTTGAGTCTGGAGAAGGGTGTGTACATAGCCTGGGTCACATTGAGATCCAAAATGACGAGGTGTTGGGTGTCTTAAAAAATATTAAGGTAGATAAGTCCCCAGGGCCTGATGGGATCTGCCCCAGAATACTGAAGGAGGCTGGAGAGGAAATTGCTGAGGCCTTGACAGAAATCTTTGGATCCTCACCGTCTTCAGGGGATGTCCCGGAGGACTGTAGAATAGCCAATGTTGTTCCTCTGTTTAAGAAGGGTAGCAAGGATAATCCAGGGAACTACAGGCCGGTGAGCCTTACTTCAGTGGTAGGGAAATTACTGGAGAGAATTCTTCGAGACAGGATCTACTCCCATTTGGAAGCAAATGGACGTATTAGTGAGAGGCAGCATGGTTTTGTGAAGGGGCGGTCGTGTCTCACTAACTTGAAAGAGTTTTTCGAGGAGGTCACTAAGATGATTGATGCAGGTAGGGCAGTGGATGTTGTCTATATGGACTTCAGTAAGGCCTTTGACAAGGTCCCTCATGGTAGACTAGTACAAAAGGTGAAGTCACATGGGATCAGGGGTGAGCGGGCAAGGTGGATACAGAACTGGCTAGGCCATAGAAGGCAGAGAGTAGCAATGGAAGGATGCTTTTCTAATTGGAGGGCTGTGACCAGTGGTGTTCCACAGGGATCAGTGCTGGGACCTTTGCTCTTTGTAGTATATATAAATGATTTGGAGGAAAATGTAACTGGTCTGATTAGTAAGTTTGCAGACGACACAAAGGTTGGTGGAATTGCGGATAGCAATGAGGACTGTCAGAGGATACAGCAGGATTTAGATTGTTTGGAGACTTGGGCGGAGAGATGGCAGATGGAGTTTAATCCGGACAAATGTGAGGTAATGCATTTTGGAAGGTCTAATGCAGGTAGGGAATATACAGTGAACGGTAGAACCCTCAAGAGTATTGAAAGTCAAAGAGATCTAGGAGTACAGGTCCACAGGTCACGGAAAGGGGCAACACAGGTGGAGAAGGTAGTCAAGAAGGCATACGGCATGCTTGCCTTCATTGGCCGGGGCATGGAGTATAAGAATTGGCAAGTCATGTTGCAGCTGTATAGAACCTTAGTTAGGCCACACTTGGAGTATAGTGTTCAATTCTGGTCGCCACACTACCAGAAGGATGTGGAGGCTTTAGAGAGGGTGCAGAAGAGATTTACCAGAATGTTGCCTGGTATGGAGGGCATTAGCTATGAGGAGCGGTTGAATAAACTTGGTTTGTTCTCACTGGAACGAAGGAGTTTGAGGGGCGACCTGATAGAGGTCTACAAAATTATGAGGGGCAAAGACAGAGTGGATAGTCAGTGGCTTTTCCCCGGGGTAGAGGGGTCAATTACTAGGGCGCATAGGTTTAAGGTGAGAGGGGCAAGGTTTAGAGTAGATGTACGAGGCAAGTTTTTTTACACAGAGGGTAGTGGGTGCCTGGAACTCGCTACCGGAGGAGGTGGTGGAAGCAGGGACGATAGTGACATTTAAGGGGCATCTTGACAAATATATGAATAGGATGGGAATAGAGGGATATGGACCCAGGAAGTGTAGAAGATTGTAGTTTAGTCGGGCAGCATGGTCGGCACGGGCTGGAGGGCCGAAGGGCCTGTTCCTGTGCTGTACATTTCTTTGTTCTTTCTGGTCCACAAGAAACTTTAAAAAGAATGATACTTACTTTGTTTTTTTCCTGGCCAAGATCCTTCCTGCCAACATCTTTTACAGAGAAGGCTGTGAGATGATTCAGACATGTGATTTTACCACAATGACATCAGACTGGCTTTGCCTCAAATTAGACCCCCTGCTTCTCTAAGCTGTGTAGCTGTTCCAAATCCAGAAAATTGTCATATAAAACACAAGTGTCATGAGTGGCTCAAGTATTTCCCAAACCTAACTTTAATACCCCACCAGGTAGCCTGGGTCGCACTTGGGGCTTGAGTATTTTCCAAAATGTTTTGCAATATTTGACCAGTATTTATTCTTACGTTGGTACAATGGAAGAAGTTAACTGGTCAGTAACTAGAAGGTTATTCTCCTTATGACAAAATAAACAGATTGCAAAGTTAAGGGCCGGGATTCCCCAAGCCCGTGCCGGGTCGGAGAATCGGCGGTGACACCGGAAATTCCCATCACGCCGGTGGGATGCGATTCACTGGCCACTGGAGAATCGGCGGCAGTCGTGCGCGCGCGCGCCGATTCTCCGCAGTTGACCGGCCGAGCTCCCGCCGATTTCTGCCGGCGTGGTTCCAACTTGGTACCAACCGGTGGGAGCTCAGACCCGCCGCCGCGGTGGCCATCCTGGTGGGGGGCAAGGGGATCAGACTCGGGGGGGGGGGCACGCCCGCAATTAGGGGCTACCAATCAGCGGGCGCACGTGATCTGGAGGGGGCTTACCTCCTTCTGTGCGGGCCCACTGTGTCGCTACGCCATGTTGCATGGCGCCGGCGTGGAAACAGCCACCAAGCGCATGCACTGGCGCGGAAATGGCCACCACGTGCCGGTGTTGCAGGGCCGCGTATCCCGGAGCAGCGCGCAGCACTCCAGTGCCGTGCTGGCCCCCTGTGGCCCACTGAATTGCTGGGCCAAGAGGCCCGTTGACGCCAGCGTGAAACACTCCGGTGTTTATGCCGGCGTCAACACTTGGCTGGGATTTTGGAGAATCCCGGCCAAGGTATGGCAGGCAGCTTGGCTGAGTGAAACGTGCTTCCTGTGATATGTGGGAAATCATGGATGCACCATGTGTCCCAGAGAAACATATCTGCAATCTCAAATCTCCCTCTGGGGATGTTAGTCTTGGTCCTGCTGAGGTGAAATTTGTCCCATCTCGTCAGGCCCCACCTGCCACAGAACTAGTCCTTATGCCTCAGAAATCAGATGCCCTCTCACCTATGTAATTTTTCTAGCCATATTTTTTCTTTTAAATTCAGAGTGCCCTATTCATTTTTTCCAATTAAGGGGCAATTTAGCGTGGCCAATCCACCTAGCCGGCACATCTTTGGGTTGTGGGGGCGAAACCCACGCAAACACGAGGAGAATGTGCAAACCCCACATGGACAGTGACCCAGAGCCGGGATCAAACCTGGGACCTCGGCGCCATGAGGCAACAGGGCTAACCCACTGCACCACCATACTGCCCTATTTTCCTAGCCTGGGGCGTCATTCTCCGACCCCCCAGCGGGTTGGAGAATGGCCGTTGGCCGCCGTGAACCCCGCCCCCGCCGGTTGCCGAAGTCTCCGGTACTGGATATTGGGCGGGGGCGGGAATCGGGCCGCGCCGGTTGGCGAGACCCCCCGCTCGATTCTCCGGCCTGGATGGGCCGAAGTCCCACCGAGAAATTGCCTGTCCTGCCGGCGTAAATTAAAGTAGCTATTTACCGGCGGGACAAGGCGGCGTGGGCGGGCTCCGGGGTTCTGGGGGGGGGCGCGGGGCGATCTGACCCCAGGGGGTGCCACCACGGTGGCCTGGCCCGCGATTGGGGCCCACCGATCCGCGGGCAGGCCTGTGCTGTGGGGGCACTCTTTCCCTTCAGCCTCCGCAACGGTCTCCACCATGGCGGAGGCGGAAGAGACTCTCCCCACTGCGCATGCGCGGGAAACTGTCAGCGGCCGCTGACGCTCCCGCGCATGCGCCGCCCCGAATGTCATTTCCGCGCCAGCTGGCGGGGCAACAAACGCCGTTTCCGCCAGCTGGCGGGGCGGAAATCCCTCCGGCGTCGGCCTAGCCCCTCAATGTCGGGGCTCGGCGCGATGCCTGTCTGATTGGCGCCGGTTTGGGCGCCAGCCGGCGGACATCGCGCCGTTGGGGGAGAATTTCGCCCCATATGTTCAATCACTCAAACCTCCTATTCCTCACACACAGTCACTAGCATGTGGCACTGGGACTAATCTTGAGATTACAGCTTTTGAGGTCCTGCTTTTTCCATTTATTTTCTGACTCCCTAAAATCAGCTTTCATGACTTTGTCCCTCTTTCTGCCTGTGTCATTGGTACAAATATGGAACATAAGCTCTGGCTGTTAACCCTGCCCCACATCCGCTCTGTAACAACATTGACCATGGCACCAGAGAGGCAACACACCATCCTGGAGTCATGTCTGCAGTTGCAGAAATGCTTAGTCTGTTCCCCTAACTAATGAACCCCCTATCACTATTGGCTTTCCGCTCTTTATTCTCCCCTCCTGTGCACCAGAGTCATCCATGGTGCCATGGATTTAGCTCTTGCTACAATCCTCTGAGGAACCATCATCCTCACTTGTATCCAAAGTGGGAAACTGGTGGAAAACTGGTTCGCAATCAAAATCGACTTGGGAATCATGCACTACCTGGCCACCCATTCCCTCTCTGTCTGCATGCTCCTAATCTGCAGTTCGTCGGCCTCTCTAACAATGGTGCCTACATAGATCTGTGCCTCACAAATGCACCACAGTGACTCCAGCCACCACTCGAGTTCTGAAACCTGGAGCTCAAGCTTTTGCAGCCTGTTTTGAGGGTTTAAAACTAAGTTGGCAGAGGGGTGGGGACCTGATAAATAACTCAAATTGTAAGGAAGCAAAACTGGTAACAGAAAGTAGAAATGTAGCAAGGCAGATAAAGCAAAGGCAAGTATCAAATAGGATCAGATGACAAAGTTTAAGGGCATTGTATCTGAATGCACACAACAGTCGCAATAATAGATGATTTGAAGGCACAAATAGAAGTTAATGGGTAAGCTTTAATTGCCATTCCACAGCTGTGTTTACAGCGTGACCAGACTGGGATCTGAATATTTAGAGATATTCATCATTTAGGAAGGATAGGCTGAGGGGATATAGTTCATATTGAAGCTGGGTCCCAAATCTGGACAAATCTGAAGGTACGAGGGGCAAGTTGGCGATGGTGGTTCAGAAAACACATTAACAGATTTGACGGTAGACAGGCAGTGGCTAATATATAAAGAAGTATTGTATGGTTAACGACAAATATATATTCCTCTAAGACACAAAAACCCAACAAAGGTTAAAAAATTATTAAAGATGGTATTAAATCAAAGGAAGTGGATTATAAGGTTGCGGGGAAAATTGATAAGCTTGAGGATTGGGAGCAATTCAGAATCCAACAAAGGATAACCAAGAAACTGATAAAGAAAGGGAACAAACAATGTGAATGCAAGATAACAAGTAACATGAAAGCAGACTATAAAATTTCTTCAGTATGTGAAAAGGAAAAAATTAGCAAGGAAAAATGCAGGTCCATTGCAGAGGGAGACAGGAGAATTTATAAAGAAGAATAATCACTTTGTGTCTGCTTTCACGGAAGTACATACAGAAAATTTCTTAGAAATATGAGGGAACCAAGAGAAAATGAGGAACTAAAAGAAGTTAGTATTAAAGAGGTATTACTCAAACAAATTATTGATAAATCCCCTGGGCCAGATGAACTGCACTCTAGGTTGCTAGAGATATAGTGGGTGCATTGGTGGATATCTTTTCAGATTCTATAGATTCTGGAAAAGTTCCTTCAGACTGAAAAGTAGCAAAAGTAATCCTACTATTTAAGAAGGGAGGGAGAAAGGAAAAGGAGAACTTCATTCAGACCTGTTAGTTTGACACCAGTAGTAGGGAAAATGTTATAAAGAATGTGATCAGTAGGCATTTGGAAAATAATGATATGATTGGGCAGAGTCAACATGGTTTTATGAAAGGGAACTCATGCTTCACAAATGTGTTGGGAGTTTTTGGAGGATGTTACTTGTAGCATTGATAAAGGAGAACCTTTGGTGTATTTGGATTTTCAAAAAGGCCCCTAAGAATGTTAGTAAACAGCATTAGAGCACATGGGATTGGGGTAATATACTGCTATGGATTGAGAATTGGCTAACAGACATGTGGGGCTAAACATAGCATTTCCAAACTTGTGAGAAGGATGTAAGGAACTTCAAAGGGATTTGGAAAGGCTAAGGTGAAGGGGCAAGAACATAGCGTATGGAATCTAATGTGAATAAGCATGAAGTTATCCACTTTGGTAAAAAATGAAGAAACACAGGTTGTTTATTAAATGATGAGAGTTTGGGAAGTGCAGGAGTCTGATGGGACCTGGGTGTTGTTGTTCATTAATCACGAAACGCTAATGTGCAGCTACAGCAAGTAATTATAATAATAATCTTTTATTATTGTCACAAGTAGACTTACATTAACACTCCAGTGAAGTTACTGTGAAAAGCCCCTAGTCGCCACACTACGGCACCTGCTCGGGTACACAGAGGGAGAATTCAGGATGTCCAAATTACCTAATGGCCCATATTTTGGGACTTGTGGGAGGAAACCGGAGCACCCGAGGAAACCCATGCAGACACGGGGAGAATGTGCAGACTGCACAGACTCAAGCCAGGAATCGAACCAGGGAGCCTGGCGCTGTGAAGCAACAGTTCTAACCACTGTGCTACCGTGCTGCCCTTGGCAAACAGCATGTCGATCTTCATCGTTAAGGGATCAGAGTACAGGAGTAAAAATGCCTTGCTGCAATTGTATAGAGCCTTGGTGAGACCGCACCTGGAGCATTGTATATAGATTTGGTATCTTTATCTGAGGAAGGATATGTTTGCTACTGAAGGAGTGCGACGGAGGTTCACCTGACTAAACCCTGGAGTGCCAGGATGGTTTTAGGAGAGATTGTGGATACTTGGGCTGTATTCTCTGGAGTTTAGTAGAATAAGAAGTAATCTCATTGAAACCCACTAATTCCTTGCAGGGTGTGATGGGGTACAGTCTAGCGCTCGGTTATACAGTCTCAGAACAAGAACCGAGCCATTTAAGACTGAGATGAGGTGGAATTTCTTCACTCAGAAGGTGCTAAATCTTTAGAATTGTCTACCCCAGAGGGTAGTTACTGAAGCTACTGAGAAATCGAGTATGTTCAATACAGAAAATCAATAAGATTTCTGGACACGAATGACATCAAAGGATATGGGGACAGTAGGAAGTGACATGAGTAGATAATCAGCCATGATCTAATAGAATGGCAGAGTAGTCTCGCCGAGCCGAATGGCCTATTCCTACTCCCTAAGTGACAATGTTTTCCAGGTGACACTTTGATAAGGAGGGAACAAGGACTTATCTGATGCTCAATTATTTAACATGGTTAAAGGATGGTCACGACTGGGAGTTAAATATCCAAGGGTATCAAACTATTCGGAAGGACAGAGTGGATGGTAAAGGAGGTGGTGTAGCTCTGTTATTTAAGGATGACATCCGGGCAATAGTAAGGGATGACATCGGTGCCAAGGAGGATAAGGTTGAATCCATTTGGGTAGAAATCAGGAATAGGAAGGTGAAAAAGTCACTGATAGGAGTAGTCTATAGGCCACCAAATAGTAACATTATGGTGGGGCAGGCAATAAACAAAGAAATAACTGATGCATGTAGAAATGGTACAGCAGTTATCATGGAGATTTTAATCTACATGTCGATTGGTTTAACCAGGTTGGTCAAGGCAGCCTTGAGGAGGAGTTTATAGAATGTATCCGCGATAGTTTCCTAGAACAGTATGTAATGGAACCGACGAGGGAACAAGCGGTCCTAGATCTGGTCATGTGATATGAGACAGGATTGATTAATGATCTCATAGTTAAGGATCCTCTCGGAAGGAGCGATCATAATAATGGTGGAATTTAAAATACAGATGGAGGGTGAGATTGTAAAATCAAGCACTAGTGTTTTGTGCTTAAACAAAGGAGATTATAATGGGATGAGAGAAGAGCTAGCTAAGGTAGATTGGGAGCAAAGACTTTATGGTGAAACAGTTGAGAACCTTCCAAGCGATCTTTCACAGTGCTCAGCAAAGGTTTATACCAACAAAAAGGAAGGACGGTAGAAAGAGGATAAATCGACCATGGATATCTAAGGAAATAAAGGAGAGTATCAATTTGAAGGAAAAAGCATACAAAGTGGCAAAGCTTAGTGGGAGACTAGAGGACTGGGAATTCTTTAGGGGGCAACAGAAAACTACTAAAAAAGCTATAAAGAAGAGTAAGATAGATTATGAGAGTACACTTGCTCAGAATATAAAAACAGACAGTAAAGGTTTCTGCAAATATATAAAACAAAAAAGAGTGGCTAAGGTAAATATTGGTCCTTTAGAGGATGCGAAGGGAGATTTAATAATGGGAGATGGGGAAATGGCTGAGGAACTGAACAGGTTTTTTGGGTCGGTCTTCACAGTGGAAGACTCAAATAACGTGCCAGTGACTGATGGAAATGAGGCTATGACAGGTGAGGACCTTGAGATGATTGTTATCACTAAGGAAGTAGTGATGGGCAAGCTAATGGGGCTAAAGGTATACAGGTCTCCTGGCCCTGATTGAATGCATCCTAGAGTGCTAAAAGAGATGACTAGGGAAATTGCAAATGCTCTAGTGATAATTTACCAAAATTCACTAGACTCTGGGGTGGGCCCGGCGGATTGGAAATTAGCAAACATGACACCACTGTTTAAAAAAGGAGGTAGGCAGAAAGCGGGTAATTATAGGCCAGTGAGCTTAACTTCGGTAGTAGGGAAGATGCTGGAATCTATCATCAAGGAAGAAATAGCGAGGCATCTGCATGGAAATTGTCCCATTGGGCAGACGCAGCATGGGTTCATAAAGGGCAGGTCGTGCCTAACTAATTTAGTGGAATGGTTTGAGGGCATTACCAGTGCGGTAGATAACGGGGAGCCAATGGATGTGGTATATCTGGATTCCAGAAAGCTTTTGACAAGGTGCCACACAAAAGATTGCTGCATAAGATAAAGATGCATGGCATTAAGGATAAAGTAGTAGCATGGATAGTGGATTGGTTAATTAATAGAAAGCAAAGAGTGTGGATTAATGGGTGTTTCTCTGGTTGGCAATCAGTAGGTGTCCCTCAAGGTTCAGTGTTGGGCCCATAATCGTTCACAATTTACATAGATGATTTGGAGTTGGGGACCAAATTCAATGTATCCAAGTTTGCAGACGACACTAAGATAAGTGGTAAAGCAAAAAGTGCAGAGGATACCGGAAGTCTGCAGAGGGATTAGGATAGGCTAAGTGAATGGGTTAGGGACTGGCAGCTGGAATACAATGTTGACAAATGTGTGGTTATCCATTTTGGTAGGAATAATAGCAAAAGGGATTATTATTTAAATGATAAAATATTAAAACATGCTGCTGTGCAGAGAGACCTGGGTGTGCTTGTGCATGAGTCGCAAAAAATTGGTTTACTGGTGCAACAGATGATTAAGAAGGCAAATGGAATATTGTCCTTCATTGCTAGAGGGGTGGAGTTTAAGACTAGGGAGGTTATGCTGCAATTGTATAAGGTGTTCGTGAGGCCACACCTGGAGTATTGTGTTCAGTTTTGGTCTCCTTACCGGAGAAAGGACGCACTGGCACTAGAGGGTGTGCAGAGGAGATTCACTAGGTTAATCTCAGAGCTGAAGGGGTTGGGTTACGAGGAGAGGTTGAGTAGACTGGCACTGTACTCGTTTGAATTTAGAAGGATCTTATAGAAACATATAAAAATTATGAAGGGAACAGATAGGATAGATGTGGGCAGGTTGTTTCCACTGGCGGGTGAAAGCAAAACTAGGGGGCATAGCCTCAAAATAAGGGGATGTAGATTTAGGACTGACCTTAGGAGGAACCTCTTCACCCAAAGGGTTGTGAATCTTTGGAATTCCTTGCCCAGTGAAGCAGTTGAGGCTCCTTCATTAAATGTTTTTAAGGTAAAGATAGATAGTTTTTTGAAGAATAAAGGGATTAAGGGTTATGGTGTTTGGGCCGGAAAGTGGAGCTGAGTCCAAAAACGATCAGCCATAATCTCATTGAATGGCGGGGCAGGCTCGAGGGGCCAGATGGTCTACTCCTGCTCCTAGTTCTTATGTTCTTACTAAGTTTATCAATGTTCCTATCCCAATACCCTTACAAAAGAAATCCGTGATGTTGTTTAAGGAAGACTAACAATTATATCACAATGGGGTATTATCAATAAACTGTGATGGGAAAAGTGTTGTATAATTAAGTGTAACATTCACACAAAGTGCACATTGCATGTAAGATTTTAGATAGGTGTGGAATGTTGTTGAAAAAGATTGATTGCTTTCTTCCATACCTCTTCAATAGTCCATTTTGCTACTTTTCTGGCAGTGATTCCAGCCACCCCAGGCAATAGCTTGCTGTGTTGTTCCCAGCAGAGAGGCAAACTGGGCACTGTTGATGTTGAAGACATGAACACAGACTGATGCAATGCTTGCTGCAGATTGAAATCATCATTTTCTGCGGAGAGAGTAAATTGTTAGACTGTGAATAGATTCATATTAAAAACAATAGTTAAAACATTGGGATGTATGCACATCTCCTCAAATTCTGGTTTTATAAAAGAGATAAGCAATCTATAATCTCAAAAATCTGATTTGGGTATTATTAAATAAATTTACAATTAGAGACCATTAGTGGTTTTGCTTGTAATTCTATTTTTAAATGTAATTGTCTGTCCAAATTATTCCCCATCACTCTTTAGGGTGCTTGTTTACGTGAGGGCATAGTTCCTTTGATTTATTGCTCAGTCAGTACATTCTTCAGGTTTGAGTGTCATTAAGCTATTTAGCTGTGGAAGACATCACACCTGTCTTGCTTCCATCGAATATAGACATGCAGGTCATGTCTGACAAAACTACTTTTTAAAGAGGTGTTTAAAGAAGTGAACAGGATAATTCTATATGGACTTCCAGAAGGCAATTAATTGTTACTTTCTTGTAAGTGATTTTGTTGGTTAAGGTGAAGCTCGTGGAAATAAAGACAAATTATTGATGTGTTTAGGAGATTGGCTGAAAGGCAAGAAACATATGGTCATGTACTCCAATTGGCAGGATAGGAGGATAGTGGTGTCCCACAGGGATCTGTGTTGGGGCCTCAACTACTCACTGTATTTATCAATGACTTCAATTTGTGGCTCTTTCCCAAAATCACAATTTACCGATGACACAAAGGTAGGTGGCATAGTCAGTAGTGTAGATGGAAGCATACAATTGTAAAGATATGAAAAAATTAAGCAAATGGGCAAGAACAATTCAGTACAGTCAAGTGTGAGGTTATCCATTTTGCACCTAAAAATGATAGATCATTGTGCTTTCTAAAATGGTAAATAGCTAGAAACAGTGAAGTCTAAAGACAGATGGGATCTCTGCATATAGATGAGATCATCATGTGTAGGTTGTGATGAAGTAAGAAATTGTCACATTTTATATTTTTTGCAGTATTGTTATTGAAACCTGTTTTTTTCCTCCTCTTTTTTAAATTTAGAGTACCCAATTAATTTTTTCTAATTAAGGGGCAATTTAGCGTGGCCAATCTACCTACCCTGCACATCCTTTTAACCACTGCGCCACCGTGCTGCCCTTGAAACCTGGGTTAAGATGCACACAGACGGTATGACTGCTAGAGCGGAGGTTAAGATAATACTACTACTAATAATACTAATCGCTTATTGTCACAAGTAGGCTTCAATGAAGTTACTGTGAAAAGCCCTAGTCGCCACACTTTGGCGCCTGTTCGGGGAGGCCGGTACGGGAATTGAACCCGCGCTGCTGGCATTGTTCTGCATTCCAAGCCAGCTGTTTAACCCACGGTGTAAGATGTCCTAAAAGTTAGGTAATTGTTGATTTGCAGGTCAAGTGTGCTTTAACTAGACCTTTAGAACCATTTACCTCTTTACAGATATCTAGCTAATGGAATATTGCTTAGGTTTGAAGGACCCCTGGGGTGTAGATAATTTATACATAGAAAACCTGCTCTGTCATTCATTATGACCATGGCTAACCCTGCCTTCCCTCCAGGATGTTTCCACTTGTCGGAAAAACTAGAACCAGAGGACACCATCTCAGACTAAAGGAACAATCCTTTAAAACAGAGATAAGGAGGCATTTCTTCAGCCAGAGGGTGGTGAATCTGTGGAACTCTTTGCCGCAGAAGGCTGTGAAGGCCAAATCACTGAGTGTCTTTAAGACAGAGATAGATAGATTCTTGATTAATAATGGGATCAGGGGTTATGGGGAGAAGGCAGGAGAATGGGGATGAGAAAATATCAGCCATGATTGAATGGTGGAGCAAACTCGATGGGCCGAGTGGCCTAATTCTGCTCCGATGTCTTATGGTCTTATATCCCTGGATCCCTTTAGCTGCAAGAGCTATATTGAATTCCTTCTTGAAATTAGACAATCTTTTGACCTCAACTACTTCTTGTGGTAGTGAATGCCACAGATTCACCAACCACTCTCTGGGTGAAGAAACTTCTCCTCACCTTAGTCATTAAAGGTTTACCCCTTATCCACAAACTATGACCTCTAGTTCTGGACTCCCCGCAACATCAGAAACATTCTTTCTGAATCTACTCTGTCAAATCCTGTTAAGAATTTTGTAAGTTTCTATGAGATCCCCTCTCACTCTTCTAAATTCCAATGAAAATTATCCTAACCAACTTAGTCTCTCCACATATGACAGTCCCGGCATCCCAGGAATCAGCCTAGTAAACCTTCGCTACACTCCCTCCATAGCAAGAACAAGCTTCCTCAGATAAGGACACCAAAACTGCACACAATACTCCAGTTGTGGCCTTACCAATGCCCTATACAATTGCAGTAAAACATCTCTATTCCTATACTCAAATCCTGTCGCTATGAAGGCCAACATACCATTTGGCTTCTTTACTGCCTGCAGTACCTTTGTGCTTACTTTCAACGACTGATGCAAGAGGACACCAAGGTCTCGCTGAGTATCCACCTCTCTCCATTTACACCCGTTCAAATTATAATCTGTCTTACTATTTTTGCTACTGTAGCATTAGCAAAAATATCCACATTATACTGCATATGCTCACTCATTCAGCGTGTCCAAATCCCACTGAAGCATCTTAGCATCCCCCTCACAGCTCACTCTCCCACCCAATTTTGTATCATCTGCAAATTTGTAGACTAATCATATAGTTCCCTCGTCCAAATCATTAATATATGTGAACAGTTGGGGTCCTAGCACAGATCCCGGTGGTATCCCACTAGTCATTGTCTGCCAATAAGTAAAAGACCCATTTATTTCACCTTTTGCTAACCAGCTTTCCATCCATCTCACGACACTACCCGTTATCCCATGCCCTTTAACTTTACATAATAATTGAGGGCAGCACATGGCACAATGATTAGCACTACAGCTTAAGGAACTGAGGACCCAGGTTCGAATCCCGGCCCTGGGTCACTGTCTATGTGGAGTTTGCACATTCTCCCCGTTTCTGCGTGGTTTCATCCCCACAACCCAAAGGTGTGTATATTAGGTGGATTTGGCTACACTAAATTGCCCCTTAACTGGAAAAAATAATAATTGGGTACTCTAAATTTTGTATTTTTAAAAAATGTTTACGTAGTAATCTGCCTTCAGGCTCACTGGTGTCCAGTTCCCTGTTTCCCCGTACCTCCCTTTTTGAATAGGGTTATATTAATAATAATAATCTTTATTATTGTTAGCTACCCTCCAATCTGTCAGAACCATTCCAGAGTCCAAATAATTTGGGAAAATGACCACAATGGATCCACTATTTACAGGGCCACTTCCTTAAGTGCTCCGGGATAAAGATCATCAGGCCTTGCAGATTTGTCTGCCTTCAATCCCATTAATTTCCACAAAATAATGTTTTTACTAATACTAATTTCCTTTCGCTCCTCACTAAAACGGGTGTCTCTCAGAACGTCCAGTACATTATTCATGTCTTCCTTGTTGAAAACAGAAGCAAAGTACTAATTTAGTTCCTCAGCCATTTTTTTGTTCCTGTTATGAATTCTCCTATTTCTGACTGTAAGGGGCCTACATTTATTTTTATCAATCTTTTTCTCTTTACATACCTATAGGAACCTTTCCAGTCAGTTTTTATGTTCCCCACTAGCTTACTTTCAAATTGTATTTTCCCCTTATAATCAATCCCTTGGTCTGCGTTTGCTGGATTTTAAATTGTTCCCAATCCTGACGTCTATTGCTTTTTCTTGCTAATTTGTATGCGTCTTCTTTGAATCTAACACTACCTCTAATTTCCCTTGTAAACCATGGTTTGACCACAGTTCTCTTTCTCCTCTTGCGCCAAATAGGAATAAACAACTCCTGGAGATAACCTATTCGTTCCTGGAATGCCTGCCATTACCTATCCACTGTCTTTCATAGAATTTACAGTGCAGAAGGAGGCCATTCGACCCATCGAGTCTGCACCGGCTCTTGGAAAGAGCACCCTACCCAAGGTCAACATCTCCACCCTATCCCCATAACCCAGTAACCCGACCCAACACCAAGGGCAATTTTGGACACTAAGGGCAATTTATCATGGCCAATCCACCTAACCTGCACATCTTTGGACTGTGGGAGGAAACCGGAGCACCCGGAAGAAACCCACGCACACACGGGGAGGATGTGCAGACTCCGCACAGACAGTGACCCAAGCCGGAATCGAACCTGGGACCCTGGAGCTGTGAAACAATTGTGCTATCCACAATGCTACCGTGCTGCCCTTTCAGTAATGTTTCCTAGTTCGTCATTGCCAGCTCATGCCTCATACCAACATAGTTACCTTTATTAAAGTTCAGGACTGTGGTCTTAGAATCAACTACCTTATTTCCAGCTTGATAAAGAATTCTATCATGGTCACTCATCCCCAAGGGTTCTCTCACACCAGATTGCCAACTAATCCTTTCTCATTATGAGGGGTAATTTATGGCCCTGGTAAAGTCAAGGGACATCTCGTCAGTAGAGACAAAATAATGCCTTTTGCTTTGGGAGCAGGTGATGTAGTTAATGGGAGGAACCAGGTCTGTCTGAAGAGTCAGTGGGTCCTAGAACTCTCATCTAAATAGAGGTGTTCCAGTTGGGTCCTGAAAGGTTCTCTCTCCAAAGATTTTGCACAGAGAAAAGCAAGTAAAGCCCTAGTTGTTCACTTTATTCACAAGTGTTAGTTAATATATATGTATTGGTTTGCTTAATTGGAATATTGTGGCAGGTTTAGGAAGTAAGTTAAGATTTATTATAACCTGTCTGAATCCTAGGTTTCCTAGGATGGAAAGCTATTTATTTGTTGCTAACGTGGTTCATTCTGTGATTAAAGTTTGTTTTTAACATAAAGGATATCTATTGGTCAGTGTTGTCACTCCTGTGGTGCAGTAACATTTCCTCCCAGTTTTACAAATTGAAAATAGTTGGGTTCTCGTTCAGGATCCAAACAAGGTATAGAAAAAAAACATCAAAATAAGCTTTGCATCTAGACAGATATATGAACGGGCGGGGAACAGAGGGAAGTAGATCCTTGGAAAATAGAAGACAGGTTTAGATAAAGGATCTGGATCGGCGCAGGCTGGGAGGGCCGAAGGGCCTGTTCCTGTGCTGTAATTTTCTTTGTTCTTGTTCTAACAGAAGCTGGCCGATGTAAAAGGGGCCTTGCAAAGCCATACTGAAACCTAATTTGACCTGGAGAATTGAGAGCAGTGTTGGGCACCACACCCTAGTAATTATATATAAGGGTTGGAGGGAGTGCTGACTTACCAGAAGGATAACTTAACTCCACGGATTAAATTACAAGGAGAGGGATAACACAAACTCGCCTTCCATTCCCCGGAATTTAAAAGATGAAGGGATGATTTTATCAAAGCTTTCAAGATATTAAGGAAAGCTCATAGGGCAGATAGGGAAACTATTTCTACTGGCAGAGGAATCTAGGATGAGGGGACAGAGTCAAAAGTTAAGAAATATTTCCACACGTAAAGGGTGCGGGAAATTTGGAATCCTTTTCTGCAATGGTGGTTGTTGCTGCATCACTTGTTAATTTTAAATCGGAGATTGAGAGGTTTTCATTAACCTAGGTCATTCAGGGATATGCAGCAAAGGAGAGAATATGAAGTTAGGTCATATATCAGCCATGATCTCACTGAAGAGTGGAACAGGCTCGAGGGACTAAATGTCCTATTTCTGTTCTGACAGATAGGCATGTTCAGGCACCTAAGGAACAAACATATAATGAGGTGCCAAGGTGGAGAACGGTGCTCTCTTGCTGTAAAAGGCTTTCACAATGGAGTCAGTAGTTATACAGGCAGGCATAAATCTGTTCACCGAATAGCCACCCATTCATTTATTCCTAACCTTTAAATTAGAAAGGCACAATATTGGTTGGTAGTGACATAGTTTAGTGGTTATGTTACCGGACCAGTAATCCAGAAGTTTGAAGTAATAATCTAGTAATGAAATTGGGAATGAACCTGCCACCCTTTCCCAGCCTAGTCCATATTACTCTAGTACGGTTGATTTTTTTTTTGTGAGAACGAAGAACAATACAGCACAGCTAGGGGCAGCACGGTAGCATGGTGATTAGCACAATTGCTTAACAGCTCCAGGGTCTCAGGTTCGATTCCCGGCTTAGGTCACTGTCTGTGTGGAGTCTGCACGTTCTTCCCGTGTGTGCATGGGTTTCCTCTGGGTGCTCCGGTTTCCTCCCACAGTCCAAAGATGTGCAGGTTAGGTGGATTGGCCCTGATAAATTGCCCTTAGTGTTGGGTGGGGTTACTGGATTATGGGGATAGGGTGGAGGTGTTGACCTTGGGTAGGGTGCTCTTTCCAAGAGCCGGTGCAGACTCGATGGGCTGAATGGCCTCCTTCTGCACTGTAAATTCTATGATAAAAAAGGAACAGGGCCACGAAGAATCCAGCACGAGTTTGTAGAGTCAAACAAAGTAACTTCATTTACAACACTATGTTGTAAACACTAGTAGTCACCACTGTTTCGTTCTCTAGCCGGTACCATACTGGCCAGCTCTATATGTACCACTGCAACTACTGGTGATGGCCCTGCCCCCTTCATTAGGGGAGCTCATACTCCCCAAAATACATCATGGTATAACCAATTGTCCCCAGCCAATAGGATTCAGACAGGTTATAATAATTTTTAAATGTCTTCTGCTGTAATAAAATTCAGTGGCTTGTTCCAGAAAGAATACAGTCTACAGTGGTTCTCGAAGAAGGCTCACCACCACCATCTCAGGGCAGCAAAGGATGAACAATAAATGTTAACTTTGTCAGTGATGTCCAAAACCTGGAAATGATTAGAAAATGTATGCAGAAAGAATACTTGTTAGGTCGTAATTTTATTTCTGTAGTCATTTAATAAGTATCAACTTAGTGCAAACCTTTCCTGCACACGACAGCCATGGGCTTGTTACAAGGAATTCTATTGAGGATAGTATATAATAGGAAAACAATGCAGAAGTAAGTATCAATATCATATTAGAAGAATGTATTCTGCGTGCTAACACACAATTTGGATAAGATCATTTAAATTCTTCAGGAGATCCCAGGTTAATGCAATTTAAATGTGTTCAGGTAAGATTTATACCTAGTTTGGAGCTGACATGTCTATTTCAGCTGGTTTCATTCTATTAATATTTGAATTTCATAACCACTCAAATTAGTCTTATTTTCTGCATAATTGATAAGACATCACAGTTACATGGAGAGAATGAAAGAGATTAGGCTGTTCTCCTTAGAGAAGATGATTAGATAGATGGGCCTCAGATACTGTTGCAAGCATAAGGAAAACACTATTCATTAGTGTGATTCAGTGAGAGGCTTTTATTGAACTAATCTTAAGATGTCATCCTCCAAAAGCAGAATCTCATGGCATGGTCACATGGCTGTGACCATGTGACCATTTTATACCCACTTTTCTCACGCAATGACAATATTTTGTTCCACTAGTCAATCTCTGCACGCACATTGCACACATAGCCTTTAAATTGCACACGTCTCTTAAGGGAATGTATGCTCGTTGACTGTTCTTCTGGGTGAATTTTTTGGTCTGAGAGAGTGTTGTCCCTGTGGCCTTTGTTGCCTTGATGGCTGTTGTTGTTCCATTATAAATGTTGGGGACTTGTGGACCTGTGGGATTGATGGTAGTTCTGTACTCAATACAACTGCTGAGGTCCCTTCACCCCCACTGCAAGTCTGCCGTGACGTAGCAGCTTCATTAGTTGAGCATAGATGCTTGCGGTTGCGCCTATATATCGGGTTGAGTTTTTTCAACTCCTGCTTTGAGTTGGCAACTGTGGAATTGTAGGTCATTTTTTCCTCCTGATATCTTTGTGTTGTCCCTGCAATTTGTTTGGTCAGATATTGTACAGCTTGGTTCACGGAGGACTTCATATCTCATGCTTTTTCATTGGTATATACCCAGCTGGCCCTTCAAATTTTCTAGTTCAGCTCCGATATGAACATTTTCCTGTGGACCATTACCTTTGGCTCATTTGCTTCATTACACTGACGTGGTCAGCAACCATCTTATGGTTTACTTGAATATTGTCTCACTCTCTCTGGGGGTCTCCTGTCTTCCTCTCTCTGGAGTCTTTTGTTTCCCTGTCTCTGGAGTCATTTTTTTTCTCCTCCCTTAGCACATTCAGGGTTACCAGCTCAAGCTGTAGACTTGCTCCAATTGGGATGAATGACTGTTGCATCCCGTCTATGATCTCAAACTCAAGATCTCCCTCTTTGTCATTGCATTCGGCTGTCAGACTAATTTATCCTCTCAGTATAAGTCTTGTGCCATCACATAGCCTCAATCTTACTTTTGCTGGCTTCAATTTCGGATCATCATGTTGAGCCACTTCACATGGACCAGTGAAGGTCATTATGCTGCATGACGCATCAGTCTCTATAGGACACTTCTGGTTCGCTTGATAATTTCCCTCTGCAGTCCTCATGGTAACAGTCAAAAATCATTTGTCACCTTTGGAATTGACTGAACCAACCTGCTGCATCATGTATAGTACTCATCAGACTCGTCTGCTGAATCTTTCTAATGACTATTGGTACAGGCTTGGTTTTTCTTCTGGCTAAGCCCTTCTGTGCGAAATGGTTTTGCTTCTTGCAGTTAAAACACTTATTTTCTCATGCTGTGTAATTCTTCTTTTCCCGTGTGCTGTCATTCGCAGTATTTGCATCCTGCCCTTTGTCTGCGATTGATCAGCTCTTTTGGCATGAACCGTCCCTCAGCATAATCCATCTCTTGGTCTTCTCTGCCAAACATGGGCTCTTCCATATATTGGCTTTAACTGTTCTTGGCTTTAACTGTTCTTTCACAACTTCTGTATTTTAACACACGTCTATCACTTTTGTCAGCATTAATTCCTTACCTTTCTCTCACCGAGGGGGTTTCTCACGCCTAGGACCAATCTATCTTTAATCAGATCATCTTTTGCTGTCCAAATTCACACAATTCTGCAAGCTGCGTTACTGCAGTGACATACCTTTCAATGAGCTTGTTTTTCCGCTGAACTCTATAGATATCAATCACAGGTAATATCTTTTTAGGATTCAAAATTTGCGTTCGAGGCTTTAAAAAAAGTCTTTGTTGTCTTTTTTCTTTTCTCAACTGTTAGATTTATGGGGTCATACACTTTTTAGCAGTCCCCCCAGCAATGTCAACAGTATGGCTATTGTTGCCGGTTCAGAATTCGTAATTAAGTCTGTTTGACATTGTACTTTTGACATTGCAACTGAAAAAAGTCAGTTTTGCCATGCCTCATTTTTCAATTGAACTGGAGATGGGAATGGAAAATTTACTAAACTAATATTTACTCATGCAGTAATTTACTTGCAGCCTTTTTCTAGGTTTTCTTTTTCCCTGCAGCAGGTACTTTCACTTGCAGCCAATGTGTGCTTTTCTTTTATCTCACAGCCATTGTCTGTTTGCCTTCGTCCTTTTCAGCAACCTGTCTGCAGGGTTTTGAACCTGTGTTCTGAAGAAGGACTATACACGATAGTGAAGTGAAATGAAGTGTCTTCACTGCTCCTTTTGCAAGGTTCAAAACTCTATCTTTTGCTAATTCTTGATACCATGTTGCAAGTATAAGGATAACAGTCTTTACCAGTATGTTGCTGTGAGAGGCTTTTGTTGAACTGATGTCAAGATATATGCCTCCAGAGGCAGAGACTCATGGCATGGTCACATGACTATAGCAAGTCAGTTAGTCAGCTGTATAAGATTACATTTCCAAAACCCAAACAGATTCTTTGCACACAACAGTGAAACCTTCAGACTTCCTTTTAGAATCACAGAATTCCTATAGTGCAGAAAGAGGCCTTTCGGGTCTTCACCAACCCCTGAAAGCACCCTACCCTGGCTCACTCCCCCACCCTATCCCCGCAATCCCAGGTAACCTACACATCTTCGGATACTAAGGGGCAATTAAGCATGGCTAATACACCTAACCTACATATCTTTGGACTGTGGGAGGAAACAGGAGCACCCGGAGGAAACCCATGGAGACACGGGGAGTACTTGCAAACTCCACACAGTTAGCCCTGCACACTGAGAAAGTGTTATTACAACCATCTCAACTTTACAAATTGATTATGATTTGTTCAATATAATGCTCCATAATCTCCCTTACCTTTGTTTTCATTTTGCCAGTTAACCTTATTTGTGACAACTGCTTCCTGCTTTATCCTTGGATGCTTAATTGGCCTTCCAGCTCTAGAAGAGAGGAGACAAAGTTAATATCGTATCATATAAATCTGATCAAAATATTTATAACCATGTCATTGAGAAACTAAATTAAAAGCAAAGTCTGTCCATCATGCCACAATAGTAAATGCAGA
Organism: Scyliorhinus torazame; assembly: GCF_047496885.1. Taxonomy (NCBI): domain Eukaryota; kingdom Metazoa; phylum Chordata; class Chondrichthyes; order Carcharhiniformes; family Scyliorhinidae; genus Scyliorhinus; species Scyliorhinus torazame. The sequence continues at coordinate 208,549,943 of NC_092710.1, forward strand.
ATAAATAAAACATTTATTTAGTCACGAGAGCTGGGTTCACCAAATTCTAAGTTACGATTCTGGTCACTATCCCGAGCAAAATCATGAACCTGACTTTTGGAATTAATTTACATATTTGCTTGAAATAATAAACACAGAAAATCTCCCAACTTTCACAGGATGAATATCACTGACAAGCTCACGCACCCTTTAAGCTTCATTCCTGCGCTTTAACCTGAAAGTCCCAACACAAGCCATGCAGATTGGCCCCTTTAAGGTGCAAAGTCGTTCAAAACACTTAACCAAATCGTCCCCATACGCCAAAAAAGAAATTTAGAGGGTATGTGGCTGACAGTATTCATTGCCCAGCCCTGATAACCCTCGGGAAGGTGGCGCTGGAATGGGTAGTCCCACAGTCCTGTTAGGGAAAAAGTTTCAGTATTCGACCAAGCAACAATGAAGAAATAGCGACATATTTCCAAGTCAGGGTGATTTGTGACTTGGAGACAAATTGTAAGGTGTTGGTGCTCCCATCAGCCTGCTGGCCTTGTACTTCTTTATGAGTATATGAAGAAGGAGCCAGAGTAGGTCATTTGGCCCCTCGAGCCTGCTCCACCATTCAATAATATCATGGCTGAACTGACAACAACCTCAAATCCGCACTCCGTCTACTCCCGATAACCTTTCACCCCATTGCTTACCAAGATTCTATCCACGTCTGCCTTAAAAATATTCAAAACCTTTTCAGGAAGAGAGTTCCAAAGTTTCACAACCTTCAAGTGAAAAAATTGTGCTGCGTCTCAGTTTTAAAAGTGTGACCCCTTATTTTTAAACAGTGACTCCTAATTCCAGATTCTCCCACATCCTTTCCACATCAACCGGTCAAGATTCCTCAGGATCTTGCATGTTTCAATCAGGTCACCTCTTATTTGGGGCAGCACGGTAGCACAAGTGGTTAGCACTGTGGCTTCACAGCGCCAAGGTCCCAGGTTCGATTCCCCGCTGGGTCACTGTCTGTGCGGAGTCTGCACATCCTCCCAGTGTGTGCGTGGGTTTCCTCCGGGTGCTCCGGTTTCCTCCCACAGTCCAAAGATGTGCACGTTAGGTGGATTGGCCATGCTAAATTGGCCATAGTGTCCAAAAAGGTTAGGATGGGTTATTGGGTTATGGGGGCAGGGTGGAAGTGAGGGCTTAAGTGGGTCGGTGCAGACTCGATGGGCCGAATGGCCTCCTTCTGCACTGTATGTTCTATATTCTATATTCTTCTAAACTCCAGAGGATACAAACCTAGTTTGTTTATCCTTTCCTCATAATGTGGAGATGCCGGCGTTGGACTGGGGTGAGCACAGTAAGAAGTCTTACAACACCAGGTTAAAGTCCAACAGGTTTGTTTCAAATCACTAGCTTTCGGAGCTCCTTCCTTCACCTGAGGAAACCTGAAATAAACCTGTTGGACTTTAATCTGGTATTGTAAGATTTCTTACTTTCCTCATAAGACAACCCATTCATTCCAGGTATTGGTCTGGTAAACCTTCTCTGAACTGCACGCAATGTATTTACATCTTTCCTTAAATAAGGTGAGCAATACTGCACCAGTATTCCAAATGTGGTCTCACTAATGCTTGTATAACTGAAGCAATACCATGTGAACTCTGCCTGATTACCGTGAGCTTATCCAAAGGCCAGCTATCATTTTCTCTGACAGATGTTAGGCTCACTGGACTGTAGTTTCCCAACTTTGTTTCCCTCCTTTTTTGAATAATTGAGTTATATTTGCTACCATCCAATCTAATGGGACCTTTCCAGAATCAAGGGGGTTTCGGAAAAATATAAAATCAGTGCATCAACTATCTCACTAGACACTTCAAGGATGAAGTCCACCAAGACCTGGGCTCATATCAGCCCGCAACTCCAACAATTTACTCAGTACCACTTCTCTAGTGACTGTAATTTTCTTGTGTTCCTCCTTCCATTTCTTGGTTTATAACTGCTTCTGGGAAGTTACTCAAGTCTTTTATAGTAAAGACTGATGGGCAGTACGGTAGCACAGTGGATAGCACTGTTGCTTCACAGCGCCAGAGATCTGGGTTTGATTCCTGGCTTGGGTCACCATCTGTGCAGAATCTGTACATTCGCCCCGTGCTTGCATTGGTTTCCTCCGGGTTCTCCCGTTTTCTCCCACAGGTCTCAAAAGATGTGTTTGTTAGGTGAATTGAACATCCTGAATTCTCCCTGTGTACCCGAACAGGCACCAGAGTGTATCAACTAGGGGATTTTCACACTAACTTCATTGCCCAGTCTTAATGTAAGCCTACTTGTGACACTAATAAAGATTATTATTACAATTATCTGAGCAATTCACCTTCCACTACCTTCTTTTATGTATTTATGAAATTATGAAAACTTTTACTTTCTTTTTTGCATTTCTGGCTAGCTTTCAATCATGCTCTAACTTTTCGCCTCTCATTAATCTTTTCGTCATCCGTTGCCATTCCTTAAATTCTGTGCAATCTTCTGACCGGTCACTGGTCTTTATGCTTTAAGTTTGATACTATCTTTAACCTTTCTAGTTAACCATGAATGGTGGGCCTGTCCCTTGGACAGTTCCTTACTCGTTGGAATGCATCTATTTTATTCATTCTGAAATATCCCCTTAAATGTTTGCCACTGCATCTCTATTAACCCATCCCTTAACCTAATTTGCCAATTCACTTTAACCAGCTCAGCTTTCATACTTTCATAATTGCCCTTATTTAAGTTTAAGTTTAAAAACATAAGGCGTGATTTAACTGCCACGTTGCGTCCGGCGCGCATCTGGGTGAACCGGTTAAATAGATGGAAAAGCCAAAATCGAGATACACGCCCGGCGTGAATCATCTTGCTATCTAACTGACCTGCTCACATTTATTGCCCATCCCTAATTTGCCTTGAACATAGGGCTTGCCAGGCCGTTTCAGAGGGCATTGGGCATTCAAGAGGCTACCTCATTGCTGTGGGTCTGGAGTCATGTGTAGGCCAGACTGGGTAAGGATGGCAGATTAGTGAACCAGGTGGGATTTTACAACAATCGACAATGGTCATCATTAGACTTTTCTATGCACTCGCTGGAATGTCACTGACAGTCTCTCTTGAATCTCACGACTGTGCCCTCGCATCTACATCAGCTCGGGATAACATTGTGCAGAGGCTCGGCATCTGACTGGAAAACAGCAGAGTTATGGGATCCAGCAGACCTCTGACTGTTGGCTCACTTGGATGTTCTTGCCTCCACCTGATATGCATCAGCAACTGGGGCATCAGTTTGTCTTGGCCCTTTCCCGCTTATTATGGGCTACCTTCTCCTGCAAGGACAAAGAGAGGGCATTGTGAGATACACGCTTGATGGGTCAGGGATGGGTGTATAGCAAATAGCATGTGCAGGTACCGCACCTGGACATGAAGGGGTTGTGCTGGTGGGTGCCAGTGGGTTCTGTGGAGCAAGCACAAAGAACGGATGTGGGGAGGGTGAGAGGTGTCAGCCAATTATTTATGGGGGGTGGTATTTGAGGAGTGGCAGGCAGACATGTTGCCAGGACAGAAGTAGTAACTTACCCTTGCAGCTCGGTGGAGGTCATTGGTCTTCTTCTGACATTGCACAGTGGTTCTCCTTGTCATGCTGCCCGCACTGACAGCCACTGCCAGGCGGTGACGCTGTTGTTGGCCCTCCGACCCCCTCAGGTGAACAAGTGACCCATCTCTCATCGACAGCGTCGAGAAATCTGGCCAGGTTGGCATCCCCAAAGAGTGGTGAGGGAACATTTAAAAGCAGCTCCCCTTGTTAGCGATGAGACGCTGAGGTAAGAGTCTGGTGAATCATACGGTGAGACAGCCAGCAATGGCGAGAAGCACGTGGGGGCCCTACATGGTACGATCTTACCAACGCGACTGTTGAGAAACTCCCCGCCAATCGTGTCCAAAATGATACTTAGAAATGTTTCTGTTAAATCGCGCCCATCGTCTCAGACCCACTCCTCTCCCCCTCAAACTGAATGTAAAATTAAATTAGATTATGGTCGCTGCGACCTAGAGCTTTACTGCAAGATCCTTAATTATTACCATCTTGTTGCACAATACCAGATTTAGTATAGCCTGCTCTCTAGTTGGTTTCAGAATATATGTTGTTCTAAGAAACTAACCTGAAAGCATTTAATGAACTCCTCATCTAATCAACTTTGCCCATCTGATTTTTCCAGCCTATATGCAAATTAAAATCACCTATGATTATCACCATACCTTTCTGACATACTGCAATTGTGCTCCATCCTATCATCTGGTTACTATTAAGGGGCCTGTACAAGACTCCTACAAGTGGTTGCTTGTCTTTACCATTTCTCATCAAACCATTTCCACATCCGAGATGATTGAACTTGGGTACTATGCTAATAAAATGATTAACTAACAGAGCCACCCCTCCACCTTTTCCTTGCTTCCTCTCCTTCCTAAATACCCTGTATCTTTTAATATTCAGGTCCAAATCCATGTCCTCCTGCAGCCATGTTTCCATAATGGCTATTCAATTGTATTCATTTACTTCTATATGCACTCTCCATAATCTGTTCTGTTTCGAATGCTACATGCATTTTAGTTCTATGCTTTAATTCTTGTTAGAACCTCTAGTCTCGGCCGTTTATTTACTGTTAGATTTGTACTCTCTATTCTTTCCTGTCACAAACTGTTTTTCATTTCCTGTAATAATACCTTAAGTTTTTGCCTGGTCTCTGCTCTTTGATTTACACATCTTCCCAAATTTGATCCCTTGCACCCATTATTTAGTTTTAAACCATCTCTACTTCCCTAGTTACACAGCTTGCAAGAACACCAGTTCCGGCGGTTCCGGCATGGTTCGGGTGTATACCACCACAACGATACAAATCCCTTTTCCCCAGAACTGGTGCCTGTGCCCCTTGAACCAAAGCCCACTTCCCTCAAATACGTATTTGAGGCACACGTTCATCTCTCTAATCTGTTTGTCCGATGCTAATTTGTTTTGTGCCAATTTTCACATGGCTCAGTTAATAATCCAAAGATTATGATCACTGAGATTCTGATTCTTAATTTGATGTCTAGGTCCTCATATTGACTATGCTGAACCTCCTTCTTTGTACTGTCTTTTCGTTGGTAGTTACATAATATAATAATAATCGCTTATTGTCACAAGTAGGTTTAATGAAGTAACTGTGAAAAGCCCCTAGTGGCCACATTCCGACCCCTGTTCGGGGAGGATGGTACAGGAATTGAACCCGCGCTGCTGGCCTTGTTCTGCATTACAAGCCAGCTGTTTAGCCCACTGTGCTAAACCAGAGCCTTGGACCACGGACCATGACAACTGGGTCCTCCTCCCTCCCACTGAAAGTTTCTCGCCACCTGAGTAGATGTTGGAACCCTGGTAAAATGAGTGTTATTTTTCCTAAGTAGAAGATGTTGTGCATGTCTGCGAGAGCACAAACGAGAAGAAAAAAAACAAGCATACAGATTGCATACTTCCTGTAGTTCTGTCACCACGTGTCACAATGTCTCTGGCCTTGATGTGGATGACTACCTGCAGGGAAAGATTGGCTAGCTTCATGGAGTATCAAATGCAGCAGGCATCAGTGTGTATACCAATGACTTGCACACTCAGTCTACCAGTTTAACTAGTGTGGAGAAATCATTTGTCTGAGCCATGGAACGTCACTTAAGTGTAGCGAAGTACGCTCCAGTCCCGAACAGGCAACTGTGGGTTGACCCTGAGAGGAAAGATGGATAAAGGGGCATGAAAGTGGTCAATGCTCAAATATTTCCCATTCCCTACCCTCTTTTTTCCTGGTTCTCCCATTCCCACCCTCAAGTCAGTGCCTCACATGCTTTCTTCTATCTGGATGGCCGAATCTGCTCTGAACTAATGCACGAGTAGTTGTCTTTAGCGGGGTCCTCAAGGATTCAAAAACCCAGAGGATGTCAGCCAGGAACATCTGGACAGTCAAAGCAGGGAAAGAACAGCTCAAGGGTTGCATGAGGCAGGTGGAAGAGGGAGCCTTTGTAACTTCACAAGGAAAGTACTGATATTTAAAAGTTTGTGAAATTGCTACTTTTATTATTAATATTTATTAAGCACAAACTTTGTTTGAAGCTCTATTGCTCAGTCACCTCCATTGACGCCTTTCACATGCTATGTGACTTTCAGCTCAGAGGATGAAAGGGATGGAATATTGACCGTGGGACTGTCTTTACGGGGCTGGGCAGTGGGTTCAGCACTGCTTTTGATTAGCTGAAGTGCAGTTCCTCTCCCTGCAAGTCCCCTCTGCTACAAATCACTGTCATTTCAGATACTTTTGCTGGTGCACACTGAAGGTTGTCCCCAGCTCTGTCCAGCACCTTAAATCACTTATTAAGCATCCAGGTTGCTTGTTCAATGATCTCTCTTTTGTTTATGAGGTTTCCATTGTAACTTCCCTGGGTGTCAATATAAAGCTCCTGACCAGTGCCATTAGCCTTATTCTTACACGGCAGATTTTATCTTCAAGGAGCCAGCTGCTGACTTTGTTTGGATTTGCAAAAACCTGTGGAAGATGTGACTGGCGCAGGTTGAAGTCATCATGGTAGTTCCGGAGTATATTGTGCAAACTTATGCAATAATCTTTCAGTGCTGACATACCAATTGAACATTAATGGAGTCCAATTTCTTTAATTTGATGAATACTGCTGGTTGATCTGAGGGTGTCTTGATTTGCAACCTGTGGCTCCTGTACTTGTGGGAACCCAGCCAGAGCTGCAATGCCCAGGGCCCTCAGACTTGCCTTAATCAGAAGCAATATAGCCATGTGGTGACCCTGACAAAGATGGCATCAGTAACCTGGGAGGCATACTTGTGCGCAGCAGGTTGTGAAATGCCACCAGAAACTCCCTGGAATGAGCCAGAGGAAAATACATTCTGGACTGCAGTGACCTTGGACTGCCAATGGCAATCTGTGCCCAAATGATTCACTTGACACAAGGTCTTGTCCCAGGAATCTGCAAAAGTCATTGACAACACTCTAAGAAGGTCAGAGTCATCAGAGGCTCTATAGGTCAGTCATGCCAAGAAAACCTATCCTCTGCTTGTACATTGTGTTGGGGCTATCGCCTCATGTGAGTTAGAGTTCTGTGTTCAGCCCCTCTGTCATGTGGAATGGCAGGTGACTGTGGAGAAGACTGCTGTTCTGACTGCTGCAGTTCCTCATGATTTGCACCAGATGTCCAAGGTGGAGCTACGTAAGTGGCTCTTATACGAATCTGAAGATTGACATCTGTAAAGTGGCCATCAATGGCAAAAGTCCGAGGTAGCATAAATGACCGCCAAAGTCTTAGAAACCTAACTCATCAGTAGACAGAGTTAAATATTACAGATGTTTAAAATATCTGTAAAAGTAAGAGCAGCACAGTGGCATGCACTGCTGCCCCATGGCACTGAGGACCCGGGTTCGATCCCGCCCTGGGTCACTCGCTGTGTGGAGTTTGCACATTCTCCCGTGTCTGCCCCAAAGGTGTGCAGGGTATGTGATTTGGCCACGCTAAATTGCCCCTTAATTGGGAAAAAAAAATTGTGTACTCTAAATTTATTTAAAAAATAAAATAAAATAAAATATTTGTAAAAGTGACAAGTCGAATCAGGACAAATGGGAATTATTTTGTTAACTAAATCAGCGCAACATTGAACATCTTAAAAGTACTGCATTCCTCGATGAAAGGTGAGGATAGGGGAATGAAGGTGCATTTAGTTATCTGTACACATGGTCCAAGCATATTATTACATCAGTTCATATGCTGAAATGCCAATTCTGCCTCTATTCAAGAGCCTATATTTAAAACTAGTTTATGCCATACAGGTACAGTTCACGGAATACCGCCCCGACCCACCTCCAAGAATAAGTGCAACCTCTTAATTTCAAATACGTTTCAGTTGCTGGCTCTCTGGTACATGGTATTGCAGCACAGTGATGATATGCTTTACTTGGAATATGAAATTGCCACAGATGTTTACTAAATTACAATCAAATCAAAAACTGGAAATAGATGTGCATTATTCCATTTACTCATTATGATTTTGTTCACAAAGCACAATTCGTGAACATCCACTGAACTCTAAAGTCTAACAAAGTCAGCAAAATTCACACCAGATGCTGCTATGTGCTTCAGGCATGTGTGTGTTGCAGTTTATTTTAAATGAAAGATAAAGATAATTCTACATTAAATTAAGTAACAAGTAGGTACCATTGAGTAAGTACATATAAGAATATAAAGATTACACTAACGTGTCCCCTGTCATGGCTGAGATTTTCAAAGATTACACCAATTCTTGTAGTCAGTAATAACACTGCAATTAACAAGTAAAGCAATATTTTATTGTGCACTTTATATCCAATACTGATATCACAGAAACTATTTGCACAGGACACTGACCTGCTGTATTTTCTTCCTTTGTTGGTACACACAAGAGATTTTTTGCACGGTGGTTCTTCATCAGAGATAGAGTCCTCAGCATTCCACTCTCCTTGCACAGCAGCTACTGAGAGCCAATGGTCTTTTGAGAATTTCCTTAAAATTGAACAATGTATATTTAAATTTGAATCAATAAACTTTTTGCTCATAAAATTGAAGCGGACAGTGCTGGAAGATGAAATAGTTACTAATGTAGCAATCTAGCATGCCAAATTAGAAGCCTCAATGCAGTTAACAAATTGGGTGTCTTGTTGAATAAAGGTACCATATTACCCATCCTCCAGTCTGGCACTTCACCGGTGGCCAGCGAAGATTTAAATATCTCTGTCAGAGCCCCAGCAATCTCCTCCCTAGCCTCCCACAGCAACCTGGGATACATCTCATCAGGCCTGGATGATTTATGTCTTACAAACCTAATAGAGTTCTTTGAGGAGGTGACAAAGTTAATTGATGAGGGAAGGGCTGTAGATGTCATACACATGGACTTCAGTAAGGCGTTTGATAAAGTTTCCCATGGCAGGTTGATGGAAAAAGTGAAGTCATATGGGGTTCAGGGTGTACTAGCTAGATGGATAAAGAACTGGCTGGGCAACAGGAGACAGGGAGTAGTGGTGGAAGGGAGTGTCTCAAAATGGAGAAAGGTGACTAGTGGTGTTCCACAGGGATCCGTGCTCGGACAACTGTTGTTTGTGATATTCATAAATGATCTGGACGAAGGTATAGGTGGTCTGATTCGCAAGTTTGCAGATGATACTAAGATTGGTAGAGTTGCAGATATGCAAGAATGAATTGAGAATTAGTAAGGAAAATGGTTGGACTTTTAAAATTCAGGAGGAGGAGGACTGTCAGAGAATACAGCAAAATATAGGTAGATTGGAGAGCTGGGCAGAGAAATGGCAGATGGAGTTCAATCCAGGCAAATGCTAGGTGATGCATTTTGGAGGAACTAATTCAAGAGCGGACTATATGGTCAATGGAAGAGTCCTGGGGAAAATTGATGTACAGAGAGATCTGGGAGTTCAGGTCCATTGTACCCTGAAGGTGGCAACACAGGTCGATAGAGTGGTCAAGAAGGCATACAGCATGCTTGCCTTCATCCGACAGGGTATTGAGTTCAAAAGTCGGCAGGTCATGTTATAGTTGTATCGGACTTTGGTTAGGCCACATTTGGAATACTGCGTGCAGTTCTGGTCGCCACATTACCAGAAGGATGTGGATGCTATAGAGAGGGTGCAGAGGAGGTTTACCAGGATGTTGCCTGGCATGGAGGGTGCTAGCTATGAAGAAAGGCTGAGTAGATTTGGATTGTTTTCATTGGAAAGAAGGAGGTCGAGGGGGGACCTGATTGAGATCTACAAAATTATGAGAGGTATGGACAGGGTGGATAGCAACCAGCTTTTTCCAAGAGTGGGGGTGTCAATTACAAGGGGTCACGATTTCAAGGTGAGAGGGGGAAAGTTTAAGGGAGATGTGCATGGAAAGTTTTTTATGCAGAGGGTGGTGGGTGCCTGGAACGCTTTGCCAGCGGAGGTGGTAGAGGCGGGCACGATAGCATCATTCAAGATGCATCTAGACAGATATATGAACGGGCGGGGAACAGAGGGAAGTAGATCCTTGGAAAATAGGCGACAGGTTTAGATAAAGGATCTGGATCGGCGCAGGCTGGGAAGGCCGAAGGGCCTGTTCCTGTGCTGTAATTTTCTTTGTTCTTGTTCTTTATGCTCCCGAAAACATCGAATACCTCATCCATATTAACCTTAATGTAATCTTTACATTCTTGTATGTACTTACTCAATGGTGCCTACTTGTTACTTAATTTAATGTAGAATTAGCTAGAACTTTGCCGTCCCAACTGAAATACCCAGCTGCCATGTCTTTCTCCTTCGTGAATACTTATGAGAAAAATATTAATTTGGGACCACATTCTCTGACTCCACGCAAAGATTGCACCTTTGATCCCTGATGGGCCTCATTCTTTCCATGGTCATCCTCTTGCTCTTAATACTTAAAACACCATGGGGTTTTCCATAATCTTATTGCCAATGACATTTCATGGCCCTTATTTCCCCTGTTAATTTTTATTGTAAGTACCCCTCTACACTCTATACTCCTGAAGGACCTCCCCAGTTTTCAGTGCTCCATACTTACCACGTGCTTCCTTTTTTTCTTCATCAAACCCTCAATATCCCTTGACATCCAAGGTTCATGAGACTTGCCACATTGGCCCTCAGAGAAGAACATGTTGGTCCTGAACTCTCATTATTTCACTTTTAAAAGACTCCCACTTTCCAAATGTAGATCTACCTGCAGGAGCAGCTCCCAGTCTATGTTGCCAGACCCTGACTAACGATACTGAAATTGGCCCCATCCCAAATAGGACTATCTTTGTACTGGAAGAAAATTCTCTTATGGATGCACTTTAAAAATTCCACTCCGTCTAATCCTTTCACACTAGGGAGAATCCAGTTTATATTGGCCAAGTTGAAATCCCCACTACTATATCCCTATTGCTCTCACACATCTCTGTGATTTGCCTACATATCTGCTTCTCTATTTCCCTCTGACTTTTGGGAGGCCTGTAGTATAATCCCAGAAAGTTATCGCCCCCGTTTTATTTCTATGCTCTACACATATGGCCCCATTTGAAGAGCCTTCGAAGACATCTGCCCTCATTAGTGCAGTGATGGTCTCTTTTATCAATTATGCAATGCCCCCTCCTCTATTACATCCCCCCATCACACCGGAAACCTCTATACCCTGGAATGTTTAGTTGCCAGTCCTGCCCTTCTTTCAACCATGTCTCAATGATTGTAACAATATCATATTTTCACATGCTGACCAACACTCTAAGTTCATCTGCATTACCAGACAGGATCCTTGCATTAAAATAGATGCAATTTAGCCTTCTAATACTCCATGTGACTTATCATGTCCATGACTTCTCTGTCTGCTGGGCTGACCTAGTTTGTTTTTTCCTGTGACAACTCTGCATGATCGCCAATTTGTGCCAAATTAGTTTTGTGCGGCCTTGTCAACTGTAACTGCACCAATATTGCTTAGACCCATTTTAGAATTAATCCCGACAAGTGTGAGGTGACGCACTTGAGCAAGTGAATACATGGCAAACAGTAGGACCCTGGGAAGTACCGACAGTCATGTTGCATTACATTCATCCCCCACCATCTGGCCTGCGAAATCCTACCGACTGTCCTGGCTTGGCACAATTCACACCTCTTTAACCTGGGGTTACCCCATCTCTGGATCTGTAAAGATTTAATCATCTGCTAATGCTCGCATTCCAAGCATTGTCTGGCATCTTTGAATTTGTCTATATATATGTTTCTGGAACATACCTCTTCATTCACCTGAGGAAGGAGCAGCTCTCCGAAAGCTAGTGACATTGAAACAAACCTGTTGGACTTTAACCTGGTGTTGTAAGACTTCGTACTGTGCTCACCCCAGTCCAACGCCGGCATCTCCACATCACTGGAAAGGGTGCAGAGGAGATTTACCAGGGTGTTGCCTGGGCTGGAGAGTTTTAGCTATGATGAGATTGAATAGGCTGAGGTTGTTTTCTTGGAGCAAAGGAGACCGAGCAGGAATGGACATCGGAACATAAGGTGAGGGGCAGGAGGTTTAGAGGGGGATCTGAGGAAAATCTTTTGCACCTTGAGGCTGGTGGGAGTCTGGAACTTGCTGCCTGAAAGGGTGCTGGAGGCAGAGATCCTCATAACGTTTAAGAAGTATTTAAATATGCACTTGCGATGCCAAGGCATACAAAGCTATGGGCCAAGTGCTGGGAAGTGGGATTAGAATACTTAGATGGTTATTTTTGGCGCTTGCCGCTGCGGTGGGCCGAAGGGCCTCTTCTGTGCTGTAGATCTCTACAGCTCTATGAAAACAAAGAAAGAAATATGCGGTTCATTTTCGGGATGGCAGGGTGCAACTAGTAGAGTGTTGAAAGGATCAGTGATTGACCTTAGTTATCTACATCTATGTAAATGACTAAAATAAGGGGGCCGAATGTAAAACAGCCATACAAAGCTAGGTGCGAGCGTAAGCTACAAGGAAGACAGAAAGCCTAGAAAAGGATACAGACTAGTTAAGTGATTGGGCAAGAATTGTCCTGCCATCTTCAAATGTTTGTGCACATACATCGGCAGGCCTTTTTTTTTCCTGCCTACCTTTAAAATTGCAGCATTTAGTTCCTGCTGCCTCTACTTACTCATCTGTCTTGCTACCCCAACATAATTTCACACTTGTGTGTACATCTGTACATGTCTATCCATTTTACCAGCCTATTTATGTTTTCCTCAAGTCAAATGCTATCCTCCTCATTTCTCATTACATTTTCAAATTTCATATTATGTGCAATTTTTAAAATATCACCTTCAACCTCAAGTCATCAATGCATACTAAAAAGAGCAGCAGCCCTAATACATGGGACACCTCATTTTATACATCCCATCAGTCTGAATGTTAACTGGTAACCACTGCTCTCTGCACCTTAGTTAATTTTGCATCCTGGTAGTCACTGTCCATTTAAACCAATGGGTTTTAATTTTGTTAACAGGTTTATTCTTCTTCTCCACCAAGAGACCTTGTGTTGCTGGTCATGGGTTCTGTGGATTTTTTCATGGTTGATGTGCCATTTCTAGAGCCACAACTTCGTCCGCACACTTGGCAGGTGTTTCCAGGAGGTGGGATTGGTTCTTGGACTCTAGAATGCTGATATTCCTTTCTCTGGCTCCTTTTCCACGTCTCCTCTTGCCATCGGATATCAAAGAATTGTGTCCCATCAATCAGGAGTTTCCTCGAACCAGGTCTTGTCGGAGCTAGGGTCTCCCAATTGTTGATGTCTATGTTGAATTTATTGAGGTAAGCCTTCAGGGTATCTTTGAAGCACTTCCCTTATCCTCCTCTAGTCCAGAATCCTTACGTGAACTGGACAAAGATTATATGCTTTGGCAGTCAGGACTCTGATCCTAAGCACATGTCCGCCCCAGAGGAGTTGGTTTCGGATGATCGCGACCTCGATGCTAGTGCTCTTGGCTCCTTTAAGGATGCTGATGTTAGTCCTCCAAGCTGATGCGGAGAATCCGTCTCAGAAGGCATTGATGTTACCTCTCCAGGGTCTTCAGGTGGCGTCTGCGCGTAGTCCAAGTTTCTGAGGCGTATAGAAGTGTTGGAAGGCCTTGTACATGAGGATCCTCATGTCAGCAAGGATGTCACGGTCGCCAAAGCCTCTCGTCCTTAGACGTCCGAGGGAGGTGCTCACAGATTGGATACCATGTTGGATCTCTGCATCGATGTCAGCCTTAGGGGAGAGGTGGCTCCGAGGTATGGGAAATGTTCTACGTTTAGTAGGGTTCCTCCATTGATCTTAATGGAGGGAGAGACCGGACTTGCCCTGAGGTGGCCTGGGAAAGGACTTGAGTATTCTTGAGGCTGAGACCAAATCTTTGGTATGCTTCCCTGAAGGTGTCATGCATGCCTTGGGGATTCTCTTCTGAGTAGAGCTGGCGATGTCATCCGCATACTGGAGTTCCACGAGCGATGTCAGTGACATTTTCTTCTTGGATTTCAACCGGTTGAGACTGAAAAGCTTTCCGTCCATCCTGTAGATGATGTCCACTCCATTGTGAAGCTTGCTCTTGACAAGGTGAAGGATGGTGACAATAAAGATGGCAAAAGGTTGGGGGGGGGGGGGGGGGGGGGGGGGGGGGGGGGGCGCAGGCGACAACACATCCCTGTTTGGCTCCAGTCTTGACCTCAAAGGATTGTTTTATTTCCATCAGTGAGACGTGTCGTTGAGATCTTGTCGTGGAACACTTGGATGGTGATGAATTTCTTGGGACAGCCATCCTTTGTAAGGGTCTTCTCCAGCACTTCCGGAGTGACCGAGTGAAAAGCTTTGATGGAAGGCCATGTATTGTGGTTGATGTTGTTCCTGGCATTTTGCTTGGACGTTGCCGAGCAATTAAAATCATTTCTGCTGTTCCAAGGTTTGGTCGGAAGCTATAATGGCCTTCTGGAAGAATTTTTTCAGAGACTGGGAAAAGGTGGCTGGCGAGGATTGTCTATTTTGTGGTGCCTAGTCAAAGTCTCTTAAAATTATATAATACACATTAACCACAATATCCTCAATCACCTCTAGTATTCCAAAGTTATTCACTAATGTCCTTTAGGGAAGGAATTCTGCCATCCTTACCTGGTCTGGTCTACATGTGACTCCAGACCCACAGCAATGTGGTTGACCCTTAACTGCCCCTTCAAGGGCAATTAAGGATGGGCAATAAATGCTGGCACAGCCTGCGATGCCCCAAGAATGAATAAAAAAAACAATTGATCTTTGACAATTACATGTGAATCTTCGTTGGTTAGCCCATTTTTGTCCAAATACCAATTCAGGATTACTGTCTGTAAAACCTTCCCCACTACTGACACTAGACTGAAGGGTGTGTTCTGGGGTTACGCTCTTACCGGTTGAACATCCCTATAACATGGATAATCCTCCAGTCCTCTGCAATGACTTTCAAGGGAATTGGAGTATTGTGTAAAGCCTCTGCAATTTCCACCCTTACTTTCTTCAGTAACCCAAGATACATCCCATCTGGACCCAGTGGCTTTTCTACTTTGATGACTGACAACATTTTATCTTCATCTATTTTCATCCTATTAAACATTGTTCCAGACCCCTCTATTACTGCTACTTTGGCAGCATCCTCTTCTCCAGCAAAGACAGATCCAAATATCCACCTCAGTAGCTCACTCATGCCCTCAGCCTCCACAAGACCATCAGCTTTCTGGTTCCTGATCAGCCCCACACTTGATCTTTTTGCTATTCGTGTATTTATTAACGCTTTTTGGGTTTCCTTTTATGTTATTTGTCAATCTATTCTCATACTCTCACTTTGCTCCTAATACTCCCTTTTTCATATTTGCTTTGTCCCCTTTATTCAGCTTGGTTTTCCACATGTTTTACTTACCCTACAAGTATAATCCTCTTTTACAGTATCATTTCAACCTCTGTGGCCGCGATCTTGAGTCCGCACTCGCCGTCCGCGGGAAAAGCAGCACAGGTGGAAAATACCACGAGAATCGGGAAATGTGATTTTCGCTGGAGGGATCGTGATTCCAGATTTTCTGCACCCCTTGCCGGCGATGTCTCAAGATTCACCCCGCAAAGGCATGAACCTCATGTTAATAAATTTGACTGCTATTAGCGCCCCCCCCCCACCCCCCCGGCCAAATAATCCCCCTTTACTAAATATTCATACATTGTGTCACGTCACATACTCAACGTCACGCCGGTGACATTTACAACAGGTTTGGCCAGGCAGGAGGTAGTCGAGGGTGTCCCTTCGGGGGCACAGACATACAAGTATCAACTCACGAAGGTTTTGGGGGGGGGGGGGTGGTGTAGAGGGTAGAGGGGCATGCCCGGGCGTTTTCATTGCATTGCCCACTATCACCGGTTTGCACTGCCAAGTTGACACTCACGCAAGGGGACACCTTGTGCCAGGGGCAGACCCTAGTAGGAGCCTTGGGAGGTGGGGCGTTGATGTTTCGTGGGCAGGGAGGAGTGGACACTGAGGGAGGGGGATGCTGGCGATGAATGAACAGGGCTGGGGGTTTGCCGGTGAATGTCTGTGGGAGGGAAAGTGAGCCTCCGATACCTCCATGGTGGGGGCCAGGGGGCTACTGCGCTGATTGGGGCGGCTTTTAAAGATCGCGCCCCAATCTCTTTGGAGTCGGTTCGCGGCTTTATGAGGCCCCTCCAGAGTTGTGGCATAAACCGTGCACACTAGTTTGTTTTTGGCATGAATGCTCAAGGTTCTGTGAAAAAACTGGTCTGTGCAACTCAAGAATTACACACTGGTTTTCTGTCTGAGCTAGACATTTGCCAAATTCTGGTAAGGTTCCACCCTATATTTCTATTCTTTGCACGCGAGCTATAGTTTTAGATGTTCTTCCTTTCCTCCTCAAGAAACAGTGTCTACTTTGTATCCCAAAGGAGATCCTCAACAAAGGTTTTCTGTTGTTCAATTACAGAATTTCTCAGGAATATTTCTTCCAATCTACCTGGATCAGATTCCCTTTTCAACCCATTGGCGTTAGCCCTCCTGCAGAGAAGTACTTTTGCCCTTGATTGTACTTCTCCATTTTCCATAACTATTCTAAATCTTAATGATCTCATAATCACTGTTCCCTAAACTCTTCCAATGAAATTTGCTCCATTTGATCAAAGGATTCAGCACTTTCTCTCCACATCAGCTAGAAACAAATGCTCACGGTGTAGAGGGGAACTATTAGCATGGATATAGGATTGGTTGCCAATCCGAAGCAGACAATAGGGATAAATAGATCTTTTTCACATTGGCATGTTGTGATCATTAGTGTGCCTCAGGGACCTCAACTATTTTGAATTTATATCAATGACTTAGAAGAAGGGGCCAAATACATGGTTGATAAATTTGAAGATGCAAACATCGGTAGGAACACAAGTTGTGAAGAGGTCAATACGAAATCTGCAAAAGGACATAGATAGTTTAAGTGAGTGTGCAAAAAAAATTAGCAGATGGTGCATAATGTGGGAAAATGTGAACTTGTCCACTTTGGCAGGAAGAATAGAAAAGTAGCATATTATTTAATAAATGGTTGAGCAGACTCGACGCCTAATTCATGTGATCATAGGTAGCACATAGGTAGCACCTTATCAAATGCCTTTTGGGAATCCAAGTACAATACATCTACAGTTTCCCCTTTATCCACTGATGATTATTGCAGTACCTTTCTTACATGCCCCATTTATTTCTTCATGTATACTCTGAAAACAGTGTAACTACTGTTAGGGGACCTATTCCTGCTCCTAATTCATACGCTTGCATGTGTGAAACACATTGGGCGCGATTCTCCGATGCCGTGCCGTTTGGGAGAATCGCCTGGTCCGACGCCCTCCCGCGATGGCTAACCCAAGCGGCGAGATCAGCACTATCTAGTTCTGCACGGCACAGTCCGGTGAATCGCCCGAGACACCCATAATGGCGATTCTCCGCCACTCCCGCTATTCTCAGGCCCGGATGGGCTGAAGTCCTGACGGCGTGACCCCAGTTCACGCCGTCGCCATTCACACCTACTATTTAAAGTCGTCAGCCAGTCGTGCTGGCTGACGCTGAGCAGGTGAGCTAACTGTTCCGCAGCTCCTGGAGACCGGGTCGGCTTCCCTGAGTTCCCTGAGAAGGCTGCGGCCAACGGGGGGGGGGGGGGGGGGGGGGGAGAACTTGCAGGGTTATCTCACTTGCTTCTGCGCCTCCGAGCTGGCATGTCGCGACCTCCCGGGTGGCGGAGCACCCAGCGAGGTCCAGGGCCCTCTGCTCGTGGACATTTAGCGGGTACAGCACAGGGGAACCCCCTCCGGTTCTCATACGTCACGCTGGTTGTGAGCGGTCTTGTCCTGGGGGGTGGGAGGTTGGATAAAGCATCACAATTAGGTGGGTATCATCAGGGCGTGCACATATAAACTACATTTATGCTGGTTCAGGAGACAGTTGGAGACACGCCATGGCATCGCTCCACGGGGGCTCATGTGGGTTGAGTAAATCGTTGTGCACCCTGACCGCCCAAACCCCCCCCCCCACCCCACTTCCTCCCCCTCATGCCCGGGGGCACCCTCATGGCACTTACCCTGGCAGCCCGAGTGAGGTCGTGCAGCTTCTTTTGACACTGCTCCCCGGTCCGGGGGGTCTGCCCTACAGTACTGACAGCGGTGCCAACATCACGTCAACCGCGCCGGATGGCTGTCGATGCCCACGTCTTGGGCAGCGGATGGCCCTTCTGTTCTCCACCTCATCTAGCAGGGTGTCCAGGTCCGTGTCCCAGAACCTCGGTGCGGCTCGTCGGGGCTCAACCATCGCGACTCCTTCTCCTACTCCGGGTCCTTCCATGCGCGGCTCGCGCCATTTATGGCGCAGCGCCGCATCATTCGGCTGTCGCGCGGTGACGACAGCCATCCAGCGCGACACGCCCCCCGAGTTTCTCGCGGCCCCGATCCTAGCCCATTTTCGGGCCCTGAATCGGTCGAGAGCGGGGCCGTTTCGCGCCATCATTAACCTCGACGCCGTTTACTACGGCATGGGCACTTAGTCGCGCGAGCGGAGAATCACGGCCATTCATTGAGAAAATTCTCTTTAACACATTTCAGGAATTCATCCTCTTTTTTCTTTGATGCTGATGCTATCCCAGTCTATATCAGGATAACTGAAACTCCCATTATCATTATTCTGTATTCTTGCACAGTTGTCATTTGCCTGCAAATGTGTTCCTCTATTGTATTCCCAGAACTTGGCGGCCTATCGTGTACGCCTAGCAGCATAAAGGCTCCTCTTTTGTTCTTTAATTTTAACCAAACAGACTTTGCCTTTAGCCCATTTATGACATTATTCTCCATTGTTACAATAGTTAATCTGATTAATAATGTCTGATCTCCTTTCTTTCTCTCCCTCTCTTTTCTGAATATCTTGTTGCCAAGGAAATTCTCATAATTCCCTTTTTTTGATCAAGGTCATAGTCCATGTGGTGACTTCTGTCTGTATCTCACCAGACTTTACCACTGTGCTCCATACATTTACATCCAAGCATTCTAAATCACACATGTGCATTGAACTATCTGATTCTTCCTAATCCTAAACCACTCTATTCTATTGCTATTTGCCCCTGTGCAACTTGTTCTCCTATATAAGATTATTTTAAGTAGCTAAAGGATAATGAGCTGTCAAGTCTTCAAATCATTCGCATCACATGATCCTGGTGTGCATAATGTGGAATTTAACTGAGATGCCAGTAACTAGAATTGGAATCTGGATAATGGCAAAAGAAATGTATTAATGAACACTTTGATTATTAAAGATAGGGAAAGAAATGTTTTACTGTCACAAGTTTAAAAAATAGCATCTTAAATATAAACCAAAAGCACTGACATCCTTTTATAGCACAATGTCTCTCCGAGAAAAATGTCATGAATTGTGTGTGTTACTGATAGATCGTTGAGCATTAAATAATTATTTTATTCTTTCATGGGTGTCACTGGCTGGGCTAACATTTATCTCAAATTCTTAATTTCACTGAGCTGAGTGGCTCGTTAGGCCATTTCAGAGAGCAGTTACGAGTCAACTACGTTGCTATGGGTCTGAAGTCAGATGGAGGCCAGACCAAGTTAGGACGGCAGATTTCCTTCACTAAAGGACAAGTGAATCAGGTGGGTTTTTACGACAATCAACTATGGTCATTAGACTTTTTATTCCAGATTTTTATTGAATTCAAATTTCAACATCTGCCATGGTGGGATTGAAGCTCTGGTCCCCAGAGCATTACCCTGCTCTCTGGATTACTAGTCCAGTGACAATGTCACTACACCACTACCTTCCCTATAAACTCAAGAAATAAGTCAATCAGACTTCAGAAACAGATGTAATAATTCTCAAAATGCATATTCTTTCTTTTATAACTGAAAATGCTGCTATATAAAGGATGCTTTGCTGCTTCTCACCAAGCCTCTCCCTCAACAGCACCATTCAAACTCACGGCTTCCACCATCTAGAAAGATAAAGGCGATAGACATAGGAACACCACAACCTGCAAGTTTCCAGCGAAGCCAAACACCATTCAAATTTGTAAATATATCATAACTCCTTCACAATCGCTAGGTCAGGATCCTGTAACTCCTTAATAGCACTGAGTGCATCTGCAACACATGGACTGCAGCAGTTCAAGAAGGCAGCTCATTCCCAGGGGTAATTAAAGATGGGCAACAAATGGCAGCCTTGCCAGCAAAGCTCACATCTCACGAATGAATTTTAAAAATTGTCTTGGATTTATGGTACAGGATCCATGCCGAGCACCTCATGCAGTCCGCCAGTGACAAATATTTACCAAACTTCAACCAGGGGTGTCAGGCAAATCATTTGAGAAAGTACAGGCTTTTATTACAATACGACCTCCAACCAAGTTCAGTATCTGCCCTGTACTGTACTATTCTTAACTGTATTTGCTCATTCTGGTTCCAGTTTTGCAAGGTGTTGTAGTGTTTAGAACATAAGAACATAAGAACTAGGAGCAGGAGTAGGCCATCTGGCCCCTCGAGCCTGCTCCGCCATTCAATGAGATCATGGCTGATCTTTTGTGGACTCAGCTCCACTTTCCAGCCCGAACACCATAACCCTTAATCCCTTTATTCTTCAAAAAACTATCTATCTTTATCTTAAAAACATTTAATGAAGGAGCCTCTACTGCTTCACTGGGCAAGGAATTCCATAGATTCACAACCCTTTGGGTGAAGAAGTTCCTCCTAAACTCAGTCCTAAATCTACTTCCCCTTATTTTGAGGCTATGCCCCCTAGTTCTGCTTTCACCCGCCAGTGGAAACAACCTGCCCGCATCTATCCTATCGATTCCCTTCATAATTTTATATGTTTCTATAAGATCCCCCCTCATCCTTCGAAATTCCAACAAGTACAGTCCCAGTCTACTCAACCTCTCCTCGTAATCCAACCCCTTCAGCTCTGGGATTAACCTAGTGAATCTCCTCTGCACACCCTCCAGTGCCAGTACGTCCTTTCTCAAGTAAGGAGACCAAAACTGAACACAATACTCCAGGTGTGGCCTCACTAACACCTTATACAATTGCAGCATAACCTCCCTAGTCTTAAACTCCATCCCTCTAGCAATGAAGGACAAAATTCCATTTGCCTTCTTAATCACCTGTTGCACCTGAAAACCAACTTTCTGCGACTCATGCACGAGCACACCCAGGTCTCTCTGCACAGCAGCATGTTTTAATATTTTATCATTTAAATAATAATCCCTTTTGCCATTATTCTCACCAAAATGGATAACCTCACATTTGTCAACATTGTATTCCATCTGCCAGACCCTAGCCCATTCACTTAGCCTGTCCAAATCCCTCTGCAGACTTCCAGTATCCTCTGCACTTTTTGCTTTACCACTTATCTTAGTGTCGTCTGCAACTTGGACACATTGCCCTTGGTCCCCAACTCCAAATCATCTATGTAAATTGTGAACAGTTGTGGGCCCAACACTGATCCCTGAGGGACACCACTAGCTACTGATTGCCAACCAGAGAAACACCCATTAATCCCCACTCTTTGCTTTCTATTAATTAACCAATCCTCTATCCATGCTCTTACTTTCCCCTTAATGCCATGCATCTTTATCTTATGCAACAACCTTTTGTGTGGCACCTTGTCAAAGGCTTTCTGGAAATCCAGATATACCACATCCATTGGCTCCCCGTTATCTACCGCACTGTTAATGTCCTCAAAAAATTCCACTAAATTAGTTAGGCACGACCTGCCCTTTATGAACCCATGCTGCGTCTGTCCAATGGGACAATTTCCATCCAGATGCCTCGCTATTTCTTCCTTGATGATAGATTCCAGCATCTTCCCTACTACCGAAGTTAAGCTCACTGGCCTATAATTACCCACTTTCTGCCTACCTCCTTTTTTAAACAGTGGTGTCACGTTTGCTAATTTCCAATCCGCCGGGACCACCCCAGAGTCTAGTGAATTTTGGTAAATTATCACTAGTGCATTTGCAATTTCCCTAGCCATCTCTTTTAGCACTCTGGGATGCATTCCATCAGGGCCAGGAGACTTGTCTACCTTTAGCCCCATTAGCTTGCCCATCACTACCTCCTTGGTGATATCAATCCTCTCAAGGTCCTCACCTGTCATAGCCTCATTTCCATCAGTCACTGGCATGTTATTTGTGTCTTCCACTGTGAAGACCGACCCAAAAAACCTGTTCAGTTCCTCAGCCATTTCCTCATCTCCCATTATTAAATCTCCCTTCTCATCCTCTAAAGGACCAATAATTACCTTAGCCACTCTTTTTTGTTTTATGTATTTGTAGAAACTTTTACTATCTGTTTTTTTATTCTGAACAAGTTTACTCTCATAATCGATCTTACTCTTCTTTATAGCTTTTTTAGTAGCTTTCTGTTGCCCCCTAAAGATTTCCCAGTCCTCTAGTCTCCCACTGATCTTTGCTACTTTGTATGTTTTTTCCTTCAATTTGATACTCTCCCTTATTTCCTTAGATATCCACGGTCGATTTTCCCTCTTTTTACCGTCCTTCCTTTTTGTTGGTGTAAACCTTTGCTGGGCACTGTGAAAAATCACTTGGAAGGTTCTCCACTGTTCCTCAACTGTTTCACCATAAAGTCTTTGCTCCCAGTCTACCTTAGCTAGTTCTTCTCTCATCCCATTGTAATCTCCTTTGTTTAAGCACAAAACACTAGTGCTTGATTTTACCTTCTCACCCTCCATCTGTATTTTAAATTCCACCATATTGTGATCGCTCCTTCCGAGAGGATCCCTAACTATGAGATCCTGAATCAATCCTGTCTCATTACACAGGACCAGATCTAGGACCGCTTGTTCCCTCGTAGGTTCCATTACATACTGTTCTAGGAAACTATCGCGGATACATTCTAGAAACTCCTCCTCAAGGCTGCCTTGACCGACCTGGTTAAACCAATCAACATGTAGATTAAAATCCCCCATGATAACTGCTGTACCATTTCTACATGCATCTGTTATTTCTTTGTTTATAGCCTGCCCCACCATAATGTTACTATTTGGTGGCCTATAGATTACTCTTAGCAGTGACTTTTTCGCCTTACTATTCCTGATTTCCACTCAAATGGATTCAACCTTATCCTCCATAGCACCGATGTCATTCCTTACTGTTGCCCGGATGTCATCCTTAAATAACAGAGCTACACCACCTCCCTTACCATCCACTCTGTCCTTCCGAAAAGTTTGATACCCTCGGATATTTAACTCCCAGTCGTGACCATCCTTTAACCATGTTTCAGTAATGGCCACTAAATCATAGTCATTCACGATGATTTGCGCCATCAACTCATTTACCTTATTCCGAATACTCCGAGCATCAGGTAAAGTACACTTATGTTGGCTTTTTTACCTCTGTTCTTAATCTTAACACCTTGATCAGTAACCTCTCCTCAGTTATATTTCCTCTTAACCTTTCTCCTAATTTTCCTTGTCGTCGAACCCACATCTTCCTGTAACAACCTGCCGCATCGCTTACCATTAATGTTTTCACTTCCCGTTTTATTTCTTTTAGTATTCCTGGTCCTATTCACTGAGCTCCCCTCAGTCACTGTACCTTGTACTGTCGCCCTTTTTGATTTTTGACTATGGCTTCTCTGCCTTACACTTTCCCCCTTACTGCCTTTTATTTCTGTCCCTGTTTTACTACCTTCCAACTTCCTGCATCGGTTCCCATCCCCCTGCCACATTAGTTTAAACTCTCCCCAACAGCTCTAGCAAACACCCCACCTAGGACATCGGTTCTAGTCCTGCCCAGGTGCAGACCGTCCGGTTTGTATGGTCCCACCTCCCCAGAATCGGTTCCAATGTCCCAGGAATTTGAATCCCTCCCTCTTGCACCATCTCTCGAGCCACGTATTCATCCTCTCTATCCTGACATTCCTACTCTGACTAGCTCGTGGCACTGGTAGCAATCCTGAGATTACTACCTTTGAGGTCCTACTTTTTAGTTTAACTCCTAGCTCCCTAAATTCAGCTTGTAGGACCTCGTCCCGTTTTTTACCTATGTCGTTGGTGCCTACGTGCACCACGACAGCTGGCTGTTCACCCTCCCCCCCCCCCCAGAATGTCCTGCAGCCGCTCCGAGACATCCTTGGCCCTTGCACCAGGGAGGCAACATACCATCCTGGAGTCTCGATTTCGTCCGCAGAACCGCCTGTCTATTCCCCTTACAATTGAGTCCCCTATCACTATAGCCCTGCCATTCTTCTTCCTGCCCAGCTGCGCAGCAGAGCCAGCCACGGTGCCATGAACCTGGCTGCTGCCGCCTTCCCCTGGTGATCCAGCTCCCTCAACAGTATCCAAAGCGGTATATCTGTTTTGCAGGGAGATGACTGCAGAGGACACCTGCACTGCCTTCCTACTCTTGCTCTGTTTTTTGGTCACCCATTTACTATCTCCCTCAGTACCTTTCACCTGCGGTGTGACCAACTCGCTAAACGTGCTATCCACAACGTCCTCAGCATCGCGGACGCTCCAAAGTGAGTCCATCCGCAGCTCCAGAGCCGTCAAGCGGTCTAACAGGAGCTGCAACTGGACACACCTCTTGCACGTGAAGGAGCCAGGGACAGTGGACGTGTCCCTGAGCTCCCACATCGCACACGAGGAGCATGACACGGGTCTGAGATCTCCTGCCATGTCTTAAACCTTCGGTTAACTTGAACAATTTCAATTTCCCCTAAAAAAATTTAACTAAATAAATAAACAATGAAGAAAAAAAATATATATATATATATACCAATGAAAAGAAACAGAAAAACAGAAACACTACTTACCAGTCACTTACCAGGGA
Source organism: Scyliorhinus torazame (assembly GCF_047496885.1). Taxonomy (NCBI): domain Eukaryota; kingdom Metazoa; phylum Chordata; class Chondrichthyes; order Carcharhiniformes; family Scyliorhinidae; genus Scyliorhinus; species Scyliorhinus torazame. The sequence goes on from NC_092710.1 coordinate 208,574,867, forward strand.
TAAAAAACACTTCCTCCCCACCCAGCTTTGAATTCCCACCTCGATTCAAATTCCCAAACTCACTCTTAGCTGTGTCTCACTCCTGGCTGTGTCTTCTCTGTCTCACTGGGAGAACTCACTGGGAGTGAGTTACAAGTTGCTCTTTTTAAACTGTCCTGAATTGACTCCCCTCCCCCACCTGCTTTCAGATCAAAGTAGATTAAAGTGACTGACACTTAACTGCCAACCAGTTATGTGAGTGGGTGGGACAGCCCTTGTTAACCTACACTGCACAATACTAGCTTAATATAAATTAATTTAAACTCCTGAAATTTAAAAGGAGCTGCCTTACTGATTCAATTTAATTCAATTCAATTCCCACCTCGATTCAAATTCCCAAACTCACTCTTTGCTGTCTCACTCTGGCTGTCTTCTCTGTCTCACTGGGAGAACTCACTTTTAGTAAGCTTTTAATGAGGCTTTGTTAACACAGGCCCTGAATCGGGTTAGTTTTAGTGTAACAAGATTTTGATTCTAGATATTCTTAGTCTTGAAAATCTAAAAGGGACTTCAGCCACCGAGACAGGTAGGGATTGACAAGTAGTGATTAGAAAATCTGACTCCATATTTTATAAAGTAGCAGGAGTCAGCTTCATGAACCATGTTCCTTTGGGCATGAGATCTAAGTATCCATCCATTTCTTCCTTGATTGAGGTCTAGGGTCCAATCACATTTATTTTGCCTTCCATTCCATGTCAGCCAAAATCACTACTCTGATTCCATTGCAGTTCGCATAGATGCATATCTAGATGTACACCCATTTTAAACTACAGGCTTGACTATTAATTGTTCAGTCAAAGAGACTTGTATTTCTAGGGTTTACTGGGTCATTACATAGGATTCCTCCCAACCAAACGAGAAATCTTTATCTGATATGATTAACTAAATCTGCATATCCATCCAACCTATGGTGTGCACTATCAAATGATTTCTTCAATAGGAGAAAAGGCTGCTTATTCTCTAAACCACCGAGTTGAGCTTTGTGTCCCACTAATTGAAAGCAGAACCCCCCAGGAACAGGGAACAGAACATGAGAGTTATGAACAATTGGTTAAAAAAAAGGTTGTGCGGTTGGATTTTCCTCTGAACTACCACCAAGTTGAAGGCACAGCACAGTATAAAATAGCTTCTTAGAGGTTACTACCACCACTGAAGACGACATTTTACTCTCCATCTAACTCCGTGCTGTATCCATCCTGGCAATGTTTGATGGCGACAGTGAGAGGGAGTTTTATAAGAGCCATTCAAAAAACAAATCAGCAGGCATTAAACCTGATGCATTACATGCAGATACAATTGACAGGACATCTGACATATTTCTTCGAAAAAAGGAAATTACTGTCACGTTACAAGTGGTGGCAGGTGCCACAGAAAACAGTCTCTGCACATTGAAACCATTTCATTTGCAGCTACTGAAGTTTGGCTTTATCTTGTCCATTCTATTTGATCTGCCTAGTTAATAAGTTTACTAATAATTTTAATCCATTCAACTGAAATTACTGTTTTGCACAGGAGCATAGATCTTCCAATGGGGTCATTTCTATGAAGAAGAGAACGAGGACATGGAAGAATCTCGATTGGAGGTTCTTGGAGTGAGGTACTATAGATGGATATGTATGAACTTATAAGCAGGTGAAAATGATGTGCAGGAAAAGCCTGCCCCACCCTCCAAGATACCAAGAACATCATGGCTCTACCCTTCCAACCAACCCTCTCTTCCCTTGTGTCCATGTACTCTGGAATAGAAAACTTCCAGGGTTAAGGGAAAGAAAAACTCTTAAGGTAATATTTGTAGAATGTTTACATTTTTGTAAAAATAATCATACTATTTAAGTTGATTAATAGTGAAATAGAACAGTTTCAACAATTTTACCAAAAAGAAAAGAAAAACTAATGAATGAAAGCAGTTAGAAAATGAGAAACAAAAATAAAGAGAAGTTGGGAGAAGAAAACAGTAGAATTAAAGGATAATTGCACATAAATCTGCAGAACATGAAAAGTACAAAACGGGTAAAAACTGGCTGAAGGCAAAATGTCATCAATCTCATGATGTGTTATCCTTACGGTAACACTGTGTCAAAGGCTTCAAACACCAGCATATTTGGTATTCATCCGAGAAACAGAATTCAATCAAGATAATAATAAAGAGAAATGAAATGTCACATTCAACTGCAAAAGAACATCAAAGTAAAATATCAGACCCATGAGAAGTGATGTTCGACAAACTGGGGGTTATTTCTACTCCATCTATCTCCACTCTCTTGTTCTTCAGCACACCTGGAGTAGAGACTGGAACCTCTGCACTCACACGATCCTGTAGCACATTTTCTCTGTTCAGGTTGATTTGAGAGTATGGACAACCTAATGCGCTGCAGAAGAAAGAACATTTCTTACAGCTGGATGAATGAACAGCAAATTCCATTTCTCTGTTAACAGAGTCCCTTTTGTAAAAATCTTAAAATTATATTCTGCATGCAACGTAATCTCCACAAGGATCCATTTCAATGGAATCAGTGGCACAGTGAGTAAGAACATTGTTTTTCACCTTTGTGGCTTGATTTCAAATCAAGTCTAAGCAGACAGGACAAAAGAGTGTGCCCGACCTGGAAACAGGCAGAATCACACATTTCTGACGAGCGTTCCGGCATTATTGCACATTTGCGCAATATTTTGGTCGGCAGGTGTGCGCAAGAGTCAGAATCTTGCCTCCCGCCAAATAGACAATTTAGCCCATTAAGGGGCCAACTAGCATGATTTTACCAGGCCCTTCTGCTTTTAGTTGGCATGTAGGTCGATTGGCCAGGTGGCCTTTACGTTTTAGCTGCAATCTCAATTCAGGACAGGATGATGTGTCGGCTGGAGTAAAATGAAATTAGGTGTCTGGGGACTGAGTTTTGTCTTTGAATGTGTTGTCTAGTCATACTTTGCATTGTTTATCCATCACAATTTATTTTTCTCAGGTTTGCAGCTCCCCAAGACAGCTCTGCAACTGCTGTCCTCTGAGCGAACACATTAGAAGTACCAGCCCGTATCTTCTCTTTTATCAGCACCCGCCCTCTACCTCCCCTCACCGGCAGCTCGGAGTCTTTCCTGGTACGCGTTTCATGCTGGCTGTCCTTTCATTGATCAGGCTGCACAAAATTACGTTCGGTGGCCGAACTGGGTCAGAAGCAGATTTTGTACCCACTTCCTGGCCCGCTGAGAGCGAGCACCCGAAAAATTCAGCTCCTGATTTTAATGGGCAATATCAGCTCCAAATGCTTATTTTGGCTGAATTTTCTATTTATTTCTATAATTAGGTTAGCACAGTGGGCTAAACAGCTGACTTGTAATGCAGAACAATGCTAGCAGCGCGGGTTCAATTCCCGTACCAGCCTCCCCGAACAGGCGCCGGAATGTGGCGACTAGGGACTTTCCACAGTAACTTCATTGAAGCCTACTTGTGACAATAAGCGATTATTAAAAAAAAAGCATTTACTTTAGGGTTTTAATATTTTTCTCAACAAGAAAAGATTCTGAATACACCAAAACATGTTGCCAACATTGCAGAGACACTTTGATAATACCGCTGATTGAACCTTTCACAATATCGCTGATCTCTTTTGAAACTTAGTTTTTGTTCCCCTGAAAGTTCAAACTCAAATTAACACTGCAGCAGTCCAAGTAGGCAGCTCATCACAATCTTTGCACAAGAAACAATAAATAATAAATACTGGCCCTGCTGGCATCATCTATATCCCAAAAATAAACAAAAGATCAAAAGCATGCAACCAGGGCAACTTAGGCACTCCAAATAGACAAGCTAGGTTACACAATTGCTTAAACATTATAGTTCAACAATATTTCTTATGCTTTTCCAGGCATTGCCTGCTGCATTGAGAGAAATGGCAAAGCAGTTAGGAGCAGGGCAGAAAGTAGAGAAACAGCTGGGTTAAGGAATCAATTCCAAAATAATTTTAAATTATTTTGCAAAATTCAAATATACAAATACTGTCCTCAGGAATGGGCAAATTAGCTCCAGATTTTAAATGTATAGTGATCTTGGAATTTATTGCTCTCAGAATTACAACTAGATGAGTTTTGCTGAGTCTAATGTTATAGCTGACTAACTTGAGAGATCATTTAATTGCCTGGAACACTTCTGGAACTCCCCACAGAGTGAATATAATCAGGAGGATGTAATTTAGATATGAACTTTTCAAAGTTAATTTTTAATCAAAGCCTCTCACCCAGCAGAATCACAGGATCTAGAGTGCCATCTGTTTTCTTTCTGTATCACAGATTTTTAAAACTAACTTTTAGAAATATTTAAGTTGTTTCTGTGAACCAGTGGCCAATCTGCAACCACCAATTTTTCGCTCCCATCCAGAGTCCCTCCAACTAGAGACTGTACTCTCAAATTTCACTCACTTAAAGAGGATGGCACGTGCATAATCATTTCAAACTCCACTGTAGCAGACATCAAAGAACAATACAGCACAGGAACAGGCCCTTTGGCCCTCCAAGCCTTAATCGGTCATGATACTGCGCTTGGCCAAAACCCTCAGCACTTCCTAATGGGGTATCCCTCTATACACATGCTATTCATATATTTGTTGAGATGCCTTTTGAACCCTGTTAATGTATCTGCTTCCACAACCTACCCTGGCAGCGCATACAGGCACTCACCACCTTCTGCGTAAAAATACTGCCTTGCACATCTCCTCTAAACTTTGCCCCATAGACCTTAAACCTATGCCCCCTGGTGACTGACCCCTCCACCCTGGGAAAGAGTGCCTGCCCATCCACTCTATCCATACCATTCAATCTTGTAGACCTCTATCAGGTCACCCCTCAACCTCCATCGTTCTAATAAAAACAGTCCGAGTCGATTCAGTCTGTCCACATAGCCAACACCCTCCAGACCTGGCAGCGTCCTGGTAAACCTCCTCTGCACCCTCTCCAAAGCCTCCACATCCTTCTGGTAGTGTGAATTGTGCGCAACATTCCAAGTGCGGCCTTACCAAGGTTCTATACAACCGTAGCATGACTTGCCAGTTTTTATACTTGATGCCCCATCCAATAATGGCAAGCATTCCTTACGCTTTCCTGACTACCTTGTCCACTTGTGTTGCCACTTTCAAAGATCTGTGGATCTGCATGCCCAGATCTCTCTGACTTTCTATATTCCTAAGAGTTTTGACATTTACGGTATATTTCCCCTCTATGTTAGACCCATCACCCATATGTCAACATGTCAACATATACTGCTAATCATTTCCAGCTGTCTGAATGACTGGAAAGGAAACTAGTCAGCGACAGCTGAATCTAATATTTTTTCTTCGATTAATTAAATTTTGGTGTTCAAAACCTGGCCTTTTGTTACTGTGTAACACAAGGGTTATTTTGCACATACACAATTAGCACAGCAACTGTAGGTGAAGTCTGAATGCTAGGCATTCATTTAATTGAGCAAGTGATTATTTTTTTAAATCTCATTGTTATTTTACTCTCCTACTTGCAACATTTTGGTGTTCTGGATCTCCTTCTTTAATATCACAAACCTGTTACCCTTGACAGCATGGTAGCACAGTGGTTAGCACAGTGCTTCACAGCTCCAGGGTCCCACATTTGATTCCTGGTTTGGGTCACTGTCTGTGCAGCATCCGCACGTTCTCCCCGTGGGTTGGTTTCCTCCGGGTGCTCCGGTTTCCTCCCAGTCCAAAGATGTGCAGGTTAGGTGGATTGGCCATGCTAAATTGCCCTTAGTGTCCAAAAAGGTTAGGTGGGGTTACTGGGATAGGCTGGACTTGTGGACTTAAATGGGGTGCTCTTTCCAAGGGCCGGTGCAGACTCGATGTGCTGAATGGCCTCCTTCTGCACTGTAAATTCTATAATCTATGACAACTGCTCTTAACTGCAGATCTTCAGCAATATGTTCCACTGTTCGGTGGTTTGCACATGCGCTGAGAATCATGCAACTCCTTTCCTATTTCTTATGCTGATGGATATATTCTGTCTTAATGTAATCATCTAGTTCATCCTTACCAGCATTGTGATAGAATTCTTCACCAACAATCCAATTCTACCCCACTTTTTTTTCTTCCAAACTCCCTAAATTGCCTGATCATTCATCGCTTTGCTGTTTGCGGAGTTTTCCTTAGCATTTAATATTTTGTCATTGTAAATTCACGTTTCAATTTTCTTTTATCGAATATATCTGTTCATTGCTAGCATTTTTTGTTTAGTTTCATTGTGCTAGTTTAAAAAAAATATATTGTCAGTATCTGATAAATTAAGGAGACCCCGAGGATTGAGGAGGTGTCCAATCACAGGGGATATGTAAAGCAGCTATATTACAATCCAGAAGGTATGCGGAAAGGTACTTAATTCCTGGATCCAACAGTCCTCACATTACTTTAGCTGACGGGCTTTCCCTAGGCCTGGAAAACTCAGCTTTCCAGGGCTAAATTGAAAATGGTGGTTAAATATGAGGCACACAGCCTTATTATAATATTTAAATTGCCTACCCAGGCTGATTGCCTGTTTCCTGTACCAACTATATTAAAATAAAAGAATTGGGCAGCTTGAGGTTGGGATTCAGATCATCATTTTAACATTCCACCTGCCAAAACTCGTCAGTTTTTAAATAAATAAATGTTTCTCGCTTAATTCCAAGCATGCGCAGACAGGGTAGAAATAATAATATTCATTTACTCCTCTCCCCATAACCACCAATTTGTCATTAGTTTTCTGGCAATAAGGGACTGGCAGGCATTCTTCATCATGCCCTAGGCTTCAACCGGTAAAACTCAAGACTTCTCTGACCCCATGATCATTCGCACAGATGCAGTGGGCCCATTATATTATTTGTAATGAGTTGGGAGCTAATAGTTGTGAGAATATTTACCTTAAGATGCCACATTACCCTGTTCCACTAGGGTAGATAGGGTCCTGTGTAGGGTAACAACGTATCAGTCCATCAGCCCACCAGCCATATGGAGAGCTGAACAAAATAGCCTGCAATTCGAGCATTTGCATTGCAAGTTTGATTATTTCGAATTCTGGGAATCAGAAGACATAACAGGGGGCGAATGGGTGCCTTCTGGATGTTTCTATCAGTGGTGAAAATCCAGATGGGCACATCCTGATAATTGCATGAAAAGCACTCCACCGACATCCCTCCTCTTTCCTCCCACCCCACCCCTTTATAGACATTTCCCCCCCAAAACAAGTGAGGAATGCTGATTACTGGACAAACAATACTGAAAGTTCAGTCTTCCAATAACACTTTTTTATGGAAACAGAATTCTTGCAAGATCAAATCTGTCCACCAGTCAGAGTTTAAACATCGAACAAGACAACACTTCAAAAGTCATACACAAAGCAATATACAGGATCTATTTTTAAACTTACATTTCGGATCAAACTCAAAAGAACTTACAGTGCAGGAGGAGGCCATTCGGCCCATCGGGTCTGGACCCTGGAAAGAGCACCCTACCTAAGTCCACACCTCCACCCTATCCCAGTAACCCCACCCAACTTTTTTGGACACAAAGGGCAATTTAGCATGGCCAATCCACCTAACCTGCACATCTTTGGATTGTGGGAGGAAATCGGAGCAGCCGGAGGAAACCCACGCAGACACGGGGAGAAAGTGCAAACTCCGCACAGACAGTGACTCAAGCCGGGAATCGAACTTGGGACCCTGGAGCTGTGAAGCAACTGTGATAACCACTGTGCTACCGTGCGCCCCCTGCTAAAATGTATATATTAAAAATGCTTATGGTGCCAAGTAGTATAATCAAGATTATTACTGTTTAATATTAACTTTCCAATATTTTTCTTTCCAAAGCTGGCAAAAAAAGTAAACATACATACTTGTAAGGTTTTTGTTAAAAATGGATTTAATGTTGCCTGTAGTTTCTGTTGCACTTTTTCAGATGAGGGGCACGATTCAGCAACAGGTGAATTGGATTAGATTGGATTGGTTTATTGTCACATGTACCAAGGTACAGTGAAAAGTATTTTTCTGCGAGCAGCTCAACGGATCATTACGTACACGAAAAGAAAAGGAAATAAAGAAAATACAAAATAAGGCAACACAAGGTACACAATGTAACTAGATAACACCGGTATTGGGTGAAGCATACAGGGGTGTAGTATTAATCAGGTCAGTCTGTAAGAGGGTCGTTTAGGAGTCTGGTAACAGCGGAAGAAGCTGTTTTTGAATCTGATTGTGCGTGTTCTCAGACTTCTGTATCTCCTGCCCGATGGAAGAAGTTGGAAGAGTGAGTAAGCCGGGTGGGAGGGGTCTTTGATTATGCTGCCCGCTTTCCCCAGGCAGCGGGAGGTGTAGATGGAGTCAATGGGTGGGAGGCAGGTTCGTGTGATGGATTAGGCGGTGTTCATGACTCTCTGAAGTTTCTTGCGGTCTTGGGCCGAGCAGTTGCCATACCAGGCTGTGATGGAGCCAGATAGGATGCTTTCTATGGTCCATCTGTAAAATTTGGGAAGAGTTAATGTGGACATGCCGAATTTCATTAGCTTCCTGAGGAAGTATAGACGTTGTTGTGCTTTCTTGGTGGTAGCGTCGACGTGGGTGGACCAGGACAGATTTTTGGAGATGTGTACTCCTAGGAATTTGACACTGCTAACCATCTCCACCTCGGCCCCGCTGATGCTGACGGAGGTGTGTACAGTACTTTGCATCATGAAGTCAATGACTAGCTCTTTAGTTTTGCTGGCATTGAGGGATAGATTGTTGTCGCTGCACAGCTCCACTAACTATCTCCCTCCTGTATTCTGACTCGTCATTATTCGAGATCCGGCCCACTATGGTCATATCGTCAACAAACTAGTAGATGGAGTTGGAACCAAATTTTGCCACGCAGCCGTGTGTGTACAGGGAATATAGTAGGTGTCTAAGTACTCAGCCTTGCGGGGCTCCGGTATGGAGTACAATTGTGTTGTTTATTCCTACAGATTGTGGTTTGTGGGTCAGAAAGTCGAGGATTCAGTTGCAGAGTGAGAGCCAAGTCCTAGGTTTTGGAGCTTTGATATGAGCTTGGCTGGGATTATGGTGTTGAAGGCGGAGCTGTAGTCAATAAATAGGAGTCTGGTGTTGGAGTCCTTGTTGTCGAGATGCTCCAGGGATGAGTCTGCACCTGGCTCACTCGAACCTGCTGACTCAGGCTCGACAAGAATAAGGCAGCACAGTTGTCTCTGAAGTCTTGCACTGAAGTTTAAGAGAGTTGGAGTGGAGTGAAGGACTGCACCAGCAGCTGTAAAGCAGATATAGTTAAAGGACAATTTAAAATGACAGGCCAGGGAAATATCGAAGGTAAGTGCTATGATTTGGGCAGGTTGCAGTGAAGGTGGGGGATCAGTGTTAGACACTGGGGGGTACATGGAGTGAGGGTAGGGTGTCGGACACCAGGGTGCGGGCGAGTGGGGTCTTGGACATTGGGTTGGGATGTAGGTGGGTCTAACATTGAGCGCATTGGACACCGGGGGGCGGGTTTTGGAGTGGGCATGAATGGGGGGTTGGACACTGTGATGAGGGTGAGGGTGAGGGGGGGGGGGGAAATGTTGGACATTGCAGTGTGGAGGGAGTCTCCGGGGTTTAAGGCTGGATCAGGTCTCTGGTGGGGAGGCAAGCGTGCGGTCCAACTGGGTCGGGCCCCTGGGGGAGGGAGGAGTACAGTGTGGAGGTGGGGAACACTGTAGGGAGGGGTGGTTAGTTTGGGGAGTCTGGCTGTTTAATAAGGGTGTTTAATAATCATCTTTATTATTGTCACAAGTAGGCTTACATTAACAGTGCAGTGAAATTACTGTGAAAATCCCCAAGTCGCCACATTCCGGCGTCTGTTTGGGTACACAGAGGGAGAATTCAGAATGTCCAAATTACCTAACTTGTGGGAGGAAACCGGAGCACCCGGTGGAAACCCAGGCAGACACAGGGAGAACGTGCAGACTCCGCCCAGGAATCAAACCCTGGTCCCTGGCACCGTGAATCAACAGTGCTAACCTCGGCGGCTCGTTCCCCTGTAGTTTCCTCATATGCGCTTGATCCACTTCCAGGAGGTCATGTGAATGCTCCCTCTCCCAGCAGTTTCTCCACCATCCGCCATCTCCACTGGCATTGCCGATACCACATCAACTTTTGCATTCTGATCCCCTCTTTTGCGACCACTTCTGGCCCTCAGCTCCAGCGGGTCAATCTCTTCTACTCACTCTACTGCATGTTTTTGTCTCCTCACATCCAACCATTAACCAGGGAAAAGGTCCGGATAAAACCACCAGGAACAGGAGCCACCAAATGTGCAACCACTCACTCCGTGGCTGCCACCGGAAGTCTCCTCTACTTAGTCTGTTGTCCATTACCACTTTAAATTGCAGAATGTGACTAAGTAATTGCTACTTCTTTATATTTTTACAGCAAAGCTAAAAAGCTCATGTCTACTTGTTTTTTTCTGCAAAAATTCATTCCCTAGGTTCTTTCATGTTGCTACAATAGTTTCAGGAACAAGCACAGGCTTGTACAAATAAGCAAACTATGTACCCTGGTAAGCATAGGCAATTTTAATTCATTAGACAATATTCAGTGTCTGGTTTCATTAATTTAATCAAGTATTTCCAAAGTGCATCGAGATCTAAAATGTTCATTTGAATTTTCTTCTTAAGCAGATTTGCCACTTGAAGATGTACAAGGTTAACAAATCAGGCATTCTAATCGACAGTATATGTTTCTTTTCAATCACTAAGAATATATTTGCTGAATATTAATAGCAATTTTTCAATACTTCATAGACTACCAGAACTAAATCCAATCTTCTTTGCCTCTATGAGTAAGATATGTACTTTTCAAATAAATGCTGCTGGATTCGATTTAGGAAGACAATTATTGCCAATAACCATAAATGGAATTTAAAAAATAAACAAGATTACCAGAGTTTTAAACATTAACGAACATTAGAAACACAAACATTTATTGAGCGAGCAATATGTTAGCACACTGACAAGGAATGAGAGATTGCAGCAGGGAGAGACAAGAGATCACAACTGGGGATCTCAAAAGCAGGACAGATAAACACATTGGGAGCAGTTTTCTCTTGAGCACAAGCGAAAAGCTGATGGATGTCGATGAGATTTCTGAATTTAAGCTGGCAAAATCAGCACCAACAGGCTAATAACAGATTCAAAATTGGGTCAGTAAACCTTTCATCCCCGGACTTCCGGTTGCGGCAGGGATGAGCTAGCCGCACGTTTCGGCGGCTCCAGCTCCGACGGAACTTTGGGCTCTTTTAAGAGCCCCAACGGGGACTTTGCCGGCTGAAAAGCCCGGTGCGAGGCGCGAGGGAAGGGAGTCCCCCCCGAACGACGGAGGGAAAAACCGGCGGCGGCGGCTGCAGCCCGAAGAATCTGCAATCAGAAGGTCAGAGGGAGTGGAACAAAATGGCGGCGGAGGGATCGCAGGTGACATGGGGGCCTGAGCAGGACGAGGTTGTGAGACGGTGCGTGGACCTGCTGAAGAAGGAGGTAATGACCCCGTTGTTACAGGCAATTGAGGGGCTTAAGGAGACTTTGAAGACCCAGGAGACTGAACTTCGCGTGGTGGAGCAGAAGGTGTCAGGTATTGAGGACGAGGTCCTGGGCCTGGCGGTCAATACTCAGACGCACGAGGCACTTCATAAAAAGTGTGCTGACAGGATTGAGGCCCTTGAAAATGGAGCGCGAAGGAAGAACCTTAGGATACTAGGTCTCCCGGAGGGTGTGGAAGGAGTGGACTGTGGAGAGTACGCAAGTAAGATGCTGAGCTCACTGATGGGTGCTGAGGCCCCTGCGGGCCCCATGGAGGTGGAGTGGGCAAATCGGATCCCGGCGAGAAGACCAAAAGCGGGAGAACCACCGAGGGCGATAATCGTGCGATTCTACCGCCTTAAGGACAGAGAAGAGGTCCTGAGATGGGCTAAAAAGGTGCGGAGTAGCAGATGGGAGAATGCTGTGGGAAGGATCTACCAGGATTGGAGTGCGGAGGTGGCGAGAAGGAGGGCGAGCTTCAACCGAGCCAAAGAGGTTTTGCACAAAAGGAAGGTGAAGTTTGGGATGCTGCAGCCGGCAAGACTATGGGTCACGCATCAGGAGAGACACTATTATTTCGAGACGGCGGAGGAAGCATGGTCCTTCATCAATGAAGAGAAACTGGACCGGAACTGAGGGACCGATGCTGCAGGGAACTGTTATTGTTGTTATTATTATTTTTGTTAATGGGATGGTGAAAGCTAATCGAGAAGTAAACAGGGAAGGGGGGGGGGACACTGGGGAAATGTGGGCGTCGGTGAGGGGGGAGAGGCGGGACATAGTCGGAGAATGGGGAAGGAGAGGGGGAGGGGAAAGGGAGCTGCGCCATAAGAGGCGGGTCAGGTAAAGGGATGTTCCCGTGCCAGAAAGAATAAGGCGGGAAAACAGGCGCAAGGCGGATGGGAGTTCCCTCACACAGGGGGGGTCGAGGAGCGAGCAGGAGTAGCCGGGGTCAGTTGAAGTCAGCTGACTTACGGAAGTGATATGGGGGGAGCAATCAAGCTAGATAGGGATCTAGCGGGGGGGGGGGGGGGGGCAACTGGGTTGCTGCTGCGGAAATCCAAAAGGAAATGGCTAAAGAGAGGGTGGTCGGGGGCGGAATGCGACGCTGGGGGAGCGAGCGGGAGCGCGGAGGCGGGATATGGGACTGGCCTAGAGAAGGTAATGGCTAGTCGACACGGGAGGGGGGCAGGTAGCCCCCCAGTGAGGCTGATCACGTGGAACGTGAGAGGCCTGAATGGACCGATAAAAAGGGCCCGAGCGCTCGCGCATTTGAAAGGACTAAGGGCAGACGTGGTTATGCTCCAAGAGACGCACCTAAAGGTGGCGGACCAAGTTAGGCTAAGGAAAGGATGGGTGGGACAGGTGTTCCACTCAGGACTGGATGCAAAGAACAGAGGGGTGGCCATTTTGGTGGGGAAACAGGTAGCATTTGAAGCAAAGACCATCGTAGCAGATAGTGGAGGTAGATATGTAATGGTGAGTGGTAGGCTGGAGGGAATGGAGGTCGTGTTGGCTAATGTGTATGCCCCAAATTGGGACAATGTGGGGTTCATGAGACGGATGCTGGGGCGTATTCTGGACCTGGAGGCAGGAAATTTGATTTTAGGAGGGGACTTCAATACGGTGCTGGACCCGGGGCTAGATAGATCCAGCTCAAGGACTGGAAGAAGGCCGGCAGCGGCCAAGGTACTTAAGGGGTTTATGGACCAAACGGGGGGAGTGGATCCATGGCGATTTCTTAAGACCCAGGGCTAGGGAGTATTCCTTCTTCTCCCACGTCCATAAAGCGTACTCCCGGATAAATTTTTTTGTTTTAGGAAGGTCGTTGATCTCTAGGGTGGAAGAAGCTGAATACTCAGCCATAGCGGTTTCGGATCATGCCCCACATTGGGTGGACCTGGAAGTAGGAGAGGGCAGGGAGCAGAGAACACTCTGGCGATTAGATGTGGGACTGATGGCGGGTGAGGGAGTGTGTGCAAGAGTGAGGGGGTGTATCGAGAGATACCTGGAGGTCAATGACGACGGCGAGGTCCCTGTGGGAGTGGTCTGGGAAGCACTAAAAGCGGTGGTCAGAGGAGAGTTGATTTCTATTGGGGCCCACAAAAGGAAAACAGAGGCCAAGGAAAGGGATAGATTACTGGGGGAGATTTTAAGCGTGGACAGGGAATTTGCAGAGACCCCGGAGGAGGAGCTGTACAGGGAGAGGAGACGACTCCAGACCGAGTTTGACCTTCTGACCACCAGAAAGGCGGAGGTACTGTGGAGGAAGGCACAGGGGAGGAGGTATGAATATGGGGAAAAGGCTAGTCGCCTGTTGGCGCACCAACTGCGAAAGAGGGCAGCAGCGAGGGAGATAGGAGGAATTAGGGATGAAAGGGGAGACACTGTGCGAAGGGCAGGAAAGATAAATGAGGTGTTTAAGACCTTTTATGAAGAACTGTATAGGTCTCAGCCCCCAGAGGGAGAGGAGGGGATGCGGCAGTTCCTGGACCAATTGAGGTTCCCGAAAGTGGAGGAGCAGGCGGTGGCAGGCCTGGGGGCGCCGATTGAGGTGGACGAGGTTATTAAGGGACTGGGAAGCATGCAAGCAGGGAAGGCCCCGGGGCCGGATGGGTTCCCGGTGGAATTCTACAGAAAATATGTGGACTTGTTGGCCCCGTTGTTGGCGAGGACGTTCAATGAGGCCAGGGAAGGGGGGACACTACCCCCGACAATGTCGGAGGCGACGATATCGCTAATTTTGAAGAAGGACAAAGATCCGATGCAGTGTGGGTCTTATAGACCTATTTCACTATTGAACGTGGACGCCAAACTGCTAGCAAAGGTGCTGGCATCGAGGATAGAGGACTGTGTCCCAGGGGTGGTGCACGAAGACCAGACAGGGTTCGTAAAAGGGAGACAATTGAATGTTAACGTGCGACGGCTATTAGGGGTGATAATGATGCCCTCAGTGGAGGGGGAGGCAGAGATAGTGGCGGCAATGGACGCAGAGAAGGCATTTGATAGGGTGGAGTGGGAGTATTTATGGGAAGTGTTAAGGAGGTTTGGGGTTTGGGAACGGGTTTATTCGCTGGGTTAGACTACTTTACGGGGCACCAACGGCAAGCGTAGTTACAGGTCGACATAGATCGGAGTATTTCCGACTGTATAGGAGAACAAGACAGGGATGCCCGCTGTCTCCATTGTTGTTTGCGTTGGCAATTGAACCTCTGGCCATGGCGTTGAGAGACTCCAGGAAATGGAGAGGGGTGACTAGAGGGGGAGAAGAACACCGAGTCTCGTTATACGCGGATGACCTATTGCTATACGTGTGGGACCCAGCGGGGGGGATGATAGAGGTTATGCGAATCTTGAGGAGGTTCGGGGAATTTTCGGGGTATAGGTTAAACATGGGGAAGAGTGAATTATGTGTGATACATCCAGGGGACCAGAGCAGAGAGACAGAAGGCTCACCGCTAAGGAAAGTGGAAAGAAACTTCCGATACTTGGGGATTCAGATCGCTAGGAGCTGGGGAACCTTGCACAGACTTAATCTGACACGGCTGGTAGAACAAATGGAGGAGGACTTCAAGAGGTGGGACATGCAGCCTCTATCGCTGGCGGGCAGGGTGCAAGCAATTAAGATGATGGTCCTCCCGAGGTTCTTATTTGTATTTCAATGTCTCCCTATTTTAATCGCCAGGACCTTTTTTAATAAAATAGATAGGAGCATTACGAGCTTTGTGTGGGCAGGGAAAGTTCCGAGAGTAAGGAGGGGGTTCCTTCAGCGCAGTAGGGACAGAGGAGGACTGGCACTACCGAACTTGGGAGATTATTATTGGGCCGCCAATGTGGCAATGATACGTAGATGGATGATGGAGGGTGAGGGAGCGGCGTGGAAAAGGCTGGAGAGAAGGTCCTGTAAAGGGACGAGTCTAGAGGCGCTGGTGACGGCGCCGCTACCGTTCTCACTGAAAAAGTACACCACGAACCCGGTGGTGGCGGCAACACTGAACATATGGGGACAGTGGAGGCGACAGAGAGGGGTGCGGGGAGCCCTGGTGGGGTCCCCTATCAGGAACAATCATAGGTTCGCCCCAGGAAGAATGGATGGAGGATTTCAGAGCTGGTACCAGTTGGGAATTAGGAAGGTGGGAGATTTATTCATAGCTGGGACTTTTGCGAGCTTGGGAGCACTGGAGGAAAAGTATAAGTTACCCCGGGGGAATTTCTTGAGATATATGCAGGTGAGGGCGTTTACTAGACAACAGGTGAGGGAATTTCCGCGGCTCCTGACACAGGGGATACAGGACAGGGTGCTTTCAGGGGTGTGGGTCGGAGAGGGCAAGGTGTCAGAGATTTATAGAGAGATGAGGGAAGAGGGGGAGGAGTCGGTGGGAGAACTAAAAAGAAAGTGGGAAGAAGAATTAGGGGAGGAGATAGAGGAGGGTATGTGGGCTGATGCCCTAAGCAGGGTAAATTCCTCTTCCTCATGCGACAGGCTTAGCCTGATTCAATTTAAGGTGCTACATAGAGCACACATAACGGGGGCAAGATTGAGCAGGTTCTTTGGAGTGGAGGACAAATGTTGGAGGTGTGGCGGGAGCCCGGCAAACCACGCACATATGTTTTGGGCGTGCCCGGCACTGGAAGGGTATTGGAAGGGAGTGACGGGAGTGATTTCGCAGGTGGTGAAGGCCCGGGTCAAACCAGGCTGGGGGTTAGCTCTATTTGGAGTTGCGGAAGAGCCGGGAGTGCAGGAGGCGAAAGAGGCCGATGTCGTGGCCTTTGCGTCCCTCGTAGCCCGGTGCAGGATCCTACTCATGTGGAAGGAGGCGAAACCCCCCCGGACTGGAGGCCTGGGTAAACGATATGGCGGGGTTTATTAAACTGGAGCAGATAAAGTTTGCCCTGAGAGGATCGGCTCAAGGGTTCACCAGGCGGTGGCAGCCATTTCTCGACTACCCACTTAGAGGGAAGACGGATGACCAGCAGCAGCAACCCAGGGGGGAGGGGGGGGGGGGGGAGGAGGCTTAGTTGAGTATAGGTCAATAGAGTACGAGGTTTTGTTACTTTTATATTATTATTACTATTGTTAAAAAGTTTAAAAATTTCTGTTTTGTTATTGTTATCGTTTCGTTTGTTTTGTAAGCGGGAAAAATGTTGCTCAGGGAAAAAAATTTCAATAAAATATATTTTTAAAAAAACCTTTCAATCCATCAATGTTGTCACCATTTGTTATAAGTGTTACCATAGACGTGGGCAGGATTTACTGACCAACGCGCCGTGTGTCTTTCGACGGCTGAGGCAGCCCGCCAGCAGGATTTACCGACCCCGCCGTTGTTAATCAGATTTCCCGACCTCGCCGTTGTTGATGTGATTTCCCGGTGACTGCACCCTTCGTCACCAGGAAACCCACGCGCTGGCATGGGATGGGTATATCCTGCCGGTGTGAACAGTCGGTAGATCACGCCCATAGAAGTAGGCCATTCCGCCCATAGGTCTGCTCTTTCATTCAATGAGGTCAGAGGTCATGACTGATCTAATAATCCTTAACTCCACTTTCCCACCTCATCGCCATAACCCTCGATTCCCTTACTGATTAAACCCCATCTTGGGTGTTTGCATCATCTGCCTCATTACTATGCAAATTGGAATTCTATTACGTCATTAAGAATCTGATTGCAAGTGAAGAGATTTGCCTAGACGCCATCCCATCAAATGGTCTAACCAGCGGTATCTAACGAGGTACTGCTATGTATTCCAAAAATGGGAACAGAAGAATTTCTGGGTTACTGGTAGCTTTTTGTGGAGTCAGGATGAATGCATAAATACAATGGGTATCTGTCAGCACAGGATTGCCCCTCTTGATTTTTGCTTCCTTTTCATTGGATTGAACTGCAGGCCAGCATGGCCTCCGAGAAGATGCCCAGTATGTTGCGAGCCCAAAGCTGGCTTAACTGCATCAGGGTACCTTTAAGGGCATGAGGTACATTGATATTATGGAAGTGAGAGCTGTGCCTCAAAATGCCTCGGTCCTCTTGTCTGCAGGAGCAAGTTGGAGGCTCCGTCTATCAGACACTTGCAAGTTAAAATCCACCCCATTTGTCTTTTTGTTCTGGGGAAGATTAATCATTCTCCACCCCCCCCCCCCCCCGCCCCCTTCCACCCCCCACAGTTCAAAGAGTGTGATTTAGTTTTGATTTATGATAAATGTAAAATAAATATAGAGCAATGTGCAATTGGAATTCAGCCTATCTTCCGCAGTATTTTGTTTAATATAACGCCAACACCCCAGCTAGGGGCTTTCCACAGTAACTTAATGTAAGCCTACTTGTGACAATAAAGATTATTATTATAATTCAGCAACTGAATTTCTAAAAATCAACATTAGCTGTAACAAAGGAAATTATAGTGCTATAAAAGATATAAAAAGGTATTCATACTATTTTTATAAACCATCACAATGCACCTTTGTGGTTTAATACGTGACAGGAAAGTAAAACTAACACAATCTGGTCAGGCAGGGCTTTTGGTTAAATCTAGCATATTGAGGTCATTATTTACATAAAAACAACCAGAGTTTTTCATGTGACGATATCCTATCGGATCATGCTCAAAGGCTAGTTTTTTTCACTCTGTCAAATGCAGTTTTCTGAATAATAGTAACATACTCGGCTTTTAACCCATCACACCAGTTAGGGCTATCTATCATTCACTAGAGTAATTGAGGTGTTTAATGCACCTACTCAGTTACAATTGAGAGAGATTTTTCTTACTGGGAAAGGGAATCACTGTGCTAATGACAGCAGGTACAAATACCATGGCTGCCATGACTAACTGATTAACCACCTGATTATTATGAGCACTGATCTTACCCTTTATTCTAGATCTTTTGAAATACAGATGGAACTAATGAAAAGAATAGAAAAGTGTTCATTGCAGGTTCTCCCCCCACCCCCAATTACCTATCAAATTATCTAAAGGTACGGCTCAAGAACACACACTATGAGTTATGAATTCTTCTCAGATATGACCAGGCTGGCAATCTATCCCTTTGTGAAGGTCATGATCCTGCTTCAAGACGCAGCAATGGCATGGGATTTTCCAATTAGCCATACTTTGTGCTTTAAGGCCAATTACTTTGTGACGTGTAGCCACTGGTGTCATGTAGGAAATGCAGCAGTCAGTTTATATACAGCAAGCTCCCACAAAGAGCAATGTGATCATGACCAAATAATTTAGTTAGTTGTCGTTGTTTAAGGGAAAAATGTTGACTAGGACACCGAGATATCTCGTCTGCTATTCTTTGAGCTATGAAAATGTTCAGGCACTAATTTTTACGATTTGATATTTTCACATTTTATTTCTGCTTTACCCTTTATTTTAAGCCTACAGTGAATATTTGAAGTTATCTTGTATCAAATCATACATATATAGATAGATACACAGAACATACAGTGCAGAAGAAGGCCCTTCGGCCAATCGAGTCTGCACCCACCCACTTAAGCCCTCACTTCCACCCTATCCCCATAACCCAATAACCCCTCCTAACCGTTTTGGACACTTAAGGGCAATTTAGCATGGCCAATCCACCTAACCTGCGCATCTTTGGATTGTGGGTGGAAACCAGAGCATCCGGAAGAAACCCACACAGGCACGGGGAGAATGTGCAGATTCCGCACAGACCGTGACCCAGCGGGGAATCGAACCTAGGACCCTGGCGCTGTGAAGCCACAGTGCTAGCCACGTGTGCAAATCATATTTGGTAGACATTGACCTTAACTCAGCTATGATTGATCTTAACCCAGCTATGATTGTACTTTGATTAATTAATCAATAATAATTAGTAGTGATGTTTTTTCTCATATCTTTTTTCATACCGTCCATGCCCAGATGTATTTAAACTACATCTTTCTTTTCCATTTTCCAAGGTAAAATACTCAAATAAATTGTCCTCTATTTATCAGAAGTCCCTTTCTTTATTGTATTCAGTGACCTTTGGAGGACAGGCCAGGACTATGAGTAACCCTACATGGGGTGGTCACCTAAATCATTGGAAGATGAGGTTTCATTGATGGACATAACACCTGATTGATGGCAGATGACAAGGCACCATCAAGAGCTGGATAAACAACTTGGATATTACTGATGAACACTGAGATGTGTTTTGAGAACAACTATAAAGACCTCAAAAACCTGGAATGGAGCCAAGAATTTGGCTGAAAAGGGACGTTGCTCCGAGAATGCTCTGCTGAAGCCACAGTAGAATAGTCATCACTGAAGATGGGAAGAAGGGCCAGGAACAGAGTGACTGACTGTAGTGCCCCACCCGCCATAAGGCTACTCAAGAACATGGTAATGTATGAACCAAGAGGATGGTAATGTACCAATGGCAGCATGGTAGCATAGTGGTTAGCACTGTTGCTTCACAGCTCCAGAGTCCAGGTTCGATTCCCGGCTGGGGTCACTGTCTGTGCGGAGTCTGTGCATTTTCCCTGTGTCTGCGTGGGTTTCCTCCGGGTGCTCCGGTTTCCTTCCACAAGTCTTGAAAGACGTGCGGTTAGATGAATTGGACATTCTGAATTCTCCCTCAATGTACCTGAACAGGCGCTAGAATGTGGCGACTAAGGACTTTTTGTAGTAACTTCATTGCAGTGTTAATGTAAGCCTACTCGTGACAATAAAGATTATTATTATATGTATGCACACATTTTGGTGAACTGTCATGGAACAGACCAAATTGGGATTATTGTTTGTGAGTGCACAAAAATTTGTCTTTCTTAATTTCATCATATTTTTATACAAATATTCCTTTCCATAAAGTTATCTTTCTTGGTTTTTTTTTTAATATGGTAAATCATAATTCTAGTATGATTACTTTAATTGTAATTCAATAAAAATGGTTGTTTTATCACTCGTTTCAGTTAAGTCCAGAATCCAGCTCCGAACCCAAGTAAGACTCCAAAAGGGACACTTACACACCCAAGAGGCAGACAGAGCCTTGGTTTAGTGTCTCATCTGAAAGATGGTAACTTGACTGTAATAATGTTCCCTCAGTACTGCACTGAAATGTTAACATAGATGGTCCCCCTTGGGATTTAAGGATCTGGGTGTTTCAATTACCCCTTCCTTCAGAGTTATTTGGGCCAATTACCCTTTGGTTGATTGCATCTATTAGGTGGGATTTAGCTCGTTGGTCAGCCTTGCCGGTTTCTTGGCTGGGAAGGATCGGCCCGATAAAAATAAATGTGTTGCCCAGATTGTTTTATCCCATGCAGATGCTGCCTATCCTACTGTCGGCAAGAGTTCTGAAGAAAATCAACGGAAAGATTAATTCATTTATGTGGAACAAGAAGAAGCCTCGCCTTAAGTTTGTTAAGGTCCAGCTCCCGTGGGCTAAGGGACATGTGGGTGTCCAGAATATTAGACTATATCAGCTGGCCTCTCATTTAAAGATAACAAGGATTGAGTTAGAAAGGACCCTTCTCACTTATTTGGCTTGTTATTGAAGCAGACTAGTCAGTTTATCCTCTACAGGGTTATTCTATGGTGACTTTAAGGCAGGTTCTGCTAAAAGTGACAATCCCATTGTTATAAATACTCAGAGAATGGAAATTAGTCCATAGTCCGTAGATTAGGAGGTAGATCCAAACTGACTTCCCTCTCCTATCTAGGGTGGCCCAGACTTTCCACACAGTCTAATTGGCCATGGATTTGACACTTGGAGAGACAGAGGCATTTGAAGACTCGGAGACTTGGTCAGAGATGCTGCCTTGTCAACCTTTGAGCAGCGATGCCAGCAATTTGACATCCTGAGACACTCCCTTTTTAAAAAAAAAATATTTACGATTTAGAGACTTTATTCTTAATGAGATAACTTTGCGTCTTGACTCCTTAATTTCACTGGTGGAAAAAATCCTGAATTCTGTGGAGCCTGAACAATTAATTAGGAATTTCTATGATATTTTAATTTCGAGATCTTGCATTAGCATGATTTACAGTCTTGGGAAAAGGATTTGACAATCAATATTGATGAGGAGACATGGGGTAAAAATGGGACTATGGGGGTAAAAGTTTAGTTTGCAATACAATGGAGACAACAGTTCAAGATACTACACAGTCTACATATACCGCCCAGTCTTAGACACAGGTTTGATCCTGTCAAATTCCTGATGTGCCTAAAGTGCCTGGTAGTCGATGACCACATAATTTACTTATGGACCGGTGTTAAGAATCTGGAAAGGGTGACACGTGGCACAGTGGTTAGCATTGGGACTGCGGTGCTGAGGACCCGGGTTCGAATCCCGGCCCTGGGTCACTGTCCATGTGGAGTTTGCACATTCTCCCAGTGTCTGCGTGGGTTTCACCCCCACAACCCAGATGTGCAGGTAAGATGGATTGACCACGCTAAATTGCCCCTTAATTGGAAAAAAAAAAGAATTGATTAATGGGTACTCTAAATATAAATATACTTGTGTAGTCAGGGGGATGGAGAGGATTTTTGATAGAGTCTTAAGAGTCTAACCCGGTGTCATAATTCTGGGTTTTCCAGATGAGAGAATTATTGATTCGAACAAAAAGAGGCTGTACAATATCCTGACCTTTGAAGCTTGTCAGAATATCCTATGGTCCTGTATTAGTGACAAATATCCGTCAATTCAAAACTTGACATGGGCTAATTGGGGAATAGGCATCCCTATGGAATTCCTGGCCTCTTGTGATCCATTCTAAGTCTGATGCATTCCCTGCAAAGTATGGGACCTCGATCTTAAATTCATAGGTGGCACCTTGCTGGCTTACTCCTGTTGGGATTTCCATGAGCTAATTCATTTCATTTTGTTAGTCTTGCTACCGCAATGCACAAAGGCATGCATCATGAACTGAACTGTTCTTCCTTTTCTTTGGCTCAATTTGTTAATCTGATGTTGAATTAATCCATTATATAATAAGTAATAATCTTTATTGTCACAAGTAGGCATACAATAACAAAGAACAAAGAAAAAAGAAAAAAGAAATGTACAGCACAGGAACAGGCCCTTCGGCCCTCCAAGCCCATGCCGACCATGCTGCCCGACTAAACTACAATCTTCTACACTTCCTGGGTCCGTATCCCTCTATTCCCATCCTATTCATGTATTTGTCAAGATGCCCCTTAAATGTCACTATCGTCCCTGCTTCCACCACCTCCTCCGGTAGCGAGTTCCAGGCACACACTACCCTCTGCGTAAAAAACTTGCCTCGTACATCTACTCTAAACCTTGCCCCTCTCACCTTAAACCTATGCCCCCGAGTAATTGACCCCTCTACCCTGGGGAAAAGCCTCTGACTATCCACTCTGTCTATCCCCTCATAATTTTGTAGACCTCTATCAGGTCTCCCCTCAACCTCCTTCGTTCCAGTGAGAACAAACCGAGTTTATTCAACCGCTCCTCATAGCTAATGCCCTCCATACCAGGCAACATTCTGGTAAATCTCTTCTGCACCCTCTCTAAAGCCTCCACATCCTGCTGGTAGTGTGGCAACCAGAATTGAACACTATACTCCAAGTGTGGCCTAACTAAGATTCTATACAGCTGCAACATGACTTGCCAATTCTTATACTCAATGCCCCGGCCAATGAAGGCAAGCATGCCGTATGCCTTCTTGACTACCTTCTCCACCTGTGTTGCCCCTTTCAATGACCTGTGGACCTGTACTCCTAGATCTCTTTGACTTTCAATACTCTTGAGGGTTCTACGGTTCACTGTATATTCCCTACCTGCATTAGACCTTCCAAAATGCATTACCTCACATTTGTCCGGATTAAACTCCATCTGCCATCTCTCCGCCCAAGTCTCCAAACAATCTAAATCCTGCTGTATCCTCTGACAGTCCTCATCGCTATCCGCAATTCCACCAACCTTTGTGTCGTCTGCAAACTTACTAATCAGACCAGTTACATTTTCCTCCAAATCATTTATATATACTACAAAGAGCAAAGGTCCCAGCACTGATCCCTGTGGAACACCACTGGTCACAGCCCTCCAATTAGAAAAGCATCCTTCCATTGCTACTCTCTGCCTTCTATGACCTAGCCAGTTCTGTATCCACCTTGCCAGCTCACCCCTGACCCCGTGTGACTTCACCTTTTGTACTAGTCTACCATGAGGGACCTTGTCAAAGGCCTTACTGAAGTCCATATAGACAACATCCACTGCCCTACCTGCATCAATCATCTTAGTGACCTCCTCGAAAAACTCTATCAAGTTAGTGAGACACGACCTTCCCTTCACAAAACCGTGCTGCCTCTCACTAATACGTCCATTTGCTTCCAAATGGGAGTAGATCCTGTCTCGAAGAATTCTCTCCAGTAATTTCCCTGCCACTGAAGTAAGGCTCACCGGCCTGTAGTTCCCGGGATTATCCTTGCTACCCTTCTTAAACAGAGGAACAACATTGGCTTTTCTGCAGTCCTCCGGGACATCCCCTGAAGACAGTGAGGATCCAAAGATTTCTGTCAAGGCCTCAGCAATTTGCTCTCCAGCCCCCTTCAGTATTCTGGGGTAGATCCCATCAGGCCCTGGGGACTTATCTACCTTAATATTTTTTAAGACACCCAACACCTCGTCTTTTTGGATCTCAATGTGACCCAGGCTATCTACATACCCTTCTCCAGACTCAACACCTACCAATTTCTTCTCTTTGGTGAATACTGATGCAAAGTATTCATTTAGTACCTTGCCCATTTCCTCTGGCTCCACACATGGATTCCCTTGCCTATCCTTCAGTGGGCCAACCCTTTCCCTGGCTACCCTCTTGCTTTTTATGTACGTGTAAAAAGCCTTGGGATTTTCCTGAACCCTATTTGCCAATGACTTTTCGTGACCCCTTCTAGCCCTCCTGACTCCTTGCTTAAGTTCCTTCCTACTTTCCTTATATTCCACGCAGGCTTCGACTGTTCCCAGCCTTTTAGCCCTGACAAATGCCTCCTTTTTCTTTTTGACGAGGCCTACAATATCTCTCGTTATCCAAGGTTCCCGAAAATTGCCGTATTTATCCTTCTTCTTCACAGGAACATGCCGGTCCTGAATTCCTTTCAACTGACACTTGAAAGCCTCCCACATGTCAGATGTTGATTTGCCCTCAAACATCCGCCCCCAATCTATGTTCTTCAGTTCCCGCCTAATATTGTTATAATTAGCCTTCCCCCAATTTAGCACATTCATCCTAGGACCACTCTTATCCTTGTCCACCAGTACTTTAAAACTTACTGAATTGTGGTCACTGTTCCCGAAATGCTCCCCTACTGAAACATCCACCACCTGGCCGGGCTCATTCCCCAATACTAGGTCCAGTACCGCCCCTTCCCTAGTTGGACTGTCTACATATTGTTTTAAGAAGCCCTCCTGGATGCTCCTTACAAACTCCGCCCCGTCTAAGCCCCTGGCACTAAGTGAGTCCCAGTCAATATTGGGGAAGTTGAACCACAACCCTGTTGTTTTTACTCTTTTCCAAAATCTGTCTACCTATCTGCTCCTCTATCTCCCGCTGGCTGTTGGGAGGCCTGTAGTAAACCCCCAACATTGTGACTGCACCCTTCTTATTCCTGATCTCTACCCATATAGCCTCACTGCCCCCTGAGATGTCCTCCCGCAGTACAGCTGTGATATTCTCCCTAACCAGTAGCGCAACGCCGCCTCCCCTTTTACAACCCCCTCTATCCCACCTGAACCACCTAAATCCTGGAACGTTTAGCTGCCAATCCTGCCCTTCCCTCAACCAGGTCTCTGTAATGGCAACAACATCATAGTTCCAAGTACTAATCCAAGCTCTAAGTTCATCTGCCTTACCCGTAATACTTCTTGCATTAAAACATATGCACGTCAGGCCACCAGACCCGCTGTGTTCAGCAACTTCTCCCTGTCTGCTCTGCCTCAGAGTCCCACTGTCCCTATTCACACTGGAATGAAGTTACTGTGAAAAGCCCCTAGTCGCCACATTCCGGCACCTGTTCGGGTGCACTGAGGGAGAATTCAGAATGTCTAAATTACCTATTGTATAAACTGAGACGTCAATTTCTTAAGCATATTGTCCTGAGGTTATTCAGTTCTGCTTGTTCTTGTGTTCGCTATAACTCTTGCTCTGTTCTGTACCAGTTTTTGCAATGATATTTTTTGTTATTTTTCATAATAAATGCAACAAAGTACGAAAAAAACAAATAAAAATTATATATTAAAATAAAGTACTTTGGTCTTTTACCTATGATGACCCGAATGTTTCACTCCTTTTATGTGCCCAATCCCTTTGCATCCTGGAGTGGGACATCCGCCTTGTTCAGAAGCTTCCACCAGATCTAGTGGACCTATTTGCATCAAAAAATCCAACAGTTACATCTGCAATGCATCATTCAACATTTTTAATAGTGCAGTACATGCAGCTATTACAAGCTTAGACTCTGACTTGTTAGGATAACGGACCAGACCCCAACATTTGTTAGGATACTGGACTAGAACACCAACCAATTTTTTAAAATTTGTGAAACTGAGGAAAGGATACTTCACCCCAGCAGTGATGGCTCGGACCAATAGGCATCTTTTATGTTACAACCAACTTTAATTAAAACAGAATTATCAATAAATAGCTTTACAATTAACAGTTAAACAGTTCTTAAATAAAAGACAAAAACTTGAACTTACTATCTGTGACAACCCCTACGGGGACAGAACTTGTACTGCATCCGAACCTCCTCCTACACCTCAGAATATGAGCTACTCAGGTGACTAAGGAGCAGAGCGTCCTCTTAATTAGAGGGACTCCCCACAGGATAGAAACTCCCCTGCGAGGAGTGGAGAGGAGTGATTGTTGTATCTAGTCTAAGAATAAAGAGAGTTGCATCCTGTCAGCCTGGCCTCTTGTGGAGTCCTTGCCTCCATCTACAACACCATCTACACCTGCCACTAATCCCAATTAAGCAATCTAATACAGTTCAAATGCCACTGATAAATACAGTTAACAAAACAGGTTACGTGTTTAGCTGTGTCGAGACTTTTGGAGATAAATCCTTTCAAGAGCAGATCTAGTACACTTCGGTCTTGTCAGAACCAAATCCTATAGTAAACTGCTGTTCAATTTAAAATCTACAGACAGACCTGGCTACTCCCATTAATTACATCATCTGGAAGGTGTTTGGGGCCATCCCCGACTTGGACACACACAAACTGATAGTGGGGGGAGTACTGGAACTTGGTGCAGGAGCCAAGATTGGACAGGTCACGGCCACACTTGCTGGTGCTGTCGGGGGGGGGGGGGGGGGGGGGGGGGGGGCGAAGTCGCTAGCTGGGCTAATGGTGGAAATGGGAGGGGCGGACCCTTGGAGGTTTCTGCACCCGAGGGAGCGGGAGTACTCGTGGACCGCTGAGAAAAACAAGGTGTACTTGCGGATTGACCTTTTCATGGTGGGGAAGGCGTTTCTGGCTGGGGTTAAAGGGTCGGAGTTCTCGGCAATTGCAATATCAGATGATGCTCCACATTGGGTGGATATGGTAGAGACCAGGGTGGAAGTTAGATGTGGGACTGTTGGGGGACCGAGAGTACGGTGACAAAATTGAAAAAGTAATCGAGGAATATGTAGGTTTTAACTGCACGGGTGAGGTGTCGAAGGAGGTTGTCTGGGAGGCTTTAAAGGCGGTGGTGAGGGATGAGGTGATCTCGTTCGAGGCTAGGCTAGACAAAGAGGAGAGGTTGGAATAGATGAGATGCTGGAGGTAGATAGGAGATGTGCAGAAGATAGGGAACCCAGGGCAGTTGGACAAGTGGAAGGAACTCCAGGCGCGCTTTGACCGACTATCTAC
The DNA here is from genome assembly GCF_047496885.1 of Scyliorhinus torazame. Taxonomy (NCBI): domain Eukaryota; kingdom Metazoa; phylum Chordata; class Chondrichthyes; order Carcharhiniformes; family Scyliorhinidae; genus Scyliorhinus; species Scyliorhinus torazame. The sequence goes on from NC_092710.1 coordinate 208,602,283, forward strand.
CAGGAAGGCGGTACGCCAATTGAGGTGAGCAAGGGGGGCTGTTTACGTGCATGGAGAGAAGAATGTTGGCGGGACAGCTCCAGAGGGAGGCTGCGGCAAGGGAAATTGTCCAGGTGCGGGACAGAGCAGGGAAATTGGTGGTAGCTCCAGATCAGATTAACAAGGTCTTTGAGGAACTCTATGAGAGGTTGTACAGGTCAGAGCCACCTGGGGGAGGCTGGGAGATGCAGGAATTGCTAGATGGACTGGAGTATCCGAGGTTATGGGAGGGGGACAGGGCTACATTAGAGGTGGCGATAGTGGATCTGGAGATAAAAGATGCGATTGGGAGGATGCAGTCGGGGAAGGTGGCAGGGTCGGATGGGTTTCCGGCGGATTATTATAAAAAATTCAAAAATAAGCTGGTACCGCTGATGGTGGGGATGTTTGAGGAGGTGATAGGGAAGGGGGTGTTACCACAAACTTTGGGGCAGGCATCAATTTCCCTGTTACTTAAGAAAGATAAGAATCCGACGGAGTGTGGGTCGTATAGGCCCATATCACTTTTAAATGTTGACGCAAAGATATTGGCAAAGGTACTGGCAGGTAGGCTAGAGGAGTGTCTCCCGAAGGTGATAGGGGAAGATCAGACGGGGTTTGTGAGAGGGAGGTAGCTCTTTTCGAACATTTGGAGGGTATTGAATGTGGTTATGGTACCGGCGGAGGGTAAGGAAACAGAGGTGGTTGTGGCATTGGAGAAAGCGTTTGACCGGGAGAATGGGGGTACTTGATGGCAGTTCTAGAGCGGTTTGGAATTGGACCAAGATTTGTGGACTGGGTAAAGCTACTACATAAGGAGCCGAGGGCCAGTGTCCGCACAAATAACATCAGCTCAGAATACTTTCCTCTCCACTGTCGGACTAGGCAGGGATGTCCTATGTCCCCCATGCTGTTTGCACTCACAATTGAGCCATCGAGCTAAGAAGTTTGGGGGTGTGGAAAGGGATAGTGCAGGGGGGGGGGAGAGGGGGGGGGGGTGGATAGAACATAGGGTGTCCTACAAGCCAATGACTTGTTATTATACGTGTCAGAACCGAGTGTGTCAATAGGGGGAATACTGGAGCTGCTTCGGGAGTTTGGGTCTTTCTCGGGGTACAAATTAAATCTCGGTAAGAGTGAATATTTTGTGGTGTCTCGGCCAGGGGTGGGGAGGCTGCCATTCCATAGGACAGTGACTTACTTTAGATATCTGGGGGTGCAGGTTGTTCGGGATTGTGGGAGGCTTCGTAGGTACAACATTTCTAGTTTGGTGGGGAGGGTGAAAGCTGATCTGGCAAGGTGGGATGGTCTCCCTCTGTCACTGGCGGGTCGGGTACAGGCGGTCAAAATGAATGTGCTGCCACGATACCTGGATACCTGTTTACTTTTCAATGCCTGCCGATTTTCCTGCCAAAGTCTTTTTTTTTTTAAAAGAGAGATTGAAGCGATGATTACCTCGTTCATATGGGGCGGGAAGGTGGCCAGAGTTAGAAAGGTGCCACTACAGAGAGGAAGGCAGGCAGAGGGGGTTTGGGTCTCCGAACTTGATGTATTACTACTGGGCGGCGAATGTGGAGAAGGTGCGGAGCTGGGTCAAAAGGGTTGACTCCCAATGGGTCAGAATGGAGGAGTGTTTAGGTAGGGGGTCGGGATTGAAGGTGCTAGCGACAGCGCCGCTCCCAACGGCCCCGGGGAAATACTCAGGGAGTCTGGTAGTATTAGCTTCGTTGAGAATTTGGAGGCAGTTTCGCCAACACTTCGGGTTGGGGGCAGGGTCAAGGGAAATGCCGATTCGGGGGAACCACAGATTTGAGCCAGGGAAGTGGGACGGAAATTTACGGAGATAGGAGAAGAAAGGAATTAGGATACTAAAAGATTTGTTTCTTGGGGGTCGATTTGCATGATTGAAGGAGCTGGGAGTGAAGTATGGGCTGGAGCAGGGGGAAATATTTAGATACATGCAGGTTCGAGACTTTGCCAGAAAAGAGATACAGAGCTTCCCAGTAGAGCCGGCTTCCACATTGCTGGAGGAGGTGCTGACGACAGGGGGACTGGTGAAGGGGGTAGTATCGGCGGTGTACGGGGCTATTTTGGAGGAGGAGGAGAAGGAGTCGCTGGAAGGGATCAAGGCAAAGTGGAGTAAGAGTTGGGAGAGGATATGGAAGAGGGGTTTTGGTGAGGGTAAAAGCCTCCACCTCGTGTGCGAGGTTGGAGCTGATACAGCTGTAGGTGGTGTATAGAGCACACCTTACAAGGGCGAGGATGAGCCGGCTCTTTGATGGGGTAGAAGATGTGTGTGAATGTTGCGGAGGGGGGGCAGGGCCCTGCAAACCAAGTTCATACGTTTTGGTGGTCCTGTTCAAAGCTGGAGGATTACTGGAAGGAGGTTTTTAGGGTAATCTCTAAAGTGGTGCACGTGAAACTGGACCCGGGACCTCGGAGGCCATATTTGGAGTGTTGGACCAGCCGGGGTTGGAAACGGGCGCAGAGGCAGATGTTGTAGCCTTCGCCTCATTTATCGCCCGAAGGCGGATTCTGTTAGGGTGAAGATCAACCTCTCCACCCTGTGCCCTGGTGTGGCGGGGGATCCTGCTGGAATTCCTGACACTTGAAAAGGTCAAATCTGAACTGAGGGGAAGGATTCTACAATTCATGGGCGTTATTCATTATGCACTTTTGAGAATTGGATTACATCAAACATTGATGGGGGCCCCTGGGAGGGTTGGGGGGGGGGGGGGGGACTGTATGTGTTAATGGTGATTATGGATGATTCCTGATTCCTTTTTGTCATTTGTTTATGTTAACATGTGGGCTATTGTCTTGGTTTGGTGGGAGGATGGAATCGTTGTTATTGATATGGAGATTGACATTGCATTCTGGGCTAAATCGCTGGCTTTTAAAGCAGACCAAGGCAGGCCAGCAGCACGGTTCAATTCCCGTACCAGCCTCCCCGAACAGGCACCGGAAAGTGGCGACTAGGGGCTTTTCACAGTAACTTCATTGAAGCCTACTTGTGACAATAAGCAATTTTCATTTCATTCGTTACTGATTATTTATTGTTGGGTGTAAATTTGTGAGAAAATGTGAAAAAGGAGAATACATTTAAAAAAAAAATAATAATTACATCATCTGTATTCTACTAAGTTCCATGACCTGCTGAGCTAGGACTCAATACAATCTCTCATAAATGATCCTCACCCCAAGTAATCATCCAAAATATAAACAATGTTCCATTTGCCCTTTATCTGTAAACAAGTAAGTGGTTGGAATGATTACCTAAGCTTTTACAAATATTTAGTTACAGCTTAACAGAAATACTGCCGGAATGTATTTTAAACCTGCGTTTTTAATAACATTACTGCCACAATTACAAAATACAACTATTTCGACATTCATCACAAAATAAATTAGTAATGAGAAGTATATTAGCTATACCTTTTCTCCATCTTTGAATGCAAACTCGACATGGCAAGGAAAATCAAGAACCAAAAATCTGTACAAACTGTATAATTGTGCGTTGGGGAGTATGTTCCCCGGGCTGCTTATGTTTTGTAACCATTTGTATAAGTTTGGAATAAAATACATTTTAAAAAAAGGAAAATCAAGAAGCATCTCCTGAGAAAGCAGGCTATTCTACGTGTTTGTTTCCTCCAGTGCTGCACACATATATCCAATGCAGATTATTAAATCAAATCAGTAACTCTAGCTGATCTTCCCATCTGTAAATCAAAGGCATTGGTCCCTTATAGCTTATTAAGGTCGGGAATTAGACCAGATACCCTCTCAGTGTTCCAGTTTGGGAAATTGGACGGTAGCATGTTCAAGATCAGGATATTGTCCTTTTAAGAATCTGGCACCATATTTTGATACACAGTTTTTCATCCAACCCCATTGTGCACATTTCAGATTTTGGCAAGTATTTCTTTAGAAAGGTGGCAGCAAGAGAAGGACTGATTTGTTATGATTTGATGCAAAAGAAATGTTGTACCATGTATGAGTCAGGTAAAATAGAGGGTCAAGGGACAGAAAGAACAAAACGTTGTCCACACTTCAAGGAATCATCCAAAATATAAACAATGTTCCATTTGCCCTTTATCACTAACCAAGTAGGTGGTTGGAATGATTTTCCTTGCCTTGTAGAGCTTGCATTCAAAGAAAGAGAAAAGGTTTAACTTCTTTTAAGAAAGAGAAATTTTGAATGATCTAATGTTCTTTCTTATTTTTGATTTTGAATTTCCATTGTCAAATGTACATACAAACATATGCATTAGGAGCAAGAGAAGACCATTTTGCCAAATTTGCCATTCAATAAGATTGTGGCGGATCAGATTGTGGACTCCACTTTCCCTCATGTCCCCTATAGTCTTTGACTTCCTCATCAATCAAGAATCTATCTAACTCAGCCTTAAAAACATTATCCAATGTCCCTGTCAATTCACTGCTCTCTGGGGAAGAATATTCAAAAGACTCAGCCCTCGAGAAAAAAAAAATCTACTCATCTCAGTCTTAAATGGGAGGCCCTGTACTTTTTAAAACCATATCCAGTAGTTCTAGTCTCCCCCACAAGGGAAATTATCCCCTCAACATCCACCCCATCAAGTCCCCTCAGGATCTTATATGTTTCAATAAGATCGCCTCTCATTCTTCTAAACTCAACCATTCCCCATAGAATCCCTACAGTGCAGAAGGAGGCCATTCAGCCCATTAAGCTTGCACCGACCTTCGAAAGACTACTATACTTAGACCCAATCCACCACATTATTCTTGACCCCACCCTAAGGGGCAATTATTAACATGGCCAATCCACCTAAGCTGCACATCTTTGGATTGTGGGAGGAAACCGGGGCACCCAGAGGAAACCCACGCAGACATGAGGAGAATGTACAAACTCCACAGACAGTCACCGAGGCCGGAATTGAACCCGGGTCCCTGGCGCTGTGTTGCAGCAGTGCTAACCACTGTGCCACCATGCCCATCACCCTAGGAATCCGTGAGTGAGCATTCTCTGAACTTCTCCTAATACAGTTATGTCTTTTCAAAACTGTACACAGTACTCTAGGTGTAGTCTCAGCAATTGCCTGTCCAACTGCAGCCAAACATCCCACATTACGATCGCATAGCCTTTGCACTAAATTCAAACATTCCATTTGCCTTCCTAATCACTTGCTGTATCTGTACAGTATTTTTGGGGGAATCATGTACCAAGGCTCCCAGATGCCTCTGCACTGCAGAGTTCTGCCATCTCTCTCCATTTAAATAATATTCTGCTCTTTTATTCTTTTTGCAAAAATGGATGAGTTCACATCTTCCCACATTATACACCATCTGTAAAATATTTACCCACTGACTTAATATATCATTTTGCAAGCATTTTGTGGGTGGCACGGTAGCACAGTGGTTAGCATTGTTGCTTCACAACTCCAGGGACCCAGGTTCGATTCCCGGCTTTGGTCACTGTCTGTGTGGAGTCTGCACAATCTCCCTGTGTATGCGTTGATTTCCTCCGGGTGCTCCGGTTTCCTTCCACAATCCAAAGATGTGCAGGTTAGGTGGATTGGCCATGCCAAATTAGCCAGAGACTTTGCCCCTGGGCGGAAATGGCTGTCACGAGGGTACATAATTTTAAGGTGATTGGAGGAAGGTATAGGGGTCAGAGGTCGGTTCTTTACACAGAGAGTGGTGGGTGCATGGAATGCACTGCCAGCGGAGGTGGCGAAGTCAGAGTCATTAGGGACATTCAAGCAACTTTTGGGACAGGCACATGGACAGCATGAAATTGAAGGGGTGTAGGTTAGGTTGATCTTGGATTAGGATAAAGGGCCTGTATTGTGCTGTTCTATGTTATATTAAATTGCCCTTATTGTCCAAAAAGGTTAGGTGATGTTGCTCGGTTATGGGAATAGAGTGGAGGTGTGGGCTTGAGTAGGGTGCTCTTTCCAAGGGCCGATGCTGACTCGATGGGCCGAATAGCCTTCTTCTGCACTGTACATTCTATGAAGCACCTTATGTCCTTTTCACAACTTACTTTCCTACTTATCTTTGTGTCAGTAAATTTAATAATCAGTCATTCGGTCGTATCATCAATGCCATTAATGTAGATTGTAAACAGTTGAGGCCCCAACACTGATCCCTGTGGTACTCCACTTGTTACACCTTGACACCCTGAAAATTACCATTTATATTCCCTACATCATGAGCTCCTTTTTTTAAATAAAGTGATACGGCACCTTCTCAAATACCTTCAGGAAATCCAAGTACACCACATCCACAGGTTTCCCTTCATTTACATTATTTGTTATTTCCTCAAAAGAACTCTAATAAATTAGTCAAACACAATTTCCCTTTCACAAAAACATGTTGACTCTGCCTGATTACACTGAGATTTTCTAAGGGCCCAGATAGCCTCCTTAATAGTGAATTCCAGCATTTTCCCTATGACTGATATTAAGCTACCTGGTCTATAGGTTCCTGCTTTCGGTCTTCCTCCTATCTTTAACAGAGGAGTTAAATTTGCTATTTTCCAATGTTATGGGACTCCTAGGTGCTTCTTAGGAGGACTTATGAGGAAAGGCTGTAATTCTGTATGTTTTTCCTCCAAGAGTCTATGTTATCTTAGAGCAACAAGATTGCAAAGATGCTCTGGTTATCTTCTTCCCACAGAGGACAGTTGTTACTTCATTACGGGTGTGATGTTTGAAACTTTGCTTGACAGCCCACAAGTTGCAAAAGCACAACTCATGATGAAATTTACAAGTGCATTGCCACCACCACCTGACCATAACAGTCATATTCTACCCCATTAAATGATGAATTCAACAGTTATAGGTGGAACTTCTGCTGACCTGACTCGCCACCTTGCAATCGTCACATATCTGGGCTCTGAATTCTGAAGGCTCGGTCTAATTTTCTGCATCACAAACCAACTGTCCATCCAACTGAGCTAAACTTCACAAAGAACAATGAAGTGGAGTGCATATTTGGTAATGAAGAAAGAGGGCTGGACTGACCGCAAAAGAGGCAAAATTACTCAGACAAATAGAGCAGCAATAACATCAGTGCCTGAGAAAGATCTGAAGGCTGTAATATCATTAGATCTTCAGGCTCTGCCATAATTGGTCAACAAAACAGCTAACTGAACCCCTGGTAACATGACTGCTAGAAACTTGGCTCTGACCCGCGCTTTTCATAAAGCATGGAGGAAAGGAGTCACAGGACCACTTATTAGTTTTAACAAAGAAAACCCATTTAATAAACATGAAAAGTTTATTTACTCCACACCTGGAGTATTGTGTTCAGTTTTGGTCTCCTTGCTTGAGAAAGGACGTACTGGCACTGGAGGGTGCGCAGAGGAGATTCACTAGGTTAATCCCAGAGCTGAAGGGGTTGGATTACGAGGAGAGGTTGAGTAGACTGGGACTGTACTCGTTGGAATTTAGAAGGATGAGGGGGGATCTTATAGAAACATATAAAATTATGAAGGGAATCGATAGGATAGATGCGGGCAGGTTGTTTCCACTGGCGGGTGAAAGCAGAACTAGGGGGCATAGCCTCAAAATAAGGGTAAGTAGATTTAGGACTGAGTTTAGGAGAAACTTCTTCATCCAAAGGGTTGTGAATCTATGGAATTCCTTGCCCAGTGAAGCAGTAGAGGCTCCTTCATTAAATGTTTTTAAGATAAAGATAGATAGTTTTTTGAAGAATAAAGGGATTAAAGGTTATGGTGTTCGGGCCGGAAAGTGGAGCGGAGTCCACAAAAGATCAGCCATGATCTCATTGAATGGTGGAGCAGGCTCGAGGGGCCAGATGGCCTACTCCTGCTCCTAGTTCTTATGTTCTTATGATTATGCAACACTTCTTTATGCTCCCCTTAGTTTAACAATTTAAGGATTACAAAGCACATCTTAAACTTACAATGCTGTCATTAATAGACAAAGTCCGTTTTAAGCACACAAGATGACTGTGGTAAAATACACTTAATTAATCATCTTCCTTTATTTAAATCCACAAAAAGCCTGCGGCTTGTTATTCAAATGTGGTTCACTTGATATATATCACAAGAAATAAAGAACTTGATATTGTTAGTTCTGAATCAAATATTTTGCTGCAATTATGTGATAAGATACAATTTAATGTGCTTTAGAAAAAACATTATAAAAAATGATCTATCGGTTCAAACATTACAATTATTTTAAAATTCCAAACTACTGATCTTCAGTAGTATATAAATATTTCCAAAGATTTTCCAGTTTCACTAAATCTGGGAGATTTGCAACTTTAATAGAGATGCAAGATGTCCAAGATGCCAAAAGCTAATATAATATTATGTTTATAATCTCACAACAACGTACGATCGAATTTCAAAATTACCAGAATGGGAACATACACAACTTCTGTACTGATGTATATATTTAGCATACTGTAAGGTGATAAACATGTTCATAAACACAATTTTGTTTGTCCATGGTGAGTCACAAAACTTACACAAAATATAGACGGATGGCAGCAAGTGGTATAGCCCATGATGGATTATTGCCAGATGTCCAGATTTGTTTTACATATTAAATACACAGGCAGCAATATTAACAGGGATGTGGAAAGGGTGCAGACGAGTGTGTTGGCAGAGGGAAGCAAGGTTGTGGATGCCCTGATCTCAATTAAATAATCTGGAACAGACTCCCACCTGACAGCTGATCAAATAAACGACATGGCTGGCAGGCAAATGCACATACAACGTGTGGGAGGCTGCAGCCTGCTAACAATGTGATGGTTCCGGTCCCCAGCCCGGGTGGGTGGGACGGGATGGTGAAGTCTGAAAGTTTGCTTGCTGTGCTGTGAGGTTGAACAGATTTTGCATGTAAAGGAAAGTCGCGAACCGATTGTTTTGCTAAGCTCCTACCATTTGTCTTTTACAAGAAATATAGGCTTTGCTAGAAGATGGATTTCACAGATGGAGCTTACTGATAGGTGGTTGAAGAGGGTGTCCAGTTTTAGCACACCAGCCTGCAGGATGGATATCAGGACTGTCGGCATCAATCCAGTAATCATAATCATAGTTCCAGCCATCAAAATGTATCTAGATAAATGATATGAGACGATTAATCAAACTCAAATTCAGTTATTATAGTAACTAAATTTTCCACTCAGCACTCCAAAATAATAATATTTTTAAAGACCAATGCTCACTTAAATTCAATTAATGTAGCAAGGCAAAATTTCAAATCTACTCATGAAACAATCAACAATCTGTCAATAGTTCTTCATTTGCTAGTGGATCTCCTGCGCCATTGATAACTGGCCTGGATTTTCGTAGAGTTGGGGACGATGCGGCTATCTAAAATGGCAGAACAACCCTGGATCTGAAAGTCCAGCCCCCAAATTTGGCAGAAACAATTTTTAATCAGGGAATGGTGGAAAACGGGGAGGACGTGACTCACACACGGGAAACTCATTCAGCAGGCTCGATAGGACTCAGTGTTTGAGTTCAAAAACTCCCACTATTTGCTGGAGCAAGGGCCTTATCTCAATTTGCAATTTTTGAGAGTAGACATCAATGTTCTTGAAGGGCGAATATGGTCTGTGGAACTGCCAAGTTAATTAAATTCCCTGTTCTTAAAAAGTTGAAAAACGGTCTGCCTGTGTCAGAGTTGAAAGAAAATCTGTTCTAGTAATTTCAATAGCTTGTTGACAAAATCCTAAGTGCTTTCCTTATAGTGTTATTAATGTTTGATGCCTTTTCCATTGAAGGTTGAGGACTGGAGGGTCTAACATTGAAGAAAACCACTGGGACAAGGCCCCAGATAACAGAGGTGGAGCTTTTAAACAATCTGCTTTGGTATTTACCAGCCCTTCTGGCGGCCTCTGATCTTTGCCCAACTCCATTCCACACTCACCCCTCAAAAAGAAGAACCCGCCATTTGGGGAACATGCCCCCACCCCAGTCAGGTGCAGCAAGCCGTGAAATTTCCAAACTCTGTACACCTGCCTTGGGAGTGAAAATCCAGGCCATCAAGTCAGCAAATAATCTCACTTTTTTTTGTTCAAACCTGTCTTTGGTCAACGAAACACAGATGAGATGTAAAGTAGGATTTGCTTGCATCAAAACTATTTTTTGAAAAATAAAATAGCTATTGAAAATTGTTCATGCTGCATGTGCTCAACGTGCAATACTTGTATTCTACTAACAGTGTTGCTTCCAGAAAGTGCAACACCAGAATATGTTTGGAGACCTTCAAGCAACAATGACAATGACAACTTTAAAAAACACAAAAGACAACTTAATCAAGTTATCTGGAACAGTTATTCTAATATTTTAAAATACTTATTTTGGAGCTTAGAATTTTTATTCACTTAGAAAAACGATGAGTGAACAATTTTCAGAAAGAATTTTGAACAGCTTGTGGGAAGAACATATTAGATCAGCACCTACTGGCTTGAGACCGTACTTACACAGCGCAGGAGCCTATTAACATCAGACTTCAACATTTTTTACATGGACAAAAATTTGTAAAGTTCACAAAGAAGTGTGGCAAAAAAATGACAAATAGCAAGGTCATGTAGAGAAGAGATGCTCAACATATAAGACCATATGACATAAGAGCAGTATTAGGCCACTCGGCCCATCGAGTCTGCTCCGCCATTCAATCATGGCTGATATTTTCTCATTCCCATTCTCCTGCCTTCTCCCCATAACCCCTGATCCCCATATTAATCAAGAACCTATCTATCTCTGCCTTAAAGACACTCAGTGATTTGGGCCGGGATTCTCTAAAATCATGGCTAATTGTTGATTCCGGCGTAAACATAGGAGTGTTTCATGCCGGTGTCAATGGGCCTCCTGGCTCAGCAATTCCATGGCCCACAGGGGGCCAGCACGGCATCGAGTGCCGCACGCAGCGCCGATACGCGGCCCCGCGCATGTGCGCGCCGGCTGCTTCCACCGGACCTGCGCAACATGGCGGAGCCACACAGCAGGCCGGCAGGGAAGAAGGTAGGACCCCCGGATCACGCGCGCCTGCCGATCGGTGGCCCCTGATCACGGGCCTGGCCGTTGTGGAGGCCCCCCCGGAGTCTGATCCCCCTGCCCCCCTCACCAGGATGGCCACCGCGGCCGCAGGTCCGAGCTCCTGCCGGGTGGAACCATGTTAGAACCATGCCGGCCAGAACTCGACCGGTCGAGCGCGGAGACCTCTTTCAACGGTCCCACGACTGGCGACTTGTCGACCGCGCGTGTGCGGCGATTCTCCAGGCGTCGGAGAATCGCGTCCCGACGTCGCTGGCCGTCTCGCCGTCAACTCCGATTCTCTGAGTTGCCGTGGGCTCGGAGAATCCCGGCCATGATTTTTAATAAACTATAGATTGGTAAGTTAGTGAATGCGATGGCTTAGGATCATGAGAAACCTTTTGATCTTCTAGGTGAATTGTACTTTTCTGTGCAAAATGAATTGGAGAATTCTCAATTCAATTTCCAGTGGGCTTGGCCTCCAACAAAAAAACTGACCTTAATTAGACATTGAATAGCAATTCCACTCAGATGGTTTGTGTACCAAATCTACAGAAAGTACCACATGCGCTGTTAAAAATACCTGTGTTCATGCATCACCTTTAATGATGTCAGAATGTCTCCACATACTTTATGGTCAATTTATGTGCTTTTAAAATGTAGTTACACTGTAGTAAAATGTAATAAAAGGAAACATGGCAGACAATGTGCACACTGCAAGGCCACACACACAGCAAATGAAATACATTATCAAATTTGTTTCGATCAAATTAATTGAAGAATGTTGGCCAGGAAATTGGGAGAACTCTCCTGATCATCAAACATTACCATGTGATCTATTATGCATACTTAAGGCGAGACTGCAGTTAATGTTTAATTCATACCCCCCGTCAGAGCAGCAATCCCATTTTGCTGGCCTACCCCAGCTCCTAATTCATATGTTCACATCTTTGTATGTTGAAAGGTCAACCTGACTGGTAACGTGGGTCTCTGTTGCAAATGAGAATTTAGAAGCCAGGCACTTTCAGGAATCAGTAGACATGGGGCTAGGAGGGTCTGATATTACTTTAATAAGGTTGGCTTTATTAAACTAAAAACGGCACTTTTGAAAAGCCAAAACCAAATCAGGCCCAATCTAGTCCTGATTTAATATGTATAAAAGATACTGGGACAGGGATTGAGAGACTTTGGGGTCAATTTTTCCAGACCTCAAACGGAACCTCTATTCAACCTGTAACAACAATGAAACCTAGATGCTGATCTGTATGAATCAGAACTGCATCACTCATTTCATTTAACCATTGGACCAACTGATGCACAATTTTTAAAACATACCTTTTAAAACGCATCCACTTAATAAATCGCAAATCAAATCATCTCAATAATTGTATATTCCAATCGCAACTGCTTCAAGGTAAATTCCGTGTGCAATAACCCACCTTTACTCTGTGATCATCCGTGTCTACAACTGTTGCTACTCTGATTAGCAATGGATTCCGCTTATCGACAGCTTCAAATTTCATATTTGGTAAAAAGCCATGTGTCGGCCGCTGAAACAACACAGGGAAATGATAATTAGTTGGAGAATGACTTTTCTTAGGCAGCCTCTGCTAAATCTGATGTGTAAGTGACATTCCATAAACATTCAAAAACTTTGAATTGTGGATGTCAAATGGACATAAAATATAAAATTGGAATTCTTAAAAAATATATTTTATTCAAGGAATTTTCATATAAACAAAGCAGAAGAACAACCAAACATTATAAACAACCAACATGCACTCTCCCCCTCCCCAATACTGCCACCATCTCCCGTCCTGCCTTCCCCCTTTTAACCCCCTTATCCACTCCATTCCCCCCTCCCCTTTGCTGACCCCTCAAAACTCCTTAAAGAAATCAATAAACGGCTCACACGTCCAAGTGAACTCATCAACCAACCCCCTCAAGACAAACTTAGCCCTTTGCTGCCTCACAAATTCCACCAGGTTGCTCACCCACACTACTGCTTTCGCCAGCTCAGAGTCCTTCCATCCGAGCAAGATCCGTCTCCGGGCTATCAGGGAGGCAAAGGCTTCACTTACCCTCTGGACTCCCTGATCTTCGGGCACCCCGAATATCATTACCTCTGGACTCAGGGCCACCTTCATCCCAGCATTTTGGATATTACATCCGCAAACCCCTGTCAGAACCCCTTCAGCTTCAGACGTGCCCAGAACATGTGGATGTGATTCATGGGCCTCCACACACACTGCCCACACCTATCCTCTACACCCAAAAAAAACCTACTCATCCTTGCTACTGTCATATGTGCCTACGGACTACTTTATGAGGCTACTGAATGAGGCTTAACCTCACAGACGACGAGGATGCATTCACCATCGCAGGGCCTCAGCTTCTCCTCCCACTTAGGCTTTATGTCCTCCATCAGGGCCCCCTCCCATTCCATCAGCTCCTTGTAGATTTCAGACAGCTTCCCTTCCCCTATCTCACCCCGCGACTGTATCTTATTCTGCAACACCAGGGGATGCAGCCCAGGAAAGATGGCACATCTCGCTTTCTAAAATCCCAGACCTGCAGGTACTAAAAACTATTCCCCTTCAGCAGTTCGTAGTCTTCCTCCAGGTCAACCAACCTCGCAAACGTGCCCCCTGTAAATAGGTTCCCAAATTACTCCATCCCCCCCCCCACCTCCTGCGTAAACTTAGTTGTCTCCGATCGGTGCCCACACAGAGGCACCCTCCAGTCCCAAATACTGCCTCCACACCCTTAATGCCAACACCATCACTGGGCTCACAGAGTAACTGGCCGGCGAGAACGGCAGAGGTGCTGACAACAAATCCCTTAAACCCATTCCCCTACACAATGCTGCTTCCATCTGATCCCATTCTGACCCCTCCTGCACGACCCATTTCCTAACCAAAGTTATATCCGCCGCCCAATAGTAGTTCATCATGTTTGGTAACACCAGCTGCCCCCCCCCCCCAACTTCAGGAAAACCCTCTGAAACTGTGAGGCCTTCCCCACCCACACAAACCCTGAAATCAGCGCGTTAACCTTTTTGAAAAACGACTTTGGAACAAAGATTGGGAGGTTCTGAAACACGAACATAACCTTGGCAGCACCGTCATTTTTACTGTCTGCACCCGCCTCGCAAGCGAAAGCAGCAGCACATCCCACCTCTTAAAAGTTCCCTTCATCTGCTCCACCAGCTGAGTCATGTTCAGCCTGTGCAGCTGCGCCCAGCCCCGTGTCACCCAGATGCCCAAGGATCTAAAACTCGCCCTCACCACCTTGAACGGCAATTCCCCATGCCTCCTCTCCTGTCCTCATAGTCTCAATCGGGAACACATCGCTCTTTCCCATATTCAACTTGTACCCAGAGAACCGGCCAAATTCTTCCAAAATAACCGTAATGTCCCAAATATTACCCCGAAATATATAGCAGCAGGTCATCCGCATGCAGTCAGACTCTATGCTCGGCACCCCCCTCCCACCCACCCTCCCCGCACAATCCCCCTCCAGTACCTCAATTTCCTAAGTGCCATTCCCAGCGGCTCTATTGCCGAAGCAAAGAGCAACAAGGAGAGTAGACACCCCTGCCTTGCCTCCCGATGCAGCCCAGTATCCCATATTCACTCAATTCGGCAACCGGACACAGTCCACAAACCCCTGCCCAAAGCCGAACTGTCACAATACCGCCCACAAATACTCCCACTCCACCTGACCTAATGCCTTTTCCGCGTCCATGGCTACCAGTACCTCCACCTCCTGCCCCTCCAAAGGCAGCATAATTACGTTGAGCAGCCTCCTAACATTTGTGGTCAACTGCTTCCCCTTCACAAAACCCGTTTGGTCCTCGCCTATCACCCCCGGGATGCAGTCCTCGATTTACGAGGTCAGCACCTTTGGCAACAACTTGTTTTCTACATTGTCACAATATCAGGCGGTAAGACCCACACTGCTCTGGATCCTTGTCCTTTTTCAATATTAGGGAGATGGAAGCCTGTGACAAAATTGGAGGGGGCGGGGGGGGGGGGGGGGGTGTTCCCTCTCCGCCTTGTCTCATTATACACCCTCAGGTATAATGAGTCTTTGCTACCCTTCTTAAACAAAGGAACAACATTGGCTATTCTCCAGTCCTCCGGGACAACACCTGAATACAGTGAGGATCCAAAGATTTCTGTCAAGGCCTCAGCAATTTCCTCTCTTGCCTCCTTCAGTATTCTGGGGTAGATCCCATCAGGCCCTGGGGACTTATCCACCTTAATATTTTTCAAGGCGACCAACACCTCATCCTTTTGGATCTCAATGTGACCCAGGCTATCTACACACCCTTCTCCAGACTCAACACCCACCAATTCCTTCTCTTTGGCGAATACTGATGCAAAGTATGAAAATTCCTTCACCCTCGGGTTTTCTGAACCCCCCCCCATTTGCTCCATAAGCCACTTCAGACCCTTCACCTCTGCTGACACCTTCACTGCCCTTGGGCTCGACCGGTCCAAGCTTGGTTCTATAACCGTATTAAAATCACCCTCCAAGATCAACTGGTGCAATCCAAGTCTGGAATGTTCCCTAAAATCCGCCTCATAAATCAACATAATCCCCATACATTGGGAGCATAAATGTTTACCAGAACCACTGGTAACCCCTCCAGCTTCACCATCACGACCACCCCCCCCCACCCCGAGTCTGCCACAATGTTCTTCACCTCAAATGGCACCTGCTTATTCACCAACACCGCCACCCCCCTCATCTTCCGATCCAGTCCCAAGTGCAACACCTGCCCCACTCATCCTTTTCACAACCATGTCTGACCCCCTATCATAGAATTTACAGTGCAGAAGGAGGCCATTCGGCCCATCGAGTCTGCACCGGCTCTTGGAAAGAGCACCCTACCCAAGGTCAACACTGCCACCCTATCCCCATAACCCAGTAACCCCACCCAACACTAAGGGCAATTTTGGACACGAAGGGCAATTTATCATGGCCAATCCACCTAACCTGCACATCTTTGGACTGTGGGAGGAAACCGGAGCACCCGGAGGAAACCCATTCACACACGGGGAGGATGTGCAGACTCCGCACAGACAGTGACCCAAGCTGGAATCGAACCTGGGACCCTGGAGCTGTGAAGCAATTGTGCTATCCACAAGGCTAACGTGCTGCCCTATCTTCAGGTTCTTCTCCTGCAGGAAGGCTACATCCGCCTTCAGACTCCTCAGGTGCACGAACACACATGACCGTTTGACCGACCCATTCAGCCCCCCTCACTTTCGACGTGGCCAGCCTGGTCGGCGGACTCTCCACCCCCACCCCCGATCAGCCATATCCCTTTTTGGGCCAGCCCCCGGCCCGCATCACGCGACCCTCCAGGTCCACCCTCGGATGTCCACTGTCATCGATCCTTTTTCAACTGCACCACATCAACCACATCCTTGTCAGCAACCCTCCCCCAAACAAAGCATCACCCGTTCACCACCCCTCCGCACCCAGCTCCTGACAACCCCCCACTTCACTCCTCTTAACCAGCCCACCCAGTTAGCATGGTGGCCCCCATCCCTGGCCTCTAACTTCCCAGCCACCCCAAATCCCCCTCCCATCTATACCCCCTTAAAGAGCAACAAAAGGTACACTTCCCCCATGAAAACCCGCCCCCAAAAACGCTTGAAAAGAAAAAACTTTTGAAAAAGGAAACACACGCACAAACTCCTCCAAATGTCCTCACTCTTCTCCCATTCCATTGTCCCTCATGAACTCCATCGCTTCTTCTGTCGTGTCAAATTAGTACTCCCGCGTCTGGAAAATTACCCTGTGTTACCCCAAACTTCAGACCCTTTTTAAAGAGGGCAGCCTTGACCTGGTTAACCCCGGCCCACCTCTTCGCCAGTTCTGCTCCCAGGTCCTGGTACACTAGCAGCTTGCTCCTTCCCACGTGCACTTCCTAGTCTGCCTCGCCCATCGGAGAATCTCCTTATTCAAAAAACTGCAACCGCACCACCAATGCACTTGGCGGCTCATCTACCTGCAGCTTCCTCATGAAAGCCCGGAGCACTCGGTTGACCGCCAGTGGCCGATCAAAGGCCCCCTTCCCCATCAGCTTCTCCTTTGGCCACGTACACGCCGGCCTCCGCACCCTTGATGCTTTTGGGCATCTCCATGTTCCTCAGATTTTGTCCTCTGGAGCGATTCTCCACACCGTCCACCTTCTCCTTCAGCCTCTTTTAGGTCTCCCACATCACCCCCACCTCACCCATCGTTGAGGTGGGCTGCTCCTCATGCTCCCTCACCACCTTCTCCACTTGCTGGATCGCCTGGCCCCGGGAACAGCCTCTGCTCCACTCTCTCGATCCCTGACTTAATCGGTTCCATCACCTTGGCCAGGTTTTCCAGGGCTTCCTTCCCCTGCTGACAGAACTTCCCATTTAGGAACTCTATTAGCTGCTCCATTGACCACTGGGCTGGCAGAGCAACCCCCTTGCCCTCCACCATCTTATCCTGTGGCGCACCACAAAGACTCTCCTGCTCCAGCAGCTCTTTCCTTCTTGTCCTGCTTGTAGTTTGTGGATCCATCCACCAGCCATACCAGAGTAAAACATTCCCCAGGCACTCCTGCACTCAAATACTTCACCCTTCAGGCAGGGAAAAGACCAAAATAATCCGGCTTGAGCGGGAGCCACCAAATGTGCGACCGCTCACTCCATGGCTGCCACCAGAAGTTATAAAAGTTGGAATTTAACACCAGTGTTCCAAATACACCAAATTTTATTGTGTGAAAAACATTGTATTCCAAAAGACCAATTTTTAGTTTACAAATATCAGTCTGTAGCCAGAATCTCAGATGTTGAGCAGATTATAATCAGTTCTTGCTTAGGCATGAGGAAATTAGATTTGGAATTGATTTTTATAGGACTAAATATATAGCAAGGCCAAAAGTGATTTAATTTATAATGTTCAGGTAAATTGTTCATTTGATATATTACATTTGTCTAAGCAACATTACAAAATTTATTTGTAGTTACTTACAGATTTAAATGCACGTGCAGGAGCAGGCAGAGAGCTTGTTTCTTCTAAGTACTTCTCCCAAGAAAACCGTTTCGGATCGTGATAATCTATATCAATGAAATAAACAGTTCATGAACCAACTTCAAATCTTCCAGTTCAACAAGTAACCCTTCCAACACGAGCAAACTCCAGTTTTCACCTTGCACTGGCACTACAACATTAATTAACATATTAACCTAACCAACCTAAATACTTTGTTAACATTGGAGAAAGAGTGCAGAAGAGGTTTACAAGACTAGTTCAAAGGATGAGAAACTTCAGTAAGAAGATAGATGAAAGAGGTTGGGTCTGTTCTCCTTGGAGAGAAGAAGGCTAAGAGGAGATTTGGTGGAGATGGTCAAAATCTGATACTGATGGTTTGATAATCCAGCATTTCAGAATTCACGAACTTTTCTCATTTTAATATGCAGTGAAATTTTAATCAAAATATGTGACAGGACGTGATAACTGTTTCAGATGCTTTTCAATTAAAGGTATGTGCTGTCAGGTTTGCAAATATACTGGTAGATATTTGCCAGTATCTGGCAAATACTGATTTGTTATTTACTGTTGCATCCATCAGCATTGCTGACACCAATAGCAATACAGCAATAGCAAACTGAACATGTACTGCGCTGTATCGTTCTATGTTCTATGAACATGTGGAAAGTAACATCAGGATTGTCCACGTATAACAATTTATCCCACCACTGACACAGAACTGTCATTTACTGACATTTCAGCACACCCTGCAATCTATATTCCAATTGGGGAGATGGTGGCATAGTGTCATTGTCACTGGACTAGTAATCCAGAGCCTGAAGTTAATAGTCTGCGGACGTAAACCAGGTGGTGAAATTGAAATTCAATGAATAATATCTGGAATTGAAAGTTAGTCTCAATAACGGTGACAATGAAGCTACCATTAATTGCTGTAAAAACCTATCCGGTTCACTCATGTCCTTTAGGGAAGGATTCCTGCCGTCCTTATCTGCTCTGGCCCATATGTGATTCCCCCACAATGCGGTTGGCCCTGAACTGCCCTCTGAAATGGTCCAAGAAGCCGCTCAATTCAAGAGAAAATTAGGAATGTGCAGAAAATGCAGGCTTTGCCAGAGACACTCACATCTCATGAAAGAATTAATTAAAAAACAGAATTAACATTATTAAATAACATGGCAATTTCCATGTTGTTTTCTTTGGTAGTTAATATTTTATATGTATTTCACACGCGATTACTTCAGATTTGATGGATTTATGCTCTGGGTTGTATCCTCACCTTTGTATGCTGTGAACTCAGTCACACAGGCCAATCCATCCTGCAAGATGTTTAGGTCATTAAAATTCCTAGGTTAAAATTCCCACAGGGCAAGCTGGTCTCCATGAGTGATGCCGGCATGCTCTGCTGGAATGTAGCTTCACAAGTTAATATAACCTATCCTACATAATGTATACAACAACCAGGGTGTTGAGGGCATTCACCTGGAGGTGTTGTAAGGGTTTTCCCATGCTGCAGGCACCATCCAACTGGGTGAATGTAAGGACTAGTGGCATCACACCTGGAAAACAAACAGTGTAGCACAACAGTGAAGCTCTAATATATCAGTATAAATGTATAAATCCAAACCACTGATTTTACTCCACTATTATAACCTTGCTAGAAATGTGGCAGAAACCCAATTTCTACCACATTTACATTGACGTTATGGTGGCATTGTGGGAGTTCTGAGAAAATCCCAGACTTATTTGTCAGAATTGCAACGATACTTATATTGTTACGGTTATTCGTTCCAGTGGTTCACAACTAAAATCCTTTTACATTGGTCAGTTGTGCAGCTTTATTAAATTTTTCCAATACGCACATTTGATATGGAAGGCCGAAGTCTTTCAATTAATTGGACAGTGTGCCTGCCAGTGCTGACCCTAAACAGGAAGGTATTTGCATCTCAAGGGACACATGAAGAGAACACCATCAAATATCAGGGAGATCACAAAATGAGGTTATCAGATTCATAAGAGGGGTGCCAAGGAAAAATTTCAGTGCAGTGCAGCAACAGTGTTAAAAGTGAGAGAATTGCAATTAAACTCTTCAGGCTTGGACTCCCAAGGTGGGCTATGTATTTAATGTTCAGAAGGCTAGTGTGCCTCATTTTAACGGGTGACTTGGCCTGTCAATGTTCTCCTTGGCTGGAAACAAAAAAAAAGCTTAGCCTGGGAGTCCCTAATTTTAGCCACGTTGTCTCTAATTCTTCTGTCCTTGTTGGTACGGGTGCAGGCTACAACTCCAAGGAGCTTTGTGGACTCATACATCCGAGTCCTGG
Organism: Scyliorhinus torazame; assembly: GCF_047496885.1. Classification (NCBI taxonomy): domain Eukaryota; kingdom Metazoa; phylum Chordata; class Chondrichthyes; order Carcharhiniformes; family Scyliorhinidae; genus Scyliorhinus; species Scyliorhinus torazame. Next base: position 208,622,665 of record NC_092710.1, read on the forward strand.
CTTAACTTGCAGAAGTTCCACTACATTCCTGCAGGACTTATAGACAGAGTGTGCCAGTAGGGCCATTGCTTTTCAGTCATGGTATTCATTCACTTTGGGAATTTCAAATCAGTGGAAGGCAATGACTATCCTTTCTGATATATTCAAATATTTACATTTTGAGACTATTTCAGGGCATCAATTTCCCAATTTATCCAGAATTCTACCGTTAACAGAAATATTGTCCAGATGCAGGAGAGGTTATGCAGCACTAATTAACAGGGAACAAATTACAGAAAATAGAACATTAGCTAAAATAATAGCAAGTTACATGTAAGTCATATTACATTCTGAGAAACATATACTAGGATGGGCTCTTTTCTGACCGCAGAAAGCACTTAGCATTGCCGTAGTGGCCAGCAGCTGTCAATCAGAACAAGGTTGTTTATAAACATCGTTAACATTGTGGTTAGGATAAATGGCATGTAGTCCAGATGCATTCAAGCCTGAAGGGAAAGATAAATAAACAAACCTCCTGCCTGCTTAATGGTTTAAACTATTAAGCTGTCAATCAAAGGCAAGTTATAGGTACCGCACTGTGAAACTGAATGAATGCTAAGCATTTAAAGGATCATAGGAGTTTTCTGAAGCTTTTCAGGGCTTGTGGGCTTTCAAGGAAGGTTCAGACACTTCAGAAAGCAACAGTTTTGAAGGTATTTGAGGGAGAATATTTGAGGAAAGGGAAAATCTACAGATTTGCATCTTCATTGAACTGTCTGTGACAGTCAATGACAGTCCCAATTCTTCACTGGCAGGAGCACTTCGTTTCAGAAACTGAGAATCCCACCCATTGTCTTGTATGGATTATAGGTAAACATTTGACAAAGTACCACCTCAACAGGCTGATTAGCAAAACTGAAGCACATGGAATAGCAGGATCAGTGTCAATTTAAAAATTGGCTTCAGGGCAGGAAACAGCAAACCGTGGTCAATGGTTTTTCTTCGGACTGGAGGATGACAAATGGTGGTATTTCTCAAGGATCAGTGCGAGGACCACTGCCTTTATTGAAGTATATGAAAATTACTTGGCTCTTAAAAAACAGGGTAAAATGTTGAAATTTGCTGATTATACCCAACAGCCACAATGATATGAATAACCTGCAACACAAGTTAGCAGAATGGGCAGATGAGCAGCAGATAGAATTTCATTCAGGGAAACAGGAGGTGATGCATTTTGGCATATGGAATTGGGCTGGGCAATATATACTTCATGGCATAGTTCTGGGTGGCATGGTAGAACAGTGGCGAGCACTGTTGCTTCACAGCACCAGGGTTCCAGGTTTGATTCCCGCTTGGGTCACCTCTGTGCTGAGTCTGCACATTCTTCCCTGGGTGCTCCGGCTTCCTCCCACAAGTCCTGAAAGATGTGCTGTTGGGTGAATTGGACATTCTCAATTCTCCCTCCGTGTACTCGAACAGGCGCCGGAATGTGACGAGCTGTGGATTTTCACAGTAACTTCATTGCAATGTTAATGTAAGGTTACATATGTGACACTAATAAAAATTATTATTAAAGAGAGTGCAGGGACAGATGGAGCCGGTGAAAGATCTTTGAAGGTGGCAGGACATGTCGAGAGAGCAGTCAGAAAGGCATTTAGGATCTTGGGCTTCATAACAAGAGGAATCAAGTACAAAAGCAGGGATGCTCTGCTGAACCTTAATAAAGCTCAAGTTCAGTCACAACTAGAGCATTGCATCCACTTCTGGGGCGAAATTCTCCGGAAACGGCGCGATGTCCGCCGACTGGCGCCCAAAACGGCGCAAATCAGACGGGCATCGCGCCGCCCCAAAGGTGCGGAATGCTCCGCATCTTTGGGGGCCGAGCCCCAACATTGAGGGGCTAGGTTTGCACCGGACGAATTTCCGCCCCGCCAGCTGGCGGAAAAGGCCTTTGGTGCCCCGCCAGCTGGCGCGGAAATGACATCTCCGGGCGGCGCAGGCGCGGGAACGTCAGCGGCCGCTGACAGCTTCCCACGCATGCGCAGTGGAGGGAGTCTCTTCAGCCTCCGCCATGGTGGAGACCGTGGCGGAGGCGGAAGGGAAAGAGTGCCCCCACGGCACAGGCCCGCCCGATCGGTGGGCCCCGATCGCGGGCCAGGCCACCGTGGGGGCACCCCCGGGGCCAGATCGCCCCGCGCCCCCCAGGACCCCGGAGCCCACCCGTGCCACCTTGTCCCGACGTTAAGGTAGGTGGTTTAATTTACGCTGGCGGGACAGGCATTTTAGCGGCGGGACTTCGGCCCATCCAGGCCGGAGAATCGAGCGGGGGGAGCCCGCCAACCAGCGCGGCGCGATTCCCGCCCCCGCCAAATCTCTGGTGCCGGAGACCTCGGCAACCGGCGGGGGCGGGATTCACGCCAGCCCCCGGCGATTCTCCGACCCGGCGGGGGGGGTCGGAGAATCTCGCCCCTGGTCCCAATGTTTTCGGAAGGATGCCAAGGTCCTCGCGTGGGTGTAGAGGAGATGTAACCAGGTTTACCCAGAATAGTTCCACAGATGTGGAAATTTAGCTCAAAGGTTATGTTGGAGAAGCGGAGATTGTTTTCCTTGGAACAATGGAGATTGAGAGGAGAGAGGCATAAAAGATTATGAGAAGTTTAGATAAAATAGACAAAGTAAAAGCAATTGGCTAAAAGGAGACAGAGATGTAAGGTTTTTGGGCAAAAGATATGCAGAGCTTTGAGAAAGAACCTTTTTTTTTTAACATAATCAGTGGTAATGTTCTGGAACTTTCTGTCTATGAGGGTGATGGAGAGGCCAATGATCAGTGATTTCTAAAGGAAATTGGATGGAAGAGCAAGAAGTGATGAACAGATGGAATGATCTTCAAGATAAAGGCAAAGGCCATACACTCATTCACAGGACAGTTCATGTGATTGGAGGAATTTATGTTTTCCTTATTCTGAATGGATAATCTACAGAAATGCAGATGTTATGTTGAACTCATTTTAGTCAGTAGTTCAGCCTCAGCTGGAGTATTGCATCCAGTTCCGGAAAGGACTTGAAAATATTAGAAAGGGTACAGAAAATATTCTCAGGGATGGTTCCAGGGATCGGGAACGTCAGTTAGGAAGATAGACTGGAGAAGTTGGGACCGTTGTCCTGAGAGAGAAGAAGGGCGAGAGGAGATTTGAAAGAGATATTCAAGCTCACGAATGGTCTGGACAGAGTAGATAGAGGGTAAACTGTTCCCACTCGTGAAAGAATTGAGAATGAGAGAGCACAAATTTAAATTGCTCAAGTGATGCAAGGAAAATCTTTTTCAGGCAGAGTGTGGTTACGATCTGGAACGCACTTCCTGAGTTTGTGCTGGAGGCAGGTTCAATTGAAGCATTCACAAGGGAACTAGACTGTTATCGAAAAGAAAGAATGTGCAGAGTTACGGGGAGAAGACGGGGGAGTTGCACAAAGTGAATTCCTCATCCAGAGAGCGGGTGCAGAATGGGCCGAATGGCCTCCTTTTGTGCCGTGATTCAGTTCCTACCTTTCTTGTGATCATGTAAATCAATGGGCAGCACGCTAGCATAGCGGTTCGCACTATGGCTTCACAGAGCCAGGGTCCCAGGTTTGATTCCCGGCTTGGGTCACTATCTGTGCGGAGTCTGCACGTTCTCCCCGTGTCTGCGTGGGTTTCCTCCGGGTGCTGCGGTTTCCTCCCACAGTCCAAAGATGTACAGGTTAGGAGGATTGGCCGTGCTAAATTCCCCTTAGTGTCCAAAAAAGGTTAGGTGGAGTTACTGGGTTACAGGTGGAGGTGTGGACTAAGGGTTTGCCACAGTAATTTCATTGCAGCGTTAATGTAAGCCTATTTGTGACAATAAAGATTATTATTATAATAAAAGTGCAGAAATACACATTAGCTGGTATTTTAGCACCCTCTAGTGGTCAGGACACTTTGAAATAGATTTTTACAATGAGAAAGATACAAAACTCATTTACAAACGCTGATTTTTGCTCACCAGTAGTCATAGCTTTCATCCCAGTTGTCAAAATGCACCAAGAAACGATTATCTACCATGTCAGACACTGTTGCCACACAAATAAATTCTGGATTTTTTTTGTCGATAGCTTCTAGTTTCATACCCACTCGGAAGCCTAATGGAGTAATTGTCTGAAACAAAAGGATTTTTAAAATATTCACTGCAATGCATCATTGTGTTGATATTTATTCATAAACTGTGATTAGACTGTTTATAGATCTGGTACTGCCAGCTCGGAAACTACTACTGTCTCCTAATAGCTTGACTAGCTGGTTGATCACACAATTCTGCTCAGCTTGCTGTCTGAGGTTTCTCTGCAACTGTTCATTTGAAGAGGTTTTGCCCCAGAATTGCATCGAAATTGCCCAACTGCATTAATCAAATACAAAATGAAATAGACATTGGCGATCCTTAAAATATGTTGTTTTATTTTTATCTAAATAAAAATGCTGTGGTAAGAAAATTATAAATAAAAACCCAGGAGAATATCACAGAGGTACTGCGGGAGGACACCTCAGAGGGCAGCGAGGCCACATGGGTAGAGATCAGGAATAAGAAGGGTGCAGTCACAATGTTGGGGATTTATCACAGGCCTCCCAACAGCCAGCGGGAGATAGAGGAGCAGATAAGTAGACAGATTTTGGAAAGGAGGAAAGGAGTAAAAACAACAGATTTGATGTGATGGGAGACTTTAACTTCCCCAATATTGACTGGGACTCACTTCGTGCTAGGGGCTTGGACGGGGCAGAGTTTGTAAGGAGCATCCAGGAGGGCTTCTTAAAACAATATGTAGATAGTCCAACTAGGGAAGAGGCTGTACTGGACCTGGTATTGGGGAATGAGCCCGGACAGGTGGTAAGAAGTTTCAGTAGGGGAGCAATTCGGGAACAGTGGCCATAGTTCAGTAAGTTTTAAAGTGCTGGTGGACAAGGATAAGAGTGGTCCTAGGATGAATGTGCTAAATTGGGGGAAGGCTAATTATAACAATATTAGGCGGGAACTGAAGAACCTAGATTGGGGGCGGATGTTTGAGGGCAAATCAACATCTGACATGTGGGAGGCTTTCAAGTGTCAGTTGAAAGGAATTCGGACCGGCATGTTCCTGTGCAGAAGAAGGATAAATATGGCAAATTTCAGGAACCTTGGATAACGAGAGATATTGTAGGCCTCGTCAAAAAGAAAAAAGAGGCATTTGTCAGGGGTAGAAGGCTGGGAACAGACGAGCCCTGTGTGGAATATAAGGAAAGTAGGAAGGAACTTAAGCAAGGAGTCAGGAGGGCTAGAAGGGGTCACAAAAAGTTATTGGCAAATACGGTTAAGGAAAATCCCAAGGCTTTTTACAAGTACATAAAAAGCAAGAGGGTAGCCAGTGAAAGGGTTGGCCCACTGAAGGACAGGCAAAGGAATCTATGTGTGGAGCCAGAGGAAATGGTCGAGGTACTAAATAAATACTTTGCATCAGTATTCACCAAAGAGAATGAATTGGTGGATGTTGAGTCTGGAGAAGGGTGTGTAGATAGCCTGGGTCACATTGAGATCCAAAAAGACGAGGTGTTGGCCGTCTTAAAAATAATAAGGTAGATAAGTGCCCAGGGCCTGATGGGATCTACCCCAGAATACTGAAGGAGGCAAGAGAGGAAATTGCTGAGGCCTTAACAGAATTCTTTGGATCCTCACTGTCTTCAGGTGATGCCCCGGAGGACTAGAGAATAGTCAATGTTGTTCCTTTGTTTCAGAAGGGTAGCAAGGATAATCCAGGGAACTACAGGCTGGTGAGCCTTACGTCCGTGGTAGAGAAATTACTGGAGAGAATTCTTCGAGACACGATTTACTCCCATTTGGAAGCAAGTAGTCGTATTAGCGAGAGGCAGCATGGTTTTGGGAAGGGGAGGTCATGTCTCATTTGATAGAGTTTTTCGAGGAGGTCACAAAGATGATTGATGCAGGTTGGGCAGTGGATGTTGTCTATATGGACTTCAGTAAGGCCTTTGACAAGGTCCCTCACGGCAGAATGGTACAAAAGGTGAAGTCACACGGGATCAGAGGTGAGCTGGCAAGGTGGATACTGAACTGGCTAGGTCATAGAAGGCAGAGAGTAGCAATGGAAGGGTGCTTTTCTGATTGGAGGGCTGTGACTGGTGGTGTTCTGCAGGGATCAGTGCTGGGACCTTTGCTATTCGTAGTAAATGATTTGGAGGAAAATGTAACTGGTCTGATTAGTAAGTTTGCGGACAACACAAAGGTTGGTGGAATTGCGGATAGCGATGGGGACTGTCAGAGGATACAGCAGGGTTTAGATCGTTTGGAGACTTGGGCGGCAAAATGGCAGATGGAGTTTAATCCGGACAAATGTGAGGTAATGCATTTTGGAAGGTCTAATATAGGTAGGGAATATACAGTGAATGGTAGAACCCTCAAGAGTATTGAAAGTCAAAGAGATCTAGGAGTACAGGTCCACAGGCCACTGAAAGGGGAAACACAGGTGGAGAAGGTAGTCAAGAAGGCATACAGCATACTTGCCTTCATTGGCCAAGGCATTGAGTATAAAAATTGGCAAGTCATGTTGCAGCTGTATAGAACCTTAGTTAGGCCACACTTGGAGTATAGTGTTCAATTCTGGTCGCCACACTACCAGAAGTATGTGGAGGCTTTAGAGAAGGTGCAGAAGAGATTTACCAGGATGTTGCCTGGTATGGAGGGCATTAGCTATGAGTAGAGATTGAATAAACTTGGTTTGTTCTCACTGGAATGAAGGAGGTTGAGGAGCGACCTGAGAGAGGTCTGCAAAGTTATGAGGGGCATAGACAGAATGCATAGTCAGAGACTTTTTCCCCAGGGTAGAGGGGTCAATTACTAGGGGGCATAGGTTTAAGGTGCGAGGGGCAAGGTTTAGAGGAGATGTACGAGGCAAGTTGTTGTTTTTTTTTTAAACACAGAGGGTAGTGGGTGCCTGGAACTCGCTGCAGGAGGACGTGGTGGAAGCAGGGACGAAAGTGACGTTTAATCTTGACAAATACATGAATAGGATGGGAATAGAGGGATACAGACCCCAGAAGTGCAGAAGATTTTAGTTTAGACGGGCAGCATGGTCGGTGCAGGCTTGGAGGGCCGAAGCACCTGTTCCTGTGTTGTACTTTTCTTTGTTCTTTGTTCAGGTTACTGGCATCAGAATGCCAGTGTCACTGCACATTCTAAATTGGGGTCTGTTAGTGCAGTTGGCTGGGCGGCTGGTTCGTGATGCGGAGTGACGGCAACAAGAGCGGGTTCAATTCCCGTACCGGTTCAGGTTATTCAACCTTGCCCCCTCCCCTGAGGTATAATGATCTTCAGGTTAAATCACCCCCAGTCAGCGCTCTCTCTCAAAGGGGAGAGCAACCTTTGGTCCTCAGGGACTGTGGTGACATTTACATTTATGCTGTAAACAGGGTATGGAATTTATTGTCAGTTACATTCACTCAGAAATCCACTGCCTCCAGGATTCCTTCTTTGAAAAACTCTGGTGTTCAGGCAGTAACTTATGTATATAAGTTATATATACATATGATCTCCCTGTAGCCTATCTTATGTTGTTTCTACTGAGGATCAGATGTGGAAGATTTCAGTGTTGGGAAGCCCTCTCTTGTGCCACTGGCATTGGGCAGTTAGAGGCTGCACCCCTTGCTAGGGAGAAAAGGAGTTCCCTCGCAATGCCAGTACCTGAGACTGGGCCTAAATTCTGGCTCTTCCAGCCTGGTGAATTTGCAGTAGAATTGTTGAGGAAGAGGTACGGAAATTTATCCCCATAAGTTCTGGTGACGGTTTACATTCTAATATTAGCAATTGTTTTCTGTAAAGCAAGTGTTCCTGATGAAGGTGTTGCGTTCCAAAAGCTAGTGACTCCAAACAAACCTGGACTTTAACCTGGTGTTGTAAGACTTCTTACTGTTCAAAAAGGGAGGGAGAGAGAAAACAGGGAACCATAGACCAATGAGCTTAATATCAGTAGTAGGGAAGTTGCTTGAGTCCATCATCAAGGATTTCATAGCACAGTATTTGGAAAGCAAAGTCAGCATGCGTTTATGAAAGGGAAATCATGCTTGACAAATCCACTTGAAATCTTGGAAGATGCAACTAGTAGAGTTGACCAGGGAGAACCGGTAGATGTGGTTTACTTAGACTTTCAGAAGCCCTCACGTAGCAGATTACTATGTAAAGTTAAAGTGCATGGGTTTGCGGGGTAGCGACATGAGATGGATAGAAAACTGGTTGGGCAGACAGGAAGCAAAACGTTGGAATGAATGGATCGTTTTCTGACTGGCAGGCAGTGACTAATGGGGTACCATAGGGATATGTGCTAGGACGCCAACTGTTCACATTATATATTAATGATTTGGATGAGGGAACTAAATGTAATATCTCCAAATTTGCAGATGATACAAAGTTGGGGAGGGAGGGGGGGAGCTGAGAGGAGGATGCAGAGCTTCAATGGGATTTGACTAGGCTGAGTGAGTGGGCATATGCATGGCAGATGCAGTATAATGTGGATGAATGTGAGGTTATCTGTTTTGGTAGTAAAAATAGGAAGGCAGATTATTATTTGAACAGGTATAAATTGAGAGAGATGGATACTCAGCGAGACTTTGGTGTCCTCGTGTATCAGTCACTGATACAGCAGGCATTGGTATGTTGGCCTTCATAGCGGGAGGATTTGAGACCAGGAATAGGGATGTTCTACCACAATTGTATAGGGCATTAGTGAGACGACACCTGGAGTATTTTGTGCAGTTTTGGTGTCCTTATCTGACGAAGGATATTCTTGCTATGGAGGGAGTGAAGCAAGTGACTCCTGGGATGGTGGAGGGACTGTCATATGAGGAGAGACAATAAGTCGGTTAGGATTATATCCATTGGAGTTTAGAAGAGTGAGGGGGGATCTCATAGAAACTTATAAATTCTAACAGCATTAGACAAGGTAGATTCAGCTTCACAGCGCAGGTTCCCAGGTTCGATTCCCGGTTTGGGTCACTGTCTGTGCGGAGTCTGCATGTCCGCCCCCCCCCCCCCCCCCCCCCGGTGCCTGTGTGGGTTTCCTCCGGGTGCTCCGGTTTCCTCCCACAATTCCTGAAAGACTGCTGTGAGGTGAATTGGACATTCTGAATTCTCTCTCAGTGTACCCGAACAGGCGCCGGAGAGTGGGGGGTTTTCACAGTAACTTCATTGCAGTGCTAATGTTAGCCTACTTGTGTCAATAAAGATTATATTAAAACAAAAGAATACATTTCTTCATCAGGAGTGGTGAACCTGTGGAGTTCACTACCACAGAAAGTATTTGAGGCCAAAACGTTGTGATATCAAGACGGAATTAGATACAACTCTTGGTGCTAAAGGGATCAAGGGATGGGGGCGGGGGGCGGGGGGGGGGGGGGGGGGGGGGGGGGGGGGGAGTAAGTCAGGATCAGGGAATTGAACCTGATGATCAGCCATGATCATAATGAACGGCGAAGCAGGCTTAAAGGGCCGAATGACCTCCTCCTGCTTCTATTTTCTATGTATGTTACTATATCGCTATTTCTTCGTGCAAATCACTCCTGGAGTGAAGTATCTTTCCCTCACAGTCTTACAAAATTAAACTAAAATATTGAGGTTTTGGTCCAGTATCCTAGCCCCTGTTGGGGTCTGGTCTAGGATCGCAATACTCATTGCAAAAATATCTTCTTTATGTTAACATACTGAAATCAATCTGAAAAGAAAATTATGCATGACCTGTATAGGTCCCAAGCACAATACTGGTCCAGCTACAGCAACCATCTACAGCTCATATGCCATGGTCATCAGCAGAAATTCGGTAGCGTCAAACGCAATTCGGATTCGATAGGTTGTTTCATTCCTGAGAACCTGGGACAACCCCATTCCTATTTCTATCCCAGGGAGTTTTAGCAAGTTTGCCTGGAGAGTACCCATCCCACACATTCCCACTGCAGTCTCGTGCCTGCAATTTTCCACTCCTGATCTCAGGCAGGGAGGATCTATAATGCAAGTTAAGCCAACGAGGCCCAGTTATTAAGACTGTCCGGACCTCCATATCTTCAGACATCCTTCGGGTGGGACTCACACTGTCCAAACATGTGACCCCCTCCCTTTAAAATAGGGACTTGGGTACTTCGGATTAAAAGTGCTCCTCTCCGTATGGTCACATAGTTCACAAGCAAAAATTGAAACCACATTTTTACAGCAGGACAGCTGATGGAAACCACAACAGCTTCTGAGCTAACTATGTTGAATGATGTTATATGCTTACTGTATTTTGGTTTTCGAACAAGGATTTGGGCACAGCTTGAGCCTTGAACATCCTCAGATATGTTGGCCAGTTAAACTCCTCTTCTTTGTAGCCTAGAACACAAAAAAACCAGTCAATTTCACAAGCACAAATATTTGAAACAGAAAGATGTACTACCCACAGACTCCTATCCATTCCCTTGTGAATCTTTGGTTTTTCAACAGAGTGCTGCGGATTCCCCATCGTTTCATAAATTCAAGGTTGGGCAAAGACAGATTTTTGATTTCTCCTGGAGAGGGGGGGGGGGTGCAATCCCCGTCTCAGGATAAGTGCCAGCTTGTCACTGCCACCCTGGCAGTGCCCCCTACCAGCTGGCAATCCCACATGGGCACCCTGGCAACGGTGCCAGGTGGCACCAGCAGTGCAGGGTGCCTGAGGGCAAGCACCTGGGGGCTTCCCATCCGCTGGGAAATCCCCACGAGTGCCGTTCGGTCTGGGCCCAGTGTGTGGAGACCAGCACCAAACGGCGCTCGCCCGAGAACTCCAAGGCGAAGAGGTTAGATCCCAAGGCCTTGGTCAGATCGTGGGAGTTCATATTAAAGTGAGACTAGCTGTCTTGATCGAATATGCAGATTTGCCAAATGTGATCCACGCACAATGGCCGGAATTCACATCACGACGTCTCCTGAGGTTGCGTTAGATAGCTTGAGACTGAAACTCAGCTGTGAAGAAAATCAAAAACTCACAACCAATTTTTTTTTGCTCTTCATTGGTATTTCATTTTACCCATTTAAGATCTTTCACTACACATTTCTCATCTGTAAATGTTGCCATCGTCCCAGAGGACCAAAGCCTCCTCTCCCCTTTTAGAGCTGGCTGGTGGTGATTTAACCTGAGGGTCACCACACATCAGATGGGAGGCAAGATTGAGAGGGGCGGGAGGGGCGGGGGGGGGGGTCTTCATGAATAACCTCAGCCGATATGGGAATTGAACCCACACAGTTGGCATCACTTTCCGTCATGAACCAGCCATCCATCCAACTGAGCTAACCAACCCCATTTCTTATCAGGCATTAAACAGTCAGGCTAAACTTTATCTGAAAGAGATGTTATTTGCTTAAGGCTATCTTTGTAACATTCTTGGTCAATAACAACCGCCCCATGTTGAAACATATCTGAAATCAGTTTGGAACTTACCTTTGGGAGGATTAAGCTTATGTCCCGTTTTCTCACACCATCCCACAGGGTGAATATCTGATGAGTCAGCATTTAGCCAGAAGTCATAGCAATCAGGATATTTGTCAAAGTGGAGCCTTATTCTGTAGCCACACACCTGCAAGGTTGGCTTATTTGTAAATCTCGCATTGAACATATCAGAAATTTACCAATTAAACTACCTTTTTAAACTGAAAGTGCAACAAATTGTAAAACAGTTATATCAAAAGGAAAGGAACCTTCATCCATCTGATTACCACACATTTCACCCTGAATTGCAAATCTCCATGAGTGGGGAGGTCAGGTACTTACTGAAATTGCAACCCAATCTTGCATTGTTAGCAAAGAAATTGGAACTGGGAGAATGACACCCACCATAAGTCCCAACCTTTCCATCAGGTGTCCCCAAAACAAAGTATACACGGGCCCGCATTGATTTTAATTTAGAAAGGAACAATCATATTAAAGAAAGTGACCACAAAAAGGAATCTTCTTTGCAATACAAGCTCAAAACAGCCAGTCTCTCTTGCCCCACCCCCACCCCCTCCCGCTCAACCCACAACTGCTCCAAAGTACTGCTCCAAAATGCAGGGTTCTGGATGCTCCTGAATATGCTCAGAAGGCACAGTAATTTTATTTTTTAATTCACTCATGAGATGTGGGCGTCACTGGCTAGACCAGCAGTTATTGCCCATCCCTAATTCAGAGAGCATTTAAGAGTCAACCACATTGCTGTGGGTCTGGAGTCATATGTAGGCCAGACCAGGTAAAGGTGTCAGATTCCTTTCCTAAAGGACATTAGTGATCCAGATGGGCTTTTACAAAAAATGGCAATGGTTTCATGGTAAGACCTTTAATTCCAGATTTACTATGTAATTCAAATTTCACCATCTGCCGTGGTGGGATTCAAACCCATGTCCCCAGAGTCTCTAGATTACTAGTCAAATGACTTAACCATTACACCACTGTCTTTTTTATTAATTCATGGGATGTGGGCATTGCTACTATGCCAGCATTTATTGCCCATCCCTAACTGCCCTTGATAAGGTGGCAATGAACCACTTGCAGTCCATGTGGTGTTGGTACACTCATATTGCTGCTCGGGATGGATTTCAAGGATTTTGAAACAGCGAAAGTGAAGAAATGATATAGTTTCAAGCCAGGGTGGTGAGTGGCTTCAAGGGGATACTTCAAATGGTGGTATTCCCATGTGTCAGTTGCCCATGCCTTCCTAGATGGTACTGGACGTGGGCTTGGAAGGTGCTGTCTAACGAGCCTTGGTGTATTCCTGCAGTGCATCCATTAGATGGTACATACTGCTACGACTGTGTGTCAGTGGTGGAAGGAGTGAGTGTTTGTGGCTGTGGTACCCATCAAACAGGCTGGCCATTTAGATGGCTAGTCCAGTTCAGTTTCTGGTCAATGGTAACCTCCAAGCGGTGATAGTGGGGGAATTCAATGAATGGCAATGCCATTGAATGTCATGGGGTGATGGTTAGTGTCAGGAAAACAATGATAGTTTTAAGGGATTTATGGTTGTATCAGTAAATATGTGAAATATAGTATAGTTTTAAGTGGGTTTAATTTAGTGTTTTTGTGTAAGGAAGAGTAAAATTATAGTTAGATTCATGCTGGACAAAGCTAGTGACTCGAAACAAACCTGTTGGACTTCAACCTGATGTTGTAAGACGTCTTACTGTATTTAAAGAGGCTGTGTTATTCAGACCATTATAGCCTAAGCCATACTTAGTAACCTGTATTAATCTTAAAATTTCTGCATATTCGTGAAGATAAGTGGCAGTAAAGAATATTGTATTATACATGTGGTTAATAAATGTTTTTTTCCTGTTATCAGGGGCTGGTTTAGCACAGTGGGCTAAACAGCTGGCTTACCAAAGTCTTTAGGGAGTGGTGTGGCATGCATTGAAGGCCTTAGTTATGACTTAAAGGATTCTGCACAAACCACAGCAGGTTGCATCTGCTTCAGCTTAGAGCATGGGGCTGTTTAGCACAGGGCTAAATCGCTGGCTTTGAAAGCAGACCAAGGCAGACTAGCAGCATGGTTCAATTCCCGTAACAGCCTCCCCGAACAGGCACCTGAATGTGGCGACTAGGGGTTTTTCACAGTAACTTCATTTGAAGCCTACTTGTGACAATAAGCGATTTTCATTTCATAAAAAAAGCCAAGTCACTTCTGTATTAATAGGTGTTTTGCTGTTTTACCAAAAAAGTAGTTTTTTTTAATTTAAAAGGGGTCTATAGCTTAGTAAATACTAGCAACAGGAGTGGGCCAATCAGCCCTCAAACCTGTTCCGTCATTCATTAGAAAATGGCTGCTTAACAACGTAATTCACCAACTTTGATTTCATTAACCTTTTGATTTCATTAACCTTTTGATTTCATTAACCTTAATACACTTTCCCATCAAAAACCTATCGATCTTTGTTTTGAAGTTTTCAATGACCCAGTTTCAACAGCACTTTCTTGGGTGAATGTGGGTCGGAGAATGCAGAGTTCCACATTTCCACTGCCCTACGTGAAGAGACGTGGAAGAATATCAATGGCATTCAAATTTACCAGTTTAAAATAGGGCAATTTATTGAATCTTCCTTTCCTAACTGTAACATGCCACAAATCGCTAGCAACTCTCTATCATTGTTATAAAATAAAATAACCTGCAGCCAACAAAATGTAACAAGTCCTGGCTGGAACTGAAAAGCAACATCACAAATGTTTTCAAGTGGGCCTTGCAGTTACTTCCAGCAATCACCTCCCCTCCCTTTCCTTCCAAATTCGCAACCTCTACCATCTTGAGGGACAAGGGCAGCAGATACATGGGAACATCACCTGCAAGATCTACACCAAGCCACACCATCCTGACTTTGAACTATATAGCTGTTCCTTCCCTGTCAGTGGTTCAAAATCCTGGAGGCTCCCTTCCCAACTGCACTCTGGGTGTACAAACACCACATGGATTGCAGCGGTTCAAGGTGGTGGCGTTCTCAAGGACAATTAGGGATGGACAATAAATCCTGGCCTAGCCAGCGATGCCCACATCCTGTGAACAAATACATTTTTAAAAATTGTTTGAAAATGCACACTGCTATTTCTAGCTATGCTATTATTGATGATGTTTGAAGACAGACCTCAGCCACACTAAGAACGCAGTACATGGATGGATGTTCGGGATCAATCCCTTCGAGTTTCATTCCAACTTTTAATCCATTTTTGCTCTGTGGAAATGACTGGCACTGGAATAAAATGAAATAAAAGATTAAGAAAGCAAAACGTTTATCTGGATGGCAAAAGCAAAATAATGTCCTTTAGCAGGAATCAGGGGCGGGATTCTCCCCTACCCGGCGGGGCGGGGGGTTCCGGCGTAATGGAGTAGCGGGAACCACTCCGGCGTCGGGCCGCCCCAAAGGTGCGGACGTCTCCGCATCTTTAGGGGCCAAGCCCTCACCTTGAGGGGCTAGGCCCACGCCGGAGCAGATTGTGCTCCGCCGGCTGGCGGAAAAGGCCTTTGGCTCCATGCCAGCCGGGGCCGAAAGGTCTTTGCCGGGCGACGCATGCGCGGGAGCGTCAGCGGCTGCTGACGTCATCCCCGCGCAGGCGCAGGGGAGGGAGTCTCTTCCGTCTCTGCTATAGTGAAGACCATGGCGAAGGCGGACGAAAAAGAGTGCCCCCCACGGCACAGGCCCGCCTGCGGATTGGTGGGCCCTGATCACGGGCCAGGCCACCGTGGGGGCACCCCCCGGGGCCAGATCGCCCCGCGACCCCCCCCCCCCCAGAACCCCGGAGCCTGACCCGCGCCGCCTTGTCCCGCCGTTCAAAAGGTGGTTTAATCCATGCTGGCGGGACAGGCATTCCAGCAGCGGGACTTCGGCCCATCGCGGGCCGGAGAATCGTCGGGGGTGGGTCGCCGACCGGCGCGGCGCGATTCCCATCCCCGCTTCATCTCTGGTGGCGGAGACATCGGGACAAGGCGGGGGCGGGATTCACACCAGCCCCCGGCGATTCTCCGACCCGGCGTGGGGTCGGATAATCCTGCCCCAGGTTATTATTGTATAAGCCAAAAGCGGTAAAACATCTCAAAAGTAACTCCCAGGAGCACAATCAGTAAAAAAAACTGACACAAACCAAAAAATATCAGAACAGAAGGCAAAATGCTTGGTTATAAATGGAAGATGGTGGAGGGTGAAAAGAGATTTTTCTTGCAGTTCTTCCTTTCCCTTAATCACAGTGCTCCCCCCACCACACGCCAAGGTTGAATGACCCCTTGTGCCTCAGTGGACACAATATAAGGTCAAGTCTGCAAAATATATTGCAGTTTAAATGAGTTATTCCAACTCTCAATAAACCTTTTACGCCATATAGTTCAGCAATCTGCTCATTTGCTGCTCCCCAGTGACTGGACGGGCTGTGTCAAGTCTACTAATATCGGGAGGGAAAGTTCAGAATGTCCAAATTACCTAACAGCACGTCTTTCGGGACTTGTGGGAGGAAACAGGAGCATCCGGAGGAAGCCCACGCAGACACGGGGAGAACATGCAGACTCCACACGGACAGTGACCCAAGCCGGGAATTGAACCGGAGACCCTGGTGCTGTGAAGCAACAGTGCTAACCAATGTGCTACTGTGCCACCCATAATATAGCACACCGACTGGTTACTCACTTTCACCTTTCAATGTAATACATTTCCATATCAGCATTCTCCATGCTGAAATCTCTGCTGAACTTATCCCTTGTGTAGCTCTTTACACCTTAAATCTGCCCCAGTTATGCTTTAAATATTTTGATGTCATTATTATTTAATCTCCTCCAAAATCACCAAAATACCCTGAAGTTTTTTTTTTTACTTTGAGAGAAAGGACTTTAAACTTTTACATGCCAATACTGAGAGCGTAATTAAATTGGCCTGGTGGAAAAGAGCTGATTGTGCTCCATATTGTTACATATTCCAGATGCAGTTTATTTTACAGGATGCACTCTTGACAGGAAGCCTACAAAATCTGAGGGTAAGCTTATAGGGGATGAAGAATTAGTTGTCATGAAGATGCGCTTCATGTAAAATAATAATTTCTAATCCACTGGCTGGAAACATGAATTGAACTTTCAAAGTAGATATTTTACAACACAGATTAAAATAATTTGAAATCCTTCTTCTTCTTGGGCAATCCCTCAGGGTCAAGGATGAACAGTCCAATCCTGGATCCGCAGACTGTGCCACAGATGGTGTTTGAGGAGGAGGGCGGGTGGGACACTCCTATTCTGTGCTCTCTTTCTGCTGTTTATGCTTGGCCTCCATGTGCTCCATCCTGTGACGCCCGAGGCAATTGGCGCCTTTGCAGATGCTTCTTCTCCAGTCTGTGCATTCGAAGACAAGCAATTCCCACGCATTGCATTTATTTAGGGAGGCTTTCAGAGTGCCCTTGTAATGTTTCCTCTACCCTCCTTGTGATCGCTTCCTATTGCGGAGCTCGGAGTAGAGCATTTGTTTCGGGAGTCCTGTGTCGGGCATGTGGGAAATGTGGCCGGCCCATCGCAACTGGTCGAGTGTGACCAGTACCTCGGTATTCAGGATATTGGCCTGGAAGAGGACGCTCACCTTGGTACGCATATCCTGCCAGTGGATTTGCAGGGTTTTGTGGAGGCAGGTTGGTGATATATCTCCAGGGAATTGAGCTGTCTGCTGTACAGTGTCCATATTTCTGATGCATGCAGGAGGGTGGGGACCACAGCTGCTCGGTAGAGCATGAGCTTAGTACTGGATTGGAGGTATCAGACTTCGAACACACTTTTCCTCAGGCATTCAAAGACTTTTCTGGATTTGGGAGTTGATGTTGGATTTCATCGTCAATGTATGCTCGCAACGAGAGGAAGCTCCCAAGGTATGGGAAATGATCCACATTATCCAGTGATCTTGATCGTCGGGAGGCAGTTGTGTGTGGCAGGAGCAGGCTGGAAGAGGACCTTGGTTTTCTGGATCTTTAGTCTGAGGCCCATTCTCTCATATGCCTCGGTGATGTACGGACGATGGTAACTCAGCCTCAGAGTGTGCACGCACAGAGGCTCGTCTGCATACTGCAGTTCGATGACAGAGTTTAGGGTGGTCTTGGTTCTGGCCTGGAGGCATCAGAGGTTGAAAGGTTTCCCATTGTCTGGTAGGTTAGCTCCACTCCAGCGGGGAGCTTCCGAGTGATGGCGTAAAATGTTGCTGCAAGGAAGATGGAGAAGAGCATTGGTGCGATGACGCAGCCCGGTTTGACCCCAGTTTGCACACATATGGAGTATGTGGTGGTTCCGTTGGTGAGGCTCATTGCTTGCATGGCATCGTGGAGCAGGCGGAGAATGGTGATGCATTTCTGCGGGCAGCCAAATTTGAGGAGTATGTTCCACAATCCCTCATGGTTGACAGAGTCGATGACCTTCACAAGATGAAAGAAGGCCCTGTACAGAGGTTGATGCTGCTCCTTGCAATTTTCCTGGATTTATTGTGTGAAGATCATGTCCATTAAGATTCTTGATGGGCGGAGCCGCACTGAGACACAGGGAAGAGCTCTTCAGCCACTGTGACGAGGCGGTTGAGGAGTATTCTCAGGATGACCTTTCCCGTGGCGGGGTGTAGAGAAATCCCTCTGTAATTTTCAGTCGGATCAGTCTCCCATCTTGAATATGGTCACCATTAAGGTGCCTTAGATCATCTGGCATGTTCTCTTCCTTCCAGACAAGGGCGATGAAATGAAAAATGAAATGAAAATTGCTTGTCACGAATAGGCTTCAATGAAGTTACTGTGAAAAGCCCCTAGTCGCCACATTCCAGCGCCTGTTCGGGGAGGCTGGTACAGGAATTGAACCATGCTGCTGGCCTGCCTTGGTCTGCTTTAAAAGCCAGCGATTTAGCCCAGTGAGCTAAACCAGCCCAAACCGATGAGGTTGTGGATCCTGGTCAAAGGAGTGCCTCTCTGCCGCATTTTAATACTTCTGCGGGGATTCCATCTGCGCCAGAGGCCTTGTTGTTTTTCACCTGTCTGATCGCTTTTTCGACCTCACGACGGCTTGGGGTTGCGCTGAGATGTTAGTGGGTAGTGTGTTGCGGGATGGTGTCGAGAACACCTGTGTCGAACGTTGTGCCTTGGTTGCGGAGGTCCTCAAAGTGCTCTCTCCAGCGGGCGTTGACTGCCTCTCTGTCTTTGATGAGTGGCTCCCCGTTTTTGGCTCTCAGTGGGGTGGGTCCTTGGGTAGTCAGACCGGAGATAGTTTTGAACGCAATGAAGAAGCCGTGCACATTGTGGTTGTCAGCGAGTTGATGAGTCCCTGCGCTCTTTCCACCCACCATCTGTTCTTTAGGTCGCGGGTTCGCTGTTGTACCTCGGCCTTCAGTTGCCTGTAGGCTTGTTTCCTCTTACTCAAGGTTCAGTGGAGCTGCCAGTTCACGAACGCATAGCGTTTGTGGTCAAGGAGATCCTGAGTGTCCTGATCATTCTCTTTTTTTAAAAAATAATTTTTATTAAAGGTTTTCATAAAATATCAATAACAAAATGAGAAAGAAAAAAGAACCCAACAGGGTTAAGTACAAAACACAATCTAAAAAAGCAACCCCCCAAACCCCTCCCCCCCCCCGTACCTAAATAATAAATTAACATTAACACCCCGACTTAACACAACAGGTGTATACACCCCCTCAGACCCTCCAGTGTAAATAACATAAACATAAACAAAAATAAAGTAAACCCCCCCCCCCCGCCCCCGAGCTGCTGCTGCCATTGACCAATGTCTATCGTTCTGCCAGAAAGTCTAAGAACGGTTGCCACCGCCTAAAGAACCCTTGTACCAACCCTCTCAAGGCGAATTTCACCCTCTCCAATTTAATGAACCCTGCCATATCGCTGATCCAGGATTCCACGCTTGGGGGCCTCGTATCTTTCCACTGAAGGAGAATCCTTCGCCGGGCTACCAGGGACGCAAAGGCCAGAATTCCTGCCTCTTTCGCCTCCTGCACTCCTGGCTCCTCTGCCACCCCAAATATTGCAACCCCCCAGCCCGGTCTGACCCTGGATCCTACCACCCTCGACATCGTCCTCGCTACGCCCTTCCAAAATTCCTCCAGCGCTGGGCATGCCAAGAACATATGGGTGTGATTTTCTGGGCTCCCTGAGCACCTAACACACCTGTCCTCACCCCCAAAGAACCGGCTCATCCTTGTCCCTGTCATGTGTGCCCTGTGCAGCACCTTAAACTGCGCACGAAGAGGAAGAATTCACCCTCCCTAGGGCATCTGCCCACGTCCCCTCTTCGATCTCCTCTCCCAACTCCTCCTCCCACTTACCTTTCAACTCCACCACCGAGGCCTCCTCCTCCTCCTGCATCACGTGGTAAGTTTCCGAGATCTTCCCCACTCCCACCCACCCCCCCGAGAGCACCCTGTCCTGTACTGTGTGTGGTAGTAGGCGCGGGGATTCCAAAACCTGCCGTCTGGCAAACGCCCTTACCTGTAAGTACCCGACGGTGTTCCCCGGGGGGAGCCCGTTCTTCTCCTCCAGCTCACCCAAACTCGCGAACTTCACGTCCAACCAACTTTCGTATCCCTGCCCTGTGCCACCCCGAAAACCCTCCACCTGTTCTTCCTGGGGCGAACCGGTGGTTCCCCCGTAAT
This sequence comes from Scyliorhinus torazame, assembly GCF_047496885.1. Taxonomy (NCBI): domain Eukaryota; kingdom Metazoa; phylum Chordata; class Chondrichthyes; order Carcharhiniformes; family Scyliorhinidae; genus Scyliorhinus; species Scyliorhinus torazame. Next base: position 208,642,812 of record NC_092710.1, read on the forward strand.
GGGGTCCACGCCGAGGCCCCAACTTTCCCCCTATGCCGCCTCCACTGCCCCCAAATTTTGAGGGCCGCCACCACCACCGGACTCGTGGTATACCTCCTTGGAAGGTGCGGCAGCGGCGCCGTTGCCAGCGCCCCCAGACTCGTACCCACACAGGACGCCGACTCCAGCCTCTTCCATGCAGCCCCCTCCCCCTCCATCACCCACTTGTGCACCATTGTCGCATTGGCGGCCCAGTAGTACCCACAGAGGTTGGGCAGCGCCAGCCCCCCCCTATCTCTACTCCGCTCCAGGAACACCCTTCTCACCCTCGGAGTCCCTCGCGCCCATATAAACCCCATTATACTCCTGTTAACCCGCCTGAAAAAAGCCTTCGGGATAAACACGGGGAGGCACTGGAACAGGAACAAAAACCTTGGGAGCACCGTCATTTTGATTGACTGCACCCTACCCGCCAGGGACAGCGGCAGCGCGTCCCACCTCTTGAACTCCTCCTCCATTTGCTCCACCAGACTTGTAAAGTTAAGCCTATGCAGGGCCCCCCAGCTCCTGGCCACCTGGACCCCCAAATATCTGAAGCTCCTCTCCGCCCTTTTTAGTGGGAGCTCGCCAATCCCCCTCTCCTGGTCCCCTAGCTGAACTACGAACAGCTCGCTCTTCCCCATATTGAGCTTGTACCCCGAAAAGTCCCCGAATTCCCCAAGGATCCTCATTACCTCTGGCATTCCTCCCACCGGGTCCGCCACATACAGCAGCAGGTCGTCCGCGTAAAGCGACACCCTATGCTCCTCCCCACCCCGCACCAACCCCCTCCAGTTCCTCGACTCTCAGTGCCATAGCCAGGGGTTCAATCGCCAGTGAGAAGAGCAGGGGGGACAGGGGACACCCGTCTCGTCCCTCGGTGCAACCGAAAGTACTCGGACCTCCTCCTATTTGTGGCCACACTCACCATCGGGACCTCATACAACAGCCTAATCCACCTGACAAACCGCTCCCCAAACCCGAACCTCTTCAGCACCTCCCACAGGTAGCCCCACTCTACCCTATCGAAGGCATTCTCAGCGTCCATCGCCATCACTATCTCCGCCTCCTCCTCCCCCTCCCTCGCCGGCATCATGATAACGTTCAAAAGCCTCCACACATTCGCGTTCAACTGTCTCCCCTTCACAAACCCAGTCTGGTCTTCATGGATGATCTGCGGCACACAATCCTCAATCCTCGTGGCTAAGACCTTCGCCAGTACCTTGGCATCTACATTTAGCAAGGAAATCGGTCTGTAAGACCCACATTGCAGTGGATCCTTGTCCCGCTTCAGGATCAAGGAGATCAGTGCCCGGGACATCGTTGAAGGTCCTAACAAACAGCGGGCCCAATAGGTCCATATATTTTTTTTATAGAACTCAACCGGGAAACCATCCGGCCCCGGTGCCTTCCCCGCCTGCATGCTTCCTATCCCTTTGATCAGCTCCTCCAGCCCAATCGGGGCCCCAATCACGCCACCAGTCCCTCTTCCACCTTTGGAAACCTCAAGTGGTCCAGGAAACGGCCCATCCCTCCCTCCTCCCGTGGGGGCTCGGATCGGTACAATTCCTCGTAGAAGTCCCTGAAGGCCCCATGGATGTCAACCCCACTCCGCACCACACTCCCCCCCCCCTCCCTGTCCTTAACTCCCCCGATCTCCCTAGCTGCATCCTGCTTCCGAAGCTGATGCGCCAGCATCCGGCTTGCCTTTTCCCCATACTCGTAGACCGCCCCCTGGGCCTTCCTCCACTGCACCTCCGCCTTCCTGGTGGTCACCAGGTCGAATTCGGCCTGGAGGCTGCGCCTCTTCCTCAACAATCCTTCCTCAGGCTCTTCAGCATGCCTCCTGTCTACCCTCACCATCTCCCCCACCAGCCTCTCCCTCTCCCCCCGCTCCTTGTGGGCCCTAATGGAGATCAGCTCTCCCCTCACCACCGACTTCAGTGCCTTCCATACCATCCCCACTCGGACCTCCCCGTTGTCGTTGGTCTCCAAGTACCTCTCTATACTTCCTCGGACCCGCTCGCTCACCTCCTCGTCCACCAACAGCCCCACCTCCAAGCGCCACAGTGGGCGCTGGTCCCTCTCCTCCCCCATCTCCAAGTCCACGCAATGCGGGGCGTGGTCCGAAATGGCTATTGCCGAATACTCGGTATCCTCTACTCTCGCTATCAGCGCCCTACTCAAAATGAAAAAGTCGATTCAAGAATAAGCCTTATGGACATGTGAGAAGAATGAAAATTCCCTAGCCCCCGGCCTTGCAAATCTCCAAGGGTCCACCCCTCCCATTTGGTCCATAAATCCCCTCAACACTCTAGCCGCCGCCGGCTTCCTACCTGTCCTAGACATGCAGCGATCCAGTGCCGGATCCCACACTGTGTTAAAGTCTCCCCCCATTAACAGGCCCCCCACTTCCAAGTCTGGGATCCGACCCAACATACGCCGCATAAAACCCACATCGTCCCAGTTCGGAGCATACACATTGACCAGTACCACCCTCTCTCCCTGCAACTTATCACTTACCATTATGTACCTACCGCCATTATCTGCCACAATGCTCGACGCCTCGAATGACACCTTCTTTCCCACCAAGATCGCCACCCCTCAATTTTTGGCATCTAGCCCCGAATGAAACACCTGACCTAGAGATTTTAAAAGATCGCGGCCTAGTTTCGGGAGCCGTTCGGAGGAGGAGGAGCTGTCTCTGTCAGGGAGAGAACCTGAGAACATCTAAGACACTCAGAAGGTAAGTAAGTGATTTTTACTTTTATAGCTTTTTCAAATTGTGTGTGTCGGGGGGAAACTGAAGTGACATCACAGAAAAGCTGTGACCTGAGTGGCTGGTTGGGAATCTACACTAAATTTAAAAAAATTAAGCATTGGTAACTAATTAAACATAATTACTTAATTATAATTTAGAGGGGTATCTAAACCAGAGATCGGAGAGTACTATATTTAGCTTTCGCATTTATATTAGATCTAGTGCCAGGAAACAGATAGTTAACAGTAACTTAAAAAAAAATAAAAATAAAAAATATATAAATTTTTTTTAAAAGAAACTTTTCATTTTAATTAATTGACGCAATGTCGAGGACTTCCGGTTGCTGCGATGACCAGCTAAGCCGCACGTTTCGGCACCTCCCGTTTCAACCGACTTTTGGGCTCTTATCGGGAGCCCCAACGGAAAATTTTTACGGCCAAACCCAGTGTGAGGTGACAAAGGAAGAAGTCCCCCCGGGTGTGGATGGAAAGGAGTGACAGCAGTGTCCAGATGGCGGAGGATCCTCTGGAGCAGCGGCAGGGAAGAGAAGGGAGAAGCAAGATGGCGGCCGAGGGAGCCCGGATGGTATGGGGCCCGGAACAGCAGGAGTTCCTCCGACGATGTGTGGAGGAGCTCAAGAAAGAGGTGCTGGCGCCGATGTTACTGGCAATCGAGGGATTGAAGGAAACACAAAAGGTCCAGGCGATGGAACTCCGTGGATGAGATGCCGTGGAAGGCAAAGGCAGCCGAGAACGAAGACGAGATACAGGGCCTGGTGGTAAAAACGGAGACGTACGAGGCACTACGTAAGAGGTGCATAGAAAGGCTGGAAGCCCTGGAGAACAGCTCGAGGAGGAAGAATCTAAGGATTTTAGGTCTCCCTGAAGGGACAGAGGGGGCTGATGCTGGGGCGTATGTGAGTACGATGCTTCATACTCTAATGGGAGCTGAGGCCACAACGGGCCCCCTGGAAGTGGAGGGAGCGTACCGGGTCCTCGTGAGAAGACCAAAGGCAGGGGAAACACCACGATCAATAGTGCTGAGATTCCATCGCTACAGGGACAGGGAGATGGTCCTGAGTTGGGCGAAGAAGACACGGAGCAGCAAGTGGGAGAACGTGGTGATACGCGTATATCAAGATTGGAGTGCAGAGGTGGCGAGAAGGAGGGCGAGCTTCAATCGGGCCAAGGCGGTGCTCCATAGGAAGAAAGTCAAATTTGGGATGCTGCAGCCGGCAAGATTGTGGGTCACACACCAGGGCAAACACCACTACTTCGAGATGGCGGAGGAGGCATGGACATTCATTCAGGAAGAGAAATTGGACTAGACTTGAGAAATTGATGTCTGGAGAGAGGTAGCGAGGTGGTGGCACAGAAATGTAAAGTGGGGAGAGGGGGGGGGGCTAATACGTAAGAATGTTGGACGGGGAATTTTTTTTCTCCCCCCCCCGAGGGGGGGGGGGGACACAAAGAAATGTGGGCGCCGGTGGAAAAGGGGACAGGGAAGGGGAATGAGGGAACTGCGCCATCAGGGGCGGGGCCGAGAGGGAAGCACGGGTTTTTTCCCGCGCTATGGAAATTGAGGCGGGAAAAAAAGCGCAGGAAGGAAGGGGGCCTCTCACGCAGGGAGGTCAAAGGATAAACGGGGGAAGCCGAGGTCAGCCAGAGTTAGCTGACTCCCGGAAGCAATATGGGGGGAGCAATCAAGCTAGAGGGGAATGTAGCGGGGGGGGGGGGGGGGGGATTAACTAGGTTGCTGCTGCTGAGGGTAAGGGGGATCTGATACGAGACAAGGTGGTCGGGACGGGAGGGCGCCGTCTGGAGGACAGACGGGTGCGTGGGACCTGGGTGAGGAGCTGGCTTAAAAAAGGGGATGGCTAGTCGACGAGGGGGGGGGGCGGTAAATGGCCCCCCAACCCGGCTGATTACGTGGAATGTGAGAGGTTTAAATGGGCCAATTAAGAGGGCAAGGGTGTTTGCGCACTTGAAGAGACTGAAGGCGGACGTGGTTATGCTCCAGGAGACGCACCTGAAATTGGCGGATCAGGTTAGACTGAGGAAAGGATGGGTGGGACAGGTATTCCACTCAGGGTTAGATACGAAAAACAGAGGGGTGGCAATACTGGTGGGGAAACGGGTATCATTCGAGGCTAAGACCATAGTGGTGGATAGTGGGGGCAGGTACGTGATGGTGAGTGGCAGATTGCAAGGTGAGGCGGTGGTGCTGGTGAACGTATATGCCCCGAACTGGGATGACGCGGGATTCATGAAGCGAATGCTGGGACGTATCCCGGACCTGGAGGCGGGAAGCTTAGTAATGGGGGGGGGGGATTTTAACACAGTGCTGGACCAGTCCAGATCCAGGACCGGGAGAAGGCCGGCAGCGGCCAAGGTGCTTAAGGGATTTATGGAGCAGATGGGAGGGGTAGATCCGTGGAGATTTGCTAGTCCGATGGGGAAAGAGTTTTCCTTCTTCTCCCACGTCCATAAAGTATACTCCCGGATAGACTTTTTTGTCTTGGGAAGGGCGCTGATCCCGAAAGTGGCAGGAACGGAGTACTCGGCTATAGCCGTTTCAGATCACGCCCCACATTGGGTGGATCTGGATCTAGGAGAGGAAAAGGAGCAGCGCCCACTTTGGAGATTAGACATGGTACTACTGGCGGACGAGGGGGTATGCGGAAGGGTGAGGGGATGCATCGAAAGATACCTGGAGGTCAATGATGGTGGGGAGGTGCAGGTGGGGGTAGAATGGGAAGCGCTGGAGGCGGTGGTTAGAGGAGAGCTGATTTCCATTAGAGCCCACAAGGGGAAACAAGAGGGTAAAGAAAGAGAGAGATTGGTTGGGGAAATTCTGAGGGTGGATAGGCAGTATGCGGAGGCCCCAGATGAAGGGCTATACAGGGAAAGACGAAGACTACAGACGGAGTTTGACCTGCTGACCACGGGAAAGGCGGAGACGCAGTGGAGGAAGAAACAGGGAATACAATATGATTATGGGGAAAAGGCGAGCCGGATGCTGGCCCAACAACTTCGAAAGAGGGGCGCGGCGAGAGAGATTGGAGGAGTTAGGGACGAAACGGGAAAGATGGAGCAGAGAGCAGGTAAAGTGAACGAGGTATTCAGGACATTTTATGAGAGGCTGTATAAGTCCCAACCCCCGGAGGGGAAAGAGGGAATGATACACTTTTTGGACCAGCTGGAGTTCCCGAGGGTGGAGGAGCAGGAGGTGGCAGGTCTTGGGGCGCAGATTGGGGTGGAGGAGGTGATCAAAGGAATTGGGAATATGCAAGAAGTGAAGGCCCTGGGACCAGATGGGTTCCCGGTGGAATTTTACAGGAAGTATATGGACCTGCTGGCCCCGCTTCTGGCGAGAACCTTCAATGAGGCTAAGGAAAGGGGGACACTACCCCCGACAATGTCGGAGGCGACGATATTGTTAATTCTGAAACGAGACAAAGACCCGCTGCAGTGCGGGTCATACAGGCCCATCTCCCTCCTAAACGTAGACGCCAAACTGCTGGCAACAAGGATAGAGGAGTGCGTCCCAGGGGTGGTACACGACGACCAGACAGGGTTTGTTGAAGGGAGACAATTGAACGCCAATATACGAAGGTTGCTGGGGGTGATGATGCCCCCACCGGAGGGGGAGGCAGAGATAGTGGTGGCGATGGATGCAGAGAAGGCATTCGATAGAGTGGAGTGGGACTATTTGTGGGAGGTGCTGAAGAGATTTGGGTTCGGGGAGGGGTTCATTAGATGGGTTAGACTCCTGTACGGGGCCCCGGTGGCATGCGTTGTTACAAATAGGCAAAGATCGGGGTACTTCCGATTACATAGGGGCACAAGACAGGGGTGCCCCCTGTCCCCGTTGGCAATTGAGCCATAGGCCATAGCGCTGAGGGACTCTAAGAAGTGGAGGGGGGTGCTTAGAGGGGGGGAGGAACATCGAATGTCACTATATGCAGACGATTTACTGCTATATGTGGCGGACTCAGTAGAGGGGATGCCAGAGGTAATGCAGATACTTAGTGAGTTTGAAGAGTTCTCGGGATATAAATTAAATATGGGAAAGAGCGAACTTTTTGTGATGCACCCCGGGGAACAGGGCAGGGGGATAGATGCTTTGCCGCTGAGGAGAGTGACAGGGAATTTTCGATACCTGGGGATTCAGGTGGCCAGGAACTGGGGAACCCTACACAAACTTAACCTGACGCGACTGGTAGAGCAGATGGAGGAGGACTTTAAGAGGTGGGATATGGTGCCCCTGTCATTGGCGGGCAGAGTACAGGCGGTCAAGATGGTGGTCCTCCCGAGGTTTCTTTTCGTGTTTCAGTGCCTCCCCATCCTGATTACTAAGGCCTTTTTAAAAAAATATATATATAGTAGCATTACGAGCTTTGTACGGGCGGGAAAGACCCCAAGGGTAAAGAGGGGGTTCCTGCAGCACAGTAGGGACAGAGGGGGATTGGCACTGCCGAGTCTGAGTGACTACTATTGGGCCGCCAATGTGTCGATGGTCCGTAAGTGGATGAGGGAAGAGGAAGGTGCGGCGTGGAAAAGGCTGGAAATGGCGTCCTGTAAGGGAACAAGCCTGAAAGCTCTGGCGACTGCGCCGCTACCGTTCTCCCCGAAAAGGTACACCACAAACCCAGTGGGATGGCGACCTTGAAGATCTGGGGGCAGTGGAGACGACACAGGGGAGTGACGAGTGCCTCGGTGTGGTCCCCGATAAGGAATAACCACAGGTTCGTCCCGGGGAGGATAGATGGGGGATTTCAATGTTGGCAGCGAGCAGGACTTAGGAAGCTGAAGGACCTGTTTGTGGACGGGACGTTTGCAAGTTTGGGAGCATTGGAAGAAAAATATAAGTTGCCACCAGGGAATGCTTTCCGATACATGCAAGTGAGGGCATTTACGAGGCACCAGGTGAGGGAATTTCCGCAACTCCCGACGCAAGGGATCCAGGATAGAGTGATTTTGGGGGCATGGGTTGGAGAAGGTAAAGTGTCGGAAATATACAGGGAGATGAGAGACGAGGGGGAGACGATGGTAGAGGAGCTGAAGGGAAAATGGGAAGAGGAGCTGAGGGAAGAGATTGAGGAGGGGCTGTGGGCAGATGCCATAAGCAGGGTAAATTCCTCGTCCTCATGTGCCAGGCTTAGCCTGATTCAATTTAAGGTTCTACACAGGGCGCATATGACGGGAGCAAGATTGAGCAGGTTTTTTGGGGTGGAGGATAGGTGTGGGAGGTCCTCGGGAAGCTCGACGAACCACACCCACATGTTCTGGTCGTGTCCGGCACTGCATGAGTTCTGGGAGGGTGTGGCAAGAGTGGTCTCAAAGGTGGTGGGGGTCCAGGTCAAACCAAGCTGGGGGTTAGCTATATTTGGGGTTGCAGAAGAGCCGGGAGTGCAGGAGGCGAAAGAGGCCGACGTTCTGGCCTTTGCAACCCTAATAGTCCGGCGTAGGATTCTACTTATGTGGAAAGAAGCGAAGCCCCCGGGCTTGGAGGCCTGGATAAACGACATGGCAAGGTTCATAAGACTGGAGCGAATAAAATATGCGTTAAGAGGATCGGCTCAGGGGTTCACCAGGCGGTGGCAACCGTTCCTTGACTATCTCGCGGAACGATAATGGAAAAACAGAAAGGACAGCAGCAGCAACCCAGGGGGGACGGGGGGGGGGGGGGGGGGATTATCCTGTGTTTTTGTTTTTTGCCAGTTGTTGATATTTGATATTTGCTTTTTGGTTATCTCTTTTTTCATTTGTTGGTAGTTTAAGATATTATTTAAATAAAGTTTAATGCATATTCCTTTTTTATGTTGTAAAAACGGAAAATCTCTGTTTGAAAAATGTCAATAAAATATATTTCAAAAAAAGGGGTGCAGTGCTCTGACTGTGAGATGTGGCAGGTCCGGGAGGCTTCCAGCGTCCCGGATGGCTTCATCTGCAGAAAGTGCACCCAACTGGAGCTCCTCACAGACCGCATGGTTCGGTTGGAGCAGCAATTGGATGCACTTAGGAGCATGCAGGTGGCGGAAAGCGTCATAGATCGCAGTTATATAAATGTGGTCACACCCAAGGTGCAGGCAGAGAAATGGGTGACCACCAGAAAGGGCAGGCAGTCAGTGCAGGAATCCCCTGTGGTTGTCCCCCTCTCGAACAGGTATACCCCTTTGGATACTGTCAGGGGGATAGCCTATCAGGGGAAAACAGCAGCAGCCAGAGCAGTGACACCACGGCTGGCTCTGATGTTCAGAAGGGAGGGTCAAAGCGCAGAGGAGCAATAGTAACAGGGGACTCTATAGTCAGGGGCACAGATAGGCGCTTCTGTGGATGTGAAAGAGACTCCAGGATGGTATGTTGTCTCCCTGGTGCCAGGGTCCAGGATGTCTCCGAACAGGTAGAGGGCAAACAGGCAGGTCGTTGTACATATTGGTACTAACGACATAGGCAGGAAGGGGCATGAGGTCCTGCAGCAGGAGTTCAGGGAGCTAGGCAGAAAGTTAAAAGACGGGACCTCTAGGGTTGTAATCTCGGGATTACTCCCTGTGCCACGTGCCAGTGAGGCTAGAAATAGGAAGATAGAGCAGCTAAACACGTGGCTAAACAGCTGGTGTAGGAGGGAGGGTTTCCGTTATCTGGACCACTGGGAGCTCTTCCGGGGCAGGTGTGACCTATATAAGGACGGATTGCATCTAAACTGGAGAGGCATAAATATCCTGGCCGCGAGGTTTGCTAGTGTCACACGGGAGGGTGTAAACTAGTATGGCAGGGGGGTGGGCACGGGAGCAATAGGTCAGAAGGCGAGAGCATTGAGGGAGAACTAGGGAATAGGGACAGTGGGGCTCTGAGGCAGAGCAGACAGGGAGAAGTTGCTGAACACAGCGGGTCTGGTGGCCTGAAGTGCATATGTTTTAATGCAAGAAGTATTACGGGTAAGGCAGATGAACTTAGATCTTGGATTAGTTCTTGGATCTATGATGTTGAGGCCATTACAGAGACCTGGTTGAGGAAAGGGCAGGATTGGCAGCTAAACGTTCCAGGATTTAGATGTTTCAGGCGGGATAGAGGGGAATGTAAAAGGGGTGGCGGAGTTGCGCTACTGGTTAGGGAGAATATCACAGCTGTACTGCGGGAGGACACCTCAGAGGGCAGTGAGGCTATATGGGTAGAGATCAGGAATAAGAAGGGTGCAGTCACACTGTTGGGGGTTTACTACAGGCCTCCCAACAGCCAGCGGGAGATAGAGGAGCAGATAGGTAGACAGATTGTGGAAAAGCGTAAAAACAACAGGGTTGTGGTGATGGGAGACTTCAACTTCCTCAATATTGACTGGGACTCACTTAGTGCCAGGGGCTTAGACAGGGCGGAGTTTGTAAGGAGCATCCAGGAGGGCTTCTTAAAACAATATGTGGACAGTCCAACTAGGGAAGGGGCGGTACTGGACCTGGTATTGGGGGATGAGCCCGGCCAGGTGGTGGATGTTTCAGTAGGGGAGCATTTTGGGAACAGTGACCACAATTCAGTAAGTTTTAAAGTGCTGGTGGACAAGGATAAGAGTGGTCCTAGGATGAATGTGCTAAATTGGGGGAAGGCTAATTATAACAATATTAGGCGGGAACTGAAGAACATAGATTGGGGGCGGATGTTTGAGGGCAAATCAACATCTGACATGTGGGAGGCTTTCAAGTGTCAGTTGAAAGGAATTCAGGACCGGCATGTTCCTGTGAGGAAGAAGGATAAATACGGCAATTTTCGGGAACCATGGATAACGAGAGATATTGTAGGCCTCGTCGAAAAGAAAAAGGAGGCATTTGTCAGGGCTAAAAGGCTGGGAACAGACAAAGCCTGTGTGGAATATAAGGAAAGTAGGAAGGAACTTCGGCAAGGAGTCAGGAGGGCTAGAAGGGGTCATGAAACGTCATTGGCAAATAGGGTTAAGGAAAATCCGAAGGCTTTTTACATGTACATAAAAAGCAAGAGGGTAGCCAGGAAAAGGTTGGCCCACTGAAGGATAGGCAAGGGAATCTATGTGTGGAGCCAGAGGAAATGGGCGAGGTACTAAATGAATACTTTGCATCAGTATTCACCAAAGAGAAGAAATTGGTAGATGTTGAGTCTGGAGAAGGGTGTGTAGATAGCCTGGGTCACATTGAGATCCAAAAAGACGAGGTGTTGGGTCCCCAGGGCCTGATGGGATCTACCCCAGAATACTGAAGGAGGCTGTAGAGGAAATTGCTGAGGCCTTGACAGAAATCTTTGGATCCTCATTGTCTTCAGGGGATGTCCCGGAGGTCTGGAGAATAGCCAATGTTGTTCCTCTGTTTAAGAAGGGTAGCAAGGATAATCCAGGGAACTACAGGCCGGTGAGCCTTACTTCAGTGGTAGGGAAATTACTGGAGAGAATTCTTCGAGACAGGGTCTACTCCCATTTGGAAGCAAATGGACGTATTAGTGAGAGGCAGCATGGTTTTGTGAAGGGGAGGTCGTGTCTCACTAACTTGATAGTTTTTCGAGGAGGTCACTAAGATGATTGATGCAGGTAGGGCAGTGGATGTTGTCTATATGGACTTCAGTAAGAACTTTGACAAGGTCCCTCATGGTAGACTAGTACAAAAGGTGAAGTCACACGGGATCAGGGGTGAGCTGGCAAGGTGGATACAGAACTGGCTAGGTCATAGAAGGCAGAGAGTAGCAATGGAAGGATGCTTTTCTAATTGGAGGGCTGTGACCAGTGGTGTTCCACAGGGATCAGTGTTGGGACCTTTGCTGTTTGTAGTATATATAAATGATTTGGAGGAAAATGTAACTGGTCTGATTAGTAAGTTTGCAGACAACACAATGGTTGGTGGAAATGCGGATAGCGATGAGGACTGTCAGAGGATACAGCAGGATTTAGATTGTTTGGAGACTTGGGCGGAGAGATGGCAGATGGAGTTTAATCCGGACAAATGTGAGGTAATGCATTTGGAAGGTCTAATGCAGGTAGGGAATATACAGTGAATGGTAGAACCCTCAAGAGTATTGAAAGTCAAAGAGATCTAGGAGTTCAGGTCCACAGGTCACTAAAAGGGGCAACACAGGTGGAGAAGGTAGTCAAGAAGGCATACGGCATGCTTGCCTTCATTGGCCGGGGCATTGAGTATAAGAATTGGCAAGTCATGTTGCAGCTGTATAGAACCTTAGTTAGGCCACACTTGGAGTATAGTGTTCAATTCTGGTCACCACACTACCAGAAGGATGTGGAGGCTCTAGAGAGGGTGCAGAAGAGATTTACCAGAATGTTGCCTGGTACGGAGGGCATTAGCTATGAGGAGCGGTTGAATAAACTTGGTTTGTTCTCACTGGAACGAAGGAGGTTGAGGGGCGACCTGATAGAGGTCTACAAAATTATGAGGGGCATAGACAGAGTGGATAGTCAGAGGCTTTTCCCCAGGGTAGAGGGGTCAATTACTAGCGGGCATAGGTTTAAGGTTTAAGGGCAAGGTTTAGAGTAGATGTACGAGGCAAGTTTTTTACGCAGAGGGTAGTGGGTGCCTGGAACTCGCTACCGGAGGAGGTGGTGGAAGCAGGGACGATAGTGACATTTAAGGGGCATCTTGACAAATACATGAATATGATGGGAATAGAGGGATACGGACCCAGGAAGTGTAGAAGATTGTAGTTTAGTCGGGCAGCATGGTCGGCACGGGCTTGGAGGGCCGAAAGGCCTGTTCCTGTGCTGTACATTTCTTTGTTCTTGTTCTTTGTACCCACCCTTTCCTCAGTCTTACCTGGTCTGCCACCTTCACGTGCGTCTCCTGGAGCATAACCACATCCGCCTTGAGCCCCTTCAGGTGCACAAACACGGGGCCCGCTTAACCGGCCCATTCAGTCCCCTTACATTCCAGGTTATCAGCCGGAACAGGGGGCTACACGCCCCCCTCCCCCGCCGACTAGCCATGACCCCTCCTCGGCCAGCCACGTGCCCGCAAGTCACATCCGGCCCTTTCCCCACAGCGGCATACCCACTTCTCGACCCCCCCCCCCTCGCTCCAGCTCCTCCTTGACCTTAGCAGCAGCAACTCGATTCCCCCCCACCCACCCCCCCAACCCCCGCCCGGCTCGGACCCATCCTAGCTGGTTTACTCCCCCCATTGCACTTCCGCAAGTCAGCTGACTCCTGCTGATCCCGGCCACTCCCGGCTCCCCTTCGACTCCTCCCATTGTGTGGCACACCCTCCTCTCCCGCTCCCCATCCACAGGCTCTCCCCCTCCCCCCTCCGTTCTAAGCGCAGGAAACAATCCTCGCTTCCCCGGCCCGGCTTCGCCCTCCCCAGTCTTCGGCGTGGGAAAAAAGCCCGCCCACTCCACCTACCAGGCCCCGCCACCAACCAAAACAGTGCCCGACCCGCCCCATCCACCCTCCCCAAACCGAAAGAGAAAAACACAGAGAAAAAGAAACCCAAAACAATGCAAAGGCCCCCACCCCGCCGAACCACAAATAGGCATAACATATCCACTGCAGTCCCTAATCGCCCATCCTGACCCTCAGTCTGTGTCCAGCTTCTCGGCCTGAACAAAGGCCCACGCCTCCTCCGGAGACTCAAAATAATGGTGCCGGTCCTTGTAGGTAACCCACAGTCGCGCCGGCTGCAACATGCCAAACTTCACCCCCTTCCTGTGCAGCACCGCCTTCGCTCGATTGTACCCGGCCCTCCTCTTCGCCACCTCCGCACTCCAGTCCTGATATATCTGAACCTCTGCGTTCTCCCACCTGCTGCTCCTCTCCTTGGCCCACCTGAGCACACACTCCCGATCGACGAACCGATGGAACCGCACCAGCACCGCCCGCGGAGGCTCGTTAGCCTTGGGCCTCCTCTCCAACACTTTTTGGGCCCCTTCCAGCTCCAGGGGCCCCTAGAAGGACCCCGCTCCCATCAGCGAGTTTAACATGGTGACCACATAGGCCCCCACGTCCGGCCCCTCCAGCAGGCCCAGAATCCGCAGATTCTTCCGCTTCGACCGATTCTCCATCTCCTCGAACCGCTCCTGCCATTTCTTGTGGAGCGCCTCGTGCGCCTCCACCTTTACCGCCAGGCCTAAGATCTCGTCCTCATTGTCAGAGATCTTTTGTCGAGCCTCTCGGATCGCCACCCCCTGGGTCGTCTGTGTCTCCAGCAGCTTATCAATAGAAGCCTTCATCGGCTCTAGTAGGTCCATTTTAATCTCTGAGGCACCGCTGGATACCCTCCTGTTGCTCCTCCGCCCACTGCCTCCACGCTGCCTGGTCTCCGCCCACCGCCATTTTGTCCTTCTTCCCTCCCTTCTTCTGGTCCACACCACCTTTTTTGTCGCCCCGCTCCTAGTGAAAGCCACATACTGACGGGGAGCTATTATTAACTCCTTCCCACACCGGGAAACGTCAAAAGAGTGCCCTTGGGGGCCCTGAAAAGAGCCCAAAAGTCCGTTTCTGCGTGAGCCGCCGAATGTGCGACTTAGCTCCGCATAGCCGCAACCGGAAGTCTCGAGAGGGAATCCTTTTGGCAGTGTTGCCCAATCTGCCCCAAAAAGTCTTTGGAAACTCCTGAAAAAGGTCCGAGAGCCCGTTCCAGACGGGAGCTGCCAAATGCGCGACCTACTCCTCCATGGCCGACACCGGAAGCCTCGTCCCCGCTTCTTCAGTGGCCTTGGTAGATCTTTTCACAGTTTCATAGAATTTACAGTGCAGAAGGAGGCCATTCGGCCCATCGAGTCTGCACCGGCTCTTGGAAAGAGCACCCTACCCAAGGTCCACACCTCCACCCTATCCCCATAACCCAGTAACCCCACCCTACACAAAGGGCAATTTTGGACACTATGGGCAATTTAGCATGGCCAATCCACCTAACCCACACATCTTTGGACTGTGGGAGGAAACCGGAGCACCCGGAGGAAACCCACGCACACACGGGGAGGATGTGCAGACTCCGCACAGACAGTGACCCAAGCCGGAATCGAACCTGGGACCCTGGAGCTGTGAAGCATTTGTGCTATCCACAATGCTACCGTGCTGCCCCTCTGTTGTTCGCTCTGCTGCTAGAATTCACCTTTAATAAAGGCCCTCAAGTCAGCTTGCAGCTTTTAAGCTTGCCTTTCCCCCGCCTGCATGCTGGAAGAGGCTCTGTTTATCCTGCAGTTACAGCCAAATCTTTTACTGTTTCTGCCGGGTCTGGTAACCAAGAGACATACCATTCCTGGGGGACACTGTCGGGGGAATGTTGCAGTCTTCTTCCCACACCGGGAAATGTCAAACAAATGCCGTGGGGGCCCTGTAAAGAGCCCAAAAGTCCGTTCCAAGCGGGAGCTACCGAACATGCGACCTAGCTCTGCATAGCCGCACCCGTAAGTCCCTTCCTGATCATTCTCATCGAACCAGTCTTGGTGTTTCCGAGTTGAGAGCCCGAGTGTCTCCTCGCAAGTGCTGATTATGGTGGCTCATAAGGCGGACCAGGTGCCGTGGGCATTCAGTGGCACTGGCTCAGTGGTGGTCACCAGGTTAGCTGTGAGGCACCGGCTAAGCAGCTCTTTCTTTTCACAGCCAAGATGGCTACCCAATTTATATAATTGTACATTCCACCTTCAGTCCCATTGAGATGGAGATGGCATGTCTGCAAAAATCCAGAGGCAATGACCTTAAAGCAATGTGAATGAATCATATTTCCTATTCCATTAGCCCAGCATTCAGATGCTCGACTGGGTGGAGACAAACCAAACATAAATCTCATGAAAAATAAGGCCCTAAGAGGGGGACTGCCCAAATCTGACCTAATTAAGTTACAATTGAAATGCACAATCATGTTTGAATAACTGGTCAGCTCGGGAGAGTGGTTCCGTGATGAGTCAACTCTTTGCATGTTTTACACACGTTTTTGCAGCAGAACTGGTGACATGCAGCTAAGAAGTTGACAGAGATCCTTCCCCTTTCTCTTGTCCCAACTTGTAAGCTTTTGGGCTCTGTCTGCTATTATTTGACTCTCTGCCCATATCATAGATTATCATAGAATTTACAGTGCAGAAGGAGGCCATTCGGCCCATCGAGTCTGCACCGTGCAGCAGAGATTTTAAGGCAAGAACTCAACTCCGCAGCGGTCTCCAGAAGAACAGAATGATCATCCTCCTACAGTTTTGAACCTCTTGGTTGCCGAAAACAGAAGACCACCCATTTAAAACAGCAAGACCACCGGATTCAGTCTGAAGCCAGCCGAGTTATCAAGCTACAGACTGTAAACTCTTTTGTGGACTTTTAATTTTACCAATCTATTCTTCCGTTTCCGTAACCTTTATTTGTGTATGTGATGAATTTGAGTGTATGGGTATGTGCAAAAGTCAATGTGTATTATGTTACTTAGATCAGTGGAAGCATAATATACTAGTGGCTTTCTTCATTAAACTCAAGAAAGCCTGTCCTGTTGGTCATTAGGATTACAGCATGTAAACAGTTAAGCACTCACTTAACTGGCATAATATACACAGGCATTTTCAGGCAAAAATACTTGTTGCAGTCAAACAAGGAGGGGGCCATTTGACCCTCCTCACCTGATCTTAACAGTGAAAACATGCAGTACAATTTTACCATGCACTCAGATTTTTCTGGATGACACGGACGAATACTTTAACAATCATATCTCTCGAGACTAACCTCTCTAAAAAGCTTAGTAGGTGCCACAACAGCTTTTTCCTCTTCCAAATAAGATGCCCAACTCCAGGCTTTTCTCTTTCCACCAAAAGTTAAAGCTGCAGAAAAATGGTATAGAACACACAAGTTTGGCATACAATGGTTTGATATCCATAACATACTTTGTGTTAAGTTCTTCAGCACAGAAGTAAATTATTCAAAATTGAACTACATGCCAACTATTTTAAAATGGTTAACAAGAAGATCTATGCCAAACAATGAGTGCCATAATAACAATTCCATTGTTTCAATGACAAAAATCATCCAGTTGAGAATTCAGCCTGGCCCAGAGAATTTTCTTTCCTTGCTGCTCTTGGCCTTCCATCCAATCCCCAAACAAGTGCCTTTGAGCACAAAGTGCTCCACCTACTGCCTCAGACAAACGCCACAAAGTGGGTCAATTGTAACAGGATCGGGGCAGTTCTGGTCTTATAAGCAGCCTGATTTTATTCTCAAATAGGGCAGGGTGTTAAAACCAGCACCCCACCTGATCCTGAGAGCTATCAAGTTCAGATGTGAACTCTTGCATAAATTAGAAAGCAAAGTTGCTCTAAAAAAGTTATATAGTAAAAAAAAGTGCAAAAAGCAGCATAAAGTTGCTTGATTGCTAGAAATTATTAAATCTATGACACTAACTTACCAAGCTTTCATTGTAGCACAGAAAAGCCCCAATAAAAATCATTTTAACGAAGAAAAATAATAGTTTTTAAATTGTCCTCAGCATCTATGCAGTTCTTACTCTGTTTTCAGCTTTCTTTCCAACCAATTCAAGTTTGACTGCAAAGTAGAAATCCCAAGTACGAGTGGTTTGGCATGATGCCAACTAATAATTAGCACGAGAGTGTTTGTTGTGCATTATATTGTTTCGTATCGACTTACTTTGCTTTAATAATCCAGAGTCGCCTTTTCTTTTTCTCCGTGCTCGGACATGGTTGTTCTGAGTTACTTTCAGCACCTTCAGCTCTCCTGGTTTCTCTTCCTAAATTGCATAAATGACATTCAGTTCAACTGATCACTGAATTACACGATACCACTTTCTCTTAGTTTTGAAGTTTCCACTGACCATGCCAGTCAGCAACCTTAAATGACAGCACCAAAAGTAAAGAGTCTCACCCTCCCCACCCAATCCTCAGAAACCAGGAAAAAGCAAGCAGATTCAATTGCCTGGCCACTATCCTCCCAGCCAAAATGAGTCATGCCAAATAAGTTAGGTGGATCAATGCACTCCATTCACAAGCATTATGTAATTAAAATATAGAATGGTCCCAATTTTTAGGCCCTCCACCAGCAGAAGGTGCTGTAGTAGAATTTGCCTACAGAAATATGTAGCATCCTGATATACATCTGAGGTATGAATGGGTGGGCAGGCACTATATAGAGCAGCATATGAACAGTTCATAAAGGAATCAGCACAGATATATTTAGAAAACTACAAACATTTTCCAATTAGTTGCCATCCCATCCGCGCTCTCACACCCCAACAATTGCTTCCCCCCCCCCGCCCCCCCCATTTAATCCCCCCGCACCCCCATTTAACAACAGATAGATGAGTTGACACCACAGCAGAATTGCCATATATTCCACCATCCTAAATGGCAAGTTGCTGTTGGTTCAGCACTAGCAACTCACTGGCATTAAACAAATTTGGTCAGGCCCTCAAATTTCCCGCCAAGGACACCCAACAGGCCATGCAATTGCTCTGTCAACTTGTTCAGGAGAGTATCACAGCTATACAGCGAGAGGACACCTCAGAGGGCAGTGAGGCTATATGGGTAGAGATCAGGAATAAGAAGGGTGCAGTCACAATGTTGGGGGTATACTACAGGCCTCCCAACAGCCAGCGGGAGATAGAGGAGCAGATAGGTAGGCAGATTTTGGAAAAGAGTAAAAACAACAGGGTTGTGGTGATGGGAGACTTCAACTTCCCCAATATTGACTGGGACTCACTTAGTGCCAGGGGCTTAGACGGGGCAGAGTTTGTAAGGAGCATCCAGGAGGGCTTCTTAAAACAATATGTAAACAGTCCAACTAGGGAAGGGGCGGTACTGGACCTGGTATTGGGGAATGAGCCCGGCCAGGTGGTAGATGTTTCAGTAGGGGAGCATTTCGGTAACAGTGACCACAATTCAGTAAGTTTTAAAGTACTGGTGGACAAGGATAAGAGTGGTCCGAGGATGAATGTGCTAAATTGGGGGAAGGCTAATTATAACAATATTAGGCGGGAACTGAAGAACATAGATTGGGGGCGGATGTTTGAGGGCAAATCAACATCTGACATGTGGGAGGCTTTCAAGTGTCAGTTGAAAGGAATACAGGACAGGCATGTTCCTGTGAGGAAGAAAGATAAATACGGCAATTTTCGGGAACCTTGGATGACGAGTGATATTGTAGGCCTCGTCAAAAAGAAAAAGGAGGCATTTGTCAGGGCTAAAAGGCTGGGAACAGACGAAGCCTGTGTGGCATATAAGGAAAGTAGGAAGGAACTTAAGCAAGGAGTCAGGAGGGCTAGAAGGGGTCATGAAAAGGCATTGGCAAATAGGGTTAAGGAAAATCCCAAGGCTTTTTACACTTACATAAAAAGTAAGAGGGTAGCCAGGGAAAGGGTTGGCCCACTGAAGGATAGGCAAGGGAATCTATGTGTGGAGCCAGAGGAAATGGGCGAGGTACTAAATGAATACTTTGCATCAGTATTCACCAAAGAGAAGGAATTGGTAGATGTTGAGTCTGGAGAAGGGGGTGTAGATAGCCTGGGTCACATTGTGATCCAAAAAGACGAGGTGTTGGGTGTCTTAAAAAATATTAAGGTAGATAAGTCCCCAGGGCCGGATGGGATCTACCCCAGAATACTGAAGGAGGCTGGAGAGGAAATTGCTGAGGCCTTGACAGAAATCTTTGGATCCTCGCTGTCTTCAGGGGATGTCCCGGAGGACTGGAGAATAGCCAATGTTGTTCCTCTGTTTAAGAAGGGTGGCAGGGATACTCCCGGGAACTACAGGCCGGTGAGCCTTACTTCAGTGGTAGGGAAATTACTGGAGAGAATTCTTCGAGACAGGATCTACTCCCATTTGGAAGCAAATGGACGTATTAGTGAGAGGCAGCACGGTTTTGTGAAGGGGAGGTCGTGTCTCACTAACTTGATAGAGTTTTTCGAGGAGGTCACTAAGATGATTGATGCAGGTAGGGCAGTAGATGTTGTCTATATGGACTTCAGTAAGGCCTTTGACAAGGTCCCTCATGGTAGACTGGTACAAAAGGTGAAGTCACTCGGGATCAGGGGTGAACTGGCAAGGTGGATACAGAACTGGCTAGGCCATAGAAGGCAGAGGGTAGCAATGGAGGGATGCTTTTCTAATTGGAGGGCTGTGACCAGTGGTGTTCCACAGGGATCAGTGCTGGGACCTTTGCTCTTTGTAGTATATATAAATGATTTGGAGGAAAATGTAACTGGTCTGATTAGTAAGTTTGCAGACGACACAAAGGTTGGTGGAATTGCGGATAGCGATGAGGACTGTCTGAGGATACAGCAGGATTTAGATTGTCTGGAGACTTGGGCGGAGAGATGGCAGATGGAGTTTAACCTGGACAAATGTGAGGTAATGCATTTTGGAAGGGCTAATGCAGGTAGGGAATATACAGTGAATGGTAGAACCCTCAAGAGTATTGAAAGTCAAAGAGATCTAGGAGTACAGGTCCACAGATCACTGAAAGGGGCTACACAGGTGGAGAAGGTAGTCAAGAAGGCATACGGCATGCTTGCCTTCATTGGCCGGGGCATTGAGTATAAGAATTGGCAAGTCATGTTGCAGCTGTATAGAACCTTAGTTAGGCCACACTTGGAGTATAGTGTTCAATTCTGGTCGCCACACTACCAGAAGGATGTGGAGGCTTTAGAGAGGGTGCAGAAGAGATTTACCAGAATGTTGCCTGGTATGGAGGGCATAAGCTATGAGGAGCGATTGAATAAACTCGGTTTGTTCTCACTGGAACGAAGGAGGTTGAGGGGCGACCTGATAGAGGTATACAAAATTATGAGGGGCATAGACAGAGTGGATAGTCAGAGGCTTTTCCCCAGGGTAGAGGGGTCAATTACTAGGGGGCATAGGTTTAAGGTGAGAGGGGCAAGGTTTAGAGTAGATGTACGAGGCAAGTTTTTTACGCAGAGGGTAGTGGGTACCTGGAACTTGCTACCGGAGGAGGTAGTGGAAGCAGGGACGATAGGGACATTTAAGGGGCATCTTGACAAATATATGAATAGGATGGGAATAGAAGGATACGGACCCAGGAAGTGTAGAAGATTGTAGTTTAGTCGGGCAGTATGGTCGGCACGGGCTTGGAGGGCCGAAGGGCCTGTTCCTGTGCTGTACATTTCTTTGTTCTTTGTTTGTTGTTCTGAAAGTCTGCCTGTACTTCAATTCATCACCACTTCACAATATACGTAGGTCAGGTACACTTGTTAAAAGTACAATTTTAAAAGTTTATTGATAAGTAAAACATTTCAGTTTTTGCTCATTTTCACCTTGGTTCAGTGAAAACAAGTTATTAATGGCAGAAATAGAAATTCAAAGAAATTCTTTTGTAATGAATTTTCAGAATCTTTACCCCTTTTCTGAACTTCCAGGTACCAAGTGCCAATCATTGAATTACAATTGCAAGTTGACATGGGTGCTGAGTCTTCAAAGTTGAATTTCTCTCTTTATCAGTTAACTTTGAGCTCTATTTCTTGCATTAACAGCATATTGCAAGAATAGGAATGTTTGTTACTGAAGTAAGATGCAGCTTTATCAAAAATTGTAAGCCAATGTGAAATACCTCCATACTGCAGCGTTTAAATCACGCCCAATATCTAGTAGGACTTGTAATGCAGAACAATGCCAGCAGCGCAGGTTCAATTCCCATACTGGCCTCCCCGAACAGGCGCCGGAAGGTGGCGACAAGGGGCTTTTCACAGTAGGCTTCAATGAAGCCTACTTTTGACAATAAGCGATTATTATTAGGAAGTCCAGTAAAAGCAGGGAAGCCCTGAGGTCAGGTGACAGACAAGGCACATCATCAGGTTTTACCAGTATGCAGTAATACAGGTCTGCTGCACCAATTACCAAAAACTAGGAACAATAGAAAGCTCTTCCTAAAGATGATACAGGGCCATCTTCTTCAGGAGACCTGCAGGCAAGATCTGATGGTCATAGCCACTGTTAATAGACACAAACATCATCAACCCACTTCATCTTTATGTGCCCAAATGTTCAGTGTTAATACAGTCACATCTACAGCATCAGCCAGCTTACTAGCAATATTAGATCAAAACAGATAGGGCCAAAAACATCATCAATCTTGCTACTGACCAACAAAAACAAAGTGATTGGCATCACAATTCCCAGAACATGGGGAGGCATCCATTGCACGCGCAGGCCTAGATTGTCACAAAGTCGGGAGACTTTGCAATACATCCACAATGTTGCTGGGAACCGGGAACCAAATCCCACCCCCATTTCTGATGGATCTTATTACTAGGGAATGGGGCAGGACATGCTCCCACATGGTTAATCCAAACTCAGCTGGGCCATTAGGGCTAAATTCAAATAGACCCCCATTGACGCTGGAGAAAGGGCTTTATTCCGCAGTGTGAATTTTTTGGGTGGACATTAATGTTCAAAAGACGGACAAGATCTGTGGAACAGTTACATTATTTAAATAAGTCTGCCCTTTAAAAATAGAATCAAAACAGCCAGCCTGTGTCTGAGATCTGGTGCGGGATTCCCCGACCCCCCCGCCAGGTCGGAGAATCGCCGGGGGCTGGCGTGAATCCCGCCCCCGCCGGTTGCCGAATTCTCTGGCACCGGATATTCGGCGGGGTTGGGAATCACGCCGCGACGGTTGGCCGCCCCACCCCCGGCGATTCTCCGGCCCGCGATGGGCCGAAGTCTTGCTGCTGAAATGCCTGTCCCGCCGGCGAGAATCAAACCACCTCTCTTACCGGCGGGACAAGGCGGCGTGGGCGGGGTCCTGGGGAGTGCGCGGGGCGATCTGGCCCCGGGGGGTGCCCTCACGGTGGCCTGGCCCGCGATCAGGGCCCACCGATCCGCGGGCGGGCCTGTGCCATGGGGGCACTCTTTTCCTTCCGCCTTTGCCTTGGTCTCCACTATGGCGGAGGCGGAAGAGACCCCCTCCACTGCGCATGCGCGGGGATGCCGTGAGCGGCCGCTGATGCTCCCGCGCATGCGCCGCACGGCAAAGTCATTTCCGCGCCAGCTGGCGGGGTACCAAAGGCCTTTCCCGCCAGCTGGCGGGGCGGAAATCAGTCCGGCGCGGGCCTAGCCCCTCAAGGTGAGGGCTCGGCCCCTCAAGATGCGGAGAATTCCGCACCTTTGGGGCGGCGCGATGCCGGACTGATTTGCACCGTTTTCGGCACCGGTCGGCGGACATCGCGCCGATTGCGGAGAATCCCGCCCCTGAAAAGGAATGTGCTTGCAGTTTCAATAGCGGTTTGTTGACATAATCCCATGTGTTATCATTGTAGCATTATTACTACTTGACTGCTTTTCACAACCTATTATCGTTGCATTGAGGACTGTAGGATCATAGTTTAATTGACAATTCAACAATGCTATTAAAATCTTTGATATGGGTTTATGAATGTTAATATTATTTGAGATGATATAAATGTGTTAAAGGGGTTTTCATGAATGCAAGTGTTTATGTAGAGAGTCTAATAGACATTTAGAACTTTATTCTATTTCATCTAAGCTTGGCTCCTGAGATTTGTCTCTGGTGGAAACTGGATGAGTTATCATAGAAGGTGTAAGGGCAGGAAGGGCAAAGGATGACAGTGTAGTGGTATTGTCACTGGACCAGTAATCCATAGACCCAGGGTAATGCTCCAGGGACTCGGGTACATATACCACCATGACAGATGGTGGAATTTAAATTCAATAAAACATCTGAAATCAAAATCTAACGATCACCATGAAACGATTGTCATTAATTAAACATCTGGTTCAAAACTGTCCTTTAGGGTAGGAAATCTGCCATCCTTACTTGATCTGGCCTACACGTGACTCCAGACCCACAATGTGGTTGGTTGACACTTAGCTGTCCCCTTAAAAGCAATGCGGGATGGGCAATAAATGCTGGCCCAGCCAGCGACACCCACATCCCATGAAAGAATTTGTTTAAAAGGTGGCGGTCATGAGTTTGCAGAGGGGTTAAGAGGCTATGGTAGATGGTAGATGAGTTCACATGTACAGGCACGAGGCGAGGAGGTGAAGAGTGAGGCCAAGAGAACCTAATACTTAACAAAATAACTGGGATAAATGTTTCAAAGAATCAAAATTGGCCTTTTAACCAGCCCAGCTCAGTACTGAGCAGTACATGGCCACCTCCAATTTGCAGCTGGGGTGGTGGACCTGGTTCAATTTCACCCCTACAGGCAATCCCCATGCTCCCAGAATGAACATCCTGCCATTCAAGGCACTCCCCACCCCTCCCCCACCCCCCAACCAAAGATGGGTGCGGCAACTGTGCACACCCATTTTGGGAGCAAAAATCTAGGCCACAATACCTGCCATGATATCTTCCAAGGGGTTCCACAACAGCGTACAGATCTGTATCTTCCAAGCAGCTGTCCCAAACCATTTCTCCCATATTTTTCATGCGCTGTTTCTCAAATTCCGTTGGATAGTCTTAGATTATCTCTCAGGTAATGTCTCCTCCAGGTGTGTATTTTCTGCCAACATCTTGGCTAATGGACCTCAGTCAAGACAATAGATTCATGCTGTTTCAGTTTGAATTAGACCAGAGTTGTGACAGGTCACCAACTGGATTGCCTGGCTTCAACGCATGCTTTTTCGTCAACCTTTTTATTCTTCTTTTGCCAATATGAATTCACTTGGTTTTATAACACAATCCCTTAACATAAAACTTGGTGAAACAATAGGATCACAAATCTTGAAATATAACCACAGTGCATTCCCACTTGGCTGGATCAATTTACCTATATGATGAATAATAGGGGACCCTGTGGTATGCCACTGGACACTGGTTTCCAGTCACTAAAGCAGCTGTCAATCATCACTCTGTCTCGTACAGCTAAGCCAATTTTGAATCCACCTCATCAAATTACCCTGTATCCCATGTGTATTTGCGGACCTTATTAATGGTTTTGCTGAAAACCATGTAAACTACATCAACTGCACTACCCTCATCTACACACCTGGTCACCTCAAAACATTCAATCTAATTTGTTAGGCATGGCCTCCCTCTGACAAAGCCAGGCTGACTATTCCTGATCAACCTTACCTCTCCAAGTAGAGATAGATTCTCTCCTTCAAAATTTTCTCCAATAGTTTGCCGACCACTGATGTGAGACTCACTGGTCTGTAGTTCCCTCTCTTTTCATCTTCTACCCACCCTCCCCCTTTCATTTGTTTAAACCCCATTATATTTCTAGCTTTTTCATTTCTGATAAAAGCCTTTGACTTGAAACATGAACTCTGTTTCTGCTTCCACACAGATGCCGCCTACCCTGCTGAGTATTTCCATGTTTTTATATCAGGTTTCCAGCATCTGTAGTACTTTGAATTAACGTTTAAATGATTGCCACTTATTTTCCAGGAATGCCTCATTGAACTTCTGCTCTTCTCCTTCATTGCTTTCAATTTCCCTTCTCCCGTTTGATCAGTCATCCACTAAAATCTGCTCCCTCAGCAACAGAGGTTGAGGAGACCAAACACAAATCAGGTGACCGCTTGTGGAACAACTCTGTTCAGTCTGCATGGTATCCTGAGCTTCCAGTTGCCTATCATTTTAACTCTCCGTCTTGTTCTCATGTTGACATCTCCGCCCTCTGTCTCATGCACCGTTTCAATGAAGCTCAACATAAACTCAAAGAACAGCACCTCATCTTTCAATTAGGCATTTTATAGCAGTGATTTTCAAAGTGGGGGTCGCGACCCGTGTGTGGGTCGCCGGACGGTGTAGAATGGGTCGCCAAAAGGTCATAAAATGATCCGCAAATATCGTCTGACCATGTTCTCTCTAGGTACATTCTCAATGCATTACATGTATGACCGCGCGAGGCTGATGTTGAAGCCAGTTCCGTGGACTTCCTTGCCTCTTTGGGCCAAAGTGTAGTTGGGCAGTTTGCAGTCAAGAGATCTGTAAAATTCGCTTTGGGTGGCATATCCTGCTACTGCGTTCAGCGTCAGGATCTGTAGTATTTTTTGAGTTCCGTGTGTCACTAACAAACTCCGTGCGCCTTTTATCATTCTCTCAGTTAAGCTCGACATAGAGCCTCCTCCAGCCCTACAAGCCCCGTTGACCACTCCTCCCAATTCCATGAGACCATAAAACATAGCAGAATTAGGCCACGGCCCATCAAGTCTGCTCCGCCATTCAATCACAACTGATATTTTTCTCATCCCCATTCTCCTGCCTTTTCTCCGTAACCCATAATCCCCTTATTAATCAGGAACCTATTTATCTCGGTCTTAAAGACACCCAGTGATTTGGCCTCCATAGCCTACTGCGGCAAAGAGTTCCACAGATTCACCACCATCTGGCTGAAGAAATTCCTCCTCATCTCTGTTTTAAGGATTGTCCTTTTAGTCTGAGATAGTCTCCTCTGGTTCTAGTTTTGCTTATAAGTGCTTACAAGGGCAGCACGGTAGCATTGTGGATAGCACAATTGCTTCACAGCTCCAGGGCCCCAGGTTCGATTTCCGGCTTGGGTCACTGTCTGTGTGGAGTCTGCACATTCTCCCCATGTGTGTGCGTGGGTTTCCTCCGGGTGCTCCGGTTTCCTCCCACAGTCCAAAGTTATGCAGGTTAGGTGGAATGGCCGTGCTAAATTGCCCTTAGTGTCCAAAATTGTCCTTAGTGTTGGGTGGGGTTACTGGGTTATGGGGATAGGGTGGAGGTGTTGACCCTGGGTAGGGAGCTCTTTCCAAGAGCCGGTGCAGACTCGACGGGCCGAATGGCCTCATTCTGCACTGTAAATTCTATGAAAAAAGTGGATATATTCTCTCCACGTCCACTCTGTCCAGGCCTTGCAGTATCCTGTAAATCTCAATAAGACCCCCCTTATCCTAAACTTCAACGAGTACAGACCCAGAGTCCTCAACCGTTCCTCATACGAAATGCTCTTAATTCCAGGGGTCATTCTTGTGAACCTCCTCGGAACCCTTTCCAAGGCCAGCACATCCTTCCTTTTTAAAAAAAATAAATTTAGAGTACCCAATTCATTTTTTCCAATTAAGGGGCAATTTAGCATGGCCAATCCACCTAGCCTGCACATCTTTGGGTTGTGGGGGTGAAACCCACACAAACACGGGGAGAATGTACAAAGTCCACACGGACAGTGACCCAGAGCTGGGATCGACCTGGGACCTCGGCGCCATGAGGCAGCAGGGCTAAGCACATCCTTCCTTAGGCATGGAGCCCAAAACTGCTCAAAATGCTCCAAATGGGGTCTGGTCGAATTGTCCTTCTGGGACGCCTTTTTTTTTCATCTCGTCCCCCCGTCGCTATCCACCCCCTCTTCCCAGTCCCCAAGCATCCATCTCTGCCGTGTGGCTACATGGACTCCATCAGCAAGGATTTTTGCATCTACCTTTATCGGGGCTTGAACTGTTCGCTAAAGATGGCATTAGCTGGCGACTAAACTACATTAGTGTACAGGAGCTGGAAAAATGTTGCAGGTGTATAGAATGGAATGTGTCTCTACGTTTTGCATATTGGTCAGCTGAGGAGTCCCCAGCATTGTCTTTTTAAGCCTGTTTTCAGTCTGTCACATCATTACCTGGGAAACGGTTCTGACAGGCATCCAGTGACGTTCTGTCCGACTGTGTTTTCCTTTCAACAGTTAGGGCTCCTGTTTCTGAAGTTGAAGTTTTGAGTTTAATTTCCTATCCGAGGTCATGTTAGGTTTTGAATGCGTGAACATGACGTTGTTAAAACTGTGCAATACTCAGCCTGTCAATCTTTCCAGTGCTTGCGTGCAATTTTCCAAATGTTAACAATGGGTGTGAAGATGTAAAATAATCAAAAAATCCTGGGTTACACCCTTTAGCAATGTGTCAGGGTGGAGCAGACCTTTAAGATGAAACAGCAGCTCAATTTACAAATTTACATTTAAAAGTACAGAGGTGCCAACAATGAGTGTGACTTAAAAAATAATAATTATTGAGAATCTTTTGTGAATGTGGCGTGGGTCACGATAGTCGGCCATGCTGTAAACAAGGTGGCTCGAAAAAAAGTTTGAAAAACACTGCTTTATTGCATTCTGGGCTCAATGAATTCAACTATTTTAGACCGCCATTTTTACCCTATTTTGTTGCTTTTTACTTGCAGGTTTCAGTTTTACTCTTGTTTTTCCTGGTTTCTGATTTTACATGGGAGCTATTCATCAACCTGCATTCACACCTCCCCCAGACATCTTTAGCTCTTCATTTGTGTCTTGAGTTGTTCAATTGCCATAACCTCTGGCCCTGAATTACCAACTCTTTTGTCATTTAATCTCTCCTCCTTTTTACCCTAACATGAGTTTCCCTTTTGTTCTGTTTTCACTTGCTTAGAACCTATGACATTTCTAAATTTCCCAGTTCTGATGAAAGGACACTGACCTGAAACGTTAACTTTGTTACCTGGTTGGTATTTCCAGAAATCTCCATATTTGATACTATCACATTACTCTCGGTTATCAGCAAAGTGACAGAATGAATTGTTAATAGAGCTGTCAAGTTGCACTTACTCAACCAATAAACTGCTCACCAATATCCGCTTGGGTTCGGTCTGGACCTCTTGGCTCCAGACTTCATGACAGCCCAAAACCAAGCATGATGAAACAACTGAATTCTGGAGCGGAGGAGAATGTGACTGCCTCAGTCATTAAGGCAGCAGCTGACTGAGTAGATTAGTGCTTAGTTCCAAAAACAGTAAAGTTGACTGGCAACTTCAACCACAGCGAAATAATTGCTTATTGTCACAAGTAGGCTTCAATGAAGTTACTGTGAAAAGCCACATTCCGGCACCTGTTCGGGGAGGCTGGTACGGGAATTGAACCCACGATGCTGGCATCGTTCTGCATTACAAGCCAACTGTTTAGCCCACTGTGCTAAACCAACTAAAATAGACAAGGTCTTTACAGCCTTCATACATCATATTACAAAGGCAAGTGTCAGATGTGCACGATGCCAAATAATGATTTTTAATCCACCAGCTGTAAACCTGAACTGAACGTTTAAAAAACAGACATTTTGATAGAGATGGAAATGACTTGAACTCAAAGCCCAAGATGGTTAACTCCAATTTGAATTACTATTGTTCAATCTACAAAACACAAAGACAATGACTTCAGGGGAATGTGAAGAACTCATCTCCACTCTCATTAATAAGGTATCGATGGCAATCATCTGAGGTAGTCAACTGTTGGAGACAGGTTAAGACTAATTGCTTGGACAATGGAACCCTTGCTAAATTAGTTCCCAGACATGAGCTAACCATGAGACATTTGGAAAACACTGACAGTGTATTCTTTCTTTAATCTCCCTGGCAGTTGAAGGAAGGCGGTCACATGAAAAGTCAATCTTTGTATATTTTAAATATGTTTTCTCAGCAGAGCTGAGGGCAGCATAGAAGACCCAAGTCCTCCTCCTTTTTTTCATTAACCCACCAGGTGGGTGTTGAGCCTCATTTGATGACTGTGACCACCCAGGCACGTCCTACTGCAGACAGAGATTTGTTAAAAGAAACCAATCCAGCGCCACCCATCTCCCGAAGAACAACTAACCCCGGCATCTTTAAACGGAAGCATCAAGACTATCAATTCAGCCTGAAGTCAAGTCACCAAAACTACAGGTCATTATGCTCTTTTACTTTTTATATTTTAAAATGGCTCTAATTTGGCCGAACTATCCTTCCGCACTTTGTATTCTGTCTTTGTATCGGAGTGTCTGCATGCATGCGGAAGTCAGTGCATATTTTATTATTTTACTTAGATTGGTTTAAGTCTAATAAAGCTGATGTTTTTCTTCGTTAAACTCAAGAAAACATGTCCTACTGTTTTTTTTCATAATCACAGTGTGCAAACAGTTAAGATTCCATAGAATCCCTATAGTGTAGGAGGCAGCCATTCAGTCCTTTGAGTCCACACTGACCCTCCGCAAGAGCATCCTACCTAGGTCCAACCCCCTGCCCTATCCCTGTAACCCGACCTAACCTCTACATCTTTGGACACGAAGGGGAAGTTTAGCATGGCCAATCGACTTAACCGGCACATCTTTGGACTGTGGGTGGAAACCGGAGCCCCCGGAGGAAACACCCGCAGACACGAGAATGTGCGAACTCCATAAAGACAGTTACCCAAGGCTGGAATCTAACCTGGGTCTCTGGCATTATGAGGCAACAGTGCTAACCACTGTGCCACCGCGCTGTCCATAGAACTCACTGAGTTGGAAAGTACATCCTTTCCAGGAAAAAAAAACACCTGAGATGGTCAAAAAGAGGAGAGGGTAAAGAGTGAAGCCACTGACCCCCTCCACACTTGGTCAGAACACAACAATTATCATAGATTATCATAGAATTTACATTGCAGAAGGAGGCCATTCGGCCCATCAAGTCTGCACCGGTTCTTGGAAAGAGCACCCTACCCAAGGTCAACACCTCCACCCGATCCCCATAACCCAGTAACCCCACCCAACACTAAGGGCAATTTTGGACACTAAGGGCAATTTATCATGGCCAATCCACCTAACCTGCACATGGACTGTGGAAGGAAACCGGAGCACCCGGAGGAAACCCACGCACACACGGGGAGGATGTGTAGACTCCGCACAGACAGTGACCCAAGCCGGAATCGAACATGGGACCCTGGTGCTGTGAAGCAATTGTGCTATCCACAATGCTACCGTGCTGCCCTCAAGTTGGAGACAAAGGTTCACAAAGTTGTGATATTTGTAGGT
This sequence comes from Scyliorhinus torazame, assembly GCF_047496885.1. Lineage (NCBI taxonomy): Eukaryota > Metazoa > Chordata > Chondrichthyes > Carcharhiniformes > Scyliorhinidae > Scyliorhinus > Scyliorhinus torazame. The sequence goes on from NC_092710.1 coordinate 208,673,247, forward strand.
GACTTCATGAAGTAATTTTTGTGGTTGTATAATTTTTGTTGTTATATATCATGGCAAGATTGCCTCCAGCATTGCCTCTTTTAACTCCCCACAATAGCACAATACAACACATTATATTGAAAAGAAAGTCAGACATCCAATGTTCCAACGCAACTGTACCACAGACAGGCAGAGTTTTGTAAAATTGGGATTCTTATACAAGTTGTTTCATACCGATTTCCCACGAGAATTCAGTTATTCTGTATATTTAATATTCTTAACACAAAATAGGCCATAAACTTCCACCCAGCGGTGTACAGTCCTGACCCGTTGGAATTACAAGAGTTTATTGCTTACTGATCTCTTCTGGAAACTGTTCAAACCGCCACTGGCTGGAGCCACTTGGGACTTGCAGAAAAAGAGTCCGTCCCCTCAGGTCCCAGTGCAGTGCAACATCAGCGAGTTCAGGGAGGCCAAACACTCTTTATATCTGCACTAGCTGCAGGAAAGCAGATAGGTTTAAAGGGCCAACTGTAACTGAAAAACGAGGAAAATTGAATGGAATTTGACTGGTTGGGAAGGGGCTGGGGTTGGGTCGGGGAGATCAGGGGGAGTCAGCTAGGAGGTCCAAAGTTGGGTGGGCACATCAGTCGGACCCCTATGCAGCTCAGGGTCGGACGGGAAGGTGTCTCATGCAGTCCCCGGTGAGTGTTTAAAATAGGCACTGAAGTTGGAAGTGGTTTTGTTTCTTCAAACTCTTTCAGAGTAACTATTAGCATAACACCAGCAGATACAACCAAAGTTTGCGATTTAAATCGCATTGTCGGGTGGTTCCCAGCACAACTGTACAGGGGAAGCATTTCTGGATAATTGCGGTACAAATCCTTACCTGGGATCTTCCTAGAGGGATTCTCCAGCACATTTTTTGAGTGCCCCTCAACTCTGACGCTGGGGAGCCAGGAGGTTACGGTCCAATATTTAATATTTCCAATATACCTGCTTTGTGCTCATTAGCGGGTTTGTAATAATTTACACCAAAATGTTTTTAAATACATTGTTCCGATGAATGTTTTACAGGATTAGAGGTAACTAGAAATGGTTCAATGGTTTGAGGAAAATTGGTTATACTCTATCTCTAACTCATCTCTAACCACCCCAGCGTAACCCCTCCATTTTACTGAGTTTATCCAGGATAATCTCATTGTATTCTGTGCTAAGAGGAAGAGGTATTTAAAGAGTCAACACTCTTGACAAATATTTATAAATCCAGGGCATTCATTCTTCAAACATAGCTTTGATTAATCTGTGCAATAAGCAAAAATGTTACAGATGTTTTCCCAAACAGAAAGGAAGAAACAAATACATACAATATCCTCCTCTTCATCCTTCAGCATCTCTCCATTTTCTTTAATGTCGCCTTTTGCAGTTGAGGCTGGTTTTTGCCTCTTTTTACGATTGCCTCTTGTAACTTCTTCGTTGTTGCACGTTGATGGTTCCTTTCTCAAAATAGATATCCTGAAGTGAAATAAATAGAAGTCAATATGTTAAATAAAATTACTTTCTCCCTTATGGAAGCCCAAAATTTCAGTGAGTCAGGTGACTCTGGAGCCCTTTCAAAATGTCAGACGAAATCTAATTCCGCGATTCCCATCCCATTCCCAGCCATTTGTGACAATACATGATAAGGATGTGGGCAGCCCCGACGCTGACTCCATTGCAGTGGTGGGCAGCCTAACTCCCGCCTCCTCTTCCCCAAAATGTCTGAGGTTTCTTCGGTGTGAATGTGTGGTTGGAGGTCTCTCAGAAGAGTCGTGAACTATGGGGGGAGGCGGAGAAGAGCCTCAGTCCCAAGGAGGGGGAACCCAAAATACACACAGCCACCCAGGGGCTGGATTCTCCGATTGCCGACATCGTGTTCGGCGACCGACCGAAGAATCTCCATTTATGCCAGAATCTGTGTTCTCACACCGTTCGGGGACCTCACGTGGCGGCTGCAGACTGAGTCCACAGTCAGGGCGGGGGCCTTCCACTGGCAGGGGGGGCTTCTGCGGGAGCACGGCTGATTATAGAGGCACAGGTTTTGGCAGGCTGGGTCCGCGCACGGCCGGCACCATGTTGCACCATGCGGCCTCCGCAGGTCGTCGCCGGGCGCATGAGAGGCCGCAGACCCGGCCATTCTCCGGCTGTATCCGCAGGTAAAACCGGGGGGGCTTTACTCTGCGAGGGCAGCGCTGACTGTCTGGTCGTAAGACCAGACGGATCCTGCAGACAAAGCCGCAGGATCGCTGAATCCAGCCCACGTTCCTTCAGTTTCTATTGTTAAATGATGCATTAGGTCAATATTTTTTTAACTGCAAAAAATTGATTATTGGGCTCTGCCCTGGAAAGACAAGCATTCATCGGCTATGTGCAAGTGTTGATATGCATCAGAGAACATTTACCATTGGGGAAAAATGCTATTGTGCATTCAAAACTGAAGAAAACACTGCTTGTAAACTCTTTCGAAGTGATTTAATCCCAAGCCATTTGAATTAGGGGGAAAAAATACCTGCTGCTGGAGTGCATTAATTAACAGACATCTTGTATAGCTTTAAAAAAAACATAGCTACTTTTGTTAAAGTTTTAATAGGCTTGTCAGCTGCAATGAGTTTTTATTACAGCTGGGTCCATTAAGTAGGCTTACATTAACACTGCAATGAAGTTACTGTGAAAAGCCCCTAGTCGCCACACCTTGACACGAGAAAGCACTTATCTCAGTTGAAAGCTTGATTGGCAATTTTTATTTTTGATGCAGTTAGTGAAACAGATGTTTGTGTTTCCAAATGTTTGACCATTAGATGGAATTTAATAATTTTTGGAAGTTTTTTTTTTTTTAATAAATATTTTTTATTCTCCTTTTTCACATTTTCTCCCAAATTTACACCCACCAACAGTAAACAATAATCAGTAACAAATATGTCAATCCCCATATCAATAACAACGATTCCATCCTCCCACCAAACCCCAAACATTGTTCACATAAACAAATGACAAAAAGGAATCAGGAATCACCCATAGACACCATTAACACACACAGCCTCCCTCTCCCCAACCCTCCCTCCCACCCACCCCCCCAACTAATGTTCGATGTTATCCAGTTCTTGAAAGTGCACGATAAATAATGCCCATGTTTTTTTTTTAAGGAGGTTTTTTTTCCAGATTGGATGGTAGTTCTATCAGTTTGTTAGAATTTGTCAATTTCAAAGGCATCCTCATGCCTGCCCAAAGTGGACACTGGGTGAATGGCTATGGAAGATTCATGGGAGGGGGGCATGGTGGTGGCGGCACGGTAGCACAAGTCATTAGCACTGCGGATTCAGAGCGCCAAGGTCCCAGGTTCGATTCCCCGCTGGGTCACTGTCTGTGCGGAGTCTGCACATTCTTCCCGAGTGTGCGGCAGTTTCCTCCAGGTGCTCCGGTTTCCTCCCACAGTCCAAAGACGTGGATTGGCCATGATAAATTGCCCTTAGTGACCAAAAAAGGTTAGGAGGGGCTATTGGGGTACGGAGATAGGGTGGAAATGAGGGCTTAAGTGGGTCAGTGCAGACTTGATTGGCCGAAAGGCCTCCTTATGCACTGTATATTATATGTTCTGTGCAGGATGTGCTCAAGTGAATTGGACATTCTGAATTCTCCCTGTGAACCCGAATAGGCGCTGGAGTGTGATGACTAGGAGCTTTTCACAGTGACTTCACTGCAGTGTTAATGTAAGCCTACTTGTGACAATAATAAAGATTTAAAAAACATGAAGAGGCATGGGTGGGGCAAGGGGTTGAGGGCCTGACATTCATTATTATAAACAGGTCAAAAATTTAGGAGTGCCTCTGGAAGCATATCTCCTATAGCCCCTTGCCTCTCTGATATAAAAGTGGAGAGGGACTTTCTTAAAGGGAAACATGTTTGGTGAACCGGGAAAATTGTTGACTCAACCACCACGCCTCTTCAGCAATATTTGACCTGGAGTGTGGAAATTCGACTGACTGTAGAACGAGTCCTGCAGCATTATAGAGCATCAAAGAATTTACAGTGTAGAAGGCCATTTGGCACATCGAGTCTGCACCGGCTCTTGGAAAGAGCACCCTGCTTAAGCCCACACCTCCACCCCATCCCTGTAACCCAGTAACCCACCTAACCTCAGGGTAATTTATCATGGCCAATCCACCTAACCTGCACATCTTTGGACTGTGGGAGGAAACCTGAGCATCCAGAGGAAACCCACGCAGACACGAGGAGAACATGCAGAATCCGCACAGTCAGTGACCCAAGCCAGGAATCGAACCTGGGACTTGGAACTGTGAAGCAACTGTGTTAACCACTGTGCTACCGTGCCGCCCTATGTTCACTATTAACATAAAGACTCAGATCTTTTCATCAATGCCACTATCTCTGCCAGAATTGGATTGGGGTAGGACTTATGTCTCTGTCCTGATCGGTCTTATTGGGTTAGGCTATGCAGGGCTCAAGGCATTATCGACTTTGTCTTATCTATGTTCTTCAGTGCGAGTGTCAGTGTGAGTGTATTACTGCTGGGAAGAAGTCATGGTGCTACAACAGGGCACTCCGTGCAGCACCTGAAATGGGTGAAACAAATATTTATAAAGCTGCCGAAGCCTCTAAATATACTGAAGTATTTAGGGGAGGAGAAGCGTTAGGATCCTGTATGAGAATCCCAATAATTTGCAATTTTAAGACTGTGAGGGAAAGCTACTAAATCACAGGAGTAATAAAACTTACCAATAGGCATCTTTTATGGTAAAACAAACTTTAATTTAAACACAGAATTAACCACAGTAACAATAAATAGCGTTACACTTAAGTTAAAACAATTCTTTAAAAAAAGGGAATGAAAAGCTTTAACACCTGCCACTGTATATTCCAATTAAACAACCAAATACAGCTCAGATGCCATTTATAAATAAAGTTAACAACCAGAGTTACTTGCTTCTCTCTGCAGACTTATAGAGAGATCCTTTCTGGAACAACCTTAAAATCCCTGTGTCTTGTTAGGCACTTCGTTCAACTTAAAATCCTATGGTAAAACTGCAAAATTACAGACAGATCTGGCTCCTCCCATGAATTACATCATCTGCAATCCAAGCATAAGGCGTTCCCCAGTCTCCTCTTACTAAGATGCACCATAACCGATGTAGCTAGGACTAAACAAATCCCTCATAAATTATCCAAACCCCAGGAAACCTCCAAAACATAACAATATTCCATTAGCCATCTATATGTAAACAAGTAAATGGTTAAAATCACTTTTACAACTCCTTAATCACAGCTTTAGCAGACATACTGCCTAAATGTATTTGAGACCAGGGCTTTTAATAACATTACTGTGACATATAAAATATAACATTATCACTGGACAAGTAATCCAGAGATCCAGGGTAATGCTCTGGGAACCCGGGTCCAAATTCCACCACGGCAGGTGGTTGAACTTAAACTCAATAAAATATCTGGAATTAAAAGTCTAATGATGAACATGAATCCATTGTAAATTGTCGTAAAAGCCCATGTGGTTTACTAATGTCCTTTAGGGAAGGAAATCTGCCATCCTTACCTGGGCCACTTGAGGACCACCTATTCAGGTTTGTACCCTATCCCTGACTCCGGTGTGTTTGGTGGGATCAGGGACAACATGCTACCAAATGGTAGAAGTAAGTCCCACCTGAGTTATCAATTCACTCAAAGACTACAAGAATGGTTGGGGTGGGACCGAACAACATTTCCATTTGGTTTGTGGTCTGTAGCCTCTGTCATCAGCTGAATGGCTAGCGTGATGGCAGCCACCAAATCCTCAAATCCTTGAATAACTGTGTTAGTCAGAAGCAATAAATAATGATTCAAGGTGCACTCTAATATGTCTACAAAGAACAAAAGTTGCAATCTGAACATGCATGGTAATGGAAGTCACGATTGGCCCTTTTCTGCCCCTTACTTGGACATCAACTGCATGTCATGTTGCAGCTCCTCTTCATTACATTAGCTCATGCACATCTGTTGTCATTTAGAGAAATGGGGAAACTTTTAATCCCCAAATATGGGCAGATTTGGGTCAAGAGGAACGTTAAAAGGTAAAAACCTGAATCCCAATCTCAACATGCCTCTAACCCTGCAAACTTTTGCTTTTAACCAAGGTGGGTCAGAGATGGCAGCTTACAAACGCACAAGACGACAGGTTGACAGTTTAAAGATTAGAACGGAGGCTCCATGCCTCATATTTAACGACTGTATTAAATTCAAATTGAAAGGTTATTCATCAGAAACATTACGTTTTCTCTCTCCACAGATGATGCCAGACCTGTCGACTATTTCCAGCATTTGCTGTTTTTATTTTAAATCTAACCCTGGCTGGACATATTTCTGGACCTTTGGAAATCTGCCAGTTAAAGAAAGGTGAGGACTGTGGGATCCAACAGATAACGGCTGAATCCACTATACCTGCTTTACTCACCCACAATATTCAGACACCCATCCAGATAATACTGGCCTCCTTCACGAGGCCTCTAATCTACTCCTCACACAATTCTCCCAATCCTTCTGATCTCTTCCACAAGATGCTTGATAAGCATGTTCCTTTCATGTTCCATGAACACAGGTCTGTATAAATCCATGAAGCTCGAGTCCCATGACTCATTCCTTTGTTCTGCAAAGGTAGCATAAAGGCAGAGTGTTCACATCTGCCCTCCCTTCCGACTCTTCCAGGTACCTCAAACAATCAGACAAAGCCAGTGAGTTCATTTGGTTTTGTCTGAGTATCACCAAGGTCTGTCTCTGCATTGGAGTCTAAGAAAGGTGACACTAATTTTGAGGTGTAGTGGCACGCATATACCAACGATGGTGTTGGGATAGCAGTAGGACCCAGTATTTCCCCTTTCTCCACATCAATATAGTGGTCTACAGAAATACAGAGATCCAAACTCAGTATCGAGCTGCTTCGCCTCTTTCACCTTCTCCATGACGGGCTGTTTGCACCTTGCTGAATCTGAGAAAGAAAAAGGCATAAGATTAGAATACAGGGCGGTAGAAGGTTAGCTTTAAACACACACTCTCTCACACTCTCACTCACGCATACACTCATACTCACACACGGCAGTTGCTGTGTGTATATGGCGAGTGCATACTACACAAATAGGTGACAGAAGTGCTGTTAAGCCTGCTGCAGTCTGAAGAGTCAGTGGTGTGCTTACACCTTTAAGTAGGTTTGTTGGTGCCAAGAAAGCTACAACCTTACTTTCAAATCAAGTGTCTTACCTTGTCAGCTCATTGAAGCTTCTTTCTGCATTGTTCAAAGGCACTGGAAATTAAGAGATGGCATTCAGTAGCAGTGCCACCTCTCTCCAAGCGCAATGACTGATAATTCAGAAACACTTGACTTTCCTGGCCTCCCGGATCCAGCCCATCTGACCTCTGTCTAAGGCGGTCTGCAAGTCTCGAGGCACTTCGACTGACCTGGTTTCACCGAGTGGAGAACTGTGAAAATGGAAATTTTGTTGAAACATTGGAAACACACTGACTCAGGAATTAAAAAGGAAAGAAGCAGTTTAACACTTACCTTCAAATCCCAAGCCTCATTTTGAAGAATGGTGCACGATCCGTCCTTTTAGCAAGCTCTGAATCTATAAATCCGCTGTCTTTCCATTATGTACTCAGGGACCTCGCTTTTCCTCCAAAAATGTATGACCTCAGACTTCTCCACATTAAATTGCACCAGCCATCAGTGTGCTGATGCACCAGAGTGTCTTGTGTCTTTCAGAAAACTCATTGTGTCCCCACTAGATCACTAAAGAAGAGCAGCTTCCTCATTACTGCACAGGTAAACCACATCAAAAAATGTTCAGCACTTACTTTTCTTTTGTTTGCACCATACACCTTTCACTGCAAAATTTAGTCCCGTGACTAAACTCCTCAGCTGTCCCATAATGACCGCAATTTTCACAGCAAAGTATACCCTCCATACTGGGTGGCTCCTCAGTGTTTGATAGTATGGAACTTCTGGACAAAGCTAAATATAGTATTTATTAAAGTTAGGAACACAAAATAATATCACAATAGAAGATTTAAATATTATAAATTAAACATCTGCAGCATTTAAATACAGACATTATTTACATTTAAATGATTTATTTGTAAAATGAATAAAACTGTGTGGCTGTTTCAGAGGGCAGTTAATGTCAAAATCCTCAAAAAGGCTGGTTGAAAGAAAGCTTCAAGTAATAAATAATAAAATAAATAATCTTTATTGTCACAAGTAGGCTTACATTAACACTGCAATGAAGTTACTGTGAAAATCCCCTAGTTGCCACATTCCAGCACCTGTTCAGGTACACAGAGGGAGAATTCAGAATTCTCAGCTGGTACGGGAATTGAACCCGTGCTGCTGGCCTTGTTCTGCATCAGAAGCCAGTGGAAATCCTTCGACGGATTGGGGGGGGTCCACAGGGCTCATCAGGAGGGGAGATGGCAGATGCAACTCCAGCGGGTGCAACAGATCCTATTACAGCATGTATACTGACAAGAGCTACTGACCTCAGAGTTTGAGAAGCAATTCAGGAAGCATTTCAAGAAACAAGAGCAGGTGATGATAGAAACCTCAAAAGTTGATTGAGGAAGCGTTTGGTTCGATTCAAAAGAAGGTGGAGAAAACCTCGGAGGCAGTGAAGGAGCACGGATACGTGTTGAAGGGAGTGGAAGAAATTTTATTGAGGCACAGAGATCGGATCGCCTCGTTAGAGGCTGACATCTCGGTGGTGGGGGAGAGAGCCAAGAACATCCTGAGGGTGAAAGTGGATGACCCAGAGAACAGGTCCAGGAGATAAAACCTCAGAATTGTGGGGTAGCTGTAGGGAGAGAAAAGTGCTAACGTTTCCAGTCCAGATGACCCTTTGTCAAAGCTGCCAGACCTGCTGAGATTTTCCAGCATTTTCTCTTTGGTTTCAGGATCCAGCACTCGCAGTAATTTGCTTTTATCCGGATGGATGTTAGATATCCCTTCCAGATTTCGATAGGGCCCAAAGTCCTCTCTGGCAGAAGCCCCAGGTGAACAAGCCACCACGAGCACTGGTTGTAAGGTTCCACAGTTTCTAAGCGAAAGAGAAGATCCTGAAGTGTGCCAAAGAGAATTGAGACTCTATCCGAGCACTACACGGATGTACGTTTACTTTAGTGATGGAAAGGGATAGGTATATACCGCAGGGCAAGAGTTATATATGGGGGAAAGGCAAGTATGATGCGATAAGGCAAGACTTAGGATGCATCGGATGGAGAGGAAAACTGCAGGGGATGGGCACAATGGAAATGTGGAGCTTGTTCAAGGAACAGCTACTGCGTGTCCTTGATAAGTATGTACCTGTCAGGCAGGGAGGAAGTGGTCGAGCAAGGGAACCGTGGTTTACTAAGGCAGTCAAAACCTTGTCAAGAGGAAGGAGGAGGCTTATGTAAAGATGAGACATGAAGGTTCAGTAAGGGTGCTCGAGAGTTACAACTTAGCTAGGAAGGACCTAAAGAGAGAGCTAAGAAGAGCCAGAAGGGGACATGAGAAGTCTTAGGCAGGTAGGATCAAGGATAACCCTAAAGCTTTCTATAGATATGTCAGGAATAAAAGAATGACTAGGGTAAGAGTAGGGCCAGTCAAGGACAGTAGTGTGAAGTTGTGCTTGGAGTCCGAGGAGATAGGAGAGGTGCTGAATGAATATTTTTCGTCAGTATTCACACAGGAAAAAGACAATATTATCGAGGAGAATACTGAGATTCAGGCTACTAGACTAGAAGGGCTTGAGGTTCATAAGGAGGAGGTGTTAACAATTCTGGAAAGGGTGAAAATAGATACGTCCCCTGGGCCCGATGGGATTTATCCTAGGATTCTTTGGAAAGCTAGGGAGGAGATTGCTGAGCCTTTGGCTTTGATTTTAAGTCATCTTTGTCAACAGGAATAGTGCCAGAAGACTGGAGGATAGCAAATGTTGTCCCCTTGTTCAGGAAGGGGAGTAGAGACAACCCCGGTAACTATAGACCAGTGAGCCTTACTTCTGTTGTGGGCAAAATCTTGGAAAGGTTTATAAGAGATAGGGTGTATAATCATCTGGAAAGGAATAATTTGATTAGACATAGTCAACACGGTTTCGTGAAGGGTAGGTCGTGCCTCACAAACCTTATTGAGTTCTTTAAGAAGGTGACCAAACAGGTGGATGAGGGTAAAGCAGTTGATGTGGTGTATATGGATTTCAGTAAAGCATTTGATAAGGTTCCCCACGGTAGGCTACTGCAGAAAATACGGAAGCATGGGATTCAGGGAGATTTAGCAGTTTGGATCAGAAATTGGCTAGCTGGAAGAAGACAAAGGGTGGTGGTTGATGGGAAGTGTTCAAACTGGAGTCCAGTTACTAGTGGTGTACCACAAGGATCTGTTTTGGGGCCACTGCGGTTTGTCATTTTTTTAAATGACCTGGAGGAGGGCGTAGAAGGATGGGTGAGTAAATTTGCAGATGACACTAAAGTCGGTGGCGTTGTGGACAGTGCGGAAGAATGTTACAAGTTACAGAGGGACATAGATAAGCTGCAGCACTGGGCTGAGAGGTGGCAAATGGAGTTTAATGCAGAAAAGTGTGAGGTGATTCATTTTGGAAGGAATAACAGGAAGACAGAGAACTGGGCTAATGGTAAGATTCTTGGCAGTGTGGATGAGCAGAGAGATCTCGGTGTCCATGTACATAGATCCCTGAAAGTTGCCACTCAGGTTGAGAGGGTTGTTAAGAAGGCGTGCGGTGTGTTAGCTTTTATTGGTAGAGGGATTGAGTTTCGGAGCCATGAGGTCATGTTGCAGCTGTACAAAACTCTGGTGCGGCCGCATTTAGAGTATTGCGTGCAATTCTGGTCACCGCATTATAGGAAGGATGTGGAAGCATTGGAAAGGGTGCAGAGGAGATTTACCAGAATGTTGCCTGGTATGGAGGGAAGATCTTATGAGGAAAGGCTGAGGGACTTGAGGCTGTTTTCGTTAGAGAGAAGAAGGTTAAGAGGTGACTTAATTGAGGCATACAAGATGAACAGAGGATTGGATAGGGTGGACAGCGAGAGCCTTTTTCCTCGGATGGTGATGTCTAGCACGAGGGGACATAGCTTTAAATTGAGGGGAGATAGATATAAGACAGACGTCAGAGGTAGATTCTTTACTCAGAGTGTAGTAAGGGTGTGGAATGCCCTGCCTGCAACAGTAGCGGACTCGCCAACACTAAGGGTATTCAAATGGTCATTGGATAGACATATGGACGATAAGGGAATAGTGTAAATGGGCTTTAGAGTGGTTTCACAGGTCGGCGCAACATCGAGGGCCGAAGGGCCTGTACTGCGCTGTAATGTTCTATGTTATATGTTATATGTATCAGGACATCGGAGATACAATAAGGTAATACCGCAAAGGCAGCGTTATACCAGAGTGCAATGATGCTTGTTGTGGTGTACCCAGCGAGGCTGCGGGTTATTTATGGGCTGAAAGACCACTATTTTGATATGGCGGAGGAGGCAGAAGCCTTTGTTAAAGAAAACGTTCTTGGTCTCAGTTAAAGGGGTTCTAAGGGGACTGTTATAGTTGAATTATGCGATGGGTTTGTTTGGGATTTCTTGCATTCTATATGTATTTGTTGTTATTTTGGGTTTATACACGTTAAATGTCTAGGTGGGAGGGATCAATGTGGGTAGGGGTAGTGATTAAGGTCATAGCAATGGAAATACATGATGCCTGGTATGAATTTGAGGGTTGCAGCAGTATTGGATTTTGATTTTTTACATATGTAACAGGGACGGGCTAGGGAGTTTCTTTTTTCTGTAATCCTTAATATTTACCCTGAGTAGGGGATACTTCACTAGCAGCAAGGTTTTAGCACCGGGATCGGTGGTGTGATAGGAGGGGTGGGTGCTGCGGCCTATTGCACCTGTTTAGACGTGGTTCAATGAGCCTCGCACATTTGTTTGGTGGGGGGAATGGGGCTGGAGAGGTGGGAGCATTGTTCTCTAGGAGGTGATCAGCAGCTTCATGGGGGGGGGGTTACATTTCTGATGTTGACTAACCGAGTTGGGGGATGGGGGAAGGTTTGGTGGTGAGAGACTCCTGATCAGGTTGGTCACATGAAATACGCAGGGGTTGGGGGACCAGTGAAGAGGTCGAGAGTTTTCTTTCACCTGAAGAATTTAAGGGCAGATGAGGTGCTTTTAGAGGAGACACATTTGCGGGTGAGGGACCAGACCAGACTCCGGAGGGGTGGGTGACCCAGGCATCTCATTCAGGCTTCGACAGTAGGGGCCCAGGGGTTGTAAATATTAATTAACAAGCAGATTTGTTTCTTAGCGGATAAGTCGTGGCAGACCTGGGTGGCAGGTATGTGATTGTTACTGGGTCATTGGTGGGTAATGTATATGCTCCAAATTGGTATGATGTGGCATTTATAAGGAAGCTGTTCACGTCCATCCCGGGTTCGGACACACACCAGCTTATCCTGGGCCGAAGATTTCAACTGTGTGTTGGAGCCGAAGTTAGACCACTCTAGGCTGGTCGTTGGCTTCTTTGGGGATAGCAAAGGCGCTATTAGTATTTTATGGAAGAGATGGGGGGGGGGGGGGGGAGCTGTGGTAGTTCATGCATCCAGGGACTAAGGAATTCTCATTCTTTCCCCCAGTTCATAGGCTACACTCCAGGATAGACATCTTTTTGATGGGTAGATCTCTTCTTCGGAGGAAAAGGGAATATTCGGCGATAGTCATTTCGAACTATGCTGCACACTTGGTGGACTTAGAATGATAGAATCATAGAATTTACAGTGCAGAAAGAGGCCATTCAGCCCATCAAGTCTGCACCAGCCATTGGAAAGAGCACCCCAATTAAGCCCACGCCGCCACCTTATCCCCGTAACCCAGTAACCCCACCCAACCTTTTTGGACACCAAGGGCAATTTATCATGGCCAATCCACCGAACCTGCACATCTTTGGACTGTGGGCGGAAACTGGAGCACCCGGAGGAAACCCACGCAGACACGGGGAGAATGTGCAGACTCCGCACAGACAGTGACTCAAGCCGGGAGTCGAACCTGGGACCCTGGAGCTGTGAAGCAACTGTGCTACCGTGCTGCCCATTTGGTTTTAGAGGTGGGCCCTGTTCAACATCCCGTATGGAGGTTGAACATGGGGTGCTGGCATACACTAGGTTTAGCGCCTGCATTTCAAAGGCTTTAGATGAGTGGGTGGGGTTCAATGGGAATGGGTCGGTCTCTTCTTCCATGCCTTGGAAACAGTTGTTAGAGGGGAGATTATATCATACAAGGCACACATGGCCTAATCAAGCTCAGGTATCCGGGTGGCCCGGGGCTGGGATCAACTACATAAATTGAACTACACAAGTCTGATCTCCGAAGGTAGGATAGCCTTCGCCCAACCTTGGCAGGCAGGGTCCAGTCTATCAAAACCAACATTTTTCCAGGGTTATGTTTCTTTTTCAATGTCTTTGTTTTCCTCCCTAAATCCAGTTTTGGGAGGGCTAATAAGTTGACTTTTACCAAGATGAAGATCAGCATTTTGTCCCCCGGTGGTGGATTATAGGTTGAGTGTTGTTTCAGGGGTCCGGGCAATCACACATACATGTTTTGGTTCTGTCCCAAACTTTTGGAGCTGGATTCTCTGTCCCGCCATACACACATTTTTGTTTCAGCACGCCAGCAGGATGCTCGGTTACACCAGCCGGTCAATGGGGTTTCCCATTGTGGGGCAGCCCCACGCAGTCGGGAAACCCCTGCGCTGCCGGCAAAATGGAGCATCCCGCCAGCAGAGAATCCAGCCCGTGAGCCTTTGGGTCTCCTTCTTTAGCACCATGTCAACGATTCTAAATGTAGAATTGGAGCCCTGTCCTCTAGTTGCCATATTTGGGGTGTTGGACTCGCCGGGGCTGCAGATATTCTCGCCTTCGCCTCGTTGATTGCCCGGAGGCGAGTTCTGCTGGGGCGGAGGTGTCCAACTGCACCCAACTCCGCAACATGGTTAGGTGACCTAATGGAATTTCTGTGCCAGGAGGAGGTCAAATACGCTTGGAGGGGATCAGTTGAAGGATTCTAGCAGAGGTGGCAGTCTTTCATTGCCGATTTTAAAGAACTAATCACCGTCAGTTGCTGGGGTGGAGAGGAGTGGGGTTTGGGTTATGTGGGTTTTTAATTCATTTTAGTATTTTTTTCCTGAAATATTGTATTTGTGAGTTTGTAAAAATTTAATTTTTTGTAATATTTGGTATAATTGAAAAATTTTAATTAAAACTTTTTTTTTTGAAAAGGACTCCAGTGTCCAGATTTTAATCTAGTACTATAATGCATCTCACCAGGCAGGAATGGAATCGGGAATGACAAATACTTAGTATGTTTTACAATAGTTGTAAATTTGCAGGACTCGTGTTATTTCTAAGTGACCTTTTCTTGGGTCAAGAAAGCCTTGGGTATTACCCCGCTCACACCTCTTCTGTGGTCTAAATCATCATTGTGAGCCCTTTAGGAAATCTAAATTTCCACACCCTCCTATTTTTGTGCACTGGAAGTTGAGAGTTCAGGAAGCTCTGAGAAAACCACCTCATTTGTAACCACTGGGGGAAGGCTGCTGAGGAATCAGGAATATTCTGACAGTTAAGTGCTAAATGTTTTGACAACTTCAAATATTACCATACGATAATGCATATGTTTCAACTAGAGTAATTCATTATATGGCTCATTGACTACTGTTTCTCAAGTGTTGAGATGCATTAGAGTACTTTTTTCCAATGGGGAAAAGTGATCTTATTCATTCAAACCTGAAACGAAGACCGCTTGTAATCAATAGTGCAATGATCTGAAGTGATTTAAATGCCAGACCTGTTTTAAATTAAAAATAGACGTCAAGCAGTTTTCACGGGAGAGGGAGAGGGAGAAAGCAGCCTCTACACGGTTTGAATTGAAAGGACATCTGGGCATAGTTGAGGCGAGAAATGGCCATTTATTTTTCCAGTTTCAATAGACTCCATTGATTACATTTTCAAGGGGTTATTATTATAGCTGAGCCCATTATGAATGCTAGGCTATGTTTCCGAAAACGCCAGAATCACTTATCTCAGTGTCCACAGTTTGACCTCTAGTTTTAAGAGATTTTCAAATGGTTATCTGTCTTTGATGTATTAAGTGAATAAGTGTTCACTTTTACAACAGACTAACCATTTAAGGGAATTTAACTTTTTTGAATGGCTTTTATGAATGAGAGTGTTTTTCAGGATGAAATGCATTTGAATGACATAGGCTATTTTTAAAGCGCATTTGAAATAGATCCTAATGTCTGACTACGGAGGATACTGGACGTTTATCATTATGGAATGAAAAATTATTCAACTAAAAGAGAAAGGAAGTATAAACTCCAGAAAGAATTTAGAATACGGATCAATATATTGTAAAAGAACAATTAGGAATAATGTTATTAGTTTAGAAGCACAATTGAAGAAATCTTGTAAAATATTCGTACATGCACACAAACTATTAAAATCATCCCAAGATGCTCTGCTAACCTTCCTGTGCTGTTGGCACACTCCATGTTGTTGTTGCAGTTGCCTTCCTTATCCTTTCTACTTCTGTTTCATCTGTGATGATCTCCAAAGCATCAAACTCATTTACTCTGAACTGAAGCCAAAGAAAATGTATTGATTTGAGATTAATCTGTATTATTAATACTATTCCCATACATGTAATTCTGACTCCAGGAAATACCTAACGTAACAAATCATAGACATGTAACAACTAACCACAGCACACATCAGCAGTAGTAGTAGATATGATGAAATAAGAGAATTACAACCAGTCAAACGCTTGTGTAATCTTTCTACAAAATGTTATATTCTTGTTATAGATATATACACTTTGTACCAAATGCATTATTTCTACTTTGCCTGTAAAAAAAAAAAATTGGAGTTCAAAGAATTGTTCAAATTTTACCTTTAAATTGCTCCCTGGAAGTGTTGCTATTCCGTCTTTCCAGTCCATCGCACTGAAAACATCAAAGTCCTTGCTATCAGTAGTTGGGACACAGTCACCCACAATGCTCTTCTCCATTGCTAAATTTACTGTTGAGCAAGAAATCTATTGAAGGGAAAGAACAACTTGGGGTGATATCTGATTATGATCTGTAGTAATAACCAAATAAAGCATTTTAACCAAATGTTTGATGATTTGGTTTATTCTTCAGATACTTTAGCCCCAAATGTACTTCCTTGGTAAATGCAGACCAAGATGGACAGTAAACCACCTGGTTCTTAGCACAGTGTAAGCCAGGGAAAATCCAACTCCTTGGCCTCACCTGGATGAACCTGGTCAATCTTCTGCCCAAATCAGATGGGATGCCCTTGCTAGTTGGGAGCAGTATTTTGGGTGGCAGAAGGCTATTGCCAGGAATCCAAAGGATGGGTCCCAGCACTCATGTAAGTGGTTGGGAGGGGGTTTGTGAGGGAGAGAGAAGTCTAATGGCTTCTTCGGGTCCTGGTTCTTCTAGCTGCTAAGATGGTCCTGCAAGGAAATCACAATGTCTAATCCAAGATTTTCAATTCAGTAGTTCAGGACAGAAGAGGCAAGACGCAAGGCTTGGGATGAAATTCTTTGGACTGTATCACAATGTTTAAGAAGCTTTAAGGATGCTTGAAATTTTGTATTGTTGTGAAGATATTCAAGTCAGACCACTGCAAAGGAAACTTGGGAAGCAGCATAGAGATAGATAGATTTTTAATGGAGATAAGGCAGGAAAGTGGAGTTGATGATTATATCAGATCAGTCATGATTTCACTGAATGGTACAGCAGACTAGATGGGCCAAATGGCCTAATTCTGCTCCTAGATCTTATGGTCTTATATTTGTATATTGGTTCATAGCTGCGAATCTCGTAATGTTGCTTGTGACTCAAATAAAGTAAGAACCCCTGCATTGCCTAGAGAATGCTAATGGCTCCTGCCTGCATAGAAATTATTGGCATATATAATTGTGTTCATTGTCACATGCAGTTGCACATTGAAGGAGGTATTTCTCGTGAAGACATAGTAATTTGGGTGATACCTATAGATTCCCGAGTTCCATCTACGACTCCCTGGCCTAGAGAGAATCCTGCAGTGCGATAGCAATTTACTGCTGTGGTGTTGGGTGTTCTGACACACAGATGAGCCAACACAGTTGCATATGGTACAACGCTTCTTTATTTAAACTCACTATTTACAGTTTGGTCTTTGCACTCTGCACGTGGGGGGCTCCCTGCTTGTGGTGTTTCAACAGCTCTTTCTTGTTCCCTTCTCCCCAGACCTACTGACCACCAGGTGTCGTGCTCGTGCTTTTTATGTGGTTGGTGTTCTTGTCTGTGATTGGTTGTGGTGTTGTGTACTCTGATTTGCCTGTTAGTGTGTCCATCATGATGTGTGTGTTTGAATATCATGACATCCCCCCTTTTTACAAAGATATGTGCCTACGTGGTATTAAATATGATCGTGACGTGAGTGCATCTAAGAGTGTGTGCGTGCCGTGTGCAGCATGTGTCTATGACGGAACTATGTACATGGGGCGATGTCGAGTGCGTCACATGAATCCAGTTGTACCATAACATAACAGAAATGCGAACGAGAGAAGAAGAAAAAAAAACTTGAACAGTTGTCCAGTCAGACGACATCTGGAACGATAAACAACAACAGGTTATCATGTAAAATTGTGCAACTGATTAAACATATGAACTGTATTATAAGTCCATTCTAATGGGTTTGCGACGAATTCGGGTTGACCGTCAGGGTGGCACACCACTCATCGTCTGGATTGATGGCATTGACCTTGTTGACATCAATGACGGCAACTCGGAAGGCATCCTGGTCATCTGCATCACTTAACTGGAAGTCTTGATGCGTGGGCTGGACGGTCCTGACTCGTGTGCGAGGTTGTCGAGGATGCGCCGGATCCATGGGTTGAGCCGCACGACAGCGGGCTGCGTAGTGGCCCATCATGGCACATCTGTTGCACTGTCGGTTTTTTGCAGGACATTGCCCTTTTAAGTGTAGACCTCCACAATGGCTGCACGTCATGACGTCACGGCGTTCGTTGCGCCACTGCGCATGCGCAGTGCGATCTTGCGGTGGGCGCGCCTGCGCAGTGCGTCCCTCGTTGTGGCCGTTATTTTTGGCGCGCACCTGCGCGGGAGACCGCGAAAAGCGCGGGAAGCGGCCGCTGTCGTCCGGGCCGTGGGGCGGGAAGAAATCGACGGCCTGGATGCGTTCAACGTCGTGGGCGGCCTGGCTTGCCGATTCGACGGCTGGGGACCCCCTCCGTGCCAACTCGGACGCCTGAAATCGGGCAAAACGGCAGGTAGCATTTTCATGGAGGACACAGGCTTCCACAGCAGACGCTAAGGTGAGGCTTTTCATTTTAAAAAGCTGCTGGCGTAGGCCACTAGAGGCAACGCCAAAAACAATCTGGTCCCTGATCATGGACTCTGTAGTGGTGCCGTAACCGCAGGACTGTGCTAGAATCCGGAGGTGCGTCAAAAAGGGTTGAAAAAGTTCCTCCTTACCTTGCAGGCGTTGCTGAAAGATGTATCTTTCGAAACTTTAGTTTACTTCAGCTTGAAAGTGCTGGTCCAGTTTGAGGATGACCGTGTCATATTTGGCCTGGTTTTCGCCTTCTTCGAACACCAGTGAGCTAAAGACATCGGTTGGGTACGGGCCTGCGTAGAAGAGGAGCATTGCAATCTTCGAATCATCCGAGACATTCTGTTTTTCGGTGGCACGGATGTACAGGTCAAATCGCTGCCTGTAGAGCTTCCAGTTGGTGCCTAGGTTCCCCGTGACTTGCATCGGCTGCGGTCCGTCGGTGTGGTCCATGTCCAGAATGGCAGGTTAGTAGGCAGGTATCGATCCACTCCTGTACCATGTGGTGTTGGGTGTTCTGACACACAGATGAGCCAACACAGTTGCATATGGTACAACGCTTCTTTATTTAAACTCACTATTTACAGTTTGGTCTTTGCACTCTGCACGTGGGGGGCTCCCTGCTTGTGGTGTTTCAACAGCTCTTTCTTGTTCCCTTCTCCCCAGACCTACTGACCACCAGGTGTCGTGCTCGTGCTTTTTATGTGGTTGGTGTTCTTGTCTGTGATTGGTTGTGGTGTTGTGTACTCTGATTTGCCTGTTAGTGTGTCCATCATGATGTGTGTGTTTGAATATCATGACAACTGCAGTCATGTTTCTGCTGACTGTTTATAAGGTTGACTGACGCTAGTAGTGAACAGTGCCACAGTATCCAGCTATATACATATATATTTGGACACAGGAATGCAGATATGGGCAATATTCCTGTGAGCTCTTGGAAGGATTCCAACACATAGATATTAAGGGCAGTGGTTTGAACTGATCGGCTAGAGACTTGGACCAGAACGGTGTCACATCCTGTGTACCAAAACGCAGTTTTGAGGCAGTATTCTTCAGACATATTGAGATACAAACTTTTCAATTGATACATACAGCTTGAAGTATAATTGGGTTTGTGATAAAACATGATCTGCCAGGTAAACCTTTGTTGCTAGTCTTCTTCCTCCAGGAAACATTAAAAAAATGGCATTGCCATGGGAAATCCCAAATATGTGATAATAAATATAAACCAAATCGTATCGTTTGAGAACTTTGCCAGGAGGTCAACATATGAAAAAGAAAATCTCTCAGAATTATTTTGCTCTAATCCACTGTAAAGCATGGCTCAAAAAGGCACAGCTCTTTGTCCTTTCTACAATGTTTACCCCATTTTCAATTAAGCATCACATTTAATGCAAAACCCCGAAGTGCACATGCTTCCCTCAGCAGTGCCTCATAATGTCAACATCTCACTGGATTTTGGCAAAAAATGCCAACTTCTCACCAAACTACTATCAAGTTACTATCCCTGCTTAATTCGTATTCAAAAACAAAAAATGCTGGAAACATTCAGAAAATCAGTCAGAATCCATGTTTGGAGACTTCCAGTGGCGACCATGAGCAGATCGGTTGTGCACAAGGTGGCTCCTTCTTGGAGACTTCAGTTTTGGCCCTTTCTACCCGGTTAATGGGCGCTTTGCTTGGAGAAGTGCAGAATGAGTGGAAGAAGCTGGTTTCTCCTCCAAAGTGGAATGTCGACGGGCTGTGGCACCCGGGAGAAGTAGAGGGAAACTTTGGCTCAAGAGATGGAGGATCGCATGGCGCAGCAACTAAAAGAATGGCGGAGTTGGGTACGTCGTCATTGCTTATCTGACAGATAGGAGCTGGCATAGGGAAGGGGTAGAGTGGATAAGTAATTTGTTCATAGAAGGGAGGTTCGTGAGGCTGGAGGTGTTGCAGGGGAAGATCCAGCTGCTTGGGGGGGGGGGGGGGGGGTTGAATTTAGGTACATGTAGGTGCGGCATTTTGTACAAAAGGATCTCCCTTCAATCCCTTAGCTGCTAAAGTATACTCTACAAGATAAGTTGCTAACTCAGGGTGAGCTGATGGAGGGGAGAATTACGGATGTTTACAGGTGGTTGTTGGAAACGGAGAAGGCGCCAAGTTTGCAAAAAGTGCAGAGGATACTTGAAGTCTGCAGAGAAATTTGGATAGGTTAAGTGAGTGGGCTAGGGTCTGGCAGATGGAATACAATGTTGACAAATGTGAGGTTATCCATTTTGGTAGGAATAACAATAAAAGGGATTATTATTTAAATGATAAAATATTAAAGCAGACTGCTGTGCAGAGGGACCTGGGTGTCCCAGTGCATGAATCGCAAAAAGTTGGTTTACTGGTGCAACAGGTGATTAAGAAGGCGAATGGAGTTTTGTCCTTCATTGCTATGGATGACGTTTAAGACTAATAAGGTTATGCTGCAACTGTATACGGTGTTGTGAGGCCACACCTGGGGTAGTGTGTTCAGTTTTGGTCTCCTTACCTGAGAAAGGACATAGTGGCGCTGGAGGGTGTGCAGAGGAGATTCACGAGGTTAATCCCAGAGTTGAGGGGATTGGATTACGGGGAGAGGTTGAGTCGACTGAGACTGTACTCGTTGGAATTTAGAAGGATGCGGGGGAATCTTATCGAAACATATAAAAATATGAAGGGAATAGATAGAATAGATGCGGGGAGGTTGTTTCCACTGGCGGGTGAAAGCAGAACTAGGAGGCATAGCCTCAAAATAAGGGGAAGAAGATTTAGGATTGAGTTTAGGAGGAACTTCTTCACCCAAAGGGTTGTGAATCTATGGAATTCCCTGCCCAGTGAAGCAGTTGAGGCTCCTTCATTAAATGTTTTAAAGATAAAGATAGATAGTTTTTTGAAGAATAAAAGAATAAAGGGATATGGTGTTCGGGCCAGAAAGTGGCGCTGAATCTGCAAAAGATCAGCCATGATCTCATTGAATGGCGGAGCAGGATCGAGGGGCCAGCTGGCCTACTCCTGCACCTAGGTCTTATGTGCTTATGTACAGGTAAGATGGAAATGGGACGAGGAACTGTGGGTAGAGCTAGGTATGGAGGGTGGGTTGCCTGGAGTGAAATTATGCACCAGATGAATTCAACATCATCCTGTGTCAGGATGAGCCTGACACAGTTTAAGCTGGTGCAGTTTAAGCTGGTGCAAGGGACCCATATGACTCGGACTCCTATGAGTGGGTTCTTCCCTGAGGTGGAGGAAAAATGCGAGAGGTGTGCAAGGGGGCTTGCAAATCATGTTCATATGTGTTGGTCTTGCCTGAATTTGCAAGGATTCTGGGCACGATTTCCGAGACACTGTCAGAGACTGTGGGGGTGAGGATGATGCCATGCCCGTGGCAGTCTTCGGTATGTCAGACCTTTTGGAGCTACGAGAGGGGAAGGGAGCCGATGTTGTGGCCTCTGGCACTGATTGCTCGGCAGCGAATCTTAGAAAAAAATAGCTTTCCAGACGTAGACCCTTAATGATTTTGGAAAAGATTTGAAGGGGTTGCCAGCTTAATATAAGGTAAATACTTCCACAATCAGTAATCATTCCTTTTTTAAAAACTTAATCTAGGGCAGCACGGTGGCGCAATGAGTAGCACTGCTGCCTCACGGTGCCAAGGTCCCAGGTTCGATCCCAGCTCTGGGTCACTGTCCTTTAGTAGTTTACACATTCTCCCCATGTTTGCGTGGGTTTCGTCTCCATAACCCAAAGATGTGCATGGTAGGTAGATTGGCCACGCTAAATTGCCCATTAATTGGGAAAATAATAATTGGGTGCTCTAAATGTATTAAAATAAACTTAATCTAAAACCTTTGATTGTGAAAATTCAGGTATGAATAATCAACATGCTACATTGGTTTATTGCATTCGTACCTTTTACTTTAAACAAATTAACATTTCTGCATGGATCTAATAAAAAATGTAGTCCAAGTGTGTTAGTACTATATGCAAATAGCTGATGGGAAGATCTACCCTACCACATAAAAGCTGTAATGACAGCCAGAAACCTATCACCTTACCAAGTGACAATTTTTCCTTTGTCAATCTTGTGAGTGTTGCCAATCTTTCAACCGTTTAAGGAGGGATCGGAGCCCAAACCTGCTCTGAAACATCCACGTGGACACATCCAGCAGGGGTTCCCAAAAATAACCAGTCAGCATTGACAACCTTTAGCCACTTTTCCCATCTATAACTCATTGGTGCTGAAGTCAATTTCTTTGCCTTACTATGATTACAGCCAAGGCCAGCAAACTCAGTTCAGTCCAGGGATGTCATTTTGGATTTTGCTGACTTGTACGGCACAGTTGCTCACTCCTATACCCAGTCAAGACATTAAGAAGCCTGTTATCCACTATTTCCTTAATTTGTTTATACATATTAAATTAGCTAGTGCCAATTAGCTTTTCCAATTGATGCAATACTGTAATTAAGTCATTGTCAAGCAACCTTAGTCTTAAAAATGAAAGCTGCATTTAGATATTGCCTTCCCCCCCCCCACCTCAGAAAACCCTGAAGCACTTCAAAACTAAAAGGCAGGAGAGAGCTGAAGACCCAGAGACAGACAGCAGCAAAGAGCAGGACAAAAAGAAGGACTCAGACAGCAACCCCTAACAGAGGCGAGGCTGAGGAAGAGGAGGAGGACCTGGACAGAAGCAGCTCCTCACAGAGAGGGAAAAGGACCCGGAGACAGAAGCAGCCCCTCATCGAGGAGGAGGCGGACCAGGAGACAGAGGCAGCCCCTCACAGAGGAGGAGGGGGATCGGGGATAGAATCTGTCCCTCAGAGGAGGCGGAAGATCCGGAAACGGACGCTGCACCTCACAGAGGAGGGGAGGACCCGGAGACAGAAGCAGCCGCTCACAGAGGAGGAGGAGGACCCGGAGGCAAAAGCAGCCCCCCACAGAGGAGAGGAGGACCTGGAGACAGAAGCAGCTGCTCACAGAGGAGGAGGACCCGGAGACAAAAGCAGCCGCTCACAGAGGAGGGAAGGACCTGAAGACAGAAGCTGCCCCTCACAGAGAAGGAGGAGGACTTGGAGACAGAGGCAGACCCTCAGAGATATCCAGGTCGTTTCAATCAGTGGCTCAGTCAACTGGCCTTATTCTGAGAAAAGTCCAAGTGTCATGTCACAGGAAAACAGACGTATGATTGATTGATGAGTATTTTTCTCATTTATCTTTCAAAACACAGGTAATGTTGTTAATTGTATGGGTTTATGAGTTGTAAAGCTTAGTAGATTGGCAGGTGAGTATTTCTTATTTCTCTTAATTAGGGAATTTCAAGAGGGGTAAGTGGAACATTTATTGAAATAATAAAAATACAAGAACAAGCAGGACTAGAGACATGAATTCAAATTTAATCAGCAAAATAATTAATTAAACTCTTTATGGGTAAAAGCGGGGCCTGCAGGGTGAATGACACTGTGTCACAGGAAGTCATTTGGGTGGGGGAAGGGCGTGGTTAACCAAAATATAGTGGGAGTGGAGGACTGTGTAGTCAGGCGATAGATACAATTCTCTGCAGCCGAGAGTGCAAGTCCAGAAGGCGGTAGAGTCTGCCCAGTCCCAGGATTCGGGAAATCTATCTTTGGCTGTAGAGGAGGTACCAATGACATAGGTAGGATTAAGAAAGATGTTTTATTTAGGTAGTATGAGCAACTAGGGGCTAACTTAAAAAGCAAATCCTCAAAAGGTAAAAAAAACCTCTGGATTAGTGCCTGAGCCACGAGCAAATTAGAGTAAGCTAAATAAGGTGAGTTAAATACACGAGTCCATGATAGGTGTGGGAGAAGTGGGTTTCGATTCATGGGTCACTGGCATCAATACTAGGGAAAGTTGGAGGTGTACCACTGGAGTTGGCTTCACTGAACCGTGCTGGGACCAAAGTTCTGGGGAATCGAATAACTAGGGCTTTAAACTAAATAGTAGGGCTGAGGGTTCAAGTAATATTAATAAGAAGAATCTTTATTGTCACAAGTAGGCTTACATTAACACTGCAATGAAGTTACTGTGAAAATCCCCTGGTCGCCACATTCCGGCGCCTCTTCGGGTACACGGTGGGAGAATTCAGAATGTCCAAATTACCTAACAGCACATCTTTCGGGACTTGGGGGAGAAAACCGGAGTACCCGGAGGAAACCCACGCAGACACAGGGAGAACGTGCAGACTCCACACAGACTGTGACCCAAGCCGGGAACTGAACCTGGGACCCTGGCGCTGTGAAGGGATAGTGCTAACCACTGTGCTACCATGGTGCCCACGAGGAGAAAGATGTGATAGAGAGTGGACAAGATAAGAATGCAAGGTCGCAATAGGGGATGGATAGTCTGAGTGTTGGAGGAATGGATAATGTGTACAAACCTCAGTGCGTCATCAGATGGCTGCAAAAATAATAAAAATATATAATTAAAGGCCACTTATCTAAATGCACACAGCATTCACAACAAGATAGATGAATTGACAAACAAATGGAAGTAAACAATCTAATTGCCATTACAGCGACATGGCTTCAGAGTGACCAAGGCTGGGAACAGAGAACAGTAGTGGTTAAATTGGGCATAGTTCAGGAAGTTGGAGGTGCATGTAACAAGGGTAATGCAGTAATCACAGGCATCTTCAATCTACAGGGCAGCACGGCAGCCTTGTGGATAGCACAATTGCTTCACAGCTCCAGGGTCCCAGGTTCGATTCCGGCTTGGGTCACTGCCTGTGCGGAGTCTGCACATCCTCCCAGTGTGTGCGTGGGTTTCCTCCGGGTGCTCCGGTTTCCTTCCACAGTCCAAAGATATGCAGGTTAGGTGGATTGGCCATGATAAATTGCCCTTAGTGTCCAAAATTGCCCTTAGTGTTGGGTTGGGCTACTGGGTTATGGGGATAGAGTGGAGGTGTTAACCTTGGGTAGGGTGCTCTTTCCAAGAGCCGGTGCAGACTCGATGGGCCGAATGGCCTCCTTCTGCACTGTAAATTCTATGATCTACGTAGAGACTGAATAAACCTAACTAGCCGAAGACAAATTCCTGGAATGTATACGCAATAGTTTTGTCGAATAGTATATTGAGGAACCAACTAGATAATGGGCTATTTTAGATTTAGTACTGTGCAATAAGGGTTTATTAATTACCTTGTTGTAAAGGAAAGAGAAATGCTAAAATTTTACATTAGATTTGACGTTGAAGTAGTTCAATCCAATACTAGTGTTTTAAATCCAAACAAAGGAAACTATGATGGTATGAGAGGCAAAATGGTTGTGGTAAATTGGAAAACTACATTAAAAAGGTACAACAGTAGACTGGTAATAGATAGCATTTGAGAATTAATACATGATTTACAACAAATTTATATTCCTTTGAAGGCACAAATATTAACAAGAAAGGTAGAACGATAGACATGCGATAGGTAGCTTTTGAGAATTAATACATGGTTTACAACAAATTTATATTCCTTTTGAGGCACAAAGATTAGCAAGAAAGATGATCCAACCATGACTAACAAGTTAAAGAATGCATTAAATCAAAGGAAGAGGCTTTGCCATAAAAAAGTAGTCAGCCTGAGAATTGGGAGAATTTCAGAATTTAGCAAAGGAAGATCAAGAAACTGATAGGAGAGAGAAAGTTGAATATGAAAGTAAACTAACAAAAAAAAGTACTGTAAAAACTTCCATAGGAATGTAAAAAGGAAAATAGTAGCAAAGACAAATATGGGTCAATTTCAGGCAGAGTCAGGAGAACTTATAATGAGGAATAATGAAATGGCAGAAAAACTAATGTTACGATCCCAGCCAATGTTTCACTGAACAATCAGCTCCCAGAATGGATCCCTGGCTCAATATATACTATAACTTCTACTTATTTGTTTTGAGACGTGAATGAACATTGTCATAGGTTTGCCGATTAAAGTTTAATAATAGAATAAAAGATTTAATAAACAAGAAAAGATTTACTATAATATCATACTCCTTCACCCCACCTTCACAGATGTGCACAAAGTTTTAAGGATAACACTAAGTTACAAAATATATCTTATATGATAATGTTCTTGGTAAGTACATGGTTCATGTAAATCAATAGGCCACCCACACCACCCTCTAAAACCAAGTGGCAGGCGCCACCCAATGCATCATAAGACCATAAGACACAGGAGTAGAACTAGGCCATTCAGCTCATCGAGTCTGCTCTGCAATTCAATCATGGCTGATATGTTTTTCATCCCCATTCTTCTGCCTTCTCCCCAAAACCCCAAATCCACAACTCTGTGGATTTCTCATCAAATTCCCATAGATGTTTTGTCACATAGTGAGACAATTAGTCGCATTGGAATCTGACTTCCACCCAAATGTTTCCAAACCCCACTCAAAAAAACAAACAAATCTTGGAATTTTCTCCCAACTAACACCTTCTCTTGAATGCCTTCACCAAGGATCTACTTCCAGGATTACAATGTCTCCTTTCAGTATTCCTCTGCCTTGGATTATCGCATGCATTCAAGCTTCCATGCAATTTCTCAGGTATCCAGCCATGCCAACAGAACAACACTCCTTCACAGTTTGCATTGTGTTACCAACCTTAGAATTACTTCAGATGTCTGGCTTCTCACTAGCCACCTACACCAGGTCTGCACCTTTCTGCTCTCTTTAACTGGGAGCCTCTCTTTAACTTTAGTGAACAGCACCTTGTGCAGATTCCAGTCTTCCTGGTACTTCTCTTTCATTCCCTAGTTTCTATAGTTTCTAGAACTATCGGTTCTTTAGTCTTTACTTTATTTTGCCCTGCCTCTGCTGGCAGTTTCTGTGAGAGCTGCTTGCTTTCTTCTCAAGTACCTGGTTCCAACTGAACCACAAGTGCTTATGTTTTTCAATGTTGGCCCCTGGTTGCGAAGTAACAGCCTAGATTTTCTTAAAACCCTGTTTTCTTTCATGTCATAAGACTTTAAATACAACCCAGGCACAGTTTAAAGTGGGCAAAATCCACAGACACGCAGGCACGTTTGTTTATCATGCTGACCATAATTTTAACCCCTTCTTGTGCAGAAACACAATATTAAATTCAAAGCTACACATTGTCTCTAATACCCATAGATACAAATATAGATTACTGAAACTACGTCTGTTCCTGATGCTAATCAAATACTTATCTGTCTTTAACAGTGGAAGATACAAAACACCTCCCATGAATACTAGAGAACCAAGGGATTGGCAAAAACGAAGAACTTAAAGAAATCAGTATTAGTAAAAAGTGGAGAAATTTGTGATATTACCGGATAATCTCTATCCAGAATGTTGAAAGAGATGGCTGTAGTGATAGTGAATGCTTCAGTGGTCCGCTTCCAAAATTCTATACATTATGGAATGGTTCCCGTAGATCAGAAGGTGACAAATGTAACACCACTGATCAAAAAAGGAGGGAGAGAGAAAACAGACAGATGTTAATATGTTAGGAGGGGAAAATGGTGGAATCTATTTTAAAGGACATGATAATCGGACACATAGAAAGTAATGGATGATTAGACAGAGTCAAATGGATTTATGAAAGGGAAATAGTGTTTGATAAACCGGTTAGTGTTTTTGAGGATGGTACGAAGGCGGAACCAGTAGATGCAGTGTATTGGCTTTCGATAAGGTCCCAGACAAGAGGTTAGTAAGCCAAATTAGAGGATTGGTGGCAATATATTGGCATTATTTGAGAATTGGTTAACAGACAGAATTGGCAGGCTGTGGGACTTCTGGTGATTGGGATGAGCGCTGAGAAGTCGCAGGTCAGATGTCTCTCCTCCCACAAACCCGAAAGTACGCTCTTTCATCCGAAATAGCTCGCTAATACGAAGGATAAAACATCCCCACACCTCAACCATCAGCAACAGGAAGGGAAATGCCGAACAATAGCCATCCAGAGGCCGCATGGAAACGAGGTGTGGAAAAAGCCAGGAGAAACAAATGGCTGAGCCGATTGACGCACGAGGCAGTGCAAATAATAGCAAGGCTGGTCGCGACTTAGGAGAGTCTGAAGGTCTGCAGGGGAAAATCAATCAAGGTGCCTAAACCTGTATAACTGTAACTGGTAAGGTCACCGGATCAGGATCTACCAGGACATTGGGGCTGGCCTGGTCAAGCGCTGGGCAGAATTCAACATGGCGAATGCTGCCCTGTACAAGAGCAGCATAGTAAAGTTTGGGATTCTGTACCCAGCCAAATTCTGGGTCACACTCCAAGGCAGGGAGCACTTTTTCACGGCCCCAGCGGATGAGTACAAGTTTGTTCTGAAAAACGGGCTTGAGAAATGACAGCAGGGACAATGGTGAAGAGAACATCGAAAGAGACTTTTCTTGTCCATCTGTTAACTATGAACCAACTTGATGAACACTTTGCGCGGGACTGCACTGCCTCGTTCCGGGGTCGAGGGACGAAAGAGAAGAAGGAAAGAGCGAGGGCACCAGGGTGCAAGAAAGGGTGAGGGGGAAGGCAGGTAGGGAGCTCAGAGAACGGGCATCGGGAGGACACACAATTAACCTCAGAGGGGGGCCACCACACTAGCGGGCAAGCTAGCACCGGAAAGCGTGAAGGAAAGAGAGGCCGCGGCGCATCTTCCACAAGGGAGAGAGCGGCTGTCAAGGGGGGGGGGGGGGGAGGGGCCAGCCATCAGCAACAGGTGGACAACTAGGGTAAGAAACAGAGGGAAGGAAGCAGGGGGGTTACAGCTACAGGGAGTTGGGGTGGGGGAAGGGGAGAGAAATACCATAAAGGGAATGCAGGAACAAAGAAAACAAGGGCATTAGGCTGGCTGCAACAAAAAATAAATAATAATAATCTTTATTGTCGCAAGGAGGCTTACATTAACACTGCGATGAAGTTACTGTGAAAAGCCCCTCGTCGCCACATTCCTGTGTTTGTTCAGGTACATGGAGGGAAAATTCAGAATGTCCAAATTATCCAACAGCAAGTCTTGTGGGAGGAAACCGAGCACCCGGAAGAAACCCACACAGACACAGGGAGAATGTGCAGACTCCACACAGACAATGACCCAAGCCGAAAATCGAATCTGGGGCCATGGCACTTTGAAGCAAAAGTACTAACTACAACGCAGCAACGTAGAATAAGATGGCACCGCAATGAACCACTTTGGAGAGTCCCTGAACAAAGGGAAACCCAGGAGTGCAGGGGCTCATCCATATGGTGAAGACTGTGATCAGGGGTGAAGTTATTGCCAACAAAGCATGAAGAGAGGGAAGAGAGGGCGGCTAGGCAACAGTTAGTCGACTCCATACTGGAAGTAGACCGGCGATATTCCTACGCCCCGACTGTAGAGCTCCTGGAGGAGGGGGATAAGCTACAGATGGACTTTGACCTACTCTCGACAAGGAAAGCGGTACACCAACTCTGCGAGGCAGGGAGGACCCTGTACGAGCACGGAGACAAAGCCAGTCACCTGCTGGCTCACCAGCTGAGAAAGCAGGCAGCCACGAGGGACATAGCTCAGGTTAGAGACAGCGAAGGCAAACTAGTAGTGGAGCTGGAAAAGGTAATCGAAGCACAAGGGCTGCACAACTTCGAGCCCCCATTAGGGGACTAGAGGATTAAGTAGTTCCTCGACAGACTGGACATGCCAATGGTGGGGGGGTGGGGTCGGAAATGGGGGCTGGAAGCAAAGCTAGAACTGGGAGAAGTCACTGAGAGCATCAAATCCATACAGGCGGGGAAGGAACAGGGACCAGACAGATTCCCGGTAGACTTCTACAAAATATTTGTGATGGCAGAGGCCCCACACCTGCAGGATATGTTCCCAGATTTGCTGACGAGGAGCCCACTGCCACCTACGCTAGCACAAGCCACAATCTCATGACTGCACTGGGATCCACAAATGGGACCTGACCAGCCTGATGGAGATAGTAAAAATGGACCTGCAGAGATGGAACCACTCCCACGCTCCCTGGCAGGGAAAGTGGAGGCGATCAAGATGAACGTACTGCCCAGCTTCCTCTTCCTGTTCAGATCCTTTGCGATCTACATCCTCTCTCCCTCCCTCCCCCCCCCCCTCCCCCCCCCCCAACCACCTCCAAGGCCTTCTTCACTGTGTGGGGGCGAGGGGAAGAATGCAAGGATCCCAAAAAGAGTACGGCAGAGAACCATTGGCAGCCTAGCCCTCCCAAACCTGCATATTACCACTAGGTGGCAACCGCGGAGAGGGTAAAGGGGTGGATAAAAGAGCCAGAAGCCGAGGGTGGTTATGGAGGAGGGGTCCTGCAGGGGGACCTCACTCCGGGCCCTAGCCACGGCGGCATTCCATCCCCACCGAATAGCTACTCAACGAGCCCAGTGGTGATAGCAACACTCCGGTCGTGGAACCAGCTGCGACAGCACTTAGGGCTAACCAAACGAGGACACAACCACGACCGCCGCAACAATCATTGTTAGAGGGCCTACTGGAAAGAGGCATCCTAGGGAATGGAAACTGTGGCGACATGATCGAGTGGATGGGCAGGCACTCTTTCCCAGGGTGGAGGGATCAGTCACCAGGGGGCAGAGGTTTAAGGTCCGTGGGCATAGTTTAGAGGAGATGTGCAAAGCAGACCTTTTACGCAGAGGGTGGTGAGTGCCTGGAACACTTTGCCAGGGGAGGTTGTGGAAGCAGATACATTAACCAGCGTTCAAAAGGCATTTTGACAAACATGGGCAGGATGGGTATAGACAGATAAAGCACAAGGAGATGCTGAGGGTTGGTATCATGACCGGTACAGGCTTGGAGGCCATAGGGCCTGTTCCTGTGCTGTTATTTGAGAGATTGGATGTAGGGGCAACTACTTGGGAGGGCTAACACACAAGTGAACGAGACAAGAAAAAAATGGGAGGACGACTTGGGATTTGAAATAGGGTGGGGACTCTGGAGCCGACTTAACTAGAACCCGAATGAGCAGGTTCTTCCCGGAGGTGGAGGACAAATGCGAATGGTGCCAAGGAGGCCTGGCCAACCACACCCACATGCTCTGGTCTTGCCCCAGACTTGTTGGGTTTTGAACAGCCTTCTCCGAGGCAATGTCCAAGGTGATAGGGATGAGGGTGGAGCCCGGCCCAAGAGTGGTAGTCTTTGTGGTATCAGAACAATCAGATCTCTTCATGGGGAGGAGGGCCAACGCCCTTGCCTCCCTAATCGCCCGCCATAGAATCCCGCTCGGCTGGTGATCAGCAGCACCATCCAAAGCTGCCGATTGGCTGTCCGACCAATCGGAATTTCTCCAGATGGAGAAAATTAAATTTGGCATCTAGGGGTCGGAAGAGAGCTTCCACAAAACATGGGAACCATTCACCCAGTTGTTCTAAGGCCTGTTTGTGGCCAACAGCCGATAAGCCAGAGGAAGGAAGACGGTAGCCATGGTATAACAATGAAAGGGGGGGGGGGGGGGCACGGAATAGAGGCATGGAGCCAAACCATGCCCAAAGAACAAAATATAAGGCATCACGCCAACCCAATAGGAACAGGATATAAGAGCTGATGAAGGACAACGGCTCGCCAGACAACTAGAAAGGGGGGGGGGGGGGGGGGTCAGGAAGAAAAGGGGAAGAGCAAAGCTTAGCAGAACTAAAAGCCCACTGGAAAACGTAAAAATAGCTGTAACCGTTGTAAATAATGAATGATAACCAATGTAAATAACGGAAGACGACCGATGTATATATACATATTTTTTTGTTTTTAAATGTATGTTCACGTTTATTTTTGTTCTGTATAATATGAAAAATCCTTAATAAAAACACTTGCATTTAAAAAAAATGGCAGGCTGTGACTAGTTCCAGGATCAGTGCTTAGGCCCCAGCTATTCACAATACTCAATGCATTCTATGCTCAGTTCGAGCAGGAAACCATGCATCCGCTGTAGAGTGCCCCAGCAGCCCCAGACACACCAATACCTAATTTCACAGCTTCCAAAATCGGATCGGCTTTCCTGAATGTGAACCCTCGGAAGGCGACAGGTCCGGACGGATCCCTGGTCGTGCACTGCACGGACCAGCAGGCACATGTGTTCGTGGACATCTTCAACCTGTCCCTACTCTGCTCCAAGGTCACCACCTGCTCCAGAAGACCACCATCATACCCGTGCCAAAGAAGAACCAGGCAACATGCCTCAATGACTACCATCTGGTGGCCCTAACTTCAGTCGTAATGAAGTGCTTCGAGAGGTTGGTCATGAAGCACATCAACTCATACTCCCAGAATGCCTAGATCCACTGCAATTTGCATACTGCCCAAACTGGTCTACAGCAGATGCCATATCCTTGACCCTACACTCATCCCTGGAGCATCTTGACAACAAGGACTCCTACATCAGACTCCTATTTATTGACTACAGCTCCGCCTTCAATACCATAATCCCAGCCAAGCTCATATCAAAGCTCCAAAACCTAGGGCTCTTTACTCTGCAACTGGATCCTCGACTTTCTGACCCATAGACCACAGTCAGTAAGAATCAACAACAACACCTCCTCCACGATAGTCCTCAATACCTACGTACGTAGCCCCCTACCATACTCCTTATACACACAAGACTGCGTGGCAAAATTTGTTTCCAACTCCATCTACAAGTTTGCTGACGACATGACCATAGTGGGTCGGATCTCGAACAATGGCAAGTCTGAATATAGGAGGGAGACAGAGAACCTAGCGGAGTGGTGTACGACAACAATCTATCCCTCAATGCCAGCAAAATTAAAGAGCTGGTCATTGACTTCAAGAAGCAAAGTACTGTACGCACCCCTCCCTGTCAGCATCAACGGGGCCAAGGTGGAGATGGTGGACAGCTTCAAATTCGTATGTGTGCACATAACCAAAAATATGTCCTGGTCCACCCACGTTGACGCTACCACTAAGAAAGTACAACAGTGCCTTTACTTCCTCAGGAAACTAAGGAAAGTTGGCATGTCCACAACTGACTCCTATCAACTTTTACAGATGCACCCTGGAAAGCATCTTAGCACACTGGGCTAAATCGCTGACTTTTAAAGCAGACCAAGGCAGGCCAGCAACACAGTTCAATTCCCAAACCAGCCTTCCCGAACAGGCACCGGAATGTGGCGACTAGGGGCTTTTCACAGTCACTTCATTGAACCCTACTTGTGACAATAAACGATTTTCATTTTAATTTCATTTGGCCGCATCACAGTCTGGTATGGCAACTGCTCGGCCCAAGACCGCAAGAAACTTCAGATATCGTGAACACAGCCCAGTCCATCACACGACCCCGTCTCCCATTCATTGACGATCTACACCTCCCGCTGCCTTGGGAAAGCGGGCAGCATAATCAAAGACCCCTCCCACCCGGCTTACTCACTCTTCCAACTTCTTCCATCGGGCAGGAGATACAGAAGTCTGAGAACGCGCACGAACAGGTTCAAAAACAGCTTCTTCCGCTGTTACCAGATTCCTAAACGACCCTGTTATGGACTGACCTGATTAATACTACACTCCTGTATGCTTCACCCGATGCCGGTGTCGATGTATTTACATTGTGTACCTTGTGTTGCCCTATTATATATTTTCTTTTCATGTACTAAGTAATCTGTTTGAGCTGCTCGCAGAAAAATAATTTTCGCTGTACCTCGGTACACGTAACAATAAACAAATCCAAATCTGTATCAAAAATTTGGATGTGGGGACAAAATGTAATATTTTCAAATTTGTTAATGACACAAATTAGCTCAGAACATGAGTTGTGAGGAGGATGCAGAGAGGCTTCAAGGCGATTTGGACAGGCTAAGTAAATGCACAAGAACATGGCAGATGGGATATAATGTGGAAAAATGTGAAGTTATACACTGATAGGAAAAACAAAAAAATCACGGTATTTCTTAAACAGGGAGAGATTGGGAAGTGTTGATGTCAAAAGGGATCAGAGTGTACTTGTTCATAAGTCATTGAAAGCTAACATGCATGTGTAGCAAGCAATTAGTAAGGCAAATGGCATATTGACCTGTATTACAAGAGGATGAGTATAAGAGTAACTAAGTCTTGCTGCAATTGTACAGAGTCCTGGCGAGATCGCATCTGGAGTACGGTGTACAGTTTTAGTCTCCTTATCTAAGGAAGGATTGAGGGAGTGCATCAAAAGTTCACCAGACTGATCCCTGGATTGGATGAATTGTCTCATGAGGGGAGATTGAGGAAGCTGGACCAATATTCTCTCGAGTGTGGTAGGATGAGAGGTGATCTCATTGAAGCATACAAAATTCTTACACAGCTCAATAGGGTAGATGCAAGAAGTATTTTTCCCCTGGCTAGGGGGTCCAGAACCAGGGGATACATCTCCAAAGAAGTAGACCATTTAGTACTGAGGTGAGGAGGAATTTATTCACTCAGAGGGTGGTGAATTTTCAGAATTCTCTACCTCAGGTCTGTGGAGGCTCAATCATTGAGTGTATTAAAGACAGAGATGGACAGATTTTGAGATATTAAAAAATATCAAGGGGTATTATACGAAGAGGTAAAAGATCAGCCATGATCAAGTCGAATGGATGAGCAGGAAAGGGGCAGACGGTCCTATCGCTGTCCCTGAGCTCTGAAAGAATTGTTTCCCCAAGTGGAGAATCTCCTCAGGCCTTTACAGTTCCCAAAGGTTCATTTTCATTTCAACCACCCAACAACCTCATTAGAATAGCAAAGAGGAGTACAATCAAGTTATTTAGTTAACACTGCGAGTAGGCGACTTCCGGGTGCGGCTATGCAGAGCTAGGTCGCATATTCGGTAGCTCCTGCTTGGAACGGACTTTTGGGCTCGTTACAGGGCCCCCACGGCATTTGT
The DNA here is from genome assembly GCF_047496885.1 of Scyliorhinus torazame. Lineage (NCBI taxonomy): Eukaryota > Metazoa > Chordata > Chondrichthyes > Carcharhiniformes > Scyliorhinidae > Scyliorhinus > Scyliorhinus torazame. The sequence goes on from NC_092710.1 coordinate 208,708,522, forward strand.
TTGCCATTTCCCGGTGTGGGAAGAAGGCTGCAGCATTCCCCCGACAGTGTCCCCCAGGAAGGGTATGTCTCTTGGTTGCGAGACACGGCAGAAACAGTAAAAGATTTGGCTGCAACTGCAGGATAAACAGGGCCTCTTCCAGCATGCAGGCGGGGGAAGGGCAAGCTTAAAGCTGCAAGCTGACCTGAGGGCCTGTATCAAAGGTGAATTCTAGCAGCAGAGGGAACAACTGTGAAAAGATCTCATCAAGGCCACTGAAGGGACTTCCAGTTGCGGTGATGCCTAGCTAGCCGCACACTTCGGCGGCTCCAGCTCAGACGGACCTTCGGGCTCTTTTAAGAGCCCCAACGGGGAATTTTTCGACGACGCAACCCGGTGTGGGGTGTGTGAGAAGGGAGTCCCCCCCAAACGAAGGAGGAAAAAACCGGCGGCGGTGGCTGCAGCGCGAGGAATCGTCGACCAAAGGGTCAGAAAGAGAGAAGTACAAGATGGCGGCGGAGAAAGCGCAGGCGACATGGGGGCCTGAGCAGGATGAAATCGTGAGACGGTGCGTGGAGCTGCTGAAGAGGGAGGTGCTGACCCCGATGCTACAGGCAATTGAGGAGCTCAAGGAGACATTAAAGACCCAGGAGACTGAGCTCCGCGTGGTGGAGCAGAAGGTGACAGATATTGAGGACGAGATCCTGGGCCTGGCGGTTAAGACTCAGACGCACAAGGCACTTCATAAAAGGTGTACTGAAAGGATCGAGGCCCTAGAAAACGGAGCGCGAAGGAAGAACCTTCGGATACTAGGTCTCCCTGAGGGTGTGGAAGGAGTGGACTGTGGAGAGTACGCAAGTAAGATGCTGAGCTCACTGATGGGTGCTGAGGCCCCTGCGGGCCCCATGGAGGTGGAGTGGGCAAATCGGATTCCGGCGAGAAGACCAAAAGCGGGAGAACCACCGAGGGCGATAATCGTGCGATTTTACCGCCTTAAGGTCAGAGAAGAGGTCCTGAGATGGGCTAAAAAGGTGCGGAGTAGCAGATGGGAGAATGCTGTGGTACGGATATACCAGGATTGGAGTGCGGAGGTGGCGAGAAGGAGGGCGAGCTTCAACCGAGCCAAAGAGGTGTTGCATAAAAGGAAGGTGAAGTTTGGGATGCTGCAGCCGGCAAGACTATGGGTTACGTATCAGGAGAGACACTATTATTTCGAGACGGCGGAAGAAGCATGGTCCTTCATCAAAGAAGAGAAATTGGACCGGAACTGAGGGACTGATGCTGCAGGAAATGTTATTGTTATTGTTTTTGTTAATGTTACGGTGGAAGTGAATTAAGAAGTAAACAGGGAAGGGGGAGACATTGGGGAAATGTGGGCGCCGGTGAGGGGGGAAAGACGGGACATAGTCGGAGAATGGGGAAGGAGAGGGGGAGGGGAAAGGGAGCTGCGCCATAAGAGGCGGGTCAGGTAAAGGGATGTTCCCGCGCCAGAAAGAATAAGGCGGGAAGACAGGCGCAAGGCGGATGGGAGTTCCCCCACCCGGGGGGGGGTCGAGGAGTGAGCAGGAGTAGCCGGGGTCAGTTGAAGTCAGCTGACTTACGGAAGTGATATGGGGGGAGCAATCATGCTAGATAGGGATCTAGCGGGGAGGGGGAGGGGGACAACTGGGTTGCTGCTGCGGAAATCCAAAAGGAAATGGCTAAAGAGTGGGTGGGCGGGGATGGTGCGACACGTTGGGGGAGCGAGCGGGAGCGCGGAGGCGGGATATGGGACTGGCCTAGAGAAGGTAATGGCTAGTCGACACGGGAGGGGGGCAGGTAGCCCCCTAGTGAGGCTGATCACGTGGAACGTGAGAGGCCTGAACGGACTGATAAAAAGGGCCCGAGTGCTCGCGCATTTGAAAGGACTAAGGGCAGACGTGGTTATGCTCCAAGAGACGCACCTAAAGGTGGCGGACCAAGTTAGGCTAAGGAAAGGATGGGTGGGACAGGTGTTCCACTCAGGATTGGACGCAAAGAACAGAGGGGTGGCCATTTTGGTGGGGAAACGGGTAGCATTTGAAGCAAAGAACATTGTAGCAGATAGCGGAGGTAGATATGTAATGGTGAGCGGTAGGCTGGAAGGAATGGAGGTCGTGTTGGTTAATGTGTATGCCCTAAATTGGGACGATGCGGGATTCATGAGACGGCTGCTGGGGCGTATACCGGACCTGGAGGCAGGAAACTTGATTTTAGGAGGGGACTTTAATACGGTGCTGGACCCGGGGCTAGATAGATCCAGCTCAAGGACCGGAAGAAGGCCGGTAGCGGCCAAGGTACTTAAGGGGTTTATGGACCAAATGGGGGGAGTGGATCCATGGCGATTTCTTAGACCTAGGGCTAGGGAGTTTTCCTTCTTCTCCCATGTCCATAAAGTGTACTCCCGGATAGATTTTTTTGTGTTGGGAAGGTCGTTGATCTCTAGGGTGGAAGAAGCGGAGTACTCAGCCATAGCGGTTTCGGATCATGCCCCACATTGGGTGGACCTGGAAGTAGGAGAGGACAGGGAGCAGAGAGCACTCTGGCGATTAGATGTGGGACTGATGGCGGATGAGGGAGTGTGTGCAAGAGTGCGGGGGTGTATTGAGAGATACCTGGAGGTCAATGACGACGGCGAGGTCCCTGTGGGAGTGGTCTGGGAAGCATTAAAAGCGGTGGTCAGAGGAGAGCTGATCTCTATTGGGGCCCACAAAAGGAAAACAGAGGCCAAGGAAAGGGAAAGATTACTGGGGGAGATTTTAAGGGTGGACAGGGAATTTGCAGAGACCCCGGAGGAGGAATTGTACAGGGAGAGGAGACGACTCCAGACCGAGTTTGACCTTCTGACCACCAGAAAGGCGGAGGTGCTGTGGAGGAAGGCACAGGGGAGGAGGTATGAATATGGGGAAAAGGCTAGTCGCCTGTTGGCGCATCAATTGCGAAAGAGGGCAGCAGCGAGGGAGATAGGAGGAATTAGAGACGAAAGGGGAGACACGGCGCGAAGGGCAGGAAAGATAAATGAGGTGTTCAAGACCTTCTATGAGGAACTGTATAGGTCTCAACCCCCAGAGGGAGAGGAGGGGATGCGGCAGTTCCTGGACCAATTGAGGTTCCCGAAAGTGGAGGAGCAGGAGGTGGCAGGCCTGGGGGCGCCGATTGAGGTGGACGAGGTTATTAAGGGACTGGGAAGTATGCAAGCAGGGAAGGCCCCGGGGCCAGACGGGTTCCCGGTGGAATATTACAGAAAATATGTGAACTTGTTGGCCCCGTTGATGGCGAGGACGTTCAATGAGGCCAGGGAAGGGGGGGACTCTACCCCCGACGTTGTCGGAGGCGATGATATCGCTAATTTTGAAGAGGGACAAAGATCCGTTGCAGTGCTGGTCCTATAGACCTATTTCACGATTGAACGTGGACGCCAAATTGCTGGCAAAGGTACTGGCATCGAGGATAGAGGACTGTGTCCCGGGGGTGGTGCACAAAGACCAGACAGGGTTCGTAAAAGGGAGACAACTGAATGTTAACGTGCGACGACTATTAGGGGTGATAATGATGCCCCCAGTGGAGGGGGAGGCAGAGATAGTGGCGGCAATGGACACAGAGAAAGCATTTGATAGGGTGGAGTGGGAGTATTTATGGGAAGTGTTAAGGAGGTTTGGGAACGGGTTTATTAGCTGGGTTAGACTTCTTTATGGGGCTCCAACGGCAAGCGTAGTTACAGGTCGACATAGATCGGAGTATTTCCGATTATACAGGGAACAAGACAGGGATGCCCGCTGTCTCCATTGTTGTTCGCGTTGGCAATTGAACCTCTGGCCATGGCGTTGAGAGACTCCAGGAAATGGAGAGGGGTGATTAGAGGGGGAGAAGAACACCGAGTCTCGTTATACGCAGATGACCTATTGTTATACGTGTCGGACCCAGCGGGGGGGGATGATAGAGGTTATGCGAATTTTGAGGGGGTTCGGGGAATTCTCAGGGTATAGGCTAAACATGGGGAAGAGTGAATTATTTATGATACATCCAGGGGACCAGATTGGAGAGATAGAAGGCTTACCGCTAAGGAAAGTGGAAAGAAACTTCCGATACCTGGGGATTCAGATCGCTAGGAGCTGGGGAACCTTGCACAGACTTAATCTGACACGGCTGGTAGAACATATGGAGGAGGACTTCAAGAGGTGGGACATGCAGCCTCTATCGCTGGCGGGCAGGGTGCAAGCAATTAAGATGATGGTCCTCCCGAGGTTCTTATTTGTATTTCAATGTCTCCCTATACTAATCACCAAGACCTTTTTTAATAAAATAGATAGGAGCATCACGAGCTTCGTGTGGGCAGGGAAAGTTCCGAGAGTAAGGAGGGGGTTCCTTCAGCGTAGTAGGGACAGAGGAGGACTGGCACTACCGAACTTGGGTGATTACTATTGGGCCGCCAATGTGGCAATGATACGTAGATGGATAATGGAGGGTGAGGGAGCGGCGTGGAAAAGACTGGAGAGAAAGTCCTGTAAAGGGACGAGTTTAGAGGCGCTGGTGACGGCGCCGCTACCGTTCTCACCGAAAAGGTTTACCACGAACCCGGTGGTGGGGGCAACACTGAATATCTGGGGACAGTGGAGGCGACAGAGAGGGGTGCGGGGAGCCCTGGTGGGGTCCCCTATCAGGAACAACCATAGGTTCGCCCCAGGAAGAATGGATGGAGGATTTCAGAGCTGGTACCAGTTGGGAATTAGGAAGGTGGGAGATTTATTTATAGATGGGACTTTTGCGAGCTTGGGAGCATTGGAGGAAAAGTATAAGTTGCCCCGGGGAAATTTCTTGCGATACATGCAGGTGAGGGCGTTTACTAGACAACAGGTGAGGGAATTTCCGTTGCTCCCGACACAGGGGATACAGGACAGGGTGCTTTCAGGGGTGTGGGTCGGAGAGGGCAAGGTGTCAGAGATTTATAGAGAGATGAGGGAAGAGGGGGAGGAGTCGGTGGGCGAACTAAAAGGAAAGTGGGAAGAAGAATTAGGGGAGGAGATAGAGGAGGGTATGTGGGCTGATGCCCTAAGCAGGGTAAATTCCTCTTCCTCATGCGCCAGGCTTAGCCTGATCCAATTTAAGGTGCTACATAGAGCACACATAACGGGGGCTAAGATTGAGCAGGTTCTTTGGAGTGGAGGACAAATGTGGGAGGTGTGGCGGGAGCCCGGCAAACCACGCACATATGTTTTGGGCGTGCCCGGCACTGGAAGGGTATTGAAAGGGAGTGACGGGAGTGATTTCGCAGGTGGTGAAGGCCCGGGTCAAACCAGGCTGGGGGTTAGCTCTATTTGGAGTTGCGGAAGAGCCGGGAGTGCAGGAGGCGAAAGAGGCCGATGTCGTGGCCTTTGCGTCCCTAGTAGCCCGGCGCAGGATCCTACTCATGTGGAAGGAGGCGAAACCCCCCGGACTGGAGGCCTGGGTAAATGATATGGCGGGGTTCATTAAACTGGAGCAGATAAAGTTTGCCCTGAGAGGATCGGCTCAAGGGTTCACCAGGCGGTGGCAGCCATTTCTCGACTACCTAGGGGAACGTTAGAGGGAAGACAGATGACCAGCAGCAGCAACCCAGGGGGAGGGGTTAGTTTAGTTTAGGTCAATAGACAATGGGGTTTTGTTACCTGTGTATTGTTAAAAATTTCTGTTTTGTCATTGTTTCGTTTGCTTTGTAAGAGGGAAATATTGTTGTTTGGAAAAAAATTTCAATAAAATATATATTTTTTAAAAACACTGCAAGCAGGCATGGTGTGAAGTAATTGTGGAATGGATGACTAAAGTTTTACAGGTACAGGATCATAAATCCAGGTGACTGAAAATTGGACATTTACACAAGTACATAAGAACTAGGAGCAGGAGTAGGCCATCTGGCCCTTTGAGCCTCTTCCGCCATTCAATGAGATCTTGGCTGATCTTTTGTGGACACCGCCCGAACACCATAACCCTTTACTCTTCAAAAAACTATCTATCTTTATCTTGAAAACATTTAAATGAAGGAGCCTCAACTGCATCGCTGGGCAGGGAATTCCATAGGTTCACAACCCTTTGGGTGAAGAAGTTCCTCTTAAACTCAGTCCTAAATCTTCTTCCCCTTATTTTGAGGCGATGCCCCTAGTTCTGCTTTCATCCGCCTGTGGAAACTACCTCCCCGCATCTATCCTATCTATTCCCTTCATAATTTTATATGTTTCTATAAGATCCCCCTGCATCCTTCTAAATTGCAACGAGTACAGTCCAAATCTACCCAACCTCTCCTCATAATCCAACCCCCTCACCTCTGGGATTAACCTAGTGAATCTCCTCTGCACATCCTACAGCGCCAGTACGTCCTTTCTCAGGTAAGCGCTGGTTTAGCTCAGTGGGCTAGACAGCTGTTTCGTAATGCAGAACAAGGCCAGTAGCACCGGTTCAATTCCCGTACCAGCTTATCCGATCAGGCACCGGAATGTGGCGACTACGGGATTTTCACAGCAACTTCATACTTGTGACAATAAAAGATTATTAGGGCAGCATGGTAGCATAGTGGTTAGCACTGTTTCTTCACAGCTCCAGGATCTCAGGATCAATTCCCGGCTTGGGTTACTGTCTGTGTGGAGTCTGCACTTTCTCCCAGTGTGTGCGTGGGTTTCCTCCGGGTGCTCCGGTTTCCTCCCACAGTCCAAAGATGTGCGGGTTATGTAGCTTGGCCATGCAAAAAATTGCCCTTAAAACAGGTTAAGTGGGGGTTACTGGGTTACGGGCATAGGATAGAGACGTGGGCTTGGCCAGGATGCTCTTTGTAGGGTCCGGTGCAGACTCGATGAGCCGAATGGCCTCCTTCGGCACTGTAAATTCTATGAAAACTGAACACAATACTCCAGGTGTGGCCTCACTAACACCTTATACAGTTGCAGCATAACCTCCTTAGTCTTAAACTCCATCCTAGCAATGAAGGACAATATTTCATTTGCCTTCTTAATCACCTGTAAACCAACTTTTTGCAACTCATGCACTAGGACTCCCAGGTCCCTCTGCACAGCAGAATGTTCTAATATTTTATCATTTAAACAATAATCCCTTTTGCTATTATTCCTACCAAAATGGATAACCTCACAATTGTCAATATTTAATTCCATCTGCCAGACCCTAGCCTATTCACTTAAACTATCCAAATCCCTCTGCAGACTTCAGTATCTTCTGCACTTTTTGCTTTACCACTCATCTTAGTGTAGTCTGCAAACTTGGGACACATTGCACTTGGTCCCCAACTCCAAATCATCTATGTAAATTGTGAACAATTGTGGCCCAACACTGATCCCTGAGGAACACCACTAGCTACTGATTGCCAACCAGAGAAACACCCATTAATCCCCACACTTTGCTTTCTATTAATTAACCAATCTTCTATTTTTTTAAGGCAGCACGGTAGCATTGTGGATAGCACAATTGCTTCACAGCTCCGAGGTCCCAGGTTCGATTCCCCGCTGGGTCACTGTCTGTGCGGAGTCTGCACATCCTCCCTGTGTGCGCGTGGGTTTCCTCCGGGTGCTCCGGTTTCCTCCCACAGTCCAAAGATGTGCAGGTTAGCTGGATTGGCCATGATAAATTGCCCCTTAGTGTCCAAAATTGCCCTTAGTGTTGGATGGGGTTACTGGGTTATGGGGATAGGGTGGAGGTGTAGACCTTGGGTAGGCTGCTCTTTCCAAGAGCCGGTGCAGACTCGATGGGCCGAATGGCCTCCTTCTGCACTGTAAATTCTATGATAATCTATTCATGCGACTACTTTACCCTTAACGCCATACATCATTATCTTATGCAACAAGCGGTTGTGTGGCGTCTTGTCAAAAGCTTTCTGGAAATCCAGATATACAACATCCATTGGCTCCCTGTTGTCTACCGCACTGGTAATGTCCTCAAATAAATCCACTAAATTAGTTAGGCACGGCCTGCCCTTTATGAGCCCATGCTGCTTTTGTCCAATAGGACAATTTCCATCCAGATGCCTTGCTATTTCTTCCTTGATGATAGATTCCAGCATCTTCCCTACTACCGAAGTTAAGCTAACTGGCCTATAATTACCCACTTTCTGCATACCTCCTTTTTTAAACAATGGTGTCATGTTTGTTAATTTCCAATCCGCTGGGACCACCCCAGAGTCTAGTGAATTTTGGTAAATTATCACGAGTGCATTTGCAATTTCCCTAGCCATCTTTTTTAGTACCCTGGGATGCATTCCATCAGAGCCAGGAAACTGGTCTACCCTTAGCCACATTAGCTTGCCCATTTCTACCTCCTTAGTGATAACATTTGTCTCAAGGTCCTCACCTGTTATAGCCTCATTATTATCGGTCACTGGCATGTCATTTGTGTCTTCCACTGTGAAGACCGGCCCAAAAAACCTGTTCAGTTCCTCAGCCATTTCCTCACAACTGCCCGGATGTCATCCTTAAGTAACAGAGCTACATCACCTCACTTACCATCCACGCTGTCCTTCCGAATAGTTTGATACCCTTGGATATTTAACTCCCAGTCGTGACCATCCTTTAACCATGTTTCAGTAATGGCCACTAAATCATAGTCATTCACGATGATTTGCGTCATCAACTCATTTACCGTATTCCGAATACTACGAGCATTCAGATAAAGTACCCTTATGTTGGCTTTTGTACCTCCGTTTTGAATCTTAACACCTCTATTAGTAACCTCTCCCAAGTTATTTTTCCTTTTAACTTTTCTCCTAATTTTCCTCATCGTTGAACCCATATCTTCACGTAATAACCTGCTGCTTTGCTTTCCATTTATGTTTTTACTTCCCGTTTTATTCCTTTTAGTAGTACTGGGCCTATTCACTGAGCTCTCCTCTGGTCTAACTGTATGGCTGGGAAATTCCTTCTAGTGGCTCCCACTCAAGCACAAACAATTTATTGTAAGTTTAGTGGGACCCCCATTTGGAGGCAAAGAGCATCTGCCATATTTACAACAAAGCAACACAGATCTCAACCAGCTCCTCCTGGCTTACCATATAGAGCGGTCTTTCTTTCTTTCAAAATTGCCCTTTGCAATTCTTACTTGGAAAAATACCCTCACCAATCTACATGCCCGACCAGCCCTGTCCTGAATTGCCCAGGCATGGACTCGGTCCCAAGGTAGCCAGTTTCTTTTTTTAAATATACACGATAGTAGAAAGGAGGACATAATTGACCTACAGAGGGATATGGAACAAGGGATGTAGAGCTAAAAATCATATCAGAAAAATATTAACTGAATACTAACTAAAGATGGATTAAACCGCTGAAACGTAATGGCATGCATTTTAGGCTCTTCAGGGTAGGTAAGGAGACAAATTTTTTAATACTTCATAATGTTGCAAACTGTGAATCTGCAGACCAACCTGTTATACCCCTTCAATAAGGAATAAACCAAGTAACTATGAACCAGCTTGTCTGACATTTGTTCAGAAAACCGATGGAATCCATTATACAAGATAAAATTAGTATGTATTTAAAGATGTGTGGGTTATTCAAGAAAATCCAGTACAATTATGTTCTAAACACAAGAGGGCCATTCTGACATTAGTATAAAGCATGCAAAAATGCATTCCTAATTTTAATTTTCATTTAAGTGAACAGAAATAAAAATTGGGGGAATATTTAAAGGGATGTTGTTAACAAAGTCACATTTATTTCTCATCTCTAGTTGCCCCAAGAACGTTTTTATGATTTGCCACCTTAATCTGCCACGGCACTCACTAAAAAGTTCCTTGCATTATGCTGTCACGTAGAGAATCAAGGATATCATTTCAGCACTGATAAAGTAATGACAAAATGTGCCAAAGTCAAGACTGTGTGCAAGTGGGAGGGTCATTTGAAGGCAAAAATGCTCTTGCTGCATTACTGCTCTGTTCTTCTTGGTAGTAGAGATTGTGGGACAGGAAAGTAGTCTTTAAATTAGCTAAACCCAATGCTACAGTGCATCCAAAGACTGTAAGTACTGGAAGGTGTGCCAGCGACGGAAGGTAATATTATGCCTGAATATGCCAAAACACTGATATAATAGCTGTATATTGTATTGTTCAATATTGCTATCTATTGGTTGAACGCACATAACACAAAAGGAGAAGTTGATGTTGCAATTCCGATGTTATAACAGCTTTAATTCTTTCTGATGCTGCAGCTTTTAGATGTTTTGTTCGAAACTCACAAAACTACTTTGAAGCTTTTACTGCAACGGATAGAGGAATCTTGACCACTGGAGCTTAATCCTGGGTATCCTGAAGTAGACTTAACACAAACAACTACAGGAGTGCTATGGGGAAGAACTTTCCCTGCCACAGAATGCATCTCTGACCTTGATGGCATTCCATGGCGGGAATCATTTAAATAGCCTTTGCTCAGCAGCTGACTGCCACATTATAGCATAGGTGTCAGCTCTGAAGCGGGTCCAAATTGAATTTAATAATTGTATTTGCAAGCTGGGTAATTAAATCAATTCAATGCAATTCCCTTCATAAGAATTGAAAATTAACTCTCCTCCTCACACATAGCAAAACCAGACGTCAGATTGGCAATGTTTGCTGGCACCAGATTAGTGACTGAAAACCAGTACTCTGGCCCTGGAATCCATGTGGAAACTCCAAACAAACACCAGCTTCTCTCCACCTCTGTTCTCCAGCTTCTTAATCCCAAGGAGATCATTCCTTTTGCAGCTCAGGTGAAAGATGATAATGCAGACGAAGAGTGGGAAGAGGGGCAGGAAAGTGATTTCCTTCTGTATCATCATCAGTCAGGCCACCCTGGAGTTCCTCCAGCATGATCATGCCCCAAATTCCTCTTCCTCAAATCTCATCTCTTGCAGTACTTAGGTATCTTAACCTGGAGGCAATTCCAACGCAGCAGGAGCACCACTGACTGACAAAGCGCAAGTAAATCTGAGGAGTGTGGAGTGGATGAGGGAACGCTACCATCTCAGCAGAGGTTAAAGAGTAGACTGCCTTTGGAATTATAAAGACCCAGAACTCATAAAATCACCTGTGGAGAAAAATATTCAAGGCATATTGGATATTGGCAGCACGGTAGCATTGTGGATAGCACAAATGCTTCACAGCTCCAGGGTCCCAGGTTCGATTCTGGCTTGGGTCACTGTCTGTGCGGAGTCTGCACATCCTCCCCGTGTGTGCGTGGGTTTCCTCCGGGTGCTCCGGTTTCCTCCCACAGTCCAAAGATGTGCGGGTTAGGTGGATTGGCCATGCTAAATTGCCCATAGTGTCCAAAATTGCCCTTAGTGCCCTTGGTGTTGGGTGGGGTTACTGGGTTATGGGGATAGGGTGGAGGTGTGGACCTTGGGTAGGGTGCTCTTTCCAAGAGCCGGTGCAGACTCGATGGGCCGAATGGCCTCCTTCGGCACTGTAAATTCTATCTATCTATATTCATGCCTATGCGATGGCTCTGGAGTCAGGTTTGGGAAGACATGTATATCAACTGACGGATGCACAAATCGGGTGCAGAGTTCAGCCAATTTGTGCGATCTTCATCTTTATGAGAACAGAAAATCCAATCTTGCACATTTAGGTTGTGGAGGAGGGCAATAGCAACAAAATACTTGTTTTAATCAGCACTGGATCCTCCTGGGAGATGCTTCTCCAGAATGCTGACAGCCTCATGGATATTTGGCACATTTTAAATGTGCTGTCACAGGTCATGTACAGCAGCTTAGGTCTTTTCATTTGGAGTCAGCTGTAAGGTAATAACTGACTCTGGGTTCTCAACCTGAAAAATAATTATTCACCCACCACTTTCAAAATCCAAAACTTCTCCTCTCATTTATTTGCCAGTACTTCCCTGCATATAACACACGTGCGTTGCATCCTTATTTGCATTGGTACAATTGACAAAACCATACCTCAAGACCATAAGACCATATGACATAGGAGCAGAATTAGGCCACTCGACCTATCGAGTCTGGTCTGCCATTCAATCTTGGCTGATATCATCCCCATTCTCCTGCTTTGCTCCAGAGTTTTTTCTTCTTTGCAGGCTGTTAAACAGAGGCTTGGAGCTCTGTACAGGGCTGACTCTAGCACTGCCCTGTCCTGCTGTGCACTCTCCTGAGCAGCTTTCTCCAGCAGATTCAGATGCGAGATCCTGGCCACTGGGTACTCTGCCTATTTGTGACTCTGACCGTTTCTTTTGTCGAACAAAACGATTCATTTTCATAGTCCTCTTACCTTGCCATCAGCTAGAAAATTAAAGAAGCTCCTCTCCATGATTTGGCGCCAAAAGCATGTACATACAGGACGACAAACGTAAAGTATACATGCAGGGCACATGGCCTGCTCACTGTTGCCGCTTATGGCACACAGCCTCATTTTGTTCACATGATGGCAGCCACCATTCCCAATTTAAATGCCGGTAGCAGCCGTTGGGTGCTTCTCCCGCGATCAGGACCACCGCGGGAATGCTGCAACTGATCACTCCGTGACTCTCTCGAGACCCGGCCAGGCCCCCACTTTGAAAAACCCTGTCCGAGGGGATCCGCCTACAAAATTGTGTTCAGTGGAGATTCATGAATGCAAAGGATGCCCCATTCCCATATGAACGTGTATTTATGTAATCTAATATACCTACAAATGCGGTCTACATCAAAAACAAGATTCAAGTGCCAAATGAAAACACAGTAAAGTAGTAATCAATTTATTCACACCTTACAATGGCCTCAACTTGTAAAAGGGCGAAAATTTAGATAGCTCCAGAAAAGAATCTTTTTCTGCTTAGCGTGCCTTGTTTTGAGTCAGTCCAGCCACCTGTTGCTGCAGATTAACTCAGTCTGGCTCAGCTTCTTTGCCAGGGTAACTTCTGTTTACTGCAGGATTGGACTGGAGGTGGAAGTGTTCTCTGCCCCAGATGCGTTTAGACCACGTTAGCAGAGCTTCTTCAACATCAGGATAGGCAGCTGATCCTCTTCCTTGCTGGAGAGAATACCTGGTTGCCTGTTTCAAGATGTTCACCTTGTGCTCCATAATATTGGAAAAACTGAAATGGTGGAATCTCTCACTTCTTTACGATGCTCGTTTTACACTTCACACTACAGTATTCACTCATCAACTTCACCTTCTCTCTGATGGACAACATTTTTAACTTCTCACAGGTTCAGCCAGACTCATAGGTTTTGCTCGTCCTTTCACAGGGAGAGCTCTATGAAAGCTTGCCCAGTGCTCTATGACTTTGTGTGGCCTAACTCCTGCTCAGATCGGTTGGTGCCTCCACATGACAATCATTAAAGATGTTTGGCTAATCTGGAGTTACCAGTGGGGAAATCTAGCTCATCACGGATATCATTCTTTGAGATTTGCCATTCTACCGGCAGGAATGGTTGACAACTTCGGCATAATCAGAATTTGTGTCATCAGAGTTTGACTCATCGCAATTTCACTGTAGTTTGGCTTGTGTTTACTTTGAACATTGTACACTTACGTTGTGTTTTACTATTTATGGATTTAGAGTCATACAGAAATAGGTGCATGTATTTGGTGCTGACCTAGTTCATCAGATGATGATATTGGCATGCTGATGCACAGGCAAAGCATGCCGATGTATGGTCAGGTTCTAATATGGGTACGGAATTGAAGAATTTTATTTGTAAAGAATAAAGCAGTGTTCCCCAAACTTTTCCCCCACTGTGACCCCATTTTGAGGCTCGAAAATTACCACCACCTGCTCAAGGGCAATCCAGCATTGTCCATATCCCGTGAACAATTGCATTTTAAAAAGTCTTTGTTCTAGCCTTTTAACAACCTAATTTCAGGACTACTCTGCCACCTATTGGCCCTGTTATTCCATTTTTCTGGCTTAGAAAGAAAAAAGTAATTTACATAAAATACCAGCATATCTTCTACATACATATATTAATTATAAAACAATATCAAATGGAAGCCCACTTCTCCCACACCAGTCATGGAATCAGGGCAGCAAGGTAGCGTAGTGGTTAGCACAATTGCTTCACAGCTCCAGGGTCCCATGTTCGATTCCCGGTTGGGTCACTGTCTGTGCGGAGTCTGCATGTTCTCCCAGTGTCTGCGTGGGATTCCTCCGGGTGCTCTGGTTTCCTCCCACAGTCCAAAGATGTGCGGGTTAGGTGGACTGGCCATGGAAAATTGCCCTTAGTGTCCAAAAAAGGTTAAGTGGGGGTTCCTGGGTTACGGGGATAGGGTAGATACGTGGGCTCGAGTAGGGTGCTCTTTGTAAGGGCCGGTGCAGACTCGATGGGCTGAATTGCCTCCTTCTGCACTGTAAACGTGCAGACTCCACACAGACAGTGGCCCAAGCTAGGAATCGAACCGGGGACACTGGAGCTGTGATGCAACACTGCTAACACTGTGCTACCGTGCTGCCCCGTGTCAGAATACTCTCCACTTGCCTGGATGAGTGCAGTTCCAATAACACTCAAGAAGCTCAATGATGTCCAGGACATAGCAGTCGGTTGATTGGCACCTCTGCCACTATCTTAAATATTCACTCCCTCCACTACCGAATCACATAGGCAACATGTGTATCTGCACTATATAGTCTGCAGCAGTACAAGAAAACAGCTCACCACCAGCTTCTCTAAACACTAAACAATGAAGTTGCAAGCTGGACAACTACCATAAGACCTAGTGATTTTAGTCCAGCAGCAACAAAACAGTCCACCTCCACAATGCCAGCGCCAAGAGGGAACTTAATATCTCCTTGAATGGCACGAGATTGAATCATGAATAGCATTCCATTTATCTTGTGTTACCCTTGACCAAACACTGGACATATAAATAAACATATGAGCAAGACAACAGCAAAGAACAAAATGTGAAACAAGCTCCTCAGCAAACTTGCTGACTTTTCATGGGGTGCAGGTGCACCTTAAGGACGTCAGCTCTTGCCATTGTCTACCCGACTGCAGAGTTTTGTGCTCCTGTATGGTACCACACATCCCATATCAGTCTTGTAAATACCCAGCTCAATACAAAAATATGCATCATTTTGGGTACCCTCCGATCAACTCAACTTCCATGGTTCCTGTTACGTTCTGGTGCTTGGCCGTTTGGAATAAATGCACTAAAGAACACCTAGTTCTTAGACTAATTAAAGTTTTATTATTGAATAATTGCGTGGTTAAGATAATTAAAAGAATATCATCAAAAAACTATAATGAATTAATTACAAGCTACGACAAATTGGAACTATCCACTACGAAGACCCTCTATCGACTCCCTGTGGTAACAGTGTCACATGGCTGTTCTCTCCTGCCACCTGCTGGTCAGAGGTCTTGTCTATCACTTTATACATAACTGGTTATGCATATCATCATATCCCCTTTCCTTTGGAAATGTAAAGTTTTACATACTTTATCTCAATATACATGATATGCTTTATCTCAATATACATGATATGCATAATATGTTCATTATTCACATGTTTACAGTTCATCACAAGTTCAATCTGTCCGGTTTTTCTTCTGTGTCTTGTCGACCTTCTGAGCATTGGTTGAACCGGTGAGTTTACTTGATTTTCATTTGTCATCGAAGATGATTCTTGCTGTTTTTCTTGGCGTTGTACATTTTTATCTTATTCTGGTTCTGTATGCTGAGGTTTCTCTTGTTCTGTTGTCCTTGAATTGCTTACAATATAATCTTGTGGTTCCATAACAAAAGGTTACTGAACCTTCAGCAAGGCTCTCCTGTTTCGTCTTAGAACTTGCCCATCTTCAGTAATGATGTTGTATGATTGAGGACCTGATGATTGTAGTATTTTAGCACACTTCAACCATCCGTTTCCATCAGGACTTTCTACCCTGACTGTCATCTTTTTCTAATGGTTCTAGCCTTCTTGTTGTTCTGTCATAATACCTCTTCTGCCTCCTTTTTGGAATGTGAGCTACCTCAAGTTTTCGATTTGTTTGTTCCAAAGGAATGTATGGTGAGGTTGTTCCAAGCTCTGCATTGAAATTTATGACAAATTGCACATGTCAATCATGACAAATATCTTGATTAATACCTAGCCAGTATACTGTCTCCCTGGCTCATCTTTTACATTTTTCTATGTCCAAGTGCCCTTCATTAATCTTTTTCAGAATCATTGGTTGTAATGATTTTGGAATTACTATTCTATTTTGCCTTAGCAAAAAAAATTAGCTGCACTTAGCTCTGCTCTGATATTATAGTAGTTAGAGCAGGATCCTTTTGACCACTGTGAGATTATCTTCTGTAAGATTTTATCTTTGGTAGATTCATCTCATTATTAGTTTTGACTTCACATCGGAGACTGGAAGGGATGCCGTCACAAAATTCACTTGTGCTTGTAAATCCTCATCCAAATGTTGGTCTTCTTTTCATGTCCATAGCATGAGATTGCACATGTTTACCTGGCATGTAGATTAGATTGAAATCATATCTTTGCCACTTCATTATCATGCAGCAAGGTAGCACAGTGGTTAGCACAGTTGCTTCATAACTCCAGGGTCCCAGGTTTGATTCCCGGCTTGGGTCACTGTCTGTGCGGAGTCTGCACATTCTCCCCGTGTCTGCGTGGGTTTCCTCCGGGTGCTCTGATTTCCTCTCACAGTCCAGACGTGCAGGTTAAGTGGATTGGCCATGATAAATTGCCCTTAAGTGTCCAAAAAGGTTAAATAGAGGTTACTGAGTTACGGGGATAGGGTGGAGGTGTGGGCTTGTGTAAGGTGCTCTTTCCAAGGGCCGGTGCAAACTCGATGGCCCGAACAGCCTCCTTCTGCACTGCAAATTCTATGATTCTATGCGTTGTATCCTGGGTGACATCTCATTTCGATTCTTTTGTATTATCGCCACAAGTGGTTTATGGTCAGTTTTCACTAAGAATGTCAATAGGCCATACACGTAGTCATGGAATTTGTTTAATCCATTTATTAAACCCAAGCATTCTTTTTCGATTTGAGTATATCACTGCTCTGTGTCAATCATTGACCTTGAGGCATAGGCAATTGGAAGCCAAATCTCTTCATTGTCTTGCTGCAATAATACTGCTCCCAACCCATCTTTAGACGCATCTGTCGATAGCTTTGTGTTCTTCGTAGGAACACAGGTGCTGCAGTCAATGCTACCTGTAACATTTGCCATTATTGTTCATGTCTGTCCAACCACTGGAAAACAGTGTCCTTCTTTATTGATTCTCTCAGGCATGTTGTTTTTACTGAAAGATGAGGAATAAACTTTCCTGCAAAATTTATCATGCCAAGCATCTGGAGGACTCTTTCTTTGTCTGTATGATGTGGCATATTTAAAATCGCCTTGATTTTTTCTTGGTCAGGTTGTATACCTTGGGCAGAAAGTTTGTCTCCTAAGAATGTGATTTTTCCAACACCAAGCTGACATTTGGCTTCAGTTTCAATCCATACTTTTTTGATGCTTCTCAGCACTTCGACAAGTTTGTCATTATGCTCTTCTCGTAATAATAATAATAATCTTTATTATTGTCACAAGTAGGCTTACATTAACACTGCAATGAAGTTACTGTGAAAATCCCTTAGTCGCCACACTCTGGCACCTGTTCGGGTACACAGAGGGAGAATTCAGAATGTCCAATTCACCTAACAAGCACATCTTTTGGGACTTGTGGGAAGGAACCGGAGTACACGGAGGAAACCCACGCAGACACAGGGAGAACGTGCAGACTCCGCACAGACAGTGACCCAAGCAGGAATCGAACATGAGACCCAGTGCTAACCACTGTGCTACCATCTCGCCCATACTCTTGTTGAGCCCCATACAATGTCATCAACGTATACTCTTACGACTGGAATGTCTTCTACGACGTGTTCCATTGCCCAATGGAAAATTTCAGATGCTGAAATAATACCAAATGGCATTCTGAGAAAACAGTATCACTCGAATGGAGTATTGAAGGTGCACAACTTTGTGCTCTCCTCATCTAACTTGAGTTGCCATATACCCTGTGATACATCTAGTTTGCCAAAACATGTTGCTCGTGACATCTCACAAGTGATTTCTTCTCTCTTCAGAATAGGATAATGCTCTCTTTTAATGATTAAATTGAGATCCTTCCGAGCCATACAGATACCTAGGTCATTATTATGTTTCCTCACGCAAACCATGGAGTTAACCCAATCTGTTGGTACTTCGATGCGTTTTATCACTCCCAGTCTCATCATTCTCTCCAGTTCATTCTTAAGTCTTTCCTGCAGTGGAACTTGTATACCTATTGGTGTGTGTATGACTGGTCGTGCATTGTATTTTAACTCTATGCGATAGGTGAATGGTGACACTCCGAATCCTTGAAAATTTTCAGGAAATTCTTTCAGGATTACATCCATTGATGTCGGTTGCATAGTTATATTATAGTCTGCAGTGTAGACTCCTTTCACGAGCTCAAGAGCTTCACATGCTTCTATTCCCAATAAAGATTCACGCTTAGCGGCTACGATTGAGAACTTTACTGAGTGCGCTTTGTTCTTTACACGGACCTCTAGTTCACAAACTCCCAGTGTACTAATTCTTTTTCCATTATAATCTTTTAATAATGTGGTGTGGTATTGAAAACATATGGCTTAATCTTTATTTCTTGTAAATCAGATAAACTGATTAAATTGCCTCTCACTCCCTGGTCAAGTTTGACACTGATGAATGTTCCATTAATCATCAGAGGAACTGGTCCGTTATCTCTTTGAACACTTACATCTGCATTGCTGTTACTACAATTTTGCATTGACGCCTGTTTAACTTGCATGCTGTCACAATGCATATCTTCACTGGATATATAGCTATGAGAAAAGGGTCTTCCAAGATTTATTTCAATGATTGATTTTGGTGTTTCCGATTTTTTAAGTAGAAAAACGAAAAGCATCGTTTGGAAAAGTGATTTTTGCCTTTGCACCTGGATTAGATTTTAAAATGCTGGACATTGCCTTTGTAAACGTTTGTTGCCATATCACTTGCATAAAATGGAGGTTTTGTTTAGTCGCTCCTGGGGCCACGTATTGCCTTCAGGTGCTTCACAAAACTAATAGCATTGCTGCCTCTCTGAACTTTGTGCCAAAACTCTTCAGGTTTAGAGTGCTAATCTCCTGCACAGCTAGCTCACTGGCATGGCAAATCTGAAAGGCATCATTGAGCTAAAGGCCGTTTTCCCTTAACAGCCTCTCCCGTACCTTGTTGTTACAAATCCTGAACACGATTTCATCGAGGATCATCGACGCTTGCAACTTAGAAAAATTACATGACTGAGCCTTCAATCGCAAATCGGTCAACAAAACTATCAAACGATTCACCTGCCTTCTGGGTGCACGTGCGGAAAATATAGCGCGAAAACGGCTAATTTTTTCTATGTGTGCAATGCCGATCGAATTACTTTACAACTTCATCGAAGTTTTTGCTATCCACCTCGCTATCGAAAACAGTATTAAATATTTCTATCGCTTGTGGACCTGCTACAGTTAGCAGCAACGCTATGCGCCTCTCATCAGGCTGTGCCTGCAGACCAAGGACTGCAACATAGAGTGTGAATTGCTGTTTAAAAACGCGTCAATTCTCATCTACATTACCAGTGACTCAAAGGTGGTGTGGTGCCTTCACACCTTCCAGCCTGGACTTTAAAGCCTAGCAGTGCATTGAGTACAAGTTGCCAGTAGTTCGAGGTAAGTAGATTTTTTCTTCTCAGCAGTTATCTTTAGCTGTTCGGATCCTCACAGAATCTTGTTTTCTTGTTAGATCTTCAATCTTGGTATCAGGTTACTTTCTGGTGCTTGGCTGGTTGGAATAAATGCATTAAATGTCTAGTTCTTAGACTAATTAAAGTTTTATTATTTAACAATTGCTTGGTTAAGATAATTATAAGGGCAGCTACGGTAGCACAGTGGTTAATACAGTTGCTTCACAGCTCATGGGTCCCAGGTTCGATCCTGGCTTGGGTGACTGTCTGAGCGGTGTCTGCACGTTCTCCCAGTGTCTGCGTGGGTGTTCGCTGGATGCTCCGGTTTCCTCCCACAGTCCAAAGATGTGCCGGTTAGGTGGATTGGCCAAGATAAAATTACCCTTAGTGTCTAAAAAAGATTAGGTGGGGTTATTGGGTTACGGGGATGGAGTGGGCTTATGTAGCGTGCTCTTTCCAAGGGCCGGTGCAGATTCGATGGGCCGAATGGCCTCCTTTTGCACTGTAAATTCTAACAATATTATCAAAAACTAAATAGAACAAATTAATTACGAGCTACTACAAATTGTCACTATCCACTACAAAGACCCTCTATCAACTCCCTGAGGTAATGTGGTTGTTCTTTACTGCCGCCTGCTGGTCAGAGGTCTTGTCTATCACTTTATCCATAACTGGTAATGCATATCATCACATTTCCCATTTCTGAGCAATATCCCACCCCCCTCACACAAGGAGGGAGATTGCAACAAGAAAGCTCCAGGAGATGGTTCACATCAACACAAACCTGCCACGATACATGGTTCTTTCCATCCACCTACTGCTTGCCTTGCACCACAGCAGTCTGTATGGCGACTACCAGGCTAAGGCAGAAGATATAGCAGTCTGAAGACCCGTACATCCAGACTTAGGGACAGCTTCTTGCCCACAGCTACTAGGCTCCTCAACAACTCTCCCTCAGACTGATCTATTCCCTGTAAGACACTATTCACAACGCCCTATGCTGCTCTTGCTCATGTCGTATTTGCTTTGTTTGGCCTTGTTCCGTGCTGTAACCAATTACTTATTTGTCGATGTACTGTGTACTTTCTCGCAATCATTGTAACTATCTACTATTCTTTTTTGTTTACAGTGTACGTTTCCTTGGCCGCAGAAAAATACTTTTCACTATATTTCGGTACATGTGACAATAAAAGTAAAATAAAATCAATCAAATCAAATGATAACAGCAGAGTCCCTGTGGCAGCAGCAATTGAATCATCAGGCCATCATTGAAAAACACTACCTCATCTTAATCCTACAGCCCTCGCACCCGGCTTCAAGCTGCCACGCCAACATTGGGGACTCAAATAATTTCTACTCTGGCCAGGTCGGCACAAGTGGGGCCTTACAGGGAACCTGGATGCATTTATGGTGCACCCCAATCAATGACTCACATCATTGAAAACTGCCCCCTGATAAAATACAGCGGAGGGCTCAAAGAGCTCCATTTAGGAACTGGTGAATCTATTGCCTGGCTTGATGATTACTGCACTCACTTTTTAAAAAATGCTTCTCAAGGACAATTAGGGAAAGGGTTAAAAAAAATGCTGGCCTAGCCAGCAACACCCCTATCCTGTGAATGATTTTTTAAAAAGAGATTCCAGCAATTTCCTCATGGCAGATGTTAGGCTAACTGGCATACAGTTTCTGTCTCCCTACTTTCTTGAATACAGGTGTTACATTTGTGGTTTTCCAATCCATTGGGATCTTTCCAGCATCCAGGGAATTTTGTAAGATTAAACCATCTCTTAAGACTCCAGGATGCAGGCCATCAATTCCAGATTATTTGCCAGCCCTTAAGCTCATTAGTTTACCTAGTAGTGTATTTTTTCTATTGCGAATCTTTTACATTCATTTGTCCCTTTTGCCAACTGATTTTCTATCATTATTGGATGGTTTTTGTGCCTTGTATCACAAAGACAGATACGAAATTCTCACACAAATTTCCTGCCATTTTTGTTTCCCGTTAAGAAGTCCCCAGTTTCATCCTCCAATAAAGGAAATATTTACTTTAGCTACTCTTTTCCTTTTCAAATTCTTGTCGAAACTGTATCTGTTTTTAATACTACTTATTAGTTTACTCTCATATTCTAATTTCCGCATTTTGTTTTTAAAAAGGCAACCGTTGCTGATTTCTAAAATGTCCCCAATCATCTGGTCTACCACCAATCTTCACATCTTTTCTTTCAATTTGATACCATCCTTATCTTCCTTCTTTCACCATCATGGATGGTGTATTATTTTTGTCGAGTCTTTTTCAATGGAATATGTATTTGTTGAGTTATGAAATGTCTGCCATTGTTTAGACAGTAGAAGCACACAAAGTCGGACCGGAATTGAACTTGGGACCCTGGAGCAGTGAAACAGCAGTGCTAACCACTGTGCCACCCACACTGATGAGGTTTCATCCACCATGTGCTAAGCACGTCACTTTTTCTAAAAATAAAAGTTGTGCTTATAATGCTTTATTCTAGGTATGACTAAATTCCAGTCAGACAACTTGAAAGGTCAGCAGAACATATTATTAATGACCTCTCGTGTAAAAATGGAGCTGCATTTTGCATCACCAAATTCATTTGTACAGTGATTATCCCGACAATCAAAAAGCCTGGCAACTTTCTCTCGGCAGTTGAATGAAACAGTGATGAGAAATTATGAAACTGTACTCCAATAAGGGGTCAGAAACTTCAGAAAATGAGGTAGAAAAGAAAAGTGGTTTCTGAAAAATTGTCAGAAAAGATAAATCAGTGCATTGAGGCACTGAAAGGCAAAAGGGCCCTTGTAAATAAAACACACAAGACATGAATCCTCTGAGAAACCAGTTTGCCGATAGCAACTTTCTTTTTCTCTAAACTCTATTATTCATTTGGGCGGCTATTGTCAAACCTGGTACAGCATCTGGGACATACAGCCAATCTAAAATGAAGAAAAATGTCATTGGATTTCCAGTTAAATCTAGTAAGTGGTGTAAAGTGGGTTCACTAAGCCACATATAGAGAATAGTGTAAATAATCATTTAGCAATTACAAATTTGGATGAGTGAATGCCTTATGGTTGCACTTCATTGTTGATCTGGTCTAGTTCAAGGCAATATTGATCGCTCAAGTTCTTTGTTTGGCATAGTCTTAGGAAGAGGGAGTATCCAAACTTTGGAATGCCAATTTTAGAGAGCAAAATTCTAGGCAAACCCTCAACTCAGATGAAAGCACATTTTACAATGATCTTGCTTCTTTGTGGCACTACCACACATCAACTTAAAAAGGTTAGTAACCCCACTCCTTACTGATCAGCTGTGTTAGAAAACATCAGCAGAAACCTAGTATACAGGTAGGTCAATTTCTTCTCTTCAAATCCCTGCAACTCCCATCGAGAATGGTAATTTCAGTGGAAGAATATGGTTTGAAAATTACATTCAATTTGTAAATAAAACAATTTATTCACTATACCAACAGCAAAGTAAATATTTTGACAATATTTCTCCAACCCTGAAAGGGAGCCAGAAACTATATTCAGGGCAGCATGTGGATCAGAGGTAGTGAGATGCATCAAACTCACCCTTGTAGTAGCAATCAGACTTCCACTCAGAAATAATTCGTCGCGGGCAGGACTGGCCGGATTAAAGAATTGATTTCTGAACGGTTCAACAATAAATAAAAACAAACCTTTATAAAAATAAAACACAATCCCCTTTAAATTCAAACAATTACATCCCTGTATTTACCTTCAAACACAATCACCTCGTCCTGACAGCCAAGTGCACTATCCTTCCCTGCACCTCTAGACAAAAACCATTTGAGGTCGCTCTGCATTATCTTTTTTTTTAAAGGATGTTTTGTACTTGAAAGTTTCCAGATTGCACTCAACTATGTACAGTAGTTTCAAATAATGAAGACAAATACAACACAGTCGATTCACACGTTCACTATAGCCGTTAGCAGCGCTCGCACCTAACTTACCACAAAGTATGAGTGGCGACTTAACATTACTTTACAGCAGATAAATGAATTGAAAGTGAAATGTTATATATATATACCGTCGTCAGACTTTTCTTCTGTCAAGCCCGGGGTTCATTTGATAGATATTTAACTTCGGAAATTTCAAAGTAGTTTCTGACCATTCTACAACTAAATTCTCGCACAGTCAATAAAGTCGCCGGGTAACAATTACCAGCCCTTCCAAAAAAAAACTTAAACCTACTGGAGGATTTAATCATTTAAATGCGCATCACAAGCGCGTGCACTTCCTGAAATAAGCTCGGCACTCCAGTTCCCCCCACCCCCCAAAGGCTCTTCCTAGGTCTTTCCCCTTCCCTTCCTTCCTCCCCTCACATTCTCTCTCACTCCCCCCTCGCAGAGCCCACCCCGAGATTTCTCTTCCTCAAACACTTGTATTTTATTTGGGCAGTTTCTCAAAATGGCGGAGTCTATATTCATGTAAAGGCCTAAAAGGAGACACGTTGCATTTAAACGTGAATTTATTGCATCCCTTTCTCGTTTAAGATAACAAAAAGGGAAACGAAAGAGCGGAGCAGGAGCGGCGCGGAAACATTGTATCGAGCGGGCCACTCGCTCCCATTCCAATGGAAGCCTCGCACTTTACCCGGGCTCCATAAAATGGTCTGTGTCTGCAGAGTTCAGTGTTTGATATTATTAGAATAATTATCAGCACTCGCCAGTAATGTTCAAACACTCTTGTTTCCTCCTCTATTTAAATTGAGGGGGGACTCTCTGTCCTAATTTTTTCTCCCCCCTCCCCGTTATTAATCATTTGTTTCTAATTGCTGAAGGGACTTGTGCTGCTGTGGCAGGCGCACAGTCCCGGCCACTCTCGCTTCTCTGCAACTACTTTTTATTTAAGTTGCACCAAATGCAATTAGGATAAACGCCAGGAAAAAGGTTGAGGGGAAGGGTGGTGGGAGGAAGTTAAATTCCCAGCCCAGCTGGAGGGAGCACCCAGAAACACCATTCGTTGTCGGAGAGCTTTTGGTCCTCGTTTATTTTATTGTTTTTTAAAAAATTAAAAATTGCACCGTTTCTTACCCAAATTCTGTCACGAGTAGCAGACAAATTTCCAGATCAGCTGTGCGCACGCGCGCAGGACAGCTGCTTGCAAGGAACTGCAGAGAGAAAAAAACACTAGACACTGAACCACTCACCGAGCTACTGTGGGCTTTCTTGTTAACGTCTGCCTTTCAATCGCGTTTCATTTCCAATTTGCATATTATTGCGGTGTCATTTTAACATCAAACTTTATCACCCTTTTGATTAAAATGTGTGTCCGAAATCAAAACCTGGACTATGTTTATCCGCGGGATAACAAACTTGCATTAATATGTTTAGTTATTTGAAAGCAATGATGCCTCTGAGTCATATTTCTTTTCTGTGTGTTGATCTAAGTTACTGCAAAGACTATTTGTTTTGCTTCTGGTAGCTAAATGTATTTTATTCAAAGTTTCCCATCGTTTCCTCTGTTTTCTGAGTTTCTGCTTGCTAATATTGTCACCTCCTTTAAGGTATAAGTAGGAAGGGGAGATGCCACTGTAATAACTGGTATTGCTGAAAATCTTCGCAATTTTAGCAGATAAAGCTGAGGATTTTGCTTTAGTCACTGAAAATCTGCGGTCATAAAGTGGGGTCTGTAGGACAATTCTTCATCCCAAGCTGTATTTCCATACTGAAACATCATATGCTTCATCACAATAACGTGCAAATAAAACACTTAAAATTTCCTTTTGATAAATACGACATATTTTCCCATGGAACCTTTTCTCATTTGTTCATGGGCAGTGAATGTTGCTGGCAAGGTTTACATAGTAGATGTGTTGATAAGAGAATTGGCAATTAATTCAGATAGCCTTTTGTGTTCTTACTTAAATCAGGTCATAGTGGCTAAGGTGGTTTACCATTGCTTCACTCATGGTTTTCATCCTCAGAGTTACTTCTGTAATATGGGCTGCAATAAAAACTAGAGAGCACCAACTCCCTTTATGATGGAGAGTTCACCCGCACCTGTCAGAGTCAAGTATCCCGTGCTGGATATCCATCAAGAATTCAAAGCTGATGCTCCAGGTACCATCTTGTCCAGATTTGGACCTGAACCCAACTCTTCTGACTCCAAGATGGGAAGATTATCACTAAGCCAGTTGCCACTCCATCTGGACATAAATACCATGCTGAAGGTTGACCAAATGTTTAAAGGCATTTCAGGACAATCCAGACAAAATCGCCAGAACCAGTACAGAAAAGCGGGGGAATTTTGTATGTAAGTAAGTTACACCCAACAACAGCAACCACTTGTACTTATCCAACACTTTAATATAACAAAACACCCCAAGGTGCTTCACAAGAGCAAAATTTGATACTTCGGTCACAATGGGAGATATGAGGGTAGATGATCAATAACTTGGTTAAAAATGTAAGCTTCAAGCAGTGCCTGAAAAGGAGGAAAGCAAAGTAGCAAGATGGACAGGTTGAAGGAGGAAAGTACAGAGATTAGGCCTAGGGGACAGTAGACACAACCACCTATGATAAAGTGATTGATGATGCTCAAGAAGCCACAATTCGAGGAGTGCTGATATCTTGGAGGGTTGTGAGTCTGGAGGAGGTTAGAGAAACGGAAAAAACAAAGCCATGGAATAATTTGAAAACATGAAGAAAAGTTTAGGATATGATTTTCAAAGTTGAGGCATGCTTAACCAGGATCTGACGTAGGCGAACACGTATGGGGCGATGGACAAATGGGATTTAGTGCAAGTTAGCTTATGGGTAGCGGGGGTTTAAATGGCCTTCATTTTATGGAGGATAGAATGTTGGTCAGGAATACATTTGAATAGTCAAATCAAAGATAAGAAAGGCATGGATGAGGGCTTCAGTAACAGATGAGCTGATCTTGGTGATGTGGTGTTGGAAGCTAATTTCAGGGTCAGATGATACACTAAAATTGTAAACAATTTTGTTCTGCCTCAGACAATTGCCAAGGAGAAGGATGGAATAGGTGGTTAGGGAGCAGACTTTTAGAGGGGTTTAAAGACAATGGCTTTGGTCTTCACAATAGTTAACTGAAGGAAATTTCAGCTCTTCCAGTAGTGGATTTTGAATATGTGGCCTGAAAACTTTGAGAGCTGGTGGTTAGGTGTTGTCTACCGACATGTGAAAACTGATGTTGTGTTTTCAGATTATGTCATTGAGGGGTAAAGTGTCAATGAGAAATAGATGTGGTACAAGGATAAATCCTTGCTGGACACCAGAGCTAACAGTGTGGGACTGAGAACAGAAGCCATTGCAGATAATTATTTGGTAAAATTCAATGAGTAAAAGCAGAGCCAGGCAGATGCATTCACACCCAACTGGATGAAGGTCAAGAATCACTGGAGGAGGGTGGTATGACCAAAGTTGTCAAAGGTTGCAGACAAATTGAGAAGGAGGAATAATTTATCTTTGTCACAGAAACATAAGGGGCGGGATTCTCCGAAATGAAGGCAGAGTGTTCACGCTGTCGTGAACGCCATCGAGGTTCACGACGGTGCGAAACGGCCCCTATCCCGACCGATTCAGGGCCCGATAATGGGCTAGGAGCGGCGCCGCGTCATTTACGTGTGCCAGGCCTTGGCACCGCGTCAAGGCGGCGCCGCTTACATGACTCGGCCGGCGCCGCATAACTGGCATCACCCGCGCATGCGTGGTTGCCGTCCTCTCCGAGTCCGCCCCGCAAGAAGATGTCAGACGGATCTTGCGGGGCTACAGAAGAAAGGAGGTCCCCCTTCAGAGAGGACGGCCCAACGATCGGTGGGCAGGTGTGGATGGCGCCGGTAGGAACCCGCCGTTTTGGGCTGGCTGCTCGGCCCATCTGGGCCTGAGAATAGCAGGGGTGCCGGAGAATCGCCATTTTGGGTATCTCGGGCGATTCTCCGGCCTGCGCCGCGCGGAACTCGACAGGGCAGTTCTCGCACTTGGGAGAATCGCGGGAGGGCGTCGGACCGGCGTCGCGGGAAAAGTTGGCGACCTAGGCGATTCTCCCAACCGGCACGGGAGCAGAGAATCGCGTCCAATGTGTAATTTGTGACTGATAGGAATTGTTCTGGCATTATAGCAAGGGCAGAAACCTGATTGGAGGGATTTAAACACAGAGTTCCAGGGAAAATGGGCATGGATTTGGGAGGCAACAACTTGTTGAAAAACTTGCAGAGGATTGGAAGGTTTCAAATGGGATAATATATTCTAAGGATGGTGGAATCACGGCTTGACTTTTTGAGGAAGGAGATGATGATGGTAGAATGAAAATGAAAATCGTTTATTGTCACGAGTAGGCTTCAATGAAGTTACTGTGAAAAGCCCCTAGTCGCCACATAACGGCGCCTGTTCGGGGAGGCTGGTACGGGAATTGAACCGTGCTGCTGGCCTGCCTTAAAAGCCAGCGATTTAGCCCAGTGAGCTAAACCAGCCCTATTTAAAGGAAAGAGAAATATGAAAATGAAATGAAATGAAAATCGCTTATTGTCACAAGTAGGCTTCAAATGAAGTTACTGTGAAAAGCCCCTAGTCGCCACATTCCGGCGCCTGTTCGGGGAGGCTGTTACGGGAATCAAACCGTGCTGCTGGCCTGCCTTGGTCTGCTTTCAAAGCCAGCGATTTAGCCCTGTGCTAAACAGCCCCTACAAATAGGCTTCAAATGAAGTTACTGTGAAAAGCCCCTAGTCGCCACATTCCGGCGCCTGTTCGGGGAGGCTGTTACGTGAATTGAACCGTGCTGCTGGCCTGCCTTGGTCTGCTTTCAAAGCCAGCGAATATTATCTGAAAAAAGAGAACCATGAACAATATCAGCTAACATGCAGATCCGGAAGGGAAGTTGGGTGCGCAGCAGTTTAGTGGGAATAGGGTCAAAGGGCCAGGACATGGGTCTCATATGACCAATATGAGAGAACATGAGAGGAAATAGGAAAGAAACTAGAGAATGATGCAAGTTTGAGGCAAGGGCAGCGTTTTTCTGCAAAATTGCCTTGGGAGACTTGGGGGATGGAGGAAAATGGCAAAGGCTGCCAATTAGGTGGTCTTAACCTTAGAGATAAAGAAGTCCATGAGCTCCACGCCTGTTGTTCGATGTGAAGGTGGAGGAAAAAGAGGTTTAAAAAGACAGTTTGCAATAGAGAAAAGAAGCTAGGATTATCTTCGCATTCCAGGATGATTCGTAATATGAATAGTTTTGGCAGACCCAGTAGTATTTTATGTGGTCCAACCAGACCTGGTAGTAAATGGCTAAAGCTGTTGTTTGTCATATCCATTCAAATTTGCATCCGTTGGAGCTAATGGAATGGAAGTGAGAACCATACCAGGGGAATGACCAGGATGAGAAAGAGTGGGGACTTGTAAAGTTGCACCCAATGTGCACCAGAAATTGCACAAGGCAAGTTCCAGATCAAGTTTCCAATAAAATTCATTTGCCTCAGTAAACTGTAAAATAGGGCAGTGAAAGAGCATGTAAACATGCCTTTCTTTTCTTTCCATTGGGGACTGTTGCATTAAAGATGGAGGTGAGGCAACAATGGAGCGGACCAGTAGCTGCGGAAGTGTCATGGTGAATGGAGGGCCAGATGGCTGAGATGTGAAAGTGAGCCACTGACATTTGTGTTTTAATTGCAAGTTTACACCAATTGCACTGCTTAAGTAATACTCTTCAAATTGCATGAATTGTTGGACATGCAAACACCAGCTGACATGTTGTAACACTGTCAAAAAATCGTTTTTCTCAAGAAACTGATTAGTGTACAAAAAGAAGCTGGTAATTGTTTTTTATACGTTTTTTTAAAGACGTTTTTGTGATTTTAAATCAGGTTACTCAGATATGGTGAACTGGATGCTCTTAGTAAAACTATTTAATTTGGTGATAAACCCATTTTCAGCTGAATTAATAAAATTGTACCGAGTTACCACTTACAAACACATCAAGGAATATCTTTCAATGGAAAGAAAAGAAAGGCATGTTTACATGCTATTACACTGCCCTATTTTACAGTTTACTGAGGCAAATGAATTTTATTGGAAACTGGATCTGGAACTTGTCTAGTGCAATTTCTGGTGCACATTGGGTGCAACTTTACAATTGCGATCAGAGTGGAAGCTCTCCGCCATATGCTAGCCTGAAGCTATCGTGGAGTTCCAACTTTCCATCCTCTGATTCAAAGGTGGAAATGCAGCACTGTGCCAAAGACTCAATCCCAATTCCAGAAGTTCAATTTTGGGAAGCGTTATTGATATCTAGCAGATATCTACAATAAATCATCGACCAAGCATACATGACAATTCAACTTTTCTGGCCTCAGTAATCATGGGTAGGATTCTCCGTCCCACCGGCAGCGGGATTCTCCATCCCACCAGCCAGCCAATGGAATTTCCCATTATGGGCAGCCCCACGCCGTCGGGAAATCCCCGGGCACGGGTGCGCTGTCGGAGCAACGGTGACTCTCGACAGTGGAGAATCCAGCCCAATGTTTTTACGTACTTACAAGCATACAAAGCAAGAGTAGGCTTTTCGGCCCCTCAAGCCTGCTCCGACATTCAATAAGATCATAGCTGACCTGATTGTAACCTCAACTCCACATTCCTGCCTACTCCCGAGAATCATTCAACCCTTGCTTATCAAGAATCTACCTACTTCTGTTTTGTGAGGGCCACGAAGAATCCAGCACGAGTTTTAAGGATACAAAGTAATAACATTTATTTACAATAACATATATATATATATAACAGCAGCAGCAACTTCCCTTGCTGCACACTCCTTCCTCTGGTTCCAAATTGGCCAGCTTTATTTATACTTGGAGTTTACTAATGATTTCTCCGCCCCCCTCATTGGGGAAGCTCATACTCCCACAGGATTGTAGGATTGTCATTAGTCCCCAGCCAATGGTAAGCAGGCAGGTTATAACATCCCTCCCCGCAAAGTCCAAGGAATCCACCGAAGACCCTGGCGAAGGAGGGCGTCGGACTAGTTTGGCCGCAGGCCGGACACCATTTGCACGCGGCGCTGGGTCAGGCGGCGTTTAACGAGACGGAGACCGGCGCTTCTGTGATGAACGGCGCAACGGTTGTACATCCACGGCCCGTGGACCCGATGATTCCCCCTCTGATGCATCCTGTGTCTCCATCTCGGAGTCAGAGTCTGCTACCTCCGTCACGTCAGCGTCTCTATCTCCATTCGGTTCTGTAACGACCTGCGCAGGCTTCGAGTGAGGCACCAGTGGAAGATTGTGAGGACTACCTTCCCTTGTCTCTGGTCTCTGCGGCTGTAGAAATGAGCTCCGGGGGCAGGGAATCTTTTGAGGGGATACTCTTCTGGACCGAACGTGGTCTACATGTTTGTGCTGGAGACGACCCTGGGCTTGCACCTGGTAAGATATAGGGCCCGTTTGGCGAAAGATTACGCCAGGAACCCACTGGGCACCACCAGCAAAATTCCAAACGAACACTGGGTCACCGGGCGCAAATTGCCAAATCGGCCGATGCCGAGAAAATCCCTGTCCCTGCTGTTCCTGTGTGCGGCGTACTTTTGCGCCAATGTCCGGGAAAACCATACTAAGGCCGGTGCGAAGTCTCCGGCCCATTAGGAGAGCTACCCCAGTCACCGCATGGGGGGTGGTCCTATACATAAACAAAAAGCGAGCCAGTCTCGTGTCCATTGATCCGGAAGACTGCTTCTTTAGGCCTCTTTTGAATGTCTGCATTGCGCGCTCTGCCAACCCATTTGAAGCCGGGTGGTAAGGGCCAGTGCAGATATGGCGTATGCCGTTCACCTTCGTGAACCTCGAAAACTCCTCGCTCGTGAATGGAGTGCCGTTATCCGTGACCAGCACCTCGGGGAGGCCATGCGTACTAAAAGTCAAACGCATATTTTCAATTGTTGCGTAGGACGTACCCTGCATCTTATGCACCTCCAGCCATTTAGACTGGGCGTCAATTAATAGAAGGAACATGGATCCTTGAAAAGGGCCTGCGAAATCTGCATGCAAGTGTGCCCAAGGCCGCCCTGGCCATTCCCAGTAATGTAGGGGCGCGGCCGGCGGAAGCGTCTGATGCTCCTGGCAAATGGAGCAGTTTTGGGCCACCTTCTCAATGTCGGTGTCGAGGCCTGGCCACCAGACATAACACTGGGACAACATTTTCATTTTGGTCACACCTGGATGCCCATTGTGCAGGTCTGTTAGTATCAGCTCCTGGCCTTTTTCCGGGACAATCACACGCGTCCCCCACAAGAGGATGCCGTCTTCCACGCTGAATTCTGACAGCTTGGAGGAAAATGCCCGCAACTCACCTGGGAGCTGTCTATGCTGCCCACAATACAGGACTGTGTGCCGAACTTTTGACAGGACTGGCTCCGTCTGGGTCCACTCACGGATCTGTGATGCCGTGACAGGCAAGGTGTCCATAAAATTTAGGGTTGCAACCACCTCACCGGTCGTGCGGGTCGACATGGGGCCGGTCGATAAAGGCAATCGGCTCAGTGCGTCGGCATTTGCTATCTGCGTTCCTGGTTTGTGCTCCAGAGAATACTCGTATGCAGCAAGCAACAAAGCCCAGCGCTGGATCCATGTGGAAGCAATGGGCAGTATTGGCTTATCCTCTCTGAAAAGTCCCAGCAGAGGCTTATGATCAGTCACGATAGTGAAATGGTGGCCATACACGTACTGGTGGAAGCGTTTCACCGCAGAAACCACTGCCAGGCCCTCCTTCTCGATCTGCGCCTACTTTTTCTCCGCTGCAGTCAATGTGCGGGAGGCGAAAGCTATCGGTCGCTCGGCCCCGTTCTCCATCTTGTGGGACAGGACGGCCCCAATACCATACGGGGATGCATCACATGTGACGAGCAAAGGCTTTCCAGGATCATAGTGGGTTAGTAACCCAGATGACGACAATTGTTGCTTTACCCGCCGGAAAGCGGTTTCTTGCAGCTGACCCCAAACCCAGGTGTGATTTTTCTTTAGCAGAAACTGCAAAGGGGCCAGCGTAGTTGCCAGATTGGGGAGGAACTTCCCGTAATAGTTTACGAGACCGAAAAAAGAACGAAGATGCGAAGTGTCAGGGCAGGTGCCTGTTGAATCGCACGCACCTTCTCTGCGACGGGGTGCAAACCTTCGCGGTCCACCCGATAACCTAAGTAGACTACTTCCTTTGCCTGAAATACGCACTTTGTGCGACGTAAACGGACTCCAGCCTCCGAAAAGCGTCTAAGGACAGCCTCCAGATTTTCCAAATGTTCCTGCTCCGACGTCCCTGTAATCAAAACGTCATCTAAGTAGACAGCAACACGTGGTAAACCTCTCAAAATGTCCTCCATAACACGTTGAAAAATTGCGCAGGCAGAGGATACTCCAAAGGGCAACCGTGTATATTCATACAGGCCCCGGTGTGTATTAATCGTTACATATGGTCGGGAGGCAGGGTCCAGCTCCAACTGCAGGTAGGCGTGACTCATATCTAATTTTGTGAACGAGAGTCCACCTGCAAGCTTCGCGTAGAGATCCTCTATGCGAGGCATTGGATATCGGTCGAGTCTGGAAGCCGTATTCACTGTAAGTTTATAGTCGCCACACAAGCGAACTGTGGCATCTGGCTTCATTACAGGTACAATTGGTGCTGCCCAGTCAGCAAAACGGACGGGCCTGATAATACCCAAACTCTCCAAACGAGTGAGCTCCCCTTCTACCTTCTCGAGCAAGGCTTAAGGCACCGGGCGCGCCCGGAAATAGCGCGGCATGGCTCCTGGTTCGACTTGGATATGGGCTACGGCCCCTTTTATTTTCCCCAAACCAGGCTGGAATACATCTGGGTATCGTTCTCGCACCTCAGTCAACCCTTCAGAAACTGTTTGGAGGATGTGCTGCCATTGCAACCGCAAATGGCGCAACCAGTCCCGACCCAACAGGCTGGGCCCATGGCCGCGCACCACGATAAGTGGGAAACGCCCCTCCTGGCGTCCATAAACAACTGGGGTCATTGTAGTTCCTGCAATGTCGAGTGGTTCCCCCGTGTAAGTGGCCAACCTGGCCTGTGAGTCGGTTAATGTAAGGGTCTGTATACCCTGCTTGATGCGGTCGAATGTCCTCTGGGCGATCACGGAGACCGCTGCACCAGTGTCCAACTCCATCTCAAGCGGGTGGCCATTGACCCGTACTGTCACCTTAATGGGGGCCACACGGGGAGCTGCCACACAATGCAGCTGCAGGCAGTCGTCCTCCGTCTCCACGTCCTCAGGAGTAGTCGCCGCAGGTTCATCCACATGGAAGGTACGGCCCCTGGGCTGGTCCCAGTTACAGCCCCTGGGCTGGTACCAGTTTCGGTCGGAACGACGCCCCAGGACTGCCTTCCGCGGCGGGGTCGGCGCCTACAAGTCTGACACGGACATGGCTCCTCATCCATTGGTTCTGGAGAAGGCTCCCTTCGGGGAGGAATGTCCGATGGCCACTGGCGTCGGTCCGGGCGTTGCCTCGCCCAAGGTACCGCAGGAGTGCGGGGGGACGTTTTCGAACGGAAGGGGTTGCACCCCAAGGCATGCACTTCCATTCCCTGTAGCTCCTGCACTCCTCGTTCTGCGCTCTCTCGGGACAATACTATTTGAATGGCCTGTTGAACAGTCAATGTTGGCTCAGTTAACAACTTGCTCTGGGTGGCCGCATTGTTAATACCGCAAACCAAACGGTCGCGTAACATTTCTGACAAGGTCTCACCATCGTCACAGTACTCCGCAATCCTGCGTAGCCTGGATAGAAAATCGGCAAGGGATTCTCCAGGGGTCCTCTCAGCAGTATTAAACCGGTAACGCTGGACTATTGTGGACGGGGCTGGGTTAAAATGTTGCCCCACTATATTCACAAGTTCATCAAACGTTTTGGTGTCTGGCGCAGCTGGGTACGTAAGGCTCCTAATCACCCCAAATGTATGCGGGCCGCAGGCGGTGAGCAATATGACCACCTGGCGCTCGTTTTCGGTGATATTGTTTGCCCGGAAATAGTAACGCATCCGTTGTGTGTACTGGTTCCAGCTTTCCAGCGCAGCATCAAAAACATCCAAATGTCCGTACAGAGGCATGGTATAATAGAAAACAACTTCCAACCTGTATCCAACAAAAATCCAGGGAGGTGGCTTCAGCAGTGTAGACAGCTATTCACTTTCACCCTCGTGGCCAGTTTTGTGAGGGCCACGAAGAATCCAGCATGGGTTTTAAGGATACAAAGTAATAACATTTATTTACAATAACACATATATATATATATATAGCAGCAGCAGCAACTTCCCTTGCTGCACACTCCTTCCTGCTGGTTCCTAAACTGGCCAGCTTTATTTATACTTGGAGTTTACTAATGGTTTCTCCGCCCCCCCTCATTGGGGAAGCTCATTCTCCCACATGATTGTAGGATTGTCATTAATCCCCAGCCAATGGTAAGCAGGCAGGTTATAACACTCTGCTTCAAAATATTCAAAGGCACTTCTTCCACTGCCTTTTGAGGAAGTGAGTTCCAAAGAGGCATGATCCTCGGAGAGAAACATTTTGCCTCATCTCTGTCTTAAATGGGCCACCACCTATTTTTAAACAGTGACCCCTAGTTCTAGATTCTCCCACAAGAGGAAGTATCCTCTTCACATCCATCTTGTCAAGTCCCCTTATGATCTCATATGTTTCAACCAAGTTGCCTCTTACTTTTCTAAACTCCAGCAGATACGAGCCTAGCCTGTTCAACCTTTCTTCATCAGCCAACTCACCCATTCCAGGTATTAGCCTGATAAATCTTCTCTAAACTGCTTCCAACTCATTTACATCCTTCCTTAAATCAGGAGACCAATACTATTCACAGTGCTCTCGGTGTGGCCTCACCAATGCCCCGTGTAACTGTTTAAAAACATGTTTTAAATATAAATTTAGAGTACCCACTTCTTTTTTTCCAATTAAGGGGCAATTTATCTTGGCAAATTCACCTACTCTGCACATCCTTTTTGGTTGTGGGGGTGAGACCCACGCAGACACGGGGAGAATGTGCAAACTCCACACAGACAGTGACCCGGGGCCGGGATCGAATCTAGGTCCTCAGCGCCGTAAGGCAGCAGTGCTAACCATTGCGCCATCATGCAGCCCACATGCCCTGAAGCATAATCTCCCTACTTTTGTATTCAATTCCCTTCACAATAAATGATAAACAGTCTTTTTTTAAAAACGTTTTTATTCAGGATTTTTAATATTGTACAGAACCAAGGTAAGAGTGACCACGCATCGGAAACAAAACTATATATATATATCGGTCGTCTTCCGTTATTTATCAGTTGTCTTTTGTTATTTACAACAGTTATAGCTTCTTATTGTATTTTCTCCAGTAGGTGTTTATTTCTAGCTAGATCCCCTGCCTCCCTCTCCTTCTTTTCTTCCTGACCCCCTTCTCCTTCTGGTTGTCTGGCGTGCCCTCTTCCCTCATCAGCTTTTATATCCTGTTCCTGTTAGGTTGGCATGCCGCTGTATATTATGTTATTTGCTGGGCATGGTTGGGCTCCATGCTTCTTTATTCCCCCCCTTCCATCCCCTCCCCCCCCTTTCGTTTGTGTTCATTGGTGTACCGTGGCTTCCCACTCCCTTCGTCTGGCTTATTGGCTGTTGGCTAAAATAGGTCTTGGAGAAACTGAGTGAATGGATCCCATGTTTTCTGAAAGCCCTTTTCCGACCCCCAGAAGGCAAGTTTAATTTTCTCCATCTGGAGAAATTCCGATAGGTCGGACAGCAAGTCTGCAGCTTTGGTTGGTGCTTCTGATCACCAGCCGAGCAGAATTCTATGGCGGGCGATTCGGGAGGCAAGGACATCGGCCCTCCTCCCCATGAAGAGATTTGGCTGTTCTGATACCCCAAAGACAGCCACTCTCGGGCATGGCTCCACCCTCATCCCTATCACCTTGGACATTGCCTCAAAGAAGACTGTCCAGAACCCGACAAGTCTTGGGCAAGAACAGAACATGTGAGCATGGTTGGCCAGGCCTCCTTGGCACTGTTTGCATTTGTCCTCCACCTCTGGGAAGAACCTGCTCATTTGGATTCTAGTTAAGTGGGCTCTATTTACCACTTTCAGCTGCATTAGGCTTAGCCTTGCACATGTGGAGATGGAGTTGACACAATGCAGTGCTTCGCTCCAGAGACCCCACCCTATTTCAAACCTTAGGCCTTCCTCCCGCTTATCCCTTGTTTCGTCCAGTGGTTAACCTGCCTTTCCTATTAGTCGCCCATACAGGTCACCGCCGGTCCCCCTCCCTAATTTGTCCGCATCCAGTGATTGGTGTGGCAGGTGTGGGTACGTTTTTGTTTCCCGACGTAAGAAGTTTTTGACCTGCATGTACCTTAGCTCATTGCCTCCCATCAGCTGGAACTTCTTTGTTAGTTTCTCAAGTGCTGTCAATCTGTTGTCTGTGTAGAAGTCCTTAAGTCCCTAACTGTCAATGTCCCTCCATCTTGTCTCCACCTTTTGAAGGTGACGTCCACTATAGCTGGCGCGAACCTCTAATTGTTGCAGATGGGGGCTTTAACGGACATTTCAGTTAATCCGAAGTGCTGTCGCAGTTGGTTCCACAACCGGAGTGTTGGAATCACCACTGGGCTCCTTGAGTGTTTGTTCGATGAGGAAAGGAGAGCAGCTGTGGCCAGGGCCTGGAGGGAGATCGCTGTGCAGGAGCCCTTTTCCATTCGCACCCACTTGGCTTCCGGCTCCTTTAGCCACCCCTTTACCCTTTCCACAGTTGCAGCCCAGTGATAATTGTCACGATATGCAGACATGCACATAATGAGATACAGACAGGCAGCTAATGAACACAGAGAACAGGACGTAACCAATCAGCAGGCAGAACACTTGGGGGTGGTTTCCCACTATAAAAGGCACGAGGCACTCACACTCCACCTCTTTCCACTAGGGACGTCTACAGAGTGAATCCGGTGTATATATCACGTAACGCATATACGGCAAGTGGCTAAGAGCTAGGCTGGTTCAGTCAGACAGAGAGATCACACTTAGGTTAGCAGAGAGTCGAACTCACAGAGAACGGTGCTAACTGTGTGACAGGTTCAATAAATCAAATTGAACTAACTTCAAGGTCTGGAGTCTATTTCAGTCATAGCTGCATCCAGTTGCAGCCTGTGTTATCTCAGTGTGCTTAACACGATAGTAATACTGCAAGTTTGGGAGGGCTGGGCCCCCATGGTTCTCGTTCTCTGCAGTATCCTTTTGGGGATCCCAGGGTTTCCCGCCCCCCCACAACATAAACGCCATGATCAGTTTTTCTTATGATTTGAAGAAGGCATTGGGTATGTAGATCGTAATGGATCTGAACAGGAAGAGGAAGCTGGGCAGTACGTTCATCTTAATCATCTGCACTCTCCCTGCCAGGGACATTGGGAGTGTGTCCCACCTCTGCAGGTCCTTTTTTACTTCCTCCAGCAAACAGGTTTCATTTGAGGGTCCATGTCCAGTCATGGGCGATTTGGATCCCCAGGTAGCGAAATTTGTGTTGGGCTTATTTAAATGGCAGCCCTTCCTGCTCTGCCCCTACCCCTTACGGGTTCACCGGGAAGATCTCACTTTTGCTAGCCCTGGAAGCACTGATTTCCCCACTACAAAGAAGTTGATTCTTGTATACACATTGTGTACTTGGGAGAAGAAGGAGAACTCCTTCTCCCCTGGGTGGGTGAACTGCCATGGGTCCACTGGCCCCATCTGCCTCATGTACGAAGTCTTCTCCATTTTGGGGTTCAACCTGTCTGCCTGTGGGTCCTGTACACAGTCAAAGTCTCCACATGTTAAGTTGGTTCGTGTCAACGTCGGGGATTTCTGCCATTGTGTTTTTTATAAATCCCATGTCATCCCAGTTGGGCACTTACACATTCACCATGACTACCGATGCCCCATCCAGGATGCTGCTGACCATGACGTACCATTCCCCTGGGTCCATAACAGTCCTCGTTGCGGTAAACATCGTCCTGTTATTTAACAGTATGGCTGATGGGTTCTTCTAGTTCCCACCCCCCTCCTGCGGGATCAACCATGCTTACCTGGTAGATGCCCCTGCACTTCGGGGTTTCCCTTTGTTAGGGGATCTCCAAAATGGCCACGGTCCCCGTTATACCTATCAGGTCAGGCCCTTGTGCTCCAGGGTTTCCCTTTGTCCAGTGGCCATCCAACATGGCCACCAACTGTGTGTACACCATGAGGCTGGACCCCAGCGCTCCGGGGTTTCTCTTTATCCAGGAGCCACCCAACATGGCCACCAACTGTGTGTACGCCACGGGGTGCACCTCTGCACTTTGGGGCTTCCCTTTGTTCAGGGACCCTCCAAAGTGGTAGCTTGCGGTGCTTTTGTGTTCCAAGTCACCAAGTATGGCTTGTTGTCGCCAGCCTAATGCCCGTCCTGTCTTTGCTCCGATGTTTCCCCTATGGTACTTTCTCCCCCCCCCCATGTTCTCCCCCTCCCCCGTTCCTCTCCCCTCCCCCCAATGTTCCCTTTCCCCTGTTTCTTCCCCTAGTTGTTCCCCTTTTGCTGATGAATGCCCCCCCCCCCTTTGCCAGGCGCCCTCTCCCTTGCGGGAGATGCGCCGCGGCCGCTCTCTCGCTCATGCTTCCTGGTGCTAACTTTCCCGCTAGTAGAGAGGATTAAGCCGAAATGGGAGGAAGAGTTGGGGGAGGATATTGAGGAGGGGTCATGGTGTGAGGTGCTCCAGAGTGTGAATGCGTCAACTTTGTGCGCGAAGTTGGGTCTGATACAGTTGAAGGTGGTGTATAGGGCGCACCTCACAAGGGTGAGGATGAGCCAACTTTTTTAGGGGGTGGAGGGTATTTGTGAACGGTGTGGGGGGGCGGAATATTAATCACGTTAATATGTTTTGGTCCCATCCAAAATTGGAGAGGTATTGGAGGAAGGTCTTTCAGGTTATCTCAAAGGCGGTGCACGTGAGACTCGAACCGGATCCCCTCGGGGAAAATTTGCATCAGTGCATTGCGGTCACTGCATCCAGAAAGTATACCTGAGCAAGACACCCTAGGTGTTCAAGTGAAGGCAAGCATCCAGCAGAGGGCAGTAGAGCGGAGCTGCTGATTGGGTGTTGCAGGGAAAATTTGCATCAGTGCATTGTGGTCACTGCATCCAGAAAGTGTACCTGAGCAAGACACCCTAGGTGTTCAAGTGAAGGCAAGCATCCAGCAGAGGGCAGTAGAGCGGAACTGTTGATTGGCTGTTGCGGGGAGAATTTGCATCAGTGCATTGCGGTCACTGTATCTTGAAGGTGGTTTGTGGCGGAGCTGTTGTCAAGTGACAGTTAAACCCAAAACACTTCTTCAGTGTTTCCCTCCCTACCTCCTCCTCTAAACAAAAAAAAAAGACAATCACTGTAAGGATCCCAGCCGAGTAAAGATCAAGAGGGAGACTCGAGGGCAGGTAGAAGTAGAAAGAAGTTGAACCGTGACGTCACAGCCTGCAGGTAAGTGATTGGCTGGTGACTGGTAAGTAGTTTTTCTTTTCCCTGAGGTGTTATCTTGCAGGGCGCAGTGGTTGCTGAGTGAGTGCTTGCTGATAAGGAGAGTACATTTTTTTAAAAACTTACTGTTGGGAGTTTGCAGCTGAATCCGGTCGGAGTGAGGACAGAGTGACTGCTGGATAAGTAGTAAAGATTTAAATTGTTTGCGCAGGCCCATAACAGCTGATTGCTGTTCTCGTGTGGGGCACAGTGGTTGCTAGTTAAGTGTTTTATTTTTACCTGTATTTAAGTTGGGCAGTTTCTAAACGCTAGACACTACACTTGTAGTGTCCCCCACCCTTCCACCTCCTTTAAACTAAGGGGTAGAGTGAATAACAGGTAAGCTTTTTTTTATTTTTTGATCTAAAGGGGGTGGCAGGGAAGGCAGTGCAATGTTCCTCCTGCAGAATGTTTGAGGTGAGGGACACCGTCAGTGTCCCTGCTGATTTCACCTGTGGGAAGTGCACCCATCTCCAGAAACCGCGTTAGTGAACTGGAGCTGGATGAACTATGGATCATTCGGGAGGCAGAGGTGGTCACAGATCGTAGCTTCAGGGATGTAGTTACTCCGAAGAATCAAGATAGATGGGTGACAGTGAGAGGGGCTGGGAGGAAGCAGTCAGTGCAGGGATCCTCTGTGGTCTTTCCCCTCAGTAACAAGTATACCGTTTTGGATACTGTTGAGGGGGACGACCTACCAGGGGTAAGCCACGGTGAACAGATCTCCAGCACTGAGTCCGTCCCTGTGGCTCAGAAGGGAAGGAGGGAGAGCAGGAGAGTAATAGTTATTGGGGACTCGATAGTTAGAGGGACAGATAGACAGTTCTGTGGCAGCGAAAGAGACTCACGAATGGTATGTTGCCTCCCGGGTGCCAGGGTCCGTGACGTCTCGGACCGTGTTTTCAGAATCCTTAAAGGGGAGGGGAGCAGTTACAAGTCGTGGTACACATCGGTACCAACGACATAGGTAAGAGAAGGGACGGGGATTTAAAACAGGAATTTAGGGAGCTAGGGTGGAAGCTGAGAGCCAGGACAAACCATGTTGTCATCTCTGGTTTGTTGCTGATGCCACGTGCTAGTGAGGTGAGGAACAGGGATAGAGTGCAGATAAACACGTGGCTGCAGGGATGGTGTAGGAAGGAGGGTTTCAGGTACGTGGATAATTGGAGCACATTCTGGGGAAGGTGGGACCTGTACAGATAGGACGATTTGCACCTGAACCAGAGGGGCACGAATATCCTGGGAGGGAAATTTGCTATGGCTTTTCGGGGGTTTTAAACTAATTTGTCAGGGGGCTGGGAAAACGAGCTGTGTTCCCGAAGCCAGTGTCGAGAGTAGTGAGGTACTGAGGAGGTTATCAAGGACGCAGGAGTGTACCGGCAGACAGAAAGGTGGATTGAATTGTGTCTACTTCAATGCAAGGAGCATCCGGAATAAGGTAGGTGAACTTGGAGCGTGGATTGGTACTTGGGACTACGATGTTGTGCCCATTACGGAAACATGGTTAGAACAGCGACAGGAATGGTTGTTGGAAGTTCCGGGGTGTAGCTGTTTCAGTAAGAGT
The DNA here is from genome assembly GCF_047496885.1 of Scyliorhinus torazame. NCBI lineage: Eukaryota > Metazoa > Chordata > Chondrichthyes > Carcharhiniformes > Scyliorhinidae > Scyliorhinus > Scyliorhinus torazame. The sequence continues at coordinate 208,750,309 of NC_092710.1, forward strand.
AGGGAAGGTGGAAAAGAGGTGGAGGAGTAGCATTGTTATTCAACGATAGTTTAACGGCTGCAGAAAGGCAATTTGAAGGGGATCTGCCTACTGAGATAATATGGGCCGAAGTTAGAAATAGGATAGGAGCGGTCACATTGTTAGGAGTTTTCTATAGGCCCCCAAATAGTAATAGAGATGTGGAGGAAGAAATTGCAAAACAGATTATGGATAGGTGAGGAGGTCTCAGGGTAGTTGTAATGGGTGACTTTAACTTTCCAAATATTGATTGGAACCTCTATAGCTCGAACAGTTCGGATGGGGCAGTTTTTGTACAGTGTAAGCAGGAGGGTTTCTTGACACAATATGTGGATAGGCCGACAAGAGGGGGGGCCACATTGGATTTGGTACTGGGTAATGAACCAGGCCAAGTGTTAGATTTGTTTGTGGGAGAGCACTTTGGATATAGTGACCACAATTCGGTGTCTTTCACTATTGCAATGGAGAGGGATAGGGCCATACGGCAGGGCAAGGTTTATAATTGGGGAGGGGTAATTATGATGCGATTAGGCAAGAATTAGGGAGCGTAAGATGGGAACAGAAACTGTCAGGGAAAGGCACAAATGAAAAGTGGAGCTTGATCAAGGAACAAATACTGCGTGTCCTTGATAGGCATGTCCCTGTCAGGTAGGGAGGAAATGGCTGTGTGAGGGAACCATGGTTCACAAAAGAGGTTGAATGTCTTGTCAAGAGGAAAAAGGAAGAGTATGTAAGGATGAGAAAACAAGGTTCAGTAGGGTCGTTTGAGGGTTACAAGGTAGCAAGGAATGAGCTAAAAAAAAGGGCTTAGGAGAGCTAGGAGGGGCATGAGAAGTCCTTGGTGGGTCGGATCAAGGAAAACCCCAAGGCTTTTTACTCTTATATGAGAAATAAAAGAATGACCAGGGTGAGGGTAGGGCCGGTCAAGGACAGTAGTGGGAACTTGTGCATGGAGTCAGAAGAAATAGGAGAGGCGTTGAATGAATACTTTTCTTCAGTGGTCACCGAGGAGAGGGGCTATGTTTTTGAGGATGAGAGTGTGATTCAGGCGGGTAGGCTGGAGGAAGTAAATGTTCTGAGGAAGGATGTATTAGCAATTTTGAAAAACCTGAGGGTCGACAAGTCCCCTGGGCCAGATGGGATATACCCAAGGATTCTTTGGGAGGCAAGAGATGAGATTGCAGAGCCTTTGGCTTTGATCTTTGGGTCCTCGCTGTCCATGGGGATAGTGCCAGAGGACTGGAGAGTGGCAAATGTTGTTCCTCTTTCAAGAAAGGGAATAGGAATGACCCTGGTAATTATAGGCCAGTTAGTCTTACTTCGGTGATCGGGAAGATAATGGAAAAAATCCTGAAGGATAGGATTTATGACCATTTGGAAAGATGTAGCTTAATCTGCGATAGTCAACACGGATTCGTGAAGGGTAGGTCTTGCCTCACAAATTTGATTGAATTCTTTGAGGAGGTAACTAAGTGTGTAGATGAAGGTAGTGCAGTTGATGTCGTATACATGGATTTTAGTAAGGCCTTTGATAAGGTTCCCCATGGTCGGCTCATGAAGAAAGTAAGGAGGTGTGGGATAGAGGGAAATTTGGCCAATTGGATAAGTAACTGGCTATCACATAGAAGACAGAGCGTGGTGGTGGATGGAACATTTTCAGATTGGAGGCCAGTTACCAGTGGTGTACCACAGGGATCAGTGCTGGGTCCTCTGCTATTTGTGATTTTTATCAATGACTTGGAGGAGGGGGCTGAAGGGTGGGTCAGTAAATTTGTTGATGACACCAAGATTGGTGGAGTAGTGGATGAGGTGGAGGGTGTAGCCATCTAAAATGGCTGATTCCCGAATAATTTGGCCAAATCACGATGTAAAATGGCTAACTGAGAAGGCTGATGGGAAAATCAGCCAACAGGGCACAAACGGACAGCTGCAGACAGAACAGTGTATTCGGCTCTGGGGAAGTCGGCCCAGATCGATACCTGCAACCATTAGCAGCACATCAACCCAGCCATCTGCAGTTTAATCGGCTATCCCCGGGAACAATTGCTACAAATTAGCAATTGAAAGCCGATCCAGACCTCTCGGCGCCAGCAGTTGCCGAGACAAAGAAAGGTGAACGACCACCCCCCGATCAAGGAATCGCCCCATTATTGGAGCATATCGAACCCAGTGATTGGGACCAAGTCCAATCACTTGGGACCAGGGTCAAGGTCCGCCCCGAGAGGCGGGAAGCCCCTGGGAACTATAAAGATAGGGGCCAAGTTCAGATCGACCCTTCTCTCCCTTCTTCTCCTGCTCGCAACCTTCGCAAGAACTATTGACGAAAGAACAAGTAAGTTTGACTCCAGCGATCGCTACCCGATAGAGTCTCCTAGCCATCGACTTGTATCAGCCTTTGAACCCCGCAGGCCAGACCCAATTCGATAAGCCATTCGTTTCCCTGACCTGGTGGGACATTCCCAAAGTTAAGTATTGGCCGGTAGTGGTAGGTAGTAGTCTAGAAAGTAGGATTATTGTTGTTGTATTTATTGCTGTATATAATAAATGACCGTTGATTTTACTCTTACTAAGCGGTGTGCTGTCTTATTAATCATAACTAGAGCTTGAATCATATGGCGGTATCAGAAAGATACCTGGCGACTTGTGACCAAAGGTGACAGAATTAGAGCTAATAAAACTAAGGCTAATAAGAGCAACAAGGGCTGTTGTAGGCTGCAAAGAGACATTGATAGGATGCAGAGCTGGGCCGAAAAATGGCAGATGGAGTTTAACCCTGATAAGTGCGAGGTGATTCATTTTGGTAGAAAAAAATTGAATGCGGAATACAGGGTCAACGGCAGGGTTCTGAGGAATGTGGAGGAACAGAGAGATCTTGGGGTTCATGGCCACAGATCTCTGAAGGTTGCCACTCAAGTGGATAGAGCCGTGAAGAAGGCTTATAGTGTGTTAGCGTTTATTAACAGGTGGCTTGACTTTAAGAGCCGCGAGGTTATGCTGCAAATATACATGACCCTGGTGAGACCACATTTGGAGCATTGTGTGCAGTTCTGGTCACCTCATTATAAGAAGGATGTGGAAGCATTGGAAAGGGTGCAAAGGAGATTTACCAGGATGCTGCCTGGTTTGCAGGATAGGTCTTATGAGGAAAGGTTGAGGGAGCTAGGGCTTTTCTCTTTGGAGCGGAGGAGGATGAGAGGTGACTTAATAGAGGTTTATAAGATAATGAGGGTGATAGATAGAGTGGACGTTCAGAGACTATTTCCTCGGGTGGATGTAGCTGTTACAAGGGGGCATAACTATAAGATTCAGGGTGGGAGATATAGGAGGGATGTCCGAGGTAGGTTGTTTACTCAGAGAGTGGTTAGGGTGTGGAATGGACTGCCTGCTGTGATAGTGGAGTCGGACACTTTAGGAACTTTCAAGCGATTATTGGATAGGCACATGGAGCACACCAGAATGACAGGGAGTGGGATAGCTTGATCTTGGTTTCGGACAATGCTCAGCACAACATCGAGGGCCGAAGGGCCTGTTCTGTGCTGTACTGTTCTATGTTCTATTAAGCCATATTCAGGGTATCAGATCGGCCTGGGTTGTAAGCAGATGTCTTGGCCTTTGCCTCGCTAATCGCCCGAAGGCGGATTCTGTTGGGGTGGAGGTCAGCTTCTCTACCCTGTGCCTCGGCAAGGCCGAGGGATCTGCTGGAGTTCTTAATGCTCGAGAAAGTAAAGTTTGAGTTGAGGGGGAGGATCGAAGGGTTCTACAACTCATGGGCCTTGTTCAACATGCATTTTCATGAATTGGATGGCATCGAACATTAGGGGGGGTTCGGGGCTTTTTTTGGAATGTATAAGTTATTGATGATTCTTTTTGATTGGTGTGTATTCAAAATGTTGGGAGCTGTTTGAGTGTGGGCGGGATAAGGGATTGTTGGCTGGGGATTGCCATTGGATTTGTTGTTATTGTTGATTATCTGTTGTTGTAAATTTTGATGAAAATGAGGAAAAGGGGGAGAATAAAGATATTTATTTTTAAAAGACGTTCCCGCTAGTATGGTGGCCCCCTCCTAAGGTCGGTTATGTATCCACCCATCGCCCACTATCTATTCTCCCTGCCTGCTGATCTCCTCACACTTTCCTTCACTCTGCTGCTATCGCTCTTTCCTTCCTCTGTTGCAACTTCCATTCTCAGAAAGAGGCAATGCAGTCCCGCACAAAGTGTCCTTCGAGATAGTTAATTAAATGAATAAATAAAATCTCTTTGGGTGCTCTTTTCATTGCTGTCCCTGCTGCCGTTTCTCCAGCCCATATTCCTGGACCAATTTGTCCACTTGAGCAAGAGGTGCTCCTTGCCGTGAAATGTGACCCAGCGTTTGGCCAGATACAGCATCCCAAATTTTACACCGCTCTTGTACAGGGCTGCTTTCGCCTTGTTGAACTCTGCCCAGTGCTTGGCCAGGTCAGCCCCAATGTCCTAGTACATCCTGATCCAGTGACCTTCCTCGTCAAAGTTTTTTATCTGTCTTCCGCAGCGCAGGATTCTTTCCCGGTCTTGATACTGGTGCATTTTAGTAATTATCGCCCTTGGCTGTTTCCAGCCTTGAGTTTTGGACCAGGTGACAGATGTGCTTTGTCTATTTCTGGTGGGTTGGGGAAGCTACCCCTTCCACCAGATTGCCCAGCATTTGGGCCACATAGTCTGTGGGGTCTCTGCCTTCGATCCCCTCCAGCAGGCCCAATATCATCAGGTTTTGGCACCTTGTTCGGTTTTCTTGATCTTCGATCTTTCCCTTCGGTCTCCACTGTGTCGCGACCAACCTTGTTATCTCCTTCTCCAGGGCGGCGTTCCAGTCACTCTGGTCTGTTGAGGCCTTTACTAGCTCCTTTATGGTGCTCTCCTGGGTTTCCAATCACCTCTCTGCCTTGTCCATGGTCGCCAGGTCTCCACGACCACTACCCTGACCGCCACCTGAAAATCGTTTTTTGTCTCCACTCTGTGTTCTCTCAGTTCCCTTGAGCGAAACATCCTCTAGCCACCCTTTGGTGAGGGGGGCTCCTTATGTGGCGGGTTGGTCCTTCTCGTTCTGGCGTTGCCCGAGATTCAACACCTCATGCACCTGCCAGCCAAGCCACTTGCTCCTCATGGCTTTCCATTTCTTGGGCTGGATTCTCAGATTTTGCAGCAAAGTGCCGACGCCGGAGTGGGAACTGTGGCATTTTATGATGCCAAAATTGGTGTTGAATCCTCACCGATCCTGGGACCGGTGAGGGGCTAGCAGCCACGTTGGGTAAAACACCCGGCTCCCACAGCAAAAGCAGATGGAGAATGGCCGGGTCCGTGGCTGCTCATGTGCACGGCAACGACCTGCAGCGGTCACGCCTTACAACATTGTGAAGGCCGTGTGCGGACCGGTCCTGCCAGATAGTGCCCCCCTGGCCACTCCCTGGTTCCCCACAGGCCTCACGGAAGTCTCCCGGCCAGCAGCACGGCTCCCGGCTGGCTGTGGCAGCGGTGGACACAGTCCGCGGCCACTATGATGGGTTCCCGATTGTTCAGACCATATGTCCCCCACGCAGTCGGGAACTCGGTCCATCAGGGATGGAGCAAAGGGGGAGGGCCTTCTGAAGACGCGGCAATGCCATTCCAACGGCTGATCGCCGATTACGATATTTGCGTCAGGCAACGGAAAATCCCGGCCCTTGTCTCTTTTCGGCCTCTTGAATTGCTGTTGCTCAGCATCTCTGTTCGCATTGGTGTTGGTTGAGGTGCGGGGATACTTTTTTCCCTTTATGAGCGGACTATTTTGGGTAAAAGAGCCTATTTTCGGGTTTGTAGGAGGAGAGCCATCTGATGTGCGACTACTCAGTACATCCTTATCACTGAAAGATAAACATTCTATTGGCTTTCCTAATTACTTGCTGCACCTGCAGACAAACCTTTCATGATTTATGTACGAGGATACCCAGATCCCTTTGCATTTCAAAACTCTGCAATCTCTCACCATTTAGGTTAAATGCTTTCTTTTTATTCTTCCTGCTAAAATGGACAGTTTCACAATTTCCCACATTGTACTCCAATTGCCAGATCTTTGCCCACTTACTTATCTTTCTATATCCCTTTGCAGTCACTTATACTCAACATATAAGTCCACCCCCATTTTCAGCCATTACGTGCAATACTTGCAACCTCAATTTTGCTCCCCATAAATGCTGGTTTTAGGGATTAAGCAGCTGAGGTGTGAAGGTGTGCAGGAATTTAAGACACACCCACTCTTTGTGTCGGAACAGGTGACATTTCAAAATGGCCACTACTCACATCGATGCCAGAGCTTCACTTTTATACGCAGCATATAAGTCAATCCCTGTTTTTGGAGGGATTTTTCGAGGCTTCAAATGTTTACTTGTAACTGCAATTAGTATCTGATTGTTAAAAAATGCTGCCATTACATCCTTGTTGAGTGACGATGTATTTTGATTTGTCCTATTTTGTCCCTGTAACTCTCAGCTTATCTGTCAAAATTTGGATTGCCCCATTTCTTACATATTTCACAACGATTTAAAGTTGAAGAACAGCTGTCACTTTTATAATACAAATGGGGAATGCAGTGACAAAGCAATTACTACAGAGATCTACTTGTGCACAATAAAATATGGGCTTTTCAGAGGGCCTCAATCTGATATTGCTTATAGATGAGGAACAGCAGGAGAGGGCAAGCCAAGGCCCAAAAGGAATAATAGAGGAAGGTATACTATCCATCTGTACTTTTTCAGTGTGAATTTCAACCAGCTGCAGCTACTTGCATGGGCCTGGGACATAAATGGCCAAACAAACCTTTCTCCTCTCGCCAACACTAGAGAGATAGTGAAGTAATATGGCTGTTTTAATAGTGCCAATTAACAGGAAAATTATATTGAACTTTTATGTTCTAGTTCTTTCCAAGCACTTATAAGGTTGCAGTAGATCTGAGCCAGTATGCCGTTCTCAAAGCATGTAGAGGTTACAAAAGCACTCTGAGAACACCTCCTTTATGAAATGAAATGAAAATCACTTATTGTCACAAGTAGGCTTCAATGAAGTTACTGTGAAAAGCCCCTAGTCGCCACATTCCAGCGCCTGTTCAGGGAGGCTGTTACAGGAATTGAACCGTGCTGCTGGCCTACCTTAGTCTGCTTTCAAAGCCAGCGATTTAGTCCTGTGCTAAACAGCCCCTTTATCAAATTCAGCAGGATTATCAGTAGACGAGGTCTAGTTAGTAGTTCAAGTGACTTTGGGAACAAGGACTGCCAACTCTGGAAAGGAACCACCAGAAAGGGGGAGTTGGAAATTGCAACTCCAACGGGGTTCTCCTGCTCGCCAAACGGCATAACACTAGGTTATTATCACTAACACACTTCTGCCAGAAAGACAAGTTCAAAACCTCCTGGAGACATCCACAACCAAAGCACTGACAGATGCTCGATTTTGTCATTGTCCCATCCTGAGACCAAAAGGATGCTCTCATCATCAAAGCAATGACTTCTGAACAGACCACTGGCTCATCCGCTCCTCTATTTCCATCAAACTTCACCAGAAGCAGCGAACGATGAAGAAACAGCTCAAAAAAAAGATCACCGTTGAGCGGCTTCAAGAGCCAAGCTTGGTAGTGAACTCCAACAATATCTTCTCCAAAGTCTCCAAACTATCCAATGGAATGGGGTGGAGGAAAACTGGAAAGAGCTGAGGACAACCATCATCTCAAGCTGTGAAGGAACCATCGGCTACAAGACCAAGAAACACCAAGACTGGTTAGACGAGAACAACCGCACTATCATCGTCAAAAACAGGAAAGCTCTCCACACCTGGCAAAATAACATAATCAGCAAGAGAAGGAGAAGAGTTCATGAACTATCAAAGAAGAACTAGGGAAATCAAGAACTAATGATGTACTGAGAAAGCTAAGGAGCTGCAACTCCTCGCTGACAAGCCAGGGCTTCTTCAGCATTACCAATGCAATATATGGACCCAATACCCCAGGCCTCAAACTGGTGCAGAGTAAGGACGGAATGCTCTTGAGAGAGAAATAGAGAAAATATTGGCTTTCGATGGCGAGAACACTTCAAAGAATTCCTAAACCGTGATACAATCATAGATGAGGATATGTTTGAGTAAATCTCCCAACTCTCCACCAATGATGATCTTGGGCTACCACCAAGCGTGGATAAAGTTGAAGCCACCATTAAACACACGAAGAATGGAAAAGCCGCAGGAGTGGACGGGATCCCGGGGAAATGTTCAAACTTGGAGGGGGAGATCACCCGTCATCTCCATCAGTAGTTGCTGAAAATCTGGGACAGTGAAGAAACTTCTGCTGACCTTTGGGATGCCATTATAGCCACCATCTTCAAGAAAGGTGACAAAGTGGACAGTGGGAACCACCAAGGAACCTCTGCTCTCTATCGCCAGGAATGTCATCACCAGAATCCTCGCCAGCTGCCTTCTCCCAGTCTCTGAAGAAATTCTTCCAGAAAACTAGTGTGGCTTCCAACCAAATTGTGGAATAGCGGGAAAGATTTTCACCACTCGTCAACTTCAAGAAAACTGCCAGGAGCAACATCAACCACTCCACATGGCCTTCATCGACAGCTTTTAACTCAGTCAATCAGGAAGTGCTTTGGAAGATCCTGTCAAAGGCCGGCTGTCCAGAGAAATTCATCAAGATCCTCGAACTCCTCCATGACAAGGTGTCGGCAACAGTCCTCACTGACAGAAATAAGACAGAAACCTTTGAGGTAAAGACAGGTGATAAGCAGGGATGTATTGTCACCACCACCCTTTCCTCCATCTTCATCGCCACCATATTTCACCTTGTCAAGAACAAGCTTCCCAGTGGAGTGGGCATCGTCTACTGGATGGACGGAAAACTTGAAACTTCACTACATGGATGATGACATCACCATCTCCACTCTCTCAGAAGAAAATCTCCAAACCATGCCTGACATCTTCGCGGAAACATGCCGAAGAATTGGTCTCAGCCTGAACCTCTGGAAGACTCAAATCCTTTACCAACCTGCCCGAAGGAAACATCCGTTCTCTCCCTCCATCAAGATAAACAGAGAAACCCTACCATACGTGGAATATTTCTGATGCTTGGGGAGCCAACTCTCCTCCAAAGCTGACATTGATGGGAGATCCAACATCATATCCAATCTGTAAGTGCCTCCTTCAGACGTCCCAGGGCAAGAGCCTTTGATGACTGCAACATCCATTCTGACACCATGATCCTTGTGTACAAGTTGGTCATCCTCTCAACTCTTCTATTCGGCTCAGAAACTTGGACTTCGTACAGACGCCACCCCAAGGCCCCGGAGAGGTACCATCAACATTGTCTGAGACGGATTCTCCACATAAGCTGGGAGGACAGGCGTGCTAACATCTGTGTCCTTGAAGGAGCCAAGAGCACCAGCACCGAGGCCATGGTCATCCAAACCCAATTTCGCTGGGCCGGACATGAGCTTAGGATGTCAAAGCCCCGACTGCCTAAGCAAATCTTCTTGGCCCAGCTCAAGGAAGGCTTCCGAACAAGAGGAGGATAAAGGGAATGCTTCAAAGACACCCTGAAGGCTTACCTCAAGAAATGCAACATAGACGTCAACACCTGGGATACCTACTTAGAGGAGCCTCCTGATTCAAGGGACACAATTCTTCGAAGACACCCAATGGCAAGAGGAGGCCCAGAAAAGGAGGCTGTAAAAAGCCCAGGATCAGGCTCATCTACTACCCAAGGACTCACAGTACCCATGACCAGTAACACGGGTTCCTTAGGTGGACAATTGTACTCATTAGCAAGTGCTCGCCAAAGAAAATGGTCGGTATTTTCCCCGATATTGGGAAAAGTGATGTTGAAGCCGCTGACGGCTCTGATGTGCTCACCCCAGCACTTGATGATCTGGGGAGCCATTTTGAAAGGCTGCCTCAGCACACAGCAAGCAAACTAGTTCACCCAGGTGCACCCCCTTTAATCCCTTGCTACCCCTCTGGCATGCCTGCCCCCCCAGCACTACCCTGACATCCCTCAGCACTACCCTGGCATCAAGCTGACACTACCCTGACGTTACCCAGGCATCAAGCTGGTGCTACCCAGTCACTATCCGCACACGTACCTGGACACCACCCAAGCATTACCCTCCCCCCCTGAGCTCTACACTCACCTGAGCTCAATGGGAGATCTGCTCGCCAGGAGCACGTGTTCGGAGACCAGTCATGCTTCACGCCATTCTACCATCATGGATTTTCTTACAGGGAGGATGTGTAGTTTATGGACTACAGTTTCCAGTTTATGGACCTGATAATGATGTGTTAATTTATTATAATGGTGTTCCCGACATTCAACTGATGGGGGAGGGGACACCCACGTCATGCTTTCACGGCGACATAAAGCGCAACTTTGCACTTCTCACAATACTTTCCACTCCCATCGCTGAACCCGCCCAACGTGAACGGGACCTAAAAGTCCCAACCTGTGTTTAGCCTGGTTCATGGCAGCTATACATTACCTTGAATAAATGATAGGTCATTAACTCGAATTTTAAGATCTTGAAGTTAACGTTCTTCTGCTACGACTGCTCAGGAGGGCCTTGCAATACACCCTAGGGCATGTTTACAGAACAATAAGAGTGTGCTGCTCAATGCACAGCCTGCAATCAAAACGTATATGGTCACAAAACTGGGAAAAAAACACAGCAGACACGCAGCAAGCTGAAAATGTGCAGGTGGCACCTCCAGCACCAGACCTGGAGGGCAATTTTATTTTGTCAAGTTTTAATTATGAGTACTACAATTAATGCACAGACATGGGGCGGGATTCTCCATCCGGCGCAATGGAGAATCCCGCCAGCAGAGAATCCAGCACATGGACTTTTCAACTGATCATGGAGTCATGAAAGAGGCCCTTCACCCCATCAAGCCTATGCCGGCCATCAAGCACATATCTTAATGGCCCGTCTTCTATGCCATGACGCTTCAATTCATAGAATCCCTACAGTGCAGAAGGAAGCCATTCAGCCCATCGAGTCTACACCAACCCTCTGACAGAAAACCATGCCGAGGCAATTCCCCAGTTCTATCCCCGAAACCCCACCTAACATGTGCATCTTTGGACTGTGGGAGGAAGCCGGAGCAGCCAGAGGAATCCCAAGTAGTCATGGGGAGAACACACAAACACCACACAGTCACCCAAGGTTAGATTTGAACCTGGCTCCTTGGTGCTGTGAGGCAGCAGTGCTAACCATTGTGCCACCATCCCATCATTTTTTAAATTAAATTATTTTTATTCAAATTTTTGTCAAAAAACATAATTTTTGCATAACCGTAAGCAACAATGAACAGAACAAAGAGGAAAAAAAAGTTAACCGTATGTACAAAGAAAGGAACAATACAACGTAACAATTACCCCAGGGATGCTGCTGCTGACCTTTACTGCTCTCCTAGAAAGTCGAGGAACGGCTGCCACCTCCGGGAGAACCCTGCCATGGACTCTCTCAAGGCAAACTTTATTTTCTCGAGACTGAGAAACCCAGCCATGTCACTAACCCAGGTCTCTACACTCGGGGGCTTCGAGTCCCTACATTAAAAGGATCCGTCCCCGGGCTACCAGGGAGACAAAGGCCAACACGTCGGCCTCTTTCGCTTCCTGAACTCCCGGATCGTCTGACACACCGAAGATCGCTATCTCTGGACTCGGCACCACCCGCGTGCCTAGGATCTTGGACATTGCCTTCGCGAATCCCTGCCAGAATCCCTTAAGAGCCGGGCATGCCCAGAACATATGGACATGATCTGCAGGGCTTCCCGCACACCTCGCACATTTATCCTCAACCCCAAAGAGCTTGCTCATCCTGGTTGCCGTCATATGTGCACGGTGGACCACCTTAAACTGGATTAAGCTAAGCCTGGCACATGATGAGGAGGAATTGACCCTGTTTAGGGCGTCCGCCCACGGGCCCGCATCCAGCTCCCTGTGGTGAATGGAACTACTGTTAATTCACCAGTGCACTGTGATATCATGTTACTGCTGTATCGTGTTACGTTATGTGTTTAACCCTGTGGGCTCCAACTGTGGGCCATTGTACGGCTTCACCCACAGGGGAATATGTCGGGGCATGTACGGGCTCGCCCATGGCTCCACCCCTTACAGGAAGTATAAAGGCAGCTGACCTGCGGGGCTGCATTCATTGCTGTACCGGTCACAGGCAGGCTCAGTTCTAAGCTGATTAAAACCACGGTTTACTTCTCAACGTGTCTCTCAGTGAATTGATGGTCGCATCAATTTAATCAGCTTAAAATACTACTATGGAATCAGCCCTCAAACCTGACAGACTGGAACTCGATCCATAGGCCGCGGAGGCGAGAGACATTTTTTCGCACTGGCTTCGATGCTTCAAGGCCTATCTCGCCGCGTCGTCTACACCATCCGTCATGGATAAACAGTAACTGAGTCTTCTCCACGCACGGGTGAGCCATCGTAATTCTGTCCAGCTCGACGGTGCCGCTTCCTATACAGAGACCCTCACACTACTCGAACGCATATATGTACGGCCCATGAACGAGGTCTACGCGCGACACATCTTCACCACTCGCCGCCAGCACCCCGGGGAGTCGCTAGATGACTACCTATGCAACCTCAAAGCCCTCACGCGCAACTGTAACTACCAGGCCGTTATGGCCCCTCAGCATATGGAGCTCGCTATCCGAGACGTTTACATGGTGGGGGTCCGATCGAACTATGTAAGACAGCGCCTGCTCGAAAAAGGGGCCCAGGACCTGGAGGACACGGTAATACTAGCCTTACTGCGTTCCCCGCCGACCACGCGACCCCCTCGTGGGCCCCCGACCAGAGACCACCCCAGGCTTGTGCCACGTGGACGCCCGCCCATCATGGGGTGCTGCCCTGCTATTTTTGCGGCCAGCCCCAACACCCCCGACAGCACTACCCGGCCAGCAATGTGAACTGTAGTAACTGTTAGCATTCATTGTTGTACCGGTCACAGGCAGGCTCAGTTCTAAGCTGATTAAAACCACGGTTTACTTCTCAACGTGTCTCTCAGTGAATTGATGGTCGCATCACTCCCTACCTAGCTCCTCCTCCCATTTGCCCTTAAGCTCCTCCACTGGGGCTTCTGCCACCTCCTGAAGTTCCCGGTAAATGTCTGAAACCTTCACCTCCCCTACCCAGGTGCCGGAGACCACGGTATCCTGTATCGTGTGTGGGGGTAGCAGCGGAAATGATACCACCTGCTTTTTCAGAAAGGCGCGTACCTGAAGGTATCTGAAAGCGTTTCCAGGGGGCAAACTAAATTCCTCCTCCAGCGTTTCCAGGCTGGGGAAGGTCCCGTCTATGAACAGGTCTCCCATCCTTTTAATACCTGCCCTATGCCAGCTTCGAAACCCTCCGTCTATCCTGCCCGGGACAAATCTGTGATTGTTGCGCATCGGGGTCCAAACTGAGGCTCCCTCCACCTCCCTGTGCCTTCTCCACTGACCCCAGATCTTTAATGCCGCCACCACCATCGGACTAGAGGAGTAGCGGGCCGGCGAGAACGGCAGAGGTGCCGTTGCAAGTGCCCCTAGGCTGGTACCTTTACATGAGGCCGCCTCTAACCGCTCTCGCGTCGACCCCGCCCCCAATACCCATTTCCTAATCATGGCTATGATAGCCGCCCAACAGTAGTTGCAAAAGTTAGGCAATGCCAGCCCCCCCCCCCCCGACTTGCAGGGTCTTATTTGCCCATACGAATCCCGAGATGATCTTGTTCACCCGCTTAAAGAAGGACTTAGGGGTGAAGATGGGAAGGTACCGGAAGACAAACAGAAATCTGGGGAGGACCGTCATCTTAATGGTCTGCACCCTCCCCGCTAGAGATAGCGGGAGCATGTCCCACATTTTGAAGTCCCCCTCCATCTGCTCTACCAGCCGAGATAGATTAAGCTTGTGAAGGGCTTCCCACTTTCGAGCCACCTGTATCCCTCGGTACCGAAAGCTCTTCTCGACCAATTTCAGCGGAAGCTCTCCCAGTCCCTTTTCCTGCCCCTTAACTTGGATCACGAACATCTCGCTTTTCTTCGCGTTTAGTTTGTACCCCGAGAAATTGCCAAAGTCCCTCAGAATCTGCATGACCTCCCCCATCCCCTCTAGTGGGTCTGAAATGTACAGGAGCAGATCATCCACATAAAGTGAGACCCGATGCTCCTCCCCCCCCCCCGAACCATCCCCCGCCAGTTCTTTGAAGTCTGCAGCGCTATAGCCAGCGGCTCTATCACAAGGGCGAATAAAAACGGGGAGAGGGGGCACCCCTGCCTTGTCCCCCGGTGGAGCCTAAAGTATTCCGACCTCACCCTGTTTGTGCGCACACTTGCCACTGGGGCCTGGTAGAGTAGCTGGATAGCTGGACCCAACCTATGAAACCCTCACCGAATCTGAACCTTCTTAGCGCTTCCCACAGGTACTCCCATTCCACCCGGTCAAAGGCTTTCTCCGCGTCCATTGCCGCCACCACTTCTGCCTCCCCTCCCTCTGAGGGCATCATGATGATGTTTAGGAGCCTCCGTACATTGGAGTTCAATTGCCTGCCCTTGACAAAGCCTGTCTGATCCTCCCCTATCACCCCAGGGACACAGTCCTCAATCCTAGATCTTGGCCAGCAGTTTGGCGTCTACATTCAGGAGTGATATCGGTCTATAAGATCCACACTGTCGCGGATCTTTCTCTTGTTTGAGGATGAGTGAAATCGAAGCCTGTGACATTGTTGGGGGGGAGGGTCTCTCTTTGGCCTCATTGAAGGTCCTTAGCAGGAGTGGGCACAGCAGTTCCGAAACTTTCTTGTAGAATTCTACAGGATAGCCGTCCGGCCCCGGGGCCTTGCCCGACTGCATGTCCCCTAAACTCGTTACCATCTCCTCCAGCTCTATCGGAGCCCCCAGTCCTTTCACCAGATCCTCTTCCACCTTTGGGAACCTCAGTTGGTCCATGAATAGCTTCATCTCCACCCCCCCCCCTCCCCCCCCCCCCCCCGCCCGCCCCCGGGCGGGGGCTCTGACTCATACAATTTACTATAAAACGCCCTAAAGACTTTGTTCACCCCCTCTGTGTCTATGACCGTGTTGCCCTCCTTATCCCGTACTTCCCCAAATTCCCTGGCCGCCTCCCTCTTGCGAAGTTGGTGCGCCAGCATTCTACTGGCTTTCTGCCCGTATTCGTAGACAGCCCCTTTGGCCTTCCTCACCTGTGCCACCGCCTTCCCAGTGGTCAGCAGGTCGAATTCCGCCTGCAGCCTCCGGCGCTCTTTCAGTAGCCCCATCTCGGGAGTCTCCACGTAACTCCTGTCTACTCTGAGTATCTCCCCGACTAGCCTTTCTCCCTCCGCTCTTTCTTTCTTCTCTCTATGGGATCTGATAGAGATCAACTCCCCTCTGATAACTGCCATCAGGGCCTCCCACACCGTAGACGCCGCTACCTCCCCCGTATCGTTAGTTTCCAGGTCATTCTTGATGTTCCTCCTTATCCGCCCACAAACCTTGTCGTCTGCCAGAAGCCCCACAACTAGCCTCCATAGTGGGGGCTGACCTCTCTCCTCCCCAAGACGCAAATCCACCCAGTGCGGAGCATGATCGGAGACTGCAATGGCCGAGTATTCTGTCCCCTCCACCCTGGGGATCAACGCCCTGCTCATCACAAAGAAATCTATGCGGGAGTAGACTTTGTGGACATGGGAAAAGAAATAACTCTTTCGCCCCTTGGTCGGACGAATCTCCACGGGTCTAGCCCCCAACCTGTTCCATGAATCCCCTCAGTTCTTTAGCCGCTGCTGGTCGCTTCCCCGACCTGGGGTTTGACCGGTCCAATACAGGGTTTATGACTGTGTTAAAGTCACCCCCCATAATCAGATTGTGTGAGTCTAAGTCTGGAATTTTACCCAGCGTGCATCTCATAAATACCACGTCGTCCCAGTTCAGGGCGTAAATGTGCAATACCACCACCCGGGTCCCCTGCAGTTTCCCATTGACCATTATGTATCTGCCCCCCTTGTCAGCTACAATAGTCCCTATTGCAAAAGCCACCCATTTGCTGACCAGGATTGCTACTCTTCTGGTCTTAGAATCCAGCCCTGAATGGAACACCTTTCCCACCCATTCTTTTCTCAATCTGGTTTGGCCCGCACGTTTTAGGAGGGGAGCAGGAGCCAACGCACCTTCCTGTAGCATGGCTACGTCTGCCTTTAGCCCCTTTAAGTGCGAGAACACGCGAGTCCTCTTGACCGGCTCATTCAGGCCACATACATTCCACGTAATCAGCCTGGATGGGGGGCTACACCCCCCCAACCCCCCTCCCCTGCTGATTAGCTATCTCCCTTTTTCGGCCAGCCACGAGCCCGCGTCCCCCGCTTACTCAAGCCCTCCCATTGGAGGCCCCCCCGACTCTCCCTCTGTTCCCCCAAGATGGCACCTTTTCTGTCAGCCAAGCAGCATCCCATCTCCCCCCCCTCCCCCCCAGCAACCCCGTGATCCCAAACCCCCAAATCAAGCACCCGCTTGACACTGGCTCTCCCCCCATTACGCTTCCGTGAATCAGCCGACCCATGCTGACCCCGGCCGCTCCCGCCTCTGTCTCCGATTACTCAGGTTCCTCATTTTGTGGGCCCCTCCCCCCCTATGGAAAGCCCAACTTATCAGCTTCAACGGCCCCCAAAGAAAATTTTCCGTCCCCTCCCCCCAGCGAAACAAACAGCCAAACCCGGGCACAAACCTGGCCCCATCAAAGACTCGGCCCCAGCTGCCAGGAGAGCAGCCCCACTTGTAAGGCAGCCCTCCTCCCTCTATGGCCGAGTTCTACAAAAGCCGAAAACATGGCCGAAGAAACAGGAAACAAACAAAAATAAGAGGAGACAACATAATGTCGCTGCCTCCGGCTACTCGGCAATTACCATCCCCACCAGAGTAACGTCCCAGTGTGGCTGTGCTTTAGTTCGAGTCCAACTTTTCTTGCTTAATGAAATTCCACACCTCATCCGGTGTATCAAAGTAATGGTGGCGATCTTGATACGTGACCCACAGCCTCGCCGGATGCAGCAGCCCGAACCTCACCCCTTTGCTGTGGAGAACTGCCTTAGTCCGGTTCAAGCCAGCGCGCTTCTTGGCCAGTTCTGCTCCCAGGTCTTGATAGATGCGGATTACGCTGTTCTCCCACCTGCTGCTCCGCTCCTTTTTAGCCCATCGCAGGACTTGTTCCTTATCTGAGAAGCAGTGGAACCGTACCACCATGGCCCTCGGCGGTTCATTCGTTTTGGGCTTCCTTGCAAGGACTCTGTGCGCCCCATCCAGTTCCAGAGGCCGAGGGAATGCTTCTGGCCCCATCAGGGGCCCCAATAACGTGGTCATGAATGCGCTCGCGTCCGACCCCTCCGCACCCTCAGGCAGGCCCAGAATGCACAGGTTCTGCCTCCTGGACCTGTTTTCAAGGTCTTCCAGCCTCTCCTGCCACCTCTTGTGTAGGGCGTCGTGTGCCTCCACCCTGATGGCCAGGCCCAGTATCTCGTCTTTGTTATCCGAGAGCTTTTTCTCATTCTCCTTGATCGCCATCTCCTCCATTTTCTGGGTCTCAACCATTTTCTCCATAGAAGCCTTCATTGGGGCCAGCATCTCCGTTTTCAGGTCAGCAAAGCAGCTTCTAAGAAAATCCTGCTGTTCCCGTGACCACTGGGCCCACGCTGCCTGATCCAAGCCGTCCGCCATTTTCTGATCCCGCGCCCGTTCCTGCCGCTTCTCGCTGGTCGTTTGTTTGGCCGTCCTGCTCCTGCTCCCCTCCATAAACTGCTGTGGGGGTCCTTCTAGCGCCGTTTGCCCGCCGGTTTGCGTTGAAAAGGGACCGTCAAAGATCCTTGAAAGGGCCAATTAGTCCGTTAGCGACGGGAGCTGCCGAAAACACGACCTACCCGCGCATGGCCGCCACTAGAAATCTTCTTCAGTTTACTTAAATACTTTTCTTCTCTTTCTCTCGGGGAGGTTGGTGAACTTGGCGTTCCTGATCTGGCTGCCTGGATCTGAGCTCCGCTCTGGCCCGGCTTGTGCCCAGCTTGAACGTGCCTGAGCTACACTTATCGGCACCTCTGCTCCCTCGCCACAGTGCACGGGCCCCAAACTCCACGGCCAGTTTTTCTGCTGAGGACACCCGATTTTTGTTTCTTTTTTTTTAAACAAAAAGTTTCCCTTCGATTGGGCAGATAAGCCCGAAGTGCCGGAGCCTGCGCGGGAGCCACCCGAGATGTGGCCGTCACTCCATGCCGCCGCACCGGAAGTCCCATCTGTCATAATATATACCAGTATATCATGGTGCAGACACACACTGATGGACACACAGTGGGACCAATCAACACATACAACACCGCAGCCAATCACCAGTTAGAGCATACGCACTATAAAGACAGGGGGCATCAGAGTTCCCGCTCATTCGAGCTGCAGCTAGCTAGGAGCACAGAGCTCACAGCCTGCAACACAGACATTCACCATGTGCTGAGTGCATCGACTGGTTAGGACAAGGCAAAGGTCTTTAGTTAAAGCTAGTATCGTGTTAACCCACAGTCAGAGTATGTTAAACAGTTAATGATTCAATAAAATAGTATTGTTTAGCACAGGGCTAAATCGCTGGCTTTGAAAGCAGACCAAGGCAGGCCAGCAGCACGGTTCAATTCCCGTAATAGCCTCCCCGAACAGGCGCCGGAGTGTGGAGATTAAGGGCTTTTCACAGTAACTTCATTTGAAGCCTACTTGTGACAATAAGCGATTTTCATTTCATTTCAAGTGTTGTTGACCTGTATGTGTTCCACGGATCCAGAACACCCAACACAACACCATCTTTGATGGGGAATTGGGGATTTCCTCAAACACATCCTCATAGATGGGTGTATCACAGTTTAGGAGTTCTTTGAAGTGTTCTCTCCATCGAAGGCCGATGTTTTCTCTGTCTTTCAAGAGGGTTCCATCCTTATTCTGCACCAGTTTGAGGCCTAGGGTATTGGGTCCTTATGCTGCCTAACTAAGGATGGATCTTCTGATTTTGCTGAGTTAGCCAGTCTGCTAAGTGTATCCAATGTGATCAATAGGTTACCTGAATTGTACCTAATCTCGCACTCATAACATTGAAACTTTATCAAAATACATTGTAATCTTGGCAATGCACTGGTCAAGGGTTTACACCAAATCATCGCCAGTGGCTTGCGGTTGGTCTCCACCACAAATCTTTTGCCAGATAGATAAATATGAAAATGATTCCAAACATTAAAGCTAATATTTCCTGCTCGATGTTGGATTGTGTCATGGACAGACATTTTGATGGAAATGCAATTGATTGGCTCTTTTGTACTTTGCATACTCTTAGACCTTTCTGTAACACCAGAATAACTGTCTCCCTTGGATCATAAAATTGCAATACCAATGCTTTTCATAATGACTGTTTCAGTACTTTGAAGAGATATTGGTGGTCCTTTCTCAAATATTCCCTTAGAGATTTTTGAACAAAATTGAGAATGTATGGAGCCGATAAATTAAAGAGACCTCGACATCTTTAAGGATTGTCCTTACCTTGAGGAATTCGCATGACTTTAATATCATCTATCTTACTTGGATCAAGAAATATGCCAGCACTGGAATAAATAGAACCTAAGAAATTGATCTGCTGTACATTTATGTGGCATTTCAGAAAGCAATCCTTCATTATGTGCCACTTGTAATAAATGCAGATTGTAGTCATGTTCTTGCTTTCCTCTTCCAACAATAGCCATCTCATCTGTGATGCAGATGCATCCTGGTACAGTGCATGTACTGTGGTCCATGTGAGTTTGAAAGAGATCCTGGGTAACAGCCCAAAATGAAGTTGTTGAAAGCAGTATCGTTCATACGTGGTAGGAAATGCAGTGAGCATTTGGGACTTCTCTGTGAGATGTACTTATCAGTAACTATGTTTGGTATCAAGCTTTGAGAAGAATATTGCATCTGAAAATCTTGAATTTAACTCTTCTAATGTGGGCATGTTTTAAGGGAAACTTTTCAAGGCTTCATTTAAATGCCATGGATCAAGGCAAACTCCCAATAATTCAACCATTTTTATGACACATGCAGTTCAGCTGCACCAATCTCTGTCCTCTTGTCTCTTCTAACAATCCTGTCTTTCTGTATTGGTGCTGTCTCATGCTCACATCTGGATCTGGAAACATTTATTAATTTTGCTTCAAATTTCCACACCTCTCTCACCTTCACATGGTCCATCTCTGACACTTATCTTCCCTTCCTTGACTGCTCTGTCTCCATTTCTGGTGATAGACTGACCACCAAAATTCATTACAAGCCCACCGACTCACAAAGCTCCCTTGAGTACATTTCCTCTCACACCGCTTCTTGTAAGGACTCCATCCCATTCTCATAGTTTCTCCACCTCCTTCATATCTGTTCTGATGCTGGCACCTTTGAAAACAGCTCATCTGACATGTCTGCCTTTTTCCTTAACCGAGGTCCCCCCTCATTGTGGTTGACTGAGGACACGGTTGACTCCAATCCAACTCCTGCACATCTGCCCTCCCGTCTTTCCCTCCCTCCCATAACCATGATAGAGTCCCCGTTTTTCTCACTTTTCCCTCCACCGCCTCCACATTCAAACCATCATCCTCCGCCATATTTGCCAACTCCAGCTTGATACCAGCACAAAATACATCTCCCTCTCACCTCCTATGTCAGCATTCCACAGGGATTGCTCTCTCTGTGGCACCTTGATCCAATCCTCCATCACCCTATACCTTGCATCCCCGGCCCACAGCACCTTCCCATGCAATCAAGGAACGTGCAACATTTGCCATTTTACCTCCTCCCTTCTCACTGTCTGAGGCCCCAACATTAGGGGCTGGTTTAGCACACTGGGCTAAATCGCTGGCTTTTAAAGCAGACCAAGGCAGGCCAGCAGCACGGTTCAATTCCCGTACCAGCCTCCCAGAACAGGCGCCGGAATGTGGCGACTAGGGGCTTTTCACAGTAACTTCATTGGAGCCTACTTGTGACAATAAGTGATTTTCATTTCATTCCTTTCAGGTGAAGCAATAGTTCAACTTGGTCTACTGTATTTGCTACTCTCAATGTGGTCTCTTGTTATATAGCCTATACACATACTGGGTGACTTTGCTGAACACCTTTGCTCAGTCCACAAGCATAACCCCAACCTCCCTGTCACTTGACATTTTAGCTCACCATCATGCTCTCATACACATATGTCCAACCTTGGCCTGCTGCAATGTTCCAGTGAAGCCCAAACCAAGCTGGCGGAACAATTCCTCATCTTCCGATTAGGCATTTTACAGCCTTCTGGATGCAACATTGAGTTCAACAACTTCAGACTGTGATCTCTCTCCTCCATCTTGAAGCTTTGTTTGAATCCAAAAAGACAATTTTTTTGTCTCCCCACAAACAACATCTCAGAGCTATTTGCCACTTGCGATTTAGTTTTGATTTCATTAAGCACTGACCTTTCACTGACCTTAACAGATTCTGCTATGTTACATTTATGCCACTATTATCACCTTCTGTAGTGCTCAACGCTGCCATTAACACTTCCTTTGTGTTGTGCCCTGAACGTCTTTGTGCAATCTTCCATGGCTCATCCGTTTCACTGATCTTTCACTATTTGGCTCCACCTTTCCACCCCCTCTTAAACAGTTTAGAATCTATCACATTTTTCTCTCTCTTCAGTTCTGAAGAAGAGTCATACAGACTCGAAACATTAACTCTGTTTCTCTCTCCACAGATGCTGCCAGGCCTGCTGAGTTCTATTTTTATGTCAGATTTACAGCATCCACAGTATTTTGCTTATATTTCCGTCTTTCTCCATTTTGTCTGGTTCAACCTTCAATCTGTATTGTATATGGATGCTGCACCTATGTAGTGAATGCAAGCGGAATGTTGCATCCACCTTAGACCTGACAATTTTGTCGAAGCATTCCGGATACTTAAATGTTAGGTCATGAACTCCCGTGATAGGAATAGTTTCTGAGGTGGAGCTGCCTGGCTGATTCCATGGATTGTTAATAGTGTGAGGTCACAACATGCCGGTAGATCTGCAATTGCTGGGCCTTTAGTTTCCACGGTGCAGAACATTGGTGACACTCAGAAGGAATGTTTCTACTTGCACTCCAGAATTATGAATTCTGTACATGAAATTACTGAACTGTCGTATGCTGAAGTTTCACAGCAGTAGGTTTTGGCATGACCTTCCACACCTGTGCATACATATCGTTAAG
Source organism: Scyliorhinus torazame (assembly GCF_047496885.1). Classification (NCBI taxonomy): domain Eukaryota; kingdom Metazoa; phylum Chordata; class Chondrichthyes; order Carcharhiniformes; family Scyliorhinidae; genus Scyliorhinus; species Scyliorhinus torazame. The sequence continues at coordinate 208,772,631 of NC_092710.1, forward strand.
GTTTTGCAGGGATAACATGTTGCTCCTGTGTCAATCTTGGCCAATAACGAATAGCTACCAACTTTCCTAGGGCAGGTAATTCGAATCTAGGAAAACACATTAGACGATGATGGCATCTATGTTTTCCATGAGATTGATGGTGAGAAACATATTGGGCGGCATTCTCCGTTACACCGGCCGGTCAATGGGGTCTCCCATTGTGGGCCAAGCCCACGGCGTCAGGGAAACCCCCCGGCGTCGGCAAAACGGAGAATCCCGCCGGTGGACAATCCAGCCCATGTTCACCACTCTTCATCTCATCATTGTCATTTTACAGTTTGTCACCTCATCTATGTGTTTTTGAGAGGATACTGGATGGCCATTTTATTGCAGAAGACCACACATTCCACATATCTTGCTAGGTTTGGATGTTCTGGTGAGTTCACCAAGAATTTAGGTTGTAGAACCAATAAGCTTTGTCAACCTGTAAGGGTTACTTCATAGATCATAGAATTTACCATGCAGAAGGACGCCATTCGGCCCATCGAGTCTGCATCGGCCCTTGGAAAGAGCACCCTACTTAAGCCCACACCTCCACCTTATCCCCGTAATCCAGTAACCCCACCTAACCTTTTGGACACTAAGGGCAATTTGACATGGCCAATCCATCTAACCTGCACATCTTTGGACTGTGGAAGGAAACTGGAGCACCCGGAGGAAACCCACGCAGACACGGAAAGAATGTGCAGACTCCTCACAGACAGTGACCCAGCAGGGAATCGCACCTGGGACCCTGGAACTGTGAAGCAACAATGCTAGCCACTGTGCTATTGTGCCGCCCTTCATACTTATCTCCATCCATGAGTAGCTCTTTGATGCTGTACAATTTGGGCTTGTTTAGCAGATCTTTCTGGAATGCTGCCATGGGAGTGAATGCAATCACCAACTCAACAACTCCATCCGCTAGATCTTCATTAAAATCACAGTGCATATCCTTTTCTCTGCATCTGCAGACAGTGGTCTATGGATTCTATAGGATGTTGACGGAATGACATTTAAAAAAAATTATTTTATGGGATGTGGGTGTCGCTGGCTAGGTCAGCATTTATTGTCCAACCCTAATTGCTCTTTAGAAGGTGGTGGTTGTTATGTTATGCTGTTTGATAAAATAAGTTGCTACTGACCATAGACGATGTTGAAAGACACTCCAGTCCTTGAAGTAAGTTGAAAGGATTTATTCAGTGACAACTAGATAAATGAGTTTGACACTCTGCTGATCTAACTCTAATAACTCAGTGATAATGACTAACTGTACAACTGGGATCTCGGCCACATGTGGTGGCCCAGCCTGAAGTCTAAATTATTCTGGTGCTAATCCTACAGTCCCTGCCAGGAGTGAGAAGGGGGGGTCTAGTGTGTGTCTGGTTTTATAATGAGTTGTGTAGTGCCCTCTAGTGGTCGTGCCACAGCCGGGTGTTCTGATCAACCCCGTAGTTTCATGTCAGTCTACATATCATTACATCTCCCCCTTTTTTTTTACATTACATGTGTGGTACTAGGGAAACTGTGTGACAAAGCTAGATATAATGATATAATATGTACAATTCTTTTTTATACACAGAGCAAACAGGGAAGAGAAAATGTTCACAGGTTCAGCCTTTGAGGCTTCCGCCTCGTCCTTGATGACCTCCTGAGAGGTGGCGGTGGAGACGGTGGCTTGATCGTTGTGTGAGTCTCACGACCAGTGGAAACGTCGATCCGGATGTCTTGCGGGATTGCCTTAACAAACGGCAGTGAAGGGTGATCAGTGGCGGCCGTATTTTCTGGAGTGCCCTTCGATTTCTGTGGACGATGGTACCATCAGCCGTTTGTATCACATAGGATCTGGGTGCAGCTTGTCAAATAACAACAGCTGGAGCAGACCAGCCACCATCAGGTATTCTGATTCTGGCGGTGTCTGCTGGAGATAGCGCGTCCAGATCAGTTGCATGTTTGTCACAGTGATGCTTCTGACCATCACAAAGCCATCGCATCTTGTGTATCACCGAAAGGATATCTGGATTAGGCAGTTGTAGGGCCAGAAGCATTGTTCGCAGGTCCCTGTTCATCAGCAGTTGAGGCGGTGACATGCCAGATACTAAGGGAGCAGCACGATATGAGAGTAGTGCTAGATGAATGTCGGATGCAGAATCCAAGTTGGACTGTGGGTAGTGCGGACCAGAGGTAACATGCTTGAAATTGTAACACTTTGCAAACGCGGCCCATTCTCGACTGAAAGCATGGTCCATTGTCAGTCATTTAAAAAAATTTTTTAAAATAAATTTAGAGTACCCAATTAATTTTTTCTAATTAAGGGGCAACTTAGTGTGGCCAATCCACCTACCCTGCACATCTTTGGGTTGTGGGGGCGAAACCCATGCAAACACGGGGAGAATGTGCAAACTCCACACAGACAGTGACCCAGAGCCGGGATCGAACCTGGGACCTCGGCGCCGTGAGGCTGCAGGGCTAACCCACTGCGCCACCGTGCTGCCCTCCATTGTCAGTCGTGACCGTGTTTGGGATGCCATGACGAGAGAAGGTCTCTTTGCACACTTTCATCACGGTTTGTGAGGTGAGGTCAGACAGCTTCAGTACTTCAGGGAAGTTCGAGTATTAGTCTATGAGTATTTCGTAGTCATGACCATTGGAGTGGAAGAGGTCAATGCCTACCTTGGACCACAGAGAGGTTTCCACGTTGTGTGGTTGCAGAGTCTCCTTACACTGCACTGGTTGGAACTTCTGGAAAGTCTCACAGCTCAAGACCATGTCTGTGATGTCCTGATTGATGCCAGGCCAGTAGACGGCTTGTCGAGCCGTTTGTCTGCATTTCTCTATGCCCAGTGGCCCTCGTGGATCTGACGAAGTACCATGGGCCTGAGATGCAGCGGAATCACTATTGAGTTCATTCTCAGCAGTGTACCGTTGATCACTGTCAGGTCGTCTTTGATGTTGTGGAATTGCGGGCATTGCCCTTTCGGCCAACCATGCTTTAGGTTGTGAATTACTCGTTGCAGCAAGGGATATGCGCCCGTCTCTGCTCTGATGAGAATTATCTTTTCGTCCGTTGCAGGAAGGTTGTCTGCGTACATTTGTACCTGGGCTTCAATTTGTCGGATTATCACTAGTAGTTCATTTGGTGAAGTGACTGAGCGAGACAACACGTAGGCAATGATGAGATCCTTGGCAGGTGTGTATATAAGATTGGAGTAATACCTTCTAAGTTTAAGTAGAACTCCCTGTAGCCGAGGAGTCATGTCATTGAGGTTCTTCTGCATGATGTGTACCAGAGGTCTGTGGTCTGTTTCAACGGTGAATGTTGGTAGGCCGTAGACATAATCATGAAATTTCAAAATGCCTGTGAGAAGGCCTAGACACTCCTTTTCAATTTGAGCGTACCGAGTCTCTGTCGGTGTCATTGCACGTGATGCATATGGTATTGGGACCCATGACGAGGTGTTATCTTTCTGCAGCAGCACTTCTCCAATGCCATCCTGACTGGCGTCAGTCGAAATCTTGGTTTCACGATCAGGGTCATAGAACGCTAAAACAGGTGCAGTGGTGAGCTTTGCCTTCAACTCCAACCACTCGTTCTGATGCTCTGTCTTCCATTCGAAAGAGGTGGACTTCTTAATCAGTTGTCACAGAGACGTGGTGTGTGTGACCAAATTTGGGATAAATTTGCCTAAAGAATTCACCATTCCAAGGAAGCGAAGTACCGCTTTCTTGTCCTCGGGGACCTTCATCCGCTTCAATGGCCTTTATCTTGTCCATGTTGGGGCGTACAGCGTGTTCCGATATCTGGTCGCCCAGGAAATTGAGCGTGGACATTCCAAAGCTACATTTGGATCTTTTTAACTTGAGGCCATGCTCGTGTATGCGTCTGAATACCCTCTTCAGTCGCGACACATGTTCCTCTGGAGTCGAGGACCAGATGATAACATCATCCACGTAGACACGAACTCCGTCTATCCCTTCCATCATCTGTTCCATGACGCGGTGAAAGATTTCAGATGCCGAGATGATCCCAAATGGCATTCACATGTAACAGAATCTGCCGAAAGGCGTGTTGAAGGTGCAGAGCTTTCTGCTGGATTCTTCTAGTTGGATTTGCCAGAATCCTTGAGATGCATCTAGCTTGGTAAAGAAACGCGCGTGTGGCATTTCGCTTGTGATATCTTCTTTTTTTTGGATCGGGTAGTGTTCCCTCATGATGTTTTTGTTGAGATCCTTGGGATCGATGCAGATTCTTAAGTCCCCCGAGAGCTTTTTGACGCACACCATCGAACTGACCCAGTCAGTTGGTTCAGTGACTTTGGAGATGATGCCTTTCTTCTGCAGACCCGTAAGTTCTGATTTTAACCATTCCCTCAGGGGAGCGGGCACTCTCCTGGGTGGGTGAACCACTGGTTTCGCATCAGTATGCATCAGAATCTGAGAATGATATGGAAGTGTGCCCATGCCGCTGAAGACATCTGGGTATTGTTCCAGTATTCTGTCAATGATGGTCTGGAGAGCGTGATGAGAAGACATCATGGTGTGGACTCTTCGAATGAGGTTCAGTTGCTTGCAGGCTTGCGCACCTAACAGCGATGACTTGTCAGGTTGAACAATCTCAAACCTCAGGCTCGCCTCCCTGTCTTTGTTGGATACAGATAAATGGCGTGACCCCAGTGAGGAGATCGCATTGCCATTGTAGTCCTGGAGTTGGCAGACAGCTGGAAGGATTTTGGGAGCGTTCTTGATCTTCGTAGTGTCGAGCTTCGAGATCAGGTTAGCGGAGGCACCTGTGTCCAGTTTGAACTTAATGGGGCAGTTGTTTACAGTCAACACTGTGTTCCATTCAGCGTCAATGGCATAGATTGACTTCACTTGCGAAGTGTTCTGTGCGGAGGTTTCAAACTTGGTGATGATTCCCACTTGGAATGGCTTATCCAGGTATTCCTCGTCTGGATCCGTTGCACTCCTTGATTGGACTCATCCGTTTGAAATTGCACACTTCTGATGTGACTCTGCTTTAAGAGCGGTCTTTGATTTCTGAACTGAGGTGCAGATCTGCACTGGGCAGCATAATGATTAAGTTTCCCACAGTTGAGACAGTGTTTGCCGGTTGCAGGGCATTTTTTTCTAAAGTGTGTGGTTCCATAATTTGTGCACGTCATCCTGTCACCATCATGACGTTCCGTGCGTCTTCACGCATGCGCGATGCGGTTCTCGGCCGTTTCGTACCTTCGCTCGTAGTGCGCCTGCACGGAGCGGTTTGCGAGCATTTCATACCTTCTCTTGTACTGCGCATGTGCAGGGCTAGACTTCGCGCGCGCAAGATGGCTGCCGGCAGAAACATGGGGGCGCTGCAATCGGAAGATGGCCTGGACACACTCGATCTTGAGGGAAGTTTTTTCACTATGTTCAGCGCTCTTATACTGTAGATAGCGATTTTTTGAGTGTTCATGCACCGTGCACGTTTCTATGGTGATTTCTAAAGTCACATGTTTGAGCTTTAGTAGTTGCTCTCTGAGAGGATCAGAGTGGATTCCAAAAACTATCTGGCTTCTGGTCATCGAGTCAGTTAGTACACCAAAGTTACAAGATTGGGCTAGCAGTCTGAGGTTAGTGAAAAAACTGTTGAAGGATTCATCTGATCCTTGCATCCTTTTCTTAAAAATGTAGCGCTCAAAGATTTCATTTTCCTGGACCTCGCAATAGCTATCAAATTTTTTAAGGATGGTTTCATAATTAGTTTTGTCCTGCCCATCTGTATAGTTAAACGAGCTGTAGATCTCTACCGAATGATCACCAGCAGTAGTCAATAAGAGCTATTTTCCGAGCATCGGTCACGTTCCTTAAATCAGACGCCTCTACACACAGTTGGAATTTTTGTTTAAACAAGCGCCAGTTAACACTAAGGTTACCATTGGTCCTGAGGTGATGAGGAGCTTGTGGTTTGTCCATCATGCCTGGATTCGACAGGGTCGTTCCGGATGCTTCTGTTGTCGAATAGCTGCCTTGATTGTTTCCCTAAACTTACGGAATTTACCTAGGTAGATGCAGCAGCCACACCCGGTACCATGTTATGTTATGCTGTTTGATTAACATAAGTTGCTACTGACCATAGACGATGTTGAAAGACACTCCAATCCTTGAAGTAAGTTGAAACGATTTATTCAGTAACAATAACTAGATAATTGAGTTCAACCCCCAGCTCCGAATGAAGCCCCCCCTGTCTGCCAGTCAGGCCTCGGCCAATTGTGGCGGCCCTGGACTGAGTCCGCAGCCACCACGCGAGGATCCCGGACAGTGTGAGCACACGTGTGAGCCGTAGGGATTCAGTCGGTCGGGGATAGAGCATCGTGGGCGGGCCTGAGGCAATGGCCTGAGGCCGTGGATACTCGCCGCAGCGTACCCCTCAAGTACACCGATTTTCAGGGGGCGAAGAATTTAAAAAACGGCGGCGGTCTCAATTTCGGCGCCAAAACGGATTCTCCGGTCCGCCACCGAACGCGATTTCGGCATCAGGGAGCAGAGAATCCAACCCCATAATTCTTGTACATAGTTTAAGTATTTTGTATTTGGCTAGGTCAGCCGTAGCCCAGTTAAAAATGGCAAATTTAGTGGTCATCCTGACAATATCTCTTGACCTTCCTTTCTGGATGAATATATCTGTAGCTGCTTTAACATGCTCCACCCATGAAGACGCTTTGTGGTGGAACAGCATCTTTGCTTTTTATTTAATTTATTATTTAGCTTGGGTCAACATTTGGCAAGTAACATTCATGCTGCACTTGTGCTAGGCAATGACCATCTCCATTAAGAGAAGATCTAATAATAATAATAATCTTCATTATTGTCACAAATAATCTTACATTAACACTGCAATGAAGTTACTGTGAAAAGCCCCTAGTCTCCACATTCTGGTACCTGTTCGAATACACTGAGGGAGAATCCAGAATGTCCAATTCACCTAACAGTACGTCTTTCGGGACTTGTGGGAGGAAACCAGAGCACCTGGAGGAGACCCACGCAGACACAGGGAGAACGTGCAGACTCCGCAAAGACAATGACCCAAGCGGGAATCGAACCTGGGACCCTGGCACTGTGAAGCAACAGTGTTAACCACTGTGCTACCGTGCTGCCCACCATCGCACCTTGATATTCCATAGCATTACCTTCACTGAATCACTCACTATCAATATCCTGAGGTTGCCATTGATCAGAAACTGAACTGGACTAGCTATATAAATACTGAGGCTACCAGGGCAGGTCAAAGACAAGGAATCCAGCAGCAAGTAATTCAACTCCTGACTCCCCAGAGCCTGTCCATCATTTATAAAACATCAGTCAGGAGTGTAATGGAATACTCTCCACTTACTTGGATGTGTATAGCTCCAACAACTCTCAAGAAGCTCGACACCATCCAGGACTAGCATTCAAACCCTCCACCACTGACGAACAGTGAGAGCCGTGTGTACCATCCACAAGATGCATGCGGGAACTTACAAAGGTTCCTTAGGCAGCAGCTTCCAAACCCACAACCACCATCACCTAGAAGGACAGAAGATATCTGGGAACACCACCGCCTTGAGGCTCCCCCTTAAGTCACCCACCATCCTGACTTGGAAATATATTGTAATTCCTTCACTGTGGCTGGGCCAAAATCCTGGAACTCCCTCCCTAACAGCACAGTGGGCGTACCTAGACCCCAGGGATTGCAGAGGTTCAAGAAGGCAGTTCACTACCACCTTCTCAAGGGCAACTAGGGATGGGCAATAATGCTGCCCATCCAGGGATGCCTACATTGTAAAAAACTCCAAATTCATTCATTATAACCGCAACATTCTCTGGCCTGATTTTTATTGTTTTTGTTTTCGATTGACTCTCCCTCACTTACTATTGACCCAGACCACACCCTCATCAATCCCAACTAAGCTACCTCTGTGCTGGTCCTCTCAATGGACTGTCCCACTCACTGACCTGCGGTATCAGCACAAGGTATCCATCTGCTTCCAGGCTTTTTATTTGAGAACTAACTTCACTGTGTCTTCAAATCTTTTTGTCACAGTCAACATGCTGTGTGCTCAAAACTCTCCATTACTGACCAGTTCAAGGTTCTTCTCATGCCATATAACATGAGCTAAGGTTGTTCACCATGTTATACCTGTACTTAATCTTGCTGCCACTGGTCTGACCACTACTGATCACCGTGTCATGATATTATAATGATGTAACACCTTGGGTTTATTCACTCTTCAAGATAAAAGCACCAATTACTCAGAAGGGATTCAGTAAACATCTTATGCATTCATTTATTAAGGCAAGGTACATGATAATAGTTATACATAGGTATAAAGCTTGAAGACAGAGGTTTGTGTGCATGTGTGCTCTGCTCAGAGCAAAAGTGAAACTAAGACACACTATCCTTCTAGTGATGACATGATGATATCTGTTAAAGGCATGTTACAACACTCACTTTTTATATCCTCCCAGGTGAGTGCAACTGGGGTGGTCCTTGCATTGTGGCAGTGCAACACGGTGGCCCCATGCATGGATTCAACCTTTATAAGGATATTACAAAAAGAATAGCAGTTTCAAGAGTTCAGATGTTACTTATCCATTAAATTGTAAGTTGTCTATATGGTACTAAGACTCAAAGCATGCGTTGTGGGGGATCGCTATTACTGGATTATGCTAATTATTAGGTCAGATGAAAATCTATGTTCACAAGGACATTAAACAGGAGGTGTGACTTTTGCACCTGTGCTGATATCATTTGCACTCTCAAATGTTTCATGATGCATCCCGACTCATTACTCAATGAGTGATAATGGCGTCGAAGATGATCAATGATTTCAAAAAGAAATCGCATGGGCACTTCAGGGAAATAAACCTTCAGGCCTGTGGGGCTAGAACAGCGAAATGGAGCTGACTGGCTTCCACTACAACATTGTCTTTAAGGACTGACAGGCCTCCCTCTGTACAATCATGACGTTGTTATTCCATAACCAGGATTTTAGCGGCAACCATAAAGTCCCGATGTCAGGATGGCATGACCACAAGGGCGGGTGCAGAAGTCAGAGCACAATCTGCTCAGGGCCGACCAATTAACCATAAGACCATAAGACATAGGAGCAGAATTAGGCCACTTGGCCCATCGAGTCTGCTCCGCCTTTCAATCATGGCTGATATTTTCTCATCCCCATTCTCCTACCTTCTCTCAATAACAATCAAGAACCTATCTATCTCTGTCTTAAAGACACTCAGTGATTTAGCCTCCACAGCCTTCTGCGGCAAACAATTCCACAGATTCACCACCCTCTGGCTGAAGAAATTCATCCTCATCTCTGTTTTAAAGGATCGTCCCTTTGGTCTGGGATGGTGTCCTCTGGTTCTAGTTTTTCACAATAGTCCTTTTCACAACATACATTAATGATCTGGAAGAAAGTACTGAAGGCACTGTTGCTAAGTTTGCAGATGATACAAAGATCTGTAGAGGGACAGGTAGTATTGAGGAAGCAAGGGGGCTGCAGAAGGACTTGGACAAGCTAGGAAAGTGGGCAACGAAGTGGCAACTGAAATACAATGTGGAAAAGTGTGAGCTTATGCACTTTTGAAGGAGGATTTTAGGCATAGACTATTTTCTAAATTGGGAATTCCCACAAGTGGAAACATCCTCTCCATGTCCATTCTGGTCTGGGATGGTGTCCTCTGGTTCTAGTTTTTCCCACAAGTGGAAACATCCTCTCCATGTCCATTCTATCCAGGCCTCGCAGTATCTTGTAAGTTTCAATAAGGTCTCCTCTCATCCTTCTAAACTCCAACGAGCACAAACCCAGAGCCCTCAAACGTTCCTCATACGACAAGTTCTTCATTCCAGGGATTAGTCTTGTGAACCTCCTCTGGACCCTTTCCAAAGCAAGCACATCCTTCCTTAGATTACAGGGTCCAAAACTGCTCACAATACTCCAAATGGGGTCTGACCAGAGCCTTATACAGCCTCAGAAGTACATCCCTGCTCTAGCCCTCTTGACATGAATGCTAACATTGCATTGGCCTTCTTAACTGCCGACTGAACCTGTATATTAACCTTAAGAGAATCGTGAACAAGGACTCCCAAGTCGCTTTGTGCTTCTGATTTCCTAAGCATTTCCCAATTTAGAAAATAGTCTATGCCTAAAATCCTCCTTCAAAAGTGCATAAGCTCACACTTTTCCACATTGTATTTCAGTTGCCACTTCGTTGCCCACTCTCCTAGCTTGTCCAAGTCCTTCTGCAGCCCCCTTGCTTCCTCAATACTACCTGTCCCTCTACAGATCTTTGTATCATCTGCAAACTTAGCAACAGTGCCTTCAGTACCTTCTTCCAGATCATTAATGTATGTTGTGAAAAGTTGTGGTCCCAGCACAGACCCCTGAGGCACACCACTAGTTACCAGCTGCCATCCTGATAAAGACCCCTTTATTCCCACTCTCTGCCTTCTGAAAGTCAGCCAATCCTCTATCCATGCCAGGATCTTACCCTTAAATCCATGGGCTTTTAACGTATTTAAGGGGACGGTCTTCACCTGAACCATTCTGGGACCAGTGTTCTAGCGAATAGGATAAATAGGTTGGTCACAAGGACTTTAAACTAGCAAGTTGGGGGGGGGGAAGGGAAGTGTAAAGCTATGGACAGTATAATCATAGATCATAGAATTTACAGTGCAGAAGGAGGCCATTCGGCCCATCAAGTCTGCACCAGCTCTTGGAAAGAGCACCCTACCCAAGGTCAACACCTCCATCCTATCCCCATGACCCAGTAACCCCACCCAACACTAAGGGCAATTTTGATCACTAAGGGCAATTTATCATGGCCAATCCACCTAACCTGCACATCTTTGGACTGTGGGAGGAAACCGGAGCACCCGGAAGAAACCCACTCACACACGGGGAGGATGTGCAGACTCCGCACAGACAGTGACCCAAGCCGGAATCGAACCTGGGACCCTGGAGCTGTAAAGTAATTGCGCTATCCACAATGCTACCGTGCTGCCCTCCATAATGGTTAATGGAGATCAAGGCAGCAGGTTACGTGACAGGTTATTATGTAGAGATATGGGTTCAAAGACAAGGAAAATTAGGAGAACGGGTAAGAGGAAAAATAAATTGCGAAAAATTACTGATCAAGGTGTTAGGATTCATAACAAAGACATAAAAAACAGCATAAGTGTACTTTACCTGAATGCTCGTAGTATACGAAATAAGGTAAATGAGTTGATGGCGCAAATCATCGTGAATGACTATGATTTAGTGGCCATTACTGAAACATGGTTAAAAGATGGTCACGACTGGGAGTTAAATATCCAAGGGTATCAGACTATACGAAAGGATAGACTGGACGGTAAGGGCAGTGGTGTAGCTTTGTTATTTAAGGATAGCATCCGGGCAATAGTAAGGGATGATATTGGTGCTATGGAGGACAAGGTTGAATCAATTTGGGTGGAAATCAGGAATAGTAAGGCGAAAAGGTCACTGATAGGAGTAGTCTATAGGCCACCAGATCTGCATATCGATTGGTTTAACCAGGTTAACCAGGTTGGTAAAGGCAGCCTTGAGGAGGAGTTTATAGAATGTGCCCGGGATAATTTCCTGGAACAGTATGTAATGGAACCTACAAGGGAACAAGCGGTCCTAGATCTGGTCCTGTGTAATGAGGCAGGATTGATTAATGATCTCATAGTTCGGGATCCTCTTGGAAGGAGCGACCACAATATGGTGGAATTTAAAATACAGTTGGAGGATGACAAGTTAAAATCAAACACTAGTGTTTTGTGCTTAAACAAAGGTGATTACAATGGGATGAGAGAAGAACTAGCTAAGGTACTCTGGGAGCAAAGACTTCATGGTGAAGCAGTTGAGGAACAGTGCAGAACCTTCCGAGCGATCTTTCACAGTGTTCAGAAAAGGTTCATACCGACAAAAAAGAAAGACGGTTGAAAGGGGAAAAATCGACTGTGGATATCTAAGGAGGTGAGGGAGAGTATCAAATTGAAGGAAAAAACATACAAAGTGGAAAAAATTAGTGGGAGACTAGAGGACTGGGAAGTCTTTAGGGGACAACAGAATGCTACTAAAATAGCCATAAAGAAGAGTAAGGTAGACTATGGAAGTAAACTGGCTCAGAACATAAAAGCAGATAGTAAAAGCTTCTACAAATATATAAGACAAAAAAGAGTGGCTAAGGTAAATATTGGTCCTTTGGAAGATGAGAAGGGAGATTTAACAATAGGAGACGGGGAAATGGCTGAGGAGCTGAACAGGTTTTTTGGGTCAGTCTTCACAGTGGAGGACACAAATAACATGCCAGTGACTGATGGAAATAAGGATATGATAGGTGAGGACCTTGAGATGATTGTAATCACTAAGGAGGCAGTATTGAGCAAGCAAATGGGGCTAAAGGTAGACAAGTCTCCTGGCCCTGATGCGATGCATCCCAGAGTGTTAAAAGAGAAGGCTAGGGAAATTGTAAATGCACGAGTGATAATTTATCAAAATTCACTAGACTCTGGTGTGGTCCCAGAGGATTGGAAAGTAGCAAATGTGACACCACTGTTTAAAAAAGGAGGTCGGCAGAAAGCGGGTAATTATAGGCTGGTAAGCTTAACTTCGGTTGTAGGGAAAATGCTGGAATCTATCATTAAGGAGGAAATAGCGGGGCACCTGGAGGGAAATTGTCACATTGGGCAGACGCAGCATGGGTTCACAAAGGGTAGGTCATGTCTGACTAATTTGGTAGAATTTTTTGAGGCCGTTACCAGTGCAGTAGATAATGGGGAGCCAATGGATGTGGTATATCTGGATTTCCAGAAAGCTTTTGACAAGGTGCCACACAAAATGTTGCTGCATAAACTAAAGATGCATGGCATTGAGGGTAAAGTGGTAGCATGGGTAGAGGATTGGTTAACTAACAGAAAGCAGAGAGTGGGGATAAATGGGTGTTTCTCTGGTTGGCAACCTGTAACTAGTGGGGTCCCTCAAGGATCAGTGTTGGGCCCGCAGTTGTTCACAATTTACATAGACGATTTGGAGTTGGGGACCAAGTGCAATGTGTCAAAGTTTGCAGACGACACTAAGATGAGTGGTAAAGCAAAAAGGGCAGAGGATACCGGAAGTCTGCAGAAGGATTTGGATAGGTTAGGTGAATGGGCTAGGGTCTGGCAGATGGAATTCAATGTTGCCAAGTGTGAGGCTATCCATTTTGGGAGGAATAACAGCTGAATGGATTATTTAAACGGTGAGATGTTAAAACATGCTGCTGTGCAGAGGGACCTGGGTGTGCTGGTGCACGAGTCGCAAAAAGTTGGTGTGCAGGTGCAACAGGTGATTAAGAAGGCTAATCGAGTTTTGTCTTTCATTGCTAGAGGGATGGAGTTCAAGACTAGGGAGGTTATGCTGCAATTGTATAGGGTGTTGGTGAGGCCGCATCTGGAGTATTGTGTTCAGTTTTGGTCTCCTTAACTAAGAAAGGACATATTGGCACTGGAGGGAGTGCAGAGGAGATTCACTAGGTTGATCCCAGAGTTGAGGGGATTAGATTATGACGAGAGGTTGAGTAGACTGGAACTGTACTCATTGGAGTTTAGAAGGATGCGGGGGGATCTTATTGAGACATATAAAATTATGAAGGGAATAGATAGGATAGATGCGGGCAGGTTGTTTCCACTGGTCGGGGAAAGCAGAACTAGGGGGCATAGCCTCAAAATAAGGGGAGGTAGATTTAGGACGGAGTGTAGGAGGAACTTCTTCACCCAAAGGGTTGTGAATCTCTGGAATTCCTTGCCCAGTGAAGCAGTTGAGGCTCCTTCTTTAAACGTTTTTAAGAAAAGGATAGATACCTTTCTAAAGAATAAAGGGATTCGGGGATATGGTGTACGGGCCGGAGAGTGGAGCTGGGTCCACAAAGATCAGCCACGATCTCATTAAATGGCGGAGCAGGCTCGAGGGGCCAGATGGCCTACTCCTGTTCCTAGTTCTTATGTTCTTATGTTCTTAACAGTCTCCTATGCGGCACCTTGTCAAAGGCCTTCTGGAAATCTAAATAAATCACGTCCACCTGTTCTCCTTTGTCTAACCTCCTTGTTACCTCCTTAAAGAACTCTAACAGATTTGTCAGACACGACCTCCCTTTGACAAAGCCGTGCTGACTCAGTCCTATTTTTCCATGCACTTCCAAGTACTTCGCGATCTCATCTTTAATAACAGACTCTAAAATCTTGCCAATGACGGAAGTCAGGCTAACCGACCTATAATTTCCCGTCTTCTGCCTCGCTCCCCTCTTAAACAGTGGTGTTACATTATCCACTTTCCAGTCCTCTGGGACCCTTCCTGCCTCCAATGATTCCTGAAAGATCATCACTAATGCCTCCACAATTTCCTCAGCTATCTCTTTTATGACTGTAATATACTGCTGAATGCAAATATGTTTGACCCAGGGTACTGAACCAAGTGCTCAATATGTACCAGCACCTGGAACAAAAGTATTTTTAGCTTCACTCAATGGTAACACCAAGGAGGTCTTATTGTCGTTTGAGAGCAGGGCACAGTGACCTCTTTAACCTCCTATGTCCCAGTGAAGAGTTGAGAGTTACTGTTATAGGAACATTGAATGTTTAGGATTAAGAAATGTTTCTTGGCACTGGTAGGACAAATATTAAGATCTTTAATTGGCTATTTCTTCTGACCGAATGCTCAAGTTACACCAAGGGCAACAAAAGATGTTAATTTAACCTGTGGTCAGATTCTGGGTCGTTTGGCTGACATCACTGAGTATGCCTTTTCATCCACCATGTAAATCATCTCAAAAGTTCCACAATGGCACATTTCAAAGCGGAATATAATCTCAAATAAAAAGGAACACTGCGAAGAAAGTACTCCTCAGAGTGATTATCTTCAGAGGTACCTTCTCATTGTGTGTCAACATTTTAACAGTGAGTTGTCAACATCATTTTGAAAGTTATTGGAAACACCAGAAACTGTTAGTCACGTGCAGAATTTGACAGCATAATTCTGATCATAATTTTAGCATAATGAAATGGCAGCCATGTATAAAAAATAAATAATGTGTGGAGCTACATTTGATTAACGAAGCATGGGAGGAAAAGAGCGATGTAAAACAACAGAAAACAAAGTATTGGAAATATATCGAAGCCTGCAAATTGAATAAAATTAAACATTGAAAATCAAGGTTTTAGCGTGAGGTTTAAAGACGTGATCGCTGGTTTAGCACACTGGGCTAAATCGCTGGCTTTTAAAGCAGACCAAGGCAGGCCAGCAGCATGGTTCAATTCCCGTACTAGCCTCCCCGAACAGGCACCGGAATGTGGCGACTAGGGGCTTTTCACAGTAACTTCATTTGAAGCCTACTTGTGACAAAAGCGTTTTTCATTTTCATTGGCCTTATGCAGGAAGCAATCTTGTGGCAACATTATTAACAGTTAGGCTGCCACCAATAAGGAGATGTGGATGTAATTGATGGGCAGGTAACAATTAATATTTATGTGCTTCAGAAAGAGGCTTCAGATCTCAGAGATGGATATTGTTAGCGTGGAGGAACTCGAAGCCCCCGAATTCAGAGATCTGGCTTAGTGACATGGCTGGGTTTCTCACACTTGAGAAAATAAAGTTCGCCCTAAGAGGGTCAGTGCTAGGGTTCATACGGAGGTGGCAGCCGTTTGTTGACTTCTTTAGAGAAAACTAACTGTCAGCAGGGGGGTAGGGGGGAGTTAGATTATTGTTTAGAGGAAGTGGGTCTTGTGAGGGAGTGAGGCGGTCTTTGCACTATATTTCTATTTGTATTTGTGCTGTTTACTATTATTATTATAAAATTATAAATGCCTTAATAAAATGTTTTTTAAAAAAAGGAAGAGGCTTCAGAGCTTGGAGCCATGGAGACACTGCAGGCAATCACTGATGATCACAGGTGCAACTGGAGGAGTCCAATGCATTCAGGTGCAGGAGTCAGTGCCGTCAAGGCCTGGTACCCTGGCCAACATTGAACAGATGGGATCCGTGGTGGAAGCCTTGGGTCAAAAGTCACAGCGATGGGTCAATACATCCAAGACTTGGGGAGCACTGTACGGTCGATGGCTGAGGCTCAGGACAGGGCAGCCCAGTCACAGGCAGGCATGTGTTGGGTTCATATGGACATTATTATGGCGCTCCAGTGCTTGGCCCAGTCACAAAGGGTCATGGCTGAGGGAGTCGAGAACATTAACCAGTCGGTGATGATCTGGGCCAGTCACAGAGTGACATGACCAGGACGCAGAGGGACATGACTCATTCACTGAGGGATAAGGTCCAGTCTCTCTTCTCCATGGTTGAGGGCATTGAGATCATGTTTGAGACAAGGGCAAGCCTCCTGGACTGGCAGCACCACGTAATGGTGGAACATCTGGAGTTCACTCTGGCCTCATCTCCATCCCATGGAGTAGCACAGGGCCATCAAGCATCCCAAGGGAGGAGGAAGTGACGGGGCCTGTGCCAGTGCCTCCTTCTGGGGAGGTGCTCGAACACCTCAGCGCTTCTGAATTCCCCCACCTGACACTGGAACATCTCATGGGAAGTGGGCAGAACAGGGTGGCAATCCATCACCTGTGAAACCCAAAAGTCGACTAGGCCCACCCAGATCCAGGCCCACCAGAGGACGGCCACCAAAGGCACCTAGGTCAGAGGACGAGATAGGCAGCAGGTTGCCTCCACATTGGATGTTCTGTCTGCGGTCACACCGAGAAGAAGTGATACGCCACGTAAGATAAGAAATTCAGACACTGGTTATGTTGGCATGGGTACAACATATAGGTTAGAGGTAGGAGTCAGGGCACAATAATGTATATAGTCACTATTAAACAGCTTTTCACCAACATTCTAACCGGTCTCAATCCTCTATCTGAAGGGTGTGAGGGATGGGCTGGGCAGGAGGTAGATGGTGTGCCAGGTGGTGGGGGTGTGGGAGATGGCTGGTGCTGGAGGGTGGCTTGTGGCAAGGCCCCCATGGCAATTGTATGTTCCACCTGGGATCACCCTCAGATGCGGCTGGGAACAGGGTCAGAAAAAATGTGAGGCCACCTTATAGGACAGCTACCCAATGAGTGACCCACCACCACTCACCATCTCCATAACCGCCTCCCCCCCCCGCCCCAAATTAGGTATGGCCCATGAGATGGAATGGCCATCACACATCCTGGGATCACCCAGGCGGACAGTGGAATGTGATCCTGAATTCAGGAGTCACTCTATCAAATGATGAGGAGCACCAGACCTCATCTCACAGCGAGACATAATCATCCTCCAACCTTTGGACAGGGCCCACTGATGCTGCCTGCCCAGGGCCAGCACCCTGTAGTGATTCTGGTAGGACCCTCAGAGGGGGGAGGCAGAGCTGGGGTGGTGGGCTGGAGGGAAGGAATGAGGGACAGGGGAGGATGTGAGAGTGTATGGGGAAGGGGGTTGGGGAGAATATTGAGAGTTGGGACAAGATGGCGGAGCTGACAGGAGCCAGGCTTCCTAGTATGAAAATCTGGAGGTGATCAGGTTGTCACATGTGCGGCGGCCCACGTTGGGCAGCATGTCATACAGCTCGGGTTTCAAACCCTGTTCTTTGCGGCATTCACCTCGTTAAATGAGGTCTGTCATTTTTCCTCTTCCAGCATGTCTCCCCCTCTGCTGCACGATGTTGTGCAGGACTCAGTGGGCCACCATGATGTTGGGGATCCTCCTGGGGCTACATTGGAGAGTCCCACTGAAGTGGTCCAAGCATCGGAAGTGCATCTTCAGTGAGCCGATGCACCGCTCACTGACACTTCTGGGTGCTGCATGGGTGTCATTATAGTGGTTCTCTGTGTCAGTCTGGGGCCTCTGGACAGGCATCATTAGCCAAGAGCTCTTGTCGCCCAAGAGCCAACCGCTCACTTGAGAGGGCACCTTAAAGTTTCCGAGAACTGATAAGTGCGCCAGGATATAGGCATCGTGAGCGTTGCCCAGGTATCAGCACAGATGTGCATGATGTGCAGCTGGTGATCGCACTCCAACTGCACATTCAGGGAGTGGAAGCCCTTCCAATTGATGAAGGGCAACCCCGATGCGCTGGTGCTTGGAGGGGGTATGTGTCCCATCCATGACCCCCTGGACCTGGGGCATGTCAGCGATGGCCGAAAATCCTGCTGCCCGGGCAGCCTGTTGTGCTTGGTTCAGATTGAAGGTGATTGTAAAGTCCCAGGCAAGCGACCACTTGGAAGCGATGACTGTAAGAAACTCAATTATTTATTATACCTACTATATTACATCTGCTACTCCCTAAAGGGTCTCCCGCACCCGGCCCACACATGGGCCAGGGTATTTATGTCCCAGAGGCCTCTGGTTTAAAGGATGGCTCTGCCTCCCTCATCTAGGTAGATCGTACTCAGGTGAGGCCCTAAGGCCTCTGAGGTTGCAGGTCCCTTGGCCTTCTGTAGGGTTATAACAGTGATATACACTGCTGACTGGACAAATAGAGCATCGGATACAGCGCAGACGTCTGAGAGAACCCAGACCGGTCCCCACGCTGCACCTGGAATGAGCAAAGGCATAAAAGTTCAGGGCGACCGTCATCTTGACGGCCACTGAGAGCAGGTGTTGTCCTCCATACCCCCGTGGTTCCAGGGGCACGGTCTCCCTGGATAATCGGAGTATTTGGCGCCACATGCGGTCCGATGTGTCTTCGAATAACAGGCGGTGACAGTATAAACGTGGCCTGATGCAGCATCTCCTTCGCCCCTTCTCCTCGGCCTGTTGTATGGCCAGCTCTCCAGCCTCACTGGCTGGCCCCTGTTCTTCTGAGGCAAGCTCCTCTTGTGCAGGGAACTCCCCGAGCAAGCCCTGTGCCTCCAGCCTCCCTGCATCTGCAATGGCAGCTGCGACCAGATAGATAGCGAGAATTCCCTTGACCGCCCCGATCCAACATGCCACATGGTGACCCTGAGTAGCACTTCAGCTCCACCCTCCACATATCCCCCCTAATCCCATCCCCATCCCTTAGCTGTTCCCCCCGATATGTTGCCTTCCACACTGCACCGCTGCCCCCATCACTAAGTGGCACTGAGGAGCCTCTATCCTCACCACCCTTCCCTATCAACAGGGGTACCGGTGGCTGCCGCAATCCATGACAGTGATAGGCTCTGCGGCCCCTGTCCTGTCTCCCCAATGGGGTCAACTGTGGGTGTCCTCATTGGGTGGGCGGTGTGTTATCCTTCCATCACGGTGGCACCTGGTTGTGCGGTGGAGAGGGTCATGCAGTACCACCAATCGGCTCCATGCTTAGATGCTTGTGTCTGGGCAGGTCCTACAGGTGGGGGTGAGTGAAGGAAGTGTGCATCTGCTGGGAGAGTGATGTGGGTCCTGGGTGTGACACATAGATTGTGACTAACTGACCGGGAGCAGGATGGATGGGAGCAGGGGCGGAGTGGGCCGACATGCTTGGAGACATATGGTGGTCCTGCGGAGTGGGCTAGCTCATAATGACACTGATAAGGCCTCTGCCCTGAGAGGGGTGCCAAATGCTACGGTGCATGTGTCCTTTGTTTGGGCTGAGCTCTGCTATTCCTCTGCTTCCCCTGCAGTGGGGCTGCCCTTCTGAGGAGTGGCAGCACCTGCTGTGCCACTGATTGAGTTTGGCCACACCCATCCCGTTGATGGATCAGCTGGGATCTGTGGGTTTCCAGAGGGGTGGCCTGGGCGGGCTCCCAAATGACAAGAGGCTCTGGGAAACTGTACAGGACACAGTGAGCAATCAGCAGAGTGAGCAGCGAGGGGCCTATAACTTGTCCCAAGTTGATGCAAATACTGCAGCAATGGCGGTCTGAGCCAGGCCACCCCGATTCCAAGGGGGATACCCCAAATCCACGGAATTGTCAGCAAGTCGCTTTTGGCTACTGCCCCCAGCAAGCAGTACATTTTAAAACTTATTTTCAAACTTTACCTACCTTCTCTCTTGTCCTTGTTATGTTCTGTGTTATGGCTGTGGTAAGAATGTACGCAGAATATCTAGTTCTTTAACTAGTAAAGAGATTTATTAACAAACATGTGGAAAGATAACTAACGAACCATAATACAGACAGTAATAAATGAATGAATTCAGTGAATCCTCCTGGAGCTATTTTTAGTGCGACTATCCTCTTGTAAGACTTACAGCCAACTGGCGGGTGTCTCGAGTCACATCTCTATTGCCACCAGCTGGTTGGAGGTCACATTGCTAACTATATACAAAACTGTGCACCACAGCCCTCAGCAGCCATGGCACCCAGTCCCTGTTTGTAAATACCTGCAGTAAATCGCACCCTCGTGACTTCTGCCCAAGAGGGGTAGAGAATTGTGAAGGCGGGAAGCATACTAGGTCAAATGCGCTAATGACATTTAAATTATTATAAATGTTGGTTTAGGAAGCAGCTGCTGGCACCTTGTTATTGCCACCAGTGAGAGACCGGAGCATGCTGTTCGAATCAGCGCCAGGCATGGTCCTTGATTTTGGCTGGATGCCCGATTCACAACCCAATCGGGGTTTGCTGCGTCGCGAGGCGGAGAATCCTGCCCGCTATCTTTCCCATGGATCCCAGGACTTCCGCAACTTTCTTCTTAGTTCCTTGAACCCTGGTCTCTTGACTCACAACGTTCTTCGAGATTTTAACTTTGCCAATTTAACTCTAACATACATAAAAAATCCCTTTGCAGCTTTAAGACTTCAATTCTAATTATCCGATTTGCATTATCTGCTGTAGTTGCATGTTTAACAGTTACTTGCTGAATGATTTTCTCTCTCTGCCTCTGATGCTGAAAGCAGTATTCTGAGAAAGACCGTTCATTTTTTTCTTAAAGCCATTACTTTGACTCAAGTATTGGATTCTAAGATGAATCTGGATTTTTTTATGGCAAGCCCCAACCCTGGTGGCAATTACTTTGGGCACTTCTGGATTTTTAAAGCAATCCATAGCCTATTACAATTTAGACAACTCTAGATTGTTACAGCAATTGCCTGTCGACTGGAAATGTCTTCTGTCAATGCTAACTTCCTAGTTGGTGTCTTACTACTAAGTCCTAACTTTCTCTCCTGGCAAGAGGCCCCTTAGCAAGAGTCCCGAGGTGAGTGCTGTCCCCGGAAAGTGCAAAGATCCCTGATGTGTTAAGTGAGTTGGTTCAACGTTGACTGCAACTGGATGCAGTAAAACTAGAAACAGGCTTCCGACACAGGAGATGGTCCAATGCTGTTTTATTGAACTTGCTGATTGCTGTACATAGTCTGCTGTGAGTTGACACTCTATCAATCTAACTGATAACCTCTTACTGGCTTGACCAGACTAACTCTCTACCACATGGAGATGGTGCTCACTGGCTTGTGCACTCTTACTATCTCAGTAGCTGTGTCCTGTGAGAGAGAGAGAGTCTTAATGCCCTGTGGGCTTTATAGTGGTGGTGTCCTGTATGGTGATTGGTTGTTGTGTGTCGTGTGTGTTCATTGGTTATCCTGTGTGTCAATCACTGCCTGTCTGCATCTCATTATATACATGAGTGGATATTATGACATCTCCCCAAGGCAGTGTTTCCTTGGGCTGAGCTGGTTGAAATTTCTGGCATGTTGTGCAGTTGAGGACCGTGTTGGCAATGTCCTGGCTGAGGCCAGGCCAGTAAACTGCCTGCCGAACTCTGCGCGAGATTTCACGACCCCAAAGTGACCCTCATGGATCTGTCTGAGCACCATGGTTTGCATGCTTTGGGGAATGACAATTCTATCTAGTTTAAGAAGGATCCCCTCAACAACCGTTAACGCGTCCTTAACGTTGAAGAACTGGGGGCACTGCCCCTTTTGCCAGCCATGGGCGAGGTATTGCATCACGTGCTGCAGTAGAGGATCTTTGGCAGTTTCTGCGTGTATCTGGACAACTCGTTCATCAGTGGCTAGGAGGTTGCTGGCACACAACTGCACCTGTGCCTCGATGTGGCGAATGCAGTCACCCTGTTCACACGGCGTGGTGATGGATCGGGATAGGGCATCCGCGACGATCAGCTCCTTGCCCGGTGTGTAGACGAGTTCGAAGTCATATCGGCGGAGACAAAGAAGAATTTGCTGCAGCCGAGGTGTCATGTCATTTAAGTCCTTCTGGATTATGTGGACTAAAGGCCTGTGGTCTGTTTCCACCGTGAACTTCGGCAGACCATATACGTAGTCATGAAACCTGACTATTCCTGTCAGGAGACCCAGACACTCCTTTTCGATCTGGGTATACCGTTGTTCGGTCGGAGTCATGGCCCTGGATGCATATGCCACTGGAGCCCAGGACGAGGAACCGTCTCGCTGGAGGAGCACCGCCCCAGTGCCATCCTGGCTTGTGTCTGTGGATATCTTGGTATCCTTGGTTGGGTCAAAGAATGCCAGTACTGGGGCTGTGGTGAGCTTCGCCTTCAGCTCAAGCCACTCCGCTTGATGTGCGGGAAGCCACTGGAACACTGTCGACTTTTTAACGAGATGCCGGGGGGCCGTGGCGTGGGATGCCATGTTGGGAATGAATTTTCCCAGAAAATTTACCATCCCGAGGAAGCGAGGACCGCCTTTTTGTCCTCTGGGGTCTTCATGGTATTGATTGCCAGCATCTTGTCGGCGTCAGGTTGCACACCTTGCTGTGAAATGTGGTCACCTAAAAACTTGATAGCAGACCGCCCAAACGAGCATTTGGCCCTGTTGAGCTGGAGGACATTTTCATGAATCCTCTGGAAGACTGTTTGAGGCGAGCAATGTGATCCTCGGGCGCCGTGGACCAGATGATCACGTCGTCCACGTAGACTCGCACCCCCTTGATGCCCTCCATCATTTGCTCCATTATGCAATGAAATACTTCGGAAGCTGAGATGATACCAAAATGCATGTGCTTATAGCAATACCTGCCGAACGGAGTGTTAAACGTGCCCAGTTCCGACTGGACTCGTCCAGCTGTATCTGCCAGAAACTGCGGGAGGAGTCCAGCTTGGTAAAGAATTTGGCATGAGCCATCTCACAGGTCAATTCTTCACGCTTCGGGATCGGGTAATGCTGCCGCATGATGTTGCGATTCAGATCTTTGGGATCAATGCAGATGCGGAGTTCACCAGAGGGTTTCTTGACGCAGAACATGGAGCTGACCCATTCTGTTGGTTCCGTGACCTTTGAGATGATGCCCTGGTCTTGAAGCTCTTGTAGCTGCGTTTTCAGACGATCCTTGAGAGGAGCCGGCACCCGGCGTGGTGCATGGATGACTGGGGTGGCATTCCGCTTGAGCAATATCTTGTAGCGATATGGGAGCGTGCCCATCCCATCAAACACATTGTGGTACTGTGTGAGAATGTCGTCTATCTCAGCCAGGAGATTCGCATTGGGCGAGGCCGTCGCCGGTGTTGAGGACATGGCATGGACTCGCTGGACCAGATTTAGGAGTGTGGTAGTATCAGGTATTGTGGTACCTAAGAGGCTGATGACCATTGATTAAACCCAGGAGTTTATCATTGGCTGTTGATATGTAGCTCCGCCCTGACAGGCGGAGTATAAGAAACGGTGCCGTCCCAGCAGCCTTCACTTTCTGTACTGAAGCTGCTGGGGAACAAGTTCTAGTCGATTAAAGCCTTCAGTTATGAAATCACTTTGTCTTGAGTGTAATTGATCGTGCATCAATTTAATCGACTAGACTTAAGCTGAAAGGATGGATCTCTGAATCAAACAGGAGTGCCTACAACTCAGCCCCCACGCGGAGAATCCGGCTGCAATATTTAAACACTGGCTGGCGTGCTTTAAAGGCTACCTCGAGACGGCCGGAGGCACCCCCTCAGAAGGACAGAAAATGCACCTCCTGCGCTCAAGGGTCAGCCCTGGAATCTATCCCGTTATCGAATAGGCGGAGGACTATGATGCCGCGATCGAACGGCTAAAAGGACATTATATCCGCCCTGTAAATCAGGTCTACGCATGTCACCTGCTTGCAACTAGACACCAAAGCCCCGGGGAATCGTTGGAGGATTTCTACCGGGTGCTACTGGTGCTGGGCCGAAACTGTGGCTGCCCGCAAGTTTCGGGGAGCGAGCACACGGAACTTTTAATCAGGGGTGCTTTCGTAGCAGATATGAGCTCCTCAGATATCCGCCGAAGACTCCTAGAAAAGGACAACCTGGGACTCAGAGAGGCATGGACCCTGGCAGGGCCCATGGGCGTAGCCTACAAAAACGCGCAGTCCTATGCGCCCGACTGTGCAGCCGTCCCCTGGGTTTGCATGGCACCCCGCAGCGGCAGCCCCACAGACCTTCCCCCTGACCCCGCAGGCCTGCGCTACGAGACGGCCCGCTAACGCCGCCGGGCCCCGCTGTTTCGTCTGCGGGCAGGCGAATCATCCCCGCCCATGCTGCTCGGCCCGCACAGCCGCCTGCAAAGGGTGCGGCAAGAAGGGCCACTTTGTGGGGGTCTGCCAGGCCCGTGCCCTGGCCGCGGTCTCCGGCGACTCCGGACCGCCGTGGCAACCCCCCCTTCAGGCCCTGACCGGCCAGCGCTCACCGCCACCCCCCTATCCTAGGGCCACGTGCAACCAACACGCTGGGCGGGTGGGCGCCGCCATTTTTCCATCCCCGCCGCCATCTTGTCCATCCCGGGCCACCATGTGCGACCCATGGGTGACGCCATCTTGGATGGGGCCCCAGGCCCCCAGCATGGCCGACTACACGCTGCCCGATCAGAACTCGCAACTGCTTCATCTGGCCTCGGTGACACTGGATCAAAGTCGACCCCAGACACTCGCAACAACAACAACGACCGTCTTCATCAACGGCCACGAGACATCGTGCCTGATTGACTCTGGGAGCACGGAAAGCTTTGTTCACCCCGACACGGTAAGGCGCTGTTCCTTTGTTACCCACCCTGTAAACCAAAGGATCTCCCTGGCCTCCGGGTCACACTCGGTGGAGATAAAGGGGTTCTGCCTAGCGAACCTCACTGTCCAAGGCAGGAGATTTGACAATTTCCGCCTGTATGTCCTGCCGCACCTCTGCGCGGCTACCCTCCTGGGGCTGGACCTCCAATGCAATTTGCAAAGCCTGACCTTTTAATTCGGCTGCCCTATACCCCCCTTACTGTCTGCGGCCTCGCGACACTTAAGGTCGACCCGCCTTCCCTGTTTGCGAACCTCACCCCGGATTGCAAACCTGTCGCCACCAGGAGCAGACGGTACAGTGCCCAGGACCGGACCTTCATCGGGTCAGAGGTCCAAAGGCTGCTGAGGGATGGGGTCATCGAAGCGAACAACAGTCCCTGGAGAGCTCAAGTAGTGGTGGTAAAGACCGGGGAGAAACATAGGATGGTCATTGACTACAGTCAGACCATCAACAGGTTCACGCAGCTGGACGCGTACCCTCTCCCCCGTATAGCCGACCTGGTAAACAGGATCGCACAATACAAGGTCTTCTCCATGGTGGATCTCAAGTCCGCCTACCACCAGTTACCCCTCCATAATAGTGACCGCAAGTACACTGCCTTTGAAGCAGATGGGCAGCTCTATCAATTTTTAAGAGTTCCCTTTGGTGTCAGTAATGGGGTCTCGGTCTTCCAGCGAGTGATGGACCAAATGGTTGACCGGTAAGGCTTACGCGCAACGTTCCCGTATCTGGATAACGTCACCGTCTGCGGCCATGACCAGCAGGACCACGACACCAACCTCCGCAAATTCCTCCAGACCGCGAAAATCCTAAACCCGACATACAATAAGGATAAATGCGTATTTAGCACCGACCGTCTAGCCATTCTAGGCTACATAGTGCGAAATGGAGTTATAGGCCCCGACCCTGAGCGCATGCGCCCACTTATGGAGTTCCCCCTCCCTCACTGCCCCAAGGCCCTGAAGCGCTGCCTCGGGTTTTTCAGGTATTACGCACAGTGGGTCCCCAACTACGCAGACAAAGCCCGACCCCTAATACAGTCCACAACCTTTCCCCTGTCGATAGAGGCCCGCCAGGCCTTCAGCCGCATCAAAGCAGACATTGGAAAGGCCACGATGCGCGCCATCGATGAGTCCCTCCCCTTCCAGGTCGAGAGCGATGCGTCTGACGTAGCTCTGGCGGCCACCCTCAACCAAGCAGGCAGGCCTGTGGCCTTCTTCTCCCGTACCCTCCATGCTTCCGAAATTCACCATTCCTCAGTCGAAAAAGAGGCACAAGCCATAGTAGAAGCTGTGAGACATTGGAGGCATTACCTGGCGGGCAGGAGATTCACTCTCCTCACGGACCAACGGTCGGTTGCCTTCATGTTCGATAATGCACAGCGGGGCAAGATTAAAAACGACAAGATCTTGCGGTGGAGGATAGAACTCTCCACCTTCAACTACGAGATCTTGTACCGTCCGGGGAAGCTAAATGAGCCTCCTGATGCCCTGCCCCGCGGCACTTGTGCCAATGCACAAGTGGACCGCCTCCGAGCCCTCCACGAGGACCTCTGCCACCCAGCGGTCAGTCGTTTTGTCCACTTCATCAAGACCCGCAACCTGCCCTACTCCATCGAGGAGGTCACGACAGTCATCAGGGACTGCCAAATCTGCGCGGAGTGCAAACCGCACTTCTACCGGCCAGAGAGGGTGTACCTGGTAAAGGCTTCCCGTCCCTTTGAACGCCTCAGCATGGATTTCAAAGACCCCTCCCCTCCACCGACTGCAACACGTATTTCCTGAACGTGATTGACGAGTGCTCCCGGTTCCCATTCGCCATCCCCTGCCCAGACATGACCACAACCACCATCATCAAGGCCCTCCAGGGTATCTTTACACTGTTCGGGTTCCCCGCGTACATACACAGTGATAGGGGGTCCTCCTTAATGAGCGACAAACTGCGTCAATTCCTGCTCAGCAAGGGCATTGCCTCGAGCAGGGCGACCAGTTACAACCCCCGGGGAAACGGACAGGTGGAGAGGGAGAACGGAACGGTCTGTGTCGTCTTCTACTGGCCCTATGGTCCAGGAATCTCCCAGTCTCCCGCTGGCAAGAAGTCCTCCCGGTGGCCCTCCACGCCATCCGGTCTCTGCTCTGTCCAACTACCAATCAGACACCTCATGAACGTCTCCTTGTTTTCCCCAGGAAGTCCTCCTCCGG
Organism: Scyliorhinus torazame; assembly: GCF_047496885.1. Classification (NCBI taxonomy): domain Eukaryota; kingdom Metazoa; phylum Chordata; class Chondrichthyes; order Carcharhiniformes; family Scyliorhinidae; genus Scyliorhinus; species Scyliorhinus torazame. The sequence continues at coordinate 208,799,791 of NC_092710.1, forward strand.
GACCTCGCTCCCGGCCTGGCTAGCGACACCCGGACCCATCCTGCATGTGGGCGCAGAAGTCGGACCCTCTGGTCGAGAGGGTCCACCTGCTGCATGCTAACCCCCAGTACGCCTACGTGGCGTTCCCTGACGGCCAGCAAGATACGGTCTCCCTACGGGACCTGGCGCCCGCCGGAACCCCACGTGCACCCGAGCCATTACCCCCCCCCCACCACAGTACCTCACTGGAGGGTCAGTACTCCCGCTGCTCCTGCCTAGGCCAGCCCACCCACCGACACCACCTACAGGCGCGCGCCCCCCCCCCCCCCTCCCCGTGTCAACCGTTTGCCCCAACAGCGCTGCCTAGGGGTGACGAAGCTGCCAGGGAGGCCGAAACCACGCTCCCGGAGTCGCAACCACCTGGACCCCACCAGAATCACCACCGAAGCCCAGACACTCCAGAAGGACGACCAGGCCACCCGATCGACTGATTGCTTCGCTGTGACTTTAACCGTGAACGAACACTTTGTAAATATTCTCGATACCCATACCTGATCATACCATGTTAAAGGCGACTGTTACCACTGGCCACCACCACCGCCGGACTCTTTTTTAACAGGGGGTGAATGTGGTAGTATCAGGTATTGCGGTACCTAAGAGGCTGATGACCATTGGTTAAACCCATTGGCTGTTGATACGTAGCTGCACCCTGACAGGCGGAGTATAAGAAACGGTGCCATCCCAGCAGCCTTCACTTTCTGTACCGAAGCTGCTGGGGAACAAGTTCTAGTCGATTAGAGCCATCAGTTATGAAATCACTTTGTCTTGAGTGTAATTGATCGTGCATCAAGGAGTTTGCATGCGCGAGCACCGAGCAGGGATGCCTTGTCAGGCCGGACGATCTCGAATCTTATCGTCGCCTTGATTGCCTTGTGAAATACACCTAGCTGACACGATCCACTGGCAGCTATGGCAATACCATTGTAGTCAAGGAGCTGGCAGGCTGGTGGAAGAATGCTAGGTTGGTCTCAGATGCTGTCAAGGTCCGACTGTGATATGAAGTTCGCAGACGCGCCAGTGTCCAATTTAAATCGAATGCGAGACTGGTTGACCGTGATGACAGCACACCGCTCGTCGTCAGGATCCACACTCAGGATTGAAAGGCGGTTTGCAGGCGCGGTGGAGACCAGCTCGCGTTTGGCGATGATGCCCACCAGATATGGAGACTCGAGGCAGTCAGCATCGGGGTCCGTTGGGCTGTCGGGATCAGAATCCTGCATGCCTTGTTGTATGCTGCGGACACGTATGCGCTGCAGCTGGGATCGCTGGCTGTTGCTCGATGGAGCGGACCTGCAGAAGGCTGAGTAATGCCCAGGCTTTCCACACTGTAGACATCGCCTTCCTTTGGCTGGACATTGCCGCTTTAAATGGGCGGAGCCACAATTTGGACACGTCATGACGCTGACGTCAGCGCGTTCTCTGCGCCATCGCGCATGCGCAGTGCGGTCGGCCGACATTCGCACATACGTCTTTCGGTCTTCGGCCTCATCGTCCACCCGGTCGTGGCATGCATGCGTAGGGACTCGGGAAAAGCGCGCGAAATGGCCACTCTCCTCGATGCTCAGGCCTTGCATTTTTGCCATGGCCTGCAGCCTTTCTGTCTCGTGGGAGGCCAGGTTTGCAGTTTCTGCCGCCCTGATGCGGGAGTAGCGATTTCTGGCATGCTCACGGACAATGCACGTTTCGATGGCGACGGAGAGGGTCAACTGTTTGATTTTGAGGAGCTGCTCCCGCAGGGAGTCGGACTGGACCCCGAAAACGATCTGATCCCGGATCATGGAATCAGCCGTCGAGTCATATTTACATGACTGCGCTAGGATGCGGTGATGGGACAAGAAGGACTGAAAAGGTTCATCCTTACCCTGAAGTCTCTGTTGGAAGATGTCCCGTTCAAAGCTCTCATTCACTTCAATTTCGCAGTGGCTGTCGAATTTCAGCAGAACTGTCTTGAACTTTGTCTTGTCTTCGCCATCGGCAAACGTGAGTGAGTTATAGATGTGGATGGCTTGATCCCCTGCAGTCAACAGGAACAGCCCGATCTTTCTGGCATCCGATGCTGCCTTGAGGTCGGAGGCCTCGATGTACAGGCGGAACTTCTGTTTGAAGACTTTCCAGTTGGCACAGAGGTTGCCGGAGATCCGGAGTTGCGGAGGAGGCTGGATATTTTCCATGTCGCTGGATGGCTGCTTGCTGGTCGTTGCAGATTCACTCGAGGTAGGTTCGTTAGAATTAATAGCTCCCTGGTACCATGATGTGTTAAGTGAGTTGGCTCAACGTTGACTGCAACTGGATGCAGTGTAACTAGAGACAGGCTTCCGACACAGGAGATGGTCCAGCACTGTTTTATTGAACTGTCCTGTGAGAGAGAGAGAGTCTTAATGCCCTGTGGGCTTTATAGTGGTGGTGTCCAGTCTGGTGATTGGTTGTTCTGTGTCGTGTGTGTTCATTGGCTATCCTGTGTGTCAATCACTGCCTGTCTGCATCTCATTATATACATGAGTGGATATTATGACAATTCCTAGCAAGTGTCCCATTTTATACCCCTTTTTCTGACAGCTTTTGCAAAGTTCAGCCCAAGTTGTACATCGGTGGCAACACAACTAATAACCTACCCAAATATTTGCGATTCTTGACCAATGGGAAAAGTGCTTCTGGCTTCCCTCCAACAACCTAAACTTAGTATTTATACTTTACCTACAATTCTAGCCCTCAGGCTATCTTTCTGGCCAATCAGCATCCTAGTTTGGCTTTTATTTACTGGCAATGCTAGACTCACTGGAGCCCAAATGTGCAAACGCATCACAGCTATAAGTCCACATGTACTTTCTTAAATCTATATTACAATGTTTTGGCATTTAAAGAGATGCCAACTTAAAGATTTCTTAACAACATTCCAATAATACATATAATTTAAGACTTTTCATCATCATGCTTATGTACCATACAATTTGATAACTTAAGCATTATTAATTGTGCAAATGTGCAATGAGATGAAATCTAACAGCTCTCGCAAAAGGTGAGATAGGAAGGAGCACCAATGGATTACATCAATGCATATTCCATGCTGTAGCATAATGGTCAGTGCACTCAAGGAATGTTCAACAAGGCTTTGGAAGAGCTATTTAATTGAATGGATCTATAATGAAGGCTTATGAAAAATATATCTGTGTTCGGAGTTGTAAATGTCTTTGCATATATCTCATCATGGCTTGTCTGCTGTCGCCCTTGTCTTCATTATATTGCGCCTGGTTATTATCCTCCTCCATATCATGACCCTTGGGTGAGTCTTCATGTTCCAGTACCTCCTCATTGTTCCAAGATTCTCCCCTCTTGTGTAGTGCACAATACACAAGTGCAATATTCCACGGGCATATCGAAGGGATTGACCAGATCTGTAAAGACAAATAGCACAGTGGGCGGCACGGTAGCACAGTGGTTAGCACTGTTGCTTTACAGCTCCAGGGTCCCAGACTTGGGTAACTGTCTGTGTGGAGTCTGCACATTCTCCCTATCTCTGCGTGGGTTTCCTCCGGGTGCTCCGGTTTCCTCCCACAGTCCAAAGATGTGCAGGTTAGGTGGATTGGCCATGCTAAATTACCTTTAGTGTCCAAAAAGGTTAGGTGGAGTTACTGGGTTACAGGTGGAGGTGTGGACTTAGTGCTCTACCAAGGGCCAGTGGCCACTTGATGGGCTGAATGGCCTCCTTTTGCACTGTAGATTCTATGATATTATGTTTCATTATGTTTAGAAAACCCATAGCTTGCTTGATAGGCATCAGGTTGTCTATGACAGATATTGTATTACTCCATTTCAGTTATGCTTGGATTATAAAGAAACATAAAAATAGGAGCAGGAGGAGGCCATTCGGCTCTTCAAGCCTGCTGCACCACTCATTATGTTCATGGCCAATCATCCAACTCAACAGCCTAATCCCACATTCCCCCCATATCCTTTGATCCCCTTCAACCTAAGCGCTATATCTAACTGTTTCTTGAAAGTATACAGTGTTTTGGCCTCAACTACTTCCTGTGGTAAAGAATTCCACAGGCCAGCCACTCACTGGGTGAAGAAACTCAAACATAATAATAACAATCTTTATTAGTGTCACATCAACACTGCAATGATGTTACTGTGAAAAATCCCTAGTCGCCACACTTCGGCACCTGTTCGGGTACACGGAGGGAGAGTTCAGAATGTCCAATTCACCTAACAAGCACGTCTTTTGGGACTTATAGAAAGAAACTGGAGCACCTGGAGGAAACCCACACAGACACGGGAGAATGTGCAGACTCCGCACAGACAGTGACCCAAGCTGGGAATCGAACCCGGGTCCCTGGCGCTGTGATGAGCTGCCATCTCTTCAGTGGGCATAGCTTGTCACCCAATATCCCTTCTCGAAGATTTGTGTGTGTGGGAGGGGTGTGGGGGTGGGGGGGTGGGGGGCTGAAAATGTTGGGCACCTGGGACTGCCTTAATATATGGTTGTTATGACAGCTTTGTGGAACCTTGCTCAGAACTGAAGGATCCATTGCACGTTGAAAAAGGTGGAATCCCTACCTTTTGATGAAGGCCGACTCTTTCGGAGCCTTAAAGTGGCCACATTCATGGAGTTGATTACACCCCGCACCTTAATCTTCCTTCATGGTTGAGTAACTTTGACGTGCTCTATCTACAATGTTTATAAACAGCAACTGCTTCAAGGAGAGTTAAGTGCTTTCCAATCATGTCCCTGTCATAATATACATCTATGTGTATAATGGAGTGCAGACAGGCAGTGATTGACACACAGGATGACCAGTAAGCACACAGAACAGAGCAGCCAATCACCAGACAGGACACGACCACTATAAAGCCAAAGGGCACCAGTTTTCCCGCTCTCTCGGGACCCAGCCTCTGAGACAGTCAGAGCTCGTGAGCTAGCCAGTGCCTACACCATGTGGTAGCTAGGTTAGTCTGGTCAGGCTAGTGTCAGGTCTCCAGTCAAGTCAGCATAGTGTCGACCCACAGTTGAACATGTATAATAGTTTGGATGTTAAATAAAATCGTGTTGCATTTTATCAAGTGTTGGAGGTCTGTCTCTCGCTACACTGCATCAAGTGCAGTTCACCTCGACCCAGCCTACCCAACACATCAGTCCCTTCACACTTGAGTGATGTTGAAGTGCCGAGCTGGGTCCTGCTGCAGAGGCAGAGGCAGGAGGGGGGATTGGCGCTACCGAACGTGCTGCATTATTATTGGGCAACAAATGTGGAGAAGGTAAGGCGATGATGGGAAGGAAAGGGGTTAAAATAGGTTAGTCCTGTAGGGGGTCCAGCCTGAGAGACATGGTGATGGCGACACTACCGCTGGCACCAAGGAGATACGCAGAGAGCCTGGTTGAACAGTCCACGATTAAGGTGTGGAACCAGCTAAGGAGGCATTTTAGGATAGAGGGGTTATCGTTGCCAATGTCATTATGTGAGAACCACGGGTTTAAGCCGCGTGGGGGGGGGGGGGGGGGGGGGGGCGGTGGGCAGACGGTATGTACAGGAAGTGGAGAGAGGTGGGGCTGGTGAGGGCGAGGAATTTGTATCTGTGAGAAAAGTTCACAAGAATAGAGGAGCTGAGGGAGAGGTTAGAGCTCTCGAGGAGAAGCAGATTTAGGTGAGGGTGCTAGCAGGCAGAACCGATGCCACCCAGTGGAGGCCATTTGTCTTCTTTCTGCACTGGACTGAGGTCCTGCTGCTCACACGGCCCAAACTTATAGCCGCTGCCATAGCCTCCCGGGCAGCATTGGCGGCCTTGTGGCTGATCCTCTGACCCCCTCGGGGGAACAGAGTGTCAGATCTCGCCTACACAGTGCCCGGAAACCTGGCCAGGTCAGCATCCCCAAAGCACAGAGTAGGTCTACATGGCTGCATGGCTGTTTGCTGACTGAAGGTCAAAGGTCAAAGAGAAAATGCTGGAAAATCACAGCAGGTCTGGCAGCATCTGTAGAGAGAGAAAAGAGCAGACCTGCTAGGATTTTCCAGCATTTTCTCTATGGTTTCAGATTCCAGCATTTGCAGTAATTTGCTTTTTTTAAAAAAAACATTTTATTTAGGCATTTACAATGTTACAATAATAACAGTAAACAATACAAATACAAATATAAACAGTTCAAAGACCGCCTCCCTCCCTCACAAGTCCCACCTCCTCTAAACGATAACCTAACTCCCCCCCCACCCCACCCCACCTCTGCTGACAGTTAGTTTTCTCCAAAGAAGTTGACAAACGGCTGCCACCTCCGGACAAACCCGAGCATTGACAATCTTAGGGCGACCTTTATTTTTTCAAGTCTGAGAAACCAAGCCATGTCACTGAGCCAGATCTCTGAATTTGGGGGCTTCGAGTCCCTCCTAGCTAACAATATCCGTCTCTGGGCTACCAAGGAAGCAAAGGCCAAGACATCAGCCTCTCTCACCCCCTGGACTCCCGGATCTTCCGACACTCCAAAAATCATCACCTCTGGGACTCGGCGCCACCCTTGATTTTAACACCGTGGACATGACATCTGTAAAACCCTGCCAAAATCCCCTAAGCTTCGGACATGCCCAAAACATATGGACATGGTTTGCTGGCCTCCCGCACATCTCACACACCCATCCTCTATCCCAAAAACTTGCTCATCGGGCCACTGTCATGTGTGCCCGGTGGACAACCTGAAACTGAATCAGGCTGAGCCTGGCACATGATGAGGACGTGTTGACTCTGCTTAACGCATCCGCCCAAAGACCTGCCTCTATCTCCCCCCCCCCCCCCCCCTCCACTAGCTCATCTTCCCATTTGCACTTTAGCTCCTCTGTTTGAGTTTCCTCCGACTCCATGAGTTCTTTATAAATATCCGAAACCTTCCCCTCTCCCACCCCTGTCTGGAAACTACCCTGTCCTGTATCCCCCGTGGCGTTAGGAGCGGAAAGGTCGAAACCTGCCTTCGCAGAAAATCCCACACCTGCAGATTTCTGAATCCATTTCCTGCTGGCAGTTCAAATTTCTCCTCTAAATCCTTCAATCAAGGGAAGCTTCCATCTGTGAATAGATCCTCTATCCTCTCAGTCCCTGCTCTCTGCCATCTCCGAAACCCCCCATCCAGCCTTCCCGGTACAAACCGATGGTTACAGCAAATCGGGGCCCAGACCGATGCTCCCTCCACTCTCATATGCTTCCTTCACTGCCCCCAGACTCTCAGGGCCGCCACTAACACCGGGCTTGTGGTGTACTCAGCCGGCGAGAACAGCAAAGGTGCCGTTACCAATGCTCCCAAACTTGTGTCCTTGCCTGATTCCGCCTCTAATCGCTCCCACACTGACCCCCACTACCCACTTCCTAATCATGGCTATATTTGCTGCCCAGTAATAATTGGTAATGTTTGGCAGCGCCAATCCAGCCTCCCCTCGGCCACGCTCCAGCAATACTTTCTTCACTCGTGGGGTTTTACCCGCCCACACAAAATCACCTTCTTTACTCATGTAAAAAAGGCCCTTGGGATAAAGATGGGGGGGCACTGAAAAACAACCAGAAACCTCAGGAGGACCGTCATTTTCACGGTCCGTACTCTCCCTGCCAGTGACAGCGGGAGCATGTCCCACCTTCGAAAGTCCTCCTTCATCTGTTCTACTAGCCGGGTCAAATCTAGTTTATGTAACAGCCCCCAGACCCGTGCCACCTGGATTCCGTAATAACGAAATCTCCCTCCCAGCACTCTGAACGGCAGCTCTCCCAATCTCCTCTCCTGCCCCCTTGCCTGGATCGCAAACATCTCACTTTTCCCCATATTCAATTTGTACCCCGAAAACCGGCCAAATTTCCCTAAAATCCTCATAATCTCTCACATCCCCTTAACGGGTTGGAAATATACTGGTGCAGGTCGTCGGCGTATAGCGAGACCCTGTGTTCTACCCCTCCCCTCAGACTAACCCCTTCCAGTCCCTTGAAGCCCTTAGCGCCATCGCCAGTGGCTCTGTGGCCAAAGCGAACAGCAGTGAGGAGAGGGGGCATCCCTGCCTAGTCCCCTGGTGCAATTTAAAATAGTCCAACATCAACCGATTTGTTCGCACACTTGCCATCGGTGCCTGGTACAACAATCGGACCCAATCAATAAAGCCCCGCCCAAACCCAAACCGCCCCAACACCTCCCACAAATATTTCCATTCCACCCGGTCGAAGGCCTTTTCACTACCTCCCTCCCCCTGGGGGCATCATGATCACCTTTAAGAGCCTTCTGACGTTGGCCATTAGCTGTCTGCACTTGATGAACCCCGTCTGGTCCGACACAGTAATCGTCGAATGCTCGGTATCTATCGCCCCCGCCAGTAGATCCCTGTTCAGAATTTAAAAATCAATCCGGGAGTATACTTTATGTACATGCGAAAAGAAAGAAAACTCCTTCGCTCTTGGCCGACCAAACCTCCAGGGATCTACCCCACCCATCTGCTCCATGAACCCCTTTGGTTCCTTCGCCATTGCTGGCACCCTCCCTGTCTTTCAGCTCGACCGGTCCAACCTTGGGCCAATGACCGGATCACAGTCCCACTCCCCATGATCAGCTTGTGTGAATCCAAGTCCGGGATCTTCCCTAACACCCGTCTTATAAACTCCGCATCATCCACGTTTGGTGCATAGACATTCACGAGCACCACCGGTGTCCCCTCCAACTTCCTGCAGACCATGATATATCTGCCCCCCCACACCCTATATTAATCTAGATCGCGACCCCCTAGTCTTAGAGTCCAACCCCGAGTGAAATACCTACCTGACCCACCCCTTCCTCAATCTTGTCTGATCTGTTACCCTCAGGTGTGTCTCCTGTAGCACTGAGACGCCTGCCTTCAATCCCCTCAAATGCGCAAACACTCGAGCCCTCCAATGTTCCACGTGATCAGCCTGACCGGGAGGCATCTCGCGCCCCCCCCCCCCGCACCGCCGCCCCCCCCTCTTTGCCGATCAACCATCACCCTTCTTAGGCCAGCCTCCAGCCCGTGCCCCACGCCCTCGCAGGCCTACCCTTCGGCACTCTCCATCCTCGACCTCCCATTTGTCTCCCAACAACAATCCCTCCCCTGTCAGCAGAGCAATTCCCCCCCTCCATTAACAACACAACAATTCCAACCCCCTTTAGCAAACTTATCATCTGCTCACCCCCCACTGCGCTTCTGTGAGCTAGCCCGCCAGCTAGCTTGGTAGCTCCCCCCCATGGCGCCAAACATCCTCCCCACTATTGTTCGCTCCCTCCCCCACTCGGACATACATATTTAAAAAACACAGTTCCAACTAAACACAAAGAAGATCCATCCACCCTTCCCCCACCAGCACCAGGTTAACTTACAAACCTGAGCAACAGCCCAAGAATCAATATAAAAAACATTTCACATACAATTGAAAAGCAAGAATAACTTTAACAAAATCTATACAGCATTACCCGTCCCAAGAGTTCAGTGTCCTCAGTCACCTGCCAGCACTTTTAATAAAGTCCATCGCCTCATCCGGCGACTCAAAATAGAGTTCCTGATCTTCAAAAGTGACCCATAAACGAGCTGAATATAGCAGCCCAAACTTCTCATTCTTCTTAAGAAGGGCCGATTTTATTCGGCTGAATCCCACTGTTCTTTTGGCCAGTTCCGCACCCAGGTCCTGGTAGATGCGCAGCATGGTGGGTCTGCTTGACCCACCACAAAATTTGTTCCTTATCCAGGAACCGGTGCATTCGCACCACTATTGCCCTCGGCGGCTCGTTCACACACGGTCTCCTCGCAAGCGCTCTGTGCGTTCTATCCACTTCCAAGGGTTGAGCAAATGCCCCATCACCCATTAATTTCTCAAGCATGCATCTGTTCCCTCGTAGCCCTCAGGGAGGCCGACGATCCTCAAGTTCTGTCAACGGGACCTGTTCTCCAGGTCCTCCACCTTCTCCTGCAGCCTTTTCTGCTGATCCCTCATCAGCCCCACCTGTAACTCCAGTGCAGTTAGGTGTTCCTCGTGTGCGACCACCTTCTCCTCAACCGTCAGGATCGCCCGACCTTGGGCTTCCAGCCCCTGCTCCACCCGGTCGATCGATGCCTTGATCGGGTTTAGACCTTCCTTCTTTTGCTTGGCGAAACCCTCCTGAATAAATTTCACCAGCTGCTCCGTTGACCACTGGGCCGCTGAGCCAGTAACCTGCACCTCCGCCATGTTTTTCTGTGCTGTGGGTTTTACACGTGTTTTCTCTACTCGATTTTTCCTCCTTATACGACCACTTCTGGTCCACGAATCCATATACTAGTGTGGGATTCCTCCTCATTGTCCCACCCACTTCCGATTTTTCAAATAAAATTCAAAAAAGTCAGGGGAAAAGGTCCAAAAGGTCCGTCACGAGCGGGAGCTATCAAATGTACGACTTCCTACTCCATGGCCACCAACGGAAGTCCAGTAATTTGCTTTTATCTGAAGTTCAAAAGTCCATTGATTTGGGCAGGAAAGGTTGTAAAATTCCCCCCATTCATAGAATCATAGAATCATAGAATTTACAGTGCAGAAGGAGGCCATTCAGCCCATCGAGTCTGCACCGGCCCTGTGCAAGAGCACCCTACTTAAGCCCATGCCTCCACCCTATTCCCGTACTCAGTAACCCCACGTAACCTTTTTGGACACTAATGACAATTTATCATGGCCAGTCCACCTAATCTGCACATCTTTGGATTGTGGGAGGAAACCGGAGCACCCGGAGAAAATCCACACACACACAGGGAGAACGTGCTGACTCCTCACAGCCAGTGACCCAAGGCAGGAATCGAACCTGGGCCCCTGGAGCTGTGAAGCAACTGTGCTAACCACTGTGCTTCCGTGCTGCACGTCCATATGTTCCATCTGATGCTGAGGACAGCAACCAAACACTTCTCTGCTTTCCCTCTCTACATACATATTTTCATTTCTTTATGCTGTTCTGAGTGCCTCTTTGCAATGCCTTCACAGCACCACCCACCTTACTTTGCAGACCGCAGGAGCTCTTTCATCCTTTTCATGTACTGGATCCAGGTACTTGGATGGGTTCCATGACTGCTAATCTCTGTTGGACCTCCGTCCCGGCCATCAAGGTCAGGCAAGAGGGCCTCCTGCTGCTCTCCCTGAGAAACAGGACTTCCTTCAGTCCCAGACGACCTGGGGGAGAACCTGCAGGGCAGCATTGCTGAACCGTGGACCACTATTTGCCCATACTCAGATAGTTCTCACTTTGGCATGAGGTGGCAGTAGCTCCAGGGATCCAGGTGGCACGCGGGGAGCGGGTGGCAGCAGTTTCAGTTCCTACTTCTGTCACAGCCATCTTGTGCTGCATTTGTGAGAGTTAAATTTTCCCTTGTTTGCAAAAGATCTGATTGGGTTTTATCTCAGAACTAGCCACTAAATGATTGCATATTAATTCATCTCTGAGGATCCCACAGTCGCATTTCTCCCAGTCTGTTACTTATAAATGAATCCATGGATTCACCCAATTTTGTCCTCTTATTAAATTTCTGGAGGGCATCTTCATATGAGCTTGAAGCCTCATTGATGACATTTCTTCCAATATCATCTGCCATGGTTCCTTCTGCATGAAGTAAAATGCTTACCCCATCCTTCTGATCCTTCTAATGCAAACCTGAAGCTGTTCTGTTTCTGGAGAATCTTCAAGTGTCTCAGTGTTGATCCTGCTGTGAGTCTTCAGAGCTTTGGAACGCTTCTGGGTGTGGCAATGTAGGCTCCATGCTTATCCTAAGCTTGGTATCAGTTTGCTGCTGTTGTTTTGCAGATTGTAATTTTAACTCATTGCTGTCGGGACTCTGGGTTCTGTGTGTCTTCTTGCACCCACGATGCATTGTTCTCAGGTGAGTCTTCAATGTTTATTTTCTTCTTTTCCTTTTACCAAGGATTTGTAGGTCTTTCAGGACCACAGTTTTCTCTTGGAGTTTTTCTGGGTCTTTACACCCTTTGAGCTATGTATACAACACAGGATCATCCGGAGGAAATCCACACACACACACGGGGAGAACGTGCAGACTCCTCACAGCCAGTGACCCAAGGCAGGAATCGAACCTGGGGCCCTGGAGCTCTGAAGCAACTGTGTTAACCACTGTGCTACCGTGCTGCACGTCCATATGTTCCATCTGATGCTGAGGACAGCAACCAAACACTTCTCTGCTTTCCCTCTCTACATACATATTTTCATTTCTTTATGCTGTTCTGAGGGCCTCTTTGCAGTGCCTACACAGTACCACCCACCCACCTTACTTTGCAGACCGCAGGAGCTCTTTCATCCTTTTCGTGTACTGGATCCAGGTACTTGGATGGGTTCCATGACTGCTAAGGAAAGAGAACACTGCATAGGGCTGTAATTAACCCTCAGTCCACGATATTGAGTCACGAATATGCAGGACTACCCAAGCCACAAAAGCAATCCCTGAACCCTCCAGCAGAGTGACTTTATCAGTGCTATAGTGCATTGCAAAGCGCCCTCACAAGGAAGCTCAGTGGCCTGTCAGTACTGACCAATGCTTCCATTGCAACAGACAGGGATACTTTGATATACTGTGCAAGTCAAAACCCAGCACCGCACAAAAGCCCCAATGGTCATCTCCAAGGTCAAGACTAAAGATCTAGATGACACACAGATGTCCTTCTTGATGTATGTTCTTTGTTTTGGAATGCTGATATCCTGGTAAATGGACAACTAACAAATTTTAGATTAGATTCAGGTAGCAGTGTGACAGTCCTGTCAGACAAGGAAACACAGTTCCAAGGCCTTTGGATTCAAATGACAAACAATCCACTGTATGGAACAGGGGAAGTCTGACTCCCAAACCTCTGTATGATCCTTGCACCACTGAGGTAATGTGTTAAACAAAACTTTGAGCTGATGTATGCTGTCCGCAATTAGCATTTCTCTCTCCTGAGAAGAGATGTCTGCAGAGCTGTCCAGCTGGCGGAAGATGTCAAGACTACACAGTCATTAGTCAGTCAGAACAGCACAGTCTTGAGTCCTCAAGCACTAAAGAATGTTCACAATCTGATTTCACCTGTGTTCTCTTTTTTGTGAAGCAGGTTTGTTTATAATCACTCCAGGTCCTAGAAAGTTCTCGATGGTCAGACGAACCTGCTGACTATGAAATTTCCTTTGCACCACTGGTGGAAGTGGTGAGAACAGTCTGAGGAGCCTCTCCCTCTAACTAAGATGATAGTACAATTGGTGAACCCACCGACCACTGTGCACTCACAGTAACTTCCAGACAGCATACCAAAACCATAAGGGATGCTGGTAGCAGTTGTACATCATCAATATGAAGCAGAGCTAAGCATGTTATTTAATCTTCGTCTCAAAGGACTCCTCTTCCTCAGCCTCAGAAATTCTGTGGCCTAAATACAAAAGAAAGAAGAAAAAAACTCCAGGTAGACTACCATTTTCATCCTCCCTGAAAGAAACAGACAAGAGTAACAAAACCCATATACTGCCAAGGCAGCCAGACCAACCAAGCATGATTTAATATCAAGCAATGGAGGAAACAGATAAAACTGGACCAAAAATGCCAATATATTCTCCAATCTGACAAGAGCAAGCAACACCATGGCCTACCACTCTCCCAACAGAACAACAAACGAGATGTGGCAGGGTTATACGGCCTCCAAACCTCCTGAACTTCTAGCTTCAAGGACTTGAAGCGAAAAGATGGGGTTAATGTTAATTCTGCAATAACAAAATGTTAGAAAAGAATTAATATTGTAGCAATAAGGTCAATCCACAAACACTGAAGGCAGTGGTCTGGAGGGAAATTATTTTGTTTCAGGTTCTTGCAGATAGGGAAAGGAGGGAGGAACATGACTGTTTAGTGAGCGGGATAGTGGAAATGGACAGCGAGTAATCGACGTGCGCACCACGGAGGAATAGGTGAGGAGGAAAAAGTTGCAGGGGCAGTTTGACAGGCTGACAACTGGGAGGGCGGTAGGACAACTGCGTAGGGCAAGAGCGGTGCAATATGAGCATGGGGTGAAGGTGAGCTACATGCTGGCACACCAGCTGTGGAGGCAGGCTATGTCGAGGGAAATATTGAAAATACGGATTGGGGCTGGGGATGTGGTGTCGGAGACGGGGGAAATAAACAAGGCATTTGGGGAGTATTACCAGGGATTGTACGAGGCGGGAAAGGAGAGTGCCATGGACAAGCTTGAATTTCCCCAGGTGGAGGAAGCGAAGAGGCAGGTGTTGGAGGAAGCCCTGGGGTTGAGGGAGGTGCTGGATAGTAACAAGGGTATGAAGTAGGGGAAGGCCCCTAGGGGCCAGATGGGTACCCGACAGAATTTTATAAGGAATTTGTGCCACATCTGTTGGGGGCATTTAATGAAGCACTGGAGAAGGGGGAGCTGCCGGAGACGACAACGCAGGCAATAATCACGCTGATCCCAAAAAAGGGGAAGGATCCGGTGGAATATGGGTCGTTTAGACCCATATCACCATTGAACATGGATGTGAAAGTATTGGCTAAGTTGTTGGCGGGGAGGATGGAGGATTGTGTCCCAGGGCTGGTTGCAGAAGATCAAACAGGCTTTGTGAAGGGCAGCAGGCAGCTCGCGAGTAATATAAGATGGTTGTTGAATATTGAAATGCGGAGAAGGCATTTGATCGGGTGGAGTGGCGGTACTTTTTCATGGTTTTGGGAAGGTTTGGTTTGGACCAAGATTTGTGGCATAGGTGTGGTTGCTATATGTGGCACCAAGGGTGAGTGTGAGGACAAATAATATTAGTTCGCAAAGGTTTGACTGAAACAGGGGTACGATGCAGGGGTGCCCACTGTCACTGTTGTTGTTTGCGCTGGCCATGGCTCTCAGGGGTCGGCGGAGTGGCGGGGATTGTGAGGGGACAGAGGGAGCACCGGGTGTCACTCTATGCCGATGACCTGTTGCTGTATGTTTCGGATCCGCTGGAGAGTATGGGAAGTATTGTGGGCATGCTGGGGAGGTTTGGAGGGTTCTCGGGGTACAAACTGAATGTTGGGAAAAGTGAGGTTTTCCCGGTGAATGAGCCGGGACAACAGGCTAATTTAGGGGGAATGCCATTTATGGTAGCGGAGGATAGCTTCAGGTACTTGGGGATTCAGTAGCGAGAGAATGCACAGGGCTCCATAGGTGGAACTTAACAAAACTGGTGGAGGAGGCCAGGGGGGATTTTAGGAGGTGGACTCACTGCAGTTGAAGGTGGCGGGGAGGGTCCAAGTGGTGAAAATGAATATTCTGCCGAGGTTCTTGCTTATTTTTCAGGCTCTCCCGATCTTTAGGCCTTTTTTCAGAAATTGGACAGGGTTGTTTCAGACTTTGTATGGGAGGGGAAAGTGCTGAAGGTGGGGAGGACCCTGCTACTGAGGCAGAGGCAGCAGTTTGCGTTGCTGAATCTGCTTCATTATTACTGGACGGCGAATATGGATAAGGTGCGGCGGTGGTGGGAAGGAAAAGGGGTAGAGTGAGTTAGGATGGAGGAGGAATCATGTAAGGGGTCCAGTTTGAGGGCTATGGTGACAGCAGCATTGCCAATGGCGCCGAGTAGGTATTCAAGGAGCCCGGTGGTGTGGGACACAGTGAAGGTTTGGAATCAGTTGAGGAGGCATTTTAGAGTGGAAGGGATGTCGGTGTTAATGTCGCTGTGCGAGAATCATGGGTTTGAGCCAGGGGGGATGGATAGTGTGTACAGGAGGTGGAGGGAAGTGAGGTTGGTCAAGGTGAGGGATCTGTATTTGGAGGAAGGGGTCATCAGTTTGGAGGAGCTAAGGGAGAGGGTAGAGCTGCCGAGGGGGAGTGAGTTCAGGTATTTGCAGGTTAGGGACTTTGAACGAAAGGTCTGGAGGGGATTCCCTAGATTGTCGGGATACACCCTGCTGGAGCAACTGCTGCTTCCGGATGTGGAAGGGAAGGAAGAATTGGGGATATATACAAGTGGCTGGGGGAACAGGGAGGTGAGTGGGTGGTGAAGATCAAGGAGAAATGGGAAGGGGAATTAGGAGAGGAGATCAATTGGGGAGTATGGAGTGAGGCACTGCGAAGGGTAAACGGGACCTCCTTTTGTGCATGGATGAGCCTGATACAGTTTAAGGTGGTGCACAGACTGCATATGAGCTGGGTGAGAATAAGTGGGTGTGGTAGTCACCACTGTTGTATTATATTGTATATACTGCACTGCATACGACGGTATTACGGTAAGGCCCCTGTACTACAGGTACGGGCGTAGATCCCTACCTGCTGGCTCCGTCCAGTAGATGGAGTATAAATGTGTGTGCTCTCTGAACTGCAGCCATTTCGGCAGCAGCTGTAGGAGGCCACACATCTGTGTAATAAAGCCTCGATTACTCTCTACTCTCGTCTCGTCGTAATTGATAGTGCATCAATTTATTACACAGAGATTTACAAAGATGGATCTCCGCATCAAGCCAGATCGCCTGCAGCCGCACCCTCAAGCAGACAACGCCAAAAAGGACTTTGCACATTGGCTAGCTTGCTTTGAAGCATACATCGGATCTGCGACAGACCCAATCCCAGAAGCACAGAAGCGCCAGATTCTGTACACGCGGCTGAGCTCCGATGTCTTTCCCCTCATCCAGGACGTGCCTACCTACGCAGAGGCCATGGCGCTTTTGAAGGAGAACTATGCTCAGCAGACCAACAAGATCTACGCCAGGCACCTCCTGTCCACGCGGCACCAACTTCCCGGTGAGTCTGTGGAAGATTTCTGGCGTGCCCTGCTCGCCCTGGTGAGAGACTGTGACTGCCAGGCCGTTTCGGCCGCTAAACATTCTAATCTGCTAATGAGAGACGAGTACATTACGGGCATAGGGTCGGCCTACATCCGTTGGCGCCTCTTAGAAGGGGGTAGGCGTATGCCCCTGACCGCACGGCTCACCCCTCCTGGGCATCGTGGACCCCACAAGCGGCGACTCCATCATGGACCCCATCAGCGACCGCCCCCAGCCAACCCCATGCCTGCGCCGCGCGGCAGCCAACCAATCCCGGGGGACCCAAGTGCTACTTCTGCGGACAGACAAAACACCCCCGGCATCGCTGCCCGGCGCGGAGCGCGCTCTGCAAGGACTGCGGCAAGAAAGGACATTTTGCTGCAGTGTGCCAGGCCCGCTCAATCGCCGTTATTGTCCCTGCAGGCGAGGAAGATGGGCGCCGCCATCTTCCTCGCCTCAGACCACGTGCGGCCCGTGGGCGCCGCCATCTTGCTCCCCTCACAACACGTGCGGCCTGTGGGCGCCACCAGCTTGCTTGCCTCACAACCAATGGGCGGAGCCATCTTGCCTACCCCTGGACACGTGCGGCCCCAGGGCGCCGCCATCTTGCATGCCTCAGGACACGTGAGGCCGGTGGGTGCTGCCATCTTCCCCGCCTCAGGACCCCTGCCTGTTGGGCACCTCATCGGGCCGCTCATCGCCTGCAACCGCCGCCGACCAGCCGCGTCTCGCCTCCGTCACGATCGACCAGTCCCGACCGCACAACCTCGCGACCGCGTCGACAAAGATGAAGGTCGACGGGCATGAGATATCCTGCCTTCTGGACTCCTGGAGCACTGAGAGCTTCATCCACCCCGATACGGTAAGGCGCTGCTCCCTCACAGTACACCCCATTAACCAAAGAATCTCCCTGGCCTCCGGATCCCACTCCGTGGCGGTCCGGGGGTACTGCATCGCCACCCTCACCATCCATGGCGTAGAGTTCAGTGGCTTCCGGCTCTACGTCCTCCCCAACCTCTGCGCTGACTTGCTACTCGGCCTGGACTTCCAGTGCAACCTCCAGAGACTGACCCTGAAATTCGGCGGGCCCCTACCACCCCTTACTGTGTGCGGCCTCGCGACCCTTAAGGACGACCTGCCTTCTCTGTTTGCAAACCTCACCCCGGATTGCAAACCCGTCGCCACCAGGAGCAGACGGTACAGCACCCAGGACAGGACCTTCATCAGGTCTGAGGTCCAGCAGCTGCTGCGGGAAGGTATCATCGAGGCCAGCAACAGCCCCTGGAGAGCCCAAGTGGTAGTGGTGAAAACGGGGGAGAAAAACAGGATGGTCATTGACTACAGTCAGACCATCAATCGGTACACGCAACTCGACGCGTACAACCTCCCACGCATATCTGATATGGTCAATCAGATTGCACAGTACCGGGTCTTCTCGACAGCGGACCTGAAATCTGCCAACCACCAGCTCCCTATTCTCAAGGTGGACCGCCCGTATACCGCGTCTGAAGCGGACGGCCGCCTTTACCATTTCCTTAGTGTTCCCTTCGGCATCACTAACGGGGTCTCGGTCTTCCAACGGGAGATGGACTGAATGGTTGACCGGTACGGACTGCGGGCCACCTTCCCGTACCTGGATAACGTCACCATCTGCGGCCACGACGCTAACCTTTCCAAATTTCTCCACACCGCCAAACTCCTCAAACTAACCTACAAGGAGAAGCTTCTGTGGACATGAAAGAGACTCCAGGATGGTATGTTGCCTCCCTGGTGCCAGGGTCTCTGAATGGGTAGCGGGAATCCTGAAGGGGGAGGGCAAACAGGCAGAGGTCATTGTACATATTGGTACTAACGACATAGGCAGGAAGGGGCATGAGGTCCTGCAGCAGGAGTTCAGGGAGCTAGGCAGAAAGTTAAAAGACAAGTCCTCGAGGGTTGTAATCTCGGGATTACTCCCTGTGCCACGTGCCAGTGAGGCTAGAAATAGGAAGATAGAGCAGCTAAACACGTGTCTAAACATCTGGTGTAGAAGGGAGGGTTTCCGTTATCTGGACAACTGGGAGCTCTTCCAGGGCAGGTGTGACGTGTATAAGAAGGACGGGTTGCATCTAAACTGGAGAGGCATAAATATCCTGGCCGCGAGGTTTGCTAGTGTCACACGGGAGGGTTTAAACTAGTATGACAGGGGGGTGGGTATGGGAGCAATAGGTCAGAAGGTGAAAGCATTGAGGGAGAACTAGGGAATAGGGCCAGTATGGCTCTGAGGCAGAGCAGACAGGGAGATGTTGCTGAACACAGCGGGTCTCGTGGTCTGAAGAGCATATGTTTTAATGCAGGAAGTAATATGGGTAAGGCAGATGAATTTAGACCTTGGATTAGTGCTTGGAACTATGATGTTGTTGCCATTACAGAGACCTGGTTGAGGGAAGGACAGGATTGGCAGCTAAACGTTCCAGGATTTAGATGTTTCAGGCAGGATAGAGGGGGATGTAAAAGGGGTGGTGGAGTTGTGCTACTGGTTCGGGAGAATATCACAGCTGTATGACGGGAGGACATCTCAGAGGGCAGTGAGGCTATATGGGTAGAGATCGGGAATAAGAAGGGTGCAGTCACAGTGTTGAGGGTTTACTACAGGCCTCCCAACAGCCAGCGGGAGATCGAGGAGCAGATAGGTAGACAGATTTTGGAAAAGAGTAAAAACAACAGGGTTGTGGTGATGGGAGCCTTCAACTTCCCTAATATTGACTGGGACTCACTTAGTGCCAGGGGCTTAGACGGGTCAGAGTTTGTAAGGAGCATCCAGGAGGGCTTCTTAAAACAATGTGTAGACAGTCCAACTAGGGAAGGGGCTGTACTGGACCTGGCATTGGGGAATGAACCCGGACAGGTGGTAAGGAGTTTCAGTAGGGGAGCATTTCGGGAACAGTGACCACAATTCAGTAAGTTTTAAAGTGCTGGTGGACAAGGATAAGAGTGGTCCTAGGGTGAATGTGCTAAATTGGGGGAAGGCTAATTATAACAATATTAGGCGGGAACTGAAGAACCTAGATTGGGGGCGGATGTTTGAGGGTAAATCAACATCTGACAAGTGTCAGTTGAAAGGAATTCAGGACCGGCATGTTCCTGTGAGGAAGAAGGATAAATACGGCAAATTTCGGGAAACTTCGATAACGAGAGATATTGTAGGCCTCGTCAAAAAGAAAAAGGAGCCATTTGTCAGGGCTAGAAGGCTGGGAACAGACGAAGCCTGTGTGGAATATAAGGAAAGTAGGAAGGAACTGAAGCAAGGAGTTAGTAGGGCTAGAAGGGGTCACGAAAAGTCATTGGCAAATCGGATTAAGGAAAATCCCAAGGCTTTTTACATGTACATAAAAAGCAAGAGGGTTGCCAGGGAAAGGGTTGGTCCACTGAAGGATAGGCAAGGGAATCTATGTGTGGAGCCAGAGGAAATGGGCGAGGAACTAAATGAATACTTTGCATCAGTATTCACCAAAGAGAAGGAATTGGTGGATGTTGAGTCTGGAGAAGGGTGTGTAGAGAGCCTGGATCACATTTAGATCCAAAAAGACGAGGTGTTGGGCGTCTTGAAAAATATTAAGGTAGATAAGTCCCCAGGGCCTGATGGGTTCTACCCCAGAATACTGAAGGAGGCTAGAGAGGAAATTGCTGAGGCCTTGACAGAAATCTTTGGATCCTCTCTGTCTTCAGGTGATGTCCCAGAGGACTGGAGAATAACCAATGTTGTTCCTTTGTTTAAGAAGGATAGCAAGGATAATCCAGGGAACTACAGGCCGGTGAGCCTTACGTCAGTGGTAGGGAAATTACTGGAGAGAATTCTTCGAGACAGGATCATAACCCATTTGGAATCAAATGGACATATTAGCGAGAGGCAGCATGGTTTTGTGAAGGGGAGGTCGTGTCTCACTAACTTGATCGAGTTTTGCGAAGAGGTCACAAAGATGATTGATGCAGGTAGGGCAGTGGATGTTGTCTATATGGACTTCAGTAAGGTCTTTGACAAGGTCCCTCATGGTAGACTGGTACAAAGGTGAAGTCACACAGGATCAGGGGTGAGCTGGCAAGGTGGATACAGAACTGGCTAGGTCATAGAAGGCAGAGAGTAGCAATGGAAGGGTGCTTTTCTAATTGGAGGGCTGTGACTAGTGGTGTTCCGCAGGGATCAGTGCTGGGACCTTTGCTGTTTGTAGTATCTCTAAATGATTTGGAGGAAAATGTAACTGGTCTGATTAGTAAGTTTGCAGACGACACAAAGGTTGGTGGAATTGCGGATAGCGATGAGGACTGTCAGAGGATACAGCAGTATTTAGATTGTTTGGAGACTTGGGCGGAGAGATGGCAGATGGAGTTTAATCCGGACAAATGTGAGGTAATGCATTTTGGAAGGTCTAATGCAGGTAGGGAATATACAGTGAATGGTAGAACCCTCAAGAGTATTGAAAGTCAGAGAGATCTAGGAGTACAGGTCCACAGGTCACTGAAAGGAGCAACACAGGTGGAGAAGATAGTCAAGAAGGCATACGGCATGCTTGCCTTCATTGGCCGGGGCATTGAGTATAAGAATTGGCAAGTCATGTTGCAGCTGTATAGAACCTTAGTTAGGCCACACTTGGAGTATAGTGTTCAATTCTGGTCGCCACACTACCAGAAGGATGTGGAGGCTTTAGAGAGGGTGCAGAAGAGATTTACCAGAATGTTGCCTGGTATGGAAGGCATTAGCTATGAGGAGCGGTTGAATAAACTCGGTTTGTTCTCACTGGAACGAAGGAGGTTGAGGGGCGACCAGATAGAGGTCTACAAAATTACGAGGGGCATAAACAGAGTAGATAGTCAGAGGCTTTTCCCCGGGGTAGAGGGGTCAATTACTAGGGGGCATAGGTTTAAGGTGAGAGGGGCAAAGTTTAGAGTAGATGTACGAGGCAAGTTTTTTACACAGAGGGTAGTGGGTGCCTGGAACTCGCTACCGGAGGAAGTGGTGGAAGCAGGGACGATAGTGACGTTTAAGGGGCATCTTGACAAATGCATGAATAGGATGGGAATAGAGGGATACGGAGCCAGGAAGTGTAGAAGATTGTAGTTTAGTCGGGCAGTATGGTCGGCACGGGCTTGGGGGGCCGAAGGGCCTGTTCCTGTGCTGTACATTTCTTTGTTCTTTGTTCTTTGTAAATGCTTGGGAGAGGGGTAGTAGTCCAGTAAATTAATGGTTAATCAAAAGGGAAAATGATGGAAAATCTTAGCAGGTCTGGCAGTATCTGTCGGGAGTTTTTTTCTCTCACAGATGCTGCCAGACTTGCTGAGATTTTCCAGCATTTTCTCTTTTGCTTTCAGATTCCAGCATCCGCAATAATTTGCTTTTATTTTAAATTCATGGTTAAGTTGGGACTGACTACAGTACCTCCGAAACAGTGTGGAGAGATGGCATATGACCCAGATTCAGGGTCACTTTGGAGGTGGATAGAGATGGGTAAAGACCTAGACTGGAGTCAGTTTTATACCTGTACCCTCCACTGTAAATATGTAAATAGTAATGAGTTGTTAATAATGACTTGCTGCTCACATACTCTAGACTATGCAGCTTCTTCGTGATGTCTGCAGCAGGATTCTTTAAGCTCAGGGTTTTGTTGGGGTTCTTTATGGTTTGCTTGTTACCCGAAGAATGTTAAGATAAACTGTTATCCGTGAAAACCATTCTTGTTTATTTACAGATCTATATACATCTATATACACAAGGTTGTACTTCTCTTCCCACCAGATCTGTCTTAGTCATGTGACATTGCATCATAGTACATCAATAGTGACATCAGTATCAGGTACTCTTGATGTTAACCCTTTATTCTTGACAAATATATTTCCTCTGCATGCTGAGTAGCACTTAGATTGTGAATCAGGAGGAATTACTTTGCTTCCAGGTTATTTCTATTACAGGAGTTACTTGGATAAATAAGACTTTTGGAAGAAAGGTTCAGTGATGCACTTACATGTGAACTATGATACGTCTTACTTTTGCCGATAGTTCCAGAGCATGAATATCTAAGCACTAAGCTCACATCTCTCCCATGTGATTGCTTTATTGAATTTGACAGACGGCTCACACTGCTTTTCTTGATAACATAATCCTGTCACTCTGAAATGATTACCTGTAAAAAAGCACTGAAACGAAAAGGGATGGTATTGACCTTGTCTGCCACTTTTGGAGGGATCTTTCCTTGACTTATGTAGGCCTAAATGTTTACATGGCAGTGAAATTCAAGGTCACAGATACAAAGGTATCAAACACACACAATTCTTCGTATGTATTGAATAATCTGGGCTTCGGTATTAGGATAAAGATCGTACAAAGTCTGTTTCAGTTTTACTGTTATTAGCCTGAGTGATGAAGCCAAAATATTCAGTTAGTTTGCTCTGCATTGCAAATTTTTTGTATTTGATTTTGAATTTGTGTCAAAATTAATTGAACAGTTCTAAAAAATTTTATTGAATCTAACAATTCTCATCTTTTGATTTTTTTTGGCAGACAGTCCTCCTACAATTACTGATATGTTTGATGACCTTCTATGCTGTATATTACATTACCGGCAGCATACTCTTTGGAGCATTCAGGTGAGAATTCCTGATGTTATGGGAAAATCTGCACATTAATGTTAAAACTCAGATGTCTTGAAGAATCTGCTTGCTCCCTATTTATCATCAAAGATAGCCCACCTTACCAATACTTCACCCACACAGCCATTGTAGGTGTATGAATGTGACATAGAGAGTCAGATGATCTATTTTATCATAAGTGGTATCATACGCAAACTTGACTTCTCCTTCACTGGGCATGCATAAAGATGAATCAGCACCTCTGCAAGAAATGTGAATTAATGACTTTCCCCTAGCTTTTTTCACTTCTAATATTTATGTACAAATAAATGTCGTAATATGTTGAACATAGTTCAGTATGTCTTATTGAGGTATTGGTAGTCTTAAGTATTTGAAATGCAAGTATTTATTAACTACTAGAAACTATAAACATAGTTACAGTTCAAGCTAGGAGCTATTTCTATGCTTGTTTCTACACCGGGCTCGGTCCAACGCCAAATTGGGCTCTAGGTGTGGGGCATGTGTTCTCTTAGATCATTGTGAATGGTATAGTACTCGTATCACATTAATCTTTTATGCATGAGAATCCTATATTTCACTTCACCCCAAGTCTTTATCCAATGTATTTACAAGGTATCCCAGTTTACCTCACATATTTACATTCTTACCACTTTCTCGCCACTCCCCCTCAAGTCTGAATTCATAGGTTCAGGCTGTCTGTAGGCCTCAAAATCCTTCCATATCTTGTTCTCATTACTGTTGGAGGACTAATAGCTCTGTTGTTGCCGGTAAGCTTAGTTGAGTGGATGTCTTTTCATATTCTTTGGCATTGGGTCGCTCTTTGTCGATTCCACAATTGTAGTGAGGCAGATAAATTCTGGGCTCATTGAGATAGTGTTTTTTTTCCTTTCTACAGCTCAGCGTGACACATACTTGGATAAAAATTGCGCAACGAGATTGGATTAATTAATGATCTCATGGTTAAGGTGACCCTAGCAATGGCCATAACATGTTTGAAATTTACATTCAGTTTGAGGGAGAGAGGAGTGGGGTTGAGACTATGTTTTTAAACTTAAATAAGGGCAATTATGAGGGCAGGAAAGCAGAGCTGGCAAATTGGGTTAAAGGCTAGGTCAATATAGATGCAGTGGCAAACATTTGTGGGGGTTACTGGGTTACGGGGATAGGGTAGATACGTGGTCTTGAGTAGGGTGCTCTTTGTAAGGGCCGGTGCAGACTCGATGTGCTGAATGTCCTCCTTCTGCACTGTAAATTCTATGATTCTATGATTTAAGGGGATATTTCAGAACGCACACAACAGATACATTCTAACAAGTAAGAAAAGCCAAGTGGAAAACCCCACCATCCGTGATCAACGAGAAAGGTTAAAGATAGTATCAAATAACGAAAAAGCATATAATTGTGCAAATATAATCAAAATAATCTTTGTTAGTGTTACAAGTAGGCTTATATTAACACTGCAATGAAGTTACTGTGAAAATCCCCTAGTCGTCACACTCTGGCGCCTGATCGGGTGCACTGAAGGAGAATTCAGAATGTCCAATTCACCTAACAAGCACGTCTTTCAGGACTTGTGGGAGGAAGCCGGAGCACCCAGAGGAAACCCACGCAGACACGGGGAGAACGTGCAGACTCCGCACAGACAGTGACCCAAGCCGGAAATTGAACTCGGGCAAGATGGCTGCGGCTATGGCGGTCCGTGCCTGGACACCTCCCCACTCCCGTGGGAGTCACCCCGGCCACCCAGCTCATTCCCCCGTCAATACCCCCCCCCATCTGGCCCTGGCAGGGCACTCCGCCCCTCCCCTCGGTCTAATGATTCTCCATGTCCTACCTCCTCCCTCCCTCTCATCAGCCACGACGCCGGTTTCACAATTTTCAAAAGCACGAGTGAACCGCGGCGTCGGGCTATTCGGTCCATCTGAGGCGGAGAATCGCGGAG
The DNA here is from genome assembly GCF_047496885.1 of Scyliorhinus torazame. Lineage (NCBI taxonomy): Eukaryota > Metazoa > Chordata > Chondrichthyes > Carcharhiniformes > Scyliorhinidae > Scyliorhinus > Scyliorhinus torazame. The sequence goes on from NC_092710.1 coordinate 208,825,135, forward strand.
AACCCGGAGAATACCAGGTCAGGCCTGCTAATGACATGCAAACAATGTTTATTTTACGTGCGTTCCGGAATGCATTGATGCTATTGTCGAGGCGACGGAGAATTGCGATTTAGTGTCAAATCGGCGCACGCCGCAATTTCGGCGTCGGAACTGATTCTCTGCCCAATCGCGTTTTCCGATTTCGGTGTCGGCCGATGGGAATCCTCGCAAGGTTTTTTGAATTTGTTTTTTTATCAAGAATAAGTGGTGGTGTATTTTGGCAATCCCTTAATTTTGGTATGAATTAATCTTACAAATAATCCCACAGCAAGATAGAGTTAGGATTAACTAAGCAGATCAGTTCATTTTATACATTCAAAACCCATGAAAAGGAGTGTTAGAAATGTCCAACTCCACATTCAACAATAAAGGGAGGGATAGAGAAAATGTGATTTTACAGCACAAAGAACACAGGGAAAATTTCAAGTTTCAGTGTCCCAAACTCTGTCCAAGGAATGAATCTTTCATGTATGTATTCAATGGCTGGAGACTGGTTATGTACAATTCACTTTGTCAAGTATCGTTGATATTGCAAGATGAAGTAGACACACAATGATGGTGTCAGTTCTGTAGGTGAGAGTACAAAATCTTCCAGCAGTCAGGTTAGATGGACCAGTGGTCCAACCTGGACAAACTTTGCCTCTGTATGGTTTGCCAGTTGGACATTAAACAGTGGACTGGCTACATAGCTCAGAAAGGTAATATTCAACTGCTCAAGAGACCAGTGTTGCTAATTGTGTTTCTCTTAATTTGGCTCTGAAGATGGCGGCCAATATGGTCGCCTTCCTTAATTCTAATTACATTTGCTCTAGAGTCGCTAGGTATCCAATCAACAGACAAACCTTGCACCTGCTTGCTTTCTCAGTACTGTCCATTTTCCCTGCAATCTTTGCAAAGTGTCCATTTTGTAATCGGGAAGTGGCCATCCCAGATGGCTACACCAGATTCTTGGGACATGTGACCTTCCTTCTTTATAGTGACTTCCACAAAGGATGTTTATCCACCATCTGGGATTTGGCTTTGTTTTCAGAACTGATAATGTCTCAGCCATTATGCAAGAAAGGGGTAGCTGAAGTCTCAACCTATTACTGCCCAATTGTTTTTGCCCTCAGAAATTTGCCTACATGTTTGCTCTTAAAATCCCCTCCACTATTTGGGGGTCTGTAGGACACTCCTAGAAATGGGGCTGCTCCTTTTTGGGTTGTGGGGGTGAGACCCACGCAGACAGATGAGAATGTGCAAACTCCACACGGACAGTGACCCGGGGCCAGGATTGAACCTGGGTCCTCGGCACCATGAGGCAGCAGTGCGAAGCTGGACACTTTTAAACCTGTCCTTCTGTCTTTCAGAGTCACTTGCTAATTTTCCACCTTCTGCCCCCGTCAAAAACACCAGCAAATCTCCCTGCAAGGATATTCATCCCAGTCTTGTTCAGGTGTAGACCATCCAGCTTGTTCCGGTCCCATATTCCCCACAACTGCTCTTCATGCCTCAGAACTCTGATGTCCTCCCTTCTTTACCAGTTTTCCAGCCACAGGTGTTTAATTGCTCAATTCTCCTATTTCTCATTTCTCCTATTTCTATACTTACTAGCACATCGGACTGGGAGTAATCCTGAGATTACTTCTTTAGAAGTTCTGCTTTCCAATCTCCTTCCTAGCTGCCTAATTTCGGCATTCCTACCCAAGTCATCGGTACCAACACGGACCGCGACTTCGAAACGATCACCCTACCAACAAATAACGACCTGCAGCCGTTCCATGACATCCTTGACCCTGGCACCAGGGAAGCAACATACCATCCTGGAGTGACATCTATGACCGCAGAACGTCTCTGTTCCGCTAACTAATGTACTCCTGTCATTACTGCTCTTCCTTTCTTCTTCTTCCCTTCCTTTATAGCAGAGCTGCCTGTGGTGCCACATACCTGGCTCTGAGGAACCAACACCCTCACCAATATAAAAACAGAAAACCAATTGTAAAGTGGACTCGAACCCCAGGGAACTCCTGCACAATCTATCTGGTTCTCTTGGACTATCTGGTGGTCACCCATTTCCTTTCTTCTGCCACGTCCCGAAGCTGCAATGAGACCACCTCCCTGACCATGCTATCCACATAGCTCTCAGCCTTGTGAATGCACCACAGTGACTCCAGCCACTGCTCGATCTCTGAAATCCAAAGCTCAACGTTTTGCAACTGAAGACATTTCTTGCACATAGGGGTGTCCATGACACCGGTAGCATCCACAACTTCCCACATATTATAGGACATGCATTCCACATGACCGTGCTGTCCTGCCAGGGCTTCAATTTGTTTACCTCATGTTAACTTCATTTCACTTTAATTTACTATTACTGTTTTATTTTACCTGACCTCGACTTAACTTTACTATTGTTTGTGTCTCTTACTTAAATTTAAGTAGCTGCTTCTTTTAAAAAGAATGGCCGGGCTTCTCCAACCCCATGCCGGGTCGGAGAATCACCGGGGGGGGGGGGCGGCGAGAATCGCGTCACGCCGCCCCGATGCCAGCTTGCCGATGTTCCGGCGCCGATTCTCGGGTGCCCGCGGGATCGCTGCCGTGCCGGTTGGGGGCCGTTGAAAGCGCCCCCCCCCCCCCCCCGGCGATTTTCCGGGCCTTGATGGGCCGAGTGCCCGCTGAGTTTGGCCGAGTCCCGCCGGCGTGGGTTACTCTGGTTTCACCCGGCGGGACCTGGAGGTTCTGTCTGTGGGGGCCGTCCTGGAGGGGGGGGCGGGGGGATCCGGCCCCGGGGAGGCCTCCACGGTGGCCTGGCCCGCGATCGGGGCCTACCAATTGACGGGCGGGCTGGTTCCGTGGGGGCCTATGTTCCTCCACGCCGGGCCCCTGTAGGGCTCCGCCATATTGCCCGGGGGACGGCGGGAAGACGTGAACCCACGCGCATGCGCGGACACGCGCCGGCCGTGCCGCTCGCCGGCTGGAGCAGCGGAGACCACCCTGGCACCAACCTAGCCTCCTAGGAAGTGGTGCATACCTGACAATCGAGGACCATTGACCCCGAAGTGGTTGGCGCTGCTTTTCACGCCGACGTCAGAACTTGGCTGCGATATTGGAGATTCCCGGCGAATGTGTTTTTCTAATTTCCATCTACTTAAAAAAACACTCCCTAATAGCAGTTGCGCACCAATCAATGAACTTATGTTTTTCCTGTGATGCCCTCATGGCGTCATTTTCCACACTCAGCCCTTCTGTGCAGCTTTTCAACTCCAAACAGTAATTACACCATGTACCAGCTGCATTTCTTAAAAAGAGGTGCATTCTGGCTGTACAGATGTTGGAAATGGCTGGAAAAGCATTTCCGAGCAGAAAGAACTCAGGATAATGGTGGACAAGGACGAGAAGCATAGCCCAAGTTTATTTGACATAGCACTGGAGGAATTGGCACAGGAATGGGACGGGAGAAGAGAGGTCTTTGATCCACAGGATACCAGGAGGTCCTCCAGACAAACGCTGCAAAGGCAGTGGAAGCAAGTAGTTATTGCAGTCAATGCCAGGAGTATAGCCCTGAAGACATGAATGCAGTGCTGCAAGAAGTTCCAGTAACTTCATGGTCAACATCAGTGACTGCATCTTCAAACTATATTTTACAGTTGAACCACTAACCTCACACACTGCTTACTGGATTGCACCCCATCACTCATCTACCAATAATTTATATAAACTAATTTATACCTCACATTCATTGCTTCATTTTACCTTTCACTTAGCATTCTGCAAATCTTACATTCACATTTCACACTCCATAGCCAGCGCACAATACCAGCACACAATGCCTGCTATTCAACCATGAAGTGCACATCATCCAAACGCATCTCACCAGACTTACTGACATGGTTTCCTCTCTCTTGCAGGCGCCAACCCCAATAGAGGAGATGGTGCTCACTATCATTGGAGCAACCATGATCATTCACCATGTGGCCTGCAAATGGGATTTAAAGCATCAAAGATGATGGTGTCCTCATACCTAATCCTCCTTCTGACACCCCACTTTCCTTTCATCCCACCCTTGTCTGATTTACTAGCAACATATGCATCCATGTATGCATCCCTTGCTTTTCCATCTTCCCTCACTGTTAGCCTACCCTTGTGCTTTTGTCTTCTCAGATACCCAGAGGTTGCCACCTAGAAGAAGAAAAAGGGAGTGATGATGAAGAAACACTGTCACTCACTCTCACACTTGTAACCATCAGCTCAGAATATGACGCTAGGCAATTTAGAGGGTAACTTAGAAGCCATATCTGTATATGGTGAGACAGTGGACAGTGACAAGCATGCCAGGCAAAGCAAAAGGCCAATTCTATTACCACACTTGTGGACCCAAACATGATGCAGTGCCCATGGTCAATTTCTCAACTTCCATTACAGAACAAATTGAAGGTATCCAACACCTGAGTGCTGCAGTGGAAGCTCAGACTGAAGTTATGCAAGCTCAGAGTATTTCCATTCTGCAAGTAGCATTCAGAAAGGTGATTTCAGGTTTTACAGCTGTCCAGTAATCTGTAATCTAACATGTTGCCAGGATTCCTGCAGCATGTCCCGGAAAGCGGCAGTAGCACCTTGGAATATAATAGGAAACAAAGCATTGTAACTTTGATTTCACCTGAGGAAGGAGCAGTGCTCCGAAAGGTAGTGATTCAAAACAAACCTGTTGGACTTTAACCTGGTGTTTTAAGACTTGTAAGACTGCCCACCCCAGTCCAATGCCGGCATCTTCACATCATGATTTCTTGAGGTATGGCTTTGTTAATTGTGCCAATGCAAATCAGGATGTAATGTGCATGTTATATGCAGGGAAGTTCTGGCAAACGAAAGTTTAAAACCCTCAAAATGTCAAAGGCATTTGAAGACTAAGCATGGGGAGTTTGAGGACAAACCTCCTGATTTTTTTTTCAAAGGATACAGCGAGAAACTAGATGGGTTACACCAGGGTGGGACCGGGACTGATGAAGAGGAGGGTTACTTGCTAGAGCGGTTGGGGAGGGTTTCAGCTAATATGGCAGGGGGATGGGAAACTATTTCAGGATTCAGGCGCAGCACGGTGGTGAAGTGGGTAGTACTGCTGCCTCACGGCGCCAAGGTCCCAGGTTCGATCCCGGCTCTGGGTCACTGTCCATGTGGAGTTTGCACATTCTCCCCGTGTTTGCATGGGTTTCGTCCACACAACCCAAAAATGTGCAGGCTAGGTGGATTGGCCACGCTAAATTGCCACTTAATTGGAAAAAATGATTTGGGTACTGTAAAATTTCAAAAAAAGAAAAAAAAACTATGTCAGGATTCAGAGCAAGGGGAATGAAGAACAAAAGAAAAACACAGCAAGAAGAATAAGAAAAGTGATAGGCAGAGAAACCAAATGCCAGTATCAGAAAATGACATTGTAAACAAATAGTAGGGACCGGTCAAGGAATTTTAAAAGGGCTAGTCTTAAGGTTTTGTACTTCAATGCTCGGAGCATTCGAAATAAAATGGATGAATTAGTTGCACAGATAGATATAAAGCGGTATGGTATAATGGGAATATGGAGACAAGGCTCCAAGGTGACGAGGATGGGAACTAAATATTGAGGGCTATTCAGTTTTTAAGATGGACAGAAAGAAAGGAAAAGGTAGTGGAGTTGCATTGTTGATTAAAGAAAATAGTGATACAATATTGCGGAAAGATATGAGCACAGACATGTGGAATCTGTCTGGGTTGAGTTAAGAAACACCACGCGGCAAAAACATTCATAGGAATTAGACACAGACCACCAAACTGCAGTGATAATATTCGGGAGAGCATTATACAGAAAATCAGAGAGGCATATGTTAAAGGAACATCTGTGATTATGGGTGATTTTAACCTGCATATAGATTGGATGAGTCAAAGTAGTCACAGTACAATAGAAGAGGAATTTCTGGAGTGTGAACGGGATGTTTCTCTGGACTAATACATTGAGGAACTAACAAGACAACAGGCCATCTTGCATTGGGTATTGTGCAATCATAAAGGATTAGTTGGCAATCTAGTTGTGAGAGAACCTTTGGGGATGAGGGACCATAATATGATGGAATTCTTTATCATGGTCGATAGTGTGGAAGTTGAGTCTTGGACCAGAGTCCTGAATCTCAATAAATGTAACTATTTATTACTGTTACATGAGTTGGCTATGATGGACTGGGAAACAATACCGAAAGAAAGGACAATGGGCAGGCAATGGCAGGCATTCAAGGAATGAATGGGTGAACTCCAAAAGTTGTTTATTCCTATTTGACGCAAGAGCACAAAGGGAACCGTGGCCAAACCATGGCTTACAAGGGAAATTAGAGATATTATTAGATTCAAAGAAGAGGCCTTCAAAGTTAGCAAGAAAAAGCAGTCGGCCTGAGGATTGGGAACAGTTTAAAATTCAGCAAAGGAAGACCAAGGGATTGATTAAGAAGGGGAAAATACAATCTGAAAGTATGGTAGTGGAGAACGTGTAAAGTGACTGTAAAGGTTTCTATAGGTATGTAAAGGGGAAAAGATTGATAAAAACAAATGTCGGTCCCTTACAGTCAGAGGCGGAGGAATTCATAATGGGGAACAATGCAATGGATGAGGACCTAAATTCGTACTTTGCTTCTGTCTTCACAAAAGAAGACATAAATAATGTACTGGAGGTTCTGAAAAACACAAGATTTTGTTAGGAGCTGAAGGAAATTAGTATTAGTAGGGAAATGGTTTTAGGGAAATTAATGGGTTTGAAGGCGGGTAAATCTCTAGGACCTGATCATCTTTGTCCCAGACTACTTAAGGAAGTAGCCCTAGAAATAGTCGATCCATTGACAGACAATTTCCAAAATTGTTTGGATTCTAGAATGGTTCCTACAGATTGGAGAATAGCTAATATAATCCCGCTATTCAAAAAGGGAGGTAGAGGGGCTAGTTTAGCACAGTGGGCTAAACAGCTGGCTTGTAATGCAGAACAAGGCAGCAGCGCGGGTTCAATTCCCGTACCGGCCTCCCCGAACAGTCGGCGGAATGTGGCGACTAGGGACTTTTCACAGTCATTTCATTGAAGCCTACTTGTGACAATAAGCGATTATTATTATTATAATCGGAAGTATAGACCAGAGAGCATAATAACAAAGAACAAAGAAAGGTACAGCACAGTTACAAGCCCTTCGGCCCTCCAAGCCTGTGCCGAACATGCTGCCCGTCTAAACTAAACTCTTCTACACTTCCTCTATTCCAATCCTATTCATGTATTTGTCAAGATGCCCCTTAAACGTCACTATCGTCCCTGCTTCCACCACCTCCTCCGGCAGCGAGTTCCAGGCACCCACTACCCTCTGTGTAAAAAACTTGCCTGGTACATCTCCTCTAAACCTTGCCCCTCGCACCTTAAACCTATGCTCCCTAGTAATTGACCCCTCTATCCTGACTATCCACTCTGTCTATGCCCCTCATAATTTTTTTAGACCTCTATCAAGTCGCCCCTCAACCTCCGACGTTCCAGTGAGAAGAAACCAAGTTTATTCAACCTCTCCTCATAGCTAATGCCCTCCATACCAGGCTACATCCTGGTAAATCTCGTCTTCACCCTCTCTAAAGCCTCCACATCCTTCTGGTAGTGTGGCGATCAGAATTGAACACTATACTCCAAGTGTGGCCTAACTAAGGTTCCATACAGCTGCAACATGATTTGCCAATACTCAATGCCCCGGCCAATGAAGGCAAGCATACTGTATGCCTTCTTGACTACCTTCTCCACCTGTGTTGTCCCTTTCAGTTACCTGTGGACCTGTACACCTAGATCTCTCTGACTGTCAATACACTTGAGGGTTCTACCATTCACTGTATGTTCCCTACCTGCATTAGACCTTGCAAAATGCATTACCTCACATTTGTCTGGATTAAACTCCATCTGCCATCTCTCCGCCCAAGGCTCCAAATCATCTAAATCCTGCTGTATCCTCTGACAGTCTTCATCGCTATCCGCAATTCCACCAACCTTTGTGTCGTCTGCAAACTTACTAATCAGACCAGTTACAGTTTCCTCCAAATCATTTATACATACTACGAACAGCAAAGGGCCCAGCACTGATCCCTGCGGAACACCACTGGTCACAGCCCTCCAATCGGAAAAACACCCTTCCATTGCTACTCTCTGCCTTCTATGACCTAGCCAGTTCTGTATCCATCTTGCCAGCTCACCCTGATCCCGTGTGATTTCACCCTTTGTACCAGTCTGCCATGAGGGACCTTGACCTTATTGAAGTCCATATAGACAACATCCACTGCCCTACCTGCATCAATCATTTTAGTGACCTCTTCGAAAAACTCTATCAAGTTAGTGAGACACAACCTCCCCTTCACAAAACCCTGCTGCCTCTCACTAATACCTCCATTTGCATCCAAATGGGAGTAGATCCTGTATTGAAGAATTCTCTCCAGTAATTTCCTTACCACTGACATAAGGCTCACTGGCCTGTAGTTCCCTGGATTATCCTTGCTACCCTTCTTAAAAAAAGGAACAACATTGGCTATTCTCCAGTCCTCCGGGACATCACCTGAAGAGTGAGGATCCAACGATTTCTGTCAAGACCTCTGCAATTTCCTCTCTAGCTTCCTTCAGTATTCTGGGGTAGATCCCATCAGGCCTTGGGGACTTATCTGCCTTAATATTTTTCAAGACGCCCAACACCTCGTCTTTCTGGATCCCAATGTGACCCAGGCTATCTACACACCCTTCTCCAGACTCAACATCCACCAATTCCTTCTCTTTGGTGAATACTGATGCAAAGTATTCATTTAGTATCTCACCCATTTCCTCTGGCTCTACACGTAGATTCCCTTGCCTGTCCTTCAGTGGGCTAACCCTTTCCCTGACTACCCTCTTGCTTTTTATGTACATGTAAAAAGCCTTGAGATTTTCCTTCACCCTATTTGCCAATGAATTTTCGTGACCCCTTTTAGCCCTCCTGACTTCTTGCTTAATTTCCTTCCAACTTTCCTTATATTCCACACAGGCTTCGCCTGTTCCCAGCCTTCTAGCCCTGACAAATGCCTCCTTTTTCTTTTTGACGAGGCCTACAATATCTCTCGTTATCCAAGGTTCCCAAAATTTGCCGTATTTATCCTTCTGCACAGGAACATGCCGGTCCTGAATTCCTTTCAACTGACATTTGAAAGCCTCCCACAAGTCAGATGTTGATTTACCCTAAAACATCCGCCCCCAATCTAGGTTCTTCAGTTCCCGCCTAATATTGTTATAATTAGCCTTCCTCCAATTTAGCACATTCACCCTAAGACCACTCTTACCTTGTCCACCAGCATTTTAAAACTTACTGAATTGTGGTCACTGTTCCCGAAATGCTCCCCTTCTGAACTTCTACCACCTGGCTGGGCTCAATACCAATGTCGGTAGTAGGGAAGTTGCTGGAGTCCATTATCAAGAATTTCATAGCAGAGCATTTGGAAAGCAGTGGTATAATCAGACAAAGTCAGCATGGATTTAGGATAGGGAAATCATGCTTCTTAAATCTACTAGAATTCTTTGAAGATGTAACTAGTAGAGTTGACCAGGGAGAACCAGTGGATGTGGTTTATTTAGACTTTCTGAACACTTTCGACAAGATCTCACATTGAAGATTACTATGTAAAGTTAAAGTGCATGGGATTGCGGGTAGTGTCTTGAGATGGATAGAACGTTGGTTCACAGATAAGAAGCAAAAAGTCAGAATAAATGGGTCTTTTTCCAATTGGCAGTGACTAGTGGGGTACCGTAGGGATCTGTGCTAGGACCCAAATGTTCACATTATATATTGATGATTTTGATGAGGGAACTAAATGTAGTATCTCCAAATTTGCAGACAACACAAATGTTGGTGGGAGGGTGAGCTGTGAGGAGGATTCAGAGACACTTCAGCAGGATTTGGACAGGGCATATGCATGGCAGATGAAGTATGGTGCTGATAAATGTGAGGTTATCCACTTTGATAGCAAAAATAGGACGGCAGATTATTAATTGATTGGGTGCAAATTGAGAGAGGTGAATACTGAGCAAGACTTTGGTGTCCTTGTGCATCAATCGCTGGATGTAAGCGTGCAGGTACAGCAGGCAGTAAAGCAGACAAATGGTATTTTGCCTTCATAGTGAAAGGATTTGTGTACAGGAATAGAGATATTTTACTACAATTGTAGACATTGGTGAGGCCACATCTGGAGTATTGTGTGCAGTTTTGGTGTCCTCATCTGAGGAAGGATGTTTTTGCTACCGAGGGAGTGCAGCGAAGGTTTACCAGGCTGATTCCTGGGATAGCGTGACTGTCAGATGAATCTAAATATTTTTCCTTAGATAATTACAGAATTTACTGTGCATAAGGAGGCCATTCGGGTCAACACTGGCCCTTGGAAAGCACCTTATCCAAGCCCACACCTCTGCCCCATCCCCGTAACCCAGCAACCCCACCTAATCATTTTTGGACACTAAGGGCAATTTAGCATGGACTATCCACCTAACCGGCACATCTTTGGACTGTGGGAGGAAACCGGAGCACCCGGAGGAAACCCACGCAGACACGGGGAGAACGTGCAGACTCTGCACAGACAGTGACCCAAGCCAGGAATCGAACCTGGGACCCTGGAGCTGTGAATAAACCGTGCTAACCACTGTGCTACCATGCCGCCATGAAGAGAGACTGAATTGGTTCAGATTATATTCATTGGAGTTTAGAAGAGTGAGGGGGGACCTTATAGAAACGTATAAAATTATAATGGGATTAGACAGGGTCGATTCAGAAGAATGTTCCCGATGGTGGGGGAGTCCAGATCTATGCATCATAGTTTGAAGATAAGGGACTAAGGTGATGAGACATTTCTTCATCCAGAGAGTGGTGAATCTGTGGAATTCGCTACCAGAAAAAGTAGTTGAGGTTAAAACATTGTGTCATTTCAAGTTGTAACTAGATATAGCTCTTGGGGCTAAAGGGATCAAGGGATATGAGGGGAACGCAGGATCAGGGTATTGAACTCGATGATCAGCCATGATCATAATGAATGCCAGAGCAGGCGCGAAGGGCCGAATGGCCTCCTCCTGCTTCTATTTTCTATGTATGTTTCTAAGTATGAGAACTTAAATCATCAGCTGAAGTTCTTAGCAGAAATGTAACACTGAATGACATAGCAAGTAAGATTGTGAGGACCAAGTAGACTCACCTGTCGCATTAAAGGTAAGCGAAAATGGTGTGTCGAGAAGGTCAGCTGGCGTGGGTCGTGAAGGTCGGCCGGTGTGGGTCGCGAAGGTCAGCCGGCGTGGGTCCCAAAGGTTGGTAAAAATGGGTCCCTGGAAAAGTATGGAAACACTTCCCTACATGGTTGCCTATATCCTGGTCTGCCACAGTCAGGAATCAAATGAAAGTAAAACTGCAGGAATATGTTAGATCAGCACTTGAAATTTTATTTTCATTATCTTAGTGTCAGCTGGCCGTATATTTCTGACTGCAAAGAATGCAGCACCAGTGTCGGTATGCTCGTCAAGGATTTTAAATCTATTGACTGTCGGTATGTATCTAGTAGGTTTACATTCGAGTATCCACCTACTGCTGGAGGGCTATGGTTCAAGAACCGGAGGTGTAGATATTTCACTGACATTAACATAGAAGTAGTTGACATGCTGGCATTATACAAATGAAGGAGCATTAAAGGTTTCCGAATCATCTTTCAGGATAATCAGATTGACTTCATGATCTTTATATTTATAAAACGAAAATAACCCAACTCTGAATTCATATTGAATGTTTACTGTGCTAACCTGTTTCGACTGTGGTAGATGCTTCATTTTTTTTCTTTTAAAAAAAAATTGACACACAGTTGAAACTATTGAGAAAGATCCAGAGATCGCCACATTCAAAGCCTATCTCAGCTCTCATTGTGTTGGCAGCCAAGAAGCATTTATGCTGCAGTAGATATTTGTTTACTCTGGAGTGAAATTTTGTGATATGATTATCACACTTTTACTTGTTTCAGAAACTAGAACAAAGGTAATTTGTGACGGCGGACGCAATTATGTTATTGTATCAGTCAGCCATTGCATTATTGCACACTCTTCTGTATAACATCACAATAAACTCCAATGCATTTCACCATGGCAACCGTAATCCCGGAAAGGAGAGAAAGGTGTCTAGACACATTGTGATGAGGTACAACAAAATGAGTAATCAGTTCAAATCTAAGACTGCTTCACTGGCACTTCCTGTAGCAGGTTTATTATTTTGGTGGTTTCTACATCATTGTATAAAACACCAACAGGATAATCCAGTTGTGCCACACATGAGTTCACCATTTGTGATCCGAATGGTGGGAAATGGATTCTATATAGACTTCACTCGCTTACTTTAGTTGGAGACGGCAAACAAACTCATAAGTCAGCCTCTGCAATATTCTCATAGCTCTCGTCAAATGATTTAGGTGTGACTGGCTCAAATCCCACGAATAAACCCAGCCTGATCTCAGCTTGAGAGCGATATGTGACAATGTGCGAGAAGGAGGTACGAAACGAAACGTCCTTCTTCTTGAACTATGCTGTAGTGCATGTGATGGAAATATTCCCACAATGCTGTTAGGCAGGAAATTCCAGGATTTTGACTAAGTGATGTACGTTCAAGTCAGACTGTGTGAATGGGGGGAATTTAGAGTTGCTGGTATGTTACCTTTTGTCCTTTTTGGTGGTGCAGTCTGTGGGTTTGGAAAGTGTTGCTGAAAAAGCTTTGATAAATTGCTACAGTGAAAGTGCACACTGTCATGTTCTGTAGACTGGCCTGGATGAATGATACACTACAGAACACTTAGTTCTCAACTAGATAAAATCATTTATTATGAAACAAAAGCGTGGTAAAGCGAACTGGAATAAATACATAACAAACTACTAACACTAACTAACTAGTCTAGAGCTACTGCAAAATACGTCGATCCACCAACGCGACTTATTCCCAACTACGCTAGGCACAGTCACATGGTAGATTTACACAGCCACCTGCTGGTCAGAGGTCATGTACATTATTATATACAAAATTGCTTATGCATATCATCACATCCCCTTTCCTTTAGAAATGTAGTTATGTTATTTACATTCATTACTTAATTTCTTGAAGTACAATATGATATACATAAATCATTATAATATTCAACTATTTACAGTCCATCACAAATTCAGTCTCTCAGGTTGCCTTGTAGATCTTCTGAGTGGCTGCTAAACTTCTAAAGTTACTTCATCTTCCTTTGTAGCTGTGGATGCTGTTTGTTGTTCTTCTTGTAGTGTTGTGTCTTACCCTGTTGTTGTGGCTCCGTATGCTGAACTGTATCTTCTTCAGCTGTCTTAGGACTGCTACTCACTTCTTCTGCCGTTTGCTTTACAAAAAGTGTTGTTGAACTTTCAGCAGAGCTCTTCTGTTTTGTCTTAAGATTATGCTGTCATCGGTGATGATTAGATACGAATTTGGGGGACTTCCGGTGACGGCGGGTGGGAGGCAGCCGCACATTGGAGGGCTCCCGACTGGGAGCATTTTTGGAGTTTAACGCCCGGTCCCAGGGGCAAGGAAGGCGGCAAAAGCAGCGAGAATGCACAGTGAAGGGAAATGTCGAAAATAAGTTAAAAAACGGCCGTGAAAAAAGCGGCTGAAAGTCCGTCGGGGAGTGGAAAGGTCACCGCGAGGACGGCAAGAAAAGTGGAGGCCGGGGCACCAGCGGAGGCCGCATTGCCCACGGCAGAAGAAATGACTAAGGTGATGGCCGTGGAACTCGAAAGGCAGTTCACAAAACACATGGAGGTGATGAGGAAGGAGATGGGGGCGGTATTGAAAGTGCTGGTGGAGAAGGCGATTGCCCTGGTGAGGGCGGCAGTGTTGAGTGCAGTGGCGGAGTGTGGGAGCAAGGTGAGGCGCTGAAGGAAGTGGAAGAGACATTATTGCAGCATCGTGATCAACTTACTTCGATGGGGAAGGAGATGCGGAAGGTGATAGAGATCAACAAGGGTCTGCGATCCAAAATGGATGACTTGGAAAACAGATCCAGGCGACAGAATCTGAGGATTGTGGGTCTGCCCGAAGGAGTGGAAGGCCCGAGGCCGACTGAGTATTTTGCCACGATGTTGGCGAAGCTATTGGGGGAGGGGGATGATCCCTCCCGATATGAACTGGATCGGGCTTATCGGTCGAGGAGACCTGTACCAAAGGAGAGTGAGCCGCCAAGAGTAGTGACTCTGTGTTTTCGTCGGTACAGTGTGAAGGAGAAGGTCCTGTGCTGGGTAAAGCAGAAGTGGGTGGTGCAGTGGGCTGGAGCTGGTATACGCATATATCAGGACTTTACGGTGGAGCTGGCGAGGAGGCGGACTGCCTTCAGCCGGGTGAAGAAGGCACTGTACATCAGTAAGCTGCAGTGCGGCATAATATACCCAGCTAAGTTGAGGGTGACCTACAAATCCAAGGACTTTTATTTTGGGATGGCGGAAGCAGCGGAGGGGTTTGCGGAGGCAGAAGGACTGTGGCTGAATTGAGAAATGGTCATGTACCGATGTAGCCTCATGTAACTGTATTTTTCCACTGCGTGCTGGTGTATGTGCTAAATGAGCCAACTTTGTATATATTTGGACAAGGGAAGAGATGGGACTTTCACTTGAAATGATGGTTCTTTGGGGCTTGGGTGTGTATGCGGGGTTTGTGTGCTGAAGGGGATTTCTTGGTTTTCCTGGGACCGGGCGGGGGCCTCCACGCTTGCCAGTTTCAGTCGGCCAGTGAACGGGAGTGAGGTGGGGGAGGGGCTGCGGCCATCGGAGCCTGGCAGAACAGGTTCCGATGAGCCTAGCCAGGTTGGAAAGTTGGGGGGAAGGAACAGAGGTTAGGGGGAGGAGTTTAGAGGAAGTGGAGGGGAGGAGTCGGGGGGGGGGGGGGGGGTTTACAATTCATGGGTGTCATTTACAGTACTCTTTCGGGGATTGGATGGCATTGAATGTTTGGGGGGGGGGGTTTGGACTCTATAGGTCAATGGTGACCATAGGCAATTCCGGATTCATTTTTCTTTTTTTCCTATGTTTATCCCACTGTGGGAGGGTTTGTTTTATTTGATGCTTATATTGTCAGGTGGGCCGTTGTTTGGGGGTGGTGGGAGGATGGGATCGTTGTGGTTGATAAGGGGATTGACTTTGTATTTGTTACCGTTTACTGCCTGTTGGTGGGGTGTAAATTCTGAAGAAAATGTGAAAATGGAGAATAAAAATATTTTACAAAAATAAAAGATACGAATTTGGGTCTGCTTTTCGCAGTACCTTCGCATACTTTGACCATCCATTCCCTTTAGAATCTTCCAGTCTGACTGTCATCTGGCTGCAGTGATTGGAGTCTTCTCGCAGATTCAAATTTTTGTGGATTTGCTCTCAAATCTCCTTTGCCTCCATTCTTGAAAGATCGTTTTCCTCTCTAAACATGCAGTAACGGACTCTTTCAGCTGACTGAACTGAAGCTTCCTCCACCATGTGCAGATTTTTAGCTTGCTGCACCGTGCAATGCTGTTCACTCCCCTGTAGTGTGTGCAGTTTTTTATCATTGCTTCAATATCTCGGCCAATAGACTGTCTTCGGCTCTTTTCTTCCATTTTTTGCTTCCTGTGTGCCCTTTATGGATTTTACTTGGAATCACCGACCTTAATGAGTGCGGAATTACAATTCTTTGTTTTCGAAGCAAAAGTCCATTTGCATCACTTAACTCTGCTCTTACATTATAGAAACATGAGCAGGAATCTTTAGGCCATCCCTCGTGGAGATATGTTCTCACCTTTTGCAAGACTGCATCTTTGACTGTCTTTTCCTTTATTCTGACACAACCCCTAGAGTTTACCCAGTCTATAGGTTCTTCTATGTGCTTAATCACACCTAAAGCGGTTATGCTTTCTAGCTCAGCCTTTCATTTGTCTTTCAATGGAGCTGGTGCACATCTTGGCGTGTGTATTACAGGCTTTGCGTTCTCCTTTAATTGGATTTTATACGTGTAAGGTAAAGTGCCAAAGCCTTGATATAACTCAGGAAATTCCTTCAGTATGGAGTTTACTGAGACATGTGGGCTGGTCGCACAGCTGTCTGCACTGTAAACCCGCTTAACTAGCCAAAGTTCCTCACACGGTTCTACTCCTAGCAGAGATTCGTGTTCCGCCACTACAATGGAAAATATAGTGTGAACTCAATTTTTCACATTTACATTGAGTTTGCATGTTCCTAATGTCGTCATTTCACTTATGTTGTAGTCTCTTAACAATGCTGCTTTGTTTACTACTTGCGGTTTAATTCTCAGCTCTTTTAAATACCGGTGTCGAAGTTTATTAGAGTGCCATTAATTACTAATGGAACTGTCCATTTGTCTTTTGGAGTAGTTGCATCTAATTCACTATTGCTGCAAATTGTCAAGAAAGAATTATCATTTGGCATGACTTGACTATCCTTGTCTTCACTAGAAATCATGTCAACAAAGAACGAGTCTTCGAGGCACACTTCATCAACTGTGTTGATAACTATTGTTAGTTCCGCTTTTTTCCGCAAAATTATTTTTGCTGTTAGATTTGGGGACATATCTTTCCAACCTCTAGACATTGTTGTGGGAAATATCGTCTGCCGCATCGCGGGCATGAAATGGAGGATCGGTCCGGCCGCTCAAAATGGCTGCCTGCGCTGGGACCACATTTTTTATTCGAGTGCATCACTACACTAATGCCGTTGGCTGTCACTTCTACCTTCACGCCAAAATGCCGGAGATTCAATGTGTTAAGCTGCTTTGCTGAAAGCTCACTAGCGTGATATATTTTGATAGCATCATCAAGTTGAAACTCATTTTCTCTTCGAAGTCCCTCGCGTATCTTTTTGTTAGAGATCCCAAACACACAATCTGATCGAGTATCATCGACGATTGAAGGGTACTAAAGTTACATGACTGCGCCTTCAACCGCAAGTCGGTAAGAAAACTATCAAATGCCTCGCCCGATTTCTGGTGCACATGTAAAATATATAGTGCTCGAAGGTTTCAATTTTGTTAGGAGAGCAATGCCGATCAAATTGCTTGAGAACTTCATCGAAGTTCATACAATCATAGAATTTACAGTGCAGAAGTAGGCCATTCGACCCATCAAGTCAACACCGGCCCTTGGAAAGAGCACCCTACCTAATCCCACACCTCCACCGTAACCCCGTAACCCAGTAACACCACCTAACCGTTTTGGACACTAAGCGCAATTTATCATGGCCAATCCACCTAACCTGCACATCTTTGGACTGTGGGAGGAAACCGGAGCACCCAGAGGAAACCCACGCAGACACGGGAAGAAAGTGCAGACTCCGCACAGACAGTGACCCAAGCCGGGAATCGAACCTGCGACACTGGAGCTGTGAAGCAAATGTGCTAACTACTGTGCTGCCGTGCTTGCTATCGATCTCGCTATCGAAGACAAACATGTTAAAAATTTTAATTGCTTGGGGACCTGCTACAGTGAGCAGCAACGCAATACGCCTCTCGTCAGACTGTGCCTGCAGACCCAGGGCTGCAACATAGAGTATGAACTGCTGCTTGAACACCCGCCAATTTTCGTTCACGTCATTGTCTTTCAAACTTTTATCCGGGGACCCACTTTTACCATCCGGCCAACCTTCGCGACCCACGTCGGCCGACCTTTGCGACCCACACCGGCTGACCTTCGCGACCCACCATTTCCTCTTACCTTGTTTGCTGCTGACAAAATGAAGGAATCGCAATCGTGCCCAAAGCACATGATGGCGATGTTCAGGGGGTGTGACCTGCCCTCTGCTTCCCATCAGGCAGGAAGATTACGTAGAATTTTTTTTAAATCTTCTGCGTCTCCTATTGCGCAAATTTGTGGGCAACAGCCGCAGCAGACGGCTGTTATATTCAATTTTTATTTATTTTTTGTAAATTGTAACAATGTTGTTGCACGGCACGTTTAATCAAAGAGACCAAAGCCCATGTCATCGTCAGACTCTTCAGATTCTTCCTGTTTCTTCAGCAGCAATAGGGGCAGCGGTGGAAACAACTGCTGCAGCAGCTGGGGCACTGCTACCAGCTCCAACGTTGCAGACCAGACTATTGACGCCAATATTAGCCAATGCCTTGGCAAACAGACTAGGCCAGAAATGCTCAATGGTCACACCAGCTGTTTTAATCAGGGCATTGAGTTTGTCTTCACTGACGGTGACCTCGTCATCGAGCAGGATGAGCGCACTGTAAATCCAGGTGAGTTGCGAGGTGGAGGCCATGACGCCGGATCTTTGCGAGTGGGTCCGATAATGCTAGTCGCCGGGGGGGGGGGAAACTCGGCCTTAGCTTCGTTGAGAAGAACCGAGCACTCCCGAACCGGGCGGAGTGAGCAGCAGCCGGCTTTTAACAATGCCGGCTGCGAGCGGCCTTCAAAAAGGCCATGACCATATAAACAAAATATGGCCACACTGCGCATGCGTGCCTGCTCATCGGTGCCCATGCACAAAAATCTGAGCATGCGCACCGATGTGCAAGCACGCATGCGCAGTGTGACCGCATTTTTTTTATATGATCGCGGCCTTTTTGCGCAATCGGGAGCGCCGCAACGGACGGCTCCGCGACCCTCCCGACTCATGCCCACGATCCACCCGCGGGGTCGCGACCCCAACTTTGGAAATGCCTGGTCTACGTTACCGGTAACCCAAAGCTGTTAAGCTGCCTTGAGACCTTCCATCCTGGGCTATGCATTTTTACCGTGCGTTGCATACTAGTTGCGAGCAGCTTACGAGGTTAGTAGAAAAAAACTGTTTTCTTATTGTACTTTCTTCTTATTCGTAGTTATCTTTAATTGTTCGTATCGTTGCAGGAGCTCCTTGTTCTTAGTTAATCTTCAGTCCTGGTGCAATGTGAAGTATGGCCAGTATGAATGAAGCACCACAGAACATCTAGTTCTTGACTGCTTAAAATAATTTATTATAAAACAAATGCGTGGTAAAGATAACTGGAATAAATATAATACAAACCACTAACACTAGATAATAAATATAATACAAACCACTAACACTAACTAACTATTCTGGAGCTACTGCAAAATATGCCAACACGACTTACTCCCAACTCCATAGGCACCGAGTCACATGGTAGGTTTACACTGCCACCTGCTGGTTGGAGGTTGTGTACATTATTGTATGCAAGATTTCTTGTGCATATCATCATACACATTGCAACCATGTTATGCTAATAGGGTAGGTAATAGATGCTTAGGTGGTAGATGGAGTGCCAAGAATACTGCTTTGTCCTGGATGGTATCGAGCTTCTTGAATGTTGTTGGAGCTGTACTCACCCAGGCCTTGGATTTCTGGAGTCAGAAAATAAGCCATCTTTCCAGAGAAAACCCAGCCTCTGACCTATTTTAAGCAATGCCATTTATGTGGCTGTTCCAGGTTTCTGCTAGTGGTGAATTCTGCATGCTTGTGGTGGTTAAATGTCATGAACTTTGTGATGTACCATTAATCCACTGCTAGACGATGAGAGCAAGAGAATATAGGCTTTATTACACAAGAACTTGCCTGCCTGAGATCGTTGTAACAACTGAGCGCCGCCCCAGCCGCCGGTCTATATACCGTCTGGGGTGCGGAGCCAGAGGCGGAACCCACCAGGGTTCCAGTACACTACATGGAAAAGGGATCATATTACAGTATTCTACAGACAACTTATTCTGGTGAATACATTCACCACATTCACCCCCTGTTGAAAAAATGAAGTCCAGCGGGGGTGAAGTGGGGTCATCAAATGTTCAGTCTGTCTGGAGGCTGGACTGTTCTATTGGACCTCCTCAGCCCCGGCGGTACGGCGGGTGCTGCCGATGTAGCCGTTGACACCGGGAGCGTGTCGGCTGGAGCTTCGGTCCGGCGTGTCGCCGACGGTTGAGAAGTGAGGGTAGGCAGGGGGAGGTGGATGGTGGCAGGGGGGTGGTGGATAGCAGTAAGGGTCAGGTGGATGGCGGCAGCATAGGCTCGGGACAGTACAGGAGCCCGGGGGGGGGGCGTAAAGGGTTGGGGAGATGGTGGTAGGCGGGCACGTTGGCATGGAATCCAGCCGGGGCCAGGTCCCGGAGGGAGACTGTATCTTGCCGTCCGTCTTGGTGCGCGACATAGGCGTATTGGGGGTTGGCGTGCAGCAGCTGGACCTCTCGACCAGGGGGGTCAGTCTTATGGCTTCCCGTATGCTTCCAGAGAAGGACAGGTCCCGGAGTTGTCAGCCAGGATGGAAGCGAGACCCTGGAGATGGACTTCCTAGGGAAGACAAACAAACGGTCGTGAGGGGCCTCGTTCGTGGCTGTGCAGAGGAGCGATCTAATGGAGTGGGGCACGTCGGGGAGGACCTCCTGCCAGCGGGGAATTGGGAGACTTCTAGACCGGAGGGCAAGATGGACGGCTTTCCATACCATTGCGTTCTCCCTCTCCACCTGCCCATTTCCCTGCGGGTTGTAGCTCGTAGTCCTGCTCGAGGCGATGCTCTTACTGAGCAGGTACTGAAGCAGCTCATCGCTCATGAACGAGGTGCCCCGGTCACTGTGGACGTATGCAGGGAAACCGAACAGGGTGAAGATGCTGTGCAGTGCCTTTATAACAGTGGCCGAGGTCATGTCGGGACATGGGATAGCGAAGGGAAAGCGGGAGTACACGTCAACGACGGTAAGGAAGTATATATTACGATTGGTGGAAGGGAGGGGCCCTTTGAAGTCAATGCTCAGGCATTCAAAGGGCCGGGAGGCCTTCACCAGGTGGGCCTTGTCTAGCCGGTAGAAGTGCGACTTGCACTGCGTGCAGATTTGGCAGTCCCTGGTCATTGCCTTGACCTCCTCGGTGGAGTAGGGCAGGTTGCGGGCTTTAATAAAGTGGATAAGCCGAGTGACCCCCTGGGTGCCAGAGGTCATCGTGTATACCCCGAAGTCGGTCGTCTTGCGTAGTGCCTTCAATGCCGCACAGCTTCCACAATGGCTTGCGCTTCCTTCTCGACAGAGAAGTGTCGAATCTCAGAGGCGTGTTGGGTTCTAGAAAAGAAGGCTACTGGCCTGCCCGCCTGGTTGAGGGTGGCGGCCAGGGTGACGTCTGACACATCGCTCTCTACCTGGAAAGGGATGGACTCGTTCCACCACGTGCATTGCGGCTTTGGCAATATCTGCCTTGATGCGGCTGAAGGCTGCGCGGGCCTCAACCGTCAGGGGGAATATAGTGGCTTTGATAAGTGGGCGGGCTTTTCTGCATAGTTGGGGACCCACTGGGCATAATAGGAAAAGAGCCCCAGGCAGCATTTGATGGCCTTGAGGCTGTGGGGAAAGGGAAGTTCTATGAGGGGGCACATGCTGTCGGGGTCGGGCCCTAGGACCCCGTTTGCCACGACATAGCCGAGGATGGCTAGCCATGTTGTGCGGAAAACGCACTTCTCTTTGTTATATGTGAGGTTGAGGGATTGGGCGGCCTGGAGGAACCTCTGAAGGTTGGCTTCGTTGTCCTGTTGATCACGGCCGCAGATGGTAACATCGTCCAAGTACGGGTATGTAGCCCGCAACCCGTACTGGTCCACCATTCGGTCCATCGTTCTCTGGAAAACCGAGACCCCATTAGTGATGCCGAACGGGACCCTGAGGAAGTGGAAGAGTCGGCCGGCTGCCTCAAAGGCAGTGTAGTGGCGATCTTCCGGGCGGATCGGGAGCTGGTGGTAGGCAGACTTCAGATCTTCCATGGAGAAAACCCGGTACTGTGCAATCCGGTTGATCATCTCCGCTATGCGGGGTAGGGGGTACGCATCCAGTTGCGTGACCCGATTAATGGTCTGGCTGTAGTCCACAACCATCCGATTCTGCTCCCCGGTCCTGACAACCACCACTTGCGCTCTCCAGGGGCTGTTGCTGGCCTCGATGACCTCCTCCCTCAAGAGTCGCTGGACCTCCGACTTGATAAAAATCATGTCTTGTGCACTGTACCGCCTGCTCCTGGTGGCGACGGGCTTACAGTCGGGGGTGAGGTTCGCGAAGAGTGAAGGAGGGATGACCTGAAGGGTCGTGAGGCTACATACAGTGAAGGGGGGTAGGGGTCCGCCGAATTTTAGGGTCAGACTTCGGTGACTGCATTGGAAGTCGAGTCCAAGTACTAGCGGGGCGCAGAGGCGAGGGAGGACATACAGTTTAAGCGGGCGTACTCAAAGCCCTGTATCGCGATGTTCGCAACACAGTACCCCCGGATCTGCACTGAATGTGAACCGGAGGCAAGGGAGATTGTCTGCGACGCGGGGTAGATGAGGAGGGAGCAGCGTCTTACCTTGTTGGGTGGAGGAAGCTGTCTGTGCTCCCGGAGTCGAAAAGACAAAGGGTCTCGTTCCCATTGACCCGGACGGCCATCATCGAGTTTGTCAGGTGTTTTGGCCGCGACTGGTCAAGGGTGACTGCACCGAGCAGCGGGTAGTCTGCGTGGTCGAAGTTATCGGGGTCGCAAGATGGTGGCCCCCACGGGTCACACATGTCGGGCATGGTTGGAGATGGCGACCAAGATGGCCGCCTCCATCGGTCGCACGTGGCGGTTGGTGCTGAAGATGGCAGCCAATATGGCCGCCCCCACGGGTCGCACGTGCTGGGCTGGGTTAAAGATGGCGGCCCCCACGAGCTGCACGAGGCGGATGAAGCGCCTTAAGGGGGCGGTACCCGCAGGCACGCAGCCACATTGTGGGGTCTGCGGGCCTGTGAATCCGTGGATCGGGCCTGGTGAGCTTTCGACTTCAGGGCTTTGGATCGGCCAGACAGACTCTGGCAAATTGTCCCTTTTTGCCGCATTCGCTGCATGTCGCAGTGCTTGCTGGGCAACACTGCCGGGGGTGTTGGCCCTGACCGCAGAAGTAGCAAGGCGGTCCCCCGGGCTGAACGGGCAGCCACGCGGCACAAGCCTGGGACGTAGTCGGGTCTGGTGAAGACTCAGTCTGTGGTGCTCACGAGGGCTTCGCTGGGTCTGCCGGGAACGCGCTGAGGCTCTGGTAGGCCACCTCTAACGAGGAGGCTAGCTTTACCGTGTCCTGTAGGTCAGTGGCTCCGTTTTCAACAGCCGCTGCCGGATGTAGTTAGACCGGACCCCAGCCACGTAGGTGTACCGGATCATCAGCTTCACATGCTCGTCGGCCTTCACATCCCTGTAGTTGCAGTTGCGGGCGAGTAGGGTCAGGCTCTCCAGATACTCGTCCAGCGATGCCCCAACGCATTGTCGGCGAGTAGTGAGGAGGTGCCGTGCGAACACTTTGTTCATGGGCTTCACGAACTGTCTCTTTAGAATCGCAACCATCGCGTCGTACGTGGCTGCGTCCTGAATCGTACCCGAGATTCGGTGGCTCACCCGGGCATGAGGGCGTCGGAGGGAGGCGTTGCAGAGGAGTCGAGGTAGGCCTCAAAACAGCGGAGCCAGTGGGAGAAGATTTTCTTAACTTCTGCTGCTCGTGCGTCGAGTTCCAATTTATCAGGCTTCAGAGCGGCTTCCATCGTGATGTCTTTGTGTAATAAATTGATGTACCATTAATCCACTGCTAGACGATGAGAGCGAGAGAACATAGGCTTTATTACACAAGAACTTGCCTGCCTGAGACCGCTGAAACAATTGAGCGCTGCCCCAGGTGGCCGGTCTATATACCGTCCGGCGGGGGCAGAGCCAGAGGCGGCGCTCACCAGGGTTCCAGTACACTAATGGAAAAGGGATCATATTACAGTACTCTACAGACAACTTATTCTGGTGAATACATTCACCACACTATGAAATTAAAAATGAAATGAAAATCGCTTATTGTCACAAGTAGGCTTCAAATGAAGTTACTGTGAAAAGCCCCTAGTCGCCACATTCCGGCACCTGTTCGGGGAGGCTGTTACGGGAATCTAATTATTTAAGGAATTGTAAATGGAACTGAACCCTGGATTCACCAGCAAACAGCCTAAGGCCTGAAGTTAAGATCATTGCTGAAACATGTAAAGATGGTTGGGCTTAGAATGCCCCGCTGAGGAAATCCTGCACGAATGTCCTGGGGCTGAGATCAATGGCCACAGGCATTTTCCTTTGTGTTAGATATGACTCCAAACACTTGAGAGTTTTCCCATTGACTTTACTAGGGCTCCTTAGTGTCACATTTGGTGGAATGCTGCTTTGATATGAAAGGCAATCACACTTGGCTCACATCTAGAATTCAACTCTTGTATCCATATTTGGAATCAGGATTCTAAGGAGGTCCAAATCCAAATGGGGTACCATCAGAATCCAAACTGAGCATTCATTAGCAGGTTGTTGCTGCCTAAATCTGCATATCTGGCTGAAGGTGGTGTCAAACACTTTGGGGTGAATTTTCCGCCGGCTGGATTCCCCGTTCCGTCAGCAGCGCACCCAAGCCTGCGACTTTCCTGGCAGCCCATTTGCACAATGGGAAATCCGATTGGCCGGTGGCGGGAACGGAGAATCCAGCTGCTGGCACAGCGCGCTTCCGAGGCACACGCGGCTGGGAAGGCCGGAGAATCCACCCCTTTCTCTTTTGCACTCATGTGCTGGCCTCTGTCACCAGTAAGAATGGGGATGTTCATTGAAGTTCCTCCACCTGTTAGTTATTTAATTCTTTAACCATAATTCGTGGCTGGATGTGGCAGGGCTATTGAGGTTTGAGCTGTTGGTTGTGGGATAATTTAGCTCTGCCAGTATGTTGCCTCCACTGCTTACGATGTATATAGTCCTGGGTTGTAGTTTCACCAGGTTAATATTTTACTTACAGGTATGTCTGCCGCAACTCCAGCCTGCGCTACTACACTCATCTTTCAACCAGGGCTGGTAATCAAGTTTGACAGTGATGGCAATGTGAATGGTATGCTGGGTTCTCAGGATGTGATGTGGTGATTGGCAGTTCTGTTGCTATGCAAGGCTCATGGAGCTTCATGGTCACTTAGTTTTGAGTTTCTACATCCGTTATTAGTCTATCACACTTAGCATGATGGTAGTGCCACATGGTGGAACCTTCAGTGTAAAGGTGGGACTCTGTCCACAAGGACTGTGCAATGATCATTCCTAGAATTTCATCAGGGCAGATGAATCTGTAACAGGCATAGCATTAAGGATTAAATCTCATAGGTTTTCCCTTGTGTTAGTTATCCCTCGTCACCTGACAGCAGTCTGACAACTTTGTGATTCAAGATCTAACCAGCTCAGTCAGCGATGGTACTACCAATTCACTGTTGGTGACAGAAATTGAAGTCTGTCAGATGAATCACCAACTGGTGCCCTGCACTGCCTATCGCAAGACAAGATTAGTGTCCAGCCATGGACTGTCAATTGATTGTAAATTATGAGCAGATTTTGTGATCAGCAGCCCAGTTGCTTTTATTTTACAAGCAGAACTGTTCAATTAGACCTGATATACGGTGCAGGGGTTGCAGTGTGTTACCCTGGTTCCATTGTGGCAAGCAGACTTTCTGCAGCCTCGTCATTAATATGATTGTCACATGTTGCCCAGTGTGTAAAGAGTTGCTGAGTTTCTGCAAACCCAGCAGTTGATTCGGCAGTCTACAGGCCGAGCACAGCATACTGCCAGCCTGCATTTATTAAATGCAACCAGCCCCTCTTGAGGGAAGGTGCACTCAACTTACAGCAGCTGTTACAACAGTGTCAGGAAGGCTTTAATGGAAGGAAAAGAACTGGTAATGAAGCAGCAGAAGAGAGAACAGGCTCCCAGGTTCTCAGGTGCTGAAGGCCTCTGTTATACCCTCAATTCACTGTGAGACTGTGAGAACGAGTGAACAGTAGGCTTTATTATACATGAACTCACCTGCCAGACTCGGCTGTACAAATGAGTGCAACCCACAGGTCGCCGGTCTATATATGGCCCCGGTGAGGGTGGACCCAGAGGCGGAGCCCACCGGGGTTCCAGTACAGTATCTGGAAGTAGACTATATCATCACTTCCAGGTCATAGGTCACAGCATCATATAGACAGCTTATGCATTAGGTGAATACATTCACCCCCTGTTAAAAAAATCAAAACCAGCGGTGGTGACGTGGGGTCATTAAATATTCAGTCTGTCTGGAGGCCGGAACGTTCTTTTAGACCTCCTCAGCTCTGACGATATGGCGGGCACGGTTGTTGCAGATGGTGACTCCGGGGGCTTTGTGTCTGGAGCTTGAGCCTCAGTCCGGCGTATCGGAGATGGTTGGGTGGTGGGGGTAGGGAGGGGGGTGGTGCGTGGCGGCAGTGCCGGCACGGGACAATACAGGAGATCCAGGGGGGGCGTAAGAGGCGCTGGGAATGGCGGCAGGCAGCGGGAAGGGGGGGCGCGTTGGCAGGGGAACCAGCTGGCACCAGGTCTCATAGGGAGACCGTGTCTTGCCGTCCGTCCTGGTGCGCGATGTAGGCGTACTGGGGGTGGGCGTGCAGCAGCTGGACCGTCTCGACCAGGGGGTCAGTCTTATGGCTCCTCATATGCCTCCTGAGAAGGATAGCTCCCGGAGCTGTCAGCCAGGATGGAGGCGAGACCCCAGAGATGGACTTCCTAGGGTAGACAAACAAACGGTCGTGAGGGGTCTTATTCATGGATGTGCAGAGGAGTGATCTAATGGAGTGGAGGGTGTCAGGGAGGACCTCCTGCCAGCGGGGGATTGGGAGACTTCTAGACCAGAGGGCCGGAAGGACGGCCTTCCATACCGTCGCATTCTCCCTCTCCACTTGCCCGTTTCCCTGTGGGTTATAGCTCGTAGTCCTACTTGAGGCGATGTACTCATCGATGAAGGTTAGAAAGTATATATTACGGTTGGTGGGGGGAAGGGGCCCTTTGAAGTCAATACTTAGGCGCTCAAAGGGCCGGGAGGCCTTTACCAGGCGGGCCTTGTCTGGCCGGTAGAAGTGCGGTTTGCACTCTGCGCAGACCTGGCAGTCCCTGGTCATGGCCTTGACCTCCTCGGTGGAGAAGGGCAGATTGCGGGCCTTAATGAAGTGGGTAAGCCGGGTGACCCCCGGGTGACCGAGGTCATCGTGGATAGCCTGAAGTCGGTCATCTTGCGCGCTGGCGGATGTGCCAAGGAACAGGGCATCTGTGGGCTCACTGAGCTTCCCAGGACGATACTTGATATCGTAATTGTAGGTGGAGAGTTCGATCCTCCACCTCAAGATTTTGTCATTTTTTATTTTGCCCCGTTGTGCATTGTCAAACATAAAGGCAACCGACCACTGGTCGGGGCCGAGGGTGAACCTCCTACTGGCTAGGTAGTGCCTCCAGTGCCGCACGGCTTCCACTATGGCTTGTGCTTCCTTCTCGACTGAGGAGTGTCAGATTTCGGAAGCGAGGAGGGTTCTAGAGAAGAATGCTACTGGCCTGCCCGCCTGCCTGAGTGTGGCGGCCAGTGCGACATCTGATGCATCGCTCTCTACCTGAAAGAGGACGGATTCGTCCACCGCGTGCATTGTGGCCTTGGTGATGTTGGCCTTGATGCGGCTGAAGGCCGAGCGGGCCTCAGCCGTCAGGGGAAAAGTGGTGGTTTGAATAAGTGGGCAGGCTTTGTCCACATTGTTGGGGACCCACTGGGCATAGTAGGAGAACAGCCCCAGGCATCGTTTGAAGGCCTTGAGGCTGTGGGGAGGGGGGAGTTCCATAAGGGGGTGCATACTGTCGGGGTCGCGCCCTAGTACTCCGTTCTCCACGACGTAGCCGATGATGGGCAGTTGGGTAGTGCGGGAAACGCACTTCTCTTTGTTATATGTGAGGTTGAGGGATTGGGCGGCCTGGAGGAACCTCTGAAGGTTGGCGTTATGGTCCTGCTGATCATGGCCACAGATGGTAACATTGTCCAAATACGGGTATGTAGCCCGCAAACCGTCCTGGTCCACCATTCGGTCCATCGTTCTCTGAAAGACCGAGACCCCGTTAGTGACGCCGAAGCGGACCCTGAGGAAGTGGAAGAGTCGGCCGGCTGCTTCAAAGGCAGTGTAGTGGCACTCTTCTGGGAGGATTGGGAGCTGGTGGTAGGCCAACTTCAGATCGACAGTTGAGAACACACGGTACTGCGTGATCTGGTTGACCATCTCCGCTATGCGGGGGAGGGGGTACGCATCCAGTTGCGTGAACCGGTTAATGGTCTGGCTGTAGTCCACAACCATCCGATTCTTTTCCCCGGTCTGGACGACCACCGCATGCGTTCTCCTGTTGCTGGCCTCGATGATCCCTTCACTCAACAGTCGCTGGACCTCCGACTTGATAAATGTCATGTCTTGGGAACTGTACCGCCTGCTCCTGGTGGCGACGGGCTTACAGTCAGGAGTGAGGTTCGCAAAGAGCGAAGGGGGGGGAGACCTTGAGGGTCGCGAGGCTGCACACCGTGAGGGGGGGCAAGGGTCGGCCGAACTGTAGGGTCAGGCTTCAGTGACTACATTGGAAGTCTAATCCGAGCAGTAGGGGGGCGCAGAGGTGAGGGAGGACGTACAGCTTAAAACGAGCGTACTCTGCGCCCTGCATCACGAGATTGGCGATACAGTACCCCCGGATCTGAACCGAATGGGAACCGGTGGCAAGGGAGATTGTTTGGGACGCGGAGTAGTTGTGGAGGGAGCAGCGCCTTACCATGTCAGGGTGGACGAAGCTCTCCGTGCTCCCGGAGTCGAAAAGACAGGGGGTCTCGTGCCCGTTGACCCGGACGACCATCATTGAGTTTTTCAGGTGCTTTGGCTGCGACTGGTCGAGGGTGACTGCGCCAAGCTGCGGGTAGCCGGCGTGGTCGGCGGTATCGGGGTCACAAAATGGCGGCCCCCATGAGTCGCACGTGTCGGGCTGGGTCGAAGATAGCGACCAAGATGGCCGCCCCATCGGTCGCACGTGTCAGTCGGTGCCGGAGCCGACGGCCAAGATGGCGGCCCCCACGAGTCACATGTGTCGGCCGGTGTTGGAGCCGGCGGCCAAGATGGCAGTCCCCACGAGTCGCACGAGGCTGATGACGTGTCTGAAGGGGGCGTTCCGGGCAGGCACGCAGCCACATTGAGGGGTCTGCGGGCCTGCGAGTCCATGGGTCAGGCCTGGTGTGTTTTCGATTTTTGGGCTTTAGGTCGGCCCAGCCAGACTCAGTCGCTGCACGTCGCTGTGGGGACTGGGCAACGCTGCCGGGGGTGTTGACCCTGGCCGCAGAAGTAGCACTGCGGTACCCCGGGCTGGACTGGCAGCCGCGCGGCACAGGCCTGTGTCGTAGTCGGGTCCGACAGGGGCCGTGACGATGGTGTCCACAAGGGGTTCACCGGGCCTGCAGGGAACGCACTGAGGCTCTGGTAGGCCACCTCTAATGAGGTCGCTAGCTATACCGTGTCCCGCAGGTCAGTGGTCCTGTTTTCCAGCAGGCGCTGCCTGATGTAGTTCGATTGGACCCCAGCCACGTAGGTGTCCTGGATCTGTAGGTTCATGTGTTCCTCCGCCATCACATCCCGATAGCTGCAGTTCCTTGCGAGTAGGGTCAGGGTTTCCAGGTACTCGTCCAGCGATTCCCCGGCGCATTGACGGCGAGTAGTGAGAAGGTGACGGGCGAACACCTCGTTTACGGGCTTCACGAAATGCGCCTTGAGGGTTGCAACCGCTGTCTCGTACGTGGCAGCTTTCTCTATCATCACGGAGATTCAATGGCTCACCCGAGCGTGGAGGAGTCGCAGCTTGAGGGTTTCAGTGGGAGGCGTTGTGGAGGAGTCGAGGTAGGCCTCAAAGAGGCGAAACCAATGTTCGAAGAACTCCTTGGCCTCTGACGCACGTGGGTCGAGTTCGAGCTTATCTGGCTTTAGAGCGGCTTCCATGGTGCTGTCGATGGATAATAAATTGTTATACCGTCAATTCACTGTGAGACCATGAGAACGAGTGAACATTAGGCTTTATTATCCATGAACTCGCCTGCCAGAGTCGGCTGTACAAATGAGTGCCACCCACAGGTGGCCGGTCTATATATGGCCCCGGTGAGAGCGGAGCCCACCGGGGTTCCAGTACAGTACCAGGAAGTAGACCGAATCATCACTTCCAGGTCATAGGTCACAGCATTATACAGACAGCTCATACATTAAGTGAATACATTCATCACAGCCTCAGTGTTGGAGATGGAAAGGAAGAAAGATCCTGGGCTGGATTCTCCGATCCCCTATGCCAAAATCACCATCGGCGACAGGGCAGAGAATCCACTATGGCGACAGTGGGGGCAGCGCCGCTGTGGCGATGCTCTGCCCCTGAAAAGCGGTGTACTCTAGGAGTACGTTGCACGCTGTATCCATGGCCTCAGGCCATTGCATGAGGCCCGCCCCGCGATGCTCCATCCCCAAATGGCCGAGTTCCCGATGGCGTGGGACACGTGTGGTCTCGCCCATCGGGAACTCAGTGTGGCAGCTGCGGACTCAGTCCAGCAGTGCAACATGTCGGGGGAGGGTCGATCCGTGGGCAGGGGGGGCGTTATTCAGGGTTGGGGGCACTGTTGGGGAGCTGTCTGGGCGTATGCAGGGTTGTATCGGCAGCTAGGGCTGGGAGCTCTATGCTGCCTTTTTGCTAGCACCCCCCCCCCCCCCCCCCACACCCGGAGCAAGGAATCGGTGGCCATTTTGGGCCAGTTTTCCTGCCGTAAAACTCCGCCGTTTTCACGCCAGCGTGGGGACTTAGTCTCCCAAACGGAGAGTCCAGCCCCATATTTCCACAGGAGCCAGGAGGCAATCAATGTGAAAGGAAAGGGAAATGTTTGATGACCTCACACAAGTGGTCAAGGTGAGCGACTGCACCTTCAAAGGACACGCTCCACTCTTCAACCCACTGCACCTCTCACACTGCACAGTGCATCACAAGACATCACTCCCCATTAGTTTTTAAAACATTTTTATTCAGGTTTCTTTATACAATACAAAGTAAATAAGTCTGTGTAGACCAGATACAATTTACAAAAGCCAAACATTGGAGATAACTTCTGAGACCCTACCCCCTTAACCCCCTCCCCCCCCGGCCCCACCCCTGTCCTTTTTTATTTACTTTCAAATATTTGTGTTGAATTTTTACATCTGTACACTGTACATTAGGTGAGCCAGACAGTTCATATGTACAACTTTGTTACTGTTGCCCCTACGGCTTTGTTGGGAGGGGCCCTCTGGCCCCTCCTCCGTCTCTTCCCTTGTGCGGTCTCTTCCCGTGTCCCCTCCTGATGCTTCCCTGGATTCCTCCCTTGCTGCCCTCGTCCCTCCCTTGTTCCTATTTGCTCTGTAAGGTCCTATCTTCCCTCACTCTTGGGCACGGCTCCACCCTCACCACAACTTTGGACATGGCCTTGAAGTGTCGGAGCTCCTGTCCGTTCGGTAGCTTCAGTCTTTCTGTCAGCTCACCCAGGGTTGCATTCCTTGCTCAGTTCCCTTACTCATCCCCTCACCTTTTCGGCTGTGGCTACCCAGTGATAGTATTGCAAATTCGGAAGGGCCAGGCCGCACTTATTTCTTCTCTGCAGTGTATTTTGGGGGATTCTTGGATTCTTTCCCCCTCGCACACAGAAACGCCATAATCATTTTGTCTATCCTTGGAAAAAAGCCTTGGGGATGAAGATTGGTATGGATCTAAACAGGAAGAGGAACCTTGGCAGTACGTTCATCTTGATCATCTGCACTCTCCCTGCTAGGGAAAACGGGTGTACATCCTATCTCTGTAGGTCCTTTTTAACTTTGTCCGCCAGACTGGTCAGATTGCATTTGTGGATCTGTGTCCAGTCATGGGCTATCTGGATCCCCAGGTAGCGGAACTTGCTTCGGGCTGCTTTGAATGGTAGACCCTCCAGCTCCATCCCTTACCCCATTCAGGTTCACCTGGGGTACCTTGCTGCCCAGGTTGAGCTTGTGGCCTGAGAAAGCTCCAAACTCTTCCAGGAGCCTCATGATTTTCTTCAAGCCGTTCCACTGGTCCGAGATGTAGAGGAGCAGGTCATTCGTATAGAGTGAGACTCTGTGCTCTCTGCCTCCTCTTCGGATACCATTCCAACCTTTTGCGTCTCACAGCGCGATCGTCAGGGGTTTGCCAGGGCGAACAGGAGCGGAGACAGCGGGCATCCCTGCCTGGTGCCTCTGTGCAACTGGAAGTATTCAGAGCTGGTGGTGTTGGTCCGAATGCTCACCTTGGGGGCATTGTATACGTGTTTCACCCAAGAGGTGAATCCTGTCCCTCGCCCAAACCGCTCCAGTACCTCTATGAGTACATCCATTCGATTCTGTCGAAGGCCTTTTCTGCATCCAGGGAGACGATCACCTCTGGTGTTCTCTCCCCGGGTGGGGTTAGTATCACATTCGGCAGCCATCTGATGTTCGCAGTTCGCTGTCTACCCTTGACAAAGCCTGTCTGCTCCTCTGCAACCACTTCTGGTGCACAGTCTTCCAGTCTTTTGGCCAGAGAGTTCGCGGGTATTTTTGCATCTACGTTCAACAGCTCAATGGGTCTATATTCCGCATTCCGTATTCCGTCGGGTCTTTGTCTTTCTTGGGTATCAGCGATGTGGTGGCCTGTGTTAGCGTAGGAGGCAGAGTGCCCCTTGCTAGTGAGTCTGCGAAAATACTCCCATAGGTGCGGGGCGAGAGGTGGTGCAAATGTTTTATAGAAGTCTGCAGGGAAACCATTGGTCCCGGCGCCTTTCCCATCAGCATGGAGTTGATGCTCCCCATGATCTATCCCTGTTCGATTGGTGCTTCCAGCCCTCTCCGTCTATTGTCCCCCACGACTGGCATGTCCAGTCCATCGAGGAACCGTTTCATCCCCGAATCCCTGTTGGGGGGCTCAGAGATGTACAGTCCCCGATGGAAGACCTCAAATGCCTGGTTGACCTTTTTTGGTTCGGCCAGCAGTCTGCCTCTGCTGTCCTATACCTGGGCTATTTCCCTCGTGGTTGCCTGCTTTCTCTGCTGGTGTGTCAACAGGCGGCTGGCCCTTGTCCTCGTCCTGTAACATGAATGGTACAGGCTAGGATGGCCGAAGGGCCTGTTCCTCTGCTGTATTGTCCTTTCTTCTTTATCCATCAATCCCACTCAGCCCTTCCTTACCCGCAGTCGGTCCTCCTTGGGAAGCACGGTAGCATAATGGTTAGCACTGTGGCTTCACAGCACCAGGGTCCCAGGTTTGATTCCCCGCTGGGTCGCTGTCTGTGCGGAGTCTGCACCTTCTCCCCGTGTCTGCGTGGGTTTCCTCTGGGTGCTCCGGTTTCCTCCCACCGTCCAAAGACGTGCAGGTTAGGTGGATTGGCCAGACTAAATTGCCCTTAGTGTCCAAAAAGGTTAGGAAGGGTTATTGGGCTCGGGGATAGGGTGGATGTGAGGGCTTAAGTGGGTCGGTACAGACTCGATGGGCCGAATGACCTCCTTCTGCACTGTATGTTCTATGTTCTCCCTCGGTGCGTCTCTTGAAGGAAGACTATGTCGGCTTTCAAACTTCTTAAATTGACCAAGTCTCTGGATCTTTTCACTGGGCCATTAAGTCCCCTAACATTCCAGGTGATAATCCTGGTTGGGGGCCTTTTGTTCTCCATTCCTGTGGGATCAACCATACTTACCTGGTGGGCACGCCCCTGCACTCCGGGATTTCCCTTTGTCCAGGGCCCGCCAACTGTGTGCACGCAACATGGGTCCGTCCCTGCACTCTGGGGTCTCCCTTTGTATTGGGACCCTCCAAAGTGACTTCTTGCGGCGCCATCTTGTTCCTTCAGCCTGCACCTTACCTGCTGGTCAATTTGAGATCCACCCTTATCTTCTCCTTGTGTTCCCCTTGTGGTCGCTCTCCCTGCCTCTCCTCTCTGCTAGCCCCTCCCCCCACCATGTCCCCCCCTTACATTGCCCATTCCTGTTCCTGTGGTCCCCAACCCCCTCCCCCTCCCTCCCTGCCAGGCGCTCCCTCCTTGCCGGGAGGTGCGCCGCAGCACCCCTTGCTTTCATACTTCCTGTTGCTCTGGTCCATCGGCACCTTTTCCAGCTCGAGGATTGTCTTCCCCTGCACCTCCTACTCCTTTCCCAGTCCATTGATTGCCATCGGCATTGCAAACAACACCTCCCTTACTGCCACCTTGACCGCCACCTGTACTTCCACATTTATGCCTCCCTCATCGCTGTCAGTTCCTTCATCAGGAACGTCTTCCATCCATCTCCAGGCTACTCGTGGCCTTTCCCTCCACTTCAGCTGTTTCTGGACATGGATTGGACAGAATTTGTAAGGAGCGTCCAGGGGGTTTCTTGAAACAATATATAAATAGTCCAATTCGAGAAGGGGCCATATCCGGTGCTGGGAAATGAGCCCGGCCAGGTGATCAAAGTTTCAGTCGGAAATCATTTTGGGAACAGTGATCATAATTCTGTAAGTTTTAAGTTGCTTATGGATAAAGATAAGCGTGGTCCTCAGGTGAAGGTGTTAGACTGTGGGAAGGCTAATTACAACAGAATTAGGCAGGATCTGGAGAGTGTTGACTGGGCGAGGCTGTTTGAGGGAAAATCAACATTCGGAATGTGGGAGGCTTTCAAATGTCAGTTGAATAGAATTCAGGACCAGCATGTACCCGTGAGGTCGAAAGGTAAGGGTGGCAAGTATCGGGAAACCTGGATAACGAGGGATATTATCAACCTTGTCAAAAAGAAAAAGGAAGCATTCGTAAGGTCTAAAAGACTTAGGACAGATGAAACCCTTGAATAATGTAAGGAAAGTAGGAAGGAACTTAAGGTAAGAGTTAGGTAGGCTAAAAGGGGTCATGAAATGTCGTTGGCAAATAGGGTTAAGGAAATTCCTAAGGTGTTTTATACATATGTAAAGAGCAAGAGGATAACCAGAGAAAGGTTTGGTCCATTCAAGGATTTTGGAGGGAATCTATGTATGGAACCAGAAGGCGAGATACTAAATGAATACTTTGCCTCAGTATTCACCAAAGAGAAGGACTTGTTGGATGAGGAATACAGGGTAGAGTCATGTTGACATTAATAAAGAGGAGGTGTTGGGCATCTTAAAAATCATTAAAGTAGATAAATCCCCAGGGCTTGATGGGATTTACCCCAGAATACTGAGGGAGGCAAGGGAGGAAGTTGCTGGGGCCTTGACCGTAACCTTTGTATCCTCGTTGGTTCCAGAGGACTGGAGAGTAGCCAGTGTTGTTCCATTGTTTAAAATGGGCAGCAGGAATAATCCAGGAAATTATAGGCTGGTGAGCCTTACGTCAGTTGGAGTTAAGTTATTGGAAAAGATTCTTAGAGACAGGATTCACTCACATTTGGAAACAAATGGACTTATTAGTGGAGGACATTGTGGTTTTGTGAAGGGGAGGTCGTGCCTCACTAATTTGATCGAGTTTTTCGAGGAAGTGACAAAGATGATAGATGAGGGAAAGGCAGTAGGTGTTGCATACATGGACTTCAGTAAAGCCATTGACAAGGTATCTCATGGTAGACTTTGTACAATAGGTGAAGTCACATGGGATCAGAGGAGAGCTGGCAAGTTGGATACAGAACTGGTTTGGGCACAGAAGACAGGGGGTAGCCGTAGAAGGGTGCTTTTCTGGATGGAAGGCTGTGACTAGTGGCGTTCCACAGGGATCAGTTCTGGGACCTTTGTTGTGTAGCGCACAAAGACTCTGTGAGACGAATAGAGTGAAGTCGATGAGGCATTATTAAGCGTGTCTGTTCCCCCGCAGCTCGATAGTAGAATGGCCTGCGGGGGAGGACTCCGGCTTCTTATACTCCGCCTTCAGGGCGGAGCTAGAGGTCAACGGCCAACCAGGACCCGGGATCTGTCAGCCAATGACATTAGGGCTTCCAGTCCTACATGACCCCCAATACATACTACCACATTCACCCCTTGTCAAAAATGAACCCGGCGGGATGATGCTTCGTATGGTGGTAAGGGTTTACAGGGCTGGTCCTGGGAGGAAAAAACATTCACATGGCAATACAGTATTGTACAATTTTGTCCTGTTTCAACTATTTACAGAAGGTATCGGGAGAAAAGCAAAATGTTCTTGTGAAAAGTCCATATTTTGATTTAGATCGACGCCACGAGTCGGTCGGGCGGTCTGGTCGTCCGTGTCGATCGCCTCGGCCCCGGTGGTGGTGGTGGTGCTTGTACCGGTGTTGTCGTCTCCGGGAGCCTTACGGTTTCAGCTTGGGCTTTATTCTTGGTCGGGCCTGAGGGGAGGGGAACCGATCCTCCTGGGAAGGGGGCGGTCGCGGGGTGCGGCGGTGGCAGGAAGGGGGGGGTTGGGTGAATGGTGTCGGGGGTGTGTGTGTGTTGCCAGCGGGCGCCAGATCCCGCAGGGAGACCGTGTCCTGTCGGCCGTCGGGGTACTCCACGTAAGCGTACTGCGGGTTCGCGTGGAGGAGGTGAACCCTTTCGACCAACGGGTCCGCCTTATGTGCCCGCACATGCTTTCGGAGCAAGATGGGTCCTGGGGCCGCCAGCCAGGTCGGCAGCGACGTTCCAGAGGAGGACCTCCTAGGGAAGACAAGGAGACGCTCATGAGGCGTTTGATTAGTGCTCGTACATAATAGCGACCGGATGGAGTGGAGAGCGTCCGGGAGGACCTCCTGCCACCGTGAAACTGGGAGGTCCCTGGACCGTAGGGCCAGTAGGACGGTCTTCCAGACCGTGCCGTTCTCCCTCTCTACTTGCCCGTTCCCCCGGGGGTTGTAGCTGGCCGTCCTGCTTGAGGCTATGCCCTTGCTGAGCAGGAACTGGCGCAGCTCGTCACTCATGAAAGAGGACCCCCTGTCGCTGTGGACGTATGCGGGGCAACCGAACCGTGTGAAGATGGTGTTCAGGGCTTTAATGACTGTGGCCGTGGTCATGTCAGAGCAGGGAATGGCGAATGGGATGGGGAGTATTCGTCCACCACATTAAGAAAATATGTGTTGCGGTCGGTGGAGGGGAGGGGCCCTTTGAAATCGAGACTAAGGCGTTCAAAGGGGCGGGAAGCCTTAATCAGGTGCGCACCATCCGGCCTGAAAAAATGCGGTTTGCATTCCGCGCAGATGTGGCAGTCCCTTGTGACGGTACGGACCTCCTCTAAAGAGTACGGGAGATTGCGGGACTTGATGAAGTGGAAAAACCGAGTGACCCCCGGGTGGCAGAGGTCCTCGTGGAAGGTTTGGAGGCGGTTAATTTGTGCGTTGGCACATGTGCCGCGGGATAGGGCATCGGACGGCTCGTTCAGCTTTCCGGGACGATACAAAATCTCGTAGTTGAAGGTGGAGAGCTCGATCCTCCACCTTAAGATCTTGTCGTTTTTGATTTTGCCCCGCAGTGCATTATCGAACATGAAGGCTACCGACCGTTGGTCAGTGAGGCGAGTGAATCTCCTGCCGGCCAGGTAATGCCTCCAATGTCGCACAGCTTCAACTATGGCTTGGGCTTCCTTTTCCACTGAGGAGTGGCGGATTTCTGAGGCGTGGAGGGTCCGGGAGAAAAAGGCCACGGGTCTGCCCGCTTGGTTAAGCGTGGCCGCTAGAGCTACGTCGGAGGCGTCGCTCTCGACCTGGAAGGGGAGGGACTCGTCGATGGCGCGCATCGTGGCCTTTGCGATATCCGCTTTGATGCGGTTGAAGGCCTGGCAAGCCTCTGTCGACAGAGGGAAGGTCGTGGTCTGTATTAGGGGGCGGGCCTTGTCTGCGTACTGGGGGACACACTGGGCGTAGTATGAAAAGAACCCCAGGCAGCGTTTCAGGGCTTTTGGGCAGTGCGGGAGGGGGAATTCCATGAGGGAGCGCATACGTTCGGGGTCGGGGCCTATTATCCCATTGCGCACTACGTAGCCCAGAATGGCTAGCCGGTTGGT
The DNA here is from genome assembly GCF_047496885.1 of Scyliorhinus torazame. Classification (NCBI taxonomy): domain Eukaryota; kingdom Metazoa; phylum Chordata; class Chondrichthyes; order Carcharhiniformes; family Scyliorhinidae; genus Scyliorhinus; species Scyliorhinus torazame. The sequence continues at coordinate 208,863,019 of NC_092710.1, forward strand.
ACTAAAAACGCACTTCATAGATTATCATAGAATTTACAGTGCAGAAGGAGGCCATTCGGCCCATCGAGTCTGCACCGGCTCTTGGAAAGAGCACCCTACCCAAGATCCACACCTCCACCCTATCCCCATAACCCAGTAACCCCACCCTACACAAAGGGCAATTTTGGACACTATGGGCAATTTTAGCATGGCCAATCCACCTAACCCGCACATCTTTGGACTGTGGGAGGAAACCGGAGCACCCGGAGGAAACCCACGCACACACGGGGAGGATGTGCAGACTCCGCACAGACAGTGACCCAAGCCGGAATCGAACCTGGGACCCTGGAGCTGTGAAGCATTTGTGCTATCCACAATGCTACCGTGCTGCCTCGTTGTACGTGAGGTTCAAGGCTTTGGCGGTCTGGAGGAATTTTTGGAGGTTGGCGTCGTGGTCCTGCTGGTCGTGGCCGCAGATGGTTACATTGTCGAGATACGGGAACGTGGCCCGCAACCCATGTTGATCAACCATTCGGTCCATCTCCCGTTGGAAGACCGAGACCCCGTTTGTGACACCAAATGGGACCCTTAGGAAATGGTATAATCGCCCATCTGCCTCGAAGGCTGTGTACTTGCGGTCACTTGGGCGGATGGGGAGCTGATGGTAGGCGGACTTGAGATCCACGGTGGAGAAGACTTTATATTGGGCAATCCGATTGACCATGTCGGATATGCGGGGGAGAGGGTACGCGTCTAGTTGTGTGTACCTGTTGATGGTCTGGCTATAGTCTATGACCATCCTTTGTTTCTCCCCTGTCTTCACTACTACCACCTGCGCTCTCCAGGGACTATTGCTGGCCTGGATTATGCCCTCCTTTAGTAGCCGCTGGACTTCGGACCGAATGAAGGTCCGGTCCTGGGCGCTGTACCGTCTGCTCCTAGTGGCGACGGGTTTGCAATCCGGGGTGAGGTTCGCAAACAAGGACGGGGGTTGCACCTTGAGGGTTGCGAGGTCGCAGATAGTGAGTGGGGGTATTGGGCCGCCGAATTTGAACGCAAGGCTCTGTAGATTGCATTGGAAATCTAATCCCAGTAAGGTGGGGGCGCAGAGTTGGGGAAGGACGTTTAGTTTGTAGTTTTTGAACTCCCTCCCCTGCACCGTTAGGGTAACTATGCAGAATCCTTGGATCTGTACGGAGTGGGATCCTGCAGCTAGGGAAATCTTTTGTGCGCTGGGATAGGTGGTCAAGGAACAGCGTCTTACCGTGTCGGGGTGGATAAAGCTCTCCGTGCTCCCGGAGTCGACTAGGCATGGTGTCTCGTGGCCGTTTATTAGCACCGTTGTCGTCGTCGTCTGGAGTGTCCGGGGCCGAGCTTGATCGAGCGTAATTGAAGCGAGACGTGGTTGTAGTAGTGGAGTGGGGTCCGTTGTTGCCGTCCAAGATGGCGTCGGGGATGAACAAAATGGCCGCCCCCATACATCGCACATGGCTGGGGGGTCACAAGATGGCGGCGGGGGTGGACAAAATGGCCACCCCCACGTGTCGTAGAGGTTTGGGGTGGTCCAAGATGGCGGCGTCCTTCCTCCCCTCGTGGTAGCCGGGACCCAAAATGGCGGCGTCTGCAGGTCGCACATGGGGCGCTGGGGGGGGTTGGGGAGCGTTAGGACCGCGCGGGGCTCCCTCATCTCCGGGGACAGCGGTGGTCGGGACCCAAGTTGGTAGTGCCGGCGGGTCATACATGGGGTGCGGGGGGGGGGGGGGGTTGGGGAGCGTAAGCGGCGTGCAGGGCTCCCTGTTCTCCCGGGACCGTGGTGGTCGGGACCCAGAGCGGCTGCGCCTGCGGGTGGGGAGCGTAAACGGCTTCCAGGGCTCCCTGTTCTCCCTGGACAGCGGCGACCTCGCGGGACCGGCACACAACCGCAAAATGGCCCTTTTTTCCGCAGCTCTTGCAGATCGCTGCGCGGGCCGGGCAGCGCTGCCGGGGGTGTTTCGCCTGGCCGCAGAAATAGCAGCGGGCGCCCCTGGTGCGACTTGGCGTTTGGACCGCACAAGCATGTGGGGTGTCCGGGGGCGGGGGGGGGGTGGGTTTGTCGCGACGGGTACGTACAGAGCCCAATGGGCTGCCGCGCGGTCGGGGCCGTAGGCACGGGTATTACGCGCGGCCACGTCTAGGGAGGCTGCTAGGGCCCGGGCCTCTGAGAGTCCTAGCGACTCTCTTTCTAGAAGTCTTTGGCGGATTTGGGAGGAATTCATACCTGCCACAAAAGCATCGCGCATTAACATGTCCGTGTGTTCATTTGCGTTCACCGAAGGGCAGCTGCAGGCTCGTCCCAAAATCAGCAGCGCGGCGTAGAATTCGTCCATCGATTCTCCGGGACCTTGCCGTCTCGTCGCGAGCTGGTAGCGAGCGTAGATTTGGTTAACTGGGCGGACATAGAGACTTTTCAGTGCTGCGAACGCTGTCTGGAAATCCTCCGAGTCTTCGATGAGGGAGAAGATCTCCGTGCTCACCCTCGAGTGCAGGACCTGTAGTTTTTGGTCTTCTGTGACCCGGCCGGTGGCCGTTCTGAGGTAGGCCTCGAAACAAGTCTGCCAGTGCTTGAAGGCTGCTGCCGCGTTCACTGCGTGGGGGCTGATCCTCAGGCATTCCGGAATGATCCTGAGCTCCATAGTCCTTTTTTTTAGGCACGCTTAATAAATTGTAGCGCACAAAGACTCCGTGAGACGAATAGAGTGAAGTCGATGAGGCTTTATTAAGCGTGTCTGTTCCCCCGCAGCTCGATAGTAGAATGGCCTGCGGGGGAGGACTCCGGCTTCTTATACTCCGCCTTCAGGGCGGAGCTAGAGGTCAACGGCCAACCAGGACCCGGGATCTGTCAGCCAATGACATTAGGGCTTCCAGTCCCACATGACCCCCAATACATACTACCACATGTTGTTCGTAGCGTATATAAATGATTTGGAAGAAAATGTAGCTGGTCTGATTAGTAAGTTTGTAGGCGACACAAAAATTGGTGGAGTTGCAGATAGTGAAGAGGATTGTCAGAGGATACAGCAGGATATAAACTGGTTGGAGTCTTGGGCGGAGAAATTGCAGATGGAGTTTAATCCGGACAAGTATGAGATAATGCATTTTGGAAGGTCCAATGCATGTAGGAATTACACAGTAAATAGGAGAACACTTGCAAGTATTGGCAGGCAGAGAGATCTGGGCGTGTATGTCCACTGATCACTGAAAGTGGCAATGCATGTGGATAAGGTGGTCAAGAACGCATACGGCATACTGGTCTTCATCCTGTCAGTTGTGGGCCAACTTCTCCTGCGAGGCATAGAGGGAGCATCGTTAGCCTCATGCATGGTTACTCGTGGGGGAGGGGCTTGGGGGACAAATATACACAAACAGGACTCCAATACTCGAGGACAATTAAGTATATGAATCGCTAAGTACATACACAGTTTATGTCGAATGTACCCCTCACTATATCTACAATTTCTGAACTCAATAAGACTTCCCCTTTGCCCGTCTAAGTCTATAAGTCAAATCCAGCCACACAATATGGGGCTGGTAGTCTAGTCTGGGAATGTCTTTTCCTGGTCCAGCGAAGATATTTAAACGACCTTTACAAAATTTTCTGCACTGTTACTGTGGTGAATGTATTGCATTAACCATTCGCCATGCATGTAACTGTATCACGCTGTTGCCCATGATCACCTATGGACCATTGTAAGGTATTACCTGTGATGTATCATGTTGGTGCCTTTGTGGGCTCCGCCCCAGCTCCTCCCCTTGAGGGAAGGTACAAAGAGCAGTCGCCCTGTAGGCGGCTCCCAGTAGCAGAGCAGTCGCAGGCAAGCACTGTTCTAGTCGATTAAAGCCACAGTTTACTTCTACTACTTGTTTCGTGTGAATTGATGGTCGCATCAATTTAATCGACTACAACACCACAATGGAATCGGCCCTCAAACCTGACCGACTGGAACTCGACCCGCAAGCCTCGGAGGCGAAAGGGATTTTTTCGCACTGGCTCCACTATTTCGAGGCCTGCCTCGCAGCCTCCTCCTCGCCTTCAGTCTCCAACGATCAGAAGCTGAGCCTCCTCCATTCCTGGGTGAGGCATCGAATCTCTGTTCAACTTGAGGAAGCTTCCACCTATGCAGACACGCTCGCGATGTTGAAGCGCCTATATGTAAGGCCAGTGAACGAGGTGTACGCGCGGCGTCTCCTCACCACTCGCCGCCAACTCCCCGGGGAATCGCTGGAGGAGTACCTACGCGACCTTAAAATCCTTGCGTGAAGTTGCAACTACCAGGCCGTTACGGCCACTCAACATATGGACCTCACAGTCCGTGACGCCTACGTGGCTGGAGTCCGGTCCAACTATGTGAGACAGCGCCTACTCGAGAAGGGTGCCCTAGACCTGGAAGAGACGGTAAAGCTAGCCTCCTCCCTAGAAGTAGCGTTCCAAAGCCTCAATGCGTTCCCGTCTGATCACGCGGCCACCTCGTGGACTCCCAACCAAAGAGTACCCCAGGCCTGTGCCACGCGGCTGCCCGCCCAACACGGGGGGCTACCCTGCTATTTCTGCGGCCAGCATCAGTACCTCAGGCAGCGCTGTGCGGCCCAGAACGCGAACTGTAGCGACTGCGAAAAAAGGGCCATTTTGCTAAGGTTTGCCTGGCCAGGTCCAAACCCTCAAAATCGCAGGCCCGACCCCCAGACTCACAGTCCGCAGATCCCGCAGTGTAGCAGCTTGCCTGTCGGCTCTGCCCCCGGATGTGTCATCGACCTCGTGCTGTCTGTGGGAGCAACCATCTTCAAGCCCACACAACATGTGCGACTCACGGGGGCCGCTATCTTGGCCATCCTCGCCCACGCGGCCCGCCAGGTGCGACTCATGGGGGCCACCATCTTGGATGCCATCTTCCTCGCCGCCCAATTCGTGCGACCGACGGGGGCCGCCATCTTGGCCGCCATCTACAACGCCGCCCGACATGTGCGACCGACGGGGGCAGCCATCTTGGGACCACCCCAGCACCTCCGACCATACCGGCTACCCGCAACTGAGCGCGGTCACCCTGGACCAGTCGCGATCCAAACACCTCCGGAGCTCCATGATGACCGTTCAGGTAAATGGACACGAAGCACCTTGCCTGATCGACTCCGGGAGCACGGAGAGCTTTATTCACCCAGACATGGTAAGACGCTGCTCGCTCCCAATCTTCCCGGCACACCAAACCATCTCCCTCGCTTCTGGGTCGCACTCGGTGCAGATCCGGGGGTGCACTACCGCAATACAGGGCGCCGAGTACGCCAATTTTAAGATATATGTACTCCCTGACCTCTGCGCTCCACTCCTGTTGGGACTGGATTTCCAGTGTAACCTCAGTGTAACCTAAGATTCGGCGGGCCCCTACCCCCACTCACCGTATGTAGCCTCGCGACACTAAAAGTCGACCCTCACCAGCTCTTCGCAAACCTCACCGCTGACCCAGAAGCAGGCGGGTATAGCAATCAGGACAGGACTTTTGTCAGTTCCGAGGTCCAGCGACTCTTGCGGGAGGGAGTCATCGAGGCCAGCAATAGCCCCTGGAGAGCTCAGGTGGTGGTCAGGACCGGGGAAAAGAATCGGTTGGTTGTAGATTACAGCTAAACCATAAACCGGTACATGCACCTCGATGCGTACCCCCTTCCCCAGATCGCAGACATGGTTAACCAGATTGTGCACTACCGGGTGTTCTCCACGGTGGATCTGAAGTCTGCGTACCACCAGCTCCCAATCCGCCCGGGGGACCGCCACTACACGGCCTTTGAGGGAGACGGCCGCCTCTTCCACTTCCTCCGGGTCCCCTTCGGCGTCACAAACGGTGTCTTGGTCTTTCAAAGAACCATGGACCGAATGGTGGAGCATTATGGGCTGCGGGCCACGTTTCCGTACTTGGACAACGTCACCATCTGCGGCCATGATCAGCAGGACCACGATGCCAACCTCCAGAGATTTCTCCAGACCGCTCAAACACTTAACCTCACTTACAACAAGGAGAAATGCGTTTTCCGCTCAACCAGGCTAACCATCCTCGGCTACGTCGTGGAAAACGTGGTTCTAGGACCCGACCCTGACCATATGCTCCTCCTCCTGCAACTCCCCCTTCCCCATTGCCCTAAGGCCCTGAAAAGGTGCCTCGGGTTCTTTTCCTATTATGCCCAGTGGGTCCCCAACTCTGTGGACAAAGCCCGCCCACTAATCAAGGCCACCATCTTCCCACTGGCGGCCGAGGCCCGCCTGGCCTTCAGCTGCATCAAGGTGGACATCGCCAAAGCCGCAATGTGTGCGGTGGATGAGTCTGTCCCCTTCCAGGTGGAGAGCGACGTGTCAGAGGTCGCCCTGGCCGCTAACCTCAATCAGGCAGGCATGCCAGTAGCGTTCTTTTCGCGCACCCTCACCGCCTCTGAGATTCGACACTCCTTGGTCGAAAAAGAAGCCCAAGCCATCGTGGAAGCCATGCGGCACTGGAGGCACTACCTCGCTGGTAGGAGGTTTACACTCGTCACCAACCAACGATCGGTAGCCTTCAAGTTCGATAGTACGCAGCGGGGCAAAATCAAGAACGATAAGATCTTGAGGTGGAGGATCGAACTCTCCACCTATAATTACGATATAGTATATCGCTCTGGGAAGCTCAACGAGCCCCCAGATGCCCTGTCCCATGGCACATGCTCCAGCGCGCAAGAGGACCGACTCGGGGCTATCCACGCTGACCTCTGCCACCCAGGGGTCACCTGGCTTCTCCACTACATCAAGGCCCGCAACCTGCCCTACTCCATTGAGGAGGTCAGAGCCATGACCAGGGATTGCCCAATCTGCGCGGAGTGTAAGCCGCACTTCTATCGTCCGGATAAGGCCCACCTGGTAAAGGCATCCCGGCCTTTGAGCACCTCAGTATCGATTTCAAAGGGCCCCTCCCCTCCACCAACCGCAACACATATTTCCTCAATGTCATTGACGAATTCTCCCACTTCCCCGTTGCAATCCCTTGCCCCGACATGACCGCCGCCACCGTCATTAAAGCCCTACATAGTGTCTTCACCCCGTTTGGTTTACTCACGCACGTTCACAGTGACCGGGGCTCGTCATTCATGAGCAACAAACTGCATCAGTACCTGCTCAGTAAGGGCATTGCCTCGAGCAGGACTACCAGTTATAACCCCCAGGAAAACGGGCAGGTGGAGAGGGAGAACGCGACGGTCTGGAAGACCGTCCTCATGGCCCTACGGTCTAGGAATCTCCCAGTTTCCCACTGGCAGAAGGTCCTCCTCAACGCGCTCCACTCCATTAGGTCCCTCCTTTGCACGGCCACAAACGAGAACCCTCATGACCGCCTGTTTGTTTTCCCCAGGACATCCAGCTCAGGGGCCTCGCTTCCGTCCTGGCTGAAGACACCGGGGCCAGTCAGGAGCCCGACACCCTGGTTGAGAGGGTCCAGGTCCTACTCATCAACCCCAGTACGCATACATAGAACACCCCGACGGCCAACAGGATACGGTTTCCCTCCGGGACCTAGCGCCCGCAGGCTCCACTACCACCGCCACCCCAACTTACCCCCTCCCACCCTCCATTCCCTCTTCACCGACCCACAGGAATGAAGCCCCAGAAGACACGCTCCCGGAGTCCACGTCTGTATCAGCAACGGCAACATCATTACCCACGCCCGCACGGATGAGTTCGACACCCAGGCCAGCTGCGATACCAGAGCTCCGGCGATCACAGTGCACGATCCGGGCGCCTGACAGGCTGAACTTGTGAACCCTTCACCCCCGCCGGACTTCATTTTTTAACAGGGGTGAATGTGGTGAACGTATTGCATTAACCATTCACCATGTATGTAACTCTATCACGCTGATGCCCATGAGGGCTCCACTTAAGGACATTGAAAGGTATTACCTGTAATGTATCATGTTGGTGCTTTTGTGGGCTCCGCCCCTGGCTCCACCCCTTGAGGGGAGGTATTAAGAGAAGTAGCCCTGTAGGCGGCTCCCACTAACAGATCAGTCACAGGCAGGCACTATTCTAGTTAATTAAAGCTACAGTTTACTTCTACTCCTTGTTTCGTGTGAATTGATGGTCGCATCAGTTACGTTCTGGTGCTTGGTCGGTAGGAATGATGCACAGAAGGATGTCTAGTTCTTGACCAGTTAAAGCGTTTTATTATGAAATAAATGAGTGGCAAAGGTAATGATGAGAAATATATTACAAACTACTAATACTAATAAATTAACCTAGTGCTATTGCAGGTATGACTATTCACTAACATGACTATCTCCTCGAGGTACAGAGTCATGTGGTAGATGTACATTGCCACCTGCTGGTCGGAGGTTGTTTATATCATTATATACATGATTGCTTATTCCTAGCATCAAATCCCCTTTCTTTTGGAAATGTAACTATTTGCATTCATGATTTTGTTTTACAATACAATACGATATACATAATTCTTTAGAACATTTAACTATTTACAGTCCATCACAAATTCAGTCTCTCAAGTTTCCCACTTTGTCTTGTTGACCTTCTGAGCATTGGTTAAACTGGGACCGTGTTTCATTTTCATTTGTTGTTAATGTTTCTTGTTGTTCTTCTTGAATTTGTGCATTTTTACTTTGTTCTGGCTCTGTATGCTGAAATGTTTCCTTTTCAACTGTCTTAGGAATGCTTACAATGTCTTCTTGTAGTTCCATAACAAAAGGTTGTTGAACCTTCAGCAAAGCTCTGCTGTTTCTCCTTCAGACTCTTCCATCATCAGTGATGATTAGATACGAATGAGGACCTGCCTGTTGCAGCACCTTAGCATACTTCGCCCATCCGTTCCCATCAGGATTTTCCAGCCTGACTGTGTCATCTTTTTGCAATGGTTGGAATATTCTTGCAGATCTATCATGGTATCTCTTCTGCCTCTTTTTTGAAAAATGAGTTTCCTCTCTAATCTTCGGTTAACTGGTTCTTTCGGCAGTTGGTACTGAAGCTTCCAACACTGTGTACAGTTTTCCACCATTACTTGAATATCGCGGTTGATGCCTGGCCAATACAATGTATCCTTGGCTCTTTGTTCTGCATGAAGATTTTGAAGAATCATTGACCTTAACGATTGTGGAATTACAATCCTTTGTTCTCGAAGCAAAAACCCATTGGCATCACTAATTCTACCCTTGCATTATAATAGCTGGAGCAGGAACCTTTAGGCCATCCCTCGTGGAGATATTTTATCATCTTTTGTAAGACTGTCTTTGGTCGGTTCTTCTTTTATCAATCTTGATTTTCATCAGATACAGGAAAGGACTCAGTGACAAGATTCACGTGAACTTGAACATCATCATCCATCTGGTGTATCTCTTCCATGCCTGTGACTCGCGATAGTGCATTGGCTATGACGAGATGCTTGCCTGGTGTGTAGATTAGATCAAAATCATGAGCTGGATTCTCCGCACCCTGAAGCCAAAATTGCGGCCGGCACGGGGGCAGAGAATCCACTTTCCCGCAAGGAGTCGGGACCGGCACCGGTTCCCCGATTTTGATGGCCCCGAAAAGCAGCGTACTCAGGGAGTATGCCGCGCCACCTAGGACCTACCTGGGGCCATTGCCAGAGGCCCACTCTGCCACTCTCCACCCCCAACCGGCCAAAGTCCCGATGGCGTGGAACTAATGTGGTCCAGCCGGTCGGGACACACGCGTGGCAGCTGAGGACTCAGCTGTCCTGGTTGGAGCGGGCCGATCGGCAGGCAGGGGGCCCTTATAGGCAACTGGGAAATGTTAGTGTGGGTGTTGAGGGTCGGGCGAGCGGCCGATTGGGAGGTTTCTTTTTTGTGTCCAACCCCACGGTCTGAGTCCGCCATGGAGCACGGTGCGGCCGCAGCCGTGCGCATGCACAGCCTCCGACCCAGAAGTGCGGGGGCCCGCAAAAGCAGCTAGATCCACGGCAGGTCCCTGCTAGACCCCTGCAGGGCTAGGAATTAGTGATCCTTTCATGCCAGATTTTCTGGCGTGAAACTCCACCGTTTTGACACCGGCGTGGGGACATAGTCCCAATAATGGAGAATCCAGCCCCATATCTTTGTAGCTTCATCATCATGCGCTGATTCCTAGTGGACATCTCATTCAGACTTCTTCTAACTATCGCTACCAGTGGTCTGTGGTCAGTTGCCACAATAAAAGTTGGTAGGCCATATACATAGTCATTTACATAGTAAGACTATTAATTAAAGCTAAGCATTCTTTTTCAATTTGAGCATACCTGTGTTCTGTTTCAGACATTGACCTGGAAGCATAGGCAACTGGAAGCCAATTTTCATCATTGTCTTGTTGCAATAACACCACCCTTAACCCATCTTTAGAAGCATCTGTCGATATTTCCGTCTTCCTGGTAGGGTCAAAAAATGTCAGCACTGGCGCTGTAGTCAATACTTCTTGTTATGCTTGCCATTCCTGTTCATGTCCAGTGGACCATTCGAATATCGTGACTTACTTGATTGTTTGTCTGAGGTGCGAAAATTTTGCTGTGAGATTAGGAATAACTTTGGCAACAAAATTTATCATTCCTAACATTCTAAGTATACCTTTTTTTGTTATTGGGACGTGGCATATTTAAAACTGCCTTTTTTGTTTCTTGATCAGGTTGTATACCTTTTGCAGAAAGCTTAGCTCCCAAGAACGTGATATTGCTAATACCAAATTGGCATTTGGCTTTATTCAGCTTCAAGCCATTCATTTTAATGCTCTTCACTTTGAGAAGCCTTTTGTCGTGCTCTTCTCGTGTTGATCCCCAGACGATTATGTCGTCAACATACATTCTAACTCCCGGAATTTTTCCCAATGGAAAATGTCTGGTGCAGAAATTATACCAAATGGCATCCTGAAGAAACAATATCACCCGAATGGAGTGTTGAAAGTGCACAGCTTTGTGTTCTCCGTATCCAACCTGAGCTGCCAAAAACCTTGTGAAGCGTCTGACTTGATAAAACAGGTTGCTCCTGACATCTCACATATGATTTCTTCCCTCTTTGGAATCGAATAGTGTTCTCTTTTAATGCTGAGGTTCAGATCTTTGGAGTCCATACAGATTCTTACATCGTTATTTCTCTTCTTAATGCAGACCATAGAATTTACCCAATCTGAGGTTCTTCTATGCGTTTGATTACACCTAAAGCCATCATCCTTTCCAGCTCATCCTTCAATCTGTCTTTCAATGGAGCTGGTGCACGTCTTAGTGCGTGGATTATTGGTCGCACATTCTCTTTTAACTCGATGCGATACGTGAAAGCCAAAGTCATGAAATATCCCAGGAAATTCTTTCAGTATGGAATCTACTGATGCATTTTGTCTGTTCACAGCAAAGTCTGCACTGTAAACTCGCTCAACTAGCTCAAGTGTTTCTCATGTTTCCACTCCCAGCAGCGATTCACGTGTGAATTTTGTTTTTCACATTTACATCGAACTTGCATGCTCCTAACCTAGCAATTCCATTTCCTTTGGAGTCTTTGAGTAGTACTGCTTTATTTAACACTTGTAGTTTAATTCTCAGCTCATTTAAATCTGACAAACTGATAAGATTGGTCCTCACTCCCAGATTAAGTTTGAAGTTAATAAATGTGTCATTAATTATTCATGGAACTGTCCATTTGTATTTTAGAGTATTTGCATTTACTTCACTGTTGCTTCAAATCATCATGAAAATTCCCGTACCAGCCTCCCCGAATAGGCGCCGGAATGTGGCGACTAGGGGCTTTTCACAGTAACTTCATTGAAGCCTACTCGTGACAATAAGCGATTTTCATTTCATTTTCATTTCAAATGTTATCATTTTGTATGTCTTGACTATCCTTGTCCTCACTAGAAATCATGTTGACGAAGAATGTGTCTCCGAGGCATACTTCATCAACCATGTTGATTGATTTTGTTTGTTCCGCATTTTTACTGGTGAAGCATTGCTTAGCAAAATGATTTTTACCTCTACATTTGGAGCATATCTTTCCAAATGCTGGGCATTGTCAAGGCAAATGTCTATTGCTGCATCGCTTGCACAAAATGGAGGTTTGGGCCGGACATTTAAAATGGCCGCTGGTGCTGGGACCACGTTTTGAACTCGCGTGCGTCACTACACTTAGAATCACGGAATTTACAGTACGGAAGGAGGCCATTCAGCCCATCGAGTCTGCACCAGCCCTTGGAAAGAGCACCCCACTTAAGCCCCACGCCTCTAGTGAGGACAAGGATAGTCAAGGCATACGCATTGACAAAATTTTAATGACAAATTTCCCCTTTATCCCCGTAACCCAGTCTAACCTTTTTGGACACTAAGGGCAATTTATCATGGCAATCCACCTAATCTGCAAATGTTTGGACTGTGAGAGGAAACCGGAACACCCGGAGGAAACCCATGCAAATACGGGGAGAACATGCAGACTCCACACAGACAGTGACCCAAGCTGGGAATCGAACCCGGGACCCTGGAGGTGTGAAGCAACTGTGCTAACCACTATGCTACTGTGCTGTTCCTTATGGCGGCAGCTGCCTCTCCTATCTTCGCGCCAAAATATTTGAGATTCAAACTGCTAATCTGCTGTGCAGCTAGCTCGCTGGCATGACAAATTTTAATAGCATCATCAAGCTGGAGTTCATTTTCTCTTAACAGCCTCTCGCGTGCCTTGCCATTACAAATCCCGAACACGATCTGGTCGCGGATCATCGACGCTTGTAGAGTAGCAAAATTACACGACTGTGCCTATATTCACAAATCGGTCAGAAAACTATCAAACGATTTGCCTGCCTTCCGGGTGCACGTTCAAAATATGTAGCACTTGAACGTCTCTTTTTTTTTGGAGTACAATGCTGATCATGTAGCTTTACAACTTCCTCGAAGTCCTTGCTATCCGCCTCGTTATCGAAAATGAGCATATTAAATACTTCTATCGCTTTTGGACCTGCTACAGTGAGCAACAACGCTATGCAGCTCTCATCATGCTGTGTCTGCAGACTAAGAGCTGTAACATAGAGAGTGAATTGCTGCCTAAAATAAAGGCCAATCCTCATCTACATTACCAGTGACCCAAAGCTGGTGTGGTGTCTTCAGACCTTCCATCCTGGACTTCGAAGTCTAGCAGTGCATTGAGAGTACAAGTTGCCAGTAGTTCATGAGGCTAGTATTGGATTTTTTCTTTTTTCTTCTTCTTCTTCGGAGTTATCTTTAGTTCTTCAAATCTTCAAAGAATTTAATTTTCTTAGTAGATCTTCAGTCCAGTTACCATGTTATGTTCTGGTGCTTGCCTGGTAGAAATGGTGCACAGACAAATGTCCAGTCCTTGACAAGTTGAAGTGTTTTATTATAAAATAAATGCGTGGTAAAGATAACTATGAGAAATATATTACAAACTACTAATACTGATAAATTATCCTGGAGTTACTGCAAGTATGACTATCCACTAACATGGCTATCTCCCAACTTCTCGAGATACAGAGTCACGTGGTAGATTTACACTGCCACCTGCTAGTCGGATGTCATTTACATCATTATATACATGACTGCTTATGCATATCATCACATGCACGATCTTGTCTCTAAGATCTAAATGCTAGCCTCGGCTCCTGGCTGTTAGATTTGGGACTAGCCTCACAGGCTGTTAGATCTAAATTGGTTGTTGGGTGTAAACTGTGTCTCTGCTTCTGAGGGTGCTTACAATTATATATCATTTGTCTAGACACCTGCATCTCACTACTTTTAAAGTTGCATATTATTATGGCTTTTGAATACTGGCTACTGCTGTCATTAGGCAGATTTATATCTGTTGCTGGACAGACCCATGACACCTATTGCTGGGCAGATCACATCCCATAATGCCTTGTTACATTTGTGTTTACTGCTGTTACTAGGCAGATTTGTTGGGAAGACCTGTTGCTGGGCAGATCCAAATACTGTGTGCAGTTTTGGTCTCCACACTGAAGAAAGGATAAACTTGCACATGACGTGGTACAACACAGGTTCACTAAGTTGGTCCCTGGGATGAAGGGGTTATCTGAAGTTGAGCGGTTGATTCAATTTGGCTTATATTTTCTGGAGTTAAGAATGAGAGATGATTTCATTGAAGCACATAAAATTCTGAAGGGGGTTGATCGGCTGATGCTGAGAGATTGTTTCTGCTGGTCAGGGGGTCTGATACACAAGCACAGTCTCAAAGTAAAGGCCAGATCGTTTTGGGCTTAGATGAAGGGAAATTACATCACTCAAAGGTTTGGATACTCCATTGTTGAATAAATTTAAGGCTGGGATAAACAGATGATGAACAGAGATATGGGGAGTGAGCAGGAAAATGTGTTGAAGCCATGATCACATTGAATGGTAGAACAGTCTCGATAGGATGGGTGGTCTCCTCCTGCTCCTATTTCTTGTGGTCTTAATTAGCTATGGCAGATGCGTCATCCAAACACAATGCAACACACTCATTAATATTCTTCCCTCTTGAAGATCCCGGTTGTATATGACAGCAGGAAGCAGCAGAGAACTGGAAGGGCGCCCCCCACTCATGTATCTCCTGACTCTATTTTGAGAGGCTGGGCTCTGCAGCATGGGGCCAGCTGTGATTGAACCTGTTATATTTGCTTTTGATGGAAGCATTCAGCATGCTTGTGCGTTCCTTTCTTATTCATATCCTCAAATCCCACTGCGATGGCTTGAAATGAAAGTGGGAGGTAGCGTGGTCATGGACCTTCAGTTTCCAACACATTTCTTTTCTTCATCCTAACCCTCCCCTTCTGTGTTTTTGCTTTCAGTTACTCAAGTCCTACCACTTGATCAATCAGTGCAGTCTCACAGTGAAGGGTGAGAGAAACACCAGGCCTCCAGTAGAAAGCATTGTTCTCAGACTTGTATCCACCAGCTCAGAAATCGGTACTACGTGTACTTCAAAGGCTGGCTTAGAAATGGGATCTGCACAATTCAAGGGCAAGCTCTCAGATGTGTTTTGTTGCTGAGTACTTGGGTGGGGACTTTGATGGGGTAATGTGCAACATAATACTATTGAGAATGCAGATCAAAGTGATTGGCATAATGGCACCTCTGTCACAGAACCTCGAGAATCTAACTGCAGGGTATCCTGCAGACCTAGAGCTCATTGTGTTAGTCTGTGTAGAGGTATTATGGTACCTGGTAATGCTGGAACACCATTGGTAGATATTGTATGCTTCCTATTTGTCAAGTTGTATGGTAGCTCCGCCCCGCTAGGCAGGGCATAAGAGCCCGTGCTGCCCCAGCAGCCTTCATTCTGTACCTGAGCTGCTGGGGGAAACATCTAGCTTATTAAAGCCTTCAGTTGGACTACAATCTCGCTTTAGTGGTCATTGATCGTGCATCAATTTAATAAGCTAGATTTAAAAGGATGGAGCTCCGAATCAAGCCGGAGTGTCTGCAACTCAGCCCCCACGCGGCGAACTCAGCGGCAATCTTCAAGCACTGGCTGGCGTGTTTTAAAGGATATCTCGGAACGGCCGAAAACACACCCACAGGAAAACAGAAAATGCAAGTCCTGTACTCGAGGGTGAGCCCAGAAATTTACACCCTCATTGAGGATGCGGAAGACTTCGACGCGGCAATAGAGCTGCTAAAAGGACATTATATCCGCCCAGTAAACCAGGTCTACTCCCGACATCTGCTAGCAATGAGGCGACAAATCCCTGGGGAATCGCTGGAAGAATTCTACCGTGCACTCCTGGTGTTGGGGAGAAACTGCAGCTGCCCGCAAGTTTCGGCGAGCGACCACACAGAATTCTTGATCCGGGATGCTTTTGTGGCAGGTATGCTGTCCTCCCAGATCTGCCAGCGATTGCTGGAAAAAGACACCCTACTTGTCCCGCGACGCCACGTTCGATGGATGGGCGCCGCCATTTTGTGCACCCCCAGCCATGTGCGAACAATGGGAGCCGCCATCTTGGATGGCCTCCCAGGACCCCAGCTCTGCTGACCACACACCACCCGAAGAAAACACTCAACTGCTGAGATTAGCCTCGGTGACTCTGGATCAGTCCCGGCCTCAAACACTCTCAACTGCTACAACAACAGTACTAATCAACGGGCACGAGACATCCTGCTTAACCAACTCTGTGAGCACGGAGAGCTTCATACACCCCGACACGGTAAGGCACTGTTCTCTCCTCGCCCACCCCGTTAATCAAAAAATCTCCCTGGCCTCCGGTTCCCACTCAGTAGAGATAAAGGGGTTTTGTGTAGCAAACCTCACAGTCCAGTGAAGGGAGTTTAGAAATTACCGGCTCTACGTCCTTCCCCACTTCTGCGCGGCCACACTCCTAGGTTTAGACTTCCAGTGTAATCTCCAAAGTCTAAATTTCAAATTTGGCTGCCCTATACCCCCCTCACTGTCTGCGGCCTCGCGACCCTCAAGGTCAATCCGCCTTCCCTGTTTGCGAACCTCACCCCGGATTGCAAACCCATCGCCAGCAGGAGCAGACGGTACAGTGCCCAGGATCGGATCTTTATTAGGTCAGAGGTCCAAAGGCTACTGAGGGAAGGAGTCATTGAAGCTAGCAACAGTCCCTGGAGAGCTCACGTAGTGGTGGTAAAGACCGGGTAAAAGCATAGGATGGTCATCGACTACAGTCAGACCATCAACAGGTTTACGCAGCTGGACACGTACCCTCTCCCCCGCATATCCGACCTGGTAAACAGGATTGCGCATTACAAGGTCTTCTCCACGGTGGATCTTAAGTCCACCTACCACCAGCCCCCCATCTGCACTAGTGACCGCAAATACACTGCCTTCGTGGTAGACGGGCGGCTCTATCACTTCTTAAGGCTTCCCTTCGGTGTCACCAACGGGGTCTCGGTCTTCCAGCGCGAGATGGACCGAATGTTTGACGGTACGGTTTACGGGCAACATTCCCGTATCTCGATAATGTCACCATCTGCGGCCACGACCAGCAGGACCACGACACCAACCTCCGAAAACTCCTCCAGACCACAAAGATCCTTAACCTTACATACAACAAGGACAAATGCGTGTTTAGCACTGACCGCCTAGCCATCCTCGGCTACGTAGTACGAAATGGAGTTATAGTCCCCTATGGAATTCCCTCTCCCTCACTGCTCCAAGGCCCTGAAGCGCTGCCTAGGCTTTTCAGTTACTATGCCCAGTGGGTCCCCAATTATGCAGACAAGGCCCGTCCCCTGATCCAATCCACAGCTTTTCCCCTGTCGATAGAGGCCCGACAGGCCTTCAGCCACATCAAAACGGACATTGCAAAGGCCATGATGCATGCCATTGACGAGTCCCTCCCCTTCCAGGTCGAGAGCGATGCGTCTGACGTAGCTCTGGCGGCCACCCTCAACCAAGCGGGCAGACCCGTGGCCTTCTTCTCACGTACCCTCTATGCTTCCGAAATCCGCCACTCCTCAGTCGAAAAGGAGGCCCAGGCCATAGTAGACGCTGTGTGACATTGGAGGCATTACCTGGCTGGCAGGAGATTCACTCTCCTCACTGACCAACGTTCGGTTGCTTTCATGTTCGATAATGCACAGCGGGGCAAGATAAAAAACGATAAGATCTTGCGGTGGAGGATCGAACTCTCCACCTACAATTACGAGATCTTGTATTGTCCCGGGAAGCTAAACTAGCCTCCTGATGCCCTGTCCCGCGGCACATGTGCCACCGCACTAGTGGACCGCCTCCGAGCCCTCCACGAGGACCTCTGCCACATGGGGTCACCCACTTTTTCCACTTTATTAAGGCCCAAAACCTGCCCTACTCCATCGAGGAGTTCAGGACAGCCAGCAGGGAGTGCCAAATCTGCGCGGAGTGCAAACCACACTTCTACCAGCCAGAGAAAGCGCACCTGATAAAGGCTTCCCGTCCCTTTGAACACTTCAGCATGGACTTCAAAGGCCCCCTCCCCTCCACCGACCGCAACAGTACTCCCAGTTCCCATTCGCCATCCCCTGCCCCGACATGGCGCAACCACCGTCATCAAGGCCCTCCATAGCATCTTTGCACTGTTCGGGTTCCCCGCTTACATACATCGTGATAGGGGTCCTCCTTTATGAGCGACGAACTGCGTCAATTCCTGCTCAGCAAGGGCATTGCCTCGAGCAGGACGACCAGTTACAACCCCCGGGGTAACGGACAGGTAGAGAGGGAGAACGGAACGGTCTGGAAGACCGTCCTACTGGCCCTACGCTCCAGGAATCTCCCAGTCTCCCGCTGGCAGGAAGTCCTCCCAGATGCCCTCCACTCCACCCGGTCACTGCTTTGTACTACAACTAACCAGACACGTCACGAACGTCTCCTTGTCTTCCCCAGGAAGACCTCCTCTGGGACCTTGCTCGCGACCTGGCTGGCAGCACACGGACCCATCCTGCTCCGAAAACACGTGTGGGCGCACAAGTCGAACCCGTTGGTCGAGAGGGTCCATCTTCTCCACGCTAACCCCCAGTATGCCTACGTGGCGTACCCCGATGGCCGAGAAGATACGGTCTCCCTACAAGACCTGGCGCCCGCCGGAGCCCCACACACACCCCAGCCACCAGTCCCACCCACCCTTCCACCAGTGCAGCTTACAGGAGGAATCGGCCCTCCCACCGGCCCCTTCTAGACCCCCCCCCACCCACCGATGCCCCCCGCAGATGCTCTCTTCCCAGGTCAACCGTTTTCCCCACCAGCGCCGTCTAGGGGTGTCGAAGCTGCCACAGAGATCGAGGCCACGCTCCCGGAGTCACAGACGCCCGAGCCTCCACCGGAGTCACCACCGAAGCTTCGACGATCACAGAGGACGACCAGGGCACCCGATCGTCTGATTGCTTCATTTTAAAGTGTCTAGCTAATTATGAATCATAAATTGTAAATAGTCAATAGAATTGTAAATAGTTACAAAATGCTGTACGGAGGTATTACGGTACCTCCATAACTATAATTCTACCACGTTACCATGTTGTGATATCAGGCCACCACCCCCGCCGGACTCTTTTTTAACAGGGGGTGAATGTGGTAGTCTGTGTAGAGGTATTACGGTACCTGGTAATGCTGGAACATCATTGGTAGATATTGTATGCTTCCTATTGGTCAAGCTGTATGGTAGCTCCGCCCCGCTAGGCGGGGTATAAGAACCCGTGCCGCCCCAGCAACCTTCATTCTGTACCTGAGCTGCGGGGAAAACATGTAGCTTTTTAAAGCCTTCAGTTGGACTACAACCTCGCTTTAGCCGTCATTGATCGTGCATCACTCATCATTTGGGGTGACATGGTACCACAGTGGTTAGCACGGTTGCTTCACAGCTCCAGGATCCCAGGTTCGATTCCTGACTTGGGTCACTGTCTGTGCGGAGACTGCATTTTCTCTCTGTGTCTGTGTAGGTTTCTTCCGGGTGCTCCGGTTTCCTCCAAACATGTGCAGGTTACGTGGATTGGTCATGCTAAATTGCCCCATAGTGTCCAAACGTTAGTGGTATTGCTGGGTTACGGGGATAGTGTGGAGGTGTGGGCTTAGGTAGGATGATCCTTCAGGGGCCGGTGTAGACTCGATGGGCCGAATGGCCTCCTTCTGCCCTGTAAATTCTATGACTAATGACTAAGTGGTGACCAACTCCATGACGGTACTTGTGGATACACCAAAGATGTAGCATTTGCTGTCTCAGTTTTCACTGCAGCTCAGGCAGAAGCCAGTCAACATCTCAGTGGAAACTCAAACTGAGTTCATGATATCTATGTTTATTGCCATGCAAGTCCAGGCTTGCTAGTATGAAGACATTATAGCTGTGGATGTCAGTGTTCCAAGGTGTTTGCAGGCTCTTACAGCAGTCCAGCAATCTGTGATCCAGTAAATTACTGGGATTTCTGAGCCTTGTCCCCGGAACAATGACTGTGGTTCCACGGTGCACGAACCATTGGTGCTTCTCAGCCAGAAACCTTTGTCTGCTGCTGCCTATTCTGGGAAGGTACAATCTGAAGCCTGGTTCTCAAGAATCAGAGCTGCTCTCAGATGTCCTGAAGTGGACCAAAAATCACATGCGTGCAGCCAATGCGTAACTGGGAATTCTACTAGCCTGGCAAAGTCACTTTCTTGTTTCTCTCTACTAAGAGAGAAAACTCCTGGCCTTTTCCACCTCCTTGATGCAGTGATATATGACAATCTGTGAAATGTCAAAAATATCAGTTTCTTCAATCTAGAAGAATGTGGTGGCATAGAAATTGAGGGCCTTGATTATCTTCACAGCTGCTGACAGTGTCACCTTCACTCTGCTGTGAGGCTGCAGGTCTGGTTGTCAGAGGGTGCACAGTTTGATGGAACACAGACATCTCATACACTGCTCCTGACTGAGGTGGAAATAGGAGAAGTGCTCTATGAAGATCCTTGGTGGGGAAGACATTCTACTGAGGACTCCCTTCCTCCTCCCTCATTGTGCAGCTTCCCCCCCCTATTGCCTGTGATCCATCTCTCTGCAAGAAAGGTATCTGAAACTATAATCCCATTACTGCAGTCAGCCTTTCTCCTTACAGGCCTTCCAACTCCTATGACTTAATTGTCAGAGACCAGCACCCTTGTGAATCCATAAACTTGTGTCAACTTCTAGGTGGCACGGTGGCACAGTGGTTAGCACTGCTGCCAACAGCACCAAGGACCCGAGTTCAATTTCAGCCTTGGGTGACAGTCTGTGGGGAGTTTGCACTTTCTCCCCATGCCTGTGTGGGTTTCCTCCAGATGCTCCGGTTTTCTCCCACAGTCCAAAGATGTAAAGCTTAGGTCAATTGGTTATGCTAAAATTGTCCCTTAGTGTCCAAAGTTGTGCAGGTTAGGTGGGGTTATGGGGAGAGGGCAGGGGAGTGGGCCTAGTTGGGTGCCCTTTCAGAGGGTCGGTACAGAATGGCCTCCTTCTGCACTGTAGGGATTCTCTGATTCTGCAATAACACAGTAAATCCATACGCTCTGCACTTCACCTAACAGTGTACGGTGATCCCATTAAAAAGTGCCAATGAGGTTACTTCATGCACTTAAATGTCAGCTGGGATCAATTAAGTTCAGACCTGAACAGGGCATAAGAGGTGCAAAATGGCATATTAGGTGTAATGATCCATCCCTCTGCATGCTTTGGTGCATATGTGGTATGATCACACATTGGCACCTCTACAGCAATAGTGCACTGTGTGGGCCACACTGTAAGTGGTTGGAAGCGCTCCAGCTGACATTTTTAGAGTTCTGGGCTTCTGTAGCACAAGCACCAGCGAACTCGTGGAGATGGATTTCATGGTTCAGGGTTTTTTGTTTATTCCTCCAATTTGTTTTCTAGGTTCAAAAGGGAAGTAACCTAGGGCAGCACGGTGGCGCAGTGGCTGAGTCCTGCTGCCTCATGGCGCCGAGGTCCCAGGTTCGATCCCGGCTCTGGGTCACTGTCCGTGTGGAGTTTTCACATTCTCCCCGTGTTTGCGTGGGTTTCTCCCCCACAACCCAAAAGATGTGCCGGCTAGGTGGATTGGCCATGCTAAATTGCCCCTTAATGGGAAAAAAATGAATTGGGTACTCTAAAAAAAATTTTTTTATAAAGAAGTAACCATTAAGATGGCTTGCATATTGTGCACAAGCACTTCTCCCAAAATAGTTTCTGAGAATTGCAGTACAGTGATAGATATAGTTAAAATGGAAAGGCTCCGCTGAAAAATTCACATCTGCATGGACATGGGCACTGAACTTTGTGCTTTGTCTCAGCGACATGCACGAAGAAAGGAACGTCAGACAGAGCTGCAATGTTTGAATTTTAATGTAATTGTAGTCAGAAAATTCTGAAATTATATCTGCCAGAATTATAATTGTCTCCTTGTTTCAATTCACTTAACACTTAACCAAATTTCAGCCCTGAAGGAGGGATATGACACCTGTCACAAGCCTCAAAACCACACATAATTATACACACAAGTGCACCCGCAGGCAGTGGGGGCACAGCAGCAATGAGGTCTTTCTGATTATAATATATAATAATACTACTTGAGATATGGAAAAGTCAGTGGGAAACAAGGAGCAAAAAGAAAAAAAAATCAGCTCCAGGGTCTGCATATATCTGATGATAACTCTCAATGTACTCAAATGGGCATTTAGAACAAAGAACAATTAATTCTAGACCTCATTCCCAGTTGGTATCATTATTGTGCAGAGCTGTTTTGTAAAAATATAACTCCTCACTGTAAGTTATTATTATCATAGAAGCAATGAATTAAAATGTGTATTAGTCCTCAACATACTACAAGGTGTGAATCACACATTATTCAAATAGTGCTAATTGGAATAATTGTCTGTATAAAACATATGCCAACTGCTTTTGTTTGTTGAACACATGCTCCATATACACAATAAAGTTAAAGGTTTGACAAGATTACTGTATATGGGCCAGGCCTTCATTTTCCATATTTGTCTGCATTACCCGTGGTTAATGAGGATGAATGCATATTTAGCAAACTGACTCTGTCTCGATATTGGATATAATAGGACCACATAAGTCATGAGGGTTTCTATGTTTGTTGTAGGAGAATTGTTTTCTAATCCGCAGTATTGTTGAGGAGCCTTTTATTCATATCGTAAGTGAATTCCCCACAGTTTTCCATCCATCAATTTTCATCCGACATACTCCCTGTTGGCAAGCCACCTTGAGGGAGAGAGTAATATATTTTTTTAAATTTAGAGTGCCCAATCATTTTTTTCCAATTAAGGGGCAATCCACCTACCTGCACATCTTTGGGTTGTGGGGGCGAAACGGGGAAAATGCGCAAGCTCCACACAGGCAGTGACCCGGGGCCGAGATCAAATCTGGGTCCTCAACGCTAACAGGGCAGTAGTGCTAACTATTATGCCACCGTGCCGCCCCTGAGAGTAATTTTTTTTTAAATTGGCCCTTAGGTATTGATTACTAACAATCAAACTGGTAAACTGGCAGCTGGCAATTTGACTGGATAGGCAACCACCTGACATTTAAACCAACTGTTCATTTTGTAAGTGTAGCCTGTTTTCTGATTTTTCAAAGGTTCTAAATAAAAACAGCATTAAATACGGACATCGTTTAATTAAAAATTTCATACCACTAAATTTAACGATAATGGACTGAAACTTGCTGGGCTTTAGATATCAAACTCTCAGCACTCTTACACCTCCTCATCCACGCACAACTTCAGGAAGAGTACAGAATGAATTAATGAAGAAATCTTGACGTTGCGGTCTGTAATCCACAGCTCCACCACAGGCTGCACTGTGGACACTCTCCCAGAGTCAGCAGCAACTCAAACAAGGACACTTTTTCATTCTCAGGTCACGACAAAAAACGGCAATAAAAAATTGCCCTGTTCAATCAGGTGTAACTGGATTTTTAATCCAATCGAACGGAAAAGTTTTGAAGTGTCATTTGATCTGTTGGCGAGTTCCCCACCACTATCTAATAACACTTTGCACCACACAAGTGCCAGGCAATGAGCATTTACGATAAGAGAGGATCTAACCATCGCCCCTTGACATTCAATGGCATTACCTTCGCTGAAACCCCCACAATCAACATCCTGGGGGTTACTATTGATCAGAAACTGAACTGGGCTAGCCATGTTAATACTGTGGCTATCAGGGCAGATTAAAGGCTAGGGATCCTACAGCGAGTAATTCACTTCCTGACCCCCACATAGCCTGTCCACAAGGCACACGTCAGGGGTGTAATGGAATACTGTCCACTTGCCTGGATGAGTGCAGCTCCAACAACACTCAAGAAGCTTGACGCCATCCAGGACAAAGTAGCCTTCTTGATTGCTCCTCCCTCCATAAACATTCAAACCCTCCACCACCGACGAACAGTGACAGCCATGTGTACCATCTACAAGATGCACTGCAGTAACTCACCAAGGTTCCTTAGATAGTGCATTCCAAACCCATGACCACTACCATCTGGAAGGACAAGAGCAGCAGATGCCAGGGAACCCCACCAGCTGGAGGTTCCCCTCCATGTCACGCACCACCCTGACTTGGAAATATATTTCCGTTCCTTCACTGTCGCTGGGGCAACACACTGAACTCTCTCCCTAACAGCATAGTGGGTGTACCTACACCTCAAGGACTGCAGCAGTTCAAGAAGGCAACTCGCCACCACCTTCTGAAGGGCAACTAGGGTTGGGCAATAAATGCTGCCCTAACCAGGGACACCCACATCCCGTAAATTAATTTAAACAACCTGGGGCGTGATTTAATGGAAAGGTTTAATGGAAAGTGTGCTCGCGAGCAGCAAGTGCCGCGAGCTTCTCGACTCTTGGCCCGGCGAGGCCATCACCGCTATAAAACATTAATTGGACACTTAACGAGGCCCCACGGGCTTCACGTCGCAAATTACTGTCCCGCCAGCTGAGATTCGCTGGGAGCGCACCACTTAACAGTTCCTGCATAGCCAACCCTACACAACCCGCAGCCATGCCACCGAGGAAGCAAGCCCCACGATTCGGGGATGTCGACCTGGCCAGACTGTTGGACACGGGAGAGGTCAAATGGATTACCCTTTTCCCCCGAGGGTCTTGGAGGGTCAGCCACGGGGCAGCCAGTGCCACCTGGAAGGAAGTGGCAGTGGCCGTCAGCTTGGGGAGCATCAGCAGGAGGTGCCGGAAGAAGATGAATAACCTCCACTGGGCCACAGGGGTGGGTTGGCACCGGCCCCCAACACCCTCCCCCGCATGCATGTGCCAGGCACCTCCCCCACTTTCCGTGCCCCAGACACTGATGTCCAGCTGTGCTTTTCCATACTCTCCATTACCTCCCAAACTCCCCACCCCTCCACTACTCCTCACCCCTCCACTACTCCTCATTCCCCCATCTTCCCCATCCTCCCCAAACTCCCCACCCCCCACTACTTCCTATCCCCGCACTACTCCACATGGCCCCATACTCCCCAAAGTCCCCAACCCCCCCATAAGACCCATCCACCCCCACCGAAACCACCTCCACCCACACGATGAATGACGTGTGCAGCTCACGATCCCCCCCCCCCCCCCCCCCCCGCTAAGTCCAGAAGACGTTGGCCCACAACAGATGGTAAAAGGCCCAGATTGGTGTCTGGGTGCCGGACATTAGAGTCCTCACCCCCTATGAGGAACGGGCCCTGGAGGGCGAGGACACATCGGTCACCAACGGTGGCGTACAGCGCAGAGGTGAGTTTTCACCGGCCCCCACCCAGATAACCTGTCACATGTGAGTTGTTAATGCCATGCAGACTGACCTATCCCTCCCACTGACTACATGTCCATTATCCCACAGGATCCTCATCCGATGGTGCTGGCACGTCCGAGGTGGTTCCCCCATCTTGCTTCCCATGAGCACACCGCAGAGGGAGGTCCGAGGAGACCACTGTCATCTCCACCAGCGCAGAAACACACACCTCAGTGGGCGATAGTAGTGGTCAGGCTTCTGGGGCACATTCTGGTGAGCACCTCACAGCAGGTGGAGGCAGGAACACCAAGGCGAGACAGCAGTCGGAGGTCTGCTGGATCCCAAGCCCCAGCTGGCTCTCAGTCCAATGCAGAGCCTATGGACCAGGTTTACTCGGAACCTATGGAGTCAATAGGGTGCAGCTGTGATATTCACAGGGGGAAGTCACGACCATCGAGCAGGCCCATAGCCGACTGGAGGAGTCCCAGAGGCTATGGGCACAGGAGATGGCACAGGCAATGCGTGACACTGAGACCAACACTGCTAGGATAGTGACCACAGTGGAGAGCATGGTGCACAATGCAAGCAGCATGAGTGGTGGTGTCCAAGGCGTCGCACAGTTAGTGACGGCCATGGCTGAGGGTCTCGGCAGCATGAACCAGTCGTTGGTGGACGAGAGCCAGTACCAGGTGGACCTTGATGAGGTGCTGAGACTCATGTCCCAGACTCAGGTGGGCATTGAGAGACCCTCCAGAGCATTTCCCGGTTGCAGTGGAAAGTGTCCCATTATCATGGGGGCATTGCCGAGGCACCGTGGAGCATGTCCCAGTCACTGAGGAGCATCGTCGAGGGCGTCAACAATGCTGCAGACACTGGGGAGCCACCAGGGCTCGCAGAGCCAAATGCAGCAGGGGCAGCCAGCGCTTGATCCAGCTACCCTTCCATCCCGAAGTGAACCAATGGCCATATGGGCACATTCACCGGAGACCCATCACCCTGTCAGCGGTGTGTCTCGGAGTCAGCATCCGGAACAGCATGGCACGTTGGAGCATGTGCCACAGCCAAGTGCGCGGGAACCCTCTGGCCTCAGGGGCCTAAGAGGATGCCTGCGAGGGGCATCGAAGGCCAAGGGAAGCAGTAGGCAGCTGACTGCCTCCACCTCTGATGTGCATCCTGGGGACACACATAGGTGCAGCGGTAGAGCACAGAAGGACGAGGATCACTGGGAGGGCATGGTGGGGGAAGGTGGGTAGTGGGTAACAGGGGGAGGGTGCGATGGGGAGGGAAAGGATGGAGCGAGTGGTCAGGAGGGGTGGGGAGAGTGGGACGGCACCATCAGAGGATTGGAGCAGTGTACCATTACAAATCATTGAACTTGACAAATATGACACCTCTGACACTTTCTTCCACAATGCGGGCCGGGCAATCCCCTGTCCCAGCTCCCCGTCCTACCCCCTGGGTGTGAGCGAGCAGTCAGCAGACAGGCAAGAGTCAAACTATGGCATAGATTGAGGAGCATCAACACTCGTCTCTCAGCAGGTTATCACCACCCCCCCTGCCCTCGACAGTGAACCACTGACAGTGCCGATACAGTACATCACCCTGAAGTGATGTTATTCAGATACTGGGTGGAACAGGGTGGAGGGAGGGAAAGGGATGAGGAACCCTACGTGCTCTTATCCCACGTACCCCCGCGTTGGAGATCTCTACTGCCTCCCTAAAATCCACAAGGCCAACAAACCAGGCTGTCCTATCATATCAGATAATGGGGCCCTGTGCGAGAACCTCTCTGGCTACATCGAGAGCATTATGAACCCCATCGTACAAGGAACGCCCAGCTTCTTACACAAACTCAGCATCCATGGACCAGTTGAATCTGGAACATTCCTCGTCACAATGAACATATCGACATGCTCCACCAGCATCCCCCATGATGACGGTATTGCTGCTACAGTGTCAGTACTTAACACCGACAACTGCCAATCTCCAGACACAATTCTACAACTCATCCGCTTCATTCTGGATCACAACGTCTTCACCTTCGACAACAAGTTCTTCATCCAGACACATGGAACAGCCATGGAGACCAGATTCGCACCTCAATATGCCAACATCTTCATGCTCAAGTTCAAACAAGACCTTTTCACTGCACAGGACTTTCAACCGATGCTATACACCAAATACATCGATGACATTTTTTTCCTTTGGACCCACGGCGAAGAATCACTGAAACGACTACACAATAACATCAATAAGTTCCATCCCACCATCAGACTCACCATGGACTGCTCTCCAGAATTGGTTGCATTCTTGGAACACGCCATTGTCAGGGGGGTGGAACTCGGAAGTGCTGGTGGCTGCCATCACCAGGTCGACACCCAGCACCCCCTCCTCCCGGTCGGTGCCTATAGGATCCTGGGGTTCACCTCGGGATGAGATGGAGCCCCAGCTTCCCCTGCGTCATCTGGCTCTGCCAGCCCTGGCGACTCCCCAATCTCTGCAGCATGGTGTTGACACCCTCAGTCATGCTCCTCAGTAACTGGGACATGCTCTGGAGTGCCCTGGCAATGCCCTCCTGTGACTGGGACACGTTACTCAGTGACCAGGACATGCTCTGCAATGCCTTGGGAATTCCCACCTGGGACTGGGACATGCTTCACAGCACCTCATCAAGGTCCACCAGTGGTTGATGTCCCCCAGCGAGCGGGACATGCTGCCGAGGCTCTCAGCCATGGCCATCACTGATTGAGCCATGCCTTGTACTCCTCCACTCATGCTGCCGACGTCGTACACCAATCTCTCCTCTGCGGTTGCCACCCTGGCAGTGTCATGCATTGCCGGCACCATCTCCTGCACCTATAACATCTGGGACTCCTTCAATCAGCTATGGACCTGCTGAAGGGTCACTAACATCCCCCTCTGAATTTCACGGCCGCACTCTATCATCTGCATTAGCTCCAGGCAAGCCTGTGCCAGAGGCTCAACAACATTGACTGGGACCCAGCTGGGCCCTGGGATTCAGCAGACCTCATCTGCTGGCTTGCCTGGGCATTCCTGCTTCCATATGTGCATCTGCAGCTGTGTCGAGCTCACCAGATTCTGCCCCAGAACCGCTAACGTTTCCCACCGAGGTGCGTGTCTGTGCACTGGTGGAGGGTGGGATGAGAGCTGCTCCGCGACTATTATGGTTGCATCCTCAGAGCTCTCCTCCGGGGTGTTCCCTTGGGAGGCGGAGGCGGGCAACCCAGATGGGTCGAGCCATCGCCTGCAGGTCCTGTGGGAGAATGGACATGTGGTCAGTGGGTGGGATGGGTATGGCATTAGCAATTAATGTTTGGCAGGTCATCTGAGTGGGGCCGGTGCATCCTCATCTCTGCGCTGTACTGGGCAGCATGGTGGTCCAGTGGTTAGCACAGCTGCCTCATGGCGCCGAGGTCCCAGGTTCGATCCGGACTCTGGATCTCTGTCCCTGTGGAATTTGCACATTCTCCCTGTGTTTGAGTAGGTTTCGCCCCCACAACCCAAAATATGTGCAGGGTAGGTGGATCGGCCGTGTTAAAATTGCCCCTTAATTGGAAAAAATGAATTGGCTGCTCTAAATTTTTAAATAAAGTTTTTTTTAAAAAATCTCTGCGCTGTATGCCGACCTCCACGGCGGTCACTTATCTGTCCTCATCCACCCTCGCGACCTCCAGGGCCTGTTCCTCATAGGGGATAAGGACTCGGATGTCCGGCACCCCTCCACCCATCTGGGCCCTCTCCCGTCTGCTATGGGCCAACTTCTCCTGCGGAGACATGTTAGTCGCACGCATGGTTACTCTTGTGGGGGGGAAGGGGCGTGGGGAGACATGCCATAATGGGGGGGATGGGGGTAGATGGGGGGGGAGAATTATGTGGTGTGAGGGGGGAAAGGGGATCCAGTGTAAACTCACCCGAGTGGCCCGGTGGAGGTCGTTAACCTTCTTACGGCACTGGGTGCCGGTCCTCCTGATCACGCTCCTCGAACTGACGGCCGCTTCCACTTCCTCCGAGGCGGCGGTGGCTGCCCTGTGGCTGACCCTCCTGGACCCGTGGGGGGAATAGGACATCCCGCCTGGCCTCCACTTTGTCCAGCAGCCATCCCAGGTCAGCATCACCAAAAGCATGTAGTTGGTCTCTGTGGCGGCATGGCTGCAAGCGGAGTGGGGTTGGCTGTGCAGGAGCAGTTTAAGTGCTGCCATCACTTGTTATCGGGGGCTGGCAAGCGCGATCCTGGGCGAATCTGCCGGCGAACCATGATTTCAGGCGGGAATCCCGTGGGGCCTTGTTATGTGGGCCAATTAATATTTTGTAGCAGTGATGCCATCACCAGGTTGAGCTTAGGGGAAATTGCGCCATTTCCTGCTTGGTACCACACTTGGAACCATTTCCATTAAATCGTGCCCATAAAATGTGACCGTAAATTCTGATGAGATGCCAAATTTTATCACAAGAATATAAAGGTGAAGAAACATGAGTGCAATTATACAGAGCACTGCACAGACTTCATTTGGTGTATTCGGGTTGAATCAAACTGATTAGAATGGATGGTCATTAAAGCTTTAAAGGCTTTTCCACAGTGACGGTGAAGCCAAAATTTATTTCACGTGTAATTAAATCTAAAAAACAGAAGGTAGAAAACATGTCTTAATATTTTCTTCTTTATTGTTAAGAATATAATAGAGGGGACATGTTACTGTATGTATGATGTTATGCGGAATAACATCCCTAATCTGTAGTCGGACCACACTGTTCTATTATATTTTCATATATGTTTATACTCCAGCAACTGGTTTTTCTGCAATAAAAATGCTGATTATATTTTATAGGCTTGAAACCTACGATGCTCTGATACCATTTGATTTCAAAACAGGAGCGTCATTCGCAAGCTCAAAGTACATTGGTAAGCAAGTATAGAATTAATGACGTACTGTTGATTATGTACCATAATGCTGTTACTAATGGCTGCTATGAGGTTTCCTTCGATTGTGAGTGAAGAAGGCATTAATAGTGATGGTCACATTAGCACAATATTGTGGTGCTGAATGGTAGGCCATTTGCATATGAATTTCTCACATAATGCATCAACTTCGACATTTGCTGACAGTATCAAATTGGTTTGAGTACCCCTAACATTGCTCTGACTTCAATTGAAAGGAAAAAATTGTTTATAGGCAGCTAAGTGTTAAAATTATCCCCAGGGAGTTTCTACTTTTGTCATTGAGAAAAGGCCTTTTGCAGTTGGAGAAAAATAAATTACATTTTTCTTTTGCCTGAGGATATTTCAAAACCCTCTCAGCCAGTTAATTACTTTTAATGTTTAGTCATTGTTAGTTTGTAAGCAAACATGGCAGCAACTGATGAAACATCAATGGACAGTCACCCAGGCTGTTCTGACCTGGTGATGCTGACCTGGGATGGCTACTGGACAAAGTGGAGGCCAGGCGGGATGCCCTATTCCCCCACGGGTCCAGGAGGGTCAGCCACAGGGCAGCCAATATCTTTTAGGGAAGGAAATCTGCCGTCCTTACCCGGTCTGGCCTACATGTGACTCCAGACCCACAGCAATGTGGTTGACTCTCAACTGCCCTCTGAAATGGTGTTGCGAGTCACTCTGTTCAAGGGTAATTAGGGTTGGGCAACAATGCTGGCTTTGTCAGCAATGCCCACATCCCATGAAAGAATAAATTTGACACAATCCAATGCCTATATTTTTCATTGTCACTTTCATATCACCTGCTTCCTTTGTGAAAACAGATGCAAAGTACTCATTTAATAATTCAATAACTCTGCCTTTACATGAAGATGTAAAGACCCCTCTGGGTCCTAAAGTAGACACAACTTTTTCCCTAGCCATTCACTTCCAGTTTGTAGGGGAGTAATTCATTTTGCAAAGCAGACTATATCGAATCCCAGGGCTAGTCAGTGGGTTTCTTCAAACGATATTAATGAAGTACGGCACTTGGGTGTAACGGTGCACTTTCACAGACTTGATTCGTGAACACAAAATATATTTAATAATATGTATTATCCAGCAGCCTCATGGCTGCAGCTTGCTCCCAAAATGTCTCTGGGAAATAGTGCTGCCCACAGTGTGATGGAAAGAGACATATGACCTGAGGCAAGAGTCAATTGTGAACGACAGAGAACAGTGTTTAAGTGTCGATGGTAGCCATGATGTGGAGATGCCGGCGTTGGACTGGGGTGAGCACAGTAAGAAGTCTTACAACACCAGGTTAAAGTCCAACAGGTTTGTTTCGATGTCACTAGCTTTCGGAGCGCTGCTCCTTCCTCAGGTGAGAAGGAGCAGCGCTCGGAAAGCTAGTGACATCGAAACAAACCCGTTGGACTTTAACCTGGTGTTGTAAGACTTCTTACTGTGTTTAAGTAAGCATAGGGTTAACTCACAGCTTGGGCCACACCCCGTCTTTCTGTACATAATAATGTAGTACCAATAAACGTTTAAATATTCAACCATACAAGACTCAACCTCTGTGAGATTAACTGAAGATAGAACATGGTGACAGCTAATGGAAAAAAACAGAATCTCCAAAGCTGCAGCAGAAAACGTAACATTGGAAAACTAAAGAAACAGCATTCTGACCTGTTGAAAGCACCTGAAGTGAAGACATAGAAGAAAATCACCTGAAAGAAGCTCCTTTACTAAATTATTCTAAGTAGAAAAGCAGAAGAAAATATATCCACTATGCAGCTGAGGACTGCACAAGATCTCATCGAGGCAACAGAGTTTAGAGTCAAATGACCTAACGGAAGTGAGAAAAAAATCAAGTTCTAAGCCGCGACTAGTTTAAAATGATTCAGTGCTGTAAAAAATAGTTAAAGCAACCGGTTTCTGAAAGCAGCATGGGCACCCTGGGTTCAGAATCGATGCCATACCACATGGTGGCCGAGCTCGTTGTAAAGGAAAGTAGAAGTAGAAAGTTTAAAAACCTCAACCAAAGCCAGGAATCAACTACAAAACAACCCAGCATCCTTCAATATCACAGGGAATGCCCAGAATAGTTGATTGGGTAAATCTCAAGGCTCAGACATGTAATTTTACAACTTTGCAAGCGTAGATGATCTGCAGTCACATTGTGTTCAGGATTAGTAATGACAAACTTCGGGAGAGATTTTTGGGGAGAATGAACTCCAGCTCGATGATGCCATTAAAATTTGCCATGCCAGCGAGCTAACTGCACAGCAGATTAGCATTCTAAACCTAAAGAAATTTGTCGCGAAGATCGGAGAGGCAACCGCTATTAGTGCTGTGGTGGACCCTAAAGCAAAACGTGGTCCCAGCAGCGGCGGCCATTTTAAGTGACCAACCGAAATCACCATTTTATGCAAGCGATGTGGCAACAAGGAGAAACAGGAGAGCTTTGCCGAAGGTGAAGATTCAGCAACCCTTTGTTTTAGAATCGCAGGATCATATTGAAGGCAATTAAGGACAACTGTGTTGTGTTATGCTTCTTCAAGTAGCATTGTGGTAGTCACGACTGATGTATATATTAGGTGATTTGTGGTAAGGCCCTGTACTACAGGTAAGGGGGTAGTTCCCTGCCTGCTGGCTCCGCCCAGAAGGCGAAGTATAAATATGTGTGCTCCCATACAGCAGCCATTTCGCCAGCTGCTGTAGGAGGCCACACATCTTAGTGTAATAAAGCCTCAGTTGCATTCAACTCTCGGCTTTGTGTAATTGATCGTGCATCAATTTATTACACTAAAGTTTTCAGAAGATGGACCTCCACATCAAGCCGGATTGCCTGCAGCTGTATCCGCAATCAGGCAACGCCAAAAAGGACTTCGAACATTAGCTCGCCTGTTTCGAAGCTTACATCAGGTCTGCACCAGACCCAATTCCGGAAGCTCAGAAGATTCAGATCCTCTACACGCGGCTGAGCTCCAACGTCTTTCCACTTATCCAGGACGCGCCGAACTACGACGAAGCCATGGCGCTACTGAAAGAAAACTACGCTCAGTGGACTAACACGCTTTACGCCAGACACATCCTCTCCATGCGCAGTCAACTCCCTGGTGAGTCAGTAGAAGACTTCTGGCGTGCTCTAATTCCCCTAGTCGGAGATTGTGACTGTCAGGCCGTCACGGCCACGGAACACTCGAACTTGCTTATGAGGGACGCTTTTGTTACGGGGATAGGGTCAGATTACATGTGCCAACGCCTTTTAGAAGGGGCCATGCTCGCCAAAAAGCTTGCGCTCTCGCTGACGGTCACCTCGCGCAACATCCAGGCCTACACCCCCGGCCGCGCGGCCCACCCCTCCTATGCATCGTGGACTCCGCAGACGGCTGCCCCATCGGGGACCCCACTCAGCCAACCCCACACCTGTGCCGCGCGGCAGCCAACCAACTCGGGGGCCCCAAATGTTACCTCCGGACCAGGCAGCCAAAACACCTCCGACAACGCTGCCCGGCCAAAAGCGCCCTTTGCAAGGCCTGCGGCAAGAAGGGGCACTTCACGGCGGTGTGCCAGGCCCATTCAGTCACCGCTATTGTTCCGACCCCCCCCCCCGTACGGCCAGTGGGCGCCGCCATCTTCCCCTCCTCAGACCACGCACGGCCAGTGGGCGCCGCCAACTTCCTCTCCTTGGACCACGTGCGGCCCGTGGGTGCCGCCACCTTGTTCAACCCCCACCACGTGCGGCCCGTGGGCGCCGCCATCTTACCAGGACCCATGTCCCCCGGGCACCCCATCGTCTGCCACCATCGACGATCAGCCACGTCTCGCCTCGGTCACGATTGACCAGTCTCGCCCACACAATCTAGCAACCGCCTCTACAAACGTGAAAATCGATGGGCACGAGATCTCCTGCCTGCTGGACTCCGGGAGCACCGAGAGCTTCAATCATCCCGATACGGTAAGGCGCTGCTCCCTCGCGGTACACCCTGCCAATCAGAGAATCACCCTGGCCTCCATGTCCCACTCCGTGGTGATCCGGGGGACTGCATAGCCACTCCCACTGTCCAGGGCGTGGAGTTTGCCGGCATCCGCCTCTACGTCCTCCCCAACCTCTGCGCTGCCTTACTACTAGGCCTGGACTTCCAGTGCAACCTACAGAGCCTAACATTGAAATTCGGCGGGCCCCACTGTGTGCGGCCTCGCGACTCTAAAGGTCGACCCACCTTCCCTATTTGCAAACTTAACCCCAGATTGCCAACCCGTCGCCACCAGGAGCAGACGGTACAGCACCCAGGACAGGACCTCCATCAAGTCCGAAGTCCAGCGACTGCTTCGGGAAGGCATCATCGAAGTCAGCAACAGCCCCTGGAGAGCCCAAGTGGTAGTGGTGAAAACTGGGGAGAAACACAGAATGGTCGTGGACTACCATTGGTCGTGGAATACCGTGAATAGCAGCTCGACACATACCCCCTCCCACGCATATCTGAGATGGTCAATCAGATTGCGCAGTACCGGGTCTTCTCAACTATGGACCTTAAATCCGCCTACCACCAGCTCCCCATCCGTAAGGCGGACTGCCCATACACTGCCTTCGAGGCAGATGGCTGCCTTTACTGCTTTCTCAGGGTTCCTTTCGGCGTCACCAACGGGGTCTCGGTTTTCCAATGGGAAGTGGACCGAATGGTCGACCGGTACGGGCTGCGGGCCACTTTCCGGTACCTTGACAATGTCACCATCTGCGGCCACGATCAGCAGGACCATGAGGGCAACCTTGCCAAATTTCTCCGCACCATCACTCTCCTCAACCTCACTTACAACAAGGAGAAGTGTGTGTTCAGCACGAACCGCTTAGCCATCCTCGGCTATGTGGTCCAGAACAGAGTTCTGGGGCCTGATCCCGACCGCATGTGCCCCCTCATGGAACTCCCCCTTCCCCACTGCCCCAAGGCCCTCAAATGTTGCCCGGGGTTCTTTTCTTACTACGCCCAGTGGGCCCCAAATTATGCGGAGAAGGCCCGCCCATTCATCCAATCCACTCTTTTTCCCCTAACGGCCGAGGTTCACCAGGCCTTCAACCATATTAAGGCCGACATCGCCAAGGCCGCGATGCACGCAGTCAACGAGAGCGAGAGCGATGCATCAGACGTCGCTCTGGCCACTACCCTCAACCAGGCAGGCAGGCCCATGGCATTCTTTTCACGAATCCTTCAAGCTTCCGAAATTCGGCACTCCTCCATCGAAAAAGAGGCCCAAGCCATCGTTGAAGCTGTGTGACATTGGAGGCATTACCTGGCCGGCAGGAGATTCACTCTCCTCACTGACCAACGGTCGGTTGCCTTCATGTTTAACAACACACAGCGGGGCAAGATCAAGAACGATAAGATCTTGAGGTGGAGGATCAAGCTCTCCACCTACAACTACGTGATTTTGTATCACCCAGGTAAGCTCAACGAGCCCCCCGGTGCCCTATCCCGAGGTAAATGTGCCAGCGCATAGGTGGACTGACTCCGGACTCTGCACGACAACCTTTGTCACCCAGGAGTCACACGTTTGTACCGCTTCATCAAGGCCCGCAATCTGCCCTACTCCGTCGAGGAAGTCCGGGCAATCAACAGAGACTGCCAGGTCTGTGCGGAGTGCAAACCGCACTTCTACCAGCCAGACCGTGTGCGCCTGGTGAAGGCCTCCCGCCCCTTTGAACGCCTCAGCGTGGACTTCAAAGGGCCCCTCCCCTCCACCGGCCGTAACACGTACTTCCTCAGTAAGGTCAATGAGTACTCCAGATTCCCCTTCGCCATCCCATGCCCCGACATGACATCTGCCACCACCATCAAAGCCCTCAACACCATCTTCGCTCTGCTCGGCTTCCCCGCCTACGTCCACAGCGACAGGGGATCCTCATTCATGAGCGATGAGCTGCGTCAGTTCCTGCTCAACGAGGGTATCCAGCTATAACCCCCCGGGAAATGGGCAGGTGGAGAGGGAGAATGGGACGGTCTGGAAGGCCATCCAGCTGGCCCTACGGTCCAGAAATCTCCCAGCCTCCCGCTGGCAGGATGTCCTCCCCGACGTACTGCACTCCATTCGGTCGCTCCTATGCACTGCGACTAATGACACACCCCATGAATGTCTCTTTGCCTTCCCCAGGAAGTCCACCTCCGGGGTGTCGCTCCCGACTTGGCTCGCAGCTCCAGGACCCGTACTCCTCCGTAAGCACGTGCGACTCCACAAGGCGGACCCGTTGGTTGAAAGGGTACAGCTACTCCACTCCAACCCACAGTACACCTACGTAGCGTAACCAACAGCCGCCAAGATACTGTCTCCCTCAGGGACCTGGAACCAGCAGGATCCACACACACATACCCCTCTGAAACCGGCGCCACCCTCCCCTCCCCCGGCGTACCCAGCCACAACCCCCGCCACAGGACAATCCCTGCCTACGCCCGAGGATGAAGAGGATTTTGGCATGCTCCTGGAGTCACCGAGGACCAGACCGGCACCGGAATCGCCACCACTGCGGCGCTCCCAACGGCAGATGAAGGCTCCGGACCGACTGAACCTGTAACTTGATCTGGACTCTTAAACCATCATCCTTCTGTATAATTCTCCTGCACCCCTGCTGGACTCAATTTTTTTCTCTCTGTATTTTAAAACATGTACTTGTGTATTTTTCTCCACCACCCCCACCAGACTCAATTTTAACAGGGGGTGAATGTGGTAGATGTATAGATTAGGTGATTTGTGGTAAGGCCTGTACTACAGGTATGGGGGTAGTTCCCTGCCTGCTGGCTCAGCCCAGAAGGCGGAGTATAAATATGTGTGCTCCCATACAGCAGCCATTTCGCCAGCTGCTGTAGGAGGCCACACATCTTAGTGTAATAAAGCCTCAGTTGCATTCAACTCTCGTCTTTGTGTAATTGATCGTGCATCAAGCATAAGCTGCTTCCTTGATGTATACTCTGACAAAGGAAGGTTCAGACTTGGAGATAGGTTTAACACATTTATTGTATAGTTAACAATTCTCCAACTTGAGTTCGACTCTCCTGCTAATCTTACTATAGTAACTCAATCTAACTAACCAGTCTGCTCTAATCCATGCAGTGGGTGTGATGCTTCCTGATCTGTTCTTGTCTCTCTGAGTGTCGCCTGTGGAAAGAGAAAGAGCATGTGTGCCCTGTCCTTAATGTAGGTGCCCTGTCCTTTTATATGGGTAGCCCCCTTGTGGTAATGTCACCTCTGGGTGTCTTGACTGCCCATTGGTCGTGTCCTATCTTACTGACCCATTGGTTGAATGTCTGTGTGTTATGATGTCTCTGGTCTACACTCTAGTGTTTACTTGGTTGCAGTGTTGCAGTGTACCTACATTAACACCTTGTGTATTTACAGTGATGCATATCACCACATCCCCCCTTTCTTCGTGTTACATATTTTCTGTACAGTGTTGAAGAAAATTGAATAAGTGATGACATGTACAAGTCATGATGACAGTGATGATTAAACAATACCAAATAATATTTATGAGTCCAAAGTTCATGAATTAATATGATGAGTGGCTTTCTTGTTTTGTTAGTGAAGTGGTGATGTTGATGGTGGCATGTCCTGGGGAATGCCATCAGTGTCCCTGTGCTTAAGGAACCAAGAAGTGGTCAAATCACTTCGTTGTCTGATTTGGACTCTTTTTTTCCCCGATGCTTGTGGTAGCGATGTAGTATGTAATCTGTGTCGCCCAACCTGGACTGTTCCTTGTGATTGAGATATTGTGCAGTATGTCATCTGCCTTGAAAGCTGGTTTGCTTGTTCGTAGTGGAGCAAACTCGAATCGGTGAGATTTGCTGTCATGCCATGGTATGGCTGTACACTTGCCACTGTCTTGTGCTGTGCTGTGACAGTGCCCTGCATTTGCAGAGTTGTTCCATGTCGTACCAGTCGTTGTTCCAGTGTTGTTGATTTTGTCGTGCTTGTTGTTGACGTTGGTGCCTTTGGTACGCTTTCTGTTGTTGTCTTTGTTGTTGTGTTTGTTGCGGTCAATGACCACACCGAGTGGAGAATCCGAGTTCTTCACAAAGTTACTTGTGTCAGTGTCCTTTGTGGCATCTGCTGTTACATTGAGCGTGCCGTCTCTGATTCCTCGGCACTCACCGTCTGGAGTCATGTCCGGTTCACTTGAATCATCCTTGGCTTGTCGACTGCCTCTGGACATACTAGCTGAGGTCTGTCAGTCTCGCTGTCATGTTGCACATCTTGTATGGGAATTGTGAGGCAGTTGTCACTTGTCGCACATAAGAACATAAGAACATAAGAAATAGGAGCAGGAGTAGGCCATCTGGCCCCTCGAGCCTGCTCCACCATTCAATGAGATCATGGCTGATCTTTTGTGGACTCAGCTCCACTTTCCGGCCCGAACACCATACAGTGGGTAGACCTTCAGTGTCTTCTTGTCGGTTAAGTGAGCTGGGTAGACTGTCAGAGTCTTCTTCTGGTGGCTCAAATAATCTGGGTGGACTGTCATAGTCGCTTTGTTCTTCACATGAGCGTGGTCTGGGGCCTCTGACGTCATGATGCTTGTGATGTAGAGCGTAGGAATGGATTGTGCATGCGCAGGTCGCTGTTTCTTTACTTTGTGCCATTTTCACAACTGCGCATGCGTGGCTTCTCGTGCATGCGCAAACGGACATTCCTCTTCTGTGCGCTCTTTGCGCTCTATGAAACTGCGCATGCGCGGCTTCTCGCGCATGCGCAAGACACTGTTTTGTCAGACGCTTCTTTTGGGGCACTGCGCATGTGCGGCTCCTTTCCCAAGATGACTGCCGATCAAAACTGCTGTTTTTTGCATTTGCAGGCCTACCTTCACCCCGTGGTGAGTATTGGCGCCTCTTTTACCGTTCTCTCTTGTGTTTTCCTCGCAGTATTCTTGAAACTTGTCCAGGGCTGTCTGGAAGTCTCTCTTGTCTTGCCCTTTGGAGTACTTGAAGGTCTTGAAGATTTCTGCTGCTCTTGCACCCGCAATGCTGAGCAGAAGCTTTATTTTCTCTGCATCCGCCACGCCATCTAGGTCGGACGCTACCAGGTAGATCTCAAATCTCTGCTGGAATGCACGCCAGTTTGCATTGAGAGTGCCGTGGTACCTGAGCTGCTGTGGAACCGGAATCTCGGACATCTTGCCTGGGTGCTGTTGCTGGTAGTCACGGATATGTTGAGTTGAACTATGTAGATTTAACAAGCACTAACTGGTACCATGTTGTGTTATGCTTCTTCATGGCGCATAAGCTGCTTCCTTGATGTATACTCTGACAAAAGAAGGTTCAGACTTGGAGATAGGTTTAACACATTTATTGAACAGATAACAATTCTCCTACTTGAGATCGACTCTCCTGCTAATCTTACTAACCAGTCTGCTCTAATCCATGCGGTGGGTGTGATGCTTCCTGATCTACCCCTGTCTCTCTGAGTGTCACCTATGGAAAGAGAAAGAGCATGTGTGCCCTGTCCTTTTATATGGGTAGCTCCCTTGTAGTCGTGTCACCTCTGGGTGTGTCTTGACTGCCCATTGGTCATGTCCTATCTTACTGACCTATTGGTTGAATGTCTGTGTGTCATAATGTCTCTGGTGCTCCCTCTAGTGTTTACTTGGTTGCAGTGTACCTACATTAACCCCTTGTGTATTTACAGTGATGCATATCACCACAAACTGTACAAATGCTACCTCAGCATACAGAAACAGAACAAGCTGAAAGTGCACAGAATGCAGAAACACAGCAGAAATCACCTTCAACAACAGTTGAAAATCAAACAAACTCACAATTTCAACCAATGCTTAGATGGTTGACAAGCCATAGAAGAATGCCAGGCAGATTGACTTTGTGATAGACTGTAAACATGTGACTACTCAAAGCATTTTCCATATCATTGGTATTGTATAGTTTACTGAAATAATATATGTAAATATTTTACATTTCCAAAGGAAAGGGGTATGTGATGATATGCCAAAGCAATCATGTAAATAGTAATGTATATAACCTCCAACCAGCAGGTGGCAGTAGAGAACAACCACGTGACTCGGTTACCTCGAGGAGTATGGAGGTAGTCGTCGTAGTGGATGGTCATATTTGTAGCAGCTCTTGGATAATTTATTATAGTTAGTAGTTTGATATTTTTCTCATCTTTATCTAACCCAAGCAATTATTTAATAATAAACATTGAACTAGTCAAGAACTAGACATTCTCTTGTGCATGATTCCAGCCATTCAAGCACCAGAATGTAACACCAGAGACACAAATAGGCAGTGTACCTACTGGACAGGGTCTCACAACTGAATCTGCTGGAGAGAGCTGCTCAGGAAAGGCCATGCCAGGACAGAACAGTGCCAATGCAAATAATGATGAAAAGCCAATGTGTGTTATATACAGGGAAGTACTGGCAAATGAGAGGAGCTTTCAGATTTTGAAAGAGAAGGAGTTTGAGGTTAAGACCACAGAGTCACTTATTAACTTATAGCTGACTCCAAATGAAAATACAATGCTTGTATACCTGAACTGTGATACCACATTAAAAACATGCCAAAAGCCCATGAATAGCATCTCCCAGGAGTATCTATTGCTGAGTAAGTAACAAGCATTTTGTTGCTATTGACTTTCACAACCAACAAATGGATTTTCCATTTTTACAAAGGTGAAGGCGACACAAAGGAACTGGCCGAAGTCTGCACCTGATATGTGCCCTCCCCTGCTGTGAACCTGATTGGAGTGAGATTGTGAGGACCAAGCAGGCTCCGCTTTCATATTAGAGCTAAACGAACGTGATGTGTGTTGTGAATGTCGGCCTGCTTGGGTTGCAAAGGTCAGATGGTTGGCAAAAGTGTGTCCTGGAAAAAAAGTTTGAAAAAACACTGCTACAGCCCCCACCCATCCCACCCCTCATACCCACTGCCCCCTCACCCAGCCACCCATTCTCCATGGCCGCTCTGCCAACTCATTCCCTCACTAATTATAATGCTGCCTGTCCATGTTAATTCCAATAACTGTATATGGTGAAAAAATAAGTTTAAAGTTAGCCTTTTATCTCAACCAGATTTGTTCCTAAGACAGTTCAGCAAAAGTGACAAACCCTCCTCGTTCCTTGCCCTCAACCCCGCGCCTTCTCCCACCTGCGCCCATTAATGCTGTGTCCATTTATACTATTTTGGAGCAAAACAAATTAGATATGTCCATTATTGGTGAGCCAGGGCTTGTTACCTGTCTCTAACAATGTAATTGCTATAAAATGTAATTGCTGACACATCGACAGATCTTTGTGGCATAATCAGTTAGCGCATTTAGCTGTTAACCGGAAGGCTGATGGTTTAACCCACCCAGGGACAAACCTTTCCATCTTTGGGGCCAGTTTAGCTCAGTTGGCTGGACAGCTGGTTTGTGATGCAGAGCAAGGCCAACAGCATGGGTTTCCACCCTGACTGAGGTTATTCATGAAGGCCTGCTTCCTCAACATTGCCCCTCGCCTGAGGTGTGGTGATCCTCAGGTTAAATCACCACCAGTCAGCTCTCCCCCTCAAAGGGAAAAGTAGCGTATGGTCATCTGGGACTATGGTAACTTACCAGCAAGAAGTCTGGGTATCTCCAGCCTTTCTGTTTAAGATAACCTCTCATATGTTTAATTATTGAAATTGTGAAAAACCCTTGGTTTCTCTTACTTAAATTTTCTACTGTGTCGCTTTTGTGAGGGCCACGAAGAATCCAGCGGCCACGAAGAATCCAGCACGAGTTTCAAGGATACAAAGAAATAACATTTATTCACAATAACATATATACACACACAACAGCAACAACCTCACTTGCTGCTGACTTCCTCCTGCTGGTTCCAAACTGGCCAGCTTAATTTATACAGGGAGTCTGCTAATGATTTCTCCGCCCCCCTCATTGGGGAAGCTCATACTCCCACAGGATTGTGGGATTGTTATTAGTCCCCAGCCAATGGTAAGCAGGCAGGTTATAACGTCCCTCCCCCCCAAAGTCCAAGGAATCCACCGAAGACCCTGGCGAAGGAGGGCGTCAGACTCGTTTTGCCACAGGCCGGACACCATTTGCACGAGGCACTGGATCGGGCGGCGTGTAACGAGACGGAGACCGGCGCTTCCGTGATGAACGGAGTAACGGTTGTACATCCACGGCCCGTGGGCCTGAGGATTCCCCCTCTGATGCGTCCTTTGTCTCCATCTCGGAGTTCGAGAGTCTGCTGCCTCTGTCATCTCGGCGTCTCTATCTCCGTGCGGTTCTGTAACGACCTGCGCAGACTTTGAGTGAGGCACCAGAGGAAGATTGTGAGGACTACTTTCCATTGTCTCTGGTCTCTGCGGCTGTAGAAATGAGCTCCTGGGACAGGGAATCTTTGGAAGGGATAGTCTTCTGGACCGAACGTGGTCTACATGTTTGCGCTGGAGACGACCCTGGGCTTGCACCTGGTAAGATATAGGGCCTGTTTGGCGAAAGATTACGCCAGGGACCCACTGGGCACCACCAGCAAAATTGCGAACGAACACTGGGTCACCGGGTGCAAACTGCCGTATCGGAAGATGCCGAGAAAAACCCTGTCCCTGCCATTCTTGTGTGCGGCGGACTTTTGCGCCAATGTCTGGGAAGACCATACTAAGGCGGGTGCGAAGTCTCCGGCCCATTAGGAGATCTGCCGGAGCTACCCCAGTCACCGTATGGGGGGTGGTCCTATACGAAAACAAAAAGCGAGCCAGTCTCGTGTCCATTGACCTGGAAGACTGCTTCTTTAGGCCTCATTTGAATGTCTGCACTGCGCGCTCCGCAAACCCATTTGAAGCCGGGTGGTAAGGGGCAGTGTGGATATGGCGTATGCCATTCATCTTCATGAACCTCGCAAACTCCTCACTGGTGAATGGAGTGCCGTTATCCGTGACCAGCACCTCGGGGAGGCCATGTGTACTAAAAGACAAACGCATCTTCTCAATTGTTGCACAGGACATTGTGCCTAGCATCTTATGCACGGACTTGCTCGCTGCATACGAGTATTCTCTGGAGCACAAACCAGGAACGCAGATAGCGAATGCCGACGCACTGAGCCGATTGCCTTTATCGACCGGTCCCACAGATCCGTGAGTGGACCCAGACGGAGCCAGTCCTGTCAAAGGTTCGACACATAGTCCTGTATGGTGGGCAGCATAGACAGCTCCCAGGCGAGTTGCGGGCATTTTCCTCCAAGCTGTCAGAATTCAGCGTGGAAGATGGCATCCTCTTGTGGGGGACGCGTGTGATTGTCCCGGAAGCCATTTAGACTGGGCGTCGATTAATAAAAGGAACATGGATCCTTGAAAAGGGCCGGCGAAGTCCGCATGCAAGTACGCCCAAGGCCACCCTGGCCATTCCCAGTGATGTGGGGGCGCGGCTGGGGGAAGCTTCTGATGTTCCTGACAAATGGAGCAGTTTTGGGCCACCTTCTCAATGTCGGCGTCGAGGCCTGGCCACCAAACATAACTCCGGGCCAACATTTTCATTTTGGTCACACATGGATGCCCATTGTGCAAGTCTCTTAGTATCAGCTCCTGTCCTTTTTCCGGGACAATCACACGCGTCCCCCACAAGAGGATGCCATCTTCCACGCTGAATTCTGACAGCTTGGAGGAAAATGCCCGCAACTCGCCTGGGAGCTGTCTATGCTGCCCACCATACAGGACTATGTGTCGAACCTTTGACAGGACTGGCTCCGTCTGGGTCCACTCACGGATCTGTGGGACCGGTCGATAAAGGCAATCGGCTCAGTGCGTCGGCATTCGCTATCTGCGTGTGTCCGTGGGTTTCCTACGGGTGCTCCGGCTTCC
Source organism: Scyliorhinus torazame (assembly GCF_047496885.1). Classification (NCBI taxonomy): domain Eukaryota; kingdom Metazoa; phylum Chordata; class Chondrichthyes; order Carcharhiniformes; family Scyliorhinidae; genus Scyliorhinus; species Scyliorhinus torazame. The sequence goes on from NC_092710.1 coordinate 208,906,972, forward strand.
TCCCACAGTCCAAAGATGTGCAGGTTAGGTGGATTGGCCATGATAAATTGCCCTTATTGTCCAAAATTGTCCTTAGTGTTGGGTGGGGTTACTGGGTTATGGGGATAGGGTGGAGGTGTTGACCTTGGGTAGGGTGCTCTTTCCAAGAGCCTGTGCAGACTCGATGGGCCGAATGGCCTCCTTCTGCACTGTAAATTCTATGAAAACGTCATCTATGTAGACAGCGACACGCGGTAAACCTCTCAAAATGCCCTCCATAATGCGTTGAAAAATAGCGCAGGCAGAGGATACTCCAAAGGGCAAACGTGTATATTCATAGAGGCCCCGGTGTGTATTAATCGTTACATATGGTCGGGAGGCAGGGTCCAGCTCCAACTGTAGGTAGGCGTGACTCATATCTAATTTTGAGGCATTGGATATCGGCCGAGTCGGGAAGCCGTATTCACTGTAAGTTTATAGTCGCTGCACAAGCAAACTGTGGCATCTGGCTTCATTACAGGTACAATTGGTGCTGCCCAGTCAGCGAAACGGACAGGCCTGATAATACCCAAAGTTTCCAAACGAGTGAGCTCCCCTTCTACCTTCTTGAGCAAGGCGTAAGGCACCGGGCGCGCCCGGATATAGCACGGCGTGGCTCCTGGTTTGACTTGGATACGGGCTACGGCCCCTTTTATTTTCCCCAAACTGGGCTGGAATACATCTGGGTATTGTCCTAGCACCTCAGTCAACCCTTCAGAAACTGTTTGGAGGATGTGCTGCCACTGCAAACGCAAATGGCGCAACCAGTCCCGACCCAACAGGCTGGGCCCATGGCCGCGCACCACGATAAGTGGGAAACGCCCCTCCTGGCGTCCATAAACAAAAGGAGTCATCATAGTTCCTGCAATGTCCAATGGTTCCCCCGTGTAGTTGGCCAACCTGACCTGTGTGTCGGTTAATGTAAGGGTCTGTATACCCTGCTTGATGAGGTCGAATGTCCTCTGGGCGATCACGGAGACCACTGCCCCAGTGTCCAAATCCATCTCAAGCGGGTGACCATTGACCCGTACTGTCACCTTAATGGGGGCCACACGGGGAGCTGCCACACAATGCAGCTGCAGGCAGTCGTCCTCCATCTCCACGTCCTCAGGAGTAGTCGCCACAGGTTCATCCACATGGAAGGTACGGACCCTGGGCTGGTCCCAGTTTCGGTCGGAACGACGGCGCCTCTGGCGCCCCCAGGACCGGCATCCGCGACGGGGTCGGCGCCGACAAGTCTGACACGGACATGGCTCCTCATCCATTGGTTCTGGAGAAGGCTCCCTTCGGGGAGGAATGTCCGATGGCCACTGGCACGATCTGGACGTTGTCTCGCCCAAGGTACCGCAGGAGTGCGGGGTGACGTTTTCGGATGGAAGGGGTTGCGCCCCAAGGCATGCACTTCCATTCCCTGTATCTCCTGCAATCCTCGTTCTGCGCTCTCTCGGAACAATACTATTTGAATGGCCTGTTGAAAAGTCAATGTTGGCTGAACTAACAACTTTCTCTGGGTAGCTGCATTGTTAATACCGCAAACCAAACGGTCGCGTAACATTTCTGACAAGGTCTCACCATAGTCACAGTACTCCGCAATCCTGCGTAGCCTGGATAGAAAGTCAGCAAGGGATTCTCCTGGGGTCCTCTCAGCAGTATTAAACCGGTAACGTTGGACTATCGTGGACGGGGTTGGGTTAAAATGCTGCCCCACTAAATTCACAAGTTCATCAAACGTTTTGGTGTCTGGCACAGCTGGGTACATAAGGCTCCTAATCACCCCAAACGTATGCGGGCCGCAGGCGGTGAGCAATATGACCACCTGGCGCTCGTTTTCGGTGATATTGTTTGCCTGGAAATAGTAACGCATCCGTTGTGTGTACTGGTTCCAGCTTTCCAGCGCAGCATCAAAAACATCCAAACGTCCGTACAGAGGCATGGTGTAATAGAAAACAACTTCCAACCTGTATCCAACAAAAATCCAGGTAGGTGGCTTCAGCAGTGTAGACAGCTATTCACTTTAACCCTCGTCCCCAGTTTTGCGAGGGCCACGAAGAATCCAGCACGAGTTTCAAGGATACAAAGAAATAACATTTATTTACAATAACATATATATACACACAACAACAGCAACCTCACTTGCTGCTTACTCCTTCCTGCTGGTTCCAAACTAGCCAGCTTTATTTATACAGGGAGTCTGCTAATGATTTCGCTGCCCCCTCATTGGGGAAGCTCACACTCCCACAGGATTGTGGGATTGTCATTAATCCCCAGCTAATGGTAAGCAGGCAGGTTATAACAGTCGCCATCATGTAAATTCCCTGATTGGTTATCATTGCCCTGCTTGTTGACCTATATTGACTGCCGGTCAAGCACTGTTTCAATTTTTAAATTCTCATCTTTGTTTTCAAATCTCTCCATGTCCTCGCACCTCCCTGTCTCTGTAAACCCCTTCAAGCTCACAACATTCGGAGAATAGCTAATATGGTACCGCTGTTTAGGAAAGGTAGCAGGGATATTGAGGAAACTATATGCCGTTGAGCCTCATGTCGGTCGTAGGTAAATTATTGGAGAGAATTCTCAGGGACAGGATTCAGACCCATTTGGGAACAATGGACGCATTAGCGATAGACAGCATGGTTTTGTGAAGGGGAGATTATGCCTGATTAACTTGATTGGGATTTTTCAGGAGCTAACAAAGATGATTGATCAGGGGAGGGTGGTGGATGTCATTTACATGGACTTCAGGTAAAGCCTTTGACAAGAAGCCTCATGGCAGACTGGTACAAAAGATGAAGTCACACAGGGTCAGAGGTGAGGTGGCATGATGGGTACACAACTGGCTCGGTCACAGAAGTCAGAGGGAGCAGTAGAAGGATGTTTTTCTGAATGGAAAATTGTAACTAGTGGTGGGGCCTCTGTTGTTTGTAGTAAACATAAACGACTTTGAGGAAAATGGAAAATGTAGCTGGTCTGATTAGTATGTTTGCAGATGACACCAAGGTTGGTGGAGTGACAGATAGTGTTGAGGATTGTCAGAGGAGACAGTAGGACATAGATAGGTTGGAGAATTGGGCAAAGAAATGGCAAATGGAGTTCAATCCAGACAAATGTGAGGTAATGCATTTTGGTAGGTTTATCATAGAGGGGGAATATACCGTAGCTGGCAAAACTCTTAGGAATATAGAAAGTCAGAGAGATCTGGGCGTGCAGGTCCGGAGATCTTTAAAAGTGGCAACACAAGTGGACAAAGTAATCAAGAAAGCATAAAGAATGTTTGTCTTCATTGGACAGGGCATAGAGTATAAAAACTGACAAGGCATGCTACAGTGCATAGAACCTTGGTGAGGCCGCACTTGGAATGTTGCGCACAATTCTGGTCACCACACTAGCAGAAGGATGTGGATGTTTTGGAGAGGGACAGAGGAGGCTTACCAGGTTGTTGCCTGCCCTGGAGGGTGTTAGCTATGCGCAGAGGCTAAATAGACTTGGACTGTTTTCATTAATATGGCGGAGGTTGAGGGGTGACCTGATAGAAGTCTACAAGATTATGAAGGACATGGGTAGAATGGATGTGCAGACACCTTTTCCCAGGGTTGAGGGTTCAGTCAGCAGGGTGCATAGTTTTAAGGTCGTGGGGTAAAGTTTAGAGGAGATGTGCAAGGCAGGGATTTTACACAGAGGATGGTGAGTGCCTGGAACACGCTGCCAGGGGAGGTTGTGGAAGCAGATACATTAACGGCGTTCAAAAGATATTTTGACAAATACATGGACAGGGTGGGTATAGAGGGATACGGCACAAGGAAGAGCTGAGGGTTTTGGCCAAAGGTGGTATCATGACCGGTACAGGCTTGGAGGGCTGATGGGCTTGTTCCTGCGCTGTATTGTTCTTTGATTTTTGCTCTATAACTACAGTCCTTTAATTCTGGCTTCTTGTGCATCCCCAATTTAACTACTCCACCATTGATAGCTATGCCTTCCATTGCCGAGGACTTAAGTACTGAAAATCCCTCCCTGCACCGCTCCACCTTGTTTTCCTCCTTTATAAGACTCTTTAACATTTACTTCATTGATCAAGCTCTTGGTTATCTGACCTAATACCTGGGATTCTATTGGGCTGATGGAGTCTCATCCATCAGCTGAAGAACCAAAGGGGAACCCCCATCAGTTCCGTGTGCTCCGGCCACTTGGTTGGCCACTGTTGAGCCTTCCTGGCGATTGAGATCCTCCAGTGGCAGAAGTCCACCCAATTAGTGTTGCTGGACAATCAGAGGCCAGCAACGCTTCAATGCCACCAGTGCTGGTGTAAACAATAAGAAGTCTTACAACACCAGGTGATTCCACTCACCTGATAAAGGAGCTACACTCCGAAAGCTAGTGATTCCAAACAAACCTGTTGGACTTTAACCTGGTGTTGTAAGACGTCTTACTGTGCCCACCCCAGTCCAATGCCGCCATCGCCACATCATGGCTACCATCGATGGTGTAAACAATGGCAGCTGATGGTAATTCACCTACCAGAGGTCAGGATCCCAGATCAAAGTGGGCGATTGTTGATGGGGATCATGGCATGGGGATCCTGGGGGAGATTGGCTTTCACCCCCCCTTCCCGGTCTCAGTCTCTCGATTGGGCACAGACTGCTTGACTACAAGGTACCCTACCTGGAAGGCAGCTGACGAACCCAACAGGGATTGTTGGGCCGTCATCCAAGGGCACCGGAAAGCCTTGCTGTCACTTTTTTTATTTTTTTACTTTTTAATATAAATTTAGAGTGCCCAATTCATTTTTTCCAATTAAGGGACAATTTAGCGTGGCCAATCCACCTACCTTGCACATCTTTGGTTTGTGGGGGCGAAACCCTCGCAATTCGCTGCCAGATTTAATCTGTGAACCACTAATGTGTGATTGGTTCAGGATAATGGGTATCGATTGTCCTGTTTTTTTAAAAATATGTTTTTATTAAGAATTTTTCAACAATATTTTCCACCATACAAACCCCCCCCCCCGTAACAAAGAAAAGAAAGAAAGCTCGCGTGGCAAGACATGAACATGGCAAGTCAATAAGATTCAGAACTTTGTCCATTGGATTCTTCCCGTACATGTCAGTTTCCGGATCATTCATGTGTTTTCTTGCTCAAATGCCCCCCAGAGAAACCCCCCTTCCCCCTCCCCTTCCTCCCCCCACCCAACGAACGATGTTCCCCCCTCCCCCCACCCCCGCCCCCCCTTCCCCCCTGGGTTGCTGTTGACTTCTTCTAGCGTTCCGCGAGATGGTCTAGGAACGGTTGCCACCGCCTGGAGAACCCCTGCGCAGACCCTCTCAAGGCAAACTTTATCCTCTCCAACTTGATAAACCCAGCCATATCATTTATCCAGGCCTCCACGCTGGGGGGCTTCGCCTCTTTCCACATTAGCAAGATCCTTCGCCGGGCTACTAGGGACGCAAAGGCCAGAATGCCGGCCTCTTTCGCCTCCTGCACTCCCGGCACGTCCACTACTCCAAATATTGCTAGCCCCCAGCTTGGCTTGACCCGGACTTTCACCACCTTAGATACTGTTCCCGCCACTCCCCTCCAGAACCCCTCCAGTGCCGGGCATGACCAAAACATATGGACATGGTTCGCCGGACTTCCTGAGCACCTCCCACATCTGTCCTCCACCCCAAAGAACCTGCTCAGCCTTGCCCCGTCATATGCGCTCTATGAACCACATTAAATTGTATCAGGCTAAGCCTGGCACACGAGGAATAGGAATTAACCCTACTTAGGGCATCATCCCATAGCCCCTCCTCAATCTCCTCCCCCAACACCTCTTCCCATTTACCCTTCAGCTCCTCTACCAAAGCCTCCCCCTCTTCTTTCATCTCATGGTATATCGCCGACACCTTGCCCTCTCCGACCCATACGCCCGAAATCACCCTATCTTGAATCCCCTGTGCCGGGAGTAGCGGAAATTCCCTCACCTGCCGCCTCACAAACGCCCTCACTTGCATGTACCTGAAAGTGTTTCCCGGGGGTAGCCCAAACTTCTCCTCCAGCGTCCCTAAGCTCGCAAACGTCCCGTCAATGAACAGGTCCCCCATTCTTCTAATCCCTGCCCGATGCCAGCTCTGAAACCCCACCGTCCATCCTTCCTGGGACAAACCGATCGTTGTCACTGATCTGGGACCACACCAAGGCTCCCGTCGCACCCCTGTGCCGTCTCCATTGCCCCCAGATCTTTAGCGTTGCCGCCACCACCGGGCTCGTGGTGTACCTTGTCGGCGAGAGCGGCAGCGGTGCCGTCACCAGTGCCCCCAGGCTCGATCCTTTGCAGGACGCCATCTCCAACCTCTTCCACGCCGCCCCCTCTCCCTCCATCACCCACTTACGGATCATTGCCATGTTGGCTGCCCAATAGTAACAACCCAAATTCGGCAACGCCAACCCTCCTCATCTCTGTTACGCTCCAGGAACCCCTCCTTACCCTCGGGGTCTTGCTCACCCACACAAATCCCATAATGCTCCTGCTTACCCTCTTAAAGAAGGCCTTAGTAATCACAATTGGGAGGCATTGGAACACAAAAAGAAATCTCGGGAGGACCACCATTTTAACCGACTGTACCCTACCCGCCAGCGAGAATGGCAACATGTCCCACCTTTAAAAATCCGCCTCCATCTGTTCCACCAGCCGCATCAAATTAAGTTTGTGCAGTGCCCCCCAGCTCCTAGCTACCTGAATCCCCAAGTATCGAAAGCTCCTTTCCGCCGTCCTCAACGGTAGGTCGTCTATCCCTCTTCCCTGGTCCCCCGGATGGATCACAAAGAGCTCACTCTTTCCCACATTGAGCTTATAGCCCGAAAAGTCTCCAAACTCCCGTAGGATCTGCATTACCTCAACCATCCCCTCCACTGGATCCGCCACACACAGCAACAGGTCGTCTGTGTACAGCGACACTCGATGTTCCTCTCCCCCTCGAACCACCCCCTTCCATTTCCCCGACTCCCTTAACGCCATGGCCAAAGGTTCAATTGCTAATGCAAACAGCAGTGGGGACAGGGGGCACCCCTGCCTCGTCCCTCGATACAGCAGGAAATACTCCGACCTCCGCCGGTTCGTGACCACACTCGCCAATGGGTCTTTATACAGGAGCTTAACCCAACTGATAAACCCTCCCCCGAACCCAAACCTCCTCAACACTTCCCAGAGATACTCCCACTCTACCCGATCAAAGGCCTTCTCCACGTCCATGGCTGTCACTATCTCCGCTTCTCCCTCCACCGATGGCATCATTATCACATTTAGGAGCCTTCACACATTAGTATTTAACTGCCTACCCTTTACGAATCCCATCTGGTCCTCGTGAATCACCCCCGGGACACAGTCCTCAATCCTCGTGGCCAACATTTTTGCCAGCAACTTAGCATCTACGTTAAGGAGCGAGGTCGGTCTATACGACCCACATTGCAGTGGGTCCTTATCCCGCTTCAAGATCAAAGAGATCGTCGCCTCCGACATTGTCGGGGGCAGGGTCCCCCCTCCCTTGCTTCATTGAAGGTCCTTACCAGCAACGGGGCTAACAGGTCGTCATACTTCCTATAAAACTCCACTGGGAATTCATCAGTTGGTCCAAGAATCGTCGCATCCCCTCTTTTCCCCCTGGGGGCTGGGACCTATACAGCTCCTCGTAAAAGGCCTTAAATGCCTCATTCACTTTCACCGCTCTCTGCACCGTAGTTCCCCTGCCACCCTTGACTCCACCTATTTCCCTCGCTGCCATCCTCTTACAGAGCTGATGTGCCAGCATCCGACTCGCCTTCTCCCCATATTCATATAACGCCCCCTGTGCCTTCCTCCACTGTGCCTCTGCCTTCCCTGTGGTCAACAGGTCAAACTCCGTCTGGTGACTTCGTCTCTCCCTGAGTAGTCCCGCATCAGGAGCCTCTGCATAGCTCCTGTCCACCCTTAAAATCTCCCCCACTAACCTTTCCCTTTCCCTGCCCTCTCTCTTCACCCTATGAGCCCTGATGGAGATTAACTCTTCCCTGACCACCGCCTTCAGTGCCTCCCATACTACTCCCACCTGCACCTCCCCATTGTCGTTGGCCTCCAGATACCTTTCGATACACCCCCGCAGCCTCCCACACCCCCGCACCCTCCCGCACACTTCCTCGTCTGCCAGCAGTCCCACATCCAATCTCCACAACGGGCGTTGGTCCCTCTCCTCCCCCAGCTCTAGTTCCACCCAATGCGGGGCATGGTCTGAAATGGCTATGGCCGAATACTCCGTTTCCTCCACTTTCGGGATCAATGCCCTGCCCAGAACAAACAAATCTATCCGGGAGTAGGCCTTATGTACGTGGGAGAAAAATGAAAATTCTCTGGCCAAAGGCCTGGCAAATCTCCACGGATCTACTCCCCCCATCTGGTCCATAAACCCCCTAAGCACCTTGGCCGCAGCCGGCCTCTTCCCCGTCCGAGATCTGGAGCGATCTAATGCTGGATCCAGCACCATGTTAAAATCCCCACCCATTATCAAGCTCCCTACCTCCAGGTCTGGAATACGCCCCAACATCCGTTTCATGAATCCAGCATCGTCCCAGTTCGGGGCATATACATTCACCAATACCACCTCCGTCCCCTGCAACCTACCACTCACCATCACGTATCGGCCTCCCTTGTCCGCTACTATGTTCTTCGTCTCAAACGACACCTGCTTTCCCACCAGTACTGCTACCCCTCTATTCTTCGCATCCAGCCCCGAATGGAACACCTGTTCTACCCATCCCTTCCTTAACCTGACCTGATCTGCCACCTTCAGATGTGTCTCCTGAAGCATGACCACGTCTGCCTTCAGTCCCTCTCGGTGCGCGAACACTCGGGCCCTCTTAACCGGCCCATTTAGGCCTCTCACATTCCACGTGATCAGCTGGATTGGGGGGTTACCCCCCCCCACCCACCCCCCCCCCACCCCCCCACCCCCCCCCCCCACCCACCCCCCCCCCCACCCCCCCCCCCACCCCCCCACCCCCCCCCCCCCCCCGCCGACTAGCCATCTCCTATCGTGGCCAGTCCCCCGTGCCCGTGCCTCCCGCACCCTCCAGTCCCCCAGACGGGGAACCCCTGCCCCGACCACCTCTTCCATTTTCAGTTCCCCCTCGGACAGTGCAGCAGCAACCCTAAAATCCCCCCCTCTCCCCCCCTTCCCTCCCCCCCCCCCCCCGCTAGATCCACATCTAGCTCTTTTGCTCCCCCCATATTACTTCCGTGAGTCAGCTGACTTCTGCTGACCCCGGCTTCCCCCGCCTTCCCGTTGATCTCCCCGTGTGGAGTCTCTCTCCTCCTCCTTACCTTCCTCCATTCCCCCCCCCCTTTTGGCGGGGGAAAAAGCCCGCGCTTTCCTGAACCAGCCCCGTCCCCTGTGGCGCAGCTCCTGTTGCGGCCATATCCCAGTTCCCTCATCCCTGAGTCTCACCTCCCTCCAGCACCGACGCCCACATTCCCCATCATCATCATCTCGTCTACAGAAAAGAAAAAAGGAATTTTAGGAATTTTAACCAGAACTCTATCCACATCCCCATCCATCATCCCACCCATGAAGTATTCTTACCCCCTATTTACAACCCCATATACAACCAACATCTCCCCCCACAACCACATCCCCTCAGTTCGAAACCCATGCAAACACTGGGAGAATGGGCAAACTCCACACAGGCAGTGACCCAGAGCCGGGATCGAACCTGGGACCAAACCACTGCGCCACCGTGCTGCCCTGGTTTGGCCTCCGACTTAACTGGAAGAGGTTTTGCTGCCACTGGGAAACTGACACAGGGCCTCTCCCACAATTAAATGAACCTGGCCATCCACTTCTCCCATATCAACAGGTGGCATTAAATCCAGCCCCATATTTCTTACTGCGGCTTGGTGTCATGGGCTCAGTGTCATATTTTATTTTATAATCCTCCTGTGAGGTGCCAAGGGATTATGTTAAAGGTGCTATATAATTTAAGTTGTTATTGATTAAGTAACACTGAAAAACTGGACTGCGTTTTTGCAAGTCTGTAAAATGTTCTCAAGAATGTCTCGTTCAACTGAGTACTCTAATGAAATTGAAAGAAAGAAAATGTGTCTGTTTCCGGAAAGTCACATTTTAAAATTAATATAATAGCCGATCTTGAGCCTGTTAGAATGTAAATAGGGTGAAAGTGCTGTTAATAATGATTTGGCCAATAGATGTTTGTACCCGATGTGATTTGTGAACTAATTGGGTATGCATGCATTTAACAGACACTCTTTTAACCACATTAAAAGCAGTGCAGTTGCCATGCACCAGAATATTAGTGGTGTTCTTTATCTCTGATTTGCCTGATTTATGTAGACACTGATGAAACCAGTGAAAGAGTCTTCAAAATGCTATCCTAATAGTTACCTGTTTTCTTTAAAGCACTCTTAACATGCAACAATCTCCTGTTATATGTATGATCTGGCATTATAATTTAGGTTGGGGGTCCCTGATTACAAATCCATTTCAAAAGGACTCTTGTCAACCAAAATGCTTTGAGAATCACTACATTAACATGTCAAAGAGAAAAACAAGTCTGATTTCCCTCGACTGTATCTGTTCATGCGTACATAACAACGGCGTAAAAATAAGTATATATCTGTCATAGTGGGACTCCAGCTGGATACAACTAACATGAACCTCGGATGGATATTAGGGACAAAAGATGAATGCTTTTGAATACTCCTTTATGTACTTTCTGTCATCATTTTATATTTAGACTGATCATAGGTTGGAAAAGCTGAGAAATAATATTGCACATCATATGACAGTTTTGACAGATGGATAAACAGACACCTTTAAAACATATACTTCCCAGTATCCTTGGTAATTCTTTGCATCACATGACTTCATGTGAGAAATAGTTAAAAACAAGATAAAATGCAAATCATACAAATAAAAATACTGCACAAATAGCAGTTGCCTAGTAGTACAAAATCTGAGTATTGATGAAAGAAAAGGAAGCTGTTGAAACTTTTCACCACATCAGGCAGAGACCAGAATGCCAAATTTCAAAGGGAGCAACAGTTTGTTCTGCATAAGAAAAGGGTGCTGATTGTTTAGCAAATCAACTCTGGTTGAGGTGTTACCATGGAGAATTCACCAGGAAACTTTAGAGCCCCATGCTCTTGTTAAATTCAAAAACAGCCACAAACCCTGCACATGTTGTTTCTGCTTGTAAAGAACAGGTCCCTGTGTATGAATATATGTAGCTTCTAACAGGTCAAAGGGTGGTAAGGTGGCAAGTGGTTAGCATGGCCTTACAGAGCCAGGGACCTAGGTTCATTCTGTCCTTGGGTCACTGTCTGTGTGATGTTTGGACGTTCTCCCCGGGTCTGCGTGGGTTTCTTCTGGGTGCTCCGGTTTCCTCCCAAAGATGTGCGGGTGAGGTGGATTGGCCATGATAATTTGCCCCTTATCGTCTAGGGATGTGCAGGTTAGGTTACAGGGTGGATTGGGGAGTGGACATGAGTGGGGTGTTCTTTCAAAGGCTCGTATCAGACTCGATGGCCTCCTTCTGCACTGTGATGGGGGTCTGTGATTTCTAAGTGAGCCATATTGTCAGCTCACTGATAATTTTAAATTGGTTGTTAGTGTAATTCTTAGCATAATTGAGATTGTTCAGCAAGTGGTGTCCAGTTGCAAAATCACAACTAATGTTAGATAATAGGCAAGATTTATCCATCGCGTTGGGCCCAGCACGGATCTGGGTGCGCAGGTTAAATAGCGGGAAAGGCCAAAACCAAGATTCACGTCAGGCTAATCGGTCTCCTCCTGATGGCAAGTTCCAGATCTCGCCCAAATATGGCGAGCGTATCATTAACCCAAATCAGCATTAATTTGCATCTCATTAGCTAGATTGAAATTGAATGTGATGACCTCCGAGGAATTAACCACCTCCCCAGCAAGAAATCACACAGGTGTCGTTTAGTATTCCTTTTTGAAAACGTGAAGCTGGTGCAATGGCTGCTGAGGGGAAGTGAGGTGCTGAGTAGCCATTTCCATATTTTGGCATGCAGTTCAAGGACACCAGAGCTGCCGCCCCAGTACTCGGAAGGGGTGGGTCACCCCTCAGGGGGGGTTGGACTTGGTCGGAGGCTGAGGTATTTCAGGCCAGGGGTTGCTCCCGCTGGTTGCTGCAGATGCCTGGCAGCTGCTGATATTGCTTCCTTCCTTTTCTGCATCCGGAAAGAAGGACAATTTTTTTCTGAGATGCCTGGGTCCTCGAACACTGGGCTCAGGGGGGTGTTTCACCGGGGTCGGCGCCTATTTTTTCATCGAGCTGCCACTTAGCCGCTGAAACAGAGAATCCAGCCCTGTGTGTTTTTTTTTGTGAAAGTGAGCTGAAATAGCTTTGTATTGGTACCAATAATGAACGGTGACATTTCCTTGTTGTTTAATGATTAGTGTGATATGTGGAATGTTATGTAGTTGATATTCAAATCTTTGTGACTGTTGACCATTTAATAAATAAAATATTCTCAAGTGGTGTTGCACGTTGTTTTTTTGATGTTTTCTGCTGCTTGTGACTGCAAATGCCTGGAGGCTGATGCTTTCTTCTTTTTCTGTAGCCTGAAAGAAGGACATTTTTTTTCCTAAGATACCTGGAACACTGGGCTCAGGGGGACGTAAGAGTCCAGAAGGCAATCAGGTTTGAAGCAAGATGTTGCGGGACCTGGTATACGACATTGATACAAATGAGAAACCTGATGAAGGTGTTGAAAAAATGCTTTCGGCAGAGACTTCCGGTGGCTGCCATGGAGTGAGTGGTTGCACAATTGGTGGCATCCGCTCAAGGTGGATTTTTTTGGGTCTTTCCTGCCCGAAGGGCATAGTATTTGAGGGCAAAAGGTAAGGGAATGTCTGGGGAAGGTAATACTCCTCTGGTGTGGCTGGTGGATGGATCTGCAGACAAGGAGTAGTACAGGGAGGAAAGAACTGAAGGAGCAGGAGAGTCTTCATGGTGCACCACAGGAAAAGATGGCGAAGGGCAAGGGGGGCGCACTGCCCACGCAATGGTTAAAGGAGCAGTTGGTAGGGTTTCTGAACAGTAAGTTCCTTCAACAGAAGAAAGAGGCGGCATGGTGGCACAGCAGTTAGCACTGCTGCCTCACAGCTCCAGGGACCCGGGTTCGACTCCAGTATCGGGTGACTGACTGTATGGAGTTTGCACTTTCTGCGTGGGTTTTCTCTGGGTGCTCCGGTTTCCTCCCACAGACCAAAGATGTGCAGTTTAGGTGGGTTGGCCATGATAAATTGCTCCTTAGTGTCCAAAAGGTTAGGTGGGGTTAATGGGTTACGGGGATAGGGAGGCATTGGCATAACTAGGATGCTCTTTCCAAGGGCTGGTGCAGACTCGATGGGCGAAATGGCCTCCTTCTGCACTGTAAATTCTATGGTTCTCTGAAGCCCTGGAAGATCTAGCCAACGTGGTGGAACCGCTGAGATCTGGCAAGCAGAAACAGGTGTCCCAGGGCCGGGTGATCCAGAAAGGCGAGAAGGCGGTGGGGGAGCATGGGGAGCAGTTGGTCCTCTTGGTGTTGGAGCTGGGAGTGATAAGGGAGAGCGAGAAGAGGCTGAGGGAGAAGGTGGATCTGGAGAATCACTCCAGCAGCAAAATGTCAGGGTTTTCGGGATGCCTGAAGGCATTGAAGGTGTAGAGGCCGTTGGGTATATGGCGAGGAAGCTGGAGAAATTGATGGGGGAGGGAGACTTTGATCGGCCCCTGGAGGTGAATTGAGCACACATGGTGCTGAGAAGGAGGCTGCATGCAGGCGAGCCGCCAAGGGCAATGGTGGTGCGGTTGCACCACTTTCTGGACAAGGAGAAGATCCTTCAAAGTGAGCTGCAGGTGTACCAGAACCTGCATGCGGAGCTGATGAAGAGGAGGGCTCAGTTCAATCGGATTAAGGCCGTCCTCTTAAGGGGGTGCAGTTTAGGGTATTATACCCGACCCGCCTATGGGTGACTTTCCAGAAACAAGAGCTTTATTTCGACACACCGGAGAAGGCAACAGAATTTATGAGGGACAATGGACTGGGAAGAATGTGAGGACATTTGGAGGAGTTTTGTGCGTTTTCTAAAGTGTTTGGTGATCGGTTTTCTGGAGCAGGTCTTTGCCGGGGAGCGGTGAATGTGAGTGTTTCTTTTGTTACGCTTTAGGGGTCAACGGTTGGGATGAGTTGGGGACTTATGTGGCATTTCACTCGCCTCAGCCCACAAGTGCACCCATGAGTTCACGATGCCCTGTATGCCCAGACAGCAGACTGGCTGGGAAGACCAGGCCAGCCATCAGGCTGAGAAACCCAAAGGGGGACACCAGCGACGGCCCGAGGTGTACAGGCATTGTTGGGGTTCGAGGAGATGACAGACAATATGTGCTGCAGGAGACTCTGTCTCAACAAAGAGACAATGCAACACCTGTGCCATGTCCTCGGGTCTTGTCACCCTGTGGAGGAGGACGACAACCGCTCCCATTGGCCGTGAAGGTCACTGGTTCATTCCAAGGCTCAAGCGGGGACTTGTTGGCATTTCACATGCTGCAGTCCACAAGTGCACCCATGAGGTTACGCTGCCCTGTATGCCCAGGTAGCAGACTGAATCAAATTTGAGCCGGACCAAGGACACCAAGATGTCCGGCAGGTAAGATTCTCTGTCATCGCCGGGATGCTTCAGGTCCTGGGAGTTGTTGATGGCATGCATCGGGCATCAGGGCCTTCATTAACAGGAAGGGGTTTCACTTACTTAATGTTCAACTCGTGTGTGACCATCACCTCCGGATCATCCACGTGTGTGTACGCTTCCGAGGGGGAGTGCATGAGGACTACATTTTGGGACACTAGGAGATCCCTGGCATCTTTGAGGACCAACCCAGGATGACTGCTGACTCTTGGGGAATAAGGGGTAACCACTAAGGTCCTGGCTGGTGACACCAGTGCGAAGGCCGGAGACCGAAACGGAGACCCAATATTACAAGACCCATGTTACCACCCGTGTTGACATTGAGCTGTGCTTTGGACTGCTCAAAATACAGTTCCGATGCCTGGACCATTCTGGTGGTGTACTGCAGTACACTCCATAGAGGGTTTGCTGCTTTGTGATGGTCTGCTATGCCCTCCACAACCTGGAACACCAGCAGAGCAACATGCTGGAGGATGAGGAGGAGGAGGGACATGCGGCCTTATCTGAGGAGGAGGAGACGGACCAGGAGGAGATGGAGGTTGAACTTGGGGAGGACCCACAGGTGGAGCCAGAGAATGGAGGACAGACTGCGGCGAGGGTCCGGCTTGCCCACTGGACCAGGAAGGACCTCATCCTCACTAGATTCTAATAGGACAGGGCTTTGTCCGTCAGCTCAGGCCCTTCCTCTCCCCCACACATCCCCCTCCTTCCCTCCCATTCCCCTGCCCGACCACCCCCTCTCCTCCCCCCCGCCATCTCGACTAACCTGTTCCACCCTCCCAGGGCCCCAGGGTGTCAGCACTGACAGAGGATCATTTTATAAGGCAGGATCACTCAGCTCTGGTGCCCCTCAGTTTATGTCCAAGTCTGACTCCGGTATTTCTGCTGACATCGCACTCGTACCCATCCTCTGAACAGGGTCTGCATTGAGGGCGTTTGATCTGGTTCTGCCAGTCCTGGCACCTCCTTATTGTCTGCAATATGATGTCGACGCCCTCAGCGATAGTCCTCAGTGTCTGGGCCACGCTCTACAGTGCAATGTCCACCTGTGTATGGGACATGTCGCTCAGTGACTGTGGCATGATTTTGGGGCCATCAGCCATGGTCGTCACAGACTGAGCCATGCCTTGGACACCACTCAAGATGCCGATGTGTCCAGTGGGTGGGGGGGGGGGGGGGGGGGGGGGGGAGCGGAGAGCAACATGGGGTACGGGTGCCGCAGGCCCGCTGTGAAGATTTTTTTTTAAATTTTGTTTTTGTTGTTTAAATTTAGAGTACCCAATTCATTTTTTTCCAATTAAGGGGCAATTTAGTGTGGCCAATCCACCTAGCCTGCACATCTTTGGGTTGTGGGGGCGAAACCCACGCAAACACAGGGAGAATGTGCAAACTCCACACGGACAGTGACCCAGAGCCGGGGTCGAACCTGGGACCTCGGTGCCGTAAGGCAGCAGTGCTAACCACTGCACCACCGTGCTGCCCTCCGCTGTGAAGATTAACATGACAGAGGCTTCACATGTATCAGGTGTAACATTTTTTTAAATCGGGAACATTTGACATTTCGATTCCCCCTAACTATAGATCATGCCCCGCCCAATTCTTTCACCCCCACCAACCCCTCCCCGTGCCCAATCAGTGATCCTCAATTTTTTTGATCTCACATGGTCTACTGCTATGTCTAGGTGTGTCGCCAGGATGTATATCAGAGGTGGTCGCAGCCTGCTGCTTTACACACCCTCTGCCCTTTGATGCCCTTGGAGACGTCCTCTAGAGGCCCTGAAGCCGGAGTTCCCCGGCCAACTTACTGATTTCACTGACATCGCCGTGCCTCCCTAGTCTGCCCACTGCCATTGAGATTCGTCGCTTCAGGTGGGGGGGATTCGGAAGAACTGGAGACTGCCATCATCTCCTTGGTGGCAGGCCCCAGGTTGGCCTCCAGTGCTTCCTCCTTCCCGACTGTCTCCATAGGTCAGATGGGAGCTCCAGAGACCTCTGCCTCATCAGGCTCTGCCAGTCCCAACGCCCCCTTATTGTCTGCAATATGGTGTCAACGCCCTCAGCGATGGTCCTCAGTGTCTGGGCCACGCTCTACTGTGCCCTGGCAATGTCTACCTGAGTATGGGACATGTCGCTCAGTGACTGAGACTGATTTTGGGGCCATCAACCATGGTCGTCACAAACTGAGCCATGCCTTGGACACCACTCAAGATGCTGATGTCGCATGCCAGGCTTTCCACTGCATTGGCCTTGGTGCCACGCATTGTCGTCATCATCTCCTGTGCCCTCAGCATTTGGAACTCCTCTGATCCGCAATTCACTTGCTGGAATGTCACTGACCTCCCCTCCTGATCTCACAACCGTGTCCTGGCATCTGCATCAGCTCTGGGATAACCTTGTCCAGAGACCCGGCATCTGGCTGGGACCCATCTGAGTCCTGGGATTAGCAGACATCTGACTGCTGACTCACTTGGATGTTCCTACCTCCACCTGATGTGAATCAGCAACTGTGTGGTGCTCTCCAAATTATGCCCCAGACGCCTGTCCACTAATGTCACCCACCGAGGTGTGTGTCTCTGTGCTGGTGGAATGTGGTGGGTATAGCTGTGGAGCCTCGATGGGGTTTTCCTCGGAGCTTTCCTCCGAGGTGGTCTCTTGGGTGACACTAGGGGGGACGATTCCGGACAGCCCGGCCCCATCAGATGGAGAGCCTGCGAGAGAATGGACATGTGGTGAGTGAGAGGGAAGGATCATTCTGTCTGACATGAACTACTCACTTGAGACAAATCAGCTGGGTTAAGGGGCAGTAGATGCTCACCTCTGCGGCACAGGTCAATCTCGCTGTCGGTGACTGCTCTCTTAGAACAACGGACAAAGAACCATACAGCACAGGAACAGCCCTTCAGCCCTCCAAGTCTGTACCGGTAATGATACCACCCTTGGCCAAAACCCTCAGCATTTCCTTGTGCCGTATCCCTCTACACCCATCCTATCCATGTGTTTGTCGAGATGCCTTTTGAACGCCGTTAACTTCCACAACCTCCCCTGGCAATGCGATTCAGACACTCACCACCCTCTGTGTCTTCTCCCTTCACCCTTGTGTGACTTGGAAGTACCCAGCTGTGAAACTAACAGAAAGGAGTATTGCACGGGTGAGTTTTAAAGCAGTGATTTTTTTTAACTGCCTCAGTCTAGACTGTTCTCTACTTCCAGACAGGCATCTCTCTTCTTGTGGGTTTCCAGACAGGGGTTTCTCTTCGGGGAGGGTCTCTTTAATTATGGGGTCTCTGGGGATCTCTTCAATTAAGGGGTCTCTTAAATTATGGTGTCTTGCTTCCAGACATGGGTCTCTCTCCTGGGGCGATTCTTTAATTAAGGGTCTCTGGGGAGACCTCTTTAATTAGGAGATCTCTGGTGGGGGAGGGGGGGCTGAAGTGGGCAGGATTCGCATTGTGGAGTAGTGGGTTGTCCTCCGATGGACTTTGGGGGCAACTCCCTTAAAAAGCTACCCCCCTTAGCCCACCACGAGATTCACCGTGTCGGGTACACGCTTGTCAAGACTTGCGCCAATTCTCGTCCATGTGATTCCCGGCCCAGAGGATCAGAGAAAAATAAGAGGCAGAAGATGGTGTTTGGCCCATTGATAGGATGGAAATGGGTCTTAATGACTGTGGTGGTATGTATTAGGGGTCATGTGGGACTGTGAAGCCGTGATGCTATTGGCTGACAGATCCTGGGTCCTGGTTGGCTGCTGACTCCTGGCTCCACCCTGAAGGCGGAGTATAAGAACCCGAGCTTCTCCCCGCCGCTTCATTCTGTTGCTGAACTGCTGGGGACAAGTCTCGCTTAATAAAGCCTGAATCGACTTCATCACTTCTCGTCTCTCTCGTAAGTCATTGTGCGCTACAATGACCTCGATCCCGATGCAAGCGGGGGACCGGAGCATTGGAGGTGTTGATCCGTTTTATTATCATAGTATTTACAGTGCAGAAAGAGGCCATTCGGCCCATCGAGACTGCACCAGCTCTTGGAAAGAGCACCCTACCCAAGGTCAACCCCTCCACCCGATCCCCATAACCCAGTAACCCCACCCAACACTAAGGGCAATTTATCATGGCCAATCCACCTAACCTGCACATCTTTGGACTGTGGGAGGAAACAGGAGCACCCGGAGGAAACCCACGCACACACAGGGAGAATGTGCAAACTCCGCACAGACAGTGACCCAAGCTGGAATCGAAACTGGGACCCTGGAGCTGTGAAGCAATTGTGCTATCCACAATGCTGTCGTGCTGCATCGGGAACACTGCTCCCAGTGGCAGAGAATCCAACCCTTTCTCGCTCTTAATTTTACAACCTACCAATATGTGTCTCTTTATACTCTTGAGCAAACTAAAACAAATGACCAAATTAACTAATTAACAATCCCTTAATGGGGGACTGCAACAAAAACAGGAAAGAAACTTATCAAAATTAAATAAAATTTTAGGAGTGATACACTCCAACCCCTGAAGCATCCAGAGTTCAGCAGAAGACCCTGTAATGGGGCACTGTAACAAAAATAATTAAACTTTAAAAAAACTTCACATAAATTAAAATAATGTTTCCAGGGCTGATGATGCAGCACTTCAGCCCCAGCAGCACTCACCAGCCACAGAATCTCTCAAACATATTGACGGAAAGTGTCTCTTTATATTTGCATAATTCATTATCAAACGAGTGGCCACCCCAACCTGAAGACAATTTACCTTAATTTATATAATTAACATGGGTTTCAAACTTTCCTTGATTTTACTTCATTACACTCTGGGAAGAAAATACATTTTTGCTGCTGCACGCCTGATTAGAACCTTGTAGGGTAGTTAAGTTTGCTTTTATTGTTACTGAAATTATTGCATAATTTTTTCCTGTCTTTCAGTTAACCTGGTCTCAATGGAGATGACTTACTTTGTCTGTGGATTGCTGTTTGCTGGAGTGGTTAAAGAATGGCTATGGGATTATGCCATTACAGTTACTGTTATTCACATTGCAGTCACCTCAACAGGTAAGCAAAGTTTACACTCAAATATGTCTCAGTCAGGGGTATTCTGTATCATTTAAATGCTCAAATTATAATTAGACTTTCTGAAAAGATATCTAATATTGATATAAACAAAACTTCATGGCTCTTACACTCAGGATAACACCATAGGTCTGAACAGAAAAAACATCTTGTACCACCACCACTTAGAGAGTGCAAGAGGATCTATTTTCAGCAGAGTATGCACATTAGAGATGGGAAATGTGATGTATTGAAAATTGAACTGTGCAATACACATGTACCAGCAGAGGGAATCTAAAAGGAGAAAACATAATCCGTGCTTTAATAGCATGTACAATTCTGATTATAAATGCATTTTTCGGAATCCTATTGTTTCTTCCCAAGCACCTCACAGGAAGTGATCTGACAATGCCAAATTTTCTGACCAACAAAAGGTCTATGGTTAAGGGCTGCGGGACAACAGCCTTTGTGGAATTGTCTTCACATCATCCCTACCACTACACTGAGGGAATGGGGGTGGTGAATTTTATTAGGGTGAGACACCTTGGATACAAAGAATAGTCCTAGTACCCCAAGAGCTATTGTTATTGTTATGATCAAGCAGGAATTAATTCCCATGCAAACCAAATTCCAAAGGGAAAATTAGGCAACTTATAATAACTCTATTTGTTTATTGTATTTTGACCACGAGAGGATAGGTTTACCGCATTCGGAAATAAAAAAACTCAAATAACACTTTGGGGATTTTAAACATTAAATTAAAACATTCATTAACAAAAGAAAAGGGTGGCAAGGTGGCACAGTGGTTAACACTGCTGCCTCACACAGCCGAGGACCCTGGATCACTGTCCATGTGGAGTTTGCACATTCTCCCCGTGTCTGCGTGGGTGTCAGCCCCGCAACCCAAAGATGTGCAGGGTAGGTGGATTGGCCACGCTAAATTGCCACTTAATTGGAAAAAAGAATTGGGTACTCTAAATTTATAAAAATAAGAAAAAACTTAACAAAAGAAAAGAAAACTTGAACACACAATAATACATTTACACAGTTAAAATTAATCTCACAAAAAATCTCCCTCAGAAGACTTCCTACTTGGTTAGATGGGATGCCTGTTGCTGACATCCTTTGGGTTTGGAGCTAGTGTGGACCCATCAAAGTGTTCTTCGTCTGCATTGGTGCAGGGCTAACTGTCATCGAGGCAGGACATACCATGGGCTGAGGGGTGATGGAGTAAGTGAGGAGTGGTGCGAGAGAGGAACTAACATTGCATCCTCCCGCTCATGGCTCATCTGCTATCTAAGAGCTGCAGAGCACTTCAGTGAGTCACTGAGTCACATGGGCAAGGCTTTCCTCCTTCCTGTGTAAAGTAACAGATTAAGTATGCAGACCTTTAGTCATGGCCAGCATGCACTCGATGGCTGGGACGGTCTGATTTTTCATGCAGGCGGCCACTCCTAATGTGAAGGGCGCTCAGAGCTAGTCAGTTGAAGTACAATTTTGCCTTTGGAGTGGAACTTATCTGAGATTGTGAAACTTGATGTCGAACTTTGAAATCACAAGGATCCTAGGCTTCATATTTAGAGGCATAGAATACAAAAACATGGTAGTTATATCAAATCATTGTAAAACACACGTTAGACCTCAGTATTGCATCAATTATGAGGCAACACATGTTATGAAGAAAGACAACAAAGACAAGGAAAGATATGGGGAAGATAATAGATAACTTGAAATTGTTTTGCTTTAAGTGGAAAGATTGAGGGAAGGTTTAATTAAGGTGTAGAAAAGTATAAGGGGTTTGATGGAATAAATAAAAAAGTGTTTCCACTGGCAGGAGAGTCAGTGGATACAGATTGAAGATAATTGGCAAAAGAATTAGAGGGGAGATGATAATTTTTTGAGGTAGCGCGTTGTTCTGATCTGGAATGCATTGTCTGAAAGTCTGGTGGAAGCAGATTCAACAGTAAATTTCAAATGGAATTCAATAAAAATTGAAAAAGGAGACAAATTGCAGGGGTGTGGGGAACGATCAGGGAGTGAGGCGAACTTGATAGCTCTTTGAATGAGCTGGCACAGAGATAGTGGGCCAAATAGTTTTAATAATTGAACAATACTAATGAAGCTTACTCTTGGTGCCTGAAAGTACAGATTGCGGAATGCTGCCACAGTAAAATGACCTCATATCCACCACTGCAAAGGGGCATTGTAATCTCAGGGCTTGCATCTTGACTTCTTTATCGACTATATCTAATATTCTTAAATTCAAAGAATTGATTCCATGATATGACATTCTAAGCAGAACCTAAAATGCACTCCTTTGAAATGCTGCTCCGCATTGCCAGATCAAGCAATCAGCCAGTTCTTTGCTGCTAAACCTGCTGAGTTTTGCCAGCATTTTCTTTTTTTTTTAGAAATATTTTTATTAAGGCATTTGTATAAACAGTAAATACAAACAAACACAAGAGCAAGAACAAAAATGAACGTCATAATAAATAACTAACCAACACCCCAACCCCCCTCATTCCCTTCGTCCTTTTCTGCCTTCCCCATTTTAACCCTTTATCCCCTCCCCCAAATCCTGCCCCCTGCTGACACCTCAATTCTCCTTGAAGAAGTCGATGAACGGCTTCCCATCTCCGGGCAAACCCATCCACTGACCCTCTCAAGACAAACTTGAATTTTTCCAACTTTAGGAACTCCACCAGGTCACTCACCCACATGCCCTGGTTTCGGTGGCTCTGAGTCCCTCCACTCCAGCAAAATCCATCTCCGGGCTACCAGGGAGGCTAAAGCCCAGAACATTGGCCTCTCTCGCCGCCAGACGCCCGGGTCTTCCCACCTCCAAATGTCACCACTTCTGGACTCAGGACCACCTTCACCCTCAGCCCCTGCCAGAACCCCTTCAGTTTTGGACATGCCCAAAACATGTGAACATGGCTCACTGGCCTCCCTGTGCACCTCCCATGCCCGTCCTCCACCCCCTCAAAGAACCTGCTCATCCTCGTTGCCGCCATGTGTGCTCTATGAACTACCTTAAACTGGATGAGGCTGTGATGTGGAGATGCCAGCGTTGGACTGGGATGGGCACAGTAAGAAGTCTTACAACACCAGGTTAAAGTCCAACAGGTTTGTTTCAATTCACTAGCTTTCGAAGCACAGCTCCTTCATCATGTGAGTGGATAAGGCCGAGCCTCGCACACGATAAGGAAGAATTCACTCTCCTCAGAGAATCCTCCTATGACCCGGCCTCCAGTTCCTCCTCCCATTTCCGTTTGACTTCCCCTATCGGGATCCCTCCCAATCCAATCTAGGACACCTTACCCTCACGCACTCCTTCCCGTGATAGCACCCTGTCCTGTAATCCCAAGGGGGGAAAAGTGGGAAAGGAAGGCACCTGCTTCCTCACAAAGTCTCGAACCTGTATGTATCTAAACCCATTCCCGCTGGGCAGCTCATATACCTCCCCCAAGTCCTCTAAACTCGCAAAACTGCCCCCACAAACAGGTCCCTAAATCGCTCGATCCCTGCCTGCCACTAGCCCAGAACCTCGTGTCCAACCCCCCCCCCCGGTGTGACTCTGTGATTGTCACAAATCGGTGCCCACACTGAGGCACCTTCCAACCTCTGATGCTCCGCCACTATCCCCACACCCGCTGGGCCGCCACCACCACTGGGCTTGTGGAGAACTTGACCGCTGAGAACGGCAGAGGCGCCATCAACAATGCCCCTAAACCCGTATCCCTACAAGAGGCAGTCTCCATCCGCCCCCATGCTGACCCCTCCCCCATTACCCACTTCCTTACCATAGCAATGTTTGCTACCCAATAATAATTCATTATGTTTCACAGGGCCAACCTCACCCCCTTCACCCCCGTTCCAACAGCACCTTCTTAACCGATGCCCCACCCCCCCCACAAACCCCGATATCAAAGTATTGACTTTCTTAAAGAATAATTTTGGGTTGAAGATCGGGAGCTTCTGAAAGACAAATAAGAGCCACGGCAGCACCATCATTTTCACTGTCTGCATCTGCCCCCACCAGTTGCAGCACATCCCACCTCTTAAAATCCCCCCTCATCTGCTCAACTAACCGCACCAAATTCAACTTAGCAGCTGCTCCCATCCCTGGGCCACCTGGATACCCAAATATCTGAAGCTCGCCCCCACCACCTTGAACAACAACTCGCCCAATCTCCGCTCCTGCCCCCTGGCCTCGATCGGGAACACTTGCTTCGCCTACATCCGGAAAACCGGCCAAACTCCTCCAGGATGCTCAGAATTCCCCCAATACCTCCCAGTGGGTCTGAAATGTAAAACAGCAGGTCATCCACATACAACAAATCCCTGTGCTCAATCCCACCCCCACACAATCCCTCTCCAGCTCCTCAATGCTCTAAGCGCCATTGCCAGTGGCTCTATTGCCAAGGCAAAAATCAATGGGGAGAATGGGCACCCCTGCCTTGTTCCACGGTGTAGCCTGAAGTACCCCAAGCTCACCCCGATTTGTCCACACGCTCGCTACCGGATCCCTACACAACAATCGGACCCTGTCCACAAACTCCTGCGCAAACCCAAACCGTCCGAATACTTCCCACAGATACTCCTACTCCACCTTCTCTGCGTCCAACATCTACATCTTGACCCTCCGGAGGCATCATTATCACATTTTATAATCTCCTAACATTTGCCGACAATTGCGTCCCCTTTACAAACCCCATCTGATCTTCCCCTATCATCCCCCGGCACACAGTCCTCGATACGCAAGGCCAGGATCTTTGGCAGCAACTTAGCATTCACATTTAATAGCGATATCGGCCGATGGGACCCACACTGCTCCGGATCTTTATCCTTCTTTAGTTTTAGGGATATAGACGCCTGCGATAATATAGGGGGGCAGCTCCTCCTTATCCCTCGCCTCATTATATGCCCCCACTTATATGCCCTCAGCAGTAAGGGCCCCAGATCCCCCCCAAACTTCTTATAAAATTCCACAGGGAACCCATCCAGGCCTGGGGCCTTCCCTGCCTGCATTCTCCCCATGCCCACCATCACCTCTACCAGTTCAATGGGGCACTGAACCCCTCCACCAGGTCCTCCTCCACCTTGGGGAACTCCAACCTATCCAGGAACCTCTACATTCCCTCCCCTACAGCCCGGACTCCGATACATAAAGCCTCCTGTAAAACTCCTCGAATGCCCCATTCACCCCACCAGCTCCAGTACCACTTTTCCCCACTCGTCCTTCGCCCTTCCAATCTCCCTCACCGCCTCCTGCTGCCTGAGCTGGTGGGCCCGCATCCTACTAACCTTCTCCCCGTGCTCATACACTGCCCATCTGGCCTTCCGCAACTGCCCTGCTGCTTTCCCTTTAATCGCCAGCCTGAACTCCATTTGGAGCTTCTGCCTGTCCTTCAACAATCCCTCCTCCGGGGCCTCCGAATACCTCTTGTCCACACGCAGAATCTCGTCCACCAGCCTTGCCATCTCTGTTCACTCCTTCTTCTCCCTGTGCGCCTGGATCGATATGAACTCCTCCTAACCACTGCCTTGACCGCCTCCCACAGCATGGCAGCCGAGATCTCACCCGCTCACACACCTCCTCATCTGCTAACAACCCTATGTCCAGCCCCCACTGCGGGCACAGGGCCCCTGCCAGCAGTGTCTTGCCCACCACAAGAAAATCAATCTGCAAGTACACCCTGTGCACGTGGGAGAAGTACAAGAACTCCTTCACCCTCTGCCTCCCAAACCGCCAGGGGTCCAACCCCCCATGCGCATCATGAACGCCTTCATCTCCCTCGCCACCGCCGACACCCTCCCCGACCTCGGGCTTGATCAGTCCAAACTTGGTTCAATGACGTGGTAAAGTCCCCTCCATAATCAATCGGTGCGAGTCCAGGTGTGGGATCTTTCCCAGCACCCGCCTCATGAACTCCACAGCGTCTCAGTTTGGGGCATAAACATTAATGAAGACCACTAGCATCCCCTCCAGCTCCCCACTCGCCATCACAAATTTACCTCCCGAATCTGCCAGAACGTTACTCACCTCCAATGCCACCCGTTTATTGATCAACACCGCCACCCCCCGCGTCTTCATCTCTAACCCTGAGTGAAAGGCTTGCCCTACCCACCCTTTCCTTGGCCTTGTCTGATCCCCGATCTTCAAGTGTGTTTCTTGCAAAAAGGCCACGTCCGCATTCAAGCTCTTCAAGTACGTGTACACACGTGATCATTTGACTGGCCCATTCAGCCCTCTCACATTCCATGTGACCAACCTGGTTGCCCCGCCCCACCCCACCCCTCCACTGCCGATGAGCCCATGTCACGTGACTTTCCAGGCCCACCCTCGGATGCCCACCGTGACGGTGACCAATCCTTTTCTTGCTACGCCACAGCAACCACACCTTTATCAGCAACCCACTCTCCCCGCTTCCCCCCTACCCCCTCTCTCCTGAACAAAACAACAATCCCATTCCCCCATTACACTAACCACCTGGCCACCCCCCACTGCACTGCCATTAACTAGCCTGCCCAGCTAGCCTGGCAGCCCCTGCTCAAGGTGCCTGAGCCTCCTACCCACCCCCACTGATTGCCTTCCCCACTCTCGCATACCTCCATAACACAAACAACAATGGAACAAGAAAAAAGGTGCACTCACACTCGATGCTCCCAAGCATCTGCCACCAAACCCAACAAAATATCTCCAAGGAGAGAAGTTCTCCAACAACCAACAAACGAAAAAAAGACAGAAAAAGCCCCCATCTCCTCACACCTCCTCCACAGTTCCACTTCCACAATCACGGCCAGTCCATTGTCTCTTAAAAACTCCATCACCTTCTCTGATGTCCCAAAATAACGTTCTCGGCTGTTGAAAGTAACCCAGAGGGAGGCCGGGTACAGCTTCCCGAACTTCACCCGCTTTTTGAAGAGGGCAGCCTTCACCCGAATGAAGCGGCACTCCTCTTCGTCAGGTCGCGCCCAGGTCCTGGTACACCCTTCCCAGGTGCACCTCCTCGCCTGCCTCGCCATCTCATCTTCTCCTTATCCAGGTATCGGTGGAGATGCACCATCATCACCCTCGCCGGCTTGTGCACCTGCAGCTTCCTCATCAACGCCCTGTGTGCCCGGTCTACTTCCAGAGGCTGGTCAAAGGCCCCCTCCCCTATCAGCTTCTCCTGCATCTTGGCTACATATGAGCCAGCGTCCGCTCCCTCGATGCCTTCAGGCATCCCCACGATTCTTAGATTTTGTCTCCGGGAGCGTTTCTCCGGGTCCTCCAGCTTCTCCTTTAATAATAATAATCTTTATTCGGGTCACAAGTAGGCTTTTATTAACACTGCAATGAAGTTACTGTGAAAATCCCCATAGTCGCCATACTACTGCACCTGTTCGGGTACACTGAGGGAGAATTCAGAATGTCCAATTCACCTAACAAGCACATCATTCTGGACTTGTAGGAGGAAACAGAGCACACAGAGGAAACTCACGCAGACACGGGTGGAACATGCAGACTCCACACAGACAGTGACCCAAGCCGGGAATCGAACCTGGGCCCTGGCGTTGTGAAGCAACAGTGCTAACCACTGTGCTATCATGCTACCCAACCGCTTCTGAGTCTCCCGCATCATTCCGAGTTAAGCCACCAACAAGGCAAGCTGCTCCTCGTGCTCCCCCACGGTCTCTTATACCTTCCGAATGGCCTGGCCCTGGGACTCCTGCCTCTGTTCCACAGGATCAATTCCCGCTTTTAATGGTCCCACTGCCTTGGCTAGGTTTTCCTGGGCTTCCCTCCTCTGCCAGCTGAACTTCCCATTTAAAAGTCCACCAGCTGCTCCGTTGACCACTGGTCAGGCACTTGACCTGTGACGCGTGAAGATTTCTTGCTCCAACTGCTCCCTTCTTCTCGACCCATTTCTGGTCTGCGGCTCCATCCACCAGTGGAGTTTAACTTTCTTCAGTCACCCCTCCACCTTTTTTAACCAAAACATTCACCCAACAAGCGGGAGAAAGGTCCAAAAAAGCTGCCTCGAGCGGGAGCTGCCAAATATGTGACCACTCACTCCACAGCCGCCACTGGATGTCTGCATTTTCTGTATTTATCCCTATCCCTCCTGATTACTATTCCAAACACTTTCAAATTGTAATGTTTCCAAATTTCTAGGGATTGTTTCCTATGCAGGCCAATTATCTCCTCCCTCATCTGAAGGTCAAAGGGCTCCTGCATCCAGGCTGACTGAGGTCAGCGAACTCAGCAGAGACTATGGATTTACCCGGCACCACCAGATTGAAAAGCTGTTGCTCACTGTGCCCTTTCCTTGGATTGCCACCTTGCCGTGGTGGATAGGCTTGAACGTTGCGTTCATCCTGAGAGCAATGCTGTCAGGAGTCCTAAGATCCTGGCAGTGTTACCCATGACAGTAAGGTCGGAGGGGAGGAACCAGACAAAGCGCAATCCAGAACAAGTCCCCCACTGCCCTGGCCTGACCAATCAGCAGACCTTATCTGACTAGTCCTCGGCCCAACCTCATAGCCCCCCCTGAAGTAACCTGACCCAACTACCCCCCAACCCACCTGACTAGTCACCTACCTACCACCACCCACCTGCCACCTTACTCTCCTCACCCACCCCACCCATTCCTCCTCACCCACCTATCACCCTACCCAACTACCACCCTACTAATCTGCCACCCTACCTCTTTGCCCACCCTACCATCTTCACCATTTACCTTACACACTCACCTTCTCTCCTTAGTTGCTTTTAAAGCAGATTTTGGGACTTTTAAACACTTTACTTTGCAGAATACTGTAACTAGTGCGGCAAAAACGGGATTAGTTTCTGCACGGATTCTCTGCACTGCTCCCTGTGAGCTTCCCTGCGCTGAGTTGCATGTGAAAGATCTAAGATAGGTGGGGTGGGTAGGGGGGGTGCTGGTTGGAGGGGTGATGATGTGCAATTGCATGGAGGGAGCCCCTCTGGATCCTGCTCACCTGGTAGCAATTTTATAGTGGGGTGGGCAAGGCATCTGGCGGAACTCACCTTGCCCCAATTAAGGCCCTGAAGCACTGAGCTTTAATTTTTAGGTTGATGGGCAGGAGGGATTTCAGCAGGAAGGGAAGGGGATGCCTCCATCCCATTCCCCCTTCCAACTGGGGGTGCTCTCCCCTTAAGGCCCAGTGACCTCTGGACCTTCCTCCCATTTTCCCAGCCTATCCCCTGAGACACCCAATCCTTCCCTACCCTTCCCTTTGCCTCTTCCAGTCACTGCACCGTTGTGCCCGGAGGGAATGGAGAGCTGTCAGCCAATCTGACTGGGACTTCCTCCTGAGTGAGGGTGAAAGTCCTGCCTTACTTGTTAGAATGTGAAATGGCATTGAGGCTGCTGGATGTGGTGGGAATGTGCCCCTTACTGATGTTTCAGAGCCTCTACCATCATGAACATTGATGCCCGAGGGCTGTATTCTTTCGCCCCGCCGGCCGCAAGAATGGCACAGGCGAGACAGCGACAATGGAAAAATCCATTGACCTCAGGCGGGATTCTCCGGTCGCCAGAAAACGGGGCCAGAGATCCCTCCCAGAGTTTCTGATCCTGGCCCTTTATTAAAGTAACCTTCACTGTTAGTACCAATTATAAATGGATGTTCAAAGTAATGATGCAAATATATTAAGATTTTATTTAAATTTATTTAGAGTTAATATTGATGAGCCTTTTTGCATGTGAGCAGTTCACAAGTACCTTATGTAAAGACATGACAAATGATCTATGTCAATTATTTTTTTCAGTTATGGCTGAGTTTCCACTTGTATGGCATTGGTGGTTGGCTCTAGGTAAGATTTTCAATTTTATGTAAAAATATTGTTCCAATTATTATATGAAATTAGTAAATGTTTCAATTTGCTTTGTCATCCCTATCTGAAACTGATAATTCTGCACATATTGGGGACTGCTCTTGGGACTTTCTTTGTCTATTTAATTCAAAAGTACATATTTGCACACATACACTCGCACACATTAAGATATTTTCCAATCTGTTATGTGAGAACATAAGAACATAAGAACTAGGAACAGGAGTAGGCCATCTGGCCCCTCGAGCCTGCTCCGCCATTTAATGAGATCATGGCTGATCTTTGTGGACTCAGCTCCACTCTCCGGCCCGTACATCATATCCCCGAATCCCTTTATTCTTTAGAAAGGTATCTATCTTTTTCTTAAAAACGTTTAAAGAAGGAGCCTCAACTGCTTCACTGGGCAAGGAATTCCAGAGATTCACAACCCTTTGGGTGAAGAAGATCCTCCTAAACTCGGTCCTAAATCTACTTCCCCTTATTTTGAGGCTATGCCCCCTAGTTCTGCTTTCCCCGACCAGTGGAAACAACCTGCCCGCATCTATCCTATCTATTCCCTTCATAATTTTATATGTTTCAATAAGATCCCCCCGCATCCTTCTAAACTCCAATGAGTACAGTCCCAGTCTACTCAACCTCTCATCATAATCTAATCCCCTCAACTCTGGGATCAACCTAGGGAATCTGTGTACTGTTATCACACACACCTTGTTCAGGTTGCCAGAATCATACAAATATCTCATCAAGCCTTTCTGTGGGCTGTTCAGGGGCAGTCCAGACTATAAGCAGCAGGTTTCATAGACATTGCAATTTCTATAGCAGATTTTAGAGTTAATGTACCTTCAGTCAGCTCTGACAGGTCGGTTTAAGTGCTGCCCACCCTCATTAGCGGGGCGTTGGTGAGCGCGGTCCCGGAGAAGCCCTTGGGGCCTCATTAAGTGGAGCAATTAACATTAGAAACCGGTGACGGCCTCGCCGGGTCGGCTGTTGGAAAACTTCCGGTGATTCCTACTCGCCACCACCCTTAAAATGAATTTGGTTAGATTGCACCCTAAGTGTGGGCTAGCCCGGTGAGAAACTCCCGAGAAATGTGACTACATGTGGTTAGATAACGGTGGGGAACTCACCGACAGAACCGGGGAGAAACACCCAGCCAAACCCACATGAAATGACACTTACAAACCTTTCCATTAGATCGCGCCCAAGATTTCCATGTTTCCTCCACCTCATCAAACGCGCCCATGGCTCCTATACTTCCCGACACTTTTGGATTGCAGCTGCCTGATCTGTGCCACTCAGCCTTCAGCCCATTGTCCCTGCCGGGGTTTTCTTTCCCTCTGTTTAAAACAAACAAATTCGCGGTGCACAAGTAGGCTAGCTGTCTTTCTGCCCCGCTATCGATTCCAGGGCAATAGGTTGCAGTACTGCAGTCCCAAGGGTTCATGTTCCCGTGGCCCGTTTCAGTGCCTCAGATACAGTGCCCGCAGCTCTACCCACTACACCTGTAAATGTACTGAAAACTTCAAACCTCTGTTTGAAGTGAACTCCCAGTAACTCAACAATGCAGCTGTCCAAAAGCTTTCTTTTCTTTGGAAATCCTTTTACTTGCACTGGTGGCTGTTGCAATCGACCAGATGATTCGCCAATGCCCCGCTAGATACTGCATTTACTGAGAGTTGAGAATTGCTACAATGATGATTTTGCCTTGGAATTAGATGATATTTCTCCTGACCTCACTCCAGGTGGTGTATGATCCTGGATCTCCGTCGATGATTCCTTCTGGCTCACAAAATAATCGTCAAAAGTTGTTTTCTCCCATTTTTGTTTAAGGCCCAGATCTCGTCGCCGGTTTCTCTTTTGTTATGTTCTTTGTTGTAACCGTAAAGAGAAATAATCAGAGGTGTCACATGTGAAGGTCACATAGTGCAAGGGGTTTATTTACAAGATGCTGCTCAAACAGGTTAAATGGTGAACTCCACAAAAACCCTCGAAAGACTCCAATGATGACATTGTGTAACACGTGACATTACATCAGCCAATGGTGTTAATCTGATACATAACACAACCCCATCACTAAAGTGGTGATTTCTCATTGGACTGAACTCCTGGGACTTTTTGGGTTGACGATAGATAAATAAATAAATATCTTGTTACCCTGTAGTTCCTCAGCCTATATTCAACCAGGTGTTGGAACCTCACAAAAGGGAATAATAACCATTAAAATCTAAAATGATATAACCACCTGTAGATAAATGACCATATACAGAGGAGAAAGCTTTAATAAAGGCTGCCAATATTTCAAACGTATATTTTAATTTTTCCAAGAGACAAAATATTGAATTTTAAAAATGGATCCTTGTAACGGAGAAGCCCTTACCTTGGATTACAAAGGCAGGTTCAGCTGCATCTATTGGATGTGAAGAAAGTTGCTCCATTTGGCAATCCTGGCATTCCTTCTCAGGTATCAACATGCCTGACAGCATGTGACAGCGAGGCCCAATACTGCATACACTTCATCCGAAACCGGAGAACAAATTCAGAAGGCAACACATCTTCAGGAAGCTGCCAAGATATGAATACCAAATAGATACCACAGTGTTGCCAGCTAATCTGTTTCACATTATTAAATGTGAATGCCAAGCCTGCAAAGAACTTTACAGCTCTGTCATTACTTATCTGGCACACTCATACTCCAGCAGTGCACACATTAAGCCGCATCTTACCACTGAAATGCTTGAAACAGTCACATCTTCAAATGAACTGTTCCAGTAGAAGCTAACAAAATGATGGCAACACACATTTTGGGTTGCAAGAGGCCTTGTGCCTGCTGTGAATGACCACTCTACTTTAGAAATGAAACAATTATGTTGAAATTGGGCAGCAATGTCAAGCTGTGATTCGTAGTAAATGTAAAAGGAGATGCAAGCCCTGTTCCTGCTGATCAATGCACTCACGGACAGTGTATTGATCAGAAAGTCTCTCCTGTTGGATCAGACAGGGGAAGCAAGGATAGCATCTTACATTGATGTTGATTTTCTTGCAGTAACAAAATTCTAACCTGAAAAATATAAATCACAACAAAACTAGGGGGAAAATAGGGGGAAAAAATCCTGTAGAGTTAAACAACTCATTTGGTAATCTGACTGAACAGAGAAGACCATAAGACATAGGAACAGAAGCAGGTCATTCAGCCCATTGAATCTGCTCTGCCAGTCAATGTGATCATGACATAATCTGATCTGATAATCCTCAATTCCACTTTCCTGCCTTATCCCCATATATTCTGCAATTATTAATTCACAAAAATTAAAAGTCAGATAGTTAATTTTAGTACAATGGTGAAAGCACTTATTTTGGAAATGCCACAACATGAAGCTAACAATTGAAACCTTCTAAATATATAAAGTTGGCCTATATTTAAAAAGGAACAAAATAATGAAGACTGCACTTAGCACCTCCGATGATCATTTAAATAAAATATAATAATTTGCAAACATACAAGATTATGTGTGGTAAGAAAGGAGATTTAAGAAAAAAAACTAAAGCAGTGAACTGTCAAACTGAAGCAATAAAGATGGTAAAATGCAGCTTACAAGAAATGAAGAAAATAGCTTTGCAGCAAAACCAGTCACACATAGGTACAGGCGTACACATCAAACATGAACTATTGGACTCTGCCTGCTATTGCTTGTGTAATGTTGATAATTCTTTTGTGGTGTGTTGGGGGTGGGGAGAGTGGGATCATATAGGAGCCTTCACTCGTGCAGCTGATATGAAAAAAGATTGGTAAATTTGGTGAAGTTTATGATTTGACAGCTGGATAGAAAAAGCAATGATTATTACTAACAGATCCCTTGTGATGTCTTGGGTACTCTGGATCTGTGGAGACTGTGTTTACCTTAGCAGTAACATAGACAGGCTACCAACACTTGTAATAGTACAACACTATTTTATTAAGCTAGAAACTGTTGAACAAACTTTCACTGTGGGTTAGCACAATGTTAGATTAAACTAAAGACCTATGCCTGTCCTAACCAGTCTATGCACTCAGCACATGGTGAAGATCTGTGTTGCAAGTTGTAAGCTCTGTCCTTCTGAGAGGCTGCATCCCGAATGAGCGGGAAAACTGATGCCCTCTGTCATTTTTTGTGAGTGTGCTCTAACTGGTGATTGGCTGCGGTGTTGTGTGTGTTGATTGGTCTTGCTGTGTGTCCATCAGTGTGTCTGTCTGCACCATGATATACTGGTGTATATTATGACATCTCCCTTTTATAAAAAAATGTATGTTTGTGGCAATAAATAATGTGTGGTGATAATGCTCCTAACTACGTGTGGGCTGCGAAGACATATTTACAGGGCTATGTACATGAGAACTAAGCTATTTACATGGGAAGGTGCCTGGTTCAGAGAAGCAGTATGCAACAAGAGTAACGAGATCAACACTATATATAAACTAGGGAAACGATCAAACAAAGCAACAAAACAATTCAGAGTCCATAAATTCGAAAAGTTCATAAATGTAATCTCTGAGGTGGGTGACGAATTCTGGTTGACCGTAAGGGTGGCACACCACTCATCGTCTGGATCGATGCTGTATACTGGTAGAGGCCGGATTCTTTGCTTCGGGGACACCCTGTTTTTTGTAGTGATACCGACTTGAATAGGCGCCTTCGGGTCCTTGGTATCAATATCAGGTCGCAGGTCCGAATCGGGCTCGGTGACCGTGGTTTGAATGGCCCGGACATTCCTGCGAGGCTGGCTGGAGTGACGAGAGTTGGCAGGCTGAGCTGATCTGCATAAAGCAGCATAGTGGCCAAGTTTGCCACATTGCAGGCATCGTCGGGATTTGGCGGGACATTGCCGCGTTAAATGGGCG
Source organism: Scyliorhinus torazame (assembly GCF_047496885.1). NCBI lineage: Eukaryota > Metazoa > Chordata > Chondrichthyes > Carcharhiniformes > Scyliorhinidae > Scyliorhinus > Scyliorhinus torazame. Next base: position 208,941,465 of record NC_092710.1, read on the forward strand.
GAGCCACAGTTGCCGCTCGTTGTAGTGTCAGTACTCTCGCTGCGCCACCGCGCATGCGCAGCACGGCCGTACGTGGTGCGCGCCTGCGTAGTATGTTCGGCGATGTCGCCGTCCCCTCGTTCGGTGCACACAAGCGCGGGAGTCTGCGAAAAGCGTGCAAAATGGCCGCCCTCATCCAGGCTGAGGCTCTGGAGTTGCTCGATTGCTTGGACCCATTCTGCCTCGTGGGGACCTTGCCGCGCTGTTTCAGCCGCTTGGATGTGGGAATACCGACTAGTGGCGTGTTCATGTAGCACGCAGGTCTCGATGGCGGTCGCTAGGGTGAGCTGCTTTACCTTGAGGAGCTGCTGGCCTAGGGAGTCCGACTGAACACCAAAAACGATCTGGTCGCGTATCATAGAGTCGGTGGGCCCGTAATTACAGGACTGCGCAAGGATGCGGAGGTGGGTGAGAAAGGACTGGAAAGGTTCATCCTTACCCTGCAAATGCTGTTGGAATACATAGCGCTCGAAACTTTCATTCACCTCGATGTCGCAGTGCTGTCAAACTTAAGGAGGACCGTCTTGAATTTTGATTTATCTTCACCATCAGCAAAGATGAGAGAATTGAAAATGTGGATGGCATGGTCCCCAGACGTGGATAGGAAGAGAGCGATCTTCCTGGTGTCTGAGGCAGCTTCCAAGTTTGTGGCTTCAAGGTAGAGCTGGAAGCGTTGTTTGAATATCTTCCAGTTGGCCCCTAGGTTACCGGTGATGCGGAGCAACGGCGGCGGGAGGACGCTGTCCATTTTGCAGGATCGCTGTATGCTGGTGGAAGGCAGATCACTTGCAGGTATGTCTAAGAAGTTCTAACATCCCTCAACTACTGGTACCATGATGTGTTGGGTACTCTGGATCTGTGGAGACTTAGTTTACCTTAGCAGTAACATAGACAGGCTACCAACACTTGTAATAGTACAACACTATTTTATTAAGCTAGAAACAGTTGAACATACTTTCACTGTGGGTTAACACGATGTTAGATTAAACTAAAGACCTATGCCTGTCCTAACCAGGCTACGCACTCAGCACATGGTGAAGATCTGTGTTGTAAGCTGTAAGCTCTGTCCTTCTGAGGGGCTGCATCCCGAATGAGCGGGAAAACTGATGCCCTCTGTCTTTATAGTGAGTATGCTCTAACTGATGATTGGCTGTGGTGTTGTGTGTGTTGATTGGTCTTGCTGTGTGTCCATCAGTGTGTGTGTCTGCATCATGATATACTGGTGTATATTATGACACCTTGCAACATCAGAATCAGTTAGAAGAGCGTGACAGAGAGAGCCTGATTGGGAGAGTGCTCAAGAAGCAAGTGAGGCACAAAGAGTACGTGGTACATACAAGGGTTTTAGTATTATTGTACAGACACCACAAAACCTCACATAGTGATGGGATTTCCAGACCAACCTGCCGCCTATTTGCCGGTGGCGGAGGCAGCCTGCTAGTGGATCTGAACGGTCGCGCCGTTGTCAATGGGATTTCCTGTTGACTCCACCCCTCATCACCTGGAAACCTGTGAGCCGGCATGGGACCAGAATTTCCGCTGGCGTGAACAGCCGGTAAATCCTGCCCTATAAATTAGAAAAGACAACCCAGAAGTTGAATCAGAAAAAGTAGGGATGGGGCAGGGACTCGCGGCACTTTCTTAAATTTGCAATTTAAATTTTAAAATTTCAATTTTTTTCTTATCCTTTCCTTAAAATGATTTCCTGTCCCAAATTTTGCATCCAGTGGATGACACGTGGTTTAAGAGCAGTCAAGGAGATTGCAGCAGCTCTATCAATAGGCCCAAGTCTACAACTACAATGTACGGCATGCTGGCATGCAACTTTCCATTTTAAATGTTGACTTTAAAAAGTGTGACATAAAATGATGCTATGTCCAAAAGGATTTGCCTTGGTTTCTTCCCACTGGAGACACTGGGCATGTGGAGTATGCTTGAAGGGGGTCATTCCTGTGCATGTCTCTTTAGCTATCATTCACTGCTAGTCTATCAGACAACTTTTCAGCTCCTCCTAAAATGTAGCAATAAAAACATCAAAATCAGCCCTTTGAAATAATATATGCAAGTAGTGAATGAAGTGCAAACAATAAAAGTCAGTATATGTTTTGTTAAAATGATAAATGTTAAAATGATAAATGTTCAATCGGAAGTTTAGTTATAAATGTTTCTTTATTTTTACATGGGCAGCATGGTGGCACAGTGGTTACCACTGCTGTCTCATAGCGCCAGGGATCCGGGTTCAATTCCGGCATTGAGTGACTGTCTGTGTGGAGTTTGCACTTTCTCTCGTGTCTGCGTGGGTTTCCCCCGGGTGATCTGGTTTCCTCCCACATACAAGAAAGATGTGCAGGTTAGGTGGATAGGCCATGGTAAATTGTCACTTGGTGCTCAAAGGTTAGATGGGGTTATGGGTTTACATGGGAGTGGGCCTAGGGAGGGTGCTCTTTCAGAAGGTTGGTGCAGACTCGATGGGCCGAGTGACCTCCTTTTGCACTGTAGGGATTCTATGATTCCAGAGTGTGAGTGTCACTAGCAAGGCCAGCATTTGTTCCCCATCCATAATTAACCTTGGATTAAGTGCCTTACAAAGCCTTTTCAGCGGATGATTAAGAATCAACCTGTGGATCTGCAGTCACATGTAGCCATACTGAGTAAGGATAACAAACCTCCTTCCCTAAAGGGCTTTAATAATAGCTGTTATGGTCATCAGTACTGATTTATTACTTGAATTTAGCCTGCACGCGCAGATTACTAGTCCAATGATATTACCACTAAACCACCATCATCCCTATCTCATAAAAGGAATGGATAAGAGTTGAATAGTACCATCTTGTGGTGTAGATATGCAATGGTTACTGTGAAGCTGTGGTTGTTGTCGATGTATGAATCGCAGACAGTTTTTAAAATTGGAATATTTATTTTTACAAACCATTTTATTTCTGTTCCTTTAAGTATATTTAAAATGCTATCATGCTTGCATCAAGTTTTTTTTTAAAGAAGTTTTACAATTGAGTTGTTCATTGTGTTCATTAAGGAGTGGCTGGAATTCTCCGCTCGTTGTGATTCAATTTTCCCGCCAACAGCATAACACTGTTAGTGGGTTTCATGGCAGCGTGGGGTGGTTACAATAGGAAATCCCATTGACAGTTAGAGGAAGCGAATGGCATGAGAAACACGTGGCTGGCGGGCCTGAAAATCCCGCCCAAATCTCTGCCAATGAAGGAGATTTACAATCACATCACAGATGAATCATTATCAAGAACTGTTTGGTTCATTATGTTAATAAAACACAAAGGACAGATTTCTACCATCTTGCACAAAGTCCTGTTGTGGGACAGGTACGTGGAATGTTTTCCTTTCCGGAGGCCAGCGGGAAAACATGGCAAATCTTCTGATTCCATTAATTATGCAACTGGATGTTTTGTGCCATACCCCATGGCAGCGCAGGCCTGATGGCACATAGTCTGCATCTTATCAAGACATCATATTGAAAAGGTGCCCAACATCACTGACCCACTATTGAAGAAAGAAGATGGACGTGCTGGGAAAGAAGATGGATCTCCAGAAACGATCTGAGGCTGAAAGTTGGATCCCCTCCAGGACACTGAATCTGGATGGTCCACCTGCTCCCCCCACTCCCCCTTCCCCCACCCACTGTTGTGGTGTTCCTCAGTCCAAGGTTGTCCGCAGCTGAACTCAGAAGGCAGCCCCAGGCATTGTTCAGATGAGCTCAGACATCTGCATGTCTGGTTGTTACAGATGTGCTTCGTATTGGCGTGTTTTCCCGCTGGTGTGCGGAGAATCGGGCGTGGGTGGTCCGGCCTTCATCTGCATCACACAATCCTCGAAAGGGTTTCCTGATCCTCCATGGCAGGCAACAGTAGAAGATCCTGCGAAAAATTCACGCCGACGTAAAATCGTCTTTCAGTTCTCCTGACAATTCTGCCCCCCCTCCCCTGACCATCTGCCATTGAACGGAGGGAGCGTTGGAGAATTCCGTCCATAGCCCTAATAACCTAGATGTTGCTTGACTGGGAGCCACTGAAGGTCAGAGAGCACTGAGGTTTGGAGAACAGAACTTTGTTGAAGTTAAGATGTAGGCAACAGAATTTTGGTTGACCTCCAGTTTACTGAGGGTACAATGTGGGAGAGCTTCCAGGAGCGTGTTGCAGTAGTTGAGTCGAGAGGCAACAAAAGCATAAATGAATGTTTCATACACAGGGCAAAGCTGGGTGATGTTACAAAGGTGGAAACAGCAGTCTTAGTGATGGTATAAATATGAGATTGGAGCTCATGTCGAGGTCACATGTTGCAAACAGTCTGGCTCAATTCCAAACCATTGCCACAGAGACAGATGAATCAGTAGCTACGAAAACGTGTTGAAGTAGAGGCTGAAAACAATGGTTTTATTCTTCACTATATATAATTGAAAGTAATTTCTGGTCATCCAATACTGGGTGATGGATAATGAATGTCTTAAAGGAGACAAGTGAGGTAAAGCTGTGGAGAGGAATATTCCAGAGCTTAGGGACTTGGCAACTGGAGGCATGGCCACCAATGGATCTGATCATTTAGCAGCAGCGGACAAGTCGGTAGAGGTGGCGGTGAAGTAGAGATGGGTGTTTGGGTGTTTTCAGGGTGCATGTGAAAGCTAACACCGTGTTTTCGGATGATGCCACCGAGGGTCAGCATGTAGATAGAGTCAGGGTGCTTGGAAAGAGGCCCTTCGGCCCAGCATCTCTGTGTCGGTCATCATGCATCTATCTATTCTAATCCCATTTACCAGTAGTTGGCCCATAGCCTTGTATGCTATGGCACTACAAGTGCTCATCTAAATACTTCTGAAATGTTGTAAGGGTTTTGATTTGATTTGATTTAATTTATTATTGTCACATGTATTAGTATACAGTGAAAAGTATTGTTTCTTGCATGCTGTACAAGCAATGCATACCGTACATAGGGAAGGGCAGAATATAATGTTACAGTTATAGCAAGGTGTAGAGAAAAGATCAATTTAATATGAAGTAGGTCCATTCAAAAGTCTGATGGCAGTAGGGAAGAAGCTGTTCTTGAGTCGGTTGGTATGTGACCTTAAACTTTGGTATCTTTTTCCTGACGGAAGAAAGTGGAAGAGAGTATGTCCGGGGTGTGTGGGGTCCTTAATTATGCTGGTTGCCTTTCCGAGGCAGCGGGAAATGTAGACAGAGTCAATGGATGGGAGGCTGGTTTGCGTGATGGACTGGGCTACATTCATGACCTTTTGTAGTTTCCTGCGGTCTTGGGCAGAGCAGGCTCCATACCAGGCTGTGATACAGCCAGAAAGAACGCTTTCAATGGTGCATCTGTAAAAGTTGGTTAGAGTCGTAGCTGACATGCTAAATTTCCTTAGTCTTCTGAGAAAGTAGAGTCGTTGGTGGGCTTTCTGAACTATAGTGTCAGCATGGCGGGACCAGGACAGGTTGTTGGTGATCTGGACACCTAGGTTCCCAGTTCCTGCCTCTATCACCCTTTGAGCCAGTGAGTTCTAGATTTCCACCACCTTCTGGGTGAAAATGTTTTTTCTCACATCCCCTCTAAACCTCCTGCCCCTTAAAACTATGTCCCCTGCTTATTGACCCCCCTCCGGAAAGGGGAAAAGTTCCTTCCTATCCACACTATCTATGCCCCTCATAATGTTATACATCACTATCAGCCCCTCCCCCTCCCCCTCTGCTCCAAGGAAAACAACCCCAGTCTATCCAGCCTCTCTTCATAGCTGAAACTTTACAGCCCAGGCAACATCCTGATGAATCTCCTCAGCGCCCTCTCTAGTGAAATTGCTTCCTTCCTATAGTTTGGCAACTAAAACGTCACACAGTACTCTAGCTATGGCCTGGGCAGCATTTTATGCAGCTCCAACATAACCTCCCTGCTTTTATATTCATTCTCTCGGCTAATAAAGGCAAGTATCCCATATGAGAAATAGAAATGGGTGAAGGATAGATCTTTGGCATTCACAAGTGTATATTGTGGAGGAGTTGAAAGAGAAGCCATTGAAAGCGAATTTCCTGGAGATGAATGGATAGGTAAGAATGGAACCATGTGAGTGCCCAGCCCCACCCAGATGGACAACAGTCAAGAGGCATTTGAGCAGGATGGTGTGGTCAACCATGTTAAAGGGTGTAGAAAGGTCGGAAAGGACGAGAAGGGATGTTTACCTTTGTCACAGTCACAGGATGTCATTTTGTAGGCAACGTTCAAGGAAGAAAAAAAACAAATGCTTTTATATGATGCCTTTCATGACCACAGGATGTCCCAAAGTGCTTTACAGCAATTAACCGCTTTTGGTGTGTAATCACTATTAAAATGTAGGAAATGTGATAGATAACCTGTGAACGGCAAATTCCAATAAATAATGATGTGATAATGACCAGATAATAGTGATGTTTATTGAGGGATAAATATTGGCCAGAACATGGGCCAGAATTTTATGTTCCTCCACCCAATTGTTTTCCCACTCCGTCACTTACTGGTGTGTTTTTAGGCAGGAGGGGTAGCAAGAAATTGCAGGATGGGGATTCCCTCCTGCTCCAATCTTGCAGCAATTTTGTGCTGGGGCGGGCAGAGCTTCAGATGGGAACCTGCCCTTGACCCAATTGATGAACACTGGGTTTCCCACCCAGCCTCAATTTTTAGGCTGATAGGCAGACTGAAGCTCCATGGATGAAACCCGAAAATGAAGATAGATCGTGAGCAGGAAAAGGCGGAAACCCCCTTCTGACTGGCAGTGCCGATCCTGAAAGCTCCAGTGATCTCTGTCATGATATGCAGACATGCAGAGAATGATATACAGACAGGCGCAGACAGGCAGCTAATAAACACAGAGAACAGGACATGACCAGTGAGCAGGCAGGACACTCAGGGGTGGTATCTCACTATAAAAAGCACGAGGCACTCACACTCCGTCTCTTTCCACTGATCTACAGAGTGAGTCAGGGTGTATGTACAGTATCACACCTCCAGCACGTGGCTAAGAGCTAGTCTGGTTCAGTCAGACAGAGTAACCACACTTAGGTTAGCAGAGAGTCAAACTCATTGAGAACTGTGATAACTGTGCAACTGGTTCAATAAATCAGATTGAACGAACTTCAAGGTCTGGAGTATCTTTTGGTTAAAGCTGCATCCAGTTGCAGCCTGTGTTATCCCAGAGTACATAACACATCATACTACCAGGAGACTGCTTATCTATGTGGATTACCTCAGTCCGTTACGTGACGACCAGCGAATGTATCCCGGCACCATGGAGAAGATTCAGGCTCCTCACCAGCTCAGGACCTCCGGCAATCTCAGTGCCAACTGGCGGACATTCAAGCAAAGGTTTCTGCTGTGCATCAAAGCTTCAGACCTCGTGGGTGCATCTGATGCAAGGAAGATCGCGCTTCTCCTCTCAACAGCGGGTGATCAAGCCATCGAACTCTTCAACTCTTAACACTTCACCGAAGGCCAGGACAAGACAAAGTTTCAGACCATCCTGGACAAGTTTGACAGAGCCTGTGAAGTGGACACCAATGAAATCTTCGAGCACTACATATTCAAACAGCGTCTACAAGGTAAAGATGAAACTTTCAACTCCTTCTTAACTAACCTACGCCTGCTAGCGCTGTCCTGCAACTTTGGTGATATTGCTGACTCCATGATCAGAGACCAAATCGTTTTTGGAGTTCACTCTGATCCTCTGAGAGAGCAGCTCCTGAAAATCAAGCATATGACCCTGCCAGTCGCGATTGAAACATGCACATTGCATGAGCATGCCAAAAATCACTATGCCCAGTACAAATTGGCTGAAAATGAGAAACTTGCCTCCCAATAGGCAGAGAGTGTGCAGGCCATCTCCCGGATGCAGCGCCTCAGCAGTGATGAAAGCGGCCATTTTGTGCGCTTTTCCCGGGGCCCCACACATGTGCGATGCAAACGGGATAATGAAGCGGCCGACACCCACACTGCACAGGTGCAGACGTCTGCCGACCGCACTGCGCATGTGCGATGACGTGCGGAGCGCAGGACGCCGACGTCATGACGTGCTCGAACTGCGGCAACACCCACTTAAAGCAACACTGCCCTGCAAGAGGCAGGCGATGTTTAAACTGCGGGAAGCCTGAACACTATGCAGCCTTGTGCAGGTCTGCACCACCAGTCAGGGGCCAGCACTCCCAATTCCGACGATGGAGCATTCAGAGCGTGCAACAACGATGACAGGATTCTGGTCCTGGCAACACAACGGATCCAGAGGAAGAATGCCTGGACTCCGCCTACTTTGAGGGCATCATTACCAAATGTGAATATGCCACATCCAGCTCATCACAAACTCAATCCATCCTCGCTGTGGATTCTGCGGACGAATGGCGTGCGGTGATGCAGGTCAACCACTGCTCCATCCAGTTTAAGCTGGACACAGGTGCTTCTGCCAACCTTCCCTCACAGGCATATTTCAAACACATCAAGAAACCCCCCAAGGTCCTTACAGCAGCCTGCAGGCTCTTGGACTACAATGGCAATGCCATCACGGCACTGGGATCCTGCCATCTACTCGTCTCCAACCGGAGCACCCATGCACGACTAAGTTTTGAAATTGTCAAGCCAGACAGGGCATCCCTACTTGGCGCACATGCCTGCAAGCAGCTGAACCTCGTGCAGCGGGTTTACACAACAACATCCTCCAATGTGGATCTTCAGACAGGCATTGACCACATCCTTGCTCAGTATCCGGATGTGTTCTACGGGATGGGCACGCTTCTATATCAATACAAGATTCTGCTAGACCTGATGCCAGGCCAGTGGTCCACGCACCACGCCGGGTCCCGGCTCCGCTGAGGGAGCGCCTGAAGGCACAGCTCAAGAATCAGCAACAGGGCATCATTTCCAAGGTAACCGAACCGACTGACTGGGTCAGCTCGATGGTATGTGTTAGAAAGCCTTCGGGAGACCTGCGCATCTGCATTGATCCCAAGGATCTCAATAAGAATATAATGCGTGAACACTATCCCATCCCGAAGTGGGAGGAACTCACCAGTGAGATGGCACACGCACGTTTTTTCACCAAGTTAGATGCGTCACATGGATTTTGGCAAATCCAGCTGGATGAGTCCAGCAGAAGGCTCTGCACCTTCAACACATCGTTTGGCAGATGCTGCTATAATCACAATGCCGTTTGACATTGTCACGGCATCGGAGATCTTCCATCGCATCATGGAGCAGATGATGGAGGGCATTGAAGGGGTTTGTGTGTACGTGGACAACATCATCATATGGTCCACGACCCCTGAGGAGCATGTTTCCCGTCTCCAGCAGGTACTCCGCCATGTCCATGTCAATGGCCTGAAGCTGAACAGGTCCAAATGTTACTTTGGCATGTCGACACTCATGTTCCTAGGTGACCAGATCTCCCAGCAGGGCGTGCGCCCGGACACAGACAAGGTCAAGGCCATCAAAGCCACGAAGGTGCCTGAAAACAAGAAGATGGTGTTGCGCTTCCTGAGCATGGTCAACTTTCTGGGCAAGTTCATTCCAAACATGGCCTCACACACCACGGCCCTACGAAACCTGGTGAAAATGTCCACTGCCTTTGAGTGGAAGGCAGTACATCAGGCAGAGTGGTTATAGCTGAAAGCCAAGCTCACCACTGCACCCACCTTGGCATTTTTCGACCCAGACAGAGAGACGAAGATCTCAACAGATGCGAGCCAGGATGGCATCGGTGCAGTGCTGCTTCAACGCGATGACACTTCATCCTGGGCACCGGTAGCCTACGCATCGAGGGCCATGGCGCCCACCGAAACAAGGTATGCGCAAATAGAGAAGGAATGCCTGGGTCTTCTCACTGGCATTCTCAAGTTTCACGACTACGTCTACGGCCTGCCGTCATTCACTGACGAAGCAGATCATAGGCCTCTGGTCCACATTATCCACAAGGACATGAACGACATGAAGCCTCGGTTGCAGCGCATCCTCCTCAAACTCAGAAGGTACGACTTTGACTTAGTGTACACACCTGGCAAGGAGCTCATCATCGCTGATGCATTATCCCGCTCCATCACATTTACTAGTGAACCGCTGGAAATCATGCGGCAGATTGAATCACAGGTGCAGCTGTGTGCTAGCACCCTCCCGGCGTCTGATGAGAAGATGGTTCGTATCCGCGAGGAGACAGCCAAAGACCCCCTCTTGCAGCGTGTCATGCACCACCTCGCCAATGGCTGGCAGAAAGGGCAGTGCCCATAATTTTACAATGTAAAGGACCACCTGATGGTGATTGATGGTATCCTCCTCAAGCTGGACCGGATTGTCATTCCACTCAGTCTCCAGAGCTTGGTGCTCCGCCAAATCCATGAGGGACACCTGGGCATCGAGAAGTGCAGACGTAGAGCCAGGCAGGCTGTCGACTGGCCCGGGATCAGCCAGGACATCTCGAACATGGTCTTCAATTGTGCGACCTGTCAACGTTCCAGACAGCGAAGAGCAAGGAGACGCTCCAGCAGCATGAAATAGAGACCTCCCCGTGGTCCAAGGTTGGCATCGACCTCTTTCATGCGAATGGTCGTGACTACGTGTTGATTATTGACTATTTCTCCAATTACCCTGAAGTCGTGAAGCTCTCAGATCTCAAATCTCGGACCGTCATCAAGGCCGGTAAGGAGACGTTCTCCAGGCATGGTATCCTACTCACTGTCAGAAGTAACAATGGCCTGTGCTTCAACAGCCACGAGTGGTCTACATTTGCCAAATCATACCATTTCAAACAGGTCACTTCCAGCCCACACTATCCGCAGTCCAATGGGGAGGTTGAAAAGGGGTGCACATTGTGAAACAGCTCATCTGCTGCTTCTGACGTCTACCTCGCGCTGCTTGCATACAGGGCGACCCCACTGTCCACTGGCATGTCGCCGGCTCAACTCTTGATGAACAGGGACCTGCGAATGACACTTCCAGCCAAACACTTGCCCAACCTGGATCACCTCCCGGTGCTGCAGAAGGTGCAGCAGCTCTGAAACCAGCAAAAGCAGGGCTATGATTCTCATACCACCGATTTGCCCGTGTTATCCCCGGCAGACACTGTCAGGATCAAAATACCGGATGGTGGCTAGCCTGCTCCAGCTCTCGTTGTTCGACAGGTTGCGCCCCGCTCGTATGTTGTACGTATGGCTGATGGTTCTGTTGTGTGACGAATCAGACGGGCACTGCGCAAAGTTGGCTGCCCACAACCGCTTTCTTCTCCGTTGTTTTGCCACCTCCTGATACCTCGACCTACGAGGCCACCAGTCAGGCTTCCATCCCGCCTGTCAAGGTGCCGTCGTCCCCACCACACCTCTCCGGCGGTCGACAAGGATCAGACGCAAGCCCCAGAGATGGGACTTATGAACATTTGTTTTGTTTGCTATGGTCTGTTTTCTCACATTAGATAGCTGTCTTCACATGTAAATACGTTCACATATGCCACCGCTTGTAAATATGTTAATATATGCCACCACATGTAAGTACGTTCCTATATGCCAACAGAACATAAAAAAAAAGGGAGATGTCATGATATGCAGACATGCAGATAATGATATACAGACAGGCACAGACAGGCAGCTAATGAACACAGAGAACAGGACATGACCAATGAGCAAGCAGGACACTCAGCGCTGGTATCTCACTATAAAAGGCACGAGGCACTCACACTCTGCCTCTTTCCACTGATGAACATCAGGGTGTATGTACAATATCACACCTCCAGCGCGTGGCTAAGAGCTAGTCTGATTCAGTCAGACAGAGTAACCACACTTAGGTTAGCAGAGAGTTGAACTCATAGAGAACTGTGTTAACTGTGCTACTGGTTCAATAAATCAGATTGAACTAACTTCAAAGTCTGGAGTATCTTTTGGTTAAAGCTGCATCCAGTTGCAGCCTGTGTTATCCCAGAGTACAGAACACACCAATCTCCGGACATCCCTTCCCCCACGGGCCTATTCACTGATTGGCCCCTCCCGACACCTCAGGCCTTCCCTATCCACCCTGGACTGGAACTCCTTCCAGTTTAGAGTTTAGAATCTAACGACTACACGTATTACTGCTATCCTGTTTGGATTAGGAGAGAATACAGTTTAGAGTTTAGAATCTAAAGACTACACGTATTACTGCTATCCTGTTTGAATTAGGAAAGAATACAGTTTATTTTTGTGTGTGCAATCTTAGGAAGTATACACTAGCCTTGGAGACTAATCTATATTCAAAAACTGGGTAACTTGGATAATATTTCCTGGAGATGAGGACTTTTAAGAGGTGAGCAGATCAAGGTGTTCAATAAGATGAAAGTGCCTGCTAAGGGATATAGGGAACAACTGGGGGGGGGGGGGGAGAGGGGGGAATAGAAACTGCTGAAAACACTCAGCTGTGGAGAGAGAAGAAGAGTTAATGGACAAGCTATGACTCACTCAAAATTCATCCATATGTATTGAGTTTGAGTGAAAATTGGATCCATTGGGCAGGATTTTCCACAACCCCTTGTGGAGTGTTTTAGAGCGGCAGAGGCAGCCCACCATTGGCCAACAGCAGGATTCTCTGATCCTGCCACTGTCAATGAAGTTTCCCATTCTAGATATAGGACAGAGGTCAGAGGTAGGTTCTTTACGCAAAGAGTAGTGAGGCCGTGGAATGCCCTACCTGCTACAGTAGTGAAGTCGCCAACATTGAGGGCATTTAAAAGTTTATTAGATAAACATATGGATGATAATGGCATAGTGTAGGTTAGATGGCTTTTGTTTCGGTGCAACATCGTGGGCCGAAGGGCCTGTACTGCGCTGTATTGTTCTATGTTCTATGTTCTACCTGCAGCTGGAGTTCACCATCGGCAGGACTGGAAGATGCTGCTAGTGCGAATGGCCGGAAAATTCTGGCCATTGTTTTAGGTTGATGACCTTGTGCCTGTTCCAACAACATAGTAACAATCAATTGGCATGAGTTTATATTGCAATATTAACAAAGAGCAAGGAAAAGTAGAGCACAAGAACAGGTCCTTCAAGCCTGGTCCGATCATGATGCCCTACCTAAAAACAAAACCTTATGCCCTTACTTGGTCTGTATCCCTCTATTTCCTCCCTATTCACGGACTCATTCAAATGCCTCTGAAATGTTTCCAAATATTTCCAATAAAAAATATCTAACATGTTTTCTTTCTGTTTTCCACTGGCAAAGAAATGTTCCCATGCCAATTGGAATGTTAGATTTGTTGAGGCAATTTTTTACTTTTGCAGAAGGAAATGATACTACTATATTGTTGCTTTTGTAATTGATAACCTATCGCATTTCCAGACAGGCAGAGTCAAGGCAAAAGAGCACTGGCTATCTATCACACACACAAACTGGGGAGATTGCAGTTAGGGAAGTTGGGATGTTGTGCAGCCTTGCAATTAGTTGCCAGTCTCTGATAGAAAGCTAGAAAGGGGCAGCATGGTGGTGCAGTGGTTAGCACTGCTGCCTCACAGTGCGAGGGATCTGGGTTCAATTCCGGCCTTGGGTGACTGTGTGGTGTTTGAACGTTCTCCCCGTGTCTGCGTGGGTTTCCTCCAGGTGACTCCGGTTTCTTCCCACAGTCCAAAGATGTACAGGTTAGGTGGCTTGGCCATGCTAAATTGCCGCTTGGTGTTCAAAGATGTACAGGATAGATGGGGTTAGAGTGATAGGACTGAGGGCTTTTATGGATTCTATGGAATTACGCAAGCAGGGAGAGGTCTAGTGGCACAATGGATAGCGTCCCTGCCTCTGAGTCAGATGATTCAGATTTGAGTCCCACCCCAGGACTTTATGGCCATGGAAGATGCATTCATACTGCGGCCAACAGGTTGAGCATCAACGTGCAAGATGTCAATGGCAGGTGGTAAGATGGGAAAGACTCCTGTTCAGTTATGCGTGATGTGGAGTGGCCCCCTCAAGCTATAAGCCTCTGGTGACAGGCTAGCGATCTATTCCAGGAAAACCCTTGCTATGCGAATAGATGAAAGTACCATTGGGTGCGGGAAGAGATATAACAACAAGAACAGGGAGTTACAAGTAAATTGTTGATGAGTCAGATTTAACTCCTGGTTGCGATTTAGCAAGGTATATTCACCTAAATTCAGTGAGGAAGGAGTTGAAAAGTATTCTGTGACATTTAAGAAGATTTCAACAAAGTTACAATGGCCACAGGACTGTGAGATAGTCTTAGTGCAAAGCACATTCATGAGGAAGGGTGCATTATACATAGATGATCTCGTGATTTTTAGTCAGACACGGAAAGAACATGTGAAGTATCTGATGGAGTTATTAGATCGACTTCAGGAGGTGGGTTTGGTGGTAAACCTAGCCAAAAGTGAGTTTGGAAAAGCCCAAGTCACGTTCCTTGGCCATATTATTGGACATGGCCAAATGGTCCCACGGAATGTGAAAACAAAAGTTATTGGGGAGTTTCCAATACTCTCGACACAAAGGGAAATAATGAGTTTTCTTGGCATGAGTGGTTTTACTGTAAATTTGTGCCGAATTTTAGCAGCGTGGTTGCTCCACTGACTGACTTGCTGAAGAAGCGTAGCAGATTTCAGTGGATGGCGGAGTGTCAACAGGTGTTTGACAGCCTGAAGGCTGTGTTAACCAATGCTCCTGTGTGGGCCACCTCAAATTACACAAAGCCGTTCAAGGTGGCTATCGATGCGAGTGATGTGGGTGTAGATGCTGTGCTCTTGCAAGAAGACAACGAAGGAATAGAGCGGCCCATTGGGTATTTTTCAAAAAAATTAAATGATCACCAGAGGAAGTATTCAACAATTGACAAGTTGCTGGCTTTGCAACATTATAACATTTATGTTACCAGCAATTTGTCTGAAACAATTATATACACTGATCATAATCCATTGACGTTTTGGAGAAATTCAGGAATAAAAATGCCAGACTGTTTCAATGGAGTTTATTATTATAGCCATTTCATTTAAAACTTATACATGTGGCAGGACAAGAAAACGTGATAGCCGATGCATTGTCACAAATGTGATGAAGAGAAGCAGGTTCAATGGTGGAAAACAAAGAGCTAAAATGAGCTGTATTATTGTAAATGTTTGCCAGTTTTGATGTTTTAAAATGCATGTCTGTTTATTGTCAAGTGGTAGGGATGGGCAAGTGAAAAGGTGAAAAATGAAACCATCTTTGAAGTTGAGGTTTATTTTTTTGTTCTTGGGGGGAGGTGGGCATGGGCGTGTCCCTTTAAGAAAGGTTTTTGTCTTCTTCCATGGTGTCAGTGATGTCATTTTGTGGGTGGAGCTGAGCTGTGGTTGTGAGTTTTACTTTCGCTTTCAGTTCTGACTGCTTGGGGACAGGGGGAAGAAGTGTTTCAGTATTTTCTCTGATTATGTTAAAAAACTGTTCCAGTCAAAGCACCTTAGTTATGGGCAAGTGAGAATACAGTGTGCCTTTTAAAAAGGGATTTTTGGTGTAGCGGATTTTGTTTTGATTTGGAACAGTTAAGGTGGGAATTCATTCAGTGTTATACATAGATCACTGTAGCTGTGTGCAATCCTTATGTTTCTAATTGATAAAATATTCTTGCTGTATGTTTCTATAAATTTAGATGTTAACCACCTTCTTAGAATAAACCTTGTTTTTGATTAAAGTGTCCAAAAGATTTGATGAATCACACCTCAAGTGAAGGCTCTTGTGCTTATCCTAGCCAAATTCAACAAAACGTTATAGGTCAGGTGAACTTCATAATATACTTTGGAGTTTCTAAACCTTGGCCCATAACATATGTGCTGACTACATCATTGTCTGAGCGAGGGGCCACAAGGACGTGCACATCCCCCACACCATGACAGGACCTGATGACTGCTGGATGAACTACCATCTAATCTGCTCTGTGATCAACATCAATATAGCCCCAAAGCAGCAACAGCAACAGAAATAATGTAGCTGGAAAATAAATACTGATACACTCAAAGGCCCTGATAAGAGAATCCTATTCAGCAAGCGCCTCACTGCTAACCTAATGACACCCGGTGACCCAAAGACACTTTTGATAGCAACAGCTCTACCCTCAAGATCTGTGAAGAGACGTTTGGTCACTTGACCAGGAAACACCATGGGCGGGATTCTCCGACCCCCCGCTGGGTCAGAGAATTGCCGGTGGGCGGCATGAATCCTGCCCCGCCGCTCCGACGCCGGCTGCCGAATTCTCTGGCGTCGGTGTTCGGGCATGGACATGGTCCATCCCAGCGGGACCTGGCTTGGAGGGCGACTAGCGGAGTCCTCGGGGGAGGCGCAGGGGGATCCGGCCCCATGTGGCCCCCCACGGTGGTCTGGCCCGCGATAGGTACCCACTGATCTGCGGGCGGGCCTGTGCCGTGGGTACACTCTTTCCCTCCGCGCTGGCCTCTGTAAGGCTCCACCATGGCCGGTGCAGATACAAAACCCCCTGCACATGCGCAGGAAACACGGCGGTGGTTCTGCGCATGCGCCATCTTGCGCCGGCTCATGGAGGCCCTTCGGCGCTGGTTGGCACAGCGCCAACCCCTCTGGTGACGGCCTAGCGCCCGGAAGTGCAGAGGATTCCGCAACTTCCAGGTGGCCTGACGCCGGAATGGGTCGCGCCGCTCTTGGAGCCGGCGTTGGGCCATCCCGCCAATTGCGGGAGAATCCCGGCCAAGACTGGTTTGATGAGAACAACCAGGATGTCCATGAGCTGATACAAGCTGATTCAGGTGCAAGGCTTTTCTGAACCTGAAACAGCAATCCAATTCAAGTGCAAAGAGCAGCTCAACAGATGGAAGAAAGCTAAGGCTCAGCAAAAAGCCTGTGACCCAAAGAACAGGTGGTTGGTGGAGAAAGCGCAGGTGATCCAGCAGTTGGCTGACAACATTGGCGCAGGAAGTTTATTTAGCGCAATCAAGACCACCTATGCCCAAGCACCAAATGTTATCCATCAATGCCTGTTCTTGTCCCTTTTGTGGGAACCATGAATTCAATTTGAAGTTGAATTGAATTTTGGAGCAAGCAAGGAGATGGATTAAGGGCTTGCTCCATCCACTCTGCACGTTGGCTTTGCAGCTCTGAGAAATGAAAACTTTTTTTTAATAAAGGGCAGGAAGGCAGTCAGCACCCGCTGGAAGGAGCACTTCGATGACCCCCTTAACAAAGACTCTGGGCAAAATCTACCGGCTGCATCACACTCAAACAAGAGCCGGTAGATGCCAGATGAAGCCTCCCGTCGGCTTCCCAGCGGTCAGTATGCCTCACGAGATCTACTCAGATCTTGTGAGGTGTCAAGATCAGGATCCCGCCCAGAATGGGCGTGACGAAACCACGCTTGCTGAAATAGGTCTTAAAGCTACTAAGACCTACTCACCTGGGATCTACCAGCTTCCCAACATCTAACGGCTTTCCCAAGAGGTCCCCAACCGGGCATTGTTCAGTACTGGTCCACACAAACCTGGACCAGGTATTATATTGTATATACTGCACTGCATACAAGCGTTTTACGGTAAGGCCCCTGTACTACAGGTACGGGGGTAGATCCCTGCCTCCTGGCGCCGCCTAGTAGGCGGAGTATAAATGTGTGTGCTCTCCGAATGGCAGCTATTTCGGCACACATCTCTGTGTAATAAAGCCTCGATCACTCTCTACTCTCGTCTCGTCGTAATTGATAGAGCATCAATTTATTACACAGAGATTTTTCAGAGATGGATCTCCACATCAAGCCGGATCGCCTGCAGCCGCACCCTCAAGCAGACAACGCCAAAAAGGACATCCAACATTGGCTAGCTTGATTTGAAGCATACATCAGATCTGCAACAGACCCAATCCCAGAAGCACAGAAGCTCCAGATTCTGTACACGTGGCTGAGCTCCAATGTCTTTCCCCTCATCTAGAACGTGCCTACCTACGCAGAGGCCATGGCGCTACTGAAGGAGAACTACGCTCAGCAGACCAACAAGTACTACGCCAGGCACCTCCTATTCACGCAGCAGCAACTTCCCGGTGAGACTGTGGAAGACTTCTGGCGTGCCCTGCTCGCCCTGGTGAGAGACTGTGATTGCCAGGCCATTTCGGCCGCTGAACATTCTAACCTGCTAATGAGAGACGCGTTCATTATGGGCATAGCGTCGACCTACATCCACCAGCGCCTCTTAGAAGGGGCTATGCTTGACCTCGCGGCGACCAAGAAACTAGCCTCACGCAACGTACAGGCGTATGCCCCCGACCGCACGGCCCTCCCCTCCTGGGCATCGTGGACCCCGCCAGCAGCCACTCCATCGTGGACCCCATCAGCGACCGCCCCCAGCCAACCCCATGCCTGCGCCGCGCGGCAGCCAAACAACCCTGGCTGACCCAAGTGCTACTTCTGCAGACAGACAAAACACCCCCGGCAGCGCTGCCCGGGAAAGAGCGCGCTCTGCAAGGCCTGCGGCAAGACAGGACATTTAGCTGCAGTGTGCCAGGCCCGCTCAATCACAGATATTGTCCCTGCACCCCTCGCGTGCGGCCAGTGGGCGCCGCCATCTTCCTCGCCTCAGACCACGTGCGGCCCGTGGGCGCCGCCATCTTGCTCCCCTCACAACACGTGCGGCCCGTGGGCGCTGCCATCGTGCTTGCCTCACAACCAATGGGCGGAGCCATCTTGCCTGCCCCAGGACATGTGCGGCCTGAGGGCGCCGCCATCTTGCCTGCCTCAGGACACGTGCGGCCCATGGGTGCCGCCATCTTCCCCACCTCAGGACCCCTGCCTGTCGGCCTGCTCATTGCCTGCAACCGTCGACGACCAGCCACGTCTCACCTCCGTCACGATCGACCAGTCCCGACCGCACAGCCTCGCAATCGCGTCGACAGAGGTGAAGGTCGACAGGCATGAGATATCCTGCCTTCTGGACTCTGGGAGCACTGAGAGCTTCATCCATCCCGATACGGTAAGGCGCTGCTCCCTCGTGGTACACCCCATTAACCAAAGAATCTCCCTGGCCTCCGGATCCCACTCCGTGGCGATCCGGGGGTACTGCATCGCCACCCTCACCATCCATGGCGTAGAGTTCAGTGGCTTCCAGCTCTATGTCCTCCCCAACCTCTGCGCTGCCTTGCTACTCGGCCTGGACTTCCAGTGCAACCTCCAGAGCCTAACCCTGAAATTTGGCGGGCCTCTACCACCCCTTCCTGTATGCAGCCTCACGACACTTAAGGTCGACCCGCCTTCTCTGTTTGCAAACCTCACCCCGGATTGCAAACCCATCGCCACCAGGAGCAGACGGTACAGCACCAAGGACAGGACCTTCATCAGGTCGGAGGTCCAGCGGCTGCTGCGGGAAGGTTTCATCGAGGCCAGCAACAGCCCCTGGAGAGCCCAAGTGGTAGTGGTGAAAACGGGGGGAGAAAAACAGGATGGTCGTTGACTACAGCCAGACCATCAATCAGTACACACAGCTCGACGCGTACCCCCTCCCACGCATATCTGATATGGTCAATCAGATTGCACAGTACCGGGTCTTCTCGACAGTGGACCTGACATCTGCCTACCACCAGCTCTCCATTCACAAGGCGGACCCGCCCGTACACCGCGTTTGAAGCGGACGGCCGCCTTTACCATTTCCTTAGGGTTCCCTTTGGCGTCACTAACGGGGTCTCGGTCTTCCAACAGGAGATGGACCGAATGGTTGACCGGTACGGACTGCGGGCCACTTTCCTGTACCTGGATAACGTCACCATCTGCAGCCACGACCAGCAGGACCACAACACTAACCTTTCCAAATTTCTCCACACCGCCAATCTCCTCAACCTAACCTACAACAAGGAGAAGTGCGTGTTCAGCTTGAACCGATTAGCCATCCTCGGCTATGTGGTTCAGAACGGAGTTCTAGGGCCCGACCCCTATCGCATGTACCCCCTCATGGATCTCCCCTTTCCCACTGCCCCAAGGCCCTCAAACGATGCCTGGGGTTCTTATTGTACTACGCCCAGTGGGTCCCTAACTATGCGGACAAGGCCCGCCCACTCATCCACTCCATCGGTTTCCCACTGACGGCCAAGGCTCACCAGGCCTTCAACCGTATCAAGGCCAACATCGCCAAGGCCTCGATGCCCGCGGTCGACGAGACGTTCCCCTTCCAAGTCGATAACGATGCATCAGACGTTGCACTGGCCGCCACCCTCAACCAGGCAGGCAGGCCCGTGGCATTCTTTACCCGCACCCTCCATGCCTCCGAAATTTGGCACTCCTCCGTCGAAAAGGAGGCCCAAGCTATTGTTGAAGCTGTGCGGCACTGGAGGCATTACCTGGCCTGCAGGAGATTCACTCTCCTCACAGACCAACGGTCAGTTGCCTTCATGTTTAACAACACACAGCGGGGTAAGATCAAAAATGATAAGATCTTGCGGTGGAGGATCGAGCTCTCCACCTTTAATTACAAGATTTTGTATCTCCCCGGTAAGCTCAACGAGCCCCCCGATGCCCTGTCCCGAGGTACATGTGCCAGCGCACAAGTGGACCGACTCCGGACCCTGCACGACGATCTCTGTCATCCAGGGGTCACCCGCTTTTATCACTTCATTAAGGCCCGCAATCTGCCCTACTCCATCGAGGAAGTCAGGGCTGTCACCAGAGACTGCCAGGTCTGCGCAGAGTGTAAACCGCACTTCTACCGGCCAGACTGTGCGCGCCTGGTGAAGGCCTCCCGCCCCTTTGAATGCCCAGCGTGGACATCAAAGCCCTCAACACCATCTTCGATCTGTTCGGTTTCCCCGCCTATGTCCACAGCGACCGGGGATCCTCATTTATGAACGATGAGCTGCGCCAGTACCTGCTCAACAGGGGCATTGCCTCGAGCAGGACGACCAGCTACAACCCCCGGGGAAACGGGCAGGTGGAGAGGGAGAATGGGACGGTCTGGAAGGCCATCCAGCTGGCCCTTTGGTCCAGAAGTCTCCTGGCCTCCCGCTGGCAGGAGGTCCTCCCCGACGCACTTCACTCCATTCGGTCGCTCCTGTGCACGGCGACTAACGAAACCCCCCATGAACGTCTCTTTGCCTTCCCCAGGAAGTCCACCTCGGGGTTTCGCTCGCAACGTGGCTGGGTGCTCCAGGACCCGTTCTCCTCCGAAAGGACGTGCAGCTGCACAAGGCGGACCCGTAGGTTGAAAGGGTACAGCTACTCCACGCAAACCCGCAGTACGCCTACGTAGTGTACCCCAACGGCCGTCAAGACACAGTCTCCCTCAGGGACCTGGCACAAGCTGAGTCCCCCCCCCCCCCCCCCCCTCTGCCCCGGCACCACCCTCCCTTCCCCCAGCACACCCCACCACAGCCCTTGCTCTAGGACAATCCATCCTCCCCTTGGTCCCACCCGGGGATGAAGGGGATGTCGACACGCTCCCGGAGTCACCGACGGCCGAGCCGCCGCCTGACTCACCACCAGCACTGCGGCGCTCTCAACGACGGATCCCCACCCCGCTGGACACATTTTTAACAGCGGGTGAATGTGGTAGTCACCACTGTTGTATTATATTGTATATACTGCACTGCATATGAGGGTATTACAGTAAGGCCCCTGAACTACAGGTACGGGGGGTAGATCCCTGCCTGCTGGCTCCGCCCAGTAGGTGGAGGATAAATGTGTGTGCTCTCCGAACGGCAGCCATTTCAGCAGCAGCTGTAGGAGGCCACACATCTCTGTGTAATAAAGCATCGATTACTCTCTACTCGTCGTAATTGATAGTGCAAGATCCGGAAAGTTTCATCACTGGGAACTAGCTGAAACCAAGCAGCAACAGCAAAAGGAGTGTGTGGCAACCATAATATCCCACCCACCAGCTCCTCCAACCATCATCTGCCCCACCTGTAACAGAGGCTGTAGGGCACAGATTGCACTCCTCAGTCACTGATTTTTGTGTGAAAGCCAGTCATCCTTGACTCCAAGGGACTGCCTCAGAAGAAGACTGGGCAGAATTTGAGCGGGAAGATGGCCCCTCATCGAAGAGACACAACCCGTGGTAATCTAAAGACTCAAGATTCGTCCAGGTGTGGCTAGGGGAATGAATAAAGGCCCTTACAATAAGGCCCTTTAACTGGTACTCATTTTAGGAATTTTCAGAAAATTGAGGGAATAACCTTTCAATGGTCATGGTCATTATGACTCAGCAAAATGAGGAGAAATGAATCCATTGGAAGCTGGGATTGGCTGTGGACTCTTTCATATAACACTCTCTGTGGTGAGCATGCTGCAAAGTATATAAATGCAGCTTGAGATTATTGGTTATGTTAAGACATTAATAAGAATTATTGTTTCTGTTGTTTGGTGTTTTAGTTGCCTACTTAGTAATGTATAATCGATGTTGATTTTAGTTTGTTATGATAGGAGTCTTAAAACTTGATATCAATTGTTGCACGATTCCTTTAAATTGGTCACTGGGAATTTAAATCTCTCGTCCGAAGTTATTGATATGTATGGAGATCGATAAACCCTGAATGCCACAACTGCACTCAATTGTAGGTACCACTGGTATCTACTAGGCCTCAGACGTAGTTGGAGGGAGTTGCTGTTTGGTTCAGAGAATCTCACAATACGTGACAAAGATGCTGTTTAGGCTTACCAATTTGCATGCTTCTAAATGCAGCATGTCCTCCTCCTCCAACTTGCACAATTTCCTCAGAGTTGAGTGAATAATTGATAGTAACCACGTGGCCACTTGACTGCTGTTTGGCAATATGTGGGGTACTCCAATCAAAGGTTCTTTTACTGTCTTGTGGTAACATGCAACATGGCATGTTCACCGTTCTGCATTTACACACAAGTTACAAATCCTCTGCTACTCCAATGTTATTGAACTGTTCAGAAGGAGGAGTGCTTTAATTGTTGGACGCTGGATGATATGGGCCATGTATTGCAACAACACCTTATGACACCTCAGCACAACACAAGCACTTGTGTTGAAGCACAATAAAATTAAGCACTTATCATGCAAGCCTAATAGACACTCTTCAGAAAGTGACCAGAATTCTGGTGGAAAAGTGTGCGTGCTGCTAATTCTGAAAAAAATAGGCTTATCAATTATAATAATATAACAGTAGAGAGAGTAATTTCACATTCATGTGTTAAACATTTGCATCAGTAACTATTTTCAAGGTCGCAATGTTGTTACTTTAAAATGTGCGCAGTGGATAATCAGGAAGCTGGTGTAACTATTTACTGGTGAGACCAAATAAAGCATGAAATTATATTTTAATGTGACACAAACTGATGATTTTCATTTCAATATCAATAACACAAAGCACATTTTACTCACCAGGAAGGGGCAGGGGCACATGCACACCGGGTTATGCCTTAGTAAGACATAGGTCAAGCGAATAGTTGGGAATCTGGTTCAGGTGGGATTTCGGGATAGAGGGACAAAGAGGTTCTCCAATTTTTCAGCCACCATTGTTTCCTTCCTTGTCTCAAAGCCTGGAGAGTTCAACTTTCTATTACTTCATCTGTATAAACTATCAACAAATTGACTAAATAAATATGGTTGGACAGGGCTTGTGGTTTGCTGTGGCTGCAGCACTTGCAATGCACTGCAATCCTGGACACCAATATCTGCAGTAAGTGTCTGCAGTTAGGCAACTTTGGCTCAGAGTTACTGAGCTGGAGTCTGAGTTCTGGGCTTTGCAGGGCATCAGGGAGGTGCAATGTTACCTGGACACTGTTCCAGGAGGCAGTCACACCCCTTAGGTTCAGCAGAACTTTAGAGTGATCAATGGTCAGGGAAAGGATGGTCAAGCACATAAAGAGATCCAGTATGTAGTGACAGGGGAGCCTCGGCCTCTGACATTGTCCAACACGTTCGACAAGGTGTTTGCTGCCTCTGTCTGTGTGGACTAGAAGGTCGATGAATGGACTAACCATGGCACCATGGTGAAGGAAGCCATTCGAGTGGAGGGAGCAAAGAGGAATGTGGTAGTGATCGGAGACAGTACAGTCAGGGGGTTGGAGGGGCTGGATACTGTTCTCTACAGCCCTGACCGGGAGCTCTGAAAGGTGCGTTGCCTGCCCAGTGCCAGGGTTAAGGACATCTCTCTGCAGCTGGAGGGGAAATTGAAATGGGAAAGGGAGGGCCAATTTTTCATGGTCCACATGGAAACCAGAGTCATAGGTAGAACTAGGAATGATATGCTAAGAGAATTTGAGGAGTACGACACACATTAAAACATAGAACATCAAAGGTAATTGTGTGGGTCAGGAAGGGACAGAGAATTTGTCCATCGGCAAATACGGATATTGCAGGGACTAGAAGTAAAATATTGAAATGAAAGGTTCTTTATGTGAATGCATGATGCATCTCCAATAAGGTAGGTGAACTAATGGCATAATCTGAGGTAAATGATTGAGATTTAATCATCATTATAGATTCATAGAAAAAGGTGATCAAGGATGGGAAATAAATATTCCAGGGTACACAATGTTTCGGAAGGACAGGCAGAATGACAAGGAGGAGGGGTAGCCCGATAGTAAAAGTTGAGAATCACAATAGTGAGAAAAGATCTGGTCTCAGAAGACCATGAAGTAGAAATTAGGAATAGCAAAAATCAGAAAACACTTGTGGGAATAGTTAATAAGCCCCCGAACAGTAGTTATACCATTGGGCAGACTACGAAACAAGAAATCACTGGAATTTATAGCAAAGGCAATGTACTAATTATGGGGGACTTTAATCTTCACAGACTGGGAGAATCAAATTGGCATGAGTAGTCTCTCGATGATGAGTTTGGAGAATGTTTTCATGACAGCTTCTTGGAGCAGTGCAGTGTGGAACTGACGAGGGATTAATCTATCTTTGATCTAGTATTGTAATGAAGCAGGGTTAATCACCAATGTTGTGGTAAAAGATCCTCTGAGAAATACTGGTCTTCGAATTACACATTAAATTTGAAAGTGACATGATTTCAATCTCAAACATGAATCTTAAACAAAACTAATTAGACAGTTGTGAGGAGAGAACTAGTGCAATTGGGTAAATATACTAAAACGCATGGAGATAAATGAACAATGGGAAACATTTAAAGAAACAATTCAAAACGTTCAACAAAAATACATTCTATTTAAAAACCACCTGAGTGAGAAAGACCCATCCATGGCTCATTCAGGAAGTTAAGGAAAATATTATCCCAACTTGGCAGGGGGCTGGTATCCTGAGAGAGGGTTCAGCAGAGGCAGATGAGCAGCCAAATTTAGAAGATACAGCAAGTGAGTCAGGAAACCATAGAAGTTATCGGCTAGTTAAGTCACAAGGGAGCTTGGCCAGATTGGACAGTAATTCAAGGAGTCTGATGAACAAAGCAGATGAATCGAGGGCACAATTTAAAATATGGGGGTATGATGTCATTGCTGTCACTGAGACATGGCTGAGAGAGGGGCAGGATTGACAGTTCAATATGCCAGGATATAGGAAACAGGCGAGACAGGAAAGCAGGTAAAAGAGGAGGGAGGTGTCAGAATTTTGATCAGGGAATCAATTACAGAGGTAAGGAGGGATGACATCTTAGAAGGCTCTTTAAATGACACCCTTGGTGATGCTCTTCTGTGATGCAGCCACGCTCTCATTGCTTCAGCAATGCCCACATGTGTCCTGTCCGGGACACATCCCCCAGTGACTGAGACACGCCCTTGAATGCCTCGGCAATGTCTACCTGTGTCTGGGACATGTCCCTCAGCGACTGCGACATGATGTCGAGACCCTTCGCCATGGTCATCACAGGCTGAACCACGCCTTGGGCACCAGCACTCACTGGGGTGGCATGGTTGCACAGTGGTTAGCACTGTGGCTTCACAGCGCCAGGGTCCCAGGTTTGATTCCCGGCTTGGGTCACTGTCTGTGCGGAGTCTGCACGTTCTCCCCGTGTCTGCATGGGTTTCTTCCAGGTACTCCGGTTCCTTCCCACAAGTCCCAAAAGATGTGCATGTAAGGTGAATTGGACAGTCTGAATTCTCCCTCGGTGTACCCGAACAGCCGCCGGAATGTGGCGACTAGGGGATTTTCACAGTAGCTTTATTGCAGTGTTAATGTAAGCCTACTTGTGACAATAAAGATTATTATTGTTATAAGACACTGACCTCATGCTCCAGGCTTTCCACTGCGGTCACCACACTAGCAGTATTGGCCTCAGTGCAACGCATTGCCGACATCATTTCTTGTGTCTGTAGCCTCTGGGACTCTATGCACGAATGTCGCTGACACCCCCCTCCTGTATCTCATGGCCATGTCCTATCATCTGCGTCAGCTCTGGGAGAACCTTGTCCAGAGGCTCGCCATCTGACTGGGACTCAGCTGAGTCCTGGGATCCAGCAGACCTTCGACTGCTGACTCCCTTGGATGTTCCTGCCTCCACCTGATGTGCATCTGCAACATCTGCAACAGTATGGTGCTCATCAGATTGTGCCCAGACGTCCATCAAGGTGTTGTATCCCGCGCTGGTGGATGGGATGGGTGACAGCTATAATGCCTCAATGGTGGTCTCTGCGGAGCTCTCCTCCGAGGTGTTTTTGGGTGGCAGTAGGGGAGGGGAATGACTCTGGATGATCCGGTGCCAGCAGATGGAGATCCTGCAGGAGAATGGACATGTGGTCAGTGAGAGGGAAGGATAATTTTGTCTGACATGAACAATTCATTTGAGACAGGGGATTTGGGTGAAGGGGCAATTGATCCCCACCTCTGCAGTGCAGGCTAACCTCACTGTCGGTGACTGCTCTCTCCTCGGCCAAGCCTGCATTCTCCAGGGTCCGTTCTTCACAGTGCGTGAGGACTCAGATCTCTGGTACTCCGCAACCCATCTTGGTCCTTTCATGCCTATTATGGGCCAACCTATCCTGCGGGGACAAAGAGAGGGTACTGTGAGCCACACGCTCGATGGATCGGGGGGGCCATAGCAGGTGACGTGTGGGCTCCACAAATGGACATGAAAGCGTTGTGTAGTGGGTGCCAGTGAATGCTGAAGAATAAGCACAAAGAGTGGGTTTGGGGAGGGTGCGAGCTATCAGCCAGTGATTTGTTTGGGGGGGTGGGGTGGTGTTGGGAATGGTGAGAAGCCAGTGGGGGCTCATATCTGGAACTGAGTGTTGTTAAGTACAGGCCATGATCTCGCCAGCATAACTGTTGGGAAACACCCGTCAATCACGCCCAAAATGGTACTTAGAACTTTTCCTGTTAACTCGTTTCCTATGACTCTGAAAGACTTTCAAAGTTGCAAATAAACAATATAAGTCTGAGGATTGGAAGTGCTTCAGCAACCAGCAGAGGGCTACCAAAAGTTGATAACGGGGGAAAATTTAGAATATGAGAGTAAACTAGCTAGGAGTATAAAAAACAATTGTTAAAGTGTCCACAAGTATATAAAGAGGGAGAGATTGGCTCATGTAATCGGTGGCCCCTTAGAAGCAGGGACAGGAACGATTTTCAGAGGGCATGAGGAATGAGGAAATAGCAGTGGCAGTGAACACATATTTTGGGCAGAATTCTCCAATGATTTTTCTAAGTCTGGTTTAGTACAGTGGACTAAACCGCTGGCTTGTAATGCAGAACAAGGCCAGCAGAACGGGTTCCATCCCCGTACCGGCCTTCCCGAACAGGTGCCGGAATGTGGCGACTAGGGGCTTTTCACAGTAACTGCATTGAAGCCTACTTGTGACACTAAGCTATTATTATGATAAGTGCGGTGGCTGTTCATGCTGGCTGGAGTGGCGTGAATTCGCACCCACAATTTCATGCTTTTAGCCTTATTAATTATGCATGAATGAGTATCCCTCCAAATCATCTAGCAGGTCGGGAATTGATCCATCGTTAGCTTGGGGGCTTAAACGTTCTGGGCGGCTCATATAAACGCAAGTGCAACACCCACTCATATCACTCTCTCCTGTTCACCTGCCTTCATGAGACCGTGCAGGATGTCTGGATCCAAAGACAAAAGGCTAGCAACCTCAAGAAGAAGCAGCCCGAATCAACCATCATGATTTGACAATTCTGGTCATGGAGTCATGTCTTCTATCCAGGGGATGGTTCCAGGAAGCGCACCAGCTTCAACCGCACCCCCCCACCCCCCCCCCCCCCTCCCCAGATCTAGAGACCATTTCCCACCCCCCCCCTCTCCCCAGATCTAGAGACCATTTCCCAGGTGGTCAGCATGACTGACAACCATGCCAAATACACCACACAGTGCAGGAAGTGGATGGATGACCTCATCCTCTGTGCCAGGGTAAGTCTTTGCTCAATTCCCTCCACCATCAAACTCTCATCATGGCATCATGTACTCAAATGGTGACTCTCCTCACAGATCTCACACATCCATTTGTGTGGGACACATATCAAGACTCATTCTCTCACAGACACTTTTACATCACCACCATCCCTTAGTGTTGGGTGGGGTTATTGGGTTATGGGGATAGGGTGGAGGTGTTGACCTTGGGTAGAGTGCTCTTTCCAAGAGCCGGTGCAGACTCGATGGGCCGAATGGCCTCCTTCTGCACTGTAAATTCTATGAAAATCCCATCAGTCACGTTGCTCAGATTCCATCCTCTGCTCCTTCTGTGGAGGGCTCACTTCTTTGCAGAGACAGATTGTGAAAGGCAGATGTGATCATGCAGGAAATCCTCTCCAGTGCGTATTGCAGAGAGCCACCTGAGCAGTCCAGGCATCTGAATCGCCTCTTCAGAAGTCCGACAGTCTGCTCTACGATGGAGCAAGTGGAGCTGTGAGCAGCGCTCTATGTTTCCTTGACACAAGCCTGAAGGTGAGGCACCAGAGTCAGCAGCAACTGTTTAAGTGGGTAGCCCACCCCTACAGACATTCTGGTTCTAGCTGTTGTTGGAATAGACATTCCTACCCTCCTTCCCAAGCCTATCACCTGTGTGGCACCCATGCCCCATGTGGACCCCCACCCATGCCATCTGGGATCTGTGTGCAACCCATTTAAATAAACCAGCCTTGTCCACAGTATGGCCCGTGCAGCCCCTCTCTGTGGACCCAGGGCCTTTTTTGAAAATGCCAGACAAACAGATAAGTTGCAGTGCAAGATTTATTAAGAGAAACCTCAGGCTGGTTCACCCCTGTGTTTGCTACTGATAGGCTCAATAGAGCCCATGTGAGGCCAATGTGTGAGACTTTGTGGAGCCCCAGCTCAGGGGACTGGTGGGTGGAGATGTTTACGGCCACATGTGGGAGATTGAGAGTCTGTGTATGTGGTGAGAGATTTTTAGTGTGACTGTTAGTGTGAGCGTGCTAGTGTGTGAGTAAGAGTGTGTGAGTGAGTATGACTGTGAGAGTGGAAAGGCGAGATTTTCCAGTTGCCCACACCGTCGGGAACTTCCAGTCCAGTTAACGGCGCACCCCGCCGTGGGTTTTCCAGTGGCGTTGGTGGAATCAACGGGAAATCCCATTGACAGCGGCGGGATCTTCTGGTCCCGCGCATGGCCAACGGCAGGCTGCTTCCCACTGCTGAGAGACCGGCGGAGAGAAGGCCAGAGAATCTCGCCCGGTGAGTACAGAGGGAGTGTGAGTGAGTGCAAGTGATTGAGAGAGAGTATAACTGAGAGAGTATAACTGAGAGAGTGTGTGACTGAATGTGCGAGTATGACTGAAAGGTAGAGAGTGCGAGTGAGAGAGGGCGAGAGGGAGAGAGGATGAATGAGAGAAGGTAATTGCGATTGGGAGAGATTGTGAGTGAGAGTGAGTGGGTGTGTGTGTGAGTGACTGAATTATTTGAGAGAGAGTGAGTAAGTGTGAGCCTGCCTTATGCCTAATTTAAGGTTCCCTCACTCTCACCACACAACAACACTTACACTCGCACCCACTCGCACTCTCGCAGCCACACTCACTGACCCTCTCACTCGCTGGTCATTTCTTTATTGATTACTCTTTTTTAAAACTTAATCATTTATTGCTCTTGCCTTGCCTTTTGCTCAGAAATCATGGGTGGGATTCTCCGTTGGCCAACACCGATATCATAATCGCCGATCGGGCGAAGAATCCCTGTTTCCAACCAAATCGGCGGGGGGCACCTGTTTTCAGATGCTCCAAAACGGCGTCATCGAGGAGTACGCCACAGCCCATTGGGACGGCTTCAGGACGTTACCTGAGGGCCTTCCCTGTTGCTCCGCCCCCGATAGGCCGAGTTCCCGACAGCGCGGGACACGTGTGATCTCAGTTTTCGTGAACTTGGTGTGGTGGCTGTGGTCTGTGTCCAGCACTGCCACAGTCGGGTGGGGGGAGCCGTGCTGCTGGCCGGCGGGGCTTCGGTGAGGGCTGGGGGGACTGGTGGGGGTTGGCCCCGGGGGTGTCCAGGGGGGCACTATCTGGCAGGCCGGGTCTGCGCATGGCCAGCGCCATGTTGTACAGCGCAACCGCTGCAGGTCATCGCCGTGCGTGCGGACCCAGCAATTCTCCAGGCGTCTATATCGGGAATGCCGTGCATTTTACATGGCGTGGCTGGTAGCCCGTCACCGGTCGGAGGATCGGTGCTGGGCCTCGCCAATTTTTTCATCGTAAAACTCGACACTTCCTCCGGCCATCGCCACAAAATCAGAGAATCCAGCCCCATTTCTTTCCTTAAAATCCCAACATATTTTTAAATTCATTTTTTGATCTGTCAAACCTTGGGATGGATTCTCCGCCCCGTGATGCCGGAAACGCAGATCACTGATAATTAATGTTGCCGTCAGTTGCCAAACCGATCAACATGTTTTGGGCCCCGTTGGTGGTGGCAACATACTCCATGCCTCAGGGCAGAGGCTACAAGTCACACTGTCAGCTAGCCCACTCCGCAGGATCAGCAGCTGTCCCCAGGTTCTGCCCACATACTGTGCCCCTACTCCCATGCATCCTGCCCCCGGAATGGTTTCCACAGCCCGTGTGCCACACCCAGAACACACAGAGCACTAGAGCTACGATCCCAACAAGTGCCCATCCCCCTCACCCAGCTCCATCAGTGGGCCCTGCCCGCATGCATGCCACCAAGCATGAGGGCGGTCAGTGGTACACGGTGACCCCCTTCTCCCCACAACTTGGTGCCACCCTGCCGACAGGTATCACACTGCCAACCCAAGGAGGGCAACCACAGTAGACCCTGCCGGAGGGGGCAGGATAGGGGCTGCAGAGTGCATCACTGACATGCCCTGCGCCAGTCACCGGCACCCGTGCCGACAGTGACGAGTGGTGGGGTTAGAGGTCTCCCCGGTGTCAGTCATCGCTGGGGCCAGGGGTGAGGTGTGGAAGGCAAGAAGTTGGGGGGAACAGCTGAGGGGTGGGGGGAACATGCGAGGCTGGGGCTGCAGTGCAACCCAGGGCCACTGTGTAGCCTGTTGGACCTGAATGGGCACTGGTGAACGCACCTTGCTAAAGCATCTGCCCTTTTCGCTCACTGAGAATGG
Organism: Scyliorhinus torazame; assembly: GCF_047496885.1. Classification (NCBI taxonomy): domain Eukaryota; kingdom Metazoa; phylum Chordata; class Chondrichthyes; order Carcharhiniformes; family Scyliorhinidae; genus Scyliorhinus; species Scyliorhinus torazame. The sequence continues at coordinate 208,972,915 of NC_092710.1, forward strand.
ACTTTGGTGTTCAGCCAGGAATGGCTGCCTTCTGCCTGGCCACAGCAGCCCTTGTGGATGCACTGAGGCTGCTTGGAGCGGACTCTGCACACCAGGAGCCTGCCCCAAAGGAGCAGGGACCAGCCAGTAAGGCCGGAGAGCCGGCCATCCAACAGGCGAAGAAGGAGGTGTGAAACAGGCGTCGGATCAAGCCATGTGTACACCATCGGCACCCGTCCTTTGAGTCCTGCCGGAATGAGCGTGTCGACGAAGACTTTGGCTAACCAGAGAGATCACGTGACATCTGTGCCAGATAGAACATAGAACATAGAAAATACAGCACAGAACAGGCCCTTCGGCCCACGATGTTGTGTCGAACCTTTGTCCTAGATTAATCATAGATTATCATTGAATTTACAGTGCAGAAGGAGGCCATTCGGCCCTTTGAGTCTGCACCGGCTCTTGGTAAGAGCACCATACCCAAACTCAACACCTCCACCCAACACCAAGGGCAATTTGGACATTAAGGGCAATTTATCATTGTCCAATTCACCTAACCCGCACATCTTTGGACTGTGGGAGGAAACCGGAGAACCCGGAGGAAACCCACGCAGACACGGGGAGGACGTGCAGACTCCGCACAGACAACGACCCAAGCCGGAATCGAACCTGGGACCATGGAGCTGTGAAGCAATTGTGCTATCCACAATGCTACCGTGCTGCCCTTAAGAACAAATAAATCTACATTATATCATTTTACCGTCATCTATGTACCTATCCAATAGCTGCTTGAAGGTCCCTAATGTTTCCGACTCAACTACTTCCACAGGCAGTGCATTCCATGCCCCCACTACTCTCTGGGTAAAGAACCTACCTCTGATATCCCTCCTATATCTTCCACCTTTCACCTTAAATTTATGTCCCCTTGTAATGGTGTGTTCCACCCGGGGAAAAAGTCTCTGACTGTCTACTCTATCTATTCCCCTGATCATCTTATAAACCTCTATCAAGTCGCCCCTCATCCTTCTCCGCTCTAATGAGAAAAGGCCTAGCACCCTCAACCTTTCCTCGTAAGACCTACTCTCCATTCCAGGCAACATCCTGGTAAATCTTCTTTGCACCTTTTCCAGAGCTTCCACATCCTTCCTAAAATGAGGCGACCAGAACTGTACACAGTACTCCAAATGTGGCCTTACCAAAGTTTTGTACAGCTGCATCATCACCTCACGGCTCTTAAATTCAGTCCCTCTGTTAATGAACGCGAGCACACCATAGGCCTTCTTCACAGCTCTATCCACTTGAGTGGCAACTTTCAAAGATGTATGAACATAGACCCCAAGATCTCTCTGCTCCTCCACATTGCCAAGAACTCTACCGTTAACCCTATATTCCGCATTCATATTTGTCCTTCCAAAATGGACAACCTCACACTTTTCAGGGTTAAACTCCATCTGCCACTTCTCAGCCCAGCTCTGCATCCTATCTATGTCTCTTTGCAGCCGACAACAGCCCTCCTTACTATCCACAACTCCACCAATCTTTGTATCGTCTGCAAATTTACTGACCCACCCTTCAACTCCCTCATCCAAGTCATTAATGAAAATCACAAACAGCAGAGGACCCAGAACTGATCCCTGCGGTACGCCACTAGTAACTGGGATCCAGGCTGAATATTTGCCATCCACCACCACTCTCTGACTTCTATCGGTTAGCCAGTTCGTTATCCAACTGGCCAAATTTCCCACTATCCCATGCCTCCTTACTTTCTGCATAAGCCTACCATGGGGAACTTTATCAAATGCCTTACTAAAATCCATGTACACTACATCCACTGCTTTACCTTCATCCACATGCTTGGTCACCTCCTCAAAGAATTCAATAAGATTTGTAAGGCAAGACCTACCCCTCACAAATCCGTGCTGACTATCCCTAATCAAGCAGTGTCTTTCCAGATGCTCAGAAATCCTATCCTTCAGTACCCTTTAATGATGGTGCACCTGGAACTGCGGGGCTATGTAGGAGGACACCTGCTCCCAGTGGCCGTCAAGGTGACCGTCACCCTGAACCTTTTTGCCACAGTGTCCTTTCAGGTGCCGAGTGCAGACCTGTATGGGATATCGCAAACATCCGTACACAGGTACATCCGTGCCGCCACAGTTGCCCTATATTACCGTGCAGCGGACTATATAATAATAGTAATAATAATAGCTTATTGTCACAAGTAGGCTTCAATGAAGTTACTGTGAAAAGCCCCTAGTTGTCACATTCCGGCGCCTGTTCGGAAAGGCTGGTACGGGAATTGGACCCGCGCTGCAGAGATTCTGCATTGCAAGCCAGCTGTTTAGCCCACTGTAAACCAGCCCCTGTGGACTATATACATTTCAACATGGATCAAGCCCACCAGGATGCCCAGGCAGCAGGATTCGCCGACATCACTGGAATGCCCGAGGTCCAGGGGGTGGTAAATGGGTCACATGTACCCCTATGGGCACCGGCCCATGAAGGGGTACCCTCCATAAATTGGAAGGGTTCCCACTCCATTAATGTGCAGGTGGTGTGTGACCACCAGCTGCTCATCATGCATGTCTGCAGCCGGTATCCAGGCAGTGTGCACGAAGCATGCATCCTGGCATGCTCGACGGCGCCCGACACTGTCGAGGCGACTCCTCGGGTGAGGGGTTGGCTCTTGGACGACAAGGCTTATATTCTGCATTTGTGGCTAATGACGCCTGTCCGGAGGTCCCAGACCAATGTGGATAACCGCTGTAACGATGTCCATGCAGCAACCAGGAGCGTCATCAAGTGGTGCAACGGTGTCCTAAAGGTGCAGTTCAGATGCCTGGACCGCTCCAATATAGCCGTGGTGACCCGTTGCATCCTTCTCATCATCGTGCTGCAGAGGGGGGACATGCTGGAGAAGTGAAGTCAGGCTTAGCCGACAAGGAGGATGCGGAGGGTGACCAGGATGGCTAGGACATGAGGCCCGGGCAGGCACAGGAGGCCCCACAATGTGTGCGCTAGGGCTGCCGTAATACCTCATCACCTCGAGGTTCACCGACTAGGAGGGCTGGCCACCGGCATCTCAGCCTCCCTGTCCTACCTCCCCACTACTGGCCACACACCCCTCTCCCCCCAATAGCCACCCACCCCCTATCCTGAACACCCTCTCTGCACTCCATTCCACCTAATTCCAGGACCTCCACCCACACTCCCCCCCTTTGAGCTTCCCACCAGCTTCATGACAGGGTGCAGGCCCTGGTAAGGCAGATGGTGTGGACTATGGAACGGAGGATGATGATGACCTCTCATGTGCGATGATCTCTAGTGCTCTGTATCATTTGGCAAAGTCTGAATCTTGCCTTCAGTATCATATTCCACTGTGTGCCTGGGTGATCCCTGCACGTGTCATTCCATCTCACAGGTCCATAGACCCTCTGGGGAGGTGGGGGTGGAATGGGGCTTGAGGTGGGGGGACGGTTATGGGGGTGGTGAGCGGTGATGGGTCACACATGAGGTAGGCCATACCACAAGGCACACATGCATCTCTGGCCCCATTCCCTGCTGCGTCCAAGGGCGACAATGGGTGGGAATTTGGACTGTCCTGGGGGCTCAGTGAACAGGTGTTTAATTTTAATTGTGCTATATACAATAATTGTGCCCTGGACCCTAACTCTAACTTGTGAGCTGCACCCGTGCCAACTTCACTGGTGTCTAACTTTCTAATCTTACATGCTCTAATGCTCCTTCTAGGTGGTCACCCAGGCAGTACATCAGATGTGGAGGCAGCCTGCTATGTATCTCGGTCTGTGACCTGGGTTTACTTTGGTAGCCTGGACCTGGAGGGCCCAGCCAACCTTCGGGTATCACAACTGAAGAAGTATCACCCTGTTCTGCCTGCTGCCCATGAGAAGTGTCAGTTGGGGTGATTCAGAGGAGCTGCCGTGTTCCAGCATCTCCCCTGCGGGCATGGACCCCATCACCACCTCCTCCCTGGGCTACTCCTTGGGACAGGGGTGCGGCCAGAGTGAGCACCGGGGGCTCCACTGTCACCTGGCACTGCCAGTCCTGGAGGCCTGCTCTCGACTCAACTAAGGCCTCAATGCATTCAGCCTTGGAGCACACTGCAGGCACTGGAAGGTTGTTGACACCCCCTCCTGTAAGCTCTGGCTCAGCATCTGTATCTCCAACATTGATGGGATCGTCCTTTCCAGAAGCGCAAGACCCATCTGGCCTGCAGCTAGTCCCTGGGGTCGGGCCGCGCTCCAATTGTCCTCACCTCCACCTGATGTGCCGCTGCATAGGAATTAGGAGCAGAAGTAGGCGATTCAGCCTTTCCAGCCTGCTCCGCTATTCTATCATTTCACAGCTGATCTCACCCTGGTCTCAAAGTCACCTCCATACCTGTTCCCCATAATCCTTTAACCTGTTTATTTATCAGAAAATATCTCCCTCTTGAAACCATTTAATGATTCGGAACTCACCACACAATGCGGAAACGAGTTCCAAAAATTCACCATCCCCTGCAAGAAGTAGTGCTTCATTATCTCAATTTTAAATCTACCACATCTCAACCTATATCTGTGACTTCTTGTTCTAGATTTCCCCAGAAGGGGGAACTTTTGGTCTACATTTAGTTCATCAATCCCTTTCAGTATTTTATATTGCTTGATCAGATCCCCGCTCATCCTTCTAAACTCCAGCGAGTATTAGCCCAAACTATTTAATCTCTCCTCATAAGTCAACCTTTTCATTCCCGGAATCAATCTGGTGAACCTCCTCTGTCTCCAATGCCAGTACATCCATCCTCAAATAAGGAGACCAAAATTGGATACAATATTCCAAATGTGGTCTCACCAACACCCGATACAATTGCAACAACACTTCTCTACTTTTATACTCCAGTCCTTTTGCAATAAACACTGATATTCCATTTGCTTTTGTTATTACATTTTTTACCTCCATACAAACGTTCTGTGATTCATGAACAAAGACACCCAGATCCCTCTGCCTAGGTGCATTTTGAATCTGCTTCCATTTAAATAATAATTTGCCTGACTATTTTTCCAGCCAAAATGGATAACCTCCACACTTATCCACATTAAACTCCATCTGCCAAATTTTGGCCCAATCTCCGAGCCTATCTATGTCCGTCTGTAAATTTTTTATTTCCTCTTCATTGCCAGCTTTCCCACCTATTTTAGTGTCATCCACAAATGTTGCTATGTTACACTCTGTCCCTGCTTGCAGATCATTTTTATAGATTGTAAACAGTTGAGGTCTGAGGACTGAACCCTGCGGCATCCCACTAGTTACAGTTTGCCAACCAGAGAAGGACCCATTTATCCTGACCCTCTGCTTTCTGTCAGTCAGCCAATCCTTAATCCAATCTAGTATTCTACCCCCAACCCCCTGTGATCTCACCTTCTGGAGCAATCCTTTATGCGGCACCCTATAAAACGTCTTCTGGAAGTCCAGATATACCAGATCCACAGGTTCCCCATTATCTACCTTGCTTGTTACATCCTCAAAGAACTCAAGCAAATTTATCAAGCATGACTTACCCTTAATAAAACCTTGCTGACAATGGTGGATTGTCCAAATGTTCAATCATCTCCTCCTTAATGATTCCTTCTAGCAACTTCCCCACAACAGAGGTCAAGCTAAATGGTCTATATTTTCCTCCTTTTTGCCTATCTCCCTTTTTGAATAGGGAGTTACATTAGTGTGTTTCCAATCCACAGGGAACTTTCCAGAATCCAGGGAATTTTTAAATATCATAAGCAATGCACCCACTATCTTTGCTGCAACGTCCTTTAATCCCTAGGGTGCAGGCCATCAGGTCCCAGAGAATTATCTGCCTTTAGTCCCATTAAATTATTCAATACCTTCTCTCTAGTGATGGTTATTGCACTAAGTTCGTCAGCATTAACTGCAGTTCTCGGAAATTTTTTATTATCCTCTACCGTGAAGACAGAGGCAAAATATTGGTTCAGTGCCTCCACCATTGCCTCTGTGTTTCCCATTATTACCTCACCTGTATCATCCTCTAAAGGGCCAACATTTTCTTTAGCTATTCTCTTTCTCTTTATATACTTATAGAAGCTTTTGGTCAGTGTTTAAGTTTTCTGCTAGTTTCCTTTCATAGTTCATCTTTGCTTTTTTGATTCTATTTTAGTTGCTTTTTACTGACCCCTAAAGTTCTCCCAATCCTCCAGCTTACCACTAGCCTTTGCAGTATGGTATGCCCTAGTTTTTGCCTTTATGCCCTCCTTGTTTAGCCATGGAACGTTTTTCTCCCTTTTATAATTCCTCTTACTCTCAGGAATGTACTTTAATTGAGTGGTATTTAATATCTCCCTGAACATCCGCCATTGTTCCTTAACTGTCCTACCCTCAATTATTTGTGATAGTCTACTTGGGCCAACTCTTTCTTTAGGCCTGTATAATTACTTTTGCCCAACACTCTGTCCTTTCTTGCTCAATCTGAATTTGAAATTCCAGCATGCTGTAATCACTCCTTCCAAGAAGATCCTTACCGACAAGACTATTTATCAACCCTTATTCGTTACATAATACAAAATCTAAAATAGCCTGCTCCCGGTTGGCTCCATAACATTTGGCTCTAAAAAGCAATCCCTCATGCACTCTATGAAATCTCCTTCAAGGCTACCCTTGCCAATTTGATTAAACCAGTCGATATGCATGGTAAAAACACCCATGATTACCATTGTGCCCTTCTCACAAGCCTTATTATTTCTTGGTTTATACTATGCCCCACTTTGGAAGTATTGCTTGTAGGCCTGTAAATTACTCCTACCAAGGAGTTTATTCCCTTTGTTTTTTATTTCCACCCATATTGGGCAGCACGGTAGCACAAGTGGATAGCACTGTGGCTTCACAGTGCCAGGGTCCCAGGTTCGATTCCCCGCTGGGTCACTGTCTGTGTGGAGTCTGCACGTTCTCCCCGTGTCTGCATGGGTTTCCTCCGGGTGCTCCGGTTTCCTCCCACAGTCCAAAGATGTGCAGGTTAAGTGGATTGGCCATGATATTACCCTTTGTGACCAAAAAGGTTAGGAGGGGTTATTAGGTTACGGGGATAGGGTGGAAGTGAGGGCTTAAGTGGGTCGGTGCAGACTCGATGGGCCGAATGGCCTCTGTATGTTCTATATTCTATATCGATTTAACATCTTGGCCCTTAGTGCCAATATCATTTCTTAATACAGCCTTGATGTCATCTTTAGCCAACACAGCAACTCCACCTCCTGTTCCATCCTGTCTATCCTTTCAGAATACTGAGTACCCTTGGACATTCAACTCCCAGTCCCGGTTCTCCTGCAACCATGTGGACCCCACCAAATCTTACCTATTTGTCTCTATTTATGCCGTCAGCTCGTTGCCCTTGTTCCGAATACTTTTTAAGTACAAAATTTAAGTACAAAGTTTTAAAATATTTCCCATTGATTTGTCTTTCCCTTACAGGATATTTTTGTGCAATACGCTTTTTGCACATTCTGACCTCCTTCATATCTCTGACAATACTCATATCATCCCCAATTTTCACTCCCCCAGTCACCTTACAGTTTAACTTGTTACGTTTTCCTACCCCTCCGGAGTTGTTAGACTGGTCCTGCTTGACTGTTCTATTAACCTCTACTTTCTGCTCACATGCTGCTCTGGTCCCCAATAACCATTATACTTCTTGTGGTTTTACCTCACGAGGGGACATAATTTTAAGGTCATTGGAGGAAGGTATAGGGAGATGTCAGAGGTAGGTTCTTTACACAGAGCGTGGTGGGTGTCTGGAAAGCACTGCCAGCAGAGGTGGTGGAGTCAGAGACATTAGGGACATTTAAACGACTCTTAGACAGGCACATGGAAAGCAGTAAATTGAAGGGGTGTAGGTTAGGTTGATCTTAGTTGAGGATAAATGGTCGGCACAACATCGTGGGCTGACGGGCCTGTACTGTGCTGTACTGTTCTATGTTCTATGTAACACTCGTCCCAGATTGGTTCAGATGAAGACCTCCCAACAGTGCAGATCCCTCCTGTTCCAATACAGATGCCAATACCCCATGAAATGGAACTCCTCTTTCCCGCACCACTCCTTTAGCCATGTGTTTACTTCCCTAATTTTCTGATCCCTGTGCCAATTTGCATGTCGCTCGGGTAATAATCCAGAGATTATAACACTTGAGGACCTATTCTTTAATTTAGTTCCTAGTTCCTGATAATCCCCCAAACAGGACCTCTTTCTTAGTCTTGCCTATGTGTTTGTCCCAATGTGGATCACAACAATTGGATCCTCCCCCTCCTACTCCAATATCCTGTTGAGTTGGTCAGAGATGTCCCTCATCCTAGCACCGGGCAGGTAACATACCATGTGGAACTCTCGGTCCTGCTTACAAAGGATGCTATCTGTACCCTAATTATAGAACCCCCTACAACTACCACATGTCTTTTGCTCCACCCGCTTGAATGACCTCCTGTACCACGGTGCAGTGGTCAGCTAGCTCATCCTCCCGACAGTCCTTTTCCTCATCCACAGAGGCAGCAAGTACCTCGTAAAGAGCAGAGGCTCTTCCATGCCTGAACTTAGGATCCTTCTATCAGCCCCACTTGCAGTCACACACTCCTGTCCCTGACCAGAGGCTAAATTCAAGGTAGTTAGCCGAAGGGGCGTGACTGCCTCCAGGAACACAGTGTTCAGGCACCACTCCCCCTCCATGATGTGTCACAGCGTCTGAAGCTCATAATCCAGTTCATCAACTCTGAGTCACAGTTCCTTGAGCAACCAATACTTACCACAGACGTGGTCAATAGGTATCACAATGGGATTCACCAGCTCCCACATCATGCAGGAACAACACATCATGTGACCCTTCATCTCTGTTTTATTTAAGTAGTTTTCAATTTGTTTTTTTAACCTTTTAAAACTTTTTTTATATCCCTTCCTATTACTTCAATCTGAACATAATTTAAACCAGTAATTTGAAATGGATTTTCAAATGTGTACAGATTCCTTATTAGCCAATCAAATCACAACCTTCCTGTGATGCCACTTTTCAGGTTTTTTTTCCATGTGTGACGTACGTCTCAGATAGTGTCCCAGAAGCTTCTTCACTAAAATGACCGACCGAGGTGGGAGGCTCTGGGTTCAGGTGACAGCAGAGACGAGAAGTCGGAGCATCCCTGGACTGGTGCTCCGAGGTGTTGCGGGGTTGCGGTTGGGGGCGAGGTACACCGGATGGTCCGGCATCGTCCACTGGTGAGCCTGGAAGATAAAAGACAAGCCACATGGTGAGATCCTGGGTAGGCATTGTGTGTGTGTGTGTGTGTGTGTGTGTGTATGTGTGGGGGGGGGGGGGGGGGGGGTTGACTCACTTGCCATAGGGACATCGCAATTCATTGGGGCTCACTTGGTTGTCCCATTACAATACTTGCCTGAGCGCCTGCCCGCTCTCCCATCTTCCCAGCCAGCTGCATTGCCCTCTGCTCTGAGGCAGTGTGGACCCGCAGATCCAGCAGGCCCCCTACGGCCGTTTCCCGCTTCTTGCGCTTGAGAGGTGTCTTCTCTTGGGGGGGGGGGCGTAGATAATGCTCATGTAAGAAACTCGGATGCGGGCTGCACAGGGAGTTCGCAGCTAATGGCCTGTGTGTGCAGGGCACCCGACCATGGTAGGCAGTATAGGTGTTGATGTGTGGTGCAGGGTGAGGTGCGGGGCTGCCGGCCGCTGGGTTCCCCTGTTTGTGTGAGGGAGGGGGGGGGGGGTGAGTGTGCAAGGTGTGATATGTGATGCCAGGGGCACAGATGTGGTGGTGCACACTGGCTGGCCTGGGGTTGCCCATCCTCATGAAGCACTGCCTATCCGTCCGCCTAGTGGGGGCTGCATCAGATGTGGTGGGGGCAATAAGGGGTGGGGGGGGGTGAGGGTTGATGCCATGGGCACAGAGTTGGTGACCTAAGGCAGTCATTCAGCTTCTTCTGGCATTGCAGGCTGGTCCTCACAGCGGGGCCCACGGCACTCACCGACTCTTCCACCTCCGCCCAGGCCCGGTTGACCTCTGCGGGTGGTAACCTCCTGCCCACCCTGGGGAAAAGGTGTCTCGCCTCTCCTCCACAACATCCAGCAATGTCTCCAGCTCTGCATCCATGAGCCTCGAAGCCACTCTCGTCGGTGCCACCTTCCTGGCCTGGCTGGATAGAGAGTGTGTGGGGAGTGGAGTGCTTATATGCAGCTCCAGTACCAATCCCAGTCCCAGCAAATCCGATGCCGGCATCAGTTGCAATTGCACTATTTTCATACAGCCAGTGCTGGCCCATTATCATGTCCTGAATGGCTCCGGGACTGACACCCTAACAGGACCGGGAACACTCTCGATTCAGTCCTGGCGTCAACCCTTTATCTTTCCAAAATGTTCTTATCGCCCTCTTTAGTGAGGATAATATGCAAATGTGCCCTCCCAAGTGAAAACTTTGGACAAGCCTGCAGTAAACAATGTGGTATCCCTTTGACCCCCCTTGTTTCTGAACCTTTCATGCAGCCTGGTCAGCATTCATCTTCCCTCCCTTCAGTCTTCCCTCTGCATTCCATTATTTGTCATTCTCATCTACCTCCTTGCCCCTCTGCATGTCATCATGCCCCCCCCTCCCCCCCCAACCTGACTCGGACCAGCCCTCTTTACACAATTCCCCTTGTCTTCATCAGCCTTCCTTCACTTCGTACCTCGTCCCAGTTGAACTTCAGTCTATTGGAGCGGAGGGACCATGTGTTTCTCAGCACAGGATTGTCTAAAAAGGCCAGCTCGGCATGAAGCTGGAGGAAATGAACCGGTCTGCCCCAGCAGAGTGGTGCTCAGTGCAACAGCAGTGGTTCAGAATTATGGCAGGTAAGCTATGGATGTTACACCCCAAAGTCTCGAGTGAACTGAGGTCCAACCTGAGCTCGCCACTCTTTTTCAATTGGGTTTGAGACTGACATGATTTCACGCTGGCTTGACGTGAGATTGGAAGGCATGATGAGATTTTAGCAATCAGCTGTTTTCATGAGCATTCAAGAGATGCAGTTGAATGAGAATGGAATTCACGCCATTTGACAGCGAGACAACCGACCCACCATTAACCTGCCATTGGGAAAATTTCAAACTGCTCTTACGTCGGCTGATTTCCAATATTTTAGCTTCCGCTGGATTATTCTGTCCCTCTCACCACCACACCCACCATAGGATATGGAAGTATTCCATCTTTCGTGCCTGTCTTTACAGTAGAAGACAAAGGTTTCTTACCAGAAATACATGGTAAACTAGGGGCTAAAATAAGTGAGCAAATGAATGTCTTAAGAGAAAAAGAATTGACAAAACCTTGGCGACTAAAATCTGATAACCTGATGGGCTACACCCTTGGGTTCATAGATAATGGATGTGCTGCCTATGATTTTCCAAAATTCCTTGATTTCGGAAATGGTCCCACAGCATTGAAAGTTGACAATAGTGTGAGAGAAAATACTGAACTACAGTCCTTGTAGACTAAGGTCAATTGTTGGGACAAAAGCAGAAAATACTGGACAATCTCAGCAGGTCTGACAGCATCTGTGGAGAGAGAAGGGAGCTAACGTTTTCAGCCTGGATGACTCTTTGTTTCAGATTCCAGCATCTGCAGTAATTTGCTTTAATGAATTATTGGAAAATTGCTGGAATCTATTATTATGAAGTTTTAACAATGCACTTGAAGGCATTGTATGATTAGAATAAGTCAACATGGTTGTACTAAGGGGAAATACTGTTTGACAAATTGATTACATTTTTTTGAGGGTCAAAATAGTAGGGTAGTTAAAGGAGAACCAGTTTATGTAGTGTACCTGGATTTCCAAATGGTTTTCGATAAGGTGCCACACGCAAGATTAATAGGCAACATGAGGGCTCTGGAGTTAGGGGTAGCACTTTATCATGAGCTTTTTCAAGTTAGGAGGCAGTGACTAGTGAAGTGCCACAAGGATCAGTGCTGGGGCCTCAGCTATTTACAATCTATATTGATGACTTAGGTGAAGAGACAGAGAGTAATGAATCAACTTTTGCTGATGATACCATGCTCGGTGGGAAAATATGCAGTGGGAGGACACAAAGATGCCGCAAAGAAATATAGACAATTAAGTAAGTGGGCAACAAGATTGCAAATGGAGTATTATGTTTTATGTGGGCAGCACAGTAGCACAGTGGTTAGCATAGTGGCGTCACAGCTCCAGGGTCCCAGATTTGATTCCCGGCTTGGGTGATTGTCTGTACAGAGTCTGTATGTTCTCCCTGTGTCTGCGTGAGTTTCCTCCAGGTGCTCTGGTTTCCTCCCACAGTCCAAAGATGTGCAGGTTAGGTGGATTGGCCATGATAAATTGCCCTTAGTGTCCGAAAAGGTTAGGTGGGGTTACTGGATTACGGGGATAGGGTGGAGGTGTGGGCTTCGGTAGAGGGATTTTCCAAGGACCGGTGCAGACCCGATGGGCCGAATGGCCTGCTACTGCACTGTAAATTCTATGATTTTATTCATTGAAGGAATGTGGGCACTGCTGGCTAGACGAGCATTTACTGCCCATGCCTAACTGCCCTCGAGAATCACAGAATCACTAGGTGATGGTGAGCTACCTTCTGTTATCGCTGCCACCCATAAGCTGTGGGTACACCCAAAGTGCTTTTCGGGAGTGAATTCCAGGATTTTGCCCCAGCGACAGTGAAGGAACAGCGATATTTTTCCAAGTCAGGGTGACGAATGGCTTGGAGTGGAACATCGAGGTGGCGGGGTTCCCAGGTGTCTGTTGCCCTTGTCCTTCTAAATGGTAGGGGCCATGGGTTTGGAAGGAACTGTCTAAGGAACCTTGGTGAGTTCCTGCAATGCATCTTGTAAGAGAGTACACCCTGCTAATATTGTGTGTTGGTGGTGGAAGGAGCGACTTTATGTGCATGGGGTGCCAATCAAGTAGGCTGCTTTGTTGTGGACAGTGTCAAGCATCTTGAGTGTTTTTGGAACTGCACTCATCCAGGCAAGTGAAGGGTATTTGTATCACACTCCTGAATTGTGCCTTCTAGACTGTGGTTAGGCTTTGGGGAGTCATGAGGTGAGTTACTCACTGCAGGATTCCTAGTACATGACCTACTCCTGTAGCCATAGTATTTATGTGGCTAGTCCAGTTGAGTTTCTGGTCAACAGTAACCCCAAGGATGTTGATAATGGCCGATTCAGTGATGATAATGCTATTGAATGTGAAGGAAAGATGGTTAAGTTCTCTCTTATTGCCTGGCACTTGTATGGCATGAATTTTGCTTGCTTCTTGTCAGCCGAAGCTTGGATATCGTCCAGGTCTTGCTTCATTTTGACATGGACTGCTTCAGTTTCTGAAGAGTCACAAATGGTGCTGAACATTGTGCATTCATCTGTGCAATTATCTCAGAACATCCTCACCTTTGACCTTATAATGGCATGAAAGTCATTGATGAAGATGGTTGGGCCTCGGACACTATCCTGAAGATCTCCTGCAGCGATGTCCTGGAACTGAGATGACTGTCCTCCAACAACCACAACCATCTTCTGGTGTGCGCGGTTTGACTCCAACCAGCAGAGATCCCCCCCCCCCCCGATTCAAATTGACTCCAATTTTGCTCTGGCTCCTTGATGCCACACTTGGTCAAATGTGACATTGATGTCACATCTAATTCTAATCTAATTCTCATCTCATCTCTGGAGTTCATATCTTTTGTGGGCAGCATGGTAGCATAGTGGTTAGCATTATGTCTTCACAGTGTCAGGGTCCCAGGTTCGATTCCCCATTTGGGTCACTGTCTGTGCTGAGTTTGCAAGTTCTCCCCGTGTCTGTGTGGGTTTCCTCCGGGTGCTCCGGTTTCCTCCCACAGTCCAAAGATATGCAGAGTTAGGTGGATTGGCCATGCTAAATTGCACTTAGTGGCTAATAAAGGTTAGGTGAGGTTACAGGGATAGGTGGAGGTGTGGGCTTAGGTAGGGTGCTCTTTCCAAGGGCCGATGCAGACTCGATAGGCCGAATGTCCTCCTTCTGCACTGTAAATTCTATGATTCTATCCATGCTTGAACGTAGGCTGCAAAGAGATTGAGTGACCCTGGCGGAATCCAAATTGAACAAGCTATTGGCCGGTTAGCTTTGCTTCTGTAGTGGGGAAAATGCTTGAATCTATCATCAAGGAAGAAAGACCGAGACATCTGGATATAAATTATCTCATTGAGCAGACGCAGCATGGGTTCATAAAAGGCAGGTCATGTTTAACTAATTTACATGAATCCTTAGAGGACATTACGAGCGCGATGGACAACAGGGAACCGGTGGATGTGGTGTATTTGGATTTCCAGAAGGCATTCGATAAGGTGCCGCACAAAAGCCTGCTGCATTAGATAAAGGTGCACGGCGTTACGGGTAATGCATCAGCATGGATAGAGGATTGGTTAACTAACAAAAAGGAAAGAGCGCCTGTTTTTCTGGTTGGTTATCAGTGGCTCGTGGTGTGCCTCAGGGATCAGCGTCGGGACCACAATTGTTTACAATTTACATAACTAATTTGGAGATGGGGACCAAGTCTAATGTGTCAAAGTTCCCAGATGACACTAAGATGAGTGGTAGAGCAAAGTGCGCAGAGGACACTGAAAGTCTGCAGACAGATATAGATAGTTTAAATGAGTGGGCAAGGGTCTGGCAGATGGAGTACAATGTTGGTCAATCCATTTTGGTAGGAATAACAACAAAATGGACTATTATTTAAATGGTAAAAAGTTGCGGCATGCTGCTGTGCAGAGGGACCTGGGTGCCCTTGTGCATGAATCGCAAAAAGTTGGTTTGTAGTTGCAGCAGGTAATTAAGGAGGCAAGTGGAATTTTGACTTAATTGGAGTTTAAAAACAGGGAGGATATGTTGCAGCTGCACAGGATGCTGGTGAGGCACACCTGGAGTACTGTGTACAGTTTTGTTCTCCTCACTTGAGCAGGTAGGTTGTTTCCACAGGCGGGTGAAACTAGAACGGGGCGGGGGGGGCATAGCCTCAAAATAAGAGGGAGCAGATTTAAGACTGAGTTGAGAAGGAACTTCTTCACCCAAAGGATTGTGAATCTGTGGAATTCCCCGCCCAGTGAAGCAGTTGAGGCTACCTCGCTGAATGTTTTTAAGGCAAAGATAGATTTTTGAACAGTAGGGTTATGGTGAGCGGGCAGGTAAGTGGAGCTGGGTCCACAAAAAGATCAACCATGATCTTATTGAATGGCAGAGCAGGCTTGAGGGGCCAGATGGCCTACTTCTGCTCCTAGTTCTTATGTTCTTCTGGCTAAGCAAGTACTGCTTGATAACATGTTGAAGAGCCCTTCTTCACGTTATTAATGATCAAGAGTAGACCAGTGGGGCAGTAATTAGCCGGGTTGGATTTGTCCTACTTCCTATGTACAGGACATACCTGGACAATTTTCCACTTAGCTGGGTAGATGCCACTTATGGTGATTGTCCCTTTAAGGATAACACAGCAGAGTAAGGTGCACATGGCCTGTGGGACCAATCGGGACTCAGTGTGGAATCACCCCATGTTAGAGATGCTCCGAATCAGAGAACTTTTAGGATCTAGCTACAGCCATGAGGCTGCTGTACAATATGTTCTGTGTTCATCAATGAAGTCTGTGAAAGTGTATCTTTACCCCAGTGTTTTAGCTGCATAGGCTAAGAGCATGGCATGTCCTGGAGCACAAGTCTTCAATACTATTGCCAGAATATTGTAAAAACTCAAAGCCTTTGCAGTATTCAGTGCCTTCAGCCGTTTCTTGATATCACGTGGACTGAATTGAATTGGCTGGAGACTGGATCATCCACTTGACACTTCTGGCTGAAGACACCAGCAAACGCCTCAGCCTTATCTTTTGCACTGATGTGCTGGGTTTTATGATGACTCGGGAAGTCCATACCGAGTTGTAACAAATGAAACAAAGGTTTATTTACAAGGTTTAAGGTACACTGCTCCCGGCAGTGCCCAACCGGGTCTGAGCAGGCCGGTCCCAAAAGGTTTACCTTATATATAAATGAGCTTCCCTGCCCCCTTAGCGGAGAAGCCCATATTCCTGAACGAACACAGGAAATACAACTGTTCCCACGCTGTATGTCCCACGTGAGTGCAGGTTATGAGACTGGGCTCATCCATCATCAAGGATGGGATATTCGTGGAGTAAGGCTGCTGTTCTGCTGCCACCCTTGCCCTGAATGACTTTGGTGGGTATCCTCGATGAAGTTGAGGCTTTAGGCAGGCCGTTATATTAGAAAGCTCCTGCTGAGTCGCAGGAGCATCCTCTGTCACCAAGGTACTGGATGAGAATTGTCTCCAGTTAAAGAGCCAATCATTTAGGACTGACATAAGGAGAAATTACTTCACTGAAATGTTGTGAATCTCTGGACTTTTCACCCCAGCAGGTTCTGTATGCTCTATTGTTGAACACATCTCAGGCTGGGATAGACAGATTTTTGATGTCGCTTGTAATTAAGGGATATGGAGAGCAGATCGGAAAATGGAGTTGAACCATAGGGTCAGCCATTATCGAATTAAATGGGGGAGCAGATTATACAGACTGTATGGTTTATTCCTGCTCCTATTTCTTGTGTTATATTATCGTTTCAAAAATGTTTATTTTTGTAACTGTAAACAAGAGATCAGAAGATAGGTCACTTCCTGTTCAATGATCTCATGGGTTTTGGAAAGAATGTGTTTATGCTTTTTAGATACTGGGCACGATTTAATGCACAAAAACAGAGTCCTGTTTTGGGCACGTTTAACGGAGTATTTCACAGCACCTGCAGCGATGAGAACGGGACTTTCTTTCTGGCCTCAAACAAGGAACACCTGCCCCTAGGCTGCACTTACCTCATTTCCTGCACTGACTAGCTAGGCCTGTCAGTGCAGGAAGAGATCGAGGTGCCATTTGTAAATGCTGCCCTGATCTCTCTCTTAGGGGGTCCTCGAACACCCCCCTCATCCCACCTCTTAAGGGTGGGACATCCTGAGCCGATTCCTAGCATGGGAAACCTGGCACCTGGGCACCTTGCCACTGCCAAGATGCCTGGGTGGCACTGCCAATGTGCCACGCTGGCAGTGCCAAGGTTCCCAGGTGGCAGCAGGAGTGTCAGGGTTACCCTGCCCGAGCCCAACCACCCGGGAGCCTCTGATAGCCTGCGAGACATCCCCACCTCCCAACCACCAGTGCCGTTATGCCTGATCCACGCTTATGGGGACCGGTGCTAAATGGCACCATGGCAAGGTCTCCCAAGTATAGGCATCCATTTCCAGGCCTCGCCCAGTGAGGGTGAGATCCAGATTGAGACGCCTCGCGAGATCCGGTTAGATCTGGAGAGGAGTTCCGAGTGTTCGATCGCGCCCATTGTTTCATTTAGGTTAATATGGTTAAGTTCTCAGAGGATGAATATGACCTTTAACTCCGAGTATTTTCAGTTTAAAATACATCTCTGAGCAAAACAGAATTACAATCCACCTTAATTAGTGTAAATGTAGTCACACATTGATACATTGATAAGGGACATAGAGAACCTAGTGGAGTGGTGTGACAACAACAATCTATCCCTCAATGCCAGCAAAACTAAAGAGCTGGTCATTGACTTCAGGAAGCAAAGTACTGTACACACCCCTGTCAGCATCAACGGGACCGAGGTGAAAATGGTTATCAGCTTCAAATTCCTAGGGGTGCACGTCACCAAATATCTGTCCTGGTCCACCCATGTCGAAGTTATGACCAAGAAAACACAACAACACCAATACTTCCTCAGGAAACTAAGGAAATTTGGCATGTCCAGATTAACTCTTACCAACTTTTACAGGTGCACCATCGAAAGTGTGGTGATATGCATCACTGTAAATACACAAGGGGTTAATGTGAACACACTACACCTAGCTAGACACTAGAGGGAGCACCAGAGACATCATGACACACAGACATTCAACCAATAGGCCAGTAAGATAGGACACGACCAATGGGCAGTCACGACACACACAGAGGTTACACTACCACAGGGGGGGCATTACACCAACCCATATATAAGGACACAGCACACATGATCTTTCTCTTTCCAGTGGAGACACTTAGTGAGGACAGACAGGGTTGATTGAAACACATCACACCCAGCACGTGGATTGTACCAGACTGGTTAGTTAGTCTGAGTAGCTATAGCAGTAGAAACAGGAGAGTTGAATCCAAGTAGGAGAATTGAAACGCTGCAAGACTCCACAGAGGGAGTGACACAAGCCTCCACAGCGAGCTCATGAACAGACTCCACGATGGAAGGAACGCAAGACTCCAGAGCGCAGTCCTTGCATGAACAAGACCATGAGGATCTAGCAACCTCCTCTGAGCAACCAGCAGCAGACGGTGCAGGTCTGCCACGCTCAAGTGAACAACAGAAAAACTATGACAGTCTACCACGCTCAAATGAACAGCAAGCACACTATGACAGTCTACCACTCTCATGTGCAAAGCAAGAAGACACTGAGGCTCTACCCACTGTATCTGCGACAAGTGACGACGGCATCCCACTTCCCATACCAGATTGTAACGTGACAGACCTCAGCTAGAATGTACAGAGGCACTCGACAATCACAGCGAGACTACTGGTGACTCCGGTGACACCACGTTACTTCAAACCTCATTCGCTCGAGCCTCTCCACAAGCAAATGCATTCCTGAATGTTTTGACTCCGGACGGGGAGCGTCAAGAAACCAAAGCTGATTCAGGTGAAACAGACCAGACTCCAGACGGGGAGCATCGACAAACCAAAGCTGATTCACGTAAGCCGGACATGACTCCAGACGTGGAGCGCCGCAAACTCAGTGACGGCACGCTCAAGGAAACAGCAGATGCCACAAAGCACACTAACACGAGTAACTGTGAATGACTCGTATTATCCCCAGAGTGTGGTCCTTGAGCACAGCAACCTCAACGACAAAACCAACCAACACAAAAACCATAATCAAAGACAATAACAAGACGCGTACCAAAGGCAACAACGTCGACAGCAAGCACGACAAAAACAACACCAATGGAACTACGACTGGTATGACATGGTACAACTCTGCAAATGCGGGACACTGTTATTGCTCAGCTCAGTACAATGACATACCATGGCAGGACGACACAGATTGCATACATCGCTACCACAAGCATCGAAAGAAAGAAAGAGTCCACATCAGACAACAAAGTGATTTGACCACTTCTTGGTTCCTGACGCACAGGGACACTGACGGCGTTTACAAAGCAATGCCAGCATCAACATCACCAACACACCAACCAAACAAGACAGCCACTCGACCATATTAATTACTGAACTTTGTAACATATGATTTGGACTTATTGTGTAATCATCACTCATCATGATTTGTACATGTCATCACTTATGTTCAATTTTCTTTAATATTGTACAGAAAATATGTAACCCGAAAAAAGGGGGGATGTGGTGATATGCATCACTATAAATACACAAGGGGTTAATGTGAACACACTACACCTAGCTAGACACTAGAGGGAGCACCAGAGACATGACACACAGACATTCAACCAATAGGCCAGTAAGATAGGACACGACCAATGGGCAGTCACGACACACACAGAGGTGACACTACCACAGGGGGGCATTACACCAACACATATATAAGGACACAGCACACATGATCTTCCTCTTTCCAGTGGAGACACTTAGTGAGGACAGACAGGGTTGATTGAAACACATCACACCCACCACGTGGAGTGTAGCAGACTGGTTAGTTAGTCTGAGTAGCTGTAGCAGGATTAACAGGAGAGTCAAATCCAAGTAGTAGAATTGTTAACAGTTAAATAAACACGTTAAAGCTATCTCCAAGTCTGAACCTTCCCTTGTCAGAGTGCACATGCTACGTCAAGAGCATAACAAAACAGAAAGCATCCTATCTGGCTGCATCACAGCCTGGTATGGCAACTGCTCGGCCCTAGTCCACAAGAAACTTCAGAGAGTCGTGAATACCTTCCAGTCCATCACACAAACCCGCCTCCCATCCATTGACTCTATCTACACTTTCCCATTGTCTTGAGAAAGCGGGCAGCATAATCAAAGACCTCTACCACCCAATTCACTCAGTCTTCCAACATCTCCCATCGGGCAGGAGATACAAATGTCTGAGAACTCACACAAATAAATTCAAAAACAGCTTCTTCCTTGCTGTTACCAGACTCCTAAACAGCCCTCTTATGAACTGATCTGACTAACACTACACACTCCTGTATGCTTTACCTGATGTCTGTATCTATGTATTTACACTGTGTACCTTGTGTTGCCCTATTATATTGTTTTTTTCATGTACTAAATGATCTGTTTGTGCTGCACGAAGATAAATACTTTTCACAATACCTCAGTACACGTGACAATAAACAAATCCAATCCAATCCATGTGACAGTTTATTGAGGAGTACAAGTCAATGTATGTGATGTTAAATGTAGCATAAGTATTACAACCATGTGATAGGAAACATGGCCATCAAACTCAGCGCTTTAATGTACATTTTTTGGTGCTACAAGTGCCATTTAGCATCTAAAATGACATCTGCAGTGTGCGTGCACACATTTGGTGAGGGTGTCAGCACCCAAGCAGGAAGAATCTGCTGGAGGTATGAAGTGTATGCAGATCCTGATGTAAGCCAGTATGTATCTGCTGGAGGTCAATACTCAAGCTAACGCCATTTGCTAAACACGCACAGAAGAGAGAAGCAGGCAGAAAGAACACATGGCGTCGCAAGTATTGCAGTCTTCCCCACTGATTGCATGTACATTGCTTTGAGGTGCACATGCCAACTCTGAGATGTACCACAACTAAAAGGAATTTAGCTTTCTTAACATCCAGCTGGTGTGCAATCATACATATGGGGCGGGATTCTCCGGCCCCCCTGCCGGGTCGGAGAATCACCGGAGGGCGACGTGAATCCCGCCCCCACCGGCTGCCGAATTCTGCGGCGCCGGGGATTTGGCGGGGGCGGCCTCCCCCCCGGCGATTCTCCACTCCACGATGGGCCGAGTGGCCGCCCGTTTTCGGCCGGCCCCGCCGGAGTGAATTACAACAGGTCCTTACCGGCGGGACCTGGCTCCGCGGGCGGCCTCTGTGGTCCTTACCGGGGGGATCTGGCACCGGGAGATGCCCCCATGGTGGCCTGGCCCGCTATCGGTGCCCACCGATCCACGGGCGGGCCTGTGCTGTGGGGGCACTATTCCTCCGTGCCAGCCGTTGTAACAGTCCGCGATGGCCGACGCGGAGATGAACCCCTCCTGCGCATGCGCTGGGATGACGCCAGCCCACGCTGGTGCTCCCGTGCATGCGCCAACTCGCACCGACCGGCGGAGGCCTTTCGGCGCCAGTTGGCGTGGCGTCAAGCCCCTTCCGCACTGGCCGGCGTGGCGCAAATCACTCCGGCACTGGCCTAGCCCCTGAGGATTCCGCACCTTCGGGGCGGCCCGACGCCGGAGTGGATCACGCCAGCCCTTCGTTCTGGAGTTGCCCGCCCCACCAGTTCACGGAGAATCCCGCCCATGAAGTGGTGGCATGGTGGCGCAGTGGTTAGCACTGCTGCTTCACAGCATCAGGGACGCGGGTTCAATTCCGGCCTCGGGTCACCGGCTGTGTGGCCTTTGTACATTTTCCGCATGTCTTTGTGGGTTTCCTCCAGGTGCTGCAGTTTCCTCCCACATCCAAAGATGTGCAGTTAGGTGGATTGGCCATGATAAATTATCCATTAGTGTCCAGAGATATGCAGGTTTGCTGTATCATCTACACCGGAGTGCCAAAGAAGAGGATTGCTACTGGGTAACAAGATTTATCAGTTCAGGTCCTCCAAAATTTATCCTTTTAGGCCTTCAGAGTGCAACCTATACACAGCGTGCACAGATTGAAATGCAAACTGCCACACAAAATGCGACAGAGTAGACCGTTGGGGTGTGTAAGCAGCACTTCCTCTGCTTGAACCACTCTGAAGCAGTCCTGCAGTTTATAGTAAAGCTCATATCAAAATCTCTGGCGATCTGCTGCAGGCTGCCCATAAGACCATACGACATAGGAGCAGAATTAGGCAACTCGACCCATCGAGTCTGCTCCGCCATTCAATCATGGCTGATATGTTTCGCATCTCCATTCCCCTGCCTTCTCTCCTAGCCCCTGATCCACCTTATTAATCAAGAACCTATCTATCTCTGTCTTGAAGACTGATTCGGCCTCCACAGCCTTCTTTGGCAAAGAGTTCCACATATTCACCACCTGAAGAAATTCCTCCTCATCTCTGTTTTAAAGGATCGTCCCTTAGTCTGAGATTGTGTCCTCTGTTTCTAGTTTTTCCTACAAGTGGAAATATCCTCTCCATGTCCACTCTATCCAGGGCTCATAATAGCCAGTAGGTTTCAGTAAGTTCCCCCTTCATCCTTCGAAATTCCGACGCATACCAATCAAGATGGGCAGCACGGTGGCATTGTGGATAGCACAATTGCTTGACAGCTCCAGGGTCCCAGGTTCGATTCCGGCTTGGGTCACTGTCTGTGCGGAGTCTGCACATCCTCCCCGTGTGTGCGTGGGTATCCTCCGGGTGCTCCGGTTTCCTCCCACAGTCCAAAGATGTGCAGGTTAGGTGGATTGGCCATGATAAATTGCCCTTAGTGTCCAAAAATTGCCCTTAGTGTTGGGTGGGGTTACTGGGTTATGGGGATCGGGTGGAGGTGTTGACCTTGGGTAGGGTGCTCTTTCCAAGAGCCGATGCAGACTCGATGGGCCGAATGGCCTCCTTCTGCACTGTAAATTCTATGATAATCTATAAGAGTCCTCAACCAATCCTCATATGACAAGCTGGTCATTCCAGGATCATTCTTGTGAACCTCCTCTGGACACTTTCCAAGGCCAGTACATCCTTTCTTAGATACGAGGCCCAGACCTACTCACAATACTTCAAGTGGGGTTTGACCAGAGCCTTATACAGCCTCAGAAGTACAAGTATTCTTGTCTTGTATTCTGGCCGTCACGACTTGAATGCTAACATTGCATTTGCCTTCCTAAATGCTGACTGGACCTACACGTTAACCTTAAGAGAATCATGAACAAGTACTCCCAAGTCCCTTTGTACTTCTGATTTCCTCAGCTCTTCCCCATTTAGAAAATAGTCTGTGCCTCCATTCCGCCTTCCAAAGCGCATAACCTCACACTTTTCCACATTGTATTCCATTTGCCACTTCTTTGCCCACTCTCCTAGCCCAGCCCTCGCCATCATGAGGGCCCAGCATTTGCTGCCAACCAAATGGCAAGTAGCTGAGTAGCTGAACTGCAGGAGGAGGAAGAGAAAGGGAGGGAGGAAACCAGTAATATAAAAGCAAAATGCTACTGATGCTGGATATTTGAAATGAAAACAAAATTGATGGCAATACTCAGCAGATCAGGCAGCATCTGTGGAGAGAGGAATAGAGTTTCAGGACTATATTCTGATGAGAGACCTGAACTGTTAATTTGCTTTCTCTCTCCACAGATGCTGCCAGACCTTCTGAGTGTTTCTGGTGTTTTTCCTTACTGGGTTGGTGATATGTTCTTGACCTATTCAACTGTGATACCAGCAAATGCATCCCCAATTCCCCAATCGCCATGTCCTACCTGTTCTCTGTTAGGGCCCATCATAGTGTCTGCCTAGTCACAATGCAAAATATAAAAGACAACATAAAATAAATATTCTAAACCAAATTTATAAATCAAGCCATTGCCGTACTGCATACTAAAGTCACTAATCACCACTATGCCTGTCTTCCATGTGCCTCTGCCTGTCCAAATGCAGAGTCACAATCATAGGGTTGTGAGAGGGGGAAGGAGGGAAGATTGCTTTCATTAATTTCAATTTATATATTGGAAAAGATTGTGGGATGAAACAAAGTGGAATATGGGAAGGAAGATTGGGTTTGAACATACTATTGTCTTCAATAATTCAGCCTTTTTAATACCGACAGTCTCAGCAATGGGGACTACTGTCTTCTGCATCAGAGTAAGGATATATAGGATACCTGTTTCCTGCTGGTTAGCCCCTGCACCACCATGTCTGGCATGAGACAGGGAATTGAGTGTGGTGCAATTTGTGTGGAATGTGTGCAATGTCATGGTTGAATAGCTGCCAGTGTGCAAGCTGTGAGTGTGAAGTAGTGCCAAGTGTATGAGGGTGAGGCGATGTTATCAATATTAAGTATGAGTTGTGATTGATGGTAAGGTAAGGTAAAGTCACCTTAGTCTCAGATAATCATAGGCTGCTTTCCCCTTTGAGGGATGGAGCTGGCTGGTGGTGACTTAACCTGAGGGTCACCACACCTCAGCTGAGGGGACAAGTTTGAGAAGGCGTGCCTCCATGAATAACCTCAGCCAGTATGAGAATTAAACCCGCGCTGTTGGCCTTGCTCAGCATCACAAACCCGCTGTCCAGCCAAGTGAGCCAAACCGGTGGCTGATGGAGATTGTTGGTAGGTAAGTGATTGGAGCATGATTCATTGAGATGAGTGATGTGGTTGGCAGGATATGGCATTTGAAGATGCATTCACAGGTCTGTGACATCACTGAACCGTTTTGCCTATTGTCCTTAGGGCTTGACTGTTGGCATTGACGACCACAGCTATCTACTCCCACTGACTTTGTGACATTTAACTGGAGGAGCTTCTGGCCCCTTGTGGTCTTAACCTCTCCACCAAAGGTGTTCATTACAGAGCCAGAGAACCATGGAGTTCACTCTCTTTGGCGTTGCACCATAATTCTTCTTCTTGTTCAGACTCTCTGCTACAAACATTTCCAGCATCTGGCCCAGCCAGAACGGGCCTCCCCTTTAAGTAGTTGCCATGCTGTCGAATTGAAAACCAAGGCTGAGAGTTAATCGCACAACACAATATCTTTTTTCAAGTTGTATCAAATTGTGGCCCCGGTTTATATCTAAGACAGTAAGCTCTGTAGTTTGATGAGTCATTTCCTAAGATTTCCTAAAATTTCTTTTAGCTATTCTACACGAATCACTATCTATATTGATTTTTCTTTTAGGTTTCTCCCTGGGCTTGGGTCACTGTGCGGAGTCTGCATGTTCTCCCCGTGTCTGTGTGGGTTTCCTTCGGGTGCTCAGGTTTCCTCCCACAAGTCCTTAAAGATGTGCTTGTTGGTGAATTGGACATTTTGAATTCTCCCTCAGTGTACCCGAACAGGCGCTGGAATGTGGCGACTGGGAACCTTTCACAGTAACTTCATTGCGGTGTTAATGTAACCTTGTTTGTGACACTAATAAAGATGATAATTATTTTTATTAGGTCTTTCTGAAAAATACATCAGAAAATACAGACAGCCAAACTGCATCCAGATTTTATAATCCTATAATAAAACTAGGCACACAAGAGCGCTTAAAAGGCTCTTCTCTGATTTTTCCTGCATCCTAATTGAAACTTCTTTGGCCTCTGGTGCATTCCCATAACAACATGAGAGGTTTGTAATTCACAGGGTGAACGGCTGAGGGCACAAAATCTGCAGTACGGTATTCACAGAGGCTCAAACAACATGGGGCTTTTGGAGTTGGCAGGAATGTATTGCCTTAACATCTGGTGGCCCCTGGATCTCCCTCCACCTCACACTCTGTGCTACATGGCTTCTCCCCCAACATCCCAATCACCCCTCCCTTGCGCCTCCAGGCCTTCCCTAGCCTCTCTGCCCTGTTGAACTTACCTGAGTTTCCAGTGCCTGGACTCAGGCTCCAATGTCCTCCTGAACTTCGACTTTTGTCCGCTGCAGGGCTGGAGAGTCAATGGCCAAACAGGTTGCAGCAGCTCTTTAAGGCCGGGCTAACACCTGAGTGAAGGTTTGGAAGTCCCGTCTGCAGCCAATCGTACAAGCGTGAACTGGCTGAAAGCACTTGGAGCTTTCTTTGGCGGGGTGGAGGTGAGACCACACCATCCGAAAATTCAGGCGTATGTTTATGCACACTTTCTACTTACAGCACTTGACTCCCTCTTGTCATGCTTTATCATACTTTTTGAGTCAACATTTTCCCATTAGACATTCATTTATCAACTCTTAGAAAGCGCAATTTACTTCCGCAACTTGCCAGACTTTTAATTATACCTCCCAATAGTGATGATGATGTAGTACCTGTCTCCTGTTGCCCAACACTCACAGCAGTGGTGACTACTTTCCATTGCTGAAGCTCTAATTTCTACTGGAGCAAAAGAAAGCTGGATGTTCCAAACCCCACATCAAGAAGAACTAGCCATTTGTCCTTAGAGTTGGCACGCCACAGCATGGAGGAAGGTTAGTGGGGATCGAAGGTGTTAAGTTGAAAAATATTTATCAGTCAAAATTGACTTAATGCTTAACCAGCTGTAGTGGTTATAAATATCCATTACACAATATAAAATAGTTCACTCTTCACTGGCAAAATCCAGAGTGAAATTAGAAGAAATTTCTTAATCTCAGTTGTTATGATTTGGAATGCACTGTCCGAAAGGGTGATCGAAGCACTTTCAACAGTAATCTACGAAAGGAATGGGGAAATCTACAGGACAATTAGAAAAGAGCAGGAAAGTGGAACTAATTGGATAGCTCTGTTAAAACACAAGCATTGACTCAATGGGCCAAATTGTCACCTGTGAGGGCGATTTTATGATTCCTTGAAATCTGGAATTTGGCTAAAATAAAAGGCAGCTTTAAAATTGTATTATTTTTAAAGTCAAAATATTTTTCTTAGAACGTATTGTTCAGTTCAATCATTTTTTACTGAATATGCCAGGAATTCATAGATTTCATACTTACTAAACTTGGTGGTCACCCATCCTTAAATTATTACATTTGCTATGAGGATCAATTCGAGCGTCTTCAACTTTCCACAAAGAAATACAGAGCAAACCTTGTGCGCAAGTCATTCAAGCTAGATCCATTCAAGACTCGGTAAGTTATAACAATGCTTCTATTCAGAAAATTAGAGCCGTTTGACCCTAATTTGGAAGATTGTGTTCAATACATCGAAGACTTGCAGTATTCTTTCAATGCAAACAAAATAGTGGGGGAGGGAGAAGAAGAGGCTAGTACAGCTAACAACCTGTGGTGCCCAAACCTACAATTGAATAAGGAACTTGACTTTTCCAGATGTCCCTTACTCTAAAACTTTCAAAGGGTAGTTGAAATAGTAAGAGGGCATTATCACCCGACACCCTCGATAATCATGTAGAGCTGTAAGCTCAACTCAACAGCAAGAGCCGTTGGGGAAACGATAGCAGTTTAAGGCAATATTGAAGAAAACAGCTGAACATTGTGAATTTGGGCCTGCCCTCAATGATATGTTGAGAGACCGTCTAGTGTGTATGGGGTAAATAATACTGCCGTACAGAAAAAACTGTTGGCAGAGGCAGAAATAACCCTAAAGGAGGAGCTAGAAATTGCCCTTCCTATGGAAAGCGCAGCAAAGGGCATGGTGGAGCTTCAAGGCATGCAAGGCAGCAGGATCCACCAGTTTGAAGGGAAGCTGCCAGTGGCAGCAGTGTCAAAGATGAGGGTGCAGAATTTGGGAGAAAATCTGAAAAAGGAGAATAAAAATATTTCTAAAAAAAGATGAGGGTGAAGGATTTAACGAGCTAAGAATTGCAGAGTCCAAGAGAGCGCTGAGGTATAAGAGATTCAGCCACCAAACCACAGTGTGGGGGAAACAACCGCCAGGAAGCTGTGTGTAATGCCTGCGGCAAAAAGGGGCACATAAGAAGCAAACTTAGGGTCAAGCAGGGCCAGCCTGCTGCTAGCAGGGTCAAGATTCTGGCTCCAGTGCACAGCATGGAAAGTAATTCTGAAGGGGGACCAAATGTATATGGTTGAATAACATTAAGGTGAGAGAAGTAGCCCCAGTCTCAATCATACTGATGGTCAACAGTCATCCACTCAAACTGAAGATAGACACAGATGTATCCGCCACAGTAGTGGTAGAACAAACCTATCGATATCCACAGGGAGGGCCAATCCCTAAAATTAGAAAACATTAACGTCAAGCTGGAGATGTACACGGCAGAAGCTATACAGATCTTGGAACAACAAGACTCCATGTGTGTTACAGACAGCAATCTGCCCAACTCTCTTAATTGTAGTTGTGGGTCAAAGGCCAAGCTTGATAGGCCGAGATTGGCTTCAGGAAATTTAGCTGAATTGGCAAGAAAGTTTTAAGATTAATGAGGGAGGGGGGGTTACATGAAGTCTTCAGAAGGTACCAAGAGGTATTTAGTAAAGGAGTAGGCAAAATCCGAGGCTTGAAAGCCAAACTTCACGTGGATCTGGGGCTACACCAAAATTCTATAGAGCCATTATATGAGAAGGTGGAGACCGAATTTAGGAGATTAGAAGATTTGTGTATCATAAAGCATGTGCAATTTGTGGAGTGGGCCGCTCCCATCAGTGGTCAAACCAGATAACTAGTAAGAATATGCAAGGCTACAAAGTAACAAGAAACTGAGCAGTGATATTAGACAGGTATCTTATATCTAAATTAGAGGATTTATACACAAAGTTGACTGCGGATCTAACATACACCAAGTTGGAAATGAATCATTCACACCAGCAGCTAGAGCTGGATGATGTTTCCAGGGAGTTTGTTACTAATAATACACATAAAGCCATGTACCAGTGCACCAGACTGCCATTTGCAGTCTTGTCTGTTTGTGCAATTTTTCAACGCATAATGGAGAGCCTATTGCAGTATTTTCCTAAGGCAATCGTCTATTTGGATGATGTGCTAATCATGGGAGTCACAGAAGAGGAACACCTGACTAACCCGAAGGAGGTTTTAAAAGGGTTTCAGAAAGCTGGAGTGAGACTAAAAAGATAGAAGTGTGCTTTTCAGATGAGTGAGATGACATATTTGGGTTTTAGACTGGATGCACAAGAATTGTATCTGATGGAAGAGTAGATTAGGGCCATTAAGGAATGATTGCATCCAAGCTAAAATCTTTCTTTGGAATGGTAAATTATTATGGGGGATTCATTCCAAACTTGTCTACGATGCTGGTACATTTACATGCATTATTTAAAAAAACACTAAAGATGGTACTGGAAGGCACAGCAAAAAGAAGCCTTTTGACAAGTGAATCAAACCCAACAATCAACCTGCCTTTTAGTCCACTTTGAACTTTCTAAAGAAATCATACTCACTTGTGAGGCACTTCCTTATGGAATTTGAGCTGTTCTTTCACATGAAATGAATGACAGGTCAGAAAGGTTCATTAGGTATGCTTCAAGGACCCTAACTAATGCAGAGAAGGCATACCGATAGAGAGTTCTGGATTGCGCCCATATATGCCAAGCATATATTTGACCCCAGTAGCACCAATTTCCATCTCATTAGCGAGATTGAATGTCACAGCCTCCCGGGAACTAACCGGCTCCCCAGCGAGAAATTACGCAGGTGTCGTTTAGTACTCCCTTTTAAAAACGGGAAGTTGACGCAATGGCTGCTGCGGGGAACTGAGGAGATGAGTAGTCATTTCCATTTTCCAGCACGGAGCTCAAGGGCATTGGAGCTGCTGCCCGAGTGCTCGGGAGTCGGGGGATACCCAGTAGGTTGAACTTGGTCAAGGGGCAGAAGCCTTCCAGGTCAAATGTCGCCCCTGGGCCGGGGGGAGGGGCTTTTAATCTGTGAGGCCTTCAAGTCATCTTTAAATATTATGGATACACATAAAAGGGGCAACTACAGCTGCTGCCTGTCTGTCCTACCAAACACTTCCAGGACAGAGCCATGCTCTTGGTTATCTGCTGAAGTTCACTTTAACTCCGTTTGACTGTGAGCAGCCTCTAACTTCACAGCTGAAAGCTAATGCTAATAAGGAATTTGCCTTATAAGGTGTGAGAGCACTTCACAGCTGCAGATTATGTTTGCTGCTTGCTCCTGCTGATGACTGCAAATGCCTGGAAGCTGCTGTAGCTGAGAGTTTGTTTGCTGATGTCTTTTCTGCTTGTCTCTTCCCCTAGGGGTTGCTTGCTGCTTTCTGGATGAAGGAAAGGGAGAAAGAACGTAGTTGCCTTTCAGTCTCTAATACCTAGAGTGAGGTGAGGGGAGGATTTTGGCAGGCCAACTACTGGGTTAAGGATGCAGGAGGACTTGCTCGAGCAGTCTGGGGATGTTTTTAAAAGGCCTGCTTTGTGTATTGACTGTGTATTTTGTTCTAGACATGTGAGTTGCCTGTTAATGCCTCCTGTGTTCCTGTGGCCTGGTCCTCTGACAAGGTGATGATGGACAATCAGATGCCAATACTGCAGGAGGAGGGGCAGTGGCCTGGCTGAGCTGCGCAGACCTAGGGTTGTGTGGGCCACTTTAATTAACTACCGGTGACATTTTATGTTCAATAGCCACCTGCTCTCGTTATGGGAGCCGTGCAGGTCCCTGGTGTTCCTTGGTTTCCTTTTGCACTGTGTTGGGGGGGGGGGGGGGGAATTGTATGGTGGTACCATGTCACTGCGGATTATCTTGTTGTCAGTTGCAGCCCCACCTACCTCTGTGGCCTGGGAGTCGCTGGAAGGCGCTGCCAGTGCTGGAGAGGGGGAGATGTTGTTGCTCCCTCTCCCTCCTCTACTATGCTCCAGGTCGGTGAGACCTTCCGGTGGTTGCCTTACCGAGCGGCTTTCCACTCGGTGAGGCAACGGTGAGTCTTTTTCACCGTTGACAGTGTATTGTTCTCTTGTCTGGTGGCAGTGTGTTTGTGCTGCTGCAACCCCTCTCGCTTCTATGCCTGGACCCTGAAAATTACCAGTGCTGGAGAAGGGGTGAGGTGTCCTCTCTCCTTCCTCTGCTGTGCTCCATATCGGTGTCCTTTTCCCGTGGTTATCGTTGCTTCTAAGCACCTTCCCACCGATGTGGGTCTGCTGCTGAGGTCACGGAGTGTGAGGGGAGCGGGGTGGTGCGCTGACTCGGCAGCTGCCGGCATTGTATTCTTTTGTCTTTTTATCTCCAATTTGACTTTGGTGTGCAGCTGGTGTCTTCGTTATATTCCTTCCTGTTTTGTGTTTTCTTTCAGTGTAAAATGTTCTGTATTTGGTTTGGTTTACAATGTGCTGGACCTGTTCTCGGCTAAACTGTGCCCCTCTGGGGAGGGGTAAAATGTTTCTCTCTCTCTCTCCGCCATCATGCACCATGTTGGAGTGGCCTTTGCCGATGGTCTGGGCTGGTGAACCTTTCCGCTGAT
This sequence comes from Scyliorhinus torazame, assembly GCF_047496885.1. Classification (NCBI taxonomy): domain Eukaryota; kingdom Metazoa; phylum Chordata; class Chondrichthyes; order Carcharhiniformes; family Scyliorhinidae; genus Scyliorhinus; species Scyliorhinus torazame. Next base: position 209,004,147 of record NC_092710.1, read on the forward strand.
GTGGGTCAGGGTGGGGAGGGGTGGGGGAGAGTGTGTTCTGGATGTCAAGTGATTGGTGTCCTCATTGTCTTGTCGTCTGTATTTTGATACTGTCAATAAACTAAAATATTTACAAGTTGTGTTTGCAGCTTGCTCCCGATGGTGGCTGTAGATACCTGGAGGCTGCTGCTGTTTTCTTCCTTTTCTATAGCCAGAAAGAATGACAATTTTTTCCAAGCTACCTGGATCCTGGAATGCTGGGCTCAGGGAGACGTACGAGTCCAGAAGGCAATCCGGTTTGAAACAAAAGACGTTGTGGGACCTGGTGCATGACATTGATCCAAATGGGCCACTTGCTAAAGCCTTTGAAGAAATGCTTTTGCAGATTGTTGATGCTATTGTTGTTGGTGTGGTGAGTGCTGTATGTTTTAAGAATTAATTAATGAGATGTAGGCCAGCATTTATTGCCCATTCCTAGTTGCCCTTCAAAAGGTGGTTGTGAGCTGCCTTCTTGAACCGCTGCAGTCCCTGAACTGTGGGTATACCCATAGTGCTGTTAGGGTGGGAATTCCAGCATTTTGCCTCAGCTGCAGTGAAGGAACGGCGATATATTTCCAAGTCAGGGTGGTGAGTGACTTGGAGGGGAACCTCCAGGTGGTGGGGTTCCCAGGTATCTGCTGCTCTTGTACTTCTAGTTGGTAATGGTCGTGGGTTTGGAAGGTACTGCCTAAGGAACCGTGGCGATTTCTGCACTGCATTTTGTAGATGGTACACATGGCTGCCACTGTTTGTCGGTGGTGGAGGGATTGAATGTTTGTGGAAGGGGGAGCAATCAAGTGGGCTGCTTTGTTCTGGATGGTGTTGAGCTTCTTGAGTGTTGTTGGAGCTGCACCCATCCAGGCAAGTGGAGAGTATTCCATTACACTCCTGACTTGTGCCTTGTAGATGGTGGACAGGCTTTGGGAGGGTGGGGGGGTCAGGAGGTGAGTTACTCACCATAGGATTCCTAGTCTTTGACCTGCCCTGGTAGCCATTGTATTAATGTGGCTAGTCCAGTTCAATTTCTGATCAATGGTAACCCCCAGGATGTTGATTGTCGGGAATTCATTGTTGGTAATGTCACTGAATGTCGAAAGGTGCTGGTTAGATCCTCTCTTGTAAGAGATTTTCAGTGCCTGGCACTTGTGTGACGCGAATGTAACTTGCCTCTTATTAGCCCAAGCCAGGATATTGTCCAGGTCTTGCTGCATTTGGACATGGACACGAGGATCTGTTTTGGGGCCACTGTTGATTGTCATTTTTATAAATGACCTGGAGGAGGGCGTAGAAGGATGGGTGAGTAAATTTGCAGATGACACTAAAGTCGGTGGGGTTGTGGACAGTGCGGAAGGATGTTACAAGTTACAGAGGGAATAGATAAGCTGCAGAGCTGGGCTGAGAGGTGGCAAATGGAGTTTAATGCAGAACAGTGTGAGGTGATTCATTTTGGAATAACAGGAATACAGAGTACTTGGCTAATGGTAAGATTCTTGGTAGTGTGGAGGAGCAGAGAGATCTCGGTGTCCATGTACATAGATCCCTGAAAGTTGCCACCCAGGTTGATAGGGTTGTTAATAAGTAATACGGTGTGTTAGCTTTTATTGGTAGAGGGATTGAGTTTCGGAGCCATGAGGTCATGTTGCAGCTGTACAAAACTCTGGTGCGGTCGCATTTGGAGTATTGCGTGCAATTCTGATCGCCGCATTATAGGAAGGATGTGGATGCATTGGAAAGGCTGCAGAGGAGATTTACCAGGATGTTGCCTGGTATGGAGGGAAGATCTTATGAGGAAAGGCTGAGGGACTTAACCTTCTTCTATCTAACGAAAACAGCCTTAAGTGGTGACTTAATTGAGGCAGACAAGATGATCAGAGGATTAGATAGGGTGGACAGTGAGAGTCTTTTTCCTTGGATAGTGATGGCTAGCACGAGGGGACATAGCTTTAAATTGAGGGGAGGTAGATATAGGACAGATGTCAGAGGTTGGTTCTTTACTCAGAGTAGTAAGGGCATGGAATGCCCTGCCTGCAACAGTAGTGGACCTCGCCAACATTAAGGGCATTTAAATGGTCATTGGATAAACATATGGATGATAAGGGAATAGTGTAGATGGGCTTTAGATTGGTTTCACAGGTCGGCGCAACATCGAGGGCCGAAGGGCTTATACTGCGCTGTAATGTTCTATGGACTGCTCATTACCTGAGGAATCGTGAATGGTGCTGAACATGGTGCAGTCATCCACAAACATCCCCACTTCTGACCTTATGTTGGAAGGGGGGTCATTGATGAAGCAGCTGAAGATAGTTCAGCCTAGGACTCTAGCCTGAGGAACTCCTGCAGTGATGTCATGGAACTGAGATGATTGACCTCTAACCACCACAATTATCTTCCTTTGTGCCAGGTATGACTCCAATCAGTGGATAATTTCCCCCTTGATTCCCATTAACTCCCATTTAGTTAGGGCTCCTTGATGCCATACTCGGTCAAGTGCTGTCTTGATGTCAAGGGCAGTCACTCTCCCCTCACATCTGGCATTCAGCTCTTTTGTCCATGTTTGAACCAAGGCTGTAATGAGGTCAGGAGCTGAGTGATCCTGGCAAAACCCAAACTGAGCATCCGTGTGCAAGTTACTGCTGAGTAAGTGGCATTTGATAGCACTGTTGATGACTCCTTCACTTTGTTGAAGATGAAGAGTAGACTGATAGGGTGGTAATTGTCTGGGTTGGATTTGTCCTGTTTCTTGTGCACAGGCCACATCTGGGTAATTTTCCACCTTGCACAGCAAATACCCGTGTTGTAGATATACTGGAACAGATTAGCTAGGGTAATGGCAAATTCTGGAGCACCAGTCTTCAGTACTATTGGCAGAATATTGTCAGGGCCTTTAACGTTTCTTTATATCACGTGGAGTGAATCATATTGGCTGAAGACTGACATCTGTGATGCTGGGGACCTCTGGAGGAGACCAAGATGGTTCATCCACTCGGCACTTCTGGCTGAAGATTGTTACGAATGCTTCAACCTTGTCTTTTGCACAGATGTGCTGGGCTCCTCCATCATTGAGGATGGGGATATTTGTGGGGCCTCCTCCTCCAGTGAGTTGTTTGTCCACCACTACTCACCGCTGGATGTGGAGAACTGCAGAGCTTAGAACTGATGCGTTTGTTGTGGAATCGCTTGGCTCTGTCTATTACTTGTTGCTTATGCTGTTTGACACAAGTAGTCCTGTGTCGTAGCTTCACCAGGTTGACTTTACAATTAACCTCACTTTACAATTTGCCTTAAGTTGCTCCTGGCATGCTCTCCTGCACTCTTCATTGAACTAGGGTTGGCCCCCTGGCTTGGTGGTAATGGTAGAGTGGGGGATATGCTGGGCCATGAGGTTGAGATTTGCGGTTGAATGCAATTCTTTTTTAAATTTAGAGTACCAATTATTTTTTTTCCAATTAAGGGGCAATCTAGCCTGGCCAATCCACCTACCCTGCACATCTTTGTCTTGTGGGGGTGAAAACCCATGCAGACACTGGGAGAATGTGCAAACTCCACATGGACAGTGACCCAGGGCCTGGGTCCTCAGCGACGTAGGCAGCAGTGCTAACCATTGCCACCATGGTGCCCCTGGTTGAATGCAGTTCTGCTGCTACTGATGCCCCACAGCACCTCTTGGATGCCCAGTCTGAGTTGCTAGATCTGTTCAAAGTCCATTCCATTTAGCATGGTGGTAGTACCACACAACAAGATGGAGGGTATCTTTCATGTGAAGACAGGACTTTGTCTCTACAAGGCCTGTGTGGTGGTCACTTTTACTGCTCCTATCATGGACAGATGCATCTGCAGCAGGCAGCTTGGTGAGGATGAGGTCAAGTATGTTATTCCCTCTTGTTGGTTCCCACACCACCTGCTGCAGTGCCAGTCTAACAGCTATGTCCTTTAGGACCCGGCCAGCCCGGTCGGTGGTGGTATTACCAAACCACTCTTGGTGGATATCGAAGTCCCCCACCCAGAGCACATTCTGTGCCCTTACCACCCTCCGTGCTTCCTCCAAGTGGTGTTTAACATGAAGGAGTACTTATTCATCAACCAATGGTGGCTGATACGTGATAATCAGCAGGAGGCTTCCTTGTTCATGAGAAGCCATGAGACTTCATGGCATCTAGAATCGATGTTGAGGTCTCCCAGCGAAACTCCTTCCCATCTGTATACCACTGTGCCACCACCCCAGGAATAGTGCTTGGGACTTTGTCTGTAAGGTCTGGTTCTGCGAGTATGACTATGTTAGGCTGTTATTTGACTCGTCTGTGAGCTTCCCAACTTTGGCACAAGCCTCCAGATGTTAGTAAGGAGGACTTTGCAGGGTCAGCATGTAGCCCAGACCAGGTAAGGATGGAACATCTCCTTCCCTAAAGGTCATTAGTGAACCAGATGGGTTTTTATAACAATCAACAATGGGTTCATGGTCATCATTCGACTTTTAATTCCAGATTTTTTTTTGAGCTTTCAATTCCAACACCTGCCATGGTGGGCACCAAACCTGGAACTCAGATCATTATCTTGGGCCTCTGGATTACCAGTGGTTAATTTTCAAATCTTAATACTGTTGACCATTTAATAAGCAACAAAACCACTCCGCTACTGCCTCTCCATGTAACTGACACATCACCATGGGTTAAACACACTGGTCGTCAAGGATGCTCAACTGTAATTTGAGCGCCAGTGGAGTATGTGGATGGCAGGATTTGGTTCCAGCGATATTGGGCGATGTGGAAGGGCCTGCACAGCTCCGGCGCCTGGACGGAGAATGGCACTGATACATGGAACAAGTCACACATTGATGGACAGATTATTTATTCAACAAGATTCTGGACATGATAACACATCCTCAGGCCTATCCTACATTTCTGTTGAGGAAACTGTGAGGGGTGATACCATGTATTGGTTTATTTTTGTGAAAGTGATCTGATATAGTTTTGTATTGATACCAATATAGAATGGTAACATTTCCTTGTTGATTAATGGTTAGTGTGGATATGTGGAATGTTACGTAGTTGATTTTCAAATCTTTAATACTGTTGACCATTTAATAAACACAATATTCTCCAGTGGCAGCAGGTTGTGTTTGCTGCTTGCTCCTGCTCGTGGCTGCAAATGCCTGGAGGCTGCTGTTTTTGTTTACCTTCCTTTTCTGTAGCTGAAAAGGACAATTTTTAAAAAGATATCTGGGTCCTGGAACACCAGGCTCTGGAGGACGTCTGAGTGCAGAAGGCAATCTGGTTTGAAGCAAGAAGACGCTGTTGGACTTGATGCGCAACATTGCTTCGAATGGGCCACCTGGTGATGTAGTTGAATAAATGCTTTCTCAGATTGCTGATGTTTTTGTTGCTATGTGGTGAGTGTATCTGGCACATCACCACGGGTTACGTTGGAAGGCAAGGTTGTTCAACTGCACCTTGAACACCAGTGGAATATGTGGATGCCAGGATTTGGTTCAGTGAGAGTGGGTCATATGGGAGGGCCTGCACAGCTGTGGCTCCTGGACGGAGAATGGCACAAATCATTTCTACAACGAGGCTCTGGACATGATAACACATTCTCAGGCTTATCCTCTGTTTTTATTGTGGCTCCTGTGAGGGTGATACTGTGTTTTTTTTTGTGAAAATCAGTTGATATTGCTTTGTATGGTACCAGCATGGAATGGTGATGTTTCCTTGTTGTTTGATGGTTAATGTGATGTGTGGATTGATTTTCAAATCATTGTTTCTGTTGACCAATTACTAAACAAAAATATTCTAAGTGGCTTCTCATGGGAACACGTGCCATGTCTCAGACGATGATTATTTAATCGCATTTCAATCAAACTTTGAAGCCTGAACATGTTGCCTGAACTCTACAAGCGTCAGCAGCATTGAAGCAGCAGCCATCATGAAGCACCCAAGAGTTGGGCTTCAGCAATAGGGATATCCTCGCGACCAAAGGGTGAGTGTATGGATAAGAGGAGGGCTCCTGAGCGCGGTCTCCCTAATGCTCCCGGCAGCGGTCTGGGGTGTGGGTGTAAGGGCTCCCGATGTGGCCTGGGGTGAGTGTGTAGAGCAAGGTTCTCCAGCACAACTGACTTAGTGGTGGCACTTTGAGAGAAGGCGGGTCATGTAACGGTGGTGGAGGCTTGTGGGATTTGAGGATCTTGGGGTGGAAGCCCTAACTGATTGTCAGTCTCTCTCTTTCTCCAGTTGCTTACAGAGACGAGAATGGCTGGTGCTGTCGATACAGAAGAGGGTGCCCTCACGGTGCTGGTGGCAGCCCAGGTGGCCAGACGCTGGAGAAGGCAGCAGTGTTGCTGTGGGCTGAAGGTGACACCCCTGTGCACAGGGCTGCCGCACCTCAGGCCAAGGAGGAATCCAGAGGGGGACACCCCAAAGTGTACAGGTGTCGTTGGTCATTCAGGGGGCTGACGGACATCATGTGCTGCAGGAGACTCTGTCTCAACAAAGAGACAGTGCAGCACCTGTGCCATTTCCTCGAGGATGTGGCATCCGGTAGACGAGGAGGACCACTTTCCGGTGGCTGTGAAGTTCACCGCAGCCCTGAACCTTTATGCCACTGGTTGTTTCCAAAACTTGAGCGGGGACTTGTGCAGCATATCATATCAGCAGTTGTGGATGCATCATAGATACGGTGGACGTGTTGGAATCCAACCAAAAAACCCGTAAATTTTCTCCCAGAATTAGAACACTACTGTTGGGGCTTAGTTGTAAGCAAAATCCTCTACTCTCCTCAAAATTTTAAAATTTATTTAATTATTTCTAGCAGTGCATCTCGGTTGTCTAACATAATTAACAAGTAGTGTAGCATAGAGAGAAGGATATTTTCACAGGCTCAAAACACAAGCACTTGGAGCTTTATTTCATTGATAGATATATGTTCAGAACTGCCAATAATTTCTACTTCTGGGAAAAATGGGGGAACTATTTTCAGTGGTGTGTGTGTAAAAGTTACAAACTGCATCTGCAGGGTAAATGTGTTCAAGCGATATGTGCTTTAGTTCTTAGATTCAAATTTAATAATTTGTTTTGCCCTTCATATTTGACCTTCAATCCAGAGGAATGATAGTAAATCACACCTATCGTATCATGACACAATAACATTTTACTCTTGCTACTTGTCTTATTTGTATTTGCTTCCAAGTTGTACTCATGCCGTTTGGATTTTCATTTGTTGTCTTTCGCCTAATTGTTCTTTCTTAAACTGCACTCCTAATTTTTCGGCCGTTTTAACAAATCTCAGTCGTTTTGTTTTAAATTCTATCCTTAGCTGATTCTTTTTAACTTCAGATGTTTACTTTCAGCCCCCCTCTGTGTTTGTGGATTTCTTCACTTTTAATCTAACTATTGTTTTCCTATCTATTCTCAATACATTTTGATTTTTATTGACTCTGGTGAATGTCTCTGTTTTCAACCATCTCTCTGCCATTTCCTCTTAGGTTTTGATACCTCTCCTTCTGTTTATTTTAGATTTCTCCAGTCTGGCATTCTCGTTTTCAGTGTATGTAATTTCCCAATTCCACTTCTTTCCCAATCCTTTCCAGGTTCTCTGGCACTCTGCGCACAGAAAATTTGGGGCGTGGTTTCTGCCATCACACTGGCAGGGCGAGGCCTGACGGAGCCTTACCTGGGGGGAATGATATGGCAGGGAAGCCCTTAATCGACATTAGCTACATTTAATTAATTTAAATGAAGTTCCCGCCCTTTCGGAGGGAGAATCTCGTTTTCGAATATCGCAATATTTCATGCCTGTGTCGCCATTTTTGCTCACGGCTAATGTGGGCTCAAAATCAACCCCCCAATTTTTTAGCATTCTCCACTACATTTTCACTCACTATTCTCTTCATTCCCTGCTCCCTTTTCCTGCTTGAACCTCACCATGGAATAGAAGTCATCGAATCCCTACAGTGCAGAAGGAGGCCTTTCAGCCAATCAAGTCTGTACCCACCCTCCAAAGGAGCACTCTTATCTAGGCCCACACCCCAACACTATCAACTAACCTGCATAATCCAACTAACCTTTTTGGACACGAAGAGACAATTTAGCATGGCCGATCCACGTAACCTGCACATCTTTGGACTGCGGGAGGAAATCGGAGCACCCGGAGGAAACCCACACAGACACTGGGAGAGTGTGCAGTCTCCACACAGACAGTTACCCAAGGTCGGAATTGAACTTAGATCCCTGGCGCTGTGAAGCAGCAGTGCTAACCACTGTGCCGCCACTGTGCAAATGATTTGCATTTACTGACTTCAAATTCTTTGAAACCCCTTTAGTTTGTTTCTGAGAATTTTCAATACTTCCTGTCATTCAGGCTTTACCAACCATTTAGCACCATAATCAGCACCATAAAGCAGTAGCTACCACTTGCCAGTATTATATCTGTTTCCTCTCCAAATGTTTCTCACCTGTTGTTCACGTGAGCACTACTCTAAACCCTGCCCCTGAAAACAATGACATATCTGAATCAACGTTTATACTCTGGCTAATGGAGAAGTTAACATAAAAATCTTAAATTCTTTTAATACATCAGTTTTGTGTAAAATATGATGTGCAAATTACTTTCAGTACTTTACATTCAATATAAATATATTCTACAAGATTTTCAATAAATATATGCCACATTTCAACTTGTCATAACTGGTGTTGCAGTTTCCTGGTCCTTTGTGGTTTTAATTTCCATTCCAATTCTATTCCTACATCTATACATACATTGACACGCCAATTTGTATACTTTACATTTTTTCTTGCTTCTACTCCATGGCTCCACCACTGTACGAAATTTTATATGCTGTGATATTCAAAATTGAAATTGCTTCAATTCATACCAGAGTTCTTTTCAGCGTTTCTTTATTGACTTACACATTTCCATTGAAACACTCTAATCTACGGTCCTTGTCAGATATTTATTATTTGACTTTCCATATGCAATTCTACAAGTGATCACCAAGAAATATATGAAAAGTCTCACATCTGCAAGCACTCCCTGTCATTTTTTTTCCATTATGAATGTTCATGTCCACATTCATATTAGAAATAATGGAAGTAAACATGTGGCATTAAAATAACACCATTCCACCAGTAAAAATGTTGTGGTGCCATCACTGCCAGTCGAGTATATATACATCATAGTAGGTTTGCATAGGCTGTTACCATTGTAAATAGGCACCTAAGGATTTGCAGTGGAAATATATAGAATGAATTACTTTTAAGTGGTAATGTGTGCTGATGGATTTTATTGGTGGATGTTAATACAAGTGTAAACATGCACAAGGCAGGAAATACAGTTCTTTCTGTTGAGCAAATGTAATGAGAGATTTGGAGTAAATGTAATGAGAGATTTGGAGTATGTTTTTGCCAGTTTCTCTTATGCAGATGTACAAGCTGCATTATTATTTCACATATAACAATAGATTTCATTAATACTGACCACACAATTGCGAAAATGAAAGCAGAAAGATGACTGACAAGCTAACTAAGTAAACAAATGCGACTCGACAAGGGGAAAGGGTGGGAAACAATCTGCAGAATGAAAAACTGGCCCAAAGCTGCACAAGCTGGAAGGAGCATGCCTACACTACCTGCAACCACATACTGATGATTAATGGTTCACGTGCAATATAAGATTTGAGCTTTGTATCTTGAGATGCCATAACTTAATGCTATTTAGGGAAGGAAATCTGCCATTCTTATTTGGTCTGGCCTATATGTGACTCCAGGGGCGTCATTCTCCGACCCCCCAGCGGCGGCCAGCCATCCAGTCGGGTGTTGCGGTCGGGTGTTCCGGTCGGGTGGGGGGGGAGCAGCGCGGCCTTATGAGCCGTCACGCCGTGCGGCGCGTATGACGCTGCACGGCGTGAACCACTGCGCAAGCGCGGATCCCGTTACGTCGCTGCTAGCCCATTTCGGGCCGGAGACTATCGACCGATTTTTCCGACTTTCCGCCGATAACGGAGAATTTCGCCCCAGATCTCCAGCAATCTAGTTGACTCTTAACTGTCTCTAAAATGGCCCAGCAAACCACTCCGTTCAAGAGCAATCAGGTGTGGGCAACAAACGCTGATTTTGCCAATGGCATCTACAATCTATGAAAGAATAAATAAAACTAAAATGGTTGCAACAAGTAATTAAAACCCCACTAAACCTCAAGCACATTGGGCAGGATTCTCCGGAATCCGGCAGGCAGGCTGTACCAGCGCCAAAGAGTGGCGTGAACCATTCTGGCGTCGGGCTGCCCGGAAGGCGCGGAATCCTCCGAACCTTCAGGGGCTAGGCCGGCACCGGCGGAGTTGGCGCCGCGCCAGCTGACGCTGAAGGGTCTCCGTCAACCGGTGCGAGATGGTGCATGTGCGGGAGCGGCAGCATGTTCTGGCGTGATCGCAGCGCATGTGCAAGGGGGTTCTTCTCCGCGCCGGCCATGGCGGACCGTTACAACGGCCAGAACGGAGGGAAAGAGTGCCCCCCTGGCAGAGGCCTGCCTGCAGATCGGTGGGCCCCAATCGCGGGCCAGGCCACCGTGGGGGTCCCCCCCCCCCCCATGGGGCCAGATCCCCCCACCCCCCCCCCCCCCCCGAGGACTCCGCAGGCCGTCCACAGAGCCAGGTCCCGCCGGTAAGGACCTTGTTTGATTTACGCCGGCGGGACTGGCCGAAAACGGGCAGCCACTCGGCCCATCGCGGAGCGGAGAATCGCCTTGGGGGAGGCCACTGCCAACGGCCCCCGACCGGCGCAACGCAATTCCCACCCCTGCAAAAAAAACGGTTCCGGAGAATCCGGCAGCCGGCGGCGGGGCGGCGGGACGGGATTCATGCCGCCCCCCGGCAATTCTCCGGCCCAGCGGCGGGGGGGGGGGTCAGAGAATCCCACCCATTGTGTCTAATTATAATGTGAAGTATTTCAATTTGAAGATATGTTTTAAAGTGCTGTATGTAGGAAATGTAATCAAATTTATTTTAATTGACGCCAGTTTAAAATACCCATGGGTTTCCTGAGTTATTGGGTAATTAGATTTTTGTTCCTGCTTATACCATGTTATGGTATAGCTTTGTGAAAGTCTGATCATTTGACAGGGGATCTTAGATTTCTTCATCCAATCAAGGAAATAGATTTCCCTGTGTGATTTTCTGGAAACAAGCTGACAAAGAATCACTTCATAATTATCACACACGGAGATAATCTCCTCTCCTTCCAGACTGTTAAATAAAAAGGTCATTTTGAATCTAGAAAAGAGGATGTCTGTCTGCTGGAATGAAAACCTGATTATGTTTCAATGTTTGTTTTGCTGCACATGTTCTAAGTCTTCTATTATTTCCATCTAGGCGGTGCTTTGTTAATAATGATCTGTAGTGGACACCTTCTTGTGCATTTTGCATTCCAAGATAACCTCATTTATCCTCTTCTGGATGACTTTTAAACAGAGAAGACACTTTTCACAAGAGCTGCACTGCTGAATCGTTGCTGTGTTTTCCATCTGCGGTTGGACTGGATTGAAACTTCTCACTGCATCACATTTGATTTTTTTTGGGACTCTTTCTCGCACACAAAAATGTAGGAGTGAGCTTCTGTTTGAGAGCCAGATCAAAGGATTCAAAATATTTCTTATTCAGAGCCATTGAGATAGATGTACAACTTATCAGCTCGATATAAACTGGCAAGGGGGCCTGCCATCTGTCATAGAAACCAATGCCAATTCTCATTTGAGTTGAAATAAAATGAAATTAATATTGGGCAACTCCTAAAGCAATTGATTGATCCACAATGGCAGTCTTTTGCAGGGTGGTAAGTTGTGCAATCTCTTTACTCGTTGCTTGATCAGGAATTATTTCCGTGGAGTGTATTGCTGCACTAGATGGCAGTTTATTCCACTCTATTCTAAAAAGAAAGTTCTTATTTATCGATGATCAAAATAGAATTTCTCAGTTTATTACGCCATCCTCTGATTTTGTGTGCTGATTGTGCAAAAAACATCTTTCTACATCATATCAGCTGCCTTGAATGTTTATTTAAAAAACTGGATCACATTCTGTCACCTTGTGTTTTTTCTTGTACATATACAACAGACAAGGGTATGCTTAGGCTGTGTCTTGCACTATAGCTGTATGACCATAACTGTTTCCTGAAAGGGAATCAAAATCCAACCTGCCTAGCAGTTTGTGTTGGATTATAAACCCAGAGGAATAGATTAGTTCATGTGTAACAACCACAGTTAACCTATTTATGTTGTCTTGCTTTACAAAAATCACCAGGAGCCATTGAACAAAAGTGAATGGTGTTCAATTTAAAAATATTTGCGTTTTGCTCCAGGTTTACAAGATAATTGAAATGTTATAAACACTGTAAAGCAATTGTTTGAAAGCTAATATTTATAACCAAACCACAATACTCTCAAGTTCAAAAAACAAAATCAAGATTTAAAAATAATATCAAATTGTACAGTTCTTTACATGTTTACAGAATGTAATATTGTAGTAAAATACCAGTGTGAGAAATAAATCTGACTGTTCAATTCTAGAGTGTGTTATAAATATTAAATTTATCAGATTGTTATGTTGTGGGCTGTCTCGTTAATTTTAGATAAAAGTGGGGAATGGAGAAGCCATGTGACCCGCTCTGAATTCTGTACAACAGAAATCCAGGGTGGCTTGGTTGCTATGGGGACAGGTTGAGGAAGATGCGAAATTCTCACATCTGTGACATGATAACAGCAATCGTTCTGACTGTGGCCAGACTGCTAGTCTCCGAGTCTCACTATGAGGTGTTAGGAATGTTTGGTTTTGTAAAAGGTTAAACTTGAATGGATTTCAAGATAGAATGAAGTTGGACATTTAGTGAATAGCTAATTAGCATTCCTAACTGGAGAAGAGGCTTGTGGTGATATGCATCACTGTAAATACACAAGGGGTTAATGCAAATACACTACAACTAAGTAAACGCTAGAGGGAGCACCAGAGATGTCGATGACATGCAGACATACAGCTAATGAACACATAGAATACGACACGACCAATGGGCAGTCAAGCCACCCAGAGGTGACTACCACAAGGGGGCAACCCATATATAAGGACAGGACACACATGCTCTGTCTCTTTCCACAGGCGACACTTAGAAGGACAGGGGCAGATCAGAAGCATCACACCCACCAAGTGGCTTAGAGCAGACTCGTTAGTTAGACTGAGTTACTGTAGCAAGATTAGCAGGAGAGTTGAACTCATAGAGAACTGTGCTGATGGTTCAATAAATCACATTGAACTTACTTCAAAGTCTGGAGTATCTTTTTGTCAAAGCTGCATCGAGTTGCAGCCTGTGTTATCCCAGGGTACATAACACATCAAAGCTCATGGGATTCGCATTGCCATGAAGATGCGCTATGGAAAAAAAGAGTCCAAAGCAAGCCATTGCTGTATTAATTTACAGAATTTATAAGATACCTTTGAAACTCAGACACAAGTCAGTCTGCAAGAATCTGAGAGACATAGAGCAGGAGATAGAGGCAGCTAGTCCTGTACCTTAAAGCAGAGAAAATGCTGACCCTTTTGTTTGCCACACAAGACGCATAGGAGCTCATGCTCAGATTCCAGAGACCAAGTTCATGAGGATTTAAAGAAGGCTGGAAGATTTGCCTAGCTTTGGCTAGAGGGAATTAATCTCCAGTGTAACTCTCAAAATAGAAATCTGTTCTGGGATTAGATGTTCTCTGTCTGGAAAAGGTAAAAGGAAGCAAGCCATCAGGAGCAGAAAATAGCTTTGGACATGTTTTGGGAGAATGAATAAACAGTGTAACGTTTAACCATTGTGGGAAAGTCATGCCTATAAGTTGCCAAAAAAATTGTGTGTAGTCAATGTTACTTCCAGTTTGTCTTCAGTAAAGTCTTAAAACTTGAAACATTTTTATGTGATCCACTCAGTCATTTTGAAAGTTATCAGCCTTTACAGAGGTTGTGACAGCTGACTGGTATTAAACTTAAACAATCAAATTATTTGAGATTTGTATTGCTTGTGTTTCTGCCTTAAAACTGACGGATAACAACTTGATAAATACTGAATGAATATGCTCTTTTGTCGTTAGGCATGTTGGGATATAAATATACTTTTCTGTGCTCAACCTTTGAGACTAAAAGATCAGGAAAGTTTGTTCTCTGGCTGCAATCCCAAACAACTACTGTATTCAGCCAATAACACACAATGCACATCACTAACACACATTGCAACATCTTAATTTCATTTGAAGTAAATCCCACTTCAATTGACAAGCATACATATGTACCAGAGCAAAAGCCTGCCACAACCAAATTATTCAAATCTGTGCCTTAAACTTGCATGTTAACTGTCTAATCCATATTTAAGTGTTTTTTAACAGGTTCTTTCTTGATTCTCCCTGTCTCCACTGCTCAGAGTTCAGTCCTGAGCATCGGTCAATTTAAACTATCACCAGGACTTGTGGACTGAAATGCGAGAGTCATAAAACTTGCATATGTGAGAGGGATGTTGACTTTGACACACTTCAACGTCCTATGGTTGTGAAAAATGTTGTATAAATAACTAACTGTTATGTATTAAAGTATACGTGGACAGGAGATACGCAGTGGCCCCGGAGGAAAGATTACTTGGGGAAAGACGACGGCTCCAGGCAGAGTTTGACCTGTTGTCCACAGGGAAGGCGGAGGCACAGTGGAGGAAAGCGCAGGGGGCGACCTACGAGTATGGGGAAAAGGCTAGTCGGATGCTGGCACACCAGCTCCGTAAGAGGATGGCAGCGAGGGAAATAGGGGGAGTCAAAGATGGAAGGGGAGCCACGGTTCGGAGTGCGACGAAAATAAACAAGGTATTCAAGGCCTTTTATGAAGAGCTGTACAGATCCCAGCCCCCAGCGGGGGAAGAGGGGATGAGACGATTCCTAGATCAGCTGAGATTCCAGAGGGTGGAGGAGCAAGAGGTGGCTGGTTTGGGGGCACCAATTGGGTTGGACGAGCTGAGCAAGGGTTTGGGGAGCATGCAGGCGGGGAAGGCCCCGGGACCGGACGGATTCCCGGTGGAGTTCTACAGGAAGTACGCAGACCTGTTGGCCCCGCTACTGGTGAGGACCTTTAATGAGGCAAGAGAGGAGGGGACCCTGCCCCCGACAATGTCGGAAGCGACAATTTCTTTGATCCTAAAGCGGGACAAGGACCCACTGCAATGTGGATCGTACAGGCCGATCTCGCTCCTCAATGTGGATGCAAAGTTGCTGGCAAAAGTGCTGGCCACGAGGATCGAGGACTGTGTCCCGGGGGTAATCCACGAGGACCAGACGGGATTTGTAAAGGGCAGGCAACTAAACACCAATGTGTGGCGGCTCTTAAACGTGATAATGATGCCATCGGAGGAGGGAGAGGCGGAGATAGTGGCAGCTATGGACGCGGAGAAGGCCTTTGACCGAGTAGAGTGGGAGTACCTCTGGGAGGTGCTGCATAGGTTTGGGTTCGGGGTAGGGTTTATCAATTGGGTTAAGCTCCTTTACAGAGCCCCGATGGCGAGTGTAGTGACGAACCGGCGGAGGTCGGAGTACTTTCGACTGTACCGAGGGACGAGGCAGGGGTGCCCCCTGTCCCCCCTGTTGTTCGCATTGGTGATCGAACCATTGGCCATGTCATTGAGGGTGTCTAATAAATGGAGGAGGGTGGTCCGAGGGGGAGAAGAGCATCGGGTGTCGCTATATGCGGATGACCTGTTGCTGTACGTGGCGGATCCAATGGAGGGGATTGTGGAGGTCATGCAGACTCTGAGGGAGTTTGGGGAGTTTTCGGGATATAAGCTCAATGTAGGGAAGAGTGAGCTCTTTGTATTACAGGCGGGGGACCAAGAAAGAGGGATAGGGGACTTACCACTAAGGAGGGCGGAGGGGAGCTTTCGGTATCTGGGGATCCAGATAGCCAGGAGTTGGGGGACCCTACATAAACTGAATCTGACGAGGTTGGTGGAGCAAATGGAGGAGGATTTCAAAAGATGGGACATGTTACCGCTCTCGCTGGCGGGTAGAGTGCAGTCGGTCAAAATGGTGGTCCTTCTGAGGTTTCTGTTTGTGTTTCAGTGCCTTCCCATCGTGATCACTAAGGCCTTTTTTAAGAGAGCAGGCAGGAGTATTATGGGGTTTGTGTGGGCGACTAAGACCCCGATAGTAAGGAGAGGGTTCCTGGAATGCAGTAGGGACCGAGGAGGGTTGGCGCTGCCAAACCTGGGGAGCTACTACTGGGCAACAAATGTGGCGATGATCCGCAAGTGGGTTATGGAGGGAGAGGGGGCGGCATGGAAGAGGATGGAGATGGCGTCCTGTGAAGGAACGAGCCTAGGGGCGCTGGTGACGGCACCGCTGCCGCTCTCGCCGACAAGTATACCACGAGCCCGGTGGTGGCGGCAACGCTAAGGATCTGGGGCCAGTGGAGACGGCACCGGGGTGCAATGGTGTGGTCCCCGATCAGGGGTAACCACTGGTTTGTCCCGGGGAAGATGGAAGGGGGGTTCCAGAGCTGGCATCAAGCGGGGATTGGAAGAATGGGGGACCTGTTCATCGACGGGACTTTTGCGAGCCTAGGGGCACTGGAGGAGAAGTTCGAGTTACCCCCGGGAAATGCCTTTAGATATATGCAGGTGAGGGCTTTTGTGAGGTGACAGGTGAGGGAATTCCCATTGCTCCCGGCACAAGAAGTTCAAGATAGGGTGATCTCGGGTGTATGGGTCGGGGAGGGCAAGGTGTCGGAAATACACCAGGAGTTGAAAGAAGAGGGGGAAGCGCTGGTAGAAGAGTTGAAGGGTAAATGGAAGGAGGAGCTGGGGGAGGAGATCGAGGAAGGTCTGTGGGCTGATGCCCTAGGTAGGGTTAATTCCTCCTCCTCGTGTGCCAGGCTCAGCCTGATACAATTTAAGGTGGTCCACAGAGCGTACCTGACGGGGGCGAGGTTGAGTAGGTTCTTTGGGGTAGAGGACAGCTATGGAAGGTGCTCAGGGAGCCCGGCGAACCATGTCCATATGTTTTGGTCATGCCCAGCACTGGAGGGGTTCTGGAGAGGAGTGGCGGGAGCAATATCTCAGGTGGTGAAAGTCCGGGTCAAGCCAAGCTGGGGGATAGCAATATTTGGAGTAGAGGCGAAGCCCCCCAGTCTGGAGGCCTGGATAAATGATATGGCTGGGTTCATAAAGTTGGAGAGGATTAAGTTCGCCTTGAGAGGGTCTGCGCAGGTGTTCTACAGGCGGTGGCAACCGTTCCTAGACTATCTCGCGGAGCGTTAGAGGAAGGTCGGTCAGCAGCAGCAGCAACCTTGCGGTGGGGGGGGGGGGAGTGGAGGGGACGTCCTGGGAGGGAGGGGGGGGGGAAAGGGGGGACTGCCTGGGTGGGTGGATGAGCAAGAGATAACATGAAGGGTTGGGGAAACTGGCACGTACGGGTGAGGGCCAGTGTACAAAGCTGTGTAAATATATCATTTTGCCATGTAGATATCTTGCTCTGCGCGATTTCTCGTTTTTTTTTTGTTACGGGGGGGGGGGGGGGGGGGGGGGGGTTATTGTTTGTAAGGGAGAAAAATTGTGTTAAAAAACTTTCATAAATATATATTTTTTTAACAATGTATTAAAGCATACATTCCTGCTGGTGGAACATCACATGATCTGTAGTGATGTCAGTAGAGTGTTTGCGCCGGCCTTCAGTTCCCCATCTTCAATTATATGAGCAACTTCTTCTAAGAAACCTCGCATTGTATTTTTAAGAAATCCAGGCATGTAGCTCTCTTTGTGGCACTTAGAGAATATAACAAAAGAGAAAACTGGAGGTGAGTATTGAGGCAAGAAAAAAATTGCTGAAGCACAAAATCTTTGAGGAAAGTGGAGACAGCGGCGAGAGCAGAGGAAACGATTCTCAGGACCGGATTCGCATATTGATCGAAGGAAAAAACCGCCGATGCAGAAGGTTTAAAGAAATAAAAAAATGAAGCACAACTGTGAGTAAGCAGAAAAGCAGTTTTAAAAAGCTGTTTGCCATTTGAAGTGGGTAGATCCGAGGCTGCAGGGGCTGTGCACATGGCAAAGTGAAACGGGCTGTGGGAACGGGGATTCAGAAGTCTTCGATTCTGTGCCAGCTACTACCCAAATTAGACAAACCATCATTCAGGCAAAAGATCATTTTTTATTTTGTATTGTATCAGGTGACCTCTTGTTTCATACATTCAGACGAAATGGGAGTCGGTACCCAAAATGGTGGGAAGAACGGGCGCAATAGACGCCTGGATGAAGACTGTGAATGTTGGAACTCGTAGGACGAGAGATTTCAACTTTATCTCATAGTAAGTCAACCACCGGAAGACGTAAAGCTTGCAACATTTCTAATTTTGTTAGGGTGTAAAACTTTTATGCTTGTCCAAAACTTAGTTCATCCAGCAAAGCTGGGCGATAAGACCTATAATGAATGCATGGAGATTTAGAAGAACATTTCTCATGTCGACTAATTTTAATTTTGGAAAGGTTTCAGTTCCACCGCTGTAGTCAGGAAGAAGGTGAAAACATCTTACAATTTATAGTGATTTTAAGAAGGTTAGAAAAGTACTGCGACTTTGGTGTAGCACGAGATGACATCATTCCTGATAGCCTGGTATGGGGGGCTATTGGTACGTGAAGCTACTCAGAGGAAGCTGCTTACTGTCAAATCTCAAATCTGCTGTGGAAGTTGCTGTGGAGCTAGCAACAAAGGGGGCTGCACAGATCAGAGCTGGAGTGAAGATCCACAAGATGGAGACTGCCATAAGCAAGTCCACAAGGGTAAAGCCACAACTGTGGCAAAAAAGGGCCATATTGCCAAAGCATGCTGGGCATGGCAAACTTCACCAACACCAAAGGTGTGTAAGAATCCAAGTACATTAGTTGAGTCTACAAGTTAATAGATGAAGTTTAGGACCTCTCAGGGGGCGATGTACCCAAACAACTTCAAGAGCTGAAACTAGGAGACGATTTTGAGCCCCTTCTCTCCATCCATGAAAAAGTTGGCACGGGCTTAAAAGGTAGCACTGTGGTTAGCACTGTTGCTTCACAGAGTCAGGGTCCCAGATTCGATTCCCGGCTTGAGTCAAAATGTGATTCTCTCCAGCATGATTGGCTTTTAAAATCTTACCCATGGGGAGAAAGGGGGGTGGGGTGTGTAAATTGGAGTGAGCGGTCGGGTAATTGGACTTTGAGGAGAAGGGATATGCCAGCCATGACTGATGTGGTGGGGGGGAGGGGGGAGGAGAGGGGTGGAAGGCAATGACCGTGGTGGGTGGGGGGGGGGGGGGGGGGGGGGGGAGGGAGCCCTGAGATCTTGGAGATGTGGCCTGAGTGCTGCTCGGCTGCAACGCTGGTCGGGGCGACCTTAAAAGATGGTGCCCTGATCTGTTTGAAGCCATTTACCGGTTCTAAGAGGCCCCACTTCGCCAGAATGATGGCTACGCCCGCTTATGTTTCTTTCTAAGAGCCTCAAGATTCCATGAGAATTCCAAAACCGTTTTTCTTGCCATTTGTTGATAATATCCAAAGTAGACGACTTGTCGGTGTGGCGTGATCAATAACGTTTCAGGGAATTCCCCAAACTTGATGGTAACTGTGATGATATGCATAAGCAATCATGTAAATAGTAATGTATATGACCTCCAAACAGCAGGTGGCAGTGGAGAACTACCACATGACTCTGTACTTTGAGGAGTCAAGAGATAGTTGTGAAAGTAGATAGTCATACTTGCTGTAGCTCCAGGATAATTTATTATAGTTAGTAGTTTTTTGATATATTTCTCATAGTTATCTGAACCACCCATTTATTTTCTAATAAACATTTAACTAGTCAAGAACTAGACTGTAACAGTAACCAAGTAAAAATGAAAATGGATATGGCTACAGCTGCATTACTGATACCCAAGACAATTTATAGTCAGAAATGAAAGCATCTGCCATTAATACCATCAAATGTTATCCTAAGTTTTGTAAGGGCCACGAAGAATCCAGCACGAGTTCAAGGATACAAAGTAATAACATTTATTTACAATAACATATATATATATAACAGCAGCAGCAACTTCCCTTGCTGCACACTCCTTCCTGCTGGTTCCTAAACTGGCCAGCTTTATTTATACTTGGAGTTTACTAATGGTTTCTCCGCCCCCCTCATTGGGGAAGCTCATACTCCCACAGGATTGTGGGATTGTCATTAGTCCCCAGCCAATGGTAAGCAGGCAGGTTATAACATCCCTCCCCCCCAAAGTCCAAGGAATCCACCGAAGACCCTGGCGAAGGAGGGCGTCGGACTCGTTTTGCCGCAGGCCGGACACCATTCGCATGCGGCGCTGAATCAGGCGGCGTGTAACGAGACGGAGACCGGCGCTTCCGTGATGAACGGCGTAACGGTTGTACATTCACGGCCCGTGGATCCGAGGATTCCCCCTCTGATGCGTCCTGTGTCTCCATCTCGGAGTCAGAGTCTGCTGCCTCCGTCATGTCAGCGTCTCTATCTCCATTCGGTTCTGTAACGACCTGCGCAGGCTTTGAGTGAGGCACCAGTGGAAGATTGTGAGGACTACCTTCCCTTGTCTCTGGTCTCTGCGGCTGTAGAAATGAGCTCCAGGGGCGGGGAATCTTTTGAGAGGATAGTCTTCTGGACCGAACGTAGTCTACATGTTTGCGCTGGAGACGACCCTGGGCTTGCACCTGGTAAGATATAGGGCCCGTTTGGTGAAAGATTACGCCAGGAACCCATTGGGAACACCAGCAAAATTCCGAATGAACACTGGGTCACCAGGCGCAAACTGCCGAATCGGCCGATGCCGAGAAAATCCCTGTCCCTGCCGTTCTTGTGTGCGGCGTACTTTTGCGCCAATGTCCGGGAAAACCATACTAAGGTGGGTGCGAAGTCTCCGGCCCATTAGGAGTTCTCCGGGAGCTACCCCAGTCACCGCATGGGGGGTGGTCCGATACTTAAACAAAAAGCGAGCCAGTCTCGTGTCCATTGATCCGGAAGACTGCTTCTTTAGTCCTCTTTTGAATGTCTGCACTGCGTGCTCTGCCAACCCATTTGAAGCCGAGTGGTAAGGGGCAGTGCGGATATGGCGTATGCCGTTCATCTTCATGAACCTCGCAAACTCCTCACTCGTGAATGGAGTGCCGTTATCCGTGACCAGCACCTCGGGGAGGCCACGCGTGCTAAAGGACAAACGCATCTTTTCAATTGTTGCGCAGGACGTTGTCCCCTGCATCTTATGCACCTCTAGCCATTTAGACTGGGCGTCGATTAATAGAAGGAACATGGATCCTTGAAAAGGGCCTGCGAAATCCGCATGCAAGCGTGCCCAAGGCCGCCCTGGCCATTCCCAGTGATGTGGGGGCGCGGCCGGCGGAAGCTTCTGATGCTCCTGGCAAATGGAGCAGTTTTGGGCCACCTTCTCAATGTCGGTGTCGAGGCCTGGCCACCAGACATAACTCCGGGCCAACATTTTCATTTTGGTCACACCTAGGTACCCATTGTGCAAGTCTCTTAGTATCAGCTCCTGGCCTTTTTCTAGGACAATTACACGCGTCCCCCACAAGAGGATGCCGTCTTCCACGCTGAATTCTGACAGCTTGGAGGAAAATGCTCGCAAGTCACCTGGGAGCTGTCTATGCTGCCCACCATACAGGACTATGTGCCGAACCTTTGACAGGACTGGCTCCGTCTGGGTCCACTCACGGATCTGTGATGCCGTGACAGGCAAGGTGTCCATACAATTTAGGGTTGCAACCACCTCACCGGTCGTGGGGGTCGACATGGGGCCGGTCGATAAAGGCAATCGGCTCAGTGCGTCGGCATTTGCTATCTGCGTTTCTGGTTTGTGCTCCAGAGAATACTCATATGCAGCAAGCAACAAAGCCCAGCGCTGGATCCGTGCGGAAGCAATGGGCGGTATTGGCTTATCCTCTCTGAAAAGTCCCAGCAGAGACTTATGATCAGTCACGAAAGTGAAATGGCGGCCATACACGACTGGTGGAAGCGTTTCACTGCAACAACCACTGCCAGGCCCTCCTTCTCGATCTGCACGTACTTTTTCTCCGCTGCAGTCAATGTGCGGGAGGCGAAAGCTATCGGTCGCTCGGCTCCGTTCTCCATCTTGTGGGACAGGACGGCCCCAACACCATATGGGGATGCATCACATGTGACGAGCAAAGGCTTTCCAGGATCATAGTGGGTTAGTAACCCAGACGACGACAATTGTTGCTTTATCCGCCGGAAAGCGGTTTCTTGCGGCTGACCCCAAACTCAGGTGTGATTTTTCTTTAGCAGAAGGTGCAATGGGGCCAGCGTAGTTGCCAGATTGGGGAGGAACTTCCCGTAATAGTTTACGAGACCGAGAAAAGAACGAAGATGCGAAGTGTCAGTCGGGGCGGGGGCCTGTTGAATCGCACGCACCTTCTCTGCGACGGGGTGCAAACCTTCGCGGTCCACCCGATAACCCAGGTAGACTACTTCCTTTGCCTGAAATACGCACTTTGTGCGACATAAACGGACTCCAGCCTCCGAAAAGCGTCTAAGGACAGCCTCCAGATTTTCCAAATGTTCCTGCTCCGACGTCCCTGTAATCAAAACGTCATCTAAGTAGACAGCAACACGTGGTAAACCTCTCAAAATGCCCTCCATAACACGTTGAAAAATAGCACAGGCAGAGGACACTCCAAAGGGCAACCGTGTATATTCATACAGGCCCCGGTGTGTATTAATCGTTACATATGGTCGGGAGGCAGGGTTCAGCTCCAACTGCAGGTAGGCGTGACTCATATCTAATTTTGTGAACGAGAGTCCACCTGCAAGCTTCACGTAGAGATCCTCTATGCGAGGCTTTGGATATCGGTCGAGTCGGGAAGCCGTATTCACTGTAAGGTTAATGTAAGGGTCTGTATACCCTGCTTGATGCGGTCGAATGTCCTCTGGGCACACGGAGACCGCTGCGCCAGTTTCCAACTCCATCTCAAGCGGGTGACCATTGACCCGGACTGTCACCTTAATGGGGGCCACACGGGGAGCTGTCACACAATGCAGCTGCAGGCAGTCGTCCTCCGTCTCCACGTCCTCAGGAGTAGTCGCCGCAGGTTCATCCACATGGAAGGTACGGCCCCTGGGCTGGTCCCAGTTACGGCCACTGGGCTGGTCCCAGTTTCGGTAGGAATGACGGCGCCTCTGGCGCCCCCAGGACCGGCGTCCGCGACGGGGTCGGCGCCCACAAGTTTGACACGGACATGGCTCCTCATCCATTGGTTCTGGAGAAGGCTCCCTTCGGGGAGGAATGTCCGACGGCCACTGGCGTCGGTCCGGACGTCGCCTCGCCCAAGGTACCGCAGGAGCGCGGGGGGATGTTTTCGGACGGAAAGGGTTGCGCCCCAAGGCATGCACTTCCATTCCCTGTAGCACCTGCACTCCTCGTTCTGCGCTCTCTCGGGACAATACTATTTGAATTGCCTGTTGAAAAGTCAATGTTGGCTCAGCTAACAACTTTCTCTGGGTGGCCGCATTGTTAATACCGCAAACCAAATGGTCGCGTAACATTTCTGACAAGGTCTCACCATAGTCACAGTACTCCGCAATCATGCGTAGCCTGGATAGAAAATCGGCAAGGGATTCTCTTGGGGTCCTCTCAGCGGTATTAAACCATTAACGCTGGACTATCATTGCCGGGGTTGGGTTAAAATGTTGCCCCACTATATTCACAAGTTCATCAAACGTTTTGGTGTCCGGCGCAGCTGGGTACTTCAGGCACCTAATCACCCCAAATAGTTCCAGTATTAAAATGCGATGACTGAATGAGGATATGTGGAGATTTTAAAACAACTATACATCCGGTATTGTATTGTGCGCAGATCACTATCCACTGCCGCTGATTGAAGACTTGTTTGCTGGACTTTGTGGAGGGCAGAAATTCAGTAAGAATATCAGGCTCGTATTTACAAATGAATGTGGCTGCAACATCACAGCCGCTACTCACTATTGTGATGCACATTGCCATTGCAGGAGACTTCCATTTGGAACAACATCTGGTCCTGCTCTTTTTCAGAAGTCCATGGGTCAAATTCTGAGTGGGCTAAATGGGGTGCAACGTTCGCTAGATGACATTCTCATCACCAGTTCAAGTGAACAAGAGCACTTGAAGAACTTGGAAGCTACACTGAAATAGCTACAAAACCAAAATATCTGTGTTTAAAAGGAAAAGTGTGACTTTTTCAAGACATCCATAAACTACCTGGGTCACACCATCGATACAGGAGGCTTGCATAAGGCAGCAAAAAAAACGGCAGCGATCTTAGAAGCACCATGAACTCAAAATGTGACACAACTGAGATAGTTTCTGGGATTAATCAATTATTACACTAAATTAGTCCCAAATTTAGCAAAGTGATTGAAATCTTTAAACACTTTGTTACATTCCAAACAGGTGTGTCACTGGACAGAAGAATGGCAAAATGTGGATAAAGAGGTGAACTCAAAACAATAACTCCCAAAAAATTCTCCCCAAACATTTCTAGGTTAATTTGTGGTGTGTTTTTCAGGGGGTTTCCCGTAGGGTCTGTCGGTGAGTCCCCACTGCTCTTCAATGACACTTTGCTGGGCCCTGGCGAGTTTCTCACCGGTTTAGCCCACTCTTTGGGCGGGATTCTCGCACGGTGACCGGAGAATCCCGCCCGAGGTCAATGGACTTTTCCATTGTCCGTGTCTTGCCCGTGGAAGACATGCGGGGTGGATGAATCCAGCCCTTAGAATTTTTTTTTAGTGCTGGGGAGCAGAACTCAGAGATCGGTCCGACATTTTGAAAGGGTGCCCTTATCTCTCAGTAAGCTTGTGAGTTCCCCACACCCACCACCCATGGGCAATGTCACTCCCCCACACAGATGGGCACTACCCCACACTCCCCAAGTGAGGACACATCACTATGGGGTCCCTGGGGGCCCTCCCTCTTCAGCCACCCCCAAGACCCCTTACAGCATCCTCTCCCTTTCAGGACCCCCACCCATCTCCCAGAGGCCCCAACATACCTGCCCTGCACACCCCAACCCTTCAAATCCCCCCTCCACCTCCCTTTCATAGGCATGGCCCACCTGGCCCTTGGC
This sequence comes from Scyliorhinus torazame, assembly GCF_047496885.1. Classification (NCBI taxonomy): domain Eukaryota; kingdom Metazoa; phylum Chordata; class Chondrichthyes; order Carcharhiniformes; family Scyliorhinidae; genus Scyliorhinus; species Scyliorhinus torazame. The sequence continues at coordinate 209,029,310 of NC_092710.1, forward strand.
AGTGCCACGCTGGCACTTGGGCACCCTTGTACTGCCAACCTGGCACAAAGGCAGTGCTCCTACTGGCTTGGCAGTGCCAGGGTGGTGGTGCAAAGGTGCCAACTGGGTAGTGCCAATGTGCACGCGTTCCAGGGAGAGAGTCAGGGAGCCAACGTGCACTGATGGGGGTCTCCGATGGCCCGGGTTATCCCCCGGATGCCGTTCCACCTGGTCCACGTTTATGTGGACCAGTGCTGAATGGTATCTGGCTGCAGCCTTGCTGGGGAGGCCAGTGGATCCCGGGTAAGTTCGCCTAAGTCACGTTTAAAATGGGTTTAAAACCGGCTTCGGCGCACGATGTTTGGTCACACCCCTTGTGACCATGTTTCAGATTCAGATGCCTCGCTGGACTTGGGTGAATCTGTGAGGCACGAAGACTGTCGGGAAGCCCGGGAGGGGGCTCTCCCAGCATTCACCGGCTGCACCACACTCAAGGGAGAGTGCAACGCGGCCGGTGGATCGCACCCTCTGTTTTCCTCTTCACAGATGCTGCCAGACCTGCTGAGCTTTTCCAGCATTTTCTGTTTCATTTCAGATTTTCAGCACCACAATATTTTGCATTTATTTTAGCATTTCCTTCTGTCCTCATATTATAGTACAAGATTAGCTAATTATCATAAAAAGTCATGCTTTTCCAGTTAATGCTTATTGTGCTGGGAGCACGACTGGGTCACATAAGCTGATTATCAGACCACAGCAACTCTTAAATGGCTGCAGTTTACTCTTAAAGACATACTGCAACTTAAAGGGAAACATAATTGAGTTAGACTGGTGGTAAACTGTCACTTTGGTGTCATGCGCAGGGTGTCCTGCAGAGAAAGGTGATTCTTTTTCCTAAAAGGAGCATGGAAGTGACATCCAGGTCACTAAATATAAGAGGAATGGAAGGTAATTTGGTAGCAATTCTTCTGAACCACCAAATGCAGTGGAATACAAAAGCGTCAACTCAAACCTGTGAATCAAACTTGCTTATTAATTGTTCAATCCAATGCTGAGTTTCTCTTGAAATAACCCCCTTCCTTTTTTGCCTCAACCTCCCCATTCTCAGCAAAGTGGAAAATTGTCCTGTCCACAAAACACACCATTAAACCAATCCAGCCAGTCAACTATGGTCCCATCGGCCTACTCTCAATTATCATCAGTAAAGTGATGGAACATGTCAGTTACAGTGTGATCAGATAGCATATGTACCATTAACCTGTGCTCTGATGCCACTGTTATGGATGCCTGATCAACCCTCAACAATGGCTAGGATACTGAACCAGATGAGTAATGTGTTAAAGCCTTAAGACTCTACAGATTCTGTCTTTCTCTCTCTCCCATCAAATAAAGGCTCTCCCCAAAGGTGGCCAGACTTAAATCCACTATCGTTATCTGGCCTGTCTGGTTTCCCACTCCCACTTCTACAAAAGAACAGAGCTTGCCACTTATATGCAACTAACCTTTCAGTGACAGACAAATAGGTCATCAGACTCTGTGACGGATTAATGGCTTATCAAACACGGTTGTCACAAAGGACAATGGATCTTGAGTGAATCAGTCCTGGTTGAACTGGGACATCCTGCATCCACCACGAACGAGGTTAAATCTGAATGGGACAAGGTAACTCAGGCTGTGGGGCTATCTCTTTGAGTCTGCTGCTAGCAGTCTTTTCCTTCAGCCTGTTTAACCACTAAATTGCCTGCTAGGTCTTGGACCCCATTTCATGACCCAAGTTCCTAATAGCTCCCGATCACGACACCCCTCAGTTTCAGACCTCATTACTGCCTTCATCCAAAATGGGCAAAACAGCTGATGGGTGAGATTGGAGGGGCTGGTTCAGCACAATGGGCTAAACGGCTGGCTTGTAATGCAGGACAAGACCAGCAGCGCGGGTTCAATTCAAGTACCAGCCTCCCTGAACAGGCGCTGGAATCTGGAGACTAGGGGCTTTTCACAGTAACTTCACTGAAGCCTACTTGTGACAATAAGTGATTATTATTATTATTGAACCGAATGTGGTATCAAGGAGTCCCAGAAAAATTGACATCAATGGGAATCAAAGAAAAGCTCTCCTCTGGTTAGTGTCATACCTAACACAAAGAAAGATGCTTACTATTGTCAGAGACCAATCATCTCAGCCCCAGGATATTGCTACAGGAGCTCCTCGGGGTAGTGTCCTAGGCCAAACATTTTTAGCTGCTTCATCCATAAACTTCCTTCCATCATTAGGTCAGAAGTGGGGATGTTCGCTGTGGTAGTCGGTATTAGGGGTATTACGTTACTCAGGTTGATGCTGTAAGACCATTGGTGTGGGAGGTACCTGAGACAGCAATATCATTGGTGAAGCCTGCCTGTTGGTTCCGCCCAGTAAGGCGGAGTATAAGAGCCTGTGTCGCACTAGCAGCTGCATTCTGTACCTGCGCTGCTGGGGGAACATCTAGTCCAATAAAGCCTTCAATTGTCATCCTATATCACTTCTGGAGTTATTGATCGAGCATCAATTTGGGCTAGATATTAAAGAATGGAGCTCCGAATAAAGCCAGAGTGTCTGCAACTCAGCCCCCACGCGGCAAACTCAGCGGCAACCTTCAAAGGGTACCTCAGGACGGCCACGACTACACCTACGGAGGACCAGAAACTGCAAGTTCTGCACTCGAGGGTGAGCCCAGAGATCTACACCCTCATTGAGGATGCGGACGATTTTGAGGCCGCAATGACCCTGCTGAAAGGACACTATATTCGCCCAGTAAACCAGGTCTATGCCCGACATCTGCTAGCGACGAGGCAACAAATCCCCGGGGAATCGCTGGAAGAATTCTACCGTGCGCTCCTGATGTTAGGTAGGAACTGAGACTGCCCGCACGTTTCAGCCAGCGACCACACAGAACTTTTGATCCGGGACGCATTTGTTGCAGGTATGCTGTCCTCCCAAATCCGCCAGCGGCTACTAGAAAAAGAGGCACTAGGTCTCAAGGAGGCATGGGCCCTTGCTAGCTCCCTGGATGTGGCCACCCGAAACGCCCGCGCATTTGTACCCGACCATGCGGCGGCCCCTTGGGCAGCGTGGAACCCACCCCCCGCTGCCGACTCTGATGCATCCCCCATCCCCCCACAAGCTAGTGCTGCGTGACTACCAGGCAACCCTGGGGGGCCCCGCTGCTATTTTTGCGGGCAAGCCAAGCACCCCCGGCAGTGCTTCCCCGCCCGCTACTCCACCTGCAAAGAGTGCGGCAAAAAGGGCCATTTCATGGCGGTATGCTAGGCCCGGGCAGTCGCCGCTGTCTCCGGGGGCGAACCGGGACCGCCACCCCAACTCTCTCCATGCGCCACGTGCGACCAGCGGGTGCCGCCATCTTGGCTGGAGTCTCAGGACCCCGATTCGGATGACCACACACCGCCCGAGGAAAACCTCCAACTTTTGCCAGGACTTGCCTCGGTGACCCTGGACCATGTGCGACGGATGGGCATCGCCATCTTGCACACCCCCAGCCATGTGCGACCAGTGGGTGCTGCCATCTTGGCTGGAGTCTCAGGACCCCGATTCGGATGACCACACACCGCCCGAGGAAAACCTCCAACTTGCCTCGGTGACCCTGGACCAGTCTCAGCCCCAAACGCTCTCGACCGCAACGATGACCGTGCTCATCAATGGGCACAAAACATCCCGCCTGATCGACTCCGGGAGCACAGAGAGCTTCATACACCCCAACACGGTAAGGCGCTGTTCTCTTCCCATCCACCCAGTTAATCAAAAAATCTCTCTGGCCTCCGGGTCTCACTCTGTAGAGATCAAAGGGTTCTGCGAAGCGAACCTCATGGTCCAGGGAAGGGAATTAAAAAATTTGTGCCTCTACATCCTCCCTCACCTCTGCGCTGCCACGCTCCTAGGGCTAGATTTCCAATGTAACCTCCAGAGTTTAACTTTTAAATTCGGCGGCCTATACCCGCCCTCACTGTCTGCAGCGTCGCGACCCTCAAGGTCGATCCACCTTCCCTTTTTGCGAACCTCAGCCCGATTGCAAACCCGTCGCCACCAGGAGCAGACAGTACAGTGCCCAGGACCGGACCTTCATTAGGTCAGAAGTCCAGCGGTTACTGAAGGAAGGTATTATCGAGGCTAGCAACAGTCCCTGGAGAGCTCAAGTAGTGGTTGTAAAGACCGGGGAGAAGCACAGGATGGTCATCGATTATAGTCAGACCATCAACAGGTGTACGCAGCTCGATGCGTACCCTCTCCTCCGCATATCTGATCTGGTCAATAAGATTGCACAATACAAGGACTTTTCCACAGTGGATCTAAAATCCGCCTACCACCAGTTCCCCATCCGCCCTAGCGACCGCAAATACACTGCATTCGAAGCAGATGGGCGGCTCTACCACTTCCTAAGGGCTCCCTTCGGTGCCACAAATGGAGTCTCGGTCTTCCAACGGGAGATGGACCGAATGGTTGACCGGTACGGTTTGAGGTCCACGTTTCCGTACCTCGGTAACTTCGCCATCTGCGGCCACAACCAGGAGGACCGCGACACCAACATCTGAAAATTCCTCCATACCGCAAAAATTCTTAATCTAACCTCCAGCAAGGACAAATGCGTGTTCAGCACCGGCCGTCTAGCCATCCTCGGCTGCATAGTGCATGATGGAGTTATAGGCCCAGATCCCGAACGGACTCCCCTCATGGAGTTTCCCCTCCCCCAACTGCTCCAAGGCCCTGAAACGCTGCCTGGGACTTTTTCATATTATGCCCAGTGGGTCCCCACCTATGTGGACAAGGCCTGCCCACTAATTCAATCCACAGTTCTTCCCCTGTCGGCAGAGGCCCGCCAGGCCTTCAGCTGCATCAAAGTGGACATTGCAAAGGCCACGATGCACGCAATCGATGAATCCCTTTCCTTCCAAGTCGAGAGCGACGCGTCCGACGTAGATCTGGCGGCCACCATCAACCAAGCGGGTAGACCCGTGGCCTTCTTCTCACGCACCCTCCACACTCCAGAAATCCGCAATTCCTCAGTTGAAAAGGAGGCCCAGGCCATAGTAGAAGCTGTGCGGCACTGGAGGCATTACCTGGCCGGCAGAAGATTCACTCTCCTCACTGACCAACGGTCGGTTGCTTTCATGTTCGATAATGCACAGCGGGGCAAGATAAAGAACGATAAGATCTTACGGTGGAGGATCGAGCTCTCCACCTACAACTATGAGATCTTGTATCGTCCTGGGAAGCTAAACGAGACTCCTGATGCCCTATCCCACGGCATATGTGCCAATGCACAAGTGGACTGACTCCGTGCCCTCCACAAGGACCTCTGCCACCCGGAGGTCACTTGATTCTTCCATTGCATTAAGACCCCCAACCTGACCTACTCCATCGAGGAGGTCAGGACCGCCACCAGGAACTGCCATATCTGTGGGGAGTGCAAGGCGCACTTCTACAGGCTTGAGAAAGTGCACCTGATAAAGGCTTCCCGTCCCTTTGAACGCCTCAGTATGGACTTCAAAGGGCCCCTCCCCTCCTCCGACCGCAACACGTACTTCCTGAACGTGATTGACGAGTACTCCCGGTTCCCATTCGTTATCCCCTGCCCCGACATGACCGCAGCCACCGTCATAAAAGCCCTCCACAGTATCTTTACACTGTTCGGTTTCCCCGCCTACATACACAGCGATAGGGGTCCTCCTTTATGAGCGATGAACTGCGTCACTTCCTGCTCAACAAAGGCATTGCCTCGAGCAGGACGACCAGTTACAATCCCCGGGGAAACGGACAGGTAGAGAGGGAGAACGGAACGGTCTGGAAGACTGTCCTACTGGCCCTATGGTCCAGGAATCTCCCAGTCTCCGGCTGGCAGGAGATCCTTCCGGATGCTCTCACTCCATCCGATCACTGCTGTGTACCACGACCAACCAGACACCTCACAAACGTCTTCCCTAGGAAGTCCTCCTCCGGGACGTCGCTCCCAACCTGGCTGCCAGCTCCTGGACCCATCCTGCTCCGCAAACACATGCGGACGCACAGGTCAGACCCATTGGTCCACCTCCTTCACGCTAACCCTCAATACGCCTACGTGGCGTACCTGACGCCGACAGGATATGGTCTCCCTATGGGACCTGGCACCCGCTGGGTCCCCACCCACACCCCCACCACCAACCCCACCCTCCCTCCCACCGGCGCACCCCACAGCCGTCCCCTTCCCAGGTGGATCGGTTCCCCGACTGGTCCCATCTAGGGGTGATGAAGCTGCCGAAGAAGCCAAAGCCATGCTCTCGGAGCCACGAATGCCCGAGCCGGCACCTGCATCACCGCCGAAACTGCGACATTCGCAGAGGACGACCAGGGCCCCCAACCGACTAATTGCTTCATTTTGAATGTAAATAAATACTATAAATAGTTGCAACATGTAACGAGGCAAAACACTGTACTAATGTATACCGGGTACCAGCATAACCTCAACCTTTACACCTCAACCACCCCAGCCGGACTCTTTTTTTTAACAGGGGGTGAATGTGGTAGTCAGTATTAGGGGTATTACGGTACCCAGGTTGATGCTGTAAGACCATTGATGTGGGAGGTACCTGAGACAGCAATATCATTGGTGAAGCCTGCCTGCTGGTTCCGCCCAGTAAGGCGGAGTATAAGAGCCTGTGTCTCCCCAGCAGCTGCATTCTGTACCTGCGCTGCTGGGGGAAACATCTAGTCCAATAAAGCCTTCAATTGTTATCCTATCTCGCTTCTGGAGTTATTGATCGAGCATCATTCGCTTTGAACAATGATTGCACAATGTTCAGTACTATTCGCAACTCCTCAGGTACTGAGGCAGTCCATGTCCATATGCAGGAAGACCTGGACAACATTGAGGCTTGGGCTGACTAGTGGTAAGTAACATTTGTGCCACACAAGTGCCAGGTGATGAGCATCTCCGACAAGCAATATTGTAAACACCTTCCATGACATCAGTGGGATTACCATCAACATAATCAGGATTACCAGAAACTTAACTGAACCAGCTGTGCTGGCTGCAAAAGCAGGTCAGAGACTGGGAACTCTGCAGTGAGAAACCCACCTTCTGACTCCCAAAAGACTGTCCACCATCTGTACAAGGCACAAGTCAGCAATGTGACAGAATGCTCTTTACTAGTAACTCCAGCAATCAAGATGCTCATTGCCATCGAAGGCAAAGCAGCCTGCCTGATTGGAACCCCACATACCACCTTAATCATTCACATCTTCCACACCACCACACTGCACTTCCAGTGTCCACCATTTACAGGCTGCACTTTAGGAACTCACCAAGTTTCTTCAACATACTTTCAAAACCAATGACCGCTAGCCCAGCAGGAGAAAGGCAATAGGGTCATAGGAGCGCCATCATCTTCAATTTCCTCTCCAAGTCATTGGAGCATGTGAAAACTGCCAGAGCCCTCCATCTTGTAACACTTTGGACAACACACACTGCATCCATTCAAGAAGATGGCTCACCACCACCAAGGGCAAATAGGTATGTGCAAATAATACTTTGTCCACAACATCCTTACCTCTTTGCTCTTGCCACTGAGCCAATTCTGGATCCAACTTAACAGTTGCTTTTAAATTCTACGAGTTTTTAATTTTCTGGCCAATCTGCCATGTGGTACCTTGTCAAAAGCCTTGTTGAAATTCATGTAGGCTGTAGCAGATATGCTAACCTCATCAACCTTCTGTTATGTCCTCAAAATGAAACAATCAAGTTAGTCAGACGTGATCTTCCTTTCAAAATCTTATGTTGACTATCCTTGAATCATCCATGTCCATTTTTTAAAATAAAATTATTTTTTGTTCTCCTTTTCCACATTTTCTTCAAGACTTACACCCACCAACAAACAGTAAACGGTAGCGAATACAATGTCAATCCCCTTATCAACAACAACGATCCCATCCTCCCACCAACCCCGAAACAACAGCCCGCATGACAACATAAACATCAAATAAAAAACAAAAAGGAATCAGGAATCGCCCATGGTCACCATTAATATATATAGTCCACCCCCCCCCCCCACCCCCAGCACCCCCTGCTAATATTCAAGGCCATCCAATCCTCGAAAGTGTACAATAAATGAAACCCACGAATTGTAGAACCCCCACCCCCCTCCCAGACTCCTCCCCTCCACTTCCTCTCAAAAACACCTCACCCAGTATCGGTCCCCTCCCCCAAATTTTCACCCCAGCTAGGCTCATCGAAACCTGTTCTACCAGGCTCTGATGGCCGCAGCCCCTCCTCCCACCACACTCCCATTCACTGGTCAGTTTAAACCAGCCAGTGTGGAGGCCCCTGCCCCGGCCTCACTCCCGTCTAATCCCCTCCCCCCTATCCGGTCCCAGAAAAACAAAGATATCTCCTTTAACACACAAGCCCAGCATAAACACACAAGCCCCAAAGAACCATCATTGCAAAAGAAAATCCCAACTCTTACCTTGTCTAACGTCGACTGATTTAGCACATATACCAACATGCAGTGAAAAAATAAAGCTACATACACTCCTACAAAAGCTCTATACTCAGTACAAGACCAATCCTCGGTCCCATTTCTCAATTCTGCCCCAGTCCATCTGACTTCACAAACACCTCTGCCGCTTCCACCATCTCAAAATAAAAGTCTTTGGATTTGTAGGTCACCCTCAACTTAGCTGGGTACACTATGCCGCACCGCACCCTCCTGTTATACAGTGTCACCTTCACTCGGCCGAAGGCCACCCACCTCCTCGCCAACTCCACAGTAAAGTCCTGGTATATGCGTGTACCAGCTCCAGCCCACTGCACCTCCTGCTTCTGCTTTGCCCCGCACAGGACTTTCTCCTTCACACGGTACCTACGGAAACAAATAGTCACTGCTCCTGTCGGCTCATTCGCCTTTGGTATAGGCCTCCACGTCCTATCAGTCCGATCCAGTTCGTACCCAGAGAGATTGTACCCCTCCCCCAACAGCTCCACCAACATCTTGGCAAAATACTCCGTCGGCCTCAGGCTCTTCACCCCTTCGGGCAGACTCACGATCCTCAGGTTTTGCCGCCTAGATCTGTTTTCCTAGTCCTCCATTTTGGCTTGCAGACCCTTGTTGGTCTCCACCACCCTCCGCAGCTCCTTACCCATTGAAGTGAGTTGATCACTATGTTGCGACAATGCCTCTTGCACTTCCTTCGGTGTCTCACCCTGCTCCCGCACCTCGGCCGATGTTCTCGATACCGCCGCCCTCACCGGGGCAATTGCCTCCTCTACCAGCACCTTCAATGCTGCCACCATCTCCTTCCTCATCGCTTCCATGTGCTTTGTGAACTCTTTTTCAAGTTCCATGACCATCACCTCAGTCATCTTTTCTGCCGTGAGCAGTACGGCCTCACCCGGCGACCCAGCCTCTGCCTTCCTTCCAGTTCCTGAACTGACCTTTCCACTCGACGGCAAACCTTCATTAGTCCCCTTCTTCACTGGCGTTTTCCTTTGGATTTTGGACATCTTTCTTCCTTATGTCTTCCAGCACTTACTGAATCAAAAATTGCCCCTGGGACCGGGCATTAAATTCTAAAAAATCAAGCCTCGAGCAGGAGCCATCCAGGGTGCGACCTCCTCCTACATGCCGCCACCAGAAGTCATCCATGCCCATTTAAAGAACAATTTATACTGTCTCTTGACACTTTTTCCAATAATTTCCCCAACACTGAAGTTAGGCTGCTAATCAGTAATTACTCAAGCTATCCCTTCATACCTTTTTGAAAAATAGGTACACTCTGACCAGTTCTTCAGTCACAACTTAGAAAGTTATAGCTTTGGGCAGAAATATTCACTCAGGTTTTGCTGTTAATTGGATTCATTCGTGCACAAGCAGTTAAAAAAAATTTGCTGGTCAGTGCTGATGATGATGATGTAAATGAGGGCAATCGGCCATCCAGGACCTTGCAACAATGGGACAAACAGTGTGGGTGAAATTTCTACAAAAGCACCTTTTTTTCTGGGAAGCCCTGTGTTGCTAATCTCCTCAGTACAGCTCGCGTGGCATGCCCTCTTGAGAAGGACATCCGCTGTGTGTGCCAGTAGTCTATGAAGGAGCACGACCCTAATGTCACACAGCCCAGCTGGTTGATGAGGCATCAGAATATCTAGTTTAGGCCAGAACTTTATGGATCATTTTGAAAATAAGTGCTAAATTACAAAATGGGCTCCACACTAGTGCTATTTAAAGGAACAGGCACCCAAACCATAAGCATGGTAATTTATAAGCCCCTCTGCTATTACAAAGTATGGAAACATCCTGGAGGGTTAGAGGCGTTGTTCTTGGAATTGCCAGAGAATATTGCTGCAACCTCACAGGGAGTGCTGAGGATTGGATAACCTGCCCAAAGAAATGCTGTAATAGGTATGGTGGCAGCAGTGATTGTGCCTTTGTGACTTTGTGATAACACAACAGGGAGATAGAGCAAGAGGTTCAAGCTAACATCATCAGATTTGATTGTGGTATGAGGGTGTACTGAGTGTTGAGAAGAATTCATAAGGCAAGAACATACCATGATCCTCAATGTTTTCAGCTATGATGGATGCCACTTGCTCCTTCACAACTGGGCTAATGATCCTGAGAGCCATCTCCATCATAAATGTCTTTGCCTCCCACTGGTTCTGCCTTGCCACCTTGTTCTGATTGCATTGCCCTGTTGTTGTGTGATGTGCCTTTCACAGCTGAATAGCTGGAGCCACGTGGAGGCATTGAGGGCTGGGTATGTCTCTGGTAGTATTGGTAGTCATGTGAAGGCGAGGTGGCATATCCAGGTTTTAGCCTGGGTGTACGGGAGTGCTGCCGTGTGAGTGATGGGAATGTGGTGCATTGAACAACGTGAGAGGCTGGTGTTGCAGTGGATAGGAGATGTGATGATACAGCAATCACTTGAATTATATTGTACGAAGTCTTACAACACCAGGTTAAAGTCCAACAGGTTTGTTTCGATGTCACTAGCTTTCGGAGCGCTGCTCCTTCCTCAGGTGAATGAAGAGGTCTGTTCCAGAAACACATATATAGACAAATTCAAAGATGCCAAACAATGCTTGGAATGCGAGCATTAGCAGGTGATTAAATCTTTACAGATCCAGAGATGGGGTAACCCCAGGTTAAAGAGGTGTGAATTGTGTCAAGCCAGGACAGTTGGTAGGATTTCGCAGGCCAGATGGTGGTTGATGAATGTAATGCGACATGAATCCCAGGTCCCGGTTGAGGCCGCACTCATGTTTGCGGAACTTGGCTATAAGTTTCTGCTCGGCGATTCTGCGTTGTCGCGGGTCCTGAAGGCCGCCTTGGAGAACGCTTACCCGGAGATCAGAGGCTGAATGCCCTTGACTGCTGAAGTGTTCCCCGACTGGAAGGGAACATTCCTGCCTGGTGATTGTTGCGCGATGTCCGTTCATTCGTTGTCGCAGCGTCTGCATGGTCTCGCCAATGTACCACGCTTCGGGACATCCTTTCCTGCAGCGTATGAGGTAGACAACGTTGGCCGAGTCGCACGAGTATGTACCGCGTACCTGGTGGGTGGTGTTCTCACGTGTAATAGTGGTATCCATGTCGATGATCTGGCACGTCTTGCAGAGATTGCAATGACAGGGTTGTGTGGTGTCGTGGTCGCTGTTCTGAAGACTGGGTAGTTTGCTGCAAACAATGGTTCGTTTGAGGTTGCGCGGTTGTTTGAAGGCAAGTAGTGGGGGTGTGGGGATGACCTTGGCAAGATGTTCATCGTCATCAATGACGTGTTGAAGGCTGTGAAGAAGATGACATAGTTTCTCCGCTCCGGGGAAGTACTGGACGACGAAGGGTATTCTGTCGGTTGTGTCCCGTGTTTGTCTTCTGAGGAGGTCGGTCCGGTTTTTCGCTGTGGCGCGTTGGAACTGTCGATCGATGAGTCGAGTGCCATATCCCGTTCGTACGAGGGCATCTTTCAACGTCTGTAGATGTCTGTTACGCTCCTCCTCGTCTGAGCAGATCCTGTGTATATGGAGCGCTTGTCCATAGGGGATGGCTTCTTTAATGTGTTTAGGGTGGAAGCTGGAGAAGTGGAGCATCATGAGGTTATCCGTAGGTTTGCGGTAAAGCGAAGTGCTGAGGTGACCGTCCTTGATGGAGACCAGTGTGTCCAAGAATGCAACTGATTTTGGAGAGTAGTCCATGGTGAGTCTGATGGTTGGATGGAACTTATTAATGTCATCGTGTAGTCGTTTCAGTGATTCTTCGCCGTGGGTCCAAAGGAAAAAAATGTCATCGATGTATCTGGTGTATAACATCGGTTGAAGGTCCTGTGCGGTGAGTAGGTCCTGTTCAAACTTGTGCATGAAGATGTTGGCGTATTGGGGTGCGAATTTGGTCCCCATGGCTGTTCCATGCGTCTGGATGAAGAACTTGTTGTCGAAGGTGAAGACGTTGTGATCCAGAATGAAGCGGATGAGTTGCAGAATTGCGTCTGGAGATTGGCAGTTGTCGGTGTTGAGTACTGAGGCTGTTGCAGCAATGCCGTCGTCATGGGGGATGCTGGTGTAGAGTGCCGAGACGTCCATTGTGACGAGGAATGTTCCTGGTTCAACTGGTCCATGGGTGCTGAGTTTCTGTAGGAAGTCCGTCGTGTCGCGACAGAAGCTGGGTGTACCTTGTACGATGGGTTTCAAGATGCCCTCGATGTAGCCAGAGAGGTTCTCACACAGGGTCCCATTGCCTGAAACGATAGGGCGGCCTGGTGTGTTGGCCTTATGTATTTTCGGGAGGCAGTAGAGATCTCCAATGCGGGGAGTAAGTGGGATGAGAGCACGTAGGGTGCTCTGAAGATCTGGATCCAAGGTCTTGATCAGTCTGTTAAGTTGGCGGATGTGTTCCTTGGTCGGATCTGCGGGTAACTGTCTGTAGTGTTCTTGGTTGTTCAGTTGTCGGTATACTTCTTTGCAGTAGTCCGTTCTGTTCAGTATGACAGTGGCCCCTCCTTTGTCTGCTGGTTTGATGACGATGCTGCGGTTGGTCTTGAGAGTGCGGATGGCATTGCGTTGTGCTTGGGTGACGTTCGGGGCTGTCTTGTGAATTCGACTGATGAATCTGGCATTGACGCAACTCCTGACGGCTTGAGCATACATGTCGAGTCTAAGGCAGCGGCCTTCCGGAGGGGTCCAATTCGACTCTTTCCTCTTCGGTTGCCGCACCGCAGATCTCTCGGTCTGCTGTTCCGGTTCATTGGTAGTCTGCTTGGGTTCGCTGTTGGCCTCTTGGGGTCTGTGGAAGAATTCCCGGAGCCTCATTCGCCTGATGAATTCCTCCATGTCTGCCGCGAGACTGATGGGGTCCATTTTGGTGGTGGTGCAGAAATTGAGCCCTCTGCTGAGGACTTCGATTTCGTCTGGTTGAAGGGTGTAGTCTGATAAGTTGACAATAGATTTCCCTGTATTGTTTTCTACTGTGACACCGGGGGTGGCTTGGTTGCTGCCGGTGGTGATGCCAAGTTTCTCAAGCTTTCTGTTCTTGGTGTGCATATAGGTGGCATAGTATTATTGTCTCATCTGTTTGGCGGTGTTCCGCAGCTGGTCTGCTGCATCCTGAGTGCAAGTTGAGAATATGGCCTCTATCTTGGTTTCCAGGTTGCGTCGTCTGCTGTAGAGCTGGTGTACGAGGTGGTTGAGGAGTGTGAGAGAGGTGCGACGGCCGAGTCTCTCAGCGAAGTCTGTGTTGTAGGTCGACTTGAGTGGGTTTGTGATCTGTAGCCCTTTCGGGATCTTGTCTGCTTTCTTGCATCTTTGTAGAAACTTAATGTCAGTGTCTATATGCGCGATCTTCCTGGAGATCCTCTCCACTTTGAGCCGGCAGTTTGCGGTGTCGTTGGTAGCCATGATGTGGAGATGCCGGCGTTGGACTGGGGTGAGCACAGTACGAAGTCTTACAACACCAGGTTAAAGTCCAACAGGTTTGTTTCAATGTCACTAGCTTTCGGAGCGATGCTCCTTCCTCAGGTGAATGAAGAGGTCTGTTCCAGAAACACATATATAGACAAATTCACAGATGCCAAACAATGCTTGGAATGCGAGCATTAGCAGGTGATTAAATCTTTACAGATCCAGAGATGGGGTAACCCCAGGTTAAAGAGGTGTGAATTGTACCAAGCCAGGACAGTTGGCAGGATTTCGCAGGCCAGATGGTGGGGGATGAATGTAATGCGACATGGACCCTGTGTGAGAACCTCTCTGGCTACATCGAGGGCATCTTGAAACCCATCGTACAAGGTACACCCAGCTTCTGTCGCGACACGACGGACTTCCTACAGAAACTCAGCACCCATGGACCAGTTGAACCAGGAACATTTCTCGTCACAATGGACGTCTCGGCACTCTACACCAGCATCCCCCATGACGACGGCATTGCTGCAACAGCCTCAGTACTCAACACCGACAACTGCCAATCTCCAGACGCAATTCTGCAACTCATCCGCTTCATTCTGGATCACAACGTCTTCACCTTCGACAACAAGTTCTTCATCCAGACGCATGGAACAGCCATGGGGACCAAATTCGCACCCCAATACGCCAACATCTTCATGCACAAGTTTGAACAGGACCTACTCACCGCACAGGACCTTCAACCGATGTTATACACCAGATACATCGATGACATTTTTTTCCTTTGGACCCACGGCGAAGAATCACTGAAACGACTACACGATGACATTAATAAGTTCCATCCAACCATCAGACTCACCATGGACTACTCTCCAAAATCAGTTGCATTCTTGGACACACTGGTCTCCATCAAGGACGGTCACCTCAGCACTTCGCTTTACCGCAAACCTACGGATAACCTCATGATGCTCTACTTCTCCAGCTTCCACCCTAAACACATTAAAGAAGCCATCCCCTATGGACAAGCGCTCCATATACACAGGATCTGCTCAGACGAGGAGGAGCGTAACAGACATCTACAGACGTTGAAAGATGCCCTCGTACGAACGGGATATGGCACTCGACTCATCGATCGACAGTTCCAACGCGCCACAGCGAAAAACCGGACCGACCTCCTCAGAAGACAAACACGGGACACAACCGACAGAATACCCTTCGTCGTCCAGTACTTCCCCGGAGCGGAGAAACTACGTCATCTTCTTCACAGCCTTCAACACGTCATTGATGACGATGAACATCTTGCCAAGGTCATCCCCACACCCCCACTACTTGCCTTCAAACAACCGCGCAACCTCAAACGAACCATTGTTTGCAGCAAACTACCCAGTCTTCAGAACAGCGACCACGACACCACACAACCCTGTCATGGCAATCTCTGCAATGCGTGCCAGATCATCGACATGGATACCACTATTACACGTGAGAACACCACCCACCAGGTACGCGGTACATACTCGTGCGACTCGGCCAACGTTGTCTACCTCATACGCTGCAGGAAAGGATGTCCCGAAGCGTGGTACATTGGCGAGACCATGCAGACGCTGCGACAACGAATGAACGGACATCGCGCAACAATCACCAGGCAGGAATGTTCCCTTCCAGTCGGGGAACACTTCAGCAGTCAAGGGCATTCAGCCTCTGATCTCCGGGTAAGCGTTCTCCAAGGCGGCCTTCAGGACCCGCGACAACGCAGAATCGCCGAGCAGAAACTTATAGCCAAGTTCCGCACACATGAGTGCGGCCTCAACCGGGACCTGGGATTCATGTCGCATTACATTCATCCCCCACCATCTGGCCTGCAAAATCCTACCAACTGTCCTGGCTTGGTACAATTCACACCTCTTTAACCTGGGGTTACCCCATCTCTGGATCTGTAAAGATTTAATCACCTGCTAATGCTCGCATTCCAAGCATTGTTTGGCATCTTTGAATTTGTCTATATATGTGTTTCTGGAACAGACCTCTTCATTCACCTGAGGAAGGAGCAGCGCCTCAAAAGCTAGTGACATCGAAACAAACCTGTTGGACTTTAACCTGGTGTTGTAAGACTTCGTACTCTGCTCACCCCAGTCCAACACCGGCATCTCCACATCTTGAATTATATTATTAGACTTCTTGTGGCACTATTTTCAATCATCCAGTCGAGACTTCTCCCTGGCCACCTGCTCTCATTCCCTCCAGAGGTTTCTCATCCTTAAAGGTCCTCTTCAACCCACCTCCCCCCCACCCGGTCTCTCAGCTCTTGCAGACTTCCAGTACTAATGTCTCCAACATCATATCCATCCCCCAGAACCTTCTGTCGGCTCTGGTATTCCATTTCCAGACTTAAAATTCCAGCAACAATGTTAAAAGCACAATGACTGTTCCACTACTCTGTTGAGAGCAAAGCGGGAACCAGCAATGAGGAACCCACTGAGCCCCACATGATAATCACGGTAAAGTAAAGTTGCAGAGTCAGCTCACCTCTTTTTGAGAGACAGAGCTACTGCTGCTGCTTTAACGTGTGGACCATCACACCTCAGGTAAGGGGTAAGGTTGAAAAGGCAGAGCTTTCATGAATAACGTCAGCCAGTAGGGGAATTAAGCCCACACTGTTGGCCTCGCTCTGCATCACAAACCAGCTGTCCACCCAACTGAGGTAAACAATTGACCTGGAGGGAGAACCAAAATAACATGCTGCCCACCACCAATGGAACTGACATAGTGAGCCCTCCATCCAGAAACAGAGAAGACTAATTTTTGCCTTATATCTCCATAATCAATTAGAGTTCATGATTGAGAGATAACAGAGAAGGCGCCTAAATTAGAGTGGGTGAATTTAATGTCAAATTAGACACAGAAAGATAAATGAATTATGGGAAAGATTGGATTGAAAGGGAAAAGTGACAGAAAGTAAGTGTAAAAATAAAAATTACAACTTGACTCTTTGTGGTAATACCAGGTATTGCAGTACCTGAGAGGTGGATGACCATTGGCTAGACCTAGGAGTCTATCATTGGCTAACGTACATAGCTCCGCCCTGAGAGGCGGGGTATAAGAACCAATGCCGTCCCAGCAGCCTTCACTTTCTGTATCGAAGCTGCTGGGTACAGTTCTAGCTGATTAAAGCCTATTAGTTATGACTCACCTTGTCTCGAGAGTAATTGATTGTGCATCACTCTTTAAATTCTCCTAAAATAATTCACAATTTGAAGAAATTGGACTTTTAATCATTTACTTTCTGGGTAAAGAGAGGTTGCTTGACAATGATCAACAATTCTCATATCATTAAGTGAGTACCTTTGCTGTTGATTACTAGGTCTTGCTATGGCAAATTTAATGGGCATTTAATGTGCAAATGCAGCACCTCCATGAATCTGATGGGAAAGCATGAGATGTTGTTTTCCCAAAGCTAACGTGGAGCAGTGCGTTTAGTCAGCAACTGATGCTGATTCACAATTCTTCCTTGCCACCAAGTTGTTAGTTGTCCTCATTAATAACGATGGGCATCCGTCATTCCTTCAACTAGATATGCAATATTAGGCCTAAGTCTTGGCTTTTGGCAGAGGCCGAGAGCTTTTCAAGTCAAAACTTTAACAGAGGCATTAAGGACACAAGTAGCAATTTAAAAAATACATATTTAATTATGTTTATGTAATTTTTTTTTAAATGTGTAAATTGTATTGTGGACATTAGTCACCCAACTGATATCTTGAAACCCCAGCAGACTGGAGATGAAAAATAAAACGTTGATTTAAAAATGCACGTCGCTAAAAAAAAACGTTATTAAAGGGGATGTTTTCCAGGAAGTGTTTGATTTGCTTGTAACGCATTGAGGGATTTAATTTTCCCCGGTCAAAAAACTTTGTAAACTTTTCCAGGGGACCACCCTTGGCGGGGGCACTTGGCGGCCATCCCTGGGACACTTTTTGCACCTCCGTGTGCAGGAAGGGGCGCCGGGGAAGCGCTGGGCCTTTCCCCCCCTCATGGACTTTATCAGATTCGCTTGGTCTGGGGCAAGTCACTGCTCCCCTTTCTGCGTTGCCCAGTTGGCGCTGGCGCTCCGTTGTCATCCTTCCCCTGCAGAGAGGTTGCTCTCTAACTTGAACTGGGTGTTTTGACAGATGGAAAGTAAACTAAGCTGGGCGTCAGCAGCTGTCATTTCAGGTCATGTAATTCGGAATATTCAACGGGAAAGAGGGAGCGAGCCCTGGCTCTGATCAGGAGCAGCATGGTACAGTTACTGCCATTCTTTAAATTGTGTTTGTGGGTTTAGTATGCATTATTGTATTTTTAGAAAGGATTTCCAGAGGGATTACGCTTTGTTATGTTCAGCTCCCTTAGGAAGATAAATATTGTTGCAGGAAAGTGACGAATGTATTGAGCTACCAAGGAGGTTGGAAGAAGGATTCCAAACATGGTCACGATGTGTGCTAAACTGGTACATTGTCTTCACCTGAGGTGAGATTTATTGCTTTCAGAATGTTCGCATAGCCACATTCTCTTTGTTGCATCGATACTTATTCCCTGCCTTGTTGTCATGATGTTGTTTGGACACTGACAGCACTCGTGTGGGTTGAAATTTGGATCTGTAACCCAAACGAACAGGGGACATTGGGCGCTTTGTGAAATGTGAATGATCTACTGCCGATGTTTAGGGGTGCGGTCCATTTTGCAGCTTCAACTGTTTCCTCTACCATCGTTTACCCAATGTTGCTGTGATTGTTTTTCTGTAACTACGTTGACGTATCAAAACTACATGGGAGAAAGTTACTGAAGGGTAGATGTTTATAAAAGGGGGGTTGATAAAATGGGGCACAATGTAGGGATTGAAAATAATATATCATTGCAAACACATAATTGTAATAGGATTTAACTTGACTGCATGCATTTTGCACTGATCTTTCTATAAGCCATAGTGCCCTTGTATATGGGAATTTCTGAACTGATATGGGATACTTGCCTTTATTAGCTGAGGCATAGTATATACGGGCAGGGAGATTATGATAGAGCTGTATAAAACAATCGTTAGGCCACAGCTAGAGTACTGTGTGCAGTTCTGGTCGCCACACTATAGGAAGGGTGTGACTACACTCGAAAGGGCGCAGAGGAGATTCACCGTTTGGTGCCTAGGCTGAAGGGTTTCGGCTATCAAGAGAGGCTGGTCAGGCTGGGGTCGTTCGCTTTAGAGCAGAGAAGGCTGGGGGACGGGGGGGTTTGAATGAGGTGTGCAAAATTATGAAAGACATAGATAGGATGGATAGGAAGGAAATTTTTCCCTTAGTTGAGGGTTAATGAGGAGGGGGAGGCTCAAATTTAAGGTGAGGGGCAGGAGATTTAGAGGGGATTTGAGGAAAAACTTTTCACCCAGAGAGTGGTGGGAATCTGGAACCCACTGCCTATAATGGTGGTAGAGGTGGTAACCCTCACAATGTTTAAGGATTTAGAGCATATACAGCTATGGACCAAGTGCTGGAGAATGGGATCAGAATAGATAGCTTGATGGCCGGCACAGGCACGATGGGATGAAGGGCTTCTTTCTGTACTGGAGAATCTGACTTTATGATTGTATGTGATATTAAAAGGTTGGAAATCTAAAATAAAAACAGTTAGGCATGCTCAATAGATTGATCAGTAAATAGAAGACAAAAATAAAACAGTAGAAATTCCATCTCTTATGCAGCACTTGTACAAAACTCAGAGAGTGGACTGTAGCAGAGGATTGTACACCCTTGACCAACTCCTGGTCAGTGGAACAGCAATGGCACTTGCTTCTGCCATCAGATCAGTCTACGCATGAAGTGACTGCAAACTCCATGGTTGGAATGTTGCTTTCATTCCCCCTCGGAGTTGGCTGCAGTGAGACCCAGCGGTGCAGTTAAGGATAATAATAATCTTTATTGTCACAAGTAGGCTTACATTAACACTGCAATGAAGTTACTGTGAAAAGCCCCTAGTCGCCACATTCTGGCGCCTGTTTGGGTACATTGAGGGAGAATTCAGAATGTCCAATTCGCCTAACAGCACGTCTTTTGGGACTTGTGGGAGGAAACCGGAGCACCAAGAGAAAACCCACACAGACACAGAGAGAATGTGCAGACTCTGCACAGACAGTGACCCAGCAGGGAATCGAACCTGGGACCCTGGCGCTGTGAAGCCACAGTGCTAATCACTGTGTTACCATGCTGTCCACATAGGTGAAAACATCAGGCAGATGTGTTACGGCATCCAGCCAATGCATCGGAAAAGCTGTGGAAACCAGTCTGCTGAACTAAAAAGGGAAATCAGATTGAAAAATTACATATTTGAAAATGTAAACCCATTTTTCAAAGGCACAATAATTTTGATCAGGACCATTTTCACACTTGCATTTTATTCATTAATGGGATGGTGGTGTCACTGTCTAAGCCAACATTTTTATTGTCCGTCTAGAATTGAGACGGTGGTGGTGAGCCACCTCTTTGCAATCCATGTGTAGGTTCAGCAACAGTGCTGTTAGGAATGGCGTTCCAGGCTTTTGACCCAGTCAGTTTTGAGGAAGAAAAATAATTTTTACAAGTATAATCCATTGAAATATTTACAAAGTCTAATGAACCATGCTAAAAAGTCCTACATGTTACTTTTAAGTAAGATTTACTGATGTTTCATGTTGACCTATTTATCTGACTTGTAAAAGCCTTGTTTAAAAATTGATTATATTAAAACAATTAAAAAGTGTGATTAAATCTTCTTAAAACTTCGAAAAAGTCAGCAATTTACGTATAAAGCTTGGATGTGCACCTGACCCGGGGAAGGATGTAAAATTGCGTGAGAAGACATTCGGCGCGCGTCCTGATGTCATTGTGCTCTTGTGCATTATTTCAGTCGGCGGGTGCATGCAAGTTAAAAGCACACCCGCCGACAATCAAGAAGCCAATTTAAATTAATTAAACAGCAGTTGACTGGGACTTTACATTGCCTGCATGTCTTTATAGTTGGCAGGTGGGTCAATTGGCAAGGCTGCCTTTATGTTTAAGCTGCAACCTTGATGGCAAGTGTCATCGCTGTACCACTGACCAGGAGTTGCACAAGGGTGTGCAATCCTCTGCTACAGTCCACTCTCTGAGTTTTATATAAGTGCAGCATGGTAGCACAGTGGTTAGCACAGTTTCTTCACAGCTCCAGGGTCCCAGGTTCGATTCCCGGCTTGGGTCACTGTCTGTGCGGAGTCTGCACGTTCTCCCCGTGTCTGCGTAGGTTTCCACGGGCGCTCCGGTTTCCTCCCACAGTCCAAAGATGTACAGGTTAGGTGGATTGAGTATGTGAATTGCCCTTGGTGTCCAAAAAAGGTTAGGTGGGGTTACGGGGATAGGGTGGAAGTGTGGGGATAGGGTGGAGGTGTGGGCTTGGGTAGGGTGCTCTTTTCAAGGGCCGGTGCAGACCCGATGGGCTGAATGGCCTCCTTCTGCACTGTAAATTCTATGATTCTATAAGAGGTGGAATTTCTACTCTGTTTCATCGATGGGATGATATGTCAGGGCTCAAATAAAATTAACCAATGTGTCTGGGGACTGAGGACTGTGTGTGATTGGGCTGCCTAGACATCCGTGGCATAGTTGTAACATTGATTTTTATTTTTCGTGGGTCAGCAGCTCCCTGAGACTGTGTTCCTGAGGGAGTACAGTGGAAACACCAGCCCTCATGCTCTATTTTCCCCATACTTACACTCTTCCCACCTTCCCTCGCAGGTCTTAGTCTTTATCAGAGTTTGTTTCCCGCTTGATGGCTGTTTATAGGCTGGCCAACGGAAAATTGCACTCCACAGCCAACCACAGCCAGAAAACCATTTCACGCTCTCTTCCAGGCCTGCTGAATGTGCACACCTGACAGACCAAAAAATCAGACCAATGTTCTGAAAAAAAATCAATCATTTTTAACATTTAAAAGATCTTTTCTGGTGTGACCCTTCTCATTAAGCACTTACAAATTGATAGGACGCCCATTACATCTGGAAATATCAGGACTACATTTTTAAATGTAAATAATACATAATTAGTGAGAAAGTAGTCCAAATTCATGCTGCTTCCATATTAACCATTTTCTGTTTGGCAAACTTCAAGCAAATCCTGGTGTTGAAGCAGGTCTCTGAGAAGAGAACAGATACTGTGGCCAGAATTTTCCAACTCCCATCCCCCCACCCCCATCCTCCACCACGGGTTCCCTACAGCGGGCCGGTGAGCTATTGAGATCCCCGTTCACATCAGTGGGATTGGAAGATCCCACCAGCATAAAGGGCTATACAATTCTGGCCTGTGTTACTGTGTGTGTTATACAGTTTAAAGGAAAGAACACTGAGTACAGGAAGAGTGAGAGACTTTGAATTTGCCAATACCCATTGCTGCTGTTTGAAGCGGTGCCAAAACCCACTAGTTCATTTTAAGCGATGGGAGGAGAGAGTCTCTCGCGTTTGTGGTCGAGTGCATTGCCAGTGGTAACAATGTCCGTGACCGTGAACTTCAGATGTAATATGGCTGCTAGAGAAAAAAACTCAAGTGACCAAAGTGATTGGGTGGGCAATGAGAGATTCTACAAAACAAAGGCTGAGTTAGAAAGGCTACGAGATTACATGAGATATCCTATTTCTGCAGGATGTAATGTGTGTGTTTGTAACTACATAAGGCGTATCTTTATTGCATCGACTATTGAGAGCAAAGTTGACCTTTTTATTTGAGATATCCTCCAACTGTTAATTAGTGTTGATTTCAGTTGGTTTGTTACAGCAAAAGTTTTAAAAGTGAAATCCTGTCCAACGGTTTCCTTTCTTTTCAAAAAGTTATCAATATCTTCAGGGATTGTAACAATCTATGAATGGCAGGTGCTGAATGTGTTATCATTATTAGCACCACAAAATCGGGTCATTGCCATGAAAATGTAGGTGATTGCCTATAGCTATATTTCGGCTGTGAATCCAAGCAGCGTGCAAAACATCTCGAAGAATGACAGTGCCACAACTGTTCTTCACCAGTGGAAGAAAACTGGAAAATTAAGAGTTATTGAGGAAGAAGTGAATATTTTATCTCCAAAATCAAAAGCACTGGAATCTTACGAAATTATTTTATAGTGTCAAGGCTCAGACTGAAAACCGGCATATTGCATTTCACTCCAGAGCTGGAGTGGGGTTTACACTGTCACTCTGGCAGGGCCTGATAGAGCCGGCACACAACACCACAGACACTCCCCCCACACAACCGCGGAAGTATCTCCGGTGTTCACTGCCCATTCCTCCATGCCTACAAGTTCCTCCCTCACTACCCACTGTTCCCCCCGCCAAAAAAACACGAATGACTGGAACCGCCCCCCCCCCCCCCATGAGTATTGCACAAGGGCCCACCCTGGCAGTGCTCCCTAGCACAGATTGGTATTGTGAGGTTGGCACTGCTGTGTTAGCATTTCTAGGTTGGTAGTGCCAACTGGCAGTGCCAACATGTGCCAGGGCAGTGTCAGAAGGCAGTACCAAGTGGCAGTGTCCCCAGCCATGTCCTTCTCCCCTCGCCCTTCCTCTCTGGGGGCTATACTTCCTTTGCTCCCCCAGCACTATCCCTTCAACCTAATCCCCTTATTAAAAAGCTGCTGTAAGCTTCGCCGACTTGACCTCACATTGACAAGTTATGAATATTTAATGAGGGGTTGAGCCAAGTGGCAGGGGACCCGCTAATTATGGTGAAATTTATTATAATTAATTGAAATGGGTTTCCAGCCCTTTGAGGGCGTAAACCTCATAGCTTTGGGAAAGGCAAGGCTGGATTTACCGTTTTTGAGGCTAAGTGCGGAGGATCTGTGGTATTTTACGTTTAAAAAATGGGCGGCGGCCTCTCACCGATCCTGCGACCGGTAAGGGACTAGCAGCCACACCGCGTAAAACACCCAGCTCCACGATATAAACGGCCAGAGAATGGCTGGGTCCGTAGCCGCGCATGCGCACGACGACCACCTGCAGCCGTCATGCCATAAAACATGGCGCCAGCCGTGCATGGACCCGACCTGCCAAATAGTACCCCACTGGCCACCCACTAGCCACCTCATGGCCACCTCCCACCAGTCCCATCAGCGCTCGCGGAAACCCCCCCGGCCAGCAGCACGGCTCCCGCCCGACTGTGGCGGCACTGGACACAGTCTGCAGCTGCCATGCAGGGTTCCCGACCGCTGAGACCACACGTCAACCGCGCGTCGGGAACTTAGTTAATTGGGGGAGGGCCTTCAGATGACGCGCTAAGGCCGTCCCAATGGCATGTGACGCGTGACACGACGATGCATTTTCAGAGGTGTCGGAGCATACAAAACCTGTGTCAAACAGGCGCCATCCCCGATTTCGGAGTCAAAAGTGATTCTCCGCCCGATCCCGATTACGAAATCGGCGTCGGGGAAAGGTGAATCTCGTCCAATCTCCGCAGAGAGAATCGCATTTCCTGATTCTCTCCGGATTCTCAGCCAGCGATCACCGTTCTCTCTGACAGCGATCACAGGCTGAAAATCGCTTCATATATATTTGCTCTTGAGGACTATAACAATGATTTCTAAATTATTCTCAAAAATGTGTTGACTCAAGTGCCATATGCAGTAATGCACAATTTGTGAAACAACATCTCTATGAATTTGTAAGCTGATGAAAGAATTGCAAAAATAGGTTTGTGAATTGTTGCTCTGTTTTGCTTTATTTCAGTGTACGATTCTCCCATGGCCCAGTTTACCCATTTGGTTACTTTGTGCTGCTCTGTTATGTTTATTCTCTTGTGATCTTCTAAGTTTATAAAGTGGATGGATTCTGGAAGTGATAAAATCTAATCAGTAATAGTCTCTACCGAATGACAACTCAGCAAGTTACCATAATGTTTTCTCTCCATTTATACTTAGTAAAACAAGGTAATGAGCTTCCTGTCTTCCCAACCCACACCCATTTACACAGAGTTGCTTTGTTTAGCACTATTTTCCAAAACTCTAAACAATGTGGGAATGCAGGCTGATGCACGATCAATTGCACAAAGACTAAAGTTGGGTACAACTGTGGCTTTATTACAGTCAGATGTGTGGCCTCCTGCTGCAGCTGGCGAAATGGCAGGACACTGGAGGTCATATATATTTATACAGTTGTCCGTGGGCGGAGCCAGCCGGCAGGAGCTACCGGCGAACCTGTAGTGCAGGTCCTACCTTACATCTCCTATTACTGTGGTTCACCACATTCACCCCCTATTAAAAATGAGTCCGGCGGGGGTGATGTGAAACTATATACAATTAGTGCAATTATGTACAGTGGTAGGGAAAGAAAAGTCCATGTTGACGGTCCGGAGTCCGTCAAAGGTTCAGCCGGTCCGTTGCTTTGGTGCTTCGTTGGGAGCGGCGTAACAGTGTCGGCAAAGTCGGTGCTGGTGGTGGTGGAGGTGGCACCGATGGCGGTGGTGGCGGTGCTAATGCTGGCCAGTCATCGGGGAACTCCAGGAGCATGCCAAAGTCCTCTTTGTCCTCTTGTGCGGAAAAGTGTGGGGGGGGGGGTGGTCTGTTGGGGTCAATATTGGTGGCACGGTGGGAGGTGGGGGGGGGGCGCATTGGTGGGGGGGGGTGTTTGGGTGGAACCTGACGGTGCCAGGTCCCTGAGTGAGACAGTATCTTGGCGGCCGTCGGGAAACTCAACGTAGGCATATTGAGGGTTGGCGTGGAGCAGGTGAACCCTGTCCACCAAGGGGTCCGCCTTGTGGAGTCGGGCGTGCCTATGGAGAAGGACCGGTCCTGGAGTAACGAGCCAAGTCGGGAGCGATACCCTGGATGTGGACTTCCTGGGGAAGGTAAAAACACGTTCATGGGGTGTGTTATTAGTGGCGGTGCACAATAATGACCGGATGGAGTGCAGAGCGTCAGGGAGGACCTCCTGCCAGCGAGAGGCTTGGAGGTTCCTGGACCGTAGGGCCAGCTGGACGGCCCTCCAAACCGTCCCATTCTCCTATTCTACTTGCCCGTTTCGCCGGGGGTTGTAGCTGGTCGTCCTGCTGGAGGCTATACCCCTGCTGAGCAGGACCTGACGCAGCTCATCGCTCATGAATGAGGATCCCCTGTCACTGTGGATGTAGGCGGGGAAACTGAACAGAGCGAAGATGGTGCTGAGGGCCTTGCTGATGGTGGCAGACGTCATATCGGGGCATGGGATGGCGAAGGGGAATCGGGAGTACTCATCGACCACGCTGAGAATGTACGTGTTACGGTCGGTGGAGGGGAGGGGCCCTTTGAAATCCACGCTGAGGCGTTCAAAGGGGCGGGAAGCCTTCACCAGGCGCGCACGGTCCGGCCGGTAGAAGTGCGGCTTGCATTCCGCACAGACCTGGCAGTCCCTGGTGACTGACCTTACTTCCTCGACGGAGTAGGGCAGATTGCGAGCTTTGACCAGATGGTACAATCGAGTGACCCCCGGGTGACAAAGGCTGTCGTGTAGGGCCCGGAGTTGGTCCACTTGTGCGCTGGCACATGTACCTCGGGAGAGGGCGTCTGGGGGCTCATTGAGTTTACCGGGGCGATACAAGACCTCGTAATTATAGGTGGAGAGCTCGATTCTCCACCGCAAGATTTTATCATTTTTGATCTTGCTCCGCTGTGTGTTATTGAACATGAAGGCTACCGACCGTTGGTCCATAAGGAGAGTTGATCTCTTACCGGCCAGGTAATGCCTCCAGTGTCGCACCGCTTCAACGATAGCTTGGTCTCTTTCTCGACGGAAGAGTGTCGAATTTCAGAGGCATGAAGGGTGCGGGAAAAGAATGCCACAGGCCTGCCTGCCTGGTTTAGAGTGGCGGCAAGGGCGACGTCTGAAGCGTCGCTTTCTACTTGGAAAGGCAGTGACTCGTCCACTGCGCACATCCCGGCCTTGGCGATGTCTGCTCTGATGCAGGCGAAAGCATGTTGTGCCTCGGCCGCAAGGCGGAATTGGGTGGACTGAATGAGTGGGCGGGCCTTGTCCGCATTGTTTGGGACCCACTGAGCGTAGTAGGAAAAGAACCCCAGGCAGCGTTTGAGGGCCTTGGGGCAGTGGGGGAGGGGAAGTTCCATGAGGGGGCGCATGCGCTCAGGGTCGGGCCCGAGAAGTTCGTTTTGGACTTGTGGTATTATCAGGTATTACAGTACCTAAGAGGCTGAAGACCATTGGTTAAACCTAGGAGTTTACCATTGGCTGTTGGTACATAGCTCCGCCTTGACGGGCGGGTTATAAGAACTGGTGCCGTCCCAGCAGCCCTCACTTTCTGTACCGAAGCTGCTGGGGAACAGTTCTCATCGATTAAAGCCTTCAGTTATGTTACAACCTCGTCTTTGAGTTTAATTGATCGTGCATCAATTTAATCGACTAGACTTAAGCTGAAAGAATGGATCTCCGAATCAAGCCGGAGTGTCTACAAGTCAGCCCCCATGCGGAGAACTCGGCGGCGATATTTAAGCACTGGCTGGCGTGCTTTAAAGGCTACCTCAAGACGGCTGGAGGCACCCCCTCAGGAGGACAGAAACTGCATCTCCTGCACTCGAGAGTAAGCCCTGAAATCTTCACCCTCATCGAGGAGGCGGAGGACAACGATGCTGCGAACGAACTGTTAAATGGACATTATATCCGCCCTGTAAACCAGGTCTACGCACGTCACCTGCTCGCAACTAAACGGCAAAGCCCCGGGGAATCGCTGGAGGACTTCTACCGTGCGCTATTGGTGCTGGGTAGAAACTGTGGCTGCCCGCAAGTTTCGGGCAGCGAGTACACGGAACTTCTAATCCGGGATGCCTTCGTAGCAGGTATGAGTTCCTCAGAGATCTGCAAAAGACTCTTAGAAAAGGACACCCTGGGACTGAGAGAGGCATGGGCCCTGGCAGGGTCCATGGATGTTGCCTCCAGAAACGCGCAGTCCTATGCACCCGACCGCGCGACGGCCCCCTGGGCTGCGTGGCATCCCGCAGCGGCAGCCCCACTGACCTTTCCCGTGTCCCCGCAGGCCTGTGCTGTAAGACAGCCCGCTAACTCCGTTGGGCCCCGCTGTTTCTTCTGCGGGCAGGCGAAGCATCTCTGCACGCGCTGCCCGGCCCGCACCTCCACCTGCAAAGGGTGCGGCAAGAAGGGCCATTTTGTGGGGGTCTGCCAAGCACGAGCCGTGGCCGCGGTCTCCAGCGACTCCGGACCGCCGCGGCAATCTTCCCCTCGGGCCCCAGGCGGCCAGCACTCACCACCACCCGCCTATCCTAGGGCCATGTCCGACCCACGGGCGCGGCCACCTTTCCCCTCGGACCCCACGCTGGATGGATGGGCGCCGTCATTTTGTCCATCCCCACTGCCATTTTGTCCATCCCCGACCACCATGTGCGATCCATGGGAGACGCTATCTTGGATGGGACCCCAGGCCCCCAGCATGGCCGACTACACGCTGCCCGATCACAACCCGCAACTGCTCCATCTGGCCTCGGTGACGCTGGACCAAAATCGACCTCGGACACGCGCAACTGCAATGACAACGGTGTTCATCAACGGCCACGAGACGTTTTGCCTGATCCACTCTGGGAGCACGGAGAGCTTTATACACCACGACACGGTAAGGCGCTGTTCACTTATTACCCACCCTGTAAACCAAAGAATCTCCCTGGCCTCCGGGTCACACTCGGTGGAGATAAAGGGGTTCTGCCGAGCAAACCTCACAGTCCAAGGCAGGAAATTCAACAATTTCCACCTTTATGTCCTGCCGCACCTCTGCGCGGCTACACTCCTGGGGTTGGACTTCCAATGTAACTTGCAAAGCCTGACCTTCAAATTCGTTGGCCCTATACCTCCCCTTACTGTCTGCGGCCTCGCGACCCTTAAGGTCGACCCGCCTTCCCTGTTTGCGAACCTCACCCCGGATTGCAAACCCATCGCCACCAGGAGCAGACGGTACATGTGCCACCGCACAAGGGGACCGCCTCCGAGCCCTCCACGAGGACCTCTGCCACCCGGGGGTCACTCATTTTTTCCACTTCAATAAGACCCGCAACCTGACCTACTCCATCGAGGAGGTCAGGACAGTCACCAGGGACTGCCAAATTTGCGCGGAGTGCAAACTGCACTTCTACCGGACAGAGAGGGCACACCTGATTAAGGCTTCCCGTCCCTTTGAATACCTCAGCATGGATTTCAAAGGCCCCCTCCCCTCCACCAACTGCTACACGTATTTCCTGAATGTGATTGACGAGTACTCCCGGTTCCCATTCGCCATCCCCTGCCCCGACATGACCGCAACCACCGTCATCAAGGCCCTCCAGGGTATCTTTACACTGTTCGGGTTCCCCGCATACATACACAGTGATATGGGGTCCTCCTTTATGAGCGACGGACTGCGTCAATTCCTGCTCAGCAAGGGCATTGGCTCAAGCAGGACGACCAGTTACAACCCCCGGGGAAATGGGCAGGTAGAGAGAGAGAGCGGAACGGTCTGGAAGATTGTTCTACTAGCCCTACGGTCCAGGAATCTCCCCGTCTCCCGCTGGCAAGAAGTCCTCCCAGAGGCCCTCCATGCCATCCGGTCGCTGCTCTGTACAACTACCAATCAGACACCTCATGAAAGTCTCCATGTCATCCCCAGGAAGTCCTCCTCCGGGACCTCGCTCCCAACCTGGCTAGCGACACCCGGACCCATCCTGCTTCGGAAGCACGTGCGGGCGCACAAGTCGGACCCGTTGGTCGAGAGGGTCCACCTGCTGCACGCTAACCCCCAGTACGCCTACGTGGCGTTCCCTGACGGTTGGCAAGATACAGTCTCCCTCCGGGACCTGGCGCCCGCCGGAACCCCACGTACACCCGAACCATTACCGCCCCTCCCCCCCCCCCCCGCCCCGCCACAGCACCTCACTGGAGGGTCAGTCCTCCTGCCACTCCTACCTAGGCCATCCCACCCACCGACGCCCTCTACAGGCGCCCCCCTCTCGGCCCAACCGTTGGCCCCACCAGTGCCGTCTAGGGGTGACGAAGCTGCAATGGAGACCAACGCCACGCTCCCGGAGTCGCAGACGTCCGGAACCCCACCAGAATCACCACCATAGCCCAGACGATCGAGGAGGACGACCTGGCCACCCGACTGACTGATTGTTTCACTGTAACTATAACCGGAAACGTACACTGAATGTATATATCTTCCATGCTTGTAAAATATTCTCGACAACTCTGTAAAGGGTATCACAGTACCTCCGTATCTGATCATACCATGTCGATGTAATTGTAACCACTGGCCACACCCCCCACCGGACTCTTTTTTTAACAGGGGGTCAATGTGGTATTATCAGGTATTACAATACCCAAGAGGCCAAAGACCATTGATTAAACCTAGGAGTTTACCACTGGATGTTGGTACGAAGCTCCGCCTTGATGGGCGGGGCATAAGAACCAGTGCCGTCCCAGCAGCCCTCACTTTCTGTACCGAAGCTGCTGGGGAACAGTTCTAGTCGATTAAAGCCTTCAGTTATGTTACAACCTCGTCTTTGAGTTTAATTGATCGTGCATCAGGACTATATAGCCGAGAATGGCTAACCGGGTTGTGCTGAACACACACTTCTCTTTGTTGTAGGTCAGGTTGAGAAGAGTGGCAGTGCAGAGGAATTTATCGAGGTTGGCATAGTGGTCCTGCTGGTCATGGCCGCAGATGGTGACAGTATCTAAGTACGGAAAGGTGGCCCGCAAACCGTACTGGTCAACCATTCGGTCCATCTCTCTTTGGAAGACCGAGACCCCATTTGTGACACCAAAAGGGACCCTAAGGAAGAGGTAGAGGCGACCGTCCACCTTGAAGGCCGTGTATGGCCGGCCTGACGTCCGGATGGGGAGCTGGTGATAGGCGGGTTTCAGGTCAATTGTTGAGAAGACCCGGTACTGCGCAATCTGATTGACCATATCAGATATGCGTGGGAGGGGGTACGCGTCGAGCTGCGTGTACCGATTGATGGTCTGGCTGTAGTCCACGACCATCCTGTGTTTGTCCCCAGTTTTAACCACTACCACTTGGGCTCTCCAGGGGCTGTTGCTGGCCTCGATAATACCCTCCTTAAGCAGCCGCTGGACTTCGGACCTGATGAAGGTCTTGTCCTGGGTAATGTACCGTCTGCTCCTAGTGGCAACGGGCTTGCAATCCGCAGTCAGATTGGCAAAAATGGAGGGGGGATCGACCTTGAGGGTCGCGAGGCCGCAAACGGTAAGGGGGGTAAGGGCCCGCCGAATTTGAGGGTGAGGCTCTGGAGGTTGCACTGGAAGTCCAGGCCCAACAGGTGTGCAGCGCAGAGATTAGGAAGGACATACAGGCGGAAGTTACTAAATTCTATGCCCTGGACCGTGAGGCTGACTGTACAAAAACCTCGGATCGGGACGGAGTGGGATCCGGAGGCTAGGGAGATCCTTTGATTGGCAGGGTGGACCGCGAGGGAGCAGCGCCTTACCGTATCTGGGTGAACGAAGCTTTCGGTGCCCCCGGAGTCCAGCAGGCACGAGGTCGCGTGGCCGTTGATTTTAACCGTCGTCGACGCGGTGGCCAGGTTGCGCGGGGGAGATTGGTCCAGCGTCATCGAAGCGAGCTGCGGAGGGCCATCGGATGCTTCGGGTGGTGAGCATGAGCGGTTCCGCTCTCGGGATGTCCGGAGACCCTGTGGGGGACAAGATGGTGGCGCCCATGGTGCGCACATTGTGGTGTCGGGACAAGATGGCGGCGCCCATGGTGCGCACATTGCGGGGTCGGGCCAAGATGCCGGCGCCCATGGTGCGCACATTGCGGGGTCGGGACATGATGGCGGCGCCTATTGGTCGCACATGGACCCGGGAGGAGAAGTTGGCGGCTCCCATTGTGCGTCTGGCGTGGGGGAGGGGGCGATAGTGGGCGCATTCGCAGTGACTGCGCGAGGCTGGCACACAGCCGCGAAGTGGCCCTTTTTACTGCAGGCTTTACAAACAGCAGTGCGGGCCGGGCAGTGTTGGCGGGGGTGCTTCTGCTGACCGTAGAAGTAGTAGCGGGGTCCGTGGATCGGTGTGCGGCGCAGGCGTATTGCGAAGGCAGGGCCCCGGCTGTGGAGGTCGTCGGCGGGGTCCAGGAGGGCTAGGATGTAGAAGGGTGGGCAGCGCGGCGGGAGGGTACGATTGTACGTTATAGGACGTGACAGTCATGGAGAGCGCCAAGGTTTTCGTCTCCGCCAGTTCGAGCGTGGCCCCTTCCAGCAGTCGTTCTCGGATGCGGTCCGACGCAATCCTCGTCACAAAGGCATCGCGCATGAGGAGATTCAAGTGTTAGGCGGCCATGACGGCCTGACAGTCACAGTCCCGGACGAGTGGGATTAGGGCCCGCCAGAAATCTTCGATGGACTCACCAGGTAGTTGCGAGCGGGTGGCAAGTACATGCCTGGCGAAGAGCGTGTTCGTCTTCTGCGCGTAGTGTTCATTGAGGAGTTTCATTGATTTTGTGTAATTCGTGGCGTCTTGGATCAACGGGGACGTTTATCTTCTGAGCCCCCGTTACATAAGAACATAAGAACTAGGAACAGGAGTAGGCCATCTGGCCCCTCGAGCCTGCTCCGCCATTCAATGAGATCATGGCTGATCTTTGTGGACTCAGCTCCACTCTCTGGCCCGTACACCATATCCCCGAATCCCTTTATTCTTTAGAAAGGTATCTATCTTTTTCTGAAAAACGTTTAAAGAAGGAGCCTCAACTGCTTCACTGGGCAAGGAATTCCAGAGATTCACAACCCTTTGGGTGAAGAAATTCCTCCTAAACTCGGTCCTAAATCTACTTCCCCTTATTTTGAGGCTATGCCCCCTAGTTCTGCTTTCCCCGACCAGTGGAAACAACCTGCCCGCATCTATCCTATCTATTCCCTTCATAATTTTATATGTTTCAATAAGATCCCCCCGCATCCTTCTAAACTCGAATGAGTACAGTCCCAATCTACTCAACCTCTCATCATAATCTAATCCCCTCAACTCTGGGATCAACGTAGTGAATCTCCTCTGCACTCCCTGCAGTGCCAATATGTCCTTTCTCAGGTAAGGAGACCAAAACTGAACACAATATTCCAGATGTGGCCTCACCAACACCTTATACAATTGCAGCATAACCTCCCTAGTCTTGAACTCCATCCCTCTAGCAATGAAAGACAAAACTCGATTAGCCTTCTTAATCACCTGTTGCACCTGCACACCAACTTTTTGCGACTCGTGCACCAGCACACCAAGGTCCCTCTGCACAGCAGCATGTTTTAACATCTTAACGTTTAAATAATAATCCATTCTGCTGTTATTCCTCCCAAAATGGATAGCCTCACACTTGGCAACATTGAATTCCATCTGCCAGACCCTAGCCCATTCACCTAACCTATCCAAATCCTTCTGCAGACTTCCGATATCCTCTGCACTTTTTGCTTTACCATTCATCTTAGTGTCGCCTGCAAACTTTGCCACATTGCACTTGGTCCCCAACTCCAAATCATCTATGTAAATTGTGAACAACTGCGGGCCCAACACTGATCCTTGAGGGACCCCACTAGTTACAGGTTGCCAACCAGAGAAACACCCATTTATCCCCACTCTCTGCTTTCTGTTAGTTAACCAATCCTCTACCCATGCTACCACATTACCCTCAATGCCATGCATCTTTAGTTTATGCAGCAACCTTTTGTGTGGCATCTTGTCAAAAGCTTTCTGGAAATCCAGATATACCACATCCATTGGCTCCCTGTTATCTACTGCACTGGTAACGTCCTCACAAAACTACCAAATTAGTCAGACACGACCTACCCTTTATGAACCCATGCTGCGTCTGCCCAATGGGACAATTTCCCTCCAGGTGCCCCGCTATTTCCTCCTTAATGATAGATTCCAGCATTTTCCCTACAACTGAAGTGAAGCTTACCGGCCTATAATTACCCGCTTTCTGCCGACCTCCTTTTTTAAACAGTGGTGTCACGTTTGCTACTTTCCAATCCTCTGGGACCTTCCCGGAGTCTAGTGAATTTTGATAAATTATCACTAGTGCGTTTACAATTTCCCTAGCCATCTCTTTTAACACTCTGGGATGCATCCCATCAGGGCCAGGAGACTTGTCTACCTTTAGCCCCATTAGCTTGCCCAATACTGCCTCCTTAGTGATTACAATCATCTCAAGGTCCTTGTGGTGTTGGGTGTTCTGACACACAGATGAGCCAACACAGTTGCATATGGTACAACACTTCTTTATTTAAACTCACTATTTACAACTTGGTCTTTGCACTCTGCACGTGGGGGGCTCCCTGCTTGTGGTGTTTCATCAGCTCTTTCTGTTCCCTTCTCCCCAGACCTACTGACCTCCAGGTGTCGTGCTCGTGCTTTTTATGTGGTTGGTGTTCTTGTCTGTGATTGGTTGTGGTGTTGTGTACTCTGATTTGCCTGTTAGTGTGTCCATCATGATGTGTGTGTTTGAATATCATGACATCCCCCCTTTTTACAAAGATATGTGCCTACGTGGTAATAAATATGATCGTGACGTGAGTGCATCTAAGAGTGTGTGTGTGTCGTGTGCAGCATGTGTCTATGACGGAACTATGTACATGGGGCGATGTCGAGTGCGTCACATGAATCCAGTTGTACCATAACATAACAGAAATGCGAACGAGAGAAGAAGAAAAAAAAATTTGATCAGTTGTCCAGTCAGACGACATCTGGAACGATAAACAACAACAGGTTATCATGTAAAATTGTCCAACTTATTAAACATATGAACTGTATTATAAGTCCATTCTAATGGGTTTGCGACGAATTCGGGTTGACCGCCTTAAGGGTGGATCAAGAACCACCGGCTGCTGTGCAGGCATGGCCATGGGTGGCGATGGAAAGGGCGTGATGTGCGGCAGCTCCACAAAGTCATCCTCGGAAGCCTGTTGAGGATCTGGCGTGTTGTGTGGCTGTGAGCGTGGAAGTCGGCGAAGGGCGCGCCGATTGCGGCGACGCACGGAACCATCCGGCATGCGAACCAGGAACGAGCGGGGAGCCACTTGTCGGAGGACTTCGGCCGGTGCTGACCAGCCACCATACGGTTGATGGACGCGTACTTTGTCTCCGGAGGACAGGGGGGGCAGGTCCGTCGCTCGTGTGTCGTACCGACCTTTCTGGCGATCACGCTGCAGTTGCATGTTCCGAAGAACCGCCTCATGGTCTGTTGTCGGTGCCAGGACGGAAGGTACCGTCGTCCTGAGGGAGCGACCCATTAGTAGCTGCGCTGGCGAGAGGCCCGTGGATAACGGGGCCGATCGATAGGCCAGCAAGGCAAGGTTAAAGTCCGATCCGGCATCAGCCGCCTTGCACAGGAGCCGCTTTGCGATGTGGACACCCTTTTCAGCCTTCCCGTTCGATTGTGGATGCAGAGGGCTGGATGTCACATGAGTGAAACCATATGCTGCGGCAAAGGACGACCATTCACGGCTGGCAAAACAAGGTCCATTGTCTGACATGACAGTCCTTGGAATGCCATGGCGAGCAAACGTTTCCTTGCAGGCCCCAATGACTGCGGACGACGTCAGATCATGGAGAGGCATGACTTCCGGGTAGTTTGAGAAGTAGTCTATAATAACAATGTAATCTCTGCCGAGCGCGTGAAATAGGTCAACACCCACCTTCGCCCAGGGGGACGTCACCATCTCGTGTGGTAGAAGTGTTTCCGGAGGTTGCGCTGGCTGAAACCTCTGACAGGTTGTGCAGTTGAGCACCATGTTGGCTATGTCTTCATTAATACCCGGCCAATATACCGCCTCCCGGGCCCTTCGTCTGCATTTTTCGACGCCCAAGTGGCCTTCGTGTAGTTGACGAAGAATCATCTGGCGCACACTGTGTGGAATGACGATCCTATGCGATTTCATAAGGACCCCGTCTATATTGGTGAGATCATCTCGCACATTATAAAACTGGGGGCACTGCCCTTTTAGCCACCCTTCCGTCATGTGGCGCATCACTCGCTGCAGCAGAGGGTCAGTCGCCGTCTCTGCGCGTATGTGGGCCAGACTAGGATCATCAGCTGGCATATTTGCTGCTGTCAGAGTCACGTGTGCCTCAATTTGACGCACGAACCCCTCTGCATCTGGTGGTGTGCTCACTGCTCGGGAAAGAGTGTCCGCCACGATGAGTTCCTTCCCCGGAGTGTAGATCAGTTCAAAATCGTACCTCCTGAGTTTGAGTAAGATGCGCTGGAGGCGAGGAGTCATGTCGTTCAGGTCTTTGTTAATGATGTTGACCAGGGGGCGGTGGTCAGTTTCGACCGTGAATCGTGGCAGGCCATACACATAGTCGTGGAACTTGTCCAGTCCAGTTAACAAGCCCAGGCATTCTTTTTCGATTTGCGCGTAGCGCTGTTCGGTAGGGGTCATGGCTCGTGAGGCATACGCAACCGGGGCCCATGATGACGTGCTGTCTTTTTGGAGGAGTACCGCTCCAATACCAGATTGGCTGGCGTCTGTTGAGATCTTTGTAGGGCGAGTCGTGTCAAAGAAGGCCAGCACTGGTGCCGTGAC
The DNA here is from genome assembly GCF_047496885.1 of Scyliorhinus torazame. Taxonomy (NCBI): domain Eukaryota; kingdom Metazoa; phylum Chordata; class Chondrichthyes; order Carcharhiniformes; family Scyliorhinidae; genus Scyliorhinus; species Scyliorhinus torazame. Next base: position 209,065,768 of record NC_092710.1, read on the forward strand.
CAGTTTGTGCTTGAGCTCCTCCCATTCCCGCTGATGCGACTGGTGCCAGTTGAATTCCGTCGATTTTTTTACGAGATGGCGCATGTTTGTTGTATGAGAAGCCAGGTTGGGAATGAACTTCCCAAGGAAGTTGACCATGCCGAGGAATCTTAAGACAGCCTTCTTGTCAGCCGGTCGTGGCATGGCTGTGATGGCGCTAACCTTGTCTGCATCGGGACGGACCCCGGACCTTGAGATGTGGTCCCCGAGGAATTTCAGCTCCGTCTGGCCGAAAGCACACTTCGCACGGTTGAGACGCAGGCCATTTTGCCGTATGCGGGTGAAGACACGTCGAAGACGATGCATGTGTTCCTGCGGAGTGGTGGACCAAATGATGATATCGTCCACATATACACGTACCCCTTCGATGCCTTCCATCATCTGTTCCATAATGCGGTGGAATACTTCAGATGCCGAAATGATGCCGAATGGCATCCGGTTGTAGCAGAATCTGCCAAAAGGGGTGTTGAATGTGCATAGTCTTCGGCTGGCCGGGTCCAGTTTGATCTGCCAGAATCCTTTGGACGCATCCAATTTAGTGAATATGTTGGCTCGCGCCATCTCGCTGGTGAGGTCTTCTCGTTTCGGGATGGGATAGTGTTCCCGCATGATGTTGTTGTTCAGATCTTTTGGATCTATACATATACGGAGCTCGCCAGAGGGCTTCTTTACACAGACCATGGAGCTGACCCATGGCGTGGGCTCCGTGACCTTGGATAGGACCCCTTGGTCCTGAAGAATCTGCAGTTGTGCCTTGAGGCGGTCTTTGAGAGGCGCAGGAACCCTGCGAGGTGCGTGAACGACAGGGATGGCGTCCGGTCTGAGTCGAATCTTGTACGTGTGTGGCAATGTCCCCATGCCTTCAAAAACCTCCTGGTTGTGAGCGAGGAGGGAATGGAGATTCGCGTGGAACTCAGCATCCGGGAAGTCGGATATCTCATCTGGAGAGAGAGACATGATGCGCTGTACCAGGTGAAGGACCTTACACGCTTGTGCGCCCAGTAACGAGTCCTTTGATGAGCCCACAACTTCGAAGGGGAGTGTGGCCGTGTACCTCTTGTGAGTCACCTGTAGCTGGCAAGATCCTATGGACGGGATAACGTTCCCGTTATAGTCAACCATCTTAAGCCGGGATGGTGTGATGGGTGGTTTGACCTTCATGGCCTGGACTGCAGAGTAAGCAATCAGGTTGGCGGATGCGCCGGTGTCCAGACGGAAGGCGACGCGCGATCGGTTGACCGTCAGGGTGGCACACCACTCATCGTCTGGATTGATGGCATTGACCTTGTTGACATCAATGACGGCAACTCGGAAGTCATCCTGGTCATCTGCATCACTTAATTGGAAGTCTTGATGCGTGGGCTGGACGGTCCTGACTCGTGTGCGAGGTTGTCGAGGATGCGCCGGATCCATGGGTTGAGCCGCACGACAGCGGGCTGCGTAGTGGCCTATCATGGCACATCTGTTGCACTGTCGGTATTTTGCAGGACATTGCCCTTTTAAGTGTAGACCTCCACAATTTCTGCACGTCATGACGTCACGGCGTTCGTTGCGCCACTGCGCATGCGCAGTGCGATCTTGCGGTGGGCGCGCCTGCGCAGTGCGTCCCTCGTTGTGGCCGTTATTTTTGGCGCGCACCTGCGCGGGAGACCGCGAAAAGCGCGGGAAGCGGCCGCTGTCGTCCGGGCCGTGGGGCGGGAAGAAATCGACGGCCTGGATGCGTTCAACGTCGTGGGCGGCCTGGCTTGCCGATTCGACGGCTGGGGACCCCCTCCGTGCCAACTCGGACGCCTGAAATCGGGCAAAACGGCAGGTAGCATTTTCATGGAGGACACAGGCTTCCACAGCAGACGCTAAGGTGAGGCTCTTTATTTTAAGAAGCTGCTGGCGTAGGCCACTAGAGGCAACGCCAAAAACAATCTGGTCCCTGATCATGGACTCTGTGGTGGTGCCGTAACCGCAGGACTGCGCTAGAATCCGGAGGTGCGTCAAAAAGGGTTGAAAAAGCTCCTCCTTACCTTGCAGGCGTTGCTGAAAGATGTATCTTTCAAAAGTTTCGTTTACTTCAGTTTGAAAGTGCTGGTCCAGTTTGAGGATGACCGTGTCATATTTGGCCTGGTTTTCGCCTTCTTCGAACACCAGTGAATTAAAGACATCGTTCGGGTGGGGGCCTGCGTAGAAGAGGAGCATTGCAATCTTCGAATCATCCGAGGCATTCTGTTTTTCGGTGGCACGGATGTACAGGTCAAATCGCTGCCTGTAGAGCTTCCAGTTGGTGCCTAGGTTCCCCGTGACTTGCATCGGCTGCGGTTTGCCGGTGTGGTCCATGTCCAGAATGGCAGGTTAGTAGGCAGGTATCGATCCACTCCTGTACCATGTGGTGTTGGGTGTTCTGACACACAGATGAGCCAACACAGTTGCATATGGTACAACACTTCTTTATTTAAACTCACTATTTACAACTTGGTCTTTGCACTCTGCACGTGGGGGGCTCCCTGCTTGTGGTGTTTCATCAGCTCTTTCTGTTCCCTTCTCCCCAGACCTACTGACCTCCAGGTGTCGTGCTCGTGCTTTTTATGTGGTTGGTGTTCTTGTCTGTGATTGGTTGTGGTGTTGTGTACTCTGATTTGCCTGTTAGTGTGTCCATCATGATGTGTGTGTTTGAATATCATGACAGTCCTCACCTATCATATCTTTATTTCCATCAGTCACTGGCATGTTATTTGTGTCTTCCACTGTGAAGACTGACCCAAAAAACCTGTTCAGCTCCTCAGCCATTTCCCCGTCTCCTATTATTAAATCTCCCTTCTCATCTTCAAAAGGACCAATATTTACCTTAGCCACTCTTTTTTGTCTTATATATTTGTAGAAGCTTTTACTATCTGCTTTTATGTTCTCAGCAAGTTTACTTTCATAGTCTACCTTACTCTTCTTTATAGCTTTTTTAGTAGCTTTCTGTTGTCCCCTAAAGACTTCCCAGTCCTCTAGTCTCCCACTAATTTTTTCCACTTTGTATGTTTTTTCCTTCAATTTGATACTCTCCCTCACCTCCTTAGATATCCATGGTCAATTTTTCCCCTTTCTACCGTCTTTCTTTTTTGTCGGTATGAACCTTTCCTGAACACTGTGAAAGATCGCTCGGAAGGTTCTCCACTGTTCCTCAACTGCTTCACCATGAAGTCTTTGCTCCCAGTCTACCTTAGATAGTTCTTCTCTCATCTCATTGTAATCGCCTTTGTTTAAGCACAAAACACTAGTGTTTGATTTTACCTTGTCATCCTCCAACTGTATTTTAAATTCCACCATATTGTGGTCGCTCCTTCCAAGAGGATCCCGAACTGGGAGATCATTAATCAATCCTGCCTCATTACACAGGACCAGATCTAGGACCGCTTGTTCCCTTGTAGGTTCCATTACATACTGTTCCAGGAAATTATCCCGGACACATTCTATAAACTCCTCCTCAAGGCTGCCTTTACCAACCTGGTTAAACCAATCGACATGCAGATTAAAATATCCCATGATAACCGCTGTACCATTTCTACATGCATCCGTTATTTCTTTGCTTATTGCCTGCCCTACCATCCTGTTACTACTTGGTGGCCTATAGACTACTCTTATCAGTGACCTTTTCGCCTTACTATTCCTGATTTCCACCCAAATTGATTCAACCTTGTCCTCCATAGCACCAATATCATCCATTACTATTGCCCGGATGCCATCCTTAAACAACAAAGCTACACCACCGCCCTTACCGTCCATTCTATCCTTTCGTATAGTCTGATACCCTTGGATATTTAACTCCCAGTCGTGACCATTTTTAACCATTTTTCAGTAATGGCCACTAAATCATAGTCATTCACGATGATTTGCGCCATCAACTCATTCACCTTATTCCGTATACTACGAGCATTCAGGTAAAGTACACTTATGCTGTTTTTTATGTCTTTGTTATGAATCCTAACACCTTGATCAGTAACTTTTCACAAATTATTTTTCCTCTTACCCTTTCTCCTAATTTTCCTTGCCTTTGAACCCATATCTCTACATAATAACCTGTCACGTAACCTGCTGCCTTGCTCTCCATTAACCATTATACTGTCCATAGCTTTACCCTTCCCTTCCCCCCAACTTGCTAGTTTAAAGTCCTTGTGACCAACCTATTTATCCTATTCGCTAGAACACTGGTCCCAGAATGGTTCAGGTGAAGACCGTCCCAACGGTACAGGTCCCTCCTGCCCCAGTACTGATGCCAATGCCCCATGAAATGGAATCCCTCTTTCCCGCACCACTCTTTAGCCACGTGTTAACTTCCCTAATTTTCCCAACCCTATGCCAATTGGCACGTGGCTCGGGTAGTAATCCAGAGATTATAACCCTGGAGGACCTGTTCTTTAATTTAGTCCCTAGTGTTTGATAATCCCCAAACAGGTCCTCTTTCCTAGTCTTACCTATGTTGTTAGTCCCAACGTGGACCACAACAACTGGATCCTCCCCCTCCCTTTCCAAAATCCTTTCAAGCCGATCAGAGATGTCCCTCACCCTGGCACCGGGCAGGCAACATACCATGCGGGACTCACGATCTGGCTTACAATCAATCCCCCTAATTATAGAATCCCCTACAACTACCACTTGTGTTTTTGCTCCCCCCTCTTGAATGGCTTCCTGTACCACGGTGCAGTGGTCAGTCAACGCATCCTCCCTACAGCCCTCTTCCTCATCCACACAGGGAGCAAGTACCTCATACCTGTTGGACAAGGTCAAGGGCTGAGGCTCCTCAACTCCTAAACTCAGGATCCCCCTACCTGCTTCCCTTGCAGTCACACCACTCTGTCCCTGACCACTGACCGAATTAACAGTACTTATTCTACTGGGTGTGACTGCCTCATGAAACAAAACGTCCAGGTTATTTTCCCCCTCCCTGATGTGCCGCAGTGTGTGCAGCTCGGTCTCCAGCTCATCAATTCTGAGCCGAAGTTCCTCGAGCAGCCAACACTTGCTGCAGATGTGGTCACTGACGGTCTCAATGGGATCCACCAGTTCCATCATCATACAGCAACAGCGCATCACCTGTCCAGCCATATTCAACTAGTTAATTAATTTAAATAATTTAAAAACATTTTTTTTATAGCACCTCAAGGATAAACCTGAACACCAACAAAAACACAGCCCTCTCTCGCCACTCACCCGAACTCAGTCACTCACCTAAACTCAGATGCACTCTGTTCCAATTAGCACTCCGTGACTCAAGGCTCTCCTGCCACACCTTTTGTACCCTGCCTGATTTCCAATGAGCCAATAGGCCTGCTCCAGGAACTGAAGTCTCCAACTGCCACTCGACCTGTAGACTAAGCACTTTTAAATATGCACTCACCTCTCCCAGCAATCCTGCAGCCTGTGGCCTGCTCCAGGAACTGAAGTCTCTTTTAAATATGCACTCACCTCTCCCAGCAACCCTGCAGCCTGTGGCCTCCGTTGGCGCGGGTTCCGCCGCGTTGGTGTAAGCCTCGAAACATGCTAGCCAATGAGTAAGGTCTTTCTTGGCGTCGGGCGAGTGCGGATCCAGCTGCAGGCGATCGGGCTTAATTCGGATATCCATTCTGTGGAAAATCTGACTGTAATAAATTGATGCACGATCAATTGCACAAAGACTAAAGTTGGGTAAAACTGTGGCTTTATTACAGTCAGATGCGTGGCCTCCTGCTGCAGCTGGCGAAATGGCAGGACACTGGAGGTCATGCATATTTATACAGTTCTCCGGCGAACCTGTAGTGCAGGTCCTACCTTACATTCCTATTACAGTGGTTCACTACACAGGCCTTATTTGTTTATTTGCAAATTGTACTTTTCATAAATTATGTTACATCTCCAATTCACACAGGACCCTAATTTGGTCATCATTTTCCATTACCACTGGATCAAAATCATGGCACCTTGGGCGGATTCTCCCAGCCCTGGGTTGGGCCGGAGAATCCCCACGACCGGGCCACGCTGCCCCGACGCCGGCACGCGATTCTCCGCAGAGCAGAGAATCGGTGCCAATGGTGTGGTTGGCGAGGCGCTGCTCTACGCAGCACCCCCGCGATTCTCCGGCCCAGACGGGCCGTGCGGCCGTGAAAAAAAAATCGAGTCCCACCGCCGCCGTTCTAACCTGCTCTGAGCCCCGGCGGGACCTCAGTGTTGAAGGGTCGGGTGGCGTCCTGTGGGGGGGTCTGACCCGGGGGGGGGGGCCTCCGATGTGGACTGGCCTGCGATCGGGGCCCACCGATCGGCGGGCCAGCCTCTCTAGCTGGGGGCCTCCTTTCCTATGCGTCAGCCCTGCACCATGTTGCATCGGGGCCCTGTAGGGGCCAGAATTAGTCCTGGCAGCGGCCCGTTCACGCCGTCGTAAAACGCGATGGCGTTTACGATGGCATGAACACTCTGCTGCGGGATTAGAGAATCCCGCACATCATATCTACCAGCATTTTAGGAGTACCTTCACCATAGAGACTGCAATGTTTCAGAAATATGCCTCACCATCATCTCCTAAAGGAAATAGGGATAGCCAATAAATGCAGGCCTCACCAGCATTGTCCACATCCCAAGAATTTACCATCTTTTGGGAAACAAGGTCAAAGTGTACTTCATTAACAATTAATTACTTTTTAAGTTAATGAGGGTAAAGTTAAACTTGGGTGGCAGCATAAAATGTACAAAAGCAAATTGGCAGCCAGGTTTGAACCGAGCCCAATTTTCTTTTCCTTTGACTTCAATAATAATAGTCAGGAAGAATGTAGAATTGCCAATTATCTACTGATTTATTATCTACAGCTTCACGCCAGCACTCAGGACTAACTTCATCCCCAGTGTCTTTTTTTAAACTTGTATGATTGAACTTTGCTCTGAACCACAGCTTTTTATTGTAACCTTTCAGAACTATCCATGGGGAATATGGTCAAAGGAAGACAAAACATTACATTAGAATTATCCTTCTCTGCTTTCCTGAAGAAAGATGTTACATTGGCTTCTCTTGAATTTAGGGCAGCATGGTAGCACAGTGGTTAGCACAGTTGCTTCACAGCTCCAGGGTCCCAGATTCGATTTCCGGCTTGGGTCACTGTCTGTGCAGAGTCTGCACGCTCTCCCCGTGTCTGGGTGGGTTTCCTCCGGGTGTTCCAGTTTCCTCCCACAGTCCAAAGATGCGCAGGTTAGGTGGATTGGCTATGCTAAATCGCCCTTAGTGTCCAAAACATGTTAGCTGGGGTTACGGGGATAGGGTGGAGGTGTGGGGATAGGATGGAGGTGTGGACTTGGGTAGGATGCTCTTTCAGGGGTCTATGTAGACTCGATGGGCCGAATGGCCTCCTACACTAAATTCTATGATTCTTCTATGATTCTATGAATTGTACATAATTTTCTTACTCAGAGAGTTGAGAAGTTGAACCAGAACCTTTGCTATCGTCTCTGACTTCTTTCAACAAGCTAAGGTACAAGACACCAGAGCTGGTGACCTACTCACCTTCAGGTCTACTAAATATTTTAGAGCGCAGAATTTTTTCACAATTATTTCAAACAATTGTTCAACATTCTATGTTCCTATCTTCTTACAGTACATTCGCATTTCCTCTATCATTTACTTAAAATCTCCACTTTTAAACTCCTTTTCTGTAACATATGCTCTTTTCTTTTTAGTTTTTGGGCACTTAAAAAGAATCTCCCTATTTCCTATTACATAATCTGATAGCCTTTTCTTATGTGCTCCTTTCACCTTTTGAACCTCAGATAGATATCAAATTTCCCATGACTCTATTCGAAGAACAAGGAAATTTTCCTTAATAAAAACAGAAATCTGTGGGAAAACTCAACAGGTCTGGCATCATCTGTGAAGAGAGAAACAGAGTTAACGTTTTAATGTTTAGTGTGTCTGACCTTTCATCAGAACTGGAGTAAGTTAGAAAAGAAATAGATTTTAAATTGGTCAAATCGGGAGGATGGAAAAGGAACAAAAGCGAAGGTCTGTGATCAAATAAAAGGTTTGAGAACTTAAATAACAATTGTGTGGGGAGAATAGCCAAAGGAAATAATAATGGGGCAAGTAAACCAGAAGATGTGCCCAGAGGAGGTGTGAATGACAGAAAAATGAACAGCTGCCCTCCCAGATGCATTTGAATCACGGGTGAATCCGGAACATGAAGGACGGAGTTGTAGTTCGAATCCATGTGCGTTAAGTCAGAGATAGAACAGTTGCTGAGGAAGTAGAGGTGGCAGTGAAAGTAAGTTTTGATGGCTACCTGATCAAATACAAAAAGGGAAATAGAAAGTATTGAATGCAGAGAAGGTGAAAAAATTCCTGATGTGCTGCCTAACATATATCAACCAATATCCTTGAAAAATAGACTTATCTCGTTTACAGTGTGAGATTGGGAGAACCCAAGTGGAAATTCCACCTGTATGACTGTCTGCTGCTGGTCATTGACTTCAGGAAGCAAAGTACTTACTGTACACACCCGTGTCAGCATCAATGGGGCCGCGGTGGAGATGGTTAGAAGCTACAAATTCCTAGAGGTACGCTTCTCTAAAAATCTGTCCTGGTCCACCCACGTCGACGCTACCACCAAGAAAGCACAACAGCGCCTATACTTCCTCAGGAAACTAAGGAAATTCGGCATGTCCACATTAACTCTTACCAACTTTTACAGATGCACCATAGAAAGTATCCTATCGGGCTGCATCACAGCCTGGTATGGCATCTGCTCGGCCCAAGATCGCAAGAAACGTCAGAGAGTCGTGAACACAGCCCAGTCTATCAATCACACGAACCTGCCTCCCATCCATTGACTCCATCTACACCTCCCGCTGCTTGGGAAAAGCGGGCAGCATAATCAAAGACTCCTCCCACCCGGCTTACTCACTCTTCCAACTTCTTCCATCGGGCAGGAGATACAGAAGTCTGAGAACACGCATAAACAGACTCAAAAACATCTACTTTCCCACTGTCACCAGACTCCTAAATGACCCTAGACTGACCTGATTAACACTACACCCCTGTATGCTTCACCCGATGCCGGTGTTTATGTAGTTACATTGTGTACTTTGTGTTGCCCTATTATGTATTTTCTTTTCTCTTCATGTACTTAATGATCTGTTGAGCTGCTCACAGAAAAATACTTTTCGTGACAATAAACAAACAAACAAACGGTACACGTGACAATAAACAAACAAACAAAAAACTAGGTTGTCGACATAGGTAGGATTTAGCATGTGTAGCCTTATTTAATCAGGGACTTCCGGTGGATACCATGGAGGGACTGGTCGCACATTTGGTGGCTCCCGTTCGTGGTGGACTGTTTGGACCTTTTCCCCGCCTAACAGCGGAGCTGAGTGATTGTACAAGGTGCAGGATGGGTGGAAAAAGAGAGTATCCTCCCGGTGTATGGAGTCATGGAGATAACAATGATTGAAAGGTGGTGTGGAGCCTGCGACACAGGGGAAGATGGTGGAGGGTCAGACTCTGAGCTTGCCTGCCCAGTGGTCGACGGATCAGCTAGCGAGGGAGCGGACTGCGGTGCATATGTGGCACGGATGTTCGAGAAGCTGCTGGGTGAAGGAGCGTTTGCTCGGCCCTTGGAGGTGGACCGGGCGCACAGGAAGCTTATGAGGAAGCCACAAAGAAATGAGCTGCTGAGGGCGATGGTGGAGCGATTGCACCGATTACTGGATAAGGAACAGATTTTGAGGTGGGCCAGGCAGACGACGCGCTGTACATGGGAAGGCAGCGAGCTGCGTGTCTATCAGGACGTGGGTGTGGAGCTGGCCAAAAAGAGGACGAGCTTCAACAAGGTGAAGTCAGCCCTCTTTAAGAAGGGGATGAAGTTTGGCATGTTGTACCCAGCGTGTCTGTGGGTAATGTACGGAGGCCGGGAACTCTACTTTGTGTCGTCAGAGGAGGCGATGGAATTTATTAGAGACAATGGACTGGCAGGAGAATGAGGACATTGAACTCTGGAGGGGATGTTTCTATCTTGTATTTTGGTTTTCTTCTGGATTGTATGAACCACCTTTGCACTGTACTTGGGGCCGTTGCTCTGTTTTGGGGTTTTGGGTTTATTTGTTTTTGATGGGGGTTGATGGGTTGCTTTTTTCTTTGTGGCGGTGGTGAGCGGGGTGGGGGGGAGGGGAATCAGTGGGGGTTATGATGCTTGGCGCCATGGATGGGGGCTACCAGCTAGCTGGGCGGGTTAGCTCACAGAAGCTCAGTGGGGGATGAGCAGGTGGTAAGTGTGTTGATGGGGATTGGGATTGTTATTTAGTTATGGAGTGGGGGGGTAGAGGGAGGGGGGTAGAAGTCTGCTGACAGGGGAGGGCTGGTGAAGGGTGACATGGTGAGGGTTGATGATGGTGGGCGCCCGAGTGCGGGACTGAGGAGGTGCGCCGTGCGGACCTGAGGCTGGCCCAGGAATGGCTACGGTTGATTGGCAGCGGGGGCGTGGTGGTGCCCCTGACCAGGCCGATCACATGGAATGTGAGAGGGCTGAATGAGAGGTAAAGAGGATCCGTGTGTTCTTACGTCTGAAAAGCTTAAAGGCAGACGTGGCAATGATACAGGAGACACACCTGAGGGTGATGGATCAGACTAGGCTGAGGAAAGGGTGGGTAGGGCAGGTGTTCCATTCGGGGCTAGATTCCAAAACAAGGGGAGTGGCGATTCTGATTAATATGCGGGTGGCGTTTGAAGTGGGAAGCATAGTTGCGGCTCCGAGGGGCAGATACGTTATGGTGAGTGGGAAGTTGGAGGCGATGCCGGTGTTGCTGGTGAACATTTATGCACCGAACTGGGACGACGTAGAGTTTATGAGGCGGGATTTGGGGAAGATCCCGGATTTGGACTTGCATCTTTAATGCGGTTATGGATCCAAGGCCGGATCGGTCGAGTTTGAGGACAGGGAGGGTGGCAGCGGCTGCAAAGGAACTAAAGGGATTTATGGAACAGATGGGAGTGGTGGATCCGTGGAGGTTTGGGTGGCGAGAACGAAGGAGTACTAATTTTTTTACCATGTACACAAAGTGTACTCACGGATTGACTTTCGTTATGGAATGGACGTTGTTGGCGGGCGTGGTGGACGTTGAGTACTCGGTGATAGTAGTGTCAGATCATGCCTCTCACTGGCTGGACTTATGGGTGAATAAGGAGGGGGGCCTTCGCCCGCACTGGAGGTTAGATGTAGGACTATTAGCGGAGGAGGTGTGTGTGGGTGAGGGAGGCCATTCAGAGATCTGTGGAGATAAACAATATGGGGGAAGTCTCGGCAGCTATGGGAGGCATTGAAGGCAGTGGTGAGAGGTGAGTGTTTCGCGATATGGGCGCACAGGGAAAAGGCGGGGCGGTCAGAGCTGGATAGATTAGTGAGGGAGATTCTCCAGGTAGACAGGAGGTATTCGGAGGCCCAGGAGGCAGGGTTGTTAAAGGAGGGCAGAAGTTGCAGATGGAGTTTGGGTTGCTATCCACAGGGCAGGCAGTTGGGCAGTTGAGAAAGGCGAGAGGGGCGGTGTATGAACATGGGGAGAAGGCTAGCAGGATGCTAGCGCACTAGCTAAGGAAACGGGAGGCAGCAAGGGAGATTGGGAAAGTGAAGGATAGAAGGGGGAATACGATCTTGGACCTGATGAGGGTGAACGAGAAGTTTAAGGACTTTTATAGCAGGCTGTAAGAGTCGGAACCCTCAGTCGGGGAGGGTGCAGACGGTAAAGATGATGGTTCTCCCAAGGTTTTTGTTTGTATTTCAGTGCCTGCCTATTTATATCCCGAAGGCTTTTTTTAAGAGGGCGAACAAGGTGACCTGTGGGTTCGTATGGGCCAGTAAAATCCCGTGGGTAAAGAAGTGCTGCTGGAACGGGTTCGTGTGGAGGGGGGGCTGGCCCTTCCGAATTTCAGGAACTACTACTAGGCGGCGAACATAGCAGTGGTCAGGAAGTGGTTAGTGGGGGGTCAAGAGGTGGCGATTTTTGGCGTTCGGGAAGAACCGGGTGTCCAGGGGGCGAGAGAGGCTGATGTGTTGGCCTTTGCTTCCCTGGCAGCCTGGATACGAATCTTATTGGCGTGGAGGGACCAAAATCGGGGGTAAAGGTCAGTGACATGGCAGGGTTTTTCAGGCTTGAGAACATCAAGTTCGCCCTGTTCGGATCAATGCTAGGGTTTGCCCGGATATGGCAGCCATTTATTGACTTCCTTGGGGAAAATTGTGCTGTCAGCAGACACAAAGGGGTGGCGGTGGGTTAAGGGAAAGAGGGAGGCGGGTGGGTTGGTTGAGGCAGGAAATAGTTGGAGGGAAAGGGGGACGGGAGAACTGTGTATGTAAGCCACGTTGGCTGGGTTTGGTTGTTGGTTGGGTGGGTGTTATTTACTTTGTTGTTTTTCCTCTTGAAAATTGGTGTTAAAATTATATATGCCTTAATAAATTTTTTTTAAAAAAAAGGACTTATTGAATCAATATCGATATATGAAAAATCCATGAAAGCTCTTTCTTTCACATAACATGTCCAAAACTGTTCTACTATGGAGTCTTCCCACTGATCTTTTCCTCTTTCACCGTACATTTATATTCTAGTCGACCAGGAGTCTAACCACCAATATTTATATAATAATAATCTTTATTGTCACAAGTAGGCTTACATTAACACTGCAATGAAGTTACTGTGAAAAGCCCCTAGTCGCCACATTCCTGCGCCTGTTCGGGTACACAGAGGAAGAATTCAGAATATCCAAATTACCTAACAGCCCGTGCATCTCCTTCTGTGGAATATTTTTAATTTACCCGATCACAAACTCTGCCTATCCTATTTAATCTAGAGGAAAGTTTAAAAAAAATAAAACTACACAAAACTCCAGAATATCTGACTCATTTTATGGCCTGGCAATTGATATTTATTTATTGTTCCTAAATATTTTCTTAAAAACTTTATATATCTCACAACTTTAGCTAAGGAAATGATGGAAGCAGTCAAAGCAGGTTGCTCAGTTAGGAATCATGACAAGCAAAGTTTGCCACAAGGGAGCAGCACCCCTTGAATAAATCATGACATCCATATGCTGTACCTATGTACCTGGGAATAACTCATGGGAAAGCCAGTGCTGACTGCCCATTTCTCACTTGAAAACAATCAGCAGTTGAAGGGCTTGCGGGAATTGAGTGCACCTTTATTTTATTATTTCATGGGATGCAAACATCAATTATAAGAACAGCATTTGTTGTTCATCTCTTTTTTTATAAATTTAGAGTGCCCAATTCATTTTTCCTAATTAAGGGGGAACTTAGCGTGGCCAATCCACCTAGCCTGTACATCTTTTGGGTTGTGGAGACGAAACCCACGCAAACACGGGGAGAATGTGCAAACTCCACACGGACAGTGACCCAGAGCCCGGATCGAACCTGGCACCTCGGCGCTGTGAGGCAGCAGGGCTAACCCACTGCGCCACCGTGCTGCCCTTATTGTTCATCTCTAATTGCCCTTGAGAAGATGGTGGTGAGCCGCCTTCTTGAACCCCTGCAGTCCATATAGTGTAGATACACCCACAGTGCTGTTAGGGAGGGAGTTCCTCCCAAGTGAGGATGGCAAATGGCTTGGAGGAGAACTTGCAAATCATGGTGTTCCCATGCATCAGCTGCCCTTGTCCTTCTAAGTAATAGAGGTCACGTGTTCAAAAGATGCTATTGAAGAAACCTTGGCGAGTTGCTGAAGTGCATCTTGTACATGGTACACACTGCTTCCACTGTGCGTAGTGGTGGTGGGAGTGAACGTTTGTGGATGGTGAATAACTACTACTTTGTCAAGGATGGTCTTGAGCTTCTTGAGTATTGTTGAAGCTACACTCAGCTAGGCAAATGGAGTATATTCTATCACACTCCTGATTTGTGCCTTGTAGATGGTGGAGAGGATTTGGGGAGTCAGGAGGTGAGTTACTTGCCTCAGAATTCCCAGCCTCTAACTTGCTCTTTTAGCCACAATGGTGTACTTCAGTTTCTGCTCAATGATAACCCTCAAGCTTTTGAAGGTGGGGGATTCAGCAATGGTAATGCCATTGAATGTCATGGGGTGAAGCTTAGATTCTCTCTTATTGAAGATGTTCATTGCCTGGCACTTGTGTTGCACAAATGTTATTTGGCACTTATAAGCTCAAGACTGAATATTGTCCAGGTCTTGCTGCATATGGACATAGATTGCTTCAGTATCTGAGGAACTGAAAATGGTGCTAAACATTGTGCAGTCATAGCAAACATGCCCAACTCTGACCTTATGATGAGGGAAGGTAATTGTTAAAGCAGTGAGGATGATTGTGCCTAGGGCACTACCCTGTGGAACTCCTGCGGTCCTATCCTGGGGCTGAGGTGACTCACCTCCAACAACCATAACCACCTTCCTTTGTGTTAGTTATGACTCCAAACGTGAATCAAATTTCTGGCTGGATTTTGTATGTCACCCAGCACACCCACCCGAACTGGCCAGAAGGCTGTTTAGGTATGAAATTCAGCCTCGAAAGGGAACTGGTGACAAAGCGTGCATATTGCATGTCAAATTTATTTCTCGAGGCAGTTCAAAGCCTAACCAGTCATCCTTTTAGAGGCTGCTGGAGATCTATTCTAAAATGTATGTTTATGATTTTAGTGGGTTCAACAAGAACAGCAGTGCTCATCCAAGCGCGCAACATTCTCTAACTTATGCTACCTATTTTGTATCTCACCCCAACCCATCCACCCATGCTCCAAATCCTAACAGACTTAGCTACCAACCAGCTATGCATTTTATCCCACTTCTCTCCTTGGGAAACTAGCAAGTCAAAGAAGAGTGCCAATGTGGTACCCATAGCTCAAAGTGTCAATTAGCCCAAACCTAAAGATGGTTCAGGGCTCCTACCTGCTATATGGGGCTGGTTCCACAATTGTATTACCAGTATAGTCTGAGATATGGGCAGCACGGTAGCACAGTAGTTAGCTTCACAGCGCCAGGGTCCTAGGTTTGATTCTCTGCTGGGTCACTGTCTGTGCGGAGTCTGCACGTTCTCCCTGTGTCTGCGTGTGTTTCCTCCAGGTGCTCCGGTTTCCTACCACAAGTCTTGAAAGATGTGCTGTTAGGTAATTTGGACATTCTGAATTCTCCCTCAGTGTACCCGAACAGGCGCCGGAATGTGGCTACTAGGGGCTTTTCACAGTAATTTCATTGCAATGTTAATGTAATCCTACTTATGACAATAAAGATTATAAAGATTATTATATTATGCAGGATTATGGTTCTCTTTGACACCGTATGGCACAATGTCGGTAGTTCTGTATCACAGAGAAAGGCAAAGTTTGAGGCCGTGCTACCCTGTTCTGTCATCTGCACCATTTCTATGCCAAGCAAAAGCTGCACGTGTTTGTGTAGCAGATGGTGCAGCTCTGCATAAGTTTAAGGTGCGAGGGGCAAGGTTTAGAGGAGATGTACGAGGCAATTTTTTTACACAGAGGGTAGTGGGTGCCTGGAACTCGCTGCCGGAGGAGGTGGTGGAAGCAGGGACAATAGTGACATTTAAGGGGCATCTTGACAAATACGTGAATAGGATGGGAATAGAGGGATACGGACCTCGGAAGTGTGGAAGATTTTAGTTTAGACGGGCAGCATGGTCGGCGCAGGCTTGGAGGGCCGAAGGGCCTGTTCCTGTGCTGTACTTTTCATAGCAAACATGCCCAACTCTGACCTTATGATGAGGGAAGGTAATTGTTAAAGCAGTGAGGATGATTGTGCCTAGGGCACTACCCTGTGGAACTCCTGCGGTCCTATCCTGGGGCTGAGGTGACTCACCTCCAACAACCATAACCACCTTCCTTTGTGTTAGTTATGACTCCAAACGTGAATCAAATTTCTGGCTGGATTTTGTATGTCACCCAGCACACCCACCCGAACTGGCCAGAAGGCTGTTTAGGTATGAAATTCAGCCTCGAAAGGGAACTGGTGACAAAGCGTGCATATTGCATGTCAAATTTATTTCTCGAGGCATTTCAAAGCCTAACCAGTCATCCTTTTAGAGGCTGCTGGAGATCTATTCTAAAATGTATGTTTATGATTTTAGTGGGTTCAACAAGAACAGCAGTGCTCATCCAAGCGCGCAACATTCTCTAACTTATGCTACCTATTTTGTATCTCACCCCAACCCATCCACCCATGCTCCAAATCCTAACAGACTTAGCTACCAACCAGCTATGCATTTTATCCCACTTCTCTCCTTGGGAAACTAGCAAGTCAAAGAAGAGTGCCAATGTGGTACCCATAGCTCAAAGTGTCAATTAGCCCAAACCTAAAGATGGTTCAGGGCTCCTACCTGCTATATGGGGCTGGTTCCACAATTGTATTACCAGTATAGTCTGAGATATGGGCAGCACGGTAGCACAGTAGTTAGCTTCACAGCGCCAGGGTCCTAGGTTTGATTCTCTGCTGGGTCACTGTCTGTGCGGAGTCTGCACGTTCTCCCTGTGTCTGCGTGTGTTTCCTCCAGGTGCTCCGGTTTCCTACCACAAGTCTTGAAAGATGTGCTGTTAGGTAATTTGGACATTCTGAATTCTCCCTCAGTGTACCCGAACAGGCGCCGGAATGTGGCTACTAGGGGCTTTTCACAGTAATTTCATTGCAATGTTAATGTAATCCTACTTATGACAATAAAGATTATAAAGATTATTATATTATGCAGGATTATGGTTCTCTTTGACACCGTATGGCACAATGTCGGTAGTTCTGTATCACAGAGAAAGGCAAAGTTTGAGGCCGTGCTACCCTGTTCTGTCATCTGCACCATTTCTATGCCAAGCAAAAGCTGCACGTGTTTGTGTAGCAGATGGTGCAGCTCTGCATAAGTTTAAGGTGCGAGGGGCAAGGTTTAGAGGAGATGTACGAGGCAATTTTTTTACACAGAGGGTAGTGGGTGCCTGGAACTCGCTGCCGGAGGAGGTGGTGGAAGCAGGGACAATAGTGACATTTAAGGGGCATCTTGACAAATACGTGAATAGGATGGGAATAGAGGGATACGGACCTCGGAAGTGTGGAAGATTTTAGTTTAGACGGGCAGCATGGTCGGCGCAGGCTTGGAGGGCCGAAGGGCCTGTTCCTGTGCTGTACTTTTCCTTGTTCTTTGTTCTTTGTACATCTGGCTTTCTGACAACCTGGACCTGGTGTCAAAGATTCCCGCGGGTTATTGCTGAGTAAGTGTACCAGGGCCCCAAGAAATGCTTGGTTTCTTTGCAGAAGCAACTTCAAAGACTATTTATGTCAGTTCTTGATCACTATTTCATGTAAAATTGTGTAAAACCTGACAGGTTTGGGGTCCTGCTGAGATGTAATGTTAGACAGACATTTATACTCGCAAGTCTGCTGTCAGTATTTCCTTTGGGAATAGGACCCAATTTGTCCCCTATCAAAACCTGGTCTGTGCACCCCTGCTTGTGGTTATAAATATGCAGATTCTGCCTGGTGAGCCCAGTATCCCTCTGTTGCTCCTTCTCTGTTTATCCAAATGATATCACTCCGGGGCTTTTCCGAATGGGAAACATATTGGACCAGATTTTCATCTTGGAGGCGGGAGATAGGAGTTGGGACATTTCCTAATGTTGCAATCCCACCTCCTGACCTGCAGAGCCTGCGAATGGCAGGGGGTTGAGCTGGGCCTGCCAGCTCTGTCAGCAGGTGGAGATGGAGGCGGACTGATGCTTAGGCAGTCAAGTTGAAAGGCCTGTCTTTGTTCACTGAGGCAATGACCCAGTTCTGGTGATGACTGTGAGGCCCCCTAATCATCACCCTTCCTTACCCACTCACCCACTATCCACTATAAACAGAACTCACAAGTCCTATAATAACATTTGGAAGTTTTTAAGAAGCTCAGAAATCTGTCAAAATGAACAAACATTACTCGGAAATATACTTGAAGAAAACTATAATCCTTTTGACAACCCATAAATCTGTCAAAATAACCAAGCTCACATTCCCCTGGACGGCTGATGAGAAAATCCTGCGCATTGTGTCTGTGTCAGGTCATGTGAGGGGAAAGACAGCACCAAAGCAAGTGGCATAAAACAAGATAAAATATTAAGTGCAGTAACACTTTCCTTCCTGCGTTGTTTAAATGGATGTATGCATGTTGCGCAATGCATAACAAACCTGGACTCCCATTTTCTGTTATTAAGAAAATAAAGCACTGCTATTCAGAAGCGAATAATGGAAAAATGCATGCACTACACCGTGAGCTTACTTTTGCCAAGTATTTATCCACATCCAAAGATAGGCAGATGCTTAAATGGTTGCAGAAAATTGATGGGAAGTTGAAGTTGCCAGAGATCCATTATTTTTTAAACTATTTTTATTCATGAATTTTAGCAAAATATAAATAGACAAAAAAATCTAAAGGACAGTCAAAGAGCATAAAATCATAACAACCCACCCAATAACACCAACCCTCCAGCCCCTTTGATACAGACCTCCCTTACTCCCCCAAACTCCCTGCTTCACTGACTCCTCAATCCTCCTTGAAGAAATCGATGAACAGTTTCCACCTCCGAGTGAACCCTTCCACCAACCCCGCAGATCGAACTTGATCCTGTCTAACTGCAGGAATTCTGCCAGGTCGTTCACCCCCCTCCCCCCCCCCCCCCCCCCCCCCCCCGCCTTTGGTGGCTCCCAAGTCCCTCTAACATAACAAAATACATCTCCGGGCTATCAGGGAGGCAAAGGCCAATACATCAGCCACCCTCCCCCCCTTGCACTCCTGGATCTTCCGACATCCCAAATATCACCACCTCCCAACTCAGGCGCATCCTCACCCCCAGAACCTCGGACATAACATCCGCGAATCCCAACCAGAACCCCCTCACTCTTGAACATATGGACATGATTTGCGGGGCCCCCCATGCACTGTCCACACCTATCCTCCACTCCCTCAAAAAACCTGCTCATCCTCGCCACCATCTTGTGGGCCCTATGCACCACTTTAAATTGGATGAGGATTAACCTCGCACACGACGAGGACACATTCACCCTTTGCAATGCCTCAGACCATGTCCCAGCTCCTCTCCCAACTCTTCCTCACACTTGCGCTTAACATCCTCCACACGGGTGCCCTCCCACTCCCACCAGCTCCTTGTAAACATCCAACACCTTCCCCTTCCCTATTTCGTCCTCCGCCAAAAGCTTATCTTGCAGCATCGGAGGCAGCAACCCCGAGAAAGACAGCACTTCTCTCCTAACAAAATCCCGAACCGACAGATACCTGCCTCCCTCCACTCCCCGAACCTCGCATCCAGTCTCGCTGGCCCACAATGACATACCCTCCAACCCCACGTGCTGCCTACACTACCCCCACAGTCTTAAAGCCAACACCACCACTGGACTAATAGAATATCTGGAAGGCAAGAGTGACAGAGTTGCCAACAGCATCAGCCATCAAGCACGTCCCCCTTCACGATGCCACCTCCAACTGTCCCCAAACCGACCTCTCTTCCACGGCTCATTTCCTCACGATCGCAATGTTCGCAGCCCAATAATGATCAAATTCGGTAACATCCGCCTCCCCACCCCTCAATTCCCGCTCCAGAAAAGCCAGTCACACCTGTGGAGCCTTTTCCGCCCACACAAATCCTGAGACCTGGGGCGAGATTCTCCGACCCCCCCGCCGGGTCGGAGAATCGCCGGGGGCTGGCATGAATCCTGCCTCCGCCGGTTGCCGAAGTCTCCGGCACCAGATATTCGGCGGGGGCGGGAATCGCGTCGCGCCGGTTGGCGGGCCCCCCCGCGCGATTCTCCGGCCCGGATGGGCCGAAGTCCCGCCGCTAAAATGCCTGTCCTGCCGGCGTAGATTAAACCACCTACCTTACTGGCGGGACAAGACGGCGCGGGCGGGCTCTGGGGTCCTGGGGGGGGCGCGGGGCGATCTGGCCCCGAAGGGTGCCCCCACGGTGGCCTGGCCCGCGATCGGGGCCCACCGATCCGCGGGCGGGCCTGTGCCGTGGGGGCACTCTTTCCCTTCCGCCTCCGCCACGGTCTCCACCATGGCGGAGGCGTAAGAGACTCCCTCCACTGCGCATGCGCGGGAATGCTGTCAGCGGCCACTGACGCTCCCGCGGATGCGCCGCCCGGAGATGTCATTTCCGCACCACTGGCGGAGCAACAAAGGCCTTTTCCGCCAGCTGGCGGGGCAGAAATTCGTCCGGCGCCGACCTAGCCCCTTAAGGTTGAGGCACGGCCCCCAAAGATGCGGAGGATTCCGCACCTTTGGGGCGGCGCGATGCCCGACTGATTTGCGCCGTTTTGGGCACCAGTCGGTGGACATCGCGCCGTTTCCGGAGAATTTCGTCCCTTATTATTAAAAATGACCTTTTGAAAAACTACTCAGGGACAAAGATAGGGAGGTTCTGAAACATGAACATAAACCTAGGCAGCTCCATCATTTTCCCTGTCTACACCCACCCAGCCAGCGACAGTGGCAAAACACCCCACCACGTAAATTC
The DNA here is from genome assembly GCF_047496885.1 of Scyliorhinus torazame. Taxonomy (NCBI): domain Eukaryota; kingdom Metazoa; phylum Chordata; class Chondrichthyes; order Carcharhiniformes; family Scyliorhinidae; genus Scyliorhinus; species Scyliorhinus torazame. The sequence goes on from NC_092710.1 coordinate 209,086,308, forward strand.
GTCTTCATCCCCTCCACCAATCAAGCCAAGGTTCCGGGAGTGGAGACAGGCAAGTACTTATGCAGCTGGGCTCAACTCCACCTCACTTGGATTCCGAGGTATCTAAGGCTCGTCCCCACCACCCTAAACAGCAACATTCTTAACCTTTTCTGCCCCCGAGCATTGATCGGAAATACCTCACTCTTTCCCATATTCAATTTACACCCCGAAAACCGGCCAAATTCCCCCAGAATACACATAATTCCCCCAATGCAGCCCAACAGGTCTGAAATATATAATAGCAGACCATCTGTGTACAACAAAATCCTATGTTCGACCCCCTGCCCCACCCACTTAATCCCTCTCCAATCCCTTGACGCCCTAAGCACCATTGCCAGTGGCTCTATCGCCAAGGCAAAGAGCAGCAGAGAGAGCAGACACCCCTGTCTCGTCCCATGGTGTTACCCAAAGTATCCAAACTCACTTGGTTCATCCGCCCACTCGCCACCAACACCTTTTACAGCAACCGGACCCACTCCACAAACCCGAACCCGAACCGCCCCAACACCTCAAACAAATGCGCCCACTCAACCAGGTCTAAAGCCTTCTCCCCCCCACCCCGAGGGCATCATAATCACATTCAATAACTTCCGGGCATTTGCTAACAACTGCCTTCCCTTCACAAACCCCGTCTGATCCTCTCCAATCAAACGCGGCACACAGTCCTCAATCCGCGATGTAAGCACCTTCGCCAATAACTTGGCATTAACATTCAACAACAATATAAGATCATAACACGATAAGACAGAAGAGCAGAATTAGGCCACTTGGCCCATTGAGTCTGCTCCGCCATTCAATCATGGCTGATATTCTTCTCATTCCTATTCTCTTGCCTTCTCCCCATAACCCCCGATCCCCTTATTAATCAATAACCTATCTGTCTCTGTCTTAAAGACACTCAGTGATTTGGTCTCCACAGCCTTCTGCGGCAAAGAGTTCCACAGATTCACCACCCTCTGGCTGAAGAAATTACCCCTCATCTCTGTTTTAAAGGATCGTCCCTTTAGTCTGAGATGGTGTCCTCTGCTTTTAGTTTTTCCGACAAGTGGAAACATCCTCTCCACGTCCACTCTATCCAGGCCTCGCAGTATTCTGTAAATTTCAATATGATCCCCCCTCATCCTTCTAAACTCCCAACGGGTTGAGACCCAGAATCCTCAACCGTTTCTCATACAACAAGCTCTTCATTCCAGGGATCATTCTTGTGAACCTCCTCTGGACCTTTTCCAAGGACAGCACATCCTTCCTTAGATATGGGTCCCAAAACTGCTCACAATACTCCATATAAGGGGTCTGACAGAGCCTTATACAGCCTCAGATGTACATCCCTGATCTCTCGACATGAATGCTAACATTGCATTTGCCTTCCTAACTGCCAACTGAACCTGAACGTTAACCTTAAAAGAATCGTGAATATGGACTCCCAAGTCCCTTTGTGCTTCTGATTTCCTAAGTATTTTCCCATTTAGGAAATAGTCTATGCTTCCATTCCTCCTTCCAAAGTGCATAACCTCACACTTTTAATAATAATAATAGTAATAATAACATTGTATTCCACATTGTTTTCCATCTGCCACTTCTTTGCCCACTCTCCTAGCCTGTCCAAGTCCTTCTGCAGCCCCACTGCTTCCTCAAATCTACTTGTCCCTCTACAGATCTTTGTATCATCTGCAAACTTGGCAACAGTGCCTTGAATTCCTTCTTCCAGATCATTGATATATCTCAGGAGGTATGACCCACACTGCTCCAGGTCCTTATCCTTTTTAACAATCAGGGAGAACAACAAAGAACAAAGAAATGTACAGCACAGGAACAGGCCCTTCGGCCCTCCAAGCCCGTGCCGACCATACTGCCCGACTAAACTACAATCTTCTACACTTCCTGGGTCCGTATCCTTCTATTCCCATCCTATTCATATATTTGTCAAGATGCCCCTTAAATGTCCCTATCGTCCCTGCTTCCACTACCTCCTCCGGTAGCGAGTTCCAGGTACCCACTACCCTCTGCGTAAAAAACTTGCCTCGTACATCTACTCTAAACCTTGCCCCTCTCACCTTAAACCTATGCCCCCTAGTAATTGACCCCTCTACCCTGGGGAAAAGCCTCTGACTATCCACTCTGTCTATGCCCCTCATAATTTTGTATACCTCTATCAGGTCGCCCCTCAACCTCCTTCGTTCCAGTGAGAACAAACCGAGTTTATTCAACCGCTCCTCATAGCTTATGCCCTCCATACCAGGCAACATTCTGGTAAATCTCTTCTGCACCCTCTCTAAAGCCTCCACATCCTTCTGGTAGTGTGGCGACCAGAATTGAACACTATACTCCAAGTGTGGCCTAACTAAGGTTCTATAGGAGATAGAAGCCTTCGACAAAGTAGGGGGGAGTTCCCCCCTCTCCCTTGCCTCATTCTCTGCCCTCACCAGCAGTGGACCCAGCTTCGCCCCAAACCTCTTATAAAACTCCACTGGGAACCTATCCGGACCCGGGGCCTTTCCTGCCTGCATCACCCCCATGAAAAATGAAAATGAAATGAAAATTGCTTATTGTCACAAGTAGGCTTCAAATGAAGTTACTGTGAAAAGCCCCTAGTCGCCACATTCCGGCGCCTGTTCGGGGAAGCTGCTACGGGAATTGAACCGTGCTGCTGGCCTGCCTTGGTCTGCTTTAAAAGCCAGCGATTTAGCCCAGTGTGCTAAACCATCCATCACCTCCTGCAGCCTAAACAAGGCCTCCAGGCCCTGCATCCACCCCTCCTCAACCCTGGGAAACTCCAAGCCATCCAGGAACCGCAAGCCATCTAGGAACCGCTTCATCCCCTCTTCCCCCTCGGGGACTCAGACCCTTATAGCCTTCTAGAGAAGGCCTCAAATACCCCATTCAGCCCCTCTGGATCCATCACCACCATTCCCCCCCCACCCTCATCCCGCACTCTGCCAATCTCTCTAGCCCCTGCTGCTTCCTCAACTGATGGGCCAGCATCCAATTGCCTTCTTCCCATACTCGTAAACTGCCCATCTGGCCCTCCTCAACTGCCCCCGCCTTCCCTGTCGACACTAACCCGAACTCCATCTGGAACCTCTGCCTCTCCTTCAACAACCCCTTCTCCGGCATCACAGAGTACCTCCTATCCACCCTCAGGATCTCCTCAACCAGCCAAGCCCTCTCTTCCTGCTCCATTCTCTCCCGAATCGAGATAAACTCCCCCCTAACTACAGCCTTGAGTGCATCCCACAACGTGGCAGCTGTGACCTCCCCTGTATCATTCACCTCCACAGAGCCCCAAATGGCAGCCCACAGCCGTCCCTCATCCGCCAACAGCCCCTCACCTAACTCCCATAATCGCCGTTGGGCCTCCCCCTGAACCAACCGCAAATCCACCCAGTGTGGCGCGTCGTCAGAGACCACCATTGCTGAATACTCCAAATCAGCCACCCCCGTCAGCAATGCCTTATCAATGACGAAAAAAATTGATCCAGAAATACACCCGGTGCACATGGGAGAAGTATGAAAACTCCTTTACCCTCGGTCTCCTCAAATCTCCACAGGTTCGCCCCCACCCCCATGCATTCCATGAACCCCCTCAGCTCCCTAGGCACTGCTGACCTCAACGACTTCGGGGTCGACCGATCCAGGACCGTATTAAAATCCCCCCCCCCCATAATCAGCCGATACATATATAAATCCAGAATCTTCCACAACATATGTCTCATGAAATGTACATCATCCCAATTCGGGGCATACACATTAATCAGGACTACCGGCATCCCCTCCAGCTTCCCACTAACCACCATCTACCTACCCCCCCACCTCAAAGGCCACCCTCTTGTTGATCAACACAGTCAGTCCCCTCGTCTTCATATTCCGCCTCGAGTGAAACACCTGGCCCACCCATCCCTTCCTCAGCCTCTTCTGATCCCTCAACTTCAGAGGCATATCCTACAGAAACACCACGTCCTCCTTCGGACTCCTCAGATGCGTGAACACACGCGACCGTTTAACTGGCCCATTCAACCCTCGCATGTTCCACATGACCAGCCTGGCCAGGGGGGTCTCCCTACCCCTGCCCCCTGCTGATCAGCCATACCCTTTGGGCCAGTCCCCGGCCCATGTCACGCGCCCCTCCAGGCCCGCCCTCGGATATCCACCGCCATCTCTCCCTTCCCAACTGTGCCACATCAGCCACACCCATGTCAGCAACCCACCCCTTCCAAACAAATAACCAACCTCATTATTCCCCCCCCCCCCCCCCACGCCTTCCTCGTGCCATCTCCCCACTTCACCTCCATTAACTAGCCACCCAGCTAGCATGGTGGCCCTCGCCCACGGCCTGTAACCTCCCTCTTCCCCTCCAATCCACAATCCGCCTCCCCTCCCCCAGCCATTAACAAACAAAAAACATCAAGGAAGACATAATCACCATTGCTGCTCCCCCCATCGAAACCCACCCAAAATAAACAGCCCAAACATTTCACCACAAACTCAAAGCTCCTCTCCAAAGCTCAGTGTCTTCACTCTCCACCCAGCCCATGGTCTCTCATAAAGTCCATCTCCTCCTCTGGCCAATCAAACTAAAACAATTCCTTCTGATGTGTCCACCACAAGCGGGCCGGGTACAAAACCCCAAACTTCACTCCCCTCTTGACGAGGGCACCCAGTTTAACTGGCTGTCCTCTTCGACAGTTCCACACCCAGGTCCTGGTTGACTCCCAGCTCACTCCCTTTCCAAGTACACGTCCTGGTCTGCCTCGTCCACTGCAAAGTCTTTTCCTTGTCCAAGAAACGGTACAACAGCACCACCATCGCCCTCATCGACTTTCCCATCTGCAGCCTCCTCCTCCGCGCCCTGTGCGCCCGATCCACCTCGAGGGGCCGATCGAAGCCCCCTCCCCCATCAACCGCTCCAACATCCTTGCCACGTATTTGGCGGCGTCTGCTCCCTCGATACTCTTGGGCATCCCGACAATCCTCAAATTCTGTCACCTTGGCGATTCTCTAGGTCCTCCTACTTCTCTCTCAGCCTCTTCTGGCTGTCCACCACCATCTCCAACTCCACCGTTACCGAGGCCATCCGCTCGTCATGCTTCCCCACTGCCTCCTCCACCTTTTGTATTGCCAAGCCCTGAGCCTCCAGCCTCTGCCCAACTTTCTGAATCGCCACCCTGAGCGGCTCCACCACCTTAAGCAGATCCTCTGAGGCCTCCATCCTCTGCTGCTGGAACATATTATTTAAAAACTCCACCAGCTGCTCCGTCGACCACTTGGCGGCAGCGCTCCACTCTTGCCCTCCGCCATCTTGACCTGTGGTGCACCATCAGAACTGCCTTGCTCCGGCTGTTCTCTCTTTCTCGTAGCACATCTCGCCCTCTGGTCCATGCACCAAACTGGCCAGTCGAGTATTACCTTCCCCGGGCACTCATACAGCTTTCGCCCTCAAAAGGACCCCCATACAGAGTGGGGAAGGACCAACAATATCCACCTTGAGCGAGAGCCACCAAATATGCGACCTCTCACTCCATGGCTGCTACTGGATGTCCCACCAGGGAGAGCTATTGGACAGTCAGATTGGCTAACAGCTCTCCAACACAGTCAGTCACAGTGCAGCAGTTACCAGAAGTGGTACTGCAGCCCTCTGCCTGGAACTACGTCTGAGGACCATTGGAAAGGTACATCCCAGGGCCCTGGGAGTGGGAGGGTAGGGGGCACCCTGGGGATAGGGAGTGGGATGATCGCAGTGTCGGAGTTAGACCGGGGGAGGGGGGCCTGGAGCCCCAAGGTCCCGGAGGGAGGACGCCCAATTCTGAGGGGGCCTTCATATTGAGATCCCACCGCACTCTTGCCACCCAAGGTGAAGATTTTTTTCCCTCTTGTTTCTCACCCTACCCGCACTCGCTGGCCTAAAATTTTAGGCGTGGCCGGAAAAGGCTCTTAATGGCCATTCAGTGGCCACTTAAGGGCCTCAATATATCTATATTTAGTTTTCTTTTTCTTATTAAATTTAGAGTACCCAATTCTTTCTTTCCAATTAAGATGCAATTTAGTGTGGCCAATCCACCTATCCTTGGGTTGTGGGGGTGAGACACACCCAGGCATGGGGAGAATGTACAAACTCCACATGGACAGTGACCCGGGGCCGGGATCAAACCTGGTCCTCAGCGCCGTGAGGCAGCAGTGCTAACCACTGTGCCACCGTGGCTTAATCAGCTAAAGGGCTATTTTCCAGCCGAGGTCCTGCCTGCCCAATCATGAAATTACATCTGGGTTTGCGCAGGCGGGTTCCTGAGGAGAATCATGTCCAGACCCGTCCCCCCCCACTCTCCCCCACCCCCCGCCTCCCGCCTCAGAACCCACCTTTGGGGGAAACATCAAATTCCGCCCAATGATTACTCTGCACAAATTGCTGCAGCAAGTAAGCTGGTCCTGAGTGACACTGTACTAAAGAATGGATTGAACTACTTTACTCACTCAAGCTAGATAATCTGGATCTGTAATCTATTTTAACACTGCCAGCTATGCGAGACAAAACAAGATACACTTCAGTCATTTTGTTGTCGATAAGATTGTAGTCGATCTGAAGTCTAAAATCAAACCTTATTTAATTATGCCTTATGTATAAAAAATGTTATTTCAGAGGAATTATTTTATATATGAGGCTCAGATGGCTGAGTATTTGATAGGCATGTGTGAATCAGACAGGAATATGTAGATAGGAACAGGAGTAGGCCATTTAATACCTTGAGCTTGATCCATCTTTCAATGAGATCATGGCTAACCTGCGATCGAACTCGATATACCCGCCTTTTGCCCACATCTGTTAATACCTCTAGATATCAAAAATCTATCAATCACATTTACCACCGCCCCCCCCTCTCCCCCCGGGAGATTGCATCTCCTTACCTAAGGAAGAATATACTTGCCATAGAGTATGTGCAGTTGGGAGGAGCACATCCTGAGTGAGACAGTAGGCGGGATTCTCCGTTTCCCGACGCCGATTTTGTAATCACCGATCGGGCAGAGAATCCCTTTTGATGCCGAAATTGGGGGCGGCACCTGTTTGATGCAGGTTGTGTATGCTCCTCCCCCTCCGAAACAGCATCATCGCGACGCGCACCCGCACGCCTTTGGGACGGCCTCAGCACGTCACCTGAAGGCCCTTTCCTGATGCTCCGCCCCCAATGGGCCGAGTTCCTGACCCGAGCTGAGCATTCCAGACTCTAGACTCCAGACACTTGGCTGCAGGGTGGACCTGAGCATTCCAGACTCCAGACACCCGGCTGCAGGATGGAGCTGAGCATTCTAGACTCCAGACACTCGGTAGCAGGGTGGAGCTGAGCATTCCAGACTCCAGACACTCGGTAGCAGGGTGGAGCTGAGCATTCCAGACTCTTGACTCCAGACACTCGGCTGCAGGGTGGTGCTGAGCATTCCAGACTCCAGACACTCGGTAGCAGGGTGGAGCTGAGCATTCCAGACTCCAGACCCGAGACACTCGGCTGCAGGGTGGACCTGAGCATTCCAGACTCCAGACACTTGGTAGCAGGGTGGAGCTGAGCATTCCAGACTCCAGACGCTCGGCAGCAGGGTGGAGCTGAGCATTCCAGACTCCAGACACTCGGTAGCAGGGTGGACCTGAGCATTCCAGACTCCAGACACTCGGTAGCAGGGTGGACCTGAGCATTCCAGACTCCAGACACTCGGTAGCAGGGTGGAGCTGAGCATTCCAGACTCTAGACTCCAGACAATCAGCAGCAGGGTGGTGCTGAGCATTCCAGACTCCAGACACTCAGTAGCAGGGTGGACCTGAGCATTCCAGACTCCAGACACTCGGTAGCAGGGTGGACCTGAGCATTCCAGACTCCAGACACTCGGTAGCAGGGTGGACCTGAGCATTCCAGACTCCAGACACTCGGTAGCAGGGTGGAGCTGAGCATTCCAGACTCCAGACCCGAGACACTCGGCAGCAGGGTGGAGCTGAGCATTCCAGACTCCAGACGCTCGGCAGCAGGGTGGAGCTGAGCATTCCAGACTCAAGACTCCAGACACCCGGCAGCAGGGTGGAGCTGAGCATTCCAGACTCCAGACCCGAGACACTCGGCTGCAGGGTGGAGCTGTGCATTCCAGACTCCAGACACTCGGCTGCAGGGTGGAGCTGAGCATTCCAGACTCTAGACTCCAGACACCCGGTAGCAGGGTGGAGCTGAGCATTCCAGACTCTAGACTCCAGACACCATGCAGCAGGGTGGGGCTGAGCATTCCAGACTCCAGACACTCAGCAGCAGGGTGGACCTGACCATTCAAGACTCAAGACTCCAGACACCCGGCAGCAGGGTGGAGCTGAGCATTCCAGACTCCAGATCCGAGACACTCGGCTGCAGGGTGGAGCTGAGCATTCCAGACTCCAGACACTCGGTAGCAGGGTGGAGCTGAGCATTCCAGACTCCAGACCCGAGACACTCGGCTGCAGGGTGGAGCTGAGCATTCCAGACTCTAGACACTCGGTAGCAGGGTGGACCTGAGCATTCCAGACTCTAGACTCCAGACACTTGGCTGCAGGGTGGAGCTGAGCATTCCAGACTCCAGACACTCGGTAGCAGGGTGGAGCTGAGCATTCCAGACTCTAGACTCCAGACACCCGGCAGCAGGGTGGACCTGAGCATTCCAGACTCCAGACCCCAGACACTCGGCTGCAGGGTGGAGCTGAGCATTCCAGACTCCAGGCACTCGGCAGCAGGGTGGTGCTGAGCATTCCAGACTCTAGACTCCAGACACTCGGCAGCAGGGTGGAGCTGAGCATTCCAGACTCCAGACCCGAGACATTCGGCTGCAGGGCGGACCTGAGCATTCCAGACTCTAGACTCCAGACACTCGGTAGCAGGGTGGAGCTGAGCATTCCAGACTCCAGACTCCAGACACTCGGTAGCAGGGTGGAGCTGAGCATTCCAGACTCCAGGCACTCGGTAGCAGGGTGGAGCTGAGCATTCCAGACTCCAGACCCGAGACACTCGGCAGCAGGGTGGAGCTGAGCATTCCAGACTCTGGACTCCAGACACTCGGCAGCAGGGCGGACCTGAGCATTCCAGGCTCCAGACACTCGGCAGCAGGGTGGAGCTGAGCATTCCCGACTCCAGACCCAAGACACTCGAAAGTGCCACAACTCAAAATCCTGACACAATATTTGAAAAATTATCTCAGCACAGGTGTTCGAGCTGATTGGTAGGTAGTGGGTAAATTGTTTCCCCTACTTTAAAGCTACATGAAGGAAAGGTGAGAGTTTTAACCTTTTAAAAAAAGTAACTTAAATAATTTTCTACTTGGCATGAATTTAAGAGGTGACAGACTAAAGATCTGTTCCAGGAATAACTAGCTATGGAAACAGACACAAGTTTGCCTTAGTGCCCCACTAGGTTTGGGAAGAGAATTGGAATGGAATCAATTTAACGTATGAGTTATTTACAGTAAAAGGTGACTGGGGAGCTCAATCCTGTGTTTTACAAGGCCTGCAGCATGTGGTAATTCTTAGTCACTCCTTGCAGTCTGGATGACCACATGTGCAGGAAGTGCCACTGGTTAGACCGCTTGATAGCCAGATTTCGGCACCTGAATGTCAGCTGGAGAACACAGCGGTGCATCCGTGAGGCTGATTGCAGGTTTTTAGATATCGTTACCCTGCAGCTTAAGGGAGCGCAGTCAGAGAGGGACTGGATGGCCATCAATCAGAAGAAGGTGGGGAGACTGGTCATCAAGAAAACCACAGAATGCATTTCACTCAAGAGATGGTGCAGGAGCGGAGGCTTTAGTTTCCTGGATGCAGTTCTGGGGAAGGTTGGACCTGTACGAGTCGGACAGGTTGCATCTGAACTGGAACGGGCTAGTTCTGTTGCCGAGGGGAATGGGTGGGGGGTGAAACTAATTTGGTAGGGTAATGGGTCACAGTGGGGAAGTACAGTGGGGGTGGGGGGGGGTGCGATGCACAGCCAAATATAGAAGAAAAACCAAGTCAGTCTGGAAGGTAGAGTGAAGATAGACATGTTAAAACTGAAGGGAATATGGCGAGAGCTGGATGGCATTTATTTTAATGCAAGGAGTCTTACTGGTAAAGCAGATGATTGGTTAACGCATAGGAGTATGATATTATTGCTGTCACAGAGAAATGGTTGACGGAGGGACAGGACTGGCAGCTCAATATTTCATGGCATAGAATCTTCAGTTGAGACACCGAGGTAGGGGTGGTAGCCGGGGGAAGGATTGGTGTGTAAAAGAGGAGGGTTGTCGCATTTTTGATCACGGAGTCAATTACTGCAGTGAGTTGGGGTGATACGTCAGCAGACTCCTCAATTAAAGCCATTTCGGTAGAACGTAAGAATAAAAGTGGGGGAACCACTTTCCTGGGCGTGTACTACAGGCCCCCAAACATTCAGGGAGAGATAGAAGAACAGACATGCAGGCAAATCTCAGTGAAGTGTAACAAATAATAGGGGAGAGCGAAGAGGGGGCATGAAAAAATACTGGCGGGAAAAATAAAGGAAAATCCCAATGTGTTTTAAGAGTATATTAAGGGCAAGAGGGTAACCAGGGAAAGAGTATAATAATAATAATAATTCCAGTGCCTGTTCGAGTACACAGAGGGAGAATTCAGAATGTCCAATTCACCTAACAGCACGGGCTTAATTCTCCGCCGGTGGGATGCCCCGTTTTACTGGCAGTCCGGGGGTTTCCTGACAGCGTGGGGCTGCCCCACAATGGGAAACCCCATTGACCAGCGGGCGAAACAGAGAATCCCGCCGGCGTGCTGCACCAGAAATCTGGCATGGAGGGACGGAGAATCCAGCCTCACGTCTTTCAGGACATGTGGGAGGAAACTGGAGCACCCGGAGGAAACCCACGCAGACAAGGGGAGAACGTGCAGACTCCGCACGGACACTGACCCAAGACGGGAATGAACCTGGGACCCTTGTGCCCCGCCCCACTGGATAGCGGTGAATCCCGGCCATGATCAGTAAATTTGCAGATTACACAAAAATTGGTGGTGTAAATAGCGAGGAAGAATGCCTTAGATTACAGGATGATATAGACGAGCTGGTCAGATGCGCAGAACAGTGGCAAATGGAATTTAACCCTGAAAAGTGTGAGGTGATGTATTTTGGGAGGACTGACAAGGCAAGGGAATACACAGTGAATGGTCGGGCTCTGAGAAGTACAGAGGACCAGAGGGACCTTGGGGTGCAAGTCCATAGGTCCCTGAAAGAAGTAGGCAGATAAGTTGGTTTCAGAAGGCATATGGGATACTTTCCTTTATTAGCTAAGGCATAGAATATAAGAGGAGGGAGATTATAACAGAGCAGTATGAAATATTCATTAGGCCACAGCTAGTGTGCTGTGTGCAGTCCTGGTCGCCACATTATAGGAATGGTATGATTGCACTAGAAAGGGTGCAGAGGAGATTCACCACTATATTGCCTGGGCTGGAGTGTTGCAGCTATGAAGAAGCTAGGCTGGGGAGAGGCTGACAGAGGTGTATAAAATTATGATGGCTATAGATAGGGTAGATAGGAAGGGACCTTTCCCATTAGTAGTGGGATCCATAAGCAGGGGGTATAGATTTAAGGTAAGGGGAAGGAGATTTAGAGGGGACTTGAGGAACAACCTTTTCACCCAGAGGGTGGTATTTCAAGAGATGGTTGGCAACGCCAGTGGGTCAAGATTCCACTGGACCCATTCTCCTGGCACCTTGATCAAAGGATGGAACCTCTTCTGTCTGCATCCCTATTGCTTGTGCCTGGTTTCACCTCCTATGCCTCACCTATTTGGAGAGGAAAAAGAATGGGCCCATGAAGTGCAGTCCTGAACAATGGCAGTTTCATGCTGGTCCACTCTCGCTATTCTGCTGGGACATGCATCCCGATGTCCACTGATCAGTGGACCAGCTGATCTAATAGCAAATATCAGATCTTGAAAGCCCTCAGGGACATTAACCAATTTGAGCAATCAGTGGCCAGTGGGTAGTTTCCTGGTCCCAAGGCTAATCAAAAGATGTTGTATATTCTGCTTCCTACTACCAATATGGACAGCATTCTGAGCTTCTGTAAAGACAAAGGCAATGAGCAATCCACAGCCATTTATGAAGTAGAGAGCTGCCTTATATTCAAATTAAACTGCCATTTGCTCCATTCACAGCTTCAGCTGTGGAAAGTATCACATAATGCTCCAGCAAATGAGCTTATACATCAGTTGGAAACTGATTTCTGATCCTGTGCATAGATCCTATTTTCAAAGAACAAAGAAATGTACAGCACAGGAACAGGCCCTTCAGCCCTCCAAGCCCGTGCCGACCATGCTGCCCGACTAAACTACAATCTTCTACACTTCCTGGGTCCGTATCCCTCTATTCCCATCCTATTCATGTATTTGTCAAGATGCCCCTTAAATGTCACTATCGTCCCTGCTTCCACCACCTCCTCCGGTAGCGAGTTCCAGGCACCCACTACCCTCTGCGTAAAAAACTTGCCTCGTACATCTACTCTAAACCTTGCCCCTCTCACCTTAAACGTATGCCCCCTAGTAATTGACCCCTCTACCCTGGGGAAAAGCCTCTGTCTATGCCCCTCATAATTTTGTAGACCTCTATCAGGTCTCCCCTCAACCTCCTTCGTTCCAGTGAGAACAAACCGAGTTTATTCAACCGCTCCTCATAGCTAATGCCCTCCATACCAGACAACATTCTGGTAAATCTCTTCTGCACCCTCTCTAAAGCCTCCACATCCTTCTGGTAGTGTGGCGACCAGAATTGAACATTATACCCCAAGTATGGCCTAACTAAGGTTCTATACAGCTGCAACATGACTTGCCAATTCTTATATTCAATGCCCCGGCCAATGAAGCCAAGCATGCCATATGCCTTCTTGACTACCTTCTCCACCTGTGTTGCCCCTTTCAATGACCTGTGGACCTGTACTCCTAGATCTCTTTGACTTTCAATACCCTTGAGGGTTCTACCATTCACTGTATATTCCCTACCTGCATTAGACCTTCCAAAATGCATTACCTCACATTTGTCCGGATTAAACTCCATCTGCCATCTCTCCGCCCAAGTCTCCAAACAATCTAAATCTTGCTGTATCCTCTGACAGTCCTCATCGCTATCTGCAATTCCACCAACCTTTGTGTCGTCTGCAAACTTACTAATCAGACCAGTTACATTTTCCTCCAAATCATTTATATATACTACAAAGAGCAAAGGTCCCAGCACTGATCCCTGTGGAACACCACTGGTCACAGCCCTCCAATTAGAAAAGCATCCTTCCATTGCTACTCTCTGCCTTCTATGACCTAGCCAGTTCTGTATCCACCTTGCCCGCTCACCCCTGATCCCGTGTGACTTCACCTTTTGTACTAGTCTACCATGAGGGACCTTGTCAAAGGCCTTACTGAAGTCCATATAGACAACATCCACTGCCCTACCTGCATCAGTCATTTTAGTGACCTCCTCGAAAAACTCTATCAAGTTAGTGAGACACGACCTCCCCTTCACAAAACCATGCTGCCTCTCACTAATACGTCCATTTGCTTCCAAATGGGAGTAGATCCTGTCTTGAAGAATTCTCTCCAGTAATTTCATGTGAATACTCGTGAGTTCATAGAATTTACAGTGCAGAAGGAGGCCATTCAGCCCATCGAGTCTGCACCGGCTCTTGGAAAGAGCACCCTACCCAAGGTCAACACCTCCACCCTATCCCCATAACCCAGTAACCCCACCCAACACTAAGGGCAATTTTGGACACTAAGGGTAATTTAGCATGGCCAATCCACCTAACCTGCACATCTTTGGACTGTGGGAGGAAACCGGAGCACCCAGAGGAAACCCACGCACACACGGGGAGGATGTGCAGATTCCGCACAGACAGTGACCCAAGCCGGAATCGAACCTGGGACCCTGGAGCTGTGAAGCAATTGTGCTAACCACAAGGCTACCGTGCTGCCCCGAGTTCCAACCCGACAACTCCAAGCCTTCTCAGCTTCTGCTGCAAGGTGGCAAAGTGGCAAGGTGGCAAAGCCCGCACCTATTCTGTACTGTCTGGTTCTTCCCTGCTCTGTGCATCACCCAAAGCCACCTTCTCAACACCTAATTCCCCGATGAGTCACCGGTTGGCAGGCGAGAGTGAGAGGGAAAGTAATGCAGGGCATAACATCTGGGAGGTTTCTCTGCAGGAGCATGAAGCAAGCTCCCTCTCCACACCTCTGCAGCCTGCTCACCATACGTACTATTATCACTATAGTTGACAAAGAATAAATGTCTTTCTTGTTGCTCCTCTTCATTATTGTCTTCTTCCTCACTGTCTCCCACCCCCCATAATAAATCAGTTTTAGACAGTTTAATTGTTTTTTTAATGCAATCCAAATTGTTTATAATGAGGATACTCATTAAGAAGTAAGAGACAGCAGCAGACAGAGACTGCTATTTTAATGAAGCAGCCAATATTAATTTATAAGCATTAATGCCGCTTAATAATTGATTATGGAAGAAAGATAAATGTTGTGATCTTTTCCATTACATTCTGGTAATTGTACTTCTTTTGCTTAGCTTGTACTATTCTGTATTCATTAAACATGATTGAAGTTTATAAATAATTTTGATTCACCTCACCCGACATATTTTGATATAGGAACAGATACTTTTCCTAATTTAATCCAATATCTCATAGTTAAAGGTGGGCTATCCTTTTGCTTCACTAACCTTGATATGAAACAGTTATTTCTGTGGAAATAAAAGTTTTCCATTTAATCGGATACTCTGGAATGCATGGGATTGATTCTGAATATTTCCAGTATGGACAATGAACCACTGTTATTAATACAATTCTAATATACTTCGGCTTTTCCTATATAATTGCCCAAATAATTAAATCAAACATAAATTCTGCATATTTCATTTCTGTAATGTGAGTAATCTAATGTGACCAATAGATAATGCTAAATGTATCTTTACCAATTGAGGGACAGGAAAGGGTATGAATGCCGTTTCTGGAAAACCTCCCGTCATCAGCCCAGTTAGAGAAGTGAAAGACAGAACTATCAGCTGCTGTGTCTCAGCTGAGTACTGCTGGGAATGCCTTTTTTTTTTAACTACTGCAATAAAAATGCGTTTTAGATAGACTGAAGAGCTGGTTGGTAGTTGGCCTACTGCTATTTCTTTGACAGTGAAATGTAAATGTTTTGCCAACTGAAAAAAAAGGAAAATGTAAGGTTTTATGTTTGTTTTCACTTAGTCAAATTGGAGTCAAACTATGGGACAAGAAATCTTCAGAGGTTCCTTCGTTCCATTGTGTCTACATAGGTGAGGAGAAAAATATGCAAATTGATTCATGTTCTTTAAACTGTTTTAAATTGTGATTGATAAGGATTGTAAGCTCCTAGAGTTTGTGTGTCATAAATAATGGCCAAATCCATAGTGCTCTTCATAGTTCTTAATATTTACTAATCACTAACATTTACTTGCACTTGCATAATGTTTGCAATCTGCTGCTGAACTCCTGTATTATTTCTCTTTATGGCATTGCCATCTTCATGTAAAAGTGCATGGTAAGAGTCTTATTGTTATTTCTTGATAATCTAGATCACATTGAGGCTAACTATTGTACTCCCAGTGCCATCAAAGATGTACTTAATTAGGGAGACACGGTCTAATACATTAAATACCTAAATAGACTAAATTCATATTCTAAACTGATTGAAACAGAAGTTGTCTCCCAACTGTGAAACCTCAGGTGCATGTGAGTCAGCAGACATTTCTTTCACTTTTGGCTAAGCTGTCGATAATGGATTTTGTGACTTCCGGTTGCGGTGATGCCTAGCTAGCCGCACGTTTCGGCGGCTCCAGCTCCGACGGACCTTCGGGCTCTTTTAAGAGCCCCAACGGGGAATTTTTTGACGACGCAACCCGGTGTGGGGTGTGTGAGAAGGGAGTCCCCCCCAAACGAAGGAGGAAAAAACCGGCGGCGACAGCTGCAGCGCGAGGAATCGTCGACCAAAGGGTCAGAAAGAGAGAAGTACAAGATGGCGGCGGAGAAAGCGCAGGCGACATGGGGGCCTGAGCAGGATGAAATTGTGAGACGGTGCGTGGAGCTGCTGAAGAGGGAGGTGCTGACCCCGATGCTACAGGCAATTGAGGGGCTCAAGGAGACACTAAAGACCCAGGAGACAGAGCTCCGCGTGGTGGAGCAGAAGGTGACAGATATTGAGGACGAGATCCTGGGCCTGGCGGTTAAGACACAGACGCACGAGGCACTTCATAAAAAGTGTACTGAAAGGATCGAGGCCCTAGAAAACGGAGCGCGAAGGAAGAACCTTCGGATACTGGGTCTCCCTGAGGGTGTGGAAGGAGTGGACTGTGGAGCGTACGCAAGTACGATGCTGAGCTCACTGATGGGTGCTGAGGCCCCTACGGGCCCCTTGGAGGTGGAGTGGGCAAATCGGATTCCGGCGAGAAGACCAAAAGCGGGAGAACCACCCAGGGCGATAATTGTGCGATTTTACCGCCTTAAGGATAGAGAAGAGGTCCTGAGATGGGCTAAATAGGTGCGGAGTAGCAGATGGGAGAATGCAGTGGTACGGGTATACCAGGATTGGAGTGCGGAGGTGGCGAGAAGGAGGGCGAGCTTCAACCGAGCCAAAGAGGTGTTGCATAAAAGGAAGGTGAAGTTCGGGATGCTGCAGCCGGCAAGACTATGAGTCACGTATCAGGAGAGACACCATTATTTCGAGACGGCGGAGGAAGCATGGACCTTCATCAAAGAAGAGAAATTGGATCGGAACTGAGGGACTGATGCTGCAGGAAATGTTATTGTTAATGTTATGGTTGAAGTTAATTGAGAAGTAAATTGGGAAGGGGGGAGACATTGGGGAAATGTGGGCGCCGGTGAGGGGGGAAAGACGGAACATAGTTGCAGAATGGGGAGGGGGAGGGGAAAGGGAGCTGCGCCATAAGAGGCGGGTCAGGTAAAGGGATGTTCCCGCGCCAGAAAGAATAAGGCGGCAAGGCAGGCGCAAGGCGGATGGGAGTTTCCCACACGGGGGGGTCGAGGAGTGAGCAGGGGTAGCCGGGGTCAGTTGAAGTCAGCTGACTTACGGAAGTAATATGGGGGGAGCAATCATGCTAGAAAGAGATCTAGCCGGTGGGGGGGGGGGGACAACTGGGTTGCTGCTGCGGAAATCCAAAAGGAAATGTCTAAAGAGTGGGTGGGCGGGGATGGTGTGCGACGCTGGGGGAGCGAACGGGAGCGCGGAGGCGGGATATGGGACTGGCCTAGAGAAGGTAATGGTTAGTCGACACGGGAGGGGAGCAGGCAGCCCCCTAGTGAGGCTGATCACGTGGAACGTGAGAGGCCTGAACGGACCGATAAAAAGGGCCCGAGTGCTCGCGCATTTGAAAGGACTAAGGGCAGACGTGGTTATGCTCCAAGAGACGCACCTAAAGGTGGCGGACCAAGTTAGGTTAAGGAAAGGATGGGTGGGACAGGTGTTCCACTCAGGACTGGACGCAAAGAATAGAGGGGTGGCCATTTTGGTGGGGAAACGGGTAGCATTTGAAGCAAAGAACATCGTAGCAGATAGCGGAGGTAGATATGTAATGGTGAGTGGCAGGCTGGAGGGAATGGAGGTCGTGTTGGTTAATGTGTATGCCCCAAACTGGGACGATGCGGGATTTATGAGACGGATGCTGGGGCGTATACCAGACCTGGAGGTAGTAAACTTGATTTTAGGAGGGGACTTTAATACGGTGCTGGACCCAGGGCTAGATAGATCCAGCTCAAGGACCGGAAGAAGGCCGGCAGCGGCCAAGGTACTTAAGGGGTTTATGGACCAAATGGGGGGGGAGTGGATCCATGGCGATTTCTTAGACCTAGGGCTCGGGAGTTTTCCTTCTTCTCCCATGTCCATAAAGTGTACTCCCGGATAGATTTTTTTGTTTTGGGAAGGTCGTTGATCTCTAGGGTAGAAGAAGCTGAGTACTCAGCCATAGCGGTTTCGGATCATGCCTCACATTGGGTGGACCTGGAAGTAGGAGAGGAAAGGGAACAGAGAACACTCTGGCGATTAGATGTGGGACTGATGGCGGATGAGGGAGTGTGTGCAAGAGTGCGGGGGTGTATTGAGAGATACCTGGAGGTCAATGACGACGGCGAGGTCCCTGTGGGAGTGGTATGGGAAGCACTAAAAGCGGTGGTTAGAGGAGAGCTGATCTCCATTGGGGACAACAAAAGGAAAACAGAGGCCAAGGAAAGGGAAAGATTACTGGGGGAGATTTTAAGGGTGGATCGGGAATTTGCAGAGACCCGGAGGAGGAATTGTACAGGGAGAGGAGACGACTCCTAGTCGCCCGTTGGCTCATCAATTGCGAAAGAGCGCAGCAGCGAGGGAGATAGGAGGAATTAGAGACGAAAGGGGAGACACGGTGCGAAGGGCAGGAAAGATAAATGAGGTGTTCAAGACCTTCTATGAGGAACTGTATAGGTCTCAGCCCCCAGAGGGAGAGGAGGGGATGCGGCAGTTCCTGGACCAATTGAGGTTCCCGAAAGTGGAGGAGCAGGAGGTGGTAGGCCTGGGGGCACCGATTGGGGTGGACGAGGTTATTAAGGGACTGGGAAGCATGCAAGCAGGGACGGCCCCGGGACCAGACGGGTTCCCGGTGGAATATTACAGAAAATATGTGGACTTGTTGGCCCCGTTGATGGTGAGGACGTTCAATGAGGCCAGGGAAGGGGGGACTCTACCCCCGACGATGTCGGACGCGACGATATCGTTAATTTTGAAGAGGGATAAAGATCCGTTCCAGTGCGGGTCCTATAGACCCATTTCATGATTGAACGTGGACGCCAAATTGTTGGCAAAGCTACTGGCATCGAGGATAGAGGATTGTGTCCCGGGGGTGGTGCACGAAGACCAGACAGGGTTCGTAAAAGGGAGACAATTGAATGTTAACGTGCGACGACTATTAGGGGTGATAATGATGCCCCCAGTGGAGGGGGAGGCAGAGATAGTGGCGGCAATGGACGCAGAGAAGGCATTTGATAGGGTGGAGTGGGAGTATTTATGGGAAGTGTTAAGGTGGTTTGGGTTTGGGAACGGGTTTATTAGCTGGGTTAGACTTCTTTATGGGGCTCCAACAGCAAGCGTAGTTACAGGTCAACATAGATCGGAGTATTTCCGACTATATAGGGGAACAAGACAGGGATGCCCGCTGTCTCCATTGTTGTTCGCGTTGGCAATTGAACCTCTGGCCATGGCGCTGAGAGACTCCAGGAAATGGAGAGGGGTGACTAGAGGGGGAGAAGAACACCGAGTCTCGTTATACGTGGATGACCTATTGTTATACGTGTCGGACCCAGCGGGGGGGATGATAGAGGTTATGCGAATTTTGAGGGGGTTCGGGGATTTCTCGGGGTATAGGCTAAACATGGGGAAGAGTGAATTATTTGTGATACATCCAGGGGACCAGAGTAGAGAGATAGAAGGCTTGCCTCTAAGGAAAGTGGAAAGAAACTTCCGATACCTGGGGATTCAGATCGCTAGGAGCTGGGGAACCTTGCACAGACTTAATCTGACACGGCTGGTAGAACAAATGGAGGAGGACTTCAAGAGGTGGGACATGCAGCCTCTATCGTTGGCGGGCAGGGTGCAAGCAATTAAGATGATGGTCCTCCCGAGGTTCTTATTTGTATTTCAATGTCTCCCTATACTAATCACCAAGACCTTTTTTAATAAAATAGACAGGAGCATCACGAGCTTCGTGTGGGCAGGGAAAGTTCCGAGAGTAAGGAGGGGGTTCCTTCAGTGTAGTAGGGACATAGGGGGATTGGCACTACCGAACTTGGGCGATTACTATTGGGCCGCCAATGTGGCAATGATACGTAAATGGATGATGGAGGGTGAGGGAGCGGCGTGGAAAAGACTGGAGAGAAAGTCCTGTAAAGGGACGAGTTTAGAGGCGCTGGTGACGGCGCCGCTACCGTTCTCACCTAAAAAGTTTACCACGAACCCGGTGGTGGCGGCAACATTGAATATCTGGGGACAGTGGAGGCGACAGAGAGGGGTGCGGGGAGCCCTGGTGGGGTCCCCAATCAGGAACAACCATAGGTTCGCCCCAGGAAGAATGGATGGAGGATTTCAGAGCTGGTACCAGTTGGGAATTAGGAGGGTGGGAGATTTATTTATAGATGGGACTTTTGCGAGCTTGGGAGCATTGGAGGAAAAGTATAAGTTGCCCCGGGGAAATTTCTTGAGATATATGCAGGTGAGGGCGTTTACTAGACAACAGGTGAGGGAATTTCCGTTGCTCCCGACACAGGGGATACAGGACAGGGTGCTTTCAGGGGTGTGGGTCGGAGAGGGCAAGGTGTCAGAGATTTACCGAGAGATGAGGGAAGAGGGGGAGGAGTCGGTGGGCGAACTAAAAGGAAAGTGGGAAGAAGAACTAGGGGAGGAGATAGAGGAGGGTATGTGGGCTGATGCCCTAAGCAGGGTAAATTCCTCTTCCTCATGTGCCAGGCTTAGCCTGATTCAATTTAAGGTGCTACATAGAGCACACATAACGGGAGCAAGATTGAGCAGGTTCTTTGGAGTGGAGGACAAATGTGGGAGGTGTGGTGAGAGCCCGGCAAACCACGCACATATGTTTTGGGCGTGCCCGGCACTGGAAAGGTATTGGAAGGGAGTGACGGGAGTGATTTCGCAGGTGGTGAAGGCCCGGGTCAACCCAGGCTGGGGGTTAGCTCTATTTGGAGTTACGGAAGAGCCGGGAGTGCAGGAGGCGAAAGAGGCCGACGTTGTGGCCTTTGCGTCCCTAGTAGCCCGGCGCAGGATCCTACTCATGTGGAAGGAGACGAAACCCCCCGGACTGGAGGCCTGGGTAAATGATATGGCGGGGTTCATTAAACTGGAGCAGATAACATTTGCCCTGAGAGGATCGGCTCAAGGGTTCACCAGGCGGTGGCAGCCATTTCTCGACTACCTAGGGGAACGTTAGAGGGAAGACAGATGACCAGCAGCAGCAACCCAGGGGGAAGGGGGGGGGCTGGGAGGGGGAGGGGGGGGGGGGGGTTTAGTTTAGTTTAGGTCAAAAGATAATGGGGTTTTGTTACTTGTGTATTGTTAAAAATTTCTGTATTGTTATTGTTGCGTTTGCTTTGTAAGAGGGGAAAAATTGTTGTTTGGAAAAAATTTTCAATAAAATATATTTTTTTAAAAAAGATAATGGATTTTGTGATATAAAACTACCTTTGTGTGCAGCAATTTCAAAAAATGAAAGATAAATCCAGGTAAGTTTTAGAGAACCGATAAAAAGGAACATAAATTAAAATGAGATTAAAAAAATAACATTGCACGCTGGAAAAAGTCAGTAGCAGGTCTGGCAGTATTTGTGAAGAGAGAAACAGATAACAGGCTGGATCTCCATTCTCAAAATGTGCAGCAGGAGACCGGAAAATTCCCAGCCTCGGGAGAAAGTGTCCAGCTGGCTTCCGGTTTTGAGTCCGCACATGCGTACGGCTGTGGCCTCCAGCGGCCGAGCGCCATGGCGGACTCGGACCGCGCAGGCAGCTGAAAGATGTAGCCCCCCCCGATCGGCGATGCGCCCAAAGATCTCACCGGCCCAATCTGTCCCCCAGCCGCTCATAAGGACCCCCCGGTGTCCGATCCCCTCGCCCCCCCTCAGGCCGTGGACTGAGTCAGCAGCCGCCATGCGTGCATCCTGACCAGCAATAGCAGGATAGTTGCGCGCTGTCGGGAACTCGGCCGGTCGGGAGCGGAGGATCGATGGTCGGGGCTCTGGCAATGAGCCCCCAACCGCACGGGCTACTCCACGAAAACGCCGATTCTCGGATCACAGAGATTCATCGGACCGACGCCAGGCCCAATTTCGGCGTGAAATTTGATTCTCTGACCCCGCACCAAACGCGATTTTGGCTTGGGGCTGCGGAGAATCCAGCCCCCTATGTCTCATCCATGCCACTTCATGGCCATTCATCCACTACAAAGTGCATAGAATGAATGAACGCTGTAATGTTGGTGGGATGTATTAAAAAAAGCTTTTAAGAAGGTCTTCATTGTTAACTTTCCACTTGCTTAAGAAAATCCTTTTTACTACAGCCCCATAAAAATATCAATAATCCAAAGTTTTTAAGTATCAATTGCAGAAACTGAAAGACTTGAAAACACATTATCTTCTGTAAATAAACATTGTAAAATTGGAAGCATAGGCCAGAGAGCCAGAGATGTCTATCAAACTATGTTTTCCCTGGGGTTTAGGTGTTTCAACCGCATAATGGGATCTCGGCCAAGAACACAAAATGAGGGGCCATAAGGTGAGAATGAGGATATACCTTGGCATGGGAGGCATGAGGAGGACCTTTTGAACCAATACGGTTATCTATGGTAATCTACTTAACTACGGTTCACTACAGGTGCCAACAACTCTTTGAAAAGCTGGTCCAACTCCATGAAAATTGTAGAGGACTAGGATATGTTTATCCTTGCAATGGAGCTGGCCAGGTGGGAAGTACAGGATGCAGACTTGCGACCTGGACCCTGCACCCTTAATAGGCACTCAAAAAAAATCAGGAATGGGGTAGGGAACCTGGGATCAGGACTTACCTGCCATGTTTAAAGGGCTCCCTATTCATTCCAACTTGGCAAAAATCCAGTCCAACATTTCAGTTCTGATGAAAAGTCTCAGACTTGAAATATTGGACAAGATCGACAGGCCACACCGCGTCCCCATTCTGGTTCTACCTGGCTCGCCATGCCTTGTGAACCTAATGGGATCTCGCGAGAGGTTGTGATCTGAATCCCTCCCATTGTAGGTGGGATCAGTATTTGGCAAATCTGCAAATCTGCAGATGAGTGAGACAGCTAGTATCGGTAAAAGTGACCACCGCTCCGTCCTTGTGGAGTCAAAGTCCCGTCTTCACATTGAGGTTACCCTCCATCATGTTGTGTGGCACTACCACTGTGCTAAATGATGAGATAGACTTTGAACAGATCTAACAACTCAAGACTGGGCATCCATGAGGTGCTGTGGGCCATTAGCAGCAGCAGAATTGTATTCAACCACAATCTGCAAACTCATGGTGTGGCATATCCCCCACTCTACCATTATCACCAAGCCAGGGGACCAACCCTGGTTCAATGAAGAGTGCAGGAGAGCATGCCAGGAGCAACATCAGGCATACCAAAAAATGGGGCGGAGCTACAACACAAGACTACCTGTGTGCCAAACAGCATAAACAGCAAGTAATAGAAAGAGCTAAGCGTTTCCACAACCAAACGCATAGATCTAGGCTCTGTAGTCCTGCCACATCCAGCCATGAATGGTGATGGACAATTCACTGGAGGAGGAGGCTCCACAAATATCCCATCCTCAATAATAGAGAAGCCCAGTACATATGCGCAAAAGTTAAGGCTGAGGCATTCGCAACAATCTTGAGCCAGAAGTGCCAAGTAGATGATCCATCTCTGTCTCCTCCGAGGTCCCCAGCATTACAGATGTCAGACTTCAGCCAATACTATTCACTCCATGTGATATCAAGAAGTGGCTGAAGGCATTGGATACTGCAAAGGCTATGGGTCTTGACAATATCCCAGCAATAGTACTGAAGACTTGTGCTCCAGAACTTGTCGCACCCCTAGCCAAGCTGTTCCAGTACAGCTACAATGCTGGCATCTACCCGGCAATTAGGAAAGTTGCCTAGGTGTGTCCTGTACAGAAGAAACAGGGCAAATCCAACCCAGCCACTTACTGCCCTATCAGACTACTCTCCATCATCAGCAAAGTGACATCAACAGTGCTATCAAGCGGCACTTACGCAGCAATAACCTGCTCATGGATGCTCAGTTTGGATTCCGCCAGGGTCACGCAGCTTCTGACCTCATTATAGCCTTGGTTCAAACATGGACAAACAAGCTGAATGCCAGCAGTGAGGTGAGAGTGACTGCCCTTGACATCAAGGCAGCATTTGACCGAATATGGCATCAAGGAGCCCTAGCTAAACTGGAGTCAATGGCAATCATGCGGGAAACTCTCCGCTGGTTGGAGTCATACCTGGCACAAAGGAAGATGGTTGTTAAAGTTGGAGTCCAATCATCTCAACACCAGGACATCACTACAGGGATTCCTCAGGCTACTGTCCTTGGCTCAACCATCTTCAGCTGCTTGATTAATGACCTCGCTTCCATCATAAGGTCAGAAGTGGGGATGTTCGCGGATGACTGCACAATGTTCAGCACCATTTGTGACTCCTCAGATAATGAAGCAGTCTATGTCCAAATGGAGCAAGACCTGATAATATCCAGACTTGGGCTGTCAAGTGGCAAGTTACGTTTGTGCCACACAAGTGCCAGGCAATGACCATCTGCTACAAGAGAGGATCTAAGCACGGTCCCTTGCCATTCAATGGCATTTCCACCACTGAATCCCCCACAATCAACATCCTAGGGGTTACCATTGATCAGAAACTGAACCGGAGTAGCCATATTAATACTGAGGCAACCAGGGCAGATCAAAGGCTAGGAATCCTACGGTGAGTAACTCACCTCCTGACCCCCCAAAGCCTGTCCACCATCTACAAGTTGAATTTGGATGTGTTTGTTTATTGTCACGTGTACCGAGATATAGTGACAAGTATTTTTCTGCGAGCAGCTCAACAAGTACATGAAAAGAAAAGGAAATAAAAGATAATACATAATAGGGCAACACAAGGTACACAATGTAACTAGATAATACCGACATCGGGTGAAGCATACAGGGGTGTAGTGTTAATGAGGTCAGTCCATAAAAGGGTGGTTTAGGAGTCTGGTAACAGCGGGGAAGAAGCTGTTTTTGAGTTTGTTCGTGCGTGTTCTCAGACTTCTGTATCTCCTGCCCGATGGAAGAAGTTGGAGTGAGCCGGGTCGACGGGGTCTTTGATTATGCTGCCCGCATGTAGTCAGTGGATGGGAGGCAGGTTCGTGTGATGGACTGGGCTGTGTTCACGACTCTCTGAAGTTTCTTGCGATCTTGGGCCGAGCAGTTGCCATACCAGGGTGTGATGCAGCCAGATAGGATGCTTTCTATGGTGCATCTGTAAAAGTTGGTAAGAGTTAATTCCTGAGGAAGTATAGGCATTGTGCTTTCTTGGTGGTAGCGTCAATGTGGGTGGACCAGGACAGATATTTGGAGATGTGTACCCCTAGGAATTTGAAACTGCTAATCATCGCCACCTCGGCCCCGTTGATGCTGACGGGTGTGTGTATAGTACTTTGCTTTCTGAAGTCAATGACCAGCTCTTAGTTTTCCTGGCATTGAGGGAGAGATTGTTGCCACTGCACCATTCTACTAGGTTCTCTATCTCCCTCCTGTATTCTGACTCGTCGTTATTCGAGCTCCGGCCCACGATGGTTGTATCATCAGCAAACTTGTAGATGGAGTTGGAACCAAATTTTGCCACGCAGTCATGTGTGTACAGGGAGTATAGTAGGTGGCTAAGTACGCAGCCTTGCAGGGCCCCGGTGTTGAGGACTATTGTGGAGGAGGTGTTGTTGTTTATTCTTACTGATTGTGGTCTGTGGGTTAGAAAGTCGAGGATCCAGTTGCAGAGTGAGGAGCCAAGTCCTAGGTTTTGGAGCTTTGATATGAGATTTGCTGGGATTATAGTGTTGAAGGCGGACCTATAGTCAATAAATAGGACTCTGATGTAGGAGGCCTTGTTGTCGAGATGCTCTGGGGATGAGTGTAGGGCCAGGGAAATGGCGTCTGCTGTGGACCGGTTGCGGCGGTATGTGAATTGCAGTGGATCAAGGCGTTCTGGGAGTATGGAGGTGATGCGGAGGTGACCAACATCTCGAAGCACTTCATTATGACTGATGTCAGGGCCACCGGATGGTAGTCATTGAGGTACGTTGCCTGATTTTTTTCTTTGGCACCGATATGATGATGGTCTTCTTGAAGCAGGTGGGGACCTCGGAGCTGAGTAGGACAGGTTAAAGATGTCCGCGAACACATCTGCCAGCTGGTCTGCACAGGCTCTTAATGCACGACCAGGAATCCTTCCTGAACTGTCGTCTTCCGAGGGTTTATATTCAGGAAACCGATCTGACTTTGGAAGCTGTGATGGTGGGTATGGGTGAGTTATGGGCTGCTGGGGCACTTGACAGCGGATTGTTGGTTACCTGCTCGAACCTAGCATAGAATGCATTGAGTTAATCGGGGAGGGATGCCCTGCTGCTGGAGATGCTGCTCGGCTTCGCTTTGTAGCCCGTTATGTTATTTAGGCCTTGCCACAACTGCCGAGAGTCTGTGACTCTAGCTTGGTCTGATATTCTCTCTTGGCATCTCAGATAGCTTTGCGGAGGTTGTACCTGGATTTCTTGTATAGGTCAGGGTCGTCTGACAGGCCTCAGACCTGTCCTTCACTAGAGAGTCATTTTCACGATTGAGCCATGGTTTCTGGTTGGGGAACGTACGTACTGCTTTCTTTGGCACACAGTCGTCCACACATTTGCTGATGAAGTCTGTGACAGTGGTAGCATACTCATTTAAGTTGGTCACTGAGTTCTTAAATATGGACCCGTCCACTGTCTCCAAGCCGTCATGTATGAGCTCTTCTGTTTCCTCGGACCAACACTGCATGATCTTCTTAGCAGGATTCTCCCACTTGAGTTTCTGCTTGTATGCCGGGAGAAGGAGCACCATCGTACACATTGTCACATTGTTACTGTGCTGTACATTTCTTTGTTCTTTAGAGGGATACGGACCCAGGAGTGTAGAAGATTGTAGTTTAGTCGGGCAGCATGGTCGAAGGGCCTGTTCCTGTGCTGTACATTTCTTTGTTCTTTGTCATAGTCTGATTTCCCAAAGTGCGGTCGGGGGATGGAACGGTAGGCGCCCTTGATTTTTGAGTAGCGTTGTCAAGAGTGTTGTCGCCCCTGGAGGACAGGAGATGTGCTGGTGGAATTTTGCCAGCACACTCTTGAGGTTGGCCTTGTTGAAGTCCCCGGCCACGATGAACAAGGCCTCCAGGTGTTCTGTTTCGTAGTTGTTTATAACTGTGTACAGTTCGTCCAGCGCCTTCTTCACTTCTGCCTGGGGTGGGATGTAGACCACTGTGATAATGGCTGAAGTGAACTCACGTGGAAGATAATATGGGCGGCACTTCACGGTCAGGTATTCCAGGTCTGGAGAGCAGTAGGTCGCCAGGGTCGCCACATCCAAGCACCAGAAGGAGTTGATGAGGAGGCAAACCACTCCAATCTTCGCTTTGCTTGATGACGCGGTGCGGTCCGCCCGATGAATTGAGAAGCCTTCAGGTTGTATGGCACAGTCCGGTGAGGTGGGGTGAGCCATGTCTCTGTGAAACAGAGCACACAGCAGTCTCTTACTTCCTTCTGAGAGGTAGGTCTAGCGTTAAGGTCATCCAGCTTGTTTTTGATTGCTTGTACGTTTGCCAGGCGTATGCTGGGGAGAGGATTCTTGAAACTGCGTTGCTTCAGTCTCATCTGCAGACCGCTGCGTTTCCCTTGCTTCCTCGGTCGGCGGCTGGATGGTCCTGAGATCCGACGGGAGAAGTCTGAGCTTGTGGAATGTAGGGCGTTGGTTACGTTTCCGGGGTCGCATCTGGCAGGATCCTGGGTGCAGTTTGAGGTAGTGGAGTTGCTGGGGGGGCATGTTTGCGATCCGGACGGCGTTCTGAGAGCACGGGAATACTTTGCGGCGCGTTCGGGCCCTTGCGTGGTGTCTCTGCCATTTTGGGGGTTATGGGTCATGGGCAGGGGCTTCCTGAGGCAGGTTTGGCTGGGTTCCATGTTCTGTTCCCTCCTTGGCCACTCCTGGGGTTTGGTCTTGGAGTAGGCCTGGTCGGGCTTCCACGCAGATTTTTCTTTCCTCCATTTCCAGGTCGGTTGGGTTGCTGGGTGAGCCTCTCCGAGTCGGGTCACTGGGCGGGCCACTCCGGGTCAAGTCGCTGGGCGACCCTCTCGGGGTCGGGTTGGGCCGGGTCTCGTGGTCGGGATCGGGTCGTGAGCTAGGGAGCTGGACTGGGAGGTCCGGGGGCTGGCGTCGGTTGTTAGGCTGGGTTGGGCGTTCCGAGGTCTGGGTCGGATCCAAATCGAGGTTGGGGCTTCACTTCCGGTTTGGGCCCAATCCGCTTCCAGGTCGTGGAGGTCAGGTCGGGCCGGGTCAAAAGCTCTCCACTGGCTTCGGAGGATCTTCAAGCCTACAAGAAAAGTCAGGAGTGTAATGAAATACTCTCAACTTGCCTGGATGAGTGCAGCTCCAACAACACTCAAGATGCTCAACATCATCTAGGACAAAGCAGCCCACTTGATTGCTACCCTTTCCACAACCATTCAAACCCACCATCACTGACGAATAGTGGTAGCCATGTGTACCATCTACAAGATGCACTGCAGTAACTCACCAAGGTTCCTAAGACAACAACTTCCAAACCCGCGACCACTACCATCTAGAAGGCCAAGAGCAGCAGATACCTGGGAACCCAACCAACTGGAGATTCCCCTCCATGTTACTCACCACCCTGACTTGGAAATATATCACCATTCCTTCACTGTCGCTGGGGCAACATCCTGGAACTCCCTCCCTAACAGCACAGTGGGTGTACTTACACCTCAAGGACTGCAGCGGTTCAAGAAGACAACTCACCACCACCTTCTGAAGGGCAGCTAGGGATGGGCAATAACTGCTGGCATAACCAGCGACGCCCACATTCCATAAATTAATAAATAAAATACGTCTCATTCTAATATGCTCTCGCCTGATCTACCGAGGCCCTGGGATCTAATCTCTTTGCTTTAGAAACCTCAGGCGACACACATGGAGACCAGACAGAACAGCACTTGGGGTGTCTCCGAGGTGATTGGAGGCACCCAGGAGGTCTCTGGGCAGGATGGCACAGCTGGTGAATCTTGGCACTGCCAGCCTGCCACCCTGGCACTATCAAAGTGCCTAGGTGGCACTGCCAGCTGGCAGGGACACTGCCAGGGTGTCAGGATGGCAATTCCAAGGTGCTAGGCTGGCATTTGTCCTACACCAGGGATCGGGCACAGTGATGCCCTGCTATGTGTGGAGAGGCCTGTGCACCGACTTATAGGTGAGTTGGGGTTTTGGGGTGGGGTATATAATGGTTGGTCAATCCATCACAGTCTGTTCAGAAATATATCTACAGAAAATTATTAATTTTATGCCAATTATTTGCTAAATAAGCTGGTTTCAGCTGGGATGCACAGCTGCAACAAACTGATTTGGAATTGGCCAAACACACGGTATGACCAGCAGAGGGAGGAAAGGTTCTGAGCACCAACCTGAGTTTGAGTTAAACCTGAAGACTAAACAACAGTAAGCTCTCCATTACTGTTGCTGATCCCAGCAACAGCATATTTTCCCAGCCTGTGTCCACTTCCAGAGGGACTACTTTGCATTGGGATTATTTATCCTTTGGCCACCTTCTCGATCACTGGAACTTTGCAATGCAACTGCGGCAGCAGCATCATCTGTTTATTCCCGTTTCCATGCCATTATCCACGTACACTCTTTCCATGTCAGGCAGAAACTTATGTGTATTTCTTCCATTTCCATGCCCAATTTTCCGATCGTGCCCCTTGCGGAAATTGACGTAATGACTTATTTCCCTATTTTCTTGGAACTGGTAACCTGGTGTGTTTCCAGCATTTCCTGTTTGCATTTGAATTTGCATCTTGCTTTATTATTTTTCAATTTCCTTGTATGAAAATCTTTTTATTTTCTGGGCTCCTTTCACATTGTCTTAATCCCTAGCCTCCCTGAGAGGATCTCAGGGGCAGCATGGTAGCACAAGTGGCAAGCACTGTGGCTTCACAGCACCAGGGTCCCAGGTTCGATTCCCGCTTGGGTCACTGTCTGTGCTGAGTCTGCAAGTTTTCCCCCTGTTTGCGTGGGTTTCCTCCGGGTGCTCCGGTTTCCTCCCACAGTCCAAAGACTGCAGGTTAGATGGATTGGCCATGCTAAATTGCCCTTCGTGTCCAAAAAGGTTAGGAGGGGTTATTGGGTTATGGGGATAGGGTGAAAGTGAGGGCTGAAGTGTGTCGGTGCAGACTCGATGGACCGGATGGCGTCCTTCTGCACTGTATGTTCCGTGATCTGCAATGGTGCATAACAATTTTGTGCTCTTCTGCGAAGCAGTTTGCAGATTTTTCAACCCATTGACATGAAATGAAAATCACTTATTGGCACAAGTACGCTTCAATGAAGTTACTGTGAAAAGCCCTGAGTCGCCACGTTCCGGCGCCTGTGTTCGGGGAGTCTGGTACGGGAATTGAACCGTGCTGCTGGCCTGCCTTGGTCTGCTTTAAAAGCCAGCGATTTAGCCCAGTGTGCTAAACCAGCGATCACGTCTTTAAACCTCACGCTAAAACCTTGATTTTCAATGTTTAATTTTATTCAATTTGCAGGCTTCGATATATTTCCAATACTTTGTTTTCTGTCGTTTTACATCGCTCTTTTCCTCCCATGCTTCGTTAATCAAATGTAGCTCCACACATTATTTATTTTTTATATATGGCTGCCATTTCATTATTCTAAAATTATTATCAGAATTATGCTGTCAAATTCTGCACGTGACTAACAGTTTCTGGTGTTTCCAATAACTTTCAAAATGATGTTGACAACTCACTGTTAAAATGTTGACACACAATGAGAAGGTACCTCTGAAGATAATCACTCTGAGGAGTACTTTCTTCGCAGTGTTCCTTTTTATTTGAGATTATATTCCGCTTTGAAATGTGCCATTGTGGAACTTTTGAGATGATTTACATGGTGGATGAAAAGGGCATACTCAGTGATGTCAGCCAAACAACCCAGAATCTGACCACAGGTTAAATTAACATCTTTTGTTGCCCTTGGTGTAACTTGAGCATTCGGTCAGAAGAAATAGCCAATTAAAGATCTTAATATTTGTCCTACCAGTGCCAAGAAACATTTCTTAATCCTAAACATTCAATGTTCCTATAACAGTAACTCTCAACTCTTCACTGGGACATAGGAGGTTAAAGAGGTCACTGTGCCCTGCTCTCAAACGACAATAAGACCTCCTTGGTGTTACCATTGAGTGAAGCTAAAAATACTTTTGTTCCAGGTGCTGGTACATATTGAGCACTTGGTTCAGTACCCTGGGTCAAATATATTTGCATTCAGCAGTGTATTACAGTATTGAATACTATTTTCTTCATCAGTGATTAAGCATGTGACACAAGAAAGAGGCTGTTCCAAGTTGGTTAAGTGTATCACACATGAGGCAGCTATCTGTACAAGCGGCAGGGTATGGACCAGGGACTTTGAGTCATGGGATGTGACGATATCCAGGACTGCAGCAGCTCAGATCAATTCTTTGGTGCTCAGATGAGAACGCCTGATCTCCCAATGATATTTTCAAATTTACCTTTTTGAGATCTTTTGTCAGGAGTAGTCAGAATATATATGGTGAATATCAAATGACTCCAAATTGCATATTAAATGCGACCAGCGGGTGTTTTAGCCGCCCAGCAGTGGCCCTTGTAAAAATTGTATTAATCTGCCAATAAGTCTACCAAATGCATTTTGAGGCCATTCCTGCCATGTGGTTGCCAATTTTGGTGAGTTGAAAACCAACCCCCAAAGTATTTCCCAGGGTTTGATTTGTCTCGCATTGACAGAGAAAAATAGCAATGTAGATTGTAAACAGTGCCAGTCTATCCTAAATGTATTATAACACCACCTTTGCATAGCATGAGCACTTGGATACCAAGGGTTCATATTAGACTGAAAAAATGGAAACAATTACATTGCTGTCTTCATGTGCCTGTAACAATATGAGCCTCTGTGAGTATGGTTTATGGAGTAAAGCTAAGTTATTCCAACATTCAAAGATAGGGAGAGCCAGGAATACCAATAACACACCAACATTACATTGGGTCTTCAAACCATGAATGCCCCTCACCTAGGTAGAGGGTAACAAATGTTGTCCCTTTGTTTAAGAAGGGCCGCAGGGAAAAGCCTGGGAACTACAGACTTTTGGGCCTAACGTCTGTGGTGGGTAAGTTGTTAGAAGATATTCTGAGAGACAGGATCTACAAGCATTTAGAGAGGCAAGGACTGATTCGGGACAGTCAGTATGGCTTTGAGTGTGGAAAATCATGTCTCATGAATTTGATTGAGTTTTTTAAAGGGGTAACCAAGAAGGTAGATGAGGTCTACCTGGACTTGAGTAAGGCCTTTGGCAAGGTACTTACCTCATGGTAGGTTGTTGCATAAGGTCAAATGTCATGGGGTCCAGGATGCAGTAGCCAATCGGATATAAAATTGGCTCGACGACAGAAGACAAAGGCTGGTTGTAGAGGGTCGTTTTCCAAACTGGAGGCCTGTGACCAGTGGTGTGCCTCAGGGATCAGTGCTGGGTCCGCTGTTATTTGTTATTTATATTAATGATTTGGATGAGAATTTAGGAGACATGGTTAGTAAGTTGGTAGGTGACACCAAGATTGGTGGCATAGTGGACAGTGAAGAAGGTTATCCAGGATTGCAACGGGATTTTGATCAATTGGGCCAGTGGGCCGATGAACGGCAGATGGGGTTTAATTTAGATAAATGTGAGGTGATGCATTTTGGTAGATTGAATCGGGGCAGGGCCGACTCAGTTAATGGTAGGGTATTGGCGAGAGTTACAGAACAAAGGGATCTAGGAATACAGGTTCATAGCTCCTTGAAGGTGGAGTCGCAGGTGGACAAGGTGGTGTAGTAGGCATTCAGCATATTCGGTTTTATTGGTCAAAACAATGAATACAGGAGTTGGGAAGTTTTGCTGAAGTTGTACAAGACATTAGTATGGCCACACTTGGAATACTGCCTTCAGTTCTGGTCACTCTATTCTAGAAAGGATATTATTAAACTAGAAAGAGTGTAGAAAAGATTTACTAGGATGCTACTGGGACTTGATGGTTTCAGTTATAAGGAGAGGCTGGATAGACTGGGACTTTTTTCCCTGGAGCGTAGGGGGCTTAGGGGTAATCTTATAGAGGTCGATAAAATAATGAGGAGCATAGATAAGTCAACATCTTTTCAAAAAGGTAGGCAAGTCTAAAACTAGAGGGCATAGGTTTAAGGCGAGGGGGGAGAGATACAAAAGGGTCCCGAGGAGCAATTATCTCACACAGAGGGTGGTGAACATCTGGATTGGGCTGCCAGAGGCAGTGGTAGAGGCGGGTACAATTTTAGACAGTGAAATGGAAAGATGGGTATAGAGGGATATGGGCCAAATGCATGCAATTAGGACTAGCTTAGTGGTAAAAACTGGGTGACATGGACAAGTTGGGCCAAAGGGACTGTTTTCATGATGTAAACCTCTGTGACTAGGTGCATAATATTATTGCTGACCCAAACACATATTATAGCAATCCCACCCCCCACTCATGGGAACAGATATGGCAGGCACTCTGATAATATCCTTGCATATAATCATCATGGAGGAGAAGAAGGTAAAGTGCAGGAGACTCCAGCACCTTTCACTGCAATGGGTTATCTCATCACTGAATTATTTTCTTTAATCTTTCATGAGATGTGGATGCCGCTGCAAGGCCAGCATTTATTGTCCATCCCTACTTCAAATGTGTTGGGTGCAACTCATTTTCAGAAGAGCTCACTAAACTATCTTAGCAATGTAGGATAAAGATTCATTTTAAAATCCTTTGTGATCCAGGCTAACTCGGGCAATCAATAAGATTTTCAGCTTCTGCTTTAAAACTTTTGGAATTTGGACTTTTGCGGTCAAAGATCATACCGCGTGACGAAAATGTTGCTTGCTGAATTCTGCCCCACTGTGGATGGTAATGATAAAAAGACAACTGTGATGAATATGTAAACAAATCATTACTTTTTTCTGTTGAATTCCTTTGCTAAACTTTATGAACTTACAATGTCATCCAAATTAAAAAGTAGTTGCTTCGGCTTTTAAATAAATACTGTTAATTCAAATCAAAATCTATCTTTGCAAAGTAATTTGTGCCAGTTTGGTTCGATTAGGGCAAGTAGCAAACAAAATAGTGTACTCTTTATAGTAAAGGAAGTGTTATTACATCAGCTGTTTGTCTCATTGTTGTTTGTTAATATGTCTACTGTCAATATTGCTTTCTAGTCTAATTTATTACCTTTTATCAAACAGTAAAAGCCGGTGAATGTAAAATGTTTCTGACATGGCATCGGGGCCAAATGTGCAAAATCTGGTAAAGTAAACATTTGTTAAATAAATGGTCAAAGGTGGACTTACATTTTTCAGGGGCTCCACACTCTCCCTATTTGTGGGAGCCACATGTCACGCCCCACCCCCTGGTGACATTGCAGCCCTCCCTCAATGACATGAGCCACACCTCAGTGACATTGAGCCCCGCCTCAATCAGAGAGAGAAATGACTGACATCAAAGATAGCAGTAACTTTGACGGAAAAAAAACAAGGAAGATGTTGGTTGCTGCCTCTCACTCTCAGCCCTGCATGGCTCTGGATGAGTCGCCCTGCTCCGGCTGCTCCTTGATTCACAATGCCGATGCTTTACTGTGGCTTCTTCGCACCTCCCAACTGCTGCTCTGCTACCCTCTCGTCTCTCACTCAGAGCCTCGACCACCGCGTGTCCTCCTGGCAGGCTGGCTGTTGCGGCTGCTGGCTATCGGGCCTATTGGTCTCTATTTGTTTTGGTTGGTTGCCAACCTGCTATCCTGAGCCCTGGAGGTCAAAGGTCGCACCACTGCTCTCCTTGACGTCTGCTGACCACCATCTCCTCACCTCGCTTTTGCCTCAGGCTGCCCGCCAGACTCAATGCCAGAAACCTGGCTGCTGCTTTGCCCCTTTACTGAATGAAAGTTCAGAAACTTCACTCCAATTCAGGAGATCCATGTCTGAACTGTTCTAAGTCCCCACCACCTCTCAACAACTGGGAGACTGTTTTCCTGCTCTAAAGGGGAGTCCACCAATCAGAAACCGATGTTCTGTATTTCCTGCTGATAGGCTCATTTGAATTTCTTGAGCCTTTCAGCAAATTTAGAGGTACCAAAAATCAGCCCTCCATATGGGACTCCCCCATTGGGCTGGGGTCCCGTGCTACAGTGCTGTGTGTTTCATTGAAAGTGCTTCTCTGGAAATGGTCAGTTGTTTGTACAGTAGGCAACACGATGCTTATGTGTAATCGGAAAATGACATCTGTGCCTGGTCAAGCTGAGACAAATTTGACACAAACCTCAGGCTGCCTGCTCATCAACATTATTTAGATTGCAGCGCAATGCAAAACATGCTGCTGATGACTGCATGCTCAGAAGGGGGCCCAGGTGTGTGCTTGGCTAGCAAAACAGAGCTGTACGTGTTAACGGCAATGTGTGGTGGTGCATTCAGGCTAAGCAGCTGCTGGAACAGTGTCATAGAGGGGTTGCTTGAAGGAAAAAGATGAAAAATTGAGCAACAAGCCAGTGAGAGCTTCGCTGATGTGAAGCTGGGGACATTAACAATGGAGGTGGAAAGGAGGAGTGAGCTGATGCTTCAACAGGAGGCTTGGAGGTTCTCAAGACAAACCCTCCTCTGGTTGCTATGGACATACTGCAGACTTTCAGTCGTAAATAAAAGTTATATTAATGAAAGGTAAAGGCAGTTAGATAACAGGCACAGAACACTATACAGCAAGTCTTTAGACTACAGCTCTCTCATCCACACTGCCTAAAAGGTCCTGTTCCCAGGGCACCACACAAACTCCTCTCTGGCTGGGGTTCGTGCACTTTCGCACAACTTGCCCCAATCTGCTCACATGGCCCATGGAAACTGGCCCCTTAAAGGGACCGTGCTACCACATCCCTTCTTCCCCCTTAGGTACCTTAACACACTATCCCAAACTATGTACAAGAGTTACAATGGTTAACAGGGACCATGAAAATGATTAGGCTACAACCCATCCTACTAACCAAGACAAATCTTCAGTGGAGTTTCAGACCAAAACATGGTCTTCCATCCAGTACAACCTGTCCTCTCGCTGCTTTGATCGCTGACTCTTCTGGGAGGCCTGACATGCCTCCATTCTCCCTGCCAAATTTGGAAATGCAAGATCCAATCCGGTTTTCAACCGACGGCCCATGAGCAGCTCAACTGGTGTGACCGCTACAGCTGAATGAGGATTGGCGTGTACAACGGCTAAAATTACCCCACCTCTGATGAAGAGGTTCATTGGTTTGCTTCTTCTTGGCATTCTTGAAAGTTTGAGTAACCCTCTCAGCCAGACCGTTCAACGCTGGGTTGTAGGGGTCTGACCTTCTGTGTCATATGCCATTTTCTCTCAGAAAATGCTTTAAATCATCACCAGTGATGGGACTGCCATTGTCCCAAAATTGATTTGGAAAGCTCAGCTCAAGGCATCTACAGTGGCCGCCGAGGTAGAGGCCCCATCTCTTGAACTGATAGCCACTTTGAGTGGGCATCTACCAGCACTACAAATAGCTTGCACAGGAGCAGACCCTCATAATCAAAATTGACTCTGGTCCATGGGTGAGCAGGCCATTCCCAGGGATGTAAGGTGGCAGAAGCTGAAAAAGGTTACTGCATTTCGCAAAGGTGACACCGTTGTACTAGTTTTTTAATTTGCCACCAGACATAACTGCGGGCCAATATCAACACCTTGCCTGCCCTGGGTGGGCGCTGTGTAACTCTTGAAGGAGGGGCCCCCTGACCTGATGACCATCCGTGATCCCAGCAGAATCGTGCCACCTTCACAGGTCAATTCATCTTGTTGAGTGAAGTAGGGCTTCAGCTGTTCAGAACTCTGGTAACACGAGACTGCATCATTCATGTGTCCTTTAAAAGAAAGGTGCCACGGTAGCACAGTGGTTAGCACAGTTGCTTCACAGCACCAGGGTCCCAGATTCGATTCCTGGCTTGGGTCACTGTCTGTGTGGCGTCTGCATGTTCTCCCCGTGTCAGCGTGGGTTTCCACGTGTGCTCCGGTTTCCTCCCACAGTCCAAAGATGTGCAGGTTAGGTGGATTGGCCATGATAAATTGCCCTGTAGTGTCCAAACGTTAGGTGGGGGTGCTGGGTTACGGGAATAGGGCGGAGGTATGGGCTTAGATAGCGTGCTTTTTCAGAGGCCAGTGTAGACTTAATGGGCTGAATGGCCTCCTTCTGCACTGTAAAGTCTATGATTCTATGAATAGGGGGCAGGATTCTTTGGCGGCGGGATCCTGCGCTTCGCCGGCAGCGCACTCATGACCGCGGACCTCCTGACGTGGGTGGCCACAATGAGAAACCTCATTGGCCTGTTGCTGGGACGGAGGATCCCATTTTGAGGGATAAAACGGCCCCTATACCAAAAGGGGACACGTCACATGTCAGCATGATTAGTTTCTCAGGATCAAAATGCATCAAGAAGCTTGAGGACTGTTGTGCTTGCTTCACAACTGAAAAAGATTCCTCTTGAGGCTCTCTCCATTGTCACCGCTGATTCTTCCATAATACCTAGTGCAATGGTGCCAATGTTGTAGCTAAATTCAAAATAAACCTTCCACTGTAATGGACCATACCAAGGAACCTTTGTGACATTAGGTGGAGGGATGTCTCCTCTTTTCTTCCAATGAGTGCAACTTTGTCACATCAATGCGAAGTCCTGGGTACGTCACTTCTGAGGCCTTTAAGGTGCATTTTTCACATACTTCTTCTAGGCATGCGGTAGAGTAGTATAGAATTGAAATCAACACATAGTGCGTCACTGAGTATGGCTGGACTGCAGCCAGGCAAAGCGAACATGTACCGTTTGTGCCAGCTCAGCAGCGGCAAGATCATAGACAAGCTCTGCTGTGGAGGACTGAGGTAAGAACATCTGTGGGGTGGCACATAGGAGAACACTGATGGGCATGCACATCAAAATACTGTCTGCAGAAATTCAGCCACTAACCATGAGTCACCTTGTTTTCCCTGCCCCAACAATGTTGTGTTCCTCCAAAAGTACCAAGCAATAACATTTTACAGTCTTTCACAAAAAGATTTATATCATTTTCTGAATGGAAATGAGAAATATATTTTCACCCAAAGTGTGTTTCACGTTTGTGAATACGTATTATGGATGAATATTCAACTGTCAGCTCTGAGCTCACAAGTGTTATTGCTTCAGGACTTTCGAGAGATAACAACACATAGATTAAACCTTCACTGAAGAAATACTGCACAATCCAGTAAAAATGTCACAGGTAATAAACAGGTGAATCTTTTGTAGTTCATCTTGTAAGCTTCCATTTCAATATCTGTGGGGGAGGAATAAAGTAGCCACTCATTTATTGGCTGACACCCTGCATTAACATAAATCACAAGAGTGGGGTTCTCTGTCCCGCTGCACCAGGGGCTGGATTCTCCGTTTTGGGGATTTTGTCCACACGCCGTCAATAAAACTGTGGTCTTTTACGCCAGGAAAACTGGTGCCAAAAGGCCATAGATTCACAGCCTTGCAGGGAGCTAGCAGGCAGCTGTCGTGGAGCCCGCAGCTCCAGCTGCGTATACGGCCCCCGCAGTTCTGGGTTAGAAGCCGCGATGTGCATGGTGGCGGCCTCCAGCGGCCGGGCCGTGCTCGATGGCGGACTCCGCCGAAATAGTGCCCCACATCAGCCACTCACCAAACCCGGACTGCCCACACACAGAGCCCCCAGTCCCGAATGAGGCCCCCCCCCTCGCCCTACGATCGGCCCTCCCCCAACTGTGGCGGCCCCGGACTGAGTCCGCACCCGCCACGCTTGTATCACGGACGGTGGGACCATGAGTGGTCCATACCATCGGGAATTCGGCCGGTCGGGAACGGAGAATAGTTGATCGGGACTCAGGCAATGGTCTGAGGCGGTGGATAATCGGCGCAGCGTACTCCCCGATTATGCTGTTTGTCAGGGACTGGAGAATCGCGGAACCGGCGCCGGTCCCAGTCCCGATTTCATGCGAGAAACCGGATTCTCCGCCAATTCGCCGAACACGATTTTGGCATTGGGGTGCAGAGAATCCAGCCGCTGGTTTCTGGTACGGCACGCCATCAGGATTCTCCATTTTTCCGTCTGGTCAATGGGTTTTCCCATTGTGGGGTAGCCCCACACCGTAGGGAAACCCTCGGGCTGCCAGCAAAATGGCGAATACCGTCGGTGGAGAATTCAGCCTGAAGTTTTGAGGTAATTGTCATGATATCAGCATATCATGGTGCAATCACACACACACTGATGGACATGCAGTTGGACCAACCAGCACACACATAACATCGCAGCCAATCACCAGTGGGAGCACACGTACTATAAAACAGGGAACACCACAGTTCCCACTCATTCTACCAGGAGATAGCTTAGAGCACAGAGTTCACAGCGCGCCACTCAGACATCCACCATGTGCTGAGTGCCTCACTAAGACAGTGATAGGGCTGGGTCCACAGGTCAGCTGGTGAAGCACGTACCCAAGCCAGTAAGTAGTTGTTACCGTTGTTTAGACAATAAAACAGAGTTGTACCATCTACAGCCGTGTTGGATCATTTGTGCATCAGAACACCAACACGACAGTAATTTTTTCATGAAACACGCTTTGCAGCTTGAAACTATTAAGAGCTTTTCACCAGCAAAATTTCTACAGTTTATCAGTTGGTCTTCTGCAATAATCTAAGACCAGCTGCCAATTCACCATCAGCCATTTTACACGACTGCATAAATCACAATTGCCCTCACTGAATCAAAAATCTACAGGACAGTGATTCTGGCACTTACACTGCTGACCTTAGCAGATTTCTCGAGGTCAACAGAGGTTCTCTTATTGGCGTTCAGTAAGGACACATCTTACATCGCTGTAATGCTGGGAGGTCAAAGCAACAGCCCAGAAGTTAAGACTGGGAATGATAGGGTTGCAGTTCTGTCTCCAGAAAGATTGGAGCTGTCCAGTGCACCCATTTGTAAAGATTGCTTAACAGTTGCCGTGCCAAATATGACCCGCCTCTTTGGGAATTCAGCCACAGGATGTTAGGCCCCATATTTTGTGCTCAGTGGCCCAGTGTGCCAAAAATGCTCCACAAGGCTCGTGAGAGTCCAAGAGCTTGTGAATTCCTTGCATTCCCCATCTGGATTTGCTGAATTTTGGAGCAGGTGGAGGACCTGGCAGATAGGGGGCCATATTTTTACCTCTTGCTCTATTCGTGCTGGATCTCGGGTGAGTGCGTTCCAAAAGGGCCATGCATTATCAACCTTTGCTTCCTAATGAAATAAACTTGCTCATGTTGGTAGCAGACCGTACCAGAGATATAAGTCGCAAGGGGAGGGTCTGGAAAGCTAAGTTCTGCTGAGTTCTGTTGCCTCAACAGGAGGATAATGGAGTGCTCGAAACAATGGAACCCAAAAACAAAAAGGCTGATTTATGATGAAAGGATCTGATTTGTAGCTTGCCATTTTGCTATTTCTGCAAATTTGTTATTAGAGTAAGTATGCTGTCTCACAAGAAATGTAATTGCATAGCTTATGGAGCTCTCAAGTGGAATCTAAAATGGAATGATTACCAGATCAGTAACTGAAAAATGGGATTTTAAATTGGATGCAACATTACTGTAATATAGTACTGGTATGTGGTTGGGCCACAAAGAAAAATTGGCCATGAAGGTGCTTTCCAGCCATACTAAGGTCTCCTGCTGAGTTACATCCGGCACTGGGTGCAGTGCTATTGTTCTTGTTGGTAATATTATAGCATTGCTGTTCAACTGAGCGTAACATGAGCGATGTCTGTGACAAGTTTGAGAAAGTATTACATGGTCGCCCTGTTTGTCTTTGCTTCAAGCAGCTGGAAGGGACCCAAGTGAAATCTATTAGAGCAATAGGTGGGAGATGATTAGTGCTGGAGTATCAACCCAGTGCCTTAAGACCACCATCACGGTAATATGTCATGATTCTGAGCTGGAGGCAATAGTAAACAGTGACTTACTATAAATTTTGCATTTTGAGAATGATGAATGGAATTGGCCAATACAAACTTAATCAACAGAACAGTACGTGCTTGGCCTCCACTACCCTTTTGCTTCATGATTGTTTTTGTCCATCTAATAACTTGATACAACTGTTTTGTAGTTTAGTGTTAGTAAGATGAAAGGCATCCTATGCTGCCCCCAGCAGAAAATTGACTCCTTAGTCCTTGATCCAATTGTCCATCCAGAATGTTCTTCCAACCTTAACCTTAACTCAATCAGAATCTTAATGTTTATCCTCACATCCATTCCATCGCAAAGGTTGTATACTTCCACTCTGAATTATTAACTATCTCCGTCTCTACTTCATCCCACCATTCTTGTTCAGAAATTGTCACCTCTGGCCTCAATTTTTCCAAGCTCTTTTTTCACCGTCATCCTGGGCTTCACTGTACAGAAATTCTAACTCATTCAGAAGACTGGCATCCGTAACATATCCTATTCCTCTTAGGCCTGCCACTTTTCCCTCAGGAAGTGGATTGCCAGCTCTTAATAGAAGCCTTTGAGTTTTCGTTCCAATAAATTCAACCGGTAATGACCCAGGAAGTGAAGGTGGAAATCTTCCCCATTGTATCTGCTCTCTGTGTTTGATCCTCTTCCTCAGCCACTTGCCACAGGTAGTAGCAAAGGTGTGTCCTCATGATGAAGAGACTGTGCAGCACAGAGTGGACCATCACAAAACTTGAGATGCATTATGCAGATTATTGCAACTGAACTGTATTTAAAGTATCCTAAAGGTCTGCTCAAGCAGTGCCTTATGTATGCTTGCTGCCCATGTGTGCATGGATTGTGTGCCAGTTGGCCAGCAGATAGCTTTGTTTTCCTGTTTTTTTGTGATGACTCAAAATGCAGTCAGTACAGTGGACTGCCCCAGGGTGAAGGCATCAGGATATTGGGCATTGCCCTGCATGATGCGCTGACTGCGCTGGAAGTTGAGAGAATTGACTTGCTGTTGTGATAAATCGCAAAATTGACATATAGTGCCACAAAGCGATAAGCATGCAATCAATGGCATCCTGTACCATGTGGGATGTCCATTATCCAGGTAAAGCCACTTGCTTGTTCTGTGAGCTTCTCTCTGGCAAGACACAATGGAGTGGAGTTCAGAACCCCAGTGATCTCCCTTACACAAAAGTGAATGGTGCGCTACAGGATGTTGCATATACTGCCTGCTCCAGGAAGGAGCCTGACACATACAAATTCCAGGCCATGGTGACCTTCACAGCCATTGGCAATGCTATCCTCGCTCTTCTGAGTTCTGCATGCAACAAATGAAAGTTTTCAGTGAGTACCTCCTTAGTGAGGTGGAAATGTTGCACATATGGGTTCCTCAAGAAGATTGAGGCAGCAGAATATCTCCCTGAAGCTCCCGAGTGTATATGGCCTTTTGTTGAAAACCTTTCTTCCCTTCCTTCTCCACTATTTGCAACAGCTTGTTCACCCAATGCCCCCATGTACTTTGAACCCTGCTCAAGATGGCACCACTGGCACCAAAGCACCATCACATGCTGATTGACATCACAGTCAGCCTATTTCCATTCCCAGCCCCTGTGCCAATGGCCTACCAAAATGTTATCTGACGCAACACACACTAGAAACAAAATCTGCAGCATAGAAAATATGGGCACTATGCATCCAAATGTTTTGCTCCTTTTTCTACTGTCAGGCTGATTAATATAATAATAATCTTTATTGTCACAAGTAGGCTTACATTAACACTTCAATAAGACCGTAAGACATAGGAGCAGAATTCGGCCACTCGGCCCATTGAGTCTGCTCCGCCATTCAATCATGGCTGATATTTTCTCATCCCATTCTCCTGCCTTCTCCCCATAACCCCGAATCCCTTATTAATCAATAACCTATCTAACTCTGTCTTAAAGACACTCATAGAATTTACATAGAATTTACAGTGCAGAAGGAGGCCATTCAGCCCATCGAGTCTGCACCGGCTCTTGGAAAGAGCACCCTACCCAAGGTCAACACCTCCACCCTATCCCCATAACCCAGTAACCCCACCCAACACTAAGGGCAATTTTGGACACTAAGGGCAATTTATCATGGCCAATCCACCTAACCTGCACATCTTTGGACTGTGGGAGGAAACCGGAGCACCCGGAGAAAACCCACGCACACACGGGGAGGATGTGCAGACTCCGCACAGACAGTGTCCCAAGCCGGAATCGAACCTGGGACCCTGGAGCTGTGAAGCAATTGTGCTATCCACAATGCTACCGTGCTGCCCTTTGCTGTGGAAGCCTCAGTGATTTGGCTTCCACAGCAAAGAGTTCCACAGATTCACCACCCTCTGGCTGAAGAAATCCCTCCTCATCTCTGTTTTAAAGGATCGTCCCTTTAGTCTGAGATTGTGTCCTCTGCTTCCAGTTTTTCCTACAAGTGAAAACATCCTCTCCATGTCCACTCTATCCAGGCCTTGCAGTATCCTGTAAGTTTCAATAAGATCCCCCTCGCCCTTCTAAACTCCAACAGGCACAGACCCAGAGTCCTCAACCGTTCCTCATACGACAAGCTCTTTATTCAAGGGATCATTCTTGTGAACCTCTTCTGGACCCTTTCCAATGCCAGCACATCCTTCCTTAGATACAGGGCCCAAAACTGCTCACAATACTCCAAATGGGGTCTGACCAGAGCCTTATATAGCCTCAGAAGTACATCCCTGATTTTGTATTCTAGCCCCCGTGACATGAATGCTAACATTGCATTTGCCTTCCTAACTTCTGACTGAACCCTCACGTTAACCTTAAGAGAATCATGAACAAGGATTCCCAAGTCCCTTTGTGCTTCTGATTTCCT
Organism: Scyliorhinus torazame; assembly: GCF_047496885.1. NCBI lineage: Eukaryota > Metazoa > Chordata > Chondrichthyes > Carcharhiniformes > Scyliorhinidae > Scyliorhinus > Scyliorhinus torazame. Next base: position 209,130,191 of record NC_092710.1, read on the forward strand.
AAGCATTTCCCCATATAGAAAATGGTCTATGCCTAAATTCCTCCTTCCATAGTGCATAACCTCACACTTTTCCACATTGTATTCCATCTGCCACATCATTGCCCACTATCCCAGCCTGTCCACGTCATTCTGCAGCCCACCTGCTTCCTCAATACTACCAATCCATCTGTTACTGTTACTAGTACTGCAAAAAGCCCCCAGCACCACATTCCAGTACCCGTTCGGGTACACAGAGGGAGAATTCAGAATGTCCAAATCACCTAACAGCACGGCGTTTTGGGGCTTGTGGGAGGAAACCGGAGCACCCGGATGAAACCCACGCAGACACAGGGATAACGTGCAGACTCTGCAGAGACAGTGACCCAAGCCGGGAATCGAACCTGGGACCCTGGTGCTGGAAAGCAACAGTGGTAACCACTGTACCTAATAAGCAGAGGGTAGGAAATTGGCAAAGAACCAGAGGAGAGAGAGCATTTGTTGTTTTACATGCAAGTTGCTCTGGGCTGGAATTCACTGAGAGGGTGGTGGATGCAGATTCAGTAATAACTTTCAAAAAGGAATTTGATATATGTTTGAAAAGGACATTTCTTACAGGACTATAGGAAAGAGCAGGTGATTGGGACTAAATGGTATCTCTTTCAAAGAGCTGGAACTCTTTGGGCCGAATGGCCCACGTCAGTGCTGTATGTTCCTGGGATATGATGCTTAGACCTGCGGGCAAGCCTGCCAAATGTGTACATTGTGTCTATCCCAATTATAGTGCCTCCTTTCCGTTGGTAAACACATGAATGAGTTTCCCTTGGGATTCTGCGAGAAGGGGAGACAAGAGGGAATTAAAAGGAAGTGTCAGAAAACAAAATGGATGTGAGCAGAAACCCATATTTTATAGTTGATATGGATGTGGAAGCACAACCATTTTTTTTATGGTTCCCTAAATACATCAACTAATATATTAAAATTAAAATTTCATCGATTCAGTCACTGTAAAGTAGCAGTCTTGATCATACACCTATTCAGGACTGATTTTCAGATCACGTTTGATTTTTCTGCATTATTAGCTTTTCAGAATCCTCGTCAGCATTTTGTTTAATAAAAGCTACTCAGAAGTTTTTGCTAGGTTTTGCAGAGGCCATTGAAAATATTTTCCTTAGTCATGATTCACTTTTTAAAACTCCATGACCAATTATATAGGAGAAGTCCTGAGGAGGACATTTACATAAAGGGGAAACATAGCACCTGTACACACGAAAGGGACATCAATTAACAAATATGAAAATGAATTTGGATAAGGTTATTGAGCAGTAGGCATAAAAATTAGGTTGCAAATTATATACTGGAACACACTTAATAATATTTTGGCCTCATACATATCAATGATAAGTCTATCATTGGAATGTTATAGAATGGGGGAGAATTTCTGGCCACTCTCGCCAGTGAGATCTTCCATTCCCCCGACGGCGAAATTCCGCCGCAGGTTTTCAGGTGGTGGGGGGGTGCATTCAATGGGAAATCCTGTTGATAGCGGTGAAACGACAAGAATCTGTTGCCGGCCAAGAGCGAGCCGCCCTCCACCACCAAAATCCCACCCAATGCGTGGCATTTCACTTCCAAAATTCTGAGAGAAACGGAAAATTCCTAAAGACAGGCTTGCACTTATGTAGTGCTTTTTTTTTACGACCACCAGAGTCTCAAAACACTTTACAAACAATGAAATATTTTTTGACGGGTGGTTATTCTTGTAATTTAGGAAACCTGGCAGCCAATTTGCGCTCTGTAAACTCCAGTGGGCAGCATTATGGTCTGATTTTGTGGTGCTGATTGAGGAATAAATATTAGCCAGGACACTGGGGATAACTACCCTGCTCTTCTTAAAAAAAGTAGTGACATGGGAGCGGGATTCTCTGTTGGCCAATGCCAGAATCGGGAAATGCGATGGGACCGGAAATTGATTTTGACACCGAAATCGTGGTGGGTGCCGGTTTCATGACAAATCGCAATGGTCTGGTGCCTCGATAGCAGCATCAATGCGATCCAGAACGCAGGTACAGGAAACGCCATAGGCATAGGTTATTCTCCGGGGCCTGCACGATTCTCCGCTCAACTGGGGGGATTTCCTGACGGTGAGGTTCATTTGTGCTTTGGAAATTGAGAAACAGGCGCCATGGCTGATGAGAGGGAGAGAGTAGATAGGACATGGAGAGGCGGCGTCATGACTGCCAGACCTGTCACTGGCCGGACTGGCTGGGGGTGGGGGGGGGGTGGGGAACACTACCAGGGCCGAGGGGGAGGGATGCAGCCAGGATGACACCCCACCCACAGGACTGGGGCGGTGACCAGGCATGGACCGCCAATGCCGTGGCCTGCAAGGCAGCCATTTTGCCATGCACCCCACTGAACACTCACCCTGGCTCCTGGTTCTGCAGAGTGACATCGGCTGTATGGGTGCCCCCATCCCACCAACCCTGCACCCCAGTCCAGCCTCCACCCCACCCTCTGCCAAATCACCCTCTTCCCCCAGCCGGCCACCAGTCGCTGGCAGCGCATCACACGGCCCGCACAAGTGCAACGCCTACAGTAGCCCCCACAGGTGGGCGCCGGGCGGGATCTGAGGAGCATACTGCTGGAATGGGCAGTTACACCGACGGTACCCCTGGCAGCAGGGGCAGGTGCCAGGGCCAGAGGCACCCATGGTGCGGGGATGGGGGGGGGGGGGGGGGGGAGGACATGTGGGGGCAGAGTCCGCAGTGCCAACCGGGGCCTTCGTGTAGCCCGGTGGACATGGTTGGGCATGCTGATATGCGCCATGCTAACATGTCGGCCTTTCACCCCTGAAGACAATGGATATTGGAATTCAAAAAGCAATGGTGGCCTTCCTCCTAGTCGCCGCAGCCCTGGGGGATGCACTGCGGCTGTACAAGCTGGAGCTGCTCGAGAAGGAGGAAGCTTCTGCAGCGGACTGTGCCCTAGTGGAACAGGAGGCAGCCACTGAGGCTGCATTGCTGGCCGCCCAAAAGGCCGAGGAGGAAGAGGAGGTGCAAAGGAGGTGCCGCATGTGGCCTCGCGTGTACCGGCAGCGTCCGTCATTCGAGGACCTGCCGGAGGGCATGCCGTTGAGGTCTCTGGCTGAGCAGGGGTCAGGGTGACATATCTGCCAGATCATGGTGCACCTGGCATCGTGGGGGAATGGAGGAGGACACCTGCTCCCGATGGCGTCAAGGTGACGATTACCCTGAACCTTTACACAACGGGGCTTTTCCAGGCAGAGTGAGGACCTGTCCGGGATCTCACAGAGCTCAGTGGACAGGTGTATCCGAGCCATCACGGAGATTCGATATGTCCAGTCGGCACAATACATCCATTTCAATGTAGACCAAGCTCACCAGGATGCCCAGGCAGCGGGGTTCGTCTCCATCACCGAGATGCCCCGTATCCAGTGGGTGATAATAGAATCATAGAATTTACAGTGCAGAAGGAAGCCATTCGGCCCATCAAGAATGCACTGGTCCTTGGAAAGAGCACCCTACCTAAGCCCATATCTCTGCCCTATACCCACACATCCATCCTATCCCCGTAACCTCACCTAATCTTTTTGGATGTCGAGATGCCGGCGTTGGACTGGGGTGGGCACAGTAAAAGTCTTACAACACTAGGTTAAAGTCCAAACAAACCTGTTGGATTTCAAACTGGTGTTGTAAGACTTCTTACTGTAACCTTTCTTGCACACTCAGGGCAATTTAACATGGTGACCAATCCACCTAACCTACACATCTTTGCACTGTGGGAGGAAACCCACGCAGACACAGGGAGAACATGAAGATTCCGCACACACAGGGAACCAAGCCGGGAATCGAACCTGGGACCCTAAAGCTGTGAAGCAACTGTGCTACCGTGCTGTCCATAACGGGCCTATGAGCACCAGCAGATGACAGGCCGATCTATACAAACTGAAAGGGGTTTTACCCGATGAAAGTGCAGCTGGTGCGTGATCATCAGATACGCATCATGCACGTCTGCTCCCGATACCCGGGCAGTGTGCACGACGCCTGCATCCTGGCACACTTGATGAGGTGCATCCCCAGCTGGGGTGTTGGCTCCTGGGCGACAAGGGTTATCCTCTATGGTCGTAGCTGATGACACCTATCCGGAGGCCGCAGACTGACATAGAGACCCGCTGCAATGTCGCCCATGCTGCGATCAGGAGTGCAATCGAGTGGTGCCTCGGCATACTGAAGATGTGACTCAGATGCCCAGACTGCTCGCGAGGGGCCTTCCAGTATGGCGTGGGAGGGCCGCCCACGTCATGGTGGCCTGCTGCGTCCTCCACAACATCGCGCAGCAGAGCGGTGATGTGCTGGAGGAGGAGGATGCACGCCAGACCTCCTCTGACAATGAGGATGCGGGGAGGGGGAGGGTGGGCAGGACATGGGGCCCAGGCAGGCACAAGAGGCCGCAAGACATGTGCGCCAGGGCCAACCCGCATGATAGGCTCTGATTGCCTCTAGCTCACCGAGTTGGGGGGAGGGGGGGTGGGTGGAAACTAACTGGCCAGGGGCATGGACACGGCATTCCACCTCCCACTGCCGCAACTCCCTCAGTGACACATACCTGCCGCACTACAGGGTGTGGGCCCTGGGTTGGCAGTAATAGCTGGTCTGGTCCATGGGATGGAGGATGATGACAACCTGCTCTGCGATGAGCTGTGCTGCTTCTCATCGTCTGACAACACCTGACTCCTGCCCACGGTAGCACTTTCCACCGTCCACCTTGGTGATCTTGCATGCGAGCTGGCCATTCCATCACCCAGTGCCATCGGATCCCTGGGGTGGCGGTGGTGGGGACGGTGGGGGGACCACTGGGGCGGTGAGCGCTGGCTGAACTGTGGTCCCTGAGCCAAACCCCCCCCCCAACGTCCATCCCCCCCCCCCCCCCCCCCCCCCCGCGCCACCCGTGGGCAAGTCCAGACCAGCCCAGCCCTCACACACATCTGACAGAGCACCGAGGCAGATAGCAACGTTGTGCACAGGTGTTTAATATGAAAACGTACACACAGGTACGTGCCCTCGCCCAGTGTTTTTCAAGTTTTGTTGCCCAGAACCCATTTTTACCAACCAGCCATCCTTCGAGCCCACACCAGCTGACTTTCGTGACCCACGAGCCGATCTTCTCAACCCATCATTTTCACTTACCTTTAATATGACAGGTGAGCCTGCTTGGTCCTCACAATCCCACTTGCTTTGCTATTCAATGTTACATTTCTGATAATGACTTCAGCTATTCAGTTAATATCTCACTGCATCCGTTGAAAAAAAATCAAGAGGTTTGTCCTTGAACTCGCTGTGCTTAATCTTATAATGTCTTTGAAGTTTTTAAACATTCATTTGCCAGTGCTTCCCTGAATATAACACACATGAACTTTGAATCCTGATTTGCTGTGGCACAATTAATAATCCCACACCTCAAGTAATCATCGTTATACTGCTGTGTTCCTGCTTTCAGCTCCTGCTTCATGGGTTGTTCACCAGAGGCCCTGAAGTTCACACCACCACTGCTGGCAGCTGCAAAATGGAGGAGTCTCTCTCGCGCCCAGAACACATGACGTCAGTGTACAAGGCGCATGCCCTGCTCTCTGCCAGCGCTCCAGACAAGAAGATCCAGCGATTTTAAAAAAACGTCTGCTCCTGGGTCTGTGCGCTGTTGAGGGGGCACACATGCGCAGAACGACCGTCATTCTGAAAGCCGGTCGCCTGCGGCATTTTTAAAAGCCGGACATGCCGTCAGGCACTGCTTCCCATAATGGGGAAAGCTGCAGTGCATTGCCGCACTATTGGGAACACCGCGACACATGGCCCTGCGACCCTCTTGACACCCGTCCTTTACCCACCCGCGTGTCGCGACCCTTGTTTGAAAATGACTGACGTAGCCTCTATCACTAAACTGTGCCCTGCACCCGTGCCAACGTAACTGGTGTCTACTTTTCTGGCCTTACAGGCCCTAACGCTACTAGGTGGATCCCCACATGGTTCATCAGGAGTAGAAACGACCTGCTGTGATCCCCACCCTGCGACCTGGGTCCCTTTGGCAGGTGTCTTCTGAGACGACCGGGCCTGGATAAGCCTGACTGCTGCTCGGGTGTCCCAGGTGGCGTGGTGCTGCCCTGTTCTGCCCGCTGCCCACGAGATGCACCAGGGACAGGAAGGGGTGGGGAGTCCAAGGTGCTGCGGCACGTCCCCTGAGGCCCTCCCACCACCTGGCACGGCCAGTCCTGGAAGCCCACTGCCGTCTCAACCAGTGTCTGCAAGCTCGCGACCATGGAGCATAGGGAGTGGACCATCTCCATCTGGATCTGCGCCACATCACGCTGCGACTGTGTCACCACCATCTGGGTCTGTGCCACATCAGTGAGTGACTGCGCCACCTCCCTCTGGTACTGGGCCACCTCCCTCTGTGTCTGTGCCACGTCGGCCAGTGCCTGGGCAATGTCGCCGACGCTCTCAGTCACAGCCTACTGTGACTGTGCCATGCTGAGGAGCACCCTGCAATGTCCAGGTGGCTCTTGCACATGGCTGCCCGTGAGGCTGTACCCGTGTTCTGGGCTCGGCCAGCGCCGGCACTGAATGCCCCAACTTGGATGCCACCGTACGGTGTTGGCCTGGGTAGCACGCATGACCCGCACCACCTCCTGCTCCTGCACACGGTTGGACTCCTCCAACTGCAGCTGCAGGTGCTAGATGTTCATTGACAACCCCTCATGTGATCCCTGGCTCTGCAACTGCATCTCCACAATTGATGTCCGTTCCAGAACCCCGAAACCCGTCTGGACGCAGCTAGTCCCTGGGGTCGGCCCGTCCTCCAACCGTCCGGCCCCTCGGGTGTTCCTACCTCCACTTTCTGTCCCATAGCATGTATGTGGTGCGCACCAGATAGTGTCTTCACGCAAGTGTCCAATCGAGCTGAGTGTCTCTGGGGTTGTGGAGAGTGTTGGAGAGAGCTGTGATTGGAAATCAGTGGCTTCCTCAGACTTGTCCTGGGTCTCTGGTCTGTGGCTTGCATCTATGACGGTGCCCTCGCCGCTGCTTGGCTCCCGGGGGTCTGGCTGTGCCTGTGGCTTGGGGGGGGGGGGGGGGGGGGGGACACACCAGAAGGGTCGCCACATCACCTGCAGGTTCTGCAAGACACATGACAAGACGCATAATTATACCGTGGGTGGTGGTGTGGGGGCGGGGTGGGGGCGGTGTGAGGGTGGTGTGGGGGCGGTGTGAGGGTGGGTATGGGGCTGTGTGGAGGTGGTGTGTGGGGGCGGTGTGGGGGCAGTGTAAGGGCGGTGTGGGGGCAGTGTGGGGGCGGTGTGAGGGTGGGTATGGGGGTGTGTGGAGGTGGTGTGGTGTGGGGGCGGTGTGGGGGCGGTGTAAGGGTGGTGTGGGGGCGGTGTGTGGGTGGTGTGGGAGTGGTGTGGTGTGAGGGCGGTGTGGGGGCAGTGTGAGGGCGGTGTGGGGGCAGTGTGAGGGCGGTGTGGGGGCAGTGTGAGGGCGGTGTGGGGGGGGGTGAGGTTGGGTATGGAGGTGTGTGGAGGTGGTGTGTGGGCGGTGTGGGGGCGGTTTGAGGGTGGGTATGGGGGTGTGTGGAGGTGGTGTGGTGTGGGGGCGGTGTGGGGGTGGTGTGAGGGGGGGTATAGGGGTGTGTGGAGGTGGTGTGGTGTGGGGGCGGTTTGAGGGTGGGTATGAGGGGGTGTGGGGCGGTGTGGGGTCAGTGTGGGGGCGGTGTGGGGGCGGAGTGAGGGCGGTGTGGGGGCGGTGTGGGGGTGGTGTGGGAGTGGTGTGGTGTGAGGGCGGTGTGGGGGCAGTGTGAGGGCGGTGTGGGGGCGGTGTGGGGGCGGTGTGAGGGTGGGTATGGGGGTAAGTGGAGGTGGGGCGGTGTGGGGGCGGTGTGAGGGGGGTATGGGGGTAAGTGGAGATGGGGCGGTGTGGGGGCGGTGTGAGGGGGGTATTGGGGTGTGTGGAAGTGGTGTGGTGTGGGGGCGGTGTGAGGGTGGGTATGGGAGGGTGTGGGGGCAGTGTGAGGGTGGGTATGGGAGGGTGTGGGGGCGGTGTGGGGTCAGTGTGGGGTCGGTGTGGGGACGGAGTGGGGGCGGTGTGGGAGCGCTGTGGGGGTGGTGGGTGGTGGTGTGGGGGCAGTATGGGGGTGGGGTGGGGGTGAGGTAGGTGTGGGTGGGGGTGTGTGGGAGTGGGATGGGGGTGATGTGGGGGTGGTGGGTGGTGGTGTGGGGTGGTGTGCGGACGGTGTGGGGGTGGTGTGTTGTGGGGCGGTGTGGGGGTGGATATGGGTGGTGTGGGGCGGTGTGAGGGTGGGTATGGGGGGGAGGGCAGTGTGGGGTCGGTGTGGGTGCGGTCTGGGGGTTGTGTGGGGGTGGTGGGTGGTGGTGTGGGGGCGGTGTGGGGGTGGTTTGGGAGTGGTGTGGGGGCGGTCTGGGGGTGGGATGGGAGTGACGTAGGGGTGGTGCGTGGTGGTGTGGGCGTGGGGTGGAAATGGTGTGGGGGCGGTGTGGGGGTGGGGTGGGGGTGGTGGGTGATGGTGTGGGCGTGGGGTGGGGATGTGGGGGTGGTGGGTGGTGGTGTGGAACGGTGGGGTGGGTATGGGAGGGCGTGGGGGCGGTGTGGGAGCGGTGTGGGGGTGCTGCGGGCATGGTGTGGGGGTGGTGTGGGGGTGGGTGTGGGGGGGTATTGGAGGGTGGTGGGGGGGTTGGGTGTGTGGGGGGTGTTGGGGTGGGAGTGGGGGTGGTGTGTGGGTGGGTGTGAGGGTGGGGGCGGTGTGGGGGTGTTGTGGGGGTGGTGTGAGGGAGGGTGTGGGGGGGTATGGGACGGTGTGGGGGGGTAGGGGGTATTGGGGGTGTTGGGGTGGGAGTGGGGGCGGGTGTGTGGGTGGGTCTGGGGGCGGCATGGGGTGTGTGGGAGGTGTTGGGGTGGATGTGGGGGTGGGGGCGGTGTGGGGGTGGGGACAGTGTAGGGGTGGGTGTGAGGGGTGGTGGGGGTGGGTGTGGGGGCGGTGTGGGGGTGGGAGTGGGGACGGTTTTGGGGTGGATGTGGGGGTGGGGTTGGGTGTGGGGGCGGTGTGGGGGTGGTTGTGGGACGGTGTGGGGGTGGGTGTGGGGGTGGGGATGGGGGGGTTGGGCGTGGGGGCGGTGTGGGGGTGGGTGTGGGGGCGGGGTGGGGGTGGTGTTGGGGTGGGTGTGGGGGTGTATGTGGGGACGGTTTTGGGGTGGTTGTGGGGGTGGGTGTCGGCGCGGTGTGGGGGTGGGTGTGGGGGCGTGTGGGGGCAGTGCGGGGGCGGTGTGAGGGTGGTGTGGGGGTGTTTGGGGGGTGGGGGTGGGGGCGGTGTGAGGACAGTGTGGGGGCAGTGTGGGGTGGGTGTGGTGTGGGCGGTGTGGGGGTGGGTGCGGTGTGGGGAGGTGTGTGGGGTCGGGTCGGTGTGGGAGTAGGTGTGGGGGTGGGGTGGTGTGGGGGCGGTGTGGGGTGGGGGTGGTGTGGGGGTGGTGTGGGTGAGGGGGCGGCATGGGGTGAGTGGGTTCTGTTGGAGTGTGGGGGTAGGTGTGGGGATGGGTGTGGGGATGGTTCTGGGGTGGGGGTGGGGGTGGGGGCGGTGTGGGGGTGGGGACAGTGTTGGGGTGGGTGTGGGGGGGTGAGGGCGTGGGTGTGGAGGCAGTGTAGGGGTGGGTGTGAGGGGTGGTGGGGGTGGGGTTGGAGGTGGGGACTGTGTTGGGGTGTGTGTGGGGGTGGGGGTGGGGTTGGGTTTGGGGGCGGTGTGGGGGTGAGTGTGGGATGGTGTGGGGGTGGGTGTGGGGGTGGGGATGGGGGGGTTGGGCAGGGGTGGGTGTGGGGACAGTGTGGGGTGCGGGGTGGGGACTGTGTTGGGGTGGGTGTGGGGGTGGATGTGGGGACGGTTTTGGGGTGGGTGTGGGGGTGGATGTGGGGACGGTTTTGGGGTGGGTGGTGGGGGTGTGGAAGTGGGTGGGGGTGGTTGTGGGGGTGGTGTGGGGGTGGGTGTCGGCGCGGTGTGGGGGTGGGTGTGGGGGCAGTGTGGAGGCGGTGTGGGGGTGTTTGGGGGGTGGGGGTGGGGGTTGGGGCGGTGTGAGGACGATGTGGGGGCAGTGTGGGGTGGGTGTGGTGTGGGGGTGTGTGGACGGTGTGGGGGTGGTGTGGGTGTGGGGGTGTGGGTGGGGGTGGGTGCGGTGTGGGGGCGGTGTGTGGGGTCGGGTTGGTGTGGGAGTAGGTGTGGGGGTGGGGTGGTGTGGGTGCGGTGTGGGGGCGGTGTGGGGTGGGGGTGGTGTGGGGGCGGTGTGGTGGTGGGGGTGGTGCTGTGTGGGGGTGGGTGTGGGGGCGGTGTGGGTGGGTGTGGGGGTGGGTTGATGTGGGGGCGGTGTGGGGACGGGTGTGGTGTGGGGGGTTGGGGGCGGTGTTGGGGTGGTATGGGGGGGTTGTAGGTGCGGTGTGGGGGTGCGGGTGCGGGTGTGGGCGGTGTGGGGGTAGGTTTGGGGGCGGGGTGGGGGTGGTGGGGGGTGGGGGCGGTGTGGGGGTGGTATGGGGGGGGTGTAGGTGCGGTGTGGGGGTGGTATGGGGGTATGTGGTGGGGGAGTGTGGGGGTGGGAGTGGGGGTGGGGGCGGGGGTGATGTGTGGGTGGGGTGGGGGTGATGTGGGGGGTGGGGGCGGTGTTGGGGTGGGGTGGGTGTGGGTGTGGGGGTGGTGTGGGGGTGATGTGGGAGGGTGGGGGTGGTGTGGGGGTGGTATGGGGGTGGGTGGGTGCGGTGGGGGTAGGGGCCGTGTGGGGGTGCTGTGGGGGGGGTGGGGGCAGTGTGGGGGTGGTATGGGGGGTGGTGGGTGCGGTGTGGGGGTGGGTGTGGGGGCGGTGTGGGGGTGGGGGTGATGTGGGGGGGTGGGGGAGGTGTGTGGGTGGTATGGGGGGGTGGGGGGTGCGGTGAGGGGGTGGGGGTGGGGGTGATGTGGGGGGGTGGGGCGGTGTGGGGGTGGTATTGGGGGGGTAGGTGCGGTGTGGGGGTGGTGTGGGGGAGGGGGTGGGGGTGGTGTGGGGGAGGGGGTGGGGGTGGGAGTGGGTTGTCATGGGGAACTAACTCAGCGGGATCTCATTTCCTTTCCCGACGCTGATCTCCACCCCGGCGACTGCCCTTTCTTCTGGATCACGTCCAAGCTCCTCTAGTCTGCTGTGGTGAGGAGCCACAGATCCAGCGCTCCCCCTCCAGTCTTCTCCCACTCCAGTCTTCTTCCACTCCCGACGGTTATGGACAGCCTTCTCCTAGGGTGGGGGGAAGGAACAGAAAACACACAATGCTAGCCACTCCGACGCATGCAGCCCAGGGGGTGGGTAGCTGTTGTTTTCAGTGACCAGGGCACCCGACCATGGCAGATGATACGGGCGCTGGCATGTGGTGCAGTGTGGGGTTTCAGATACCCTTCGGGAGGTGGAGTGGGATAGGATTAGTGCTGCCTACTCATCCTGGCCTGCATGAGGATGCCCTGCAGTTTCATGAGCTACACCGTCTGGCCAGTCCAGACGGTGTAGCTCATGGTGCCTGCTGCCTCTGCCACCTGCGCCCAGGCATGACGAAGGGTGGCGGCTGGCAGCCTTCTTCTCAGGCCGAGGTACAGGGTCGCCCGCCTCCTCACGGTGCCCAGGAGGGTCTTGTGCTTGCCGTCAATAAAATGGGGTGTCACTCTCCTCGCTGCCACCTTTTTGGCTGGGATGGTGTGTGGGGGGAGTGGTGTGTATATGTGGCTGCGGCTTCTCAGTCTCCTGAGTGCCAGTCACAAAACCAGCAAATCCGGCACCGTTTCTCATTGGAATCAATTGCATTCCACATGGCGCCAGTGCTAGCCCTTCAATGGTTGCTGAATCAATCCAGGTGTGGCGCCAGTTCTGCTGTCATAGAACTTCGAGAATCCTGCCCCGGCATCAACACTTAATCTCAGGAATGGAGACTTCCACCAAGGATCTTTCACATCCACCTGAGAAGTTAAATGGGGCCTCAGTTTAATGGCTCATTTGAAAGATGGCACCTTAAGTAATGTGACATTGCCTCAGTGCTGCACTGGAGTGCCAGCCTTGATCTTTGCACACAAGGCTGATGTAGAGATTCTGATGGACTTCTTGATGAAAGGTTACAGAGCTGAAATGTTAACCATGAAACATTAACCTCTTCACAAATTCACTACATGACCCGCTAGGTTTTCCAATATTTTCTGTTTTTATTCATAATTAAATAATGTGCAAAACCGGAGGAGCTGTTGCATGATGCCAAAGGAAAGAAACTAGTGTAATATGTTTGACATAGACTAAAAGATTAGATTGGATTTTAACTTGACTTGATTTTTTTCTGCAGATTGAGGGGAGGGTGGAATAAAATACAACATGGCAGAGTTTCTCCTGCACAGGTTAGTTTGGTGAAGTGGAGATCATCAATCTTTTATACTGGGGTAACAATTTTGATAGATTTTTGTGCAATGTAAAAGAACATTTTTCATGCTGTACTTTGTCGAATAGAATCATGGAACAGTTGCAGTTTAGGAAGAAGCTGGCATGCCTGTTAATGTCATATGATGAACTTTCAGTCATTATTTTTTTTAAATTGATGATGAACTTTCAGTCATTATTTTTTTTAAATTGCACACAAACAAGTTGTTAAGATAGCCACTGCAAATCATGTGATTTTGGCATTTTGACCACAGATAGTGTCACATCTTCAGCAAATACCTAATTAAGTACAGGCATAGGTGAGAGTACCTCACAGCGATTTGTGTAATTCACACGTTTCATTGTGTAAGGATGGGCCAACACCTAAAGACCATGGAGGTCGACTGCCCTGCCCACCCGGCTCTATGCCCATAACCCCATAACCTACACATCCCTAGACAGTAAGGGCCAATTTAGCAAGGACAATCCACTTAACCTGCACATCTTTGGATTATGGGAGGAAACTGGAGCACCCAGAGGAAACCCACGTAGACAGGAGGAGAGCGTGTAAACTCCACACAGACATTCACCCACGGCCTGAATTGAATCGTGGTCAATGGCGCTGTGAGGCAACAGTGATAACCCCTAATCAGGCCTGCCACAAGGGATCCTGGAAATCATAAGGCAGAGACTAAATTAACTTCAATCTGTAAAAATGCATCATCTTGATGTGCATCCAATATTTGTGTGTGTGCCTGAGAGAGAGAGGGACTGAGGCGATGATCTATCAGCCTCGGCGCACCCGACTTGGGGCACAACAAGGCCGTTAAATCCCATGAGAGGCCTCTTGCAAGATTTAATTACCTTGTTACACCTCGCTTGATCTAAGAAGATATTGCGAGACGTTGCAATTTGGTACTGCCAGGTTGACAGTGCCAAGGTGCCAGGTGGCACCTTGCCCACGCTGGGGATTGGGTCCGGGCATATCCTACCCTTAAGAAATGGGATGTGGGGGGTCAAGGACCTCCTCATTGCTAATTTGGCAAATTGGGAGTCTGGCCCCCATGATGGGTGGTTCAGTTGGGGTCGTTCTTGGCGCTATCAGCATTGGGAAGCACTTGGCTAAACATGCCCAACATGGGACTCTGTATTATTTCTGTTAAATCACGCCCTCAATGTGTGATGTCATTCTTTTAAATTGCGGCGGGTGTGTGATGTTCTGTTAAATCGTGCCCTCATTGTCTTAATTCAGGGTAAGTGTATGAGAATAAATAACCTTATTTATTTTAAACTCGCAAACATTCGTTGCTGAATTATTTAATTAGAATACACGCTCTAAGTGTAAGTAAAGACACATCTCTTCCGATACAAAATGTACAGATTATCAGAAGAGTCCAGATACATTCTGTCTGTGATAGTGGCCATTTGACCATCATGTCCATGCTCTGTAAGAACAATTTACCTAGTCACACTTCGCTGTTCTTACCCCAAAGTCCTGCAACCTCGTTTTCTCCAGGTGCTTATCCAATTCCCTTTTAAAATCCATGATTGAACTTGCTTCCACCACCTTTCAAACAGTGCATTCCACATTGTAACCACTTGTGCAGTCTTTGGTTCTTTTGCACATCACTTTCAACTCTGTGTCCACTGGTACTCTGACCATTTTGCCAGCAGGAACTGCAATCTGACCTCGGAACACTTGATTCTGACAAGAGTGTCCAAAGTGTTCAATTCCAAAGTACTAAATTTCATCACATCTAGAGTAACATTCACGAAAAGACAATTCACAAAGACATATCATTAATCCAGGGGTTTTGTTTTCAGTAATTGGGAGATTTCAACTGTGCATGTCAATGCATCCCAGTCATATTATTCAAATAGAGGTTCCTCTAAGGCAGTTCACGAGTAGGTGATTTGGACATTCTGAATTCTCCCTCAGTGTACCCGAACAGGCGGCTGGAGTGTGGCAACTAGGGGGTTTTCACAGTAACTTCATTGCAGTGTTAATGTTAGCTTACTTGTGACAATAATAAAAGATTAGATTAATGAAAACACAGCATATTTTTTAACAAAACAAGCACACAAAATATGAAACACATCAAAAAGCATAATAATCTTAATGTTTATTGCTGAAAGCTTATTTTTAAATGTGTATTTTTGGATGAGATTACTTTTTGATATTAGTTTCCTTCACAATTATAAATGTTTTTATTTATAAATGAAGAGGAAGAAAATGTATGCCGGTGTTGGAAAGTATCAGGAGATTCAGTAATGACAGAATTAGCCGCATGCTCGAAGTTCAGTGTCCTTGTTCCATGTTTGGAACAACAAAGGCTTTTTTCAGATACCAGCCCTACCCTTGTTCAGAACTGCAGGGGTGGAGTTTCAATATGGAAATAATCCACGTTGCCAGGCAAGGAAGGAGTTTTATTACTCTCCTTTACTTTAGGTCGTGTCCAGTTGATCAATAACTAGCAGAAATTATGCCTCACACACTATGGATCCACTGCCTACTTCTCAGAGTGTAGTTTTGACGGGATATCATTTAAACGATGAGTCCACTGATGGTGTTGCGAACAGCTCCAAGGAACTCCCTTCGCCGGGGTAGGAATTTTATTCTTCAGCAATAAGGATTACATTATCTGTTAGTGCCTTCTAAAAAATCTCAGCACTTTGAAACATGCCTGCGCGTCAGTCATATTTCAAATATGTCAGGACGGTGCAAAGGTTTCGGCTGCTGTGGTTAATTACTGTTGATCAATGATGCAAAGCTTTTTTAATACGTTTTCTAGCATTTCAGCATTTGCCCATAAACTGTGGAATTGCATGTTGATACAAACCTGAATACTGTTCAGATCGTAGTCCATGTGACGCGTAGTGAGCTTCTGTCAAACAGGTCCGTGCTTGTCTTACTGGGCTAGATTGCTGAATTACACTCTAAAGTCTTTGAAGTGAACTACAACTGTGCCAGCTCAAAATTAGTTGGAGTTTCCTTTTGCAGAAAAGATTGCTTAGAAATGAGGAATTTTGTTCACAAAGCAGAAACTCATTATGACTATTTTTCTAAAAAGGCAATTGCAGACAAATTATACATTGTATTCGAATCAGAAATTATATCACATTATACATTACATATTTCTGTACTTTACGAGGTATGGGTGTTCAAGTGTGTTTACCGTTGCTACAGTCACGTGATTACAGATCCCATCTACTTCAAATCTCAGCAGGCTTTATTTTGAGATGCCTCAGCTGATCATGTCAGTCTTTATTTGTTGCCAGTTGTGTGGCTCTTCCAAATGAGTTCACAGCACGCCGGTTGTTATTGCATTTCTTACCTGTAGTGTTCTACTGAATTCTTAAAAACCTCCAGTAAAATCTTCATAATAATTTGTATTGCAAGAAACAAATGCTTGAATTATTGGTTCTGTCCCCTGGACAATCCTTATTGTAAAATACCCTGGCCAAAACATTCACCTTACAGGAGCAAAAGTGCTCCCATCTCCACAGCATTACTGAAGACTGTTACCTGTCATATTTCGATGAGGCTTGAGGGCTAATCTTGCTCATGGATTGCAGGCTGATGCCAGTCAATTGCTCTGCCCTTCGGTTGCTTGATAATCCAAAATCAAATTATATTTTTTTCATATACTTAGTTGAAATCCAGGTCCTTTAATTCTTAATTGAAAGAGTCAGACAAATTCATAATGGTGATCATAATGAGTGGATAAAGGAAAGGAAATAACTGGCTTGCAGACAAAAGGTGACGCCATAGACGGCACAGTGGAGCAGCTGGAGGACTGCATTCCCTTGGCAAGGCCCTTTAACCAGCTCTGGATAGAGCAATACAAGTAGCAAGACTAGTCAAAAACATTAGTGACATTGGTGTTAGTGTTTTGCAACAGGTCCTTCCCAACCTCCAGCAGATAATTAGTGCATCCAGCAGGTATACATGCACTGCGGGGGTACAATAGCAATCACTTTGGATTCACCTTTCTGAGGCTGGTGTATAGAATTGAGTTATTTGCTGCCAGTTAATCTACCATTCAAAGTGCTTCATTAGCTGTGGAGCACCACATTGGATACCACATTATGAAAAGAGATATAGATGCATTCTTTATAACAAAAAAGCATGATACTGCAGATGTTGGAAATCCACAATAAAGAAGAAAAGGGGCTGGTTTAGCACAGTGGGCTAATCAGCTGGCTTGTAATGCAGAACAAGACCAGCAGCGCGGGTTCAATTCCTGTACCAGCCTCCCCGAACAGGCACCAGAATGTGGCGACTAGGGGCTTTTCACAGTAACTTCATTGAAGCCTACTTGTGACAATAAGCGATTATTATTATTAAAATGGTGGAACTATGCAACATGTCTGGCAGCACCTTCAGCACAGTGGAACATTTCAGGTTGATGATCTTTCTTTCTAAGTAGGCTGCGATTTGGTCCAGGTGACCCATGAAGGCCAAATCAGGACAAAGTGCTGATGAAACCTCTTAATTGCTACAGACACCAATGAATGAGTCAAACACATATATATAACAAATGCTGCTTTATTTAGCGATATCAATAATAATGCAATGAGCACCATCCCAAGGTTAAACATTGAGGATTATATAAATGGAAATTCGATATCAATTGAACTATTTTAGACATTATGGTAATTTAGGTGCATCACAAGGGGGCCTCTCTTGTTTTGCTGCCATAACTTTGGCTGAATCCCATTTATGTGCATGAACAGGATTTATGGCAAACCTCTGCCAAAGTTTTGTTAGTGAAACAGGAGAGCCATAAGGAAATTCTCCTCCAATATTTCAGTATCAATTGGGTTTTGTTTAACAAAGAGCATGGCTTCATTGTTGAAGTTTAACAATATAAAATTTAGAACAATATTAAATTTACAGCAATATTAAATACATCATTGGTAAGTTTGCAATATTTGTTCCTTTTGTAATAATAATTATCTTTATTATTGTCACAAGTCAGCTTACGTTAACACTGCAATGAAGTTACAGTGAAAATCCCCTAGTCACCACACTCCGGCACCTGTTCAGGTACACTAAGGTAGAATGCCCAATTCACCTAACAGCACGCCTTTTGGGTCTTGTGGGAGGAAACCCACGCAGACACGGGGAGAACGTAAAGACTCTGCACAGACAATGACCCAATCCAGGGATCAAACCCGGGTCCCTGGCGCTGTAAAGTAACAGTGCGAACCACTGTGCTACCATGCCATGTATCCTGTTCTCTTTTGCAGTAGTTGGCTGATGGTTGGTGGGCAGTTTTGTGTGGCAGGAGCGAGCTGGTAGAGAACCTTTGTTTTCCGGATGTTTAGTCTGAGGCCCGTCCTCTCATATGCCTCAGTGAATGCGTCAACGATGGTTTGTAGCTTGGCCTCAGAATGTGCACACACACAGGCATCGTCTGCGTACTGCAGCTCAATGACAGAGGTTGGGGTGGTCTTGGTTCTGGCCTAGAAGCGTCGGAGGTTGAACAGGTTCCCGCTTGTAGCTCCACACCGGCTGCGGGTTTCAGGGTGACGGAGTGGAGTGTTGTTGCAAGGAAGATGGAGAAGAGCTTTGTTGCGATGACGCAGCCCTGTTTTACCTCAGTTTGGGTCAGTGGTGGTTCCATTGGTGAGGATCTCGGCCTGCATGTCATCGTGGAGCAGGCAGAGAATAGTGATGAATTTCTGCGGGCAGCCGAGTTTGAGGAGGATGCTCCACAGTTCCTCACTGTTGACAGAGTCGCAGGCCTTTGCACGATGGAAGAAGGCCATGTACAGAGGTTGATGCTGCTCCCTGCACTTTTCCTGAAGATCATGTCCATTAAGCCTCTTGATGGGTGGAGATGCACGGAGACTCAGGGAGGAGCTCTTCAGCCACTGGGAGGAGGAATTGAGGAGTATTCATGCGATGACCTTTCCCGTGGTGGAGAGCAGAGAAATCCCTCTGTAATTTCCATAATTTCCATCAAGATCCTTGGACATTGTGGATCATTTCCCATACTTCAGGAGCCTCCTCTCGAAGCGAACAGACATTGTCGATGAAATCCAACATCGACCCCAATGCTCCAGTGCAGGCTTCAGACAAATTAGGAACAGAGTGTTCGAAGGCCGAGACCTCAAACCCAGCACCAAGCTCATGGTTTACAGAGCAACCGTGGTCCCCGCCCTCCTGTATGCATCAGAAATGCACAGCAGACGCCACAAATCCCTGAAGAGATATCACCAATGCTGCTTCTGCAAAATCCTGAAAATCCACTGGCAGGTTAGGCGTACCGATGTGAGCGTCCTCTCCCAGGCCAATATCCACAGTATCGAGGAACTGGTCACGCTCGGCAGCTGCGATAGGAGGGCTGCGTTGTCCACATGCCCGACACGACTCCCAAAGCAAGTGCTTTACTCCGAGCTTCATAATGGCAAGCAATTACCAGGAGAGCAGAGGAAACACTACGAGGACACTCTGAAAGCCTCCCTAAATAAATGCAACATCCCCACTGACATGTGGGAATCACGTGCCTTAGAAAGCACAAGCTGGAGAAAAAGCATCCGCGACGGTGCCATTCACCTCGGGCGGCATAGGGTGGAGCATGCAGAGGCTAATCATAAACAGCGGAAAGAGAGCACAGCATCCAGAGCATCCCACCCACCTCAGCAAACACCACCTGACAAACCTGTGGCAGAGTCTGCGGATCCAGGATTAGACTGTTCAGCCACCGCAGAACCCACCTCCCCAGAGTGGAAGCACGTCACCCTCGAGGCTGAGGGACTGCCCAAGTAGAAGAGAAATTGGCTGATGCAGCATTTGACATTTCATTTGCCCTGGGTTTCATCACTGCCGTGAGTCATCATCCATGACCATTGACGTACTATAATTGTCTGTACTTTCCCTCGTCCTTAAAGAAAAGCTATTCAATTAATTGTTTGATACAATTTAAGATTTTCTATTTTGCTACATACTTACACATTTGTATGTTACTTACCCTATAGTCGTTGCCATGGAGTGAATGATGCTTAAAAATTCTGATTGTAATAGGATTTCCACTGCTAACTTCTCAGGATTTGTACAGCTGCTGGGGGAATCCTTTCTTGCCAATTATCAGAGGTCAGGCAACAAAAACACAATAAAGTAACACTTATTTAATTAACCATAGAATCACAGCAGAACTTTAACATTGTACATAGAAATAATTTGTAGAGAAGCTTAATTCATGAAATAAATAACGGTTTCAAAGGAAGCTCCGCTATTATATTGGATATATGGCACAGAAACAGCCTGTTGGAACAACCAAACCAGAACAGTTTATCACAGTAACTCAGCATTAACCACTTGGTTATTATAAGTTGTAAAAACAGAAAATGTTGGATAAACTCAGCAGGTCTGGCAGCATCTTTGGAGAGAGAAACAGAGGGCCCGATCTAGCCCCAAAAAAGCAGAGTCCGTTCTGGGCAGGTTCTGGGATTAGAGGGGTCGTCCCCGGCACTTTTGGCGGCGAGAATGTTCTGTGAACCTTCTCTGAACTGCTTCTAATGTAATTATATCCATTCTTATGGAGGCCAAAACTGTACACAGTATTCCAGATGAGATCTAACTAAGACTCTGAACACTTTCCTACTTTTGTACTTGATTCCCCTTGCAATAAACACCAACATTTCATATACCTTCCTAATTACTTACTGTACCCGCAGAGTAACTTTATGTGATTCATGTACCAGGACACTCAGACCTTTCTGTACCTCAATAGTTCTGCAATTTCTCCCCATTCAAATAATACATTGGGTGAAAATCACTGAGGGAGATAGAAAATTGGTGACCAAAAGACAGAGCAAGAATAGGAAGGGAGTGCAGGTGTCCCCTGCGGTCATCTCCCTGCAAAACAGATATACCGCTTTGGATTTTGGGGAAGGCAGCAGCAGCCAGGTTCATGGCACTGTGGCTGGCTCTGCTGCGCAGGAGGGCAGAAAGAAGAATGCCAAGGCTATAGTAATATAGGAGACTCAATTGTAAGGGGAATAGATAGGCGGTTCTGTGGACGCAATTGAGACTCCAGGATAGTATGCTGCCTCCCTGGTGCAAGGATCAAGGATGCCTCTGAGTGGCTGCAGGACATTCTGACGGGGGGGGGGGGGGGGGGGGGTTGAACAGCCAGCTGTTGTGGTGCATATAGGCACCAACAATATGGGTAAAACACGGGATGAGGTCCTACAAGCTAAATTCAGGGAGTTAGGAGTTAAACTAAAAAGTAGGACCTCAAAGGTAGTAATCTCAGGATTGCTACCAGTGCCATGGGCTAGTCAGAGTAGGAATGTCAGGGTAGATAGGATGAATGCGTGGCTCGAGAGATGGTGCAAGAGGGAGGGATTCAAATTCCTGGGGCATTGGAACCGGTTCTGGGGAAGGTGGGACCAGTACAAACTGGACGGTCTGTACCTGGACAGGACTGGAACCGATGTCCTAGGGGAGGTGTTTGCTAGTGCTGTTGGGTCGGGTTTAAACTAATGTGGCAGGGGGATGGGAACAATGCAAGAAGTCGGAGGGGAGTAAAACGGGGACAGAAACAAAAGACAGTAAGGAGGAAAGTAGCAGAGAAGCCATAGTCAAAAATCAAAAAGGGCCACAGTACAGGGTATAGTGACTGAGGAGAGCTCAGTGAATAGGCCCAGTATTACTAAAAGGAATAAAATAGGAAGTGGAAACATAAATGGAAAGCGACGCAGCAAGTTGTTACATGAGGATATGGGTGCAACGATAAGGAAAATTAGGAGAAAAGTTCAAAGGAAAAATAACTTAGGAGAGGTTACTGATTGAGGTGTTAAGATTCAAAACAGGTATAAAAGCCAACATAAAGGCACTTTATCTGAATGCTTCGGTAGTAGGGAAGATGCTGGAATCTATCATCAAGGAAGAAATAGCGAGGTATCTGGATGGAAATTATCCCATTGGACAGACGCAGCATGGGTTCATAAAGGGCAGGTTGTGCCTAACTAATTTAGTGGAATTTTTTGAGGACATTACCAGTGCGGTAGACAACGGGGAGCCAATGGATGTGGTATATCTGGATTTCCAGAAAGTTTTTGACAAGGTGCCACATAAAAGGTTGCTGCGTAAGATAAAGATGTATGGCATTAAGGGTAAAGTAGTAGCATGGGTAGAGGATTGGTTAATTAATAGAAAGCAAAAAGTGGGGATTAATGGGTGTTTCTCTGGTTGGCAATCAGTAGCTAGTGGTGTCCCTCAGGGATCAATGGTGGGCCCACAATTGTCCATAATTTACATAGATGATTTGGAGTTGGGGACCAAGTGCAATGTGTCCAAGTTTGCAAACGACACTAAGATGAGTGGTAAAGCAAAAAGTGCAGAAGATACTGGAAGTCTGCAGAGGGATTTGGATAGTTTAAGTGAATGGGCTAGAGTCTGGCAGATGGAATACAATGTTGACAAATATGAGGGTATCCATTTTGGTAGGAATAACAGCAAAAGGGATTATTATTTAAATGATAATAATTGAAGAATAAAGGAATAAAGGGTTATGGTGTTCGGGCCGGAAAGTGGAGCTGAGTCCACAAAAGATCAGCCGTGATCTCATTGAATGGCAGAGCAGGCTCGAGGGGCCAGATGGCCTACTCCTGCTCTTAGTTCTTATGTTTTTATGTTCTTTATCAGAGTTACAAAGCCAATGTGCAGAGTGGACAAGCACTTAACCATCTCCTTACTTATTCCAAAAAGCAATGCAAATTCAAATTGAATCCAATTCATGGTCCCCACAAAAGAGACATACTACATCCAAGCTGACAAGAAAAGGCATTACACCTGACCTCGGCTTGATCCTATTACACTTGATCTTAGCCAAAAGACCGACAGCTTTTCTATTCTTTAATTCAAATAATATGCAGCCTTTCTATTCTTCCTGTCAAAAGTGGCAAGTTCACAGTTTTCCACACCATATTCCATCTGCCAAATTTTTATCTACTCATTTAATCTATCTAAATCCCTTTGTAAGACTTGTTATGGTGTCTTGACAACTTATTTTTGTACCTATCTTTGTGTCATCAAGGAATTTATCAACCATACATTCGGTCCCTTCATCCAAGTCATTGATACGTAGATTTAGGAAGTCCAGGTCTTTCCTGCTGAGATAATTGAAGGGTTTCTGTAGGAGTCACAATTCCTCATTGATACTCTATACCTGCTGTGAAAGAAAATCGCATCATGCTGGTCAAATGATAAATTCTTTGAATTTGTTTTCTTTCACTTTTTGACTCTAAAATGAAAATTTATACCATAGATTGCTTCATTCAGCCAACAAGATAACACCTTAACGCACAATTTTTATGGAACCTTTACTGCTGTATATACAGAAATAGTGGCACCCACTGAATGTTTAAACTGCACCAGCTGTTTTCTTTAATCTGCACAACACAAGAAAATCACTGGAAATCGGTGTTCCCATAGCAACCACACTGCAAATTCAATGTACAGGTGGAAGGCGGCTCACCACCACCTTCTCAAGGGCAACTAAGGATGGGCATTAAATGTTGATCTTGCCTGTGACTATCAAATTCCATGAACAAATAATTTAAAAAAGGCAAACGGGAAGCCACTGAAGGTTATCCTAATGCAAAAGCTTGGCTTAACATCACTACTTGCCATTGCCTGGTCAGGTCTGTTGTTGAATAAATATGAATCAATAGTGCATTGCTTATAAAATGCAAGATTAAGTGCTATAATCAGGACAAGCAGGGCTAGAGGGCAGGGGATAACTGGATTAAGGAAGTGGTATGGGGAGGAAAGGAGTGCATATGCGATGGCTGGGAATGTGGAAGTGTGACGAGAAAGACGACCAGGGAACTGGAGGGAGGAAGGGTGGGATGATGCAAAACAGAGAGATAGAATGAGGAAAAGATGTAGAGGGGCGGAGAGGAGGGGAAGGAAGAAAGAAATGGGGTGGAGATGAGGAAAGAGATGGGAGTGGCTGCTGAAGAGGAGGTGAATTAAGAGGGGGAGAGTTGGGGGAATGCGGAGATAATGATGAGGGAGGGGAGAAGGTGAGGGACAGGGGAGATTGGATGGAGAAAGGGTGGAGAGGGAATGAGATAAGGGAGAGCTGGGAGGATAAGACTAGAGGAGGACACAGGAAGAGGAAGTGAGACAGAAGTGAGGAAAGAGGGAGGAATAGGGACAATATGGTGGGGAGTGGAGACGGAGGGGATAGAGTGTGAGTTTGAACTAACTTTAGACTATAGTTACACCCTCCATTCTTTTCAGGGCTTGTGATAGAGACCGGTGGGACGTTTGGGTGTGGGAGGGGGGAGGGGGTGTACAGGGGATTTTCCGGTTGATCTCACCAGCAGGATCTTCCGGTTCTACTGACAGCAATCCAACACCGTGGGTTTCCCGGTGACAGGGGTGGATTCAATGGGAAATCCCATTGACAGCGGTGGAGCCAGAAGATCCCACCACTGGCAGGCTACTTTCCACCAATGAGAAACATGTCACAGTAGCGGGCATGAAAATCCCCCCCCCCCCACCAGCTCTGCTAATATCCGGGCAAATGGGATGTAGGTTAACATTTGAGTTAGAGACTCTTCGGCCACGATTCTCTGGCCCTGTTGCGCTCTCACTCGAGCAAAAAGAGATCGGTAAATAGCGGAAGAGGCTGAAAATGAGAACTGCGCCATGTGCCAATTTATGAAGCAACCGGCCCACTCCCGTTGGCAAAATCTAGATCTCGCCTTAGCCGGGCAAGAAACCAATTATCACCACTTAAGCGCCATTTCCATACCATTAATGGAAGCCACACCATGTCCAATGGCCTCCCGTTATTCAGCAGCCTCCCTAACAAGTGGTCATGCTGCGCCGATTAATACTCCTTTTGAAAAACGTGATCCTGACGGAAGGGCTTCTGTGGGGAGCTGAGGAGGTGAGTAACCATTTTGCTCACAGGCAAAGAGCCCAGGGGAGCTGGGCTTCCCACCTCAGTAGGGGGTTGGGGACCCTCGGCTGGTTGGGGCGGGGCACTTTCCGGAGGGGTGGGCCGCTATGGGAAGGGGGTGAGGGGGGCAAGTGCTGGGTGGCAACAACTCGCGGCACCACCATGCCAACCACTGGATCGTGTATATCTGTTCCGGCAGCAACCCTAGCCCATCTGCCCACGGACCATCCATAACCCCACCAATTGCCAAGGCCCTGGCTGTGCAGCTGAAGGCTATTGCAAATAGGGAATTGGCAATTGTGGTTAAATGAGCCTTCATTTGCGGCGAGAAGCGCATGGGACCTTGTTAAGTGGACCAATTAACGTTGAATAGCGTTGCCGGCCTCGCTGGGCTGATCCAGAAAGCTTGTGGCACTTACCGCTCGCTACCACACTTAGAAATCTTTCCGGAGAATCACGCCCTTCATTAAGCACAATGTTTGTGGAGATCTTTATGGACATGACTTCAACGGCATTTTCTGCTTACATTTCATTTCTGCTGGATACGCAGTCTTTTCCCTCTTTTTCTCAGTTGTTCATTCTTCATTATTTTTAGCCAAGCCAACACTTTTTATTGTGAATGATCACCCCCTCCCTCCTACTTGCACATTTTTTTGTCCTTTCCATGACTCCATTATCTCACTGATCTATGATATCACCTGTTTTGACTTTGTGTGTTTGCAGGTCGCTTGAAATCTTATTTCCCTCTCCAGTCCCTTCTGTTTTCCAGAATTACTACAATGCCTGTTTATTTCTTACCCTTCAATCAGATGAAGGTCGTATGTCCTAAAGATACATTGTTGTTTTCTTCCCTCCAGATGGTTGTGATCTGCTCTGTATTTTCAGTACATTCATTTTATTTTTGTTTAACAATGACATCAGGTTATTCATGCTGTCTTCTAACTCAGATAACTCTTACACTGTTATATTTTCTTGTGTGTCCTTCAGTGAACGAATAGTAACATTTTAGATTATGACGTGGTTTAATGTTTAAGAATTAAATATACATAGCACAACTTATCTTCAAATCACATTTGCTGTATATGCCTGATACCACACCGTAGGTTCTACCTTCAAATTTTCAATAGTATTATCAATGGCTTAATGTCAACTGGAAAATAAGAAAGAACTTAAACTTATCATGTTGTCAGGACACCCTAAAGCTCCTCACATCGAATAAATGATTTTGAACAGAATATCACTGTTATACAACAAATGTAGGGTGTGACCTACTGGCCTCGTCGAGCCAGGTGGAAAACGAGTGGTCCAGTTAGGTAGTGGGAGAGGACAAAATCAGGAAATTTGTGGCAATTGGTTTCCGATCTAACCAGCCTGCTCCCGTTGGCGAGATCAGGCTCCTGCCATGGCGGGGCGAGAAACCATGAATCACCAATTAAGACCAATCTCCATCCCATAACGGGAAGGACCCCTTATCGAATGGCCTGCCGTGATCTAACCGGCTTCCCAGCGAGCAGTTACAGGGGCACCTATTTAGAAACGTGAAACTAGCAAACTGGCTGCTGTGTGGGGTCATCAGAGGTGAGAAGCCATCTTGGAAATTGGGCAGTCAGCCCAGGGGCTGGGGCCACAGCCCTAGTTCTCAAGGGGGCGAGGGTGATAGAGCCCTCAGGGACGGGGGGTCGACCGCCATCGCTGGGGAGGGGGAAGCACCCCATGGCTGGTGGGGCGAAGGGGCGCAACACTTACAGGTCTGCCATGCAGTCCCCCGGATCATGCATATCCATAAAGGCGGCAACTCCAGCTGCTACCTGTCTGCCTCAGCAAACACCCTCGTTAAAGAGCTCCGTCTGTGGTAATATTCTGATAGCCACTTTAAGCCCCGCTGACTTTGGCGGCCACTGGCCCCATAGCCAAAGGCTTTTGTTTTTGGCAATTCTAGTAATGCAAGCACTCCACAAGTGGATTCCCATGGGTAGGCATGCCATGAAACAGGCGAGTGTTATTGCCTAGCATCCCAATCACGCTATGAGATCTGGTTAGATCGGAAACCAATTGCCACACTTTTGACTAAACACTGGAGGCATCAACACCACAAAGACAGCGGCTAGGCTAGCATCCGAACACCCAGGAGCTGGCCCTCAGCACTGGGGACATCTCCGCAACCAGAGGGGGGGGAATGGGTCTGTGGTCCAGGGAAGGAACCAGTGCCTGGCCCAGGCATCATTTCCAGTGGGTGTCTGGCATACTGGGTCTGGGATCCGGTGCCCAGGGGGCCACCGCTGTGGCCGTGTGTGTGTGTGCAGGACATGGTGAATGGCACCCTGAAGGATGGCAGGGGATATGAGGGTGGGGAAGGCTTGGGGGACCAAGGGTACCGGGGTGGAAACCATAGCTGATTGTCCGTCTCTCACACTCACCAATCCCAGATGTTACAGTGTGGATGATATTTTGGAACCGCGGAAGCTGTCCTTGTGGTGGCTTTGGCAGGCCTGGTGGCCGGATGCCGGAGAAGGCGGCGGTAGCAGTGTCGACAGAGACTCGAGGCAGTGGCCCATGAGCAGTGCCCCGCCACATCTCCTGAGGACATGGCCGCCCATTAGGCCAGTTAGGGACCCAGAGGGGGAGGCTAGCGATGGCTCAAGGTGTACAGACGTCGTAGGTCCTTCGAACAGGTGACAGAAAGCGTGTGCCGCAGGAGTCTTGGCCTCAACAAGGAGATGGTGCAGCACCTGTGCCATGTCCTTGCGGACATGTAGGAGGAGGATACCCACTCACAATGGCCATTAAGACCACTGCAGTCCTGAACTTCTACGCCTCAGGATCATTCCAGGACTCGAACGGTGAGGCCCAAGTGGCCACCGAGGCTGTCATCGAGCAGTGCCCCCCCCCCCTTCCGGAGGGTCACCCGCTGGAAGTGGATGGGGAGGAACCAGAGGGGCTGAAGGATGAGCCCGAGGAGGACCTGTGGGACCAGCCGGAGGCAGGAGGACAGGCAACGGCGGCGAGGGTCCGGCATGCCCGGAGGACAAGGGAGGCCCTCATCCTCGCTTGCTTATCACAGGGCATTGGCTTCCTCCATCATCTCTCCGCTTCCACCCCTTCCCATCCACCATTTCCCCTACCCGTTGCCCCCTCATGCCTCACACTACCCCCTCCGTCCCCGTCTATACCCCACCCACCCACCCACCCATTAGTTGCCTTTTCCTGCCCCAATCGCCCTGTTCCACCCTCCCAGTGTTGGCACAGTCAGTAGGTCAATATACAAGGCAGGAGGGTGATGATAACTCGCTGTGAGCTGAGCTCTGGTGCTCCTCAATATGTGCCATAACCGGACTACTGTCTGTCTGCTGAATGCGTGCCCACACCCATGCTGCACCTGATATGTCTTGGGGGGGGGGGGGGGCGGGGCAGGCCTGGTATCTGGGAGCCTGGTGGGGGCTGGTGCCAACAGAGGGCGAAGGGCTAATGGGGGAAGGGGTGCATGCTGGCCCATAGTGCGGAATAATATGACAGAGGCTTCACATGTTTTGGGTGTTTATTAACGGTGTACAGTCGTGACCCCAGCCGTCCCTAGCCCCAATGATGCTGCCCTCCCCCCCCCCCAGTACCCTCTCTGTAATCGTCTATCTGCTTAACCCCCCGTGCTCTACCGCTACGTCTAGGTGTGTCCCCCAGGATGCACATCACATGAAGGGTGGGCAGCCTGCTGCTAACTGTGCCCCATGGTCTTTGATAAGCCCAGGAGGGCTTGGGGCTGGAGTGCCTCATCCGACTTGGCGGTGGAACATGGCTCACCATGCCATCCTGTTCTTCATGCTGACCCCGGGACACGCCATTGTTGAGGGTGGGGGTTGCCAGGCAATGGATTGTTGGGGGGACTCCAGGTGGCTGATGCCAACTCACCCTTGCAGCTCGTGGGGGCCATTGAACTTCTTGCGGCACTGGGTGGCGGTCTTCCTGGTGACATTCCCCAAGCTGACACCTGCTGCCACTACCTCCCAGGTAGCACAGGCTGACCGGTCTCTGATACCCTGAGCCCCTCGGGGGAAGGGCAATTATGATGCCATTAGACGTGACTTGGGGGGGATAGGTTGGAGAAGTAGGCTGCAAGTGTTGGGCACACTGGATAAGTGGAGCTTGTTCAAGGATCAGCTACTGCGTGTTCTTGATAAGTACGTACCGGTCAGGCAGGGAGGAAGGCGTAGAGCGAGGGAACCGTGGTTTACCAAAGAAGTGGAATATCTTGTTACGAGGAAGAAGGAGGCCTATGTGAAGATGAGGTGTGAAGTTTCAGTTGGGGCAATGGATAGTTACAAGGTAGCGAGGAAGGATCTAAAGAGAGAGCTAAGACGAGCAAGGAGGGGACATGAGAAGTATTTGGCAGGTAGGATCAAGGAAAACCCAAAAGCTTTCTATAGGTATGTCAGGAATAAGCGAATGACTAGGGTAAGAGTAGGACCAGTCAAGGACAGGGATGGGAAATTGTGTGTGGAGTATGAAGAGATAGGCGAGATACTAAATGAATATTTTTCGTCAGTATTCACTCAGGAAAAAGATAATGTTGTGGAGGAGAATGCTGAGACCCAGGCTATTAGAATAGATGGCATTGAGGTACGTAGGGAAGAGGTGTTGGCAATTCTGGACAGGCTGAAAATAGTTAAGTCCCCGGGGCCTGATGGGATTTATCCTAGGATTCTATGGGAGACCAGGGAAGAGATTGCTGGACTTTTGGCTTTGATTTTTATGTCATCATTGGCTACACGAATAGTGCCAGAGGACTGGAGGAGAGCAAATGTGGTCCCTTTGTTCAAAAAGGGAAGCAGAGACAACCCCGGCAACTATAGACCGGTGAGCCTCACGTCTATAGTGGGTAAAGTCTTGGAGGGGATTATAAGAGACAAGATTTATAATCATCTAGATAGGAATAATATGATCAGGGATAGTCAGCATGGCTTTGTGAAGGGTAGGTCATGCCTCACAAACCTTATTGAGTTCTTTAAGAAGGTGACTGAACAGGTAGACGAGGGTAGAGCAGTTGATGTGGTGTATATGGATTTCAGCAAAGCATTTGATAAGGTTCCCCACGGTAGGCTATTGCAGAAAATACGGAGGCTGGGGATTGAGGGTGATTTAGAGATGTGGATCAGAAATTGGCTAGCTGAAAGAAGACAGAGGGTGGTGGTTGATGGGAAATGTTCATAATGGAGTTCAGTTACAAGTGGCGTACCACAAGGATCTGTTCTGGGGCCGTTGCTGTTTGTCATTTTTATCAATGACCTAGAGGAAGGCGCAGAAGGGTGGGTGAGTAAACTTGCAGACGACACTAAAATCGGTGGTGTTGTCGACAGTGTGGAAGGATGTAGCAGGTTACAGAGGGACATAGATAAGCTGCAGAGCTGGGCTGAGAGGTGGCAAATGGAGTTTAATGTAGAGAAGTGTGAGGTGATTCACTCTGGAAGGAATAACAGGAATGTGGAATATTTGGCTAATGGTAAAGTTCTTGGAAGTGTGGATGAGCAGAGGGATGTAGGTGTCCATGTACATAGATCCCTGAAAGTTGCTGTGGTGTTGGGTGCTCTGGTGCACAGATGAGCCAACACAGTTGTATGTGGTACAACTCTATTTTATTTTAACTCTTATAATACAGTTCGTTCTGGATACTCTGCACGTGCTGTCTCCCTGAGTGTGTTTGGTAACAGATCTGTCCTGGTCCTCCTCTGCAGCTAATACTGACCACCGGGGGTCGTGTCTGTACTTTTATATCTTTCTGTCATTGGTTGTGGTGTTGTGTGTTCTGATTTGTCTGTTGGTGTGTCTATCATGATGTGTGTGTTTGAATATCATGACATCCCCCCTTTTTACAAAGATATGTGCCTACGTGCTTATAAATATAATTGTGTCGTGAGTGCATCTAAGAGTGTGTGTGTGTGTTGTGTACAGCGTGTGTATATGACGTAACTATTTACATGGGGCGATGTCGGGTGCGTCACACTAACAAGGTTGTACCATAACAAAACTTGGATGCGAGAGAAAAAAAAAACTTGAACATTGGTCTGGTCAGAGGATATCTGGAACAATAAACAACAACAGGTTATAATACAGAAGTGTTTGACTTTTTGAACGTATGAACAGCGTTATAAGTCCAGTCTAATGGGTGACCGCCTCAAGAATGGGCTGGTCCTCAAGCCGGTTCAGCTGTGGAGATTTGGGGTCACACTGGTTCACCTTGGACTGTTGGAGGTGATGCTGTTGCCGAAGTCTCTACTTTACCATTTGTTGTAGTTCGTGCAGTGCTTGGTTTTTTCATTCGTGCAAATATAACATTCAACATCTTTGTTAGTGGTGCCTTGGCTGTGGTTTGGTTCTGGTGGCGATGGAAGGGGCATGATCCGTGGCATCTCCACGAAGTCATCCTTGGGAACCAGTGGAGGATCCGGCGTGTGCGTACGGTTCAGTTGCGAGCGTGGAAGGCGGCGCAAAGCTCGCTGATTGCGCCTACGCACCAATCCATCCGCCCTGCATGCCAGGAACAAGGTGGAGTCTTTTTCTTTTTATGTTTGTGGTGGACGGCATCTTGTAGCCGATGGGTCGTTGCCATCGAAGTAGCACCATCACTAATATCATGCAAGGCGATGACTGTGCCAGATGTGGAAGTTGGCCGAGACCGTGTACGCTGGTTCCGGCCACCTGCTGTGCCGGAAGGGCGACTCCGCAGAGAAACGTCGAAGCATGTCACCTTGGAGAGAGAATTGTTGCTCGCATCAACGTCTGGCGATGGCGCGAATCAGAGTCGGCGCTTGGCTGCTCCCCATCTGGAGTCCGGTCTGCCTTCCGTCGATGCCCCCCGTCCGGAGTCCCAACAGGTTCACTGGAGGCAGCCGAGATTTCCTGAAGCTGCACTTCTGGAGTCGGAACATGCAGGAATGCACCAACCAGTGGAGAGGGTCGAGCCATCGAGGGTGGAAGCGGTGCGCCGCCACCGCAGTCGTCAGTGGTCCCACCGTGATCGTCGAGTGCCTCGGTACGCACTAGGCGAGGTCTGTCACCTTGCACCTTTTGCATGGGAAGTGGGATGCTGTCGTCACTCGTCTCACATCCCGTGGATAGATCCTCATTAGCAGCTTGCTGTTCACTAGGGTTGGGTAAATTGTCAGAGTTTTCATCTGGTGGTGCACACCATGTCGGTGGACTGTCATTGTCTTGCTGTTGTCCTTCATTTGGGCTTTTCTTCTTTGGAATTTTAAATCTTCCCCCAGACATTGCAGAACCTTGTTTATTACCCCCAAATTCTCCCATATGTATGGTCTCGAATATAGGATCCAATGTTTCTATCGACATTGTACTATTTTCCAAAGAACATTCCGTTTCACTTTTCTTCTCAGGTACCTCATATGTATCTTTGTCTAATGTACATGCCTTCATGGTCTCTGGGTCTGATTTTGCTGGGACTGGCATGGTCACAGTCTCTCTTTTACTGTTCTCAATTGCCCACATTATACTCCCCATACATAACTGCTTAATCACTGGGGTTAGTGTGGTACAATGGATAATCGGGTCGACCTTATCTGCATCTTCACCATTAGTGGCAAGCACACTTGGTTCACTTGAAACTGCTGTGGGTTTTAAATTTGTTATCTGGCTACTCGATGTCGGTGTCCTCAGGATTCTTGCTCCAATGTTCTGCTCAATAATCAGTGGAGTGTGTATAGGTTCAATGCAATTAATGTTCCCCTCAAGGTTTGAAGAGTCATTACTGACTAACTGCTGGTCTCCGAAGTTGGGATTTTGCGGCGTTGTGTTGAAGGGAGACATTTGTCCCTGCTGTAGATATGATTCAGGTTGTGTTATTTCCATTACCTGAGGATCAATGTCTTGTCCATTTTTTCGATCCGTACTAAAACACTGGCAATTCTCAGTCTGCTCCTTGCAAGTTAGACATACAAGCAATTTCTTTAGCAAATCCTCAGCATCCTTCTGTGGCCGTGCAGCATTATTAATCTCTGTTCGGCTATAATGATCCTGAAGGTCAGCGCATAAACCTTTTTTCTTCGGGCTTGGACGAGGCGATTCCTTTGGCTTGTCTTCAGTTGGGCTTGAACAGTCTTCAGCGCTGTGCCCTTCATTATAGCATGAGAGACCGTCATGGTCATGCTGCTGTGTAGTGGAGCATGGTAGGCTGTTATAGCCTTCTTACTGTTCACGTGAGCATGGCAAACTTGCATCGTCTGCCGCTGGTTGGTCAGGAGAGGTTGCTAGACCCTCATGGTCTTGTTCCTGCAAGGACTGCACATTGGAGTCTTGCGTTGCTTCTATCGTGGAGGCTGTCCACGAGCTCTCTGTGGAGGCTTGTGACACTGGAGTCACTTCTTGTTCGTGCAAGGACTGCGCTCTGGAGTCTTGCGTTGCTTCTATCGTGGAGGCTGTCCACGAGCTCTCTGTGGCGGCTTGTGACACTGGAGTCACTTCTTGTTCGTGCAAGGACTGCGCTCTGGAGTCTTGCGTTGCTTCTATCGTGGAGGCTGTCCACGAGCTCTCTGTGGAGGCTTGTGACACTGGAGTCACTTCTTGTCCGTGCAAGGACTGCGCTCTGGAGTCTTGCATTTCTGCAATTGTGGAGTCTGTCCACGAGCTTGCTGTGGAAGCTTGTGACACTGGAGTCACTTCTGGTTCATGCGAGGACTGCACTCTGGAGTCTTGCATGTCTTCTTTCATAGAGTCGGGAACGTTGAGCGGGACGTGGACCACGCTCTGTGTGGCAGCAGGGCACTCTCCGTGTGCTTGCACCGCTCCCTGTCTGTTAATGTCAGGCTGCAGCATCATCCAGTACTGATAAGTTGGAACATCATATCTGCTGGATTGAAGATCCTCAAATCCGAAAAATGAATCCGCATCTGCGTCGGATTCAATGTGGGGGCCGCCAATGTGCAACACGAAAGGTTCGTCCGAGTCATAGTCGTATAGGACCACGGAGCTATCATTGGGCTCGCGAGGTCCGGAAACACTGTAAAGATCGTCATCGAAGTATTCAAGGTCGGAATCATCGGCTTGTGCGTAGGTAACTGCTTGTCGGAGGGTTCTTCGGAGGTCAAATTCATCTCCTGGGTCAATTTGCGGCAATGTGCTGTCATTCCAGGTGAGGGAAGGTTGTTTTACAGCTTTAACAGATTTTTGTTTTTTTGATTTGGGACGTTTCCCTTTTAAATTGGATTTGGGACATTTCCCCTTTAAATTGGTGCAGTCTGGGGCCTCTGACATCCTGACGCTCGGTATGTAGCACGTAGGAAGCGACTGCGCATGCTCAGATCGCTGTTCCTTTACCGATGGCCGTTTTCTTGACTGCTCATGCGCAGCATCTCGCGCATGCGCAAACGAAACTTCCGGTTCTGCGCACTGCTCGAGCAACTGTGCTAGCGTGATACCTTTAGCAAGATGGCCGCCAACCTCGACCCAGCCCTCTCTCAGGCCCGGGATTTCGGCCTCTGGGAATTCGGGCTCCGGGATCCCAGCCACGAGGTGAGTACTGCAGCTTTTCTTACCTTTACTTGCCGATTGGATTGCGTTTTCTTCACAGTACTTGGAGAATTTGTCCAGGACTGCCTGGTAATCGTACCTTTGCTGCCTCCTGAAGAACCTGAACCTTGTGAATATTTCTCTTGCCCTTGCACCGGCGATGGTGAGGAGAAATTCAATTTTTTCGCTATCATCCAGGTCTTGGAGTTCAGCTGCCACCAGGAACAATTCGAACCATTGCCGGAATCGCCGCCAGTTTTCGCGGAGGTTGCCGTAGCACTGGAGCGGCTGCGGAACCGGGAGCTCTATCATTTTGCCTGGGCACTGCTGGTTGTCTCTGTACACTGAGGTATGCCGGCAGGTATCGATCCACTCCTGTACCATGTGGTGTTGGGTGCTCTGGTGCACAGATGAGCCAACACAGTTGTATGTGGTACAACTCTATTTTATTTTAACTCTTATAATACAGTTCGTTCTGGATACTCTGCACGTGCTGTCTCCCTGAGTGTGTTTGGTAACAGATCTGTCCTGGTCCTCCTCTGCAGCTAATACTGACCACCGGGGGTCGTGTCTGTGCTTTTATATCTTTCTGTCATTGGTTGTGGTGTTGTGTGTTCTGATTTGTCTGTTGGTGTGTCTATCATGATGTGTGTGTTTGAATATCATGACAGTTGCCACCCAGGTTGATAGGGTTGTGAAGAAGGCCTATGGAGTGTTGGCCTTTATTGGTAGAGGGATTGAGTTCCGGAGTCAGGAGGTCATGTTGCAGCTGTACAAAACTCTGGTACGGTCGCATTTGGAGTATTGCGTACAGTTCTGGTCACCGCATTATAGGAAGGACGTGGAGGCTTTGGAGTGGGTGCAGAGGAGATTTACCAGGATGTTGCCTGGTATGGAGGGAAAATCTTATGAGGAAAGGCTGATGGACTTGAGGTTGTTTTCGTTCGAGCGAAGAAGGTTAAGAGGAGACTTAATAGAGGCATACAAAATGATCAGGGGGTTAGATAGGGTGGACAGTGAGAGCCTTCTCCCGCGGATGGAAATGGCTGACACGAGGGGACATAGCTTTAAACTGAGGGGTAATAGATATAGGACAGAGGTCAGAGGTAGGTTCTTTACACAAAGAGTGGTGAGGCCGTGGAATGCCCTACCTGCAACAGTAGTGAACTCGCCAACATTGAGGGCATTTAAAAGTTTATTGGATAAACATATGGATGATAATGGCATAGTGTAGGTTAGATGGCTTTTGTTTCGGTGCAACATCGTGGGCCGAAGGGCCTGTACTGCGCTGTATCGTTCTATGTTCTATGTTCTATCCCATCTGGACTTGACCGCATCCAAGAGCCTGGTCAGGTCGGCATCCCTGAATCGCAGAGCTAGTCTGCATGGTGGCATGGCTGTGTGTTTTCCAGGGTTTGCTCCGCGAAATTGGTTTAAATGCTGCTCCCCCTCGTTAGCGGGGAGCGTCCAGGCACGGTCCCGATGAATTGACTGGTGGGACAGTCATTTGCGGCGTGAAGCCCATTGGGCATCATTAAGTAGCCTAATTAACGCTAGATACCGCTGACGGCTCCGCTACGTCGGCTGTTGGGAAACTCATGGCATTTCCCGCTCATGACCACACTTATGACGAATTTGGTTTGATTTTGCCCGTCGCAACCAATTTAGCTCATAAGTAAATCAGCTGATGGATCAATTAATCTGATTTTGCTCGAGAGTAATTTGGCCACAGAATCACAGACTTGTTATAATGAAGAAGGAGACCATTTGGACTGCCATGTCTGTGCTGGCTCTCTGAAGGTGAAATTACCTCCAGTGCCATTCCTTAACCTTCTCCTTGTAGCCCTGCACATTCTTCCCTTTCAACTAATATTCATATTCCCTTTTTAATGCCATGCTTGAACCTGCCTCCACCACACTGCCAGACAGTACATTCCAGATTCAGACCACTTGCTGCATGAAAATGTATTTTCTCATGTCTCCATTGCCTATTACCTTAAATCTGTTCTTGTTCTTGATTCTTCCACAAATGGGAATAGTTTTACCCACCTACTTCCAGAAAATGGCCTCTTAACCTTCTCTTCCCCAAGGAAAACAAACCCAACTTCTCCAATCCATATCCGTAATTCAAGTTCCTCATCCTTGGAGTAATTCTCGTGAATCTTTTCTGCACTCTCTCAATAATACTTTCACATCTTTCCTCAAGTGTGTCACTCAGAATTGAATGGAATACTCCAGTTGAGGTTGAACCAGTGCTCTACAAGTTTAACATTACTTCCTTTCTTTATGCTCTATATCCCTATTAATCAATTCGACACTGTAAATACTGTATGCTTCAGTAATCACTCTCTCAATCTGTCCTGTCACCTTCAATGACTTATGCACAAATACACATAGCATTCCCTTTTGAATTGTAACATTTATTTTATATTCCATCTTTGTGGCCTTCCCACCAAAATGAACCACTTCATCCTTCTCTGCATTGAATTTCATCTGCCACTTTTCTGCCCATTCCACCAACCTATCAATGTCCTGGAAGTTTTACATTATTCTCTTCACAGTTCACAGTGCTTTCAAATTTTGTATAATCTGTACACCTATGTCTGGGTCAGTAATTGCTAGTCTAGATAATTTTCTGTTCCTTTTCCAACACTACTATGGGAAAATTTATGCCCACTCAAGCAGGCAGGGTGGACTGTTTTCCATTTAATCAAAAAAACAATTGGTCCAACAATGCAGCACTCCCTCATTGTTGCACTGAACCAGCACCTAAGCTGCATGCCTTATAAATAGGGCTTGAACCGACAACTGTCTGATTCAGAGCCATGAGTAATATCAATGGAGTTAAACTAATACATAATATTATCTTAAACTTAAATTAAGTGTTAACAATTAACAGTTAACACCAACTTGTCTGGGATTATCTGAGCAATAACTACTTAAGATTAGTGGGGCTAAAGACAACAACTAAGTCCATTTAGAGGAGGCAAGTTATCTTAATATCAGTAGCGCTTTTCAATACTCCAGACCACTGGAGCCATAAATGATGGGGGAACTAGGTCAAAATCGCTGACAGCTGTAAAATAACAGTGAATCATTCCAATGGAGAAAGACTTAACCTCACTGACATGATGAGAACTAACAGTGAAGATCATTTTTAAACAACATTGTGGATTTATGCAAGGAGCAGCACGGTAGCATAGTGATTAGCACAGTTGCTTCACAGCTCCAGGGTCCCACGTTCGATTTGCGGCTTGGGTCACTTTCTGTGTGGAGTCTGGACGTTCTCCCCGTGTGTGCGAGGGTTTCCTTTGGGTGCTCCAGTTTCCTCCCACAGTCCAAAGATGTGCAGGTTAGGTGGACTGGCTATGCTAAATTGCCTTTAGTGTCCAAAAAGGTTAATTGGGGTTACTGGGTTAAGGGGGATGGGACGGAGGAGGTATGTGCTTGAGTGGGGTGCTCTTTCCAAGGGCCGGTGCAGACTCGATGGGCCAAATGGCCTCCTTCTGCACTGTAAATTCTATGATTCTATGAATGCATTTGAAATGATGTAGGGATTTAAGACTGAGACATTTCTATCGTAAAGGTAAGTGCAAAGATGTGCAGATTAGGCCAAGCTAAATTGCTCCTTAGTCTCCAAAAGCTAGGTGGGGGTACAGGGTTACGGGGACCTGGTAGGGTTCTCATTCAGAGGGTCAGTGCAGACTCAATGGGCCAAATGGCCACTCCTTCTGCACTGTAGGGTTCTACAATTCTAAGTTGAATAATTCCATATAAATTCTTTAATTTTTATATCTTTATTCTATTATTTACCTCTTTCTAATAATATATCCTCAACTTAGGGGAGTAACTAAAGTCTTTGGTTTTAAAGGGGAAACCTGCAGTAATTGTATTGTTCTCTCTCTTTATATCAGTAACTTTTGATGGCTGTATATTGGCTGTTCATCGTAGAATCATAGAATGTACAGTGCAGAAGGAGGCCCATCGAGTCTGCACCAGCCCTTGGAAAGAGCACCCTACTTAAGCCCATGCCTCCTCCTTAAGCCCATGCCTCCTCCTTATCCCCATAACCCAGTAACCCCACCTAACCTTTTTGGACACTAAGGGGCAATTTAGCATGGCTAATCCACCTAACCTACACATCTTTGGGCTGTGGGGGGAAACCGGAGCACTCACAGAAAACCCACGGAGACACGGGGAGAAAGTGCAAACTCCACAGTCACCTGAGTCCGGAATTGAACCCAGGACCCTGGAGCTGTGAGGCAACAGTGCAAACCACTGTGCCACCATGACATATTCTAGTTTTTCATTTCTATCCGTTTGATTGCTATGCCCCCTATCTGCTTGGATGTGATTATGAATGCACAAGAGCCAACATATGTTTCCCCAGCTGTGCTCAACTAAATTGCATGATATTGTGTAACATTATTATTTCACCATTCACCCCAGGGTAACTAGATTCCATGGTAACCATGAAATGTTGTATTATCGCATAAGAAAGCTGGTAAATTTCTCCAGCATAATTGACCATGGGGTGTAGACATCACTGGCAAGGCCAGTATATATTGCCCAACCCTTCTTGTCCTTGAGAAGATGTTGGGACTTGCCACCTTGAACTGATAGAGTCTGTGTGGTGAAGGTACACAAACAGTGTCGTTTGGTAGGGAGTTGCAGCATTTTGACTCAATGGCAGTGAAGGAACAGTTATATATTTCCAAGTCAGGATGTTGTGTGACACGGGGAGGACTTTATTGGTGGTGGTGTTCTAATGCATCTACTGCCCTTGTCCTTCTAGGTATTAGAGGTTGCGAGTTTGGAAGGTGCTGAAAGAGGCTTGGTGAGTTGCTGCATTGCATCTTTTATATGGTACACATTGCTGACACTGTGTACCGGTGGTGGAGGGGTGAATGGGAATGAACTGATCCAAACAAGTCAGGAGTATTCCATCACACATCTAACTTGTGCATTGTAGGTAGTGGGGAGGAGTGGTCACCTGAGGGCAGATTTGAAAGTTGAAGAGAAAGGGCAAGGCAGTAATGCAGGGCAGCATTATGGGTGATGATAACCAGAGTGTGACAGGAAAGGACAGAATGTACAAACTTGAATACACCAGCAAACAGGGTCAGCGTAGGGAAACAATTTTTAAAATCACAATCAATGGCTCTTAATCTGAGTGTATTCAGCATTTGGAACAAGATGGATAAATTAATAGCACAAATAGAAGTAAATTAGTTTGATATGATAACTACTGCAGAGCCTTGGTTGCAAGGTGACCACAGCTGGGACCTGAATATTCAAATGAATTTGACATTCTGTAAGGACAGGAAGAAAGGAAAAGGAGGTGGGGTAACTGTTGATAAAGGATGAGATTAGTATGATAGTGAGGAATTATCTAGAATTCTTTTGGATAGAGATAAGGGGCTGGATTTTCTGCCATTGGGTTGCTCCGTTTTGCCGGCAGCTCGGGGGTTTCCCGACAGCGTGGGGCTGCTCCACAATAGGAAACCCCATTGACCAGCTGGCGGAATGACGCATCCCGCCGGCGTGCTGAACCAGAAATCTGGCGCGGTAGGGCGGAAAATCCAGCCCAAGAAGTGGCAAAGGAAAGAGATCAGTGGTAGAGTCATTTTCAGGCCCTCTGACAATTAAAACCAAGAAGTAATAGTGGCTTGTAAGAAAGAGATGGCAGTTATTTAGGTGACTTTAATCTTCATATAGATTGGACATATTGGCAAAGGTACCCTTTCATGAGTTCTTGAGTGAGTTTCTTAGAACAATAACTTGTGGAAGCAACCAGGAAACATGCTATTTTAGACCTGGTAATGTGTAATGAATTAATGACCTCTGAGTAAAGGATGTTCTCATTAACAATGATCAAAACATGATGGCCGGATTCTCCGTTCACCACCACTAAGATCAGGAATACCCATCGGGTAACGAATCACGTGGCGGGACAAAATTAGGATTTTCACCGGACAACAAACAGGTTACGATTTTCCGTGCCCACCCCTGCCGGGCATTGCAGGTTTCCTGACAGAGCTATTTTGCATGTCACTAGCGGGCAGGACACACCATTCACAAGCCAGGTGGTATTCAACCCCCCACTATCCCCATCCGAGAGTCCCGCTGCGTGAATTGGTGCAAATTTTGAGGAGCATGGACTTGGCGGCTTGCAGTCCGAGGGGCGGAAAGGTGGCAACTACCCTCCCAACAATTACCGCCTGGGTGCCAAGGGAACTCCTTTCTGGGAGGTGGGAGCCGGGAGGCTCATGCTGGGTTGGCTAGGAGTCTTCCTTGAAATGGGGCTCGTTGGACTGCTCTCCCCATCTGCAGCCATCAAACCAATTAAAAGTTAGTCAGTATATAAAAGTTAACGTTCTCCCATAATCATATCCATGTACCATTTAGACAATCTCTCTATATCTCATAAATACACATCCCTAATAATAAAGTGCGGCAATCGCCAGGCAGGAATGTTCCCTTCCAGTCGGGGAACACTTCAGCAGTCAAGGGCATTCAGCCTCTGATCTCCGGGTAAGCGTTCTGCAAGGCGGCCTTCAGGACGCACGACAACGCAGAATCGCCGAGCAGAAACTGATAGCCAAGTTCCGCACACATGAGTACGGCCTCAACCGGGACCTTGGATTCATGTCGCATTACATTCATCCCCCACCATCTGGCCTGCAAAATCCTACCAACTGTCCTGGCTTGAGACAATTCACACCTCTTTAACCTGTGATTATCCCTCACTCTAGTCGTTCCGTCTGGACCTGTAAAGACTTAATTACCGACAAAGACTCGCATTCAAAGTATTGTCTTGCATCATTGACTTTGCCTATATGTATGTTTCTGGAACCCACCTCTTCATTCACCTGAGGAAGGAAATGAAATGAAAATCGCTTATTGTCACAAGTAGGCTTCAAATGAAGTTACTGTGAAAAGCCCCTAGTCGCCACAATCCGGCGTCTGTTCGGGGTGGCTGATACGGGAATTGAACCGTGCTGCTGGCATACCTTGGTCTGTTTTAAAAGCCAGCTGTTTAGCCCTGTGCTAGCTGCGCTCCGAAAGCTAGTGAATCGAAACAAACCTATTGGACTTTAACCTGGTGCTGTAAGATGTCTTACTGTAATAATAAATTGAAAGTGTTCCTATTTACACCCATAAACCCTTTAAATAGTAAGGTCAGTATGTAAGAAATAGTTTTATTATAATAAAGTGAAAATGATTCCATCTCTACCCCTTTAAAAAGTTTGTCAATATGCTAAGAGATTGCCAGTTGATAGGATTTCACATTCAGTTTCAGGGTGGCCCGGGTTTATAAAAATGCAGCTAAGTGTTGACACCAGCGTAAACACCGGCGCCACACAACATGCCGGAGCCACACAGCGGGCCGGCGCGGGAGAAGGTAGGCCCCCCCCCGCAGATCGTGCGTGCCCGCTGATCGGTGGCCCCCGATCGCGAACCTGGCTGTCATGGAGGACCCCCTAGAGAATGATCACCCCGCCCCCCACCAGGACAGGCACTGCAGCCGCGATGCCAGGCTCCTGCCGGGTGGAACCATATGTGAACCACGCCGGCGGGAACTCAGCCGGTCAACCGTGGAGAATCGCTGCGGAGGCCTCTTTCAATGGCCCACGACCGGCGCTGCATCGACCGCGCACGCGCAACTGGCGACGATTCTCCAGTCAATAGAATCGCTTCCCGGCGTCGGACCCGATCGCGGGTCTGAGGCCCTATTCTCCGCCCCGGCGGCGAGCACCATTTTGGCGCGGAGGCTCGGACAATCCCGGCCATGGTTCTGAAATAAGCCTTAAACTTAAAAATAAAGGGGCGGCATGTGGCACAGTGGTTAGCCCTGGAACTGCAGCGCTGAGGACCCGGGTTCGAATCCCGGCCCTGGGTAACTGTCCGTGTGGAGTTTGCACATTCTCCCCATGTCTGCGTGGGTTTC
Organism: Scyliorhinus torazame; assembly: GCF_047496885.1. Classification (NCBI taxonomy): domain Eukaryota; kingdom Metazoa; phylum Chordata; class Chondrichthyes; order Carcharhiniformes; family Scyliorhinidae; genus Scyliorhinus; species Scyliorhinus torazame. The sequence continues at coordinate 209,172,039 of NC_092710.1, forward strand.
TCCCCCACAACCCAAAGATGTGCAGCTTAGGTGGATTGGCCATGCTAAATTGTCCCTTAATTGGAAAAGAATAATACTTGGGTATCCTAAATTTATTTAAAACAAACTTTAAAATAAAGGCAAATACAAAAGTATGTGCCACTTGGCTGAAGTGGACTGGGAAAATAGGTTAAAAGGTAAGATGGTAGAGAAGTGGTGGCAGACGTTTAAGCAGATATTTCATAATTCCCAACAAGAATATATTCCACTGAGAAAGGATCACTCTGTGAGTAGGATGCACCATTCATGGCTAAGTAAAGAAGCTTTTCATTTCATTAAGGGTGGCACAATGATGCAAACAATCGTGGTAAACTAGAAGATTGGGAACATTTTAGAAACCATCTGAGGATGATTAAAAAAAAAGAGGGGGGAGAAATTGGTCTACCAATTAGTATAGAAAACTAACAAGAAACATAAAAGCAAACAGTAAAAACCTCTACGCTACCATCACCTTCTCAAATGCAATTAAGGGTGGGCAATAAATGTTGGCTCAGCCAGCACCACCCATATCCTATACAATTTTTTTTAAAAAGTACACAAGAAGGAAAAGAGTAGCTAAAAAATGTATTGGTCTCGGGCAGCATTGTGGTGCTGTGGTTAGCACTGCTGCCTCACGGCGCCAAGGACCTGGGTTCGACCCTGGTCCCGGGTCACTGTCTATGTGAAGTTTGCACATTCTCCCCGTGTCTGAATTCTTCCTCAGTGTACCCGAACAGGCGCCGGAGTGTAGCGACTAGGGGATTTTCACAGTAACTTCATGACAGTGTTATTGTAAGTTTACTTGTGACACTAATAAAGATTATTATGGTAGAGAAGCACTATTGGTGCAATACATTACCTCATTTACCTTACCTGGAAGGAAGAGACCATGCCAGGAGGTCTCAAAGACACCGTAATGTGATCATCCTCAAGAAAGGTGAGCAGTCCGACTACAGTAACTCCAGAGGAATTCTGGGTGGCACAGTGGCACACTGCTGCCACACGGTACCTAGGACCCAGAATTGATCCCTGCCCCAGGTCAGTGTCCGTGTCGAGTTTGCACATTCTTCCCATGTCTGCGTGACCCAAAGATGTGCAGGTTAGGTGGATTGGCCACACTAAATTGCCCCTTCATTGGAAAAAAAATTTTTTTTTTAATGTGTTGGATACTGAGGAACTAATAATGGAAAAGAAGGGAAAGTTAGAGTTTTTGAACAAATGTTTTGCATCAATCTTCACTGTAAAAACACAAAAAGCACCGCAAGACTAGTAGAAATCAAGAGGCACAAGGAAGGGTGGAGTTTAAAACAACCCTGATCACTGGAGAAAAAGTACTGAGACAACTAATGAGACTAAAAACTGTCAGGTCCCTTGAACGTGATGGCCTGCATTGGTTGTAATCTTCCAAATTTCCCAGCATCTGGAAAGGTCACAGCAACCTAGAAAAGTGCAAGAAAGGAGAGAGACAGAAAACAGGAAACTATAGACCAGTTAGCCTTACATTTGTCATTGGAAACCATTATCAAGGAAAAAGTAGGAGGACATTTAGAAAATCATAATACAAGCAACTGGAGTCAGCATGGTTTTATGAAAGGGAAATTGCACTTGACAAATTTATTGGAGCTCTTTGAGGATGTAAGAAGTAGAGTTGATAAAGGAAAATCAATAGATGTAGTGTATTTAGATTTCCAAAAGGCATTTGCTAAGGTGCACCATAAAAGGTTATAACACAAAATAAGAACTTATGATGTTGTGGGTGATATATTAGAATGGATAGAGACTTGGTCAACTAGATTTGTCTAAAAATGACTTGTCGACTTGGCAAAGCAAAAACCAGAACTAACAATGGAAGTAGCTAAGTGATCCAAGAACCAGCTGATCAGATCAAAGCTTTGCAGGGGTTTTTGTGGGATCCCTTCCTCCCAATAGTTCCATTGTCCACCACCATTCACAACTGGATATGGCTCGGCCGTGGCGTTCTTGCGGCAGGTGGGGCAGGAGAATCCAGCCTCTGATCTGTTGATTGTTGAATGGTTCTGTTCATTTAACAATGTATCTGCTGTTTAACAAATATGTGGTCCTGTCTTATAGATTCGCCAGGCTGGCATTTCGTTTTTAGGTATGCCTGGTGATGCTTCTGAAATGCTGTCTTACATTCCTCATTAACCTGATTATAGTCCCCTGGCTTGATAGTACTGGTTGAGTGAGGGACATGTTGAGGTTTCAGATTGTAGTAGATTGCAATTTTTCTACTGCTGATAGACCAATGCTCCTCAAAAGTTCCCAGTTTTAAGCTGTTAAATTAGCACAGTAATAATACCACATAACAAGATGAAGAACATCCTCAGTGAAATACAGGTCTTCATCACAAGGACTGTGGGCTGTCACTCATAGCAAATCTTTCATTGACATTTGCATCTGCAACAGGACATTTTTTTGTCACGTTGGTCCCTCAACAACTGCCACAGGCGCAGTCAGACAGATGTGTCCTTTAGGGTCCAGTCAGTATTGATGTTATCAAGCGAACCTTGATAATTTACATTGAGGTTTCCCAACCAGAATACATACTGTGCCCTTGATACCCTCAGTGCTACTTCCAAGTGTTACTCAATATGGAGGAGTACTGGTTCATCAGCTGAAGGGGGATGGTAAATGGTAACAGGATGGCAGGAGGTTTGTTTAACCTGATGCTCAAAACCAAGTGGCCTGTCTTGTTTTTCTTTTCATCATACATCTTTGTAGCAGGTTAATCCAGTTGGTTTGTTAGACCATTCCAGAGCGGAATTTAGATTCAAACATATTGCTGTGGGGTTGGCATCACCCAGTGAGGATGTCAGGTTTTATTCCCTAAAGGGTGTTGTTTTTATGACAATTTGATATCTTCATGGTCAGCATGACTGATACTAGCTTTTAAACTCAGATTTATTGGGCTGGATTCTCCGATTTGTCGACTATGCCCTGACACCGGCGTGAGGACTGTGGTGTTTACGACCGGTAAAACAGCACAAAACGGCCACCAATCCCCCGTCTGGTGGGGGGCGAGCAGGCACGCAATATAGAGCACCCGGCTCTAGCTACTGATACGGCCGGAGAATTGCCGTGTCCATGGCCACGCATGTGCACGGTGGCGGCCTACAGCGGCCGCGCCATGCAACATGGCGCCGGCCTCCTGTGGACCCGGCCTGCCAAATAGGGCACCTCTTTGGCCAAACTCGCCACCCCTGGACCACCCCCCACCAGTGCCCCAGCCCCTGCCAAAGCCCCCCCTGCCCGCGGATCGGCTGTCCCCCAACTCTGCTGGACTCAATCCGCAGCTGCCACGCCGAGTTCCCGAAATAAGATAGCATGAGTGACCCACGCCGTCGAGAACCCAGCCCGTCGGGGGCAGAGCATCGGGGGTGGGGGGGGGGTGGCGGAGGGCCTCAGGTAATGTCCTGATGCCGTCCATACATTGTGCGGGCGTACTCCTAGAGTACGCCGTTTTGGAAGGGGCAGAGCATCGCAAGAGCAGCCCCGCCCCCAATTTCAGCGCCAAAGTAGTTTCTCCGGCCGATCTGAATGCGATTTAGATGTCGGAGACTGGAGAATCCCACCCATTGTTTTTTTTAAATTGACTTCAATTTCCCAAACTGTCACATTAGGATTTAAACTAATGCACAGATTCTAGACCCTTGGGTTACTAGCCCATTAACACAATCACCATTGCACTGTACCTGATAACGTTCATGGGAGGGGTTTGCTGATGGGCCAACTGTGCAGGTCTTGAGGTCCAATTAGTCTTCTCCCAGGGGCTAAGTTGGCCTTGAGTGGTGGTGCAAAATGGATGGCCCACCTTGCCTTTTTCCACTGCAAACCAATTTCACCCCCTATAATTCCGAAGTGGTTGTTACTCTTTGCATGCACCTGCAATGGACTTGCTCAGGTGCCTGGAACACAAGGTATCAGCAAACAAGGCTCCAGGTGGCACAAAGCAGTTCAATATTTAGCTGCCTGGCTGACTGATTCTGCAACATTAGCTGATAACATCTATTTTTCCCTGTAAAAATATGTTAGATTAAAACAAGATACCAGCAGCTGGCATTTTGTCCCCTTTCTGAAAGAAATTAAAAGTCACAGATGATTTTACTTTATTTCTGAACTGCAGTGATGATTCTTTGTACTGCATAAACAACCCTTTTATTTTGGCAGTTGAAAGTAGAGACGCTGTTATGTGTTCCCAGGTGACCTTGGTAACAATCTGAAAAAGTGCAGGCTCTTTTTCTCAGTAGTTTGTGTGTTGGAGAGAAACCATTAATTATCCCTTGGAAAAGAAATAGCTGAAAAATAGAAGCAATTGGAATGCAACATGAAACACCTAACCATTATTTGAACTGGTGAGGCTCCGTTTTTCTGCTTCTGCTTTTCCTGACCTGCAATTTTCCGTCATTGAAGTGAATTGTAGACGGGACCAGAAGATCCTGCCGGCAGGAATGGCTGGAAAATCCCGCCCTTGGAGAAAGAAAGAACTTGCATTTGTATCGTGTCTTTCATGTTTTTAAGATATCCCAAAGTACTTTACAATCAATTAACTACTTTATAAGTACAATCTCTGTTGTAATTTAGACGTGAGGGATAGACCAGTAGCAGGAAAATCTAATTGTTAGAAAATTACTTTCAGCATGGACCGAATTTCTACTTGTACTCCCACCAACACCCGAACTGACAGGACAAAGTTGGAAAATGATCTTTGAGATCACGCTGAGAAATGACGATGGGATGCCTCCCTCCTTGTGATAAAGACTCTCCTTTTCGGACTACTAAATGGGCGATGAAGATAAGATGGAACTATAATCGACGCTGCTAACCATTTGGAGCACATGCTAGGGGACCACCTTGCATGTGGAGTCAATAATATGATGACCTAGCGGAAATTGCTGGTTGAGCCATTGCTGAACCTAAAAAAGACCGTCGAGATCTCTTTTACGGGACAGCCAGAGTACGGAGCCCAGGAAATCAAGGAGATGACAGGGTGAACAGCATGACCCCCCCCCCCCCCCCAATCCGGTGCACAGCACCCCCTGGAAGGCAGACCCCTAGAACATTGACCTGGCCCGAACCAGGGTCAGACCCATTGGTCAAGGGCCATTACAGCCAGGTGGGACCTTGATGGTGGATAATCCAAGACAGTACTGCATTTGTAGCCGGCGAAACCACAGGGATAGGGAGATGCCAGCCCAATCATCCACTTAGAACAACCTGATAATGAGGAATGTATGCAGTTGAATTGCATTGCCGAGCCACGAGTTGCCCCCATTAGGATTATCATCCAGGTGAATGGCCACCTGTTAGATATGGAGTTAGATATGGAGGCCATATGTTCAGTAATTGGGAGGCAGACCTTCAAGAGAATCAGGTTTGGCGTTCAATAGTTGAGTTTGTGGGACACTGTGGCAAGGCTAGTGACCTATAGGGGGAAACCCCTAGCCATAGGAGGCACAACGATGACTCCCTTAACTTCGGGCAGCAGTCCGTTAGGCTGCCGTTAATAATAGTAAAGGTCCTGGAATGAGTCTGCTGGCCCATGACTGGCTGGAACACAACCGGCCGGACTGGCAACTTATCTCTGGATGGTCCACCGGAGGACTTTACGAAGTATTGGGGAAGTACTTTGACGTCTCCCAGGAAGGCCTGCGCAAAATTAAGGAAGCTATTGCCACAATATATGTGGACCCTAAGTACTTCCAGATCCACCTTGTCCCCTATGCGCTGCTGGTGAAAGTCGAGGACGAACTCAGCCAACTGGAAGGCCTCAGGATCATCTGGCTGGCTTGGTTTGCTGATTGGACAGTGCTGGTAGCCCCCGGTACTAAAACCTGACAAAACCCAAGCCTGTGTGATGATTATATGTTTTTTTAAAAAATAATTTTTATGAAAGGTTTTCATAAAATATCAATAACAAAATGAGAAAGAAAAAAGAACCCAACAGGGTTAAGTACAAAACACAATCTAAAAAAGCAACCCCCCTACAGGTGTATACACCCCCTCAGACCCTTCCAGTGTAAATAACATAAACAAAAATAAAGTAAACCCCCCCGCAACCCCCCCGAGCTGCTGCTGCCATTGACCAATGTCTATCGTTCTGCCAGGAAGTCTAAGAACGGTTGCCACTGCCTAAAGAACCCTTGTACCAACCCTCTCAAGGCGAATTTCACCCTCTCCAATTTAATGAACCCTGCCATATCGCTGATCCAGGATTCCACACTTGGGGGCCTCGTATCTTTCCACTGAAGGAGAATCCTCCGCCGGGCTACCAGGGACGCAAAGGCCAGAATTCCAGCCTCTTTCGCCTCCTGCACTCCCGGCTCCTCTGCCACCCCAAATATTGCGAGCCCCCAGCCCGGTTTGACCCTGGATCCTACCACCCTCGACACCGTCCTCGCTACGCCCTTCCAAAATTCCCCCAGCGCTGGGCATGCCCAGAACATATGGGTGTGATTTGCTGGGCTCCCTGAGCACCTAACACACCTGTCCTCACCACCAAAGAACCTGCTCATCCTTGTCCCGGTCATGTGTGCCCTGTGCAGCACCTTAAACTGTATGAGGCTGAGCCTCGCGCATGAAGAGGAAGAGTTCACCCTCCCTAGGCCATCTGCCCACGTCCCCTCTTCGATCTCTCCCAACTCCTCCTCCCACTTACCTTTCAACTCCACCACCGAGGCCTCCTCCTCCTCCTGCATCACCTGGTAAGTTTCCGAGATCTTCCCCACTCCCACCCACCCCCCCGAGAGCACCCTGTCCTGTACTGTGTGTGGCAGTAGCCGTGGGAATTCCACCATCTGCCGTCTGGCAAACGCCCTTATCTGTAAGTACCTGAAGGTGTTCCCCGGGGGGAGCCCATACTTCTCCACCAGCTCACCCAGGCTCGCGAACTTCCCGTCCACAAACAGGTCCCCTAACTTTCGTATGCCTGCCCTGTACCACCCCGAAAACCCTCCACCTGGTCTTCCTGGGGCAAACCGGTGGTTCCACCGTAATGGCGTCCACGCCGAGGCCCTAACTTCCCCCCTATGCCGCCTCCACTGCCCCCAAATTTTGAGGGCCGCCACCACCACCGGGCTCGTGGTATACCTCCTGGAAGGGAGCGGCAGCGGCGCCGTTGCCAGCGCCCCCAGACTCGTACCCACACAGGACGCCGTCTCCAGCCTCTTCCATGCAGCCCCCTCCCCCTCCATCACCCACTTGCGCACCATTGTCGCATTGGCGGCCCAGTAGTACCCACAGAGGTTGGGCAGCGCCAGTCCCCCCCTATCTCTACTCCGCTACAGGAACACCCTTCTCACCCTCGGAGTCCCTCGCGCCCACACAAACCCCATTATACTCCTGTTAACCCGCCTGAAAAAAGCCTTCGGGATAAACACGGGGAGGCACTGGAACAGGAACAAAAACCTTGGGAGCACCGTCATTTTGATTGACTGCACCCTACCCGCCAGAGACAGCGGCAACGCGTCCCACCTCTTGAACTCCTCCTCCATTTGCTCCACCAACCTTGTAAAGTTAAGCCTATGCAGGGCTCCCCAGCTCCTGGCCACCTGGACCCCCAAATATCTGAAACTCCTCTCCGCCCTTTTTAGTGGGAGCTCGCCAATCCCCCTCTCCTGGTCCCCTAGCTGAACTACGAACAGCTCGCTCTTCCCCATATTGAGCTTGTACCCCGAAAAGTCCCCGAATTCCCTAAGCATCCTCATTACCTCTGGCATTCCTCCCACCGGGTCCGCCACATACAGCAGCAGGTCGTCCGCATAAAGCGACACCCTGTGCTCCTCCCCACCCCGCACCAACCCCCTCCAGTTCCTCGACTCTCTCAGTGCCATAGCCAGGGGTTCAATCGCCAGTGCGAAGAGCAGGGGGGACAGGGGACACCCCTGTCTCGTCCCTCGGTGCAACCGAACGTACTCGGACCTCCTCCTATTTGTGGCCACACTCGCCATCGGGACCTCGTACAACAGCCTAACCCATTGTGACAAACCCCTCCCCAAACCCGAACCTCTTCAGCACCTCCCACAGGTACCCCCACTCTACCCTACCGAAGGCTTTCTCAGCGTCCATCGCCACCACTATCTCCGCCTCCCTCTCCCTCGCCGGCATCATGATAACGTTCAAAAGCCTCCGCACATTCGCGTTCAACTGTCTCCCCTTCACAAACCCCGTCTGGTCTTCATGGATGATCTGCGGCACACAATCCTCAATCCTCGTGGCTAAGACCTTCGCCAGCACCTTGGCATCTACATTTAGCAAGGAAATCGGTCTGTAAGACCCACATTGTAGGGGATCCTTGTCCCGCTTCAGGATCAAGGAGATCAGTACCCGGGACATCGTCGGGGGTAAAGCCCCCCCTCCCTTGCCTCATTGAAGGTCCTAACTAACAGCGGACCCAACAGGTCCATATATTTTTTATAGAACTCGACCGGGAAACCGTCCGGCCCCAGTGCCTTCCCCGCCTGCATGCTTCCTATCCCTTTGATCAGCTCCTCCAGCCCAATCAGGAACCCCAGTCCCGCCACCAGTCCCTCTTTGGCAACCTCAATTGGTCCAGGAAACGGCCCATCCCTCCCTCCTCTCGTGGGGGCTCGGATCGGTACAATTCCTCGTAAAAGTCCCTGAAGACCCCATTGATGCCAACCCCACTCCGCACCACGCTCCCTCCCCTGTCCTTAACTCCCCCGATCTCCCTAGTGTCCCGCTTCCGAAGCTGATGCGCCAGCATCCGGCTTGCCTTTTCCCCATACTCGTAGACCGCCCCTGGGCCTTCCTCCACTGCACCTCCGCCTTCCTGGTGGTCACCAGGTCGAATTCGGCCTGGAGGCTGCGCCTCTTCCTCAACAATCCTTCCTCAGGTTCTTCCGCATACCTCCTGTCTACCCTCACCATCTCCCCCACCAGCCTCTCCTTCTCCCCCCCGCTCCCTCCGCTCCTTGTGGGCCCTGATGGAGATCAGCTCTCCCCTCACCACCGCCTTCAGTGCCTCCCATACCATCCCCACTCGGACCTCCCCGTTGTCGTTGGTCTCCAAGTACCTCTCTATACTTCCTCGGACCCGCTCGCTCACCTCCCCGTCTGCCAACAGCCCCACCTCCAAGCGCCACAGCGGGCGCTGGTCCCTCTCCTCCCCCATCTCCAAGTCCACCCAATGCGGGGCGTGGTCCGAAATGGCTATTGCTGAATACTCGGTATCCTCTACTCTCGCTATCAGCGCCCTACTCAAAATGAAAAAGTCGATTTGAGAATAAGCCTTATGGACATGTGGGAAGAATGAAAATTCCCTAGCCCCTGGCCTTGCAAATCTCCAAGGGTCTACCCCTCCCATTTGGTCCATAAATCCCCTCAACACTCTAGCCGCCGCCGGCTTCCTACCCGTCCTAGACCTGGAGCGATCCAGTGCAGGATCCAACACCGTGTTAAAGTCTCCCCCCATTATCAGGCCCCCCACTTCCAAGTCTGGGATCCGACCCAACATACGCCGCATAAAACCCGCATCGTCCCAGTTCGGAGCATACACATTGACCAGTACCACCCTCTCTCCCTGCAACTTACCACTTACCATTATGTACCTACCGCCATTATCTGCCACAATGCTCGACGCCTCGAATAACACCTTCTTTCCCACCAAGATCGCCACCCCTCGATTTTTGGCATCTAGCCCCGAGTGAAACACATGACCTACCCACCCTTTCCTCAGTCTTACCTGGTCTGCCACCTTCAGGTGTGTCTCCTGGAGCATAACCACATCCGCCTTGAGCCCCTTCAGGTGCGCAAACACGCGGGCCCGCTTAACCGGCCCATTCAGTCCCCTTACATTCCAGGTTATCAGCCGGATTAGGGGGCTACCCGCCACCCTCCCCCGCCGACTAGCCATGACCCCTCCTCGGCCAGCCACGCGCCCGCACCCCACACCCGGCCCATTCCCCACAGCAGCATACCCCCGTCTTGACCCACCCCACTCGCTCCAGCTCCTCCTTGATCTTAGCAGCAGCAACTCGATTCCCCCCCCCCCCCGGCTAGGACCCATCCTAGCTGGTTTACTCCCCCCATTGCACTTCCGCAAGTCAGCTGACTCCTGCTGACCCTGGCCACTCCCGCCTCCCCTTCGACTCCTCCCATTGTGTGGCACACCCTCCTCTCCCGCTCCCCATTCACAGGCTCTCCCCCTCCGTTCTAAGCGCGGGAAACAATCCTTACTTCCCTGCCCCGGTCCCGTCCCCCCCAGTCTTCGGCGCGGGAAAAAAATCCCGCGCTCTCCACGTACCAGGCCCCGCCACCAACCAAAACAGTGCCCAACCCGCCCCATCCACCCTCCCCAACCCGAAAGAGAAAAACACAGAGGTGATGATTATATGTTGACCGTCAACAAGGCCTCCCCCTCTGGACACGTACCCAATGCGGCTGATAGAAGACCTATACATGTTAGCTGGGGGTCATTTCTTTTCTAAGCTCGACATAAACTACGCCTATCTCCAGCTGGAGCTGGACGCTGGTTCCAGGTGTTACGGAACCATTAATACCAACAGGGGCCTCTGCAAATACATGAGACTACTGTTTGGAGCATCATTGCTTTGTGCAATTTTTCAGCATATTTTGGAGAATATCCTAAGAGGGCTCCAGTTGTGTCGGCCTACTTGGACAATGTCCTGGTCACCGGAGCCACAGAAAGTGAGCAACTGGAGGAAGCCCTCCGCTGATTTTCTGAGATGGATGTCCGCCTCAAGAGAGGAAAGTGCATTTTCTACGGCAAGGAGGTTACACACTTGGAGTACCCTGTGGATCGGGACACACTGCATCCGGCAGAGAAGAAGGTGCGGGCGATTAGGCAAACCCCTCTCCGGAAATGCGACAGAGTTACAGTCTTGTAAATTATTATGGGAAATTTATGACCTAGTGACCATCCTCGCCCCACTACACACATTGCTGTAGAAGCACCAAGAATGGGTGTGGTGAATACAGCGGTGCGTGAAGAGGAGCAGACATTCTCCAGTTCGACCTTCTTCGGAGGGACTTCGGTGGGGAGGGATGTTATAACCCCACAAGACCCACAGGGACATCCCAATTAATCTCCCTGTGGGCCTTTTGGAGTATGAGCTTCCCTGCTGAGAGGCGGAGGCTCATCAGTGGGATAGTTAACTTGGGACCTTAAAGGCTGGCCCAGGAAGGAGCCAAACTGCAGAGTACTCCCAACTGGGCCTGTACATGCAGATACTTTACTTTTGGTCATAATCATTTGTTTGACTTTGCTTTCCAGACTCCTCAGTGACTTCTAAACTTTTATGATGCTTTTCTTCCCTTGTGTTTGCAATTCAGCTCTTTCCTTGCAACCTATATTCATTGTTTAGCATGGTCTTTCCATTGGGCTAACCATTGACGTCATGTAATTCGAGCGGGAAGTGACCTTGACTGAGAAGAAAGGAAAGTACACACTCTTGCATTTCAGTTGTCAGGTACACATGCAGGATTAGCTCAAAAAACCATGTTATCACCTTTGCTATCTGTGCTCTACAATGGACACTGTAGATATGCCATTTATCGGTGCCTTAGCTGCAGACAAGCTCTAGCACAAGGTCAGCCCCTGCCTGTAACTGCAAAAGTCACTGCAGCATGATTAGCAGCAATAATGATATGACATTCAGCAACATGGACAGTGTCTGCCAAAAAGAGAAAGCCATCTGAATCTGTTGTTTTACCACATGTAAGCACTATATTATATTGTATGTTACATATAATAAAGTCAAAATGTTTCAGATCCTGGAAATCTGAAATAAAAGCAGCAAATGCTGGAAATACTTCAGAAGGTCAGACGGCGTCTGTGAGAAGAAACAGAGCTCAGGTCGGGGCGACCCTCCATCAGAATGGAGACTATATTCCTTGACACGTTTGTTTCTGGTGTTGAAACAGTACTGTGCATGAAATTTACTGTCACTCTGATTTTAGTTGTTTAAACTTATTTACGACTTGCTCAGTAAGGGCTCCTTGTTGAGGACATTGTCCACAGGTTGTGTGAGCTTAACTTAGTTGCTTGTGATGTTGCAAAACTGTAAAATGTGTACTTTACTCAGTTTATCTAAATAAGACCTGGTATACTGCTGCGGGTGGCGTGGAGCCACTGTGTTGTGCAACTTTACCTGTTGCCTCGATTTAATAAACACCTGAAGCTAGGGGTTTAATAAACACCTGAAGCTGTTGTGGCAGGTCTTCTTTTGCAACCCTTGCCTGAAATCCTGTGGTTAGGGGCCTCAGCATGTGCGCAGGGGGTTATGTCAATTGGGGAACCTAGCAGAGGGAGATATTTTGCTGTCTCACATTGCAAGATTAAGGATCTCTTTTCCAAGAAATAATTACCGAGCTCTTTAAATAGTTTTAATTTTTCTTTCGAAATCATGTCGGCAAATGTTTGACAGAATTTGAGTGCTTTTAATTTTTCACCTTTCACTATCTTCCACATTCACCTGCAGTCTTGGAAATATCACTGTTCCACTATTTATTTATCCTGTTACACACTGAGTAGAAAATATCATCCCTCTGAAGTCTTTCACAAGGGGAGTTAAATAACAATATCACATGCCAAACAATGTTTACTATTTCATAAACATGCAACTCAGTTAGATAAAGGGTGCGATTCTCCCGAAAAATGATTAAGTGCCATTTTGGGAGGGAATCGCAGGGTGATATGCGCCGGGTGAATGGGCATGATCCAGATCGCTTTTCACCCACACTTAGTGCAAAATATGACCCTCCACATAAAACACGCCATGCCTGAATCCCCAGGTGCCTGATGCACCCGACTCAGGGCTCAGCTGCTCACTGATAACAAGGGGGAGAAGCATTTAAATGAACCTCAGCACTCATTCCCTGTCAAGCCAGGTGGATGGCAGCGCAGAGACCTGCTCCTCGCTTTCTGGATGCAGACTTGGCCAGGCTTCTGAACGCTGCAGAGGAGCTGTGGGGCATCCTATACCTCCGAGGAGGTAGGAGACCGAACAGCATGGTGACAAATGCCACCTTGGAGGCAGTAGCAGCTGCAGCTGCAGTTAGTGCAGGCAGCATGACCAGGAGGACCACCGTACAATGTCGCAAGAAGACCAAGGACATCCTACAAGCTGCAAGGGTGAGTTACCATCTTTCTGCTCCTTGCATTAGTTCCGCCAGCCACCCTTCAGTTCCTAACCCCTCCCTCCTACACTGCGTACCCTTCCAACATCCGACCTCTAAGCTTGTTCCTCAGACCCACCTGGCACCCACCATCACAACCCTTCATGCCTAGGAGCTGCGCCCACACATGCCACCTGCTATAGACCCCCTGAGCCTCATGCGGCTCACAATCTCCTCTTTTTGTCCATGCAGGAAAAGATAGCCCATAATAAGAGGGAAAGGGAGAAGACAATCATCCTTCCCTTTCACTGAACCCATGTTCATTGTCTTGCAGGATCACCATTGATGAGGCCAGGCCCGGGCCATCTGGGGTCGTACCACCACTGCCAGCCAAAAGAACACCTCAGAGGAGAGCTCCGAGGAGAACACTGACAATGCGCCACAGCTATCATCTGCACATGTACATTCCACCATCACAGAGACAGACACCTCGGTGGGCAAGCTTAGCAGACAGGGTCACTATCTGGTGAGCACTACACAGTTGCTGATGTACATCAGGTGGAGGCAGGAATATCCAAGGCGAGACAGCAGTCGGAGGTCTGCTGGATCCCAGGACTCATCTGTGCCCCATCGAGATGCTGCACCTCTGGACAAGGTTCTCCCTGAGATGCTACAGATGATAAGTGGAGCTGTGATATTCAGGAGGGGGTGTCAGCGACATTCCTGCAAATGTATGGCCGATTGGAAGAGTCCCAAAGGCTTCAGACACAGGAGATAGTTCCGGCATTGCATGCTGCCCAGGCCAACACTGCTAGGGTAGCGACCGCAACGGAAAACCTGGAGCACAGCATCTGCGTCTTGAGTGGTGGTGTCCAAGGCATGGCTCAATCTGCGCCGACAGTGGCTGAGGACCTAAACATCATGTCCAATTCGCTGAGGGATATGTCCCAGACACAGGGAAACATTGCTGAGGCACTCCAGAGCTAGGCCACGTCACTGAGGACCATTGCTGAGGGTGTTGACACCATGGTGCAAACAATGGGGAGCCTCCAGGACTGGTAGTGCCAAATGACTCAGAGGCTTCTGGAGCTCACTTCAGCTGCCTTTCCAACCCATGGAGGCCCTCAGGGTCCTACTGGTGCCCTCATGGAGGAGAAGTGCTGTAGTCGATCCTGGGGTCTTCATCCAAGGAGACTAAGGCAGTCTCCCGTCCTTCTGAATCACCCCCCTCCTGACACCGATACATCTCAAGGGCAGAGAGGGCAAAACAGGGTGGAACTGCAACACCTGTGACACCAATAAGTCGGCTGATGCCCTCTGACTCCAGGCCCTCCAGGGGACGACCGTCAAGGGCATTAAACACCAGAGACGCAGAAAGCAGCAGGCTGCCTCCACCCCTGATGTGTTTCCTGGGGACACACCGTGGCAGTAGACCACAGAGGATCAATAGATTTTAGAAACACTGAGTGGGTACTTGTGAGGCTAGTATTTGTAGCTGGGAAATGGATAATTGTCACATTAAAACAATTCACACCTGAAACATGTAATGCCTCCGTCATTTTAATCTTCACTACAAGGTGGTTCTTTCTCCCTGTCTGGAGTAGCTTCCTGCTACAGGCCCCCCAAGGAACAGCACCAGTGAGAGCATAGGAAATCCACAGTGACTGACATCCTGCACTGCAAGACACAGGCATTCCCCCCTACCCAAAATAAATAATTGCACACTTGGTCAAGAGGATGGCTGTGAGAGTACTGTCAGCAGAAAAACAGGAGTCAAGAGTTGGGGAGCAATTTAGCGACCGCGTTGTGCCCGGTACAGATTGAGACGGCCAGGTGGATGGCGGGAGTGGGCAAAATCGAGGTTTGCGCCAAACCATTTTACGATGGCAAGTTCCGGATCACACCCAAAAATGGCGAGGATATCTGCAACCCTCATTTCAATCTCATTAACGAGATTTGCTCGGGGTGAGTGGGGCACCCTTCAAGGGGGGCTGGACTTGGTCAGGGGGTTGAAATGTTCCAGGTCGGGGTCGTCTCTGGGCCGCAGGGGTGAGGGGATTTGCAACCGTGAGGCCATCAGGTAATCATCAAATATTGTGGAGACCCATAACAGGAGCAACCACAGCTGCAGCCTGCCTTACCAAGCTCTCCCTGCTGCGGCTTGGATCCTGAAATTCAATTTCATTCCGTTTGATTGTGAGCAGCCTCTAGCTTCAGGCTATTTCAAATGAGGAATTCACCTTGTTGTGAGAACGCGTCACGCTCCCCAACTCCCAAGTGCCTCCTCGAGGGCACAGGTGCCATGCCTCAGAGGATGATTAGCGCACTACAAGTCCAGCAATCTTTGAAGCCTGAACAGTGTGTCCGAACTCTGGGAGCATCAGCACCATAGAGGCAGCTGCCAGCAATCAAACACTAAAGAGCACTTCAGCACTGGAGATCCTCTCATAACCAAAGGGTAAGTGTGTGGATCAGGGGAGGGCAACTGAGCACGTCCTCCCTAATATTCCCAGCAGAGGTCTGGGGTCTAGGGGCTCCTGATGTGGCCAGGGTGAGCGAGCAGGGTAAGGTTTGCCAGCACAACTGGCTTGCTGGATGGCACACTGAGAGAAGGCAGTACAGTCATGGTAAGGTGGAGGAGGTTTGGGGGATTTAAAGGCCCCAAGATGTAACCCTCACTGTTGTTGGTCTCTCTCCTTCAATTCTTTCCAAATATGACTATGTTTGCTTGTGTCAATCCTGCGGAGGCTGCCCTCGCGTTTTTTGTGGCAGCCAAGGCAGGCAGACACCGTAGAAAGTAGCAGCGACAATTCATGCTGGAGATGGCACCTCATGTGCATGGGGGCGGCCACACACCCAGAAGACGCGGCCGCCCATCAGGCCGGCGAGGTTCCCAGAAGTGGAGGCCAGCGACGGCCCAAGGTATACAGGCGTCGTTGGCATTCAATGAGCTAACGGACTCCATGTGCCATAGAAGACTGCATCCCAGCAGTGAGACAGTGCGGCACCTGTGCCACATCCTCGCAGCCATGACACCCCATGGAGGAGGATACCCGCTCCCGGTGGCTGTGTGAAGGTCACCGCAGCCCTAAACCTCTATGCCACTGGGTAATTCCAGGGCTCAAGAAGGGACCTGTGTGGCATATCCCAATCTTCTGCCCACAGTTGCATTCAGGAGGTAACGGATGCTCTGCATGCCCGGACATGGTCTGTAGAAGGTGGCATGTGTGTGTGCATCGCTCCTGGACATGAAAAGATTATGCTGGTGGGTGCCAGGGGGTTCTGAGGAACAACAAAAAGATCATATGTGGGGAAGGGTGTGAGATGTCAGCCAATCTGGGAGGTGGGCAGGGGTGTTTTTTTTTGGGGTGGAATTTTGAGGGGTGGCAGACGGAACTGATGCCAGGAGAGAGCTGGTAACTTACCGTTGCAGCTCATGGGAGGTCATTGGTCTTCTTCTGACATTGGACAGCGGACCTCTTTGTCATGCTGCTCACACTGACAGTCGCTGCTACTGCCTCCCGGGTGGCATTGCTGACCCTGCTGCTGGTCCTCTGCCCCCCTCCCCCCAGGGAACAGGATGCCCCACCTCTCATCCATAGCATCGAGAAGCCATGTGATGTCAGAATCCCCAAAGCGAAGGTCTGCATGCGTGTGTGTTGACTGGGAGTGAGTGGTGAGGGACCATTTGAAAGTAACTCCCACTTGTTAGCAGTGAGCAGTTTAGACACATAGAACATAGAACATAGAAAATACAGCACAGAACAGGCCCTTCGGCCCACGATGTTGTGCCGAACCTTTGTCCTAGATTAATCATAGATTATCATTGAATTTACAGTGCAGAAGGAGGCCATTCGGCCCTTTGAGTCTGCACCGGCTCTTGGAAAGAGCACCCTACCGAAACTCAACACCTCCACCCAACACCAAGGGCAATTTGGACATTAAGGGCAATTTATCATTGGCCAATTCACCTAACCCGCACATCTTTGGACTGTGGGAGGAAACCGGAGCACCCAGAGGAGACCCAAGCCGGAATCGAACCTGGGACCATGGAGCTGTGAAGCAATTGTGCTATCCACAATGCTACCGTGCTGCCCTTAAGAACAAATAAATCTACACTATATCATTTTACCATAATCCATGTACCTATCCAATAGCTGCTTGAAGGTCCCTAATGTTTCTGACTCAACTACTTCCACAGGCAGTGCATTCCATGCCCCCACTACTCTCTGGGTAAAGAACCTACCTCTGATATCCCTCCTATATCTTCCACCTTTCACCTTAAATTTATGTCCCCTTGTAATGGTGTGTTCCACCTGGGGAAAAAGTCTCTGACTGTCTACTCTATCTATTCCCCTGATCATCTTATAAACCTCTATCAAGTCGCCCCTCATCCTTCTCCGCTCTAATGAGAAAAGGCCTAGCACCCTCAACCTTTCCTCGTAAGACCTACTCTCCATTCCAGGCAACATCCTGGTAAATCTTCTTTGCACCTTTTCCAGAGCTTCCACATCCTTCCTAAAATGAGGCGACCAGAACTGTACACAGTACTCCAAATGTGGCCTTACCAAAGTTTTGTACAGCTGCATCATCACCTCACGGCTCTTAAATTCAGTCCCTCTGTTAATGAACGCGAGCACACCATAGGCCTTCTTCACAGCTCTATCCACTTGAGTGGCAACTTTCAAAGATGTATGAACATAGACCCCAAGATCTCTCTGCTCCTCCACATTGCCAAGAACTCTACCGTTAACCCTGTATTCCGCAATCATATTTGTCCTTCCAAAATGGACAACCTCACACTTTTCAGGGTTAAACTCCATCTGCCACTTCTCAGCCCAGCTCTGCATCCTATCTATGTCTCTTTGCAGCCGACAACAGCCCTCCTTACTATCCACAACTCCACCAATCTTCGTATCGTCTGCAAATTTACTGACCCACCCTTCAACTCCCTCATCCAAGTCATTAATGAAAATCACAAGCAGCAGAGGACCCAGAACTGATCCCTGCGGTACGCCACTGGTAACTGGGATCTAGGCTGAATATTTGCCATCCAGCACCACCCTCTGAGTTCTATCGGTTAGCCAGTTCGTTATCCAACTAGCCAAATTTCCCACTATCCCATGCCTCCTTACTTTCTGCATAAGCCTACCATGGGGAACTTTATCAAATGCCTTACTAAAATCCATGTACACTACATCCACTGCTTTACCTTCATCCACATGCTTGGTCACCTCAAAGAATTCAATAAGATTTGTAAGGCAAGACCTACCCCTCACAAATCCGTGCTGACTATCCCTAATCAAGCAGTGTCTTTCCAGATGCTCAGAAATCCTATCCTTCAGCACCCTTTCCATTACTTTGCCTACCACCGAAGTAAGACTAACTGGCCTGTAATTCCCAGGGTTATCCCTAGTTCCTTTTTTGAACAGGGGCACGACATTCGCCACTCTCCAATCCCCTGGTACCACCCCTGTTGACAGTGAGGACGAAAAGATAATTGCCAACGGCTCTGCAATTTCATCTCTTGCTTCCCATAGAATCCTTGGATATATCCCGTCAGGCCCGGGGGATTTGTCTATCCTCAAGTTTTTCAAAATGCCCAACACATCTTCCTTCCTAACAAGTATTTCCTCGAGCTTACCAGTCTGTTTCACACTGTCCTCTCCAACAATATCGCCCCTCTCATTTGTAAATACAGAAGAAAAGTACTCGTTCAAGACCTCTCCTATCTCTTCAGACTCAATACACAATCTCCCGCTACTGTCCTTGATCGGACCTACCCTCGCTCTAGTCATTCTCATATTTCTCACATGTGTAAAAGGCCTTGGGGTTTTCCTTGATCATACCCGCCAAAGATTGTTCATGCCCTCTCTTAGCTCTCCTAATCCCTTTCTTCAGTTCCCTCCTGGCTATCTTGTATCCCTCCAATGCCCTGTCTGAACCTTGTTTCCTCAGCCTTACATAAGTCACCTTTTTCCTCTTAACAAGACATTCAGCGAATCAGATGGCAAGGGAGCCGGTAATGTCTTGAATCTCGTGGGGGTTCATTTTTGGCACTAGGTGCCGTTAACGTTGGGCTGCAGTCTCGCTAATGCAGCCATCATGGAACTCCTCGCCAAACCCAAAACTGGACTTTAACATTGGTCCGCTGAATCATGTCCTTAATCAGAACCTGAGGAGCTATCAAGCTTTCCTCATATTGAGCGCTCATCACCCTCCTGTCTTGAATATATTTAGATTTCGATTTGGATTTATTGTCACGTGTATCGAGATACAGTGAAAAGTATTGTTCTGCATACAGTCCAGACAGATTGTTCCATATATGAAAAACCTAGGACATACGATAGTAGAATGTATTTACAAAAGTAATTACATAGACATAGACATTGGGTGAAGCATACGGAGTGTAGTGCCACAGCAGTAGAGAAGATGCGTAGAGAGATCAGTTCAGTCCGTAAGAGGGTCATTCAGGTGTCTGGTAACAGTGGGGAATAAGCCATTTTTGAATTTGTTTGTGCATGTTCGCAGACTTTGTATCTTCTGTCTGATGGAAGAGGTTGGAAGAGAGAATAACTCGGGTGGGAGGGACCTTTGGTTATGCTGCCCACTTTCCCAAGGCAGCGGGAGATATAGACAGAATCAATGGATGGGGGGGCGCATTCACATGATGGGCTGTGTTCACAACTCTCTGCAGCTTCTTGGGCCAAGCAATTGCCATGCCGGGCTGTGACACAGCCAGATAGGATGCTTTCTATGGTGCATTTGTAAAAATTATTAAGAGTTAATGTGGATATACCGAATTTCCTTAGTTTCCTGAGGACGTTTAGGGGATGTGGGCTTTCTTGGTCATAGCATCGATGTGGGTGGACCAGGACAGATTGTTGGTGCACACCTAGGAATTTGAAGCTGTCAACCATCTCCACCTCGGAGATGCAGACAGGGGTGTGTACGATACTTCGCTTCTTGAAGTCGATGACCAGCTCCTTAGTTTTGCTGACATTGAGGGAGAGATTATTGTTGTTGCACCATTCCACTATGTTCTCTATCTCCCTCCTGTACTCTGACTCTGACAGTCGCATATGTATAGGGAGTATAGTACGGGGCTAAGTACGCAGCCTTGCGGGGCTCCGGTATTGAGGACTATGCTGGAAGAGGTGCCATTGTTTATCCTTACTGATTGTGGTCTATGGGTCAGGAAGTCGAGGATCCAGTTGCAGAGGAAGGAGCCAAGTCCTAGGTTTTGGAGTTTGGATGTGAGATTAGCTGGGATTATGGTGTTGTAGGTGGAACTGTTGCCAATGAATAGGAGTCTGACTTAGGAGTCATTGTTGTCGAGATGCTCCAGGGATGAGTATAGGGCCAAGGTGATAGCATCTGCTTTGGACCAGTTGTGACGGTATGCGAATTGCAGTGGATCAAGGCATTCTGGCAGTATGGAGGTGATGTGTCTCATGATAGTGACCCGTAAACAGTGCCAACAAGGCCCGTTACTCTGGTGGGTGCACCATTGGCCCTTGGAGGGGTGACAGTGGGGTATGGGAAGGTGGATCAGGGAGATTGGGGAAGAGATGGTGTGATGGGGGTGGAAGTGGGTGTGCAGAACTGACGGACACACAACCTCATCTCATGTGAATCTGGAGGTTGTGAGGGTCTCCCTGGCCCTCCTGGCCTGTTGGACCCTTGCCACCACCTGTCCTCCATCCTTGGGGTCCTCTCAGGCCTCTGCACTGGCATCATCAACCATGATCTCAGCGGGTTTTCCTTGTCCCTCATGAGCTACCAGGTCATCCTGGGGAGGGCCTCAAAGGCACCAGCGATGTACAAATGCTCCAGAATGTAGCTGTCATGCACGCTCCCAGGATAGCGTGCACACATTGCATGATCCTGAGGTGGTGGTCGCACTGGATCTGCACATTCAGAGAGTGGAACCCCTTCCAGTTAATAGAAATATAGAAAAATAGGAGCAGGAGGAGGCTATTAGTCTCAATTCAAGCCCACTCCGCCATTCATTATAATCACAGCTAATCATCCAACTCAGTAGCCTAATCCCGCTTTCTCCCATATCCTTTGATCCCCTTCGCCCTAAGTGCTATATCTATCTGCTTCTTGAAACCATACAATGTTTTGGACTCAACTACTTCCTGTGGTAACGAATTCCACAGGCTCACCATTCTCTGGGTGACGAAAGTTTCTCCTCATCTCTGTCGTAAATGGTCTACCCCGTATCCTCAGACTGTGGCCCCTGGTTCTGGACACACCCACCATCAGGAACATCCTTCCTGCATCAACCCTGTCCAGTCCGGGTGGAATTTTATAGGTTCCGATGAGATCCCCCCCCTCATTCTTCTGAACTCTAGCAAGAACAATCCTAACCTAGTCAATCTCTCCTCATGCATCAGTCCTGCCATCCCAGCAATCAGTCTCATAAACCTTTGCTGCACTGCCTCTATAGCTGGAACATCCTTCCTCAGATAAGGAGACCAAATCTGCATACAATACTCCAGGTGTGGCCTCACCAAGGCCCTGCTTAATTGCAGCAACACATCCCTGCTCCTGTACTCGAATCCTCTCGCAATGAAGGCCAGCATACCATTTGCCTTCTTTACTGTCTGCTGCATCTGCATGCTTACCTTCGGTGACTGCTGCACAAGGACACCCAAGTCTCGTTCTACGTTCCCCTCTCTTTATGGCCATTCATATAATAGTCTGCCTTCTTGTTTTTGCGACCAAAGTGGATAACCACGCATTTATCCACATTATACTGCATCTGCCATACATTTGTCCACTCACTCAACTTGTCCAAATCACACTGAAGAAGCTCTGCATCTTCCTCACAGTTCACCCTCCCACCCATTTTGGTGTTATCTGCAAATTTGGAGATTTAACATTTTGTTCCCTCATCTAAATCATTGATATGTATTGTGAATAGCTGGGGTCCCAGCACTGATCCCTGCAGTACCCTACTAGTCACTGCCTGCCAATATGAAAAAGACTTGTTAAACCTGCTCTTTGTTTCCTATCTGTCAAACAGTTTTCTATCCATCTCAATACACTACCCCAATCCCATGCACTTTAATTTTGCACACTACTCTTTTATGCAGGACTTTCTGAAAGTCCAAATATACCACATCCACTGGCTCCCCTTCACCATTCTACTAGTTACATTCTCAAAGAATTCCAGTAGATTTGTCAAGCATGATTTCCCCTTCATAAATCCATGCTGACTCTTTCAGATCCTGCCACTGTTTTCTAAGTAACCTGCTATAAATTCTTTGATAATGGATTCTAGAATTTTCCCCACTACTGACGTTAGGCTTACTGGTCTACAAAGGGAACTCCCTGATGCCCATGTGCTTGCGGGGCAACATTCATGCCACAGATGGCCCCCGGTCATGGGGCATCCCCAGCATTGGTGACGACTCCTGCAGTCTGGGCATCTTGGGCTTGGTCCAGCTCAAAGATATTGTAGTCAGATGCCCAGGCATACAGATCATCCATAACCTCTCGGATTCACCTGTCGGCTGACAACTGGGAGATGCCGCAGAAGATGCCAACGAGGGACAAAGAATCATTCCTGGTTGAGACTCAGCCTTGGGACCCCGAGATCTTATTGCTGTCATGCCATCACACTCAAAGCACCTGGGCTGCCTGAACTTGCACTGTGCCTTTAAGCTCGACAGGGAGTCAGTGTTGCAACCCTCTCCCACCCTTACTCCGACTGCCCCGCCACCTCTCAGAGTGGCATCCAGTGAGCCAGTTGTGCTGGGAAGCCTCGCTCTACACATTCGCACCCGTACAGATCAGGAGCCCCTAGATCCAGACCTCGCCCGCAAAATTGCCAAAATTAGGGAGGTCCTGCTCAGCTGTTATCCGGTCATCCAGATAGTTACCCTTTGGCCGTGAAAGGGTGCTCAGTGGTTATTCATGTAGGTTATTCACTCTTTTAATAAATTTAATGTATCCAATTCGTTTTTTTCCAGTTAACATGGTCAGTTCACTAACCTGCACATCTTTTGATTGTGGGGGTGAGACCCGCGAAGACACGGGAAGAATGTACAAATTTCACACGGACAGTGACCCGGGGCTGGGATTGAACCTGGGTCCATGGCACCGTGAGGCAGAAGTGCTAACCACTGCACCACCGTACCGCCCCTATGAAGGTTATTCATGAAGGCCCCGCCTGCTCAACCTTGCCCCTTGCCTGAGATGTGGTGATTCTCGGGTGAAATCACCACCAGTTAGCTCTCCCCCTCAAATGCCTATGGTCATCTGGGACTATGGCGACTTTACCTTTAGTTTCCCCTGCTTTTTATTATTTGAGTGTTGGCAGCTGCCTCTATGGTGCTGATGCTCCTAGAGTTCAGGCACACTGTTCAGGCATCAAAGGTTGCAGGACATCCAATCCACTAATCACCCTTTCAGACAGGCCACCTGATTTTTCAAAGAGGCACTTGAGAGTTCAGGGACCGTCAAATGTTATCACAACTAACAAGACTAAGCCCTCCTTTGAGATCGCCTTCAGCTGTCAAGCTAGAGGATGGTCCCAGTCAAACGGGAGTGAAACTGAAAGTTGAACACCCCCGAGTACAAAGTTAGACAGAAGGCAGACTGCAACATTGGAACCACAGAACCTGCTGGAACCTCAAGGGGGGGGTGAAATGTACTTTCGTAAGACAAGCTATACCACGGCTCTGTCCTGTGAAGGTTTGGTAGGACAGGCAGGCGGCAACTATGTTTGGCCCTGTTGTGGGTCTCCACAATATTTAACGATGGCATGAATGCCTCACGTACAACCCCCCCCCCAATCCCCCCCCGGTCGAGGGACAACCCCCAACCTGGCCCCCTCCAGCCCACCAAACATCCCCAGCCCCCTTGAAGGGCCTACCCACCCCCCCCCCCCCTCCTTCACAGCACTGGGGTATCAGCTAAGGTACTTTTGAGTTGCATGCAGATAGATGGAGAGGGCTGCTTACCTCCTCGCTTCCCCTTGGTGTCCATGGTGCCTGGTTCCCGCAAATGAGGTTTGGTCAGGTTCTCGCCTTTTCTGGGCAAGACCTGATCATGCCAGCTGAAGGAGGCCAGAAGAATGTCAAACTGTTGGGCTCTCCCTGACATAATGGGATCAGCACCGGGTACAGCGTGGCCGGAAAATCACGGCCAAAGTCTTTTTCTAGGGGACATTGTTGCACTTGAGTTCTTAGCTGTCTTGGAAGAAATGGCTTTTCCACCAGAAAATGTCAGTTGTTATTATGCTGGCTTTAGATGGTTATTAATGCTCCTGACACCTGATTTGAGTCTTACGCAGACTGCGGTGATCCCATTGTGAACTGGCTGCGTTCACAAAATCTGAGGGCGATCTGGGGGGGGTATTCTCCGTTGCTTGATGCAGAAATCGTATTCGACAATTGGGCGGAGAATCCCTGTTTGTGACAGAATCGCTGTTTTTCAGATGCTCCGCCCCTCCAAATCGGTGTCATCTAGGAGCGCGCCGCACGCCGTTGCAACAGCCTCAGCGTGTCGCTTTGAGGCCCTCCCCCGATGCTCCGCCCCCGATGGGCCGAGTTCCCGACTGTGCGGGTCGCGTGTGGTCTGTCAGTTTGTAAACCCAGCGTGTCGGCTGCGGACTGTGTCCAGCGCTGCCAATGTCGGGCGGGAGCCGTGCTGCTGGCAGGGGGGCTTCAGCGAATTCTGAGGGGACTGGTGGGGGGGTGTCCAGTGGGTGGCGTGCGGGTGTCCAGGGGTAACACTATTTGGCCACCAGGTCCGCGTGCAGCTGGCGCCATGTTTTACGACGCAGCCACTGCAGGTCGTCGCCATGTGCATGAGCGGCCACGGACATGGCAATTTTCCAGCTTTTTTTTTGTGAACGCCAGGGGTTTTACATGGCACAGCTGCTAGCCCCTCACCGGGCGGAGCACCAGTGAGGGGTGACACTGACCTTTTTCATTATAAAACTAGACACTTCGTCTGGACATAGCCTCAAAATCGGAGAATCCAGGCCCTGGACATCCCAGCCATAAAAATTGAATGAATCCAACAGACTTGAACATAATAATAATAGTAATAATCTTTATTGTCACAAGCAGGTTTACATTAACAACACAGTGAAATTACTGTGAAAAGCCCCTAGTCGCCACCACATTCCGGCGCCTGTTCGGGTACACAGAGGGAGAATTCAGAATGTCCAATTCACCTAACAAGCACGTCTTTCGGGACTTGTGGGAGGAAACCGGAGCACCCAGAGAAAACCCACGCAGACACAGGGAGAACATGCTATTCTGCACAGACAGTGATCCAAGCCGGGAATCGATACTGGGACCCTGGTGCTGTGAAGCAACAGTGCTGCCCAGTGCTACCCACTGTGCTACCGTGCTGCCCTATGAGGAACCACGAGGAATCACCAGTACTACCAGCCATCCAAGGCCTGTACAAAATCCACCCAAGTGTAATGACTGAATGCAATAACTTGCATTTTTACCATATTCTTTAAAAATGGGAAAATACGTGAAGGGACGTTTGTGGTGTGGAGCTTTGTTATTCCCAGTGTTTAGCTGGAGAAAGATATAGCTTCTGCAAAGCTAGATTTTGCATAAACAGCCTGGCTACATAGAGGCAGTGAAAACCTGAGAGAGCTTGTGAGAGGTACAAGGTATTATACTACATGTGGAAACTGATCTCTCGTGGCTTAATGCCAACTACATATCCTATAAACACTTCAGTCTGGGGTGGGGTGGTGAAAAGTAGTGTTTTGTTATAACAGCTAAGTAAGGGCTATGAGACACAGAATGTTACTGTGAGGGAGGGTCTTGGAACCTAAGTGTGCACAGTAGTTGGATAAAAGAGCAGAGGAAAACCCTGATAAAGAGCTTCGCCACTCACAGTAAAAGAGTACATTTTGTGGAGAAATGAAATGAAAATGAAATAAAAATCGCTTATTGTCACAAGTAGGCTTCAATGAAGTTACTGTGAAAAGCGCCTAGTCGCCACATTCCGGCGCCTGTTCGGGGAGGCTGTTACCGGAATTGAACCGTGCTGCTGGCCTGCATTGGTCTGCTTTCAAAGCCAGCGATTTAGGCCTGTGCTTAAATGTTGAGAAGGCAACATTCTCAAAACAATAAAGTGACACCAAAAAGAAAGTATTAATAAATAAATCAGAAATAATGTAATATTTCAAACGATAAGTTAACTGCAACATATAAATCAGAAGATAATATGGTATTCAACTGACAGCAACCTTTGCCTGCTCCCAGCCGCCACTCAGTGGCCTGAGCCTGCAACTGCAAAGCAGTTCTTTTTCAACATGCTCTCAAAATGTTGCAATTATTGTGACAACCCAACGGTTATGTGCCAAAATATATGACAACTGCAATTTTGCAAGTCCTACCATAGCATTCTTTACAAGTGTGACGGAATTTTTAGGTAAATATTTGTACTATTATAATAGAATTTCCCATTATGGGGGTTTTCACTGGAATGTGTGGCTAAATTGGTTAACAGCTGGTCTGTGATGTAGAGAGAGGCCAGAAGTGCAGGTTCAATCCCTGTATCGGCTGAGCTTATTCATGAAGGCCCCACCTTCTTAACCTAGCCCCTCGCCTGAGATGCAGTGATCCTCAGCTTAAATCACCACCAGTCACCTCTCCCCGTTTTAGGGAGATTGCAGGGAAAGGGACAGAGAGGAGGCAGAGGAGAGAAGGATTGAGGAGAGGAAAAATAAAGTAGTGGACTGAGAGGTTGAGGAAAATGGGGATTTTGCATTATCAGGTCCTCACACGTGTAATGAGATAAATGGTCATTTTCTTTCTTGTGGTGTGTCTCAATTTTATAGGTTTCATTAGCATCATGTGAGCGACTTGCTTCAATTATTGTCTGTTAGGAAAACACAAGTAGTTTGAAAGAATTTATATTTGTATTGGTAAACATTAGAACTAATGTATAGTTTTAAATGGGCTTAATTTAATGTTTCTGTGCCTGAAAGTTAGATTCATACTGGACAAAAATGTTTGTATGCGTGGGGGTTGGTTAAATTCCAGCTGTGTTTCTATTGTGCTCAGAGGGAGCCATGGTGTGAAGAATTAATAAAAGGCATAAAGATACGGGTGTTGTTTAGCAAATGTTTAGTTTAGCTAATTTGATTGTGGTTGAAGATATGTATTGATCAAGAAAGCAGCTCTTACTACTCTGCTAGAAGCAGTTGGTTTAGAAGGTTAGAGAGAGAACATGCCTCTCAGCTTTTCTAGAAGAAAAGCCATACCATGGAGTAATGGTGAAGAAAACAAGTGCAGAGATCTGAAGAGCAGCTAGCTAAGGAAACCAGAGAACTGAAAATAAGTTTCCAAGAGGTCTAAAATAAAGGTACTAGAATAGAGCACTGTTCAGTAAAGACAGACAGGGCTGAGAAGAAAGTGGAGTGTCAGAAAGATATCTGAAGTGATTTACAGTTTGTGAGATTTTTCTACAGCCTGTGGAATGTGAGTTGAAGTAACTATGGAAATTGATGGTTGGATCCTGGAGTTTGTGTAATTGCAGTTAAGACAAACAAAGGAAACCTAAAAGGAGATTGTGTAAACTCCTGGACTGGATTCGAAGTTAAAAGTGGAGCAGAATCTTGGGTTAAAAGGAGTCATTTGTAAAACCAGGGCTGGATTTTTCGAAGGCAAACCACTAAGGGAAAGCATTATTATGAGAAGATTTTAAAGCGTGTTTTTGGGAGTAATATTGCATTGGCTGTTGCAGCCATCAGAGGCAGTAGATTAGCTGATGTGTCACTGAACCATATGGACCAGGAGGGAATGGGTTCTTCCCTGTTCCATAATGAATGAGCAGAGGGATGATGTGAACTGGCCTCAGTGTTCTTGGAATAGGGAGGGGAAAATCAGCAAGGATCGACAATCTAGTAGTTCCTGCGGTAAAGTATACTTCTGAATGTTAGGTAAAGAAATGATCGGCCCAACTGTAGTGCTCTTGGCTCGCACTGGAAGAATAGAACTTGAGTGAGGTTCTCTGCGACTCCTGGAGGGTATGGAATCAATATAAGTTACAGGAGCATGTTTTCCTCTGGAGCCATGCTGGCATACTGCCAGTGAACAAGACCAAAACAATGGACAGGCATACTCCAAAGTAATTCCAGATGAAAAGTTATACCTTGCCATTTGTGTCATAGCAATGCTGGCCACTAGGAACATTCAAGCAGTTCTGTTGCTCATGGTTGCTATGGTGTTGGGGAGGAAGGATTGTATATTAACAGCTTCAAGGATTATAATCGATTGCAAGATGATCAATTCAAGGATTGCTACGTTAAATCTCTTATTTTAAAAATCAAAAGATCCCCACTGCCCAAGCTGTTCTGTTCAAATCCTTCCTCAAATCATGACTTGTATGCAGACTGTTACGGGCTTATAGAATCCAGTATTTTACTTTGATTTATTTTCTTTTTGCATTTTCACCATTTACTTTTTTTTCTGTTTATTTCTTCTGTTATTCTATTTCTCCACTTGTACTTGTTGCCCCAAATGAAATGTAATAATACTAGGCTTTGGTTTTTATAAAAGGACAATATCATATACTTATCATTGCAGTAGACGTCTTCTGCCATAATGAATAACCAGCAGAAAATGGTTTCGGTATGAATCCAGCAATATAGCGTACCAACACACTATTTTACTTCAGTTTACATCACTGTCGTGTTTAATGTTATAGATAGAAGAGGTCACTCATCAATATTTGTGACTATTTGTAAAAATGCATGATGAAAATTTGAAATAAAAACAGAAAATACTGATTTGTCAGTATCTGAAAAGGAAAAAGTAATTTGCACTTTACTCCATTTAACAGTAACATCATATGCACAGGCAAAATCTTACCATGTGAATTTGTTTAGATCAAAGCAAAAAACTTTCTTTTATAAGAACGGTTGTATAATAAAATTCCAAACTCTGCAGTTTCTGATTAGATTTGGAAACTGATAACTATATTATCAAGCTATTTATTTACATGCACAGAAAACAGTTTTATAAGACCGTTGGTAAAATTAACCTGAACATTTTCAGCTAAGCTTTCCTAAAGTAAATCCAAGGAACAAAAGATATTCTAATAGTGGTGTTTGTGAATCAGCTCTTTTAAAGACATGTGCTCTTTGCTTTGCAGTCGGAAATGTGGACAGTATAGTATGAACCAAGTGCACTCCAGAAACACTATGGGGAAGCCCCAGTATGAACGGTCCTACTCCCAGGATTCCCTGGACGAACTGTCTATGGATGACTACTGGAGTGAAGTGGAACACATCCAAACGACCCAGGAAAATGACCAGGAAGAGCAGGAGGAGGTGGCTGTGAAAGTGCCTGATGGTAGGTGAAATCTATTTGGCTAATTCCTCCAATGTTACTAAACTGAATTAATGGTGAGAAATTACAAAACTCCGAGGTTCAGAGGAATTGGGGTGTCCAAGTACATAAATTGCAAAAGGCAAGTATGCAGATACAAGTCATTAGGAAAGCACATAGATTGTTATTGTTTATTGCAAAGGGAATTGAATGCAAAAGTCGGGGAGGCTGTTACGGGAATGCTTCAGTTATACAGGGTATTGGTAAGACCACATCTGGAGTATTGGTATCCTTAGTTCAGGAAGGATGTAAATGCATTGGAAGCAGTTCAGAGAAGGTTCATTCAACAAAAACAGGAATGGGCAGCTTATCTTATGAGGAAAGACTGGACAGGCTAGTAGGAGTTTAGAAGAGTGAGAGGCAACTTGATTGAAACATATAAGATCCTAAGGGGACCTGACAGCATCCA
The DNA here is from genome assembly GCF_047496885.1 of Scyliorhinus torazame. Lineage (NCBI taxonomy): Eukaryota > Metazoa > Chordata > Chondrichthyes > Carcharhiniformes > Scyliorhinidae > Scyliorhinus > Scyliorhinus torazame. The sequence continues at coordinate 209,201,967 of NC_092710.1, forward strand.
AATGCAGAGTATGCTTTCTCTTGTTGGTGAATCTAGAACTAGGGGTCACTGTTATAAAGTAAGGGGTTGCCCATTTAAGAAAGGGATGTGAAGAATTTATTTTCTCTTCAAGGGCAGCGTTTCTTTGGAACTCCCTTCCTCATCAGACAGAGGGCGGGATTCTGTGTTTCAGAGACTATGGGCTGGATTCTCTGTCGGCGGGATCCTCCGTTTCGCCAGCAGCGCACTCACGCCCGCGGATTTCTCGACAGCGTGGGGGTGCCCACAATGGGAAAATGGGAAATCCCATTGGCCGGCTGCCGGGGCGGAGAATCCCGCTGCTGGCGGGGGGGGGGGGGCACCGCACCAGAAAATGGATGCGGCGGGACGGAGAATCCCGCCCTATGTGCTCCCACCACAGGAGAATTGACACACTAGCACTAGCAGCATTGCCAAGGTGATATTCTCATACCTTTATTATGCAAAATTATGCATAGCAGTGAGCACACTGGTCTCCCTGCACTTACCGGTCTCGGGCCGCCATTTTGAATGGGCACCCTGATCCCAGCGTCCAGAGGCAGACATCCCTCCCGTCCACAATGCAAATATGGGCCTCCCTCAGTGACAAGGGGTGCATCCTCCCACCCCTCATCAAGGAGGGGCATCGTTCCAGCCACTAAGGGGAGTAATGGGTCACCCATCCCCACACTACGCACACATTTTTAAACATTTTTAAAAATAAATTTAGCGTACCCAATTCATTTTTTCCAATCAAGGGGCAATTTAGCGTGGCCAATCCACCTACCTTGCACATCTTTAGGTTGTGGGGGCGAAACCCACGCAAACACGGGGAGAATGTGCAAACTCCACACAGACTGTGACCCAGAGCCAGGACCGAACCTGGGACCTCGATGCCGTGAGGCAGCAGGGCTAACCCACTGCACCACCGTGCTTCCCTACAAATTACGCACGCACGAGGGTGACCCCACCCACTTGACCATTGTTATGATTGACAGTTGCTGGCCACTTCAACAATGCTGGGTTAATAGACTTTGCAGAGAGCACTTAGTATTGTCGAAGTGACCTGCAGCTGTCAATGAGAACAGGGTTGTTTATGAGCATTGCAGTTAGCATCAATGGAGGGTTCTTTGGATTAATTCAAGCTTGAAGGGACAGATAAATAAACAAACCCCTGTCTGCTGTATTGGAACCATTAAGCTGTCAATCAAAGGCTAGTTGAAGGTACTGCACTGTGAAATTGATTTAATGCGAAGCATTTCAAAGGCTCTCAGGAGATTTCTATGGTTTTTCAAATGCTATGGGGCTTTCTAGGAAGGCTCAGACATTTCAAAAAGCAACACTTTTGAAAGCAAAGGGCTGAAGGAGCAGATGTGAGGAAAGGGAAAGACTCTTGCATCTTCAATTAACTATCTGATCTGCCCATCAGCTGGAAGGCAGAGCATTTCAGAGTGAGAAGGCCTCTTGAAAGTTTAAACAGATCAGACAAGGATGCTGATTTTGTACAGAGGGTTGTCTGAGATCACCATGCAAACAGGGATCTTCAGGTTGCCCAGGGCTGGAAGGGGCAGTCCAGACAAGGGACCCTTACCCACAGCCCAAGTTCACAAACCCCTAGGGTCCTTACGGGACTCTCCCTTTGCGGTCAGGGAGCAGCAGAAGAGCACAGGAGCTAAGGGCTAACCTCCTTGACCCCCTCGGGGTCCATCGCGCCATGACAGCACTTGTCTATACTTGCACCAAAGCCCACCTGGTGGCATTCCTGCTGGGGAGGTGGGGGGGGGGGGGGGGGGGGGGGTGGAGGTGGAGATTCCAGCCCATTAATAGCATTCAAATGAATACATACGAGCTGTGTGCAATATCGTGGAGACGGGATAGGCCTGGCACCCTGCTTTGATCCCGGTTTTGGGCCAGCACAGGATTCGCCACCAAATCTGGATTCCCCATCTTAGAGGTAGGAAACGGAGAATTTGAACGTTTTAAAGATAGGGAGAGATAGGACTGGATTCTCCGATTTTGACGCCAAAATCTCATTCGGCGATTGGCCGGAGAATCCATTTTTTCTATGAAATCGGAGGTGGCGCCGAGTTTCGGATGCTTCGCCCCCTCAAAAATGGCGTAATCGCTGAGTATGCCGCACACCGTTGGGGCAGCCTCAGGATGTCACCTGAGGCCCTCCCCTGATGCTCCGCCCCCGATGGGCTGACTTCCCAACGGCATGTGGAGCATGTGCTCACAGTTTCGGTGACCTCGCGTGACGGCTGTGGACTGTGTCCAATGCCGCCATAGTTGGGGGGGTGGGAGCCATTCCGCTGGCTGCAGAGGCTTCGGCGGAGGATGGGGGGACTGGTGGGGGTGGTCCTGGGGTGGCGAGGGGGTTACAGGGAGGTACTCTTTGACAGGACAGGTCCGCGCGCGGCCGGCGCCTTGTTGTACGGCACGACCGCTGCAGGTCGCCGCTGTGCGCATGCACGGCCACGGACCCGGCAGTTCTTCGTCCATATCTGCAGCTAAACCCGGGGGCTCCTAGAACCCCACCGGACAGAGCATCGGTGCGGGTCGCCGCCGTCTTTTTGGTTGTAAGACTAGACACATGCACCGGACATAGCCTCAGAATCGGAGAATCCAACCCATAGATTCTTGATAAACAAGGGGGTTAAAGGTTACCAGGGGTAGGGAGGAGTTTACAGTAAGAATAGCCATGATCTTATTGAATGGCAGAGCAGACTCGAAGAGCCAAGTGGCCTACTCCTGCTCCTAATTTGTATGTATATTAGTATGTAATCAAAACAATTATATTGCGGTAGCACGGTGGTTAGCACTGTTGCTTCACAGCGCCAGGGTCCCAGTGTCGATTCCCGACTTGGGTCACTGTGTGGAATATGCATGTTCTCCCTGTGTTTGCATGGGTTCCTCTGGGTGCTCCAGTTTCCTCTTACAAGTCCCGAAAGACGTGCTTTTTAGGTGAATTGGACATTCTCAATTCTCCCTCAGTGTACCTGAACTGGTACCGCGATATGACAACTAGGGGCTTTTCACAGTAACTTCATTGCAGTGTTAATGTAAGCCTACTTGTGATATTAATAAAGATTATTATTATTTTTATGTTAGTTAAGGCTTCCTCCATTCCAACAGTTAAAGCTGAAAATAACTCTAAATTACTGTAAAATTAATTTTATTACACAATATTAACTCTAAAATATATACACAGACTAGTTACTTATCTGGAGCATGATGCCAAAGTATGAAGGGACATATCAATGCCCGGAATTGAAACCGGACCCTGGAGCTGTGAGGCAACAGTGCTAACCACTGTGCCGCCATTTCTCAGGAAATCCGCCAGTGTCCTACAAGTCATATGATGAAAGTTCCAGGAATATATTTAATTACAGCTGGCACCTCTGGGCGGGACTTTCTGCGCAACCCACCACGTGTTTCCACAGTGGCGGAGACGAGCTGCCATTGCAGGCAGCAGGATCTCCTGTCAATTGGATTTCCTGTTGAATGCAACCCTCGCCACTGCAAAATATGGTGTGCCAGTGCCAGTCCCGCCAGCGTGAACGGCTGGAAAATTCCAGCCATGGTTTCAGAATCTAGCCCCAGATTGTAGGGGCTGGATCATTTTTTCAACAGCTTAATTCATAAAAGGTCTTTATTGTCACAGTCTTGCATTCATTTTTTTCCTTTTACTTCCTGTGTAGAGGGGGAAGTGGAGGCAGAGTGGCTAAAGGATGCCGGCCTTTCAGGCCTAGTCAGTGGAGACACCCAGGAAAGCATAACATTACTGTCAACCCTAACCCGTACCCAAGCGGAAGCTGTTCAGAGAAGAGTGGAAACATTTACAATGACAATGAGGAAAAAGAACAAACAACAGTTCCCTGATGTCAGGGACATCTTTAGTCCACAGGTAGGAGGGCACATTCAGTCGAAAAGAAATCCGTGAAGCAGGCCTCTCATTTTCTTGAAGCTTGGATATCCTAAAAAGGGCTTGGGATGGAGACTTGTCAATATTAAGATGGTTCTCCCCATATAATAAGGAGACAACATTTGGCAGGATTTGCATAATGGTAGAGGCAAAGAATAACCATTGCACAAGGACTTAAAATATATGCTCGGAAATTGGTTTGTCCTTGGCCCTGAAACTCTATGGGGTTCTCCTGATTTCCTGCTCCAACTTGGAATAAGCAAGTAGGAGCCTAGCAGATCTCCCAGAGATGCAGTGTTATCAATCATTTGCACCATTCCTCTGGGACTTCTGCCAGAGTCTCACCAAAGAGAAATGGGGAGAACCCCACTTACGAATTTAAGCATCATTATTCCTCTCTAGAGTTTAGAAGAATGAGGGGAGATCAAATTGAGGTGTACAAGATGATAAAAGGTATGGATAAAGTAGACGTGGAGCGGATGCCTCCTCTTGTAGGCCATTCTAGAACAAAAGGTCATAGTATTAGGATAAGAGGCAACAAATTTAAAACTGAATTGAGAAGAAACTACTTCTCCCAAAGGCTTGTGAATCTGTGGAATTCGCTACCCCAGAGCGCGGTGGATGCTGGGACAGTGAGTAAATTTAAGGAGGAGTTAGATAGATTTTTAATTGGTAACGGGTTGACAGGTTATGGAGAACAGGCAGGATGGTGGAGTTAAGGCCAAGGTGAGATCAGCCATGATCGAATGGCGGAGCAGACTCGATGGGACAAATGGCCTAATTCTGCCCCTAAATCTTATCGTGACAACAAGAACTTGCATTTGTATGATGCCTTTAATGTGGAAACTTGTCCAAAACATTCAGAAAAAGGGAAATGGAATAATAAACAGAAGGGAAATAGAATATTAAACAGTGAACATTACAAGCTGCAGTATTTCTTGCACGAGCAGGGAACTCAGAGGAGAGAGTCATGGATGGCATAATCTACATCCTTCTGTTTATTGCCTGGAGTGGACATTCTTATGGTCTAGTAACCTGCAAAGATGTCAATGGTAGGTAAACTGAATACGGGCAACAACCTATACAATGATAAATTAACTGGGCATGAAAATTGAACCCTCCTGACAATAGAGTTCAACAGAGACGGGTTGTGCACAGGCGCAGTGTATTGGGACTGGAATGTACCAAGAGATAAGAATGGAATTTGAGTTTCAGTTTCTCCATACAGCAAGTTCCAATTTTTTAACTATGTCAGTCATGGAATCCACAGGGGACATCTGTACCGATATAAAACAATGTAACGGAATCGAAAAACACTTTAAATACATTTGTAGCACTCAAAAGTCACACTTTACTGACAGGCGTAAGCAACCATTGCTTCAACATTGCTACTGGTGATGTAAGCAGATGAAAGCTAAATTATTAATCTTGACATTCCTCAGTTAATTATTATAAGTAGAGGAATCAACACATTTCCAGTAAAATGGGTTAACATACTTAAATTGCTGAATAAGGAATACCATCCAACGCATAAAGAATTTGTTGGCTGATATCACCAAAATTAATTTTTAGACTTAAGATTTTAGTTCAAATAAACAGGTAGGAAAACACACCACTGATTTATATTGCACTTGATGCCACAACACAACACAATGACTGTGACCAGGATCCCCGTCCTTGCAGGGTGTTTCCCAGAGGCGGCTCGCCAGTGGCTGCTGAGGGAATTTTCTGTTCCCGCAGAGGTCTATGACATTTTGTATGGCTTGCTCATCCTGCCACCGGGGAACCCACTACAGGGGGTTCACCTTCAGTGGAACCAGAAAATCTCGCCAGTAGGAAGGGCAGGAAAATCCCACCCTCCATTTCCTCCTCATTGCCTTTGAGGGTTCTCCATGATTCAGGACACTTGTCTGTTTCTGTATAATCAATCTTAATTTATTAATACTCCACACAAAATTCTAGATCCAAAGTTCCAACTCAATTTACAAAGACCAGAATTCTACGTTCGCAGGGATTTTTTGTTCCTGCCGGCAGTGCCGGGGCTTTCCCAGCAGCATGGGGTGGCTTCAATGGGAAATCTCACTGACAAGCGCAGGAAGAAAAAATCCCGCCGCCAGTGAACGGCCTGCCGCCGAGAATCACGTGTTTTGGGGACTGGAGAATCCAGCCCATAGTCTCAGAACTGCATTTCAAGTGAATCTTGTCAACCTTGATGTAGCCTTTGACCTCCGAGACGAGCTTCCAAAACCAGACTGGGCTGGTTTAGCTCACTGGGCTAAATCGCTGACTTTTAAAGCATACCTAGCAGGCCAGCAGCATGGTTCAATTCCCATACCAGCCTCCCCGAATAGGCGCCGGAATGTGGCGACTAGGGGCTTTTCACAGTAACTTCATTGAAGCCTACTCGTGACAATAAGCGATTTTCATTTTTCATTTTCAAACGATCACTAAGACGGCCTATTTCCACCTGTGTAAAACTGCCTAATTCCACCCTGCCCCAGCTTATCTATTGCTGCAGCCCTCATCTATGCCTCTAACATGTCCAGACTTGACTATTCCCTCGCATCCCTGGCTGATCTTCCACACTCTCATCTTGGTGCACGTGGCCATCCAAAACTCTGCTGCCTGCGCCCTAACTTGCACCATTTCCCGTTCTCCCATGACCACTGGTTCACTGCCTTACATTGCCCCCTGGTCAAGCAACATCTCGATTAGAAAATTCCCATCCTTGTTTTCAAATCCCTCCTATCCATCTCTATAATATCCTCCAACCACACAACCCTCCTAGACAACTGCACTCCTCTAATAGAGGCCTCTTCTGCCTCTCCGATTTTAGCTGTTCCTGTATTGGTGGTCACGCCTTCAGTTACTGAGGGTCCGAGCTCTGAAACTCTCTCATTAAAACTCTCCTCCCCCCTACTATTTTTTTCCTGAAGACACTCCTTAAAGCCTACTTTTTTGACCCAACCTTTGGCCATCTAATTCCACCTTATGTGGCCTAGTGCTAAACTTTGCTCTGTAAAGCACTGTGAAGCAACGTGGACTGTTTCATTGTGTTCAAAGTACTAGCTGTTGTGGTGAAATGACATCCTGCCTCCAGTGTCCCTTTTAGAAATGTCTCTCGTGCTGTAATTTAAAGTAAACCAGGAAGAGGCCACAAATATAAAATCAGGCTCCCATTATTTAGTATCAACCGACAACACAAGATCATGGGCAGGATTCTCCCCTACCCGGCGGGGCGGGGGGTCCCGACGGGATGGAGTGGCGTGAACCACTCCGGCATCGGGCCGCCCCAAAGGTGCGGATGCCGCACCTTTAGGGGCCAATCCGTCACCTTTAGGGGCTAGGCCCGCGCCAGAGTGGTTGCCGTCCCGCCGGCTGCCGTTGAATGCCTTTGGCGCCATGCCAGCCGGGGCCGAAGGGACTCCGCCGGCCGGCGGAAGTCATCAGCAGCTGCTGATGTCATCCCCGCGCATGCGCAGGGGGATCACCTCCGTGTCGGCCATTGCGGAGGCTATGGCCGACATGGAGGGGAAAGAGTGCCCCCACGGCACAGGTCCTCCCGCGGATCGGTGGGCCCTGATTCCGGGCCAGGCCACCGTGGGGGCACCCCCAGGGGCCAGATCGCCCCGCGCCCCCCTCCCCCAGGACCCCGGAGCCCGCTCGCGCCGCCTGGTCCCACCGGTAAGGGAGGTGGTTTAATTCACGCTGGCGGGACCGGCATTACAGCAGCGGGACTTCGGCCCATCGCGGGCCGGAGAATCGCCGGGGGCGGCCCGCCGACTGGCGCGGCGCAATTCCCGCCCCCGCCGAATCTCCGGTGCCGGAGAATTCGGCGGCCGGTGGGGACAGGATTCACGCCACCCCCCGGCGATTCTCCGACCCGGCCGGGGGGGGGGGGGGGGGGGGGGGGGTCAGCGAATCCCGCCCCATCTCTTTTCATTTTTTGCCTTGGGGAAAGGAAAACATGCCTGTCCTTTTTTTATGAATTCATTTAATGTAAAACACAATCTGAACGCTGAATATTTAGAGCAATATCTTTTTCCAACAATAGTTTTTTTAATACTACATTGGCCATGAATTTGAAGAATATAAGCATGTGAACAGCACATGCCATTGTGAATGGGCAAATCGGCCAAAAACTTGAACAAAATGCTCCTCTTGTTAGTTTTGCGAAAATGCATCTCACACATAACCTTACCATCGGAAACGTTCTGCCCCAGATTGACAGTCAGTATTGGTGAAATATCTATTCATTGTTCTGGCTTTTGTTTCTATATCCTCAGACTCTTTCCTTGCACATTAGAGGTTGGAGGATTCACAGGCTCATTAACAATCTGTCCAGCCATGATGTGAACATCTGCTCAACCTTTATGTCAGTAAATACGTTGGTTGGTCCTATTTGTTGGTAGGGTTTTCTGAACTCCCACAACCCACATATTGTGGGGTATAATCTATACCCACTAGGCACAAGTTACAAACTGGAGGTCAAGCCAGAATTCGGGGCTGCTGCTTTCGTCCCCATTCAGCAGGACTTTGGATCCAGCGGTATGAATGCTATCACAAAGTCAAAGGTTCCTTTTTTTTGCACTGGTACTACAATGTTCATGTACGTCATTCTTGGGACAAGTTGTAGAGTTACCTTATCATAATTTCTTTTCCTGTGCTGTCCAGCCTGATGGTAGTCAGGTTTCACAGTAAAAGTCACATTACAGCACCAACCCCTGCTCTTTGCCTCTGAGTTATTGGAAATCATGTAGCCAAACTAAAGTGCAAAAAGCAAATACCTTAAGGAGAAATTATAGAACAGATTTTAAAAAATATTCTTATTTCAGTACTGTAAAAATATGAATGCCTCTGAAATAAATGTAAGTGGAAAGGTTATTTTATGAAGGCAGGTTTATTTGCCCTCAGCTATGTATCCTCCACAAGTGCACACTATTTATTACTGTCGCAAGAGGGACGGTTGTAACACTTCAATTTGCATTTTGTTCCTTTCATTATTCTTTCTGTTTGAGTTGTCACCTTTCCTCCATTAGTCTTTCAGCTAATGAGGGAATAATATCAGCCATCACTATCACTCTGTGATCACTTGATTGTCGCTCAATTATACAGAGTTATAGATGGGGACTTTATATTGACTTTCAGGCCTCAAGTTCAAATGAAGCTGAAGCTTCAGCTGCTCCAAGTGATGAAAATGAAAGAGAAGATACCACTGACATAATGGCAGGTATGACATATATTTTAAAGACTATTCTGCTCATATTTACCATTTTGGCTTTTATGCCACTTGTTTTCTATTTACCATTGCTCAACTGGATGAAACAATTCTTGGCTCACATATTCAGTGTTGAGTGACAAGAGTTGCATTTGTACATTATGGGCCATGTTCAGCTCTTGCTATCAGTGGGTACATTTCATCTAATGCCTTGTTTATTTTTTAATTGCTTATTGAGGCAAAACATTTGTCATGCTTTTAAAAATAAGTTCCGCGATTCCTACAGAAGCATTTTTTTTTCTTTTAACTTTCACCATTCCAAAGTTGAGTTCCTGATTTCTCGGTGTGCTGTGACAGATTATGATTTATGCGTACCATGCCACCAACATGTACAATTCCTATAAAATGTTGTGATGTGTTAGCTTTTTAAAATGTATAATACAGATCAAGTTTATCTGAAACCCTTGGGGTCGACTGCATTTTGGTATTTAGATATTTTTGGATCTACAACATATATGGCAGGCTTATAGGCTAAGCCTAGGCTAGCTATAATCACAATGTTCATATACTTGGGACAAGTTGTAGGGTAGAAACATGTTACCTTATCATAATTTCTTTCATAGTTTCTCCATTTGCCAAAAATCACTACTTCTTAGCTGTTAATATTTATTACACCTGTAATATAACATCACATTGTTTTATTAACATACAAATTAACTGCATAGCTGTTCAGAATAAGTTTAGTTTTTGAACGTGTTCAGTTTTCGGGTGTACGGAAAAAGGATATTCAACCTGTAGATTGTTCTTTGATTCCAATGCTGTATATGTCCCACATTCATAAAGTAGAATTTTGCTGCAGGAGCTGTGAAGGAACAGTAAGTAATGAAGTCTATTTCTCAGTTCGGTGAACACTCAGGATAATAACCAGCACCTCTTTTCCTTCCAGTCCAGCTGATCAACCTGCCCACCAAGGATGAAGGTGTTCAACAAACAGCTGATATCAATTTAGAAATATCTTACTCTGAGCAAGCTGCAAATATGAAAGAAAAATCAAGCAACATAAATCCCAAAGGAGAGGATGATGCATCTCTGCCTGTAAGTAGGAGGGCATTTGGCCCTTTGTGAGTGTGCTAGCTCTTTGAGAGAGATTTATAATTAGCCCCACTGCACTGCAAAGTTTTCTGCTTCAAGTATATATCCAATTCCCATTTGAAACATTCTGTTAAATTTGCTTCCTGCACCATTTAAGTTAATTATTAGAACTCATTGCACAAGTTTTTTTCCCTCATGTTGCTTCTGATCTTTTGCTAATTCCTTTAAATCTGTGTCCAGTGGTTTCCAACTCTTCTGCCACTGAAACCAGTTTCTCCTTATTTACTCTATCAAAACCCTTTATGATTTTAAACACATTTATCAAACCTCCCCTTAAACTTTACTGCTTCAATAAGAACAACTCCCTACTTCTCCAGTTTGTAGTTAACAGTACCTACAATGTAGGACAAAATGCACAAGATGAAATATCGGGCGCTTGTGATAAAGGGACGGCAACAATTATGGGTGATTTTAATTGACACATAAATCAGATTGACAATAATAGCTTGGATGAGGACTTCATAGCATGCTTTTAGAGAATGCATTTAGATATTTTCTTAGAGCATCACATTCTAGAACCAACCAGAGAGCAGGTAATATTAGACTTGGTATTGTGTAACGCGACTGGATTAATTAATGAACTCAGAGTAAAGCTACCCCTGGGTAGCAGTGACCACAATGTAAATCAGGAGTTGGAAGGGAGAGAAGAACTTGGTGAATTACAACACTAGGGAAGCAATACTGAGCAAACTGAGGCAACCACAGGCTGTCAAGTCTCCGCTTCCTGGTAGACTTCATCCTCGGGTCTTAAAAGTGGTGGATATTGGAGTTCTTTGAAGGAGTAACATACTCTGTGGATAAAAGGGAGCCTGTAGACATGGGCTTGATGTTGTATAGCTGGCACAAAAGGATTTGCTGATGCTTAGTGTTTCTGGCTACAACAATGTTACCAAGACATCTTCCTTCAGTTTGCTGATCACAAAACGCTCTCCCTCTGGATCCTTTGGAAGAAGAAATGTGAATACGTCTTATTTTGCTCCATGGCACAGACTCTGGACTGGATGCAAAGTACTGATTTAGTATTTCAGTAATGCCCTCTGTAGGTGATTTTTCTTCAGTCCATAATCAACATTACCCTCCACTTGACTACCCTGTTTCTATTTATATATATTTTTTAAACTTCTAGATTCCCTTTTATGTTACCCAATAATCTGTGATTCTTAAGATTACTTTCACTGACTCAAAATTTGCATGTTTTTTTGTAAATTTAGAGTGCCCAATTCAATGTTTCCAATTAAGGGGCAATTTAACATGGCCAATCCACCTGTCGTGCACATCTTTTGGTTGTGCGGTGAAACCCACGCAAACACGGGGAGAATATGCAAACTCCACATGGACATTGACCCAGAGCCCGGATCGAACCTGGGACCTCGGCACTGTGAGCCATCAATGCTAACCACTGCGCCATTATGCTGCGCCCAAAATTTGTATGTTTAAGCATCATTTGAGGATAGATAGTAACGAAGAATAATGATCTTGCCGACGTACCGATGGATAGTTACTGCTCATGAAATCATTCCCCACCAAGTGGCCTACACATGGAATAGACTTGCAGATGTAAAGGCAAAAACTCTGGAATTATTGAAGAATCATTTAGATTATCTAATGCCTTCAGGAAAGGAAAAGGGAAGGAACATGGGGAGAAAATAGTCAAACTCACTGCAAGAAATATTTTTCACAGACGTGGAATAAGTCTTTTAAACAGGCTGAGTTTCGTACTGTTGATCCTGAGTTAGTTGAATGTAAGGAATTTAATTCTACTGCAGAAATATACAATTCAACATACTTCTAAGGCTGGCATCACTCATCCACTCGTGACATGGCCAAAAAGGATCCTAAAATCCATCCATAATCTGTCTGTTACTAGATTGAACCTTGTCATATAATGCAATTTACTTGAAGCAATTTTCCATATTTGTTTTATTTTTTTCATGGGATGTAGCAATTGTTGTTAATGCGAAGCTGGTAGTGAACCTGTTTCTTGAACTGTTGACGTCCATCTGGTGCAATTGCACCCACAATGCTGTTGGGAAGTAAGTTCCAGGATTTGGATTCAGTGAAATATGCATGACTTCCTGGTTCCCCAGTGTCGCTTTTAGGATGAGCTGGGGAGTCCCTCTAGGAGGTTCCCATGCAAGGGTTTATCCTGCAATTTCCTCCACAGAATCCCTACAGTGTCTTCAGAAAAGGAAAAGGGAAGCAAAGCAAAGTGAGCAAGACAGCTGGTTTGTGATGAAGAGCGAGGCCAGCAGCGTGGGTTCAATTCCTGTACTGGCTGAGGTTATTAATGTAAGCCCCACCTTCTCAACCTAGCCCTTCACCTTAGGTGTGGTGACCCTCAGGTTAAAACACCACCAGTCTGCCCTCTCTCTCAAAGGGGAAAGCAGCAAATGGTCATCTGGGAGTATGGTGACTTTAAATTTAATTCCACTATAATAGGTTTTTGTTTAAGCAGTCTATTGGTTTTGATGATTATTGCTCTGCATTGGTTGGTCATATTTAACATCCAGTATACTCAGGTCTCTTTTTACAATTTCTTTCTTGGCTATTCCACCATTCATAGAGAACACGTATCACCCATTTGTTCCCTCATGTGAATATTTTATACCTAACAACAGGAGGTTGACCCTAATTGTGAGGTAATACACCACTCAGAGGAAATTTAAAAAGCAACAGTGGCAGACAACTAATGGAAAGAAGGCTGTGCAAAGAATGTTAGAATTTAAATAGATAATAAGAAAAAAATTGGCCCAGACTTTGCACGAAGAGTCACTCACCGTTTGATTGCTGCTCCTACCGTATTTTTCTGAATCACAAAGCAGCTTCACAATTCTGGGTCCTCCCAGCCTGGCTTCTCCAGAAATGCAGAGCGTATAGTCCATTGGTGGACTCGCAGCAGAGTAGCATTGGGGAAAGAATGGAGATATACCCTTTTATAGTATTAGCTGCCATGTGGTAAGTTTAAATGTTCAGTATGAATGGTAGTGGATGGCTGAGCAGTTGAATGGTTGAGTAGACATGATGGTGGGGAGGGTTCATGGGAAGATCATTGGGTAAGTGGGCAGGGTTCCAGATGAGTGAAGTGGTAAGTGGGTAGGGTGGAAGGTGAGTTGCGTGGTAGGTGGACAGGGTGGCAGGTGGGTAGGGTGGAAGGTGATTTGGGTGGCAAGTGGGCAGGCTGGTAATGGGGTAGGGTGGCTGATGGATAGCTGGGTAAGATGGATGAGGTGGGTAACTGAGTGAGTAGGTAGGTGGGTGTTAGGTGGGAAGGGGCAGGTCAGGGATTTAGTTGGGGGGGTATGGAGATTAGTCAGGGGATCGGGAACGGTAGTCGGGTCAGGTCGGGAGGGGTAGTCAGGTCCAGTTGAGGGAATAGTTGGGAGATCGGGGTACTCAAGGGGATTTGGGGATAGTTAGGCTTCAGGAGGTAGTCAGGATATTGAGGGGGTGTCAGAGGAACTCACTGTCATTGATTGGAGGTTATATCTGTTGTTACCCAAGAGTTTCGACGAGGATTTTTCTGTCTAACATTTCGTGGGTAATTCTCCAGGTTAGTACATCAGAACTATCCGAAGTCTCTCACTCAGAGTTGGAGAATTTTGCGGAGGGTCCAGAGGAGATCCGGACCGATTCTGGACAATTCCCTCAGACAATCAGCACATCAGGACATCCATGATTGAGTTGATCCCTCATTTCTTTGAAGCTAGCTTTCTTAAATTTATGCACTTTGTTGATAATCCATTCTTAATATCCAGGCCCCTATATGACAATTAAGCAAATCTCCATATATCATTGCTATATCTCCACAATGACCAAAGTATTACGTTTCCTTATAGATGCTTAAAAAGTGATCCTGGTAAAATTCAAAAGTCCACCCAACATTTATCCTTTAAGGAATACCACCACAAAACAGATGGTCCAATCATTTATTTTGTTGCTTTTTTGTGGGATCTTGCTGTGCATTAATTAAATGCTGGAATTTGCTGTATCACAATAATGATCATGCTTGAAAATTATTTCATTGTTGGGGTGGCACGCGGCGCAGTGGTTAGCACTGGGACTACGGCGCTGAGGACCCGGGTTTGAATCCCAGCCCTGGGTCACTGTCCGTGTGGAGTTTGCACATTCTCCCCATGTCTGTGTGGGTTTCACCCCCACAACCCAAAGCTGTGCAGGTTAGATGGATTGGCCACACTAAATTGCCCCTTAATTGTGTAAAAAAATAATTAGGTATTCTGAATTTATTTTTTTTAAAGTATTTCATTGTTTATGATGCACTTTGGGGTGGACTGAGGCTGGGAAAAGTTTATTTTATTCTTAAGAACTACCGGCTGCCAAAAGAAAAGACAGGAACCACTAAAGCGGGAAATCTCGCACCTCAGGATATGAAGAAAGTCCGGTCATTGGCCCTGATAGAAATGACAGCTCTGTACGATACACTCGGTGTGGACTTCAAACATCATAAAGCAACGAAAGTCAAAATGAGAGGTAATGAGAATACATTCTTTTCAAATGTTGAAACATTGCTTCCATATGAGGTTGATATATTTAACTACTTGTGCATAAACTTTTCATTTATTTTAATTATTCATGAAATTTTAGATTTTCTTCCCACATGGGGATGGACTTAATTGCATTATTTCCTCTCAGGTTGAACTAACACTGGATTGCATCATGTGTGCTGTGTGTGGGGATAATTCAGTCAGGAAAAAGTGCTCTCTGTCGTATACTTTTTCACATTCCACAACCATAGCAACAGATGGGATGGCTGATTTACAGTAAAGTCCAAAGTTTGCATTGGAAAAGTAATAAAATGAATGAACTCTTGTCGCCACAATAAGAAAGTTGTCATCTTCAACCTGAGAGTAATTAGAGCCATAGAGTCTTACAGCACAGAAACAGGAACTTCGACTGACCATGCATATGCTGACCATCAAATACCCATCTATACTAATCCCGTTTACCAGCACTTGGTTCATAGCCGACTATGCTTTGGCGGCTTAAGTGCTTGTCCAGATGCTTCTTAAATGTTGCAAGAGTTCCTGCCTCCACACCTTCTCAGGCAACATGTTCCATATTTCCCGGTTGAGGCCGTACTCATGTGTGCGAAACTTGGCTATAAGTTTCTGCCCGGCGATTCTGCATTGTCGCGTGTCCTGAAGGCTGCCTTGGAGAACGCTTACCCGAAGATCAGAAGCTGAATGCCCTTGACTGCTGAAGTGTGTGGTGGTCCACTGTAATAGGAGATGTAAGGTAGGACCTGCACTACAGGTTCGCCGGTAGCTCCTGCCGGCTGGCTCCGCCCAGGGCGAACTGTATAAATATGCATGACCTCCAGTGCCCTGCCATTTCGCCAGCTGCAGCAGGAGGCCTCGCATCTGACTGTTAGAAAGCCACAGTTGTACCCAACTTTAGACTTTGCGCAATTGATCGTGCATCAAAGTGTTCCCCGACTGGAAGGGAACATTCCTGCCTGGCGATTGTCGCACATAATTTTGTGTATATCTATCAGTTCCCCCCTCAGCCTCCTCTGCTCCAGGGAAAACAAACCCAGCCTATCCAGTCTCTCCTCATAGCTGCAATTTTCCATCCCAGGCAACCTCCTGGTGAATCTCCTGTGCACCCCATCCAGTGCAATCACATTCCGCACAAAGTTATTTTATTAATCCTAATTCTAGTATAAACTTCAAATATTCTGGCTGCTGAGGTTTAGTGACAAGGGCTGGAATTTTCCGTTTACGCCGGTGGGGTTTTCTGGTCTGGTATTCTGAAATGAGATTGGTGTGTCGCCATCTTTAAAGGGCGCTCCAATCAGCAGAGAAGGAAACACCCTTCCCCCCCACAGACAGGGAGGACTCCCCTCATAAATATTGGAAACTGCCCCCCCCCCCCCCGCCAACCACAGCACAGGCAACGGTGCTCTCCCCTCCCCCGAACACCCCCACGACCACAACACAAGTAACAGCGCTCCCCCCCCCCCCCCCTCCCACCCGCTTCACAGGCATCGTCAGGTTGACCACATGCCACCCGCAACCACCATAGTCTCAGGGACACTCTCTCTCTCTCTCTCTCTCCCCCCCCCCCCCCCATCGCAGTCTCAGTGGCACATTCCCCTCCTCACGAGCATCAATCCTTCACAACATACGTAAGGGGAATCCCTCCCATGGGGCTCCAGAGTGCCCACCCCTGGCAGTGCAAACCTGTGCCAGGGGTCAGTGCCAGGGTACTACACAGGCATGTTCCTTTCCTCCGGGGACTGTACTTACCTTGGAGCACCCGGCAGGATCCACTTGGCTGTTTGTCTCCATACAAACCTGTTGTAAACTTCGCCGACGTGATGTCACATTAAAAGAACGATGAATATTAAATGAAGGGGGATCATGTGCCGGGGGCTCATTAATTACATTAAAATTTATGCTAATATATTGCCCTTTGTGGACAGGAACATAGTTACATCATAGGTGAGGGTCGTGGAAAATTGAGAAACATGATCTTGCCAGCAAGAATCGTGTTTCCCGACTCTTGTGAAATTTGTGCCCAGGTCGTCGTTCTTGCTGATGGCGAATGGGGGTGCAAAACCGCCTCCAAGGCATGTAGTTGTAGGCCCAGAATGAGTCTGAATTTGTATAACCAATATGGATCATTAGATTAATGATCTGTCAGGTGCTCATATGCTCGTTTGGAAGCCACATCAGGAAATCAATCGCACAGACTCAGTTCATGTTAGTAGCTAACCCTTCTCTCTCCCTTTCTTTTCAGTTTAGGACCATTCTGTAATGTGAACAAGTTATTTCTGATCTTAAGTTTTGAACTCACTACATGTTTGAAAAGATAAAATTATTTTTTAATATATAAATTACCATATAAAACATTGCCAGGGGATCAGGTGTATGGAACTGAAGGAGCAAATGGTGTCCTTCAAAGTTCAGTGAACTCAGGATTTTCAATATGTGCTTTCAGAAATGGGATTGTTCGGAGTTCCACTCTCATTGCTATTGGAACAAGATCAGAAAAAAGTACCAGGAACCAAGGTCCCACTCATCATTCAGAAAGTAAGTAGAGGATGCAATATATATTCACTTGGGAGTAACTTCAGAATATTGGACTCCTGACGATTGATAGCAGGATGTTAGACTCGGAAAAGTAGACAAGGATCAGACGTGGTAAATTCGGCTAATGGACTTTATTAGAGACCTTGAAACAGCCAGGAGAGCAGGTCTGCCTTAACCTCCGTGTAAGGAGTTAGACAAACCTCATCTCGGCTTACAGACACGAGAGCATAGGTTATATACATTTTAGACAGTCTTATCACTCCTCTTTGCTCCTCCCAATATTCTGTAGCCTGGCCTCTTCCTAACAAGTAATGTTTATTTTAGACCCTCAAGATCTCTGTAGTGACACTTTTAACCTTAATATCCGAGGAGTCTCCCGTGAACTTTAGAATTAGTGTTTGGTCACATTTCTAGATATTTGCCAGCTGGAGACTCCTTCAACCTATATGGGGGGGAATTCATGGCTTCCAATTCCTTCCCTCCCAGAATGGCTAATGGCAGCAGCTTGGATCCTTATGAAAACAAAGAGTCTCTCTTATCACCTATCTGGCCATGAGGCCCCAACTAGCTTCTTACTGCGAGCCTAAAAATTTGCACTGGATCATTTATCTTTTAATACAAAGGATAATATGGTCACGACTCCTAATTCACAGAATATTTTATGATGACTGTTGTAAAAGGTTATAATACGAATTATACTTAATGTTATACAAAGTGTGTCCTTAATATAACTGTGTATCCATGATTACCATTTATAAAGGTTATACAAAGTGAATTCATAACATAAGTGTATGGCATTAATCACAGTTTATAATGGACCATCTCCATCACTTCCTACATATGTTTTAATTAATACATAGTAACATAATAACAATAGCTAAAACTTGTGTCATTACAGGCTAACCATATACTATTATAAAGTCCAATACAGTTGAAAGCAATTACTTCTTTGTGACATTTATAAGATAGATTTTTCTGGTAGCATCTGTGATTCTACTTCAGGGGCGGGATTCTCCCCTACCCGGAGTGGCGGAGGGTTCCGGCGTAATGGGGTGGCGGGAACCACTCCGGCGTCGGGCCGCCCAAAGGTGCGGAATTCTCTGCACCTTTAGGGGCCCGGCTGGCGGGAAAGGCCTTTGTCGCCACGCCAGCCAGCGCCGAAAGGTCTTCGCCGGGCGCCAAATGTGTGGGAGCGTCAGCGGCCGCTCACGGCATCCCCGCGCATGCGCAGGGGAGTGGCTCTCTTCCGTCTCCACCATAGTGAAGACCATGGCGAAGGCGGAAGAAAAAGAGTGCCCCCATGGCACAGGCCCGCCCGCGGATTGGTGGGCCCCGATCGCGGGTCAGGCCACCGTGGGGGCATCCCCCGGGGCCAGATCGCCTGCCCGCGCCGCCTTGTCCCGCCGTTCAAAAGGAGGTTTAATCCACACCAGCGGGCAACACCTTACAAACTCCTTACAAAAGCAACACATGGTGCATCCGGGTCCTGGGACTCCGTACTCACCCCACCTGCTGGTCGCATGGTAGAATTACAACAGTAAAACATATGACTTATAATACACATGCAGATCATAGATCATAGAATTTACAGTAATGACAAACTACTCATATTATACACAGATGATAGTCTACCTGTCATCACAATTATGTCTGGTTTGCATGTTTTGTCCAAAATGAAGTTCAGCTGAATTAACAGACAGCCTGGCGAGATTCTCCGACCCCCCGCCGGGTCGGAGAATCGCCGGGGGCTGGCGTGAATCCCGCCCCCGCCGGTTGCCGAATTCTCCGGCACCGGATATTCGGCGGGGGCGGGAATCGGGCCGCGCCGGTTGGCGGGCCCCCCCGCGCGATTCGCCGGCCCGGATGGGCCGAAGTCCCGCTGCTAAAATGCCTGCCCCGCCGGCGTAGATTAAACCACCTACCTTACTGGCGGGACAAGGCGGCGCAGGCGGGCTCTGGGATCCTGGGCGAGGTGATCTGGCCCCAGGGGGTGCCCCCACGGTGGCCTGGCCCGCGATCGGGGCCCACCGATCCTCGGGCGGGCCTGTGCCGTGGGGGCACTCTTTTCCTTCCGCCTTCGCCACGGTCTCCACCATGGCGGAGGCGGAAGAGACTCCCTCCACTGCGCATGCGCGGGAATGCCGTCAGCGGCCGCTGACGCTCCCGCGCATGCGCCGCCCGGAGATGTCATTTCCGCGCCAGCTGGCGGGGCACCAAAGGCCTTTTCCGCCAGCTGGCAGGGCGGAAATTCGTCCGGTGCCGACCTAGCCCCTCAATGTTGGGGCTCGGCCCCCAAAGATGCGGTGCATTCCACACCTTTGAGGCGGCGCGATGCCCGACTGATTTGTGCCGTTTTGGGTGCCAGTCGGCGGACATCGCGCCGTTTCCGGAAAATTTCGCCCCCTGTTCTGTTCTGACCAACACAAAGTGGAGGAAACCTAAATTCCAAATCCTTCAAGAGCTGCTCTAATTTTTTTTTTCTTTTATAAATTTAGAGTACCCAATTATTTTTTTTTCCAATTAAGGGGCAATTTAGCATGGCCAATCCATCTAACTGGCACATCTTTGGGTTGTGGGGGTGAAACCCATGCAGAAGCGGGGAGAATGTGCAAACTCCACATGGACAGTGACCCAGAGCCGGGATTCTAACCCGGGTCCTCAGCACCGTAGTCCCAGTGCTAACCACTGCACCACCATGCTGCTCTCTGCTCAGACTTTTAATGTTACATCAAAGAAAGTCATTTTTGCAACCGAGAAATCAGATCAAGAGCACTACAGTGGAGGCAAAAGGCAGGTTGCTAGTGTAGTATCTGAATCATTAGGGGCTTAATACTATAAATCTTTGGAGGGTGCGGTGTTCATAATACCTCAGTCATTAACTTCATATGTGAGATTGGATGTATGACATGAATGCACAGTGGGACCCTGTGGAAGTTAACACACAGACCTTGGTGGGGATTGCAAAGGAAGTTTCATCTTCCAGCAGGCAATTCCCCCGCTCTCCAAGACCCTCTGAAGAAGTATCTTGACTCTTAGGGAGAGTTGCAGACGTGGGACAGTTCTGATGTACTTTCTGGATAGTTATCCAGGCAATGAGCAGATGAACACCTAGTCTAATACTTGGATATTTACACAACTGAACCCCCTCCCCGACCCCAATCTAACTTCTGACCATCCCCATCTACCCCCAACTACACCCCCAACAACCCAACTATCCTCCTGACCCCACTATGCCTCCCTCAACCATACCCTCAACCACCTGATTACCCCCAGACCACCTAGCTAACAGCTAACACCCTGACCATCAGACCTCCCTCACCAACCAGATCCGACCGTCTCTAACCACCAAACTGCTCCTGGACCTGACCACTCAACCATCCCCTGACCACCACGATGACCATCAGTAAATTTGCAGATGATATGAAAATTTGTGCGGTGGTAAATAGTGAGGAGGATAGCCATAGATTACAGGAGGATATAGACAGGCTGGTTAGATGGGCTGATCAGTGGCAAATGGAATTCAAACCAGATAGGTGTGAGATGATGCACTTGGGCAGGAAAAACAGGGAATACATACTGAACGAAAGGACCCTAGGAAGCACTAAAGATCAGAGGGACTTTGGTGTGCAAGTACGCCATCCCTGAATGTAACAGGGCAAGTGGTTACGAATGCATATGTACACTTTATTAGCCAAGGCATATTGTTTAAGGGCAGGGAGGTTATGCTGGAGCTGAATAAAATATTGAATCAGCCACAGCTAGAGTATTTTTCTGGAATCCACATCATAAGAGGGATGTGGACTGCATAGCACTGGAAAGGGTGCAGAGGAGATTTACCAAGTTGTTGCCTGGGCTGGAGATCAATTATCCAACTATCCCATACCACCTTACCCACCTCACCTACCTTATTGGGGAGCCGGTTTAGCTCAGTGGGCTAGTCAGCTGATTCATGATGCAGCATGTTCAATTCCCATACTGCCTGAGGCAATCCATGAAGGTCCTGCCTTCAAACCTTGCCCCCTGCCTGAGGTGTGGTGATCCTCAGGTTAAATCACCACCGATCAGCTCTCCCCCTCAAAGGAGAAAGCTGTCTATGGTCATCTGGGACTGTGGCAACTTTACCTTTACCTCCCACTTACCCACTGACGTCACCCATGTTCCCACCCTAACAATCATTCATGCACTTATCCATTCACCCATTCACTAACAGTTAAACATACCAAACGGCAGGTGGTACCATAAAAAGAGGGTTGTGCTCTCTCCACCCCCCAACCCCCCTACTCTGCTTTAATGGAGCTTTCTGAGGGATGCTGCACTCCATACTATTGGAAAGGCTGGGCTTGGTAGGTCCCAGAGGAAATGCATAGCAGCATTGAATCAGGAATTTTTGGATGGAGCTGCAATCCAACAATGTTTGCTGATCCTCGGAAGATCTAGGTCTTTATATAAATGCATTGTGTATGGATTATCTAGATAACCCAATTATTCAATATAGTTGGAACTTCTTTGCAGTTGCCAAGTTGACTTGTCTCTGATTTAGATACTTTAGTTGGTGTGATACCGATTTTCTAACATGAAATTACCGATATTTCTGCAGCTTATTATTCACATAGAGGAGGAGGGGTTGAATACGGAAGGAATTCTACGAATACCTGGACTTGCATCTAGAATTAAGGTATTTTTAGAAGAACTTATATTCATTGGAAGGAAACTACCTGCAAACGTACAAACTGAAAATATGTAAATCTGCAGTAGTTCTATGGGAGTGATTGTCTAAATAAGTTATTTAAATTACATCTGAAATGTCAATATATAGTCACCTATGCTGTGTGTGCACAGATCAGAAATCTAAAGACCGCTTGAAGGTGATTTTCGCTATTTTTCCAGTGAGAAGAGAGCAGGCAGTTGAAATTGCCGTGCAGTATTTTAAATCACAGTTCTTTTGTAAGAAGAGGCATGTAGGGGACCTCATGGCAAGAGTATATTAAAATGAGAGCCAGAAAATTCAGATGTGAACCACGAAGGCTAGTGAAAAATCTGGAACAATCTTCTTCAAAAGGCTTTCGGTTCGAGATAAATTGAAATTTGATAGATACTTGTTAAGTGGTGACAAAGACTTCCAGCTGGATTCTCCGTCGGCGGAATCCACTGTTTCGCCGGCAGCGCACTCACGCCCACGGAATTCCCGATGGGAAACCCCAATGGCCGGCTGCCAGGACGAACCCATCTCATGGAGTGGCGATAGTGACCACCAGCTCCCCCAATTTTCAAGCCTCTGATGAGGCTGCATCTCACAGCCAGCACACGGGACATGGCGGCATGTGCTGGGGCCCTCCGGCCTCAGAGCCCCCAGAGGACACTTGGCAGGGGCAGCGAAGGCCACGGGACGTGGTAAGCAGCTGGCTGCCTCCACCTCAGATATGCATCCCGGGGACACACCTAGACATAGTGGTAGAGTTAGGAAGGCAAAGCACTTCAGGGATCACTTAGAGCACCGGTTGGGCGGGGTGGTGGGAATAGGTAGAAGGTGAGGGGGCTAGGGGGGGTGCGATTGGGCAGCACCGTCGGGAGAGTGGGGAATTGTAAAACACAATAAACACCTTTGTGCACAACTAGTACGTCACTTTCTTCGAACGCTTGGCCCATCTCGCCGCGCAACCACCCTCTGGCCGTGGACATGTCCCTGGAGCTATGTCCCACCCCGAGTGGGTGTTGACTGTTGTGTGTGTGGTGTTGCCTCCCGCAGTGTTCAAACACAATGTACAGGCATCAAGGTGTGATTGGGATGCTAGGCAATGACTCCCACATGCCACATGGCCCATCCACCCTTGGGAATTCACTTAATAATAATAATAATAATAATAATCTTTATTGTCACAAGTAGGCTTACATTAACACTGCAATGAAATTACTGTGAGAAGTCCCAAGTCGCCACATTCCGGCGCCTGTTCGGGTACACAGAGTGAGAATTAAGAACGTTCAATTCACCTAACAGCTGGGTTGTGTGAAATGCTCACTTAACCATTATTGCCAATTCCCTGTTAGCAATAGCCTTCGGCCGCATAGCCAGAAGCCTCGGCAGTTGGTGGGGGTTATAGGTGGTCGATGGGGCAGATGGGCAGGGACAGGAGTTGGCCCCAGAACGGGTACATATGATCCAGGGTTTGGCATTGTGGTGCCCAGGCTCTTTGCTACTCACCTCACCTTCTGCCGCATTGACGTTTTTCAAAAGGAGTACGAATCGGTGCTAGTGTGACCACTTGCTGGGCAGGGCTCGGAATCAGGCAAGGCCATTGGATATGGGGTGACACTCGTAAATTGTATAGAAATATGGCTTAAGTGGTGATAATTGGTTTCTCGCCACGCTACGGCGAGATCCCGATTTT
The DNA here is from genome assembly GCF_047496885.1 of Scyliorhinus torazame. Lineage (NCBI taxonomy): Eukaryota > Metazoa > Chordata > Chondrichthyes > Carcharhiniformes > Scyliorhinidae > Scyliorhinus > Scyliorhinus torazame. The sequence continues at coordinate 209,225,697 of NC_092710.1, forward strand.
GTTTACGGGAGTGGGCTAGGTGCATCTTAAATTGTTTGGTGGCAGGCGCGGTTCCCGTTTCCTGCCTCTCCCGCTATTCAACAGCCTTGTTTTGCTTGAGCGAGAGCGTTTCGAGGGCGGAGAATTACGTCCCAAATTTCCAAGTCAGGATGCTGAGTGACTTGGAGGGGATCACCCGGGTGGTCGTGTTTCCACGCATCTACTTAACTGCCCTTGTCCTTCTAGATGTTGCTGTCATGGGTTTGGATGGTGCTGTCTAAGGAGCTGTGGTGAGTTTCTGCAGTGCTCCTTGTAGATGGTACACAGTGCCACTACTGTGCATCGGTGGTGGAGGGAATAAATGGATGGCGTGCCAATCAAGTTGGCTGCTTTTTCCTGGATGATGTTGAGCTTCTTGAGTGTTGTTTATGCTGCACTCATCCAGCAAGTGGAGATTATTGCATCACACTCTGATATTGGGGGATTCAACAATTGTAATGGCATTGAATGTCAAGGGGAAATGGTTGGATACTGTCTTATTGGCAACGATCATTGCATGGAACTTGTGTGGCATGAATGTTACTTGCCACTTGTCAGCCCAAGTCCAGATCTTGAGCATGGACAACTTCAGTATTTGAGGAGTGCGTATGGAAGTGAGTATTGTGCAATCATCAGCGAGTAACTCCACTTCTGAACTCATGCTGGAAGGAAGGATATTTATGAAGCAGCTGAAGATGGGTGGTCCTAGAACCCTTCCCTGAGGAGCTCCTGCATTGATGTCCTGTAACTAAGATAATTGATCTTGAACGATCGCAACCATCGTCCTTTGTGCTTGGCTTGAATCCAACCAGTGAAGATTTCCATTGACTCCAGTTTTGCCAGGGAGTTTTGTTGAGAGAGATGGAGTGATGAAGATTTTATGCATCTTGGCTTGTGTTGGAAGATTATTCACGTTTCGTACATTGAACCTGAGGTGATGTTGCTCTCAGCCACCACGGTCCAGCTATAGATTATTTCTGTTCCTGCAGGTACTTGGTGACAGCACCTTCCTTAATGCCTTAACCTCCTCCACAGTGACCTCCATTGAAGCATGAGAAAGCTGAGGGGAACTCTGCTACTCATTGCTGTGATGATAAATGTTTCCATACTGTTTCAACAAAGTCTTTCAAAAAGGAATGCAAGCTTTGTTCAAGAGCTCAATGTGCAGATAAGTTTGGCAGGCCCCTTTTCAGATGTGATTAATTGGTTAATCATATTAAAATTAGGCCTGTAATTTCAGTGCTGCTGAAATTCAAAGTAAGACATGTGAGGGTAATAGAGTGAATCAGTCAGTTATACAATAGATCTAACTTGTAAAAACAAACAGATTACCCATATGAAGATAAATCCATAGGGGAAGTAAACAACATTACACATATTAAGAGATACGCAGGACTTTGCTCTCAAATGTAACATAATGCTGTACTGATGATGTTGTTGAAGGTGATATGTTCATCTTTTCCCTCCCATGTGATTTAAGAGCCTACGTGAAGAACTAGAAGCAAGGTTCTATGAAGGAACCTTTAACTGGGAAAATGTACGTCAGCATGATGCAGCAAGTATACTAAAGCTCTTTGTAAGAGAACTGCCACGCCCACTCGTCACTCTCGAGTACCTTGATGCCTTTCTAGCTGTACAAAGTAAGTTACTAATCTCATGTTTCACTAGCATGCATAATAAAAATGGAAACATAGGGCCTGATTTTTCACATGGAGGCAAGTAGCTTGAGTCAGGAAATATCCCACCTTGACGCACCCGCCTCAGGACAAAGCACGCAATGCTATCCCCAACTGCTCAAAAATATTACTGCACACTCAAATCTATTCCTGCAAACTCTCAGCTTCCCCTGCAGGTTCAAAGCTATTCCTGCCCACTCAAAGCTACTCCTGCATGCTTAAAGCTAGTCCTGCATGCTCAAAGCTATTCATGCACGCTCAAAGCTATTTCTGCATGCTCAAAGCTACCCCGAACACTCAAAGCTATTCCTTAACACTCAAATCTATTCCTATGCACTCAAAGCTACCCCCACGTGCTCAAAGCTATTCCTGCATGCTCCAAGCTATTCCTGAATTCTTAAAGCTATCTCCGCATTCTCAAAGCTATCCTGCTTGCACAAAGCTTTTCCTGCATGCTCAAAGCTATTTCTGCATGCTCAAAGCTACCCCGCACACTCAAAGCTATTCCTTAACACTCAAATCTATTCCTATGCACTTAAAGCTACCCCCACGTGCTCAAAGCTATTCCTGCGTGCTCAAAGCTACTCCATTCATGCTCAAAGCTATCCCCAACAGCTCAAAGCTATTCTGCACACTCAAATCTATTTCTGCACACTCAAGGCTTTCCTTGCAGGCTCAAAGCTATTTCTGTGCACTCAAATCTATTCCTGCCTGCTCAAACGTATCCCCATGTGCTCAAAGCTAACCCCGTGTGCTTAAAACTACCCCTGCATGCTCGAAGATATCCCTGCATAACCAAAGATATCCCCGTGTGCTCATAGCTATCCCCGCACCCTCAAATCTATCCCCGTGTGTTCAAAGTTATCCATGTGGTCAAAGCTATCCTGGTGTGCTTAAAGCTATCACCATCCGTTCAAAGTTATCCTAACATGCTTAAATCTATCCCCATGCGCTCAAAGCTATCCTAGTGTGCTTAAAGCTAACCCCATTGGGGATGGGGAGGAAACGAGGCAGCGGGAAATGACAGAGGGGGAGGGGGAAAGGAGGGATTGGAGGGAGACGGGGAAAGAAGGGGAGGGGGAAAGGATTGGAGAGGGAAGAAAGGAGAGATGGAGATTGATTGGAGGGTCAGCGTAACCTTATACACTGCATAAATTATCAGCTGGGACTTATGAAAATTTTGGTTGTAAACAGTCACATTTCATTGTGATCACAGCAGAGCTACAAATTGATGACAATGATATCAGTTGATGACCATCCTTTGACATCGCAAGTATGGTTCTGAGTGAAAATGAAAGTTAAATGATCAGTTTTGAGAGAAAATAAAATAAGATGATAGCCTGATGATTACCTGTGAGTGTAAGTGATATCAAATGATGACAAAATGATCGCAATTGAGAGCAGTTAATGTTAAATGAAAGCTGTTGAAAGCAAATGTTGTCAAATGATATGAAAAATTTCAGGTAGGGATACACTTCAAGCTGAGATCATTCCTGGAGCAAAAACCATGTTTGCTTGTCTTATGTACAAAGTTTAAATGGGCCATCCAATTTGCAAATATACTTCACCATACCTCCACCCACCACGTACTCTCTTCCCTTCCCAGCAAAAATGGGATTTGTCAGAGATGGGGGTCGGGCATCTGGGTCCTGTCCGTCGACAGAACCTCTCTGACTCTGCAACAATCCAAAACATAAATTCTCAAGTGTGCACAATAAGATTGTTTTCTGCACAGAGGTCATTCAAGATTTTAGTGTAAAATAGACTGAAGCTGGAAGAATGATAATATCGATCTCCAAATGAGTTCATGTTTATGGTTTGTTAGAATATATATATATGGACTTCCGGTGACGGCGGGCGGGAGGCAGCCGCACATTGGAGGGCTCCCGTTCGGGAACGGCATTTTTGCGGAGTAACGCCCGGTCCTAGGGCCAGCGACGGCAGTAAAAGTCGGGGGATAGCGCAAGGAGAAGAAGGATGTCGAAAATCATCAAAATTACGGCCGAGAAAAAAGTGGCTGAAAGTCCGTTGGAGGGGGGAAAGGTCACCGCGGGGTCAACAAAGAAAATGGAGGCTGGAGCACCAGGGGAGGCCGCAGTGCTTACGGCTGAAGAACTAACTAAGGTGATGGCTGCGGAATTCCAAAAGCAGTTGGCGCAGATTGAGAAATGTATGGAGATGGTGAGGAAGGAGATGAGGGAGGTTTTGAATGTGCTGGTGGAGGAGGCGGTTTCCCCGGTGAAGACGGCGGTGGCGAGCGCAGTGGCGGAGGTGCGAGAGCAAGGGGAGGTGCTGAAGGAAGTGGAGGAGACGGTATTGCAGCACGGTGATCAACTTGCCTCGATGTGGAAGGAGATGCAGAAGGTGATGGACACGAACAAGAATCTGAGAGGAAAAATGGAAGATCTGGAAAACAGATCCAGGCGACAGAATTTGAGGGTCGTGGGGCTGCCCGAAGGAGTTGAAGGACCGAAGCCGACTGAGTATTTTGCCGCGATGCTGGCAAAACTACTGGGGGAGGGGGAGTCCCCTCCCGATATGAACTGGATCGGGCTCATTGGTCGTGGAGGCCTGTACCAAAGGCGAGTGAGCCGCCAAGGGCAGTGACTCTGTGCTTCCGTAGGTACAGTGTGAAGGAGAAGATCCTGAGCTGGGCCAAACAGAAGCGGGTGGTGCAGTGGGCTGGAGCTGGAATACATGTATACCAGGACTTTACGGTGGAGCTGGCGAAGAGGCGGGCTGCCTTCAACCGGGTGAAGAGGGCACTGTACATTGGCAAGGTGCAGTGCGGCATTGTATATCCAGCGAAGCTGAGGGTGACTTACAAGCTCAGGGACTTTTATTTTGGAACGGCGGAAGCAGCGGAGGAGTTTGTGAAGGCAGAAGGACGGTGGCAGAACTGACAAATTGAGGAATGGTCATGTGCCGATGTAACCTCATGACTGTATTTTCTTCTTTTTTTTTGTATCACTGCGTGCGGGTGTAGGGGTTAAAGGAGCCAATGTTGCATATATTTGGACAAGGGAAGGGACGGGGCTTTCACTCGAAAGGAGGGCTCTTTGGGGTGTAGGTGGATATGCGGGATTTGTGTGCTAAAAGGGGATCTTTGGGCTTTCCTAGGGCCGGGCAAGGGGGAAAGGGACCCGGGCGGGGGCCTCCACGCTGGCCGGTTTAAACCGGCCAGTGAACGGGAGTGAGGTGGGGGGAGGGGCTGCGGCCATCGGAGCCTGACAGAATGGGGTCAGAGTTGTCTAGCCGGGGTGGAAAGTCGGGGAGAGGGAACCTAGGTTGGGGGAGGGAACCGAGGTTGGGAGGAGGAGTTTTACAAGAGGCATTGGACGGGAGGAGCTGGAGACTTGGGGGGGGTGGGGGGTGGGGTACAACTTTGGGATATCATGTACGGTACTCTCTTAGAGGCTGGATGGCGTTGGTTGGGGGTGGGGGGGGGGGGGGTGGAGAGCCGTGTAGATTAAGGGTGACTACGGGTAATCCCTGATTCCTTTTTGTCATTTGTTTATGTAAACAGGCGGGTTGAGGTTTGGGGGTTGGTGGGCGGATGGGATCGTTGTTATTATGGGGATTGACATATCTTGTTGATTATTGTTTATTGTTTATGGATGTAAATGTGGGAAAAAACGTGAAAAAGGAGAATTTAAAAAAAAACATTTTTTTAAAGATATACATATATTTGCGGGTGACATGCTGCATCAGCTAGAAAGCGAAAGGGTAAATTCCTGACATAATTTAATAAACATAAAATACCGCAAAGGTTCCGATGAGAATCTTGTGATTTGAGTTTTCAATAAGCCTAACTCCCTGCTCTCACTCTGGAACGGAGAGTAGTTGCAGGGATATCAGTGCAGAAACATTGGGCCTGATGGTCCATTCATTTATATGGATCTGAAAACATAATTCACAGGTTGGCAATTTCCCACCTAACAACACCATCAAGCATTCCTCTTTACCAAACATCCAGATGGGTCCACTGTAAATATATGCATAATATATGGCCTCTAATTAAACTTGAGAGGAATACACAAATTTGCTCCTTCCAGTACTTGCTTGTGCTTGACTTCCATTTCCTATTTTGTTTATTTCTGTCTTCACTGATTACTCATTTGAACAGGAAGTTCTGAATTTTAACTCCAGGCAGGTTTTGGGTAGTTGGGTAGGAACTGAACCCACGAAATAATCCCAGAGCTATTTTAACTCCCAGGCCTTAGTCTAATAACTCCAGGATTCCTCTGAATGCTGTAGTTGTCAAATAGTAGCTTGTTCTTTGAATGCAAACATAGAAAAACCTTCCTGTATTGCCAAAAGAAGATTGCCTTGGCCCACAGTTATCCTAAAAAGCCCACTCCACTCTTGCTATCGCCAGCCCTTCCTAGGACTTCCCATCAGACCATACCGGAAGTTGCCCAACGTTTGTGCTGTTAAGATGAATGAACTGTATGTGAAGAGGTGACAGGCAGCAACAGCTCTCATGTAAGATGATAGTGAAGCCCATGGTTGATATTTGGACTGGACTCGGTCTCTTAGTTGAGCGAATGAATTTCAGCCAGATGATTTATTTGCCCGTTCATTTGTGTGGAGTTCACTATAATTTGGTTTGGAAACTTTTGGGTGGGATGCTTTTCAATAACCAGATGCAAATATTTGATTGACAGATCTATCAAGTAGAAAACTTCAGCTACAGGCTCTGAACTTGCTGGTGCTTCTCCTCCCAGACCAAAATAGGGACACACTGAAGGTATGATTCTAATATTAAATATATATGTATATCTTTTTTTCTTCAAAATTTCATTTTAAAATGTGAATACAAATGTTTATTGCAGAACTTTGGCACAAGTTTCTTATTCAAAGCAAAATAATTTTAGTGAATCATTATTCACATAGCTCTTGTTAACAATAGGTTGGTTTCTCTGTGATCCACATTTGCGCATTTTAGGAAATCATGGGTGTGTATTCTGCAATTCCCTGAGGTATGCTTTGTGTAACACGCGATGAAGTGTATTGGGGTTATCCCTTAATATTTTGACACATTTTTTCTGAAAAATTAAATGTAAATAAAATTTACTTGGTCTCCAATTAAGTACCAGATAGTTGAATGGTAGAATTACCTGACTCATACTCACAGACATGCCTCCCTCACTCTCAGGCACACACACACATCTCGCTCTTGCACACTTGCACAAACACATCTCCCTATTTCATACACCCCACTCTGTCTCACACATTCTCCCCTTTTGCACACTCTGAGGATTGCTCCAGCCCCTGCTCTAACCTCCCACCGCTCTGGCACCCCGTTCTGAGGCTGCACTGGCCCTCGTTCAAACCCCGTTCCGCAGCCTGCTCCAAGGCTCACTCTGGCCCCCCCATTTGGTGGCCCATACTGGCCCTCATTCCAGCCCCCGTTCCGGCACCCGCTCCAGGGCTCATTCTAGCCTTCTGCTCCCCCCGCTGGTCTCCTGCTCTTGCCCCTGTTCCGCTATCCACTCCGAGGCCCGCTCTTCCCATCACCCTAGTGTGCATGCTTATCCAATCAGAGGCTGGCTTCTCCAGCCACTGATTGGACAAGCAGTTCTGCGGCATTTTTTAATGTGCCTGCTCTGCTGTGGACCCATTGGGTTCCACAGACCCCAGTTTGAGAACCCATGGGTTAGCATATTGCCTTTCACCTGTAGGATTTCAATTCAATCTTGTCTGGGGATGAAAGTTTTCTTTTTGTGCTGGTTTCATTTAGAGTGAGTTTGGGTGGTAGTATCAACCACGTACGTCTCTTATGAATTCAGATCTAGAGCACCAAATTGCCCATAACTTGCTCAAAGTGTCTATAAGAGCCACAGGGCGAAAATAAAATGAGTAAATGCTAGAAATACTCAGCAAGACTGATCTCAACTGTGGGGATAAGAAAAAGAGTTTAGATCAATGACCTGTGGTAGTCACCACTAGCAGTATTACATGCATTACGGTAAGGCCCGTATAGTAGAGGTACAAGGGTAAATCCCTGCCTGCTGGCTCCGCCCAGTAGACGGTGTATAAATGTGTGTGCTCGCCGGTGCTGCAGCCATTCTGGTTCCAGCTACAGGAGGCACAACATCTTTGCTCAATAAAGCCTTGATTATTCCACTACTCTCGTCTTTGTGGTAATTGATAGTGCATCATGACCTTTCATTAAAATTGTTCTGGTGAAAGATCACTGACCTGAAACATTAACACAGGACTGGAATTTACATGTTCTGTCCAATTTGTTTGAGAGGGGACTATTAAATGCACACCACCTTCCTCGCTGCCCAGCCATTTTAGAGGCAGGCTTCCACTTGGGCACATTGAACTCATTAAGTAGCTAATTAATGGCCACTTAAGTGCCTTGTCCTGCCCCCACAAATATTTTACCCAAGGGTAGAGGGTAGCCCATGCCAAGCGGGTACCCAGCAGCTTTAATCAGTTGAGCTAATGTCGTGAAAGAGTGGGACCTCCTTTGGGGGACCCCGTTGCCCATCAGAGGTACACCTCAAGGCTATACCGCTCTTAAACCTCCTTCCACTCCCAGTCTTTCAACTTCAGTCCCAGACGCCTCTCACCACAATCGCTGACCACAATCCACCGATACACCAGACCCCATTTGCCACTCCAGGACTCATCCACAGAGGACAGCAGAGCGTCCTGTATGGGAGGAGCCAACAGCAAAGCTCATTGCTGCTGCCATTACCCAGAAGACCATGGAACACAGGATAAAGGAAAACGGACACCTTGAAGATAAATGTATCTTCTATTGCAACTATCAGGTGTATGTATTGTTTAAAAAGCACACATGAACTACATGGTGAGATTAATGTCAGCCACTCATTGATTTTCTCAAAGTGAAAGCCAGAAAAAGACTTGCATTTAGATAGAATCTTCCATGATCTCAGGACATCCCAAAATACTTTTTTTTTAAAAATTGTTTAAGAATTTTTTTACAAAATTTTCAACCATACAAAGCAACCCCCACCACCCCCCGTAACACAAAAGAAAGAAAGCTCCCATAGCAAGACATGAACATGGCAAGTCAATATGATACAGAGCTTTGTACATTGGATTCCTCCCGTACATATCAGTTTCCCGGGTCATTCATGTATTTTCTTGCTCAAATGCCCCCCAGAGAAGCCCCCCTTCCCCCTCCCCCCCCCCCCCCCCCCCTCCCCCCAAGAAAGATGAACAGGTCCTCCATTCTTCTAATCCCTGCCCGATGCCAGCTCTGAAACCCCCTGTCCATCCTACATGGGACAAACCGATGGTTATCCCTGATCGGGGACCACACCGAGGCTCCCATCGCTCCCCTATGTCGTCTCCACTGCCCCCAGATCTTTAGCGTTGCCGCCACCACCAGGCTCGTGGTGTACCTTGTTGGCGAGAGCGGCAGCGGTGCCGTCACCAGCGCCCCCAGGCTCGTTCCTTTGCAGGACGCCATCTCCAACCTCTTCCACGCCGCCCCCTCTCCCTCCATCACCCACTTACGGATCATCGCCACGTTGGCTGCCCAGTAGTAGCCACCCAGATTCGGCAATGCCAACCCTCCTCTATCTCTGCTACGCTCCAGGAACCCCCTCCTTACCCTCGGGGTCTTGCTCGCCCACACAAATCCCATAATACTCCTGCTTACCCTCTTAAAGAAGGGCTTGGCAATCACAATTGGGAGGCATTGGAATACAAAAAGAAACCTCGGGAGAACCACCATTTTAATCGACTGTACCCTGCCCGCCAGCGAGAGTGGCAACATGTCCCACCTTTTAAAGTCCTCCTCCATCTGTTCCACCAGCCGCGTCACATTAAGTTTGTGCAGTGCCCCCCAGTGCCTAGCTACCTGAATCCCCAAGTATCGAAAGCTCCTTTCCGCCCTCCTCAACGGTAGGTCGTCTATCCCTCTTCCCTGATCCCCCGGATGCACCACAAAGAGCTCACTCTTTCCCACATTGAGCTTATAGCCCGAGAAGTCTCCAAACTCCCTTAGGATCTGCATGACTTCAACCATCCCCTCCACTGGATTTGCCACATACAGCAACAGGTCAGCTGCGTACAGCGACACTCGATGATCCTCTCCCCCTCCGACCACCCCCTTCCATTTCCCCGACTCCCTTAACGCCATGGCCAAAGGTTCAATTGCTGATGCAAACAGCAGAGAGGACAGGGGGCACCCCTGCCTCGTCCCTCGATACAGCCGGAAATACTCCGACCTCCGCCGGTTCGTGACCACACTCGCCACCGGGGTTCTATACAGGAGCTTAACCCAACTAATAAACCCTCTCCCGAACCCAAACCTCAACACTTCCCAGAGATACTCCCACTCTACTCGGTCAAAGGCCTTCTCCGCGTCCATGGCTGCCACTATCTCCACCTCTCCCTCCACCGATGGCTTCATTATCACATTTAGGTGCCTTCGCACATTGGTATTTAGCTGCCTACCCTTTACGAATCCCGTCTGGTCCTCGTGAATCACCCCCGCGACACAGTCCTCAATCCTCGTAGCCAACGTTTCTGCCAGCAACTTAGCATCTACGTTGAGGAGCGAGATCGGTCTATACAACCCGCATTGCAGTGGGTCCTTATCCCGCTTCAAGATCAAAGAGATCGTCGCCTCCGACATTGTCGGGGGCAGGGTCCCCCCCTCCCTTGCTTCATTGAAGGTTCTTACCAGCAACGGGGCTAACAGGTCTACATACTTCCTATAAAACTCCACCGGGAACCCATCCGGCCGCAGGGCCTTCCCCGCCTGCATGCTCCCCAGTCCTTTAACCAGCTCCTCCACCCCAATGGGCAACCCCAAACCAGCCACCTCCTGCTCCTCCACCCTCGGGAACCTCAGTTGGTCCAAGAATCGTCGCATCCCCTCTTTTCCCCCTGGGGGCTGGGACCTATACAGCGCCTCGTAAAAGGCCTTAAATGCCTCATTCACTTTCACCGCACTCTGCACCGTAGTTCCCCTGCCACCCTTGACTCCACCTATTTCCCTCGCTGCCATCCTCTTACAGAGCTGATGTGCCAGCATCCGACTCGCCTTCTCCCCATATTCATATAACGCCCCCTGTGCCTTCCTCCACTGTGCCTCTGCCTTCCCTGTGGTCAACAGGTCAAACTCCGTCTGGAGACTTTGTCTCTCCCTGAGTAGTCCCTCATCAGGAGCCTCTGTATATCTCCTGTCCACCCTTAAAATCTCCCCCATTAACCTCTCCCTTTCCCTGCCCTCTCTCTTCACCCTATGAGCCCTGATGGAGATTAACTCTCCTCTGACCACCGCCTTCAGTGCCTCCCATACGACTCCCACCTGCACCTCCCTGTTGTCGTTGGCCTCCAGGTACCTTTCGATGCACCCCTCCCACAAACTTCCTCGTCTGCCAGCAGTCCCACATCCAACCGCCACAATGGGCATTGGTCCCTCTCCTCCCCCAGCTCTAGCTCCACCCAATGCGGGGCGTGGTCTGAAATGGCTCTGGCCAAAGGCCTGGCAAATCTCCACGGATCTACTCCCCCCATCTGATCCATAAACCCCCTGAGCACCTTGGCCGCAGCCGGCCTCTTCCCCGTCCTAGATCTGGAATGATCTAACGCTGGGTCCAGCACTGTGTTGAAATCCCCACCCATTATCAAGCTCCCTACCTCCAAGTCTGGAATACGCCCCAACAACCGTTTCACGAATCCAGCATCGTCCCAGTTCGGGGCGTATACATTTACCAATACCACCTCCATCCCCTGCAACCTACCGCTCACCATCACGTATCGGCCTCCATTGTGCGCTACTATGTTCTTGGCCTCAAACGACACCCGCTTCCCCACCAGTATTGCCACCCCTCTATTCTTCACATCCAGCCTCGAATGGAACACCTGTCCTACCCATCCCTTCCTTAACCTGACCTGATCTGCCACCTTCAGATGAGTCTCCTGAAGCATGACCATGTCTGTCTTCAGTCCCTCTTTAAGTGCGCGAACACTCGGGCCCTCTTAACCGGCCCATTTAGGCCTCTCACATTCCGCGTGATCAACCGGATTGGGGGGCTACCCCCCCCCCCCGCTGACTAGCCATCTCCTATCTTAGGCCAGTCCCGTGCCCGCGCCTCCCGCACCCTCCAGTCCCCCCGCCCCGACCACCTCTTCCATTTTCAGCTCCCGCTCGGCCAGTGCAGCAGCAACCCTATTGTCCCCCCCTCTCCACCCCTTCCCTCCCCCCCCCCCCCCCGCTAGATCTGCATCTAGCTCTTTTGCTCCCCCCATACTACTTCCGTGAGTCAGCTGACTTCTGCTGACCCCGCCTTCCCGTTGATCTCCCCGTGTGGGAATCTCTCCTCCTCCTTACCTTCCTCCATCCCCCCCCCCCTCCCTAGCGCGGGAAAAAGCCCGCGCTTTCCTGAGCCAGCCCTGCCCCCTAGTGGCACAGCTCCTGTTGTGGCCTTATCCCAGTTCCCCCATCCCCAAGTCTCACCTCCCTCTAGCACCGACGCCCACATTCCCCACTATTTCGTCAAAAGAAAAAAAAAATTAACAACTCTTCCCACATCCCCATCCATGAAACATTCTTTACCCATATTTACAACCCCGTATACAGTCAACATCCCCCCCCCCACAACCACAGCCCCTCAGGTCCAGTCCAATTTTTTTCCCCCTCGTTTTTGCCGCTGCTCCAAAGCCTCTTTCTCCGATGTTCCACCGCTAATCCCCGCCATACAACGTAAGGGGGACCTTACTTCACCTTCCCACACGGGATTCAATCAAAAAATTCCCGTTGGGGCTCCTCTGGAGAGCCCAAAAATCCGTTATAGCGGGAGCTGCCAAAATGTGCGGCTTAGCTCCCCATCGCCGCAACCGGAAGTCCATCCCAAAATACTTTACAGCCAAATAAGCATTTTTGAAGTGTTGTATTTTGGGAAATGCAGCAGCCAATCTATAAGCTTCTACAAACTGCAATTTATTTTTGGTGATGTTGGATGAGGAATTAATTGGCCAAGGGGCCGAGCATAAATATTCTTCTTTGAACACCCCACTTCTGATGATAAATGGAGCCTCGATTTAATGTTTCATTCAAAGGACAGCATCTCTGACAGTGCAGCACTCCTTCAGAACTGCTTCAGAGTGTTGGCCTAGATTTTTGAGTTCAAGGCCGGTCAATGCGGCGGCAGTAGGGGGCCGTTGAAAGCGGCCCCCGCAGCGATTCTCCGCGGTCGACCGGCCGAGTTCCCGCCAAGTTCTGCCGGCGTGATTCACATATGATACCACCCGGCGGGAGCTCGGACCCGTGGCCGCAGTGGCCATCCTGGTGGGGGGGGGGGGGCAGGGGGATCAAACTCCGGGAATGGGGGGGCCTCCACAGCGGCCAGGCCCGAGATCAGGGGCTACCAATCGGCGGCCGTGCGCGATCTGGGGGGGGCCTACCGTCTTCCCCGTGGGCCCGCTCTGTCGCTATGCCATGGTACGCAGCGCCGGCGCGGACACCGCCATCACGCGCATGCCCCAGCACAGAAACGGCCACCAAGCACATGCGGGGACCCAAACCAGCAGTGCAGAGCCGCGTATCGGCGCTGGAGCTGCGTGCAGCACTCCGGCGCCATGCTGGCCCCCCGTGGGCCACTGAATCGCTGGGCCAAGAGACTCGTTGTCGCCGGCGTGAAACACTCCAACGTTTACGCCGGTGTCAACACGTAGCCGGGATTTTGGAGAATCCCGGCCCAAGTCTCTGGAGTGGACTTGAAGCCTGAATCTACTGAGTCTGAAGCTGAAGAAAGTCATCAACTCAAAGCTTGTTAAAAATAAACCATCATATTTGCCCTGGATTTGATTTGGAATTTATGACTAAATTACATTTACCATCAACAAGACTGACAGTAAATTTGTTAACAATTATTTTGAGGAAAATGTTTGACGGTACTGAACAAATTGCTTGTTTACATCACAGATTGTAAAATACAGTGCAGAAATCACTGAGAGCAAAGCTCCTTTAAATATGCGGAAAGAAAATAATTTATCCAGAATATATGCAGTCATGTGTTTTTGATTTCTTTCAAAATAACACATTTTTCTTTTTAAGGTTAGGAATACCATGCAGCCTTGATCATGTAATTAATATCCTTTTCCAGTCATTGCTTGAATTTCTTCAGAGATTAATAGACAACAAGGAGAGCAACAAAATGACACTAAACAACGTTTCCGTCATCATGGCACCCAACCTGTTTATGTTTAAAGGATATTGCACAAAGACACAGTTAGAAATGGCTGCTGGGACAAGCAACATAATGCGCTACTTGATTAAATACCAAGAGTTGCTTTGGACGGTAAGAACAATATCAGGTTTGCAAAACATATCCTTTGAAACTAAACTTCTTGTTATGACTTTGATGTCCTAGTTGAGCCTCACCTCAAGGTTATATATTGAGGAGTCTGGCACACTTTGCATAGGTATATGAGATGAAGTGAGAGTTACTGCCCTTGACACCAAGGCAATGTTTGACCGAGTATGGCATCAAGGAACACTAGCAAAACTGGATTCAATGGGAATCAGAGGGAAAACTCTGGTTGGAGACATACCCAGTACAAAGAAGATAGTTGTGGTGGTTGGAGGTCAATCATCTCACCTCCATGATATCACTGCAGGAGTGGTAGCGTCCAAGGCCCAACCATCTTCAACTGCTACATCAATGCCTTTTCTTCCATTTTGTTTTAATCTAAAGTACCCAATTCATTTTTTTTTCCAATTAAGGGGCAATTTAGCATTGGAAATCCACCTATCCTCCACATCTTTGGGTTATGGGGGGGGTAGTGAGACCCATGCAGCCAAGGGGAGAATGTGCGAACTCCACGCGGACAGTGAGCCGGGCCGCGATCGAACCTGGGTCCTCGCCGCCGTGAGGCAGTATGCTAACCACTGCACTACCGTGTTGCCCTCTTTCTTTGCTCATAAAGTCAGAAATGAGGATGTTCACAATTGACTGCACAATATTCAGCACCATTTGTGACTCCCCAGATAATGTAGCGGTTCATGTCCAAATGCAGCAAGAGCTGGACAATATCCAAACTTGGGCTGACAAGTAACATTCGTGCCACACAAGTGCCAGGCAATGATCATCGCGAACAAAAGAGAATCTAACTGTTGTACCATCAATTCACTGCAAGACGATGAGAACGAGTGAACAGAGGCTTTATTAACCGAGAACTTGCCTGCCTGTGAGTTCAGTAACAATGAGTGCCGCCCACAGGTGGCCAGGTCTATATACAGCCCCGGGGGGGGGGGGGCGCGGAGCCAGAGGCGGAGTCCACCGGGGCTCCTGTACAATACATGGTGGTAGATCATATTACTATTTCCTGGTCATAGGCCACAGTACTATACAGACAGGGTAGATCGTATTACCATTTCCTGGTCATAGGCCACACTACTAAACAGACAGTTTATACTATGGTAAATACATTCACCACAGTCACCCCCTGTTAAAAAAATGAAGTCCGGCGGGGGTGAAGTGGGGTCATCATATATTCAGTCTGTCTGGAGGCCGGATTGTTCCTTTGGACCTCCTCAGTTCTGGCGGTGCGGCGGATGCGGGCGTTGCAGTTGATAACTCCGAGAGCGTGTTGTCTGGAGCTTCAGTCCGGCGTGTCGGCATCGGTTGAGGGGAAGAGTTAGGCAGGGGGGTGGTGGATGGCGGCAGTTTAGGCGTGGGACAGTACAGGAGCCCCAGGGGGTCACAAGGAGTGTTGGGGGTGGCGGTAGGTGGCAGGGGGGGGGGCGAGTTGGCCGGGGAAACAGAGGGCGCTAGGTCCCATAGGGAGACCGTATCTTGCCGTCCGTCTTGGTGCGCGTGCAGCAGCTGGACCCTCCCGACCAGGAGGTCGGTCTTATGGCTCCTCGTATGCTTCCGGAGAAGGACGGGCCCCGGAGTTGTCAGCCAGGATGGAAGCAAGACCCCGGAGATGGACTTTCTCGGGAAGACAAACACACGGTCATGGGGGTCTCATTCGTGGCTGTGCAGAGGAGCAACCTTATGGAGTGGAGCACGTCGGGAAGGACCTCCTGCCAGCGGGGAATCGGAAGACTTCTAGACCGAAGGGCAAGAAGAACGGCCTTCCATACCATCACGTTCTCCCTCTCCACCTGCCCATTTCCCCGCGGGTTGTAGCTCGTAGTCCTGCTCGAGGCAATGCCCTTACTGAGCAGGTACTGACGCAGCTCATCGCTCATAAATGATGTGCCCCGGTCACTGTGGACTTATGCAGGGAAACCGAACAGGGTGAAGATGCTGTGCAGTGCGTTTATAACAGTGGCCAAGGTCATGTCGGGACAAGGGACAGTGAAGGGGAAGCGGGAGTACTCGTCAATGATGGTCAGGAAGTGTATATTGTGGTTGGTGGACGGGAGGGGCCCTTTGAAGTCAATACTGAGGCGTTCAAAGGGCCGGGAGGCCTTTACCAGATGAACCTTGTCTGGCCGATGGAAGTGCGGTTTGCACTCTGCGCGGATGTGGCAGTCCCTGGTCATGGCCCTGACCTCCTTGGTGGAGTAGGGCAGGTTGCGGGCCTTAATGAAGTGGGTAAGCCGGGTGATCCCCGGGTGACAGAGGTCATCGTGGATAGCCCGAAGTCGGTCACCTTGTGCACTGGCGCATGTGCCGCGGGACAGGGCATCTGAGGGCTCGTTGAGCTCCCCAGGACGATACTTGATATCGTAATTGTCCACCTCAAAGATTTTGTCATTTTTAATTTTGCCCCGTTGTACGTTGTCAAACATAAAGCCTACTGACCGTTGGTCGATGACGAGCGTGAACCTCCTACCGGCTAGGTAGTGCCTCCAATGTTGCACAGCTTCCACGATGGCTTGAGCTTCCTTCTCGACAGAGGAGTGTCAGATCTCGGAGGCGTTGAGAGTTCGGGAAAAAAAGGCTACTGGCCTGCCCGCCTGGTTGAGGGTGGCGGCCAGGGCGACGTCTGACGCATCGCCCTCTACCTGGAAGGAGACGGACTCGTCGACCGTGTGCATTGCGGCCTGAGTGATATTGGCCTTGATGCGGCTGAAGGCCGAGAGGGCCTCAGCCATGACCAGGGACTGCAATGTCTGCGCAGAGTGCAAACCACACTTCTATCGGCCAGACAAGGCTCATCCACTTTAATAAGTGGGCGGGCTTTGTCCGCATAGTTGGGGACTCACTGGGCATAGTAGGAGAATAGCCCCAGGCATCATTTGAGGGCTTTGAGGCTGTGGGGAAGGGGAAGTTCCGTGAGGGGGCGCATGCGGTCAGGGTCGGGCCCTAGGACTTCGTTTTCCACGACATAGCCGAGGATGGCAAGCCGGGTTGTGCGGAAAACGCACTTCTACTTGTTATATGTGAGGTTGAGGGATTGGGCGGTTTGGAGGAACCTCTGAACGTTGGCGTCGTGGTCCTGCTGATCATGGCCGCAGAGGGTGACATTGTCCAAGTACGGGTATGTAGCCCGCAGCCCGTACTGGTCCACCATTCTGTCCATCATTCTCTGGAAGACCGAAACCGCATTAGTGACGCCGAAAGGGACCCTGAGGAAGTGGAAGAGTCGGCCGGCTGCTTTAAAAGCCGTGTAGTGGTGATCTTCTGGACGGATCGGGAGCTGGTGGTAGGCAGACTTCAGATCTACCGTGGAGAAAACCCGGTATTGCGCGATTTGGTTGACCATCTCCGCAATGCGGGGGTGGGGGTACGCATCCAGTTGCGTGAACCGGTTTATGGTTTGGCTGTAGTCCACAACCATCCGATTCTTTACCTCGGTCCTGACAATTACCACTTGAGCTCTCCAGGGGCTGTTGCTGGCCTCGATGATCTCCTCCCTCAAGAGTCGCTGGACCTCTGACTTGATAAAAGTCATGTCTTGTGCACTGTACCTTCTGCTCCTGGTGGCGACGGGCGTGAGGTTCGCAAAGAGCGGGGGTGGGGGAGGTGGGGGGGGGCCACATTAAGTGTCACGAGGCTACATACCATGAGGGGGGGTAAGGGTCCACCAAACTTTAGGGTCAGACTTCGGTGACTGCACTGGATGTCTAGTCTGAGCAGTAGGGGGGCGCAGAGGTGAGGGAGGGCATACAGTTTAAATTGGGTGTACTCTGAGCCCTGTATCGCGAGGTTCGCGACACAGTACCCCCGGATCTGCACCAACTGGGATCCGGAGGCGAGGGAGGTTGTCTGGGACGCTGAGTAGATGTGGAGGGAGCAGCGCCTTACCAGCGGGGTGGACGAAGCTCTCTGTGCTCCCGGAGTCGAACAGACAGGGGGTCTCATGCCCATTGACCCGGATGACCATCATTGAATTTTTCAGGTGCTTTGGCTGTGACTGGTCGAGGATGACTGTGCCGAGCTGCGGGTAGTCTGCATGGTCCGAGGTATCAAGATGGCAACCCCATCGGTCGCACGTGTCGGTTGGTTTTGAAGATGGTGGCCAGGATGGCCGCCCCCATGAGTCGCATGTGTCGGGCAGCGTGAAAGATGGCACCCCCCCACGAGTTGCACGAGGCAGATGATGCATCTGAAGCGGGCGTTCCCGGCCGACACGCAGCCACATTGCGGGGTCTGTGGGCCTGTGAGTCCGTGGATCGGGCCTTGTACGCTTTTGACTTTGGGGCTTTATGTCGGGCCAGGCAGACTCTGGCAAAATGTCCCTTTTTGCCACAGTTGCTGCATGTTGCGGTGCGGGGGGCACTGCTCCTGGGGGTGTTGGCCCTGACCGCAGAAGTAGCATGGTGAACCACCGGTCTGGACGGGCAGCCACGCGGCACAAGCCTGTGATGTAGTAGGACCCGGCGAGTGGTGCCCACGAGGGGTTCGCTGGATCTGCGGGGAGCGCGCTGAGGCTCTGGTAGTTGCAGTTTCTGACGAGTAGGGTCAGGTTCTCCAGGTACTCGTCCAGCGATTCCCTGGCGTGTTGACGGCGGGTAGTGAGAAGGTGCCGCGCGAACACCTCGTTTACGGGCTTCACGAAACGCTCCTTCAGCGTCGCGACAGCTGCATCGTACATGTCGGCTTTCTCAATCATCACGGAGATTCGGTTGATAAATTGTTGTACCATCAATTCACTGCAAGACGATGAGAACGAGTGAACAGAGGCTTTATTAACCGAGAACTTGCCTGCCTGTGAGTTCAGTAACAATGAGTGCCGCCCACAGATGGCCAGGTCTATATACAGCCCCGGGGGGGGCGGAGCCAGAGGCGGCAGTACTAAACTATTTGCTCTGGGGGTGGGGTGTGGGGAGATGCAAGATGTAGTGGGAGACATGGTGGACAACCCTGAACACAGTCCATGGGCAGTACAGGGTGTGGAAGCAGTCTGAGTGGAAAGGCCCACCTTGATGCTATAGGACTTTGTTCCAGCTTTGAAAGAAATAGCCCTTTAGCTCTTATGCCTCACATGCCCTCATCCCTCCCAAACAATCCCCAGGACCTGTCCATGCCAACCCATGCCACCTTCATGACCCTCTACCCATGGCCCTTTATAGCCTCTATGCCTACTCAGTGGCAACTCATACCAACCCATGCCCCACTCTCCACTCTTACAGTTTCCATACGAATTCACACTGGTCCTTGCCCTTCCCCCCCCCCCCCCACCTCACATAGACAGGGAACCTCCAGGCCTGAGGGGCAAAATTTCAGCCTGGCACCCTGGCAGTGCCCACTCCAGACTGGCAGTGCCAGCCAGGTAATGCCAAGGTGCCACCAGCAGTGCCAAGATGACAGCCTGGTCAGAGGCCGACCACCCAGTGTCCTCCGATCACCTGGAAGACCCCCTCAAGTTTCATTGCACCTGGTCCCCATTTCTTGGGGCCAGTATTAATCGGCGCCTGGCTGGCGTCTCCTTGGTGAGGCCAATAGATGCTGGGTGGCCGTTCCATCCGGAGTCAGCACGGTTAAGTGGGTTTTAAACTTAACCATGCAAAACTGTGTCCCATTTGTTGCCCAAGCCTACTTGCCCTTACGAAGGTGGTGGTAATGAGCTGTATTCTTAAACTGCTGCAGTCCATATGGTGCAGATACACCCATACATCTATCGGGAAGGATGTTCATTCAAGGATGTCCCAGGTTTTTCACCCAGCAATATTAAAGAAATGGCGATACAGTTCCAAGTCAATTTGGTAAATTGCAGGTGAACTTGCAGATCATGCTATTCCCATGTGTCAGCTGCCATTGTCCTACTAGGTGATAGAACTTGCAGGTTTGGAAAGTGCTGTTGAAGGAGTTTGGAAAGTTGCTGCAAAGCATTTTGTAAATGAAGATCTACCCTGCCATGTCCCCGTCCAGCCAGAGGTCTCTAATGGCCAGCGAGACCCCCCTTCCCCCCAAGCTGTCATAATGCCTGGTGCACATTTGTGGAAACCAGTGCAAAACAGCGTTCCGGTTGAGGTCTTGTAGGTGTGGCCATTTACTCCCAGGAACCGGGTGAATAAGGCTTCCGGGTATTTAAATGAGCCTAAATAGCGAGTTGGGTGACTCGTAATTGGGCCAGTGCACGCTCCGCGCCAGATGCAAAGCATTCACTGTATCACACCCGTGGTGTGTGGTGGTGGAGGGAGCAAAGTTTTAAGGTGGTGAATTGCAGTTGAGACCTTTAAGCGTGTAATAAAACTTGGGCTCTGTGGTTCAAGCACTCTACTGCTCAATCTCCAGAAGATTTTTAAATTATGTGACAGTTTTTTTTATGATGTGGAAGACTTGAAGAGTTGGTTTCCACTGAAAGATTCAGGAAGCAATATCTGAACCAATAATTGTAGGCCCTGGACTTGGCATTCAAGCATATGAAAAGCATGCCTCTTCCTCCCTGAATGTTATATGCACCAAAGAAACTTCCATCCTGCTCATAATTTCTTACAGCAGCAGAAAATACACCATTTAAATTTCCAATGTAATATTGTAATCTCAAGTAATAACTTTCCAACCAGATAAGTACATTAAGGAGACATGAATAGAAGGTTATGTTGATAGGTTAGAAGAAGAGGAGTAGGATGAGGCTCATGTAATATTTTGTAACCAACAATTCTGATCCTGTCACATTGATATACATTTTTCTGGGCGATCAAGATGATGACATGATCTCTTAAGTTAATGGACTAAATGTTGACAACTGTCAAAGGAAGCCTATAAATGAACATTGCCTTCCAACACCTTTCAGATTCCAAAGTTTATTATGAATCAAGTGCGACAACAAAACATTGAAAACCATAAAAAGTTGACCAAGGAAAAGGCTGTGAAAAAGCTTCTGAAAAAGATGGCGTATGATAAAGATAAACATGACCGGAACCAAACTGATAAGAGTCTACCCAATGTAAGTAAGCCACACCAGCATTTAGATTTATTCTAAAATAGCTTATCAATGTCACTAATTATTTAATGGCACCCTGATGTGAGTGACATATGTGCCAAAAGATGCATGTTAAGCCAGGGGCATTTTCTAAAATGTTACAATATGATATTACATTAACTGGGCTAAAATTGCTTAATAGGGCCAAAGGAATGTTATTGGGAGGAACCAGAGGAGGCCACTTCAAAAATAGCATAAGATATTTTGAACTTTTACTTGCATCCTCCTTCTGGGATCATAAGCCAGCTGATTTCTGTTCCTTCCTAACAGCGAGCAAGCTGCCACAGAGTAAAGGCTATGCTCCCAGCTGACAAGCTGTCTGCAAATGAGACATGGGCCTCAAAGTGTCTTAGGCCTAACTGCTGTAACAGTGCTAGTTAATGCATATATTCATATACTTTTGCAGCTTTTATGTGGAACACACATAGATTCCAATTATTCTTTGGATAAGGATTACCTCCTATGGTCATTGATCTTATCACTTTGATTAATAAGTGCTATCTCTGGAACAAACGCATATATGCAATTATCATCTGTCAATGTGTTTCTACAGTCAGTCACTCTTCAGGGTGTAATACGAGTTCAGGCACCATCTCTTTCCAAAGTTTCCATGGCAATTCAACTAACAGAAGAGCTCAAAGCTGGTGATATACTGGCACGTTTCCAGCAATGTCTTAGTCAGAGCAGGTAAGCCGAAACCTCGGATCTACATTCTCCGAAAATATCTCTATCGCTTACCCAGTAGTCTACCTTGACATCAAAATTAGCCAATTGCCAGCAGGTTACAGTTTTGACTGTATTTTATTGCTTGTTATTATTAATTCTACATCAAAAAAATTTAATTCCATTTTGGAAAAAGAGCAATCATGTAATAAACACTGCACTTTGTTCACAACAACAGGATTACTGAATCTCCGCATAAAGAGGAAGTTTGCTTATATGAAATTGGAGGAAACATTGGTAAGAATTTACTATCAGTTGCATCTAGCATGAGGAATCTATAATTAAATTGCAGGAAGGAATTTGCTTTAGTTTTCATTAAGTGATATCAAGTTCGGAGTCGAGAAATTTTGCAGCCAGTTTTGGCTTCAGGTCCTGATAGCAATGGATATGCATAGATTCATGATGCGGTTTCCTGTACATTTGTGTCAATCTCATTCAAAAGTCCATTGCCTCAGACCAGTGTGGCAATTCCAATTCTCACACCAGCTGGCTCTGAGAGAGAGCACCAGTTATTGTTGAAATTTATAAACATGTTCTGAGTACAGGTTTATTAGGTTGGTTAACTTTTTGTTTGCTTTTCTGCCTTGTGATTACTGAGAGAGTTGATTTGTGATGGAGCTGATGGAATTTATATCCTTCACTGCTATCTATAATATTGTTTTGAGCTGGATTCAGACAAAGGACCAAAAGGTGACAGGAGCGTGCATTGTCCAATCTAATTTGTTGTGCATCATTCAAACATACATATGAATTAGGAGTAAGAGTAGGCCATTCGGCCCATCGACCTGCTCTGCCATTCAATAAGATCATGGCTGATGTAATTGTGACCTCTACTCCACATTTTTCCTGTACCCACTAACCCTCAACTCCATTGATAGTCAAGAAGCTATCTACCTCTGTCTTTAAAATATTAACTGACTTTGCCGCCACCATGCTCTGGGTGATTCAGGACTCTCAGAGAAAACAATTCTTCTCATTGCCATCTTAAATGGGAGACTCCTTGGGCGGAATTCTCCGACCCCCTGCCGGGTTAGAGAATCGGCGCGGCGCCGCACGAATCGCACCATGCCGCCCCAACGCCGGGATGCAATTCTCCACAGTGTGGAGAATCGGCACTGCCGTGGTTGGCGCGGTGCCAGCCGGGGTATGCACCGACTCTGCCGATTCTCCAGTCCGTTTTTACTCCGGCGTCGGCACTTAGCCGCCCGATGGGAGAATCCCGCCCCTAAACCGTGTCCCCTCCCATAAGGGGAAACATCCTTTCAGCATCCAGCCTGTTGGGCCCCTTGAGGACCTTGTACGTTTCAATATGATCACCTCTCATTCCTCTAAACTCAAATGGGTAAATGCCCAACCTGTCCAAACATTCCTCGTAGGATAAACCCTTCATCCCAGGTATCAGTCAAGTGAACCTTCCCTGAATTGCTTCAAATGCATTTATATCCTTTCTTAAAAAAGGAGACTAAACACAGTACTCTAGATATGGTCTCAGCAATGCGCTGTACAATTGTAGCAAAACATCTCTGCTTTTTTATCCTTAAGAACTAACAGTTCTCTGCTTTAATATTCAATTCCCCTTGCAATAAACAACAACATTTTATTTGGCCCTAATCAATTGCAGTGCCTGCATAATAACATTTCCTGATTCATGGACCAGGACATCCCAATCCCTCTGTGTGTCAGAGTTCTGCAATCTCTTTCCATTTAAATATTATGCAGCTTTTTAATTCTTCCTGTCACGGTGGACAAGTTCACATTTTCTTCATCGGCCAATTTTTTTGTCCTCTCATTTAGCCTCTCTGTGACCCTTTGCAGACTCCCGATGTCCTCTACACAATTTACTTTCCTACTTATCTTTGTGTCGTCAACAAATTTAGCTACCGTACATTCTGTCATTTCATAGAACATAGAACAATACAGCGCAGTACAGGCCCTTCGGCCCACGATGTTGCACCAAAACAAAAGCCATCTAACCTACACTGCCATTATCATCCATATGTTTATCCAATAAACTTTTAAATGCCCTCAATGTTGGCGAGTTCACTACTGTAGCAGGTAGGGCATTCCACGGCCTCACTACTCTTTGCGTAAAGAACCTACCTCTGACCTCTGTCCTATATCTATTACCCCTCAGTTTAAAGTTATGTCCCCTCGTGCCAGCCATATCCATCCGCGGGAGAAGGCTCTCACTGTCCACCCTATCCAACCCCCTGATCATTTTGTATGCCTCTATTAAGTCTCCTCTTAACCTTCTTCTCTCCAACGAAAACAACCTCAAGTCCATCAGCCTTTCCTCGTAAGATTTTCCCTCCATACCAGGCAACATCCTGGTAAATCTCCTCTGCACCCACTCCAAAGCCTCCACGTCCTTCCTATAATGCGGTGACCAGAACTATACGCAATACTCCAAATGCGGCCGTACCAGAGTTCTGTACAGCTGCAACATGACCTCCCGACTCCGGAACTCAATCCCTCTACCAATAAAGGCCAACACTCCATAGGCCTTCTTCACAACCCTATCAACCTGGGTGGCAACTTTCAGGGATCTATGTACATGGACACCTCGATCCCTCTGCTCATCCACACTTTCAAGAAACTTTACCATTAGCCAAATATTCCGCATTCCTGTTATTCCTTCCAAAGTGAATCACCTCACACTTCTCTACATTAAACTCCATTTGCCACCTCTCAGCCCAGCTCTGCAGCTTATCTATATCCCTCTGTAACCTGCTACATCCTTCCACACTATCGACAACACCACCGACTTTAGTATCGTCTGCAAATTTACTCACCCACCCTTCTGCGCCTTCCTCTAGGTCATTGATAAAAATGACAAACAGCAACGGCCCCAGAACAGATCCTTGTGGTACTCCACTTGTGACTGTACTCCATTCTGAACATTTCCCATCAACCACCACCCTCTGTCTTCTTTCAGCTAGCCAATTTCTGATCCACATCTCTAAATCACCCTCAATCCCCAGCCTCCGTATTGTTTGCAATAGCCTACCGTGGGCAACCTTATCAAACGCTTTGCTGAAATCCATATACACCACATCAACTGCTCTACCCTCGTCTACCTGTTCAGTCACCTTCTCAAAGAACTCAATAAGGTTTGTGAGGCATGACCTACCCTTCACAAAGCCATGCTGACTATCCCTGATCATATTATTCCTATCTAGATGATTATAAATCTTGTCTCTTATAATCCCCTCCAAGACTTTACCCACTACAGACGTGAGGCTCACCGGTCTATAGTTGCCGGGGTTGTCTCTGCTCCCCTTTTTGAACAAAGGGACCACACTTGCTGTCCTCCAGTCCTCTGGCACTATTCCTGTAGCCAATGATGACATAAAAATCAAAGCCAAAGGTCCAGCAATCTCTTCCCTGGCCTCCCAGAGAATCCTAGGATAAATCCCATCAGGCCCCGGGGACTTATCTATTTTCAGCCTGTCCAGAATTGCCAACACCTCTTCCCTGCGTACCTCAATGCCATCTATTCTATTAGCCTGGGGCTCAGCATTCTCCTCCACAACATTATCTTTTTCCTGAGTGAATACTGACGAAAAATATTCATTTAGTATCTCGCCTATCTCTTCAGACTCCACACACAATTTCCCATCCCTGTCCTTGACTGGTCCTACTCTTTCCCTAGTCATTCGCTTATTCCTGACATACCTATAGAAAGCTTTTGGGTTTTCCTTGATCCTTCCTGCCAAATACTTCTCATGCCCCTCCTTGCTCGTCTTAGCTCTCTCTTTAGATCCTTCCTCGCTACCTTGTAACTATCCATCGCTCCAACCGAAACTTCACACCTCATCTTCACATAGGCCTCCTTCTTCCTCTTAACAAGAGATTCCACTTCCTTGGTAAACCACGGTTCCCTCGCTCGACGCCTTCCTCCCTGTCTGACCGGTACATACTTATCAAGAACACGCAGTAGCTGATCCTTGAACAAGCCCCACTTATCCAGTGTGCCCAACACTTGCAGCCTACTTCTCCACCTTATCCCCCCCAAGTCATGTCTAATGGCATCATAATTGCCCTTCCCCCAGCTATAACTCTTGCCCTGCGGTGTATACTTATCCCTTTACATCATTAACGTAAACGTCACCGAATTGTGGTCACTGTCCCCAAAGTGCTCTCCTACCTCCAAATCCAACACCTGGCTTGGTTCATTACCCAAAACCAAATCCAACGTGGCCTCGCCTCTTGTTGGCCTGTCAACATATTGTTTCAGGAAACCCTCCTGCACACACTGTACAAAAAACGACCCATCTATTGTACTCGAACTATATCTTTTCCAGTCAATATTTGGAAAGTTAAAGTCTCCCATAATAACTGCCCTGTTACTTTCGCTCTTATCCAGAATCATCTTCGCCATCCTTTCCTCTACACCCCTAGAACTATTAGGAGGCCTATAAAAAACTCCCAACAGGGTGACCTCTCCTTTCCTGTTTCTAACTTCAGCCCATACTACCTCGGAAGAAGAGTCCCCATCTAGCATCCTCTCCGCCACCGTAATACTGCTCTTGACTAGCAGCGCCACACCGCCCCCTCTTTTGCCTCCTTCTCTGAGCTTACTAAAACACCTAAACCCCGGAACCTGCAACATCCATTCCTGTCCCTGCTCTATCCATGTCTCCGAAATGGCCACAACATCGAAGTCCCAGGTACCAACCCATGCTGCCAGTTCCCCTACCTTGTTTCGTATACTCCTGGCATTGAAGTAGACACACTTCAAACCACCTACCTGAACACTGGCCCCCTCCTGCGACGTCAAATCTGTGCTCCTGACCTCTATACTCTCATTCTCCCTTACCCTAAAACTACAATCCAGGTTCCCATGCCCCTGCTGCATTAGTTTAAATCCAAGTCATTGTAAACATAAGGAGGCCCCAAGACAGATCAGTGTGGCACTCCACTTGTCACATCTTGCCAACCTGAAAATGACATGTTTATGCCTACCCTTGGCTTCCTGTTAGTTAGCCAGCCCTCTATCCATGTTAATACATTACCCCCTCCACAATGAGTTGTTATTTTGTATAGTAACCTTTGATGTGGCACCCTGTCAAATCTAGGTACAGCACATCCACAGGTTCCCCTTTATTCATCTTGCTTGTTACTTCCTCAAGGAACTCGTATAAATTAGTCAACGTGATTTCCCTTTCACAAAACCATGTTGACGCTGCATGATTGCATTGAGATTTTCTAGATGCCCACTATAACCGCCTTAATAATGGATCCCAGCAATTTCCCTACAACCGATGTTAGTTAACCAGCCTGTAGTTCCCTGTTTTGTGCCTCCATATTTTCTGAAATAGAGCAGTCACATTTATTTAGAACCATAGCACCACTACAGTGCAGAAGGAGGCCATTCGGATCATCAAGTCTGCACCGGCCCTCTGAAAGAGCACCCGACCTAGGCCCAACCCTATCTCTATAACCCCATTTAACCTGAACATCTTTGGACACTAAGGGGCAGTCTACCCAACCTGCACATCTTTGGGCTGTGGGAGGAAACCGGAGCACCTAAACCCACGTAGACATGGGGTGAGCGTGCAAACTCCTCATTAACTCCCAAGGTTGGAATTCAACCTGGGTCCCTAGCACCGTGAGGCAGCAGTGCTAACCAGAATGCCAACATGCCACCCCATTGTTATTTTGCAATCTGATGGAACCTTTCTTGATTCTACTATCTGAGGAGACACATCCTTTAAGACACGAACATGATATCCATCATGACTTGCGGACTTGTCATCTTTTAGCTCCAATACTCATTATGCATTTCTCCTTTCCTTTCACCACCTGATTCCCAAATATATCTGAGATGTTATTTGTATCTTCTACAATGAACACCAGTGCAAAATATCTGTTCCATTCACCCACCATTTCCTTATTTACCATTATTAATTCCTCATTCTTTGTGTGGTATTATCATACATGAAGGGAATGTAAGGATTAATGGAATGGATACAGACAGTCACTAGAGGCAGCTAACCCTAGAAGTATATAAGAGAGAATACAGAGCCTTGTGGGACAGAGTGTTGGAGTAGCTGGTAGGAGCAGGAGCTGAGCGAGGAGTACTGAAGATAGTGAGAGAGTATGAGAGTAGTGGATGAGTTAGATGAATATAGTTTATGTGTGTTTAATAAACTGTTAGTTCTTAAGGATGTGTCAAATGCAATTGTAGTGTTGAATAAATAGGTTTGTTATTTTACAAGACTCGTGGTTCTCTGATCAACACTACACACCAAAGCCATATCATAGAATCGTAGAATTTACAGTGCAGAAGGAGGCCATTCGGCCCATTGAGTCTACACCAGCCCTTGGAAAGAGCACCCTACCTAAGCCCATACCTCCACCCTACCCACACCTCCACCATATCCCATACCTCCACCCTATCCCCACACCTCCAACCTATCCCCGTAACCCCAACTAACATTTTTTGGACACTAAGGGCAATTTAGCATAGCCAATCCACCTAACCTGCATACCTTTGGACTGTGGGAGGAAACCGGAGTACCTGGAGGAAACCCACGCAGACACGGTGAGAATGTGCAGACTCCGCACAGCCAGTGACCCAAGCCGGGAATCGAACCTGGCACCCTGGAGCTGTGAAGCAACTGTGCTAACCACTATGCAACCGTGATGTCCCAATGAATCTGGTCAGAGCAAGGCAGAAAAAAACACATGGTACCAGGAGTTTGTCCCTAGAAAACTAGCATAGGTAGATTAGTGAGTACACCATAAATGGAAAAAATACACGATGATTGATCGAAGCAATCAAGCCTCTACATCTAAAAGAACATCCAAGAAGCATGCTGGAGATTCTGCGGAAACCGGATCATCTCACTACAGACGGTAAAATATATAGAAACTGGGCGTTCTTCAAGCAGCAGTTTGAAAATTTTCTGTGTGCTGCCGCGCTTGAAAAGGTCTCAGAACGACAGAAACTAGCACTCCTCGTACATTTGGCTGGACCTCTGGCTGTAAAGCTGTATAACGTATTCTATCTTGAGAATGAGGATGAGAAAAATCAGTTTCTAATTGTCATGGAGAAATTTGATGAGTATTGTGGGCTTCCAACAGAGTAAAAGCCAAGTAAAATATGGCCAAGATCTTCCAGAATCTGGAAGATTCTGTTAAAATGGCCCATGCGAATACAGCAACTAAAAATGTTGAATCGGGAAAGTGGCGCGAAGATTCGCGAGTCAGTTGGAGCTGTGGCGCAGGTCAAAAGTGGGTGCACTGGAAGTGAAGGCCAATTTGTGCAAATGCACCTGAAGAAAACGCATGATTCAGAGTTTGAAAGCTCTGGACATGTGCGGGACCAGATTGCACATGCGCACATTGAAAGAAGACCCGATTCAGAAAATTACCACATGCGCACTTGAAAAAAGAGCACACACTGGCCGACGATCATTTTGCGCATGCGCACTGGAAGTGTGCTTATGGTGTCGCTGATATGATGATGTCAGAATGTTGCAAATCCTTAAAGGGACAGTCCTCAGTAATGGGAAAAAACGTTTTAAAGTGCAGAAAACGGAGTGAAACTCCACCAGCAGCACAAGAACACTTGTGCAGCAGTAGTGACATGACAGTCACTTGTCCACGAGTTGGTCCACGAAATGAAGAATCTTACACTGACTATACGAACATCAGCAGTGTCCACAGAGACGAAAAAGGGTTGGAAAACTCAACCAAAGATAGCGAACACGAGCAGTTCGGAGAAGAGGATACCTTCATGGTAGCGACAGTCACTGAGGTTGCTCCAAAGGATTCAAGTGAGGAATCCAGTATGCCTCTCCAACAAAAGATCAGTCAGAGATGGACTGTAAAGCTCAATCTAAATGGCATAGCAACACCATTTAGCATTAATATGAGAGCTGAAGCGAATATGATTTTGCGGAAGTCATTGCTGCAAGCAAAAAGACACCGACCATAGGGAAGTCTAGGTGTCAGCTGATGGACTACAGTAGGAACACAGTCGTCTTGTAAGGTACATGTTGTCTGTTGGTAAGCCATGAAAACATTGAAATGCCTCTAAGCTTTGAGGTGGTCAACAATGAGCAGATATCGGGAATAGATGTGCAAGCTTGTACAGCATTGGATCTGATCCGGAGAGTATATGCGACAGATACGGCGGCGGATCAAGGAGAAAACTAGGAAAGTCTAGCATGTTTATTTAAAGAGCCTATAGAAGAAGATTGGGAGAGTCTAACCGCTGTAGGTTACAGCAGAGACACCGATGAGGAATCGGATCATGTGAAGAGGACCAGGAAGGACGAGACACGTTATTTGCAAATATTGAAGTAGAGACTGCTAGTAGCATTCAAGTTGGACAGGATTGTACAAAGGCTGATGTTAGTAGTTCCACAGTAAACAGGTCACAGGAGAGCACAGCAATGATGAACAGCTGTCAAAGAGATGAAGACTTCTTGGACAAGTTGGTTCCAGACATGGAACACCAAGAGTTCGAACATACACTTGAACATCCAACAGGAACTGATGTTACAGAGCTCGATGGTACATCAGAGAATCCTGAGGGCATGGATGGTAGACAAGTTGAATTTGAATTGATAAGGCATCAAGGAACTGATCCTGAGCACACTGGTTTGGGTTCCACATACATTGCTCAGAGGTACGTTCGTGACACCACTGGACAATTTGATAACACATGGAACTTGCATGACAGGCAAGTGTTGGAACGTGCAGTTATGATTGACAGCAAGACAAGGAACTGGAACTGCAGCACAGTGCTTGAAACACAACTACCATTCAAAGTAGAACAGACACATGCGTGTGTTGACAAGGCCAAGTTCAAGACTAATGACACTAATGCCAGGAAGAACAGGATATTGTTTAAGCAACAACAGCATTCCAATGGTCGGGAAGTGGTGATTCTTGTTATTCAACCAGATACCACACAGGTTGTGAAGGCAAGAAATACAAACTCAACATCACAGGCACAGGAAGAGACCAAATCAGACGATGAACATGGTTCAACCATTCAAACTTTTGACTGATTGGAATGATGGTTTAATAATTATGTGACCATTACTGCAGTGAAGACTGAGTGCTTACTCAAGGTTATGGATTGTAAAAAGTTTGAACAGTTTAAAACAAAAAATTGTTTTATTGTTTTAATAAAAAACTGCTCAAACACTTGTAATGCCAAGACAATGATTTTGCGATATTTGATACTAACGATCTCCATTTATCTTAAAGACGAGAATTAGAAAGATAGGGGGTTAATAGGTTACGTAGGCATTGGTACTGCATGTTTGATTAATACTGCGTGCTATAAGGATGTAAGAAAAATATCTTAAAGTGTAATAATCTTTCTATTAAAAAAAGGAGGAATGTGGTATTATCATCCATGAAGATAATGAGGAAATGGAATGGATCCAGACAGCCACTAGAGGGAGCTAATCCTACAAGTATATAAGAGAGGATACAGAGCCTTGTGGGACAGAAGGTTGGAGTAGGTGGTAGGAGCAGGAGCTGAACTAGGAGTACTGAAGATAATGAGAGAGCATGAGAGTAGTTAATGAGCTAGTGAGTTAGATAGTAGATGAATATAGTTTATGTGTGTTAAATCAACTGTTAGTTCTTAAGGATAAGTGTTGAATGCAATTGTAGTGTTAAGTAAATAGTTTTGTTAGTTTACAAGGCTTCTTGTTCTCTGATCAACACTACACATCAAAGCCACCTGGTTAGAGCAAGGCAGAGAAGAACACACTCTGGAGGACCAATGCGCATCTCGGCAATGCCCCCGGGAACACCAAGCTATCTAGTAAGGTCCCCCCGAGTCCGATCCCTGGCAGTGCCAACCTGGCATTCGGGCACCTTGGCACTGCTAAATTATCACCCCAACAGTGGGAATGCTGGGGTGCCAACCTGCCCTGTCTCCGACCACCCTGAGAATCTCTAATGGCCTGGGAGACCGCGGATGCCATTACGTTAATGGAAACCAGTAGTATACAGCACCCTTGCGAGGTCTCCCAGGCCCGGCCATTAGGTTCCAGGCGCTGGGAGAATCCCGTGAACGCATTTTTAAATAGCTCATTTAAATATGCAGTTCTGGATCACCCCCAGTGAGGGCGAGACCAGATTGTGAGGTCTCGCGAGATTTAATATAATCCCGCGAGGCGTTTCGAAAGTTGTAAATCTCAAGAGAGGCCTCTCCCGACACCAAGACGGGTGTGCCGACTTCGCTGAACCACGCTCAAGATGTTCTAGGCTGCTGTTTGAGGCAAGGGAAGAGATTTCAGTGGCTCTGATTCAATTTTTCAAGTCCTCCCTGGCCACTGGAAACGGGACAGAGGACTGGAGGACAGCTCATGTGGTGCCACTGCTCAAAAAGGGAAGTAGGGAAAAAACACATAATTACAGATCAGTGAGTCTAACATCAGTGGTAGGGAAATTATTGGAAACATTTCAGAGGGACATAACTAATCTCCTCTTGGCATTACAAGTGCACACCTAAATACCTCTTAAATCCTATGAGGGTCTCTGCCTCCGCCACCCTTTCAGGCAGCGAGTTCCAGACTCCCACCACCCTCTGAACCTCCTGTCACTTACCTTAAATCTACACCCCTTGGTCATTGAATCCCCGCCCAAGGGGAAATGTTTCTTCCTATTTACTCTATCTATGCTCATAATTTTATACATCACATTCATATGCCCCCTCAGAATCCACACAGTCACCCAAGGCTGGAATTGAACCAGAGTCCCTGGCGCTGTGAGGCTGCAGTTCTATCCACTGTGTCACCGTGCCACCTGATCTTCTAGGTGATGGATACTGTCTCTGGGCCCTCTTTCCACCCACTCTTCTAGGTGGTGGATACTGACACAGGGTCCTCTTTACACCCACTCTTCTAGGTGATGGATACTGTCTCTGTGTCCTCTTTCCACCCACTCTTCGAGGTGGTAGATAATATTTCTGCGTCTTCTTTCCACCCACTCTTCTCGGTGATGCATACTGTCTCTGGGTCCTCTTTCCACCCACTCTTCTAGGTGATGGATATTTGTCTCTGCATCGTCTTTCCACCCACTCTTCCAGGTGATGGATACTATTTCTGCATCCTCTTTCCACCCACTCTTCTAGGTAGCGAATACTGACACTGGATCCTCTTTACACCCACTCTCCTAGGTGATGGATACTGTCGCTGGGTCCTCCTTACACCCACTCTTCTCGGTGGTGAATTCTGACACAGGGTCCTCTTTACCCACTCTTCTAGGTGATGGAAACTGTCTCTGTGTCCTCTTTCCACCCACTCTTCTAGGTGATGGATACTGCCTCTGGTTCCTCTTTCCACCCACTCTTCTAGGTGGTGGATATTGACACTGGGTCCTCTTTACACCATTGAAGAAGAAACATTTTGGTACACTCGACCCATTAGTTGAAGAAGCAGCCTTGAATATAAATCTGGACGCAAAATGTTTTCGTAGTTTCTAAACCAAACTTATTGGTATAATAATGCAAGCTGTGGGAGAAATCGCTCTGTCGTGGCAGTAAGAGTGGAAGGAAAAGGAACAAAGTCAATTCAGTTTATCCTCTAAAATCAGTTGATGTAAATAGTTGGGATTTGGCAGTACTGACGTACTTACCAAGTGAGCTGTAGACTGCTGGGACACCATTTGCCACTGGGACAATATTGTACAGATAAAGAAAACATACGGAAAATTGCCATGCCAGTGCTTATCTAAGCTGAATTCTCTGTCAGGAACAATATGGGATTATTCGGAAAACACCACAGCTATTGACATTTTGATACTGGAAGTAGATTAGAAGCATTTGTGGCTTTAAAATGTAACTAAGGTTATATGTAAGCAATGTCAGTATCAATTTAGCTTTACAAATAATGTTTTGCTTTTAGGAGAACGCTGCCTGGATGACGATACTTATATGAAAGACTTATACCAACTTAATCCAGATGCAGAGTGGGTTATAAAGCCTCGGTGTCAATGAAGTTCTTTTATTAATAGATGGACAGCATGATTAGGATATAATGGATACAACAGGCCCTGTACAGCTAAGGAAGTGACACCAACCAGACAGACTCATTATGCCGGTACTGGAATTTTATTACAGGCGACCAGAAGAGAAAACAATGTTGTTTATGATCAGCAATGTCAAATTCTAGAGCAAAACCGAACTTGAAACAGGGTCAGGTACTGAAAGAGCAAATCCCTGTATTATCATTTTTAAAATTTAAATTTATTGGATTTGTATTCTTTTAAGGATATGAAATTGGAAGAAAGCATGTTATAGTATGGTAAGGACATAAAAAAAATTATTCACATCAACAAAAACAAAGTTTTGTTGGAAAACAGATTATTTGGTGGCAGTGTTCCCTCTAAGCTGCATGCCTGTGTTGCCACACATAAAAACCCTAACCCTAACCATAATAAAATGAAGTGCTACACACTTATTTAGTACAGCTGTACACACCCTGATGGTTAAATGAGGTTTCCCGCCACTCTAATCCAGCAGCGTAGAACTGGTAGACTGGCGTGACGGAAATTAACAAATAATAGTCAAGCCTGATATGATCAATCAGATATAATTAACAGCCAAAATTCATTCTTGGCAGTTCCTGGAGCCTGAATCACTGCATTAGTTCTTGAGGCTCACTCTCCGTCTCTCCTGCTCACTAACCCTTCTGCTCTCCCTCTGCTGGCTACTTCTCTTCCCAACTCCCCTGCTCACTGCCTCCCTACCCGACTCTCCCTCTCATCTCTTTGCTTGCTGCCTTGACCCTCCCGCTCACTGCTTCCAGGGGTGAGTGGGAAACGGTGTGTGGTCGGGGGGAAGCAGTCTGCTGAACATAAGTTGAATGAGTTGTTAAGTTATTAAGGGTTAGTAAAATAAATTTTGGAACAGTTGATACCACTGATCTCGTAGAATCGTGGAATCCCTACAGTGCAGAAGGAGGCCATTCAGCCCATCGATTATGCACCGACCCTCTGAAAGAGCACCCTATCTAGGCCCACTCTCCTGCTCTACCCATGTAACCCCACGTAACCTGCACGTCTTTGGACACTAAGGGGCAATTTTAGCATGGCCGATCCACCTAATCTGCACGCCTTTGGATTGTGGAAGGAAACCGGAGGAAACCCATGCAGACACAGTGAGAACATACAAACTCCACACAGTCACCCAAGGCCGGAATTGAACCACTGTGCCACTATATCACCGTACTGTGCAGTAATCCTGCTTCAACTGGTTTTGTAGAATTATTAAAGCAAGATTGATCCCAAAGCCATTCGACACATTAGAAACAGAAGGTCATATCTAGAGAGTTTGTGAAATGTTTTGGATTCCTATCCCAGACTTCCAAATAATAATGCAAAGATTCTTGTGAGGGTATCTCATGGAACAGTTTAAACAATGCATATTGCAAACATTATCTCTCCTCAATTCATTTTTGTGTGCTTTGAGAGACTTGCTTTACTGACGCAGACACTCACGCAGACATGGGGAGAATGCGCAAACTCCACATGGACAGTGACCCTGGGCCAGGATAGACCCCGGGTCCTTCGCGCCGTGAGACAGCCGTGCTAACCACTGCACCACCATGCCGCCCCTTGTTTACTTCAGTGAATCACTTTATTACTTCACAATTCATTGATTATTGATCTAAAAATCTGTAGGGGGAATAAATGTCACTACTTCCCCAAATCCGACCTCAACAGTCGTTCTTCCTCCTGGGATTCCATTCTCTCTTCACTACAACATTGTTTGACCCATCTTCCATGATTTAATTTCCTCCTTCAATATTCACATAATTTGCAGGGATAATGTGTCTCTCTGACCTTCCCCCTCCAGTTCACAAGACCTAACCTCTCTGATTGCATGTGATGACGTGAAGACATTATTGAGCTCTTTTCCTCAGTGTTACAGAAACAACACACCAATAAGCTCAAGAGGTTGAAGCTGTCTTCCCCACATTTACTATCAATTCAACAGGCAAGCCTCCTTAGCTGTTTTTTTTCCCAGCTTGTCAAATTGAACCAAAACATCCTTGTCTTGAGTCATCACTACCAATTCAACTCTTCTGCCAAACAAATAAAATACAACCTATAATATAATAACTAAGAAATGCCTTTCATATATGGTAGTGTCGTGGTTATGCTATTGAACGTAAAACTTAGATGGCATGAGTTAAAATGCCATATTGGTAAATTAAGTCTAGTGGTTTGTGGACTAACATATTATCGTTTCAATGGCTGGGGGATGATTCTTTGTTCTTCAACCACACTTATGGGCTGGAAATCTCCAACCCTCGCTGGATTCTCTGGTCCCACCACCAGTGCATTCCGCCCACGGGTTTCCCGGCGGCATGGGGTATCTTCATTTTGAATTCCCATTGACAGCAGTGAGAGCAGAGAAACCTGTCATCAACCAAAGGCGTGCCACCGAGAAACATGCAGCAGGGAGACCGGAGAATCCTGCCCAGCTTTTTGTTTGTACTGATGGTGCACACCTGTATGCTACCCAGCTATTGGCACAGAAAAAAACATTTGTCAGACACATGGCTGGAAGAATTACAGGGAACATTGCTTAGTAATATCAGTCAGTCATGCAGCACATTACCAAAACACAAATTAACTCCAAACTCTTCTAAGAACAAGTTTGAAAATACTTTACAAGTTATATCACAGACAAATTACGAGCAATTAGATGAAGAAAATCTCTCATGTAGAGGGAAACTCTTTTGATATAAAATAGAAAATGCTGGAAGAACCCAGCAGCTCTGGTGGCATCTGTGAAGAGAGAAAGAGAGTTAATTTTTGGAGTCCTTTGAACTCTTCTTCAGAACTTTGGAAATTCTTTTGACATTGGTTAGGCCCATTATCATGCATGTTCAATATCCGAAGGCTAAAGGCACTTGCTGAACTGGGCCTTGGACCTCATCACCATAATCCAAGAGAGCGATGGATATACAAGACTAACTTTAAGCACAACTCTTAACCAGAACTGGTTGGGTTACTTCCAGCACTTTTCTTTCAGAGGTATTAACAGACTTAAAATAAGCAGGTTAATGTCAATTAAATAGCAATGAAATTTTACATGAACATGCCGTGTTAATATTGCAAACAGAAATATGTAGATTTATTTCCATGCAACCTAAAGACTTCAATGCTTTGACTAAAAGTTTGCAGCAAAAATAAATGTGATGGAAGTTTTATAAAAGTAGAAAAAGGGAGACAGATTAAATAAGAATGAAGTAACTCAACTGATTTATCAAAATGATCTCCTGTGCTGCAATCCCATTGACATATCGCATTTAGTAAATATTCTACAATTTTTCTCATGGGATGTTTATAACAAAAATAACATGCTTTAAAGAGGCTCCATCATATTGATTCAATGGTACTGCTTTGAAGAGGATTGAGATGTGATTTTTAAAAAGAAACAAATTATTGAATTGTTTTAGATTTTTCTTTTGTTTAATATGTTCAAAATTAACTGATTGTTTTATACTGTTTTAATACATTTTCAGTTTTCAAACTGTACAGTTACATTTTCTAGTCCTGTAAATAAAAATATATATGATCTATTTGTTGCAATGTTGTTGCATTTGTCATTTAAGGCTGTTAGTAAGAATGCATTGTATGTGGAGAATATTTCTATAGATACTAATGTAATCAACACTGAAACAAACAAATATTTTGTCACATAGCATTGTTACCTTCCAATTTCAACAAGTAGTCAATAGTACAATAATAATGCATCACCCTGACAACATGCACTGTGCATATCGGGATAAAATATTGCATAGTCGATAATATAATAAAATATCCAATGTTTAGTCACTGGACATTCATTTTATTTTTAAATTCTTTTTCTACGGGATGTGGGTGTCACTGGCTGGGCCAACATTTAATGCCCATCCCGAACATCCCTCCATTTCAGAGGGCATTTGAGAGTCAACCACATTGCTGTGGATCTGAGTCGCATGTAGGGTAAGATTTCCTTTTCTAAAGGACGGAACAAAGGGCATTAGTGAACCAGATGTTTTTTTTATGACAATTCATGGTCATCATTAGACTTTTAATTCCAGATTTTAAAAAAAATTCAAATTTCACCATCTGTCGTGGTACAGTTTGAGCACGGGTCCCCAGATCTTGCCCTCACAATTGCAGTCTGTGTTTGCATAAGGGAGAACGTTTCCCTGTCCACTATAATAAAATGCTCCCCTTATTTTTATACTTGATTTGTCTATTAATAAACAAAGTAAATCTTATTCCCTGTGTCTTTTTTGATATTATTATAAAGTCACTCGGTAGTACACAACTTGTGTGTTTCTGAAAAGAGAGACATATTGCTGAAACCTTTTGTCTTGACTAATGTTACTCATGCAGGAGTAGATTATTATGTTGGTTTGAAATTGGACTTTCTTACATTTGTGCTTAGGAGCCAGATTTTCTTCACGACCTGTTGCGTGTTTCACCACGGCAGAGGTGGCCCACCATTGGCCGGTGGTGGGATCTTCTGGTCCTGTCATTGACAAAGGGGTTTCTCGTTGAATGCACCTCTCGCAGCCGGATAACCCGCGGCAGGGGTGCGCCGTCTGCAGGAGTGGACGATCCCATTGGCATGAACGGCCAGAAAATTGCAGCCTATGAGTGCAAATCTTGGGTAACATGTCTCTCTTTTCTGCAATCTCTCTCTCATCAGGTACCGTACGCTAAGAGGGTGTCGGCGACTATGATACTCCACGTTCATTGATTATCTTCATTACATTCATCCAGTTTGCCAGGCTCTTTAGAAAGATTGTTCTTTCTGTACCTCAATCACATTTACTTGCATCAGCATCAGACTTTTAAATCATGATTTCTTATTACGTGTCCAAGAAATTCCAACTTCCTCTTCCTGATTTTGGTCAGCTGAGTTCTTTTGGCATCAGGGTCTCAGATTTTACTGCCACCTCTTTAATGGTCGTGTGACTTGTCCAAGATATCTTCATTATTCCCCTCAAAAACACAGCTCTGCAGCCTCAATTTTCCTCTGTGGCCGGAATTCCCTGGCCGTTCACACCGGTGGGATTCTCTGGTCCTGCTGGCAAAGCTTGTTCTCCTGCTGGTTTCCCAGTGGCATGGCGTGGCTTCGATGGGAATTCCCATTAACAGCAGCGGGAGCAGAGAATCTGACCACCAGTGAGCAGCACACCATCTCCCACAGCCAAGAGAGACACAGCTGGGAGGCTGCACTGCTTCACTGATCATTCAACGTCCACTTCCGTATGTCAAAATTTGTGCGATGGAACATTTTCAGCTTTCTTTTCATGTTTAATTTTGCATTGACGATAGTCTTAGGAATTTTTTGGCGATTCCAATCCTTGGTCTTATTTCTTGGTCACACTTTCCGTCCCATGTTCACATACTTCCAGGGTAACAGAATCTGTCTACCTGTTGGATCTTTTCTTCACTGTGATCTTACATTCTGATATTACTTTCTTTTGGACACGACTGGACATTTTATTTTCTTACAATTTATTCTCAGTCCTTTCTCCTCATGTTCACTCAGCACTCTATCCAAAACCTTTTTGGAGTTTCTCTTCAGAGTCGGCAATCAAAACGTCATCATCGGTGTATCTTTATAGAATCCCTACATTATAGAAAGAAGCCATTCGTCCATCGAGTCTGTACCGACACTTTGAAAGATCACCCGACCTAGGCCCTATCCGCCACCCTGTAATCTCATCCTAAGGAGCAATTTAGCATGGCCAATCCACCTAACCACATCTTTGGACTGTGGGAAGAAACCGGAGCACTGGAGAAAACCCACGCATTGGGAGAAAGTGCAAACTCCACACAGACAGTCGGCCAAGATGGGAATTGAACCCTGGTCCCTGGTGCTGTGAGACAGCAGTGCTAACCACTGTGCCACCATTCCGCAGTGAAACTCCAACTAATAATCCAGGAAGGTCTTCAATCTCTCTAAAAAATATTTTTACTTTTCAAACTGAATAAATCTGGGGAGAAAACACCTCGGGCGAAATTCTCCCCCAACGGCGCGATGTCCGCCGACTGGCGCCAAAAACGGAATGCTCCGCATCTTTGGGGGCCGAGCCCCAACATTGAGGGGCTAGGCTGGCGCCGGAGGGATTTCCGCCCCGCCAGTTGGCGGAAATGGCGTTTGGTGCCCCGCCAGCTGGCGCGGAAATGCGGCGCATGCGCGGGAGCGTCAGCGGACGCCGACAGCTTCCCGCGCAAGCGCAGTGGGGAGAGTCTCGTCCGCCTCCGCCATGGTGGAAGCCGTGGCAGAGGCGGAAGGGAAAGAGTGCCCCCACGGCACAGGCCCGCTCGCGGATCGGTGGGCCCCGATCGCGGGCCAGGCCACCGTGGGGGCACCCCCCGGGGTCAGATTGCACCGCGCCCCCCCCAGGACCCCGGAACCCGCCCACGCCGCCTGGTCCCGCCGGTAAATACCAGCTTTGATTTACACCGGCGGGACAGGCAATTTCTGGGCAGGACTTCAGCCCATCCGGGCCGGAGAATTGAGCGGGGGGGTCCCGCCAACCGGCGCGGCCCGATTCCTGCCCCCACCCAATCTCCGGTACCGGAGAGTTCGGCGGGGGCGGGGACGGGATTCACGGCGGCCAACAGCCATTCTCCGACCCGGCGGGGGGTCAGAGAATGACGCCCCTCATGTCTGACCTTCTTTTAATCTTCACAAAAGTACTTAGATCATTCTCAACAGTATCATTATAACAAATAAATCATTTTCATTGTATAAAACACAATAGCACATCCTTGGAATGTCCCCTAGGCAACATATTACGTCTGAAATTCAATCACTGTTGCTATGTAGTTAAATACAGAAGCCAATTTGTGCACAGTAAGAACCACAAAGAGCATATTACAGAATGGCTAGATAATCTGTTTCAGTGATGTTGGTTGAGGGATACATTTGTCCGGGACACTGAGGTTCCTGCTGTTTTTCAAATGGGTTCATTTGTATCTGCCTAAGCAATTGGTTGAGCCTCCGTGAAGCTTTCGCAATAATGATTAAGTTTACCCATTATTTTTCTTTCAATCATATTTATTAATATTTCAATTAGATGACTTTTGAATAATTGAAGGGAGTTACTAAACAAAAATTCTGAGCATGAATTTGTAGAATTTCATAGCCTGCAGTATGTTTCTAAACATGGAAGTGGTGAGGGCAGTGTGGGGTGATATTCGGGGAAAAACAAGATATTACAGCTGAATAACAATGAATGTAAATTACAATCAATCATATTCATGTTGATGATCCATGCAATAATTGTCCTACACCATTTATTTTTAATCCTGTTACTCGGGTGACTTGGCTTATGGTGACTGAACAGTCAAATGACATTTTAAGCAGATAGACCCGTAGAATTGGAAAGCAATATTACCTACCCTGTATAGTCTTTAACATTCTTTGACATCTAGCATTGCTCACACATCCTGCTTCTGTCACACCTCCTGGTGGAGATCTGAGGAAATATTTGGCCTATGTTCTTATTCCTCATGTCACCGCACCCACCTTATCTGATCTCTAAGTCATATAAAATGCTCAGGATGCAAATGCTACCTCAGTTCTTTATCATCTACGCTACACTAAAATAAATCTTCCTTCAAAACTTCCTAACCGTAGAACAATAAAGATCACACTATCTTGAGGGGATGGACTGGAGAGATTGTACTGTATGAGGTAAGCTATTCAATGAAGAATTAAGGTGGCAAAACTTGACTCCATAGTGCGGCTGGTTTCAACACCCAGGGAGCTTGGGAGTTGAAGAAAATGGCTTGGGATCCTCCCCCACTGACCTTTCAGCACAACCTGTAGCAATTGGGGAAATGAGAAATGGCGACAGCACACCAGTGCATGGGAGGTGGGTAGATCATGATGTCAGTCAGTGTCCAATCTTGATTTGACTCGCAGTTGAACATGTGTTCAGATACACGAGGATTTTCCCCCATCAATAGTCTTTCAAAGGAACATCATGCAACTTTCAGGTGAGGCACCTTTGACTTTTGCGACTGTAGTGTTCGTGGAAATACAGTGTACTGTGTTGTTAGCGTATCGTGCAGCCTATTTCAGTCAGAAGGAAATGATGCTGGATTTGGAAGGAGTGCTGTGGCTTTGAAAGTACTCTGAACAGCCAATTTGCTTTCAGTCATAGGTGCTATATTTGCAGACCCACATGGGCTGCAGCATGACATGAAGATGGAGAACAGGCAGCAGAGAATAGAAGTTACACACAGAGGAAGGAGGCAGACTCTCAATGCCTACCTGGGGCATCCAGGCAACCTCCGATCAGTCGAGATCATTGCCTTCTCTCTAAATAGATAGAGGCAGGAGGAGTGAACATGATGTTTTGCTGGGATTCCAATGATGCAAGCACATGACTATTTAGCTGCCACATCACAATGAGGAGGTGTACCTGAACTGCAAAAGATTCCGCCTCCTGAATGGGTATATGACCAAGCACAGACCATCATGTTTATGAATACCTGGTACCCTTGCAGCCGCTATGCTGCTTTTATTCTGCAACAGTCTTTTATTTAGTTAATTAACTTAAAAGTTGCTGTTTGGTTTAGAAGAAGGTGAATTTTCAATAAGCTTTAAACAGGCTTCTACTTGTAGGCACTTGCAGCTGGAGCTTGTTAATTAGTTAATTGGATTAGGCCAGTTTTCAGAGGCTAGATTCACAGTATAAAAGTGATCCCCTACAGTGCAGACTTTGTTTACACTGAGTGCTGAATTTGGTGCATTTGAGTGCGATAGTGAGAGTTTGGTGACCGAGGGAGTTAGGTGAGGAGGGAGTAAGGTGCTCCTTTCATTTTGTTTCCGACATTTCCGCAAAGAGTGCGAAGAGAGCCAGGAGTTTACAGAAAGTGTAGCTGACTGGGAGCAGGGTCGGAGGGCGGAGATCTAGTTAGTCCACAGGGCAGCTATATTCTGTCAGGTAAGAGGGGATGGAGGCTAGGCCAGTTACATGCTCCTCCTGTAGGATGTGGGTGGTGAGGGATACCACCGGTGTCCCCACTGACTATACCTGCGGGAAGTGCACCCAACTTCAGCTCCTCAAAGACCGTGTTAGGGAACTGGAGCTGAAGCTGGATGAACTTCGGATCATCCGGGAGGCAGAGGGGGTGATTGAGAAGAGTTACAAGGAGGTAACCACACCCAAGGTAAGGACAAGAATAGCTGGGTTACAGTCAGGGGGAAAAAAACAAACAGGCAGAAAGTGCAGGGATCCCTCGTGGCCGTTCCCCTTCAAAACAAGTATACCGTTTTGGATGCTGTTGGGGGGGATGACCTACCGGGGGAAGGCCCTAGCGGCCAGGTCTCTGGCACTGAGTCTGGCTCTGGGGCTCAGAAGGGAAGTGGGGAGAATAGAAAAGCAATAGTTGTAGGAGATTCAGTGGTTAGGGGAATAGATAGGAGATTCTGTGGTCGCGAGCGAGACACCCGGAAGGTATGTTGCCTCCCGGGTGCCAGGGCCAGGGATGTCTCGGATCGTGTCTTCAGGATCCTTAAGGGGGAGGGGGAGCAGCCAGAAGTCGTGGTGCACATTGGTACCAACGACATAGGTAGGAAAAGGGGTGTGGAGGTAATAAACAAGTTCAGGGAGTTAGGCTGGAAGTTAAAAGCCAGGACAGACAGAGTTGTCATCTCTGGTTTGTTGCCGGTGCCACGTGATAGCGAGGCTAGGAATAGGGAGAGAGTGCAGTTGAACACGTGGCTGCAGGAATGGTGTAGGAGGGAGGGCTTCAGGTATTTGGATAATTGGAGCGCATTCTGGGGAAGGTGGGACCTGTACAAGCAGGACGGGTTGCATCTGAACCAGAGGGGCACCAATATCCTGGGAGGGAGGTTTTCTAGTACTCTTCGGGAGGGTTTAAACTCATTTGGCAGGGGAATGGGAACTGGATTTGTAGTCCAGCAACTAAGGTAGCCGATATTCAGGACGCCAAAGCGTGTAATCAGGCAGTGGGGAAGGGAACACTGACAAAGGAGAGTACTTGCAGGCACGGAGATGGGTTGAAGTGTGTATACTTCAACGCAAGAAGCATCAGGAATAAGGTGGGTGAACTTAAGGCATGGATCGGTACTTGGGACTACGATGTGGTGGCTATCACGGAAACTTGGATAGAAGAGGGGCAGAAATGGTTGTTGGAGGTCCCTGGTTATAGATGTTTCAATAAGATTAGGGAGGGTGGTAAAAGAGGTGGGGGGGGGGTGGCATTATTAATTAGAGATAGTATAACAGCTGCAGAAAGGCAGTTCGAGGAGTATCACCCTATTGAGGTAGTATGGGTTGAAGTCAGAAATAGGAAAGGAGCAGTCACCTTGTTAGGAGTTTTCTATAGGCCCCCCAATAGTAGCAGAGATGTGGAGGAACAGATTGGGAAACAGATTTTGGAAAGGTGCAGAAGTCATAGGGTAGTAGTCATGGGCGACTTTAACTTCCCAAATATTGAGTGGAAACTCTTTAGATCAAATAGTTTGGATGGGGTGGTGTTTGTGCAGTGTGTCCAGGAAGCTTTTCTAACACAGTATGTAGATTGTCCGACCAGAGGAGGGGCAATATTGGATTTAGTACTGGGTAATGAGCCAGGGCAAGTGATAGATTTGTTAGTGGGGGAGCATTTTGGAGATAGTGACCACAATTCTGTGTCTTTCACTTTAGTAATGGAGAGGGATAGGTACGTGCAACAGGGCACGGTTTACAATTGGGGGAAGGGTAAATACGATGTTGTCAGACAAGAATTGAAGTGCATAAGTTGGGAACATAGGCTGGCAGGGAAGGACACAAGTGAAATGTGGAACTTGTTCAAGGAACAGGTGCTACGTGTCCTTGATATGTATGTCCCTGTCAGGCAGGGAAGAGATGGTCGAGTGAGGGAACCATGGTTGACAAGAGAGGTTGAATGTCTTGTTAAGAGGAAAAAGGTGACTTATGTAAGGCTGAGGAAACAAGGTTCAGACAGGGCATTGGAGGGATACAAGATAGCCAGGAGGGAACTGAAGAAAG
Organism: Scyliorhinus torazame; assembly: GCF_047496885.1. Taxonomy (NCBI): domain Eukaryota; kingdom Metazoa; phylum Chordata; class Chondrichthyes; order Carcharhiniformes; family Scyliorhinidae; genus Scyliorhinus; species Scyliorhinus torazame. The sequence continues at coordinate 209,270,467 of NC_092710.1, forward strand.
GGATTAGGAGAACTAAGAGAGGGCATGAACAATCTTTGGGGGGTAGGATCAAGGAAAACCCCAAGGCCTTTTACACATATGTGAGAAATATGAGAATGACTAGAGCGAGGGTAGGTCCGATCATGGACAGTAGCGGGAGATTGTGTATTGAGTCTGAAGAGATAGGAGAGGTCTTGAACGAGTACTTTTCTTCTGTATTTACAAATGAGAGGGGCGATATTGTTGGAGAGGACAGTGTGAAACAGATTGGTAAGCTCGAGGAAATACTTGTTAGGAAGGAAGATGTGTTGGGCATTTTGAAAAACTTGAGGATAGACAAGTCCCCCGGGCCTGACGGGATATATCCAAGGATTCTATGGGAAGCAAGAGATGAAATTGCAGAGCCGTTGGCAATGATCTTTTCGTCCTCACTGTCAACAGGGGTGGTACCAGGGGATTGGAGAGTGGCGAATGTCGTGCCCCTGTTCAAAAAAGGGACTAGGGATAACCCTGGGAATTACAGGCCAGTTAGTCTTACTTCGGTGGTAGGCAAATTAATGGAAAGGGTACTGAAGGATAGGATTTCTGAGCATCTGGAAAGACACAGCTTGATTAGGGATAGTCAGCACGGATTTGTGAGGGGTAGGTCTTGCCTTACAAATCTTATTGAATTCTTTGAGGAGGTGACCAAGCATGTGGATGAAGGTAAAGCAGTGGATGTAGTGTACATGGATTTTAGTAAGGCATTTGATAAAGTTCCCCATGGTAGGCTTATGCAGAAAGTAAGGAGGCATGGGGTAGTGGGAAATTTGGCCAGTTGGATAACGAACTGGCTAACCGATAGAAGTCAGAGAGTGGTGGCGGATGGCAAATATTCAGCCTGGATCCCAGTTACCAGTGGCGTACCGCAGGGATCAGTTCTGGGTCCTCTGCTGTTTGTGATTTTCATTAATGACTTGGATGAGGGAGTTGAAGGGTGGGTCAGTAAATTTGCAGACAATACGAAGATTGGTGGAGTTGTGGATAGTAAGGAGGGCTGTTGTCGGCTGCAAAGAGACATAGATAGGATGCAGAGCTGGGCTGAGAAGTGGCAGATGGAGTTTAACCCTGAAAAGTGTGAGGTTGTCCATTTTGGAAGGACAAATATGAATGCGGAATACAGGGTTAACGGTAGAGTTCTTGGCAATGTGGAGGAGCAGAGAGATCTTGGGGTCTATGTTCATACATCTTTGAAAGTTGCCACTCAAGTAGATAGAGCTGTGAAGAAGGCCTATGGTGTGCTCATGTTCATTAACAGAGGGATTGAATTTAAGAGCCGTGAGGTGATGATGCAGCTGTACAAAACTTTGGTAAGGCCACATTTGGAGTATTGTGTACAGTTTTGGTCGCCTCATATTAGGAAGGATGTGGAAGCTTTGGAAAAGGTGCAAAGAAGATTTACCAGGATGTTGCCTGGAATGGAGAGTAGGTCTTACGAGGAAAGGTTGAGGGTGCTAGGCCTTTTCTCATTAGAACGGAGAAGGATGAGGGGCGACTTGATCGAGGTTTATAAGATGATCAGGGGAATAGATAGAGTAGACAGTCAGAGACTTTTTCCCCGGGTGGAACAAACCATTACAAGGGGACATAAATTTAAGGTGAAAGGTGGAAGATATAGGAGGGATATCAGAGGTAGGTTCTTTACCCAGAGAGTAGTGGGGGCATGGAATGCACTGCCTGTGGAAGTAGTTGAGTTGGGAACATTAGGGACCTTCAAGCAGCTATTGGATAGGTACATGGATTAAGGTAAAATGATATAGTGTAGATTTATTTGTTCTCAAGGGCAGCACGGTAGCATTGTGGATAGCACAATTGCTTCACAGCTCCAGGGTCCCAGGTTCGATTCCGGCTTGGGTCACTGTCTGTGCGGAGTCTGCACATCCTCCCCGTGTCTGCGTGGGTTTCCTCCGGGTGCTCCGGTTTCCTCCCACAGTCCAAAGATGTGCGGATTAGGTGAATTGGCCAATGATAAATTGCCCTTAATGTCCAAATTGCCCTTGGTGTTGGGTGGAGGTGTTGAGTTTGGGTAGGGTGCTCTTTCCAAGAGCCGGTGCAGACTCAAAGGGCCGAATGGCCTCCTTCTGCACTGTAAATTCAATGGTAATCTATAATAAATCTAGGACAAAGGTTCGGCACAACATCGTGGGCCGAAGGGCCTGTCCTGTGCTGTATTTTCTATGTTCTATGTAACAGTCAGCCATTCCCACCATCATCGAATCACCATGTCAAACCAGAGACAAGTTCTAACACCGCTACCTATGACTAATGACTGCTACCCAAGCAGATAAGAACTACATTCTAACACCAAGAGCCATGCTACAACCAGGAATATCATGGAGCAGACCATTGGTGACCTCAAGCAACAAATCCCCTCACTACCTTGACAACTCAAGAGGAATGCGACAATACTTGTTGGAGCGTGTCTCCTGCACACCCCATGATCTGGCCTGGCCAATGTAAATGTGCACCTTTCCCCAACCAGGCTTCAATGACCACTTCAGGAAGAAGAGGAAGAATCTGCAACATCATCATCTGTGAGAATATCATCAAATTCCGGTTCTTGTGAAGAAATCCACAGATCACCTTTGTTCTGCACATCCTCATCTTTCTGGCCCTGTTTTATGGACCATTAATGAATCCTCTTTCTCAAAGTCTTGAAATATAAGAGAGGACAAACCAACTATTTCACAACACCTTAATCCAACACGCTCCCAGTAATACATTCAGTACTCATCTCTTCATTTTGCACATTCCTTTAATGCATGTCTTCTGGGTGCCTTGGTCTGACCGAGTGCTTCGACTAAATTCTACCCCAGTACCTGCAGAATAGCTGGTGAAAGGCTACTGGTTTTTAGTGGGGGAGTCTGCAGATAAAGACCTCGGTATGCCTGTTTCGCTCACAGATGGGATTAAAATGAAGCCTAGGCCTCAAAATGTGGGAACCACTTTACCACTACTATCACATTTCTCCCAGAAATATACCCTGATCAGTAACTCAATTTCAGTATCTGCTCTGGAGGGTGATCTACTATTTACATAGGATTACATAGAGTATAATGCACAGAAAACGGCCATTCGACCCAAGATGACCATGCCAACATTTTGGTCCACTTGAGCCTCCTCCCATCTTCCCACAACTAAATCTATCATCGTAACCCTCTATTCTCTGCTCCCTCTTATGTTTGTTTAGATTCCACTTAAAGGATTCTGTACTATTTGCTTCAACCACTCCCTGCGATAGTGAGTTCCACATTCTCACCACTCTTTGGTTAAAGACGTTTATTCTGAATTCCTTATTGGATTTCTTGATGACTATCTTATATTAATGGCCTCTAGTTATGCTTTTCCACAAAGCATGAAACATTTTCCCTGTATCCACTTTATCAAAACCTTTCATAATTTCAAATTAGATCACACCTCAGTCTTCTTTTTTCAAGAGAAAACAGGCCCAGCCTGTCAATCCTTTCTTGATATCTACACATTCGCAATTCTGGTATCATCCTTGTAAATATTCTGTGAACTCTCCCAAGTGCTTATCTATACTTTTATAAAATGGCGACCAGAACTACATGCAATATTTCAAGTATGATCCACCCAAACTGCTACACAGGTTGAGAATAACTTCTCTACTTTTCAATTCTGTCCCTCTAGATATAAAGCCCAGTGCTTGATATGCTATGTTTCATGGTCCCGCTAATCCGTGGCGCAACCTTTAGTGATTGGTGTTATTTGTACTCTTGAGATCCTTTTGTTCCTCTGTCCCATCTAGACTCAAACCTCCTAAGTAATAAGCAACCTCCCAGAGACACAGCATGGCTTTAGATCTGCCAAAGGAATTTCTGACAAAGTTCTTGTTGCCAGGCAATTCCAAAGAACGTATCGAGAACATAACAAGGAACTCTTCAATGCATTCATCAACCTGCCCAAAGTGTTTGGCTCAGTAAATCGCAAGGCTCTGTTCAAGAAACTTCATCACAATCCTGCAATTGCTTCATGATAATATGAATCCAATTGTCTTGAGTAGGAGATCTGAAACAGATGCCTTCAAATTCCTGGCTGGGGTCAAGCAAGGCTATGTGATAGCTCCCATACTATTAACAATAAACCTGACAGTGGCTCTTCACCTCACCAAAGATCAATTGTTCTCTGGTGTTTGCATTACATACCCTCTAGATTGATTTTTTTTTTTAAACCTCAATTGTCACTGTGCCGAAACAAAACTGAACACCATTAACATATATGATCTACAGTTTATAGATTTGCAAGCCACTCTCGATATCTTTAATTCTGCATTTAAGAAACATGGCTTGCCCTTGAATGTTGCCTAAGCAAAACTCATATATCAACCCATAACTAGTCAGTCAAACCACACGCCATATATTTTGAAGGAGAGGCTGGAACATATTGAGCACTTTCTATACCTTGGCAGCCACGTATCTCAAAAGACTTCCACTGCCAAAGAGATTCAACACTGGATCAGCTGCACCGTCTGTAGCACAATGCAAACGATGGCAGTGAGTGGTCAACAACAAAAACCTCCCCAAGTCAAAAAATGCCCTGGTGTACACGTGCACAAGTACTGCTGTGAGACCTGGACTGGGAATCAGTGACGCATAGGAACACTAGAGAAATTTCATCAGCAATTCCTCAGCTGCATTCTCTGGATTCAATGGGAGGACAGTCAAAAAAATGCTAGTGTCCATCTTGAAGCCAACTCCACAAGCGTTGAGGAAAAAAAAATCACTTTTGATAAACTGGACATTTTGTGTTCGACTAGCCGAAAACCTTCTCCCCCCCTCCCCCAACCAGGTCCTGTTTTTCCCAAATCTCAGATGGCTAACAATCCAAGGGAGGGCAAAAAATCCTTCAAAGAAGTTCTGGAGCTTACCTTGAAGTACAGAAGCATTGACATTAATGACTGGGAAGAACTTTTTGCCAATCATTCAGAATGGTGACAACGTGTCTTCAAACTACGTCACCCATTGAGTCATGACATCTTAATAATGAGACAAAATGGCAGCCGAGTAGGGAAGAAGAGGAAGAGAATCCTGTATTCCAGATCGCACTATCTCATGGGACATCCTGCTCCATGTGCCCAAATGTCCGTTGGTCAAGACAGCCTTTTCTTTCTGTTTTAAACGCATTTTATTCAAACATGTATCAAAGTAGGTTACAGCAAATAAACACCCCGGGAAACATTCTTCCCACCAATCAACTATACAGTCTGTACAGATTTTTCTCCTTTTTCACCCCCACTCCCCATCACCCACACCCCTGCGATGAACAGCTCCTCAAACATGGTCACAAATATCCCCCACCTTTTCTCAAACGCCCCTGCTGAGCCCCTTAACTCATACTTTATCTTAAGAATCAGCCTTTTCAGCCACTTGAAGACCCATGGCAGAAACTCATCAACCTGAGCAGACATCAACCTCAAACCAAGGAATCTTCCAAAATATACTATCCCACATTTCTGTGTGTTGAACTCTATTTGCCACTATTTTCTTATTCTGCTATTTGGCAACCTTATAAATGCTCTCTTGTAATTATTTACAGTCCTCCTCAATATCGACTATCCTCCACAATGTGGTGTCATTTGCAAATTTAGAAATTGTAGTTTTGATTCCAAAATCTTAATTGTTACTGTAAATTGTGAACAGCACTGATCCCAGTACTGATCGTTGTGAACACTACTTTGCACCTTCTGTCACCCTGAACAATGGACAGAGTAAAGATGAACTAAATCTGAAAAGGAAACAGATGTGCCAATATCTGTACAAGACTTTCTGTTCTGTGCTCCTGTCAAGTGGGATGCCACATGGAAGTGGGATCTTGCAACTTCAAGATTTCTGGTGCACAGTATATGGAATGGGCCTAGCTCTACAGAATCCCAACAATACAAAAGGAGGCCTTTTTAAAAATAAATATTTTTATTCTCCTTTTTCACATTCTCTCCCAAATTTTCACCCAACAATAAATAAACAGTAACGAATGTAATGTCAATCCCCATATCAAATAGAACACTCCCATCCTCCCACCAAACTCCCAAACATTAGCCCGCATGTTAACATAAGCAAATGATAAAAAGGAATCAGGAATCACCCATAGCCACCATTAACACATCCATTCCCCCTCCCCCAAACCCCCCTAATGTTCAATGTAATCCAATTCTCGAAAGTGAATAATGAATAACACACATGAGTTGTCGAACACTTCCATCCTTCCCCTCAGTTCAAATTTGACCTCTCAAGCATCAAGAATTCCAGCAGGTCCCCCCGCCATGCCAGGGCACAGGATGGAGAGGTTGATCTCCATCCTAACAGGATCCACCTTCGGGCGATCAACGAGGCGAAGGCTAAATCATCTGCCTCCGCACCCGTTTCCAACTCCGGCTAGTCTGACACCCCGAATAAGGCCACCCGAGGGCTCAGGCCCAGTTTCACGTGCACCACTTTAAAGATTACCCTAAAACCTCGCACACGAGGTGGAGGCGTTCACCCTCCGGAGCATATCACAGAAGGAAGCCATTTGGCCCATCGGTCTGCATCAATCCTCCGAAAGAATACATTTCCTCAGGCGGCTCCCCCACACTATCCCTGGAACCCATAAACCCACATTACCTGCACATCTTTGGACACTGAGGGACAATTTTAGCAAGGCTAATCTACCTAACCTGTACATCTTTGGGATGTGGGCGGAAACCTGAGCACCCGGAGGAAACCAGCGCAGACATGGGGAGAACGCGCAAACTCCTTACAGAAAGTCACCAAAGGCTGGAATCGAACCTAGGCCCCTGGAGCTGTGAGGCAGAAATGCCAAATACTGTGCCACCATGGCGCATGAAAATCATAGATCTTCATTTGTGGTAGATCAAGGAGTTTTCTGTTAACTAGAAATCTAAACATGACTTCTTGTTATAAAAGTGGAGAAATACCTGATGAAGCCACATGATGTGATCAGGTGCAGAACCTTTCTCTGGAATGTTGCTGCAATGTGACATTCAGTCTGACCATGCCCTATCACTGCTATTTATCAGAGCAATTTTCAATATATAAAGTAAAGCAATCTTTTACAGTGTTGCTAACTTTCCGTTGGTTCAATTGCTCTGTTTTATTACCTTTGCTCTCGAGTCGCCAGGCATCTTTATGATACCGCCACGAGGTTCAAGTCCGAGTAATGATCAATAACCCAATACACCGATTAATAAGATTCAAATCAAAGCACATTTATTATACACAGTAATCGCTACTCATGCACAAATTCTACGTCTAAGCTACTTCTACAACTAACAGGCCTATACTTAACTTCGGACTGGCCCACCAGGTCAGGGGAACAAATGGCCTTTCGTTCGGGTTCTGAGTCTGCGGGACTCGAAGTTGGTACGGATTGGTAGCTAGGTGCGCCTATCTCGTAGCGAGCGTTGAATTAAGACTTACTTCTGTCGGCGGTCACTGCACCGGTCACGGTCAATGTTGGTTCGTGTCGCTGGGTGACCCGGGCAGGACGAAGAGGTGAAGAGAGCGATTTGAACTTGGGGCGTAACTCTTATAGTCCCCAGGGGCTTCCCGCCTTTCGGGGCGGACCCTGTACCTGGTCCCAAGTGATTGGACTTTGTACCAATCGCTTGGTTCAATTTCTCCAATACTGGAGCGGTTCCCTGATCAATGGGCGGTCTTGAGGTGCTCGTTCACCTCCTTTGTGTTGGATCCTGCTGGCGCCGGGGAGTCTGGCTTTGCTTTGTGTGTCCAAAATGTTACTTATTGTTCCCGGGGATTGCTCATCAGTATGTAGATGGCTGCTACATTGTTATGCTGATGGTCGCTGGTATTGATGTTGTCTGGCCTTTTGCAGAGTTAAATTCACAGCAAACCTGCACCTGCTTGTTTCTGTCTATGTTGGCTGACTTTCCCATCAGCCTTCGCCGTTCGCCATTTTAAATCGTGAGTTGGCCAATTTAGATGGCTACACACCCTCCTTGTGATCCTAACGCGAAGTGTGAAGGATCACATAACTACGTTGTTTTCATTTCCTGACCCGGCGAGCACTCTTCTATGGCCTCTACACTGACCATAACTATGCAAAAAAATTTTAACTAGCAATTCTAAGGGGCGCTATGTCAAACAGGGACATGCATTACAAAACAAGAAAATGGGAACCTCTAACAATCCTTAATATACTAGACTCACTTAAACATTTCATCATTCTAACTTCCTCAACCATACAAACAAAATCATAGCAGTTTATACACATGTTTCCTGGCTTGGCATTCAAGCTCAGGATCGTACAATTGCACATGACCATTTCTTTATTTATAACAAAAACGCAAACGAATGCTCTTTATTATAGATCGCGGGGGTCGGGGTCTGGTCGTATCCGAAAATAGGGGATCTGATCCTAAATACCGGGGTGTGAGCGCGGTAGGCTCTCCTCCATTTTCTCAGACGCACAGTCTGCACGATGCAGCAGAGTATCGCCAATACCAATAAGGATTCTATCACGTAGGACAGGGAATACCAGGTTATAAACCTGTCACACCAAGGTGGTGTGGTGTCGCTGGTGACTGGGCTCTGGGTACTGTGGGGAAGTGAATCATTACCGGCTGGGGGGCTTGAGGTCATGGGGTTCGCGTTCACGAGCAACCAAATGTCCATTAACACGATGAACCATGCGAAGGATGTCCTCATGGTTCTTCTTCTTTCACTTCTCTTCTCTTCTCTTCTCCGGTCCTGGAGCTTCTGGAGTTCTGTGGAAACAAGCATAGTGTCTGTAACTATCTTGTGTTAATATCTCGTACGATAGCCTGTCTGTCCTTTAGTGCCAATTACTCCCTTTATAATTGGTCACTATGTGTGACTCCCTCATTTTTTTTTCAAAAACCAAATTTTAGGACAAGACACACTTACAAATAATGAACCAGTGCGCGCCGTCTCGCAGACTGTGCAGTTTACCATCCAAATGTTTCAGGATGTAAATAGCATATGGTCGGCAACCTAAGGGTTACCGGAAACAAAACAAAACTTTTTGAACTAAAACTTTCCAAAATGAGGTGCGTATGGGCCGCGACGGGTAAGAGTTGGATGGAGTCCCCGGGTAGGACGGTGACCAATGCCGTGTCTCCCCTACCCGAGCGTAGTTGACCAGAAAGGGGGTTCCCAGGCAGGGCGGGTCCCAAGCCATTTCTCCACTGCCTCAGCAACCGACAAGAACGGGCAAGAAATGTAGTCATCGTGGGGGGGCTGCCGTAGTGGTCCTTCCCTCGAACCAGAAGGGCAGTTACGAACGGGCGTGTAGTATCTGTCGACAGACGAGTTCCGCTGAACTGGCATCTCGGACAGTAGCAAGTCTCTGTGGGCAAGTCCTCAGAGGTTTCTGCTGAAAGGGCGTGGGGCCATGGAAAAAACAATTTCGGTCTGACATACGACATTTAACAAACAGTATAAACAATATAAAACATGCTGCAGGTTCCATCAGAAAGGACACCGTTTCTCCCAAGCGGTTCCTTTAAAACATCATCTGGACACCTCAGTTATCGGTTGCGAACAGGGTCGCAAAGGGGTTCTCGTTTTGGGAGTCAGACTCAAGGTCGTCATCTTCTCCCGGATGCCAAACTCTTGAATGTATTAGGGCTGAAAGGGCTGCTTGGTATGATTTCAGATCGCTCTCGGCATTCCGGATGAGTCTGAACGAGTTGTCTCTGTGCCAATAGGTGGTGTCTAGTTGTGTGGGGATGGAATCAGGATCGTCATTGTGGGTCGGTGGTCGGTGGTAGGGTTTGTTTAGGAAAGTGATCATGAAGGGATCACTCGAATCGTGGTCAGATTCGCTGGGTGTGGGTCCTGTTCCATGGGGATAGTAGGGAGGCCTGCTGTGGCTATCGTCCGAGTCACAGTCGCTGTCTCTGCTGCTGCAGTCTGTGGGCGTTCCGGGGCGGAGTATATATTTCGGGGGTGGAGTTGAGGTCGAGTCCGTGGCTGGGCTGGACGTGCTGGGGGATGGTAGGGTTACATTGGCTGTGGGCGGGGTGTGGTGTGCTGCGTCGAGCATGACGTGGTATGCATGGTTCGACTGTGTTCCATATGCCTTCAGCTGGTTGATATGGAACCACGCAGTCTTACCGTTGAGATACTTTATCTTGTAGACAGAAGGGCTTACTTTGTCCGCAATGGAGTACGGACCCAAGTACTTTGGTGACAGGAATGTGCTCGGGTTGTATACGAAGAGCATGACTTGCTGTCATACACTGTACTCAGTCGCACTCACTGTCTTGTCGAAACAAGCCTTGCTCTGTTTCTTTCTTGTGCCCAATTTCACTGCGGCTGCTAGCTAAGCCGTTTTAACATTATCCACTAATTGCTCTACTGCTTTCTCGTGTGTGAGGGCTGTCACTTCGGGGCTGGTCAAGTCTAAACCTAATAAAAATTCTGTGCCTTTCATGAGGCGTCCGGTCATGAGGGTGTGTGGGGTGTAACCTGTAGAAGTTGAAACTGTATTACGCAAAAACATCAGCGCAAAAGGGAGGACTGAGTCCCAAGTGGTGTTGTTTTGCTGGACCACTTTTCTGAGGGTGGATTTTAGGGTCCGATTCATGCGCTCCACGATACCTCTCGACTGTGGGTGGTATGCTATGTGGAATTTTTGGGTGATGCCAAATATCGTGAGGACGTTCTGCATGACACGTCCCATAAAATGGGAACCTTGGTCGGATTCAATGCTGCGGGGAAGTCCCCATCTTGTAAAGATGTGGTGGGTCAAAATCTTGGCTGTGGTCTTTGCCGTGTTTGTTCTGGATGGGAATGCTTCCACCCATTTTGTAAACGTGTCTATCACAACGAGTACATATTTATAACCATTCCTGCAAGGGGGCAATGGTCCTATAAAATCAATCTGGAGGTTAGTCCAGGGGTCATTAATGGGTCGGGTGTGACTAAGCTCAGCCTTTTTGGCATATCTGTCCGGATTATTCTGGGCGCAGATAAGACAATTCTCGATGTAGTGATTTACATCGTCCTTTAAATTCGGCCACCAACAAAGCTGCTTGAGGTGGGCTTTAGTGGGATCGATTCCCTGATGTCCATGAACGTCATGGAATAAACAAATCAGTTGATTCCTGTCCTGTTCAGGAACCACATAAAGGGTGTCTTTTAACACCACACCATCATGTGTGGTCAGAGCATTTTTAAATCTCTCGTAGGGTGCTGGATAGTTTCCTTTTAAAATCTCCCTGAGATTGCTGTCCTGCTTCTGGGCCTCCACTAGATCCTCGATCCTAGTCTGTGAGACCTGAACTGCAGTCACTGGTGCGCTTTCGGGGGGTGTCCAAAAATATCCATGTCTGGAACTTGCTTTAGCCAGTGCGTCGGCTTTTACATTTCCGGGGGGGAGGAACGATGGTGACTTCGAACTTTGACTATACCAAAAGTCCTGTTCTGTGCTCTCTCTATAATGTGTCGGAGCAATGGGGCTGAGGGGAGTGGTTTCCCGTCTGCGGAAACAAATCCTCTTGCTTTCTACAGGGGTAGGAATTCCGTGAGGCTGTTGCAGACATAGAGGCTGTCCGAGTATATGTCTGCTGGGCTGGGGAAGGAATCTGGGTGTTCCACTATATATGCGATGGCCGCAAGTTCTGCTGCCTGCGCGCCTAAGTGGCCTGGAAGTTTTATTGCTATTTCTTCTAGGGCGCGTCCCTGCGCGTCCTCAACATATATACCGCAACCTGTTATGCGCTTCCCATCCAATATTGTGGAAGATCCATCCACATATATCCTTATGGGCTCACACGTGTCTGTGTGCTGGGGGCTCTGGGTTGAACTACCTATCTTTCTGGGGGGTGTTTTCGCAATAAAGGGCCTGTGTTGTGGTGTGGAAAGATAATTTCACATTCATGGGGGGTTCCGGGGTACTGTAGGTTGTCGGCTAAAAAAGTGTGGGTCTTTGTCCGTTTCACAGTGATGTCCCGTCCCTGCAAAGGAAGGGTCCATCTAGCTGCTCTAATCTGACTGACTGTACCGTCCTTGAGCCGTCCGTCCAGTAAAAGCTGGGTGGGGGGGTGTTCTGTGAGGATTGTGATGGGGTTCAGTCTGGTAATGTACGAAAAATACTGAACTGCCCAAAACACTGTGAGCAGGTGCCTCTCACAGGCTGAAAATTCCTGCTCCACAGCATCTAAAATTCTGGAGGCGTAATCTACGGGCCTTAACTGTTCGTGCCGTTCCTGGAGGAGCACGGCTGAAAGGGTGCGGTCTGTGGTCGCTACCTCTATAGCGTAAGGGGAAAGCGGGTCTGGAACTTGTAGTGCGAGGGCTGCTATGAGTGCCTGTTTTAAAGAGTCCACAGCATCCGTATGCTGCGGAAGCCATTCCCAGGGGGCTCCTTTCCTTAGGAGGGCTGCCTTGCTGGCGAAACCGTCAATGTGGTTTTGGCAGTAGCCAACCAGTCCTAAAAACGACCAGAGGGCTGAAACGTTCTGGGGAAGGGGCAATTTAGCAATCGAGTCAATCCTTTTATGCTCGATCTCGCGTTTACCATGTGTGATAATTGTTCCCAAATATCTCACCTTATCTTCCAAAATCTGGGCCTTTTTGGGGTTAACTTTACTACCAATTGAATGTAAAAGTTCCAGGAGTTTGGACAGAAGCTCAATGTGCTCTTCCTTGGTGTCTGTCTGCAGTAGTAGGTCGTCTACATACTGGACCAGACATTCGGGGCGAGAGAATTTGGCTAACCCATTTGCCAGCTGTCGGTGGAAAATGGAGGGGGAGTTGTGGAATCCTTGTGGAAGGCATGTCCATGTGTACTGCTGATTTTTAAAGGTGAAGGCAAATTTGTACTGGCACGCCTTTGCCAATGGAATGGACCAGAATCCATTACTGACATCCAAAACCGTAAAGAATTGGGAATTGAGTCCCTGCTTGAGCATGGTCTCGGGACTTGTTGCTACTGTGGGGGCTGCTGCAGGGGTGATTTTGTTGAGTTCCCGGTAATCGATGGTCAGTCGCCATGATCCATCGGGCTTTCTCACTGGCCAAATCAGGGCATTATTAGTGGAGGCTACTGATCTAAGTACACCCTGCTCTAATAAGCTGTTTATTACCTTCGCGATTTCTCCCTCTGCCTCTTGGGGAAATCCATACTGTTTTTGGGGTCCAGGGTCAGGTCCTGTGATCTGTACTGAACCAGTCATCCGGCCACAGTCGTGTTTGTGGGTCGCGAATGCTGTCCTGTTCTTTTGCAAAACTGCCCTAACCTGCTTGTCCGTGCTAAGCGTGGTCGGGTTCAACCAAAATCCGCCTACTGCGCTAATTTTGTTCGCGTATTCTCCTATGTTGAGCATTGCGGGGGCTCTTGCAGATTTTGCCATTTTCCAGATACACTGGTTGACTGGATCAAATGATAAGTTGTGGGAATTCATGAAATCGATTCCCAGAATGTGTTCTGCTGTGTGGGGCAGGTCAACTAAAACTACAGGGTGCTTGGTGATGATGTTGCCGATTTGAATGGGTACAGGGGCTGTGATGTGTCCCTGCTGTGAGTGGCCTGTAAAGCCGCTGAGGGTGATGGTGGCTGTAGTGGGCCATGTGTCTTTTTGAAACATGGTGGAGGAATTTATTGTGGTGCGGGACCCTCCTGTGTCCCATAGAAATTCGATGGGCTGTCCCCGAATTTTTGCTGCAACTACCGGTCGTCCGGACCTATCCCAAAGGGTGTCGCAGACCCAACTGGAGGAGTCCGTACACCGTCAGTTTGTTCCGGTCAGGTCCATCTGATCTGAACGGGCGCTAACGCTATGAATCGGCTCTGTCTTCTTCTTACTCATAGTGCCCGTCTGCTGGGCTCTCTGTGACTTTCTAGGGGCATTGCATTCCCTTGCAAAGTGTCCCAACTGTCCACAGTTGTAACATTCCTGTGACTTGGGTGGGGGGCTATTCTTTCCTTCATTCACCCATGCGGGGTTCTGGTATGTTGTAACTGCCTGTATATCTGCAGCGGCCTGCTTTTCCTCGGGATTTCTAACTGCGGGTTTGTTTCCAAGCACGGGACAATCTTTTCACTACCCACTTCACGTTATGAGCCTCCTCTGAGGGATCATAATTTGCGCACGCTTTCTGTCCTGTTTCTGTGGCATGGGAGATAAGGGTGCGGGTCCATTTGGCCATGTTGTCTGGGGACAAATGGGCACAGTCTAAGTCTCCAAAGACTGCTGCAAAGTGGATCCACAGGCGTCCAGCAAACGCTGTGGGGTGCTCGGCTTTCTTTTGCCTGCATTTGTTGAGACCATCTCCGGGGTCACCCCGGTTATACCCGATCGCATCCAGGATCGCGGTATGCATTTCTGCAAGGATGCCTCCTCCTACATTCTGTGGATCAGGAAGGGCTGCTGCGACTGAAGGATCTAAACTTAAAACTGGGCTTCACATGCTCTCGCTCATCCAGGCCGTACATGGTCGCCTGCTGCTTTACTCTGGCAAAGAAATGGTGGGGGTCTGAGGTGGGGAGGAACGGTGTGATCTTATCGCACGCGTCCCGTAATTGGGTCACTGTTAAGGGGGTGGAGTATAGAAATTCCGCATCGTCCGATGTGGCTGTGCGGTGGGAGGTGACTGGGTTCATTGGAGCCTGAACTATCTGCTCTGTGGGGGGTTGGGGTGCTTTCCTCTTTTGTGGCTTTCCCTGCGCACATGTTCCCTGAACATATCTCTGCGCTGTCTCATTTAATTCTTCCCAATCAGGGCCGTCTTCCTCATCTAATTTTGCTCCAAAGGTTTCCTGGAATCTTTTTTGAACTGAAATCAGAGATTGCAGCTCTGCAATCTGCTTCCGGCACTTTGCGTGGTCTAGTGAGCTTTGTCTTTGCTCCGTGGTGGCAGCATGGAGTGCTCTTAACGCTGCCTTTAGGTCACTGCACTGTCTCTGCAATGCTTCTACCTGCTTCTCTGTTTCTTCACGTACCAGGACTGCACGTTGCGTGTCCTGATAGGCCTTTTCATATTGGGACTGGAAGCTGCTTAAGTGCGCCAGACAAGACTGGTGTGCCCTTTTGGCATCCTCCACCTCTCCGTCTTTTGCTGCCAACTTCCTTCTCAATTCTAAGTTCTCTCTTTCTACCTCGCTTACATCGACCTTATTCATTCGATGTATGCCTTCTACCTCTTTCCGGAGCATCCTAACGACCTCCTCTGTGCCTCACAACTGTGCCAAGCAGAACACGATTGCCATCGGCTTGCGAGCTTTCCCAAAGCTCTTTTTATGGATCTCGCACAGGGTCTCCCACCAAGTATGTCCTATACTCCCGGGGCCTGATTCCTCATTGTCACAGAATTCGCTCCAAAGGGGCCATCCTTTCCCTTTGAGGTACTTCCTGATTTCTTCCTCCCAAATGGGACATTGTCCCACTCTACTGCTGCTGGTCGCTGCGACCGCAAATTCCTCTGGGTTCATGATGCGCTGCATTGCCTGCTTTCCTATCCGAATGCTGCTCTTCAGATTTGGGACAGGGGTATTAAGGCGGTGTTGCAAATAGGGGGAGGGCTTACGCTACTTTCCGAAATACAAACTCCCGACAGTTTTGCCGCAACAAAAAATCTATCAGTTTTACCTTATCGCCCTGTTAGTTACGCATGCGTACACACACTTCCAAATTATGAATATTGTTCAGAACTGCTTGAACGCTTGTGATTTTCTGTTCCCAATTGGATCTCTAATTCAAATTCTTGGGTTTTCCCGGAGTGGTTATGCCACTTCTAGATCAGGTCCCACCAGAGTCACCAAATAACGTTGCTAACTTTCCATTGGTTCAATTGCTCTGTTTTATTACCTTTGCTCTCGAGTCGCCAGGTATCTTTATGATGCCGCCATGAGGTTCAAGCCCGAGTAATGATCAATCACCCAATACACCGATTAGTAAGATTCAAATCAAAGCACATTTATTATACACAGTAATCGCTACTCATGCACAAATTCTACATCCAAGCTACTTCTACAACTAACAGGCCTATACTTAACTTCGGACTGGCCCACCAGGTCAGGGGAACAAATGGCCTTTCGTTCGGGTTCTGAGTCTGCGGGATTCGAAGTTGGTACGGATTGGTAGCTAGGAGCGCCTATCTCGTAGCGAGCATTGAATTAAGACTTACTTCTGTCGGTCGTCACTGCACCTGGTCACGGTCAATGTTGGTTCGTGTCGCTGGGTGACCCGGGCAGGACGAAGAGGTGAAGAGAGCGATTTAAACTTGGGGCTTAACTCTTATAGTCCCCAGGAGCTTCCCGCCTTTCGGGGCGGACCCTGTACCTGGTCCCAAGTGATTCGACTTTGTCCCAATCGCTTGGTTCGATTTCTCCAATACTGGAGCGGTTCCCTGATCGATGGGTGGTCTTGAGGTGCTCGTTCACCTCCTTTGTGTTGGCTCCTGCTGGCGCCAGGGAGTCTGGCTTTGCTTTGTGTGTCCCAAATGTTACTTATTGTTCCCGGGGATTGCTCATCAGTATGTCGATGGCTGCTACATTGTTATGCTGATGGTCGCTGGTATTGATGTTGTCTGGCCTTTTGCAGAGTTAAATACACAGCAAACCTGCGCCTGCTTGTTTCTGTCTATGTTGGCTGACTTTCCCATCAGCCTTCGCCGTTCGCCATTTTAAATCGGGTGTTGGCCAATTTAGGTGGCTACAACTGTACAATAAATTACATTTAATGGATGTATTGTTTTCTTTAATAAAATATGTTGAAATATTAATGTAGTGAGGAAAATGGAGACACGGAGGTACTCTTGGGGCAGCAGGAAAAAACCTGTCTGGAAAGGGTTAAACTTACATTCTCCAAGAACCTAATCAAATTAGCATAGTACAAGCCAGCATGCTACAGGTAACGCATCTTCCACTTCAGCGACAGGAACAAATAGGAAAGTGATCAGCCTGGCTCCGGCCTGTCTAGGGGAGACACTGTACAGCTAGCTATATGCAAATATCAAGGACATGGAGTAGTTACCACCCCATCAAGGACCGATTGTTTTGACACGGTCTTTTGCATTATAAAGCAGGTGGACAAGATGGACCTCTGAAATGATTAGGAGCAATGTATGTCAAACAGTGTATCCGCGTCATCTAATCGAGAATGATTGTAATCCCTGTCGGTACTGATAATTGGTTGCATGTACTATTTTAATCACTCGTATCACGTTGAATCATTTTGAATTACTCTGTAACGAGCTGAAACAGTATAAAGAGTTGCGCGCGCGGGGGCTTCGTTCAAGTAGAGCGACTTGTACCAAGCCGCAGTTAAAGCAGCCGAGTTTAGTTCTCCCGCATGCGTTTGGCATTAAAAGACGTTTTGTTAAAGTTTCATACGGTCTGAAGAACTTGACTCATTTAACTCTGCTAACAATTTATATCTATTCAAAATCAGAATGATTAAAATAAAAATGTCAAGATTGACTTGTTACAAAGTCTCAGAGAGTCAAAGTAATAATTTCTTTGAAAACATATACATTAAGCTTTATATAACTTTTGATCAATTTAAAACAAATAAAGAAAAAGTAAATAAAATGTGAAATGTGAGATCTCATAGAAACTGTACTAGTCAGGTATTCAACAAACTCATTATTCAAATTCAGAGAGATAGTAAAAGCAGGTAATACATTGGTTGTTTACTGGATGTTTGTTAAAGCAAATGTTCTGCAATGATCAGTATAAGCTATTTTCTTACCATTCTCAAACTGTGGTGTGGCGGAGGTCAACATTTATGAATGATTAAACATTTCAGATTCAAGGTTTACTAAAGTGTTTTAAAAGGAAAGCAGATATTTAGCAAAAAAACTTCTATCATAAGAGAACAAAGAAACTAGCAAATTAATGGCGGATTCCAAAAAATCAATTTTTATTTGTCTTGAACATGTAATGGAAATAAATTACTATTCGTATAATGACTTAGAATGTCGGAAATAGCTGAACTTTTCTCTTTGTCTTTCTTCAGTTTAATTAGTTCTGCCTCCATTTGATAGAATTTCCTTTGGCAGGCCATCAACCACACGACCTTTCCTCACAATCATTTAAATGTGGATCCCTGTGACCACTAATCAATTCCTACTAGCTTCCAGCATCTGCTTCGAGGATTACCCTAACTCGCCTCATTCAGGCGCAGACTTCCCATCACCTTAATTGTGACTAACTCATCCATAATTAGTTGTGGTAGTCACCACGAGTGGTATATTACATGTATTACGCCACTGCCCGTACATTAGAGGTACAAGGGTAAATCCCTGCCTGCTGGCTCCGCCCAGTAGGCGGCGTATAAATATGTGTGCTCTCCTGTGCTGCAGCCATTCTGGTTCCAGCTACAGGAGGCACAACATCTTTGCTCAATAAAGCCTCGATTATTCCACTACTCTCGTCTTTGTGGTAATTGATAGTGCATCAATTTATTGAGCAAAGTTTGTAAAAAAAAACAAAAAATGATGGATCTCCGCAACAAGCCTGATCGCCTGCAGCTGAGCCCTCAAGCAGCAACGCTACGTCCGTCTTTGACCACTGGCTAGCCTGCTTCGAAAGCTACCTCAGAACAGCCGCTGAGGAACTCTCAGACTCGCAGAAGCTCCAAGTCCTCTATTCACGGGTGAGCCCTGACATTCTTCCTCTCATCCGGGATGCGCCCACTTACTCTGAAGCGATGGAGCTCCTGAAGGGACATTACGTTCGACCAGTCAATTAAGTATACGCCAGCCACCTTCTGGCCACGAGATAGCAACTCCCCGGGGAGTCTCTGGCCGATTTCTGGTGTGGCCCTGCACACCCTAGGTAGGAACTGTGACTGCCAGGCAGTTTCAGCAGTCCAGCACACCAAAATTTTAGTTTGAGATGCTTACGTTACGGGCATGGAGTCCGAGTACGTCCGCCATCGGCTACTGGAAGGGGGCACGCTTGATCTTGCGGGAACTAGGCAGCTCGCTAACTCGTTAGAAGTGGCCTCCCGTAATGTTCAATCCTACGCCCCTGACCGCGCGGCACCCTCGTGGGCCCCACCAAATGCTGACTCAGCTCACCGCAAGCCTGCGCCGCGTGGCAGCCAGCCAACTCTGGGCGGCCCAAGTGCTAGTTTTGCGGGCAAAACAAACACCCCAGGCAGTGCTGCCCGGCGCGGAGCGCAACCTGCAACGGGTGTGGGAAGAAGGGACACTTTGTTTCTGTTTGCCAGGCCCGGTCGGTCGCCGCTGTTTCCAGGCCCAGCGTTCCTACACCCCCCCCATGTGCGACCCACGGGTGCCGCCATTTTCCCCTTCGCAAGCCACGTGTGGCACATGGGCACCGCCATCTTCCTCACCACAAGCCACGTGCGGCCCATGGGTGCCATCATCTTTGATGCCGCCCGCCATGTGCGCCCCGTCGGCGCCGCCATCTTCGGCGCCATTTTGGACGGCGCCTCAGGACCCCTGTTCGTCTGGCCGTTCATCGCCTGCCGTAACGTCCACCACTGCTGACCAGCCCGGGAACTCCCAGCATCTGCCGCAGCTCGCCTCTATCACCCTAGATCAGTCCCGGCCCCGCAACCTCACAACCGCGACGACGACGGTGAACATCGGTGGGCACGAGACGACCTGCCTTTTTGACTCCGGGAGCACAGAGAACTTCATCCACCCCACTACGGTAAGGCGCTGCTCCCTCCCGGTACACCCCGTCACCCAGAAAATCTCCCTGTCCTCAGGATCCCATTCCGTGGAAATCCGGGGGCACTGCATCGCGACCAGCAGCATCCAAGGCGTAGAGTTAAGCAACTTCCGGCTCTCCGTCCTCCCCCACCTCTGCACTGCCCTGTTATTCGGCCTGGATTTTCAGTGCCATCTCCAAACTCTAACCTTAAAATTCGGCGGACCCCTACCCCCCCTCACCGTCTGTGGCCTCACGACCCTTAAGGTCGATCCACCTTCCCTGTTTGCGAACCTCACCCCGGACTGCAAACCCATCGCCACTAGGAGCAGACGGCACAGTGCCCAGGACAGGACCTTCATCAGGTCGGAGGTCCAACGGCTTCTGCAGGAGGGGGTCATCGAGGCCAGCAACAGCCCCTGGAGAGCTCAAGTGGTAGTAGTGAAGACTGGGGTGAAGCACAGGATTTAGAATTTACATAGAATTTACAGTGCAGAAGGAGGCCATACGGCCTATCAAGTCTGCACCCGCTCTTGGAAAGAGCACCCTACCCAAGGTCAACACCTCCCCCCTATCCCCATAACCCAGCAACCCCACCCAACACTAAGGGCAATTTTGGACACTAAGGGCAATTTATCATGGCCAATCCACCTAACCTGCACATCTTTGGACTGTGGGAGGAAACAGGAGCACCCGGAGGAAACCCACGCAGACACGGGGAGGATGTGCAGACTCCGCACAGACAGTGACCCAAGCCGGAATTGAACCTGGGACCCTGGAGCTGTGAAGCAATTGTGCTATGCACAATGCTACCGTGCTGCCCATCAACTGGTCATCGACTACAGTCAGACCATCAATCGGTACACGCAGCCTGACGCGTACTCCCTCCCACGCATATCTGACATGGTCAATCAGATTGCGCAGTATCATGTCTTTAATAATAATTAATAATAATCACTTATTGTCACGAGTAGGCTTCAATCAAGTTACTAGTCGCCACATTCCGGCGCCTGTTCGGGGAGGCTGGTACGGGAATTGAACCCGCGCTGCTGGCATTGTTCTGTATTACAAGCCAGCGATTTAGCACACTGTGCTGAGCCAGCCCCACAGTGGACCTGAAGTCTGCCTACCACCAGCTCCCCATCCGCCCGGAGGACCGCCAACACACTGCTTTCGAAGCAGATGGCCGCCTCTATCACTTCCTTAGGGTTCCAATCGGTGTCACTAATGGGGTCTCGGTCTTCCAGCGAGAGATGGACCGAATGGTTTACCGGCACGGACTGCGGGCCACCTTCCTGTACCTAGATAACGTCACCATCTGCGGCCACGATCAGCAGGACCACAACGCAAGCCTCCAAAAATTCCTCCAGACCGCCAAACTCCTTAACCTCACAGACAATAAGGAGAAATACGTGTTCCGCACCAACCTCTTAGCCATCCTTGGCTATGTCGTGGTAAATGGAGTCCTAGGGCCCGACCCCGACTGCATGCACCTCCTCATGGAACTCCCACTCCCCACTGCCCCAAGGCCCTGAAACGATGCCTGGGGTTTTTCTCCTATTACGCCCAGTGGGTCCTTAATTATGTGGACAAGGCCCGCCCACTCACTCAGTCGACAGTATTCCCCCTGGCGGCTGAGGCCTGCCAGGCCTTCAACCGCATCAAGGCAGACATCGCCAAGGCCACGATGCACGCGATCGACGAGTCCCTCCCCTTCCAGGTGGAGAGCGATGCATCGGACGTAGCTCTGGCCACCACCCTCAACCAGGCGGACAGGCCCGTGGCCTTCTTTTCCCGCACCCTCTATGTCTCCGAAATTCGGCACTCCTCTGTCGAAAAGGAGGCCCAAGCCATTGTGGAAGCTGTGCGACATTGGAGGCATTACCTGGCCGGCAGGAGGTTCACTCTCCTCACTAACCAACGGTTGATTGCCTTCATGTTCAATAATACATAGCGGGGCAAGATCAAAAATGACAAGATCTTGAGGCGGAGGATCAAGCTCTCCACCTATAATTATGAGATTTTGTTTCGCCCGGGGAAGCTCAACGAGCCCCCTGTTGTCCTATCCCGCGGTACATGCGCCAGCGCACAAGTGGACCGACTCCGGGCTCTCCACTATGACCTCTGCTACCCGGGGGTCACCCGGTTCTTCCATTTCATCAAGGCCCGCAACCTGCCCTACTCCATTGAGGAGGTCAGGGCCGTCACTGGATGGGCAACAGTCCGGTTATCAGGAAGGCCAAGGAGGATGGCACTAATTTGCCAGCTGCGAATTCAAGTTGATTGTCACAAAAGTTGTCTACGTAATGCTCATAATTTCATCCCAAAGGTGCTGTTTTGGTACCAAAAAGACTTTCTAAATGGTGAAAAGCTAGAAACAGTGAAGATCTTGGGAGCACGTAGGTTATTAAAATGGTACAGAAAACAATCAAAAAAGCAAATGCAATGGTGGCCTTTTATTCTAGAAGGTTAGAACATAAGGGGCGCGTTTCTCCACTCCCGCGCCGGTTGGGAGAATCCCGCGACTCACCCAAGCGGCGAGAACAGCCCCGTCGAGTTCCGCGCGGCGCAGGCCGGAGAATCGCCCGAGACACCCAAAATTGTGATTCTCCGGCACCCCTGCTATTCTCAGGCCCGGATGGGCCGAGCGGCCTGCCCAAAAAGGAGGGTTCCCCCCGGCACCGTCCACACCTGGTCGCTGCCGGCGGGAACAGCGCGGGAATGCTGCGGGGGGGGGGGGGGGGCGAGGGGGTATCCTGCACCGGGGGGGTCCTCAAATGGGGTCTGGCTAGCGATCGGTGCCCACCGATCGTCGGGCCGTCCTCTCTGAAGGAGGACCTCCTTTCTTCCGCAGCCCCGAAGATCCGTCTGACATCTTCTTGCAGGGTGGACTCGGAGAGGACGGCAACCACGCATGCGCGGGTGGCGCCAGTTATGCGGCGCCGGATGCGTCATGTATGCAGTGCCACCTTTACGCGCCGCCAAGGCCTGGTGCGTGTAAATGACGCGCCGCCACTCCTAGCCCATTATCGGGCCCTGAATTGGTCGGGATAGGGGCCGTTTCGCGCCGTCGTGAACCTCGACGGCATACACAGCAGCGCGAACACTCTGCCTCCATTTCGGAGAATCCCGCCCAAGGTGTTGAAGTTATGCCTCAGTTGTACAAAGCCCTGGTTAGAATAAACCTGGGCATCAAATCTTAGGAAGAATATATTAGCCTTAGAAGGAGCACAATATAGATTTATCATATGATATCTGAATTCCAAGAGTTAAATTAAAACGTGCTGGAACCTGTGGACTAGCATATCTCACTGTCAAACCAGCACTTAGGAGGTTGGATGTCTTGCCCCTGTGGAAGAGACTATCTGTATGCCCCCTGGGGACGTACCCTCTTAATCTGAGGTCCCAAGTATTCCTAAGATGGGGAATAATCCTATAGTAGATGTAAGAACATAGAACATAGAACATACAGTGCAGAAGGAGGCCATTCAGCCCATCGAGTCTGCACCGACCCATTTAAGCCCTCACTTCCACCCGATCCCCGTAACCCAATAACCCCTCCTAACCTTTTGTTCACTAAGGGCAATTTAGCATGGCCAATCCACCTAACCTGCACATCTTTGGACTGTGGGAGGAAACCGGAGCACCCGGAGGAAACCCACGCACACACGGGGAGAACGTGCAGACTCCGCACAGACAGTGACCCAAGCCGGGAATCGAACCTGGGACCCTGGCGCTGTGAAGCCACAGTGCTATCCACTTGTACTACCGTGCTGCCCTTTTTTTTTCAAAGCAAAATGCATAAGGAGACAGCTGGCACAAAATAGACACCCACCAGATAGATTCTCATGGTAACGGAGAGTCAGCTTTGTGTATCTCCTGGAAACTGTTTTTCCTGTCGCTGTAAAGAGTTTTGCTCCTTTTGCATGTGTGGTTCTTTTGGAATTATATAAATACCGGGGATGTTTGCTTCAGAGGAAGTTTTAAAGTAAAGGGGGAGGGGTTATTATGCATTATAATTGGTGTATATTATGTTCGTTTAATAGGTGAGCCGCGTTAACACTGGTGACATCATCAGTCAGGTGCACTAGTTAGATGTGACAATAGGCCCAGTCTTGTATTTAAGCCTGTGAGAGTGTACAGCATATAATAATAAACGTACCCATTCAGTTACAGCAATCCTCGAGTTGTGCGTTCTTTGTTTCGGACTGGGGCCTAGTAAATGGCCCAGTACGTAACACCCTTATTTGCCAGCAGCCAAAGCAGCCTCACACTCTCACACCATCCATATCAGCCTTCTGGTTGTTGTTGCATCTGGTTCACGACCATTTCCTCCTGGTTTATCTCTTCACCCCCACCCCCCACCTCACCCCACCACCACTACTAAGTCTCTAAAATATTGGGTAAACTGGTCCATGTAGCCTCCAGAAAGTGAGATGTGGACAAAAGCAAGCAAAGGTATGTGCGCCACTGTATGGCCCTTTCCTTCTATTATGCTTGTGGGCCAATGGAGATCGCACTGTTCTGCAATGACCACACACTGTTCTCCGCCCATCTCATTCCTACTCCCACCTCGACCTAAGTCTTCCCTTTGTTACATCGATGTCCCTCACCTTTTCCACACAGGTGCTGCCAGCTATCATTCTCCACCTCCCTCAGTCACCTTCGACGTTCATTCCATCACTCTTACACTACCTTCGGTAACCCTCCCACCACCAGTTCAGAACAACTGCCAGTTACCCTGAATCTTCCATCCAATACCTTTGACCCATGACAATAATTTGAACAAGAGCAAGCAAATCATTCCCGGTGCCCCAGCCAATAATGATCCCTTAATCACTGAAACAATTTGGGGGAATTTTACGGAGGGGACATGGGTATCGTTCACCAACTGGAGTGCTGGGGAAAGAACCACATTGCCTCCCATGGGAAGGCCCACTAAATTACAAACCAATCAGCCAATAACACCCCAACACCCCATCTGATTAAATCTCCCCTTGCCTCCAAAACACCATGGGAAAGGGCATAAAATACCCCCCATTATCTGGTCACAAATCACATTGCTGTTTGCAGGAGTTTCTTCAGTGCAAATTTGTATTTCCTACATTACAACAATTATTGCATTTCAAATAGCATTTCATCGGCTGTAAAGCATTTTGCGATATCTGGTGGGCAAGAATGGCTCTATTGAAGTGCAGATCTTTCTTTTTTATCTGGCTCTGTGGGCTCTAGAGGAGGAACAGTGGGAACAGAAGAGATACGCAGGGCAGCTACAGTTCTATCTCATAAACCTAAGATGTAGTCACCATCCATATATACAAGCCAAAAATTGTACTTTGATAAGTTCAAAGATATCTGCATGCAGAGCAGAGATTAAGGGGGAAAGGTTTGTGTCCCTCCCATGGAAAATTTGGTGTAGGGTGACATTTAATCATGAGGTAGGGTAGCAGGAGGGGACCTTACCAACTCCCATCTCCACATCAATTAAAGTTGTGGTGGGAAGGCCCATGGTTGGCCTTCTTGCCCTGCTTCTAATTAAGTTCCTTAAGAGGGCAATGAATGCCCTCATCCTGTCACAGCTGAAATGAACCCAGAAGCAGAAAGGAGACTCACTATGTGGCGAGTGTGATAAGCAAACCCGCTCCTCCAGGGGTGGGGTGGGGTGGTGGAGAGGGAAGGGGCGATGTTGGGGAAATGGCAGATGGGTCCCTTGTTAAAAAGTACTCAATACCTTATCAAGGGAGCCACGTGCTCCCCCACCACTCAGCTTTTGATGCCAAATCCATTGCAACCCTTCCCCCATGGCTTCTACTCCATGATACCCTTCTAGCATCACTCACCTCTGCAACGGTTCCTCCTTGATCTGAAGCCTCGAATAACTGTAGTACCGGCTGCAGCCCTAGCCTCCCGCAAGTATATATATCTCCTGTCTATATCAACATAACTTAATCCCAGCAGTTCCTCCTTCCAGTCATTCCTATAATCCTCCAACATTTGCTCTCTCCCAGATGCCCATGGATGCTGTATTATGCCAGCAGCTATCGTTATTCTGTCTGCACCTAGGCTGATCTATGTCCTTGCAAAGACTACAGCCTCTGTCAATATTGCAGGGGATCATGTAGCCTCCTCACTGATGTGACGGCACCATAATCTCCTGCTGACGGATTGTGCTCAAATTTATTCCGTATTTCCTGAAGCCTTGTCTTCCCAATTATCCCAAACGCAGATGCATTTGTCATTGTCGCAAAGTGTTTGTTTATGGTTTATCAGTGAATGGATTAAAAAATATATATACATGGGTGCCTCACACGTGATTAAGGAAGCATTACACACTGGTCATAATCCCCAGTGAACTAGTAGGCCACGGTGGCACAGTGGTTAGCACTGCTACCTCATGGCGGTGAGGAAATTGGTTTGATCTTGGCCTCGGGTCACTGTCCTTGCGGAGTTTGCACATTCTCCCCGTGTCTACGTGGGTCTCGTCTCCACACCCAACAAGATGTGCAGGGTAGGTGAATTGGCCACACTAAATTGCCCCTTAATTGGAAACAAATAATTGGGTACTCTAAATTTATAAAAAACAAAACAAAACAAAAAATCCCCAGTGAACTTAAATTGGACTAACATTTAGAAGGCATGTATGTGTTCCCTCCCTACTAAAAGTGGTATTTCAATGTCCACTATAATTTTTAGAATCCAAAGAATTAGCAGTCACAATGGTACCGAAGTAGCATTTTTCCACTTTAAAATTCATAATGAAGTCAGATGAAGATGACTCTAACATGGTACATTTTGGTCTTTTAAAGACATGGGTTTCTTAAGTATAATAGATAATAGTTCTTGCAAATTCCAACTCTCACCCAAACAGAAGAAGCAATACTTTCACTTGAAAGAGGCATTTACTGAAGTATTTCTACCATATCTCACACTATTTCACAACATTCTTACACACAAAAGAAGCAAGCTCAATTGAGACTCTACATAATGTAAATAATAAGGGATCATTTGCAAGACAAAATAGTTTAATTTTAATTTTGATGAATAAATGAAAACAGAGAAAATGTTTTTAGAGTGATAAGGCTTAGTACAGAGGAAAAAATTGTATTACGTAACATTTGCATCACCAAAAATATTTCTGCCATGTACAAGATATGTAGGCTTATTTTGAATCATATACTTCCATCTTTGTTTCAAACACACCAGTGGACTCCATTATGCAGGACAGGTAAGGGGTTGAACTCCCTGGAGCTCGACTGCTTTGCTGAAGTCGATTTCTAGAGTCTGCGTTGCCTTTGTTAGTTTTAGGTTACGGATGCAACCCTTGAAAGGTGTATTAATGGTCAATGCTAACTGCTTCATGTCATCTGAAATGGATTTAAAAACACGTTATTTGGTATGTATGCAAGAAAGACACTGCAGAAAACAACTTGCCATGATTAAGGCAAACAAAAGCAAAGTGAATTTTATGGAAATCTGACAATGAACAATACACATATATATGCAAAGTGCTGGAAGCAGGTTAGTCAACTTCTGTGGAGGGAACAGAGAAGTTAATATTTCACATTTGAACCCTTCAGCAGATCAATCGGCAAGCTGGTGAAATTGTTTGTTATTATTATTACTCCTTTATTTGCCTTCTTTTCTACTTTATTTATGTTATGCAGTATAATACATTATGGGGAATCTAAATCACCACGAACAGTGTTTGAATGACTGATCAATTTGTCTCCCAGTATATAGCATTGTCATTCACCATTAATTATTGGGTATTATACAGATATCTTTAATATAATCTGCCATTAACTTTGATGACATGAAATACTTGTCAATTCATTAGCCACAGAACCTTGTCCAGATCCTCTGGAATTTCCCGATTCAGTCAAAGCAAACATTTGGGCATAAAAGCAAATTACTATGGCTGTTGGAATCTGAAACAAAAACAATATATGCTGGACAATCTCAGCAGGTCTGACACCATCTGTGGAGGGATAATGAGCTAATGTTTCAAGTCTGGATGACTCTTTGTCAAAGCATTTGGGCATCAACTTGTAGGTTTTTGATGGCTGACTGGCCGCTAATTGCTAAATCTGGGACATGATCTGCTCAAGTAATCAATACACCACAATGCAATCCCTTTCGTATGAGATAGCCCGTTTTGGCTGTACTACTTGAAGCTATACAACAAGTATTCATCCTATAGTTATGTATAAAAGGAAGATTCATTACTCTATCTAGGGCTAATACAAGAGGTTTGATAACATGGAACCCAAAAATGCAGTGCCCAGAGATGTATTATAACTTAGTTATGAATTTGTCCTTCTGACGGTACTCCTTAAATATCATAGAATCCCCACAGTGCGGAAGGAGACCATTTAGCCCATCGAGTCTACACCAACCCTCCGAAAGAGCACCCCACACAGGCCCACTCCCCTGCCCTACGCCCGTTACACCAGCTAACCTTTTCGACACTAAGGGACAATTTTGCATGGCCAATCCACCTAACCTGTACATCATTGGGCTTTGGGAGGAAACCGGAGCACCCAAAGGAAACCCGTGCAGACACGGGGAGAACATACAAATTCCACGCAGTCACACGAGGTCGGAATCGAACCCGGGTCCCAGGTGCGGTGAGGCAGCAGTGCTAACCACTGTGCCACCCAAGACTAGAAAAGTTATGGTACAGATGAAATCCTGCCATACATTCAATCAATTTTCTCCCCTTCTCTTTAGTCTAAAAGGTTATTTTACCAAGCTGACTGCAATTCAAATGACATGACTTGTATGTGTGTGGAAATTGGAAAATTGGAATTGAAATTTAGGCTGAAATGGAAAGGGACAAGAATACATGAAGATTCAGGCACTTAACTGGCTGTCAGTGGGCTTTCCCTGAGATCCAGGATGAAAAGCCCACTATGCTTGCGAACTGTGAGCTCTTTTGCTCACAGCATCACCAGGGAGACAGTGGCTGCTGTCAGAATCACAGTTCCCAAAGCCCCTGGACTGAAGAGCAATCCAAGTCATGGCAGGAAGTGTTTTATGGGGTGGGAGTCACATAGAAAGGGGAAGAGGACAGGGTTTCCTGGTGATGCTGTGGGCAAAAGAGCACGCAAGGACAGGGTTTGGCTCTTGCCTTCCCTGACCCTACGCTGCCACCCCCTCCCCTCCCCCCCACTTGTTTTACTTGTCACACATGCAACATGGTGACAGGCCCACCTTCAGCTGGCTATACCAGTGGCAGTGGGGCAAAGTCCTTAATTGGTCATTTAACGGCCTCAATTGATGATTGAGTGGGAAGTCCCAGTATGGGACCCAGAATGGAAACTAGCTTCAGACTAAATATTGACGGAGGCAGAATGGCAGGTAATGGCCTGCATATCCCACTCCTGCCTAATCAAATACTGTTCTTTTCTGAAAAAAATAAGTATGAATCATTTGAAGAATTTAATCGTATCTCATGAGGGGGACATAAAAACAAGCTTAGTCATAGGGCAGGATTTTTCAGTCCCGCCATTGTCTACAGGGTTTTGCATGCCTCTCCCCCTCTGCTGCTGGGGAATGCGTTTGATAAAAACCAGAATCCTCCAGCCTCACCCCATCCCAACCTAACCCATGTATTTAAGATTTTGACAAGGGATGCAGGAAGGAATGGGAGGAATAACTTATTTTACCCTGTAACCTGAAACTCAGAAGCCTATGTCCTTTCATTGATCCCTCAGTTTGATAATAACGCTAGAGTGGGGGATATGCTGGGCCATGAAGATACAGATTGCGGTTGTGTACAATTCTGTTGCTGCTGACGGCCCACATTGGCCCGGCTTTGAGTTGCTAGATATGTTCAAAATCTATTGTGGTAGTAGTGCCATACAGCAAAGTGGAGGGTATTTTCAACGTGAAGACAGGACTTAGTTTCCAAAAGGAATGTGGGTAGTCATTCCCTTTAATACTTTCATGGAAATCTGCGACAGGTAGATTGGTGAGGACAAGATCAAGTAGTTTTTTCCCTGTTATTCCTTCACCATCTGTCTCAGACCCAGTCTAGCAGCTATGTCCTTCGGATTCAGCCAGGTTGTTTAGTAGGGGTACTACTAAGTCACTCTTGGTGATGGACATTGAAATCCCCTACCCAGAGTACATTCTCTGCCCTAGCCACCCTCAGTGCTTCTTCTATATGGATGAATATTGATTCATAAGCTGATTGCATGAGATGCCAAGCCACCAGATGATAATAAGGAGAACTTTGCATGGTCGACAAGGCTGGTTTAGCCGCGGTTTTTTCCAATGCCTACGTCTATGCTGGATGCTCTGTTCAGGTTAATTCCCTTTAATAGTTTGATACAACTGCATAGTGTTCTGGGTCATTTCAGTGGGCATTTAATAGTCACATTGCTGTATGTCACATGTTGGCCAGACCAGGTAGGGATGGCAAATTTCCTTCCCTAAAGGATATTAGTGAACCAGATGGGTTGTTACGACAATCAGCAATAGTTTCCTGGTCATTGTTACCCAGACCAGCTTTTTAATTCCAGATATATTAATTGTGGGGGTTGAACCCATGTTCCCAGAGCAGGAAATTAGCCTGTGTCTCTGAATCACTGGTCTGGTGATATTACTACTATGACACCACCTTCACAAGATTTTGTTATGATTATAGTTCTCTTTCAACTTTAATTTTAAACAGAACAATGTGTATTAACTAAAGACTTTTTAAAATTTCAAAATAATTATGGATGAGAAAGACTTTTCGGCCCATTCATCCAGACCCCAGTGCAGTATTCAATAATTTGTGAAATGATCCCTGCATTTTGCCTCCATTGCTTTACGAAGGAGTTTATATCATGTATTTATTACTATTTGTGTGAAGAATAACATGCTAGTATCAGTCCTAACCTTGGTTAACTTATTTAAAGTGTTTCTTAAATTTGTAGTTTAAAGTAATTTTTGTCAAAATATGCACCCATGCACATCATGAGGTAAAAGCAGGCAGTGACAGACACCCAGGTGAGCCAATCAACATACAGAACAGAACACAACTAATCACCAGACAGAACACCAGAGGGGGGCTTCCAACTATAAAACACATGAGGCATCAGCACTCTGCCTCGTTCCACTGGTGACAACTGTAGTGACAGTCAGGGTGTACATATCATTCAACACCTTCTACCTGTGGATCAGAGCTAGCCTGGTCTAGACAGTTAATGTTAATTTACTTAGAGTAGTAGAGAGTCAACCCACCGGCAGCTGTGTGCTTCGTTACTGAAGTCCAATAAATCTTATTGAACCAACGCCTACGTTTGGTGTATGCTCGATCATTTAACTGCATCATGTTGCAGTCTGTGTTACCCCAGGGTGAATAACATGACAATTTTCTTAATCACTTTTGTGTTACATATCCATGATGAGATCAGTTACTAATCAGTTTCTACATACCTGGATACCCTCCAACAAAGATTGGATCATTGGTGTCAGTTGCAGTGGAGGTTACACTTGGGCTTCTGCTCTCTACTTTCTCTCCATCAACTATCAGCTCCAAACGGTATTTAATTTTATTGACCACAACATTGTGCCATTGTCCTTGACACAACCCATTGAAGTGTGGAGGCTCAAAGACAACTGCAAATATGCCAGCTCCATTGTCTACATAAACAAATATCTGCATTGAAACATGAAAAGAAAAAGAATCAACAAAGCATTGATGAGATCTTTTTGAAAGTCACTAACACGATGGAATCCATTGAATCCCTACAGTGCAGAAGGAGGCCATTTGACCCATCGAGTTTGCAATGAACCTCTGAAAGAACACTCTGCCTAGGCCCACTCCCCTAGGCCTATTACCGTAACCCCACCTAACCTAAACATCTAGGTGACACGAAGGGGTAATTGTTTAGCATGACCAATCCATCTTTGGGCTGTGGGAGGAAACCAGAGCACCAGAGGAAACCCACGCAGACACGGGGAGAATGTGCAAACTCCACACAGACAGTCATCCAAGGCGGGAATTGAACCCAGATCCCTGGCACTGTGAGGTACCAGTGCTAACCACTGTGCCACCATGTCGTCCCATCATTTAAAAAATATATTTTGAGTACTTCTATTGTAATAATTAAACATTCCCCACAATGTTCCCTAATAGGCGTGGCACGGTAGTTCAGTGGTTAGCATTGTTGCTTCACAGCGCCAGGGACCCGGGTTTGTTTCTCGGCTTGGGTCACTGTCTGTGCGGAGTCTGCATGTTCTCCCCATCCTGCATGGGTTCCCTCCGGGTGCTCCGGTTTCCTCCCACAATTCCCGAAAGACGTGCTTATTAGGTGAATTGGACATTCTGAATTCTCCCTCAGTGTACCCGAACAGGCGCCAAAGTGTGGTGACTAGGGGATTTTCACAGTAACTTCATTGCAGTATTAATGTAAGCCTATTTCTGACACTAATAAATATTATAGGTTATGGGGTGCATCAATATAGTCCTCCTTGTCAAAAAACAATGAATCAAAGCACTTTACATTATGATTATAACTTACTTTTCCACCGACTAATTCAATGCCCAGTCCATCCACTCTCTGACTGCTGATTCCCAGTAAAACAGCATCTCTTTGAGCAGTCCGGAAATCAAACTCAATTCGCAAATCTGTTCCAACCCTGTAACGTGCAACTGAAATGATACAAGAAAGCATTCAGTCGTAAGAGACTCAGCATGCTGTAAGTTAGCATGGAGCAATCAATCAAACTAATGCTGCTAACATGTGTATCATAGACAAATATTAATTGCTGACAAGTGGATAAGCTTCTAAAAGTAGATTGTACATTGAACTAACTATAAACTGGCATATATAAAAGACACTGGAGCCAAAGCAAGATAAGTTATTCTTAACTTTGGGTTATTTGTAAGTCCATATGGAAAAGGTTTGGGCTAGGTGCTTCAAAAGGGCAGTTGTACATTAGAGAGCGATCAGAATAGAGCATCAGGATGATACAGAAATTATGGGGTGCTTTCCTTTTTATTGTACTTCTATCTCAAACTTGATCACAAATCTCTATCAGGGGCCGGAATTGTTTGTGGAGGTACGGTCCCACCCACTGGCTGAAAGGTCAGAGGTGAGAGGGCCTCCACTGGGACAGGAAACCACAACCGTATTTTACAGCCCTTAGACCTGAGGTTGTGGCTTCCACCAGTATGTGGGAGACTGTCGCATTTTCAGTAGCTGTCCCACAATGAGTTGCAGTATTTCAGTATTAGAAACACTGGGTGGGGGTTGGTTGTGGTGCGGGAGGGATAATTGGGAGACCTGAGACTGGGAGGGAACAATCAGAAGTGGACCTTTCCATTGGAATGGGCACATCCGTTGGCATAGGGTGCCAACCAGAGAGTCCCCCCTCCCTAGTCTACAGCCAGGTCACTAGAGTTTACCTGGCAGCCTAATCTTGCCTGTGACGTGGACATTCCCACTGGGTCTAAGACCAGTTGTATTGCTTGGAAGCCTTTATGTGGCCCTTAATTGTACACTTGGGGACCTCGATTGGCTAAAGGGTAGGATGCGGGCTGCCCCACACCTCCAACCACGCACATCCCACCTCCACCCCAAGATAAAATTCCAAGAAATTCTGGAAGGGAACAGTTATGGCGCTATCCACCATGCCACAAGAGGGCTGGTTTAGCTCAGTGGGCTGGACAGCTGGTTTGTGATGCAGAACAAGGCCAGTAACGCGGGTTCAATTCCCCACCCAGCTGAGAATTCTGAATTCTCCCTTTGTGTACCTGAACAGGCGCCGGTATGTGACGACTAGGGGCTTTTCACAGTAACTTTGTTGCAGTGTTAATGTAAGCCTACTTGTGACAATAAAGATTATTTTTTTAAAAAGATCTTACATACGACTCCTGCTAGTCTGCATCTGAAAGTTGGTAATGTGGTCCTGGCACAGAAACACTGGAAACACTGAACCTTATACAGAACATGCAACACAAAAACAGTATCGGTGGGATTCTCCAGTCGCAGATGGCGAAATCGTGTTCGGACAGAGAATCCCCGTTTGTGTTAAAATCTGGGGTGGCGCAGCTTTTGCGGTGCTCCGCCCTCTCAAAACCGGCGTACTCATGGAGTACACTGCACACCGTACGGACGGCCTCAGGACATCACCGGAGGCCCTCTCCAGATGCTCCGCCCCCGATGGGCTGAGTTCCCGACAGCGTGGAACACTTATCCTTTTTTTCTCCGTGAACCCGGTGTGGCAGCTGCAGACTGAGTCCAAGACCGCCACAATCGGCGGGGATGGGGTGGGCGTTCCGCAGGCAGGGGAGCCTTCATTGGGGGCTGGGGGGGAACTGATGGGGAGTGGTCCAGGGATGGCGAGGCTGGATACAGGGGGGTCCGCATGCAGCCGGTGCCATGTTGCACAGCGCGGCTGCCACAGGCCGCCGCCATGCGCTTGTGCAGCCACAGACCAGGCAATTTTCCGGCCGTATCCGTAGGTAAAGCCGGGGGCTTTACGTTGCGCAGCTGCTAGCCCCCCACCAGATGGTGGATTGTTGCGCCAATTTTTGTGGCATAAAACGCCACTATTGCCACACCGGCGTCAGCACTTAGTCTGCAAATCAAAAAATGCAGCCCTATGTTCAGCCCAGTGAGTCCAATATTTGCAGCGCATCCTTCCTTGCCTAAATCTTGTCGTCCGTGCTTCAGCATATGCTTATCCAGCTACTGCTTAAATGCATCAACACTATTCACCTCAACTATTCCATGTGGTAGTGAGTTTCACATTCTAGTGTGCCTGGATGAAGAAGTCCATTTTTAAAAAAGATTACTGACTTATATTGATAGTCTCATTTTCATTGTGTCTGCATGATGCATTGTGGATAGCACAATTGCTTCACAGCTCCAGGGTCCCAGGTTCGATTCCGGCTTGGTCACTGTCTGTGCGGAGTCTGCACATCCTCCCCGTGTGTGCGTGGGTTTCCTCTGGGTGCTCCGGTTTCCTCCCACAGTCCAAAGATGTGCAGGTCAGATGGATTGGCCATGATAAATTGCCCTTAGTGTCCAAAATTGCCCTTAGTGTTGGGTGGGGTTACTGGGTTATGGGGATAGGGTGGAGGTGTTGACCTTGGGTAGGGTGCTCTTTCCAAGAGCCGGTGCAGGCTTGATAGGCCAAATGGTCTCCTTCTGCACTGTAAAATCTCTGAAAAAAAGACTTTTATTGGTTACTCCTCAGCATTCTTTTTCAAGAAAGAAAAGAATCTTTCTTCATTCATGTGTTATCATTCAGCAATATGTGCCCCTGCATCATGGGCCAAGTTAAATTAGTTGGGGAGAACTGTTGTATTCATTTAAAGATGGGAGCAAAAATGGTAATATTTTATTTTGCCATGCTTAATAGGCACATGTTCAGATACTTTGATTTCAGGCACCTCAGTGAATGTTGATTGTGCTGGGGCCTTTAGTCCATACCCTTTAGCTTTGAAAATATTCAGCTTTCAATAGACTAGAAATTTCGCAATTTCAAGACCACATTCCAAGGAGAAGGCGAGAAACAAACAGTGACCCTCAGGGGAATGTGAAGAAAGAGAAGTTTACCATAATCCTGACACTCATTGAAACTTGAGACTCTTGAAGGAAGAGACATTAAAAATGTAAAGTACCAGACAGTGAAACAATGACTGCCACAGACAGGCAGACACAAAACACCATGGAAATACACAATGGGTGAAGTATTTCAAAGCAAGGCTGCCAGCCACTAGCAATACTGCAGGTTACACAGGCGGTATCACGAAAGTCTTTGGCAGAGGAAATGAACTGAGTGCTGCACCCTCTCCCTCGCTCCCCCTTTTGAAATAAGAATGTCATGCAGTTTGAGCAGCCATCTCTACCAGAAACCTACTAGCAAATGAAGAGCTTGCAATAACTGCAACATCTTCTTACATCTGACTGCATCCACGAAACTAACTAAACTTACATCAGCCTCAGCATTTAAAATCTATTTCTCCGGGACACTAACCAAATACTGGACGGAATTCTCCGGCCTTTGCGATTCTCTGTTCACGCCGGCAGCACAGTCCAAGTCCACGGGTTCCCCGACTGCTTCAATGGGAAATCCCATTGACAAGTAGCAGGAGTTGGGAATCCCGCCGCCAGTGAATGGCATCCCACCGAGAGAAATGTGGCTCGGGGACTGGAGAATGCAGCTCATTACTTCACCTTCTTGTTATTTGACTCCAAGGTGTGTGTCTTGGTGTGTGTGGGCATGTGTCAGCATGTCTGTGTGCCGGTATGTGTGTGTGTGCGTGTGTGTGTATATGTGTATGTGTGTCAGTGTGTCGAATAATTACACAAGGTCCGCATGCTTGAAGTCACCTTTTTATTATTTTTCTTTGGTTTAGTCATTAATAAACTTGCTCTTTCTTTGACTCATGGAAACCTTCTTTGATTAGCTCCTTATTGTTCACAGCTTAAATAGGTGAATACATTCTGATTTGAAAAAAGGCATATCGCTGTGATAAACAAATATAACCTCGACTGTGACTATCCAAGGATAAAGGGGAGTCAATTCACTTCTTCTCATCTGGTCATAACATGTCATTTTGCTTCATTAAACATTATTAGCTACTTGTTCTTTTCAGGAATGGTCAGGAAATTCAGAGATATGTTGGAAAGCAAATAATGAGATTGTTGAACTCCAAATCCCTCCCCACTCCTCTCTCCAAGGAGGTGGTATTATCTTCCTGTACTGCTGCCACCACTTCACTATTCCCAGTTACTCAGAGTTTGCACAGAGTAGCATCCTCTTCGTGATGCATGAACGGGGACAACATATATGAATGGTCAGGTTTGACAGAAGACTAGGCCGCTGCTCCTGGGTGTGCTGGAGGGACTCACAGCTATGGAGCAGGAAAACTGCTTCCCAAACAGAAACTGCTGCACCCTGTCACTATTTGAAGAAGTGAACTGCAGAGGAAACAGATGCTAAAAGAAATCGAAAAACCACAGTCACTTTACACCTGCTGGATGACAACGTGGAGCTGACAAATAAAGGGGAAACGATTATTTCAATTACGTGGTTATAGGATTTTTATGTCCTGGGACTGTGTATTTAAGGTAAAACGAAGGGGTCTTATGACAGATGGCCTGTTCTGAGCCTGCCTGACAGTAAGCTTGGATAGTTTGTGCTAACAGTGGGTAGACTGTGAGCCTCCAAAGTGGTTGTAAGTTTGAATTTCCGATGGACACTTGCCCTGTTACCCGGCACTCACAGAAAAAGTATCCAACGCAGAATTAGAGTCGGAGACTTCAGACAATTTTGATTTACTTACCTGAACTGATGCCCAGGAAATGTTAGACTCAAAATCCTAGTCTTAACGATGAGTAACTATTCAACTGACACCCTGACCAATGACCACCTGACTCCACTGCGACACAACCTGACTAGCCCCCATCCCTGACGACTCCCTGATGCCATCTCCCACTAGACCTGACTAGCCCTCACTAGCTAAATCCCCCAATGACCATTCAACTCCTCCTGACCAGATCCGAATGCCCCTGACCCACCTACCCACACATACTTATCCGCCTCACCCACCTGCCACTTTATTGCCCTACCCTTGTGTCAACCTGTCCAGATGTCACCTAGCACTCTACCCAGCTGCTTCCCTTCCCACCTAGCACCCTACCCAGCTATCAACTATCCAGCTTCCACCCTACTTACTTACCTCCGCCATCTTCACTTGTCCTCTTTCCTCACCGACCCTGCCCACTCACACACTTACATATTCACCCATTCATTCACAAATTCACTCATACACTCATTCACTAACTCACTGAAAAACTGTTAGGAACTTCCAAAGCTTTTTAATGAGTAAGTGAACACATTCCAAAATACGGAAGCTGGTGTCATAAAAATGGGGCATAGCTTGTCTTCACCCCGACAATCCAGCACTACAGTTTGATGGAAGGCTGCTTGGCATTTCCGAATAAGCCGGGATTGGAAGACTGAGACAGAAATGTAGGACTCCATTGTGGCACAGAAAAGTAGGAGCAGAGTGGCATTCAGATGGTGATTGCCACTCTTCAGAAGACTCAGGTCATCATGCCTTTTTGTCTATTCAGCTATTAACCTGAAGTTCAAATCTCTTTTTAAAAGTTATTTTTCTCTTATGGGGATTGAAATGAAAATGAAATGAAAATCGCTTATTGTCACAAGTAGGCTTCAAATGAAGTTACTGTGAAAAGCCCCTAGTCGCCACATTCCGGCACCTGTTCGGGGAGGCTGTTATGGGAATTGAACCGTGCTGCTGGCCTGCCTTGGTCTGCTTTCAAAGCCAGCGATTTAGCCCTGTGCTAAACAGGGCTAATTATAACACAATTGAATATTGTGTCCAGTTCTGGTCGCCTCATTATAGGAAGGATGTGGATGCTTTGGAGAGGATGCAGAGGAAATTTACCAGGATGCTGACTGGGCTGGAGGGCAGGTCTTATGAGGAAAGGTTGAGGGAGCTAGGGCTTTTCTCACTGGAGTGAAGAATGAAGAGAGATGACTTGATGGAGGTGTACAAGGTGATGAGAGGCATGGATAGAGTGGATAGCCAGAGACTTTTCCCCAGGGCGGAAATGGCTGTCACGAGGGGACATAATTTTAAGGTGATTGGAGGAAGGTATAGGGGAGATGTCAGAGGTAGGTTCTTTACACAGAGTGGTGGGTGTGCAGAATGCACTGCCAGCAGAGGTGGTGGAGTCAGAGTCATTAGGGACATTTAAGCGACTCTTAGACAGGCACATGGACAGCAATAAATTGAAGGGGTGAAGGTTAGGTTGATCTTAGATTAGGACAAATGGTCGGCCCAACATCATGGGCTGAAGGGCCTGTACTGTGCTGTGCTATGTTCTATGAATGTCTTCTGACTGTATTTCACAGCTGATTTCAACTAAGTATGGTAAACCATTTCGGACAAAGATGAGGAGACATTTCTTCACCAAAGAGTGGTGAGCCTGTGGAATTCATTACCACAGGAAGTAGTTGAAGCTAAAACTTTGAATATATTCAAGAGGCGGCTGGATATAGCAGTTGGGGGGAATGGGATCAAAGGCTTCGGGGAGAAAGCAGGATTAGGCTATTGAGTTGGATGATCAGCCATGATCGTGATGAATGGCGGAGCAGGCTCGAAGGGCCAAAAGGCCTCCTATCTTTTATGTATTTATGTATGTATTCATTAGACTTTGATAATGACTGGTGCTCTGCCCAATATTTATCCCTCACCAATCATGATTAATACAGATTATTTGCTCAGCATCTTGTTGTTATTTGTGGGATATTGTTGTGTCAAAATTAGTTGCTATGCTTCCTCCATTACAACAGTGGCTACCCTTCAAAATTTCTGTAGTTAACATCATGCCTTGGGATATCAGAGATCATGAAAGATGCAATATAAATGCAAATTCTTTCTTTTTTGTTGTTTCTGTTTTCCAGTACTGCTAATGGGCTGGTGAGAACATGATCACAACTCATTTACATTCATTTTAATCTCATTAGCAAAATTAAAATTGAATGTCGTGGCCTCCCGGTATTCACTTACCCCCAAGTTTGAAGTCCCACAGACGCAAATCACTACTGGTCCCTAAAAGCGGGGACCAGACGCCTATGAAACTGTAGGGAGCAAGCAGGTGAGTACCCTCTTTACACTTACCTCCAGGGTGCCATTGGGGGTCCTTCAGGTGAGGTGGGGTTCTGGGACCTTGGGCTAGGTTAGGGAGGGTGGGGCTCAGGTGGGGAGTCTTTCCCAGAATGAGGGTCGTGTAGCAAGTTTTCCCACTGTAGCCTTAAAAACCTTTGATGTTACTCCCAGCATGTCAAGTTCAAAGATCTGTCAGCTGATGGTAAAGGTTTTGCTTTGATGTGTTGAAAACCTTTCAAGTGCTTTTTTTCATTTTCAATTTCATTCCCCTTTAACTTTTTCAAGCCTCTGGCCATGCTGAGCAGGCTAAAAGCTTTGAACCGCATTATTTACATTTGGTTTCACGGTCCATTACCTTTTACCTCTTGATTGAGAGCTCTAGGCTATTTCAAAGGAGGATATGTTTTGTTTTCATAGCTCTTCACAGTCCATTAACTCTGAGGGACTTGCTCTTTTTAGCAAGTGTTGTTTTTACTCTCAATGTTTTCATAGAGGCTTTTTCTTTATTCTGAAGTGCTTCCCAGAAAGAGCAGGTGTTGTTTCTAACCACAATTCTTTTTAAAAAGGCTGTTCCTTTGTTCTAAAGTGCTTCCTAGAAAGAGCATGTGCCATCTTTAATTGCAGAATTGCATTTTTTTTTGCTGGGGATTCCTCTGCTCTTAAATAATTCCTCGAAAGATCAGGTGCTTTATCTGAATACTGCCGACCTGGCACTTCCCTGGCAGTGCTCCACTCTGGCAGTGCCAGGTTGCTACTGCCAGCGTGACACTGCCATGGGAAAGGGCCTGAAGGAGGGTGAGGGGGCTGAAGGAGAGAGGGGCCATGGCGAACCCATAGAGGGGTGTCGTTCACTTGGGGGGGTGGGGGGTGGGGGTGCTTGCTAGCGATGGGGGGACCTTGACAGCAATTAAGGCGTGGTGGGCTGTAGTGTTATCCCAAGGATCTGGCCTTCTTAGCTTCTTCGGGTTTCATGGCGGAATCACCCTGGCTCCAAAAACATTTCTGTTGTTTGTGATCTGGATCACGCCGATCGACCTGACGGGAATCGCACCTTGGCCGGGATACTCAGACCCAGCCCCGGGTCGGAGAATCCCCGGGGGGGGGGGGGGGCGCGAGAATTGCGCCCTGCCGCCCTGACGCCGGCTTCCCCAATCTCCGGCGCCGATGTTTGGGCGCCCACAGGATCGTCGCCACGCCTGTCGGGGGCCGTTGACAGCGGCCGCCCCGGCAATTCTCCGGGCCCCAATGGGCCGAGTGTCTGACGAGTTTGGCTGAGTCCCGCCGGAGTGGGTTACTCAGGTCCCACACGGCGGGACCTGGAAGAT
Source organism: Scyliorhinus torazame (assembly GCF_047496885.1). Taxonomy (NCBI): domain Eukaryota; kingdom Metazoa; phylum Chordata; class Chondrichthyes; order Carcharhiniformes; family Scyliorhinidae; genus Scyliorhinus; species Scyliorhinus torazame. The sequence goes on from NC_092710.1 coordinate 209,311,087, forward strand.
GAGAGGGCGGGAGCCGTCGTGGAGGGGGGTGGGTGGGGGGATCTGACCCCGGGTGTGGGGCCCCACAATGACCTGGCCCGCGATTGCGGCCTACCGATCGGCAGGTGGGCTGGTTCCGTGGGGGCCTACTTTACTCCGTGCCGGGCCCTGTAGGGCTCCACCATATTGCCCGGGGGCCAGTGTGAAGAAGGGAAACCCCGTGGATGAGCGGAAATACACCGGCCATTCTGCGCATGGCAGAAATACGCCGGCTGTTCCGCGCATGCGTGAACTCGCGCGGGCCGTTCCGCTCCGCTGGAGCTGCGGGGACCACTCCGGCGCCAACCTAGCCCCCTTGGAAGGGGAGAATTCCTCACTTTCGGGGGCCATTGACGCCGGAGTGGTTGCCGCCGGTTTTCACGCCGGCGTGAGGACTTAGCCCCATTATTAGAGAATCCCGCCCCTTGTTTCCCACCGGAGACCACACTCAGAAATATTTGGGGAGAATTCCGTCCAGTGTTTTAAGATGGTGGTTGGCTAAAATAAGTAAAATTGGTTGTTAACAATAAAGCAACTACAAACAATTTCATTGTCAAAATAATCAAATTCTTTTTACCTGCTTTTGCAAATCCTGTTCCATCAAAATAATTTCCTCTTTGACTATTCAGGAAACAGGTACCAACATCAAGGCTGGAAGTCGGATTGTTCAGATCAAAAGTTTTGTTGTTCAACTTAAAGTTACGGATGCAAGCATTTATACTGTAGACAACCTGTGTTAAATGAAATTGGCGAACAACAGATTAGCGCGAGTGTAAATGCAATCACTAAGTTTAGATTGCCAAATTTCACATGCTTTCAAAGTCTTCACAGTTAACTCATCCTGAAACCAGTCTGAAATAGTATTGAAAAGGTCTGAGTGCAGTCTGACTGCATCAAACTGGGGTCTCACCGCCCCATTAACTCTGAGGACATGGCTAGGTTTATTTTAAGAGATGCCAATGACCAGGTCTGCAAAGCTCCTGCCTGTTTCAAGAACTGGATCTCTTTTGATACAGTAAGTGATTTCCTATAAATTAAATAAGGTTGTAATTACCATTTTTGGTTGGAACTTTGTGAAGCCTGTGCAGTAAAAATATAAATATATGAGCAAAGTAAACGTTCATAGGCTTTAAAACGAAGGAGAGGATATAAAATGGACTTGGGATGCGATTTCTTAATTCTGCTTAAATATGAGCATTGTGCTTTGAGACAAATAGTAGACAAATCCACACTATTGCTTGAGATGCACATGGCGATTATAGGCCAGCTATTCTAACGTCCATTGTGGGCAAACCTTTTCAGCAGGTGGGCATGTAATGTATGTCAGGTGTCCAGCCCAGCTTCTTCCTGCCTACCCCTGAGCTGACCCTCATAATATCCCAGGTCAATGGGTGTGAAAATCTGCTACCCACCTGCCGTATTTAAATGAATAATTAAAGGTCAATTCGACTCGTTAGCAAGTCAGTTGACTGGGATGATATTCTGCACTCACTAATATAATACGGTTAGCACTAGGACAGGGATGGGCAGGCTATTTTTTATGGCCTAGATGAGAAATGACAGGATAGAAGTGGGGCACATAATTCAGCAGGTGCCCTCTGTGCATCAGGGGCACTGCCCCTGCCCAAGATGTCACCCTCCCCACTTCCTTACTCACTGCCATGTTGTGTGGGCGCTCTGGATCCGTGGAACACATACAGGTCACCACCACTTGAAATAGTGCAACACTATTTTATTGAGTCATGAACAGTTTAACATACTCTCACTGTGAGTTAACACGATACTAGCTTTAACTAAAGATCTTTGCCTTGTCCTAACTAGTCGATGCACTCAGCACTTGGTGAATGTATGTGCTGCAGGCTGTGAGCTCTGTCCTACTAGAAAGCTGCAGCTCGAATGAGCGGGAACTATGATGCCCCCTGTCTTTATAGTGCGTGTGCTCTAACTGGTGATTGGCTGCGGTGTTGTGTGTGTTGATTGGTCCTACTGTGTGTCCATCAGTGTGTGTGTCTGCACCATGATATACTGGTGTATATTATGACATGCCAGTCCTACAAAATCCTTCCACCGTTCTTCTCCCTGTGCGTTATTAGAGCAGGGCATATTTTTTCTGGCATGTCAGCTGCCAGCCAAGTTTTGTTCTGGGGGGTTGAGATATCTACCCTTCCCATAAAATGCAGCCCCAAATTTGAGACTGCATTTCTAAATACAGGATTAATCAAGTGTAGCAAGAATTGTGTGTTTCGCAAATTTCTTAGAGTTTCCTTGAAGAAGTAACTAATTTGAAAGGTATAGAGAACTTTTCTCTGATGTTGGTTGGTGACAGATGGAACATCAATTGAAAGCAGAGAGGAGACAGAAATGTTCTGGGTTTGAGTTTAGACTGTTATAGAAAAGAGCTAATCAAACAGTGAGTTAAATAACCTCTTTCTTTCCAGAAATGTTAAATGATCCAATCTGACAAAATTGTGCAATTTGTATCACTTTGTCCTTTGACCAAATAAAAAACATAACTGCTAATATTTATCTATTTTGATGAGACATTTCACCAAGAGAACTGCTCTTGGCTAGATAGAAATGCAATGTTGCAAAGAGGATCTGCAGTCTATTAGCACCAGTATAAAAATATTCCATTACTTAGTAGTGATATAGCCTCTCTTAATGAGCATCATCCTCTTGTAGAAGGTAAAGAAAATATAGTTTTGAGTGATATAAATGAAAATAACCTGTTGCTGAAAAAGAAACCATTAAGTCCTGACTGAAGAGCTGCAAGGTCTTTAGGAGTTAAATTCCCAGCATGAATGATTGCAGTGGGAGCTAAGTTCAGACACTTGGGTTTGAAGGTCAGCATGTCTAACTTAAGCTGTTCTTGATTTTCTGGCAATGAGGGGTGCTGTGACTTGGCATTAAGTCCTCCTCGTCTGATTTGCTAATATACCTTCACATCAAATGAGACTCTGCTGGGAGCTTAACTTCAAAGTTTCAGAAATTCAATGTTATGCACTGTTTACATGACTACTTTTGTTCGCAACTTACACGGCCAATTCTTCTTGTTGTGTAGTTCTTTGGCAATCCTCCGATATAAATCATACCTACAACATCCAGAATATCTGCATTTTTAGGAGTAACTGTAGTTGCCACGTTGAGGCCAATTGTAACTGTTGCTCTCTTCCTATCTCGGACAATTCTGACCTACAAAAAATAAATGCAGATTTATTAAAACATAGAACCATAGAAACGTTAGGGTGCAGGAAGAGAGCATTCAGCCCATCGTGTCTGTGACAGGCAAAAAAGAGAAAAAAAGAAACTAGTCGCTCATTTTAATCCCACTTTCCAGCACCTGGTCCATAGCCTTCCTGGTTACAGCACCTCAGATGCAGATCCAGGCACCTTTCAAATGAGTTGAGAATTTTGGCCTCAACACCAACTCAGGCAGTGAATTCCAGATGCCCACCACCCTCTGGGCCTCCCCGAACAGGTGTCGGAATGTGGCGCCTAAGGGCTTTTCACAGTAACTTCATTGAAGCCTACTTGTGACAATAAGCGATTATGATATTATTTTATTATTATATAATCCTGCTTTCTCCCCATAGCCTTTGATCCTATTTTCCCTAAGTGCTATATCTAGCCGCCTCTTGAATATATTCAATGTTTTAGCATAAACTACTTCCTGTGGTAATGAATTCCATTGGCTCACCACTCTTTGGGTGAAGAAATATCTCCTCACTCTGTCCGAAATGGTTTACCCTGAATCTTCCGACTGTGACCTCTGGTTCTGGACACAACCACCATTGGGAGCATCTTCCCTCATCTACCCTAGTCCTCTTAGAATTTTATAAGTCTCTATGAGATCCCCCCTCATTCTTCTGAACTCCAGCGAGAACAGTCTTAACCTAGTCAATCTCTCCTCATATGACAGTCCCGTCATCCCTGGAATCAGTCTGGTAAACCTTCGCTGCACTCCCTTGAGAGCAAGAACATCCTTCCTCAGAAAAGGAGACCAAAACTGCACACAATATTCTAGGTATGGCCTCACCAAGGCCCTGTATAATTGCAGCAACACATCCCGGCTTCTGTACTCGAAACCTCTTGCAATGAAAGCCAATACACCATTAGCCTTCTTAACTACCTGCTGCACCTGCATGCTTACCTTCAGCGACTGGTGCACAAAAACTCCCAGGTCCCGCTGCATACTCCCCTCTCCCAATTTACAACCGTTCAGGTAGTAATCTGTCTTCCTGTTTTTGCTTCGAAAGTGAATAACCTCACACTTATCCAAATTATACTGCATCTGCCATTGATTTGCCCACTCGCCCAACCTGTCAAGATCATGCTGTAGGTTCCCTGCATCCTTGTCACAGTTCACCTTCCCACCCAACTTGGTATCATCTGCAAACTTTGAGATGTTACATTTTGTTTCCTCATCCAAATCATTAATATATATTGTGAATAGCTGAGGTCCCAGCACTGATCCCTGCAGCACCCTAGTGGTTACTGCCTGCCATTGTTTCCTCTCTGCCAACCAGTTTTCTATCCACCTCAATAAACTTCCCCCAATCTCATGCACTTTAATTTTGAATCAAATTGAAACAAATTGAATCAAAGGGACATGAGATAGCTCGGAAAGAGAGAGCATAGGAAAAGGAAAGAGAGAAATTTGAGTCAGAGGGAGGGGATGTGAAAGGGGGAAAGCCAACAATGAGAAGGAAGGAAAGAGATTGGAAAAAGGGAGAAAATCGAGGAAGAGGGTAGAGAGGAGGAATAGGAAGGAGGAAAGGGGAAAGAGAAGAAAATATGGAAAAGGAGGAACAAAATGTCATGGGGCGGGATTCTCCCAACGGGCGGCAAAGTGCCGACGCCGGAGTAAAAATGGGAGTGTTTTACTCTGGCGTCGGCGCCCGTTCCAGGACCCCATTCTGCGGCCCACAGGGGGCTAGGACAACGCTGGAGTGACCTCCGCCACTCCAGTTGCTGATCCCAGCGCCGCGTGGTCCGTGCATGCGCAGTTGGGCCGGTGCCAACTAGCGCATGCGCAATGGTCTTCTTCCCCGCAGCGGCCCTGACGCCAAATGGGCTACAGGAGCCGACGTGAAGGAAAGGCCGGGGGGCAGAGAGGCCGGCCCGCCAATTGGTGGGCCCCGATCGCGGGCCAGGCCACTACGGAGGCCCACCCCGGGGTCGGACCCCCCCCACCCTACCACAGGCCGCCCCCTGACCCTTCAATGCCGAGGTCCCGCCTGCTCAGAGGATGTTAGAACGGCGCCGGCGGGACTCGGCTTTTTATTGACGGCCGCTTGGCCCATTCGGGCCGGAGAATCAGCGCGCCGGCCTCTGCTGGCCCGGGCTGGAGAGTCGGCGCATACCCGATCGGCGGCGTGATGACCACGCCAGTGCCGATTCTCCGCACTGCAGAGAATTGCGTTCCTGCGTCGGGGTGGTGTGACGCGATTCGCATGGCGCGGCGCCGATTCTCCGACCCGGCGGGTGGTCGGAGAATTCCGCCCATGATATCAAGAGAGAGGACGTTAAGGGCTAGGAGAGTAGGAGGTAGGGGAATGTTAAATTGGCTGCCAAGGGGGTCATGTGACCATTGCAACTTCAACACAGACTATCGATCTTCCAGAACTTTGCAAAATGGTCATGCTAAAACAGCACTCCTTAGTGGAATTTCACAAGTATTTTGAAGCTTACACCAAACCACAGAAAATCAACTTCTAGACTCAAGTTTCCATGTTGATGATATAACAAAGGAACGCTAACAATGCCAGTTACCACAAGTTAAGTGCAAAGTACCACCATTTACCTTTTATTGAATATCAATGGCCTTTGGCCATCTGATTACAACTGGTTCTGAAAGATCATCTTCTACCTTCGATTGAATATCAATGGTCATTAATCATGTGACTGAAACATTCTCCGATATTGAAATATTTTATCCCAGAACTGAGAGCGACATGGTAAATCTGCAGAACAGCATTGACTACAAAATAGCTATAGAGAAAGGCTGTGCCACTTTAAAAGCCTTTTAAAAGCCTCCCCAGCCTGTTCCAAAAGTCCCAAGTTCACTTGTAAAGAAATTGGACCTCTGGATATTACATACCAAATTGCTTGTCTACACAACCTGCTGAATAGTCTTTAGTTCGAAGGAACCCTCGAAGGATTAAAGTGCATGAGATTGGGGGAAGTTTATTGAGGTGGATATAAAACTGGTTGGCAGAGAGGAAACAATGGCAGGCAGTAACCACTAGGGTGCTGCAGGGATCAGTGCTGGGACCTCAGCTATTCACAATATATATTAATGATTTGGATGAGGAAACAAAATGTAACATCTCAAAGTTTGCAGATGATACCAAGTTGGGTGGGAAGGTGAATGGTGAGAGAGATTAGAAGGGATACAGCTGGAAGTCAAATAATCTTCTGTCAATTGGGCTGAAGTGCTAGTGGCGGTTTTCCATCCAATTAGATTGGGGCTTGCTATTTGATTTGACATCATTGGGAAGGACAGAGAGGGCAGAGAGGAGGAATAGGAAGGAGGAAAGGGGAAAGAGAAGAAAATATGGAAAAGGAGTGAGAAACAAAAAGTCATGGGACGGGATTCTCCCAACGGGCGGCTAAGTACCAACGCCGGAGTAAAAACATACAGTGCAGAAGGAGGCCATTCGGCCCATCGAGCCTGCACTGACCCACTTAAGCCCTCACTTCCACCCTATCCCCGTAACCTAATAACCCCTCCTAAACTTTTTGGTCACTAAGGGCAATTTAGCATGGCCAATCCACCTAACCTGCACGTCTTTGGACTGTGGGAGGAAATCGGAGCACCCGGAGGAAACCCACGCAGACATGGGGAGAGCGTGCAGACTCCGCACAGACAGTGACCCAGTGGGGAATCGAACCTGGGATCCTGGCGCTGTGAAGCCACAGTGCTATCCACTTGTGCTACCGTGCTGCCCCAAAGGAGACATGTTATGAATGTCATCTCAGTGGAGGAGGGATGAAAGAGTGAAAGGGAGTTCTCGTCAGTCAGGCAAGCTGCTTGTGGTTACAAAATACTATGCATTTCATGGCGAATTCCAAAGGTTGGTTCCTTTATATTTGCTATGTCATGGGTTGATGCCATGCAACATTCTGCACACAGCATCACCTACAGGCGCCATTCCTTTGCATGTGCAACTACAAAGCGTTTTTAAGACATTGGTGCTTTATATCATAGAACCATAGATAAGTGCGGAAAGAGATCATTTGGGCCATCGGATCTCCACCGACCCTTGGCAAGAATATCCTACCTAGGCCCACGTCCTCATCCTATCCCCGTAACTCTGTAACCCCACCTAACCTTTTGGACACTATAGGGGCAATTTATCATGGCCAATCCACCCAACCTGCACATCTTTGGACTGTGGGAGGAAACAGAAGCACCCGGAAGTACCCCACACAGACACGGGGGGGATGTGCAAACTCCACACTCTTATTCAGAGAATCTCTACATTGCAGTAGGAGGCTGTTCGGTCCTTCAAGTATGTACCTACCCTTTGAATGAGCACTCTATCCCAGTAACCCCATAATCTAACCTGCACATCCCCTGGACACTAAGGGGCAATTTATCATGTCCTATCCACCTAACCGACACATCTTTGGACTGGAAGAGGAAACCGGAGCAGCCGGAGGAAACCTACGCAGGCATCGGAAGATCATACAAACTCCACACAGACATTCACCCAAGGTTGGAATTGAACCCGGGTGCTCACCACTATGCCACTATCCTGCCTTGTAATGGAACTTTTGTAATAGAACTCTTGTAATAGAACTCTTGTAATAGATCTCTTGTAATAGATCTCTTGTACCAGAACTCTTGTACCAGAACTCTTGTACCAGAACTCTTGTACCAGAACTCTTGTACCAGAACTCTTGTACCAGAACTCTTGTACCAGAACTCTTGTACCAGAACTCTTGTACCAGAACTCTTGTACCAGAACTCTTGTACCAGAACTCTTGTACCAGAACTCTTGTACCAGAACTCTTGTACCAGAACTCTTGTACCAGAACTCTTGTACCAGAACTCTTGTACCAGAACTCTTGTACCAGAACTCTTGTACCAGAACTCTTGTACCAGAACTCTTGTACCAGAACTCTTGTACCAGAACTCTTGTACCAGAACTCTTGTACCAGAACTCTTGTACCAGAACTCTTGTACCAGAACTCTTGTACCAGAACTCTTGTACCAGAACTCTTGTACCAGAACTCTTGTACCAGAACTCTTGTACCAGAACTCTTGTACCAGAACTCTTGTACCAGAACTCTTGTACCAGAACTCTTGTACCAGAACTCTTGTACCAGAACTCCACTTAATTAAATTAGTAATGGAATTTATTTTGCATTTATTACCTTATGCCATTCACCATCATTTATCTTCTTTTGAACAACTGTATTTGCATTTCCACTTCCAAGGTCATAGCTGAAATGAGCCATTCCATCTATTATCTGAATGGTTGCAAAGTCTGCATGATTAATTCTGGCCATATAAAACACAAGACCAGATTCTGCTTCCGTTTGGATCTCAAACTCAATTATTAGCCTGCAAATAAGTCAAAACCTTTAATCAACATCCAATAGGTTAGCATAAACATAAGTACGAAATACTACACAAGAACTTAATTTTCATGATTAGTTTCATCACACATTTACAATGTAACCTTTACTAACATTTCAGTTAAAAGGTAAGTATAAAAAAGCATCTCCTCAAACTGCTTGTCTCTGAGAATCAGAATTGAACCAATAACGACTTCAGGTGGTGGCCATGGAGTGAGTGCTCGCACATTTGGTAGCTCCCGCTCAAGGTGGATTTTTTTGGTCTTCCCCCCCGAAGAGTGTAGTATTTGAGGGCAAAAGGTACAGGAGTGTCCAGGTAAGGCAATACTCCTCTGGTAAGGCTGGACCAGTGGACGAGGAGTGCCGCAAGAAAGAAAGAGCAGTTGGAGCGGGAGAGTTGTCGTGTTGCGCCACAAGTAAAGATGGCGGAGGGCAAGGGGGGTGCACTGCCTGCCCAGTGGTCATTGGAGCAGCTGGTAGAGTGCTTGAAAAACAAGTTCCAGCAGCAGAGGAAAGAGGCAGCGGACAACCTGGCCAAGGTGGTGGAGGGGCTGAGATCTGGGATCGAGTGTGTTGAGCAGAGTCTGGGGTCCCAGGGCCTGGTGATCCAGAAACTGGAAGAGGCGGTGGGGGAGCATGAGGAGCAGGTGGTCAAAGTTGGCGGCGAAGTTGGGAGTGATGTAGGAAAGCCAGAAGAGGCTGAGGGAGAAGGTGGAGGACCTGGAGAACCACTCCAGGAGGCAAAATGTGAGGAATATCGGGATGTCTGAAGGTATTGAAGGTGCGGAGGCCGCTTTGCATCTGGTGAGTACGCTGGAGAAGCTGATGGGGGAGGAGGCCTTGATCGGCCTCTTAAGGCTGACCGAGTGCACAGGGCGCTGAGGAGGAGGCCGCAGGTGGGGGAACCGTAGAGGCTGCATCGCTTTTTTGATAAGGAAAAGATCCTATGATGGGCGAGGCAGCCCAAGAAGAGTACCTTGGAAGGGAGCGAGCTGCGGGTCTACCAAGACCTGGGGGCGGAGTTGGCGAAGAGCAGGTACAGGTTCAACCATATAAAGACCTTTGTCATTGAGAAGGGGGTGAAGTTTGGAGTATTATACTCAGCCCGCTGTGGGGGACTTTCCAGAAACAGGAGCTCTATTTCGACATGCCAGAAGAGGCAACGGACTTTATGAGGGACAATGGACTGGGAATGAGTGTGAGGACATTGAACTTTGGAGGAGTTTTGTATGCTTTTTCAAATGTCTTGGGGTGAGTATTTTGAGGCAGATCTTGGTGGGGGAGCAGTGATGGTGAGTGTGCATTTTGTTACTATATGCGTGTTGGCAGTTGGATGGTTTTGGGGGAACTGCAAGGAAGAGGAGATGTCGGAGGCATTGGACGGGGGGCCACGATGCTAGCTGGGGTAGGCTAGTAAACGGGAGTGAAATCAGGGGTTGTCAGGTGGAAGGTGTGGGGGGAGTGGTTGGTTTTTTGTTTGAGAGTGGGGGGGGGAGGGAGGGAGAGGGTGGAGGGTTGCTGACTATGGTGTGGCTAGTGTGGTGCAGTTGGGAAGGGATTGATGGTGGTGGACATCCGTGGGCGGGCCTGGCGGGGCGCATGACGCAGGCTCTAAAAGGGATATGGCTGATTGGCAGGGGATGGGGGCGGGGAGCTCCCCCGACCAGGCAGGTCACGTGGAACGTGAGGGGGTTGAATGGACCGGTTAAATGGTCGTGTGTTCACCCATCTGAGGAGTCTCAAAGTGGACATGGCATTTTTACATGAGTAGCACCTGAAGTTGGGGGAACAGAAAAGTGCTGAGAAAGGGATTGTTGAGGCAGGTATTTCATTTGGAGCCTGGATAAGAAGATGAGAATGGGTGGTGGTGTTGGTCAATCAGAGGGTTGCGCTTGAGGTGGGCAGCAATGTGGCCAATTTCGGTGGGGCAGGTATGTGATACTGGGAAGCTGGGGGGAATGCTGGTGGTTCTGGTACACATTTATGCCCCGTATTGGGATGACGTGGATTTTATGAGGCAGGGTTTGGGGGAGATTCCTGACTTGGACTTGCATGGGTTGATTTTGGGGGGTGATTTAAATACGGTCATAGATCCGAGCTTGGACCGGCCAAGTCCCAAGTCATTGAGGGTGTCAGCTGTGATGAGAGAGCTGATGGGGTTCATGGAGACAATGGGGGGGGGGGGGGAGAGACCCATGGAGGTTTGGGAGGCTGAGGGTGGAGGAGTTTTCATACTTCCCCCACGTGCACCAGATGTACTCCGACCATACGCCGCATTGGGTGGGATTGCGGGTGGTTCGGGGGGGAGACGCAATGGCCGCAGTGGATGTGAGGTTGCTGGCAAATGAGGAGATTGTGGTGTTGGGTTCTCTGGTGCACAGATGAGCCAACACAGTTGTATGTGGTACAACTCTATTTTATTTTAACTCTTGTATACAGTTCATTCTGGATACTCTGCACGTGCTGTCTCCCTGAGTGTGTCGTGTAGCAGGTCTGTCCTGGTCCTCGTCTCCAGCTAATACTGACCACCAGGTGTCGTGTTTGTGCTTTTATATCTTTCTGTGATTGGTTGTGGTGTTGTGTGTTCTGATTTGTCTGTTGGTGTGTCTATTATGATGTGTGTGTTTGAATATCATGACATCCCCCCTTTTTACAAAGATATGTGCCTACGTGGTTATAAATATAATTGTGTCGTGAGTGCATCTAAGAGTGTGTGTGTGTGTTGTGTACAGTGTGTGTATATGACGTAACTATTTACATGGGGCGATGTCGGGTGCGTCACACTAACAAGGTTGTAGCATAACAAAACATGAATGCGAGAAAAAAAACAACTTGAACAGTGGTCCGGTCAGACGATATCTGGAACGATAAACAACAGGTTATAATACAGAAGTGTTTGACTTTTTGAACGTATGAACAACGTTACAAGTCCAGTCTAATGGGTGACCGCCTCAAGAATAGGCTGGTCCTCAAGCCGGTTCAGCTGTGGAGATTTGGGTTCACACTGGTTCACCTTGGACTGTTGGAGGTGATGCTGTTGCCGAAGTCTCTACTTTTCCATTTGTTGTACTTCGTGCAGTGCTTGGTTTTTCATTTGTGCAAATATAACATTCAACATCTTTGTTAGTGTTGCCTTGGCTGTGGTTTGGTTCTGGTGGCGATGGAAGGGGCATGATCCGTGGCATCTCCACGAAGTCATCCTTGGGAACCAGTGGAGGATCCGGCGTGTGCGTACGGTTCAGTTGCGAGCGTGGAAGGCGGCGCAAAGCTCGCTGATTGCGCCTACGCACCAATCCATCCGCCCTGCATGCCAGGAACAAGGTGGAGTCTTTTTTCTTTTTATGTTTGTGGTGGACGGCATCTTGTAGCCGATGGGTCGTTGCCATCGAAGTAGCACCATCACTAATATCATGCAAGGCGATGACTGTGCCAGATGTGGAAGTTGGCCGAGACCGTGCACGCTGGTTCAAGGGCGACTCCACAGAGAAACGTCGAAGCATGTCGCCTTGGAGAGAGAATTGTTGCTCGCATCAACGTCTGGCGATGGCGCGAATTGGTGTGTCCGTCTTGGACCGCCGGTGCTGGTCGCCACTGCCGACCCAGTGGGACTGCCACGCGATCCATTCCCTGTCGCCGTGGCATCCGCCGTCACCCTGAGCGTGCCATCACCGAGGCTGCGACACCGCCCGTCCGGAGCAAGGTCTGGCGTGCGCGAATCAGAGTCGGCGCTTGGCTGCTCCCCATCTGGAGTCCGGTCTGCCTTCCGTCGATGCTCCCCGTCCGGAGTCCCAACAGGTTCACTGGAGGCAGCCGAGATTCCCTGAAGCTGCACTTCTGGAGTCGGAACATGCAGGAATGCACCAACCAGTGGAGAGGGTCGAGCCATCGAGGGTGGAAGCGGTGCGCCGCCACCGCAGTCGTCAGTGGTCCCACCGTGATCGTCGAGTGCCTCGGTACGCACTAGGCGAGGTCTGTCACCTTGCACCTTTTGCATGGGAAGTGGGATGCTGTCGTCACTAGTCTCACATCCCGTGGATAGATCCTCATTAGCAGCTTGCTGTTCACTAGGTTTGGGTAAATTGTCAGAGTTTTCATCTGGTGGTGCACACCATGTTGGTGGACTGTCATTGTCTTGCCGTTGTCCTTCATTTGGGCTTTTCTTCTTTGGAATTTTAAATCTTCCCCCAGACATTGCAGAACCTTGTTTATTACCCCCAAATTCTCCCATATGTATGGTCTCGAATATCGGATCCAATGTTTCTATCGACATTGTACTATTTTCCAAAGAACATTCCGTTTCACTTTTCTTCTCAGGTACCTCATATGTATCTTTGTCTAATGTACATGCCTTCATGGTCTCTGGGTCTGATTTTGCTGGGACTGGCATGATCACAGTCTCTCTTTTACTGTTCTCAATTGCCCACATTATACTCCCCATACATAACTGCTTAATCACTGGGGTTAGTGTGGTACAATGGATAATCGGGTCGACCTTATCTGCATCTTCACCATTAGTGGAAAGCACACTTGGTTCACTTGAAACTGCTGCGGGTTTTAAATTCATTATCTGGCTACTCGATGTTGGTGTCCTCAGGATTCTTGCTCCAATGTTCTGCTCATTTATCAGTGGAGTGTGTATAGGTTCAATGCAATTAATGTTCCCCTCAAGGTTTGAAGAGTCATTACTGACTAACTGCTGGTCTCCGAAGTTGGGACTTTGCGGCGTTGTGTTGAAGGGAGACATTTGTCCCTGCTGTAGATATGATTCAGGTTGTGTTATTTCCATTACCTGAGGATCAATGTCTTGTCCATTTTTTCGATCCGTACTAAAACACTGGCAATTCTCAGTCTGCTCCTTGCAAGTTAAACATTCAATTAATTTCTTTAGCAAATCCTCAGCATCCTTCTGTGACCGTGCAGCATTATTAATCTCTGTTCGGCTATAATGATCCTGAAGGTCAGCGCATAAACCTTTTTTCTTCGGGCTTGGAAGAGGCGATTCCTTAGGCTTGTCTTCAGTTGGGCTTGAACAGTCTTCAGCGCTGTGCCCTTCATTGTAGCATGAGAGACCGTCATGGTCATGCTGCTGTGTAGTGGAGCATGGTAGGCTGTTATAGCCTTCTTGCTGTTCACGTGAGCATGGCAGACTTGCATCGTCTGCCGCTGGTTGGTCAGGAGAGGTTACTAGACCCTCATGGTCTTGTTCCTGCAAGGACCGCACATTGGAGTCTTGCGTTGCTTCTATCGTGGAGGCTGTCCACGAGCTCTCTGTGGAGGCTTGTGACTCTGGAGTCACTTCTGGTTCATGCGAGGACTGCGCTCTGGAGTCTTGCATGTCTTCTTTCATAGAGTCGGGAACGTTGAGCGGGACGTGGACCACGCTCTGTGTGGCAGCAGGGCGCTCTCCGTGTGCTTGCACCGCTCCCTGTCTGTTAATGTCAGGCTGCAGCATCATCCGGTACTGATAAGTTGGGACATCATATCTGCTGGATTGAAGATCCTCAAATCCAAAAAATGAATCCGCATCTGCGTCGGATTCAATGTGGGGGCCGCCAATGTGCAACACGAAAGGTTCGTCCGAGTCATAGTCGTTAGGACCACGGAGCTATCATTGGGCTCGCGAGGTCCGGAAACACTGTAAAGATCGTCATCGAAGTATTTGAGGTCGGAATCATCGGCTTGTGCGTAGGTAACTGCTTGTCGGAGGGTTCTTCGGAGGTCAAATTCATCTCCTGGGTCAATTTGCGGCAATGTGCTGTCATTCCAGGTGAGGGAAGGTTGTTTTACAGCTTTAACAGATTTTTGTTTTTTTGATTTGGGACGTTTCCCTTTTAAATTGGATTTGGGACGTTTCCCCTTTAAATTGGTGCGGTCTTGGGCCTCTGACATCCTGACGCTCGGTATGTAGCACGTAGGAAGTGACTGCGCATGCTCAGATCGCTGTTCCTTTACCGATGGCCGTTTTCTTGACTGCGCATGCGCAGCATCTCGCGCATGCGCAAACGAAACTTCCGGTTCTGCGCACTGCTCGCGCAACTGTGCTAGCGTGATACCTTTAGCAAGTTGGCTGCTGACCTCGACCCAGCCCTCTCTCAGGCCAGGGATTTCGGCCTCTGGGAATTCGGGCTCCGGGATCCCGGCCACGAGGTGAGTACTGCCTCTTTTCTTACCTTTACTTGCCGATTGGATTGCGTTTTCTTCACAGTACTTGGAGAATTTGTCCAGGACTGCCTGGTAATCGTACCTTTGCTGCCTCCTGAAGAAACTGAACCTTGTGAATATTTCTCTTGCCCTTGCACCGGCGATGGTGAGGAGAAATTCAATTTTTTCGCTATCATCCAGGTCTTGGCGTTCAGCTGCCACCAGGAACAATTCGAACACTTGCCGGAATCGCCGCCAGTTTTCACGGAGATCGCCGTGGCACTGGAGCGGCTGCGGAACCGGGAGCTCTATCATTTTGCCTGGGCACTGCTGGTTGTCTCTGTACACTGAGGTATGCCGGCAGGTATCGATCCACTCCTGTACCATGTGGTGTTGGGTTCTCTGGTGCACAGATGAGCCAACACAGTTGTATGTGGTACAACTCTATTTTATTTTAACTCTTGTATACAGTTCGTTCTGGATACTCTGCACGTGCTGTCTCCCTGAGTGCGTCGTGTAGCAGGTCTGTCCTGGTCCTTGTCTCCAGCTAATACTGACCACCAGGTGTCGTGTTTGTGCTTTTATATCTTTCTGTGATTGGTTGTGGTGTTGTGTGTTCTGATTTGTCTGTTGGTGTGTCTATCATGATGTGTGTGTTTGAATATCATGACAGAGATGTGTGAGCAGGTGTGGGCTACCTGTGGTTGAACGACATGAGAGAGGTCACAGTCGCCATGTTATGGGAGGCACTTAAGGCTGTAGTTAGAGGGGAGATTAGTTTGATTCCGGTGCACTGGGAGAATGTGGGCGGGAGGAGAGGGCAAGGCTGGTGACTGGCAGGGTTTTTGAAGGAGAGGCAGAGGTACCAGCTGGAGTTTGGGCTAGTCTCTACGGGGAAGGCAGAGGGACAGCTGCGGAGTGCCAGTGTATGAGTACAGGGAAAATGTGAGTAGGATTTTGGCCCATCAGTTGAGGAAGCAGGCGGTAAGGGAGATTGGTAGAGTTAGGGATGATAAGGGTAAAGTGGTGATGGACTTGGAGGGGGTGAATGGAGTGTTTGAGGCCTTTTATAAGAGACCGTATGAACTGGAACCTCCGACCTGAGGAGGAGGGGCTAAGCAGGGCCTGGATGGGTTGGAGCTTCCCAAAGTGGAGGAGGGGCTGGTTCACAGCCTGGGTGGTCCCAGTTGGGTTGAGGGAGGTGATGGATGGTATGGGGGCAATGCAAGCAGGGAAGAACCCGGGGCCGACGGGTTCCCGGTAGAGTTTTATAAAAGGTTTGGGGCGGACCTGGGGCCACTGCGGGAGAGGATGAATAATGAAGCGAGGGAGAGGGAGAAACTCCCCCCTGCATTGCTGCAGGCTTCCATCTCCCTGATTTTAAAGAAAGATAAGGACCCGGAGCAGTGTGGGTCGTACCACCCGATATTGTTATTGAATGTCGATGCCAAGTTATTGGCGAAGGTGCTTGCATCGCGCATTGAGAATTGTGTGCTGGGGGTGATAGGCAGGGATCAGACAGGTTTTGTGAAGGGAAGGCAATTGTCGGAAATTATGCAGAGGCAGCTCAATGTAATTATGATGCCTTAAGAGGGGCAGGAGGTAGAGGTAGTAGTGGCGATAGACACCGAAAAGGCTTTTGATTGGGTGGAGTGGGCGTATTTGTTGGAGGTGCTGTAGCGGTTTGGGTTTGGGCAGGGATTTGTGGATTGGGTCCGGTTGCTATGTAAAGCGCCGGTTCCGAGTGTGCGGAAGAACTGAGTGAGTTTTGAGTACTTTGGGCTACACTGTGGGACAAGGCAGGGGTGCCCGGTCTCCCCGTTGTTTTTCGCCTTGGCGAAAGAGCCATTGCAATGGTGCATGGGGAATCACGGGATTGGCGAGGGATTGAGCGGGGGGGGGGTGCTGAGCATAGGGTCTCGGCTGTATGTGTACAACCTGCTGTTGTATATCTCGGACCCGGTGGACAGTATTGGAGGTATTATGGAAATTTTGGGGGAGTTCGGCTGGTTTTCGGGATATAAATCGAACATGGGCAAGAGTTAGGTGTTCCTGATTAATGTCAGAGGGCAGGAAAGGAGACTGGGGAGTTGCTGTTTAGGGTGGTGGGGGTGAGTTTCAGGTATTTGGGTATCCAGGTGGCGTGGATCTGGGCACTGGTGGAGCAAATTAAAGTGGATTTTAAGAGGTGGGATGTGCTGCCGCAGTCGCTGGCAAGGCAGGTGCAGACGGTGAAGATGACAGTGCTGCCTAGGCTTCTGTTTGTGTTTCAGAACCTCCCTATCTTTAGCGCCTTTTCGTTCTTTAGAACGCCAAGACTCCGGGTTTGGGTGGATGGGGAAGGCTCTATGGGTGCAGCGGGCTCTTTTGGAACAGGAGTGGGGGGGGGCTGGCGTTGTTGAATATGATAAATTATTATTGGGCTGCGAATATTGCCATGGTGAGGAAATGGGATGTGGGGAGGGGATGGTGTGGGGCTGGATGGAGGGGGTGTTGTGTAGGGAAACGGGTTTGAAGGCGTTGTTGTTGGCGCCTTTACGCTTCTCACCGGCCAGGTACTGCGCACGCCCAGTGGTGGTGTTGGCTTTAAAGGTGTGGGGGCAGTAGAGGCAGCATTTGGGGCTGTAGGGTGCCATGGTGTGAGCATCAATCTGCGACAAACTAGGTTTCCGCCAGCATGGCTCGATGTGTGGATTCGGGGGTGGCGGCAGGCGAGGATTGAGCACTTTGGCGACTTTTTTAGAGGGGGCAAATTTGTGGGGCTGGAGCACTTGGAGGAAGTGTATGAGTTTCCCAGGAGGAAAGAGGTGGCATTCGTCCTTTGGCTGTCATCCCTGGGGTTGCAGGACCAGTTGCTGTCGAAGGAAGAATTAGGGATGGTGAAGGTGTCGGATATTTATAAGGAATTGATGGAGTGGGTGGGAGCCCTGGTGGGGGATAGTAAGCGTAAATGGGAGCAGGGGCTTGGAGGGGAGGTGCAGGCCAGGACGTGCGCAGAGGCCTTGCAGAGCATGAACGCATCCTCGTCAGGTGCGATGTTAAGCCTCATCCAGTTAATATGGTGCATAGGACCTACATGGCTGTGGAGAGGATGGGCAGGTTTTTTGAGGGGGTGGAGGATAGGTGTGGAGTGCACCTGTGAATCACATCCATATGTTCTGGGCGTGTCCAAGACCGAGGAGGTTCTGGCAGGGGTTCTCGGACGTGATGTCCAATTTGGGTGTGGGGGTGGTTCCGAGTCCAGAGGTTGCGATATTTGGGGTTCGGAAGACCCGGGAGTCCAGGCAATGAGAGAGGCCGATGTCTTGGCCTTTCCCTCCCAGAAAGCCCGGAGACAGATTTTGCTAGGGTGGCGAGACTTGGAGCCGCCGAAAGCGGGAGTGTGGGTGAGCGACCTGGCAGGATTCCTGAGGCTGGAAAAGGTCATGTTTGCTCAGCGAGGGTCGGCAGAGGGGTTCACCTGGAGGTGGAAGCCATTATTCGATTTCTTGAAGGAGGATTGAGGGGTCAGCAAGTGAGAGGGAGGTCGGGGGTGTTAAAATGGGGAAGGCGGGATGTGGCAGGCTGTTGTGTCAGGGAAGCAGGCACATTGTGGATGTTTATTGAGTTGTTCTTCTGATATTTTGTGTATGTATGTGAAGATGCCTTGAATAAAACTATTTAAAAAAAGAATTGAACTAATAACAAAAAAATTGAGGCTGCCATTGCAATGTAAAATGGGGTAGATTTCATATTTAGGTTGGGTGATGATTCTCTGGGCCCCTAGCCCCAGGTAGGCTTCGTGATGGCCCGTTGAATCAGGCGAGGGCCAAAACATGATTCTCGCCGGGTGTCAAAACCGTTGCAAATCTCCTGGCCTGCTCCACCCGCCCCCAGATAGGTTCCCTCCAGCAAGCGAGAACTTGCAAACTACTAATTTAAATTTGTTTTAATGTGATTAATAATAATAATCTTCATTAGTGTCACAAGCAGCCTTACATTAACACTGCAATGAAGTTACCGTGAATATTCCCTTGAGGCTTGGGTTGTGCTGGTCTGGAGGTGCTCAGGTTGGGAGACCATGTGGCAGGTCTTCTTTCTGTACTGTTGAAAATCATTAAACTGTCTTTCAGCATGTCAAGTTCTAGTTTACAGTTTACCCTCTGATTTGCTGGAACACTTTACTGTCTCTCCCAGCATGTCAAATTCAAAGATCTCTCGGATAAAGGTGAAAGCGTTGCCATTGATAGGTTAGAAAACTTTGAAGAGTTTTTTTCACAGTCAATTTAATTCCCCTTTAATTTTGACAAGCCTTTCAGCATGCTGAGAAACCTAAATGCTTTGAACTGCATGATTTTAATTTAATTTTGTAATCCATTAACTTTTACAAGCCTTTTGATTGACAGGTCCAGACTATTTCAAAGTTTGTTTTTTCAGCTCTTCAGGGTCCATTAATTCTGAAGTGCTTCCTGTTTTGAGCAAGTGTTCTTTCCAACTGCAGTCTTTTTTTAAAAGGGGCTGTCTATTTGTTCTGAAGAGCTTCCCAGAAAGAACAAATGCCTGTCTAAGTGCTGCCTCTGCACCTGCTTTGAAATAGCCTGGACCTGTCAATGAAGAGACTTGTAAAAGGTACTGGACCATGAAATTAAACAAAAGCAATGTAGTTCAAAGCTTTAAGGCTTCTCAGCATGCCCAGAGGTTTGAAAAAGTTAAAGGGGAATGAAATTGACTGTGAAAAAAGCACTTCAAAGGTTTCCAACACATCAATGGGAACACCTTTGTCTGACAGATCTTCGAACTTGACGTGCTGGGAGAGATATCAGAAGGTGCCAGGGCCACAGAGGGAAGGTTTTTTTAACTACAACTTGACATGCTGACAGGCAGTTTAATGATTTTCAAACCTGCAGAGGGAAGATCTGCCACATAACCGCTATAGAGGGAAAGAACGCAGATCTGATCCCCTCCAGCCCAGCCCAAGCCCCTCTGACCCTGAAGATCGCACTCCCTTGCCCCCCCCCCCCACAGAGTTCACGGTGCCTGATTGGCACAGTCAAGGGGTGGGGCCCAAAGGGGGAATGGCGCGGACTGAAGAGGGGAACTGCTGGGGTGCTGGAGGTACTGAGGGGAGGGCTGAAGGGTGGACTGAGCGAGGAATTGGGAGGGTGCTTAAGGGGGGGAACCAAGGGTTGGAAATTTAGGGATGGTGAGAGGGGGGAATTGATTGGGGGATCTGAAGGACGGGGGGGGTGGGGGGCAAAGGGGAGCCTTGAAGGTGGAAGCATTTGGTGAGTCCATACAGGGGTGTCGCTCATTTGCAAGGGACCCTTATCAGCGATTTGATTGGAAGGGTGGGGGGGGGGGGGGGGCGGTGCTCTCATCTTATTCTAAGATCGGGGAACCCTTTAAAACGGTGCCCTGATCTCGGAGGACTGGGACCTGACAGTGAGTTTAAGCCCATCCCTCTCAAGACCAGTACAAAAAAAAACCCGGCCCTCTGAAAAAAATTTAAAAGTCCCATTGAATCCCACCTGAGCAGCGCTCAGTTTTCCTGTTTCATAGATTATCATAGAATTTACAGTGCAGAAGGAGGCCATTCGGCCCATCGAGTCTGCACCGGCTCTTGGAAAGAGCACCCTATCCAAGGTCAACACCTCCACCCTATCCCCATAACCCAGTAACCCCACCCAACACTAAGGGCAATTTTGGACACTAAGGGCAATTTAGCATGGCCAATCCACCTAAACTGCACATCTTTGGACTGTGGGAGGAAACCGGAGCACCCGGAGGAAACCCACGCACACACGGGGAGGATGTGCAGACTCCGCACAGACAGTGACCCAAGCTGGAATCGAACCTGGGACCCTGGAGCTGTGAAGCAATTGTGCTATCCACAAGGCTACCGTGCTGCCCATGCTGTTGGTGAGAGCAAGAGTGAATTTGGGAGAACCACACCCATAGACTTTAAACATCAGCTGGGCACAGTCTAGAAAGAAAAAACTTCCCAGGAGAATAGCATACCCTTACCAGAATCTATTAGTTTATCCTCTGATAATTTCAATGAAAAGAAAACCAAAGTAATCATATTAATGGAGCAGATACTCCCTGCTAGCTGTCCTTTTCTACAATTGCCCTATGATGCTGAATGCAACGGCAGAAACAACAACAAAAAATGTAATTTTTCTTATATCAAACAACACCAAAGATAATCAAATATTTCAAATTATGGCAATTCAGCTCAATTCATCAAGATATCATGATAAAGCTATATCTGTAACAAGCTATCCAAATAATATACTTTGCAATTTAAACAAGAAGAAATTTTATTTAATCTAACATTATTATTTATTGTTATATATCTAACATATTAGTACAGAAACAATTCCCATTTACTTTAAAAACAATTTTCCAAGCATAATAATCAAAAAATCAGAAGTTGAAAAAAAATCATTGTGATGTGTTCCTCAATTACATTCAATTCTCTACTTCTTCTTATTGATGATGATCTTCTTGTTCTCTTTGTATTTACCAGAATATTACCATCAGTAATATGTATTAATGTGTTCTATGCCAAGATGAATATTTTAAAAATGTGAAACATTAAGGGTGTGCTCTGACTTAACGTGTGAAATAAAATAGGCTATCAGACAGTTCTTACATTGTATAAAATTTCAATTGTTACCTAGTTTTGACTTTGGTATCATCAAACTCCATGGCAACATGACTATTTCTGGAGAGTCCAAAGTGTTTAGCTCTCAGCAGTGCAACTGGGGGTATATCCACAGCACATGTATTCTACATATAAATCAGCAAAGGTAAAGATTCAAAACTCAGACCACTGAAATGCATCATCACTAAAATATAACCAGACTGTTGACAAAACATGGAAAACAGCTGAATTTAGGAACATCCTCGGTCAATTTCACAAGTGATCCAATGCTATAACAGAGTAGTATGTTTGAGTATTAAAATATGAAGATCCAATATTATCAAGCTGCAGGGAAACCTCCATTATCCATCTCGCATTATTTACTCACCAATTGTTCTGCCAGAATTCATCACATGGACAACTTCTTTCATTTGTATTTCATTCCATTTTCTCAGTAAATAAAATGATGTAAGGCTTCTTTTGTTCCTTTTTGTAAATTATGCATGTACTATTCTTTTGCCAAGTGTGTTGTATAAAGTTTAGAGTCAAGTATTTACTAATTTCCTTTATCTACGAAGAAGAGCCCCCCGCCCCCAACCCCCCATTATGATGTAAAGACAACGTTATCGTTCAAGCAATATCTTTGTCTCTCTGAGCAGAAGGTATTTTTTGTGGTTCCTGGTATCAGGGTGATGTATGAGAACACCAATTCATATTTCTATCAGTGGTTTGATTCAAAATGACAAAACCATGTGGTAAATTTGAGCTGTGAAAACATCACGCAGAATTATACAATCAAAACTGCTGAAGAATCATGTCAGTTAGAAACATTGGAAAGGCTAGGTGGGGTACTTTTAAGTTTGCCTGCAAATGTTATTATTTAAAAAAATTATGATTTAAATGTTTTCCTTCCATGACTTTAAAAAAAATGATAATTACATAGTAAAAATGCAGTAGAAGCAAGACTACTCTGTTTTTATTTATTTGTTTTATCATGATTTTCCTATGTAAGCACTACATCGGCCTGTTTTTAAGCCATTACCTCTGGCTAAACTTTCATAAATCATTAGTTTGACGCTAGCAAGAGTACAGGGCACCACACTTCAGGATTTCAAGGTCTCAGAGATGGTTTGGATGGAAGTTACTATAATGATAGCAGGGATGTGGGGCTTCAATTATGTGAAAAAACCAGTGAAACTGTTTATCTCCTTACGGCGCAGAAGGTTAAGGGGAGATATAATGTAATTCAAATGCATGAAGGGTTTTAATGAAGTAAATAAACAGACGTTAGGTGGAATTACACTGCTTTTGAAAATATTCTTTCATTGGGAACAAATGTAGCGCCCATCTTTGATAGTCTCTGGGTCTCACAGGCCTGTGTAATCTTCCCTGAAGCTGTAGACCCATTAGAAGGCCTGCAGCTTTGGAAGGCAGGCACCAACTGGGAGACGTGTATGCCCCTCAGACAGGAGAGCATGAGGGCATCTCAACAAGAAGGTGCCATCAGAGACGAGCAACAATTTCATACATGATGATGGCTGAAGGTGGTAATCTCCTTAAAGCAGAGGAGAGTCCTTCTGGAGGAATCATAGTGGCCATGGCAGTGGCCTTGTCTGCCCATGGCCCATTATTAGAGTATGGAGCTGAAGGCTTTGATGTCCAGCTGGCCTGCAGATGGACATTCACCTCCACAGAGCTGCAGGGTCAGCATTGAGCGGGAGACCGCTCGAACGCTGGGAACATCCTGAAAAGAGTCTTCTTCATTTCCCATTATTCTCCCAATTACTAACTATTGGCTACTGCTGCTGGTGAGTGGGTAGCCATTTCTATTGCCCACTATGGAGGAGGGAATGTACACAAGTTGGTCTTGCCTTTAAATCTGCCTCTGTGGGACTGGGAAGATTCTGCCCACTGACAGAAATGTAAGTAACCAGAGATTTAAGGTGAGTGGCAAAAGAATCAAAGGAAAGAGGAAGTTTTTTTGCACATAGAGGGCCAGATTTATCGACCACTCCGGCAAGGGAGGTGGCTTGTCAGCAGAATCTACCGGTCCCGCCACTGGGAACGAGATTTCTAGGAAACTTGTGCGCCGACATGGGACTGGAATTTCCCGCCCTCAGTTGCTTTGATTCTCCCTCACTGGGTGTGATCCAGATGAACATATTTAGGTGAGCCAATAGGATCATTTAAATATATCTGCGCCAGATTCTCCCGAGCTTGAAAACTAATGGTCTCGCCTGGGAGATCTTGCCATGGCGCCGTTTAGCACTGGTCCACTCAAAAATGGACCAGGCATAACGGCACCTAGAGGGGGTGGGGGAGGGGCGTCTCCCAGGCCATTGGAGCTTCATGTGGCTGGGGTCTCGGATGGGTGGTACCCTGGCACTCCCACTGGCACCAGGGCACCTTGGCACTGCCACTCTGGCACCGGTACTGCCACCTGGGCACCTTGCCACTGCCAGTCTGGTACCGGTACTGCCACCTGGGCACCTTGGCACTGCCAGACTGGCACCAGTACTGCCACCTGGGCACCTTGACACTGCCAAGGTGCCAGGCTGGCAGTGTCAATGTGCCTGGATGGCAGGTTCTCCATGCCAGGGATCAGGCCCGAGATTGCCCTGCCCTTAAGAGGTGGGATGAGGAGGTGGGGTTCGAGGACCCCTAAAGCGGTAAGTTGAGGCAGTGGGGGATGGGGTCCAGAGGCCACGGTGGGAAGCAGAGAGGGTGTTGAAAGATCGGGACAGTATTTTAAAATGGCGTCCCCAATCCGCGGGCCACCTTCCTGGAAAGTAGGTAAGTACGGCCTCTGCGGGACATTCCCGACTGAGGCCAAAAAAACCTGCAGAGTCCCGTTAGATCGCGGGGCCGCCCTCGGCGCTGCTGTCACCCAAAACGAGATTCTGTTGATGCATTATGACATCTGTTCAAACACAATGACTGGATGACAAAAGGTACCAGAATGGAGCCATGGTCAGTAGCAAGCTTGCTGTTCCGCAGTTCAGCGAGATGCACATCCTGAGAAGCAGTAAATGCAAGTAAAAAATGTTAGCGATCAAAGCAAAGAATAAGAACATATGTCAGCCAATTCCAGTAAAGGATTTTAAAATGCTGTTAATACTGCACATATCAGAAGCCTCATTGATAATAATATATTAAATTGAGCTCCATTAGAAAACACTCTGATGCTCGGCTCTTGTGTTAGTAGCCAAATGTATAACTGAAAACGTTGAAAAGGCAAATTATAATGGTCTAAATGAGCTGAATACATTTTCAAATTTGATAATCCATGTTATTATTAACAACAATGGTGAGTTACATAGAAAAGCACAAAGACAAAAGCAACTCGGCCGAACCAGCCCTGCTGGTGTATGCTCCAATCAAGCTTCTTCCTATCCCTCATCTAACCCTTTTAGCATAATCTTCAATTTGTTTCTTTCTCATTTGCTAATCTAACTACCCCTTAAATGTATCTCAACTACTCCTTGTGGTGAGGTAATTCAAACAGTTGCCCTTCCATTACAATTGAACTGTTCTGGAGGATCCGGAGAGCCAGGTCAGGGAAGCCACACCAAACCAATTTTGGCAGTTGTAATTACCCCACATTTTACAAAAATAAGCAGTTAAAACCAATAAGAAAGGGATGTTAATATACCCAGTGCATAAGTGAGTCGAGGTTCCTATTTTATCAATCTCCTCAAAGCGTTTATGATCCCCTAACAAATCCTGATGGGAGGTGGTAATAACTGAGAAAGTAGTTGCCAGTTTGTCCGTAAATAATAAAATATTAGGAACCCAAACACATTGCTGCCAATGTCATGCAATAAATGTCCCTCAACAAATGTCACTTCTGCAAAATAATTTAACTGCTAATAGTTAAATAATTTGTTTCATTGGCCATTCATGCTGCATAGACAAAAAGAAAAAAGCATGCGGTATTTTACTGACATAAATATTTTGGTTTCAATTGATACACAATAGCAGTATAAAGAGGCAATTTGCAAAGGTGTAAACAATTTATTAAAATCTGTTAAAAATAGAATTTTGTCTTTTGATCTGTGTGAATTTTCAGTTAGTGCCAATAACTAAATCATAAAATATTTGTCATTATAATTGAAAATTGAGGCTCTGTGCTATCAAGCACTGTGTGATTTATATTATCTATTTCCAGAGTCAAAGAAGCATTTATTGAATTTAACCTCCCAATAAGGCATCATTACAGGAGAACCATAAGATTCTGATGCAAGTCGGAAGCCTTGACTTCATTAATGCAATTCTGGAAATTTGTATGCAGACTGTGTGTGATTTTCAGATCTTTTAGTGGGCTGAGTTCATCTCTACTTGTGACTAATCAAGAATGCATGAAATCATGAGATTACCTGTTACGTTCAAGTGTGATCAATCAATTCTCTTTGATTTGGAAGTAGGAATAACTTTCTTTTTAAAAAAAATATAATTCTTAAAGTTTTTAACACCATTTTTCTCCCTTACGAACAATAACCCCCCCCCCTCCCCCCCGTAACAAAAAAGAAAAAAAAAAGAAACGAGAAATCGCACGGAGCAAGATATATACATGACAAAATAGTATATTTACATAGCTTTGTACACTGGCTCTCTCCCATACGTGCCAGTTTCCCCGACTCTTCATGTTATCTCTTGCTCCTCCACCCCACCAGGCAGCTTCCAACCCCCCCCCCCCCCCCCAAGATTGCTGCTGCTGACCGACCTTCCTCTAGCGCGCCGCGAGATAGTCTGGGAACGGTTGCCACCGCCTGTAGAACCCCTGCGCAGACCCTCTCAAGGCAAACTTTATCCTCTCCTACTTGATAAACCCTGCCTATCGTTTATCCAGGCCTCCACGCTGGGGGCTTCGCCTCCTTCCACATTAGCAAGATCCTTCGCCGGGCTACTAGGGACGCAAAGGCCTGAATACCGGCCTCTTTCGCCTCCTGCACTCCCGGCTCGTCCACTACCCCAAATAGTGCTAGCCCCCAGCTTGGCTTGACCCGTACTTTCACCACTTTAGATACTGTTCCCGCCACTCCCCTCCAGAGCCGGGCATGACCAAAACATATGGACATGGTTCGCCGAGCTCCCTGAGCACCTTCCACATCTGTCCTCTACCCCAAAGAACCTGCTCAACCTCGCCCCCGTCAAGTGAGCTCTGTGAACCACCTTAAATTGTATCAGGCTGAGCCTGGCACACGAGGAGGAGGAATTAACCCTACCCAGGGCATCAGCCCACAGACCTTCCTCGATCTCCTCCCCCAGTTCCTCCTCCCATTTACCCTTCAACTTTTCTACCAGCGCTTCCCCCTCTTCTTTCATCTCCTGGTGTATTGCCGACACCTTCCCCTCCCCGACCCATGCACCCGAGATCACCCTGTCTTGAATTTCTTGTGCCGGGAGCAACGGGAATTCCCTCACCTGTCGCCTCAAAAAAGCCCTCACTTGCATATATCTAAAGGCATTTCCCGGGGGTAGCTCAAACTTCTCCTCCAGTGCCCCTAGGCTCGCAAACGTTCCGTCAATGAACAGGTCCCCCATTCTTCTGATCCCCGCCCGATGCCAGCTCTGGAACTGCCCCTCCATCTTCCCCGGGACAAACCGATGGTTACCCCTGATCGGGGACCACACCGATGCTCCCATTGCACCCCTGTGCCGTCTCCACTGGCCCCAGATCCTTAGCGTTGCCGCCACCACCGGGCTCATGGTATATTTTGTCGGCGAGAGCGGCAGAGGTGCCGTCACCAACGCCCCCAGGCTCGTTCCTTTGCAGGACGCCATCTCCATCTTCTTCCATGCTGCCCCCTCTCCCTCCATAACCCACTTGCGGATCATCGACATATTTGCTGCCCAGTAGTAGCTCCCATGGTTTGGCAGCGCCAACCCTCCTCGGTCCCTACTGCGTTCCAGGAACCCTCTCCTAACCCTCGGGGTCTTATTCGCCCACACAAACCCCATAATACTCCTGCCTACTCTCTTAAAAAAGGCCTTAGTGATCATGATGGGAAGGCACTGAAACACAAACAAAAACCTCGGCAGGACCACCATTTTGACCGATTGCACTCTACCCGCCAGTGAGAGTGGTAGCATGTCCCATCTTTTAAAATCCTTCTCCATTTGGTCCACCAACCTTGTCAGATTCAGTTTATGTAGGGCCCCCCAACTCCTGGCTATCTGGATCCCCAGATACCGAAAGCTCCCCTCCGCCCTCCTCAACGGTAGGTCCCCTATCCCTCTTTCTTGGTCCCCCGCCTGTAATACAAAGAGCTCACTCTTCCCTACATTGAGCTTATAGCCCGAAAAAAAACCAAACCCCCTTAGAGTCTGCATGACCTCCACCATCCCCTCCACTGGATCCGCCACGTACAGCTACAGGTCATCCGCATATAGCGACACCCGATGCTCTTCTCCCCCTCGGACCACCCCCCTCCATTTATTAGACTCCCTCAATGACATGGCCAATAGTTCGATCGCCAATGCGAACAACAGGGGGGGACAGGGGGCACCCCTGCCTCGTCCCTCGGTACAGCCGAAAGTACTCCGACCTCCGCCGGTTCGTCACTACACTCGCCACCGGGGCTCTGTAAAGGAGCTTAACCCAACTGATAAACCCTCCCCCGAACCCAAACCTATGCAGCACCTCCCAGAGGTACTCCCACTCTACTCGGTCAAAGGCCTTCTCCGCGTCCATAGCTGGTAGGAATAACTTTCATTAATGCATTTTATGATATTTTGGAAAAATGAAACTTACAGGAGCAGGTGTAGGAATTTTACTCAATTCTGTGATAGGTTTGACTGTGATTTCAACCGTCTCAGGCTCATCAGGAAGTGGCTTTGAAGGTTTTAGGGTTGGACATCTTCCAATGTCTGCATGCTCAAAAGATACTGGTTGAGCAAAGTCCAATGGCCTAAAAGAAAGAAAATGTGGATGAATAATTGTAGGCCTAACATAAATCGTACTACATAAATATGCATGGCATGGAATACTCAATTGCATTCTGCTTTACGACTGCAAGGCGATTGTAAAATTGATGCAATTCAGCTCCGGCGGAAGAACAGTGGGCGGGATTCTCCGTTGCCCGATGGCAAAATCGTATTCGGCGATCGGGCGGAGAATCCCCATTTGCGACCGAATCGGGGGCGACGGTATTTTTCGGATGCTCCACCTCCTCCAGATCGGCGTCATCGAGGCGTGCGCCGCAGCCATTTTGACGGTGTCAGCGCGTAGCCTTGAGGCCCTCCCTCAATCTCCGCCCCCGATGGGCTGTGTTCCTGATCGCGTGGGTCATGTGTGGTCTGAGTTTTCATAAACCTGGCGTGGCAGCCGCAGACTGTGTCCAGCGCCGCCACATTAGGGCGGGAGCCGTGCCGCTGTCAGGGGGATTCGGTGAGGGCTGGGGGGACTGATGGGGGGTGTCCATGGGAACAGTATTTGGCCGTCCGGGTCCGCACATGGCCGGCAACATGTTGTACGGCGCGGCCGCTGCAGGTCGTCGCCCTGTGCATGCGCGTCCACGGATCTGGCAATTCTCTGGCCGTTTATGTCGAGAACATAGAGGCCGGGATTCTCCGAGCTGCGCCGGTTCAGAGAATCAGCGGTGAA
This sequence comes from Scyliorhinus torazame, assembly GCF_047496885.1. NCBI lineage: Eukaryota > Metazoa > Chordata > Chondrichthyes > Carcharhiniformes > Scyliorhinidae > Scyliorhinus > Scyliorhinus torazame. The sequence continues at coordinate 209,340,063 of NC_092710.1, forward strand.
GCGGGAAATTCCCACCATGCCACTCCGACGCCGGGACGCGATTCTCCGGCGACCGGAGAATCAGCGCCAATCGCGCCCGCGCGGTCGACGTGGTGCTGGTCAGCGGCCCCGCGGCGATTTTCCGTGGTCGACCGGCCAAATTCCCGCCGGTGTGGTTCCAACCTGGTACCACCCAGCAGTTGCTCGGACCCACGGCCACTGTGGCTGTCCTGGTGGGGGGATGGGGGGATCTGACTCCTGGGGGGCTTCCATGCATCCAGGCCCGCGATTGGGGGCTACAGATCGGCTGGCGCCTGCGATCTGGAGGAGGCCTACCCACTTCCACACAGGCCCGCTGTAGGTCTCCGCCATGTTGCGTGACGCCGGCGCGGAGGCGGCCACCACACGCATGTGCTGGCACGGAGACAGCCACCACACGCATGCGCTTGTGCGGAGATGGCCGTCGCGCGCATGCGCGGACCCACGGCAGCCGTGCAGGGCTGCTTTTCGGCGCAGGAGTAGCGTGCAGCACTCCTGCGTCGTGCTGGCCTCCTGAGGACTGCTGAATCGCTGGGCCAGGAGGCCCATTGACGCCGGCATACACCACTCCGGTGTTTACGCCGGTGTTAACACTTGGCCAGGATTTCGGAGAATCCCGGCCAGGGAGTTTCACGTGGCACAGCTGCTAGCCCCCTACCGGGTGGAGCATCGGTGTGGGGGCGGCATCGATCTTTTCATTGTAAAACTCGACTATTCCTCCGGACATAGCCTCAAAAGTCGGAGAATGCAGCCCAGTGTCTCTCAAATGGAGAATCCCGCCCTTTATGCTTCAGGTCAGTGAATTTTCATCAAAACAGTTCGTCAACCTGAAATGTTAACTCTGCCCAATAAGCTGCTAAATCTGCTGAGTATTTGCAGCTAAGTATAAAGGTTACCTAATTGCACAAATTTATCACAAATGTACCACTATTATGTGGAACAGTTGATGTCAGGCATGGGTTTATGATGTAATCTAATAATTAGTCTCCCTAGTAAGAGAAAAGAGAAGCTATTTGTAAGAATGAAAGTTTTAGACAAAAGTTGATTTTACTTATAACACCAATAGTGACTGTGACAAAAACCACCAAAATTAATCTTCGGGTTTTGTGAACAGGATTTATACACTGAATATTTCCGGGCTTCAGGGACGATCAATGAGTATATTCAGCTGTTATCTTCAAAAACACAGCCAGTGTTTTCTTCAACATAATCCAATATCCTCACTTCTGACTGGTTTATCAACTGTCCATTAGAAACAGCTTTCAACCGATACAAATTTATAAAGAAGACAAATTAGAACGGTAGTGGGAGAAACACAAGTTATTTTGGGAAAAATAAATAATTAATGATGATGGATTAGATATGGGTAGAAATAGATACAAGGCCCACCCCCCCATCCCCATGTTTCTGACAGGGAAGGCAGATTATCATTGGCAGTCCCGCTGATGTCTGTAAAGTCGCCATAAACCCAGACGGTCCAAGGCTGTGTTGTCCTTTGAGGGGGAGAGCTGACTAATGGTGATTTAACTTAATCACCACCACACCTCAGGTGAGGGCAAGCTTGAGAAGGCAGGGCCTTCGTGAATAATGTGATGTCTTCACCACTGGGAAGGGGGGTTGGGGGGGGGGGGGGGTTGCCTTTGGCGCTGCTGGAAGATCCCGCCGGTGGGAAGGGCCTGATAATCCCTCCCATAAATTCTAAAGAACAAGAGAAAATAGGGGAAGAGAGGAGAATTAAAAGGGATGAAATTCTTCAGAGTTCTATCACTCATTGGCTGTACTTTCATGGAATAGCTTTGGGAACCATGAAATATAACAATCACTGTCGACACCTTTTGTGGAATTTCTGCAGCTTTTATGTCACATTTATGGCAGGTGAGCAAAAAAAAAAGAACATAGCAAACTCAGTTCCTAAGTTTTTAAAATGGTCATTTTTCTACAGAAATGCTCTGGAAATGCTGCTGTTCACATTGCAACATTAGCATGTAATTCAGCACGATGTGTGCGGCGAAAGCAATATACTGAGTCCAAATTGGTGAAAGTATATTCAATGGGTAAAATAATTTAACATGAAAGCAAATATTTTACAAAGAGAATAACTATATTAATGGGCACAGGAATATCTAAGTCATTCTCCAGAGCAAAATGTGCGCAATTCAATTAATTTAAGGATGTTGTTATAAGGGTAGTTTACCAATTGAGCACTTTAAAAGGCATGAGCCCATAGCCTGTGATTTTCCCTCCAATTTTAATAAATGGAAATGTATGGACGGTTGTCCTGATTTCTTAACTCGGTCTTATATTTAACTATGTTCTTTTGTAAAATGCACTGTCTGGGACTGACCGATTGAGAAATAACCCCATTAATTTTTCCCTTTCTCTAAATTTGTATTTTTCTTTGAAGTGAGGAAGCCTTACTTACACTGAATTAATAACTAAGTTCCATATACATCCTTCAAAAGGTGTGATGCTTCTTAACTGGCTGACTTGGAATGAGGCAGGAACACCTCCAACAAATAGCCTTTTAATGCTGAGAGGCAGATCATTGGGTAGTCGTTGTCTTTGAGCTCTTTCTTCATTCACCTGCACGACAAGCAACCTGACAGCAAAAAAGAATCTCTTGTTATCTGCATATTTAAGACTTAAATACAGGACCATAAGACCATAAGACATAGGAGCGGAAGTAAGGCCATTCGGCACATCGAGTCCACTCCGCCATTCAATCATGGCTGATTTCAACTCCATTTACCCGCTCTCTCCATAGCCCTTAATTCCTCGAGAAATCAAGAATTTATCAACTTCTGTCTTAAAGACATTCAACGTCCCGGCCTCCACCGCCCTCTGTGGCAATGAATTCCACAGACCCACCACTCTCTGGCTGAAGAAATTTCTCCTCATCTCTGTTCTAAAGTGACTCCCTTTTATTCTAAGGCTGTGCCCCCGGGTCCTAGTCTCCCCTGCTAATGGAAACAACTTCCCTACGTCCACCCTATCTAAGCCATTCATTATCTTGTAAGTTTCTATTAGATCTCCCCTCAACCTCCTAAACGCCAATGAATATAATCCCAGGATCCTCAGACGTTCATCGTATGTTAGGCCTACCATTCCTGGGATCATCCGTGTGAATCTCCGCTGGACCCGCTCCAGTGCCAGTATGTCCTTCCTGAGGTGTGGGGCCCAAAATTGCTCACAGTATTCTAAATGGGGCCTAACTAATGCTTTATAAAGCTTCAGAAGTACATCCCTGCTTTTATATTCCAAGCCTCTTGAGATGAATGACAACATTGCATTTGCTTTCTTAATTACGGACTCAACCTGCAAGTTTACCTTTAGAGAATCCTGGACTAGGACTCCCAAGTCCCTTTGCACTTCAGCAGTATGAATTTTGTCACCGTTTAGAAAATAGTCCATGCCTCTATTCTTTTTTCCAAAGTGCAAGACCTCGCACTTGCCCACGTTGAATTTCATCAGCCATTTCTTGGAGCACTCTCCGAAACTGTCTAAATCTTTCTGCAGCCTCCCCACCTCCTCCATACTACCTGCCCCTCCACCTATCTTTGTATCATCGGCAAACTTAGCCAGAATGCCCCCAGTCCCGTCATCTAGATCGTTAATATATAAAGAGAACAGCTGTGGCCCCAACACTGAACCCTGCGGGACACCACTCGTCACCGGTTGCCATTCCGAAAAAGAACCTTTTATCCCAACTCTCTGCCTTCTGCCTGACAGCCAATCGTCAATCCATGTTAGTACCTTGCCTCGAATACCATGGGCCCTTATTTTACTCAGCAGTCTCCCGTGAGGCACCTTATCAAAGGCCTTTTGGAAGTCAAGATAGATAACATCCATTGGCTCTCCTTGGTCTAACCTATTTGTTATCTCTTCAAAGAACTCTAACAGGTTTGTCAGGCACGACCTCCCCTTACTAAATCCATGCTGACTTGTCCTAATCTGACCCTGCACTTCCAAGAATTTAGAAATCTCATCCTTAACAATGGATTCTAGAATCTTGCCAACAACCCAGGTTAGGCTAATTGGCCTATAATTTTCCATCTTTTTCCTTGTTCCCTTCTTGAACAGGGGGGTTACAACAGCGATTTTCCAATCCTCTGGGACTTTCCCGGACTCCAGTGACTTTTGAAAGATCATAACTAACGCCTCCACTATTTCTTCAGCTATCTCCTTTAGAACTCTAGGATGAAGTCCATCTGGGCCCGGAGATTTATCAATTTTTAGACCTCTTAGTTTCTCTAGAACTTTCTCCTTTGTGATGGCTACCATATTCAACTCTGCCCCCTGCCTCTCCGGAATTGGTGGGATATTACTCATGTCTTCTACTGTGAAGACTGACGCAAAGTACTTATTTAGTTCCTCAGCTATTTCCTTGTCTCCCATCACAAAATTACCAGCGTCATTTTGGAGCGGCCCAATGTCAACTTTTGCCTCCCGTTTGTTTTTAATGTATTTAAAGAAACTTTTACTATCATTCCTAATGTTACTGGCTAGCCTACCTTCATATTTGATCCTCTCTTTCCTTATTTCTCTCTTTGTTATCCTCTGTTTGTTTTTGTAGCCTTCCCAATCTTCTGACTTCCCACTACTCTTTGCCACATTATAGGCTTTCTCTTTTGCTTTGATGCATTCCCTAACTTCCTTTGTCAGCCATGGCTGCCTAATCCCCCCTCTGATAACCTTTCTTTTCTTTGGGATGAACCTCTGTACTGTGTCCTCAATTACTCCCAGAAACTCCTGCCATTGCTGTTCTACTGTCTTTCCCACTAGGCTCTGCTCCCAGTCGATTTTCGTCAGTTCCTCCCTCATGCCCCTGTAGTTACCTTTATTTAACTGTAACACCTTTACATCTGATTCGACCTTCTTTCTTTCAAATTGGAGATTGAATTCGACCATATTATGATCACTGACTCCTAAGTGCTCCCTTACTTGAAGATCTTTAATCAAGTCTGGTTCATTACATAACACTAAGTCCAGAATGGCCTGTTCCCTCGTGGGCTCCATCACAAGCTGTTCCAAAAAGCCCTCCTGTAAACATACAATGAATTCCCTTTCCTTGGGTCCACTGGCAGCATTATTTACCCAGTCCACCTGCATATTGAAGTCCCCCATGATCACTGTGACCTTGCCTTTCTGACACGCACTTTCTATTTTGTGGTGCATTTTGTGCCCCCGGTCCTGACCACTGTTAGGAGGCCTGTACATAACTCCCATTATGGTTTTTTTGCCTTTGTGGTTCCTCAACTCTACCCACACAGACTCCACATCATCTGACCCTATGTCATTTAGTGCTATTGATTTAATTTCATTCCTAATTAACAAGGCAACCCCGCCCCCTCTGCCCACCTCCCTGTCTTTTCGATAGGTTGTGAATCCCTGGATGTTTAAATGCCAGTCCTGAACCCCCTGCAACCATGTCTCTGTGATGCCTACCACATCATACCTGCCAGTCACAATCTGGGCCACAAGCTCATCTACCTTGTTCCGTACACTGCGCGCATTTAAATATAGCACCTTTAATTCTCTATTGACCGTCCCTTTTTGTTTTCTTAGTGTGGTGGACCTTGGTTTACTGAGCCTTTCCATACACTGTGTCATATTTTGTGGGATGGGGACTATCGTAACCTCTCCTGAGTTTTGTCTTTTCGTGCTTTTTTGTATTCCTAAGCAGCTACGCTTCCCACTGATTACTTCACCTCTTGGTTCCCTGACTTTCCCTTCCCCCCCAATCTTTAGTTTAAATAGGACAATAGAAATAATTAAAATTCATGCTAAACCATTTGTTCCAACAAAAAATTGTATATGAAGGGTTATGTTAACTTAATACAAATGAGGAGGAATATTTCCTAAGGTTTATAAATTTGTTAACTTTCAGAGTAAATCCTCCTTCACAGGAAGCTGCCAAGTTCAGTTTCAGTTGCTGCAGCGAGGTCACGTATGTGCACATAGGTCAGGCAGGGTAGCATTGGGGGTGCACAATAGTCACTTAGGACAGCATTACAGGTACATAGTAGTCTGCCAGGACAGCATTGTGGCACATTGTAGGCAGCAGGACATAATTGGGGGTACTTAGTAGTCAGCTGGGGCAGCATTGCAGGTACACTGTAGCGAACTGCGACAACAGTGAGACATATGGCAGTCAGCTGGGGCAACGATGGGCACAAAGTACTCTGGTGGTTAGTGACCTCAGTATCTCCAGCGTCAGAGAGGTAAGGGAGTTTAAAATCAAATAGGGTTCCTGTTCCCAATTATGATTCAATGTTCATGCTGAAAACTGCATATGAGCAGTGAGAGCAAGATCTACATACTTTCCTCTCATTTTATCCACATACAACACTGATTACACCATATAATTCATTTATATTAAGCACATTATTTGAGTAGCTTGATAAATTTTAATGGTCGGCTTACTGGTTGAAATACTAACTTTTGTTAACAGTGGAGGTATCAATGCACACACTGGAATAAGAAAATTCAATCTGCGGCATTGTTAAATCATTTACCCTTTCGATCTTTGCAGTCTAACACTATGTTCCTTTCCATCATTGAACACTCCAGATTCTGGTTTGATTGTGACACGCCGATGTTCCCGAGTTCCAGTTGCGATATGTACTTCCAGTCGCCCTTTGTTCAGGAAAACTGCATAGTAGACCTGTTTGTATAAATCACAAAGTTCAAGCACAAACGTACAGTACCTGTACAGACTACATTGACAATATTGGCAATGATTCATTGTTTATAACAAAGGGCATTTCAAAATAAGTGCGATAAAAGGATATCTCCTCCAAGGCATATGATTTACTGATTTTCATGGTTGTAGGGATGCTACTGGAAGTTAGATATCTTTGAAAATATTTAATAACCAGCACCAAAACGAAGATGAGAACTTCTTAAAATTGTGCACACTTAATGAGAATAACATTAATACTTAACATACTTAATATTTCAGATGTCTATTACTGGGCAGCAAGGTAGGATAGTGATTACCACTGTGGCTTCAGAGCGCCAGGGTCCCAGGTTCAATTCTCCGCTGGGTCACTGTCTGTGCGGAGTCTGCATATTCTCCCCGTGTCTGCTTGGGATTCCTCTGGGTGCGCTGGTTTCCTCCCACAGTCCAAAGACGTGCAGGTTAGGTGGATTGGCAATGCTAAATTGTCCTTTGTGTCCAAAAAGGTTAGGAGGGGTTATTGGGTTACGGGGATAAGGTGGAAGTGGGGGCTTAAGTGGGTCGGTGCAGACTCGATGGGCCGAATGGCCTCCTTCTGCACTGTATGTTCTATATTATTTCCATTGCCTCAATATGTAAATGTTACCTGCAGAGCATAAAACAAATACTCAAAAGATGCTATAAGTGACCAATACAACAAAATAAATGATAGTAAGCAATACCTGTCCAGTTTGACGCCGTTTCCTCTTGAGTTGAGTTGGAGTTTTTCCACTTCCATAAAGTATCATTCCAGTCTCATTTTTTGTACTGAAGGAAAGAGATATTTCTGTACCTATGTTCAATGAGTGTGGTTGAAGCTCAACAAATCCAGGTTTATGGAAGCTAACAGTGTAGACATTCTGTCAAGAAGAGCATATTGGTGAACATCAAGCAAACTACTGCGATAACCTCATAAACAGGACCATGGGCGGGATTCTCCGCGAACCGGTGGGGCGGGCCACTCTGGCGCCGAGGAGCCACCCCGAAGGTGAGGAATTCTCCCCACCTTCAGGGGCTAGGCTGACGCCAGAGTGTTTGGTGCCACGCCAGCCGGTGCGGAATGGCTTGGCGTCATGCCAACTGACGCCGAAGGGCCTCTGCCGGCCAGCGCGAGTTGGCACATGCGCAGGAGCGCCAGCGTGTGCTGGCGTCATCCCAGCGCATGCGCAGGGGGGGTTCGTCTCTGCACCGGCCATGGCGGAGGTTGACAACGGCCGGTGCGGAGGGAAAGAGTGCCCCCACGGCACAGGCCCACCCGCGGATCGGTGAGCCCCGATCGCAGGCCAGGCCACCAGATCCCCCCGCACCCCCCCGAGGATTCTGCAGGCCGCCCGTGGAGCCAGGTCCCGCCGGTAAGGACCTGCTGTGATTTACACCGGCGGGCCCTGTCGAAGACGGGCAGCCACTCGGCCCATCGCGGGCCGGAGAATCGTTGGGGTGGGGCCGCTGCCAGCGGCCGCCGACTGGCGCGCCGCGATTCCCGCCCCCGCCAAAACCCCGGCGCCGGAGAATTCGGCAGCCGGCGGAGGCGGGATTCACGCCCCCCCCCCCCCCCCCCCCCCGGCGATTCTCCGACCCGGCGGGGGTTCTGAGAATCCCACCCCATGTATTCGGTAGTTTTAAAATCCAATATTTTAAAAACAAAGAAAACTGCTAGAAAATATACAATATCATATAGTTTTAGATAACAGACCTCCAATATGCAGCCTTTTGTTAATCCCAGATAATCTGTGCCACTCAACAAATTATATGGAGACTGTGAAATTTCTATATCTCTGAGGCAGCCACTATATTTCTTTAAATTGACTTCAGGCCTGTAACATATAAAAACATTTTGTCAATTTAAGTCTGTCAACATTTTTCTAAAATTATAGACACCTTACTGAAATAATGCCCAAGAAATAAAATGAAAACACTGATGGTAAAAGAGATATTAATATAATATTAAACGGATAAAAAATATTTCTCCCTACTTCTTTAACCCACTGGGGAAACATTTAAAAGGAGCACTTGGTTACATATAGAAGATTCACTGTTAGAATGAATGAAATTTGGTTTAACAGCTCTGCTAATGTGTCTTGAGATTCCTTTGGAATGGGGTGATTACAATTCTTGTGTCAAAATGCACTGTTATTTGTGATTCCTGGTGGAAGGTTGAATGTATTGCAGGAATCCTGCATTCTAATTGGATATTGGGAACACATGTAGGTGACTATTGTTCCATGGCTGGTACAAACATTCAACTGTCTCCATTAAATGCAGACTAAGCCTGTTGCTGAGACAATATGGTACAGTTACTAATTAATCTATTAGGGAGTTCAGGAGAAAGTTCTTTATCCAGTGGTGGGTGAAAATCTGGAACGCAGTACCACAAGGAGCAGTTGAGGCAATCAGTGTAGGTTTATTTAATGGAAAGTTTGATAAATAGAAGGTCATGCTGAAAGGGTTAAATAGAAAGGGGTTGGAGAAGGATCTTGTGCAGCATAATAACCTGAATGGACTGGTAGGGCTGAATGGCTTGATTCTGCACTGTACATTTTATGTAATTTCCCTCTGCAGAGATCTCTTCTAGTTCTTGTTTATTGTTCTCTTCTGCTATTAGTTGAGGCTAGCTCTCTCCTTCAATCTTCTCCATAGCAATATTCCTTTAGCAGGAGAAGTGCTATCATGCAGAGCAGTTCACAATAATTTCAGATACCTCATCCAGGCTCTACTACAGTCTCCTCAGTCAATACATCAGATAGTTCACTTTAATGTCATGGTAGCTTGCTCTACCAAGACCTGAGTAACTGCATGTGCCTCACTATATATTTATTTTGTCTTGTGCAAGGATGTTTCAATGGGGTCACAAGATCAGTCTTATTATTATTATTGATATCCAAGTAGCCATTCCATCATCCTTACTCAGAATTATATCACTTTCTTTCATTGTCACTGGGGCAAAATCCTGAAACTCCCTCCTTAACAGTTCTGTGGGTGTACCTACACCAGATGGACTCCAGCAGTTCAAGGTGGCAGCTCACATTCACCCTTTTAAGGGCATTTAGGAATAGGCAATAAATGCTGGCCTTGCCAGTGATACTCAAATCCCATCAAATAATCAGTTCTTCCTGCCCTTGGAATAATGGTGATACCATGGATTTCTGATGGAAAAAAGAATCCTAGCAATAACCAGGGTAGTGGGCATTAACTTGTGTGATTCTGTTTCTGAGGCCACAGCAGTACATTCAGCAATTGGAACCCTTTTGTGTTCCATAGTGAGTGAGGATCTATGCACACCATCACTAATATTCTGCTTTTTGTTGGGGGTGCTGGCGATGGTGGAAGACAGATGGGAAACGTACAGATCTGCTGTCCCTGTTGGCTGGTTTCCACGGAAGAGTTAATTAAATCACTGGCCCAGGAAAATAATGCATCTGTTACTTGCATGACTTCGCCGAGTGATTTGAAAGATATTTCCTGCTGTTGTTTGGAAGAGCTGAGATGCAGGAAAATCCAAGTTAGCTGACGCCTTGACAGACTCTGATGGAACAATCCTTGAAGTGATTCTAAGTTTTGCTGCAGAAGTTAATGTCTCACAGCCTCCTTGATAAACCACATGCACCAATTTACAGTCCTCCAGCAAACGGAAACCAATCAGATATCAGTTACGATGGGTTAACTCACTTACCCCCTCTGATTCCAGTGCCTTCCTGCCATGTCTTTTGTTTTTTTTAAATTTAATTTAGAGTACCCAATTAATTTTTTCCAATTAAAGGGCAAGTTAGCATAGCCAATCCACCCAGCCTGCACATCTTTTGAGTTGTGGGGGCGAAACCCACGCAAACATGGGGAGAATGTGCAAACTCCACACGGACAGTGACCCAGAGCCAGGATCGAACCTGGGACCTCGGCGCAGTGAGGCTGCAGGGCTAACCCAGGACTACGCCACCGTGCTGCCCTCTTCCTGCATGTCTTGATCTTAGCCTGTTCTTTTGAGCAGGTGAGAGGGACACTTACAACAAAGGCACTGAGGCATGCTCCATCAGAACCTGATCTGTAATTTTAGTTAAAACATTGCGTGGGACAGCAGTGATTGATGGCTTCTTCACCCTTGCCCTAACCAGATTGTAGGTCAGAAGAGATCCAATAAGGCGAGTGTAAAGATATGTTTTTAGGTTCCCTCATGGACCAGAAGGAGCAGAGATGCTCCACCACAGGTGGCCATGCCTTCAGCTGCTTGAAGCTCTCAAAAGCCCTTCTAAACGTCTCTGCCACCCTGTCCTCCTTTAAGATCCACCTTAAAACCTACTTCTTTGACCAAGTTGATAGTCACCTGCTCTAATGTGAAATGAAGTGCAACATTTTGGTAGGAAGAATGAGGAGAGGCAACATAAAATAAAGGAGGGAGTGCAGGTGCAGAGAGATCTGGGGGTATATGCTCACAAACCATTGAAAGAGCCAGGTTAGTGGTTAATAAGGCATAGAGTACAAAGCAAGGAAGTTACAGAGAAAATGTTTTAATATATTAATTTGACCTCAACTGGAGTAGTGTGTCCAAATCTGGGGACAACACTTTAATGAGGATGTAAAACCTTTACAGTGTTCCAAGGATAAGGGCTTCAGTTGCAGAGACAGAATGGATAGGCAAGGGCTGTCCTCCTTAGAGGAGAGAACCTTAAGAGGAGATATGATAGAAGTGTTTAAAATCATGAGGGTTCTGGACAGAGAAGGTATGAGAAGCAGCTCCTACTAGCAGAAAAGGTTGACAACCTGAGGACACCGATTTAAGGGGAATGACAAAAGAACCAAAGGTGATATGAGGCCCACCAGTGTGTGGTGTGGATCTCAAATGCACCGTCTTAACTTGTGCTGGAGACAGGTTCAACTGTGACATTTAAAAGAAAATTGGTGACATATCTGGACAGAGAAACTCTGTAAGGCTACGAAAAAAAGAGTAGGGGAGGGGCATCAGCTGAGTTTGCTTGCAGAGAGCCAGCATGGATACAAGGGACTGAATGGTCTCCTTCTGTGCTGCACCCTTTTTATGATTCTCAGATTTCGTTAAGGCTTTTGGTATCAAATTTTACTTGATAATGTTACTTCGAGCTGCCTTGGGATATTTTACTCTGGTAAAGTAATTGTTGCTTCTTCAAGCCACCCAATTAAGCCTTAAAAATCATGGCTGCTGTCTCGGAGTAGGATCTTTTTGAGCATATCAGGGTATGCACCCTATAGCTGGTAGATGGTAGCCTATGGTTTCCTAGATAAGTTTAAATACCCGTCTTTCAAAACCTTTACCTTTAAAAGGAATGCGGACAAGTCCTATGTAGATCATGGATAATTAATCCACTTCCAAATACACCTGTGCTGGGTGATGATGTGCAGTTTGAAAATATCTGAATAGCTTCAGTAGTGAAAACTAAAGAAGACAAAGCAGCAGACAAACTCCTGGGCCAAGACAACATCTAAGCTGATAACTTATTGATAAAGCATATATGCACATGGAACCTAACAGCCTGTGCCCGTATTAGATGGGCACTGAGTAACACATCACTATTCTGGCAATGCATTGCATTACAGAAGCATTAGTTAATTTATATGAAATTTAGGGCATTAATTAAATGATCTCATCTTGGATTGCTGAGCATCCTTGACGTGTGGAATGGATGGTTTACGCATTGAGCACAAAGTGAGTCTCAGTGTTCAATACTAAGAGTCACACATGTCTGATGCGTAGAGCTATCTCCAATAATTACTGTATGATTGACCCCTCTCGCTTACCTCAAAATCAGAAATTCACTCATCAGATCAAGCTCTTGAGTGCAATCTACCGTCCGCATTATGTCCGAACGGTGGCACAGCCAGTAGATGCTCTTCCAGGATCTACCCTGCCTCGCATTGTCTTACGTAATCTCGCGTAATGTCGCAATCTGAATCCCGCCCATTATGGGCAGTATCAGTATTTGGAAAATCTGCATATTAGAGTGAGACAGCTAGTCTCACTCTAATATCCACTCACCTGACCCACCAAGACCCTGGGATCGAACCCCTTCCCGTCGTAAATGTCAGGCAAGCACCGTTCAGTGCTGGTCCCCACAAACGGGGATCATATGGAATGGCATTGGGGGGGGGATATCCCCCAGGGATCAGAGGATCCAAGTGGTTGCCCTCTGGGAAGGATGGCACGTTGATGCTGCTGGTGCTACCCAGGCACCTTGGCACTGCCAGGGTGCTAGGCTGACATTTCTGCCATTGCAGGGATCGGATCGGGCCTGAAGGTGCCCTGCCCATGTGAGGTGGGGCGTGGGTGGCACTGAGGAGTTGGGGCTTGGGGTGGGGGTCGATAGATCGAGATGGCATTTAAAAATGTGCCAAATAACTGTGGCCTCGGCGGGGCATACCCTACAACAAAGCCCTGATAGATAGCATGGTGTTTCCCAGCGCTGCGAAACACCTGGCTAAACGGACTTGTCACGGAACTCTATTGCAATTTGTTAGATCATGCCTCTTATCTCTGAATGGGCCAATAAACAAACAATTCATTCAAAGTTCTGGAGCAATCTACAGGAAGTCAATAATATGCCGCCCCTCTTCCGTGACACCCAAATTAAAATCATAGCTCACAACGTGCCGCACTTCCAACTGCAGATAATCTTTTCTCAATTTCTGGTTTATAGGTTATAAACTAAAACTAAAAATACCTGTGTTCTGGAAACATCTTCAGTGCATGATGCCATCTTATTAGAACGGGTCAGCAGATTTTATTCATATTCCATGACCCGATCAAACCTTATTCCTGAACAGCAATGAGTCATTTAAATATACCACCGTCAGCGTTTTGCGCAAGCGTACTGCATATTGCAACATATGATTTGCGTTGTTTGCCAGAGTGCAGCAGCAGTAAGCAGCTTGACTGACTAGCAGGAGTAAAGCTTGTACCTATTGCATAGAGAATGTGAAATACTATCCTCACAAGACATGAAAAACAGCAAATTACAATGGAAATAAGCGCCTTTATTGCAAATATTAACATTATGCACTGAAAAAAAAACATGCACTGAAATACTCCTTACCTGGCCTTCACACTGGATTTAAAAAGTTCAAAAGGAAAACAAAATGATTATCTTAATATAATTTATACACAGCTATTAGAAAATCAAAATTTCTTGAAATATAAGCAGAAAATGCTGGAAATACTCCACATCATCTGTGAAGGATGAAAGAGAGTTAACGTTTGTGCCTGTCCCCTTTTATCAGATCTTTCTCCACAGATACTGCTAAGTATTTCTTATATTTTCTGTTTTTTAAAAAATTATTTCAGATTTCCAGCATCTGCAGTATTTTGCTTTTGTATCCTAAAATATGACTAGTTTATTCTATACTGCTTTTGGAAGCAAAGCTTCTCATAATTCTTGTTGTATTACAAGATTAATCAATGATTTATTTTTCGTTCATACCTTTCTTAGTAATCAAGCAGAAAAAAATAGTTTGGAATCAACATCCTTTTTGTTTTCTTCCTACTCTTGGATTTTGGAGAATATTTTTGCTTTGAGTGTGTGATTTTCACCAGACACTGAGCACAAGATTCCTTCACAAATGTGCTCCTATAAACAGCTCAAATTTACCATTGTTTCAAACATTCATTACAGGTATCTCAGAGAATAAATGTTTTCATTGCAATATGACCAGAAGAAACAGCCACTTGACAACAGTAAATTCCATGGATTCTGCCAACGTAATTTTGTGGTGAATTTGATAGTTGTAGACTTAAGCTCAGTGAAAGGTTATTTCTCCAACCGTCTCGATTGCTAGAATTTATAACTGGGGAGGAAATCTAAGTAGCACCAATGTCACTTGGATGCTTGAAAAAGCAAAGTACTGCGATGCTGAAAATCTGAAATAAAAAGAGAAAATTCTGGAAACATTCAGCAGTGTGAGGCAGCATCTGTGGAAAGGGAAACATCTGGCCAACAGTTCAGATCGATGATCTTTCATCAGGATTGAAGAAAAGGATTATGACCAAAGGTTGTCATCCTGAAATGCTAACTCTATGTCTTTCTTTCTCCACAGATGCTAAGTGTTTCCAACATTTTATGCTAGAATCACAGGATTTTGGAGTTAAACTCAAAGAGGTAATTTTACAAGTCGGCAGAGAGTTTTACCTGTTAGGACAGCATGTTGGAAATATGAGCGCACAATTACCGCAAACCCTTTAAAATCCATAGCCAGAAAATCTGAGGCAATATACAATGAAGTTTACGATATGCACTGCTTGTGAGTAAGGCAGTGATGCCACAATCAGGAGTGCACACTCATAAAGTTACCCTTGTGTACAGGTTACACACAAAAAAAATGTGCATACATTTGGGGCTGGATTCTCCGCACCCTGACGCGGAAATCGAGTCTGGCGCCAGGCGGAGAATCCATTTCCACGCATGGAGTCGAGACCTGCCCCGGTACCCCAATTCTCCGGGCCCCGAAAAGTGGCGTACTCTCGGAGTATCCCGCACCGCCTATCCTCTACCTTGCTGGAGCCTCTCCCCGCCCCGCCATTCTCCGCCCCCAACTGGCCGAAGTCCCAGGCATGGATCTAATATTGTCCTGCTGGTCGGGATATTAGCGGGATACTCAGTCCACGGCCGCCATGGTCGGAGGCGGGCCGATCAGAGGGCTGGGGGGACCTTATACGGCACCGGGCTAATTTTGGACAGGCGATCCGAGTCCGCCATGGAGAGCTATGAATATGTAGCCATTTCACGCCAGTTCTGGCGTGAAAGGCCACAGTTTTTATGACATCCCAAGAATGGAGAATCCAGCCCTTGATTTTGAAGTACACTGGCCTGGATTTTTCTCTGTGATGCTGTCATTTCTATATCCGAACAGGCGCCGGAATGTGGCGACTAGGGGCTTTTCACTGTAACTTCATTGCTGTGTTCATGTAAGCCTACTTGTGACAATAAAGATTATTATTTTTATTATTATTATATCCCCAATATGTTAAAGCTGGTGTTGAGGTGGACTCTTAGCTCACGAAAGATTTATCTCCTTCCTTTCTCTGATATTGCCACACTGTTAATTGCATATTAACTGTATTTAATTGTAGATGATGAAAATTAGCTGGGAATTCACCTGTGTTCTTATGAATAGGAATAGACTGAAACTATAGTGGTTGAGTTCGGAAGTGGATTGGATTTGTTTATTATCAATTGTACCGAGGTACAGTGAAAGGTATTTTTCTACGTACAGTCCAGACAGATGAAATGAAAATGAAATGAAAACTGCTTATTGTCACAAGTAGGCTTCAATGAAGTTACTGTGAAAAGCCCCTAGTCGCCACATTCCGGCGCCCGTTCGGGGAGGCTGTTACGGGAATTGAACCGTGCTGCTGGCCTGCCTTGGTCTGCTTTCAAAGCCAGCGATTTAGCCTTGTGCTAAACAGTAGTCCATACATGAAAAAAAACACAGGGCATACAGAAATACACAATGTAAATACATAGACACAAGCATCGGGAGAAGCAGACAGGAGTGCAGCACCACTCAGTAGAGAAAATGTGTGAAAAGATCAGGTCATTCCATAAGAGGGTCATTTAGGAGTCTGGTAACAATGGAGAAGAAGCTTTTTTGAACCTGTTAGTGTTCTCAGACTTTTGTATCTCCTACCTGATGAAAGAATTTGGAAGAGTGAATAAGCTGGGTGGGAGGGGTCTTTCATTATGTTGCCTGCTTTCCCAAGGCAGCAGGAGATGTAGACAGAGTCAATGGATGAGGGGTGAGGTTAGATGATGGATTGGGCTGTATTCTCAACTCTCTGTAGTTTCTTACGGTCCTGGGCTAAGCAGTTGCCATACCAGGCTGTGAAACAGCCAGATAGGATGTTTGTAATGTGTATCTCTGTAAATACATTCTACAAAAGTGTGTAGAGGTTGGCTCCAGTTCTATTTTTCTCCATCTGGCGTTCTGTCGTATGATGTGGTTGCCTAAAGGTAAAGGTATGGGACTAAAAAAAAGTATTTCATCCAGAAAATTAAAACCCAATCTTCATTGTGGAAAATCCGAGAAAGCAAGTGTAAATTCTCAGGGTATGATTACCCTCAGATCTCCTGAGAGTCTGCACCATATGACTAGTGGAAGACTGAAATGGGTTGTGGACTCAGTTTGTCCCTTGCAAAGAGAAGTAAAAATCAAAAGTATTTTGTGTGATAAATTCCCATCAGTTGGATTATGATGAAGGTTTTGATATTCCTTCAGAGGCTTAAGATGAAATCTGCATGAAAAATTATTTGTTGAATATTTATGAGACATGGTTAAAATTTGATAGATTTTGAAAACAGATGATCATTTCATAGAAGATGATATAACGGACCTAAGTAGAAGACTGAACAAATCACTTGGGTTCCCTGGCTCAGTACTGGAGTTTAAATTATTGGATTTTGTTGAACTTCCCATGGGCAGACAACTGGCTGTTGGAGACCTTGTTGGACCAGGCATCTGCTGTCTTAAAAATATCTTGGGATACAATCACTTCCTTCAACTTTCATGGAACAAATGAAACATTTTAAGATGACACCAAGAACAGAAGACTCATGATTGCCAGATTTCAATATGGTTAAAGGGTTTAACCCCGATCAATTAGTCTATGTGAAAAATCCTACATTGCCTTATGTCCTGTCTAATAGTCACCCTGTTGTAGAAGGACAAAAAAAGACTGCAATAGCATTAACTCAACAATCCTATTTAAAATCACTTCTCGGCCATAAGCTTGAGGTCAGGTGTAATGCCTGGATCTGGTATGTCTCTCTTGAGCGGACCATGAACTGGATTCAATTTGAATTGGTTTTTGGAGCAGGCAAGGAGCTGGATTAGGAGTTTGCCCCTGTCTACACTCTGAGCTCTGGCTTTGTAACTCTGATAAAGTAATTTAAAAAAACAATCCTATTTAGAGAATATGACTCCCATCCCAGTTAATCGTAATAGTTCATCACAGAAAGATAACATTGGTCAGAATTCACCAGCCGTTGGGTTTCTCTGAACCCACTGGCAGTGCATCCCCATCCTGGTGGTGTGGGGTGGCATCAAAGCAAAATCCCATTGACAAGCGGCGGGAGTAGAGAATCCCGCCGCCTGTGAATGGTGCGCTGCCGAGAACCACGGGGCGGGAGACAGGAGAATCCAGATCTAATGAAGAGACAGAGCAATTGTAAAGTTTAACTGGGCAGTCACACTGGCTGTGCTAGGAGGCTAGACCAGATGTTAGTTTTGATATGTTGACATTAAGCACTTTGCTGAAACACCCAAAAGTAGAGAATGTTTCAAGGACAAATAAAAAAAAAAGAAAATAAAAACTGGAAATTGTGTCCTTAAGTTCCCATCCTTAAGTGACCAAAAGATGAAGCTCGTCACGTCTAGCAATATTTCTCGTTAATTTTCCTGTATTCTGGTGCAGCTGATTTCATTATGGGCGCGATCTACTGGCAGCGTGGATCCCTCTTCTGGGATCTACCCGGCTTGCCACACCTCACGAGATGTAACAAGATCACACGAGACGTCGCAATATGACGCCTGTCCATTGTGGATGGATCACGTTTGAGCAAATCTGCATATTAGTCGGGGAGAGCTAGTCTCACTCTAACATGCACTCCCACAATCTATCCAAGGTGTTAGGATTTAACTCCTTCGCCTTGGAAACCTTGGGTGAGTGCTGGTCTTCACAAACATGGACCAGGAACAAAAGCACTTGTGGGAGTCTCCCAGGGGATTGGAGGCCCCCTGGTGCTTGCCCTGTGGGCAGGATGGCACCCTTCATTGTTGGGCCAACCAGGTACCTTGGCACAGTCAATCTGGCACCCTGGCAGAGACCCATAACAAGAGCGTTTAGCCTGGTGTATCCCGGTGCTCGGAGCGCCGAGAAATATTATGCTATTGAACGGGACTCTGTTCCCATTTGGGTAGGTTCACCTATAAGGAATTCTTCAGTTCCCCGCGCTGCCACATGGCTGCCAGCCTGGCATGGCCAAGGTGCCCAAGTATCACTTCCAGGTGGCAGGGGCACTGCCAGGTTGCCAGGCTGGCAGTGCCAAATTGCAAAGATGGCATTTTCCCCGGTACAGGAATTGGCCCTGGGGGTGCGGGTCCTGAGGACCATCTTATAGGTGAATTGGGGCTTGGGGGATGGGGTTTGGATGTCGCGTCGGAGGGTTGAGAGATCGGAAAGAGTTCCGGTGAGCAGAGCTCTGCATTGCAGAAAACAGGACTAACTGTGGTCTTGTTGGGGAGTTTCCCCCCGAGGCCCCGAATCTATCCAAATGGGAACAGAGACTCATTCGATAGCATGGGGTTTCTCGTGCTCCGAGTGCCAGAAAGCACCCAGATAAACACGCTCATTATGGGACTCTATTCTATTTGGGTAGATTGCGCCCTATATTTCTGATGGGTGAGAATGGGAAGTGTTGCCTTTAGCTTGGGAAGCTAAGAAAATACAAAAGGGTTGTTAAAAGTACTCTGGCTGCAGAAATATGCAGCAGAATTTTTCAAACGAAATGGTAAAGTCTCTGGTTCTGTCAGAAAACCAGCATGTTTCTCCCCAGAAATACAGCCAGGTTTTCTGTCCACATCTCACAACGCTCTCAAAAGAAATCGTGGGACACGGTTTGCACCATTACTCTGGCAAGGCGGGACATGATGTAGTCGGCTCTACAGAGATCATGGTGCCATCTTTAAAGGACACCCTGATCAGCGAGAACATCAAACTCCTCCCAACCCACTGCATGGCCTTGGAGGACCCCACCACAACAAATTTTGGGACAACCACCCCGACCCAACGCATTGAGGTATCTGGGACACTCTCTTCCATCTTCTTCCCAACGCATGTTTACCAGCATGTACCTTTCTCCCCCCCACTGCACTCAAGAGGAAACCCTCCTCCCCAAAGGAGAAGGGTAACACCCCTGGCACTGCCCTTAGTAGTGCCCAACTCATAGCCCACCTCAGAGCTCCCTGGCATTGCCTATCATGACACTGGAGGGTGGTGGGGGGCGGGGGGGGGGGAAGAGAGACAATGCACAGGGCTGGAAGGTACAGCGTAAAGCCGTTTAATGAGATTTAATTCAATGCTAATTGAATGATATCAGGTTTACACCCTTTTGGGGCATGTACCTGGGCATCACCAGCAGGGGACAGGGAAGATCTCAAACTAAATTCTCACTGGCGCAAATCCCGTTATGGCCTTCTCGCGAGATTTAACAACCTAATGAGATTTGTGCCTGTGGTGAACGGACCCGAATCTCGGTGCCAATTGGCTCCTTTATAGTGAATATGGAATTTGATTCATTACAGGGTATGTAATTTAGGACTTTGATGGTGAGAAACTTTTCCATTCTGAGGGCAGTGAACCTGTGGAATTTGCTATATAAGGCTGTGAAGGCCAAGTGATTTAGTATATTTAGGAAGGAAATAGACAGATTCCGAGACTCCAAAGGTGTCAAGGCATATGGATGTGCGAGGGAGTATGGTGTTGAAATAAAGGATAAGCCATGATCAGATTATATTGTGGGGCAGGCTCAAAGGTTGAATGACCTACTCCTTCTTTCCATGGCCAGAATTCTTCACCCGTTTGAATCCTCTGTTCCCGCCGGCAGCGCACCCCTGCCTGTGGGTTTCCCGGTCATGTGGGGTCACTTCAATGGGAAATCCCATTGATAAGCAGCAGGAGTGGAGAATCCTCCTGCCAGTGAATGGCACATCACCGTGAAACACACAGCTGGGGGACTGGAGAATCCCTGTAAGCCCTGTATTTTCAATGTTTCTATATATTCTGGGTATGCACATACTTGTCAAAAATTAAACAAGCAAAACTATTTCCTATTTCAGAAAACACCCCGAAAGGGTGTAAGCCTGATATGTACAACTCGTCACCAAAAATGTTCTACTGTAGAAAGATGTACCTTAAATTTTGTAATATAGGCAAGCCACCAAAATAGATCTTCTCATCAGCTTTTAGATTGAGACCAAAGTTTGTTCCTGGGGAAACTACGACCAGGTTTTCTTCTTTATTATTTATCGTATCACGTATGGAAATGTTTGCTGCCAATAAAGAAGGCATTAGATTAATTATCAAATGTAAACGGAATACTTTTGTGTAGTGAAAATATTACTGTAAAAAGCACACCTTGTTTCAGAATTCTTGATAATGTGAAAGATTTCCACTTCCCATCATTGTGGCGACCTCTACTGGTGACATTAACTGGACCTGAGCCAAGGTCATAACTCATCTTTATTCGTCCATCAGCCAGTTCAACGCTCATGAAATCTCTCTATTAAAATTTAGCATGATTTAAAAATAAGCAAAAATTAATCAGTGGATTTCTGCTCAGACGTGAATAGTTTGCCTTCAATTTATTGACACTGCATTTACCAGATCCTTTGTGGCAAGGTACATGAGTAGTGCATCTGATGTAAAAGTTCTGAATTTGAATACAATCGCTGACACATTCGGATTCCAGCGAGTTGGCCGACCAACAGATGCATAGCCTTCTCCATCAAACTGGACAGTGCCTTCCGTGTCAGTGGGCTGTGGGCTTTGAAAAAGGGGAAACAAAAGAATTTTATTCATAACGTTAACATCACTTCATTTCAAACTGTCAGGGATAGAGTCACCTGGGAGCTGTCAAAAGATCGACAATGGTTATGAAAGCCTAAAAATTATTGTTGGTGAAGAAGACCCATTTGCATTCATTTACTCCTCCCACCGGCGTGCAGACACGAACCTCGATCCCACCAACAGCAACATGTTCAGATCGACGCCCACCAATGCCAGGTGCCGATCCCGATTTTTCGATTCTCCGCCACGCCACGCTACTGGCACCAGGCCAAAGTGTTTGTTTTGTTTTTCTGCCATTTCCTTTTACCCCATTATAAAATCTCCTGACTCTGTTCTAATGGACCTACATTTGTTTTGCTAATCTTTTCCTTTTTACATGTCTATAAAAGCTTTTATAGGCCATTTTTATATTTCCCGCTAGTTCACTCTCGTAATCTTTTTTCCCATTCAATGGTCCTGCTTTGCAGAATTCTAAAATTCTCACAATCCTCACCTCATGCTTTTTGGCACCTTTATAGCCTCTTCCTTTGATCTAATATAAACCTTGATTTCTTTTGTTAGAGCTGGTCAGAACACTTCCCTTGCTGGGTTGTTATGCTATGAAGGAATGTATTTTTGTTGTCAACTACGGGAGCGAACCTACGGCCACGCTGCACTCGAAAAGCATCTCGCCGCAACACAGCGGGGCCATTGAAATCTGGGAGACCCCAATCTTGGGATCATCCCGGCGCGTAACGCCTTGCAAGATTAAACACGAATCTTGCGGGACATTGCAATGTGAACCCCGGCCACAATGGGTGGGATCACCTTTTGGCAAATCTGCATATTAGAGCAAAGCAGTAAGCCTCACTCTAATGTGCAGATTCTTGAGGTACCTGAGGCTTTGGGATTCAACACCTTCTCCTCAGAGACCTCGGGCAAGCACCGTTCAGCACTGGCTCCCACAAACGGGGACCATACGGAACAGCACTCATTGAGATCTTCCAGGGGATTGGAGGCCCCCAGGTGCATGTCCTTTTGGCAGGATGCTGGCCTGGCACTGCGGGTGCAACCTGGGTACACTGGCAGTGCCAGTCTGGCACCTAGGTGCCAGCCTGGCATTGCCAAGGTGCCCAGGTGGCACTGCCAGCCGGCATTGACAGTGCCACCTGGCATTTTCTGCTTGCACGTGTTCTTGCTGGGGTTGCCCAGCGTGGGGTGCGGGGACGTCATTGATCTCGATACACTGTACAAAACAGGAGTGCGGGGACCCTCCCACCTACGAGATTCTTTTACAACAAGATTATTAATTAGCCAAAAATTATCCAATTGGCTTATTTAAATATTCAGATCTGGATCATGCCCACGGTCTCTGAATCATGCCCTACATCTTGGGTGGGGGTGGAAGGGATCACAAAAAATTCCAGCTCAATTCTCCCACACCAGTCTTTGAGTCACGCTTTCCTCTCTCTAATCGTATTTACCCTATGCTAATTTGCATGTGGCTCATGTAATAATGCAGAGACCTTTAAGGTTCTGCTCCTAATTTAGTGCCTAGCTCCTCATATACCCTGGGCTGGATTCTCCACCGGCGGGATGCTCCATTTTGCTGGAAGTCCGGGGGTTTCCCGACGGCATGGGAAACCTCATCGGCCAGCCGGCGTAATGGAGCATCCCGCCGGCTGGGTAAAACAGAAATGTAGCACGGTGGGGCGGAGAATCCTGCCCCTTACGTAGAACCTCTTTCCTAATTCAACCTATATCGTAGGGATCAACATAGACTACAATAATTGGATCCTCCCCCTCCCACTGCCAGTCCCTATCCAGCCCTGAGTAAATATCCTGAACCATGGCAACGGGAAAGCAACACACCCTTCTGGATTCTCAGAGAACAGTATCCAGCCCCCCCCCCCGACTATCCTGTCCCCTACTATTATTTCATTCCTTTCAACTCCACCCATGTGGTGAACCACTGTAGTATATAATGTGGATTGTGGTAAACGGCTACTGTATTACATGTAATGTGGTAAACCACTGCCCGATGGCTCCTCCTCCCCTCGGGCCCGGTATAAAGGTGGCTGGTCTCCGCCTCTGACCCAGTTCGGGATCAGAGGCCGGTTTTCTGTTTAGTTTATTAAAGTCTCAGTTACGTTCACTACTCGTTTTGTGTTCGTTGATGGCACATCAATTTAATAAACAAAACTTCTAAGATGAATTCATCGCTAAAGCCTGATCGCCTGGAGGTGGACCCACAGGCAGTCGACGCCACTGCAACATTCGAGCACTGGCTAAGCTGCTTCGAAGCGTACCTCGGATCCTCCACCGAAGACTTCACCGACCTCCAAATGAAGGAGATCTTCACCGCACGGGTGAGCCCTCAAGTTTTCCTTCTCATCAGGGACGTCCCCTGGTATACGGAGGCGATAATGCTGCTGAAGGGACAATATGTAAAGTCTGTAAACGAGGTGTTTGCGAGGCATCTTCTTGCCACGAGGCGACAACGCCCTGGGGAATCACTAGCAGAATTCCTGCGTGCCTTACGGGTACTCGGCAGGCACTGTGCTTGCCAGGCGGTATCGGCTACCCAACAAGTGGAGCTGTTGATCAGGGACGCCTATGTCGCAGGCATGAAATTGAACTACATCCGCCAGCGATTGCTAGAAGGGGGTACACTCGGCCTCCCAGAGACAGTGCAGCTCTCAAACTCGCTGGAGGTGGCTTCCAGAACATGGAGGCCTACACCTCCGACCAGGCGGCACCCTCGTGGACGCCGCCATCATCCGACTTGAGTGCGGCGCAAGCCTGTGCCGCGCAGCAGCCCACCAATGCCGGAAGCCCGAAGTGCTACTTTTGCGGCTAGGGTAAGCATCCCAGGCAACGCTGCCCTGCACGGAACGCGACTTGCAACGGGTGTGGGAGGAAAGCCTGCCAGGCCCGATCTCTCCCTAAAACTCTTAGGCCCAGCAGCACTGCCTGCTGTCTGTCAGGGCCTCCCCCAGCTGCCGCGCCACCCCCCATGCACGACCCGTGGACGCCGCCATCTTCGCTGCCACCTGCCATGTGCGATCCGTGGGCGCCGCCATCTTCTATTTCGCCTGCCACGCGTGACCCATGGATGCCGCCATCTTGGGGCCACTCCGCAGCCTCCCGGGAGTCCTGCTCACCCGGCCGTATGCTGGCCGCCGCCACCTCCGACCGGCCTACCCATCACCTTCCGAAGCTCGCCTCCATCACACTCGACCAGTCCCGGCCTCATCACCTCACAAAATCTACGATGACCGTCCGGATCAACGGGCACGAGACGGCCTGCCTTTTCGACTCCGGGAGCACAGACAGCTTCATACGCCTAGAAAGGTAAGGCGCTGCTCCCTCCCAATTTTACCCGCGACCCAGAAAATCTCCCTGGCTTCCGGATCACATTCAGTCGAAATCCGTGTCGCCTTACCGTACAAGGCGTATAGTACACTAACTTTAAGCTCTACGTCCTTCCCCATCTCGGCGCTGGAGAGCACAAGTGGTGGTCATCAAGACTGGGGAGAAGCACCGGATGGTCATCGACTACAGTCAGACCTTCAACCGGTACACGCAGCTCGATGCGTACCCCCTCCCCCGCATATCTGACATGGTCAATTAGATTGCGCAATATCAAGTCTTCTCCACAGTTGACTTGATGTCCGCATACCACCAGCTCCCTATCCGCTCGCAGGACTGCCAATACACTGCCTTCGAGGCAGATGGTCATCTCCACCGCTTCCTGAGGGTTCCCTTCGGCATCACCAATGGGGTCTCGGTCTTCCAATGAGAAATGGACCGAATGGTTGACCAGTACGGGCTGCGGGCCACGTTCCCGTACTTAGATAATGTCACCATCTGAGGCCATGACCAGCAGGACCATGACGAAAACCTCCGGCACTTCCTCCACACCGCTAAACTCCTGAACCTCACCTACAATAAGGAAAAATGCGTTTTCCGCACAACCTGCCTAGCCATCCTTGACTACGTTGTGGAAAACGGAGTCCTCGGGCCCGACCCCAACCGCATGCACCCCCTCCTGGAACTCCCCCTCCCCCACTGCCCCAAGGCCCTGGGGTTCTTCTCTTACTATGCCCAATGGATCCCCAACTATGCGGACAAGGCCCATCCACTTATTAAATCCACCATTTTTCCCCTGATGGCTGAGGCCCGCCTGGCCTTCAACCGCATCAAGGCAGATATTGCCAAAGCCGCGTTGCACGCTGTGGATGAGTCCATTCGGTTCCAGGTGGAGAGCGATGCGTCGGAATTTGCTCTGGCCGCTACCCTCAACCAGGCGGGCAGGCCCGTGGCTTTCTTCTCCCGTACCATCCATGCCTCCGAAATTCGACACTCCTCCGTCGAAAAGGAGGACCAAGCCATTGTAGAAGCTGTGCGACATTGGAGGCATTACCTGGCCGGCAGGCGATTCACTCTCCTCACTGACCAATGGTCGGTTGCCTTCATGTTTAACAATACACAGCCGGGCAAAATCAAGAACGACAAGATTCTGAGGTGGAGGATCGAGCTCTGCACCTACAACTACGATATCTTGTATCGACCTGGGAAGCTCAATGAGCCCCCAGATGCCCTATCCCGCGGTACATGTGCCAGCGCACAAGTAGAGCAACTTCAGGCCCTCCACAATGACCTCTGTCACCCGGGGGTCACCCGTTACTCCACCGAGGAGATCAGGACCGTGACCAGGGACTGCCAGGACTGCGCGGAGTGCAAACCGCACTTCCATCGGCCAGACAGAACGCACCTGGTAAAGGCCTCTTGCCCCTTTGAGCGCCTCAGCATCGACTTCAAAGGGCCCCTCCCCTCCACTGACCGTAACGTGTACTTCCTCAACATTGTTGACGAATACTCAAGATTCCCCTTTGCCATCCCATGCCCTCTGCCACCGTCATCAAGGCCCTGCACAGTCTTTTCACCTTGTTCGGGTTCCCCACCTACATACATAGTGATCGGGGTTCCTCCTTCATGAGCGACGGGTTGTGTCAGTTCCTGCTTAGTAAGGGCATCGCCTCCAGCAGGTTGATCAGCTACAACCCCCAGGGCAACGGACAGGTGGAGAAGGAGAACGCGACGGTCTGGAAGGCCATCCTCCTGGCTCTACGGTCTGGAAGTCTCCCAGTCTCCCGCTGGCAGGAGGTCCTTCCCGATGCGCTCCACTCCATCCGCTCGCTCCTGTGCGCTGCCACCAACGAGGCCCCTCACGAACGTATGTCTGCCTTCCCCAGGAAATCCACCTCTGGGGTCTCGCTCCCGTCCTGGCTGACAGTCCCAGGGCCCGTCCTCCTCCGGAAGCATGCGGGGAGTCATAAATCAGATCCCCTCGTCGAGAAGGTCCTGCTCCTCCATGCCAATCCACAAATGCCTACGTGGCATCATGACGGGCGACAGGACACAGTCTCCCTCCGGGATTTGGCACCTGTAGGTTCCCCAGTGACCATCACCACCACCCCCGACCCTACACTGTTTCCCTCCACCACTACCCAGCTACTTCAGGATCTGGCACCCACAGGCCCACCGGCGACCATCACCACCACCCACGCCTATAAACCGACTCAATTACTGGGTGAAGAAGAGGACAACACACTCCCGGACTCGCAGGTCTCGACACCGGTGCCCACACCACAGCCGGGACTGAGGCGATCACGGCGGAAGGTCAAGGCCCCCAACAGACGTGATCTTTAAGTCCACTTCACCCCCGCTGGGCTCTTTTTTAACAGAGGGTGAATGTGGTAAACCACTGTAATATTTCATATGTGTATTGTGGTAAACGGCTACTGTAATACATGTAATGTGGTAAACCACTGCCCGATGGCTCCTCCTCCCCTCGGGCCCGGTATAAAGGTGGCTGGTCTCCGCCTCTGACCCAGTTCGGGATCAGAGGCCAGGAGTCTTTCTGTTTAGTTTATTAAAGCCTCAGTTACGTTCACTACTCGTTTTGTGTTCATTGATGGCACATCAATCCACTTCAATGGCTTCCCGTACCATGATACCATGGTACCATGGCCCCCACTCTTGTCCATACAAGCTGCAAGGACCGCAAACTTGTTTCTCAACTGCACTCCCGCCTTCTCAATCCTCTTACCAGCCTGATTCGTAGCCAAACTATCCTGTCCCTGACCACTAACTAAATCAAGTAATGTTCACCTAAGGGGTTTGATTGCTTTCTGGAACGAAGTGTCCAGCTAACCTTTCCATTGCTTAATCCGTCGCAATGCCTGTAGCTCTGCCTTCAGCTCAGGCAGCATGTGGCACAGTGGTTAGCACTGCTGCCTCACAGTGCCAGGGACCCTTGGGGCACTGTCTGTGTGAAGTTTGTACATTCTCCCAGTGTCTTCGTGGGTACTCCGCTTTTCCTCCAAAAGTCCAACGATGTATGGAGTACATGGAATGGCCATGATATGTTGCCCCTGGGCAGCCCTGGGCATTGCGTCGCAATGCCTGTAGCTCTGCCTTCGGCTCAAGTGCAGTGGTTAGCCCTGCTGACTCACGTCGCCGAGGTCCCAGGTTCGATCCCGGCTCTGGGTCACTGTCCGTGTGGAGTTTACACATTCTCCCCGTGTTTCCGTGGGTTTCGCCCCCACAACTCAAAAGATGTGCAGGGTAGGTGGATTGGCCACGCTAAATTGCCCCTTAATTGGAAAAATGAATTGGGTAATCTAAATTTTAAAAAAAAATGATATGTTGCTCCTTAGTGTCCAGGGATGTTCGGTTATGGGGTTGCAGGGGTAGAGTGGGGTGGGTGAGTGGACATGGGTGAAGTGCTCATTTGAAGGGTCAGTGCAGACTCGGTGGGCCAAATGGCCTCCTTCTGCACTGTAGGGATTCTATGATTCTATTCTATGATTAACTCTGCGTCAAAGCTCCTCAAGCTACTGGCACTTAGCACAGATCTGGTTGCTTCCATATGCTACAGCTGTCACATGTCACCAGTCTTGCCCACGTCCAGCAATATTACCATTATGCTATTGTCTTCTGGTGGGAGAAGCTCCTCATCAGAATGCAAAGTCCGAAAATTATCCTTCTTTATCCCAATTCTAAATGGAATAAATTGAACCGATACTTGTCCAGGTCCTATGAAAGTTAGAATACATACCTCACAACACAGCCTTTGCATTCGCCCTGTCTGTCTCTGTAATTCCATAGTCCAATAGGTTTACGATCCAAGGATGTTTCTCCCATACAGCCAGAGAAAGTGGTTGTTTTGACCACATCTGATTTCTTAAAGGGTTTGAGAAAAAAAGTGCTATAATTACAATACTGATGCAATTGATTTTATCACTTGTGTTTTATTTTTGCCAGCCTGTAAACTGTGATCCCAGTTACATGCAGAGACTTGCTGAATTGGAGAACAATATGTAAGACGCATCCAACTGATCCATAAGCTAATATTTCCTTGATGATACTAAAAACAAATAGGTGTCGAATCAACTTGAGAACAAAAGCCATGCCCCATCAGTAAAACTGTCTTCAAATCAAAGCCTGGCATTGAGATATGTGAAACACTTGGTCCTCCAGGTTTAAAAATCTGAATACCTGAAAGCATCAGGCATCAATACCATAATTTTATTTTTGTGGTATGGGAGAATAATTAATTAGAAAAACAACATGAAAGTGCATTTGTAGGCCATAGATCCTCGACATATTTTGAAGATTTGGTCGAAATGCTGCTTACCTATATCAGCTAGAGAAGGGAGGACCTCTTTTGAGATGCAGGGGAGGAGGCCATCCAAAGAAGTCAGACAGGCAAATTGGAGACAAGAAACGATGGCATTAAGTGCCACTTCCATTAATCTTCAAATGGCTGCAGGACATGTAACCATCTTCCCCAAGTCTTAGTGGGCCAGGCAAAATAAGAGTCAGCCACACCTTTCAAGATGGACTCTACTTAAAACAGTTGCCACTAACATCCACCTATCTAGTATTATATTTAAGGGTTTCAAGAGCTTATTATTAAATTCAAGAGGTTTTGTATGCATTTTTTTTAGCCGAGGTGTCACGTGCAAATATTTTTTTCAATATGGGATTACGGAGCAATAGGAATTCAGGACTCTGTGAATATGAAAACAAGGGACTTCCGGGTGCGGCGATGACCAGCTAAGTCGCACGTTTCGGCATCTCCCGGTGGAACGGACTTTTGGGCTCTTAACGAGAGCCCCAACGGCAATTTTAACGGCTAAAAGCACTGTGCGGTAAACCAGAAGGGAATCCCCCCTGGACACGGATGGAAAAAGGAGAGGAAAGTGGCCGGATTGCGGTGGATCCTTTAGAGCAGCGGCAAGGAAGGCAAGCAAAAACCAAGATGGCGTCGGAAGGTGGCAGTTTAACATGGGGCCCTGAACAACACGAGTTCTTGAAGCGCTGCATGGAAGAACTTAAAAAGGAGATGAAGAAGGAGCTGTTGGCCCCGATATTACAGGCGATTGAAGGGCTAAAGGATGAGCAAAATACCCAGGAGCAGGAGCTTCGGGTCGTGAAGGCAAAGGCTGCCGAGAACGAGGACGATATACAGGGACTGGTGGTGAAGACGGAGATGCACGAGGCACACCATAAAAGGTGTGTGGAAAGGCTGGAGGTGCTGGAGAATAATGCGAGGAGGAAGAATTTAAGGATTCTTGGTCTTCCCGAGGGTGCAGAGGGGGCGGACGTCGGGGCATATGTGAGCACGATGCTGCACTCGTTAATGGGATCGTAGGCCCTGACGGGTCCGCTGGAGGTGGAGGGAGCCTATCGAGTTATGGCGCGAAGACCGAGGGCTGGAGAAATTCCCCGAACAATAGTGGTGAGATTTCTCCGATATAAGGACAGAGAGATGGTCCTCAGATGGGCAAAGAGAACTCGAAGCAGTAGGTGGGAGAACGCGGTGATCCGCGTATATCAGGATTGGAGTGCGGAGGTGGCGAGAAGGAGGGCGAGCTTTAATCGGGCCAAGGCGGTGCTTCATAAAAGGAAGGTCAAATTTGGAATGCTGCAGCCGGCAAGACTGTGGGTCACACATCAAGGGAAACACCACTACTTTGAAACGGCGGATGAGGCATGGACATTTATTGTCGAAGAGAAATTGGAATAAGTGGGTTATATAAAAAAAAGAACGTTTGAGACAAAGTGGTGGGGCGAATATGGGGGGCGAAGAGGGGGGAAAAAGGGGGGGAGAGGAGAGATGATTTTTAAGTTGTTAATCCTGCGACCCGGTAACTTTTCTCTCTTCCCCTTGTTGTGGGGGAGGGAGGGAGGTGGAGGAGCTGGGGGCGTCGGCCATTGGGGGCGGGGCCAAAAGGGAACCGCGGGCTTTGTTCCCGCGCTATGATAATTATGGTGGGAACAGGGAAGCAGGAAGGAGGGGGGCGTCGCACAGTGCGAGCCGAGGTCACGGGGGAAGCCGAGGTCGGCCAGAGTTTGCTGACTTCTGGGAGCAACATGGGGGGTGCAATTACGCTAGTGGGGGATCTAGCGGGGGGGGGGGGGGTGGGGGGGGTTAACTGGGTTGCTGCTGCTGGGGAGAAGCGGGAGCTGGTATGGGGTGGGGTGGGCGGGGCGTGGGGGCGCCACCTGGGGGGGGGGGACAGCTACGTGGGAACCGGGTGAGGAGCTGGTTAAAAAAAGGGGATGGCTAGTCGACAAGGGGGGGGGGGCAAAGAGCCCCCCAACCCGGCTGATCACGTGGAATGTGAGAGGGCTGAATGGGCCGATAAAGAGGGCACGGGTACTCGCACACCTAAAGAAACTTAAGGCAGATGTGGTTATGCTACAGGAGACGCATTTGAAACTGATAGACCAGGTCAGACTACGCAAAGGATGGGTGGGGCAGGTGTTTCATTCGGGGCTAGATGCGAAAAACAGGGGGGTGGCTATACTAGTGGGGAAGCGGGTAATGTTTGAGGCAAAGACCATAGTGGCGGATAGTGGGGGCAGATACGTGATGGTGAGTGGCAAATTGCAGGGGGAGGCGGTGGTCTTAGTGAACGTATATGCCCCGAACTGGGATGATGCCAACTTTATGAGGCGCATGCTAGGACGTATCCCGGACCTAGAGGCGGGGAAGCTGGTAATGGGTGGAGATTTTAACACGGTGCTGGAACCAGGGCTGGACAGATCGAGGTCCAGGACCGGAAGGAGGCCGGCAGCAGCTAGGGTGCTTAAGGACTTTATGGAGCAGATGGGAGGAGTAGACCCCTGGAGATTTAGTAGACCTAGCAGTAAGGAGTTTTCGTTTTTCTCCTATGTCCACAAAGTTTATTCACGGATAGACTTTTTTGTTTTGGGAAGGGCGCTGATCCCGAAGGTGACGGGGACGGAGTATACGGCTATAGCTATTTCGGATTACGCGCCACATTGGGTGGACTTGGAGATAGGGGAGGAAAAAGAACAGCGTTCACCCTGGAGAATGGATATGGGACTATTGGCGGACGAGGGGGTGTGCTTAAGGGTGAGGGGGTGTATTGAAAGGTACTTGGAACTCAATAATAATGGGGAAGTCCAGATGGGAGTGGTCTGGGAGGCGCTGAAGGCAGTGGTTAGAGGGGAGCTGATATCAATCAGGGCACATAAAGGAAAGCAGGAGGGTAGGGAACGGGAGCGGTTGCTGAAAGAACTTCTGAGGGTGGACAGGCAATATGCGGAGGCACCGGAGGAGGGACTATACAGGGAAAGGCAAAGGCTACATGTAGAATTTGATTTGCTGACTACGGGTAATGCAGAGGCACAGTGGAGGAAGGCACAGGGAGTACAGTACAAATATGGGGAGAAGGCAAGCAGGTTGCTGGCCCACCAACTGAGGAAAAGGGGAGCAGCGAGGGAGAGATGGAGCGGGGAGCGGAGAGAGTGAATGGAGTGTTCAAGGCATTCTATGAAAGATTATATGAAGCTCAGCCCCTGGATGGGAAGGAGAGAATGATGTGTTTTCTGGACCAGCTGGAATTTCCTAAGGTGGCGGAGCAGGAGAGGGTGGGACTGGGAGCACAGATTGAAACGGAGGAACTAGTGAAAGGAATTAGGAGCATGCAGGCGGGGAAGGCCCCGGGACCAGATGGATTCCCAGTTGAATTTTATAGGAAATATGTGGACTTGCTGGCCCCGCTACTGATGAGAACCTTTAATGAGGCGAGGGAAAGGGGGCAGCTGCCCCCGACTATGTCAGAGGCAACGATATCGCTCCTCCTAAAGAAGGAAAAAGACCCGCTGCAATGCAGGTCCTATAGGCCTATTTCCCTCCTGAACGTGGACGCTAAGATTCTGGCCAAAGTAATGGCAATGAGGATAGAGGATTGTGTCCCGGGGGTGGTTCATGAGGACCAAACTGGGTTTGTGAAGGGGAGACAGCTGAATACGAATATACGGAGGCTGCTAGGGGTAATGATGATGCCCCCACCAGAGGGGGAAGCGGAGATAGTGGTGGCGATGGATGCCGAGAAAGCATTTGATAGAGTGGAGTGGGATTATTTGTGGGAGGTGCTGAGGAGATTCGGCTTTGGGGATGGGTATATTAGATGGGTACAGCTGCTGTATAGGGCCCCGATGGCGAGCGTAGTCACGAATGGACGGGGGTCTGAATATTTTCGGCTCCATAGAGGGATGAGGCAGGGATGTCCTCTGTCCCCATTATTGTTTGCACTGGCGATTGAGCCCCTGGCCATAGCATTGAGGGGTTCCAGGAAGTGGAGGGGAGTACTCAGGGGAGGAGAAGAACACCGGGTATCTCTGTATGCGGACGATTTGTTGTTATATGTGGCGGACCCGGCGGAGGGGATGCCAGAGATAATGTGGATACTTGGGGAGTTTGGAGTTTTTTCAGGGTATAAATTGAACATGGGGAAAAGTGAGTTGTTTGTGGTGCATCCAGGGGAGCAGAGCAGAGAAATAGAGGACTTACCGTTGAGGAAGGTAACAAGGGACTTTCGGTACTTGGGGATCCAGATAGCCAAGAATTGGGGTACATTGCATTGGCTAAATTTAACGCGGTTGGTGGAGCAGATGGAGGAGGACTTTAAGAGATGGGACATGGTGTCCCTGTCACTGGCAGGGAGGGTGCAGGCGGTTAAAATGGTGGTCCTCCCGAGATTCCTTTTTGTGTTTCAGTGCCTCCCAGTGGTGGTCACGAAGGCTTTTTTAAAAAGAATTGAGAAGAGTATTATGAGTTTTGACCCCGAGAGTGAGGAGGGGATTTTTGCAGCGTAGTAGGGATAGGGGGGGGGGCTGGCACTACCGAGCCTAAGTGAGTACTACTGGGCCGCCAATACCTCAATGGTATGTAAGTGGATGGGAGAAGAGGAGGGAGCGGCGTGGAAGAGATTGGAGAGGGCGTCCTGCAGGGGGACTAGCCTACAAGCTATGGTGACGGCGCCGTTGCCATTCTCACCGAAGAAATACACCACAAGCCCGGTGGTGGTGGCTACACTGAAAATTTGGGGGCAGTGGAGACGGCATAGGGGAAAGACGGGAGCCTCGGTGCGGTCCCCGATAAGAAATAACCATAGGTTTGTTCCGGGGAGAATGGATGGGGGATTTGGAGCATGGCAAAGAGTAGGGGTAACACAATTGAGAGATCTGTTCGTAGATGGGACGTTTGCGAGTCTGGGAGCGCTGACGGAAAAATATGGGTTGCCCCAAGGGAATGCATCTCGGTGTATGCAACTGAGGGCTTTTGCGAGGCAACAGGTGAGGGAATTCCCGCAGCTCCTGATGCAGGAGGTGCAGGATAGAGTGATCTCAGAGACATGGGTGGGGGATGGTAAGGTGTCAGACATATATAGGGAAATGAGGGATGAGGGGGGAGATCATGGTGGATGAGCTGAAAGGGAAATGGGAAGAAGAGCTGGGGGAGGAGATTGAGGAGGGGCTGTGGGCTGATGCCCTAAGTAGGGTAAACTCATCGTCCTCGTGTGCCAGGCTAAGCCTGATACAATTTAAGGTGTTACACAGGGCGCATATGACTGGAGCACGGCTCAGTAAATTTTTTGGAGTAGAGGATAGGTGTGCGAGATGCTCGAGAAGCCCAGCGAATCATACCCACATGTTCTGGTCATGCCAGGCACTGCAGGGGTTCTGGGTGGGTGTGGCAAAGGTGCTTTCGAAGGTGGTGGGGGTCCAGGTCGAACCAAGCTGGGGGCTGGCTATATTTGGGGTTGCAGAAGAGCCGGGAGTGCAGGAGGCGAAAGAGGCTGATGTTTTGGCCTTTGCGTCCCTAGTAGCCCGGCGCAGGATATTGTTAATGTGGAAGGAAGCCAAGCCCCCGGGTGTGGAGACCTGGATAAATGACATGGCAGGGTTTATAAAGTTGGAACGGATTAAGTTCGTTCTAAGGGGGTCGGCTCAAGGGTTCACCAGGCGGTGGCAACCGTTCGTCGAATACCTCACAGAAAGATAGAGGGAATGGAAAAGAAGACAGCAGCAGCAACCCAGCCCGGGGGGGGGGGGGGGGGGGGCGGAATCAGAAGGACTCTCAGGGATGTTATTGTAAATGTATAGGTATTTGGTATATGTAATTGTATATTGGATGGTTGGATTGTATTTTTGGAGAGTATTTATCGTGGACAAGGCAGTTGCCATTTAGTTTTGTTTTTGATTTTGTTCATATATTATTTATTTATTTAAAACTGGCCATTGTTATTTATATTGTTTTATTGATGTATAAAGGAAACACTATGTACTGTTATGTTTGGCCAAAAAATCTTGAATAAAATATATCTTAAAAAAAAAGAATATGAAAACAAGAGTTGGAAAATAGTTTGAATTGCGTGAAACACTTCTCTTCATCTTCAGTTTTTAAAAAATCTTCCTTTGTCTTCTGTGCATTTGATTGGTTGTTGGTGGACCTGCTGCCACACATTCATCAATGCTACTTTGCAAAGTTGGCTATGAGATAGCATAACAGTGACCCAGAGGTGACTTTAGTTTAATTCTTCCAATGCCTTCCCTCCATTCTTCCTTTCCGACGGGGAAATGCCTGACTTCCATTCAATATCATACCACAATAGTATAGGAATGATGTGCACAAACCCTAACAACAGTGTTGCATGAAGCAGCACAATCAATAACATTCAAGAGTATTCATTCTTAAAGGCCTGATATAGAATAGTGTCATTTGTGACTCAGTGTTTAGTACTCTTGCCTCTGGGTCAGAAGGTGGTGCACTCAATTCCCACTGCAGAGAATTGAGCACAAAATTTAGGCTGACACTCCAATATAGGACTGAGGGAGTGACACATTATTGGAGCTGCTGCTTTACCACAACCTGGTGTGTACCCTCAGCTGGATGTAAGTGAAAAAAAAGTAATGAAATGAAAATCGCTTATTGTCACAAGTAGGCTTCAATGAAGTTACTGTGAAAAGCCCCTAGTCTCCACATTCCGGTGCCTGTTCGGGGAGGCTGGTACGGGAATCCATGATCCCATGATTCAATTTTGAGGAAGAGCAGGTGAGTTTCCCCACTGTCCTGGTTAACATTTATTCCTTAAACTATATCACTATAATGGATTATGTAACCATTTCAAAATTGCTATTTTGAGGATGTTGTTGTGCAGTTTGGGTGTCATGGGCAAAATTCTCCGGTATTGGCGCGATGTCCGCCGACCGGCGCCAAAAACGGCGCAAATCAGTCGGGCATCGCGCCACACAAAAGGTGCGGAATCCTCCGCATCTTGGGGGACCCAGCCCCAAACTTGAGGGGCTAGGCCCGCGCTGGACTAATTTCCGCCCTGCCAGCTGGCGGAAAAGGCCTTTGGTGCCCCGCCAGCTGGCGCGGAAATGACATTGCCAGGCGGCGCATGCGCGGGAGCGTTAGCGGCCGCTCACGGCATTCCCGCACATGCGCAGTGGAGGGAGTCTCTTCCGCCTCCGCCATGGTGGAGACCGTGGCGAAAGCGGAAGGAAAAGAGTGCCCCCACGGCACAGGCCCGCCCATGGATCGGTGGGCCCCGATCGCGGGCCAGGCCACCGTGGGGGCAACCCCCGGGGCCAGATCGCCCCGCGCCCCCCCCCCCAGGACCCCAGAGCCCGCCTGCGCCGCCTTGCCCCACCGGTAACAGAGGTGGTTTAATCCACGCCGGCGGATCGCGGGGGGATCCCACCAACCGGCGCGGCGCGATTCCCGCCCCCGCCGAATCTCCGGTGCTGGAGAATTCGGCAACTGGCGGGGGCGGGACTCACGCCAGCCCCCGGCAATTCTCCGACCCGGCGGGGGGTCGGAGAATCTCGTCCCATGTTCTTGATGCCTTATAAATGCAATTCTTCTGCCTCCTTACTGCTCATTGATATAGTTATGTAATTGTGAAAAACATAAACTTTAAAATAAATATATCTACTGCTTATGAAACAAATACTTTATATAAATTAATCTTTGATGATATTTCTGCTGTATTATTAATGATAGATCAAAGAACCATGGGTGGGATTCTCCGTTTCTGAGACTAGGGTTGACGCCAGCGCAGAGTTTGTGGACTTTCACGACAGAAAAACTGGCACCACACCCGGACCGCTACTATTGAGGGTCTAGCACTGGTGGAACAATTGATTCCAATGAAAAATGGGGCAGGATTCGCCCGGTCCGTGACTGACACTCGGGAGGCTGACAAGCTGCAGACGCACATACACATTGCACTCCCCACACACGCTCATCCGCACCAACAAGATGGCACTTGTGCTGAAGCACGGCCATACAGCTGATGGCACCTAGGTGGGCTGGCCTGGGGGGGGGGGGGACCTATACAACCCATGGCACTAAGTTCAAAGTAGGCTGTTAGCGGTGTGCGCAGCTGCATGGCTGCCTTGCCCTGCCTGTTCACCCCGACCCCACAGCCCACTTCCTGGCCACTCCGCATTACTCCCCCAGCGCTGGCAGAAGCTCCCTGGCCAGCGGCACAACTGTCAGCAAACTATGGCCATGTTGGACCACCTCTCTCCCTCACGCCAGTTTCACGACTTTTAAAAGCACAAGTGAACTGCGCCGTCGGGAACTCGGCCCATCAGAGGCAGAAAATTGCGGAGGCCCCAGAAAATATTGGGTTGGGCTGCTAATGATATGCAAACGGTGTTTACTGTACGTGCATTCTGGAATGCATTGACGCTGCTGTCGAGGTGCTGGAGCATTGCGATTTGCCGTCAAATCGCCGTCTGCCACGATTTTGGCGTTGAACCGATTCTCCCCCCAATCGCCTTTCCCGATTTTACCGTGGGCTAACGGAGAATCCCGCCCCATATCTTTGAATAAATGTTATACCCCACCTTTACTTCTCCTGTTAGACCACCAACAAACAGGTAAGCCTTTTCATCCACATCAAGAATTGTATAGCCTTCAGGTGATACTGCACTATAGGTGGTTGGCACGATGCTTGCCCTTGGACCATCTAGTGCACGCACGGAAACTGTACCATTTCTTCGAAACCTTTTTTTTTAAAGAAATGATCAATTACTGTTGTAGTTTACAAATTAAGAGTTAATTAAAGACTGAACATTGAAGAATAAGATTACATTTAATTCAAGTGAAATGTTTTTGCGGCAGTCTTCAATAGGCAATATATAATACTCTTTCCAATGTAAGAAGGTGAAGGTAAGAAAATAAATACTGTCATGGCAAAAATGAAAAATAGGCTCCGAGAAAATGAAATAGTGAACAATGCGAAGAATAATTTTAATCATCCTATATTTTATCATGATTTTACATAGAGACACAGAACATCTGTGGCATAGAAGGATGCCATTTTGGCGATTCCTGTCTGTATTGGCCAAAAAGGAGTTATCTAGCCGGATTGCACTTTACAGTTCTTGGTCTGTGACCCTGTGGGTTACGGCACTTCAAATGTATATCCCAGAGGTGAGGGTTTCCACTTCTACCACTCTTTCAGTTCCTGACCCTGACTGCCCTCC
Source organism: Scyliorhinus torazame (assembly GCF_047496885.1). Lineage (NCBI taxonomy): Eukaryota > Metazoa > Chordata > Chondrichthyes > Carcharhiniformes > Scyliorhinidae > Scyliorhinus > Scyliorhinus torazame. The sequence continues at coordinate 209,378,246 of NC_092710.1, forward strand.
GGCTGAAAAGAATTTCCCCTCAATTCCCAACTAATCCGTTTAACTTTAAACCTATACTCCATGGTTATTGACCTCTCTCTTAATGGAAATAGATTCTTCCTATCTAGGCTCCTCATAGTTTAATACGCCTCAATTAAATATCCGCTCAGTTTCCTCGGTTCCAAAGAAAAACAGCTCCAGCCCATCCAATCTTTTCTCATAGCGAATGATTGCAACTCATGGGTACATCCTTGTAAATCTCCTTTGAACCTACTCTGGAGAAATGTTTAATTCTTCCAATGCACTGTTCTCTGAACAAGTTAGGTGGAACGGATCCTGCTAATCCTTAGTTGGGTTTCTTTAACCATGTTTCTTAGATATATGAGAATCTAAGTTTCACCTACATTGTTATAATTATGAGGTTGATAAGATTATTATATTTTGGGACTGTGCCTTTAAATCTAGGATAAATGTAGGAGTAACCTTGAGTAGTGGTTTGATTGATAGAGATCAAAAGAAGACACAGATTGTTTTACTGAAAGGTGCAAGGTATTTAAGCTTGGGGCAATAACCTAAGTACAATCCCAGTGTCTACCGTGAGTAGACACTGAAGCCTGAATTTTCACACAGACTGGGAGGGTTCCATCTTAAACAAAATGCATCCAGAAGTCGCATTCCAAAACCTGCACCATTTTGGTGGCGGCGGGTGGGGGGGGGGGGGGGGGGAAGAGGAGAGGGGAGCGAGAGAGAGAGAGAGTTCATGAGGAAACATGGCCGGATTGTAGTTTACACATCCATGGTTTATAAAGGAGCTGCCTTCAGTCAGATCCAGCTTTTGCTTGTAGGATATCAAAAACACACCTTGTGAGCTTCAGAATTTACAGATAAAAGATCTAAAGCTGTAACAGTTCTTTGGAGAGATGGGGCACCCTTTTGGGTAGTTCCAGGGACATCTTTTGGAAATGTGCATTGCCCTTTGGGAGTTCAGATGCTCTGTGCCAGAGGCTAAATGCCTTTTACGGATTGTTCAAAGTATCCATGAATGTTTGTTAAAAAAAAAGTGGACAAACTCATTGGATCTCATTGGAACTATCATGCTGTCAAGGGAACTGTCAAGCTCATTGGAATTGTCAAGTTCAAAAGGGAACTGTCAAGCTGCCAAGGCATTTAAATCTCCTGTTTAAACACTCAGCAATTTTTAGAAAGTGCTTGCTATTTCACTCTGCTGACACAGGCAAATGGGTTAGCATTATAGGATGACTATTTCACAACCTGTCATTATCACAATGGGGTGGCTGTCAGTTCACAGTTTCATTGATAGCTCCAGGTGCTTATAAATAACTTGAAATGCTTGTTTTTGTAAAGGATTAAGTGATTGAAAGAAGTTAAATGCCATTCGGTCCATCGAGTTTGCAGCCACATTCCAAAAGAGCACCCCACCTAGGCCAATCCCCCGCCCTATCCCCATAGCCTTGTAACTCAACCTAACCTTTAAATGAAATTAAATGAAATTTAGCATGGCCAATCCACCTGACCTGTTCATCTTTAGCCTGTGGGAGGAAACTGGAGTACCCAGAGGAAACTTATGCAGACACAGGGGAGAACATGCAAATGCCACACAGTCACCCAAGGCCAGAATCAAACCCGGGTCCCTGGAGCTGTGAGGCAGCAGTGCTAACCACTGTGCCACCCTGCCGCAATGTCGTGAATGGGTATCATCAATGAGCGTGTTATTTTTAAAAATAACAAATTCATTAACAGGCACTTTCTCAGTCAGTAATTAAGCCCAGAAAAGGGGATCATTATTCGACTTTGGAAGAGCACCTTTAAAATTCAGCCTAAATTTGAAGAACAAACTTAAAAATCCATATCACGGAGCAGAGTAGATTTTGAGTCGTGGGATAACAATTAGGAAACTCACCTTATGGTATTGAAAAATCTGAACCATTTTCAGGGTCGAGCTTCATTTTAAAATTCGTGGCAACCAGGAGAATTTTGGGGGCACTGAAAAGAAGTTTATGTGGTGTGTTGCATTTTAGTGCAGGCCAGAAATACAGGAACTCCTACTTGAAGCCAAACTGCTATTTTCTGATTAAAGGGAAGGGGTGAGTTCTACAGCACTTTGAGTGTGCTGCAGGCCAGTATTTATGGGGTCAAGAGGAGCACCAAGAGAGATATGAAGGCTCTGCTTGGTCCCACAAACAAATCTGAAAAAACATACCTGCTCCCTTACGAGCAGTCTCCAGGAGTAACTCTGAGCAGTGCCAGTTAACCCACTCTACATCCAGAACCTCCAGTACTTGAAAACAAATGGCAGCCTTGGATTTTTTTGTTGGCACCAATCCAGCAGGAACAGTGCAGTCAGTTCTGCTTCATGATTTTCAGTATACCACTCTTCCATTCCCACTCAAAAATAGGGATAAATCTGAAGCCATAATTTTCCAAACAACAGAGTGAATTTTCTGTTTTCTTCTAACTGACTGGTTCACATGTACCCATGGGTTCTACCTGTTTTATTTTTCATCAAAATTTCAATCCAGAAAGAAATGTGGATAATTTGTCCCCAATGCGAGGGTTTGTGACACCCAGAAGAAAAAAGCCACTTTGCAGTTTCGGAAAATCCCACACCTCGTTATCTCTGAGGAGCCTCAAACAACCACTGTATGGCCCTACTTCAAAGGGAGCTACACAAATATCATCTGCACTTAACCCAGGCTAGCCAGAAAGAAGCGGAGCAGCTGTTAAGACAAAGGCCCCGCAACCTTCCTTTCAATTCTGAATCGCTGAGATGTTTATCAGTCTTTGAAATCCAGATGCTGGATGAACATCCTTTGTCAAAGACCTGGTGGAGCGGTGGGAGTCATGTGACTTGGGCGTCTGGCTTGTGGAACAAATAATATTGCCTTGCTGAACTGCAAAGCTCAGTCATCTAACCAGCAGCCTCACAGACAAGGAACTGTAACCAAGTGACATACCTGGTCCCCTGCTTCTGCTCGAAACTTTGTACCATTGCCAAAAGACTGATTCATTTCTACATGAGTATCTCATCGTGTGAAATGAACACCACCGGAAAAGTGAATTATCCAGCATCAATTTTTAACCCTGAGACCTCTGTGAAGGAATATTGCTTTGGACTTTGATTCTGGACTTTAGAACCCACTTGAAACCATTTTGTTTTCTCTGTGGTCTCTGTACTGCAAATCATTATTTTCTCGGTCCCTCTCTTTACTATCTCAATGCAAGAGGGACATTGCAAACCATCTTTTTGTGTTCTCCATCTGTGCAAATAAACTAACCATTTGAGTTCATCCAATCTGGAGTTTGTTAATAGAAAATTGGATTGCACCAAAATTGAGAGGCTGGTAAATACACTATCACTGATAAAGAGGGAAACAAATCAAAACATATTTGTTTCTGGATAGGTGGTGAGAGAAGAATTAATGCTAATTAAATGAACCCCTCTCCTGTCTGTAACACCAAACCGTCATATATTACAGTTAGAGTGTCATATTATTATAATGACCAACCACCCTGATATTTAAAGTATGTGAAAGAAAAACAGCTCCAAATAAATTGAAGGGCAGATTTATTCAAGCATGCTCTCTTTGAGGGGGAGTTCTTGCCCACCACGAGTGGAACGAGCAAAATTCTGACTTGAAATGCCATAGATGGGTGTGGATAAAAGAATGTCATTTACATTCACATTTCTAATGATTTTAGCGCCGTATTTGGTCAGGAGAAATAAATGTGTGAAACTTACCGAGAGGCTTCAATTCTATACCAGTATTGGTCATTAATGATCAAGTCTGGATATTCAACACGTCCAACACCAGATCCTACATCCCACAGGAAGTTGACTTTGCCCTTGCGCATCTCAATTGCTAAGAAATCAGTCTGTTGAATAACAGTAAAATGAAAGTTGAAGGCTAATTTAGGAATCACAGTATAACTTTGAACAATTGAGATTCAAAGACGGTAATATCTGTTAAATGCAAAATCTTCAGACACAGCAATGTCAAATGCTTCTTAAAACATACACACTAACCACTATAGTATAATCATAGTACGGTTACAATAGAGGAAGCCATTCAGCCCATTGTACCTGTGCTAGCCCTCTGCAAGATTCACCCAGCCAATCCCTATCTCCTGCCTTTCCCCCATAACCTAGCAGATTTTTACTCTTCAGATAAGTATCCAATTATCAAATCTTTTCCAAGCCACATTCAAATCTGCCTCTACCACAATGCTGCTGGTTCAAAGCTAAAGCAATGAAAGCATTCAGACACTTTGTAACAATCATTTTGGAAATCTCATTTCGTACACATGCCAAATTAAGTATTTAAGTAGATAATTGATTCATCAATTAATATTCCACATTTCTTTTAACCCATTTGGTTCTGATTTCTCTGCTAAGCTTTAAAGTACATGTATTCACACACGATTGACTGAGTGGTAATACATGATCTGAGTTAGAAGGTTTTGATGTAGAGCTCCACTTAAAAGACTTGAACATATAGTCCATGCTGGCAGATCAGTACCATGACGAGGCAGTGTCAGAAGTGCCCTTTTTCACGAGACCAATCTGCGGTCTCTGGTGGACATAAATGATCGCATGGCCTTATTTGAAGAAGACTAGAGAGGTTCTGATATTCTGACCAACATCTGTCCTTCAGGTAAAATCACTAAAATGACTGACAGTCATTGATATTTGTGAGACATTGCTAGGCATCAATTGGTTGCCGCATTTTTACATATTGCCATTTGTTTTCTGTGAAACATTTTGGAATGCCCTGAGGATGTGAAAATATTTTCGGCAGTGAGCCATGCTCAAACAGGACAATTGGTTCTGCGAATTTGTGCTACATGCTATGGTTCTGATCACAACTTTTACTCCAGTGGCAGTGCAATGTGGCTGAAGTAGCCTACAGCCTATAATGTATAATTTCACATAGCTAATATTATGCAAATTTACTTTAAATACTTTAAACTAAATTTAGGAGAACCTATGAAATTTCACAGCTCTTATTATTTTTATACTATTCTCTGAATTAAATCTAAAATATGAAAGCTTTTCAACAAATTGGATATCTAAAAGCTTAAAATGTATTGTTTCATATGATACCCCAGATGCACTGTAGCAAGCCATTATGATATGGTATACCTGGCTTCTCTTATGGTGTCTGACAGTTCTACAGGAAAAAACACAAATGAATTTTCAAAACTGTGGGGATTTAGATTACAGCTCAGGTGTAGGTAAGAAATTGGTTCAACGGTCTGTAATTTCTGTTGGTTAATGTAATAGAAAAATAAGTTGTAAATGTAGAGTTCTTTATTTTTGTTCGTTCATGGGGTGTGGGCATTTCTGGCTAGTATTTGTTGTCAATCACTAATTGCCCTTGAGAACGTGGTGGTGAACCAACTTCTTGAATCATCACAGTCCACGTGCTGCGGAGGGAATGACAGGGTTTTGATCAAATGACAGTGAAAAAAACGGCAATTAATTTCCAAGTCAGGATGGTGTGCGGCTTGAAGGGAAACTTGCAAATAGTGACTTTCCCATGTTCCTGCTACCTAGGTATTAGAGGTCGCAGATTTGGAAGCTGTTGTGAAGGAGCCTTGGTGAGTTTTTGCAAAGGATCTTGTAGATGGTACACACTTGCAGTCACAGAGTACCAGTACTGGAAGGAGTAACTATTTCATGTGGTGAATAGGGTGGTAATCAGGCAGGTTGCTTATCCTAGATGGTTTTGAGCTGCACTCATTGAGGGAAGTGGAGAGAATTCCATCATATTTTGTACTTGTGCCTCGTAGGAGGTGGGCAGGTGAGTTACTTGCTGTCGGATTCCCAGCCTCAGTCCTGCTCCTGTGACCATGGTATTTGTTGTAGCTGGTCCAATAAAACTGCAGATGCTGTGTGATCAGTAGACTGTTATCATGCAGTTGATAATGAGGTTGGTAGATTGTTACTGTGAGTTTGGCTGACTGACATTGTGTGGATGATAGAATGGCGATGAGACGGATTGTATTGACAGGCGTACCGGCTTTCACTTCTCCTCTTATCCATTCCTAACAATCTGAACAGAATGTGTCTGCTGATACCAGATGATGTCTCCTTGACAGCACAGCACTGGACTCAGGTAGAAAAGTGGAGTTGAGGCAAAAGATTAGCCATGATTGCATTGAATGGTGCAGGAGGGTCTGTATGACCTGCACAAGCTCTTTTTGTTTTAATGTTCTTATGTACCCTGAGCCTCTAATGGTGAATCTATGTTATGTACTCTCAATGATCCTATCTCTCCTAAATAATTGGACACCTAAAACTGTTTAACCTGCACAAAACTGTGACCTAACACAGGATTTCTCAACTGGGGATTCTGTGCAGTGGTGATCCTAACTTCACTTGGCACAGTGGCTCCCTGTCTCCATATTGAAGTAAAGTTAAAATAAATTTAATGCCAGCCATGAAGATACCTGAAGTATCCAGAGGTTTACCTTTCAGCCTCAAGTCACCACCGACTAACAAAAGTACAGTGTCACTTTAGTCCCTGACCCCATCTGTGCACAGGACAGGAAACACTGGAAACTGATCGACGGTCAGTGCTTGTGAACTGTCGATAGTTGGCCTCAAACATAAGTACTTCAATAATGCAAACCCAATGATATAAGTTGAGATACCCTCAATTACGACTCAGGAGAGGAGTTCGATAATACAAAGGCTTTAATAACCAGAAAACCAGACAGCTGCCGAGAAGTGTGCTCACTGCACGCTGCCTACTGAGCGTGCATCATTGAGTTTTGCAGGTGCTTCGGCAGAGATTGATCGAGCGTGATTGCTCCTAGTTGCGGGCAGTCAGAGTCCTCGGTTGAATCGTACTCGCAAAATGGCCGCCGCCGCCGGTCGCACGTTTTGATTTTTGAAGATGGCCGCCGCCAAGATGGCCACCCCCATGACTCGCACGAGGGTGATGATGCGTCAGAAGTAGGCGTGTCTGGCCACCGCGCGGCTGCGTTGTGGGGCCTGTGGTCCCGGGAGTTCAATTTCTAGGCCCAATGAGACTTTTGTTTCTGTCCTTTGGGCCCAGCCAGGCAGACCTTCGCGAAGTGCCCCTTCTTTCCGCATTCTCCGCAGATAGCGGAGTGGGCTGGGCAACGCTGGCGTGTGTGCTGGCCTTGCCCACAGAAATAGCATTGGGGGCCTCCGGTGTGAGCGGGTCGCCGTGCGGCGCAGGCCTGAAGCGTGGCCAAGTCTGGAGGGGATCGAGAGGGGTTCGCAAGGCCCGCGGAGTACGTACGGAGATTATGGTGGGCCGCTTCCAGGGAAGAGGCGAGCATTACCGTGATTTGGAGGTCCTTCGCTCTGTCTTCTGGGAGCTGCTGCCGGATGTACGTGGATCGGATACAGGACGCGAAAGCATCACGAATATGCAAGTTCATGTGGACTTCTGCCGTCACCTCTTTATGGTCACAGTTCCTGGCGAGCGCGGTGAGTCTCTCCAAGTATTCATCTAGCGTTTTCCCGGAGTGCTGGGGGCAGGTCGAGAGCAAATGTCTGGCGTGTACCTCGTTTATCGGCTTTACGAAGCGCTTCTGTAGGATTTCGACCGCCGTTTCGTAAGTCGCTTTCTTGATCAGGGAGGATAATCGGTGGCCCACCCGGGCATGTAGTAGCTCAGCTTGCGAGGTCCGTCAACTTCTGTCTCTGAGGAATTCAGATAGGCCTCAAAGCACCGGAGCCAGTATTTAAAAATTTCAGTGTCTTCCGGCGACCGAGCGTCCAAACTGAGCTTCTCCGGCTTTAGACCGCCGTCCATCATGATGTAGTCTGGTTATTAAATTGAGATACCCTCAATTACGACTTAGGAGAGGAGTTTGATAATACAAAGGCTTTAATAACCAGAAAACCAGACAGCTGCCGAGAGGTGTGCTCACTGCACGCTGCCGACTGAACATAACCTTATATACAGCTTCCTGGGGGCGGAGTCCCCCAGGGTTCCAAACCCGGTCTTAAAGGGGCTTATGCATTAAGGGTACATATGTATACGGATACCATTCACCACATAAGTATTATGAAAAACACAGCAGTAGGCTTTCATCGAGAGGTTTGCACATTCATTCCAGGTGTTGGTTGAAGGCATTGCAATTTGACTGTTCAGTCAATAGGTGGCGACAAACGCTTTTCTAAAGCTGTCATGTTAAATTCTACGTACCCACCGTCTCAAAAAAATGACTTTATTGTAAATTGAACCATTTTTAAATTGTGCAGAACTGTGCAGATGACTCTTTGCTCTCACACCATAACCCTTTTCCTTTGCTTCAAATATTCATCTAGTTTTCCATTTAAAGAGATAATGATTTTTGTCTCAAGCATTCCCTAATCCGTATTCCAACAACCCTCTGCTTATAGAATTGTCTCCTAACATCTCTCCTCTCCACCAAAAGTGTAAAGTTTCAATTGACGACCCCACCTGACTGACTTCACCACCAGATATAATCGCTTCCTGTTCAACCTACCATAACTTTATAGAACTTTTAAAAACCTCTGTTCAATTATTTCTTAGGTTTCTCCTGTGGAAATATCACATATAGTTTCCAAACTTTGAACCACATTGGTGAATATATGTGAAGTACTCTAAATGATCTTAATCTCTCTTGTATAACACAACTAAAATCGTATTAAACTGTACAAAACTGTGGTCTAACCAGGGGTCTTCAGCTTCTGGTCTACAGCTTCCTTGCCACAGTGGCTATCTGTCTATGTGTTGAAACAAATTTGGAATAAATCTAATGGCAACCAGTATCCAGAGTTTTACCTCCCAGTCTCAAGTCACTTATCAACTAGCACTGCATCACTTTAGTCCTGATCTCAGCCAGGTAGAGGACATGAAGAACTGCTGATTAATGTCAGAGGCTCAGGCGACATAAGAACATAGAAAATAGGAACATGAATAGATCAAACAGTCTCTGGATCCTCTTTTGCCATTCAATAGAGGCAGTGCTGATTCTTCTGGTTCAGCTCCACTTTCCTGCCCAGGATCATTGGTCCAGTGCTAGGTTGTCAAGGACACGTCATTCGGTCCCAGCAGACTCAGGTTGTTCGGAATGGACAAGAAGAGAAGTGAAAGCTAGTACGTCTGTCAATACAATCAATCTCATCACTATTATCATAATAAAATGACAGTCTACCAAATTCACAGTCGTTATCTACCAACCTCATAGTGACAGCCTGATAAACTCACAGTGACAGCTTACCAACCTTAAAGCGACAACCTACCTACCTCACAGTGACAACCTACCTACCTCACAGTGACAACCCACCAACCTGAGTGACAACCTACCTACCTCACAGTGACAACCCACCAACCTGAGTGACAACCTACCTACCTCACAGTGACAACCCACCAACCTGAGTGACAACCTACCTACCTCACAGTGACAACCCACCAACCTGAGTGACAACCCACCAACCTTACAGTGACAACCCACCAACCTCAGTGACAACCCACCAACCTTACAGTGACAACCCACCAACCTCACAGTGAAAACCCACCAACCTCACAGTGACAACCCACCAACCTCACTGTGACAACCCACCAACCTCACAGTGACAACCCACCAACCTCACAGTGACAACCCACCAACCTCACTGTGACAACCCACCAACCTCACTGTGACAACCCACCAACCTCACAGTGACAACCCACCAACCTCACAGTGACAACCCACCAACCTCACAGTGACAACCCACCAACCTCACTGTGACAACCCACCAACCTCACAGTGACAACCCACCAACCTCACAGTGACAACCCACCAACCTCACAGTGACAATTGACCAACATTCGTAACAGTTTACCAACGACACAGTAACAGTCTGCTAGTTACATAGAAGCTACGAACCACACAGTAATAGGCTACTAACCTCAAAGTCACAGTCTGACTTTTTGACACAGCGAGAACGGTCCACAAACATATGCATAACCGAGTTATGGTGAATATTAAGCAGGACATGTATTTCGGATATTCCTCGTCAGCAGCAACAAATTTCACATTAGATAAGCAAAATTAAATAATAAATATCATAGTCATTGTCATAGAACATACAGTGCAGAAGGAGGCCATTCGACCCATCGAGCCTGCATCGACCCACTTAAACCCTCACTTCCACCCTACCCCGTAACCCAATTACCCCTCTTAACCTTTTTGATCACTAAGGGCAATTTAAGGGCACTAAGGGGTAACATGGTAGCATTGTGGATAGCACAATTGCTTCACAGCTCCAGGGTCCCAGGTTCGATTCCGGTTTGCATCACTGTCTGTGTGGAGTCTGCACATCCTCCCCGTGTGTGCGTGGGTTTCCTCCAGGTTTCCTCCCACAGTCCAAAGATGTGCAGGTTAGGTGGATTGGCCATGATAAATTGCCATTAGTGTCCAAAATTGCCCTTAGTGTTGGGTGGGGTTACTGGGTTATGGGGATAGGGTGGGGGTGTTGACCTTGGGTAGGGTGCTCTTTCCAAGAGCCGGTGCAGACTCGATGGGCCGAATGGCCTCCTTCTGCACTGTAAATTCTATGATAATCATGGCTAATCCACCTAACCTGCACATCTTTGAACTGTGGGAGGAAACCGGAGCACCCGGAGGAAACCCACGCAGATATGGAGAGAATGTGCAGACTCCGCACAGACAGTTACCCAGCAGGGAATCGAACCTGGGACCCTGGCGCTGTGAAGCCACAGTGCTAGCCACTTGTGCTACTGTGCTACCCATATACCTGCTTAACTGTCTAACTAATTAATTGCTTGTAGTAAAAGTACTTGTGCTGCAGGATTTCTATAATCCTGGAGTGGGGACTCTCAGAAACGAAAAGTTTGACAGGGATGATGGTGAATGTGGTCATGGAAGAGGCATTTTGCTGAAACGGCTTCCACTTCTCACTCATTGCAGCCACCCTCAGCACTCATTCAGTACCTGCAGAGGGATGGGTGAAGCAGTGGGAACCATCATGGGCTCCAAATGCCAGAAGATATCAGCCAAGAGCAACTAAACCATCAAAGGAGGATTTTGAGCAGCTACCTTGATCTCTACTAAAAGAAAAGGGGTTGCAGCAAGTAGGAGGCTGGGTGAGAAGATGATGGAGTGGGCACCCACCCTTTTTATATACCCTACTGCTGAAAACATGCCAGGCAGGGGCAGGTAAAAAGCAACCTAGAGTTATTGTTTCAGGTCAAGGACCTTTCTTCAGAATTGAAGGAAGCTCGAAATGTAATGGGCTTTGAGGGGACAAGGAAGAACAAAAGAGAAGGTCTGTGACAGTTTAGAGGGCAGGAGAGAATAACTGACAAAAGATTTCATGGTACAAAAGGCAAAGAAAGTGGTAACTATGTTAGTGAGCAAACAGAAGACATGTCCTGAGTGGGTGTGATGGGCAGGGTGAAATAGCTGTGTCTCAAAGTACTGAAAATAAAGGCATAAAAAGTCAGCACATGCAAATGAAACAAAAGAAAGGACAGAATTTATGGTCTGAAATTATTTAACTCAATGTTGAGTCCAGAAGGCTGTAAAGTATCTAATCGAAAGATGAGGTGCTGTTCCTCAACGTAGTGTTGAGCTTCATTGTATGCAGCAGAGATGTCAGGGTGATGGCAAAGTGAGGAATTGAAATGACAAATACCGAGACGTGGGGTCATGTTTGAAGAGTGCTAGTCTGCACGGTGGCGCAGTGGTTAGCACTGCCTTCTCACGGCGCCGAGGTCCCAGGTTCGATCCCGGCTCTGGGTCACTCTCCGTGTGGAGTTTGCACATTCTCCCCGTGTTTGCGTGGGTTTCGCCCCCACAACCCAAAGATGTGCCGATAGGTGGATTGGTCAGGCTAAATTGCCTCTTTATTGGAAAAAAAGGAATTGGGTATTCTAAATTTATTTAAAAAAAAGAATATTTGCAGACTGCCTAGAGGTGTTCCACAAAGAAATCTGCATAGGCTCACTACACCTGGACAAATAAACTTCTCTATATTGAAACTGAAACACCTGGCTAGGACTCTGGTCATAAAAATCTTATTCTGCTGGGTCTGCCGACAGTCGGGTCACTGTCTGTGCGGAGTCTGCACATCCTCCCCGTGTCTCCGTGGGTTTCCTCCGGGTGCTCCGGTTTCCTCCCACAGTCCAAAGATGTGCAGGTTAGGTGGATAGGCCATGATAAATTGCCCTTCGTGTCCAAAATTGCCCTTAGTGTTGGGTGGGGTTACTGGGTTATGGGGATAGGGTGACCTTGGGTAGGGTGCTCTTTCCAAGGGCCGGCAGTGCAGACTCGACGGGCTGAATGGCCTCCTTCTGCACTGTAAATTCTATGATAATTATTTAGAAGCAATGCTAAAACTGATGCCCACCCTTCTCCTCTGTCACTGCTGTGAACTATGATCCCATTCCCATAACACCTCGGGCACATGCTCTTCCATCCTGCTAAATCAGTGTCTCCAAGGGCAACTACCTGAAATTCCAGGTCCTGCCACCCCTACCTATAACTCTGACCACATCATGGCCAAAACGCCAGAATTTTATTCAATTGAGCTGGCCTTGAGTTGTCAAGCAAAGTCAGATCATTCTTCATTGGTGTGCAGGACACTTGGATGGCACCAGTGCTGCAGGCACTGCACAGGATCGCTTCTAGAAGCCTCAACATTTTGTTTAATGTTCACATTTACTTTCTAGGCCTTGAAGAAAATGACATAAACATCCAGAGTGAGCTCTGGAGAGGCATACTCACATATTTTGCACTACCAAGATAAAATAGCAGATTCTCAAGCTCTGACGTCTTCACATTGAGAACAATAGAATTGTAGGTGCCTTTCTTTATGTCGGGACGGTAAGTGCGGATACAATCACCACCAGACGAGACTGATACTTTGATCTAATGTAAGTAGCAACAATTAGATGCTGAATGGAAAGTGACAAAGTTAACAAAAATGCTGAATTTAGCTTGTTGATCAAGTTACTCACGGAGTTGGCATGTTTACGGGCCTGATTTATAAGCTCTTTGATGTGAGAGATGTTTTTGCCCAGAGTGTCCTGAAGATTCTTGATAGGTTTGAGTTTATTCAGCAACTTATCTGTCTTTTCTTCCAATTCTTTAACTTTCATATCAGCATCAGAAACTTAAGAAAGAAATATAAATGTGCAACATTTTTCAGAATTAGAACCTATCAGGTCATTTTGATACAAAAATAGAAAGTGCTGAACAACCTCAGGAGGTCTGACAGCATCTGTGGAGAGATATCAGAGCTAACGTTTCAAGTCTGGATGACTCTTTATCAAAGTCAAACGGGAGTTCCATTCTCTCTCTACAGATGCTGTCAGATCTGTTGAGATTGTCCAATATTTTCTGTTTTTGTTTCTGATTCCAGCATCCACAGTAATTTGCTTTCATTTTAGGTCACTTGGTACATCTTTTGTAAGAAAAGGGATGACTCTAAATTACTCCAGAATGTCTTCACCGTTTCAAAATGTAGTGTTTGACACAAACTTATCCATGGATCTTGCCAACTTTCAATCTGCAGGTGAAGGATACGAGTACCTTCAGAAGATGTCTAAAATCTATTAATATTAACTTAATTAAACTCCCAGAGAAGATCCCATCCCTGAAGTAGACCCACACCAAGATGAGCACAAAAATAGGTGCAATATTTGTTGAACAATCCCAATCTGAAAAATCCGTCCCTTATCAGTCCTCTTCCACTCATCAGTTCTTTCCAATTCTGTTCGACATACAAACAATTGTATTATTACTATGGTGAGGGCATGGCAAAACATTAAGATTTCTGAGATGCATAGCAACATGAGAAGACATGGTCCATTCCCATATTTAATATGATTTTTTTGGATTGGCTGTGTAATTTCAAAATATCATTGAGTTTTAATGATAGGATACATGCCAAATAATTGTGATTTTTGTTGCTTTGAGAAACCTTCTGCTTTGTGTATTCGATTTTCTTTGTGTGCTTTATATGTACTCCTCAATGTAAATGACTAAACCAGGAATAAATCACTCTTTAAGATTTCAGTGTGGATCAAATCTGGAGGAACAGGAAATTCTGGTTTTGAAGTATATCTTTATGACCTCACTGATTCTGATCCACAGATTAGGATATTGGCCACAGGAGCCAAAGGACTTTGTCATCCATTGCTTTTACTGGACAGAAAATCATACTCTGAATATGATCTACTGGCAAACAACAATCTCTGTTGGCAGTATGAATCCCAAAACTATGCTTGTATGCTTGCATCTTCGCCAGGCATCCCGAATAGGATGCACACTAGACTGACACTGGACACTATGAGAAAACTGAAGTGATCTGTGAAAATTAAGTTCAAAACCAGTAATAAAATACTGTACAATTTGCAGACATCAGGCAGAGTGTGAAACTGTAGCTGATCGAGAGGAGATTAAAAAAAATATCAACCATTTCCTCAACCTAGAAGTTGATGCTACTAACACACAATTGAAGAAGACATAGGGTGCGATCCTCCGGCCACGCTGCGCAGGAAAAGCATCTCCCCGTGACTCAGCATGGCTGGTCAAAGTCAGGAGACCCCGCTCCCGGGATCTACCCGGCTCTCAATGCCGCACGCGATTCAAAATAATCTCGTGAGACGTTGGAAGGGGAATCCCGCCCACAATGGGTGGGATCACGTTTTGGCAAATCTGCATAATAGAGCGAGCCTTATTTTAATGTGTAAATTCCCAAGGTACCTGAGGCTTTGGGATTCTATCCCTTTGCCTCGGGGGCCTCGAGCCAGTGCTGTTTGATACTGGTTCCCACAAACGGGGACCAGATGGACTGACACTCGTGGGGGTCTCCAAGCAGATCGGAAGCCCCCAGCTACATGCCCTTTGGGCAGGGTGGTGACCTGGCACTGCTGGTACCACCTGGGTACCCTGGTAGTGCCAGCCAGCCACCCTAGCAGTACCATCTGGGTGCCCAGGTGGCACTGCCAGCTGGCAGGGGTACTGCCAGGGTGCCAGGTTGGCACTGCCATGGTGCCAGGTTGGCACAGCCAAGGTGCCAAGTGGGCATTTTCTGTGCACATGTGATCGGGCCGGAGTTGCCCGCCATGGGCATTGTGGGTGGAGGACCATCACATATTGCGTTCGGGACTGGAAGGAGGGTGGGGATTAATTTTTGTGTGCCTCGGAGATTAGGATGCCATTTTTAAATGGCGTTCTGATCTCTCGCTACAACGGGGAGTTCTGGTAAAAAATCACCAGACAACTCTACAGTGCCCTTCCCTCGCCCACTTGCCACCAGAGAACCCCCACAACACGCACCAGGCCCGGGCCCTCTCCCCCCTGGTTCCAGCACCCGCACCCACCCCACTGTACCCCAAGTGGCCAACATCCCGCTACGGGGTCGCCGACGGGCTTGTCACTGTCAGCGCCCCACCCTCACCCCATTTCCCTTTCAGGCCTCCTCCTTCAACCCCCGCTTTAATGGCCATGCCCCTTTCGGGTCCCTCCCTATGGCACCCTGGCAATGCCAGCAGGTTGGCACTGTCAAAGTGCCAGGGTATCAGGGGGCAGTGCCCGGGCACTGGCTGCCCTGACCCAGACCACTCGGGGGCTCCAATGGCCTCCAAGCTGCCCAGCTTGGTCATCACATCAGATCTCTGTTGAGAGAGACGAGTAGTGATTCCTGCTGGCCTCGCACCAGCGGAGACGGAGAATCCTGGGGATCTGGGTGACTCCGGATAAATCCCAGATTTGCATAATTAAATGAATATTTAAATATGCAAATCAAGTTCGTGCCCTTGCTGAGTGTGAACTCGGTGCGTCTGGTGCTGCAGGCTGGGAGCATCTGCTTTCATTCAGCGCCTGGCGCAAACCCCATTTTGGGCCCTCCTGCTATTCGCTGGGAATAGTGGGATGTGTGCCGGGTGCAATGGAGGTGGAGAACCGCCCCTTAAATGTAAATAGAATAGCTAATTCACAATGTTGGTTTGAATATCACTGTAAGTGCACATTTAACTCATTCCTAAATTTTCTTGAAGCATGCAGTATTGCTTATTTTTACACTGTAATGGCCCCAGGAAACTATGAAGTAAAGCGAGTTACATCCACACTAAATATAATTTCAGCGATGGAGTTGTCTAATCAAGAAAATTCCTGGCCTCTGTATAAAAATCATTTACATATTCCATTAGCCACTTACTAATTTTCTTTTGTGAAGTACATTGGTGAATTTTTGAATTAATGAACGTAAAAGTAGTCAATCGAGGGAAATTGAACATTTTCTATTTTGCTCACCAGTGGTACTATCAAGTATTTCTAATTAAAATGAGCTGCTGGGTAAAGCTCTTGCTATATTGCTGCAACAACCTGTCCAACATTTGATAGAATAGTCCTAAGTTCATTATTATAAGATAGGTAGTTTCTGTACAAGTCATCCATGTTACCTTTCTGATTGAGACTGTCAGCACCATGCTGATGTAAAGACAGGATTGTATTTTGGAATTTGCTCAGTGGGAATTAGGTTGAGCTTCCTCAAATTCACTGAAGACGTCTCAAATTATCAGCCACATTAGGCATTGTACTGGAGGGGGAATTACTTTGATTTTCAGAAAACTGTTTTAAGATGTCAGTAAGATGAAGTAGAGGGAAAAAAAGTAACTATGATAACTGTGCAATTGTACGTCTTTTGATCACACAAATTACAGCAACAGCACAAACAGCAACTTACTTGTTTTAGCTGGCATGTCAACAGCAGCATTTGCTTTGGCAACATCATCTTTGAGCTTGCTGCAGTTGTCCTGCAATCCAAGTAGATTCTGATTTAAATCTTTTATTTCTGCCAGCACTGCATTTGCCGTGTCATTTGCTTGTTTAGCTTTATCTTTAGCTGCTTGTATCTTTGTGCTTGCATCTATCGAGTGAAAGAAATGTACACATTACTCAATTGCAATTATTCACATTACCTGACAGTATGAAAATAGGTGAGTATTGACTTCACTAGAAATTTTACATTGAACAGAAAGGAGACATGGTAGAGCTGATTTTTCTGAGTTTGCGTTGCCAATGGAAATCCACTGGTGACACAGACCAACATTTTTGAATACTTCTCCCATTGATTTTATGCCCATTTAATAATAATAATATTAATAATAATAATCTTATTGTCACAAGTAGGCTTCAATGAAGCTACTGTGAAAAGCCCCTAGTAATAAGTTATACCACAGAATCAAAGGGGAAGCTCTGAATAATTTCTGGTTGCAGATGAGACTTGCAAATAATGACAATACAAAGTGACCAACTTTATCCTAAAAAAACGATAGCACTGTAGAAGCATAAAGATTGACATATCAGACAAAACCTACCTTTGGGAATGGCGTAGAGCTTTGCAAGGGTGTCATTTAAGGCTTTCAACAAGTTTTTATTTTTTGTAGCACCATCATTTAGCCTATTTTGTAAGCTATTCAAGTTATCTCCTTTTTCTGAAAGACAACAATAAAAAATTCAGCGGATGGGATTTATGTCATGGCATAGATTTCTTGAAGTAAATAAAATAGGTGTTTATATATTTCTATCTGCCTGTGTTTCTTTTATGCTTGTGAATTATTCAAGCTATGGTTCAGTAAGTCATAGTTCCATGCGAATTAGTGATGAGCCATCTGAATCAGGGCAGTCACCATTTCATGCGCGATCCAAGCGTAGTTTGATGATCTCGCCTGCAGTTGGCAATCGAGGTGCTTGATTGATTTCAATGGCATTTAGCTCAGAAATTGAAAAACCAAAGTGTTCCTACTTCTGATCACCATTCATTAACTTATGCTACAAAGCGTTCAACTCTGGGCATTGGGAGAGGATGGAGTTGGGATAGGATAGAATCAAGCTGACTGAACTCCACTATAGTCAGCCTACCAACAGCCACTGTGTAGACTATCAAATAGTGAGTGGGGTGTTAGAGGGGATGCTGGTAGTGTTAGACAACATATATGTGCCTAACTAGGACAATGCGGGGTTTGTAAAGGGCTTACTTGGAGCAATCCCGGGTTTGGATACACACCAACTTATTGTCTGGAGATTTTAATTGTGTAATGGAGCCGAAGGTGGACAGGTCGAGCCCCATGTCGATGGGAAGCTTGAGGAAGGTGAAGGAGCTGGGAGGGTTTATGGAGAGTATAGGTATGGTGAAGCCGTGGAGGTTTAGAAACCCTTGGAAGATGGAGTATTCCTTCTTCTCGCACGTGTATAAGGTGTATTCTAGGATAAATGTTTCCGTGTTGAGTCGGGCTGTGCCGATGGGGGTGGTAGGGGCGGAGTTATGTGCGGGAATTATGATTTTGGACCACACGCCGCATGGGCTGGAGGTGAGGCTTAGTTCGGGCTGGGTGCAAAGGCCCAGGGTGGAGGTCGGATTTTGGATGTCTGGCAGACAAGGCGTTTTGTGAGAAGGTGAGGGTGGCGATTAGGAATTATGTGGAGCTTAATCAGAATTGGGAGGTGTCGGTGGCCTCATTTTGGGAAGCTTTGAAGGCAGTGGTCCAAGGTGAGGCTCATAAATATAGGGAGGAGCTCAGTTGACTGTTAGACGAAATAGTTGAGCTAGATAGAAGATACTCGGCAGTCCCCACAAAGGAGTTGTTGGTGGAGAGGAAGAGGTTGCAGGGGCAGTTTGATAGGTCGATGATGGGCAAGGCGGAGAGGCAGCTGCGGAGGGAGAGGAGGTGCAGTATGAGTATGGAGAGAAAGCGAGCCCACCAGCTGAGGAGGCAGGCTGCATCGAGGGAAATTTTAAAGGTAAGGCCGGAGAAAGGGGACGTGGTGTTGGAGCCGGAAAAGAGGATGCTACAAGACATTGTACAAGGTCAAGATGGGTGGAGAGGTGGGCGATGTGGGATGGTTTCTGGATGGGTTTGGGCCCCAGAGCTGGAGATGGGGAAGAGGCAGGCATTGGAAGAGCTGCTGGGGCTGAGGGAGGTGATGCACGGTATCAGGGGAATAAATTTGGGGAAGACCCTGGGCCCAGATGGTTTTCCGGCAGATTCTATGAGCAGCTTGTGACAGAGTTGGCCCACCCACCTGTTGGGATGTTCAGCGAGGTGGTGGAGAGGGGGGAGTTGCCAGCAATGTTGTGCAGGTGTCAATTTTGTTGATCCCGAAGAAGGGGAAGGACCCACTGGAGTGTGGGTCCCACAGGCCCATCTCTTTGTTGAACACAGATGTGAAAGTACTGTTGAAGTTGTTGGTGTGTAGGTTGCAGGGGTTTGTGCCAGAGGCGGTCTCTGAGGATCAAACAGGTGACGGGTAGGCAGCTCTCCAGCAACATGAGAAGGCTGTTGAATGCAGTTATGACCCCGTCAGGAAGTCGGGCACTAGAAGTTATTGTATCCATGGATATGGAGAAGGCCTTTGAGCGGGTGGAGTGGAGGTACTTATTCGAAATTCTGGGTAGGTTTGGACCAAGGTTTGCACCATGGGTCTTTTCTATGCATCCTCGGTGGCAAGTGTGTGCACGAACAAGATGAGTTCAGGGTACTTCAGGCGACAAGGCAGGGATGCCCGCTGTCACCGTTGTTATTTGCATTGGCGATTGAGCCTTTCTGGGGTTGGCAGAGTGGCCCTTCTGGGGTTGGCTGAGTGGCGAGGGATTGTGAGGGGGGCGGGGACTGGGAGCATCGGATGTCGCTATACGCAGACAACATGCTGTTGTTTCTGTCGGACCTGCTAGAGAGTATGGGCAGAACATGGGCCTGCTGGAGAGGTTTGGGACCTTCTCTGGTTATAAGCTGAATGTAGGGAAGAGCGAGGTGTTTCCAGAGACGGGGCGGGGTGGGGGGCTACCGTTTAAGGTAGCAAGAGAGTGGTTTAGGTATTTGGGGATTCAGGTAACATATGAGTGGGCCACGATGCATAGACGGAACTTTTGTTTTTTAATATAAATTTAGAGTACCCAATTATTATTTTTTTTTCCAATTAAGGGGCAATTTAATGTGGCCAATCCACGTAACCTGCACATCTTTGGGTTACATGGGACATACAGTGCAGAAGGAGGCCATTCGGCTCATCGAGTCTGCACCCACCCACTTAAGCCCTCACTGCCACCCTATCCCCGAAACCCAATAAACCCTCCTAACCTTCATTGGTCACTAAGGGCAATTTTATCATGGCCAATCCACCTAACCTGCACATCTTTCGACTGTGGGAGGAAACCGGAGCACCCGGAGGAAACCCACGCAAACAGGGGGAAAACGTGCAGACTCAGCACAGACAGTGATCCAGCAGGGAATCAAACCTGGGACCCTGGCGCTGTGAAGCCACAGTGCTAGCCACTTGTGCTACCGTGCTGCCCTATGAGGGGTGAAACCCACGCCGACATGGGGAGAATGTGCAAACTCCACATGGACAGCGACCCAGGGCCGGGATTCGAACCCGGGTCCTCAGCGCTGTAGTCCCAGTGCTAACCACTGCACCACATGCCGCCCGCACATGTGGAACCTGACAGCATGAGTGGAGGAGGCCAAGGGGGATCTCAAAAGGTGGGATACCTTGCACTTGACGTTGGCAGGGAGGGTGCAGTGGTAAAGATGAATGTGCTGTCAAGGTTCCAGTTTGTCTTTCAGGCCCCCTTGATTTTTCTCCCGAAGAACTTTTTCTGGAGGGTGGAGGCACTGATCTTGGAGATCATATGGGTGGGAACGGTATCGAGGGTGAAGAGGGCTCTGTTGCAGAGGCAGAGCAGAAAGGGGGATTGGTGCAGTCGTCGTTCAGGATATGGAACGAGTTGAGGAGACATCTCAAATTGGATAAAATGTTGGTGTTGATGCCACTGTGTAAAACCAGAGGTTTAAGCCCGGGGAGGTGGACAGGATGTATGGGACGTGAAGGAATGCGGGTTAGGGATATGTTCTCAGAAGGGATGTTTGTGGGGCTGGATGAACTGCGGGAGAGGTTTGTGCTGCCGAGGGGCAGTAAGTTTAGGTGGCGGCAGGTGCGAGACTTTGTGCGAAAGGAGTGCCAACGTTCCCCAACTACTGGAGTACACGTTGCTGGAGCAACCCCATCTCCCTGTCGATTTTGGGGTGGGTAGGATTGGGGATATTTATGGGTAGTTGGGTGAGTAGGCCAAGGCACAGGCAGTGAGGATAAAGAGTAAGTGGGAGGAGGAATTAGAGAGCGAAATAGGGTGGGGACTCTTGGGGAGGCAATGCAGCGGGTGATTGCAACCTCCTCCTGCGCGAGCATGAGCCTGATTCAGTTCATGGTAGTGCACAGGGTACACATGACTCAGACGAAGATGAGTGGGTTCTTCCAGGGGGTGGCTGATGGGTGTGAGAAGTGTGGGCGAGGGCCGGTAAACTTTGCGCACATTTTCTGGGGCTGCGAGAAGCTGGAGAGCATTTGGGAGGCGGTGTTTGGGACATTGTCGAGGATAGTGAGGATGGAGGTCAGGCCAGACCCTGTTGTGGCGATCTTTGGGCTTTCGGAGGAGTGGAGCTGCTGTAATGGTAGGGGGCTGCTGTTGTGGCCTTCACCTCTCTGATTGCCTGGCGAAGGATCCATTTGAATTGGAGATCAGATACGCTACCTAGGGGACTTCATTAGCTGGAGAAGATGAAGTTCAAGTTGAGGGGGTCGGAAGAGGGTTTCGAGGGGCGGTGAAGGCCGCTCATGACCTTATTTGAGGAGCTGTTCTTCGCGGGGATGGGGGGGGGGGTGCTGTAGGGGGGGATTAAAAGGGAAAAACTGTATTAACTGTTGACTATGCTTTGATGGACTGTGTATTCTGTTGATGTGTATGTTTGGAATAATATCTTTTCAACAAAAAAAGAAACTGCAGGCTAGATATGTTGTGCCGGAAGGGTGTTTTCTGTTCCCACTGGTTCCACCAGGGAACCAGCCGGGGGAGGTGACACCATTGATAGGACCATAAGATCCCACCCATTGGGCGCGATTCTCCACTCCCACGCCGGTTGGGAGAATCGCCTGGGCCGCCAAAATTCCCCGGGACGCCGGTCCGGCGCCCTCCCGCGATTCTCTCAAGCGGCGGGAACGGCCCGGTCGAGTTTCGCGGGCCGCAGGCCGGAGAATCGCCGGAGACACCCAAAATGGCGATTCTCCGGCACCCCCGCTATTCTGAGGCCCGGATGGGCCGAGCGGCCAGGCCAAAACGGCGGGTTCCCCCCGGTGCCGTCCACACCTGGTCGCTGCAGTCGTGAGCAGTGCGTGAACGCTGGGGGGGGGGGGGGCGGCCTGCGGGGGGGGGGCGAGGGGGGATCATGCACGGGGGGTACCTCAGATGTGGGGTTATCTCTGAAGGTGGACCTCCTTCCTTCCGCGGCCCCGCAAGATCCGTCCGCCATCTTCTTGCGGGGCGGACGTAGAGAGGACGGCAACCACGCATGCGCGGGTGATGCCCGTTATGCGGCGCCGGCCGCGTCATCTATGCGGCGCCGCTTTCACGCGGGCGACAAGGCGTGGCACGTGTAGATGACGCGGCCCCGATCCTGGCCCATTGTCAGGGCCTGAATCGGTTGGGACCGGGGCCGTTTCGCGCCGTCATGAACCTCGACGGCGTTCACGATGGCGTGGCCACTTAGGCGGGGGAGTGGAGAATCCCGCCCATCGTATTTAAGGACAAGGATCATAGCTTAATTAATTAATCAGTTTGATTCTTCTGTCTATAGCTCATGCAGAAAGTTGATAACATGAGATTTTCAGTACCAGTACCACCCTATTAAATGTTACCAGGATGTTCGACAAATTTAAGCATAGCCAATGCTTAAAAACAACATTGGACAAGAACAAGCAGTGCAAGTAATTTTGTATTATAGACTGCTAGAAAAAATAATGATTGGCATCGTTGAATCAGTAATTTTTATGCAAACATTTCTCTTAACTACAAAGCCTACTCCTGTGAGTAAGCCTCTATTTACTATGAAGCAGTGTATATTTAATACTTAGGGCGGGATCTACCAGTCACTTTGCGCCCGAAAAGCAGTGCAGCGCAAAGCGGTGGTAGATGCCGGGAGATCTCACTTCAGGGATTTACCCGGCTCGCCCTGCACCTCGAGATCTAATGCAATCTCTTGAGGCATTGCGATGTGAATCCCACCCATTGTGGCCACAAGCTCTTGCTGCATTGAGGAGCACCTCAGTGCAGAAAACGGGGCCAAGTACAGCCTCGTCGGTGATTTGCCCGCTGAGGTCCTCGATCTACCCAGATGGGGGTTAGATAGTGTGATGTTTCTCGGCGCTCCGGAGTGCCGGGAAACACCCAGCTAGTCTCGAGCTACAGGACTCTGTCCCCATTCGGGTAGATTGCAACTAAACAGAAACTCTTGTCACCACAACTAGCTCAGTGAATAAGGAGTAACATAGAAAGATTGTAGAACTAGAAACAGTAACCATAGAGATTCTTCCAGTGCATCAGTAGTAAAAGAAAACAAAGAAAAACACGAAAAGGCTTTAGCAATGGCCAGCAATCCTGCAATCTCCATACTCATCTTTGGTTGGTTAAAGGCAATATAATTAAATGTCTGGAAATGATGGTAAATCACGCATGTTACACCATCACATCATTGTACATCAATTTGCATGCATCCATGTACAGACTGGCAGGGTGCACTCTGCATCAGGCCACAATATGATTGGGAAAGTGCAACATGGTCAATCAAGGCACAGACTTGCATTATAGATCTCCATCCAATTTTTTGATTGGAAATTGGGAATGCCTTGTGCTTTAAGAAATGGCCAATTCTGATCAGA
Source organism: Scyliorhinus torazame (assembly GCF_047496885.1). Classification (NCBI taxonomy): domain Eukaryota; kingdom Metazoa; phylum Chordata; class Chondrichthyes; order Carcharhiniformes; family Scyliorhinidae; genus Scyliorhinus; species Scyliorhinus torazame. Next base: position 209,401,976 of record NC_092710.1, read on the forward strand.
AATCCATCCCAGTATGTATACAGTTCCAGGGATTTTCTGGAGTGGCTGCAGTGTTGACCTTTCGAAAAACCCATTTTTCACACAACTGAAAATGTGTTTTATCCATTCACAGAGCTAAACCAGCACATAATCAAGAAGTTCTTCATCCAGTGCCGAATCCCAGCTTGACAGTTGACTATTATATGGCAAAGTGCAAACCACTTGTCTTTTCTGTTAAGCAAAACACTGCATAACAAAATGGGCTTCCCAGGCATTTGAATAAACCGGATTTCAACCTCAGGGGTACAGCAACAAAATGATGGAACAAAATAACATAAATATTCCTTTTCGTAACTGGAGGTTTAAACTGTTTTGTTTTGGTGTTTCGATTAGATACTGAGTCCAAAGCTTTTAGAGCTTTCAAGCTACACATTTAATTGTTTTTATTACATCTGACGCATTTTGAGTACAGATCCCTTAAGCTTACCTTTTACATCTTCTCCCAATCGTTTGGCTTCATTTAACTGTCGAAAGCTTCTTTGTAGTGAACCCTTGGCAGTTTCCTTCAAAGATCCATCTGGACCAGATGCCTGATGAAAGAAGAATGAAACATGGAAAGTATCTTTACTTAAACAGTGTAATACAGACGAGGGGCGTCATTCTCCGACCCCCCAGAGGGTCGGAGAATGGCCGTTGGCCGCCGTGAATCCCGCCCCCGCCCCCGCCGAAGTCTCCGAAGAGAGAAAAGTCGGCGGGGCGTTAATGGCGCCGCTGCCGCGGAGAATGTCACGGGTCTGCGCAAGGCAGCCGATTTTCGGCCTGCCGATATTCTCCCTTCCAGATGGGCCGAAGTCCCGTCGACGTGATGACCGTTCACGTCGACGTGAATCAAACCTCCTTTTCATCGGCGTGACCCGGTGCTCCAGGCTCACGCCGACCAGCGTGGAGGTGAGTGACGGCCTGGGGGGTTGGCTCTGGGCAGGAAATGGCGTGGCCGCAGTCTGATTGCGTGAGGAGAGGTGTGTCTCGGGTTGTGTGTGTGTGTGTGCGGCGGGGGGGGGGGCGGGGGGGTGGTTAGAGTAGGCTGGGCTCCGGGGGAGTGCCGGGAAGGGGTCCGTGCCGGGGTGGAGGTTGGGGGGGGGGTCCGTGCCGGGGTGGAGGTTGGGGGTTGGGGGGGGGTCCGTGCTGGGGTGGAGGTTGGGGGGGGTCCGTGCCGGGGTGGAGGTTGGGGGGGTTCCGTGCTGGGGTGGAGGTTGGGGGTTGGGGGGGGGTCCGTGCTGGGGTGGAGGTTGGGGGGGTCCGTGCCGGGGTGGAGGTTGGGGGTTGGGGGGGGGGGTCCGTGCTGGGGTGGAGGTTGGGGGGGGTGTCCGTGCCGGGGTGGAGGTTGGGGGGGGTCCGTGCCGGGGTGGAGGTTGGGGGGGTTCCGTGCCGGGGTGGAGGTTGGGGGTTGGGGGGGGGTCCGTGCTGGGGTGGAGTTTGGGGGTTGGGCGGGGTCTGTGCCGGGGTGGAGGTTGGGGGGGGGTCCGTGCTGGGGTGGAGGTTGGGGGGGGGTCCGTGCCGGGGTGGAGGTTGGGGGGGGGGGGTCCGTGCCGGGGTGGAGGTTGGGGGTTGGGGGGGGGGTCCGTGCTGGGGTGGAGGTTGGGGGGGGGGTCCGTGCCGAGGAGGGTGATGGGAGGGCAAGTGAGTTGGTCCACCTGGCCAGGTGCCAGCCTCCAACAGTTGGACCCATGCGGTCCATGCCACCTGGCTGGGGGGAGGGGGGGATATGGGCAATGATGACATATCGTCGTTCCCCTCCCCCCCACCAGGCCGTCATGTTTTCAGATCATCCAGCGATGTTGGCCGCCGTGGTGGCAGCCGCTCATGTCTATGTTGCCCTGGATGAGGAGGAGGAGGAGGAGGAGGAGCGTGCCAGAGAGGCGGCGCAGGCTGCCGCAGAGGGGCAGGCGGCAGCCGCCCAGGCTGGAGGGACACCTGACCGACAGGACGAGGAGGGGGAGGAGGACGTCGCGGCCCCACGGCAACGGAGGCACCCGAGGGCGCCCCGTGTGTACCCGCCCCGGCAGTCATACCAGGACCTCACGGACCGGGAATGCAGGAGGAGACTCCGGATGAGCAGGGAAACCGTGGCACACATCTGCCACCTGCTGGCACACCTGTCACCGCGTGGCACTGGCGGGGGACACCCTCTCCCGGTGTCCGTCAAGGTTACGGTGGCCCTGAACTTTTATGCAACGGGGTCATTCCAGGCACCGAGTGGGGACCTGTCCGGCATATCGCAGACTTCGGTGCACCGGTGCATCCGGGCAGTGACAGATGCCCTATATGCCATGGCGCACCGCTACATCCGCTTCCCCGTGGACCGGGCCAGCCAAGATGCCCGGGCCGTGGGCTTCTCTGCCGTGGCCGGGTTCCCCATGGTCCAGGGCGCGATCGATGGGATGCACGTCGCCGTGCGGCCACCTGCAGATAACAGGGCCGTGTTCACTAATAGGAAGGGGACCTATTCGATGAACGTACAGGTGGTCTGCGACCACCGCATGATGATCCTGCACGTCTGCGCCCGTCACCCAGGCAGTGTACACGACTCATTCGTGTTGTCGCGGTCATCCATCCCCGGCATGTACGAAGGACGCCATCCCCGGCTGAGGGGCTGGTTGCTGGGCGACAGGGGCTACCCATTGCGATCGTGGCTGATGACGCCTATACGGAGGCCACGCAATGAGGCGGAGAACCGCTACAATGATGCCCATGTAGCGACAAGGGGAGTGATCGAGAGGTGCTTTGGCGTGCTGAAGATGCGTTTCAGGTGCCTGGACCTCTCTGGGCGCCCTCCAGTATCGGTCAGATAGGGTCGGCCGCATCATTGTGGTGTGCTGCGTCCTGCACGACATAGCCCAGCAGAGGGGCGATGTGCCGCAGGCAGAGGAGGGCGGAGTGGAGGAGCAGCAGGAAGAGGCACAGTCCTCCCCAGATGAGGGGGATGGGGGGCAATGGTCAGGGCAGACGGGGTAGACACAGGCGGGTGGCTGTCCACCGTTACCGGCTGGCCCAGCGGGCACGGGACAGACTGATAGACGCCCGCTTCACTGACTAGATGGGCGTGGGAATCGGGTAGTATGGCCACAGACCGCACACCATGGCAACAGCCGACCACCCACACCCCACACCCATCCACCCACCCAGCACCCTCACCCCCCTCCCCAACCCCACCCACCCCACCCGCATGCACACCATCCCCACCCCCCCATTGCCGATCCACCGGCGGCACAACGGGCCGGGCTCACACAGTTGCGGGTGGACGCGTGTCCATCGCAGGCCATGGAGGATGATGACAACCCGCCCTGCGATGAGCTCCTGGCTCTACATCGTTGGACTATGTCTGACCCATGGCCACAGTACCACCATCCACCCGGACCATCCCTGCATGCGGCTGTGACACTGCAGCGCACGGTCCCGTCCTCTGCCCGGGGGATGTTGATGGCGGCCCAGGGGGAAGGGGGCAGACTCACCTGGGGCTGAGGTAAGACCACCCCTCACACACACACTTGCACTCAACGTACATGACACCCCCGCACACTTTGGACAGAGCACAAAGGCAGCTTCGGTAGGTGTAACATTGACTTTAATAACCAAAGTAGTTCATGCACGTGCCCTAGCCCCTAAAACTCATCTGTGCCCTGCACCCGTGCCAACTTACTCAGTGTCTAATTGTTTGGCCTTACGGGCCCTTTGACTACGTCTACGTGGTTCCCCAGACGGTACAGCAGAACTGGAGGTGGACTCCTGTGATTCCTGCCCTCTGACACTGGATCCCTTTGGCGGCCGTTTCCTGGGACGTCCTGGCCTAGATGGGCCAGGCTGCGGCCCGGGCGACTGGGATGGCGAGCTGCCAGCCTGTCCTGCCCGATGCACCTGGGACGGAAGGGGGTGAGTCCGAGGTGTCGCGGTGTACCGGGACCTCCCCTACAGAGGGAGCCGGGATGGACCACACCACCTCCTCCTCCCTCGGGGTGCCCGATGGCCCCCAGGCCTCTACATGGGTGGGGGATGCGAACGGACTGGCCATCCGACGCCCCCCCGACATCTGGCGCTGCCAGTCCTGGAGGCCCGTGCTGGTATCGACAGGGGTCTGCAGGTTTGCAGCCATGGAGCCCAGGGTGTTGGCAAACCTGTCTGTGACAGTGCGACGCCGGCTCGCACATGGCCACTGGCGCCGATGCCCTCAGCGATGGCCTGCAGAGACTGGGCCATGGCCTGCTGAGACTGGGCCATGGCCTGCAGAGACTGGGCCATGGCCTGCAGAGACTGGGCCATGGCCTGCAGAGACTGGGCTATGGCGTTGAGCGCCTCTGCCATCTGGCGCTGGCACTGGCTCATGGCCTCCTGTGAGAGGGCAGCCATTTCCTGGGCCACAGACGCCGCCTGCACGGAAGGCCCCAGGTCTCGCAAACCGTTCCCCATGTCTGACACCGTCGCACCCATTGCCTCCACCGTGGACGCCACCCGTGCGGTGTCAGCCTGGGTGGCACGCATGACCGGCACCACTCCCAGCTCCTGGACACGGGTGGACTCCTCCACCTGCGACCGCAGCCGCCGCAAGCCGCCCGACACCCTCTTCGCTCGTCTCCGCGTCAGTGGTTGCATCGGATCTATGTGTGGGTGTGGTAACTGCAGGAACCCGGGATCCATCTGGGCGGCAGATGTTCGCTTGGCCTGGGCTGCCCTCCGACCGCCCGGTCCCTCTGCTGCTCCTACCTCCACCTGCTGTACCGGGACGGCTGTGTTGTGCGCACCAGTGAGTGTACCAGACGCCTCATCATAAAGTGCCCAACCGTGGTGAGTGTTTCTGCGATGGTGGAGGGTGTTGGTGACAGCAGTGGCGTTGTGTCGTGCTCTTCGTCCCACTCTGAGTCCATGGCACTTTGGGGTGGGGGTTCGTCTCCACCCATCCACTCTGAGTCACTGTCCGGTATTTCGTCTTCCTGGGTAGTGATGTCCCGGGTAGTGCTGTCCCGGGTAGGGGTGTCCTGGGTAGTGCTGTCCTGGGTAGGGGTGTCCTGGGTAGTGGTGTCCTGGGTAGTGGTGCCCTGGGTAGTGGTGTCCTGGGTAGTGGTGCCCTGGGTAGTGGTGTCCTGGCTCGGATGTGACGGGGGCCTGTGGCTGCCCCCCTCATCGCTGGGTGGTTGCTCCCGCACGTGACGGGGGTGTCGTCTCCCTGTTGCTCCAGGTCTCTCCGTCTCCCGTGGTGTGCGAGGGGCATCCTGCGGGCGTCGCATGCTGGAGGGTGCAGGTCTCTCCGTCTCCTGTGGTCTCCGAGGGGCATCCTGCGGGCGTCGCATGCTGGAGGGTGCGGGTCTCTCCGTCTCCCGTGGTCTCCAAGGGGCATCCTGCGGGCGTCGCATGCTGGAGGGTGCGGGTCTCTCCGTCTCCTGTGGTCTCCGAGGGGCATCCTGCGGGCGTTGCATGCTGGAGGGTGCGGGTCTCTCCGTCTCCCGTGGTCTCCGAGGGGCATCCTGCGGGCGTCGCATGCTGGAGGGTGCGGGTCTCTCCGTCTCCCGTGGTCTCCGAGGGGCGTCCTGCGGCCGTCGCATGCTGGAGGGTCCGGGTCTCTCCGTCTCCTGTGGTCTCCGAGGGGCATCCTGCGGGCGTTGCATGCTGGAGGGTGCGGGTCTCTCCGTCTCCCGTGGTCTCCGAGGGGCATCCTGCGGGCGTCGCATGCTGGAGGGTCCGGGTCTCTCCGTCTCCTGTGGTCTCCGAGGGGCATCCTGCGGGCGTCGCATGCTGGAGGGTGCGGGTCTCTCCGTCTCCTGTGGTCTCCGAGGGGCATCCTGCGGGTGGTCTGCATCTGCGGGGATGGGTGCCTGGACGTTTGGTCCTGCGATACACAATGAAGCATGCATGGTTAGACATCAGGCAGTGATCAGGTGATACGGGGGAGGGGGATATAGGGGAGGGGGGATATGGGGACGGGCTGTCGGTGGCTCACTCGCTAGTACGCCCCCGACCTCTGCATCAGCAACCTCCCGGTCCTCAGGTCCGCCAGCCAGTTCCAGGGCCCTTTCCTCGTGTACGGTCAGTGGCCTCTCATCAGCGGGCCCTCCTCCAGTCCTCACATGCTCCCTATTGTTGTGTGCGCGCTTCTCCTGTGGGGGGTGGGGGGGGTGGTGGCAGGGGTAAAAGGCAACACTGTTAGGCAGGTATATGAATGCACGCCATCGGTTGCGCGTGCATTGCAGAGGTTAAGGTTAGGGCTGGATTCACTTGGGGATATGGGGGATATGGGGGAGGGGGGATATGGGGGAGGGGGGATATGGGGGAGGGGGGATATGGGGGGATATGGGGGAGGGGGTATATGGGGGAGGGGGGATATGGGGGAGGGGGGATATGGGGGAGGGGGATATGGGGAGGGGGATATGGGGAGGGGGGATATGGGGGAAGGGGGGTATGGGGGAAGGGGGATATGGGGGAGGGGGGATATGGGGGAGGGGGGATATGGGGGAGGGGGGGATATGGGGGAGGGGGGGATATGGGGGAGGGGGGATATGGAGGAGGGGGTGATATGGGGGAAGGGGGGATATGGGGGAGGGGGGATATGGGGGAGGGGGGATATGGGGGAGGGGGGGGATATGGGGGAGGGGGGATATGGGGGAGGGGGGATATGGGGGAGGGGGATATGGGGGGAGGGGGGATATGGGGGAAGGGGGGATATGGGGGAGGGGGGATATGGGGGAGGGGGATATGGGGAGGGGGATATGGGAGAGGGGGGGATATGGGGGATGGGGGGATATGGGGGAGGCTCACCCTGCCTGCTCTGACGAGGTCGTTCACCTTCTTGTGGCACTGGGTGCCTGTCCGTGGTGTCAGGGCCACAGCGGTGACAGCCTCTGCCACTTCCCTCCACAGACGCCGGCTGTGGCGTGGGGCAACTCTGCGGCCGTGCCCGGGATACAGGGCGTCCCTCCTCTGCTCCACCGCGTCCAGGAGCGCCTCCACATCGCGTGACTCGAACCTCGGGGCTGAGTGACGGCCAGCCATCCAGTCGGGTGTTGCGGTCGGGTGTTGCGGTCGGGTGGGGGGGGAGCAGCGCGGCCTTATGAGCCGTCACGCCGTGCGGCGCGTTTGACGCTGCACGGCGTGAACCACTGCGCAAGCGCAGATCCCGTTACGTCGCTGCTAGCCCATTTCGGGCCGGAGACTATCGACCCATTTTTCCGACGTGACGCAAGTCGGATTTGCGCCGTTTTTTGCGCCGATCGGCGGACTTTCCGCCGATAACGGAGAATTCAGCCAGTCTAACAATGTCTCAGGGTGGCTATGTCAGAGCATAATTCTGAGGCACATGAAAAAAAAAATCACTATTTTCAACTATTTGTAAGCATACCATTGAATGGATCACACAAGCAACAGGTATCAAGGCAGTGCATTACCCAAACTGATCTCCCCGAGTGTCTATGGGTCTGATTTTATCCCTTTTCTCTAAGGAATCCCATTTTCTCTTCCCTCTATCACCTTTATTTTCTCTATCCTTGTGTATATCTGTGGTTCTCTTTGTGTCTATTTCGGTTTTCTTCTCACTCCCATGTCTGCTCCTCATCCACTCCGTCTGAACTTTTAACTTTCCCTGTTCATTATACTCCTCACTCACTTCATGTGTCTGATCTATCCGTCTGACCATCTTTCTGGCGATTTGTTTCTCTCCAAACACATCTTTCCCTCTCCTAGTTTGAACCCTCCATGAATTTCTGTTTTACTCTCTCTGAACTGTTCTATTTCCTGGTTTGTCTGGTCTGCTCTTCTCTCCCTGCTTGGTAAAACACCTTCTGCATGCTTACATTCAAAAGAGGTTTCGGGTGAGCTGTGCAGCAAAGGTCTGATGTTGACAGCAGAAGCAGAGGTCAGGAGCTGAAGGCCACAAATCATGGTGGGCTCTAATAATATTGTCCAATACACTTCATTAGTAATATGTGAAAATTCATCTAGATCTTCTTTACAATCATATATAATTCAAACTGGTAATTAGCGTTAAGTGTCCATTAAGAATGGGAATTCAGGTCCTCTGCCCACTCAATTTGTCAATCAATCAAAGTCCGCAATCGCCATGACGGGTTCCCGACCGCTGACACCACACGTGTCCTGCGTGGTTGGGAACTCAGTCCATTGGGGACGGAGCGTCGCGGGAGGGCGGGCCGATGATGTGCCAACGGCATTGCAATGGTGCGAGGCGCGCAATGCAATTATGCATTTCCAAGGGGGGGAAGCATGTCTGACCGGTGTCAAGCCGGCACCGGCCCCGATTTGGGCGTTGGAGTTGATTCTCCGCCCGATCGCTGATTACGATATTGGTGTTGGGCAACGGAGAATCCCGCCCTATAACTTTTTAAAAAATAAAACGTTGAGGAACAGTCACAGGACCACTAATTAGTTTTAACAACAAGAAAAAAGCATTTATTAAACATGGAAAGTTGGATTATTATACAATAGGCATTTACTCCCCCCTTCAACTTGATAATTAGACACAAATTTTAAGATTAATACAGATTACAAAGTACATTTTAAGATACAATGGTCTCATTGGCACACAAAGTGCCTTTTTAAAAAAATATATATTTTATTCAAAACATTTTTCGGCCAAACAAAACAGTACAAAATTTTTTCCCTTTTACAACAATAAAACAATATAAATAATAGTGACCGTTTTTAACAAATAAATAAATAATATATAAACTAAATGGCACAAAGTGCCTTTTAAGCACAAAAATGTATGAGGTCAAATGTATGCATTCCGCTCTGAACCCAATTTCTCCTCATAATCCCCCAGATGATGATCACATGAGTTTCCAAACTCCGCTCCCAAATGTATACTTTAAAATATTCTCTCATAATAATGCTTTCTCTTAGCAGTTTGCATTCTGAATCCAGACCAGGTTTTCCGAAAGACATTTTTAAACAAAGCATTCGCTGCACTTTTAACAGTGACTACAGTCCGGGATTTCACACCACCCTCTTTAGGATTTGTTTTGAGTGCTGTGCAAACTACTCACAATTGTTTCAACTCTTGATTCCTAGAATGTATTAAAATGGGATCTAATATATGTTTTACCTTTTAAGGCTGCTGCCCCACTATAAATCTGGTTACTGCAATTGTCTCTTTGGAGTATTGCGTGCAATTCTGGTCGCCGCATTATAGGAAGGATGTGGAAGCATTGGAAAGGGTGCAGAGGAGATTTACCAGAATGTTGCCTGGTATGGAGGGAAGATCTTATGAGGGTAGGCTGAGGGACTTGAAGCTGTTTTCGTTAGCGAGAAGAAGGTTAAGAGGTGACTTAATTGAGGCATACAAGATGATCAGAGGATTAGATAGGGTGGACAGTGAGAGCCTTTTTCCTCGGATGGTGATGCCTAGCACGAGGGGACATAGCTTTAAATTGAGGAGAGATAGATATAGGACAGATGTCAGAGGTAGGTTCTTTACTCAGAGAGTAGTAAGGGCGTGGAATGCCCTGCCTGCAACAGTAGTGGGCTCGCCAAAACTAAGGGCATTCAAATGGTCATTGGATAGACATATGGACGATAAGGGAATAGTGTAGATGGGCTTTAGAGTGGTTTCACAGGTCGGCGCAACATCGAGGGCCGAAGGGTCTGTACTGCGCTGTAATGTTCTAAATTCTATGTTCTAACTCAGAACATTTTGTTTACTCTTCCTTGAATTCTTCTGAACAATACCTTGGTTTTTGTTCACTTAACTCCAGATTTCCTGGACACCTCTTCATTTTTCTAGTTTCCTTAACTATTTGCTCTTCAGATCTGCGCAATTGTTTTCTTCACCATTACACCATGGTATGACTTTTCTTCCAGCAAAGCTGAGAGATATGTTCCCTCTCTAGCCTTCTAAACCAACTGCTTTTAGCAAAGGTGTGAGAGCTGCCTTCGCTCTTACTGCATATCTCCAACTGCAATCAAATTAGCTACCTAAAACTTAAAAGCTTATCAAAAGCGAAGCAACACCCACATGCTTGTGGCTTTTATTAATTCTTCACTTTGTAGCCCTCTAAAAGCACAATAGAAACACAGTGGGAACCCCCACACATACACCTTTGTCCAGCATGTATCTGACGATAGGTTTTACCCTCCCAGGCACAGAAATACTATACCTTTTTTGTAATGTTTACCAATACAATTAGAAATCCTTTAAAACTACCTTTTGTTTTCCTAACAGCCCACACAGGGGTGAGCCAAATGAGCCAAATGGTCTCTCCCCGTCAAATGGTCTCTCCCCGTCCTGCATGATTCTATGATCCTACCGGTGGTTTTACTGTTGACGTTTCTCTCTATTTCTCATTGATATTGCACCATCCATTCTCCCTCTGGATGAATATGCTCCTTCTCACCCCTTTTGACTGTGGCAGATGCTCCTGGTCCCTGCATTATTCGAAACTAAAGCCCATGTTTCTCCAATAATGCTGGCTGTCTTACTTGTTGTTCCAGTAGTTTAAGATAGGAACAGGAGATGGCCATTCAGCCCCTTGGGCCTCCTCCACCATTCAACGAGATTATAATTGGTCCATGCCTCAATGGTTAAAACTTTACAAACCTTGGAACATGTTGTTCCATTTCTATTGGGCTAATATATCTTATTTGTATTTAAATAATTTTATGAATCTGTCAAGTAACAAATAAATTAGTGATTGTAAAGTGGTACATACAAGTACAACTAGGCAATAATAGGAATTAATTCTTAAGAGTCATGAGGCATCCTTTCTCCTTACCAGTCTCACAGCTTGATGGGCAGTATCCTTGGCTTCTTTTGCGACTTTTTCAGCTTCATCAATTTTATCTTTGATATTAGTATAAGCTTTGAAAGCTGCAGTTGCATTAAAGGACAAATTCTTGGCTTCAGCAAGGATGCTGTTCGGTTGGAAAAAGATAAATGTGTAAATAATAGTAACTAATAACAATCACAACTTTGAACATTTTTATACTTGCTAGTATCTTAAGAGGACTTTGAACATTTTCTTTGAAGAGAGGTGTTCCCTCTAATGAATTAATTGTGTCTGATTTGCTTCTTTTTCTTTGCAAGGGAAGACCACATCATTCTACAGTGAAGACAATGAAGCAGTTGGTGTGCTCCCAGGGGCCACCACCTGTGCCACACCTCAACAGCTTTCTGGCAGAAACAATCCTGAGATTTGGCTATTACAGGGAGTTCAGCAACTGGGAGTTTGAATAAGTATCATTGTAACTCCATGGTCCTATACATTAATGTCAAGTGCAGCAAATACTGGAAGGTTCTGCTGCACAGCAGGTCTATCTGAAAAGAGGAAAGTCAACAAAGACATTTTGGGCAAAAACGCTTTGTTAGAACTTCAATTATGGTGAAAGGCCTCTTGTTAAGCTGCATTTTCTTCTTTTTCATACTGGTGGACCTATAGAGATTGTTTCCCACTTTCATCCCATTAATAAGGAACCTTGTCTGTTAGCAGCACACGACTTAAACTTGGGTAGAATCTGAACAGGACCTAATTTCTGTCATTTAATCAATGATCAGAAAATCATGTGCAATGCTTATCTGGATTTCTGTTCAGTGCTTTCAGGGGTTAAATCTCCATTGATACCCAAAGTCAGATAATTATGGCCGGGATTCTCCCGAGCCCGTGCCGGCTCGGACAATCGCCGGGAGGGGCGTGCGAATCCCGCCACGCCGCACCGACGCCGGGACTGCGATGCTCCGAACCGGGAAAAAGCTCGCCGACAGGGATTGCGCCGCGCGGCCCGCAGAATCGGCAGGCCTCGCGCGACGTGCTGGTCCCTGGGTCTGCTGCGAGTCTCCGTCCCGGATGGGCCGAAGTCCTGCCGATGTGACCGCAGCACACGCCGGCGTAAATCAAACGTGGTATTTAACGGCGTCAACAAGTCGTGCTGGCTGACGCTGGCGAAGAAGGAGGGGACCCGCCACATGTCAAGACGGCTGGGCCGTTGCGAGGGGGGGGTGCGTTTGGCGGGGGTGGAGGCCGGCCAGGGCCGGGGGTGCTGGGCGGTGTCGGGGCTGGTGTCTGGGGAAGGTGGGGGGGGGGTCAGAGCTGGTGTCTCGGGAGGGTGGGGGCGGGGTGGGGAGGATAGTGTCTGGGGAGGGTGGGGGTGGGGTGTGGGTGGGGTGGGGAGGGTCGGGGATGGTGTCTGGGGAGGGTGGGGGTGAGGTGGGGAGGGTTGGGGCTGGTGTCTGGGGAGGGTGGGGGTGGGGTGGGGAGGGTCGGGGCTGGTGTCTGGGGAGGGTGGGGGTGGGGTGGGGAGGGTCGGGGCTGGTGTCTGGGGAGGGTGGGGGTGGGGTGGGGAGGGTCGGAGCTGGTGTCTGGGGAGGGTGGGGATTGGTGGGGGTTGTTTTGAGTGCCCTGGTGCCACCTGACAACAGTGGCGACCGTGTAGCCCATGGCACCAGGTTGCGGAGGTGGGTATGTGCAATGATGATATGTCGTCTGCCCCCACCACCTTCAGACCGTTATGTTTGGCAATCACCCAGCGATGTTGGTTGTTGTGGCGGGGGCCGTTGTCATGCATGTAGCCCGATGGCAGCTGGAGCAGGGGAGTGCCAGGGAGGCGGCGGCGGCGGCTGCCGCAGAGGAGCCTGCCACAGAGGGGCAGGTGGTAGGCGCCCAGGCCAGACGGCCGGCCGCCCAATAGGATGAACTGGAGGAGGAGGAGGAAGTGGTGCCACGGCGACCAAGGCACCCAATGAGGCCCCTTGTGAACCGGCGCCGCACGTCGTACCAGGACCTCACGGACAGGGCATGCAGGAGGAGACTCCAGATGAGACTGGAAACTGTCGCCCATATCTGCCACCTGATGGCACACCTGGCACCGCATGGGACTGGGGGTAGACACTGTCTCCCGGTGGCCATAAAGGTGACGGTGGCCCTGAACATTTATGCCACGGGGTCGTTCCAGTCGCCGAGTGGGGACCTCTCCGGCATCTCCCAGACATCGGTGCACCGGTGCATCCGCGCAGTGACAGACGCCCTGTATGACATTGCGGACCGCTACATTTAGTTCCCTGTGGATCGCGCCCATAAGGATGCCCGGGCAGCGGGATTTGCTGCCGTGGCCAGGATACCCATGGTCCAGGGGGCGATCGATGGTGTGCACATTGCCCTGTGGCCACCAACGGATAACAGGCGAACAGGAAGGGGTCCTACTCCATGAATGTGCAGGTGGTCTGTGACCACCAGATGATGAACCTGCATGTCGGCGCCCGGTACCTGGGCAGTGTACATGAATCGTTCATATTGGCACAATCGTTCATGCCCACCATGTTCGAGGGACAACACCCCCCCCACCCCCCCCCCCCCCCCCCCCCCCCGCCTGGTTCCTGGGCAACAAGAGTTACCCGTTGCAGTCATGGCTGATGACGCCTATATGTTGGCCACGGGTCGACGTGGAGAACCGCTACAACTATGCCCATGCAGCAACCAGGGGTGTGGTCAAGAGGTGCTTTGGGCTGCTGAAGATACGCTTCAGGTGCCTGGACCGCACTGGAGGTGCCGTAGTACCCGTCAGAACGGGTCGGCCACATCGTTGTGGTCTGCTGCGTCCTGCACAATATAGCCCAGTAGAGGGCCGATGTGCTGGACGCAGAGGAGGAGGAGGAGGAGGCAAGGGTAAGAAGACGATGGGCACGCCTACCCAGATGAGGGCGATGTGGCGGGGGTGGGAATGCAGATGAGGGTGATATGGAGGGGGTGGGAATGCACGGGACATATGGGCTGAACAGGGACGGAAGGCTGCCCACCGATACCGGATGGGCCAGCGGGCACAGGAAGAATTGATAGCCGCACGGTTACAGACTAGTGGGGGGGGGGGGGGGGGAAATCGCTGAGCATGGGTACGGACAGCAAAGTACCGCACCACTCCACCACCCCCACCCTGCCCATCACCACCACCCTCACCCCGCCCACCACCCACACCCCACCCACCAACAGCCACCCACATGCACACCACCCCTCCATTACACATCCACCTGCGGCACAACGGCCGGGCTCAGGCGGTCGCCAGTGGAAGTGGGTCTATTGCATGGCGAGGAGGATGTGACAACCCGCTCTGCCATGAGCTGCGGGCTCTACATCGTTAGACAATGTCTGACTCATGGCCATAGTAACACCCTCCACCTGGGTGTACCCTGCATGCGGCCTGGACACTGCGGAGCACGGACCCGTCGTCTGCCCGAGGGCGGGATGGGGAAGGTAACACAGGGCGTTGGGAGGGGCGCATGCCACACTCACCTGAGCTCGACCCCTCACATACACTGGCGCTCACTTCCCACCCCACCCCCATCGGACAGAGCACAGAGGCGGCTTCTGGAGGTGTGAAAGTTGATTACAAACGGATCAGACAAGTGCCCGAGTCCCTATAACTAGTCTGTGCCATGCACCCGTGCCAACTTACTCAGTGTCTAATTTTCTGGCCTTATGGGCCCTATGACTACGTATAGGTGGTTCCCCAGATGGTACAGCAGAATTGGAGGCGGACCCCTGTGATTCCTGCCCTGTGACAAGGGTCCCCTTTGGCGTGCGTTTCCTGGGGCGGCCCGGCTTGAATGGGCCAGGCTGCGGCTCGGGCGACCGGGATGGCGTGGTGCCAGCCTGTTCTGCCCGTTGCCCACCAGATGCACCTGGGACGGAGGGGGGGGGGGGGGCGGGGGGTCCGAAGTGTAGTGGGCATCTGGGACCTCCCCTACAAGAGGACCCAGAATGGGCCCCAGCACCTCCTCCTCCCTTGGGGTAGCCAATGGCCCCTGGGGCTCTCCATGGGACGGGGATGTGAACGGATCATGCACCCAAGGCACCCCCGGCACCTGGCGCTGCCAGTCCTGGAGGCCCGCCCTGGTAGCGATGAGGGTCTGCAAGTTGCAGACATGGAGCTTAGGGAGTTGGCCATCCCTGCCTGTGTCCGTGCGATGCCAGCCAACACGTGGGCAATGGCGCCGATGCCCTCAGCGATGGCCTGCTGAGACTGGGCCATGGCCTGCTGAGACTGGACCAAGGCCTGCTGAGACTGGGCCACGGCATTGAGCGCCTCTGCAATCTGCAGTTGGCTCTAGCTCATGGCTGCCTATGAGAGGGCAGCCATGTTGTGGGCCTTGGACGCCGCCTGCATGGAAAGCCCCAGGTCTTGTATACTGCTGCCCATGTCCGACACCATCGCCCCCATTGCCTCCACCGCGGACGCCACCCGTGCGCTGTCAGCCTGGGTGGCAGCAATGACTGGCACCACTCCCTGCTCCTGCAGACGGGCGGACTCCTCCACCTGCGTCTGCAGCTGCCGCAAGCCAGCCGTCATCCCCTCCACTTGTCCCACGTGGACTGCATCGGGTCTATGGGTGGGTGTGGGAACTCCAGGAACCCGGGACCCGTCTGGGCGGCAGCTGGTTGCTGGGGATGGGCTGCCCTCCGACAGTCCGGACCTTTGGCTGCTCCTACCTCCACCTGCTGTACCGGTACGGCTGTGTTGTGCGCACCAGTGAGTGTCCCAGAAGCCTCATCACTAAAGTGCCCAACCGAGGTGAGAGTCTCTGCGATGGTGGAGGATGTTGGAGATAACAGTGGCGTTCTGTCGATGTCCTCATCGGAGCGGAAGTCTGGGGTCCCCTGGGGTGGTGTGTCCTGTGTTTGTGTGTCCTAGTTGTCCCGGGTGTGTGTCCCCTGGGTGTCGGTGTCATCAGTGTGGGTGCCCTGTGCCGTCGTGTCTTGGGTCGACTGGGATGGGGAGTTGTTGGTGTGGCTGCCCTCCCCATTGCTGGATGAGTCCCAACGTCGTGCTGGACCCGGCACTGGATTGGGGCGGCCTACGCCTGATGGCCCGGGTCGATCCCAGGCCTGTGGTCGCCCTGGCACGGCCTGGGGGCACAAGGACAGGTGGATCGCCATGTGGTCCTGCAATACACAAGACGGCATGCATGGTTAGATATGCAGATGGGGCTGGGGGGGTGGTGGGGGCAGGGGGGAAGGGGGGATGAGGGCAGGGGGGAATAGGGGGATGAGGGCAGGGTGGAAGGGGGGATGAGGGCAGGGGGGAAGGGATATCTCACTTGGTGGTGCACCCCCGATCTCTGCATCCACGACCTCACAGTCCCCGGGTCCGCCTGCGAGGTTCAAGGCCCTCTCTTCATGAATGGTGAGGGGCCGCAATTCAGGTAGACTCTCTCTGGTCCTGGCACTCTCCCGGTTGTTATAGGCGCGCTTCTCCTGGGGGGGGGGGGGGGCACGCTCCCGGTTGTTATAGGCGCGCTTCTCCTGGGGGTGGGGGGGGGGCACGCTCCCGGTTGTTATAGGCGCGCTTCTCCTGGGGGTGGGGGGCACGCTCCCGGTTGTTATAGGCGCGCTTCTCCTGGAGGGTGGGGGGGGGGGGGGGGGGAGGAGAGAAAGATCATTGTTAGGCGGACATATACTTGCAGCCCATTCGTTGGGGTGTATGTTGGCATAGGCTCAGAAGCCATGCTGCCAAAGCAGCGTGCATGGGTGGGTGCAGCCCTGTGGGTCTCAGCTAGGGCTGTACCGCCCATCATGCAGAAGGGGGGTTGGGTGTTGGTGCCATGGGCACAGTGGGGGGTACTCACCCTGGCTGCTCTGACTAGGTCATTGACTTTCTTGTGGCACTGGCTGCCGGTCCTGGGGTTTACCCCCAAGGCGCTGATAGCTTCTCCCGCCTCCCTCCACAGGCACCGGCTAGTGTTGGCAGTAACCCTGCGGCCATGTCCGGGGTACAGGGCCTCCCTCCTCCGCTCCACCAGGAGCGTCCAGGAGCGCTTCGATGGCCCAGTCCTGGAACCTTGGCGCTGCGCGGCGGGCGGCCATCTTCCCGCGTTGCCGTTTCTCTGCTGATGCCGTCAATTTAACAGCGACGCCGTGCAGCGTAATTGACGCTGCGCACATCAGTGACACCGTTCTGGGTCGTGCCGTCGCGCTTCCCGTGACGCACGTGCTGGTCCCTTCCGTTGCGCAGAATTTGCGCACTTTTGCTGGGTCCGACACCGGAGTCGTTCGCGCCGATTCTGAACTTGGACGCGGTAAGGGAGAATCCCGGCCGATGTCTTTTATACATTTCCAGCAGTTCTTGTTTTATTCTAATATCTAGCAATATGTATTTAAAGCAGTCTCGTTATTCTTTGCAATTTAAAAAAATAATAGTGTTCTTCTCCTTGAATTCTTAGGACTTTAAATTTAAATTAACTTGCACATTTCTTAGATATATAAACTGATTTTTCTCTCTCTCGGGAAATTTGAATCAATGCATTATTTTCAAACTTATTCTGTTCCTCCAATTCTTGCCTTTTGTTCATCTCCTCCTTTTCATCTATCATTGGAATTCCCTTCCTAAACCTCTCCATTGCTGCATTGTGACATCTCTTCCTTTAATACTTTCCTTTAAATCTATCTCATTGACCAAGCTGTTAATTGACTTTCCCAATATTACCTTCTTTGGCTTGACATCCATTTTAGTCTGATTACACGGGCCAGATGTTCAAATGCCCAAGGAGTCAAACCCAGTGTGAGTGCAATTTAAAAATGGCAGTCCCAGCGGTCACCTCAGGATCATGATGCTGCTGGGACAGTTTGGAAGCTGGGATCATTGTAGGGACATCAAAATGTTCATTTGACTTTGCGGAAGACTGAACTTTTAAAAAAAAATTTAGAGTACCCAATTCATTTTTTCCAATTAAGGGGCAATTTAGCGTGGCCATTCCACCTACCTTGCTTTGGGTTGTGGGGGCGAAACCCACGCAAATACTGGGAGAATGTGCAAACTCCTCACGGACAGTGACCCAGAGCCGGGATCAAACCTGGGACCTCGGTGCCATGAAGCAGCAGTGCTAACCACTGCGCCGCCGTGCTGCCCGGAAGACTGAACGTTGATGGGTCACCTAACACTGGGTCCAGTGATATACCTTTTCTGTGCTTGAATGGTCACTTTCCTCCATGCTCCAGCTCCTAGCCTTCTGTTGAGCTGCCAGCAGGGCAGCAACAGGCCCCAACATAGCTAACGCCTGCCTTTGCTGCTGGTGCCAAACAAGCATCGCCGACCTCCTGGAGGCATTTGGCGCCAATAATTGGACACTGAGCTCACCTCCTGCCCAATCAGTACATTTACTTTTTAAAATAGTGACGCGTTAGTGGTGCAGTACAAGCACATGGTTCAGAACTAGAATTCATTGGATGTTGGATTCCCAACCCCATTTTCAAAATCCTGCTCTATTTCCCGAAAGCACCTTGACATGCTTTGCTATGTTAAAGGAGATCAATATTCTCGTTAACCTACCCATCCAGGATTCCAGATGAATCGTTAAGTACTGCAGCATGATCCTCTGCACGAAGGACCAGTTTTGGAAGTTTCTCATCATGAATGCCAGCTGCAAGTGCATCAATTTTGTCTTTTAGCTCTGAAATTGGTGGCTCCAGATGTTTTTGCCTTTCTAGTTCCTGTAAACCAACAGGGAAACATGCTTAAAATAAACAATAAATAATTAGTTGTCAGTTTCCACACTGCTTTTTACATGTAGGAAACACCCAGATATATTTCACCAGGAAAATCAAGTAAAAATGTGCAATGATAACTACAACACGAGTAAAATACTCGAGGCTTTATGGGATCCCAAGAAAAGTGGTTAAGTTACTGAACTAGTAATCCAGAGGCCCGGATTAACTACTCAGCCAAACAAGTTAAAATTTGACGATGGCAGCTGGGGTACTTAAATTCAGTTAATTAAATGAATCTGGAATAATAAATTAATATCAGTAAAGGTGACGGTACAATGGCCAAATTGTTGTAAAACCCCATCTTGGTTCACTAAAGGCTTTCCAAGAAGGAAATCCGCCATCCGTCCCTGATCCGCCCTGTATGTGACTCCAGATCCACAGAGGTGTGACTAGCTCTTATCTTCCCTTTGAAACGACCCAGCAAGTCACTCAGTTCTCAAGAAGGCAGTTCACTGCTACTTTCTCGAGAGCAATTACAGAATGGCACTGGCTGCAGGCCTTTCCAGCGATGCACACATCTTATGAATGCATAAAATAAGGCCAACAGTAGGCATATGCATATTTTTTTAAATATAAATTTAGTGTGCCAAATTCATTTTTTTCCAATTAAGGGGCAATTCAGCATGTTCAATCCACCTACCTTGCACATCTTTGGGTTGTGGGGATGAAACCCACGCAAACACGGGGAGAATGTGCAAACTCCACACAGACAGTGACCCAGAGCCGGGATCAAACCTGGGACCTCGGCACCGTGAGGCAGCAGGGCTAACCCACTGAGCCACCGTGCTGCCTGCATATGCATATTTTACTGACTTACGAAGTGTGTACTATCAGCTTTCCTAAAGCTGCTTCAGAAGAGTCAAAGTAAATCTTTTGTGTCTCTGAATCTAAATATAAATCACTTTCTTTTTTTGTAGAAAATATTTCATTGAGGCTTTTATAATTTTAACAATTTTAAACATCTGGGGCGAGATTCTCCGACCCCCCGCCGGGTCGGAGAATCGCGGGGGGCTGGCATGAATCCCGCCCCCGCCGGTTGCCGAATTCTCCGGCACCGGATATTCGGCGGGGGCAGGAATCGCGCCGCGCTGGTTGGTGGGCCCCCCCCGTGATTCTCCGGCCCAGATGGGCCGAAGTCCCGCTGCTAGAATGCCTGTCCCGCTGGCGTAGATTAAACCACCTATCTTACCGGCGGGACAAGGTGGCGCGGGCGGGCTCCGGGGTCCTGGGGGGGGGGGGTGCGGGGCGATCTGGCCCCGGGGGGTGCCCCCATGGTGGCCTGGCACACGATCGGGGCCCACCGATCCGCGGGCGGGCCTGTGCCGTGGGGGCACTCTTTTCCTTCCGCCTTCGCCACGGTCTCCACCGTGGCGGAGGCGGAAGAGACTCCCTCCACAGCGCATGCGCGGGGATGCCGTGAGCGGCCGCTAACGCTCCCGCGCATGCGCCGCCCAGAGATGTCATTTCCGCGCCAGCTGGCGGGGCACCAAAGGCCTTTTCCGCCAGCTGGCGGGGCGGAAATTAGTCAGGCGCGGGCCTAGCCACTTAAGGTTGGGGCTCGGGCCCCAAAGATGCGGAGGATTCCGCACCTTTGGGGCGGTGCGATGCCCGACTGATTTGCGCCGTTTTGGGCGCTGGTCGGCGGACATCGCGCCGATACCGGAGAATTTCGCCCCAGGTTTGAACAAGAACAAAACAATATAACCAACACATACCCCCAGTGACAAACCCCAGCCAACATGTCTTACACAAACAGTACTACCTTCCCCAACCCCCTTCCACTGGTTCTCTTGCACTTACTCACCCCCCCCTTGCCTCCCTTCCCTCCACACCCCCCACCCGCACCCCCCACTCCCCCGCCCCTCCACCCCTGCTGCCAACCTAATTTTTCTCGAAGAAGTTGATGTACGGCTGCCAGCTCCGGGCAAATTCCTGCAGCGATCCCCTTAAGGCAAGTTTGATTTTCTTGAGTCTGAGAAACCCCGCCATGTCACTAACCCATACCCCTGACTTTGGGGGTTCCGTGTCCCTCCAGCCTAGTAAGATCCGTCTCCGGGCCACCAGGGAGGCAAAGGCCAGGACATCGGTCTCTCTCACCCCCTGGGCTCCCGGATCTTGGGACACACCAAAGATTGCCACCTCTGGATTCGGCACCACCCTCAGCTTTAATACTTCTGACATGACATCAGCAAACCTCTGCTAGAAACCCCTCAGCCTTGGACATGCCCAAAACAAATGGACATGGTTCGCAGGGCATAGTGCCCACACCTATCCTCCACCACCTCAAAGAACCTGTTCATCCGGGCCACCTTCTTGTGCGCCCTATGGACCTCGTTAAATTGTATCAAGCTGAGCCTGGCACACAACGAGCACGCATTAACTCGCCTCAGGGCCTCCTCCCATAATCCGGCCCCCAACTCCCCACCCAGCTCTTCTTCCCACGTTCTCTTCACCTCCCCTATCGGAGCTCCCTTCCACTCCATCAGTTCCTTGTAGATCTCTGAAACCATCCCCTCTCCTACTCATGTTCTCGACACCACCTTATCCTGTAGCCCCTGTTGAGGCAGGTGTGGGAAGGTCGAAACCTGCCTCCGCACAAAATCTCTCACTTGCAGATACCAAAACCCATTCCCACCTGACAACTCAAACTCCTCCTCCAACTCCTCTAAGCTCGGGAAGCCCATATCAATAAAAAGATCTCCAAATTTCTCGATCCCCGTCCGCTGCCACCTCTGGAACCCCCATCCTGCCCCTGGGGGGAACAGGTGGTTACCACATATCGATGCCCACACCAATGCTCCCTCCAACCCCATATGCTGCCTCCATTGTCCCCACACCCTCAGGGCTGCCACTACTATCGGGCTTGTGGAGTACCTGACGGCAGATTAACAGTGCCCCCAAACTCGTGTCTTTACATGAGGCCGCCTCCACCCGCTCCCACACCGACCTCCCCCCCAATACCCACTTCCTAACCATCGCAATATTCGGAAGAGCCAGCCCCCACCTGACCACACTCCCACTCCAGCAGCACCTCACCTTCTTCACTCTGCCCAGACAAATCCCAAGATCACCGCATTTACCTTTTTGAAGAACACCTTGGGTATAAAAACTGGAAGACGAACAAAAATCTCGGGAGCACTGTCATCTTCACTGTCTGTACCCGCTCTGCCAATGACAACGGGAGCGCATCCCACCTCCAAAAGTCCCTCCTCATTTGTTCTACCAATCGACCCAGATTCAGTTTATGCACCTGCTCCCACTTCCGTGCCACCTGGATACCCAAATACCGAAAGCTCTCCCTCACCATCCTGAACGGCATCTCCCCCAATCCCTTCTTCTGTCCCCTCGCCTGAATCGCAAAGACCTCACTCTTACCCATATTCAATTTATACCCTGAAAACGGACCAAATTCTTCTAATAGTGCCATAGTCCCTCCAATCCCCCTCCAGTGTGTCTGAAATATATGGAAGTAAATCATCCACGTAAAGCGAGACCCTATGCTCTCCCCACCCCCCGTACTATCGCCTGCCAGACCCTCAACGTTCTCAGTGCCATTGCCAACAGCTCTACAGCCAGGGCAAACAGCAGTGGGGAAAGTGGGCATCCATGCCTCCTCCGCTGGTGTAACCTAAAATAATCTAATCTCACCCGGTCCGTCCGCACACTCACGACCTGTGCCTGATATAACACCCGGACCCAGTCCACGAATCCCTGCCGAAACCCAAACCGCCCCAGGACCTCCCATAGGTATTCCCACTCCATTCGATCATAGGCCTTCTCTGCGTCCATGGCCAGAACCACCTCTACCTCGCTTCCCTCTGGAGGCATCATGATCACATTAAGTAACCTCCTGATGTTGGCCGCCAGATGCCTCCCCTTCACGGGAACTCCAACTTTTCCAGACATTCTCTCCTCCCTGGCTGGGCGTTCCGACTCGTACAGCTTACTATAGATGTCCCTAAACACCCCAGTCAGCCCTTCCGGGTCCAAGGCCGTATTCCCACCTGTGTCGTTCACTTCCCTATTCTCCCTTGCCACCTCCTGTTTTCTCAACTGGTGCACTAACTTCCTGCTCGCCTTCTCCCCATTCTGATATACCGCCCCTCTCATCCTTCTCAACTGCCCCACTGCGTTACCCGTAGATAATTGACCAAACTCCATCTGCAGCCTCTGCCTTTCCTTTAGCAGCCCGGCCTCCGGGGCCTCCACATATCTCCTATCCACCTGCAGGATTTCCTCCACTAGCCTTTCTATCTCCACCCGCTCAGCCTTCACCCCATGTGCCCGAAATGATATAAACTCCCCCCTGACTACTGTCTTCAGTGCCTCCCATACCGTACCTGCCGAAACCACCCCCATATCATTAATCTCCACATTACCCGGATGGCCTTCCTCACCCGCTCACACACCTCTTCCTTCGCCAACATCCGGCCTCCATTATGGGTGCTGGGCCCTCTTTCTGCTCACTCGTAGGTCCACCCAGTGTGGACCATGGTCTGACACCACTATTGCTGAATACTCAACATCAAACACCCCTGCCAACAACGTCTTGTCAAACACAAAAAAGTCTATTCAGGAGTACACCTTGTGCGCATGGCTGTAGAATGAAAATTCTTTCGCCCTCGGTCTCCCAAATCTCCACGGATTCCCCCCATGTACTCCATGAGCAGTGGCCAGGTGTCTGTCGAGAAGGTAATTTTACCCTTTAAAAACTTACCTTGCAGGAGAAGCAGCCTTCAGATTTTCGGCGGGAGCAGTGGCCAGGGGTCTGTCGGGAAGGTAAGGAGCTGGGAGAAATTTTAACTCTTCCTGGGTTGGTAAGTATTGTGATTGGTAAGTAAAATCCTTATTCCTTTCACTTATTCATTATTTGATATTATATTTGTAATCAGTTAAGGTAAAGTGTAAAAATGGCAGGAGATCCCAGACCCGTATTATGCTCCTCGTGTTCAATGTGGGAGTTCAGGGACGCGGCCGATGCCCGACTCCTTCATGTGCGGGAAGTGTGTCCAGCTGCAGCTCCTGTTAGGCCGCATGATGGCTCTGGAGCTGCGGATGGACTCACTTTGGAGCATCCGCGATGCTGAGGAGGTCGTGGATAGCACGTTCAGTGAGTTGGTCACACCCCATATTAGGGTTGGTGAGGGAGACAGGGAATGGGTGACCAAAAGGCAGAGAAAAAGCAGGAAGGCAGTGCAGATGTCCCCTGCGGTCATCTCCCTCCAAAACAGGTATACCGTTTTGGATACTGTTGGGGGAGATGACTCACCAGGGGAAGGCAGTAGTAGCCAGGCTCATGGCACCGTGGCTGGCTCTGCTGCACAGAAGGGCGGGAAAACGACTGGCAGGGCTATAGTATAGGGGAATCAATCGTAAGGGGAGTAGACAGGCATTTCTGTGGTTGAAAATTAGACTCCCGAATGGTATGTTGCCTCCCGGGTGCACGGGTCAGGGATGTCTCAGATCGGCTGCAGAACATACTGAAGGGGGAGGGTGAACAGCCAGTTGTCGTGGTGCATATAGGCACCAACGATATAGGTAAAAAACAAGATGAGGTCCTACAATCAGAATTTAGGGAGTTAGAAGATAAGTTAAAAAGTAGGACCTCAAAGGTAGTAATCCCAGGATTGCTACCAGTGCCACGAGACAGTCAGAGTAGAAATTCAAGAATAGTCAGAATGAATATGTGGCTTGAGAGATGGTGCAGGAGGGAGGGATTCAGATTTGTGGGACATTGGAACCGGTTCTGGGGACCATTACAAATCGGATGGTCTACACCTGGGCAGGACTGGAACCAATGTCCTAGGGGGTGCTTTTGCTAACACTGTTGGGGAGGTTTTAAACTAATGTGACAGAGGGATGGGAACCAGATTAGGAAGTTAGAGGTTAGTAAAGAGACAGCAACTAAAGCCAGTAAGGTACTAGATAATAAACTCAATGTGACTAAGGGGAAGAGTAGACAGGGAAGAGATGATGAACGCAAAGGGACAGGTGGTCTGAGGTGCATTTGTTTCAATGAGAGAAGTGTAGCAGGTAAGGCAGATGAACTTAGGGCTTGGATTAGTACCTGGGAATATGATGTTATTGGTATTACGGAGACTTGGTTGAGGGAAGGGCAAGACTGGCAACTAAATATCCCAGGGTATAGATGCTTTAGGAGGGATAGAGAGGGAGGCAAAAGGGGTGGAGGAGTTGCATTACTCGTCAGAGATGATATCACAGCTATGATTAAGGAGGGCACGATGGAGGATTTGAGCACTGAAGCAATATGGGTAGAGCTAAGAAATAGGAAGGGTGCAGTAACATTGTTGGGACTTTACTACAGGCCTCCCAAAAGCGAGCGTGAAGTAGAGGTACAAATATGTAGACAGATTATAGAAAAATGTAGGAGCAATAGGGTGGTCATGATGGGAGATTTTAACCCCCCCAGCATTAAATGGGACTCGTGTAGTGTTGGAGGCGTAGATGGAGCAGAATTTGTAAGGAGCATCCAGGAGGGTTGTTTAGAGCAGTATGTAAATAGTCCAACTCGGGAAGGGGCCACACTGGACCTGGTATTGGGGAATGATCCCGGCCAGGTGGTTGAAGTTTCAGTCGGTGATTATTTTGGGAATAGCGATCACAATTCCGTAAGTTTTAGAATACTCATGGACAAAGACGAGAGTGGTCCTAAAGAAAGTGCTAAATTGGGGAAAGGCCAAGTACAACAAAATTTGGCAGGAGCTAGGGAATGTGGATTGGGAGCAGCTCTTTAAGGGTAAATCCACATTTGAAATGTGGGAGTGTTTTAAGGAAAGGTTGATTAGAGTGCAGGACAGACATGTCCCTGTGAAAATGAGGGATAGAAATGGCAAGATTAGGGAACCATGGATGACAGGTGGAATTGTGAGACTAGCTAAGATGAAAAAGGAAGCATACGTAAGATCTAGGCGACTTAAATCTGATGAAGCTTTGGAGGAATATCGGGAAAGTAGGACAAATCTCAAACGCGCAATAAAGAGGGCTAAAAGGGGTCATGAAATATCTTTGGCTAACAGGGTTAAGGAAAATCCCAAAGCCTTTAATCGTATATAAGGAGCAAGAGGGTAACTAGAGAAAGGATTGGCCCACTCAAGACAAAAGAGGGAATTTATGCGTGGAGTCAGAGGAAATGGGTGAGATTCTTAATGAGTACTTTGCATCGGTATTCACCAAGGAGAGGGACATGACTAAGGGACATGAGAGGGATGTTGAGGCTAAGGATGGATGTTTAAATACTCTAGGTCAAGTCGGCATAAGGAAGGGGGAAGTTTTGGGTATTCTAAAAGGCATTAAGGTGGACAAGTCCCCAGGTCCGGATGGGATCTATCCCAGGTTACTGAGGGAAGTGAGGGAAGAAATAGCCGGGGCCTTAACAGATATCTTTGCAGCATCCTTGAGCACGGGTGAGGTTCCGGAGGACTGGAGAATTGCTAATGTTGTCCCTTTGTTTAAGAAGGGTAGCAGGGGTGATTCACGGAATTATAGACCTGTGAGCTTGATGTCAGTGGTAGGCAAACTGTTGGAGAAGATACTGAGGGATAGGATCTATTCACATTTGGAAGAAAATAGACTTATCAGTGATAGGCAGCATAGTTTTGTGCAGGGAAGGTCATGTCTCACAAACTTAATAGAATTCTTTGAGGAAGTGACAACGTTAATTGATGAGGGAAGGGCTGTAGATGTCATATACATGGACTTCAGTAAGGCGTTTGATAAAGTTTCCCATGGCAGGTTGATGAAAAAAGTGAAGTCATATGGGGTTCAGGGTGTACTAGCTAGATGGATAAAGAACTTGGGCAACAGGAGACAGAGAGTAGTGGTGGAAGGGAGTGTCTCAAAATGGAGAAAGGTGATTAGTGGTGTTCCACAGGGATCCGTGCTCGGACCACTGTTGTTTGTGATATACATAAATGATCTGGACGAAGGTATAGGTGGCCTGATTAGCAAGTTTGCAGATGATACTAAGATTGGTGGAGTTGCAGATAGCGAGGAGGACTGTCAGAGAATACAGCAAAATATAAATAGATTGGAGAGTTGGGCAGAGAAATGGCAGATGGAGTTCAATCCAGGCAAATGCGAGGTGATGCATTTTGGAAGATCTAATTCAAGAGCGGACTACACGGTCAATGGAAGAGTCCTGGGAAAAATTGATGTACAGAGAGATCTGGGAGGTCAGGTCCATTGTACCCTGAAAGTGGCAACGCAGGTCGATAGAGTGGTCAAGAAGGCATACAGCATGCTTGCCTTCATCGGACGGGGTATTGAGTACAAGAGTCGGCAGGTCATGTTACAGTTGTATAGGACTTTGGTTAGGCCACATTTGGAATACTGCGTGCAGTTCTGGTCGCCACATTACCAGAAGGATGTGGATGCTTTAGAGAGGGTGCAGAGGAGGTTCACCAGGATGTTGCCTGGCATGGAGGGTGCTAGCTATGAAGAAAGGTTGAGTAGATTAGGATTGTTTTCATTGGAAAGACGGAGGTTGAGGGGGGACCGGATTGAGGTCTACAAAATTATGAGAGGTATGGACAGGGTGGATAGCAACAAGCTTTTTCCAAGAGTGGGGGTGTCAATTACAAGGGGTCACGATTTCAAGGTGAGAGGGGGAAAGTTTAAGGGAGATGTGCGTGGAAAGTTTTTTACGCAGAGGATGGTGGGTGCCTGGAACGCTTTGCCAGCGGAGCTGGTAGAGGCGAGCACAACAGCATTATTTAAGATGCATCTAGACAGATATATGAACGGGCGGGGAACAGAAAGAAGTAGATTCTTGGAAAATAGGTGACAGGTTTAGATAAAGGTTCTGGATCGGCGCAGGCTGGGAAGGCCGAAGGGCCTGTTCCTGTGCTGTAATTTTCTTTTTTCTTTTTTCTATGAACCCCCGGAACTCCTTAGCTGTTTCCCACTGTTCCCTTCCCCCCGCCCAGTCACCCTGCTAGTGCAACAAACAAAAACAACCCCTTCCCAAGCCCAATCGAAGAGATCATCCCCCAGCTTCCAACAAAGAACAAAACAAACCCGACATCCTCCCCGACCTCGAGCACGACGGGTCCAGTCTCGGATGCAGGACTGTATTGAAGTCCCCTCACATAATTAACCGATAAGAGTCCAGGTCAGGGGTCCTCCCCAGCACCTGCCTCATAAATTCAACATCATCCCAGTTCGGGGCAGAGATATTCACTAACACCACCAGCATCCCCTCCAGTTTCCCGCTCACTGTAACATATCTTCCCTCAGAGTCGGCCACTATACTTCCCACTTTAAATGCCACCCGCTTATTGATGAAAATTGCCACCGCCTTTGTTTTAGAGTCCAATTCAATGAAATACTCGCCCACCCATCCCTTCCCTAATCTAGTCTGGTCCCCCACCTTGAGATGAGTCTCCTGTAGCATGGCCACATCCGCCTTTAATCTTTTTAAATGTGCGAGCACACTTGACCGGCCCATTCAACCCTTGCTCGTTCCATGTGATCAGCCTGGTCGGGGGCACCCTACCCCCCCCCCCCCCCCACTTTGTTGATTAACCATAGTCCCTCTTGGGCCAGCCTCCAACCCGCACCTCCTCAGGCTCGCCCTTGTGTGCCCACGGTCATCGATTCTCCTCCCATTACCTTTTTAAAATAGCTGCTTCCCTGTCAGCAGTACGTCTCCCCACACACACCCTCCCCGCCCAGTAACCCAAACAACAACCTCTACACCTATCCCCCCCACTGACTTCCGTGAACTAGCCCACCCAGCTAGCCTGACAGCCCCCACCCTTGGCGCCTAGAACAAAGAACAACAAAGAACAAAGAAATGTACAGCACAGGAACAGGCCCTTCGGCCCTCCAAGCCCGTGCCGACCATGCTGCCCGTCTAAACTACAGTCTTCTACACTTCCTGGGTCCGTATCCCTCTATTCCCATCCTATTCGTGTATTTGTCAAGATGCCCCTTAAATGTCACTATCGTCCCTACTTCCACCACCTCCTCCGGTAGCGAGTTCCAGGCACCCACTACCCTCTGCGTAAAAAACTTGCCTCGTACATCTACTCTAAACCTTGCCCCTCTCACCTTAAACCTATGCCCCCTAGTAATTGACCCCTCTACCCTGGGGAAAAGCCTCTGACTATCCACTCTGTCTATGCCCCTCATAATTTTGTAGACCTCTATCAGGTCTCCCCTCAACCTCTTTCGTTCCAGTGAGAACAAACCGAGTTTATTCAACCGCTCCAGATAGATAATGCCCTCCAAACCAGGCAACATTCTGGTAAATCTCTTCTGCACCCTCTCTAAAGCCTCCACATCCTTCTGGTAGTGTGGCGACCAGAATTGAACACTATACTCCAAGTGTGGCCTAACTAAGGTTCTATACAGCTGCAACATGACTTGCCAATTCTTATATTCAATGCCCCGGCCAATGAAGGCAAGCATGCCGTATGCCTTCTTGACTACCTTCTCCACCTGTGTTGCCCCTTTCAGTGACCTGTGGACCTGTACTCCTAGATCTCTCTGACTTTCAATATTCTTGAGGGTTCTACCATTCACTGTATATTCCCTACCTGCATTAGTCCTTCCAAAATGCATTACCTCACATCTGTCCGGATTAAACTCCATCTGCCATCCCTCCGCCCAAGTCTCCAAACAATCTAAATCCTGCTGTATCCTCTGACAGTCCTCATCGCTATCCGCAATTCCACCAACCTTTGTGTCGTCTGCAAACTTACTAATCAGACCAGTTACATTTTCCTCCAAATCATTTATATATACTACAAACAGCAAAGGTCCCAGCACTGATCCCTGTGGAACACCACTGGTCACAGCTCTCCAATTAGAAAATCATCCTCCCATTGCTACTCTCTGCCTTCTATGACCTAACCAGTTCTGTATCCACATTGCCAGCTCACCCCTGATCCCGTGTGTCTTCACCTTTTGTACTAGTCTACCATGAGGGACCTTGTCAAAGGCCTTACTGAAGTCCATATAGACAACATCCACTGACCTACCTGCATCAATCTTTGTGACCTCCTCGAAAAACTCTATCAAGTTAGTGAGACACGGCCTCCCCTTCACAAAACCATGCTGCCTCTCACTAATACGTCCATTTGCTTCCAAATGGGAGTAGATCCTGTCTCGAAGAATTCTCTCCAGTAATTTCCCTACCACTGAAGTAAGGCTCACCGGCCTGTAGTTCCTTGGATTATCTTTGCTACCCTTCTTAAACAGAGGAACAACATTGGCTATTCTCCAGTCCTCCGGGACATCACCTGAAGACAGTGAGGATCCAAAGATTTCTGCTAAGACCTCAGCAATTTCCTCTCCAGCCTCCTTCAGTATTCTGGGGTAGATCCCCTCAGGCCCTGGGGACTTATCTACCTTAATATTTTTTAAGGCGCCCAACACCTCGTCTTTTTGGATCTCAATGTGACCCAGGCTATCTACACACCCTTCTCCAGACTCAACATCCAGCAATTCCTTCTCTTTGGTGAATACTGATGCAAAGTATTCATTTAGTACCTCGCCCATTTCCTCTGGCTCCACACATAGATTCTCTTGCCTATACCTCCACTGTATCCCCCTCCCCCTCCCCTGCTAGTGCAAACAAACAAAAACAACCCCTTCCCAAGCCCAATCGAAGTGATCATCCCCCCGCTTCCAACAAAGAACAAAAACAAACCTGAAACCGAGCAAGGGCCCCAAACACAAATTAAACGCCAAAGCAAAGCCAAAGCATCTCCACCAAAGTTCAACGTCCACATTCTCCTGCCGGTCCATTGTCTCTGATAAATTCTATCGCCCCCTCCAACATCCCAAAGTACAACTCCCGGCCTTCGTATCTCACCCACAGACATGCTGGGTACAGCATGCCAAACATTACTGACTTGGCCTTATTGAAGCTCGCTCTCCTCTTGGCCAGCTCTGCACCCAGGTCCTGATCTACTCAAAGTTCACTGCCCTCCCAGGTGCAGTGCCTCGTCTGCCTGGCCCATCACATGATCCGCTCCTCATCCAGGAAAAAGTGCAAACGCACCACCATCGCTCTCGGCTGCTCAGTCCCCTGGGGTTTCCTCATTAGCGCCCTGTGCGCTCGATCCACTTCCAGATGTCGTGCGAATGCTCCCTTTCCCAACAATTTCTCCAGCATCCTCCCCACATATGCGCCAGCGTCGGCTCCTTCACTCCCCTCCTGCAGGCCCACAATCCTAATATTCTGCCTGCGTGACCGGTTCTCCAGGTCTTCGACTTTCTCCTGGAGCTGCTTCTGCTGATCCCGCATCAGCCCCAACTCCGCTGCCTCATGTTCCCCTGCCACCTCCTCCATCTTCTGGACCGGCTGACTCTGGGCCTCCAGCCTCGTCTCCACGTAGTCGTTCACCGCCTTAATCGAATCCACCGCCCGGGCCAGGTGCTCTAGATTGTCCTTGCATTTCTGGGTGAACCTCTCGCTCAGGAAGCCCATCAGCTGCTCTGGTGACCATTGAGCCAGCAGGGCTGCTCCCTGATCCTCCGCCATCTCCACGTGCATCGCAGGCACCGCACCAACTTTTGCCGTCTGTTCCCCTCTTTTGTGACCACTTCTGGCCCTCAGCTCCATACGCTAGTGGGTCATTCTCTTCTGCTAACTCTCTTGCACCTTTTTGCATCCTCACATCCACCCATTAACCAGGGAAAAGGCCCGAAAAAAACGCCACAAGCGGGAGCCACCAAATGTGCGACCACTCACACCATGGCTGCCACCGGAAGTCATATAAATCACTTTCATACATGGTATGAACATACCCTTATTGTTTTCATTTGGAAATAGAAATCCCTTCACATATTTACCACAAATTAGATCCCAGCAAAGGGGAATTGTATTCGACCGGAAGATTTATGAAACAGTCTGTACCAGTTTTAAAAAGTTATTCTTTGTTACTGTGTTCATGGTTTAGAACTGCAAATTAGAGGGAGCTTGAAGCAGGTATTTTGTGAAATGAGTGAAGAATGATACAGTCAAGCTGGTACACATTAATCCAAGGTTTTGAGTCATAATTAGCATGGATAAAATTATCCTATATTATATTGCAAGTCATTTATCTTGTCAACTGATAAGATTGTGAGATGATGAGAAACTTCTGGATATTATCCCCTAAATTGTTGATGTTGAGCACACGTGATAACCATATGCTGCTACTATACAGCGAAGTTCCATTTATCATTATTAATTATCCTTTTTTTTTACTTACATCTAATCCCAAAGCAATTTCTTCCAAAAGTCGTTTGGCTTCAGCTACAAGGTTGTGACCTTCATTAAGTACATATTCTGTATCCTTTTTACCAGCTTCAACAGCCTGCCTTCTTTTCTGAATTCAAAAAATAAAAAAGAAGGAATCAGCTCTTACTGTGTGAGCAAATAATTTCAATTTTTAATATAAATTTCAGTGCAGTAGAATATCATAGAATCCCTACAGTGCAGAAGGAGGGTATTCAGCCCATCCAGTCTGTGCCGGCCCTTGGAAGGAGCACCCTACCTCGGCCCATGCTCCCACCCTAACCCCATAGCCCTGTAATCCCACCTAACCTTTTGGACAACAAGGGGCAATTTATCATGCCCAATCCACCTAATCTACACATTTTTGGATTGTGGGAGAAAACCCATGCATACACATGAAGAAAACGTGCAAACTCCACACAGACAGTCACCCGAGGCCAGAATTGAACCCGGGGTCCCTGGCGCTCTGAGGCAGCAGTATTAACCACTGTGCGCCATGCCATCCTATTGTACATGGAACCAGTAACTACAGCAGCTGGAAAGCAGCACTTTGAATTACAAATGTGGCAGTGCCATTCGCCTAACTCTTCAGCCTATCAGAACACAAATAAATGATGTTCCATATCTAGGAAGATGGGCTGAATTGTCTGAACGTGTCTAACGTTTAACCTTCTACTAGCATAAAAAAGAAGGTACTTCTAAAATTATTTTCCTGCATTCTCAGTTTTGAAAAGGAGATGAAATTGTTTTACTGTTCCAGGGATGTGTGCTGGAAATCTATGGGCATGTGTTTAAAGTTCTTGTCAAGCTCAAGACAAGTGCTACATTCAAACTGGACACCATTATCCAGCCGTATCACCAGTCGTTACCTGCAAAAGTCATGCAGCAATTTCTGAACTGCCAAGACATTCTTCCTATTACTCCAGCACACATTTAGAAAAATAATGCTTTCTTTCCCCCAAAACTGAGATATACTGATTGCCATAATGGCAGTAAATCAATGACAGGACAGGAGAAATGATGCCATATATACACTGCACCCTTCTATTTTAAACAGCCAATGCCTTCAAGTCAAATTGACCTAAAGTCATTCAAACTCTGCTTCTTACGAATAGATCGTATACTCTAAGGGATGAAGTTCTAGTGAAACTGAACTTCCTATCCCTTCGTATCTACTCTAGTGCTGAACCATTTTTCAGCCATAAAACTATTTGCATCCTGCTGGATTATTCCTGAGGGATTCCTGCAGTCAAGTGCGAACCTACCAGTGCCAACAAGGAAACTTTAATGGTGTTGAACCAGGGACAAGTGTGAAACTGGAGCCCAGTTAAAGAATTGACACCTTTAATTAGAAAACAATTAGAAAGGGAGCATAATGTAAGGGAGAAAATAGAAGTCTAAATGAATCAATATGTAGCAAAATAGTAACAACAGAAACTGCCTTTAATGTAGAAACTGTCCAAAGACACTTTATGGGAGGTGGAAAAATAAAAGCTATGGATACCAAGCCATGGAGACTAAGAATAAATGATTAAAACCATGATTGACGTTATAATATTAGAGAAGATAATTAAAGGGAGAGAGGAAATTACAGAGATGGAAGGAGTTTAAGAAGGGATAGAACCATGGTGGTTGAAAAAATAGTTTACCTCCAATGCAGTCATATTTTTCTGATTAACAGCAGACAGGCGATTAGTCTCTTTGATTTTTTCTCGTGCTTCTTTCAATAGCTCCTGGGCTTCATTAAATTTGTCTTTGTAATCAGTTAGTTTGTTCATGACCTCATCCTTGAGCGCTCGAGTGGTCTTATGGGGATCAGCAAACATCTTTTTCACCTTCTCCAAAAGTGCGCTGGCAGCACTAAAGTCCAAAAGCATTAAGATATTATTACAATGAAGAAAGGTTAGTACTTTATGGCATAAATAAATAAGGAGGAGTGGAAAATTGGCTGGTTGGACTGAAGTTCAGTATTAACCACATCTCTTCAGTTCCAAAGTTATCCCATTACAGAACAACTACCAACTTCGCAAATCGCAAGATAATGATAGGTGCAGTTCACCTTAATTCATCCACCCAATGGACTTTGCAATTCCCCTCATTACTACATCTAATATTTCTTAAAGAATTCCAAGCTTTTCAAATCCACTATTTTATGTAGAAGTTCATTCCAAGTGTTAATTGTTCATCAGATGAAGAATTATTCATTGTAATCGTAAATCGATTTTTACTAGATTGTATTGAGTCCATCGCTCTACATTTAAAATGTAAATAAAGTAATATTTCAAATTTGCCTATCCTACACCTGTAATACATCACTGACTGACTGCCTACCTCTCTAGACTGAAAAGATTAAGGACGGGATTTTCCGCACAACTTACGACGTGTTTGGCTGGAGGCGGGATCTTCTGATCCCACCGTTAACAATGGGATTTCCTGTTGAATGTATCTATCGCCACCCAGAAACCTGCAGAGGCAGTGCACCAACGCCGGTGCGAAGATCTCGCCAGCGTGAATGCCGGAAAATTATGGCCTAGGTTTTTCCAGACTCCATCCTTTGACACTCGGGGGACATTTTATCTTTTTGGTGGCTGAGTGCACCAGTCGTTCGTCTGTGTTGGGAGACAAATGGCCAAAGCCATATTGAGGCTAAGAACTCATTTAAATAGAAACGGTAAACTGTGGTATCTGAGTGTAGCCACCTGAGTTGGCCACTTCCAGACTTAAAATGGAGAACCGCAAAGGCTGAAGGGAAATTCAGCCAACACAGGCAAAGACTAGCAAATACAGAAATCATGCGTATTGAAACCTGTAAGGAACCAGACAGCATTGAAACCAGCAGCCATCTGCATCGTAATGCAGCAGTCATCTGCATAGTAATGTGCGATCCCAGACACAATGGCAACAGTTAAGGTAAATAAAGCCAAGCCAGACTCCTCGGCGCCAGCAGGAGCCAAGACAAAGGAAGGCCAACAAACATTTAGGGACCGCCTAGTGATCAGGGGACCGCTCCAGCATTGGAGAAATCGATCCAAGTGATCGGAAAGTAGTCCAATCACTTGGAACCAGATACGGGATCCGCCCTGAAGGGCGGGAAGCCCCTGGGGACTATAAAGTAAAGCCCCCAAGTTCAAATCGTTCTTCTTTGGCAGGGTCACTCAGCAACTTGAATCAACCCGTGAGAGTGACCTGTCTCAGCTGCCGCCAAGCAAGTAAGTCTCAAGTCAATGCTCGCGACGAGATAGGCGCTCCTAGCTACCAGTCCTTACCAGCTTTTGAATCCTGCAGACTCAGGACCTGAACAAAAGGCCATTTGTTCCCCTGACCTGGTGGGCCTGTCCGAAGCTAAGTATAGGCTTTTTAGTGATAGAAATAGCCTAGAAAGTAGAGTTTATGCATGAGTAGCGATTTACTGTGTATAATAAATGTGTTTTGATTTGAATCTTACTAAGTGGTGTGTTGAGTTATTGATCATTACTTGAACTTGAACCTCGTGGCAGTATCATAAAGATACCTGGCGACTCGAGAGCAAAGGTTATAAAACAGAGCCAATTGAACCAACCAAAAGTTAGCAACACTGAGGGCAGTCTTAATGCAGCTTGCCGGATTCAAGGAGTTTAGCCAACAATAGGGTAATTATGGGGGAGGGTGCAGGTGGAGCACAGGAATACACACTGTGGCAAGAGTAAAGTCTGGACTCTTACCCCTCCTGACGTCACAGGAGCACTTCTGCTGTAGCACATGTAAAATTGATCAGAGAGAATATTAATGTTTTGGAAAGTACAAAATATATATTTTCTTCATTTTATCATGTAGAATTGAACCTTCAGAAAGTCTGCAAGCAGAAGCTGAGGGGATAAGAGAAGCCATGGTGCACATGCACTTCTAATTCTGGCCTATCTCTGGCTGTTTCTAGTCCCAAGAACCTCGCACTGGTAATGAGGATGAAGAAATCTAAGAAGGCATGAATTGTTTTGGAGGATTTTGTCTACCCAGCTGAGAAAATAGCATTTCCAGTTGCAGGAAATTGCAAACTTAGAGAAACACTGGGTGTTCCAAAGGCACACAAGCTCAGGTCAAACAAACAGGGAAGGTTTTAGGAAGACGTTTCATCACTATTGCTGATGAAAATGGCATTGTTTATGCCCAATCTACCACCTTATGCAGTACATTCTATGTTGGCAAATGTGACTGTGACGTTTTGAAGGTGAAATGGCAAGATTTGCTATCACAGAAGACAAAAGGGTAAATGCATTGCTCCTCCACCACATTGGTGAAGAATTAGAAGACATTTTTGAAACATTCACAGTGAGCAAAATGACTTTGACTCAGCTACAAAGGCTCTAAAGTCCTACTTCACACTAAAGAGAATCACAGGACGGGGTTTAATTTAATGGAAACAAAATTCCATAGCGAGCGCATTTAGCCGCGTGTTTTCTGGCGCTCGCAGTGCTGAGAAACACCCTATAAAACAGCACTGAGCGGGGGGCCTCAGCGGGGAACGCGAGGTCAATGTCGGACATAGGCCCATTTTTTGCACTGCGAGCAGAACTCCTCAGTGTAGAGAGAGATCGAGATGCCATTTTTAAATGCATCCTGATCTCTGGAGCTCCCGAAGCGACACCCCAAGCCCCAAAACACT
The DNA here is from genome assembly GCF_047496885.1 of Scyliorhinus torazame. Lineage (NCBI taxonomy): Eukaryota > Metazoa > Chordata > Chondrichthyes > Carcharhiniformes > Scyliorhinidae > Scyliorhinus > Scyliorhinus torazame. Next base: position 209,438,367 of record NC_092710.1, read on the forward strand.
ATGGGAGGTTCCCCCACGCCCCACCCACCCCACACAGGGCACATCCGGCTGAATCACCGCTGCGCAAAACGTCTGCTTGGCAATGCCAACATGGCATCCTGGCAGTGCCCCTGCCAGCTGACAGTGCCACCTGGGCACCTTGGCAGTGCCAGTGTGCTAGGCTGGCAGTGACAGGGTTCCAGGGTGCCAGTCCCAGAATGCCCAGGTGGCACCAGCAGTGCCAGGCTACCACCCTGCCCTAAGGGCAAGGATCTGGGGCTTCTGATTCACTGGGAGACTCCGACAAGCACTGGTACATCTGGTCCCCTTTGTGGAGACCCTAGGTCTATGAGGCGAAGAAGATAGATCCCAACATCTTGTTATACCTCGGGAATCTATACATTAAAGTGAGACTAGCTGTCTCTCGCTCTAATATGCAGATTTGCTAAAAAGGGATCCCGCCCACAGTGGGCAGAATTTACATTGCAATGTCTCGCAAGATCACATTAGAGCTCGTGCGGTGTTGTGAGCTGGGTAGATCCCGGGAGCAGGTTCTCCTGGCTTCTATCAGCCATGCTGCACTGGAGAGAGCTGCGTTTCGGGCGCAGCGTGGCTGTAAAACTGCGCCCACAATGTATGAAACAAAGATCTAAAGACACACGAAGCAAGAAGCAAAGAGACAACTGAGCAGTATTGCACGTGTTTGAGGCAATTTGCAACCAAATAAGACCTTGGTAAAGTTGAACAGGTCAAAATAGAAATAAAAACACAAATCAACAAAGGTTGTCTCTCCAGCCAACTGTGCCAGTAAGCACTGGAAATGAAATAGAAAACTGTCAGAACTGCTGGAGCTGGCAAGACCACTATTGCTGTCAGAGTCTAGAGCTACTGAAGTTGAAAAAATACAAATTCAAATCCTGTGAACACTGTACATCACTCACGTGCCAAGAAACTGCCTGCAAAGCAACAAAAGCAGACTCAGAGATGTGACTTGTTCAAACAATGCTTCCATTGTGGTGGTGCGCACCACAACAGACAAGTGTCCTGCTACTAGTAAACAGGGCAAAGCCTGTGGAAAGCCTACACACTTTGTTTGCGTTTGTTGCTCACCAGAAAAAACAAATTCTAAGACTGATACCGCACATATCAAGTAGGTGTGCCATAAAAACAGGGTGAGAGAATGTAACCAAGTAGAGGCAGATGATCCTGATCATAATTTTGTGCTCGCTTTTAAAAGTAGCCGTGTGTGACAGTAACTACTGGCTGCTCGGATGTGGGTACTCTCACAGATACAAGAGCATCAGTCAATGCCGTGGGAGACAAAACATTCAACAAACTCTGGATTATCCCTTTCTCTGGAATTTCCCCTTGCAACAGTGACAAATCTTTGAAAAGTCTCAGGATTTTTGAAACGCCAATCTTATTCAAAGGTTGAAGGCTTTATTTTATGTCGTATCTGGTGACTATGACAGGCTTATCTGTTTTCATACAGCAACAGATCTGCTTGATTGCCATCACAAACTTGACTCCTACGCATACCAATAAAATTCTTGAGTCGCGTGGTGACTGGTTCACTGGTGTCGGCAAACTGAAAGATGTTATATGCAAGTTACATGTTGAATGTAGATCCCCCTGTGCCCCAAGTGTATCAACGGTGAAGAATACCAGTTCATATTAGAAGCAGACAGAGACGAACTTCAACATCCATTTGAGCTTAACATTAGTGAGAAAGTTGGGGATGAACCTACCCCTTGGGTCTCACCCATAAAAGTCATCAAAAACCCTGGAGCGAGAACCAGATTAGAATCTCTTTTGATATACAGACACCAAATCAAGCAATACAATGAGAAAGATACAACATCGAAAATTGATGATATAGAGAAAGTGCATGGTGCTAAGCACTTCGGTAAACTTGACCTCTATGCAGGACACAATCAACTCGAGCTTGATGAAGTATCCAGCTTTCTTACAATATTCTGCACTCACGTTAGAGTTTTTCATTACAAGAGGCTCAACTCTGGAGTCACTTTAGCAGCTGAGGTTATTTCAGCACGCTATTCAGTCTGCACTTCAAGGACTTGAAAGCCTACAGGACATTAGTAATGACACCCTTTTCTACAATGTCATATAATCTCACCTTGAACAAAGACAGGTGCTTGTTCAATTAAGGAAGAATCAAGTTCTTCAGTCATGTGTTAAGTGTGTCACATAATCGATGGAAATTTCAAGCCATTGCATGTGTTGCAGATCCTACAAAAGTGCAGGAATTCCAGAGTCTGCTAGGGTTCATCACGTACTGTAGTTGCTTCATTCCTGACGTCGCTATGACATCTGCCTCTGCAGTCTGACAAAAAAGACTACTAAGAGGGAATTGACTCCAGCACCTAAACAAGCTGTACAACAGATCAAACAATAGTTCGTTGGGCGGTGTACAAATGTCTACTTTGACACTGGGTGCAAACCCGAATGGCCCCAGTGCAGTTCTCATGCAAAAAGGCAGAGAATTTGTCAATTGTTGTGATGGCAAGCCGATTGCTAACACCCATAGAGCACTGTTATCTGCAAACAGAGACAGAGGCACTCTCAATCACATGAAGTATCTTATACTTTCATTTCTATTTATATGGAAGCCATTTTAAAGTCACAACTGATCATAGACCTCTTATTCAACAATCAGTACACTGGAACAATCCATTCACTCGAATACAGCATTGGATACTCAAACTAAAAGAGTACCATGTTGAGCATCAGCCAGGCAAGCTCAACCCAGCAGACTACCTTGCATTACATCCGTTGTCAACAGTCAAACCTACTGATCCTGAGGAAAAGGTTGTTGAACAACATCTTAACTAAGTAAACCTAAATGTAATACCAAAGTTGCTAAAACTAGTTGACAACAAAGCGGCAACAAAACAAGGTGAGGAGTTACAACTATGCCAGACTGTTGTGGAATCACAAACTGGAAAACTATGATTGAAAGAATGTCGACAAATAAAGTCGTTCACATACTAGAAAGTCGGCACAATGTTCAAAATGAGACCACTATTATAACAACTCTGATCTCGTCTTACTCAACCACTACATTTTCATTCCACAACCATTGAAGAAATATGCTGTTGATATAGCACATGAAGGTCACTAAGGAATTTCAAAACCAAGCAACTCCTTAGGGAATAGGTATAATTCCCAGGAATTGACTGCAAAATTGAACGCAAAATAAATCAATGTTCGCCATGTCAAGCAACCGCAATGTCAAATCTTCATCACTGACGACCACAGCAAATTCCCAATCATGAAAATAATTATGTCTACTTCAACAAATACAGTCATCCCAAAGCTTGAACAGATTCTCACCTTGTTTGAATTACTCAAAAAGTGAGAAGCGACAGTGTACCCCTATTCACCAGTGATGAGTTCAGTAAATTTGAGCACTATCTAGGTTTCACTCATCGAAAAATCACACCCCATTGTCCAAGAGTTAATGGAGAAGTCGAGAGAATGATGAGGATCTTGAATAAAGTGTTGCATTTGATGAGTACCTTGAATAAAGCCTCAGCTGAGAGCAAGTCATGGAAGCAAAAGCTGCATCATTTTCTTCACAGAGTGATTCCTCACTCGACTTAAGATACTCCAGCTTTTGCACATCTGACTTGCACATATTTCCTTGACTAGTCCATGGATGGTCAACATAAATGCGAACATGATCATGAACAGAAGGATGGCATGAGAGTAAATGCAGAGAACAACATGAAATTTGGAGCTACCCCGCTAAAGCCATGAGATAAAGTGCTTGTGAAATGTGATGGTCATGTTGGAAATGAAATAACCCCGTGACATCCAACCATTTGTCATTTGTTGTGACCAATACAAAGGCGAAACAATCACTGTTAAGCGCAGTTCACAAATCGTCACACAAAATGTGTCATTCTTCAAAGCACTGGCACCACCATTCCTAATTATTGAATTTGATTCTCATATTGACATCGAGCTGCCTCTGTCGCCAGAAAGCCCACCACTTTAAGTTATAATACAGAATTGTTCCAACAGAGGGAGTCTGAGGGCAGGGGCAGGGATAACTGAAGACATTATGCTCAAACACTTTTAATTCTGGATGTTCCTAGCTGTTTCTACTCCCAAGAACCTCACAAGTATATTCTACTCAGTTCTATTGTAGAAAGGCAATCAATATCTTCTGCACAACATTGGACTACTGAAAAAGGCAGTCGAAGCACTCAGCTGCAGGAGCCTTTAAAATGGCAGAAGTTAGAGTGTCAGCATTCAGGATGCAGTGAACCTATTGATTCCATTTTGAGATCATGTTAACCTCAATTTAGCCAAGTTAAAACCAGTCCTTGAAACAAGTCATGTGACACTTTCCTCTGAACTGTTTCAAGTGTTTGAATTACTTTCTTTGTTTCTTCGCAAATCACAATTAAACACAATGCTTAAGTGCTGTTTAGCTCCTTTGGCTCGACTACCCTCTCGTTTACATATTTGACTATTTTGCAATGAGGTACTGAATTTAGGCATTGATGCAAATTAGGAATAGTTGTTAGAGCTGTGGGCAATATGATCAAAACTCTCCCTATGGTGATATAACTCCTCAACAAGCACACGTTGATTTTTTTATATGTGAGCTAGTTTTTTTTTTACTAATTCCCAAGATTCAGGCTAAATGCTTCACAACTTTGAGTTTAACGAGTAGAGCTCCAGGTGAGATTATTGTGGTAAACACCACTGGTCACACACTACGTGTATTTCAGTACTGCCACTGTACTACAGTTAACACAGTAAATCCCAGCCTGCTGGCTCCTCCCAGCAGGCGATGTATAAAAGTGTATGTTTTCCTGCGCTGCTCCCATTCTGGTTCCAGCTGCAGGAGGCTCAACATCTTGTGCAATAAAGCCTCGATTGCTTCACCATTCTCGTCTCGTGGTCATTGATGAGACATCAATTTATTGCACTAGAATTCTAGAGATGAACGTCTTAATCAAGCCTGATCACCTGGAGCTGAACCCTCACGCAGCCGACGCCACAGCCACCTTCGAGCACTGGCGAGCCTGCCTTGAAGGATACCTCGGAGCATCCACAGAAGCCCTCTCAGACCCACAGAAGCTCCAGATCCTCTACTCACGGGTGAGCCCACAAGTTTTCCCCCTCATTCGGGACGCGCCCACCTACACGGAAGCGATGGCGCTACTAAAAGGACAGTACATCAGGACTGTGAATCAAGTGTTCGCCAGACACCTCCTGGCCACGAGACGGCAACTACCGGGGGAGTCTCAAGATGATTTCTTGCGTCCTCTGCGGATACTTGGTAGGAACTGTAATTGCCAGGCAGTGTCAGCAGTCCAACACACAGAACTGCTGATCAGAGATGCCTATGTCACGGGCAATAAGTCTAGCTACGTTCGTCAGCGGTTATTGGAAGGGGGTACGCTCGACCCTACAGAGACTGTGCATCTCGCTAACTCGCTAGAAGTGGCCTCCCGCAATCTAGAGTCCTACACCTCCGACCGCGCGGCACCCTCGTGGGCCCCACTATCTTCTCACCCGGGTACACCGCAAGCCTGTGCCAGCGTGATAGAGGGCCCAAATGCTATTTTTGTGGCCAGAGCAAGCATCCCAGGCAGTGCTGCCCAGCGCGGAGCGTGACCTGCAACGGGTGTGGCAAGAAGGGCCACTTCGTCTCCGTTTGCCAGGCCCGATCGGTCACTGCCATTTCCAGGCCCAGCATCGCTACACCCTCCACGTGCGATCCAGGGGCACCGCCATCTTCGCCGACGCCCGCCACGTGCGACCCGTGGGTGCCGCCATCTTGGATGTCATCCGCCATGTGCACCCCGTGGGCGTCACCATCATCGGTGCCATCTTGGACCGCGTCTCCAGACCCCTGCTTGCCTAGCCATTCACGGGCCATCGATACCTCCGCCACCGCTGATCAGCCCAACAACTCCCAACATCTTCCGCAGCTCGCCTCCATCACCCTCGATCAGTCTCGGCCCCGCAACCTCGTGACCACTACGACGACTGTAAGGATCAACGGGCACGAGACGACCTGCCTCTTCGACTCCTGGAGCACAGAGAGTTTCATCCACCCTCCTACGGTAAGATGCTGCCCCCTCCCGGTACTCCCCGTCACCCAGAAAATCTCCCTGGCCTCCGGATCCCATTCCATGCAAATCTGGGGTACTGCGTCGCGACCCTCTCTGTACAGGGCGTAGAGTACAGCAACTTCAGACTCTACGTCCTCCCCCATCTCTGCGCTGCCCTGTTACTAGGTCTCGATTTTCAGTGCCACCTCCAAAGCCTTACTTTGAAATTCGGCAGGCCCCTGCCCCCCCCTCACCATCTGTGGCCTCACGACCCTTAAGGTCAATCCGCCCTCACTTTTCGCAAACCTCACCCCAGACTGTAAACCTGTCGCCATGAAGAATAGACGGTACAGTGCACAGGGCAGGACCTCTTTCAGGTCGGAAGTTCAACGGCTTCTGCGGGAGGGGGTCATTGAGGACAGTAACAGTCCCTGGAGAGCTCAAGTGGTGGTAGTTAAGACTGGGGAGAAACACCGGATGTTCATCAACTACAGTCAGACCATCAACCGGTACACGCAGCTCGATGCGTACACCCTCCCGCACATATCTGACATGGTCAATCAGATTGCGCAGTATCGAGTCTTCTCCACAATTGACTTGAAGTCCGCCGACCACCAACTCCCCATCCGCCCGGAGGAACGCCAATACACTGCATTCGAAGCAGATGGCCGCCTCTATCAGTTCCTTAGAGTTCCCTACGGTGTCACCAATGGGGTCTCGGTCTTCCAGCGAGAGATGGACTGAATGGTTGACCAATACGGGCTGCGGGCCACGTTTCCGTACCTAGATAATGTCACCATCTGTGGCCATGACCAGCAGGACCACGACGCGAATCTCCAGAAATTCCTCCATACCACCAAACTCCTTAACCTCACCTACAAGAAGGAGAAATGCGTTTTCCGCACCACCCGCTTAGTCATTCTTGGCTACGTTGTGGAAAATGGAGTCCTAGGGCCCGACCCCGACCGCATGCGCCCCCTCCTGGAACTCCCCCTCCCCCACTGCCCCAAGGCCCTGAAACGATGCCTGGGGTTCTTCTCATATTATGGCCAGTGGGTCCCTAATTATGCAGACAAGGCCCGCCCACTCATCAACTCCACAGTTTTTCCCCTGACGGCTGAGGCCCGCCGGGCCTTCAACTACATCAAGACGAACATCACCGAAGCCACAATGCACTTGGTCGACGAGACCCTCCCCTTTCAGGTGGAGAGCGATGCATCGGACGTGGCTCTGGACGCCACCCTCAACCAGGCGGGCAGACCCGTGGCCTTCTTTTCCGGCACCCTTCATGCCTCCGAAATTCAGCACTATACAGGATGGTATGTTGCCTCCCTGGTGCCAGGGTCCAGGATGTCTCCGAACGGGTAGAGGGAATCCTGAAGGGGGAGGGCAAACAGGCAGAGGTCGTTGTACATATTGGTACTAACGACATAGGCAGGAAGGGGCATGAGGTCCTGCAGCAGGAGTTCAGGGAGCTAGGCAGAAAGTTAAAAGACAGGACCTCGAGGGTTGTAATCTCGGGATTACTTCCTGTGCCACGTGCCAGTGAGGCTAGAAATAGGAAGATAGAGCAGACAAACACGTGGCTAAACAGCTGGTGTAGGAGGGAGGGTTTCCGTTTTCTGGACCACTGGGAGCTCTTCCGGGGCAGATGTGACCTGTATAAGATGGACGGGTTGTATCTAAACCGGAGAGGCATAAATATCCTGGCCGCGAGGTTTGCTAGTGTCACACGGGAGGGTTTAAACTAGTATGGCAGGGGGGTGGGCACGGGAGCAATAGGTCAGAAGGTGAGAGCATTGAGGGAGAACTAGGGAATAGGGACAGTGTGGCTCTGAGGCAGAGCAGACGGGGAAAAGTTGCTGAACACAGCGGGTCTGGTGGCCTGAAGTGCATATGTTTTAATGCAAGGAGCATTACGGGTAAGGCAGATGAACTTAGAGCTTGGATTACTACTTGGAACTATGATGTTGTTGCCATTACAGAGACCTGGTTGAGGGAAGGGCAGGATTGGCAGCTAAACGTTCCAGGATTTAGATGTTTCAGGCGGGATAGAGGGGGATGTAAAAGGGAGGCGGAGTTGCGCTACTTGTTCGGGAGAATATCACAGCTATACTGCGAGAGGACACCTCAGAGGGCAGTGAGGCTATATGGGTAGAGATCAGGAATAAGAAGGGTGCAGTCACAATGTTGGGGGTATACTACAGGCCTCCCAACAGCCAGCGGGAGATAGAGGAGCAGATAGGTAGACAGATTTTGGAAAAGAGTAAAAACAACAGGGTTGTGGTGATGGGAGACTTCAACTTCCCCAATATTGACTGGGACTCACTTAGTGCCAGGGGCTTAGACGGGGCGGAGTTTGTAAGGAGCATCCAGGAGGGCTTCTTAAAACAATATGTAAACAGTCCAACTAGGGAAGGGGCAGTACTGGACCTGGTATTGGGGAATGAGCCCGGCCAGGTGGTAGATGTTTCAGTAGGGGAGCATTTCGGTAACAGTGACCACAATTCAGTAAGTTTTAAAGTACTGGTGGACAAGGATAAGCGTGGTCCGAGGATGAATGTGCTAAATTGGGGGAAGGCTAATTATAACAATATTAGGCGGGAACTGAAGAACATAGATTGGGGGCGGATGTTTGAGGGCAAATCAACATCTGACATGTGGGAGGCTTTCAAGTGTCAGTTGAAAGGAATACAGGACAGGCATGTTCCTGTCAGGAAGAAAGATAAATACGGCAATTTTCGGGAACCTTGGATGACGAGTGATATTGTAGGCCTCGTCAAAAAGAAAAAGGAGGCATTTGTCAGGGCTAAAAGGCTGGGAACAGACGAAGCCTGTGTGGCATATAAGGAAAGTAGGAAGGAACTTAAGCAAGGAGTCAGGAGGGCTAGAAGGGGTCATGAAAAGTCATTGGCAAATAGGGTTAAGGAAAATCCCAAGGCTTTTTACACGTACATAAAAAGCAAGAGGGTAGCCAGGGAAAGGGTTGGCCCACTGAAGGATAGGCAAGGGAATCTATGTGTGGAGCCAGAGGAAATGGGCGAGGTACTAAATGAATACTTTGCATCAGTATTCACCAAAGAGAAGGAATTGGTAGATGTTGAGTCTGGAGAAGGGGGTGTAGATAGCCTGGGTCACATTGTGATCCAAAAAGACGAGGTGTTGGGTGTCTTAAAAAATATTAAGGTAGATAAGTCCCCAGGGCCTGAGGGGATCTACCCCAGAATACTGAAGGAGGCTGGAGAGGAAATTGCTGAGGCCTTGACAGAAATCTTTGGATCCTCGCTGTCTTCAGGGGATGTCCCGGAGGACTGGAGAATAGCCAATGTTGTTCCTCTGTTTAAGAAGGGTAGCAAGGATAATCCCGGGAACTACAGGCCGGTGAGCCTTACTTCAGTGGTAGGGAAATTACTGGAGAGAATTCTTCGAGACAGGATCTACTCCCATTTGGAAGCAAATGGACGTATTAGTGAGAGGCAGCACGGTTTTGTGAAGGGGAGGTCGTGTCTCACTAACTTGATAGAGTTTTTCGAGGAGGTCACTAAGATGATTGATGCAGGTAGGGCAGTAGATGTTGTCTATATGGACTTCAGTAAGGCCTTTGACAAGGTCCCTCATGGTAGACTAGTACAAAAGGTGAAGTCACACGGGATCAGGGGTGAACTGGCAAGGTGGATACAGAACTGGCTAGGCCATAGAAGGCAGAGGGTAGCAATGGAGGGATGCTTTTCTAATTGGAGGGCTGTGACCAGTGGTGTTCCACAGGGATCAGTGCTGGGACCTTTGCTCTTTGTAGTATATATAAATGATTTGGAGGAAAATGTAACTGGTCTGATGAGTAAGTTTGCAGACGACACAAAGGTTGGTGGAATTGCGGATAGCGATGAGGACTGTCTGAGGATACAGCAGGATTTAGATTGTCTGGAGACTTGGGCGGAGAGATGGCAGATGGAGTTTAATCCGGACAAATGTGAGGTAATGCATTTTGGAAGGGCTAATGCAGGTAGGGAATATACAGTGAATGGTAGAACCCTCAAGAGTATTGAAAGTCAAAGAGATCTAGGAGTACAGGTCCACAGGTCATTGAAAGGGGCAACACAGGTGGAGAAGGTAGTCAAGAAGGCATACGCATGCTTGCCTTCATTGGCCGGGGCATTGAGTATAAGAATTGGCAAGTCATGTTGCAGCTGTATAGAACCTTAGTTAGGCCACACTTGGAGTATAGTGTTCAATTCTGGTCGCCACACTACCAGAAGGATGTGGAGGCTTTAGAGAGGGTGCAGAAGAGATTTACCAGAATGTTGCCTGGTATGGAGGGCATAAGCTATGAGGAGCGATTGAATAAACTCGGTTTGTTCTCACTGGAACGAAGGAGGTTGAGGGGCGACCTGATAGAGGTATACAAAATTATGAGGGGCATAGACAGAGTGGATAGTCAGAGGCTTTTCCCCAGGGTAGAGGGGTCAATTACTAGGGGGCATAGGTTTAAGGTGAGAGGGGCAAGGTTTAGAGTAGATGTACGAGGCAAGTTTTTTACGCAGAGGGTAGTGGGTGCCTGGAACTCACTACCGGAGGAGGTAGTGGAAGCAGGGACGATAGGGACATTTAAGGGGCATCTTGACAAATATATGAATAGGATGGGAATAGAAGGATACGGACCCAGGAAGTGTAGAAGATTGTAGTTTAGTCGGGCAGTATGGTCGGCACGGGCTTGGAGGGCCGAAGGGCCTGTTCCTGTGCTGTACATTTCTTTGTTTGTACTACTCTGTCGAAAAGGAGGCCCAAGCCATTGTGGAAGCTGTGCGACATTGGCGGCATTACCTGGCCAGCAGGAGATTCACTCTCCTCACTGACCAACGGTTGGTTGCCTTCATGTTTAGCAAGACACAGCGGGGCAAGATCAAGAACGACAAGATTTTGAGGTGGAGGGTGGAGCTCTCCACCTATAACTAGGAGATCCTGTATCCCCCGGGGAAGCTCAATGAGCCCCCAGATGCCCTATCCCGCGGTACATGCGCCAGCGCACAAATGGACCGGCTTCGGGCTCTCCACAATGTCCTCTGCCACCCGGGGGTCACCCGGTTCTTCCATTTTATCAAGGCCCGCAACCTGTCCTACTCCATCGAGGAGGTCAGGACCGTGACCAGGGACTGCCAAGTCTGCGCCGAGTGCAAGCCGCACTTCTACCGGCCAGACAGAGCGCATTTGGTGAAGGCCTCCCGCCCCTTTGAGCACCTCAGCATGGACTTCAAGGGCCCCTCCTCTTCACTGACCGCAACGTGTACTTTCTCAATATAATTGATGAGTACTCCCGTTTCCCATTCGCCATCCCATGCCCCGACATGACGTCTGCCACGGTCGTCAAGGCCCTACACAGCAACTTCACCTTGTTTGATTTCCCCACCTACATCCATAGCGAACGGGGATCCTCCTTTATGAGTGATGAGCTGGGTCAGATCCTGCTCAGCAAGGGCATCACCTCGAGCAGGACTACCAGCTACAACCCCCGGGGAAACGGGCAGGTAGAGAGGGAGAACGCGACGGTCTGGAAGGCCATCCTGCTGGCCCTTCGGTCTAGGAATCTCCCTGTCTCCCGCTGGCAGAAGGTCCTCCCCAATGCACTCCACTCCATCCCGTCGCTCCTGTGCACTGCTACTAATGAGACTCCTCACGAACGTGTGTTTTCCTTCCCTAGGAAGTCCACCTCTGCGGTCTCGCTCCCAACCTGGCTGACAGTTCCTGGGCCCGTCCTCTTCCGGAAGCATGCGAGGAGTCATAAATCGGATCCCCTTGTCGGAAAAGTCCTCCTCCTCCATGCAAATCCACAATACGCCTACGTGGCACACCATGACGGGCGACAGGACACAATCTCCCTCCGGGACCTGGCACCCGCTGGGCCCCCACCCATAACCACCACCACCCCCGACCCGGTACCGTCCCCTCCCCCTCCGGTTGCCTCCCCCGCCCCTGTGCCGTTCACCCTCCCACCAGCGACCCTCACTGCAGACCCCACCCCAGCAGCATCCGTCCCTCACCGGATCCACTACTGGGTGAAGAAGGAGAGGACAACACACTCCCGGATTCGCAGGTACCCACATCGGCACCCACACCACAACCAGGACTGAGGCGATCACGGCGGAGGGTCAAAGCCCCCGACAGACTCAATCTGTAACGTTGTTTTTTCACCCCCGCTGGACTTTTGTTAAACAGGGGGTGAATGTGGTAAACACCACTAGTCACACACTACGTGTATTACGGTACTGCCACTGTACACAGTAAATCCCAGCCTGCTGGCTCCTCCCAGCAGGCGATGTATAAAAGCGTATGCTCTCCTGCACTGCTTCCATTCTGGTTCGAGCTGCAGGAGACTCAACATCTAGTGCAATAAAGCCTCGATAGTTTCACCATTTTTGTCTCGTGGTACATCAATTATGCCAAATACTTTTTGAAGAACTTTGTTATCCACTCAAAAAAATCTAGAATTCGCAGACTGCAATGAACTAATGTTGATTGTGGTTTACTAGATTATTTCATATATTCTTCACATTTACCAATGATAACTGATTTTACAATGAACTGAAGTTGAAATTAACGTATTTGTAGTTATCTGTATCTACTTTGTCCCTCTTTTCCTTCCTTTTCCAATCTATTAATAACTCACTTATTTCTCCCTGGCAACTCTCAGCTAAACTCTCAGGTAAATTCCATTTTTTCCTCAGGATAGAGTTCAACCCTCTAAAAGCTTGTCTTGGACTTCCATCACCTCAGTTAGATAGCACGTTTCTCTTATTTAAAAATTCTTTCCATGGAGTGTTTGCATCGCTGGCAAGGCCAGCATTTGTTGCCCACCCTGAAGCTACAGTGAGGCTTGCTGGGCCATTACAGAGGGGCAGTGAAGAGTCAACACTTAATGTTGGTCTGGAGTCACATTATAGCAGATTTTGTTCGTGAAAGTAGGTGGGTTCTTACAATGACCGTTCCATGGTCACCATCCCTGAGAATGACTTTACATTCCAGATTTTATTGACTAAATTTAAATTCCACCAGCTGCCATGGTGGGATTTGAATACACGTTCCCAGAGCATGACTACGTTATTCCCGGATAAACTGGCAAGCTCATTGTTTATTTTATGGTTCACACCTTTTCCAGGACTGTCCTCTTGCTGTTGTGGCACTGAAAATAATTTGTTGTTGTATTCTCCATCAACTGCTTTGGTTTTTTTCTATATCCCTTTGGACTCTCTGTTCACCTGTTCAATATATTTTTGCCTGTTCTTTATTCGTCCCAATAAGTGAAGGGATGTATTAGTGTTTTGAAAAATGAAAAATATATACTTCCTCTTTTTCACTCTGGGGTTTACAATTTGCCATCACAATTTTACTTAAATCAATGTACTAAATGATTATTGTATTGTTGGTTGAAATCTAAATTTTACAATTCATGTTTTGGGCTCCTATTGAAGAAATTACTAAATGTTGAACTGAGATTGCAGTCTGTGAAGAATACAATGACTCAAACTACGTACTCAAGTTCATCTTCAGCCATTTCCTCGTGTTTATCGAATGATTTCCTACGCATCTCTGCCATCATCGTTTCGACATCCTTCTGCATGTGCTGCAGATTTTTCTCTGTAACCCCATCTTTGATTCGAAGTGTTTCATTTAATTTTTTAGTTTTTTCTTTTAAATCTGGAAAGAAAACAAATAAAAGGAGCCAATTTATAAATATTACATTTCAAACAGTGCAAGGCTTTCATTTATGCAACATTTTAGTACAATGTCTTTCAGAAATTTGAAAAGTATTTCACTCAAATGAATCGTTTTGGAAAGCTGTTATGATATCAGTCCCATTTTGCATATATCATGCAAACACAAGGTGGATAATCAGTTCATTTGTTTTTAGCATTAACTGAATGTCCCACTCTTCTTGAATCATGACATGCACATTTTCATTTGTCTGCATCACCAGAATAAACAAATTGTACTTCATCGTCACCTCATGAGAAACACAACCTCATCCAACATGAGCGGCACAGTAGCAGAGTGGTTAGCACTGTTGCTTCACAGCTCAAGGGTCACAGGTTCGATTCCCGGTTTGGGTCACTGTCTGTGCGGAGTCTGCACGTTCTCCCCGTGTCTGCGTGGGTTTCCTCTGGGTGCTCCGGTTTCCTCCCACAGTCCAAAGATGTGCAGGCGAGGTGGATTGGTCATGCTAAATTGCCCTTATTGTCCAAAATGGTTAGCTGGGGTTACGGGGATAGGGTGGAGGAGTGGGCTTAAATAGGGTGCTCTTTCCAAGGGCCGGTGCAGACTCGATGGGCCGAATGGCCTCTTTCTACACAGTGAATTCTATGATTTCTATGAACATTGAGTACTCCCTCAGTGCCTACACTACTACATTATCTAGGTTGCCACATTTATTTGAGCACACAATTTTCTACAATTATTTCATAGAATTTACAGTGCAGAAGGAGGCCATTCAGCCCATCGAGTCTGCACCGGCTCTTAGAACGAGCACCCCACCCAAGGTCCACACCTCCACCCTAACCCAGTAACTCCACCCAACACTAAGGGCAATTTTGGACACTATGGGCAATTTAGCATGGCCAGTCCACCTAACCCGCACATCTTTGGATTGTGGGAGGAAACCGGAGCACCCGGAGGAAACCCACGCAGACACAGGGAGGATGTGCAGACTCCGCACAGACAGTGACCCAAGCCGGAATCGAACCTGGGACCCTGGAGCTGTGAAGCAATTGTGCTATCCACAATGCTACCGTACTGCCCCCAAATTAGTTAGCTATTGAGACAAGTGACCACAGCAGGGACAATTTCACAAGTTTTGTGAGCTCAGACAGGAGCATACCAAAATTTTCACGTAGGCTCCCATGATATTTTATTGATCGATTTTAATGGATAGGAAATTGTGGGGCACACATGCCTGTATTCCTGATATTCACACCCACTGAGCCAATATTTCCACAGAGAGCAATATTTCATCAATCTGGCATTGATATTTTTGTTTACTTCTAAAAGCACAGTGGCGCTGAGTTTAAACTTCTTGATTACTATCTGATTTGATAATAAAATACTGATTTAATGTTTTAATCTTAAGGCTGTGTGAATCTCAAATCTTAAGCCTCAATTAGACAGGATGTTAACGATCCTCATACTGCTGCTGAATGAGGCTTCATCAAATGCACACAATTGATATTGAAATAAATAGCTTTTTCCTGATTGTTTATTGACATGTGTGGGCTTCCTTTCTTATAACGTAACTACACAATTTGCTGTAAGAAACATGGTGACATCAGCTGGAAAAGTGCCTCCACTGCATATATACGCTTGTCATTCCTCAAAAAAGATACTTCAAATTAAAGTCAAGATTTTGAACCAAGATCTGGCTTGTGGAAAAAGGTCAAAATCGCATCCTATCCCACACAACCCCCAGCTTTTATAAAATGGTCTTGGAGACATAAATGCAGGGCAGAAAAGACTGAAAATGAAATGTATAATGGCTGATAGGCATGAAAGAGAAAACCGGTGATGATGATGATAAATGTAAAACTAAACCTAATCAAATAATCGACTATACACAAATAAATAAGCCTGGGAATAGTAGCCTGGAGTGTGAATAAGACTTGGAAAATCCAATAATACTAAGGTCACTGAATGTTTTTGACATGTGAAGCCAGATTTTTATGGAGGAGGTTGTAAGGTTGAGGATGAAAGCCTCCCAACTCAGACACCCATAACTGATTAAAAGGCCCGTATCTGCTATACTTTTGTTCTGGGAGACGGAGGTGCGATTAGTTTTGACCCATTGCAGCTGGAAGCAGTTCAGAGGTGGCCAAAGAGGCACCTGAATGCTGAGCAGGGCTCATCAATAGACCACCATGGTTCTGGTATTTAAGCCTATTAAGACCTCCAGCCCTCACTAACTCTCACCTCCAACACCACTCATCTTTCCAGCTAACTCCATGTCCCTACACACCCCCATATGCCCACCCAAAAAAAACTACTGCTCTTACAATCTTATCAAAGTATCATACTCAGCCATACCCAACTTCCTCTATACCCCTATTATATCCCTCAAATCCTGTCTATTTCCCCATGCCCTTCATATCACTATGCTCTCTCGTATCCTCACTGATTCCATTAGTCATTCTTGGAGCTCAGCCATGCATTCATAGCGAGGCCATCTGGAGAAGGTGTCTGGTGATCATTTTTTAATGCAGTTGTCAGATGGTCTCAGTTTGAATTATTGGTTGAGCGCTTAGATTCACTCATGGTATCAGTCCAGCAGGAAGTCTGTTTATATATCTAGAGAAGAGTGTTTGCTTTGATTGGCTGACATTTTTATGAGGATATAATTAAGTTATTATTTTTTTGATGTAACATTTCAGTGTCTGCATGTTTATTTGGGCAAGATTAAGATGTGTTAAGTGGGGTAAAGCTTCTGTCATTGCTAATTTGAATGGCTGAGTATGATACTTGATGAGATTGTAAGAGCAGTAATTTTTTAAAAATAGATATTTTTGGGTGTATTATGAGTATTTCAAACACCACATTGTTATTATATGGTCATTAGTTCTGCAGGCAGGGTGAATTGGCATGGAGATTATGGGAGGGGAAGCATGGAAGGGATTTGGGAGTAATGGAAAACATTTGGAAAGGACATGAGGATAATGGAATATTGTAGGAGTAGTGGTATTGTCACTGGAATAGTAATCCAGAGACCCAGAGCAAGATCTGGGGACCCGGGTTCAAATCCTGCCATGGCAGAAGGTGAAATTTGAATTTAATTCAATTTTAAAAATCTGGAATGATGGCCGTGAAACCATTGTCGATTGTCATAAAAACCCACCTGGTTGACTAATGTCCTTCAGGGAAGGGAAATGTGCCATCTTTACCTGGTCTGGCCTACATGTGACTCCAGGTCGACAGCAATGAGATTGACTCACATATGCTCTCTGAAAAGGCCAGCAGTTAGTGATGGGCAATAATTGCTGGCCCAGAGATGCCCTCATCCCGTAAATGAAAAAAAAAAGGGAGTTATGGAGGGAGTTTTGGGGTTATGAGCAGATATGGATGGGGAAAGGAGGCATGGAAAAGAAATGGGGACTATGAAGGGGCATTGGCGGATGGGAATATTAAGGACATTTTAAACCTACCTGTCAAAAGGTTCTTAAATACAGACTACGGTCCATGGCTCCTCTGAGGAGCTGTGAACTGTAAGTCTTCGAGAAGCTGGACGAACTCCATTTACAAATCACTAGCTTTCGGAGCACTCTGAAAGCTAGTTATTTGAAACAAACCTGTTGGATTTTAATCTGGTGTTGTAAGACTTCTTACTGAGCTCACCCCAGTCCAACGCCAGCATTTCCACATCATAACTCCATGTAAGTTGTGGGCAACTCCATGGGTTGGTACTGGGACTTTGATGTTGTGGCCATTTCGGAGACATGGATAGAGCAGGGACAGGAATGCTTGTTGTAGGTGCCGGGGTTTAGATATTTCAGTAAG
This sequence comes from Scyliorhinus torazame, assembly GCF_047496885.1. NCBI lineage: Eukaryota > Metazoa > Chordata > Chondrichthyes > Carcharhiniformes > Scyliorhinidae > Scyliorhinus > Scyliorhinus torazame. The sequence continues at coordinate 209,455,967 of NC_092710.1, forward strand.
CTCAGGGAAGATGGTAAAAGAGGGGGAGGGGTGGCATTGTTAGTCAAGGACAGTATTACAGTGGCAGAAAGGACGTTTGATGAGGACTCATCTACTGAGGTAGTATGGGCTGAGGTTAGAAACAGGAAAGGAGAGGACACCCTGTTAGGGGTTTTCTGTAGGCCTCCGAAAAGTTCCAGAGATATAGAGGAAAGGATTGCAAAGATGATTCTGGATAGGAGTGAAAGCAACAGGGTAGTTGTTATGGGGGACTTTAACTTTCCAAATATTGACTGGAAACGCAATAGTTTGAGTACTTTAGATGGGTCCGTTTTTGTCCAATATGTGCAGGAGGGTTTCCTGACACAGTATGGAGATAGGCCAACAAGAGGCGAGGCCATATTGGATTTGGTACTGGGTAATGAACCAGGACAGGTGTTAGATTTGGAGGTAGGTGAGCACTTTTGTGATAGTGACCACAATTCGATTACGTTTACTTTAGTGATGGAAAGGGGTAGGTATATACCGCAGGGCAAGAGATATATCTGGGGGAAAGGCAATTATGATGCGATGAGGCAAGGCTTAGGATGCATCGGATGGAGAGGAAAACTGCAGGGGATGGGCACAATGGAAATGTGGAGCTTGTTCAAGGAACAGCTACTGCGTGTCCTTGATAAGTATGTACCTGTCAGGCAGGGAGGAAGTGGTCGAGCAAGGGAACCGTGGTTTACTAAAGTAGTCAAAAACACTTGTCAAGTGGAAGAAGGAGGCTTATGTAAAGATGAGACATGAAGGTTCAGTTAGGGCGCTCGAGAGTTACAAGTTAGCTAGGAAGGACCTAAAGAGAGAGCTAAGAGCCAGGAGGGGACATGAGAAGTCTTTGGCAGGTAGGATCAAGGATAACCCTAAAGCTTTCTATAGATAAGTCAGGAATAAACAAATGACTAGGGTAAGAGTAGGGCCAGTCAAGGACAGTATTGGGAAGTTGTGCTTGGAGCCCGAGGAGATAGGAGAGGAGCTAAATGAATATTTTTTGTCAGTATTCACACAGGAAAAAGACAATGTTGTCGAGGAGAATACTGAGATTCAGGCTACTAGACTAGAAGGGCTTGAGGTTCATAAGGAGGAGCTGTTAGCAATTCTGGAAAGTGTGAAAATAGATAAGTCCCCTGGGCTGGATGGGATTTATCCTAGGATTCTCTGGGAAGATAGAGAGGAGATTGCTGAGCCTTTGGCTTTGATCTTTTAGTCATCTTTGTCTATAGGAATAGTGCCAGAAGACTGGAGGATAGCAAATGTTGTCCCCTTGTTCAAGAAGGGGAGTAGAGACAACCCCGGTAACTGCAGGCCAGTGAGGCTTACTTCTGTTGTGGGCAAAATCTTGGAAAGGTTTATAAGAGATAGGATGTATAATCATCTGGAAAGGAATAATTTGATTAGAGATAGTCAACATGGTTTTGTGAAGGGTAGGTCGTGCCTCACAAACCTTATTGAGTTCTTTGAGAAGCTGACCAAACAGGTGGATGAGGGCAAAGCAGTTGATGTGGTGTATATGGATTTCAGTGTGTTTGATAAGGTTCCCCATTGTAGGCTACTGCAGAAAATACGGAGGCATGGGATTCAGGGTGATTTAGCAGTTTGGACCAGAAGTTGGCTAGCTGGAAGAAGACAAAGGGTGGTGGTTGATGGGAAATGTTCAGACTGGACTCCAGTGACTAGTGGTGTACCACAAGGATCTGTTTTGGGGCCACTGCTGTTTGTCATTTTTATAAATGACCTGGAGGAGGGTGTAGAAGGATGGGTGAGTAAAGTTGCAGATGACACTAAAGTCGGTGGAGTTGTGGACAGTGCGGAAGGATGTTACAAGTTACAGAGGGACATAGATAAGCTGCAGCGCTGGGCTGAGAGGTGGCAAATGGAGTTTAATGCAGAAAGGTCTGCAGGGATGTCTCGGATCGTGTCTTCAGGATCCTTAAGGGGGAGGGGGAGCAGCCAGAAGTCATGGTGCACATTGGTACCAACGACGTAGGTAGGAAAAGGGGTGTGGAGGTAATAAATGAGTTCAGGGAGTTAGGCTGGAAGTTAAAAGCCAGGACAGACAGAGTTGTCATCTCTGGTTTGTTGCCGGTGCCACGTGATAGCGAGGCTAGGAATAGGGAGAGAGTGCAGCTGAACACGTGGCTGCAGGAATGGTGTAGGAGGGAGGACTTCAGGTATTTGGATAATTGGAGCGCATTCTGGGGAAGGTGGGACCTGCACAAGCAGGACGGGTTGCATCTGAACCAGAGGGGCACCAATATCCTGGGAGGGAGGTTTTCTAGTACTCTTCGGGAGGGTTTAAACTAATTTGGCAGGGGAATGGGAACCGGATTTGTAGTCCAGCAACTAAGGTAGCCGATATTCAGGACGCCAAAGCGTGTAATGAGGCAGTGGGGAAGGGAACACTGACAAAGGAGAGTATTTGCAGGCACGGAGATGGGTTGAAGTGTGTATACTTCAACGCAAGAAGCATCAGGAATAAGGTGGGTGAACTTAAGTCATGGATCGGTACTTGGGACTACGATGTGGTGGCCATCACGGAAACTTGGATAGACGAAGGGCAGAAATGGTTGTTGGAGGTCCCTGGTTATAGATGTTTCAATAAGATTAGGGAGGGTGGTAAAAGAGGTGGGGGGGGGGTGGCATTGTTAATTAGAGATAGTATAACAGCTGCAGAAAGGCAGTTCGAGGAGTATCAGCCTACTGAGGTAGTATGGGTTGAAGTCAGAAATAGGAAAGGAGCAGTCACCTTGTTAGGAGTTTTCTATAGGCCCCCCAATAGTAGCAGAGATGTGGAGGAACAGATTGGGAAACAGATTTTGGAAAGGTGCAGAAGTCACAGGGTAGTAGTCATGGGTGACTTTAACTTCCCAAACATTGAGATCAAATAGTTTGGATGGGGTAGTGTTTGTGCAGTGTGTCCAGGAAGCTTTTCTAACACAGCATGTAGATTGTCCGACCAGAGGAGGGGCAATATTGGATTTAGTACTTGGTAATGAACCAGGGCAAGTGATAGATTTGTTAGTGGGGGAGCATTTTGGAGATAGTGACCACAATTCTGTGACTTTCACTTTTGTAATGGAGAGGGATAGGTGCGTGCAACAGGGCAAGGTTTATAATTGGGGGAAGGGTAAATACGATGTTGTCAGACAAGAATTGAAGTGCATAAGTTGGGAACATAGGCTGTCAGGGAAGGACACAAGTGAAATGTGGATCTTGTTCTACGTGTCCGTGATATGTATGTCCCTGTCAGGCAGGGAAGAGATGGTCGAGTGAGGGAACCATGGTTGACAAGAGAGGTTGAATGTCTTGTTAAGAGGAAAAAGGAGAATTATGTAAGGCTGAGGAAACAAGGTTCAGACAGGGCGTTGGAGGGATACAAGATAGCCAGGAGGGAATTGAAGAAAGGGATTAGGAGAGCTAAGAGAGGGCATGAACAATCTTTGGCGGGTAGGATCAAGGAAAACCCCAAGGCCTTTTACACATATGTGAGAAATATGAGAATGACGAGAGGGAGGGTAGGTCCGATCAAGGACAGTAGCGGGAGATTGTGTATTGAGTCTGAAGAGATGGGAGAGGTCTTGAACGAGTACTTTTCTTCTGTATTTACAAATGAGAGGGGCCATATTGTTGGAGAGGACAGTGTGAAACAGACTGGTAAGCTTGAGGAAATACTTGTTAGGAAGGAAGATGTGTTGGGCATTTTGAAAAACTTGAGGATAGACAAGTCCCCCGGGCCTGACGGGATATATCCAAGGATTCTATGGGAAGCAAGAGATGAAATTGCAGAGTCGTTGGCAATGATCTTTTCGTCCTCACTGTCAACAGGGGTGATACCAGGGGATTGGAGAGTGGCGAATGTCGTGCCCCTGTTCAAAAAAGGGACTTGGGATAACCCTGGGAATTACAGGCCAATTAGTCTTACTTCGGTGGTAGGCAAAGTCATGGAAAGGGTACTGAAGGATAGGATTTCTGAGCATCTGGAAAGACACTGCTTGATTAGGGATAGTCAGCACGGATTTGTGAGGGGTAGGTCTTGCCTTACAAGTCTTATTGAATTCTTTGAGGAGGTGACCAAGCATGTGGATGAAGGTAAAGCAGTGGATGTAGTGTACATGGATTTTAGTAAGGCATTTGATAAGGTTCCCCAAGGTAGGCTTCTGCAGAAAGTAAGGAGGCATGGGATAGTGGAAAATTTGGCTAGTTGGATAACGAACTGGCTAACCGATAGAAGTCAGAGAGTGGTGGTGGATGGCAAATATTCAGCCTGGATCCCAGTTACCAGTGGCGTACCGCAGGGATCAGTTCTGGGTCCTCTGTTGTTTGTGATTTTCATGAATGACTTGGATGAGGGAGTTGAAGGGTGGGTCAGTAAATTTGCAGACAATACGAAGATTGGTGGAGTTGTGGATAGTGAGGAGGGCTGTTGTCGGCTGCAAAGAAACATAGATAGGATGCAGAGCTGGGCTGAGAAGTGGCAGATGGAGTTTAACCCTGAAAAGTGTGAGGTTGTCCATTTTGGAAGGACAAATATGAATGCGGAATACAGGGTTAACGGTAGAGTTCTTGGCAATGTGGAGGAGCAGAGAGATCTTGGGGTCTATGTTCATACATCTTTGAAAGTTGCCACTCAAGTGGATAGAGCTGTGAAGAAGGCCGATGGTGTGCTAGCGTTCATTAACAGAGGGATTGAATTTAAGAGCCGTGAGGCGATGATGCAGCTGTACAAAACTTTGGTAAGGCCACAGTTGGAGTACTGTGTACAGTTCTGGTCGCCTCATTTTAGGAAGGATGTGGAAGCTTTGGAAAAGGTGCAAAGGAGATTTAGCAGGATGTTGCCTGGAATGGAGAGTAGGTCTTACGAGGAATGATTGAGGGTGCTAGGCCTTTTCTCATTAGAACGGAGAAGGATGAGGGGCGACTTGATAGAGGTTTATAAATTGATCAGGGGAATAGTTAGAGTAGACAGTTAGAGACTTTTTCCCCAGGTGGAACAAACCATTACAAGGGGACATAAATTTAAGGTGAAAGGTGGAAGTTATAGGGGGGATGTCAGAGGTAGGTTCTTTACCCAGAGAGTAGTGGGGGCATGGAATGCACTGCCTGTGGAAGTAGTTGAGTCGGAAACATTAGGGACCTTCAAGCAGCTATTGGATAGGTACATGGATTACGGTAAAATGATCTAGTGTAGATTTATTTGTTCTTAAGGGCAGCACGGTAGCATTGTGGATAGCACAATTGCTTCACAGCTCCAGGGTCCCAGTTTCGATTCCGCCTTGGGTCACTGTCTGTGCGGAGTCTGCACATCCTCCCCATGTCTGCGTGGGTTTTCTCCGGGTGCTCCGGTTTCCTCCCACAGTCCAAAGATGTGCAGGTTAGGTGGATTGGCCATGATAAATTGCCCTTAGCATCCAAAATTGTCCTTAGTGTTGGGTGGAGGTGTTGACTTTGGGTAGGGTGCTCTTTCCAAGAGCCGGTGCAGACTCAATGGGCCGAATGGCCTCCTTCTGTACTGTAATTTCAATGATAATCTATGATTAATCTAGGACAAAGATTCGGCACAACATCGTGGGCCGAAGGGCCTGTTCTTTGCTGTATTTTTCTATGTACTATGTTCTAAAAGTGTGAGGTGATTCATTTTGGAAGGAATAACAGGAAGACAGAGTACTGGGCTAATGGTAAGATTCTTGGCAGTGTGGATGAGCAGAGAGAACTCGGTGTCCATGTACATAGATCCCTGAAAGTTGCCACCCAGGTTGAGAGGGTTGTTAAGAAGGCGTACGGTGTGTTAGCTTTTATTGGTAGAGGGATTGAGTTTCGGAGCCATGTTGCAGCTGTACAAAACTCTGGTGCGGCCGCATTTGGAGTATTGCGTGCAATTCTGGTCGCCGCATTATAGGAAGGATGTGGAAGCATTGCAAAGGGTGCAGAGGAGATTTACCAGAATGTTGCCTGGTATGGAGGGAAGATTTTATGAGGAAAGGCTGAGGGACTTGAGGCTGTTTTCGTTAGAGAGAAGAAGGTTAAGAGGTGACTTAATTGAGGCATATAAGATGATCAGAGGATTGGATAGGGTGGACAGTGAGAGCCTTTTTCCTCGGATGGTGATGTCTAGCATGAGGGGACATAGCTTTAAATTGAGGGGAGATAGATATAGGACATATGTCAGAGGTAGGTTCTTTACTCAGAGAGTAGTTAGGGCGTGGAATGCCCTGCCTGCAACAGTAATGGACTCGCCAACACTAAGGGCATTCAAATGGTCATTGGATAGACATATGGACGATAAGGGAATAGTGTAGATGGGCTTTAGAGTGGTTTCACAGGTCGGCGCAACATCGAGGGCCGAAGGGCCTGTACTGCGCTGTAATGTTCTATGTTCTATATTCTATGATACGAGATGCCTGCACCCACAATGGAGCCAATCAGGCTGAGAGTGCAGAATATGGGCAGCACAAGTGGAGAGCACTGTGGCTTCACAGCGCCAGTTGTCCCAGGTTTGATTCCCCGCTGGGTCACTGTCTGTGCAGAGTCTGCACGTTCTCCCCGTGTCTGCATGGGTTTCCTCCGGGTGCTCCAGTTTCCTCCCACAGTCCAAAGATGTGCAGGTTAGGTGGATTGGCCATGATAAATTGCCCTGAGTGACCAAAAAGGCCATGATAAATTGCCCTTAGTGACCAAAAAGGTTAGGAGGAGTTATTGGGTTACTGGGATAGAGTGGAAGTAAGGGCTTAAGTGGGTCGGTGCAGACTCGATGGGCCGAACGGCCTCCTTCTGCACTGTATGTTCTATGTTCTATGATATGGGCTGGATATTTGTGCCCTGTCCCCTGTCAGCAAAAACTGCCATGGGAATGGAGTGGGAATCCCAGAATCCTGCGTGTCATTTTAAGTGCCTCCGGAGTTGATTGCACAAAAAAATCCAGGCTGTAAGTATGTATCATGCCATATGAAATTAAAACACTATCAAAATTCAGAGTCACAGCAAGTCATGTTTGAGCATAACCGTAAAAAAAACTAATTATCTTTATATAAGTGCGGTAATGTATACCTTGAGACGACAACACAGTATATCCGATAGATTTTTCTAATTCCATTGCTCTCTTATGAGTTTTCTCAGTGTCCTTATCAGTTTGCTCACCATCTGCTGAAACTTTTGTTGTCTAATTTTAATGTAAAAATAGTTCAGTTAAAATGATTTAGCCAACATAGGAAACATAATAATTAGAAGCAAAGATGCTTTAGTTTACTTTTAAACTCTTGAAAATATTACAACAGTAATTTTAGCTCTATTACTATACATTTATTTTTTGCTTTTATTTATTAAAGGTATTTTGTCATTTATAATAGAATGTTTACTAATGCAACAAATAAACATTTATTGATTATATAAATGTTTTATTAAAAAAGGCGAAAACATTAAAGCTCTAAATCAATGATAGGAAACCTCGGCTAGTGAATGGGCCACATGAGTGACCCTCCTTCATCTCAGTGGATCACAAGATTGAAATTCGGTACGTTCACTAACCATGACGCTATGAATAAGATTAAATACATTTAATACATGCCAAATATTTCATAACAAGTTAGACAAAATGATTAATCATTTATGTATTAATAGACCTGTAATCAACTTCAAATGGTAAAAACAAACAAAATATTTACACTTTAGATAGAGAGGGAGCACATTTAGATTTATTGTCATGTGTACCGAGTATAGTGAAAAATATTGTTCTGCATACAGTCTAGACAGGTCGTTCCATAAATGAAAAACATAGGACATACGATAAATACAAAATGTAAATACAAATACATCAGGTGAAGCATACAGGGTGTTGTGCTACAGCAATAGAGAAGATGCGTAGAGAAATCAGTTCAGTCCTTAAGAGGGTCATTCAGGAGTCTGGTAACCGTCGGGAAGAAGCTGTTTTTGAATCTGTCGTGCATGTTCTGGCTCTCAGTCTATGTTGTGTGCAATGAACCTGCACCTCACTTCACTTGACCTTGCTTTATGTGCATATCACTTCAGTCATATCGGTAGGAAAAAGAACTACAAAAATGAAAATCAGCAGAATGAGACAATCCTGCACATGGGTAACAGTCAACAAAATGTCTTGTAGGCCATTCTCAGAACCCAGATGGGTCGCATGTGGCCCCTAAGTCCTTTCAATGTTGCCGTCAGGTGTTGCGAAACAGAAATTTTAAGCATTCATTCATATTTTGATGTTAATTCCGCATCACTGTATCTGTCCCTTACCCTGTTCAGTAACTCATCCATCTCTGTGATTAAGGTATCCAAGTTACTATCAGCCAGCTGTAGAAGTCTTTCTGGTGCTCGCTGAGGTGACATTAGGTACTGCAGATATATGAACAAATGCATTAATTACAAGAGGCATTCAGAGTAAGCACATATGAAAGATTAATGAACACTGTATTTTCCACAGTTGAACTCGCATTTACTGCACAACACACCAAAGTTATCAAACGTAAAGCTTTATGCCAGCTATGATGAATAGCATAATCTTTTATACATTGTAGTGGCATAATCCAAGAAAAATAACATGGAAACTCAACCAAACTATAAATATTATCCTCAGACTTCAATGCAAACGGGAATCAGGAGAGAGATAGCTGAATCTGTTATACATTAACATTCAGAGACAAAATCACACCAATGACTTCCATGAGAAATGCAATAGTACTGCAGCAGCTCATTTAAGGCTGTTTGCTGATTTCAGGAAAGTCTGCCTTTTCTAACACAATGATACCCAGAAAAAGTGGGAAGACTGGCCATTCACTAAAGAACACTGAGATGTAGGAGAAGGTGCAACAGAGGAATGTGGAAAATTGGCAGTTAATGAGAAGTATGTGCAGTAGATTGCTAAGTGTATAAAAGTCATTTCCAGGCATCGCAGCGAGATAGGTTTTTCTTTCAAATTCTTAAATTCACTCAGTGGTCAGTATACAGCATATTTGCCCAAGAGTAATACCGCCTTGTATTGGCTTGCTTTTGTATGAGCAGCAATTTGTTGCATTCCTCACGTTAACACAAATCCCCTCTCTCTGTGCATGGAACTATATAGCTGGGATCAGGGAAGAGAAAAAGCTAGCTGATTGTGCGAGCACCCACCAAGCACTCCATAGTGCATAGGCAGCATGGTAGCATTGTGGATAGCTTCACAGCTCCAGGGTCCCAGGTTCGATTCCGGCTTGGGTTACTATCTGTGTAGAGTCTGCACATCATCCCCGTGTGTGCGTGGGTTTCCTCCGGGTGCTCCGGTTTCCTCCCACAGTCTAAAGATGTGCAGGTTAGGTGGATTGGCCATGATAAATTGCCCTTAGTGTTCAAAATTGCCCTTAGTGTTGGGTGGGGTTACTGGGTTATGGGGATATCCAGCATATGGATATTAAAGCAATAAAGCCTTTCCTATTCATATGCCAGTGTTTTACTTTTAGGGGCCTTGGTAATAATATGTATGTCAATAAATTGGGCAAGATGTGCATCATTAATAAGGCTTCATACTTTAAAATGCCATTTGGCAAAAGTGCTGTTGCCTCTTTTGTGGCAAAAGCAAGAAAATGAGTGCTCTAGCAAACAAAACATCTGTGGCTTGTTTGATGTGGTGGTGGACTGAATTCTGATTAGAGTGGCAAAAGCAAGAAAATGAGTGCACTAGCAAACAAAATATCTGTGGCCTGTTTGATGTGGTGGTGGACTGAATTCTGATTAAAGTGGCAATGTCACCAGTGGTGGCTGGAGAGAATCCTCGGAGTTTAAAAGTCGAATGCAATGTTAACCCACATAGCAATAAGCAGAGTTGTCTCTATGCAGGTATGGCATCTATATTTTGGCGGGATTCTCTCATGGCAGATTGGTGGAAGCCCCCCAAAAAAGATGCAATTTGTTAAATAGCATAATAGTATACTCTGTTTCTCTGGCGTTCTGTCAATTTCCCATCGAAGTAGCAACAGGTGATTGGGGAAATACCTTGAAAATTGTCCATCGGTCAGACTTCTATAGGTGGCAAAACTGTGTCAGGTGAGGGCATGTCTTCACAGACATGACAAAAGAGATATGTCAGGGCTAAAATACAGAGTCTGGGCCAAAATGCTGAGGATATCAGATTGCTGAGGCACAGGTTTATGTGCCTTTTCTATCCTTTGCCTGAGTTTCTCTTTCTTTTCCAGATTGATGACAGTTATTGGAAAGGCTCTGTGAGATGTTCATTTTTGGCAATCTGGATAGAACTGAAGTTACAAGCTTGTGGATGAAACAATATTGTAGATAGAAGTTTGTGCAAGAAAAGCCAAATGTTACAAAAACTAGTGGAAACAGTGGGCAAAAAAACCTACTGCACAATCAATAACTTAGAAATAAACATATAAATTACTTCCAGCAGCAGAAAGCAGTATTCTAAAAACCACACAGTCCTAATTTTAAGTTCATTAGGTGAAGCCTTCAACTGCCCAAAATAAACTGATGAGCAAAACACCTAGAATTAAATTATGAGAAAGTATCAGGAATTTATTGTGGTGTGCAACTTAAAGCAATTTACATTAATATCTGTGCTATGACAACAATCAGATGTAGAAATAACTAAGACTTAACTACCCATATCCTATCTTGCATCATCCAACATTTCTGTCCTCACAAATCCACAGTAGCTTCCCATTACCTCATCTTTCCAAATTCCCGTCCCTGTGTTTAAATGCAGCTTGGACTGGTTGGGCTGAATGCCTGTTTATGTGCTGGATATCTGACGTATGTTCTATGTAAAACTTTTCATAACCTCACCTCACACTATTTCTGTAAAGTCTTCCAGCCCTGTGGCCCATGTTCAAAATATCTCTGTTCCACTTGACTCAGGGGTCTTGTATATCTCCTCTTCCCCTCACTCCACCATTTTCAGTGCTACCTTTAGTTACTTAGGTCCCATACTCTGAAATTACTTCCCTAAATTGATTTGCCTCTTTCCCCCATTAACATCCTCCTTAAAACCTACCTCGTTGACCAAATATTTGGACACCCTTATTATTATCTTCTCCTTTGGCTCAACGTGCATTTTATTAGCTGATGTGCAGTGGGATGTTTGCCTCATGTTAAATGTGTTCTATGAATACATGCTATTGTTAATGATTCATATTTGACCTGGTCTTTATACGTGTTTTGTCAGCTTACCATACAGGAGGTTGAAGAAGTCCACTGCGAATATTTATTTCAAATGACAAGTGGATACTATTGTTACACCTTGGGTTGTGCTATTGTGCGGTTAGATATTAGGCATAAAATGCTTAGATTGGTTATGGAAGTGACCAGAACTGTTATGCCTGAGAAAATGTGCAATGCAAGACCTTTAAATTGTAACAGTGTATGTAAATTACCCTTGGCAAAAGTTAAAGTAATCTTTATTGTCACAAGTAGGCTTACATTAACAGTGCAATGAAGTTCCTGTGAAAAGCCCCTAGTCGCCACATTCCGGCAACTGTTCGGGTACACAGAGGGTGAATTCAGAATGTCCAAATGACCTAAAAGCACATCTTTCGGGACTTGTGGGAAGAAACCGGAGCGCCCGGAGGAAACCCACGCAGACACAGGGAGAACACAGACTCCACACAGACAGTGACCCAAGCAGGGAATCGAACCTGGGGCCCTGGTGCTGTGAAGCAACAGTGCTAACCACTGTGCTACCATGCTGCTATTTTACTATTTTACAATTGGAGCAATTTTTTAAAATGAGGTTTCCGGTAAATAGTCTGAATTGTCAACAGCACATCTTGGAAAACTAAACCACACTTTGTTCTCGATTTTTAGATCATTATGGTGAAAAGGTTGTGGACAGTGCCCAAATGAATTCTTATTGTTTTCAGTAAGATCAGTGCTAATCGATTAAGGAGCACACTGTAGTGCTGGAGAGAGAGGATGTTCCAGAGGGGTCAAGGACAGTATCTATTTGGTGGGAGCAAAAGAACAAAAAAGTTGCAAACACAAAAAGTTGTACTTTCATTGCTCGCTGTAGCCTGTGGGCCAATAACTAGTGGGGAAGACATCAAGGAACAAATTTGCAAGAAAATTACAGACAGCTGCAAAAATTCTAGAGTGGTTATAATGAGGGACGTTTGTTATTCAAATTTCTCCTGGGGTAGAAGTAATGTAAAGGGCAAAGAGGGGAAACAGTTCCCAGAGGATGCTCAGAAAAACGTTCAACAGCAGTATGTTTCCAGTCCAATAGGTGGAGGCAGTGCAAGGGTACTTGGGAATGAGGTGAGCCAAATGGACCAAAGGTCACGAGGAGAACATTTAGAGGACAGTGATCATTGTGTCATAAGGTTTAGGTTGGCTATGGAAAAGGACAAAGAACAACCCAGAGCGAGCATAATTTACTGGAGGAAAGCGAATGGATCTGGACATTTTGAGAAGATAATAATTGGCAGGAAAAACTGAAACTGAACAATGGACTCTAAAGAAGAGATAGTTAGGATACAGTCAAGATATATTTCCATGAAGGTAAAGGTAAGGTAAACAAATCCAGAGCTCCCTGGATGACAAAAGAGATAGAGGTTACGATGAAGGCGAGAAAGTGTGTTTATGACATTTGTCAGGTGGATAATACAATGGAGAACCAAGCTGAAAATAGAAGCTTCAAAGGGGAAGTGATAAAGCAAATGAAATAAGAGAAGCAAAGAGAATATGAAAAGGGACCATCAATGAACATAAAAGGAATCCCCAAGTTTTCTATAGGCATATTAACAGGAAGAGGGTGGTAAAAGAAGGAGTGGGATCGATTAGAGACCAAAAATGGCAGCATGGAGGCAGAGGGCATAGCTGAGCTATTAAATGACTACTTTGCCAAGGAAGATTATTCTGCCTAGATCATGATGAAAGACAAGATAGTCTAGACATTCAAAGGGTTTAAAATTGATACGGAGCTGGTACTGTTAGGCTGCCTGTACTTGATAAGTTAATGAGGCACCAGGACCGAGTGAGATGTATCCAAGGATACTGACGGAAGTGAGAGCGGAAAATACAGAGTCACTAGTCATCATTTTCCAGTCTTTCTTACACTCAGATGTGTTGCCAGGGACTAGAGAGTTTCAAATGTTGCACCCTTTCTCAAAAAAGATAAGCCTAGAAACTATAGGCCAGTCAGATAAAATTCAGTGATGGGCAAGCTTAGGAAAGAATACTTTGGGACAAAATTAAAAACCACTTGGGCAAATGTGGATTAATTAAAGAAAGCCAGCTCCGGGTGGTTAGGGGAAATTGTGTTTAATCAACTTGCTGGAGTTTCTTTTTTTTTTAATAAACAATTTTATTGAGGTATTTTTGGCATATAAAACAGCAACATTATAACGTAGTGTACAAAAAGCAAATAAGATATAATGCAAGCATCGGCTCCCCTCTCGCAAGAACCGCCATAAGCAACCCTCTACTCTACGCTCCCTAACCTCCCCTCCACTCCCCTGCTGACGATTAATTCTCCGTGAAGAAGTCAACGAATGGCTGCCACCTCCGGGCAAACCCTGACAGCAATCCTCTCAAGGCGAACTTAATTTTCCCCAGCCCGAGAAAGCTCACCATGTCCGAAAGCCATACTTCAGACTTCAGGGGCTTTGAGTCCCTCCATGCCAACAGTATTTGTCGCCGGGTTACCAGGGAAGCAAAGGCCAAGACATTGGCCTCTTTCTCCTCCTGGACTCCCGGGTCCTCCGAAACCCCAAAAATTGCCACCTCAGGACTCATTGCTACCCTAGTTTTCAATACCTGGGACATGACGTCCACGAATCCCTGCCAGTACTCCTTAGTTTAGGACACACCCAGAACATGTGTACATGGTTCGCTGGTCCTCCGGCACATCTAGCACATTTGTCTTCCAGCCCAAAGAATTTGCTCCTCCGGGCCACCGTCCTGTGGGCCCGATGTCTGACCTTGAACTGGATCAGACTGAGCCTTGCGCTTGTTGCGGTCGTGTTTACTCTACTCAAAGCGTCTGCCCATATGCCGTCCTTTATCTACCCCCCCCCCCCCCCCCCAACCCCCCCCCCCCCCCCCCCCCGAGCTCCTCCTCCCACTTAAGCTTCAGTTCTTCGGTCTGTGCCTCCTCTGCTCCTATTAGTTCTTTATAAATGTCGGAGACTCTCCCCTCTCCCACCTCTCCTCTGGAAACTACCCTGTCCTGGATCCCCCTTTGTGGGAGGCGTGGGAAGGCTGGTACCAATCTGCGTACAAAATCCCACACCTGCAAGTACCTGAAATCATTCCCTCTCGCTAGCCCGAACTTCTCCTCCAACACCCTCATGCCCGGGAAGCTCCCTTCCAGGAACAGATCCCCCATCCTCGCAATCCCCGCCCTCTGCCCTAATTGGAACCCACCGTCCATATTCCCCGGGGCAAATCGGTGGTTACCGTAGATTGGGGACCAAACCGATGCTCTCACCTACCCTATATGCCTCCTCCACTGGCCCCAGATCCGTAGAGCCGCCACCACTATAGGGCCAAACTGGTGTCCCTGCACGAAGCAGCCTTCATCCGCTCCCAAACCGACCCCGTGCCCACCATCCATTTCCTTACCATGGCTCTGTTAGCTGCCCAGTAGTAGTTGTTAAAGTTCGGCAACGCCAGCCCCCCATCCCCTAGGTTCCTCTTGAGAATCGCCTTCCTCACCCGTGAAGATTTTCCCGCCCAAACAAATCCCAGGACAATTTTATCAAGCCTCTTAAAGAAGGACCGCGGAATGAAAATGGGGAGACACTGAAATATGAACAAGAATCTCGGAAGAATCGACATCTTCACCGTCTGCACTCTCCCCACCAATGACAGCGGGAGCGCATCCCATCTCCGGAACCCGTCCCTCGCTTGCTCCATCAACCGGGACAATTTAGCTTATGCAACTTACCCCAGTCTCGCGCTACTTGTATCCCTAAATATCTGAAGCTTTCTCCTACCAGCCTGAACGGCAGCCCCCTCAGCTTACTCTCCTGACCTCTCGCCTGCACTACCCACATCTCGCTCTTTGCCATGTTCAATTTATATCCTGTGAACCGACCAAACTCCCTCAGGGTTTCCATGATTCCGTCCATCCCCGCCATTGGGAGTGACACATATAACAGCAGGTCATCAGCGCATAGCGAGACTTTATGTTCCACTCCCTCCCGGGCCAGCCCTTTCCAGTCCCTTGAAGCTCTCAGAACAATTGCCAGTGGCTCTATAGCCAGCAAAACAGCAGTGGGGAGAGGGGGCATCCCTGTCCACTCCCTCGGTGCAGTCGGAAGTAGTCAGATGTCGTCCTGCTCATTCCCTGGGGCCTGATTTAGCAGCCTAACCCAGTCAATGAATCCCAACCGGAACCCAAAACGTCCCAGCACTTCCCATAAACAGTCCCACTCAACCCGGTCGAAAGCCTTTTCAGTATCCATTGCTACCACTACCTCTGCCTCCCTGCTCTCCGGGGGCATCATAATCTCATTGAGCAGCCTCCTTAGATTGGTCACCAGTTGCCTGCCCTTTACGAACCCGGTTTGGTCCTCCGCAATCACGTGTGGTACACAGTCCTCAATTCTAGGCACCAAGATCTTGGCCAGTAACTTAGCATCTGCGTTAATCAAAGAGATCTGCCTAGAGGACTCATATGCCTCTGGGTCTTTATCTTGTTTCAGTATAAGCGAGATAGTGGCCTGCGACATCGTCGGGTATAAGACCTCTCTGCTTCTTGCCTCGTTGAACACCCTGACGAGCACCGGCCCCACTATCTCGGAGAACGTTTCATAAAACTCCACCGGGTATCCGTCCGGCCCTGGGGTTTTACCCGACTGCATGACCTTCAGGCCCCCCAGTATTTCTTCGGTCCTGATCGGGGCCCCCAGCCCGTCTACCAACCAGTCCGTCCGGAAGGTCAGTCCGTCCAAAAAGCGCCTCATCCCCACCGGTCCCGTGGGGGGTTCCGAGGTGTACAGCTTGCTATAGAAGTCCCTAAACACCTTGTTCAGTCCTACCGGGTCCCTCACCAGGTTTCCTTCCCCGTCGACTACCTTTCCTATTTCCCTAGCCGCTTCTCTCTTTCTTAGTTGTTGTGCAAGCATTCTGCTGGCCTTCTCCCCATGCTCGTATATTGCACCCTTTGCCCTCCTAAGCTGCCCTACGGCCTTCCCTGTAGCCAACACCCCAAACTCGGTCTGCAGCCTCTGTCGTTTCCTAAGTAACTCTGGCCTCGGGGACTCCGCATAGCTCCTGTCCGTCCGTAAAATTTCCTTAACCAGTCGGTCTGTTTCTGCCCTGTCTGTCCTGTCCCTATGGGCTCGGATTGAAATCAGCTCCCCTCTCACCACTGCCTTCAATGCCTCCCAGAGCACCGCTGCTGAGACTTCTCCAGTATCATTTACCTGCAGGTAATTATGCATGCATTTCCTCAGCCTCTCACGCACCGTCTCATCCGCCAGCAGCCCAACTTCCAGCCTCCATTGTGGGCGCTGAAAGCTATCTTAGTGAATCTGCAGATCAAACCAGTGCGGAGCATGGTCCGAGATGGTAATTGCCGAATATTCTGCACCCGTCAACCCTGTCAGCAAGTCCCTGCTCATGATAAAGAAATCGATTTGGGAATACACCTTGTGGACGTGAGAATAGAACGAAAACTCCTTCGCCGACGGCCGACTAAATCTCCATGGGTCAGCTCCCCCCATTTGCTTCATGAACCCTCTCAGTTCCTTTGCCATCGCTGGCACCCTACCTGTTTTTGAACACGACCGATCCAGGCCAGGATCAAGAACTGTGTTAAAGTCCCCACCCATGATCAGTTTGTGTGAGTCCAAATCAGGGATCTTCCCCAGCAACCTCTTAACAAAATCTACGTCATCCCAATTAGGGGAATATACGTTGACCAGGACTACTATCACCCCCTCGAGCTTCCCCTAACCATAACAAATCTGCCACCCCCCTCCACAACTGTGCCCTCCACCTCAAATTTGACCCGCTTGTTGATCAAGATCGCAAACCTCTGGTCTTAGTGTCGAGCCCCGAATGGAAGACCTGACTAATCCAGCCCTTCCTTAATCTGACCTGGTCAGCCACTTTCAGACGAGTCTCCTGTAACATGACTACGTCCGCCTTCAAAACCTGCAAATGCGCGAACACACGCGTCCTCTTGACTGGCCCGTTTTGCCCTCTAACATTCCAGGTGATCAGCCTCGTTGGGGGGCACCTACCTCCCCCCCCCCTTTGCCGATCAGTCATCTCCTTTCTTTGGCCAGCCCCCAAGCCATGTGTCACGCTTCCTCTGGCCCGCCTCCTGACCGCCTCCACCCCTGACCTCCTCACTGTTACCATGCCCAATTTCCAACATCGTCAGCAGACCTACACCCCCCTCCCCCTCCAGCAACACCACCCTAAAACCTAACCCCTGACATAAACTAGCTAAATGAACACCCCCCACCTGGCTTCCGTTGACTAGCCCACCCAGCTAGCCTGGTGGCTCCCAACTCTGGCGCCAGCGAGTCTCTCACCTATTATTTCCTGGCTCCCCTCCCCCCGGCCCATCCACACGACTTCCCCAAATCAGCCCTGCTTGCACAAATACTCTAAACAGGATAGAGACAGCCCCAACAATAGTGCAATTTAAGTCATACAAAACAAAATAGCAGGCACTGTCAACCATTCCTATCTGACTGTAGAAAGAGATCGCAAAAATTCCCAGAAACCGCCCCCCCCATATCCGGCCCATTCTAACTATTATCTTTCTCTAACAAAACTCAAACACAAAAGTGAAAAAGAGACATGAAGAGAAAAAAGACAAAAAACACATAAAAACCAAGATACAAAAGCATGAAAAAACATGCAGGCATCTCTCAGAAACAAGAGAAAAAGAATGAAAAGTTCCAACACGAGTCCAAGAGTCCTCAGCTCGGGACCAGCCCTTGCCTCTTTGCAAAGTCCATCACCTCCTCGGGTTCCTCGAAATAATGGTGCTAGCCCTTATGCGTAACCCACAGTCGAGCCGGATAGAGCAGCCCAAATTTCACCTGCTTCTTAGATAAAATCTCTTTAACTTGCCTGTAGCCTGCCCTCCTTCTGGCACTTGCTGAAGTTTCTTGAGGTAACAGAGAGGTTTTAAAAAAAATTCATTTATGAGATGTGGGTGTCGCTAGTTGGCCAGCATTTATTGCCCATCCCTAGTTGCCCTTCAGAAGGTGGTGGTGAATTGACTTCTTGAACCACTGCACCCACAGTGCTATTAGGGAGAGAATTTCAGGATTTTGCCCCAGTGACAGTGAAGGAACAGCGATATATTTCCAAGTCAGGGTGGTGAGTGACTTGGAGGGGAAGAATCTCCAGGTGTCGGGTTTTCCAGGTATCTGCTGCTCTTGTCCTTCTAGATGGTAGTGATCATGGGTTTGGAAGGTGCTGTCTGAGGAACGGTGGTGAGTTACTGCAATGCATCTTGTAGATGGTACACATGAATGTCACTGTTCGTCGGTGGTGGGTGGTTTGAACATTTGTGGAAGGGGGGGCAATCAAGCGGGCTGCTTTGTCCTGGATGGTGTCGAGCTTCTTGAGTGTTGTTGGAGTTGCACTCATCCAGGCAAGTGGAGAGTTTGATGAGAGCAATGCTGTTGATATGTTGCATGTAGACTTCTAATTGGAATTTGATTAGTGTTGCATAACAGACATGTGAGCCAAGTTATAGCTCATGGAATAAAAGGGACAGTAGCAAGCTGAGCGACTAGAAATCGAGAGTAGTGGTTAATGGCTTTCCGGACTGGAGAAGATTTATGATAGAGTTCCGTAGTGATCAGTTTTGGGACTCTTGATCTTACTGACATATATTAACAACTTAGACCTTAGGATACAGGGCACAATTTCAAAATTTGCTGATAATACAAAGCTTGGGGGCATTCTGAATTGTGAGGAGAATATTGCAGACCGTCAAAAGGGTGTATATAAGTTGGTTGAATGTGCAGAGAAATAGCAGATGAAATTCAATGCAGAAAAATGTGAAGTAATTGATTTAGGTAGTGCTATGCATCTGGGAATACAATCTTGCTGGTTCACGTCACATCTGAGTAATGATGTTAGTAGAGTGTTTGCGTGGGCTTTGAGCAGATCATCATCTTGATTGTATGAGCAACACCCTTAAGAAACCTCTCATCGTGTTTTACAAGAATCTAGAATGTGGACATCACCATAAGACCATAAGACATAGGAGCGGAAGTAAGGCCATTCGGCCCATCGAGTCCACTCCACCATTCAATCATGGCTGATTTCAACTCCATTTACCCGCTCTCTCTCCATAGCCCTTAATTCCTCGAGAAAACCTTTTTTTTGCAGAACAAAGAATATAATAGGAGAGAAAACTGCTGACGAAGATTGTGGCAGAAAAATTGTTGGAAAAAAGATTTTCGTTGACAAATTGTGGGTTAATTGTGGATTGTGGATTAGCATTGTGGATAGCACAAATGCTTCACAGCTCCAGGGTCCCAGGTTCGATTCCGGCTTGGGTCACTGTCTGTGCGGAGTCTGCACATCCTCCCCGTGTGTGCGTGGGTTTCCTCCGGGTGCTCCGGTTTCCTCCCACAGTCCAAAGATGTGCGGGTTAGGTGGATTGGCCATGCTAAATTGCCCATAGTGTCCAAAATTGCCCTTAGTGTAGGGTGGGGTTACTGGGTTATGGGGATAGGGTGGAGGTGTGGACCTTGGGTAGGGTGCTCTTTCCAAGAGCCGGTGCAGACTCGATGGGCCGAATGGCCTCCTTCTGCACTGTAAATTCTATGATAATGGAAGATTCTCTGGACAGACTTGCACTCAAACAGATGTCAGGCGAAGCACTCACACCGATGTGAAGATTAAACAAAGATTTTCGACAGCAACTGTGAATAAGAAAACCAACAGCTAGGAAGACTTGCTTGTGTTATAGTGAGTTGGGTCTGGGCTGCAGGAAATGCACATGTGGCAAAGCTACATCGGCTGTTGGGAATTGGGATTTGAAGTCTGCCAACTCTGCATGGGCCACTATATGGGAGAACCTTTGAAATATACTCAGACAAAAAGGGGAAAGACTTCCCAGTTGCTTGTTCAAGGGATTGTTTGTGCCAAACCTTCGAACACAGTCAGAAGGGAGGAAGCGTAGACCCTCGGAGACGGAATCAAAAAATGGTGAGAAAAATGGGTTCCATGGATGCTTTTGATGAGGATTATGAAACATTGAATTCATATGAAGAAAAGTTCCAATTATTTTTAACAGCTAATCAGATACTGGAGGACTCAAAGGTCTCAACATTTCTCAGCTTAGTTAACGGTAAAACATTTATGCTGCTGTTCCAGAATCTTGTTTACCTAACAAAATCAGGGGACACAAGTCCTTCAGTGAATTAATGAAAGGTTTAGAGGTACATTTCTCTCCTAAACCATGATTGATTGCAGAAAGGCTCCAATTCCACAACTATAGTCAGGAAGAAGATGAAACCATTTTACAGTCTGTAGCGCCTTTAAGAAGATTAGCTGTTGTGAATTTGGTACAACACTTGACGATACTCTTCAAGACAGGCTGGTTTGTGGACTACACAGTGAAACTATTCAGAGGAAGCTGCTTATTGTAAATAATTTAACACTGAAAGCTGCTGTAGAAGGGGGCTGTTATAACCTGCCTGCTTACCATTGGCTGGGGACTAATGACAATCCCACAATCCTGTGGGAGTATGAGCTTCCCCAATGAGGGGGGCGGAGAAACCATTAGTAAACTCCTAGTATAAATACAGCTGGCCAGGTTAGGAACCAGCAGGAAGGAGTGTGCAGCAAGGGAAGTTGTTGCTGCTGTTATTTATATATGTTATTGTAAATAAATGTTATTACTTTGTATCCTTAAACTCGTGCTGGATTCTTCGTGGCCCTTACAAAACTGGCGACGAAGATGGGATAAGCCAATACCGCCCATTGCTTCCGCACGGATCCAGCGCTGGGCTTTGTTGCTTGCTGCATATGAGTATTCTCTGGAGCACAAACCAGGAACGCAGATAGCAAATGCCGACGCACTGAGCCGATTGCCTTTATCGAGCAGCCCCATGTCGACCCCCACGCCCGGTGAGGTGGTTGCAACCCTACATTTTATGGACACCTTGCCTGTCACGGCATCACAGATCCGTGAGTGGACCCAGACAGAGCCAGTCCTGTCAAAGGTTCGGCACATAGTCCTGTACGGTGGGCAGCATAGACAGCTCCCAGGCGAGTTGCGGGCATTTTCCTCCAAGCTGTCAGAATTCAGCGTGGAAGACGGCATCCTCTTGTGGGGGGCGCGTGTGATTGTCCCGGAAAAAGGCCAGGAGCTGATACTAAGAGACTTGCACAATGGGCATCTAGGTGTGACCAAAATGACAATGTTGGCCCGGAGTTATGTCTGGTGGCCAGGCCTCGGCACCGACATTGAGAAGGTGGCCCAAAACTGCTCCATTTGCCAGGTGCATCAGAAGCTTCCGCCGGCCGCGCCCCTACATCACTGGGAATGGCCAGGGCGGCCTTGGGCACGCTTGCATGCAGATTTCGCAGGCCCTTTTCAAGGATCCATGTTCCTTCTATTAATCGACGCCCAGTCTAAATGGCTAGAGGTGCATAAGATGCAGGGGACAACGTCCTGCGCAACAATTGAAAAGATGCGTTTGTCCTTTAGCACGCATGGCCTCCCCGAGGTGCTGGTCACGGATAATGGCACTCCATTCACGAGTGAGGAGTTTGTGAGGTTTATGAAGATGAACGGCATACGCCATATCCGCACTGCCCCTTACCACCCGGCTTCAAATGGGTTGGCAGAGCGCGCAGTGCAGACATTCAAAAGAGGACTAAAGAAGCAGTCTTCCGGATCAATGGACACGAGACTGGCTCGCTTTTTGTTTACGTATAGGACCACCCCCCATACGGTGACTGGGGTAGCTCCCGCAGAACTCCTAATGGGCCAGAGACTTCGCACCCGCCTTAGTATGGTTTTCCCGGACATTGGCGCAAAAGTACGCCGCACACAAGAACGGCAGGGACAAGGATTTTCTCGGCATCGGCCGATTCGGCAGATTGCGCCCGGTGACCCAGTGTTCGTTCGGAATTTTGCTGGTGGTGCCCAGTGGGTTCCTGGCGTAATCTTTCGCCAATCGGGCCCTATATCTTACCAGGTGCAAGCCCAGGGTCGTCTCCAGCGCAAACATGTAGAACACGTTCGGTCCAGAAGACTATCCCCTCAAAAGATTCCCCGCCCCCGGAGCTAATTTCTACAGCCGCAGAGACCAGAGACAAGGGAAGGTAGTCCTCACAATCTTCCACTGGTGCCTCACTCAAAGCCTGCGCAGGTCGTTACAGAACCGAATGGAGATAGAGATGCTGACATGACGGAGGCAGCAGACTCTGACTCCGAGATGGAGACACAGGACGCATCAGAGGGGGAATCCTCGGGTCCACGGGCCGTGGATGTACAACCGTTACACTGTTCATCACGGAAGCGCCGGTCTCCGTCTCGTTACACGTCGCCTGATTCAGCGCCGCGTGCAAATGGTGTCCGGCCTGCGGCAAAACGAGTCCGACGCCCTCCTTCGCCAGAGTCTTCGGTGGATTCCTTGGACTTTGGGGGGGAGGGATGTTATAACCTGCCTGCTTACCATTGGCTGGGGACTAATGACAATCCCACAATCCTGTGGGAGTATGAGTTTCCCCAATGAGGGGGGCGGAGAAACCATTAGTAAACTCCAAGTATAAATACAGCTGGCCAGTTTAGGAACCAGCAGGAAGGAGTGTGCAGCAAGGGAAGTTGCTGCTGCTGCTGTTATATATATATATATATGTTATTGTAAATAAATGTTATTGCTTTGTATCCTTAAACTCGTGCTGGATTCTTCATGGCCCTTACAAAAGGAGCACAGTAGTACAGACGTTATCACGGTTGCTTCACAGCTCCAGGGTTCCAAGTTCGATTGCCGGCTTGGGTCACTGTCTGTGCGGAGTTAGCACTTTCTCCTCATGTCTGCGTGGGTTTCCTTCGGGTGCTCCGGTATTCTCCCATAATCCAAAGATGTGCAGGTTAGATGGATTGGCCATGCTAAATTGCCCTTAGTGTCCAAAAAGGTTGGGTTGGGTTAAGGGGATAGGGTTGAGGTATGGGCTTAGGTAGGGTGCTCTTTCCAAGGGCCAATGCAGACTTGATGGGCTGAATGGCCTCCTTCTGCACTGTAGGTTCTAGGAGTATAAGTTTCCACATCTATGGAGCTTGCAATGAGAGAAGGTTCACAGCTAGGGGCTGGAGTGAAGATCCACAAAACGGACACCTCAAGGAACAGGGCTGCAAAATTGCAAGCATGTCACCATTGTATAGAGGTTGGACACTCAGTGGAGGAATGCTGGAGTAAATTGAATGCATTCAAGAACTGTGACAAGAAGGGACATATTGCCAAGGCATGTTGGGCTCAGAAAGCATCTTCGACACTAACTAAGTGCAAGAAGAAGAACACAAGTAAACAATCTAGTTAAGTCTACAAATTAGTGGATGAAGCTCAAGATCACTCAAAGAACAGTGAAACCGATCTACTGCAAGTGCTAAAGCCAGGTGTTTTGTCAACACAGAACAATCAACATGTTTTTGGGCATATCCAAAACCTGAAGATCATGAAATTAAAATACAAGCGGATACAGGCTCAGCAGACCTGCTAATACCTGAGACAATTCATCACCAAAGGCTGAGGCATCCTATAGCAGGTAGGACGAGCATGGAGACAATAATAAAATAAAGGGAGTGCAGGAGCAGACGGACTTGTCTGTACGTGTGTATACGTCATTGAAGGTGCTGGATAGGTTGGGAGAAGAATTAATACGGCATCCAGTATCCTTTATTAATAGGGGAAGAGGGTACAAGAGAAAGGAGGTAATGCTAAACTTGTATAAAACACTGGATGCCACACTTTAGGAAGGATGCGGAGGCATCAGAGAAGATGCAGATAAGATTTGTGAGAATGGTTTCAGGTGTGTGAAAACAGGTATGCAAATAGGTTGGAGAAATTGGGACTGTTTTCCTTGGTGAAGAGAAGGTTAAGAGGTGATTTGACAGAGGTGTTCAAAATTCTGAGGGTTCCAGACAGAGTAGATGGAGAAACAATGTTCCCACTGGTGGAAGGATCGAGAATGAGAGGGCACAGATTTAAGGTAATTAGCTAAGGTGGTAATGGAGGCATGAAGAGAAACGTTTTCATTCATCGGGTTGTTGTGATCTGAAATGCGCTTCCTGATAAATGCGATGGGGACTGTTTCAATCAAGGCGGAATTAGGAATTAATCGCAAACAAAGGATGTGCAGGGTTGCAGGGAGAAGGTAGGGAAATGACCCTCGGTGAATTTCTCATATGGAAAGCTGGTGCAGATATGATGGGCTGAATGGTCTCCATTTGTGCTATAATAATCCTTTGATTCTGTGATTCAGTTTATATTTCTCCTTCAGTTTTTAATAAATTCACCATCCTGTGAATCCTCTGTCCTACAAAAAGTAAATTGTTGTGAAATTGAAATCATTATTCAGCTCTAAAACTATTCACAATTTGGTTACATAAATAGAAGAAAAATGCTGACTTTTATACTGATGCACTACAATCAAAGTACATTAAACACATTAAATCAATATTTTCAAGACAATTCTTTTCTTTGTCTTAGTTATTCTTTCCCTAATTTAGTTAGCATATCCTGAAAGACTAATTTGAAACAGAAATCTGTACTTGCCTTCAATTCTTGAGATACATTTTCATATCTGTAAAGCACCTTATAAGGAGGAGGGAAGGGTCCTGAGAGATTCAGCCTTGTAATCAGTTGATTAAGGTGTTCAAGGTCATTCAGCAGAAGTCCAGTGCATTCATCATCACAGGCTAATGTAAGATTTATTCAACATCAATACATTAAATTAGAAGCAAACAATATAAAAGTTTAAAGCAATCTATCTTTTCCACATTGATATGTTTATATGTTTACACAACAAAATTTTACTATATTTCAGGAGACAATAAATTATTGCAATAAAGTTTTACAATTAACATAGATCTCATCCTTGAAAATATTTTAATGTACAAGCTAGATATTACAGTTGGTCATTGTCGCAATGTATTTGTATGATATTTTTCAACTCTTATATTAATTCATGCTTTAACTCAGTTAGTTATTTGATTTATTTTATACTGGCCAATGGAGTGTGTAACAATATAGACATGGCAGTGAAACACTTTGTCAATCATATGTTCTATCCTTTCCACATTGTCTGCAGCATAACGCTTCATTCTCATTTCCTCAATGGTCATTTTCTATTCTTCATCCACCAAAATATGATTACAATCAGTACTACAGATGTGTGTGGAGAAAGTAATATGAAAATATTTTTATTAAAAAACCATGGAATAACTAAAGGGTGAGACAGAAGTTTAGCATACCTGACCAGCATTAAGGTTAAATTCATTCTGACTTTTCTTTACTAATCTTCTTGATTTGCTCCCAACCACATTTAATGTTTAGCTTGAAATCATGGCTTCTTGGCTTTGAATTACCTCTCAAAATGTATTCACTCAGATACTTTCAGCATTAAACTTCACCTGCCACTTATCTGCCATTCTCCCATGTCAGTTGAAATCTAATGTAGTGCTCCTGGCAATTTATTTGTTACTCCTCAATAAGACACTTTCCTTGCTTTTTTCCCCTGACTCTTTCTACCTCTATTGGTTACCAGTTCTTCTGTTTCCCTTTCTCCCAAATTGTAGTGTGACGACCGTTCAACACTATGTTCTGTGAACTTTTCTTCCTCCTGAATATATATATGAGAATATTGTGACAATTACTTTTTTTTAAAATTAAAGGGCAACTTAACGTGGCCAATCCACCTATTCTGCACATTTTTGGGTTGTGGGGGTGAGACCCATGCAGACAGAGGGAGTATGTGCAAACTCCACATGGACAACAGTGACCCAGGGCTGGGATCGAACCTGGGTCCTCGGCGCCGTGAGGCAGCAGTGCTAACAACTCCGCCACCATCCCGCCCTCATTGCGACAATTACAAACTTTCTTCATGAATACCATGATGATTCTACAAAAAAGTTATTTTTTTTTCCTTTATATAAACTGAAAACCAAATGTCTGTTATACCAGTCTAGAAATAATTGCTGTTATTGTGGGAACATCATCACATTCCAAGGCTGACAACTGGCACTTGTTAGTGTGAAAATATAAAACTTAAGTTCTATGTTAAAACACAACACACATTTCAAAACAAATCAAAAGGCACAATTTTAAACACATGACCCAAATCAAAAACAAAATTCCATGCATATATTTCTAGTTTGTGTAACCTCTCTCCTGCCTTACTCGACTTTTATCAAAATAATTACATTTCTGTCAAGCCGTATATTCAGAAATGTTAGAAGGGAAATTCAAGATCTCGCAATTATAGTTGATGCTCAAATAGAGTGATTCGTAAAATCGTCATTCTACCTATTTACTCGGACCACCAACTCTTGCTAAACTTGAAAAATGGTCCCATTGCTAAGTTGCAGGATCAGTACATTTAATTTTACATCCAGAAAGTCACATATATTTAAGAAATTTAATTTTGTCACTTAATTTGTAAACATAAAGCTCTCATGCCATCAGCAATTTTCCTACAAATATAGGAAGTGACTGCAGCTTATTAAGAACAAACCACGTAAAGCAAAGGTCAGCCCATTATTTCAAGCATTGACAAGTTTTTTTTTGTGCTTTATCACATACAGATCATTAGTGGCACCAAGAATTGATTGTTCAACTACCCCATGGTTAAAACCTGTCAAAATATATAATTAGCTCTGTTAAGACAGTCTCCACATCTTTCTCTTCAAATTCTGGGCCAAATCCGGAGAGCTTTAGCACATCAGAATTTGATTCTGGGCTGAGAAGGTTTGGATTAGGAGGGGTTATTGGGTTATGGGGATAGGGTGGAAGTGAGGGCTTAAATGGGTCAGTGCAGACTCGATGGGCCGAATGGCCTCCTTCTGCACTGTATGTTCTATGTTCTATGTGGAAGTCAGTGTGCCAAACATAATAATAAAATTTAGATCTCCTTGCGGTGGTGGATTCTTGAAATAATTAAGGGGTTTTGGTATTAAATATATCATTAATTATGGCAGCAAAGGACACATTCACAAAAAGAAGTACTGAACAGTTATAATGAACTGGTAATAGCCAAAAAAGTTTATTTTGTAATAGAATCATAGAATCATAAAAGTTTACAGCATGGAAACAGGCCCTTCGGCCCAACCAGTCCATGCCGCCCAGTTTTTTACCATTAAGCTAGTCCCAGTTGCCCGCACTTGGCCCATAACCCTCTATACCCATCTTACCCATGTAACCATCTAAATGCTTTTTGAAAGACACAATTGTACCCGCTTCTACTACTACCTCTGGCAGCCCATTCCAGACACTCACTACCCTCTGAGTTGAAGAAATGTTGGTGACTAAGTACTTAGTACATACCCCTTACTGCTATTTTAAAAGAAATTAACCACAAATGAGAAGTCTGTCCTTCTTAAGAAAATATATTATTAATAAGGCTTTTCAAAATCCAAAGGGAAGTTAACCACATGCCAATACCTCCAATAACGGATGGAGTAATGCTTGCCAAAGTATTACTGAAGAAATAGAGAAGCTGTTGAAGCTTTTCATCTTGCACTCATCAGGACAGACACAAAATTGCTAAATTTCAAAGGGAACAACAATTTATACTGCATAAGAAAATGGGTGCTGATTGATTGGCAAGCCACGTGTGATTACTCGAGAATCTCCCGTTGCGAATGTACCAGGGAAGTATTGTCCCTCATGCTTTTGATTATTAAAAAAGGTGCAATGTCTGGACATATTCCTTTTGTTTGTAGAGGTCAGTTTCCAGCATATGAATATATGTAGCTTCCAGCAAGTGTAAGTGAATGGCATTGCAAACCCGACTGATTATCTTAAATTGGCTGTTAGTATAATTTCTATCGCACTCGGGATTATGCAGTAACTGCTGCTGAATTAAGGAATCACATGAAATGTTCCGACATTATGGGTGCAATTCACCGGAAATATTTCCAAGTCCAGTTTCGGGCATGTTTGGAGGGGTGTTTCTCAGCGCCTGAAGTGCTGAGAATGACATTGCTGTTCAACGGCACTTAACCATTTCTTTGGGCCATGGGGAGTTGAGGCCACACATAGAAAGATTTCCTGCACTGGGGTGCTGAGCTCGCCAGCAGGATCAGCTCTTTTGAGATCAGGGTGCCATTTTGAAAGCTTGCACAAATCTCTACACCCTCCCCCTTTCAAGATCCTCCCACTTTCATGTCCCCCTTCACCCCTGAAACTTTCTTTGGCTCCCTCAGGCCCCCCATCCCCCTTTCATGGGCATGCGCTCCCCAGTCTCTGACCCTTGGCAGTGCCAACCTGGCACCTGGGCACCTTGGCACTGTCAGCCTGGCACCCAGGCAGTGCCCCAGCTCCCCGGCAGGGTCACATTGGCACGGCCAGTGTGCCTGGATGGCACTGTAAGGCTGGTAGTGCCAATGTACTCGAGTGCCAGGGGGAGTACTGAGGCCCACCCACCCGGGGGGGCTTTAATGGCCTGCAAGACCCTGCGACACCATCAGGCCTGGTCCACAATTGTGGAAACCAGTGCTAAACAGCGTCCCTTGAGGCCTCGAAGGTGTGGCTGTTGACTCCCGGGTGCTGGGTGAATATGATGGCCGATATCTAAGTGAGCTTCATGGCTCATTTAAGTATTATTATCTAGCTAATGTCCAGCGGGAATGTGATTCAGATTGCGCTGAGCGCTGCAAATCGGGTGACTCGCACGGGTTTTGGCAATGGTGCTGAGCCCAATTTGGGGATCTCCAGCAATTCACCCATCAAGCCCGGCTCTGGGAAAATCGCGCCCTATATTCTGAGTTTTGCAAGTACAGGTTGGTTGAGTACAGTCAGTATGCTGTCTATTGTGAACTGTCGAATGGATGTGTTGTTTGATGTGATCTATCAATCAGCGGGACAGAAGGCCTCTGCACCTGGCATTGCACCGGCACTAAAATTTATACATCATATTACTCATTTGTGCGATGGGCAAACTTATTCAATAAATAAAAAAAGGAGGAAGAATAGCTACATGGCGCATTCACCAACATCTCAAGCAATCATAGGTGGCTTCCCAACTAATCGGCACCCCATTTCTTATACAGTATAAATTGTTGTTCTCTTTGAAATTTGGCATGTTTGCATTGTCCTAATGAGTGCATGGCGAAAAGCTTTGCCAGCATGTCTTTGTTCTAGTAATACTCAAGTTTTGTACTACCAAACAACTTCTTGTTTACCAAATTGTTAATCATATATCAAATATTATTGTAAACAGCAATTTTCAATCTCATGGCTTCAAAGCTCATCACAGCTTTACAGTTGGTTTTATATTCAGCTTTTGTAGTACTATCTGCGCAGGCCTCAGACTTTCACCCAGGTTTCTCAAAGGGGAAATAAACACTTGTTATAATTTACTTCCCAATTAACTAACTCAACTTCATAGCTTTCCAGAAGATGAAGTCTAAAATAAAGTCCGATGTAAATCATTTCTACAGATTCAGTACTTAATCATAAAAGACTGAGATTAGTCATCATTTGTGTAGAATTTTGAAAATACAGCTCCCTTTATTTTTTACACAAAATGAAAGTCAAATGAAGAGCTTCTCAAAGTTAACACTATTCTTTTGTACTGGAAGTTTATGAATCTGCTGCCATTTCGATTTCTGGAACAACATTTTGGCAAGATAGATACTTCATTCTTTAACCTGATGAAAACCACCTATCTGAATGCACGGTAGAAACCTATGAGGAAACAAACTGAGGATTAAAGCCATTCTCAGTAAAGAATTGCATTTAACAAGCAAGACTCTCTGGTAGATTTGAAAGATTGTGACAGATCTGCTAAACAATGCAGAATTCAGGCAGCACGGTGGCGCAGTGGGTTAGCCCTGCTGCCTCACAGCGCCGAGGTCCCAGGTTCCATCCCGGCTCTGGGTCACTGTCCTTGTGGAGTTTGCACATTCTCCCTGTGTTTGCGTGGGTTTCGCCCCACAACCCAAAGATGTGCAGGGTAGGTGGATTGGCCTTGATAAATTGCTCCTTGATTGGAAAAAATGAATTGGGTTCTCTAAATTTATTTTTAAAAAACAATTCAGAATTCTGAGTATACTAAGGGAGTGATTTACCGGACGCATCCCACCGGAATCGGGATGGGACGTGGCCTGTAGATCCCGGGAGAAACCTCTCCCGGAATTCCCGACAGTCGTTACGCCTTGTGAGATCTAACCAGATCTGGATCCCTCTCACAATGGGGGGCGGCCAGACTCACACAGTTAAATGAACTTAAAAGTCCACTCAACTACGTCTATGCCAGATCGAACAATCACCCGGCATTTACCTGTCTCGCCGAGGAGACCCCAGTTGGGCACCATTTTGCACTGGTCCCCACAAAACGGATCAGGTGAAACGGCACTTGGGGGGAAGGAATGTCTCTCGGGCAATCGGTAGCCTCTGGGTGGTCGGCCTCTGGCCAGGGTGGCACTGTGACACTGCTGATGTCACCCAGGAACCTGAGCACTTCCATCCTTGACCCACCTGGCACTGCCAGGGTGACCAGGTAGCACTGCCAGGGTTCCCGGTTGGCAGTGCCAAGGGGCCAAGCTGACATTTTGCAGGCACTGGGAATTGGCCCCAGTGGTGTCCTACCCACGTGAGGTGGAGTGTGGGGAGCCCGGGTACCCCCTTATAGGCGGGTTGGGCCATGGGGGGAGGATCCGGAGGTTGCGTCAATGGCGGGGGAGGTCAAGTGATCGAGCCGCCATCTAAAAATGGTGCCCCGGTCTCTTCCTGCACTGGTGAGTGGAGCTTCTCAGTGCAGGGACTGCGGTTGTGTGGCCCCAGAGGGGCGATCCCCGCGGGGGGCCAAAATAGCAACAAAGATAACGAGGTCATTCCCAGTGATACAAGCTGGGAATGCCCTGCTAATCCCACCCAGACTGGACTCTGATGATTTTGATTAAATTGCGCCCTATGTTTCTTATTTGTAAATACAT
The DNA here is from genome assembly GCF_047496885.1 of Scyliorhinus torazame. Lineage (NCBI taxonomy): Eukaryota > Metazoa > Chordata > Chondrichthyes > Carcharhiniformes > Scyliorhinidae > Scyliorhinus > Scyliorhinus torazame. The sequence goes on from NC_092710.1 coordinate 209,487,084, forward strand.
CAGCACTAAACTCAACATTCGAGTTTGGTTACCAAAGGACTTGGTACAATTAAAATTAACCCGAAGTTTGCAAAATTGAGAATCTAGTTTGTTGTAAATGGTTTCAACAGCATCTGTATCAAACCATAAATGACTGAAGTTGGAGGCTATTTGGATAGAACTCTGAAAAATCACTGACCTGTATTTATAGCAGACCTACCTAAATGATGAATCAATAGCTGTATGGTTTATGAAGTCCAGTCATTTGAAACTGTCACATTGGAGAAAATGTAAGTGCAGACAAGTCAGCGCACATGATTTTAATAATATTTGATGTGAGGATACGTACAAATACATTTTGTGCCTTCACGAACATGCCACTCCGTGCAGCTATCACAGTTCCAGCCCTTCATTCCTGGTTTGCAATTACACTGACCAGTGGCTTTGTCACATGGTACAGGTAATGAACCAATTGGATCACACTCACATTGTATACAAGAGCTTCCTTCAATTCTTGGATTACCATAGTAACCAGATAAACACCTAAAAATAACAAAATCAGAATTTTCAAAACAGTAATATTCAAAAGCATTTGATAAATATAAACTGTAAACTCAGACATTTTGGGAGACATTTTTTGGAACTAAATCCTGGAACCCACTCTGATCCAGTCCCATATTCTTCAATCATATGTATTTAGATATTGCACATGCCTACCCCACCATTTCTAGTGCTGATACATGCCTGCTCACACACATGCAAATCCACCTGCAACATAAGGCTGCCTGCACTCCCAGGAAAACAAGTTTAAAAACTATCTAATCGTTGTTGCTTTCTCAATGGGCCAGATTCTGCAAAACAAGTGATCTCTTTGTGATTGTGTTATGGGCCAGGGTTTAGAGAACCCCAAAGTGTGTCATGGAGTTCACCTGACCCACGACTGTTACTAGATTGTGGTATGGGGAGCACACGACCCAGTCTACAGGTGTGTTACAGCAGAAATCGAAAAGTATTTTTTATAGCAAAACAATGTTTATTCTATGAACTCAAGTTAACCTTTTTAAAACATACAGTGAACATCTTAGGAACCATCAATTCAAATACAACCCCCAAAGAATACAACACTAAGTAATCCTTAAACTTTCCTTTTAACATCCATAAGACATTCAAAAAAACTTTTAACAGAAGCACTTTGGCATAATATACACCAGTATATCATGGTGCAGACACACACACACTGATGGACACACAGCAAGACCAATCAACACACACAACACCGCAGCCAATCACCAGTTAGAGCACACTCACTATATAGACAGAGGGCATCAGAGTTCCCGCTCATTCGGGATGCAGCCTCTCAGAAGGACAGAGCTTACAGCTTACAGCACAGATCTTCACCATGTGCTGAGTGCATAGTCTGGTTACGACAGGCATAGGTATTTAGTTTAATCTAACATTGTGTTAACCCACAGTGAAAGTATGTTCAACAGTTTCTAACTTAATAAAATAGTGTTGTACTATTTTAAGTGTTGGTGGCCTGTATGTGTTCCACGGATCCAGAGCATCCAACACATCACACATCCGGTTTAAATTCACTACTGAGAACAGTTATCACTCTGAATTCACCAAATGATCAAGAGATAGCCTTTATATAGCAGAGAGAACAACATTCTTTGGCTGGCTGCAGCTCCAACACTAAAACAAAACCACAGACACACTCAAGTTTTTCTCAAAGTGAAACTAAAAACAGAGCCAGATCTCAGCTCCACCCACACTCTGACATCACTGCAGTAAGTTGAGCAGACAAACATTTCTTAAAGTGACATTCTCATGACACATCCCCCCCAAAGAAAAAAAACAAACATCAACTTCAAGAGGGTTTCATTTTTCACTATCCTTTAAGAAATGCACACAGTAAATATACTTCTTTGTTTCAAAAAAACAACACACGCAAACATGTACAATAATATAGTCCTTTTTTTTTTCTTCTTCCTCTAACTGGAATCCCCCTCAATTGACAGTCTCTTTGAACAAGAAAGTCTCTGCACGATCCACCCATTTCTCTACGCCTCGGCATGTCTCTTTAAAGTCAGATACTTTAGTTCAATCCGATCACAGAGTCCCTTGTAATCCTCCAACACAGGAGCATTGGTTATCACAGCTTTCAGGCAGTCAAATGCCTGTTGAAACTCCACTGTCCACTGAAATTTTTAACGTTTCTTCAACAAGTCCATCAGTGGAGCAATCACGCTACAAACATTTTACACAAATGTTCGATCAAATCCACTCATGCCAAGAAATCGTATTATTACCCTTTGTGTCGATGGCATTGGAAACTCCCCAATAACCTTTGGTTTCACATCCCGTGGGACCATTCGACCCTGTCCGATTGTATGGCCAAGGAAAGTGACTTGGGCTTTTTCAAATTCACTTTTGGCCAGGTTTATCACCAAACCCACCTCCTTAAGTCGATCGAATAACTCCATCAGATGTTTTAAATGTTCTTTCCCTGTCTGGCTGAAAATTACCAGATCGTCGATGTGTACCACACAATTAGGTAATCCTGAAAGGACTTTGTTAGTTAACCGTTGAAATGTAGCTGGGGTGTGTGTGTGTCTGCACAAAATGGCATAACTTAGAATTGGTATATACCATCTGGAGTCACAAAAGCTGAAATCTCCTTCACCCTTTCGGATAAAGGTACCTGCCAGTAACCTTTCAGTAAATCCAGTTTGTTAATAAAAACTGATTGTCCCACTTTCTCAATACAATCCTCCAAACGTGGGATAGGATAAGAGTCCGTTCTTGTAACTGCATTAACCTTTCTATAGTCCACACAACTGTTGGATACCGTCTGGTTTAGGTACCATCACTATGGGTGAGCTCCATTGGCTGCAACCCACTTCAATTATGCCATTTTTAAGCATACTCTCCATCTCTTTGTTAACCTGTGCCAATTTTAAAGGGTTCAGTCTATATGGATGTTGTTTGATTGGAACAGCATTTCCCACAGCTACATCATGTATAGCCATTTTAGTACTTCCCAATTTATCTCTACAAACTTAACCATGTGATATCAATAATTCTTTCAGGTCAGTCCGTTTTTCCTCTGGAAGGTAACTCAACAATTTATCCCAATTTTTAAGAACATCCTCATTTTCTAATTTAATTTGAGGTATGTCAAATTCACAGTCATCTGGATTTGGTTTGTCACTGAGTGAGAATCATTAAACCCTCCTCCTTTTTCTCTCCTTCCCTTTCAAAGTACCTTTTAAGCATATTCACATGACACACTCACTGACGTTTTTACCACATCATTCACCTCACTTAATTTCCTTTCAATCTGATAATGTCCACAAATCCTTTCTTTTAAAGGTTCACCTACCACTGGTAACAATACTAAAACTTTATTTCCACTGGCAAAACTACGAACTTTGGATTTCTTGTCCGCTACCTGTTTCATCATATGTTGTGCAACTTTTAAATGTTGTCCAGCCAATTTACCTGCTCTATTTAATCGTTCCCTAAAATTTGACACGTAATCCAATAATGTAATTTCTGATTTCTCACTCACCAATTTTTCCTTAATCAATTTAAGTGGTCCTCTTACCTCACGACCAAAAATTAGTTCAAAAGGACTGAATTTGGTTGATTCATTAGGTGCATCCCTAATTGCAAACAGTACGAATGGAATTCCTTTATCCCAATCCTCTGGATAATCTTGACAATAAGCCCTCAACATTGTTTTTAATGCCTGATGCCACCTTTCTAACGCTCCCTGCGATTCTGGATGGTATGCAGTTGATTTAAATTGTTTTATTCCTAAGCTATCCATAACTTCTTTGAATAACGTTGAGGTAAAGGGTGATCCTTGATCCGATTGTATTTCTGTGGGTAGTCCATATCTAGTAAAGAATTTAAGTAACTCCTCCACAATCTTTTTAGCTGTAATGTACTGGAATGGCCTCTGGAAACCAAATAGACACATCCATTATAGTCAAAAGATATTGATTCCCACTTTTTGTTTTAGGAAGCAGTCCTACACAATCAATTAGGACCCTTGTAAAAGGTTCCTCAAATGCTGGAATGGGTATTAAGGGCGCTGGTTTTATCACTGTTTGAGGTTTCCCTATCACTTGACATGTGTGACATGATTGACAAAATTTAACTACATCTTTATGTAGTCCAGGCCAATAAAAATGGTTTTGTATTTTAGCTTGAGTTTTCCTTATTCCCAAATGACCTCCCACTGGTACCTCATGTGCAACTCGCAACACTTCCTTTCTATACCCTACCGGCAATACTACTTGATGCACTTCTGCCCACTTTTCATCCGCCTGTAGAGAGAACAACATTACACATTCTTTGGCTGGCTGCAGCTCCAACACTGAAACCAAACCAAAAAAACCACAGGCACACCCAAGCTTTTCTCAAAGTGAAACTAAAAAGCAGAGCCAGAGCTCAGCTCCACCCACACTCTGACTCTTAAAGTGACATTCTCATGACAATTGAACGATTTCAGGAAACTAGCCTGTTAAATTTTTAAATCCCCAAGGTCATTAGGAACATTGGATTTAAGAAATGTACCATTATGCTTAGTTTTCAGAATTGCAATGTACAAATAATGAATAGGTTGTATGATTTCATAGAATTTCATAGAATTTACAGTGCAGAAGGAGGCCATTCGGCCCATCGAGTCTGCACCGGCTCTTGGAAAGAGCACCCTACCCAAGGTCAACACCTCCACCCTATCCCCATAACCCAGTAACTCCACCCAACACTAAGGGCAATTTTGGACACTAAGGGCAATTTTATCATGGCCAATCCACCTAACCTGCACATCTTTGGACTGTGGGAGGAAACCGGAGTACCCGGAGGAAACCCACGCACACACGGGGAGGATGTGCCGACTCCGCACAGACAGTGACCCAAGCCGGAATCGAACCTGGGACCCTGGAGCTGTGAAGCAATTGTGCTATCCACAATGCTACCGTGCTGCCCTGGATGACATGGCATCCTTATTTCTGTGTTATCACATCACATCATATCAACCCAATTTCTACCTACTCTTGCCCAAACGATGCAACCCTTTTGCCTTCAGATTCCCCCTAATCTCTGGGTCACCATATACATTGAGATTTTTTATATATAAAAAAAATCTTAGGCATTATAATGTATAAGAAAATATGCAGAATGCTTCAGAATTATTTTTGTTTTCATAGTTATTCAATAATCCTTGTAATTAACAAATCAATCCTGGAATTATTATACGACATGTACATGATTGAAATGACATTTTACCTGTCACAGTACTGTCCCTCATATCCTTCTTGACATGCATCACAGCGATAAGCATTATGTCCTTCCATAACGCAAGTTGGACTAAAGCTAAAAATAATTAAATACAAAAGGTCAACTAAAGCTAAATTGATAGCAAATTAATTGGAAAATATTGTGCATTCATTTTCAATAATGGCAATTATTGGGTCAGGTCGCACTGATATTAAAATAAAACTAATTACTTGATGCAAGTACACAGTTTTCCTTGCAGTGCTAGGCTGGAAAGTGAGGTTAATTCATTGCACTGCAGAAAGAATCTGACCTTTTATACCATATCTAAATCGCAACATGGGTCAACATTCAGTTCATCCAGAAAACAAGTGAACAGATTTGTCAGGCAGGTGACATGCTTGACTCATGCAACAAAAATTATGAAGTGACACAGCTGCCAGGGCTGTCTCTGCAGTTTTGTTAAACTTTTGGTCCTCACTGAAATATGGAGTAATTGTAATCACAGATAATGAGAAAGTTAAAAACCACAATGAAAAATGAAAAGACATGCCCCTGAGAAATGCCCATTGGCTCAGAAACAAAAATTAGGGGCAAAGGAGCAGAGATAAACAATTCTTTCTTGAGTTCGGGAAATGAGGTGGTGGCAATGCGAAGCCTGTACCAACGCAAACACAACTCCATTACTAAAATGCAGATGAGGCAAGAGGAATTTTTTCTGATCTTCTGCTCCATTTTTGTTCTGATAATCTATCAATCATCGTTCAACAAATCTCGAATAAAGGTACTCCTGATCACTTAGTTGGTTGAGCCTGTGGTAAAAGGTAAACAGATCCTCGGTTCATTCCCTAGACCATGTTGAACCTGGGCTCACCTCAGGCCACTGTACAGGCACAGTTACTAAACTTTATTTTTTGTAAAATATTTTTATTGAACATTTTTACACAAACCGTACCCAACAACCCCCCCAACCCCCAAGCCGCAACCAGTTCTCCAAAGTGGAAAATAAACAACTCCCATCTCTGGTGGAACCCCGCATCCGCCCCTCTCAGGGCACATTTTACCTTTTCCAAGGCCAAAAATTCCAACAGGTCCCCCAGCCAGGGGAGAAGCTTACCGTCACCCTAAGAGGATCCACCTGAGAGCGATCAATGATGCAAAGGCTAAGATGCCTGTCCCCTCTCCCGCCTGCACCCCGGCAGGTCCGACACCCCGAATATGGCCTTTAGGGGACCTGGCTCCAAATCCATATGCAGAACCTCGGACATGGTGCTAAGAAACGACTCCCAATATCTCCCCAACTTTGGGCAGGACCAGAACATATGGACATGATTGGCTGGGCTCCTCCCACACCGCTCACAACTATCTTCCACCCCCTCAAATAGCCGGCTCATCTTTCGTTAAATGCGCCCTATTCACCACTTTTAGTCAAATCAACTCCAGCCTCGCACACGAGGTCAAGGCTTTGACCCTTTGCAGCACTTCGCATCATAATCCTCCTTCCAAGCCCATCTCCAGATCTTCCTCCCACTTGGCCTTAATCCCTTCCATAGACTTCTTATCCTTCTCCATAATCCTGCCATTAATCGCTGATACAATCCCACTCTCGAACCCGCCCCCCCACACCCCCCTCAACCCCCACCCCCAAGGACAGTACTTTCAGCAAGAAGGTGGGCAGTGCCACTGGGAAACTCGGAAAAGTCTTTCTTGTGAAATTTGGCACCTGCATATACCTAAAGCCTTCCTCACGCTGCTGCCTATAATTCACGCCCAGGTCCTCTAAACTTGCAAATCTCCCCTCCAGAAACTGTTCCTTCATCTCTTTCACCTCTTTCTTTCCCATCCCCGGGATCTCGCATCCATTCTCCCCGGCTCAAACCCATGATTTCCTCTTATCGGCATCGCCCTCAACCCCTTCTTCAACTAGAAGTGCTGTTGAAATTTCCCCCAGATCATCAGCATGGCTACTACCTCCCAGAATACTTCCCTGGGGCTAGTGGCAGCACCCACAACCCCGACCCTTTAGAGTGTCCCACCTCCATCCACACCCACAAAGCTTCCGACTTCGTCCTCCAACTCCGCACTTTCTCCACATTCGCCGATCAGTAATAGTGCAACAGATTCGGAAGGGCCAAGCCCCCCGACTGCTACCCCCTTTGGAGCTCCATGTTCCTTAGCCTTGCCACCTTCACTATCTACACAAACGATGAGTCCAGCCTTTCCACCCCTTGAAAAAATGCCTTTGGCAAAAGGACTGGCAGACACTGGAACAACACCAGAAACTGTGGCAAAATATTCATTTTGACAGCCTGCACCCCAAGGCCAAGAACTCCAACAGTTTTGACTGCCAGCACCCAGCCAGCCAATAATAAAGGGAGACTATCCCACCTCCCCAGATCCTCCATCACATTCCCTACCAGACTTGTGAAATTTAGCTTACGGAGTCACGAGCAGTCCCGCGCTATCTGCATCTCAAATAGCTAAAGTGAGTTGTCGCCACCCTAAATGGCAATCCTTGCACTCCCGCCCCTGCACCCAAAAGAGACACAACAAAACACTCACATTTCCCTAAATTTAATTTGTACTCCGAAAACGCTCCAAATTTCCCTAGCAACTCCATTATGTCCCTCACCGAAGAGCCCTGGTCAGAGATGTACAGCAGGAAATCATTTGTGTAAAGAGACATGCTATGCTCCAACCCCCCTCACTATCCCCTCCATAAGCCTGAACCCCTCAGCACAATCGTTAAGGCTCAATCGCCAACGCAAATAGGGCAGACATGGTTCATCCCTGCCTCGTTGCCTGAAATAGTGGAAAGTAGTCCGACTACATCTCATTTGTCTGTACACAAGCTGTCAGATCCTATACAGCAACTTTGCCCAAGCCACAAACTTAGGCCCAATCCAAAATTTCTCCAGTACTGCAAAAGATACCTCCACTCCATTTTGTCAAATGATTTCTCCGCATCCAAGGCCATAAGACTATAAGACATAGGAGCAGAATTAGGCCACTTGGCCCATCGAGTCTGCTCCGCCATTCAATCATGGCTGATATTTTTCTCAACCCCATTCTCCTGCCTTCTCCCCATAACCCCAGATCCCCTTATTAATCAAGAACCTATCTATCTCTACCTTAAAGACACTCAGTGAATTGGCCACTACAGCCTTCTGCGGCAAAGCATTCCACAGATTCACCACCCTCTGGTTGAAATAAATCCTCCTCATCTCTGTTTTAAAGGATCGTCCGTTTAATCTGAGATGGTGTCCTCTGGTTCCAGTTTTTCCTACAAGTGGAAACATCCTCTCCACATCCACTCTATCCAGACCTCGCAGTATCTTGTACCTTTCAATAAGATAACCCCCTCTCATCCTTCTAAACTCCAACGAGTACAGACCCAGAGTCCTCAAACGTTCCTCATACGACAGTTGTTCATTCCAGGGATCATTCTTGGGAACCTCCTCTCGACCCTTTCCAAGGCCAGCACATCCTTCCTTAGATACGGGGCCCAAAACTGCTCACAATACTCCAAATGGGGTCTGACCAGAGATTTATACATCCTCAGAAGTACATCACTGGTCTTGTATTCTAGCCCTCTTGACATGAATGCTAACATTGCATTTGCCTTCTTAACTGCCGACTAAACCTGCACATTAACCTTAAGAGAATCTTGAACAAGGACTCCCTAAGTCCCTTGGTGCTTCTGATTTCCTAAGCATTTCCCCATTTAGAAAATAAAATATGCCTAGATTCCTCCTTCCAAAGTGCATAACCTCACACTTTTCCACATTGTATTTCATTTGCCATTTCATTGCCCATTCTCCTAGCTTGTCCAAGTCCTTCTGCTTCCTCAATACTACCTGTCCCTCTACAGATCTTAGTATCAACTGCAAACTTAGCAATAGTGCCTTCAGTACCTTCTTCCAGATCATTAATGTATATTGTATAAAGTTGTGGTCCCAGCACAGACCCCTGAGGCACACCACTAGTCACCGACTGCCATCCTGAAAAAGACGCCTTTATCTCCACTCTTTGCCTTCTGCCAGTCAGCCAATCCTCTATCCATGCCAGGATCTTACCCTTAACACCATGGGCTTTTAACTTATTTAACAGTCTCCTATGCGACACCTTGTCAAAGGCCTTCTGGAAATCTAAATAAATCATGTCCACTGATTCTCCTTTGTCTAACTTGCTTGTTACCTCCTCAAAGGACTCTAACAGATTTCTCAGACACAACCTCCCTTTGACAAAGCCGTGCTGACTCAGTCCTATTTTACCATGCACTTCCAAGTGCTTCGCGATTTCATCTTTAATAACAGACTCCAAAATCTTACCAATGAACAAAGTCATGGTAACCGGCCTATAATTTCCCGTCTTCTGCCTCCCTCCCTTCTTAAAAAGGGGTGTTACATTAACCATTTTCCAGTCCTCTGGCATCCTTCCTGCCTCCAGTGATTCCTGAAAGATCACCACCAATGCCTCCACAATTTCCGCAGCTCTTTTAGGGCCCTGGGGTGTAGTCCATCCGGTCCAGGTGACTTATCCACCTTCAGACCTTTCAGTTTCCCCAGAACCTTCTCCTTAGTGATGGCCACTGCACTCACCTCTACCCCCTGGTTCTCGTGGAGCTCTGGCATCCCACTGGTGTCTCCCACCGTGAAGACTGATGTAAAGTAACTATTCAGTTTGTCTGCCATTTCTTTGTTTCCTATTATTACTTCTCCAGCCACATTTTCTAGTGGTCCAATGTCTATTTTTGCCTCTCTCTTACCTTTTATATATTGAAAAAATCTCTTCCATTCTTCCTTTATATTACTAGCTAGCTTGCACTCGTATGTCATCTTCCCCCCCCCCACCCCCTTATTGCTTTTTTAGTTGTCCTCTGCTCGCTTCTAAAGGCTTCCCAATCCTCTGGTTTCTCAGGCCGCCACCACCTCTAACTCCCTCCCTTCTACGGTGGGAGCACCACATTTGGCAGCTGTACATTCAGCAACAGCTGCCTATCCTTGATGAATGCCCGTCTGATCCTCCCCCACCACCTTCGGAAGACACCCCTCCAGCCTCACCTCCAGTACCTTCGCCACTATGTTAGAATCCAAATTCAGTGGAGAAATAAGCATACACGACCCACACTCCACCAGGTCCTTATCTTTTTTCAGTAACAACAAAATAATCTCAAGTAATTCCCCCCCTTCGACATCGCAGCCTCAAACATTGCCACCATCAGCAGCACCAACTTGTCCTTAAACCTTCTATTAAACTCCACCAGGAACCCATCCAGTCCCGGCGCCTTACCTGACTGCATCTTCCCTATAATTAGCTTCGCTTCCTCCAACCCTAACGGCTTCTCTAACTCAGCCCTTTCCACCTCTCCCACCTCCAGCCACTCCAGATGCTGCAAAAACTCCCTCAGCCCCGACTCATCCTCAACCTCCTATAATAGTCCTCAAACACCCTGTTCACCGGCTCTGGGGCCACCACCACCCCTCCAGTTCCATCCCTAATCCGTACAATCTCCCTCGCTACTGCCTGCCGCTGGAGCTGGCCCACCAGCAATCGACTTGCCTTCTCACCATACTCATACACAACCCCACCGAGCTCGTCTGAACTGCCGAGCCGCCCTGCCCAATGACAGAAGGTCAACTTCGCCCGCAACTCTTTCCTTCTCACCAACAGCCCCGGCTCCAAATCCTCTGTGTATCTTCCATCCACCTTCAAAATCTCCTCTATCAGCCGCTGCCGCTCCTCCCGCACTTCCCTATACACCTTCGCCGTAAATGTGATGACCTCTCCCCTCACTACCACCTTCATTGCCTCGCAAACCACTGGCGATGAGACCTCCCCCTATCAATTAAACTCCACATACACCTCCATCACCCTCCCCATCTTAACGTAAAAGTTTGGGTCCGCCAACAAGCCCACATCCAGCCTCCACACCTGGTCTCTGGGCCGGCCCCTTCTGCAAGACCACATCCACCCAGTGATATCCACCGTGTGATCCGATATCACAATCACCGAGTGCTCCGCCTTCTTTACCCCCACCAGCAACGCCTTCCCTTTCACAAAAAATTGATCCTTGAACACACATTGTGCGCCGACGAGAAAAGGGAATACTTCCTGTCTCGTGGATGTTGATCTCCCTCTCCCATCTCCCTCATAAACGCCCCTAACACTTTCCCCCCCTCATCGAGGGGGCCAGTGAGCGTGCTGAGACCTATCCATCCTCGCGTCCAACGCCATATTCCAATTTACCCCCCATTATCAGCTGGTGAGTATCCAGGTCCGGTATGGCTAGGAACATCCTCCTCACAAACCCAGCGTCATCCCAGTTGGGGCATACACACAGCCCAACACCACTAACCCCCCCTCCAGAGCATCCGTCATGTACCTGCCCCTTCATCCGCCACCACCTTCTCCATGTTGAACCTCACCCGCTTACCCACCAGTATTGCCACCACCTCGAGCCCTGCTATCAAAGCCGGAAATGAACACCTGGCTCACCCAGCCTCATCTTGTCCTTTACCCTCAGATGGGTCTCCTGCAACAGTACGGCATCCACTTTCAGACGCGAGAAAACGCACGCTCTCTTCACCGATCTCCCTAACCCTTGTACATTCCATAGCACCACACTGACCGGGGGTTTCTCATATGCACCCCCCCCCCCCCCAACCCTCCCCCCCGCCACCCCATCCCCACCCCACCCCGCCCTTCCTACTGCCATGACCATCCTTCCAGGCTCTGCCTCCTAGGCAGGACACTTCCCCAGCCCTAGTTACTGCTACCCCCGCCTTCCTCTTCCCAGCAGCCCCTTCGTCACTTCCTGTTGAAAACACCTCACCACGTATCGGCCCCATTCCCCCCACCATTCACACGTCCTGGGCCCATCAAAACCTCCCCATACAAGTTCTAACAGCCGCGGCGGTGAACCACACTTCCATTTACTAGACTAGCCAACATTGTATTTGCAGTGCGATGGCCCCTGCCAGAGCCCGCTTCCCACATCAAAAACTAAATCACACCAATGCCAATGTCCCCTCCCCCCTCCAATCCCCATTACATCAAAAAAAACCAACAAAGTTATGCATAACACCCATGTACGAAAAATAATCCAACTCAGAAAAAACAGAGCTAGAACTCAGCTGAAACTGCCAAAAGTCCAAATTCAGTCCAATCCCAGGCCTTCTGCCTTCACAAATGCCTCCGCCGCCATCTCAAAATAATAGTCTCTGCCATTATACGTGACCTTCAGCTTCGCCGGGTAGACCACACCAAACCACACGTTGCACATATACAGCGCCGCCTGAGGGCGGCTGAAGGCCGCTTGCCTCCTTGCCAGCTCCGTTATCAAGTCCTGGTTTATGCGTATACCCTTGCGTTTCCACTCCACCTCGCATCTCTGCTTCGCCCACCTCAGCACTACCTCCTTCACCTGAACATTATGGGAATTGACGACCACCGCAATGGGTGGCTCATTCATCCTTTGTTTCGGCCGGAGCAACCGGTGGGCCCTATACAACACCGGTGGGCCCTATACAACACCTACTGGGAGGGGTCCTATTCCTGCCCCATCAGTTTGCCATCATATTGGCAAAGTATTCTGAAGACCTCTGGCTCTCCACCCCTTCGGAAACACCCACGATGCTCAGGTTATGCCTATGCGACCTGTTCTCCAGGTCTTCTACCATGGCTCTCAGCCCTGTCGATCGCTGCTACCCTCATCCACCAAGGTGAAATGGTCACTATGCCACCAAAGGCCTCCTCTATCCCTTTCATTTTCTCCCCTGCTCCCACACCATCGTCAAAGTTCTCACCAACTCCTCTCTCACCGGGGCGAGACTCTCTCCCACGCACGCCTTAAGCGAGGCCATCATCACCATCTAATGGTTTTCGAAAGGTTTTGAAAACAGCCGTTCAAACTCCCCAGCCATCACCTCCGTCATCTTCTCCACCGTTATGGGCGCAGCCCCACCCAGCGGGCTGTTTCCCGCCATCTTTCCTTCTGCTGCACCTCGGTCGGCGGTGGACTTTCGCTCGCTGGTTTTTAACATTCTATAAATGTCCTAGACCTCCCACAGCTCCTCAGGAACAAATCTTCACCAAAAACTAGACTTAAAAAGGCCATAAAACACAACTCTGGCAGGAGCCACCGAACCTGTAACATCCACCTACATGCCGCAACTGGAAGCCCAACAATTACTAAACTTATTATCCGCAGGTTTCGAGGGAAAGATTGACCAGGTTGCAGTCGCTCATTGCTATTTTTTGCTTTGTTTCCAATTGATCAAGTGAATTAAGGTGAGAATCATATCAAACTGACCAGCAAGAAAATGACCAGCAAGGTTAAAATGCATAAGAGCAAAACATCAACACCTTGAGAAGAGATGTGGGGAGAAAAAAATGGGAGAAAATATCTAGTGACATGCACAATGTGGTGTTTTTTTGAGTGAGCAAATGTTTTTAAACAAGTGGCAAGAATGGTTTCTGAAGGTCACAGAATAATTTGGATGAGTTTATGTGGGGGATTCCCCACTCCACCCTCCACAGTGTGTTTGTCGGCAGGGGGGTTTCACCGTATATTTTGCTGGCGAGAAGGCTGGAAAGTTCCCCTGTATACATTTCATGTTCATAATTTCATTGGCTCTTAAAATTATTAAATTCAATATTCATGTGGAACTTCCACAGATGTTCTCCAACTGGAGTTTAGCAGAACATTCTAGAAGAATGGTGTAAATTTCTATAAACAACCGCTTCATTGTTGTTCCGATATCTCAAGCCATGATGAGCGACCATGAGGACCCTATGAACATTCAGGCCCATTTTGTCCAATGGAATTTGCCAACGGCATCTGAAACATTTCAATGCTAGAATCTTACTTGTTACTGGAGATCTGAAGAGGACAAGCACAAGGACGGCAGTCATTTGGAGATCCTCTTACTGTCCCATAGTACCCAGGAGCACACACTTCACAATGCACACCAGCTGTATTGTCCCGACAATTCTGGTGGATGGAAAATGATTCTCTTTAGTAAAAATATGCATCCTCATTATAAACTGCATTAGTTGATATTTATAAATCTAAGCACTTCAAGTCATATTATTTAAATTAAAAAGACAATGCTTCAGAAAGCATATTATCCAGATGTTTTGAACGAAATCTGTCCAAGTATTTCACTGGAAAATGCAACAAAGCCATTTGACGAAGTCTCTTTAGATGAAAAAAATTCAGAATTTCTCTCAGCAGCCAATATCAAGACTGCGTTCATATTAGCAAGCTCAGTGCCTAACATTCTTCCTGTCCCTAATCATTTCATGGGTCTAATGATTTATTGGTTTGTAGAAAAGGACTGTCAGCAGCCAAGTACTCAAAATCTGGCTTCATAACTTTGAGTTACACAAACAGAGGCAGAGTATTTTTTGGGGGAAAAATAACTGTTTTGTAATCATAGTTATGTGATCTCTCATTTCAGCAATCTACGACTGAAAGAGTTGAGCTCTAAGAGCAGTCATTCTTCTTCCTGGGGAAAAAAACATTTTCCATTGTTGCAAAATTGCTTTTTGTCCAACGATTGTTGGTTAGAAATGATGCATTAGATATCATTTCTTTGTTGGCAGTAAACCAATAACCTCTTTCCACTAGAAAATTATTCACAATGGCCCGGATATTGCTGGAGTGTGCCCTGCTAGATTCGTTTGTGCACAAGTAAATTTTAAAACCTTTTTTGCCAATAAAGTTGCTGGAATTGCAAGCTCATAATGGCTTTGCAAGGCATCAGGGCCTTTGGTAAACGATGGGATAAACAATGCATCTCCTTTACCATGATTAAAGGATTGAGAAATAAATAAAGTCGGTAAGTTAGTGTTCGTGGATTCAATGTTGCATCAGAAAAATAAATGAAAAGAGGGAAAGGAAGATTGGAAAGAGAAAGAAGAGACACAAAGGCAAATTTTAAAATATTAAAACATTTCCATGATAAAAATCTTGTAAAACAATTAACAAACTAAAGAAATTAGATTTAGTGTTAATGATTGTTCACTTTCTCAGCCAGTGAGATTGATTGGCAGCCATGAATAAATAAAAAAATCTTCAGCTACCAACCCACAAGCTCAAGACTTCTTTCAAAACTTTTTCGGCTTGTTATCTTAGGTTAAGTTTCAAAGCGCTCTTCAAAACTTACAACTTTATTCATGCTGTTGGTCACGGCTATAACCTTTTTTATTTATAAGCAAATTACTGCGGATGCTGGAATCTGAAACGAAAGAGAAAATGCTGGAAAATCTCAGCAGGTCTGGCAGCATCTGTAGGGAGTGAAAAGAGCTAATGTTTCGAGTCCGATGACTCTTTGTCAAAGCCTTTTTTTTATTCCCTACTCATTTCCCACTGATATCTTTGGTAAAATGTCTTGCGATATTCAATTATGAGCGGTGGTGTATGAATATATGTTTCATATTTGTATTTCACATTTAGGTTTTCTTCAGGCCACATACCGTTTTCAGCAAAGCACTCTCCATGAAAAATGTATGCGGCATCATAAGCTTACTAAAGTGCCCCACCAGTGATATGCACACTGAGTGAGCACCCTATGCCCTCCACAATGATCTGCCCCTCTCTGGGGCCTGCCTGACAGGCCTGGGTGGGCAGGTTCCAATCACCTTCTTCTTAGGTCTCCTTCAGTGTTTGCTGCTCCTGGCTTTCTACAACATCAGTAGAGTCCTCTGCTCCTAGTGGAGCTGCTCCCAGATTGTCTGGCAGCTTTTAGTGGAAAAGCCTTGACCTTTTAAGGCCTGCGGTTCCCAGAAATGGTGATTGCTGAGTTGCCTGCGGCTTTTTGGGGCCCATGGCTGGACCATATATGTCCAAGTCAGGATGGTATGTGATTTGGAGGACAACTTAGGGAGAGGATGTTTGCATGATATTGTTTCACTTGTCATTCTCAGTGCTTGAAATTACAGGTCTAGGAGCTGCTGTAACAGAAAATTTGGTGAATGGCATCCAGTCCATCTTGTAGACAATATAGTGTACCAGTGGTGACTGGATGGATGCTGAGTCAGCTATTAGACCTGCTGAACAACAGCTTTCACTGACCTGAGCGATATTGAGATGATTAAATGTTCTTCTGTCTGAGCATATGAGGGATGAGTATTCCATCACACTTCTGATTTGTACCTTGTGAAGAGGCCAGGAGATGAGCGAGTTATTGCAGAGTGCCCGGTCTCCGCTCTGTTATCACTGATATGGCTGGTCCTTTAAAATTAGCCTCAAGGTGGCTGTAGCAAGCAACCTAACTGTATTTAAACGTCAGGGGAGGTAATAGGGCTTTTTCTTACTAGAGGCTGGCATGACTTGACTCTTCTGTGACATGAATATTGCCTGTCGAGTACTATTGGAGCTAAATTCAGTCAGATTTTAAAAGAGAGAAACCATGCCATATCATGCAGATTAAAGCTCTTTCACTTTTAAGCTTTAGTTTTTTAAATTAAAGCACAAAATCTGGTGTTGGATCTACAATAATGTAAGCCTTTTCACTTTTTACAACAGTGATAATGTATGTAAAACAAAACTCCTTGCTGGGAATTAGCTTCTTCAGTTTTTTTGAGCAAATAATAAGGAACTATTTAGTACCTGACATATGGAGGTCTTATAGTCACAGATGTCACTATGGCCATTGCACTGACATTGTACACAGCTCCACGTCACTGGTCTAGGCCCCCTGATTGTTGATCTCAATGGTGTTCTGTAATAACCTGGGCCACAATCCTGAAGTAGAAAGAAAAAATAAGTCATTGTTCAATTTTATCAATTTCATGTTTATTTTAAATGCATTTTTATTGAAGTTTTCACATTTTTACAAATATTGCATCAAAACATAAGAAAAATAGAGAAAACATCAGTATCAATGCAAAACAGGGACAGAACATAACAGAAGTCATTACAAACATAGGAACAAACAAGACCGGAAGAGTCATGGATAATATCCCCAGTGTGTTGCCTCCACGGATTCAAGATCCGGTCTGCACCAGCAGCACAAAGTTATGGGTGGCACGGAGCACAGTGGTTAGCACTGTTACTTCACATTGCCAGGGTCCCAGGTTCGATTCCCGGCTTGGGTCACTGTCTGTGTGGAGTCTGCACATTCTCCCCGTGTCTGCGTGGGTTTCCTCCGGGTGCTCCAGTTTCCTCCCACAAGTCCCGAAAGACGTGCTGTTAGGTGAATTGGACATTCTGAATTCTCCCTCAGTGTACCCGAACAGGCAATTAGGAGGTTTTCACAGTAACCTTCATTGCCGTGTTAATGTAAGCCTACTTGTGACACAAATAAAGATTATTATTATTAGCTTTAAAGAAATATAACCGAGAAATAAATACCCCGAGAACCCCAGAGCTAAGGGGAATCACATTGACACCCACAATGCAGTTCGGATCCAGCACAGAGCAGAGAAACCATCCCATATCATGCAGTCTGCCTGGGCCTAAAAATAATAAAACATGGATGCTCTGAATCTAAATTAAGAGAAAAGGTAAGAAAAAAAACCAAAACTGGGGGGGGGCCTTTTTCAATCACAGCGAGAACAAACTAACCTTACCAACTCCAAACCTTCACCCCACACCCCTTTCCAAACATCTTCCTTCTAAGCGAGATGGGGAGGAGACAACAAAAAGCACCCTCCTCCATCTACTACTGTCAGACAATATAAGGTCCAAATATATTTAGGATAAAGGCTGTGCACAAATCCCACATTCAACATTACACTTGATATGACATAAACTTATAAAATCAGGATAATCAATGGTACAGGCTATCACACCCAGACTATTCACTTCCCTGTAAACGGAAAAAACTGACAACATCAAGCAGACAACAACATGATCAACAGGGAGCAAAGTACAGGATAATAACCGAGAAGCAGAAATGCAAGGCAGTCCTCAGGATAAAGACTTTGTCTCTGGCACACGAAGAAAGTCAAAATGAAGGATGAGGCAGGATCATGATCAATGAGCACTCTTCAGGATCTCTCAAGGATTCCAACGATCAAATCATGAGACACCATTACTTCCACCATACCAGGCGGTCAACAACCTAAACCTGCACCATGCACCCCAAAATCAAAAATCTGATCTGCACGTAGACATTTTTATTGGGTTCATCAAGCCTGGACATCTGTCGATTCAGCAAGCCTGACCTGGGGACAACAATTCAAGCCTCATTAACAGCATGTATCGCTTCCAACAAGGAGTGTCTTCAAAGAAATCCTCAGCCATTACGGGCGTTGTGTTTTGTCACCTACAGCCAGTTGAGGTGAGGGAATTGGACTCAGCGATGTCCTATTGCTCTGCATTGGACTGAGCACTGATTGCCACCTCCTGGCAGCCCACGGCATCTATTCTCATCACAGCTGGAGCCGCACTTCACCTACAGTCGGTTCCAAAGAACAAGGAGCAATACAGCACAGGAATAGGCCTTCGGCCCTCGAAGCCTGTACTGTTCCATCCTTCCTCTGTGCAGTTCCTCCTCCACCTGAGGCTCCAGAAACACAGGGTCGACCAGACTAATTTTATTTGCAGTGGTTCAATATAGGGCAGAACCTTTCACCTCTGACTGAATGTTGCTTACCCTGGTCTTGACAGAGCTCACTCTGGTCTTGATGGAGATCATCCTGGTGTTGGTCTCAGAATCGCTTTCAACCTCCCGTCAGTGATCCTTGCCCTACCCTCAGTCGCACTTGAATTTGATGCTTCTTAGCTTCCTCTTCCAAACATTTCTCGCTAACTGTCCACTTCGAAGACTGACATGCCTACTTGCCTTCCACATTAACCAGTCATGAAAATGAAGGCCGATGAATCCCATGCACCGTGAACGTAATCAATCAATTAGCAATTAATCGCTGAAAGTTGTGGTTTAACGAGTATGCATTGCAGGCAAGCATATTATAGTTAACTTTCTTCAACATGCCGTTGACTTTGCCATCCAGCGTCCCCACCCCACTGGGATAATTTGGCACTTCAACCCCCCACATCAGAGACTTGACACTGTTCTTCTGGCTCTATTCAAAGGTCCCACTCCTATTTTCCCCTCTCTTGGCGAGCATTAAATGCACCTGAAGTATTTGTCTGAGGGTTGATCATTGTAAATGAGTAGCCAGCTTAATCACTGACAAAACAAATGGGATACTCAGCATCAATTAAAAATATGCAATACATTTCTCATATATTTGTCTGCTAATAAAAAATATATCAGAAAAATGTGCTAGAGGAAACATAACTAATATTTTTAAAGCTGGTTTGTATCACCACCAATAACATTTCACTCCATTAAAATCCAATAAGACAGTATCAATCATAATTCCAAACAGCCATCTAAGTCAATAAATATTTGGTGCCACACAATTGTCTTTTCTGAAACAAAATTTGATAAATATGTTCTGGTCAATTAATGTAATTCTCAAACAATTTAAGTCACTTTTCCTTACTCTACAAATTTGTTTTTGTAACAGGTGTAAATTAAAATCATTTTTCTAAACTAATAGCATCAATTTTCCTTGAAATTAATATTTGTTGGAACAAACTCTCAGCATGCTGAGTGAATAACAATGAACACAGTGTTATATTTTGTATGCCTCTCATCATCTAATTTTGGAGGTGATTGGTTTGGTATGCATTTATATAAATGCCATTCTTATTTAGTAAATTGTCTTAAGCATGAGTCATTGTCCAGCTGGTTCTACTCTAACTGCACATAATTTATTGATAAAACTAGGAACATAGAATATAATACTGCTTCTAACACTGACAGATATTTGAATTTCACATCTCTAATAAAAAAATGAAAATGACAAGACATTTCATTTTCAGATAATTCCCTCAGCCTCTGAGTAATGCAGGTTGTGAAACAAATTCACATGCCTGCAGC
Organism: Scyliorhinus torazame; assembly: GCF_047496885.1. Taxonomy (NCBI): domain Eukaryota; kingdom Metazoa; phylum Chordata; class Chondrichthyes; order Carcharhiniformes; family Scyliorhinidae; genus Scyliorhinus; species Scyliorhinus torazame. Next base: position 209,507,255 of record NC_092710.1, read on the forward strand.
AGAGCTTTTGGGTTTTGATGTGTAAAAAGTGCTTCTCCAAATTATTTTTAGAAAATGGTAGACAGCTTATTGTCACCACGATTCCAGTTCACTGCGAGAAAGCTTCAGACTAATTTCCTCATAGAAGGCATCATTACCACAATATCAACTTGAACCTACTCCTGACATAAAAACTTCTTCACCCAGTGTATTCTTTCCAGACTCTTATCACATCATTATCTGTTCACGTATATCATTTGTTTCACTTATCTCTACAAAAGCGCATGTTTATTTTTAGTTCACCCTTTGTTTCATTCCACCACGGACTCCAAGGACCATTGATATTACCTGGCATGACAAGCCGGAATAACCTTCTGGGCAAAAGCACTGTTCAATCTGTTGGGCATGTTCAGCCAGGAAGTAACTATCAGTGGCTTCTGCCACCTCCATGGATATCTCAGAGATCCTGGATTGACAATTGAAAGAAAAAAATAAATTTGGTAAACTTCTTGAAACATCCTATTGCGCCTTTAAATTGAAACTTCCCCTCTATTTTGCTTTTCACAGTCATTAATATGTGTATGTTGGACTTTAACCTGCTGTTGTTGTAAGACTTCTTACTATGTTTAGTAAGATTGCACATTTATGGCAAGCACACAAGCAGTTGGAGCTGCAGCTCATCATTCTCCATCAAATCGGCCACGCTGAACTTTATTTGCAATATATTACAAACACTGCTTTCCCCGAATACATGCTGGGTGAAATTCTGTTCCTGCAACTCAAAGTCAAGTGCGAGAAAAAAAAAGTCACTTTCGTTCCTTAATGGAATGCCACGATTAGAATAATAATTCCATAAGTCCTTGCACAGATATATGCCATTCATGATTGGTATGACTTGTAGTAATTTATTGAAACAGCAGAATCATCTCAATGGGTAAACATTTTTGAGAAATGAAATGGTCCCCTTAATCTGATCGATTCTACTAAAATCTTTGCAACACATGGATAATTACTGAGAGTCTTAACAAAGAAAGACTCCCAATAAATGAAGCGAAAAAATGTCTTAAGAATTGCATCACAAAAGGTATCTAATCAAGTGAATCATGCTGCTGGAGCACTGATATCACCAGCGTGATACAATCAAATCTCAGATGGCAAATGTCCCTGTTGCAAATATACAGGCAGCAATCGGGAGCAACAGGAATAGGCATTTTTGCCCCTCAAGTTTATTACATTATTCAGTGAGAACATCATGGCTGGTCTGCAACCTAGCTACATATACATGGGTGGGAATTTCCAGTCCCATCCGCCGTTGGGATCATCCAGTCATGCGGAAACCCAATGGATTTATGGCTGAGACTGCGAATCTCCAATGGTGGGTCATGTCACAATGGGCCCGGCCAAATGGTTTTGCTTTTTTTCCCCACTTTGTTTTAAAATCCTATTTTTCAATGTATGTTTTTGTCCGAGCTTGCTTGCAACCCCTAATCATCACACAAGTCAAGTTTTCCTAATTTACAACTTCTCAAATAACTTCAACCTCCCGCCAACATGGGTTGGCTGGCCAAATCTGATAAGTGATTTGGGAGAATTCTGAACTCAGGTTCTAGAAAATCAATTGCAAAACGAAAACTGTTTATGCAGAATTAGAATTTCCCAAACTAGCATTCTAATTTCCTATGTTAGCTTCTGTGCATACCTGGTTTGTCTCATGAAAGTCCCATAAGATGCCTTGATGAGGATGGAGTCGATGTCATACAGCACATCCATGAAGTCTTTGCGAGAAACAGATCTGCCATCTGGTGAATTGTCATATTTCCAATCATGCTAAAGAAAAAGTATTTTGAAGATCATTCACAGAAAATTATTTTGTTTGACTTCACCTCCTCCCTCGGCCCCCAGTCGTCTTTAACTATTTGAAAAAATGAGCAATTTTGAATAAAGGTATTAGCCACGATCTACCAGCTGCACCGCATCCAAACGGAAGCACAACATGGCTGGTTGATGCCAGGAGACAGCCAGAACGCCTCGAGAGATCGACCCAGGTCTTGCGAGGCATCACGATAAGGATTCCACCCAAAATGGGCGGGATCAAACATCGCATGCCTCAGTAGGTTTGAACCCCACTTAGGTGTGCTCACCTGGGATTTGGCAGGTTTCCGGCATCTGCCAACCTCCCCAGGGAGACCCCAGCCGGGCGTCGTTCAGTACTGGTCCACACAAACTAGGCGGAACAGCAACCGGTGGGGAATGGGAGGCCTCCCGAGCCATTAGAGGCCACTGGGTGGTCAGGGACAAGGCAGGGTGGTACCCTGGCTCTCCCCTTTGAACCCAGGCACCTTGGCACTGCCAGGCTGGCACTGCAAAGCTGGCAGGAGCATTACCAGGGCACCAGGGAACCCAGATGGCACTGCCTAGGGTCAGAGACGTAGGGAGGCCATGCCCATGAAAGGAAGGTGGAGGGGAGCGGGGCGGTGGGTGGGGGGAGTATGAAGGGTGGGGGGAGGGGGGTGCAGGGCCTGTATGAAGGGGCCACCAGAAGGTTGGGGAGGGGGTGAAATGCGGGGCCTTGGAAGGGGAGTGGGAAAGCCTGAAAAGGGGGGCCCTCAACAGCTGTCATCGTTTGGGGCAATATGGGGCAATGCCCATGTGTGTGGGGGATGAAATTGCCCATGGATGGGGGAATATGGTGTACTCACAAGCCCATTTAGAGTTCGGGACACCCTTTCAAAATGGTGACCCGATCTCTGAGGAGCAGGTCTGACCAGAGAGTTCAGCTCCCCAGCGATAAAAATAATTCTAAGGGTGAGATTCTTAGGCAGCACCTGCCCGGCAACCAGAAATTCCTGCCCGAGGTCAACGGACCATTACATGGACCCTGCCCTGTTCGTGGCAATCGTGTGGTGGACACGGTAAAAAAAAACAGCCCTAAGTGTGGGCTAGCCCGGTGAGAAACTCCCCAGGGCCCCAATAAAATGGGCCTGATTCTCCCCCAAAATTGCAAAGTTAATTTATTGCGGTTTTTCAAGTAGTTTCCCTCCGGCTCTACTGGCGAGTTCCTCAAAGCTACTCAATAACACTTAGTCACCGTTTTGGGCCCTGGGGAGTGTCTCACCGGTTTAGCCCACACTTAAAATTTTATTTAGCTTTGGGGAACTGAGCTCCGAGATCAGGCCACCATTTTGAAAGGGTTCCCTGATCTCGAAGTGAGCTTGTGGGCCCAAACCCCCTACCCCTGGGTAATGCCACCCCCCCCACCCAGACACATGGACTCTACTCCACACACCTCAAGTGAGGACACCCTGTTATGGGGTCCCTCCCGTTCCCCCTTACAGCACCCCCTTCCCCACCCATCACACACCCAAGTTCCCAGAGGTCCCTACTTACCTGCCCTGCACCTCCCCACCCTTCAATCCCCCATGTCCATCCTCATTTCATGGGCATGGCCCCCTTTGCCCCCTGACCATAGGCAGTGCCACCCTGGCACTCAGACACCCTTGCACCGCCGCGCTGGCACCCAGATAATGCTCCTGCTGGCTTGGTAGTATCATCTGAGCACCTTGGCAGTGCCAGGATGGCCGTGCCAGGGTGGCAGTGCCAAGGTGCCATCTGGGCAGTACCAAGGTGCCCACATTCCAGAGGGAGGGCCAGGGGGCCATCCTGCACTTCCCCTGACTATCCTGAGGTTTCCATGGCCCAGGAGACCGCCCCCATACTGTTCTGCATGGTCCATGTTTGTGTGGACCAGCATTGATCGGCACCCAGCTGCAGCCTCGCTGGGGTGGCCGAGAAATCACGGGAGGCCACTGCATTCTGCGGAGAACCCCGGGAGGCACGGAGCCTGTCGGGAGGCTCGCTGGAGGCCTCTCCGGCATTCTCCAGCCACAGTGTGCTCAAGTGAGAGCCCAACGCAGCCGGAGATTCGCACCCAATGACTAAGTGTGGCTGGATAGCGGTGGGAAACTTGTCGACAGAACCGGGCAAAACTCACAGCAAAACCCACCTGAAATGACACGTGGACACTTTTCCGTTAGATCGCGCCTATTCTAATTGGCATTTCCACATAAAAATGTAAGTATTGGTAAGTTTATTAACCATGCACTGCCAGTGATGAATGGTGCGTGAAAGACAAGTGAATCAGAGATACACTGTAGTACAACATTGTAATTTTATTCTTCATGGCTTCCACTAGGTAAACAGCATCAATAAATGCACCCTATAATCTGTGATTAAATGTTATTATTTCACAGGTGTGAAGGGTAATTTCACAGATTAATGAAATGATTCACAAAGAAATATAAAATTGTACCAGTAAATTAGCCATTCATGCTCGGATTGAATGGTGAATTTCAAATGCAATAAGAATTCATGAACCATGGGTTGGAACTGCAATGCTGCACTGTCAAATTTCATTATTGAGAATTGATGTCAACCATGAAAATGTAATCACCAATGTGGTAGTATGTATTGGGGGTCATGTGGGACTGGAAGCCCTAATGTCATTGGCTGACAGATCCCGGGTCCTGGTTGGCCGTTGACCTCTAGCTCCGCCCTGAAGGCGGAGTATAAGAAGCCGGAGTCTTCCCCCGCAGGCCAGTTTACTATCGAGCTGCGGGGGAACAGACACGCTTAATAAATTGTAGCGCACAAAGACTCCGTGAGACGAATAGAGTGAAGTCGATGAGGCTTTATTCCGGAAAGCTGAACGAGCCGTCCGATGCCCTATCCCGCGGCACATGTGCCAACGCACAAATTAACCGCTCCAAACCCTCCACGAGGACCTCTGCCACCCGGGGGTCACTTGGTTTTACCACTTCATCAAGTCCCGCAATCTCCCATACTCTTTAGAGGAGGTCCGTACAGTCACAAGGGACTGCCACATCTGCGCGGAATGCAAGCCGCATTTTTTCAGGCCAGATGGAGCGCACCTGATTTAAGGCTTCCCACCCCTTTGAACGCCTCAGTCTCGATTTCAAAGGGCCTCTCCCCTCCACCGACCGCAACGCATATTTTCTCAATGTGGTGGACGAATACTCCCGCTTCCCTTTTGCCATTCCCTGTTCTGACATGACCGCGGCCACAGTCATTAAAGCCCTGAACAGCATCTTCACACTGTTCGGTTACCCCGCTTACGTCCACAGCGACAGGGGGTCCTCTTTCATGAGTGACGAGCTGTGCCAGTTCCTGCTCAGCAAGGGCATAGCCTCAAGCAGGACGACCAGCTACAACCCCCGGGGGAACGGGCAAGTAGAGAGGGAGAACGGCACGGTCTGGAAGGCCGTCCTACTGGCCCTACGGTCCAGGGACCTCCCAGTTTCACGGTGGCAGGAGGTCCTCCCGGACGCACTCCACTCCATCCGGTCGTTATTATGTACGAGCACTAATCAAACGCCTCATGAGCGTCTCCTTGTTTTCCCTAGGAGGTCCTCCTCTGGAACGTCGCTGCCGACCTGGCTGGCGGCCCCAGGACCCATCCTGCTCCGAAAGCATGTGCGGGCACATAAGGCGGACCCGTTGGTCGAAAGGGTTGACCTCCTCCACGCGAACCCCCAGTACGCCTACGTGGAGTACCCCGACGGCCGACAGGACGCGGTCTCCCTGCGGGATCTGGCGCCCGCCGGCAACACGCACACCCCCCCGACACCATCAACCCAACCCCCCCCTTCCTGCCACCACCGCACCCCGCGACCGCCCCCTTCCCAGGAGGATCGGTTCCCCTCCCCTCAGCACCGACCAAGAAAAAAGCCCAAGCTGAAACCGTAAGGCTCCTGGAGGCGACAACACCGGTACAAGCACCACCACCACCGGGGCCGAGGCGATCGACACGGACGACCAGACCAACCGACCGACTCGTGGCGTCGATCTAAAACTAAATATGGACTTTTCACAAGAACATTTTGCTTTTCTTCCCATACCCTCTGTAAATAGTTGCAACAGGACAAAATTGTACAATACTGTATTGCCTTGTGAATGTTTTTTTTCCTCCCAGGACCAGCCCTGTAAACCCTTACCACCATACGAAGCGTCACCCCGCCGGGTTCATTTTTGACAAGGGGTGAATGTGGTAGTATGTATTGGGGGTCATGTGGGACTGGAAGCCCTAATTTCATTGGCTGACAGATCCCGGGTCCTGGTTGGCCGTTGACCTCTAGCTCCGCCCTGAATGCGGAGTATAAGAAGCCGGAGTCTTCCCCCACAGGCCAGTTTACTATCGAGCTGCGGGGGAACAGACACGCTTAATAAAGCCTCATCGACTTCACTCTATTCGTCTCACGGAGTCTTTGTGCGCTACAACCTGCTAATGCTCACATTCCAAGCATTGTCTGGCAGCTTTGAATTTGTCTATATATTTGTTTCTGGAACATACCTCTTCATTCACCTGAGGAAGGAGCAGTGCTCCGAAAGCTAGTGACATCGAAACAAACCTGTTGGACTTTAACCTGGTGTTGTAAGACTTCGTACTATGAAAATGTAAGATTCTGCTTCTAGCATGAGTTGTGTTTGATAGAAGAATAGGGCAAATTCCACGGCTCTGTTGTGGTGGAGACTGGGCTGTAAAATGCAGCAAGCCATTCAAAACTCCATTGACTTCGACAAGATCGTTAAACCTCGCCAGTGTAAAATTCCACCCATAATTGGGTATGGAGGGAAAACGATTGACTTTAATGATGTGAAAGGCAAGAATGCAAGAATTAGACATGTGAATCATCCTGCCTGATGCATCAACCTGCATTCCACACCACAGCAACAGGAATGGAGTCTTCTAATTTCAGGACCTTTAAACCAAGGTTCAGTCTGATTCTTCCCGTGGTTCAGGATGTGCATTATTGTTCCAAGTCACTAGTTGAGGTAGAATATGGAGTTTACTTATTTATTCATTTAATTAATGACTATATAGCATTAGTTTGCTGTGTTTTCCTCCATAACTACTATCAATGTGCTTTGAGAGGATTCAATGTAATAAGGCACAGGGCAGAGTTTTCACTTTGTTTGCACAGAGTGCTCGCTGAGGCGATCAGGCTCGTATGTGGTTCACAGGCTGCCCAACTGGCTTTTCTCGCCACATTGTGCGGCACACAGTGCATAGGAAATGCAGGCACGGTCCACGCAGACAGGCCAATAGGGCGGGGCTACAAAAAGCTGGCAATATCGGGAGTCCTATGATCAAAAAAGGGGGTGCCCCGATGCCAAATTTAAAAAGGACCTCCCCCACCCCCCCCCCTCTGTGTCCCTGCAGGAGAAGTTGGCCCACAACCGACAGGAGAGGGCCCAGAGGGACAGCGGAGTGCCGGACATGAGAGTCCTCATCCCGTATGAGGAATGGACACTGGATGTCGCGGAGGGTGGTCAAGGACAAATAAGTGACCACCGTAGAGGTCGGCGCATAGCGCAGAGGTGAGGATCCATCGGTCCCCACAGATGAACTGTCAAACGTGAGTTGTTAATGCCATACAGACTGACCGTAACCTCACACTGACATGTTAATTCTCCCGCAGGACCTGCAGCGGACACCGCCGACCAATCCAGGGTGGACCCCCCACACCACCTCGTAAGAGAACGCATCGGAGAAGACTACCAAGGATGCCAATATTTTTGCGGCACAGCTGGCATCCCCACCCTCCACCAGCGTAGAGACATACACTCGGTGGTCAACGGTAATGGTCAGGTTTCTGGGCACAATCTGGTGAGCACTACACAGTCGATGATGCACATCAGGTGGCAGCAGGTATGCCCAGGCGAGACAGCAGTCGAAGATCTGCTGGATCCCAAGACCCAGCTGGGTCCCTGTCAGATGCTGAGCCTCTGGAACAGGTTTACCCGGAGCTGATGCAGACGGTGGGGTGAGATTCCGAAGGGGATATCAGTGACACTCAGCAGGTCCACAGCTGATTGGCAGAGTCCCAGAGGCTCCAGGCGCAGGAGATGGCGTCGATAATGGCACCAACGCCAACACTACTAGGGTGGCGACCGCAGTGGAGAGTCTGATGTACGACTTCTGCAACATGAGCGGAGATGTCCAAGGCGTGGCTCAGTCGGTGACGGCCATGGCTGAACGCCTTGACAGCATGTCCCAGTCGCTGAGATACGTCACCCAGTACCAGGCTGACCTTGCTGCGGCGCTGCGGGACATGCCCCAGTCTCAGATGGGAATAGCCGAGGCGCTGCAGAGCATGTCCCATAGTCAGTGGGCATAGCCGAGGAACTGCGGAGCTTTTCCTAGTCACTGAGGAGCATCGCTGTGGGCATCGACACTGTGCTGCAGAGACTGGGGAGCCACTAGGGCTGGCAGAGCCAGGTGATGCATGAGCAGCCGGGGCGCGATCCAACTGCCCCTCCATCCTGAGGTGAACCCTGGGGCTCCAAGGGCACTGACTGGGAGGATGGGGAGCTGAGTGTGAAAGGAGTGGCAACAGTGACCACCAACTCCACCCTGACAATGACGCATCATACAGGATATTTAAGAGTCAAGATATTTAAGGGGCTGTTTAGCACAGGGCTAAATCGCTGGCTTTGAAATCAGACCAAAGCAGGCCAGCAGCACGGTTCAATTCCCGTAACAGCCTCCCTGAACAGGTGCCGGAATGTGGCGACTAGGGGCTTTTCACAGTAACTTCATTGAAGCCTACTTGTGACAATAAGCGATTTTCATTTTTCATTTTCGTTTTCAATCACATTGCTGTGGAGTCACATGTCGGCCAGACCAGGTAAGGATGTCAGAATTCCTTCCCTAAAATACATTGGTGATCTTATTGGGTAGAATATAATTGATTATTTCTGAGCATTACTCCTTCAGGAACAATGAAACACATTTTCATCTGACCATTGTTTGTAAAATAATTGGTTGATGGGATACAATAATCATTTATGCCTATTACCAGACGTTCTTACACAATACGAGGGGGGATACATTTTGGCACCAAAAATAGATGTGATGGGGTTAGATCAGAGGTTAAACTTAAAATATCTCAAACCTGATCCCTACTATCTCTGGGGTTGATGGAGGCCAAGGGATTGAAAGCCAACACAATCCCAGGAGGTGCATTGGTAATATCAGATATTTTAATGAGATGGGAAGTCTGTACCTTAAGTTATTCTGAAGGTTTTACAATGGCTGGTTGGACCAGGAGAAGCAGAGGTGCTTCAACCCAGCTATCACATCCCTAGCTCCAACCACCTCAATCAAACATGCTTCCCGTTCAAAATCCCCAGGGCTGGGGATTGGACGGACCTGCTCCTGCTGCCTATTCTAGAGTCCTGTCTGCCTGACTGACATCCCGCCGAGGAGCATGTCAAAGATGAAAGATATAGGCTAAGGAGTTAAAACTTCACAGTATGCTTCAATCCGAAACTCCACCCACCACCTGTCCCAGCCTATGTAACCTGTTCTTGTTAATATCTTGGCCAAACAATGGTTCAGATAATATGTACTTTATTAGCAACTTTAAAATAATGAATATGATTTTTCCATTTGCACGGCTTGACATTAAAAATACTTACCTCAGTGAGTTCTACCTCATGTCTGGTTAGCTGTCCGATTTGAGGTGCAGATACATGTCTCACGATAATCATCTCTCTTGTGGGCCCACCTCTCATAATAATTTGAGGCTCGTAGGTAGATTGGCCCACTTCTTCTCTGGCTTCAAAGTAAATCGCATATCTCAGCTTGCCACCATAGGCTTTGAGCTATGAAACAAAACAAGGCATAATTACAGGTAAATTTTATATTTGCATTGACCTTTTAAGCACATAATACACTTTGTAAAGCACTCAAAATGGCAGAAAGCAAGACAGCCACTGGGAGGACCAGGAATTTGAGGTGGAACCTGGTTATGCCAGAATTCTGTCCCATTTGTAGAACCCCTTCAAACCCTGGCTGCAGGAGCTATGGGAGAACCCCTGTGTTGAGTGGTATATTTGGGAGAGTTTAATGGTTTGCCAGGAATTCTGTCTCAATGGAACTCAACATCTATTGAGTTGAAAGTAAAACCTTGTTAAATCTTTGGATTTCAAATTTCAACAAATCACTTCTGGAGAAAATTATGATGCTGTGGCACTGAGGATTTTCTCAGGCTTTCTTTCTCCAGCCCAAACCGCCCTGAAGATGCAGGCTGCACATTCACAGGAAGATTAATGAAGATATAATCGAAGAATTAAATGTATTTAATTCATTATTCAATTAACTGAAGAAGTCTCGCAGGTGTGAAGTTTCTACCCTGGTGAGCATTGCTGCTCATTTCAACTTGCACTTGAGAAAGTGTTGGTGAGCTGCCATCTTGAACCGCTGCAGTCTGGTTGTGTCGGTACACTCAACAGTGCTGTTAGGAAGAACGTTTCAGGTTTTTGGCCCAGTGACAGTGAAGGAACACTAATACATTCCCAAATGAGGGCGGATATGGCTTGGAGGGAACTTGCACGGATTTGCAAAGTGCTGTCGAAGGAGCCTTGGTGTGTTGCTGCAGTTTATCTTGTAGATGTTACACACTGCTGCCACTGTGCGCTGGCGATGGAGGAAGTGAGTATTTAATGCAATGGGTTGGATGCTGATCAAACAGGTTGTTTTGACCCAGATCATGTTGAGATTCCTGAATGTTGTTGTGGCTGTATTCATTCAGGCAAGCCGAAAGTATGCTTACACACTCCTGGTTTGTGCCTTGTAGATGGAGAACATATTTTGGGGAGTCAAGAGGCAAGTTACTCGCAACAGAATTCTGACCTGTTCTTGTAATCACAGTATTTAGCAATGGTAACACCAAGGAAGTTGATCGTGGGCGATTCAGCGACGGTAATGTTATTGAATGTCAAGGAGATATGTTAGAGTGTCTCTTGTTGGAGATGGTCATTGACAAGCATTTATGTGGTACAAATGTTACTTTCCACTTATCAGCACAAGCCTAAATTTGGCAAGTCTTACTGCACTTGGACACGGATTGCTTCAATATCTGAGGAGTTATGAATGGTACTGGGCACTGGGCAACCATCAGCGAACATCCCCACTTCTGACTTTATGATGGAGGGAACAGTCTTTGATGAAATAGCTGAAGATGGTTGGGATTAGGATACTGCACGAAGGAACTCAAGTAGTGATGGCCCAGGGCTGAGGTGATAACCTTGGACAAGAGAATTGAGATGGAGGGCTTTCATGATTTTAGCCTGCTTTCCTGAAGAAGGCAGGGTTTTAGATATGCAGATTGGTTTACAATGGTGCAATCAGAAGCCAACATCTACTAACCATTGGCCTGAACAGGGAAGACATTGCAGATCTCCTTCAAAGTGAATCATAGAATTCTAGAATCCTTTCAGTGCAGAAGGAGGTCATTCTGCCCATTGGGTCTGCACTAGCCCTCTGAAAGAACACCCTCCGAGGCCCACCCCGGCCCCATCCCTATGTCAGCCTTTCATCATGGGACAACTCTCTCATCCGCCCAAATGAATTCTCATTGTACTGCCAGGAGAACGTTTAAAAAAAAATTTTTATTAACAAATTTTTCAATTACATCTTTACATCCATTTACATACAAATGCTAACAATATTTTCATCGGCCCCAAAAAACCACAAAAAAAACAACCAATCCTTTACACCTCCCCCTCTCCCTCCCCGCCAGCAACCAACTCCCTGAAATAGGAAATAAACGGCTGCCACCTCAGGCAGAACTTTTCAGCCGACCCTCTCTTTACATATTGATGGTTTCCAAGTAGAAAAACTCCATCAGGTGGTTTAACCATGCCTCGGCATTGGGCAGGCTGAAGACTTCCAACCAAACAGAACTCGCCTTTGGGCTATTAAGGAAGCTCAGGCAACAACATTCACCTTTGCTCCTGCCTGCAACTCTAGTAAACCTGAGATCCCAAAAATATCCACCAATCATTCCAAATCAACTGCAAGAATTCTCAACTTGCTGCTGAATAAGGAGATCCAAAACCCCAGCAGAGGACCAGAACGTTTGTCTGATGCCAGTCCCCCTGAGCACCGCTCGCATCTATCCTCTATGTCTGCAAAAACCCACTCATTCATGCCCTAGTCAGATGTGCCCGATGCACCACCTGGAATTGAATCAGGCTGAGGCTAGTGTAAGATGAGGGAGAGTTGACTGTCTCTAGAGCCTTGCTCCACTCCCCTCCCTCAAACTCCTGGCCCAACTATTCCTCCCAATTCCTTTTAATCTTGTCCAACAGGATCTGCTCCATTGACACCAGCCGACAACAGATAGCCGACACCCTCCCCTCGCCTACATTAACCACCGAGAGAACTCTGTCTATCAAAGAGGGTGGGGGAGGGCAAAACCCAGGAGGGTTTCCTGTGCAAAACGTTTTGCACCTGATAGTACCAAAACTGTTTAACTCTTGGAAGTTCATACTTCGCCAGCCGCTCCTGTAAACTAGCGAACGTACCACCTTCAAACAAGTCACCAAACCGCTTTAACCCCTGCACCCTCCAAGCCCCAAAGGACGAATCCAAAACACCAGCACAAAACGATGGATTCCAAAAATTGGGGCCAGCACCAACATAGTACCCATCTAAACTGTCCGCACATTTTCATGGTAACCACCACCACCGGATTGGCAGTCCATTTCATCAGAGAAAATGGAAGGAGAGCCGTGACCAATGCTGTCAAAATGGTGCCTATATGATCATTCCTCTCCATATGCCCTTACATGGAATCCGTCTATCTATACCACCCCCGCATCTTTTCAATGTTCGCTGCCCAGTAGTAGTATAGCAGCTTGAGTAATGCTCTCGGCCCCCTGACTACCTATCCCTTTGGAAAAACCCCTATGGACCCCTGAGGTCCTTCCTGCCCAAATAAGAGACAAGATCATCTCATTGACTCCTACAAAGAAAGATTCAGAAAGAAAACTGGGAGGCACTGAAGCAAAAATAGGAATCTTGGGAGGATACTCATATTGACCAACTGAACCTTCCCCACCAAAGTCAGCAGGAGGTCATCCCATCTCTTTCGGTCATCTTTCACTACTTTCACCAGGTCCCTAAAATTTAACTTCTGTAGTGAGTCCCAGTCATGGGTCACATGGTCTCCCAGATAACGAAAACTGGACCTGAACAAGCGACAAGGCAGCTTCCCCTGATCGGATCACCCCTCCTTGGGAGATCGCTGGGAATTACTGGCTTTTACTCCGGTTCAGTTGAACCCCGAGAAGGAACCAAACCTCTCAAATAGTTTCACTATCTCCTCTGCACTGGAGACAGGATCTGTCACATACAGCAACAGATAATCCGCATAATAATGGCACCCCATGCTACCTCCCTCCTCTCTCTATCCTGCTCCACTTAATGGCCTCAATGCTATGGCCAGAGGGTCAATTGCCAAGGCAAACAATAATGGGGACAGTGGACACCCCATTTTATGCCTCTCCTCAGTTGGAAGTATTTTGACACTGGTATTGACACTTGTGGTGGGCCCATATAAAAGAGCCAGATCCAAGCTATAAATCTAGGCCCAAAGCCAAACCTCCCCAAGGCCTTAAAATATATGCCACCGTGCCGCCTGTAGCCCCCACTCCACCCTATCAAACACGTTCTCTGCATCTAGTGAGATAATCACCTATATTTCAGGGTATGAAGAGGGGACCAAACTGCATTAAGCAGCCTCCGAACATTGGCTGACAACTGTCTTCCCTTACAAAACCCTGTCTGCTTCTCTGGTATGAACCCTGGAAGTGTTCTATGCACATAGCCAAGACCTTCGACAACAGCTTTGCATCAATAATGAAATGGGGCAATACGCCCCACACTCTGTCGGATCCTCACCCTTCAAGGAGATCGTCGCCTGCATCAATGAGGCTGGCAACATCATAGAATCCTCAAGTATCTCAAGCACCACTGTGGCCAGCAACCTGGCAAACCTTTTATAAAATTGACCATCAAATCTGTCCAGCCCTGACACCTTCCCTGACTGCATTAAACACATGCCCTCCATAACCTATTTCAAAGTCAGAGGAGCCTCCAGTTTTTTAATTTTCTCCTGTTCCACCACCGAAATAGCCTAATCTTCCAAAACTCTGACATTGAGGACCCATTCTCCGGGGGTTCCAACTCGTAGAGTTTCCGATAAAATGCCTCAAATGCCTCATTAGCCTTGGCTGGAGCAGAAACCAGTCCAGTCCCTGCGTCCCTAACCTGCACAATTTCCCGAGAGGCTACTTGTCACCTCAACTGGTGCGCCAACAGGGGACTAGCCTTTTCGCCATGCTCATAAAAAGCCGCCTTCGAACATCACAATAGGCGCACTGCCCTATCTATTGACAGCAGCCCAAACTCGAACTGTAGCTTTTTCCTATTCGCCAGCAATTCCGGTGTCTGATCGAGTATGGACGGTCGCCTCCAAGATGGCATCCACCAACCACTGCCTCCCCACCCCTTCACTCTTCTCCTTGTGTGCCATAAAAGAAATAATCTCCCCTCTAACAATTTCCTTCAACAATTGCTGTTAAATCTTAAATGCTCCTCAATTGCAGAGGAGACCCGCTTGATCGTAATAGCTGTGGAATCGCACGAGGCGCCTCATCCGGATGAGGCTTCTGACTCAACAATCTGCGGGCATGACCCAGCTCAGGAGGGGCCGCCATTTCACCCCGCCCACCATCTTCCAGAGCAACTTTGTCGGTTTCGGGCCTTCCGACATCCTTAGATTCTTCCTTTTTAAACGATTTTTAGGGATGTCCACCTTAGCCCTCAAACTCTTATTGTCAGCCACCACCTTTGCCATTTCCACTGCCAGTGAAGCAATCTGGTCTCTCTGCCTCGACAGAGCAACCCTCACCTATTGCAGCTCCGCACACTGCTGCTTCACCACCTCGTCCACCTTAGCCAGGGCCCCTCGAATCAGGGATCACCTTCTCATTGTCTCCTGAGACCTCCCGACTCAGTTTCTGCAGTTGCACAGCTAAAGTTTCAACGGCTAGTGGGGTGGCCGCTGGCACTGCAATCACCTCCGCCATTCTCTTCTCCACCAAGGCACTCGAAGCATCCACCTTTGAAGCTGCTTCTTTATCCTTGTGTTGCCTAGATCGATACCGATTGCACATCCCCTTGCTGTGGGACACTTAAACAATCGAGTTCAAAAAAATCTTGGGTCCGGATTTCATTACCGGCCAGGGAAAAGAGCTTAAGCTGCGATCTCTGGCGGGAGCCCCTACATGTGCGACCGCTCCATTACATGCCACTCTGGGAGTCCTGCCAGAAGAATCTAAACAGTTATGGTTTGTTTTAATATTTTTTAATTTAGCCCTTTTCTGACTGATGGTTTTGATCACAAAAATTGCTTGAGCTTTGTCTGAATGTAAATTGAATTAATTTTCGGCCAAAGCTATGTTTTGTGAAGAAAGAAGGCATTTTTAAAAATTCCTGACTTTGATAATGTTTTGGCAGCGAACGTCTGAATTTGAATTGCTGCTCAGAGCAACAATGAATCGCAATCTCAATATTCATATCTAGAAGGAGACCGGACATAATTGAGTAATTCAGGAATTCACTTGAATTCTCCATTAGCTTTTTGAATACCCTTTATAAGGTCATTTGACCCTTGCATTGCATTGGTCCTGAATATTCTCTGCAAAAATACTAAATCTTGTTTCACGTTATGGGCGGCACAGTAGCACAGTGGTTAGCACTGTTGCTTCACAGCTTCAGGGTCCCAGGTTCAATTCTCGGTTTGGGTCATTGTCTGTGCGGAGTCTGCACGTTCGCCCCATGTCTGCGTGGGTTTCCTTTGGGTGCTCCAATTTCATCCCACAAGTCCCGAAAGACGTGCTAAAAGATCATCTGGACATTCTGAATTCTCCCTCAGTGTACCTGAACAGGCGCCGGAATGTGGCGACTCAGAGTTTTTCACGATAACTTCATTGCAGTGATAGTGTAAGACTACTTGTGACAATAGAGATTATTATTGAAATATTACTTTGCCATCCTAAAAAGATAATGGCAGTCAGTTTTCCAGAATACTTTGTAAAAGACAACATTGCTCACATTTCATTACGTGGATATCACATAAAAAATACAGAATTATAAGCGTCAATGACTTCGGTAATAAAACACACAACATTTGCGATCCAACATATGAGACTATGGTAGAGATTGCAATAATGATTTGTACCCGAAGAGGGCACTTTAAAGCAAATGTTTGGAAACAGTGGCCGAGATTATTGCCCAGAGGCAAGTTGTGTACTGGGTATCAGTTGTGAGCTCAGGAAATCTAGAAGAATGGGCCAAATGTACTGCAGAATTTAACTGTAAGCTGCAGGGTTGCTTTAAATATTTTTCCATGAGTTTTCCACCTACAGGCAGCCTAATAGGTAGACAGGAGGACTTTTGGCTGGTAAATTTGTTTCACAAGGCTGAAGGCTATGAGAGAAGATTATTAGGGGAATGAGAGAGGATATAGAAGGTGGGGCTCCCAATTTGGGGGATGGGTCCAAGAGTGGGCGAGGTAGCAGGTGGTTGCAGCAGATGGTGGCTATGGAAGGAAGGCAGTCAGATTGAGGAATGATGGGGTGAGGGCAAGATTTACTGGATTTCTTGTTGAGCCTGGGGAAAATGTTCCTGCTCCTCCTGGTCCACATGCTGTAAAGACATTTACTTTGTGCATTCAGCTCTTCACACTTTCTTTAAGTTGCCAGGTTTCCAGAAATCTGGGTGGCCCGACTGCCTGTGGGTAAAACTAAATTGACTGTTGAAATGAAGGCACAGGCCTTCTGACCCATAAGTGGAGACGCTAACACTGCACCATAAGATCACCCATCCCTTCAATACAGCTTGTAAATAGTGCACCGAACGTCCACAGCTTTGTAATAGACACTTATCACTCCCAGAAGTGCATCTCTTACCACCATATCAGGAAGTCTACCGTAACTCCATTGGTCCAACCTTACTTTCTCATTTATTGAAATAGTCAATGATTTTCATCAGTCAGTTTAGTAAGTAACTGTAATTCATGTTGTCAGTTTAATATGAAGTTGAGAAGATAATGAATTACCTTTTCCCCTTCAAACTGCTCTGGAAGTTTCCAGTAAAAAGGTTCATAAAGAAGATGCTTGATCACTGCGTCTACATTAGCGACTATCTCCGGATGCTGATGAAAAACACCGCTGGTTGTTTTCCTGTTGTTGAATTTACTTACAATTTCCAGTACAGTCTGGTCAGGATTAAGCATCAGCTTTAAGAGAAAAACAAAGCTGTCATTAGATGCAGCAAGAATGTAAAATTCCAGTTAAAGCACAACTGTCATTTGGAACAATTTGAAAACATATAGCAAACGCGTGCTCCCGACAGTAACTGAACAATTCTAGGGGCGGGATTCTCCGGCACCCGCCCCCCCACCCCACCCCCCCCTCCCTGTCTCCAGCCTTGTGTTTCTTGCCAGTGGGAGGTGGCTTGCCATTCCCTGACAGCGGGATTCCCAAGTCCCCTTGCTGTCAATGGGAATTCCCATTGAAGCCGCCCCATGCCAGGAAACACATGGAGGGGTGTGGGGGAGGGGGGGGGGGGGCATGCACTGCCAGCGGGACCAGAGAATCCCACTGCCAGTGATTCCAGGCAATTCCAACCTTGGTCAATGATTTATGACAACACTTTACTCAAACAAAACAAATCTTGCTGGACCTTTTTTCCATTAAATGAAAACTGAAGGATAGTTTCATAACGGTTCAAACAACAAAGCATTGTGTTAAGATGGCGCAGCAGGTGCTAATGTATTGAGCTGAGATTTCACACAGTCACAACTCCCGGTAAAGTCAGTTAGAACATAGAAAAAGGAGCAGGAGTAAACTATACAGCCCCTCGAGAATGCTCTGCTATTTAATGAGGTCATGCCAGATCGGGCTCTGCGCCGGGCACACAACTTTGTGCAAGTCACCCAACTCTCTCCGCCCGACGCAATCTGTATCATGCCCTCAACAGGGCGTGGTCCAGATCAGCACATTTAAAATGAGCCATTAGGTTCATTTAAATACACAGATGCCGCTTGCACATGGTGCTCAGGAGTCAACAGCCGGGCCTACAAGACCAAAACCATGTGCCAATTAGCACTGGTTTCCACAAATGTGGACCAGATGTGACAGTACCTCGGGAGGCCAGTAGAGACCACCAGCTGGTCAGGGACAGGACAGGGTAGTACCACTCCCCCTAGCACACAGGCACCTTGGCACTGCCACCCTGGCACTGCCAGAGTGCCCAGGTGGCACTGAAAGGGTGTCAGGGGCACTGCCAGTGTGTCAGGCTGGCAGTGTCAGGTTAGTACTACCAGGGACAGATCTGGGGGGTGAGACTTGCCCATTAGTCGCGGGGTGAGGAAATGTTCTAGGGGCATCAAGATGGTTGGGGGTGTAAGAGGGGTCCATAAAGTGGGGGGGGGGGGGGGGGGGGTGATGTGGCCTGAAAGGCAGGTGTAGAGATCGGTGCTGCCAGTCAAAATGGCTAAATCGATTAAACCAACTAAATTGCATCCTCGCCCCAAAAAAACAGTGAATAGCAGGGTGAATCTTGGAACTGCAGCAGCTGATAAAACACCCTGTCAAACTCGCCCAAAACGTTGTTTTAAGTCCGCTGAACCGTGCCCATATTCTTTGAGAGATCAAAAATGTATTTATTGAAGCCTTGATTGTATTCAATGATGGAGCATCTACCAACTCAGTGTCATTTGCAGTAGCTGGTGAACAAATTCAAAACATATCCCCACATAGAAGGGAAATTGACAGATTGTCACTATCATTTGCTCTTGTAAATCTCTAATTACCAATACAACACTTGGAGGGAATGGTGCATCAAAGGCCCTAAGATGTGGGAACCAGTGACATTTTTAAAAAGAATACCATAGTTTCAAGATCTTGTACCATAAGCAGAGATGTACTAAATTTTCAACGCTGTACTTCAATTCAGAAAGCACAATTAAAATGTTGAGATCAATTATGTTACTGTGTAAAGCTGAAACCAACTTAAAGATCTTTATCCGCAAATACATTTCCATTTAAATTAAATATGCAAACTCAAGTTTCAATTGCTCAGCTACAATTACGATAGCAATCTTTGAAATCGTTCTGGGATTCTTTTGGCACTTGACAGATGAATACAAAATGAATAGCAATACACAGGAGAGAGGTACGGTTACTGTAAACAACTGCTTTAGTCCTTACTGAGATACAAAGCTGCTCAGAAGTATTTCATCAAATGTGAAAATAATTAGTGGTTCACTTACTCTCCTGCGGATTAGCCCCTTTGCCTCAGTACATTGTGTAGTCACACCTGAGCAGTAACAGCTACTACATCCATGAGGATTGCTTGAATAGAGTGCAAAAGCTCCGGTCTTGCATCTGTCACAACTAATTCCCTCCACGTTCACCTGCAAAAGTATGATTGGTTGCTTGAGAGATCAACATTAACATACTGATTAAATTGTTATTAAAAAACTTTGTTTTAGAAAATATCCTTGCATGCGGTTACATAGGATACAAGGCTCAGAAACAAGCTAATCAGCCCTAACCAATCTAACCCAGTTTATGCTTCGCTCAAGTCTCCTCCCATCTTGCCTTATCTAAATCTATCAGTGTAACCCGATATTCCCTTCCCCTTCACAAGATTCCCCTCAGAAGCGGCTGTACAAAGTGGCTAGCACCACTGCCTCACAGCTCTAGGGACCCGGGTTCAATTCCGCCCTCGGGTTACTGTCAGTGTGGAGTTTGTACGTTCTCCCCGTGTCCGGGTGGGATTCCTCCGGGGTGCTCCAGTTTCGTCCCACAGTCCAAAGATGTGCAGGTTAGGTGAATTGGCCATGATCAATTGCCCCTTAGTGTCCAAAAGGTTAGTTTAAGTTGGGTGGAGTTATTGGGGATAGGATGGCGGACTGACCCTGGGTAGGGTACACTTTCAGAGGGTCAGTGTTGATTTGATGGACTGAATGGCCCCATCTGCATTGCATTGATTCTATGATATGCTTGTCTTGCCTCTGATAGATACTATTAGCTTCAACTACTCAAGTTTGACCATTAGAAAGTTTTTTTGTGGGTTTGTAAGCGAGCAAAGATATTTAATTAATGTCTGTGCTCAAGTATTTATGTGCTGATTGTGAAGAAACTTGTCTGGCAGAATGCCTCGAGTTCAAGACAAAAAAGGGTTCGTTTTTATTGAGTCAAAAGCCCACCGAGGCAAAAATATAAAACTATTTAAAAATGTTAGAAGGTGAAACACATGTTCAACCTTCATAGGCTCTTGATTAATAAGGGAATCAGGGGTTATGAGGAGAAAGCAGGAAAATGGGGTGAGAAACATACCAGCCATGATTAAATTGTGGATCAGATTTGACGGGCCGAATGGGCTAATTCTGTTCCGATGTCTTATGGTCTTATAATGTATTCACACAGATACGCAAGCATGATGAATTACAAGCTATGGAGTAGAAAATTACTTTCTTAATGAAATTGAAGCTCAATGCAAATTGGAAAAATACAGAGGGTGGAATTCTCCCATTCCAAGGCTAAGTGCGGTGGCGGGCAGCTCCAGCGGCACCTGTCTCACCAAGCAGAATGGCAGATCCCACACCAGATGCAGTGCTTGGAACCTCACTAAATATGCAGAGGTGAGTTTCCCTCCGTTTATTCTGGTGGGCCAGCAGCTGATTTGTCCGCCTGCCCTCAGTTGACAGGTTCAAAGGTAATAGCACCATATTTAAAGAACAATCCAGCTCACTTATATCACTCTCTCCAGCCCACCTGTCTTCACCAGAATATGCAAGATGTCAGAAACCCAGAGGGAATGGCTCGCAACCATAAGAAAAAGTGTGTTCCTCAATTCAACCACCCTCCCCCCAAACACATCACTGCAAGGTGTCCAAGCCCCACTTAGATCTCTACTCACTGCCTCTGGAGTTTTCAACCATCCCCTTCCAGTAAAGAATGAGGTCTCCCTTTGATCCCCTTGTTTGTGAGCTTTTCATGCAGCTATGTCATGGTCCAGCTTTCCTCTCCTTGGTTCATTGTATTTCTTCTTCAAGCACCCCTTTGTCCCTCTGCCTGCCATCATGAACCCTCACCCTCCCTCCTCCTTGAACTGCCTCTTTCCATATTGCCCCCCCTTCTCATCTCACACTCCACTCCTTTGTTGTGGTGCCTGTATGAGTCCCATAGCACAGTGCTGTCCAGATAGACACCATTGTGTGGCACCAGGGTGGAAGGAGACCCCTGTACTCACCAAATCCAGTCACACTGTTGAACTGAGTTCGTGACACAGGAAGGTCCATAGGTCCAGCAACACGGTGCTGTCCATGAAGACCAGCTTGGCAAGGAGAAGGAGGGCAGGAACCGGTCTGCCCCGGCAGAGTGGTGAATAGCGCATCAGGAGCAGCACAGCACTGTGGCAGAAAGGATTTGTTGCACTCATCTCAAAGTCTCTGGCGAACTTTGCACTGTCTTAAGCAATCGTGTTTGACACCAACATGATATCCCAATGCTAGATTGGAAGGTCTGACGGCCAACAGCAGGTAGCTCTTATAATATGCATTCATGAGATGTAAATAAATGCAAATTGCATTTGCGGCAACTGCCAGTGGGGCCACCGCCCCGCCATTAATCCACTATTGGGAGAATTGCAATGTAATTTTACACCAGCAGGTTTCTGACTTTTTGGCTCTCACCAGAGACGACGTGCCCACCTACACCAAATCCGTCGCGGACAGGTTGAGATGATTCTGCCCACAGAGCTCAATGTTTACAAGTCCTTGGCTCATTCCTGTTGGTGAAACAGAAGCTTTTCATTGTGGCCTTGAAAATTAGGTGGAATTGAAATTCATAGAGAGTGAAATGTTTGGAGGCAGTGAGCGGGATTTTGCACCCTGTGCGCAGAAAATCTTTTTGCTTTCATGCCGGCTTCACAGAGTTCGAGGTGCCCTTTTTAAAGGGTGTCCCAATCTACGCTGAAAGACTACTCCACCCCCCCCCCCCCTGCCTAATGGATACAGGAAACCCATCCCAGTGCACACCAGGGTAATTCCCCTTACACACACCGGAGAAACCCTCCCCACACAAGCACAAGATTGACACTGCTAGCTGGCACTGCCAGGGGGGCACTGTAAGGTTAGCATTGCCAGGATGCAGAGTCAAGGGTCCCGAGCACGTCCTCTCTCCCCCCGGTGGCTATACTTACCTTTATACCCATGGCATGTTCACCTCGACTGATTGACAGCGGCTGGTTTAGCACAGGGCTAAATAGCTGGCTTTGAAAGCAGACCACGGCAATCCAGCAGCGCGGGTTCAATTCCCGTACCAGCCTGCCGAACAGGCGCTGGAATGTGGCGACTAGGGGCTTTTCACAGTAACTTCATTTGAAGCCTATTTGTGACAATAAGCGATTTTAATTTCATTTCATTTTACAAAAGCAGTTTTAAACCTCGCCAACGTGGTGTCACGTCGCAAAGGGGGAATTCTTTATGTGGGGGGAGCATGTGGCGAGGAAATTCTTTAACTGCATCCCTATGTAATTAAGAAATTTCCCATCCTTTCTGGGCACGAACCTCATTCCGTCTCTGGTGAGGGGTGGGAAAATCAGAAAATGAGATCTCACCGGCAAGAATTTAGTTTTCCAATTCCCGCGAGGTTTTAGACTGTTGCTATTTACATTCATAAGACCATAAGACCGTAAGACATAGGAGCAGAATTAGGCCACTCGGACTATCGAGTCTCTCCGCCATTCAATCATGGCTGATATTTTCTCATCCCCATTCTCCTGCCTTCTCCCCATAACCCCTGATCCCCTTATTAATCAAGAGCCTATCTATCTCTGTCTTAAAGACACTCAATGATTTGGCCTCCACAGCCTTCTGCGGTGAAGAGTTCCACAGATTCACCACCCTCTGGCTGAAGACATTCCTCCTCATCTCAGTTTTAATGGATCGTCACTTTAGTCTGAGATGGTGTCTTCTAGTTCTACCTACAAATGGAAACATCCCCTCCACGTCCACTCGATCCAGGCCTCGCAGTATTCTGTAAGTTTCATGGGGAATATTGGCGCAAAGTCACCCCAATCTCTTTTTAAACCATAATCTATCTTTTCCAAAAATGTCTTTCAATTAAAAATTATCTGTTGCCGCAGGACTTCGAACTGGAATAAAGGGCCTTGGCTTGAGGGAGAAGAGAGAAGGGAGAATATTACTGTCCCACTTGGAGGTGTTCCAGTCTACTGTTTCAGCAGATTGCATGCTGTATTAAAAGTGATTCATAGAATGGTTACTCCAGTCACAGGACCCCTCTCCCAATAATGATTTTAGAAGGTGACTTCAGAAGTTGATTTCGGAACCATCTGTGGCTTTTGCTTCATAGCTGAGGTGATCAGACTATAATGTCCCAGTCATTAACTACTGAAAATCTATTTTCTTGATGAGATAGGAGAACACCTTTCCATGTAGCTATTGGCTTGATATACTTTATATCTCCACGTAGCCTTATAGATATGCAAATGTGAGGTTTAGTACAGTTTTCATTAAATCCTTTAGAAAAAGTTCTTGATATCAGCATGTGCGGCATTACACAGATGGGCATTGTGGCATGTCAGAATTGAAATTTGCATGGGGAGCTTCCAGAAACTGATCAACTTGCAATACCAGATGTCAGGTGATTTGTGGCAGCCATCTTAAAATGTGTATTTTCCTGCTTTTAAAAATGTACTTTTTAAATAGTTCAATATAAGTGTGTTCAGCTGATGAAATTGCAAATCAGATTGATATCCCTCATGCACAAGTCACATCATTGTGACAAGATAATTTTATGACATTGCATTATCAGAGGAAAACCCCATCAATGATGCTCTGAGCATAATTTTCCAACCATCTAGAATAATAATTAGAATGCTATAGCCAGACCAAAGCAGAATTGCCAATCTGTGCTCTCAAAAGAAAAGGTTATAAGCCAGAAAGTCAACCTATGAACATTTGTGAATTGAAAAATGTCACATAGAAATTTGAAACTATTGATCTGTCATCAATAGGATGATGATTGCCCCTGTTGGTAGCAACATGTATGTAAACACCACCCCCTGCGTGTTTTGGTTGGGCTTACATCTCAAAGAGCAAGTAGACAAATACAGATTGTCTCTCATACTTTAAATCAATTTTCCTGCCAGCCGTTTATTCAGCATCAATGCGGAAGCCACATGTTTTCAATTTGTTAAAATCTTCACAGTTTACAAATTCAGGATGGTACATGGTGAAGAGTCGCTCAATTTGTAATTATTGGTTTAAATCAATTCCAAAAGTACTGGTACTAATCTGTTCTAAATCAGATCAGCCATTCTTGGGATTATTCACAAAACCATATCAAGGTAAAGTGTAGAAACACACCAGGGATACAAATAAAAAACTACACAGTGAAATACAAATGGATGGAACAATCACAAGGAAAGTGTCACAACAAGCTGACAGAATTCTGAAAGCTTTTAGTAAAGATGCAGAGGCATCTGAACCGATTGGCAGCATTTACAAATTCTGAATGAGCAGGGAATTAGGCAGTAATAGATGTAGGGAAAAAGAGGATGTGGTGCGCATTCACAGAAGGTATCCTTCCAACAGATGGCATAACTCTGTAGCTTGGTCAGGCATGAGTCTGCAGAGAAATGACAGAGCAGCCTAGAACTGCTTGATGAGCTACTGAAATAGAAGCTGTGCTACAAAAGGTGGTTGTGAAGAGGGTCAACTTCTGTGCCATTTCACAAGTGCATCCCCATAAGTCTGAACTGCAACAGAAAGAGGTAGAAGTAGGCTTGATTTGACCACACTAATGCGTATGTTTGCAGCAGTTGTTCTTACAATCAGTGGCATAGCTTCACATCAAGCTTTCTGTTTATTGACAGGTAGCTCCTTGTTCTTCTGTCTTCTGTCAATCATTCTCTCCATATGAGATATCTTACCCATATTTATAGGCACTGCCTTGACCATCCTATCCATATGAGCATTCTGCATCCATCTTCTTGCTCACAAAGACCACTTCCTTGTGTCCTTTATCAACCACATTCCTCTACCTCCTTCTGACGAAACTTCAATCTGCATTCACTTGAAATAAACTTTCTCCCAGGTCAATTACAATTGCACTTTCAAAGTGCCAAAAGTCTAGCCTTTGGTTCTCCATATACGATGGTACTTCTGCAATTATCAATCTGGTCAACTTTTATGGAGAGAGATATTAGGAAATTGAGTCCAGAAATAAGACCCCAATGTAGCAGGCAACATAGGGGTTAAACTATTGAGGGGGAAATACTGCTAGCACGGAGACAGAGTTACCATACCTGGCCGAGTTACTTTCTCCCCATCAGGTTTAAACTAGTTAATGAGAATACACAGGATGCCCCCCGATCCATTGTTCTTCAAGACGCTCCTGTCTAACCAGCTATTAGCACATTACAGAGTCTGATGGCCTCTTTATCCGTCAATGGGAGGTTAAGTGCATATCAATAGCATGGCTCTGTTATTTGTTTAAACGGGAGTGGGCCGTCAGACAGTCAAGATAACGATGATAGGTTCAAGTCTGAAAACCCCTGAGCACCTTTGTTTGAGGGGCCGGATGGAGGAGAGAAAGAGAGAGAGAGAGAATCCTGTTTTGAACAGGTTGGGGAAAAGGCTTTAGAAATCGTCCAAAAGAGGTCATGAGAGGTGCAACCAAGGCAGACTTTGGAAAAGGGTTCTGAATGTTTGACCCTAACATAGAAAACTGCATGTAATCTACAACGGTTAGGCTTGAAGTTTAAGAGTTTAAATATTGTTTTCTTTTCTTTTGTTTTAATAAAATAACCAAGCCCTTATATTATCACCCCTGGAACGAATCGATCTTTCCGTACCACCTTAAAACTTAAAAACGTTATAGTCGTGGTGCAGTCTCTTAGCCACTGTTGCGAGCTGACCAGGCATCCGTAACACAACTGATCACATTTCATGCTCCAGTAACACCCTTAACCCTTTTTTCAACCTGACCGTTCCCTTTCGCAATGATCATATATTCGCTCCCTCAACTACAAATAAATGCAAATTATTGCTTGTTCTTACAGAACCTCAATGTCTTAGTTTGTTACCTAAAATTCAAAGAGGACTCTAATGACACAGCCTTGGTCAGAAAATGTACTGATGTCGAAGGCTGTCCTATACTGTAGAGACTTGCAAAAAAAATCTTTATTGTTACGTATGTTACGACCTCAGTCTAAGGATAATTGAAGTCACTCATTATTATAATCACCTGGTTTTCATGCATTTTTCTCCAATTTGTCTGTACGCCTCTTTATCTCTTTTCTGTTCTTTGGTGGTCTTACACATACCCCAGTTGAATTATTCCTTACTTCTTATTTTGTAATTCTAATAAGTTTTTGCACGGTATGTTTATAGAGAAAAAGGCAAGAAACCAGTATTGCATAGAGTCACCATGGCAAGCAAAATGGTGGCATCAACTTTGTGAGTTAATTGGTCATGTCCTTTTGCCTAGCTCTTACCATGTGCAGCATGCTAATGCAGGCGAGTGAGAAGTTTGGTCATTTTAATCCTTGAGCCTCCTGTCCATATACAAGGATAGATTCCTGCTCAAACGTGGCAGCAATTGTGAGCAGGTTGGCGGGTATCAAATTTTGGGCGTCAGGAACTACCGACATGGGCCTTATGGAGTTGTTCTCTGGCACAAAGCAAATAAGTCACTTGGGGAGAGGAATGAGGGGAGGAATCCCAGGGGAGTTGCATGTTGGCACAGAGGTTAGCACTGCTGTTTCACATCTCCCTAGGGACCCGGGTTCAATTCTTGCCTCGGGTGACTGTGTGGAGTTTGCACTTTCTCCCCGTGTCTGTGTGCGTTTCCTCCGGGTGCTCCGGTTTCCTCCCAAGTCCAAAGATGTGCGGGTTCGATGGATTGGCCATGAAGAATTGCCCCTTAAGTGTCCAAAAGATTATGTGGGTTACTGGGTTAAGGGGATAGGGTGGAAGTGTGGATTTAGGTCGGGTGCTCTTTCCAAGGGCCAGTGCAGACTTGATGGGCTGAATGGCCTCCTTCTGCACTGTAAAATCTAGGATTCTATAAGGATTCCTTATTTGACCCAGAAAAGCAAACCTGTTTCCCCTGACACTAAAGAAAATCATTCTAACCTTGCTGTTATTATAAATTTTGAATCTATGCTTTGGATCTTTGTTTCCTTTGTTAAATTTTTACTCATTTTTTTTTCTTTGTGATAAAAGCACTTGGACTTTAAAAACCCCCAAAATAAACCTGAAGATTGTCAATGAGTTTCATTTAAACAATATTTTTACCAGTCAAATACTTATTGAGTATAACAAGGTCCCATCTATGACAAAAGATAGACTCACCTTACAGTTACACTGTCCGTTATATTCTGCGCATGAACAAATTGCTGCTTCATCACAAGTTTGACCCTCTGTCCCTGCCACACCACAGTCACAGTGTCTGCACTGTGGATAATTCCAGTAACCTGCTCTGCATCGGTCACATTTTTCCCCTGTGTATCCTGGACGGCAGAAGCAGCAACCTGTTACATCATCACACTGAAGGTTTAACGAGCCCACAATAGTACAGTCACAGTGCTAAAAAAAAAAGAAAACAAATATGTATAAATTTGCTAAATTTTGACCAAATGCTTATTGAATTTAAACCTACAACGTTACGGAATACCCAAGTTAAGAAACGAACAAAAGAACTGAACTGAAATGGCTGTCCCAATTGTTATGAATAACGAGTTCATGGTTCATAGTAATATTTTTGAGATAATATTTAGCTCTCGGAAGATTAAAGTTTAACTTTGGAAAATGGGCTTAATGCACCTTGAAGACTATTACATTGAAAAGGTTAGGGTCATGTTGATTTAAGGGATGGCCAGCTAGGAAGTAAAGATGATAAACAGCAGGTGAGCTTACTTAGCTGGAGATTTAAAGATGAAAGCCAAAATGTTCCTGTCCTGCTAGTGAGCTTAAGAAAGAAATGGGCCGGGATTTTCCCCTACCCGGCGGGGCGGGGGGTCCCGGCGGGATGGAGTGGCGGGAACCACTCGGCATCGGCCGCCCCAAAGGTGCTGATCCGCACCTTTAGGGGCTGAGCCCTCACCTTGAGGGGCTAGGCCCGCGCCGGAGTGGTTGGCGCACCGCCGGCCGGCGGGAAAGGCCTTTGGCGCCACGCCAGCTGGGGCCAAAAGGACTTCGCCGGCCGGCAGAAGTCCGCGCATGCGCGGGAGCGTCAGCAGCTGCTGACGTCATCCCCGCGCATGCGCGGGGGGGGTCCTCTTCCGCGTCAGCCATGGTGAAGGCTGTGGCTGAGGCGGAGGGAAAAGAGTGCCCCCACGGCACAGGCCTGCCCGTGGATCAGTGGGCCCCAATCGCGGGCCAGGCCACCGTGGGGGCACCCCCCTGGGGCCAGATCGCCCCGCGCCTCCCCCAGGACCCAGGAGCCTGCCCACGCCGCCTGGTCCCGCCGGTAAGAGAGGTGGTTTGATTCACGCCGGCAGGACTGGCATTCCAGCAGCGGGACTTTGGCCCATCGTGGGCCGGAGAATGTTACCAGGCAACATCCTGGTAAATCTCCTCTGCACCCTTTCCAATGCTTCCACATCCTTCCTATAATGCGGCGACCAGAATTGCACGCAATACTCCAAATGCGGTCGCACCAGAGTTTTGTTCTTACATAACCTCAGTGTCTTAGTTTGTTACCTAAAATTCAAAGAGGACTCTAATGACACAGCCTTGGTCAGAAAATGTACTGATGTAGAAGGCTGTCCTATACTGTAGAGACTTGCAAAAAAAATCTTTATTGTTACGTATGTTGCTACCTCAGTCTAAGGATAATTGAAGTCACTCATTATTATAATCACCTGGTTTTCATGCATTTTTCTCCAATTTGTCTGTACGCCTCTTTATCTCTTTTCTGTTCTTTGGTGGTCTTACACATACCCCAGTTGAATTATTCCTTACTTCTTATTTTGTAATTCTAATAAGTTTTTGCACGGTATGTTTATAGAGAAAAAGCAAGAAACCAGTATTGCATAGATAGAGTTACCATGGCAAGCAAAATGGTGGCATCAACTTTGTGAGTTAATTGGTCATGTCCTTTTGCCTAGCTCTTGCCATGTGCAGCATGCTAATGCAGGCGAGTGAGAAGTTTGGTCATTTTAATCCTTGAGCCTCCTGTCCATATACAAGGATAGATTCCTGCTCAAACGTGGCAGCAATGGTGAGCAGGTTGGCGGGTATCAAATTTTGGGCGTCAGGAGCTACCGACATGGGCCTTATGGAGTTGTTCTCTGGCACAAAGCAAATAAGTCACTTGGGGAGAGGAATGAGGGGATGAATCCCAGGGGAGTTGCAACATGACCTCATGGCTCCGAAACTCAATCCCTTTACAAATAAAAGCTAACACACCGTCCGCCTTCTTAACAACCCTCTCAACCTGGGTGGCAACTTTCAGGGATCTATGTACATGAACACCAAGATCTCTCTGCTCATCCAAACTACCAAGAATCTTACCATTAGCCCAGTACTCTGTCTTCCTGTTATTCCTTCCAAAATGAATCACCTCACACTTTTCTGCATTAAACTCCATTTGCCACCTTTCAGCCCAGCTCTGCAGCTTATCTATGTCCCTCTGTAACTTGGAACATCCTTCCGCACTGTCCACAACTCCACCGCCTTTAGTGTCATCTGCAAATTTACTCACCCATCCTTCTACGCCCTCCTCCAGGTCATTTATAAAAATGACAAACAGCAGTGGCCCCAAAACAGATCCTTCTGGTAGAATACTAGTAACTGGACTCCAGTCTGAACACTTCCCATCAACCACCACCCTTTGTCTTCTTCCAGCTAGCCAATTTCTGATCCAAACTGCTAAATCTCCCTGAATCCCATGCCTCCGTATTTTCTGCAGTAGCCTACCATGGGGAACCTTATCAAACGTTTTACTGAAATCCATATACACCACATCAACTTCTTTACCCTCATCCACCTGTTTGGTCACCTTCTCAAAGAACTCAATAAGGTTTGTGAGGCACGACCTACCCAACAAAACCATGTTGACTATCTCTAATCAAATTATTCCATTCCAGATGATTATACATCCTATCTCTCATAAACCTTTCCAAGATTTTGCCGACAACAGAAGTAAGGCTCACTGGTCTACCATTACCGGGGTTGTCTCTACTCCCCTTCTTGAACAAGGGGATAACATTTGCTATCCTCCAGGCTTCTGGCACTATTCCTGTAGACAAAGATGATGTAAAGATCAAAGTGAAAGGCTCAGCAATCTCCTCCCTAGCTTCCCAGAGAATCCTAGGATAAATCCCATCCGGCCCAGGGGACTTATCTATTTTCACACTTTCCAGAATTGCTAACACCTCCTCCTTATGAACCTCAAGCCCTTCTAATCTAGTAGCCTGGATCTCAGTATTCTCCTTGACAATATTGTCTTTTTCCTGCGTGAATACTGACGAAAAATATTCATTTAGCACCTCTCCTGGGTGATTGAGTAGTCTGCAACATGGTAAAAGGCTATATCAAAAAGGTGTTGCTATTAACAGACTCCAGGCGGCAAAGATGTTGTTGTTAGCTGACTTTGAGTAGTTGTGGCTTAGGAGACGTTCTCGAAGCCATTTGATAGCTCTGCACAGTTAGAGCTCAGGAGAAACCCTGGGGATCGGAGGAGGTGGCAGAAGGCCTCTGGCTCCATGTTGGAATGGGTTAGCGATGAGAAGAAGCCATAGGAATCATTTATAGCTTGGTGTCGCTGGAGAGATTGAAGCTTGATAAATCCAGTGGCAGTGCCAGGTCAGTGAATCTAGCCTGCTTTTAAAGAGCTGAAATTGCACCAGTAAGTGGAGGCTGGAGTGCAGACTTGGAAATCCAGGGGAATGGAGTCTTGGGAGATGGGATTAATTTGCTGGGAGGTGCGCAGTGGTTGAGGCATTCCGATCTGGAGCATATTCCCTTAGATTACAAGAATCTATCAATCTCTTCTATTTCTTCAAATCTCCTTAAAAAGGAATTTTGATTGGGAAACTTCCTAATGTCCAAAATTGTTTTGGGAATTTAAAGAACAAGAATTATTCACACAAAGACTCAAAAGAACATGTATGCCTGGAGACAGAAAAGCAGGCAAAAATAGGAAAAGTAAGTTGGATGGCCTCAAAACTGCTTAGCTAACTTTCTTTTAAGCCCTGCACTAT
Source organism: Scyliorhinus torazame (assembly GCF_047496885.1). NCBI lineage: Eukaryota > Metazoa > Chordata > Chondrichthyes > Carcharhiniformes > Scyliorhinidae > Scyliorhinus > Scyliorhinus torazame. The sequence goes on from NC_092710.1 coordinate 209,538,414, forward strand.
CTTTGCACCTAATGGCCATGTAAAATGGTGTACATTCAGCATATGAACGGCAAGCAAGATACTGTGGTAGTTTAACAGGATTCTCATGTGAAGCAAATATATTGTAATATGTATTATAATGTAGCATCTGTCCTTGACTCCATGTCTATCAGTCGGTTGGCAATTTTGACGCATGTAGACCGGGATTCTCCGCCGGCGGGATTCTCCGTTATGCCGGCGCCCGGGGGTTTCCCGACGGCTTGGGGCTGCCCCACAATGGGAAACCCCATTGACCGGCCGGCGTAACGGAGAATCCCGCCGGCCGGTCGGGGCAGAAATGTGGCGGGGTGGGGCGGAGAATCCCGGCGGTAATGTTATAACTATCCACACATTCAATGCCATAGCTATTAGGCTGCAGTATTGTTTGATAAGAAAGATGAACGGGAGAGAGGTAATTAATGCAATGGCTTTGTGATTACCACATGATCATACGCAACAGTGACATACCCTGCCCCTGACCTAGGGATCATAGGACTTCACCCTATTTACATGGCTGGTATTTGCTCCAGTTGGAGTTCAACACAAATGTTCACCGCAGGAGGATCTGCAGTGTGGTGTTGATGGCCAGGCTGTGTGGTCCTTCCCTCCACCATGAAAGTCCAGTACAAAGTCTTACAACACCAGGTTAAAGTCCAACAGGTTTGTTTCGATGTCACTAGCTTTCGGAGCGCTGCTCCTTCCTCAGGTGAATGAAGAGGTCTGTTCACATGTCACATTACATTCATCCCCCACCATCTGGCCTTCAAAATCCTACCAACTGTCCTGGCTTGATATAATTCACACCTCTTTAAAAACCATCTCTGGATCTGTAAAGATTTAATCACCTACGAATGCTCGCATTCCTAGCATTGTTTGGCATCTTTGAATTTGTCTATATATGTGTTTCTGGAACAGACCTCTTCATTCACCTGAGGAAGGAGCAGCGCTCCGAAAGCTAGTGACATCGAAACAAACCTGTTGGACTTTAACCTAGTGTTGTAAGACTTCGTACTGTGCTCACCCCAGTCCAACGCCGGCATCTCCACATCATGAAAGTCCAGTATGGGACTGCTGTAAAATAATTCTCGGCAGGACATCAGACTAGAAGCCCAGTCGACAGCTTATCCTCCTTGACTCCATTTCAGGCATTCAGTTTCAGGAGGTCAGAATGTCTCTTCTCACTCACCATAGCAGCCTACTAATAATAAATGTGCGACAATATCCAGCAGATTGGGGCCTGCTCATGCAGTCTGCATAATTTGCTTTGTTTGCGGGTGAGACGAGGCTCTACTTTCAAACAAGGTTATGGGAAGTTCCATGCTCATGTCTCAGAAAAGTTTGCAGAATTACAGCAGATCCCCGATAAAAAGCTCAGGCAACTTATTTTCCCAGGATCCTCAGGTGCATGACCCCTCAAGTATTTGATTTTTGACACCCTATTTGATTTTTTTCCCAGTATTTTGGAATCTGTAATGAACAAGGAGATTGCATTTTCATTTCCTCTAAAAGGTCAAGTGACATTTCTTCATTTTTATTGAAAACAGCTTTTTATTTTGACAGTTAGGAATTAATTATATTGCTTTTTAGTAAGTTCCTTCTCCAAGAACAGTTTTAATTTAAAAAGTTTAATAAATTTTCTGATTTTTTTAAAGAAAAAAAGCCCAACAATGAACAAGAGGTTCAAAATCTATTCCAGGGAGCACTGTGGGAAGCAAATTCAAAACTGTCCATCTCTCTCCTCCCTCTCCTGCTCAATTTGGCATTCATTCCCATCTTTGAAATGAGCAACATCTCTTTCTCTCCTCGTACAAGTTGACTCTCAGCCATCATGTACATGCACCCTGTTCATGCAAGCACTCTTTACCCTGCTCCCCACACTCTTTATGATCACTCTCTCCATCAGACTCCACCCACCAATTCACGTCAGCCTACTCCTTGTTGCTCTCCATATCAGTTAAAGTTTTCACTTTCTTCCTTGTGTTCTTGCTCACGCTAGTTCATACTGAAATTCTCCTTCTTCTGCAGGGAAATCATAGAGATGTGCAAGACCTATGAAGTGGTGATACTGGGGGACTTTAATTATCCAAATATCAATTGGGTAATGTTAGACTAAAGGTTAGGGGGGGGGGGAGTAATTTCTGAAATGTGTGCAAGAGACCTTCTTTGACCAGTATGTTCTTGGTCCAACTAGGAAGGAAGCATTACTGGATCTGGTTCTGGAGAATGAGGTGGGCCAGAGAGACCAAGTGGCTTTGGGGGAATCAATTAGCTCAGAGTGATAAATGTACCATTAACTTTAGACTAATAATGGAGAAGATCAAGAAACAATCTGAAATAAAACATCTAAAATAGAAAAGGGCTACTTCAATGGGATGACAATGGATTAGGCCAAGATAAAATTGAACCAAAAATTGACAAGAAATGCTAGAACAAAACAATGGCTGATCTTTCAAGGAGGAGATCTTTCAGGTACAGTTTATGGAGTGCTGAAGAATTATATAAATAAACAATTTTAATCCTCCCTTTATAATAGCTGTACCTGTAATCAGAAAGTTTGTAAAAGACAACAGTTCATAAAATTGAATGTAAGCAATGCAGTTCAAAGCTTTTAAATTTCTAAGCTTGCAGAGAGGCTTCAATACTTTAAAGGGCAATGCAATTGACTGTGTAAAACCACATCAAATGTTTGTTTCCACCACATTAAAGAGAATACCTTTACCTTCATCTCACAGATCTTTGAACTTGGCATACTGACAGATTGTTTAAAGGGTTTAGAACATAGAACATAGAATATTACAGCGCAGTACAGGCCCTTCGGCCCTCGATGTTGCACCGACCTGTGAAACCACTCTAAAGCCCATCTACACTATTCCTTTATCATCCATATGTCTATCCAATGACCATTTGAATGCCCTTAGTGTTGGCGAGTCCACTACTGTTGCAGGCAGGGCATTCCACACCCTTACTACTCTCTGAGTAAAGAACCTACCTCTGACATATTTCTTATATCTATCTCCCCTCAATTTAAAGCTATGTCCCCTCGTGCTAGACATCACCATCCGAGGAAAAAGGCTCTCACTGTCCACCCTATCCAATCATCTGATCATCCTATATGCCTCATTAAGACACCTCTTAACCTTCTTCTCTCTAACGAAAATAGCCTCAAGTCCTTCAGCCTTTCCTCATAAGATCTTCCCTCCATTCCAGGCAACATTCTGGTAAATCTCCTCTACACCCTTTCCAATGCTTCCACATCCTTCCTATAATGCGGCGACCAGAATTGCAATACTCCAAATGCGGCCGCACCAGAGTTTTGTACAGCTGCAACATGACCTCATAGCTCCGAAAATCAATCCCTCTACAAATAAAAGATAACACACCGTACGCCTTCTTGACAACCCTCTCAACCTGGGTGGCAACTTTCAGGGATCTATGTACATGGACACCGGGATCTCTCTGTTCATCCACACTGCCAAGAATCTTACCATTAGCCCAGTACTCTGTCTTCCTGTTATTCCTTCCAAAATGAATCACCTCACACTTTTCTGCATTAAACTCCATTTGCCACCTCTCAGCCCAGCGCTGCAGCTTATCTATGTCCCTTTGTAACTTGTAACATCCTTCCGCACTGTCCACAACTCCACCGACTTTAGTGTCATCTGCAAATTTACTCACCCATCCGTCTACGCCCTCCTCCAGGTCATTTATAAAAATGACAAACAGCAGTGGCCCCAAAACAGATCCTTGTGGTACACCACGAGTAACTGGACTCCAGTCTGAACATTTCCCATCAATCACTACCCGTTGTCTTCTTCCAGCTAGCCAATTTCTGATCCAAACTGCTAAATCATTCTGAATCCCATGCCTCAATATTTTCTGCAATAGCCTACCGTGGGGAACCTTATCAAACCTTTACTGAAATCCATATACACCACATCAACTGCTTTAACCTCGTCCACCTGTTTGGTCGCCTTCTCAAAAAACTCAATAAGGTTTGTGAGGCACGACCTACCCTTCACAAAACCGTTTGCCTATCTCTAATCAAATTATTCCTTTCCAGATGATTATACATCCTATCTCTTATGAACCTTTCCAAGACTTTACCCACAACAGAAGTAAGGCTCACTGGTCGATAGTTACCGGGGTTGTTTCTACTCCCCTTCTTGAACCGGGGACAATATTTGCTGTCCTCCAGTCTTCTGGCACTATTCCTGTAGACAATGATGACATAAAAATCAAAGCCAAAGGCTCAGCAATCTCCTCACGAGCTTCCCAGAGAATCCTAGGATAAACCCCATCCGGCCCAGGGGACTTATCTGTTTTCACACTTTCCAGAATTGCGAACAACTCCTCCTTATGAACTTCAAGCCCTTCTAGTCTAGTAGCCTGAATCTCAGTATTCTCCTCGACAACAGTCTCTTTTTCCTGTGTGCTGACGAAAAATATTCATTTAGCACCTCTCCTATCTCCTCGGACTCCAAGCACAACTTCCCACTACTGTCCTTGACTGTCCCTACTCTTACCCTAGTCATTCATTTATTCCTGACATATCTGCAGAAAACTTTAGGGTTATCCTTGATCCTACCTGCCAAAGACTTCTCATGTCCCCTCCTGGCTCCTCTTAGCTCTCTCTTTAGGTCCTTGCTAGCTAACTTGTAACCCTCGAGCGCCCTAACTGAACCTTCATGTCTCATCTTGACATAAGCCTCCTTCTTCCTCTTGACAAGTGTTTCGACTGCTTTAGTAAACCACGGTTCCCTTGCTCGACCACTTCCTCCCTGCCTGACAGGTACATACTTATCAAGGACACACAGTAGCTGTTCCTTGAACAAGCTCCACATTTCCATTGTCCCCATCCCCTGCAGTTTTCCTCTCCATCCGATGCATCCTAAGTCTTGCCTCATCGCATCATAATTGCCTTTCCCCCAGATATAACTCTTGCCCTGCAGTATATACCTATCCCTTTCCATCACTAAAGTAAACGTAATCGAATTGTGGTCACTATCACCAAAGTGCTCACCTACCTCCAAATCTAACACCTGTCCTGGTTCATTACCCAGTACCAAATCCAATATGGCCTCGGCTCTCATTGGCCTATCTACATACTGTGTCAGGAAATCCTCCTGCACACATTGGACAAAAACGGACCCATCCAAAGTACTCGAACTATAGCGTTTCCAGTCAATATTTGGAAAGTTAAAGTCCCCCATAACAACTACCCTGTTGCTTTCGCTCCTATCCACAATCATCTTTGCAATCCTTTCCTCTACATCTCTGGAACTTTTCGGAGGCCTATAGAAAACCCCTAACAGGGTGACCTCTCCTTTCCTGGTTCTAACCTAAGCCCATACCACCTCAGTAGACGAGTCCTCATTAAACGTCCTTTCTGCCACCGTAATACTGTCCTTGACTAACAATGCCACCCCTCCCCCTCTTTTACCACCTTCCCTGCGCTTACTGAAATATCTAAACCCCGGCACCTGCAACAAGCATTCCTGTCCCTGCTCTCTCCATGTCTCCGAAATGGCCACAACATCAAAGTCCCAGGTACCAACCCATGCCGCAAGTTCACCCACCTTATTCCAGATGCTCCTGGCATTGAAGAAGACACACTTTAAACCACCTTCCTGCCTGCCGGTACACTCCTGCAAGTTTGAAACCTTACTCATGACCTCACTGCTCTCAACCTCCTGTATACTGGAGCTACAATTCAGGTTCCCAAGCCCCTGCTGAACTAGTTTAAACCCTCCCGAAGAGCATTAGCAAATTTCCCCCCCAGGATATTGGTACCCCTCTGGTCCAGGTGTAGACCATCCCATTTGTAGAGGTCCCACCGACCCCAGAATGAGCCCCAATTACCCAGAAATCTGAAACGCTCCCTCCTGCACCATCCCTGTAGCCATGTGTTCAACTCCTCTCTCTCCCTATTCCTCGTCTCGCTATCACGTGGCACAGGTAACAACCCAGAGATAATAACTCTGTTTGTCCTAGATCTAAGTTTCCACCCTAGCTCCCTGAATTCCTGCCTTACATCCCTATCCCTTTTCCTACCTATGTCGTTGGTACCTGTGTGGACCATGACTTGGGGCTGCTCCCCCTCCCCCTTAAGGATCCCGAAAACACGATCCGAGACATCACGCACCCTGGCACCTGGGAGGCAACACACCTGATGCACAATCAATTACTCTCGAGACAAGGTGAGTCATAACTAATAGGCTTTAATCAGCTAGAACTGTACCCAGCAGCTTCGATACAGAAAGTGAAGGCTGCTGGGACGGCATTGGTTCTTATACCCCGCCTCTCAGGGCGGAGCTATGTACGTTAGCCAATGGTAGACTCCTAGGTCATCCGCCTCTCAAGTACTGCAATACCTGGTATTACCACATTCACCCCCTGTTAAAAAAGAACCCAGCGGGGTGATGGCCAGCGTTACTGTCGCCTTTTGCATGGTAGGACCAGGTATGGAGGTACCGTGATGTCGAGGGTAACAGAAAAAGTTTTTTTTGTTTTATGGAGCAGCAATCAGACGATCGGGTGGCCTGGTCGTCCTTCTGGAGCGTCTGGGCTTCGGCGATGATCCTGGTGGGGGTCCCAGCGGTTGTGGCTCCGGGTATGTGGTGTCTTCCTCCCAGGCAGCTTCGTCACCAATAGGCAGCGCTGTTGGGGCGAAAAGTGGGCAGGGGGAGGGGCGCCTGTAGGGGGCGTCGGTGCCGGTTCGGCGCTGGGTAGGGGCAGTGGCAGTACTGACCCTCCGGTCAGGTGCTGCGGGGAGGGTGGGGGTAGCGGCAAGGGTGCGCGTGGGGCTCCGGCGGGCACCAGGTCCCGAAGGGAGACCGTGTCTTGGCGGCCATCGGGGAACGCTACGTAGGCATACTGGGGGTTGGCATGCAGCAGGCGGACGTTCTCGATCAACGGGTCCGACTTGTGCGCCCTCACATGTTTCCACAGCAGGACGGGTCCAGGTGTCGCTAGCCAGGTTGGGAGCGAGGTCCCGGAGGACTTCCTGCGGAAAACAAGGAGACGTTCGTGATGTGTCTGGTTTGTGATGGTACAGAGCAGCGACCGAATGGAGTGAAGGGCCACTGGGAGGACTTCTTGCCAGCGGGAGACTGGGAGATTCCTGGACCGGAGGGCCAGCAGGACGGTCTTCCAGACCGTTCCGTTCTCCCTTTCTACCTGCCCGTTTCCCCGGGGGTTGTAACTGGTCGTCCTGCTGGAGGCGATGCCTTTGCTGAGCAGGAATTGACGCAGTTCGGCGCTCATAAAGGAGGACCCCCTATCACTGTGAATGTATGTGGGGAAACCGAACAGTGTAAAAATACCCTGGAGGGCCTTGATGACGGTGGTCGTGGTCATGTCCGGGCAGGGGATGGCGAATGGGAACCGGGAGCATTCGTCAATCACGTTCAGGAAGTACGTGTTGCGGTCGGTGGAGGGGACGGGGCCCTTGAAATCTATGCTGAGGCGTTCAAAGGGAAGGGAAGCCTTTATCAGATGCGCTCTCTCTGGCCGGTAGAAGTGCGGTTTGCACTCCGCGCAGATTTGGCAGTCCCTGGTGACTGTCCTGACCTCCTCGATGGCGTAGGGCAGGTTGCGGGTCACAATGAAATGAAAGAAACGAGTGACCCCCGGGTGGCAGAGGTCCTCGTGGAGGGCTCGGAGGCGGTCCACTTGCACGGTAGCACAAGTGCCGCGGGACAGGCCATCAGGAGGCTCGTTCAGTTTCCCAGGGCGGTACAAGACCTCGTAATTGTAGGTGGAGAGTTCTATCCTCCACCGCAAGATCTTGTCGTTCTTAATCTTGCCCCGCTGTGCATTATCGAACATGAAGGCCACCGACCTTCTCCTGCCGGCCAGGTAATGCCTCCAGTGTCGCACAGCTTCTACTATGGCCTGGGCCTCCTTTTCGACCGAGGAGTGGCGAATTTCGGAAGCATGGAGAGTGCGGGAGAAGAAAGCCACGGGCCTGCCCGCTTGGTTGAGGGTGGCCGCCAGAGCTACATCAGACGCATCGCTCTCGACCTGGAAGGGGAGGGACTCGTCGATGGCGCGCATCGTGGCTTTTGCGATGTCCGCTTTGATGCGGCAGAAGGCCTGGCGGGCCTCCGTCGACAGGGGGAAGGTTGTGGACTGGATCAGGAGTCGAGCCTTGCCTGCGTAATTATGGACCCATTGTGCATAATAGCTAAAGAAGCCGAGGCAGCGCTTTAGGGCCTTGGGGCAGTGAGGGAGGGGGAACTCCATGAGGGGACGCATGCGTTCAGGGTCGGGGCCTATGACTCCATTTTGCACTACGTAGCCTAGGATGGCTAGACGGTCGGTGCTAAACACGCATTTATCCTTATTGTAGGTCAGATTAAGGATATTCGCGGTCTGGAGAAATTTTGGTTGGTCTCGTCGTCCTGCTGGTCATGGCCGCAGATGGTGACGTTATCAAGATACGGGAACATTGCGCGTAAGCCATACCGGCCAACCATTCGGTCCATCTCACGTTGGAAGACCGAGACCCCATACGTGACACCGAAGGGAACCCTTAAAAAGTGATAGAGTCGCCCATCTGCTTCGAAGGCAGTGTACTGGTGGTCACCATGACGGAGGGGCAGCTGGTGGTAGGCAGACTTGAGATCCACCGTGGAGAAAACCTTGTACTGCGCAATTCTGTTTACCAGGTCGGCTATACGGGGGAGAGGGTACGCGTCCAGTTGCGTAAACCTGTTGATGGTCTGGCTATAGTCGATGACCATCCAATGTTTCTCCCCGGTCTTTACCACCACTACTTGAGCCCTCCAGGGACTGTCACTCGCTTTGATGACCCCTTCCTTCAGCAGCCTTTGGACCTCTGACCTGATGAAGGTCCGGTCCTGGGCACTGTACCGTCTGCTCCTGGTGGTGACGGGTTTGCAATCCGGGGTGAGGTTCGCAAACAGGGAAGGCGGGTCGACCTTAAGGGTCGCGAGGCCGCAGACAGTAAGGGGGGGGTATAGGGCCGCCAAATTTAAAGGTCAGGCTTTGTAGGTGGCACTGGAAATCCAGCCCAAGAAGGGTGGCTGCGCAGAGGTGCGGCAGAACGTACAGGCGGAATTTGCGGAATTCCCTGCCTTGGACAGTGAGGTTCGCTAGGCAGAACCCCTTTATCTCCACTGCATGTGACCCGGAGGCCAGGGAGATCCGTTGGTTTATGGGATGGGTGACAAGAGAACAGCGCCTTACCGTGTCGGGGTGGACAAAGCTTTCCGTGCTCCCGGAGTCGATCAGGCACGACGTCACGTGGCCGTTGATGGCGATTGTTGTGGTGGCTTTCGCTAGCGTCCGGGGCCGACTCTGGTCCAGGGTAACGGAGGCCACTGCAGCAAGGGGGGGTTCTGGTCGGGCAGCGTGGAGTCGGCTGTGCTGGGGGCTTGAGGCTCCATCCAAGGTGGCGTCAGCCACGGGTCGCACATGGAGTCCAGGGATGCAGAAGATGGCGGTGGCGAGGGACAAAATGGCGGCGCCCACCCATCCAGCGTGGTGGCCGAGGAGCAAAATGGCTTCGGCTGTGGGTCGCACGTTGCCTGGGGATAGAAGGGTGGCGGTGGGCCTTGGACGGCCGGGACCTGAAAAAAAGGCTGCCGATAGTCGCTGGAGACCGCTGCCACGGCGCGGCCCTGGCAGACCGCGACATAGTGGCCTTTCTTGCCGCACCCTTTGCAGGTGGCGGTGCAGGCCGGGCAGCGCGCGCAGGGATGATTCGCCTGGCCGCAGAAGAAGCAGCTTTGGCCGGCGGTGAAAACGGGCCGTCTTGCCGCGCAGGCCTGCGGGGTTAGCAGGAAAGTCTGGGGGCCAGCCGCGACGGGGTGCCACGCAGCCCACGGGGGCGCCGTGCGTCCGGGAGCAAAAGCCAGTGCGTTTTTGTACGCAACGTCCATGGACCCTGCTAGGGCCCATGCCTCAGTGATGCCCAGTGTGTCCATTTCAAGAAGCCTTCTGCTGATGTCGGGGGAAGTCATACCTGCCACGAAAGCGCCCCGAATTAAAAGTTCCGTGTGCTTGTTCCCCGTAACTGCTGGGCAGCCACAGTTTCGGCCCGGCACTAGTAGTGCCCGATAGAAGTCTTCCAGTGTTTCTTCTGGACTCTGCTTTCTAGTTGCCAGCAGGTGACGGGCGTAGACCTGGTTCAGAGGATGGATGTAATGTCCTTCTAGCAGCTCGATAGCTGCAGCATACTTCGCCGCCTCCTCGATCAGAGGGTAGATTGCAGGGCTGACCCGTGAGCGTAGAAGATGCATTTTCTGCCTTTCCGTGGGGGTGTCGGCGGCCGTGTCGACGAAGCTCTTAAAACACGCCAGCCAGTGCTTGAAGATAGCAGCGGAGTTGTCTGCGTGGGGGCTGAGCTGTAGGCACTCCGGCTTGATGCGGAGATCCATCCTTTCAGAAGTAATAGCTGATTAAATTGATGCACAATCAATTACTCCCGAGACAAGGTGAGTCATAACTAATAGGCTTTAATAAGCTAGAACTGTACCCAGCAGCTTCGATACAGAAAGTGAAGGCTGCTGGGACGGCATTGGTTCTTATACCCCGCCTCTCAGGGCAGAGCTATGTACGTTAGCCAATGGTAGACTCCTAGGTCTAGCCAATCGTCATCCACCTCTCAGGTACTGCAATACCTGGTATTACCACAACACCACCCGCGAGTAGGGGTACATATGAGAACACTTTCTGTTTATGATCAAAGAACTGTATTTTAGAATGCTGTCAGGCTGCTGAACAGGTGATGAAGGAAATAGAAAACATGATGAAACGAAAAGATTGTGCATAATGCATGTCAGGTGAATTCTCAAAAGAGAATAAGAGTATAAATTCGCAGTTGAGATAAAAGGGAACTGAAGAATCTTTAACTGGTATGTAAACAATAGGCGGGTAGTAAAAGGCGGAGTGGAACCTATTGGCAAAGAAGATGATATATTCTTTGGGATGCAGGGTAAGGCTAGAATAATTAATGATTACTTTGGATCAGTCTTTACTAAGGAAGGGGATGGCAACAAAATATCGGTAGAAGCGGGGACAGTAATGGTAATGGATGGAGTGATGTACTGGAAATGCTGGCTGTACTTGGATAAGTCATGTGGTCCCCAGGTTGCTAAAAGAACTGGGAGTGGAGATAGTGGAAGTGCTTGCCATAATCTTCCAATCTTTCAGTGGGGGAAATGCCTTGTATTGGAGAGTGGTAAATGTTACATCCTTAGGTTGGGATTCTCTGGGGTCTCCCACCAATGGATAGAATCCTAATGGCTCGCTGAATCAGGTTGGGCCAAAAACAGGTTTCCCGCTGGTCATGAAACCCATGGCAAGTCTCCCAATCTGCCCCAATGAGTTTCCCGGTGACTCCAACAAAGGTCCCACGCAGACACAGTGGAACATGTAAATAGTTCATCAGAGCCATTTTGAATGTGATTTATTGGCAGGACGCCTGATTCATCTGCCTCTTGGAATGCACTACCCCCCCCCCCCTCCCCCAGCCACGGGTCCCTCTGGCATGAATTGCTGAACATCCTGGAAGCTCTTGTGCTTCAGAAAAATAGATGCTCCTCTGAGTTAATGGATCCCTGCAGAGCTATATAAATAAACAATCTTATTCCTCCCTTTAAAACTGCCTGATCTGGCAATCAGAAAACTGGTAAAAGCTGATCTGTGAAATCGAATGTAAACAATGCAGTTCAAGTTTTTAAGCTTCTAAGCTTGGAGAGAGGCTTCAATACTTTAACGGACAATGAAATTGACTGCAAAAAGCACTTCCAAGGTGTCCACCACATTAAAGGGAAGATTTTTACATTCACCTCACAGATCTTTGAACTTGGCATACTGACAGACAGTTTAGGGGTACGATGGGGACACTTTTACTTTGTCACAGAACTGTATTTTTGAGATACTGACAGACTGTTTAATGGGTTTATAGGCTGCAGATGGGAAAAACAGTCAAAGGACCCCATCCCAGGAAAAAACCCTGACCTGAGACCCTCCAGCCCAGCACGACTTCCTGAACCCACCTCCCATGAAGGACCATCCCCCCCTTTGAACCCTTGAGGCAATTGTCGGGAGGGTACTCCCCCCTTGCCACCCTTTGTTCTGCATGGTGCAGTGTTGGCACTGCCAAGGGGTGGGCCTGAATGGAGGAAATCGGGGGTGTTGGGGGGATGGGGTCGCTGAAGGAGGGGATGGGGGCTGCAGCCGCATGATGAGATCTGGGCTCTGTCAGAGAGTGGGACCTGTCAGAGAGATTAGACTCCGCCCCTCTCATTTCCAGTGAAAACCCCCAGTGTGCCAATGAATGGCACTGAAAACTCGATTGAGGGTAAATTTGTTTCCAAGTGCCATTAAAGTGCACATTGGGGTTAACGCCGATCAAGATAATCGCATCCTTATCAAGAAGAAGTGCAGGAAAATTATAATAACTACTGGTTAGCTAGTTTAACATCAGTAATGAGTAAGGTTCAGAAACAAAAATCGGGAAAAAGATTAACAGACACTTGGACAGGTTTGAGTTAATTCAGGAGAGCCAGCATGGGTTTATGAAAGGTTTGACTAATCTAATTGAATTGTTTTGATGAATAGAGAAGGTTGATGTAGGGAATGCAATGGATGTTGTCTATATGGTTTTCAGAAAGCATTTGACAAAGTACCACATAAAAGGATGGGAAACAAAATCCACGCACATAGAATAGGAGGGTCAATGTCAGCTTGGATCAAAAATTAGCTCAAGAACCGACAACCTTAGGCCATGGTAAATGGTAGACAGTACTTCAGGATCAATATTACGATCCCTGGTTTTTTGATGTATATATATAAATGACTTGAATATTGCGATGGAGTAAAACTTCAAATTTGCTGTTGATAGCAATCTCGGAGGTGTGGCAAACAGTGAAGTTAATGCAAATCTAACCAACAAGTTATCGTCAGGCTAGTAGAATGAATAGAGAAAGGACAGATGGAATTTAATACATGAAGTGTAAAGGATACACAGACAGAAGGTATAGGGGGCGGGATTATTCAAGCCCTCGCTGGGCCGGAGAATTGCCAGATGGGGCACACGAATCCCGGCACACCACTCCAATGCCGTGCCGCCAATTCTCTGGCAACTGAAGAATCGACGGCAATCGCGCCGGCGCGGTCACTGTGCCGCCGGTCAGGGGCCATTGAAAGCGGCCCCCGCGCGATTCTCCAAGCTCAACGGGCCGAGTGCCCGCCAAGTCCCGCAGTTGTCGTTCGCATGTGGCCCTACCTGGCGGGAACTAGGTGTTCTGGCTGTGGGGGCAGTCCTGGTGGTGGGGCGGGGGGGCCTCCACAGTGGCCAGGCCCACAGTCGGTGGCAATCGATCGGTGGGCGCGTTCATTCCGGGGGGGGGGGGGGGGGGGGGGGGGGGGGGGGGTGGGCCTATGTTCCTCCATGCCGGGCCCCTGTAGGACTCTGCCATATGCCCGGGGGCCGGCGCGGAGACGGCTGTGGCGCGCATGCGCGGACCCACGACGGCCATGTAGGGCCGGTTTTCGGCGCACAGCACTCTACTGCCGTGGAGGGGGAGAATGATCGGGCCTGGAGGCCCGTTGACGCCAGCGTCAACACTTGGCCAGGATTAAATCCCGGCCAGGGTGAGGCACTATAAACGTTCTGGCACAATACTGAGAGTGTGCAGGGGCTGAGGGCCCCAAGATCGATGTGCATCCTTGAGGTGGCAAGATATATTGTGGGAATAGTTAGAAATCAAATAAAGAATTGCTTGAGCTTTAAGACCCTAACTCCAGGGGTAGGAACTACAAATGACCATTTGTTTCAGCTTGGGCACTCTTTCTCAAATCATGGTATTAACAAATCAGATCAGCACCCTCTCCAGTTACAGGTACAAACAAAATTACGCTGAAAAGAAACCTTTTCAAAAGGTCTCAAATGAAATTTGAACATAATAAAAATGAATCTCCACATGAAGCATGCCAATACTAGTCCACCAGGCACCATAAACATACTTTACTCAGCACACATTGCAGAATAGTAACATTCTATTCATTCAATCATGATTTTATTAAATGGCAGAGAAGGCTCGATGGGATATATGACCAAGACTGGCTTCTCCTTATCTTCTGCTATTTTTTATTACATTATTTTACACACAATTTAATAATTAACTATTAAACTGTTCTTGAATTCTTAGAACTAAAAATAATGATGTAATCATAAAACCACTTCAACTCCTCTAGTTTTGTCTCAACTACATCACTTCAGTAGAGTGTTATACATTGCCAAGTTCCAGGGAGAACAGTGTTATCTTCACTACTCAAATACAAAAAATTGTTGAGCCATGTATTGATTTGTATAGGTTACAGTCTTGGTTATGTGTCAAGGCACAATCACACATAGAAATTTAGATTAATAAGTAATTTGTAGAAACACCGCACTTTATAATATTGTTACAGCCGCTTGATGTCATATTATTTGTCACGTGTGTGCTCTTCCTTGAACTCTGGAGGCTATTAGTAATGTAGTACATTTCATCTGTCAGATAAGTTGATACACCAGGGAACAGTTTAATGTCAAAACTTAGAAGAGCTTTACTATGGAATTGTGGTGCACAGATTCATGCTCATAATCCTCCGCCAAGTGAGCACCAGTTATACCCGTCATACTCACCAAATATCATGCACAGACTGGAAACATGAGGAAGGAAAATTCATCGAGGAACTCAAAATATTTGTCAATTGAACTATCAGAGGAGAGGAGGTCGGAGGTCCATCCTCTCAGCTGGAAAAGTTGTGCAGAATCCCAAGAAAGGAGAAATAGACACTTCAATACATTAAAATCAAAATCTCCCAATTTTTCTGCCTACAAACTATATATTTTTCACAATCCATGTTGCCTAAATATAGAAATGAAGGGGATTGTAATTTTTAGTTTGGCACGATCCTCATGCACATATTAATCAAATCATTCTGACAGTTAAAAATGTATTAAGCGATAAACTTACCTGACATCCACTGACAAAGTTATGACCCCAGAAATTTGCTGCACATTGGTCACATTTTTCACCCATTGTATTTGGAGGGCAGACACACTGTCCAGTTTCTGAATCACAGTGATTACCAACATGGGCACATTTACATGCTTTGTAGAGAAATGAAAAAATAAATAAGCAATCTGACACTGTCAAAAGAAAACAATTCAGCTTTCCTCCTCCCATTGACAACTTAGCTGCCAAGCATTTAAAAATGATTTTTACACATCAACATTTACACATAAATGAATTACCTTAAAATTTCAAATCTTTGAGGCAATGATTATTTTGTCATAATTGATGAGTAACTCATATTTACGAGGAGAAATTAACAACAAACCAGAAAATGAAAAATATTATGGATTTGGAATGAATTTGTAATAATTCAAGGACTTTTTCACAATATCCTTGAAGTAATGATGTTATCGCATGAAGAACATTAAGCACACACTCACAGTTTGCATTGCTAATAGCTGGTAATAGAACAGAAGCTGACCCAAAGCAAAATAAATCTTACAACACAACATTGAAACAGTATGTAATAAAATTGAAAGCAGAAACAGAGAATTGATTTGTAGCAATAATCTGATCTTGGGGTTGACATGCCAGTTAGAGAGCATGCTGTGCTGTATTGACTTACAATGTAATCTGTAACCTTCTAATACTGAGGCAGACCTGCATTAATCTCTCTGTATCATGTATAAAGCTTTTCAATCATTCTAAATTTCCTATGAAGTGCAACAGTGGATGCAAGTTATTAATATAATATTGGACCTTAATGCTCGATGCCTGTTCTTCGTATTTGCAATGCCATAGTCAGTGAGCTTAAAATTATATTGTGGGTTAATTGAGTTCAAATGTTTAACATATCCATCTAAAATTCCTCTCTTAGAAAAAGCATTAACCCGTTTAAAATAAAGGCGTTAATGCCTGTGCATTACTGGAAGAACGAATAGCGACAAGTGCTTTCAGCATTGTTGTTTTAAGCTATCACCTTGCAGCCTCACTTAAAGGCAATTGCTCTTTATTTCTAACCTTTCCTTGGTTGGTGCATTTCATACAGATAAATAACATATAGGGAGCGATTCTCCAAAATGGAGAGTAAGTGTTTGCGCCGTCGTGAACGCCGTCGCGTTTCACGACGGCGCGAAAAGGGCACGGGGACGACCGATTATGTCCCCCACAGGAGGCCAGCACAGCGCTGGAGTGGTTCACGCCGCTCCAGCATCCCTTCCCAGCGCCAAATGGGCGCCGCGCCAACCCACGCATGCGCAGTTGAGTCGCGCCAACTTGCGCATGCGCGGGAGACTTCTTCAGCGCGCCGGCCCCGACGCAACATGGCGTAGGGGTTCAGGGGCTGGCCGTGCAACAAAGTAGGCCCGGGGGGGTGGGGGGCCAGCCCGCCGATCGGTGGGCCCCGATCGCAAGCCCCCCACAGTGAAGGAGCGCTTTTCCCCGCCCCACAGGCCGCCCCCCGACCCTTCGCGCAGAGTTCCCGCCGGCAGCAACCAGGGGTGAACGGCGGCGGCGGGACTTTGCTTTTTCCGCGCGGCTGCTCAGCCCATCCGGGATGGAGAATCGGCTGACCCGCCGATTCTAGTGGCCCACGGCCGGCGCCGGTTCAAACGCGCCGGCGCAAATGGCGCCGATTCTCCGCACCTCGGCGTCTGGGCGTCGTGGCATGGTTGCGTCGATTCTCTGGCCCGGCGTGGGTCTCGGAGAATCGCGCCCAAACAGTGTGAATTAACGGAAAAATTTCAAAGTGTTATTTTGGGCGCGACTGGAGGGGAGTTTCCCGGCGGCCGCATTGGTGAGATCGCGGCCCATATTTAATGGTGTTTACTGCCAGAAATGAGTCCCCATGAGCTTCTCGCCATTAGTGACCATCTCACCATCTGATTTGTCACTCGCACCTCAGCATTTCACCGCTACTAAGGGGGAACTGATTTTAAATGCACCACTCACTCCTAGTGAACACACAAGCAAGGCAGCGCGGATACCAGCTCCTTGCTTTGGGGGTTCAGACCTGGCCAGGCTTCTCAAAGCCGTCGATGCAAGATGGGACATCAAGTTTCCCCGAGCGGGTCGGAGGAGCAGAAGCAGGGTCACCAATATTGCATGGGAGGCAGTGGTTGTCATTGCGGGCAGCATGACAAGGCAGACCACCATACAATGTTGGAAGAAGACCAACGACCACCACCAAGCTGTAAGGGAAAGTTACCACTTCTCCCCTGGCATCAGTTCCGCCTGCCAGTCCTAGAATTCCGAACAGCTCCCCCCACACCCGCCCCTTTCCCCACCACCCCACAAATCACTGACTGACACCTCACACCCTCCCCACATCCGATCTTCATCGGTAAGCCTTAGAAGCCCTTGGCACCCACCAGTACAACCCCTTCATGGCCAGGTCCAGTGCCCACACATGTTGTCTGCT
Organism: Scyliorhinus torazame; assembly: GCF_047496885.1. Taxonomy (NCBI): domain Eukaryota; kingdom Metazoa; phylum Chordata; class Chondrichthyes; order Carcharhiniformes; family Scyliorhinidae; genus Scyliorhinus; species Scyliorhinus torazame. The sequence goes on from NC_092710.1 coordinate 209,555,886, forward strand.
ATAGAACTCCCCGACCCGACCCATCAAGCATGCGGCTCAAAGTGCCCCCTCTTTGACCCCACAGGTGAAGATAACCCATAACAAGTGGTAAAGGGCCACGTCGCGGGAGGGTGGGGGTGTGGGGGGGCGGAGTACCAGAAACCCAAGCCCTCACCCCCTATGAACTTGACCCTGGAAATCGCAGGTTTGTCCGAGGAGAGAGCAGTCACAGACAGTGAGGTGGCCTGCACCACAGACATGAGGATGCACTGCCCTTTCACATAGGCCAACTGTCTCAAGTGAGTTGGTCATGTCAGACAAAATGATCCTTCCCTCTGGCGGGGGGAGCAGAACCACTCAGATGGCGATCCTGCGAGACAATGGGCATGTGGTCACTGCTGACCCATCTCCCGCACCTCTGCTCTCACCCTTTCCCCTCCCCCTTGTCCTCACTTTTCTCCCCACCAGCCTCCACATTCAAAGGATCATCCTCCGTCAGTTCTACCAACTGCAGCATGGTGCCACCACCAAACACATCTTCCCCTCGCTCCGCCTGTCAGCATCCTGCAGAGCCCATTCCCTCTGGGATACCGCAAACCACTCCTCCATCACCCCCAACACCTTGGGCCCTTCCCATGGCACCTTCCCATGCAATTGCAGTAGGTGCAACACCTGATCCTTTATCTCCTTCGTGCTCACCATCCAAGGGCCTAAACACTCTTTTCAGGTGAGGCAGCACTTCACGTGCACCTCCTTCAATCTTGTCTATTGCATTCTCTGCTCGCAATGCAGTCTACTCTACATTGGAGAGACTAACCACAGACTGGGTGAACGCTTTGCAGGACACCTTTGGTCCTTCCGCAAGCAGGACCCACACCTTCCTGTCACTTGCCACTTCAACATACCATCCTGCTCTCATGTTTACAAGTCCATCCTTGGCCTTCTGCAATGTTCTAGTGAGGCCCAGCGTAAACTGGAGGAACAGCACCTCATCTTCTGATTAGGCACATTACATTCTTCGGACGTAATATTGGGTTCAACAACTTCAGGCTGTGAACTCTCCCCTCCACCTTCACCCCATTTTTATTTCTATCAATTTATTTTCATTCATCCATTGATTCATTTTTCCACACCCTTTTCCATCCCACTTTCCATCTTGTTTTGCCCTTACCACCGTCTCCCCTCCCCTCAACCCAACTCACCCCACTAGGTGCATACATTCCCTGTTCAAGGTTGTCCTTTGACATACTGTTTACCTTTGTTCTTCCATTAACATATTCTGATTTCAAAATGTGTGACTATCAGCATCCTTCTTAGCCATAATCACCACCATTTACATTCCCTTTGTCTTTTTGCCTACAACATTTTTGTCAATCTCTCCCTAGCCTCCACCTATCACTGGCTCTCTATCCAGCCCACTTAATGTTCTGCTCCCCCCATCCCACATGGTATAAATCTCATCCTATTTCCAGTTCTCTCTAGCTCCGATGAGATTTGCTCTGTTCTCTCTCCACAGATGCTGTCAGACCTGCTGAGATTTTCCAGCATTTTCTGTTTTGGTTCAGATTCCAGCATCCGCAGTAATTTTCTTTTATTTTACTAAATACCAAGTTAATTCTCCAATCCCTCCTTTACTGCACCTTTTGTGGAACCCATTACGAAATCACAATGTCAGGGCGGCATGGTGGTGCAGTGGTTAGCACTGCTGCCACATGGCGCTGAGGACCCAGATTCAATCCCGGCCCCAGGTCACTGTTCCGTGTGGACTTTGCACATTCTCCCATGTCTTCGTGGGTCTCACCCCACAACCCAAAGATGCGCAGGATAGGTAGATTGGCCACGCTAAATTACCCCTAATTTTTCCACCCATTTTTTCATCCCACTTTCCATCTTTGTTTTGCCCTTCCCCCCCAACCGAACTCACCCCACTGGGACCACATGGTCCCTGTCCAGGTTGTCCTTTGACACACTGGGCGGCACGGTAGCACAGTGGTTAGCACTGCTGCCTCACAGCTTCAGGGCCCCGGATTCAATTCCAGCCTCGGGTGACTGTGTGGAGTTTGCTTCTCCAGGTGCTCTGGTTTCTTCCCACATTCCAAAGATGTGCAGGTTAGGTGGATTGGTCATGCTAAATTGCCCTTAGTGTCCAAAAGGTTAGGTTGGGTTACTGGGTTAAGTTGGAGGCATGGGCTTATGTAGGGTGCTCTTTCCAAGGGCTGGTGAAGATTTCATGGACCGAATAGCCTCCTTCTGCACTGGGTACTGTAAATTATTTTTTAAAATGAAAGCACAGTGTCATATTATTGTCTGGAATATCTGTGATGCTTCTTCAGATCTCTTACCACATCTTTGACATAATAATACTTAGTTTCAATAACTAATTACCAGCAGCTGCAAATTGCGTAACATTCAAATCTACTACAATGTTAATGAATTTATGTATCTCTGAAAAGAAGAAATTAAATGAATTCACGTACGATCACAGCCGCCTTCTTGGAAGTTGTAGAAGCCAAGAGCACATCTATCACATTTCTGCCCCGCCACTCCAGGCTGACATCTGCATTGGCCTTTATTATCACAATCAAATGACTTTGATCCAAAGGAATTGCAATTGCAAGGAACGCAGCCCCTTGAAGAATGCAGATAAGTTCCACTCTATAAAATACGAGTAAATAGTTGTCAAAAATCAACATTAATAGAGCCATAATATAGAACGATAGGTTATTGCAGGAAAAAGCCGCATTAACCAATGGAAGAAATCACAATTAAGTCGCAAATGTCTGAATTCAAAATGCAATGAACCTAATTTTTCATGTATTTGTTTATACCAAGGAGAAATCAAAACTTATAATGCTGCAATTTACGGTTGATATTAGCAGATAAATAATTAATGGGCGAAATTCTCCCCCAACGGCGGGATGCCCGCCGACTGGCGCCAAAGCTGGCGCAAATCAGACGGGCATCGCGCCGGCAAAAAGGTGCGGAAGTCTCCGCATCTTTGGCGGCCTAGCCCCAACATTGAGGGGCTAGGCCGACGCCGGAGGGATTTCCGCCCCGCCAGCTGGCGGAAATGGCGTTTGTTGCCCCGCCAGCTGGCGCGGAAATGCGGCGCATGCGCGGGAGCGTCAGCGGCCGCTGTCAGTTTCTCCGCGCATGCGCGGGAGCGTCAGCGGCCGCCGAAAGTTTCCCGCGCATGCGCAGTGGGGAGAGTCTCTTCCGCCTCCGCCATGGTGGAGGCCGTAGCGGAGGCGGAAGGGAAAGAGTGCCCCCACGGCACAGGCCCGCCCGCGGATCGGTGGGCCCCGATCGCGGGCCAGGCCACCGTGGGGGCACCCCCCGGGGTCAGATCGCCCCGCGCCCCCCCCCAGGACCCCGGAGCCCGCCCACGCCGCCTGGTCCCGCCGGTAAATACCAGGTTTGATTTACGCCGGCGGGACAGGCAGTTTCTGGGCGGGACTTCGGCCCATCCGGGCCGGAGAATCCAGCGGGGGGTCCCGCCAACCGGCGCGGCTGGATTCCCGCCCCCCGCCCAATCTCCGGGAGCGGAGACTTCGGCGGGGGCGGGGGCGGGATTCACGGCGGCCAACGGCCATTCTCCGACCCGGCGGGGGGTCGGAGAATGACGCCCACCATGTTTGACAATTTTTTGCCCACTGCTTTAACTAAACTGTCCTATTTACTGATAATGCTGCAATGATATACTCAAAACTAGTTCAATTTTTAAGTCGATATGATTGAGTTTCACTTTTGGTAAGTAAAATAAATAATTTAAATTATGTTTAAATGCATATGTAAGCTCATCTCCCATGTCACTGCTCATGGTGAATCAAAGAAAACAATATTTAATAAGTATATGAGTATTACATAATGCACTGAGCAGTATATCATTCTGCTCCAGAGATCTTGGCTACATGGTGTGACCCCATCAATTATTGTTCACTAAACATTAAATTAGATCAAAGTTTCACTGCTGTTCAGGTAATTTCTTAAAGTGTGATTGGTAAGGTGAATCAGAGGTTATAAACATGCTGGTTCATGTGCACTGTATTTTCAATTGCTCAGGGACTTTTCCTGTACTTCCCAAATGACTGCTTTATTTGCTTTACGATATTAAAATTTGACGTAGGATTCTGTTACAGAAATAAATAAAAGAAAGACTTGGACTAATATAAAGCTTTTCACAACCACTGAATGTCTCAAAGCACCTTAGAGTCAAAGAAGTACTTTTCAAAGTGTAGTCAATGTAGTAATGTGGTAAATAATTTGCGCTCAGCGAATCCCCAGAAAAAGCCATGTTAGAATGGCGAGATAATAGGCGGAATTCTCCAAATCCCCTGCCGGCATGTTTGATGGCTGGCATGGGTAGAACATGGCAGGAGCTCCAGAAATCAATTTCACATCCATGTGAATTTACAGCAGGATCTTCCACTGGTGCCCGCCAAGGCAGGTCAGAAAGCCTGCCGGAGGTCAACGTGAACCTCATTTGCATCCTGAAAGTCCGCCCCCCCCCCCCCAACCAAATTCTCCACAATGCTGGCGGGAAAACACATGCAACACGTTCGAAACAACGTGATGTGCAGGTGTCAGGACTCACCTGAGCAATGGCTGAAGCTGGCTCCAGCGTTCAGGATGGAGGCTGCTCACAACCCTGGAACACCTCAGCAGTGGACAGGGGGAGCATCTGTAGATCAACCTTCCAGAGTAGGTGTCCTGGAGAGGATCCAACTTCCAGCTCTAGACTGTTCCTGGAGATCCATCTTCATTCTCAGGAGGCCCAACTTCGGTCTCCTGGAGATCCATCTTTATTTTCAGGAGCTCTACCTTCTTTCTTCAATAGTAAGTCAGTGATGTTGGGGCACGTTTTCAACGTGGCACCTGGACATGACTGTAGACAACACAGCATCCAGGCCTTCCCCGCCACTGAATATGGCTAAAACACCCGGATGCATAATTAATGACGCTGGGAAAGGAAGATTTGCCATGTTTTTCCACCGGCCGCCCCAGCGGGAAGCACTCCATGCTTCCACCCCAGCCACGGCACTTAGTCTCAAAATAGGAGAATTCTGCCCCAATATGTCTTTTGTGTTTGTTGAGTGAAGAAGAAACATTGGTCGGGACACCAGAGATAGCTCCGCTACTCTTATTTTAAATAGTGTCGTGGGAATTTTTACATTTATCCGGACAGGCAGATGGGGCCTCAGTTTAAGACCACATCCAAAGATGGCACCTGTAACGATGCAATGCTGTCTGACACTGGAAGGCTATCCTTAATTTTTGTGCATGAGCCCTAAAGCGGGACTAGAACATAGAACCTTGAAGTTTAGAGGCACAATGTGCTACCAACTAAGTCACAGCTGACAAGAATACATTCACACAAAGTGCTATTTTTTTATCATAGTACTAACAATTCAGCCATGGTATTCCTTAAGGCAAGTTGTGTGAAGTGCTTTTGTCCTGAGAATAGAAGCATTGCATAACCGTTCAATTATCCTGCTATTATGATGAAGCTTTGTCCGTTTATGGCTGTAAGCCCTAACTACTATCACTGGGCAAGATTATTCAAAGTTAAAACTGCTGGTCACCATATCTGTCACAGCTTGGCTACATTTATCTTTTGTTCAGTGTGGTAGATAAGGTGACTCCAATATTCTTTGATCTTGGACAGTTTTTGGGTGCATTCTAAATGACTGCCTTTGTGACATGAAAATTTGAATTGCGTATTAGGGCTCACGCATTAGCCATAACATTTATGTGCACGTGTTGCATGCATACAATATCGCACAGCGCCGTTTCTTCAGTCGTAAAAGTCCCATGCCGGCATCAGCACTTAGTCTCAGAATCGAAGAATGCAGCCCCACATTCTGCAGATACGCACAGGTAGAAAAACAGTTTTATTCATACATAATACAGAGAAAGTTGAAAATACACAACAAATCATTCACAATCTGAAAAAGTCACATCCAGCTATGCATTTCCAGTATGGTCTACTTTTATTTCCATTTTACAACTTTTGAAAACATTTTTTACATAGTGACAGCTTGCTAGAGCGATTAGTAAAGATAATTTTAAAAGTAATCGTCTGCCGTTGTCCTCTGGCACCGAACCTGGGAGATGGGAGTGAAATCAGACTTTGGGATGCAACTTTGTATAAATTTCTAACCATTAAAAAATTATTGTAAAATCATACAAAACTTATTTGCCACAATATCTACTTGAAGAAAACTACCAAACTACAACAGCAGAACAAAGGATGAGCAATGACGAATGAAAAAATGTGAGATTAAAAAAAGTGAGGGTATTATGTGTTAGTGAGCTGAGCACAGAGAGAAGCAGTTTAACAATAATGTACTTGCAATGCTGCTGTGACAATGGTGAACATAATTTGTTGTAGTTTCAATAATGTTAAGTGTCTTCTTCTTAGATAGTCCCTTGGAATGGAGAATGACTTTCTTTCAATGGATTCTGAGATGACTGTCAATAAAATGCGCGATCTGCAGACTCTTCCACGTGGGGTGCAGGTGGTGTTTGGATGGTTGAGTAGGTGAGTTGATGGGAAATTTGTGCACTCTCTTCAACATCTCAATTTCAAATCTACGTATTCCATCAGAAATCTCACAAGATATTTGGTGCCTTTTCAAATGAATCTTCCCCATTTTGGTCGGTCACAAGCCAGGGGCTCCCATGAATCAGCAGGGATGTTTGATCTCTTCAGGCAATCTATGAGGACATCTCTGAAGCACCCTTCTTCTCAAGGGCAATTAGGGATGGGCAAAAGACAATGCTCCAGCCAGGAGCGCCCACATCCAATTAAAAATAAATTTAAAAATTAGAATTGATTCTTCAGCTCAAATTTTAGGCAGAGGTATGGCTCCAACCCCAGTCGAAAAGTGTAGGGGCAAACATGCCTCCACTATGTCAGGCCGCCCTGCAGTGATTTAACATCCATCAGGCCATTAACAGACTTAGGGTTGAAGTCCCACTGCTGTAAGCAATTGGCCAATCAGGTTATCAACAGTTCTCTAACCTCAGCTGCACAGCTGCTGGGGCTGTCGACAGTCTCCAATGACAATAGTCGATGGAGCTGGATGTAAAGGTAAATTAGTCTCTCTTGCTGGGCCAGTCTGGAAGGCTCTGCTGGCAGATGTCAGATCAGGCTTGGGAGGGCAGTGGAGCGGGTGGAACAGCTATTGCATTGGTCCCAAGACCAGACAAGCTACCCGATACCTCCTCCATTGCAGGTAAGATATCAGCAGAGGCAGGTGGGTGATATCCACAATGGTTTCATCATTACACCTGATTTTTAGACCCACCCTGCCCTGCCCGGCCACTCCCAAGGCCATAAAATCCCACCCTTTGAATTCTCTTACATTATCATTCAGCGAATTGAGTAATCACTGTTCAAGCTGAATGTTGGGTTTACATTTTAGACACAATATTTAATGCTCAGATTAAATACATTTAGGGGAAAGGGTAATTAAGTTCACAAATTAATGGAATAAATTTACTTGTAATGTCATAATTCTGGAAATATATGTGACACATTTGAGACAATACAAATTTGGGCTGGGATTCTCCGACCGCCCCGCCGGGTCGCAGAATCCCCGGGGGGAGGCGCAAATCCCGCTCCGCCGCCGGCAGCCCTATTCTCCAGCGCCGTTTTTTTGGCTGCAGCGGGATTCCCGCCACGTCAGTCGGGGGCTGTTGCCAGCGGCTCCCCCCCGGCAATTCTCCGGGCCCCGATGGGCCAAGCAGCCATCCAGTTTTGACCAGTCCCACCGGCATGAATTACTCACCTCACGCACAGCGGGACCTGGCAGGTGAGTGTGCGGGGGCACGGGGGGTCCCGACCCCTGGGGGCCCCCACAGTGGCCTGGCCCACGATCAGGGCTTACCGATCTGTGGACGGGCTTGTTCCGTGGGGGGGGACTTCTTTCCTCCGCGCCGCACCCCTGTAGGGCTCCGCCATATTGCCCGGGGGCCGGCACGGAGAAGAGAACCCCCGCACATGCGCGGAAAAACGCTGGCCGGTCTGCGCATGCGTGGAAAAACGCCGGCCGGTCCATACATGCGCAGATCACGCCGGCCGTTCCGCGCATGTGCGAACTCGCGCCGGCCCTTCGGCGCCGGCTGGAGCAGCGGGGACGACTCCGGCGGCAACCTAGCCCCCTAGAAAGGTGAGAATTCCTCACCTTGGGGGCCGTTGGCGCCGGAGACGTTGGTGCCAGTTTTCCTGCCGGCGTGGGGACATAGCCCCATTTTCAGAGAATCCCGCCCATGATGTTGCATTTATACAACTTAGGAAAACAAGTGAAGCATGTTTTGAAACATGCATAGTATTAACAATCTTCACATCATACTTGAAATATGCCTGATAGTAATGGCAACCATTCTAGATTTAACTGAAAGGATTAATAAATAAAATGAAGTAATTTGATTGGCATTTCATTATAATAATTTTAGGAGTCTGTATTTGGAGTTCTCCATATTAATTCAATTCACACCATGCAGTTATTAGTTTTCAAACTTGCAATCAGCAAAAATATTCATTTTTTTAAGTTGTTTGTCCAAATAAAAAAGCATGCACTAATGATCTAAAATTTATTCACTTCAATGCTTGTGCCTCTTTTTATAGAGTCATACAAAACATGGATTGGGTAGATTATTTGTAACTCATAAAATCACTTTTACTGAGGAAATAAGTAGCTCTTTTATCATTAAAAGCAGTAAATTCTGGATCAGATCCTACGCATACAATTCCAGATTGTGTACAATGCAAAACAAAGAATGAGCTCTGAACAACATACTTAATAATTCATAAAATTCTTTTATCATCAGATTTTATTCTGTGACAGATACCTTCATGTCAGCAGAGTTTTGACTGTGAAGCACATTTAGAATCTGTTGCCGCGCTAGTTATTCACTCTGGTGATACTAAATAAGAATACTTGCAAATGTAGATTTTGGCAGATGAAGCACTTCCAAATTCATGAATTATCCCATAACAATTGTCAAGAAAAGTTGCCTAACGCCAATTCTAGTTAGTTCTATAATTCTTGGCTGGAGAGCTCTTTCAGAGGGTCGGTGCAGGCTCGATGAGCTGAATGTCCTCCTTCTGCTCTGTAGGGATTCTATGATTTTCAGTTAAGGCATACAATAAGTGAGCTGAACACAGCCGCCATCCGCCACTTGTCACCATTGAGGCAAGAGTTGACATTTTTCTGAGTCAGCACCTCGCTAGTTATTGGCAGGCAGGAAATCAGCCAGGTCTCAGATTGGCTGTCAGGTCAGGGCATGGAAGAACAGGAGACAAATCCAGGGAAGATTGAGGCTTGTGCTGCTCTTTCTGCCAGGGAAAAAAAACATTCCTGAGCTATTTTCTGAAGGGTCTCTAGCGCTCTCTTTCAGGACCGTACCCAAGATTGAGGCAACCGGAATGCAACCATAAACCTGGTGGCTAGAGATATAACGCTATTACATACCTGGAAGAAGCTTCAAATATCAGTTCTTCTGTGGAAGAAGGTTGTCTCAAATCAGGAATGGTTAAATCTCTGCTCAATATTACTCTGTCACATCAGCTATGTTTTGACTGGACGTTACGATGAGCTCACAATTTGCTAGTTGCTTTGACACTAAAAACTTGGGCTTTCCCCTTACAGGGAGAAGAATTATTTTCTTTTAAACTATTTTGAACTGAAGTGCTTATGTCCCTCCTCAGAATAATCTCTTTTATTAATGACGGTATTTATTCTGTGATTTGATACTGAAAACTATTTTTCTTACTTGAGCTCTCATTGTCTGATGTTTGGTAATGGTACTATCAAAAATCATTTTTGAGTTATAGTCGTAGAGTCATATAGTGCAGAAGAGGCCTTTGGTCCATTGAGTCTGCACTGAATAAACTACATTAAATCTACACTAATCCCACTTTCCAGCTTCTATCCCATAGCCTTGAACGTTATGACATTTTAAGTGCTCATCCAGGTACTTTTTAAAATGTTGTGGGTTTCCTGCCTCTACTACACTCCCAGGCAGAACATTCCAGACTCCCACAATCCTCTGGGTAAAAAAACCTTTCCTCAAATTCCCTCTAAACCTCCTGCCCCTCACCTTAACATCATGCACTTCATTATTGACCCTTCAACTCGGGGAAACAGCTGCTTCCTACCCATCCTGTCGATGCCCCTCATAATCTTATACACTTTAATCAGGTCCCCCTCAGCCTTCGCTACTCTAAAGAAAACAACCTGAGCCAATCCAGCCTCTCTTCATAACTCAAATGCTCCATCCCAGCAACATCCTGGTGAATGTCTTCTCCAGTGCAATCACATCCTTCCTATTGTGAGGCAACCAGAACTACACATAGTACTCCAGCTGTGGCCTAACCAATGATTTGTACAGCTCCACCATAACCTCCCTGCTTTTATAATCTGTGCCACGACAAAATTCCTCTGAGCTTCGTAGTGTCCTGCCATTCATTGAGTACCTTGTCTTGTTACTCCTTCCAAAGTGTATCAACTCACACTTTTCAGGGTTAAAATCCATCTGCCATTTATGTGCCCATCTAACCAATCGTCTACATTTTCCTGCAACCAAAGACCTTCTTCCTCATTATTAGCCACCCTACTAATCTTTACGTCATCCGTAAACTTACTAATTATCCCCCCCCCCCCCCCCACATTCTCATCTGTATTGTTTATATATATCACAAACATTAAGGGCCCTAGCACTGATCCTTGTGGTATTCCATTGCACACCAGCCTCCAGTCACACAAATAGCCTTCTACCAACATCTCCTGTCTCCTATCACTAAGCCAGTTTTGGATCCAATTTGCCAAGCTACCCTGGATTCCATGTGCTTTTATCTTCTTTATCAGTCTCCCATGTTGGATCTTATCAAAGGGTTTGCTGAAATCCATATAAACTACATCAACTGCATTACTCTCACTACACACCCGATCACCTCCTCAAACAATTCAACCAAATTTGTTAGATGTGGGGCGGGATTCTCCCAGCCCTGGGCCGGGCCGGAGAATCCCCGTGAACGGGCCACGCCACCCCGACGCCAGCATGTGATTCTCCGCAGAGCGGAGAATCAGCGCCATTGGCACCGGTGTGGTTGGCGCACCGCCGGTCGCGGGCCACTCTACGCATCCCACCTGCGATTCTCCGGCCCGAATGGGCCGTGCGCCCGTGAAAAAAAACCGAGTCCTACCGGCGCCGTTCTAACCTGCTCTGAGCCGGCCGGACCTCGGCGTTGAAGGGTCAGGTGGCGGCCTGTAGGGGTGGAGGGTGGTCCGACACCAGGAGAGGGCCTCCGATGTGGCCTGGCCCGCGATCGGGGCCCACCAATCGGCAGGCCGGCCTCTCTAGCTGGGGGCCCCCTTTCCTAAGCGCCGGCCCCTGTAGCCCTACGCCATGTTGCATTGGTGCCGGTGCCACTGTGCATGCGTGGATCCCGTGGCGCACAGTTCACGCCGGGATTGGCAGCTGGAACGGCGAGAACCAGGTAGGGGCCAGAATTAGTCCTGGCAGCGGCCCATTCATGCCGTCGTAAAACATGACGGTGTTTATGACGGCGTGGAAACTATGTCGCAGGATTAGAGAATCCCACCCGTGACCTCTATATATTTGCTCCATTATTGCCTGCTGACTATTTGGGGCCTCTAATACACTCCCAGCAATGTGATTGCCTATTTTTATTCATACGCTCTACCCACAAAGACTCATTTGAAGACCCATCCAAGGTATTATTACTCCTTACTGCAGTAACTGACTCCTTAATTAATAAATTGACACCACCTTCAGGGTGGTGAATTTATTTACACTTTCCCCGTCTTACCTGAAAATCCTATACTCTGGAATGACAGTAATTTTAGGACCATTTGTAAGAGCTTTCATTTATTTAGACCCTTGATCTAAAATATTGCCATTAATAAACAGGAATTTACTGAAAAATGGGAATTGGGCAATTTGCATGAATCATTTCATATTGCACTTCTGCTTTATATTTAGTGATATAAAAGAACTGAAATGCAAATATATTTTGAAGCTAAAACATTGAAAATTTTAATTAAAATGTCTGCTTCATGTGATCTATTGTGTTCACCAGAGCATGAAGAGAAATGCTTTTACTCTTTCAGTCAGAGCCAACATCAGGTTGAGTACAAGCTGTTACAGAATAAACCCCAACCTTCTGTGCCCAATTATAGAGCAGTACTCAACCCCAAAAAGCAATGCCTTGCAGGTAAGCATTTCGCCTTGAAATAGTAGCCCACCTTGCACCATAAGTGTTACAAATTTATGCCAAATCTTGGGCAGTGTTCTGATTAGTCCCTTGCTTAACAAAAATGAGGTTAAGCCTGCCCAAGTTTGTTTATGCTGTAATCTGACCCACTGAAAGAGTACCCAGCTAGGCCCACTCTCCCCGCCCAATCCCCATAACTCTGCCTAGACCACATACCTTCGGACACTATGGGGCAATTTTAACATGGCCAATCCACCTAGTTTGTAGATCTTTGGACTATGGCAAGTCCGGAGCACCCGGCGGAAACCCACGCAGACACTGTGAGAATGTGTAAACTCCACACAGTCACCCAAGGCGGGAATTGAACCCAGGTCCCCTGACTCTGTGAGGTAGCAGTGCTAACCACTGTGCCACATCAGATTAATTTGGATTTAAATCCAGCTCTGAAATCATTAACATTGTATTGCTCTATAAAATTGTGCAATAGCAGAAGTTAAAAAATCATGTTTCTTAATCCACACAATTATGAAGGAAGACACAGCACGCAGGCACAATGCACTTTTACCCCTCTGGCAGAGGTTGTGGCAGGTTTGTATGCACCACGTGGACAACCACCAATGCCTGATGCCCACCACCGGCGACGTTGGCTTTGAACAGGTTTTGCCATCTCTGAACCCTCATCATACTGCTGCTGTTCATAGAGCTGCCTGCTGAGAGCACACTGTTTCCCCAAGAAGCCTGGCTTACAGATACAGTGCCCTGTTTTGTCACACCGGAGTGACATGGAACCGATGGGACTGCACAGACATGGCACGCAGTCCTTCCTTTCATGATCCCACCAGCAGTTAGGCTTTGCAGCCCACAGAATATAAAAGAAAACACAAAAATAAAAGCACGAACATAAGAGCAAATAGATATGAATACATTTTCAATCCTGACCCAAGCTACTGTGCTATGATAAGCTCTCATTATTAGAGAATAAAGTTGAACAGCATTTCAAACAGACTTCAAATTATTCAAGATGCAGGTATTGAAGTAAATCCTCGGTCCTGATGTTTTTCCATTGATTTCGCCCTCATTTGTTTTAGTCACACAGACTAAAGAAAGAACTTACATTTCTGACCTCAGGACATCCCAAAACACTTCACAGCCAATTAAATGTAGTCACTGTTATGATATAGGGAATGTACCACAACCCATCCTTAATAAAAGTGTGTGAACTGCTTTTGGGAATGTTGCTCTGAAATGGATACTAAAGGCTGTGAGAGTAGCATGGGTTTTCACACTCTCTGACATACTTTCTTCCAGAACCTCCCTTGGGGATGCCCCTCATCTCCACTCAGGACCTCCTAGATGAGGTAGTTGCAATTATGAAATTACCCAAGTAGTACTGGAGAGACATTAAATTACTTGTATTTCACAAAACATGAGGGAACTGATACCCCAGAATTTAAATTAAACTGAGTTTTTTTTAGGCTTATATCTAAATGCATGCAATGGGTGTCAACTAAGCTTCTAAATTTCTGACCTGGCAGATACATGTGGGAAGAATGACAAATCAGGGTCCCAGGTTCGATTGCTGGCTTGGGTCACTGTCTGGGCGGAGTCTGCACATTCTCCCTGTGTCTGCGTGGGTTTCCACTGTGTGCTCCGGTTTCCTCCCACAAGTCCCAAAAGATGTGCTGTTAGGTAATTTGGACATTCTGAATTCTCCCTGTGTGTACCCGAACAGGTGCCTGAATGTGCCGACTAGGGGCTTTTCACAGTAACTTCATTGCAGTGTTAATGTAAGCCTACTTGTGACAATAAAGATTATTAAAGATTATTATAATGGTCATAATGTGGCCCATATTATCAAAAAGCAATTGAGTGCAATGGCCATGAGTACTTTGCATTATTGAATAGTGAATCTGAAGCATTGATGAAGCATTACAGCATTAATGGGATGTCACTATGTAGAAAAACTATTTGGCAGGAAGAATAAAAAATAAGCTTATTATCTAAATAGTGAGAGAGTGCAGAGTTCTGAGGTACAAAGGGACCCGGGTGCCCTAGTGCATGGATCACAAAAGGCTGGTACACAGATACAGCAAGGAATTAGGAAAGCTAATGGAAAGTTATTGTTTATTGTGAGGGGAATTCAAGTAGGGAGGTTCTGCTTCAGTTATACAGGGTATTGGCGAGACCACAACTGGAGTATTGTGTACAGTATTGGTCCCCTTATTTAAAGAAAGATACACAAAATGATACTTATGAGAAGCTGTCAAAAAATGTGTTTATAAATGTTTCAATATCGAGAGTTTATTTAACAATACCTACCAAACAATGATCACACCGTCTTCCTGCAACATTGTGTTTGCACTGGCATTGTCCAGTCTGCTTGTCACAGAGCTCCGCGATGGATCCATTAACATGGCATTCACAGGCTTGAGATAAACAAAATCAATATTATTACACTTCTATTAGAGATCCTGTGCACAGGCAGTTCCATACAACATAAACAATTCCACATCATTGTTTTGTAGGGATACAATCTGTATTTTTTAAAAACGACAGAGGTGATTTTGTGACTACAGAGATGATTTTGTGTGAAGCGCACATCAGGCAGATGGTGGACGGGGCAAGTATGGCCTAGCCTGAAGTAGTCAGAGTGGCATTTTAATTGGGGCCAGAGCCGATTTATATCAGCTTGTAGAACTGCAAATTTAAACCAATTGGGAGGGCAGGAAATCTAATGGGCCAATTACTACATAAAGGCATTGAGCAGCATTTTAAAGAGATGCTTTTTATAATGTTCAAGTTTGGCCAGCAAAAGTAAACAGCAATAGGCAAAATTATTTCGAATATGACACTCAGGATCTCTGATGCAGTAATGGAGATGCTGATTGAACAAGTAACTTGGAGGAGGGAGGTGCTTTCGCCAAAGACCAATGTGGTTAAGAACTATAGAAAAAGTAACAAATGGCAGGAATTTGTATAATTCTAAATTTGTTGCCTGTCACAATAACTGGTTTCAGACTCTAGGCTCCAAAGGGTAGAACATACTTCAGTCCTGGAAAGGCAGATTTTAGAAGTGCAGTTGCATTGAACCTTCACTAATCAAGAAAGCAGTAGTTGAAAAGCCATGGACAGCACAGTAGCACAGCAGGTAGCACAGTTGCTTCACAGCGCCAGGGTCCCAGGTTCGATTCCCGGCTGGGTCACTGTCTGTGCGGAGTCTGTACGTTCTCCCCATGTCTGTGTGGGTTTCCTCCGGGCGCTCCGGTTTCCTCCCACAGTTCAACGATGTGCGGGTTAGGTGGATTGGCCATGCTAAATTGCCTTTAGTGTCCAAAACAATGTTAAGTGGGGGTTACTGGGCTACGGGGATAGGGTAGATATGTGAGCTTCAGTAGGGTGCTCTTTGTAAGGTCCAGTGCATACTCGATGGGCCGAATGGCCTTCTTCTGCACTGTAAATTCTATGATTCTATGATAAACTCCACCCAATCTCTAACCGATAAAAGTCAGAAGGTTTTCAAAACATTGAAGTACTTGCATTTCTGGAGCACTTTATTCTATCCTGGGATTTCCCAAAGTGCTTTACACCCAATCATTTATGAAATGCATTCATTATTATCGTGTACACAAATAAATTCAAAGATTTACCTTGAATTATGGTCACTATTATTTTTCAAAGTGCGCAATAAAAAATGCATGGATCATTGCTTGCTTTGGTGCTGTCAACCAATGTTTAGCTATGAGTCTGAAGATGTTAACTGGTTTATTCAAAGAGAAGTAAGCAAAGTTCAACTGACTCCTGTGCACTCAGACTTATTGTATCTCTTTTCCAATAACATAAGTTTCTTCCAGCTCATGTTTGCTATACTTGACAGAATAATATCATCAAAAGGAGACATGGGGCAATTTTCATAGCATTTTTAATGTTCTTATTCCTACTGTAATTAAAAATATAATAAAGACATTTTCTTTCAAACAGCTGTGGATCCTGCTGAGATTTGAATACAATGGAGTTGTAGACAGTAGAAGCATAGCAAAAGGACAGAAAATGAGTAATTTGGTTGCTGTTGTTTGGTTTCTTTTGTGGATTTTTTTCTGCAATTGACAGCTCTTTGAATTCTCCAACAATAGAGAGAAGGGCACATACAATATATCAGAAAGACTGTCCTCTAAGTTAAAGATAGCAATGAAAATATAACACAAACAATGGTGAAAGAACAGATGAATCCCACTGTTCGTATTAAAGCATGCTGATTTATCAGCATACAATATACAAAAGATTCCAGTGCAGTGGCATACTTTATATTGACTTTTTTCTATTATTGTGCCAGAGGCAACCTATCTCATCCAGATGCATGCTTATTAAAGTACCAAAAGCCAGCTCAGATCCTGTTTGTTTTGGTGCTGAATCATTTCAAAGATTGGCCAGCTGCGTTGACTTGTTGTTGCAGCAGCATTATCATTTGATGATGACAGGCAAATAGACCAGAGCATCAACGCCCACATGTTCAGGATAGTTTTTACCCATTTGTAGCAGGCCATGACAGCTGACAGGCGACTGAACATGACCTGGACTGGGCCCAAGCTTTATTACCAGTTTTAGTGACCACAGTTGAGTCCGAGGCGAGTAGATAAAGCAAAACTAGTTTTATTGCCAAGTAATAATATGTACAATACTCTTCAGATCCCAGCTGGGTCTGAGGTATCCCAAGTCTGGCTAACTTTTATATTAATGTCTAACACTATCCATGGGCTCCCTGCCCTCTAGCGGGTGAGCTTGTACTCAACGAGACTCACAGGGAAACTAAATTCTCTAGCCCCGTAGGTCTCGTGTGGGTTACAACACCACTAATTCTCTATAATCACATTAACACTTTCATACAAATATCATGTCAATTATTCTTTGAGGGACTTTGGATCCTGTCTCCAGTTAATGAGAAGTTACTTTACAGTTTTCTATATAACACTAATCATTTGACTTCAAAGTAATGTATTGTATATGAATTAGTTTGAGAATGTGTTTGAGAGACACGATAAGCTGCATTATAATTGTGCTTGTTTCACTTTTAAATTTAAAAAAAGGCAACTGGATCTGGGAAGCATTACAAAAGAGGTAAGTACTTATCAAAGTACCAGCTATCTACCGAGGACCTATTTCTATCAGAGTAAAAGAGGTGTATCAGCTGAAATAGCCAACTGATTTTGACACACAATAGGAATGCCTTTTAAAATAGAGCTAGAAGCATCACCTGTATTGTGGACAGAAACGCTGTGTGCTGACAGAAGAAGTCAGCACAGTAAGTGATTCAGAATAAGTGATTCTTGGGATGCGATTCAGCGGACTCAAGTTAAAGTCTGCTGAAAGGTGCATTTTTTTTCAAACATTTTCCATTTTTCCAGAACACCTAAACAACACAACAAACCAAATCACAAACCCCCACCTCCCCCGCCATATAAAAAAAAACCAAAAGAACTAACCCCCCAAACTCTCTCCCCCCTTCCCGTGCCCCCCACCCCCAGCAACCAATGGTGACCAGCTCTTTGAAGTGCAAGATAAGCGGCTGCCCTCTTTGGTAGAACCCGTCACAGTGTAATTGGCTTTCTCAAGGGACAGAAACTCCATCAGATCCTCCAGCCATACTGAGGCACGAGGTGGAGAAGCTGACCTCCATCCTCTCTGCTCTCGCCTCCGAGCAATCAGCGAGGCGAGGGTGAGGACATCGGCCTCTCTCCCTGTCTGCTGCGCCGGCAAGTCCGACACCCCAAATATGGCCACTGAGGGAAAGGGCTCCAGTTTAATTTTCAGAATCGCCGACATGGTGTGAAAGAAGGAAGCACAGAATGCCACAAGCTTAGAACACACCCAGAACACGTGCACATGGGGCTCGTTTAGCACAGTGGGCTAAATAACTGGCTTGCAATGCAGAAAAATGCCAGCAGCGCATGTTCAATTCCTGTACCGGCCTCCCTGAACAGGCACCAGAATGTAGTGACTAGGGGCTTTTCACTGTAACTTCATTGAAGCTTACTTGTGACAATAAGTGATTATTATTGTTATTACATGGTTAACTGGACATCTCCCATAATTCTCGCACTTATCCTCCACTCCCGCAAAGAATCTACTCATCTTAGACCTCGTCAAATAAGCCCAATAAACCAATAAACTGAATTAAGCCAAGCCTCGCACACGGGGATGTGGGGCAAAATTCTCCGGTATCGGCGCGATGTCCGCCGACCGGCGCCAAAAACGGCGCTAATCAGTCCGGCATCGCGCCGCCCCAAAGGTGCGGAATCCTCCGCACCTTGTGGGGCCGAGCCCTAACCTTGAGGGGCTAGGCCCGCGGCGGACTGATTTCCGCCCCGCCAGCTGGCGGAAAAGGCCTTTGGTGCCCCGCCAGCTGGCGCGGAAATGACATTGCCGGGCGGCGCATGCGCGGGAGCATTAACGGCCGCTCACGGCATCCCCGCGCATGCGCTGTGGAGAGTCTCTTCCGCCTCCGCCATGGTGGAGACCGTGGCGAAGGCGGAAGGAAAAGAGTGCCCCCACGGCACAGGCCCGCCGGCGGATCGGTGGGCCCCGATCGCGGGCCAGGCCACCGTGGGAGCACCCCCCGTCGCCAGATTGCCCCGCGCCCCCCCCAGCACCCCCCGGGACCCGCCAACCGGCACGGCGCGATTCCCGCCCCCGCCGAATCTCCGGTGCCGGAGAATTCGGCAACCGGCGGAGGTGGGATTCACGCCAGCCCCCGGCGATTCTCCGACCCGGCGGGGGGTCGGAAAATCTCGCCCGTGGTGTTCATCCTCCGCAGGGCCACACTCCACATTCTATCCTCCAACACCAACCCCACCTCCTCCTCCCACTTCGCCTTAACCCCCTCCATCGATATTGTGCCTTTAGACATAATCCATCTATAGATACCAGAGGTACTCCCCTCCTCCAACACTGCAAGCGAAAGGACCCTTTCCATCAATGAGGTTGGCAGTTCCAAAGGGAATGTCAGAAAGATCCATTTTGCAAAATTGCGTTCTTGAAGGTATCTGAATAAGACCACATGACCCCACATTTCTCCGACAACTCTTCCAAACTCGCAAACCATCCCTCCAAGAACAGATTACCCAATCCTTCCAACCCATTCTCTTCCCACCCGCCGAACGTGGCATCCAGCCTTGCAGGCTCGAACATGTGATTCATGCAGATTGGAGCCAGCTTCGATACCGCCTTCAATTTAAAATGTTGCAGAAATTGCCTCAGGGTGGAGGCAACCACCAGATTTGCTAAATATTTCCCAAGTGAAAATGGGAGCGAGGCATCGCTACTGCCCTCAACTACAACCCCCGACATGATTGAATGGCACATTTAGCAGTGTGTTTCTAGGTGCCTGCAGTGCCAAGATAGACCCTGCTATTCAACATCACTTTGCTGTTTTATTTTGTCTTGGTGAGGAACTCCTCATCGAGGCCACTCTTTAAATCACTTCCTACACTGGCGAGATCAGCTCACGGCTTCAGGGCCCCCCCCTACCACCACCTCCCAAGTCACCGAATGGACCTCTTCTTGAACCCCCCCCTCACCTCACCTCTTATGGGCAAGACACCCCTCCCCCTGGACCTAGCCTCTGGCATGGGCAATCTGGCACCGGGACACTACTAGCCTGGCACCCTGGCAGTGTCACTCAGGTTCCCAGGTAGAACTGCCAAGATGCCAGCCTGGCATTGCCAAGGTTTCCAGGTTTCAGAGGGTGTGCCAGGGTACCACCCATCCTGACTCTAATAATCTGGCCTCAACTCCCCAGGGAGACACCCTGGAGTGCCAGCACGACTGATTCATGACTTTATGAACCAGTACCAAATGGCACCTGGTTGAGACCTCGCTGGCGAGGCTGGTGTATCCCAGGCTCCAGGTGAATTGGGCGAGCGCATATGTAAATAATCCGTTGAAATGCGTGAGACGTTTTGAGCATCGAGAATCTCTATCTCGGCATCGCGTGAGATTCAATGGCCCTGTCCTGACACCAAGGCACGACAAGGCCGTTGAATCACACTTGATCTTTCGTATGGTTGAATTTGAACCCTTCCCTCAAAGGATTGAGGAGTAATTGTACAATTTTGTGCTCTGGTTGGAAACCTTGTCGGCTACAAGTGCACTTCGAATAATTCTGATTCACACTTGATGGGCAGCGATGTTACCATTAGCAAGCATAAAGTCATAAAATTACCACAAGCATTTTAACTTAAGATTATTTTTGGGTGCTTAGTTTTCACATCAACTTGTTTATTAATTTGGTTTAGTCATTGATTCTAATGGCTTTATCAATTACAACAATTTAAAATGGACCACCCCTTTTAGCCACTGGAGCAGGCTTTTAAATCCCGTATCACTGGCACTTTTTCACATTGACAGGCAAACTTGTGATGTGTTAGGATAATTGGGCGGGCATCCTCCATTCCAGCAGGTATGGCACCTACTGTGTCCAAGTTCCTCCTTTTCTATGCTCAAACCATAAGATTTACACTTGTGATAGCATCAAGCATTACTGCAACATCTTCATCCAAGGGTCTTTTTGCTCAAGATTCAAGGTTCAAAATCATTTTCCATTTTCCATCTGCCCAAAATGATCATCAATCATTTTAATTTGTCATATTTAAGGAGCAAAGGCCAACTCAAGAATGTAACACACTTACATCGGCAATTCCTGGCCACTACAGCATCTCCAAAGAAGCCTTCAGCACATTGATCACAGAACTGACCAGAAATTCCCTCAATACAGTGTAGACACTCTCCTGTCAAAGAATTGCAACTTCCAGGTGCTGACAGATCAAGGTTACCATTGCACTGGCAGGGCTGGCATAAGCCACCTGGTTTATTAGGTCGTCCAAAGAATCCTTCGGAACACCTGGTTAACAAAAACAAAATTCAGAATTAAATCTCAGAATAATTATTTGTTGCTTTACCTAGTAACATTATTTAAACTTCAGATATTCCGAGAATCTCAAATCAACTGGTTTTGAGGTACTCATGGATAGAAGCATAATTTAATTTTACATCAGTTTTACATCAGTTTTGAATTACAACAATATTCAGAGAATTAAAAATGGTGGTTTAAATTTTTGCTCCCAAGTCCAGGAGCGCAGAGTCAGGAAAATACTCTTGTCCACAAACCTGGCGAGGGAGGAAGTGCCCCGAACAGTCAGATTTTTTTTTACGAGATTGAGGTGTGCGGGTACAAAAATTTGCATTCATCGCCCCACATCAAAGACTATCACTACTTGAAGTTGTCAACCTATCTGTGAACTGACAGGCATCCCACTGTGATAATGATAGGTTGTGGAATCAGTCATGTAGCACAACTCTTACAATGATAACAGACAAAGTGAAATAGCAAACACTGATTTTTTTATTTAAAGTAAAGACAGGAGATTTAATTGCCCGGACAACTTGACAATTTCCCTGGAAGCTTGACAGTTCCAACAAGAATGACAGTACTAATGAATTTATCCACTTTTACACACATTCATGTCCACTTTAAACAATCTCCAAGCACATTTGACCTCTCCCAAAGGGCATCTTATATCTCCCAGTGGTAACCGTGGACCTATACAAAAGGGTACCCTGCCTCCCCAAATAGCTCTGACAGTTTTACATCTTCTCCTGAAAAGTCATGTTTTGGACAGCCCAGTGGTTAAAATTGGATCTGTTTGAAGGTAGCTGCACTTTACCATGTGCAACTGCCTCTCTGAACCATGGATGTGGTTCCCTGCCTAACAAAAATTGTGGGTGCCAGATTCTGAGATGGTACCTCTGGAATTGGGGCTCCAGTGTCTTAAGTCAATTACAATTGCTCAAATGAATTGAGAGAGTTATGTAAAAGGAATTTGCAGTTTCAACCAGCTACAGACTAGTCCCAGTGCAAGTATGTTGTCCCAAGTTTCACAGAATTTATTAAGTTAATTGAATTTGTGATACTTAGCAAAGGCAGATGATCATAGAATTTACAGTGCAAAAGGAGGCCATTCGGCCCATGGAGTCTGCACCGGCCTTGGAAAAAGCACCCCACCTAAGCCCACACCTCCATCCTATCCCCGTAACCCAGTCACCCCACTTAACCTTTTTGGACACTAAGGGCAATTTAGCATGGCCAATCCACCTAACATGCATATCTTTGGACTGTGGGAGGAAACCAGAGGCCCGGAAGAAACCCACACAGACACGGGGATAACGTGCAGACTCCGCACAGACAGTAACCCAAGCCGGGAATCGAACCTGGAACCCTGGAGCTGTGAAGCAACTGTGCTAACCACTGTGCTGCCCAGTCCAATCAAGAACATGGCTCTCAAACATCCGGTTGACTGTCTATTGTTCTGCTGACCAAAGTCTATTTTCTTTCTTCTTGCGCTATGTTTTATGTCTAGCTACTGAAAGTTGTTGCTTTTCAACCTTTGCTAGCCACTACCTCTATGCATTGTCAATGGTATCCCTGAGATCTGATTGGTCAAGGCAGCATATGAACAGTCCCTAATTTATATGGTGCATGAACAGTCCCTAATTGATATGGTGCATGATCAACGGTTGATTGGTTTCTTCAGGGTGATGGTGGTTCAAAACCAGAAAGACCTTATGAAATGAAATGAAATGAAAATCGCTTATTGTCACAAGTCGGCTTCAAATGAAGTTACTGTGAAAAGCCCCTAGTCGCCACATTCCGCGCCTATTCGGGGAGGCTGGTACGGGAATTGAACCATGCTGCTGGCCTGCCTTGGTCTGCTTTCAAAGCCAGCGATTTAGCCCTGTGCTCAACAACCCCTCCATGTGACTTCCCATTAAGTTCTGACTGGTTCCCCAAGATGTCAAAACTGTGGGAGCATCCTTCTTTTACAGCTTTACCTGCAATTTTATTAAGGTTATAGTTGTTCCACAAAGATAACAAGTCACCACAAGGTAATTTTTGTGTCTTTTTATTCGTGATAAGAGGATGTGTGGTGTCACTTCTTAATGGCTGATACTTTAGGCCCTTTGTCCTTATCTTGTGGAAAGTTCAAATGCCTATATCTAACTTCCTAGTGACTGCTGATGCCTGAAGCAAGTTACTTAAAAATAACTAAATTCTAAGAGGTACACAATCTTAAACTAATACAGCGATTACAGAATTACTACACTACATATAATGTCAGTACACAGGTATGATTGGTGTGTTGAACTTGAGGTAGCAAAATACACATTATATACCATAGTCTATAAATATGTGTTCGGAAGAAGTGAAAGTCACAAAAATGTCATAACTACAACACTGATTACAGAAACCGATAATAAAGACCACAGTTAATACATAGGTTGGTTATATACTTTAAAATAAAGTGATCGTTTTTCTTTTAGACACTGTAAAAACCTAAGACAAATTAAGACATAGAACTGTAGATTCGAACCTAAAACTATTTTACTTTACACAATAGGCTTTTGAGAGGAGTATATCACGATAAGAGTCAAAGCAATTTCCCACAGTCCAATCTTTGCAGCCTTTGCTTTGACAATTAAATGGCAAGTGACCTCACATGTGTCCTGTAATCAAGCCATAAAATTTAACAGTGAGTTTCCTTCAACATTTGTCTGATAGTAAAACCATAAAATATAATCTTACTTTGGCCTAAGGTGACAATCTGGTACACTTCATTTGTCAAGTGGGAGTATACCTAAAGAACAAGACTCATATAGGATGATGCTAGTGCTTTACATGTTTTTTTTAATGTATTTTATTCCAAACTTTGTCAAAAAGTACAAAAACATAACTAATCCAGCAGTCTCCCCAACTCAGTTTTACAATCTGTACAAGGTTTTCCCCCCTCTCCCCATCCACAGCCCCCCCCCCCCCCCCCCCACAACGAACAATTCCTCGAACATGGCCACGAACAATCCCCACCGTGCCTCAAAACCCCCCGGAGAACCCCTCAATTCAAACTTTATTTTCTCCAACCAGAGGGGGAAGTACAGGACCCCGAGCCAGACTGCCATCCCAGGCGGCGTAGTCAACCAGCATTCCAGCTACAACGTCGGCCTTCCAAGCCTCCATCAGCTCCGGCTTTTCCGACATCCCAAAAATCGCCACTATCGGGTCTGGCCCAACCTCCACCCCCACAATCTTTCCTAGGTCCCGACCACTCCCGTCCAGTATCTCTCAAACTTCTCATATCCCCAGAACATATGCACGTGGTTTGCTGGTCCTCGCCCACACTTCTCACATTCGTCTGTCACTCCCTGGAAGAACTCACTCACCTTCGCGCAAGTCATGTGCACCCTGTGTACCACCTTAAACTGTAATGCCTTCGCAATGCCTCACTCCACACCCCAATATTCCCTCCCCCAACTCCTCCTCCCATTTCTCATTGATCCTCACCACTTGCGTATCCTCCTGCTCTCCCAGTCACACATATATGTCCCCAAACCTACCCTCCCCTTCCACATCCGGAAGCAGTAACTGTTCCAAAAGGGCATATTTCGCCTGAGAAACCCCTTCCACATCTTCCATGGAGAGTCCCTCACTTGTAAATACCTAAACTTACTTCCCTTCGGGAGCTCTATCCTCTCCTGCAGCTCCTCTAGGCTTGCGAATCTCTCTTGCAGATACAAATCCCTCGCCCTCACCAGCCCCATCTCTCTCCACCCCCTGCACATACGATCCGTCTCCCCCGGCTTAAACCTGTGGTACTCACGCAACGGTGTTAACACCGACATTCCCTCCGTCCTAAAATGTCTCCTCAGCTTTACTGTGAACTGTACAACTGGACTCTCAGTATATCTCCTCAGTGCCATCAGCAGCAGCGTCATCACCATGTCCCTCAGGCTGGACCCCCTACTAGACTCTTCCTCCATCCTAATCCATTCCGACCCCTCTCCTTCCCACCACCGCCTCATTTTCTCCACATTTGCTGCCCAATTGTAGTGCAGCAGGTTCGGTAACGCCAACCCCAACCCCCCCCCCTTTCCCGTTCAAACAAACTCTGAACTGACTGCGTCCAACATCTGAAAAAAGGCCTTTGAAATAGAAATCAGGAGCATCTGGAATATAAATAGGAACCTTGGCAGGGTATTCATTTTCACCATTTGAATGCTCCCCACCAGCGTCAGGTGCAGTGGATCCCACCTCCTAAAGTCGTACCTTATCTCCTCCACCAACTTGGTTAAGTTCCATTTATGCAATGTCGCCCACTCCCCTGGATCCCCAGATACCTAAACCTGTCCCTGGCTACCCTAAATGGCAACACCCCTAAATTAGTTCCCTGACCCATTTACCGGGAACACCTTACTCTTCCCCATGTTCAACTTATAATCCGAAAAAGTCCCAAACCTTTCTAGTAGGCTCAAAATCCTCCCCATACTCTCCAGTGGGACCGACACAGATAATAGCAGGACGTCCGTGTATAGTGATACCCGGTGCTCCTTACTCCCTCTCCTAATCCCCTGCCACTCCTGACCCCTTAAGGACCATCAGGAAGGTCTCTATCGTAAGTGCAAACAGCAGCGCGATAGCGGACACCCTGCCTCGTTCCCCTGTGCAACCCAAAACTCTGAGTTTATCTCATTGGTCCGTACGCTCGCCACCGGGGGTCACATACAGCAGACGCACCCATGCCACAAACCTTGGCCCAAACCCAAACCTTCCCTGTACTTCAAACAGGCACCACCACATCAGCTAATCAAAAGCCTTTTCCATATCCATAGACACCACTACCTCCAGTAGCCATCCTCTCAACAGGATCATGATCACTTTCAGGAATTGCCTTATATTACTCGAGAGGTGCCTGCCCTTCACAAAGCCCGTTTGATCCTCTGCAACCATCCCCGAATGCAGTATTTAACACCGATATGGGCCTGCACGATCCACATTCTAACGGGTCCTTCCGTTTATTTGGTATCAGCATAATCCTCACCTGTGTCATTGTCTCCGGCAACTCCCCCTTCTCCAGCACCTTGTTAAATGCCCCCAGTAGGTATAGTGCCAGTTCCGCCAGAAACTCCTTATAAACTTCCGCCGGGTAACCACCCGGCCCCGGGGCCTCCTCCGACTTCATCTCCTTACGCTTTCCATTATCTCCCTCAGCCCGAGTGGCTCCTCTAGCGCCTGCCTCCTCTCCTCATCCAGCCTTGGAAATTCCAACCCATCAAGGAACCGCCCCATATCCCCATCCTCAACCGCAGATCCGCCCAAACAGTTCCTCATAATATTCCCTGAACGCCTCATTTATCTTCCCTGGCTCCGACACTAACCTGTCCGTACCCTCAAGATTTTGCTGGACGCGGCCTGCCTCAATAGCTCATGGGCAAGCATGCAACTTGCCTTCTCTCCATATTCGTACTGCATCCCTCTCGCCCTCCGTAGATACCCAACTGCCCATCCCGTCGTCAATCTGTCAAACTGCCCCTGTAACTTCTTTCTCTTTGCCAATCCCTCGGGGGTCCTCTAATACCCCCTGTCCACCTGGACTATCTCGCCCAATAATCATTCGTACTCCTCTCTCCGTGCACCTTGAACGAGATAATCTCCCGCGGACCACCGCCTTCACTGCTTCCCAGAATATGGCCGCCGATACTTCAGTGCCTTACATGTTGAATTAATTGATGAATACACTTGGATTCCTAGATAAATGTTTATAACTCAACTAAAACCAATTCCTAAGAATGGATATCTTTACAAATCCACACTAATATTAATCTCATTCACTCAGCAATCCAGGGAAATTCACCTGGTTGGAGAGGGAAAGGGATACATAATGTTAACAAGGTATTGGCACTCAGTGGGATCCGATATATGGGATGAGCCAGTGAAGGTATGAATAAAATTCTGATGTGCTAAGTGCTATTTAGGAAATGCTAGCCTCTGATTGAATAGTGTAGTGTAGAGACGCTAATCTCATGGCTCTTGTTCTGAATAGAGAGATGTTAAATGAGATCACAACAATGTGAAGGCACTGAGGATGATCTCTGAGAACATCTTTTTTTATCTGAATTATTTTTCTCCAATTAAGGGGCAATTTAGCGTGGCCAATCCACCTAACCTGCACATCTTTGGGTTGTGGAGGTGAAACCCACGCAGACATGGGGCGAATTCGCAAACTCTACACGGACAGTGACCCAGGGCTGGGATTCGAACCCAGGTCCTCAACGCGGAGTCCAGGTGCTAATCACTGCACCACATGCCGCCCACGATCTCTGAGAACATGAGGCAATTGGTAAAGTCTATGATAGCGTGCAATGCAATCCTTTGTGCCACCATCTTCCATGGAATGCCCTTTTGACAGAATGGCAGCGCCTGGAACATTTAGTATATTAAGGAAGTTAAAGAGTGGTCAGTGCCTCCAATGTGGTGGATGTAATGACCTTTGGAGACTGCATAGATTGGAATAAGGATAGCAATGTTGGAAACACTTGGAAGGTCAGGAGAATGTATGGATGGAGAAACCTTTTCGCAGCATCAAACAACATGAGGTGGTCTCTCAGATTGTTAGGTCACCATCTAGCAGGAGTTCCAAGTTCTCACTGAAACAATCGTGCTGATCAACTGGATGCAGAAGCCAATACTAAAAACATGAAAGAGTCTACCTACACTGCTGTTATAATTCATGAATGAACATGGATGAGTCTTCCAGCCTTCCTGTTCATATATCACTTACAACCCTAACGGGTTGGCCAGCTGAGTCTCAAAACACTCTAAACAGTCATACTTAGCAGTCAGCCATCATTGCTTCTCCTGTCTTGAGGACAATCCACCATAGCAAAGCCAAGAGGAATCATACTATTCGCAATTCGGAACAGCAGTGAAATAAAGAGATGCTATTGAAGCATCATGGGTGGTTTCTGAAAGTAGGGCTATAGCACAATGTAACTGCGGGTACATACTTTTCCATCACATTCCCACCAACCTGCAGGAGGTCATGACTTTGGTAGATGACCCAAATGTCACTGGAAACAGGACTGAACTTTGCCATCCAATAGAACAATATGTGTTATTATATCACTGTTGAAATTTTGAAGAACCAGTGAGTGAAGTGCGCGCAAAGCATGGATTAGGCAGCCTAAACAACCCCTCACACCTATGATGGTTGTTAGCTGCTGAATATATGTTCACTTATTTGACTATAACCAATATCCAATCACAACTAATAAACCTGATTACTTCATTCGCTTCCCAAAGCAATTTTTAAGCTATTACAGAAGCACTACGCTTGCCTAATTACAATACCCAATAGTTAACAAGGCACGTACACATAGCTATACTGTCAGCAAACATATATCTGTGCTCTTGAATGTCTGGAAAGCAGTGATTTATGGATATATAGCCCCATTGTGGTATCAGAGTTATAACAAAAAATGTATTAATGCATTTGTATATACATTAAACACAAACCAACACAAGAGTAAGAACAAACCAAAACCTCATTGTAAATAAATAACTATCTGAACATCCCAACCTCCCCTCTGTTTTCCTCCTCCTCTCCTGCCTTCCCAATTTTAACCCCTTTATACCCCCCACCCCGGCAGCCACCTCAATTCTCCTTGAAGAAGTCGATGAACTTGCATCTCTGGGTAAATCCATCAACTGACCCTCTCAAGGCAAACTTAATTTTCTCCTTAGGAATTCTGCCAGGTCGCTCACCCACACCCCCAGCTTTGATGGCTCCGAGTCCCTTCACCCCAGCAAAATCCATCTCTGGGCTACTAGGGAGGCAAAGGCCAAAAAGTTGGCCTCTCTCGCCCCCTGGACTCCCGAGTCTTCCGACACTCCAAATATCGCTACTTCTGGACTCAGGGCCACCTTCACCTTCAGTACCTCCGACATAACGTCCATGAACTCCTACCAGAGCACTGCAGCTTTGGACATGGCCAAAACATGTGAACATGATTCATGGGCCTTCCCGTGCACCGCCCACACCTGTCTTCCATCCTCCAAAGAACCTGCTCATCCTGGCCACTGTCATATGCGTCCTATGAACTACCATAAACTGGATAAGGCTGAGCCTTGTACATGACGAAGATGCATTCACCTTTCTCAGAGCCTCCTCCCACAACCCAGCCTCCATTTCCCCACCCCCAGTTCCTCCTACCACTTCCACTTGACTTCTCCTATTGGGACTCCCTCCCAGTCCATTACACCTTGTAAATCTCGGACACCTTACCCTCAGACACCCTTCCTTCTATACCACCTTATCCTGTAATCCCAGGGGCGGAAAATCAGGAAAGGATGGCACCGGCTTCCTCACATAATCCCGTACTTGTAAGTATCGTAATCCGTTCCCATTGGGCAGATCATACTCCCCCTCCAATTCTTCTAAGCTTGAAAAGCTGCCCACCACAAACAGGTCCCCAAACCACTCGGTCCATTCCCTTCGCCACCACCGAAGTCAGATGTCAATGTTAGCCATCGATTTACAGATGGCTTATGAGCCCCATCTTAGCCTTGCAGGCTCCCCCACAGTCAGTTGTTGGCGAGCGGAGGTTGTGGTGGATTATTTTTTAAAATAAATTTAGAGTACCTAACTCAATTTTTCCAATTAAGGGGCAATTTAGTGTGGCCAATCATTCTACCCTGCACATCTTTGGGTTGTGGGGTGAAACCCACGCAAACAATGGGAGACTGTGCAAACCCCACACGGATAATGACGTAGGGCCGGGATCGAACCTGGGACCACAGCGCCGTGAGGCAGCAATGCTAACCACTGCACCACCGTTCTGCCCTGTTGTGGCGGATTGTTGGCTCATGTACCTGCCCTCTCTTTTCCTTT
The DNA here is from genome assembly GCF_047496885.1 of Scyliorhinus torazame. Lineage (NCBI taxonomy): Eukaryota > Metazoa > Chordata > Chondrichthyes > Carcharhiniformes > Scyliorhinidae > Scyliorhinus > Scyliorhinus torazame. The sequence continues at coordinate 209,585,877 of NC_092710.1, forward strand.
CTCTTATTGTTTTCTCTCAGTAATGGATCTGATTTTGAGCATGATTGGGCATTGACTTCTCATGTGATGACATTAATAGAGGTGATCTTCATGGAGACTTTATGGTGTGACCTCATGATTCTGGAAAGCTCGAGTGCATAATTAAACAATGGCTGAGCAAGCACATTGGATTCGGTGATGTACCTCTTCATTAAGGTCAGCTTTTTAGGACAAATATCTTCCAAGATATGGGAAATTAGGTTCATTTTCCAACACTTCACCATGAAATGGTGAATGAGTAATTGAAGGCATTTAAGTTGATTCAGTTGGTGTGGGTTGGTAGAGTACATTGATCTTCCTAGTGTTCAGGGCAGCTTGATGCCACAGTCAGTCAAATGCTGCCTTGATGTCATGGACAGTAACTCTCATCTCATTCTTGTGTTCATGTCTTTTGTCCATATTTGAATCAAGGCTCTAATGAGGTCAGGAGCTGAATTGTATTAGTCTTCAGGTATCTGCTGATTAAGAGCCGCTTGGTAGCACTGTCAACTATACCTCCCATCACTGATGGGCATGTGTAGCCTGATGGGACAGTAAGTGGGTAGGATGGATTTATCCTGTTTTACTTTGTAGACAGGGAGTACCTGGGCAGCTTACAACATCTTTGTCTTGTACTTGTGTTGGAACAGCTTGGCTAAGAATACGGCTACTGCTGGAACACAAGTCTTCAGTTTTACTGTCGGAATGTTAACCATTGCCTTTTAAGTATCTAGTGCCTTCAGCCATTTCTTGATAAAGCTGCAGTGAATCAAACTAGTTGGAAATTTGTGGTGTGTAATGCAGGTGACCTCCAGAGCAAGCCTATATGGATGATCCACTCAGAACTTCTGGCTGAAGATGGTTGCAAATGCTTCAGCCTTATATATTGCACTGATATGACAGGCTCCATCATTATTGAGGATTCTGGTATTTGTGGAGATTCTTTCTCTGGATTCCTTCTCTGGTTAGTTGTTTAATTGCCCACCACCTTTCATGGCTGAATCTGACAGGATTGCAGAGCTTTTATCTGATCCATTGATTGAGGGATTGTTTAGCTCTGGTTATCACATCTGCTTCCACTGTTTAGCACACAATTAGTAATGTAGTGTCACCAGGTTGACACCTAGATATGTCTGTTGCTACTCCTGGCACTCTTCATTGAACCAGAGTTGATGGTAATGGTAGAGTGGGGATATACTCGGCCATGAGGTTGAAAACTGTAGTTGATAACGATTATGCTGTTGATGATGGCCCACAGCATCTCATGGATGATCAGATTTGAGTTTCCATATCTGTTCGAAATCTATCCATTCAGCAAAGTTGTGGTGCCACACAACATTGAGGATATCCTCAATGTGAAGGTGGGACATCATCACCGCAATGACTGTGCGGTGGTCACTGCCATCAATACTTTCACATGTGCGGCAGGTAGATCTGTGAGGACAAGGTCAAGCAGGTTTTTCCCTATTATTGATTCCCTCAACATCTCTTGCCCATCCAGTCTAGCAGATGTGTCCTCCAGGACTCAGCCATCTCGGTCAACAGCAATATTATCAAACCATTTTAGTGATGGACACTGAAGTCCCCATCCAGTGTATACCAGAGATTTACAGACAACAGAAATGTTATTTAAGCATCACAGTGCTCTGCTCAAACACATTTCAAGTGGCAGCATGGTTATCACTATAGACCTCGGCAGCATGGTGACGCAGTGGTTGGCACTGCTGCCTCACGGTGCTGAGAACCCAGGTTCGATCCCGGTCCCGGGTCACTTTCAGTGTGGAGTTTGCACATCCTTCCTGTGTCTGCGTGGGTCACAATGATATGCAGGGTAGATGGATTGGCCATTCCAAATTGCCCCTTAATTAGACAATGAAAAAACAAATCATTATAGGTCTGTTGTACATGGGTGACTGGGTTGTGCACTGGAGTCTTGAACCAAATGATCAGTGGACAGCTCTTGCTCCACAGTAGCCACTGATTTCTCATGGTGACTCAAATGCGAATGGAACAGTGGACTGCCACAGAATAAAGCGGTCATTAATATTCCCAGTATACAAACATTGACCTGCATGACACACTGAGTATGGCTGCACACCAGCTGAACACTGAGGAAGTAGAATCCCTTTCAGTTGCAGGACATTGCCAAATGTACATACAGCACCCGCAAGGCGGAGTACATAGTCAACAGATCTTGTATCCCAGGGTAAAAGCCTGCTATTCTGGTAAAACTGCATGCTCACCCTGCTTGCTTCTCTCTGACAAGAGTAAATCAAATATTTTCAACTCTTTTTGCACTGAGAACTGTCATGATCTTCCTCACACAACAGAGCAGAGCAAAAAGGTAGATGTTGGAAATATTGCCTGCTCCAGCCTAGAAGGTGTCCAACCAAAAGGATTTCTGGCCATGTTCACCTTCGCAGCTTCTGGTAGGGCAAACTCATTGTAAGATTTTGATAATATACTAATTGTTAGGGTTCTATGTAGGTCTGAAGTAACGCATATGCACCTTTTCAACGGTTCAGTTTGAATTTGTGCTAGTCGGACAATTAACAGTCAGGACTCTGGGAACAGGATGGGAGCTGTCTGAGGAACTGGACCTGATGCCCGAAATGGCTTTAAAGCTGCCAAGCCCGAGTGCACGGAATTGCATTTGTTTTAATTACACTCCATGCAATTGAGGGCTACTTTGCCAGTTTTAAAGACCTAAGCAAAAGGTTTGAATTCAGCAGTATGACACCTTATCGTTGAACAAGAGCCATGTATTTCAATAGATTTTAGTTGACTAAATGCCTTAATCTATGAATCATGCCTGTAGGACAGAACATTTATATTTTAAAAGGACATTTTTACTTGACATTAAGGTAGGAATTATTACTTTCATTGTCTTTTATTTGTGGGAATTGGGTAATGTAATGGAATGAATTGTTTACAGTAAGGTGTATTATTAACGGAGAACATAACATTGTTTGTACAACTGCTCTGCATCTACAAGGTTGTTCACAATGGAATGTAACTCCTCGGCTCGAGGAGTAAGAGGTGGACGTTTTGTCATCAGTCTACATTACTCTAGTTATAAAGGTGGTATGACAGCTGATGACCCTCACCCTCAGCCAATGAAAGGGTTAATTTAGATTATTTCCTAATAAGGTTGAGGATCAGTCACAATTAGTGATAAAAGTTGGGGAATCAGAGTTTTCATTGGCACAGTTTACCATTGCTTCTCTGGTATAATTCTTCTGAGGTACAGTTCAATGTATCATTACATAAGCGACAGAAGAAGAAAGACATTGCCTGTGCTAGCAGGATTTGAGAAGTCGAAGAGACCTGAGGGATAAGAACCTTTCATGTTATCTTCACTGCTTTCATTACGTATATGTAACATCTTGTTTAATACATTCTACTTCATTCATAAATAGATTAATTCATACCTTATTAGGTCAGGCACAACTGAGGACCACATTGTTATAAGTTAACAAATCAGAACATAGACATTCTAGGTAAAAGGGTGTACTTCAAAACTCCCAAAATTTACATCACCTTCCTCTGAGACTTGAGTTTGTGCCGTGACAGATAGCAGGGGCGAAATTTTCTGGAAACGGCGCGATGTCCGCCGACTGGTGCCCAAAACGGCGCAAATCAGACGGGCATCGCGCCGCCCCAAAGATGCGGAATGCTCTGCATCTTTGGGGGCCGAGCCCCAACCTTGAGGGGCTAGGTCGGCGCCGGACGAATTTCCGCCCCGCCAGCTGCCGGAAAAGGCCTTTGGTGCCCCGCCAGCTGGCGCGGAAATGACATCTCCGGGCGGTGCATGCGCGGGAGCGTCAGCGGTCGCTGACAGCTTCCCACGCATGCGCAGTGGAGAGAATCTCTTCTGCCTCCGCCATGGTGGAGACCGTGGCGGAGGCGGAAGGGAAAGACTGCCCCCACGGCACAGGCCCGCCAGCGGATCGGTGGGCCCCGATCGTGGGCCAGGCCACCGTGGGGGCACCCCCAGGGGCCAGATCGCCCCGTGCCCCCCCCAGGACCCCGGAGCCCCCCCGCGCCGCCTTGTCCCGCCGGTAAGGTAGGTGGTTTAATTTACGCCGGCGGGACAGGCATTTTAGCGGCGGGACTTCGGCCCATTCGGGCCAGAGAATCGCGCGGGGGGGCCGTCAACCAGCGCGGCGCGATTCCCACCCCTGCTGAATCTCTGGTGCCGGAGACTTCAGCAACCGGCGGGGGCGGGATTCACGCCAGCCCCCGGCGATTCTCCGACCCGGCGGGGGGTCGGAGAATTTCGCCCCAGATTTCAGCGAGCACCTCCTTGGTGAATGGAGACATTGTACGCACACTGATCCTTGCTGTGACTAAGATAAGAGAAATCACACTCTTAGTTGATAGGATCTCCTGCTGAGAACCCTCTTGCTACTGTTCTCTTCTAGAGCAGCTTATCATCCTCTGTGCCACATTTATTCATTCTTCCTGTCATACTGCAGGCCAAGGGGGATAGAAACCAATCCACCCTCGACTATGAACAGAGCTTTTGTAGTCAGAACAATGTCTTCACCATGAGCCCCACCATTCCTTGATGGCTTATGCAAATTTAAATATTAACACAGACCTCAAAACACATCTACAAACACACCAGCAGCCAGTAGAAATGATTCAGCATCTAACCTGGAAATAATTAGCAACTGTTTCTTTATACATCCATGGGATGTGGCATCACTGGCTAGGCCAATATTGATTGCCCATCCATAATTGCTCATGAGAAGGTTGTGGTGAGCTGCCTTCTTGGACCACTACAGTCCATGTGGTGTAGCTACACCCACAGTGCTGTTCTGGAGGGCGTTCCAGGATTTTGACCAAATAACAATGAAAAAATAGCGATATATTTCCAAGTCAGGATGACTTGGAATGGAACTTCCAGCTAATGGTGTTCCCACGTGTTTACTGCCCTTGCCCCTCTAGATGGTAGCGGTTTTGAGTTTGGAAGGTACTATCCAAGGAACCTTGACGAGTTCCTGCAGTGCATATTGTAGATGCCAATGTGCGTCGGTTGTGGAAGGAGTGAATAAAGGTGGTGGATAGGGCGGCAATGAAGCGATTGGATCAAGCTTCCTGAGTATTCTTGGAGCTGCACTCATCGAGGCAAGTGGAGAGTATTCCATCACACTTCTGACTTGTTCCTTGTAGATGGTGGACAAGCTTTGGGGAATCATAAGGTGAGATACTCACCACAGGGTTCCTATCCTCCTGACCTGCTCTTGTAGCCATAGTATTTATGTGGCTAGTCCAGTTCAGTTTTTGGTCAATGATAGCCCCCAGAATGCTAATGGTGGGGTAATTGAACAATGGTATTGCTATTGAATATCAAGGGATGATTGTTCCATTCTCTCTTTTTGGAGATGGCCATTGCGTGGAACTTGCCAGGCAAAATTAATTGCACTTGTCAGCCCAAACCTGAATATTGTCCAGGTCTTGTTACATTTGGACACAGACCATGAATGGTGTTCAACATTGTACACTCATCAGCAAACATCCCCACTTCTGACCTTATAATGGAAGGAAGGTCATTGATGAAGCACTAAAGATGGTTCGGCCTAGGGCAGTGTCCTGCTTTAAATAAACACTTTAAATAACACTGGTGAAGTGTCGTTCAAGCTGCTGAACTCATGTTCAGCTGTGCAAGGTTAAGAATAGGGTGTTAATTGGACCATTAAAGGTTAAAAAAATGCATCACAGGCAACAAATCAGAATCACAAGCTGCCTACTCTGTTTACTTCCAATCCATACCAAAATGGACTCCAGCACAGCGCATATGAGAGTTTCGTACTGAACGAGCACTGTAGTGCTGAAAATCCATGTGCTCCACAACCTAATTTTGTGGCATTGTAGCCCAGTTAATGTCACCTTTAAATAATGACGTCCAGCAAGGCATACAAACCATTCAATGAATCAAGATTCACACATGATTTCAGTCTATTTTTCACTTGGCAAAGCTGGACTAACTGGGCTGGATTCTCCCAAAATGGGATTATGTCCCCACGCCGGCGTGAAAACATTGGCGTTTCACTCCCGAGTTTCCAATAAAAAAGATTAGTCGATTCACTCACCTGCAGGGGGCTAGCAGGGACCCGGAGTGATTCACAGAGCTTTCGCTGTGGTTACAGGCCACCCCTACTTCCGGTCTGGAGTCCGCGCATGCGCACAGTGGCAGCCTCCAGTGGCCACGCTGAGCACCATGGCGGACTTGGACCGTGGAGGCAGCTTCAAAATGTAGGCTCCCCCGATCGGCTGCGTGCCCGAAGATCCATCCGGCCTGATCTGTCCCCCGGCCGCCCATAAAGCCCCCCGCTCCCGACCCGGTGCCCGATCCCCCTCCACCAGGCGGCCGAGGACTGAGTCCGCAGCCGCCACGCGAGGTTCCCGAACGGTGATCGGTGGTTAGAACCACGCCGTCGGGAACTCAGCCAGCTGGGTACGGAGAATCGCTGGGCGGACCTCTGGCAATGCCCCCCCCCCCGCCACGCGGAGTACTCCACGAACATGCCGATTCTCGGGTCCTGGAGAATCGCCAGACCGGCGCCAGGCTCAATTTTGCCGTGAAAGGTGATCCCCCCCGCGCCAAACGCGATTTTGACGCATGGCTGCGGAGAATCCAGCCCACTATCTTTTCTTCCTTTATAATACTTAATTAACTACTTGGGAGATGTAAAAATAAAATGAACATTTGTGGCTATCAATGGCCATTTTTCTGACCATCAGAAGTAACAGTTACATCTTTTATACAATTGACAGTATAAAGATCAGAAAATTAGATTTGTTGACCGTGCATGAATTAGTTAAAAGGAACTGAGTCAATGGTGGAACCATTTTTTCACAGTTCAAACTTCCCTACATCCTTGTCCTGAATATCATACAAATTCCTGCATCTCATCAGCAATCTGCACAACTGGAGAATTAATTAGTTAACGCAAGTATAAATGCAGCCTCCATAGGACATGAGAGGAGTAACAGCAAAAGAGCTCCTTCAACGGAATGAGGGGCATTTCTTTTCTGGTTATTAAAGTGTTAACTGAAACAAGAGTGGAATGTCTCAAACTAGATCCCAGTAGATGTAAGTGTATAACATTAATTTGTAGCAATTAATCAATCTCATGCTCACATATTCCTCCTTGAGCTTTTGTCGTGTCCTTTTGTATCAAAATGCACGATGAAATGATGGAATATTTGAATCCAAGATGGTTCTGATGTAAATTAAAATAGAAGCAAAATACTACAACAGTACGATGCTAGAAATCTGAATTAAAAACAGAAAATTCTGGAAACACACAGGTCAAACAATATCCAGGCTTGGGCAGGAAAGTGGCAAGTAACATTTGCGCTACACAAGTGCGAGGCAATTAGTATGTTCAACAAGAGAGAATTGAATCATTGCTTCTTGACATTCAATGTGGCCCAGTGTATTGTCACTGGACAGAGGCCTAGGGTAATGTTCTGGGGACCCGGGTTCAAATCCTGCCATGGTGAAATTTAAATCCAATAAAATAAGCTGGAATTAACTTCCGGTGGCAGCTATGTGGTGAGGAGTTGCACATGCGGTTGCTCCCGCCAGGGTACTTTGATTCCAGCTATTTTGCCCGATTGATGGGCGGCCTTTTGGGGAATTCTGTTTAATTTTATGGGATAGGGTCCCCTCATAAAAGTAATGTCCAGCTAGGGCAGCATGATGGCACAGTGGGTTGGCCCTGCAGCCTCACGGTGCCGAGGTCCCAGGTTCGATCCCGGCTCTGGGTCACTGTCCGTGTGGAGTTTGCACACTCTCCCCGTGTTTGTGTGGGTTTCGCCCCCACAACCCAAAGATGTGCTGGTTAGGTGGATTGGCCACGCTAAATTGCCCCTTAATTGGAAAAATTTAATTGGGCACACAAAATTTTAAAAAAAGTAATGTCCAGCATGGCAAAAGTCGGGCAAGGGATCATTGTCAGACTCAGAGGTTATTAGAGCCTCAGTGGAGGGGGAGCATGGCAGAGGCCTCTCTGTGGTTGTCGGAGACGTTAGTTTAGTAGACCATGAAGGGAGTCCACACAGAGTTGCATAAAGAAATAAAGTTTTATTACAATAAAGTTTGATTAAAATAACTACTATTTCCAAGGTATGAAAGACCCCACCCGGGTCTTTCCGTTTCTGTCGGTACCCAAACTGGCCGACTTTATACAGACGTTTGTCTATACATAGTTTAGGGTTCCCTGTCCCCTTTAACGGAGGAGCTCGAATTCAGCAAAGCTCATGGGGAGTTTAGTCATTGCCAATTTGTAAGTCCCGTGTTGGTTATGAAACCCCTCCCATCAAAGTCTGAAGAATCCAGCTAGGGCCACGCCCTTTCACTACAATTAGCAGGAGGCGCACTGACTGCGGTCCATAAACCGCTGGGGTCAAGGTGATCCCTGCAATGTCCAGCAGCTGGCCGGTCTAAGTGACTAATCGGGCCTCAGTGTCTCTAAAATCCAAATGTTGCATTTCTTAATGTAGTCGAAGGTCTGCCTCCCTACAATGGAAATTACAGCCAGTATCAAACTCCATATCCAGTAGGTGCCCATTCACCTACACAGCAATTTTGATGGGCACAACCCGAGGTGCCGACACACAATTGAGCTGTAATCAATCCTCTTCCTCTGGTTCATCCAGATGGAAAGTACTGGCCCTTGATAGGCATCTATGTCTGCCGGACACCAGGACCTCTGACCGGTCTCTGGCTTGCGCTCACGTCAGGACCTATGATCGCAAGTCCTACAACAGTCTGGTTCACCCTCTGCAGATTCTGTGCAGGTATCCCATCACAACTCGGTCTTCAACCAACGGACCAGGCCTGCATGGTGCGCGGCCCAGGGTGGGGTACCGCCCTTGAAGGGAAATCAATCGCTGAAAGAGAGCATGCCCTAAGGTGTTCACTTCCATTCCTTGGATTTACTGATCCCTCGTTCGGCACTTTCACGTGATGGGGAAATTTTCACAGCTTGCTGCAGGCTTAAGGATGGTTGGGCCAACAATTTTTTTGAGTGGCCAGATTATTGACGCCGCAGGCCAAGCGGTCGCGCAGCAGTTCTAACAAGGACATACCATATTTTTAGAATTTGGCTATTGTTTGTAATCTCAAAAAAACCCGGTGATAGACTCAAAGAACAAAGCAAAGCACAGCACAGGAATAGGCTGTTCAGTTCCCGAGGCCTGCGCTGACCATGCTGCCCGTCAAACCTAAAACCTTCCACACTTCTGGTGCCCATATCCCTCTAATCCCATGCTATTCATGTATTTGTCAAGATGCTCCTTAACCGTCACGATCATATTTGCTTTCATCACCTCTCCCGGCAGCGAGTTCCAGGCACCCATTACACGCTGTCTAAAACACTTTCCTCGCATATTTCCACTAAACTTTGCCCCTCGCGCCTTAAACCTATGTCCCCAAGTAATTGACTCTTCCACCCTGGGAAAAAGCTTCTGAGTATCCACTCTGTCCATGCCCCTCATAATTTTATAGACTTCTATTACGTCGCCCCTCACCTCCGTTGTTTCAGTGAGAACAAATCGAGTTTATCCAACCTCTCCTCATAGCTAATGCCCTTCATACCAAGCAACTTCCTGGTAAACCTCTTCTGTACCTTCTTCAAAGCCTCCACACCCCTTCTGGTAGTGCGGCCACCAGAATTGAACACTATATTCCAAGTGTGGCTTAACTAATGTTCTGTAATGTTCTATACAGCTGCAGCATGACTTGCCGATTATAATACTCAATGCCCTGGCCGATGAAGGCAAGCATGCCGTCTTGACTACCTTCTCCACCTGCGTTGTCACTTTCAGAGACCTGTGGACCTGTACACCCAGATCCCTCTGCCTGTCAATACTCTTAAGGGTTCTGCCATTTACTGTATATTTCCCACCTGTATTAGACATTCCAAAATGCATTACCTCTTATTTGTCAGGATTAAAGTCCATCTGCCTTCTCTTCACCCTCATCTAAGTACCTAACCAATCTATATCCTGCTGTATCCTCTGACAGTCGTCGTCACTATCCACAATTCCACCAACCTTTGTGTCATCCGCAAACTTACTAATCAGACCAGTTACATTTTCCTCTAAATCATTATATACTACAAACAGCAAAGGTCCCAGCACTGATCCCTGCGGAACACCACTAGTCACAGCCCTCTATTCAGAAAGGTACCCTTTCGCTGCTACCCTCTGTCTTCTATGACCGAGCCAGTTCAGTAACCATTTTGGTAACTCACCTCTGATCCCGTGAGACTTCACCTTCTGTACCAGTCTGCCATGAGGGACCTTGTCAAATACCTTACTGAAGTCTCCATGTAGACAACATCCACTGCCCTTCCTTCATCAATCATCTTTGTCACTTCCTCTAAAAACTCGATCAAGATAGTGAGACACAACCTACCCGTCACAAAACCATCCTGCCTCTCCATTCGCTTCCAAATGGGAGTAAATCCTGTCTCGAAGAATCCTCTCCAATAATTTCCCTAACATTGACGTAAGGCTCACCGGCCTGTAATTTCCTGGAATATCCTTGCTACCCTTCTTAAACAAAGAAACAACATTGGCTATTCTCCAGACCTCTGGGATGTTACATGTAGCCAGTGAGGATACAAAGATTTCTGTCAAGGCCCCAGCAATTTCTTCCCTTGCATCCCTCAGTATTCTGGAATAGATCCCATCAGGCCTTGGGGACTTATTTACCTTACTGTTTTTCAAGACGCCAACATCACCTCCTTTTTGATCTCAATATGACCTAGACTATCTACAAACCCTTCCCCAGAATCATCGTCCAGGAAGTCCTTCTCTTTGGTGAATACTGACGCAAAGTATTCATTCAGTACCTTGCTCATTTCCTCTGGTTCCAAACATAGATTCCCTCCCCTGTCTTTGAATGTGCTAATCCTTTCTCTGGCTACCCTCTTGCTCTTTATATTTGTGTAAAACCCCTTGGAATTTTCCTTAACCCTATTTGCCAATGACTTTTCATGACTCCTTTTAGCCCTCCTGACTCCTTGCTTAAGTTCCTTCCTACTTTCCTTATATTCTTCATGGGCTTTGTCTGTTCCCAGCCTTCTAGCCCTTAGAAATGCTTCCTTTTTTTATTGACTAAGCTCACAATATCTCTCGTTAACCAAGGTTCCCAAAACTTGCCATACTTATCCTTCTTCCTCACAGGAACATGCTGGTCCTGAATTCCTATCGACTGACATTTGAAAGCCTCCCACATGCCAGATGTTGATTTATCCTCCACCATAGGCCACACTTGGAGTATAGTGTTCAATTCTGGTCGCCACACTACCAGAAGGATGTGGAGGCTTTAGAGAGGGTGCAGAAGAGATTTACCAGAATGTTGCCTGGTATGGAGGGCATTAGCTATGAGGAGTGGTTGAATAAACTCGGTTTGTTCTCACTGGAACGAAGGAGGTTGAGGGGAGACCTGATAGAGGTATACAAAATTATGAGGGGCATAGACAGAGTGGATAGTCAGAGGCTTTTCCCCAGGGTAGAGGGGTCAATTACTAGGGGGCAGAGGTTTAAGGTGAGAGGGGCAAGGTTTAGAGTAGATGTACGAGGCAAGTTTTTTACGCAGAGGGTAGTGGGTGCCTGGAACTCGCTACCGGAGGAGGTGGTCGAAGCAGGGACGATAGTGACATTTAAGGGGCATCTTGACAAATACATGAATAGGATGGGAATAGAGGGATACGGACCCAGGAAGTATAGAAGATTGTAGTTTAGTCGGGCAGCATGGTCGGCACGGGCTTGGAGGGCCGAAGGGCCTGTTCCTGTGCTGTACATTTCTTTGTTCTTTGTTCTTTGTTCATCCACCCCCAATCTAGATTCTCCAGTTCCTGCCAAATATTGTTATAATTAGCTTACCCCCAATTTAGCACCTTCACCCGAGGCCAACACTTGGGCTGGATTCTCCGTTTCAGCGGCTAAGTGCTGGCAAAAATGGAAAATTTGTGGGCGTTTTACGACGTCACAATCGGCGCTGAACCCTCACCGATTGTGGGACCGGTAAGGAGCTAGCAGCGGTCCGGGTGAAACTCCCGACTCCCATGCCAAAATCGGCCGGAGAATGGCCGGGTCCCTGGCCGCGCATGTGCACGGCGACGACCTGTAACGCTTGCGCCATACAACATGGCGCCGCCCGAGCGTGGACCAAACCCACCAAATGAAATCCCACAGACCACTCCCCCCAAACCAGCCCCCCAGCCCCCGTGGATGACCCCCCCCCCCCCCCCCCGGGCCAGCAGCACAGATCCCGGCCGGGTATGGCAGCGCTGGACACAGCCGGCAACCGCCACACCAGGGGCGTCATTCTCCGACCCCCCGCCGGGTTGGAGAATCGCCGGGGGCTGCCGTAAATCCCGCCACCGCCGGTTGCCGAAGTCTCCGGCACCGGATATTCGGCGGGGGCGGGAATCGGGCTGCGCCGGTTGGCGGGCCCCCCCGCTCGATTCTCCGGCCTGGATGGGCCGAAGTCCCGCCGATAAATTGCCTGTCCCGCCGGCGTGGATTAAACCACCTTTTGAACGGCGGGACAAGGCGCCGTGGGCGGGGCTCCGGGGTCCTGGGGGGGGCGCGGGGCGATCTGGCCCCGGGGAGTGCCCCCACGGTGGCCTGGCCCGCGATCGGCGCCCACCGATCCGCGGGCGGGCCTGTGCCGTGGGGGCACTCTTTCCCTTCCGCCTCCGCCACGCTCTCCACCATGGCGGAGGCGGAAGAGACTCCCTCCACTGCACATGCGTGGGAAACTGTCAGCGGCCGCTGACGCTCCCGCGCATGCGCCGCCCGGGGATGTCATTTCCGCGCCAGCTGGCGGGGCAACAAAGGCCGTTTCCACCAGCTGGCAGGGCGGAAATTCCTCCGGCGTCGGCCTAGCCCCTCAATGTTGGGGCTCGGCCCCCAAAGATGCGGAGCATTCCGCACCTTTGGGGCGGCGCGATGCCCGTCTGATTGGCGCCGTTTTGGGCGCCAGTCGGCGGACATCGCGCCGTTTCGGGAGAATTTCGCCCCAGGTTCCCAACCACTCAGGCCACATGTCAACCATGTCCTCCCGCAGTACAGTTGTGATACTCTCCATAACCAGCAGTGCAACTCCTCACCCCTTTTACAATCCCCTCTATCCCACTTGAGACATCAAAATCCTGGAATGTTCAGCTGCCAATCCTTCCCTCAACCAAGTCTCTGGAATGGCAATAACATCATAGTTCCAAGTAATCCAAGCTCTACGTTCATCTGCCTTACCTGGGCTCGTTTCCATTGTATTAAAGCGATATCTCTACACAATTACAGATCGTGCTGGCTTAAAATGTTGCCCCAGTAGCGCCATTAGTTGCTTGAAAGTATGAGTGTCAAGCGCCGCAGGATAGGTGAGGCTCCATATCACACCGTTGGTATGTGCGCCGCAGGATAGGTGAGGCTCCATATCACACCGTTGGTATGTGCGCCGCAGGATAGGTGAGGCTCCATATCACACCGTTGGTATGTGCGCCACAGGATAGGTGAGGCTCCATATCACACCGTTGGTATGTGCGCCGCAGGATAGGTGAGGCTCCATATCACACCGTTGGTATGTGCGCCGCAGGATAGGTGAGGCTCCATATCACACCGTTAGTATGTGCGCCACAGGATAGGTGAGGCTCCATATCACACCGTTGGTATGTGCGCCGCAGGATAGGTGAGGCTCCATATCACACCGTTGGTATGTGCGCCACGGGTAGTTAACAAAATGTCTGTCTGCCGATCACTCTCCATTATACCATTAGCCATGAAAAAGTTGTGCATTCTTTCCACATGCTGAGTCCAGTCCCCCACATTGGCATCAAACACATCTAATTTTCCAAAAAGCAGCAGAAAAGAGTCACACTTGTATCCAGCAGGGTTAGTGAGGTGGCTTGGCCAGCAGAGTTGCAGCATCGATAGAAAAACATCCGTTTTAAAAAAAATATATTTTGCTTATTAAAGTTTTGCAAAGTTTTTCATAATAAATAGTAATAATCCTAACACAGCAAAATAGAGTGAACATTAACATAGTGCAAAAAGAGAATATACAATGGCAATTGACTAGACGTGACCCTACGCGCCTCAGTCTTCCCACACCCTCCCAACGGAGCACTCACCCCCACTCCCCGACGGGTCGCTGCTGCTGCTGACGTTTTCATTTTCCCTGAGAAGCCATCGGACGGTATTATGCCCTGCTCAACAGCAGCAGCTCTGTACACTTGGCAAAATTATTTACACACATAAGTAGGCATCTGTTCGTGGCGTTGTCGTCCCTTGTTTCTCCCAGACGGAGTTCGCTGCCATTGCCGTCTCGTTCCGCTTCTGCGCACTTCCGCTTCTGCGGCCCTCCCGTCTTCCCCGTTTTCTATGTTCCTGTGGACGTTAAGTTTGTTAACGTTTTCCTGCCTCCTCCCTCCCCCTCCCTGGCTCTCCTCTATTGTTCCATCTCTTCCCTCTACCCCCCCTCTCCCCACTCCTGCCCACCCCCCCCCCCACCCCCCCTGTGGCTCGCCTTTCCTTCCTCTTAGATTTAGCTGTCCCCCCCTCCTCTCCCGGTCTATCTCTCCCTCTCATGCTTTGGCTACTCTCCCCTGTTTCTTGGCTACCTGGCTATTCTTCTGCTTGTTTGTCGGCCACAAACAGGTCCCGGAACAATTGGGTGAATGGCTCCCACGTTCTGTGGAAGCCGTCGTCTGACGCTCGGATGGCGAATTTGATTTTCTCAATTTGGAGAGATTCCGAGAGGTCGGACAGCCAGTCTGCAGCTTTGGGTGGTGCTGCTGACCGCCAGCCGAACAGGATTCTACGGCGGGCAATCAGGGAGGCAAAGGCCAAGGGCATCCGCCCTCCTCCCCAGGAATAGATCTGTTTGGTCTGAAACTCCGAAGACCGCCACTTTTTGGCATGGCTCCACCCTCACCCCCACCACCTTGGACACTGCCTCGAAGAAGGCTGTCCAGTACTCCACAAATCTGGGGCAGGACCAGAACATGTGGGTGTGGTTGGCTGGGCTTCCTTGGCACCGCTCACATCTGTCCTCCACCTCCGGGAAGAACCTACTCATACGGGTTCTTGTTAAGTGGGCTCTATGTACCACTTTTATCTGTGTCAGGCTGAGCCTTGCGCACGTGGAGGTGGAGTTGACCCTATGCAGTGCTTCGCTCCAGAGTCCCCACCCTATTTCGATCCCCAGGTCCTCCTCCCACTTCATTCTTGTTGCGTCCAGTACGGTGTCGGCCCCTTCTACCAGTCGGTCATACATGTCACTACAGTTCCCTTTATCTAGGATGCTTGCGTCCAGTAACTCTTCCAGTAATGTCTGTCGTGGTGGTTGTGGATACGTCCTTGTCTCCTTTCGTAGGAAGTTTTTTAGTTGCACGTACCTTAGCTCGTTCCCCCTGGCTAGCTGGAATTTCTCCGTCAGTTCGTCCAGTGTTGCGATCCTGCTGTCCGTGTATAGGTCCCTGACTGTCAGTGTCCCTACGCCCTGTCCCCACCTTTTGAAGGTGGCGTCAGTCAGCGCTGGCGTGAACCTACAGTTGTTGCAGATGGGAGCTTTACCCGACATTCTGGTCAGGCCAAATTGTTGCTGTAGTTGGTTCCAGTACTGGAGGGTGGCTATTACCACCGGGCTGCTGGAGTGTTTTTTGGGTGGGGATGGGAGCGCCACCATGGCGAGGGCCCGGAGGGAGGTCCTCCTGCAGGAGGCCTCTTCCACGCGCACCCATTCGGCTTCTGTCTCCTTGATCCATCCCCTTATTCGCTCGGCCGTCGTCGCCCAGTAGTAAAGTTGTAGGTTTGAGAGGGCAAGCCCCCGCCCCCCCCGCGATTTTGTTTTTTGCAAGACTTTCTTTGGGATCCTAGCATTCTTTCCCCCCCCCCATACGAACGCCATGATTAGTTTGTCTAGTGCTTTGAAAAAGGCCTTGGGGATGTAGATCGCGATGGATCTGAATAGGAAGAGGTACCTGGGCAGTACGTTCATTTTGATCGTCTGGACTTTCCCCGCGAGGGAGAGTGGGAGTGTGTTCCAGGTCTTTTTTTACTTCTTTGTCAGACTGGCGAGGTTCCATTTGTGGATCCCTTTCCAGTCATGGGCTATTTGGATCCCCAGGTAGCGGAATTGTGTTGGGCTTGTATAAACGGCACTCCCGTTAGGGCTGCCCCACCTACTTGTGGGTGTACCGGGAAGATCTCGCTTTTGCTCATGTTGAGTTTGTAGCCCGAGAAGGCGCCAAACTCTTTCAGGAGCGCGATGATTCCGTCCATGCTGCTCTGTGGATCCGAAATGTAGAGGAGCAGGTCATCTGCATAGAGTGAGACTCTGTGCTCTCTGCCTCCCCTTCGGATCCCTCTCCAGCCTTTTGCTGCTCTGAGCGCGATTGCTAGCGGTTCGATCGCGAGAGCGAACAGCAGCGGGGACAGTGGGCATCCTTGTCTGGTGCCCCTGTGCAGCTGGAAGTATTGGGAGCTGGTATTGTTGGTCCGTACGCTCGCCATGGGAGCGTTGTATAGGAGCTTTACCCAGGAGGTTGACCCTGTTCCAAGCCCGAACTGCTCCAGTACCTCTATGAGGTATTTCCATTCACCCTGTCGAAGGCCTTTTCTGCATCTAGGGAGACGATCACCTCTGGTGTTCTCTCCGTGGAGGGGGTCATTATCACGTTCATCAGGCGCCTGATGTTCGAGGTAGGCTGTCTACCTTTGACAAAGCCCGTCTGGTCCTCTGCGACCACCTCAGGTACACAGTCTTCTAGCCTTTTGGCTAGGGCTTTGGCCGTATTTTGGCGTCTGCATTCAGCTGTGAGATGGGTCTATATGATCCACATTCCGTTGGGTCTTTGTCTTTCTTAGGTATCAGCGAGATTGAGGCCTGTGCTAGCGTGGGTGGCAGTGTGCCCCTCGCTAGCGAGCCTGGGAACATCTCCCGCAGGTGCGGGGCCAGTGCTGTCGCAAATCTTTTGTAGAAGTCCACCGGGAACCCGTCGGATCCCGGTGCCTTCCCCGTCTGCATGGAGCTAAAGCTGTCCATGATCTCTCCCAGTGCTAGTGGTGCTTCCAAGCCCCGTTTTTTGCCCTCCCCACAACTGGAATGTCCAGTCCATCAAGGAACCGTTTTATCCCAGACTTCCCCATTGGGGGCTCTGAGGTGTACAGCCCTTGGTAGAAGGCCTTGAAGGTTTTGTTGATCTTTTCTGTTTCTGTTTCTAGCGTGCCTCTGGTATCCCTGATTTGTGCAATTTCTTTGGTGGCTGCCTGCTTTCTCAGCTGGTGTGCCAACAGGCGGCTGGCTTTGTCTCCGTGTTCGTATAGGGTCCCACATGCCTGGTGGAGTTGGTGCACTGCTTTCCTGGTGGAGAGCAGGTCAAAGTTCATTTGTAGCTCTTTCCTCTCCGCCAGGAGCTCTACGGTCGGGGCCTCGGAGTATTTACGGTCTACCTCCAGTATGGAGTCGACCAGCTGCTGCCTTGCTACACTTTCCTCCCTATCTCTTCGCGCTTTAAAAGCGATGATTTCCCCTCTTAGTACGGCCTTTAGTGCTTCCCAGAACATGGAGGGCGAGACCTCCCCGTTCTGGTTGTTCTCTGTGCACTCTGCAATGGCGCATGATAACCTTTCATTGAAAGCCTTGTCCGCGAGTAGGGAAACGTCCAACCTCCATGTGGGGCGTTGGGCCCTGCCCGTCTCCAGCCTCACGTCCATGTAGTGTGGAGCGTGGTCTGATATCACAATTGCGGAGTATTCCACCTTGTCTATCCCCGGAAGCACCGTTTCCCCCACCACAAAGAAGTCAATTCTGGTGTATACGTCGTGTACTGGGGAGAAGAAGGAGAATTCCTTCTCCCCGGGTGGGTGAACCTCCAGGGGTCCACCGCTCCCATCTGCTCCATAAAGTGACTGAGTTCCCTTGCCATGCTTGAGGTTTTCCCCGTTTTGGAGTTTGATCTGTCTGTCTTTGGATCCTGTACACAGCTGAAGTCCCCCCCCATGATTAGTCGATGCGTCGCTATGTTAGGGATTTCTG
This sequence comes from Scyliorhinus torazame, assembly GCF_047496885.1. NCBI lineage: Eukaryota > Metazoa > Chordata > Chondrichthyes > Carcharhiniformes > Scyliorhinidae > Scyliorhinus > Scyliorhinus torazame. The sequence goes on from NC_092710.1 coordinate 209,603,962, forward strand.
CCATCGTCTTCTTGATGAAGCTCGTGTCGTCCCAGTTGGGTGCGCACACGATAACTAGTACTACCGGTGCCCCATCCAGGGCCCCGCTGAGCATGACGTACCGTTCCCCTGGGTCCATAACCATCTTTGTCGCCCTAAACATCGTCCTCTTGCTGATCAGTATTGCCACCCCCCTGGCCCTTGTTCCATAGCAGGAATGGTAGGTTTGTCCCACCCAGCCCTTTCTTACCCGCAGTCGGTCCTGCTCTCTCAGGTGTGTCTCCTGGAGGAAGACTATGTCGGCCCTCATATTTCTTAGGTGGTTGAGGACTCTGGATCTCTTCACTGGGTCATTGAGTCCCCTTATGTTCCAGGTGACTATCCTGGTGGGGGGCATCTGCCCCCTCGCTCCTGTGGGATTAGCCACACTTACCTGGTGGACGTGCCCCTGCCCCCCGGGGTTTCCCTTTGTTAGGGGGCCGTCCAGGATGGCCGCTGTCACTGCTCTCTCCAGGCGGTAGGGTCCCTGTGCTCCAGGGTTTTTCATTGTCCCGGGGGCACCCGACACGGCCGCCCACTGTGCGTCGGCCATGCGGGTAGTCCCCTGCACTCTGGGGTCTCCCTTCACCCAGAGACTGTACTGGGTGGGTGCTTGCAGCGATTCCTTGTTTTGAGTCCTTGGTTGTGGCACTTTGGAGCCCTATTCCTTTTCTAGCCTAGTTTGTCCCTCCTTCCATGTGTCGCCCCTCCCTTCCCGGTCTCTCTCCTTTCCCCCCTCTCCCTTGTACCCCTCCTTTGTCCCTCTTTCTCCTGTTCCTGTCCCAGTTTGCTCTCCCGTCTCTGTTGAGTGGTCCCCCCCACCTCCAGCCTGGCGCCTTCCCCCCTGTTGGGGGCGCACTACGGCCCTCCTTTGTTCCATGCCCCCAGCGCTAGCTTTCCCGCTAGTACGGTGGCCCCCCTCTCGGGAGTTACTGTCTCGCTTCTCCCCTGCCCGGCCTCTACGGTTTTCTGCCCCCTCTTCCCCTATCCTACCCTGCACTCCTCTTGCTTGCTCTCCCTTCTCCGCTACTCTCGTTCCCTCGTGCTAGGGCCTGGCCTCCCACCTAAAGCGGTCCCTCGGGCAGCGGTTTGTTCTTTGTTCAGGGTGCGCTCGCCGTGGCGGGGGCGGGGTATGGGGGGCCTGGCGATGCCTCACCCCTTCCCTCCCCCCGTCGGCGTATTGTTGGCCCCTGCCAGGGGCCCCTCATTTCTACCTTCGCTGGTGGTTTTCCAGCCCGTGTTCCTCGACAAACTTGTTTGCTTCAGCAGGGGCTGTAAAGAAGTATTCTCTTTCTTGGTATGTGTCCCAGAGTTTCGCTGGGTACAGCTTCCAAAACGCACATTGCTCTTGTGAAGAGCTGCTTTCGCTCTATTATCCCGTCTCCTTTAGGTCTGCCCCAATGTCCTCGTAAATTCTAATGGCATGTCCTTCCCATTTGCAGGTTCTGTTTTTCCTGGCCCAGCGTCGGATTGTTTCCCTGTCTTGGTACCGGTGCAGTTTAGCTATAAATGCCCTCAGGTGTTTCCCCGCCCTGGGTTTCGGGCGCAGCGACCGGTGTGCTCTGTCCATTTCTGGTGGGTTGGGGAAAGTTTCCTTCCCCACGAAGTTGCCCAGCATCTCAGCCACGTAGGCCGTGGGGTTTCTACCCTCGATCCCCGCTGGTAGGCCCACTATCCTGACATTTTGCCTCCTCGAGCGGTTTTCCTGGTCGTCCACTCTGCCCTTCAGGCTCCCCTGTGTTGTGCCCAGTCTCGCCACCTCCCTCTCCAGGGCCGTGATCCGGTCGCTCACGTCAGTCGCTGCTTTCTCCAGCTACTTGATGGTCGACTCTTGGGCTTCCAGTTTCTTCCCTTGGGCATCCATTGTCTCCTCTGTTCTGCCCAGGGCCTGCTGCACCTCCGCCAGGGCCTTGGCCATTGCTGCCTGCAGTGTGGCCTCTATGTCTGCCCTAGCCTCTGCCTTGTTTAGCTGCTGAAGTTCCCTCAGCGCATCGGCAAAGGCTGCCTTCCAGTTCGAGCTCCCCCCTGGCCCTGGGGGAGACTGCACCTGACTGCCCAGCTCTTTTTGATGAGGCGATACTTCCGTTCTGCCGCTTTGCTCGCTGATTGGCTCGTCTGAACTGGCTCGCCCATTGCCCCGTCTGCCTTTGATGTCCCTTCTCCCTCTGCTTTGGCTCCCTTCCGGCATTTCCCCCCCCCCTTTTTTTTCCTCCGAAAACCATCAGTTTAGTAGACCACAAAGGGAGTCCACACTGAGTTGCATGAAGAAATAAAGTTTATGACAATAACTACGATTTACAAGGTGTGAAAGATCCCAGCCAGGCCTCTCCTTTTTGTCGGTGCCCAAACTGGCCAACTTTATTTAAAAAATATTTTTTTAAATATTTAGAAATTTAGAATACCCAATTCTTTTTATTTCTGTTCAGGGGCAATTTAGCATTGCCAATTTACCTACTTTGCACATCTTTGGGTTGTGGGGGAGAATGTGCAAACTCCACATGGACAGTAATCCGAGGCCGGGATCGAACCAGGGTCCTCAGCTCCGTGAGGTGACAGTGCTAACCACTGCATCACCGTGCCACAACTGGCCGACTTTACAGTTTAGCTAAACATGGTTTAGTGGTCCCTGCCCCCTTTAGTGGTATTCAGTGAGGCTCACGGGGAGTTTAATCATTGCCACTTCGTACATACCTTGCGGGTTATGGCAGTTAGTGAGCTTTTTGATGGATGAAGTTAAGAAGCAGGGCAGGCAGTCACCAGAGGTGATTATTTTGATGGATGCTGAGAAAGCTTTTGATAGGGTTGAGTGGGAATACCTCTTTGAAATCCTTGGAAGGTTTGGCTTTGGGCCAAACTTTATGTCATGAATTAGGCTTTTGTAAAGGGTCCCTACTGCAAGTGTGTGTATTAATGCCCTGAGCTTGGGATATTTTCAACTGAATAGAAGTACAATGTAGGGGTGACTATTGTCCCTGCTTTTGTTTGTCTTCGCAATTGAGCCACTGACCATTGCATTGCGTTTGTCCACCAGATGGAGAGTGATAGAGCGTGGGGGGAGGGAGCAATTTGTGTTCTGAAATGTGGATGATTTGTTGTTATATTTGCCTGTGGAATTCATTACCACAGGAAGTAGTTGATGCTAAAACATTGAATATATTCAAGAGGCGGCAGAAGAGAGCACTTGGGGAGAATGGGATCAAAGGTTATGGGGAGAAAGCAGGATTAGGCTATTGAGTTGGATGATTAGCCATGATCGTGATAAATGGCAGAGCAGGCTCGAAGGCCCAAAAGGCCTACTCCTGCTCCTATCTATATATATATCACAGACCCACTCTCGAGTGTGGAGAAGATAATGAAGCTGTTCAGGAGTTTGGGCTCCGTGTCAGGGTATGAGCTGAATCTGGGCAAAAGTGAATATTTTCCGGTGAATCCCAGAGGGGCGGTTGCCATTTTGCTAGGCCAGGACAAGCTTCCATTATCTAGGAATCCGGATGGCCCATTATTGGCCTTCACTCCATAAATTTAACTTTGCTAGCCTCGTGGATAGGGTGAAGGCCGGCTTGCAAAAGGTGGGACACCCTCCTTCCAACCTTAGTACAGACAGTGAAGATCAATATTTTCTGAGGTTTCTGTTTTTTTTCCAGTGTCTCCCAGTCTTTCTTCCCAAAGCTTTCTTTTGCAGTCTCAATAAATTGATATCTACTTTTGTTTGGGCTGGTAAGACCCCACGTGTGCGAAGGATGCTTCTGCAGAGGGATAGGCAGTCGGAGGTGTTGGCACTACCTAACGTGTTATGTTACTATTGGGCTGCAAATGTTTATAAGGTGCGGATGGAGGGGGGTTCACGCATAGGGTCATCTGAGTGCCCTGGTTACTACCCCACTCCCATTTTTCCCCGCTAGATTGACCTTGAGCCTGGTGGTGAGCCACATTGAGGATTTGGAACCAGTTTAGACAGTATTTTAAAATAGGCTCCATGCCTCTGTTTGCAGGAGCTATAGGTTTGTGTTATCTGGACTGGATTCATCGTTCAGGGCGTGGGTGAGAGAGAGAGTGTTTGGAAGTTTAGGGACATGTTTCTTGAAGGTAGGTTCACTGGTCTGGACAAGTTTTGAGAAAAGTTCCAGCTCCCGAGAGGAAACGTATTCAGGTACGTTCAGGTTCGCAACTTTCTACATAAGGAGCTTCCTTCACTTCCCCAGGCACCGTCACCATTGCTCTTGAACAGATTCTCGTCCTTGGCTGGGTCGGATTTTGGATATTTATGGGCAGATGTTGTCGATGGACCAGGCTTCGGTGCGAGAAGGGGAAATGGGGAGGGGGGGGGGGCTGCACAGGGTTTGGTTTGTGACAGGGAGAGTGGAGTGAGGCTCTTCACAGGTTCAACCTCACCTCATGTGCTAGGTTAAGCCTGATCCAGCTCAAAGTGGTGCACAGGGCGTACCTCACAAGGGCTTGTATGAGTGGGTTCTTCTCCGGGGTGGAGGATAGGTGTGAACGACGCTCAAGGGGGCCGGCGAATCATACGCACATATTTTCATCTTGCCCCAAGCTTCTTAACTTCTGGGTCTCGTTATTTGACACTACGTCGGGGAATTTAGGTGTTCAGCTGGAGCCATGCCCACTGCTGGCCATTTTCGGAGTCTCATGACTCGCCAGTGCTGCAGAAGGGGACAAAGGAAGATGTCTCAGCCTTCACCTCGCTAATAGCCCGGAGACAAGTTCTGCTTGGGTGTAGGTCCCCGGTGCGGCCTCAGACCTCGGTCTTGTTGGGGGACCTGATGGAATTGCTGTATCCTGAGAAGATCAAGTATACCATGAGGGGGTCAGTGGAAGGATTCTAATTGAGGTGGCAGCCTTTTACCTCCTTTTTCAGGAAACCGGTTACCATCAGCTCTTGAGGCGGGCGGGGTGGGGGGGGGGTCTTTTTGTTAATGTTCTGTTTTCTTTATGGGTGGTGGGGTGAACTGAGTTTCCGGTGGGTGTAGTATGAATTATATTGGGGTTTGCTGTATTGTTGCTATTTTGTTGCAATGAAAATCTTTTCTGAATAAAACATTTTTTTAAATAAGCTGCAATTAAAAGTCAATGAAGACTGTGAAACCTTTGTCGATTGTTGTCAAAAGCCATCTGGTTCACTAATGCCCTTTAGGGAAGGAAATCTGTCATCCTCACCTGGTCTGGCCTACGACTCCAGATCCACAGCAATATGGGTGACTCTTGAATGCCCTCTGAAATGATCACGCAGTTCAGGGCAGCTGGTGATGGGCAATAAATGCTGTCCTGCTGGCGATTCCCAGGTCTCATGAATTAATTTTTAAAGATGCACAAACACTCACTCCATCGACCACCGGTGCACAGTGGCAGCCTGTGTATCGTCTACAAGTTGCGCTGCAAGAACTCACCCAGGGTCCTTAGTCACCACCTCCCAAACCCACAGCTGCTACCATTTAGAAGGACAACAAACAAATGGGAACACCACCACCGGGAAGTTCCCCTCCATGCACTCACCATCCTGACCTGGAAATACTTCGTAGTTCCTTCATTTTCACTGGGTCAAAATCTTGGAATCCCCTTTGTAACAGACTGTGGGTATACCTACACCACATGGACTGCAGAGGTTCAAGAAAGCTGCTCACCATCGCCATCTCAAGAAAAATTAGGGATGAGCAATAAATGCTGACCTAGCCAGTGATGCCCACATCCAATTCATAAAAAGGAATTGTTTCTTTGCATAGATGCCGCCTGATCTCCTGAGTGTTTTCTGGTGGTTCTGTTTTTATTTCTGATAGACATTAATGCTTTAAGGCCTACCCAATCCCAACCAAGTTTCCAGTTCCTTGTCGGAATAACTGCAAAACTAGGACAGAGCTACATCAGAGACGTTACTCTGCTAGTCTCTGCTAGCTTGAACAGGAGCTTCATATTTTTCAGCACCAGAGAGAGAAATGGGGTGGGACTCCGATTGATTGATTGGATGGTGGCCAATGAATTGGCCCAAAAGGCCATACTCTGCCCGATGGCGACAGATGGTGATTGGATCCCGTCCCAGTGGAATGAGCTCAGTTGGACTCCTTGAAGCACAGGGACAAGGACTTTCTCCCCCCCACCTTCCCTGCCACTGTGATTTCTCCAGAAAGACTGTGAGTGCTGTATTTCTGAAGCTGCAGGGAACCTGAATGAATGAATCTACAGGAAAACCATTACAGCTGCAAACAAAGACCGGGACACCCTCTGTCTCTCTCTCCAGAAAGGCTGTGAGTGCTATAATTTCTGAAAACACAGAGGCCTGAATGAGTAAAGCCTCGGACTGAAAGTAGAGTTTGAAGAGGAGTAAGGTGCTGGAAACAACCATCTGAAACAAAGACTCTTTTTCCCTTTTGCTTATGAATGTTTACCTCTTTCTTCCCCTCTGTGCTTGTCTGTCATGTGTGTGTATATGTGTAAAGGGTGGTGGTGGGGGGGTAAGTTAAAGTGGTGAATTAGGAATTAGATAACAGTTAACCAGTTGTAATTGCTGCATATTTCATTGCAGTTCTTGCTATTTCTATAAAGTAATTGTGTTTACATTTACAAACCCAGTGACTGTCATTATTGGGCAAGCTCAAGTGGGGCTGGAATTGACCATGCACTACCCCAGGGTGCCATAACAGCCATGCTATTAAAGCCTTTAGTTTACTTGCCAACACATTTCTTCATTATTTACAAGTGTTGCTGAACAAAACAAGCTGCGGTGAACAAGGTTGGGAAAATGAAACATTCCTGGACTGTTCACACAGGGCCATGTGCATTAAAAGAGAATCGATTGTAGCAGGATAACATCCCAAGGAATAAGCATGTACTGGAGTTTTGTGCTTGCCAACTGGTATCATGTCCAAGAGCACAGTGACTACATTCTCCAGATGTTTCAGCGAGGTGCACAGCTTGGAGAATGGTGATGAAATGCTAAACACAACCTGCCCTTGTCAAATTCTCAGTCAAAATGGGCAATTCCTCAAATTGCACCTGCCCATCACCTGTCCTGGTTCTCCCCAATCGTTAAAGGCTGCCAAAGTCAAAAAGAAAATCATATTTAATCAAAGGTTAAGAAGTGTCCAAGTGCATCAGGCAGCATCCCTGTGTCTGAAAGTCTTTCCTTCACCACGCCTTCTCACACTGTTGTGCATATTTTCTTCTTCAAGTAATGATTTGCAAGTGAGCAGCGGAGTATATTCTGGAAGGTATTTTTGTCTTGTGCTACAACTTTTTCATGAGGGGATCCTATGGCTCAGTATGTGGTTCCTCCATCTGAGCCAGAAGCTTTAGGTTCATATCCCACGACTTGTTGACCTCGAAAGGAGCACTTGTGATGCAGTTCAAACAGGTTGATAATCAGCCTGCCAAAGTTTCCAACATTTTCCCACTTTTCCCCAAAGAGAAGAAAAGTGTTTGTGAAGATGCAAAACAAACAATTCTGTCATGCAGCTTTTGCTGAATGAAACAACACTGCAAATGGAACAATTTAAGTAGGATGCAGGAACATGGAGAGAGCAGGAGGGTCTTGTATACAAATCTTTCTAGCTGCCAGAACATGTTGAGAAGGCTGTTCATAAAATAAACTGTTTCTTACCTTAAATGTAAGTCAAGAGAACAAAAGAAAGGAAGTTATGATAAACCATTATAAGTATTTGGTTTGACTTCAGCTTGAGTGTTGTATTCAATTCTGAACACCACACTTTAGGAAGGATGTGAAGGCATGAGAGAGGGGAAGAGGGACTTCATTTATATAGATAGGTTAGAGAAAGCGAGGTTAGTCAAATTTAAAGCAGAGGAGGTTAAGGGGAGAATTAATAAAGGTGTTCTAAATTGAGAGGGGTTTTAAGAGAGTGTTTTGAGGTAACTGGTGCCACTGCCACTGGCAGAAGAGTCAGTGACCAAAGGACACAGATTTACCATACCCAGCAAAAAAAAAAAAACAGGGGGCTGATAATTTTTTTTTAATGCAGTAAATTATGATCATCCAGAAAGCACTACACGTAGGAAGCAGATTTAACAGTAGCTTAGAAACGGTACCTTTCACTTGAAAATGAAATATACTGCACGGCTACAAGAAAAGTGCTGAAGAGTGGGACTGTTTGGATAGGTCTTTGAAGAGTTGGCACAATGACCTGATTGGTCTCGACGTTCTGTGCTGTACAATTCTATGAAAAATGGGTAAATGTGATGTGACAGCTTTACAGATTATTTGTCTGTTGGTGTGACAAATGACCATTTAGATGGAGCCCATGCTTTGTATGGAATGTCACTGTCCACCTGGAACACTGCATTCAACCTGTCAGCTTTTCTAATCTTTCACCTGAGATTTTACATGTTCCTTTGCAGCACTCTCTGCAGCAATATCTCTTAACAATTCACGATTTAATGAGAACATATTTGTTGGCTCCCTCTCAATGACGCTGCCCATGTTGTTGCTCCCATCAGCCTCTAGCAAAACAATGACAGGCAATGTCAAGCAGCAGCAGTCCAGGATCTGGTGAAGTGTTTTTTTGTCATACACACTGAGCTTATTGAAAAAGGGATAAGGATTTGCATCATCAAATTTGGTGAGGCCAGTCCTCCCAAACTGTGTGTACCGTGCACCATATCCAGTCTAACATTGGGGGCGCGATTCTCCGCTCCCCGGCCGGTTGGGAGAATCGCCTGGGTCGCGAAATTTTCCCGCGACGCCAGTCCGACGCCCTCCCGTGATTCACGTAAGCGGCCAGATCGGCACAATCGCGTTTTGCGCGCCACAGTCCAGTGAATCGCCCTAGACAGCCAAAATGACGATTCACCGGTACCCCCGCGATTCTCAGTGCCGGATGGGCCGAGCAGCCTGCCCAAAATGGCGGGTTCCCCCGGCGCCGCCCACACCTGGTCGCTGCCGGCGGGAACAGCGCGGGAACGCTGGGGGGGGCGGCCTGCAGGGGGGCAAGGGAGGATCCTGCACCGGGGGCGGCCTCAAATGGGGTCTGGCCCACGATCGGTGCCCACTGATCGTCGGGCCGGCCTCTCTGAAGGAGGACCTCCTTTCTTCCGCAGCCCCGCAAGATCCGTCAGACATCTTCTTGCGGGGCAGACTCGGAGAGGACGGCAACCACGCATGTGCGGGTGACGCCAGTTATGCGGTGCCGGCCACGTCATGTATGCGCCGCCGCCATTACGCGGCGCCAAGGCCTGGCACGTGTAAATGATGCGCCGCCACTCCTAGCCCATTATCGGGCCCTGAATCGGTCAGGATAGGGGCCGTTTCGGCCGTCGTGAACCTCGACGGCGTTCACAACGGCGCAAACACTCTGCCTCCATTTCGGAGAATCCCGCCCTGGGTTTGCCAGTCTGACAAAATCAAAGTTTATATCTGACCCATGCTCCAGCAGTTGTCGAAGGCATAATGCTCAGACTAGGTCCAAACTATAAAGATACCCTCAACTTAACGAACCCAAATTTGTCAAAATTACATACATTTTTCAAAAGCTATTCTGTGCAGGGGCTGGTTTAGCACACTGGGTTAAATCGCTGGCTTTTAAAGCAGACCAAGGCAGGCCAGCAGCATTGTTCGATTCCTGTACCAGCCTCCTCGAACAGGTGCCGGAATGTGGTGACTAGGGGCTTTTCACAGTAACTTCATTGAAGCCTACTCGTGACAATAAGCGAATTTCATTTCATTTCATTTTCAAAATAAACGCTATTACTCTCAGCAACAGTTTGGGGCTCCCACACAGCATGATGACATGTATTTGTCACATCACGTATTTGTAAATTGTCACAGCCACAGATGGTTAGACATGCCCCAGTTGAATGAAAATTAACAAATAATTTCATCAATAATGAAATAAGTAATTAGAGGCTGACATTCCATCACTAATTATATATTTAGTTCTCATTTTAGAAGTGTTTTGCAGAGCTGTGGCTTGCATAACAAGTACTGATACAGATAAAATATTTAATTTTCAGAAGAAATATTGAGCAGCGAATCGTTTTGTTCTACTGATTAGTTATTCCAAAAAGCTCAACATGATCTCGGATAATGCAGTCTGCTTGATGGACACTCCGTCCACCACCTTAGACCTTTGCTCCCAAGGGTGGCACGGTGGCGCAGTGATTAGCACTGCTGCTTCATGGCGCTGAGGACCTGGGTTCCAGCCCAGCCCCAGGTCATTGTCCGTGTGGAGTTTGCACATTCTCCCCGTGTCTGCATTGATTTCACCCCACAACCCAAAAATATGTGCAGGGTTGGTGGATTGGTCACACTAAATTGCCCCTTAATAGAAAAAATAAAAAAAAGATTTGCTCTCTGCATCAGTAGCCATACCATAGTTACACTGTGTACGTCTACAAGATATGTTGCAGCAATTCCCCAAGGTATCTTCAGCAGCACCTCCCAAAGGCAGCAGGAGCATGGGAACACCTTTACTTCCAAGTCACACACCATACTGACTTGGAAATATATCATTGTTCCTTCATTTGAGTCAAACTCCTGGAACTCCCTTACAGCACTGTGATTGTATCTACGCCACAAGGACAGCAGCAATTCAAGGAGGCAGCTCACCACCACCTTCTCAAGGATAATTAGGGATGGGCAACAAATGTAACAAAGAACCTGCTTGCACCTTTGTAAAACTGTCTGCTTTGTCAGCCTTTCTCCTGCTAAAATATTATTTTATTTCTGCAAACCCATGCGATCCTCTGCCTTCCTCTACTCCTTTAAGACTCTCCTTAAAACCGATCTCTGTAAGCTTTCAGATGCCAATCCTAAAATCGTTCTTTGGTTAAGCGTGTATTTTTCCCTTAGACCTGTATAAAATGCCTTAGGATGTTTTCTTTGTTAGTAGTACAATATGAATTTAGGTTGCTGAGTTAATAGCACTTTGATGGCAAGTTAGAAAAAAGTATATAGAAAAATATAGGCACAATGTCTCAAAACTGGCAACATTGGGGCTGAAACCATGACAGATTTCAGATCTTGGGGTCAGGAAGTTCATGCCATGGGTGGTTTGGGTCAGCCAAAATCGGGTGGGGTCAAGGGTTTCTTCGAGCATGGAAATATATCAGCATCCAATTGGCAAAGGGGGTAACTAGCCAGAAGCCACACCGGCCTAAATATTGGCATTGGACTGGTACTGAAATCAAAAAGCGTGATCCTTTGATTGTTTGTAACAGGGACAGTACAGACCATATTCAAATAGCTCACACTTGCAAAAATCAAAACCAAAATGTTAGCTGTGACCCTATGATTGTGCAACACTTGTTGAACAATCTCGAATGTGCTAAATAGCCACATTAACAAAAAGCTTAAGATAATCAGTTGAGCTCCAACATGAGTAATTTACCCTTGCTAGAAAGAACATCATTCATATGCAGAACCTGCTCTCTGCAAACAAAAGGAATATGTTCAAATCCTCCAACATTTTTGAATTACCCAGGAGCTTGAAAATTAGAAATACATTGTTGCTCCTTCACAACTGACGGGTCAAAATCCTGGAACTTCCTTCCTAACAGGACTGTGGGTGTAGCTACACCATATGGACTGCAGCAATTCAAGCAATTCAGCATCCATTTTGGTAGGAATAATAGCAAAAGGGATTATTATTTAAATGATAAAATATTAAAACATGCTGCTGTGCAGAGAGACCTGGGTGTGCTAGTGCATGAATCGCAAAAAGTTGGTGTGCAGGTGCAACAGGTGATTAAGAAGGCTAATCGAGTTTTGTCTTTCATTGCTAGAGGGATGGAGTTCAAGACTAGTGAGGTTATGCTGCAATTGTATAGGGTGTTGGTGAGGCCGCATCTGGAGTATTGTGTTCGGTTTTGGTCTCCTTACCTGAGAAAGGACATATTGGCACTGGAGGGAGTGCAGAGGAGATTCACTAGGTTGATCCCAGAGTTGAGGGGATTAGATTATGACGAGAGGTTGAGTAGACTGGGACTGTACTCATTGGAGTTTAGAAGGATGCGGGGGCATCTTATTGAGACATATAAAATTATGAAGGGAATAGATAGGATAGATGCGGGCAGGTTATTTCCACTGGTCGGGGAAAGCAGAACTAGGGGGCATAGCCTCAAAATAAGGGGAGGTAGATTTAGGATGGAGTGTAGGAGGAACTTCTTCACCCAAAGGGTTGTGAATCTCTGGAATTCCTTGCCCAGTGAAGCAGTTGAGGCTCCTTCTTTAAACGTTTTTAAGAAAAAGATAGATGCCTTTCTAAAGAATAAAGGGATTCGGGGATATGGTGTACGGGCCAGAGAGTGGAGCTGAGTCCACAAAGATCAGCCATGATCTCATTAAATGGCGGAGCAGGCTCGAGGGGCCAGATGGCCTACTCCTGTTCCTAGTTCTTATGTTCTTATGTAAGGCAACTCACCACCACCTTCTCAAGGGCAACTAGAGATGGGCAATAAAAGTATTGTTGCCAGAGACACTCACATCCGATGAACGAACAAAAGAATAGGCCTGGAAGGGAATGGGATTTACCAGAATGATACCGGACTCCAAAGGTTAAATTACGAGGAGTATATGTATGTCTGGAGTTTAGAACATTAATGGATGACCAAAGCATGGAAGATACTAAGGGAAACTGATAGGGTAGACAGAAAGTTACCATTTCAGCTGGATGGGGAATCTGGGAACATGGGGCATAGTCTTAAAATTACAGCCTGACATTTCAGGAGCAACATTTGTGAACACTTCTGCATATAAAAGGCTGAATTTAATTCCCACAGTGAGGGTCTTGACAGCAGACACTCAAGTGGCTGCCACCACAAAACAAAAAAATTCTGATTGGTGATTACAATCACGTGGTGACTGGCCAATTAACATCGTGGCAGCGTGGAGTCCATCTAATCCTTTCGGGGGCAAAGAGGCCTCAACATGTTGAGGCTTGCAATTGATAATGCGGGATGGTTTTCCACATGGGGAGGGATTTCCCATTGCTGTGCATTAGCACCAGCTGTCTGATGATGCATTAATGCATCTGAATGTCTATTTTTGGCAGCCCCTTCAATGTCCCATTGATGTATAGTCGAGGCATCTGCAGATCCCAGTTATGGGCCAATAGAATGCCAGCAGCTTTTACACCATGAAATCTTTTAATTAATTTCTTCTGCCCTCCATCCTGTCACAGGCCTCCCCTTACTTATTTTGAATATAAAACTTAAATATCCTTCATTTCAAGGAAAATATAAGATACCAGAATCAGAATCCAAAGCCATTTTGCAATCCACTGTTCTTTCTTATTTTGGAACAGGGCGAGGATGGACAGAGTCTGGTCTCAAATGGAGTTTATCCGTAACTATCAAATAACAGACCAAAATATGATTCAACTATGAATAGACCTCAATATGTTTCAATTAGCTTATCACACTTCACACAAACTACATTTAATATTCATGAAAAACTCAATTATTTTTAAGCTTATTTCATATTTGCTTCTTTTGTTTTTTTCTTTATTGCTCTGACACTTGTATGCTCCTATTTGTAGTATCATTGCTCCATTGCTTCTAAAATAATGTATACTGCAGACAGTAGCTCCCCACTGAGTAGTGTGAGGAGTCTGACAGAAATAGCTCTCTGCTACAGTGACATATAATGACAGGTGCCTCTCTCAACTGTAAAACTTGCAGACATTCCCAATATAACATGCTTTCCTTGACATGACTACCAGTATATCAAAGCTTACCCTTTAAATGAATCATCACCTAATATGGTGTGAACTTTCCAGTTCTGCAAACGCTTGTGCTGTGTTTTTGCATTTCTGGGATGCAAAGAAATGCTAGAAAGTCAATAAATTATTAACTATTTTGGATTCCCCATTTTATTTTTACTATGATCAAAAAGTCAGTGAACTGAAAACACTGACATTTCATTTTAATAATTTTCGACAGGTGCAGAAATCCCTGACTGTCTATTTGGTGAAACACTTCATGGGGCAGCCTATGTTCGCACTGTTTTATAAAAGCATAATTCTACCTTTAAAAATATTTGAATGGAATGAACCTCACATTTTCTTAACATGTCAGACTGAAGTGTTCAAAAAGTTAATCTTGAGTAATCCTATTCGAGAATACTTTGAAAGTTCAATGATCTACGCCATACATAAGCAGGTTTATCTATGCGCTGTTCTCAATCACCCTGAAAATATAAAGGGTGGTTTCTGGCTTTTGGTTTGATCACTTTCAGGTAAAATGCATATTTGTGTGCCAGATACCTTCAAAATACTTTAAGAAGGATTTTGTTTTCAGTTTGTAATAGACAACTTGTTCGCCATTTAAAAACAAATTATTTTGAAAATGATGTGCTATTACTATAATTAAATAATGATTACAATTACAAGACTTGAGAAAAACGAAGTACAGAATTTGGGATATTGTTTATTTAAAATAAAGTGAAGATATAAGCAAATATTGTTTGTGAGCAAAGTGAAAGATTGCTTCTGGTCCATGCAAAACATTAAGTCACAAACAACATTTCGGCAACAAACTTTCCTTTAAAACTCCCAGTACTTGTGGGATTAAATTTAAACGACTGGAAATGTTCTTACCTGTCACACCGAGATCCTGCATATCCAGGGGGACATCGGTCACATATTATCTCTCCTCTAGCATCCAGGTGACAGGTTGGACTAAAACTATGTTGTTCATGTTGTTCAGACACAGACACAAAAAGAGAAAACAATATAAACTGTATTAGCTGCATAGCCAAGTACTCTTTGCTGAAATCATCACTGTGGAACAGACATGAACTGCTTTTCTTTTCCAGCACCAAAGATAGAACAGGGATCTAATTCCAACTAATAGTTTCTGGAATGGCTATTGGATGTTTCAGCCGACACTGTGTATAGTAAAAGGATGGCGCCATCTCAATGGCATTTCAGCCTGAAATTCCCTGTCACATACAACTCTGTACTATTAAAAAAAGGAATGTACAGCTGCCTTCCTGTGTCTCTGAGGTCTTGGAAACACATTGGGCTGGATTCTCCCAAAATGAGACTATGCCCCCATGCCGGTGTAAAAACGGTGGAGTTTTACTCCAGAAACTCCTTACAAAACGTTGAACAAATTCAATGCCTTGCAGGGTCGAGCAGGGATACGGAGTAAATCTCGCCGCTTTTGCTGCGGATATGGGCCCCCCGCACTTCCAGTTCGGAGTCCGCGCATGCACATGGCGGTGCCCTCCAGCGACCATGCTGAGCTCCATGGCTGACTCAGACCATGGAGCCACACAGAGAAAAGAGACCCCCCCCTCCTCACCCCACCATCAGCCACGCGCCTGAGCTTGAAACCACGCAGATTTAATCCCTGGCCGCCTATAAGGCGCCCCCCCCCACCCCGGGTCTCCGATCCCTCCCGCCCCCGATCAGGGCGGCCGCAGACGGAGTCTGCAGTCGCCGCTCCAGCATCCTGACCGGCAATAGGTGGTTAGTTCCCCAGCATCGGGAACTCGGCTGGTCGGGAGCGGAGGATTGCTAGGCGGGCCTCTGGCAATGGACTCCCGCCAGTGCGGCGTACCCCGCGGTCACGCTGATTTTCGGGTCCCAGAGAATCGCCGAACCGATTACGGCGTGAAAGTGGATTCTCCGCCCCCGCGCCGCCCCCAATTATGCCGTGGGGCTGTGGAAAATCCAGCCCATTGTATCCGTTTGTAATCACAAAACTCTGGCTTAATTAACTACTATGATTAACAATTGTTTATTTCGTTAAAAGATATTTCCCAGTTTTGCCAGCAGTGGGTTTTGTGACAGGCGGGAGCAGAAAATTCAGAGAGGCCAAAAGTTTGATTCCTGCTGGGGGAGGGGGGGGGGGAGGATCAATTCAGAATTTACCACCTTACCACTTTCAGGGCAACCTGTTGGCGGGTCAAGTTCTCTGCTGATCCATGGTGCAAACTCATTTCCATGCATTATCATTTCACAAATGCTCATTAGAAACGCTACTCACCAGAATCATGGTTTCCTCTTCCAATTAACTGACACACCAGCGAAAAATTAGATCAGTCTAAATGTCATTCATATAAGTGGCATGGAGCTGCCCACACTCATATCGCTCAGGGCTTTGAGGCGAGTACAACTTTCAAAGCCGACCTGCAACAGCGCTGCTCTGATTTTTCACCAATACCAATGTGATGGGTTGACAGCTTGTACGGTTGGTCTGTTCATGCTGTGTGCCTCCATAGTCCTGGAGGATAGCATTCAGGGTGTACTGCAGGCCTCAGGCTAGGCTGTACTCCGAAACAAAGACCAGCATTGCCACCGGGGGTGGGGGAGGGACGGATGTCAACGACATGAGGGACCATGGTGGGATTGGATGGTGTGAGGACGATGGAAAGCAGAGGGGAGACCGAGGATAGGGAAGCTGGAGTCTGATTTGGAAGACTGGTTCACAGGCACCGAATGGGTGGATGGAAACCGAACTGTGTGATAGGTAGGGGATGCACACAGACTCTGGAATAGCAGGAGGTGGTTGTGTTAGGGTAGCAAAATAGGGATGGGATGCACAGACTCTCATAGGAAGGTGGTTGGTTGGGAGGGCGGGGGGGTGGGGGGCAGTGTAAGGAAGATTGTCGCGAGCATTCATGAGAGAACCAAAGAGCTCATTGAAAAATTGTCATTCTCTCCGGTTTGGGCCAAGAGGTTGACGTGAGATATTAAAGGCAGTCCTGGAGACTTATATACCTCATAGAAGCGTGAGGGATCAAAGAGAGTGCTGGGGCTTCGCGAATCATGCTGCAGAGCTGTGCATGGCATGCTCATCATACTCCTACTTCAGGGAGTGGCAAAGCTCGTGTGCTCAATTGGGATCAGGGCTTTCAGTGTTTCTAGAATTGCAAATAATAATGTAACATTGATTATGATACATATGAAGTACATGTAATTGTATTTATTCTTTTCACAGACCACCTACAGTATTTGCACGGATCACTCCCACAGGTTGGTAACCACTGGTCTGAGCCCAGCTTTATAAAATTATTTTCTGAAAGTTTTGCTACTGCTTTGGCATTAAAATCCCACAACCATGTCTAAAACTCTGTCAAAATCATAAATGCGTATCCTTTAGAAGGGTCAATAGACTTGAAACATTGACTTTATTTCTCTCTCCACAGATGCAGCCAGACCTGCTGACTTTATCCAGTATTTACTGTTTTTATGTCAGATTTCCAGCGTCCGCCCGCCGTGTTTTGCTTTTAATTGAATGAGTATACCTGTGAGGTGCTTCTTTAAGAGGATACTGAATGAAACTTATTTTTTCTTGCATGTAAAGCAGTAAGTACATGTCGGAACTGGAGCCATGAGTCTTGATTTTGTCAGGCTTTGTTTAATATTGAATACCAATTTGATTTTTAAAAAATTAAGACTGTCTGTACTTTCTTAACAAGTGATTCATTGTCTATGTGCTTGTCAGGTTGAGAATGTGAATGGTATTAAGATGGGGACAGGGAACAATGAATCAGGCGACAGCAAAGAAAGCATTAAAGCATCCTCTGAGAGTTTTAGTCACCGTGGAAAATAGATTTTTTAAAAATCTCCCCAAAAGGTAGTCGCCATATTTACACAGCAGGGAGCTGTGTGATACCCAGGCTGTATAGTTTTCCTCATTTTGTATCTTCAAATACTTCAGCATAATTAGATTATGTGGTAATTTAGGAGATTATCTTAATAGATAAAAGTTTAATTATATTTTTCTGGCACTTGATATTGTTATTAATATATATATTTGCCTGAACCTATGTATGAAAAAAAATGTTTTGCATCAAACTATGATTCTCAGCTAGGTTACAAAGACAATATCCATTATTGCTTCTTAGAAGTGAAAGCCCTGAATTGAATAGAGGCACGGGAAAGAAGCTGAGTGAAATGCAATGAAGGTGAACAATATAAAGAAGACAAATGAAATCCCATCAAAGAGCAGAAATTCTTGGAGGTGGGCATTTCTGGGGGAGAATGGGAAGCGAATTATGACAAAAAGTAAAACACTGCAAATGCTGAAAATTTGTAACCAGTCCAAAGACGTGCAAGTGAGATGGATTGGCCATGCTAAATGGCCTCTTGGTGTCCAAAATTGCAGGTTATGGGGGACTGGGCCTAAGTAGTGTGCTCGTTCAGAGGGTCAGTGCAGACTGATGGGCTGAATGACCTCCTTCTGCACTGTAGTGATTCTATAAATGAAAACAGAAAATGCTGGGAGTTAACATTTCAAGTCGATGATGTTTCATCAGAACCAATTTGTATTTTGTCATGATAAAGAGATATTAGGAACTTGGGTCCAGAAATTGGGTCCAAGATGCAGCAGCCAATTTAGGAGTTAAACAGACTGAGGGAAAGAGTGCTAGCAGTAGATTGAGAGGGATACGCCCACAGCCTGAGTTACCTTGGCCCATTCAAACTTAACTTTGTTAGTGGGAATACACAGGATACTCTGGTTCAGCAGGATGATCCACTTTGGATCCATTGTCATTCAGGCCAACCTTGTTTGAACAGCCATTGTCCCATCACAGGATGTGATTACCTATTTGTCTGTTAATGGAAGGTTAGTTGCATATAAATGGCATAGTTCAGTTCTTTTGTTTAAATGGGTGTGGGCGAAGATAATGATTGGAAACCCCAGAGAACGTTTGTTGGAGGGGCTGGGTGGGGCTTAGAGAGGGAGAGAGAGGAAATGCTGTTTTGAACAGTTACAGAGAAGGCTTTGAAAATCGACCAGGGAGGTCATGAAAGTTGCCAACAATGGCTAAGAGACTGGACCAGATGTCATAACTTTTCTGTGGTGTGGAAAAATCGATTTGTTCCAGGAGTGATAATATAGAAACAGGGTTTGGTTATTTTATAAACAAACTTTATTAAAACAAAAGAAAATAAAACAAGATTTAAACTTTTACTTCAGCTCTAACACTAACAAAACACATGCAGTTGCTTAATCTTAACACCATATTTCCCATTAAACAACACTTTACATGAACATGCAGCTCTCGTTCCACTTACATAAACAGGAAAAGGCAATACTTGAATCTATGAAGCAAATTTTCTTCTGTTCGGGACATTTGTTCAAAACCCTTTTTCCAAAGCCTGTCTCGGTGGCAACGTTCATGACATCTCTGGTCAATTTCCAAAGGCTTCTCTCTTTTACTTTCAAAACAGCATTTCCTCTCTCTCTCTCTCTCTCTGAGCTCCTCCAGCCCTTCAAACAAAGGTTCTCTGGTTTCCAGACATGTTTGTATGCTATTATCGATATCTTCGCTGATTGCCCACTCTTGTTTATACAAAAGAACAGAGCTATGCCATTTGATATGTAACTAACCTTCCATTGATGGACAAATAGGTAATCAGATTCTGTGATGAGCTAATGGTTGTTCAGGGAAGGCTGTCCCAAATGACAATGGATCTTAAGTAGATCATCCTGGCTGGACCTAGGCATCCTGTGTGTTTCCACTAACAAGGTTACGTTTTAATGAGACAAGGTAACTCAGGTGTATCGCTCTGACTTTGCTGCCAGCAGTCTTTTCCCTTAGGTCTGTTTAACCCCTAAATTGCCTGCTACATCTTGGATCCCATTTCTGAACTCAAATTCCTAATGAATTCCCCCTCCCCCCACCCCCACAGCCGCAACCCAACGATCAGTCACGTTTGTCCTGGGATCCAGTGACAATCCTAGGCCTCAGATGGGTGCAGTCCCAGCAGCAGCCATTGCCTACTTGGTGGCTCTCCTATTCAAAAGAACTGCCAGATAAGGCCTACCGCCCGCAGGTAGTGGAACAAGATGTGAAGTCCTCCCGAAAAGATATGGAACCAGAATCCTCATTGCCTCCGCAAGCTTCCGCCTTTAATATGTTAAGTTAATTTTCTAATTCTACAAATACAGATGAATTCACATCTTACTTACTTATTTGTAGGAATTAGTAATGGGCAACTGCAGGGATGACAATCACTGGCCGTTCCACGAGTTGGGTCTCCATAAAAGCCAGGCCGACATTTAGCACAAAATGGGCCAGTGGTATCATGTTGGCAATTCTAGAATAAATAATATTTCTTTACGAACATTCTTAATCAAAGGCAAATTATTTTTTTGTTTCAGTCAATTATTTTCAATTCGATTATACATCGACGAGTTACCAGCAGAACAAACTGTCACTCCATGATGTCCTTTGTTACTAAATTGCTTTTTTCTGAATGAACACATTAATTCTGACATCTCAGCTTCATTAGCTACCTTAGAAGTAACTTCATTGTCTCTGTCCAAAGATAACAAGCTGACACCATTGCAGACTTTGCAATAATTTAACATAGAAGCCTGGAGATTACTGTGCACAATGTAATTATGAAAATTTTAATATATTTGCATCAATTTCTTTGTATGCTATTTTGATGGAAGCATCAACCCATTTAAAATAACCATATTAATGTCACTGTCAAAATAGCGAAGAAAAAATTTGATATGGACATCTTTTGATCCTCAGAAAACTGCAATGATTGCCTGATACAAAGGACACACTTACTAAATGTTGGTTTGAGAGTAGAAACGCTGACTTTTTCCTCTTCTCACTGGGCGATCAGTACTCAAACACAACTATATTCTGAGCCAGCTACAAGGAAGTATGTAAGAGCCTTCCAGTCACCCTGCTGCAATTGGAAAGGCATCAGGCCTACACTGAACATAGTACAGTGCAGAAGGAGGCCATTCGGCCCATCGAGTCTGTACCGACCCACTTAAGCCCCCATTTCCACCCATCCCTGTAACCCAATAACCCCTCCTAACCTTTTTCACTAAGGGCAATTTATCATGACCAATCCACCTAACCTGCATGTCTTTGGACTGTGGGAGGAAACCAGAGCACCCGGAGGAAACCCACGCAGACACAGGGAGAACGTGCAGACTCTGCACAGACAGTGACCCAGCAGGGAATCGAACCTGGGACCCTGGCGCGGTGAAGCCACAGTGCTATCCACTTGTGCTACCGTGCTGCCCAGCTGCAGCAAACCTGAGATTTGGATCTCAGCAAAGCTGAGCAACGAGTCTCCAATCATACCATCATAAGGAGAGTGCTACCTTACACATGCTTTAGAATACTGATTAGACAATTAGCTGAAAATGCACAGCGATTTACGTTACAATTTCAGGCAACTTCCAAGTAATGAAAAACATTGCAACAAGCATAATAATTTCAAAGTTACAATGAAATCAGACACATTTTTTCTCAGACTTCGAAGCACTCATTTTGGTTTTCTATCATTTGTGCAGTTGCATCTTTTAATTTCTCATAAGGATACAGAGCACATTGTATTGTATTAAAATGTGTAGGTTGATTAATATTATCAAAATCTTCCATAAATGTGTGAACTATGTGCAGTCATTTATGTGGCATGTCCATCATTAATTAGAGTTAACCTGTGCCATAAAGATATAACACTCCCTTAAGAGAGGAACAAATCGTAAAACCAATTATTACAATGAAGAAAGCACCATGATATTATAGCTAATTTCATCAACCAAACCACACAGCCGACCATGCTGCCCGACTAAACTACAATCTTCTACACTTCCTGGGTCCGTATCCCTCTATTCCCATCCTATTCATGTATTTGTCAAGATGCCCCTTAAATGTCACTATCGTCCCTGCTTCCACCACCTCCTCCAGTAGCGAGTTCCAGGCACCCACTACCCTCTGCGTAAAAAACATGCCTCGTACATCTACTCTAAACCTTGCCCCTCTCACCTTAAACCTATGCCCCCTAGTAATTGACCCCTCTACCCCGGGGAAAAGCCTCTGACTATCCACTCTGTCTATGCCCCTCATAATTTTGTAGACATCTATCAGGTCGCCCCTCAACCTCCTTCGTTCCAGTGAAAACAAACCGAGTTTATTCAACCGCTCCTCATAGCTAATGCCCTCCATACCAGGCAACATTCTGGTAAATCTCTTCTGCACCCTCTCTAAAGCCTCCACATCCTTCTGGTAGTGTGGCGACCAGAATTGAACACTATACTCCAAGTGTGGCCTAACTAAGGTTCTATACAGCTGCAACATGACTTGCCAATTCTGATACTCAATGCCCCGGCCAATGAAGGCAAGCATGCCGTATGCCTTCTTGACTACCTTCTCCACCTGTGTTGCCCCTTTCAGTGACCTGTGGACCTGTACACCTAGATCTCTCTGACCGTCAATACTCTTGAGGGTTCTCCCATTCACTGTATATTCCCTACCTGCATTAGACCTTCCAAAATGCATTACTTAAGATTTGTTCGGATTAAACTCCATCTGCCATCTCTCCGCCCAAGTCTCCAAACAATCTAAATCCTGTTGTATCCTCTGACAGTCCTCATCGCTATCCGCAATTCCACCAACCTTTGTGTCGTCTGCAAACTTACTAATCAGTAGCAATCCATGTAGCACTATTTAAATAATAAAATGTTAAAAGTTGTATTAAGCTTCATGCCTCATCAGACAGGATACAAAACAAACTAGGTGAAGTTCTCCGACTCTCAACGCCACAAACGTGAACCGCAAACGGGCGGAGAATTGGGCATCCAGGTAAAATCGAGGTCCGCGCCCTGCATCGATTCGGGAGACATGCTCCTGTCCCGGGCTGGTGGCGTTAATGAGATTTGTGCCTCTCTCCAGCGGCGGCATGCAAAACTGGTACTTGCATTCATTTAAACGTGATTAGCGCATTGAAGTCGCGCGGGTACGGTTTATTACTGGTATTTACAAACTTGGACTGGTGACCATGGCTACTGAGGGGGAGAGAGAAGGTAAGCAAAATTTGAAAAAATGTTAAAATTGTACCGCTTGCAGGGGGTGGCTGCCAGGGCCGGGGGAGTAGTGGGGAGCAATTTGCTGACAGTTCCGTGGATTTGAGGTATCCCCTCGGGATCGGGTGGCCTTCCTCAGACCGCCATTGCTGCAGTATTTGTTTTAAGTACACCCATTTGGCACATGTTACAGGCCCTTGGCTGCTCACTCTGCTGACTGTTCACTGTGTCCTGTAAATGTTCACAGAGCCTCTGGGAGCCCACCCAGTTTAACCTTCTAGAAACCCTCAGACCCAGCTGACCCATCACGGAGATGGATGTTTTTGACTCCGGTGCGGACGTCTGGAATCGGTGTGCAGTGTGTCGATGGTGCTTTTATGGAGCCAGTAATGACTTGGAAAATGAGCGCTGGGCCAAGGTTTTGTTGCCGGCTTGACTTGCACATATGTTTGTTTGGAGAGGTCCAGGGCCTTGTGTGTCCGGCGATACTGGATGTGGTGTCATCTATCCATTTTATTCAGTTAGTGGCGCAATGTGTTGGTCAGACTCTGGTTCGGTGGTTTGGTGTGGCGGAGTGGACTTCTGGGTAGTCCATTAGTCCGTTGTCCAGTTTTTTGCTGGATTTTAAGATCATCGCGGAGTTGTGAGTGTGGTGTTCTGTTGACTGCAATGTTCCGTGACCGACGAGTCTGCAGGATACACGACAGTAATATTGCATCCCAAGGCTGATGGTTGTGATGCGACTGCAGGTGTTTGTGGATTGCTCCGCTGAAGGATTCTGCGCTGTGGAAGAAGGCAATTTAAGCGCAAATGCGGTGACCCTCATATTGTGGGTATTGAAGAGAATTCCTGTCCGACTGCTCAGCCTGCTGCAGACACCATTGCCGTAGAGTTATTTGGCACGTTCCACACAGGCGACCCTGTGCCGGAGTGCGCTGGACCATTTTTTTAAAATTACTATCTGGTTCTGGAAGGAGTACAGGAAGCGTTTCAGGGCAACAGATCCTTGGCATTTCTGTGTGTGACATAGATCTGGGGCGATGTTCTCCGGTATCGGCGCGATGTCCGCCGACCAGCGCCAAAAACGGCGCAAATCAGTCGGGCATCGCGCCACCCCAAAGGTGCGGAATCCTCCGCATCTTGGAGGGCACAGCCCTAACCTTGAGGGGCTAGACCTGCACCGGACTGATTTCCGCCCGCCAGCTGGTGGAAAAGGCCTTTGGTGCCCCGCCAGCTGGCACGGATATGATATTGCCGGGCGGCGCATGCGTGGGAGTGTTAGCGGCCGCTCACGGCATTCCCGCGCATGCGCTGTGGAGGGAGTCTCTTCTGCCTCCGCCATGGTGGAGACCGTGGCGAAGGCGGAAGGAAAAGAGTGCCCCCACGGCACAGGCCTGCCCGTGGATCGGTGGGCCCCGATCGCGGGCAAGGCCACTGTGCGGGCACCCCCCAGGGCCAGATCGCCCCGCAACCCCCCCCCCCCCAGGACCCCGGAGCCCGCCCGCGTCGCCTTGTCCCGCCTGTAAGAGAGGTGGTTTAATCCACGCCAGCGGGACAGGCATCCTAGCAGGGGGACTTCGGCCCATCCCGGCCGGAGAATCGCCGGGGGGGGGGGGGGCCCGCCAACCGGCGCGGTGCGATTCTCGCCCCCGCCGAATCTCCGGTGCTGGAGAATTCGGCAACCAGCAGGGGCGGGATTCACGCCAGCCCCGGCAATTCTCATACCCGGCGGGGGGTCGGAGAATCTCGCCCCTGATCTTCCACGCTAACACTATTGGGAGAGCTCAGGATGTTGAGAGCAAAATTGTCGGGCCCTGTCCCCGCGTGGCCCCAGTGAGATTTGCAAGGAACGCCGCAGCGATTCACGCTTTGGTGTGATGAGTTAGATGCCATGTGGCGCGCCGTCCAAGGTTTGTCTGTTGGCAACTTCCCTCCCGTGTGTGACCTGCGGAGGATTTTGGGCCAGACGTAACTGCTGGCTGGGTATATGCTGTCAACTCCTGACCATCCATTATATGGTGCCCAACTGGAATTGGGACACTTTTTGTTCTTCCCTGTCCTCTGACTGCCGCAGATGCTATGCAGGTTTGGTCCTCTGGTGGTGCTTTCGACGTTTTGATTTTGTCGACTCCTCCTCATCGTTGTCCTTCATAGGTTTTCGGGGGGGGGGGGGGGGGTGAAGAGTGTAATAACATGCACGTGACCCATCCAATTGAGGATCCAATTTATGATTGTTTCCCTGCGCTCATTGGGAGTGCAAGAGGTAGCTTACTAGTACTGGAATAAAAGGTCAGCCAGTGAGGCTGACTAGGAAGGAGGGAGAACCTGGTAAGCTCATGTATATAATGTTGTGTTAATAAATGCCTCTGCAACTCGCCATGGACTCCCCATGCCTTTATAAAAGTCTCAATGCCCTGAACCATGGAGCACAGAGACGGGGTCATGTCCCTCTGCACTTCGGTCATGTCCCTCTGTGACTGGCCCGGATCAGTCAGCATTGGCTGACAATGTTCTTGATATCTTCAGCCATGAGCCTTTGTGGCTGGGCCCAACTCTGCAGTGCCACAGCAATGCCAATGTGGGCCCGGTACATGACTGCCTGCAACTGGGCTCCCCTGTACCGAGACTCGGCCATCGACGGCATAATGTGCCTCAAGCCTTGGATGTATTGGCTGTGACTTTTTGACCCAAGGCTTCAACTATATTCAGTGTTGGCCTAGGTACCATGGATTGTTGGCACCGTCTCCTGCAGCTGAAGGCGGTTCGACTCCTTTAACTGCACCTATAGGCACTGCAAAGTTGCTGACACCCTCTCCTGTAGATCATGGCTCTGCGCCTACATCTCCACCAGTGATGGGATCATACTTTCCAGAAGCGCGATCCATCTCCAGACTACAGCTGGTTCCTGGGATTGGGCAAACTTCCAAATGTCCACTCCCTTGGGAATTCTTACCTCCGCCTAATGTACTGCAGCCTGTGTGACATGAGCACCAGATGGTGACCCAGGAGCCTCTTCACTAAAATGCCCCACCGAAATGATAGTCTCTGCAATGGTGGAGGGTCAGGTGAATGCAGTGCTGAGTGGTCAGTGTCATCCCCAGATTGATCCCTCGGGATGAGCTGGGGTTGTGGCTTGGGGAGGCGGGCCAGCATGGTCTGCTGGTGATAAGACACATGGTGAGATAGGTGGAAGGAGAGGTCTGGGGAGAGGGGTGACTCACATGCTACAGAGCCATCATTTTGCATAGGTGCTCACTTGTTTGTCACATGCCGACCTCAACCTTGGAGATAGCCTTCTCCTAGACCTCCCCGGACAATGCCATCACCCTCTGCTCGGCAGGGGTGAGAGCCCAGAGGTCCGTAATGCCCCCTCTGGTCTTCTTCCACTCCCTTCAGTCATGGACCATATTTTCCTAAGGAACACATAAACGACATGGTGAGACACATGGAGGCAGATTACACAGGGGTCTGTAGCTGGTGGCATGTGTGAGCAAGACACCTGGCCAAAGAGGACAATACAGATGTTGGGGTTTGGTGCCCGGTGGGATGTGAGGGAGATGCAGGCAGGTGATTGGCCTCTGTGGGAGTGGGGGTGTGATGTGAGGAGTGAGGGATAGGAGTGATGCTAGGGACGCAGAGGAGGAGACTCACCGAGCTACCTTATGGAGGTCATTCATCTTCTTGCGGCACAGCGGCCAGTCCATCTGGTGAGGGTCACCATGGTGAGAGCCTCAGACACCTCTACACAGGCCCAGTTGATGGCCATGGACGGTAGCCTCCTGCCCACCCTGGGGATGAGGGTGTCTCGCCTCTCCTCCACCGCATCCAACATTCGGTCAAGTTCCACGTCTGCAAAGCACGGTCCTTCTCTTCATGGAGCCATCTTCTTGGCTGAAATGGGTATGTGTGGGGAGTGGAGTGCTTATACGCAGCTCCGGCATGTCAAGCTCTCCAGCACCAATTCTTGGCCCAGCGAATCCGACACCGGTGGGAATGGGAATTGTTCTCGATTCCCATGAACAGTGTACTGGTCCATTAGCATGTCTTGAATTGCTCTATAAATAGCACCCCACGGGAGTGCGAACCACATGCAATTCAGTCCCGGCCTCAACAGTTACAGTTGGATTCTATGATCCCCCAGCCGTGTGTTTCTCGGCAGCCATTCGCTGGCTGTGGGATTTTATTGTGACCACCCAACACAAGGGCGGCTGGGTGGCATTGTGGTTAGCGCCGCTGCCTCACGGCGCTGAGGACCCAGGTTCAATCCCGGCCCCTGCCCGTGTGCAGTTTGCACATTCTCCCCGTGTCTGCGTGGTCCTTACCCCCACAACCCAAAAGATGTGTAGGTGGTGGATTGGCCACACAAAATTGCCCCTTTCAAAAAAAATACCGATGTGAGCTTCCCCTGTTTGAAGGATTTAGAGGAGAAATTTGAACTGCCAGCAGGAAATGGATTCAGAAATCTGCAGGTACGGGATTTTTTTGTGAAGGCAGGTTTCGACCTTTCCGCTCCTAACGCCACGGGGGATACAGGACAGGGTAGTTTCCAGAATGCGGGTGGGAGAGGGGAAGGTTTTGGATGTTTCTAAAGAACTCATGGAGTCGGAGGAAACGCAGACAAAGATGCTCAAGCGCTAGTGGGAAGATGAGCTGGGGGGGGGGGGGGGGGGAGAGATAGAGGCAGGTCTTTGGGTGGATGCGTTAAGCAGAGTCAACACGTCCTCATCATGTGCCAGGCTCAGCCTGATTCAGTTTAAGGTTGTCCACCGGGCACACATGACAGTGGCCCGATGAGCAAGGGATAGAGGGTAGGTGTGCGAGATGTGCGGGAGGCCAGCAAACCATGTCCATATGTTTTGGGCATGTCCGAAGCTTAAGGGATTTTGGCAGGGTTTTACAGATGTTATGTCCACGGTCTTAAAAATAAGGGTGGTGCCGAGACCAGAGGTGGTGATTTTCGGAGTGTCGGAAGATCCGGGAGTCCAGGGGGTGAGAGAGGCTGACGTCTTGGCCTTTGCCTCCTTGGTAGGCCAGAGATGGATATTGTTAGCTAGGAGGGACTCGAAGCCCCCAAATTCAGAGATCTGGCTGAGTGACATGGCTTGGTTTCTCAGACTTGAGAAAATAAAGTTCGCCCTAAGAGGGTCAATGCTAGAGGTCGTCCGGAGTTGGCAGTCGTTTGTCGACTTCTTTGGAGAAAACTGTCAGCAGAGGTGGACGAGGGGGGGGGGGGGGGTTAGATTATTGTTTCGAGGAGGTGGGACTTGCGAGGGAGGGAGGCCATATTTGCACTATGTCACTATGTCTATGTTTGTATTTGTACTGTTTACTGTTATTATTATAAAATTATAAATGCCTTAATAAAATGTTTTCCAAAAATAAAATACCGAACGCCGTTGAGAAACCCACAGGCGAGTGTGCGCTTCTGGCGGGTAAAGTGAATCACAGCAGCTGGAGAATTCCGGCCTGAGTCTCCCAATCTGAGAATTTCACCCATTGTCTTTGAATGAATGATAATAGTCAACTTGGCACATGGTATGCAAGGCACAGATGTGTTCAGAATAAAAGAAAGAAAATCAGTTTGATGCAAGTTCATCCTCATTGTTATGGATCTGATGTCAGTACATTTGGGATTAAGTACAGAGCCACTGACAAACTCAGGTTCAAAGTTCCACTAATTTGATTACTGTGAATAATAAAATATTTTAATATTTAGCTATGAAAAATATTCATACTTGCTAATTTGATCAAAAATGCAATTTAAATAAATTCTTCTTCGTTTGCAGAGATGGAATCAAATGCAAATTTTGAAAAATCTTGTCTGAAGTTTCATTATAATGCCATAGTCTTTGTGTAATATTTATGTATAATTCTAGTATGCTATAAACTTCCAAAAATGTTAGTGACATCAAAACAACTTTATCCTGATTCCTCTGATAGCACAGTGAAAAGCTAAGCTTATCCCATGAGTTTGCTAACCGTAGCCACTATAGCCGGTAAAGGCATCGCAGTTCCTTTATTAGGGAGAGGAAATGTGACAACGGTTCACATATTTTTGGGAATCCTTATTCTATGTGCACATTTGTGAATGTTGGGTGAAAATAAAATTGGGCATCCTGCCAATACTCACTATTTAATCCTGAATAGAACTACCCAAGCAAACTATTGGAGGGTTCCTGGCATATGTGAATTGCTCTGAAACAAATAGTCAATAGAAGAGAAGAGAAGAGAAAAGGGGACAAATATTGCAAGGGAATATTTTTTTAATAATTGTTTTAATAATTGTTATTTACTCTATGTAATAACCATGACCATCCTGTATTTTGGGACATTTCTGAAAGATTTTCTAAGCCTCCAACATTCAAGGGATTGTGGTGAAGTGCAATGATTTTGATTGTGCATGTTGCTATTCCACGTAATTGAAATCATGAAATGAAAACAGACTACTTGTATGTGCACTTCAGGGCAGGTTTGAGTGGGGAACCAAGTGGAGCTGTCGGGTAAACCTCATTATGTAGTCTTGGTGGGCAGCCCAGGCAGGTATTATAATACGAGAACACCTGCTCCCCAGATGAACATTGTTTGATTGACAGCTCAGGATCTCTGATCTCTGCGGTCAATTTCAAAATGTTTATTTACATAAGTTAAGTTGTGTAAAGGATTTTTGGTTTTTCAAACTTCAAAGGGCCTGGATGACTGACACTTCTACTGGACTTTTTTTCTGATAGGAGAAACTTCTCAAGGAATTACCTTTTTTCCCCAAGGGTTTATTTTTCCTACTTTATTTTACACCATAAGAGTCCACAGGTTTTATAAGGTGTACAGTAGGTCAATGGGGATGCATTATCATAGCTTGGTATAGAGAAGTTATGAGGGAATATAGGATATGGGTGGAAGGACAGAACTTGGCATACGGAAAGAGGCCATGGGATGGGCAGAGGAACAATGTTTGACATAGGGGGTGCGAGGGGACAAAGCGGGGTGGGTGGAAAGGCAGAATTTGGCAATGGGGCATGAGTGGGACCTTCTGAACTTGCCTTATAAGAGGTCACTTCATGCAGACTTGAGTTCACAACTCTTCTAATGGAATGAACCACAACTCTTTAAAAACCTCGCTCGACTCTATGAGAATTGCAGACAGGTAGGAGGTGCCTATCTCTGCAATGGAGGTGGCCATTTTGACTGTTGCCAGTACGTGCCCTTTAAAGGCACTCCGAAAAATCACGCAGCCCAGGAATGGGATCAGGAATCCTGGAATTGGGGCCCAACAGGGCTCCACAGTCAATGCGACTTTGTGAAAATCCAGGCCTGGATTTTACAGCAGCAGCCCCCATCTGCACCCCCACCTCTCACCCACCCCCTTAGCAGTGAAAAGCAGTTGGAAGGCCCAGTGATCCATGTCCAATTAAGGTCCCAAAATGGTCAATTAATGAGCCTCCTGTTGCTGCCACTGGTATTTAACCAGTGATAGGAAAGGCTTGTTCCACACATCCAATCCAGTAGCTTCCATTGCATGATTTGGAGGCAGGCAAGGGAAAAGTGCAACCTTACGGCATCACCATGCATCTCAACAGCCCTCCGCCCGCCATCCCACCCCTCCATCTGTGGGATTTTCCTTCCTCCTCCAGCCCTCACCCAGCCAGCTTGGCTCCAGCGAGACCCCAAATTTACCTTAAATCTAATCCCTAGTTTCCTCAGGGATTGCATGCAATTCCAGCGAAGGCCATCTGACCCAGAGCACTGCTGGGGTCAGGGAACTGCAGCAGATTGACCAGCAGAACTCAGAGTTGGGACTTCTTTCCAAATCGGGGCACAATGTCCATTAAATGGATGAGAGGCAAGCCAATCACAGGCAGGGCCATCCCGATGTTTTGCTGCGAGACAGGGCACCAATCGCAGAGAACAATTCAGCCCGAGATGACACTTTTCCCCAGTTCAGTGTGATATTCACAGTCAAGATTCAGAAGTTTTTCTTAACATTTCAAACACATTCTGCACTTCATTAGTTCAGAGTTCCCAACTGATTATTTATTTAGATTATAATAACCAAGTAAACGGGTTTGCATATTTCCCCAGGCCTGATTTGGATTTGAATTTGTTTACTGTCACGTGTCCTGAGGTACAGTGAAAAGTATTGTTCTGCATACAGCTCAGACAGATTGTTCCATACATGGAAAGAAAATACATAGACACAGGCATCGGGTGAAGCATACAGGAGTGTAGTACTACTTAGCAGAGAAGATGTGTGAAGGGATCAGATCAGTCCATAAGAGGATCGTTTAGAAGTGGGGAAGAACCTGTTTTTGAGTCTGTTTGTGCTTGTTCTCAGACTTTTGTATCTCCTGCCCGATGGAAGAAGTTGGAAGAGTGAGTAAGCCATGTGGAGGAGTCTTTAATTATGCTGCCCACTTTCCCAAGACAATGGGAGGTGTTGACAAAGTCAATGGATATAATCAGCTTCATGCTGATTTTACACTAATCCCTCAAGTCTTCAAAATCATCCAGTCACATTACTCAGTGACATATTTTATTCATTTGTGATTGAACTGGTTTAAATGGTTCAAGGATGAGTACATCCATTTATGTTTTAACTACAGTTCCACATTCATCTGCATAGCTAAATTTATTTATTGTGGCAGAGGTTTAAACTGGAGTGCTGAGCCAGAGGTCCGGGGTGTCATTCAGCGACCCCATTGTGCTCAACGGGCAGCCAACGTGGAACTAGGTGCAATGGGTGAATTGCGTGAGAGCCCCAAATCAGGTTCTGAGCCAGACTCCGGGTCAATCACAAATCACCCGATTCACCCGCACAGCGCAATCTGGATCTCACTCTCACTGGGTGAGATCCGGATCTGCATATCTAAATGAGCATTTTTAAATTCACCCTGCGTCCAGGGCTCAATGGCCTTGCCTGGGAAACTGCGCCAGGGTGCCATTTAGTACTGGTCACACAAACGTGGACCAGGCGTAATGGTACCTAGGGGGGTCTCGCAGGGCATTAAAGATCCCCGGGTGGTCGGGTATAGGCAGGGTGGTGCCCTGCCACTCCTCTGGCACTCGGGCACATTAGCAGTGCCAGACTGGCAGTGCCGTGGTACCCGAGTGCCAGGATGATACTGGCAGGGGCGGGTCCTGGGGGGTGGCTAATTAGCAGGGGTGTGGGGTGGGGCATACAGGGGCCTCACCAAGGTTGGTGGGTGTAAGCAGGAGGGGGGGCAATAAAGCAGGGAGGCTTGAAGCAGGGGTGGAGGGGATAGATCGGGCTGCCAATCAAAATGGTGTCCCAATCTGCGAGCAGCCGTTCCTGCTGGAAATGACTCTAAGTGTGGCCTTGGCAAAGAGAAACTCCCTGGGGCTAATAAAACGACAAAGTGCCGTTAAATAACAAGGTGTCTCTTGACGCTGCAGCCTCAGAGAAACAACCCGCTAAACGCATCCTACAGCGGACTTAGTTTTAAGTCCACTGAATCGCGCCCCTGGAATTGGCGGGGGGGTGTGGTCAATGTAGGGCACTGCAAAAATGAATGTAAAATTGTCTGGCCCCATTTGGTGGTGATGTTTGGGGTGCCGGAGCTGTGGGAGGGGAGGGGGGGGGCTGATGGCCTTCGCCATTCTGAGTTCACGGTGGCAAATTCTACTCGAGTGGAGGTTGGTCGAGCCACCGAGGGTGTCGGCGTGGCTGGGGGATGTAGCAGCATTTGTTAAATTGGTAAAGATTAAGTTCGCCTTTAGGGGCTCAGGTATTAGGGGGTATCTGGGCGCTGTGGACATTGCTCTTATCCGTTTGAAGACTTGTTTGTTGCCAACAGGTAAGGACGGGGGGTATTAGGGAGAAGACAGGGGGGGGGGGGAAATGCCAAACTGCAGGTATTGTGTCACGTTTATTTAATGATTATGTGTTTATGTTTATTATGCTCTGGTCTGAATAAAATATATTTCTTTAATTGTCTGGCTGGGAATTCAGGCATTGATTCTTATCTTGAACATCTGGTGGCCCCTAAAACCATGAGTTTGTTAGCCAGGATGTTTGATCTCATCAAACACACCAGCAACAACAATAGCCTGGGACCCTAAAGAGGTTGGGCGCACAAGTGAGTTCCTGCAACACACCCTCAACCTCATCCTTTTCCTTTGTTTCATTATCAGAAGCCTTAATCAGGTTAATCAGGGATTTGCTGGCCACACAGAAACTATCCACTGGTGGAATCATGATGAAGTTAAGGCGATAAGTGATGAGAAATATATGCAGATGTTTGGGGCCACTACTTTATGATACTCTATGGCTGTATAAATTACCAGGTCAACCCACCAGTGAAACGTACAAAGCCAATTCATCATGATGTTGATTTTTATGCAAATTTTACATATATACAAAACCAAAGACCTCATTTACTGCATATACTGATTAAAAGAGAATCTCCCTGTTATATGTTGTTTGACTGCATTTGATATTCTACTGTCACATTTTCAGAGTTAAAAGCAGATGTTTTGAACATCAACATGGAAAATATATAAAACAAGGAAAATGAGAGCATCATTATAGCAGAAGATGAGATTTCCCATTAAGTAAGTTGTTTTTTTGGTAACATGAGGCATTAAATGACTGCAACAACAAATATCATGAGAAACAGATGGTGCGATCAACATTTCCACTCGAGTAGGCTTGTGAATGGTGCAGCTATATTTCAGAATAAAAAATATCACCCCAAATATTACACAAGCATAGACATATAATCCAGACAGATATATTCTCGTCTGCCAGGCGGATAAATACATTGCATTAATTAACACTTACCAGACATTCCCCAGTAACATCATCACAATAATTAGAATGGCCATAACAAACACAAGGTACACAGATTCCTCCATAGAGGGTGCCATTTACTCGTCTGTATCCAGGTGCACAGGACTGTCAAAAGGAAAATATTTATTATTTAGTGAAGGAACATTTTCACTGGTACAAAATATGCTTCTTGTATTTGAATAGATTTCATATGTGAAGTGTTATATTTTTAATACTGGTATAAACACAATCAATGTGGTGTTTTTTTAACCTTATCCTCTTTCATTTATGATAATACAAGATAGAATTGTAAGACATGAATCTGACTTTTGTGTTGATTAAGGTGAGGAATGACGGTGAGTAAGATCAGGTATATCAATAAATAAATACAGGGCAAAGCTTCCTCTGTGTTACTTTGATGTCAATGGATCAGATTTTTATGATAATCAGCAAAGGAACGTCTGCTGGTTCGAGACAAACACTGGAGGCTTCCAGGGGTTTATTGCTCCCAGTGCCCCAAGCAAACTCCCCATTGGCTAGGGTTTGCATGATCAAGAACTCAGTGGCCAACCTAAACGAATATGCCACCATTGTCAAAGACTTCATCAGTAAATACTTAGAAGGTTGTGTGACAAAGAAGGTAGTACGTACGTTCCCCAACTGGAAACCATGGTTTAATCGGGAGATTTATTCCCTACTGAAGTCCAGGTCTGAGGCGTTCAAGACAGGTGACCCTGACCGATATAAGAAATCTAGGTACGACCTCTGCAAAGCCATCAGAGATGCCACGTGACAATACCAGACTTAGTTGGAGTCACAGACTAATCACATGGACTCTCACAGGTTGTGGCAAGGCTTAAACAACATAATGGGCTACAAGGAAAGGCAGAGTAGAATCTCTGGCAGCAGCGCACCCATCCCCGTTGAACCCAATGCATTCTATGCTCGTTTTGAGCAGGAAATCAACGAACCATTGTCAACTGCCCCAACAGCCTCGGACACACCCACACTTACATCTCCGTCACGGCATCAGAAGTCAGATTTATATTCTAGAAAGTGAACCCACGGAAAGCAATGGTTCCTGACGGAGTCCGTGGTAGTGCGCTCAGATCCTGCATGGACCAACCGGCGAGTGTGTTCGTGGACATCTTCAACCTCTCGCTATTCCGTTCCGAAGTTCCCACCTGCTTCAAGCTGACCACCATCTTACCAGTTGCTGAGCACAAACAGTAAGGCAGTAAGGGTAAACAATGACACCTCCTCCATGATAGTCCTCAACAACCAGGGTACCACAAGGCTACATACTTATCCCCCTACTATACTCGCTATACACATACGACTGCGTGGCAAAATTCAGCTCCAACTCCATCTACAAGTTTGCTGATGCCAAGAAAGAACCAGGCAACATGTCTCAATGACTACTGTCTGGTGGCCTTAACATTTATCATTATGAAGTGCTTTGAGAGGTTGGACATGAGACACATCAATTCCATACTCCCAGAATGCCTTGATCCACTGAAATTCGCATACCGCCACAACCGGTCCACAGCTGACGCTACTCCATGGCCGTACACTCATTCCTGGAGCATCTCGAGAACAATGCCTTCTACGTAAGACTCCTATTCATTGACTACAACTCTGCCATCAACACCAATAATCCCAGCCAAGCTCATATTCAAACTCCAAAACCTAGAACTTGGCTCCTCCCTCTGCAACTGGATCCTCAACTTCCTGACGCATAAGCCACAAACAGTAAGGGTAAACAATGACATCTCCTCCATGAAAGTCCACAACAACCAAGGCACTGCAAGGCTGCATACTTAGCCCCCCACTATACTCATACTATGCACATACTATGTTGAACTATCGACCGTACACATACTGGTGGAGTTTCTTCAGACTGAATGTAACCGCAAAGTTCTCCTTCTCAAGCTGGACCTCATTTCATTCTGCTACAAAAAGGATCCTTGAGGCAACGGAATAGTTCCGACTCTTGCTAGAACTTCCATACTTTCTCAACTGTTCCTTCCTCCCCCCCGCCCCCCTCCACCCCCCCTCAATTCACGGTGACTGGCTAGAATCAAAAACTTTTACTCATCACCAATGTGGTAATGTGGTGGCTCGACACATACACTGGAGCTTCCAGTAGTTAAGAAAGGGATTTATTGATGAAAGGCAAAGGTAGTTAAGTAACAAGCACAGAACACTATCCAACAGGTCTTAACATTTCGGCTCCCTGGTCCACACTGCCCAGGGTCCTGTGCTCAGGGCCCCAAGCAAACTCCCCATTGGCCGGGGTGCACGTGCTCCCATGCTATTAACCCCAACTGGTCATGTGGTCCCCTTAAAGGGGCCTCATTACGACAAAACGGTGAGTTTTTCCAGATGATCTCACTAGAGCTATCTTGTATCCATTATTGAAAGATTTAAAACTTCTATTGCTACATAAACTTGATTACATTTTACAATTCTCACCAATAATACTGTGAAGACAATGTCTGATGATTCAATTTGACTGCAAATATACTACTGTGATGGCTACCATGACCTAACACATGTCAAATGAAATAATAAATTCTTCCATGTGTAGCAACATAGTTAATTGCTTCTCGTGTAATAAAGAAACACAGCCCACTGCAGCTGATTCATGCAGAAAACAAATCACGATTGGTTTTTCTTAGCAAATCAGGAGCTTTGAAAGTCCTGTTAATTTTTTTTCTTTCAATAGCGGAATGAGATATAGCCAAACGCTTGGAGTGAAAGAAAGGTAGCTGCATCAATATGTGACCTGAATAAGGTAAGTTTGTCTATGAAGGTAGAGGCAATAGTAAACCTTTTCTTTGCTTTCTCACACAGGGGTTAACTGTATCATCACAATGTCAAGGCATTTTCTAGAACCATAGTATCTGGCAAAGGATAAATTAAATCAGACATTATTAATCTTATGGAGGTGAAATAACATTCTGTGTCAGAGCTAATACATATACTAAAGGCAGGAATTAAACTTCGAGTGGGATTTGGGCAGATAGGGCAAGTGTCAAAAATGCCCAATATTTGCCACGTCAGGTGTAGATATTAAGCCATGGACCTCATCAATGTGCCTTCCCAAAAGGTTGGAGAATAAGAGTAGCTGTGTGGCTGATCAGAGTGCGCCAACTTACTCAAGCAAGTTCTACTCCTCTTCTGTCATTCCTTTAGTTCAGAACTGATCTATACTTCAGTTCCATTTATCTGCTTTTGATCTAGAGACCTCAGTAGCCTTACCTAGTAAAAATCTCTCCGACTTGAAAAGCTCAATTTTCTCAACATCCACAATCATTTGGAGAAAAATTTCAAGATGACAATCCTGTGTGGAAAAACTGAGCTCTGATGGCAGTACTGAATGGTCTGGCTCTAATTTTAAGATTGTTCTGCTTTGATCTGGATTCCCACAAGAGGAGATAGCTTCTTTTCATCGACTCTCTCAAATCCTTTAGTCAAATAAATAATTCCTCCCCCTTCTAAATCTGAGGGAATACAAATCAAGTTTATTCAACCTGCCCTCAATTGAATTCTTTAAGTCCTGGTACCTCACTGGTGAATCGGGGCAACGTCTCTTCTGAGTCCACTTTAATCTCAGCTTAAAGCTGAGCGCAGTACTCCTGATGAGCTCTGATTAAGACTTTGTTCAATTGAAACACCAGTTCGACAAAATCAAAATACTACTACTGGAAATCTGATATAAAAACAGAAAATGTTGGAAATAACCAGCAGATCAGTCAGCATCGGAGGAGAGAGAAACAGAGTTAACGTTTCCGGCCAATGATGAACCTGAAACATTGGCCAGAATTCTCCGGTCCTTGGGATTCTCTTTTCCTGCTGGCAGAACACATCCGCCCACGGATTTCCCGGTGGGGTGGGGTGGCTTCAATAGGAAATCCCATTGACAAGCAGTGGGAAGATAGAATCTCGCCGCCAGCGAACCGTGCGCCTCCGAGAAGCACGCGGCTGGGAGAACGGCGAATCCAACGTATTAACTTTGTTCCTCCCTCCACAGATGCTGCCAGACTTGCTGAATATTTCCAGCATGTTCTGTTTTTATTCATATCATTATGAAATATGTGCTCCGGTCCCCTGGAGTTACTGGCCAGCTTCGTATGAGACTTGTTATACCTGTTCATGACCCTTTCATAATTTGTGTACCTGGGAAAGAAAAATCCCTGGGAATCAAAATTCTCATGTTCCTCCAGAGAGCCTCGTCATTCGCCATATTCCCCAAAAGTTTCAGTTTGTCTTTCAAGGTTACAAACATGTTTAATTTTCTGTGGCCTCGTGTAACTTCGTTCTGCCATAGATCATAGAATTTACAGTGCAGAAGGAGGCCATTCGGCCCATCGAGTCTGCACCGGCTCTTGGAAAGAGCACCCTACCCAAGGTCCACACCTCCACCCTATCCCCATAACCCAGTAACCCCACCCAACACTAAGGCCAATTTTGGACATTAAGGGCAATTTATCATGGCCAATCCACCTAACCCGCACATCTTTGGACTGTGGGAGGAAACCGGAGCACCCGGAGGAAACCCACGCACACATAGGGAGGATGTGCAGACTCCGCACAGACAGTGACCCAAGCCGGAATCGAACCTGGTACCCTGGAGCTGTGAAGCAATTGTGCTATCCACAATGCTACCGTGCTGCCCATCTATGCAATCTACACAGCCTCCAAGTACAGGGTGGATGAAATTTAATGCGGACAAGTGCAAAGTACAGTTCTAGGCAAGGTAAAATAAGAAACATATGGATTACATGAATGATGTTGAGACAACTCAAAATGAAGCTATAGTAATGCCAGCTTAAAATTAAGTATAGTCTAAGGAGAGTACACTTCTGATCAATGGAGGGCAGCAAAGAAGCAAAAGAACTTCAATTTGTGTAACATCTGCCACATCCACCGGACATCCGAAAGCACACATAGGTAGTACAGCATTGCAAATAATGTCTTGTCATGTGAAGCTGTCATGGCCAGCATTCTATGATTTACTGTTGCGCCTGTGAGTGTCCATACCAAGGAACTGGAAGAACTCAATGTATAACCCCCTTTCGTTAAACTCAAGAATCTGGACCTCATAGGGTCTGTCAACAAATATACTTTGTAACTCAGCAGCAGTATCTCATGGAACCAATTAACATTGTGTCAAACAGAGAATACAGTTTGGGAGCATTCTGGAGACATGCAAGACCCACAGCGAGGCCGCATGAGTTACTGACTGACCTGGAACAATAACAACTTGCATTTAGACAGTTGCTCTTATATCGTAAAATGTCCCAAGACTCTTAGGTGGAGGGAATTATAAGAATTGGCAAGTCATGTTGCAGCTGTATAGAACCTTAGTTAGGCCACACTTGGAGTATAGTGTTCAATTCTGGTC
Source organism: Scyliorhinus torazame (assembly GCF_047496885.1). Lineage (NCBI taxonomy): Eukaryota > Metazoa > Chordata > Chondrichthyes > Carcharhiniformes > Scyliorhinidae > Scyliorhinus > Scyliorhinus torazame. Next base: position 209,642,928 of record NC_092710.1, read on the forward strand.
GCCACACTACCAGAAGGATGTGGAGGCTTTAGGGAGGGTGCAGAAGAGATTTACCAGAATGTTGCCTGGTATGGAGGGCATTAGCTATGAGGAGCGGTTGAATAAACTCGGTTTGTTCTCACTGGAACGAAGGAGGTTGAGGGGAGACCTGATAGAGGTCGACAAAATTATGAGGGGCATAGACAGAGTGGATAGTCAGAGGCTTTTCCCCAGGGTAGAGGGGTCAATTACTAGGGGGCATAGGTTTAAGGTGAGAGGGGCAAGGTTTAGAGTAGATGTACGAGGCAAGTTTTTTACGCAGAGGGTAGTGGGTGCCTGGAACTCGCTACCGGAGGAGGTGGTGGAAGCAGGGACGATAGTGACATTTAAGGGGCATCTTGACAAATACAGGAATAGGATGGGAATAGAGGGATACGGACCCAGGAAGTGTAGAAGATTGTAGTTTAGTCGGGCAGCATGGTCGGCACGGGCTTGGAGGGCCGAAGGGCCTGTTCCTGTGCTGTACATTTCTTTGTTCTTTGTTCTTTGAGAGAATTCCGAACCTAGGGCCTCGGGCAGCTGAAGGCACAGCGCTGAGAGTGGATGTACAAGAGCCCAGAACTGGATAAGTGCAGACATATTGGAGGGTTGTGGGGCCGGAGGAGATCACAAGATAGGGAAGCTTGAGGCCAAGAAAAGATTTGAAAATAAGGATGAAAATTTTAAAATTAAAAAATTGTCAGACCACCAGGTCATAACGGGAGTAAGTAGTGGTGGTGGTGGTGGGGTGGGGGGCTGGAGGGGGGGGGGGGGGGGGGGGGAAGCAGAGGCAACACAGAATTTGGGGATTCTTCTGCACACTGTAGTCAACAAGAATTTGGGCGTGGAGGTAAAAAGGCCTTGAAGGTTTTTTCATCTATTTAATTCATCCTTGCTGATGGATGTTGGACGTTCTGAACTGATTTAGCTGCTTATCATTTTGCCATATTGATGATAAAGGATGAGACTTTGGAGATTTGAGAAATTTACTGACAGCAAAATCTTGACTGTGCACTTGTTACTTACTTCACAAGATGTGCCAGCGTACTCAGGGGGGCAGAGACAAATCTCAACGCTTGTAGCTGTATGTTGGCCTAATGAATTTGGATCAGCCGTCTGGAGTACAACAGAGCTCAACCTGTTCAGGCAAAGACAGAACAAAAATATATCCTCTTCATAAAACATAATTAAATTTAAATCCATTCGAATAATCACAGAAGAGAAGCTCTAATTACATTTCTGCCCAGTGGATTTGTCGTGAGTTAATTGTCATGAAACAGTTCAGAAACTGGGTCTTCCAGCGACTTCTGTTTTAATTAGAAATAGTGGCATTTTCAGAAGTGGCATTTGCTGAGAACATACACTGTTGCTGTCAGTGTAACTGATCCATACCAAGCTTATGGAATCATATGGATGAGACTATTCAGCCTGTTACGCCTTTATTTGTTCTTTGAAAGAGCAATTGTGCTTCGTGCCATCATGGCCTTCCCCTACTTTTCACACCGTAAGTTACTTATCTTCAAATACCTCTCCCAACTCCTCTTTAAAATTGTCTCAAAATGATCCAAATATGTTAAGATCTTTCAAAGCATCACTGCTGTATGAATGCAATATTATTTCATGGAACACTGCAGCTCTATTCTCACAATTTTTATTTTCAGGTGAAAGTAATTAAAATAAATTTAATTTTCAGTTAACAATTCATGCAGAGCACAGACACCAGGGGCGAAATTCTCCTACCCGCCCCGCCACATTTCTGCCCCGACCGGCCGGCGGGCGTCTCCGTAACACCGGCCGGTCAATGGGGTTTCCCATTGTGGGGCAGCCCCACGCCGTCGGGAAACACCCGGGCACCGGCAAAACGGAGACTCCCGCCGGCGGAGAATGACGCCCCAGGTCTAATTGCATAGCGCTTGAAGTGGAAAATCTAATGAAATTTGTCTAACTAATAAAATGAACACCAATTTATATAGCACCTCTCACATCCTCAGGAAATCCAAAAGCGACTCACAACTAATGAATGAAATGGGTAAAATTGGGGAAGTGGGCAGGACAACAGTGAAAAGAATTTTTTAAAAAGAAAATGGGTGAGATTCTCTGTTTGGGAGGCTATGTTCTCCCTCGGGAGGTCAATTGCATGTGATTTGCACTCCCAGACCAGGAAGCGGTTCACTATCCTTCGCCATGCAAGGGATGAGGGAATCCTGTTACCAGGCTGCCATTTTGAGCAGGCGGCCAGTTAGCGAGGTCCCTGGGTTGCAAATTACCCCCCCCCCCCCCGCCCGCATAGTATATCAGCCCCCCACCCCCACAGATTTTCTGGGCCCCCTCACCTTCCCTCAAGTGCGGGGTGTGACCCGACCCAACCCCCCCCCCCAACGACTCCTTAATTAGGAGGGCCTCCCCCACAGAGAACTCCTAAATAGTGAGACCCCCCACAGAGACCCCCTAGGAGTTAATTGCTGTCAATTTCCAGCTGAGCACTTTAAAATCATACAAGCATGAAGAGGATTGGAATGCACTTAACTCTCTTTGAAATGGTTGACGTTTATAAACATTGTGGTGAGAGCACTTCAAAGTTACTCAACCATGAAGGAAGATGAATGAAGCAAGGCTCACAGCTGTGTGTACGTGTGGAGGCTGTCAATCAGCCCAGTAAGGGAAATTATTGAATGGCCTGCAGCTCAAGGATCTGAAAGGTATAAACACAGGCCATTGCTTTCTCTTTCCAGGAATTGACACGTGGCCGTCCTCTGTCTGAGCGAGCAGGTAAGTGCTGCAACACTAATTTTTTCACTGCCTTTGTCTGGACTGCTCTCTAGCTTCCTGCCAGCAACCTCTTTTCTGCGGGGGCTTCCTGACAGAGGTCTCTATTCTGGGGGTCTGTGAGGGATCTCCCTATTTAGGGGGTCTCTGTGGAGGTCTCCCTAATTAGGAGGGTCTCTTTATCTAGGGAGTCTCAGCTGGAATTGTAGGTGTTCTGTTGGGGTGGAGTGGCCATGTCTTGCATTTTGAGGGTGGAGACTGGCCCTCAGATAGACATTCACATAGACAACCTTGGCCAACAGCAAGGTCCACCACATCAGGCCCTCGCTGGGAAATACTTATAGTGATTCCCGGCCATGCAATTCCCGGCACAGATGATGCCCGGCCTGCATCCTCCCGCTGGCCCATGGGTGCAAACCATGACCAGGCCGTCAGCGGGGGGGGGGGGGGGGGGGCAGCGCCAATCCCATTTTTTCCCCCAAAACATGATTCTCCGCTGCATTGGGAACCCCACTACCAGTGGTGGGTTGCGGAGAATTTCACCCAATGTAAAGTCCTGCATATTACATAGAACATAGTACAAAGAGTGCAGAAAGAGGCCAATCAGCTCATCCCGTCAGCACTGACCCACTTCCACCCTATCCCCCTAACCCAATAACCCCTCCTAACCTTTTTGGACACTAAGGGGCAATTTATCATGGCCAATCCGCCTAACCTGCACATCTTTGGGCTGTGGGAGGAAACCGGAGCACCCAGAGGAAACCCACTCAGACACAGGGAGAACGTGCAGACTCCACACAGACAGTGACCCAACGGGGAATCGAACCTGGGATCCTGGCGCTGTGGAGCCACAGTGCTAACTACTATGCTACAATGCTGTCCTTATCAGAGTATTATTAGGTTGAGGGAGTCTCAGGCATGAAGGCAAATTAGGATCATATCATCCTTGTACAACGGTGTCACCTTAATTGGAAAATCAGCAGTCTACAGCAGCCATGCCACTGAAGAAGCTCTCTTGGGCAAGATTGAAAATTAAAAATTTTAAGAGTCATTGAAAAATGACACCCTGAAATGTCGATCCCTACAACACAGCCTCCGGACCCCCAATGCCCCAACTTATCTGTTGGGGCATCCTTGATTCCCCCACTGCATCCCACCTCATAAGGGCAGGGTAATCCTGGGCCTGATCGCAATGCGAGCAAAATGCCACCTTGGTTCTACCAGCCTGGCAGTGCTGACTGGATACTCTGGCAGTGCCAGGGTGGCATCCAGGTAGCACTACCAGAGTGCCAATCTGGCAGTATCAAGGTGCCTGGGTGGCATCAACAGTGCCAGGGTGCCACCCTGCCCAGAGGCCAACCACCTGGGGTCTCCGATCACCTGGGAAACCCACCCCCAGTGCCATTCTGTCTGGTCCCCACCTATGGACATCAGTGCTAAACGGCACCTGGTTGGGGTCTCCTCGGCGAGCTTGGTTAACTCTGGCGGAGACACATCTAACTACACACATAAATGCAAATTTAGGTAGCCCATTATGGGTGGGATCCAGATCGTGATGTCTCACAAGATTCCGTTAGATCTCGTGAGGCATGGCAAGCAGGATAAATCCCACGAGTGGCATCTTGCAAGATTTACCGCCCAGGTCGCAACCTGAGTCGTTAGATCACGCCGAAAACCTCTCACCATCTATTAAAAATCTCCATTTCACTGAAAAGAATAATATATTCTGACATGTTAAAAATGTATTCTGACATGTTAAGAATAAGTTGTAATATTTGCAATTCTATTAATTTGTGAATAAATCCGAATCTATATCAAAGAGACAATTTGTTATTCCAACTTCTTCAACTGGCATACATTCTCAAATGAATGGAACACTAACTGTGCTGATTTCAATTTAAACCAGAGTGCCAGCCAATCAATGTAAGTGTGTAGGTGGTTAGATCATTTTCATGTAAAGATGTTTTTCTGTGTCAAAACCAGGATGAAATGGAATGGAACCTTGGGCAAAATTCTCCGGTATCGGCACGATGTCCGTCGACCGGCGCCAGAAACGGCGCAAATCAGTCGGGCATCACACCGCCCCAAAGGTGCAGAATCCTCCGCATCTTGGGGGGCCGAGCCCTAACGTTGAGGGGCTAGGCCCGCGCCGGACTGATTTCCGCCCCGCCAGCTGGCACGGAAATGGCATTGCCGGGCGGCACATGCGCAGGAGCGTTAGCGGCCGCTCACGGCATCCCCGCACATGCGCTGTGGAGGGAGTCTCTTCCGCATCCGCCATGGTGGAGACCGTGGCGAAGGCGGAAGGAAAAGAGTGCCCCACGGCACAGGCCCGCCTGCGGATCGGTGGGCCCCGATCGCGGGCCAGGCCACCGTGGGGGCACCCCCCGGGGCCAGATCGCTCCGCGCCCCCCCAGGACCCCGGAGCCCGCCTGCGCCGCCTTGTCCTGCCGGTAAGGTAGGTGGTTTAATCCACGCCGGCGGGACAGGCATTCTAGCAGCGGGACTACGGCGGGGGAGGGCCCGCCAACCGGCGCGCGCGATTCCCGCCCCCTCCGAATCTCCGTGCCGCAGAATTCTGCAACCTGCGGGGGCGGGATTCACACCAGCCCCCGGCGATTCTCCGACCCGGCGGGGGGTCGGAGAATCTCGCCCCAGTTCTTTAAAAATTCAATCAAACCTATTTAAATCGCAGTAACAAAATATGACAGCACAAGCTGACATGATATTCTGTAACATTTTTCATTGCATTATAGTGCTTTCCCCTTTGGAAAAGCACTGAAATGCATGTGAAGATATGTACAAATCTGGTAAATGTAAGGGTCAACTTACTTTTCATGGATAGATCTCCATGATGAATCACTGCATTAAAAACGCATATGTATCACAATGAAGCACTTAACACTGATATTTGAAAGCTTGAAAACACTTTCTACCTACCTTTAAGGATGTCCCTGGCTCATCATCAGCCGTTCCATTTTCTTCACAAACTATCAAACCTGCTGTGCTTTCGATGGACTTTTAAAACCCCAAAGCACAATGTTAATAGGGTGTGCAGGAAGAAATCCAATTTTCAGTCCATTTTTAAAATGGAGAACCTGACCTCAGTGAGGGTGTGTGTATGCTAGGCATTCCTGATTTTCAAAAAAGCCAGAGGAAAATAGCACGGGACCGAGAATGCAGAGGAAAACCGGATTTCCTCCAAAGAAAAACCCAAGTGCAGCCATTTCTGCACTGAAACACACCTTTCTGCACCCAGATGAAAATTCAGTACCAGCTATCGAAAATATTTTTATGCAGCATTTTTAGTTCCTGCAACATTGTCAAGGCAAAAGATTTCCTGTGGAATTTCTAAGTTTGCAATCAAGTGTGTTGAAGTAATTGACCCCTTGACAAGATTTGTTCATGAATCGATTGTCTATTTTGTTAGCAAAATGGAAACTTTAAAGTCAGAGCTGTAGTCATCTGTACATCTGTACATACATCTGCACATACACCAGGGACTGCAGACAGATGTAACAGCCACAGCATCACTAGAGGGCATCAGAGACGGATATAAAGGGTCCAGCCCAAGGTAGGCTCCGCCTCTTTCAGAAGCACAGGGCTAGTGAGCAGCAGAACACAGAGACAGCTCAGCATAGGCAGCTTACCTTAGCTTCACTGGTCATACCTCTTGACTGTATTATATCTAGTTAAGCTCTGGAAACAGAACAAACCCATTGAATGAAGTATTTGTGTTAACTGGAAATCTACAATCTTTATTCAGATGTAGAGAATAACATATGATACCAGGAGTGATTTCAGAAAGCGAGCTAGACACCAGCAAGAGAAGAAAAACTTAAACCGGATATTCGACTGTGTGGAAGACTTCGCAGCAAATGGATCCTCGACGACTAACTGATCCGATGGAACTTGTTGGAACTCCATGGCAGCTGGAAACAGTTGGTAATTTAAGTTATAACTGGGAAATGTTTGAACAGCTGTTCAAAATATTTATTACAGCTAATGATTTAAGCACTGCCTCTGACGCAACAAAAATAGCCTTACTACTCTCAACAGGAGGGCATGAAGCTAGAGAAATCTATAATTGCTTTAATTACTTAGAAGGTGAGGACAACACCAAATTAGAAGTTATACTCAAAAAATTTGATGAACACTGTAAGAGTCACTCTGGTGAGATGCTGGAAAGATTTAACTCTTGTCAGAGAAACGGAGGGCCCATCTCTGATTTTATTACAAATCTCAAGCTAATTCCACAAGGCTGTGATTATGCTAATTTCAGAGACACTGTGATAATGCATCAATTAATTTCTGGACTATCTGATAAAGATTTGAGGGAAGAACTTTCACAAAATAGAAATCGCTATACAAAAATGCCTTGCTTATGAACAAAAACAAAATCAATACTTTGTGTCTCTACCAACACAGAATCATCATTTAGAAAACAAAATTGGTAAAAATGACGCGAACATTCACCACGAGGCAGTGGCAGGATTGAATCGGAGGAAGAAGGAGGTTCTGAGCGGCAGCCATCTTGAGAAATGAGCCGCACATGCGCAGTTGCGAAAAGAGCGCACAGTACAGGAAACTCGGAGTGCGCATGGACAATCGAATCCTACGCATGATGTCACGAGCGTCATGACGTCAGAGGACCAAGACCACGCCCACTTAAAAGGGAAATGCACGAAAATGAACAAAAAGAAATTTAAAGCTGCAAAACCCAATTTTCTTGCCTCAAAAGACAGAACAATGTCCGAACTTACACCAGCAGTTGAAAATAACTTTCACAACACCCTGGAACAAGCAGTTAGCACCGCCCTAGAAGATGATATGGTCCTTTCCTTTTAGACTACGACTCAGACGAAGATTTCATCTTGGGAGATGGCTACTCCAGTACCAAATCCGAATTGCAACTAGAGGTGTTGTACCGTGAAGACCCCGACGATGAGTTCTTCAGATTGGGAAATCTTCAGCCCAGCATATATGACATCCCGACTCATGAGTGCAGGATTATGCTGCGGCCTGACGCCAAGAAACAGAGAGTGGTCCACGCACCATGAAGGGTCCCAGCCTCCACACAAGAAGATGATTTGTTCATTGAACATGAAGAGAACGATCACAACTCCGAAACAAAAAGCGATGATTTGTCTATCGAACAATACACACAATACTACTCAGACATGGCTGAGTTATTCGGAGATCCTGATCACAGCATCAGCAACACGGTTGAAAAGCTCAATACGACTCTTCTCATGGTAGATGAATCCAATACCATGGTGCCATGGCAGATCATCGATACATGGGATGACAGCAATACCCAAGACGAAAACAGCGCCACACAGAGAGCACAGAATGACTCCGTTGAGAGAGCACAGATCAACTCTACAGTGAGAACACTGCACGACTCCACAAAGAGAGCGATGACAGACTCTACAGAGAGAACGATGAAGGACTCCACAGAGAGAGCGAAGACAAACTCCACAGAGAGAGCGATGAAGGACTCCACAGAGAGAGCAACACAAGCCTCCACAAAGAGAGTGACGCAAGCCTCCAGACAGCTCGGTGACAGACTCAAAAATGGAAGCAAGCAAACACTCCATAGCGAACGCCATGCATGTACAAGACCATGAAGATCTATCAAGCTTATTTGAGCCACCAGAAGAAGACACTGAATGTCTACCCACTGTATGTGAGACAAGTGATGAAGAAATCACAATTCCCATTCAGGATGTGCAGAATCACAGCGAGACTGACATATCTCAGCTCATCTGCACAGAAGCACTCAATAATCAGACGACGGCCACCCATGAGTCCAGAGAGACCATGTTAATTGAAATCTTGAAGATTTTGACTCCAGAAGAGGAGCACCAAGAGTCCAGAGAGACCACATCAATAGAAATCCTGAAGATTTTGACTCCAGAAGAGGAGCACCAAGAGTCCAGAGAGACCACATCAATAGAAATCCTGAAGATTTTGACTCCAGAATAGGAGCACCAAGAGTCCAGAGAGACCACGTCAATAGAAATCCTGAAGATTTTGACTCCAGAAAAGCACCACAAGCCACAACAAAATGAAATCGTGAAGATGCTGACTCCAGGGGCGTCATTCTCCGACCCCCCGCCGGGTCGGAGAATGGCCGTTGGCCGCCGTGAATCCCGCCCCCGCCCCCGCCGAAGTCTCCGGTACCGGAGATTGGGCGGGGGCGGGAATCGGGCCGCGCCGGTTGGCGGGACCCCCCGCTCAATTCTCCGGCCCGGATGGGCCGAAGTCCCGCCCAGAAATTGCCTGTCCCGCCGGCGTAAATCAAAGCTGGTATTTACCGGCGGGACCAGGCGGCGTGGGTGGGCTCCGGGGTCCTGGGGGGGGGGGGGGGCGCGGGGCGATCTGACCCCGGGGGGTGCCCCCCAAGGTGGCCTGGCCTGCGATCGGGGCCCACCGATCCGCGGGCGGGCCTGTGCCGTGGGGGCACTCTTTCCCTTCCGCCTCCGCCACGGTCTCCACCAGGGCGGAGGAGGAAGTGACTCTCCCCACCGCGCATGTGCGGGAAACTGTCATTGGCCGCTTACGCTCCCGCGCATGCGCCGCATTTCCGCGCCAGCTGGCGGGGCAACAAACGCCATTTCCGGCAGCTGGTGGGGCAACAAACGCCATTTCCGCCAGCTGGCGGGGCGGAAATCCCTCCGGCGTCGGCCTAGCCCCTCAATGTTGGGGCTCGGCCCCCAAAGATGTGGAGCATTCCGCACCTTTGGGCCGGTGCGATGCCCGTCTGTTTGGCGCCAGTCGGCGGACATCGTGCCGTTGGGGGAGAATTTCGCCCCAGAAAAGGAGCACAAAGAGATCAGAGATGATTCAAATGAACCTGAAATGACTCCAAAAGAGGAGCACCAAGAACTCAATGATGATTCAAGTGTACCAGAAGTGACTCTAGAAGAGGAGTACCAAGTAAGCAAAGAAGAGGAATCAAATCCACCACAAATGACTGATGTCACCAACATCAATGCAACATCAGATCATTCTCACAATTCTCAAGAAGAAACGCTCAATGTAGCAGATACCACAAAGGACACCGACGCCAATAACTGTGACAATGACTCAAATCATCCACATGGCACACTCATTGAGCGCAACAAGAACAACAAAAACCGCAAGAAGCACAGCAGAAACAAGAACAACAAAACCAACATCAGCGCAACAAGAACGACAAAAGCAACAAGAAGCATCTCAGAAACAACAAGCGGGACAAGAAAAAGAAGAAGAATAAAAGCGAAAACAACGAAAACAGAATCAACAAGCGCGACAAACAGAACAAGAACGACAACAACAAGAACGCCAACAAAAACAACAAAGACAGAAACGACAGAAAGAACAACAATGAAACAACGACCTGTACAACATGGTACAACTCTGCACGTAAAGGACAATGCCACAGCACACTGCGAAACAATGACAAGACTACAAACATGCCATGGCATGATAAAGAATCTCACGAATTCACATCTGCTCCAGAACAAATAAGCAAAACAGCTTTCACGAACAATGACATACAGAATCAATACCACAAACACAGGAAAGAGTCGAGGTCAGACAACGGTGCGACACAGAATCGCTACCCGCAATCAAATGGAACAGGGGAAAAAGGTGTCCACATAATTAAACGACTCGTCAGCAAAGCAGCCGAGTCACGTTCCGACATCAACCCAGCTCTGTTATCATACCGAGCAACCCCATTGAGCTCAGGGCGAAATTCTCCGGAAACGGCGCGATGTCCGCCGACTGGCGCTCCGCATCTTTGGGGGCCGAGCCCCAACCTTGAGGGGCGAGGTCGGCGCCGGATGAATTTCCGCCCCGCCAGCTGGCAGAAAAGGCCTTTGGTGCCCCGCCAGCTGGCGCGGAAATGACATCTCCGGGCGGCGCATGTGCGGGAACGTCAGCGGCCGCTGACAGCATTCCCGCGCATGTGCAGTGGAGGGAGTCTCTTCCACCTCCGCCATGGTGGAGACCGTGGCGGAGGCGGAAGGGAAAGAATGCCCCCAAGGCACAGCCCCGCCCGCGGATCGGTGAGCCCCGATCGCGGGACAGGCCACCGTGGGGGCACTCCCCGGGGCCAGATTGCCCCGCGCCCACCCCCAGGACCCCGGAGCCCGCCCGCGCCACCTTGTCCCGCCGGTAGGGTAGGTGGATTAATTTACGCCGGCGGGACAGGCATTTTAGCTGCGGGACTTCGGCCCATCCGGGCCGGAGAATCAAGCGGGGGGGGCCCGCCAACCGGCGCGGCGCGATTCCCGCCCCCGCCGAATCTCTGGTGCCAGAGACTTCGGCAAACGGTGGGGGCGGGATTCACGCCAGCCCCCGGCAATTCTCCGACCCGGCGGGGGATCGGAGAATCTCGCCCATGGACTGTCGCCAGCGGCAATGCTCTTTGGCCCAGAGACATCCGGACAACCCTACCGGCAAAGCAATTCCGAGACCCCGGCAACACACCGGTTCTCGATGACAGGCGGGCACTATGCTCCAAACAAAACTATACTACGATCAACATGCGATCCCACTCAAGCCACTGACAATAGGTGACACCATCAGAATCAGGGACCCAGAAGGCGGATGGTCTGAGTCAGCCACGGTGATCAGGCAGGAGGCACGGCGGTCCTACATTGTCAAATTGTCTGCGGGAGTACTTTTTCGCCGTAACCGCCGGGATCTATTAGAGATTCGACCTACAATGCCAGTATTTCCCACACTGCACATGACCGAGTCCATTTGTCCACAGGACATTCCTCGCCACACTACGCCTGACAGTACTCTTGATGACATCAAACCATTATCCCTACTACCACCGTTAAGACGCTCCAGCAGAAACCATAAGGCACCCGACCGGCTAGATTTGTAACGACACTTCAACACACGCTCAAGACGAATATGGACATTTATCACGATGGACTCACAACACAGTTAATTGTTTCTGTGTCACTTTTATCATTTTCACAGTGTGCAGATTTGCATATTCTCACCATTTGTCATGTACAGTTTTCTTGAGGCCAGTCTAGAAAACATGTCCAATAAAAGGGGGGGGGATGTAGTGATCTGTACATCTGTACATACATCTGCACATACACCAGGGACTGCAGACAGATGCAACAGCCACAGCATCACTTGAGGGCATCAGAGACGGGTATAAAGGGTCCAGCCCAAAGTAGGATCCACAGGGCTAGTGAGCAGCAGCACACAGAGACAGCTCAGCATAGGCAGTTTACCTTAGCTTCACTGGTCATACCTCTTGACTATTATATCTAGTTAAGCTCTGGAAACAGAACAAACTCATTGAATAAAGTATTTGTGTTAACTGGAAGTTTACAATCTTTATTCAGACTTAGAGAATAACATAAGAGCTGCCTCCCTTTGGTGGTGTCAGTTACAGAGAACGTTCATGCATCCTGGAGCAGTTTCGCTGTCAATTGTAGGAATGGAGGCGCATTACTTTGAACCAGCCTGAGGGTTGTTTTTAAACTATGAACACAGGAATCCACACTACATCTGGGAAAACCGTATTACAGCCTGTAGCATAATGACTTCACAACTGTCCACTGTGAACACCCAACCCCCATTGTTTATAATGGAGGCACTTTGGGACACTCCCTGCATTTGACATCATCAGGTTGAGGTTAGTTTGTATCGGGGAAGACCCTAATTTGAGATTCATCGTTTCAACAGGCAAATTACAGAAACATCTGAAATACATACTTGTTTATGAAAAGCAGTAAGAGTTTAATTAACAAACTCTCTCTAGACTTTCTCTTTCTTTTTAAATAAATCACCAACTCTGAAATGCATGACTAAGAGTGTACCAGCACAGCATGGTTAGTTATTTACTTCAGTCAAGTTTCTTCAATGTAACTCAAAAATAATGGCAAATTAACTGTCGCACATTTCACAGCACTCCTCCTTGTGGCACAAGCAAATCATATATGACTTCTTCATAAGTGGATTCATCAGTGGAAAATGTGATTCTTTCAGCCAATAACTGTAGAAAATTAATATTGTGCTTCTATTTGTAATGGGCAAGTAAAAAAATCAAAAACAAAGCAACTCATCTGTCATTTCAATTTTGGTAAACTATCTCCTGAAAGTTTGCAAATGAATAATAGGAAACGGTATGATGGGCTGTCCGTTATGGATGTTATTGGGTTCAGCATATCACAATCCATACATATGCTTACAACCACACAAGGAGCGGAGTTGAAGAAAATTATGCTATTTTCTTTTCGTACACGAGACCAGTAGCTTGTCACAGGGAGAATCCCCTCTTACCTGTATTCTGCAGGATATTTAAGGGTGAGATTTTCCAGCCCTGCCTGTTGCCAGGATCGTCTGATTGCCCCAAAAGACAGTGATCTTTTGGCTGGACCACTGCAAGTCCTCCAACAGGGCTGGAAAATGCCAGCCCAAATATAGAGCAAACAGCAATGGTTAACTAAACAATTCTCATTGGTAGTCAATCTTCGCTCTTTCTATATCCATGCCAGCATAAAATTCAATTATTAAATGTTTCAGTTAATAGACCCAAGTACAACAAGGTGGCTGAGGTCTTGAATTTCAATAAACATATTTTATTTTCTGTAAATGCAAAGAAAATCTACTACAATAATTTTTACCTATAGATGGCAGTCTGGTCGTAGCTATAGGTGGCCCTTATTAAAAGACGTGTCATGTTTGCCAAAACAGTCATGAAGTCCTTCCTGCTTACGGGTGACAGTGTGGGATGTATCACAAAGTTCTCTGGTCGTAAAACTATCATTTTGGTTTGCTTTGACAATGGATCAAGCTCAATTCCTTCAACACCATTAGTTATGAGGATGCCATTACCCTAACAAACAAAGAGAAAGACAAGAGTTAGCATATCACAAAATCTGCCAGAAAATGTTGCCCTAATCCAATTCTTTGCTTGAAATATTTTTGCTATTGACCTGAAAGGTATATATTATGCCTGGCTTGGTAATCCAGCAAAACCTCCCTTGATAACAGAACACCAACTCGTATTTATCGAGCAACTTTAATCCAGAAAAATGTCCCATGATGCTTCACCAACAAGTGACTATTTAGAAGGTAGTTCATCATAGTGTGTGTTTTCAGGAGGCGTTAAAGGGGAGGAGGTGGAAATTAAGAGGTGGAGGGGCTTGGGTGGGAATTCCATGGTGTGAAGCTGAGAAGGGACAGTCTGAAGGGAAGGGTGGATATTGTCATGTGAGTATCTCTTTAAGAAAGGTTTAGTCTCTCATCAAGTGATTTGTAGCACATTGGGCTGCGGCTGTCAGGCGTCAGGTGAGAGGGTTTTTTTAAGGTTTCAGTTGCAATTTGACTGCTATGGACTGTAGAAGGAGAAATAAACGTTTTTCCCTGTTTTCATTTTAAAAGCTATTCCAGTAAAAAGCCCATTGGTTCTGGCTAACGGCCTTGGTAACTTTAAAGATATAGTTGATTTCCAGAAGGAGTCCGAATCTGCTGGCCAGTCCCATTCAAGTGAGAATACAGTGTGCTGGGCCGCACCCTTGCAAAGGGGCTTTGGTTTATGTGTTATACATAGATTACTGTAGCTGTGTCTTTTATGTTTGTAATTGATAAAAATTCTTGCTGTGTTTATATGTTAACTACATTCTTAGAATAAACCCAGTTTTGATTAAAATGTCTAGGAAGTCTGATGAATCACATCTGCAGTGAAGGCTTTTGTGCTCATCCTAGCCAAATTCAACAGAAAGGTTGTAGGTCAGGTGAACTTCATAATACACTTTGGAGATTCTAAGCCCTGGCCCATAACAAAATACAAAAGATCAGAGTCAGAGAAACAGAACTCTGGATGGAGGGCTGGAGGTTGCCAAGATATACTGTAGCATGGTCATAGCGGTTCAAATATGAGGATCATAGAAGTTCATAGAAACCCTGCAGTGCCATTTGGCCCATCGTGTCCGAAACGACTTTCTGTCCCCACAACTCCACCTAACCATTGGACACTAAGGCAATTTAGCATGACCACTCCACCTAACCTCCACAGCTTTGGACTGTGGGAGGAAACTGGCGCATCCAGAGAAAACCAACACAAACACAGGGAGAACGTGCAAACTTCACACAGGGCTGGAATTGAACCTGAGTCCCTGGCGCTGTGAGGCAGCAGTGCTAAAATGGGAATGTTAAATCTGAGATGCTGAGGGACCAGGAGATAATGCAGGTCAGCAAGGAGTGTGTACAAGCTAGGATAAAGACAACATAGTTTGAGGTGGGTTGTGTCATAATATCCACTCATGTATATAATGAGATACAGACAGACAGTGACTGACACACAGAATAACCAATAAGCACACAGGACATAAAACAACCAATCACCAGACAGGACACTGCAGAGGACACCACCATTATAAAACACACGAGGCATCAAGACTCTGCCTCTTCTCATTGGATACAGCTACAGAGATAGTCAGGGTGCACAGTGCAGTGAGCACCGTCTCCATATGGCAGAGAGCCAGTCTGGTCAAGCCAGACAGAGGTTATCAGTTTAGATTAATAGAGTGTTAACCCACAGCAGATTATGTACAGCAATCGGCAGGTTCAATAAAACAGTGTTGGACCATCTCCTGTGTCGGAAGCCTGTTTCTCGTCTTACTGCATCCAGTTGCAGTCAGTGTTAAACCAACTCATATAACACATCATGGTACCAGGAAACTATTAATTCTAACGTACCTACCTCGAGTGAATCTGGATATACAATGGGAAGTTGAACCCACATTGTCCACACTCAGCTTATCCATCCTGGTTGAGCTGCTTTCCCAAAGCCTGGCAATCATGCAACCCCATCATCCTTCTGGACAAATTTTCCTGCAATCTGCTCTGATTCCACTCTGAGACTCCGACTATCATGCCATCTGACATCTATTGCATTCAAGGCAAGACTTTGAATTTACTAATTTATTCTGAACCAACAATATATTGGAGTAAACATTCAGTTCTGTCTGGTTGAGCAGTGGGAACTAATTTTATAAAATTCATTCTTGGGTGTAAATATTGTTGATAAAGTCAGCATTATTTCCATCCTCAGTTGGCCTGAGAAGGTAGGGTGAAGAGCACCAACTACGCTGCCTAAAAGGCCTTGATCAAAATCCCAGTTTTATTTCAATGACCAGCTTTATATGTAAAGATGGCACACCACATTCTACATGCAGGAGTTTTATTTTCAAATACTTCTTAAAATATCTACTCTCTTATGATTCCAGTTTGCTGCTGCTTGCATTCAGTTCAGTTTCTGTTTCTCTGAATACATCCACAGGCTTGATTAATGTTACACAGAACAGTGGAGAGGCAACAGACACACATAATCAAAAACAAACAATTGAACAAACATCCTTTCCCCCTTGTAAACTAAACGAGGGAGTTCTTGTGGCACAGTGTGTTGTGCCCCAGAAGGGGCAGACTCCAGACCAAGGATGTTGTGTTTTTAATGTGGCCAAAAAGAGTGCGCATCGACTTGTAAATCATTCCAACATATACCATTTGCAGACAGTAAGCGTGGGATTCTCCGGTCGAGCCCACACGGCGACTGGGAATTCCTGCCCGAAGTCCTGCCCTTTACATGGTCCGCATTCCGCCCGTGGCGATCTTGCAGCAGGCGGGGTGGGAGAATCCAGCCCCTAAGAATGGGAGCGATTCCTGATCAACCAAGTGATGGAAAGAAATTGAAGTCTCTACCCATAACTCTAGGTTACTAACATGCATGTAAAAGTGAACGTTGCCACAATGATTTGGATTCCTTGGGGTGCAGATTGGCTCAGTTGGCTGGGTGGCTAGTGTGCATTAGATTGGTGTCAACAGCATGGGTTCAATCCCTGTTCCAATTGGGGTGGATTGCTCCACACATCTACAGTGGAGATCGTGGCGCTCTGGTTCAGATCTGCCTTTTGGGCAGCCAAATCAAGGAGCTGAAACTAAAGGACCTTATTTTAAATCAAAGCATCAAAAGCAACAAACATACATTGAGTCATTTCTTAAAGAGTTCAGCGTGTCTGTTTTCTCCAGGTACAAAAAGTAGTCTTTGAGATACAAAGGTTCCTGATGACATCACTGAGATCTATGATCTATGAATTGTTGTTCTGTGTCATCAGCTCGATGAGACAGATGATCAACATCGCAGTCGCAAAGGAAATGTCAAACTCTCATGCTCTATTTGCTTTCAAGTTCACGTCCCACTTTGTGTTGGCACCCAACAAATAAAAGTTGATTGTTGCTGGCAGATCTGCTTTTCCGATGTCTTCTGTTCTTGATTGAAATAAATGTTGGTACTAAGCAATTCCTTATTTTGCATTGGCCTTGAGAGAGATGATACGAGTTTGTTGTCACAATTTGGCCTTTGGATGCGAACCCAATCTCCAACTTTAAATTGTGATTCCTTTTGCTCGTTTGCTTGTCAAAGTACACTTTTACTTGACCTTGTGCTTTGCGATTTCTTCTGAATTCGGACTGACACTTTCATTGGATAATGGTTAGGACTCCAGAATGGTTGGCACCGTCACTATGCAAAAGTCACTTCCAACCATAGGTCCTGCCAGTGTCAGGATCAATATGCGCAAAGTATGAATGGATAGTTCAGAGATATTCGCTTCTAAAATACTAATGCTCAGACTGTCCTTTATCGCACTGCTGAATTATTCAATACCACCATTCAATTGTGGATTGTATTGCGATGTCAAATGATGGTGAATTCTGCAGTTTGCAAGAACTCCGTGAACTGACTAAAAACAAACAGTGGTCCATTGTCTGTTGTGATATTCTCTGGCAAACTCCATTTAGTAAACAACTTGTCTGGAATGTCAATGAATGAAATGGTGGTAATGGAATTTGTTGTAACGATTTTTGTTTTTCAAAATATTTTTATTCAAGGATTTGTACACATATACACAAAAATATCCAAGGACCAAAGCATCAACCAGACCAAAAACCACGGGCTGGATTCTCCGCCCCGCCGCGCTATATTTCTGCCCCGACCCACCGGCGGGATTCTCCATTACGCCGGCCGGTCAGTGGGGTTTCCTATTGTGGGTCAGCCCCAAGCCGTCGGGAAAGCCCCGGGCGCCGGCAAAACGGAGCATCCCGCCGGCGGAGAAACCCGCCCCATAAATCTCCGACCCCCGATACCAACACCCCACCATGTCCTGCCTTCCCAATTTCTACCCCCTTATTCCTCCCCCCCAAACCCCCCCCCCCCTCCCCCTGCCTGCTAACCTCTCAACCCTCCTTGAAGAAATTAATGAACGGTTTCCACCTCTGGGTGACGCCTCTGCTGACACCCACAAAGCGAACTTGACCCTCTCCAACCACAAGAATTCTGCTTGGTCTCTCACCCATACCCCTACTTTTGGTGGCTCCGAATCCCGCCAACATAGCAAAATCCGTCTCCGGGCGATCAGGGAAGTAAAGGTCAATGCATCGGCTACCTCTCCCTTCCTGGAGTCCCGGATCTTCTGACACACCGAATGATGCCACCTCCAGATTCAGGGCCACCCCACACCCAGACGCTTGGACATAACAACAGAGAACCCCTGCCAGAACTCTTCAGTTTTGGACATGCCCAAACATGTGGACGTGATTCATGCAACCCCCCCCCCCCCCCCCCCGCCCCCCCTGCATACCGCCCACACCTGTCTTCCAGCTCCGCAAAGAACCGTCTCATCCTTATCATTGTCATGTGAGCTCTATACATCACCTTAAACTGCATGAGGCTCAACCTCGCACACGACGAGGGTGCATTCACCCTCCTCAAGGCCTCTAACCATGTCTCGGCCCGCACTACCCCTCCCAGCTCCTCTTCCCATTTGCGCTTAACCTCCTCCATTGCGGGGCCTCTCTCTCCATCAATTCCTTGTAAATATCCGACAGCCTCCCCTCCCTTAGATTGTCCTCCGATAACAACTTGTCCTGCAACACCAGAGGTGACAGCTCCAGAAAGAACGGCACATCACTCTTACGGAATCTCTCACCTGCAGTTCTCCACGGGCAACTCATACAACTCTTCCAACTCCTCCAGCCCCATGAACTTGCACTCTAAGAACAAATCCCTAAAGTACTCTATCCCCACCTGTCACCAGCCCCAGAAACTTGCATCCAGTCCCGCCGGCACAAATTATGGTTGTCTCATCTCGGCACAATGACATGCCCTCCTGCCCAAAATGCTGCCAACACTGGCTCCATACCCAAAGCACCGTAGAGCTTGCCAACGGCTCTAAGACCAAGGCGAACAGCAACGGGTGGGCACCCCTGGTTCATCCCACAATGTAACCCGAAGTACCACAACCCATCTGGATCATCCGAACTCTCACCACCGGTTGGTCTGTACAACAGCCAAACTCAATCCACAAACCCGTGCTCGAACCTGAACCACCCCAGCAAATAAGCCCACTCCATCCGATCAAAGACCTTCTCCACGTCTATTGCCATCACGTTCTCCCTGTGTCTGCATCGGTTTCCTCCAGGTGCACTGGTTTCCTCCCACAAGTCCAGAAAGACGTGCTGTTAGGTAATTTGGACATTCTGAATTCTCCCTCTGTGTACCCGAAAAGGTGCTGGAATGTGGCGACTAGGGGCTTTTCCCAGTAACTTCATTGCAGTGTTAATGTAAGCCTACATCAGACAACAATAGATTATTATTATGATTATTATTTCTACCTCCTGCCCCTCAGAGGGCATCATAATTACATTAAGCAGCCTGTGCACATTTGTCGACAACTGCCTTCTCTTCACAAATCCCGTCTGGTCCTCCCCTATCATCCTCGGCACACAGTCCTCAATTCGTGATGCCAGAACATAAAGTCTCGTTATACGCGGATGACCTGTTGTTCTACATAGTGGAACATAAAGTCTCGTTATACGCGGATGACCTGTTGTTCTACATAGTGAACCCAATGGCGGGGATGGACGGCATCATGGAAATCCTGAGGGAATTTGGCCGGTTTTCAGGATATAAATTGAACATGGCTAACTAAAAGCGAGTTGTTCGTAATTCAGGCGAGGGGGCAGGAGAGTAGGCTGATGGGATTACCGTTCAGGCTGGTAGGAGAAAGCTTTAGATACTTGAGGATACAGGCGGCACGGGACTGGGGCAGGTTGCATAAACTCAACTTGTCCCGATTGGTGGAACGAGTGAGGGAGGAGGTTCGGAGCTGTGATGCGCTCCCGCTGTCACTAGCGGGGAGGGTGAGACTGTTAAGATGACGATTCTCCCGAGATTCTTCTTCATATTTCAGTGTCTCCCCATTTTCATCCCGAGGTCCTTCTTTAAGAGGCTGAATAAAATTATCCTGGGATTTGTCTGGGTGGGGAAGTCCCCGCGGATGAGGAAGGTGATGCTCAAAAGGAGCAGAGGGGAGTGGGGGCTGGTGTTGCCGAACTTTAGCAACTACTACTGGGCGGCCAACATAGCGATGATAAGGAAATGGATGGTGGGCACAGGGTCGGTCCGGGAGCGGATGGAGGCTGCTTCGTGCAGGCGCACCAGAATGGCAGCCCTGGTAACAGCGCCTCTGCCGCTCCTGCTGGCGCGGTACTCCACCAGCTCGATAGTGGTGGCGGCTTTGCGTATCTGGGGCCAGTGGAGGAGGCATAAAGGGGAAGTGAGAGCATTGGTGTGGACCCCAATCTGCGGCAATCACTGATTTGCCCTGGGGAAGATGGACAGTGGGTATCGACTGTGGCGGAGGGCGGGGATTGTGAGGGTGGGTGATCTGTTCCTCGAAGGGAGCTTTCCGAGCATAAGGAGGAGAAGTTCGGGCTGGAGGAAGGGAATGACTTTAGATACTTACAGGTGTGGGATTTTGTGCGCAGACTGGTGCCGTCCTTCCCACACCTCCCGCCAAAGGGGAGGCAGGACAGGGTAGTTTCTAGGGGAGAGGTAGGTGAGGGTAGAGTCTCAGATATTAACAAAGAACTAATGGGAGCAGAGGATACACAGACTGATGACCTGAAGCTTAAGTGGGAAGAGGAACTTGGGGGGGGGGGGGAAGAGATGGAGGACGGTATTTGGGCAGAAGCTCTAGGTAGAGTAAACACGACCGCAACATACGCCAGGCTCAGTCTGAACCAGTTTAAGGTCGTGCACCAGCCCACATGACGGTGGCCCGGATGAGTAAATTTTTCGGGCTGGAGGACAGGTGCGCCAGATGTGCCGGTGGGCCAGCTAATCACGTGCACATGTTCTGGTCGTGCCCTAGACTCAGGGGGTACTGGCAGGGATTTCCGGACATCATGTCCCGGGTTTTGAAAACTGGGGTGGTAATGAGTCCTGAGGTGGCAATCTTTGGGGTGTCGGAGGACCCGGGAGTCCAGGAGGAGAAGGAGGCCGACGTCTTGACCTTTGCTTCCCTGGTAGCCTGGCGACGAATACTGTTGGCATGGAGGGACTCAAAGCCCCCGAAGACCAAAGCATGGCTATCGGACATAGCGAGCTTTTTCGGTCTAGAAAAGGTTAAGTTCGCCTTGAGAAGTTCATTATCGGGGTTCGTCCGGAGGTGGCAGCCATTCATTGACTTCTTCGTGGACAATTAATCGTCAGCAGGGGGCGGGGGGGGCTAGGGTAGTGTAGGGTAGGGGGTGGTTTAGGCAGATCCTTGCGAGAATGGAGTCATAGTTTTCACTATGCGTTATTTGCTTTTCCTTTTGTATGGTACTATACAATGTCATTGCTTTATATGCCAAAAATACCTCAATAAAATTGTTTATTAAAAAAAAAATTCTCAAATTCTGCTTCCTGGAGTGTTTCTTGAAGTCCTCCAGCTTGTCCCTCAGCATCTTCTGGCTGCTCATCACCATCCCCATCCCCGACCCAGTGAGTTCAGTCAATCCACGTGCTCAACCACCAACTCCTCCACTTTGTGGATCGCCAGGCCTGAGCCTCCTGCCTCTGCTCCACTCGCTTAGTCACCACCCTAACCACTTTGGCCAAATCCTCTAAGACCTCTTTCCCCTGCTACTGGAATTTGCCATTTAAAATCTCCACCAGCTGCTCTGTCGCCCATGTCGCTGTCCACTTGCCTTCTGCCATCTTCACCTGTATCGCACAACAAAAGCTTTCCTGTTCCAGTTGCTCTTTCGTTTATGTGGCACTTCTTGTCTGCTGATGCATACACCATCGTCACCAGAGGAGTATTACTTTCGCTGCGCACTCGTACACCTTTTCCCCTCAAATATCACAACATTCGGGTGTGGAAGGACCGAAAAAATCCACCTTGAGCGGGAGCCACAAATGTGCGACCACTCACTCCATGGCCGCCATTGGAAGTCCATTGTAGCGATTTTTAGCCATATAATGTGCAGATCACGAACAACAAGCAGAGGACAGTGTCATAATATACACCAGTATATCATGGTGCAGACACACACACACACACTGATGGACATGCAGTGGGACCAATCAGCATACACAACACCGCAGCCAATCACCAGTGAGAGCACACGCATTAGAAAGACAGGGGACAGGAGAGTTCCCGCTCATTCTAGTAGCAGCCAGCTCGGAGCACAGAGCTCACAGCCGGCAACACAGACATTCACCATGTGCTGAGTGCATCACCTGGTTAGGACGAGGCAAGGGTCAACAGTTAAAGCTGGTATTGCATTTACCCACAGTTCAAGTATGTTAATATAGTTAACCTTATAATAAAATAGAGTTGCACCAGTTCCAGTGTTGGTGACCTGTTTGTGATCCAGAACACCCAACACATCAGACAGTGTTGGCTAGCAGCTATTTACACTTCGCCCAAATATCTACATCTGAGTTGATGGCATGGTTTTGTTGGCCAAGGGGCCATCTGTAATGGTGCAGGACACAAACAGATTTTGGACTGAGTGTACCCGGTACCCAGTTTCTAATGAACTCTTCCATGCTGCAATCTATTGCTGACCTTCAGACTTTTTCACAGAATCAAATTTATCGAAACAACACCTGAACGTCCTTCACGCACAAGGTGCAATACATGCTGCTATTGGCCACACGCTTGTTAGGTCAACGGGGGTGTCTATATATGTGGGCACTGCACCTGGACATGAAGGGGTTGCGCTGGTGGGCGCCAGTGGATTCTGAAGAGCATGAACATCAGATGTCGAAGGGTGCCAGTGATTTGTGGGGGTGGTGGGGACTGCGAGTTTGAGGGATGGAAGACGGAACTGATGACAGGAGAGAGGTGGCAACTTACCCTTTCAGCTCAGTAGAGGTCGTTGGTCTTCTTCTGACATTGGACGCTGGTCCTCCTGGTCATGCTGCCTGAACTGACAGCCGCTGTCACTGCCTCCCAGTGGTATTGGTGACCCTGCTGCTGGTCCTCTGACCCCCTCGGAAGAACAGGATGTCCCGTCTTGCATCAACGGCGTCGAGCGGCCTTGTGAGGCCGCCATCCCAAAAGTGAGGAGACGGTCTGCGAGCTGCCATGTTGTGTGTTGACTGAGTGGTGAGGGAGCGTTTAAATGCAGCCTCCCTCTTCTTAGCGGTGAGATGTTGAGACTCGAGTCAGGTCAATCAGATGGTGAGACAGCCAGTAATGGGAAGAAACTCGTGGGGGCTCATTTCCGGCACGAAGTGCCATTAAACAAGGGCGCGATCTTGCCAACCCGGCCATTGAGAAATACATTGCCAATCGTGCCCAAAAAGGCACTTAGAAATGTTTCCTTTAAATCTATTAAAACGTTCCTTGAAAGCAGTATAAAGATATCTCTCTCTCAAAGAACATCTCTGTAAAGCAAGTACTCCTATGTGCCATTGGTAGTGAAAGTGGATTGAGAGTTGAGCTGTTCTTTCCCCTTATTGAAGTGAGAATAAAGATAGCAGTTGTATTGTATTCACTGCATTGAGTAGTATTTTTTACCAGGTAATTCTAAGTTATTCTCTGGTGCGATGTAAAGTTAGTGATAAAGTTTTGTTCTAATTTACCAGATCCCTAATTCGTCATGTAATCACTTCTGGAGCGAGATGTCCTTTCCTCACAGTCTTACAAAATGAAAATAAAATATATTCTAGGTTACAGAGTGACAACAGCTGGAGCAAAGCGTACATGTGACAATGTCAAAGCCATTACTGCAATTCTGACCCCATCTAACATGAAAGAGTTAGCATCCCTCCTTAGTACTACAAACATTCATCACAAATTCTTTCCTAAGTACGCAGAGATTGTGGAGTATTTCTAAAAGCTACTATGCACAATGGAAATGGTTCCTGCTAGCTGTGCCTCTGATGTGAATGAGAGAATGCACAAATACTTTTCTTACTTCCGGCTCTTCCTTCATAAGACCGCACACAAAAATGAAATAGAATTCATTTTTTCCTCCAAGGCCAGGAGAACTGTTGGACAACTAAGACATCACTGCGTTTGATGTAATGTCAAATGTACAATGGGTGTGATTTAACTGAAACTTTAAAGAAATTCTGGCTGTATGTCTTCAGAAGCTGTTTTGTAGCTTGTTTCAGCTCCCCCTTGTTCTCAGGCAAGTCTGCAATGCTTTAAAGTGAATTTCTTTTAACTGAACTGCAACGTGTGCAAACTGTTTGACGTCTGGATACAGCTTTATGCATGAACTGCTTTCTCAAAATGCCTGTTTCCTTACTTCCACCCAGCAATAATGAAGGGCGGGGTTCTCCTTCCCTGATGTGGTGTGGCCCCGGCATTCTCCATCGCGCCCGCAGGCCAAAGGGGTTTCCCATTGTGGGCATCCCCACGCCGTCGGGAAATCCCCGGGCTGCTGGTGCAACGGAGAATCCCGACAGCGGAAAATCCAGCCCATAATCTCACCAAGTTTAAATATAATTACCACCATGGGAATCCCCTTAATCCAAACTAAATTTCATTAACCCAAGCCTTTTACGATGGTTAAATTGCACTCCTGACTCCCAACTTTTCAAACTAGGATTTATTTTGAAAAACCCAACTGCAGCATCCAACACAGTCTAACCCAGGCTTTTAACCCTTACTGCAACAAATAGCAATAATACAGTGGGCGGGATTCTGTGATCCTGGCGCTAAGTGTTGACGCCGTCGTAAACGCCGTTGCATTTCCCGGCGGCATCAACATGGCCTCAGGAGCAGCAATTCTGACCCCAACAGGGGCCAGCATGGCACTGGAGCGACCCACGCATGCGACGACCCATGCATGGGCGCTCCGGGGTCCGTGCATGCGCAGTGGGACCGGCGCCAATGCGTGCATGCACAGTGGGACCGGCGCCAATGCGCGCATGCACAGTGGGACCGGCGCGATTGCTACGCATGCGCAGTGGCTCCCTTCTCCGTGCCAGCCCCGACACAACATGGCATAGGGCTACAGGGGCCGGCGCAGAACAAAAGAGGCCCCCAGGCCGAGAGGCCGGCCCTCCGATGGTTAGGCCCCGATCGCGGGACAGGCCACAGCGGAGGCACCCCCGGTGTCGGAGCCCCCTCCCTCCCACCAATCCGCCCCCGGATGCATCCACGCCGAGGTCCTGGCGGGTAAGACCGGTGTGAACGGCGCCGGCGGGACGTGACTCTTTTTGCGTGGCCGTTCAGCCCATCTCGGGCCGGGAATCGCCGGGGGGGCCCCGTAGAGCGGCCCCCGACAACGCCAGCGCCAATAGCGCCGATTCTCTGCTCTCCGGAGAAATAGGCGGACCGGCGTGGCGCGATTCGCACCCGTCCCGGCGATTCTCTGGCCCGGCCCCAGGGTGAGAGAATCCCGCCCAACATGTCTGAAATTCATCACACACCACTGTATCAAATGTATATGTGGCTTGTATGAGTTGCTCGAATATTCACTGGCCTTTTGCTCATAGCTAATGTACGAGTATTGCCTTCTTGCAGGTTGCTGCTGTATACAGGGGGCGCGATTCTCCGCTCCCGCGCCGGTTGGGAGAATCCCCTGGTGCGCCATTTTTCCACGCGCGCCGGTCCGACGCCCTCCCGCGATTCACCCAAGTGGCACGAACGGCTGTGTCATGTTCTGCGCGGCGCAGGCCGGAGAATCGCCCGAGACACCCAAAATGTCGATTCTCCGCTCCCCCCCGCTGTTCTCCGGCCCGGATGGGCTGACGTCGTGACCCCAGTTCACGCCGTCGCCGTTCACACCTGGTAAATAAAGTCGTCAGCCAGTCATGCTGGCTGACGCTGAGCAGTGAGGAGGTGAGTGGACTGTCCCGGAGTTCCTGCAGACCGGGTCGGCCTCCCCGAGAACGCTGCGGCCAACGGGGGGGTGGGAGGGAGTGGAGGTGGGAGGGGGGGGGAGGGGAGTGAGAGGGGGAGGTGGGAGAGGGTGAGGGAGGGAGCGGAGGTGGGAGGGGTTGATGGAGGGAGTGGAGGTGGGAGAGGGTGAGGGAGGGAGTGGAGGTGGGAGTGGGTGAGGGAGGGAGTGGTGGGTTCCGTCCCCCCCCGGCGATTCTCCGGCCTGGATGGGCCGAAGTCCCACTGCTGGAATGCCTGTCCCGCCGGCGTGGATTAAACCACCTCTCTGACCGGCGGGACAAGGCGGCGCGGGCGAGCTCCGGGGTCCTGGGGGGGGCGCGGGGCGATCTGGCCCCGGGGGGTTGCCCCCACGGTGGCCTGACCCGTGATCAGGGCCCACCGATCCGCGGGCGGGCCTGTGCCGTGGGGGCACTCTTTTCCTTCCGCCTTCGCCACGGTCTCCACCATGGCGGAGGTGGAAGAGACCCCCTCCACTGCGCATGCGCGGGGATGCCGTGAGCGGCCACTGACGCTCCCGCGCATGCGCCGCCCGGCAAGGCCATTTCTGCGCCAGCTGGCGGGGCACCAAAGGCCTTTCCCGCCAGCTGGCGGGGCGGAAATCAGTCCGGCGCGGGCCTAGCACCTCAAGGTTAGGGCTTGGCCGCTCAAGATGTGGAGGATTCCGCACCTTTGGGGCGGCGCGATGCCGGACTGATTTGTGCCGTTTTTGGCTCCAGTTGGCGGACATCGCGCCGATTACGGAGAATTTTGCCACACATGTCAGCCGCCCTGATATGGCAGAACGGTGACGAGGACACGGCCGCAGGTTGTTGCGTGGCCGATGGGCACAGGCGACTGGCACACTGGTGAGCAGTACGGTGTGAACTGACCGTTGGACGCAGACAGTGACCAGGTGTTGGGCTGGCTGCGTATCTGCAGCGCGACCAGGCCACCGGGACACACAGGGATCCCATGCAATCCGGCTGGCGAGGTGTGGAAGAACCCCCGTGTAACATGTCGTTTCTCTGCCCCCCTCCTGCAGGTCACCATGTATGCCAACCAGACAGCGATGTTCACTGCCGTGGTTGGAGCCGCAGCTCTGCAGGTGGCCATCCGGCAGCGTAGACTCAGACGGCCCACAGTGGCTGCAGATGCAGCGGCTGCTGCTGCAGCAGAGGGGATGGCCGCGGAGAGGCCCGTCGTCGCCGCGCAGGCCGCAGGTGCTCAGGCCCCGAATGTACAGGGGGATGCCAAGGAGAACATTGACCCCCCGACGGCGAGGAATGCACAGGAAGCGGGCATTGATATCGAAGTGCTTGGGGGGGGGAGGAGGAGGATCCACTGTTGGCGGTGCCAGGGCGCCACAGGCGGCCAGCAAGGCCTAGGGTGTACCATAACAGAATGTCGTTCGAGGCCCTACCGGACATCACATGCAGGAGGAGACTACAGTTCAGCAGGGAGACGGACGCACATATATGCCACCTCGCACCACTTGGAACTGGTGGAGGACGTGCTACACCAGTCTCCGTCAAGGTGACGTGGCCTTAAAATTTTACGCTACCAGTTCCTTCCAGGCGCCGAGCGGGGACCTATCTGGGATCTCACAGGCATCGGTCCACAGGTGCATCAGGGCCGTGAACGACGCCTTGTACGCCATCGCGGACAGGTACATTAAATTCCCCGAGGACCGAGCACAGCAGGAAGCACGGGCACGTGGATTCGCCAAGGTGGCCGGGATACCGATGGTCCAGGGTGTCATCGATGGTGTGCACGTCCCCATGCGCCCGCCTGCAGACAACAGGGACGTGTTCATGAACAGGAAGGGCGCATACTCCATGAACTTTCAGGTGGTGTACGACCCCCACATGAAGATCATGCACGTGTGTGCAAAGTACCCCGGGGGTGTGCATGACGCCTACATTCTGGCACAGTCGTTCACCCCCGCAATGTTCGATGGATGCCCCCCCACGCCGGCTGAGGGGCGGTTGCTGGGTGACAGGGGCTATCTGCTGAGGTCATGGCTGATGACGCCAATATGGAGGCCTCAGACCAATGAGGACAGCCTATACAACGCGGCCCATGCAGCAACCAGGGGTGTGGTGGAACGGTGCTTCGGCCTGCTGAAGATGCGATTCAGATGCCTGGACCGCTCCGGAGGGGCCCTGCAGTACCGGCCCGACAGGGTCGGTCGCATAGTTGTGGTCTGCTGTGCGCTGCACAACATTGCCATGCAGAGGGGCGATGACCTGGTGGAGGAGTCGGAGGGAGGACCCGACGGCAACGGAGCTAACGCAAACAAAGGGGAGGAGGAAGAGAAGGAGGAGGACGATGGCGTGCATCAGGGTGGGGGGAGGGACGCAGGACACAGACACTGCCCGGGTGCTGGTTACGTCAAAGAGGCTGCACGACGGCACTGTCGAGGACAGCGGGCACGCGACGCGTTGGCACCGCACAGTTCACGCACAGTGGGGGAGGGATTCGCTGAACACTGCCACTTGCACCGCCAGTCCTGCACACGGGCACCACGCTGCACCCACCACCCCCACCCCCACCCCCGCACCGCGTTCACGGCACCAATTCCACATCACCTTACCACTGCGGCACTACGGGATTGCACAACATTGATGATTGGGTAAGCGGGTGTGATCAGTGCCATGTTGAATGATGACAGCCCGCTCTGCGATGAGCTGTGTGCTCAGATTCGCCAGCCAAGGTATGACTCATGGCTATAGCTGAACCATGCACTCTGGTGGTCACAGCCTTCGTAACGGGCATTTCATCACGTGCCCGTGTGGGGTAGCTGGCGTCCGAGTGCCAAGGCTACGGTGTCCGATTTTGGGAGGCAGGGGGGAAAAGGGACAGCACATCCGACACCGACGATGAACCACTCGTTAACCCCAGCGCCACTCGGTCACCCTCACGAGCCCCCTGGCACCGGACATAACACAGAGTCTTACAAGTTAAGTGCAACAGTGAGTTTATTTGTGACATTCACATTCAGATGCCCTACCCCCTACAAATAAACTGTGCCCTGCACCCGTGCCAACTTATGTGCCTAACATCTTTAACTTACGGGCCCTACCACTACGTCTAGGTGTCTCCCCAGATGGTACAGCAGGAGTGGAGGCGGACTGCTGTGAATCACGCCCTGCGACATGGCTCCCCGTTGGCACACATTTCCTGTGGCTGCCTGGCCTCAATGGGCCAGGCTGCTCGGCGGGCGTGCTGGATGGCGTGGTGCCACCCTGCCCTGCCCGCTGCCCACCAGATGCGCCAGGGACGGAATGGGGGGAGGCCAAGTGTCCTGGACGTCCCTTGCTGGAGGTACCGGGACCGGCCCCAGAACCTCCTCCTCCCTCGGGGAGCCCGGTGGCCCCCGGGCCTCACTGTGGGACGGAGGTGCGATCGGAGACATGCCCCGTCGCACCACCGACACCTGGCGCTGCCAGTCCTGGAAGCCTGCAGAGGTATCGACCACGGTCCAAAAGTTCGCAGAGACGGAGGCCTGGGAGTGCGACATTCCTGCCAGGGACTGTGCTATCTCAACCTGTGAGCGTGCTACACCATCCATCACGTGCGCCAGGCAGTCTATGCTCTCCGCGACAGACTGCTGGGACTGTGCCATCGCCTGCTGGGACTGGGCCATGGCAAGGTCAGACTCGGTCAGGGCCCGGAGAGCGGCGGCAATGTCTTGTTGGCTCTGGCGCATGGCTACCTGTGAGAGGGCAGCCCTCTCCTGGGCCATGGATGATGCGTGCACGTGAAGCCCAACGCCTTGCAGAACCTGACCAATGGCCGAAACCGTTTCACCCATTGCCTCCACCGCGGACGCCACCCGTGCGGTGTCGGCCTGGGTGGCTGCGATGAGCGGCATCACTCCCTGCTCCTGCACGCGAATGGTCTCCTCCAACTGCGTGTGAAGGTCCTGGAAGCCGGCCCTCATCCCGTTATTCAGTCCCTGAGTGTCCACATGCATCAGTTGTCCGGGTGGGTCAAGTACATCCAGGAACGCGGGAGCCGTCTGGGTGGCAGCTGGTTGCTGGGCCTGGGCTGCCCTCCGACCGTCCAGCCCCTCGGCTGCTCCAAACTCCACCTGCTGTACCAGCTCGGCTGTGGGGTGCGCACCAGACCGTGACCCGGGAGCCTCATCACTTATTTGCCCAACCGAGGTGAGTGTCTCTGCGATGGTGGATGGTGTGGGAGACAGCAGTGCCGCTAGCTCGAGGTCATTGTCCGTAAATCAGTCTGGTGTGTCCTGGTCCCCCTCATGGCCTGGCGCCGGGCGCATGCGGCTCATGTCATGTCGCCCTCCAGGTGATTCTGTGGACCGTGTGGCCATCCTCTGTGCGTCACCGTCCACTGTCCCCGTCCTGTCCCCGTCACTGTCGTGGCTCATGGCCCTACCTTGGGGTAATGCACGGCCATCACTTTCGTCACTGTCCGTCCTGTGCCCCTCAGTATTGTCTCTGTCCGTCGTCTGTGCGTCCCCCTCCAGCGTCCCAGACTGGGAGGTTGGCACTCCTGCCCGACCTCCTGTCACCCTCTGGCGTGCGTCCCTGGGTGCGGTTGAGATTGCAGATGGTCGGCTGTGTCTTGGCCGAGACGACCCTGGACGTTCGGCGGCTGGCCCTGGGGAACACAACGATATGGGGTTCGTTAGACACGCTGGGCCAGGTGTATGGTGGTGGTGGGGGCAATGTGTGAGGGGGGAGGGGATCGAGGGTGCAGTGGCCAGAGTGTGAGGGGGAGGGGATCGAGGGTGCAGTGGCCAGAGTGTGAGGGGGAGAGGATCGAGGGTGCAGTGGCCAGAGTGTGAGGGGGACGATGACGGGTTGGGGGGTTGGGGGGGGGGGGGGGTGGTGAGGACATGCAGGGTTCTCTCACTTGCTTCTGCGCCTCCGACCTGGCATGGCGCGACCTCCTGGGTGGCGGATCCCCCAGCGAGGTCCAGGGCCCTCTGCTCGTGAACATTTAGGGGGTGCAGCACAGGCAAACCCCGTCCGGTTCTCATGCGCTCACGATGGCTGTGAGCTGTCTTGTCCTGGGGGAGGGGGGGGTTTGGATAAAGCATCACAATTAGGCGGGTATCATCAGAGCATGCAGATGCAGGCTATATTAATGCTGGGTGAGGGGAACGTTGGAGCCACGCCATGGCATCTCTCCAGGGGGGGTCCCGGTGCTCATGTGGGTCGAGTACAACGTTGCGCACACTGAAACCCCCCCCACTTCCCCCCCTCGTGGGGGGGGTTGGTTGTGACCTGGTGCACCCTCATGGCACTTACCCTGGCAGACCGAGTGAGGTCGTGCAGCTTCTTCCGACACTGCTCCCCGGACCGGGGTGTGTGCCCCACAGCACTCACAGCGGTGCCAACCTGACGCCAACCACGCCTCACCGTGCTGGATGGCTGGCGATGCCCACGTCTTGGGCAGAGGGTGGCCCTTCAGTTTTCTACCTCATCGAGGAGGGTGTCCAGGTCCGTGTCCCGGAACCTTGGTGCAGCTCGTCGGGAATCAGCCATATCTCCTCCTTCTCCTCCTCCGGGGTCCTTCCGTGCGTGGATCGCACCATTTATGGCGCAGCGCCGCATCATTCGGGCGTCGTGCGCTTATGGCGCTGCTTTCGCGCCACGCCCCCCGAGTTCCTCGCGGCCCCGCTCCTAGCCCATTTTCGGGCCTTGAATCGATCGCGATCGGGGCCATTTCGCGCCGTCGTGAAACTCAACGGCATTCACAACGGTGTGGGCACTTAGTCGCGGGAGCGGAGAATCGCGCCCAGGATGTCCACTGCCATAGTAAGCCCATGGCAGGTCTTGAAACCTAAAATTCATTGATCCCACAATTTGGATGGATTTCATGGTGAGCAAAGGAAAGGTGCTGGAGCCATAAAAGTCAAACTTATCTCAATCTTCATTGGCAACCGTTTATGTTTTGTGCCTTGTAGATATGCAGAGATGACACACAATGTTCTGTGTGCTGGACGTTTATTTACAAATGCTCTTTAAAATGCCAGCTCTCTCATGCTGCTGCTTGCATTCTGTTTAGTTTCTGTTTCTCTAACCACACCACAAGCTTGAATAATGGCGCACAGAAAAAGAAAGTGGCAAAAGACACATAAATACAAACACCAAACAATTGAATACTACACTCCCATTAAGAGAATGGGGCACATTTTAGTTTGCTTGTAAAATCTGG
Source organism: Scyliorhinus torazame (assembly GCF_047496885.1). NCBI lineage: Eukaryota > Metazoa > Chordata > Chondrichthyes > Carcharhiniformes > Scyliorhinidae > Scyliorhinus > Scyliorhinus torazame. Next base: position 209,675,102 of record NC_092710.1, read on the forward strand.
ATGAGCACATTAAGAAGTAAACTGTTAATTAATTAAATATTGTAAATTCAACATGTTTTCTTTCTCTATATTTATTAAATTACTCTTTTAGAGAAATATGAATAATCATAACAGGGTAACGATCACATAATTACAGAAAGGAATAACTTCCTTTTGTATAGTCCTTTCGCATCTTGGGACATCCCAACATGTTTCGTATTGAAGCACAATTCAGTGCATGTCCTTATAAATGTTTCACTAATATTTGTTAAGAGATAAACATTGGTCAGGACATTGGGAGAGGGCCCCTATCTTCTTCCAGTAGTGCTATGGCATCTTAGAAAGCTAACATGAATAAAAGCATGTAAATAAGATTGAATGTTGCTTTGACGTGGCTTTGTCACTTGGACGTACAATATGCCATTGTCACTTGAAAAGGGGGGAGTATTTTAAAAAAATGTGGCCTGGACAATTTACAACATGGTGAGAGAATAGGGAGAGAAATCTGGAAAATAAGCAAGTTTATTATCTCATCCAAAAGATGGCACCTCCAACAATACACACCCAAGCACTCCTTCTGTACTGCACTGAATTGATAGCAGCTTAGGTTCTCAACTCCCTAACAGGAGGCTTCTGACTCGGAGATGAGAGTGTTAAATTCACATTTACTTTTCATTAAGGTTAATGAAGAGAGGCCAATATGTCTCAGTGTGAATGGATCAATACCTCGTATATATGAATATTGATTCAAGGCTGGGATAGTCGAAATGAGCTCCGATCATGATTGAACAATGATTTTATGAGGAATAAAATAAGGAATTTTACATGTCCTCAACTACAAATAAAATTAATTGCAAATTATAGCTTCCAAATGGCCAGGAGCAATTCCCTTAAGCTTCTGAAAATACTTATTTCACACACGTTTGTAATAAGTACTTGATAATAACTGATCCACTTGTTCTTTGTGCAATTTAACAATAAATAAGAAAGTGTTATAAACATCAGTCTCTAATTTGGAAAATACAAACAAAGCGAATTATAAACACCAACCTCAAAGAAGATTTGAGACTTTTGATTGCGTGACAGCTGTCCTGTGGAGTCAGCAGAGATGATGAAAATCAATTTCCCTCCATATGCTGTCAGCTGGAGTCAGAGAAGAACAATAATATGTTTTTAGAAAGTTCTCTCTTGTACTGATTAAAACATGCACTTGAGATATTCTCATAGGCCATTTCGAAATCTGAAAATAAAATCCATGTTAACCTTTAAAATACTGTCATTTTTCTTATGTCAGTTGCAAGAAGCATTTTAATATACAGCTATAACTTCGCTAAATTATGTGTGATACAATGATAACGCATATTGTTATAAAGCAGATAATATAAAGATCTTGAACTAAACTATGTGAACTAATGTGCCTTATGATAGCTTTTACAGCACCATCATTAACAAGGCTTCACCAGAATATTGCAATTTCTGAATTATCAACAAATATTTTACACATGGGACATGGCTTTTAGACAACAGTTAGAAATTTGAAGATTACTAATAATCTATTTAATAATAGATGTTCAGCTGATGTTTTGGGTCAACATAGGTAATCATTTCATTACGCCAAACTGAAAAACGAAAATCATTTATCTCCGTCTAAATGCAAATGAAAGGATGGGGAAGTATAAATTAACAAGCCCCAAACATGAAATATGAAAAATAACTTCCACCTCACCACCACCCATCCCAACCTACCCAACTGCACACACGCACATGCACTGACACACACGTGTGCACACGCGCACACACACATTCCCTGCTATGCTACTTATCTTGTTTAAAAAGAAGTTGAGTAAATTATATGATTTTTTTTTAAACTCAAGGATAACATAAGTAGGTACAGGTGAAGAAGATAGAATTCTGTATTGAAACGTGATTGTCACTGGGACACATATCATTTTTCCTTCCATGTGGCTAGATGGATGGAGTGGTGGAGAAGCGAAAGTATTGAGCATAGGAACCAGGCAATTGACAGAATAGTTGCCATGGTTAAAGAAAATGGGGGGGGAGGGGGGGATTTGTAGAAGAAGCATGAATCAGAACAGCAGAGAGTTTGGGGGATAGCGGAAGAACAGCTATTAAAGATATGGGGTGATATTGCAGATGGGAATGAGAAATTTAAATTTGAGATGCTGATGGACTGGGAACAAATGTATGACAGTAAGATTAAGGGTGGTGGATGTAAAAGATTCTGTGGGTCAGGCTGTGGTCAGCTATGTTTTGGATGAGCTGAAGTTTCAACAGGGTGAAGGATGGTAGGGCATCCAGCAAGTCCACAGGTAACAAAGGCATGCATGAGCATTTCAGGAGCATGTGGGCTGGGCTGTGAGTGAAAATGGGCTGTCTTTGTGATGAAGTCAGAAACTTACTTTGGGGGTAATGGGTTGGCAAATCTGTGAGTAGCTAGGGTGAACCTAACCTGAGTTGGTAACCTGGGATGGGGTTGGATTCAGTGAAAGGTGGGAGAAGTCGAGATGGTGGCTTCAGCCTTTCCAATGTTTAAAGTAGAGGAAAAAGCAACACCTTCAAGGCTGCAGAATCAACCTGACAACACAGAGGCAGCAAATGGGTAGAGCTTGTGGGTGGCCTCCATCTTGGACTCTGGAGGCCGCCCCAGGCATTGTTCAGATGAGTCCCAACATCAGGTAGCCTAGCAACAATCATTATAAAGGATCAAACATGAAATCTGAGCATGTGGACAAGGTAGCAAAAGGAAGTACTGCAGTGAGGATGTCTTAAGGAGAGGGTGAGAAATTAGAGAATATTGCCACAAAGTTAAATTCAATGCAGTATTGTACATAAAACACAATTTTTACTGACTAATGTATGAGATAAATTAGCTTAAAACCATCGAATATGTCCTCTGGGAAAATTACATTATGATTTATCGCAATGGTAAATGTTAATCATGAGCCAAAATTTTTTATCTACTTTATCTGAAATAGGAAATGTCAAAGTGGACATTATCAGGTCACCTATTTCACTCGCATAATTCTGCAGTGTAAAACAAAATGTTAAAGTCTGTGCATTTTTAGTTGGGAGATGACTGCAAGATTTTATCAGGATGTTGATACTGTAAGATAGAAAATTATAAGGCAAACTGGAAATTTATTTCTTAATGAAAAATTCCAAAGAAAATATGTTTTTCCAAACATTGTAAACTTCCACAAACAGGATGCAGGCAGGCAACACAGCCTATTAATATCTTTGTTGAGTTACCATGGTTGACAATTCAATTAGTTGTTTAGTCTTTGCTACTTATTGTTATGAAAAGCAATTAAATTACAAGCATTTCCATTAGTCTAGAAAGGAAGCACGCAATTCCTTACATTCATCATTTTATAAGTATTTCTTTTTGTTGACTTAATTTTCAATACGTTCATTACAAAAGACTGACAATAGTGTTGCATAAGACAAAATACTTATAACATAAATTCATGCAAGAAATTTGTAGTGTAATGCATCCCATGGCCAGCACGGTAGCACAGTGGTTAGCACTGTTGCTTCACAGCGCCAGGGTCCCAGGTTCGATTCACGGCTTGGGTCACTGTCTATGCGGAGTCTGTACGTTCTCCTCGTGTCTGCATGTGTTTCCTCCGGGTGCTCCTGTTTCCTCCCACAAGTCCCGAAAGACGTGAGTTGAATTGGACATTCCGAATTCTCCCTCAGTGTACCCGAACAGGCGCAGGAGTGTGGCGACTCGGGGATTTTCACAGTAACATCATTGCAGTGTTAATGTAAGCCTACTTGAGACAATAGTCAAGATTATTATTATTATAAATCACTGTTTTACTACCTTTTATTCAGTAGCCAGAAGAATGTGAAGAAAGTGGCCATTATAGCTTTGTGGACCTTTCAGTCTCAATTGCAATTTCCTCCCCCAGGGATAGATGCATGCCCATTCCAAGGGCCATTCCTGAGCTGGAGAAGCCAAGACTGGAAATCCCAGTCCTCAATCCGGAACTACAGGTGAGCTGAAGTCCAGTCCTAGACACCCCTGCCACTGGCACTGCTAGGATAACAAAACTGGGAACCAATCAATTTGGCCAGCAGCTCTCTGCATTGGGACTTCTACCCAGGTGTGGGGTGGAAGTCCAGTCCCGAACAAATTAATGCTTTTCGGAAAGTTGAATGGCTGTCAGTCTATCGTGGTCAGCAGGGATGCGTTCCCGGCTGCATCTTCACGAGTCGGGACAGAAAATAAGTGCAAGGGCTGTGGCTCAGCCAGGGAGTCAAGTAGACAGTGAGGACGACACAAGAGCTCCTTCGAGGAAAGCAAATGGTGACACACTCTTTAACAATGCCTCTCGGCAGGTTCTCTTCCAGGCTGCATCAAATAGGCCAGTGCTCCTCTTCCCAAAGGATAACAAAAGGAGGCCCTCCTGACAAAGGAAACCTGGGCAGAGATAGCAGTGGACGTCAGCAGCTGTGGGTATTATTCTCCAAACCCTGCCCTGTCCTGGGTTCAATGCTGCAAACAGCTCAATAATCTCTTCCACCACCAATGCTCATTACCTGGGACGAGCTCAACATAACAGTTGCAAGGTGAGAGGGGTACGAGTTGCCTGGAGTCTCTTGCTGCTCCCTTCATTGGTGCTTGTATTTGGCAAGGCAGGTTGGAGTGCTACAAGGGAAGGGAATGATCAGCCAAGCGCTGGGAAGGAGGAATGCAGGCACCAACCACCTGATGATGCATGACTTTATCTTGACATCAGGTGGTAATCTATCTTTGTTTACCTGCTCCAAACAACATCAGAGATGGTGTATGAGGGAGGCATTCGTGCGCCTTCATCATGGGCCAGAGGGAAGCCAGCGACCTGTGTGTTGTGCAAACTCAGAATTTTCCTCCTCCTGCCTGCAGAAGAAGAGGACCCATAATGATAAGGAGAGAGCCAAGGCCAGTGTGAAATGGCTGATATTTACATGCTGACACCTACAGAGGACGAAGCCATCGAACTGGCAGGTAGACAAATGGAGATTCAGAACAGGAAAGAATGGGAGTATCCAAACTCTTTGTGTTCCCTCGTGCAGGTTTCTACATTCCAGAAGGTTGGTCGGCTACTCAGGCAGGGGCCTGCAGACCATGTCTGAGGAGGAGGAGGGGTCCTTAGACCATAAGACATAGGAGCAGAATGAGGCCACGCAGCCCATCTAGGCTGCTCCGCCATTCAATCATGCAGTATCACCCTCATTCATTCCCATGCACCCTCTACGAGTGCAGAAACTCTTACATCAGTGATTCTGCACTCCTGATTAGGTTCAGGGTCACAGGCTGGTGACCACAGCCAAGCTGTACCCAAGGCCACTGACAGTCGGAGAACTGTGAGACGGCAGGCCAATGCCTCTGGAGTCGGCCATACTGACCCTGTTGGAGGTACATCAGCTAGCACAGCTGCCAGAGTACCCATGCACGGATGATGGAGGAGTCCAACCGCACCAGGTGTGCTACCATGTCTCAGGCATGTGAGCACATGGCTGCCCCCATTGAGAATTATTCATCAGATAACTGCGGCACCAGCAGTCGCCAGCTGTGTTCTCTTTCAACATGTCCATTAATTACATGGAAACAGATTCAAAAAGAACATTAAAGCACTTATATCTATCCAGTCTGCTGGTCTGCCCAAATAGGAGAAGCCCAGGGCCTGCATGGTAAAGATGCAAGCATTTATAAGAGAGGCTCTTGCTGCATTTTATTCATCTTTTTGTCAGCCCATCGATTGACCTTTGAGCTGTCTCTGCTTTCTCATTTTGTGCTTCTACAAGATGCTCCCCATTGACTCTCCCATGGGAGCTTGACCTTCAATCCAAATGAACAGAGGAGTGCAGTGAGAAAGGAAACCAGCAGAACAAGGAAAACAAACTTTCAAGCTGTGCCTAGAAATTGGCTAAAGAATAAAATCCTTCAGGATTAAAGCTGGAGTCAGTTAAAAGGAAGATTCCGTGCAGGAAATAGCCAAGGCTTGTAAGTTATAAGCAGCAGCTTGCAATTGACTTCAGTAGAAATGTCAAATGGTTAACTCCATTTGCCTGATATACGGTGCTACTTGTGACACTATTTGTGCACAAATGATGGAAGCTGGATGTACGGACAAAACGTCCTTTTACAGGACAGCAGGAGTTTAAAGTTCAGTTTCAACTCTGTAACCAATCAGAAGCTCAGTGAACTCTCCTTTAGGTTTCTGTGCAAATAATGTTTAGTGGCATGATTTGTTGGGAGTTACTTTGGAAAGGGACACTTTTCACTTTTCAAGTGGATTGCATTAAATATGTTCAGTCAGGTAAAAGTAAATGTCTGTATCTATCCATGCAGACATGCCACACACAGCTGTCATTCTCGTCAATCTAAAGATGAGCGCCAATGTTCTAGGTTTGGGTGAAACCATTGGAGTGTGTATTCAGCTAGAATCATGAAAGATAGGTTATTTATCATCGTAATAGTCTCTTACTGATAATAGGTCACTACTCATCCAAGAGACAGTATATATTTTATATATATATATATACATAATTTCTATGGTCTTATTCACTGAGAATTGATTTGCTCTCAGTCAGTGCACTTGCAATTTTAAGCTAATTTATAAACTTTAGCAAAAATTTAGATGGCATATGAATGTGAATGAAAAATCAATACTTTCAAATAAGAATAGCAATACTTGCAAACAAATTCCTTGCCCCTTTGTGAAGTATCATCCAAAGAGCAAATCATTAATGCTGCAGTACTATCCCCACATGAATAATCGAGTTAATTTTTCTTTTTGATTATAAACCATCATGCTGTATGATTTAATGACAGGCATTTAAGTAGCCAATATATCATTTTTTAATGCAATGATGTGAAAATATAGATGCTCAAATGCGTTACACTTTTTCTAGAAAAAACCCATTAAATTATTAATGTGACTTGGAAAAGTAAATGACGTGTAAACTAGATAACATTACTTGATATAATACGTTCAATAAATGGCTAATTAGTTATTATTTCCATAATAATTAGAACATGAAAATGTTACTGGCTTAGTTATCTGGCAAAATCTTTCACATTTTTTGTGATGTTTTCCACATACTCATTTCCATTTCTAGATCAATGCATTATGGACACATTGAAATTAAAACTATGCATTCACTATTGACATTTCACCATGGATTTATTGGACAGATTTTACAATGAGGTTAAACCATTTTACAGAATATCTTCCCACTTTATGTCATGCATCTGTTTCTAGCATGTCAAAGATCTTAATCGTCAGGCATTTAATTTAAATACTGAAGTATGAACAGGACTATGCTATATGACAGACCCCAAATTTGCGCACAAGAGTAAACTATTGCTTTGCAGTGCCGAATATAATTATTGCTGATAAGAGAGATATGTTGCCAGAGATTTTGTCTAGGATCCGTCAGGAACAAATGCAAGAATGCCAAATTTCAGATGATCATACAATCAATAATACAAGAGAAAAGGCAGCTGATTCATGGACAAGCCGACTCTAATTTGATTTACGCGGCAGCTTGGGGAGCCTAGAGTATCCTCTTGCTTTCCCAATAGCAAAGCCTCAGCCAATCAGGGTCAACTTGCCAAACAACAGCCTTTTCTCCTGTACTATAAATTGTTGTGATTGTTTGGAATTTAGCATTCTGTTTTTGTCGTAATGAGTGCGACATGAAAAGCTTTGGAGACTTCCGGTTGCGGTGATGCCTAGCTAGCCGCACGTTTCGGCGGCTCCAGCTCCGACGGACCTTCGGGCTCTTTTAAGAGCCCCAACGGGGAATTTTTTGACGACGCAACCCGGTGTGGGGTGTGTGAGAAGGGAGTCCCCCCCAAACGAAGGAGGAAAAAACCGGCGGCGGCGGCTGCAGCGCGAGGAATCGTCGACCAAAGGGTCAGAAGGAGAGAAGTACAAGATGGCGGCGGAGAAAGCGCAGGCGACATGGGGGCCTGAGCAGGATGAAATTGTGAGACGGTGCGTGGAGCTGCTGAAGAGGGAGGTGCTGACCCCGATGCTACAGGCAATTGAGGGGCTCAAGGAGACACGAAAGACCCAGGAGACAGAGCTCCGCGTGGTGGAGCAGAAGGTGACAGATATTGAGGACGAGATCCTGGGCCTGGCGGTTAAGACACAGACGCACGAGGCACTTCATAAAAAGTGTACTGAAAGGATCGAGGCCCTACAAAACGGAGCGCGAAGGAAGAACCTTCGGATACTGGGTCTCCCTGAGGGTGTGGAAGGAGTGGACTGTGGAGCGTACGCAAGTACGATGCTGAGCTCACTGATGGGTGTTGAGGCCCCTACGGGCCCCTTGGAGGTGGAGTGGGCAAATCGGATTCCGGCGAGAAGACCAAAAGCGGGAGAACCACCCAGGGCGATAATCGTGCGATTTTACCGCCTTAAGGATAGAGAAGAGGTCCTGAGATGGGCTAAAAAGGTGCGGAGTAGCAGATGGGAGAATGCAGTGGTACGGGTGTACCAGGATTGGAGTGCGGAGGTGGCGAGAAGGAGGGCGAGCTTTAACCGAGCCAAAGAGGTGTTGCATAAAAGGAAGGTGAAGTTCGGGATGCTGCAGCCGGCAAGACTCTGGGTCACGTATCAGGAGAGACACCATTATTTCGAGACGGCGGAGGAAGCATGGACCTTCATCAAAGAAGAGAAATTGGATCGGAACTGAGGGACTGATGCTGCAGGAAATGTTATTGTTAATGTTATGGTTGAAGTTAATTGAGAAGTAAATTGGGAAGAGGGGAGACATTGGGGAAATGTGGGCGCCAGTGAGGGGGAAAGACGGAACATAGTTGGAGAATGGGGAAGGGGAGGGGGAGGGGAAAGGGAGCTGCGCCATAAGAGGCGGGTCAGGTAAAGGGATGTTCCCGCGCCAGAAAGAATAAGGCGGGAAGACAGGCGTAAGGCGGATGGGAGTTCCCCACACGGGGGGGTCGAGGAGTGAGCAGTAGTAGCCGGGGTCAGTTGAAGTCAGCTGACTTACGGAAGTAATATGGGGGGAGCAATCATGCTAGAAAGAGATCTAGCGGGGTGGGGGGGGGGGGGGGACTGGGTTGCTGCTGCGGAAATCCAAAAGGAAATGGCTAAAGAGTGGGTGGGCGGGGATGGTGTGCGACGCTGGGGGAGCGAGCGGGAGCGCGGAGGCGGGATATGGGACTGGCCTAGAGAAGGTAATGGCTAGTCGACACGGGAGGGGGGCAGGTAGCCCCCTAGTGAGGCTGATCACGTGGAACGTGAGAGGCCTGAACGGACCGATAAAAAGGGCCCGAGTGCTCGCGCATTTGAAAGGACTAAGGGCAGACGTGGTTATGCTCCAAGAGACGCACCTAAAGGTGGCGGACCAAGTTAGGTTAAGGAGAGGATGGGTGGGACAGGTGTTCCACTCAGGACTGGACGCAAAGAATAGAGGGGTGGCCATTTTGGTGGGGAAACGGGTAGCATTTGAAGCAAAGAACATCGTAGCAGATAGCGGAGGTAGATATGTAATGGTGAGTGGCAGGCTGGAGGGAATGGAGGTCGTGTTGGTTAATGTGTATGCCCCAAACTGGGACGATGCGGGATTTATGAGACGGATGCTGGGGCGTATACCGGACCTGGAGGTAGGAAACTTGATTTTAGGAGGGGACTTTAATACGGTGCTGGACCCGGGGCTAGATAGATCCAGCTCAAGGACCGGAAGAAGGCCGGCAGCGGCCAAGGTACTTAAGGGGTTTATGGACCAAATGGGGGGAGTGGATCCATGGCGATTTCTTAGACCTAGGGCCAGGGAGTTTTCCTTCTTCTCCCATGTCCATAAAGTGTACTCCCGGATAGATTTTTATGTTTTGGGAAGGTCTTTGATTTCTAGGGTGGAAGAAGCTGAGTACTCAGCCATAGCGGTTTCGGATCATGCCTCACATTGGGTGGACCTGGAAGTAGGAGAGGAAAGGGAGCAGAGAACACTCTGGCGATTAGATGTGGGACTGATGGCGGTTGAGGGAGTGTGTGCAAGAGTGCGGGGGTGTATTGAGAGATACCTGGAGGTCAATGACGACGGCGAGGTCCCTGTGGGAGTGGTATGGGAAGCACTAAAAGCGGTGGTCAGAGGAGAGCTGATCTCCATTGGGGCCCACAAAAGGAAAACAGAGGCCAAGGAGAGGGAAAGATTACTGGGGGAGATTTTAAGGGTGGATAGGGAATTTGCAGAGACCCCGGAGGAGGAATTGTACAGGGAGAGGAGACGACTCCAGACGGAGTTTGACCTTCTGACCACCAGAAAGGCGGAGGTACTGTGGAGGAAGGCACAGGGGAGGAGGTATGAATATGGGGAAAAGGCTAGTCGCCTGTTGGCTCATCAATTGCGAAAGAGGGCAGCAGCGAGGGAGATAGGAGGAATTAGAGACGAAAGGGGAGACACGGTGCGAAGGGCAGGAAAGATAAATGAGGTGTTCAAGACCTTCTATGAGGAACTGTATAGGTCTCAACCCCCAGAGGGAGAGGAGGGGATGCGGCAGTTCCTGGACCAATTGAGGTTCCCGAAAGTGGAGGAGCAGGAGGTGGTAGGCCTGGGGGCACCGATTGGGGTGGACGAGGTTATTAAGGGACTGGGAAGCATGCAAGCAGGGAAGGCCCCTGGACCAGACGGGTTCCCGGTGGAATATTACAGAAAATATGTGGACCTGTTGGCCCCGTTGATGGGGAGGACGTTCAATGAGGCCAGGGAAGGGGGGACTCTACCCCCGACGATGTCGGAGGCGACGATATCGTTAATTTTGAAGAGGGATAAAGATCCGTTGCAGTGCGGATACTATAGACCCATTTCATTATTGAACGTGGACGCCAAATTGTTGGCAAAGGTACTGGCATCGAGGATAGAGGACTGTGTCCCGGGGGTGGTGCACGAAGACCAGACAGGGTTCGTAAAAGGGAGACAACTGAATGTTAACGTGCGACGACTATTAGGGGTGATAATGATGCCCCCAGTGGAGGAGGAGGCAGAGATAGTGGCGGCAATGGACGCAGAGAAGGCATTTGATAGGGTGGAGTGGGAGTATTTATGGGAAGTGTTAAGGAGGTTTGGGTTCGGGAACGGGTTTATTAGCTGGGTTAGACTTCTTTATGGGGCTCCAACGGCAAGCGTAGTTACAGGTCGACATAGATCGGAGTATTTCCGACTATATAGGGGAACAAGACAGGGATGCCCGCTGTCTCCATTGTTGTTCGCGTTGGCAATTGAACCTCTGGCCATGGCGTTGAGAGACTCCAGGAAATGGAGAGGGGTGATTAGAGGGGGAGAAGAACACCGAGTCTCGTTATACGTAGATGACCTATTGTTATACGTGTCGGACCCAGCGGGGGGATGATAGAGGTTATGCGAATTTTGAGGGGGTTCGGGGATTTCTCGGGGTATAGGCTAAACATGGGGAAGAGTGAATTATTTGTGATACATCCAGGGGACCAGAGTAGAGAGATAGAAGGCCTGCCTCTAAGGAAAGTGGAAAGAAACTTCCGATATCTGGGGATTTAGATCGCTAGGAGCTGGGGAACCTTGCACAGACTTAATCTGACACGGCTGGTAGAACAAATGGAGGAGGACTTCAAGAGGTGGGACATGCAGCCTCTATCGCTGGCGGGCAGGGTGCAAGCAATTAAGATGATGGTCCTCCCGAGGTTCTTATTTGTATTTCAATGTCTCCCTATACTAATCACCAAGACCTTTGTTAATAAAATAGACAGGAGCATCATGAGCTTCGTGTGGGCAGGGAAGGTTCCGAGAGTAAGGAGGGGGTTCCTTCAGCGTAGTAGGGACAGAGGAGGATTGGCACTACCGAACTTGGGCGATTACTATTGGGCCGCCAATGTGGCAATGATACGTAAATGGATGATGGAGGGTGAGGGAGCGGCGTGGAAAAGACTGGAGAGAAAGTCCTGTAAAGGGACGAGTTTAGAGGCGCTGGTGACGGCGCCGCTACCGTTCTCACCTAAAAGGTTTACCACGAACCCGGTGGTGGCGGCAACATTGAATATCTGGGGACAGTGGAGGCGACAGAGAGGGGTGCGGGGAGCCCTGGTGGGGTCCCCAATCAGGAACAACCATAGGTTCGCCCCAGAAAGAATGGATGGAGGATTTCAGAGCTGGTACCAGTTGGGAATTAGGAGGGTGGGAGATTTATTTATAGATGGGACTTTTGCGAGCTTGGGAGCATTGGAGGAAAAGTATAAGTTGCCCCGGGGAAATTTCTTGAGATATATGCAGGTGAGGGCGTTTACTAGACAACAGGTGAGGGAATTTCCGTTGCTCCCGACACAGGGGATACAGGACAGGGTGCTTTCAGGGGTGTGGGTCGGAGAGGGCAAGGTGTCAGAGATTTATAGAGAGATAAGGGAAGAGGGGGAGGAGTCGGTGGGCGAACTAAAAGGAAAGTGGGAAGAAGAACTAGGGGAGGAGATAGAGGAGGGTATGTGGGCTGATGCCCTAAGCAGGGTAAATTCCTCTTCCTCATGCGCCAGGTTTAGCCTGATTCAATTTAAGGTGCTACATAGAGCACACATAACGGGAGCAAGATTGAGCAGGTTCTTTGGAGTGGAGGACAAATGTGGGAGGTGTGGCGGGAGCCCGGCAAACCACGCACATATGTTTTGGGCGTGCCCGGCACTGGAAGGGTATTGGAAGGGAGTGACGGGAGTGATTTCGAAGGTGGTGAAGGCCCGGGTCAAACCAGGCTGGAGGTTAGCTCTATTTGGAATTGCGGAAGAGCCGGGAGTGCAGGAGGCGAAAGAGGCCGACGTTGTGGCCTTTGCGTCCCTAGTAGCCCGGCGCAGGATCCTACTCATGTGGAAGGAGGCGAAACCCCCCGGACTGGAGGCCTGGGTAAATGATATGGCGGGGTTCATTAAACTGGAGCAGATAAAGTTTGCCCTGAGAGGATCGGCTCAAGGGTTCACCAGGCGGTGGCAGCCATTTCTCGACTACCTAGGGGAACGTTAGAGGGAAGACAGATGACCAGCAGCAGTAACCCAGGGGGAAGCGGGGGGGGGGGGTTTAGTTTAGTTTAGGTCAAAAGATAAGGGGGTTTTGTTACTTGTGTATTGTTAAAAATTTCTGTAGTGTTATTGTTACGTTTGCTTTGTAAGAGGGGAAAAATTGTTGTTTGGGAAAAAAAATTCAATAAAATATATTTTAAAAAAAAGAAAAGCTTTGGAAACATGTCTCTCTTTTCAGCAATATTTTGATTACAATTAATATAATATAAATGAAGCACCCAGAGATGTCAATTATATTGGTAAAGAACACAGTAATGTTGCAGGAAATATATTTTAGATACGTCACCATTTAATTTCTTTCCCACTGGAGTTTAGTTAAATAGGTTTTTATACAAATTGTAATGCTCTTTTTTTGCCTGCAATGCTTTTCCCAATGAGAATCTGATATTGAGCTTTGTCAAAGAATCAGAACATCGACAAAGGAATAGTAGGCAGGTTAGGCTGTCGTGCCAGCTATTGCCATCATAAGATCATAAGACATAGGAGCAGGAGTCGGCCATTTTGTATTTGAGCCTGCTCTGCCATTCAATATGATCATGGATCATCCACTCTCTTGCCTATCCCCCATAACCCTTGATTCACTTCTCAATCAAAAATCTGTCCATCTCAGGCTTGAATATATTTACTGACCCAGACTCCAATGCTCTCTGTGGAAAATAATTCCAAAGACAAATAAACCTTTGAGAGAAGTAATTTCTTCTCATCTCTCTCCTAAATGGAAGACCCCATGGGTGTAATTCTGTGGCCTCTCTTGTGGTGAGTTTAGAGGTGGGAAGGGTATTTAATTAGGTGGGATGACAACGTGGCTGAACCTCACCATTTTCCCACCTCGACTAGAATTAAGTTAGGGACAGGAAAGCCCATGGTCAGGCCAACCGCCCTACAGCCACTGACGCCTGTAAGTGGATAATTAATGACAAATTAATGTTTCATCCCATGGTGCTGGTATGAACCCCATTGGTGAACGGTGCTGTCGACATGAGGCACGATGAAGTGTGTGGTGTGCTTGCGATCTCTCGAGGGGTATCACTCATTCAAAGGCACTAAGTGTCTGATCAAGGAACATGATAACTGGAAGAGGGAAGAGCCCACTGAGAGCCACCCTTGCTGCAACCTACCCAAATCCATCTCCCTGTGACCCTGACACCACACAAAAACCCCTCCTGCCATTAGTTACCCATGGCCTGGGTCACTCTTTAATTTTGGGCTTCTATTAGGTGAGGTCCCAGAGTAGCTATGGCCTCTCCAGCAGTGTTGCTGAAGCTGCCAACCTCTGATTGGCCACAAGCATTCGGTAGGCAGCACCTCTGCCCATGGGGTCCATGATCACAGGAAAGGGCCGCCGTTGGCTACTTAAGTATCTGAGTAACAGCAGGGCTTCGCAAAGGAGGCAATGCAGGTCTTGCATCAGCTCTCCAGCCAGCAGGTGAGACCACATAACGCCATAAAATGCAGCCATAGAATCATAGAATTCCCACAGTGAACATAGAACATAGAACAATACAGCGCAGTACAGGCCCTTCGGCCCACGATGTTGCACCGAAACAAAAGCCATCTAACCTACACTATGCCATTATCATCCATATGTTTATCCAATAAACGTTTAAATGCCCTCAATGTTGGCGAGTTCACTACTGTAGCAGGTAGGGCATTCCACGGCCTCACTACTCTTTGCGTAAAGAACCTACCTCTGACCTCTGTCCTATATCTATTACCCCTCTGTTTAAAGTTATGTCCCCTCGTGCCAGCCATTTTCATCCGCGGGAGAAGGCTCTCACTGTCCACCCTATCCAACCCCCTGATCATTTTGTATGCCTCTATTAAGTCTCCTCTTAACCTTCTTCTCTCCAACGAAAACAACCTCAAGTCCATCAGCCTTTCCTCATAAGATTTTCCCTCCATACCAGGCAACATCCTGGTAAATCTCCTCTGCACCCGCTCCAAAGCCTCCACGTTCTTCCTATAATGCGGTGACCAGAACTGTACGCAATACTCCAAATGCGGCCGTACCAGAGTTCTGTACAGCTGCAACATGACCTCCCGACTCCGGAACTCAATCCCTCTACCAATAAAGGCCAACACTCCATAGGCCTTCTTCACAACCCTATCAACCTGGGTGGCAACTTTCAGGGATCTATGTACATGGACACCTAGATCCCTCTGCTCATCCACACTTTCAAGAACTTTACCATTAGCCAAATATTCCGCATTCCTGTTATTCCTTCCAAAGTGAATCACCTCACACTTCTCTACATTAAACTCCATTTGCCACCTCTCAGCCCAGCTCTGCAGCTTATCTATATCCCTCTGTAACCTGCTACATCCTTCCACACTATCGACAACACCACCGACTTTAGTATCGTCTGCAAATTTACTCACCCACCCTTCTGCGCCTTCCTCTAGGTCATTGATAAAAATGACAAACAGCAACGGCCCCAGAACAGATCCTTGTGGTACTCCACTTGTGACTGTACTCCATTCTGAACATTTCCCATCAACCACCACCCTCTGTCTTCTTTCAGCTAGCCAATTTCTGATCCACATCTCTAAATCACCCTCAATCCCCAGCCTCCGTATTTTCTGCAATAGCCTACCGTGGGGAACCTTATCAAACGCTTTGCTGAAATCCATATACACCACATCAACCGCTCTACCCTCATCTACCTGTTCAGTCACCTTCTCAAAGAACTCAATAAGGTTTGTGAGGCATGACCTACCCTTCACAAAGCCATGCTGACTATCCCTGATCATATTATTCCTATCTAGATGATTATAAATCTTGTCTCTTATAATCCCCTCCAAGACTTTACCCACTACAGACGTGAGGCTCACCGGTCTATAGTTGCCGGGGTTGTCTCTGCTCCCCTTTTTGAACAAAGGGACCACATTTGCTGTCCTCCAGTCCTCTGGCACTATTCCTGTAGCCAATGATGACATAAAAATCAAAGCCAAAGGTCCAGCAATCTCTTCCCTGGCCTCCCAGAGAATCCTAGGATAAATCCCATCAGGTCCCGGGGACTTATCTATTTTCAGCCTGTCCAGAATTGCCAACACCTCTTCCCTACGTACCTCAATGCCATCTATTCTATTAGCCTGGGGCTCAGCATTCTCCTCCACAACATTATCTTTTTCCTGAGTGAATACTGACGAAAAATATTCATTTAGTATCTCGCCTATCTCTTCAGACTCCACGCACAATTTCCCATCCCTGTCCTTGACTGGTCCTACTCTTTCCCTAGTCATTCGCTTATTCCTGACATACCTATAGAAAGCTTTTGGGTTTTCCTTGATCCTTCCTGCCAAATACTTCTCATGTCCCCTCCTTGCTCGTCTTAGCTCTCTCTTTAGATCCTTCCTCGCTACCTTGTAACTATCCATCGCCTCAACTGAAACTTCACACCTCATCTTCACATAGGCCTCCTTCTTCCTCTTAACAAGAGATTCCACTTCCTTGGTAAACCACGGTTCCCTCGCTCGACGCCTTCCTCCCTGCCTGACAGGTACATACTTATCAAGAACACGCAGTAGCTGATCCTTGAACAAGCCCCACTTATCCAGTGTGCCCAACACTTGCAGCCTACTTCTCCACCTTATCCCCCCCAAGTCACGTCTAATGGCATCATAATTGCCCTTCCCCCAGCTATAACTCTTGCCCTGCGGTGTATACTTATCCCTTTCCATCATTAACGTAAATGTCACCGAATTGTGGTCACTGTCCCCAAAGTGCTCTCCTACCTCCAAATCCAACACCTGGCCTGGTTCATTACCCAAAACCAAATGAAGTGAAGAAGGAGGCCATTCAGCCCATTAAGTCTGCAGCAAACCTCTGACAAAGCACCTTACCGTAGCCCACTCCCCGCCCTATTCCCGTAACCCTACCTAACCTACATCCCTGGACACTAAGGGGTAATTTAGCATGACCAATTAACCTAACCTGCATATCTTTGGACTGTGGGAGGAAACTGGAGCACCCGGAGGAATCCTACGCAGACATGGATTCTGTATTTGTTTATTGTCACTGCGTACAGTTCAGACAGATCATTCCAGACATGAAAAAAATATAGGGCAAACATATCAATGTAAATACACCATGTAAATACATAGACACTGGCATTGTGTGAAGCATACAGGGGTGTAGTGCTACTCAGTAGAGAAGACTTGTGAAGAGATCAGATCAGTCCATGAGAGGGTCGTTTAGGAGTCTGGTAAGAGCGGAGAAGAAGCTGTTTTTTAATCTGTTCTGTTTATACAGAAAATTATAGAAAACATTTTGCATGTTGTTCAGACTTTTCTCAGACATGGGGAGAATGTGCAAACTCCATACAGTCACCCAAGACAGGAATTGAACCTGGGTCTGTAGTGCTGGGAGGCAGCAGTGCTAACAACCACTTGCTGCCCTTTTTAAAAATTGTGTCCACTAATTCTAGATTCACCCACAACAGGAAACATCCTATCAGCATCCACCCTGTCAAGCACCCTCAGAATCTTAGATGTTCTGATGAGATAACCTCTCAATCTTCTGAACTTCAGTGACATCCCTTGGCTAAAGAAATACAGCATCTCCACATTGACTCTTACCAACTTTTACTGATGCACCATCGAAAGCATCCTATCTGGCTGCATCACAGCCTGGTATGGCAACTGCTCGGCCCAAGACAGTAAGAAACTTCAGAGAGTTGTGAACACCGCCTAGTCCATCAGGCGATCCCACCTCCCATCCATTGAGTCTATCGACACCTCCCTCTGCCTGGGGAAAGCGAGCAGCATAATCAAAGACCCCTTCCACCCAACATACTCACTCATCCAACTTCTTCCATCGGGCAGGAAATACAAAAGTCTGAGAACACGCACTAACAGATTTAAAAACAGCTTCTTCTCCGCTGTTACCAGACTCCTTAACGACCCTCTTATGGACTGATCTGATCTCTTCACAAATCTTCTCCACTGAGTAGAACTATACTCCTGTATGCTTCACCCGATACCTGTGACTATGTATTTACATTGTGTATTTTATGTTTGCCCTATGTATTTTCTTTTCATGTGCGGAATGATCTGTCTGAGCTGTACGCAGAACAATACCTTTCACTGTTCCTCGGTAGACGTGACAATAAACAAGTCCAAACCCAAACATCAAGGCAGCATTTGGACAATTGTGGTATCACGGAGCCCAAGAAAAAGTGGAGTCAATGGGAATCAAGGGAAAATCTCTTCCTTGGTTGGAGCCATACCTGGCACAAAGGATGGTGGTTCTGGTTGTTTGAGTTAATCATATCAGTCCCAGAGCATCACTGCAGGAGCTCCTCAGGGTAGTGTCCTAGACCCAACCATCTTCAGTTGCTTCATCAATGACTTTCCCTCCATCAAAAGATTAGAAGAGGAGATGTTCAGCGATGATTGCACAATGCTCAGCACTATTGCGACTCCTCAGATACTGAAGCCATGCCCATGTGGAGAACATTCAGGCTTGTGCTGATAAGTGGCAAGTAAAATATGTGCCAGGCAATGTTCATTTCCAACAAAAGAGTATTAAACCATCTCCCCTTGACATTCAATAATATTACTATCACTGTGTCCCCCAGTATCCTGGGGGGGTTACAATTAACCAGAAACTGAACTGGACCAGCTACATAAATGCAGTGGCTGCAACAGCAGGTCAGAGGTTGGAATTCTGTAGAGAGTAATCCACCTCCGGCTCCCCAAAGCCTGCCCACAATCTACAATGTGGAGATGCCGCCGTTGGACTGTGGTGAGCACAGTAAGAAGTTTTACAACACCAGGTTAAAGTCCAACAGGTTTGTTTCGATGTCACTAGCTTTCGGAGCGCTGCTCCTTCCTCAGGTGAATGAAGAGGTGTGTTCCAGAAACATATATATAGACAAATTCAAAGATGCCAAACAATGCTTGGAATGCGACCATTAGCAGGTGATTAAATCTTTACAGATCCAGAGATGGGGTAACCCCAGGTTAAAGAGGTGTGAATTGCATCAAGCCAGGACAGTTGGTAGGATTTTGCAGGCCAGATGGTGGGGAATGAATGTCATGCGACATGAATCCCAGGTCCAGGTTGAGGCCGCACTCATGTGTGCGGAACTTGGCTATAAGTTTCTGCTCGGCGATTCTGCGTTGTCGCGCGTCCTGAAGGCCGCCTTGGAGAACGCTTACCCGGAGATCAGAGGCTGAATGCCCTTGACTGCTGAAGTGTTCCCCGACTGGAAGGGAACATTCCTGCCTGGTGATTGTTGCGTGATGTCCGTTCATTCGTTGTCGCAGTGTCTGCATGGTCTCGCCGAGGTAGACAATGTTGGCCGAGTCGCACGAGTATGTACCGCGTACCTGGTGGGTGGTGTTCTCACGTGTAATGGTGGTATCCATGTCGATGATCTGGCACGTCCTGCAGAGATTGCCATGGCAGGGTTGTGTGGTGTTGTGGTCACTGTTCTGAAGACTGGGTAGTTTGCTGCAAACAATGGTTTGTTTGAGGTTGCGCGGTTGTTTGAAGGCAAGTAGTGGGGGTGTGGGGATGACCTTGGCAAGATGTTCATCGTCATCAATGACGTTTTGAAGGCTGTGAAGAAGATGACGTAGTTTCTCCGCTCCGGGGAAGTACTGGACGACGAAGTGTATTCTGTTGGTTGTGTCCTATGTTTGTCTTCTGAGGAGGTCGGTGCGGTTTTTCGCTGTGGCGCGTTGGAACTGTTGATCGATGAGTCGAGTGCCATATCCCGTTCGTACGAGGGCATCTTTCAACGTCTGTAGATGTCTGTTACGCTCCTCCTTGTCTGAGCAGATCCTGTGTATACGGAGAGCTTGTCCATAGGAGATGGCTTCTTTAATGTGTTTAGGGTGGAAGCTGGAGAAGTGGAGCATCGTGAGGTTATCCGTGGGTTTGCGGTAAAGCGAAGTGCTGAGGTGACCATCCTTGATGGAGACGAGTGTGTCCAAGAATGCAATTGATTTTGGAGAGTAGTCCATGGTGAGTCTGATGGTTGGATGGAACTTATTAATGTCATTGTGTAGTCGTTTCAGTGATTCTTCGCCGTGGGTCCAAAGGAAAAAAATGTCATCGATGTATCTGGTGTATAACGTCAGTTGAAGGTCCTCTGCGGTGAGTAGGTCCTGTTCAAACTTGTGCATGAAGATGTTGGCGTATTGGGGTGCGAATTTGGCCCACATGGCTGTTCCGTGCGTCTGGATGAAGAACTTGTTGTCGAAGGTGAAGACGTTGTGATCCAGAATGAAGCGGATGAGTTGCAGAATTGCGTCTGGAGATTGGCAGTTGTCGATGTTGAGTACTGAGGCTGTTGCAGCAATGCCGTCGTCATGGGGGATGCTGGTGTAGAGTGCCGAGACGTCCATTGTGACGAGGAATGTTCCTGGTTCAACTGGTCCATGGTTGCTGAGTTTCTGTAGGAAGTCCGTCGTGTCGCGACAGAAGCTGGGCGTATCTTGTACGATGGGTTTCAAGATGCACTCGATGTAGCCAGCGAGGTTCTCACACAAGGCCTTCAGGACGCGCGACAACGCAGAATCGCCGAGCAGAAACTTATAGCCAAGTTCCGCACACATGAGTGCGGCCTCAACCGGGACCTGGGATTCATGTCGCATTACATTCATCCCCCACCATCTGGCCTGCAAAATCCTACCAACTGTCCTGGCTTGATACAATTCACACCTCTTTAACCTGGGGTTACCCCATCTCTGGATCTGTAAAGATTTAATCACCTGCTAATGGTCGCATTCCAAGCATTGTTTGGCATCTTTGAATTTGTCTATATATATGTTTCTGGAACATACCTCTTCATTCACCTGAGGAAGGAGCAGCGCTCCGAAAGCTAGTGACATCGAAACAAACCTGTTGGACGTTAACCTGGTGTTGTAAGACTTCGTACTGTGCACTATCTACAAGGCACAAGTCAGGAGTGTGATAGAGTCACTTGCTCCACTTTTAGTCTGTCAGGCAAGCGTGATTGGCAGGACCAGAAGTGGATGTGAAATCTTGCGATCAGTCCCCTACGTCAATTTTATCCTGGCAGGTCAATTAACTGCTGGATAGCATGAAACGCACACTGAATCAGGTTCAGCACTGCTGGTGAGTGCGGGCACCAAGACCAATAAGGGTGTGCGCAGGGGTTTAGATGGAAGGCTGGTAGTCAGTGTTCAAGAGCATCAGGGAGCTGTTCTGAAAATCTAATAGTTTGACTCATTACTTCCGTTGTTGAGCTGTTACTGTCTGCAGGATTTCATCCGTACACACAACCCATCCCAGCAGGATTGAAATGCTCGGAACCAGTCAGCCCCCCCATATTTCCAATGAGTGCCTGTGGATTTTGCTGGAGGCAGTGTCCAATGCAATATCATGCTGCTGAGAGACAATAAGAGGAGGTCACCTCACGTGACAAAGAAGGCCTCAATGGAGGTGACAGGTCAGTGGGCATGACGTCGTATGTAGGGCCTGGACCAAGTGCAGAAAAAGGTTCAATGGCCTTCTGTGCTCTGCTCGGATGAGTACTGAATCCAGTTGAAATTTTGGTGAGATGTCTTTGTAGATGGCAGCTCTTGTTGAAGTTCATGGGTGTGTAATGCAGAGTGTAAAGTGGCACATCATCTGTCAAGATGGACCATATCTGGCATAAACCCAAGGATGAGGTACAGCATTCTGATGGGCATCTGATCCTGCATCATTGGTGGGAGGCTGGGATTTTCTGTCATGTGGAATGGGATTAATGAAAACATTTTTGTCCTTACAGGAGAAAAGGGAGTCACAATTCACAGGAGTGAGGATGGATGGGTGTGGGGTTTCAAATATTCTTGTGTTAAGTCAAGCGGTGGGGCAAGCACTGGAGATAGTCTGTGAACATGGAGCCAGGTAACTGTCATGGAGAAGGCAGGGATCCCGGTGAGGGCAAGAGCCCAGTGGACAGGGAAGAGCTTGATGGAGGGTCTGAGAGATATAGGGCAACGTTTGTAAGGCTGACACGTGAGATCCAATTATCCCTATTGCCTGTCCATTCAGAGGTCTTTGCTCAGCTAGATGTCCATTCTGAGGCTAGAAATCAGAATGCATAAACTCTGACTTCATAATCCTTTTCCGTACTGACATTTTTCTTTCTCCCCCAGTTGGGTCATCATCATGACCCCACTAGGACCCTGATGATTCTTCCTTAACCTCGGAGGATGATGAGCAGCCAGATGCACCCGCACCACATCCTCCCTTTGCACCATGCACCAGCACAGAGACAGGCATGTTGGTGGGCATATGCAAATTTGAGCAGATGGTAGAGCACAGTGATGAAGGCAAGTCACACCCACCTGATGAGTTGGCAGAAGCAGAGAATCCCTAGGGTGTCAGCAGTATGATGACTGCTGGAGTACATGGCGATGCTGAACCGAAGTCAGATAATGAGCTTCTGGAGTCACCCATCAGGCAGCAGATGCAGGATGTCCAGCAGGATGCACATGAAGATTTGTCAAGAGTTCCTGGAGGGTCTGCGGGCCATAGTCTCAGACTACGGTGGCCCAGAGTTCAGGACGCACAGCTTCCTCCATTGAAAGAGTGGCAACTCTCATGAAGAGGCTGCTCCAGGAAAGCAAGCAGGAATTTCTGGGACGATTAATTGTTCTTCGGTCCGATAATGATGCATGTCTATCTCTGCCGTTTGTAAGAGTCCTTCCCGTTATTTCCATTGTTCTCATTTATTTTATTTTATTTTTTATTATTTTTGGTTCTTGGACCAATGATCAGACTGTGATATTAATCAGAATGTGACTTTAAGCAGAAGACACAAGCTGAAGAAGCCTGCTTGTCAGAGTGTTGTATTCCAGGTTTTGTATGTTGGAAAGGAGAAACCAGATGCTTCGCTGTCATGTGCAAATAGAGCTACATTCCCCCCCATTTTGTTTTGAGGTGCACAGGTGACTTATTTCAGTCTTTAATATATTTTGCATAGGTGCATACACACACATGCCAATTTGTGTGCAGTCTGTGCAGGTTTTACGTCTTAGTTAACAGTGAAAATTATGTTAGAATTGTTTAGATAACCACAGATTTCAAGTAAGTTCCAGAGAGTGGAGGTTTAAAGCTCAGTACAGTCAGACTGTTACAGTAACCTTGACTGAGCCCTACCACACTGAATGAATCAAATAATGTTCACAATGACACCTTGAGAAGAAATATTATTTAAAAATTGCAGCAAATCAACAATTTAAATTTATTTCATTGAAAGTCTTGAAAAATTAGATACCTTGTGGCCCAAATATGCACTTGGCGCGCTCCAATAATCTGGGCGTGATAAAATCCTGCTGCCTTCATATTTATTAATGTTCACCTTCAGTAGTCCATCCAAGGTCTCCTGCTTGGGCACAATTTTTGAAATTCCTTGCAAATCGGTGAGGAACCAATCAAACATGTTAGTCACCTAAAAAGCAAATGTTGAGGGAACAATGCATTATTTATCTGGATCAAATTCTTCTAGCCATCTCATTACTAGCATGTATTTTACTGCTGCTTCTATTTTCTATAGAAGGTGGGATCAGGGTATTGAACTTGATGATCGGCCATTGTCATAATGAATGGCGGAGCAGGCCACCTCCTCCTGCTTCTATTTTCTATGTTTCTATGAAAATCACATGATCAAAATGAGTCCACTCATAATAAAAATCTATGGAATACAGATGGTCAAATATGAAATTAAAAGCAGAAAATCTTGGAAAAACACAGGAGGTCTGGAAACATCTGTGGAGAAGAGAAATAGAGTTAACGTTTCAAGTCAGTGTGACTCTTCTTCAGAACTAAAGTGATGGGTTTTATACTGTTAAAGAGAGGGAGCGGAGCAGGGGAGCAAAACAGAAGTTCAGGGATAGATAGGAACTCAGGAGAGATTTGACAATGGTGTTATGAACACAAGGGTTGTTAATGATAGTATTAAAGATTAAGGAAGGTGCGAATAATGGCCTAAAGGTCAGATAGCAGAGTGTGTTGAGGGTATCTAGAACAAGGATCAATGTTCTCTGAATGCAAAGCATAAGAACAAATTACTGTCAGGCTCTGTGGAAGGACTGCGTTGGGAGAAAGAAGTAAAATTAAAAATAAAATGATCAAAATGGAGGAGAGAGTTCACGGTTCGACGTTGTTTAACTCAGAATGTTAAGACCATAAGGCTGTAAAATGCCCAATCAGAAGATGAGGTACTGGTCCTTCAGTTTGTGTTGGGCTTTACTGGAACATTGCAGCAGGTCCAGGGACAAAAATGTGAGCATGAGAGCTGGATGGTGAATTGAAACGGCAAGCGACAGGAAGGTCAGCATCATGCTTGCAAACTGAGCGAAGGCGTTTTCCAGCCTTCTGGGCATAACAATGAGTTCAGCAACTTCAGACCATAAACTCTGTCCTCCACTTTTGTTTTATTTTTTATTTTTCTTAGGTTTTTTTCCAAAACCCCCCTCTCCCACATGGCTAGTGTGTAACTTGTTTTTATGTTTTGCTTTCACAGGGCGCTGAGCCTTGCTCTGCCATTGGTACATTCTGCTGTCTGACCTTAAGACCATTAGCACCTTCCTCAGTCTTTAACATCATCATTAACACTCCCTTAGTCTTGTATCATGACATTGGGATGGAGGCCATGTAAAGGGCCATTGACCTCGGGTGGGAGATTCTGGTCGCCTGGCAGGCACAGCCGAAAAATTCTGCCCTAAGTGTCATTTGATAGCAGTGGGGAACTAAACGCCTTGCAAAACCCATCACAAATGAATTTAGAAAAGTTTCTGTTAAATTCCACCTGTTACCTCTGTTTCTCTCTCCACAGATTACTAACTTGATAGAGTTTTTCGAGGAGGTCACTAAGATGATTGATGCAGGTAGGGCAGCAGATGTTGTCTATATGGACTTCAGTAAGGCCTTTGACAAGGTCCCTCATGGTAGACTAGTACAAAAGGTGAAGTCACACGGGATCAGGGGTGAACTGGCAAGGTGGATACAGAACTGGCTAGGCCATAGAAGGCAGAGGGTAGCAATGGAGGGATGCTTTTCTAATTGGAGGGCGGTGACCAGTGGTGTTCCACAGGGATCAGTGCTGGGACCTTTGCTCTTTGTAGTATATATAAATGATTTGGAGGAAAATGTAACTGGTCTGATTAGTAAGTTTGCAGACGACACAAAGGTTGGTGGAATTGCGGATAGCGATGAGGACTGTCTGAGGATACAGCAGGATTTAGATTGTCTGGAGACTTGGGCGGAGAGATGGCAGATGGAGTTTAACCTGGACAAATGTGAGGTAATGCATTTTGGAAGGGCTAATGCAGGTAGGGAATATACAGTGAATGGTAGAACCCTCAAGAGTATTGAAAGTCAAAGAGATCTAGGAGTACAGGTCCACAGATCACTGAAAGGGGCTACACAGGTGGAGAAGGTAGTCAAGAAGGCATACGGCATGCTTGCCTTCATTGGCCGGGGCATTGAGTATAAGAATTGGCAAGTCATGTTGCAGCTGTATAGAACCTTAGTTAGGCCACACTTGGAGTATAGTGTTCAATTCTGGTCGCCACACTACCAGAAGGATGTGGAGGCTTTAGAGAGGGTGCAGAAGAGATTTACCAGAATGTTGCCTGGTATGGAGGGCATAAGCTATGAGGAGCGATTGAATAAACTCGGTTTGTTCTCACTGGAACGAAGGAGGTTGAGGGGCGACCTGATAGAGGTATACAAAATTATGAGGGGCATAGACAGAGTGGATAGTCAGAGGCTTTTCCCCAGGGTAGAGGGGTCAATTACTAGGGGGCATAGGTTTAAGGTCAGAGGGGCAAAGTTTAGAGTAGATGTACGAGGCAAGTTTTTTACGCAGAGGGTAGTGGGTGCCTGGAACTCACTACCGGAGGAGGTAGTGGAGGCAGGGACGATAGGGACATTTAAGGGGCATCTTGACAAATATATGAATAGGATGGGAATAGAAGGATACGGACCCAGGAAGTGTAGAAGATTGTAGCTTAGTCGGGCAGTATGGTCGGCACGGGCTTGGAGGGCCGAAGGGCCTGTTCCTGTGCTGTACATTTCTTTGTTCTTTAGATGCTGCTAGATCTGTTGAATTTTTCCAGCATTCAGTTTTTATTTCAGATTTCCAGCATCCGCAGCTTTTGCTCTTATTATTGGCGATCAAATAGGCCTGACTTAAAATATCAGCCTCGAAATGTTGCGGATTTCTAGTCTCTCTCATCTTAACTTTGGCAACCACCCAAACCTTCCAGAAATTTTTTTGAAAGCAGTTGTTTGCCTGTTTTCCTGTGTGTTGAATTGAGTCCTCCTTCCAAAATTTACAGTGAGGAAGAACCCTCCTTGGAATTCAAGGCATCCTATGTCTTAATTCACAAGGACAGGAGAGAAACCAAAATTTATTTTTAACCAGGTGATTTTTAGATCATGTTTTCAACTGACATATTCTCTTAAATTCAATTATGAGAGATGGGCTTCGCTGGCTAGGCAAGCATTAATTGCCCATCGTTAATTGTCCTCAAGAAGGTGGTGATGAGCTGCCTTCTTAAACTTCTGTGGTCCACATCCGGAAATTACATGTCCATATGCTGCATGTCAAATTCCATGTAATCTCGTCAATGCAATACATTAAGGATTCTCATGACGAGTGAGTTTGTCAATCTGAACTCTGAGCCTAGGAAAGAAAGGAAAACTAACGCAGATTCAGGTGACTGAGCAAGAATTAGCACTGATAAATGTTGAGTTTCCGATTGGGTTCACTCAATTTGCAGGAGTTAATTGGACAAACCCAGTTGGAAAAGTGGCCCGGTTCTCAAGCATATTTTACAGATATGAGCAGAGAGAGATTAAAGTGGTACTTCTCCAAGATCAATTACTGCCAGCCACATATATTAGGGAACCTTTGTCACACTACCTATAATTTTCCATGAATTTAATGAATGGAAAGTTAAAAAGGTGCATGGCTGGTGAATGAGCTCTCTGCCTTTAGTGTAAACTGAAAAGAAATCCCCTCCAGCAGTAAAATATAAACATTCAACAAAGGTTATTTGCCACTTGATATCTCTTACCTTATTGTAGGTCCATTGAGAGGCTTCACATTCACTGCATACCCCTGAACAGAAGCACTGGTCACAGCCATAGTAGTTCTCGAACTGCAAGTTGAAGAATCCTGTTTTACATTGGTCACAATTTTCTCCTTCAACATTGGCCTGGAAATTGCATCAAACAGAAAATATATTAATGCTTATGATTAATTTACAAATGTTTTAATGTAACGGATGGTGCACATCGTTCCACAAAAAATGAGACAATTCCATCTAAGATCATTGCGTTTGTTTCCCAAAAAATCACAGTATAACAGTGTTTATAAGTGACACTATAAAATTTTGAATTGTTAATTATATTACACCAAAAACATTAAATTGATGGTGAGATCTGATTGTTGGAGAAGGGCTTATGCATGCAGCATTTTGGCTATTGTGTGAACTTAACAAAAACCTGCACAGTTGGCTTGTGACATGTAACTAAATTACCCATTGCTTAAAGCTCATAGGAACCAACACTAAAAGCCTCCAACAAACTATTTAAATTCTTGAGCAATCACTGACGTAGTGCACACAATAATATGCTGAACACACTCCATGGATGGAATCTTAAGTCTTATCCTGTATAATAATAGATTGATGGTGAAGTTAATAAGACCATTTAATGATGTAAGTGTGACATCAAGGGTCAGATGACCAAAAGGCTCCAAGAGACAAGGCACAGAACAGACTGTGTCTTAGGAACCAGGAGCTGGATTCACCGCCGGCGGGATGTTGTGCCGGTAGCCCGGAGTTTTCCGTCGGCATGGGGCTGCCCCACAATGAGAAACCCCATTGACTGGCTGACGTAACGGAGCATCCCGCCGGCAGGGTGAAATAGAAATCTGGCAGGGAGGAGAATCCAGCCCCTTGTACCTACTATGTAATCTTGAAAATAGTTTAAATAAATAGTTAAACCGACATGAAATTTGGTGGCAGCACTAGAGGCCACAATTTAAGAAACTGAGGCTACAGGTTGATAACCCATGGGTGAAAACCGAGTCCAGATCCACTTCACAACAACAAAGATCAAAATGGAAAAGTACTGCGGTTGGCGAGCAGTGAGACAAGCAAGATGTGATTCAGGCTACTAGACTAGAAGGGCTTAAGGTTCATAAGGAGGAGGTGTTAGCAATTCTGGAAAGTGTGAAAATAGATAAGTCCCCTGGGCCGGATGGGATTTATCCTAGGATTCTCTGGGAAGCTAGGGAGGAGATTGCTGAGCCTTTGGCTTTGATCTATAAGTCATCTTTGTCTACAGGTATAGTGCCAGAAGACTGGAGGATAGCAAATGTTGTCCCCTTGTTCAAGAAGGGGAGTAGAGACAACACCGGTAACTATAGACCAGTGAGCCTTACTTCTGTTGTGGGCAAAATCTTGGAAAGGTTTATTAGAGATAGGGTGTATAATCATCTGGAAAGGAATAATTTGATTAGAGATAGTCAACACGGTTTTGTGAAGGTTTAGGTCGTGCCTCACAAACCTTATTGAGTTCTTTGAGAAGGTGACCAAACAGGTGGATGAGGGTAAAGCAGTTGATGTGGTGTATATGGATTTCAGTAAAGTGTTTGATAAGGTTCCCCATGGTAGTCTACTGCAGAAAATACGGAGGCTTGGGATTCAGG
Organism: Scyliorhinus torazame; assembly: GCF_047496885.1. Taxonomy (NCBI): domain Eukaryota; kingdom Metazoa; phylum Chordata; class Chondrichthyes; order Carcharhiniformes; family Scyliorhinidae; genus Scyliorhinus; species Scyliorhinus torazame. Next base: position 209,703,840 of record NC_092710.1, read on the forward strand.
GTGATTTAGCAGTTTGGATCAGAAATTGGCTAGCTGGAAGAAGACAAAGGGTGGTGGTTGATGGGAAATGTTCAGACTGGAGTCCAGTTAATAGTGGTGTACCACAAGGATCTGTTTTGGGGCCACTGCTGTCTGTCATTTTTATAAATGACCTGGAGGAGGGCGTAGAAGGATGGGTGAGTAAATTTGCAGAAACACTAAAGTCGGTGGAGTTGTGGACAGTGCGGAAGGATGTTACAAGTTACAGAGGGACATAGATAAGCTGCAGCGCTGGACTGAGAGGTAGCAAATGGAGTTTAATGCAGAAAAGTGTGAGGTGATTCATTTTGGAAGGAATAACAGGAAGACAGTACTGGGCTAATGGTAAGATTCTTGGCAGTGTGGATGAGCAGAGAGATCTCGGTGTCCATGTACATAGATCTCTGAAAGTTGCCCCCCAGGTTGAGAGGGTTGTTAAGAAGGTGTACGGTGTGTTAGCTTTTATTGGTAGAGGGATTGAGTTTCGGAGCCATGAGGTCATGTTGCAGCTGTACAAAACTCTGGTGCGGACGCATTTGGAGTATTGCGTGCAATTCTGGTCGCCGCATTATAGGAAGAATGTGGAAGCATTGGAAAGGGTGCAGAGGAGATTTACCAGAATGTTGTCTGGTATGGAGGGAAGATCTTATGAGGAAAGGCTGAGGGACTTGAGGCTGCTTTTGTTAGAGAGAAGAAGGTTAAGAGGTGACTTAATTGAGGCATACAAGATGATCAGAGGATTGGATAGGGTGGACAGTGAGAGCCTTTTTCCTCGGATGGTGATGTCTAGCATGAGGGGACATAGCTTTAAATTGAGGGGAGATAGATATAAGACAGGTGTCAGAGATAGGTTCTTTACTCAGAGAGTAGTAAGGGCGTGGAATGCCCTGCCTGCAACAGTAGTGGACTCGCCAACACTAAGGGCATTCAAATGGTCATTGGATAGACGTATGGACGATAAGGGAATAGTGTAGATGGGCTTTAGAGTGGTTTCACAGGTCGGCGCAACATCGAGGGCCGAAGGGCCTGTACTGCGCTGTAATGTTCTACGTCTACAGCTCTGAACATCTACTATCCCTTGCACAGCCTTTCTAATACATTGAGGGTCGTCAACAAGGAGAATAATGGGAGCTCTGGAAAAGACAGTTCAAAAGTTACCAAATAGCTTTTGATTTACACGGTAAAATTCAAGTCTGTATACTTGCATATGCAGTGGGGGCCATAGCTGATGATGCCTTGGCACATCAAGGAAACATCATCATTGTGTGTCAAGGTTATAGGGCCTTCGATATGTACTCCAGCCCTAAGAAGAATCTAGCTACAAAAAGAGCAAAGTTCAACCAGAGGTCGGGTGAATCAATTGATTTCTTAAACCATTTGTATCGATCTGCTAGTACTTGTGGTTATGGAGTCTTAAAGCACAAATCCATTAGCAACCACTTTGTAGTCGGAAGGCTTGATGATGCTCTGTTAGATCTTTTGCAATTCAAAGATGATTTGTCCTTAGAGACAGTCTACTAACTCACAAGACAAACGCAGTTGTGACAGCAGAATTGTGATGTAATTTGGGTAGACTTTGGGGCTCAAGAGGGGTCGATCCAGTATACAGGCCCAAAGCTGGGAGCCCCACCTACTGAAAAGCCCATGAAAAATTCTGCTAAAACTGTCAGAGGGATGGGAAGAATCCTTTCACTTCTAAATGTTTCAAATGTAGCATTAAAACACAGCATCACTGCAGAAAAAGCCCAGCTGGGGAGCCAAATACTTTCACTGTAGCAAGGCTGGACATTTTAAACAATTCTGCAGATTTAAAGGAAAAGGCAATGAGCTTATCATCATTCTGAAATATAGCAAATGGGATATAGGGACATTCGAGATGAAAAGCTCCTGGGAAATAAAAGATCTCAATAAGCAGTTCTGGTCTGTAGACCTGGATGTCAAAGGGTACAAAGCAGAATTTAAACTAGATTTTGTCAGACAAATTGTACTGGCTTAATAATCATAGAATCATAGAATACCTATAGTGCAGAAGGAGGCTTTAACAAAAGGATAGAGACTTCAGTTTTTTCTTTATTCATTTATGGGATGTGGGCATCGCTGGCTTGTCTAGCATTTATTGCCCATACCTGAGAGCATTTAAGAGACAACCACATTGCTGTGGGTCGGCAGTCACATGTCGGCCAGACCAGGTAAGGATGGCAGATTTCCTTCCCGACAGGACATTAGTGAACCAAATGGGTTTTTACGACAATCGACAATGGTTTCATGGTCATCATTAGACTTTTAATTCCAGATTTTATTGAATTCAAATTTCACCATCTACCTTAGTGGGAATCAAACCAAGGTCCCCAGAGCATTAACCTGGGTCTCTGGGTTACGAGTTCAGCAACAATACAACTACGCCATTGCCTCTCCCTGTTGAATAGTAAGCTTTAAGGTTTCAAGATCAATTGAATCTGCACCGACCCTCCAAATGATCAGCCCAGACAGGCCCACTGTCCCGCCCCATACCCCACCTAACATTTGAACACCAAGTTGTAATTTAGCATGACCAATCCACTTAACCTAGACATCTTTGGACTGTGGGAGGAAACTGGAGCACACAAAGGAAACGCACGCAGCCATGGGAGAACTTGCAGACTCCACACAGACAGTTACCGCGCATGCGCGGGGATGACGTTAGCAGCCGCTGATGCTCCCGCGCATGCGTGGACTTCCGCCGGCCAAGTCCTTTCGGCCCCGGCTGGTGTGGCGCCAAAGGCCTTTCCCGCCGGCTGGCAGCGCGCCAACCACTCCGGCGCGGGCCTCGCCTCTCAAGGTGAGGGCTTGGCTTTGGGGCAGCCCGATGCCGGAGTGGTTCCCGCCACTCCATCCCGCCGGGACCCCCCGCCCCACCGGGTAGGGGAGAATCCCGGCCAAGATTACTGTAGAGCCATAATTATGAGGAAATTTCCTAGATTCTTCTGGGGATTGAGAAAGCTTAAAAATGAATATCACATCACTACTCCCAGATGCCAAACCAGTTTATTTACCAGTGATCATAAAAGTCAAAGAGCTATTCGAAAAGATGTTGTTTGAAGGAGTTATCTCTTCTTTTATAGTGCTTACAAAGTGGTGCTCAGGTCTGGTGATGGTCCCCAAATCCAGTGGTTGAATCCTGACACAGTGAAATAAAGCCATTCAAAGAGAGGTACACCCACTGTCATCTGTTGATGACAGTCTGGTGAAGTTGTCCAAGAGTGCCCCTGGATTCCAACAGTGGGTTTTGGCAGATTCTCCTTGACCAAGAATCAAGGATGTTGACCACCTTTATCAATCCTTTTTTCAGTTTTGCTTCAACCGATATTGCTTTGGCATATTCTCTGCACCAGATATAGTAGTGGGTCGGATTTCAAATAATGACGAGACAGAATACAGGAATGAGATAGAGAATCTGGTGAACTGGTGCGACGACAATAATCTTTCCCTCAATGTTAACAAAATGAAGGAGATTGTCATCGACTTCAGGAAGCGTAGTGGAGAACATGCCCCTGTCTACATCAATGGGAACGAAGTAGAAAGAGTCGAGAGCTTCAAGTTTTTAGGTGTCCAGATGACCAACAACCTGTCCTGGTCCCACCATGCCGGCACTATAGTTAAGAAAGCCCACCAATGACTCTATTTTCTCAGAAGATTAAGGACATTTGGCATGTCAGCTACGACTCTCACCAACTTCTATAGATGCACCTTAGAAAGCATTCTTTCTGGGTGTATCACAGCCTGGTATGGATCCTGCTCTGCCCAAGACTGCAAGAAACTACAAAAGGTTGTGACTGTAGCCCAATCCATCACGCAAACCACCCTCTCATCCACCGACTCAGTCTACAATTCCCGCTGCCTCGGAAAGGCAGCCAGATTAATTAAGGACCCCACGCACCCCGGACATACTCTCTTCCACCTTCTTCCGTCAGGAAAAAGGTACCAAAGTTTGAGGTCACGTACCAACCGACTCAAGAACAGCTTCTTCCCTACTGCCATCAGACTTTTGAATGGACCTACCCCGTATTAAGTTGATCTTTTTGCTACACCTTCTACAACTGTAATATTATATTCTGCAGTCTCTTACAACATCGAGGGCTGAAGGGCCTGTTCTGTGCTGTACTGTTCTATGTTCCCTATGTACGGTATGCATTGCTTGTACAGCATGCAAGAAACAATACTTTTCACTGTATACTAATACATGTGACAATAATAAATCAAATCAAATCAATGCACTATGTCCAACATCCTGAAAGGAAAAGATGAATGATTTGCTTATCCTTGGTGCCACTGAGATTAATATGACCACAGAGTTCAGGAAGTTCTATAAGCGCTTGAACAAGCAGACCTCACCTTCACTGATAAGTGTGAATTTGGGAAGACCATCATTAGACTTTTTAAATCATATCATCCACCATGAAGGGATGATCCTCAAAAGACCAAGGCAATTAGAGATTCCACAGTCCAAGAGTCTTGCTGATATACAACAATTTTTAGGCACAGACAATTGACGAATGTGATATAAAATAGTTACTTTAGAGATATTAGTTATTGTAATGTAAATATAGGCCGGTCTGATTCTGCTAGTTCACAGACAAAGGATTTCAGAACGCATGGCAAAGGACGGGGGAGGGGTGTCCAGCTAAGGAGGAGAAAAGGATGCTGGGTAATAGGAAGCCAGAGGAAGGGATGAGAAGTGAGCCAATCAGGATGTATGGTCAGGAGGGGTATAGGATGACCTATGGGAATCGTGTATGTGAAACTTGATGCCATTTGAATGAATTTGCAGAAATCCCTTTGTCTCCTTCTTCATTCATTTTCAAGGGGTATAGGAGACTGGCTCTGTGTCCTGTGTCTGTGAGAAACGAATCAGACTTGCAAGTCAAATAAAATAACTAATGCTATACTGTGGTGGTATGTATTAGGGGTCATGTGGGACTGTGAAGCAGTGATGCTATTGGCTGACAGATCCCGGGTCCTGGTTGGCTGTTGACTCCTGGCTCCGCCCTGAAGGCGGAGTATAAGAACCCGAGCTTCTCCCCGCCGCTTCATTCTGTTGCTGAACTGCTGGTGACAAGTCTCGCTTAATAAAGCCTCATCGACTTCATCACTACTCGTCTCTCTCGTAAGTCATTGTGCGCTACAATTTATTAAGCGAGCTTAAAGGACTATGGAGCTCCGGATCGCCCCGGAATGCCTGCGGATCAGCCCCCACGCAGCAAACTCGGCAGCAGTATTTAAACACTGGCAAGCATGTTTTGAAGGCTACCTCCGAACGGCCCCCGGCCGGATCACAGAAGACCAGAAAATGCAGGTCCTGCATTCGAGGGTAAACCCGGAAATTTACGCTCTCATAGAAGATGCAGAGGATTTCCCGACGGCGCTCGCATTACTGAAGAGCATCTACGTTCGCCCCGTGAACCAGGTCTACGCGCGCTACCAACTCGCAACGAGACGGCAAAGTCCCGGAGAATCGCTAGAAGAATTCTACGCCGCGCTGCTAATTTTGGGACGGGGCTGCAGCTGCCCGCCGGTGAACGCAATCGAACACACGGACATGCTAATTCGCGATGCGTTTGCGGCAGGTATGAACTCTCCCCAAATCCGCCAAAGACTTTTAGAAAGAGAGTCGTTAGGACTCTCAGAGGCACGGGCCCTTGCAGCTTCCCTAGATGTGGCCTCGCAAAACGCCCGCGCCTATGGCCCCGACCGCGCGGCAGCCCCTTGGGCTCCGTGGACCCCCGTCGCGACAAACCCCCCCCCCCCTCCCTCACAGGCTTGCGCGGTTAAAGCGCCAGACCATCCCGGGGGGGCCCGCTGCTATTTCTGCGGGCAAGCGAAACACCCCCGGCAGCGCTGCCCGGCCCGCGCAGCTATTTGTAAAAGCTGCGGCAAGAAGGGCCATTACGCAGCTGTGTGCCGGTCCCGGGGGGTCGCCGCAATCCCCGGAGAAGAACGAGCCCAGCATAGCCCGAACGCTCCCCAACCACCCCCCAGCGCCCCATGTGCGACCCGCGGGCGCTGCCATTTTGGGTCCCGGGCACCACGAGTGGAGGATGGGCGCCGCCATCTTGTGACCCCCAGCCACGTGCGATTCATGGGGGCGGCCATTTTGTCCACCCCCGACCACGTGCAATCCATGGGGGCGGCCATTTTGTCCACCCCCGGCCGCGTGCGATTCATGGACGACGCCATCTTGGATGACAACAAAGGACCCCAGCATCGACAGCTCCACGGGGTCCGAAGAAGACGCCGCAACACTACGACCACGACTGGCTTTGGTGACTCTGGATCAATCACGGCCCCGGACGCTCCAGACGACGACAACAACGGTGATGATCAACGGACACGAGACATCATGCTTGATCGACTCCGGGAGCACCGAAAGTTTCATTCACCCAGACACGGTAAGACGCTGTTTTCTGACCATCCATCCAAGTACGCAAAAGATTTCCCTAGCTGCAGGATCCCACTCCGTAGAGATCAAAGGGTTCTGCATTGCGAACCTAACGGTGCAAGGGAGGGAGTTTAAAAACTACAGGCTCTACGTCCTTCCCCAACTCTGCACGCCCACATTACTGGGATTAGATTTCCAGTGTAACCTGCAGAGCCTAACATTTCAATTCGGCGGCCCAATACCCCCACTCACTATCTGCGGCCTCGCAACTCTCAAGGTTGAACCCGTCGCCACTAGGAGCAGACGGTACAGCGCCCAGGACCGGATATTTATTCGGTCTGAAGTCCAGCTGTTGCTGAAGGAAGGCATAATCCAGGCCAGCAATAGTCCCTGGAGAGCCCAGGTGGTAGTAGTAAAGACTGGGGAGAAGCAAAGGATGGTCATAGACTATAGCCAGACCATCAACAGGTACACACAGCTAGATGCGTACCCTCTCCCCCGCATATCCGACATGGTAAATCGGATTGCCCAGTATAAGGTTTGGTCCACCGTGGACCTCAAGTCCGCCTACCACCAGCTCCCCATCCGCACAGGTGACCGCAAGTACACAGCCTTCGAGGCAGACGGGCGTCTATACCACTTCCTAAGGGTCCCATTTGGTGTCACGAACGGGGTCTCGGTCTTCCAACGGGAAATGGACCGAATGGTTGACCAGCACGGGTTGCAGGCCACGTTCCCATATCTCGACAACGTAACCATCTGCGGCCACGATCAGCAGGACCACGACGCCAACCTCCAAAAATTCCTCCAGACCGCTAACGCCTTGAACCTCACACACAACGAGGAAAAGTGCGTTTTTAGCACAAACCGGTTGGCCATCCTGGGATACGTAGTGCGCAATGGGATAATAGGCCCCGACCCCGAACGCATGCGCCCCCTTATGGAATTTCCCCTCCCCCACTGCTCCAAAGCCCTGAAACGTTGCCTGGGGTTCTTTTCATAATACGCCCAGTGGGTCCCCCAGTATGCAGGCAAGGCCCGCCCGCTAATACAGACCACTACCTTCCCCCTGTCGACAGAGGCTTGCCAGGCCTTCAGCCGCATCAAGGCGGATACCGCAAAGGCCACGATGCGCGCCATCGACGAGTCCCTCCCCTTCCAGGTCGAGAGCGATGCATCCGACGTAGCTCTAGCGGCCACCCTTAACCAAGCGGGAGACCCGTGGCCTTTTTCTCCCGGACCCTCCACGCCTCAGAAATCCGCCACTCCTCAGTGGAAAAGGAAGCCCAAGCCATAGTGGAAGCTGTGCGATATTGGAGGCATTACCTGGCCGGCAGGAGATTCACTCTCCTCACCGACCAACGGTCGGTAGCCTTCATGTTCGATAATGCACAGCGGGGCAAAATTAAAAATTACAAGATCTTAAGGTGGAGGATCGAGCTCTCCACCTTCAACTACGAGATCTTGTACCGTCCCGGAAAGCTGAACGAGCCGTCCGATGCCCTATCCCGCGGCACATGTGCCAACGCACAAATAGACCGTCTCCAAGCCCTCCACGAGGACCTCTGCCACCCGGGGGTCACTCGGTTCTACCATTTCATAAAGTCCCGCAACCTCCCCTACTCAGTGGAGGAGGTCCGTACAGTCACCAGGAACTGCCACATCTGCGCAGAGTGCAAACCGCACTTTTTCAGGCCGGATAGAGCGCACCTAATCAAGGCTTCCCGCCCCTTTGAACGCCTCAGTTTGGATTTCAAAGGGCCCCTTCCCTCCACCGACCGCAACGCATACTTCCTGAACGTGGTGGACGAGTACTCTCGTTTCCCCTTTGCCATCCCCTGCCCTGACATGACAGTGGCCACAGTCATTAAAGCCCTTGGCACCATATTCACACTGTTCGGTTGCCCCGCATATATCCATAGCGGCAGGGGGTCCTCCTTCATGAGTGACGAGCTGCGCCAGTTCCTGCTCAGCAAGGGCATAGCCTCGAGCAGGACGACCAGCTACAACCCCCGGGGGAACGGGCAAGTAGAAAGGGAGAACGGCACGGTCTGGAAGACCGTCCTGCTGGCCCTACGGTCCAGGGATCTCCCAGTTTCCCATTGACAGGAGGTCCTCCCGGATGCTCTCCACTCCATCCGGTCGCTGCTGTGTACCACCACTAACCAAACGCCTCATGAGCGCCTCCTTGTCTTCCCCAGGAAGTCCTCCTCCGGAACGTCACTGCCGACCTGGCTGGCGGCCCCAGGACCCATCTTGCTCCGGAAACATGTGCGGGCGCACAAATCGGACCCGTTGGTCGAGAGGGTTCACCTTCTCCACGCGAACCCGCAGTACGCCTACGTGGCGTACCCCGACGGCCGACAGGACATGGTCTCCCTGCGGGACCTGGCGCCCGCCGGCAACACACACACCCCCCCGACACCGATCATCACCTCCCTACCACCAGCGCACTCCGCGACCGCCCCCTTCCCGGGAGGATCGATCCTCCTCCCGTGCCCGCCCAGAAGTGAAACAGGAACGAACACCGAAACGCTCCCGGAGACGGCAACGCCTGAACAAGCACCTGCACCACCACCGGGGCTGAGGCGATCGACGAGGAAGACCAGACCGCTCGCTCGACTCGTGGCATCGGCGTGACACCAAGAATGTTGTTGGATTGTAACAACAACAAAAAATTTTCTCTTACTAATATTGTAAATAGTTTCACAAACTTTGTACATAGCCAGTGTAGGGCTAAAACTGTAGTAACATGCCCGAAATCTTCCTCCCAGGACCAGCCTTGTAAACCCCTACGACCATGCGAACTACCACCCCGCCGGGTTCCTTTTTAACAAGGGGCGAATGTGGTGGTATGTATTAGGGGTCATGTGGGACTGTGAAGCCGTGATGCTATTGGCTGACAGATCCCGGGTCCTGGTTGGCTGTTGACTCCTGGCTCCGTCCTGAAGGTGGAGTATAAGAACCCGAGCTTCTCCCCGCCGCTTCATTCTGTTGCTGAACTGCTGGGGACAAGTCTCGCTTAATAAAGCCTCATCGACTTCATCACTACTCGTCTCTCTCGTAAGTCATTGTGCGCTACATATACCTGCAAATCCATCTCGACTTTTTTGAGGCCAGACTGACGGGTAAAGAAATTTATATTTGTCACAATCAGATGAGGAAATTCATCCCACACCTGTCCACCATCAATGGACCTCTAAGTGACGTCCTGAGAAAAGGTCAGCAATGGTACTATGGAGTCGAGCCTCAGACAGGATTAAAGAATTGTTTGTCTCTTTCAATGTGCTGGCACATTATGTCCCAAAGCTGCCAACAATAGTAGCAGTGCTACCAGGGACCTTATGAGGCGGACCTGGGAGGAGAGGAGGGGGACATAGGGTGGTTTCTGGACAAGCTGCAATTTCCCGAAGTGGAGGAAGCAAAGAGGCAGGCATTGGAGGAGCCACTGGGGCTGAGAGAGGTGCTGGATAGTATCAGAGGTATGAAATCGGGGAAGACCCATGGGCCGGATGGGTACCCAGCGGAATTCTATAAGGAATTTGCAACAGACCTGGCACCACATCTGGTGGGGATATTTCATGAAGCACTGGAGAAGGAGGAATTGCCGGAGACCATGACGCAGGCAGTAATCATACTAATTCCGAAAAAGGGGAAGGACCCGGTGAAATATAGGTCGTCTAGGCCCATATCACTATTGAACACAGATGTGAAAGTACTGGCTAAGTTGTTGGAGGATGGAGGAGTGTGTCCCCGGGGTGGCAGCAGAAGATCAAACAGGTTTCGTGAAGCAGGCAGCTCGCGAGTAATATAAGACAGCTGTTGAATGTGGTGATGAATCTGTCGGGGGCTCCGGTACCGGGGAAGGCATTTCATTGGGTGGAATGGCGGTACTTGTTCGAGGTTTTGGGAAGGCTTGGGTTTGGGCCGAGATTTGTGGCATGGGTACGGTTGCTGTGTGTCGCCAAGGGCGCGGGTGAGGATGAATGATATGAGCTCACAAAGCTTTGACTTACACAGAGGTACGAGGCAGGGGTGCCTCCTCTCACTGCTGCTGTTTGCGTTGGCCATACAGCCATTGGCGATGGCTCCCAGGGGGTCGGCAGAGTGGCAGTGTATTATGAGAGGACAGAGGGAGCTTCGGATGTCGATCTATGCCGATGATCTCTTGCTGTATGTTTTGGATCCATTGGAGAGCATGGGAAGGATTATGGGCCTGCTGGGGAGGTTTGGACGGTTCTCAGGGTACAAGCTGAACATAGGGAAAAGCGAGGTATTCCCGGTGAATGAGCTGGGACAGCGGGCTAATTTAGGGGGAATCCATTTACGGTAGCGAGGGGTAGGTTTAAGTATTTGGGGATTCAGGTAGCGAGGGAATGGATGGGGCTCCATAAATGAGCTGGTGGAGGAGGGTAGGGAGGATCTTAAGAGGTGAGATACACTACACTTAACGCTGGCAGTGAGGGGTCCAAGTGGTGAAAAATGAATATTCTGCCGAGGTTCTTGTTTATCTTTCAAGCTCTCCCGATCTTTATACCAAAAGGCCTTTTTTCAGAAAGTGGACACGATCATTTCTGACTTTGTCTGGGCGGGGAAGGTGCCGAGGGAGGACTCTGCTACAGAGGCAGAGGCAACATTTGGCATTGCCGAACTTGCTTCATTATTATTGGGCAGCGAATGTGGACAAGGTGCGGTGGTGATGGGAAGGAGAAGAGGTAGAGTGGGTTAGGATGGAGCAGAAATATTGTAAGGGACCTAGTTTGAGGACTTTGGTGGTGGCAGCGTTGCCAATGGCTCCAAGTAGGTATTCAAGGAGCCCGGTGGTATGGTCCACAGTGAAGATATGGAATCAGCTGAGGAGGCATTTTATGGTGGAAGGGATGTCGGTGCTAACGCCGCTGTGCGAGAATCATGGGTTTGAGCCGGGGGGATGGATAGTGTATACACGAGGTGGAGGGAAGTGGGGCTGGTCAAGGTGAGGGATCTTTATTTGGAGTAAGGGTTTGCCAGTCTGCAGGAGCTAAAGGAGAGGGTAGAGCTGCCAAGGGGGAGTGATTTCAGGTATCTGCAGGTTGGGGACTTTGCTCGAAGGTCTGGAGGGGGATCGCTAAGTTGCCGGGATACACCCTGCTGGAGTGACTGCTGCTCCCGGATTTGGAAGGGAAGGAAGAATTGGGGATATATACAAGTGGCTGGGGGGAGGAGGGAGCCGAGCGGGTGGTGAGGATCAAGGAGAAATGGGAAGCGGAGTTGGGAGCGGAGATCAATTGGGGAGTATGGAGTGAGGCACTGCATTGGGTAAACAGGACCTCCTCATGTGCAAGGATGAGCCTGATACAGTTTAAGGTGGTGCACAGGGTGCATATGACTCGGGCGAGAATGAGTGGGTTGTTTCAGGGGTAGCAGATGAGTGTGAGAGGTGTGGGCGGGGGCCAGCGAATCACGCGCACATGTTTTGGGGTTGTGAAAAATTGGAAAAATTCTGGGCGGGAGTGTTCGCGGTCTTAGCCAGGATAGTGGAGGAGGGAGTGGACCTGGACCCTTTGGTGGCGATATTTGGGGTTTCAGAGAAGCCGGAGCTCATGGAGCGGCAGAAGGCCGATGTCGTTGCCTTCGCCTCTCTGATTACACGGCGGCGAATTTTGCTGGAGTGGGGGTCGGCATCGCCACCGGGGTTAGCAGCATGGTTGGGTGACCTGTACGACTTTCTGCAATTAGGGAAGATAAAGTATGAGTTAAGGGGCTCAGCAGGGCATTTTGAGAGAATGTGGGGGATGTTTGTGACCGTGTTTGAGGGCTGTTTGTCACGGGGGATGGGGGGGGGGGGGGGGGGGGGGGGGAGGGGGCGTGAAAAAGGGGAAAAATCTGTACAGAGTGTATAGTTGATTGTTGGGAAGCATGTTTCCCGGGGTGTTTGTTCGTTGTAACCTGTTTTGATACATGTTTGTAATAAAATACATTTTTTTCAAAACCAATAGTAGCGGCTGATGTGCCAGCAGCGGGGCTTGGAGCTGTTTTTCTGCAGAACCAGAGGATGGCAGCAGAAAACTAGTTCAGACTCCACAGAATCCCTTCAGTGCAGAAGGAGACCATTGGGCCTATTGAGTCTGCACCAACCCTCTGAAAAAGCACCTACCTAGGACCACTCCCCCGGCCCCACCCCAAAACCCCACACATTGATCATAGCAAATCCACCTGACCTGCACATCTTTGGACACGAAGGGGGAATTTTAGCATGGCCATTCCACCATATCATTGTTCTGTGGAAGGAAACCAGAGCATCCGGAGGAAACCCACATTGACACGGGAAAAACGTGCAATCTCCACACAGGCACCCAAATCCAGAATCAAACCCAGATCCCTAGCATTGTGAGGCAGCAGTACTAACCATTGTGCTGCCGTGCCACTCAAGATTCTCTATCATTAACAAACCTGAAAAAAGTTATGCAATGATTGAAAAGAAACACTGGCAGCAACATGAGCCTGTGATGAGTTCTGATTACTTAATGGGCTTGCAATTCAGGATTGATGTGGACCATGAACCTCTGGTCATTCCCCTGAACTCTAAAGCAATTGCTACAGCGCCAGCAAGAATACAGCATTTCCCGCGAAGACATGCACTCTGACTCTGCAATGGAGTACATGCCACGGAAAAGTCAGACCACAGCTGAAACACTATCGCGTGCTCCAGTCAACCAGGTTACAGGGCATCACTTGACACTCATTTCTGAGGTGGAAGCATACTCCTCAACAATTCCATATTCCCTATGGGCCCCTGCAAGCAAATCCTGGGAGATCAGAGACACCCAGCTGAAGGCCACAGAATGCAGACAAGTCCGAACAGACTGTTGAGAAGGTTAGCCTGAATATTTCCCAAGCAATCAGGTGTTAAGACAATACGATGAACAGCAAAGAGTTTTAAGACTTGTCAATGGCTTCCTCATCTTTAATGAAAGGCTCAAAATTGCAGGACCGAGAAAATTCAGCATTGAAATCTCAAGCTTTATGTTACTTTGGAACACTTATGCTATCACAGGTAAAATGGAAAATGCAAACGAATGCTATTACAGGCAAAAGTAGGAACCTCCTAAATTCCTTCCACCCTACTTTTATCCATCTCCCCCCACACTCCTGTTAAATATTTGGATTTTTTCTACCTTTTAATTCTAATTTTTTGTATCTTTAATCGTTCTCATGGGAAGAACTAACTCTCTATATTTTCAAGATGATCTTAGCTTTGAGAACAAGAAATTTTGTTTGTTAATCACTTGTAACCACTGAACCTATCCTTTGCCTCAGACTGCACCTTGGCAAATACTGCATCACATTCTCAAAATTTACTTTAAGCTTAAAACAGTGTAGCAAATTTATTTGAGATGAGTAAGTAAACAATAACAAATTTAAGAGCAATATATCCTTCATAGAATTTACAGTGCAGAAGGAGGCCATTCGGCCCATCGTGTCTGCACCGGCTCTTGGAAAGAGCACCCTACCCAAGCCGACACCCCCACCCTATCCCCATAACCCAGTAACCCCACGCAACACTAAAAGCAATTTTGGACTAAGGGCAATTTATCATGGCCAATCCACCTAACCTGCACATCTTTGGACTGTGGGAGGAAACCGGAGCACCCGGAGGAAACCCACGCACACACGGGGAGAACGTGCGGACTCCGCACAGACAGCGACCCAAGCCGGGAATCGAACCTGGGACCCTGGAGCTGTGAAGCAATTGTGCTAACCACTGTGCTACCGTGCTGCCCTTCAACTTGCCTTTTTGAACAGACAAATTAATACAAATATAGGGAATCTAGGCTCATACTTTTGAAATAATTTTGCCTTTTTTTTTCTAATCTCGCCAGGCTTGGAAAACCCTCTTCAATGAAGAGATCACCAAATCTCTCAATCCCTGCCCGCTGCCACCTCCTAAAGCCCCCATCCAGCCCCCCTGGAGCGAACCGGTGATTGTCAAAGATCGGTGACCAAACCGACGCTCCCTCCAGTCTCATGTGCTGCCTCTATTGCCCCCACACCTTCAGGGCTGCCATCACCCTGGGCTTGTGGAGTACCGAGCCGGCGAGAATGGCAGAGGTGCCATTACCAAAGCCTCCAAACTCGTGCCCTTACAGGACGCTGCCTCCACTCGCTCCCACATCGACCCCTCCCCCACTACTCACTTTCTAACCATCGATATATTCGCCGCCCAGTAATAATTAATCAAATTCGGAAGGGCCAAGCCCCCACCCCGTGCCCTCATTCTAGAAGGATCTTCTTCACCCTCGGGGCCTCACGAGCCTGTACAATACCCGAGATCACCGCGTTCATCTTGCTGAAAAATGCCTTAGGGATAGAAATTGGAAGACATTGAAACAAAAATAGCAATCTTGGGAGGACTGTCACCTTCACAGTCTGTACCCTCCCCGCTAATGACAGCGGGAGCATGTCCCACCTGCGGAAGTCCCCTTTCATTTGCTCAACCGCACTGCCCAAATTTAACTTATGGAGCTGACCCCAGTCCCTTGCCACCTGAATCCCCAGGTACCTAAAACTCCTTCTCACCACTTTAAACAGTAACTCCCTCGGTCTCCTCTCCTGCCCCGTGCCTGGATCTCGAACACCTCACTCTTACCCATGTTTCATTTGTAGCCCGAATACCGACCAAATTCCTCCAATATCTCCATGATCCCAGTCATCCCCCCCAACAGGTCTGTTATGTAACGGAGCAAGTCGTCCGCGTAGAGGGAAAACCTATGCTCCACCCCTCCTCTCACTATCCCCCGCCAGATGTTCGATGACCTAAGCACCATTGCCAAGGGCTCTATGGCCAGGGCAAACAGTAGTGGGGAGAGTGGGCACCCCTGTCTCGTCCCCCTACACAAACTAAAATATTCTAACCAGACCCGGTTGGTCCATACATTCGCCACGGTGCCTGATATAACAGCCGGACCCAGTCAACGATTCCTGCCTGAACTCAAACCTTCCCAGGACATCCCACAGGTACTTCCACTCTACCCGATCAAAGGCCTTTTCTGCATTCATGGCTACCACCACCTCAACCTCGCGCCCCTCCGCTAGCATCATTATCACATTTAATAGCTGTCTAATGTTGGACATCAGGTGACGCCTCTTCACAAACCCCATTTGGTCGTCCCCTATCACCTCCGGGACACAATCCTCTATGCGCGTGGCCAAGATCTTTGCCAACAATTTCGCATCCACATTTAAAAGAGAGATCGGCCTACACGATCCACAGTTCTCTGGATCCTTATCCCGCTTCAGAATAAGGGAAATCGATGCTTGCGATAATGTTGGGGGGAGCACTCCTCGCTCCTTGGACTGATTAAAAGCCTTTACCAGGAGCGGCCCAGCGACCCGGAAAACGATTTATTCCTATTATGAACATTTTATGAACATTCAACTCTTAATGATATGGTGCATAGTACATACTTTTCTCATGTTCAACTGAAGAGAAATAAAAACACATTTTGATACAGTAAACATTGTAAATAAATTTATGGTTTACCCCAATTAATCTATAATTCTATGGAATACCCATTAAAGCAGTAATTTTAGTTATGGATAAACAGGATGCTACCTTGCAAGTGCATGGTCCAATGCACGGATCAACATTCAAGCTGCCGTCAATTCTACAATTACATGGAATGCAATTAGGATAGCCAGTGAAACCAAATGCACATCTGTCACATTTATCTCCACCATAACCAGTCTTGCAGTAGCAGGACCCAGGAAGCAGACCTAGAATGATAATGAGAACTTGCTGTATTAAAATCCAAGCACTTCACAGTGTTGCTGAACAGAAATATGATATATGTTTCATAAGGACATTACCTCCTTTAATGTGTTTGATATCCTTAATACATTTTTTATGCAGGGACCCAATTAGATTGCACAAGCAAGGTATACATGGATTTGGTTCATAAGGGGAAGCCTGGAAAAAAAGTGAAAGAAAACGTTTCACAAAAAAATGAAGTCTTTATTTTTTCCATACTATTATGCAATATGATTTGTATGATTTGTACTTGTATTACAGCGCCAATCTCGACTGTTCTAGCACCCAAATCGCTGAAAGAAAAGGTTTTGGAGGAAGTTTTATTTACTTGCAATTGGTGAGAGTTGGCAGCTGCCACATTTCATATTTGATCCTCTTGGCTACAATGGAATCTGGAAACCTGGCACCTTCTCAGTAAATTTGTACTGTTATTCAGGCAGGCAGGTGACAGGAAATCGGGGGCACCTGTTCCATCATATCGTCTCTGGCATTTATGCCACACTGTATTCTCCTGTCATTTTCAGAGGTTGAGAGAAGCACCAATCTTTTTATTTTTCAATAATTGGATGTGGGCATCACTGGCAAGACCAGCATTTAAGGACCATCCATAACAGGTCCAAAGACATGCAGGTTAGGTGGATTGGCCATGATAAATTGCCCTTCGTGTCCAAAGGGGTTCGATGGGGTTGCTGGGTTACGGGTATGGGGTGGTGTTGTGGGCTTAAATGGGGTGGTCTTTCCAAGGACGGGTGCAGACTCGATGGGCCGAATGGCCTCCTTCTGCACTGTAAATTCAATGTCTATGTTAAGTGAGTGCTTTGCTGGGCTATTTCAACGGCCAGCTAACAGTCAGCCACATTGTTGTGGGTCTCAAGACATAGTCCTAAATCTGCTTCCCTAAAGGATATCAAAGAACAAAGAACAAAGAACAAAGAAATGTACAGCACAGGAACAGGCCCTTCGGCCCTCCAAGCCCGTGCCGACCATACTGCCCGACTAAACTACAATCTTCTACACTTCCTGGGTCCGTATCCTTCTATTCCCATCCTATTCATATATTTGTCAAGATGCCCCTTAAATGTCCCTATCGTCCCTGCCTCCACTACCTCCTCCGGTAGTGAGTTCCAGGCACCCACTACCCTCTGCGTAAAAAACTTGCCTCGTACATCTACTCTAAACTTTGCCCCTCTCACCTTAAACCTATGCCCCCTAGTAATTGACCCCTCTACCCTGGGGAAAAGCCTCTGACTATCCACTCTGTCTATGCCCCTCATAATTTTGTATACCTCTATCAGGTCGCCCCTCAACCTCCTTCGTTCCAGTGAGAACAAACCGAGTTTATTCAATCGCTCCTCATAGCTTATGCCCTCCATACCAGGCAACATTCTGGTAAATCTCTTCTGCACCCTCTCTAAAGCCTCCACATCCTTCTGGTAGTGTGGCGACCAGAATTGAACACTATACTCCAAGTGTGGCCTAACTAAGGTTCTATACAGCTGCAACATGACTTGCCAATTCTTATACTCAATGCCCCGGCCAATGAAGGCAAGCATGCCGTATGCCTTCTTGACTACCTTCTCCACCTGTGTAGCCCCTTTCAGTGATCTGTGGACCTGTACTCCTAGATCTCTTTGACTTTCAATACTCTTGAGGGTTCTACCATTCACTGTATATTCCCTACATGCATTAGCCCTTCCAAAATGCATTACCTCACATTTGTCCAGGTTAAACTCCATCTGCCATCTCTCCGCCCAAGTCTCCAGACAATCTAAATCCTGCTGTATCCTCAGACAGTCCTCATCGCTATCCGCAATTCCACCAACCTTTGTGTCGTCTGCAAACTTACTAATCAGACCAGTTACATTTTCCTCCAAATCATTTATATATACTACAAAGAGCAAAGGTCCCAGCACTGATCCCTGTGGAACACCACTGGTCACAGCCCTCCAATTAGAAAAGCATCCCTCCATTGCTACCCTCTGCCTTCTATGGCCTAGCCAGTTCTGTATCCACCTTGCCAGTTCACCCCTGATCCCGTGTGACTTCACCTTTTGTACTAGTCTACCATGAGGGACCTTGTCAAAGGCCTTACTGAAGTCCATATAGACAACATCTACTGCCCTACCTGCATCAATCATCTTAGTGACCTCCTCGAAAAACTCTATCAAGTTAGTGAGACACGACCTCCCCTTCACAAAACCGTGCTGCCTCTCACTAATACGTCCATTTGCTTCCAAATGGGAGTAGATCCTGTCTCGAAGAATTCTCTCCAGTAATTTCCCTACCACTGAAGTAAGGCTCACCGGCCTGTAGTTCCCGGGATTATCCCTGCCACCCTTCTTAAACAGAGGAACAACATTGGCTATTCTCCAGTCCTCCGGGACATCCCCTGAAGACAGCGAGGATCCAAAGATTTCTGTCAAGGCCTCAGCAATTTCCTCTCCAGCCTCCTTCAGTATTCTGGGGTAGATCCCATCCGGCCCTGGGGACTTATCTACCTTAATATTTTTTAAGACACCCAACACCTCGTCTTTTTGGATCACAATGTGACCCAGGCTATCTACACCCCCTTCTCCAGACTCAACATCTACCAATTCCTTCTCTTTGGTGAATACTGATGCAAAGTATTCATTTAGTACCTCGACCATTTCCTCTGGCTCCACACATAGATTCCCTTGCCTATCCTTCAGTGGGCCAACCCTTTCCCTGGCTACCCTCTTGCTTTTTATGTAAGTGTAAAAAGCCTTGGGATTTTCCTTAACCCTATTTGCCAATGACTTTTCATGACCCCTTCTAGCCCTCCTGACTCCTTGCTTAAGTTCCTTCCTACTTTCCTTATATGCCACACAGGCTTCGTCTGTTCCCAGCCTTTTAGCCCTGACAAATGCCTCCTTTTTCTTTTTGACGAGGCCTACAATATCACTCGTCATCCAAGGTTCCCGAAAATTGCCGTATTTATCTTTCTTCCTCACAGGAACATGCCTGTCCTGTATTCCTTTCAACTGACACTTGAAAGCCTCCCACATGTCAGATGTTGATTTGCCCTCAAACATCCGCCCCCAATCTATGTTCTTCAGTTCCCGCCTAATATTGTTATAATTAGCCTTCCCCCAATTTAGCACATTTATCCTCGGACCACTCTTATCCTTGTCCACCAGTACTTTAAAACTTACTGAATTGTGGTCACTGTTACCGAAATGCTCCCCTACTGAAACATCTACCACCTGGCCGGGCTCATTCCCCAATACCAGGTCCAGTACCGCCCCTTCCCTAGTTGGACTGTTTACATATTGTTTTAAGAAGCCCTCCTGGATGCTCCTTACAAACTCCGCCCCGTCTAAGCCCCTGGCACTAAGTGAGTCCCAGTCAATATTGGGGAAGTTGAAGTCTCCCATCACCACAACCCTGTTGTTTTTACTCTTTTCCAAAATCTGTCTACCTATCTGCTCCTCTATCTCCCGCTGGCTGTTGGGAGGCCTGTAGTATACCCCCAACATTGTGACTGCACCCTTCTTATTCCTGATCTCTACCCATATAGCCTCACTGCCCTCTGAGGTGTCCTCTCGCTGTATAGCTGTGATACTCTCCTGAACAAGTAGCGCAACTCCGCCTCCCCTTTTACATCCCCCTCTATCCCGCCTGAAACATCTAAATCCTGGAACGTTTAGCTGCCAATCCTGCCCTTCCCTCAACCAGGTCTCTGTAATGGCAACAACATCATAGTTCCAAGTAGTAATCCAAGCTCTAAGTTCATCTGCCTTACCCGTAATGCTCCTTGCATTAAAACATATGCACTTCAGGCCACCAGACCCGCTGTGTTCAGCAACTTCTCCCCGTCTGCGCTGCCTCAGAGCCACACTGTCCCTATTCCCTAGTTCTCCCTCAATGCTCTCACCTTCTGACCTATTGCTCCCGTGCCCACCCCCCTGCCATACTAGTTTAAACCCTCCCGTGTGACACTAGCAAACCTCGCGGCCAGGATATTTATGCCTCTCCGGTTTAGATGCAACCCGTCCATCTTATACAGGTCACACCTGCCCCGGAAGAGCTCCCAGTGGTCCAGATAACAGAAACCCTCCCTCCTACACCAGCTGTTTAGCCACGTGTTTGTCTGCTCTATCTTCCTATTTCTAGCCTCACTGGCACGTGGCACAGGGAGTAATCCCGAGATTACAACCCTCGAGGTCCTGTCTTTTAACTTTCTGCCTAGCTCCCTGAACTCCTGCTGCAGGACCTCATGCCCCTTCCTGCCTATGTCGTTAGTACCAATATGTACAATGACCTCTGCCTGTTTGCCCTCCCCCTTCAGGATTCCCTCTACCCGTTCGGAGACATCCTGGACCCTGGCACCAGGGAGGCAACATACCATCCTGGAGTCTCTTTCACGTCCACAGAAGCGCCTATCTGTGCCCCTGACTATAGAGTCCCCTATAACTATTACTCTTCTGCGCTTTGACCCTCCCTTCTGAACATCAGAGCCAGCCGTGGTGCCACTGCTCTGGCTGCTGCTGTTTTCCCCTGATAGGCTATCCCCCCCGACAGTATCCAAAGGGGTATATCTGTTCGAGAGGGGGACAACCACAGGGGATTCCTGCACTGACTGCCTGCCCTTTCTGGTGGTCACCCATTTCTCTGCCTGCACCTTGGGTGTGACCACACTTACATAACTGCGATCTATGACGCTTTCCGCCACCTGCATGCTCCTAAGTGCATCCAATTGCTGCTCCAACCGAACCATGCGGTCTGTGAGGAGCTGCAGTTGGGTGCACTTTCTGCAGATGAAGCCATCCGGGACGCTGGAAGCCTCCCGGACCTGCCACATCTCACAGTCAGAGCACAGCACCCCTCTAACTGACATTGCGTCAATTAATTAAAATTAAAATTTGTCTTTTTTTTTTTTTAAATACTTTTTTTAAATTTCAAAGTTACTGTCAACTATCTGTTTCCTAGCACTAGATTTCTAATAGAAATGCGATAGCTAACTATAATATTCTCCGATCTCTGGCTTAGATATCCTCTAAATTATAATTAAGTTATTATGTTTAATTAGTTCCCAAATACTCAAAAAAATTTAGGTTAGAATCCCAACCAGCCACTCAGGTCACAGCTTTTCTGTGATGTCACTTCAGTTTCCCCCCGACACACCCCGATATCAGTGAACTAGGTGGATCTTTAATATCAATTTGATATTTTTGTCACCATCATTACAGATTGTTAGCGTTTTATTCCTGGTTTATTTAATTAATCGAATTAAAATGCACGGTGGGATAGTCCAGGTCTCTGTTGGAGGTAGTATATCGGCATGGATAGAGAATTGACTAAAGGGCAGGTAACAGCAAGTGGGGAATAAGGGGTTCTTTTTCAGGTTGGTGACCTGGCGGAATGATAGCATAGTGGTTAGCACAGTTGCTTCACAGCTCCAGAGTCCCAGGTTCGATTCCCGGTTTGGGTCACTGTCTGTGTGGAGTCTGCACGTTCTCCCCGTGTCTGTGTGGGTTTCCTCCCGGTGCTCCGGTTTCCTCCCACAGTCCAAAGATGTTCAGGTTAGGTTGATTGGCCATTCTAAATTGCCCTTAGTGTCCAAAATAGGTTAGGTGGGGTTACTGGGTTACGGGTATAAAGGGGGATAGGGTGGAGTTGTGGGGCTTTAGTAGGGTGCTCTTTCCAAGGCTGGTACAGACTTGATGGGCTGAATGGCCTCCTTCTGCACTGTAAATTCTATGATTCTATGTATCAGTGGGGTTCCAGAGGGATCAATGCTGGGACCACAACTGTTTACAATATATATTAATGACTTGGAGGAAGTATGTACTGTAGCCAAATTTACAGACAACACAAAAATAGATGGAAAAGCAAGTTGCGAGAAGGATGCAAACAGTTTGTAAAGAGCAATTGATAGGTTAAGTACATGAGCAATATGTTGGCAAATGGATTATAATGTGAGTTGTTCATTTTGGAAGGGAGAACAATTGAGCATAGTATTATTTAAATGGAGAACAACTGCAGAAAGCTGCAACATAAAGGGACTTGGGGTACTTGTGCATAAAACACAGAAAACTAGCACACAATTGCAGCAGGTAATTAGGAAGGCTAATGGAATGCTGGCCCTTATTTCAGGAGGTTTCAGGACTCTTATGACAAGAGTCTGGAATTCTTGCTGTAACTGCACACGGTACTGGTGACACCACATCTGGAGTACTGTGAGCAGTTTTTGTCCCCTTATTTAAGGAAATATATTATTTCATTGGAGGCGATTCAGAAAATATAGAATATAGAACATACAGTGCAGGAGGAGGCCATTCGGCTTCCGCCCTATCCCCATAACCCAATAACTCATCCTAACCTTTTTGGACACTAAGGGCAAATTATCATGGCCAATCCACCTAACCTGCACGTCTTTGGACTGTGGGAGGAAACTGGAGCACCTGGAGGAAACCCATGCAGACACAAGGGGTGGGATTCTCCGACACCCCGCCGGGTCGGAGAATCCCCGGGGTCGGCGTGAATCCCGCCCCGCTGCTCCGATGCCGGCTGCCGTATTCGCCGGCGCCGGTTTTCGGGCGGGGGGGGTTTAACGCCACGCCGGTCAGGGGCCGTTGGCAGCGGCCCCCCTCGGCAATTCTCTGGGCCCCGATGGGCTGAGCGGCCATCGGTTTCTGGCCAGTCCCGCTGCCGTGAATTGGACATGGTCCCACACGGTGGGATCTGGCTGGTAGGCTGGCTGGTGCGGTCCTCAAGGGGGTCCGGCCCTGGGGGGGCCCCCACAGTGGCCTGGCCCGCGATCAGGGCCCACCGATTTGCAGGCTGGCCAGTGCCAAGGGGATACTCCTTCCTTCTGCACCGGCCCCTGTAGGGCTTCACCATGGACGGTGCGACGATGACTCCTCCCTGCACATGCGCTACAGTACGCCGGCTAGTCTGCGCATGCACGGAACCACGCCAGCGGTTCTGCATATGCGTTAACTCGCGCCGGCCCTTTGGCGCCTGCTGGCGCGGCGCCAACTCCTCCGCCACCGGCCTAGCCCCTGGAAGTGCAGAGGATTCCGCAATTTCCAGTCGGCCCGACGCCGGAGTGGTTTGTGTCGTTCTTTACGTCAGCGTTGGGCCATCGCGGGGATTCGGGAGAATCCCGCCCAGAGAGAACGTGCAGACTCTGCACAGACAGTGACCCAAGCTGGGAATCGAACCTGGGACCCTGGTGCTGTGGAGCCACAGTGCTCGCCACTTGTGCTAACGTGCTGCAGGTTCACTGAGATGATTCCGGGTATGGAGGGATTATTTTATGAGCTAAGGTTAAACAGATTGAGACTCTACTTTAGAAGAATGAGAGGTAATGCCATTGAAACACAAGATTCTTAAGGGGCTTGACAGAGTAACTGTTGAGAGGATGTTACCCCTCATAGGGGAGTTTCGGACCAGAGGGCATAGTCTCAATTCTGGGTGCATTCCCCTGTCATTGGTAAAACCTGTGCAAGCTTATCCAACCCATGCTTTAACACATACAGGTTCAGATCCAAACAGAAATCTAAGCCAGGTGACAGGAATTGAAACCACAGCTGGATAGCCAGCAAGAAGCCCACATCACCTCTTTGGGGATGGTCCATTCACATTCAGTGCCAGTCAGGCAGTTCAGTTGACTTTCCCGGGACCATTACTCCAACAACACAAGCCACCTCTCGAGGGCTGCTGGCCAATCAGAAGCCAGCATTTTCACAATGCTATCAGCAATACTAGAAGAGCGGTGGTAACTGCCAGAAATGCAGCCACCAGAGATCCAGGATCAGCGAGGGACCCAGTGCATAGGTGAGTAATGGCAGAATTGGGATCATGGGGAGGTGTTTTTAGTTGCTGGCTGGGGAGGACCGGGGGGGTCGGAAGGAAGGGCGCGGTGGGGGGGGTTACCTCTCAGTGATACTCCTACCCTTCCGGATGCCGGACCCCTTGTTCATACACTGAGTGTACACTGACAATGAAGGACCCCCAAAGCCCCCACCCCAGGAAGCTGAAAGCAACAATGACAAGGTTTGCTCTGAGGATTAGCAGACTGATGGTTGAATACCAGGGGCGAAATTCTCCCCCAACGGCGCGATGTCCGCCGACTGGCGCCAAACACGGCGCCAATCAGACGGGCATCGCGCCGGTCCAAAGGTGCGGGATGCTCCGCATCTTTGGCGGCCTAGCCCCAACATTGAGGGGCTAGGCCGACGCCGGAGGGATTTCCGCCCCGCCAGCTGGCGGAAACGGCGTTTGTTGCCCCGCCAGCTGGCGCGGAAATGCGGCGCATGCGCGGGAGCGTCAGCGGCCGCTGAAAGTTTCCCGCGCATGCGCAGTGGGGAGAGTCTCTTCCGCCTCCACCATGGTGGAGGCCGTGGCGGAGGCGGAAGGGAAAGAGTGCCCCCACGGCACAGGCCCGCTCGCGGATCGGTGGGCCCCGATCGCGGGCCAGGTCACCGTGGGGGCACCCCCTGGGGTCAGATCGCCCCCCCCCCAGGGCCCCGGAGCCCGCCCACGCCGCCTGGTCCCGCCGGTAAATACCAGGTTTGATTTACGCCGGCGGGACAGGCAATTTCTGGGCGGGACTTCGGCCCATCCGGGCCGGAGAATTGAACGGGGGGTCCCGCCAACCGGCGCGGCCCGATTCCCGCCCCCGCCCAATCTCCTACCGGAGACTTCGGCGGGGGCGGGATTCACGGAAGCCAAGGGCCATTCTCCGACCCGGCGGGGGGTCGGAGAATGACGCCCCAGGTGTGACATAATGAGGCTCTTAAGTGGGCATTGATTTCCTGTTTAAGTGACGCTATTAGTTTATGGATGGGAAAGTTCTCCATGAGCATTCCTGCTCTAAGCTTAATTGAGGCAGAGGCACTCAGGCCCGACCCAGCACCCTCCCACCTGATTAAATACTCCCCACTTTCAAACTCCCTTCGGTGTAGGGCATTAAATTCCAACCCCAACTACATCTAACTAGCATCTGGTGAAAGGGATGGATGACTAGGAAGAAATGAGGAATGGAGTTTTACTTAAATGAGTAAAGTTTGCATAGCTTCAGATTGGTGTCCATTGATTTCAAAACACAAAATATTGTGAGTTGTGTGCCCATACTTTCTTGACATGCACTGGATGTGACAAGTCTATTGAGCCACTTATATGAGTTCTTATGTGTTACCTCTAATTTAAAACACAGAAAAGTTAACATAAATGAAGTTTTTAACCCAATCCCATGTTTATGTTGAGAATATGAAACAAACGAAACAAAAGCTTGAACGACCGGAAAAACCCACCTAATAAATGTTGATGTTCATATCTACATCTATTTATATAAATGGAAGATTATGACAAATGGATAACCACTTTTGTTAGTTTGCACATTAGTTTTGCGTCTATTTGTAGGTGGGGCACCTATGAAAGTGTTGCTGTGGAAAATTGTTTTAAATGCACCTTAAACATTATCTTTGTAGGAATTGTCAGATTTGAGCGGAAACAAACAAACGGGAAAAAAAAATCTTTGTTACTGTACCCATTCCGGTCTGAAGTATTCATCAATGCAGGTTTCACAATTTATCCCAGTTGTATTGTTAGCACAGCCAATACATACACCACCACCAATGTACTCTCCTTGTATATTTAAACTCTGGCTCCTGTTTGCTACATTCTGATCATAGTAGCAATCTCTAGCTTGTCCATGGCAATTGCATTCTGAAATTATAAACGTTGCTTTGGTAAGACAAAATAATGTCACAAAATTATGGAATTTTTGTACGATATTTTCCCTTGGATCATTAATTCCTTTTAAAAAGCACTTCTCACACTCACAGCAGAAAGACTGTCTATTTTCACAATTTGGCTAGTTGTGCTATTGGTCCAGTCACTAGGATGTGCAGAATAGTGGCATCAGTTTTGGGTGTTCCTTCCCAGTCCACCTTGAGAAAAATGACGGCAGCTGGCGACAGTGCACCCACCAGAGATCCAGGAACATTGTGGGCTCACAAATCAAAGGTAAGTGAAGAGCAGATGGTGATCACAGGATGGGAGTCGTGGGAGAAGAATTGCAGGGGTTTCAGAGGCAAGGGCAGAGGGTGGCTTTCGGCTGCCAACCCATGCTCAATGTCAGATCCGTCGATCGGTCACAGGCAGGATTTCCTGGGTAGCCTTCCACGGGCACAAGAAAACCGTGCTGCCTCCATTTGATTCATTAATTGTTAAGTAGCTCAGAGAAAGTTAATGTCTATTGGCTTATTAATTGACCTCCTGCTGCTGTTTCTCTGGTGTTTCTCTGGTTGAGTAGCCAGATCAGTAGCCAGCGGCGTCCCTCAGGGATCAGTGTTGGGCCCACAACTGTTCACAATTTACATAGATGATTTGGAGTTGGGGACCGAGGGTAATGTGTCCAGGTTTGCAGACAACACTAAGATAAGTGGTAAAGCAAAAAGTGCAGAGGATACTGGAAGTCTGCAGAGGGATTTGGATAGGCTAAGTGAATGGGCTAGGATCTGGCAGATGGAATACAATGTTGACAAATGTGAGGTTATCCATTTTGGTAGGAATAACAGCAAAAGGGATTATTATTTAAATGATAAAATATTAAAACATGCTGCTGTGCAGAGAGACCTGGGTGTGCTAGTGCATGAATCGCAAAAAGTTGGTTTACAGGTGCAACAGGTGATTAAGAAGGCAAATGGAATTTTGTCCTTCATTGCTAGAGGGATGGAGTTTAAGACTAGGGAGGTTATGCTGCAATTGTATAAGGTGTTAGTGAGGCCACACCTGGAGTATTGTGTTCAGTTTTGGTCTCCTTACTTGAGAAAGGACGTACTGGCACTGGAGGGTGTGCAGAGGAGATTCACTAGGTTAATCCCAGAGCTGAAGGGGTTGCATTATGAGGAGAGGTTGAGTAGACTGGGACTGTACTCGTTGGAATTTAGAAGGATGAGGGGGGATCTTATAGAAACATATAAAATTATGAAGGGAATAGATGGGATAGATGCGGGCAGGTTGTTTCCACTGGCGGGTGAAAGCAGAACTAGGGGGCATAGCCTCAAAATAAGGGGAAGTAGATTTAGGACTGAGTTTAGGAGAAACCTCTTCACCCAAAGGGTTGTGAATCTATGGAATTCCTTGCCCAGTGAAGCAGTAGAGGCTCCTTCATTAAATGTTTTTAAGATAGATAGATATTTTTTGAAGAATAAAGGGATTAAGGGTTATGGTGTTCGGGCCGGAAAGTGGAGCTGAGTCCACAAAAGATCAGCCATGATCTCATTGAATGGTGCAGCAGGCTTGAGGGGCCAGATGGCCTACTCCTGCTCCTAGTTCTTATGCTGATGGCCGGGTTTCCTGTGTCAGCCCTTTCCGCCCTCCATCCTTTTTTTCTTTTCTTTTTTTTAATAAATCTTTTTTGGCATTTCCCATATTTATAAGCAGTTGTATATACACACATCACATTTTTCTCGCCGGCGCTAATTTCCTTTATTATACAGAGAGGTTTAGTTTGTCCTTCGTTTAACTGACCCTATGTGCATTTTGTTGCCCTCTGGATCGGTCTATGGTTCTTCCCCCTTCCCCGTTGCTCCTCTCCCCCCCCCCCCCAGGCTTCGGCTGTGCTTTTCGTTTATTTTCCGGACAGAATGGAGAGAAAATAAATAAATAAACAAGGGGGGAGTAGCCCCCCCCCTCCTCATCTCTCGTGGCTTCCCCACCTTCCTTCTGCCCCCCTCCCCCCTCGTTGCTGGCCTCAAACAGGTTTTGGAACAGCCCGACAAACTGCCCCCAAGTATCCAGGAAGCCTTCCTCTGACCCTCGGGTGACGTACTTAATCTTCTCCAGGTGGAGAAATTCCGAGAGGTCAGCGAGCCAGTCTGCAGCTGTGGGTGGTGCTGCTGATCGCCAGCCGAGCAGGATTCTCCGGCGTGCAATTAGGGAAGCGAAAGCGAGAGCGATGGCCCCCTTCTCCATGTATAACTCTGGCTGCTCCGATACCCCAAAGATTGCCACGATTGGGCATGCATTCACCCTCACGCCCACAATCCTAGACATTGCCTCGGAGAAGGCTGTCCAGAACCCAACAAGCTTGGGACAAGCCCAAAACATGTGGGTGTGGTTGGCCGGGCCCCTCTGGCACCGCTCACATTTGTCCTTCACCTCCGGGAAGAACCTGCTCATTCGGGTTCTGGTCAGGTGCTCTCGGTGCACCACTTTGAGCTGCATTAGGCTTAGCCTTGCGCAGGAGGAGGTGGAGCTATCCCTGCTCACTGCTTCGCTCCAGAGTCCCCAAACTACCTCTGTCCCCAGTTCGTCCTCCCATTTAGGTCTGGTCTCGTCCAGTGGAGTCCGGGCTCTGTCCAGTAGCTGTCCGTATATTTTCCCACATAGCTCCTCCTTCTCGTTGCTTGTGCCTATCAGGTCCTCTAGTAGTATGGTTTCTGGGATCCCGGGGTACCCTACCGTCTCTTTGCGGAGGAAGTATTTTATTTGGAGGTGTCTCATTTCCTGTCCTTTTGCTAGCCTCCACTTCCTCGTCAGTTCGTCCAGTGTCGCCAGTCTGTGCCCTACGTAGAAGTCCCCGACCGTCAATGAGCCCCCGTCCTGCCTCCATCTTTTGAAGGTGGTGTCCAGCATGGCTGGGGGGGAATCTGTGATTGCCGCATATGGGAGCCATAGGGGACATTTTGGCTATCCCGAAGTGTTGTCTCAACTGGGTCCATGCTCTCAGCGTGGCCGCTACCACTGGGCTCGTTGTGTATCTGGTTGAGGAGGATGGGAGTGTTGCTGTGGCCAGGGCCCGGAGGGTCATTCCTTTACAGGATGCCTCCTCCATTTGTACCCAATCTGTGTCGGGTTCTTGTACCCATCACCTCACTCTTTCTGTCATTGCTGCCCAGTGGTAGTATTGTAGATTTAGTAAGGCCAAACTCCCTTTGATTTTCCTTCTTTGCAGTGTCTGTTTGGGAATTGTCAGGTTCTTACCCCCCCCACACACAAACGCCATGATTAGACTGTCTATGTTTTGGAAAAAGGCCTTGGGGATGAAGATCGGAATGGATCGAAACAGGAGAGGAAGCTTGGCAGTACGTTCATCTTGATCGTCTGCACTCCCCCCGCCAGGGAGAGTGGGAATGAGCCCCACCTTTGAAGGTCTCTTCTTACTTCCTCCACCAGGCTGGTCAGGTTCCACTTGTGGATATGTGTCCAGTCTCTGGCTATCTGGATCCCCAGGTAGTGGAATCTGTTCTGCGCTGTTTTGAACGGGAGCCACTCCAGCTCTGTCCCTCCCCTCTTTGGGTTCACTGGGAATGCCTCGCTTTTGCCCAGGTTAAGTTTGTAGCCCGAGAAGGTTCCAAACTCTTTCAGTATTTGTAGTATTGCCTTCAGTTCCTCCTGTGGCTTTGAGACATAGAGGAGCAGGTCATCTACATAGAGTGAGACTCTGTGCTCTCTGTCTCCTCTCCGGATTCCCTTCCAGCTTTTCGCGTCCCGCAGGGCTATCGCCAGGGGTTCGATCGCTAGCGCGAACAAGAGTGGGGATAGGGGGCAGCCCTGTCTTGTTCCTCTTTGCAGCTGGAAGTATTTAGAGCTGGTGGTGTTAGTTTGGACACTCGCTTTGGGAGTGTTGTACAGGAGCCTCACCCAGGCGGTGAACCCCGCTCCTAGTCCAAACCGTTCCAGTATTTCGAGGAGGTATTTCCATTCGACTCTGTCGAAGGCCTTTTCTGCGTCCAGGGAGATGATCACCTCTGGTGTTCTCTCCCTGGAGGGGGTCATTATTACGTTCAGCAGCCGCCTGATGTTCGCTGTGAGCTGCCTACCCTTGACAAAGCCGGTTTGGTCCTCTGCGACCACCTCTGGTACACAGCCCTCCAGCCTTTTGGCCAGGACCTTTGCGAGTATTTTTGCATCCACGTTCAGCAGTGAAATGGGTCTGTATGATCCGCATTCCGTCAGGTCTTTATCGTTTTTGGGTATCAGTAAAATTGTGGCCTGCACTAGTGTTGGGGCAGGGTGCCCCTTGCCAGTGAGTCCGCGAATATGTCCCTAAAGTGTGGGGCAGGACTGGTGCGAATCTTTTGTAGAAGTCTGCCGGGATCCCGTTGGGTCCCGGTGCCTTCCCTGCCTGCATGGAGCTGATGCTCTCCAAGATTTCTCCCAGGTCTGTTGGTGCTTCCAGTTCCCCCCCCCGTCTGTCTTCCCCCACAACTGGTAGTTCCAGTCTGTCTAGGAATTGTTTCATCCCCGCGGCCCCATTGGGGGGCCCGGATGCGTAGTCCCCAGTAGAAGGTCTCAAATGCCCGATTGACCTCCTTTGGCTCTGTTACCAGTCTGCCTCTACTATCCTTTACCTGCGCTATTTCCCTCGTGTCTGCCTGCTTTCTCAGCTGGTGAGCCAATAGGCGGCCAGCCTTGTCTCCGTGTTCGTAGAAGGTCCCCCGTGTCTGGTGGAGTTGGTACACTGCTTTCCTCGTGGATATCAGGTTAAAGTCCATTTGCAGCTTTTTTCTCTCCGCCAGCAGCCCTACAGTCGGGGCCTCGGAGTATTTTCTGTCGACTTCCAGGATGGACTCCACCAGTTGATGCCTGGCCACCCTCTCTTCCCTATCTCTGCTTGCCTTGTAGGCTATGATCTCTCCTCTAACCACGGCCTTCAGTGCCTCCCAGAACGTGGAGGGTGAGACCTTCCCGTTTTGGTTGTGCCCTCCATCTTAATTGGGAGAGGTTTTGCTGTTGCAGAGAGAGCAATGAAGGGCCTCTCCCACAATTAAAAGGGCCTGGCCACCATATTTCCCACTACGACAGGCTGAATTAAATGCAGTTACTGAAAGAAAAGACCTTTTGAGCCATCTTAATTCATCCATCTGGGGAAACTTAAAAGCCAAAATATGATATGTTTCTGAACTGGGGCGTCATTCTCCGCCGGCGGGTGTCTCCGTTTTGCCGGCGCCCGGGGGTTTCCCGACGGCGTGGGGCTGCCCCACAATGGGAAACCCCATTGACCGGCCGGTGTTACGGAGACTCCCGCCGGCGGGTCAGGGCAGAAATGTGGCGGGGCGGATAGGAGAATGTCGCCCATGATTCTTGAATTTTCACTCCTCCACTCAATCTAGAATTCCATTCCATGTTTTCATCACCCGTTATATAGAAAAAAAGTTCCCGATAGCAGCTGTAATCTTGTCTTTGATGCGTTTGAGACCATCTCCCTTTAACCCTACCCTCAAAATTTAATTTATAGTCGTATTCTGGATTTACAGTTTACATTACTTAACTATTTTTAATCTATTTCTGAAAGATCACTTCTGAATTCTCCCCTTTCTAGGCCTAAGTGCTCACCTTAAATCAGCCTCACGGTTTCTCCCTGCGCTGCCCCCTGTATTTGGATGTCTCTTTTCGGGATCAAGGCTGATCTGTCCCTTAACTGCATCTACCTGCCTTGGATCCATTCAGAACCTTATTTTGGATATTATTTGTGGGGAAAAGAAAATTTTCACAGCATTTTAAATGATTAATTTATCTTTTCTTTAGAATTCTTACTTATTACATTCTCCTGAGTGATCACTTGTGATTGATTACTTTCATAAATCCTTAGTAATTTCTCAATAGTGATTTTGTACTTGCTTTCCTTATTTTTGATTCAAGCCAGCCCTACCTTTTTCATTCTATTTGCTGATTCTTACTTTTGAGTGAATCAATACAATGCGGAAAATATTGAAGCATAAAGTGTAATAGCAAAGTGTGACAGGAAGATAATGATGGTAGGTAATTAATGCAAGTAACAGAAAATAAGCGCAAAAGCAAAAGTATGCACCAGGTGCAAGATCTTTATTATGTAGAAGATATGTGATGCCATTAATATTATTTATATTCCTGTTAATTTTGAACTCTGCATGCACATGCTTTTCCCAAGGAGCAAAGCAGGCCATTTTCTTTGGAGACCACCAGAAGTTAAACCAAGTGCTGGGAACGGTATTAGCACAACTGTTGATGGCCCAAATGTTGCTGCCAAAATAACAGTGTGGGCTAACGGCACTCACTATGTATAAACTAGCGTGACAGGCAGGTAAGCAGTTAATATCCAAGAATTTATGCTGAACTGCTGCGCTAAGCTTTGTGAAACGGCATTTCAATGTTTAACCACTAAAATGTGGAGCCTCATACCTTCAAGTTTTATTTGTTATTAGAGATTTTAAAATACCAATTTTGCTTTCTCTACTTAACAAAAAATTGTTTTTCTTTCTGTCAGTCTCTCTCTAGCCAATCTTTCTTTCCCTTTCTTTATCTCTATTTCTGTACTTTGTGACATTGCATTTACCTGCTCTAATTTAAACTTCCCTCTTTTTGTACGACACCGTGGGCTAGTGTGTGATCAATTCCAGTCCCACAGGCCCCAGAGTTCCAAAACGAGTGAATTAACCATTAATTTGTACGTCGTTTCTGAGATGTAGTTGCAGTATTGTCACTGGACTAATAATCCAGAGACATAGGTTTATGCTTTGGAGACCTGGGGCGAAATTCTCCGTTATCGGCGCAAAGTCCGCCGATCGGCACAAAGAACGGCGCAAATCCGACTTGCATCACGTGGCAAAAATCGTCGCGAAGTCTCTGGCCCGAAATGGGCTAGCAGCTACGTGACAGGATCTGCGCTTGCTCACGTGGTTCACGCCGTGCAGCGTCATACACGCCGCACGGCGTGACGGCTCATAACGACGTGCTGCTCCCCCCCACCCGACCGGAACACCCGACCGGATGGCCGGCCGCCGCTCAGCCCCGAGGTTCCAGTCACGGGATGTGGAGGCGCGCCTGGACGCAGTGGAGCAGAGGAAGGAGGCCCTGTATCCCGGGCACGGCCGCAGAGTTGTCCCACGCCACAGCCGGCGTCTGTGGAGGGAGGTGGCAGAGGCCGTCACCGCTGCGGCCCTGACACCATGGACAGGCACCCAGTGCCACAAGAAGGTGAACAACCTCGTCAGAGCAGGCAGGGTGAGCCTCCCCCTCCACTGCCCGATATCCGTATCCCCCATCCCCCCCTCCCTCATATCCCCCCTCCCCCATATCCCCCCTCCCCCATATCCCCAAATGAATCCAGCCCTAACCTTAACCTCTGCAATACACGCGCAACCGATGGCGTGCATTCATATACCTGTCTAACACTGTTGCCGTTTACCCCTGCCACCCCCCCCCCCCCCCCCCCCCGCCCCCCGCCACAGGAGAAACGCGCACACAACACCAGGGAGCATGTGAGGACTGGAGGAGGCCCCGCTGATGAGAGGCCACTGACCGAACACGAGGAAAGGGCCCTGGAACTGGCTGGCGGACCTGAGGACCGGGAGGTTGCTGATGCAGAGGTCGGGGGCGTACTAGCAAGTGAGCCACCGACAGCCCGTCCCCATATCCCCCCTCCCCTATATCCCCCTCCCCCATATCACCTGATCACTGCCTGCGTGTCTAACCATGCATGCTTCATTGTGTATCGCAGGAGCAAACGTCGAGGCATCCATCCCCGCAGACGCAGACCGCCCGCAGGATGCCCCTCGGAGGCCACGGGAGATGGAGAGACCTGGACCCTCCGGCATGCGATGCCCGCAGGATGCCCCTCGCACACCACGGGAGACGGAGAGACCCGGACCCTCCGGCATGCGACGCCCGCAGGATGCCCCTCGCACACCACGGGAGACGGAGAGACCCGGACCCTCCGGCATGCGACGCCCGCAGGATGTCCCTTTGAGACCACGGGAGACGGAGAGACCTGGAGCAACAGGGAGACGACGCCCCCGTTACGTGCGGGTGCGACGACGCAGGCGTGTGCCACCCAGCGACGAGAGGGGCAGCCACAGGCCCCCGTCACAGCCGAGCCAGGACACCACTACCCAGGACACCCCTACCCAGGACACCCCTACCCGGGACACCCCTACCCGGGACAGCACTAACCAGGAAGACGAAATACCAGACAGTGACACAGATTGGATGGGTGGAGACGAACCGCCACCCCAAAGTGCCATGGACTCAGAGTGGGACGAAGAGCACGACACAACGCCACTGCTGTCACCAACACCCTCCACCATCGCAGAAACACTCACCTCGGTTGGGCACTTTAGTGATGAGGCGTCCGGTACACTCACTGGTGCGCACAACACAGCCGTCCCGGTACAGCAGGTGGAGGTAGGAGCAGCAGAGGGGCCGGGCGGTCGGAGGGCAGCCCAGCCCAAGCGAACATCTGCCGCCCAGATGGATCCCGGGTTCCTGGAGTTACCACACCCACACATAGATCCGATGCAACCATCGACCCGGAGATGAGCGAAGAGGGTGACAGCCGGCTTGCGGCGGCTGCAGTCGCAGGTGGAGGAGTCCACCCGCGTCCAGGAGCTGGGAGTGGTGCCGGTCATACATGCCACCCAGGCCGATACCGCACGGGTGGCGTCCGGGGTGGAGGCAATGGGTGCGACGGTGTCAGACATGGGGAACGGTTTGCGAGGCCTGGGGCTTTCCGTGCAGGCGGCGTCTGTGGCCCAGGACATGGATGCCCTCTCACAGGAGGCCATGAGCCAGTGCCAGCGCCAGATGGCAGAGGCGCCCAACGCCATGGCCCAGTCTCTGCAGGCCATGGCCCAGTCTCAGCAGGCCATAGCCCAGTCTCTGCAGTCCATGGCCCAGTCTCAGCAGGCCAGCGGCGCCATTGGCCAAGTGCGAGCCGGCGTCGCACAGTCACAGACAGGGTTTGCCAATCCCCTGGGCTCCACGGCTGCAAACCTGCAGACCCCTGTCGATACCAGCACGGGCCTCCAGGACTGGCAGCGCCAGATGTTGGGGGGGGCGTCGGATGGCCAGTCCGTTCGCATCCCCCACCCATGTAGAGGCCTGGGGGCCATCGGGCACCCCGAGGGAGGAGGAGGTGGTGTGGTCCGTCCCGGGATCCCCTGTAGGGGAGGTCCCGGAACACCGCGACACCTCGGACTCCCCCCCCCCTTCCGTCCCAGGTGCATCGGGTGGGCATCGGGCAGGACAGGCTGGCAGCTCGCCATCCCAGTCGCCCGGGCCGCAGCCTGGCCCATCTAGGCCAGGACGCCCCAGGAAACGGCCGCCAAAGGGATCCCGTGTCAGAGGGCAGGGATCACAGGAGTCCACCTCTAGTTCTGCTGTACCGTCTGGGGAACCACGTAGACGTAGTCAAAGGGCCCGTAAGGCCAAACAATTAGACACTGAGTAAATTGGCACGGGTGCAGGGCACAGATGAGTTTTAGGGGCTAGGGCATGTGCATGAACTCCTTTGGTTATTAAAGTCAATGTTACACCTACAGAAGCTGCCTTTGTGCTCTGTCCAAAGCGTGCGGGGATGTCATATACGTTGAGCGCAAGTGTGTGTGTGAGGGGTGGTCTTACCTCAGCCCCAGGTGAGTCTGCCCCCTTCCCCCTGGGCCGCCATCAACATCCCCCCAGGCAGAGGACGGGACCGTGCGCTGCAGTGTCACAGCCGCATGCAGGGATGGTCCAGGTGGATGGTGGATGGTGGATGGATACTGTGGCCATGGGTCAGACATAGTCCAACGATGTGGAGCCAGGAGCTCATCGCAGGGCGGGTTGTCATCATCCTCCATGGCCTGCAATAGACACGCGTCCACCCGCAACTGTGTGAGCCCGGCCATTGTGCCGCAGGTGGATCGGCAATGGGGGGGGGGTGGTGTGCATGCGGGTGGGGTGGGTGGGGTTGGGGACGGGGGGTGAGGGTGCTGGGTGGGTGGATGGGTGTGGGGTGTGGGTGGTCGGCTGTTGCCATGGTGTGCGGTCTGTGGCCATACTACCCGATTCCCACGCCCATCTAGTCAGTGAAGCGAGCGGCTATCAGCCTGTCCCGTGCCCGCTGGCCCAGCCGGTAACGGTGGACAGCCACCCGCCTGTGTCTAGCCCGTCTGCCCTGACCATTGCCCCCATCCCCCTCATCTGGGGAGGACTGCGCCTCTTCCTGCTGCTTCTCCACTCCGCCCTCCTCTGCCTGCGGTACATCGCCCCTCTGCTGGGCTATGTTGTGCAGGACGCAGCACACCACAATGATGCGGCCGACCCTATCTGACCGATACTGGAGGGCGCCCCCAGAGAGGTCCAGGCACCTGAAACGCATCTTCAGCACGCCAAAGCACCTCTCGATCACTCCCCTTGTCGCTACATGGGCATCATTGTAGCGGTTCTCCGCCTCATTGCGTGGCCTCTGTATAGGCGTCATCAGCCACGATCGCAATGGGTAGCCCCTGTCGCCCAGCAACCAGCCCCTCAGCCGGGGATGGCGTCCCTCGTACATGCCGGGGATGGATGACCGCGACAACACGTATGAGTCGTGTACACTGCCTGGGTAACGGGCGCAGACGTGCAGGATCATCATGCGGTGGTCGCAGACCACCTGTATGTTCATCGAATAGGTCCCCTTCCTATTGGTGAACACGGCCCTGTTCTCTGCAGGTGGCCGCACGGCGACATGCATCCCATCAATCGCGCCCTGGACCATGGGGAACCCGGCCACAGCAGAGAAGCCCACGGCCCAGGCATCTTGGCTGGCCCGGTCCACAGGGAAGCGGATGTAGCGGTGCGCCATGGCATATAGGGCATCTGTCACTGCCCGGATGCACCGATGTCTGCGATATACCGGACAGGTCCCCACTCGGTGCCTGGAATGACCCCGTTGCATAAAGGTTCAGGGCCACCGTAACCTTGACGGACACGGGGAGAGGGTGTCCCCCGCCAGTGCCACGCGGTGACAGGTGTGCCAGCAGGTGGCAGATGTGTGCCACGGTTTCCCGCCTCATCCGGAGTCTCCTCCTGCATTCCCAGTCTGTGAGGTCCTGGTATGACTGCCTGGGCCGGTACACACGGGGCGCCCTCGGGTGCCTCCGTTGCCGTGGGGCCGCGACGTCCTCCTCCCCCTCCTCGTCCTGTCGGTCAGGTGTCCCTCCAGCCTGGGCGGCTGCCGCCTGCCCCTCTGCGGCAGCCTGCGCCGCCTCTCTAGCACGCTCCTCCTACTCATCCAGGGTAACATAGACATTAGCGGCTGCCGCCACGGCGGCCAACATCGCTGGATGATCGGAAAACATGACGTCCTGGTGGGGGCGGGGGGGGAACGACGACATGTCATCATTGCCCATATCCCCTCCTCCCCCCAGCCAGGTGGCATGGACCGCATGGGTCCAACTGTTGGAGGCTGGCACCTGGCCAGGTGGACCAACTCACTTGCCCTCGCATCCCCCTCCCCGGCACGGACCCCCATCTCCCTCCCCGGCACGGACCCCCCATCCTCCTCCCCGGCACGGACCCCATCCCCCTCCCCGGCACAGACCCCCCCATCCCCCTCCCCGGCACGGGCCCCCCATCCCCCTCTCCGGCACGGACCCCCCATCCTCCTCCCCGGCACGGACCCCATCCCCCTCCCCGGCACGGACCCCCCCATCCCCCTCCCCGGCACGGGCCCCCCATCCCCCTCCCCGGCACGGACCCCCCATCCTCCTCCCCGGCACGGACCCATCCCCCTCCCCGGCACGGACCCCCCATCCTCCTCCCCGGCACGGACCCCCCCCCCCATCCCCCTCCCCGGCACGGACCTCCATCCCTCTCCCCGGCACGGACCCCCCAATCCTCCTCCCTGGCACGGACCCCCCCCCCATCCTCCTCCCCGGCACTGACCCCCCTCCTGGCACTCCCCCGGAGCCCAGCCCACTCTAACCATCCGCCCCCCCCCCCCCCCGCCGCACACACACACAACCCTAGACACACCACTCCCCACACATTCAGACTGCGGCCACGCCATCGCCTGCCCAGCGGCCAACCCCCCAGGCCGTCACTCACCTCCACGCTGGTTTGATTTACGTCGACGTGACCGGTCATCACGTCGACGGGACTTCGGCCCATCCGGACGGGAGACTATCGGCAGGCCCAAAATCGGTAGCCTTGTGCACACCCGTGCCATTCTCCGACGTCTGCGGCGCCATTAACGCCCCGCCGATCTTTCTCCCTTGGAGACTTCGGCAACCGGCGGGGGCAGGATTCACGGCGGCCAACGGCCATTCTCCGACCCGCTGGGGGGTCGGAGAATGACGCCCCTGAGTTTGAATCCCACCAGGACAGATGGTGGAATTTGAATCTAATAAAAATCTGGGATTAAAAGTCTAATGATGTCCATAAAATCATTGTCGATTGTCATAAAAACCCATCTGGTTCACTACTGTCCTTTAGGTAAGGCAATCTGTCATCGGTAGCTGTCTGTCTTACATGTGACTCCAGACTGAAGCAATGTGGTTGACTCTTAAATGGGATGGGCAATAAATGCTGGCCTGACCATGAACACATTTTTTAAAAGATCTTTGGTCCTTGACTGTGCTCCAATGACTTCCAAGCATCAGAATTGTAAGTGAAACACAACAACTATTCATTTATAACAAAAATAGAGATAAAACATGCTATAATTATAACAGAATATCGGCCAGCTTCTACACTACTCTCCCTCTTTTACCGTCCCATCCTCTACCCTAACACATATTTTGTATATTTTCGCAACAGAACAATTGTCATGTCACCGGGAGGGATGTTTAATTTTGGTTTACCGTTCCCTACATTTTTTTGATGAATATTGTGCACAATACCACTTCAAAAAGAAGTGTGGAATAAATTTGTTCGAGAATGGACCCGAGTTGATGCCCCGGAGGCAGTCATCAGCATGGCCCAATAACTGCACAAGTCACAGAGCGCCCACCCTGGGGGAAATCAACAAAAGTCTGTGTCAAACAAGTTTCTTCCCCCAAGTATTCTGGCATTTCATAAAAATAAATTGTTAGTATGTGGCTTATGACCCTTTCGATAATTTACTTTTGCGCAGCATGTACAGTAGACACATCAGTTTATTCAAATGCAGCATAAACAACACTGTTAACAAGATACAATTCATCAACATTAAACTAACATTGGTACTTATGTGGTTCTCAACAAACCGCACATCCACTGTTATGTTTAAATGAATCTGGCAGTCCTTTTCCAAATGATGGATCCATTTGCAGAATTATCTGTTTGTTTATTTACTTACGTTCGCATAACGTTCTGCTATAAAATGTTCCAGCTGCCCATGGTTTCTGATGGAATCCTGGACAGCAACGGTCACAACTTTCTCCACAGGTGTTGTGCTCACATTTGCAGCTGAACTTCTGCCA
Organism: Scyliorhinus torazame; assembly: GCF_047496885.1. NCBI lineage: Eukaryota > Metazoa > Chordata > Chondrichthyes > Carcharhiniformes > Scyliorhinidae > Scyliorhinus > Scyliorhinus torazame. Next base: position 209,743,225 of record NC_092710.1, read on the forward strand.
GATGAACAGAATTAAATAAAGTGAAATTGACCAGAATTATTTATTAACTTAAATAAATGTAATTATACCCACTTTCTACAAAAAAGATAGAACGTATCAAGAAATAAGAGAGTTAGGACAAACAGTCCCTTGAGCCTGCTCCACATTCAATAAGATCACGATCTGAGACCTCAAATCCACTTTCCCACACGATTCCCAAATCTCTTGATTTCCTTAGGAGTCCAAATACCTATCATTCTCAGTCTTGCATGTATTCAATAAGAGTGTCCACACCCCTCAGGGGTACAGAATACTTGACTCAAAAATCTCTTAGTGAAGAAATATCTCCTCACCTCCATTTGAAATGTCTAGCCTCTTACCCTAAGTAGCACTAAATTCACCAACCAAGGGCAACAACTTTTCAGCATCTATCCGATCAATCCCTCTCAAAATCTTATATATTTCAATGAGATTACCTTCATTCTTCTAAACGGAAGAGTATAGGTTCAGTCTACTAAATCACTCCTCAGAGGACAACCTTCTCATGCCAGGAATCAATCCAGTGAATGATATTCTTGCCTCATCCCTCTTCAGGCAATTTGTCCTCCACTTACCCTCTATTCATTCTCCCAGTCATGCTGCAGGCCAAGGGGGAATAGAAGGTGCGAAGCCCATGAAAAGGAGCAAGTGTTCTGAGTAGAACCCTTGAAATCAGATCCAAAATTTCATGTGCAAAGGCATTATCTTAAGCTTCAGCAGCTTTAAATAACAATAGAAACCACCAAAATAACTCAATAACAGCCAGAAGAAATCAAATTGAAATTTGTTGGTGATCTCTCACTGCCAGCTGTACGAGTTTAAGTGGGGACATTAGCTTGAATATTCAATCTAAAATTGCACCACTGGCATCAAATCAGTGCTACACACTGACTGACGTCAACATCTGCCTACTCTGCATGCTTCCAATACATGGTTCCAGAATCTGCTCGAACATCAAAAATGTGCGCACATGTCACAGATGCCACTTGGTATGAAGAAATAGCCAGATTGCTATTCTCAGGCACTTCAGTAGCTACCCGCAGGACGTGCCATGACCAAGGACACTGAGGGCTGAAATCCTGCACCCCCGGGGGCTGCCAGCCATTCAGATGCTGGTTGCTCTTTTGCTCACAGCATCTACAGTGAGGCGGTGGCTGCTGCAAAAACGACAGCCACCAGAGGTCCAGAATTGAGGAGCAACCCAGGCCAGAGGTAAGTCAAGGCGCAGGAATTTTACAGATGTGTGTCACGGGGAGGGGGTAAGGGGCTTGGCAACAAAGGCAGGGGTGTTGACTTTCAGCAGGACCCCCCCCATTTCCAACACCAGGTCCCTCGACCAGGCACTGAGTCCCTTTACCAAGGACCGCCCTTTCCCTAAACCTCCACCCAATGCTCCACATTCCCTTATCCCGCCCTGGAAACCACAAGCAGACAGCACGGTTTTGCTAGTCGTGCTTGCTGCATGGTGATAGACCCACCCACAGCTGGGTTATTGCCAGTGGGATAAGACCAGTAAGGGGCTCATATGTTTGTACGAATGTAGCCACGATTGCAGGATGGAACATTATTTCCATGGTACCAGGATCAAGAGTATCACAGAGTGGCTGCAGAGCATTCCTAAGGGTGAGGATGAACAGCCAGGGATTGTGGTTCACATTTGTGCCAATAGCAAATGTAGGAAGAAGGATGACATCTTGGACGTAAAGGAAGGTAGGTAAGACATCAAAACATAGGGCCTCCGAGGTAGGAATCTCTGGGTTACTACCAGTACCACACACATTTGCTCTTCTATTACCCTTTGACTATTTGGAGGTCCAGAGCACTATTTTTCAAACTTTTTTTCCCAGGATCCATTTTTGCCAACCAGCCGACCTTCAGGACGCACATCGGCCAACCTTCAAGACACACCATTTTCACTTACCTCTAATGCAACAGGTCCTATATAATTGCAGTAAAACATTTTTATTCTTATACCCCAACCCTTTGTAATAAAAGCTAACACACCAGCTACTTGCCCAGTTGCTTGCTAAATCTGGATGTTAACTTTCTGTAATTCCTGTACAAGGATATCCAGGTTGTTTTGAATACCAATATTTTTCAGTCTCTCATCATTTAAAACATCTCCTGTCTATTTTTTCTTCAGAATGTACAAACTCCAAACAGTCACCCAAGGCCAGAATTGAACCCGGATCCCTGGCGCTTTGAGGTAACAGCGCTAACCACCGTACCACCATGCCTCCCCATCATTTATAAAAGATATTTTGGGTACTTCTGATGCAATAATTAAACATTCCCCAAAATGATCCCTAATAGCTGTGGCACGGTAACACAGTGGTTAGTACTGTTGCTTCACAGTACCAGGGACCCGGGTTCGATTCCTGGCTTGGGCCACTGTCTGTGGGGAGTCTGCATGTTCTCCCCGTATCTGCATCGGTTTCCTCCCACAAGTCCCAAAATAATCTTTATCAGTGCTACAAGTAGACTTACATTAACACTGTAATAAAGTTACTGTGAACCCCTCCTAGTCGCCATTCTACAGTGCCTGTTCGGGTACACAGATGGAGATTCAGAATGTCCAATTCACCTAACAAACACGTCTTTCAGGATTGTGGGAGGAAACCAGAGCACACAGAGGAAACCCACGCAGACACGAGGAGAACATGCAGACTCCGCACGGATAGTGACCTAAGCCAGGAATTAAACCCGGGTCCCTGGCACTGTGTAGCAACAGTACTAACCAATAGGCTACCGTGCCGCCCATTGCACATCCATGGATCAAAAATGATCACGGCAAAACAAAGGGGAAATAAGAGAATCAACAGGAACTACCCTTACACCATATGCATGACCAATCCAAAATCCTCTGCAGTCTCTTTGCATCCAGCTCACAGCTTACTTTCTCACCCAGGGGATTATTAGCAAATTTATGTACATTTCACTCAATCCGCTCATCTAAATCATTGACATAGATTGTAAATAACAGATAAATAATCACTCCTCTTGCGATACCTGACTTATTGCAGCTTGCCAACCCCCCCAAAAAAACATTCATGCTTAACCTTTGTCTCTGTACATTAACCAATCATTCATCCATTCTAAAGAATTATCCCTACACCCATGTTCATTTTGTGCAGTAACGTCTTGTGTGACACAAGAATGCCTTTTGAAAATCCAAATACACTAGATTCATTTCTCTACCTTAGTTTCAATTTTAAAAATCTTTCAACAGATTTGCATAATTTTCCTTTCAATAAATCCACATTGACTGTTCAATCGTAATATGATTTTATAATGCCTTGTTACCATGTTCCTAATAATAGATTTGAGCGACTTCCGGGTGCGGGGATGACCAGCTAAGTCACATGTTTCGGCAGCTCCCGGTGGAACGGACTTTTGGGCTCTTAATAAGAGCCCCAACGGCAATTTTAACGGCTAAAAGCACTGTGCGGTAAACCAGAAGGGAATCCCCCCTGGATACGGATGGAAAAAGGAGAGGAAAGTGGCCGGATTGCGGTGGATCCTTTAGAGCAGCGGCAAGGAAGGCAAGCAAAAACCAAGATGGCGTCGGAAGGTGGCAGTTTAATATGGGGCCCTGAACAACAAGAGTTTTTGAAACGCTGCGTGGAAGAGCTTAAAAAGGAGATGAAGAAGGAGCTGTTGGCCCCGATATTACAGGCGATCGAAGGGATAAAGGATGAGCAAAAGACCCAGGAGCGGGAGCTTCGGGTCGTGAAGGCAAAGGCTGCCGAGAACGAGGACGATATACAGGGCCTGGTGGTGAAGACGGAGATGCACGAGGCACACCATAAACGATGTGTGGAAAGATTGGAGGTGCTGGAGAATAACGCGAGGAGGAATAATTTAAGGATTCTTGGTCTTCCTGAAGGTGTAGAAGGAGCAGACGCCGGGGCATATGTGAGCACGATGCTGCACTCGTTAATGGGAGCGGAGGCCCCGGCGGGTCCGCTGGAGGTGGAGGGAGCATACCGAGTGATGGCGCGAGGACCGAGAGCAGGAGAAATACATAGAGCCATAATGGTGATATTCCACCGTTTTAAGGACAAAGAGATGGTCCTTAGATGGGCAAAGAAAACTCGGAGCAGTAGGTGGGAGAACGCGGTGATCCGCGTATATCAAGACTGGAGTGCGGAGGTGGCGAGAAGGAGGGCGAGCTTTAATCGGGCCAAGGCGGTGCTTCACAAAAAGAAGATAAAATTTGGAATGCTACAACCGGCAAGACTGTGGGTCACATATCAAGGGAGGCACCACTACTTTGAGACGGCGGATGAGGCGTGGACTTTTATTGTGGAAGAAAAACTGGAATAAGCGGGTTACTAAAAAAGAACGCTTGAAACAAAGTGGTGGGGCGAGTATGGGGAGCGAAGAGGGGGGAAAAAGGGGGGGAAAGATGAGTCTTATGTTATTAATCCTGCGATGTGGTAACTTTTCTCTCTTCCACAGGTGGTGGTGGAGGGAGGAAGGGAGGTGGAGGAGATGAGGCGATGGCCATGGGGGGCGGGGCCAAAAGGGAAGCGCAGGCTTTGTTCACGCGCTATGATAATCATGGCGGGAATAGGGAAGCAGGAAGGAGGGGGCGTCGCACGGTGCGAGCCGAGGTCACGGGGGGAAGCCGAGGTCGGCCAGAGTTTGCTGACTTCTGGGAGCAACATGGGGGGTGTAACTACGCTAGTGGTGGATCTAGCGGGGGGGGTGGGGGGGTGGAGTTACTAGGTTGCTGCTGCTGGGGAAAGGGGGGAGCTGGAATGGGGTGGGGTGGGCGGGGGGGGGGTGCCGCCTGGGGGGGACACAGCTGCGTGGGAACCGGGTGAGGAGCTGGAAAAAGGGGGTGGCTAATCGACGAGGGGGGTGGGGTAAAAAGCCCCCCAACCCGGTTGATCACGTGGAATGTGAGAGGGCTGAACGGGCCGATAAAGAGGGCACGAGTACTCGCACACCTTAAGAAACTTAAGGCAGACGTGGTTATGTTACAAGAGACGCACTTGAAACTTATAGACCAGGTTAGACTACGCAAAGGATGGGTGGGGCAGGTGTTTCATTCGGGGCTAGATGCGAAAAACAGGGGGGTGGCAATACTAGTGGGGAAGCGGGTTATGTTTGAGGCAAAGACCATAGTGGCGGATAGCGGGGGCAGATACGTGATGGTGAGTGGCAAATTACAGGGGGAGGCGGTGGTCTTGGTAAACGTATATGCCCCGAACTGGGATGATGTCAATTTTATGAGGCGCATGCTAGGACGCATCCCGGACCTAGAGGTGGGAAAGTTGGTAATGGGGGAAGATTTTAATACGGTGCTGGAGCCAGGGCTGGACAGGTCGAGATCCAGGACTGGAAGGAGGCCGGCTGTAGCCAAAGTGCTTAAAGATTTTATGGAGCAGATGGGAGGAGTAGACCCGTGGAGATTGTGCAGGCCAAGGATTGGAGGTGGAGGAGCAGTCTCTGTCAGCGAGAGAACCTGAGAACATCTCAGAAGGTAAGCAAGTGATTTTTACTTTTATACCTTTTTTCAAATTGTGTGTGTCGGGTGGGACAGAAAAGCTGTGACCTGAGTGGCTGGTTGGGATTCTAACCTAAATTTTTTTGACTATTTGGGAACTAATTAAACATAATAACTTAATTATAATTTAGAGGATATCTAAGCCAGAGATCGGAGGATATTATAGTTAGCTATCGCATTTCTATTAGAAATCTAGTGCTAGGAAACAGATAGTTGACAGTAACTTTGTAATTTAAAAAAAAAAAAAGTATTTATTAAAAAAAAAGACAAATTTTAATTTTAATTAATTGACGCAATGTCAGTTAGAGGGGTGCTGTGCTCTGACTGTGAGATGTGGCAGGTCCGGGAGGCTTCCAGCGTCCTGGATGGCTTCATCTGCAGAAAGTGCACCCAACTGCAGCTCCTCACAGACCGCATGGTTCGGTTGGAGCAGCAATTGGATGCACTTAGGAGCATGCAGGTGGCGGAAAGCGTCATAGATCGCAGTTATGTAAGTGTGGTCACACCCAAGGTGCAGGCAGAGAAATGGGTGACCACCAGAAAGGGCAGGCAGTCAGTGCAGGAATCCCCTGTGGTTGTCCCCCTCTCGAACAGATATACCCCTTTGGATACTGTCGGGGGGGATAGCCTATCAGGGGAAAACAGCAGCAGCCAGAGCAGTGGCACCACGGCTGGCTCTGATGTTCAGAAGGGAGGGTCAAAGCGCAGAAGAGTAATAGTTATAGGGGACTCTATAGTCAGGGGAACAGATAGGCGCTTCTGTGGACGTGAAAGAGACTCCAGGATGGTATGTTGCCTCCCTGGTGCCAGGGTCCAGGATGTCTCCGAACGGGTAGAGGGAATCCTGAAGGGGGAGGGCAAACAGGTAGAGGTCGTTGTACATATTGGTACTAACGACATAGGCAGGAAGAGGCATGAGGTCCTGCAGCAGGAGTTCAGGGAGCTAGGCAGAAAGTTAAAAGACAGGACCTCGAGGGTTGTAATCTCGGGATTACTCCCTGTGCCACGTGCCAGTGAGGCTAGAAATAGGAAGATAGAGCAGACAAACACGTGGCTAAACAGCTGGTGTAGGAGGGAGGGTTTCGGTTATCTGGACCACTGGGAGCTCTTCCGGGGCAGGTGTGACCTGTATAAGATGGACGGGTTGCATCTAAACCGGAGAGGCATAAATATCCTGGCCGCGAGATTTGCTAGTGTCACACGGGAGGGTTTAAACTAGTATGGCAGGGGGGTGGGCACGGGAGCAATAGGTCAGAAGGTGAGAGCGTTGAGGGAGAACTAGGGAATATGGACAGTGTGGCTCTGAGGCAGAGCAGACGGGGAGAAGTTGCTGAACACAGCGGGTCTGGTGGCCTGAAGTGCATATGTTTTAATGCAAGGAGCATTACGGGTAAGGCAGATGAACTTAGAGCTTGGATTACTACTTGGAACTATGATGTTGTTGCCATTACAGAGACCTGGTTGAGGGAAGGGCAGGATTGGCAGCTAAACGTTCCAGGTTTTAGATGTTTCAGGCGGGATAGAGGGGGATGTAAAAGGGGAGGCGGAGTTGCGCTACTTGTTCAGGAGAGTATCACAGCTATACAGCGAGAGGACACCTCAGAGGGCAGTGAGGCTATATGGGTAGAGATCAGGAATAAGAAGGGTGCAGTCACAATGTTGGGGGTATACTACAGGCCTCCCAACAGCCAGCGGGAGATAGAGGAGCAGATAGGTAGACAGATTTTGGAAAAGAGTAAAAACAACAGGGTTGTGGTGATGGGAGACTTCAACTTCCCCAATATTGACTGGGACTCACTTAGTGCCAGGGGCTTAGACGGGGCAGAGTTTGTAAGGAGCATCCAGGAGGGCTTCTTAAAACAATATGTAAACAGTCCAACTAGGGAAGAGGCGGTACTGGACCTGGTATTGGGGAATGAGCCCGGCCAGGTGGTAGATGTTTCAGTAGGGGAGCATTTCGGTAACAGTGACCACAATTCAGTAAGTTTTAAAGTGCTGGTGGACAAGGATAAGAGTGGTCCGAGGATGAATGTGCTAAATTGGGGGAAGGCTAATTATAACAATATTAGGCGGGAACTGAAGAGCATAGATTGGGGGCGGATGTTTGAGGGCAAATCAACATCTGACATGTGGGAGGCTTTCAAGTGTCAATTGATCGGAATACAGGACAGGCATGTTCCTGTGAGGAAGAAAGACAAATACGGCAATTTTCGGGAACCTTGGATGACGAATGATATTGTAGGCCTCGTCAAAAAGAAAAAGGAGGCATTTGTCAGGGCTAAAAGGCTGGGAACAGACGAAGCCTGTGTGGCATATAAGGAAAGTAGGAAGGAACTTAAGCAGGGAGTCAGGAGGGCTAGAAGGGGTCATGAAAAGTCATTGGCAAATAGGGTTAAGGAAAATCCCAAGGCTTTTTACACTTACATAAAAAGCAAGAGGGTAGCCAGGGAAAGGGTTGGCCCACTGAAGGATAGGCAAGGGAATCTATGTGTGGAGCCAGAGGAAATGGGCGAGGTACTAAATGAATACTTTGCATCAGTATTCACCAAAGAGAAGGAATTGGTAGATGTTGAGTCTGGAGAAGGGGGTGTAGATAGCCTGGGTCACATTGTGATCCAAAAAGACGAGGTGTTGGGTGTCTTAAAAAATATTAAGGTAGATAAGTCCCCAGGGCCGGATGGGATCTACCCCAGAATACTGAAGGAGGCTGGAGAGGAAATTGCTGAGGCCTTGACAGAAATCTTTGGATCCTCGCTGTCTTCAGGGGATGTCCCGGAGGACTGGAGAATAGCCAATGTTGTTCCTCTGTTTAAGAAGGGTGGCAGGGATAATCCCGGGAACTACAGGCCGGTGAGCCTTACTTCAGTGGTAGGGAAATTACTGGAGAGAATTCTTCGAGACAGGATCTACTCCCATTTGGAAGCAAATGGACGTATTAGTGAGAGGCAGCACGGTTTTGTGAAGGGGAGGTCGTGTCTCACTAACTTGATAGAGTTTTTCGAGGAGGTCACTAAGATGATTGATGCAGGTAGGGCAGTAGATGTTGTCTATATGGACTTCAGTAAGGCCTTTGACAAGGTCCCTCATGGTAGACTAGTACAAAAGGTGAAGTCACACGGGATCAGGGGTGAACTGGCAAGGTGGATACAGAACTGGCTAGGCCATAGAAGGCAGAGGGTAGCAATGGAGGGATGCTTTTCTAATTGGAGGGCTGTGACCAGTGGTGTTCCACAGGGATCAGTGCTGGGACCTTTGCTCTTTGTAGTATATATAAATGATTTGGAGGAAAATGTAACTGGTCTGATTAGTAAGTTTGCAGACGACACAAAGGTTGGTGGAATTGCGGATAGCGATGAGGACTGTCTGAGGATACAGCAGGATTTAGATTGTCTGGAGACTTGGGCGGAGAGATGGCAGATGGAGTTTAACCTGGACAAATGTGAGGTAATGCATTTTGGAAGGGCTAATGCAGGTAGGGAATATACAGTGAATGGTAGAACCCTCAAGAGTATTGAAAGTCAAAGAGATCTAGGAGTACAGGTCCACAGATCACTGAAAGGGGCTACACAGGTGGAGAAGGTAGTCAAGAAGGCATACGGCATGCTTGCCTTCATTGGCCGGGGCATTGAGTATAAGAATTGGCAAGTCATGTTGCAGCTGTATAGAACCTTAGTTAGGCCACACTTGGAGTATAGTGTTCAATTCTGGTCGCCACACTACCAGAAGGATGTGGAGGCTTTAGAGAGGGTGCAGAAGAGATTTACCAGAATGTTGCCTGGTATGGAGGGCATAAGCTATGAGGAGCGATTGAATAAACTCGGTTTGTTCTCACTGGAACGAAGGAGGTTGAGGGGCGACCTGATAGAGGTATACAAAATTATGAGGGGCATAGACAGAGTGGATAGTCAGAGGCTTTTCCCCAGGGTAGAGGGGTCAATTACTAGGGGGCATAGGTTTAAGGTGAGAGGGGCAAAGTTTAGAGTAGATGTACGAGGCAAGTTTTTTACGCAGAGGGTAGTGGGTGCCTGGAACTCACTACCGGAGGAGGTAGTGGAGGCAGGGACGATAGGGACATTTAAGGGGCATCTTGACAAATATATGAATAGGATGGGAATAGAAGGATACGGACCCAGGAAGTGTAGAAGATTGTAGTTTAGTCGGGCAGTATGGTCGGCACGGGCTTGGAGGGCCGAAGGGCCTGTTCCTGTGCTGTACATTTCTTTGTTCTTTGTTCTTTGTTTGAGATTTAGTAGACCTAGGAGTAAGGAGTTTTCGTTTTTCTCCCATGTCCACAAAGTTTATTCGCGAATAGACTTTTTTGTCTTGGGAAGGGCGTTGATCCCGAAGGTGAGGGGGACGGAGTATACGGCTATAGCCATTTCGGATCACGCTCCACATTGGGTAGACTTGGAGATAGGGGAGGAAACAGAAGGGCGTCCACCCTGGAGAATGGACATGGGACTAATGGCAGATGAAGGGGTGTGTCTAAGGGTGAGGGGGTGCATTGAAAAATGCTTGGAACTCAATGATAACGGTGAGGTTCAGGTGGGAGTGGTCTGGGAGGCGCTGAAGGCAGTGGTTAGAGGGGAGCTGATATCAATAAGGGCACATAAAGGAAAGCAGGAGAGTAGGGAACGGGAGCGGTTGCTGCAAGAACTTCTGAGGGTGGACAGGCAATATGCGGAGGCACCGGAGGAGGGATTGTACAGGGAAAGGCAAAGGTTACACGTAGAATTTGACTTGCTGACAACGGGTACTGCAGAAGCACAGTGGAGGAAGGCACAGGGTGTACAGTATGAGTATGGGGAGAAGGCGAGCAGGTTGCTGGCCCATCAATTGAGGAAAAGGGGAGCAGCGAGGGAAATAGGGGGAGTGAGGGATGAGGAAGGAGAGATAGAGCGGGGAGCGGAGAGAGTGAATGGAGTGTTCAAGGCATTCTATAAAAGATTATACGAAGCTCGGCCCCCGGATGGGAAGGAGAGAATGATGTGCTTCCTGGACCGGCTGGAATTTCCTAAGGTGGAGGAGCAGGAGAGGGTGGGACTGGGAGCTCAGATCGAGATAGAGGAAGTAGTGAAAGGAATTAGGAGTATGCAGGCGGGGAAGGCTCCGGGACCGGATGGATTTCCAGTCGAATTTTATAGGAAATATGTGGACTTGCTTGCCCCGATACTGATGAGAACCTTTAATGAGGCAAAGGAAAGGGGACAGCTGCCCCCGACTATGTCGGAGGCAACGATATCGCTTCTCCTAAAGAAGGAAAAAGACCCGCTGCAATGCGGGTCCTATAGACCTATTTCCCTCCTAAATGTAGATGCCAAGATTCTGGCCAAGGTAATGGCAATGAGGATAGAGGATTGTGTCCCGGGGGTAGTCCATGAGGACCAAACTGGGTTTTTGAAGGGGAGACAGCTGAATACGAATATACGGAGGCTGCTAGGGGTAATGATGATGCCCCCACCAGAGGGGGAAGCGGAGATAGTGGTGGCGATGGATGCCGTGAAAGCATTTGATAGAGTGGAGTGGGATTATTTGTGGGAGGTGTTGAGGAGATTTGGCTTTGGAGATGAGTATATTAGATGGGTACAGCTGCTGTATAGGGCCCCGATGGCGAGCGTGGTCACGAATGGACGGGTGTCTGCGTATTTTCGGCTCCATAGAGGGACGAGGCAGGGATGTCCTCTGTCCCCATTATTGTTTGCACTGGCGATTGAGCCCCTGGCAATAGCATTGAGGGGTTCCAGGAAGTGGAGGGTAGTACTCAGGGGAGGAGAGGAACACCGGGTATCTCTTTACGCGGACGATTTATTGGTGTATGTGGCGGACCCGGCGGAGGGGATGCCAGAGATAATGCGGATACTTGGGGAGTTTGGAGAATTTTCAGGATATAAGCTGAACATGGGGAAAAGTGAGCTGTTTGTGGTGCATCCAGGGGAGCAGAGCAGAGAAATAGAGGACTTACCGCTGAGGAAGGTAACAAGGGACTTTCGCTACTTGGGGATCCAGATAGCCAAGAATTGGGGTACATTGCATAGGTTAAACTTAACGCGGTTGGTGGAACAGATGGAGGAGGACTTCAAGAGATGGGACATGGTATCCCTGTCACTGCAGGGAGGGTACAAGCGGTTAAAATGGTGGTCCTCCCGAGATTCCTCTTTGTGTTTCAGTGCCTCCCGGTGGTGATCACGAAGGCTTTTTTCAAAAGGATTGAGAAGAGTATCATGAGTTTTGTGTGGGCCGGGAAGACCCCGAGAGTGAGGAAGGGATTTTTTGCAGCGTAGTAGGGATAGGGGGGGGCTGGCGCTACCGAGCCTGAGTGATTACTACTGGGCCGCCAACATCTCAATGGTATGTAAGTGGATGGGAGAAGAGGAGGGAGCGGCGTGGAAGAGATTGGAGAAGGCGTCCTGTAGGGGGACTTGCCTACAAGCCATGGTGACGGCGCCGTTGCCGTTCTCACCGAAGAAATACGCCACAAGCCTGGTGGTGGTGGCTACTCTGAAAATTGGGGGCAATGGAGACGGCATAGGGGAAAGACGGGAGCCTCGGTGTGGTCCCCGATAAGAAATAATCATAGGTTTGCTCCGGGGAGAATGGATGGGGGATTTGGAACATGGCAAAGAGCAGGAGTAACACAATTGAGAGATCTGTTTGTAGATGGGACGTTTGCAAGTCTGGGAGCGCTGGCCGAAAAATATGGGTTGCCCCAAGGGAATGCATTCCGGTATATGCAACTGAGGGCTTTTGCGAGGCAACAGGTGAGGGAATTCCCGCAGCTCCCGACGCAGGAGATGCAGGACAGAGTGATCTCAAAGACATGGGTGGGGGACGGTAAGGTATCAGACATAAATAGGGAAATGAGGGACGAGGGGGAGATTATGGTAGATGAGCTGAAAGGGAAATGGGAAGAAGAGCTGGGGGAGGAGATTGAGGAGGGGCTGTGGGCTGATGCCCTAAGTAGGGTAAACTCATCGTCCTCGTGTGCCAGGCTAAGCCTGATACAATTTAAGGTGTTACACAGGGCGCATATGACTGGAGCACGGCTCAGTAAATTTTTTGGAGTAGAGGATAAGTGTGCGAGATGCTCGAGAAGCCCAGCGAATCACACCCACATGTTCTGGTCATGTCCGGCACTACAGGGGTTTTGGGTGGGGGGTGACAAAGGTGCTTTCGAAGGTGGTGGGGGTCCAGGTCGAACCAAGCTGGGGTTGGCTATATTCGGGGTTGCAGAAGAGCCGGGAGTGCAGGAGGCGAAAGAGGCTGATGTTTTGGCCTTTGCGTCCCTAGTAGCCCGGCGCAGGATACTGTTGATGTGGAAGGAAGCCAAGCCTCCGGGTGTGGAGACCTGGATAAATGACATGGCAGGGTTTATAAAGCTGGAACGGATTAAGTTCGTCCTAAGGGGATCAGCTCAAGGGTTCACCAGGCGGTGGCAACCGTTCGTCGAATACCTCACAGAAAGATAGAGGGAATGGAAAAGAAGAAGACAGCAGCAGCAACCCGGGGGGGGGGGGGGGGGGGGGGGGGAGGAACCAGAGGGATTCTCAGGGATGTTAATATATAAGTATATAAGTATAATATGTATAGGTTGTTGTCATAGATAATTGTATATTGGACGGTTAAAACATATTTTTGGAGAATATTTATCTGGGACAAGGCAGTTGCCATTTAGTTTTGTTTTTGTTTATATATTATTTATTTCTTGTTTATAAAACTGGCCATTGTTATTTATATTGTGATATTACTGTGTAAAGGATACACAATGTACTGTGATGGTTGGCCAAAAATTTTCAAAAAATATTTTTTTAAATAATAATAATAGATTTGAGCATTTGCTCATATATGGATGTCAGGCTAACTGGACTGAAGTTCCTTGTTCTCATTCCATCCATTCTTGAATAGCAGGGTTATGTGTGCCACCTTGTATTCCACAAATCATCCGAAAATCTAGGAATGTTCGAAGATCAAAACCAATGCATCCAATTAGTTGCTTGGAGGAATGAATGTATGTCTGATAAAGGTGGTCTGTGAGTCACATATACCTTTTGGCTAATCCACCATGAGTAGGCTTTACAACACTTGTTCTTATCTTTCTGAGTAAGAGATAAAGTGCATGACAATTCTCTACATTGCTTCTTTAAAAAAGAAATATACATACATTTGTTACTAAATCGAGAGGGCAAGCACTTGCGTGTCCGTAGCAGATGCACATCCCACCAACAGAAATGTCTTTCAGAGAGTAGTAATACTAAAAAGGAAAAGGAACAAGCATTATAAACTTCAATAAGTGTATAATATTATTCTACCTTACTTACTCTGGATGTGGCCATTGAAATGAGAATCTCAAACATAGGGGCTGCCTTTTTAAACCCAGTTCATTGTCCCAACCAGGGCATACAGTTAGGATCCTAAACTTAAATGCTGGCAGGTTTTATTTTATCTTAAATCATCTCCAGTGAGCAAAATAAAATAGGGTGAAAGAAGGAAGAAGGAGCCACAAACTGGAAACAGTGCTTCACACACGATCAATAACCCCATTCTCAAACATTGGCTGGCAATGAAAAAATAAGAAAATTAGCACTCATGTCACAAAAGCCTTTTGAAAATAAATAGCCATTTATATTGTATACCAATAATCAAACTGATTTTACAAAAAGTAAATGTTTGATTTTAAAGCTATTATCATTGTAATTACAAACTAACAATTTCTCCCTGTGATCAATATTAAAATGTCTTGAATAGCAATATTAAAAACCATTACCCAAGATTAACACTTCCAATGAAATGTGTTATTGTAATTGTTAATCATATCCACTTCACTGCTATATACTATTAGTAACGTGGATAAGACAGAATCTGAAATAGTTTTAGTCAAAGTAACACCGTTTGTTTGTGTCATCCAGAGATATATGCAGATTTTAACAAATTTATAGCCCAGTTGTCCTGCAGCTTTGTATTATATCAAGCATAATTACACTTTTGCAAGTTTAAGCATTGTTTCACATTATTTTAGTTCTGTATCAGTTTCAGCATAACGTTAAGCATTTTAAAAAATGTGTTCTTGTGATATGGGCAAGATGAGCATGACCATAGGTCTTGTCCATCTAGTTTCCTGGGGGCAATAAGGGTCACAAGTAGGTTCAATAGGATTTCAGGCTATTAGTGAATCAATTGTATTTTTTTCACAACAAATTCGATGGCTTTCATGGTCATTTTCTAGTGCTAACTGATCTATTGCCAGCTTTATTTAATTCAAATTCACAATTTGGTATGGCAAGATTTAAACTCAACCTTTGGATTCAGTACCATAATCACTATACTGCCGTTGATTGTTGTGCACAGTTCAATAGGTCTTATTAAGGTATTTGTAGTCTTAGGTAGTTCATCAGCAATATTTATTCACTACAAGATATTATACACGTAAGTACAGTAATGGTCCAAGTTTGTCTCCATGCTGGCTTCTACACATGGCTCTGTCCAACACTACACTGATGTAGTGTCATGTGTTTTCTTATACCATTCTGTGAGTAGTACTGCACTCAATCCTCCAGTAACCCTTTATTTTCTAGACCCTTATACATACACGACTATACTTTATCTTCCCAAATTACTTCTTAAACATTGTTAATCCAGGTATAAATGTACAATAAGGGTGAAACAGCTGCATGTTGTTTGTTAATACCCCTATTATTGTGCAAAATCTGGGTTGACTAAAATAAACTTACAACTTAAGATATGGGGCGAAATTCTCCGGTATCGGCGCGATGTCCGCCGACTGGTGCCCAAAACGGCGCAGTCGCATCTTGGGGGCCCGGGCCACAACCTTAAGGGGCTAGGCCCGCGCCGGACTAATTTCCGCCCCACCAGCTGGCAGAAAAGGCCTTTGGTGCCCCGCCAGCTGGCGCGGAAATGACATCTCTAGGCGGCCATGCGCGGGAGCGTTAGCAGCTGCTGACGGCATTCCCGCGCATGCGCAGTGGAGGGAGTCTCTTCCGCCTCCGCCATGGTGGAGACCGTGGCAAAGGCGGAAGGAAAAGAGTGCCCCCACGGCACAGGCCCGCCCACGGATCGGTGGGCCCCGATCGCGGGCCAGGCCACCGTGGGGGCACCCTCCCGGGGCCAGATCGCCCCCCCCCCCCCCCCCTAGGACCCCGGAGCCCGCCCGCGCCGCCTTGTCCTGCCGGTAAGGTAGGTGGTTTAATCTACGCCAGCGGCACAGGCATTTTAGCAGCGGGACTTCGGCCCATCCAGGCCGGAGAATCATGGGGGGGGGGGCCGCCAACTGGTGCGGCGCGATTCCCGCCCCCGCCGAATATCCGGTGCCGGAGAATTCGGCAACCGGCGGGGGCGGGATTCACGCCAGCCCCCGGCGATTCTCCGACCCGACGGTGGGTGGTCGGAGAATCTCGCCCAAGAAATGGATTGCATATTAAAAGTTTAATTAAATATTATTTTAATAAGGTTTCTTAAAGTCAAAGGAATGAAAAAATTAGAGCCCTCAAAATATAATCTATCATAGATAATTATTGAAGGTAATATAACTCAAGATTGACATTTTTGTTAAATAAAAGGCAAAACATCTCACCCTTCTTGTAACAATAGGGTCAATATCCTTTGCATCATTGTAAGCTAATGTCATGAGGTCAGCATTAAGGGTCCTAATTCTCTCAAGCCTCAGACGAATGTAACGAGTCGAGGTGAACTCCAGCAAAGTTGAGGATGGATCTTCAGCACTCGGCCTTCCATTAATAAGGGAAGTGTGAATCTGAACCCAAAATAGGGCAATATCATGAGTAAGTACTTAACTTCATATTCGCAAGTATGCTATAAGAATTCACGTTCATCAAATGTTTACAAATGTGTCCTTTATTCTCTAAACATCTATTGATACAATGATATTACTGAATGAGAGCATCACAGTAAGAACTGTAATATACTGTTTGTTGAATTCCAACTGCTTAAATGACTAAGCCAAACAATCCATACTTCAAAGAAATTGCCCATATTTCATCCTACACCATAGAAATACTTCACGTACAAAATTGTGTAACTGGTAATTTTCTAAATATTAATGCACAAATCATATCTGACCATTGTGTTGTAATAACAGCTCTTTAATACACAAACAATTGCACAGTGGTTCACAGATGGTTGAAGTAATTACATGTCTGGAACTGAAGACATTATTTATTTGGATTACTTCTTTCACTTATCTTGAACAAGGGAGTTAATTTTAAAGTAATGAAGCTCAGCAAATATTTTTCCAGTCTAATGTGAGCAGCCAGAAATATTTCTAATTTCCAAAAGCTAAACAAAAGACTTGAATCCGGTTACAAATGTATTTTGTTTCCTCTCTACTGCAGATATTTTTGCGTTACAACCACTATATCAACATAATATGCTTCCAGATGTTGTTTTCATAAGGTTACTCAATAGCTCGCAGTTATGCAGCCAACCCAGCTGGTTGATTATCATATTCGGAAGTGACAACTTAGGCGATGCAGGGGGACCAGCTGATTGCCTTTCTCAGAATGGGCTCACAGCCTGATTGAACGTGCCACTCTGTTTCAATTTCTGCTAATATTTCCTACGCCACTAAGTTTGCCTTTTTGAATTTGACAGGAGGGAAAGTTTGAAAATGATTGCCCTTGGCACTGTTCCTGATCAACAGAATGAAGGAACAGCAATGAAACAATGTTGTCCTTTCACAACAGCACTCGTGGAGAAAACTTATTTTTCAGGATCAAAAACAGCAAACACCAGCTTTCTGAATTATTTTCCTGTCAGACCAATTTTCAAAGGGAGAGGAGGTGAGGCTCAAAGGAATTATTGATGTTTTAGAATCATGGCAGAAATGCAGCAAATCTGAACATTTCTAAATCCTTTAAAATAGCCAGAATCAGGGATCATTAGCGAGAAGCTCATCTTCGTCTACGTGAGCTGATCTTGCTGTCACAGAGAAGATTCCCACAGTGGCCTTTAGGATGACTGCAAGGAGGTTACAAAAATTTTATAGGAGCTAGTTTCCTTGAGCCAGAGGCAATAGATTGTCAGAGTGCAGTGCATTTCATAAAATCGCACGGATTCTGTGTACAGTACAACGCATTCAAAGAACAAAGAAATGTACAGCACAGAAACAGGCCCTTCGGCCCTCCAAGCCCGTGCCGACCATGCTGCCCAACTAAACTACAATCTTCTACACTTCCTGGGTCTGTATCCCTCTATTCCCATCCTATTCATGTATTTGTCAAGATGCCCCTTAAATATCACTATCATCCCTGCTTCCACCACCTCCTCCGGTAGCGAGTTCCAGGCACCCACTACCCTCTGTGTAAAAAACTTGCCTCGTACATCTACTCTAAACCTTGCCCCTCTCACCTTAAACCTATGCCCCCTAGTAATTGACCCCTCTACCCTGGGGAAAAGCCTCTGACTATCCACTCTGTCTATGCCCCTCATAATTTTGTAGACAATTCAATCTTCCAATATCTGCTGTGCATCAGGCTAACCTGCATGCACGAGCACCATTATCCAGAAAAATATCCCCTCATATTTTGATGGTGCATGAGTTACAAAGTATTGTATTTTTGCCCTTTTCTTCAAAGGTCTTTGTACAATGTACAATGTTTCATCTGGATCTGGATGCCACTTCTCTTCAACAGTACTTCCATTAAAATTTGAAATAGAATTGTCGGGCAGAGTCCAGCCTGTATCATACTCACCAAAGTCAGGGTACCACCTGTATTCCAGGTGGCCCGAAAGAAGCCCATCAGCCCATCGTAACTGTGCCAGCCATCAAGCGCCGACCTATTCTTATCCCATTTCCAGAACGTGTACGCAGCCTTGTATGCTACGGCATTTCAACTGCTCATCTAAATACTTCTTAAATGTTGTGAGAGTTCCCGCCTCTACCGCCCTTCCAGGCAGTGAGTTCCAGATTTCCACCCCCCTTCTGGATGAAAAGGATTTCCTCAAATCCCCTCTAAACCTCCTGCTCCTTGCCTTTAATCTATGCCCCTGGTTAATTACCCCCCCTATAAGGGGGCAATTTTCTTCTAATCTACCCTTTTGATGTCCCTCATAATTTGTTCACCTCAATCATGTCCCCCCTTTGCCTTCTCTGCTCTAAGGAAAACAACCCCAGCCTAACAAGCCTCTTTTCATAATTGAAATGCACCAGCCCAGGCAATATCCTGGCGAATCCCCTTTGCATGCATTCTAGCGCAACCACATCCTTCCTATAATCCTGAACTCATGAGGAAAGCCACACCGTTGTATGCGGCTACACCTTTAAAAAGACAGTGACACCAAAAGGATGAGGATTCCAGAGGACAGCAATTTCCATTTCCAATCCGTAGTTAGGACCTATGATTGTCGAAAGGGCGGGCCAAAAATAAATACATTTCAAAGCAGGTGGGGTTGAGGTTCTATTTGTTTCTTACAATGGCCCCAGCTGAACACATATACCATGTAATATGTGGTCTCTTCTGCTAGGGGCAATTCACAGGGGATCAAAAATCTGTTTCTCCTGGCCCTACCCTCTGATCCGTAAATATCAAGAGGGTCGGCAGTGGAGCGTGCAGGTGGGTATATCCTGCCCCTAACTCTGCCATGCTGCCCCCTGAGTATTTTCTGTGTTGTAATTCCTGAGTTTCTCTGCAGCACCTTTTTCATTTTGTGCATTATTTCCATTCACCTGCGAGTTGAGTCCATGATGTTACCGTTCAACACATCGTAAATTATTTATTAGAAATTTTTCAGTACATGCATTAGTGATATCAGGTCAAACTGCACAGATGCAATACTAGGAGCAAGTCAATACCTGCATGACTCAATTCTGTTTACATTTACTTTAAATGACAGTATTTTTTACACACAACATCAGAACTGTTTAGCTTAACTTCCAGCCTTACCTCACCATTTTCCAAGGGTTGAATCTTTGAGTAGAAGGAGGTGCAAATAATTTCATCATCTGATATGTACGTTGGGTTACCTGACCGAGGCACAATGTTGTAACGAGTAAGACATTCTGTATCGGTTGTAGCGTAGTACTGCCATGGTTTGTAAGTGATTCCATCAATTGAACGCTCTAAAATCCAGTTCCCAGGACGTGGAGAATTAGCTGCCTTTATTATAACATATGCAATCTGGAACACCTATAAAATATGCATGTTCAAGTTAGTATCAAATTTCCAGTAATAATCAGTCAATATAATTTTAAAATTGTTTCTCATTTGTAAAACGGAATATTTTCATGCAGTTTTCTTTTTAAAAAAAACCTGAATCTACTTTGCAGATAGTTTTAGGTTGGAATCATTTTAATCAGACAATTCCATGCAGAAACATTTGTATTAAGATATTCAAATCTCTGTGACATAATTTCTGACACATGACAAATTCGGAGGCCAGTCTGCAGTTAATGGTGTGGAATTTACAGAAATCACCCCTGCCACGTCACCCCTAACACGTCCCCTCACCAGGCATGTTTCCAGCAGGGGGATTTAAGCTCACTACGTTCGTGCCTACCCCCCGAGCTGTCCCCCATAACACAGTAGGCAGGTCGGTGCTGAAATCAGTAGCCCGCCCACCATTTTTACATAAATAATGAATGGCTATTGAGCTTGTTACCAAGCTAACTGATACCCTTGCCATCAAATGGTTTACATGGGTAAGCGGACAGGAGTGTTCAGGCCATTTCTTTTAGGAAACTGCTTAAAGGTTGGGAAGGAAGGAGGGCACAGCCTGTGTGCATCGGGGCAACCCTCCCCCAAGATGATACCTCTCCTTTGTTCCTCACTGCCTGGCCTTAAAACCTTCCATCCGTCCCCATCACCTTAGGGTCCCAGATCCCTCCTCATCCAATAGCATCTCATAGTATCCATGTCCTCTTTGTCTGCGGGCCTCCTTGCAGTCCCAGCAGCACTCCCTACTAGCTATTGGCATTGCTTGGCTTGCTAGAGCTCCTGGCCAATCAGATTGGCTGGCAGATCTCAAAGATTCCACTAAAGGGCGGAAGTCCCACTCTCTATTCATTTAGCCCACCCCAGCTCACTACGGCTGTTGAGCTGGCTTCTCTCAGGTGCATCAGCTGCGAGTCAACTCTTGCTGTGGGTGGGCAGGAAACAATATGTTCCTCTTCCCTGTGAAATACAGTCTAATATTTGTGTCACGACACGCTGGGCTTGGTCAATTCCAGCCCCACGTGACCTGGATTTACAATACAGGCAAAATGAGATTTTATTTAAAATACCTGGGGCGCAATTCTCCCATCGGGAGTCTAAGTGCCGACACCAGAGTGAAAACTGGGGCGAAATTCTCCCCCAACGGCGCGATGTCCGCCGACTGGTGCCAAACACGGCGCCAATCAGACGGGCATCGCGCCGGCCCAAAGGTGCGGAATGCTCCGCATCTTTGGCGGCCTAGCCCCAACATTGAGGGGCTAGGCCGACGCCGGAGGGATTTCCGCCCCGCCAGCTGGCGGAAATGGCGTTTGTTGCCCCGCCAGCTGGCGCGGAAATGCGGCGCATGCGCGGGAGCGTCAGCGGCCGCTGACAGTTTCCCGCGCATGCGCAGTGGGGAGAGTCTCTTCCGCCTCCGCCATGGTGGAGGCCGTAGCGGAGGCGGATGGGAAAGAGTGCCCCCACGGCACAGGCCCACCCGCGGATCGGTGGGTCCCGATCGCGGGCCAGGCCACCGTGGGGGCACCCCCCGGGGTCAGATCGCCCCGCGCCCCCCCCAGGACCCCGGAGCCCGCACACGCCGCCTGGTCCCGCCGGTAAATACCAGGTTTGATTTACGCCGGCGGGACAGGCAATTTCTGGGCGGGACTTCGGCCCATCCGGGCTGGAGAATCCAGCGATGGGTCCCGCCAACCGGCACGGCCCGATTCCCGCCCCTGCCCAATCTCCGGTACCGGAGACTTCGGCGGGGGCGGGATTCACGGCGGCCAACGGCCATTCTCCGACCCGGCGGGGGGTCGGAGAATGACGCCCCTGGAGTGTTTCACTCCGGCGTCGGAGCCCGCTCCCAGCCCCCTATTCTCCCGCCCCCGGGGGACTAGGAGCGGTGTCGCGTCATTTACGTGCGCCGGGCCTTGGCGCCATGTAAAAGCGGCGAATGACATCACCCGCGTATGCGAGGTTGCCGAACTCCCCAAAGGCCGTCCCGCAAGAAGATGTTGAATGGATCTTGCGGGACGGTGGAGGAAAGGATGTCCTCCTTCAGAGAGGCCGGCCTGCCGATCGGTGGGCACCGATTGTGGGCCAGACCCCTTTTGAGGCCCCCCCGCCGGTGCAGGAACCCCCCTCCTCCCCACAGGCCGCCCCCCCAGGGTTCCTGCGCTGTTCCCGCCGGCAGCGACCAGGTGTGGACGGCGCCAGCGGGAACCCGTCGTGTTGGGCAGGCCGCTCGACCCATCCGGGCCGGAGAATCGCCGCTCGCACATTGCAAACCAGCAAGCGCCGATTCTCCCAGCGGCCAGCCGTCATTCTCGCCGCGCCGGTTGGGGGGGTGGGAGAATAGCGTGCGGGTGCCGGGGCTGCGTGGCGGGACTCGCGCGGCGCCCCGCCGATTCTCCCCCCCGGCGTGGGGGGGAGAATTCCGCCCCTGAAGTCCTTGGCTGAGTGCAATAAACTAAAATTACATAATTTTAAAACACAAGTAACCTTTTATTATGTACAGTTTTATAATTAAATGGGCAGAAAATGTAACTTACTACCTACTACCTCTCCACTCCCTCTCTACACACACACACAAACAACACAGAGGAAAGGGTGGTTGAAAGGGAAAGAAAAAAATATTAATAAAAATAAAGGGATAAGGATCTTTGATACAATGGAATAACTTCCAGTCAATGTTTAGGTACTTCTTCCTTCTATGTTCAAGATGTCTTATTCTGAAAACGGCTGATTTCTCAATCGATTCAACATCATTTCAGGTTTACAGCAAAAGATGTGCCAGGCATTCATTGCTTTCAGAACAATAAAGCAGGTCTTGCACTTCAGCAAGCAACAGAGAGAGAGAAAGCATTTCTTTCACTTCCAAGGTCGAAACACTTCTACTCAGTTCTCTCAGCAAGCACCATACAGGAATCAATCACTGACGGTTGTCATGCAGAACACTGGGCGTCATTCTCCGACCCCCCAGCGGGTCCCCCCGCTCAATTCTCCGGCCCGGATGGGCCGAAGTCCCGCCGAGAAATTGCCTGTCCCGCCGGCGTAAATTAAAGTAGGTATTTACCGGCGGGACAAGGCGGCGTGGGCGGGCTCCGGGGTCCTGGGGGGGGCGCGGGGCGATCTGACCCCGGGGGGCGCCCCACGGTGGCCTGGCCCGCGATCGGGGCCCACCGATCCGCGGGCGGGCCTGTGCCGTGGGGGCACTCTTTCCCTTCCGCCTCCGCTACGGCCTCCATCATGGCGGAGGCGGAAGAGACTCTCCCCACTGCGCATGCGCAGGAAACTGACAGCGGCCGCTAACGCTCCCGCGCATGCGCTGCCCGGGGATGTCATTTCTGCGCCAGCTGGCGGGGCAACAAAGGCCGTTTCTGCCAGCTGGCGGGGCGGAAATCCCTCCGGCGTCGGCCTAGCCCCTCAATGTCGGGGCTCGGCCCCCAAAGATGCGGAGCATTCCGCACCTTTGGGGCAGCGCGATGCCCGTCTTATTGGCCCTGTTTTGGGCGCCAGTCGGCGGACATCGCGCCGTTGGGGGAGAATTTTGCCCCCTCTCTCTGGCCAACCCACCGGTTTCCAGTTGACCAACTGAACCAATTCCCTCCAAAGTTGGTTCCTAAGATCCACTCGGTGACAAAGAGTCTGGCTTCTTCTCTCCAAAATACAAAACCTGGGAACACAGTGACCTGGCAAGTAGGTTGTTTCAACTGAGTCTTCTGCTTAAAGACACATCCTGATTTTGGGTCCAGGGACCAAAATAATAAAATAAAATAAAAAAGGAATGGGAACAAAGAAAATAAACAGGAAGGATTCTAGCAGTTTGCCCACGTCAAATCTCTCTCCAAATACTCATGACTATACCAGATAGACTTCCAGTGTTCACACAGTCCAATTTACAAATTTATGAACTGTTTAACAATTTCATCTTCATTTTATTGTGCATTACAGCTTTATTGATGATCTCTAATATTGAGCATTCTATGAATGTTGTCTGTTGATGTGAACCAGTACACAGATTGCAGTATGATTAGAAACATGCATAGAGAGAAAGCCATTTGATGACTGTTAACCTAAGATTGTCACACAAATACCTGACACTCAACACTGGCGATGCTCAAATCCCATGAATGAGTTTAAAAATGTCGTGATAACCGACAGCTGAATTTGTCTGAAAATGCCAACTTAAAACCAGAATGTTATGACATACTGTCACCACCAAATAAGCATACAACTGTAATATATACAATATATACAAGGTGATTGAAATTCTTAGTACAGTCATCACCACTGCTAGTGGACATAATTTACTTGCCGCAGGTGTAATGTTCAATGAAACATGACAGCCAAGGTCCTGGAGATGTTGTTAAAATATACCACAAAACTGGCCATGTCTCCAGATCTAATTGAGCCTGTCTGCATCTTTTCACCTTATAATAATAATAATGATCTTTATTGTCCCAAGTAGGCTTACATTAACACTGCAATGAAAATACTGTGAATAGCCCCTAGTCGCCACACTCCACCACCTGTTCGGGTACACAGAGGGAGAATTCAGACTGTCCAAATTACCTAACCGCATGTCTTTCGGGACTTGTGGGAGGTAATCGAAGCACCCGGAGGAAACCCACGCAGACACGGGGAGAACATGCAGACTCCACACAGATAGTGACCCAAGCCAGGAATCGAACCTGGGACCCTGGTAATGTGAAACCATAGTGCATGATTTTTGGTGGGGGGAGGTGGCCCGCCAGCGGTATCTACCGTTCCCGCCATTGTCAATGGTGTTTCCTGGTGCAGGCTCAATGGGCCGAATGGCCTCCTTCTGCACTGTAAATTCTATGAAAGGTTACCGATGCAGTTGTCGAAATTGCCTTGGGTTCCACTGTAGCCAAAGGATGACCAGTGGTTGTCCATCATTAAAATACAGGTTTGTTGAAACAGCATACTACGTGACTGACTTGAGGTAAGGACATTACACACCCCAAGTACATCAAAAAATACCGACCTCATGGTATAATTGTAGCTCTATTCATCCACTGCTTCCTGAAATTTGCTTAAGATACAAATAACTTTGCTGTTGCCTTCCCAAAATCTTTAATTTCAGAAAATATGCATTGCATTTCTCCCTTGTTTTTAGAATAAAAATATTGTATAATAGCAGGAACTTTCTGTCTATGCTGTATCCTGAAAGACTGCCAACCACCAAGTAAATTAACGAATAAACAGTTTATTGAGGTAAATACTATTTACAAAGAGTGACATAAAGTTATCGTACTTTAGCAAAACGTGCAAAGGATACCGGAAGTCTGCAGAAGGATTTGGGCTAGGGTCTGGCAGATGGAATATAATGTTGCCAAAGGTGAGGTTATCCATTTTGGTAGGAATAATAGCAAAAGGAATTATTATTTAAATGATAAGATATGAAAACATACCGCTGTGCAGAGAGACCTGTGTGTGCTAGAGCATGAGTCGCAAAAAGTTGGTTTACAGGTGCAACAGGTGATTAAGAAGGCAAATGGAATGTTGTCCTTCATTGCTAGAGGGATGGAGTTTAAGACTAGGGGGGTTATGCTGCAATTGTATAAGGTGTTAGTGAGGCCACACCTGGAGTGTTCAGTTTTGGTCTCCTTACTTGAGAAAGGACGTACTGGCACTGGAGGGTGTGCAGAGGAGATTCACTAGGTTAATCCCAGAGCTGAAGGGGTTGGATTACGAGGAGAGGTTGAGTAGACTGGGACTGTACTCGTTGGAATTTAGAAGGATGCGGGGGAATCTTATAGAAACGTATAAAATTATGAAGGGAATAGATAGGATAGATGCGGGCAGGTTGTTTCCACTGGCGGGTGAAAGCAGAACTAGGGGGCATAGCCTCAAAATAAGGGGAAGTACATTTAGGACTGAGCTTAGGAGGAACGTCTTCACCCAAAGGGTTGTGAATCTATGGAATTCCTTGCCCAGTGAAGCAGTAGAGGCTCCTTCATTAAATGTTTTTAAGATAAAGATAGATAGTTTTTCGCAGAATAAAGGGATTAAGGGCATGGTGTTCAGGCTGGAAAGTGGAGCTAAGTCCAAAAAAGATCAGCCATGGTCTCATTGAATGGCGGAGCAGGCTCGAGGGGCCAGATGGCCTACTCCTGCTCCTAGTTCTTATGTTCCACAACTCCAAACTCCTTATTGCCAGGGGAACCCGCGGTCAACCCCATGCTCTGATCCCTTTGGCTCTGTGGGTCACATGACACTCTGAGAATTACCCCCTTCAAGAGGCACGCTTCAGCATCCCTCCCTCTTTACATTCCTGATTAACACATTACAATAACATTTGAACTATTTACAATATTATACAACGAATGGATCTTAGCACAGTCCCTCATAAGCTAAGCATGCCTAGGGACTTCCTGATCCTTTGAGAGCATCGTAATTCATTAATGGCTGCTCCCGCAGTGAAGATAACTTTGGTTTGAACCTCTTTATTTGACTCTCAATTTGTGAAGGTACATTGGTGCAGATAATTTCGCTAATTCCTCCTTGAACATTACTGGGTTCTTCTTCAGGGTAGCTTGCTGCAGTATTACTTTCATCTATAGCAATATCGCTGCCATGGTATTAGGGGCAGGCTACCCCACTGGTTCAGTGTGCAGTTCTCTCCTTATCAAACGGGCCAGATGTTTCTTACCGTTTTCCTTGGACATGTGGGCAGCATGATAGCATAGTGGTTAGCACCGTTGCTTCACAGCTCCAGGGTCCCAGGTTCGATTCCCGGCTTGGGTCACTGTCTGTGTGGAGTCTGCATGTTCTCCCATGTCTGTGTGGGTTTCCTCCGGGTTTCCTCTCACAATCCCGAAAGATGTGCTGTTAGATGAATTGGACATTCTGAATTCCTCTCCGTGTCCCGAATAGGCGCCAGAATGTGGCGACTAAGGGACTTTCACAGTAACTTCATTGCAGTGTTAATATATGTCTACTTGTGACAATAAAGGTTATTAATATCTCAAATGACATTGGACTTGTTCTGGTCACGACTGTTCCAGGGACCCAATTTGGACCAGCACCAAAATTCTTTACCTATACCTAGTCACCACCTCAAGTGTTCTCGCAGGTTTTCTCGAGTCATGGTGACTCTTCTGTGCGTTCTGCTTTACCTCCACCCTCCCCGCCAAATTCAGAAATATCACATTGAACTGTGCTCTAATGCATATGCCCATTAGCAACTCAGCGGGTCTAACACCTAATAATAATAATCACTTATTGTCACAAGTAAGCTTCAATTAAGTTACTGTGAAAAACCCCTAGTCGCCACATTCTGGCGCCTGTTCAGGGAGGCCAGTACGGGAATTGAACCCTGCTGCTCGCATTGTTCTGCATTGCAGGTGAGATGAGGTGTTGTTCTATTGGTGAGCAGGAAATGGGCCAGTCTGGTTTGTAGAGAGGCTGATGACTGTTTCTTCATGGTAGTTTTGAATGTTTGGACAGCCAATCCATTTGAAGTAGGGTGGTAGAGAGCTGCCCAAATATGTTGAACGCTGTTGGTTCGAATGAAATTTTGGAACACTTCACGAGCAAAAGCAGTCCCATTATCTGAGACCAGCATCTTGGACAACCTGTGGGTGGTGAATGTCTGTCGTAATTTTTCTGCTGTTGCTGATAAGGCCGTGGACTTAATTTTGTGCATGTTAAACTGCTTGAAGTGAGCATCTATGATGGGCAAGAACTGGAGCCCATGAATGGGCCTACAAAAGTGATGAAGAGTCACACCCATTGTTGGCCTGGCCACTTCCAGGGTGCATTAACGCAGATGGCAATTTTCGCTGCATTTGACACTGGTCACATTGTTTGGCCAGATTCTCTATTTCGATATCCATCCTGGGTCACCACACATAACTGCATGCGAGCATTTTAATTGTCATCCCAGGGTGGGCATAGTGTAGCTCTTGCAATAATAGCTGTCCAGCGGGAGAGGGAAAGATCACCCTTGCTACCCATAATATTTCGCCGCCTTCACAAATTAACTTGTCTTTTCTTTTCTGAAAGAGTCGTAACTGCTCAGACCTGTTGGTGTCATGCCAGCCATGGAGAACCAGGGGCGGGACTCTCCGAGCCTCCGCACCAAAATTGCGATCGGCGCGGGAGCGGAGAATGGCCGTTGACGGCAAAGTCCAGCGTGCCGCCGCTCCCACGATTCTCCGGTCCCCGGAGAATCGACGCAAATTCACGCAGCGTGGGTAGGGGGCCATTGATTGATTCTCCAAGTGTATCTGGCCGAGTTCCCGACGGCGTGGGTCTCTCATGGTCCCACACATCGGGAATTTGGCGTGGCGGCTGCGGACTCAGTCCACGGCCTCCTTGGTGGGGGGCAGAGGGGTCCTTCACAGGGGGGGGGGGGGCCTCACAGATGGCCAGGCTAGAGATTGGGTGCCAGATCCATGGGCGCGTGTGATTTCGTGGGGGGGGGGTTATCGTTTGGGGGCCAGTCCGCAGTGTGGGTCCGCCATGTCGCGCGGGCGGCCGCCGCAGGCCGCCGCCGTGCGCATGTGTGGACTCCGGTCAGGAAGTGGAGGGCCCCGTATCAGCAGCCGGAGTTGCGAGGAGTACTCCGGGGCCCTGCTAGCCCACTTCAGGTAGGAGAATCATTCTGATCTTTCTGCAGGAAAGTCCAGACTGATTCGCCTGCGTTTTGATGCTGGAGTGGGGACATAGCCCCACTATTGGAGAATCCCGCCCAAGATGTTTGACTAGAGATAAGGGGCGAAATTCTCCGGAAACGGCGCGATGTCCGCCGACTGGCGCCCAAAATGGCACAAATCAGACGGGCATCGCGCCACCCCAAAGGTGCGGAATGCTCCGCATCTTTGGGGGCCGAGCCCCAACATTGAGGGGCTAGGACGGCGCCGGAGGAATTTCCGCCCCGCCAGCTGGCGGAAAAGGCCTTTGGTGCCCCGCCAGCTGGCGCGGAAATGACATCTCCGGGCGGCGCATGCGCGGGAGCGTCAGCGGCCGCTGACAGCTTCCCACGCATGCGCAGTGGAGGGAGTCTCTTCTGCCTCCACCATGGTGGAGACCGTGGCGGAGGCGGAAGGGAAAGAGTGCCCCCACGGCACAGGCCCGCCCGCGGATCGGTGGGCCCCGATCGCGGGCCAGGCCACCGTGGGGGCACCCCCCGGGGCCAGATCAACCCGCCCCCCCTCCAGGACCCCGGAGCCCGCCCGCACCGCCTTGTCCCGCCGGTAAGGTGGGTGGTTTAATTGACGCCGGCGCGACAGGCATTTTAGCGGCGGGACTTCAGCCCATCCGGGCCGGAGAATCGCGCGGGGGGGGCCCGCTAACCGGCGCGGCACGATTCCCGCCCCCGCCGAATCTCTGGTGCCGGAGACTTCGGCAAGCGGCGGGGGCGGGATTCACGCCAGCCCCCGGCGATTCTTCGACCCGGCGGAGGGTCGGAGAATTTCGCCCAAGGGGCAGGATTCTCCGACATCCCGCCGGGCCGGAGAATCGCCTGGGGGCGATGTGAATCCTGCCCTGCCACCCCGACGCCGGTTGCCGGATTCTCTGCCAACGGTTTTCGCCGGGGCGGGAATCGTGCAGTGCCGGTTGGGGGCCGTTGGCATCGCCCCCCCCCCCCCGGCGATTCTCCGGCCCCCAATGGGCCGAGGGGCCGTCCGTTTTTGGCGGGTCCCTCCGGCATAAAATACAGCAGGTCCGTACCGGAGTCCTCGGGGGGGGAGGGGGGGGGGGGCGCGGGGAGATGTGGTCCTTGCAAGGGGGGCCCCATGGTGGCCTGGCCCGCGATTGGGGCCCACCGATCCGCGGGCGGGCCTGTGCCTTGGGGGCACTCTTTCCCTCCGCGCTGGCTGCTGTCAACCTCCGCCATGGCCGGCGCAGAGAAGAACCCCCCTGCGCATGCACCGGGATGGCGCCAGCACATGGTGGCGTTCCCGCGCATGGGCCAACTCACGCCAGCCGGCGGAGGCCCTTCGCCGCCGGTTGGCGTGGCGCCAAGTCCTTCCGCGCCGACTGGCGTGGCGCCAAACCCGCCGCCGCCGGCCTAGCCACTGAAGGTGCAGAGGATTCCGCACGTTCCGGGTGGCCCGACACCGGAGTGGTTCACGCCACTCCTCGCCGTCGGTACAGCCCGCTCCGCCGGGTAGAGGAGAATCCCGCCGCAGATGCAGTCTTTTTGAATCGCAAACCTGACCTGTCATGCCGATACAGGCAATGGACTGAGAAAGTTTAAAGCAAGAACAATCTCCTGTAGCACTGGTGGAGGTGGTATACTTTTGAGTAGTGGAAGGCGGCTTAAAACATTTGCTGTCCAAAATGTGTGTGCCAGGCCTATGTAGAAATGTATATTCATAGGCTGCCAACAATAGAGCCCAGTGTTGAGCACCTACTGAAGGTATAGGGGGAGCCGCCTTCTCCTCCATAAAAAAGCCCAACCGAGTTTGTGGTCGGTGACTACTATGGACTGTCGGCCATAAACCTATTGTGCAACTTTATCATCCAAAGGTTATGCTAGTCCCTCTTTTTCGATTTGCGAGTAAGGGTGTTCAGCATCGGTCAGACTCCTCAAAGCATAGGCGACAGGTCTTTCTGCCCCATATTCCATCTTGTGCACCAAAGCTTCCCTGATTCCATAAAGGCATGCGTCGCAGGTTAGAATGAACTCTTTTGAGGCGTTAAAATGAGCCAAGAGTCTCGCTGACTACAAAGCTAGTTTGACCTGTTCAAAGGCCTCCTCCGATGCTCTCTCCAATACCACCCTGGCGCTTCTTGAGTAGTGTGTGTAGAGGTGTCAACATTGGCGAAAGATTAGGAATAAATCTGCCATAATAGTTCACCATTCCTCAAAAGGATGTCAATTATGACGTATTTTTGGGAGCTGGTGCTTGCTTAATTGCTTTCATCTTCTCCTCCATAGGGTGCAGCCCTTTGGCATCTACCCTAAATCCTAAGTACTTCACTTCCTGAATTTGGAACGTACATTTTTCCCTTCTCAACCTTACTCCGGCCTTCTTAAATTTTTAAAAATCTTCTTCAGTGCTCCTCTTCAGACGCCTCTGTTAGCTGTACATCATCTAGATGGACAACCACCTTGGGTAGGTCTTGCAGTAAGCTTTCCATTGGATTAGGATTAGACAAAGCTTCTAGAGAATTTGTTTCTCCGAATACCAACGTGTCCTATGCCAGTGTACTCAGCTGCTTTGTCTCAAAAGTCTTCTTTATTAATTTTGAAGATTTCTAACCAATTTAATCTAATGTGAAAAAGTCATTCTTAGCCCATCAGACTTCCACCCCACCCCCGCCACTACTAACAGAGACAGTTGAGCTGACTTATGCCAGTAGCTCGTGGGTGTTTTGGTTGTTCCCAGCTTCCATAGTAGACGTGGCTAGCCTGGCCGTGCTTCTTAACTTCTGGGGCTGGTAATGATTCATTTGCTCACCAACAACTGTAGCGGCAGCACCCATGTCCACCTCCAATCCAAATGGCTGACCGTTTACCATTAGCACAATTGTAATTGGGCCACATTGCCCACTTTAATGTTGTTGAAACTGTGGGCGGGATGCTCTCATCCCGCGGCAGAGTGTCCACGCCGTTGTGAATGCCTTCGCGAACTGGGTGCCACGGGATCCGTGCCTGCGCAGTGGCGCCGGCGCCAACGTGCACATGCGCAGTGGTGCCATTGCCAACGCGCGCATGCGCAGTGGCCTCCATCAACGCGCCGGCCCCGATGCAACATGGCACAGGACTACAGGGGCCAGCACGTAGGAAAGGAGGCCCCCAGCCAGAGAGGCCGGCCCGCTAATCAGTGGGCCCCGGTTGCGGGCCAGGCCGCATCGGAGGCCCCCCCAGGGCTGGCGCCCGCCCCCCCCCCCCCGCCCCACAGGCCGCCACCCGACCCTTCCACGCTGAGTTCCTGCCAGCTGAAAGCAGGTGTGGACTCAGTGTTTCCACGACGGCCGCTCGGCCCATCCCGGCCCGAGAATCGACGGGCCGGCCACGGAGAGCAGCCCGCGACCGGCGCCGCGCCAAACACGCCGGTGCCAATGGTTCCAATTATCCGCTCTGCGGAGAATCGCGTGCCGGCGTTGTGGTGGCCCGGTCACGGGGATTCTCCGGCTCGGCCCCGGGCTGAGAGAATTCCGCCCTGTATACTTCAAATCCGTTTTTAGGGTTATGCTCAACACTGTGCTCTGGATTCTGAGTTCTTTTTGTTGGCCCACTGTAGGCTCTGCCTAACCTTGCAATTCCTCCTGAAGCACCCTTCCTATTGCAGGCGCAACATGTAGCTTCGCTGAATTTACATCTGTCCTGGGTGTAGCATTCCCAGACCAGCAGTATTCTTCATAGCCCCTGGTCTGTGGACCAAATTCTCTGTATCTCTGCACTCTCTTTTGCTTCAAGCCTCTTTTCTCATTACTTTCTGCGCCTTCTACCCTGGCACCATGACTGCCAACAGCTTTCTGCCAAACCTGGTGGACCTATCATAGAATTTACAGTGCAGAAGGAGGCTATTTGGTCCATCAAGTCTGCACCGTCTCTTGGAAAGAGCACCCTACCCAAGGTCAACACCTCCACCCTATCCCCATAACCCAGTAACCCCAACCAACACTAAGGGCAATTTTGGACACTAAGGGCAATTTATCATCGCCAATCCACCTAACCTGCACATCTTTGGACTGTGGGAGGAAACCGGAGCACCTGGAGGAAACCCACACGCACACGGGGAGGATGTGCAGACTCTGCACAGACAGTGACCCAAGCCGGAATCGAACCTGGGACCCTGGAGCTGTGAAGCAATTGTGCTATCCACAATGCTACGGTGATGCCCAAACCTATCCTGCTTGCAAGCTCTGCAGCCCCATAGCCCACCTTTTAGCACTTTCCATAGCCTGGGTAACATCTAATGCTTTCTTTAAGGTAATCTCTGCCTCTGCTAACAATTTATTTTGTATGGCCATGTCGTCAACTGCACAGACTAGCCTGTCTCTCAACATGTCATTGACTGCAGTCCTGAATTCGCAATGCTCAGCCATTTGTTTCAGGCGCACCATGAATGCTGCCATCATCTACCCTGCACTTTTCCCACCAGTTAAATTTGTCACATTGCATTATCACCAAGGGCTTCAGGCGATAATGTCCTTTGATTAATTCCACAGCTCTTCAAAGGTTTTGGAATTGGGAACATCTAGAGAAATCAGACTCACATTCAGATTATAGGTTGGAGACCCGCAAGCTGTTAATAGAATTACCAGCTGCGTCCCTCCCGCCCCCCCCTGATTTCATTGGCCTTAAAGAAATAACACAGGCATTCAACATATAACACCCACTGCTCCATGTTAGGGATCAAGGCTAGGTTTTCCAAAAGAGAAAGTTTTGACACTCACAGATTACTGAATATGTTTTCTGCAAAGGGTAAACATTCACACGAGGTCTACTCTCCTAATTTCTGTACCAGTAGGGAGGCACTCTAATAGAACCTCGTCCCCAAAGTAGGTGACCACCAAGGAGGTTAATGAATAAAACAGTTTATTAAGGTAAATAATTATTCGCAGAGAGTATGATAAGGCTACCTTATACCATGACTCCAGGCTCCTAACTAACAGTAAAACCTGTGCTCCGCACCAGGATTCGCACGCTCCGGCCTGATTGATTCTTTGTTCTTTCCAAAAGACTGAACAAAACGTACGTTGAATTCTCAGAGTTTTATTTCAGGCAAGTTCTGATTAAAGGTTATTGTCCTAAAACATTGGCTTGTGGGATTGGAAACAGTAAGTGCAAAATATCGGAGGGATAACACACTCCCTGTGGGCATCTGGGGATGCGCTGCTGGTACCACACTCTGTGGCCCATGGAGGATGACCTCCACCTCCTGCCACCTGTCCCCGCCTGCCCTCCCCCCTCCTGCCACCTGCAACAGCTGTAGCTACTCCCTGGCAACACCCCCACTAACCTCACAAACCGTTAAATCCCCAGCACTCCTCACCCTCACCAGCGTCTGCCTGGCTGGTCCCAGCAAACGTTGACCCCACTTCTCTTGCCCCTGAATCTCTCAGTTGAGTGCAATTCCAATAGTGGCCATTGCTACAATGGGCCAGCAGCTCATGGAGGTGGGGTTTCACTCCTTAAAGGCCTGGAGCCCCAACCCGCACCTCACCAGCTGACTGATGGGCATTGAATCTGGGCAAAAAATTTCCCTCAAGTAGATGAGGCAGGTTTGCCTCTGACCTTCTGGCTCACCGTCAGGGGTGCAGCTGCCCTGATAAAATCTCAATCACAAATTCTGTTTCCCTCTATATAGAAACTATCTGACCTACTGAGCATTTTCAGCATCTTTGGTTAAAATATCTAATTCCAGCATCTGCAGTATTTTGCGTTTGTATAAGGGATAACATTTAGTAAGTTGATTAACAATTGTGCTTTTCTGTGCTAATATGTCGCAGAGCTCAGTGATTAGCAGTACCTGCTGTGTGTTGAAGTTTGAAAAAGAGAACCCCAATTGCTCATTGAGTGTAGATTACTCCTTTTACTCATTCACTCATTCATTTAAAAACCACTCTTCATTCTTTGAGTCTTAAGGATATATAAGTTCCTTATATACATGTTCAATATAAAAACCCATAACCTGCTCAAATGATTAAGATTTGAAAGTTCTCTAACTTAATTTGTTGATGAAACTCTGTGTTTATCAAAGGCTACTCAAATTGGCAAGTTCCTAATATTGTACGAAAGGGTAATTATTCTACCTCTATGCATGCCAGGAGAGCAATAAATTTAGAGAAGGCAAAATCAGAGGCTCGAGTGTGTAATTTCACAACATGTGCTCAGAATGTGTGCTGGGAGTGCAGAAGTAGGTAATTTATCCATGAATGCTTCAAGGCAAGAACTAATGAGGTGGAACACAGGGGAGTGTAAAAACAGCTGCAAACTGGTAGGAGAGGAAGCGGAATGGTGGGACCACTATTGGAAGATGGTGTGTGACAGTCCAAAACAAATCAATTACATGTTTCTGTCCTGTTTTCCTGGGCTCCCTTCCATCACATAGCTGCCAGATCCCATAATATCTGAAAAATGACAAACTCTTCCCCGATGCTCCAAAACCCCTCCACATTTCTGGATCCCATCACTCCCCTTGCAGTTCCCCAAATCTGCAGCACACACAACACATACACACATACACACATACGTGGCGCAAACTTTGTCGACAATGTGTCATTCCCAATTGTGTAACCAAAAGTATGTGCCACTTCCACACTCTCTTTTTGCCATTTTCCATGTGATTCTAATTCTGGAACCTGATGTTAAAATCAGGAGGCTGTGCATCACTGCCTGGATGCTCCAGCACGGGAGAGTGAGCTTCTTCAGAGCTTCATCCAAAGAGCCCATCAGATCCGATGCCTGACCGCTGAAGCAGACCAGCCCCAAGGTTCAGTGATGCCTCCCTGCAAATCCTCCTTCAGGCCATCAGGGAAAGGCAGAAAGCGCTCTTTCCTATAGATGGCATCAGAAACCCGCCCCGTCCCCCTCCCCCCCGACTGAACAAGGTGGCAGAGGAGATGATCAGCATTGGGGTAATGAACAGAACCTGGGTCCAGTGTAGGAAAGAGCTCAATGACCTACTCTGATCCGCCAGGGTAAGTGACATCTTTATTAGGAATCTCGCAGGATGAGTGGCTCTCCTCATCCCTCCACTCATTGACCAATAGCTCCAGTATGTGAGGTATGGGAACATTCCTGCACCACTGCAAGAAACCCCAGTCGGCTGGCCCACAAGGCATTCCAGAGCCCTCCACCTTATCATTGCAATCCAACGTTACAGGTCATGACACTCAGCACATTGCCTCCACCTCAGCTGTAGATTTACATGTTACAAGATGCGGAGATTGAATAAGAAAGTGGAAAAAGTATGATCACTAAGATTGCAAGGGTGATTTATCCAGCTGTTTATCACTTGTAGAACTTTGCACAACATAATGGCTAGAATTTTCTACCCTTGTTTTCATTGGGCGGCAGAAAATCAAGGGGCAATCCCAAAATCACTTTTTCGTTTGTAGGATTTCCCCATTCGATTGTCCCCCCCCCCCCCCTCCCCAACCCTCCCCGCCAATGGCATAATGGGGTCCCCACCATCAAAAGTCAGGAACCCCATTATCATATATTTAAATATCATAGCGGACTTCACCGCTCTATTATCTCGCCACATAAGGAATTACTCCGTCCAGTTAACAGGGTTTACAACAAATCTATACCAATGGGGACCTGGCAAGCAGTTCCTGTCAGGGGCGCACAGGCAGCTCTCCATGGGGTGGTGGGGGTATTCAGGCAATACCTGGGCAGTGCTGAGTCAGGGGGCATCTGTTGGGAGGTGAGAGCTCTGTGGAGGGGGGCGGGGCTTCCTGCCTCTGTTGTGGCGGGGGGGGGGGGGGGGGGGGGGCGGTTGGCGGGTTCCCATGTCTGTGGGGTGGCGGGGGGGGGTTGGGGGTGGGGGGGAGGAGGTTCGCTCCTGTGTCCATGGGAGTTCCCACCTCTACCACACCTTCAGTTAGTGAGTTCTAGATTCTGAGTGAAAAAATATTTCCTCAAATCCCCTCCCCTTTATTTTAAATCTACCCCCTCCGATTATTGACCCCTCTACGAAGGGGAAATGTTTCTTCCTGCCTATCCCACCTTTGTCCCTCAAAATGTTGTAGCAACATCCGAGTGTAATAGATCCTAGGGATGGACTCCTTGAGCCAACGTGCTTGGTGAATTTGGTAGTAGTTGACTGATGCACATCATCTTTAGATAATCAGGAACTTGCTGCCACGAGATTTGCAGGTGCTGTTGGCTTTATCCAGAGGGCAGGATTTCATTGAAAATTGTTTTACGCCAATGAGTATTCATGGTATCAAATGTATTACAAGTATGAACCTGCCACAGGTCAGGATCTCACAATGTGCCACAAACACGCCGCTGACTTTGGGCACGATTCTCCAGAAACATTTCTAAGAGTGGTAGCGAGCGGGAACTGCTCAACCTTAATTCGTCCACTTAACGAGGCCCCACGGGCTTCTAGCCAGAAATGAAGGCTCGCCTGCCAATTCATAGAACATAGAACATACAGTGCAGAAGGAGGAAACCGGAGCACCCGTAAGAAACCCACGCAGACACGGGGAGAACATGAAGACTCCGCACAGACAGTCACCCAGCGGGGAATCGAACCTGGGACCCTGGCACTGTGAAGCTATCCACTTGTGCTACCGTGCTTCCCCGGCACATTTTGCTGGCACATTGCTTGCCAGTCCCCCCAAAAAAAGGTTGAGCAGCACTTAAGCAGCACTCCTCAGTCTACCCAAGCCACCTCACAACAATGGCACCCAGGAGACCGGCCCCAAGATTTGGGGATGCAGATCTGGGGAGGTTACTAGGCAAGTGGAGGTCACTCGGCACAGGAGAGATGTCCTGTTCCCCCGAGGGTGTCGGTGGGTCAGCCACAAGGCAATCAGTGCAGCCTAGGAAGGTGGTGACAGCTATGAGCACCAGGAGTGTGACCATAAGGACTGGTCTCCAGTGCCGGAAAAAGGTCAACGACCTACACCAGGCAGCATGAGAGAATAGATACCAGTGCATCGGTGCACCCCCCTCCCCCCGAGACGTTTCCTTTTTTTTAAATGTATTTTATTTCAACTATGTATCAAAACAGGCTACAACACATAAACACCCTGGGAAACATACTTCCCAGCAATCAACTATACAGGCTGTACATATTTTTCACCCTCCCGACCTCCAGACTCTCTCCCCCTGTGACGAACAGCTCCTCAAACACGGTCACAAACGAACGGAGTGGAACCCCTTTCGGCTAACGTCGGGCACTCCCAGATGGCCCGGTGAACGCAGGGAAACATGCGTGGCATCTATTACCCCCTGGACCTGGGGCATCCCACGATGGCGGAGAAACCTGCTGCCCGGGCAACTTGCTTGGCTTGGCCCACGCCAAAGTTGTAGTTTTCCGCCCGGGCAAACAGCGCATCCTTGACCTGTCGGATGCATCTGCGGATCAAGGGCAGACAGGTCCCCGCTCAAACCCTGGAAAGATACTGAAGCGTAAAGGTTCAGTGCGGCGGTGACCTTGGTGGGCACCGAGAGTGGGAGTCCTCCTCCTTCATGAGGTGCCAGGTCCGTGAGGATATGGCACAGGTGCCGCACACTCTCCTTGTTGAGGCGGCGCCTCCTGTGGCACGCGCTGTCCGTCATCTGTTCGAATGACCAGCGACACCTGTACACCCTGAGCCGTCGCAGGACTCCCCCTCTGGGGCCCTCCCTGGCCTGATGGGTGGCCAGGTCCTCAGGGTGCTGAGCGGGGTCCGGCACATGGTCCGCTGCCTCGAGCATCTGCAGATGCTGCTGCTGCCGCCTTCTCTGGCGTCTGGCTGCCTGGCTTGGCAGCAGCACCACTGGGGCAAGTTGAGGGTCGGAAATCCATGCCATAACATTCAATATCTGTAAGGCATTGGGAGAGGGTGTTGGACTGACAAACGGTGGTGGCTTCCACCTCGGGACCCTCCATTCCCCCATTGACCCCCCCCCCGCCCCACCCAACGCCCTGCCTATGCACTCCCAGCCGTAGCAGGCTCCCCTCACCAGATCCCAAAACCTATATCCCGGACACCAGCTCAAAACGTAACCTGGACTGGGCACTGACTCACTCCCCGTGGCACTCACCCACCCTCCGGCCGTGGACATGTCCCCCATCCCCGGGGTGTTCGGATCTCGGCTCTTGCATGTGTGGTTTTTGCCTCCCGCAGTGTTCGGGCACGGTGTCCAGGCATAAAGGTCTGATTGGGATGCTAGACATGCCACATGACCCACCCATCCATGAGAATCCACCTGGGGAGTGTGAAGTTCTCACAACCACGAATGCCAATTCCCCATTAGTAATAGCCTTCAGCAGCATGGCCAGAGGCCTCAGCAGTCAGTGGGTGTTATGCGTGGTCAGTGGGGGAGACGCGCAGAGACTAGGGTTCCCCAGACTGGATACACACGATCAAGGGGTTGGCATGGTGGTGCCGTATGTGGTTGTCCACAAGCGCCGCCCCCCACCCTCTCATGGTGGCCCACCCCTGCGAAGGGTCCCCTAACCCCAGTGAAGGGTTCCACATCCCCACCAAGCACAAGAGCAGCAAGGGCTACTTGCCTGTGAGAAAAGATGGCTACTCACCTCCTCAGTTCCCCACAGAAGACCATCATGAGGTTCACGTTTTTAAAAAGGAGTATTAATTGCCGCCAGCGTGACCACTTGCTGGGGAGGCCAATGAATGATGGGAGGCCGTTGGATATGGGGTGGGTCCGATTAATTGTATGGATATAGGGTTTAAGTGGTGATAACTGGCTTCTTACCACGCTACGGCGAGATCCCGATTTCACCATTTGTCCCAAACTGTTTGGCACCTCACGCGGTTCCCGTTCTCGGCGTCTTCCGCTATTTATCGGCCATGTTTCGCTCAAGCGAGACCGCAATGAGGCCTGAGAATCGCGCCCTTTATCTCTGCATTTCAACCCGTCAGGAAACCAAACTTTTGCATACCATTTTTCCCACTCCTGCCATCTCCACAAGATCCCCCCACAGAATTCTCAATACAAATTCACAACACTCAGTCTCAGGTGAAAATGCCAATTGAAGCTCAGTGTAAAGGAAGAAGGGCACATCCACATGCAAGAATGTGTTGCCAGATGCTTCCAAATATAAGTAATGACATTAATGAGTAAATTAATTGATTTAGTTTCAGAAATGCATACAAATGGACTGGAGTAGGCCATTCAACCGCTCAAACATGGAACACTATTCAATGAGATCTTGCTTAGAACCGTAGAAAAGTTATAGCATAGACAGGCCATTCAGCTCATCAGCCGAAAAAGAGAGCGTCAATGATCCTCCCATTCTAATCCACCTTTAGGTGCAGATCCAAGTAACTTTGAAATGAGTTGAGGGTTTCTACCTCAGCCATCAATTTGGGCAGTAAATTCCAAACACCCACTCTGGGTGAAATGTTTTTTCCTATTATCTCCACTAATCCTTCTACCAATCACCTGCAATCTGTGTCTCCTGATAAACAACCTCTCCACTCGGGGGAGGAGGGAGGGGGGGATCCTTTCCGCTCTATCCAGGCCTCTCATAATTTTGTACACCTTGATCAAGTCACCCCTCAGCCTCCTCTGGTCTAAGGAAAACAACCTTAGCCTAATCTTTCCTCATAGCTGTAATTTCCCACCTCTCGCAACATTCTTGTAAATCCCCTCTGCACTCTCTCCAGAGTGATTATGTCCTTCTTGTAATGTGATGTTCAGAACTGTATACAAAATTCCAGCTGTGGCCTAACCAGCATTTTATACAGTTCCAGTATTACATCCCTGGTTTTATGTACTACACCTCATGCAATAAGGAAAACATTCAACTTGCCTTCTTTACCACCTTATCCATCTGTCCTACCGCTTTCAGAAATCTGTGGACATGCATTCCAAGGTCTCGCACTTCCTCAATCCCTCTCAACAACCTCCCATTTACTGAGTAATCTCCAGTTTTATTTGCCTTCCCAAAATCTATGACCTCATAATCCATTGAGATTGAATTCCATTTGCCACTTTTCCATTCGACCAAACCATTGTTAGGGGCCAGGGTTTAGAGAACCCCAAAGTATATCATGGCGTTCACCTGACCCAAAACTTTTATTAGATTGTGGTTATGGGGAGCATACGGGCCTAC
Organism: Scyliorhinus torazame; assembly: GCF_047496885.1. Lineage (NCBI taxonomy): Eukaryota > Metazoa > Chordata > Chondrichthyes > Carcharhiniformes > Scyliorhinidae > Scyliorhinus > Scyliorhinus torazame. The sequence continues at coordinate 209,783,658 of NC_092710.1, forward strand.
ATTATAGGTGTGATGTAACAGAGATTTACAGTGCTTTTAAATTAAAACAATATTTATTTATGAAACCAGTTAACACTTTATAAACCCCCAGTAAACATCTTAACAACTATCAACACCAATAAATCCCCAAAGAATACAGCACTCGATAGATAATCCTTAATAAATTCCCAAACAACAACCGGAAGACAAAAGACCTTTTTTAACACCGAGATCAGGTTTAAATTCACTATTGAGAGCAGCCAGCACTTTGAAATCACCCAATTGATTTGGAGACAATCTTTAGTTTGCAGAGAGCTCCTTATACAGCTCCTTTGCCTGCAGCTATCCAGCTCTCAAAACGAAACTAACCACACCTGTAGCAAACGAAAAGCGTAAAACGAAAGTAAAGCAGACAGACAGCACAGCTCTGCCCACTCTCTGACATCACTGCAGCTCTCTAATAAACACTTGGATGACACCTCCCTCCAAGAAAAAAAAATAAACCATCAACTTCAAGATCGTTTCATTTTTCACCTTTTCACTTACCTTTAAGAAATATGGACAATGAATATACATTTTTTTTTAAACAAAACAAAACACGCAAACATTTAATAATAACAGTCCATTTTTGTTCTTCTTCCTCCAACTGGAATTCCTTCTTGATTGACAATCTCTCTCTTTTTCTTTCTCCCTGATCTGTAAATCCCTTTCTCTTTCTTTTTGTTCTGCTAGGGCTATTCTTTCTTTTTTTCTTTCTTCTCCCTCTTTCTTATTTAAGCTGCTTTAATTCTTTCTCATGTTTCATTTGTTTAATTTGTAACTGAATTTTTGCCATTTCCATTGAGTCAGACTGTATCTCAGGCAATTTTAAATGCTTAGCCACCGCCATAATTACCTCACCTTTTCGCATTTTTTCAGGTAATGTTAACTACATTGTTTTTGCCAACTCTAAAAGCATGTGTTTAGTCTCTGTGTAAGATACTGCGTGTGACCGTCTCCACCCCCAAAAACATCAGAGCCTCTGAAAGAGCCATTGTCCACAACACACTCCCTACTTAAACTGGAATACCACACCTGAAAAGCACCCACAATATGCTCACCTTTCACTGTCTTTAAGTTCACTAAGCTAATCCAATAGATAGACTTTTATCCCGGACGAGCCCCCAATTTGTTATGGGCCAGGGTTTAGAGAACCCCAAAGTGTATCATGGCGTTCACCTGACCCAGAACTTTTAATAGATTGTGGTTATGGGGAGCACACGGGCCTACCTTATCGGGGTGATGCAACAGAGATTTACAGTGCTTTTAAAATAAAACAATGTATATTTATGAAACCGGTAAACACTTTATAACCCACAGTAAACATCTTAACAACTATCAACAACAATAAATCTCCAAAGAATACAGTACTCGATAGATAACCCTTAATAAATTCCCAAACAACATTTGGAAGACAAAAGACCCTTTTTAACACTGAGATCAAGGGCAGGATTCTCCGACCCCCCGCCGGGTTGGAGAATCGGCTGGGGCTGGTGTGAATCCCGCCCCCGCCGGTTGCCGAATTCTCTGGCACCGGATATTTTGCGGGAGCGGGAATCACGCCGCGCCGGTCGGCGGGCCCCCCCCCCCCGGCGATTCTCCGGCCCGCGATGGGCCGAAGTCCCGCTGCTGTCATGCCAGTCCCGCCGACGTGAATCAAACCACCTACCTTATCGCGGGACTGGCGGCGCGGGCAGGCTCCGGCGTCCTGGGGGGGGACGCGGGGCGATCTGGCCCTGGGGGGTGCCCCCACGGTGGCCTGACCCGTGATCGGGGCCCATCGATCCGTGGGCGGGCCTGTGCCGTGGGGGGACTCTTTTCCTTCAGCCTTGGCCACAGCCTCCGCGATGGCCGACGCATAAGAGACACGCTCCTGCGCATGCATGGGGATGATGTCAGCAGCCGCTTATGCTCCCGCGCATGCACGGACTTCCGCTGACCGGCGAAGTCCTTTCGGCCCCGACTGGCGTGGCGCCAAAGGCCTTTCCCGCCGGCTGGCGGCGCGCCAACCACTCCGGCGCGGGGCTAGCCCCTCAAGGTGAGGGCTTGGCCCCTAAAGGTGCGGATTTCTCCGCACCTTTGGGACGGCCCGACGCCGGAGTGGTTCACGCCACTCCATCCCGCCGGGACCTCCCGCCCTGCCGGGTAGTGGAGAATCCTGCCCCAGATCTAAATTCACTATTGAGAGCAGCCAGCACTTTGAAATCACCCAATTGATTTGGAGACAGTCTTTAGTTTGCAGAGAGATTCTTATACAGCTCCTTGCTTTGCATGCAGCTATCCAGCTCTCAAAACAAAACTAACCACACCCTGTGGCAAACAGCCTAAAATGAAAGTTATGCAAATAGACAGCCTAGCTCCACCCACTGTCTGACATCACTGCAGCTCTCTAATAAACACCCATTCCTTAAAGGTACATCCAGTACAGCTATTTTTATAAACACCCATTTCTGAAACACCCATTTCTTAAAGGTACTCTCACATGACACCATTGATATAATTTTGGAGTCCACAGCTATTCTCTTCACTATCAATCAGAAGGCTTATTTTTGTGTCATCTGCCAATCCTAATTCCCAATCATGTTGCCCATATTTAAGTCCAAATAAGCCACAAACAACAGGGGACCCAACACTAAGCCCTGTGTTATGCCACTGGAAACCACTTTCCATTCGCTAAAACATCAGTCCATCATTAAACTTTGAAACTTGCCAGGGAGCCAATTTTGGATCCAACCCGCCACATTCCCCTGTATCCCATGGGCTTTTACTTTCTAACCAATGTGCCATATGGGACCTTGCCAAATGCCTCACTAAAATCCATGTAAACCATACCCACTACATTACCCTCATCAATCCTCCTCGTTACTCCTTCAAAAAAACTCTTCATGCATTGAAACACAACTTTCCCTGTATCTTAATTCCATTCAGTTGTCAGTGTTCCATATCGGTAAATATCCTTCGTTCGCAAAATTCTGTCAATCTCAAATTTAAAATTAGCTAACATCTACTGTATCGAATCACAGATGTCTGAACCAGCCTTTGCAAAATAAAAAGTTTCATATCTTCTCTGGTCCTGCTCTAATTTTAAAGTTATCCCCCTTGACCTAGACCACTGCATTGCAGAGTTTAGCTCGATCTGCCACATCAATTTCTCTCAAAATCCTAAAAAAACCGAATCAACCTGCCAGGGGAGGCGGTGGCATAGTGGTATTGTCGCTGGATTAGTAAACCAGAGACCCAGAGTAATGACTCCAGACCCACAGCAAAGTGGTTGACTCTTAACTGCCCCCTCAAGGGCAATTAGGGATGGGCAATAATTGTTGGCACTGCCTGCGATGCTCATGTCCCATAAACAAATACATTTTTTTCAAATCCTCCATATTCCAGGGAATATAATTGGTTCATATAATTGCTCCTTATAATCTAAATACTGGTCCTTTGATAACATTTTGGTGAATTTATGTTGCACAGCGATACATCCTATCTGAGGTGGTCCAGAACTGTTCCCGGTACTCCAAATATGATCTACACGTGGGAATTTAAATAGCTAATGAAAAGCCTGCTCCCTTTATTTTCTAACTCTATATATATAAAGACGAACATACCTAATTACATTTCAATGATGTAAGTACACACACTCCCAATTATATTTGGCCCTCCACTATTCTTAGCTTTTCACCATTTCAATAATACTCCACTCTATCCTTTTGTGGCAAACAAATGATTACACTACTTACTTTATCACCAATAGTTGTGGCATCAGAGATCTTGAAGATATGGCTCTCTACAATATTATCAATATTATTAATAAATAGTTAGTTGATGCACCAGCAGAGATCCTTGTGGACCATTACTAAGTTCATTTCAATTCACATGCACACCCAATATTCCTACTCCTAGATTTCCACTGCCTAAACAATGTCTGAACTAGGTCAACAGTTTTCTGTCAATTCCATGGGCTTTCATTTGACCTAACACACTCCTTTTTGGAATTTTATCAAATGCTTTCTAGAAGTCCATATGTACTACATTTATCCACATTCCCTTGGATACCACTTGAGTTCCCTCCTGTAAATATCTGGTGGGTTCATTAGAATTAGTCTACCTTTTCAAGTCCATGTTGGCTTTCTTTAATCAGTACAAAATGATCCAGTAATGTGTCTGTCATGTTGCAAATTTTATTCATACTTATATATTGAAATTGATTATAGAAACTCAATTTATTTCAGCAATTTTACTTAATAGTGTTAAGCTGTTCTAATTCATAAATTCTAAATATGAAAGCAGGAAGAAAGGGGAAATGGTGGTCCAGTAGTAATGTCACTGGGCTAGTCATCCAGCGGCGTCCTACAGTGCAGAAGGAGGCCATTTGGACAATCAAGTGTGCACCGACACTTTGAAAGAGCACCCCACCTCGGCCCATTCACCCACCCTATCCCCGTAAACCCACCGAACCTGCATACCTTTGGACGCTAAGGAGCAATTTAGCAGTCAATCCATCTGCATATCTTTGGACTGTGGGAGGAAACCGGAGCACCTGACAGGTATAATGTGCAAACTCCACACAATTGAACCTGGGTCCCTGGTGCTGTGGGGAAGCAGTGCTAACCATTGTGCTATAATGCTCTGGGGACATGGGTTGAAATCCTCCCATAGCAGCTGGTGGAATTTGAATTCAATTAACAAATCTGGAATTGTAATCTGGCCCATGACAGGTATCATCAATTGTTGTAAAATCCCATCTGGTTCATGATGTCCTTCAGGGAAGGAAATCTGGCATGGTAACTCCAGATCCATAGCAATATGTTTGACTCTTACCTGTCCTCGGGAATGTTCAAGGGCAATGAAGGATGGACAATAAATGCTGGCCTTGGCAGCATGTATTCTCTTAAATATTTTTTAAAAATGAATATGTGCTCATTATTGGGAAATTAAGTTACTTTTTCATTCAGTTTTAATAAGGTACAATATAAGGACTTCCGGTTGCGGCTATGCGGAGCTAAGCCGCAAGATTCGGCAGCTCCCGCTACTACGGAATTTTAATCTCATTGGAGGAGCCCCAACGGAATTTTTTTGACGACAACCCGTGGGGAAGTGAAGAGAGAGGTCCCCCTCCAACCTTTATGGACCGGACCAGAAGTGCAACGGCCAAAAAAGCAGCATTGGAGCAGCGGGAGAAGCGAGGGAAAAATGGCGGCGGCCGGGGACAAAGCGGAGTGCGGGTCGGAGCTGCAGGAATTCATCAAGCGCTGCTTCGAGGAGCTGCGCAAGGAGATGCTGGCGCCTATGCTGGCGGTAATTGAAGGACTAGGGATAACCCAGAAGGCCCATGAGGTGAAGATCCAGGAGCTACAGAACAGTGAGAATGAGGACGAGCTCTTGGGCCTGGCGGTGAGAGTGGAGCGGCACGAGGCGCTACACAAGACGTGGGCGGGAAGACTCGAAGACCTGGAGAACAGGTCGAGGAGAAAGAATCTGCGAATCCTGGGTCTCCCAGAAGGAGTGGAGGAGGCCGATGCTGTGGCATACGCGAGCATGATGCTCGGGGCGATGATGGGCGCGGAGGCCCCTTCGAGGTCGCTGGAGCTGGACGGGGCACAACGGGTGCTGGCGAGGAAGACCAAGGCAAATGAATCGCCAAGGGCGATGGTGGTGAGATTTCACCGGTTCACGGACAGAGAGAGGGCCCTGAAATGGGCCAAGAAGGAGCAGAGCAGCAAGTGGGACAATACAGAGATCCGAATATACCCAGACTGGAGCACGGAGTTGCAAAGCGGAAAGCGGGTTTCAACTGGGCCAAAGCGGTGTTGCACCGGAAAGGAGTGAAATTTGGAATGCTGCAGCCAGCGCGATTGTGGGTCACATACAAGGATCAACACTACTACTTCGAAACGCCTTTAGCGGCGTGGACCTTCATACAAACTGAAAGGTTAGACTCTAACTGAGGGTTTGTGAGGGTGGGGGGGATGTTTGAGGGTTGATGTGTGATGGTTGTTGTATATAGGGGGTCAATCACGCGCAGGAAATGTTACATGGGCTGGGGGAGAGAGACAAGGCCGCGACAGGAGCTGCGCCAGAGGGAGTGGGGCAGGCTTTGGAAAGCGCGGGATTTTTCCCGCGTGCGGGAAGAAAGGCGGGAAGGGGAACGATGGAACGCATATTGATTGGGAGACTCCCACACGGGGGAGTCAAAGGGACGGCGGGGGAAGCCGGGGTCAGCAGGTGTCAGCTGACTTACGGGAGTGATATGGGGGGAGCAAAAAAGCTAGACAGGGGTCTAGCGGGGGGGAGGGGAGGGGGTGAGGGGGGGAAGGGGGGGGAAAAAGGGTTGCTGCTGCACTGGCCGAAAGGGAATGGGACACAGAAGAGGTGGTTGGGACGGGGGTCCCCCCTCTGGGGGACTGGAGGGTGAGGGAGGCGTGGAAGGAGGCAAAGCCCCTCAGCGTGGAGGCCTGGATAAACGACATGGCTGGGTTCATAAAGCTGGAGAGGATTAAGTTTGCCTTGAGAGGGTCTGCACAGGGGTTCTACAGGCGGTGGCAACCGTTCCTAGACTATCTCGCGGAGCGTTAGCGGTCAGCAGCAGCAGCAACCCAGGGGGACGGGACGTCTTGGAAGGGGGGGGGGAGGGGGAGAGGGGGGGGGAATGGGGGATTGCTTGGCAGGATGGATGAGCAAGAGATAACATGAAGGGTGGGGGAAACTGGCACGTGCGGGAGACAGCCAGTGTATAAAGCTATGTAAATATACCATTTTGCCATGTATATATCTTGCTCAGTGCAATTTCTTGTTATTTTGTCACGGGGGGGGGGGGGTTATTGTTTGTAAGGGAGAAAAATTGTGTTGTTAAAAAACTTTAATAAATATATATATTTTTTAAAAGGTACAATATAAATTCACTTTTTAAGCTATGGGCATATGGTCCTTTGTTCTATGAAGTTTGATCCTTTCTAATGTGTAACATCTTTAAAAGACATGGTAAATCTGAAACATGAAAGTAAAATACTTGTATTTATATCAACAGAAAGCAGTGAAAATGTAAATGAATGTTATCATGTGCGATGGACAAGAATCAAGATACAGTAGAGAAAAGGTCTTAAATTATTCCTTCGTGATTTTGAGATGCTCCACAGTACAGCAAAAACATTCAGTTCATCCAATATTCTTTAACGAATTACGCTTTTATTTAGATTATTGCCATGTGCTTTCAGATCACTGACCTCTCATGCATCTCCCATTCCCTTTGGTGCCCAGTTCTTTAGTCATCTCTCCCTTAGGGCTCTGGAATACCATTTCCAAACCTATCCGCCTCTCTCCTCTAAGGCCATACCATTCCTTTTTAACCAAATGTTAGTCATCCTCCTAATATTTCCTTCTTTCATTCAGAATCAATTGTTGTCTGATTACACTCCCATGACATGAATGGAATGTTTTACTGTGCTAAAGATTCTACATAAATGCGGTTCGTTTCATGGCTAGCTTGAGAAAATTTCTCATATTTATATCAGTGAAGTGGTTAATTTGCATCTTGAGAAATGTTGAAGGATTATTATTGCAGATGTGTTGAATTGATTGCATTTTCTCACTTCCATTAATGAAATTGCTTCTCAGGAATGATATTTTAAAACCATGGTAATGGATTTCCTTATTGTTTCAGGCAGATTAGTGGTGCTGAATAAGCTTGGGAGAATATTCCCTTGGAAAGTGCCAGTGAGGAGCAATTACTGGCACTTTTACACCTACCCTTTTGGAAAACAGCTTCACCAACTTTCCGGTGCTTCGGAGAGGCAATCCATAATGCACCAACAAATCTTCATCAGAGCTGCCCATCCTGGTCTTTCATCATTATTGCACTCAGGTTAAGGTGCACTCCAGATATATTTATGGGCGGAACTCTCCGTAATCGGCGTGATGTCCGCCGACCGGCACCAAAAACGGGGCGAATCAGTCCGGCATCGCGCCGCCCCAAAGGTGTGGAATCCTCCGCATCTTGGGGGGCCCAGCCCTAACCTTGAGGGGCTAGGCCCGCGCCGGACTGATTTCCGCCCCGCCAGCTGGCGGGAAAGGCCTTTTTTGGTGCCCCGCCAGCTGGCACAAAACTGACTTTGCCGGGCGGCGCATGCGCGGGGGCGTCAGCGGCCGCTCATGGCATCCCCGCGCATGCGCAGTGGAGGGGGTCTCTTCAGCCTCCGCCATGGTGGAGACCATGGCGAAGGCGGAAGGAAAAGAGTGCCCCCACGGCACAGGCATGCCCGCGGATCGGTGGGCCCCGATCGCGGGCCAGGCCACCGTGGGGGCACCCCCCGGGGCCAGATCGGCCCGCGCACCCCCCTAGGACCCCGGAGCCCGCCCATGCCGCCTTGTCCCACTGGTAAGAGAGGTGGCTTAATCCACGCTGGCGGGACAGGCATTCCAGCAGCGGGACTTCGGCCCATCCGGGCCAGAGAATCGCCAGGGGGGGGCCCGCCAACCTGCGCGGCGCGATTCCCGCCCCCGCCGAATCTCCGGTGCCGGAGAATTCGGCAACCGGCGGGGGCGGGATTCAAGCCAGCCCCCGGCGATTCTCCGACCCGGCGGGGGGTCGGAGAATCCCGCCCCAGATCACCTGTTAACTTTCTGTCCACAGGCATCTGGCATTTCCTCTGACTGCATTTCAGAGGTTCAGAGCACAAATAGATTTTTAGATTTCTCCCTCCGCCCCCTCCCACCCCACTCCCCTGTTCCATCAAATCCCATCAATAATTAGAGGTATCATGAGGTTGATGTGGCATTTCTTCTGGCATTTTCTCGGGTCTTTTCTAGGTGCCATTCGGGGACCAGCATTACGGGTTATGGCTGGCTCACCATGCTTGTTAGAAGCGTCTGATGAAAAAGGGAAGCATGTAAACCATGCTTCATTGATTGCCCCGCTTCAGATGTTGAACTTTTTATGACACTGTTCTGTAGCCTTGGGGAATGAGAGATGCAATCAGTGCCATGGCCACCTCTTTCCAGGGGTGGGGGCTGACTTAAGGGCGCCACACTTGTTTCTCCGGTCTTCAATGCCCCCCCCCCACCGAGAAATCTTTGGGAATTTCAATGAGTGGCATAGTGCACCTTCATTTCTGACTGATGTCATGTCCTGATGTCCTCTGAACACAGATATCACTGGAACATTGAAAATTATATAGAAATATAACAGTATTGGTAAGAAAGGCAGGGAATTAATTTAAGAGGGAACCCTGAGAGAGCAATGCTCCTGCTTTAGCTATTTGATTCAGTGTTTTGCAGAGCCCTACAGGCTGAACAGTACATTGAAAAGTCAGTTCAGTTGCTTGCACCAGATTCTTCCAATAAGCCAGTAGCCAATGTAGCAATTTGTTTTAAAAGTGCAACAGAGGTGTAAATCACGACATGAACATTCTGGATCCATATATTTGTAAGATTTCACCAGCATTATGTAAATTTGAACTTAAAATGGTCAATACATTCCTTTCAACAAAGGACAATAAGACATGATGGGCCGAATGGTCTCCTTCTGCACTGTAAATTGTATGATTCTATGTTAGCAGTGGATGGGTAGTGTTTGAACTTTGCATTCTTGGCAGTGAACCTCCTCCCCTGTGACTACATATCAGAAATTCCAGTGTGTATTAAATAATGGTCAGAAAATTATGTAAAGTGTATGCCTGAATTTCAAGTATGTACTTAAAGTGGGCAAGATGCCCAGTGCATATTTGGAAAATTATCTGAATTTAAATGATCTTCTGTAAAGTACAACAATTGAAGCACAACGGTTGTATCCTGAGGGAGAATGGCAACCGCTAAAAGGTTTGTTTCATATTTATTATTTTAAAAATACAGCTCCATATCTGGGAAATGTTGGGTTTTGGTCACAATGACCCAAAATGAGTTATGTTCTAGTGAACTGATTTTAAGAAAAACTAAATTTTAATAATTAGAAATCTTCTAACCTTCTCCGCATGTCAAGAAACAGATTAATATTTCTGTTTTTTTTTTGTATTTTCATCATTTAAAGTACCCAATTACTTGTTTCCCAATTAAGGAGCAATTTAGTGTGGACAATCCACCTACCCTGCACATCTTTGGGGTGTGGGGGTGAGACCCTTGCAGACACAGGGAGAATGTGCAAACTCCACACGGACGGTGACCCGGGGCCGGGATCGAAGCCGGGACCTCGGCGCCGTGAGGCAGCAGTGCTAACCACTCCGCCATTGGGCCGCCTGCTGTATTTTCATCATAATGTAATTTTTCACATTAGCAATTGCATCGTGTTTAGTGAGAAATTTCTATTTTCTGTTCAGTGGTAGTTGTGACTTCAAAATATCATTGTTTCACAGACAGGGACATGTATTATATGACTTATTTAGTCAGAATTGAATTTTATTTATCTAAGTGTGATTAGAAATGTCACACTTAATCGTTGCTGATTTTAAATAGCATGTTTGCAACACACTGATGCATCAAAATGTTCAACTACAAAGTAGCAAAAGTGTCGATTAGCATCTGTTATTCCCCACATAGCAAGTTTCCAGTCTTGATTCATCATTGAGGGAGAAACCCCTGGAAAGAGAAAAGTTCTTGCCAGCTGAAAGGAAGGTATTTCAAGGAGCAATTCAACTTCATCAAGCTTCTAATGACCAATAAAAGAACAACCCTGCCTGAGGGCTGGCAGCAAATCACCTGTCAGCTTTGTTTCAGGCTTGGTGTCCTGGTGGACTATAAAGATGAGAGGAAACTGCTTTGAAGCACAAATAGTGGAAAATTTCCAATTTCAAAGATTGGGATTCTGGCACCCAACAGACATAATTTCCAACCAAATTTTCATGCAGGTAATTATTGCTGTCTTTATAAACGAGTAAAATTATTAACTCACGTGAGCAATTCTCCCAAAAAATGACTAAGAGCACGATCTTCCGGAAAGATTTCCATGTGTGCGAGCGAGCAGGAATTGTTGCGAGTTTTCCGACGCTTGACCCAGCGAGGCCGGCCACACTATTCAACGTTAATTGCTCCACTTAACGAGGCGTCACGGGCTTCTCGCCCTGAATACTGGCTCACCAGCTGATTCGCCGGGACAATGCTCGCCAGCCCCCCGCTAACGTCGAGCAGCACTCTTGCTGCACTTGCTCAGCCAATCAAAGCCAGCTCGCAACAATGGCACCGAGGAGACCGGCCCCAAGATTTGGGGATGCAGACCCAGGGAGGTTCCTGGATGCGGTGGAGGCCAGGATGGATGTTCTGTTCCCTCGAGGGTCCCGGAGGGTGAACCACAAGGCAGCCAGTGCTGCCTGGGATGAGATGGACACAGCAGTCAGCTTGAGCAGTGTGACCAGGAGGACTGGCCTCGAGTGTCGGAAGGTCAACGACCTACACTGGGCAGCACGAGTGAGTAGACACCAATGCCCCCCCCATCCCACCCAAGAGAGTATCCCCCCATGCGATCCCCAACCTCCCTCCATCCCCCTCCCCCGTCAGCACTCCCTCCACCCACCCCTTCAACCCTCCTTCCACCCTAATCTCCCCACCCCCCCCCCCCACAACTGTGAACCACGCGTATGGCTAATGATGCCCTCTCTGTGCCCCCTCAGGAAAAACTATCCCACAATCACTGGGAGAGGACCCAGACTGTCGGTGGGGTGCCGGACTTAGGAATCCTCACCACCTTTGAGGAGCGGGCCCTGGAGGTACCCAGTGGCTGAGAACAGGGCTGTCACTAACGCAGAGGCTGGCGGATGCCACAGAAGTGATGAACCACCAGGCTTCACCCGGAGGACCTGTCAAACGTGAGTACTGATTGCCTTACTGACCGACCCATCCCTCCCACTGACCACCCGTCCATTCTCCTGCAGGTTCAGCAGGGCCAGCCCATCCCTGGCGAACACCTCGGAGGACAGCTCTGAGATTCAACTGTTATAGTCGCGGCACAGCTGTCATCCCCACCCTCCAACAGCGCAGATACACGCACCTCGGTGGGAAAAGTTAGTGGATAGGCTTCTGGGCACAATCTGGTAAGTACCACACAGCTGCTGATGCACACCAGGTGGAGGCAGGAACGCCCAGTCGAGACAGCAGTCGGAGGTCTGCTGGATCCCAGTACCCGGCTGATACCAGGCAGATGCTAAGCCTGTGGTACAGGGGTACCTGGAGCTGATGGAGACAATAGGGACCAACCTGGACGTTCAGAGGGAGAGTCAGTGTTACTCCAGCAGATCCATAGCCGATTGGAAGAGTCCCGTGGCTACGGGCACAGGAGATGGCACCAGCAATGAGTGGCACCGAGGCCAACACTGTTAAGGTGGCGACCGCAGTGGAGAGCCTGGTGCACGACGTCGGCACCATTAGTAAAGGTTTCCAAGGTGTCGCGCAGTCGGTGACAGCCTTGGCTGAGGGTCACGGCAGTATGTTTGCCTCACTGGAGGATGTCACTCAGTCCCAGACCGACCTTGATGACATTCTGCGGATTATGTCCCGATCTCAGATGGGAATGGCCGAGGTGCTGCGGAGCTTGTCCCAGTCGCAAGTGGGCATTGCCGCGGCGCTGCAGAGCATGGCCCAATCACTGAGGAGCATCACTGAGGGTGTCGACACGATGGTGCAGACCATGGGGAACCACCAGGGCTGGCAGAGCCAGATGATGCAGGGGCAGCCGGGGCTTGAACCAGCTGTCTCTCCATCCCAATGTGAACCCCAGGACCCTATGGTCACCAACCGGGAAAAGGAGGCGCTGTGCCAACCCAGACCGATCGCATGGGGCGGCGACGGTGGCCACCAGCTCCCCCGAGTTCCACCCCTCTGATGAGGCCGCGTCTCGCGGTCAGCACACGGGACAGGGCGGCACAGCTGTACATGTGCCATTGACAAGTGAGCCGGGGCCCTCTGGCCCCAGAGCCCCAAGAGGATGCCCGCAAAGGGCATCGAAAATCACGGGATGAGGTAAGCAGCTGGCTGCCTCCACCTCAGATGTGCATCCTGGGGACACACGTAGACGTAGTGGTAGAGCTAGGCAGGCAAAGCACATTGAGTATCACTGAAGGCACCAGGGGAGGGGGCACTGGGTGGGGAGGGCGACGGGGTAGATGGGGGGGGAGATAGGTAGGTAGGGGTGAGAGTGTGGTGGTGTTGGGGGGGGGGGGGCACCATCGGTAGATTAGGCACATATATTGAACAATAAACACCCTTGTGCACAACCAGTAGGAGGCCTCTGTTCCTTTTTTCCACAATGCATCACCACGTGATTGATGTGAGTGGGCAGTCAGCAGACAGGCAGGGGTCAGACTATGTCACAGATCGAAGAGCACTAGCGCTCGGCTCTCTGCGAGTTAGCATCGACCCCCTGCCCTTGACAGTGATCTACTGACAGGGCCGACACAGTCCCGGCACCCTGGAGTGATGTGACACATACCCTGAGAGGGTGGGAAATGGGGTGGTGGGTGGGTAAGGATGCGACGATGGACCAGTTCACGTCCTAGGTAAATCGGGCCAGTATGAAGGCCTCCTTGGCCCTCCAGGCTTGCCGGACCCTCACCACCGTCGCCTGTCCTGCAGCCTCCAGCTGAGCCTCAGGTTCGTCCTCGGCCTCGTCCTCCAGCCCCTGCTGCTCCGTGCCTCATTATCATCCTCGTCCCCGTCACCCTTCACCTCCTCCTCCGAGGTGGCCACATGTTCCTCGTCGCCAACCTCCAGCACGTTGCCCCGCTACTGTGCGATGTTGTGGTGGATTCAAAGCGGGCAACCCTCCGGGCGGTGTACTCTAGTGCACCTCTGGAGCAGTGGAGGCATTGGAACCGCATCTTGAGGAGTCTGTTGCGCCACTCAATGACAGTCCAAGTGGCTGCATGGGCCTCGTTGTACCGGGTCTCCGCTTCAGCTTCCGGCCTTCGTACCGCTGTCATACCGCAGTCAGGTCCTCAGTGGATATCCCTTATCCACCATGAGCTGACCACCCATCCTGGGGTGCTCCTCAAACAGGGCAGGGATGACACACGCCCTGGGAAGCACACGAGCTGTATGTTCAGGGAGTGGAACCCCTTTCGGTTAACATAGGGCACCCCCAGATGGCCCGGTGAGCGCAGGGCAACATGGTGGCATTTATTACCTCCTGAATCCCGGCAATGGTGGAGAAACCTGCTGCACGGGCATCCTATTGGTCCTGGCCCATGTCAAAAACAATGTAGTCCTCCTCCCAGGCAGACAGGGCATTCATGACCTTCTGGATGCATCTGTGGGCTGTGGCCTGTATGATACCACACAGGTCCCCACTCGAGTCCTGGAATGAACCCTTAGCATAAAAGATCAGGGCTGCAGTGACCTGACAGCCACCGGGAGTGGGTGTCCTCCTCCACAGGGTGCTAAGTCCGCGAGGATGTAGCACAGGTGCCGCACTGTCTCCTTGTTCAAACGGAGCCCCCTGCGGCACCCGCTGTCTGACATTTGTTCGAATGACCAGCGAAGCTTGTACACACTGGGCCATCGCGAGACTCTTCCCCCCCCCCCCCCCCCCCCCCCCCCCCCAGCCTGGCGGGATCCAGCACATGGGCCGCTGCCTCGAGCAGCTGCAGACGCTGCTGCTGTCGCCTTCTCTGGCGTCTGGCCGCATCGCGTAGCACCAGCATCACTAGGGCAACTTCTGCATCCAACATCCCTGCCGTAGCGTTCAATATCCATAAGGCATTGGGAGAGGGTGATAGACTAACAAACAGCAGTGGATCCCACCCCAGGATCCTCCATTTCCCCCATTGATTCCCCCTCCACCACCCTACCCGGAATGCCTTCCGCATGCACTGCAGGCTGCAGTGGGCCCCAGACCCTGTACCCCGGACACCCACTCACAACATCGCCTGGACCGGGCAGTGGCCACCTCCCCGTGGCACTTACCAACATCCGGCCGTGGACATGTCGCTGGAGCTGTGTTCCATCCCCTGCGTGTTCGGATGATGGTTGCTGCGTGTGTGGTGTTGCCTCCCGCAATCTTCAGGCACAGTGTCCAAGCATTGCAGTCTGATTAGGATACTAGGTAATGCCTCCAACTTGCTACATGGCCTGCCCACCCACAGGAATACTTGGCATGTGTGAAGTGCTCACGACGTAACCACGATTGCTAATTCCCTATAATAGTCTTCAGCTGCACGGCCAGAGGCATCGGCAGTTGGTGGGGGTTATGGGTGGTCGGTGGGGCAGGCAGGCAGGGACAAGGTTTGCCCCCGGAACAGGTACACACGATCCAGGAGTTGACATGATGGTGCAGCGAGCAGTTGCCTCCGGCTGCCGCCCCCCCCCCCACCCCCACCTTCCCATGGCGGTCCACACCTGCGGAAGTTCCCCCCACCCCCAGCAGAAGGTACCCCATCCACACCGAGCACAGGGGCAGCAAGCCCAGCGCCCCTGGTCTCTTTCCCTCTAAGCAAAGATGGCTACTCACCTCCTCAGCTCTCCATAAGATCATAAGACATAGGAGTGGAAGTAAGGCCATTCGGCCCATCGAGTCCACTCCACCATTCAATCATGGCTGATTTCAACTCCATTTACCCACTCTCTCTCCATAACCCTTAATTCCTCGAGAAATCAAGAATTTATCAACATCTGTCTTAAAGACACTCAACGTCCCGGCGTCCACCGCCGTCTGGTTGAAGAAATTTCTTCTCATCTCTGTTCTAAAATGACTCCCTTTTATTCTAAGGCTGTGCCCCCGGGTCCTAGTCTCCCCTGCTAATGGAAACAACTTCCCTACATCCACCCTATCTAAGCCATTCATTATCTTGTAAGTTTCTATTAGATCTCCTCTCAACCTTCTAAACTCCAATGAATATAATCCTAGGATCCTCAGACATTCATCGTATGTTAGGTCTACCATTCCTGGGATCATCCATGTGAATCTCTGCTGGACCCGCTCCAGTGCCAGTATGTCCTTCCTGAGGTGTGGGGCCCAAAAATGCTCACTGTATTCTAAATGGGGCCTAACTAATGCTTTATAAAGCTTTAGAAGTACATCCCTGCTTTTATATTCCAAGCCTCTTGAGATAAATGACAACATTGCGTTTGCTTTCTTAATTACGGACTCAACCTGCAAGTTTACCTTTAGAGAATCCTGGACTAGGACTCCCAAGTCCCTTTGCACTTCAGCATTATGAATTTTGTCACCGTTTAGAAAATAGTCCATGCCTCTATTCTTTTTTCCAAAGTGCAAGACCTCGCACTTGCCCACGTTGAATTTCATCAGCCATTTCTTGGACCACTCTCCTAAACTGTCTAAATCTTTCTGCAGCCTCCCCACCTCCTTAATACCTCCACAGAAGCCCTTCTGTCAGGTTCATGTTTTTAAAAAGGTGTATAAATCGGCGCCAGCATGAGCGCCTGCTGCGGATGCTGATGAATGATGGGATGCCGTTGGATGACGGGTGGCTCTCGATAATTGATGGAAATGGGGCTTAAATGGTGATAATTGGTTTCTCGCCACGCTACGGCGGGATCCCGATTTCGCCCCCGGGAGCAGGGCGGTTGCATTGCAAACTGTTTGGCGCATGGCGCGGTTCCCGTTTTTTGGTCTCTCCCACTATTCACCGGCCTCGTTACCTTTGGGTGCGAGTGTAACGAGGCTGGAAGATCGCGTCCCAAGCGTCATTCTGGATGCGTTTCGTGGGTGATTCTTGTCAAGATGTGGGTGCGATCCAGATCTGTTTTCACCCACACTTAGTCATTTTTTTGGGAGCTTGGGGAGTTTCTCACTGAAAAATCACACACTTGTGGAGAACTAAAGACACCGTCACGACGAGCTCCTCAGAGACCAGGGCACCATTTTTAAAGAGCTCTCAATCTTAAAGTGAGGTTGAGGGTCCCCCACACACCCACCCATGGACATCGTGACTCCCCCGCAGACTTGGGCAACACCGCCAGCCCTCTACCCTGAGGGGCAACTTTCCTCCCCTCCATCCTCACTAAAGGTCTGCGAGACGCTCCCCACACCACCCAGACATGAGGATGAGCCGGCCCCACACCCATCCATCCTTGTAGGCATTGGGGCATCGTCCCCTCAAGTGAGAATTCCCCACTACAGGGCCACTGATGGCCCCCTCACCTTTAAACTCCCTCCCTCCCCTTCATAACACGCACCCTTTATACCCCCCTCTCTTTCATGGGAAAGGCTCAGGTCCCACCCCTTGGCAGTGCCAATCTGGCACCTGGACACTGCCCCTGGCATGGCTAGGGTGCCAGGAACTGCCCTGCCCACAACAATCCGGGGGCTCCAATAGTCTCTGAGCCCCCTGGTTTGTGTCTGGTTTCCGTTCTAATTTCTGGGGGCCAGTACTACATCGCACTGGAATGAGGGCCTCACCAGTGGGGCCAGTGAATACCGGGAACCATGAGACTGTGGCCTCAAACAGGCTGTGCATATTTAAATTAGCTTAATGGCTCATTTAAATATTCTTATCAGGATCACGGCCAGCGAGGATATGATCCAGATCTTGTTGGGTCCCGTGGGTGAGGTGTTCGTCGCCCATTTTTGGCCACTTCCGCTATGCACCCGGCAAAACAGGATCGGCGCCGGGTGCAACACGATGGGAAAATCTCGACCCAAGTTTTACTTATTCCCATGACATCAATGATTTTCATCTGATTACATTGCACCGTAAATGTTTTATTTTGATTCTCAAAACCTTACCCTTGTGGCAATTGGCCTCGAAAGAAATTTAAGTTAAAAATACGCTTCTAACATTGCATAAAAGGATTGAGGTGAAAAGTGAATGACAGTAAATGTTGGCATATGCTGTCAATACAGAAGTGATTTATTCTTAAGTTGACAAGCAATTTTCTTAACCTTCACCTCTATTATATCTTGTCAGCTGGAAAAATCTGTCAGTTGCCTATCAATTTCCACGTGCTTACTGTATATATTTTTCAACTTTTGTCTTAAAAGAATGTGAGGTGTGATGAGTGCATTCAGTTTTCTACACTGCTCTTTATTTTCCATTATGTCTTTAGAAACATATTTGAAAATGAAATCAGAAGTTATATCACTCCATGCAACTGGTTGGGTTTCATTCATAGACGGTTAATTTGACAGTAAGCTCATTCATAATTCTTTTTCTAAATCATCAAAATTGGTCAATAAATGGACCACAAGTTCATACTCAGCCATATTGAGGTTTAAGGCATAGCCTTTGTGTAGCACAATCAATCACTCACGAGGCGAGAAGAGATGAAGTCAATCGATGGCTTTATTACGCAGACTTGTTCGCCAACAGCTCGGTTACAGAATGCGGCTGCTGGGAGAACCCGGGTTCTTATACTCCGCCTTACTGGGTGGGGCCAGCAGGCGGCAGATCCAATTAGGACCCAGTGTCTGTCCACAAATAGCCTCTCGGCATCACTGGGTACCGTACTACCCCTAATACATATCACCACATTTTGCTACCAATATCAATACAAGATGGCCCAAGAATCCTCAACTAAGTGAGAAAAAATAAGTACAGCAGCCCTGCTACTGATTGCTATCTAGTTTGAACAATATATGTAGATGATTAGTAGGGGGTTGAAATTCCCAGTACATTATTCTTAGCACATTAGTTAACATGCTTCTTTCAAATTCATGTTCATGTTACTGAAGCAGTGAGTCTCCACAATTTAATATGGTATGAAGGCATGAAACATTGCGCTGGATGCTCACCCCTGTATCAGTGTGTTTGAAGTGGGTTCTCGTGAAATGCCTGCTTCCTACCTTCCCGCTCCTGACCATCTTCCATTTTACAAGGGGGGTGGAGGCATTGGGTGACAGGGGCATCCACAATTGAGCCTATTGAAGCCCAATTATTGGCCATTTAAGTGCCTCCTCGTTTCCCCGTGGCTAATTTATTTCCCCCCTGCCCACATTAGCCCTCATCTTTAATCTCCCAAATCAGTCCGTCCCCCCACCCTCTCTTGGGTGGACTTCCAACTGACTTTCAGCAGGAGTGGCGGGGAACACGTCACCCCATAAAATGTGCAGGAACAACACTGAGAAGAATTCCAGCCTCCAAATGAAACCAGGATTGGGTTCAAGTCAAATAAACAGTTAGAAATCTGTACTCACAAGTCAGGTCATTCTTAAGAAATGGATTCCAATTCTCTACCCACACCTAATGTTGCACTAAAGCAGACTTTCATCTCTGTTTCCGTAGCTAGTAATTCTTGGAACAGGTCACCGTGGGCTTATAACTTGAGGGGCGCCATGACACATCAAAGTGTTGCTGACCAAGAGTCCCTCCCACCATTGGTGTGTTGGGAGGATTTGCAGGTTTTAATACTCAATGTTTTACATTATGAAGGCACCCAAAGAATGGATACTATGTCAAAATACCAGGGGGGCTACTAACCACCATAACCAAGAATGGGTCATGAATAACATAAATCACAACAATATGAATACGAGAGTAACATGGTAAACACAAAAGGTTTACATCAACATGTTTATGATAACTCAAATAATTCAACTTCCATTTGCACCGACCGATAAGATTACTGGCTAGAAGTTTCCTCAAAGCCGTTCCCACTCCACCGAAACTGCCAGGAGTATGGTGAAAAACCAACTTACCAACCTAGTTACAGCAGTGAAGTGGTGCCATCTCCGAGGACTTTCCTGGCCATTATCCTTGCAGCGGATTGGCATCAAAACAGGTGTTGCCAGCTTTTGAGTCTTTCTTTAAATTGATGCTTCAAAATGTTTTAAGACTATTTACTTCTATGCTCAGCAGGCACCTAAATAACAGTCAAGTCAATTAAGCACAAACGCTCACTGCACTTGAAAAATAGCCCTTGGGCAAAGTGTCAGGAACTGCAGTAATCATGGACTTGTGCCCCACAACAAATTACTGCCTTCAGAAGAGAAGCAAAGAAGAAAAGCAGTCGGAAACTTGGAAGGGAAATTATAAAATATAAATTTTGGCCTTTGTTTAATTCATGTTATGTGTCCATATGAAATTAAAACCATCTAGAATACCTACACAGGGTGTAATACATCAATTTTTCAAGGAAGTCTCGATCATTCTTGTTGATAAATACAATTTACAACCTATAAATTTGCACCATTAGGAATAAATAGGCTTTTTCTAAAGAATATGGGGGTGATTCTCCGATATTGAGGCCAAGTGTTCGCGCCGTCATGAACGCCGTTTCACGACGGCGCAAACAGGGCCCGGACACGACCTATTCTGGCCCCCACAGGGGGCCAGCACAGTGCTGGAGTGGTTCACGCCGCTCCAACCCGCGCATGCGCAGTTGGGGCAGCCCAATCCTGCGCATGCATGGGGAATGTCTTACGCACGCCGGCCCCTCACCAACATGGAGCCGGTGTTCTGGGGCCGCGCACGGAAGGAGGTAGGCCCTGGGGGGGGGAGAGGCCGGCCGCCGATTGGTGGGCCCCGATCGCGGGCCAGACCCCATCGGAGGCCACCCCAGTGAAGGAGCTCCCCCCCCCCCCCCCCACAGGCCGCCCCCCCCCAGCGTTCCCGCCGGCAGCGACCAGGGGTAGACGGCGCAGGCGGGAACCTGTCATGTCGTAGCGGCCGCTCGGCCCATCCGGGCCGGAGAATCGCCGCTCGCCGGTTCTCCAAGCGGCCTGGTGCGAATCGTGTGCCACTGGTTTCCGGGGGGTGGGAGAATCGCGTGCGGGGGTCGGGGCGGCGTGGCACGATTTGTGCGCCGCCCCGGCGATTCTTCCACCCGGCGTGGGGGGGGGGGTGAGAATAGCGCCCTATAAGTTTTCATGTTAGTAGAAATTATGAGTGCTTTTCTATTTTTACACTGCAACTGAAGGAAAATCATAATAAGCTGTCATCTGAGCACCACCATGGGACATATTCCTGTTCAAGATATCATTTTTGTCAAACACGCTGGCTGGCTTCCTTCTCGTGTTCTTATGTTTTATTCTTCTATTTATGTTACAAGTCCCAATCCGGGAATCTTCTCATCTCTTCCCACAAGCAATTACTCGTTGTCAATTCATTTGTACATCTCTTCCACTTTTACTGTTATTGTTTTGTTTCATCTAATTTCTTAATTTTCACCTAAGCTGTGGCTATAGTTAAGTTTTGCTCTTCCTAATCAGTTTCCACAAGAGTGTATTTTACACAATAAGCCGACACTTGCACATCAAGTTGAATTGGCTTTGGAGAGAAATCGACATGACTTCCGGCAGCGGCCATGTTCTGATCGGTCGCACACAGGGCGGCTCCTGCGTGGAGGTGATGGTTTTGGAATTTTCTGCCCACTCGAGGGGTGATATTTGGTGTCAAATTGTGCGGAGAGAGGTGGATGGTGGATTCTACCCCGTGTGTCGGATGACAATGGGGTACCAGACCCGGCAGAAGGCGGTGACAGCCCCATCCCAGGAGTTGGAGGAGCCTCGTGCAGCTTCAGTGGGAAAGATGGCAGAGGGGGATGAGCTTCATTAAAGATGAGTTTTGACATTAGCAGAAGGAAATTCAGGGAGACTGGTCGAGAGCAATTGAGGGAGTGGTAGCATTTCTTGGTGGGTTTCTGGAGTGAATGGAATACCTGGAGGTACAGGGTGCGACAATAAAAGAAGTGGAGAAGACGAACTCAGACCAGAGTGACCGAATCGTCTCCTTGGAAGCAGATATGTCGATGTTGGGGTAAATGTGTAAGGTGCTGTGGGCGAGGGTCAACGACCAGGAGAATCAGTCCAGGCAGCAGAATTTGCGCTTCATGAGTTTGCTGGAGGGAGTGGAGGGAATGAGGGCCGCCAGCTACGTGATGAGGGTGTTTCAGAAGTTGGTGGAAGACAAGGTATTTGGGAGGGCCCCCAACGTGGATCGGGCCAACTGGTCCCTGAGACAGAAGCGGAGGGCGGGGGAGCCGTCCCGGGTTGTGATTGTGCGTATGCACAAGTTTCAAGATAAAGAGAAGATTCTGAGGTGGGCCAAGGCAACTCGAGACTGTAGCTGGGAAGGGAGTCAGGTCCGGATATAATCAAGACATTGGGGCTGACCTGTTCAAGAGGTGGGCGATGTTCAACAGGGCGAAAGCAGCGCTCTATCGGAGCAAGGTTCGGTTTGGGGTGTTGCACTCGGCCAGGTTGTGGGTAACATTCGAGGGCAAGGAACATTTTCAGACACCAGAAGAGGTGAATGACTTTGTCCAAGCCCACAGGTTGGGGGAGAGGTTGGGTTGGGATGCTTTGTAAGGTTCGCAGTTTGTCGGGGGCATGTTTACTGATTTCATAATTTTGTATGTAAGTGTGCTGTTTTTGTTTATGTGCACTTTCTAGTGTGAAGGGGCTTAGGTTTGGCCAATATCTTGGAAGGCATGTAAGGTGGGGGGGGGGGGGAGACATGAGGGGTCAAAGAGGGGAGTGGAGGGAGTAAATGGAGTGGGGGGGGGATAGATGAGATGGGTGGTGGAGGTGAGGTCCTTTGTTTGGCTCCCCATGCAGGGGCCGTCACGATAGCGAGGTGTGCTAGCAAACAGAAGCAATGTAGGAATGAGGACTGCAGTGGGTAGCCAGTGGGGGAGGGGGTTAGATCGATGACGTAGTTGTTTTTCAAGGTAGACCGAGGGGAATATGGAGGTGTGGCCATTTTGGGTGACACAAGTAGTTTGGAGCGGGAAAGGTAGATGGACCATAGGCTAGGGGATGATGGCAGACCTTAGCAGAAGGAGGGGAAGGGGGGGTGGAAGCCCCCGGTGTGGGTGGTTGCCTGGAATGTTCAGGGGCTAAATGGGCCGGTTAAAAGGTCAAGAGTATTTGTGCATTTCAAAAGTCTAACGGCAGAGGTGGTTTTCCTGAAGGAAATGCATTTATAGATAAAGAACCAGATGCGACTGAGGAGAGGGTGGGTTCGGTAAACGTTCCACTCGGGGGTTTGAATCAGCCAAGGGTGTTGTGACCCTGTTCAGTGAAAAGGTGACTTTTGAAGTGTCACGAGTGGTGCAGGGCCCGGGGGTCGGTTTGTAATGGTGAGTGGGCTATTGGCGGGGATGCCCTTGATTCTGGTCAATGTGTACCCACCCAATTGGGACGATGTGGATTTTATTAAGAAGATGTTAGTGCCCATTCCAGGATTGGACTCTCATTAAGATGATTATGGAGGAAGATTTTAATTGTGTGCTGGACCCGAGGATGGCCAGGTCGAAGCACAAGTCGATGGTGCGGACAGTTAGGGGTATTTACGGAAGAGATGGGAGGGATTGATCCATGGAAGTTGAGGCACCCCGGGGAGAGGGAATATTCCATTTTGTCCCAGGTTCATCAGTTGTACTCCCAAATAGATTTCTATGTGATGGGGAAGGATGTACTGGTTGGGGTAGTGGGGGCAGAGTATGCAGACATAGTATTTCGGACCATTTGCTGCACTATGTGGATGTGAGGTTCGAGGCAGGGCAGGCATAGAGACCGGAATGGGGATTTTATTTGGGATTACTCGCGGATGAAGAGTTCGGTGATAAGGTGTGATTGGCCACAAAGAATTACGTGAAATGTAATCAGAATTGGGAGGTCTCAGCAGCCACGTTCTGCATGGCAATGAAGGAGGTGGTTGGGGGAAGGTGCCGGGGCCGAATGGTTTCCCAATCGAATTTTACAAAATGTTTTGGGGGAATTGGCCCCGCAACTTCTGAGTGTGTTTAAGGAGACACTGGAGAGGGGGGAGTTGCTGGCTACAATTGTCACAGGCCTCGATCTCTTTAATTCCTAAACATAAGAATCTGTCGGCCCATATTGTTGCTAAATATGGATGTGAAGCGATTGGCCAAGGTGCTGGAAAGGCGATTGGAGAGATGTGTGCCGGAGGTGGTATCAGAAGATCAGACAGGGTTCGTGAAGGAGCAGCAGCTGTTGAGCACCATTAGGAGGCTATTGAATGTGGTCATGACCCCGTCAGGGAGCAGGATACCGGAGGTGATAGTGTCAATGGACGCGGAGAAGGCCTTTGACTGAGTTGAGTGATGATACATATTCAAAGACCTACGAAGGTTTGGGTTTGGGCCGACATTTGTGGCATGATCACACATACTCTATGCATCCCCATGACGAGTGTGTGAATGAATGGGTTGGGCTCAAAGTACACAGGGAAACGTGGCAAGAGAGCCCTTTGTCACCACTATTGTTGTAATTGGTGATAAAGCCTTTAGATTGCACTCCGGGCATCGGGGGAATAGAGGGGGAAGGAGCACAGGGTGTTGTTGTACACCTACGACTTATTGTTAAAGGTGGCAGACCCATTGGAGAGTATGGGAAGAATTATAACATTATTGTATAAATTTGGGGGCCTTCTTGAAAAGATCAAGGGCAGCTGGGAAGAAGAGTTGGGGACCAAGTTAGGGTGGGGGATATGGAGTGAGATATTGCAGAGTCCTCATGTTCAAGGATCAGTCTCATGGGAAGCGATGTTCAAGGCTCTATTAGAGATAGTGGGATTCCAAGTAGCGTCGTGCCCCTTGCTGGCTGGGTGGAGTGGGGGTTTCTAAGGGCAAAAATGTTACAAACTGTGTAAGGACTGTGTTTGTGGGTGGTTTTGGTACCCCAACTTCATTTGAGTTTGGAATAAAAATGTACTTTAAAAAAAAGGAGAAATAGACGCAAAAATTGAATTATAAAACTCGAGAGTCGGGTCCCAATCTGACTCCCGAATGCTGTATTTTACAGTACCGACTTTTTTCTCCTGTACGCTGCTTTGACTTATTTACCATTTTGAGTCGATTTTAGATGTTGACGTGCCTTATAAATAAATCCAAGCAAACACAATGCCTCATACCAAAATATCTGCAGTCACGTCATGTCATTCCTTCACGGCAGTGTTCTAGCTGGAAGTCGTGAAATATGGAGAAGAAAATGACGGGGACATGGCTGCTCACTGCAAATACGGAGACGGCGAGAAAAATGTTTGGGAGTGATGCAAGGTGAAGCATGTGTTGCATATATTAAATTCTAAAAGAATAGATGTCATATCCACTTTCTCCTTGTATTAAAATTATAGAGATGGGAATGGAGATCTGTGACAATTCAGAATTTTTGACTTTTTTTCTGCAGAATAGAGTTGGAAAAAGATATACTCTGCTTTTAAAATAATACACATTGTCAACTTTATGAAAGGGCAGCCCATGAAGGATTATTAATCTGTTCAACAAAAGTATTTACTCCCCCAGAGGCTACATAATAAAATATTTATTAATTTATCTGGGTAATCAGAAAACATCTTTCATTCAGTGGGTTGAGAAACACTTGGGGCTGGATTCTCTGATCGCTGACGGCGAAATCACGTTCGGCGATTGGCCGGAGAATTCACTTTTACGCTGGAATCGGGGGCGGTGCCGTTTTTCCGATGCTCAGCCCCCTCAGAAACGGCGTACTCGAGGAGTATGCCGCACCCGAGGCCCTCCCCCGATGCTCCGCCCTCGATGGGCCAAGTCCCCAACGGCGTGGGACACGTGTCCTCACAACTTTCAGGGACCCCGCATGGCTGCTGCGGGCTGTGTCCAGGGTCCATAAGACATAGGAGTGGAAGTAAGGCCATTCGGCCCATCGAGTCCACTCCACCATTCAATCATGGCTGATTTCAACTCCATTTACCCGCTCTCTCTCCATAGCCCTTAATTCCTCGAGAAATCAAGAATTTATCAACTTCTGTCTTAAAGACACTCAACGTCCCGGCCTCCACCGCCCTCTGTGGCAATGAATTCCACAGACCCACCACTCTCTGGCTGAAGAAATTTCTCCTCATCTCTGTTCTAAAGTGACTCCCTTTTATTCTAAGGCTGTGCCCCCGGGTCCTAGTCTCCCCTGTTAATGGATACAACTTCCCTACATCCACCCCATCTAAACAATTCATTATCTTGTAAGTTTCTATTAGATCTCCTCTCAACCTCCTAAACTCCAATGAATATAATCCTAGGATCTTCAGACATTCATCGTATGTTAAGCCTACCATTCCTGGGATCATCCGTGTGAATCTCTGCTGGACCCGCTCCAGTGCCAGTATGTCCTTCCTGAGGTGTGGGGCCCACAATTGCTCACAGTATTCTAAATGGGGCCTAACTAATGCTTTATAAAGCTTCAGAAGTACATCCCTGCTTTTATATTCCAAGCCTCTTGAGATGAATGACAACATTGCATTTGCTTTCTTAATTACGGACTCAACCTGCAAGTTTACCTTTAGAGAATCCTGGACTAGGACTCCCAAGTCCCTTTGCACTTCAGCATTATGAATTTTGTCACCGTTTAGAAAATAGTCCACGCCTCTATTCTTTTTTTCAAAGTGCAAGACCTCGCACTTGCCCACGTTGAATTTCATCAGCCATTTCTTGGACCACTCTCCTAAACTGTCTAAATCTTTCTGCAGCCTCCCCACCTCCTCCATACTACCTGCCCCTCCACCTATCTTTGTATCATCGGCAAACTTAGCCAGAATGCCCTCAGTCCCGTCATCTAGATCGTTAATATATAAAGAGGACAGCTGTGGCCCCAACACTGAACCCTGCGGGACACCACTCGTCACCGGTTGCCATTCCGAAAAAGAACCTTTTATCCCAACTCTCTGCCTTCTGCCTGACAGCCAATCGTCAATCCATGTTAGTACCTTGCCTCGAATACCATGGGCCCTTATTTTACTCAGCAGTCTCCCGTGAGGCACCTTATCAAAGGCCTTTTGGAAGTCAAGATAGATAACATTCATTGGCTCTCCTTGGTCTAACCTATTTGTTATCTCTTCAAAGAACTCTAACAGGTTTATCAGGCAAGACCTCCCCTTACTAAATCCATGCTGACTTGTCCTAATCCGACCCTGCACTTCCAAGAATTTAGAAATCTCATCCTTAACAATGGATTCTAGAATCTTGCCAACAACCGAGGTTAGGCTAATTGGCCTATAATTTTCCATCTTTTTCCTTGTTCCCTTCTTGAACAGGGGGGTTACAACAGCGATTTTCCAATCCTCTGGTACTTTCCCTGACTCCAGTGACTTTTGAAACATCATCACCAACTCCTCCACTATTTCTTCAGCTATCTCCTTTGGAACTCTAGGATGTAGCCCATCTGGGCCCGGAGATTTATCAATTTTTAGACCTCTTAGTTTCTCTAGCACTTTCTCCTTTGTGATGGCTACCATATTCAACTCTGTCCCCTGACTCTCCGGAATTGTTGGGATATTACTCATGTCTTCTACTGTGAAGACTGAGGCAAAGTATTTATTCAGTTCCTCGGCTATTTCCTTGTCTCCCATCACAAAATTACCAGCGTCATTTTGGAACGGCCCAATGTCAACTTTTGCCTCCCGTTTGTTTATAATGTATTTAAAGAAACTTTTACTATCATTCCTAATGTTACTGGCTAGCCTACCTTCAAATTTGATCCTCTCTTTCCTTATCTCTCTCTTTGTTATCCTCTGTTTGTTTTTGTAGACTTCCCAATCTTCTGACTTCCCACTACTCTTTGTCACATTATAGGCTTTCTCTTTTGCTTTGATGCATTCCCTAACTTCCTTTGTCAGCCATGGCTGCCTAATCTCCCCTCTGATAACCTTTCTTTTCTTTGGGATGAACCTCTGTACTGTGTCCTCAATTACTCCCAGAATCTCCTGCCATTGCTGTTCTACTGTCTTTCCCACTAGGCTCTGCTCCCAGTCGATTTTCGTCAGTTCCTCCCTCATGCCCCTGTAGTTACCTTTATTTAACTGTAACACCTTTACATCTGATTCTACCTTCTTTCTTTCAAATTGGAGATTGAATTCGACCATATTATGATCACTGCCTCCTAAATGCTCCCTTACTTTAAGATCTTTAATCAAGTCTGGCTCATTACATAACACTAAGTCCAGAATGGCCTGTTCCCTCGTGGGCTCCATCACAAGCTGTTCCAAAAAGCCCTCCTGCAAACATTCAATGAATTCCCTTTCCTTGGGTCCACTGGCAGTATTATTTACCCAGTCCATCTGCATAGTAAAGTCCCCCATGATCACTGTGACCTTGCCTTTCTGACATGCTCTTTCTATTTCGTGGTGCATCTTGTGCCCCTGGTCCTGACCACTGTTAGGAGGCCTGTACATAATTCCCATTATGGTTTTTTTGCCTTTGTGGTTCCTCAACTCTACCCACACAGACTCCACATCATCCGACCCCATGTCGTTTAGTGCTATTGATTTCGTTTCATTCCTAATTAACAAGGCAACCCCGCCCCCTCTGTCCACCTCTCTGTCTTTTCGATAGGTTGTGAATCCCTGGATATTTAAATGTCAGTCCTGAACCCCCTGCAACCATGTCTCTGTGATGCCTACCACATCATACATGCCAGTCACAATCTGGGCCACAAGCTCATCTACCTTGTTCCGTACACTGCGCGCATTTAAATATAGCACCTTTAATTCTCTATTGACCGTCCCTTTTTGTTTTCTTAGTGTGGTGGACCTTGGTTTACTGAGCCTTTCCATACACTGTCATATTTTGTGGGATGGGGACTATTGTAACCTCTCCTGAGTTCTGTCTTTTCGTGCTTTTTGTATTCCTAAGCAGCTACGCTTTCCACTGATTACTTCACCTCTTGGTTCCCTGACTTTCCCTTCCCCCCCCAATCTTTAGTTTAAAGTCCTATTGACCACCACAGTCGGTGGGGAGCTGTTTCACTGGCAGAGAAGGCTTCGGCGGGGGGTGGTCTGGGGTGGCGAGGGGGGTTACAGAGGGGCATTTTTTGGCAAGCCGGCTCCTTACGCGCCTAGATCCATGCTGTACGGCTATGCAGCCACAGGCCATCGCTGTGCACCTGCGCGGCCACAGACCCGGCCATTCTGCATCTGTATCCGCAGGTAAAGCCGGGGGCTTTACGTAGTGTGGCTGCTAGCCCCCCCACCGGGCGGAGGATTGGTGCGGTGGCGGCGCCGACTTTCTGGTCGTAAGACCAGACGTATCCTGCAGAGATAGCCACAGAATCGGATCATCCAGCCCTTGGAATTTTGTGTCCATTAGTCACAAAGGGTACAGGATACCTACAGATATCGCAGCAGGAAAGCAGCTACGGAAAACAAACCACGGAAAGGAAGTAAAGACTGAAAATGCTGAAAAAGCACAGCTGGTGGTACTGTCAGTGGAGTCGGCAGCAGGAAACCACCCCCTATATTTCACGTGCCCGGCACCCATCTTCAAACCAGCCGGCGGGGGACGGGTGTAAAATCCAGCCCAATGATGTTTCGCCTCAAGTAAATTTGGCATGGGGTAACTAAGATTAGAGAGTTGGGAGCAGGGCTCAAAGATTGTAGCTTATAAACCCTCTAAACAGTAGCTGCACTTCAGGACAGAATATAACTCGAGTAAAAATGGATGCTTGTAAGCAAGGTACTGCAGAAATCGTGGAAGATTTTAACCCTCAAATAGATTGGACAAATATAATTGGCAAGGCAGATTTAAGAATAAGTTGAGAGAGTGTATCAGGACATTTTCCTAGAACAATACATTCTGGAGCCAACGAGGGAACATGCTATTTTAGACCTTGTAATATGTAATGAGACAAAGGACAGTGCAATGCTGGGCCTAATCCAGGGGAATGAAAACAGATAAATGGTTGATGTGTTGGTGGGGGAACATTTTGGTGACCACAACATGATGCAATTTAATTTTGTTATGGACAAAGAAATGGACAAGTTGCAAAAAAAGGTTGTGGATTGGGGGAGAGCGGATTTTAGTAAAATAAGGCAGGATCTGTCCACGGTAGACTGGAAAGAGTGACTTGTGGAGAAATCTACAGAAGACTAGTGGCAGGGGCGCTGTCAAAAAAGAAATGGGGAGGGTATGGGCCATACATGTTCCCTCTAAGGTAACAGGCCCATAGAACCATGGATAACCAGAGACATTCAGGATACGAGATAAGGAAAAGAGGAGCAAAGCAACGGAGGCATTAGTACAGAAAGTGCAGGATGGAGTTAAAGAAAGCAATTAGGAGAGCAAAGAGGAGATAGGAGAAAGCTCTGGCTGGTAAAAGTATGGAAAATCCAAAGATATTCTATAACTATATCCACGCCGGCGGGACAGGCAATTTATCGGCGGGACTTCGGCCCATCCGGGCCGGAGAATCGAGCGGGGGGGCCCGCCAACCGGCGCGGCGTGATTCCCGCCCCCGCCGAATCTCCGGTGCCGGAGACTTCGGCAACCGGCGGGGGCGAGATTCACGCCAGCCCTCGGCGATTCTCCGACCCGGCGGGCGGTTGGAGAATGACGCCCCAGGTATTGGAAGTGTTGGCAGGCTTAAAAGGTGGACAAATCTCCAGGTCTGGGTGAATTGTGTCCCAGGGTGCTGTGGGAAGCGAGGGAGGAGATTGCAGGGGCTCTGATTCAAGTTTTTAATTCCTCTCTGGCCTCGGAGAAGTGCCAGAGGACTGGAGAATAACTAATGTGGTTCCACTATTTAAGATAGGTTGTAAAGATAAGCCAGGGAACTCTAAAGCAGTGAGTCAGTGGCAGGGAAACTATTGGAGAAAAGTCTGAAGGAGAGAATCTATCTCCACTTCTTTTTTTTCATAATCTTTATTGTCACAAGTAGGCTTACATTAACACTGCAATGAAGTTACTGTGAAAAGCCCCTAGTTGGCACATTCCAGCACCTGTTGGGCTACACGGAGGAAGAATTCAGAATGTCCAATTCACCTAACAGCACTTCTTTCGGGACTTGTGGGAGGAAACCGGAGCACCCAGAGGAGACCCACGCAGACATAGGGAGAACGTGCAGACTCCACACAGATTGTGGCCCAAGCCGGGAATCGAACCTCGGACCCTGGAGCTGTGAAACAACAGTGCTAATCACTGTGCTACCGTGTCGCACCATCTTGGAGAAGCAAGGTTTGATCAGGAATAGTCAGCATGAATTTGTCAGAGGGAGGTCATGCCTAACAAATTTGATTGACCATTTTGAGCATGTGACCAGGTGTGTAAATGAGTATAGTGCAGTTGATGTAGTTTACATGGATTTCAGCAAAGTCTTTGACAAGGTCCCACATGGGAGACTGAAAAGGCAAATGCACATGGGATACCAGGTAACTTGATAAGGTGGATTCAAAATTCGCTTAGCTGTAGGAGACACAGAATGATGACAGACGGCTGCTTTAGTGACTGGAAACCAGGGTCCAGTGGCATACCATAGGGATCTGTGCTGGGTCCCCTATTGTTTGTCATTTATACAAATATCATAGATGACTGTGTGGGAGGTAAGTTCAGTACGTTTGCGGATGACACAAAGATTGGCTGGGTGGTTCGCAGTGAGATTGAGAGTCTTGGGTTACAGGAAGATATAGTCGGAATAGTCAAGTGGGAAGAAAGGTGGCAGATGGAATTCAACCCTGAAAAGTGTGAGGTGATACACTTTGGAAGGAGTAATGTGCCAAGGAAGTATTCAATGAATGGCACCACACTGGGGAATTCTCAGGAACAAACGGGCCTTGGTGTGTTTGTCCGTAGATCTCTGAAGGCAGAAGAGCAGTTTAATAGAGTGACGAAAAAGGCATATTTGAATGGCGGAGCAGACTCGAAGGGTCCGAATGGCATAATTCTGCTCCTATGACTTATGGTCCAAAACAATGGGATGGATTCTCCATTTATGAGACTATGTGTTGACGCCAGCACACAATTCGTGCAGTTCCACGACAGCAAAACTTTCGCCACACCTGGACTGATTCAGTGTCTGTTGAGGGACTAGTACTGGCGCCACGTGGAACACAATCAATTCCAATGAGAAATGGTGCAGGATTCACCGGTTTTGTGATTGACACTCAGGAGGCTGACAAGCTGCAGCCGCATACACACACTTCACTCCCCACACACACCATCCCAGCCAACAAGATGGCAGCAAGGAGGGTGGCGTTCAGTTGGGTGGTACGGAGTATGGCGGAGGATGGGGTGTGGAGGGGAGGGGACACCCATATTACCGATGTCACTCTGCAGAATCCCAGGGGCCAAGGTCAGTGGGTGTGCCACAAAATGGCTGCCTTGCAGGCCGTGGCAATGACGGTCCGTGCCTGGACGCCGCCCCAGTCCCGTGAGGGATCACGCCGCCCACTCGGCCCGTTCCCCCGACAACCACTCCCCCTCCCCATCCCGGCCCGGCAGGGCCCCCTGCCACACCAGCCAGTGTCGGCCCTGCAGGCCACGGTCGCATCGCTCTGTCTCCTACCTCCTCTCCCTCCGTCATCAGCTGGTTTCACGATTTTTAAAAGCACAAGTAAACCACGCCATCAGGAACTCTGCTCATCTGATGCAGAGAATCACAGAGTCCCCGAAGAAAACTTGGTTGGGACGGCTAATGACATTCAAACGGTGTTTACGGTACGTGTGTTCCAGACAGCATTGACGCCACTGTGGAGGTGATGAAGAACTGTGATTGGCATCCAATCGGCGCCCGCTGCGATTTTGTTGTTGGTACCTATTCTCCGCCCAATTGTGTTTCGCGATTTTGGTGTCAGCCAACGGAGAATCCCACCCAATATCTTGAGCATAAATGAAAGCAATTACAAAAGAATGAATACAGAGTTGGTTAAAATAGGCTGAGAAAGTAGGTTCCGCACTAAGTTGGTAGAGAAATCGTGGCAGACATTCAAGGCTATTTCATAAATCTCAACAAAGGTATATTTCATGATATAGAAAGACTATACACGAAGAATGCATCACCTATGGCTAACTAAGGAAGTTAAGGCTGGTATCAAAGTGAAAAAATAGGTGTACAATGCTGTGAGGATTAGGAATAAGCCAGAAGATTGGGAAAATTTCAGAAACCAGCAAAGGATATCTAAAAACGTAAAACAATTCTGATAACTAGATAAAAGGTTCTGCTACCACCCTTCCACTTGCTTTGCAGGGGCAAATAGCAGGGGTTGCAGATTGAATTAGCTTCATTACGGCTGCCATGAGTACAGGTCTCCCTGATAGTATCAACAGTTGTACTTTAATGGAATAGAAGCCATTACAATACATAAAAGCACTTGGTTCACCTGTGTGGTGACCTGTGTGTATTTCAATTGACTTGGGCTTGGAAAATGCCTGCGGCCATATTCTCCGTTCCCGAGACTAGTGTTGACGCCGGGGCAGGATTGGTGGAGTTCTCTGACAACAAAACTGGCGCTGCACCTGGACCAATTCACCGACCACTGGCACCACATGGAACAAGATTGATTCCAATGGAAAATGGTGTCAGATTCGCCAGGGTCGCGATTGGCACTCGAGAAGCTGACAAACTGCAGCTGCATATTAGCACTTTACTCCCCACACACACTCATCCCAGCCAACACAATGATACTGGTTGCGCTGGAGCGCCCCCATCCTGTTGATGGGTTGGTTGAGGCCAGGGGAGGTACCATACGACAAGTGGTGCTACATTCACAGTGGGCAGTCAGCAGCGTGCTATGCCAGGCACCTCCTGTCCACGCGCACCAACTTCCCGGTGAGTCTGTGGAAGATTTCTGGCGTGCCCTGCTCGCCCTGGTGAGAGACTGTGATTGCCAGGTCTTTTCGGCCGCCGAACAGTAGGCATAGGGTCGGCCTACATCTGCCAGCGCCTCTTAGAAGGCGCTATGCTTGACCTCGCGGCGACCAAGAAACCAGCGCTCTCGCTCACAGTCGCTTCACGCAATGTACAGGTGTATGCCCCGAACCGCACGGCCCACCCCTCCTGGGCATCGTGGACCCCGCCAGCAGCCACACCATCGTGGACCACATCAGCGACCATCCCCAGCCAACCCCATGCCTGCGCCGCACGGCAGCCAACCAACCCCGGGGAACCCAAGTGCTACTTCTGCGGACAGACAAAACACCCCCGGCAGCACTGACCGGCGGGGAGCGCACTCTTCAAGGCCTGCAGCAAGAAAGGACATTTAGCTGCAGTGTGCCAGGCCCGCTCAATCGCCGCTATTGTCCCTGCACCCACCACCAGTGGGTGCCGCCATCTTCCTCGCCTCAGACCACGTGTGGCCCATGGGCGCCGCCATCTTGTTCCCCTCACAACACGTGCGGCCCATGGGTGCCGCCATCTTGCTTGCCTCACAACCCATGGTTGGAACCATTTTGCCTGCCCCAGGACACGTGCGGCCCGAGGGCGGCGCCATCTTGCCTGCCTCAGGACACATGCGGCCCATGGGCGCCACCATCTTCCCCGCCTTCGGACCCCTGCCCGTCAGGCACCTCATCGGGCCGCTCATCGCCTGCAACCGCCGCCAACCAGCCGCATCTCGCCTCCGTCACGATCGACCAGTCCCGACCGCACAACCTCGCGACCGTGTCGACAAAGGTGAAGGTCGACGGGCATGAGATATCCTGCCTTCTGGACTCCTGGAGCACTGAGAGCTTCATCCACCCTGATACGGTAAGGCGCTGCTCCCTCCCGGTACACCCCATGAACCAAAGAATCTCCCTGGCCTCCGGATCCCACTCCGTGGCGGTCCGGGGGTACTGCATCGCCACCCTCAGCATCCAGGGCTTAGACTTCAGCGGGTTCCGGCTCTACGTCCTCCCCAACCTCTGCGCTGCCTTGCTACTCGGCCTGGACTTCCAGTGCAACCTCCAGAGCCTAACCCTGAAATTTGGCGTGCCCCGACCACCCCTTACTATACGCGGCCTCATGACCCTTAAGGTCGAACCGCCTTCTCTGTTTGCAAGCCTCACCCCGGATTGCAAACCCGAAGCCACCAGGAGCAAACAGTACAGTGCCCAGGACAGGTCCTTCATCAGGTCCGAGGTCCAGCGGCTGCTGCGGGAAGTTATCATCGAGGCCAGCATCAGCCCCTGGAGAGCCCAAGTGGTAGTGGTGAAAACGGGGAAGAAAAACAGGATGGTCGTTGACTACAGTCAGACCATCAATCGGTACACGCAGCTCGACGTGTACCCCCTCCCACGCATATCTGATATGGTCAATCAGATTGCACAGTACCGGGTCTTCTCTACAGTGGACCTGAAATCTGCCCACCACCAGCTTCCTATTCGCAATGCGGACCGCCTGTACACCGCGTTTGTAGCAGACGGCGCCTTTACCATTTCCTTAGTGTCCCCTTCGGCCTCATGAACTGGGTCTCGGTCTTCCAACGGGAGCTAGACCGAATGGGTGACCGGTACGGACTGCGGGCCACTTTCCCGTACCTGGATAACGTCACCATCTGCGGCCACGACCAGCAGGACCACGACACTAACCTTGCCAAATTTCTCCACACCGCCAAACTCCTCAACCTAACCTACAACAAGGAGAAGTGTGTGTTCAGCACAAACTGATTAGCCATCCTCAGCTATGTGGTTCAGAACGGAGATCGAGGGCCCGACCCCGATCGCATGCGCCCCCTCATGGATCTCCCCCTTCCCCACTGCCCCAAGGCCCTCAAACTATGCCTGGGGTTCTTTTCGTACTAGGCCCAGTGGGTCCCTAACTCTGCGGACAAGGCCCGCCCACTCATCTGCCCCACCGGTTTCCCACTGATGGCCGAGGCTCACCAGGCCTTCAACCGCATCAAGGCCGACATTGCCAAGGCCGCGATGCACGCGGGCGACGAGACCCTCCCCTTCCAAGTCGAGAGCGATGCATCAGACATCGCTCTGGCCGCCACCCTCAACCAGGCATGCAGGCCCGTGGCATTCTTTTCCCGCACCCTCCATGCCTCCGAAATTCGGCAATCCTCCTTCGAAAAGGAGGCCCAAGCTATCGTTGAAGCTGTGCAGCACTGGAGGCATTACCTGGCCGGCAGGAGATTCACTCTCCCCACAGACCAACAGTCGGTTGCCTTCATGTTTAACACACCGAGGGGTAAGATCAAAAATGATAAGATCTTGCGGTGGAGGATCGAGCTCTCCACCTTTAATTACGAGATTTTGTATCGCCCCGGTAAGCTCAATGAGCCCCCGATGCCCTGCCCCGAGGTACATGTGCCAGCGCAGAAGTGGACCGACCCCGGACCCTGCATGACGATCTCCGTCACCCAGCGGTCACCCGCTTTTATCACTTCATTAATCTGTCCTACTCCATCGAGGAAGTCAGTGCTGTCACCAGAGACTGCCAGGTCTGCGTGGAGTGCAAACCGCACTTCTACCGGCCAGACCGTGCGCGCCTGGTGAAGGCCTCCTGCCCCTTTGAACGCCTCAGCGTGGACTTCAAAGGGCACCTTCCCTCCACCGACCGCAACACGTATTTTCTCAATGTGGTCGATGAATATTCCAGATTCCACTTCGCCATCCCATGCCACGATATGACGTCTGGCACCGTCATCAAAGCCCTCAACACCATCTTCGCTTGTTCGGTTTCCCCGCCTAGGTCCACAGCGACCGGGGATCCTCATTCATGAGCGAAGAGCTGCGCAAGTACCTGCTCAACGGGGGCATTGCCTCGAGCAGGACGACCAGCTACAACCCCCGGGGAAACGGGCAGGTTGAGCGGGAGAATGGGACGGTCTGGAAGGCCGTCCAGCTGGCCCTACGGTCCAGAAATCTCTCGGCCTCCCGCTGGCAGTAGGTCCTCCCCAACGCACTTCACTCCATTCGGTCGCTCCTGTGCACGGCGACTAACGAAACCTTCCATGAATGTCTCTTTGCCTTCCCCAGGAAGTCCACCGATTAGCCATCCTCAGCTATGTGGTTCAGAACGGAGTTCTAGGGCCCGACCCCAATCGCATGCGCCCCCTCATGGATCTCCCCCTTCCCCACTGCCCCAAGGCCCTCAAACGATGCCTGGGGTTCTTTTCGTACTACGCCCAGTGGGTCCCTAACTATACGGACAGGGCCTGCCCACTCATCCACTCCACCGGTTTCCCACTGACGGCCGAGGCT
The DNA here is from genome assembly GCF_047496885.1 of Scyliorhinus torazame. Lineage (NCBI taxonomy): Eukaryota > Metazoa > Chordata > Chondrichthyes > Carcharhiniformes > Scyliorhinidae > Scyliorhinus > Scyliorhinus torazame. Next base: position 209,820,432 of record NC_092710.1, read on the forward strand.
CACCAGGCTTTCAACCGTATCAAGGCCGACATCACCAAGGCCACGATGCACGCGGTCGACGAGACGCTCCCCTTCCAAGTTGAGAGCGATACATCAGACGTCGCTCTGGCCGCCACCCTCAACCAGGCAGGCAGGGCCGTGGCATTCTTTTCCCGCACCCTCCATGCCTCCGAAACTCGGCAATCCTCCTTCGAAAAGGAGGGTTTCGCTCCCAACGTGGCTGGCAGCTCCAGGACCCGTTCTCCTCCGCACGCACGTGGTGCTCCACAAGGCGGACCCGTTGGTTGAGAGGGTACAGCTACTCCACGCAAACCCGCAGTACGCCTACGTAGCGTACCCCCACGGCCGACAAGACACAGATCCCTCAGGGACCTGGCACCAGCTGGGTCCCCACACGCCCCCCCCCTCGGCCCCGGAGCCACCCTGCATCCCCCCAGCGCACCCCACCACAGCCCCCACTCCAGGACAATCCGTCGTCCCCTTAGTCCCACCCAGGGATGAAGAGGATGTCGACATGCTCCCGGAGTCACCGACGACCAAGCCGACGCCTGACTCGCCACCAGCACTGCAGCGCTCTCAACGATGGATCAAGGCGCCCGACCTTCTAAAGTTGTAAACTTCTCTGAAATTTTAATGACAACCTGTGTGTAAACAGTTTTCCACCCCCCCCCCCCCCCCCCCCCCCCGCTGGACTCATTTTTAAGAGGGGGTGAATGTGGCCGTCACCACTGTTGTATTATATTGTTTTTACTGCACTGCATACAAGGGTATTACGGTAAGGCCTCTGTACTACAGGTACGGGGGGTAGAACCCTGCCTGCTGGCTCCGCCCAGTAGGCGGAGTATAAATGTGTGTGCTCTCCGAACTGCAGCCATTTCGGCAGCAGCTGTAGGAGGCCACTCATCTCTGTGTAATAAAGCCTCGATTACTCTCTACTCTCGTCTCGTCATGCATCACTGGCCATCCCTATTACTCCCTTCGGCGCTGACAGAAATCCCCGGCCACCAGCTCAATGGTCAGCACATATTGATGATGTTGGACACTTTCTGTACCTCCCGCTCTCTCCCTCAGCAGCCACGGCACCTGTTTCACAATTCTTGAAATTCTTGCCATCGGGAATTCCCCCGGGGAGGCGCAGAATTGCGGAGACCCCAGAGAATACCGTGTCAGGCCCGCTAATGATATGCCAACAGCATTTACTGTACATGCCACTGTCAAGACACAGGAGAATTTGCCGTGAACCTGGCACCCGCCACAGTTTTGGGTCAAACTCGATTGACCGCGCAATCGTGTTTCGCGATTCTGGCATCAGCCAACTGAGAATTCCGCCCTGTTATCTGTGCAAACTCCCACCTGTTCTCCTGTTTCTATCGAGACTGTGATTGAATTGTTCATTTTAGAGAACACAGTATCAGCCACTTGTTCAAATGAAAGTATGATTTGTGGACTAATTGATTCTGTTGATATATTTGCTACAGTTTGAACAAACTAAGGCAAAAAAGTGGAGGATTATTGGGGCTGGATTTTAAGGGGGTAGCCACTCCCCCAATCCCAATGTAGCAGTCAGAAACGAGCCTGCTTCCACTTGGCCTGCTCTTCTGGAGTCAGGGAAGGAAAGTCCCAACTCCAACAGATTGACCAGAGGCTCTCTGGTCCCAGCAGTATGAAAGGGTTCAGTGGCCATTGCTGAGGCTGCAGCCAGTCTTGAAGAAGGTATGTAAGATGGAGCTCAGACTGTGAACTAAGTCGGCGGTAACTCTGTGGGAGGGTAAAGGACACTGGGGTGGGGAAATGCAGGGCTGGGAATAAATGGGATGGGTAGTTCTGATGAGCACAGGGGGCACCCTCGCCTTTGACTGGCAACCAGCCTGATCAGTGCAACATCCGGATTGCACGGTTGGCGTGGGCCTCTCATATCAGATGTAAAATTGCGACGTAACAAGAGCTCTCAAGTGCTCAATAAATGGCCTTGGTTGGCCCACCAGCATGCAGGCCTCCTGACACCTTGCTCACCATTGGTGAGGTTAGAGCAGGGGCGGGTGGGTTGGCACCAGAATGGTGTTCATGGCATGGTTCCTAATTTTACAACCCCTGATCTGACATCATAGGACTCGAGAACCGACCCCTCAATACCTACACTGCAACTGGGAATTCCATACCAGGAAGTTCTGTAAAAGTCAACTGGGGGAAGCATCGTCTCTTATGTACCATCTCTCTGTAAAGTTGAGATTTGTAACTCTGCAAGCTCTCCTCTGTGGACGCCCAGCATTTGAAATCCCACATGATTCTTCCACCTGTTACTGTTGCTCTCTCCTTCTATGCAGAACGGAACAGCAAATATGCCAATTTCCCTCCAAAAAATAAAGCTGCTGGTATTCCATTAAACTTTGTGGACGCTGTCTAGCTACAACCAGCAGTAAAGAAGTGATTTTTTTTTGAGCTGACGATGAAGGTAATTGTGAAAAATGTTGACAGAAATCTACATAAGGGTAACACCTCTCACACTGCAGTGCTCACTATTTGTCGACAGGTTGTGGAAGCGGCAGTGCTGATTGGCACGAAAATAGCTGTCAGGTCCTGAAAAACGACAAAGGATTCTCATTTAAATATGTTTATTTGGGCATTGCCAGTTTTGAGATGGAGAACTGGCCATTTGAGGCTTACATCAAAGTTAATATCGACTGACTTCCGATGGCAAGTCACCAAAAATGGGGCAGTCACAAGAGTAAAATCATTCCCTGAACATATTGTGCTGCATACCCAGCCCTGGACTTGCATAGATACATGCTGGGCTAAGTGTTGCTAATGTGCTATGTGAAGACCAAAGGGCCTGCTTTCCAGATGTCAGTAATTTTCACGTTGGCTTAGTGTGAGAGAGAAAATTGTGTCCTTGAAATTACAGTTGCTTAACCTACCTTAATGCGACATTGCACTTTTTAACCTGGGGTTTATTTCAGTGATGAGCACACCACAACTGAATTAAAACATCAAACTAGGGGGCGATTTACCAGCCGCATCCCTCCGGATTCCCGAAGGTTGTTACAGGGACCAGGTGGGGTGGCACTAGGAGGGGGAGGGGGGTCTCCCAGTCAATCAGATGCCCCAGATGGTCGGCCTCTGGGCAGGGTGGCACCCTGGCACTGGTGGTGCCACCCAGGCACCCTGGCAGTGTCATCTGCCCAGTCCTGCCCAGATCGGACTCTGATTTTCTTTAGTTGGATCTCACCCCTTGTCTATTATTGTGGGAAAGGCTAAATTAACTTAGCTTACGCAACTGTGTAATTTCTCTATATTTTGCATTCCTTGCACCTAATTGATCACTAGCTGCTGAAATATGACCACTTGCATTTATATAGAATATTTAACATTTTAAAAATGTACCTAGGTGTTTAGTAAGGACAACATCAATTACAGCATTTTTGACACTGAGCAAAAAAGATACCAGGTCATGTGACCAGAGTTGGTCAGTTTTGAGGGGCATCTTAAAAAAAAAGAGAAAGAGAGATGGAGAGGCCGTGAGGGAGCGCAAAAGCTTACATGGCTGCAGTAGGTACAGATTTAGGGAGCGGGAAAACATGGATTAGGATTTTAAAATTGAGGCGCTGTTGAATTGGAAACTAATGTAGGACACCAAGCACAGGGAAATGAGGTGAATGGGACTTGGAGCAAATTAAGATGCAGGCAGCAGAGTTTTGGATGAGCATATATTTATAGAAGGTGGAACATACAAAGCCAGGAAAGCATTGGAATTATTGTCAAGTCCAAGGTCATATATGATGGCTGCACCAGCAAATGAGCTGAGCGGGGGGTCGAAATTGGGTGTTGTTAAGGAGGTAGAAGTAAGAAGTTTTCATGATTAAGTGAATGTGATTGTAAGGTCAGTTTGGAGTCAAGATGAGGCAGCAGTGCTAACCACTGCACCACAGTGCCACCTGATTTGTGCCTTATGCGTGGTGGACAGGTTTTGGGGAGCCCTGAAATAAATTACTCTCCACAGAAATCCCAGTTTCTCACCTGCTCTTGTGGCCACAGTATTTATATGGCTAGCCCAGCTCAGTTTTTGATCACTGATAACTCCCAGCATGTTGAGAGTGAAGGATTCAGCAATGTGAATGTCACGGGACGAAGGTTAGATTCTCTCTTGTTGGAGATAATGATCGCCTGGCACTTGTGTGATGCGAATGTTACTTGCCACTTGTCAGCCTAAATCTGGACATTGTCTAGGTCCCATTAGTGGCTAGCACTCCCGGCTATGGTTCTGAGACTGAAGAGCCACTGGCATTTCACTTGGATAACAGCTCCTAGAGGTGGAATTTGACTAAGAGCTCCGACAACCAGCCGTTTAGCGGATGGCCATTGAATTGCATCAAGGCTTTTGAAAATGGCTGCAATAGGGTTTCCCTGGCTTTCCAGCTGTATCTGCCAAATCCACCCATTAACTTTGTTTTTCTCTCCAAAGAGCCTGCAGACATATCAGAATATTTACAAAACTTTGTTTTTAATTCAAATTTCCAACATCTGCCGTACTGTGCTCTGTATTAATTACAAATTAGTCTGTATAATCTACCCTTTATCTAGGCTTTCAATTAGTGGCTAGCACTCCCGGCTATGGTTCTGAGACTGAAGAGCCACTGGCATTTCACTTGGATAACAGCTCCTAGAGGTGGAATTTGACTAAGAGCTCCGACAACCAGCCGTTTAGCGGATGGCCATTGAATTGCATCAAGGCTTTTGAAAATGGCTGCAATAGGGTTTCCCTGGCTTTCCAGCTGTATCTGCCAAATTCACCCATTAACTTTGTTTTTCTCTCCAAAGAGCCTGCAGACATATCAGAATATTTACAAAACTTTGTTTTTAATTCAAATTTCCAACATCTGCCGTACTGTGCTCTGTATTAATTACAAATTAGTCTGTATAATCTACCCTTTATCTAGGCTTTCAATATAAATACCCTATATAATTGATGATCATGTTAGTTAAATAAAATCAAAAAACTGCAGATGCTGGAAATCAGATAAAAACAGGGAATGTTGTAAAAACTCAGCAGGTCTGACAGCATCTGTGGAGAGAGAAACAGAGTTAACATTCCCAGTTCAATGTGACTCTTCTTCAGAGCTGGAGAGGTAGTGGGATGTTTTTATTTGGTTTAAAAAAGGGTGTTAGGACGGGGTGGAACAAAAGGGAAGGTCGCAGATCGGTTAGAGGATGGGGGAAGATTAAAGAACAAGGATTCCATGGAACAAAAGGCAAAGGGAATGGTAATGGTTGCAGTGAAGAAGCAAAGCATAGATCCAGAGTAGGTGTTGACAGCCAAATAAATGTTAGCTCAGTCTGAAGTTTTAAAAAAGATACACACTGGCACTTGGCAAAAGAAGAGTCAATGTGACGGACAAGAGTTTACAATCTGACTTTGCTGAACTCAATGTTGAGTCCAGAAGGCTGGAAATTGCCTCATGATAAGATGACATGCTGTTCCTCTATGATGATATGCATAAGCAATCATGCTTATAGCGATAGACAAGACCTCCAACCAGTAGGTGACAGTAGAGAACAACCACGTGACACTGTTTTGCTTGCTTCATTTGCCTAAGTAGAAACAATACCGAGCAGCGTGGGGGTGGGTTACCTCGGGGAGTCTGGGGGCAGTCCTCATAGTGGATAGGCACAATTTGCAGTAGCTCTTAGGTTATTTATAATAGTTAGTAGTTTTTGATAAACTTGATAATATTCTTCTGGTTATCTAGCCCACATAATTGATGAACAATAAAACTTTAACTAGTAACGAACCATACATTCTATAGTGCACTTATTCCTACCAGTCAAGCACCAGAGCACAACACCTCTAGCTTCACCAGAAATTTGGAGCAGGCCAAGGACAGAAATACGAAGAGAGCAAGATAGCGAATTGAAATGACAAGCAGCCGAAGGTTATCACGCTATCATGTTAATTACCTGTTTTAAGTCGAGAGTGATGGTCACATGATGGTATACCATTCCATTTTGAATGCTGGGGCTTTGCCACCATCTGTTCGTGCCATCAATTGCATTTGTTATTGAATGTCGTTCTGTAAAGGAAATTGGGATGAAACTCAAAAATTGTATAAAATATGAGTTTAAAAAAGGTTTATTTTATATATGGCCTTGTAAAGCTTATTAAAACGGCATGAACAGGTGCAGAAATTAATCAAAGGTTAACGAAATTCTGGAATATGTATTGACATATACGGTCCACCCCCCAACCGCCCCCCCCTAATGTTCAATACCATCCAATCCCCGAAAGAGTACCGTGAATGACACCCATGAATTGTAGACACCACCCCCTCCCCCACTCCCCCTCCCAGATTCCTCCCCTCCACTTCCTCTTGTAAATTCCTCCCCCCCAACCTCGGTTCCTTCCCCTAACTTTTCACCTCGGCTAGGCTCACTGAAACCTGTTCTACCAGGCTCCGATGGCCGCAGCCCCTCCTCCCACCTCACTCCTGTTCACTGGCCAGCTTAAACCGGCCAGCGTGGAGGCCCCCGCCCGGGTCTCCCTCCCCCTTGCCCAATCCAGGAAAACAAAGAAATCCCCTTTAGCACACAACCCCCGCATACACACCCAAGCCCCAAAGATCCATCATTGCAAATGATAGTCCCATCTCTTCCCTTGTCCAAATATATACAGCGTCGACTCATTTAGTACATACACCAACACGCAGTGAAAAAATAAAGTTACATGAGGCTACTTCGGTACATGACCATTTCTCAATTCTGCCACAGTCCTTCTGCCTTCGCGAACTCATCCGCTGCTTCCACTGTCCCAAAATAAAAGTCCTTGGATTTGTAGGTCACCCTCAACTTAGCTGGATATACTATGCCGCACTGCACCTTGCTGATATACAGTGCCTTCTTCACCCGGCTAAAAGAAGCCCGCCTCCTTTCCAGCTCCACCGTAAAGTACTGGTATTTGCGTATACCAGCCCCAGCCCACTGCACCACCCGATTCTGTTTTACCCAGCACAGGACTTTCTCCTTCACGCTATACCTACGGAAACATAGAGTTACTACTCTTGGGGGCTCACTCGCCTTTGGTATAGGCCTCCATGACCGATGAGCCCGATCCAGTTCATATCGGAAGGGATCATACCCCTTCCCCAACAGCTTCGCCAACATTGTGGCAAAATACTCCGTCGGCCTCGGGCCTTCCACCCCTTCGGGCAGACCCACAATCTTCAGATTCTGTCGCCTAGATCTGTTTTCCAGGTCTTCCATTTTGGCTCGCAGACCCTTGTTGGTCTCTATCACCCTCCGCAATTCCTTCCCCATCGAAGTGAGTTGATCACTGTGTTGCGACAATGCCTCTTCCACTTCCTTCGGTGTCTCACCTTGCTCCCGCACCTCCGCCGCTGCGCTTGATACCGCTGCCCTCACCGGGGCAATCGCCTCCTCCACCAGCACTTTCAATACAGCCCCCATCTCCTTCGTCATCGCTTCCATGTGTTTTATAAACTGTTTTTCAAGTTCCACAGCCATTACCTTGGTCATTTCTTCTGCTGTGAGTGATGTGGCCTCCCCTGGTGCTCCAGCCTCCGCTTTCCTTACAGTTCCTGCGCTGACTTTTTCACTCACTCAAAAGCATTAACCCCTTTTTTCACGGCCGTTTTTCTCCCAAACTTGGGACATTTCTCCTTCCTGTGCCTTCTTCCAACCTTTTCAGCCTCCGTTGCCCCCGGGACCAGGCGTTAAAACTCTGAAATTTCTATTCTCGAGCAGGAGCCCTCCAGTGTGTGGCTGCTTCCCACCCGCCGTCACCGGAAGTCCCTACAATGTAGAAGATTAGCAGTGATTTAATCAAAAGCTGTCATGACATTAACCACAACAGATAAGGTTGATCTGGAGAAACTATTTCCATGGGTCGAGGAGTCTTGGGTGAGTGGGCATCGTCTAATAAATTAGATGAGGAAGTACTTCAACACCCAAAATGATAACTTAAATTTGGAACTCTCTTCTACAAATAGCATTTGATACTGCTTCAATTGTTGATTTTGAATCTGAGAGTGACAGACATTTGTGAACTAAATGTATTATAACAATAGTAATCATTTTATTAGTGTCACAAGTAGACTTACATTTACACGGCAATAAAGTTACTGCAAAATAAGTGATACCAGACAAAGGCTGATTTATGGAGCCAGGTGGCAGATCAGCAATGACCTCACTGAATGGCAGAAGAGGCTCATGAGGCTGAATGGCCGACCCCTGTTCCTATGTTACAAACATATAGATGATGAAGAAAAATAATCCTTGACGGAGAGGATCCGGAGGAACCCTAGAAGTGATATATTGTGAGATTGGCAGGAGAAGCCATTACTAGAGATGTTCTGGTTACAATTAGATAAGTAGGGTTGAAACCAAGCAAGGGCAGTGTCACGGAGCTGAACAATGGAGGGCAGGTGTTTACGGAGGATTCTGAGATCGCAGAGAGGGAAAGATTAAGGCCTAATGTATCATGTCCACACTCACAGGGAATTTTTCATGGGGCCATTTTACATGTTGGACTATGGAAACCTGAAAAGGAAGCTTTTACAATGGAACCTAGTAAGTCAATAAAATGGCTTTTTGTCATTGTAAAATTGGATTTGCATTATCGCAGACGGGGATACGGTTAGAAATGGTATCACCATGTCTAAAGTTGGATAAATTGATAACATCATTTAAATGTGCTGGTTACCACCAGGAGTACGTTCAAGAAGTGACTGAAAAAGAATCTGTTTGCTGACACCTTTCTTTGGAAGTTTCCGACAACAGACAAGACGACAGTGCAGCCAGAAGCTCTTTAAAACAGAGAGTAAAAAATGGAAACTCAAATGCTTGTATTACAATGAGGGAACACATGCTACTGTGATCCAAAATACCATAATCAACATTAAAACCATCAGATATAATTGAATGCAACATCTCTGAATCATTTGCAGATCCAGTTTTGTTATATGGGTCAATTTTAGATTTTGAACCTCTATAATAGTTGCAAAATAATAGTTCATTAAAATATCCAAACTAAGTCATTAAAGTTCAGCGGTCTCTTGAAGAAGAAAAAAAGCTAACATCCGACTCTTCAGCCAAATCTCCATGTGAAAGTTAAAGAGCAAGCATAGTCTCCCTCCCTTCCAAATAATTACAGAAGACAACATAAGTACATTCAACAGGAAAAATTCCAGACAGTAATAATTTAAAAATAAACAATTCCTTGACGTCTGTCTCCATGAAGAATCTGTCACATACCCTTCGGATTTCTACTTTTCAAGTCGCAGACTCTGCACTGTGGGTTCCTAAATGGTCGTCCAGGAACATGTTCTACCAGTTTACAATACATTTCAGGCCCATCTTGACCACAGGTGGCATTGGTACTGATTTCAGCCATGGTGGCAAGATTTAACACAGCTGGAAACAACCCTGAAAAGAACAAAATCAATTGCGTTAAAAGGCAGCTTCTCAGGACTGACTTTTCATTCACTACAACTGAAGGGGAAATTTCAAAGATAAGCAATACTCTCTTCATAACGTTACACATTTTGTTACAATATTGCTTCTGTTTCAAAGGATTAGATACAATATGCAGGAAATTGTTCAGCATATTTAGATATTATCTTTTATACTTTTAAGGTGTATGATATTGAACCGTTATTTTTTATATACTTGCTTTGCACACAAATATATATTTGGGGAATTTTCTGGACCCGACCCATGGCATTCGTCAAGGGAGGGATGGAAAGTTTGACGGTCCGTTGACCTCAGGTGGGAGTTTTCGGACTTAGGGCTGACACGACGGGAAAATCTCACCCATTATTTCCATTTCGTCTTGATGACAGTTGTATTATATGATTGGCAAGCTATGTTTTGTAATTGGGTAGGGTGCTCTTTCCAAGAGCCGGTGCAGACTCGATGGGCTGAATGGCCTCCTTCTGCACTGTAAATTCTATGATAATCTATGCCAATATTGCTTTCTGAAATATTCCATAGGGGTGGATTTTTCAAGAGGAATGATTACCTGCCACCCACCCACCCGACCAAAATGTTCGTCTGCACTGCACCAGCCAGAAATCTGGCTGCCCCACAGTGATAAAACGCTGGGGAAGAAGGGGGTAGTGTCGGCGGTTTACGGAGCTATTTTGAAAGAGGAGAAGGCACTACTGGAAGGGATCAAAGCAAAGTGGGAGGAAGAGCTGGGAGAGGATATCGAGGACGGGTTCTGGTGTGAGGTGCTCCGGAGAGTGAACACCTCCATCTCGTGCATGAGGTTGGGGCTGATACAGCTGAAGGTGGTAAATAGAGCGCACCTCACGAGGGCGAGGATAAGCCGATTCTTTGAAGGAGTAGAAGATGTGTGTGAACGTTGCGGGGGGCGTCCCGCTAATCACGTTCATATGTTTTGGTCCTGTCCAAATCTAGAGGATTACTGGAAGGAGGTTTTTAGGGTTATTTCTAAAGTGGCGCACGTGAAACTGGACCCGGGCCCCTGGGATGCCGTATTTGGGATGTCGGACCAGCCAGGGTTGGAAACGGGCGCGGAGGCAGATGTTCTAGCCTTCGCCTCGTTGATCGCCCGAAGGTGAATCCTGATAGGTTGGAGAGCAACCTCTCCACTCTGTGCCCTGGCGTGGTGGGGGGACCTGATGGAATTCTTGACTCTTGAGAAGGTTAAGTTTGAATTGAGGGGAAGGATGGAGGAGTTCTACAATTCATGGGCATTATTCATTATGCACTTTCAAGAACTGGATAACATCGAACATTAGTTGGGGCGGGTGGGTGGGGGGGTTGGGGGGAGGGGAGCGGTGTGTGTTAATGGTGACTATGGGTGATTCCTGATTCCTTTGTGTCATTTGTTTATGTGAACATGCGGGCTAATGTTTGGGGTTTGGTGGGAGGATGGAATTGTTGTTATTGATATGGGGATTGACATATTTGTTACTGATTATTATTTATTGTTGATAGGTGTACATTTGTGAGAAAATGTGAAAAAGGAGAATAAAAATATATTTTTAAAATAAAATGCTGGGGACAGCCTTAATAGAGTCAAAGTTGGTCTTCTGCCACCATCTCGCAGGAAGTCCCATCCTGGAGAGCTGCTGGCCAATCTGATTGGCTGGTAGTTCTGTAGTTCCAGTACCACCAGAATCGAGTGATGGTCACTGCTGGGTGCAGTAGAAGCATCTGGCTTAATGTGGGACTGAGTACAGTAGCACCTACACAATGATAGAAGAAGGCACATGACCTAAACCCAGGGTCAGTGTGTTGGCAAGAGACATGGTAAGACCAAGGATGGAGATAGCTCCATGCCTGCAGCCTTTACTGTACAGTTGTACATAGTTACATGTGGTTAATGAAGACTTGCTGTTAATATAAAGAAGACTACGAAGCCATCTTTAAAATAAACATCCTGCAGCCAACACCACCCCAACAACAGGCAGTCAACGAAGATGAGGAAATGATGGAAATCAAATTTCTGGTAAGTCAAGGATTTTTGCTGGACATGCTTGGCACACTCATGCAAGAGGGCCAGGGAGCATGCAACTGGACGCATGGGGAAAGGATAAAGGGGGGGATATAATTTTGGAGGTGGAGGGTGAGTGTCCCCAATGAGCACTGGAAACCCCCAAAGGAGGCATTCCACCCGTTCTGCTTGCATGGTGAAAGCTGCCAGGGTGCTCGGCTTGTCTTCACCTTCCTCCACCGCGACAGTATTATAGCAGAGGTGGAATGAGGCATTTAAGTGACCATGAATAGGCCCAAGGGCAGATAGACTGCCTGCATTTAGCGTAACATGCCTGGGCAGGAAGGCAGCCCTCCCCTCCCCGCCTTCAAATATGCTGGCAGGGCTTCATAAAATTGACCCCATAGAATATGTAAAAACATCACCGCTTATATTGTTTAAAAATTATTCTCACTAAATTACACGGATATTTAAAGAAAATAGAAATAAAATAGATTATTGGATTTATTTTTTGTTTGCAACCTAATGAAAATAAATGCTCTGCATTTTGAGAGATCTCTAGTTCACGCTTTGAAGGGGGGGGGGGAAAGAACAAGTGACTTGTTTTTTGCATTGAGAGCCAAGTCCAAACTGGCAGCACTGAATGAGAATTGGGATATAATGTAATGTTGGTACGATGGCTGTTTTGTGCTCGTGCCAGGAATAATGGCATCACCTCAAATATAGCAGATGTTGTTTCTATTGGTGTAGCAAGTCGGAAATTTTGGCCAATATGTTTTTAACAGTTTTGGAATCCATTGCCAGCTGCATGTACTGTGCCTCAGAAATTCGAAACATGATTAGCCGGAGCTCGCAGCACTAACAGAAATAATCGCTGTGCTTTCAGTAAAGGCCAACAATTAAGAAATAGCGCGTTAGTAAATTTACTTGGAAAATTAACCGTTGCTGACCGCGGCAACTTTGATCAGGATTTTAAAACAACTTGGGGATTACAGATCAGCGAGGATGTAATTTACTTGTTACCCATCAGTAGGGGGGGATGTACTTTATCAGATTTTCCTGAAAAAAATTAACATTCATATTCTGTCCACTTTATTCAAAACAGAAGCACACTTGGAAGAAAGAACTTGCATTTATTTAGCATTTCACATTTCCAGATTGTTCCAAAATATTTCACAAACAATGAACTCAGCTTGGTGTATAATCATGGTGATAAAATAGGCAAAGACAACAGCTAACCGACACACAGCAAGATCCCATAACCAGCAAGATAAATAACAAGTTATCTTGACATGGACCTGGACACCCTCCTCGATGGGGTTGAAAAACAAAGGGCCACCCTATGCCCAAGACGTGGGCATCGCCAGCCATCCACTCTTGGACAATATTTTGGAGGATAAATGCAAGGACTCAGCTCCTGGAATTCTTCAAACAGTGGACTTTTAGGTTTGTGCGTGGCTGATTCAGTCAAGTATGTGGGCACTTTAAATTGTTTTGTGCTGCAGATGCGCTCACTTAGAGGGTCCAACCTGTGCAGTCTCTGGCATAAACCTTTGGGTAGCTGGAGGGCCGTGCGCCCATAAACCTAAAGGGAACATTATTCCTTTGGGATCTTTTACATGCAGTTAACAGGTGGACAGGACCTCCGTTTAACATTGCCTCCAATTCAGTATTCCCACATTAGTACATCGGAAAGCCAGCCAAGATTATGTTCTCAAGCTCCTGGAGTGCAGTTTGAACCCATGACCTTCCATTGCTACTCGATGGACTCAACCAAGCAGACAAATTTGAAAATAAACCCAACGCCCTCAAAAATAAATGATCTATTTATTGCAGAATTATCCAAAGGAATTAATAAAACATTGTGCAAAATATCTTGTTAATTTGTTATGCTGAAAATAAATGTTAACAGTTTCTTCCCAGAATACATTTATGTATTCATTGAAATCTGAGGGTAAATTTAAAATGTAGCAACATAACAAAGATGTTATTTTTCCAGATAGTAACACTGATTGAGTTCTTTCTTCTTCTTTCAAATGCATTTCAATTTCCACAAGATATATTTCAAATTTTAAGTCTAACCAGAATACACAAAACAGTTGGAAACCAAGATGGGACCCAGACCCCATAGTGACACAGTGGTTAGCACTGCTGCCTCACAGCGTCAGGGACCCAGGTTCAATCCCAGTCTTGGGTGATTATCCATATGGAGCTTGCACATTCTCCCAGTGTCTGCGTGGGTTTCCTCCGTGTGCTTCGATTTCCTCCCATAGTCAAAAGATGTGCTAGTTAGGTGGATTGGCCATGCTAAAATTGCTCCTTGGTGTCTAAATGTGCAGGCTTAGTGGGGTGTAAAGGGGATAGAGCGGGGGAGTGGGGCTAGGTGAGGTGCTCTTTCAGAGGGTTGGTGTAGAGGGTTGGTGCTGTGGAAAATTAACATTCTGAACTAATGCAAAAGAATCGAAGGCACAATAATTCCTGTAATTGCGAGAAACCTTGATGGAGTCCTTGTGAAATAAAATGAAAATGAAATGAAAATCACTTATTGTCACAAGTAGGCTTCAAATGAAGTTACTGTGAAAAGCCCCTAGTCACCACATTCCGGCGCCTGTTCGGGGAGGCTGGTACGGGAATTGAACCCGCGCTGCTGGCCTTGTTCTGCATCACAAACCAGCTGGTACAGATGCCTGGCAATGGTCTGGTGAGGATACTTCGCTGACTCTCCAAGCTTTGCATCTCAGCACTTACACAGAGAATCACACCAAGGAAAACTACAATGTGATTTTCTTCCAAATTCAGCAACAAATCCGGAAAGAATTGCATTTTGCATTTGTAAAAAGGGTTTTGGCCATTGGTCAGGTTCTGCAAGGCGTTGGGCTTCACGTGCACGCGTCATCCATGGCCCAGGAGAGGGCTGCCCTCTCACAGGCAGCCACACGCCAGAGCCAACATGACATTGCCGCCGCTCTCCGGGCCCTGGCTGAGTCTCACCATGCCATGGCCCAGCGTCAGCAGGCCATGGCACTGTCCCAGCAGTCAGTCGCGGAGAGCATCGACCACCTGGCGCACGTGATGGATGGCCTAGTGCACTCACAGGTTAAGGTAGCACAGTCCCTGGCAGAAATGTGGCACTCCCTGGGCTCCGTCTCTGCGAACATTTGGACCGTGGTCGATGTCCATCATCTTAATAATGCAGCTGTACAAAATGTAGCTGGCTTTAAGCCGAGCAAAGTGTTTGAAAAATGGACGGAATCTTCTCTTCCCACCATACGTTCCATGGGGGAGAAAGTCGAAGTGACTCCTGCCAAGGGTGATGACTGCCATGTGTGAGAGGTCCCCCACACACTATTAGCTTGTGTTCACTGCCCTCGAATCACAATTTGAATCCTTGTTAGGAAGGTCCATTCCCCCAAGCTGATGGAGGTTTGCAGTCACGGCTTGGCTGCCAATCACCTGTATGCCCTTTGTAGGTCTGCCCCTCTCTCCCGTTCCTCCTTCTTCCCTAATTCTGCTTGGAGCAACTGGCCAATGGCTCAGAGTGAATGGCAGCTCTACACCATGTTGGGATCTCTTCATGAAAACCAGGCCAGATCTGCTTCGTACGGCCTTCAGCAAATAGTGGAGAATAGTAGATGAGACGTCTCTCTCACAGTCTCCACATGTTCATTAGGCTTTCCTTTTGGTTGTCCAGTTGCGATGTCCTTGAACGTTACCCACCTGAGAATATCCTGCCTCATCTCAATGTTTTGTACTTTTTTTAAATGTATTTTATTCCAAACATATTCAAAAATACTAAACCACCATGGGCGCGATTCTCTGATGTTACGACAGAGTCCCCGCGCCGTCGTGAACGCCGTCGAGTTTCACGACGGAGCGAAACGGCTCCGATCGTGATCGATTCAGGCCCCGAAAATGGGCTAGGAGCGGGGCCGCGAGGAACTCAGGGGGGCTTGGCGCGAAAGCAGTGTCGTAAGCGCGCGATGCCCGAATGACGCCGCGCGCCACCGTAAATGGCACGATCCGCGCATGGAAGGACCCAGGAGGAGGAGAAGGAGGAGTGATGGCTGAGCCCCGATGAGCCACACCGAGGTTCCGGGACACGGACCTGGACACCCTCCTCGATGAGGTTGAGAAACAAAGGGCCACCCTCTGCCCAAGACGTGGGCATCGCCAGCCGTCTAGCATGGTGAGACGCGGCTGGCGTGACGTTGGCACCGCTGTGAGTGCTGTGGGGCACACACCCCGGTCCGGGGAGCAGTGCAGGAAGAAGCTCCACAACCTCACTAGGGCTGCCAGGGTAAGTACCACGAGGGGGCTTCTGGGTCACAATCAACCCCCCCGCCCCCCCCGCCATGTCCCTCATTAACACCCCCGCCCCCCCCCCACCCGGGCATGAGGGGCGGGAAGTGGGGGGGGGGCCTCAGGGTACACAATGTTGTACTCGACCCACATGAGCACCGCGACCCCCTGGAGAGATGCCATGGCGTGGCTCCAACTGTCCCCCCACCCAGCATTAATGTAGCCTATATCTGCACGCCCTGATGATACCTGCCTAATTGTGATGCTTTATCCATCCCCCCCACAGGACAAGACAGCTCACAACCACCGTGAGCGTATGAGAACCAGAGGGTGTTCGCCTTTGCTGCACCCCCTAAACGTTCACGAGCAGAGGACCCTGGACCTCGCTGGGAATCCGCCACCCGGGAGGTCGTGCCATGTGAGCTCGGAGGCGCAGAAGCAAGTGGGACAACCCTGCATGTCCTCCCCCCCGCCCCTCAAGGACGTCATCGCCCACCTCACAATCTGGCCACTGCACCCCCGATCCCCTCCCCCCTCACACTCTGGCCACTGCACCCCCGATCCCCTCCCCCCTCACACTCTGGCCACTGCACCCCTGAACCTCTCCCCCCTCACACACTGCCCCCCCCCCCACCACCACCATACACCCGGCCCAGCGTGTCTAACGAACCCCATATCGTTGTGTTCCCCAGGGCCAGCCGCCGAACGTCCAGGGTCGTCTCGGCCAAGACACAGCCGACCATCTGCAATCTCAACCGCACCCAGGGACGCACGCCAGAGGGTGACAGGAGGTCGGGCAGGAGGGCCAACCTCCCAGTCTGGGACGCTGGACGGGGACGCACAGAGGACGGACAGAGACAATACTGAGGGGCACAGGACGGACAGTGACGCAAGTGAAGGCCGTGCATTGCCCGAAGGTAGGGCCATGAGCCACGACAGTGACGGGGACAGGACGGGGACAGTGGACGGTGACGCACAGAGGATGGCCACACAGTCCACGGATTCACTTGGAGGGCGACATGACATGGGCCGCATGCACCTTGAGCCGGGCCATGAGGGGGACCAGGACACACCAGACTGATTTACAGACGATGACCTCGAGCTAGCGGCACTGCTGTCTCCCACACCATCCACCATCGCAGAGACACTCACCTCGGTTGGGCAGATAAGTGATGAGGTTCCCGGATCACGGTCTGGTGCGCACCACACAGCCGAGCCGGTACAGCAGGTGGTGTTTGGAGCAGCCGAGGGGCTGGACGGTCGGTGGGCAGCCCAGGCCCAGCAAACAGCTGCCGCCCAGACAGCTCCCGGGTTCCTGGATGTACTTGACCCACCCGGACACCCGATGCATGTGGACACTCAGGGACTGAATAACGGGATGACGGCCGGCTTCCAGCACCTGCAGACGCAGTTGGAGAAGTCCATCCGTGTCCAGGAGCAGGGAGTGGTGCCGCTCATCGCAGCCACCCAGGCCGACACCGCACGGGTGGCGTCCGCGGTGGAGGCAATGGGTGAAAGGGTTTCAGCCATGGGTCAGGTTCTGCAAGGCGTTGGGCTTCACGTGCACGCGTCATCCATGGCCCAGGAGCGGGCTGCCCTCTCACAGGCAGCCACACGCCAGAGCCAACATGACATTGCCGCCGCTCTCCGGGCCCTGGCCGAGTCTCACCATGCCATGGCCCAGCGTCAGCAGGCCATGGCACAGTCCCAGCAGTCAGTCGCGGAGAGCATCGACCGCCTGGCGCACGTGAAGGATGGCCTAGCGCACTCACAGGTTAAGGTAGCACAGTCCCTGGCAAGAATGTGGCACTCCCTGGGCTCCGTCTCTGCGAACATTTGGACCATGGTCGATCCCGCTGCAGGCCTCCAGGACTGGCAGCGCCAGGTGTCGGTGGTGCGATGGGGCATGTCTCTGAGCGCACCTCCGTCCCACAGTGAGGCCCGGGGCCACCGGGCTCCCCGAGGGAGGAGGAGGTTCTGGGGCCCGTCCTGGTACCTCCAGCAAGGGGCGTCCCTGAACACACGGCCTCTTCCCGTTCCGTCCCTGGCGCATCTGGTGGGCAGCGGGCAGGGCAGGGTGGCACCACGCCATCCAGCACGCCCGGCGAGCAGCCCGGCCCATCGAAGCCGGGCCGCCCCAGGAAACGCGTGCAGACGGGGAGCCATGTTGCAGGGCGTGATTCTCAGCAGTCCGCCTCCACTCGTGCTGTACCATCTGGGGAGACACTTAGACGTGGTGGGAGGGCCCGTAAGGCAAAGAAGTTACAAACATAGTAAGTTGGCACTGGTGCAGGGCACAGTTTAGTTGTAGGGGGTCAGGCATCTGTATGTGAATTTCACAAATAAACTCACTGTTGCATTTAACTTGTAAGACTCTGTGATACGTCCGGTGCCAGGGGGCTCGTGAGGGTGACCGAGTGGCGCTGGCGTTAACGGGTGGTTCAGCGTCGGTGCCGGATGTGCTGTCCCTTTTCCCCCCGCCTTCCAAAATCGGACACCGTAGTCCTTGGCACTCCGACGCCAGCTACCCTACACGGGCACATGATGAAGTGTCCATGACGAATGCTGTGACCACCGGGGTGGATGGTTCAGCTATAGCCATGAGTCGGACCTTGGCTGGCGAATCTGAGCTCACAGCTCATCGCAGAGCGGGCTGTCATCATTCAACATGGCACTGATCACACCCGCTTACCCAATCATGAATGTAGTGCAATCCCGTAGCGCCGCAATGGTAAGGTGATGTGGCATTGGTGCCGTGTACCCGGTGCGGGGGGGGGGGGGGGGTTGCTGTGGAGTGCCCGTGTGCACAACTGGCGGTGCAAGTGGCAGTGTTCAGCGAATCCCTCTTCCACGGTGCGTGAACCGTGCGGCCACTAACGCGTCACGTGCCCGCTGTCCTCGACGGTGCCGTCGTGCAGCCTCTTGGACATAACCAGCACCCGGGCTGTGTCTGTGTCCTGTGCCCCTCCCCCCACTCTGATGCATGCCATCCTCCTCCTCCTCCCCTTCTTTTGCGTTGGCTCCGGTGCCATCGGGTTCACCCTCCGATTCGCCACCAGGGCATCTCCCATCTGCATGGCAATGTTGTGCAGCGTACAGCAGACCACAACTATACGACCGACCCTGTCGGGCCGGTACTGCAGGGCCCCTCCGGAGCGGTCCAGGCATCTGAATCGAATCTTCAGCAGGCCGAAGCACTGCTCCACCACACCACTGGTTGCTGCATGGGCCTCGTTGTATAGGCTCTCTGCGTTGGTCTGAGGCCTCCGTATTGGCGTCATCAGCCATGACCTCAATGGATAGCCCCTGTCGCCCAGCAACCAGCCCCTCAGCCGGGGGGGGGGGCGTCCCTCGAACATTGCGGGGATGAACGACTGTGCCAGAATGTAGGCGTCATGCACACTCCCGGAGTACCTTGCGCACATGTGCATGATCCTCATGTGGGGGTCGCAGACCACCTGAATGTTCATGGAGAATGCGCCCTTCCTGTTCATGAACACTTCCCTATTGTCTGCAGGTGGGC
Source organism: Scyliorhinus torazame (assembly GCF_047496885.1). NCBI lineage: Eukaryota > Metazoa > Chordata > Chondrichthyes > Carcharhiniformes > Scyliorhinidae > Scyliorhinus > Scyliorhinus torazame. The sequence goes on from NC_092710.1 coordinate 209,839,724, forward strand.
GCATGGGGACGTGCACACCATCGATGACACCCTGGACCATCGGTATCCCGGCCCCCTTGGCGAATCCACGTGCCCGTGCTTCCTGCTGTGCTTGGTCCTCGGGGAATTGAATGTACCTGTCCGCGATGGCGTACAAGGCGGCGGTCACGGCCCTGATGCATCTGTGAACCAATGCCTGTGAGATCCCAGATAGGTCCCTGCTCGGCGCCTGGAAGGAACCGGTAGCGTAAAAGCTTAGGGCCACCGTCGCCTTGACGGAGACTGGTATAGCGTGTCCTCCTCCCGTTCCACGTGGTGCGAGGTGCGTCACGAGGTGGCATATATGTGCGACCGTCTCCCTGCTGAACCGTAGTCTCCTCCTGCATGTGATGTCCGGTAGGGCCTCGAACGACATTCGGTCACGGTACACCCTTGCTGGCTGCCTGTGGCGCCCTGGCACCATCATCAGTGGCTCCTCCTCCACTCCCCCATGCACTTCGATATCAGTGCCCGCTTCCTGTGCATTCCTCGCCATCGGGGGGTCAATGTTCCCCTCGGCATCCCCCTGGACATTCCGGCCCTGAACGCCTGCGGCCTGCGCGGCGACGACGGGCCACTCCGCGGCCATCCCCTCTGCAGCAGCAGCCGCTGCATCTGCATCCACTGTGGGCCATCGCAGCCTACTCTGCCAGATGGCAAACTCCAGGGGTGCGGCTCCAACCACGGCAGTGAACATCGCTGTCTGGTTGGCATACATGGTGACCTGCAGGAGGGTGGCGGGGGGCAGAGAAACGACATGTTACACCAAGGTTCTTCCACACCTCGCCAGACGGGTTGCATGGGATACCTGTGTGCCCCGGTGGCCTGGTCGCGCTGCAGATACGCAGCCAGCCTAACACCTGGTCACTGTCTGCGACCAACAGTCAGTTCACACCATCATCCTCACCAGTGTGCCAGTCGCCTGTGCCCATCAGCCACACGACAACCTGCGGCCGTGTCCTCGTCACCGTCCTGCCATGGCAGGGCGGCTGACATGTGGCATCCGCGGATGGCCGACCCCCTCCACTCCCTCCCTCCACCCTCCCACCTGCACTCCCTCCCTCCCACCTCCACTCCCTCCCTCACCCCCTCCCACCACTGCCTCCCTCACCCCCCCTTCCACCTCCACTCCCTCCCTCCCTCCTCCACTCCCTCCCTCCCTCCTCCACTCCCTCCCTCCCCCTCCCACCTCCACTCCTTCCCTCACCCCCCTCCCACCTCCACTCCCTCCCTCCCCCCTCCACTCCTTCCCTCACCCCCCTCCCACCTCCACTCCCTCCCTCCCCCCTCCACTCCTTCCCTCATCCCCCTCCCACCTCCACTCCCTCCCTCACTTCCCTCCCATCTCCACTCCCTCCCTCACCCCCTCCCACAACCACTCCCTCCCTCAACCCCCTCCCACCTCCACTCCCTCCCTCACCCCCTCCCACCTCCACTCCCTCCCCGCCCATCTCCACTCCCTCCCCACCCCCTCCCACCTCCACTCCCTCCCTCACCCCCTCCCATAACCACTCCCTCCCTCAACCCCCTCCCACCTCCACTCCCTCCCTCACCCCCTCCCACAACCACTCCCTCCCTCAACCTCCTCCCACCTCCACTCCCTCCCCCCCACCTCCACTCCATCCCCCCCCCCCCCCCCCCCAACCCCCGTTGGCCGAAGCGTTCTCGGGGAAGCTGACCCGATCTGCAGGAGCTCCGGAACAGTCCGCTCACCTCCTCACTGCTCAGCGTCAGCCAGTATGACTGGCTGACGACTTTATTTACCAGGTGTGAACGGCGACGGCGTGAACTGGGGTCACGCCGTCGGGACTTCGGCCCATCCGGGCCGGAGAATAGCGGGGGGAGCGGAGAATTGCCATTTTGGGTATCTCGGGCGATTCTCTGGCCTGCGCCGCGCAGAACCCGACGGGGCCAATCTCACCGCTTGGGTGAACCGCGGAAGGGGCGTCGCGTGGAAAACTGGCGCAGCAGGCGATTCTCCCAACCGGCGCGGCATCGGAGAATCGCGCCCAAATAATCTGGGGAACATTCTCCCCAACTCACAATCTTACAGCCTGTACAAGTTTTTCCCGTTTTTCACACCCTCCCCCCTCCTCTCCCCCCATGCAACGAACAATTCCTCAAACATGGTTGTGAGCAATCCCCACCGTGTCTCAAAGCCCTCCGCTGAATCCCTCAATTCAAACTTCATCTTCTCCAACCGGAGGACATCGTACAGGTCCCCTTGCCAAGCTGCCACTCTGGCGGTGTTGTCAACCGCCATTCCTGCAAAATTCTTCGCCGGGCAACCGGAGAGGCAGAGGCCACGGCATCAGCCTTCCTCCCTCTATCAGCTCCAGCATTTCCAGTACCCCAGAAATCACCATAGGGTCCGGCCCAACCTCTACCTCCACAATCTTTGCTAGCGTCCCGAACACTCCGGCCCAGTCTAACTTCACCCCCCCCCCCCCCCAAAAAAAAACATATGTGCTTGGTTTGCTGGTCCTCGGCCACACTTCTCACATTCGCCCGCCACCCCTGGAAGAACCCACTCATCCTCGCCCAAGTCATCTGTACCCTGTGAACCACCTTAAACTATATCAAACTCATCCTCGCACGCGAGGTCGAATTCACCCTACGCAGCCCGCAGTCTCACCCCACACTCCACAACCTACCTCGCCCCAACTCCTCCTCTCATTTCTCCTTGATCTTCACCACTTGTGTTCCCCCATACTTCCCCAGTCACCTGTATATGTCCCCAATCCTACCCTCCCCTTCCATTTCTGGAAGCAGCAATCGTTCCAAAAGGGCTATTTCAGCAGCCTGGGAAACCGTTTCCACGCCTTCTGTGCGGTCCCTCAGTTCTATATACCTAAATTCACTTCCCTTCAGAAACTCTACCTCCCACACAGCTCTTCCAGACTTGCGAACCTCTCCTCCAAATATAAATCCCTCACCCTCACCAACCGTAACTCTCTCCACCTCCTGTATATACCATCCATCTCCCCTGGTTTGAACCCCTGGTTCTCACATCGACATCCTAAAGTGTCTCCTCAGCTGGTTCCACACCCTCATGGACGGTACAAATGGCATCTCAATATACTTCCTCGATGCCAGCAGTAATGCTGCCATCACCACGGCCCTCAGGCTGGACCACCTACAGGATTCTTCCTACATCTTAAACCATTCTAACCCCTCTCCTTCCCACCACCACCTCACTTTCTCCACATGCGCTGCCCAATAGTAGTTCACTGCTTAGGTTCGGTAACACCAATCCCCCTTTCTGCCTCTGCCTCTATAGCTGACCCCCCTTTACCCTAGGTATCTTCCTGCCCATATAAACTCTGAGATCGCTGGGTCCAGCTTTTGGAAAAAGGCCTTGGGAATAAAAATCGGGAGTATCTGAAAGACGAATAGGAACCTTGACAGGACATTCATTTTCACACTTGGACCCTCACCGCCAATGTCGTATCCCACCCCCTAAAGTCCCCCTTTATCTCCTCCACCAACTTTGTTAAGTTCCATTTGTGCAATGTCTCCCACTCCCCCATCACCTGGATCACCAGATACCTAAATCTATCCCTGACTATGCTAAATGGCAACACTCCTAAATTAGTTCCCCGACCCGCCTCGTTCACCGGGAACACCTCACTTTTTCTCACGTTCAATTTATAATCCGAGAAAGCCCCGAACGTCTCTAATAAGCTCATAATTCTCCCCGTACTCTCCAGCAATGTTTTGTACTTAGACATCGAGGGCTTTGCCTTGGTCTGGAACTGGTTCTGTCTCAGGTTGAAGCATGTTTCATTTCAAACGGTCTCCATAATCGTTTGGCCTCTCCTGTCACACACCAGCCACCCTTTACCCTGGACCCACTCACTGTTAATCTGCACATGCCTTCTCTAACTGCTGAGCTCACCCCAGTCACCAGTCTTACGCCGACCCTTATCCTCCCAATTCCCGCAATCCTCGTCATCACGCTTCTCCTCCTGAATGCCCCCCCTCCACTCTCCCCGGACGAGAACGATACCTGTCACACCTGAAGGCTGACCAGTTTTCACCTGATTGCTTCCAATTTACTCCTCCTACAGAGACTGTTGTCTCATATCGCCAACACCCTAGTTCTCCCCTCAGGATTCCAACAATCTCTCCCAGTAAGAACTCTGCCACCAACCCCCCCCCGGATTCCTACCCGTGCCTTCCTTCCTACTCCTTCCCCTTTGTCATGATATGCAGGCACACACATAATGATATACAGACAAGCAGCTAATGGACACAGAGAACAGGACATGACCAATAAGCAGGCAGGACACGCAGGGGTGGGATCTGACTATAAATGACACGAGGCACTCACACTCCACCTCTTTCCACTGATGAACATCTAGAGAGTCAGTCGACGGTGTTTTTACAATCTCACACCTCCACCATGTGGCTAAGAGCTAGTCTGGTTCAGTCAGACAGAGTAACCACACTTAAGTTAGCAGAGAGTCAAACTCACAGAGAACTGTGCTAACTGTGCTATTAGTTCAATAAACCTGATTGAACTAACTTCAAGGTCTGGAGTATCTTTCTGATCTAAGCTGCATCCAGTTGCAGCCACTGTTAGACCAGTGTCCCGAACATGGCATGATACCAGGAGACTACTAATTTGAGGTGTGTGGTGGTATGTATTAGGGGTAGTATGGTACCTGTGAAGCCGAGAGGCTATTGGCTGGCAGGTCCTGGGTTCTGGTTGGATCTGCCGCCTGCTGGCTCCGCCCAGAAAGGCAGAGTATAAGAGCCCGAGTTCTCCCAGCAGCCGCATTCTGTAACTGAGCTGCTGGGGAACAAGTCTTGCTTAATAAATTGTAGCGCAACAATTACTCACTCAAGCCTCGATTGACTTCATCACTTCTCGACTTGAGTGAGTAATTGTTGCGCTACAAGGTGGCTTACCTCAGTCCGTTCCGGGACGACCAGCAAATGTGTCCCGGCACCATGGAGAAGATTCAGGCTCCTCACCAGCTCAGGACCTTGTGGTCCATCACAATCAAAATTTTATATCATGACAATTTTTAACATGATGGCCCGACATATCTCAACGAGGAGCATATAAGAGCAGCAGTAGTTCATTGAAACATACGTTGTTCTTCTCAGTATTGATAAATGATCTCAATTTTAATAATAATAATCTTTCTTATTGTCACATTAACTCTGCAACGAAGTTACTGTGAAAATCCCCAAGTCGCCACACTCCAGCACCTGTTCGGGTACACTGAGGGAGAATTTAGAATGTCCAATTCACCCAACAGCACCTCTTTCGAGACTTGTGGGAGGAAACCGGAGCGCCCGGAGGAAATCCATGCAGACACAGGGAGAACATACAAACTCCGCACAGACAGTGACCCAAGCTGGGAGTCTGGCGCTGTGAAGCAGTAGTGCTAACCACTGTGCTACCGCGCCGCCCAACGGGATGCAATATTGAAATGTGCTTATGATACAAAAATAGTACCATAGAATAGGATTGTTGAATGATTACAGCACAGAAAGAGATCATTCCACTTGTGACAATAAGTGATTATTATTATTATCCCTGGTTTAGCTCAGGTTTAGCTCAATGGGCTGGTTTCGCTCAGTGGGCTAGGCAGCTGGTTTGTGGGCTAAATCCTGGTTTAGCTCAGTGGACTAGACAGCTGGTTTGCAATGCAGAGAAGGCCAGCAGCGTGGGTTCAGTTCCCATACCTGCTGCAAATTCTGAATTCGCCCTCTGTGTACCTGAACAGGTGCCGGAATGCTTTTCACAGTAACTTCATTGCAGTGTTAATGTAAGCCTACTGGTGACAATAGAAAAGATTATTTATTTTGAATTTTTATTTTTTTCCCATTGTGCAAATGCGGGCTCTCTGCAAGAGCAATTTTGCTCGTCTTACATCTTCCCCCATAGCTCTGCATTTCTTTTCCTTCAGATGCTATTCTAATTGAAAGAAATGATTGAATCTACTTCCACCACCCCCTCAGGCAGTGCATTCCAGATTACAATGACTCACAGTGCAAAAAGTCTTTCCCTCACATCGCCTTTGATTATATGCCAATCGCTTTCAATCGCCACCTTCAGGTTCTCAATGTTTGCTCCAAAAGGAACAGTTACTCTCTATTTACTCTGTCCATGTCCCTCATGAATTTGAGCATCACCATTAAATCTCCTCTTAAACCTTCTTCTCCAAAGAGAAGGACATGAGCCTCTGCAATTTACCTACTATCCCTAACTGAGGTTCCTGATCCCTTGAACCATTCTTGTGAATCCTATCCTCACCCTCTCTAAAGGCTTCACATACTTCCTAAAAGCTGCTCTCAAGAGTAAGTAAGGAATGAATTACTCTTATGATTGTCTCTGCCATGACTGGAGAAATGACTGAGCTCTTTGCTGCATCTGCCCATAGCAATGTAACGGAGATTAAGCCTCGAGTGAAGGGAGGTTGCATTTTGGTGCAACAATATCAGTACAGCTGGTCATGTAGATAGTTATGTTGTTTTCTAAAAAAAAACTTCTGAGGCATCCTCCAGTACACTATATTTTGAATGATTAACACTAAATTAACATTTGTACCTTGCATTTTCAAGATAAATACTCAAAACATCAGAAGAATTTTGTTTTTAATGTCAGAGAAAAATACAATTCCTGTGAGCACCCATTCATGATTCAGACAATATGGTGTTTAGACAAGGCAGACTACACTTACATTTAATTTAGAAATGGCTTTTTCTGGTTTTCAGCTGATGCAAGTTATTTTCTTTGGAAGTGGTTAAAGAAAAATGAAGAATATTCTTTGATCAAAATCTGTTTTAAATTTTAGTAGCATGAAGTGTGGGAAGATCATGGCTAAAGAACATAAAGAAAATAAAATGTTGTGCCGGAAATCTTTCCCAGCTGTGTACTGAGGGCTCTGTTATTCAGCTCCGGATGTCAAAAAAAAATGGTTCAAATAACTTTAGAATTTTTCAAAATAACTTCAACTTTGGTATAAAAAAAACTTGACCAGGTAGAGTTCAGTTAAAAGAAATGGAAGGGAGTACAACATTACTGCTTTCAATTACAGTCGGGATTTTTTAAAATGATTGTAAGGAAATAACATACAGCTATTCCATAGACATTGGCTGTAGCCAAAGGGAACAGTTTACCCTGCAGTGCCAAGACTGCAGTTAACATTTGTTTTGAAATACCTTTAAACATTTTTTTTTAAAAGGAACTCCCACTTGTCCACTTCAATATATCCTTACACTCTACTTTCTGCAGCTTGAGGAAATTACTTATCAAAAACTATTGCCCAGTGCAAACAATCTACATCCTAGGTAAAAAATCCGGGGCAGAATTCTCCTTCCTGAGGCTAAGTGCTGGCACCAACGGAGAATCCGCAGGTGATGCCTGATGGGAGAATCGGCACGAACCCCTCACCGATTCTGGTAACGGTGAGGGGCTAGCACAGGCGCCACGTGAAACACCCGCGTAACATGGCAAACGGCCGGAGAATCGGCGGGTCCCGGGCCGCGCATACACAGGGCTGACGGGCTGCATCGGTCGCGCCGGAAAATGTGGCGCCGGCCGTGCTGGAACCCTAACCCGCCACCCTGACATCACAGCCCACCCCATAGCCACCTCCCATCAATACCCCCAGCCCTAGCAGCAACTCCTCGGCCAGCAGCATGGCTCCCAGACGAGTGTAGCGGCGCTGAACACTGTCCACACGTGGCCCATAGGGAGTGGATAGGGGGCGAAGCATCACAGGGGCCGGCTGATGATGCACCGACGGCCTTACGACTGCGCGCGGCCCTATGACTCGGATTTGGAGGTGGCGGAGCATCGCCAACCGCTGTCAAACCAGCACCTGCTCCGAATCTGGCGTCGGAAGCCATTCTCTGCCCGATCGCCGAACCTGATTTTGGCGCGGGCTACGGAGAATCCCGTCTCGGGCATTTAATTCATATTCCTTGAACTGCTGTTTCACTGTCACATATTGTTAACGGGCATAAGTCGTTGTCTTTTGCTCATAATAAAAGTGCAGTATTCCAGAATTGAAAAGATAAGCAAAATACCAATGAGGGTCTAGATGACACAGTGACATCTGACTCTTTATACTGCTGAAGTCATAAGAACATTTTATCCACTGAGGGAAATACTCTAAGTAATCTGAATACTCATACAATGTTGGTAATATTAATGGTCACTTCTCTTTGAAGGAGAGAGTCCTTATGAGCAATCATTGCATTAAAATATACTTAAAATATCATACAGCATATGATGACATTTGAAGTTGGCAAGACCTTTTACACCTACTTGTCCAAAGGTTCCCAACTCCACATTAGCCTTCCTCCAAGATTCATGAACTGTCAAACCTGACGTGTTTCACACAGGCGTCAGATAGGCACCTGCTTCACTGAAGACCTCAAACTCAGGGAAAATTGAGACAACCATTTAAAAGGCTGAAACTTGCTGTCACTTGATGTGAGTGTCAGCTCATAGCCAATCATTTTTCCCATGCTGATCAAAATGGTGCCCATCAGGAATTGGCTGGGAAATTTAAAGTTGCAGTTCCCCCATCCTCCATTTTTGACATGGACCTGCACTCCATTACCATTGGCATGGAATAATTCATACAGTGGCAAAACGAGAATAAAGAACAAAGAACAAAGAAAGGTACAGCACAGGAACAGGCCCTTCGGCCCTCCAAGCCCGTGGCGCCCATGCTGCCCGACTAAACTACAATCTTCTACACTTCCTGGGTCCGTATCCCTCGATTCCCATCCTAAATGTCACTATCGTCCCTGCTTCCACCACCTCCTCCAGGCACCCACTACCCTCTGTGTAAAGTGAGAAGTATCAGGATCTCCCTCCAGGTACCCCTTTCCCTCGAGGCACCAAGCCTGGGCCCTCGGGCACCCAAAGGAATCATCATAGAATTTACAGTGCAGAAGGAGGCCATTCGGCCCATCGAGTCTGCACCGGCTCTTGGAAAGAGCACTCTACCCAAGGCCAACACCGCCACCCTATCCCCATAACCCAGTAACCCCAACCAACACTAAGGGCAATTTTGGACACTAAGGGCAATTTAGCATGGCCAATCCACCTAACCTGCACATCTTTTGACTGTGGGGGGAAACCGGAGCACCCGGAGGAAACCCACGCAGACACGGGGAGGATGTGCAGACTCCGCACAGACAGTGACCCAAGCCGGAATCGAACCTGGGACCCTGGAGCTGTGAAGCAATTGTGCTATCCACAAGGAGCAGCAGCAGCAGCTTGACACCTCTGGGTCACATACTCTGGACTCTCAAGAGGTTATGCTCCATCCAAATCCCCTCGGCCTGTGACCCCTTCACCCTCGTCCTATGTCCCCACAAAGGGAGAAGCTGGTCCAATGGTGGAAAGCCAAAGTAAGCCAGGGCCCTACTGGCCTCAGTTCTCCAGAATATGGGTCGCTCAAGTCATCAAGGACAAGAGCAGAAAACTCCACAGGATGCCTCCACTCATGCTGCAGATGTTACGGCAGCACTTAGAAGTAGAAGTAAGCCAGGTAAAATCACAAAGTTTTGATCACAAATGGTTGCATGGGTGAACAGTATCACTGTATTATTCACTGTCACAAAATAATGTCTACTGTTGTCTTTCAGCATCATCATACAAGCTTTGCGAAGCCTTCCCCCAAACACTCCCACTCCTCCCCCACATCTCCATCACTCGCAATTCAGCTGCACACAGATGCACCACGGGTGATTCTGGAAGAACAACGTTTTATGACAGGGATTTTCACAGCCTTGTCTAAGCACTCCCCACGCACTTAAATCCTCCATCACACCCATCTGCCTGTGCTGAGCTTTTCCAGTGTTGCCTGCTGGGGTTCTCTTTCAGTTCTGCATCTGAGCTGACCAGAATCCCTGTGCACCCATCCCAAAGAAGGCTCCGATCACTTTCCCTTGAAATGAAACGAAATGAAATGAAATGAAAATCGCTTATTGTCACAAGTAGGCTTCAAATGAAGTTACTGTAAAAAGCCCCTAGTCGCCACATTCCGGCACCTGTACGGGAATTGAACCGTGCTGCTGGCCTGCCTTGGTCTGTTTTCAAAGCCAGCGATTTAGGCCTGTGCTAAACCAGCCCCCAATTAAGGGGCAATTTAGTGTGGCCAATCCACCTAACCTCCACATCTTTGGATTGTGAGGGGAAGACCCACGCAGGCACGGGCAGAATGTGCAGACAAATTAAGAAGGCCTTGCTTGGGTATTCCTATAATACAAGTGAAGCAAATGGCATAGGAAAGTTAGCAGCCAGCTGCCTGGTTGAGGGAATTCTGTTGCATTGTTCGCTGAGCAGATACAGTACACCTTCAATTTATTATGCAGGACTATCTAGTAGGGAGATTAGTAGTAAAGTTGGCCCCTTTTAAAATTCTTTCATGGGATGTGGTGTCACTGGCAAGGCCAGCACTTTTGCCCACCTCTAATTGCCCTGGAACTCAGTGGCTTGCTAAGCTATTTCCAAAGGCAGGTAAGAGTTAACCACATTGCTGTGGGTCTAGAGTCATGGGTAGGCCAGACCAGTTAAGGATGGTAGATTTCCTTTCCAAAGGGGCATCAGTGAACCAGTTGGGTTTTTACAACAATCAAGGTATTTAATGTCACCATAGTCCCAGATGACCATCGGCTTGTTTCCCCTTTGAGGGGGAGAGCTATTGGTGGTGGTTTAACCTGAGGATCACCATACCTCAGGTGAGGGGCAAGGTTAAGAAGGTGAGCCTTCATGAATAATCTCAGAAGTATGGGAATGGAACCCATGCCTTGTTCTGCATCACAAATCAGCTGTCTAGCCAATGAGCTCACAATCAATGCTCCCACCAACAATCAATGGCAATTGTCATGGTCACCATTACAGAGGCTAGCTTTCAATTCCAGATTGATTAATTTAGGGATTTGAGCTCATGTTTCCAGGGGGTTGGCCTGGACCTCTGGCTGACTCCTCCAGCAACATTAGCACTATCCCACCATTCCCCAGGGACTGGGATTACATACACGAGCATAATAAAATTCACAGCTCTTAAATTGGATTATTTATTTAATGTCAAAAAGCTGTTTAAATATCTTGTTAAATATAACAAGAGTAGTCAAGAGCAAAGAATTCAGTTTTGTCACAAGTCCATCTGAATAAGAAAGCATGTGTCGGGATCTTCCGCAGCTCCCCACCCCCATTCTCCTCGGCATGTTTTCAGGAAACATTGACAGCTCACCATTGGCTGCCAGCGAGATCCTTTGGTCCTGCGGAGGTCTGTGGCATTTAGTGTGGCTCGCCCCACTGCTGGAGAACCGGCCTCTGGTGGAACTGGAAGATCTGCCGACAAGAAGGGCTGGAAAGTCCTGCCATGTGATAGTTTTAACATGGTAAGATCATGTGGGGACCCAATATTCTGACCCTTGCATGTCTAAATCACAAAAGACAGGATTGTGACACCTATTATAATTTCCTCTACAAAGTACACCAACAAATTTAAAAAGCTGTAGTGGCCTTTATTACATATGAACCAGCCTTGCTCAGGTTACAATGAAAATCTAAATAGAAAAGATGTCTGTCCAATTGCTTTGTTTCCTGAAGTTTCAATGGTAATTGAGATCCATGCTGAGTAAATGGGAATGACAAACAGCAGCCATCTACAAACTCATTATGACAACAAAAGTGCCCAGCAGCTTCGAAGCTACCTACGTGATGCACACCTTGTCATGTTCTGTAGACTGGCCGAAGTGAATGATGAACTACAGAACATCTAGTTTAATTAATTTATTATGGAACAACTGCGTGATAAGATAACTAGGATGAATAAAGTAATAAATTACTAACACTAATCAACTATTGTAAAGTTACTGCAAAATACGTCCATCCTCCAGCACGACCTACTCCCAACTCCGGGGTCAAGAAGTGGTTTTACACTGCCACCTAGTGGTCGGAGGTCATGCATAACACTATGTACAAACTTTCTTTATGCTTATCATCCCACACCTCATGCTTCTGCTTTAAAATTATGCTCCAGCTGTGTATAATGTTTGCATTATTGTGAGAATAAAATCAGGTTCCAAATGAGAAGATATTTCAAATTAATTAAAACAAAATTGTGATAAATATTTTAAGCGGCAATTACGCTCAGTGCAAATCAAGTTTCTGCAATCTTCTGTGCTAGTTTTAGTTGTGCTAGAAGACAGCCCTGCCAAAAAAAGCTGTCCTGCCCTGGGATCAAATTATTCGCCACTGCAAGTTGCTACTGACTGCACCCATGTACAGAACTACATAGAAGCTTGTAAAAAATGTTTTTTTATAAATGTTTTTATTGGGTTTTTGAACAAAGTATATTTACCGTTATGTACACAGAATAAGAAATATATATATATATATATACACATATATAGAAGAGAAGGGCACACCCAAACATACCAAAAAAGTAATAATAAAAAATAAAATAGAATAACTGGTAGGGTATTGTGCATCAGCTCAGCAGCAGCAACTCTGTACAACTGGCAAAATTATTTACAACACTTAAGTAGGCGACTGTTTGTGGGGGGGAGGGAGGGGGTGGAGACTGGGGAGGTAAATATACATTTGGGTGCCGGAGAAACAATTACAGTGGGCAATAATCGAATGGGTTTGGTGTTGGTGTTGTCACTTGCTTCTCCCGGACGGATCTCGCTGCTGTTGTCGTCTCGCGCTCACCTCCGCTTCAGCCGTTCCTACCATCTTTCACCTGTATTCTCCTTTTTCTCTGTTCCTGGTGATGCCAAGTTTGTTATCGTATCCAGTGCCCTCCTTCCGGCTGTCATTTCACTGCCTTCCCCCCACCTCCCTGGTTCTCCTCTCTTGTTCCCTGTCCATTCCCTCTCCCCCCCCCCCCTCCCCTTCCTGTGGTTCACCTTTCTTTCCTCTTAGGTTTAGCTGTCCTCCCGGTCTCCCTCTCCCTCTCATGCTTTGGCTACTTTCCCCTGATTCCTGGCTACCTGGCTATTCTTCTGCTTGTTCGTTGGCCACAAACAGGTCTCGGAACAATTGGGTGAATGGCTCCCACGTTCTGTGGAAGCCGTCGTCTGACCCTCGGATGGCGAATTTGATTTTCTCCATTTGGAGGGATTCCGAGAGGTCGGGCAGCCAGTCTGTAGCTTTGGGTGGTGCTGCTGACCGCCAGCCGAACAGGATTCTACGCCGGGCGATCAGGGAGGCACAGGCAAGGGCATCCGCCCTCCTCCCCAGGAATAGATCTGGCTGGTCTGAAATCCCGAAGACCGCCACTTTCGGGCATGGCTCCACCCTCATCCCCAACACTTTGGACATTGCCTCGAAGAAGGCTGTCCAGAACCCCGCAAGTCTGGGGCGTGGTTGGCCGGACCTCCTTGGCACCGTTCACATCTATCCTCCACCTCCGGGAATAACCTACTCATACGGGTTCTTGTTAAGTGGGCTCTATGTACCACTTTTAGCTGCGCCAGGCTGAGCCTTGCGCACATGGAGGTGGAGTTGACCCTGTGCAGTGCTTCGCCCCAGGGTCCCCAACCTATTTCAATCCCCAGGTCCTCCTCCCATTTCTTTCTTGTTGCATCCAGTATGGTGTCGGCTCTCTCTACCAGTCGGTCATACACGTCGCTACAGTTTCCTTTATCTAGTATGCTTGCGTCCAGTGACTCTTCCAGTAATATCTGTCGTGGCGGTTGTGGGTACGTCCTTGTCTCCTTTCGTAGGAAGTTTTTGAGTTGTAGATACCTGATGAGACCATCAATTCACACGAGACGATTAGTAGAAGTGAACAGTGGTATTAATCAGCTAGATCTGTGCCTGCTTGCGTCTGCTCTGTACTGAGTGCCGCCTACAGGCTGCAGGTTTATGTACCACCCCTGAGAGGGCAGAGCCACAGGCGGAGCCCACAGGGGCATCAACATAATACAGTACAATACAGTGGTGAATTGCAGTAGCAATACGTTCACCACAATACCTTAGCTCGTTCCCCCTGGCTAGCTGGAATTTCTCTGTCAGTTCATCCAGTGTTGCGATCCTGCCGTCCGTGTATAGGTCCCTGACTGTCAGTGTCCCTCTGTCCTGCCCCCACCTTTTGAAGGTGGCATCAATCAGTGCTGGTGTGAGCCTATGGTTGTTGCAGATGGGAGCTTTGTCCAACATTTTGGTCAGGCCAAATTGCTGCCGTAGTTGGTTCCAGGATTGGTGGGTGGCTATCACCACTGGGCTGCTGGAGTGTTTTTTGGGTGGGGATGGGAGTGCTGCCGTGGCGAGGGCTCGGAGGGAGGTCCCCATGCAGGAGGCCTCTTCCACACCCACCCACTCAGCTTCTGGCTCCTTGATCCTTCGCCTTATTCGCTCGGCCGTCGCCGCCCAGTGGTAGAATTGTAGGTTTGGGAGGGCTAGCCCGCCCCTGGATTTTGTTTTTTGTAGGACCTTCTTTGGGATCCTAGCATTCTTCCCCCCCCATACGAACGCAATGATTAGTTTGTCCAGTGCTTTGAAAAAGGCCTTGAGGATGTAGATCGGAATGGATCTAAGTCGGAAGAGGTACCTGGGCCGTACGTTCATTTTGATTGTCTGGTGTCAGCACAAGGACACGCTAATGACTATGTTTTAAAAGCTGTCAAACTTTTTTTCCAAATAGACCTGCTGCTGTAATTAAGGAAACTATATATTTTTAAATATCATATACCTTTTTTAAAAATCAGGTTACTCATGAGTAATGGAATAGACAATGGGCGGGATTCTCCGTTGCCCGACGCCGATATCGTAATCGCCGACTGGGTGGATAATCGACTCCGACGCCAAAATCGGGGCCGCCGCAAGTGTCAGCCATGCTCCGCCCCCTTGGAAATGGCATCATCGCGTTGTGCGCTGCGCGCCGTGCCATTAGCCAGCCCGTCCGCGATGCTCCGCCCCGATGGGCTGAGTTCCCAATGCAACGGGACACGTGTGGTTTCAGCCATGTGGGAACCCGGCCTGATGGCTGTGTACTGTGTCCAGCATCGCCACACTCGGCCGGGATCTGTGCCGCTGGCTGGGGGGGTCTTCTGCAAGGGCTGGGGGGACTGGTGGAGGGTGGCCAGGGGATGGCCAGCGAGTGTGCTGTGGGGTTGTTGATGGCGGGTTGGGTCCGTGCATGCCCAGCGTCATGTTGTACAGTGCGGTTGCTGTAGGTCGTCAGCTGTGCGCATGCATGGCCAGGGACCTAGAGATTCTCCGGCCATTTTTGGCGTGGGAGCAAGGAGTTTCACCCGGCGCTGCTGCAAGCCCCTCACTCGCCTCGCAATCAGTGAGGGTTTCACGCAGATATTTTGGTAGGAAAAGTCCACACGGCTCCGTTGGCGCCAACACTTCGTCGTTGAAAGGGAGAATCCAGCCCAACATATATTTTTGATGAATAATCCATTTTCAGTGTATTAGGTTACTGTTCTTAAAAATAGCCAGAACTACTTTGAAAAGAAAACACTACTTTCTAAAATGCTCCTCAATAGTAGCATGTGGCAAATTTTAATTTCTGTGATATGAAAATTAGTTTGAGTATTTTCATAGAATTTCACAGAATTTACAGTGCGGAAGGAGGTTATTCAGCCCATCGAGTCTGCACCGGCCCTTACAAAGAGCACCCTACTCAAGCCCACGTCTCTACCCTATCCCCGTAACCCAGTAACCTCCACTTAACCTTTTTGGACACTAAGGGCAATTTATCATGGCCAATCCACCTAACCTGCACATCTTTGGGCTGTGGGAGGAAACCGGAGCACCCGGGGGAAACGCACGCACACACGGGGAGGATGTGCAGACTCCGCACAGACAGTGGCCCAAGCTGGGAATCGAACCTGGGACCCTGGAACTGTGAAGCAACTGAGCTAACCACTATGCTACCGTGCTGCCCATGTAGAAACTGAAGGAAAAGGAAAACCCATCTCATAGCTAGCACATTTTAGAAATGAAAACTGGAAATGCTGGGGAAACTCAGCAGGTGTGTAGAGAGAAACAGAGTTAACGTTTCGAGTCTGTACGACTCTTCTTCAGAGTTGAACATACTTGAAACATCGGGTGGGATTTACCGGCTGGTCACACCGGTGGGATATTCCGGTCCCACACCGGCGCACGGGTTTCCCAGCGACGAGGGGTGCATTTGACGAATGTGATATAAAATAGTTACTTTAATGATATTAGTTACTGTAATGTAGATATAGGCCGGTCTAATTCATGTTAGTTCACAGACAAAGGATTTCAGAGAGCATGGCAAAGGAGGGGGGGATGGGGTGTTTAGAGTATGAGGAGAAAAGGATGCTGGGTAATAAGAGGCCAGGGGAAGGGATGAGAAGTGAGCCAATTAGGATGCATGGCCAGGTCAGGAGGTGTATAGGATGACCTATGGGAATCGTGTATGTGAAACTTGATGCCATTTGAATGTGTTGGTAGAGATTTCTTTGTTCTACAGAATCACTCGATTCTGGAGACCCAGGAGGCAGCTTGCGTTCTGGGTTTGTGTGAAACGAGTCAGACTTGCAAGTCAAATAAAAATAACTAATGCTATGCCTACAAATCCATCTCGAGTTTTATTGAGGCCAGACTGACGGGTAAAGAATTTATTATTTCTAATTTCACCAGGAAATCCCGCTGGCGGGCCGCCTCCCCTGCCGAAAAGCACCTGGCAGGTTGGTCGGTAAATCCCGTTCAATAACTCTGTTTCTCTCTCCACAGATGCTATCAGACCTGGTGAGATTTTCCAGCGTTTTCTGTTTTTATTTCAGATTTCCAATATCTGCAGTAATTTGCTTTTAGCACACTTTAGAATTCAGTTAGTGCCCAGATTACCGATTACTCCCAAAGGAGAAACGTTTGGGCCCCGAATGTTACATGGGGGATGGATATGACCCCCAACCCCCAGTATAAAGGTTTGGGGAAAACCTTTAATGGGCACAGAGAACTCAAACAGGACCCCCTGACCCTGCCCCAGGAAGAATCCCAGCTGCAGCATGAGGAGGCCCTTAATTGGACATCAATTTGTCATTTAAGAGCCTCAATTGGCCTACATGCATGCAGTCCATCCAACTCTGCTGAGGGTAAAATACCAGCAGGCAGGGGCAGTGGCAGGTAGGCGACTGACACCAGGTGCTATACCATAGTATCCTATTTTATGCCTCCCGCACCTCCAGGTGCTGCAAAATCAGACCCTTGGTAAGTATATTTAACTGCCATATTGCTGGGATTTCATGCACAAACTGATCACCTGTTTGAGGGTTTTTTTTATACTAGGGTTGCACAGTGGTTATCACTGCTGCCTCACTGTGCCAGGGACCCGGGTTCGATTTCAGCCTTGGGTGACCGCCTGTGTGGAGTTTGCTCTTTCTCTTTGTGCTCTGGTTTCCTCCCACAGTCCAAAGATGTGCAGGTTAGTTGGATTGGCCGTGCCAAATTGGTCCTTAGTGTCCAAAGATGTGCAGGTTAGGTGGGGTTAAGGGGTTACAGGGATAGGGTGGAAGGAATAGGCTTAGGTCGGGTGCTCTTCCACAGGATCGGTGCAGACCTGACAGGGCGAATGGCCTCCTTCTGCACTGTAGGAATTCTATCCCAATTATGAGGATATTCCTCCTACTGCATACTATTGTCAAAATAATGATTCAGTTATTAGAGCTGAGATTACGCTCTTGCTGATCCCCTTGTGCATGGGATGTAAAGCTAAAACATTCTACCCTAAGGTCCAGCATCACTCCCCACTTGGGGAACCCCCAGAAAGATTAGAATTGTAGGTTCATTCAAAATGAAGCTGGCAGAAATATCTTGGCTTCACACATGAAATAATTTTTTTTAAACATTATACATTGCGGGTTCCCACCAGACTTGATAGATATAGAAGCCATGTTTATTAATTCAATTCCACAAGGCACGTTGCTAATGTGGTACTAATGCGGCCATAAAACACAGATTTATGAGAACAGCATCACATTTACAGATTGATGTGTGTAACGGAATTAGTCAATGGGATGAACTATAACTCTGGACAATAATCAAGGGGAAATTTCAACATGCGCTTAAATGTTGCTATTTATTTATGGGAAGTAAAGTAAATTTAAAAAAAATATATGACTGCACACACCCTCCAGCCTGCATTTGGACTTTATATTCAATCATGTTCCCACATCAAAGGGAGCTGTAATCTGCCTTAGCAACTGCCCATGAATGCAAAACCTCTACCGAATAGACCTTGCTCAATGAGCTTTGGCAGGCCAAGCCTGCCTGATTAGACCCTTGTGAATAAATTCATCCACTAAATTCATCAGTGTGTTTGGAATCATGACCAGAGGAGGCTAATTTCACGTATAACATCCTGAGTGGTATATTTTCCATGCTGAAAAATAATTAGGAGGGAAACAAATCAAATCTGCGACGCGGTATTAAATAACAGTTTTGCCAACTGCTGCTATATTCCATGCACCTCTTCCAGAGACAGGCATTACATACGTCAGTATAGACCCTTACAGCTGTAATGGAAAAAAAAACAGGAACAAATAACTTCCCAAATATTGCTTGTTGCACTATAGGAGATCTGAAGAAAGCTCTATTCAGAGGTTGAAGCCCCTGGAGAAAATACTGAGAGACCTTGAGCAGCTCGTGAGTTTAAAACATTTGTAACTTTGAAACTTTGTTCAAGAGGTATTCTGGAATGGTTTCCAATGGGTCCATTATTTTTTTGAAGCTGCAAACTATCCCCCCTCACCACAACACATGTTTTTTTCCCCTTCCTTTCTCCACTCCCCTCCTGAGGATGCAGACTCTCTTGGATACACTGAGTGGCGCTGGCAACTCTCTGATCTCACCCAAGTTACCGTTCTTCATTGGCGCACTGTGACTGCTGGGTGTCAGTAGATGACCGTCTCATGGAACATCACCAGTCAGCATAAATGTTCTCATATGGCTATCCAATCCGGAAATTACATGAGTATCGGAAACCTAACTGAGCTTCTTCCACAGCCCAAGGGCCTTGCAGCCAACTCCAGGTGCTGTTCCGACTGAGTTAGAAAATTCAGCAGAAATGACAGATCGAATCTGGGATTTTCCTGTTCTCTATTACTCTCCAAGCCACAGGGCAGTACAGTTATTCACAATGCCATCAGGGAAGTTATCAAAAACATCGGGAGCTCTGTTCAGCAGCAGATTTACTGTCAATTGAGTTAGTGTCTTCCAAGTTCTGTTGCTACTTTGCAAAAATGTGAGATATATGTGTCCATGTTACAAACATATGAGCACTGGCTGATAGGGAAAGACTCTCTGGTACATTCAGCCTGTCCACACTATAGACAAGAGTGGTCACTCGATGGCTTAATGACGCGACTACTTAAGACAGGCATTTTAAAAGTGGGGGTCACGACCCGCGGGTGGGTCGTGGGCGGGTGTCGGGAGGGTCGCGGAGCCAGCCATCGTGGTGTTCCCGATCGCGGGAATTCACATGCAACAGCCGCAGCAGCCAGCTTTTACCAATGCCAGCTGCGAGCAGCTTTGAAAATGGCAGCCAAGAGATGGAGTTGGGGAAGAGGCAGCGGGAGGGCGGTGAGGGAGTGGAAATGGAAGAGGGGATGATTTGAGGACGAGGGAGCCTCTCTCCTGCGGCGCTGGGGAGGAGTGGGAGGGGGGTTTGAGTGAAGCGGTATGGAGTGAACCCCACCCCCGGGCTCTCTTAGAGTTAGTGGGCGGGGCGGCGAGCGGGTGGTACAGTCCGTGGATCTCTCAAAATGGCGGCGGCAGTGCGAGTGGAGTTGGGAGCCAGCAGCGGGATGAAGGCTGAGGGGCCGGGTCCTGGACTCTTCCACAAGGTGCCCCCAGTTCGACGGCGGGGTCATTCTTGCCGCCGATATGCTGAGCTCTTACGGATCGATGGCGCGATTCCGCAACATCTCCAGGCTGATGAAGGTGAACAATAGCACGATACTAGGAGCATCGGGTGACTATGCAGATACCAGTACCTGAACCAGGCCATCGAGCAGATGATGATTGATGAACTACTGGGGGATGGGCACAGCTACAGTCCGAAAGCTATCCATTCCTGGCTGACCAGAGTCAAGTACAATTGGAGGAGTAAGATGAACCCTCTGTGGAACACCGTCATCATTGGTGGAATGAACAATGGCAAGAGTTTCCTAGGTTACATGGACAAGCTGGGAGTCGCCTACGAGTCTGCGAAGGTGGCAACGGGCTTCGGGGCCTACCTGGCGCAGCCCCAGAGAGAAGTTGCCGAAAGGCAGGCACAGATTTCGAAAGATGAGGCACGCCAGCTGATCGAGCGCTGCCTGAAGGTCCTGTATTACCGGGACACACGCTCCTACAACAGGTATCAGATAGCGACTGTGACAGCGGTTGGTGTGGCGATTACCGGACCTACGTCTACAGAAACCAACTGGGAAATAGTGCATCTGATCAGTGGGTTTGAATAGAAGAAGAGTGTGTATTTACAGAACGGCTGATCAATGGACAGGAGCAGAAACGTTCTCTCTGCGATCGCTAGTCTGCCAATGTATCCTGCTGATGTTTCATTGTGTTTCCTGTGATGGGTATGTCTATAATCGCTGGGGAAAATAAAATAATGTTTAAAAAAAAAAAAAAATGGCAGCCACGACCAGCTAACGAAATGCGGGTGCACTGTGCATACGTGTCCGCTCATCAGTGCGCATGTGGCCCAGGAGTGTTGGGACCTGATCCCGGGGTCAAAGTGCAATCGTGGCCGCTGACTGCGTGGTGATCACTGATGATGAACAAGGCTATGACTTTGATCTGTTTTGCATCCCTAAACATTACTGTAATGATCTGGAGAGAGTATATATTCCTTATGGTCTAATCATGGACAGAACTGAACATTTGGTAAGGGATATAATGAAAGCCATGGGAAATCATTACATCGTCGCCCTCTGTGTATTGTGTGCTGTCCTTTTAGACTACATTAAAGCACTGAATCGAAATAGTGACCAGTCAGTCCCAATGACGGTGGACTTCATCCGTTTGAAGTGTTACTGTAATAATCAGTCAATAGGGGAGCTACTCAGAGTTTATGAACTGAGGTACGAAATCCACGCACTCCTCCTGTGAACCTGATTGGAGTGAGACCATGAGGACGAAGCAGGCTCACCTCTCAAATTCGGCCGGCGTGGGTCCCGAAGGTTGGCAGGTTGGAAAAATGGGTCCCCGGAAACAAAGTTTGAAAAACACTGACTCAAGAGGTTCTGTGATAGAAAAGCAGAATTCTCCTCAGGGCACGGGCAGAATACAAACATGCATTAGCTGCTCAGCTAGTGAATAAACTATTGTTTGTTCAAAGTCCTGGGTCGCCAGTCTTTGGGAACCCTCATTTTTTAAGAAATATTTTATTGGGGGTATTTTCAAATATATACAGATCAGAAACGAGCGAACAACAGCAACAGTAAACCAAAACGATTAACACTATTCCCCCGTACAGCCCCTTCCACCTCCTCTTTTTACACCCAGGACCCCTCCCAAAATCCAAACGAAACAAAAACGTGCTACTGTCCCTTAAAGAAGTCAATTAATCGCCTCTGCCTTGTGGAGGACCCCTCCTCCGCCCGTCTTATGACGAACTTGATTTTTTTGAGGTGGAAGAACTCTGCCAAGTCTCTCACGCATTACCCCACTTTCAGCCGCTGAGTCCCGCCAGCACAGCAAGATCTGCCTCCGGGCTATCAGGGAGGCAAAGGCTACCACATCAGTCTTTCTCCCACCTGCACTCCTGGATCCTCCGACACCCCAAATATCACCATCCAAGGGCTCAATGCCACCGCCACTCCCAAAATCTTTGACATTACGTTTGCAAACTCTTTACAGAACCCCTCCAACCTCAGACATTCCCAAAACATATGGACATGGTTCATCGTACTCCCTGCACACCCCTGGAAAAAAACGGCTCATCCTAACCCCGTCACATGAGCCCTAAGCACCACCTTAAACTGTATGAGATTCAGTCTTGTACACAACGAGTTGATCCTCCGCAGAGCCTTATTCCACACCTCAGATTGCATCGCCCCTCCCAACGCCTCCTCCCACTTGCACCGGACCTCCTCCAGTGGGGCGTCCTCGCTCTTCATCAGCTCCCCTTATATATCTGACACCTTCACTCGCCTATCTCATCCTCGGAGAGCAGCTTGTCCTATAGCGCTGGAGGTAGCAGCTGCGGGAATGAACCCACCTCCTTCCTCAAGAAGTCCCTTACTTCCAGGTGCCAGAACCCATTCCCATTCGGCAGCAAGTACACCTCCTCAAGCTCCTCCAATTCCGTGAATGTACCCCCCACAAACCGGTCCCGAAAATACTCTATCCCCAACCGTCCCCTCCCCCTCGCATCCAGCCCCGCCGGAACGAACCTGTGGTTGCCACAGGGGCATGCCCTACATCCTACAGTGCGGCCGACATTGATTCCACATCCTCAATATTGATACCACCACAGGGCATGTGGAGTACCGTGGCCGGGTAGAATGGAAGGGGTGCCAACAATAGCACCCTCAGACTGGTCCCTGTACACAAAGCCTCCTCCATCCGTCCCCACACTGACCATTCCTCCACCGCCCACGTCCGTACCTTAGCTATGTTCGACATCCAATAATAATTCCACAGATTTGGCAGCCAGCACCCCCCCCCCCCCCCCCCGCTATCTCTTACCAAAAACACCCTCCTGGTCCGGGGAACGTTACCCGCCCACACGAACGCCAGTATCATCTTATTCACCCCACTAAAAAAAGACTTGGGCATGAAAATCGGGAGATTCTGAAACACAAACGACACTTTGTCGTCTTTACCGTCTGAACCCTTCCAGCCAACGGCAAAGGCAATACACCCCACCTCCTAAAGTCCTCCTTCATTCCCTCCACCAGCTTTTCCAGATTTAACTTGTGCAACTGGGCCCAGCTTTGTGCCACGTGTATTCCAAGATAACAAAAGCCCCTACCAACTGAAATGGCAACCTCCTTAAACTCCCCCACTGTCCCCGGGTGTTGATCTCACTTTTCCCCATATTGAGCTTATTTCTCAAAAAAAGACTGAACTCCCTCAAGATCCCCATAATCATGTTGAAACTTTTAACCGGGTTCACAATATATAACAAGATGTCATCAACCAATAAAGAGACACAAACCTCCAAGCCGTAAGTGTCGTTGCTAACAGTTTGATTGCTGGGGCAAAGAGTAAAGGGGATAGCGGGCACCCCTGTCTCGTCCCCCGATGCAACCCAAAATACTCCAAATTGACATTATTGGTCTGCACACTCGCCTTAGGAGCCCTATACAACAATCTCACCCAATCAACAAACTCTGCCCAAACCTGAACCGCCCCTGTACCTCGAATAAGTATGGCCACTCCACACGGTCAAACACCTTCTCCACGTTCATAGACACAACCACATCCCAGCCTGTCGAGGGCATCATCATCACATTCAATAGCCTCCGAACATTGCCCGATAGCTTCTGCCTTTCACGAACCCCATCTGGTCCTCCCCTATCACCCCTGCACACAATTCTGTATCCGCACCACCAGCAGCTTCGCCAGTAGCTTCAATTCCACATTTAACAACAATATCGGGCGTTACGACCCACTGCTCCGGGTCCTTATTGTTCTTTAAAACGAGCGCGATAGACGCCTGAGGCAGCTCACTTCTCCCACTAACTTATTGTACATCTCCACTAGCAGGGGCCCCAGCTCCGACCCAAACCTTTTATAAAAATGAGGGCAGCACGGTAGCATTGTGGATAGCACAATTGCTTCACAGCTCCAGGGTCCCAGGTTCGATTCCCGGCTTGGGTCACTGTCTGTGCGGAGTCTGCACATTCTCCCCGTGTGAGCGTGGGTTTCCTCCGAATGCTCCAGTTTCCTCCCACAGTCCAAAGATGTGCGGGTTAGGTGGATCGGCCATGCTAAATTGCCCATAGTGTCCAAACATTGCCCTTAGTGTTGGGTGGGGTTACTGGGTTATGGGGATTAGGTGGGGTTACTGGGTTATGGGGATAGGGTGGAGGTGTTGACCTTGGGTAGGGTGCTCTTTCCAAGAGCCGGTGCAGACTCGATGGGCTGAATGGCCTCCTTCTGCTCTGTAAATTCTATGATAATCTATGAAAACCACTGGGTATCCATCCGGGCCAAGGTATCCCCGACTGCATCACCCCACACAATCCATCACCTCCCCCAACACCTATACCCTCGCCTCATCTACCCGCACCTCATCCACCCTCAGGAACTCCAGCCCAACCAGAAACCATCTCATGCCCTCAACCGCAGCCGGGGGCTCCGAGCTGTCCAATTTCCAATAGAAAGCCTCAAACACCCATTTATCTCTGGCTTCGTTACCAGCTTGCACCCCCGCCCCTGTATCTCATCCGTCCAATCTCCCTCGCTGCCGCCTGCCTCCTCAGCTGATGCACGAGCCTCGTACACTGCCCCTCTGGCCTTGCGCAGTTGTCCCACCACCTCCTACTAGCCCAAATTCCATTTGGAGCTTCTGCCTCTCCTTCAGCAGCGCTTCTTCTGGTGCCACAGAGTAGCTGCGGTCCACCGGCAGAATGGCCTCCACCAGTTGCTGCCTCTCTGCCCGCTCCTCCCTCACCTTATACGCCCTAATTGAAATAAACTCCCCTCTAACCAATGTCTTCAACACTTCCCACAATGTAGCTGCAGAGAGCTCTCCCATCTTAATATGCTCCACGTAGTCCTGAATAGCCACTCCTATCTTCCCACAGACCTCCTTTTTGGCCAATAACTCCACATCCAAACTCCACTGCAGCCTCCGGGAGCTCGCCCCCGCCACCCGCAGGTCCACCCAGTGTGGCGCGTGGTCGGACACCATCATCCCCGAATACTCGGTCCCAACCACCCCGGCCAGCAGTGCCTTGTCTAGGACAAAAAAGTCAATCCGGGCGTACCCCTGTGGACATACAAAAGGAACGAAAATTCCTTTGCCCTCGGCCTCTCAAACCACTAATGGTCCACCACCCCCATTCACTCCATAAACCCCAACAACTCCTTAGCATTGCCGAAGACCTCATAGACCTGGGGAATGACTGGACCAGCCTAGGATCCAGCAACATATTAAATTCCCCCTCATGATCAGCCGCTGCGTATCCAGGCCCAAGATCTTTGCCAGGACTCGCCTCAGAAACTCCACATCGTCTCAATTTGGGGTATAAATGTTCACCAGCACCACAAGCGCCCCCTGCAGTCCCGCTCACCATCACAAATCTACCCCTACGGTCCGCCACTATGCTCCCTACCGCAAAACCCACTGCCACCCCCCTCGTCTTCATATCCAGCCAGAATGAAACACTTTTCCCATCCATCTCTTCCTAAGCCTAGTCTGATCTGTCGTGTTGGGTGTTCCAATACACAAACGAACCAACACGGTTGTGGATAGTACAACTCTGTTTTATTATTCTGTACAATAATAACTATTAACTTCTGGCTGTGGTTCGTACTTCACCAGCTAACCTGTGGACCCAGCCCTAGCACTATCTTAGTGAGGCACTCAGCACATGGTGTATGTCTGAGTGGCACGCTGTGAGCTCTGTGCTCTGAGCTATCTCCTGGTAGAATGAGCGGGAACTGTGGTGTTCCCTGTTTTATAGTGTGTGTGCTCTCACTGGTGATTGGCTGTGATGTTGTGTGTGTGTTGGTTGGTCCATCAGTGTGTGTGTGTGATTGCACCATGATATGTTAATATGGATATCATGACATGATCCACCACCTTCAAATAATTCTCTTGCAAAAACACAACGTCCACCTTCAAACTCCTCAAATGCGCGAACACGGGTGACCTATTTACTGGCCCATTTAATCCCCAAACATTCCATGAAATCAGCCGCGTCAGGGGATCCCGGCCTCCCTCCCCTCCTGCCATATCATGACTTTAACCAGCTCCCCCAGGTCCATGCCCCATGCCCCCCAGGGTCTCCCTAAGATGTCCGCCGCCATCACCCCTTTAAACAACTGCGCCACACCAACTCAGTCCAAGTCAGCAACTCCCCCACGCCTCCGCTGCCATCCCTAACAGAGGAAGAGAGAAAGAAAACTAGCCCCCCTCTCCTCCCCCCACAACAGATCTATCCCGCACTTCATTCCTGTTAACTAGTCTATCCGTAAGCATGGTGGCTCCCACTCAAGGCAGCTGCCTTCCCCCAACAGCGCCCCCCCCCCCACCCCCACGCCATTCCTTGTACCTGCTCCTCCACATTTCCACTTACACCCACTTTCCCAATAACCCACGTAATACTGAATGTGATACAATATTCAACCCAGCTGATCTGGGACCAGTGTTCCAGCGGAAAGGATAAGTAGTGTGGTGTAGTGAATGTATTCACCAGAGTATAAACTGTCTGTTTAGAACTGTGGCCTATGGCCAGGAAATGGTAATACACTGGCTGTATAGTACTGTGGCCTATGACCAGGAAATAGTAATACGATCTACTACCATGTATTGTACAGGAGCCCCGGTGGGCTCCGCCCCCCCCAGGACTGTATATAGACCTGGTCACCTGTGGGCAGCACTCATTGTTACTGAACTCACAGGCAGGCAAGTTCTCGGTTAATAAAGCCTCTGTTCACTCGTTCTCATCGTCTTGCAGTGAATTGATGGTACAACAGGTGGTCACAAGGACTTTAAATTAGCCAATTGGGGGGGGGGGGGGGAGGGTGAAACTACAAAAAGTATAATGGTTAATGGGAACCAGAGCAGCAGGTCAACATAGGAGCAGAAAGATGAGATTAACGGAACGATCAAGCAGGACCAGCCTAACTACTCCAGAGGAGTAGGAAAATGTAACTAATTAAAATGTATGGTGACTGGGGGAGTGAAAGTTGGGGGTGTTGTTATGAGTATTATCAGAGATTAATGAAGGAGGTCAGAATGTATAATAATCTTTATTGCCACAAGTAGGCTTATATTTACACTGCAATGAAGTTACTGTGAAAAGCCCCTAGTCGCCACATTCCGGCGCCTATTCGGGTACACACAGGGAGAATTCAGAATGTCCAAATTACCTAACAGCACAACTTTCGAGACTTGTGGGAGGAAACTGGAGCACCCGGAGGAAACCTCGCAGACATGGGGAGAACGTGCAGACTCCGCAAAGAATCAAACCTGGGACCCTGGACACGGGGAGAACGTGCAGACTCCGCAAAGAATCAAACCTGGGACCCTGGCGCTGTGAAGCAACAGTGTTAACCACTGTGCTACTGTGCTGCCCATATAAGTCATTTTACAACATACAGACTAACAAAATATAACTATTTATGTAGGGTGAGGCATGGATTGAGCTAGCTGGTGGATAGCCCATCACCCCCCTGTACAGAAGAAAGACGAAGGGCAGTTGTAGACTAGTTTGTTATTTAGTGCTGAAACCTTGTGTTTGGGTTAATTATACACCCATGTGGTTGTGCCAGTTGGCTGTGCTCCAGATGTTCTCGGGCTAGTGTTCTCAGTGTGGACCACTTGAAGCGTTCCGTTTGTATGGCTAGTGGGTGCAGGGCTTGTTGCATAGGTCTCTGGAGTGGCGTGGGTTGCAGGCTGAATGGTTAGGGGTACTGTGGCTTCTGCTGGTGCTGCTTACCATACCTGTAGTAGGTGACATTGGTTTTGTCCATAATGGGTGCTGTTCAAGGCTGCGGGGCATGGCTGTGTACCGCCGCCAGCTTGTCATGATCTGGATCCTGATGCTTTGATCAGGTGTCAGAGGGCTGAGTCTGTGAGCATTGTGATCATTGTTCATAGTCATAGAATTTAGAGTGCAGAAGGAGGCCATTCGGCCCATCGAGTCTGCACCTTATAAAGAGCACCCTACTCAAGCCCACGTATCTACCCGATCCCTGTAACCCAGTAACCCCCACTTAACCTTTTTGGACACCAAGGGCAATTTAGCACGGCCAATCCACCTAACCCACATAACTTTGGACTGTGGGAGGAAACCGGAGCACCCGGAGGAAACGCATGCAAACACGGGGAGAACGTGCAGACTTCGCACAGACAGTGACCCAGCGGAGAATCGAACCTGGGAGTCTGGAGCTGTGAAGCAAGTGATAACCACTGTGCTACCATGCTGCCCTTGTCCCTGCTTACCTCCTTGTCCCAACCAACCACCCTCGCCACTCCTTCAATTGCTACCGCTGCATTCTCACCCCCCCCACCCAACTGGCTACCTCTGCCCCTCCTTACTCTAATCATCTGTTCCGACCACACCCCCTCAGTTCACTCCCTAGGAGGCAGTCATTGACTCCATAATCCACACCCTTGCAGTGTTGGCCTCATTGTGGCACAGTAGCTCAGTGGTTAGCACTGCATACCACCAGCGTCCCAGGTTCGATTCCCGGCTTGGGTCACTGTCTGTGCGGAGTCTGCACTTTCTCCCCGTGTCTGCGGGAGTTTCCTCAGGGTGCTCCGGTTTGGATTGGATTGGATTTGTTTATTGTCACGTGTACCGAGGTGCAGTGAAAGGTATTTTTCTGCGAGCAGCTCAACAGATCATTAAATACATGAAAAGGAAATAAAAGAAAATACATAATAGGGCAACACAACATATACAATGTAACTACATAAGCACTGGCATCGGATGAAACATACAGGGTGTAGTGTTAATGAGCTCAGTCCATAAGAGGGTCATTTAGGAGTCTGGTGACAGTGGGGAAGAAGCTGTTTTTGAGTCTGTTCATGCGTGTTCTCAGACTTCTGTATCTCCTGCCCGATGGAAGAAGTTGGAAGAGTGAGTAAGCCGGATGGGAGGGATCTTTGATTATGCTGCCCGCTTTCCCCAGGCAGCGGGAGGTGTAGATGGAGTCAGTGGATGGGAGGCAGGTTCGTGTGATGGACTGGGCGGTGTTCACGACTCTCTGAAGTTTCTTGCGGTCCTGGGCCAAGCAGTTGCCATACCAGGCTGTGATGTAGCCCGATAGGTTGCTTTCTATGGTGCATCTGTAAAAGTTGATAAGGGTTAATGTGGACATGCCGAATTTCCTTAGTTTCCTGAGGAAGTATAGGCGCTGTTGTGCTTTCTTGGTGGTAGCGTCGACGTGGGTGGACCAGGACAGATTTTTGGAGATGTGCACCCCTAGGAATTTGAAACTGCTAACCATCTCCACCTCGGCCCCGTTGATGCTGACAGGGGTGTGTACAGTGCTTTGCTTCCTGACATCAATGACCAGCTCTTTAGTTTTGCTGGCATTGAGGGAGAGATTGTTGTTGCTACACCACTCCACTAGGTTCTCTATCTCCCGCCTGTATTCTGACTCGTCGTTATTCGAGATCTGGCCACTATGGTCGTATCGTCAGCAAACTTGTAGATGGAGTTGGAACCAAATTTTGCCACGCAGTCATGTGTGTACATGAGTAGAGTAGGGGGCTAAGTACGCAGCCTTGCAGGGCCCCGGTGTTTCCTCCCATAAGTCCCGAAACACGTGCTGTTAGGTGAATTGGACATTCTGAATTCTCCCTCTGTGTACCCGAACCGGCGCCAGAGTGTGGCAACTAGCGGCTCTTCACAGTAACTTCATTGCAATCTTAATGTAAACCTACTTGTGACAATAGAGATTAGTATTATTATTATGTAAAATTAATGTTCGCGCAGTACCTCCGTTGCCCTAACTTAAATGGATAAAATGTAGACCGAGTGGTTACGTGATAACACGGTTACTTAACAGGCCATGTGACGGAAGTCCCTGGACACGAGCAGAGTACAAGTGTGGAGTAGCTGTTCAGCTAGTGAATAAATCATTGTTTGTTACAAGTTCTTGGTACCAGTGTTTGGGAACGCAGCATATCTCACACAAATGGAAAGCCCTGTGTATCACAATATATACACAACCAAAACTGAGACCTCCTGAGTAAAACAAAAAACAGATTCAAACAAATACAGGCCATCGCGCGGGGGGGGTCAGCAGTTGAAACTAGAAAAAGGTCACCAACCCAGAAAAAAATCTAGCTCTAACTTGAGGAATTCAGCAAGTCTGTCCACTGCTAATCCTACACCAGAGGCTTACTATACTCAAGAGAAAGAACCACCTCCCTGATATCTAAGCTAGATCTGACTTTTTGCAACTTTAAATTGAGAAATTGCGAGTCCTGGTCATAGCTAACCTATCTGGAGCCTGCATCTGTGCAGACAGAAAGGTAGAAAGCAAAATGACTGCAAAATAAAAAGAATTGTCGTCAGCTACAAATATCACGAGTGAAACATTTTGTTCTCCAAGTTCAGAAAGATCCATCTCAGTTGATCCTGCTAAACCATGGAATTTACCGATTAATTTACAATGAGAGATTTGCCAATTTACAAGTTGGAAACATGGAACTGCAGTGTGACTGGTTCTCGTATCATAGAAGTTACAGTGCAGGAGGAGGCCAATTGGCCCATCGAGTCTGCACCGGCCCTTGGAAAGAGCACCCCACCTAAGCCCACACCTTCACCCTGTTATAACCTGCCTGCTTACCATTGGCTGGGGACTAATGACAATCCCACAATCCTGTGGGAGTATGAGCTTCCCCAATGAGGGGGGGCGGAGAAATCATTAGCAGACTCCCTGTATAAATAAAGGTGAGTGCGTGACTGCGTGCGGTGCAAACTCCGCACAATGACCCAAGCTGGGAATCGAACCTCGACCCTGGATCTGTGAAGCACCTGTGCTAACCATTGTGCTACCGTGCCCCCTTTCTTATATTTAAAATGAAACACTCAGTGGGAGAGAATTTGTTGTTGAATTGAAAGTGACGTTAAAGGTCTTCACATTATTTATGCATAAATGGTACAACAGCTTTAGGCTAGGCACAGATACTTAGTTAAATGTCAATATCCACTCACGGCACCAAAGACCTGGTTTCGATCCCGGCCCCGGGACACTGTCTGTGTGGAGTTTGCAGATTTGCCAGGGTGTGCATGGGTCTCACCCCCACAACCCAAAGATCGGGGCGGCACAGTAGCCCAGTGGTTAACAGTGTTGCTTCACAGCGCCCGGGTCCCAAATTTGATACCGGCTTGGGTCACTGTCTGTGCAGAGTCTGCACGTTCTCCCGTGCATACTTGAGATTCCTCAGGGTGCTCCGGTTTCCTCCCACAAGTCCCGAAAGACGTGCTTGTTAGGTGAATTGGACATTCTGAATTCTCCCTCTGTGTACCCGAACAGGCGCCGGAGTGTGGTGACTAGGGGCTTTTCACAGTAACTGCATTGCAGTGTTAATGTAAGCCTACTTGTGACAATAATAAAGATTATGATTATTATTATTATGTGCAGGATAGGTGGATTGGCCACGCTAAATTTCCCCTTAATTGGAATTGTTTTTGACAAAAGAGGAAAAACAAATGTTGTTTAAAATTATTTCACAGTGCACCTCACCACAATCATGAAGCTGTTGTATTTGATACCCAAAATGGAACCAAACCCACCACTGATTATGAGGGTTAGTAAATTGTCGCATAACTATTCTTTTAATGCTGTGACCATTGTCACTTACTGCCAATCAACTTGAACTCTGGCACATGTGGAGTATCATTTCTTCGGTTTTGGACTTTTCAGAAAAGGTTTTAATTTCAAGTTTAAAAATTCTTACATTTTCCTTTTTATCGCTCTCGCTCAATCAAATCTTTCACCGTCTATTTCTCTACCTGTACCTTATTTGACATTGAATTTCCTTCCTCTAATTCGCATTCCTTCTAAGTCCTCCTGTTTATTTCCCAATGCGATACTCTCATTCGTTAAGGTGATACCTTCCTTGGTTACCCAATTCATTCAGATCCAAAATGCCGTTTCCTTTCTGTGCCATTATCAGCTTGCACTTTCAGCAAATTTGTGGGCAAAAATCTTTGATCTGAAAGGTTCAGGGGAATGTCTAACTAATGACGGATGCCATTATGTGTCCGACAGCAAAGTCAGGCCCTTGGGGCAATTCAGGGTAAGGGTCAAAAGGAATATTAAAATAGTGGGGGGGGGGGGGGGGGGGTGCGAAGAGGAGATGGAGGATTGAGTCATTGGAGTAGGAAATTGATTTTGCAGTGGAAAACCTGTAGAAAGGGCTTCAGTCCCACCGTGCTGTTAAAACAGTTACTTGTGCTATTATATGATAAACATATGCTGAAAATGGAATGCAAAGTTCTCTTGCAGTGCAAGTTTCATCCATTCTCTAATTTTTGTGTCAGGTTATTTCACACTTTAAACTCATGTCTACCTTTTCTCTAATACCAGCAATGTAGGAAAATGTAGCTAATTATGCTTAAATCATAACATTTATAAACTTGCAATCATAGATTTAGTATGATAATATTTGTCTGTTCATCAATTCACCAAGTCTCATATCTGCATTTTCTGATGTACAACAAAAACTTATATTTTCTTTTGGACACATCATATTCATCTCTAAATAATGCACTCAACATACTTAAATGGAACTAGCAATTAAACGATTATCGAACAGAGAAAAGAAGGGAAACAAACACTATCTTTTACTTTCCTTTATTAAACTAACAAAGGTATGAAAAAAAACCATTCCTTTGTTAGAATTGGACATATTTTAACTTGGAGGAGGAAAATTCATTCGGGAATATTAGGGAGGGGTGGTTAAGGTCTACTACACTTCTAAGATACCATCCGGAAAACCATTAACAAGTCTGTGATTATATCTGTCTACAATCAGGAATGTTTCCTTCAATTTTGACATAGAGTCATACAGTGAGTCATCAGGTTGTAATTTTTGTTTATATAATAATTTAATGCTTCCGTTGGCAATAAATTGCAGACAGTACTGTGATAAGTAGAAGGTCACAGGAAACTCCTGCTGTGCAGAAAATCTATCCACAAACAAATTTCTCTTCTAATCCAGTTTCATTGGTGGTCTATTTTGTGAATACATTTTGCTTTTGGACCTCAGTCAGAATCTGCCAAAAAAAATTCCAGAGCAGTTTTTGAGACTTCACTACAAATTCAAGTAACAGAAATAAAATGGGCCTCTAGGTCTAAACAAGCTCAGCTCCACACTCTCGGCTGGGCCCCAACGGACATTCAATTCACTGTCCAGCACAACCTGATGTCAGACCTACCTGATATCTGCTCTCAAGCTGTTGTTCCACCCAAGAGGCAAGCAGATGTTAATCTTACTGGCTATTAGGCAGAAAACCAATTCAAAAAGTTTGAAAGATGTCCAGCCAAAATATTTAGTGGAATGTTATGGGAAGGTATTAGTATGCTTTCCTGCCCTAAAATCCTTTTCCCTCAATGACTGCCTGCACCTGAGCATTTTTTCATTTCATTCTTGGGATGAGGGAGTCACTGGAAAAGACAGCATTTATTGATCATCCTAATTTATTTTATTTTATTCATTCATAAGAAATGGGCATCACCTGCTCGGCCAACATTTATTACCTATCCCTAATTTCCCTTGAGAAGGTGGCAGCGTTCTGCCTTCTTGAATCTCTGCAACGCACATGTTGTAGCTATACTCACATTGCTATTCAGGGTTTCCAGGAATTCGACCCAGCGACAGTGAAAGAACAGCGATAAGTCAGGATGGTGAGTGACATGGTAGGGAACGTGCAAGTAGTGATGTTCCCATGTATCTGCTGCCCTTATCCTTCTTGGTAGTAGCAGTCGCCGGTTTGGAAGGTGCTGTTGGTGAGTTGCTACAGTTCATCTTGTAGATGGTACACACTGCTGATGTGGCGGATTTAGCTCAGTTGGCTAGACAGATGGTTCGTAATACAGAGCGAGGCCTACAGCGTGGGTTCAATTCCCGTACCGGCTGAGGTTATTCATGAAGGCCCCATCTTCTCAACCTCACCTTGTGGTGATTCTCAGGTTAAATCACCATCAGTCAGCTCGCTCCCTCAAAGGAGAACACAGTCTGAGCGACTTTACCTTACACACTGCTACTGTGCATCTGTAATGGAGGGACTAGATGTGGGAAGTGGTTGATGGGATGCCAATCAAGCGGCCTGCTTTGTTTAGATGGTGTTGAGCTTATTGAGTGCTGTCAGAGCTGCGCTCATCCAGGCAAGTGGAGGATATTCCTATCACACACCAGACCTGGGCCTTGTAGGTTGTGGACAGGATTTCTGAAGTCAAGCGGTTTCTCACCACAAAATCCACAGCCTCTGACCTGCTCTCGTAGCCACAGTATTTATATGGCTAGTCCAGTTCCGTTTCTGGTCACTGGTAACCCCAAGATTGTTGATAGTGGGGCATTCATAGATGGTAATGCTATTGAATGTCAAGGGGAGATGGTTAGGTTCTCTCTTGGTGCAGATGGCCATTGCCTGCCACTTGTGTGCTGTGAATATTACCGGTCTGAATACTGTCCAGGTCTTGCTGCATATGGATATTGAAGATCTCACCCAGAGTACATTGTGTGCCTTAGCCGTCCTCAGTGCATACTTCAACTGCTGTTCACCATGGTGGAGTACCAATTCATCGGTTGATGGTCGTTGGTAACCAGCAGGACTTTTCCTTGCCCATGTTTAACCTCATACCAAGAGACTTCAGTGGGTGCAGAGTCAATGTTGAGGACTCCCACTGCAACTCCCTGTCAACTGTACACCACTACGCTGCTGTTGGTGAGACAAGACATAGCCATAGGATGGTGATGGTGTCTGGGACATTGTGATGTATAATTCCGTGATTATGGCTATGTCAGGCTGATGCTTGACTAATCTGTGGGACAGCTCTCCCAATCCTGGTGCACACTCTTTATGTTAGTATGTCAGGTGGTCCATCCAGTTTAATTTCTTTTAGACTTTGCAGCGAATTGCCCGTGAAATTAAAGTACAACCATAATGCCGTTAGGTTGGTCGTTCAAGGATTTTGACCCAGTGATGTTGAAGGATCTGCAATATATTCCTAAATTGGAATGTTCAATGCTTTGGAGAAGAACTGGCAGTTGGCAGTGCCACCATGAGCTTGCTGCCCTTTTCATTCCAGGCATTAGACGTGACGGGTTTGGGAGACGCAACTGAGGAGCACTACAGTTAGAATCAAGTGAATTCATAATGGGCAACAAAGAGATGGCAGGCCAGTTGAACAATTACTTTGGATCTGCCTTCAGTATGGAGGACACAAACAACCTTCCAGAAATATTAGGGGGCAGAGGGTAGCCTGAAAGAGGAACGGAATGAAATCTTTATTAGTCAGGAAATTGTATTGGATAAATTGATGGGATTAAAATTCGATAAATCCCCAAGGCCTGATGCTCTGTACTTAAGGAAGTGGCCCTAGAAATAGTGGATGCATAGATCATATCATAGAATTTACAGTGCTGAAGGAGGCCATTCGGCCCATCGAGTCTGCACCGGCTCTTGGAAAGAGCACCCTACCCAAACCCACACCTCCACCCTATCCCCATTACCCAGTTACCCCCACCCAACACTAACGGCAATTTTGGACACTAAGGACAATTTAGCATGGCCAATCCACCTAACCTGCACATCTTTGGACTGTGGGAGGAAACCGGAGCACCCGGAGGAAACCCACGCACACACGGGGAGAACGTGCAGACTTCGCACAGACAGTGACCCAAGCCGGGAATCGAACCTGGGACCCTGGAGCTGTGAAGCAATTGTGCTAACCACAATGCTACCGTGATTGATGATCATCTTCCAGCATTCTATAGACTCTGGAAGAGCTCCAATGGATTGGAGGGTAGCTAATGTAACCCCGCTTTTTAAAAAAGGAGGGAGAGAGAAAACGGGGAATTATAGACCGGTTAGCTTGACATCGGTGGTGGGGAAAATGCTGGAGTCAATTACTGAGGATGAAATAACTGAGCATTTGGAAAGTGGAGACAGGATCAGTCCAAGCCAGCATGGATCCGCTAAAGGGAAATCATGCTCGTCAAATCTTCTGAGACTGAGACCAGTAGAGTAGACAAGGGTGAACCAGTGGATGTTGTGTATCTGGACTTTCAAAAGGCTTTTGACAAGGTCCCACACAAGAGATTAGTGAGCAAAATTAAAGCTCATGGTATTGGGGGTGATGTATTGACATGGATAGAGAACTGATTCGCAGACAGGAAGCAGAGAGTGGTCCTTTTCAGAGTGGCAGGCAGTGAGTAGTGGGGTACCGCAGGGTTCAGTGCTGGGACCCCAGCTGTTCACAATATACATGAATGATTTGGACGAAGGAATTGCATGCAATATCTCCAAATTTTCAGACAACACTAAGCTGGGTGGCAGTGTGTGCTGTGAGGAGGATGCAAAGAGGCTGCAGGGTGACTTAAATACATTGGCTGAGTGGGCAAATACTTGGCAAATGCAATATATGGATAAATGGGAGGATATCCACTTTGGTGGCAAAAACAGGAAGGCAGATTATTATCTGAATGGTGGCAGTTTAGGAAAAGGGAAAGTGGAACGAGACCCGAGTGTCACAGTGGAACAGTCGTTGAAGGTTGGCATGAAGGTACAGCAGGCATTGAGGAAAGCTAAAGGCATGCTGGCCTTCATAGTGAGAGGATTTGAGTAGAAGGATAGGTATGGCTTACTGCAGTTATACAGGGCCTTGATGAGGCCACACCTTATTGTGTGCAGTTTAGGTCTCCTAGTTTGAGGAAGGACATTGTTGCTATTGAGGGTGTCCAGTGAAGGTTCACCAGACTAATTCTCGGGATGGCAGGACTGACATATGAAGAACGACTGGATCGACTGAGCATCCTCCTCACAGCACACACTGCCACCCAGCTTAGTGTCATCTGCAAATTTGGAGATACAGCATGCAATTTCTTCGTCCAAATCATTCATGTATATTGTGAACAGCTGGGATCCCAGCACTGAACCCTGCGGTACCTGACTAGTCACCACCTGCCACTCTCTGCTTCCTGTCTGTCAACCAGATCTCATAGAACCATATAAATTCCTGATGGGACTGGAGAGGCTAGATGCGGGAAGAATGTTCCCGATGTCGGGGACGTTCAGAACTAGGGGTCACAGCCTAAGAATAAGGGGTAAGCCATTCAGGACTGAGATGAGGAAGAACTTCTTGGGCGCGATTCTCCGACCCCCCCACCGGGTCGGAGAATCGGCGGGGGCTGGCGTAAATCCCGCCCCCGCCG
The DNA here is from genome assembly GCF_047496885.1 of Scyliorhinus torazame. Taxonomy (NCBI): domain Eukaryota; kingdom Metazoa; phylum Chordata; class Chondrichthyes; order Carcharhiniformes; family Scyliorhinidae; genus Scyliorhinus; species Scyliorhinus torazame. Next base: position 209,876,797 of record NC_092710.1, read on the forward strand.
TGTCCCGAATTCTCCGTCACCGGAGATTCGGCGGGGGCGGGAATCCCCCGGCGATTCTCCGGTCCACGATGGGCTGAAGTCCCGCCGCTGTCAACCCACGCCAGCCGGCGTGGATTGAACCACCTTTGGGACGGCGGATCACGGCGGAACGGGCGGGCTCCGGAGTCCTGAGGGCGATCTGACCCCGGGGGGTGCCCCCACGGTGGCCTGGCCCGCGATCGGGGCCCACCGATCCGCGGGCGGGCCTGTGCCGTGGGGGCACTCTTTTCCTTCCGCCTTCACCATCGTGGAAGAGACCCCCTCCACTGCGCATGCGCGGGGATGCCATGAGCGGCCGCTGACGCTCCCACGCATACGCCGCCCGGCAAAGTCAGTTTCGCGCCAGCTGGCGGGGCGGAATCAGTCCGGCTCGGGCCTAGCCCCTCAAGGTGAGGGCTTGGCCGCTCAAGATGCGGAGACTTCCGCACCTTTGGGGCGGCGCGATGCCGGACTGATTCGCGCCGTTTTCGGCGCCGGTCGGCGGACATCGAGCCGATTCTGAGGAGCATAGACAGAGTGGATAGTCAGAGACTTTTTCCCAGGGTAGAGGAGTCAATTACTCGGGGGCATAGGTTTAAGGTGAGAGGGGCAAGGTTTAGAGGAGATGTACGAGGCAAGTTTTGTACACAGAGGGTAGTGGGTCCCTGGAATTCACTGCCGGAGGAGCTGGTGGAAGCAGGGACGATAGTGACGGTTAAGGGGCATCTTGACAAATACATGAATAGGATGGGAACAGAGGGATACGGACCCCAAAAGCGTAGAAGATTTTAATTTGGACGGGCAGCATGGTCGGCGCAGGCTTGGAGGGCCGAAGCACCTGTTCCTGTGCTGTACTTTTCTTTATTCTTTGTTCTTTGAACTTGTGGAATTCTCTCCCATAAAAAGTTGTTTAAGCCAGTTTGTTGGATATATTCAAGAGGAAGCTGGACGTGACCCTTGTGGCTAAAGGGATCAAGGGTATGGAGAGACAGCGGGAGTGGGATACTGAATTTGCATGATCAACCATATTGAATGGTGGTGCAGGTTCGAAGGGCCGAATGGTCTACTCCTGCACCTATTTTTCTAAGCCTTGACAAGGTGCTGCAGTACATCTTGTAGGTGGTGCACACTGCAACCACGGTGTGCTATGGTGGAGGGATTATAAGGTGGTGGATGGGGTGCCAATCAAGTGTTTCCCCTGGAAAGTTTTGAACTTCTTAGGTTTTAGTCAAGCTTCATTCATCCAGTAAAGTGGTGAATATTTATGTATGTCTTATGTGTGCGTGGGTGTGGGGGCGGAGAGACAGGTTTTCAGGAGTCAGGACACTGGATGCCAAAGAAATAGTTGTTAGACTTGTTTTTGTTGGAGAATGACATTGTGTGGCACTTGTGTGGCATGAATATTATTGCCATTTATTAGCGCACGCATGAATGTTACTCAGATGTTGCTGCGTGAGGGCACACACTGTTTCATTATCTAAGGTGTTGCAAAGAAACATGAAAAAAAAAGAGCAGGACCATGACTGGAGTATGATCCACCATTCAACACAATCATGGCTAATTTCCACTTTTTTGCCTTCTCCCCATAACACCGGAATCCCCAAATGACCAAATATATGTCTACCTTAACCTTAAAAATATTCAATATTAGAACATCACAACACTCTAGGTACAGAATTCCTACAATTCACAATCCTCTGACTGAAGAAAGTTCTCCTCATCACGGAAAAAAAGAATCAACCCTTATCGCTGAGACTGTGTCCTTGTTTTCTAGATTCTCCAGCCGGGGAAACAACCTTTCCGTATCTACCCTTTCAATCCCTTTCAGAATCTTGTACATTTCAATGATATCACCTGAGTGGTAGTCCCCACTAGTAGTATATTACATGTATCACGGCACTGCCTGTATAGTAGAGGTACAAGGGTAAATCCCTGCCTGCTGGCTCCGCCCAGTAGGCGGCGTATAAATGTGTGTGCTCGCCGGTGCTGCAGCCATTCTGGTTCCAGCTACAGGAGGCACAACATCTTTGCTCAATCAAGCCTCGATTATTCCACTACTCTTGTCTTTGTGGATCAATGGTGCATCAATTTATTGAGCGAAGATTTTTTTAAACGATGGATCTCCACATCAAGCCTGATCGCCTGCAGCTGAGCCCGCTACCTCCGAACATCCGCTGAGGAATCCTCTGACTCGCAGCAGCTCCAAGTCCACTATTCACGGGTGAGCCCTGACATTTTTCCTCTCATCCGGGATGTGCCCACTTACTCCGAAGTGATGGAGCTCCTGAAGGGACACTACGTTCCACCAATCAATCAAGTATATGCCAGGCACCTCCTGGCCACGAGTCAGCAACTCCCCGGGGAGTCTCTGGACGATTTCTGGCGTGCCCTGCTCATCCTAGGTAGGAACTGTGACTGCCAGGCAGTTTTGGCAGTCCAGCTCACCAAACTTTTAATTCAAGACGATTACGTTACGGGCATGAAGTCTGCGTACGTCCGCCAGCCGCTACTGGAAGGGGCCACACTTGATCTTGCGGGAACTAGGCAGCTCGCAAACTCGTTAGAAGTGGCCTCCCGTAATGTCCAGTCCTACGCCCCCAACCGCGTGGCACCCTTGTGGGCCCCACCAGCTGCCGACTCCAGCTCACTGCAAGCCTGCGCCACGCGGCAGCCAGCCAACTCTGGGGGGCCCAAGTACTATTTTTGCAGGCAAAACAATCACCCCAGGCAGCGCTGCCCGGAGCAGAGCGCGACTAGCAACAACTGTGGGAAGAAGGGACACTTTGTTTCTGTTTGCCGGGCCCGGTCGGTCGGCGCTGTTTCCAGGCCCGGTGTTCCTACACTCCCCACATGCGACCCACGGGTGCCGGCATTTTCCCCTTCGCAAGTCACGTGCGGCCCGTGGGCGCTGCCATCTTCTTCGCCGCAAGACACGTGCGGCCCGTGGGTACCGCCATCTTTGATGTCGCCCAGCATGTGCACCCCATGGGCGGCGCAAACTTCGCCGTCATTTTGGACTGTGTCTCAGGACCCCTGCTCGTCTGGCCGTTCATCGCCTACTGCTACCTCCACCACCGCTGACCAGCCCGGGACATCCCAGCATCTCCCGTAGCTCGCCTCTATCACCCTGGATCAGTCCCGGCCCCGCAACCTCGTGACCGCGACGCCGACGGTGAAGATCGATGGGCACGAGATGAGCTGCCTTTTTGACTTCGGGAGCACAGAGAGCTTCATCCACCCCACCACGGTCAGGCGCTGCTCCCTCCCGGTATACCCCGTCACCCAGATAATCTCCCTTGCCTCCGGATCCCATTCTGTGGAAATCCGGGGGCACTGTATTGCGACCCTCACCGTCCAGGGCGTAGAGTTCAGCAACTTCCGGCTCTAGGTTCTCCCCCACCTCTGCACTGCCCTGTTACTTTGCATTTGATAAAGTTCCCCATGGTAGGCTTATGCAGAAAGTAAGGAGGCATGGGATAGTGGGAAATTTGGCCAGTTGGATAACGAACTGGCTAACCGATAGAAGTCAGAGAGTGGTGGTGGATGGCAAATATTCAGCCTGGATCCCAGTTACCAGTGGCGTACCGCAGGGATCAGTTCTGGGTCCTCTGCTGTTTGTGATTTTCATTAATGACTTGGATGAGGGAGTTGAAGGGTGGGTCAGTAAATTTGCAGACGATACGAAGATTGGTGGAGTTGTGGATAGTAAGGAGGGCTGTTGTCGGCTGCAAAGAGACATAGATAGGATGCAGAGCTGGGCTGAGAAGTGGCAGATGGAGTTTAACCCTGAAAAGTGTGAGGTTGTCCATTTTGGAAGGACAAATATGAATGCGGAATACAGGGTTAACGGTAGAGTTCTTGGCAATGTGGAGGAGCAGAGAGATCTTGGGGTCTATGTTCATACATCTTTGAAAGTTGCCACTCAAGTGGATAGAGCTGTGAAGAAGGCCTATGGTGTGCTCGCGTTCATTAACAGAGGGATTGAATTTAAGAGCCGTGAGGTGATGATGCAGCTGTACAAAACTTTGGTAAGGCCACATTTGGAGTACTGTGTACAGTTCTGGTCGCCTCATTTTAGGAAGGATGTGGAAGCTTTGGAAAAGGTGCAAAGAAGATTTACTAGGATGTTGCCTGGAATGGAGAGTAGGTCTTACGAGGAAAGGTTGAGGGTGCTAGGCCTTTTCTCATTAGAACGGAGAAGGATGAGGGGCGACTTGATAGAGGTTTATAAGATGATCAGGGGAATAGATAGAGGAGACAGTCAGAGACTTTTTCCCCGGGTGGAACAAACCATTACAAGGGGACATAAATTTAAGGTGAAAGGTGGAAGATATAGGAGGGATATCAGAGGTAGGTTCTTTACCCAGAGAGTAGTGGGGGCATGGAATGCACTGCCTGTGGAAGTAGTTGAGTCGGAAACATTAGGGACCTTCAAGCAGCTATTGGATAGGTACATGGATTACGGTTAAATGATATAGTGTGGATTTATTTGTTCTTAAGGGCAGCACGGTAGCATTGTGGATAGCACAATTGCTTCACAGCTCCAGGGTCCCAGGTTCGATTCCGGCTTGGGTCACTGTCTGTGCGGAGTCTGCACGTCCTCCCTGTGTCTGCGTGGGTTTCCTCCGGGTGCTCCGGTTTCCTCCCACAATCCAAAGATGTGCGGGTTAGGTGAATTGGCCAATGATAAATTGCCCTTAATGTCCAAATTGCCCTTGGTGTTGGGTGGAGGTGTTGAGTTTGGGTGGGGTGCTCTTTCCGGGGGCCGGTGCAGACTCGGGGGGGCCGAATGGCCTCCTTCTGCACTGTAAATTCAATGATAATCTATGATTAATCTAGGACAAAGGTTCGGCACAACATCGTGGGCCGAAGGGCCGGTTCTGTGCTGTATTTTCTATGTTCTATGTTCTATGTACTCGGCCTGGACTTTCAGTGCCATCTCCAAAGCCTAACCTTAAAATTCGGCGGACCCCTACCCCCCCTCACCGTTTGTGGCTTCACGATCGTTAAGGTCGATCCACCTTTCCTGTTTGCGAACCTCACCCCGGATTGCAAACCCATCGCCACTAGGAGCAGATGGTACAGTGCCCAGGACAGGACCTTCATCAGGTCGGAGGTGCAACGGCTTCTGCGGGAGGGGGTCATTGAGGCCAGCAACAGCCCCTGGAGAGCTCAAGTGGTAGTAGTAAAGACTGGGGAGAAGCATAGGATGGTCATTGACTACAGTCAGACCATCAATCAGTACATGCAGCTTGACGCCTACCCCCTCCCACGCATATCTGACATGGTCAATCAGATTGCACAGTATCGAGTCTTTTCCACAGTGGACTTGAAGTCCACCTACCACCAGCTCCCCATCCGCCCGGAGGACCACCAATACACTGCGTTCGAAGCAGATGGCCACCTCTATCACTTCCTTAGGGTTCCCTTCGGCGCCACTAATGGGGTTTCGGTCTTCCAGCGAGAGATGGACCGAATGGTTGACCGGTACGGACTGTGGGCTACCTTCCCGTAACTAGATAACGTCACCATCTGCGGCCACGATCAGCAGGACCACGACACGAACCTCCCTAAATTCCTCCAGACCGCCAATCTCCTTAATCTCACATACAATAAGGAGAAATGGGTGTTCCGCACCAACCGCTTAGCCATCCTTGGCTATGTCGTGGAAAATGGAGACCACGACTGCATGCGCCCCCTCATGGAACTCCCACTCCCCCACTGCCCCAAGGACCTGAAACGACGCCTTGGGTTTTTCTCCTACTATGCCCAGTGGGTCCCTAATTATGTGGATAAGGCCCACCCACTCATTCAGTCCACAGTTTTTCCCCTGACGGCTGAGGCCCGCCAGGCCTTCAACCGCATCAAGGCAGACATCGCCAATGCACGCGGTCGACCAGTCCCTCCCCTTCATTGTGGAGAACGATGCATCGGCCGTAGCTCTGGCTGCCACCCTCAACCAGGCGGGCAGGCCCATGGGCTTCTTTTCATGCGCCCTCCATGCCTCCGAAATTCGTCACTCTTCTGTCGAAACGGAGGCCCAAGCAATAATGGAAGCTGTGCGACATTGGAGGCATTACCTGGCCGGCAGGAGATTCACTCTCCTCACTGACCAACGGTCGATTGCCTTTATGTTTAGTAATACACAGCGGGGCAAGATCAAAAATGACAAGATCTTGAGGTGGAGGATCGATCTCTCCACCTATAATTATGAGATCTTGTATCGCCCGGGGAAGCTCAACAAGCCCCCTGATGCCCTATCCCGCGGTACATGTGCCAGCGCACACGTGGACCGACTCCGGGCTATCCACTATGATCTCTGCCACCCGGGGGTCACCCGGTTCTTCCATTTCATCAAGGCCCGCAACCTGCCCTACTCCATTGAGGAGGTCAGGACCATCACCAGAGACTGCCAGGTCTGCGCAGAGTGCAAGCTGCACTTCTACCGGCCAGATCGAGCGCACCTGGTGAAGGCCTCCAGCCCCTTTGAACGCCTCAGCATGGACTTCAAAGGGCCCCTCCCCTCCACCGACCGCAACACGTACTTTCTGAACGTGATTGATGAGTACTCCTGGTTCCCTTTCGCCATCCCATGCTCCGATATGACTTCTGCCACGGTAATTAAAGCCCTCCACAGCATCTTCACTCTGTTCGGTTTCCCCACCTACATCCACAGCGATCGGGGATCCTCTTTTATGAGCGATGAGCTGCGTCAGTTCCTGCTCAGCAAGGGCATCGCCTCGAGCAGGACGACCAGCTACAACCCCAGGGGAAATGGGCAGGTGGAGAGGGAGAATGGGATGGTCTGGAAGGCCGTCCTGCTGGCCCTGCGGTCTAAAACTCTCCCGGACTCCCGCTGGCAGGAGGTCCTCCCCGACGCGCTCCACTCCATCAGATCGCTCCTCTGCACCACGACTAACGAGACCCCTCACGAACGTGTGTTTGGCTTCCCCAGGAAGTCCACCTCCGGGGTCTCGCTCCCAACATGGCTGACAGTTCCTGGACCAGTCCTCCTTCAGAAGCATTGCGGATCCATAAGTCGGACCCCTTGGTCGAAAAAGTCCACCTCCTACATATGAACCCGCAGTACGCCTACGTGGCACACCCCGACGGGCGCCAGGACACAATCTCCCTCCGGGACCTGGCACGCCCTGGATCCCCATCCACGACCCCCGACCTGACACCACCCTCCCCCCCCCCCTTCCCGCTTGCCTCATTCACCCCTGCGCCACTCACTCTCCCTCCAGCGAACCTCACCACAGCCCCCGCCCCAGTAGCATCCGTCCTCCCACTCGGGTGACGAAGACGAGGATAACGCGCTCCCAGAGTCACAGGTGACCAAGTCGGCGCCCACATCACCACCAGGACTGAGGCGATCGCAGAGGAGGGTCAAGGCCCCCGACAGACTTAACTTGTAATGTTTTCCACCATCCCCGCCGGACTCTTTTTTTAACAGAGGGTCAGTGTGGTAGTCACCACAAGTAGTATACTACATGTATTACGGCACTGCCCGTATAGTAGAGGTACATGGGTAAATCCCTGCCTGCTGGCTCCGCCCAGTAGGCGGCGTATAAATGTGTGTGCTCGCCGGTGCTGCAGCCATTCTGGTTCCAGCTACAGGAGGCACAACATACTTGCTCAATAAAGCCTCGATTATTCCACTACTCTCGTCTTTGTGGTAATTGATAGTGCATCAACCTGCCATGTTTTGAAGTCCAGAGAGTATAGGCTCAATTTACTCAGTTTCCGATTATAGGACAACCCTCTTATCCAGAAACCAGCCTTTGAACCTTTGCTGTATTGCCTTCGGGGTGGTACATTATTCCTTAGTCAGAGGGGAGGTGGTGGCATAGTGGTAATGTCACTGGACTAGTAAACCAGAGACCCAGAGTAATGCTCTGGGGACCTGGGTTCGAATCCCGCCACTGTCATTGTGAAATTTGAATTCAATAAAAATCTGGAATTTTTAAAAAAAGTCTAGTGATGACCATGAAACCATTGTCGATTGTCGCAAAAACCCATCTGGTTCACTTGTCCTTTAGGGAAGGAAATCTGTCGTCTTTAACTGGTCTGGCCTACATGTGACTCCAGACCCCAGCAATGTGATTGATTCTTAACTGGACCCTCAAGGGCAATTAGGAATAGGCAATAAATGCTGGCCCAGCCGGTGACACCCACATCCCATGAATAAAAAAAAGTCATATTCAACTTGAAATATTAACTCGTTTCTTTCTCTACAGATGCCGCCAGAGCTTCTGACTAGGTTTTTATTTCAGTCGTATCCGCAGTATTTTGCGTTTAATTTAGAACATAGGTATACAGGTGCATGTTCAATTAAGGGCGGCATGGTAGTACAGTAGTTACTTCACAGCGCCAGGGAGCCAGGTTCGATACCCGGCTTGGGTCACTGTCTGTGCGGAGCCTGCACGTTCTCCCCATGTCTGTGTTTTTTTCCTCCGGGTGCTCCGGTTTCCTCCCACAGTCCAAAGATGTGCAGGTTAGGTGAATTGGCCATGCTAAATTGCCCATATTTTCCAAAGGTTAGGTGGGGTTGCGGCGAGAGGGTGGGGATGTGGGCTTAAGTAGGGTGCTCTTTCAGGGGCTGGTGTAGACTCGATGGGCTGAATGGCCTCCTGTTGCACTGTAGATTCTATGATCTAATCCCTGATCTCTGTTGAAACAGTTAAGCAAATTCAGGAACAACAGTTGGGGGTCTTATATTTAATCTTAACTATATTAGGAAAGGTTTGAGTGGAGCCAGGGTTCTTGATTGTTGTACAGTAATTTTTGCTGAACACCCATGTAAAGACTTCAGAAACAGCCTTGGCTTGAATGCCTGAAGATTAAATAACTTCTAAATAACGTAGGGGACCTGCATGGATCAAGTAATTTACAACATACAATTTTGAAATTTATTGCAGAAGGCAGATATTTATGATTTATGATTCAGTTGAATACCTTTTGGTCGAATGTTGTGAATAAATTTGAGTCTTCTCTTTGTCCATCAAATAATTTTAGGTAGGATTGAACTTTCCATTAGTTATACGAGCTCATTGGTAATTTAGCTACTTCAGGCATGTAAAATAAGCATCAAGATGAACCGCAGTGGTTGGCTATTTGGATTTCAGAAATCAATACAGGAAAATAATGACCAGCTCCCATTTCGATTATTAGGTGTTACAATTAAGATTACTAACACTTTCTCTGCAGAACTGATATGTTTCAAACGCTATCGACACCATGAGTATTGTGAAATTTCTCTTTATCTCCATCTCAAATAGGAAATCCTTTATTTTCAAACTGTGCCTCTTAGTTCTACATTCCCGCACGAGGTAAAAGCATCCTCTCAGCATTTACAAGCCCCTTCTGAATCTTTTGTTTCAATAAGACCACCTCTTTTGTTTCTAAACTTCAGTGAGTTGGGGCCTAAGCTTCTCAACCTTTCCTCAGAAGACAAACAGTGAACCTTTTAAGAGTGCCTTTCTTTAAGGTGGCAAAAACGATGTCACTTGTGCCACTCAGGCATTTAATAGGCCACAAGTTGGCTACACCCAGGACCAAGGGCAGAAGTCCCACCAGTTGAGAGCTGCTAGCCAATCAGAGACCGGCAGCTCTTCTGTACTCATAAGAACAGGAGTAGGCCATCTGGCCCCTCGAGCCTGCTCCGCCATTTAATGAGATCATGGCTGATCTTTGTGGACTCAGCTCCACTCTCCGGCCTGTACACCATATCCCCGAATCCCTTTATTCTTTAGAAAGGCATCTATCTTTTTCTTAAAAACGTTTAAAGAAGGAGCCTCAACTGCTTCACTGGGGAAGGAATACTCCGCAGCATTACCGAGGAGGCAATGGAGGTCGCTAGTGCACGATCCACCAGAGCCTCGAATCAAGGCACAGGTGAGTGTTGCAGATAGGTGTGGCAGGGTGATGGTCACAGGAGGGGGGTGGATAGGACAGGAGGCTGTGCATGGTCCTTCTCATCACAAACTTAATTGGGGTGGAGATGGGAATGTGACAGTCCGTACTCAATTAAGTGCCCTCCTGTCACCAAACCAACCATGGAAAAAACACAAGATTCCACCCACAGTTCCACCTTTAAAGGTCATATAGCTCCAACTTTCAATCTCAACCCAAATGAATAGTTGCAGATGAAGTGATCAGCTGTCCAGAGCGATCGCCTACATCCCACAATGACAGCAGCTGAGCCTGGAGGTTTGGACATGGCCAGACCCATCTTAAAAGAGGGACCCTTTCTGAGCAACAATTACTGGTACAAGTGCGGAGGATCGTGGCAAGAGGCATGTTGCAGGTGACAGTCCAGGTAGAAGAGTTCACTAGTAACATGTGCAAAACTTTCCATGACAGGTCTACACTGCAAACTACCATGTGAACCATCTCATTTCCCTGGTTAGTTATATCTTCCCCTGAAACATTGGCTGGCCGTTTCTCTCTGCGCAACATGCACATGTCCCGACTGATTTTTATCTGTGTAATCAGTGAAATAATGGGTTTGCATTTATTCCATTTCCATGTACATCTGCAAGACAATGGCCCTCAGGCCAGTCAGTGTTTCTCCAATGGATATATGACTGCTGCTACAGAGGCGCAAGGTTGGACATAGACAGAATTATATTTTCTGGCTTCAATAGGTTTGGGGATCATTGAGGGAATGTTGAGATGTGGCTTCATTGATCCCAGATTTTCGATATGCTGTCACGCTGCTAGGTAATTATGAACTTTGCAAACTGTATCATAGATATGCATAGTTTGCGCCATGTGTTTTATTTTAAAATGCATGCTTACCATATGAACAATTTACAAGCCTGGCAGATGTTTCATGAGATTACTACCATTCCATTGCAATTAAGGAAAGTAAAGTTCGAAATTATTTGGGTAAAGATTTCATCTTTACTACTTGGGTGTTAACTATTGCACTGGAAGAGCACAGAAAGGATATTCTAGCAGGGATAAAACTTCTCTTAATGAACAAATGGCATTTTCTTCAACATCCAGTCTATACATATTTACAGTAAAACCTAAACTCTGGGGAATTTCTTTTTTTTTTTTAAATCTACTTTAATATGTACAGGTAAACATGCTGGGAAAATGAATGCAGAATTCATAGCACATTGACCGTGACCTTATAATTGTCACTGCAATAAACTGTATATATTTTTTGTCATTCTAACCAGCTCAGTTAAGCCTTGTTGAATACTTCAAGTTGTATTATCAGATCTGCACTCATGGAGCTTCGAGTTTTCGATTCATACAATGACTTTGGTAATTACTATGTAAAAGCAAGTTCTTGTTTATTTCTGAATAAATTAAACCCATTATTTCACTGATTGCACAGATAAAATCAGTAGGGACCAGAATTGCAGGGAAAGACAAAAGTAATCAGGGAAATGAGATGGCAGCAGGCATGATTGCCAGATTTAGAAACATTTTTCACAACTGTTCGACCCCAATTCAGGTATGATTACAGATCATAGAACTAACTCTCCTTCACTTTGCAGCTGATGCATCAGTGCCATTTGGGCTATCTCTTTATCATCATTCCAACTTTCACTTGCCTTCAGGTAATAGCAGCAGAAATAATCAGCCTAATTTGAAAGTATTGAGAGAGTGGTTGAAGAAGTAGAATTTGCCATACACAAGTGGTTACATACAACATCCCAATTTTAGTTTTAAAACCATTCCTAATCCAATATAGTGTAGCATTATGCAAAAGGGTCAAAATGGCAAAGTGACTCCAAACAACAGTTTGGCAAAGAGGACAATTCTGTAAAATTGTATTCCTCCCTTGCACTTGGGCCAATCTTCCTGTACATTCAGGAAAATGAGACCTGCGCACTTCCATGACTCATAACCCAACCCATGTGCTATTCCCAAGTCATTTATGTCTTTTCACTGCGGGGTCAGGTTTGCAGTGCAGTTTGTAAGTCGCGAACCAGCATGGGAGAAGTGTTGGTGCAAAGGAGGCCGCTTAAACAGCCTGCCCTTCTCCAACACAGTATCAAAGCTCCCAAAAGTAATTAAGAGTACCTTGAAACTCACCCCCACTACTCCACGCCAGCCCATGCCCCTCAGATCAATACCATCTCCATGTGCCCTATGTATCTTTCATGTCCCCTCACATCACCAATGCCACATTATGCTCATGTGTCCTTCATGCACCTTCAGCTCACCCATGCCACCTCCATGTCCCCCATATAATATCCATAGCCACTCACCCAGCATTTGTGTACATTATTCAGATTCCATGAAATGCCTTGGGGGAGAAAATCACCATCTAATGTAAGCATGACATTGATATAATTTCTATCGATATCTGACAAAAAAGATATTCTGCTCAGTGGAAAAAAACTTGAAATGAGTCATCCTATTAGCTTGTGTCCACAAACAATAAACCAAATCAAACGGTCAATCTGTTATTAGAACTTCTTGGAACTGTCATTCATTCTCAGACCAATGCAACACCGACTATGCCAAAACCCATTAGTACTTGAAACTCAGCGAACCATTCAGAATGGCCACAGCCTTCCAAACAATAGACCGCCACCCCTCCTCTTTCTTCCACCTTTCCCATCTTTTCTGAATACCTTGTAACAGCCAGCCCGGCTCTTCTGCTTTGTGCCACGCTGTTAGAGCCACAACATCATGTTTCCACCTAGCAATCTGCACATATGTGCCTGTAACTCACTAATTTTATTTACCACATTCTGTGCGTTCACGTACATGCATAGTAACCCTGATTTAAACTCAATTTATTCTCCCTTACTCTGGTCACACCTAATAACCTAAAATGACCTATTCCAGTGTCTTCCAGTATTCTGTGCACCTTTGTATTCCTCTCTGATATTACCTCCTGATTCACACACCCCTGCCAAGTTACTTCAACATATCATGGATCTTTTACATTCGTTGGAGAGGAAAAACAGGAGAAATCTAACTGAAAAATAACTTGCAGCGTGTTTTTCAGGGAGTTTCCCGTTGGCTCTGCCGGCGAGTTCCCCACTGCTATCAAACCACAATTCGTCACTTTTTTGGACCCTGCAGACTTTCTCACCGGTTTCGCCCACACTTTCGGTAGGATTTACTTCAGCGGGAACTTCCGGTCCCATGGGACGCACGGGTTTCCCGGTGACAAGGGGTGCTGTTACTGAGAAATCTCGTTTACAATGGTGGGGTCAGTAGATCACGATGGCCGGCCGCCTCCGCTGTCGAAACACCTGTGGCCGAGTGGTCGGTAATTCCCGCCCTTAGAATTTTCTTCCGCACTGAGGAGCTGAACTCAGAGATTGGGCCGCCATTTTGAAAGGGTGCTGTGATCTCTTAAGTGAGCTTGTGGGTCCCCCACATCCCCACCCATGGGCAATGTCATCACCCACACACATGGGTACTACCCACACCCCTCCCCCCAAGTGAGGACACATGAGGACATATGAGGTTCCTGGAGCCCCCTCACTCCCCCTTACAGGCTTCCCCTCCACGACACCCAACTGTCACACCCCCAACCTTCCAGAGGCCGCTACGTACATTCCCTGCATCTTCCCACCCTTTAAACCTCCTTTCACCCTCCTTTCATGGGCTTGGCCCCCTCGCACTGCTACCCTGGCACGTGGGCACCCTTACACTGCCATCCTGGAAGTGCTCCTGCCAGGAGGCACCTTGGCAGTGTCAGGGTGGCAGTGCCAACATGCCATCTGGGCAGTGTCAAAGTGCCCATGTTCCAGGGGGAGGGCCAGTGAGGCACCCTGAACTATCCCTGGCCACCTAGAGGTCTCCAATGGCCTGAGAGACCCCGGGTACAATTCCGCCTGGTCCATGTTTGTGTGGACCAATACTGAATTATGCCCGGCTGCAGCCTCACTGGGGAAAGTGGTAGATCAGAGAGGCCAGTAGATCCCGGGTAAGCTTGCTTAAGTAAGTTTAAAACCTACTTAGGCGCTCACCATTTGGTTACGCCCTTTTTGGGCACAATTCTGGTTCCGACGCCTTGCTGGATCTGGGTCTATCCTGCGAGACGCAAAGGCTGCCACGAAGCCTATGGGAGGCCTCTCCCGGGATCTACTGGCCGTGCAGCGCTCGAGCAAGTGTACAACGCAGCTGACAGATCGCGCCCAACATCTCAGTTTAGCATTGCATCCAGGAATCAGCGCTGCCTCAGTTTTGCACCAAAGCATCAGCCGAAATTTTGTCCCCAAACATATGGAGTGGGATTAGATCCCATGCCCATTTGATTCAAAAGTATGACTGCTACCACTAGAACATAGAACATAGTGCGGAAGGAGGCCATTCGGCCCATCGAATCTGCACTGACCCACTTAAGCCCTCACTTCCACCCTATCCCCGTAACCCAATAACCCCTCCTAACCGTTTTGGTCACTAAGGGCAATTTATCATGGCCAATCCACCTAACCTGCACGTCTTTGGAATGTGGGAGGAAACCGGAGGACCCAGAGGAAACCCACGCAGACATGGGGAGAACGTGCAGACTCCCCACAGACAGTGACCCAGCGGGGAATCAAACCTGGGACCCTGGCGCTGTGAAGCCACAGTGCTATCCACTTGTGCTACCATGCTGTCCACTAAGCCAAGGCAGATACCCAAAAATAAATATAAACAGAACACTGTAGATTTCAGCATTGTTTAGGTACATTCAGAGAGGAAAGGTTTTCCGATATTAACTTATATCCAAGGAATAAGTTTAGGTTTGTATGTGTTGATATATAAATTTAATTTACTCTGTCCATTAACTATACATAACATGACTTGCGGGTGCGGCGATGACCAGCTGAGTCGCACATTTCGGCAGCTCCCGGTGAAACGGACTTTTGGGCTCTTGATAGGAGCCCCAACGGCAATTTTGACGGCTAAAAACACTGTGCGGTAAACCAGAAGGGAATCCCCCCTGGATACGGATGAAAAAAGGAGGAGAAAGTGGCCGGATTGCAGTGGATCCTTTAGAACAGTGGCAAGGAAGGCAAGCAAAAACCAAGATGGCGTCGGAAGGTGGCAGTTTAACATGGGGCCCTGAACAACAAGAATTCTTGAAATGCTGTGTGGAAGAGCTCAAAAAGGAAATGAAGAAAGAGCTGTTGGCCCCGATACTACAGGCGATCGAAGGGCTAAAGGAGGAACAAAAGACCCAGGAGCAGGAGCTTCGGGTCGTGAAGGCAAAGGCAGCCGAGAATGAGGACAACATACAGGGCCTGGTGGTGAAGACGGAGACGCATGAGGCACATCAGAAACGATGTGTGGAAAGGTTGGAGGCACTGGAGAACAACGCAAGGAGGAACAACCTGAGGATTCTTGGTCTTCCTGAAGGTGCGGAGGGAGCGGACGTCGGGGCATATGTGAGCACGATGCTGCACTCGTTAATGGGAGCGGAGGCCCCGGCGGGTCCGTTGGAGGTGGAGGGAGCATATAGAGTGATGGCGCGAGGACCGAGAGCAGGAGAAATTCCCAGAGCCATAGTGGTGAGATTCCTCCGTTTTAAGGATAGAGAAATGGTCCATAGATGGGCAAAGAAAACTCGGAGCAGTAAATGGGAGAACGCGGTGATCCGCGTTTATCAAGACTGGAGTGCGGAGGTGGCGAGAAGGAGGGCGAGCTTTAATCGGGCCAAGGCGGTGCTTCATAAAAAGAAGATAAAATTTGGAATGCTGCAACCGGCAAGACTGTGGGTCACATATCGAGGGAGGTACCACTACTTTGAGACGGCGGATGAAGCGTGGACTTTTATTGTGGAAGAAAAACTGGAATGAGCGGGTTATTAAAAAGAACGTTTGAACAAAGTGGTGGGGCGAATGTGGGGGGCGAAGAGGGGGGTTAAAAAGGGGGGAAAGAGGAGTTTTATGTACTAATCCTGCGATGTGGTAACTTTTCTCTCTTCCACAGGTGGTGATGGGGGGAGGAGGGGAGGTGGAGGAGATGGGGCGTTGGCCATTGGGGGCGGGGCCAAGGGAGAAGCGCGGGCTTGGTTCCCGCGCTATGATAATCATGGCGGGAATAGAGAAGCAGGAAGGAGGGGGCGTCGCACAGTGCGATCCGAGGTCACGGGGGGAAGCCGAGGTCGGCCAGAGTTTGCTGACTTCTGGGAGCAACATGGGGGGAGTAATTACGCTAGCGGGGGATCTAGCGGGGGGGGGGAAGGGAGGGGGGAATTACTGGGTTGCTGCTGCTGGGGAGAGGGGGGAGCTGGTATGGGAGGGGATGGGCGGGGGGGCACCGCCTGGGGGAGATACAGCTGCGTGGGAACCGGGTGAGGAGCTGGAAAAAGGGGATGGCTAATCGACAAGGGGGGGGGGGGGGGTAGGAAGCCCCCCAACCCGGCTGATCACGTGGAACGTGAGAGGGCTGAACGGGCCGATAAAGAGGGCACGGGTACTCGCACACCTTAAGAAACTTAAGGCAGATGTGGTTATGTTACAGGAAACGCACCTGAAACTGATAGACCAGGTTAGGCTACGCAAAGGATGGGTGGGGCAGGTGTTCCATTCGGGGCTAGATGCGAAAAACAGGGGGGTGGCTATATTAGTGGGGAAGCGGGT
Source organism: Scyliorhinus torazame (assembly GCF_047496885.1). Classification (NCBI taxonomy): domain Eukaryota; kingdom Metazoa; phylum Chordata; class Chondrichthyes; order Carcharhiniformes; family Scyliorhinidae; genus Scyliorhinus; species Scyliorhinus torazame. The sequence continues at coordinate 209,893,371 of NC_092710.1, forward strand.
AATGTTCGAGGCAAAGACTATAGTGGCGGATAACGGGGGCAGATACGTGATGGTGAGTGGCAAACTACAGGGGGAGACGGTGGTTTTGGTAAACGTATATGCCCCAAACTGGGATGATGCCAATTTTATGAGGCAGATGCTAGGACGCATTCCGGACCTAGAGATGGGAAAGCTGATAATGGGGGGAGATTTTAATACGGTGTTGGAACCAGGGCTGGATAGGTCGAAGTCCAGGACTGGAAGGAGGCCGGCAGCAGCCAAGGTACTTAAAGATTTTATGGAGCAGATGGGAGGTGTAGACCCGTGGAGATTTAGCAGACCTAGGAGTAAGGAGTTCTCGTTTTTCTCCTATGTCCATAAAGTCTACTCGCGAATAGACATTTTTGTGCTGGGAAGGGCGTTGATCCCGAAGGTGAGGGGAACGGGGTATACGGCTGTGGCCATTTCGGATCACGCTCCACACTGGGTAGACTTGGAGATAGGGGAGGAAACAGGAGGGCGCCCACCCTGGAGAATGGACATGGGATTAATGGCAGATGAGGGGGTGTGTCTAAGGGTGAGGGGGTGCATTGAAAAGTACTTGGAACTCAATGATAATGGGGAGGTCCAGGTGGGAGTGGTCTGGGAGGCGTTGAAGGCGGTGGTTAGAGGGGAGCTGATATCAATAAGGGCACATAAAGGGAAGCAGGAGAGTAAGGAACGGGAGCGGTTGCTGCAAGAACTTTTGAGGGTGGACAGACAATATGCGGAAGCACCGGAGGAGGGACTGTACAGGAAAAGGCAAAGGCTACATGTAGAATTTGACTTGCTGACTACGGGCACTGCAGAGGCACAATGGAGGAAGGCACAGGGTGTACAGTACGAATATGGGGAGAAGGCGAGCAGGTTGCTGGCACACCAATTGAGGAAAAGGGGAGCAGCGAGGGAAATAGGGGGAGTGAGGGATGAGGAAGAAGAGATGGAGCGGGGAGCGGAGAGAGTGAATGGAGTGTTCAAGATATTTTATAAAAAATTATATGAAGCGCAACCCCCGGATGGGAGGGAGAGAATGATGGGCTTTTTGGATCAGCTGGAATTTCCCAAGGTGGAAGAGCAGGAAAGGGTGGGACTGGGAGCACAGATCGAGGTAGAAGAAGTGGTGAAAGGAATTAGGAGCATGCAGGCGGGAAAGGCCCCGGGACCGGATGGATTCCCAGTCGAATTCTATAGAAAATATGTGGACTTGCTCGCCCCGGTATTGACGAGGAGCTTTAATGAGGCAAAGGAAAGGGGACAACTGCCCCCGACTATGTCTGAAGCAACGATATCGCTTCTCTTAAAGAAGGAAAAGGACCCGCTACAATGCGGGTCCTATTGACCTATTTCCCTCCTAAATGTAGATGCCAAGATCCTGGCCAAGGTAATGGCAATGAGAATAGAGGAATAGAGGGGGTGGTCCACGAGAACCAAACTGGGTTTGTGAAGGGGAGACAGCTGAACACGAATATACGGAGGCTGTTAGGGGTAATGATGATGGCCCCACCAGAGGGGGAAACGGAAATAGTAGTGGCGATGGATGCCGAGAAAGCATTTGATAGAGTGGAGTGGGATTATTTGTGGGAGGTGTTGAGGAGATTTGGTTTTGGAGAGGGGTATGTTAGATGGGTGCAGCTGTTGTATAGGGCCCCGATGGCGAGCGTGGTCACGAATGGACGGGGATCTGCATATTTTCGGCTCCATAGAGGGACAAGGCAGGGATGCCCACTGTCCCCATTATTGTTTGCACTGGCGATTGAGCCCCTGGCGATAGCGTTGAGGGGTTCCAAGAAGTGGAGGGGAGTACTTAGAGGAGGAGAAGAACACCGGGTATCTTTGTATGCGGACGATTTGTTACTATATGTGGCAGACCCGGCGGAGGGGATGCCAGAAATAATGCGGATTCTTGGGGAGTTTGGGGATTTTTCAGGGTATAAATTGAACATGGGGAAAAGTGAGTTGTTTGTGGTGCATCCAGGGGAGCAGAGTAGAGAAATAGAGGACCTATCATTGAGGAAGGTAACAAGGGACTTTCGTTACCTGGGGATCCAGATAGCCAAGAATTGGGGCACATTGCATAGGTTAAATTTAACGCGGTTGGTGGAACAAATGGAGGAGGATTTCAAGAGATGGGATATGGTATCCCTGTCACTGGCAGGGAGGGTGCAGGCAGTTAAGATGGTGGTCCTCCCGAGATTCCTCTTTGTGTTTCAGTGCCTCCCGGTGGTGATCACGAAGGCTTTTTTTAAAAGGATTGAAAAGAGCATCATGGGTTTTGTGTGGGCCGGGAAGACCCCGAGAGTGAGGAAGGGATTCTTACAGCGTAGCAGGGATAGGGGGGGGCTGGCACTACCGAGCCTAAGTGAGTATTATTGGGCCGCTAATATTTCAATGGTGAGTAAGTGGATGGGAGAGGAGGAGGGAGCGGCGTGGAAGAGATTAGAGAGGGCGTTCTGTAGGGGGACTAGCCTACAGGCTATGGTGACAGCCCCATTGCCGTTCTCACCGAGGAACTACACCACAAGCCCGGTGGTGGTGGCTACACTGAAGATTTGGGGACAGTGGAGACGGCATAGGGGAAAGACTGGAGCCTTGGGGGGGTCCCCGATAAGAAAAAACCATAGGTTTGCCCCGGGGGGAATGGATGGGGGATATGGAATGTGGCAAAGAGCAGGAATAACGCAACTGAAAGATCTGTTTGTGGATGGGAAGTTCGCGAGTCTGGGAGCGCTGACCGAGAAATATGGGTTGCCCCAAGGGAATGTATTCAGGTATATGCAACTGAGGGCTTTTGCGAGGCAACAGGTGAGGGAATTCCCGCAGCTCCCGACACAAGAGGTGCAGGACAGAGTGATCTCAAAGACATGGGTGGGGGATGGTAAGGTGTCAGATATATATAGGGAAATGAGGGACGAAGGGGAGACTACGGTAGAAGAACTAAAAGGGAAATGGGAAGAAGAGCTGGGGGAGGAGATCGAGGAGGGGCTGTGGGCAGATGCCCTAAGCAGGGTAAACTCGTCGTCCTCGTGTGCCAGGCTAAGCCTGATTCAGTTTAAGGTATTACACAGGGTGCATATGACTGGAGCACGGCTCAGTAAATTTTTTGGGGTGGAGGATAGGTGTGCGAGGTGCTCGAGAAGCCCAGCGAATCATACCCATATGTTTTGGTCATGCCCGGCACTACAGGGGTTTTGGATGGGGGTGACAAAGGTGCTTTCAAAAGTAGTGGGGGTCCGGGTCGAACCAAGCTGGGGGTTGGCTATATTTGGGGTTGCACAAGAGCCGGGAGTACAGGAGGCGAGAGAGGCCGATGGTTTGGCCTTTGCGTCCCTAGTAGCCCGGCGCAGGATATTGTTAATGTGGAAAGAAGCCAAGCCCCCGGGGGTGGAGACCTGGATAAATGACATGGCAGGGTTTATAAAGCTAGAGCGGATTAAGTTCGTTCTAAGGGGGTCGGCTCAAGGGTTCACCAGGCGGTGGCAACCGTTCGTCGAATACCTCGCAGAAAGATAGATGGAATGGAAAAAAGAAGGCAGCAGCCCAGGATCGGTGGGGGGGGGGAGGAGGAACCAGAAGGACTCTCAGGGTTGTTAATATATACTGTATAATATGTATAGGTCGTTGCTACAGATAATTATATATTGGACTGTTAAATTATATTTTTGGAGAGTGTTACTTGTGATAAGGCAGTTGCCAATTAGGGTTAGTTTTCATTTTTGTTATTTATTATTTATTCATTTTATTTTTATTTTTTTTGTTTATAAAATAGGTCATTGTTATTTGTGTTGTTATAATATTGTGTAAAGGATGCACAATGTACTGTGTTGGTTGACCAAAAATTTTCAATAAAATATTTATTAAAAAAAAACTATACATAACATCCCAAATTGTCCAGAAATTTGGTGTTAGGAACCACAAGAAAAATGTCAAAATTCTGAAGCATATGTCAATTTTACACTAAGGTCCACACATATTAACTGAGTACAAAACAATTTACCAAGACTGTATTCACATTCTATGACACAAACAGGCCATTAACAATAATTAATGCAATTATGCAAGTACTCAAAAATGATGCATATTTTAACCCCCTAAAGTAACATGTCACCAAGGAAAACCTTCGTAGGTTTCATTGATCTTGCTGATGTGAAAAGCATAAATTCATTATAAATGTAACCACACGGGGGCTGATAATACATTGGCGGATGCCCTTGCAAAATCTAATGAAGAGGCATGAGGCCTACAGTGCAATGCACTCAGCACATCCAATGCCAGCATAAAGTGGGCTGGGAACCAATACAGTAGTCATGTTGTTCTTAAGGGCTATTACCTGTTTTTTTAAATGAATGAATGCTTCATGAAGCACTTTAAATGTCTTCTTGGCGTATCAGCCATACAACTCCCATTTAGAATGGCCACTAAAGGGGGCGCCGCCTTTAATTTTCTTTTTTAAGGACTTATTTGGTCCTACCAATCCTAGCGGAACATCAATGCACCACTCAGTAATGCATGCACCTTTTCCCATTCTCCTTTTTATATCTCGCCTCCCATCCTCCCCATCCCCTCATGTTCCATTCTTCCTATCCTCTTGCACGTTCCATTCTACCGCACTCATAAGTCCCATTTTACCCCCCTCTCACATGCCTCTCTTCTCATGTGCCATTCTAACTCTTCACATGCATTCCATTCCACCTCTACTCGCATATCTCCCATTCAAACCTTCCGCTCACTGCTTGCAATTTTCTTCTGCCCACACATCCAATTCTACTCTTTATATCTATCCCATTCTACCTATCCTTATACATCCCCACATCTTGATTGGTATTTTGCCTCTCCCAAAACAAGAGTACACATTTTCGGGAGGGTAAGATGAAATACAAAAGGAGCAGAAAAGATACACTTGGCTTGGAGTTTAAAATTTTTTAAAAATTAATTCACCATTCCATTGAAATAAAACTCAAGTAATCGTTCTCTCATCCATTATCCTTGAAAGTTAATTTAACCTGCAGTTTCCAGGTTAGTATGCATGGATCACATATGTGCTTCCCATATATATATTTTTTTGTTGATAAATTTGGAGTGCCCAATTATGTTTTCCAATTAAGGGGCAATTTAGCCAATTCATCTACCTTACACATCTTTTTGGATTGTGGGGGCGAGACCCACTGAGTCACAGGAGAACATGCAAACTCCACATAATAATCTTTATTATTGTCACAAGTAGGCTTCCATTAACACTGCAATGAAGTTACTGTGAAAATCCCCTAGTCGCCACATTCTGGCACCTGTTTGGGTACACAGAGGAAGAATTCAGAATATCCAAATTACCTAACAGCACGTCTTTCGGGACTTGTGGGAAGAAACCGGAGCATGGGGAGGTTGTTGGTGTCGAGGGTGAGGAAAGCAGAGTACTCGGTGACTGTTATTTTAGATCATGCTCTGCATTTGGTGGATGTGATCCTGTAAAAGGGGCCTGCACAAAGGCCAGCGTGGAGGTTGGATGTGGGACGACTGGCGGATCTGAACTTTTGTGTAAAGATGGGGAAGGTGATTATGGACTGTGTGGGTTAAATAGGCAGTCACTGGCCAATCACGCACATATGTTCTGGTCCTGCCCAAAGTTGGAGAAATTTTGGAGGTAGTTCTTCAGAAACCATGTCGGCTATCCTGCGCATGGAATTGGAGCCCCGTCCCCTGGGGCCTTATCTTGGGTCTCGGACTTGCGGGAGCTGCAGACAGGAGCGGAGGCAGACGTTTCAGTCTTCGCCTTGCTGGTTGCTCGCAGGCGGGTCCTGTTAGGGTGGAGGTCAGCCTCTCCGTCCTGTGTCTCAGTATGGCTAGGGGACTCTTGATGGGGTTCCTGTACTTGGAGAAGGTTAAGTTCATTTTTTTATTTTTTTTATATAATCTTTAGAGTTCCCAATTATTTTTTTCCAAATGAAGGGGTAATTCAGTGTGGCCAATCCACCTATCCTGCAAATCTTTTAATGCTGTGGATGTGAGACCCATGCAGACATGGACAGGGCTGGGATCGAATCCGGGAGCTCAGGGCCATGAGGCACCAGTGCTAACCACTGCGCCACTGTGCTGCCCCAGGTTTAGTTCATTTTGAGGGGGAATGAGTGAGGGGTTCCACAAGAGACGGCGTCTGTTTATGTTACACTTTTAAAGAGTTGATTACCATCAGCTGCAAAGGGGGGAGGAGGGGGCGCCTTTTGTTTTGCGTTACTGGGGTGTTGGAGGATGGAGGAGGGGGGGGGGGGGGAGCTGTTTTTTTTTTTCCTGTTTTATCTTGTGTTGTACATTGAAAATGTTAAAAATGGGATAAAAATATCTATTTTTAAAAAATGCATACTGGGTTTGGTTCCTTAGATGCTGTGGTCCGTTTTGAGGCATACAGCTCCAGATTGAGTCCTGGGACCATAAGGAACTTCTGAATGGGATGTGATGAATGTCAGAATTTCAGATATATTTTATTGTAGGTACTTGGTGCCGTAAGGGTTAAAAGCCTTGCTTATTGCATGTATCACTGCTGCAGTAGCACTTTTTAAAATCCTGGTTTAAAAGACAACTAATATTTTAGGGAGCCAGAGGTGCAATTAAGGCATCGTAAAAAGCTTGGGCTAATGGAGTTTTGTTTGGATTAAGGGGGTTTCCTTTGGAGTTGATTAGATTTCAGTTCGGTCAGATTATGTAGTGAATGGGTAGAGCTGAGGGACCAGGCGTTTTTTAGAAAAGGTATTTGGTTGGGTTTTAGATTGGGATGTGAGCATAAGTCAAGTGCCTGCACTCACTGCAGATTTGACTGCAGACAGATCAGAAGCAGAATTTGCCTGTGCACAGGATAGGCAGTTTTAACAGTGAGTTGAGACAGACAGGAATTTTGCAGTTGTTCTGGAGAAGTAAGGCAAAAACATGAAGAATGTTTCTGAAAACTTGAACGAGAAATCCTGCCTTGTTCTGACAAGATTCAGGTCTCTGACAACAGTCTGAGTATCCAGACATCTCTGTACAGTAGTGCTAACTGTATCTGAAAGTGGATTGAAAGCAGAGATGGCTTTGTTCTTTGAGTGGGAATAAAGGTAGCAGTTAAGGGTCATTGTGTCACAGTATTCATTAACATTCTTTAAGTGGTTATTGTAAGCTCTTTTTCATCAGTGATGTTAAAGATATTTTAATGCTGTGTTAGCAATAATGTTTGTTTTAATATATCATATCCCTATTTTGCGTGAAACCACTCATGGAGTGAAATATTCTTTCCTCAACAGACTTACAAAATTAAAATAAACTATTGGTGTTTCTATCCAGTATCCTAGCCACTGTTGGGGTCTGGTCTGGGATCATAAGGCTTTTCATATTAACTTCATTGCAGTGTTAATGTAAGCCTACTTTTGACAATAAAGATTATTTATTTATTCATTATAATATGGGACACTCTCTAATCAGACTGCAGTTGAGTGCAGACAGCCAAGTTCTCAGCAGGGACCCTCACTTGCATTTGGTTCAAACCCCCCTTTCCCCTTACAGTCCAACCAGTTACAGGGAACCTTACCCAGGCCTCTCCTCCTCCCATAGGTAACGTCTCCATAGTCCCACATGACAATAGGCTGCTTTCTCCTTTGAGGGGGAGAACTGACTGATGGTCATTTAACCTGAGGGTCACCACACCTCAGGTGAAAAGCAAGGCTGATCTAGCGGGGGAGGGGGGGGGGGGCTTGAGTGTTCGCGCACTTGAAGGGACTGAAGGCAGACGTGGCTATGCTCCAAGAGACACACCTGAAGGTGGCGGACCAGGTTAGGTTAAGAAGGGGATGGGTAGGACAGGTATTCCACTCGGGACTGGACGCGAAAAATAGAGGGGTGGCAATTCTGGTGGGAAAGCATGTGTCATTTGAGGCCAAGACTATCGTAGTGGATAATGGAGGGAGATATGTGATGGTGAGTGGTAGGTTGCAAGGGACGTGGGTGGTGTTGGTAAATGTATACGCCCCGAACTGGGATGATGCTGGATTCATGAAGTGCATGTTGGGGCGCATTCCGGACCTGGAGGTAGGAGGACTGATAATGGGAGGGGACCTCAATACGGTGCTGGACCCAGCACTGGACCGCTCCAGATCAAGGACGGGAAAGAGGCCGGCGGCAGCCAAGGTGCTTCGGGGGTTTATGGATCAGATGGGGGGAGTGGACCCATGGAGGTTTGCAAGACCACAGGCCAGGGAATTTTCTTGCTTTTCCCACGTGCACAAGGCCTACTCCCGGACAGATTTCTTTGTTCTGGGCAGGGCGCTCATCCAGAGGGTGGAGGGGACGGAGTATTCGGCCATAGCCGTTTCGGACCATGCCCCGCACTGGGTGGAAATGGGGCTGGGAGAGGAGGGGGACCAACGCCCGCTGTGGCGGCTGGATGTGGGACTGCGGGCCGATGAGGTGGTGTGTGGGAAGGTGAGGGGGTGTATCGAAAGGTACTTAGAGGCCAACGACAACGGGGAGGTGCGAGTGGGGATGGTATGGGAGGCGTTGAAGGCGGTGATCAGGGGAGAGCTAATCTCCATCAGGGCTCATAGGGAGAAGACAGAGGGCATGGAAAGGGAGAGGTTAGTGGGGGAGATTTTTCGTGTGGACAGGAGATACGCAGAGGCCCCAGAGGAAAGATCACTTGGGGAAAAGCGACAGCTCCAGACGGAGTTTGACCTGTTGACCACGGGGAAGGCGGAGGCACAGTGGAGGAAGGTGCAGGGGGCGATCTATGAGTACGGGGAAAAGGTCAGTCGGATGCTGGCACACCAGCTCCGTAAGAGGACGGCAACGAGGGAAATAGGGGGAATCAAAGATGGAAGGGGAGCCACGGTTCAGAGCGCAACAAAAATAAACAAGGTATTCAAGGCCTTCTATGAAGAGCTGTACAGGTCCCAGCCCCCAGGGGGGGGGAAGAGAGGATGAGACAATTCCTAGACCAACTGCGGTTCCCGAGGGTGGAGGAGCAAGAGGCGGCTGGTTTGGGGGCACCAATCGGGTTGGAGGAGCTGAGTAAGGGTTTGGGGAGTATGCAGGCGGGGAAGGCCCCGGGGCCGGACGGGTTCCTGGTGGAGTTCTCTAGAAAGTATGTGGACCTGTTGGCCCAGCTACTAGTGAGGACCTTTAACGAGGCAAGAGAGGAGGGGACCCTGCCCCCGACAATGTCGGAGGCGACAATTTCCTTGATTCTGAAGTGAGACAAGGATCCACTGCAATGTGGATCGTACAGGCCGATTTCGCTCCTCAATGTGGACGCTAAGTTATTGGCAAAAGTGCTGGCCATGAGGATTGAGGACTGTGTCCCAGGGGTGATTCATGAGGACCAGACGGGATTCGTAAAGGGCAGGCAATTAAATACTAACGTGCGGCGGCTCTTAAACGTGATAATGATGACATCGGAGGAGGGAGAGGCGTAGATAGTGGCAGCTATGGACGCGGAAAAGGCCTTTGACCAAGTAGAGTGGGAGTACCTCTGGGAGGTGTTGCGCAGGTTTGGGTTCGGGGGAGGGTTTATTAGCTGGGTTAAGCTCCTTTACAACGCCCCGGTGGCGAGTGTGGTGACGAACCGGCGGAGGTCGGAGTACTTTCGGCTGTACTGAGGAACGAGGCAGGGGTGCCCCCTGTCCCCTCTGTTGTTTGCATTGGCGATCGAACCCTTGGCCATATCACTGAGGGAGTCTAATAAATGGAGGGGGGTGGTCCGCGGGGGAGAAGAGTATCGGGTGTTGCTATATGCGGATGACCTGCTGTTGTACGTGGCGGACCCAATGGAGGGGATGGTGGAGGTCATGCAGACTCTGAGGGAGTTTGGGGAGTTCTCGGGCTATAAGCTCAATGTAGGGAAGAGTGAGCTTTTTGTATTACAGGCAGGGGACCAAGAAAGAGGGATAGGGGACCTACCGCTGAGGAGGGCGGTGGGGAGTTTTCGGTATCTGGGGATCCAGATAGCCAGGAGTTGGGGGGCCCTACACAAATTGAATCTGACGAGGTTGGTGGACCAAATGGAGGTGGACTTCTCGTTGGCGGGTAGAGTGCAGTCGGTCAAAATGGTGGTCCTTCCGAGGTTTTTGTTTGTGTTTCAGTGCCTTCCCATCGTGATCACCAAGGGCTTTTTCAAGAGAGTAGGTAGGAGTATTATGGGGTTTGTGTGGGCGAATAAGACCCCGAGGGTAAGGAGAGGGTTCCTGGAACGCAGTAGGGACCGAGGAGGGTTGGCGCTGCCAAACCTAGGGAGCTACTACTGGGCAGCAAATGTGGCGATGATCCGCAAGTGGGTTATGGAGGGAGAGGGGGCGGCATGGAAGAGGATGGAGATGGTGTCCTGTAAAGGAACGAGCTTGGGGGCGTTGGTGACGGCACCGCTGCCGTTCTCGCCATCAAAGTATACCACGAGCCCGGTGGTGGCAGCAACGTTAAGGATCTGGGGCCAGTGGAGACGGCACAGGGGTGCAATGGGAGCCTCGGTGTGGTCCCCGATTAGGGGTAACCACCGGTTTGTCCCGGGGAAGATGGACAGGGGGTTCCAGGGCTGGCATCGGGCGGGGATTAGAAGAATGGGGGACCTGTTCATTGACGGGACATTTGCGAGCCTAGGGGCACTGGAGGAGAAGTTTGAGTTACCCCCGGGAAATGCATTTAGATATATGCAGGTGAGGGCTTTTGTGAGGCAACAGGTCAGGGAATTCCTGTTGCTCCCGGCACAAGAAATTCAAGACAGGGTGATCTCGGGTGTGTGGGTCGGGGAGGGCAAGGTTTCGGCAATACACCAAGAGATGAAAGAAGAGGGGGAAGCCCTAGCAGAAGAGTTGAAGGGTAAATGGGAGGAGGAGCTGGGGGAGGAGATCGAGGAAGGTTTGTGGGCTGATGCCCTGGGTAGGGTTAATTCCTCCTCCTCGTGTGCCAGGCTCAGCCTGATACAATTTAAGGTGGTTCACAGAGCGCACTTGACGGGGGCGAGGCTGAGTAGGTTCTTTGGGGTAGAGGACAGATGTGGAAGGTGTTCAGGGAGTCCGGCGAACCATGTCCACATGTTTTGGTCATGCACGGCACTGGAGGGGTTCTGGAGAGGAGTGGCGGGAGCAATATCTCAGGTGGTGAAAGTCCGGGTCAAGCCAAGCTGGGGGCTAGCAATATTCGGAGTAGTGGATGAGCCGGGAGTGCAGGAGGCGAAAGAGGCCGGCATTCTGGCCTTTGCGTCCCTAGTAGCCCGGCGAAGGATCTTGCTATTGTGGAAGGAGGCGAAGCCCCCTAGCCTGGAGGCCTGGATAAACAACATGGCTGGGTTCATAAAGCTGGAGAGGATTAAGTTTGCCTTGAGAGGGTCTGCGCAGGGGTTCTACAGGCGGTGGCAATCGTTCCTAGACTACCTCGCGGAGCGTTAGAGGAAGGTCGGTCAGCAGCAGCAGTAACCCTGGGGGGGGGGGGGGCGGGGGGGTGGAGAACGAGAGATTGTTTGAGGGGATAGATGAGCAGGAGATAACATGGAGGGTGGGGGAAACTGGCACGTGCGGGCGAGAGCCAGTGTATAAAGCTATGTAAATATACCATTTTGCCATGTATATATCTTGCTCAGTGCGATTTTGTGTTATTTTGTTACGGGGGGGCGGGGGGGGGGGGGGGGTGGGGGGGGGGGGGGGGTTATTGTTTGTAAGGGGAAAAAATTGTGTTGTTAAAAAACTTTAATAAATATTTTTTTTTTTAATACGAAAATCAAGGCTGAGAAGGCGGGCCTTCTTGAATAACGTCTGCCGGTATGCAAATTGACCCACTCTGCTGGCCTCGCTCTGTATCATAGACCAGCCGTCCAGCACTGAGCTAAACACCACAGATGACGTTCTACAGGTCTGTCATTAAACACACATTCAATAGAATGAAGTTTATAGCCACCCAGATGAAACATGCAGACCATTCCAAATCAAATTGACATGATCAAGATGGGCTACAAACATTGGCAAGGATGTATTTGGAACACCTGCTCTAATTGAGGCCTTGTGCAGCTGCTCTGAAGGTGGGAAAGAGGCTTGGACTGGTCCAAAAGATAAGTGTTTTTCTAATTTGGATCCTAATAGAGCATCGTTTTCAGCTAATCAATCCTCTCTAGGGTTGGTCACTTTTTTTGTTAAAGGTTTGAGTCCTTTCACTGTATCCTCAGTAGGACATATTCGGTTGAAGTCCTGTATGCACCGAATGAGCAAAATGCTGAAAGAACCTGGGAACTCATGCCCTTGATACACGTAGATACATGGAAGAGCTGTCATTCTGCCCTCAAAAGGAAAATTGCTGCAGCTATTAAGGCAAAATCCTGGTAAAACTGATATGGACCATGTAATAAAACCAACATACTCTGGATACAAGGGGCGGGATTCTCCATTCCGCTGCTCCAGTTTTTTTGTGCGGCATTACCCCGCCAGCAGCGGGATTCTCTGTCCCGCCAGCCAGCTAATGGGGTTTCCCATTGTGAGCAGCCCCACACAGTCGGGAAATCCCCAGGCGTGTGCGCGCTACTGGCGCAACAGAGAATCCCGTCAGCGGAGAATCCAGCCCAGGGAATCTGAACTAAAAACAAAATGCTGAAAATACTCAGCAGTTGTGGCAACATATGTGAAGAGAGATGGAACAGAGTTCAAGTTTTGAGTCAAACAGGACTGTTGTTCAGAAACACCTCTGATGAGTCCAACCAGTATTTTGGGCCTATACGAACATTAAATGGACATAAACCTGTGCAGCAATTCTCAGTAGATCGCACGGTCTTGTCCTTGTAATAATTTCATGATGTGGCTACTCCCTAATGATATGCAGCAAGTTATACAAACAAAGACTTCCTACACTTAACTATTCTTGATCTGTCTGCGTCTTATAACCTCCTTTGGATGCATGCAGCCTGGAAGCAGTCCGAGTGTCATGGAGATTCCCACTGGGAGCTGTTGGGTCAGCAGCAACAGTTCAGCTACACCATAACTTTAAAAATGATTAATTTTCTTGTTGTCCCAGTGGACATTTTTCTGAAATCCAAAGTGGAAAAACACCATCAACAATATAACACATATGAACATTGTGAAAATTAATCAGGATGTGTGGAAATTGGTGAAGAATTAAAATGAAGTCACTTTACAATAATTAGTAAATTAAAGTTCACAAAGATAATTTCAGATAAGTTAAATGTTTAATGGTACTGGCTCAGCGGATATGCGGGTTAAATGTCATGTTCAAACTGGCGGATTTACAGAGGTCTGTCAATTTTTGGTTTCACTGCAATAACATTTTTTACATTAACCACTTTGGAACATTGTTCCTCTGTAGATTCAATTTGTATCTGATTCGCTTTCCCTTCCGTATTTTAAAATCAAACTTCATTTCCATGTGCTCATACATACACTGTACAAATGTTCACAAACCTCAAAGTAAAGTTAAATCATGCAAAGAAACAAATTCCAGCACAACTCTTACAGGCACTAGTCAATGTTATAGCAAGAGTCACTGCACAGATGCAATGGGTCAGCCAAGAGGCTGAAGTAATTTGCACCCTCTGGAGATAGTTCAGTACATTCTGTTCTACTTCCTTTATGTTCTTTTTTTTCTCTCCAAGGACTTCTATACTCTTCTTCATATGTTTGAGACAATAAAAATAGGGACATTTGACCTTTGTAAGCAAGACCAAAGTTAAAACAGCATAAAATAAAATTAAATATTATCAAGTATATAAATTTCTAATATTAAGAACTAATCACAGGGTTTGCAAGTCTCATTTATTTAATGTCAAACAAAGGATCAATTCCCATATCATCAAGAAAAACAATCAGGCTGCTGTTTGTGTGAATGCCTGATAGTCTAGATTTTGTACAGCTGCATCATGTAAATGAGCACCTGGAATTCAAGCTGGTGTCTTCAGTAGAGGATTGGCAGAAATCCTGGAGAAACAATGTAAATGACTCAATATGGCGATTTCATTTCTCAAGGTGTTCTGCTGATCTTCCTCCAAAGTAGAGGCAGGAGGTTGAGAAAACTCCAGTGAAATTCAGGAGCATTATGTTCAGGTTCCATGTGAGTTTTTTCCACTTGCGTGTGGAGCACTGATTCATCAGAGGAAGCAGAGCATGTTGTGTCCATCAGCTCCCAAAGGACTCCAACACTAATTTTGTTGCAGAATATCTCTTTAGGTGGATGATAGACAGTCTTTTTCACTGAAGGAAGTCCATAAGTTCTTCTCAATAAGATGGAACTCAAGTAGAAAGAGAAGACCTTCGGAAATCAACGGAAGGTGCCTTGGCTCCTATTCAAGCAGCTCTGGGGAAAACCAATGAAATTTTGGAAGCCCATGGGGTCACGATCAAAGGTATGGAAGTGCCATAATGATAAGACCATAAGACATAGGAGCAGAATTAGGCCACTCGGCTGATCGGGTCTGCTCTGCCTCTCAATCATGGCTGATATTTTTCTCATCGCCATTCTTCTGCCTTCACCCCATAACCCTGATCCCCTTATTAATCAAGAACCTATCTATCTATCTAGCTGATTGCCTTGCTGGAATCGGAGCTATCTTCGGTGGTTGAAGTGAACAAATCGTCGAAAGCCAAGGTGAAAGACCTGTAAAATAGTACCAGAAGGCAAAATATTCAAATTGTGATGCTGCCGGAGGGGATGGAAGGCCCCATCCCTGCCGAGTACTTCGCAGAGCTCGGGAGATGGTGGGTGAGGATGGATTCACATCCCCTCCTGAGTTGGACCGAGCCCATCGTACACTCCGGATAAGTCCTTGTCCTAAGGATCCACCACATGCAGTGATAGTGAGGTTTTGCAGCTTCAAGGAGAAATAGAGGGTTCAAAGATGGGCGAAGGAAAACTGTGACTTTAAGTGGAAAGGTCACTTGGGTGTGGAACTGGCGAAGAAGAGAACTGTATTCAATAAAGCCAAGACCGCCCTGTAGAAAAATGGAATCTGGTTCGGTGTGATCTGCCCTGCTCAGCCTCAAGCAACTTTAAAAGGAAAATGCTATTTCTTTGATACACCAGGAGAGGTGGAATCTTTCATTAAAAAACACAAGTTGGATGCGATGTAATTGAGTTTTTGATTCTGTTGACAGGCGTATTGAATTGCTGCACTGTTGGGGTTCCATGGTTGTTCTTGTATTTTCTGTTTCTGGTAAAAAATTTATAGTTTTTGTTTAGATTTGGGGTTTAGCTCTACATGGGGCTCAGTTTGTTGTGATCATCCCACGACCCAAAGATGTGCCGGGTAGGTGAAATGGCCATGCTAAATTGCCCCTTAATTGGAAACAAATAATTGGGTACTCTAAATTTTTTTTTTTTAAAGTTTGTTGTGATCATATATAGCAACCTTTCGGAGCACAAGGTTTATGGGGTTTTGGTATTTTGATGCCTGTAACCATTTTTGCTATCTCCAGTCGGGAACATTCCTGCTAACCTAAGAATTAGCTAACAGGAGTGGTTTTCAAGGATTGGCTGCAGCTCATAATAGTAGCATCGTTTTAGATTATGAGCCGAGAGCTCTTGTTTTGCTTCGGTTTGTTGGAAGCAGATTTTGGTATTCTGTGTTTGCCTTGTCTCTGTTTCTTTTTGCCTTAGGGTGTGTCTGCAGATTTCTCTTTGTCCTGTCTCATGATTTGGTTGAGTGGCCATCTTGTGTGGGCCTGCTTGCTGTCCCTTTTATAACCTCTCTTCTTCAAAATGGCTGGATTGAGGGGTGTGGCAGGAGACCCCCAATTCTTGTGGTCACTTTGGGGTTTGAATAGCCCAGTAAAAAGATCAAGAGTATTTGCTCACCTTAAGAGCTTAAACTCTGATGTCGTGTTTCTGCAGGAGACCCATTTGCGGGTCAGAGACCAGATCAGGCAGCGAAAGGGATGGGTAGGGCAAATCTTTTATTTGGGTTTTGATGGTAGGATCAGGGGTACGACAATATTAATTACTAAAAGGATTCTGTTTTCTGCCTATAAGATTTTGGCAGACCCTAACAGCAGACATGTTATTGTCTGTGGTTCTCTGATGGGCACCCCAGTAATCATATTTAAACCCCGAACTAGAATGATACAAATTTTATTAACATCCTGCTGGCTTCCCTCCCTCTAACTGTGTATTGGACCATAGATTGGATCATTCAAAGCCCAAGGGTGGGATTCTCCGTCTCGCTAGCCAGCTGATGGGGTTTCCCATTGTGGGCAGGCCCACGCAGTTCGAAACATGGAACATAGAACAGTACAGCACAGTACAGGCCCTTCGGCCCATGACATTGTGCTGATCATTTATCCGAATCTAAGATCAACCTAACCTACACCCCTTCAATGTACTGCTGTCCATGTGCCTGTCCAAAGAACAGAGAACAAAGAACAAAGAAAAGTACAACACAGGAACAGGCCCTCCAAGCCCGTGCCGACCATGCTGGCCGACTAAACTACAATCTTCTACATTTCCTGGGTCCGTATCCCTCTATTCCCATCCTATTCATGTATTTGTCAAGATGCCCCTTAAATGTCACTATTGGCCCTGCTTCCACCACCTCCTCCGGCAGCGAGTACCAGGCACCCACTACCCTCTGTGTAAAAAAAACTTGCCTCGTACATCTCCTCTAAACCTTGCCCCTCGCACCTTAAACCTATATACCCTAGTAATTGACCCCTCTACCCTGGGGAAAAGCCTCTGACTATCCACTCTGTCTATGCCCCTCATAATTTTGTAGAACTCTATCAGGTCGCCCCACAACCTCCATCGTTCCAGTGAGAACAAACCGAGTTTATTCAACCGCACCTCATAACTAATGCCCTCCATACCAGGCAACATTCTGGTAAATCTCTTCTGCACCCTCTCTAAAGCCTCCACATCCTTCTGGTAGTGTGGCGACCAGAATTGAACACTATACTCCAAGTGTGGCCTAACTAAATTTCTCTGCAGCTGCAACATGACTTGCCAATTCTTATACTCAATGCCCCGGCCAATGAAGGCAAGCATGCCGTATGCCTTCTTGACTACCTTCTCCACCTGTGTGTATGTTCCCCACCTGCATTAGAACTTCCAAAATGTATTATCTCACATTTGTCCGGATTAAACTCCATCTGCCATCTCTGTGCCCAAGTCTCCAAACAATCTAAATCCTGCTGCATCCTCTAACAGTCCTCATCGATATCCGCAATTCCACCAAACTTTGTGTCATCTACAAACTTACTAATCAGACCAGTTACATTTTCCTCCAAATCATTTATATGTACTACAAACAGCAAAGGTTCCAGCACTGATCCATGCGGAATACCACTAGTCACAGCCCTCCAATTAGAAAAGTATCCTTCCATTGCTACTCTCTGCCTTCTATGACCTAGCCAGTTCTGTATCCACCTTGCCAGCTCACCCCTGATCCCGTACTCGTCTACCATGAGGGACCTTGTCAAAGGCCTTACTGAAGTCCAGATAGACAACATCCACTGCCCTACCTGCATCAATCATCTTTGTGACCTCTTCGAAAAACTCTATCAAGTTAGTGAGACACGACCTCGCCTTCACAAAACCATGCTGCCTCTCACTAATACGTCCATTTTTTTCCAAATGGGAGTAGATCCTGTCTCGAATAATTCTCTCCAGTAATTTCCCTACCACTGACGTAAGGCTCACCGGCCTGTAGTTCCCTGGATTATCCTTGCTACCCTTCTTAAACAGAGGAAAAACATTGGCTGTTCTCCAGTCCTCCGGGACATCACCTGAAGACAGTGAGGATCCAAAGATTTCTGTCAAGGCCTCAGCAATTTCCTCTCCAGCCTCCTTCAGTATTCTGGGGTAGATCCCATCAGGTCCTGGGGACTTATCTATCTTAATATTTTTCAAGACGCCCAATACCTCGTCTTTTTGGATCTCAATGTGACCCAGGCTATCTACACAGCCTTCTCCGGACTCAACATCCACCAATTCCTTCTCTTTGGTGAATACTGATGCAAAGTATTCATTTAGTACCTCGACCATTTCCTCTGGCTCCACACATAGATTCCCTTGCCTATCCTTCAGTGGGCCAACCCTTTCCCTGGCTACCCTCTTGCTTTTTATGTACGTGTAAAAAGCCTTGGGATTTTCCTTAACCCTATTTGCCAATGACTTTTAGTGACCCCTTCTAGCCCTCCTGACTCCTTGCTTAAATTCCTTCCTACTTTCCTTATATTCCACACAGGCTTCGTCTGTTCCCAGCCTTTTAGCCTTGACAAATGCCTCCTTTTTCTTTTTGACAAGGCCTACAATATCTCTCGTTATCCAAGGTTCCCGAAAATTGCCATATTTATCCTTCTTCCTCACAGGAACATGCCGGCCCTGAATTCCTTTCAACTGACACTCGAAAGTCTCCCACATGTCAGATGTTGATTTACCCTCAAACATCCGCACCCAATCTAGGTTCTTCAGTTCCCGCCTAATATTGTTATAATTAGCCTTCCCCCAATTTAGCCCATTCACCCTAGGACCACTCTTATCCTTGTCCACCAGGACTTTAAAACTGACTGAATTGTGGTCACTGTTCCCGAAATGCTCCCCTACTGAAACGTCTACCACCTGGCCAGGCTTATTCCCCAATACCAGGTCCAGTATAGCCCCTTCCCTAGTTGGACTGTCTACATATTGTTTTAAGAAGCCCTCCTGGATGCTCCTTACAAACTCTGTCCTGTCTAAGCCCCTGGCACTAAGTGAGTCCCAGTCAATATTGGGAAGTTGAAGTCTTCCATCACCACAACCCTGTTGTTTTTACTCTTTTCCAAAATCTGTCTACCTATCTGCTCCTCTATCTCCCGCTGGCTGTTGGGAGGCCTGTAGTAAACCCCCAACATTGTGACTGCACCCTTCTTATTCCTGATCTCTACCCATATAGCCTCACTGCCCTCTGAGGTGTCCTCCCGTAGAACAGCTGTGATATTCTCCCTAACCAGTAGCACAGCACCGCCCTTTTACATCCCCTTCTATCCCGCCTGAAACATCTAAATCCTGGAACGTTTAGCTGCCAATCCTGCCCTTCCCTCAACCAGGTCTCTGTAATGGCAACAACATCATAGTTCCAAGTACTAATCCAAGCTCTAAGTTCATCTGCCTTACCCGTAATACTTCTTGCATTAAAACATATGCACTTCAGGCCATCAGACCCGCTGTGTTCAGCAACTTCTCCCTGTCTGCTCGGCCGCAGAGGCATACTGGCCCTATTCCCTAGTTCTCCCTCAATGCTCTCAACTTCTGACCTATTGCTCACGTGCCCACACCACTGCCATACTATTTTAAACCCTCCCGGGTGACACGAGCAAACCTTGCGGCCAGGATATTTATGCCTCTCCAGTTTAGATGCAACCTGTCCTTCTTATATAGGTCACACCTGCCCGGAAGAGCTCCCAGTGGTCCAGATAACGGAAAGCCTCCCTCCTACACCAGCTGTTTAGCCACGTGTTTAGCTGCTCTATCTTCCTATTTCTAGCCTCACTGGCATGTGGCACAGGGAATAATCCCGAGATTACAACCCTAGAGGTCCTGTCTTTTAACTTTCTGCCTAGCTCCCTGAACTCCTGCTGCAGGACCTCATGCCCCTTCCTGCCTATTTCGTTAGTACCAATATGTACAACGACCTCTGCCTGTTTGCCCTCCCCCTTCAGGATGCCCTCTACCCGTTCAGAGACATCCTGGACCCTGGCACCAGGGTGGCAACATACCATCCTGGAGTCTCTTTCACGTCCACAGAAGCGCCTATCTGTGGCCCTGACTATAGAATTCCCTATGACTATTGCTCTTTTGCGCTGTGACCCTCCCTTCTGAACATCAGAGGCAGCCGTGGTGCCACTGCTCTGGCTGCTACTGTTTTCCCCTGATAGGCTATCCCCCCGACAGTATCCAAAGGGGTATGCCTGTTTGAGAGGGGGACAACCACAGGGAATTCCTGCACTGACTGCCTGCCCTTTCTGGTGGTCACCCATTTCTCTGCCTGCACCTTGGGTGTGACCACATTTATATAACTGCTATCTATGACGCTTTCCGCCACCTGCATGCTCCTAAATGCATCCAACTGCTGCTCCAACCGAACCATGCGGTCTGTGAGGAGCTCCAGTTGGGTGCGCTTTCTTCAGATGAAGCCATCCGGGACGCTGGAAGCCTCCAGGACAGGATCTGCCACAACTCACAGTCAGAGCACTGCACCCCTCTAATTGACAATGCGTCAATTAATTAGTAAATTAAATTTAAACTTTTTTTTTAAGTTACTGTTAACTATATGTTTCCCAGCACTAGATTTCTACTGTAAATGTGAAAGCTAAATACAGTACTCTCCGATCTTTGGCTTAGATACCCCTCTAAATTATAATTAAGTAATTATGTATAATTAGTTTATCAATGCTTAATTTTTTTAATTTAGTGTAGATTCCCAACCAGCCAATCAGGTCACAGCTTTTCTGTGATGTCACTTCAGTTTTCCCCACCCCTCACACACAATTTGAAATGGTAATAAAAGTAAAAATGAGTAAAAATCACTTACTTACCTTCTGAGGGTCTCAGATACTCTCTGGTTCTCTCCCTGCTGATTAAAAGTTACAGGCCAGAAAAAAGAGAGAACACAAAAACAGTAGGGAAAAAGCACCTTCTCCCACTCTGCACCGAATTACCTCACTGCACCAAATTACCAAATTCCAAATTCCCACTCTGGATGTGTCTCAGGCTGTGTCTCTTTGACCTGTGCAAAGCTTACTGAGGGCGCTTTCTGTCTGTCTTTTAGACAGACTTCAGCTGACCAGGGTGACTCACACTACTTAAATTTCAAAGAGAAGAATACAATGTGCACCTTTGTGCCCCTAAACAGGCCTCAGGTGACTGACAGATAACTGCCTCTCAGCAATTAGGGTGGGGGCAGCTTCAGCTAATCAGACACTAATCTACACACTGCACTTTTGACTGAAAAACAGCAGAATTAGACTTACCACTTACCTTTCCTGATCACCTCACTGCACCAAATTACCAAGTTCCAAATTCTCACTCTGGATGTGTTTCACTCAGGCTGTGTCTCTTTGACCAAGAGTCGCATAAATGTCCCTAATGACTCTGACTCCACCACCTCTGCTGGCAGTGCATTCTACACACCCACCACTCTCCGTGTAAATAACCAACCTCTGACATCTCTCCTTTACCTTCTTCCAAACACCTTAAAATTATGTCCTCTCGTGACAGCCATTTCCGCCCTGGGGAAAAGTCTCTGGCTATCCACCCTATCCATGCCGCCCATCACCTTGTACACCTCCATCAAGTCATCTCTCTTCATTCCTCACTCCAGTGAGAAAAGCCCTTTCTTCATAAGACATGCCCTCCAGTCCAGGCAGCATCCTGTAAATCTCCTCTGCACCCTCTCCAAAGCATCCACATCCTTCCTATAATGAGGTGACCAGAAATGGACACAATATTCCAAGTGTGGTCTAACCAGGGTATTACAAAGCTGCAGCAAAACCTCGCGGCTCTTAAACTCAATCCCCCTGTTAATGAAAGCCAACACACCATACGCCTTCTTAACAACACTATCAACCTAGGTGGCAACTTTGAAGGATCTATTTACGTGGACCCCAAGATCCCTCTGATCCTCCACACTTCCAAGAATCCTGCTTTTAACCCTGTATTCAGCATTCAAATTCGACCTTCCAAAATGAATCACTTCACATTTATCTTGGTTGAACTCCATCTGCCACTTCTGAGCCCAGCTCTGCATCCTGTCAATGTTCTGTTGTAACCTGCAACAGCCCTCGACACGATCTACAACTCCACCAATCTTCGACAAACTTACTAACCCACCCTTCCACTTCGTTATTCAAATCATTTATAAAAACCACAAGGAGCAGAGGTCACAGAACAGATCCCTGCAGGACACCACTGGTCACCGACCTCCTGGTGGAATACTTTCCATCCACTACCACTCGCTGCCTTCTTTCAGCCAGCCAATTCTATATCCAGACAGCCAAATTTTCATGTATCCCATGCCCCCCAACTTTCTGAATGAGCCTACCATGCGGAACCTTATCAAATTCCTTACAGAAATCCATATACACCACATCCACTGCCTGACCTTCATCAATGTGGTTTGTCGCATCCTCAAAGAATTCAATGTGGCTTGTGAGGCATGACCTGCCCGTCACAAAGCCATGCTGACTATCTTTAATCAAACTTTGTTTTTCTAAATAATCATAAATACTAACAAACAAACAAAGAACAAAGAAATGTACAGCACAGGAACAGGCCCTTCGGCCCTCCAAGCCCGTGCCGACCATACTGCCCGACTAAACTACAATCTTCTACACTTCCTGGGTCCGTATCCTTCTATTCCCATCCTATTCATATATTTGTCAAGATGCCCCTTAAATGTCCCTATCGTCCCTGCTTCCACTACCTCCTCCGGTAGTGAGTTCCAGGCACCCACTACCCTCTGCGTAAAAAACTTGCCTCGTACATCTACTCTAAACTTTGCCCCTCTCACCTTAAACCTATGCCCCCTAGTAATTGACCCCTCTACCCTGGGGAAAAGCCTCTGACTATCCACTCTGTCTATGCCCCTCATAATTTTGTATACCTCTATCAGGTCGCCCCTCAACCTCCTTCGTTCCAGTGAGAACAAACCGAGTTTATTCAATCGCTCCTCATAGCTTATGCCCTCCATACCAGGCAACATTCTGGTAAATCTCTTCTGCACCCTCTCTAAAGCCTCCACATCCTTCTGGTAATGTGGCGACCAGAATTGAACACTATACTCCAAGTGTGGCCTAACTAAGGTTCTATACAGCTGCAACATGACTTGCCAATTCTTATACTCAATGCCCCGGCCAATGAAGGCAAGCATGCCGTATGCCTTCTTGACTACCTTCTCCACCTGTGTTGCCCCTTTCAATGACCTGTGGACCTGTACTCCTAGATCTCTTTGACTTTCAATACTCTTGAGGGTTCTACCATTCACTGTATATTCCCTACCTGCATTAGCCCTTCCAAAATGCATTACCTCACATTTGTCCGGATTAAACTCCATCTGCCATCTCTCCGCCCAAGTCTCCAGACAATCTAAATCCTGCTGTATCCTCAGACAGTCCTCATCGCTATCCGCAATTCCACCAACCTTTGTGTCGTCTGCAAACTTACTAATCAGACCAGTTACATTTTCCTCCAAATCATTTATATATATTACAAAGAGCAAAGGTCCCAGCACTGATCCCTGTGGAACACCACTGGTCACAGCACTCCAATGAGAAAAGCATCCCTCCATTGCTACCCTCTGCGTTCTATGGCCTAGCCAGTTCTGTATCCACCTTGCCAGTTCACCCCTGATCCCGTGTGACTTCACCTTTTGTACTAGTCTACCATGAGGGACCTTGTCAAAGGCCTTACTGAAGTCCATATAGACAACATCTACTGCCCTACCTGCATCAATCATCTTAGTGACCTCCTCGAAAAACTCTATCAAGTTAGTGAGACACGACCTTCCCTTCACAAAACCGTGCTGCCTCTCACTAATACGTCCATTTGCTTCCAAATGGGAGTAGATCCTGTCTCGAAGAATTCTCTCCAGTAATTTCCCTACCACTGAAGTAAGGCTCACCGGCCTGTAGTTCCCGGGATTATCCTTGCTACCCTTCTTAAACAGAGGAACAACATTGGCTATTCTCCAGTCCTCTGGGACATCCCCTGAAGACAGCGAGGATCCAAAGATTTCTGTCAAGGCCTCAGCAATTTCCTCTCCAGCCTCCTTCAGTATTCTGGGGTAGATCCCATCCGGCCCTGGGGACCTATCTACCTTAATATTTTTTAAGACACCCAACACCTCGTCTTTTTGGATCACAATGTGACCCAGGCTATCTACACCCCCTTCTCCAGACTCAACATCTACCAATTCCTTCTCTTTGGTGAATACTGATGCAAAGTATTCATTTAGTACCTCGCCCATTTCCTCTGGCTCCACACATAGATTCCCTTGCCTATCCTTCAGTGGGCCAACCCTTTCCCTGGCTGCCCTCTTGCTTTTTATGTACGTGTAAAAAGCCTTGGGATTTTCCTTCACCCTATTTGCCAATGACTTTTCATGACCCCTTCTAGCCCTCCTGACTCCTTGCTTAAGTTCCTTCCTACTTTCCTTATATGCCACACAGGCTTCGTCTGTTCCCAGCCTTTTAGCCCTGACAAATGCCTCCTTTTTCTTTTTGACGAGGCCTACAATATCACTCGTCATCCAAGGTTCCCGAAAATTGCCGTATTTATCTTTCTTCCTCACAGGAACATGCCTGTCCTGTATTCCTTTCAACTGACACTTGAAAGCCTCCCACATGTCAGATGTTGATTTGCCCTCAAACATCCGCCCCCAATCTATGTTCTTCAGTTCCCGCCTAATATTGTTATAATTAGCCTTCCCCCAATTTAGCACATTCATCCTCGGACCACTCTTATCCTTGTCCACCAGTACTTTAAAACTTACTGAATTGTGGTCACTGTTACCGAAATGCTCCCCTACTGAAACATCTACCACCTGGACGGGCTCATTCCCCAATACCAGGTCCAGTACCGCCCCTTCCCTAGTTGGACTGTTTACATATTGTTTTAAGAAGCCCTCCTGGATGCTCCTTACAAACTCCGCCCCGTCTAAGCCCCTGGCACTAAGTGAGTCCCAGTCAATATTGGGGAAGTTGAAGTCTCCCATCACCACAACCCTGTTGTTTTTACTCTTTTCCAAAATCTGTCTACCTATCTGCTCCTCCATCTCCCGCTGGCTGTTGGGAGGCCTGTAGTATACCCCCAACATTGTGACTGCACCCTTCTTATTCCTGATTTCTACCCATATAGCCTCACTGCCCTCGGAGGTGTCCTCTCGCAGTATAGCTGTGATATTCTCCCGAACAAGTAGCGCAACTCCGCCTCCCCTTTTACATCCCCCTCTATCCCGCCTGAAACATCTAAATCCTGGAACGTTTAGCTGCCAATCCTGCCCTTCCCTCAACCAGGTCTCTGTAATGGCAACAACATCATAGTTCCAAGTACTAATCCAAGCTCTAAGTTCATCTGCCTTACCCGTAATGCTCCTTGCATTAAAACATATGCACTTCAGGCCACCAGACCCGCTGTGTTCAGCAACTTCTCCCCGTCTGCTCTGCCTCAGAGCCACACTGTCCCTATTCCCTAGTTCTCCCTCAATGCTCTCACCTTCTGACCTATTGCTCCCGTGCCCACCCCCCTGCCATACTAGTTTAAACCCTCCCGTGTGACACTAGCAAACCTCGCGGCCAGGATATTTATGCCTCTCCGGTTTAGATGCAACCCGTCCATCTTATACAGGTCACACCTGCCCCGGAAGAGCTCCCAGTGGTCCAGATAACGGAAACCCTCCCTCCTACACCAGCTGTTTAGCCACGTGTTTGTCTGCTCTATCTTCCTATTTCTAGCCTCACTGGCACGTGGCACAGGGAGTAATCCCGAGATTACAACCCTCGAGGTCCTGTCTTTTAACTTTCTGCCTAGCTCCCTGAACTCCTGCTGCAGGACCTCATGCCCCTTCCTGCCTATGTCGTTAGTACCAATATGTACAACGACCTCTGCCTGTTTGCCCTCCCCCTTCAGGATTCCCTCTACCCGTTCGGAGACATCCTGGACCCTGGCACCAGGGAGGCAACATACCATCCTGGAGTCTCTTTCACGTCCACAGAAGCGCCTATCTGTGCCCCTGACTATAGAGTCCCCTATTACTATTACTCTTCTGCGCTTTGACCCTCCCTTCTGAACATCAGAGCCAGCCGTGGTGCCACTGCTCTGGCTGCTGCTGTTTTCCCCTGATAGGCTATCCCCCCCGACAGTATCCAAAGGGGTATATCTGTTCGAGAGGGGGACAACCACAGGGGATTCCTGCACTGACTGCCTGCCCTTTCTGGTGGTCACCCATTTCTCTGCCTGCACCTTGGGTGTGACCACATTTACATAACTGCGATCTATGACGCTTTCCGCCACCGGCATGCTCCTAAGTGCATCCAATTGCTGCTCCAACCGAACCATGCGGTCTGTGAGGAGCTGCAGTTGGGTGCACTTTCTGCAGATGAAGCCATCCGGGACGCTGGAAGCCTCCCGGACCTGCCACATCTCACTACTGGGCGGGATTCTCCCCTACCCAGCGGGGCGGGGGGTCCCGGCGGGATGGAGTGGCGTGAACCACTCCAGCATCGGGCCGCCCCAAAGCTGCCTCCGCACCTTCAGGGGCTAGGCCCGCCCCGGAGTGGTTGGAGCCCCGCCGGCAGGCAGGATAGGGGCTTGGCGCCATGCCAACCGGCGCCGAAGGGCCTCCGCTGGCCGGCGCATGCGCGGGAGCGCGTGCTGGCATCATCTCCGCGCATGCGCAGAGGGATTCGCTTCCGCACCAGGAATGGCAGAAGACCACAGCCTCCGGTGTGGAACAATAGAGTACCCCCACGGCACAGGCCCGCCCGCGGATCGGTGGGTCCCAACCGCGGGCCAGGCCACCGTGGGGGCACTTCCCGGGGCCAGATCCCCCCGCGGCCCCCCAGGAACCCTGGAGCCCGCCCGCGCCACCAGGTCCCGCCGTTAAGGGACCTACTCTAATTTACCCCGGCGGGACCGGCTACAGACAGGCGGGACTTCGGGCCATCGCGGGCCGGAGAATTTGGGCGACTCCAGCGCCCATTGAGTCGCGCCAGACTCCGCCATTCTCCGAGGCGAGCGGCGCGACTCACGCCGGGCCGGTTTTTAGGGGGCGAGAGAATTGGGAGGAGGGCGAGGGCGGGATTTACGCCGACCCCCGGCGATTCTCCCACCCGGCGGGGGGGTCAGAGAATCCCACCCCTATCTCTCAGAATCCTTTCCAATATTTTGCTCACCACAAACATAAGAATGACTGGTCTGTAATTCCCAGGGATTTCCCTATTCTCTATCTTGAACAGGGAAACAACACTTGCCCCACTCCAATCATCCGGTCGTACTCTAGTGGAGAGTGAGGACTCAAAGATCATCGCCAACAGCGCAGCAATCTCCACCTTTGCTTCCCATAGTAACCTTGGGTGTACTGTTATGGGCCAGGGTTAGAGAACCCCAAAGTGTATCATGGAGTTCACCTGACCCACAACTTTTACTAGATTGGGGTATGGGGAGCACACGGCCCACTCTACAGGTGTGGTACAGCAGAAATGGAAAAGTATTTTTTCAAGCCAAACGTTTATTCTATAAACTCAAGTTAACCTTTTTAAAACATACAGTGAACATCTTAGCAACCATTAATTCAAATACAACCCCCAAAGAATACAACACTAAGTAATTCTTACTTTCCTTTTAACATCCATAAGACTTAAAACAAAGCTTTTCAACAGAAGCACATCAGGTTAAAGTCACTACTGCGAGCAGTTATTAGTTTTAGATCACCAAAGGATCGATTTACATTCTTTAGATTACAGAGAGAGACTTTAATATACCTTCTAGCTGTGACTGCAGCTATCCAGCTCTGAAAACGAAACTAAAACACACCTTGCAGCAAACAGCCTAAAACAAAAGCAAAAAGCTGACAGACAGGCCAGCTCCACTCACTCTCTGACATCACTGCGGTAATAAACACCCATTTCTTAAAGGTACTCTCACTACAGATACTGAGATACACGCCCATTTATAAACACCCATTTCTGAAAGGTACTCTCACGTGACACCTGCCCCCAAGAAAATAAAAACTATCAACTTCAAGATAGTTTCATTTTTCACCTTTTCATCATCCTTTAAGAAATGCACACAGTAAATACACTTTATCATTTCAAAAAACAACACACACAAACAGGGATACTAATATGGTCCATTTTTCTTTCTTCCTCCAACTGAAATCCTTCTTGATTGACAGTCTCTTTGAACAAGATCTCTGCACGATCCATTTCTCTACGCCTCGACATTTCTCTTTAAAGTCAGATACTTAAGTTCAATCTGATCACAGAGTCCCTTGTAATTCTCCAACACAGGAGCATTGGTTATCACAGATTTCAGGCAGTCAAATGCCTGTTGAAATTCCGCTGTCCACTGGAATTTGCTATGCTTCTTGAGCAAGTCAGTGGAGCAATCATGCTACAAAGATTTTTCACCAATGTCCGAACAAATCCACTCATGCCAAGAAATCACATTGTTTCCCTTCGTCTTTAGGGTATCGGAAACTCCTCAATAACTGTTAGTTTCACATCCCATGTGACCATTCGACCCTGTCCGAATGCATGGCCAAGGAAAGTGACTTGGGCTTTTCCAAATTCACTTTTAGCTAGGTTTATCACCAAACCCGCCTCCTGAAGTCGATCGAATAACTCCATCAGATGTTTGAAATGTTCTTTCCATGTCTGGCTGAAAATGACCAGATCGTCGATGTATACTGCACAATTGGGTAATCCTGAAACAACTTTGTTAGTTAACCGTTGAAATGTGGCTGGGGCGTATTTCATGCCAAATGGCATAACTTTGAATTGGTATATACCATCTGGACTCAAAAGCTGAAATCTCCTTCACCCTTTTGGATAAAGGAACCTGCCAGTAACCTTTAAGTAAATCCAGTTTGGAAATAAAAGCTGATTGTCCCACTTTCTCAATGCAATCTTCCAAACGTGGGATAGGATAATAGTTAGTTCTTGTAACTGCATTAACCTTTCTATAGTCTACACACAACCGGTGGGTACCGTCTGGTTTAGGTACCATCACTATGGGTGAGCTCCATTGGCTACAACCCACTTCAATTATGCCATTTTTAAGCATGCTCTCAATCTCTTTGTTAACCTGTGCCAATTTTAAAGAGTTAAGTCTGTATGGATGTTGTTTGATTGGAACAGCATTTCCCACATCTACATCACGTATAGCCATTTTAGTACTTCCCAATTTATCTCTACAAACTTGCCCATGTGATATCAATAACTCTTTCAGGTCAGTCCATTTTTCCTCTGGAAGATAACTCAACAATTTATCCCAATTTTTCAGAACATCCTCGTTTTCAAATTTAATTTGAGGTATGTCAAATTCACAGTCATCTGGATTCGGTTCGTCACTTTGAATGAGAATCATTAAAACCTCCTCTTTTTTCTCTCCTTCCCTTTCAAAGAACCTTTTAAGCATATTCACATGACACACTCAGTGAGTTTTCCTTCTATCCGGCGTTTTTACCACATAATTCACCTCACTTAATTTTCTTTCAATCTGATAAGGTCCACAAAACCTTGCTTTTAAAAGTTCACCTACCACTGGTAACAACACTAAAACTTTATCTCCACTGGCAAAACTACGAACTTTGGATTTCTTGTCCGCTACCCGTTGCATCACATTTTGTGCAACTTTCAAATGTTGTCGAGCCAATTCACCTGCTCGATTTAATCGTTCCCTAAAATTTGACACGTAATCCAATAATGTAATTTCCGATTTCTCACTCATCAATTTTTCCTCAATCAATTCTTACGTCATGACCAAAAATTTATTCAAAACGACTGAATTTGGTGGCTCATTAGGTGCATCCCTAATTGCAAACAGTACGAATGGAATTCCTTTATCCCAATCCTCTGGATAATCTTGACAATAAGCCCTCAACATTGTCTTTAATTTCTGATGCCACCTTTCTAACGCTCCCTGCGATTCTGGATGGTATGCAGTTGATTTAAATTGTTTTATTCCTAAGCTATCCATAACTTCTTTGAATAACTTTGAGGTAAAATTCGATCCTTGATCCGATTGTATTTCCGTGGGTAGTCCATATCTCGTAAAGAATTTAAGTAACTCCTCCACAATCTTTTTAGCTGTAATATTGCGTACTGGAATGGTCTCTGGAAACCTAGTAGAGACATCCATTACAGTCAAAAGACATTGATTCCCACTTTTTGTTTTAGGAAGCGGTCCTAATCAATTAGGACCCTTATAAAAGGTTCCTCAAATGCTGGAATTTGTATTAAGGGTGCTGGTTTTATCACTACTTGAGGTTTCCCTATCACTTGACATGTGTGATGTGATTGACAAAATTTAACTGCATCTTTATGTGCTCCAGGCCAATAAAAATGTTTTTGGATTTTAGCTTACGTTTTCCTTATTCACAAATGAGCTCCCACTGGTACTTCATGTGCAACTCGCAACACCTCCTTTCTACACCCGACCAGCAATACTACTTGATGAACTTCTGCCCACTTTTCATCCGCCTGCATATGTAAAGGTCTCCATTTTCTCATCAAGACATCACTTTTACGTAATAACACTCTGGTATACACGCAGATTCCTCTTCCGTGTATGCTTTCTGATACATCTGTTTTATTTCTACATCTTTTTGTTGTAACCCCGCCAATTTTCCTGAACTAAAAATATCTGCCTCGTCCTCCACCTGTTCTTGTTCTTTTTCAACCATCTGATCAAAAATTGTTTCTGATAATTGCACTTCAACTTCATTTTCACTCTTTGATTTCTCCTCTTGTCTGAACATGGGACTTTGCGACCTTGTTACTACCCAATCCGGAAAAATCCCAGGATATTCATCCTTCAACACTCAGTTGTCTGATTTTCTACTGGTTTATGAACCACAGTAGGCATCACTCCCACCTGCGATCCAGCTATATCATTACCCAAGATAAACTGTATTCCTGGACAAGATAGTTTCTCTATTACTCCTACTACCACTTCACCACTCTTCACTGGACTATCCAACATTACCTTATATAATGGAACACTACTCCTCTCACCCTGAATTCCACATATTAACAACTTTTCTGGCAATATTCTTCCCAGACTACATAACTCCTCATCTCTTACCATCAACGATTGACTAGCTCCCTTATCTCTTAAAATTGTGACTTCTTTACCTGCTCCTCCTGATACACATGAGTAAACTTTACCCACACAAGTAAATTCTTTAAAGACATCTGGCACCTTTTATCAATCACCTCTTGATCAGGCTGCACAATCTTTTGCACCTCCTTCGCTTCCCTTGGGTTTTCCTTTACGACTTTAACAAACCCCACTGTCTTATCCTGTTTCAGAACATAGAACATTACAGCGCAGTACAGGCGATTCGGCCGTCGATGTTGCGCCGACCTGTGAAACCACTCTAAAGCCTATTCCCTGATCGTCCATATGTCTATCCAATGACCATTTGAATGCCCTTAGTGTTGGCGAGTCCACTACTGTTGCAGGCAGGGCATTCCACGCCCTTACTACTCTCTGAGTAAAGAACCTACCTCTCACATCTGACCTATATCTATCTCCCCTCAATTTAAAGCTATGTCCCCTCATGCTAGACATCACCATCCGAGGAAAAAGGCTCTCACTGTCCACCCTATCCAATCCTCTGATCGTCTTGTATGCCTCAATTAAGTCACCTCTTAACCTTCTTCTCTCTAACGAAAACAGCCTCAAGTCCCTCAGCCTTTCTTCATAAGATCTTCCCTCCATACCAGGCAACATTCTGGTAAATCTCCTCTGCACCCTTTCCAATGCTTCCACATCCTTCCTAGAATGCGGCGACCAGAATTGCACGCAATATCCAAATGCGGCCGCACCAGAGTTTTGTACACCTGAAACATGACCTCATGGCTCTGAAACTCAATCCCTCGACCAATAAAAGCTAACACACCGTACGTCTTCTTAACAACCCTCTCAACCTGGGTGGCAACTTTCAGGGATCTCTATACATGGACACCGAGATCTCTCTGCTCATCCACACTGCCAAGAATCATACCATTAGCCCAGTACTCTGTCATCCTGTTATTCCTTCCAAAATGAATCACCTCACACTTTTCTGCATTAAACTCCATTTGCCCCCTCTCAGCCCAGCGCTGCAGCTTATCTATGTCCCTCTGTAACTTGTAACATCCTTCTGCACTGTCCACAACTCCATCGACTTTAGTGCCATCTGCAAATTTACTCACCCATCCTTCTACGCCCTCCTCCAGGTCATTTATAAAAATGACAAACAGCAGTGGCCCCAAAACAGATCCTTGCGGTAGACCACTAGTCACTGGACTCCAGTCTGAACACTTCCCATCAACCACCACCCTTTGTCTTCTTCCAGCTAGCCAACTTCTGATCCAAACTGCTAAATCTCCCTGAATCCCTTGCCTCCGTATTTTCTGCAGTAGCCTACCGTGGGGAACCTTATCAAACGCTTTACTGAAATCCATATACACCATATCAACTGCTTTACCCTCATCCACCTGTTTGGTCTCAAAGAACTCAATAAGGTTTGTGAGGTACGACCTACCCTTCACAAAACCGTGTTGACTATCTCTAATCAAATTATTCCTTTCCAGATGATTATACATCCTATCTCTCATAAACCTTTCCAAGATTTTGCCCACAACAGAAGTAAGGCTCAGTGGTCTATAGTTACCGGGGTTGTCTCTACTCCCCTTCTTGAACAAGGGGGCAACATTTGCTATCCTCCAGCATTCTGGCACTATTCCTGTAGACAAAGATGACGTAAAGATCAAAGCGAAAGGCTCAGCAATCTCATCCTTAGCTTCCCAGAGAATCCTAGGATAAATCCCATCCGGCCCAGGGGACTTATCTATTTTCACACTTTCCAGAATTGCTAACACCTCCTCCTTATGAAGCTCAAGCCCTTCGAGTCTAGTAGCCTGAATCTCAGTATTCTCCTCGACAACATTGTCTTTTTCCTGTGTGAATACTGACGAAAAATATTCATTCAGCACCTCTCCTATCCCCTCGGACTCCAAGCACATCATCCCACTACTGTCCTTGACTGGCCCTACTCTTACCCTAGTCATTCTTTTATTCCTGGGGATATATCTATGGAAAGCTTTAGGATTATCCTTGATCCTACCTGCCAAAGACTTCTCATGTCCCCTCCTGGCTCTTCTTAGCTCTCTCTTTAGGTCCTTCCTAGCTAACTTGTAACTCTCGAATGCCCTAACTGAACCTTCATGTCTCATCTTTACATAAGCCTCCTTCTTCCTCTTGACAAGTGTTTCGACTGCCTTAGTAAACCACGGTTCCCTTGCTCGACCACATTTTCCCTGCCTGACAGGTACATACTTATCAAGGACACACAGTAGCTGTTCCTTGAACAAGTTCCACATTTCCATTGTGCCCATCCCCTGCAGTTTTCCTCTCCAACTGATGCATCCTATGTCTTGCCTCATCGCATCATAATTGCCTTTCCCCCAGATATAACTCTTGCCCTGCGGTATATACCTATCCCTTTCCATCACTAAAGTAAACGTAATCGAATTGTGGTCACTATCACCAAAGTGCTGACCTACCTCCAAATCTAACACCTGTCCTTGTTCATTACCCAGCACCAAATCCAATATGGCCTCGCCTCTCATTGGCCTATCTACATAGTGTGTCAGGAAACCCTCCTGCACACATTGGACAAAAACGGACCCATCTAAAGTACTCGAACTATAGCGTTTCCAGTCAATATTTGGAAAGTTAAAGTCCCCCATAACAACTACCCTGTTGCTTTCGCTCCTATCCACAATCATCTTTGCAATCCTTTCCTCTACATCTCTGGAACTTTTCAGAGGCCTATAGAAAACCCCTAACAGGGTGACCTCTCCTTTCCTGTTTCTAACCTCAGCCCATACTACCTCAGTAGACGAGTCCTCATCAAACGTCCTTCCTGACACCGTAATACTGTCCTTGACTAACAATGCCACCACTCCCCCTCTTTTACCACCTTCCCTGAGCTTACTGAAATATCTAAACCCCGGCACCTGCAACAACCATTCCTGTCCCTGCTCTATCCATGTCTCCAAAATGGCCACAACATCGAAGTCCCAGGTACCAACCCATGCCGCAAGTTCACCCACCTTATTCCGGATGCTCCTGGTATTGAAGAAGACACACTTTAAACCACCTTCCTGCCTGCCGGTACACTCCTGCGACTTTGAAACCTTACTCATAACTTCACTACTCTCAACCTCCTTTATACTGGAGCTACAATTGAGGTTCCCAAGCCCCTGCTGAACTAGTTTAAACCCTCCCGAAGAGCATTAGCATATTTCCCCCCCCACGATATTGGTACCCCTCTGGTCCAGGTGTAGACTATCCCGTTTGTAGAGGTCCCACCGACCCCAGAATGAGCCCCAATTACCCAGAAATCTGAAACCCTCCCTCCTGCACTAACCCTGTAGCCACGTGTTCAACTCCTCTCTCTCCCTATTCCTCGTCTAGCTATCACGTGGCATGGGTAACAACCCAGAGATAATAACTCTGTTTGTCCTAGATCTAAGTTTCCACGCTAGCTCCTTGAATTCCTGCCTTACATCCCTATCCCTTTTCCTACCTATGTCGTTGGTACCTATGTGGACCACGACTTGGGGCTGCTCCCCCTCCCCCTGAAGGATCCCGAAAACACGATCCGAGACATCACGCACCCTGGCACCTGGGGGGCAACACATCAACCGCGAGTCTCTTTCGTTCCCACAGAATCTCCTATCTATCCCCCTAACTATGGAGTCTCCAATGACTAATGCTCTACTCCTCTCCCCCCTTCCCTTCTGAGCAACAGGGACAGACTCTGTGCCAGAGACCTGTACCCCATGGCTTACCCCTGGTTAGTCGTCCCCCCAACAGTATCCAAAGCGGTATATTTGTTACGAAGGGGAATGACCACAGGGGATCCCTGTACTGACTGCTTACTCCCAGCTCCTCTCACCGTCACCCATCTATCTTTATTCTTCGGAGTAACTACATCCCTGAAGCTTCTATCTATGACCACCTCTGCCTCCCGAATGCTCCGAAGTTCCTCCAGCTCCAGTTCCCTAACGCGGTTTCTGAGGAGCTGGAGATGGGTGCTCTTCCTACAGATGAAATCAGCAGGGACACTGACGGCGTCCCTCACCTCAAACATTCTGCAGGAGGAACATTGCACTACCTTCCCTGTCATCCCCTCTAGATAAAAAATAAAAAAAGAGCTTACCTGTTATTCACTCCCCTTCTCAGCAAGCACGCACTCAGCAACCTCTGCTCCCCGCACGATAACACCTGAGGGAAAAGAAAAGAAAAACTACTTACCAGTCACCAGCCAATACCTTACCTGCAGGCTGTGACGTCACGGTTCAACTTCTTACTACTTCTACCTGGCCTCGAGTCTTCCTCTTGATCTTTACAGCGGTTGTTTTTTTTGGGTTAGAGGAGGGGGTAGGGAGGGAAACACTGAAGAAGTGTTTCGGGTTTAAGTGTCACTTGACACTTTACCACATCAACCTTCCCAGTGCTTTTCTTCAACCACCAACACTGTGACTTTACATGGCCTAGTTTATTCCAGTGAAAACATTTGAAATTTTTCATTTCTTTTCCACCCTCCTGGATTTCTTTTTTAACCTGAGGTACACTCTCCTTATTATCTCCCATCAGATCACCTTTACCTTTACCACTTGAGTATTTCTCATGTCCCCAGTTTTTATCCCTCACAGGCTGAAACTGATGTCGGAAACCAAGTTTTGATTTATGAACTAATTCATAATCATCTGCCATTTCTGCTGCTAATCTCGCAGTTTTAACCCTCTGTTCTCCAACATGAGTTTTCACTACATCAGGAATTGAACTTATAAACTCCTCCAAAAGTATAATTTCTCTGAGAGCTTCATACATTTGGTCTAATTTCAAAGCCCTTATCCACCTATCAAAATTACTCTGTTTGATCCTTTCAAACTCCATGTATGTTTGACCAAATTCTTTCCTTAAATTTTGAAACCTTTGTCTGTCAGCATCAGGCACTAGTTCATCTGCACCTAAGATGGATTTTTTCACCTCCTCATATGACCCAGATACCTCCTCCGTTAGTGATGCAAACACTTCAATAACCCGACCTACCAGCTTTGTTTGAATCAGTAATACTCACATGTCCTGTGGCCATTTCATTTGTTTAGCCACCTTCTCAAATGAAATGAAAAAGGCTTCTATCTCCTTCTCGTCAAACCTTGGCAATGCTTGGACATATTTAAATAGATTCCCACCAAGCCTTTGACTATGATGCTCTTTCTCACTATCATCATCACTATCATCCAACTGTACTTTTCCCTTTACGTCTGCCAATTTTAACTGACTGTCATATTTCATAGCCATTTTCTGAAGTTCAAATGCTCTCTATCTTTTTCCCTCATCTGTATCTCCCTTTCTCTTTATTTTTGTTCTGCTAGGACTATTCTTTCTGTATTCCTTTCTTTTCTCTCTTTTTCCTCGCTCTCTCTTTCTCTTTCTTTTTCCTCTCTCTCTCTTTCGTATTTAAGCTGCTTTAATTCTTTCTCATGTTCCATTTGTTTAATTTGTAACTGAATTTTTGCCATTTTCAATGAGTCAATCTGTATCTCAGGCAACTTTAAATGCTTAGCCACCGCCATAATTACCTCATCTTTTCGCATTTTGTCAGGTAATGGAAACTGCAATGTTTTTGCCAAATCTAACAGTCTGCTTTTAGCCTCTGTCCGTAAGGTACTGCTTGTGACCATCTCCACCCCCAAAAACTTCAGAGCCTCTGAAGGAGCCATTGTCCACAACACACTTCCCACTTAAACTATAATACCACTCCTGAAAAGCACCTCACTGTCTTTAAGTTCACTGAGCCAATCCAATAGATAGACCTTTATCCCCCTCGAGCCCCCAATTTGTTATGGGCCAGAGTTAGAGAATCCCAAAGTGTATCATGGAGTTCATCTGCCCCACAACTTTAACTAGATTGTTGTATGGGGAGCACACGGCCCACTCTACAGGTGTGGTACAGCAGAAATGGAAAAGTATTTTTTCAAGCCAAATGTTTATTCTATAAACTCAAGTTAACCTTTTTAAAACATACAGTGAACATCTTAGCAACCATTAATTCAAATACAACCCCCAAAGAATACAACACTAAGTAATTCTTACTTTTCTTTTAACATCCCTATGACTTAAAACAAAACCTTTCAACAGAAGCACATCAGGTTAAAGTCACTACTGAGAGCAGTTATTAGTTTTAAATCACCAAAGGCTCGATTTACATACTTTAGATTACAGAGAGAGACTCTAATACATC
This sequence comes from Scyliorhinus torazame, assembly GCF_047496885.1. Taxonomy (NCBI): domain Eukaryota; kingdom Metazoa; phylum Chordata; class Chondrichthyes; order Carcharhiniformes; family Scyliorhinidae; genus Scyliorhinus; species Scyliorhinus torazame. The sequence continues at coordinate 209,930,383 of NC_092710.1, forward strand.
TTCTGGCTGTGATTGCGGCTATCCAGCTCTGAAAACGAAACTAAAACACACCCTGCAGCAACAGCCTAAAACAAAAGTAAAAAGCTGACAGATAGCCCAGCTCCACCCACTCTCTGACATCACTGCAGTCATAAACACTCATTTCTTAAAGGTACTCTCACTACAGATACTTATTTACACACTCATTTATAAACACCCATTTCTTAAAGGCACTCTCACATGACAGGATCCCGTCAGGCCCAGGGGACTTATCGATCCTGATGTTTTTCAAAATTTCTACAACATCCTCCTGCTTAATATCAACCTGTTCGAGCCTATTAACCTGGTTCACACTGTTCTCATGAGCAACAAGGTCTTCTCTCTCTGGTGAATACTGAAGCAAAATATTCATTTAGGGCCTCCCCTATCTCCTCAGACTCTAGGCACAAGTTCCCTCCACTATCCCTGATCAGCCCTACTCTCACTCTGACATCCTCTTATTTCTCCCATAAGTGTAAAACGTCTTGGGGTTTTCCCGAATGCTTCCCGCCAGTGCTTTTTCATGCCCTCTTGTAGCTCTCCTCAGTCCATTGTTGAGTTCCTTCTTGGCTACCTTGTGATCCTCCAGAGCTGTGCTAGATCCTTGCTTCCTCAACCTTACATAAGCTTCCTTCTTTCTCTTGACTAGAAGCTCCACTTCTCTTGTCATCCAAGGCTCCTTCACCTTACCATTCCTTCCTCGTCTAAGTGGGACAAAACTATCCAGCACTCGCAGAACGTGCTCCTTAAACAACCCCCACATTACTGTTGTGCATTTCCCCAAGAACAACTGTTCCCACTTCATGCTCCTCAGCTCCTGTCTAATAGCAGTATAATTTCCCTTCCCCCAATTAAATACCTCCCATACCATCTGTTCCAATTCCTCTCCATGACGATGGTAAAGGTCAAGGAGTTGTGGTCACTGTTGCTGAAATGCTCTCCCACTGAGACATCTGTCACCTGGCCTGATTCATTGCCAAGCACCAAATCCAATATGGCCTCCACCCTAGTCGGCTTATCTACGCATTGAGTCAGGAATCCTTCCTGTACACACCTGACAAAATCTGCTCCATCCAAACCATTTGCAGTAAGGAGGTTCCAGTCAATATTAGGGAAGTTGAAGTCACCCATGACAACAACTCTCTTACTTTTGCACCTTTCCAAGATCTACCGCCCAATCTGTTCCTCCATCTGCCTGCTGTTATTGGGGGGTCTATAGAAAGCTCCCAATAATGTGACTGCTCCTTTCTGACTTCCACCCATACTGACTCAGTAGACAAACCCTCCTCGACTATCTCCTTTTCTGCAGCTGTGATGCACTCCCTAATTAACAGTGCCACTTCCCCTCCTCTATTATCTCCCTCCCTATTCTTATTAAAACATCTAAACCCCGGAACATCTAACAACCATTCCTGCTGCTGTGAAACCCTAATCGCTACAACATCGTAGTTCCAGGTACTCATCTATGCTCTAAGTTCATCTCCCTTATTCCTGACACTCCTTGCATTGAAACAGACACACTTTAAACCATTCCACTGAGTGAAACTTTGCCCCATCAACTGTCTATCCTTCCTCTCAGACTCGCTGCATACTATTTCTGCCTGTCCAACAGCTACCCTGTCCTCTGATCCATAGCTCTGGTTCCCAACGCCCTGCCAAACTAGTTTAAACTAGTTTAAACCCTCCCGAAGAGCTCTAGTAAACCTCCCACCCAGGATATTGGTGCACCTCCAGTTTAGGTTAAATCCATCCTTCATGTACAGGTCCCATCTTCCCCAGAAGGTATCCCACTGATCCACATATCTGAAGCCTTCCCTCCTGCACCAGCCCTGTAGCCACGTGTTCATCCACGGAGAATCCCAAAAGCGGAGAATCCAGCCCCAAATCTCTGACTCCATCGGGGTGGCCAAAGCTTTGTTGTCTTTCATGGAGCGGATGGGGGATCTTTCATGGAGCGGATGGGGAATCTTTCATGGAGCAGATGGGGGGATGGGGGATCTTTCATGGAGTAGATGGGGGGATAGGGGATCTTTCATGGAGCAGATGGGGGGATGGGGGATCTTTCATGGAGTAGATGGGGGATGGGGGATCTTTCATGGAGCAGATGGGGGGATGGGGGATCTTTCATGGAGCGGATGGGGGATCTTTCATGGAGCGGATGGGGAATCTTTCATGGAGCAGATGGGGGGATGGGGGATCTTTCATGGAGCAGATGGGGGGATGGGGGATCTTTCATGGAGCAGATGGGGGATGGGGGATCTTAGGGAAAATGCTGGAATCTATCATTAAGGAGGAAATAGCGGGGCACCTGGAGGGAAATTGTCCCATTGGGCAGACGCAGCATGGGTTCACAAAGGGTAGGTCATGTCTGACTAATTTGGTAGAATTATTTGAGGACGTTACCAGTGCAGTAGATAACGGGGAGCCAATGGATGTGGTATATCTGGATTTCCAGAAAGCTTTTGACAAGGTGCCACACAAAAGGTTGCTGCATAAACTAAAGATGCATGGCATTGAGGGTAAAGTGGTAGCATGGGTAGAGGATTGGTTAACTAACAGAAAGCAGAGAGTGGGGATAAATGGGTGTTTCTCTGGTTGGCAACCTGTAACTAGTGGGGTCCCTCAAGGATCAGTGTTGGGCCCGCAGTTGTTCACAATTCACATAGATGATTTGGAGTTGGGGACCAAGTGCAATGTGGCAAAGTTTGCAGACGACACTAAGATGAGTGGTAAAGCAAAAAGTGCAGAGGATACCGGAAGTCTGCAGAAGGATTTGGATAGGTTAGGTGAATGGGCTAGGGTCTGGCAGAAGGAATTCAATGTTGCCAAGTGTGAGGCTATCCATTTTGGGAGGAATAACAGCAGAATGGATTATTATTTAAACGGTAAGATGTTAAAACATGCTGCTGTGCAGAGGGACCTGGGTGTGCTGGTGCACGAGTCGCAAAAAGTTGGTGTGCAGGTGCAACAGGTGATTAAGAAGGCTAATTGACTTTTGTCTTTCATTGCTAGAGGGATGGAGTTCAAGACGAGGGAGGTTATGCTGCAATTGTATAAGGTGTTGGTGAGGCCACATCTGGAGTATTGTGTTCAGTTTTGGTCTCCTTACCTGAGAAAGGACATATTGGCACTGGAGGGAGTGCAGAGGAGATTCACTAGGTTGATCCCAGAGTTGAGGGGATTAGATTATGACGAGAGGTTGAGTAGACTGGGACTGTACTCATTGGAGTTTAGAAGGATGCGGGGGGATCTTCTTGAAACATATAAAATTATGAAGGGAATCGATAGGATAGATGCGGGCAGGTTGTTTCCACTGGCGGGTGAAAGCAGAACTAGGGGGCATAGCCTCAAAATAAGGGGAAGTAGATTTAGGACTGAGTTTAGGAGGATCTTCTTCACCCAAAGGGTTGTGAATCTCTGGAATTCCTTGCCCAGTGAAGCAGTTGAGGCTCCTTCTTTAAACGTTTTTAAGAAAAAGATAGATACCTTTCTAAACAACAAAGGGATTCGGGGATATGGTGTACGGGCCGAAGAGTGGAGCTGAGTCCACAAAGATCAGCCATGATCTCATTGAATGGCGGAGCAGGCTCGAGGGGCCAGATGGCCTACTCCTGTTCCTAGTTCTTATGTTCATGGAGCTGATGGGGGGATGGGGGATCTTTCGTGGAGCAGATGGGGGGATGGGGGTAGATCCTTGGCGCTCCTTGCACCCAGACAATACAGACTTTTTGTTTTTTTCGCATGTGCTCAGGTATATTCTTGCTCTTGGCAAGCTCTTGCTCTTGCTCTCTTGCATGAGCAATTGTATGAGCTCTTGCTCATGTATTTGCTTTGATTGGCCCCTTGTTCCGCACTGTAACCAATCGCTGTTTGTCGATGTACCATTTGTCAATGTACTCTGTTGATTATTCTTTTGTCTACTATGTACGTACTGTGTACGTTCCCTTGGCCGCAGAAAAATACTTTTCACTGCACTTCGGTACATGTGACAATAAATCAAATCAAATCAAATCAAATATTCACGGATTGATTTTTTTTGTGCCAGATCGGTCTCTCCTCCCTTCTCTCCTTAAAGTGCATTTGGTGAGGACAGCAAGGGTGGAGCAGCAGAGGGCTGGTGGAATCCATTCTTAAGGTGGACCACCAGTACTGACTTGACCCTACCCTGCTGGTAAGTAGGAAAAAGCTGCAAACACAATTCAAACTATTGTCGACTGGCAGGGCGGCGAGCCAGTTGTGATGTTCAACGGGCCTGTTTTATGAATACGGGGACAAGGTCAGTCCTCTTTTGGCTCACCAGTTTAAACGGCAAGTGGCCTCACGGGAGATCTCACAAATACGCAACTCGCGCGGTAACCTTGTTACTGCCCCTTGTGATTATATTTGATGTTTCGCGTGGTTTTGTTTAATATAAAAACATTTAATAAACATTTTTTTTTTAAAACCTCGACACCATCCAGGACAAAGCAGCCCGTTTGACTGGCAGCCCTTCAACAAGTATTCACTCCCTCCATCACCGATGCACACTGGCATCAGTGTGTCTATTTACAAGATGCTCTGCAGTAACTCACCAAGGTTCCTTCGACAACATCTTCCAAACTCATGACCATTGCAATTTACAAGCACAATGGCAGCAAACACATCCACTTTGCATCCTGACTTGGAATTATATCACCATTCCTTCACTGTCGGCTGGGTGAATCCTGGAACTCCATCTCTTACAGCACTGTGTGTGTACCTACACTACATGGACTGCAGTGATACAAGTAGGCATCTCAACACCACCTTCTGCAGGGAAATTAGGGATGGACAATAAATGCTGGTCTAGCCAGTGCATCCTCATTCCATGAATGATTAAAAAAAGGCCCAGCATTCACAATATGTCCTTCGGGACTCAGCCAGCTCGGTCGCAATGGTGATACCAAGCCGCTCTTGGCGATGAAGTTTCCCATTCCGTGACTGAGCCACTTGCAGTACATTTCCCAAACATTTCCCACTTGCAGTACATGAAGGAGTACGCATTCAACAGCTGAGGGAGGATGGGGGTGATATGTAGTAATTAATAGGAGGTTTCCTTGCCCATATTTGACTGATGCCATGAGCTCCAGACTCAATGCTGAGGACTCCGAGGGCGACTCCCTCCTGACTGGGTCTGTGCTGCTGGTGGGAAAGGACATAGCCAGGGATGGTGATGGTCGTGTTTGAGACATTGGCTAGTAGGTACGAATCTGTGAGTATGACTATGTCAGGGTATTTCACGACTAGCCCATGGAACATCACTCCCAATTTTTGCAGAGACTCTCAGATATTAGTCTGAAGGATGATGCCGGCATGGTATTGTCACTGATCTAGGGATCCAGAGACCTAGGCCTGTGTCTCTGGGACATGGATTCAATCCCACCACAGCTACTGCTGGAAATTAAATGCAAATAATAAATGCTGGAATATTACATCTAGTTGCAGTAATGTTGACCATAAAGCTATCATTTTATGTTCTAAAAACCCAGCTGCTTCACCAGCTTTAGGGAAGTTAAAATACCTGTTGCAAGGGCATTTACCAGTAATACTGCCGATAATTTAAACTAGAATTGCAGGGGGGTGGGAAATTAAGATGGAAGATGCAAGTGAGGGAAACAAAGATAGAAATGACAGACAGGAAGCATAAATAGAAAGAAGAGGAAACAAGAGCAAGCAGCAAATAGAATCATCGTATTAAAAAGTGTAAAAATGTTATACGGACAAGTCTAAAGGCGGAATTCTCTGATCCTGAGGCTAAGTGTTAACGCCGTCGTAAAACGCCGTCGCGTTTTACAACGGCGTCAACAGGCCCTCAGGAGCAGCGATTCTGAGCCCTACAGGAGGCCAGCACGGCAGTGGAGCGACCCACTCCGTCCAGCTGCCGATACCGGCCTCAAATGGGCGCCGCAGGTCTGCGCATGCGCGCTGCAACCGGTGCGGATGGACCAGCGCAATTGCGCGCATGCACAGTGGCTTCCTTCTCTGCGCCGGCCCCGACGCAACATGGCGTAGGACTACAGGGGCCGGCGCGGAGCAAAAGAGGCACACAGCCCGAGAGGCCGGCCCGCCGATTGGTAGGCCCCAATCGCGGGCCAGGCCACAGTGGAGGCCCCCCCCCCCCCACCCGGGGTCGGACCCCCCTCCCCTCCCACCAGGTCGCCCCCGAAAGGATGCATGCTGAGGCCCGCCGGGTAAGACCCCACGTGGCCGGCGTCGGCGGGGCTCGGATTTTTTTTGGTGGCCACTTGGCCCATCTTGGGCGGAGAATCACCGGGGGAGCCGCCTAGAGCACACCCCGACCGACGGCGCGCTGGCGCCAATGACGCCGATTCTCCGCTCACCGGAGAATTGCCGGACCGACGTCGGGGCGGCGTCGCACGATTCGCGCCCGGCCCAGCGATTCTCCGACTCGCCATAAACTGAGAATCCCGCCCATTTAATCTGAATGCATGCATAGAGCATTCCCAAAAAAAGTTGACAAACTAACAGCGCAAATTGAACGCACTTCCAGAGACATGGCTGTAGGGTGACCAAGGCTTGGAACTGAATATCCAAGGGTGTTCGATATTTAGGAAAGACAGACAAAAGGGAAAGGTGGGGTGGTATTGTTAGTTCATAGAATGGAGTTCATAGAGTCCCTACAGTGCAGAAGGAAGCTATTCGGCCCATCGAGTCTGCACCAACCCTCTGAAAGAACATCCGATCTCTGAAATGAACATGCCCCCATCCTAGCCCTGTAAACCCACCTAACCTTTGGACACAAAGGGGCAATTTTTTAGCATGGCCAGTCCACCTAACCTTCACATCTTTGGACTGTGGGAGGAAACTGGAGCACCCGGAGGAAATCCACACAGACACTGAAAGAATGTGCAGTTAAAGATGAAACCAGTATAATAATGAGAAGATATTGTGACAGAAAATAGAGATGTCGAATCAGTCTGGGTGGAGCTAGGGCAAAACAAATTCTTGAAAGTTTTCTATAGGCCTCCAAACAATAGTGGTAAGGTAGAAGATGGCATTAAACAGCAATTAGAGATGCATGTAACAAGGTGCTACAGTAATTATGGATGACTTTAATCTACATAGATATTCGACAAACCAACAATTAACAACAATGCTGTGGCAGATGAATTCCTAGAGTGTATACGAGATGGTTATTTTTGACCTTTATTGAAGAACCAACTAAAGAACATGTTATTCTAGATTTGATATTATACAATGAGAACTAGTTAATTAATAATCTTGTTGCGCAGTGTCCTTTAGAGAACAGTGACCATAACATGATAGAATTCTTCATTAGGATGGAAAGTGAAGAAGTCTGATCTGAAACTAGGGTCCTAAATCTAACCAAAGGAAACGATGAAGCTATAAGGTGTAAGTTGGCTAAGATCAACTGGAGAACTTCATTAATTGGCGTGACAGTGGCTAGGCAATGGTTAATATTTAAGGAATGAATGAACACCTTGCAACAGTTATACATTCCCTTCTGGTGCAAAAACGTAACTACAAAAGACGCCCAATCATGCCTTACAAAATAAACTAAGGAGAGTGAAGGTCCAAAGGTCCAAAGTCATATAAAGTTGCTAGAAAAAATAGCTTGAGGATTGGGAGAGGTTTAGATTTCAGCAAAGGAGGACAAAGAGATTAAGAGGGGATAAATAGAGTATGACGATAAACTTGCAAGTAACAAAAAAGTCGATTGTAAAAGTTTCTGTAAGTATATAAAAAGAGACGGTCATTTAGGGAAGACAAATGTACTTCCCTTACAGTCTGAACTATAACAGCAAACATGGAAATGGTAGAGCAATTAAGCAATTACTTTAGTTCTGTCTTCATGGAGGAAGACACAATTAGCTTCCCAGTAATGCGAAGGAATCAAGAATCTAGTGAGAAGGAGAAATTGAAGGAAATTAATATTGCTAGAAAAATTGTGCTGGAGAAATTAATGGAATGGAATGTCGATAAATCCCCAGGATCTGATACTCTACATCCCCTGGATATTAAATGAGGTGACCATAGAAATAGGAGATGCGTTGGTTATCATCTTCCAAAATTCTGTAGATTCTGGAACAGTCGTGGCAGATTGGAATGTGGAAAATGTAACCCTGCTATTTAAAAAAAGACAGGGAATTACAGACCAGCTAGCCTAACATCAGTAGTAGCAAAAATGCTAGAGTCTATGTATAAAATATGTGATAACAGGATACTTAGAAAATATAAACAGGATTGGACAAAGTCAACATGGATTTCTGAAAGAGAAATTGTGATTGATAAACCTACTGAAGTCTTTTGAGGATGTAACAAATAGAATAGATATGGGTGAACCAGCGGATGTATGTATTTGGATATTCAGAAAACTTTTGATAAAGTCCCATATAGGTGTTTGGATTGTCCGTTCCTGAGACTAAGCGTTGATGCCAGGGCAGTATTCGTGGACTTCCACGACAGCAAAACTGGTACCGCACCTGGACCGATTCAGTGACTGTTAAGGGGCTAGCACGGGCGCCACATGGAACACAATGGATTCCAATGAGAAATGGTGTTGGATTTGCGATTGACACTCAAGAGGCAGACAAGCTGCAGCCGCATATACACACTTCAATCTCCACACACACTATCCCAGCCAACAAAATGGCACTGATTATGCTGGAGTGAGTCCATACGGCTGATGGGTCGGCTGGGAACAGACGGCACTGAGGGGGGGGGGTCAGCGGCCCGGGGGACACCCATATGACCCGTGGCTCTAAGTTCGCAGTGGGCAGTCAGCAGTGTGTGCAGCTGCATGGCAGCCTTGCAGGCTGCCACAATGGTGCTTCATGCCAGTCCACCCCAACTGCACCCTCTGCTATTCCCCCCGGCCCTGGCAGACGCCCCCTGGCAAGCGGCACAACTGTTTGCAAACTGTGCCGATGTTGGGACACTTTCTGTACCCCCTCTCTCTCCCTCAGCAGCTACGGCACCGGTTTGACAATTTTTCAAAGCACGTGAGCCTCACCATCAGGAATTTGGTCCATTGGAGGTGGAGAATCATGGCGACCACGGAGAATACCGGGTCAGGCCCACTAATGATATGCCAACATGTTTACCGTATATGCATTCTGAAATGCACTGACACCCCTGCCAAGGTGACGGAGAATTACAATTTGGTGCGAAATCGGCACCCGCCGCGATTTCGGTGTGGGAACCGATTCTCCACCCAATCGCGTTTCCCGATTCCAGTGTCGGCCGACGGAGAATCTCACCCAAGAGATTTGTGCACAAAATTAAAGTGCATGGGATTGGGGGTAATATATTTGCATGGATTGAGAATTGGTTAACAGACAGGAAACAGAATAGGAATTTATTTCTGTAGCAGACAATGACTCGTGGGGTCCCGCAGGGATCAGGGCTTGGGCCTCAGTCATTCACAATATACATCAAAGATTTGGGTAAGGGAACCAAAAGTAATATTTCCAAGTTTGCTGATGGCACAAAACATGGTGGGAATGTGAGTGGTGAAGGAGGCTGTTGAGGGGCTGCAGGGTGAGCAAATACAGGGCAAATGCAGTATAAATGTGGATAATCATGAAGTTATCCATTTTGGATGGAGAGATAGAATGTCCGAGTATTACGTAAATAGTGCTTGATTGGGGAATGCTAGCGTACTGACTGAAAGCTAGAATGCAGGTACAGCAACCAGTTAAGAAGACAAATAGTACGTTGGACTTAATTTCAAAAGAATTGAGTACAGGATCAAGGATGTCGAAACAGAACTACACTACACCTGGTGAGACTACACCTGGATTATTGTGTGCAGTTTTGGTCTCCTTATGCAAGAAAGGATATACTTGCACAGAAGGAATGCAGCAAAGGTTCACCAGACTGATTCTTGGGATGGCAGGGTTGCCGTAAGTGGAAAGATTGGGCCCATATTCAGTGGAATTCAGAGAAATGAGGGGATTTATTTGAAAGGTATAAAATTCTGACAGAGCTGGAAAGAGTTGTTGCAGAGATGTTGGGTGGGATTCTCCATTCTGGAGACACTGGGCAGAATTCACCACAGCCTGGCCCGGAAATAGTGTTCGGCGATCGGGCGGAGAATGGACTCCGACGCCGAAATCGGGGTAAGTGCCGGTTTGACGTCAGTCCACCATGCTCTGCCCCCTCCAAAATGGCGTCACCATGACACATGCTGCATGCCGTTTCAGCGCCATTGGCACATCATCGGCCGCCCATTCGCGCTGCTCCCCCTCCAATGGGTCGAGTTCCCGAGGGTGCAGGAAACGTGTGGCCTGAGCCGGCTTGCCGTCTGCGGACTGTGTCCAATGCCGCCACACTTGGGACCCATGTCTCTGGCCAGGGGGGCCTCTACTAGGGCTGGGGGGACTGGTGGCGCAGGGCCAGGGGGGTGGAATATGGGATCACGGTTTGAGGGCTAGGTTACTTGCACGGCCAGCACTCATGTTGTACGGCGCGACCGGTGCAGGTCCTCAGCCGTGCACATGCATGGCCCGGGACCTAGCCATTCTCAGGCTGTTTCCAATGTGGGTGGCGGGAGTTTCAATCGCCGCCGGTGCTCGTCGCTCACTGCAGTGAGGGGTCGCCGCCAATTCAGTGCTCCACCCCACATCTATGCATGGTGTGGAATCCAAAGGTGTCCAGGGAATCCAGTTATTGACATCCATTTTGACTGAGCGGCCCGAAGTCCCACAGACAGCCAATCCCCCCCTCCCCTGCACGGCAAATTAGCCCCGACCCCTTACCTCCCCAGTCCCCTGGGTGACCTGGGGTAACCTGACCTGCTCCCCAGCCCCAGACCCCTGTAATAGGAGGACCCCTCCCCACCCATTGACCACATCAAACAGAGGTAAGTGCAATGAAATCACATGTTTGAGTGATCGGAATGCACTTACACATCTTTGATGTGGTCAGTGTTTACAAATATTAGTGAAAACATTGGCCACTGAAGCATGAATGGAGGTGAATGCTACAAAGCTGCAGATAGTTTTTACAAGCTGTCAATCACAGACAACTACTCTAAAGCTATGAATGGCTTGCAGATAGTGGATCTGTGGGAACCAGGTACAAATGTAGCTGCTCTCCTTCAAGGAATGGAAACGTGGGGCGGTAAGCTAAGTATTACAGCTATAAAGCTTCCGGCTGCCCCTGTCTGGACTGCTCTCTAGCTTCCAGATAGGGGGTCCCTTTTCTGGGGAGCGGGGGTGGAGAGCGGAATCTGTCTGTTGGGGGGGGGAGCAGTGGAGGGGGTTCCTTTAGGTAGGGGGTCCCTGCGGGGTGTCCCCTTATCACAGGTCCCCTGAGGGGGCTCCTATTACAGTGGTTCCTTGGGGGGAATCTCCCTATTACATGGGTCCCTGGAGGGATCTCCCTATTGCAGGGTTACAGGGTCCTTGTGAGGATCTCCCTAATAATAAAGCAGTCCCTGTGCGGGGGCGGGGGGGAGGGGCTCCCTAATACATGGATTCCTCAGGAAGGGTCTGTTAGAGGAGGAATGGGCAGGCAGTGCATTGTTTGTGGGGGGGGGGTCCGGTGGCCCTTGGATTGTTTCAGGCGGTTTCTACCAGCTTGGCCCTGATGTGGCGGAGCCCGCGGTGGCCAAGGGGGCACCAGTCCACCACCTCAGGTTCACGATTGCTGAGACCACACGTGATCCGTGCCCACATGTTTTGAAGCCGCAGGGATTGGAGAATTACGGGCGACCGAAGCAAAGGGCGCCAGACCCACTAAATAGATGTAAATGGATCGTTGTGACCCTAGTCATTAGGGTCAGAGCATCCTGTTCAGATTGTCGCTTGGTGCAAGGAACTATAAGTCTTGCTACTCTGCACACAGCCATGGACAGGTCACTCCACATGGACACAAATCCAGAACTCCTTACTCAAAAGATTGATCCCAGAGCCCTGGATCTCCTTCCAGAGTCTTGTATCCTCTGCTCCACATGCTTCCCACAATATTTTGTTATTTCTACCGCAACTCGTCCTATTATTTCCATGCTTCAAAAATTTCTCCTCACATTATAATTTCAAATTAGTGACTTCTCACCACTGTCAACAAAATAAGAGGAACGTTTTTTCCTAATTACCTTATTGAAACCTAGCATTTTAAAAACCATAACTGATTATGCATCAGCTCATTCATGCTTCAGTTGACAGGGTCTGTTTATTTCAAATCTTTCCCTCTAACTATTTTTCTTTTTAACCCCCCGGCCTTGCAATGATGAACCTACAACTATATCAAAAGCAAATATTTACTGATTTTATTTCAGATTTCCATCAACTGCAATGTCACAACATTCAGCAGGTTAATTGCGAAGAGAAAAACAATGGTTGGGATTTTCAAAGGGACACGGGGCAGGACCCAGTGCAAGAGGGTTTTGAAAATTGTGGTCCCAGAGGTCATCACCCAACCCCAATGCCTCTGGGACAGTTTTAATTTTCAAAGGCCTGGCTGGTGGAGGCGGGGGGAGATGTGGAACGGGTAACCTGCTCACCACCCATTGCCAGGCCTGAAAACACCTTGAAGAATTTGTTATGGGGTGCGAATGTGGCCAAGCATGTTCATTTCAACGTTTATTTTGGTCAACCCAAACATTCTGTTGTCCAACTGTCAGGTTCATTTCGGGGCCATTTGAAATGTTATTGTTGTTTGTTAAAAATGGAAATAAGATGGACCAACCAGCACTGGGCAGCACCATCATGGTTGCCGCCTGCCTTTGCTGATGGGATCATGCAGGTCGCTCCTGCACGAAGTGCCTCTCATTGGGAACCAAGCTCCCAGCCTGACCAATTGAACTATTGCATGTTAAAAATAACATTGTAATTGCCGTGCAGCTCGGGCATAGGGTTGGGTTGCAAAAGTCATCTGCATGTCTGGTTCCTGGCCCTCCTATTGAAAGTTCAGCCCAATAGTTTAGGTCGCTTCATCAGAACTCAAATCATTGGGCTGCATTTAAGTGCAACGTGAACACAATTTGTCAAAAAACAGAGACAAGGACAGTAGAAAATCTCAGAAGGATGCATAAGTACATCGAAAAAAAAAGCGAAACCAAAAAAGTATTAAATAGGGCATCACCCATTCAACAGCTCAAGCAACACTTATTTGCCGAAACTTTAACCCTCGTCATTGGTCTAGTTAATCTGAAGAAGAAGAACGGCATCTCTACAGGGTCGGCATCACCGTAAAGAATGAGTTGGTCAAACGTCTCAACGAACCAGCCTGTGAGGTAAGTGAATGACTCATGACCCTCAGGCTCACCTTGCCCCAGAAACAGCACATCACAGCCACCAGTGCCAACGCCCCAACCTTAGATATAACAGACAAGGCAAAAGAGGCATTTGACTCAAGCCTCGACCAATCGCGGTCCCACATCCCAAAAGGGAGACAATCTGATTGTCCTCGGCAACAACAATGCCAAAGATGCAAATTGTTGGAACGGCGAGTTAAGCAGGGAAGGTGTGGGGAAAACAAATGGCAATGGAGTCCTCCTCCTAACAAAATGTTTAGAACATGACCTGGTCATCACAAACACCCTGTTCCACCAGAGCATCAAGCAGAAGACACCATGGCAACACCCTACTCCCAAGGACTGGCACCTAATAGACTACATCATCGTCCAAGCAAGGGACCACAAAGATGTCTGTGGATGAGCAGAGGGATCTAGGTGTCCATGTACATAGATCCCTGAAAGTTGCCACCCAGGTTGATAGGGTTGTGAAGAAGGCCTATGGAGTGTTGGCCTTTATTGGTAGAGGGATTGAGTTCCGGAGTCAGGAGGTCATGTTGCAGCTGTACAGAACTCTGGTACGGCCGCATTTGGAGTATTGCGTACAGTTCTGGTCACCGCATCATAGGAAGGACGTGGAGGCTTTGGAGCGGGTGCAGAGGAGATTTACCAGGATGTTGCCTGGTATGGAGGGAAAATCTTATGAGGAAAGGCTGATGGACTTGAGGTTGTTTTCGTTGGAGAGAAGAAGGTTAAGAGGAGACTTAATAGAGGCATACAAAATGATCAGGGGGTTAGATAGGGTGGACAGTGAGAGCCTTCTCCCGCGGATGGAAATGGCTGGCACGAGGGGACATAGCTTTAAACTGAGGGGTAATAGATATAGGACAGAGGTCAGAGGTAGGTTCTTTACGCAAAGAGTAGTGAGGCCGTGGAATGCCCTACCTGCTACAGTAGTGAACTCGCCAACATTGAGGGCATTTAAAAGTTTATTGGATAAACATATGGATGATAATGGCATAGTGTAGGTTAGATGGCTTTTGTTTCGGTGCAACATCGTGGGCCGAAGGGCCTGTACTGCGCTGTATCGTTCTATGTTCTATGTTATGTCACCCGCGGCATGACTGGAGCCGCAGACTGCTGGACTGACTACTGCTAGTCCGCTCTATCATCTCCATCATCCTGGCCCCAAACCAGCTCAGGCAGAAGAAACTCTGCCGCAGGAAACTCAATGTCGCTGGACTCAAAGACCCTGAGAAGAGCTACTCAGCCGGCGCCTCACAGCTAATCTGGCAACAACCACCAACAAGCCAGAGCCACAGAAAGTCCACAGAGCCTGGTCCGCCTTAAAAGCCACCATAGTCAGCACCTTCTAGGAGATGCTCGGGCTCTCAACCAGGAAACACCAAGACTGGTTCGACGGGAATGAACCGGAGATCCGGGATCTCCTTGACTGAAAGCACAAGGCATTCCTGAACTGGCAGCTCCACCAATACTCAAGTGAGAGAAACAAGCCTACAGGCAACTGAAAGCCAAGGTGCAACAAAGAATCCGTGACCTAAAGAATAGATGGTGGGTGGAAAGAGTTCAGGAGACTCTGCAACTCGTGACAACCACAATGTGCATGGCTTCTTCAGCACAATCAAAACCATCTATGGTCCAACTACCCCAGGGCCCACCTCACAGATCCAAAAACAGATCATGAAAGGCGCTCATGAAAGACAGAAAGGCAGTCAGCGACCACTGGAGAGAGCACTACCAGGACCTCCTCAGCCAAGACACAGCCTTTGACACAAGTGCCCTCGACACCATCCCGCAACACGCTATCCGCCACCATCTCAGTGCAACCCCAGCTCGCCTTGAGGTCAAAAAAGCCACCCAACAACTGAAAAACAACAAGGCCTCTGGTGCAGATGTAATCCCCGCAGGAGTATTTAAATATGATGGCGATGCACTCTTGACAAGAATCCACAACCTCATCACCCTTGTCTGGAAGGAGCACATGCCGGATGGTCTCAGAGAGATGCCTTAATTGTGACCGTCTTCAAGAAAGGAGAAGGTCCGATTGCGGAAATTACAGAGGGATTTCCCTACTTTCCGCCACTGGAAAGGTCATCGTGAAAAGACTCCTCAACCGCCTCTTCCCTGAGTCTCAGTGCGTCCTATCAAGAGGCACAATGGACATGATCTTCAGCGTGCAACAAATCCATGAAAAGTGCAGGGGTAGCTTCAATCTCTGTACAGGGCCTTCTTCGATCTTGTAAAGGCCTTTGACCATGTCAACCATGAGGGACTGTGGAGCATCCTCTGCAAATTTGGCTGCCCGCAGAAATTCATCATACTCATCCACCTGCTCCACAATGACACCACTTACACCACTATCCCATTTTGCCCTCCACTCCTCTGCCCCCCACTCCTCAGGCACAGTGGTCTAAGATCAAATGCTCCCAATGCAGATCCCATTCAGAGGATCGGCGTGAGCCCACTCTAAGCAGAAAGACAGGAGTCAGACTTTTGCAGAAACGGAGGGGCACCAGAGCTTTCCTCACAGCAAGTTATCATCAAGCTCCTGTCTTGTATATTGACCTGCTGACGTCGCCGACACACGTGGAGTGATGTTACACCCGGGTGCTCCAGTTTCCTCCCACAGTCCAAAGATGTGCAGGTTAGGTGGATTGGCTATGCTAAATTGCCCTTAGTGTCCAAAAAAGGTTAGGTCGGGTTATGGGGATAGAGTGGAGGTGTGGGGCTAGGGCAAAGGTGGGGTGCTCTGTCCAGGGGCTGGTGCAGAATCAATGGGCCAAATGGCTTCCTTCTGCACTGTAAATTCTATGAATCTATGATTTTTTTTTTTTTAAATATTTTTTTATTTTCCTCCTTTTTCACATTTTCTCCCAAATTTACACCCAACAATGAACAATAATTAGTAACGAATGTAATATCAATCCACATATCAATAACAACGATACCATCCTCCCACCAAATCCCAGACATTAGCCCACATGTTAACATAAACAAATGACTAAAAGGTATCAGGAATCACCCATAGCCACCATTAACACATAAAGTTAACACATTCACACCATTAACACATAAACCCCCCCAACCCTCCTAATGTTCGATGTGATCCAATTCTCGAAAGTGCATAACGAATAACGCCCACGAATTGTAGAACCCCTCTATCCTTCCCCTCAGTTCAAATTTTACCTTTTCAAGCGTCAAGAATTCCAGCAGGTCCCCCCGCCAGGCCAGAGCACAGGGTGGAGAGGTTAATCTCCATCCTAACAGGATCCGCCTTCAGGCGATTAACGAGGCGAAGACTACAACATCTGCCTCCACGCCCGTTTCCAACCAAGGCTAGTCCGACACCCCAAATATAGCCTCCCGAGGGCCCGGGTCCAGTTTCACGTGCACCACTTTAGAGATTACCCTAAACACCTCCTTCCAGTAATCCTCCAGCTTTGGACAAGACCAAAATATATGAATGTGGTTTGCGGGGCCTCTCCCGCAATGTTCACACACATCTTCTACCCCCTCATAGAGCCGGCTCATCCTCGCCCTTGTAAGGTGTGCTCTATACACTACCTTCAGCTGTATGAG
Organism: Scyliorhinus torazame; assembly: GCF_047496885.1. Taxonomy (NCBI): domain Eukaryota; kingdom Metazoa; phylum Chordata; class Chondrichthyes; order Carcharhiniformes; family Scyliorhinidae; genus Scyliorhinus; species Scyliorhinus torazame. The sequence continues at coordinate 209,947,241 of NC_092710.1, forward strand.
CCCTAACCTCATGAGGTGGAGGCGTTCACCCTCCGGAGCACCTCACACCAGAACCCCTCCTCCATATCATCTTCCAACTCTTCCTCCCACTTTGCCTTGATCCGTTCTAGTGGCGCCTTCTCCTCCTCCAAAATAGCCCCATAAACCACAGATACTACCCCCTTCTCTATGAATCTATGATGATTCAACCACCAAACAGAGCATAAAACAGGCAGGAAGGCGACAAAGTCACCAGCCGTACACCAAGAACAAAAACCAAAGCAAAAAACAAAGGAACAACACCACCAGCTGCCGAGGCAGCGCATCTCCCCCCCCCACCCCACCCCCCACAACCCCCCTACCCTCCACCCGCCCCCCCACCCTCTATCCCCCCACCCCCCCATCCCCCCACCCTCCACCCCCCCATCACCCCACCCTCCACCCCCCCACCCTCCACCCCCCCATCCCCCCATCCCCCCACCCTCCACTCCCCCATCCCCCCACCGCCCCACCCTCCACCCCCCCATCCCCCCACCCCCCCATCCCCCCACCCTCCACCCCTCCACCCCCCCACCCTCCACCCCTCCACCCCCCCATCCCCCCACCCTCCACCCCCCCCATCCCCCCACCCCCCCACCCTCCACCCCTCCACCCCCCCATCCCCCCACCCTCCACCCCCCCCATCCCCTACCCTCCACCCCCCACCCCCCCATCCCCCAACCCTCCACCCACCCATCCCCCCACCCTCCAACCCTCCACCCCCCACCCCCCCCACCCCCCCACCCTCCAACCCCCCCATCCCCCCACCCTCCACCCCCCCATCCCCCCCATCCCCTATCCTCCACCCCCCCACCCCCCCCACCCTCCACCCCCCCCATCCCCCCACCCTCCACCCCCCCAATCCCTCACCCCCCCACCCCCCGCAGCAGCAGACCCACATTGGTCGAAAGGCGTCCAATGTGTATACAGAAAGATATGTATATGTCATCAATGCGTGCATATCGGTAAGTATGTGCATGCATAAAGAGTATGTGTGTGAATGACTGTGCGTGGCATGCTTGTTAGAGTACCTGTGCTTGAGAACGAGCAGCACAGACCACTGGAAAAGGGCATGCTGACATGGGGCACTGCGGAGTAAGGGGAAAGAATACCCCACCCCTTCTCCAGCACCAGTAATTTGCCAAGGGACCAGGCTATAGAAGCGAGAGGGGTCGCAGCAGACAAGCACATAGCTGCCAGACAAAAAAAACAACTCACTGCCAATGGTGCAAAAACGACTCTCCCCCCACCCCCCCTACCCTACAGTGGACCTCAACAGTGGAAAGGCACTTGGTGAGCGAACCACTTGAAGATCGTACTGACATGGAGCATAGCTGAGGGAGAGAAAGCAAAAACCACCTCTCCCTTTCCAGCAATAGCAGCGCCTGGTTCCAACGACTCCCAGGCCACAAAAACGGGGGAAGGGCCTGCATTCGCAGTTACATGGCAGCCATCATACAATCCCCCCACCCCCCCACTCAACACGAACAGACCAAACATAGAACAAAAGGAAAACAAGAGGCACCAGCGACCTGCACGGCTCCCATAATGGGACCAGATAGCTACTGAACATAAAACACCACCGGTAGTCCATTAAGTGTCTGGATGCAACCCTCGGGCTGCGCAGCCCAGCCATGCCGCCGCCGCCTCTCCTCTCCTGCAGTATCGGCATCACCACCTTGTTGAAGGACCGGGCCACAGGAGCACAGGTGGCATTAACAGGTGACCCACACGTCTCGAACAGAATACACAATCAACGCACAAAACAGGTCTTTTAAAAACACCCACAGACTGCTCAAGCAAGTCCTTCTACGTCCTAAGTCTGCCAAAATTCTCCCCTCACCTCACTCCAGGTATAAGTGACCGAAAGGCCTTATTTCTACCTTCTCTTCATCCAGAAAGCAGCAAGGAAGTCCAAGGGGAAGAGGCAGCAGACAAGCAGAAATGGCAGCAGCAAACAAACTCTCAGCTGCAGCCTCCAGGCATTTGCAGCTAAGCAGCAGCAAACTCAACCTGCAGCTTGGAAGTGCTCTCACAACTAACAAGGCAAATTCATCATTTGCAAAATCCTTCAGCTGTGCAGCTAGAGGCTGCTCGCAGTCAAAGGGAGTGAAATTGAGCTTCAGTACTGAAGGCACAGCAAGGAAAGGATCTGTCCTGGAAGTGTTTGGTGGGACAGACAGGCTGCAGCTCAACCATTATGGGTACCTACAATATTGAAAGACAACTTGAAGACCTCTCTCCCCGGCCCTGGAATGAACCCTGGCCTGGAACAATTCAGCCCTCCGACCAAGCCAAACCTTCCCTGAGGAGATCCCCCTGTCCCCCCCACCCAAGAACTGGGGCAGCAGCGCAAGTGCCCGTGAGCTGCATGCTGGAAAATGGAAATGGCTGCTCACCTGCTCACCTCCCCTCAGAAGCCATCGCGGAGCTCTGCGTTTTTAGAAAGGAGTAATAAAGAATACCCACGTGATTTCTTGCTGGGGAGTCAGGTATCTCCCAGGCGGTTGCTGCATTCGATTTCAGTCTCGCTAATGGGATTGAAATGAATGCAAATAAGAGTAAATTATATACTTTCAAGTTTCGGGCATGATCTGGAACTCACCATCGGGAGTGGGCCGACTGAATTGCAAACTGATACACACCCAGTGCTTTTCTTCCACCACCAACACTGTGACTTTACATGGCCTAGTTTATTACAGTGAAAACATTTGAAACTTTTCATTTCTCTTCCACCCTCCTGGATTTCCTTTTTAATCCGAGGTACACTCTCCTTATTATCTCCCATCAGATCACCTTTACCTTTACCACTTGAGTTTTTCTCATGTCCCCAGATTCTATCCCTCACAGGTTGAAACTGATGTCGGAAACCAAACTTTGATTTATGAACTAATTCATAATCATCTGCCATTTATGCTGCTAATCTCATTGTTTTAACCTCTGCTCTTCCACATGAGTTCTCACTACATCAGGAATATGGGACGGGATTCTCCCAGCCCGGGGCCGGCCGAAGAATCTCTGTGAACGAGCCATGCCGCCCCGCGCTGGCACCTGATTCTCCGCAGAGCGGAGAATCGGCGGCATTGGCGCCAGCGTGGTTGGCGCTGTGCCGGTCGCGGGCCACTCTACGCAGCCGGCCCACCGATTCTCCTGCCCGGATGGGCCGAGCAGCCGTAAGAAAAGAACCAAGTCCCGCCGACGCCGTTCTAACCTGCTCTGGGCCAGCAGGACCTCGGCGTTGAAGGGTCAGATGGCGCCTGTGGCGGGGGGGGCGGAGAGGTGGGTCCCACCTTGGGGGGGACCTCCGATGTGGCCTGGCCCGCGATCGGGGCCCACCGATTGGCAGTCCGGCCTCTATGGCTGGGGGCCTCCTTTCCTACGTGCCGGCCCCTGTAGTCCTGCGCCATGTTGCGTTGGGGCCGGCGCGATGAAGGAAGCCACTGCGCATGCGCGCGTTGTCGCCGGCGCCACTGCGCATGTGTGCATTTGCGCCAGCGCATCTTACGTACTTTCCAAGGTGGTCTATTTAATATAAACATGCCTGTTTACTTCAAGCCGTTATTGCAGACGACAAAAAATATGCATTCTTCAATCGAATCTCAGAGTGCAGTGCGCTGGCTTTGCAGCTGGAACACTCTCTCTCCGCAAATATAGTTGTGTAAATAAATTCCCTTAAATCGAACCTCGAGGAATTTGTCTTTATTATGATTTTCACAGCAAATTGGCGTAGTCGTTGCAATTTCCCTAATTTAACGGGAAGTGAACCCCGAAACGTATCTCTAAACAGGACACTCTCAGCTGAAAGGGAGAGAGCCATAGCGCGCCCCAGCTGAAAGCAGCCTTAATTACTGGCCAGTGACTCATGCTAGGAGAGTTATCTTAATTAATAAATTAATGATAGCTGCATGGAAAGAAAAAAAGGTGCCTTAGAGACTAAATTTTTTTTTTTTAAAAAGACTTTGAGGTTCGTGAAAGGATAAACACTGGTGTGTGCTCCTTGTAGTATTTGTAAATGATTTCCGCAGTCGTTGTTATTGTTATATATATGTTCTGAAGTAATTTGCAGAAGGAACGATGAGCAATAAACTCGACGCCCCCTCACAGGTCATCCCAAAGCCTCGGTAAAGAACATCTGGAGCGAGAAAGAAGGTGAACTCCTGAAAGAGGACAGATAAGGGAGTCAAAATGAGTAAGAAAATGAAAAGAAACAATCGTAAAGCAACGGAATGAGGTAGGAAAACCTATATGTCCCGCATGGGAATCTAATGAAGCTGACCCCCTCTCAGAATAAAAAACAGGGGAGTAAAAGTAAGTAGAAGATTAAGGTAAAAGCATAACAGATGGGTTCCTGTAGAAAAACGGAATTCAGATTTGTCTGTCACCGTGAGATAAAGCTACTGGTTAACTGTGATATTTGTGAGCTGTGAGAATCTGTGTGTTTTGTTTAACCATTTAATTTTAGTCAAAGCATGAAGTGCTAGGTGGGTTGTATTTTTTATCGTCTGTCATTGTGAGTCAGAGATTATAACTGAAGTGATTTTTGTTGAGATTTCTCTAATGAACGGAAACATTGGAAATTACGATCAGTTTAAAAGAAAGTGCCTTTACGAATAAAAGTAATTGAATATGAATAAGTTTTTAGATTACGTGAAAAGACGTAAATGGCATCATTCCAAGTTCTCCGCCCCTTATGTTCTGCAGGAATCAAAGAGTATGGGGAGAACCCCGAAGTATGGTGTTGAAATTGAGAATCAGCCATGATCAATGGTTTAATGGTGGAGCAGGCTCAAAGGGCTGAATGACCTTCTCCTGTTCCTATTTTCTATGGTAGGAAATCTGGCCTGCATGTGGCTCTAAATGTACAGCAATGTTTTATTTCTTTATTCTTTCTTGGGAGGTGAGTATCGCTGGAAAAGCCAGAATCCTATCCATAATCGCCCTTGAACTGAGTGGCTCTCCTAGTTAATTTCACAGGGCATTTTGCAGAACAATCCAGAAGCGTGGGTTCAATTCCCGTACCGCCCTCCCCGAACAAGCGCCAGAATGTGGCGACTAGGGGATTTTCACAGTAACTTCATTGAAGCCTACTTGTGACAATAAGTGATTGCTATCAAGACAATCATCAAATCTGGATCAACCCAGATACCCACGCAGTATGCCCCAGAAGTCTGTTTTTGCCACTCTTGTCGCCTCGCCCATGGGCAGGCTCATGTGGGCAAAGGAGGAATGACACATGACATATGTCAACAATGGTATGCTCGAGATATTACGGTAACAATTGAAAAAGTAGCCCGCACATGTATGATTTGTTAAAGGACCAATCAGTGATACTGGACATGCTTTCACAGTGGGTAGAGGCTTTTCCAACCACAAGAGATGATGCTCGAACAGTGGTAAATATTCTGTTCAAGGAAATAATACCTGGGTTTGGGATACCAATGGGTATTAACAGTGACAGAGGAACTCATTTCACTAGCAAGTTGACCAAAGCCCTAACAGAAGCCTTGGGATTTGATTGGAAATTGCATATACCATATAAGCCACAATCCTCAGGAATACAAAGAACAAAGAAATGTACAGCACAGGAACAGGCCCTTCGGCCCTCCAAGCCCGCGCCGACCATGCTGCCCGACTAAACTACAATCTTCTACACTTCCTGGGTCCGTATCCCTCTATTCCCATCCTATTCATGTATTTGTCAAGATGCCCCTTAAATGTCACTATCGTCCCTGCTTCCACCACCTCCTCCGGTAGCGAGTTCCAGGCACCCACTACCCTCTGCGTAAAAAACTTGCCTCGTACATCTACTCTAAACTTTGCCCCTCTCACCTTAAACCTATGCCCCCTAGTAATTGACCCCTCTACCCTGGGGAAAAGCCTCTGACTATCCACTCTGTCTATGCCCCTCATAATTTTGTATACCTCTATCAGGTCTCCCCTCAACCTCCTTCGTTCCAGTGAGAACAAACCGAGTTTATTCAACCGCTCCTCATAGCTAATGCCCTCCATACCAGGCAACATTCTGGTAAATCTCTTCTGCACCCTCTCTAAAGCCTCCACATCCTTCTGGTAGTGTGGCGACCAGAATTGAACACTATACTCCAAGTGTGGCCTAACTAAGGTTCTATACAGCTGCAACATGACTTGCCAATTCTTATACTCAATGCCCCGGCCAATGAAGGCAAGCATGCCGAATGCCTTCTTGACTACCTTCTCCACCTGTGTTGCCCCTTTCAATGACCTGTGGACCTGTACTCCTAGATCTCTTTGAGGGTCAATACTCTTGAGGGTTCTACCATTCACTGTATATTCCCTACCTGCATTAGACCTTCCAAAATGCATTACCTCACATTTGTCCGGATTAAACTCCATCTGCCATCTCTCCGCCCAAGTCTCCAAACAATCTAAATCCTGCTGTATCCTCTGACAGTCCTCATCGCTATCCGCAATTCCACCAACCTTTGTGTCGTCTGCAAACTTACTAATCAGACCAGTTACATTTTCCTCCAAATCATTTATATATACTACAAAGAGCAAAGGTCCCAGCACTGATCCCTGTGGAACACCACTGGTCACAGCCCTCCAATTAGAAAAGCATCCCTCCATTGCTACCCTCTGCCTTCTATGGCCTAGCCAGTTCTGTATCCACCTTGCCAGCTCACCCCTGATCCCGTGTGACTTCACCTTTTGTACTAGTCTACCATGAGGGACCTTGTCAAAGGCCTTACTGAAGTCCATATAGACAACATCCACTGCCCTACCTGCATCAATCATCTGAGTGACCTCCTCGAAAAACTCTATCAAGTTAGTGAGACACGACCTCCCCTTCACAAAACCGTGCTGCCTCTCACTAATACGTCCATTTGCTTTCAAATGGGAGTAGATCCTGTCTCGAAGAATTCTCTCCAGTAATTTCCCTACCACTGAAGTAAGGCTCACCGGCCTGTAGATCCCGGGATTATCCTTGCTACCCTTCTTAAACAGAGGAACAACATTGGCTATTCTTCAGTCCTCCGGGACATCACCTGAAGAGAGCGAGGATCCAAAGATTTCTGTCAAGGCCTCAGCAATTTCCTCTCCAGCCTCCTTCAGTATTCTGGGGTAGGTCCCATCAGGCCCTGGGGACTTATCTACCTTAATATTTTTTAAGACACCCAACGCCTCGTCTTTTTGGATCTCAATGTGACCCAGGCTATCTACACACCCTTCTCCAGACTCAACATCTACCAATTTCTTCTCTTTGGTGAATACTGATGCAAAGTATTCATTTAGTATCTCGCCCATTTCCTCTGGCTCCACACATAGATTCCCTTGCCTATCCTTCAGTGGGCCAACCCTTTCCCTGGCTACCCTCTTGCTTTTTATGTACGTGTAAAAAGCCTTGGGATTTTCCTTAACCCTATTTGCCAATGACTTTTCGTGACCCCTTCTAGCCCTCCTGACTCCTTGCTTAAGTTCCTTCCTACTTTCCTTATATTCCACGCAGGCTTCGTCTGTTCCCAGCCTTTTAGCCCTGACAAATGCCTCCTTTTTCTTTTTGACGAGGCCTACAATATCTCTCGTCATCCAAGGTTCCCGAAAATTGCCGTATTTATCCTTCTTCCTCACAGGAACATGCCGGTCCTGAATTCCTTTCAACTGCCACTTGAAAGCCTCCCACATGTCAGATGTTGATTTGCCCTCAAACATCCGCCCCCAATCTATGTTCTTCAGTTCCCGCCTAATATTGTTATAATTAGCCTTCCCCCAATTTAGCACATTCATCCTAGGACCACTCTTATCGTTGTCCACCAGTACTTTAAAACTTACTGAATTGTGGTCACTGTTACCGAAATGCTCCCCTACTGAAACATCTACCACCTGGACGGGCTCATTCCCCAATACCAGGTCCAGTACCGCCCCTTCCCTAGTTGGACTGTCTACATATTGTTTTAAGAAGCCCTCCTGGATGCTCCTTACAAACTCCGCCCCGTCTAAGCCCCTGGCACTAAGTGAGTCCCAGTCAATATTGGGAAGTTGAAGTCTTCCATCACCACAACCCTGTTATTTTTACTCTTTTCCAAAATCTGTCTACCTATCTGCTCCTCTATCTCCCGCTGGCTGTTGGGAGGCCTGTAGTAAACCCCCAACATTGTGACTGCACCCTTCTTATTCCTGATCTCTACCCATATAGCCTCACTGCCCTCGGAGGTGTCCTCTCGCAGTACAGCTGTGATATTCTCCCGAACCAGTAGCGCAACTCCGCCTCCCCTTTTACATCCCCCTCTATCCCGCCTGAAACATCTAAATCCTGGAACGTTTAGCTGCCAATCCTGCCCTTCCCTCAACCAGGTCTCTGTAATGGCAACAACATCATAGTTCCAAGTACTAATCCAAGCTCTAAGTTCATCTGCCTTACCCGTAATACTTCTTGCATTAAAACATATGCACTTCAGGCCACCAGACCCGCTGTGTTCAGCAACTTCTCCCTGTCTGCTCTGCCTCAGAGCCACACTGTCCCTATTCCCTAGTTCTCCCTCAATGCTCTCACCTTCTGACCTATTGCTCCCGTGCCCACCCCCCCTGCCATACTAGTTTAAACCCTCCCGTGTGACACTAGCAAACCTCGCGGCCAGGATATTTATGGCCAGAATGGGGGAAAGGGTGGGTGGAATATTTAAAGCTGCAGTTACAAAAGTGTGTCAACAAAATGTGTGTCAATATCTATTTGCCTTTACATATCGGAATCAACAGTATTAAAAAAGATGGGATGCTATGGCCAGATGCCATACCCATAGTAATGTATGACCTGAGAAATCAGAGAAATCATAATACAGGTTTAACTCCGTATGAGATATTAATGGAACGTCCCATGACAACTGGAACTAAACCCCCAATGACTCCAGCGGCAGTAGCCTTAATATGGGCAGATGAGGCATCACTAAAATATGCCCAGGGTTTGTGTGAAACCGCTAGGAAAAAAATAATAAACCATGAAAAGGTGCGACAGGCATCCAAAAGAGGGAAACACACACCCTTTAAACCTGGAGATCAAGTATATGTGAAAGCACTAAACAAAGATTATTTTTCTCCCAGGTGGAAAGGACCCCACCAAGTGCTGCTAACAACCCGAACAGCCGTTAAAGTAAAAGAAAAGCCAGATGGGATCCACGTAACTCGGTGTAAACTACATCAAATGGAACTTTGAGAGTACTCGCGAAACGCTGACCCGAAGAGAATGACGGCATTGATGATTTTATATTATCATATTAATCCAACATCATGTAGAGGGTAAACTGAACACTAACACTTTAAAAAAAAAAAATTGTTATTAGGATTTTCACAAAATAGCAACAACAGAATGAAAAAGGAACCCAATAGAATTAAATACAGAACGTAAAACAACCCCCGTGCCCCCCTCCCCCCATACATAAATAATAAATTAACACCCCGAATTAACACAAAGCAAACATAGCAAATATATACACCCCCTCAGATCCCCCAGGGTAAATAAACAAAAAAAACACTTACCTTTCAACTCCACCACGAGGCCTCCTCCTCCTCCTGCATCACCTGGTAAGTTTCCGAGATCTTCCCCACTCCAACCCACCCCTCCAAGAGCACCCTGTCCTATACTGTGCGTGGCAGCAGTCACGGGAATTCCACCACTTGCCGCCTGGCAAACACCCTTACCTGTAAATATCTGAAGGTGTTCCACGGGGGGGGAGCCCATACTTCTCCTCCAACTCTCGCAGGCTCGCGAACTTCCCGTCCACAAACAGGTCCCCCAACCTTCTTATCCCTGCCCTGTGCCACCCCGAAAACCCTCCATCTATTCTCCCTGGGACAAACCGGTGGTTCCCCCGTATTGGGGTCCACACCGATGACCCAACCTCTCTCCTGTGCCGCCTCCACTGCCCCCAGATTTTGAGGGTAGCAACCACTACCGGGCTCGTGATGTACCTCATTGGAGGGAGCGGAAGAGGCGCCGTTGCCAGTGCCTCCAGAATCGTACCCTCACAAGACGCCGTCTCCAGCCTCTTCAATGCAGCCCCCTCCCCTTCCATCACCCACTTGCGTACCATCGCCACATTGGCAGCCCAGTAGTACCCACAGAGGTTGGGCAGTGCCAGCCCCCCCCCATCCCTACTCCACTCCAGGAACACCCTTCTCACCCTCAGTGTCCCTCACGCCCACACAAACCCCGTTATGCTCCTGTTCACCCGCCTAAAGAAGGCCTTCGGGAGAAACATGGGGAGGCACTGGAACAGGAACAATAAACTTGGGAGCACCGTCATCTTAACTGACTGCACCCTACCCGCCAGGGACAGCGACAACGCATCCCACCTCTTGAACTCCTCCTCCATTTGCTCCACCAGCCTCGTGAAATTAAGTCTATGCAGGGCCCCCCAGCTCCTGGCCACCTGGACCCCAAGTACCTGAAGCTCCTCTCCGCCCTTTTTTGTGGGAGCTCGCCAATCCCCCTCTCCTGGTCCCCTGGGTGAACCACGAACAACTCGCTCTTCCCCATGTTGAGCTTGTACCCTGAGAAATCCCCGAACTCCCTGAGGATCCTCATTACCTCCGGCATTCCTCCCACCGGGTCCGCCACATATAGCAGCAAGTCGTCCGCATAGAGCGATACCCTATGCTCCTCCCCACCCCGCACCAACTCCCTCCACTTCCTCGACTCCCTCAGTGCCATAGCCAGGGGTTCAATTGCTAGTGCGAAAAGCAGGGAGGACAGGGGACACCCCTGCCTCGTCGCTCGGTGCAACCAAAAGTACTCAGACCTCCTCCTGTTTGTGGCCACACTCGCCATCGGGACCTCATACAACAACCTAACCCACCTGACAAACCCCTCCCCAAACCCAAACCTCTTCAGCACCTCCCACAAGTACCCCCACTCTACCCTATCGAAGGCCTTTTCAGCGTCCATCGCTACCACTATCTCCGCCTCCCCCTCCCTCGCCAGCATCATAATAACGTTCAGAAGCCTCCGCACATTCGCGTTCAACTGCCTCCCCTTCACGAATCCCGTCTGGTCTTCATGGATCACCTGCGGCACACAATCCTCAATTCTCGTGGTTAAGACCTTCGCCAGCACCTTGGCATCTACATTTAACAACGAAATCGGCCTGTAAGACCCACACTGCAGGGGATCCTTGTCCCGCTTCAGGATCAAGGAGATCAGTGCCCGGGACATCGGCGGTGGCAAAGCCCCCCCCTCCCTTGGCTCATTGAAGGTCCACATATTTCTTGTGGAATTCGACCGGGAAACCGTCCGGCCCCGGTGCCTTCCCCGCCTGAATGCTCCCTATCCCTTTGGCCAGCTCCTCCAGCCCAATCGGGGCCCCCAATCCCACGACCAGTTCCTCCTCCACCTTCGGAAACCTCACTTGGTCCAGAAAGCGGTCCACCCCTCCCTCCTCCCATGCTGGCCGGACCGATACAATTCCTCATAAAAGTCCCTGAAGACCCCATTGATGTCTACCCCACTCCATACCACACTCCCTCCCCTGTCCTTAACTCCCCTGATCTCCCTAGCTGCGTCCCGCTTCCGAAGCTGATGCGCCAGCATCCGACTTGCCTTGCTCCACTGCACCTCCGCCTTCCTGGTGGTCAACAGGTCGAATTCGGCCTGGAGGCTACGCCTCTTCCTCAACAGTCCCTCCTCCGGCACCTCCGCATACCTCCTGTCTACCCTCACCATCTCCCCCACCAGCCTCTCCCTCTCCCTCTGCTCTCTCCTCTCCTTGTGGGCCCTAATGGAGATCAGTCCTCCCCTAACCACCGCCTTTAGCGCCTCCCATACGATCCCCACTCGGACCTCCCCGTTATCGTTGGCCTCCAGGTATCTCTCTATGCTTCCTCGGACCCACTCACTCACCTCCTCATCAGCCAACAGCCCCACCTCCAAGTGTCACAATGGGCGCTGGTCCCTCTCCTCCCCGAGCTCTAGGTCTACCAATGCGGGGCGTGATCCGAAATGGCTATCACCCAGAACTCGGTATCTTCTACTCTCGCTATCAGCGACCTACTCATAATAAAGAAGTCGATCCGGGAATAAGCCTTACGAACATGCGAGAAGAATGAAAATTCCCTCGCCCCCTGCCTTGCAAATCTCCAAGGGTCCACCCCTCCCATCTGGTCCATAAACCCCCTCAGTACCTTAGCCGCCGCCGGCTTCCTACCCGTCCTAGACCTGGAGCGATCCAGTACCGGATCCAACACCGTGTTAAAGTCCCTCCCCCCATTATCAGGTCCGGGATCCGACCCCCACTTCCAAGTCCGGGATCCGACCCAACATGCGCCGCATAAAACCCGCATCGTCCCAGTTCGGGGCGTACACGTTGACCAGCACCACCCTCTCTCCTTGCAGCTTACCACTTACCATTACGTACCTGCCGCCATTGTCTGTCACAATGCTCGACGCCTCAAACGGCACCCTCTTTTCCACCCCCTGATTTTTGGCATCCCCCCCCCCCGCCGACTAGCCATAACCCCTCCTCGGCCAGCCACGCACTCGCACCCCATGCCCGGCCCGGCCCGTTCCCCAGGGCGGCAGACCCCCGTCCCGACCCTCTCTATTCGCTCCAGCTCCCCCTTGACCATAGCAGCAGCAACCCAGTTCCCCCCCATCCACGCCCCCCCCCCAACCCCCCCAGCTAGGATCCCTCCTAGCTGCTTTACTCCCCCAATTGCACTCCCGCAAGTCAGCTGACTCCCGCTGACCCCGGCCACTCCCGCCTCTCCTTTGAATCCTCCCTTTGTGGGACATAACCCTCCTCCTCCATTACCCATCCACAGGCTCTCCGCCTCCCCCTTCCATCCCAAGCGCGGGAAACAACCCTCGCTTCCCCGCCCCGGCCCCCTCCAGCCTTCAGTGCGGGAAAAAGCCCGCACTTTCCACCTGCCCAGCCCCGCCACTTCTGTCGCCGCTCCTTTTACAGGCCCAGTCCCCTCACCCCCGACTCGGGCCTCCCCCTCCCCCGCGGGGCCCCATCCCCCCTACCGGCCACCCTCCATTTACTTACCCCCCTCCAAGAGCCCACCCGACAAACCCAACCAAAACAGTGCCCAACCCAACCTAACCACCCTCATCGAACCAAACAGAAATAAGAGCAAAGAACCCCCCTCAAAGTGTAACACCCCAACAGCAATCCCCGACCACCTATCCCGACCCTCAGTTTGTGTCCAGTTTCTCGGCCTGAACAAAGGCCCACGCCTCCTCCGCAGACTCAAAATAATGTTGCCGGTCCTTGTAGGTGACCCACAGTCGCACCGGCTGCAGCATGCCAAACTTCACCCCCTTTCTGTGCAGCACCGCCTTCGCCCGATTGTACGCGGCCCTCTTCTTCGCCACCTCCGCACTCCAGTCCTGGTATATTCGAACCTCCGCGTTCTCCCACCTGCTGCTCCTCTCTTTCTTGGCCCACCTGAGCACACACTCCCGATCAGCGAACCGATGAAACCGCACCAGCCCCGCCCGCGGCGGCTCATTAGCCTTGGGCTTCCTCGCCAGCACCCTATGGGCCCCTTCCAGCTCCAGGGGCCCCTGGAAGGACTCTGCTCCCATCAGCGAGTTTAGCATGGTGACCACATAGGCCCCCACGTCCGACCCCTCCATCCCCTCCGTGAGGCCCAGAATCTGCAAATTCTTCCCCCTCGACCGATTCTCCATCTCCTCGAACCGTTCCTGCCATTTGTTGTGGAACACCTCGTGCGCCTCCACCTTTACTGCAAGGCCTAAGATCTCGTCCTCGTTGTCGGAGACCTATTGTCGGACCTCGCGGATCGCCACCCCCTGGGCCATCTGGGTCTCCAGCAGCTTGTCGATAGAAGCCTTCATCAGCTCCAGCAGGTCCACTTTAATCTCCCTGAAGCAGCACTGGCTAACCTCTTGCTGCTCCTGCGCCCACTGAATCCACGCTGCCTGGTCCTCGCCCGCTGCCATTTTGCTCTTCTTCCCTCGCACCTTCTTTGGGTTCACTACCACTTTTTTAGTCGCCCCGCTCCTGGTCCAAGCCACACACTGTCGGGGAACTATTGCAATCTCCTTCCCACACTGGGAAACGTTGAAGAAATGCCGTTGGGGGCTCTGAAAAGAGCCCAAAAGTCCGTAGTGGGAGCTGCCGAATGTGCGACGTAGCTCCGCATAACCGCAACCGGAAGTGAACACTAACACCTTGATATATATGTCTTACTCATACGCAGAGAGGGTAAATAAATTCAGTTGTTGGATTTGTACACAAATTCCCAGATGCTTGTCGGAGGCTTCCCTGTGCGACATAGCCCATTCACCAGTAAAGAGATAGCAGAATGGGCTCTAAGACAAAATAGTACAGGACGTGGTGAAGATACACAGAATAGGTTAGATTGGAAATTAGCTGGATACGACATGAATAGCTTTGAGGAATGGTGGGGGCCTAAGTTTAATGTAACACATCAACCGCCCTGGTTGATCCTTCCCAATTATACTGGAGTCCCAAAAGGAAGTATATGCTTTAAGAATCATAAAACATATGGGACCCACTCAGTAGGCACAAGTCAGTGTGATCAGACCTTGAATTGGCAACCCCCTATGTTCCACCTTACAGCTAAAGGACTATTCATCTTTGATTGGTCAGGAGTTTAAAATCAAACTAGTGAAGGCTCCTGGGAAGGGGATCTGATTAGACTAATGATGACTGATAGTAAAGGAAACCTGACCGCATATAATGGCACGTATTTTATCTGTGGCCATACCAGAAAATTGGGAAGGCTCCTGCTATTTGGATACGTAGTCCCTTATGTGCATCACGTTCAGCAATTGCAGGACCATCCCCATCATAGGACGACACAAAGTATTATGACATGGGCACAAATGCTGGGAATAATGATACCACCATTAGGAATAGCCACGAATGCACACAAACTACGTGAACTACGAGACATCCTTGAGCAGGTCGCCAATGACACTGCAGAAGCTGTTAACCAGATAGAAACTGAGATGGTCGCTATAAGAGCGGTTCCCCTACAGAATAGGATGGCTCTTGATTTCTTGTTGGCTGAAAAGGGAGGCACTTGTGCCCTGATTGGAAGTGACTGTTGCACATACATCCCTGATAACTCAGAGAAAATTGATAATCTGGTGGATCACATTCGTAGAGAGGAATCAAGATTACATGAGAATGAGGGATGGGACTTTGGCTGTGGATGGTAGGATCGTTAGGACAGAGGATTGTGTTCTGGATTATAATCGCCATTATAATCTTGATTGTCGTATGGTTACTGTTTTAATATTGCGCAAGATATTTTTATTGTACGAACACGGGAACAGCCCTAGCCGCCTTGCCTCCTTGCTACCAGGCTCATAACACGCAGGAACTGTCATACGTCCATTCCCCTCACATTATAAACCACCCTTCTCTACGGATGACACAATAATTTACGAAAAGGAGTTGATCAAAATATCAACATGGAGGGAATTGTGGAAAGGAAATTAACATAAACCAACTTAGAAGCATGCTGGGAAGTGCTTCACTATAGTTCAATACTGCATTTGGACTAAAATAAGTCGGTCCGGTAACATATACAAAATACTACTTAATATTCTGGTCTAGGTCTTATTATGAAAACACATTGTCCTCCGAAAGATAACAAAATGTGTACTCGAGTTGTTTTTAGCCAAGGGCAAGAACACACGTACTACATATTTCATCTTAGGTACTTTCCAAGGTCTATTTAATATAAACATGCCTGTTTACTTCAAGCTGTTACTTCAGACTACAAAAATATGCATTCTTCAATCGAATCTCAGAGTGCAGTGTGCTGGTTTTGCAGCTGGAACACTCTCTCTCCGCAAATATATTTGTGTAAATAAATTTCCTTAAATCGAAACTCGAGGAATTTGTCTTTATTATGATTTCCACGACAAAAATGGGCAGATGTTCATCAGGTGGTATTGCCAGAAGTGTATAGAAAGGAGGTGTTGCGAGTAGCACATGAGGAACCAGTGGGAGGTCATTTGGGAGTAAGGAAAACTCAAGCTAAAATCCAAAAACATTATTATTGGCCTGGACTACTTACAGATGTAGTTAAATTTTGTCGATCATGTCACACATGTCAAGTGATAGGGAAACCTCAAGCAGTAATAAAACCAGTGCCCTTAATACCCATTGCAGCATTGGAGGAACGTTTTACAAGGGTCTTAATTGATTGTGTAGCACCACTTCCTAAAACGAAAAGTGGGAATCAAATATCTTTTGACTATAATGGATGTCTCTACTAGGTTTCCAGAGGCCATTCCAGTACGCAATATTACAGCTAAAAAGATTGTGGAGGAGTTACTTAAATTCTTTACGATATATGGACTACCCACGGAAATACAATCGGATCAAGGATCGAATTTTACCTCAAAGTTATTCAAAGAAGTTATGGATAGCTTAGGAATAAAACAATTTAAATCAACTGTGTACCATCCAGAATCGCAGGGAGCGTTAGAAAGGTGGCATCAGACATTAAAGACAATGTTGAGGGCTTATTTTCAAGATTATCCAGAGGATTGGGATAAAGGAAATCCATTCATACTGTTTTCAATTAGGGATGCACCTAATGAGTCAACCAAATTTAGTCCTTTTGAACTAATTTTAGGTCATGAGGTAAGAGGACCACTTAAATTGATTAAGGAAAAATTAGTGAGTGAGCAGTCGGAACTTACATTATTGGATTACGTGTCAAATTTTAGGGAACGATTAAATAGAGCAGGTGAATTGGCTAGACAGCATTTAAAAGGTGCACAAAACGTGATGAAACGGGTAGCGGACAAGAAATCCAAAGTTCGTAGTTTTGCCAGTGGAGATAAAGTTTCAGTATTGTTACCAGTGGTAGGCGAACCTTTAAAAGCTAGGTTTTGTGGACCTTATCAAATTGAAAGGAAATTAAGTGAGGTGAATTATGTGGTACGAACGCCAGATAGAAGGAAAACTCACTGAGTGTGTCATGTGAATATGCTTAAAAGGTACTTTGAAAAGGAAGGAGAGAAAAAGGAGGAGGTTTTAATGATTCTAACTCAAAGTGACAAACCAAATCCAGATGTCTTCGAATTTGACATACCTCAAATTAAATTGGAAAACGAGGATGTTTTTCAAAATTTGGATAAATTTTTGAGTTATCTTCCAGAGGAAAAACAAACTGACCTGAAAGAGTTATTGATATCACATGGGCAAGTTTATGGAGATAAATTGGGAAGTACTAAAATGGCTGTACATGATGTAGATGTGGGAAATGCTGATCCAATCAAACAACATCCATATAGACTTAACCCTTTAAAATTGGCACAGGTTAACAAAGAGATTGAGAGTATGCTTAAAAATGGCATAATTGAAAGGGGTTGTAGCCAATGGAGTTCACCCATAGTGATGGTACTAAAACCGGACGGTACCCAACGGTTGTGCATGGACTATAGGAAGGTTAATGCAGTTACAAGAACGGACTCTTATCCTATTCCACGTTTGGAGGATTGCATTGAGAAAGTGGGACAATCAGCATTTATTTCCAAACTGGATTTACTTAAAGGTTACTGGCAGGTACCTTTAACCGAGAGGGCAAAGGAGATTTCAGTTTTTGTAACTCCAGGTGGTATGTACCAATTCAAAGTTATGCCATTTGGCATGAAAAACGCCCCAGCCACATTTCAACAGTTAACTAACCAAGTCGTTTCAGGATTACCCAATTGTGCGGTGTACATCGAAGATCTGGTAATTTTCAGCTTGACATGGAAAGAACATTTAAAACATCTGATGGAGTTATTCGATCGACTTCAGGTGGTGGGTTTGGTGGTAAACCTAGTCAAAAGTGAATTTGGAAAAGCCCAAGTCACTTTCCTTGGCCATACAATTGGACAGGATTGAATGGTCACATGGGATGTGAAAACAAAGTTATTGAGGAGTTTTCAATACCCTCGACACAAAAGGAAATAATGCGATTTCTTGGCAGGAGTGGATTTGATCGATCATTTGTGCCAAAGTTTTGTAGCGTGGTTGCTCCACGAATGGACTTGCTGAAGAAACATCGAAAATGTAAGTGGACAGCAGAGTTTCAACAGACATTTGACTGCCTGAAAGCTGTGATGACCAATGCTCCTGTGTTGGAGCATTACAAGGGACTCTGTGATCAGATTGAACTAAAGTATCTGACTTTATATAGAAATGCCGAGCTGTAGAGAAATGGATGGATCGTACAACATAGAACATAGAACATTACAGTGCAGTACAGGCCCTTCGGCCCTCGATGTTGCGCCGACCTGTGAAACCACTCTAAAGCCCATCTACACTATTCCCTTATCGTCCATATGTCTATCCAATGACTATTTGAATACCCTTAGTGTTGGCGAGTCCACTACTGTTGCAGGCAGGGCATTCCACACCCTTACTACTCTCTGAGTAAAGAACCTGTAGTGTTGGGTGTTCTGATGTACAGATGAACCAACACGGTTGTATTTGGTACAACGCTGTTTTATTTCAACTTGTTATTTACAGTTCTGTCTTTATACTCTGCACGTGGTGACTCTCTGAGTGTGTTGTTAATCAGGTCCTGTCCTTGTCCTGGTCTCCAGATCTACTGGCCACCAGGTGTCGTGTTTCTTCTCTTATACTGTCTCTGTCCTTGTCTATGATTGGTTATCGTGTTGTGTGTGCTGATTTGTCTGTTGGTGTGTCTATCATGATGTGTGTGTTTGAATATCATGACATCCCTCTTTTTTTACAAAATTATGTGCCTACGAGGTTATAAATACAAATGTGTCGTGAGTGCATCTAAAAGTGTGTGTGCGTGATATTTACAGCAGGTGCATGTGGCATAACTATATACATGGGGTGATGTCGGGTGTGTCATGCTAACGAGGTTGTACCATAACAAAACAGGAAGACGAAAAACTTTGAAGTGTGGTCCGGTCAAACGATATCTGGAATGATAAAACAGTAACATGTTACAATACAATAGTGTTTCAACTTTAACGTGTGAACAGTCTCATAAGTCCAATCTAGTAGGTGTGCGACGAATTCGGGTTGACCGTCAGGGTGGCACTCCATTCATCGGCCGGATTGATGGTGTTGACACTGTTCACATCAATGACTGAAACCCGGAAGGCATCTTGGTCATCTGTGTCATTTGGCTGGATGTCCTGATGTACGGGCTGGATGGTCCTGACGTGTCTGCGAGGTTGTCGGAGATGTGTAGGATCCATCGGTTGAACCGCTCGACAGTAGGCAGCGTAGTGGCCCATCTTGCCACATCGTAGGCATTGTCGGTTTTTAGCAGGACATTGCCCTTTTAAATGTACAGCTCCACAGTTGCCGCACGTCATGACATCACGGCGTTCGTTACGCCACTGCGCATGCACAGTTCGGTCTTGCATCGGGCGTGCCTGCGCAGTGTGTCCCTCGATGTTGCCGTTGGTTTTGGCGCGCACAAGCGCGGGAGACCGCGAAAAGCGCGGGAAACGTCCGCCCTCGTCCGGGCCGCGGGCCGGGAGATAATCAATTGCCTGGATGCATTCGGCCTCGTGGGCGGCCTGGCTTGCCGATTTGACGGCTAGGGACCCCCTCCGTGCCGATTCGGTCGCCTGAAATTGGGCTGGTTGCATTTTCATGGAGGACACAAGCTTCCACCGCAGACGCTAACGTCAGGCCTTTAATTTTAAGAAGCTGCTGGCGTAGGCCACTGGAGGCAACACCAAAAACAATCTGGTCCCGGATCATGGACTCTGAGGTGGTGCCGTAACCGCAGGACTGCGCGAGTATGCGGAGGTGCGTCAGAAAGGGTTGAAAGAGCTCATCTTTACCTTGCAGGCGTTGCTGAAAGATATACCTTTCAAAACTTTCATTCACTTCAACGTTAAAGTGCTGGTCTAGCTTGAGGAGGACCGTGTCATACTTGGATTGGTTCTCGCCTTCCGCGAGCACCAGTGAGTTGAATACCTCGATGGCGTGCTGACCTGCGGTGGTGAGGAGCATCGCAATCTTTGTTTCGTCCGAGGCACTCTGTTTCTCGTTGGCTCGCATGTACAGTTCAAATCGCTGCTTGAAAAGCTTCCAATTGGTGCCAAGGTTCCCAGCGACTTGCAACGGCTGCGGTTTGTTGGTGATGTCCATATCTCAGGATGGCAGGTTTGCCGGCAGGTATCGATCCACTCCTGTACCATGTAGTGTTGGGTGTTCTGATGTACAGATGAACCAACACGGTTGTATTTGGTACAACGCTGTTTTATTTCAACTTGTTATTTACAGTTCTGTCTTTATACTCTGCACGTGGTGACTCCCTGTGTGTGATGTTAATCAGGTCCTGTCCTTGTCCTGGTCTCCAGATCTACTGGCCACCAGGTGTCGTGTTTCTTCTCTTATACTGTCTCTGTCCTTGTCTATGATTGGTTATCGTGTTGTGTGTGCTGATTTGTCTGTTGGTGTGTCTATCATGATGTGTGTGTTTGAATATCATGACAGAACCTACCTCTGACATCTGTCTTATATCTATCACCCCTCAATTTAAAGCTATGTCCCCTCGTGCTAGACATCACCATCGGAGGAAAAAGGCTCTCACTGTCCACCCTATCCAATCCTCTGATCATCTTGTATGCCTCAATTAAGTCACCTCTTAACCTTCTTCTCTCTAATGAAAACAGCCTCAAGTCCCTCAGCCTTTCCTCATAAGATCTTCTCTCCATACCAGGCAACATTCTGGTAAATCTCCTCTGCACCCTTTCCAATGCTTCCATATCCTTCCTATAATGCGGCGACCAGATTGGACGCAATACTCCAAATGCGGCCGCACCAGAGTTTTGTACAGCTGCAACATGACCTCATGGCTCCGAAACTCAATCCCTCTACCAATAAAAGCTAACACACTGTACGCCTTCTTAACAACCCTCTCAACCTGAGTGGCAACTTTCAGGGATCTATGTACATGGACACCAACATCTCTCTGCTCATCCACACTGCCAAGAATCTTACCATTAGCCCAGTACTCTGTATTCCTGTTATTCCTTCCAAAATGAATCACCTCACACTTTTCTGCATTAAACTCCATTTGCCACCTCTCAGCCCAGCACTGCAGCTTATCTATGTCCCTCTGTAACTTGTAACATTCTTCCGCACTGTCCACAACTCCACCGACTTTAGTGTTATCTGCAAATTTACTCACCCATCCTTCTACGCCCTCCTCCAGGTCATTTATAAAAATGACAAACAGCAGTGGCCCCAAAACAGATCCTTGTGGTACACCACTAGTAACTGGACTCCAGTCTGAACATTTCCCATCAACCACCACCCTTTGTCTTCTTCCAGCTAGCCAATTACTGATCCAAACTGCTAAATCTCCCTGAATCCCATGCCTCCGTATTTTCTGCAGTAGCCTACCGTGGGGAACCTTATCAAACACTTTACTGAAATCCATATACACCACATCAACTGCTTTACCCTCATCCACCTGTTTGGTCACCTTCTCAGAGAACTCAATAAGGTTTGTGAGGCACGACCTACCCTTCACGAAACCGTGTTGACTATGTCTAATCAAATTATTCCTTTCCAGATGATTATACACCCTATCTCTTATAAACCTTTCCAAGATTTTGCCCACAACAGAAGTAAGGCTCAGTGGTCTATAGTTACCGGGGTTGTCTCTACTCCCCTTCTTGAACAGGGGGACAACATTTGCTATCCTCCAGTCTTCTGCCACTATTCCTGTTGACAAAGATGACTTAAAGATCAAAGCGAAAGGCTCAGCAATCTCCTCCCTAACTTCCCAGAGAATCCTAGGATAAATCCCATCCGTCCCAGGGGACTTATCTATTTTCACCCTTTCCAGAATTGTTAACACCTCCTCCTTATGAACCTCAAGCCCTTCTAGTCTAGTAACCTGAATCTCAGTATTCTCGACAACATTGTCTTTTTCCTGTGTGAATACAGACGAAAAATATTCATTTGGCACCTCTCCTATCTCCTCGGACTCCAAGCACAACTTCCCACTACTGTCCTTGACTGGCCCTACTCTTACCCTTCTTGTCCAAAGGGACAGTCAATCGAGAAGGATTCCAGTTGGTGGAAGAAGAACCAAAATGGACTGTTATTATTAAATGTTTGTGTGTTTTGTTTTGTTTGAGAAAACGTATATTCATTGTCCATATTTCTTAAAGGTAAGTGAAAAGGTGAAAAATGAAACCATCTTGAAGTTGATGGGTTTTTTTTTCTTGGGTGGAGGTGTCATATGAGAGTATCTTTAAGAAATGGGTGTTTATTAGAGAGCTGCAGTGATGTCAGAGAGTGGGTGGAGCTGTGCTGTCTGTCTGCTTTACTTTCGTTTTAGGCGTTTTGTTTGCTACAGGCGTGGTTAGTTTCATTTTGAGAGCTGGATAGCTGCAGGTAAAGCAAGGAGCTGTATAAGGAGCTCTCTGCAAACTAAAGATTGTCTCCAAATCAATTGGGTGATTTCAAAGTGCTGGCTGCTCTCAATAGTGAATTTAAACCTGATCTCTGTGTTAAAAAGGGTCTTTTGTCTTCCGGATGTTGTTTGGGAATTTATTGAGGGTTATCTATTGAGTGCTGTATTCTTTGGGGATTTATTGGTGTTGATAGTTGTTCAGATGTTTACTGTGGGTTTATAAAGTGTTAACTGGTTTCATAAATAAACATTGTTTTAATTTAGAAGTACTGTAGATTTCTGTTTGCATCACACCTGCAGAGTGAGCCCGTGTGCTCCCCATAACCACAATCTATTATAAGTTGTGGGTCAGGTGAACTCCATGATATACTTTGGGGTTCTCTAAACCCTGGCCCATAACAGTTATGTGTTTCTTTTAAGTTAATAAACATTCTTTAATAACTGATTACAACAAAACTGGATTGATTCGCACTGGTTTGCCTATCGTTCCTCACATTATACTAAATTGAAAATATACACACTAAGAACCGGCGTTTCCAAGTTACCCTTCTGGGTTTCGGGATAGCCTCACATCAGCATGGATCATAACACAAGACCACATGCAACTGGATGCAATATCGGCAGCCAGCCGATATCACAGATTGCTGTGACTGTCTCCCTCAACAGCCAGAATCTTCCAAGGACTGATCATCTGTAAGCTAGACAACTTGTCTGGTAAACTATTAGCATGAAACTGCTTTCTCCTCCGTCTGCCTCTGCTGCTGCCTCCTCTCCACAGGCCCTGGCACTGCTGCAGCAAGTCCCTCAACCTCCTTGACTGCAGGATGCACCAGTCCCTGGTCAGCTGCCCTCCTTTTTCTTCTTCTCCTCACCTTCTGCTAACTGAACGAGAAGCCTCCCACTGTATGTATGATTCCCATGGGAACTGTGGTGATCAGCACAATTGATACACTGCAAAATGTTGGTTGAGCTCCTGATTGATCCCTTGCCTCAGGAAAATCCCAAATGCCGTGTTAAAATGAATGAAAAGCCCAATTACCAGAACAGCAATCTCTCCCAGCCCTGTTCTGGTGATAATCCCACTTACAGCCTTTACATACTTTGCAACACTTCCTGATATAAACCATAACTCCCAGTGACTGTGTTTCCCCCGCATCCACTGCTTGTTAACTATTTTTTTTTTTTAAATGGAGCCTACTTCCATATTATGGCAGACTGGCGTTTTTAACATTAGGTTCCTCATTCATGGGTACAGAGCCCGATTGAGAGACTCAGCATCAGAAGGTGAAGGCAGTCACTGAAAATCCAAACCCTGTCTTGCATCCGGCACAGGCCCCACCTCCAACACCACCACCTCCCCAGTGAATTCCATCCCATCCAATCAAGCGGTGATCCCTGGTGAAGTGCTCAAAGCATTAGCAGCAGCAACCACCACTCCTGACAACAGAGAACTGTCGGTCTCTGATTGGCCAACAGCTCTTGGGGATGGTATTTGCACGCCCTTGGGGCCTTGATCGCATGGGAGGCCATTTGCTATCCAGTTAAGTGCCTGGTTGCACTTCAAAAGGTCTCAGAAGCAAAGTTCTAGATATCTGCACTTCTACAAACTTGTGATGTATATCAAGGTTCCAGATATATTGGTGGATTGAAATATAAGAAAATATCTCCCAACGGCCAAGCTGCTCACAAGTTCTTGAAAAAGACTGAGACTGTAGCAGATGTGTGACATTTTTCTGAAATTTATGCAAGAGCTGGGCTTCTGGGAATTTACTGTTGCACAACATGGGAGTAAACTGAACATGCCATGGAAGCTTAATCCAAATGCAGGCGTCTCTTCACGCAGCAGCTGCTGTGTTGGGCCATTGAACTCAATCAGCTACTTCCAACAAGACCAAATTATGTAGTGGATAAGCGGCGGCTTTAACAATGTTTTTTCATGGGACCTTAAAGGAGAGTGCGTTCTAATCAACCATCTAAAGTGCTGGATTGCCCAGTAGTAATATTGTAGCTCTCAAAGTGAATCCTGTTTACTGTTTCTAGAACCTTAATCACTTCAGTAGTGTCATATAGGTATGCAGCACCCAAATCTAAATTTCCAAAACAAAAGGTGAAGTAACCGATAGCATTTAAATAAAATTTAAGCAATTTAAGTTAGTCAGATTGAAGGATATTCAATGACTTTTGATTTTGCACTTGTAGTGCCTCAATCCTGGATTTCAGGCATGTATAAAGTAATTTTTATATTACTCATTCTGAACATTTAAACAAAAAGACTTGCATTTATATAGTACCCGTCATGGTCTCAATTCATCCAAAAGCACTTAAAGCCAATGATGCACATTGTGAAAACGGTTGCAGAAAATCACAGCAGTGAAACTGCCCGCAGGAAGGTGCCATGAACAGCAATGTGATAATAACCAGATCATCTGTTTTTCAGGTTTTGAATGAGGGTGAGATGTCGGCAAGCACACCGGAAAAACTCTACTGCTCTTCAATTAGTGCCACAGGATCCTTAACATCTACCTGCGAAGGCAAACAGGACCTCAGTTTGACATCTTATCCAAAAAAACAGCAACTCCAACAGTGCAGCACTTGCTCAGTCCTGCACTGGAATATCACCGAGATTTTGCCATCCAAACATCCATGGGCTGGATTCTCCGCACCTTTGCGCCAAAATTGTGCGCAGGGGTGGAGAATCGATGTTCCCTCAAGAAATCGGTACCGGCGGTGGTTCCTCGATTCTGCTGGCCCCGAAAAGTGCGCCGCATGGGACCTGCCTGGTGCCATTGCCAGAGACCCGCTCAGCCATTCTCCGCCCCCAACCAGCCGATGTCCCAACAGCGTGGAACGAATGAGCTCCAGCTGGTCGGGATATTCAGGGGCGGGCGAAGTGGAGGCCAGGAGAGGCCTTATAGGCGGCCAGGGAATGTTTGTGTGGGGTTTGAGGGTCGGGCGCGCGGCCGATCGGGGGGGTCTTTTATTGTGGGTCTAGCTCCCTGTTCTGAGTCCGCCATGGAGCATGGAGCAGCCGCTGGAGGCCACCGCCAAGCACGTGCGCGGCCTCCGACCCGGACGTGAGGGGCCCGTATTTGCAGCAAAACTGCAAGATCTACTCCGGTTCCCTGCTAGCCCCCTGCAGGGCTGGGAAATCGTGTCCTTTGTTGCCAATTTTTCTGGCGTAAAATTCACCCGTTTTGATGCCGGCGTGGGGACATAGTCCCAATAATGGAGAATCCAGCCCCATGACTTTGACTTTGAGGTGAGAAGTGTTCACCTTGAGCCATGGCTGAAAACGATCAAATCCGAATCCTAAATTTGAAATTTGCATTGAAATTTGTAATAAACTGAATGAGTACTTCCATTTTATATAACTCATAATTTTCCTTTGCATTGTATCTTACAGGAACTTTAAGTCAATGTTCTTCAAACTCGGGGGCGCGACCCACGGGTGGGTCACGGGCGGGTGTCGGGAGGGTCGCGGCGCCGTCCTTCGCGTCGCTTCCGATCGTGCGAATCAGCCGCAGCAGCCGTCTTTTAATAACGCCGGCTGCAAACGGCCTTCAAAATGGGCACGAACATATTTTTTTTAAATCGGCCGCAGTGCGCACGATGATCGGGCCGCGAAGCGCAATGCGGCCGATTTTTAAAAAATATGTTCGTGGTCATTTTGAAGGCCGCTTGCAGCCGGCGTTATTAAAAGCCAGCTGCTGCAGAGACACAGAAGACTTTTTTTACCTAATCTATCTAATCTTCCTACCTAAATGGAGGCAGAGGGCAGGTCAGGCCCCCCGAACGTCGACGTCACGTGCTTTGGGCACGATTGCGATTCCTCCACTTTGTTAGCAGCAAACAAGCAACAGGACAGTAAAATTTAAAATGGATTGTTTTGTTATAAGGAAGAGAGGACCAGAGACACAAACAGGCCAGGATCTCACAACTAAACCTGCTGAAGAGAGTGGCTCAGGAGAATCCACAGCAGGACAAAACAGTGTTGGTGTGAGCTGTTCAGAAGAGTCCACAGCAGGACAAAGCAGTGTTGGTGTGAGCTGTTCAGGAGGGTCCACGCCAGGACAAAGCAGTGCTGGTGTGAGCTCCAGGGTCTCTGGTGAACAGCCCATTAAGAAGAAACTGAAATCAGACACAAAGCAGTATAAAGATGATTTTTTAAGGTATGGATTTATTAATTGTGCCAATACAAATCAGGATGCAAGGCCCATGTGCGTTATATGCAGGGAAGTGCTGGCAAATGAAAGTTTAAAACCCTCAAAACTTCAAAGGCATTTGAAGGCTAAGCATGGCGAGTTCGAGGACAAACCTCTTGATTTTTTTCAAAGGATGCAACGAGAACTTAAATCGTCGGCTAAAGTCCTCAGCAGAAATGTTACATTGAACGACAAAGTACAATTAGCCTCCAAAGTACAATGAGCTCCGATATTTTTCCACTTATCCGGGATGCGCCCAACTATACTGAGGCCATGGCGCTTCTGAAAAGGAACTACATCCAGCCGATCAATAAACTCCACGCCAGGCACCTTATGTCCACGCGGCAACAACTCCCCGGTGAGTCGTTAGACGACTTCTGGCGTGCCCTGCACATCCTGGCAAGGAACTGCGATTGCCAGGCAGTTTCGGCCGAGGAACACACAGAACTCTTAATCAGGGTCGCTTTCGTTACAGGCATGCAGTCGGCGTACATCCGTCAGCGCCTATTAGAAGGGGGTATGCTTGACCTCGCGGCGACCAGGCAATTAGCGAATTCACTAACAGTAGTCTCCCGCAACGTATAGTCGTACGCCCCCGACTGCACGGTATACACCCCCGACCGCACGGCGGTCATGGACATCGTGGGCCCCATAAGCGGTCGCCCCAGCCAACCCCAAGCCTGCGCCGCGTGGCAGCCAGCCAACCCCGGGGGGCCCAAGTGCTATTTCTGCGGGCAGACAAAGCACCCCCAACAACGCTGCCCAGTGCGGAGCGCAACCTGCAAGGCCCGCGGAAAGAAGGGACATTTCGCTGCCATGTGCCAGGCCCGGTGGATCGCCGCTGTACCCAGGCCCATTGTTCCTGCATCCCTCACATGCGACCCCTGGGCGCCGCCATTTTCATCCCCTCAGACCATGTGTGGCCCATTTGGCGCAGCCATCTTCCTCCCAGCAGAACACGTGCATCCTGTGGGTGCCGCCATCTTCCTCCCAACAGACCACGTGCGGCCCATGGGCATCGCCATCTTTAACGACACCCACCATGTGTGCCCCGTGGGCGCCGCCATCTTTGGCGCCATCTTGGATGGCGCCTCAGGACCCCTGCTCGTTGGGTACTTCATCGGGCCGTTCATCACCTGCCACCGCCGCCAACCATCCGGGGCCTACCAACACCAACCGCAAATCGCCTCCATCACGCTCGACCAGTACCGGCCGCACAATCTCGCAACCGCGTCGACGACGGTAAAGGTCGATGGGCACAAGACATCCTGCCTTCTTGACTCCGGGAGCACAGAAAGCTTCATCCAACCCTCCACGGAAGTCCACCTCCGGGGTTTCGCTCCCAACATGGCTGGTAGCTCCAGGAACCGTCCTCCTCTGCAAACACGTGTGGCTCCACAAGGCGGACCCATTGGTCGAAAGGGTACAGCTGCTGCATGCAAACCCGCAGTGCGCCTACTTGGCATACCCCGATGGCCACCAAGACACAGTCTCCCTCAGGGACCTGGCACCAGCTGGGTCCCCATCCCCCCCCCCCCCCTCCAATTGTCCCAGCGCCATCCATCCTCCCCCCAGCGCACCTCACCACAGCCCCCGCTCCAGGACGATCCGTCCTCCCATTGGGTCCACCCGGGGATGAAGATGAGGACTACACGCTCCCGGAGTCACCGGCGACCAAGCCGGCGCCTGCATCGTCACCGGGACTGCAGCGCTCACAACAGAGGATCAAGGCACCCGACCGGCTAAATTTGTGAACTTTCACCAATCTGTACACTTTAAAATTGCTCACATACCATGTAAATAGTATTTCCACAACTCCCGCTGGACTCTTTTTTTAACAGGGGGTGAATGTGGTAGTCACCACTGTTTGTATACTGCATTCTGAGGAACAGATTGGGAAACAAATTTTGGAAAGGTGAAGTCACAGGATAGTAGTCATGGGTGACTTCAACTTCCCAAACATTGAGTAGAAACTCTTTAGATCAAATAGTTTGGATGGCGTGGTGTTTGTGCAGTGTGTCCAGGAAGCTTTTCTAACACAGTATGTAGATTGTCCGACCAGAGGGGAGGCCATATTGGATTTGGTACTTGGTAATGAACCAGGGCAAGTGATAGATTTGTTAGTGGGGGAGCATTTTGGAGATAGTGACCACAATTCTGTGACTTTCACTTTAGTAATGGAGAGGGATAGGTGCATGCAACAGGGCAAGGTTTACAATTGGGAGAAGGTAGATACGATGTTGTCAGACAAGAATTGAAGTGCATAAGTTGGGAACATAGGCTGTCAGGGAAGGTCACAAGTGAAATGTGGAACGTGTTCAAGGAACAGGTACTACGTGTCCTTGATATGTATGTCCCTGTCAGGCAGGAAAGAGATGGTCGAGTGAGGGAACCATGGTTGACAAGAGAGGTTGAATTTTTTGTTAAGAGGAAGAAAGAGACGTATGGAAGGCTGAGGAAACAAGGTTCAGACAGGGCATTGGAGGGATACAAGATAGCCAGGAGGGAACTGAAGAAAGGGATTAGGAGAGCTAAGAGAGGGCATGAACAATCTTTGGCGGATAGGATCAAGGAAAGCCCCAAGGCCTTTTACACATATGTGAGAAATATGAGAATGACTAGAGCGAGGGTAGGTCCGATCAAGGACAGTAGCGGGAGATTGTGTATTGAGTCTGAAGAGATAGGAGAGGTCTTGAACAAGTACTCTTCTTCAGTATTTACAAATGTGAGGGGCCATATAGTTGGAGAGGAGAGTGTGAAACAGACTGGTAAGCTCGAGGAACTACTTGTTAGGAAGGAAGATGTGTTGGGCATTTTGAAAAACTTGAGGATAGACAAGTCCCCCGGGCCTGACGGGATATATCCAAGGATTCTATGGGAAGCAAGAGATAAAATTACAGAGCCGTTGGCAATGACCTTTTCATCCTCACTGTCAACAGGGGTGGTACCAGGGGATTGGAGAGTGGCGAATGTCGTGCCCCTGTTCAAAAAAGGGAATCGGCATAACCCTGGGAATTACAGGCCAGTTAGTCTTACTTCGGTGGTAGGCAAAGTCATGGAAAGGGTACTGAGGGAAACGATTTCTGAGCATCTGGAAAGACACTGCTTGATTAGGGATAGTCAGCATGGATTTGTGAGGGGTAGGTCTTGCTTTACAAGTCTTATTGAATTCTTTGAGGAGGTGACCAAGCATGTGGATGAAGGTAAAGCATTGGATGTAGTGTACATGGATTTTCGTAAAGCATTTGATAAGGTTCCCCATGGTAGGCTTATGCAGAAAGTAAGGAGGCATGGGATAGTGGGAATTTTGGCCAGTTGAATAACGAATTGGCTAACCGATAGAAGTCAGAGAGTGGTGGTGGATGGCAAATATTCAGCCTGGATCCCAGTTACCAGTGGCGTACCGCAGGGATCAGTTCTGGGTCCTCTGTTGTTTGTGATTTTCATGAATGACTTGGATGAGGGAGTTGAAGGGTGGGTCAGTAAATTTGCAGACGATACGAAGATTGGTGGAGTTGTGGATAGTGAGGATGGCTGTTGTCGGCTGCAAAGAGACATAGATAGGATGCAGAGCTGGGCTGAGAAATGGCAGATGGAGTTTAACCCTGAAAAGTGTGAGGTTGTCCATTTTGGAAGGACAAATAGGAATGCGGAATACAGGGTTAACGGTAGGGTTCTTGGCAATGTGGAGGAGCAGAGAGATCTTGGGATCTATGTTCATACATCTTTGAAAGTTGCCACTCAAGTGGATAGAGCTGTGAAGAAGGCCTATGGTGTGCTAGCGTTCATTAACAGAGGGATTGAATTTAAGAGCCGTGAGGTGATGATGCAGCTGTACAAAACCTTGGTAAGGCCACATTTGGAGTACTGTGTACAGTTCTGGTCGCCTCATTTTAGGAAGGATGTGGAAGCTTTGGAAAAGGTGCAAAGGAGATTTACCAGGATGTTGCCTGGAATGGAGAATAGGTCTTACGAGGAAAGGTTGAGGGTGCTAGGCCTTTTATCATTAGAATGGAGAAGGATGAGGGGCAATTTGATGAGGTTTATAAGATGATCAGGGGAATAGATAAGAGTAGATAGTCAGAGACTTTTTCCCCGGGTGGAACAAACCATTACAAGGGGACATAAATTTAAGGTGAATGGTGGAAGATATAGGGGGGATGTCAGAGGTAGGTCCTTTACCCAGAGAGTATGGGGGCCTGGAGTGCACTGCCAGTGGAAGTAGTTGAGTCGGAAACATTAGGAACCTTCAAGCAGCTATTGGATAGGTACATGGATTACGGTAGAATGATATAGTGTAGATTAATTTGTTCTTAACGGAAGCACGGTAGCATTGTGGATAGCACAATTGCTTCACAGCTCCAGGGTCCCAGGTTCGATTCCAGCTTGGGTCACTGTCTGTGCGGAGTCTGCACATCCTCCCCGTGTGTGCGTGGGTTTCCTCCGGGTGCTCCGGTTTCCTCCCACAGTCCAAAGATGTGCAGGTTAGGTGGATTGGCCATGATAAATTGCCCTTAGTGTCCAAAATTGCCTTTAGTGTTGGGTGGGGTTACTGGGTTATGGGGATAGGGTGGAGGTGTTGACCTTGGGTAGGGTGCTCTTTCCAAGTGCCGGTGCAGACTCGCTGGGCCGAATGGCCTCCTTCTGCACCGTAAATTCTATGATAATCTATGATTAATCTAGGACAAAGGTTCGGCACAACATTGTGGTGTATCTGTGCTGTATTTTTCTATGTTCTATATATGAGAGGTAATACAGTAAGGCTCCTGCACTACAGGTACGGGGGTAGATCCCTGCCTACTGGCTCAGCCCAGTAGGCGGAGTATAAATGTGTGTGCTCACCGAACTGCAGCCATTTCGGCAGCAGCTGTAGTAGGCCACACATCTCTGCGTAATAAAGCCTTGATTACTCTCTACTCTCGTCTCGTCGTAATTGATAGTGCATCAAGATATTGAAAGTTTGGCAATTGCGAGTGCGAAGCCAAAACTACTACATGTTTCCCACACTGCTACGACACACTAAAGAAAACAGCATTAGTAAGGAAACTGTAAATGGATTGGCAAGCCTTATTGAGTTGCATCTGGCTGCCCTGATCAACAATTTTGGTCGCTACTTTCCAGAGGAGAAGTTTAAGATTCTGAGAGAGAGGGGGTGGGTGAAAAATCCCTTTGAGTTTGAGACCCCAGAATCAGTTCTTAACTTGCAGCTGACTCCAAAAGAAGAAATTGAGCTTATGCGTCTCAGCTGTGACAGCATATTAAAAACACGGCACAAGTAAATGAGGCTGTCAGCATTCTGGAGTAGCATCTCTGAGGAGTATCCGGAGCTGAGTAAATCAAGCATTCTTTTGCTCTTGCCCTTCACAACGACCTACATGTGCGAGGTTAGATTTTCCGCCCTCACAAAGGAACCGACTGAATCCTTCACCCGATATGCGCATAACCCTCTCTTCCTGTGAACCTGATTGGAGTGAGATCGTGAGGACCAAGCAGGCTCACCTCTCGCATTAACGGGAAGAGAAAATGGTGGGTCGCAAAGGTCGGCCGGCGTGGGTCGCGAAGGTTGGCCAGTTGGTAAAAATGGGTCCCCGGAAAAAAAGTTTGAAGAACACTGCTTTAAGTGATACATCCACAATAAGAAGCAATCAATCAATACAACCAGTTTTAAAATGAAACTATGAGCTTCAGGGCAAGGTTTTGACACTATTTGAAATGAGTTTTCACAATGTACTGCTAATTCTATTTACTGCCTTATTTGGAAAATTGCTCTTCAATTTCTTTGACGCAATTTAATTCTCACAAATAATTTGATCATTGTTAATAATACCTCGGACTATGTCAGATTTGAGCAGCTCAATAGCCCGCATCTATTACAGGGAACATTTTAATGTGATTTTTGGGGGGATTTCAACAACCACACTTCATTACAGCAGACCCTTTTAACAAAACCATTTTCCTGCATTGGGAGATTAAAGTGGAGTTTCATAAATCACTGGTATTAAAAAGCATAGGTATGATGATTCAATGATGAACCATATAGTCGGCACTTCATGTCTCTATCTTAAATCCATATTTAGTGACGTGATCTCAGCCAGCACCAGTGATAGTACTGTAATTGATCAGTGTCCTTGGGGAGAGGAGGGAAAGAATCAGATTTGGTTCACACTAATATTCACTATTTAATTCCCCATAGTAGAATATGCCTGTGCACATGGATATCAGAATTGACGGTGAGGCACTATGACTGCATCCTATACCCCAAAGTAATGTTGGAATTTAATATCTCCTGGCAACAAGTTTGGAGATAGTGAGGTGGGAGCCCCACTGCCTTCCTACCTCTGCCCGATTAAGTCCAGGGCGGGAAGTCTTAAGTAAGGCCTTCCCACTAAATCCCTAATTGAGGCAATTAATGACATTAAACCAGTGGCAGACAGATCAGTCGCTGTGAGTGAAGTCCAAAAAGAAAACCATGTTGCATTTGTCTGTTTGCTTACAGGCTTCAAGCGGGTCCCTCATTCAAAGTTGTCTGATTGAAAGAGCTTGATTGATAGATTTTGCATTGGGGAAAGAGCTGAGATGGACTAAAAGCAATTTCCTGCCCTTGTCTCCGACCTCTCATCCCCTCCCGTAACTTGCACCCCGCTCTCCCTCACCTTCGGTCGGGATTCCTTATTGATCCAGGAGGTGAATAAAGGACAGCTATCATCACTTCCAGAGAGGCTGGCAGCAATGGAAAGCTGCCAAACTCTGGTTGGCTGGCAACTCTCAGGAGGGATTTCCAACCCAGCGGTCCTTAATCTAAGGGAAGGCTCAAGCTGGACAATTAAGTACCTGGGACTGCTTTAGCACAATCTAGGGGCTGGTATGGCACAATAGGCTAAACAGCTGGCTTGTAATGCAGAACAATGCCAGCAGCGTGGGTTCAATGCCCGTACCGGCCTTCCCGAACAGGCGCCGGAATGTGGCAACTAGGAGCTTTTTGCAGTAACTTCATTGACGCCTACTTGTGACAATAAGCTATTATTATTACCTGATGGGCATGTATGCTGACATACCTTTACGAATGGTGGACACGTGGGGCTCCTGCCAGTTCTGCAGCCAAGAGGGAGACCCTCCATCACAAACATTAAATTCTGCCCCTAGACAACTATTCAACCATCTAACCACCTGCGCTAAAAGCCATCTGACATTATGCAATTTCACAGAAAATAAATCAAAGTTGGACAAGATTCTTTTTGATATCTTGCAGCACATTAGCCTCACAATGTGGGACCATAAATCTTAGACGTCAGCCAGATGAACCGGACCAGAGCAATCTGATGAGGCAGCTGTCGTTTGGTCATTAGCCCAGCATATCTACAACATATTTACAGACTCTTAATTCTCAAAGATGAAAACAATTTTTACTAAGCAATGCTAGCACAAAACATTGGAATATAAATCCATTCATCCAAAGTCGGATGAAGATTTACTCTCACTATCCATCTGAAATTTGGATTCGAATCTAATTTGTGCCAACAAGATTGAGAAGGCTATTACAACGATATATGGGATCCTTGCTTTATAAATAGAGGTGTACAGTATAAAAGTAAGGAAGTTAGCCTGACCCTTTAACAAACACTATTAGGTCCCAGCTGGAGTAGTATGTTCAATTTTGACCATCATGCTTTAGGAAGGATGTTAGGACCTTAGAGAGGAATGTTTTTAATCCACTCATGGGATATTGTTGGTCACTGATAAGGTCAACATTTATTTCCCAATCCTAATTACCTTCGGGATGGTACTCGTTTGCCAATTTCTTGAACGTTCACACTTTGCGTGGTGTGGGTTAATCCAGTGCTGTTAGGTAAGGAGTTCCAGGATTTGGATCCAGCAATGATGAAGGAACAGCAATATAGGGCATGATTCTCCAGCCTGGTTACACTCTCACTCAAGTGAAAAGAGGCTGGTGAATAGCAGGAGAAGCCAAAAATTAGAAGCGTGTCAGGCTACAAACAGTTTGCGATGCAACCGTTCCACTCCTGTAGGTGAAATCGGGATCTCACCATAGCGTGGCAAGAAACCAATTATCACCACTTAAACCCTATTTCTATACAATTAATGAGAGCCACCCCATATCCAACGGCCTCCCGTCATTCAGCGGCCTTCCCAGCAAGTGGTGATGCTGGCGCCGAGGTCCACAGAACAGCAGCCCAATGCTATTTCCTGATGGGCCCTTCAGGGTTTGCACAGTTAACTGACTTGGCCAATAAAGTCCAACCATCATGGGTCTCTATATGAGTGTTGTGACAGAAAATACTAACCAACATCCTACCCAATGACTGCAGCCAACTAAAACCTGGCGTCCTGCATCCTATACCCCAAAGTAACGTTGGAATTTAATATCTCCTGGCAACAAGTTTGGAGATAGTGAGGTGGGAGCCCCACTGCCTTCCTACCTCTGCCCGATTAAGTCCAGGGCAGGAAGTCTTATGTAAGGCCTTCCCACTAAATCCCTAATTGAGGCAATTAATGACATTAAACCAGTGGCAGACAGATCAGTCGCTATGAGTGAAGTCCAAAAAGAAAACCATGTTGCATTTGCCTATTTGCTTACAGGCTTCAAGCGGGTCCCTCATTCAAAGTTGTCTGATTGAAAGAGCTTGATTGATAGATTTTGCATTGGGAAAGAGCCGAGATGGACTAAAGGCAATTTCCTGCCCTTGTCTCCGACCTCTCATCGCCTCCCGTAACTTGCACCCCGCTCTCCCTCACCTTCGGTCGGGGTTCCTTATTGATCCAGGGTCTTCGGGAAGTGAATAATGTGAATCTGACGGAAGTGCTTCAGTGGGGAGCCAAGGAGGTAAGTAGCCATCTTTGCTCATAGGCAAAGAGCCCGGGGTGCTGGGATTGCCACCGCAGTGCTCGATGGCAGTTGGGAGATCCTCAGCTGGGGCTGTGGAACCCTCCGGCTGCCATGGGAGGATGGGGAGGTTGCTGGAGGTGCTGGGGGATGCAATTGGGAGCAACCGTATGTGGCACCACCATGCCAACCCCTGGATCATGTGAACCAGTTCATCAGAGACGAAGGCATCCAGCTGTTTACCACTTCCCGTGGCCTTCGATGCCCAGTGCCATAGTGTGAAGCTTGGAGGTAAGTTGGTGGCGCTCCCATGGATCTGGTGCCCTTGTTCTTTTAGATATAGAGATCATGGGTTTGGACGGGGCTGTGAAGGAGCCTTAGTGAGTTGCTGCAGTGGATACTACAGGTCAGTGGCTCCCAATCTGTGATCTGCAGACCACTGGTGGTCTGCAAGAGTACTGCAGTTGCTCCGTGGGGACAAATGTAATAGAATTACATGTACCTTGTGTGTACCATAATCGATGTTACATTATTATTTGCAATGTAATTTTAATCACAAACATCTTTGTGCAATTTAATTTGCAAAATATTTCATAAATCAGTAGGAATAACGGCATATTTAACAGCCTTTGATATAGGTTTGACTCCCTTCAGACATAGGCGATGTAAAAAAGAATGTTTAAAATTGGTGCGTACATTGTTGTCTGCAAAAGCCTTAGATGACGATCTATGGTTCACATGAAGGAAACCGTTGCCGTAGGTAGTGTACAATGCTGCTGCAGTGTGCCAGCGGTAGAGGGAGTGAATGTACAGGGTGGTAGATGGGGTGTTGGTCAAGCGGACTAATTGTTCTGGATTGTTTTGGGCTTCTTGAGTGTTGTTGGAACTGCACTCATCCAGGCAAGTGGAAAGTATTCCTTCATACTCCTGACTTGTATGTTCTGTGGTGAGTGCAAAATACCCAGAGCTGAATTTTTAGGATGGTGGGGGCATGGCCAATACCATCCGGAGAGTCGACAGGGAACCCAACTCTGACATGCCCTCTGCCACTTCACACATTTAGCGAGCATTAATTGGCAGAAGGCAGGAGTTCTGTTCTCACTTTGGTGGACGTTGCGCATTGGAGGGCTGCCAGCCAATCAATCCCACCAGGTTCAGCGCTGCAGGGGCTGGAAGAACTAAGTGCAGGAAGCCAGAAGAAAGGTCAGTGGCAAGGGTTTTGGAGAGAGGAAGGTTGGAGATGCCTGGGCGCAGTTTTGAGGAGGGTGTTTTAGGTCCCAGGGGATATTTTAGGGAAGGAGAGGGGTCCGGAGATCTCTGGGCCTTAAGAGAAGGGTGCCCCAGTCAGAAGGGAGCTTATGGTGGGGCGGCACCACCCCACCCACCTCCAAGGCCCCTCCCTGCCCACCCACACTATAGGTTTGGTGTTTGTTTCGCCCCTGATCTGTCATTTGCCAGCCAGCCAGAAAGTGAAGGCTGGGTGTAAAAAGATCCTTAAATAGCAATTAAGTGGCCTATTGCAAGCCTTAGGGCAAGGGTAAGCTCTCCAGCCCACTCCCATCTATCCTCACCCCCTCCCTCTCCCCACCCCACCATAAGATTCTTTCCAGTCTGGTGTCTGGGAGGGAATCCCATCCATGCAATTCTTTGCTCCCACCACCCTGACCCCCACCTCAAAATCCACCATGAATGGGAAGGGAAGATTCTGGCCCAGTCTCTGATGTGCTCAATTAGCCACAGTGTTTATATGCATCCAGTTAATTTCCTGATCTGTGGTGACCCTAAGATTGTTTATGTTGGGGATTCAGCAATGGCAATCCTGTTGGATACCAAAGATCAGTGCCTTGAATCTCTCTTGTTGGACATGGTTATTGCCTGGCACTTGTTAGTTATTACTTATCAGCCCAAATATGAATGGGTCACTGTCTGTGCGGAGTCTGCACGTTCTTCCCGTGTCTGCGCGGGTTTCCTCCAGGTGCTCCAGTTTCCTCCCACAGTCCAAAGATGTGTGGGTTAGATGGATTGGCCGCTAAATTGTCCTTAGTGTCCAAAAAGGTTAAGTGGGGTTAGGGGGATAGGGTAGAGAACTGGGCTTGAGGAGGGTGCTCTTTGTAAGGGCTGGTGCAGACTCAGTGAGCCGAATAGCCTCCTTCTGCATTGTAAATTCAATGACATGAGGAACCCTTTTAAACTGTGACAGTAATCTGGTTACAGTGCCTGAAATGTCATGAAAACAGATTCAATGATAACTTTCAAAAGAGAATTGATACATCTTGGGAATAAAATGCAGGATAATGACGAAATTTCATCGAGCGCCACTAAATGGATGAGCTTGAATTTCAATCCAAGGTGAGGAATACAAAACCTGGATTATTCCTGGGTCCCGAGCCCATGTGTCAGCAGCAGTGAACCGATGCAATTTTGAAAGGCAAAGGGCCTGGTCAGGGGCCCAATTAGTAGCATTCACTGGCCATGGTCTGGAGAAGTGACCTCGTAACTGAAAGCCTTTTGAAAAGGTGAACACACCCATTGCCGGGCTTGCCGTTTCCTGATGCAATGCAGCCGCAGTGGTCACAAAGGGATAGCGCAGGAAACCGCAGGTAGCACCATGATTTTCAGATATCTCCCTTGAGCCTTTAACAGACACAGGAGATATAACCTGGCCCCAGGTCTGGAAGACGAAATACATCTGACGACTCAAAGAGGGCCTGCATGGAGGTGGTAATAGAGGTCAGCAGCCGGGGAGTGACCAGAAGGATGTGGGTCCAAAGCAGAATGAGAATCAATGACTTGATACAGTCTGTAAAGGAAAGAGACACCTAGGCGACAAACTTTGTGTGTACACAAGCTGCGCAGACTGAGTGCTAATTGTTTTCCTGAACATTGACAGAACAAATGCATGAAGGTATCAACAACCTGAACATTTGGAGCATGATTTAACAGGAGGCATCAATGAGGAAGACAACACCTCATTTGAATATCATGGTGGAATAGGTGAGGAAGGGCAGCTTAGTCATAAATCTTTATGTCCTTATCCTGCAGATGAAAAGAGTGAATGACTTGTGGGAAATATCTCAAACTGGTGGTGGTGTGCCAGGAAGGTGGGGGGGGGGGGGGGATGTTGTGCACACATTGACCCCAATAAAAATGCTAGACATTGTGAAGATGCCTTCACAAAACCATTGGAAAGAGTGTGATGGGAGGTTGTGAAGAGCAGTGTCCTTTGATGATTCTACCTTCAGGTAAAGGACATGGGCATCATTCCTGCCCAATGCAAACTGTGGCTGTACAGTTATGGGGTTGGGTCTGCTAAGGCACTTAAAGTGCCCAATTTATCAACACCACTTTCTTGTGTTTCCCACATCATGGAGGGGGGAGTAGGTTGGCCCAACCAAAACATCACCAGCCTCTTCAGCGAGGAGAGACGTTCCACAGATAGCAACCTCATATAATTCCCCCTGCCGCCAGTTCAGACACCCTCACCTCAGTTGTGCCTCATTCCTGCTTAGACCAGGGGACACAGGGTGAACAGCACATCCTGTGTGAGGATTAAGGGAGTGAGACAGGGTAAGCAGTGGGTGGTGCCCCTCTGAGCATGGGGAGGGGGTGGTGGGGGAGCAGACACAGCTGTGTTCTGCTGGGAGGAGTTGCTGGACCTCAGGTGTGACAAACAAGGAGGGGTTTTCTGGAACATCAGCAGCAGCGTTTCCAAATGTCAGAGATCCCTGAGGCATTGCAGAGCCATGTTCAGTCAATGGAGGAGTCCATAAAGTGCTTGCACTCTCTGGTGACTGAGGGCTCTGAGTACAAGTTCCTCCACTGAGAAAGTGGCCAACCTCTTCATAGAATTTACCGTGCTGAAGGAGTCCATTCAGCCCAACGAGTCTGCACCGGCCCTTGGAAAGAGCACCCTACCCCAGCCCACACCTCCACCCTAGCCCCGTAACCCAGTAACCCCACTTAACCTTTTGTGGACACTAAGGGCAATTTAGCATGGCCAATCCGCCTAACCCCACATCTTTGGACTGTGGGAGGAAACCGGAACACCTGGAGGAAACCCACGCACACACATTGAGAACGTTCAGACTCCGCACAGATAGTGACCCAAGCAGGGAATCGAACCTCGTACCTGGAGCTGTGAAGCAACTGTGCTAACCACTGTGCTACTGTGCTGCCCTCTTGGGAGAGCCATATACAGCACTACTCTGAGTGAATGCACGAGCAGCACGCTGACATACACAGAAAGAGCGAAACGTTATGGCACGGATCATTCAGTAGCAATGATGATGCAGAGATGCTTGGAGTGGAAGCCAGCTGCTTTCCAGTCAATAATTTCATCCAACAACAGCTTACAATAACTTACATTAATGTCACGAATGTCCCAAAAGAATTCACATAAAAATCATACAAGAAAACATGACACCAATCCACATAAGGATATATTGGGTGGGATTTTCATCCTCAAGGTGAGTAACAAGACTTGGGGAAATTGTTTGTTTGGCCTGCCATCCTCAGGAGAAAGTGCCCGTAAGTCAGGATTTTTATTGTTGGGGCACAGATGTGGGCTACAGCCAGGAGAGCTGCTCTGGAAAGCAAGTTTGAAGCAGCCACTGGGGCGCGGGGTGCTGAGATGGGCTGTTTAAAATGCCCGCATAGGTGCTATAGGACTTCATCC
Organism: Scyliorhinus torazame; assembly: GCF_047496885.1. Classification (NCBI taxonomy): domain Eukaryota; kingdom Metazoa; phylum Chordata; class Chondrichthyes; order Carcharhiniformes; family Scyliorhinidae; genus Scyliorhinus; species Scyliorhinus torazame. Next base: position 209,987,373 of record NC_092710.1, read on the forward strand.
CAGTTACAATTAAAACAAAAAGGTCCTCCAATCCTCAACCCTCATCATCACCACACACATACTCCCATGTCATATCCACCTACATACTCATGCCTTCCAACCACCCCCTATGGCCCCTCATGCGCACCCACAAACAACTTGAATGAATGTCTGGACTATCTGCCAAGAACACATAATGAAGCTTCGCTGAGAGCCCAGAAATCTATTCGCTAATTGAAACACCTGAGCCCCAGAGAAAACATTGCTTGATTTTCAGCTCGGGCTCTCTAATCTGTGTTGCCAATTCCACAATGTTTATTTACACCGTTTCAAGGGCTTTCAGTTTCTTATTAATATTTTAAAGACTTTGAATGATTGATATTTTATTGCTTGATCGTTAAAAAGCTTTTTTTTTAAAGAAAATGGAAAGTTATCGATGAATAACTTTCATCAAAAGTTTTTTTTGCGTAGTATTGTCACTATAGGGTTATTTGGTTCTATATAGTGTACAGTGGGAGAATGGGGGACCGCAAGGGCTGTTTTGAGGATATACCTTAGCATATGTTCATGAGGGACCATAGTGAGTTTTGGGGATGGGGAGCATGCCTTGAAATGGGTAGCATGAGGAGCCAAGGGGTTGTTTTGCGGGCAGGTGGTGGATTAGACCTTGTTGCATAGTTATGATATTGCAAATTTTTAGAAAGGTTACTTTTTAAAAAAATATCTTGGACTGAATTTAAAGACAGTTTCAAAATGGATCCAGGCCACCAGACAGAATTACGGATTTCAGACTGGGTCTCCACTTCTGATAGGACAAAAGACGATCCTCAATTTAATTATGATTGACTGTGTGGACACCTCTCAGGCCATCTTTGAAGCTGGCCTGAATCCATGAAAATTGTGGAGGACTAGGTCATGCCTATCCCTGCAATGAAGCCTGTCACACCAGGAGTGCAGGGTGATGCTTCTGACCCAAACCAATCCATACCCTGAAATGGTCCGAGATATGAGTGAAGTCGGAAAGGGTTATGGAAATAGGCAGCTTAGCGATGGTGTGATTTTGAGGTCGGAAGTACATCTTGGGATCAAATATGACAGCAAGGTTGTGGACACACTGGCTTAATCTCAAACTGTTGAATGGAGTTGGTAGCTCGGGAATGGAGTTTGGAGTGGGGACCAAAAACAATGCCTCCATTGTCAGAAAAATAGCTTTTTAATATTCGGCGTGCACGTTTCTGGCTCCCTCCGCCTTTGAAAATGACCTCATGCTTTGGAGCCATTGGGATTCAGTGGCACTATCTGGAAACACAATTTTCAAATTGTACCTGTACAATTGAAACTTGGCCCGATGGGCAATTAAAAATCCAACCCTTGGATATTTATTTCAAAGGGCCAGCAGAGATATGGTGGGCCAAATGTACTTCTCTTGTGCAGAATGATTTTAAGATTCTAAAAGGTATCAACGAATTGCCAAACAGATTCCCAAATAATGGGAGAAAAACTGGAAAAGAACATGTCAAAGACGTTTCAAAGTTTCTTGATAATTTGATGTTTATGAACCTTCTCTGCCTTATCTTTTTCCGGGATCTCATTTGCAACTGTCAGCAGCCTGTAACAATGGCATTACTAACTACAATAGATATTGAAATTAAGGGATACTCTTCTTGCAAGCTCTTCGACTAAATTTCAATCAAGATTGTTAGTGCCACATAATCATCCTATTTTACATCACTGAGCAAAAAAACATCTTCCTGAGGGGTATTACAAATCTGTTTAATAATCAAAACGAATCTTCAGTATCCCAGGCTAAGGGTGGAAATAATTGACAAAGATTGCTGCTACTGACTGCAGTCCAGTAAACTACTCTGAGAAAAATAACTGGACTGTGGATAATGTCAGCACTGGGCTCAGCTACATCTCAGAGCAAAAGGCTGCACTGGCCTTTGTAAGGTCACATGGTGAAAACGTCCTCTTTGATGAGATGTTTCACAACCAGTGACCATGGAATTGCATGCCCTCATGAACCAACACAGTCAGCACAGAAAGAAAACCAGACTAACGATGGAAATAAGAAAATAAATGGTGTATTTCTGAGAGGAAGCCAGCAACATTTAAATGAATGAACATGTGCTGAACCTACACTCTCACTCAAAATGTACAGAACTTTAAACATGATTAAGCAGGATTTCCAGAGTTGGCTGTTGCCCTTAAAGTTAAATAACTCGTTATAGAAATAATGAGTTATTTAGCATTAAACTAATTCATGAACTGATTGGAGTTCCAAAAACAATTCTGAATTTTATTCAAGATAATATCAAGACTTTGCTCTAGAGCTTTTGTTTCTTTTCTCTGTTTATTTCTTTAGGCATTTTCTCCCCAAATCTAGATGCTTCCTCACTCTAATACTTAACAAATAAGATTCAAGTATCCTGTTTCTAGGTTATACCCAGCAGTTTACAGGCAAGTCAGTTTTCCGGCCTTAGGTTCCGATACTGGGAGTTTCAATGTTGGTCCAGCCACCAAAATTTCATTTATTTTATTCAGCTCCAAATGAGAATTTCTACTTGCGTAGAGCAAATGGCTCTCCGCCACCCACACAATCCCATCCTCCCTCCCCCTGCAACTGACATTGCAGCAGATGTTTACATTTGCAACTTTATAAGAGCAGAGCCAGGTTAGCGTTCATAACCAAGTTCATAAGGTAAAGTACTTTAATGGAGCATTGCAAACATAACATATGTTTGTCTTTATTGCAGCCAAATAGATTCATTTTCTCAGAAATCTTTTCTTCATTTCATTCCTTGCCAGATAAAATATTCTATACTCAAGAAGAATGGCAAGATTGCGAAATGTTAAAATAAATTTTAAAAATTGATTATTTGTTGGACATGACAGATTCCGTGCCCTCCGCCCATCACTAGAATCAAAGGTGCGGGAGGTGGTTGGAGAAGCTTACCCCACTTTGCTGGCTGGTGGGACCCAGGGCTGCATTTTGCTAGCAGCAGCCGATTAAGTGGTTACAATCAGGGCTGCTGTTCCTATTAATGATGGTAGTTCACCCGCAAGATCTGTCAGACCTCAATGAGGGCCAGTAGTCACAACCAACAGTGATGGCCACTATTAGGGTTGCACTTGAAAGAATGAGGATGTATCAATGGATGATATCCTCAAGTTACACTAAATGGAGTCTGGGGGCAGGAGTCAAACAAACAGGACTTGTGGCGGGGAGTTGGTTCAGAGATTGCGGGGCAATGTTGCTGAAAGAAGGTGATGCCCACAGGGGTGTTCACCACTGCTGAGGTCCCTTTCATGGCCCAAAGAAGGTCGAAAAGGGAGGCCTTGACCCTCAGATCCCAGCTGCCGAGATTTACTTGCTGATCCTCCCATGTGATCGAAGGTCACCCTGTCACTGGTAGAAATGGGCTTATTATTGGTCACTTGAATGACTCAATCTGGCTCCAGGTGTGTGATTTTCTTGGAAGAAAACAGAAAGATTCAGTAAAAATCAGAACAGCTGGGCGGGTTGTTAAAACATGGATTCCCTTATTCTCCTTCTACATTCCATCTGTTGGTATATGGGTATGTTGACCTTAAGTGAACAAAATGCACAAAGCAATTTTCAATATGCTACCAGTTGGGCAGGTCATCTTTCCCATAGCTAGCAAATCTGCTTGGCAGCAGGAAGACAAGGGGCACACCATCAGATACCGGTCAATGCCATTTTGCCAGCCTTTCCTGCTCTGCTCTGTATAAATAAACTTAAATGGATGAAAAATCATAGGCAGCACATCCAGTCGGGAAGGACCCTGCTGTCAGTATTTACTCTGAAAACTGTCCCTATCATGTATCATTTTAAAATCAATTTATTTGTCCAGAAGCAGCCAGTACCATAGTGTTTATCGTTGTCACTTTAAGACATCTGGCATTTTGAAGAAAAGACATCATTTGAATTCATCGGTAAATTCTCTGCTGAACCTCAGTAATTGCTTTACATTCAAAATTAAGTAATCTGTAGGGGTCATGTGCACTGGCACTTCATCCTATTCCTGTGTTCATCATCACCATCATCTTGCTGCATTCAGTTCCAGGTGCACATGCAGGGTTTGTGGATTATACGCTATAGCAACACTAAACCTAATTATAACTAGGATTAAATGTTTAGTGTAAAATGTTTGACTGAAAATCCAAAATGTGCATTTTCTTTGCGACTCTGCACCCTTACCATCAGCTCAGTAATCAGCAATGAGAAATATAGGGGGCGAAATTCTCCGTAATCGGCACGATGTCCGCCGACCGGCGCCAAAAACAGTGCAAATCAGTCCGGCATTGTGCCGCCCCAAAGGTGCGGAATCCTCCGCTTCTTGGGGGGCCTAGCCCTAACCTTGAGAGGCTAGGCCCACGCCGGACTGATTTCCGCCCCGCCAGCTGGCGGGAAAGGCCTTTGGTGCCCCGCCAGCTGGCGCGGAAATGACATTGCCGGGTGGCGCATGCGCGGGAGCGTTAGCGGCCGCTCACGGCATCCCTGCGCATGCGCAGTGGAGGGGGTCTCTTCCGCCTCCGCCATGGTGGAGACCATGGTGAAGGCGGAAGGGAAAGAGTGCCCCCACGGAGCCGGCCCGCGCCGCCTTGTCCCGTCGGTAATAGAGGTGGTTTAATCCACGCCGGCGGGACAGGTATTCTAGCAGCGGGACTTCGGCCCATCCGGGCTGGAGAATCGCCGGGGGGGGGGCCCGCCAACCGGCGCGGCGCGATTCCAGGCCCCGCCGAATCTCCGGTGCACTAAATCAGTGATAAACAAGTTGTCTCTAATTTTCTTGGGTGAAGCATACAGAGTGTAGTACTACTCAGTAGAGGAGATGTGTGAAGAGATCAGATCAGTCCATAACAGGGTCATTCAGGAGTTTGGTAACAACCTGTTAGTGTGTGTTCTCAGACTTGTGTATCTCCTGCCCGATGAAAGAGTTTGGAAGAGACAATAAGCTGGGTGGAATGGGTCTTTAATTATGTTGCCCGCTTTCCCAAGGCAGCAGGAGGTGTGGACAGAGTCAATGGATGGGAGGCAGGTTCGTGTGATGGACTGGGCTGTGTTCACGACTCTGCAGATTCTTACGGTCTTGGCAGAGCAGTTGCCATACCAGGCTGTGATGCAGCCAGATAGGATGCTTTCTATGGTGCATCAGTAAAAATTGATGAGTCAATGTGGACATGCCTAATTTCCTTAGTTTCCTGAGGAAGTATAGGCACTGTTGTGCTTTCTTGGTCATGGTGTCGTCGTGGATGGACCAGAACAGATTGTTCGTGATGTGCACACCTAAGTATTTGAAGCTGTCAACCATTTCCACCTCGGCACCATTGATGCAGACAGGGGTGTGTACGATACTTTGCTTCCTGAAGTCAATGACCAGCTCCTTAGTTTTGCAGACGTTGAGGGAGATTGTTGTTCTTACACCATGCCACAAGGTTCTCTGTCTCCCTCTTATACTTTGACTTATTGTTGTTCAAGATCCGATCCACTCCGGTCATATCATCAGCAAACTTGTAGATGGAATTGGAACCAAATTTTGCCACCACAGTCATGTGTGTGCATGGAGTATAGTAGGGGGCTAAGTACGCAGCCTTGCGGGACCCCGGTCTTGAGGACTATCATGTAGGAGGTTTTGTTGTTCATCCTTACTGATTGTGGTCTATGGGTCAGCAAGTCGAGAATCCAATAGCTGAGGGAAGAGCCAAGTCCTATGAGCTTGACTGGGACTCTTGTGTTGAAGGCGGAGATGTAGTCAATGAATAAGACTCTGACGTAGGAGTCATTGAACATACCGTGCAGAATGAGGCTTTCGGCCCATCGGGTCTGCACCGACCCACTTACGCCCTCATTTCCACCCTATCGGCGTAACCCAATAACCTCTCCTAACCTTTTTGGGCACTCTGGGCAATTTAGCATGGCCAATCCACCTAACCTGCACATCTGTTGGAGGAAGCCGGAGCACCCAGAGGAATCCCACACAGACACGGGGAGAAGGTGCAGACTCCGCACAGACAGTGACCCAGCGGGGAATCGAACCTGGGACCCTGGTGCTGTGAAGCCACAGTGCTAACCACTGTGCTACCATGCTGCCCGAAGTGCTAACCACCGTACTAACATCCTTGCTGTCGAGATGCTCCAGGGATAAGCGTAGGGCCAGGGAGATGGCGTCTGCTGTGGACATGTTGTGGTGGTATGCGAAATGCAGGGGATAAAGGCATTTTAAAAAGGAGTAACATACCATGGATTCTGGAAATCTGAAATAAAATAGAAAATGCTGGAAATATTTTGTTTCTCTCTTCAATGCAGTTGTTGAGTATTTCCAGCATTTCTGCCTTTCGGCTTTGGTTGTTCAAGAATATCATTGTTTTGGACTCCTCTATTCCATTTTGTTGCCTATATCTTATGAAAAAACAGATATTCATATTTGAAAAGCTAAATAGGTCCATCAGGAAGTTAAGTAATAAGGAAGTTTTAACAATAAATCTATGCATTTAGCACACATACAAAAACTCCCAGCAACATCTGGATAATCATTCAAACGTACTGAAAAGCCTATCATCTCATTGTCATCTGGTGGATTTGTTATTCCGGACTTGTACTACAAGATATAATCCAATTTTTAAATTCGCCAATAGTTAAGTCATTCTACTGACTACATCGAATTACAAAATATTTTCCATGCCTAGTACTACACTTGTGTGTTATTTTGCAATAACTGTTCCACAGGTTAATTCTCAAGGGCAGACATCTGCTGATTTTAAAAAAAAAATCATTTATGGGATGTGGATGTTGCTGGTTAGGCCAGCATTTATTGGCCATCCCTAGTTGCTCTTCAGAAGGTAGTGGTGAGTTATCTTCTTGAACCGCTACAGTCCTTGAGGTGTAGGTACACCCACTATGCTGTTAGGGAGGGAATTCCAGGACATTGCCCAGCGACAGTGAAGGAATGACAATATATTTCCAAGTCAGGGTGGTGAGTGACTTGGGGGAGAACTTCCAGGTTATTCCAAAGCTATTCCAAAGGAAAATGTTTGTCAAAGCTGAGTTGGAAGAACTCAACCAGAATTACAGCCAGGCACAATAGCATGCAGAAAAGGTACTCAAGAAGTCACTGCCTTAAAAGACTCTTCGATGAAACCAATACATGGCCATAGAAAAACACGAGGAGTTAAAAAAAGATGTTGACTACAACTTTGAAAAAGCAATGTTGGATCTATCAGTAACAAAAAAACAATGCACTGGAGCACAACACGAGTTGGCAAGATGTCAACAAGAAAATAAGCAGTTGAAAGAACAGCTATTGGTTATTCAAGATCAAATAGAAAAGGAGTACAAACCGTCAGCAGTATGAAGAAATTAACACAAGAATAGAGAACGAGTAGAACAAAGTCAAGGAGACTCTTTTGAATTACAAGAAAACTCAAGACAAAGCAGTTGAGCTTCGCAAAGAAAAGGAAACCAAGGTCAAAAAAGCTGCTGATATTTGGATGAACCATCAGCAGAAGCAAGTCTAAAGTTTTCAAACCTCATTTGCAATTATTTCCAATTGACGATGTCAATTGGTATTTACAACATTCAATAAATTGACTGCTTGATGCAACACTGAAGTTTCAAAACTAGAATGTTCTTTTTTGTTCCTCATCTATGTCAAGTTAATCTTTCTCAATGGGCAAGCTGACATTCTGCTTAGCTTACGCTCAGCCCCAGGCAAGGGGAAAGAAATAGGCCCTTGCTTCTGGCTATTATTGAGCAACCTCTGCTCGAAATGCATGTGTTCATGTGAGATGTTGTTATGACCTGAATGACTGAATAATTCAGGAACACTCTTTGGCCAAGGTTGCAAAAGGGCAGCAAACTAGCAAGCTCTTTTCATTGCCTTGAATAAACTACAAGCCAGCAGAGAGAAAGATGGGGGGAATATTACGTGGAAGAAATTGTGAACAGATTTGTGTACCGTGGCAATGTTATATACTTACTGCAACATAATCTCAATGCCCCTATGAGATGCTTAGCAAGCAGCAGTCTGTGTCAGCAAAACCATCAAGTTCCGGTGTAACAATTATTAAAAGCAATATTATATATTTCAAATGTCTGGATTGTAGAGCATTGGGTAGTGAGATGTGGATTTAATTAGATGATAGAAGCATTTGCTGATATTTAAAAACAAAGGGCGCGATTTTCCCACTTTGTTGGCGCCGATCCCATTACATCGGTTTAAGAGCGGGAAAGATCAAAAATAGGTTTCGCGCTGGGCTTCGAACCACGCGGATGCACCTGACCCGCTAGACTGCGCAATCTAAATCATGGTCTCTCCGCACATGATCGAGATCAGCATATATAAATAAGACATTAAGTTAATTTGAACTGACATTCAAGGCGCAGTCTCTTGGCTCCCAGTATTTACAGGCCCCACCGGCGAGGTGTCATGCGGGCGCAAATCGTACTGGTCAAAATGGAAACCTGACATTGGGGGGGGGGGGGGTGTTGGAGGCCATTAGAACTCCCGGGTGGTTGGGAGCAGGGATGTTCAGAGCCCTGGCACTGCCAACCTGCCACTACCAATATGGTACACCCTGGCAATGCCAACCAGGCATTCTGGCAGTGCCCAAGTGTCTGGTTGGCACTGTCAGCGTGCCAAAGGGCAAGGACTGAGGAGACCATGCCCACAAAAGGGACTTCAGCGATCCCATGGAGGGGAATGCTCACTTGTGGGGGGGACGGTGCGATGCCCCAATGCCGACGAGAATGGATGGGTGTGGGGTCAGGTCAGCCTCATGCTTGGGTGGTGATGGGGAGAGGAGGGGAAGGGGAGAAGAGGGGGGGGGGGGGGGAGGTGTCTGGCGGTCTTTTTTGAGATGGAGGCCAGTTGCCCCTCCAGGGTCCAAGGTTGGGGCATTTCCCATGTCTGTGGGGGGGGGGGGGGGGGTTCACAATGTCCATGGGTGAGGATAACTAAATGTGGGTGAATACAGATCTGGATCGCACGCAAACACCCGGCAGGAATCACCCCAATAACTGCCCAAAATGATACTTAGTAATTTTGGGGGAGAATTGCACCCAACGACTTGTATAAAATTGTTTGCACAACTTCATTGGCAGCACAGCCTTTAGGAGCTGTAAAACACAGAGTGATAGAGGTAATGTTTTTATGTTTTTTCAGCAAAATAAGACCAGATGTCTACTGCTCAGAACATCAAGCTCGAAATTGTGACAAACTATTAGCAGAGGAAAGGTTTTGGTACAACCTATCAACAGGAGCTCTCAACAAGGCTCAGGACATCAAAGGATTAGTCAATTACAGTCAGTATGACGAGTTGGCTTGTAAGCAAACTCTGTGCAATTTGGTTCTGTCTGAATTTAGAAAATGACCTCTTGATGAATTTACAGATGTGACAAGCATCAAGGAATGATGGTCCAAAATGTCTAACTTTTCAAATTGGGATTTGAAGAAACGGAAGTCAGAAATATTTACAGAACCATTAAATCAACATATTTATGTGTCTGCCCACCCAGTGTGTAGCCCGCATATGGAGGCAATTTTGCCTTCTCAATTACAATTACAAATGTGTAAAAGTTACAATGCAGAAAAAAGGCATTTGACACAAGCGGAGCCAGTATTTAATCAACACAAAGAAATAATTCCAGTCACATTTACTCACCCTGTTCAAAGAAATATGACAATGAATTATTCAACTCCACAAAAATATTGTTACAGCTTGAATATAGCAGAACAATTGAAACTTTAGTGTGCTGTAGCTTCAAAGGGCTACGTAGAAGTAGAGTGTCAGAGGGCAGAATTTAACAAGGGTGGTGGAGATCTAGCGTCTGCTAACAAAACTGTGGCACCTCTACTGACCTGATTTCCCGGAGCCCCGTAGGAATCATGTCCCTTAATTGGAGGAGAGAACGTTTTTCACGGCTCCACAATCAGAGGCCAGGAGCTCTCCATTAATTGCATTTCCACCATCAGCAGTGGCTGCTGCCTGTAATACACTTGGATTTTCACCAGGGATCATTGCTGAAGCACTGGAGAAAAGTGAATGTGGGCAGGATGGGTGGTACGATAGGGAGATGTTTGGAAATTGGATCGAAGATGTAGTGGGCAATTTAGGGGTTAACAGACTGAGAGTAAAAGAGCTAGCACTGAGTCACAGGTATATGCTCACACCTGGTCTGAGTTACCTTGTCCCATTCAGACTTAAACTCATTAATGGGAATAAACAGGATACCCCTGTTCAGCCGGGGTGATTCACTCAAAATGGATTGGTGGTTAATTGCATATTCACAGCATGGCTCTGTTTTTTTGTGTAAACGGGAGTGGGCAAAAGCCCAGATAGCAATAATGAGTTCAAGTCTTGACACCCCAGGACAGAAGTATTTGGAAAGCCACCACAGAGACAGGGGTCTGAAGAAGCTGCACTAACAGCAGGAATATGTTCTGTAAATGCAAGTATAATTTTTGCCTGTCTAGTGGAGTTGAGAGGTGTATGTTCATTGTATGTGTTGTCTAATGGGAAATAGTGTATTAGGTTAAGAGATACAGGTTTTTCTTCTATTTTCATAATGTTTTGATTGTAAAAATAACCAAGCCCTACTTCTTATGCAATCGCTCCTGGAGCCAATCGATCGTTCCGCAGTCTTAAAAATTAAAAACGTTGTGGTTCTGGTTGGGATCTGACCATAACACTGGGGATGCCCTGTGGAGTGTGTGTGAATGGTGGTGGTGGTGGGGCGGGGGGGGGGGGCGGGGGGGGGGTGGAAATGGTCTGAGGAAAAGGCAGTAAGGTGGCTCAGTCAGCCCATTCTTCACGATGCTAGATTCCTCGATCAGGCTTGAATAAGGGACTCTTTCTCCCTTCCCTCCCCTCCCATACCCACCCCCACCCCCATCACTAGGCTGCAAAACAAAGACAATCGGGTTGGCTTGTCCATCTCCCTCATGACAAGTCCCTGCTTGCTGTTGATTAAATACCAGAGACGCCAATGAGATGAGGCTCTTATGTGGGCATTAACGGCCCAATTGAGGGCTTCAATTAGCCACACGCCCTTCTGCCTGATCAAATGGCTGCCCCTGCTCAGAACATGCCTTAGGAGCTGGACATTAAATTCCACCCCTACAGTCAGATCAGCACAGAAGGAGGAGTCCAATTGCTGCGGCTGGTTCCCCATGGAGCAATCCAATCAGTCCATTACCCCTCTTTATTCACATAGCTCCACAGGTTTATCTCACTCAACTGCCCATTTCAATTTACTTTGGAAATCATTTATCATCTCTGTTTTCACCACCCTCGTGTGCAGCGAGTTCCAAATCATTGGCACTCACTACATTAAAAGGTTCTTCCGCCCATCCCCCCATAAGTGACTTCTGGAATACTAGTCAAGACAAAGCAGACAAGCAGTAATGCACCTATCCAGCTAAATGGGGCACAATGGGCATGCATCTATCCAATTAAATGGTGTGTCTTGGACCATTGAACATTGCAAATAGTACTTACAAGCTAATAAGATGTGGTTTCCAGGATGTCGGGAAACATTCCTCGTAAATGTCACATTCCTTGGAAACCCTAATCCCCAAAAACTATTTCACTAGAATGAGACCTGATGATGTGATAAACCACAATCTTCCCCATCAAAATGCCTTACAATGTTAATGAACTATGCATGAACCCAGAATGCAAGATTTTGCAATATGCAGGAAGGTACATTCAAAAGTGAGAGGGGCTTGGAGCAATCGATGTGACTTTTTGTCAGTTTTAAAGAAACATGTTTTAACAGCAACAGCACCACACAGAATAAAGCTCCTCAGAAAATATGTTTAATAAGTGGATTAGATTAACTAGAATGGGATGATGAAGCTAACGGAATTTAAGAAAGAGCAGTAATTCTTTTCAGGTGCAACAACATTAGTGAAGTTCAGACATTACGGGAACGACATTTGGAAGTAGTGTTGATTCAACTTAAGGGGACAGACAACATGTTTGAAAGTTATCGATGGTAAACAGCATCTCTAAGTTAAAAGCAAACTACTGCGGATGCTGGAATCTGAAACAAAAACAGAAAATACTGGACAATCTCAGCAGGTCTGACAGCATCTGTGAAGAGAGAAGGGAGTTTCGAGTCTGGGTGACACTTTGTCAATGCTGGCTCTCTCAGTGCCAATTTAACTTGGGGGAAACAGGGTACTCACTGATAATTTCAAGTTTATCAATATTACAATAAGCCGTTCAAAAGGGTTGTGAGCCTTGACCATTTTCTCCAGCCGGACACGTTCAGGCCGGCCCTTAGAGTTAGTACGATACGTGGGAAAGTACAGCGCCACCCACGTAAAAAAAAAACAGTTTTTCCAACCTAATCTTCCAGCTAAAATCCTATATCCTGAAACCATTCTGCTAAATGTCCTCTGCATCCTCTCAAGGACCCTGACTCATTTCCTGAAGTGTGATGATCAGAGGTGAAATCAACACTAGTTTCGGCCTAACCAAAGCTTTCTACTCCCCATATATGTAGGTGCAGCATAATCTTCCTGCTTTTGTAATAAATGCTTCTAGATATGAAACCTAAGATCCCATCCATTTTCTAACTGCTCTCTCAATATGTCCTGCTACTTTCAACCTATTCGTCCTTCTGGCCCTGTACACTTTGTAGAACTGTGCCATTTAGTCCAGATAATCTCACGCTATACCTTCTCCTGAAGGGTATCACCTCACATTTATCTGTATTCAATTCTATTTACCACTTGTCTGCCATTCTGCTAGCCTATCTATGTCTTTTTCCCCGTCAGCCACGCCTCCAATTTAGGTATAATCGCCAAATTCTGAAAATTATAGTCTGCATTCTGTGGTAAAGGAAACAGGCTGATGAGACACAAAAAACCAGGAACAGAAAATGCCACAAGATCCTGGATGAATTAATACTAGCTGTCTGCGAGAGCACTCCAGTTAACACATAAACTCATTATTGCTATATAGACATTGTGATTACCCACTTGTGTTTACACAAAAGAACAAGACCATGCTATGATATGTAACGAGTTTCCAGACATAGGTTATCAACTTTTCAGCTGAACAATGGACGGACAAAAGAAGCCATCAGACTCCTTAATGGGCTAACAGCTGGTCAGACAGGGGTGTTTCAGAAAGCGATGGATCTTGATTGAATCACCCTGGATGAACAGGAGTATCCTGTTTATTCCCATTAATGGGTTTAGGTCTGGATGGAACAATAAAACTCAGGCCAGTTATGGGCTAATGACTCAATGCTAGCGGACCAGTATAAAGGAAGGAACATCAGAACAGATCTTCAGTGATAACCTGGGAGTCCCTGAGGCATAACCACCGTAAGAAGGGACACTGGGTTTCGAAGCCCAGAGAAGACATCCACATCGAGTGATTATAGCCTGGCCAGCCTCCTTCACTAATACCTAGAGGTCAGCTGTGAGTCTGAGTCATATTTTGTGCAAGTGAGAGAATTGCATCTAAAATTGCGCTAAACCGTGAGCCTGTTTCGTTCATCTTGCAAATACGGGCACCTGGGTAAAACATTTGAATAATAAACTGGTCGAAGTTTCTCAGATTTTACAGACGCAACAATTCCAACATCCAAATCATTTTTATATATAAAAACATTGGTCCCTGAGATAACCTTGAGCTGAAATGCACTTGTTTCCATCAACATTGAACTCTATCCTTAACCATTAAATACAGAAAATAAAACTCCAAGTAGTTTGTGTCTAAGCTATACTAAAGAACACCATCTTCAATGACCCCATGCACATGACATATTAACAATGGCTCTACAGTAACCAAGGTTGTAGTACTTGTGGGATATAAATATAGATGCAAGTAATCTTCTAAATTCTGTGCCGCATTAGAGGTTTGTCTATTAATAAGCTTTAAGTTGCTGGCAGGTCGGATCGTTCCTGCCCACGATGGGCAAACGGACCTTTTCGGGACCTGGTGACCTGAATCGGTGGAGGGGACGATAGGGAAGAGGCTTTCCCCCCCGGGATATGGACAGCTGGACCAGAAGTGGTCGAGTGGAGCGGCAGGGCTCGAAGCGGGAGCAGCGGGGACCCCAGACCGGGCGGCGAAGCATGGCGGATGGCAGGGACCAGGGAGCGGAGGCCCACTGGCCAAGAGAGCAACAGATGGAGTTCTTCAGGAATTGCTTCGCCGAACTGGAGGGACACGTTGGACCCGATGAGAGCGGTAATGGACCGAATGGTCGAGACACAGGCGGTCCAAGAGAAGGTGCTCAGGGAGGTCGAGGTGAAGCTCTCCAGCCAGGCGGACACGGTAATGGAGCTGGAACACGAGGTGGAGGAGCTGAACTCCCGCCAGAGGAGGATGCAGGAGCAGTTTGAAGAGCTGGGGAACAGAGCCAGGAGGCAGAACCTGAGGATCGTTGGCCTCCCCGAGGGCTGCGAGGGATCGGATGTGGGTGCATACGTGATGGGTATGTTCAAGGCGCTGATGGGACCGGAGGCCTTCCCTCAACCCCTGGAGTTGGATGGGGCGCATAGAGCCCCCGCAAGGAAGCCCAGGACGGGCGACCGACCGAGGGCCTTGGTGCTCCGCTTTCACCGGCTTGCTGACAGGGAACGTGTGCTGCGATGGGCCAAGGCGGAGAGAATCAGCAGATGGGAGAACTGCGAGGTGCACATCTACCAGGACTTGGGAACGGAGCTGGCCAAGAGGCGGCAGGATTCATCAAGGTAAAGGCAGCCCTCTACAAAAAGGAGGTGAGGTTTGGAATGCTGTATCCTGCGAAGCTTTGGGTTACGTTTGAGGAACTCCATTACTACTTTGAGACACCAGAACAGGTTTGGGGTTTCATTAAAGATAAGAAGCTGGATTTGAACTGACGGGCACTTAGTTTTTTCAGTGTTGTACAGTAGTGGCGGTCTGTTAATCTAATTTGCTCTGACGAGGAGTGGACCTTTATTAAAAGAAGAAGCTGGACTTGAACTAAAGGACTCTGGGCTCTCAGAGCTTTTGTTTGGCGGCGGTTTGTTAAATTATCCTGTACTGTAATGTTTTATCCAAGATTGTTTTCAGCCTGGACAGAGAGCAAGGGCTGGAGGGCGCACTGCTTAGGGTGTTTTTGGGAGATTGCAACGAAGGGGGAGGGGGTCCCTGTAAAGGGGGCCCTGCACTTGGTATCTTTCGGCGGGAGATCGGGGCCTCTGACAGGGGAATGGGCTAGGGACTGGTTAAGGGACTTGAAACGGCACGGGGAGATACAATCAGGTTAATGGGTTCTTGGTGTGTGGGTGGAGGGCCCCGAGCACTCGGGCGGGAGACAGTCAGGCGCCAAAGGCAGGGGTCAGCGTAGCTAGCGTAGGTCAGGAGGCACCAGGGAGAGTAGGAGGAGGGGCGGGCTAGGGCCAAACGCAGGGCTGGCCTGGCAGGTCAGGCCTCGGGGGGCAGGGGAGGGGGGGGGGGGGGGGGGGAGGTTGGGGGGGGGGTTGCAGCTGAGAAGTAGAGCAGAGGAGACTTAAGTGGGCAAGGGGGGCTAACCAGGGATCCCCCGGGGGGGAGAAGGTCGCTTGCAGACTCTCAGGGAACAGCGCAGGAAACCGACAGCAGCAGCACCCAAGGGGGGGTTTAGAGCCACATTAGTTTAGTTGAACACGTGTGGCATGGGCAAACAGAGCTGACAGGGGAAGTGCCTTATTAACATGTTTATTCTTTCCCACTGTTCGTTTTCACTATGTTAAGGCTCTTTGCATAGGGCCTTTTTTTCTCTCTGTAAATGTTATAAATTTGTTTTAAATAAAAAATTAATTTTAAAAAAGCTTTAAGTTGCTACGGGTACATGGTTAATTCATGTGCAATGCACATTACATCATATTTTAAAACAAATGCATCTGCTTTCAGAAACCTGTATAAAGGTTAATCTGCTTGTCAAAAATAGTGCAATCTGAGGATTGAACAACAGACTCCTCCTCATGTATGCTAGAAACTGTCATTTTGCATGTGCAGCCAAATGTTGTCCTTTTTGGGGGGAAAAGGAACTCAAAAGCATTCCAAGAAATTTAATGTCAAGCGGTTGTTCATTTTTCAGGTCTTCACATTTGCCTACTCAGTTGTGTGTCACATTTAAGTCACCTAATGCACTCAGCTCACCAGAAGGTGCACAAAATTCATTTCATGGATTTCTGCTGCTTTACAAAAAAAGGGGGCATAAAGTTTACCATTTTTTAATTCTTTTATGGGATGTGGGTGTCGCTGGTGAGATCAACATTTTATTCTCATGCCTAAATGCACTTGAACCAAGTGACTTACTCGGCTATTTCATAGGGCAGTTAATTAAGAGTCAACCACATTACTGATGGTATGGAATCAGATATTGGTCAGACCAGCTAAGAACAGCAGATTTCCTTTCCAAAAGGACATCAGTGAACCAGATGGGTTTTTACACCAACAGTGATAGTTTCATGGCAACGTTACTGAGACTAGCTTTCAATTCCAGATTTAATTGATCAAATTTGAATTCCACTAGCTGTCCTGGTGGGGTTTCTTTTATTCATTCATGGGATGTGGGTGTCACTGGCCAGGACAAGACTTGTGTTCCTCCCTAAATGCCCTCGAGAAGATGGTGGTGTGCTGTCCTCTTGAACTGCTGCAGTCCATGCTTTGTAGGAACATCCACAGTGCTGTTTGGAAGGAAGTTCCAGAATTTTGATCCAGAGACGGCAAAGGGACAAAGGTACGGTTGCAAATCAGGGTTGTGTGTAGCTGGTGTTCCCATGCATCTGCTGCCTTCGTGGTGGAGGTCACAGATTTGGAAGTGCTATCAAATGAGCCTTGCTGAGTTTCTGCTGTGTATCTTCTAGGTGGTACACACTGGTGCTGCTGCATTGGTGGTGGAGGGTGTGAACGTCTCAGGTGAATGTCGGGCTTCTTAGAGTGTTGTTGAACCTACATTCATCTCGGCAAATGGAGAGTATTCCATGACACTCCTAACTTACGCCTTGTAAATGGTGGGCAGGGTATGCAGAGTCTAAAGGGGAGCTATTCTCCGTGGTGTTTCCAGACTCAGGCATCCACCGTATTCATATGGCTAGTCCAGTTCAGTTTCTGGTCGATCAGGATGTTGATAGTGGGGAATTTAGTGATGGTAACGCCATTGAATGTCAAGGGGAGATGGCTTGGTATTCTCTTGTTGGAGACTGTCATCGCCTGGTCCTTGTGTGGCACTGATCAACCCACATCTGAATATTGTCCAGGTCTTGCTGAACATGGAGTCGGACTGCTACAGTATCTGAGGAGTGGTGAACGGTGCTCAAAATTTTGCAATTATCTGAAGAAGTCCCCACTTCTGCCCTTGTGAAGAAAGTAAGATCATTGACGAAGCAACTGAAGATGGTTGGGCCTAAGACACAATCCTGAGGAACTCCCAGAGTGATGTCCTAGGACTGAAATGACTGACCTTCAACAATCACATTCACCTTCATTTGTGCGAAGTATGACTCCAACCAGTGGAGAGTTATCCTACAATTTCCATTGACTTCAATTTTTCCTTGGGTTTCTGATGCTATACTCAGTCAAGTGCCTTGATTACAGAGGCAGTCATTCTCACCTCACCACTTGAGTTCAGCTCTTTTATCCATCTTTGGACTAAGGCTGTAATGAAGTCAGGAGCTGAGTGACCTGGATGAACCAAATTCAGTGAGCAGGCTATTATTAACTGCTGCTTGATAAAACTGTCAATGACACTTTCCATTACCTTGCTGATGATCAAGGGTAGAATGCTGGGGTGGAAATTGACCAGGTTAGATCTGTTGTGCTTTTTGTGGACAGAACGTAGCGTGGCAATTTTTCACATTGTCAGGTAGATGCCAGTGTTGTGGCTGTACAGTTTGGTTAGGAGTGTGGCGAGTTTGAACTCTTGTCCAAAGAGCACTAGCCTGAGCCCCTGTATTACTGGTCTCGTGGCATCACCACAAGAGCATCATCTCCCCATGTGTTTATTAGCACACTGCAGTACATTTTTGCAATCTGTCAGAAACGACGTTCACCAACATTTGTGTTCCTTAGTTGTGATGATTTTTTTAAAAATGGTGCTCGGGATGTGGGTGATGCCAAGAAGGTAAGACTTATTGTTTATCTCTTGATGTCAGAGGGGTAGCAATGCAGTTTTATTTGGACAACTTCCACAATGATGTAAGATACAGAATTCCAGAATATTGCCAAAGTAACGGCAAAGGAACGCTGGCACATGTCCAAGTCAAAACAATGGAGCAGATGCTACTCCCATGGCACTCTGCTTTTGTTCTTCTAAGTAGTGGAGATGAGTGTTGCCTCTTTGACTTGCTCTAAACCATTTTCTCCAATATTGAAACAATATTTTAAAAATTATAATATGCCTTCATATTTGAAAGAAATTCATGTACAAATGCAGAAAATATAAACCAATCTGTTAAGTGTGCAGAAAGTAACATAACTTATTGCAAGAAAGGGGGGTCAGCACAGTGGCACAATGGTTAGCACTGCTGCCTCACGGCACTGAGGTCCAGGTTCGATCCCGGCTCTGGGTCATTGTTTGTGTGGAGTTTGCACATTCTCCCCATGTCTGCGTGGGTTTCGCCCCCACAATCTAAAGATGTGCAGGCTAGGTGGATTGGCCACACTAAATTGCCCCTTGCACATATATATCTCCTTTCATGTCCTCTGAATGCCCAAGTGCCACACAGCCACTTAATTACTATTGAAATACAGTCTGCTGTTTTGTAGGCAAGCACACTACCAATATATACACAGTCAGATCACACAAGCACCACTGAGATGGCTGACCAGCTAATTTGTCTTGTGATGTTAGTTGAAGGATGAAGGATATCCAAGACATTTGGTAGCATCCCAACAGTTCAGCTAAGATTGGAAAGTGGATTGTTTGGCATTTAATTCAAAAGACATTGCATCCTCAACAATAATTTACAGGTGTCTAGATTTTGTGCTCAAATTTTGCAGTGGACGTGAACCCAGTCTTCTGATGTAGAGGCATGGATGGCACGACTGCATCAGATAGAGTCCAAGGCTGATTAGAATTATAGAATCTAAATCAGTAGAGGCGATTTGAGACTCTAGTGGGTCGCAACAATATACTTTCATTTCTGTGATGGATTCCAGCTGTCAGAGGGAGAAGATATTAATCCTATTTACTGTAGGGGTCTGAAGTGAATGAGTTTAGAGGTTTCAATCTAGTTCTCAGTGGGTGTCAGTTTACTATGCAAAGCTACTCATAATTCAGACCTGTCTCATTTCAAGAAATACAAGGATGGCTGTTGTGATAAAAGAACAATTTGTACTGCTAAAATAAGATAACGGCAAGGTACATATTTTGGAATAAATCAAAAGCTTTATTCTGAATCTGCCTGAGGTGCAATCTAATCTCTGCTCAATATCAGAACCAGCACAGTTGCATGTCATATACATGACTTCAGATATATTTCAAAAATAATTATAATTAAATAATATTTAATACAGCTCTCAGAAAATATTGTGACCTATTAGAATAAAGTAAAGCACAAGAACAGGCCCTTCGGCCCACCTAGCCTGCGCCAACCATGCTGCCCATCTAAACTAAAATCTTCTACACTTCCGGGGTCCGTATCCCTCTATTCCCATCCTATTCATGTAAATGTCAAGATGCCCTTAAATGTCACTATCGTCCCTGCTTCCACCACTTCCTCCGGCAGCGAGTTCCAGGCACCCTCTATGTAAAAAACGTGCCTCGCACATTCCTCTAAACCTTGCCCCGCGCACCTTAAACCTATGCCCCCTAGTAATTGATCCCTCTACCCTAGGAAAAAGCCTCTGACTATCCACTCTGTCTATGCCCCTCATACTTTTGTAGACCTCTATCAGGTCGCCCCTCAACCTTCTTCGTTCCAGTGAGAACAAACCAAGTTTATTCAGCCTCTCCTCATAGCTAATGCCCTCCATACCAGGCAACATTCTGGTAAATCTCTTGGGCAGCCTCTCTAAAGCCTCCACATAGAACATACAGTGCAGAAGGAGGCCATTCGGCCCATCGAGTCTGCACTGACCAAAATAAGCCCTCACTTCCACCCTATCCCCGTAACCCAATAACCCATCCTAACCTTTTTGATCACTAAGGGCAATTTATCATGGCCAATCCACCTAACCTGCACGTCTTTGGACTGTGGGAGGAAACCAGAGCACGTAGAGGAAACCCACACAGACACAGGGAGAACGTGCAGACTCCACACAGACAGTGACCCAGCGGGGAATCGAACCTGGGACCCTGGCGCTGTGAAGCCACAGTGCTATCTACTTGTGCTACCGTGCTGCCCATCCTTCTGGTAGTGTGGCGACCAGAATTGAACACTATACTCCAAGTGTGGCCTAACTAAGGTTCTATACAGCTGCAACATGACTTGCCAATTGTTATACTCAATGCCCCGGCCAATGAAGGCAAGCATGCCGTATGCATTCTTGACTACCTTCTCCACCTGTGTTGCACCTTTCAGTGACCTGTGGACCTGTACACCAAGATCTCTCTGACTGTCAATACTCTTGAGGGTTCTGCCATTCACTGTATATTTCCTACCTGTATTAGACCTTCCAAAATGCATCACCTCACATTTGTCCGAATTAAACTCCATCTGCCATCTCGCCGCCCAAGTATCCAAACGATCTAAATCCTGCTGTATACTCTGACAGTCCTCATCGCTACCCGCAATTGCACCAACCTTTGTGTCGTCCGCAAACTTACTAATCAGACCAGTTACATTTTCCTCCAAATCATTTATATATACTACAAACAGCAAAGGTCCCATCACTGATCCCTGCGGAACACTAGTCACAGCCCTCCAATCAGAAAAGCCCCCTTCCATTGCTACTCTCTGCCTTCTATGACCTTGCCAGTTCTGTATCCATCTTGCCAGCTCACCTCTGATCCAGTGTGACTTCACCTTTTGTACCAGTCTGCAATGAGGGAACTTGTCAAAGGCCTTACTGAAGTCCATATAGACAACATCCACTGCCCTACCTGCATCAATCATCTTTGTGACCGCTTTGAAAAACTCTATTAAGTTAGTGAGACATGACCTCCCTTCACAAAATCGTGTGCTTCTCGCTATTACGACCCCTTGCTTCCAAATGGGAGTAGATCCTGTCTCGAAGAATCCTCTCCAGTAATTTCCCTACCACTGACGTAAGGCTCACCGGCCTGCAGTTCCCTGGATTATCCTTGCTACCCTTCTTAAACAAAGGAACAACATTGACTATTCTCCAGTCCTCCGGGACATCACCTGAAGACAGTGAGGATACAAAGATTTCTGTCAAGGCCTCAGCAATTTCCTCTCTAGCCTCCTTCAGTTTTCTGGGGTAGATCCCATCAGGCCCTGGGGACTTATCCACCTGAATATTTTTCAAGACGCCCAACACTTCGTCTTTTTGGATCTCAATGTGACCCAGGCTATCTACACACCCTTCGCCAGGCTTAACATCCACCAATTCCTTTTCGTTGCTGAATACTGATGCAAAGTATTCATTTAGTACCTCGCCCATTTCCTCTGGCTCCACACATAGATTCCCTCGCCTGTCCTTCAGTGGGCCAACCCTTTCCCTGGCTACCCTCTTGCTTTTTATGTACGTGTAAAAAGCCTTGGGATTTTCCTTAACCCTATTTGCCAATGATTTTTCGTGACCCCTCTTAGCTCTCCTGACTCCTTGCTTAAGTTCCTTCCTACTTTCCTTATATTCCACACAGGCATCATCTGTTCCCAGCCTTCTAGCCCTGACAAATGCCTCCTTCTTCTTTTTGACGAGGCCTACAATATCCAAGGATCGCAAAATTTGCCATATTTATCCTTCTTCCTCACAGGAACATGCCGGTCCTGAATTCCTTTCAACTGACATTTGAAAGCCTCCCACATGTCAGATGTTGATTTACCCTCAAACATCTGCCCCAATCTATGTTCTTCAGTTCCCACCTGATATTGTTATAATTAGCCTTCCCCCAATTTAGCATATTCACTCGAGGACCACTCTTATCCTTGTCCACCAGCACTTTAAAACTTACTGAATTGTGGTCACTGTTCCCAAAATGCTCCCCTACTGAAACATCCACCACCTGGCCGGGCTCATCCCCCAATACCAGGTCCAGTACAGCCCCTTCCCTAGTTGGACTATCTACATATTGTTTTAAGAAGCTATCCTGGATGCTCCTTACAGACTCTGCCCTGTCCAAGCCCCTAGCACTAAGTGAGTCCCAGTCAATATTGGGGAAGTTAATGTCCCCCATCACAACAACCCTGTTGCTTTTACTCCTTTCCAAAATCTGTCGACCTATCTGCTCCTCTATCTCCCGCTGGCTGTTGGGTGGCCTATAGTAAACCCTCAACATTGTGACTGCACCCTTCTTATTCCTGATCTCTACCCTTATAGCCTCACTGTCCTCTGAGGTGTCCTCCCGCAGTACAGCTGTGATATTCTCCCTAACCAGTAGCGCAACTCCTCCACCCCTTTTACCTCCCTCTCTATCCCGCCTGAAACATCTAAATCCTGGAATGTTTAGCTGTCAATCCTGTCCTTCCCTCAACCAGGTCTCTGTAATGGCAACAACATCATGGTTCCAAGTATTAATCCAAGCTCTAAGTTCATATGCCTTACCTGTTATACTTCTTGCATTAAACCATACGTACTTCAGGCCACCAGTCCCGCTGTTTTCAGCAACATCTCCCTGTCGGCTCTTCCTCAGAGCCATAGTGGCCCTATTTCCTAGTTCTCCCTCAATTTTTTCACCTTCTGACATATTACTCCGGTGCCCACCCCACCTGCCATACCAGTTTAAACCCTCCCATGTGACACTAGCAAACCTCGCCGCCAGGATATTTATGCCTCTTCAGTTTAGATGCAACCCGCCCTTCTTATGCAGGTCACACCTGCCCGGAAGAGCTCCCAGTGGTCCAGATAACTGAAACCCACCCTCCTACACCGGCTGTTTCGCCACGTGTTTAGCTGCTATATCTTCCTATTTCTCGTCTCACTGGCACGTGGCTCAGGGTGTAATCCCGAGTTTACAACCCTAGAGGTCCTGTCTTTTAACTTTCTGCCTAGCTCCCTGAACTTCTGCTGCAGGACCTCATGCCCCTTCCTGCCTATGTCGTTAGTACCAATATGTACAACGACCTCTGCCTGTTTGCCCTCTCTCTTCAGGATGCCCGCTACCCATTCGGAGACGTCCTGGATCCTGGCACCAGTGAGGCAACATACCATCCTGGAGTATCTTTCACATCCACAGAAGCGCTTATCTGTGCCCCTGACTATAGAATCCCCTATGACTATTGCTCTTCTGTGCTTTGACCCTCCCTTCTGAACATCAGAGCCAGCCGTGGTGCCACTGCTCTGGCTGCTGCTGTTTTCCCCTGATAGGCTATTCCCCCTGACAGTATCCAAAGGGGTATACCTGTTCGAGAGGGGGACAACCAGAGGGGATTCCTGCACTGACTGCCTGCTCCTGCTGGTGGTCATCCATTTCTCTGCCTGCACCTTGGGTGTGGCTACATTTATATAACATCTATCTATGACGCTTTCCGCCACCTGTATGCTCCTAAGTGCATCCAACTGCTGCTCCAACCAAACCATGCGGTTTGTGAGGAGCTTGAGTTCTTCGAGACAGGATCTACTCCCATTTGGAAGCAAATGGACGTATTAGTGAGAGGCAGCATGGTTTTGTGAAGGGAAGGTCGTGACTCAGTAACTTGATAGAGTTTTTCGAGGAGGTCACTAAGATGATTGATGCAGGTAGGGCAGTGGATGTTGTCTATATGGACTTCAGTAAGGCCTTTGACAAGGTCCCTCATGGTAGACTAGTACAAAAGGTGAAGTCACACGGGATCAGGGGTGAGCTGGCAAGGTGGATACAGAACTGGCTAGGTCATAGAAGGCAGAGAGTAGCAATGGAAGGATGCCTTTATAATTGGAGGGCTGTGACCAGTGGTGTTCCACAGGGATCAGTGCTGGGACCTTTGCTCTTTGTAGTATATATATATAAATGATTTGGAGGAAAATGTAACTGGTCTGATTAGTAAGTTTGCAGATGATACAAAGATTGGTGGAATTGCGGATAGCGATGAGGACTGTCAGAGGATACAGCAGGATTTAGATTGTTTGGAGACTTGGGCGGAGAGATGGCAGATGGAGTTTAATCCGGACAAATGTGAGGTAATGCATTTTGGAAGGTCTAATGCAGGTAGGGAATATACAGTGAATGGTAGAACCCTCAAGAGTATTGGAAGTCAAAGAGATCTAGGAGTACAGGTCCACAGGTCATTGAAAGGGGCAACACAGGTGGAGAAGGTAGTCAAGAAGGCATACGGCATGCTTGCCTTCATTGGCCGGGGCATTGAGTATAAGAATTGGCAAGTCATGTTGCAGCTGTATAGAATCTTAGTTAGGCCACACTTGGACTATAGTGTTCAATTCTGGTCGCCACACTACCAGAAGGATGTGGAGGCTTTAGAGAGGGTGCAGAAGAGATTGACCAGAATGTTGCCTGGTATGGAGGGCATTAGCTATGAGGAGCGGTTGAATAAACTCGGTTTGTTCTCACTAGAACGAAGGAGGTTGAGGGGCGATCTGATAGAGGTCTACAAAATTATGAGGGGCATAGACAGAGTGGATAGTCAGAGGCTTTTCCCCAGGGTAGAGGGGTCAATTACTAGGGGGCATAGGTTTAAGGTGAGAGGGGCAAGGTTTAGAGTAGATGTACGAGGCAAGTTTTTTACGCAGAGGGTAGTGGGTGCCTGGAACTCGCTACCGGAGGAGGTGGTGGAAGCAGGGACGATAATGACATTTAAGGGGCATCTTGACAAATACATGAATAGGATGGGAATAAAGGGATATGGACCCAGGAAGTGTAGAAGATTGTAATTTAGTCGGGCAGCATGGTCGGCACGGGCTTGGAGGGCCGAAGGGCCTGTTCCTGTGCTGTACATTTCTTTGTTCTTTGTTCCAGTTGGGTCCAGATGAAGCCATCTGGGACGCTGGAAGCCTCCCGGACCTGCCACATCTCACAGTCAGAGCACTGCACCCCTCTAATTGACATTGCATTAATTAATTAGTAAATTAAATTTAAAAAAATGTTTTTTAAAGTTACTGTTAACTATATGTTTCCTAGCTCTAGATTTCTACTATAAATGTAAAAGCTACATACAGTACTCTCTGATTTCTGGCTTAGATACTCCTCTAAATTATGATTAAGTAATTAATTAATTATGTTTAATTAGTTTAACCTGGTTTAATTTTTACATTTAGTGCAGGTTCCCCATCAGCCAATCAGGTCACAGCATTCCTGTGACGGCACTTTTCGGTCTCCTCTCCCCCCCACCCCCCTCGGATCACTCAGAATAGCAGAATATCTATCACTTACCTGTTCCAAAGCTGCTCCCCGGCTCTCTCGCTCCCGGAAATGAAGGCCGCTAGAACCTGGGGGTAAGATTTCATATCACCTACCTTCCCAGGCTGCTCCCTGGTTTTCTCTCTGCTTCCCTGAATGCACTCTGGATCTCTCCCTGCTGGTTACCAGTTACAAAGCCAAATGAAGGAAACAGAACAAAAAGGGAAACAGCACCTCCTCCCACTCCGCGCCGAATTACCACACTGCCCAAATTACCAAATTCCAATTCCCAATCTAGCTGTGTCTCACTCACTCAGGCTGTGTCTCCTTCACCTGCGCAAAGCTTACTGAGTGCGCTTTCTGTCTGTCTTTTATACAGAACCCAGCTAATCAAGATGAGTCACACTATTTAAGCTTTAAACTGAAGAATACAACGTACCCCCCCTTGTGCCACTAAACAGGCTTCAGGTGACTGACAGATAACTGCCTCTCAGCAATTCGGGTGGGTGCAGCTTCAGCCAATCAGCCTGATCCTTTAACTGAAAAACAGTTTTGAAGATTTGAATTCGCCACTTACCACTTTAATTACCACACTGCCCAAATTAAGACTCGAGCACCCTTGTAGGAGCACTAAATGCAAAATTGTATATCCAAATTTTGAAATTTGAAAAAACAAATGTGACAATGATGTTTATGGGCGAGATCTACCGGCTGGGTTGTACCCAAACGGTGCGACGCAGCCGGTAGATGCGAGGAGAGGCCTCCTGTGGCCTTCCTGACAGTCAGTACGCCTCACGAGAACAACCCAGGTCTCGTGAGGCGTCATGATCAGGATCCCACCCACAATGGGCAGGACCAAGCCCTGCATGCCTAAGTAGGTGTAAAACCCACTTAGGCATGCTGGGAGCTATCCGGCTCCCAGCATCTCCTGGCCTCCAAGGAGTCACCAGCCTGGCTCTGTTCAGTACTGGTCTACACAAACTTTGGACCAGGCAGAACAGCACACAGGTGGGGTCTCCCGGGTCATCGGAAGCCCCGGGGGTGTTTAGGAACAGGCAGGGTGGCTCACTGGCCCTCGTCCTTGAACGCGGGCATCTTGGCGTTGCCACTCTGGCACGGTCAAGGTGCCTGGATGGCACTACAAAGGCAGCAGGAACACTGCCAGGATGCCAGGGTGACACTGACAATGTGCCCAGGTGTCAGGATGTCAGGGCCTGAGAGGGGGCCATGCTCATGAAAGGAGGGCAGAGGGGCTGTGTGAAGGGTGGGAGTCCGGGAAGGGGGGGGCCTGAAAAGGGGCGTCATCATCGATCCCATAGCTGGGTGTCCGCATAGCCACTTAGAAATTGGGGAACCCTTTCAAAATGGTGACCCAATATCTGAGGAGCTGGTCCGGCCAGCGAATTCAGCTACCCAATGATGAAAACAATTCTAAGGGCTTGACCAAGGAGTAACTCTCCACGGCCCAAAAAAGTGACTGTGTGGTTAGACACTGGTGGGAACTCACCGACAGAGCCGGGTGAAATTCCCAGGAAAATCCTCCACAAATGACACTTTAGAAACGTTTCTGTTAGATTGCACCCTCTATGTTTTCATAAGCATCTTCAGTGGTCCAGAAAGACTGTTTTGATCATATGAAGACCTGAAAAAGCATGTGATGCATTACCACCATCTGGACACTTTATATAAGATTGACTTGCTATTTAATGACTTAAAATATTTTTCAATTATTTTGAAATTAGTTATTACCTTAGTTAAGTTAAGAAATGAAGTAAGAGCATTGTGGTTGCATGCCCCTTTAAGGGAGCAAGTTCTCCAAAAGTTAGGTGACCCATAGGGCCAATCCGGCCAAAGCTCGAGAAGCCTGGGGCTGAGCGTGTTTTACTGTAGGTTAGGAGTCGTTGAGAATAGTAGCCTTTGTCGCACTCTCTGTTTATAGATATTTGCCCTAATAAACAGTTTATTAGATACTTGGTGGTTGCCAGTCTTTCAAGATACTACAGTCATACAAAAGCATAGGAGTATTTTACAATATAATTATTCAATCGCAGGTTAGAGGCTGGGTATTATCTAGTGAGTGACTCCTCACCTAAATACCCAAGCTTGTCCACCATCTGTAAGGCACAAGTCAAGAGTGAGATGGTGCACATGCCATTTGACTGGATGAATGCATCTCCATAACTCAGCATTAAACAGGACAAAGCAGCCAATTAATTGGCACTCAATCCACCACCTTGTATACAGACTCCCTCCAAAACCCGGCCTTGGCTGGCATTCTCAACTTAAAGCCGGTCGCGACTGTTGGGTGCTTCGCCCATGAATGTGAATGCCGCGACCGGCTTTAAGTGCACAGTGTAATGCAGGCTTTTTCAAATTGTGGGTTGCAACCTACGGGTGGGTTGTGGAGCGATTGGTCGCGGCATTCCCAATCACGGGAGAAGCACCCAACGGCCACGACCGGCTTTAAGTTGAGATTGCCGTCCACAGCCGGGATTTACAATGGAACAATGCAATCGTTCCACCTGAAGTGGTGGCAGAGAGCAGGTCACGTGCCTCGCATGTACACTGGCATCGCACACCCTGTATATCTGTGCTTTTTGCACAAAATCATAGAGGAGTGATTCCTCCATTTTCTAGCTGTGAGCAAAAAAGACAACAGGACTATGCAGAACTGAAGATGGCTCGTTTTGTTATAAGGAAGAGTGAGGGCCAGAGACACAAATAGGCCAGTGAGGCACGTTCAATTTGGCTGGAGACAAGGTTGAATTCAAACTGAGGCTTTATTAGTATCAGATGTGTGGCCTCCTACAGCAGCTGGCGAAATGGCTGCGAGCTGAAGACCACGCATATTTATAACCCGGCTCCTGGGCGGAGCTAGCATGCAGGGGCCCAGGTGAACCTGTAGTGCAGGTTTTACCATACAGCCCTTAACATAGGAACACAGTGGTTTACCACATTCACCCCTTGTTAAAATTGAGTCCGGCGGGGGCGGTGGATAACTATATACAATTCGCAATCTTTAATATTTACAGAAAGTAAAAACAATGTCTCTGGTCATCCGGCGGGGCGGTCAGAGGTTCAGCCGGTCCGGCGCCTTGATCGTCCTCTTGAGATCGATTAAGTGGAGCCGGCAATGTTGGTGCTGTCCTGGTCGAAGTTGACTCCGGGAGCATGCCAAAATCCTCTTCATCAACAGGGGTGGGCAGGGGTAGGATGGACAGTCCTAGGGGGGTGATGGGGGCGGTGGGGGAGGGGAGGGTGGCGACGGGGGTGGTGTGGGGGTGCAACCTGCTGGTGCCAGGTCCCTGAGGGAGACGGTGTCCTGGCGGCCATCGGGGAACGTCATGTAGGCGTACTGTGGGTTTGCATGGAGCAGGTGCACATGTTTACGGAGAAGCACGGTTCCCGGAGCTGTGAGCCAAGTTGGGAGTGATACCCCGGGTGTGGACTTACTGGGGAAGGCAAAAAGACATTCATGTGGTGTACTGTTAGCAGCAGTGCAGAGTAATGAGCGAATGGAATGTAGTGCATCAGGGAGGACCTCTTGCCAGCAGGAGGCTGGGAGATTTCTGGACCGTAGGGCCAGCTGGACGGCCCTCCATACCGTCCCATTCTCCCTTTATACCTGTCCGTTTCCCCGGGGGTTGTAGCTCGTCGTTCTGCTGGAGGCCATACCCCTGCTGAGCAGGAACGGAGGATCCCCTGTCACTGTGGATGTAGGCGGGGAAGCCGAACAGAGTGAAGATAGAATTAAGGGCTTTAATGACGGTGGCAGACGTCATGTCGGGACATGGGATGGAGAAGGAATAACGGGAGTATTCATCGATCACACTGAGGAAATACGTGTGTCGGTCGGAGGAGGGGAGGGGGCCTTTGAAATCCACGTGGAGGCGTTCAAAGGGGCGGGAGGCCTTCACCAGTTGCGCGCGCTCCGGCCGGTAGAAGTGCGGTTTGCACTTCGCACAGACCTGGCAGTCCTTGGTGATCGTCCTTACTTCCTCGATGGAGTAGGGCAAATTTTGTGCCTTAATGAAGTTGTACAACCGAGTGACCCCTGGGTGACAAAGGCTGTTGTGCAGGGCCTGGAGTCGGTCTACCTGTGCGCTGGGACATGTACCTCGGGATAGGGCGTCTGGGGGCTCGTTGAGTTTGCCAGGGCGACACTTAATCTCGTAGTTATAGGTGGAGAGCTCGATTCTCCACAGCAAGATTTTGTCACTTTTGACCTTGCCCCGCTGTGTGTTGTTGAACGTGAAGGCAACCGACCGTTGGTCAGTGAGGAGAGTGAATCTCCTGCCGGCCAGGTAATGCCTCCAATGTCGCACAGCCTCAACGATAGCCTGGACCTCCTTTTCGAAGGAGGAGTGCTGAATTTCGGAGGCATGGAGGCTGCGGGAAAAGAATGCTATGGGCCTGCCTACCTGGTTGTGGGTGGCGGCAAGGGCGACTTCCGATGTGTCGCTTTCTACTTGGAAAGGAAGTGATTCATCTACGGCGTGCATTCCAGCTTTGGCAATATCAGCTCTGATCCGAGCGAAGGCCTGGTGGGCCTCGGCCGTCAGGGGGAAATGAGTGGACTGTAGGAGTGGGCGGGCCTTGTCCCCATAGTTTGGGACCCACTGAGCGTAATACGAGAAGAACCCCAGGCAGCGTTTGAGGGCCTTGGGGCAGTTCGGGAGGGGAAGCTCCATGAGGGGGCGCATGCGGTCGGGACCGGGCCCCAGAACTCCGTTCTGGACCACGTGGCCGAGGATGGCTAAGCGGTTTGTACGGAACACACACTTCTCCTTGTTATACGTGAGGTTGAGGAGAGTGGCGGTGCGGAGAAATTTAGCGAGGTTGGCGTCGTGGTTCTGCTGATCATGGCCGCAGATGGTCACATTGTCTTGGTACGGAAACGTGGCCCGCAAGCCGTACCGGTCGACTATTCGGTCCATCTCCTAATGGAAGACCGAAAAGCCATTGGTGACGCCGAAGGGGACACTAAGTTAGTGATATAGCCGGCCGTCTGCCTCGAAGGCGGTGATTTACGGATGGGGAATTGATGGTAAGCGGATTTCAGGTCCACCGTTGAGAAGACCCGGTACTGTACAATCTGGTTAACCATGTCAGATATGCGTGGGAGGGGGTATGCGTCGAGCTGCATGTACCTGTTGATGGTCTGGCTGTAGTCCACGACCATTTGTTTTTTCTCCCCAGACTTGACCACTATCACTTGAGCTCTCCAGGGGCTGTTGCTGGCCTCGATGACTCCCTCCCGAAGCAACCGCTGGACCTTGGACCTGATGAAGGCCTTATCCTGGGTGCTGTAACGTCTGCTCCTGGTGGCGATGGGTTTGCAATCTGGAGTTAGATTGGCAAAGAGGGAAGGAGGGTCGACCTTTAGGGTCACGAGGCCGCACACAGTGAGGGGTGGTAAGGGTCCGCCGACTTTAAGGGTCAGGCTCTGGAGGTTGCACTGAAAATCCAGGCCGAGGATAAGTGCAGCTCAGAGGTTAGGGAGGACGTAACAGCGAAAACCGTGGAACTCTACGCCTTGGACTGTGAGCGTGACCGTGCAGTACCCCTGGATCTCTACGCGATGGGATCCGGAGGCCAGGGAGATACTTTGATTGGTAGGGTGTACCTTAAGGGAGCAGCGCCTTACCGTATTTGGATGTACAAAGCTCTCGGTGCTCCCAGAGTCCAGTAGGCAGGAGGTCACATGGCCGTTGACTTTCACGCTGGTGGATGCGTTGGTCAGAGTATGTGGTCGGGTCTGGTCGATTGCCATGGATGTGAGTCGTGGTTGATCGTTGGGTAGTGAGGCGGCCGCTGAGTTGGGGTCCTGAAACGCCATTGGTCTCCATGTGCTGTGAGGTGGACAACATGGCGGCGCCCGGAGGTCCTGGGGATCACAAAATGGCGGCGCCCATGGAACGCACGTTGCGGGGGTGGAGCAAGATGGCGGCGCCCATGAAACGCACGTGTTGTGCGAGGGAGAAGATGGCGGCGCCCATTGCTCGCACATGGCAAGGGGGGAGGGGAGGATAGCGGCGGTGTGACCGGGGCGGGGGGGGGGGGGGGGGGGGAGGACCGCTGCCGCTGAGCGGGCCTGGCACACCGCTGCGTAGTGGCCCTTCTTCCCGCAGTCCTTACAAAGGGCAGCGCGGGCCGTGCAGCAATGGCGGGGGTGTCTTTGTTTGGCCGCCAAAATAGCATCGGGCCCCCCGGAGATCACTGGCTGGCGTGTAGCGCAGGCGTATTGGGTGGGTAGCGCCCCCACTGGGGCGGCTGCCTGTGGGGCCCATGAAGCGTAGAGGAGTGGGCCGCGCGGTTGGGGGCGTAGGACTGTACATTGCGCAGGGCGACCGTCATGGAAAACGCTAGTGGTTTAGTCTCTGCAAGGTCGCGCGTCGCCCCTTCTAGGAGCAGCTGCCTGATAACATCGGACCCAATCCCAGTTACAACAGCGTCCCTCATAAGGAGACCTGAGTGCTCCTTAGCTGTAACGTCCTGGCAGTCACAGTCCCGAACTAGTGGGATCAGGGCCCTCCAGAAGTCCTCGATTGACTCACCAGGTAGTTGAGTACACGTTGCGAGCGCGTGTCTGGCGAAGAGCGTGTTAGTCTTCTGCTCATAACTTTCTTTGAGTCGAGTCATAGCATCAGCGTAATTGGGCGCATCCTGGATCAGCGGGAAGACTTTAGAGCTGAGTCTGGAGTACAAAATTTGAATCTTCTGAGCCTCTGGAACAGGGTTTGGCGCCGCATTGATATACGCTTCAAAACAAGCTAGCCAGTGCTGGAAGTCCTTTCTGGCATCGCATGCTTGTGGATCCAGCTGCAGTCGATCTGGTTTAATCCGGAGTCCATCTTCTGAATCTGATACTAATAAATTGAGGCACGATCAATTTGGCTGGAGACAAGGTTGGATTCAAACTGAGGCTTTATCAGTATCAGATGTGTGGCCTCCCACAGCAGCTGACGAAATGGCTGCGAGCTGAAGGCCACGCCTATTTATAACCCGGCTCCTGGGCGGAGCTAGCATGCAGGGGCCCAGGTGAAACTGTAGTGCAGGTTCTACCTTACAACCCTTAATATAAGAACACAGTGGTTTACCACAGCCAGGATCTCACAACTGAATCTGCTGGAGAAAGCTACTCAGGGTGTCCATAGCAGGACAAAGCAGTGCTAGTACGAGCTCTATACAGAGCTATAGGGCCTCTGGTGAATAAACCAAGAAGAAATTGAAAATGGGAACAAAGCAGAATAAAGATGATTTCTTGACTTTGTTAATTGTGCAAATCAGGATGCAAAACCCATGTATGATATATGCAGGGAAGCACTGGCAAATGAAAGTTTAAAACCCTCAAAACGTCAAAAGTATTTGAAACCTGGTGAGTTTGAGGACAAACCTCTTGATTTTTTTCAATGGATGCAGCGAGAACTTAAATTAAGTCCTAAGCAAAAATGTAACATTGCATGACAAAGCAAGTGAGTTCATGGGGACCAAAAGGCTCACTGGTCACATTAAAGGTAAGTGAAAATGGTGTGTCACAAAGTCAGCTGGTTGGTAAAAGTGGGTCTACCTTCATAAAGAGCGCAATGGAAGAACTTATTCAAACTTAGGAAGGAGGTTGAATATTTTAAACTTAAAAGGGTCTGTGCAGTTAATGGCCTAAAAATATATGGAGTGAAAAGGGATGAATAACCCAGTAGAGGACAGTAGTTTGTTTTGAACAGGGATCCATCAGGTTTCGGATCCATCAGTCATCCACATACAATCTCAATCAGCAGACAAAGGGGTATCTCGGGTTGCCCCAGAATAAGCAGTGATCTCATATGAAACCCTTCCTAAATTCCCCAAAAGAGAGAATGGTGATGAAGGTCACAGGAAAATTGAACGTTTGTGCAGCAATAGTTTGGTATTCAGTTGTCAAAATCACCTGACCATTCGCACCAGTGCTGTGTATCTCAGTATTCATTATGTTCCTCTGAACATGATCATGTGTCCAAGAGTCAGAGACACGATCCTGTGGAAACCTCTAGGAAAATGTGTGATCACGTGCTGCCTATTGTAGCATATCGAGAACACAAAAAACATGCTGCATTTTCATCACTTTCGCAGCAATTCTAATTGCAGCTACACCAACTGGGCATGTTCTATTGCTATTTTGACCCGAATTCCCAGATAATGCACCATTTATTCATAATGCTTCAGAAAATAAGTTGATTATGTTCACGGTGTTCCTAATTTTTCTCTCTACAAGCCTGAGGAGTTCTCATTTCCCAAGCATTAGAAAAGTTTAAGAGGATAGTGTCCTGTAATATTGAGTCTTTTCCCCCTTGCTGTTATCTTCAAATGCTTTCCTAATTAGGAGAGTTTGCATCCCCAATAAATGTAAGTCCAGATTTTCAACATGGCAGTGTTAAAATGTTCTTGTTCCTCCAGCCACTGTTCATCCACAAATATCAGGTTCTGCTGCACTTCCCGTGACCACCATGAAACTGGCACAGGGTACTGCATCAGGACTCCCTCAAATCAGAGGGTCTGAGGGGCAAGATGGAATGATTGCTAAAGGCAAGTTTTCCCTTACCTAGTCAGACACCTAGTTAAAGGATTCTTCATGCCTTTTAGTACTATTCTCCAGAATAACAGAAATATCCATCCTTTAAACCTACAGCAAGCACCTGCCTCACAATCATATCAGTACTGATCAAAATTAATAACATCAGAAAGCTGATTTCCTACTGACAGGTATTTTGACCAAAAGTACAGTGAAAAGATAAATCACCTAAGTGTTCTGGCTTCAATTAGTGCAAGGAGAAAGAATATATTTGCGCAACATATAAGAAACAATTTTAATCCATGTTGCTTTTGCTGTACTATAAGCCTGCTAAATGTTGAAATGACAATTACATTTCACCAACTACTTGGGAGATAATCCTAACCACGTTACATGCTCAGTGGCCCTGCCATTTAAGGGGAAAACCTAAAATCCTTCACAAACACAACTCTCAAATTAGTTTCAATGAAAGTGAATGTTTAACACCGTGAACGATTTCAATCGTCCTCTGGGGATTGGGGGGGGGGGGGGGGTCCCTAAAACAGTGAGCAAAGGTAGCACAAAAGGTGGCAGACAGTCCTCCCACCCAGAGGTCAGTTGAGACACTTAAGTGACCAATTAAGGGCCTCATGCCACAACCAATGGCCATTTTACCAGTGGCCGCAATTTGACTACACACTAGCCTATGGAGTGACATGCCCAATAGCAATGGTCAATTCTGCAACAGCCGAGCAATCTGCCCTGACCAAACGATCCTGTGATAGACCCAGGTTGTGAGGGCATCATCCAGGTGCAGTCGTGGAAGCACTCCCAGTGGGACTGCTAGGCTGCAGAATCTCTGATATGCTAGAAGCTCCTGGGGATGGGAAACCATTCTGAACTGTGATGGCAGGCCCGTCAATAGCCAATGAATTGTTCTCGGTCCCACAGGCCACTGAAGCAGGGCGGATCAGTCAGCAGGACTCATGGCACAATGATCGAATCAACCTGCCAGTCCTCTCTCGACAGACACTGACAGATTTGCTGAACATCTCCAGCATCTGGTTTTAATGCCTTAAATGGACAGTTTTCTCTAATCCGCTCCTGTAAGTTAAAGGTCAATTAAACGGTTTATTTTATAGGGAAGCGTTTATCATTTCCGATAGTCCTTCACATGTCATTCATTGGCATGTCCTTAGTCTTGTGCCCAACACATCTATGTGGAATCTCTCACAGCTCCCACCTATCGCTGATCTTCTACTTTGCTCCACCTCCTATGCAGCATAAAATCCATCACATTACTCCCTCTCTTTAGCTCCGAAAAGTCAAGACAGACTCAAAATGTCAACTCTGTTTCTCTCTTCACAGATGCTGCCAGACCTACTTGAGGTTTTCCAGCGTTTTTCTGTATTTATTTCAGATTTCCAGCATCCACAGTATTTTGCTTTTATTCTTCCAGAGCTAATAACAGTGTGAGAGGAGAGACAGCCGGGACATTGAAAACAGCACGAGAGGAGAGACAGCTGGGAGAGTGAAAACAGCGCGAGAGGAGAGACAGCCAGGAGAGTGAAAACAGCGTAAGAGGAGAGACAGCCAGGAGAGTGAAAACAGCGCGAGAGGAGAGACGGCCAGGAGAGTGAAAACAGCGCAAGAGGAGAGACAGCCGAGAGAGTGAAAACAGCGCGAGAGGAGAGATAGCCAGGAGAGTGAAAACAGCGCGAGAGCAGAGACAGTCAGGAGAGTGAAAACAGCGCGAGAGGAGAGACAGCCAGGACATTGAAAACAGCGCGACAGGAGAGACAGCCGGGAGAGTGAAAACAGCGCGAGAGGAGAGACAGCCAGCAGAGTGAAAACAGCGCGAGAGGAGAGACAGCCGGGAGAGTGAAAACAGCGCAAGAGGAGAGACAGCCGAGAGAGTGAAAACAGCGCAAGAGGAGAGACAGCCAGGGGAATGAAAACAGCGCGAGAGGAGAGACAGTCGGGACATTGAAAACAGCGCGAGGGGAGAGACAGCCGGGAGAGTGAAAACAGCGCAAGAGGAGAGACAGCCGAGAGAGTGAAAACAGCGCGAGAGGAGAGACAGCCGGGAGAGTGAAAACAGCGCCAAGAGGAGAGACAGCCAGGGGAATGAAAACAGCGCGAGAGGAGAGACAGCCAGGACATTGAAAACAGCGCGAGGGGAGAGACAGCCGGGAGAGTGAAAACAGCGCAAGTGGAGAGACAGCCGAGAGAGTGAAAACAGCGCGAGAGGAGAGACAGCCGGGAGAGTGAAAACAGCGCAAGAGGAGAGACAGCCAGGGGAATGAAAACAGCGCGAGAGGAGAGACAGCCGGTACATCGAAAACAGCGCGAGAGGAGAGACAGCCGGGAGAGTGAAAACAGCGCAAGAGGAGAGACAGCCGGGAGAGTGAAAACAGCGCGAGAGGAGAGACAGCCGGGAGAGTGAAACAGCGCGAGAGGAGAGACAGCCGGGACATTGAAAACAGCGCGAAAGGAGGGACAGCCGGGTGAGTGCAAACAGCGCGAGAGGAGAGACAGCCGAGAGAGTGAAAACAGCGCGAGAGGCGAGACAGCCGGGAGAGTGAAAACAGCACGAGAGGAGAGACAGCCGAGAGAGTGAAAACAGCGCCAGAGGAGAGACAGCCGGGAGAGTGAAAACAGCGCGAGAGGAGAGACAGCCGGGAGAGTGAAAACAGCGCGAGAGGAGAGACAGCCGGGAGAGTGAAAACAGCGCGAGAGGAGAGACAGTCAGGACATTGAAAACAGCGCGAGGGGAGAGACAGCCGGGAGAGTGAAAACAGCGCAAGAGGAGAGACAGCCGAGAGAGTGAAAACAGCGCGAGAGGAGAGACAGCCGGGAGAGTGAAAACAGCGCCAGAGGAGAGACAGCCGGGAGAGTGAAAACAGCGCGAGAGGAGAGACAGCCGGGAGAGTGAAAACAGCGCGAGAGGAGAGACAGCCGGGAGAGTGAAAACAGCGCCAGAGGAGAGACAGCCGGGAGAGTGAAAACAGCGCGAGAGGAGAGACAGCCGAGAGAGTGAAAACAGCGCGAGAGGAGAGACAGCCGGGAGAGTGAAAACAGCGCCAGAGGAGAGACAGCCGGGAGAGTGAAAACAGCGCGAGAGGAGAGACAGCCGGGAGAGTGAAAACAGCGCGAGAGGAGAGACAGCCGGGAGAGTGAAAACAGCGCGAGAGGAGAGACAGTCAGGACATTGAAAACAGCGCGAGGGGAGAGACAGCCGGGAGAGTGAAAACAGCGCGAGAGGAGAGACAGCCGAGAGAGTGAAAACAGCGCGAGAGGAGAGACAGCCGGGAGAGTGAAAACAGCGCGAGAGGAGAGACGGCCAGGAGAGTGAAAACAGCGCGAGAGGAGAGACAGCCGGGAGAGTGAAAACAGCGCGAGAGGAGAGACAGCCGGGAGAGTGAAAACAGCGCCAGAGGAGAGACAGCCGGGAGAGTGAAAACAGCGCGAGAGGAGAGACAGCCGGTACATCGAAAACAGCGCGAGAGGAGAGACAGCCGGGAGAGCGAAAACAGCGCAAGAGGAGAGACAGCCGAGAGAGTGAAAACAGCGCGAGAGGAGAGACAGCCGGGAGAGTGCAAACAGCGCGAGAGGAGAGACAGCCGGGACATTGAAAACAGCGCGAAAGGAGGGACAGCCGGGTGAGTGCAAACAGCGCGAGAGGAGAGACAGCCGAGAGAGTGAAAACAGCGCGAGAGGAGAGACAGCCGGGAGAGTGAAAACAGCGCCAGAGGAGAGACAGCCGGGAGAGTGAAAACAGCGCCAGAGGAGAGACAGCCGGGAGAGTGAAAACAGCGCGAGAGGAGAGACAGTCGGGACATTGAAAACAGCGCGAGGGGAGAGACAGCCGGGAGAGTGAAAACAGCGCCAGAGGAGAGACAGCCGAGAGAGTGAAAACAGCGCGAGAGGAGAGACAGCCGGGAGAGTGAAACAGCGCCAGAGGAGAGACAGTCGGGACATTGAAAAGCGGGAGAGGAGCCAGTGATTTAGAAGCGGGAGAGGAGCCAGAGAGTGAAAAGCGCAGGAGAGGAGCCGGAGATTTAAAAGCGCGGGAGAGGAGATGGAGATTTAAAAGCGCAGGAGAGGAGCCGGAGATGTAAAAGCGCGGAGGAGCCGGCGATTTAAAAGCGGGAGAGGAGCCAGAGACTGAAAAGCGCGGGAGAGGAGCCGGAGATTTAAAAGCGCGGGAGAGGAGCCGGAGATTTAAAAGCGCAGGAGAGGAGCCGGAGATGTAAAAGCGCGGAGGAGCCGGAGATTTAAAAGCGGGAGAGGAGCCGGCGATTTAAAAGCGGGAGAGGAGCCGGCAATTTAAAAGCGGGAGAGGAGCTGGCGATTTAAAAGTGGGAGAGGAGCCGGCAATTTAAAAGCGGGAGAGGAGCTGGCGATTTAAAATCGAGAGAGGAGCCAGAGATTTAAAAGCGGGTGAGGAGCCGGCGATTTAAAAGCGGGAGAGGAGCCGGAGATTTAAAAGCGGGAAAGGAGCCGGAGATTTAAAAGAGTGGGAGAGGAGCCGGTGATTTAAAAGCGCGGGAGAGGAGCCGGAGATGTAAAAGCGCGGGAGAGGAGCCGGAGATTTCAAAGCACGGGAGAGGAGCCGGAGATTTAAAAGCGCGGGAGAGGAGCCAGGGGTAAGCCATGGGGTACAGGTCTCTGGCACAGAGTCTGTCCCTGTTGCTCAGAAGGGAAGGAGGAAGTGGGGAAGATCTCGGAAACTGACCAGGTGATGCAGGAGGAGGAGGAGGCCTCGGTGTTGGAGGTGAAAGGTAAGTGGGAGGAGGAGTTGGGAGAGGAGATCGAGGAAGGGCGTGGGCAGATGGGGGGAGGGTGAACTCTTCATCTTCGTGCGCGAGGCTCAGCCTCATACAGTTTAAGGTGCTGCACAGGGCACACATGACCGGGACAAGGATGAGCCGGTTTTTTTGGGGTGAGGACAGGTCTGTTAGGTGCTCAGGGAGCCCAGCAAACCACACCTATATGTTTTGGGCATGCCCAGCACTGGGCGAATTTTGGAAGGGCGTAGCGAGAACGGTGTCGAGGGTGGTAGGATCCAGGGTCAAACCGGGCTGGGGGCTCGCAATATTTGGGGTGGCAGAGGAGCAGTTTGTGAGGCACGACCTACCCTTCACAAAACCGTGTTGACTATCCCTAATCAAATTATTCCTTTCTAGAGTTCTAGAGTTACAAGTTAGCTAGGAAGGACCTAAAGAGAGAGCTAAGAAGAGCCAGGAGGGGATATGAGAAGTCTTTGGCAGGTAGGATCAAGGATAACCCTAAAGCTTTCTATAGATATGTCAGGAATAAAAGAATGACTAGGGTAAGAGTAGGGCGAGTCAAGGACAGTAGTGTGAAGTTGTGCTTGGAGTCCGAGGAGATAGGAGAGGTGCTAAATGAATATTTTTCGTCAGTATTCACACAGGAAAAAGACAATGTTGTCGAGGAGAATACAGAGATTCAGGCTACTAGACTAGAAGGGCTTGAGGTTCATAAGGAGGTGGTGTTAACAATTCTGGAAAGGGTGAAAATAGATAAGTCCCCTGGGCCCGATGGGATTTATCCTAGGATTCATTGGGAAGCTAGGGAGGAGATTGCTGAGCCTTTGGCTTTGATCTTTAAGTCATCTTTGTCAACAGGAATAGTGCCAGAAGACTGGAGGATATCAAATGTTGTCCCCTTGTTCAAGAAGGGGAGTAGAGACAACCCTGGTAACTATAGACCAGTGAGCCTTACTTCTGTTGTGGGCAAAATCTTGGAAAGGTTTATGAGAGAAAGGATGTATAATCATCTGGAAAGGAATAATTTGATTAGACATAGTCAACACGGTTTCGTGAAGGGTAGGTCGTGCCTCACAAACCTTATTGAGTTTTTTGAGAAGGTGACCAAACAGGTGGATGAGAGTAAAGCAGTTGATGTGGTGTATATGGATTTCAGTAAAGGGTTTGATAAGGTTCCCCACGGTCGGCTATTGCAGAAAATACGGAGGCTGGGGATTGAGGGTGATTTAGCGGTTTGGATCAGAGATTGGCTAGCTGTAAGAAGACAGAGGGTGGTGGGTGATGGGAAATGTGCAGCCTGTTGTTCAGTTACTAGTGGTGTACCACAAGGATCTGTTTTGGGGCCACTGCTATTTGTTATTTTTATTAATGACCTGGAGGAGGGCTTGGAAGGATGGGTGAGTAAATTTGCGGATGACACTAAAGTCGGTGGTGTTGTGGACAGTGCGGAAGGATGTTGCAGGTTACAGAGGGACATAGATAAGCTGCAGAGCTGGGCTGAGAAGTGACAAATGGAGTTCAATGCAGAAAAGTGTGAGGTGATTCATTTTGGAAGGAGTAACAGGAATACAGAGTACTGGGCTAATGGTAAGATTCTTGGCAGTGTGGATGAGCAGAGAGATCTCGGTGTCCATGTACATAGATCCCTGAAAGATGCCACTCAGGTTGAGAGGGTTGTTAAGAAGGCGTACAGTGTGTTAGCTTTTATTGGTAGAGGGATTGAGTTTCGGAGCCATGAGGTCATGTTGCAGCTATACAAATCTCTGGTGCGGCCGCATTTAGAATATTGCGTGCAATTCTGGTCGCCGCATTATAGGAAGGATGTGTAAGGTGCCACACCAGGTGCCACACAAAAGGTTGCTCCATAAGATAAAGATGCATGGCATTAAGGGGAAAGTAGTAGCATGATAGAGGATTGGTTAATTAATAGAAAGCAAAGAGTGGGGATTAATGGGTGTTTCTCTGGTTGGCAATCAGTTGCTAGTGGTGTCCCTCGGGGATCAGTATTGGGCCCACAACTGTTCACAATTTACATAGATGATTTGGAGTTGGGGACCAAGGGCAATGTGTCCAAGTTTGCAGACGACACTAAGATAAGTGGTAAAGCAAAAAGTGCAGAGGATACTGGAAGTCT
The DNA here is from genome assembly GCF_047496885.1 of Scyliorhinus torazame. NCBI lineage: Eukaryota > Metazoa > Chordata > Chondrichthyes > Carcharhiniformes > Scyliorhinidae > Scyliorhinus > Scyliorhinus torazame. The sequence goes on from NC_092710.1 coordinate 210,028,199, forward strand.
GCAGAGGGATTTGGATAGGCTAAGTGAATGGGCTAGGATCTGGCAGATGGAATACAATGTTGACAAATGTGAGGTTACCCATTTTGGTAGGAATAACAGCAAAAGGGATTATTATTTAAATGATAAAATGTTAAAACATGCTGCTGTGCAGAGAGACCTGGGTGTGCTAGTGCATGAGTCGCAAAAAGTTGGTTTACAGGAAGATTAAGGTGATTAAGAAGGCAAATGGAATTTTGTCCTTCATTGCTAGAGGGATGGAGTTTAAGACTAGGGAGGATATGCTGCAATTGTATAAGGTGGTTAGTGAGGCCACACCTGGAGTATTGTGTTCAGTTTTGGTCTCCTTACTTGAGAAAGGACGTACTGGCACTGGAGGGTGTGCAGAGGAGATTCACTAGGTTAATCCCAGAGCTGAAGGTGTTGGTATATGAGGAGAGGTTGAGTAGACTGGGACTGTACTCGTTGAAATTTAGAAGGATGAGGGGGGATCTTATAGAAACATATAAGATTATGAAGGAAATAGATAGGATAGATGCGGGCAGGTTGTTTCCACTGGCGGGTGAAAGCAGAACTAGGGGGCATAGCCTCAAAATAAGGGGAAGTAGATTTAGGACTGAGTTTAGGAGGAACCTCTTCACCCAAAGGGTTGTGAATCTATGGAATTCGTTGCCCAGTGAAGCAGTAGAGGCTCCTTCATTAAATGTTTTTAAGATAAAGACAGATAGTTTTTTTAAGCATAAAGGGATTAAGGGTTATGGTGTTCGGGCCGGAAACTGGAGCTGAGTCCACAAAAGATCAGCCATGATCTCATTGAATGGTGGAGCAGGCTCGAGGGGCCAAATGGCCTACTCCTGCTTCTAGTTCTTATGTTAGCATTGGAAAGAGTGCAGAGGAGATTTACCAGGATGTTGCCTGGTATGGAGGGAAGGCCGAGGGACTTGAGGCTGTTTTCGTTCGAGAGAAGGTTAAGCGGTGACTTAATAGAGGCATACAAGATGATCAGAGGATTAAATAGGGTGGACAGTGAGAGCCTTTTTCCTCGGATGGTGATGGCTAGCACGAGGGGACATAGCTTTAAATTGAGGGGAGATAGATATAGGACAGATGTCAGAGGTAGGTTCTTTACTCAGAGTGTAGTAGGGGCATGGAATGTCCTGCCTGCAACAGTAGTGGACTCGCCAACATTAAGAGCATTTAAATGGTCATTGGATAAACATATGGATGATAATGGAATAGTGTAGATGGGCTTTAGATTGGTTTCACAGGTCGGCGCAACATCGAGGGCCGAAGGGCCTGTACTGCACTGTAATGTTCTATTCTATTCTAATTTAAAATAGACTTGTTCAATTCAATTTCACAACTTAGCTTGGTGAGATTCAATTCAGCCTACTTTATCACCATTGCCATTGCATAATGAGGAAAGACTACTGGAGCATGGACTTTTCAGCATAGAAATACAATGAGGTGATTTTATAGAGATAAATGAGTGTAATAGCCTGCATGGGGCCTGTAGGGTGAGAATGATTATCTTGCCCATGGCCATTGCAGAATACGAGCTCCCCTGCTAGGGCTGGGAGATCTTTATTAACCTCTGTTTAAAAGATCAGCCAGTAAGGCACCAATCAAAATAGAACCCGGTAGGGATCTACCGGGCTGTGTATATATTGTGCTGTAAATAAAACTTTGTTTCTTTATGTTACTCGGTGAAGACGGTGAAGCTAGCTTGCTATTAAAATGAGGTTGCTAAAAATTGAGAAAACGTTAACTGGAATAAAATGTAGCACAACCAGCGTGCATGGGCTTGAACTAGTAAAAGATAATTTGCAGATATCAGCTTCACAGAATGAGTAGGAAATACATTTCCAAGCTCATGAATAGTGGATGAAAAAGCTCTCAATTAATTTACGAAACAACTAGATATTACAATGGGGTTTGGATCTCTCGGAATAGATAAATTAAGATGAGCCAAATGACATTCCTCATCTTCTAGTTATCTTGTGAACCTCAATGTTATTTCCATTCAGTTTCACAAACTCTTTGCTTTATCACCCTGGTTTCAATGCACTTAAAAGTCAGATAACTAACCTTCAAGGTTAAGTTGCATGGATGATCTTATATTGTTTCAGTTTTGATTGACTTAAATAGTAGCCTCTTTGTGAAACTTGAATATAACAACTCCAGTTTCACCAACACCATATGCACATAGGCATGTGTATTTGCACAGATTCCAGAAATCACTCACTGTCACCCAAAATTCAAATGCTATTCTTGGATTCCTATTGAGAGATACAGTCTCACACTTCTCAAATCTCACAGGGCTTAAAATATTTGCTTACCGGCCAAATTTCAGAAGTTATCCATTTAATATATACCAGTATAAATCATTGCATCTATATACACATGTAAGCAATCTTTTCTGTGTTGTGTTTGTGCATACATGTGTTGTAATTTCTATCACGAGGTGTGCCTCATCTCTAAAAATATCCTCAGGCAAACTATAAAAATGTCAAGAGTATTAATAAAGAAGTAAATTATTTTTTCTCGGAGTTAGGGGACGCACAGAGAGGAGACTACAGAATGAGACATTGACAGAGTGTATAGTTGGGAATTTGGTTCACATGGTAAGTTCGGGTAACTTTGTTCTCAATTTTGAATTTAGATTAAGCGTCAGGCTCTGATATAGAATTTGCAGCCACAAAGTGAGTAAAATAGCTTTGTTGAACAATGAGGTGCCTGACAGAGACAGTTATCTATTAAATTTGGCAATCAGTTGAAATTAGTTGGATCATTAGGTGTTAATTACTGTAGGTAAGCTAACTAGTGACTTATTGAGGCTCAATAGAAGTAGACAGATTTTTCAAACCCCACAAGAGGATGCAAGAAGAGGAGACTGCCAGAGAGAGATGTCAACAAAGTTTGTAATTGGGAATTTGGTTCACGTGGGAATTGTTGCAGAGGGGAAAAAGAGGTGCCCTGTTTTCTAGTTCCTTACCTCCCCCCAGTAGTTGGTGAATCTTCTTCCTTTCTCCCCAAGATAGCTATTAGTTTACCCAATTAATGTGGTGCTAACTCCGTTGCAATCTCCTTACAGAACTCCACTGGATAGCCGTCCGGCCCTGGGCCTTCCCCCAACTTCATCCCTCTTATGCTTTCCATCGCCCCTCTCAACCCTAATGTCTCCACTAGCACCTGCCTCCTCTCCTCATCCAGCCATGGGAATTCCATCCGGTCCAAAAACTGCTCCATATCCCTTCCTCAACCTCCGATCAGCCCTGAACAGTTTCCCATAATACTCCCTGAATGCATCATTTATCCTCCCCAGCTCCAACACTACCTCCCTCTTCCCTGTCTGTACTCTCAGGATTTCTCTGGACGCGACCTGCCTCCATAGCTAATGGGCTAGTATCCAGATCGCCTTCTCTCCATATTCATATTGCACCCCCTCACCCTCCATAGCTGCCCAACAGCCTTTCCTGTCGTCAGCCTGTCGAATTGCCCCTGTAACTTCTTTCTCTTCGCCAATCGCTCTAGGGTGGGGTCCCTCGAATAATCCCTGTCCACCTCGACTATCTCATCCAATAATCATCCATATTCCTCTCTCTTCCTCCTGTCACCATGAGCCTTGAACGAGATGATCTCCCCCCGAACCATGCCTTCAATGCCTCCCAGATACTGTCATTTTATAATCCTCACAGAGACGCACCTACCCCTCCGATTTCATTACCGGTATGACCGGCACTGTCCAGTTGGAAAATTATACTGGTCCAATGATCCCCAAGTTCTCCATGCGGTTCAACGCCACACCTCCCTTTGGACAAAAGGCGAATGGATGGGGTGGGGCAGACATAGCCTGGCTGGGCCATGGGCTGGGCCATGGGGTCCACACTTATTCAGGATACAGCCCCCCTGATGGTCCCCAAACATTCCTGGAATACAGTCGAAAACCTGGCCAGTCTGCCTTCGGGCCAGTCTAAGCGAAGGTGCCAAAGCCAGTTGCACTCCAACTGGCTTGTGCCACTCCCATGTATAACGATGAATGATAGATTGGCTGACTGGCAGCCTTATTCAACGGGGACATGTCCACAATCGCGAGAGGCTCTCCTGTGTAGGTCACTAGCCTCGCGTTGGTATCCTGAAGAGTCAGTGGACGAATTCCGGTTCATATATGGTTAAAGGTGTGACGACTAATTTAATCGACGGACAAGGAAGCCCCCTTGTCGGGTTCCATGCAGGACGTGTGGCTGATCACCTGGAGCGAGAGATTTGGATGGCCGCAATCGTTGGTGCCACTACGCAATGTAGTTGTTGGTAACATTCGTCATCATCCTCCATGTAGTGGGCCCTGTCACTAACAGGGAGGTCACCTGGGTGGTGTGGTGGGTGTGTGTCTCCTCGTGGGGTCTTGTGTGTCCCGGATTTCTGCGTCCCGCTGCAACCACTGCAGGCCGGTAATCATACTCCTGATCCGGAGAAACATTTTGGTGGTGTTCCCGGGGGCCTATTCCCACATTTCACCCTTTGCCTGTAGGTGTCCCAGTGCTGAGGAATGGGTTCTTTGGTCCTAACGGGAGATCGCGGGGCCTGTTTTGGTGTCCTAAACTGGGAAGCACCATCCACTGGAGTTCTTCGGCTCCTTGTTCAGCACTTTACCTGGATACCGCAATTTCCATTGCTTTTTTGAAAGTCTGAATGAGCCTCGGCTAGCAGTTTCCTTTGCGTGGCTACATCGCATATCCCACATATTAAGTGGTCACATAAAGCTTCGACCAGGATTGGGATGAACTCAGAGGTCTCAGCAAGTTTCCTGAGGTGGGCCAGAAATTTGCTGATAAGTTCGCCTTGGGCCTGTGTGGAAACTAAAACAGCGCACTATCAGCAGAGGCTTCAGGTCAAAGTGCTCGGCCACCAAGGCTACCAGGGAGTTGAATGAGCAGGTGTTTGGAGGGTCCAGGTGGGGTAGGCTTTTATTAATGCTGTACGTGGGCCCCCCCACATGATGTCAGTAAGGTAACAGTCTGCTGCTCGTCACCAATAATCACATTAGTGCGGAAGAAGTACTGTGTCTTCTCGATGTACTGTCCCCAGCCATCCGTACCTGCATCGAATTGCTCCAACTTCCCGATATGCGGCATTGTGATGGTTTCCAGTGGACTCTGATGAGACCGGGCGCGTAGCAACTGGTGCCGATGGCAGCTCCCTTGAATCCCACTCTCATCGCCAGTGTTAGATCAGAGGTAAGCAGCCATACATAAACGGTCATTTGGAAAAGCACAAAGAGGTTTATTAATTGTTATAGTCGAACACCACTACTCCCCAGAGGGTCTCCTTCCTCAACCTGCACCCAGGTTGGGGTTTTAATACTAGAGGGGCTATTCCTGTTCAGGGGAAGCCCCGCCCCATTACCGGGGCTGTTCGTATTCCCCAGAGGGCACGGGAAATCTAATGGTGTGCACTGGGGTTATAATAGTTACCACCTGAATTTTGATTATGGAGGTAAACCCTGAATTACATAGAGACATACTGAATTTGTAAATAAGACCTGTTGGTTTAAAAATGGGCATACAAGCAAAACATGGCTGAGGATGTTAATTCATTTAGTCTGACTGACTTGCTGGTGGGTGATGCTAAAGCAGAGGCAATGGAGCTGCACCCCGTTTCCAAACAAATACATCTCAAATGCATGAAAGCCAGACAGAAACTAACAGCCACCTTCTGTGGAGATAATGGGAGTGGATTATAATCTCAGCAGGAATTATATTTTGTGAGCAATGTTCCAGTCTAATCTGTGGATTTTTGCCTTGCAGGAATATACAAAGTCTGGGATAAAAGCAAACTGCAAAACTTGGTCATTGCCGACTAGTGTTGGGTGTGTCTGTGTGTGACACTGTGGTGAATGTATTATGCCAATAATCCACCATTGTATTTGTATCTGTGCTGTTGCCCTTGTATTTGTATCTGTGCTATGCTGTTGCCCTTGTGGGCTCCTCCTATGGGCCATTGTATGGTATTATCCAGAGGGGAACATGTTGGGGCCTGTATGGGCTCCGACCATGGCTCCTCCCCTTGAAGGGAGGGAAAAGAGTAGTCGACCTGGAGGTGGTTCTCAGTATTGGATCAGTCGCAGGCTGTTCGAAGTTAATTAAATTCACAGTTTACTTCTACTCCCGTCTCGAGTGAATTGATGGTCGCATCAATTTAATCAACTTAAACGCAACTATGGAATCGGCCCTTAAACCTGACCGACTGGAGGTCGATCCGCAAGCCGGCGAAATAAATTTTTTCGCACTGGCTCCGCTGCTTCAAGGCCTATCTCGCAGTCCCAACACCCCCGGCAGCACTGCCCGGCCCGTAATGCGAACTGCAACAGCTGCGGGAGAAAAGGACATTTCGCCAAAGTTTGCCTGGCCAGGTCCAAGAATTCTAACTCACAGGCCCGATCCTCAGACTCACAGGCCCACAGACCCCGCCGTGTGGCAGCGTGTCTGCCGACTCCGCCCCCTGTAGACGCGTCATCAGCCTCGTGCTATCCATGGGGGCGGCCATCTTCCAGCCCTCACAGCATGTGCGGCTCACGGAGGCCGCCAGCTTGGCCAACCTCTCCCACGCGGCTGGCAGACTTCCCCCCCTGTAGACGCGTCATCAGCCTTGTGCTATCCGTGGGGGCCGCCATCTTGGATGCCATCTTCCTTACCGCCCACCACGCTCAACCAACAGGGGCCGTCATCTGCTACTCCGCTCAACGCATATGATCAACAAGGGCAGCCATCGTGGAACCGCCCCAGCACCTCCGACCACGCCGGCTACTCGCAACTCAGCGCGGTCACCCTGAACCAATCACGACTCAAGCACCTCCGGAGCTCCATGATGACCGCCCGGGTAAACGGGCACGAGACGCCTTGCCTTTTCGACTCCGAGAGCACAGAGAGCTTCATTCATCCGGACATGGTAAGACGCTGCTCGCTCCCAATTTTCCCGGCGCACCAAACCATCTCCCTCGCCTCTGGGTCGCACTCGGTGCAAATCCGAGTGTGCACTACCGCAACCCTAGCAATACAGGGTGCCGAGTACGCCAATTTTAAATTATATGTGCTCCCAGACTTCTGCGCTCCTCTCCTATTGGGACTAGATTTCCAATGCAACCTCAGGAGCCTAACCCTGAAGGTCGGGGGGACCCTACCCCCACTCACCATATGCAGCCTCGCGACCCTAAAAGTCGACACTCCCCACTCTTCGCAAACCTCATCGCCGACTGCAGACCAGACGCCACCAGAAGCAGGCGGTATAGCATCCAGGACAGGACTTTTATCAGGTCCGAGGTCCAGCGACTCTTGCTGGAGGGAGTCATCGAGGCCAGCAATAGCCCCTGGAGAGCTCAAGTGGTGGGTCTTCAAGACCGGGGAAAAGAACAGGATAGTTGTAGATTACAGCCATACCATAAACCGGTACACGCAACTCGATGCGTACCCGCTTCCCCGGATTGCAGACCAGATTGCGCACTACCGGATGTTCTCCACGGTGGATCTGAAGTCTGCATACCACCAGCTCCCAATCCGCCCGGAGGACCACCACTACACGGCTTTTGAGGCAGACGGCCGCCTTTTCTACTTCCTCCGGGTCCCCTTTGGCGCCACAAACGGGGTTTCGGTGTTCCAAAGAACAATGGACCGAATGGTGGACCGGTACGGGCTGCGGGCCACATTTCCGTATTTGGACAATGTCACCATCTGCGGCCATGATCAGCAGGACCACGATTTCTCCAAACGGCCCAAACCCTAAACCTCAAGTACAACAAGGAGAAATGTGTTTTCCGAACAACCAGACTAGCCATCCTCGGCTACATAGTAGAAAACGGGGTTCTAGGATCCGACCCTGACGGTATCCGCCCCCTCCTGCAACTCCCCCTCACCCACTGCCCCAAGGCCCTAAAGAGGTGCCACGGGTTATTTTCATATTATGCCCAGTGGGTCCCAACTATGCGGACAAAGCCCGCCCACTAATCAAGGCCACCATCGTCCCACTGGCGGCCGAGGACCGCCAGGCCTTCAGCTGCATCAAGGCGGACATCGCCAAAGCCGCGATGTGCGCGGTGGACAAGAACGGCCCCTTCCAGGTGGAGAGCGATGCATCAGAGGTCGCTCTCGCCGCCACCCTCAACCAAGCAGGCAGACCGGTAGCATTTTTTTCGCGCACCCTCACCACCTCCGAAATTCGGCACTCCTCAGTCGAAAAAGAGGCCCAAGCCATCGTAGAAGCCGTACGGCACTGGAGGCACTACCTCGCTGGTAGGAGGTTTACCCTCGTCACCGACCAATGATCGGTAGCCTTCATGTTCGATAATAGGCAGAGGGGCAAAATCAAGAACGATAAGATCTTGAGGTGGAGGATTGAACACTCCACCTAGAATTACAACATAGTATATCATCTTGGGAAGCTCAACCAGCCCCCAGATGCCCTGTCCCGCGGCACATGCGCCAGCGCGCAAGATGACCGACTATGGGCTATCCACGATGACCTCTGCCACCCGGGGGTCACCCGGCTTATCCACTATATCAAGGCCCGCAAACTACCCTACTCCACCGAGGAGGTCAGAGCTATGACCAGGGACTGCCAGATCTGTGCGGAGTGTAAACCGCACTTCTATCGACCAGATAATGTCCACCTGGTAAAGGTATCCTGGCCCTCTGAGAACCTCAGTATCGATTTCAAAGGGCCCCTCCCCTCCAAAAACCACAATACATATTTCCTCAACATTATTGATGAGTTCTCCCGCTTCCCCTCTGCAATCCCTTGCCCTGACATGACCACGTCCACTATCATTAAAGCCCTACATAGTGTATTCACCCTGTTTGATTTCCCCAATTATGTCCACAGTGACCGGGGCTCATCGTTCAGGCACGATGAACTGCGTCAGTACCTGCTCAGTAAGGGCATCGCCTCGAGCAGGATTACCAGTTATAACCCCAGGGGAAACGGACAGGGGGAGAGGGAGAACGCGACGGTCTGGATGACCGTCCTACTGACCCTACAGTCCAGGAATCTCCCAGTTTCTCACTGGCAGGGGGTCCTCCCCGATGCGCTCCACTCTATCTATTAGATCCCTACTTTGTACGGCCACAAATCATTCCCCTCATGACCGCCTATTTGTTTTCCCCAGGAAATCCACCTCAGGGGCCTCGCTTCCGTCCTGGCTGAAGACACCGGGGCCAGTCCTACTCAGAAAACATGTCAGGAGCCATAAGTCCGATCCTCTGGTAGAGAGGGTCCAGCTCCTACACTCCAACCCCCAGTACGCTTATATAGAACACCCCGATGGCCGACAGGATACGGTCTCCCTCCGGGACCTGGCGCCCACCGGTTCCACCACCCCCGCCCCCCCCCCAACATATCCCACCCAACCTACCATGACCAGTGCTCCCATCCCTATATGGCTCTCGCACTCCCTCCCATCCATCATCCCCCCTTCACCGATCCACAGGAATGAAGCTCCTTTTTTTGCAGGTAACTCTCCGATAGATTACACAAGTCCACACAGCCACAGCTGAAAAAGAGACAGGGCAGCTTATTGGCTAAACAACAGAACACTGGAATCTTGAAACCGATATTTACATGCTGGAGTCAGCGGTACTGGAATAGCAGCCACAAGGTTCTACGTCTACTCCTCACGGACAAATCTCAAGTGTACATCCTACACAATGAGGGGAGGAAGTGGCACAGTAGTGATGTTACCGGACGAGTAATTCAGAGGGAAAGGTTAATCCTCTGGGGAAAGTTCAAATCCCATCATGGCAGCTGGTGGAATTCAAATTCAATAAATCTGGAATTAAAAGCTAGTCTAATCACAAAATCATGGTCATAAAACCGAGACTCACAGCAATGTGGTTGAATCTTAAATGCCCTCTGAAATGCCTTGGCAAGCCACTCAGTTGTATAAAATCGCTACAATGTCTAAAAGAATTAAATCTGGCAGACCATCCAGCACCAACCGAGACAATGGAGACGGCAATGGCACACCAAATCCCATCAGCCTTGAAGACTTCCTCATCTGAGGGCTTGTGACATGTTTCGGAGAACTGCCCCATCGATAGACAAGGAACAGCCTGACATAGTCATACTCATGGAATCATACTTTATAGGCAATTCATGTCCCTGGGAACATCCACCCAGAGAATAAGCCTGGTGAGTGATTCTCTCACCCACATGGATCGGGATTCTGCGATATCGCGGCCAAGTGTTAATGCCGGCGTCAAAACCGGCATGAGCGACGTCGACGTCAACGGGCCTCCAGGCCCAGTAATTCTCCTGTTCTTCGGTGGCTAGAACGGCGCCGGAGTGCTGTGTGCTGCTCCAGCGTCGAAAGCCGGCTCTGCGTGGCTGCCGCAGATCTGCGCATGTGCGCGACGGCCGTCTCCGCGCCAGTTCATACCCGTGGTTGCCGTCTCCGCGTCTGCCCCTGCACAACATTGCGGAGCCCTACAGGGGCACAGTACAGAGGAACATAGGCGCCCCCCCCCCCCCCCCCCCCCCCGGAGTGAGCGCGCCCGCCAATCGGTAGCCCCCGATCGTGGGCCTGGCCACCATGGAGCCACCTCCCAGAGTCGGATCCCCCTGCCCCCTCACCAGGACAGTCCCCGCAGCCAGAACACCGAGGTCCCACCGGGTGGGACCATATGTAAACCACATCGGCCAGACACGGCAGAACTTGGCGGGCACTCGGCCTGTCAAGCACGGAGAATCGTCGAGGTGGCCGCTTTCAACGGCCCCTGACCGGCGCCGCAACCGTGCGGGCGCGATTGCCACCAATTCTCCGGTCGCCAAAGAATCGGCGGCATGGTGGGATTCTCGCGCCTCCCCCGCCGATTCTCAGGCCTGGCGTGGGCTCGGAGAATCCCGGCCATGATGTCTGCTTGAGATTGAATGGTCACATCTTCGCCAGCCACCATGCTCACATATCCATGGAATCCCGACAGTGCAAATGGAGGCCATTCGACCCATCAAGTCTGCATGACCTGCCAAAAGAGCAACCTACTTCAGCCCACTCCCCGGCCCTAAAACTCTAGCCCCACTAAGGGCAATGTTCTTTTAGCATGGCCAGGACACCTAACTTGCTCATCTCTGGATTGAGGGAGGAAACTGAAACAGGCAGAGGAAACCCATGCAGACACAGGGAGAATGTGCAAACTCCGCACAGACAGTCATTCAAAGCTTAAACTGAACCCAGTTCTTTGAAACTATGAGCAGTGCTAACCACTGTGCCACCCATGTTATGTGATATTGCTGTGGCGCAGATGTGAAAACAAAGCCTACTCAGTGTGGTGAGATCATGTGGGAATCAATGCATCTGTAGTTCCAGATGCGAGTTCCTTGGTGGGGAGTATGTTTCACCCTGAATTCATGCAACCATTGTATCACTAGAATATTCTTTGAATCCATGAGACGAAGAAATAGAACATATTTACAAAAGTGCAAAGTATATACAATGAGTCAATACTCGTGCCACCAACGTGCATTCAAACTTTTAAATTTTCCTTATTCTACCACTTATTTCGATGCAGTTGTGACATCTGCAGCACAGTTTGAGGCAGCCTGCTGACTGTTCTGCCCAGTAACCTGTCATGAGGCCTATAGGGCCCTGGCCTGCTAAAGGTCTCCTGCTCTGGGGCAGGTGCCCCCTCCTCAGTCTAATGTGTTGGAGATGGTGGGCCACTGGGAAATAGGAAGTGGTCACCCTCGGAGTGTCTTGGGTGAATGCCCCAGGATGCCTGGCTGATGTTCCAGCTCCCTGTGGGTGGTTGTGGGCCCCTCCCTGATTCTTATGGGAAAAGGCATGTGGAGGAAGGTTGAGGTGCCCAATACCCCTCACCAGGTTACTGTTGGATCCGACCCATGGCTAGAGTGAAGGAACACAAGTAGAGTACAAATCCAGCACAAACTGCCAGGCCAAATCCAGCACAAACTGCCAGACCACCACCCTTCCTATGGAGATTTGAATGTGCTTGCATGCCGAAGACATGATATATGCACGCATGCAGCAATAGATCACCATAAAAGCTCCTGTGGAGGCTGCGAGGTCGAGAAGAAATCAACTGTGCATCTAAAGGCAGACTCCACCATGGCATGCAAAGGTTCGTTAAAAGCCCTGATCAGAAAGCTCAATCAAAGATCCTAGTGACAATTGAGAAAGTGTGAGCAAACAGTTTTTTAAAGTTTCTAAACAAGCCGCAGTAACCAGGCCGCATTGGGAGGCAAGTCATTTTTCAGTGCGCAGCTGGAAGCATGCTGTAGCCCAGAGTCAGCGACTGGCCCACCACGTGTTGAAGTAAAATAGGATAAACCCATGACATCCAGCCATGAAAGGGAATTTATTGATAGCAAAAAGTACAATAGCAAGGAGAGGAATAAAAGGATGAAGCATTGAACCTCAAACAAATGAGCACCAAATACTGCAGCTTCTACTGAAGAACAAGCAAGTTATAACAAAGAGACCCAAGTTGAGACTAATCAAGCTTCAAAAGAGCCCGATCAGGAAGAGTCGTGAAACCTACTGACTATTCAAACATGTAGAGTCAGGATCTTGCAGGGAGAAGGGGGTGACAAGTAAATATAAATGTAAATATATTGTGATAAAGACTTGAGGCGAGGTGTAGTGTTAGGGTGTTCAAACTGAAAGGGTTAATGCGGGACTAGGGAAACAGTATGACACACATGATGATGCAAAGGGAAGTACATGCCTAGTTGTCTGGGTGTAGTCTGAATGTAAATGGCTCATGGCTTGGGCTGAAAAAGCTTACCGTCAGTTATATTTGTACACAGTTATGTTCTACAATAAATAGTTACTATTCAGACTCTAAGCCCCTGACCTCTTTCTTAGCCAACCTTACCAACATACATCTTTTATGTTGAACTTGTATCAAGCATTAGTTTGGCCTCAGGTTGAGTATTGCATCCAATACTGGGTTCCTCACTTTAGGAAGGATGTGAAGGCTTTGGAGAGAGAGCACAGAAAAGATTCACGAAAATGCTTCAAAGGATGAGGAACTTCATTTATGCGCATGGATTGGAGAAGTTAGGACTGTTTTTCTTGAGAAGAGAAGGCCGAGACGAGATCTGATAGTGGGATTGAAAGTCATGAGGGGTCTGGACATAGATGTGGGGTGGGGGGGGGGGGGGGGGAGACCGTTTCCACTCATGAAAGGATTCAGAACAAGTGAGCACAGATTTTAAGTAATTGGAAAAAGAAAAAGTCGTAGGAGAAAAAAACACATTTTCACGCAGTGTGGTTAAGGTCTGGAATACACTGTCTCAGGGTATAGTGCAGGCAGCCTCAATCATGGCATTGAAAAGGGAATTCGACCGCTATTTGGAAAAGGAACATCATGCAGGTTTATGGGAAATAGGAAGGAAAATGGCACTGAGTGAAATGCTCATTTAGAGAGCCGGTGCAGACATGATGGGTTGAATGGCCTCCCGATTCTGTGATTCTTTTAACTCTATTTAATTAAGATAGTAATTGCATAATGAACATGTACAGAGAGAAAAGACAAGTGGGCTATATGTATACATCATATGGACTAGCCATATTAATACTGTGGCTACCAGGGCAGGTCAAAGGCTAGGAATCCTACGGTGAGTAACTCACCTCCTGACCCCCTCTCCCAAAGCCTGTCCACCATCTACAAGGCACAAGTCAGGAGTGCAGTGGAACACTCTCCACTTGTCTGGATGAGTGCAGCTCCAACATCACTCAAGATGCTAGACACCATCCAGTAAAAAGCAGCCCGCTTGATTGCTCCCCCTTCTACAATCATTCACACCCTCCACCACCAACGAACAGTGGCAGCCTTATCTATCATCTACAAGATGCACTGCAGGAACTCACAAAGGTTTCTCAGACAGCACCTTCCAAATCAATGATCACTAACATCGAGAAGGACAAGAGCAGTAGATAACTGGGAACTTCACCACTTGGAAGTTCCCCTCCAAGTCACTCACCACCCTGACTTGGAAATATATTGCCTTTCCTCATTGTCGTTGGGACAAAATCCTGGAACTCCCTTGCTAACAGCACAGTGGGTGTACCACACCGCAAAGGCTGCAGCGGTTCAAGAAGGCGACTCACCACCACCTTCTGAAGGGCAACTAGGGATGGGCAATAATTGCTGGCCTAACCATCGACACCCACATCCCATAAATTCATTTTTTTAAATATATAGTAATGCTCCCTTTTGATATTGAAGAAATTCTGAAATATTTCATCAAATAATTTGTATCAATGTTGATTTTAGGTCATCATGTTCAAGTATTAACGCTATACACATTTTGAACTAACTAGTAATTAAAATTACTTGATGCAAAACTTATACACGACCAGAAATAATTAATATTTTAAAAATCCTTGTCAAAGAGAAAATCAGTGCTGATTGTGGTCAGAATTTTTCGTTTTCAAAAATTGCTCTTGGGTGAGCACCACTGGCAAGCCAGCATTAATTGTCTCACCCTAGTTGTAACTGAGAAGCTGGTGGATCATCTCATTGAGCCATTGCAGCCCGTGTAGATTCTTTGTAACAATTTAACACACTTTGAAGGACAGTCTCGTCAATCAGGTTGGTCTGGGACCTGGGCCAGACTGGGTAAGGATAGCAGGTTTAAGCTTCCTCTCGGGCATTAGTGAATGAGTTGGGATTTGCTGTCAATCCAACAGTTTTATGGTCATAATCACTGATCCCAATGATTTTCTAAAATTGAAATTCTCAACTTGTCATGGCAGGATTTGAATTTGTGTTCCCTAGATTAGTACTGCAGTAACATAATTACTCACTGTACATACCCATTAGAACTAACAAAACTAATTTCCCCAAAGAATGATGTGTCAAATAGTGGTGTCTCTATTAATTTAACCCAATTTAATCTCTCCAACGTTTTGCCCTGCCACAGAAGTAAATTATACAAATCTCTGGAATAATTTACATGCTACAGTATATCTGTAATTGTTGCTTTCTTAACTAAACTTTTCATTAACTACAAGAAATATCAACGATGATTTCTAAACTCTTAATACTTTTAAGTTATACATTTGTTGTTCTCTTGTTCTGCTTGTATCTCTGTCCTCTGAAAATCTCTATTGATTTGCGACATTTTATAAATTCTGCCGCATTAAAAAGATGAAATACCCAAATATAAATTTTCAATTGTTCAGAACACCGCAATGTACTGGGTGAAATTTGTGTTTTTTGTTAAATTACAGAATTCACTTTTGATTTTGAGCATTCCAATTTCCCACAATCAAGTAGATCGGCCAATGAGCACATTAGCAAACTTACTAATTATCAAAGAACTAGAAGATTAATACTTTAATCTTCAATACCCTTACATTTTAATTACCATATTCACCACGTTAATATTTAATTTCTCAAAGAAGTTCAAGTCTGGAAATTAGCTTACAGTTCGATTGCAACCGGATAGAACTACAGTGGCATTGCATTACTGCAGCCCCATTGTTTTAATGGACTATTCCAAACTGCCTCCAGAGCGGTGTCTTTAAGTATGTATTCTCCACGAAGTTAGATTTCAAACATGATTACACTGTACCGTTTCGGTGCTTGTCATGTAATACACAGCACTTGAATATTTCTGAGGCTGATACAAATGTGAAAAGTTTGACACTGCAGTTGCTGCTAATGAAGTGCTCAGTCGTAACAGTTCACTAAAAATAGTTGTCAACTTTCACTTACCTCTCTGCTGACCGCTGCTGCAATGCCAACATAACAGTGCAGTGACTGCAAACACAAGTAAACGAGACGTTTTCATTTTTGTTGTTGTTTTGTGATTTTCTTACTTCATTACCAGAGCTTTCATTCACTTCAGCAAACTTTGCTCTCTCTGTCTTCAGTGAGTTGAAGTGACACTGAGGGGCTGCTGCTCCTTGCGCTGCTCGCACTCCCGCAGCACAGACACGTGCAAGCGCCCCCTGGCGCCCAGGGCAGAGAGTGCGCCAATGCGATCAGTGAATCAGTCCTGGGACTGCCCTCCAACTCTTGAGCAAAATGCATGAGCACAACAGATAGATGTTGAAGGTGCTGGATTCTTGACAACAAAGCCGAGCATCACTTTCCCACAAAAAATGTGCACTTCTTACTAGCTGAATTTCCTGTCTCCAGTATTTAACTGTGCCTTATTGAGTGACTTTGGTTTTTTGAATTTTCCTTTGATGTTCACGAACACCTCAGTTTTTGGTGCCCTGCGAACTTCGTTGAAACAGGCGGGAGCTCTGGGGTGGAAATGGTCATCAGTGCTCGGACGTGTATAACAGGGTTGTGGGTCTCTAAGGCACGAGAGAAGAATGGCCTGGGTGTTAATAGTTTGTACTTGGGGGTAGCAGCATTTGGGTTTGGGAGCTTGTGGGGTGGGGCAAAACTGGCGCCGGAAGTGGGAGTGGAATGCCACTAAAAAATCTACAATGATCAAGTTGTTCAATGGGTCTAAAGTCTTGGGACTTCAATGTGGGAGTGAAATATCATCATAAACTGTACCAGGATGTGTTTGACAGAGACTACTGGAAACAAGGCCAGGGAACTTTGAAACACGGGTTATGCTCCTCTTGCTCAATGTGGGAGCTCAAGGACGTGGATGATGTCCCTGGCTCCTTCACGTGCGGGAAGTGTGTCCAGCTGCAGCTCTTGTTAGACTGCATGACGGCTCTGGAACTGTGGATGGACTCACTTTGGAGCATCTGCGCTGCTGAGGAAGTCGTGGATAGCACGTTTAGCAAATTGGTCACACCACAGATTAGGATTGCTGATGGGGAAAGGGAATGGGTGACCAAAAGACAGAGAAAAAGCAAGAAGGCAGTGCAGGTGTCCCCTGCGGTCATCTCCCTCCAAAACAGGAATACCGTTTTGGATACTGTTGGGGGAGATGGCTCACCAGGGGAAGGCGGAAGTAGCCAGGTTCATGGCACTGTGGCTGGCTCTGCTGTACAGAAGGGCAGGAGAAAAAGTGGAAAGGCTATAGTCATACAGGATTCAATTGTAAGGGGAGTAGATAGGTGGTTCTGTGGACGGAAACGAGACTCCCAAATGGTATGTTGCCTCCCAGGTGCACGGGTCAGGATGTCTCAGATTGGCTGCAAACATTCTGAAGGGGGAGGGTGAACAGCCAGTTGTCGTGGTGCATATAGGCACCAATGATATAGGTAACAAAACAGGATGAGGTCCTACAAGCAGAATTAGGGAGTTAGGAGCCAAGTTAAAAAGTCGGACCTCAGAGGTAGTAATCTCAGGATTGCTACCAGTGCCATGTGGTAGTCAGAGTAGAAATGAAAGAATAGGCAGGATGAATGCGTGGCTTCAGAGATGGTGCAGGAGGGAGGGGTTCAGATTTTTGGGACATTGGGGCCGGTTCTGGGAGAGGTAGAACGACTACAAATTGGGCGGGCTGGAACCAATGTCCTTGGGGGTGTTTTTGCTAACGCTGTTGGGGAGAGTTTTAACTAATGTGGCAGGAGGATGGGAACCAAATGAGGAGGTTAGTGGACAGTAAGGAGGTAGTAACTAAAGCCTGTAAGGAACTAGATCATGAAGTCAGCGTGACTAAGGGGAAGAGTAGGCAAGGAGCAGATGATGAACGCAAAGGGACTGGTGGTCTGAGGTGCATTTGTTTTAATGCAAGAAGTGTAGTAGGTAAGGCAGATGAACTTAGGGCTTGGATTAGTACCTGGGAGTATGATGTTATTGCTATTACTGAGACTTGGTTGAGGGAAGGGCATGATTGGCAACTAAATAGGGGCTGGTTTAGCTCACTGGGCTAAATCGCTGGCTTTGAAAGCAGACCAAGGCAGGCCAGCAGCATGGTTCAATTCCCGTACCAGCCTCCCCGAACAGGCGCCGGAATGTGGCGACTAGGGGCTTTTCACAGTAACTTCATTGAAGCCTACTCGTGACAATAAGCAATTTTCATTTTTTTTTTTTTTCATTTCAAATATCCCAGGATATCGATGCTTCAGGCGGGATAGAAAGGGAGGTAAAAGGGGTGGAGGAGTTGCATTACTGGTCAGAGAGAATATCACAGCTGTGCTGAAGGAGGGCATTATGGAGGACTTGAGCAGTGAGGCGATATGGGCAGAGCTCAAAAATAGGAAGGGTGCGGTAACAATGTTGGGGCTGTACTACAGACTTCCCAACAGCAAGCGTGAGATAGAGGTACAAATATGTAAACAGATTATGGAAAGATGTAGGAGCAACAGGGTGGTGGTGATAGGAGATTTTAATTTTCCCAACACTGACTGGGATACACTTAGTGTCAGAGGTCTAGATGGAGCAGAATTTGTAAGGAGCATCCAATCCAGGAGGGTTTTCTAGAGCAGTATGTAAATAGTCCAACTCGGGAAAGGGCCATATTTGGCCAGGTGGTTGAAGTTTCAGTCGGGGATTAGTTTGGGAATAGTGATCACAATTCCGTAAGTTTTAGAATACTCATGGACAAAGACGAGAGTGGTCCTCAAGGAAAAGTGCTAAATTGGAGGAAGGCCAACTATACCAAAATTCAGCAGGAGCTGGGGAATGTGGATTGGGAGCAGCTGTTTAAAGGTAAATCCACATTTGATATGTGGGAGGCTTCTAAAGATAGGTTGAGAAGAGTGCAGGACAGACATGTCCCTCAGAAAATGAGGGATAGAAATGGCAAGATTAGGGAACCATGGATGACAGGTGAAATTGTGAGACTAGCTAAGAGGAAAAAGGAAGCATACATAAGGTCTAGGTGACTGAAATCAGACGACGCTTTGGAAGTATATCGGGAATATAGGACCAATCTGAAACGAGGAAACAAGAGAGCTAAAAGGGGTCATGAAATATCTTTAGCAAACACGGTTAAGGAAAATCCCAAAAACTTTTATTCATATATAAGGAGCAAGAGGGTAACTAGAGAAAGGGTTGGCCCACTCAAGGACAAAGGAGGAAAGTTATGCGTGGAGTCAGAGAAAATGGGTGAGATTCTTAACGAGTACTTTGCATCCACCGAGGAGAGGGACATGACGGATGTTGAGGTTAGGGATAGATGTTTGATTACTCTAGGTCAAGTCGGCATAAGGAGAGAGGATGGGTTGGGTATTCTAAAAGGCATTAAGGTGGACAAGTCCCCAGGTCCAGATGGGATCTATCCCAGGTTATTGAGGGAAGTGAGAGAGGAAATAGCTGGGGCCTTAACAGATAACTTTGCAGCATCCTTAAACACGGGTGAGGTACCGGAGGACTGGAGAATTGCTAATGTTGTCCCCTTGTTTAAGAAGGGTGGCAGGGATAATTCAGATAATTATAGACCGGTGAGCCTGACATCAGTGGTAGGGAAGCTGCTGGAGAAGATACTGAGGGATAGGATCTATTCCCATTTGGAAGAAAATGGGCTTATCAGTGATCAGCAACATGATTTTGTGCAGGGGAGGTCATGTCTTACCAACTTAATAGAATTCTTTGCGGAAGTGACAAATTGATTGATGAGCGAAGGGCTGTAGATGTCATATACATGAACTTCAGTAAGGCATTTGATAAGGTTCCCCATGGTAGGCTGATGGAGAAAGCGAAGTCTCATGGGGTCCAGGGTGTACCAGCTAGATCAGCACGGTAGCACAGTGGTTAGCACAATTGCTTCACAGCTCCAGGGTCCCAGGTTCGATTCCGGCTTGGGTCACTGTCTGTGCGGAGTCTGCACAGCCTCCCCGTGTGTGCGTGGGTTTCCTCCGGGTGCTCCGGTTTCCTCCCACAGTCCAAAGATGTGCAGGTTAGGTGGATTGGCCATGATAAATTGCCCTTAGTGCCAAAAAGGTTGGGAGGGGTTATTGGGTCAGGGGGATAGGGTGGAAGTGGGTCGGTGTTGACCTTGTGTAGGTACTCTTTCCAAGAGCCGGTGCAGACTCGATGGGCTGAATGGCCTCCTTCTGCACTGTAAATTCTAAATTCTATATAAATCAGTGTTCTTCAAACTTTTTTTCCGGGGATCCATTTTTACCAACTGGCCAACCTTCGGGACCCAACCCGGCCGACCTTCGGGACCCAACCTGGCTGACCTTCGGGACCCAACCTGGCCAACCTGAACGACCCACGCCGGCCGACTTGAGCGACCCCGCCGGCCGACCTGAACCACCCACCATTTTCTCTGACCTTGTTCGCTGCTGATAAAAATGGAGGAAATGGTTTTGGATCCCTTTGGCCCTCTTACACGCTCCTCCAATGGAACCTGTTGGATGAAGGTGAAGCCATCCGGTGTCGGAAAGTATGGAGTCTCCATCTGTCCAAAGTTTGGCATTTTTTCCTGTAATATTTTATCAAATAAAATCCCCCCGAACTTATAAAAAAAAAGAATAAAATAAATGAAAAAAATAAAAATGAATAAAATAAATGAATAAAAGCCCCCGAACTGACTTCCGGTTGCGGCGATGACCAGCTAAGTCGCATGTTTCGGCGGCTCCAGCTTGAACGGACCTTCAGGCTCTTTTAAGAATTTTTTCGGGACAAAACCCGGTGTGGGTTGAGACAACAGGGAGTCCTCCCCAGCGAAAAAGAAAAATATCGGTGGCGGCGGCCCGATCTCGAAGAATCTTCGAGGGCAGTGGCAGAAGGAAGAAAGGAGCAAGATGGCGGCGGAGGGAGCCCAGGCGACATGGGGATCGGACCAGGATGAATTTTTAAGACGGTGTGTGGAGCTGCTAAAAAAGGAGGTGCTGGCCCCGATGCTACAAGCAATTGAGGGGCTTAAGGAGACACAAAAGACCCAGGAGATAGAGCTCCTTGTGGTGGAGCAGAAGGTGACTGACAACGAGGACGAGATCCTGGGCCTGGCGGTCAAAATGCAGACGCACGAGGCGCTCCATAAGAAGTGCATCGAAAAGATTGAAGTCCTAGAAAACAGATCACGGAGAAAAAACCTCCGGATCCTGGGTCTCCCCGAGGGAGTGGAAGGAGCGGACGGCAGGGCTTACGTGAGCCCGATGCTACGCTCGCTAATGGGAGCTGAGGCCCCCTCGGGCCCCTTGGAAATGGAAGGGGCCCATCGGGTCCCTGCGAGGAGACCAAAGGTGGGAGAACCACCTAGGGCGATGATCGTGCGATTTCACCGCTTCAATGATAGAGAGGCGGTTCTGAGATGGGCCAAGAAGGTACGGAGTAGTAGATGGGAGAATGCGGTGGTACGAGTGTATCAGGATTGGAGTGCGGAGGTGGCGAGAAGGAGGGCGAGCTTCAATCGAGCCAAGGAGGTGCCGCACAAGAAGAAAGTGAAGTTCGGGATGTTGCAGCCGGCGCGGCTGTGGGTCACACACCAGGAGAGGCATTACTACTTCGAAACGGCGGAAGAAGCATGGACCTTCATTAAAAACGAGAAACTGGATCAGAACTGAGGGATTGATGTTGGAGGGGAACGACAATGCCGATGTATATAGAAATGTAAATTGGGGAGGGGGGGACATTGAGAAATGTGGGCGCCTGTGGGGGGGGGGGAAGAAGAGACTCAGGCGGGGGATGGGGAATGGGAGTGGGGCGGCAGAGGGAGCTGCGCCACGAGGGGCGGGACGGCTCTAGAGAACACAAGGTTTCTTTTTCTTGTTCCCACGTCAGAAAGATGATGGCGGGAAGATAGGCGCAAGGTGGATGGGAGTTCCTCACACGGGGGGGGGTCAAGGAGAGAGCGGGAGAAGCCGGGGTCAGTTGAAGTCAGCTGACTTTTGGAAGCAATATGGGGGGAGTAACCATGCTAGATGGGGGTCTAGCGGGGGGGGGGGGGGGGGGGGGTAGGGAGGGGGGATGGGTTGCTGCTGCGGAGACCGAGAAGGAACTGGTAAAAGAAAAGGTGGTCGGGGCGGGAATGCGCCACCTGGGGGACGAGTGGGAGCGCTGAACCGGGACGTGGGACTGGCCCAGAGAGGGTGATGGCTAGTCGACAGGGGAGGGGAGCGGGCAGCCCCCCAGTCCGGCTGATCACATGGAACGTGAGAGGCCTAAATGGGCCAATTAAGAGGGCCCGAGTGTTCGCACACTTAAAAGGACTGAAGGCAGATGTGGCCATGCTTCAGGAGACGCACCTGAAGGTGGCGGACCAGGTTAGGTTAAGGAAAGGATGGGTGGGGCAGGTGTTCCACTCGGGGCTGGACGCAAAGAATAGGGGGGTGGCCATATTGGTGGGGAAACGGGTGTCATTCGAGGCAAGGAACATTGTAGCGGACAGCGGTGGCAGATATGTGATGGTGAGCGGCAGACTGCAGGGAATGGAGGTCGTGTTGGTTAATGTACATGCCCCGAATTGGGTGATGCGGGATTTATGAAGCGGATGCTGGGACGTATCCCGGACCTGGAGGTAGGAAACCTGATAATGGGGGGGGACTTCAACACCGTGCTGGACCCAGGGTTAGATAGATCTAGATCTAGGACCGGAAGAAGGCCGGCAGCAGCCAAGGTGTTTAGGGGGTTTATGGACCAAATGGGGGGAGTGGATCCGTGGCGATTTGTTAGGCCGATGGCAAAAGAGTTCTCCTTTTTCTCCCATGTCCATAAGGTGTACTCCCGGATAGATTTCTTTGTTTTGGGAAGGTCACTGATTTCGAGGGTGGAAGGAACTGAGTACTCAGCCATAGCTGTTTCAGATCATGCCCCACATTGGGTGGACCTGGAACTAGGAGAGGAGAGGGAGCAGCATCCACTCTGGCGACTGGATGTGGGATTATTGGCGGATGAGGGAGTCTGCGGAAGGGTGCGGGGATGTATCGAAAGATACCTGGAGGCCAACGATGACGGGGAGGTCAGAGTAGGAGTAGTATGGGAAGCACTAAAAGCGGTGGTCATGGGAGAGTTGATCTCCATCAGGGCTCACAAGGGGAAAACGGAGGCCAAAGAAAGGGAAAGACTACTGGGGGAGATTTTGAGGGTAGATAAAAAATATGCGGAGGCCCCGGATGAAGAACTATACAGGGAGAGGCGACGACTCTAGACGGAGTTCGATCTGCTCACCACAGGGAGGGCAGAGGCACAGTGGAGGAAGGCACAGGGGATGAGATATGAATATGGGGAAAAGGCGAGTCGCCTGTTGGCCCACCAGCTGCGAAAGAGGACAGCGGCGAAGGAGATAGGGGGAGTTAGGGATGAAATTGGAGCCACGGTGCGGAGAGCAGGGAAGATAAACAAGGTGTTTGAGACCTTTTACGAGAGGCTATATAGGTCCCAACCCCCGGAGGGAAAAGAGGGGATGCAGCAGTTTCTGGACCAACTAAGGTTCCCGAAGGTAGAGGAGCAGGAAGTGGCAGGCCTGGGGGCGCCAATTGGGGTGGACGAGGTGACCAAAGGGCTGGGGAACATGCAGGCAGGGAAGGCCCTGGGACCAGATGAGTTCCCGGTGGAATTCTATGGAAAATATGTGGACTTGTTGGCCCCGCTGCTGGCAAGAACCTTTAACGAGGCAAGAGAAGGGGGGACCCTACCCCCGACAATATCGGAGGCGACGATATCACTAATCTTGAAGCGAGATAAAGATCCGCTGCAGTGCGGGTCCTATAGGCCTATCTCACTGCTGAATGTGGACGCCAAGTTGCTAGCAAAGGTGCTGGCAACGAGGATGGAGGATTGTGTCCCGGGGGTGGTGCACGAAGACCAGACAGGGTTCATAAAGGGGAGACAATTGAATGTCAACGTGCAACGGCTATTAGGGGTGATAATGATGCCCCCAGCATAGGGGGAGGCAGAGATAGTGGCGGCAATGGATGCAGAGAAGGCATTTGATAGGGTGGAGTGGGAGTATCTATGGGAGGTGCTGAGGAGGTTCAGGTTCGGGGAGGGGTTTGTCAGCTGGGTTAAACTCCTCTATGGGGCCCCAACGGCAAGTGTGGTCACAAATCGGCAAAGGTCGGAGTATTTCCGACTACACAGGGGAACAAGACAGGGATGCCCGCTGTCCCCATTACTGTTCGCGCTGGCAATTGAACCACTGGCCATAGCGCTGAGAGAATCCAGAAAATGGAGAGGGGTCGTTAGAGGGGGAGAGGAACACCGAGTGTCACTCTACGCGGATGACCTACTGCTGTATGTGACGGATCCAGTGGGGGGGATGACAGAGGTCATGCAGGTATTGAGGGAGTTTGGCGATTTCTCGGGATATAGGCTTAACATGGGAAAGAGTGAGCTTTTTGTGATACACCCTGGGGACCAGAGTAGAGGGATAGATGGCCTACCGCTAAGGAGAGTGGAAAGAAACTTCCGATACCTGGGGATTCAGATAGCCAGGAGCTGGGGAACCTTACACAGACTCAATCTGACACGGCTGGTGGAACAAATGGAAGAGGATTTCAAAAGGTGGGACATGCAGCCGCTGTCACTGGCGGGCAGAGTGCAGGTAATTAAGATGATGGTCCTCCCGAGGTTCCTATTTGTGTTCCAATGTCTCCCTATACTGATCACTAAGGCCTTCTTTTAAAAAATAGATAGGAGCATCACGAGCTTCGTGTGGGCAGGGAAGGCCCCGAGGTTAAGGAGGGGGTTCCTACAACGTAGCAGAGACAGAGGGGGACTGGCGTTGCCGAATTTGGGCGACTACTATTGGGCCGCCAACGTGGCGATGATTCGTAAATGGATGATAGAGGGAGAGGGAGCAGCGTGGAAAAGGTTGGAGATGAAGTCCTGCAAAGGGACGAGCTTGCAGGCGCTAGTGACGGCGCCATTACCGCTCTCCCCGAAAAGGTTTACCACGAACCCAGTGGTGGCGGCAACATTAAGTATCTGGGGGCAATGGAGGCGACAGAGGGGTGTGCTGGGAGCCTCGGTGTGGTCCCCAATCAGGAACAACCATAGGTTTGCCCCAGGGAGGCTGGATGGAGGATTCCAGAGCTGGCACTGGGCAGGAATCAGAAGAGTGGGAGACTTATTTATAGATGGGACGTTTGCGAGTTTGGGAGCGCTTGAGGAAACGTATGAGCTGCCCCTGGGAAATACCTTTAGGTATATGCAGGTGAGAGTGTTCACGAGACAACTGGTGAGGGAATTTCCGCTGCTCCCGACACAAGGGATCCAGGACAGGGTGCTTTCAGGGGTGTCGGTCGGGGAGGGCAAAGTGTCCGAGATATACCGGGAGATGAGAGAAGAGGGGGAGGAGCTGGTGGACGAACTGAAGGGAAAATGGGAAGAGCTCGGGGAGGAGATTGAGGAGGGTTTGTGGGCTGACGCCCTAAGCAGGGTAAATTCCTCCTCCTCGTGTGCCAGGCTTAGCCTGATCCAATTTAAGGTGCTGCATAGAGCACACATAACGGGAGCAAGGTTGAGCAGGTTATTCGGAGTGGAGGACAAGTGTGGAAGATGCGGGGGAAGCCCGGCGAACCACACACATGTTTTGGTCGTGTCCGGCACTGGAGGGGAGTGACGGGAGTGATCTCGAAGGTGGTGAAGGTCCGGGTCATGCCAGGCTGGGGGTTAGCTATATTTGGAGTAGCGAATGAGCCGGGAGTGCAGGAGGCGAAAGAGGCCGATGTTGTGGCCTTTGCGTCCCTAGTAGCCCGGCGTAGGATTTTACTCATGTGGAAGGAAGCGAAACCCCCCCGGCCTGGAGACCTGGATAAACGATATGGCGGGGTTCATAAAACTGGAGCGGATGAAGTTTGCGCTGAGAGGATCGGCTGAAGGGTTCACCAGGCGGTGGCAACCGTTCCTCGACTATCTAGCGGAGCGTTAGGGGGAAGATAGATAGCCAGCAGCAGCAGCCCGGGGGGGGGGTAAATTGTTTGTGTTCTAGATGGGGAGAGGGGGTGGGGGGAGCATTACTTCGGGTTATTTGGTTAGTTTACTATATTATTTAAACAATGTTATATAGCAGGTATCATGCTACCATTTTTGTTGATTTGTAAGGGAAAAAATTGTGTTTGAAAACTTTAATAAAATATATATTTTTTTAAAAGCCCCCGAACTTGTAAAAGAAATATGAATAAAATAAATGAAACAAATAAAAATTGAATAAAATAAATGAATAAAAAACCCCGAACTTGTAAAACAAAAAACTGCGACCGTTTTTTAAAAAGCGGCTGCACTGCGCAGGCACGCCCAATCATCGGCACGCATGAGCAATGCGGCCAAATTTCTTTTACATGTTCACGCCCATTTTAATGGCCGCTTGCAGCCGGCATTATTAAAAGCCGGCTGCTGCGCGAGGATTTGCGCGATCGGGAGCGTCGTGAAGGATGGCTCCGCGACCCTGCCAACACTCACCCACGACCCACCTGTGGGTCTGCGCCCGAGGTTGAAGAACACTGAGCTAGATGGATAAAGAACTGGCTGGGCAACAGGAGACAGAAAGTAGTAGTGGAAGGGAGTTTCTCAAAATGGAGAACTGTGGCCAGTGGTGTTCCACAGGGATCCGTGCTGGGACCACTGTTGTTTGTGATATACATAAATGATCTGGAGGAAGGTATAGGTGGTTTGATTAGCAAGTTTGCAGATGACACTAAGATTGGTGGAGTAGCAGATAGTGAAGGGGACTGTAAGAGAATACAGCAGAATATAGATAGATTGGAGAGTTGGGTGGAGAAATGGCAGATGGAGTTCAATCCGGGCAAATGCGAGGTGATGCATTTTGGAAGATCCAATTCAAGAGCGAACAATACGGTAAATGAAAAAGCCCAGAGGAGGAGGCCAGGAAAGGGGGGACTCTACCCCCGACGATGTCGGAGGCGACGATATCGTTAATTTTGAAGAGGGATAAAGATCCGTTGCAGTGTGGGTCCTATAGACCCATTTCATTATTGAACGTGGACGCCAAATTGTTGGCAAAGGTACTGGCATCGAGGATAGAGGACTGTGTCCCGGGGGTGGTGCACGAAGACCAGACAGGGTTCATAAAAGGGAGACAACTGAATGTTAACGTGCAACGACTATTAGGGGTGATAATGATGCCCCCAGTGGAGGGGGAGGCAGAGATAGTGGCGGCAATGGACGCAGAGAAGGCATTTGATAGGGTGGAGTGGGAGTATTTATGGGAAGTGTTAAGGAGGTTTGGGTTTGGGAACGGGTTTATTAGCTGGGTTAGACTTCTTTATGGGGCTCCAACGGCAAGCGTAGTTACAGGTCGACACAGATCGGAGTATTTCCGACTATATAGGGGAACAAGACAGGGATGCCCGCTGTCTCCATTGTTGTTCGCGTTGGCAATTGAACCTCTGGCCATGGCGTTGAGAGACTCCAGGAAATGGAGAGGGGTGATTAGAGGGGGAGAAGAACACCGAGTCTCGTTATACGCGGATGACCTATTGTTATACGTGTCGGACCCAGCGGGGGGGATGATAGAGGTTATGCGAATTTTGAGGGGGTTCGGGGATTTCTCGGGGTATAGGCTAAACATGGGGAAGAGTGAATTATTTGTGATACATCCAGGGGACCAGAGTAGAGAGATAGAAGGCTTGCCTCAAAGGAAAGTGGAAAGAAACTTCCGATACCTGGGGATTCAGATCGCTAGGAGCTGGGGAACCTTGCACAGACTTAATCTGACACGGTTGGTAGAACAAATGGAGGAGGACTTCAAGAGGTGGGACATGCAGCCTCTATCGCTGGCGGGCAGGGTGCAAGCAATTAAGATGATGGTCCTCCCGAGGTTCTTATTTGTATTTCAATGTCTCCCTATACTAATCACCAAGACCTTTTTTAATAAAATAGACAGGAGCATCACGAGCTTCGTGTGGGCAGGGAAAGTTCCGAGAGTAAGGAGGGGGTTCCTTCAGCGTAGTAGGGACAGAGGAGGATTGGCACTACCGAACTTGGGCGATTACTATTGGGCTGCCAATGTGGCAATGATATGTAAATGGATGATGGAGGGTGAGGGAGCGGCATGGAAAAGACTGGAGAGAAAGTCCTGTAAAGGGACGAGTTTAGAGGCGCTGGTGACGGCGCCGCTACCGATCTCACCTAAAACGTTTACCACAAACCCGGTGGTGGCGGCAACATTGAATATCTGGGGACAGTGGAGGCGACAGAGAGGGGTGCGGGGAGCCCTGGTGGGGTCCCCAATCAGGAACAACCATAGGTTCGCCCCAGGAAGAATGGATGGAGGATTTCAGAGCTGGTACCAGTTGGGAATTAGGAGGGTGGGAGATGTATTTATAGATGGGACTTTTGCGAGCTTGGGAGCATTGGAGGAAAAGTATAAGTTGCCCCGTGGAAATTTCTTGAGATATATGCAGGTGAGGGCGTTTATTAGACAACAGGTGAGGGAATTTCCGCTGCTCCCGACAGAGGGGATTCAGGACAGGGTGCTTTCAGGGGTGTGGGTCGGAGAGGGCAAGGTGTCAGAGATTTACCGAGAGATGAGGGAAGAGGGGGAGGAGTCGGTGGGCGAACTAAAAGGAAAGTGGGAAGAAGAACTAGGGGAGGAGATAGAGGAGGGTATGTGGGCTGATGCCCTAAGCAGGGTAAATTCCTCTTCCTCATGCGCCAGGCTTAGCCTGATTCAATTTAAGGTACTACATAGAGCACACATAACGGGA
This sequence comes from Scyliorhinus torazame, assembly GCF_047496885.1. NCBI lineage: Eukaryota > Metazoa > Chordata > Chondrichthyes > Carcharhiniformes > Scyliorhinidae > Scyliorhinus > Scyliorhinus torazame. The sequence goes on from NC_092710.1 coordinate 210,056,688, forward strand.
GCAAGATTGAGCAGGTTCTTTGGAGTGGAGGACAAATGTGGGAGGTGTGGCGGGAGCCCGGCAAACCACGCACATATGTTTTGGGCGTGTCCGGCACTGGAAGGGTATTGGAAGGGAGTGACGGGAGTGATTTCGCGGGTGGTGAAGGCCCGGGTCAAACCAGGCTGGGGGTTAGCTCTATTTGGAGTTGCGGAAGAGCCGGGAGTGCAGGAGGCGAAAGAGGCCGACGTTGTGGCCTTTGCGTCCCTAGTAGCCCGGCGCAGGATCCTACTCATGTGGAAGGAGGCGAAACCCCCCGGACTGGAGGCCTGGGTAAATGATATGGCGGGGTTCATTAAACTGGAGCAGATAAAGTTTGCCCTGAGAGGATCGGCTCAAGGGTTCACCAGGCGGTGGCAGCCATTTCTCGAATACCTAGGGGAACGTTAGAGGGAAGGCAGATGACCAGCAGCAGCAACCCAGGGGGAAGCGGGGGGGGGGGGGGGGGAGGGGGGAGGGGGGAGGGGGTGGTTTAGTTTAGTTTAGGTCAAAGATAAAGGGGTTTTGTTACTTGTGTATTGTTAAAAATTTCTGTATTATTGTTGCGTTTGCTTTGTAAGAGGGGAAAAATTGTTGTTTGGGAAAAAAGTTTCAATAAAACATATTTAAAAAAAAAAAAAGAAAAAGCCCAGAGGAAAATTGATGTACAGAGAGATCTGGGTGTTCAGGTCCATTGTACCCTGAAGGTGGCTGCGCAGGTCGATAGAGTGTTCAAGAAGGCATACGGCATGCTTTCCTTCATCGGACGGGGTATTGAGTATAAGGGTTGGCAGGTCATGTTACAGTTGTATAAGACTTTGGTTCGGCCACATTTGGAATATTGCGTACAGTTCTGGTCGCCACATTACCAAAACAATGTGGATGCTTTGGATAAGGTGCAGAGGAGGTTCACCAGGATTTTGCCTGTCATGGAGGGCGCTAGCTATGAATAGAGGTTGAGTAGATTAGGATTATTTTCATTAGGTTGAGAGGGGACCTCATTGAGGTCGACAAAATCATGAGAGTTATAGACAGGGTGGACAGCAAGAAGCTTTTTCCCCAGAGTGGGGGTTTCAATTACTAGGGGTCACGAGTTCATGGTGAGAGGGGAAAAGTTTAAGGGAGATATGCGTGGAAAGTTCTTTACGCAGAGGGTGGTGGGTGCCTGGAACGCATTGCCGGCGGAGGTGGTAGAGGCGGGCACAATAGCGTCATTTAAGATGTATCTAGACAGATACATGAATGGGCAGGAAGCCGAGGGATGCAGATCCTTAGAAAATAGACATCAGTTTTAGAGAGAGAGGATCTGGATCGGCACAGGCTTGGAGGGCCGAAGGGCCTGTTCCTGTGCTGTAATTTTTCTTTGTGCTTTATTCACATATTAACTATATACAGGAATAGATAAACACAACGCTCCTTCCAGAACCACCTCTTTCTGCAATCCAGAACACACGATCTGACATTATTGATAATCTGTTCTTTTCTAAATGACTATCTCTTAAAATTGATTCAAATAATCAATGGATCAGTGTGGAGCAGCAAAAGAAAGGGAATGGTATCAATGCTCATATACAGAGATGCAGTTAGAAAAGTAGGTGACAGGTGCAGAGGATTGTCCTTTTGCAGCACAGAAGTAATTAGCAAGTGGGATTTCTTAAAATATTCCTATTATAACCTGCCTACTTACCATTGGCTGGGGACTAATGACTATCCCACAATCCTGTGGGAGTATGAGCTTCCCCAATGAGGGGGGCGGAGAAACCACTAGTAAACTCCTAGTATAAATAAAGCTGGCCAGTTCAGGAACCAGCAGGAAGGAGTATGTAGCAAGGGAAGTTACTGCTACTGTTATGTATATATGTTATCGTAAATAAATGTTATTACTTTGTATCCTTAAAACTCGTGCTGGATTCTTCGTGGCCCTTACAAAAATTCCCAACCAAGGACTGAAATCCTGAATGATATAAAATAAATACTTCGGATTTCCATAATTGGCAAAGACAATTTATCTTTAATAAACCATAAATTTACATTCTTTCCAATAATCGATTATGCTGTTACGGTGAGAAAATATTTTATGGTGTACAGAAGTAATTAGTTCCTAAAAATGGCAGATTGGGCTGTTGGAAAATATGCCCAGATCCACTTGAAAGCAATAAATACATTTTGCAAGACCCATACCTCCAACAGATTTAGAACATTTATTAGTCAATTGAAAATCACACCGAAAGTTATTTTATTTGTCTCACAAATTCCACATGTGTATTCCTTTTAAGGCTTTCATTCACACAGGTGAAGGAATGTTGGGTGTATATATTAAGGTCGTCGTAACATGGTAATGATTTTGCCAATAAAAGACTATTGGTCAAACTAGCAGCCTGTTTCAAATCACCCATCAGTTTCCTCACCATGAATCTGAACCAAATCGTCCTGCATCTCGCCTTCTTGCAAGAATTCATAGGGTCGTTGGAATTACTAAACAAAAAAAGACTGGGCTGCATTTTGTTTACCTTCGACTATTCAGGTAGTTGCATGTTACAACAAATGGAATTAATGACTAATCACATTAATCAATCTTCATCAAGAGCCTCAAGATAAGATAAAACCGATCAATGATCAAGGTTTTTGGGAAGCATGTGCTCAAAATTCCCTGGGCGGGATCCGCCGTTGCCTGACGCCGAAATTGGGAACGGCGATCGGGTGGAGTATGGCTCTCGACGCCGAAATGGCAGCAGGTGCCGGCTTGACGCCGGGTCGCGGTGCTCCGCCCGCTCCAAATCGGTGTCATCGAGACGCACAACACGCGCAGTCGCAACAGTGTCTGAATATCATTATCGGGGCCCGCCCGCGATGCTCCACCTCCGATGTGCCGAGTTCCCAATGGCACAGGCCACGTGTGGTCTCAGCGGCCGTGAGCCTATCGTGGTGGCTGCGTAGAGAGAGAGAGAGAGAGGGCATGCGGACAGTGTCCAGCATCGCCATACTCTGCCGAAAGCCGTGCCGCTGGCCGGGGGGGGGGGGGTGGGGGGGGGGTCTGCCAGGACTGGAGGGAGTAGTGGGGGGTGACCAGGAGGTGGGCTATGGGGTAGGGGTGGACGGGTACGCAGTCCAGAACAACCGACGCCATCTTTTCGGGCGCAATTGGTGCATGAGTGGGGGGTGTAGGAGGACACACGGCTGCAGCTTGTCAGCCCTGCACATGTCCAACACAGACACGGCAAATCTCCCACCATTTTCCGCGCGTCCAGCCGTTGTTTCACGTGGCGCTGATGCTAGCCCCTCACTGGTAGCGGAATCGATGCGGGTGGGCACCAATTTCTCCGTCATGGAACACCAAGATCCTCTGCAGGAACAGAGAATCCAGTCCTCTATTTCTTTGAAACATACAAAAGTCACCATATTTCTTGTAACTCATGTCCTCTACAGCCCAACAGCAGCAACATTGCTGGAAGAGTAACTGGCCACGAGAGATAGGTAAGTTTTGAAACTTTGCTCGCCAGTGAGCTTCTTGTGGATCAGGAGGAGCAGGAGTCCTCATCCTAGGTTCTTCAAAGAGCCCTTGGACTTTCCTGATCTTTGTTCAGTTCCCAGTTCTGACATACCCCCTTTTACATTGAAGGGATACCGGAGTGATATGCCATCAATAAACACACGACGAGTGATGAATGTAACTGAGGCTTTAATACACTAAACAGAAAGCCTCCTGCCTCTGGACCCGAACTGGGTCGGAGGCGGAGACTAGTCACCTTTATACATGAGCCTGAGGGGAGGAGCCACAGGCAGAGCCAGCCGGGACAAGCCCAGGCATGCACAACACAATACAATGCAATGCAGTGATTTACCACACTGAGCATTCTCTGATATGTTACAAAGAGGAAACTGCAACCTGCCTTTTCAACTGAAAGCCGAGGGAATCCCCTTCAATTCCCACGCGTCTGCGCTGTCATCATGCTGTCATCCAAAATATCTGATCTGCATTTTAAATAAACAATGCTTTCTGTATTCCCTGCCTCCAGAGGGGTTCTGCTTCATACATTGCCAAAATCATCGCATTGATATTTAGACAGGGTGCAAGAATGGTGCAGAGGAGCCTGGTAGTGGGTGACAAAACTTTTATACATGAGCCCGAGGGGAGGAGCCACAGGCGGAGCCAGCCGGGACAATCCCGGGCATGTACAACACAACACAACATTGTCTAAGTACGAGAATGTGGCCCGCAGCCCGTACTGGTCAACCATTCGGTCCATTTATCTTTGGAAGACCGAGACCCCATTGGTGACACCAAAGGGGACCCTGAGGAAGTGGTAGAGGCAGCCATCTGCCTCGAAGGCAGTGTATTGGCGGTTCTCCGGGCGGATAGGGAGCTGGTGGTACGCGGTTTTCAAGTCAACTGTGGAGAAGACTCGGTACTGCGCAATCTGGTTGACCATGTCAGATATGCGGGGGTGGGGGGTACGCGTCGAGCTGCGTGTACCGGTTGATGGTCTGGCTGTAATCGATGACCAACCGGTGCTTCTCCCCAGTCTTGACGACCACCACTTGGGCTCTCCAGGGGCTGGTATTAGCCTCAATGATCCCCTCTAGCAGCAGTCGCTGGACCTCCGACCTGATAAAGGCCCTGCCCCGGGCACTGTATCGTCTGCTCCTAGTAGCGACGGGCTTACAGTCCGGGGTGAGATTTACGAAGAGCGAGGGTGGGGCGACCTTAGGGGTCGCGAGGCTACAGATGGTGAGGGGGGGGCAGGGGTCCACCGAACTTTAAAGTAAGGCTTTGGAGGTGGCACTGGAAGTCGAGCCCCAGTAGTTGGGCCGCGCAGAGATGGGGAAGGACGTAGAGTTTGAAGTGAGCGTACTCTACACCTTGTACAGTGAGGGTCGCGACACAGTACCCCGGATTGCTACTGAATGTGATCCGGAAGCCAGGGAGATTTTCTGGATCGCGGGTAAGATTGGGAGGGAGCAGCACCTTACCGTATCTGGGTGAATGAAGCTGTCTGTGCTCCTGGAGTCGAAAAGACAGGCTGTCTCGTGCCCGTTAATCCGTACGGTCATCATAGACTTCGCGAGGTGGTGCGGCCGGGACCGGTCGAGCGTGTTGGAGGCGAGCTTCGGAAGGCGGTTCGTAGGCCGGTCGGAGGTAGCGGCGGCCAGCGTATGGGTGGGTGAGCCGGGCTCCCGGGAGACTGCAGAGTGGTCTCAAGATGGAGGCACCCATGAGTCGCACATGGCGGGTGGCAGCGGTGATGGCATCAAACATGGCGGCCCCCGTGGGGTACGCGTGGCAGTTGGAGGATGCGTTAAAGTGCACCCATGGGTCGCACGTGGTGGCCGAAATTGGAGATGGCGTTGAAGATGTCGGCGCCCAAGGTTTGCACATGGCGGGTGGCGTGGCAACTGGGGGCGGCCTCGACAGGCAGCAGGCAGCGCTGCTGGGCCTAGAGGTTTTAGGGGGAGATCGGGCCTGTCAGGCTTTTGCAACGTGGCCCTTCCTCCCACACCCGTTGCAAGTCATGTCCCGTGCAGGGCAGCGTTGACTGGGGTGATTATCCTGGCCGCAAAAGTAGCAGCTCGGGGGGCCGCTGCGCGCACAGTCTTGTGTCGCACCCGGGTCGGATGATGGTGGTGCCTACGTGGTCCACGAGGGTGCCGCACGGTGGAGGTGTAGGCCTCCATGTTCTGGGAGGCCACCTCTAGCGAGTTTGAGAGCTGCACTGTCTCTGGGAGGCTGAGTGTACCCTCTTCTAGTAATCACTGGCGGATATAGTTTGACTTCATGCCTGCGACAGAAGCATCGCTAATCAGCAGCTCCGCGTGCTGGGTAGCCGATATCGCCCGGCAATCGCAGTTCCGGCAGAGTACACGCAAGGCATCCAGGAATTCTACAAGTGATTCCCCAGGGCTTTGCCATCTCGCGGCGAGGAGGTGCCTAGCATACACCTCGTTAACGGACTTCACGTATTGTCCCTTCAGCAGCATTATTGCCTCCGCATACGAGGGGGCGTCCCTGATGAGAAAAAAGACTCGTGGGCTCACCCGTGCATAGAGGATCTGCTTCTTCTGGAGGTCTGTGAAGTCTTTGGTGAAGGATGCGAGGTACGCTTCGAAGCAGCTTAGCCAGTGCTCGAATGTTTCTGTGGCGTCGGCTGCCTGTGGGTCCAGCTCCAGGCGATCAGGTTTGAGTGATGAATTCATATTTGATGTTTAGTGTATTAAATTGATGTGCCATCAATGAACACACGACGAGTGATAAATGTAACTGAGGCTTTAATACACTAAACAGAAAGCCTCCTGCCTCTGGACCCGAACTGGGTCGGAGGCGGAGACTAGTCACCTTTATACATGAGCCTGAGGGGAGGAGCCACAGGCAGAGCCAGCCGGGACAAGCCCAGGCATGCACAACACAATACAATGCAATGCAGTGATTTACCACACTGAGCATTCTCTGATATGTTACAAAGAGGAAACTGCAACCTGCCTTTTCAACCGAATGCCGAGGGAATCCCCTTCAATTCCCATGCGTCTGCGCTGTCATCATGCTGTCGTCCAAAATATCTGATCTGCATTTTAAATAAACAATGCTTTCTGTATTCCCTGCCTCCAGAGGGGTTCTGCTTCATAGATTGCCAAAATCATCGCATTGATATTTAGACAGGGTGCAAGAATGGTGCAGAGGAGCCTGGTAGTGGGTGACAAAACTGTCATGGTCAGAAGCATGGAGGCTGTGCTGATATGAATGGCCATGTCTCATTTGAACAAATATGGAGTCCTGCTAGATTGACCATTTAGTTTACAGGTGGGAGTGGAAATTTGGTGGCAGGGGCAGCAATGCAGACCCATGGGAATTGGAGGGGATTCCCTTGGCTTTTGGTTGAAAAAGCTGGCAGCAGTTTCCTCTCTGTAATAGATCAGAAAGTGCAAAGGTTTCCCTGCTGGGAATTGAACAAAGATCAGGGATGTCCAAGGGCTCTTTGAAGAACCTAGGAGGCAGAATCCTGGTCCACAAGAAGCTCAAAGACAAACAAAGTTTCAAAACTCACCTGTCTCTCGTAATTAATAATAATCTTTATTAGTGTCACAAGTAGGTTTACATTAATACTGCAATTTCATTGCCGCCATGTTGACACGGTTGGCTGTAGAGGACATGAAATATGACTCAATGGATCTTAGAATTATGTTGTGATACCAATTACATAATTGGACCTTGACATAAATCTTTTTTTTTTAATAAACATTTTATGGAGGTATTTTTGGTATAGTGACAACAACAAAATAAACAATATACATGAACCCATAAACATAGTACAAAAGCCATTTATCTCTTGTGCAGGTCAAACCCATATTGACCCCCTACTCTAATCTAAACTACCCCCCCCCCACAACCCGTCTGCTGACAATTAATTTCCTGCACAAAAGAAGTCGACGAACGGTTGCCACCTCCAGGTGAACCTTAACAGTGACCCTCTCAAGGCAAACTTGATTTTCTCCAAACAGAGAAGGCTAGCTGTCATAATATACACCAGTATATTATGGTGCAGACACACAAACACACACTGATGGACATACAGTAGGACCAATCAGCATACACAACACCGCAGCCAATCTCCAGTGAGAGCACACACACTATAAAGACAGGGGACAGGAGAGTTCCCACTCATTCTAGTAGTAGCCAGCTCGGAGCACAGAGCTCACAGCCTGCAACACAGACATTCACCTTGTGCTGAGTGCATCACCTGGTTAGGACTAGGCAAGGGTCAACAGTTAAAGCTGGTATTGCATTTACTCACAGTTCAAGTATGTTAATATAGTTAACCTTATAATAAAATAGAGTTGCACCACTTCCAGTGTTGGTGACCTGTTTGTGATCCAGAACACCCAACACATCATGGTACAAGGAGTGGTTGCATACTCGCACTTCTGAGACCCACCTGCAACTAATCAGCTCCGCATCGCCGGCAATCTCGAGGTCAATTGGAAGATTTTTAAACAGCGCTTCCAGCTCTTCCTCGAAGTCACGGACAGGGAGTACGCCTCGGACACCAGGAAGATTGCTCTGCTCCTCTCCACGGCTGGGCAACACGCCATCCACATCTTCAACTCCCTCACATTCGCAGACGACGAGGACAAGACAAAGTACAAGATGGTTCTCCTCAAATTCGATACCTACTTCAGCATAGAGGTCAATGAAAGCTTTGAAAGATACCTGTTCCAGCAGCGCTTGCAGGGTAAGGACGAGCTTTTCCAATCCTTTTTAACACACCTCTGCATCCTTGCGCAGTCCTGCGGCTACGGGCCCACCTCCGACTCCATGATACGCGACAACATCATATTTGGTGTTCTGTCGGATCCCCTGCATCAGCAGATCCTCAAAATTAAGCAACTCACCCGAGCGACTGCCATCGAGACCTGTGTCCTGCATGAAAATGCCACCATCTGGTACTCCCACATACAAGCGGCTGAAACAGCGCGGCAAGGTCCCGAACAGGTCCAAACAATTGAACACCTCCAAGGCTGCAGCCTGGATGAGGGCGGCCATTTTGCGCGCTTTTCGCGGCTTCCTGTGCTTGTATGCGCCAAACGAGGGGACGGTGATGTGGAGGAACATGATGCGCAGGCGCGCACCACGCAGGACCGCACCGTGCATGCGCGGTGGCGCAACGAGCATACTGACGTCACGACGTGCGGCAACTGTGGCTCCGTCTATTTAAAGCGGCAATGTCCTGCAAAATCGCGACAATGCCTCCGATGTGGCAGACTTGGCCACTATGCTGCCTGCTGTTGAGCAGCTGAGCCTGCCAATTCGCATCGCTTCAGCCAGCCTCGCAGGAACGTTCGGGCAATTCAACCCACATTCACAGAGTCAGATTCCGATTTCCCGCAGATCAATGACACCGAGGACCCGAGGGAGCCTTTTCGAGTCGCTGTTATAACAAAGAACAGGCTGTCCCCGAATCAAAACCACCAGCCGCTGTCGGTGCACAGCACTGATCCAGACGAGTGGTGTGCCATCCTGACGGTCAACCAATCCCAGATACGATTCCGCCTGGACACTGGTGCTTCCGCTATTCTCCTAGCGTGGTCAGACTTTCAGACCCTTGGGGTTAAACCAACCATTCTTCCATCAACCTGCCAACTAGTGGACTACAATGGCAATGTCATTCCTGCTACCGGTTCATGCCAACTCGAAGTGATGCACAACTCGCGAAAAACCATCCTTTCCTTCGAGATTGTGGGCTCTTCGAAGGACTCTCTGCTAGGCGCACAGGCGTGCAAACTCCTAAACCTCGTTCAACGAGTACACTCTCTCTCTCCAGAGGACACGTCTGCCTTCCAGGATGCGGACTTCAGGGCGCAACTCAATGCCATCATCGACCAGCACCACGACGTTTTCGAAGGCATGGGCACTCTTCCATACACTTACAAAATCCTGCTCAAACAAGACACCACGCCTGTGGTTCATGCACCTCGCAGAGTCCCACCACCCCTCAAGGACCGCCTCAAGAGCAGCTGCAGGACCTCCAGGACCAAGGAGTGCTCTCCAGAGTGACGGAACCAACCAACTGGGTCAGTTCTATGGTGTGCGTAAAGAAGCCTTCCGGCGAGCTCCGGATCTGCATTGACCCAAAGGATCGGAATCGCAACATAATGAGGGAGCATTACCCTATCCCCAAGCGCGAGGAGATCACGTGCGAGATGGCTCGAGCCAACATCTTCACCAAACTTGACACCTCGAAAGGATTCTGGTAAATTCAACTAGACAGGTCCAGCAGAAAGCTGTGTACCTTTAATACCCCGTTTGGCAGATACTGCTACAACAGGATGCCGTTTGGGCATAATCGGCATCAGAAGTATTCCACCGGATCATGGAGCAAAGGATGGAGGGCATTGAGGGTGTGCGCGTCTATGTTGACGACATCATCATTTGGTCCACCACCCCGCAGGAGCATATCAGTCGCCTCCAACGCGTTTTCAAACGAATACGGGACCAAGGTCTTCGCCTCAACAGAGCCAAATGTTCCTTCGGCCAGACGGAACTCGTTCCTAGGGGACCACATCTCCCGGTTGGGTGTGCGGCCGGATGCAGACAAGGTGGCAGCCATCACGGCCATGCAGAAGCCAGCGGATAAGAAGGTGTTCCTCCGATTTCTGGGCATGGTCAACTTGCTGGGGAAGTTCATCCCCAACCTTGCCTCCCATACCACAGCTCTCCGGAATCTGGTCAGGAAGACGACAGACTTCCAATGGCTTCCCGCCCACGAACGCGAATGGGAGGAGCTTAAGACCAAGCTTACCATGGCCCCGGTATTGGCATTTTTTGATCCCACGAAGGAAACAAAAATGTCAACGGATGCCAGCCAATCCGTCATTGGGGCGGTGCTCCTGCAACGCCATGAGGCCTCATCATGGGCCCCCGTTGCATATTCGTCACGTGCCATGACCCCCACGGAACAGCGCTACGCGCAGATCGAAAAGGAGTGCCTGGGGCCGTTGACTGGGGTCGACAAATTTCATGATTAGAACATAGAACATAACAGCGCAGTACAGGCCCTTCGGCCCTCGATGTTGCGCCGACCTGTGAAACCACTTAAGTGTACGGCCTCCCCCAATTCACTGTCGAGACTGACCATCGCCTGCTGGTCAACATCATACAAAAAGACCTAAATGATATGACCCCTCACCTCCAGCGCATTCTGCTTAAACTCCGGCGGTACGATTTCCAGCTCCTATACACCCCGGGCAAGGAGACCTGATCATAGCCGACACTCTGTCCAGGGCAGTCAACACCCCGTGTGACCCAGAGGGGTTTGTCTGCCAGGTTGACGCCCATGTGGCCTTCACGGCCTCCAATCTGCCGGCCACGGATGAACGACTTATCCACATTTGCCGCGAGACTGCGGCTGACCCCCTACTACAGCGTGTCATGCGCCACATGACGGACGGGTGACTCAAGGGCCAATGCCCGCTGTTATACAATATCAGAGACAATCTGGCAGTAGTCGATGGTGTCCTCCTGAAGCTGGACCGCATCGTGATCCCGCACAGCATGCGCCAGCTCGTTTTGGAACAGCTACACGAGGGCCATCTTGGCATGGAGAAGTGCCGACGGAGGGCCCGAGAGGTTGTGTACTGGCCTGGCATCAATGAGGACATCGCCAACACAGTGCTCAACTGCCCCACCTGTCAGCGGTTCCAGCCGACCCAACACGTGAGACCCTACAGCCCCATGAGTTGGTCACGTCCCCTTGGTCTAAGGTAGGCGTGGACCTGTTCCATGCGCTCGGCAGGGACTATGGTCTGATTGTAGACTATTTTTCGAACTACGCGGAGGTGGTATGCCTGCACGACTTCACATCATCGCTGGTCATCCGTGCCTGCAAGGAGACCTTTGCTCATCACTGCATCCCACTCACTGTGATGTCAGACAATGGCAAAGCGGAAAAGGGCGTCCACATCGTCAAACTGCTCCTCTGCAAGGCTGCCAATGCAGGATCCGACTTTTACCTCGCCTTGCTGGCCTATCGTTCGGCCCCACTCTCCACGGGCCTGTCGCCAGCCCAGCTGCTCATGGGTTGCACACTCAGGACCACGGTGCCATCCATTCATGTCCCAGTACTCGACCACGTTCCAGTCCTTCAGCAGATGCAACAGTCTTGTGCACAACACAAGGCGGCGCATGACGCTCGGGCGACTGATTTCCCTGCTCTGGCGCCGGATGACAATGTCCGCATCCATCTTCCGGAGGGTGGCTGGTCTGCAACAGCGGTGGTTCTTCGGCAGGTGTCTCCCCGCTCGTTCCAAGTTCGTCTGCCAGATGGTTCCATTCGCCGCCGCAATCGGCGTGCCCTTCGTCTCGTTCCACGCTAGCTACGTGATCCTCCACCGGTGCCACGCCCTCCTGTTGTCCCCGACCTGGACTATGTGGAGATTCCGAATACTCTGCATCCTCCTCACTCTGCCGTGGCCCAGCCCGTTCCTCAGCCGGTGGCTCCTGACCCACCCTTGAGGCGGTCAACCAGAATTTGTCGCCCACCTCAGAGACTTGACTCATGAGTTTTACAATGTCGGACTCTTTGATCTGTTCTGTTATCCTGTTTCATCGTTCCAGTAGTTTGTATATAATGTACATTTCATTGTTGGTGTGACACCCCATTTCTCTGCACCAGGCACCTTCCCGTGTAAATAGATTAGCCTCATGTACATAGTCATGTAAATAACATGCACACACATAGTCAGGTACATTCAGTACACGATATTTATTGTCATGCAGGCACATGTTCTTTATATAAAAGGGGGGGATGTCATAATATACACCAGTACATTATGGTGCAGACACACACACACACACACTGATGGACATGCAGTGGGACCAATCAGCATACACACACCGCAGCCAATCACCAGTGAGAGCACACGCACTATAAAGACAGAGGCCAGGAGAGTTCCCGCTCATTCTAGTAGCAGCCAGCTCGGAGCACAGAGCTCACAGCCTGCAACGCAGACATTCAACATGTGCTGAGTGCATCACCTGGTTAGGACTAGGCAAGGGTCAACAGTTAAAGCTGGTATTGCATTTACCCACAGTTCAAGTATGTTAATATAGTTAACCTTATAATAAAATAGAGTTGCACCACTTCCAATGTTGGTGACCTGTTTGTGATCCAGAACATCCAACACATCACTAGCCATGTCCGATAGCCAGGTCTCCGACTCAGGGGGCTTTGACTCCCTCCATGCTAATAGTATCCGTCTCTGGGCTACCAGGGAAGCAAAGGCCAGAACATCTGCCTCTTTCTCCTCCTGGATTCCCGGGTCTTCTGACACCCTGAAAATCACCACCTCTGGACTCAGCACCACCCTTGTTTTTAACACCGTGGACATGATATCTGCAAACCCCTGCCAAAATCCCCTCAGCTTTGGACATGTCCAGAACATGTGGACATGGTTTGCTGGCCCGCCTTCACACTTTGCACACCCATCTTCTACCCCAAAGAACCTGCTCATCCGGACCACTGTCATGTGAGCTCAGTGAACAACCTTAAATTGTATCAGGTTGAGCCTGGCACATGTTGCAGACGCGTTGACTCTACTCAACACGTCCGCCCATAGACCATCCTCTATCTCTCCTCCCAGCTCCTCCTCCCACTTGCGCTTCAGCTCCTCGGTCTGCGTCTCCTCCGACCCCATAAGCTCCTTATAAATGTCCGCAATGCTCCCTTCTCCTATCCATCCTCTGGAAACTACCCTGTCCTGAATCCCCCTTAGCGGTAGGAGCGGGAAAGTTGATACCTGTTTACGAAGGAAGACCCACACCTGCAGATACCTGAATTTGTTTCCCCTTGCGAACCCAAACATTTCCCCCAACGCCCTCATACTCGGAAAGCTCCCCTCTATGAACATATCCCCCATCCTCTCAATCCCCGCTCTCCGCCATAACTGGAACCCCCTGTCCATACTCCCTGGGGCAAACCGGTGATTATCACAGATTGCGGCCAAGTCCGATGCTCCCACTGCTCCCACATGCCGCCTCCACTGACCCCAAATTCTCAGGGCCGCCACCACCACTGGACTGGTGGAATGCCGGCGGGAACGGCAGAGGCGCAGTTACCAACGCCCCCAAACTGGTGCCCTTTCATGAAGCCGCCTCCATCCGCTCCCATGCCATCCCCTCCCACACCACACGCTTCCTGGGCATGGCTATATTAGCCACCCAGCCCAGTAATAGTTACTAAAATTTAGCAGCACCTGTCCGCCCTCTCCCCGACTCCGCTCAAGCATTACCTTCCTTACACGCGGGGTCTTGCACGTCCATACAAGGTCCGTGATCACTCTGTTGACCCGCTTAAAAAAAGGACCGCGGAAAAAAGATGGGGTGACACTGAAATATACATAGGAATCTCGGGAGGACCGTCATCTTCACCGTTTGAACCCTCCCAGCCAGAGACAACGGAAGCGCGTCCCATCTCCGAAAATCGTCCTTCATTTGGTCCACCAGCCAGGCCAGATTCAATTTATGCAGCTGGTCCCATTCCCGCGCCACTTGGATGCCTAGGTACCTAAAGCTTCCCTTTACTAACCTAAACGGCAGCTCTCCCAATCGCCTCTCCTGCCCCCTCGCCTGGACCACAAACATCTCACTCTTTCCCATATTATGCTTATATCCCGAAAACCGGCCAAATTCCCCTAGTGTCCTCATGATTTCTTCCATCCCCTCTATTGGGTCCAAAATGTACAGAAGCAGGTCATCCGCATAGAGCGAGACCCTGTGCTTCACCGCCCTCCCCCAGACCAGTTCTCTCCAGCCCCTCGAGGCCCTCAGAGCAATTGCCAACGGCTCTATAGCCAGCGCAAACAACAGTGGGGAGGGGGCATCCCTGTCTCGTCCCCCGGTGCAGTCTAAAATAGTCCAATGTTGTCCTATTCATCCGTACACTTGCCACAGGAGCCTGATACAGTAACCTGACCCAGTCAATAAAGCCCTGCCCGAATCCGAACCATCCCAGTATCACGAACAGATAGTCCCATTCTACCCGATCAAAAGCCTTTTCTGCAACCATCGCGATCACTACCTCTACCTCCCTCCCTTCCGGGGGCATCATGATCACGTTTAACAACCTTCTTACATTGGCCACCAACTGCCTGCCCTTAACAAACCCCGTCTGGTCCTCCCCAATAACGTCCGGAACACAATCCTCGATTCAGGAGGACAAGATTTTGGCCAGCAACTTGGCATCTACATTCAACAGGGAGATCGGCCTATAGGACCCACAGAGCCATAAGACCCACGGGTTCTTGTCCCGCTTAAGAATCAGCAAAATTGTTGCCTGTGACATCATCGGGGGCAACACCCCTCTTTCCCTTGCCTCACTGAACATCCTCAACAACACCGGCTCCAATATCCCAGGTAACTTTTTATAAAACTCCACTGGGTACCCGTCCGGACCCGGGGCCTTACCCGCCTGCATGGCCTTCAAGCCCTCCACTATCTCCTCCAGCCCGATTGGGGCCCCCAGCCCTTCTACCCACTTCCCATCCACCTTTGAGAAATTCAGCCCCTCCAAGAAGTGCCTCATCCCCTCTGGCCCCGTAGGGGGTCCCGACCTGTACAGCCTGCTGTAGAAATCCCTAAACACCTTATTCACCCCTACTGAATCACCAACCACGTTCCCATCCCCGTCCTTTACTTTCCCGATCTCCCTAGCTGCCTCCCTCTTCCTAAGCTGCTGTGCAAGCATTCTGCTGGCCTTCTCTCCATGTTCATAGATCGCCCCCTCGCCTTTCTCAACTGCTCCACCGCCCTCCCTGTGGTCAGCAAGCTAAAACTCCACCTGTAACCTCCGCCGTTCCCTTAAAAGCCCTGCCTCTGGGGTCTCCCCATATCTCCTATCAATCTGTAGTAACTCCTTTACCAGTCGGTCCATCTCTGCCCGATCCACCTTCTCCCTACCGGCCCGGATGGAGATCAGCTCCCCCCTGACCACCGCCTTCAGTGCTTCCCACACCACCGCTGCTGAGATTTCCCCCATGTCGTTGACCTGCAGGTAGTTCTGAATACATTTCCTCAGCCGTTCGCACACCCCTTCATCCGCCAAAAGTCCCACATCCAACCTCCAGTGCGGGCGCTGGTTACTGTCTTGACTAACCTGCAGGTCAACCCAGTGCGGAGCATGGTCTGAGATTGTGATCGCTGAGTACCCCGTGTCCACCACCCCCGTCAGCAAGGCGCTGCTCAAAATGAAGAAATCAATCCGGGAATACACTTTATGCATGTGGGAGTAGAAGGAGAACTCCTTCACCCTCGGCTGCCCAAATCTCCATGGATCGCTTCCCCCCCCCCCCCCCCCCCCTCCCCCATCAGCTCCATGAACCCTCTTAGTTCCTTTGCCATTGCTGGCACCCTGCCTGTTTTCGAGCTTCACCAGTCCAAGCCAGGGTCCATAACGGTGTTGAAGTCCCCCCTCCCATGACCAGCCTGTGCGAGTCCAGGTCCGATATCTTCCCCAGCATCCTATTTATAAACTCCACATCATCCCAATTTGGCACATGAACATTTACTAATACCACCTGCACCCCCTCTAGCTTCCCACTGACAATAATGTACCGACCTCCCACGTCCGAGACTATTCTACCCGCCTCAAACACCACCCGCTTATTGATCAGGATCGCAACCCCTAGTCTTTGAATCTAGTCCCAAGTGAAAGACCTGACTGACCCAGCCTTTCCTCAGTCTAACCTGGTCCGTAACTCTAAGGTGCGTCTCCTGCAACATTACCACGTCCGCCTTCAATCCCCTAAGATGCGCGAACACACGTGCCCTTTTGACCGGCCCATTTAACCCTCGAACATTCCAGGTGATCAGCTTGGTTGGGGGGCTCATTGCCCCTACGGCGATCAGCAATCAGCTATCCCCTTTGTTAGGCCCTCCTCCAGCCCGTGCTGCGCACCTGCACCAGTCCATCATTGTCCTAGTAACAACACCCTGTCACCCAACCCTTTAATAAATAAAACAAATGCACACCCCCCGCGTCCGAGAGCTAGCTCGCCCAGCTAGCTTGGTGGCTCCCATCCCCGGCGCCAGATAGTTTCCCACCTATTGTTCCCTCCCCACCGCTCATACAAACACCTATTGTTCCCTCTCCACCCCCCCTCCCCCCGCTCATACAAACAAACTCCAACATCAAACAATCCCCACACAATTGCCCAACAGAAAATCACCAAGATCAAAACAAGGACACCTCCAACCCCAGCAGTGCAAATGAAAACCTTAACTCACTCAGCTCTACCGCTGGCTCCAAATCAGTGCAAACGTCATCACAAACATCTTCCATAAAACTCAAAACGAGAAACATTTTACAAAAACAGAGAAACAAAAAGAAAAAACAAAAACATGAACGTTGCAGCCAAGTTCAAAAGTTCTCAATCCATCACCAGCCCTTTCCTTTTCGCAAAGTCCAACGCGTCCTCAGGCGACTCGAAGTAGAAGTGCTGATCCTCATGTGTGACCCAGAGACGGGCTGGGTATCAGTCCAAACTTGACCTTTTTCTTAAAAAGGATCGGCCTGATCTGATTGAAGCCTGCTCTCCTCCTGGCCACCTCTACACAGGTCCTGGTAAACCCGCAGGATGCTATTGTCCCATTTACAGCTCCGTGTCTGCTCGGCCCACTGCAGAATGCGCTCCTTATCAGAGAACCTGTGGAATCTCACCACCATTGCCCTCGGGGGGTTTCCCATTCGCAACTTCCTTGCGAGTGCTCTGTGAGCCCTATCCACCTCCAAGGGCTGGGAGAATGCCCCATCCCCCAGCAGCTTCACAAACATGTCTGCGATGTATGTCCCAGCGTCCGTTCCTTCGGACCTCTCTGGGAGCCCGACAATTCTTAGGTTCTGCCGGCGGGACCTATTTTCTAGGTCCTCCACCTTCTCCAGGAGCTTCTTCTGCTGGTCCCTCAGCAACCCCACCTCCAGCTCCACCGCAGTCTGATGTTCCTCCTGCTCAGCCAGCACCTTCTCCACCTTCTGGATCGCCCGATCCTGGGCGTCCAATCTATGCTCCAGCCGCTCAATCGGCTCTTTTATCGGGTCCAAGCAGTCCCGTTTCAGCGTAGCAAAGCCTTCCTGAATGACTTGCATCAGCTGCTCCATAGACTGCTGGCTCGACAAACCAGAGGTCCGACCCTCCGCCATGCTGTCTCCTGTTGCGACTACAACCCAAGCCTTATCTATCCTTTTGTATCTGCCCTTACGAAGACTTCTAGTCCTTCTCTCCATGCACCGAAGTGGGAATTCAGTCAACAATTGCCACTGACATCCATTTTACAATTCAATTCCGGTAGAAAAACTGGGGAAAGGTCCAAAAGTCCGACCAGAGCGGGAGCCACCAAATGTGCGACTTACTCCTTCATAGCCACCACCGGAAGTCCTGGACTTAAATCTTAAGTAGGCTTCTGTCTGTTTTCAGTGGGAGTCTCATTTAGAGCCCAAAACATCACTGTCAGTTTGACAGCAGCCAGGATCATAGCTGCTGGGAGGCAGAATTTTGATTTTTAGGAATTTAACCCCATTCCAACCATTTCTTGCCCATTGTCTTGGGAGCGATGGGGTCATTATTTCCAGGAATTGATTTTGAATTTACCCCTCCCATCCCTCTTCAAGAGCAGGGCTTGTCTTTTAGTTCTACTATTCTGGGCAAGAGGGACCCACCTGTCATGATCTATATTATCTAATCCTCTTAGAATTTTTAAAACAGCCTTTTCTGAACCTTATTTTCTCCAATTCACCCCCCCCCCCCGCCCCCCCACACACACAAGCAAAATTCATAAACAACCCATTACCTTCCAGCCATACAGAATAGAGGCCACTGGAGAAACTTGCTCATGATGCCTGCAGATTTTTAACCTTTTTTTTGTATTGAGCAGTTTCCGAAGAAAGAAGTCGAATTTGTGGCAATATTTGTCCCTTTATCCCAGTGCCAGTGGCTGCCTCCAGGGCAGTTTCAGATTTCCAGCTCCTGTGCAATGACAGGTTCATGTTAATGAAGGAAGTTCCCCCTCATCGTGCATAATTTGGCACACAGACAGAAGTTCCCAGAAGATGGATCTGAGCACATTTCAGGATCAAAAGCCCAACGGGGTTTCAGGCCCCATGCATTCAGAGGATGAAATACAAAGTACTTTATTGTCAAATATTTCCTTTCTAAAAATAATTGCTTGGATATTGCTCTTAGCATGTGAAAAAGTTGCTCAGTCAATTTCTTTTTTTTAAATATATTTTATTCAAAATTTTTGGCCAAACATAACAGTACGTAGTGTTTCTTTTACACAACAATAAAGCAATATAAATAACAGTGGCCAGTTTTAAACAAATAAATAATATATAAACAAAATCAAAACTGAATGGCAACTGCCTTGTCCAAAATAAATACTCTCCAAAAATACAATCCAACAATCCAATATACAATTACCTATAACAAATACCTATACATTTTATACATATACAATAACGTCTGAGAGTCCGTTCGATTCCCCCCCCCCCCCCCCCTCCCCCCTGGGTTGCTGCTGTTGTCTACTTCTTTTCCATTCCCTCTATCTTTCTGTGAGGTAATCGACGAACGGTTGCCACCGCCTGGTGAACCCCTGAGCCGAACCCCTGAACATGAACTTAATCCGTTCTAACTTTATAAACCCTGCCATGTCGTTTATCCAGGTCTCCACACCCGGGGGTTTGGCTTCCATCCACATTAACAATATCCTGCGCCGGGCTACTAGGGACGCAAAGGCCAACACGTCAGCCTCTCTCGCCTCCTGCACTCCCGGCTCTTCTGCAACCCCAAATATAGCCAACCCCCAGCTTGGTCCGACCCGGACCCCCACCACCTTCGAAAGCACCTTTGCCACCCCCACCCAGAACACCTGTAGTGCCGGGCATGACCAGAACATGTGGGTGTGATTCGCTGGGCCTCTCGAGCATCTCGCACACCTATCCTCTACCCCCAAAAATTTACTAAGCCATGCTCCAGTCATATGCGCCCTGTGTAACACCTTAAATTGTATCAGGCTTAGCCTGGCACACGAGGACGATGAGTTTACCCTACGTAGGGCATCAGCCCACAGCCCCTCCTCAAATCTCCTCCCCCAGTTCTTCTTCCCATTTCCCTTTCAGCTCATCTACCATGATCTCCCTCTCGTCCCTCATTTCCCTGTACATGTCCGACACCTTACCATCCCCCACCCATGTCTCTGAGATCACTCTATCCTGCACCTCCTGCGTCGGGGGCTGTGGGAATTCCCTCACCTGTTGCCTCGCAAAAGCCCTCAATTGCATGTACCGAAATGCATTCCCTTGGGGCAACCCATATTTTTCTGTCAGCGCTCCCAGACTCGCAAACGTCCCATCTACAAACAGATCTCTCAGTTGTACTACCCCAGCTCTTTGCCATGCTCCAAATCCCCCATCCATTCTCCCCGGAACGAACCTATGATTGTTTCTTATCGGGGACCGCACCAAAGCTCCCGTCCTTCCCCTATGCCGTCTCCACTGCCCCCAAATTTTCAATGTAGCCACCACCACCGGGCTTGTGGTGTATTTCTTTGGTGAGAACGACAACGGTGCAGTCACCATTGCTTGTAGGCTAGTCCCCCTGCAGGACGCCCTCTCCAATCTCTTCCACGTCGCTCCCTCCCATTCTCCCATCCACTTACACACCATTGAAACATTGGCAGCCCAGTAGTACTCACTTAGGCTCGGTAGTGCCAGCCCCCCCTGTCCCTACTACGCTGCAAGAATCCCCTCCTCACTCTCGGGGTCTTCCCAGCCCACACAAAACTCATAATACTCTTCTCGATTCTTTTGAAAAAAGCCTTCGTGATCACCACCGGGAGGCACTGAAACACAAAAAGGAATCTCGGGAGGACCACCATTTTAACCGCCTGCACCCTACCTGCCAGTGACAGGGACACCATGTCCCATCTCTTGAAATCCTCCTCCATCTGTTCCACCAACCGCGTTAAATTAAGCCTGTGTAATGTACCCCAATTCTTGGCTATCTGGATCCCCAAGTACCGGAAGTCCCTGTTACCTTCCTCAACGGTAAATCCTCTATCTCTCTGCTCTGCTCCCCTGGATGCACCACAAACAACTCACTTTTCCCCATGTTCAGTTTATACCCTGAAAAATCCCCAAACTCCCCGCTCCCCTGGATGCACCACAAACAACTCACTTTTCCCCATGTTCAGTTTATACCCTGAAAAATCCCCAAACTCCCCAAGTATCCGCATTATCTCTGGCATCCCCTCCGTCGGGTCCGCCACATATAGCAACAAATCATCCGCATACAGAGATACCCGGTGTTCTTCTCCCCCCCTGAGTACTCCCCTCCACTTCCTGGAACCCCTCAATGCTATGGCCAGGGGTTCAATCGCCAGTGCAAACAATAACGGGGACAGAGGACATCCCTGCCTCGTCCCTCTATGGAGCCGAAAATAGTCAGACCCCCGTCCATTCGTGACCACGCTCGCCATCGGGGCCCTATACAGCAACTGTACCCACCTGATATACCCGTCCCCAAAGCCAAATCTCCTCAACACCTCCCACAAATAATCCCACTCCACTCTATCAAATGCTTTCTCGGCATCCATCGCCACCACTATCTCCGCTTCCCCCTCTGGTGGGGGCATCATCATTACCCCTAGCAGCCTCCGTATATTCGTATTCAGCTGTCTCCCCTTCACAAACCCAGTTTGGTCCTCATGAACCACCCCCGGGACACAATCCTCTATCCTCATTGCCATTACCTTGGCCAGAATCTTAGCGTTCACATTCAGGAGGGAAATGGGCCTGTAGGACCCGCATTGCAGCGGGTCTTTTTCCTTCTTTAGGAGGAGCGATATCGTTGCCTCTGACATAGTCGGGGGCAGCTGCCCCCTTTCCCTCGCCTCATTAAAAGGTTCTCATCAGTAGCGGGGCCAGCAAGTCCATATATTTCCTATAGAATTCAACTGGGAATCCGTCTGGTCCCGGGGCCTTCCCCGCCTGCATGCTCCCAATCCCTTTCACCACTTCCTCCATCTCAATCTGTGCTCCCAGTCCCACCCTCTCCTGCTCCTCCACCTTAGGAAATTCCAGCTGATCCAGAAAGCACATCATTCTCTCCTTCCCATCCGGGGGCTGAGCTTCATATAATCTTTCGTAAAATGCCTTGAACACTCCATTCACTCTCTCCGCTCCCCGCTCCATCTCTCCCTCCTCATCTTTCACCCCCCCTATCTCCCTCGCTGCTCCCCTTTTCCTCAGTTGGTGGGCCAGCAACCTGCTCGCCTTCTCCCCATATTCGTACTGTACACCCTGTGCCTTCCTCCACTGTGCCTCTGCATTACCCGTAGTCAACAAGTCAAATTCTACATGTAGCCTTTGCCTTTTCCTGTACAGTCCCCTCAGTCAATTTCTAACTTAAAATGCTTCACATAATAATGATTTGCCGTTCCTTCCAATTTTGGACATACCTGCCATACAATGTTATGGAATGACGTTAAATGGGTCAATTTCAAATGTTATCTCAATTGTCCAACCGCAAATCGCGTATGTCAACAAAACACAAGTGTTTCCTCTGAGACCAGCCATTATGAGGCACTTATATACATAAACTGCATAATTCTCACAATGTGAAAAGCTGCATAAATTATTTTCACAATACTGTGGACCTAGCTAACAGGGAAATTGAACAGGATATTAATGCTAATGAAGGAGGTAGGGTAAGTAGTGAGTGCACAGGAGCATTAAAGGCTAAAGCCATTTATCATTGAGCACAATTTATACATAATAAATGTTATGCTCTTCCTTTCTTTGCATAAGCTGATTTTTAATGGTGCAAATGTACTGAAGGCACTCTTGGAAAGAGGATCTATTCACTCCTGTAAGAAGGTTATAAAGTGCTGTGGCCTTGTGGAATGGTGATGCAAAATTTGGAAGAAATCATGCTGCCTCTCGAGTTGGACCATTTTGCACCTATCATTACAATTGGAAATTTAACATGTGCAGAGTGCATACCAAATTTAATAGGAAATACTGGGTGGGTACAGTGGTGGTGGTGGTGGGGGGGGGGGGGGGGGGGGGGGGGGGGGCGTGGCATGGGGCACTCCCGATGCCTAGAGTTCCTGTATGCCCAGCCTCTCAAAAGATCATTTGTGAAAAGGTATCCCTTTTGTTCACACATGCAATAGCATGGTCCACCCGTATCCTAAAGAGCCGGATTGTTATTCGCCTTTTGTTCCATCAGTATAATGATCATGACATGGTAATAGCATCTTCTACCTTGCAAGAACTGTCACAGAGAAAAGCAAACCCGCTTTTGTCTTTCTTACTGCAAAGGAGGTTAGATGCAATTAGATAAAAGTAAAGGCACTGCAACTTGGCTTAGTCATGCTGTTCCAACCTGACAGGAGGCCCAGGGATCTGCAACATCCGAGTCCCTCTGGCCTTGCCGAATAAGATTTACCCAGATGAGCGGTTGGGGCCACCCCCCTTTTCCTAGGACTGCTGGGATATAAATACCCTGGCCTGGGTCAGGGGCAAGAGATCCTTCGTGGAGTAGGAGGAGTGTAAAACGTAGGAGAATAAAACCAAACTTTTCTACAGTTATTGCTTCTGACTGGTCGCTTGCCTGAGACGTTTCACATTCTATGACCGCAGATAGTCGCGAGAGTGAGAGACCTTGATGGGTACAGCTTTAGAGCAGTAGTTACTTTAATTGTCACCGAAACAGTGATCCCCGTAGCCCAATATATCTGTAGGTCTCATTCTAAAAAGTGGCACTTATCACCCACCCATTCTTTATTTAGTTTGCTACTTCTTGGTTACTGTTTCTTTGACAGCTCGAGATAGCTGATCCAGGAGCATTACACTTGACAACAGTGATAGGGGTGTATTCCGAATGTTCGCCAATGCCTCCCACAGTCTAGAGCTGTCAACCTCACTTCCTTTCCCAATACTTCATTATTATTGGTGCTGACTACAATGTGACCAATTTCAATTAAAAACTTGTTTTTGAAATTGAGTTGCTGCTGAGCATTTCTATTTTCAAGTGCTAACTCTTAGGAGAGAAACATTTTGAAACGTAACCAGTGTGAGACTGCTGAATTTGGCAAATCACTTGACTGGCATTTGTACAGGCATTTAACAATGCAAACAGGACAAATATACAACTTCAGCAGTTTCAGTAGTAAGGCTGAAAAAGGATAAATCATTGTCACTAGATCACATTACTCACTGTTAATATGTAAATCCACCGGTTTTCATGTAACAGAGTGATTTTCCCTCAAATATTGATTTTGATACCAACCGAATAAGTTGACTTATAGCCCTCCAATTAAAAACATCTAGATGAAAATTGTTTCTGTTTTAGATTAATTATATTGTGCTTCATTTAGCCTTAGCATTTTATTTTCATGCAAAGATTACCATAGAATCATAGAATGATACAGCACCAAAAGAGGTGAAAAAACCCATCATGCCTCTGCTGGTTCTTTGAAAGAACTATTCAATTTCTCCTGTGTTCTTTCCCCATACCTGTAAATCTGCCAATTCCCTTTTGAAAGTAATTATCGAACCTGATCGCAGCACCCTTTCAGATAGCACACTCCAAATCATAACAACTCACAGTGAAAAAATAGTTTTCCTCATGTTATCTCAGGTTCTCATGCCAATTACTTAAATCGGAGTCTTCTGGCTACTGCAAACCGTTTTTAAACACGCTATCAAAACCCTTCATAATTCTGAACACTATCAAATCTCTATTGAACCTTTCCTACTCGAAGGAGAACAATGCCAGTCTCTTTAGTCTCTTCATATATTTGGTATCTTTAATCGCTGATAGAAACCTTAGTAAATTTCCTCTGCACACTCCCTTTCACCTTGACATACTTCTGAGTGCCCAGAATTTGACACAATACTCTAAACCTTGTTTTAGAAAGTTTTAGCATAACATCCTTGGTTTTGTACTCTACACTTCCATAGATAAAGCCAAGACACTGCAAACACCAAAGGGGAGATGGAGGTGTAGAGGTAATGACATTGGCCTAATAACCTATGAGGCATGGATAATGGAGGGAGATATGTGATGGTGAGCGGTAGGTTGCAAGGGACGTGGGTGGTGTTGGTAAATGTATACGCCCCGAACTGGGATGATGCTGGATTCATGAAGCGCATGTTGGGGCGCATTCCGGACCTGGAGGTAGGAGGCCTGATAATGGGAGGGGACTTCAATACAGTGCTGGACCCAGCACTGGACCGCTCCAGATCAAGGACTGGAAAGAGGCCGGCGGCAGCCAAGGTGCTTCGGGGGTTTATGGATCAGATGGGGGGAGTGGACCCATGGAGGTTTGCAAGACCGCAGGCCAGGGAATTTTCTTTCTTCTCCCACGTGCACAAAGCCTACTCCTGGATAGATTTTTTTGTTCTGGGCAGGGCGCTCATCCCGAGGGTGGAGGGGACGGAGTATTCGGCCATAGCCGTTTCGGACCGCGCTCCGCACTGGGTGGAAATGGGGCTGGGAGAGGAGAGAGACAAACGCCCGCTGTGGCGGCTGGATGTGGAACTGCTGGCAGATGAGGTGGTGTGTGGGAAGGTGAGGGGGTGTATCGAAAGGTACTTGGAGGCCAACGACAACGGGGAGGTGCGAGTGGGGGTGGTATGGGAGGCGTTGAAGGCGGTGATCAGGGGAGAGCTAATCTCCATCAGTGCTCATAGGGAGAAGACAGAGGGCATGGAAAGGGAGAGGTTAGTGGGGGAGATTTTGAGAGTGGACAGGAGATACGCAGAGGCCCCGGAGGAAAGATTACTAGGGGAAAGACGACGGCTGCAGACGGAGTTTGACCTGTTGACCACAGGGAAGGCAGAGGCACAGTGGAGGAAGGCGCAAGGGGCGACCTAGGAGTATGGGGAAAAGGCTAGTCGGATGCTGGCACACCAGCTCCGTAAGAGGACGGCAGCGAGGGAAATAGGGGGAATCAAAGATGGAAGGGGAGCCACGGTTCGGAGTGCGACGAAAATAAACGAGGTATTCAAGGCCTTCTATTAAGAGCTGTACAGAACCCAGCCCCCAGTAGGGGAAGAGGGGATGAGACGATTCCTAGACCAACTGAAATTTCCGAGGGTGGAGGAGCAAGAGGTGGCTGGTTTGGGGGCACCAATTGGGTTGGAGGAGCTGAGCAAGGGTTTGGGGAGTATGCAGGCGGGGAAGGCCCCGGGGCCGGATGGGTTCCCGGTGGAGTTTTACAGAAAGTACGTAGACCTGTTGGCCCTGCTACTAGTGAGGACCTTTAACGAAGCAAGAGAGGAGGGGACCCTGCTACCGACAATGTCGGAAGCGACAATTTCTTTGATCATAAAGCGGGAAAAGGACCCACTGCAATGTGGGTCGTACAGGCCGATCTCGCTCCTCAATGTGGACGCTAAGTTGTTGGCAAAAGTGCTGGTCACGAGGATTGAGGACTGTGTCCCGGGGGTGATCCATGAGGACCAAACGGGATTCGTAAAGGGCAGGCAGTTAAATACCAATGTGCGGCGGCTCTTAAACGTGATAATGATGACATCGAAGGAGGGAGAGGCGGAGATAGTGGCAGCTATGGACGCGGAAAAGGCCTTTGACCGAGTAGAGTGGGAGTACCTCTGGGAAGTGCTGCGTAGGTTTGGGTTCGGGGGAGGGTTTATCAGCTGGGTTAAGCTCCTCTACAGAGCCCCGGTGGCGAGTGTAGTGACGAACCGGCGGAGGTCGGAGTACTTTCGGCTGTACGGAGGAACGAGGCAGGGGTGCCCCCTGATCCCCCTGTTGTTTGCATTGGCGATCGAACCCTTTGCCATGTCATTGAGGGAGTCTAATAAATGGAGGGGGGTGGTCCGAGGGGGAGAAGAGCATCTATGCGGATGACCTGTTGCTGTACGTGGCGGACCCAATGGAGGGGATGGTGGAGGTCGTGCAGACTCTAAGGGAATTTGGGGAGTTTTCGGGCTATAAGCTCAATGTAGGGAAGAGTGAGCTCTTTGTATTACAGGCAGGGGACCAAGAATGAGGGATTGGGGACCTACCGCTGAGGAGGGCGGTGGGGAGTTTTCAGTATCTGGGGATCCAAATAGCCAGGAGGTGGGGGGCCCTACATAAACTGAATCTGACGAGGTTGGTGGACCAAATGGAGGAGGACTTCAAAAGCTGGGACATGTTACCGCTCTCGCTGGCGGGTAGAGTGCAGTCGGTCAAAATGGTGGTCCTTCCGAGGTTTCTGTTTGTGTTTCAGTGCCTTCCCATCGTGATCACCAAAGGCTTTTTTAAGAGAGTAGGTAGGAGCATTATGGGGTTTGTGTGGGCGAATAAGACCCCGAGGGTAAGGAGAGGGTTCCTGGAACGCAGTAGGGACTGAGGAGGGTTGGCGCTGCCAAACCTAGGGAGCTACTACTGGGCAGCAAATGTGGCGATGATCCGCAAGTGGATTATGGAGGGAGAGGGGGCGGCATGGAAGAGGATGGAGATGGTGTCCTGTAAAGGAACGAGCCTGGGGTCGTTGGTGACGGCACCGTTGCCGTTCTAGCCGTCAAAGTATGCCACGAGCCCGGTGGTGGCGGCAACGTTAAGGATCTGGGGCCTGTGGAGACGGCACAGGGGTGCAGTGGGAGCCTCGGTGTGGTCCCCGATCAGGGGTAACCACCGGTTTGTCCTGGGGAAGATGGACGGGGGGTTCCAGAGCTGGCATTGGGCGGGGATCAGAAGAATGGGGGACCTGTTCATTGACGGGACATTTGCGAGCCTAGGGCACTGGAGGAGACGTTTGAGTTACCCCCGGGAAATGCCTTTAGATATATGCAGGTGAGGGCTTTTGTGAGGCGACAGGTCAGGGAATTCCCATTGCTCCTGGCACAAGAAATTCAAGATAGGGTGATCTCGGGTGTATGGGTCGGGGAGGGCAAAGTGTCGGCAATACACCAGGAGATAAAAGAAGAGGGGGAAGTGCTAGTAGAAGAGTTGATGGGTAAATGGGAAGAGGAGCTGGGGGAGGAGATCGAGGAAGGTCTGTGGGCTGATGCCCTAGGTAGGGTTAATTCCTCCTCCTAGTGTGCCAGGCTCAGCCTGATACAATTTAAGGTGGTTCACAGAGCTCACTTGACGGGGGCGAGGCTGAGTAGGTTCTTTGGGGTAGAGGACAGATGTGGAAGGTGCTCAGGGAGCCCGGCGAACCATGTCCATATGTTTTGGTCATGCCCGGCACTGGAGGGGTTCTGGAGAGGAGTGGCGGGAGCAATATCTCAGGTGGTGAAAGTCCGGATCAAGCCAAGCTGGGGGCTAGCAATATTTGGAGTAGTGAACGAGTCGGGAGTGCAGGAGGCGAAAGAGGCCGGCATTCTGGCCTTTGCGTCCCTAGTAGCCCGGCGAAGGATCTTGCTAATGTGGAAGGAGGCGAAGCCCCCCAGCGTGGAGGCCTGGATAAATGACATGGCTGGGTTCATTAAGCTGGAGAGAATAAATTTTGCCTTGAGAGGGTCTGCGCAGGGGTTCTACAGGCGGTGGCAACCGTTCCTAGACTATCTCACGGAGCGTTAGAGGAAGGTCAGTCAGCAGCAGCAGCAACCCCAGGGGGGGGGGGGGGAATGGGGGACTGCTTGGGGGGGATGGATGAGCTAGAGATAACATGAAGGGAAACTGGCACATGCGGGAGAGAACCAGTGTATAAAGCTATGTAAATATACCATTTTGCCATGTATATATCTTGCTCAGTGCGATTTTTTGTTATTTTGTTATGGGGGGGGGTTATTGTTTGTAAGGGAGAAAAATTGTGCTGTTAAAAAAACTTTAATAAATATATATTTTTAAAAAATTTTTAAAGCCCACCTGCCAATTTGGCATATAGGTCGTCTATTTTCAGGATCGGGTATTTGGCCAGTAGTGCGTATTTGTTTACCATCTGTTTGAAATCTCCACAGAGACGTATCGAGCCATCTGGCTTCAAAATTGGTACCACCGGCGCTGCCCATTCCGAGAACTGTACTGGTCTGATAATGCCGTCGCGCTGTAACCTTTCTATTTCAACATCTACTTTCTTCCTCAATGCAAAAGGTACCGGCCTGGCCTTACAAAATTTCGGAAGGGCTTCTGGGTCCACGTGCAAAGTTGCTTTGGCGCCTATAATTTCCCCCAAACCTTCTTGGAAGACCTCAGGGTATTTTTGGAGTACTCCACTCAACTGCCCACTTCTACTCTGGAAATTTTTCATCCAATCTAATTTTAGGTCTTTCAGCCAGTTCCGTCCTATTAAGTTCGGGCCGGAGCCCTCTACTATCATCAACAGTAATCTGAGCAATTGTTTGTCATATTCCACGGGTACCTGAGTCGTGCCTAGAACTTCCAGGGGTTTCCCAGTGTAGGTTTTAAGTTTCGTCGATGTTTTTGTTAGGGTTAGTGGCTGGAGTCCATCTATGATTTGTTTCAAAATGCTGCCCCTCCCATTACTGCTACGGTCGCACCTGTGTCTATTTCCATTATTGTCAGCCGACCGTTCACCCGTGGGGTAATCTTAATAGGTTCCGCTTTCTTTGTCGCAATATTATATAACTGTTCCCCTTCGGAGGAGGATGGGGCGTCTAGGTTGTGTACTTCCCTGCGTCCCCACCTGCTATTCCTCTTTTGCCACCTCCTTCTAGGGTTTCTGTCGCTGTTACCCCACTCTGTCTGGTGCCAGAAACGGTCCTCCTCTGTTGGGGGAGCCTCAGCCGGTAGTTCCCTCTGTCTCCAGTTAGTCCTAGCAGACTTGGGGGCAGTTCTGGGGTTTTCCTTTGGCCCTCTATTCCTCAGGCTTTTCCTGAGGGTGGCTATCTGGTAGCTGGACCCGTTGTGGTAGTCCCTCTCACAGGTATCTACCTCCATTGGCGTGCCCTGTAGTTCCTGCGCCCCACTTGCTGCCTTTTCTAGGGACAGTGCAAGCTGTAACGCCCGCCTGCAGTCTAGCTGCGTTTCCGCCAACAGGCGCTTCTGTATTTGGAGGTCATTTATGCCACACACTAACCGGTCCCGAAGCATTTCATTTAGCGTCGGGCCGAACTCACATTTTTCCGCCAGCCGTCTCAGGCGGGTCAAGAAATTTGTGACTGACTCTCTGTCTTCCCGCTTCGTTGTGTAGAATCTGTACCTACGCAAAATGAGGGGTGGTTTTGGGTCACAGTGCTCCTCCACCAATTTCGTTAATTCTTGGAAAGGTATCTTGTCCGGCGTATCGGGATAAGTTAGACTACGTATAATGGCGAAGGCGGAGTGTCCACACGCCGACAGCAGAATAACCCGTTTCTTTTCGTCGTTCATTATCTGATTGGCCTGGAAGAAGTAACACATTCTCTCCACATACTGGGACCAGTCCTCAATAGTCGGGTCGAATGCATCTAACTTCCCCAAAAAACGGCATTTTTGAAATATCAAGGCTTACCCTCCGAGTGCGGCAGCTGGTCTCCGCAAGGTTCTTTGTTTACCTCGTCGCCACTGTAATAATCCACAGGAGGCAGGGGTACCGTCACTACAACAGTATTTATTTGCAATAACTATATCCAAGAGCAGCTCCAAACAGTGCTGCTAGCATTCCAATCAACTTAAGACTCGATCAGAAAGCCTACACAGGTGCTTATATGGGCCCCCAATGAGCTATCATTGAGGGAGCTCATACTCCAATTGGCCAACCAATAATGCCAATTGGAGGTCATTACATATGCTGTAGTTGGATTTCCAAAAGGCATTTGATAAGATACCATATATGGTTCATGGTGTTAGGAGCAAATGTACCTACAGAATAAATTTGAACAGATGGCCAGACAACTGTTTTTCTAGATGGCATCATTATGAACACCTGACTGAACTTGAAGAATTGCAAATGCTCTTGGCACTGCACAGGCAATGTTTTCACGGCTGTCAGGGGTGTGTAAGCTTCGTTTGATTTACATCTTTATGACCTTGTGATAAGTTTTCCTTCTTGGAAGAGTTTTTCAATGCCTTTGTGTTTAATTATATAAGATTAAGAGTTGTGAATTGGATAATAGATATTTTTCATTGATACTATGAATAGCTGTAGTCATTAAAGGTGGCAGAACATGGGGAGAGAGCAGTTAATAAAATATACTGTATGCTCAGCTTTTTTGGCGCCGTGTTCAAGCGCAAGGAAGTTATGCTGAACTCATACAAGACACTAGTTAGATCTCAGCTGGAGTATGGTGTACAGTTCTAGGCACTACACTTCAGGTGGGATGTGAGCACGTTGGAGAGAGTGCAGAAGAGTTTTACAAAAATGGCTCCAGCCATGAGGAACTTCATTTATGAAGATAAGATTTGAGAAGTTGGGACTGTTCTCCTTGGAGAGGAGAAGGCGAAGGAGAGATTTGATAGAGGTGTTAAAATCATGAGGGGGGAAAGACAGAGCAGATAGGGATAAACTGTTTCTGCTCGTAAAAGGTGCAAGAACAACAGGGCACAGATTTAAACTGATTTACAAAAGAAGCAAATGTGATGCAAGAAAAAAAACTTTTCACACAGTAAGTGGTTAGGGTGCATTTACGCCTTGATTGAATTTGCCTCTACCACAGTTGCAGGCAATGCAGGCACGGTGCGAAAAGTTTTAGATGATTATTTCAAGTGAAATTGTGCAGGATTGTGGCGAAAAGGTAAGAAAATAGCACTAAGCCATAATGCTAATTCGGAGAACCAGTGAAAAAATGATGGGCCAATTGTCTTCTTCTGCCCCATAATAAGTCTGTGATTCTGAAATCTGGGCCCCTTTAGTTGTCTACTGCCAGGCCAGACCTACTGCGTATTTCCACCATTTTCTGTTTTTAGTTTCAGAACTCCACCAACTACACAACTTAATTCTAATGATATTGTGATCACTATTCCAGAGAGACTACCTGAATATATTTCCCACTTGACCCAGAACTAGATTCAGTAATACCTCATTGAGCAAGAAATATACTGATCAAGAAAATTCGCCTGAAAATACCTCAGAAATTCCTCTATCTCTGACAGCAAAACAATCACTACCATATTTAATATTGGACTTGTTGCTCTATATCATTATCACTATTACACCAGTCAGCAATTTCTTTGCAAATCAACTCCTTTATCTTCTTCTGATTATTTGGTGGCCTTTATAATACACTACATAGTGGAATAGTTTCCATATTATTTTGTCACTCCAACCAAATGGATTTAGTCTTTGACCCTCAAAGATATTCTCTCTTTAAATGAAAACTGCAACTGCTCCTCCTTTTTTATTCGCCACCTTTCCTGAATACCGTGTACCTTTATTACGATCCCAGGCCAGACCCCAACAGTGGCTAGGATACTGGACAGTAACCCCAATATTTTATTTTACTTTTGTAACACTGAGGAAAGGATAACTCGCTCCAGGATTGATTTCACGAATAAATAGGAATATGGTATATTAAAACAAACGTATTACGAACATAAACATTAAAGATAGCATCACATCGGAAAATAGCATACAATTACATCTTAAACAACATTACTGAATATAGTGAATACAATACCCTTAACTGCTATCTTTATTCCCACTCAAGCAACAAGAAAAATTATCTCAGCTCTCAATCCATTTTAACTACCATTAGCACATAGGAATACCTGCTGTACACACATATATTTTGCGAAAGATAAATCTTTTGACACCGCTTTAAAGAAAATGCTTGAAAACCGGCAGACCCATGCAGAAGCTCTGGCTGTATTTCTTCAGAATCTGTTCAGCTGGTTTGTTCACCTTTCCATTCTGTCTGCAGGCATATCTTTTAACTGAACTGCAGAGAGCAAACTGCTTAACCTCTGTTCACAGCTCCATCTAGCTCACAATTGAACTTTTCTGCAAAATGCCTGATACCTTAGCTCCACTCAGTAACAACACCATCTTACCAAGCTGAAATCTAATTAACTCCTCAGGGAATTCCCTTAATCCAAACAAAACTCCATCAGCACAAGATTATCAGGATGGCTAAATTGCACCCCTGGCTCCCAAAACCTTTGTTCTCTTTGAAACTCGGATTTATTTTAAAACATGACTGCAGCAGTCACACACACACTAACCCAGACTTTTAACCCTTACTGCATCAAATACCTATAATGAAATTCCTATATTCATCATACCTTGTACACTAGAATATTAAACATCCAATCCTCCTTTTCTTTAAGCCAGGTCTGTTATTACCACTACATTATATGAATATATTGCTATTTATGCCAGCAGCTCACCAACTGATTAGCCAATTTCTGTACATCTACACACATGCACTTCAAAATTAATTGATACTGCATTTTATAGTCTATATTATTGGTAATTTTAACTACCACTCCTAGTCTTCTGTGCAACTTGTTTCGACTTTTTCATACTACATCTTGGATGTTCAGCCTCCTTCTGAGTGAGTTTAAATTGGCTCTTCAGCATTCTTTTAATTGCCTGCAAGGATATTGGTCCCAGTTCTGTCCATCGGTGATCCATCTTATCTTCAGCAGATCTCTCCTGCCATAGAACTGATTCCAGAGTCCCAGGAAATTCTCTCTCCTGCAATAGGTCACGACTCACACACTGTCCTGCCACAATCTCCTATTTCTACTGTCATAAGCTCTGGAAAGAATCAGAAGATTATTTTAATAAAGGCAAGGGGAGTCAGACAAATAAAAAAAATAGGACATATATTTATAAGAACAACTATTTACATGGGCCCAGTTAAACCTCACCAGGTCCTCTATGTGTGTCGGTCGGTTTCTATCTGGCCGACCTTTTATACAACGTGGTTATCAGCCCCATAGTTAACGGGAGACCTAAAGTCCTCAGGCCACACGGGGAAACGAATTAAGCCCGTCCTATGTGTCCCATGGAGGTTATTACACCCCTCCTCTCCCAAAGTTGGAAGATCCCCAAAGGGAATGATGAGGATGATGAGTAGATGATTGTTGTGGGAAAAAATCAACCACTTCAAGAGTCAGACTTGCTGTCATCAGATAAATGCAGTTTTATTGTTACACGAAGCTTCGGGAGAAAGCGTACGTACCCCGCGGTACAGTAGCCAGCCTTTCTCCCGGTTTGAATGGCAGTCATTCATTTTATACTTTGGGTTCACAATGAGCCCAGATACAAAACAATTATCACCTTGTTATCTTTAAACATTTGATAAATTGTACATCGCTATTTGTAAGCATTTTGCCATTTACACATGGCCACAGTCAAAGAGGTTTAACAGGTTACAGGCAGCAGGAAGGTAGTATCGATTGTCCCTTTGTTTTAGGAAATGGCCCAAGACATTCGTATTAGCATATCATTGTGTACACCTTGGCTGAAGTCAGCTTTATTCAAGTGGTGTCACGCATTTATGTATTTCTTAATCTTCCTGTCTGGCTTCCTTTGTCCTGGATCTGTTCCTATCTGTCCTACTGGCACCCTGCTGGATTCCAGGCATCAGTTATGTCTGCTTTATTCTTTGTGGCAGACAGCCATCTTCTGTGCCAAGTGCCCTTTTGAACCATTTCCCACTTCAATGGTGAATTTAAAAACATCGATGGTGAGGAAGGAACAGAAGAAACCAGCGCGGTCCCGATGGATGGCGGATGACGCAGGTGGTTTGGCTTCAGCACATCGTTGCCTGGCGGTGGGCCAGCCGGCGATTACCAAGCCAGAGAACAACACTTGTGGCTGGAACGTCTGGGTGGAAAACCCTCTGAACGACGACATCCAAATCAAAAACCCCAAAGGTCTGTGGCTCCATGCCGGAATCAGATGACCAGACATCAGACATTTCTGTATCATGGGAAAAAGACGATTCAACCAGTTGCACAGGCTTTGGAACCGGAGCAACGGTAGGACCTGGATGGAGTTCCCCCGAGGAGCCTCCCAAGTGGGGGACCGCCAGACACGGAGGTGATGCTTCATTAGCTGACCTCGAACACGGACATGGTATGATACAGGCCAGGAGTAATGAATGACAACTCCCGGGAGCCAGCGAGGACCTTCATCAAAGCTATGGGTGTAGACCGCGTCGTCAGGTGCAAAGTATTGTAGGAAACAATGACTAGTCGGGCCACCCACTTGTAAATCTTTTGTGCACTTTTGTGCTGTTGTCAAAGAGCAACGAATCCAACTAAGTCCGAAGTTGGCGACCCATCAACATTCACCCCATTCACAGCATGAAGTGTAGTTGTATATGAGAATAGAAAACGTACCAGCCTGCCATCCATCGAACCTATGGTTTGTCAGGCCCGGTTCACCATCCGTGCGGCACACTCCACCAGACCATTCGAGGCCAGATGTAAGGAGTGGTGTGAACCTAGCAACTGCCATTTGATTTCTTGAATGCAGTGAACTCCGCCTGAGTAAGCGAGGCCCCGTTGTCGGTAACGAGCACCTCTGGTTTGCTGTGGGTTGATAAAGAGGTACGCAATGTTCAATGGTTACGCGGGAGGTGATAGATGCCATTTTGTGGACCTCCAGTCACTTTGATCGTGCATCCACCAAGATGAGAAACATGGATCCATATGAACACGAGCCCAGGAACGTCCGTGCCACTCCTGCGGGTGCAGAGGCGCTGCTGCCAGAAGCTTTTGATGTTCCTGACAAAAAAGGACGTCCTGGGCTGTCTGCTCAAGGTTCGCGTTGATTCCCGGCCACCAGACATAACTCCTAGCTAGCATTTTCTTCTTGGAGACACTTAGGATGTGCCACATGAAGGTCTTTCAGAACCAAAGCTTTCCCTTTTGCAGGAACGACGACCCTCGTGCCCCCCAAGAGAATACCATCCTCGCCGGTCAGCTCTGACATCTTGGTAGAAAAAGCCTTCAACTCCACTGGAAGTTGTTGTCACGGTCCACCGTACAAACCAAACGTTGCACCTTACCCAGCATCGTGTCGTATTGAATCCACTCACGGATACAGGCAGCCGGCCTGGGCAGAGTGTCCATGAAATTTAGGACTGCAACAATTTTGTCGGCCGCAGGCAGATCCAAGGAAACCACAGGCAGGAAGACAACTCAATGCATCCACATTCACTACCAGTGTTCCCGGGTGGTGTTCGAAGGAATACTGTACGGAGCCAATAGCAGATCTCTAAATCTGGGCTGAAGCGATCGGCAGCACTGCCTTATCTTCGCTAAACAGGCCAAGCAGTGGTTTATATGATCAGTAATTATGAAAAAATGGCAGCCGTAAACGTACTGATGAAAACGTTTGACTCTGAACACATCCGCTAGACCCTCCTTCTCGGTGTGTGCAGTTATGTTCCATGGCTGCCAACGTCCCGGAGACAAAAAGCTACTGGACGGTCATGGCCATCGCCCATCAATGGGAGAGGACGGCACCGATGCCATACGGCGATGCATTGCACGTCAGGCACAGAGGCTTAGTTGTGTCAAAATGGGTCAGTACGCTTAACAAAACCAATGTCCACTTCACCAGCCAGAAAACAGCTTACAATTCATCGCCCCAAACCCAGGGCCAGCATTTGCGCAGAAGAAAGTGAAGGGGAGCCAGGATCATCATTAAATTTGGAATAAAACTCACGTAATAATTGATCCGGCCTTGGAAGGAACAAAGCTCTGTAGCATCACGTGGCACGGGCAATCTTGATTGCCTGTACTTTGTCGGTTACTGGCCATCCTGGTCGACCCGGTAGCCCAGGTACACCACTTCTTCAGCATTGAAAATGCACTTCACTGAACGCAGGTGGATGCCAAAGTCCGGAAATCTCTGCAATACTGCTTCGAAGTTTTGCAGGTACTCGGCAACCATAGCCTCCATGATTA
This sequence comes from Scyliorhinus torazame, assembly GCF_047496885.1. Classification (NCBI taxonomy): domain Eukaryota; kingdom Metazoa; phylum Chordata; class Chondrichthyes; order Carcharhiniformes; family Scyliorhinidae; genus Scyliorhinus; species Scyliorhinus torazame. Next base: position 210,093,009 of record NC_092710.1, read on the forward strand.
ACACATCATCGAGATAGATGGCAACGCATGGAAGACCACATGATATCCCTTCCATGACCTGTTGAAACATAGCGCAAGCTGAGGAATCGCCAAATGGAAGCCGGGTGTACTCATATAATACTTTCTGAGTATTGATTGTAACATATTTTCTCGAGGCTTTGTGAAATTTAAGCTGTAAATAAGCATTGCTCAGATCTAACTTGGTAAATGTAGAACCCCACCCCCTGCCACCGTGGCGTTGTAATTGTCTAAACGTGAAGCCGTATTGACAGTTAACTTGTAATCGCCGTAAAGGCAGACATCCGATCCGGCTTCATCATTGGAACAATCGGCGCTACCCAGTCAGCGAAACAAACCAGCCGAATTATATAGATGTTCTCCAATCGCTGCCGTTCGGCCTCAACCTTACCAACAACAGCATAAGGGAGGGTCTGCCATTCCGCCTGGATTTTCGTCATGGCTCCCTTAATTTGCACAAGGCCGGACCCGGAAATGTCAGGGAACTTTCGTGGGACTGTATATAAGCCCCTGTCTAAACCTGGAGGGCAGCATGGTGTCACAGTGGTTAGCACTGTTGCCTCGCAATGGCAGGGACCCAAATTCGATTACAGCCTTGGGTGACTGTGTGGATTTTGTACATTCTCTGCGTGTTTGCATGGGTTTCCTCCAAGTGCTCCAGTTTTCTCCCACTGTCCAAAGGTGTGCAGGTTAGGTGGATTGGGCCTAAATTGACCCTTAGTGACCAATGTTGTGTAGGTTAGGTTGGGATAGGGCGGAGTGCTCTATCAGAGGGTCAGTGCAGACTTTTGCATTGTACAGATTCTATGATACATTGCCAGTCGATCTGCAAATGGTGCAGCTAATCCCGATCCAGCAGGTTGGGGCCATCCCCATATACCACAGTGAGGGCAAGGTTCAAGGTCTAATGATGGTGACGCAGTGGTCAGCACTGCTGCCTCAAGGCACCGAGGTCCCAGGTTCGATCCTGACTCTGGGTCACTGTCAGTGTTGAGTTTGCTCATTCTCCCAGTGTTTGCGTGGGTTTCACCCCCACAACCCAAAGATGCATTAGTATGTGGAGTGACCATGCTAAATTATCCCTTAATTGGAAAAAATGAATTGGGTATTCGAAATTTTTTATTTTTTTTTTTTTAAATCACTGACGACCGTAGACCACAAGTGTGACCGTAAAGTCAACAATAGCCAAACGCTTCCATGGATACGTGGCAAGACGAGCGACCGAATCAGCCAATGATAATTGACTCAGCCAGTGTCGGATCAGATTGAACATGTGGTGTGGTACCACTGAGACAGCAGTACCTGTATCCAACTCCATTTGGATTAAGTATCCATTGTCCTGCAGAAGGATATGAATAGGGACCACCCGTGGTGCAGCCACACGGTTCATCTGCATTTTCGACTCATCAGAGCTTCTTCAGGTTTGTCCAAATGTAGGGTTCTCGCATGCGGCCACGCCTACCTTGTCCCAGACGGTCAGGCGCTGTCCATCACATGCCGGCCACCTCGACCACCCCGACATCCACACTTCTTGCAGGGGGCGGAGTAGTCACCTCACAAATCCAGAGAGTGTGTGCACCGTGGTCCAGGGCCTCGAGACCTTGGTGATATAGCATTACGGCACTCCGCTCAAGTCGAAGAGCCGTGGGTCGGGCAGCACCGAACAACATTCCCCTCCATTCTCTGGAGTTCCTGGACACTGCAAGCAGAACTCTCCTGTGAAAAGCCTGCTGGAATGTTAGGGAACCTTCATCGAGACGTTTCTTTTGGATTTTGAGATAGTTAATACCACAAACCAGGCGGTCGCGGGGCAAATCTGCCAAAACAGCGCCATATTCATAACATTTGATGATTTCTCACAAACGGGTAACATACTCGGCAACTGACTCCCCTTCCACTCTTTCCACCATATTGAATTTGCCATATTGAACATACACAACTTAGGACACTAAGGGGCAATTTAGCATGCCCAACGATGGATGGAATCGGGTTGAAATGATTCCACACCAGCGTGCTAAGCTGGTCAAATGCTACCATTTCAGGTGCTGCCACTAAAAGTTATGTCCCTAATCACGCTGAGCGTGTGCAAGACATAGACCGTCAATAGGACCATTGTCTGGCCCTCGTTTTCGTTGTTTGCTCTGAAAAGGTATCGCAGGCCTTCCACAAACTGATTCCAGAATTCAACAGCAGACTCAAAAGCATCCAATCGACAAAACAAAGGCAGACTGAAGCACTTAACGCCATACCTTAGTCCTGGCAGAAGCAAAGCTACGGAGAGGAGGTGTTGTTAGCAGAGTTGCACATCGACAGTTCCAGTTTATCCTTGTCGGCAGTTTAATAAAGGCGAGGGAAATCAGACGAATAACCAAAAGAAGCCGTTTATTTCTAAGAACTATTTCATGGGGCCTGGTTAAACCTCACCAGGTCCGCTCTTTGTTGGTCTGTTCCTATCTGGCTGACCTTTTAAACAACATGGGGTGGGATTCTCTCAGCGCAGGGCCGGAAAATCCCCGCGACCGGCACGTATCGCGCCACGCCACCCTGACGCCGGCACGCAATTCTCCGCAGAGCGTTTGGCGGTTGGCGCCGCGCCGGTTGGGGGCCGCTTAACGCAGCCGGCCCGCCGATTCTTGGCCTGGGATGGGCCGAGCAGCCGTCGTAAAAATGCCGAGTCCCGCCGGCGCTGACCACACCTGCTCTCAGCCGGCGGGAACTCAGCATGGAAGGGTCGGGGGGAGCGACCCGTTTGGGGGGGGGGGGGGGGGGGGGGGGGCCTCTCTGGCTAGGGGCCTCCTTTCCTCCGCGCAAGCCCCTGTAGTCCTGCGCCATGTTGCGTCAGGGCCGGCACGTTGAAGGAAGCCACTGCGCATGTGCGCGTTGGCGCCGGTGCCACTGCGCCTGCGCGGATCCCATGGCACCCAGTTCACGCCAGGATCAGCAGCTGGAGCAGTGTGAACCGCTCCAGTGCCATGCTGGCCCCCTGTAGGGGCCAGAATTGCTGATCCTGAGGCCATGTTGGCACTGTCGAGAAACGCAACGGCGTCTCTGACGGCGTCAACACTTAGCCTCAGGATCACAGAATCCCGCCCATGGGCACGATTCTCCAATGCCGCGCCGTTTGGGAGAATCGCCTGGGACGCCATTTTATCACGCGACGCCGGTCCGACGCCCGATGCACCCAAGCGGCGAGATCGGCACTATCGAGTTCTGCGCGGTGCAGTCCGGTGAATCTCCCGAGCCACCCAAAATGGCGATTCTCCGCCACCCCCGCTATCCTCAGGGCCGGATGGGCCGAAATCCCGACGGCGTGACCCCAGTTCACACCGTCGCCGTTCACACCTGCTATTTAAAGTCGTCAGCCAGTCGTGCTGGCTGACGCTGAGCAGTGAGGAGGTGAACGGACTGTTCCGGAGCTCCTGCAGACCGGGTCAGCTTCCCCGTGAAGGCTGCGGCCAACGGGGGGGGGGGGGGGGGGGGAGGGAGTGGAGGTGGGAGGGGGGGTGAGGGAGCGGAGTGCAGATGGGATGGGTGTGAGGGAGCGGAGTGCAGGTGGGAGGGGGGGTGAGGGAGAGTGTGCAGGTGGGAGGGTGGATGAGGGAGCGGAGTGCAGGTGGGAGGGGGGATGAGGGAGAGTGTGCAGGTGGGAGGGGGGTGAGGGAGAGTGTGCAGGTTGGAGGAGGGTTGAGGGAGAGTGTGCAGGTGGGAGGGGTGGTGAGGGAGAGTGTGCAGGTGGGAGGGGTGGTGAGGGAGCGGAGTGCAGGTGGGAGGGGTGGATGAGGGAGAGTGTGCAGGTGGGAGGAGGGTGAGGGAGCGGAGTGCATGTGGGGGGGGGTGAGGGAGCGGAGTGCAGGTGGGATGGGTGTGAGGGAGAGTGTGCAGGTGGGAGGGGGGGATGAGGGAGCGGAGTGCAGGTGGGAGGGGGGATGAGGGAGAGTGTGCAGGTGGGAGGGGGGTGAGGGAGAGTGTGCAGGTTGGAGGAGGGTTGAGGGAGAGTGTGCAGGTGGGAGGGGTGGTGAGGGAGAGTGTGCAGGTGGGAGGGGTGGTGAGGGAGTGTGCGCAGGTGGGAGGGGGGTGAGGGAGAGTGTGCAGGTGGGAGGGGGGTGAGGGAGCGGAGAACAGGTGGGATGGGTGTGAGGGAGAGTGTGCAGGTGGGATGGGTGTGAGGGAGAGTGTGCAGGTGGGAGGGAGAGTGTGCAGGTGGGAGGGGTGGTGAGGGAGAGTGTGCAGGTGGGAGGGGATTGAGGGAGCGGAGTGCAGGTGGGGGGGGTGAGGGAGAGTGTGCAGGTGGGAGGGGTGGTGAGGGAGAGTGTGCAGGTGGGAGGGGGGTGAGGGAGCGGAGTGCAGGTGGGAGGGGTGGTGAGGGAGAGTGTGCAGGTGGGAGGGGGGTGAGGGAGCGGAGTGCAGGTGGGAGGGGTGGTGAGGGATAGTGTGCAGGTGGGAAGGGTGGTGAGGGAGAGTGTGTGCAGGTGAGAGGGGGGTGAGGGAGCGGAGTGCAGGTGGGAGGGTGGATGAGGGAGAGTGTGCAGGTGGGAGGGGGGTTCAGGGGGAGTGTGCAGGTGGGAGGAGGGTGAGGGAGCGGAGTGCAGGTGGGATGGGTGTGAGGGAGAGTGTGCAGGTTGGAGGGGGGTGAGGGAGAGTGTGCAGGTGGGAGGGGGGATGAGGGATAGTGTGCAGGTGGGATGGGGGGGATGAGGGAGAGTGTGCAGGTGGGATGGGGGGGATGAGGGAGAGTGTGCAGTTAGGAGGGGGGTGAGGGAGAGTGTGCAGGTGGGAGGGGATTGAGGGAGCGGAGTGCAGGTGGGGGGGTGAGGGAGAGTGTGCAGGTGGGAGGGGGGTTGAGGGAGCGGAGAACAGGTGGGATGGGTGTAAGGGAGAGTGTGCAGGTGGGATGGGTGTGAGGGAGAGTGTGCAGGTGGGAGGGGTGGTGAGGGAGAGTGTGCAGGTGGGAGGGGTGGTGAGGGAGAGTGTGCAGGTGGGAGGGGGGGTTGAGGGAGCGGAGTGCAGGTGGGAGGGGTGGTGAGGGAGAGTGTGCAGGTGGGAGGGGGGTGAGGGAGCGGAGTGCAGGTGGGAGGGGTGGTGAGGGAGAGTGTGCAGGTGGGAAGGGTGGTGAGGGAGAGTGTGCAGGTGGGGGGGTGAGGGAGTGTGTGCAGGTGGGAGGGGGGTGAGGGAGCGGAGTGCAGGTGGGAGGGGGGGTGAGGGAGAGTGCAGGTGGGGGGGGGGTGAGGGAGCAGAGTGCAGTTGGGAGGGGGGGTTCAGGGGGAGTGTGCAGGTGGGAGGACGGTGAGGGAGCGGAGTGCAGGTGGGAGGGGGGATGAGGGAGAGTGCAGGTGGGGGGGGGTGAGGGAGCGGAGTGCAGGTGGGAGGGGGGTGAGGGAGAATGTGCATGTTGGAGGAGGGTTGAGGGAGAGTGTGCAGGTGGGAGGGGGGATGAGGGAGAGTGTGCAAGTAGGAGGGGGGGGGATGAGGGAGAGTGTGCAGGTGGGATGGGGGGGGATGAGGGAGTGTGTGCAGGTGGGATGGGGGGGATGAGGGAGAGTGTGCAGTTAGGAGGGGGGTGAGGGAGAGTGTGCAGGTGGGAGGGGGGGGGTTGAGGGAGAGTGTGCAGGTGGGAGGGGGGGTGAGGTAGAGTGTGCAGTTAGGAGGGGGGTGAGGGATAGTGTGCAGGTGGGAGGAGGATGAGGCAAAGTGTGCAGGTGGGATGGGGGGATGAGGGAGAGTGTGCAGGTAGGAGGGGGGTGAGGGAGAATGTGCAGGTGGGAGGGGGGATGAGGGAGAGTGTGCAGGTGGGAGGGGGGATGAGGGAGAGTGTGCAGGTGGGAGAGGGGATGAGGGAGAGTGTGCAGGTGGGAGGGGGGATGAGTGAGTGTGTGCAGGTGGGAGGGGGGATGAGGGAGAGTGTGCAGGTGGGAGGGGGGTGAGGGAGCGGAGTGCAGGTGGGAGGGGGGTGAGGGAGCAGAGTGCAGGTGGGGGGGATGAGGGAGAGTGTGCAGGTGGGAGGGGGATGAGGGAGCAGAGTGCAGGTGGGGGGGGATGAGGGAGAGTGTGCAGGTGGGAGGGGGGTGAGGGAGCGGAGTGCAGGTGGGAGGGGGGTGAGGGAGCGGAGTGTGGAGGTGGGAGGGGGATGAGGGAGCGTGTGCAGGTGGGAGGGGGGTGAGGGAGCGTGTGCAGGTGGGAGGGGGGTGAGGGAGCGGAGTGCAGGTGTGGGGGGGGTGAGGGAGCGGAGTGCAGGTGTGGGGGGGGTGAGGGAGCGGAGTGCAGGTGGGAGGGGGGGATGAGGGAGAGTGTGTAGGTGGGAGGGGGATGAGGGAGAGTGTACAGGTGGGAGGGGGGGATGAGGGAGAGTGTGTAGGTGGGAGGGGGGATGAGGGAGCGGAGTGCAGGTGGGAGGGGGGATGAGGGAGAGTGTGTAGGTGGGAGGGGGATGAGGGAGAGTGTGCAGGTGGGAGGGGTGTGCGGGAGAGTGTGCAGGTGGGAGGGGGGGATGAGGGAGAGTGTGTAGGTGGGAGGGGTGTGCGGGAGAGTGTGCAGGTGGGAGGGGGGGGATGAGGGTGAGTGTGTAGGTGGGAGGGGGGTGAGGGAGTGTGTGGATGGTATCGTCCATCCGCGGATGCCACGTCAGCCGCCCTGATATGGCAGGACGGTGACGAGGACACGGCCGCAGGTTGTCGTGTGGCTGATGGGCACAGTCGACTGGCACACTGGTGAGAACGATGCGAACTGACTGTTGGTCGCAGACAGTGACCAGGTGTTAGGCTGGCTGCGTATCTGCAGCGCGACCATCCCACCGGGGCACACAGATATCCCATGCAACCCGGCTGGCGAGGTTTGGAAGAACCTCCGTGTAACATGTCGTTTCTCTGCCCCCCACCACCCTCCTGCTGGTCACCATGTATGCCAACCAGACAGCGATGTTCACTGCCATGGTCGGAGCCGCAGCTCTGGAGTTTGCCATCCGGCAGCGTAGAGTCAGACGGCCCACAGTGGCTGCAGATGCAGCGGTTGCTGCTGCAGCAGAGGGGATGGCCGCGGAGTGGCCCGTTGTCGCCGCGCAGGCCGCAGGCACTCAGGACCCGAATGTACAGGGGGATGCCGAGGGGAACATTGACCCCCGCCCCCCGACGGCGAGGAATGCAGAGGAAGTGCTTGGGGGTGGGGGGAAGGATGAGGATGAGGAGGAGGAGGAGGGTGTACCGTGACAGAATATCTTTTGAGACCCTAACGGACATCACATGCAGGAGACTACGGTTCAGCAGGGAGACAGTCGCACATATATCGCACACCTCGCACCACTTGGAATGGGTGGAGGACACATTACACCAGTCTCCGTCAAGGTGACAGTGGCCCTAAACTTTTACGCTACTGGTTCCTTCCAGGCGCCGAGCGGGGACCTATCCGGGATCTCACAGGCATCGGTCCACAGGTGCATCAGGGCCGTGAACGATGCCTTGTACGCCATCGTGGACAGGTACATTCAATTCCCCGAGGACCGAGCACAGCAGGAAGCACGGGCACGTGGATTCGCCAAGGTGGCCGGGATACCGATGGTCCAGGGTGCCATCGATGGTGTGCACGTCCCCATGCACCCACCTGCAGACAACAGGGAAGCGTTAATGAACAGAAAGGGCGCATATTCCATGAACATTCAGGTGGTGTGCGACCCCCACATGAAGACCATGCATGTGTGTGCAAGGTATCCCGGGAGTGTGCATGACGCCTACATTCTGGCACAGTCATTCATCCCCGCAATGTTCGATGGATGCCCCCCCCCCCCGGCTGAGGGGCTGGTTGCTGGGCGACAGGGGCTATCCATTGAGGTCATGGCTGATGACGCCAATACGGAGGCCTCAGACCAATGCGGAGAGCCTATACAACGAGGCCCATGGAGCAACCAGGGGTGTGGTGGAGCGGTGCTTCGGCCTGCTGAAGATCCGCTTCAGATGCCTGGATCGATCCTGAGGGGCCCTGCAGTACCGGCCCGACAGGGTCGGTTGCATAGTTGTGGTCTGCTGTGCGCTGCACAACATTGCCATGCAGAGGGGAGATGCCCTGGTGGAGGAGTCGGAGGGAGGACCCGACGGCACCGACGCTCACGAAACGAGGGGGAGGGGGAGGGGGAAAGAGGAGGATGCGGAGGAGGAGGATGATGATGCGCATCAGGGTGGGGGAAGGGGCGCAGGACACAGACACTGCCCGGGTGCTGGTTACGTCCAGGAGGCTGGACGACGACACCGTCGCGGACAGCAGGCACACGACGTATTGGTGGCCGCACGGTTCACGCATTGTGGGGGTGGGATTCGCTGAACACTGCCACTTGCACCATCAGTCCTGCACACGGGCACCACACAGCACCCACCACCACCACCACCCCCCCCTCCCCACCGCACCGCGTTCACAGCACCAATTCCACATCACCTTACCATTGCGGCGCTACAGGGTGGCACAACATTGATGATTGGGTAAGCGGGTGTGATCAGTGCCATGTTGAATGATGACGGCCCGCTCTGCGATGAGCTGTGTGCTCAGATTCGCCAGCCAAGGTCTGACTCATGACTATAGCTGAACCATGCACTCCGGTGGTCACAGCCTTCCTGGCGGATATTTCACCACGTGCCCGTGTGGGGTGGCTGGCGTCGGTGTGCCGAGGACAACGGTGTCCGATTATGGGAGGCAGGGGGGAAAGGGACAGCACATCCGGAACAGACCTTGAACCGCTCGTATACCACTGGGCCAATCGGGCACCCTCACGAGCCCCCTGGCACCGGACATAGCACAGAGTCTTACAAGTCAAATTCAACAGAGTTTATTTGTGAGATTAACATACAGATGCCATACCCCCTACAACTAAACTGTGCCCTGCACCCGTGCCAACTTATGTGCGTAACTTCTTTGCCTTACGGGCCCTACCACTACGTCTAGGTGTGTTCCCAGATGGTACAGCAGGAGTGGAGGCGGACTGCTGAGAATCACGCCCTTCGACATGGCTCCCCGTCGGCACACGTTTCCTGGGGCGGCCCGGTTTCGATGGGCCAGGTTGCTCGGCAGGTGTGCTGGATGGCGTTGTGCCACCCTGACCTGCCCGCTGCTCACCAGATACGCCAGGGACGGAACAGGGGGAGGCAGAGTGTCCCGGGACGTCCCTTGCTGGAGGTACCGGGACCGGCCCCAGAACCTCCTCCTCCCTCGGGGAGCCCGGTGGCCCCCGGGCCTCACTGTGGGATGGAGATGTGATCAGAGACATGCCCCGTCGCACCACCGACACCTGGCGCTGCCAGTCCTGGAGGCCTGCAGCGGGATCGACCACGGTCCGAATGTTCGCAGAGACGGAGCCCAGGGAGTGCGACATTCCTGTGCGATCTCAACCTGTGACTGCGCCACGCCATCCATCACGTGCGCCAGGCGGTCAATGCTCTCCGCGACTGACTGCTGGGACTGTGCCATCGCTTGCTGGGACCGGGCCATGGCATGGTGAGAATCGGCCAGGGCCCGGAGAGCGGCGGCAATGTCGTGTTGGCTCTGGCGTGTGGCTGCCTGTGAGACGGCAGCCCTCTCCTGAGCCATGGATGACGCGTGCACGTGAAGCCCAACGCCTTGCAGAACCTGACCCATGGCCGAAACAGTTTCACCCATTGCCTCCACTGCGGACGCCACCCGTGCGATGGCGGCTTGCGTGGCTGCGATGAGCGGCACCACTCCCTGCTCCTGGACGCAAATGGACTCCTCCAACTGCGTGTGCAGGTCCTGGAAGATGGCCCTTATCCCGTTATTCAGTCCCTCGATGTCCTCATGCATCGGTTGTCTGGGTGGGTCAAGTACATCCAGGAACCCGGGAACCGTCTGGGCGGCAGCTGTTTGCTGGGCCTGGGCTGCCCTCCGACCGTCCAGCCCCTCGGCTGCTCCAAACTCCACCTGCTGTATCGGGTCGGATGTGGGATGCGCACCAGTCCGTGACCCGGGAGCCTCATCACTTATCTGCCCAACCGCGGTGTCTCTGCAATGGTGGTTGGTGTGGGAGACAGCAGTGCCGCTAGCTCGAGGTCATCGTCCTTTAGGCAGTCTTGTGTGTACTGCTCCCCCTCATGGCCCAGCCCAAGCTACATGCGGGCCATGTCGTGCTGGCCGCCAGGTGAATCCACGGGGTGTGTGGCCATGATGTGTGCGTCTTCAGCACTGTCCGCCCTGTGCCCCTCAGTATTGTCTCTGTCTGTGGTCTGAGCGTCCCCGTCCTGCGTCCCATACTGAGAGGATGGCCCTCCTGTCCGACCGACTGCCACCCTCTGGCGTGCGTCCCTGGGTGCGCTTGACGTTGGAGATGCTCGGCTGTCTCTTGGCCGAGACATCCCGGGACGTTCGGCAGCTGGCCCTGGGGAACATAAAAGATACGGGGTTCATTAGACACGGTGGGCCGGGTGTATGGTGGTGGTGGGGGCACAGTGTGAGGGTGGGGGGTGGGGGGGGGGGGAGCGAGGGTGCAGTGTCACGAGTGTGAGGGGGGAGAGGATAGAGGCTGCAATGGGCAAAGTGTGAGGGGGGCAATGACGGGTTGGGGGGGGGTGAGGACATGCAGGGTTGTCTCACTTGCTTCTGCGCCTCCGACCTGGAATATCGCGACCTCCCGGGTGGCGGATCCCCCAGCGAGGTCCAGGGCCCTCTGCTCGTGAACATTTAGGGGGTGCAGCACCGGAGAACCCCCTCCGGTTCTAGGTTCAGGAGACAGTTGGAGCCACGCCATGGCATCGCTCCACGGGGGGGTCCCGGGGCTCATGTGGGTCGAGTAAATCGTTGTGCACCCTGACCCCCCAAACCCCCCCCACCCCACTTCCCCCCCTCTTGCCCATGGGGGGGTGGGGGCACCCTCATGGCACTTACCTGGCAGCCCGAGTGAGGTCGTGCAGCTTCTTCCAACACTGCTCCCCTGTCCGGGGGGTCTGCCCCACAGCACTGACAGCGGTGCCAACATCACGCCAACCGTGCCTCTCCACGCTGGATGGCTGGCAATGCCCACATCTTGGGCAGAGGGTGGCCCTTCTGTTCTCCACCACATCTAGCAGGGTGTCCAGGTCCGTGTCCCGGAACCTCGGTGCGGCTCGTCGGAGCTCAACTATCTCTACTCCTTCTCCTACTCCGGGTCCTTCCGTGCGCGGGTCGTGCCATTTATGGCACAGCGCCACGTCATTCATCTGTCGCGCGGTGACGACACTGCTTTTGCGACACGCCGCGCCCCCCCCCCCCCCCCCCCCCCCCCCAGAGTTTCTCGTGGCCCCGATCCTAGCCCATTTTCGGGCCCTGAATCGGTCGAGATCGGGGCTGTTTAGCGCCATTGTGAACCTCGACGGCGTTCACGACGGCATGGGCACTTAGTCGCGGGAGCGGGAGGGTTTTTCAGCCCTGTAGTTAGCGGGGGAGCTCATACTCCTCGAGCCACATGGTGAAGGCAACTGATCCAAACCCGTGTGTCCCCTACAGGTTATTACAATTACGACCTTGCAGATCCTGCTTTTTAACTTCCTTGGTATCCTCATAAACTCTAACTGCAGGACTTCCACCCTCTTCTGCACAATGTTGTGGGTTTTAAAATGGAACATAACTTGTGGCTTTTTCCCTGCACCCACCCCTGAAAAATATTCAGTACCTTCCCTTACGGGCACCTGGGAGGCAACACACTACAGGAGTCTCACATCAATGTAAGCAAAATTGCCTGTCTGGTTCCCCCCATGAGTGAATCCTCATTACAACATTTCTGAGTTTCATGTCAGCTGCAAACCTTGAAATTATGCCCTGTATAACCAAGTTGAGGTCAACAATATATAACAAAGAGCAGTGATTCAAGCATTGATCCCTGAGGAACACTACCAACTTACCTGGAAAAATACCATTCTCTACAACGCTCTGCTTTCTGTCTTTTAACCAATTTATCCACCCAGCTGGTGCCCCTTTAATCCCAGATCTAAAAAGTCTATTATGTGGTACTTCATCAAACGCCTTTTGATGGGAACAATTTTTACTGAACACTTCAGGTTCTAAGGAGGTAAAGAATTGGCCAAGATGGGGTGTTGAGCTGCAACACCTGTTTACTCACATCTTGCACAAGATGCCTTCTAGATGAAGGAGTTGAAGTATACGAGGAATGGTCACAGAGCAGATCATTAAGGGACTGATTGACAATTAAGTTGCCGACGAGTGCTCATTAAAGAGGCTACATGCCATTTTGGTGGATAACACTTCAGCTAACAACCTTTCTTAACATCGACCAGCTGAACCGGAGTAAACAATTGTTTGTTGAGTATCTTGAGGGCTACTTAAAGCTACATTCAACTTTCATTATTCAATGTCTGGGAGGGAAACTTGCCATCATCTAAATTAAACTGTGCTTTTGAGAGACATGTTCCAAGATCAGGCTCTGGAGTCCTGTTGCAGCTTTTATTACTCATGATCCTTCAGGCAGTCCATTATTTTCTTTTGATTTTTCAGCCTTTCCCAGTGAAGAGCACAATAAAAAAACAACACCAATTAAGGCATTCGAGGAGTTCTATAGGGACTTGTATAAGTCTGAGCCACCAGATGAGGGGGTTTGTGGGTGGGTTAGAATACCTGAGGTTGTGGGAGGTGGTGAGGGCAGGGTTGGAGAAGCCGATGGGTGTGGAGGAGGTGACGGTGGCAATCGGGAGGATGCAGGCAGGGAAGGCAATGGGGCCAGATGCATTCCTGGTTGAATTTGACAAAAGATATAAAGATAGGCTGGTGCCGTTGATGGTGGGAATGTTCAAGGATGCAATAGACAGGAGTGTAATGTCGCAAAGGATGGAGCAGGCCTCCATCTCGTGTTGCTTAAGAGGGACAAGGATCTGTAGGAGTGTATATGTCGTACAGACCCATACCTCTGCTGAATGTAGTCATCAAGATATTGACAAAGGTGTTGCCATTAGGGTTGGAGCGATGCCTTCCAAAGGTGATTGGGGAAGATCAGACAGAATTTGTAAAGGGCAGATAGTAGGCAAATGATGGGTTCTATAATTGTAAGGGTTTGTTTATTTTGCATTTTGGAGAGTTGATTACCATTGATTTCTAAGGGAGGGGGCGGGGGTTAGGGGTTATGGGGTTGTTGTAAATTGTGAACATTTCGGGAAAAAGGTTATTGCAGATAGTAAAAGCTCAAAGTGTGGCAGGAGCAAGATATCAACATGGATAGAATGTTGGCTGGCTGGCAAAAAACATAAATGGGTCTTTTTCTGAATGGCAAGTGGAGTCCTGTCAGGGGTGTGTTCTGGGACCTTAACCTTTTACCATTTATGTCAACGATTTAGATGAGGAGAGTGAAGGCATAGGCACTCGCTCAGCTTGCAGATGACACAAAGATAGGTAGTAAAGTATGCTGTGAAGAGGACATAGGAGGTTGCAGACGGATAATGCCAGGTTTAGTGAATGGACAAAAATCTGGTAGATGGAGTGAAATGTGAGAAAATGGGAAGGTCACTTTGGCAGCAGGAAGAATAAAAAAGCAGAGTATCATTTAAATGGGAAATGGCTGCAGAATTCCAGGTGGAAAGGGATTGAGGTGTTCTAGTGCATGAGACACAAAGTCAGTGTGTAGGTACAGCAAGTAACTATGAAGGCTATTGGAATATTATCCTTTATTGCAAGAGCAACTGAACATAAAAGTAAGGGTGTTATACAGGATATTGGTGAGACTACAGCTTGACTACTGTGTGTAGTTTTGGTCTTCTTAATTAAGGAAGGGTGCAAATGTCTTGGAGGCAGTTCAGAGGAAGTTTACAAGATTGATACCTGGAATGAGTGGATTGTCTTCTGAGGAAAGGTGAGACAAACTGAGTTTGTTTCCACTGGAGCTTTGAAGAGTGAGTGGTACTTGAAGTATCTAAGATCCTGAACAGTATTGACAAGGTGGACGTGGAAAGGATGTTTCCTCTTGGGGGTGAGTCCAGAACTCAGGGCACCTTTTTAAAATTAGGGGTCACTCATTTAGGACAGATGAGGAGAAATCTTTTCTCTCAGAGGGTTGTGCGACTTTGAAACTCTCAGAAGGCAGTGGACGTGGGATTAATGAATATTTTTAAGATGTAGGTAGATCGATTCTTATTAGGCAAGGGAATCAAAAGTTATCAAGGGTAGATGAGAATGTGCATTTCGAAACACAAACAGACCAGTTATAATCTCACTAAATGGCGGAGCAGGCACAAGATGGGTAAGACAGATGAACTTCGAGCTTGGATTAGAACTTGGAACAATGATGTTGTTGCCATTACAGAGACTTGGTTGTAGGGACAGGATTGGCAGATAAATGTCCAAGGATTTAGATGTTTCGGCAGGATAGAGGGGGATGTAAAAAGGGTGGGGGAGTAGCACTACTGATTGCCCCACTACTGTTCTGCGGGAGGACACCTCAGAGGGCTCATGCAGCAAGGCAATATGGGTAGAGCACAGAAATAGGAAGGGTGCAGTCACAATGTTGGGGGTTTACTACAGGCCTCCTAACAGCCAGTGGAAGATAGAGGAGCAGATTTTTAGGCAGATATTGGAAAGGTGTAAAAGCAACAGGGTTGTTGTGGTGGATGGTTTTAACTTCCCCTATATTGACTGGGACTCACTTAAGTACTAGGGCTTGGATGGGCAGAGTTTGTAAGGAGCATCCAGGAGGGTTTCTTCAAACAATATGCAAATAGGCCAGTGAGGAAAGGGACCGTACTGGGCCTGGTATTGGGGAATAGGCCCAGCCAGGTGGTCAAAGTTTCAGTAGGGGAGCATTTCGGGAACAGTGACCATAATTCAGTAAGTTTTAAAGAACTGTTGGATAAAGATCAGAGTAATCCTCGGGTGAAGGTGCTAAATTGGGGGAAGGCTAATTATAACACTATTAGGCAGGAACTGAAAGATTTAGATTGGGGTGGATGTTTTTTTTTTTTTAAATAATATTTTATTGAAAATTTTTGGTCAACCAACACAGTACATTGTGCATCCTTTACACAACATTGTAACAATACAGATAATAATGACCTTTTTTTAATTTAAACAAAAACAACAACAAATAAATAAATATTAAATAACAAAAAAAAAAAAAAAAACTAGCCCTAATTGGCAACTGCCTTGTCTCAGGCCACACCCCCCCCCCATCCCCCCCCCATCCCTCCCCCCCCCCCAAGTCCTGGGCCGCTGCTGCTGCCTTCTTTGTTCTCCCCTATCTATCTTTCCGCAAGATATTCGACGAACGGTTGCCACCGCCTAGTAAACCCTTGAGCCGACCCCCTTAGGACGAACTTAATCCGCTCTAACTTTATGATCTCCGCCATATCATTTATCCAGGTCTCCACCCCCGGGGGCTTGGCTTCTTTCCACATTAGCAATATTCTGCGCCGTGCTACTAGGGACGCAAAGGCCAAAACATCGGCCTCTTTCGCCTCCTGCACTCCCGGCTCTTGTGCAACCCCAAATATAGCCAACCCCCAGCTTGGTTCGACCCGGACTCCTACTACTTTCGAAAGCACCTTTGTCACCCCTATCCAAAACCCCTGTAGTGCCGGGCATGACCAAAACATATGGGTATGATTCGCTGGGCTTCTCGAGCACCTCGCACACCTATCCTCCACCCCAAAAAATTTACTGAGCCGTGTTCCAGTCATATGTGCCCTGTGTAATACCTTAAACTGAATCAGGCTTAGCCTGGCGCACGAGGACGACGAGTTTACCCTGTTTAGGGCATCTGCCCACATCCCCTCCTCAATCTCCTCCCCTAGCTCTTCTTCCCATTTCCCTTTTAGTTCGTCCATCATAGTCTCCCCTTCGTCTCTCATTTCCCTATCTATATCCGACACCTTACCGTCCCCCACCCATTTCTTTGAGATGACTCTGTCCTGCACCTCTTGTGTCGGGAGCTGTGGGAATTCCCTCACCTGCTGCCTCGCAAAAGCCCTCAATTGCATGTACCTGAATGCATTCCCTTGGGGCAACCCATATTTCTCGGTCAGCGCTCCCAGACTCGCAAACTTCCCATCCACAAATAGATCTTTCAATTGCGTTATACCTGCTCTTTGCCACATTCCATATCCCCCATCCATTCCCCCCGGGGCAAACCTATGGTTGTTTCTTATCGGGGACCCCCCCAGTGCTCCGGTCTTTCCCCTATGTCGTCTCCACTGTCCCCAAATCTTCAGTGTAGCTACCACCACCGGACTCGTGGTATAGTTCCTTGGTGAGAACGGCAATGGGGCTGTCACCATAGCCTGCAGGCTGGTCCCCCTACAGGACGCCCTCTCTAATCTCTTCCACGCCGCTCCTTCCTCCTCTCCCATCCACTTACTCACCATTGAAATATTAGCGGCCCAATAATACTCACTTAGGCTCGGTAGTGCCAGCCCCCCCCTATCCCTACTACGCTGTAAGAATCCCTTCCTCACTCTCGGAGTCTTCCCGGCCCAAACAAAACCCATGATACTCTTTTCTATCCTTTTGAAAAAAGCCTTCGTGATCACCACCGGGAGACACTGAAACACAAAAAGGAATCTCGGGAGGACCACTATCTTAACTGCCTGCACCCTCCCTGCCATTGACAATGCTACCATATCCCATCTCTTGAAATCTTCCTCCATCTGTTCCACCAACCGCGTCAAATTTAGCCTGTGCAATGTGCCCCAATTCTTAGCTATCTGGATCCCCAGGTAACAAAAGTCTCTTGTTACCTTCCTCAACGGTAGGTCTTCTATTTCTCTACTCTGCTCCCCTGGATGCACCACAAACAGCTCACTCTTTCCCATGTTCAATTTATACCCTGAAAAATCCCCAAACTCCCCAAGTATCCGCATTATTTCTGGCATCCCCTCCGCTGGATCCGCCACATATAGTAGCAGATCATCCGCATATAAAGATACCCGGTGTTCTTCTCCTCCCCTAAGTATTCCCCTCCATCCCTTGGAACCTCTCAGCGCTATCGCCAGGGGCTCAATCGCCAGTGCAAACAGTAATGGGGACAGAGGACATCCCTGCCTTGTCCCTCTATGGAGCCGAAAATATGCCGATCCCCGTCCATTCGTGACCACACTCGCCACTGGGGCCCTATACAACAGCTGCACCCATCTAACATACCCCTCTCCGAACCCAAATCTCCTCAACATCTCCCACAGATAATCCCACTCCACTCTATCAAATGCTTTCTCGGCATCCATCGCCACTACTATCTCCGTTTCACCCTCTGGTGGGGCCATCATCATTACCCCTAACAACCTCCGTATGTTCGTGTTCAGCTGTCTCCCCTTCACAAACCCAGTTTGGTCCTCATGAACCACCCCCGGGACACATTCCTCTATTCTCATTGCCATTACCTTGGCCAAGACCTTGGCATCTACATTGAGGAGGGAGATTGGTCTGTAGGACCCGCATTGTAGCGGATCCTTTTCCTTCTTTAAAAGAAGCGATATCGTTGCTTCTGACATAGTCGGGGGCAGTTGTCCCCTTTCCTTTGCCTCGTTGAAGGTCCTCGTCAGTAGCGGGGCGAGCAAGTCCAAATATTTTCTGTAAAATTCAACTGGGAATCCGTCCGGTCCCGGGGCCTTTCCCGTCTGCATGTTCCTAATTCCTTTCACCACTTCTTCTACCGTGATCTGTGCTCCCAATCCCATCCTTTCCTGCTCTTCCACCTTGGGAATTTCCAGCCGATCCAAAAACTCCATCATTCTCTCCCTCCCATCCGGGGGTTGAGCTTCATACAATTTTTTATAAAATGTCTTAAACACTTCATTCACTCTCTCCGCTCCCCGCTCCGTCTCTCCATCTTCGTCTCTCACCCCCCCTATTTCCCTCGCTGCTCACCTTTTCCTCAATTGGTGTGCCAGCAATCTGCTCGCCTTCTCTCCATATTCATACTGTACACCCTGCGCCTTCCTCCATTGTGCCTCTGCAGTGCCTGTGGTCAGCAAGTCAAATTCCACCTGCAGCCTTTGCCTTTCCCTATACAGTCCCTCCTCCGGTGCTTCCGCATACTGTCTGTCCACCCTCAAAAGTTCTTGCAACAACCGCTCCCGTTCCTTACTCTCCTGCTTCCCTTTATGTGTCCTTATTGATATCAGCTCCCCCCTAACCACCGCCTTCAACGCCTCCCAGACCACTCCCACCTGAACCTCCCCATTGTCATTGAGTTCCAAGTACTTTTCAATGCATCCCCTCACCCTTAAGCACACCCCCTCATCCGCCATTAGTCCCATATCCATTCTCCAGGGTGGACGCCCTCTTGTTTCCTCCCCTATCTCCAAGTCTACCCAGTGTGGGGCATGATCCGAAATGGCTATAGCCGTATATTCCGTTCCCCTCACCCTCGGGATCAATGCCCTACCCAACACAAAAAAGTCTATGCGTGAATAGACTTTATGGACATAGGAGAAAAACGAGAACTCCTTACTCCTAGGTCTACTGAATCTCCACGGGTCCACCCCTCCCATCTGCTCCATAAAATCCTTAAGCACCTTGGCTGCTGCCGGCCTCCTACCAGTCCTGGACTTCGACCTATCCAGCCTTGGTTCCAACACCGTGTTAAAGTCTCCCCCCATTATCAGCTTTCCGGTCTCTAGGTCTGGGATGCGTCCTAGCATTCGCCTCATAAAATTGGCACCGTCCCAATTCGGGGCATACACGTTTACCAACACCACCATCTCTCCCTGTAATTTGCCACTCACCATCACGTATCTGCCCCCGTTATCCGCCACTATAGTCTTTGCCTCGAACATTACCCGCTTCCCCACTAATATAGCCACCCCCCTGTTTTTCGCATCCAGCCCCGAATGGAACACCTGCCCTACCCATCCTTTGCGCAACCTAACCTGATCTATCAGTTTCAGGTGCGTTTCCTGTAACATGACCACATCTGCTTTAAGTTTCTTAAGGTGTGCGAGTACTCGTGCCCTCTTTATCGGCCCGTTAAGCCCCCTCACGTTCCACGTGATCAGCCGAGTTGGGGGGCTTCCCACCCCCCCCCTTGCCGGTTAGCCATCATCTTTTTCCAGCTTCTCGCCCAGTTCCCACGCGGCTGTATTTCTCCCAGACGGTGCCCCCCCGCCCATCCTTTCCCGCACCCACTCCCCCCTTTCCCCAGCAGCAGCAACCCAGTAATTCCCCCCTCCCCCCCCCCCCCCCCCCGCTAGACCTCCCGCTAGCGTAATTACTCCCCCCATGTTGCTCCCAGAAGTCAGCAAACTCTGGCTGACCTCGGCTTCCCCCCGTGATCACGGCTCGCCCCGTGCGGCGCTCCCTCCTTCCTGCTTCTCTATTCCCGCCATAATTATCATAGCGCGGGAACCAAGCCCGCGCCTCTCCCTCGGCCCCGCCTCCCATGGCCAACGCCCCATCTCCTCTCCCTCCCCACCTCCCCCCATCACCACCTGTGGGAGAAAGAAAAGTTACCATACCGCAGGATTAATCATACAATCCCTCTTCGCCCCCCCCCCCCCCCCCCCCCCCACTCGTCCCACCACTTTGTCCAAACGTTCATTTTCGTAGTCCAATCATTCCAATTTTTCTTCTACAATAAAAGTCCACGCTTCATCCGCCGTCTCAAAGTAGTGGTGCCTCCCTTGATATGTGACCCACAGCCTTGCCGGTTGCAGCATTCCAAACTTTATCTTTTTTTTGTGAAGTACCGCTTTGGCCCGATTAAAGCTCGCCCTCCTTCTCGCCACCTCCGCACTCCAATCTTGATAGACGCGGATCACCGCGTTCTCCCATTTACTACACCGAGTTTTCTTCGCCCATCTAAGGACCATTTCTCTATCCTTAAAACGGAGAAATCTCACCACTATGGCTCTGGGAGCTTCTCCTGCTCTCGGTCCTCGCACCATAACTCGGTATGCTCCCTCCACCTCCAACGGACCCGTCGGGGCCTCCACTCCCATTAACGAGTGCAGCATCGTGCTCACATATGCCCCGACGTCCGCCCCCTCCACACCTTCAGGAAGGCCAAGAATCCTCAAGTTGTTCCTCCTTGCGTTATTTTCCAGTGCCTCCAACCTCTCCACAGATCGTTTCTGGTGTGCCTCCTGTATCTCCGACTTCACCACCAGGCCCTGTATGTCGTTTTCATTCTCTGCTGCTTTCGCCTTCACGACCCGAAGCTCCTGCTCCTGGGTCTTTTGTTCCTCTTTCAGCCCTTCAATCGCCTGTAATATCGGAGCCAACAACTCTTTCTTCATTTCCTTTTTTATCTCCTCCACGCAGCGTTTCAAAAACTCTTGTTGTTCAGGGCCCCATATGAAACTGCCACCTTCCGACGCCATCTTGGTTTCTGCTTGCCTTCCTTGCCGTTGTTCCAAAGGATCCGCTGCAATCCGGCCACTTTCCTCTCCTTTTTCCATCCGTGTCCAGGGGGAACACCCTTCTGGTTTACCGCACGGTGTTTTCAGCCGTTAAAATTGCCGTTGGGGCTCCTATCAAGAGCCCAAAAGTCCGTTTCACAGGGAGCTGCCGAAACGTGCGACTCAGCTGGTCATCGCCGCACCCGGAAGTCATTGGGGTGGATGTTGAGGATAAATCAGTGTCTGGCATGTGGGGGGCTTTCAAATATCAGTTTATAGGAATTCGGGATGGCATGTTCCTGTGAGGAAGAAGGAGAAGTGGCAAGTTTTGCAAATGTTGGATAACGAGGGATATCGTGAGCCTAGTCAAAAAGAAGAAAGCATTTGAAAGGGCTAGAAGGCTGGGAACAGACAAAGCCAATGAGAAATATAAGGAAAGTAGGAGTTGTTGTGTTATGTGATTTGGAATAACACAAGCTGCCACTTGATGCAGTTTTGAGTAAAAGATGCTCCAGACTTTGAAGTGAGTTCAATATGTTTTCTTGAACTATTAGCACAGTTCTCAATGAGTTTGACTCTCTGGTAATCTAAATGTAGTAACCCAGTCTTACTGAACTAGCCTTGCTCTAAGCCACGTGCTGGGGTGTGATGCTGAGGATACACCCTGTCTCACTCTGTAGATGTTGGTCTGTGGAAAGAGGCGGGGTGTGAGTGCCTCATCCCTTTTATAGTGAGATACCACCCCTGAGCGTCCTGACTGCTCATTGGTCATGTCCTATTCTGTGTGTTCATTAGCTGCATGTTTGCATATCATGACATCTCCCCTTTTTAAAAATGTTTTGTTGGCGTATGTGAATGTATTTACATGTGAATGAGTCTGTCCAACGTGACTGACAGAGGACAACAGGACAGAGCAAACAAAACAAACGTTCACAAGTCCAGTCACTGAGGCTTGCGTCTGATCCTGGTCGACGGCCGGAGAGGTGGCGGAGGGGATGAAGGCGCCTTGACAGGCGGGATGGAAGCCTGACTGGTGGCCTCGTGGGGCGAGGTATAAGGAGGTGGCAATTCAACATATGGAAATGGAGGAGAAAGTGGTTGCGGGCAGGCAACTTTGCGCAGTGCCCGTCGATTCCATCGCACGATGGAGCCATCAGCCATACGTACAACAGAAGAGTGGGGCGCTGCGTGTCGAACAACGACAGCCGGGGCAGACCACCCACCATCTGGTATCTTGATCATGACAGTGTCTGCCGGGGATAGCACGGCCAGATCGGCGGCATGGGCATCATTGCCCTGCTTTTGACGGTCTCTGAGCTGCTGCATCTCCCGCAGCACCGGGAGGTGATCCAGCTTGGGCAGGGGAATGGCTGGAAGCGTCGTCCGCAGGTCCCTGTTCATCAGGAGTTGAGCCGGCGACATGCCAGGAGACAATGGAGTCGCCCTGTACGCGAGCAGTGCAAGGTGTATGTCGGAAGCAGAGTCCGCGGCCTTGCAGATGAGCTGTTTCACAATGTGCACCCCTTTCTCGACTTTTCCATTGGACTGCGGATAGTGTGGACTGGAGGTGACATGCTGGAAATTGTATGACCTGGCAAACGTGGACCATTCTCGACTGCTGAAGCACGGGCCATTGTCGCTCATGACGGTGATTGGGATGCCATGCCTTGAGAACGTCTCCGTACAGGCTTGGATGACGGTCCGAGAGGTGAGGTCCGGGAGCTTCAGCACCTCAGGGTAATTCGAGAAATAGTCGATGATCAATACGTAGTCGCGACCATTCGCATGAAAGAGGTCACGGTGAGGTCACTGTCATGATGTTGGAGTGTCTCCGTGCTCTGCGCTGGCTGGAACTGCTGACAGGTAGCATAGTTCAGGACCATGTTCGTGATGTCCTGGCTGATGTCGGGAAAGTAGACAGCTTGCCGCTCTCTGCGTCTGCACTTCTCGACACCCAGGTGTCACTCATGAATCTGGCGCAGCACCAAGCTCTGGAGACTGAGCGGAATAACAATCCGGTCCAGCTTGAGGAGGATATCATCAATTACCGTCAGGTCATCCTTCACATTGTTAAATTGTGAGCACTGCCCTTTCTGCCAGCCATTGGTGAGGTTGTGGATGACGTGCTGCAAGAGGGGTTCTTTGGCTGTCTCATCACGGATGAGAACTACCTTCTCATCTGTCGCCGGGAGAGTGCTAGCACACAGCTGCACCTGCGATTCGATGTGTTGGATGATCTCCAGCGGCTCACTGGGCGAGGTGATGGAGCGGGGACAATGTTTCAGCGATGTTAAGCTCCTCGTCAGGTGTGTACACCAAGTTGAAGTCATACTTCCTAAGTTTAAGCAGGATTCTCTGCAACCGAGGCATCATGTCGTTCAGGTCCTTGTGGATGATGTGGACCAGAGGCCTATGATCTGTCTCGACAGTGAATGTCGGCAAGCCGTAGACATAATCATGAAATTTGAGGGTGCCGGTGAGAAGAACCAAGCACTCCTTCTCAATCTGTGCATATCTGGTTTCAGTGGGCGTCATCACCCTTGATGCATAGGCTATTGGTGCCCAGGATGATGTGTCATCTCGTTGAAGCAACACCGCACCAATGCCATCCTGACTCGCATTTGTGGATATCTTTGTCTCCCAGTCCGGTTCAAAGAATGCCAGGACTGGTGCAGTGATGAGCTTGGCTTTCAGCTCCAGCCACTCTGTCTGGTGTGCCGCCTTCCACTCAAAGCCAATTGACTTTTTCACCAGGTTGCATAGGGCCGTGGTGTGTGTGGCCATGTTTGGAATGAACTTGCCCAGAAAATTGACCATACCCAAGAAGCGCAGCACCGCCTTTTTGTCCTCAGGCACCTTCACCGCCTTGATGGCCTTGATTTTGTCTGTGTCCGGGCGCACACCATGCTGTGAGATCTGGTCGCCTAGGAACTTGAGCGTCGATGTGCCAAAACAACATTTGGACCTGTTTAACTTTAAGCCGTTGGCATGTACACAGCGGAATACCTTCTGGAGACGGGACACATATTCTTTAGGTGTCGTGGACCATATGATGATGTCGTCCACGTACACACGACCCCTTCAATGCCTTCCATCAACTGCTCCATGAAGCGATGGAATATCTCCGATGCCGAGATGATGCCAAATGGCATGCGATTGTAGCAGTATCTGCCAAAAGGCATGTTGAAGGTGCAGAGCTTTCTGCTGGACTCTTCCAGCTGGAATTGCCTAAAATCCCTGTGATGCATCCAATTTGGTGAAGAAGCGCACGTGTGTCATCTCACTCATGAGTTCCTTCCGCTTCGGGATGGGGTAGTGTTCCCGCATGATATTCTTATTGAGATCCTTGGGATCAATGCAGATGCGCAGGCCCCTCGAAGGCTTCTTTACGCACACCGAGCTGACCCAGTCAGTCGGTTTGGTGACCTTGGATATGATGCCTTTTTGTTGAAGATCCTTAAGCTGTGCCTTCAGGCGCTCTCTCAGTGGAGCAGGGACACATCGTGGTGCATAGACCACTGGCTTTGCATCAGGTCATACCAGAATCTTGTCTCGATACGGCAGCGTGCCCATCCCGTTGAACACATCTGGATACTGGGCGAGGATGTCGTGGTGTAAACCCTTTGAATGAGGTTCAGCTGCTTGGGCGTGCACACCTAGTGGGATCCCTGTCCGGCTTAACAATTTCAAAGTGTAACCGTGCTTGTGTGTGTCGGTTGGATACATGCAGATGGCAGGATTCCAGTGCCATGATGGCATTCCCGTTGTAATCCAGGAGCTTGCAGGCAGCTGGAAGGACCGTGGGGGGCTTCTTAATGCGTCTGAAGTCTGCCTGTGAGAGGAGGTTGGCAGAGGCACCTGTGTCCAGCTTGAACTGGATGGGGCAGTGGTTGACCTTCACCACTGCTCGCCAGTCGTCCTCGGAATCCACAGCTAGGATTGACTGGACTTGCGATGAGTCTGGTGTGGCATATTCACACGTTGTAATAATGCCCACATGGTAGGCGTTGTCCAGGCATTCATCATCTGGATCCGTTGCACTGCCGGGATCAGAATCCTGTGGGCGTTGTTGCACACTCATCGGAATTGGGAGCGCTGGCTCCTGACTGGTGGTGCAGATCTGCACAGGACTGCATAGTGGCCTGGCTTCCCGCAGTTTAAACAGCGTCTGCCTCTTGCAGGGCAGTGTTTCTTTAAATGGGCGGTGCCACAGTTCGAACACGTCATTACGTCGGCGTCCTGACGCCCATTCGTCGTTGCACATGCACAGTGTGGTTCTCAGACATCTGCACCTGTGCAGTACGGGTTTCGGCCGCTTCGTTATCCCATTCGTATCGCGCATGCGTCGGGCCCCGGGAAGAGCACGTGAAATATCCGCTTTCGTCAATGTTAAGGCGTTGCATCCGGGAGATGGCCTGCACACACTCCGCCTTGTGGGAGGCTAGTTTATCATTTTCTGCCGTTTCGTATTGGGAATAGCGATTTTCAGCGTGCTCATGCACTGTGCATGTTTCAATCGCGACTGGCAGGGTCATATGCTTGATCTTCAGTAACTGCTCTCTCAGAGGATCAGAGTGAACTCCAAAAACAATTTGGTCTCTGATCATGGAGTCAGTGATATCACCGAAGTTGCAGGATTGCGCTAACAATCTAAGGTTAGTTAAATATGAGTTGAAGGATTTGTCTTTACCTTGCAATCGCTGCTTGAATATGCAGTGCTCCAAGATTTTGTTTGTGTCCACCTCACAGTGGCTGTCAAACTTGTCCTGGTCTTTGAAAGGAGTTGAATATTTCCAAGGCATGATCACCCGCTGTGGTGAGGAAAAGAGCTATCTTCCGTGCATCAGACGCACCATTGAGGTCTGATGCCTCGACGTAAAGCTGAACCTTCTGCTTGAATGTCCGCCAGTTGGCACTGAGATTGCTGGAGGTCCTGAGCTGGTGAGGAGCCGTAATCTTTTCCATTGTGCCGGCATACATTCGCTGGTCGTCACGGATCTTGCTGGGTTGAACTAACTAGATTGAACAGACTCCTGGTATCATGTTATGTTATGTGATTCGGAATAACACAAGCTGCCACTTGATGCAGTTTTGAGTAAAAGATGCTCCAGACTTTGAAGTGAGTTCAATATGTTTTCTTGAACTATTAGCACAGTTCTCAATGAGTTTGACTCTCTGGTAATCTAAATGTAGTAACCCAGTCTTACTGAACTGGCCTTGCTCTAAGCCACGTGCTGGGGTGTGATGCTGAGGATACACCCTGTCTCACTCTGTAGATGTTGGTCTGTGGAAAGAGGCGGGGTGTGAGTGCCTCATCCCTTTTATAGTGAGATACCACCCCTGAGTGTCCTGACTGCTCATTGGTCATGTCCTATTCTGTGTGTTCATTAGCTGCATGTTTGCATATCATGACATCTCCCCTTTTTAAAAATGTTTTGTTGGCGTATGTGAATGTATTTACATGTGAATGAGTCTGTCAAACGTGACTGAAGGAGGACAACAGACCATAGCAAACAAAACAAACGTTCACAAGTCCAGTCACTGAGGCTTGCGTCTGATCCTGGTCGACGGCCGGAGAGGTGGCGGAGGGGACGAAGGCGCCTTGACAGGCGGGATGGAAGCCTGACTGGTGGCCTCGTGGGGCGAGGTATAAGGAGGTGGCAATTCAACATATGGAAATGGAGGAGAAAGTGGTTGCGGGCAGGCAACTTTGCGCAGTGCCCGTCGATTCCATCGCACGATGGAGCCATCAGCCATATGTACAACATAAGAGTGGGGCGCTGCGTGTCGAACAACGACAGCCGGGGCAGGCCACCCACCATCTGGTATCTTGATCCTGACAGTGTCTGCCGGGGATAGCACGGCCAGATCGGCGGCACGGGCATCATTGCCCTGCTTTTGACAGTCTCTGAGCTGCTGCATCTTCTGCAGCACCGGGAGGTGATCCAGCTTGGGCAGGTGTATGGCTGGAAGCGTCGTCCGCAGGTCCCTGTTCATCAGGAGTTGAGCCGGCGACATGCCAGTGGACAATGGAGTCGCCCTGTACGCGAGCAGTGCAAGGTGTATGTCGGAAGCAGAGTCCGCGGCCTTGAAGATCAGCTGTTTCACAATGTGCACCCCTTTCTCGACTTTTCCATTGGACTGCGGATAGTGCGGACTGGAGATGACATGCTGGAAATTGTATGACCTGGCAAACGTGGACCATTGTCGACTGCTGAAGCACGGGCCATTGTCGCTCATGACGGTGATTGGGATGCCATGCCTTGAGAACGTCTCCGTACAGGCTTGGATGACGGTCCGAGAGGTGAGGTCCGGGAGCTTCAGCACCTCGGGGTAATTCGAGAAATAGTCGATGATCAATACGTAGTCGCGACCATTCGCATGAAAGAGGTGTCCTGACTGCTCATTCGTCGTGACCTAGTCTACGTATTCATTAGCTGCATGTTTGCAAATCGTGACAGGAGGAACTTAAGCATGGAGTCAGGAGGGCTAAAAGGGGTCACAAAATTAAGGAAAATCCCAAGGCTTTTTGTACATATATAAAGAGCAAGAGGGTAGCCAGGGAAATGGTTGGTCCACTCAAGAACAGAGTAGGGAATCTATGTGTGGAACCAGAGGAAATGGGCGGAGTACTAAATGAGTACTTTTCATCAGTATTCACCAAAGAGAAGGAATTGGGGGATGATGAGTCTGGATAAGGGTGTGTAGATAGCCTTGGTCACATTGAGATCAAAAGGGAGGAGGTGTTGGGCGTCTTGAAAAACATTAAGGTAGGTAAGTTCCCAGGGCCTGGTGGGATCTACCCCAGAATACTGAATGAGGTGAGGGAGAAAATTGCTGGGGCATTGGCTGAAATCTTTGTATCCTCACTGGCTGCATGTGAGGTCCCAGAGGACCGGAGAATAGCTAATGTTGTTCCTTTGTTTAAGAAGGGTAGCAAGGGTATTGTCGGAAATTACAAGCTGGTGGTAGGGAAATTATTGGAGAGGATTTTTCGAGAAAGGATTTAGTCCCATTTGGAAGCAAGTGGACATATTAGCGAGAGGCAGCATGGTTTTGTGAAGGGATGTTGTGTCTCACTCACTAGATTGAGTTTTTTGAGACAGTGACGAAGATGATTAATGAAGGCAGGGCAGTGGATGTTGTCTACATGGACTTCAGTAAGGCTTTTGACAAGGTCCCTCATGGCAGACTGGTCCAGAAGGTGAAGTCACATAGGATCAGAGGTGAGTTGGCAAGATGAATACAGAACTGACTCAGTCAGAAGACAAGAGGGTAGCGGTGGAATGGTCCTTTTCTGATTGGAGGGCTGTAACTAGTGGTGTTCCACAGGGATCAGTGCTGGGATTTTTGCTGTTTGTAGTATATATAAATGAGTTGGAAGAAATGTAACTGGTCTGATTAGTAAGTTTGCGGCGACACAAAGGTTGGTGGAATTGCGGATAGCGATTAGGACTGTTTGAAGATACAGCAGGACAGAGATCGGTTACAGACTTGAGCATAAAGATAGCAGATGCTTTAGTCCAGACAAATGTGACGTAATGCATTTTGGAAGGTCTAATACAGGTGTGAAATACACAGTAAATGGCAGAACCCCAAAGAGTATTGATAGGCAGAGGGATCTGGGTGTACACGTCCACAGGTCACTGAAAGTGGCAAAGCAGGTGGAGAAGGTAGTCCAGAAGGCATATGAATGAAATGAAATGAAAATCACTTATTGTCACAAGTAGGCTTCAAATGAAGTTACTGTGAAAAGCCCCTAGTCGCCACATTCCGGCGCCTGTTCGGGGAGGCTGGTATGGGAATTGAACCGTGCTGCTGGCCTGCCTTGGTCTGCTTTAAAAGCCAGCGATTTAGCCCAGTGTGCTAAACCAGCACCAGGTCTTGCCTTCATTTGCCAGGGCAATGAGTATAAAAATTGGCAAGTCATGCTGCAGTTGTACAGAACCTTAGTTAGGCCACACTTGGAATATAGCGTTCAATTCTGGTCGCCACATTTACCAGAAGGATGTGGAGGCTTTGGAGAAGGTTCAGAAGAGGTTTAAAAGGATGTTGCCTGGCATGGAGGGTATTAGCTATGAGAAGTTGGATAAACTCGTTTTGTTCTCACTGAAACAACAGAGCTTGAGGGGTGACCTTATAGATGTCCACAAAATAATGAGGGGCATGGACAGAGTGGATAGTCAGAAGCTTTTTTTTCCAGGGAGGACATGTCTATTACTAGGGGCATAGCTTTAAGGTGCAAGGGGCAAAGTTTAGCAGAAATGTGCAAGGGAAGTTGTTTTACACCGAGGGTAGTGAGTGCCTGCAGGAAGTGGTAGAAGCGGGTATGATAGTGACGTTTAAGGGTCATCTTGACAAACACATGCATAGGATGAGAGTAGAGAGAAATGGGCCCCGGGGGTGCAGAAGGTTTTCGTTCGGACGAGCAGCATAGTCGGTGCATGCTTGGAGGACCGAACGGTCTGATCCTGTGAAATTTTCTTTGTTTTTTGGAGAACAATGGCAACGACATGGAGGAGGAATGGATAGAAGCCAAAAGAATGTAGATTTCTGCAACAGCATCCCACAGGAATCCATAGTATAGGGTCAATGAACCATGGCCTTCCTATTTGCCTTTTTCTATCAGCACTCAGGCCCTGAGACCTAAATGTCAGCTGTTGGTATGTGCTTTACATTATTTTTGACCCGCGGTGTATCTTCTCTGTGGCTGTGAAAATTACAACAGCAGTTAATGTTTATACATTTTATTATTTTTGTATTCATTCAAGGACTTCGCTGGCTAGGCCAGCATTTACTGTCTATCTCGAATTGCCCTTGAGAAAGTGGTGGCTTGCTGCATTCTTGAACCGTTGTAATCTACATGCTGTAGGTGCACCCAAATGTAAGGGAGGGAGTTCCAGGATTTTGACACAGCGGCAGTGAAGGAACAGTGATACATTTCCAAGTTAGGATGGTGAGTGGCTTGGAGGGGTACCTCCAGTGGCATTTCCATGTACTTGCTGCTCTTGTCCTTCTCGGTGATAGTGGTCATGGGTTTGCAAGGTGGCTGTGCAAAGTGTTTTCAGATGTGCTGACAAAGCTTTCAAGAACTGAGGTAGTATTCATCTCCATAATCCTGTTGTCCTTAAAAGATTTCAATGTCATGTTGCTTGTGCACCCAATACAATTCAATGAAGCAACAATATCTACAGCATATTAAGCCCATCAGTGCTGAGTGCAGGCTCAGTTGAAGGAATGGTCTACATGAAAGCAAGCCCAATGTTCCCAATTAAGTCCATAAAGTCCGAACTGCTGTGCTGTTCAGGGCATATACTGTTGCAACTCTGGAAGCAACAACTGCCCCTGACGTCTGTTTCTGACTTTTGAGGCTACAATCAAAGTATTCATAATGTCATGCCACACTTTCTGCATTGCATTGCTGAATACTCTCACTTTTCTACCATCTGCAAGGAAACTGTCTCTACAGCCTGCATATTATCAGTGCTTCAAATGTATAGCTCTTTTGAAAAAGATACAAGATGTGTCAGAGGTCAGCCATTTTTGCAACAGGGTTGTTTTGTCATTATTCCCTTACAGTGATTCATGCAATGATATACCCTCTGTCTCAGTAATTCCACCCCCACCACCATCCCAATCCTGAATGTGTGTATCCGGACAGGTGTTTTCATATGTGCTGACAAAATAAGGGAAGGGACTCCCTGGAGGTACCATGATGTTTGTTGGAAGATTCTTTCTGTAAGCTTTAGCTCCATCTGTGGGATACACATAGTACATTCATTTTAGAAGAGTGTCATTTCATTGAATAGCCAAAGTGCAGAAAGAGGCCATATTGCCCATCAGGTCTAGACTGAGCTTCCAAAAGAGCACTCTACACAAGTCCACTCCCCTGCCCTATCCCCATAACCCAACCTGCCCATCCCTGGATACTAAGGGGCAATTTAGCACGGCTAATCCATCTAATCTGCACATATTTGGACTGTGGGAGAAAACTAGAACATCCGGAGGAAACCCACGCAGACAAGGGGAGAATGTGCAAATTCCACGCACTCACCCAAGGCCAGAATTGAGCCCGGATCCCTGGCACAGTGAGGCAGCAGTGCTGCCCACAATGCCACGTGCTGCCCTTATTTGACTTGTCAATCGCAAGCTAAGACTGAGCAATAATATCAGTAATCAAAATGTTGTATGATCACTTCCGGTTACAGCTATGCGGAGCTAAGTCGCACATTTGGCAGCTCCTGCAAAAACGGACTTTTGGGCTCTGTTTAGGGCCCCCAACAGCACTTTTTTGACGTTTCCCGGTGTGGGAAGGAGTTTATAACAGCTCCCCGATAGTATATGGCTTCTACTATTAGCAGGGCGACTAAAAAGGTGGTGGTGGACGCGAAGAAGGTGCGAGGGAAGAAGAACAAAATGGCGGCGGGCGGAGACCAGGCAGCGTGGATGCAGTGGGCGGAGGAGCAGCAGGAGGGTATCCAGCGCTGCTTCAGAGAGATTAAAGCGGACCTGCTAGAGCCGATGAAGGCTTCTATTGATAAGCTGCTGGAGACACAGACGGCCCCGGGGGTGGCGATCCGTGAGGCTCGACAAAAGATCTCTGACAACGAGGACGAGATCTTAGGCCTGGCGGTAAAGCTGGAGGCACAGGAGCGGTTTGAGGAGATGGAGAATCGGCCGAGGCGGAAGAATCTGCGGATTCTGGGCCTCCCGGAGGGGCCGGACGTGGGAGCCTATGTGGTCACCACGTTGAACTCGCTGATGGAAGCGGCGTCCTTCCAGGGGCCCCTGGAGCTGGAAGGGGCCCATAGAGTGCTGGCGAGGAGGCCCAAGGCTAACGAGCCTCCGTGGGCGGTGCTGGTGAGGTTCCATCGGTTCGTCGATTGGGTGTGTGTGCTCAGGTGGGCCAAGAAGGAGAGGAGCAGCAGGTGATAAAACGCGGAGGTTCTGGGACTGGAGTGTGGAGGTGGCGAAGAGGAGGGCCGGGTACAATCGAGCGAAGGCGGTGCTGCACAGGAAGGGGGTGAAGTTTGGCATGTTGCAGCCGCCGCGACTGTGGGTCACCTACAAGGACCGGCACCATTATTTTGAGTCTCCGGAGGAGGCGTGGGCCTTTGTTCAGGCCGAGAAGCTAGACACAGACTGAGGGTCGGGATGGGCGATTGGGGATTGCGGTGGATATGTTATTTTTATTGTTTTTGAAGGGGGGCCTTTGCTTTGCTCCTGGTTTCTTTTTCTCGGTGTTTTTCTCTTTCTGGTCGGTGAGGGTGGTTAGGGCGGGTTGGGCACTGTTTTGGTTGGGTTGGTCGGGGGGGCTCTTGGAGGGGGGTAAGCAAATGGAACAGGTGTGGATGGCCGGCGGTGAGATGGGGCCCCGCGGGGGAGGGGGGAGGCCCGAGTCGGGGGTGAGGGGACTGGGCCTGTAAAAGGAGCTGCGTCAGAGGTGGCGGGGCCGGGTATGTGGAAAGCGCGGGCTTTCTACCGCGCTGAAGTCTGGAGGGGCGGAGCCGGGGCGGGGAAGTGAGGGTTGTTTCCCGCTCTTGGGATGGGAGGGGGAGAGCCTATGGATGCGCTCCAGGTCTAGGACGGGTAGGAAGCCGGCGGCGGCTCGAGTGCTGAGGGGGTTTATGGACCAGATGGTAGGGGTGGACCCTTGGAGATTTGTATGGCCGGGGCTAGGGAATTTTCATTCTTCTCACATGTCCATAAGGCTTATTCCCGAATCGACGTTTTTATTTTGAGCAGGCCGCTGATAGCGAGAGTAGAGGGTACCGAGTACTCGGTGATAGCGATTTCGGACCACGCCCCACATTGGGTGGACTTAGAGCTGGGGGAGGAGAGGGACCAGCGCCCGTTGTGACGCTTGGAGGTGGGGCTGTTGGCGGACGAGGAGGTGAGCGAGCGGGACCGAGGAAGTATAGAGAGGTACCTGGAGGCCAACAACAACGGGAGGTCCGAGTGGGGATGGTATGGGAGGCGCTGAAGGCAGTGGTGAGGGGAGAGCTCATCTCCATTAGGGCCCACAAGGAGTGGGGGGAGAGTTAGAGGCTGGTGGGGGGAGATGGTGAGGGAAGACAAGAGGTATGCGGAGGTACCCGAGGAAGGGTTGTTGAGGAACAGGCGCAGCCTCCAGGCCGAATTCGACCTGGTGACCACCAGGAAGGCGGAGGTGCAGTGGAGGAAGGCCCAGGGGGCAATTTACGAGTTTGGGGAAAAGGCAAGCCGGATGCTGGCGCATCAGCTTCGGAAGCGGGGCGCAGCTAGGGAGATCGGGGGAGTTAAGAACAGGGGAGGGAGTGTGGTGCGGAGTGCGGTTGGCATCAATGGGGTCTTCAGGGACTTTTACGAGGATTTGTACCGATCCGAGCCCCCACGGGAGGGGGGAGAGATTGGCCGCTTCCTGGACCAATTGAGGTTTCCAAAGGTGGAAGAGGGACTGGTGGTGGGATTGGGGGCCGCGATTGGGCTGGAGGAGCTGACCAAAGGGATAGGAAGCATGCAGGCGGGGAAGGCACCGGGGCCGGACGGTTTCCCGGTCGAATTCTAGAAAAAATATATGGACCTGTTGGGCCCGTTGCTAGTCAGGACCTTCAATGAGGCAAGGGAGGGGGGGCTTTGTCTCCGACGATGTCCCGGGCACTGATCTCCTTGATCCTGAAGCGGGACAAGGATCCCCTGCAATGTGTGTCTTACAGACCGATTTCCTTGCTAAATGTAGACGCCAAGGTGCTGGCGAAGGTCTTAGCCACGAGGATTGAGGATTGTGTGCCGCAGATCATCCATGAAGACCAGACGGGGTTTGTGAAGGGGAGGCAGTTGAACGCGAATGTGCGGAGTCTTTTGAACGTTATCATGATGCCAGCGAGGGACGGGGAGGCGGAGATAGTGGTGGCGATGGACACTGAGAAAGCCTTCGATAGGGTAGAGTGGGGGTACCTGTGGGAGGTGCTGAAGAGGTTTGGGTTTGGGTAGGGGTTTGTCAGGTGGGTCAGGCTGTTGTATGAGGTCCCGATGGCGAGTGTGGCCACAAACAGGAGGAGGTCCGAGTACTTTCGGTTGCACCGAGGGACGAGGCAGGGGTGTCCCCTGTCCCCCCTGCTCTTCGCACTGGCGATTGAACCCCTGGCTATGGCACTGAGGGAGTCAAGGACCTGGAGGGGGTTGGTGCGGGGTGGAGAGGAGCACAGGGTGTTGCTCTATGCCGACGACCTGCTGCTGTATGTGGCGGACCCGATGGGGGTAATGCCGGAGGTAATGAGGATTCTTAGGGAATTTGGGGACTTTTCGGGGTACAAGCTCAACATGGGGAAGAGCGAGCTGTTCGTGGTTCACCCAGGGGACCAGGAGAGGGGGATTGGCGAGCTCCCACTAAAAAGGGCGGAGAGGAGCTTCAGGTATTTGGTGGTCCAGGTGGCCAGGAGCTGGGGGGCCCTGCATAGACTTAATTTTACGAGGCTGGTGGAGCAAATGGAGGAGGAGTTCAAGAGGTGGGAAGCGTTGCCGCTGTCCTTGGCGGGTAGGGTGCAGTCAGTCAAAATGACCGTGCTCCCAAGGTTTTTGTTCCTGTTCCAGTGCCTCCCCATGTTTATCCCGAAGGCTTTTTTTAGGCGGGTTAACAGCGTATAATGGGGTTTGTGTGGGCGCGAGGGATTCCGAGGGTGAGAAGGGTGTTCTTGGAGCGGAGTAGACATAGGAGGGGACTGGCGCTGCCCAACCTCTGTGGGTACTACTGGGCCACCAATGCAACGATGGTGCGCAAGTGGATGATGGAGGGGGAGGGGGCTGCATGGAAGAGGCTGGAGACGGCGTCCTGTGTGGGTACGAGTCTGGGGGCGCTGGCAACGGCACCGCTGCCGCTCCCTCCAAGGAGGTATACCACGAGCCCGGTGGCGGCGGCTGCCCTCAAAGTTTGGGGGCAGTGGAGGCGGCATAGGGGGAAGTTGGGGCCTCGGTGTGGACCCCAATACGGCGGAACCACCGGTTCGCCCCAGGGAGAACAGGTGGAGGGCGAGCCTGGGTGAGCTGGAGGAGAAGTACGGGCTCCCCCCGGGGAAAACCTTCAGGTACTTACAGGTAAGGGCATTTGCCAGACGGCAGGTGATGGAATTGGGGGAGAGAGTGGGGGAGATCTCGGAAACTTACCAGGTGATGCAGGAGGAGGAGGAGGCCTCGGTGGCGGAGTTGAAAGGTAAGTGGGAGGAGGAGTTGGGGGAGGAGATTGAGGAAGGGACGTGGGCAGATGCCCTGGGGAGGGTGAACTCTTCATCTTCGTGCGCGAGGCTCAGCCTCATACAGTTTAAGGTGCACACATGACGGGGACAAGGATGAGCCGTTTTTTGGGGGGTGAGGACAGGTGTGTTTGGTGCTCAGGGAGCCCAGCAAATCACACCCATTATTTCTGGGCATGCCCAGCGCTGGAGGAATTTTGGAAGGGCGTTGCGAGGACTGTGTCGAGGGTGGTAGGATCCAGGGTCAAACCGGGCTGGGGGCTCGCAATATTTGGGGTGGCAGAGGAGCCGGGAGTGCAGGAGGCGAAAGAGGCCGGAATTCTTGCCTTTGCATCCCTGGTAGCCCGGCGAAGGATTCTTCTTCAGTGGAAAGATGCGAGGCCCCCAAGCGTGGAATCTTGGATCAGCGATATGGCAGTGTTCATTATGTTGGAGAGGGTGAAATTCGCCTTGAGAGGGTCGGTACAAGGGTTCTTTAGGCGGTGGCAACCGTTCTTAGACTTCCTGGCAGAACGGTAGACATTGGTCAATGGCAGCAGCAGCTCGGGGGGGGGGTTACTTTATTTTTGTTATTTACACTGAAGGGTCTGAGGGGGTGTATATACGTGTTGTGTTAAGTCGGGGAGTTAATGTTAAGTTATTATCTATGTACAAGGGGAGGGGGGTATGGAGGGTTGCTTTTCTAGACTGTGTTTTGTACTTAACCCTGTTGGGTTCTTTTTTCATTTTGTTATTGATATTTTATGAAAACCTTAATAAAAATTATTATTTTTTTTTA
This sequence comes from Scyliorhinus torazame, assembly GCF_047496885.1. Lineage (NCBI taxonomy): Eukaryota > Metazoa > Chordata > Chondrichthyes > Carcharhiniformes > Scyliorhinidae > Scyliorhinus > Scyliorhinus torazame. The sequence continues at coordinate 210,128,321 of NC_092710.1, forward strand.
AAAATGTTGTATGATAGTAAAACATGCAACCTTGTGGGTCGTCCGTCTCATTACCAAACTGACAACTTTCTCCCAACCTATTCATCTCTCACTGGCTCTCTAGAGTGTTTGTCCCCCACTTGTAAAACTTCCTTCTCATGCCTATTGAGCGACTAGATTTCCTGATAGTCTCCAGTTTTCAACTCTTTGCTTTTATTCCTCCTTTCCAAAGATCACTTAAATGTAGTGATGCTACAGACGGATTCTCCGTCCAGCGACGCCGGAATCGTGAAACGCGATTGAGTGGGAAATTGCGATGAGACGAAAATCATGGCTGGCACAGGCACCGTGGATGCTGAGAGAGGCAGAGGAGGTAAGACATGTTCCCAGAGGCGTGACAGGAGGCTGCCTGTCCTGCTGCTGGCATGGCTGGCTGGGGGGAGGGAGGGCATCTGCTAGTGCCAAGGGGGGAAGAAGCAGGTGGTGACCAGGGCATGGACCGTGGGCCGCGATGGCCCCTAGGACCGGAGCAGTAACCAGGCACGGACCACCATTGCTGTGGCCTGCACGGCAGCCACCTTGCTGCGCACCGCCCTGACCACCCACCCTGGTTGCACAGAGAGGCTCCGGCTGTATGGTGGCACACACTGCCCCCCCCCCCCAACCCAAACATTCCTCCACCCCACCAAACCCTCCGTGCAACTCCTCCTTCCACCTCACCCCCACCCCAACTACACCTCACGCCCACCCCAACTACACCTCTCCCCCACCCACAACCGGATGCCAGTTGCCGGTGGAGCATCATGCAGCCCATGGTAAGGTCTACAGGAGGGCACTGGATAGGGGCAGGCAGAGTGTACTGCTGGCATGGGTAACGCCAGTCACTGGTACCACTGCCAACAGTGCCATCCCATTTCTCCCTCTCATTATCTCTGAACGAGAGTCACATGGACTGAAAACGTTAACTGTGTTTCTCTGACCACAGATTCTGTCAGACCTGCGAACGTTATCCAGCATTTTCTGTCTCTCTGCCTGTCCTGCCTGTTTTTGTCAGTAATCAATTTTCAAACTGATCCACAAATCCTCATATCTGCCTATTGTATCTACTTGTTGGATAGGAAGTTCACAATTTGAACTCTAGCCCTCATTTTGTCCATCAATTAGCTAGCTGGCCTGCCACCCAAACCAATATCATGGACGTTTTTATGTTGCTTGTGCTTGAATGCAGCCTACCCTAACATCTCATGTGAGTGGCTTCTGGAAGTGACTAAAAATTGAGTGCAGTTAAAATACCATCCCATATTGTCCCAATTCCGCTGTGTGATAAATGCTGTTCATAAACCTGACATCAGACTCCTGAAATAACTGCTCTACTCGGAACTTGGTTGCAACAGGAGACTCCCAGGAGGACAACAAGAATAATAATAATCGTAATAATCTTTATTATTGTCACACGCAGGCTTACATTAACACTGCAATGATGTTACTGTGAAAATCCCCTCGTCGCCACACTCTGACGCCTGTTCAGGTACAATGAGGAAGAATTCAGAATGTCCAATTCACCAAACTGCACATCTTTTGGGGCTTGTGGGAGGAAACTGGAGCATCCAGAGGAAACCCACGCAGACACAGGGAGACCGTGCAGATTCCGCACAGACAGTGACCCAAGCCAGGAACCTGGGATCCTGGAGCTGTAAAGCAACAGTGCTAACCACTGTGCCACCCTACAGAGGTCAAATATACCTCTGACACATAAAAGACCCTGACTTATTAATGACCAAAATAAAGAAGGCTCACTTGAGAAGGCATCGAACAGATCAAGAGACTTCATTGGGAACATCCGGGGGCAAAATCGAGGTGCTGCAGAAAGCGCATGTCGTGTTGGGTGCTCTGCTACGTAGACAAACCAACACGGTTGCGGATGGTACAACTCAGTTTTATTACTAACAATATTAACATCTGTAAACTGGCTACTGTGGTTTGTTCACTACCCTCTAACCTGTGGGCCTAGCCCTAACACTATCTTGGAGAAACACTCAGCACATGGTGAATGGATGAGTGGCTTGCTGTGAGCTCTGTGCCCTGAGCTGTCTCCTGCTGGAATGAGCGGGAAGTATCGTGTTCCCCGTTTTATAGTGTGTATGTTCTTGGCTGTGATGTTGTGTGTGTATTGATTGGTCCGTTGATCTGTCCATCAGTGTGTATGTATGTTTGCACCATGATGTTTATCTGAATATCATGACAGCGCACAAACCTCCAAACAACCCATCGATTCAACCCTTTAGGCACCACCTGCCCCACATGTCGCAGAGTATGCGGATCAGACATTGGTCTTATCAGCCTCTGGTGAACTCCGATTCGGAATGGAAACCAGTCCTCCTCAATCCTGAGAGACTGTAAAGGAGAAGATCCCAGATTATACAATGTTACAAATTCTTTTACAGAGAGAGGTTTGTGAGCCCATATTGAACTCTAGCTTGCTCCCAACATTCTTCGTCTAACCCCATCACCTCATCAGATTATAAAGGATAACTTTTAAGAAAGCTACTAACACCCTGGCCCTTTCCCTTGTTTCAATGAGTTCAGCCTGTGTTCCTCTATCAAGGTGTCAGGAGGTTGCACACTTGAAAATTAATCCTTAAGCATACTGAGCTTGAATTCACATTGAAAACATTAACTTAAACCAAAATAATTTTGTCAAAATATTTGAACAAATCTGTTCAGAAAGAAAGATTACTAAAAGCAGTTGACCATGTACCAAAAGCAGGTCACAGCTCACCTAATAGTTAACAGATCAACTATTGAAATATATTTGAAATCTGAAAAAGGTGGGTTCTTTTCTTTTTCAGACACATCCAGTAGACATTCACTTATTTGTCATCTAAAATACAAAAGCCCTTGTTTGACTCAATTGAGCATTTACAGATCTAACTAAGCAGGTAGACAATGTTGCACTTAAACTATTAGAGTACAAAGAAACATTTGCCTCGCTATGGTATTCTGCATTAGAGGTACAAGACTGACAAGACTGATTGTGGATTCTCTCTCAATCCCAGATGGTATATGTGTGTTTCTTTTTTGAAACAGAACCTATCTTATCCTTTGTTTCCTGTAGAAAAATGTAAAGATTTTTTAAAGATTAAGTGCTGGCCCTTTATAAAGGAAACCATGAGGCATAATTTTCTATTCTGTTGGGAATGGAAGGTTGTGGGGAGGTGGAGAAGTGGGGTGCATTGAGAGCTTACTGGACGAGGTAAAGTGTACAGATTTTGTCGCTTCCAGGGATGGGTAGACCAGAAATGCGCAGGTGGCAGATCGAGGCTCCCAACAGTTCCCAGAACATATTCCAGGAAATGTTAAAAAAGTCAATTATCAATACCTGTATTGTAATTTGAATAAACTGATAATTCACTTATCGCACTAAACTCCGACTTTCCTTCATTATTTATCTATTCTAATTCAAATGAATAAACAATTCAATTTTCTCTTGGAAAAGCAACTTACTATTCACAATTATTTACTGAGGCTTAACAGATAACAAATTACAAGGTGACATGCATCTGAGTCTACATATATTGGCCAGAAGTTTTTTTTAATTTTGATTGACAGCAAACTGGCTAGTCACAAAGCATACACACATTGGAAAATGACGAGCAGGAAAAGACCATCTGGTCTGTCAAGCCATGCCTGAATTTTCTTCAGGTAAGTGGTAGCACAAAGGCAATAATTCAACATTAGGCTTTTGAAAATAGGCAATGAATATGTTTATTTTTGAATTAAAAACATCAAACCATATGAAGAGTATGATTACGAAGGTCTAGCTCTAACCTTAGTATGACTGGGAACAAATTATTCCATGTTATCGGATTTTTAAAAAGAATTCTGAATAAGGGTATCAAGGCAAATAAAACATGGTAAGTAAATGAAGTGGAGGTTACAGATCAGCCACAATCTATTCCAATGGTGGAGCAAGTTCTCAGGGTTGAATGACTTAATCCTATTTTATTATTCCTTTTTACTAGTCCAGAGACAGGCTCCTTCACAATCCTAGACATTCACTTCCTCCTCCTACAGAAATACTACTTCGATTTTTCACTCTGTCTCAGGCTTAAATGTCTGAGGGTCCTGTTTGTTTCCTTTGAACAGCATAATTTCCAATTCATCACAGGCCACATGACAGCCGATGTATTTAGATGTGTATTAGAAATCTTGCCTCCAGCACTGTCAAAGCTTGAATCACACTTGAAAGTGTCATATATTAAAACAATATGCCACATTTGCACCTAATCGGTAGAAACAAGTCACTCCTGAGCAGGTAGGAAACTTGCCATGAAGGGGTAAGATAGGGTAGATGTAAAGAAAAGGTAGGAGTCAAAACAAAGTACCATAAGCATAAGATAGTAATAAATAGTTGCATTAAAAAAGGGATGTTGGGGGGGTGGGGGGGGGGGGGGGGGTCATTACGGAGTGCATCAGAATATCACAAAGGAAATAGTCCTTCAGAAAGGGAAGAGGTAAGTGGCAGTATTGAACTGGAGGTAATAAACTGGATCCATTGAATGTGGAAACTCTTGGGCTGGAAGGTGAGCACAAGGGGAACATTATTGTGATTCTGGGAGCAAGGGGAAGGGATGAGAGCAGAGTGCAGAAAATGAAACTCACACTATCATGTGCACTGTCAACCATGGTGAAGAGAAATCCTTGATTGAAGAGATAGGGAGACATTTTGAAAGCTCTGGTAAGCAAAGGGATCATGTGATGGGGAAACTTGGAGAATAAAATAGAGTCCTTTCAAGAAGCAGGGTGGGAGGAAGCGTATGTAAAATAGCTGTGGATGTCAGTGGGGTTATGGTGAATATTGGTCAATATCAGCTCAGAAATGGAGACATGAGGAGTGGAAGAGTCAGAGATAGACTATGTGACAGTGCGGGAAGTGTGGAAGTTGTTAGCACATTGGGTTTCTTCTCTAGTCGACCTAGACTTGGGCAGAGAGAAGCTGGCTGGATTAAGTATAGCTCCACCACAGTAAAAAGGTGTTAGCATCGAGGCAGTCCCATTATGCCTACCTGGAAAAGGGGGTTTGTTCACTCAGTTGGCTGGATGACTAATTTGTGATGTGAAGTGACGCCAACAGCCCAGGTTCAATTGCCATACCTGCTGGGGGTATTCATGAAGCCTTCTCAACCTTGTCCTTTGTCTAAGGTGGGGTAACTCTCAGGTTAAATCATGACCAGTCAGCTATCTCTCAAAGGGGAGAGCAGCCTCTGGGACTGTGGTGTAATTTACATTGTAAAATGTATAAAAAGGTATAAATACTCCTCTAATTCATATACAATAATAGAGCTGCATGGCTTGATGCTCTGGATTTTGTACCTTCCAACTTATAATCAGCAATGCCATAACAAATTTGGTAATATTAAAAAAATTCAATGTGAGAGTAAATTCATTGCTGTAAATATCTTTAATGTTCCCTTTTAAGTTTACACATTTTTCCTTTACACCAAAAAGAATGATGCTGAAAACTGTGCACTAATGAAGCTTAACAACAATAAATCAAAATGTCATGTTTCAAATCAAATCTGCATGATTTTATTGTTATTCTCATCACGTTGGCATTATTTTTGGCTGAATTCCAAAACCTTTGTTTTCAGCATTATTACGGAGGGATTTTTGTGAGCGCCGCTCACTTATCTAGTTGACTGTACACTTCTATACATATTAACAGTATTTCATTTTGAGGCGATGATGCAATAATGAAAATTTGTACTATTTCAATATATGATAAGGGTGTATATTTTGTTCCAGTATAAAGCATATTTAGTGCTGTTTTGCTTTGAGTTGAGTAAAATTAATTTTATTTTGGCACTTTATACTGCCTGTTACCATGGTCCTACAACATTATTGGTGCTGCTGGTGAGATTTGGGTCCCCAGTTGCACAAAGATTGAAATTATATTTGACAATTTGATAACGTGGACAGAATCCAGTGTGATAAATGCCTTGTCTCAGATAATGCTGTTTCAGTTAAATAAATCTAGAATTATGTGTTTATTCCTGCTATGCAATATATTAACTGAACAAATACAAACATTTTGGTGATGCTAGGCTCCTTGGTCCCAATTTTTAACACTGTCTCGACAACAGAAATCTGGTGTGCAGGAAGCGAACATAATAGTTGAGTGCTTAATGCTGAATTTTCAATGTACTTCTACTCACTGTCATTTTTAGCAAATAATTTTCAGAGGCAGCTGAGGTCCCTACTGCAGTCTAGTGTGACGACATGCAGGCATTCATATATTTGACCAAATTCAGACTTGCATGTTTCAGATTGAACAAAGGCCACCCAGCCTGTAGTCCTTCTGCCCCAACCCCTGAAGAAATAATATAACTTATCTCTTCAGCTTTATCTCCAATGATCGGTTAGGAGAGTGCATGATCTGACCAATTTTTCCTAAAAAGACAATCGAATAACTTCAAGCATAGGTTCCAAATAACTTCAAGAATTGCTTCCACCAGTTAACTTGTAAGAAATGATTTATTTAAACTAGAAACACTATTTACAGAATGCTACAAAACAGCCTTTCCATATTCATCTCTTGGGTCCAACTCCAGGGTCAACTTCCCAGTGAATTCCCAACTTCATTCCTGATTGGACAAGTGGGTCACATGACCCCTCCCTCAGGCAATGTTCCACAACGGTGCTAGCCCTTCAAAGTGGCTAGCTACTACAGAAGTGCTCTTTACTTCATAGGATCATGTTTATCCCTATTATAAGGAGCCCCCCCCCCCCCACATGAAACAGACAGGTGATTCACTTCCTGTAAAAGTGACTATAAGATGACTATAAGCATTAAAAGAGTTGTAAGACTACTGATCCCGTTTTGAGGTGATCAACAGCCTGCTACATTTGATTTTGATAAGTTAAAATCGACTGCATTTTTTTTTTTTAAAAAGAGAACAATTGGCAGAATTTTGAAACCAACCAATTATCTCAGCAGTACTTTGCTAACAGGCAGAAAAGTTAAATGTTCTAATTGATTGCACTTGTGAAACACCAATTCCAGTCACTAATATGTATCAAAAGGGAAGAAAGAGAAACAAAGAGAGCCAGATAGAAGGTCTTTCTTTATTCTACTTATGATGTGAAGGTGCCGGCATTGGACTGGGGTGGGCACAGTAAGAAGTCTTACAACACCAGGTTCAAGTCCAACAGGTTTCTTTGGAATCACTAGCTTTCGGAGAGCAGCTCCTTCATCAGGTGACTCGCCTGATGAAGGAGCTACATTCTGAAAGCTAGTGATTCCAAAAATAGCTATTTTGCTGGTAGGGGCAGTTGGTTTTCAAACAGTCGTGCCAGATTGGTTTCAGCAGTCACAGGATGTGAAATTTTACGCTCGTTGAAGGGAAGCAGGTCAAAAGGGTCTCTGGCCTCTCACCACTGGTCTTTACTGAAATTGAGGTGGGTGGAGAATTCAGAGAGGGTTAAGGCTGAAAGTGCAACAGAGCAAGAGGATGATATAAGGTTGAATTAGTAGTTCAAAGAGGATGCAGGATTGTTTTGGGGGGGGGGAATGTGAGTATCATTGGCAAGACCACCATTTGTTGTTGATCCCTAACTGCCCTGAAGTATACGGCTTCCTGAAACTTTGCAGTCCATCTGGTCTTTTTCAAATATCTGCAGAAATTTCATAATATTGAATGGCTTTCTAGGCTATTTCAAAGTGCAATTTGAAGTCACCCACATTACTGGAGGTCTGGAGTCACATATGGAACAGCAGATTTCCTTCCCAAAAGTACATTGGTGCACTGGATGGCTTTTACAACAATCCAGTACAGTGGTGGGCAACCTGTGGCAAGGGGGCCACATGCGGTCCTTCTGGGTTCTGAGTCTGGCCCACCAGACATTTTGTTGACCGTTGCCCACGTGCAGGGTTGCTGATTTCCATCCGTATAAATTTTTTCCTATTTTTATGACTCAAGCGACACACCTAAAGCAAGGGCTCATGAAATGAGTGTGCATGTTAATTATACACGATATTGACTGTGAGAGCCATACTCTTCGTCTGTGTCCAAGCAAGCGTAAATATTTCTTTTGTTCTTACCATTTGAAGTTGATGATGAATATATTAATATATAAATGATTAATTATTTTCCATAACCCGTTATAAAATATGCGGTGGGCGGCACGGTGGCACAATGGTTAGCACTGCTGCCTCAAGTTGCCGAGGACCCGGGTTCGTCTTGGACCTGGGTTTGATCCCGGCCCTGGGTCACTTGTCTGTGTGGAGTTACACATTCTCCCAGTGTTTGCATGGGTCCCACCCCCACAACCCAAAGATGTGCAGCGTAGGTGGATTGGCCCCGATAAATTACCCCTTAATTGAAAAGAAAAAGTATTGGGTACTTTAAATTTATTTTTAAAATTAATAAATAAACAAAATAAAATAAAATATTTGGTGTATATCAAATATATTTAATCTTGTTCATAGTCATGGTTAGTGAACATGCCCAACGTCAATCTTGCGGCCCACTGAGAAGGAAGAGGACGACTCAGGCGGCGCACTCACTGGCCTAATTTACTTAATACTGATCCAGTAGCTTCAGTCATCATTACTGTGACCAGCTAGAGATTTATTCATTCTTGAATTTAAATTCCAACAACTACCAAGGTAGGATTTGAACTCATCATCCCATAGCATTAGTCAGCACCTCTGGGCACCAGCCTAGTGATGTTACCACATCTTCACTTTGCCCTGTTGGCCATAATAACTTTGGATATTCTCTCCCGGAAGCTCACAGCCTCTCTACCACTCTATCCATCTTGAGGTTCTCTTTAAGAGCTACCTCAAAGCTACCAAGCTTTTTTGGGGGGAAATGTTTTTATTGTAATTTTTAACCATTCTTCTACAAAGCATGCAATAAGACAGAATAACAACCAAACAGTAAGAACCCCCCCCCAAATTTCCCAAACACGATAACCTCACCCGCCCTCCACACACACACACACCCTTACAGCTAACAGTGACCAATTCTTTAAAATATATTATAAACAGCCACCATCTACGGTAAAACCCTTCCATCGACTCTCTCACAATAAAGTTGACCTTCTCGAGGTGCAAAAACTCCTTCAAGTTACTGAGCCACGCCAAGGAGCTTGGGGCGTAGTTGACCTCCAGGCCAAGAGGATCCACCTCCTTGCCACAAGCGAGGCAAAGGCCAGAATGTCTACCCTGGCCCCGTCCAGAGCTTCGGCACAACCAAAACCCCACAAATTGCCACTACTGGGCAAGGCTCCAGCCCAATTTCCACAATTGGCAACATAGTATCAAAAAAGGACCTCCAGAAGCCCACCAGCTTTGACCACGACCAGAAGATGTGCGCATAATACACCGGCCCCCTCAAATACCGATCACATCTGTCCTTCACCCAATCGAAAAACCGACTCATTCTAGCCTTGTGAGGTGTGCCCAAAACACCACCTTTAGCTGGATGAGAGTCAGACTCACAGAAGACGAGGCTGCATTCACCCTCCTCAGTGCCTCGCTCCAAACCTCCTCTTCCAAAACTGGCCCCAGCTCCTCTGCCCACTTTGCCTTCACACCTCAACCGAGCACATCTCCTCCCCCACTATCCACTGGTATATCCCCAATGTACTGGCCACCTCTGACCCTGAGCAGGATGAAATCCGCTCAAACAAGGTCGAAGGCTTCTTCACCTGGAAGGCTGGAAAATGCCTTTTGATCCATCTGCGGACCAGGAGATACCTGAACCTATCAGCATCTGTAAGTCCATATTTCTCCTTCAGTTCCCCCAGGCTAGCGAACTGACCTTTTAAAAACAAATCTCCCACCTTCTCCAACCCCTTTTCCTGCCATTCGCTAAAGTTCACATCCAGCCTAGCAGGCCCGAATAACTGTTTTGCATGTTTGGGAGCTAACCTTGAGGCAATCTTCAAATTAAAATGTTGACGGAGCTATCTCCAAATTTATAACGTGGTTGCTACTACTGGGTTAGTTGAATGTTTCTTTGGCACCACCGCGAGTGGAGCTGTTACCCAGGCTTGCACCCCTCACAGACTCCACTTCCACCCGTACCCATTGCTCCTCCGAATCTCCACGTCACTTTCGCACTTTTTCAGCATTGGCCACCCAACAGTAAGACTGAAAGTTTGGCAAGGCCAAGCCCCATACTTGTCTCTCCCTCAGGAGCACCATCCTCCTGATTCCCGGGCCCTTACCCACAAAAATAATCCCAGTCACAAGCCAGTCGATCTCTCCGAAGAGCACCTTCAGCAGGAACACCAGGAGGCACTGAAATAAAAATAAAAATCTCGGCAAGATATTCATCTTAACCGATTGCACTCGGCCCGCCAGGGATAATGGGAGACCATCCCACCTTTGCAAGTCTTCTTTAACTTTCCCCACCGGACTCATGTAGTTTAACCTCTGGAGTTTCCCCTTATCCTTGGTATCCTTGCTATCTAGAGCCCCAGATACCGAAAATGACTTGCTGCTAGCCGGAACGGCAACCCATCAAGCTCCCCTCTCCACCCCGGTGCCCCAACCACCAAGTATTAGCTCTTTCCTACATTTAGCTTTTAGTCAGAGAAGGCCACAAAGTGCTGCAAAATCCCCTCAATGCTTCCCACTGATGTCTCCGGATCCCTAACACATAACAACATAGCATACAGCAAGACCCTATGCTCCACCCTTCCTCTAACTAGAAGTCCTCAGCACCATGGCTAGTGACGCTATTGCTATCGCAAACAGCAAAGGGGTCACCTGTCTGGTGCCCTGTGTAGACAAAAGGACTCATAACACTTTGTTAGAGCAAACACTGGCAAATGTGGCCACATACGACAGCCGCACCTATGCTACGAGGCTGGTCCAAACCCAAACGTCTCCAGTATCGCAACAGATAATCCCACTCTCCCTGGTTGAATGCTTTCGCCACATCAAGTGAAATTACCTCTGACATCTGGCCCTCCCCCCGGGGTAAGTAACACATTCAACAGATGCCTCATGTTTACTGTCAACAAACCCTTTACAAACCCCATTTGGTCCTTCCCCACCACCTCCGGGAGTCAAGGCTCCAGTCTTACCACCAGCACCTTCGCTAGAAGCTTCACATCCACATTTAACATTGAGATCGGACAATAAGACCTGCATTCGGCGGGGTCTTTGTCTTTCTTCAGGAGCAGGGAAATTGATGGCTACCCCAACGCCTGTGTCAGAGCACCTCTCTCCAAGGAGTCCCTGAACATTTCCAACAATAAAGGGGCCAGCTGGTCTACAGATTTTTGTAAAATTCCACCAGGAACCCATTGAACCCCGGTGCTTCCCCGACTGCATCAACATCAGTGCCTCCTTGGTCTCTTTCAACTCGATGTGGAGATGCCGGCGTTGGACTGGGGTGAGCACAGTAAGAAGTCTTACAACACCAGGTTAAAGTCCAACAGGATTGTTTCAAATCACTAGCTTTCAGAGCGCAGCTCCTTCCTCAGGTAAATATGCATCTCATTCACCTGAAGAAGGAGCAGTGCTCTGAAAGCTAGTGATTCGAAACAAACCTGTTGGACTTTAACCTGGTGTTGTAAGACTTCTTACTGTGCTCTTCCAACTCCAACAGAGCTTCAAATTCTTCCCATACCTTTACACACACCTTGGGAAACTCCAACTCCCCTAGGAACTCCAACATATCCCTCCCATCCGCAGCAGTTCAGACCTCTATAACTTCTCGCAGAAGGCCGTAAATACCTCATTCAACTTATCCTGAGCCGAGACCAGCCCCAGCCCCCATCCCGCGCCCTAATCTGGACAATTCCCCTCTCTTCCTCCCTTTTCCTCAGTTGCTATGCCAGGAGCTGACTTGCCTTCTCCCCATTTTGCTCGCCTCAACTGTTGCACCACTCCATCCGTAGAGATCAAATTGAACTGCGTTTGCAGTTTTCCTCTCTCCGCTAATAGCTCTGAGTATGTGCTATTCTCAAATTTGCGATCAACCCCTATAATATTGTCTACCAGCTTTTCCCTCTCCCTCCTCGCCTCCGCATCTGCATGTGCCTTGAAGGATATAGGGTTGGATTATCCGTTCTTGAGACTAAGGGCACAATTCGCTGGAAGAATTTCTAAGTGTGGTAGTGAGCAGGAATTACCGCAAGCTTCCCGGCGCTCAGCCCAGCGAGGCTGGCAATGCAATTCAACGTTAATTGGTCCACTTAATGAGGCCTCACAGGCTTCTGACCACAAATGAAGGCTCCCCAAGCTGATTCGCTGGACTGCACCCGCCAGTCTCCCGCTAACAAGGTCAAGCAGCACTTAAGCTGCACTTGCTCAGTCAACCCCAGCCAGCCCCAAGATTCGGGGATGCTGACCTGGTGAAGCTCCTGGACACAGTGGGGGCCAGGAGGGATGTCCTGTTCCCCCGAGGGTCCGGCGGGTGAGCCAGTGCTGCCTGGGATGAGGTGGAGGTGACGGTAAGCTTGATTAGTACGACTAAGACGACTGGCCCTCAGTGCAGGAAGAAGGTCAATGACCTACACCGGGCAGCACAGGTGAGTAGACACCATCTCCGCCCCCGCCCCCCTCCCAGGAGATCCAGCCCTCCCCCTCCTCCCCCCACAACCCCCCCAACCCCGTCTTCACATCCTCTCTCCCACCACTGTGAACCACATGTGTGGGTAACGATTGTCTCTCTGTGTCTCCTCAGGAAAAGTTCTCCCACAATCGTCGGGAGACTGGCAGCGGGGTGTCAAACAAAAGATTCCTCACCTCCTTGGAGGAGCGGGCCCTGGAGGTGACTGGGGTGGCCAAGGATAAATCGGTCACCCACGCGGAGGCTGACAGTCACCACAGAAGTGAGGAACAACCGGGTTCCACCCAGGGGGCCTGTCAAACGTGAATACTGATCGCCTTACTGACTGACTCATCCCTTCCACTGACCCCATGCCTGCAGCTCTCAGAACGTGGGACATCCTCCCCTGCCATCCCCCAAAAGGTGTTCATTCCAGGGAAACACCCGTTGCTGGCCCTGCCAGTGCCTTATTTGGAGGTGATTCTGCAGACCTTCCTGAAAAGAGGCAGTACGGTCCTGTTGTCAGTTCTCAAACCAACAGGCACATCCCCAACGAGATTCTACTCAATATTTGGAGATGAGTTTGCAATTAGTTCCTTCTCTACCTTTTACTGAATAATTTCCTCTTTTTTTAAAAAATATATTTTATTCAACTTTTTCGGCCAAACAAAACAGTACAAAGGTTTTTCCCCTTTTTACAACAGCAAAACAATATAGACAACCGTGACCGTATTTTAACAAATAAATAAATAATATATAAACTAAATGGCAAACGCCATAACAAAAATAATAGCTCTCCCAAATAATAAAATCAGCAATTCTATATACATAACCAAGTACCAATATCTTTACAAAAACACCCCTGAGGACCCACCTGAGCCCTCCCCCCCGCCCTCCCCCCTGGGTTGCTGCTGTTACCTTCCCATTTCCTTTATCGTTCTGCGAGGTAGTTAATGAACGGTTGCCACCGCCTGGTGAACCCCTGAGCCGAACCCCTTAGTGCAAACTTTATCCGTTCCAGTTTTATAAACCCTGCCATGTCGTTTATCCAGGTCTCCACGCCCGGAGGCTTGGCTTCCTTCCACATAAGCAGTATCCTTCGCCGGGCTACGAAGGACGCAAAGGCCAAAACATCAGCCTCTCTCGCCTCCTGCAATCCCGGCTCTTCTGCAACCCCGAATATAGCCAGCCCCTAGCCTGGCTCGACCCGGACCCCCACCACCTTTGAAAGCACCTTCGCCACCCCCACCCAGAACCCCTGCAGTGCCGGGCATGACCAAAACATGTGGGTGTGGTTTGCTGGGCTTCTCGAGCATCTCCCACACCTATCCTCTACCCCAAAAAATTTACTGAGCCTTGCTCCGGTCATATGTGCCCTGTGCAAAACCTTAAATTGTATCAGGCGAAGCCTGGCGCACGAGGACAAAGAGTTTACCCTGCGTAGGGCATCTGCCCACAGCCCCTCTTGAATCTCTTCCCCCAGCTCTTCTTCCCATTTTCCCTTCAGCTCATCCACCATGATCTCCCCCTCGTCTTTCATTTCCCTGTATATATCTGACACCCTACCATCCCCCACCCATGTCCCTGAGATCACTCTATCCTGAATCTCCTTCGTCGGGAGCTGCGGGAATTCCCTCACCTGTTGCCTCACAAAAGCCCTCAGTTGCATGTATCGAAATTCACTCCCAGACTCGCAAACGCCCCGTCCAAGAACAGATCCCTCAGTTGCACAATCCCAGATCTCTGCCATGCTCCAAATCCCCCATCTATTCTCCCCGGGACAAACCTATGATTATTTCTTATCGGGGACCGCACCGAGGCTCCCGTCATTCCCCTATGCCGTCTCCACTGCCCCCAAATTTTCAGTGTTGCCACCACCACTGGACTTGTGGTGTATTTCTTCGGGGAGAACGGCAGCGGTGCCGTCACCAGTGCTTGTAGGCTGGTTCCTTTGCAGGACGCCATCTCCAATCTCTTCCACGCCGCTCCCTCCCCTTCTCTCATCCACTTACACACCATTGAAATATTGGCGGCCCAATAGTACTCACTTAAGCTCGGTAGTGCCAGTCCCCCCCTCTCCCTGCTACGCTGCAAGAACCCCCTCCTCACTCTCGGGGTCTTCCCAGCCCACACAAAACTCATGACGCTTTTCGCGATCTTCTTGAAAAAAGCCTTCGTGACCATCACCGGGAGGCACCGAAACACAAAAAGGAATCTCGGGAGGACTACCATTTTGACCGCCTGCACCCTCCCCACCAGTGACAGGGGCACCATGTCCCATCTCTTAAAATCCTCCTCCATCTGTTCCACCAATCGTGTTAAATTAAGCCTATGTAAGGTTCCCCAACTCCTGGCTATCTGGATCCCCAAGTACCGGAAATCCCTTGTTACCCTCCTCAGCGGTAAATCCTCTATTCCCCTGCTCTGCTCCCCCGGATGTACCACAAACAACTCACTCTTCCCCATGTTCAATTTGTACCCCGAGAATTCCCCAAACTCCCCGAGCGTCTGCATTATCTCAGGCATCCCCTCCATACAGTCCGCAACATACAGTAGTAAATCATCTGCATACAATGATACCCGGTGTTCTCCTCCCCTGAGTACTCCCCTCCACTTCCTGGAGCCCCTCAGTGCTATGGCCAGGGGCTCAATTACCAATGCAAACAGTAACGGAGACAGGGGACACCCCTGCCTCGTCCCTCTATAAAGACGGAAGTAGTCAGACCTCTGCCTGTTCGTGATCACACTTGCCACCGGGGCCCTGTATAGCAGCTGTACCCATCCAATGAACCCTTCACCAAAACCAAATCTCCTCAACACTTCCCACAGGTAGTCCCACTCCACCCTGTCAAATGCTTTCTCGGCATCCATCACCACCACTATCTCCGCCTCCCCCTCTGGTGGGGGCATCATCATCAGCCCTAGCAGCCTCCGTATGTTCGTGTTCAGCTGTCTCCCCTTAACGAACCCAGTTTAATCCTCATGGACCACCCCCAGGACACAATCCTCTATCCTCGTCGCCATTACCTTGGCCAGGAGCTTAGCATCTACATTCAAAAGGGAAATAGGCCTGTAGGACCCACACTGCAGCGGGTCTTTATCCTTCTTCAAAAGTAACGATATTGTGGCCTCCGACATAGTCGGGGGCAACTTCCCCCTTACCCTGGCCTCATTAAAGGTTCTCGTCAAAAGCGGGGCCAGTAGGTCTATATATTTCCTATAAAATTCCACCGGGAACTCATCCGGTCCCGGGGCCTTCCCCGCCTGCATGCTCCCAATCCCCTGTACCACCTCCTCCACATCAATCTGTGCTCCCAGTCCCGCCCTCTCCTGCTCCTCCACCTTCGGGAATTCCAGCTGATCCAGGAAATGCATCATTCCCTCCTTCCCTTCCGGGGGCTGAGCCTTATACAACCTCTCATAGAATGTCTTAAACACCCCATTCACTCTCTCCGCTCCCTGTTCCATCTCTCCTTCATCCCTCACCCCACCTATCTCCCTCGCCGCTCCCCTCTTCCTCAATTGTTGGGCCAGTAACCGACTCGCCTTCTCTCCATACTCATACTGCACTCCCTGTGCCCTCCTCCACTGTGCCTCTGCCTTACCCGTGGTCAGCAGGTCAAATTCCACATGTAACCTTTGTCTTTCCCTGTACAGTCCCTCCTCCGGTGCCTCTGCATATTGCCTGGCCACCCTCAGAAGTTCTCTCAGCAATCGCTTTCTTTACCCTCTTGCTTCCCTTTATGTGCCCTTATGGATATCAGTTCCCCTCTGACCACCGCCTTCAACGCCTCCCAGACCACTCCCACCTGAACCTCTCCATTGTCATTAAGCTCCAAGTACCTTTCGATACATCCCCTCACCCTTAGACATATCCCCTCATCCGCCAACAGGCCCATATCCATTCATCAGAGTGGGTGCTGTTCCTTTTCCTCTCCTACCTCCAGATCTACCCAGTGTGGAGCGTGGTCCGAGATGGCTATGGCCGTGTACTCCGTCCCTGTCACCTTCGGAATCAGTGCCCTTCCCAGGACAAAAAAGTCTATCCGTGAATATACCTTGTGAACATGGGAGAAGAATGAGAACTCCTTACTCCTAGGTCTGATAAATCTCCAAGGGTCTACACCTCCCATCTGCTCCATGAAGTCCTTAAGCACCTTGGCCGCTGCCGGCCTCCTCCCGGTCCTGGACCTCGACCGGTCCAGCCCTGGATCAAGCACTGTATTGAAATCTCCCCCCATTACCAACTTTCCCGCCTCCAGGTCCGGGATACGCCCCAACATACGCCTCATGAAGTTTGCATCATCCCAGTTCGGGGCGTATACGTTCACCAGAACCACCGCCTCCCCTTGCAATCTGCCACTCACCATCACATATCTACCCCCACTATCCGCCACTATGGTCTTTGCCTCAAACAGTACCCGTTTCCCCACTAAGATAGCCACCCCCCTATTCTTCGCATCCAAACCCGAATGAAACACCTGTCCCACCCATCCTTTACGTAGTCTGACCTGATCTGACAATTTCAGGTGCGTCTCCTGCAACATAACCACATCTGCCTTTAATTTCTTTAGGTGTGCGAGTACCCGCGCCCTTTTAATCGGCCCGTTCAGCCCTCTCACGTTCCACGTGATCAGCCGGGTTGGGGGGCTCTTTACCCCCCCCCCCTTGTCGACTAGCCATTCCCTTTTTTAACCCAGCTCCTCACCTGGTTCCCACGTACCCGTATATCCCACCGATGGTGCCCTCCCGCCTCGACCACCCCGCCCCATAACAGCTCCCCCTTCCCCTTAGCAGCAGCAACCCAGTTAGCTCCCTCCCCCCCCCCTCCGCTAGATCCCCCTCTAGCGTAATTACACCCCCCATGTTGCTCCCAGAAGTCAGCGAACTCTGGCTGACCTTGGCTTCCCCGTTTGCCCTCGGCCTCTCACTGTGCGAGGCCCCCACCTTCCTGCGTCCCTGTTCCCGCCATAATTACCATAGCGCGGGAATGAGGCCCGCGCTTCCCACTCAGCCCCGCTTTCCTACCCACCGGCTCCCACAGTTCCTCATACTCCCCCCCCCCCCCCACCCCCCCCCCCCCCGCCCCCCCCAACGAGGGGAAGAGAGAAAATTTACAGGATTAAAGAGTTAACAATTGAAAAATCATCTCCGCCCCCCCCTCCTCGTCCCACATAGTCACCCCACCACTTTGTCCCAGAAGCTCTTTCTCTCGCCAGACTATTCCAGCTTCTTGTCCACTATGAATGTCCATGCCTCTTCTGCCGTCTCAAAGTAGTGATGCTTCCCTTGGTATGTGACCCACAGTCTCGCCGGTTGCAGCATTCCAAATTTCCCCTTTTTGTGAAGCACCGCCTTAGCCCGATTGAAACTTGCCCTCCTTCTCGCCACCTCCGCACTCCAATCCTGGTATACACGGATCACCGCGTTCTCCCACCTGCAGCTCCGAGTTTTCTTCGCCCATCTTAGAACCATCTCTCTGTCATTATAGCAGTGAAACCTCACCACTATGGCTCGAGGTATTTCTCCTGCCCTTGGTCTTCGCGCCATAACTCGATAAGCTCCCTCCACCTCCAAAGGGCCCGTCAGGGCCTCCGATCCCATTAGCGAGTGAAGCATCGTGCTCACATATGCCCCGACGTCCACCCCCTCTGCGCCCTCGGGAAGACCTAAGACTCTTAGATTCTTCCTCCTCGAATTATTCTCCAGGGCTTCCAAACTCTCCACACACCTCTTGTGCTGCGTCTCGTGCGTCTCTGTCTTCACCACCAGGCCCTGAATTTCATCTTCATTTTCAGAAGCATTTGCCTTCACGACCCGAAGCTCCAGCTCCTGGGTCCTCTGCACCTCCTTTAGCCCTTCAATCGCTGTCATGATATTCAAACACACACATCATGATGGACACACCAACAGGCAAATCAGAGCACACAACACCACAACCAATCACACACAAGAACACCAACCACATAAAAAGCACGAGCACGACACCTGGTGTTCAGTAGGTCTGGGGACAAAGGCACGGACAAGACCTGTTACAAGATCACAAACAGGGAATCCCCACGTGCAGAGTATCAAGACAAAACTGTACATAGAAAGTTTAAATAAAATAGCGTTGTACCATATACAACCGTGTTGGCTCATCTGTGTGTCAGAACGCCCAACACCACATGGTACAGGAGTGGATCGATACCTGCCAACTAACCTGCCATTCTGGACATGGACCGCACCGACAAACCGCAGCCGTTGCAAGTCGCGGGGAACCTAGGTACCAATTGGAAGCTCTTCAGGCAGCGATTTGACCTGTACATCGGTGCCAACGAAAAACAGAGTGCCTCGGATGAAACGAAGATTGCAATGCTCCTCTTCTACGCAGGTCAGCACGCCCTCGATGTCTTCAACTCACTGGTGTTCGAAGAAGGCGAAAACCAATCCAAATATGACACGGTCATCCTCAAACTGGACCAGCACTTTAAGGTTGAAGTGAATGAAAGTTTTGAAAGATACCTCTTTCAGCAACGCCTGCAAGGTAAGGAGGAGCTTTTTCAACCCTTTTTGACGCACCTCCGAATTCTGGCGCAGTCCTGCGGTTACGGCACCACCACAGAGTCCATGATCAGGGACCAGATTGTTTTTGGCGTTGCCTCTAGTGGCCTACACCAGCAGCTTCTTAAAATAAAAAGCCTCACCTTAGCATCTGCTGTGGAAGCCGGTGTCCTCCACGAAAATGCTACCTGCCGTTTTGCCCGATTTCAGGCGTCCGAGTTGGCACGGAGGGGGTCCCCAGCCGTCGAATCGGCAAGCCAGGCCGCCCACGACGCCGAACGCATCCAGGCCGTCGATTACTTCCCGACCCACGGCCCGGACGACAGCGGCCGCTTCCCGCGCTTTTCGCGGTCTCCCGCGCTGGTGCGCGCCAGAAATAACGGCCACATCGAGGGACGCACTGCGCAGGCGCGCCCACCGCAAGATCGCACTGCGCATGCGCAGTGGCGCAACGAACGCCGTGACGTCATGACGTGCGGCAATTGTGGAGCTGTACATTTAAAAGGGCAATGTCCTGCAAAAAACCGACAGTGCCTCAGATGTGGCAAGATGGGCCACGATGCTGCCCACTGTCGTTCGGCTCAACCCATGGATCCTGCACATCCCCGACAATCTCGCAGACAAGTCAGGACCGTCCAGCCCACGCATCAA
Source organism: Scyliorhinus torazame (assembly GCF_047496885.1). Lineage (NCBI taxonomy): Eukaryota > Metazoa > Chordata > Chondrichthyes > Carcharhiniformes > Scyliorhinidae > Scyliorhinus > Scyliorhinus torazame. Next base: position 210,148,066 of record NC_092710.1, read on the forward strand.
GACTTCCAGTTAAGTGATGCAGATGACCAGGATGCCTTCCGCGTTTCCGTCATCGATGTCAACAAGGTCAATGCCATCAATCCAGCCGATGAGTGGTGTGCCACCCTGACGGTCAACCGATCGCGCGTCACCTTCCGTCTGGACACCGGCGCATCCGCCAACCTGATTGCACATTCTGCATTCCAGGCCATGAAGGTCAAACCACCCATCACGCCATCCCGGCTCAAGATGGTTGACTATAACGGGAACGTCATCCCGTCCATAGGATCTTGCCAGCTACAGATAACTCACAAGATGCACACGGCCACACTCCCCTTCGAAGTTGTCGGCTCATCAAAAGACTCGTTACTGGGCGCACAGGCGTGTAAGGTCCTTCACCTGGTACAGCGCATTATGTCTCTCTCTCCAGATGAGATATCCGACTTCCCGGATGCTGAGTTCCACGCAAATCTCCATTCCCTCCTTGCTCACAACCAGGAGGTTTTTGAAGGCATGGGGACATTGCCATACACGTACAAGATTCGACTCAAACCGGACGCCATCCCTGTCGTTCACGCACCTCGCAGGGTTCCTGCGCCACTCAAAGACCGCCTCAAGTTACAACTGCAGGATCTTCAGGACAAAGGGGTCCTATCCAGGGTCACGGAGCCCACGCCATGGGTCAGCTCCATGGTCTGTGTAAAGAAGCCCTCTGGCGAGCTCCGCATATGTATAGATCCTAAAGATCTGAATAACAACATCATGCGGGAACACTATCCCATCCCGAAACGAGAGGACCTCACCAGCGAGATGGCGCAAGCCAAAATATTTACCAAATTGGATGCGTCCAAAGGATTTTGACAGATCCAATTGGACCCGGCCAGCCGAAGGCTATGCACGTTCAACACCCCTTTTGGCAGATTCTGCTACAACCGGATGCTATTCGGCATCATTTCAGCATCTGAAGTTTTCCACCGCATTATGGAGCAGATGATGGAAGGCATCGAAGGGGTACGTGTATATGTGGACGATATCATCATTTGGTCCACCACTCCGCAGGAACACATGCATCGTCTACGACGTGTCTTCACCCGCATACGACAAAATGGCCTGCGTCTCAACCGCGCCAAGTGTGCCTTCGGCCAGATGGAGCTGAAATTCCTCGGGGACCACATCTCACGATCAGGGGTCCGTCCCGATGCAGACAAAGTTAGCGCCATCACAGCCATGCCACGGCCGGCTGACAAGAAGGCTGTCCTAAGATTCCTGGGCATGGTCAACTTCCTTGGGAAGTTCATTCCCAACCTGGCTTCTCATACAACGAATATGCGCCATCTCGTAAAAAAATCGACAGAATTCCACTGGCAGCAATCGCATCAGCTGGAATGGGAGGAGCTCAAGCACAAACTGGTCACGGCACCAGTGCTGGCGTTCTTTGACACGACTCGCCCTACAAAGATCTCAACAGACGCCAGCCAATCTGGTATTGGAGCGGTACTCCTGCAAAAAGACAGCACGTCGTCATGGGCCCCGGTTGCATATGCTTCACGAGCCATGACCCCTACCGAACAGCGCTACGCGCAAATAGAAAAAGAATGCCTGGGCTTGTTAACTGGACTGGACAAGTTCCACGACTATGTGTATGGCCTGCCACGATTTACGGTTGAAACTGACCACCGCCCCCTGGTCAACATCATTAACAAAGACCTGAACGACATGACCCCTCGCCTCCAGCGCATCTTACTTAAACTCAGGAGGTATGATTTCGAACTGATCTACACTCCGGGGAAGGATCTCATCGTGGCGGACACGCTCTCCCGAGCAGTGAGCACACCACCAGATGCGGAGGGGTTCGTGCGTCAAATTGAGGCACACGTGACTCTGACAGCAGCAAATCTGCCAGCTGATGATCCTAGTCTGGCCCACATACGCGCAGAGACGGCGACTGACCCCCTTCTGCAGCGAGTGATGCGCCACATGACGGAAGGGTGGCTCAAAGGGTATAATGTGCGAGATGACCTTACCAACATAGACGGGGTCCTTATGAAATTAGACAGGATCGTTATTCCGCACAGCATGCGGCAGATGATTCTTAATCAACTACACGAAGGCCACTTGGGCGTCGAAAAATGCAGACGAAGGGCCCGAGAGGTGGTATATTGGCCGGGTGTTAATGAAGACATAGCCAACATGGTGCTCAATTGCACAACCTGTCAGAGGTTTCAGCCGGCGCAACCTCCGGAGACGCTTCTACTACACGAGTTGGTGACGTCCCCCTGGGCGAAGGTGGGTGTTGACCTATTTCACGCGCTCGGCAGAGATCACATCGTTATTATAGACTACTTCTCAAACTACCCGGAAGTCATGCCTCTCCATGATCTGACGTCGTCCGCAGTCATTAGGGCCTGCAAGGAAACATTTGCTCGCCATGGCATTCCAAGGACTGTCATGTCAGACAATGGACCCTGCTTCGCCAGCCGTGAATGGTCGGCCTTTGCCGCAGCATATGGTTTCACTCATGTGACATCCAGCCCTCTACATCCACAATCGAACGGGAAGGCTGAAAAGGGCGTCCTCATCGCCAAGCGGCTCCTGTGCAAGGCGGCTGCTGCCGGATCGGACTTTAACCTCGCCTTGCTGGCCTATCGATCGGCCCCGCTATCCACGGGTCTCTCGCCAGCGCAGCTACTAATGGGTCGCTCCCTCAGGACGACGGTACCTTCCATCCTGGCACCAACAACAGACCATGAGACGGTTCTTCGGAACATGCAAATGCAGCGTGATCGCCAGAAAAGTCGGTACGACACACGAGTGACGGACCTGCCCCCCCTGTCCTCCGGAGACAAAGTACGCATCCATCAACCGTATGGTGGCTGGTCAGCACCGGCCGAAGTCCTCCGACATGTGGCTCCCCGCTCGTTCCTGGTTCGCATGCCGGATGGTTCAGTGCGTCGCCGCAATCGGCGCGCCCTTCGCCGACTTCCACGCTCACAGCCACACAGTACGCACACGCCAGACCCTCAACAGGCTTCCGAGGATGACTTTGTGGAGCTGCCGCAGATCACGCCCTTTCCATCGCCATGCTTGCACAGCAGCCGGTGGTTCTTGATCCACCCTTGAGGCGGTCAACCCGAACTCGTCGCAAGCCCATTAGACTGGACTTATAACACCGTTCATATGTCTAACAAGTTACACAATTTTACATGATAACCTGTTGTTGTTTATCGTTCCAGATATCGTCTGACTCGACAACTGTTCAAGTTTTTTTTTCTCGTTAGCATTCATGTTATGTTATGGTACAACCTTGTTCGTGTGACGCACCCGACATCGCCCCATGTAAATAGTTACGTCATATGCACATGCTGTACACGACACACACACACTCTTAGATGCACTCACGACGCGATCATATTTATTACCACGTAGGCACATATCTTTGTAAAAAGGGGGGATGTCATGATATTCAAACACACACATCATGATGGACACACCAACAGGCAAATCAGAGCACACAACACCACAACCAATCACACACAAGAACACCAACCACATAAAAAGCACGAGCACGACACCTGGTGTTCAGTAGGTCTGGGGACAAAGACACGGACAAGACCTGTTACAAGATCACAAACAGGGAATCCCCACGTGCAGAGTATCAAGACAAAACTGTACATAGAAAGTTTAAATAAAATAGCGTTGTACCATATACAACCGTGTTGGCTCATCTGTGTGTCAGAACGCCCAACACCACAATCGCCTGTAGCATCGGGGCCAACACCTCCTTCTTCAGCTCTTCCACACAGTGCCGCAGGAACTCTTGTTGCTCCGGGCCCCATATTGAACGGCCACCTTCCGACGCCATCTTGCTTCGAGCTTCCCTTCCTTGCCGCTGCTCCGAAGGATCCACTGCAATCCTGCCGCTATCCTCTCCTTTTTCCATCAATATCCGGGGGGGATTCCCTTCTATTTCACCGCACAGTGATTTTGGCTGTTTAAAATTGCCGTTGGGGCTCTTATCAAGAGCCCAAAAGTCCGTTCCAACGGGAGCTGCCGAAACATGCAACTTAGCTGGTCATCACCGCACCCGGAAACCCCAATAATTTCCTCTTTAAGCAGAGTTCTTCTGAGACACCATTGAGAAAGAAGCATCAACTGTTGACTCTGGGGGAAATGTACCTAATCAATGGCCTTGGGAATAGCCTTATCTTGAATTCCTCTGTCATTTTCCCATTTTCCTGCTGCTGTTCTAACTTCATAATAAGGATATATTCGGGAATATTTTTGGTGAACTCCATAGCAAGGACTCCATGTCAAACGGAATCACATTTTTTGAAAGAGACCCACAGTGCCATCCTCATGAGTTCATGAGGCCACTTTATGAATCCCAGGGGGAGAGGTCCTATGGGAAGGAGACAGGAGGACAGTGGGAGTGTGTGTGCCAATATGTCCTCGGCCCATACAGCAGAGCCCGGTCTCCAGTCATTTTGGACCCCCTTGCCACTAGTCCAAGGCCTTGCTCCGTCAAGTCCAAATGGTAGCTGGTGTGCAATGGCCACCACACATTAAAGGAACTCACACATCAGCATCTTCCACCCCTTAAAATAAAGTTCATGACCTGGAATGTCTTGACCTTCATGGACAATCCCAACAGTGACAGGCAGGCTGGAACGATATACTACAATCATAGCAGGAGCTTGAGCGTTTCGACATTGGCAACCCTGCCCTAAGTGAGACCTGGTGGGCAATGGAAGACCAGCTAAAGGAACAAGGTGGCAGTTGCACCTTTTTCTGGAAAGGTAAACCAGAAGAAGATTGCCATGTCCACAGTTGGTATTGCCATTATAAATGAGCTAGTTGGCTGTCTCAGGCACTCCCCTTGTGGGATAAATGAACACCTCATGACCCTTCAGCTCACTCCAGCCTAGAACCGGTGTGCAACAGTCCTCCCAACAGTGGAAGTGCTGGGTGAAATATTCACAAATAGACCTTAACATGGGCAAAAGAAGCAATTTATTGTTGCAGAGCTCTGGGAGAAACATCCTAGACACCGCAGTCTTGCCGGTACACTTTCTCACTGAGCTGTGGCTTAAACTGGGTTAATATACTCTTTCAAAAGCAGAATTAGTTTGTATTCTCATTTACATAGTCAATCAATTCTCTTAGTATCGCAGTTCATACCATATTTAGTTATCAATCCTTATTCTCTTAGTATCTCAGTTCATGCCATATATGGCTATCAATTATTTACACAGAAGCTTATTTTCTGTCCAATCCATATGTTGCGCACGTGATACATAAGATCATAAGGTTATGGGTTGCCAGTCCTGCAGCTGTTTTGACAGCTTAGAATAACCGGCCATCATTGACCCAATGTTTTTGGAAGATACATTTGTTAGAGTCACTCTAGAGTCCAAAGTTCACTGTCTCAGCAAGAAAATACCATGTAGCAAAAAGCAATCATTAATTCATATTCCATCAGAATGTTTGGAGGAAACTACAGACAACGCCAAAGAGAAATTTAGCTCCAGCCTCGAACAATCTTTAGCCAGAGTCTAATCCTCCTTGACAAGGGCCCAGACTTCTGGACAGGTGTAATCGGCAGAGAGGGGTAGGGAAATCCAAAGCCAAAGACCTGCACCTGCCAACACCTTGTTCCTTCAGAGAGACAAGTACAAGGCCTCTTGGCAACACTCTTGTTCCAAGCATTGTCCAAGTGAGGGACCATAAGGACGTGCATATCACCCACTCCACAACAGGAGCCGCGACGGCTGGAGGATCACCGTCTAATCCACTCTGTAATCAACATCAATGTAGTCCTTTGTTTTTTTTGAGGATCGTTCATTTGTTTTATATTTTTGTATTTATATATTCAAAAATGTTCAATAAAAATATTTTTTTAAAGCACAGCAATGTAGCCCTAAAGAAGTAATGGCAGCAGAAACAATGCTACAGGTAAATCAATGCTGAGGCACACAAAGCCTCTGTTAAGAGAGCCCTATGCAGCCAGCGCCTCATTGCAAACCTTGTGGCTCCCGGTGACCCAGAGATCTTGGGCGAAATTCTCCCCAAACGGCGCGATGTCCGCCGACTGGCGCCCAAAACGGCGCCAATCAGACAGGCATCGCGCCGCCCCAAAGGTGCGGAATGCTCCGCATCTTTGGGGGCCGAGCCCCAACATTGAGGGGCTAGGCCGGCGCCGGAGGGATTTCCGCCCCGCCAGCTGGCGGAAACGGCCTTTGTTGCCCCGCCAGCTGGCGCGGAAATGACATCCCCGGGCGGCGCATGCGCGGGAGCGTCAGCGGCCGCTGACAGTTTCCCGCGCATGCGCAGTGGAGGGAGTCTCTTCCACCTCCGCCATGGTGGAGACCGTTGCGGAGGCGGAAGGGAAAGAGTGCCCCCACGGCACAGGCCCGCCCGCGGATCGGTGGGCCCCGATCGCGGGCCAGGCCATCGTGGGGGCACCCCCAGGACCCCGGAGCCCGCCCGCGCCGCCTTGTCCCGCCGGTAAATAGGTACTCTAATTTACGCCGGCGGGACAGGCAATTTCTCGGCGGGACTTCAGCCCATCCGGGCCGGAGAATCCAGCGGGGGGGCCCGCCAACCGGCGCGGCCCGATTCCCGCCCCCGCCGAATATCCGGTACCGGAGACTTCGGCAACCAGCAGGGGCGGGATTCACGGCGGCCAATGGCCATTCTCCGACCTGCTGGGGGGTCGGAGAATGACGGCCACAGTGTGCACAGCACTTGGTCTGCCCTTAAGGCCTCCATGATCAGCCTCTGCGAAGAGACACTTCGTCACTCGACCAGGAAAAGCTAAGGCTGGTATGATGAGAATGCCCATGAGATACAGGAGTGATAAGCTGAAAACCAAGGCTTTTCTGAACCTGAAACAGCAACCCAATCTGAGAGCAGGGAAGCATTTCCACAGAAGAAGCTTCACAGATGGCTGACGGCAGAGATCCTGCAAAAAAAAAAAAACGTGACCTAAAGAACCTATGGGAGTGGAAAAAGTGCAGGAGATCCAGCAGTTAACCGACAACCATGACACGTGCGGTTTGTTTAGCACAATGAAGACCACTGTGCTAAAGGGTCCAAACACCCAAAGCCCCACTGCTGGCCAAGAACAGAGAGGCAGTCAGCGCCAGGTGGAAGGTGCGCTTCGAAGACCTTCTTAACAGAGACTCTGTCCTCAATGCAAGTTTCCTCGGCTCCAACCCATGACATTCTACCCACCACCATCTCAGCACAACCCCAACCTGACATGAGGTAGAAAAGGCAACCCGATAACTAAAAAACAAGGCATCTGGAGCAGATGGAATCCCCGCCGAAGCACTATTAACACAAATACATAACCTCATTTTCCTTTTCTGGAAGGAGAAGAACATTCCAGGAGATCTCACAGGTGTTGTAATCATGACCATCTTCAGGCAAGGTGACAAGTCCGACTGCAGTAACTACAGAGGAATTTCGCTGTTGTTGGCCACAGGGGAGGTCATCGCAAGTGTCCTCCTTTATCGCTTTCTCCTCCCAGAGTCACAATGCGGAATCTGCCACTAAGACGCGCAACGGGCATGATCTTCACCGTGTAGCAACTACAAGACAAATGTAGGGAAGAGCACCAACCCTTGTTGCACATGTCCTTCTTTGACCTCACACAGGTGTTCAACACTGCCAGCCATGTAGGATTATGGAGCGCCCTTCTCTATTTCAGCTGCCCCCAAAGATTTGTCACCATCCTCCGCCTGCTCCACGATGACATGCAAGTTGTGATCCTAACCAATAGATCCACCAAGACCCAATCCACATTCAGACTGAGGTCAAGCAAGGCTATGTTGTCGCACAAATGCTTTTCTCAATCTTCCTTGCTGCAGTACTCCATGTTACCCTTGGCAAGCTCCCCTTGATGTGGGGCTAGACTACAGATCAAACGTGAATCTGTTCATCCTCCGCTGCTTGGAGGCCAGATCCAAGGTCATCCCATCCTCTATCACTGAACTACAGTACGTAGACGATGCTGCAAGCCATCATCAACACCTTTACCAAGATGTATGAAAGCATCGGTTTTACACTAAACATCGATCAGGTAAAGGTCCTCTACCAACCTGCTCTCACCACACAGCACTGCACCCCGGTTATCAAAATCCAGGATGCGGTCTTGGATAATGTGGACCACTTTCCATACCTTGTGAACATACTGTCAACATGGGCAGATATCACCAATGAGGTTCAACACTGCCTTGTGCATCAGCGCAATATTCGGTCAGCAGAGGAAGAAACCGGTTGAAGACCTGGACCTCTGGCTCCGCACCAAGATCACGTCTACAGAATAGTAGTGATACTCGCCCTTCTATATGGATCAGAGATGTTAACTATATATAACATGGACCTCAAAACCCTTGATAAGTACCAGCAGCGGTGCCTCTGCAAGATCCTTCAAATCCAGTGACAGGAGAGGTGCACAAACATTATTGTTCTCGCTCAGACCATCGTCCCAAGCATTGAAGCATTGACCATGCTCGATCAGTTCTGCTGGGCAGACTACATCATCTACATGCCTGACATGAGACTCCCAAAACAAGCGCTCTACTTAGAGCTTTGACATGGCAACAGCTCCAGGAGGGCAGAGGAAACGCTTCAAGGACACCCTCAAAGCTTCCTTGAAAAAGTGCAATAACTCCATCAACACCTAAGAATCCCTGGCCCAAGTGGAGGAAAAACATCTGAGGAGCTGAACACCTCGAGCTTCATCACTGAGAGCAAGCTAAAGCCAAGTGCTAACAGCGAAAGGAGCGTGTGGCAATCCGGACACCCCACCCACCCGTTCCTCCAACCACCGTCTGCCTCACCTGTGACAGAGAGTGTAGGTCATGCATTGGACTCCTCAGTCACCTGAGAACTAATTTCACAGAATAGCACAGTGCAGAAGAGGCCCTCGGCCCATCACTGCACCGATGCATGAAAAACACCTGACCTGTCTACCTAATCCCATTTGCCAGCACTTGGCTCATAGTTTTGAATGTTATGATGTGCCAAGTGCTCATCCAGGTACTTTTTAAGGGATGTGAGGCAACCCACCTCGACTACCCTCCCAGGCAGTACATTCCCGACAGTCCCCATGCTCTGGGTAAAAACGTTTTTCTTCAAATCCCCCTTAAACCTCCTGGCCCTCACCTTGAACTTATGTCCCCTCATAATTGACCTTTCAACTAAAGGGAACAGCTGCTCCCAATCCACCCTGTCTGTAGTGATAGCATGGTTGTGTTGTAATTCACCAACTTACCACTAGGAGTCTCAATAGTATGTAAGTGAATGTTAGAGTCAGGTGACCTCAGACTGACTCGGGAGCTGGGAGAGGTAGTGGATTGTGCATGTTCATACTGGTATTCATCTGTCGTTTTGTATATATTTGACCCACAGTTAATGTTAATAAATCATTTATAGCTTTAGCTACAAGTGTACTTGTAATATAAATCAAGCCATCCGAAAAGAACATTACACTGTCCATGCCCCTCATAATCTTGTACACCTCGATCAGCTCGCCCCTCAGTCTTCTCTGCTCCAACGAAAACAACTCAAGTCTATCCAAACACTCGTCATAACTTAAATGTTCCATCCCAGGCAACATCCTGATGAATCTTCTCTGCACACCCTCCAGTGCAATTATATCCTTTCTATAACGTAGCGTCCAGAATTGCACCCAGTACTCCAGCTTTGGCCTCACCAATGTTCTATATAACTCCAACAATACCTCTCTGCTTTTATAATCTATGCCTCGATTGATAAAGGCAAGTGTCCCATAAGTCTTTTTCACCACCCTAATAACCTGCCCTTCTGCCTTCAGAGATCTATTTACAAACACGCCAAGGTTCCTTTGTGCCTCGGAACTTCCTAGTGTCAGACCATTCATTGAATATTTCCTTGTCATATTACTCCTTCCATTGTGGATCACCTCACACTTTTCAAGGTTAAATTCCATCTGCTACCTTTCTGCCCATTTGACCATCCCTTCTATATCTTCCTGTAACCCAAGACACTCCACCTCACTGTTAACCACCCGGCTAATCTTTGTGTCATCGCAAACTTATTGATCGGTACCCCCCACGTAGTCATCTATGTCGTTATAAAAATGACAAATATTTGGGGACCCAGCACAGATTCCTGCGGTACGTCACTGGACACTGTCTCCCGTACCAGCCTCCCCGAACAGGCGCTGGAATGTGGCGACTAGGGGCTTTTCACAGTAACTTCATTGAAGCCTACTTGTGACAATAAGCGATTTTCATTCATTCATTCATTTCATTTCATTTCATTTTCCGGTCACTAAAGCAGCCACCTGTCAACACCTTCTGTCTCCGACAGCTCAGCCAATTTTGAATTCGCCTTATCAAGTTCCCCTGTATCCCATTGTGCATCAGCCTTCTTTATAACTCTCCCATGTGGGACCTTATCAAAGCCTTTTGCTGAAATGCATGTAAATTACATCAACTGCACTACCCTCGTCTACACACCTGGTCACATAGAACATAGAACATAGAACGATACAGCGCAGTACAGGCCCTTCGGCCCACGATGTTGCACCGAAACAAAAGCCATCTAACCTACACTATGCCATTATCATCCATATGTTTATCCAATAAACTTTTAAATGCCCTCAATGTTGGCGAGTTCACTACTGTAGCAGGTAGGGCATTCCACGGCCTCACTACTCTTTGCGTAAAGAACCTACCTCTGACCTCTGTCCTATATCTATTACCCCTCAGTTTAAAGCTATGTCCCCTCGTGCCAGCCATTTCCATCCGCGGGAGAAGGCTCTCACTGTCCACCCTATCTAACCCCCTGATCATTTTGTATGCCTCTATTAAGTCTCCTCTTAACCTTCTTCTCTCCAACGAAAACAACCTCAAGTCCATCAGCCTTTCCTCATAAGATTTTCCCTCCATACCAGGCAACATCCTGGTAAATCTCCTCTGCACCCGCTCCAAAGCCTCCACGTCCTTCCTATGATGCGGTGACCAGAACTGTACGCAATACTCCAAATGCGGGCGTACCAGAGTTCTGTACAGCTGCAACATGACCTCCTGACTCTGGAACTCAATCCCTCTACCAATAAAGGCCAACACTCCATAGGCCTTCTTCACAACCCTATCAACCTGGGTGGCAACTTTCAGGGATCTATGTACATGGACACCTAGATCCCTCTGCTCATCCACACTTCCAAGAACTTTACCATTAGCCAAATATTCCGCATTCCTGTTATTCCTTCCAAAGTGAATCAACTCACATTTCTCTACATTAAACTCCATTTGCCACCTCTCAACCCAGCTCTGCAGCTTATCTATATCCCTCTGTAACCTGCTACATCCTTCCACACTATCGACAACACCACCAACTTTAGTATCGTCTGCACATTTACTCACCCACCCTTCTGCGCCTTCCTCTAGGTCATTGATAAAAATGACAAACAGCAACGGCTCCAGAACAGATCCTTGCGGTACTCCACTTGTAACTGAACTCCATTCTGAACATTTCCCATCAACCACCACCCTCTGTCTTCTTTCAGCTAGCCAATTTCTGATCCACATCTCTAAATCACCCTCAATCCCCAGCCTCCATATTTTCTGCAATAGCCGAAAATACATTTCAATCAAATTTGTTAGGCGTGACCTCCCTCTGACAAAGTCATGCTGGCTATTTCTGATCAAACTTTGCCTAATTTGTAGTGTGGAAGCAAGTCATCCTCAACTCTGAGGGACTGTCTAAGAAGAAGAGGAGGAAGAAGGACTCCATAACAATAGGGTGAGATACAAGCATTTAATGACTACAAGGCCCGTTTTTATGGAATACAGAGATCTTGGAGGGTTGTAAGGCGAAAGAAGATTAATTGAAGAATGGATGAACAGAAGATCGGCAATTTTGTGTCTAATATTTGGCCAGAGTTTGAAAAATGTCAAGGTTCCATTCCGACATATCCCCCTCCAGTTTACTGGTTCCTCCAATCCTGTTACTCCAAGGTCAGTAAAACCCAGTCCCTGTATATGTCACTTTATTTCACAGGCAGCCTATCCCTGCACTGTGCCAATTCAGGTGTTACAGAAGACGTGAAAGGAACACTTGTCAAAGCCAGAAACTTACAAACTGAGAACAAATCAATCTGGCCTCTTAATTACCCAATCTGATGATTTGTAAACAAAAACATTCACATTTGATTTTTTTTACTCTGCAGCAATTTTGCTAGGGTTGTAAGCATTGCACCATACTGCTGACACCGTGTCCCCTTCCATCAACTGCCTTCAGCACAGTGCATTCTATTGGCAGCAATTTCCAGACCATTAAATATAAACGGTTGGTTGGATTGAATAAAATTCATAAAATCTCAGACAAAAACGGGAAAATTTATAATGCATAGTAGCATTCTATTTTGATCACATTTATGTAAAACTATTAGTTTAATTGTTTAAACCTGAAATTAAAGCAAACATCAGTTAATAAGTAATAAACCTGAAATAGCATTTCCTTGTGTCAGTGTCTGGCAGAGCCTGGCAGCCTACTCAACCACACATGAAAAGTATCATTTTGACAGATCAATCAGTGAGACTGATGATAAGAGAAATTTTAGGCTCTTTCCAAAGAAATTCTGAAGAAAAATTATGTTCCACATACATATTTTTTATTCTTTCCATGCATTGCAAAAATGAAAGAATACCTCAGTCTACCAGAATTGATCGTGAGAGATCAATGATGAATTAAAATGAGGCAATCATTGCGTGTTATTGAGCATAAATAGAAACATCAGCATATCAAAGTGCATATTTTTCACCCTGGTGTTTCGTTCAGTAACTTTCTAGGTCTATGATTCTATGGTCAAGAAATTTGATAAAACCATACAGGACCAAGGGATCATGACATGAAATTAATCAGTTCCCATCACCTCTGATGCAGGCAACATGCAAATCTCACACTGGCTTCTCATCTATATGATTTCAGTGTGTTACCTGTGCTAAACATGCTGTTGAGTGGCTGCATACAGACCAGAGGGTGAAAAATTGAAAGAGATGAGTTCCAAACAGCTTGCAATTTTTAAAAAAAATCCAATTAAGGGGCAATTTAGCATGGTCAATCCATCTACCCTGCACATATTTGGGTTGTGGGGGTGAGACCCACGCAGACACGAGGAGAATGTGCAAACTCCACAAGGACAGTGACCCAGGGCTGGGATCGAACCCAGGTTCTCGCCACTGTGAGGCAGCAGTGCTAACCACGGTGCCACTGTGCCACCCTAACCTCCAATTCTTAAAGCCAGCCTGCATCTCTTAAAACTTTGCAGGATGCACAGTGGTTGAAAATGGCACTGCTAGCATTAAATCAGCGTTACATAGGCGCTGCACAACTGAATTTTGCAGCCTGCATGTCTAAACATCAGGATATACTGGGCTGTTTACTTCCGAGCAACTGGCCATCAAGTAAATGACAGAGTACACTTTGTAAGAATAATGGGATTAATAAACTGACAAAAATATTCACTAGAAATGCAGGCAAATCTTTAACTCTTCACCTAAATCTGTCTAGGAAATGTCTTGAGGTGTACCGTCAGTTTATGACCAGGTATAAATGACCCATGCAATTAGCAGCATTTCCAGAAATTGACTTAACCATATTCTAATAGGCTGGCCTGGATGAACTCTGAAAAGGTCGTATTGGCCTTAACAGAAATCAGAGTGCTGAGCCTCCATTGATAGAGGCGCTATCTATCCTTTCTCCATCCTTTGCTGCTGTTTATATCTTGGGTAGCTGTATATTGACTGTCTGGAAAAATATCTCAACTCATTGATCTCAGTGATACACTTTTATTTGCCCACATTTGATTCGTATCATAACCTCTCTAACCTTTCTCTCTTTCTATTGGAAATCCATTTGCGGATTTTATCGAGGCACGCTGCTACACATAATAAACAAAGTGATCTTACATTTTCTATTGCAAAGATTACCACAAGAACTACTAAAAGGACTAGAATTGATCAGTTTTAGAGTCAAAAGCACTATCATACTTATCTGTAATTTTCAAAGAAATGTTTCAATTCTAGTCCAATCTAAGTGACATGTTAGAAGAATTCAGCCCATCTAGTGTCAGTCACCTCACAGTCATGTTATTACCCCTAATGATTCTCACATCAGTGAAGCAGTGGCACCTCGATATGCTGGGTCACTTTGTTTACTCTTTTCATTCTCAGATTGTAGATAGCACAGTCCAGCTAAGACAGTGTATTTTTACATCTCTTTCAAAAAACCATCTGCAGGCATGAGATGTTGATGGCTGGTTTTCTATCCCTGATAAAGATTGTTTAATTTGTATATGGTTTTATAATTTACTTAGCACTAGTGTTTTCACAAGCATTCAGTATGATGACTGTCTCCATTCTGAGGACAATTTGTGATAATTCTGAAAATATTGCACCTAAAACTTCTTTACATTATCATTAGAGCTGACAGTTTGTCCCGCTGTCAGTGTTCTGACATAAAATCCAGTAATTTAAACATGAATACCAATCAGACTGTAATTTGAACATGAAAGTTTGGCCCAGCATTCAATATTCTGTTTAATCACACTGCTGCTAATTCTGAAAGAGTCTTTGAGAGTGAAAAGGCAAAAGCAAATGATTTTTACACATTCTCACTTACAACATTTAGGTTGGATCTTAAATAATAGCATCCTTTTGAAAGTTCCGTCTGTCTTGTTATGATTCCCATAGAGGCTGATATCTTTTTAAAAAGGATATTGAATTTCCACTGACTGACTGTAAGGATCACACATCAAGATTTCAAGTTTTAAGACTTTTATTGTAACAAAAAAACGAAAAGCAACAGTGTCTAAACATGATTCAGTAGGCACCTTTTACACTAAATAACAGACAGGAATTTCTGTATTAAACCTTTTGCATAAACCAAAATCTCCCATTTTGGTTTGACATTACACTTTCCCTTAAATAGGCATTTCATTCTCCAGGAACCAGACTAAATTTATTCTCAACTCCTGATGACTTGCTTCCTTATTGCTTTCATCAGCCAGTTAACTTCTAACCCCAGAACAGACTTCCACTGTGAGGATTAAACTGGAAATTCCTCCTTCTAGAGCAAGCTAGGTGTGGTAGAGTGGCCCCTTTAAGGGGCGTGCTCTTGCAGTCCACGTGACTGACTTAGGGCCTACCGCATGGTAGCGTGCAAACCCTGACCAACGGGGGAAAGGTGCAGGGTCCTGGGAGCAGGGTCCTGGGCAGAGTGGACCCTGGTGCCAGAGAGTGAACATCTGTTTAAACACTCTGTACCTGTGTATAATTTATCTTTACTTGTTATCAGTAAACCCTTGTTCTGTTATACTGGAAATCTCCCTCATATTGCATTGAACCGCCACATTGGCAATGAGTGTAAGTAGTTAGAATTCAAGGGGGAAGGGAGAAGCCTCCAAAATTAACAGAGAAGTTGAAAAGCATTGACAGCATCAGAAAACAGTGTGTGAAAAATGCCCATGGTTTGGAAGTTGGACCTATTCGGCCTGTTCCGAAGACTGGAGCCAGTATATTGAGTGGCTCCATTACTTTTTTTACAGCAAATTAAATATTGGGGAACATAAACAAAAGGTTATTCTATTAATGAATTGTGGGCCAACAATCTAAAACCTGACAAGAAATTTAACGTCCCCGGAAGCTCCTGACACAAAGTCATTTGGTCAATTGGTGAAGCTGGTCAGGGAGCATTTTAACCCTGGACCCTCGATCATACTACAGCGATCCAAGTTTAATTTGGCTGTCAGGGACCCAGGGGAGATGATTTCCGTCTACGCTGCCCTTCTAGTGTCAGTCACCTCACAGTCATGTTATTATCCCCGATGATTCTCAGACTCCTTCAAATTGCTGAGCATTGTGAGTTTGGCACAGTGCTCGGTGACATGCTGCACAATCGTTTCGTATGCGGTATTAACAACTTAAGTATGCAAATGAAGCTTTCTGGATGAAATGAAGATTACCCTAGACAGGGCAATTACTCAAGTGGCCAAGTGCACTGAGAGGGGCACGTCAGAGCTTCAAAACATGCGAGAGGGGAACTGAAGCAGCTGTGGGGTGCTATGCTGCATGGCAAGCAGCCAGGTCAACAGGCACAGAGGATGTTCAACCACAATTCCAGGAGCAGGATCGCAGTCAGTGGCCAGGAAAGAAATTGGGTCGTCAGCTCAGAAATCAGGATGACTGCTATTCTTGTGGGGGAGACCACACCCAAGAGTTGTGCCATTGCCGAGAGTTTATTTGTTTTCAATGCAATAGGAAGGACCATATGCAGGCACATTGCCACAGCTGTCACAACACGCCAATTCAGAACAATAGCTACAAGTCATGACTCCAATAACAAAGTAGAAAGGAATTCAGATGAAGAACCAGAAACATACATATTAAACATGGTGAAAGTGAGCAAAACAGCCCCAATTGAGATAGTCCTCACAGTAAGTGGAAGACCACTAAAGATGGAGATTGACACTGGGGCATTGGGCACAGTCGTGGATGAACGAACGTTCAAATATCTTCAAGGAGGAGTTGAGTATTTGAACTTGAGTCACACAATGGACAAGTTGGCGACATTTTTGGGGGAGACCCTGAAAATTTTGGGGACAATCACAACGCTAGTGTCATATTAACAACACAATGCCCAGCTACCTATGATCATTGTCGAGGGACATCGACCAACTCTTGAGGAATGGGATTGGTTGCTTCAATTCAAGTTGAACTGGTTGGAGATTTTCAAAATCTCGGACAGTGTCTTCCAGGAAGTCTCATCTAATATAAAGACTTATTCCAGAATGGGATGGCTTGTATAAAGGGAGAAACAGCTAAGATTTACATCAACACCAAAATTTTGCAGAGTGAGACTGGTCCCTTTAGCTTTGCACCAGAAATTGGAAGCCGAACATAAACGCCTGGTAGAACTTGGAATTATCAGAGCTATGCAATATTCCGAATGGGCAGCCCCATCATCCCTGTGTTTTCATTTTATAAAACTCAAAATAAACAAATCCATACAAACAAAATGCCATATGCAAATCCCAACCCTTGAAAAAAAATCCCAAATCACAACACTGATTCCTGAACCACTGATTGTGACCAATTCCTAAAGGTAGAAGACAAAGGTCACCACCTCCGGTAGGCCCAAGCCCAGGACCCACCCAAGACAACCACCAAACCCGGCCCTAAGTTGAGTCAAAGAAAAGTATTTCGTCCCAGTCAGATCTCTACCCCTCGCCTACACCCCTTCCCCGCCCCCCCTAGTCCCTGCTCCAAAAACCTGAAAAGAGCTTACCAGAAAAATGACTCCTTCCTCTCTCCTCCTCTTTCCCCCCACCCACCCACTCTCATCAAACAAGCAAGCTAGGCTCACTGAACCTTGTCCAAGCAGGTCCAACAAGCTGCAGCCCCTCCCCCCACCTCACTCCCATTCACTAGCTGAAAGTTTACAGCTAGCAAAGGTAAACCCTTTGGGCTTTATGCTCAAAGAACAAAGAAAAATGATGCTCCTCAGCATGTCCTGGCTACAGAAGAGTAACCAAAGCCCACCATCCTTACAATACTTAAACTCGCCCCGTGAGCCATTTATTCCCCATACTGACCACTATCCCCCAACAACTGTAGCCCCCTCAATCCCAAACATACAACAGATACAATCTACAACACATTGCAAACCAACCCCTCCCAACGGTGCCCATTAAAGTCCCAATTGAATCCATTTCATCAAATCCAATTCCATGCTCCTTGACAAAAGCCTCCACTTCCTCCAACATATTGAGAAAATGATCTTTCAACTGAAAAGTAATTCTCAGCTTCGCCGGGTACATCACTCCAAACCTGACTCCACTCCTGTATAGTGCTGACTTTGTCTTATTAAAAGCTGCACACCGCTTCCCCAACTCCGCTCCAGCATCTTGGTATATCCGGATGATGCTTTCTTCCCACCTCAAGTCCCAATTCACTTTGGTCCATTGCAGAACCTGCTCCTTCTCCTGGAAGCTGTGGAATCCAATAGTCACCACCCGCAGCAGCTCATTCACCCGAGGCTACCGCCGGAGTATCCGGTGGGTCGGTCTAATTTGAAGGAGACATTCTCCCGTTCCCCCCCACAAAAGCTTGGCAAACCTCTGAGAAAAGTACTCAGACGGCTTTGGGATCTCCACCCCTTCTGGCAACCCCACCATTCTGAGGTTCTGCCTCCTCGATCTGTTCTCCAAGTCATCCACCTTTGCCCTGAGAGCTTTCTTCCTCTCCTCCACCAGGAACATCTCAGCCTCCAACGAGGTGATTCGATCACCATGCCGCGACAAGCCCGCCTCCACACCCTTTAGCACCTCCCCATGCTCCTTCACTGCCTCCAACATTTTTCCCAGCTTCTCCGGAATCGGGTCAAGTGGCTCCTCAATTGACCGCTTAAGGGTTTCCATCAATATCCTGCCCTGCTCCTCAAAAAGCTTCGCAAACTGTTTTTCCAACTCCTCCGTCATCACCCCAGTCAGCATTTCCACCGTGATATGAGCAGCCACACCCAAGATCGGGTCTGCTGTATTTTCTCCTGCTGAGCTTCGTGGGTTTTCTGGCTCCGTCGAAGGATTACTCCCTGTAAGCATCTTGCCACCAACCTCCTCCATAGGTTTCGACATATTTTCACCGACAAATTCCTTATCCCATACGACGGGGCAGTTTTGATAATCAAAATCCCAGGAACCAGGTTAAAAAGTCCTAAAAACAAAGACCATGGTGGGAGCTATTGTATGTGCGACCTTCTCCTACTTGTCATTACCGGAAGTCTCCACATTCATGAGAAGTTGTGGGGGGGCCATACTTACACCAGACACAACCTCAGACATTCCCATTTGTACCTAGAACTGGATGAAGATTCCCAAAAGTTTGCGACAAGTAACATGCATAAAGGACTGTTTCAATACACCAGATTTCCCTTTGGCATCTCCTTGACTTGTACGATATTCCATCGCACAAAGGAGACCAAAATTTGTGTGCGATATTCCATCGCACAAAAATGCTCCAGGGCATCCAGGTTGTAATCTACCTGGATGAAGTTCTAGTAATAGGAACATTATATGAAGAGCACCTCACAATCCTAGAAGAGGTACTGAGAAGATTTAAAGATGCGGGAATCCGATTGACACACAAGAAGTGCATTTTTCAAACTAGTGAGGTCACTCACTTAGTTTTGAAAGTGGGTTCAAAAGGCCTGCACACACCTAACGACAAGGTGGCAGCCATAGAGAAGTTCAAACACCTAAGAACGTGAATGTTAAACTACTGTAGTCATTGTATTCCCAACATAGCAGTGATGTTGGTACCACTATACCTGTTCTTAAGAAAACACCAACAGACTTCCGGGTGCGGCAATGGCCAGCTGAGTCGCACGTTTTGGCAGCTCCCGTTGGAACGGACTTTTGGGCTCTTGATAGGAGCCCCAACGGCAATTTAAACGGCAAAAACACTGTGCGGTAAACCAGGAGGGAATCCCCCCGGACACGCATGGAAAAGGGAGAGGATAGCGGCTGGATTGCAGAGGATCCTCTGGAGCAGCGGCAAGGAAGGGAAGCTCAAAGCAAGATGGCGTCGGAAGGTGGCCGTTTGCTATGGGGCCCGGAGCAGCAAGAGTTCCTGCGGCGCTGTGTGGAAGAGCTGAAGAAGGAGTTGAAGAAGGAGCTGTTGGCCCCGATATTGCAGGCGACTGAAGGACTAAAAGAGGAGCAGAGGACCCAAGAGCTGGAGCTTCGGGTCGTGAAGGCAAAGACTGCTGAAAACAAAGATGAAATACAGGGCCTGGTGGTGAAGGCAGAAACGCACGAGGCACAGCATAAAAGGTGTGTGGAGAGGTTGGAAGCGCTGGAGAATAACTCAAGGAGGAAGAATTTAAGAGTCCTGGGTATTCCTGATTGCGCAGAAGGGGCGGACGTCGGGACATATGTGAGCACGATGCTTCACTCGCTAATGGGATCGGAGGCCCCGACGGGCCCTTTGGAGGTGGAGGGAGCTTATCGAGTTCTGGCGCGAAGACCAAAGGCTGGAGAAATACCTCGAGCTATAGTGGTGAGGTTTCTCCGCTACAATGACAGAGAGACGGTTCTCAGATGGGCGAAGAAAACTCGGAGCTGTAGGTGGGAGAATGCGGTGATCCGCGTATACCAAGATTGGAGTGCAGAGGTGGCGAGAAGGAGGCCAAGTTTCAATTGGACTAAGGCGGTGCTTCACAAAAAGAAGGTCCAGTTTGGAATGCTGCAACCGGCGAGATTGTGGGTCACACACCAAGGGAAGCACCACTACTTTGAGACGGCAGAAGAGGCGTGGACATTCATTGTGGACGAGAAGCTGGAATAGTCTGGCGAGAGAAAGAGCTTTTGGGACAAAGTGATGGTGTGATTACAGGGGACGGGGGGGGGGGGGGAGATGGTTTTTCAATTGTTAATTTTGTGATCCTGTAACTTTTCTCTCTTCCCCATGTTGGGGGGGGGGGGGGCGGGGAGAGAGCATGAGGAACTGTGGGCGCCGGCCATTAGAGGCGGGGCCGAGTGGGAAACGCGGGCTTTGTTCCCGCGTTATGGTAATTATGGCGGGAACAGGGACGCAGGAAGGAGGGGGCCTCGCACAGTGGGAGCCGAGGATAAGGGGGGAAGCCGAGGTCAGCCAGAGTTTGCTGACTTCTGGGAGCAACATGGGGGGTGCAACTACGCTAGAGGGGGATCTAGCGGAGGGGGGGGGGTGTTAACTGGGTTGCTGCTGCTAAGGAGAAGGGGGAGCTGTTATGGGATGGGGTGGTCGAGGCGAGAGGGCACCGTCGGGGGGATATACGGGTACTTGGGAACCGGGTGAGGAGCTGGGTTAAAAAAGGGGATGGCTAATCGACAAGGGGGGGGGGGGTAAAGAGCCCCCCAACCCGGCTGATCACGTGGAACGTGAGAGGGCTGAACGGGCCGATTAAAAGGGCACGGGTACTCGCACACCTAAAGAAATTAAAGGCAGATGTGGTTATGTTGCAGGAGACGCATTTGAAACTGATAGACCAGGTCAGACTACGTAAAGGATGGGTGGGACAGGTGTTTCATTCGGGTTTAGATGCGAAGAATAGGGGGGTGGCTATCTTAGTGGGGAAACGGGTACTGTTTGAGGCAAAGACCATAGTGGCGGATAGTGGGGGTAGATATGTGATGGTGAGTGGCAGATTGCAAGGGGAGGCGGTGGTTCTGGTGAATGTATACGCCCCGAACTGGGATGATGCAAATTTTATGAGGCGTATGTTGGGACGTATCCCGGACCTGGAGGCGGGAAAGTTGGTAATGGGGGGAGACTTCAATACGGTGCTTGATCCAGGGCTGGACCGGTCGAGGTCCAGGACCGGGAGGAGGCCGGCAGCGGCCAGGGTGCTCAAGGACTTCATGGAGCTGATGGGAGGGGTAGACCCCTGGAGATTTAGTAGGCCTAGGAGCAAGGAGTTTTCATTGTATAGTCTATAGTCATTTTATAGTTTATAGTTTATAGTCATTTTCAAGTCTATACTCACGGATAGACTTTTTTGTCTTAGGAAGGGCACTGATTCCGAAGGTGACAGGGATGGAATATACGGCCATGGCCATTACGGACCACGCTCCACATTGGGTAGACCTGGAGGTAGGAGAGGAAAAAGAACAGCACCCACTCTGGAGAATGGATATGGGTTTTTTGGCGGATGAGGGGGTATGTTTAAGGGTGAGGGGGTGTATTGAAAGGTACTTGGAGCTTAATGACAATGGGGAGGTTCAGGTGGGAGTGGTCTGGGAGGCGTTGAAGGCGGTGGTCAGAGGGGAACTGATATCCATAAGGGCACATAAAGGGAAGCAAGAGGGTAAAGAAAGGGAGCGATTGTTGAAAGAACTTTTGAGGGTGGACAGGCAATATGCAGAGGCACCGGAGGAGGGACTGTACAGGGAAAGACAAAGGTTACATGTGGAGTTTGACCTGCTGACCACGGGTAAGGCAGAGGCACAGTGGAGGAGGGCACAGGGTGTACAGTATGAGTATGGAGAGAAGGCAAGTCGGCTACTGGCCCACCAATTGAGGAAGAGGGGAGCAGCGAGGGAGATAGGTGGGGTGAGAGATGAGGAGGGAGAGATGGAACGGGGAGCGGAGAGAGTGAACGGGGTGTTCAAGGCATTCTATGAGAGGTTATATAAGGCTCAGCCCCCGGAAGGGAAGGAGGGAATGAGGTGTTTCCTGGATCAGCTGGAATTCCCGAAGGTGGAGGAGCAGGAGAGGGTGGGACTGGGAGCACAGATTGAGATGGAGGAGGTGGTAAAAGGGATTGGGAGCATGCAAGCGGGGAAGGCACCGGGACCGGATGGATTCCCGGTGGAATTTTATAGGAAATATATGGACCTACTGGCCCCGCTTTTGACGAGAACCTTTAATGAGGCCAGGGAAAGGGGGCAGTTGCCCCCGACTATGTCGGAGGCGATGATATCGCTCCTTTTGAAGAAGGATAAAGACCCGCTGCAGTGTGGGTCCTACAGGCCCATTTCCCTTTTAAATGTAGATGCTAAGCTCCTGGCCAAGGTGATGGCGACGAGGATAGAGGACTGTGTCCCGGGGGTGGTCCACGAGGATCAAACTGGGTTCGTTAAGGGGAGACAGCTGAACACGAACATATGGAGGGTGCTAGGGGTAATGATGATGCCCCCACCAGAGGTGGAGGCGGAGATAGTGGTGGCGATGGATGCCGAGAAAGCATTCGACAGAGTGGAGTGGGATTATCTGTGGGAGGTGCTGAGGAGAAGGGTTTATTGGATGGGTACAGCTGCTGTACAGGGCCCCGGTGGCGAGTGTGATCATGAACAGGCAGGGGTCTGACTACTTCCGTCTTCATAGAGGGACGAGGCAGGGGTGCCCCTGTCTCCGTTACTGTTTGCATTGGCGATTGAGCCCCTGGCCATAGCACTGAGGGGCTCCAGGAAGTGGAGGGGAGTACTCAGGGGAGGAGAAGAACACAGGGTATCTTTGTATGCAGATGATTTATTGCTGTATGTTGCGGACCCAGTGGAGGGGATGCCTGAGATAATGCAGACACTCAGGGAGTTTGGGGAATTTTCGGGGTACAAATTAAATATGGGGAAGAGTGAGTTGTTTGTGGTGCATCCGGGGGAGCAGAGCAGGGGAATAGATGATTTACCGCTGAGGAAGGTAATAAGAGATTTCAGGTACTTAGGGATTCAGATAGCCAGGAGTTGGGGAACCTTACATAGGCTTAATTTAACAAGATTGGTGGAACAGGTGGAGGAGGATTTTAAGAGATGGGACATGGTGCCCCTGTCACTGGTGGGTAGGGTGCAGGCGGTCAAAATGGTAGTCCTCCCGAGATTCCTTTTTGTGTTTCAGTGCCTTCCGGTGATGGTCATGAAGGCTTTTTTCAAGAAAATTGAGAAAAGTGTCATGAGTTTTGTGTGGGCCGGGAAGACCCCGAGAGTGAGGAGGGGGTTCTTGCAGTGTAGCAGGGATAGGGGGGTGCTGGCACTACCGAGCCTAAGTGAATACTACTGGGCCGCCAATATCTCAATGGTGTGTAAGTGGATGGGAAAAGGGGAGGGAGCGGCGTGGAAGAGATTGGAGATGGCGTCCTGCAAAGGAACCAGCCTACAAGCACTGGTGACGGCGCCGTTGCCGTTCTCCCCGAAGAAATACACCACAAGTCCAGTGGTGGTGGCAACGCTAAACATTTGGGGGCAGTGGAGACGACATAGGGGAAGGACGGGAGCCTCGGTGCGGTCCCCGATAAGAAATAATCATAGGTTTGTCCCGGGGAGAATAGATGGGGGATTTGGAGCATGGCAGAGAGCTGGAGTTGTGCAACTGAGAGATCTGTTCGTAGACGGGACGTTTGCGAGTCTGGAAGCGCTGACGGAAAAATATGGGTTGCCCCAAGGGAATGCATTTCGGTACATGCAACTGAGGGCTTTTGCGAGGCAACAGGTGAGGGAATTCCCGCAGCTCCCGACGCAGGAGATTCAAGATAGAGTGATCTCAGGGACATGGGTGGGGGATGGTAGGGTGTCGGATATATACAGGGAAATGAGGGACGAGGGGGAGATCATGGTGGATGAGCTGAAGGGGAAATGGGAAGAGGAGCTGGGGAAGAGATTGAGGAGGGGCTGTGGGCTGATGCCCTATGTAGGGTAAACTCGTCGTCCTCGTGCGCCAGGCTAAGCCTGATATAATTTAAGGTTTTGCACAGGGCACATATGACCGGAGCAAGGCTCAGTAAATTTTTTGGGGTAGAGGATAGGTGTGGGAGATGTTCGAGAAGGCGGGCGAACCACACCCGCATGTTTTGGTCATGCCCGGCGCTGCAGGGGTACTGGGTGGGGGTGGCAAAGGTGCTTTCGAAGGTGGTGGGGGTCCGGGTCGAGCCAGGCTGGGGGTTGGCTATATTTGGGGTTGTAGAAGAGCCGGGAGTGCAGGAGGCGAAAGAGGCTGATGTCTTGGCCTTTGCGTCCCTAGTAGCCCGGCGAAGGATATTGCTTATGTGGAAGGAAGCCAAACCCCCGGGCGTGAAGACCTGGATAAATGACATGGCAGGGTTTATAAAATTAGAACGGATAAAGTTTGCATTAAGGGGTTCAGCTCATGGGTTCACCAGGCGGTGGCAACCGTTCATTGACTACCTCGCAGAATGATAAAGGAAATGGGAAGGCAACAGCAGCAACCCGGGGGGGGGGGCTTCGGCATGTTCTCAGGGGTGTATTTGTATAGATATTTGTACTTGGTTATGTATATTGGATTGTTTGATTTTATCTCTGGGGAGTTATTATTTTTGTTACGGCAGTTGCCATTTAGTTTATATATTATTTATTTATTTGTTAAAACGGTCACTGTTATACATATTGTTTTATTGTTGTAAAAAGGTAAACCTTTGTATTGTTTTGTTTGACCGGAAAAAATTTGAATAAAATATATTAAAAAAAAAAAAGAAAACACCAACGTTGATATTGGAAGGAACCACAGGAGCCGGTCTTACAATACGTCAAATATGTCTTAGTCATCGAGTCTATTGGTTCACTTTGGCCCAGGAAAACCCATCATCCTGACTTGCGATGCAACACTGTATGGGCTAGGGTTGGTCGTACCCAATAAAATGGAAGATGACTCAGAGGGGCCAATTGCCTTTGCCTCCAGAACACTTTTTTACTGAGTGAAAATACGTTGAGAAAGAAGGCCTTGCCATAATCTGTGGTGTCAAGAAATTTCAGCAGAATGTTTCGGGGCAACATATCACAAAATTGATGGACCAAAGCCTCTGTTGGGGCTCCCTTGTGAAGATAAGCCAATACCACTAATCGCCTCCACCAGGATACAACAGTGGGCCTTGTTGCTCGTGGCCTACAATTACATCTTTCAGCATAGGCCAGGCACCCAAAAAAAAAGCTGATGTGCTTAGTCGGCTCCTATTTCCTCCACTGATGCCTCAAGAAATCATCCTGGCACGCAACATACTTTACACTTTGCCAATATCATCAGGTCATATAACGAATTGGACACAACACGGCCCAGTGTCCACAGTGAAATGCATTATCCAAACTGGGTGGCACCATGATAAGTCTGACTTTAAGATCTTACCTGGCATGTAAGGACAAACCCAGTTGTGAGGTTGGAGTTCCCGAGTGGTAGTGCCCACAGCCAAGGGGTTACAAGAAGTGCCCATCCAGGCCAAACAAAAATAAAAATGCTAGCTCATAGCTACATTTGGTGGCCCAGAATAGATAAAGATATTGAACTCATGGTGTGCCATGTGATCCTTGCCAGGCACAGCAGACATTGCCACCCACAGCCAACCCCCATCCTTGGATGTAACCTGGTAGCCATGGACTAGGTTACATGTGGAATTCACTGGTCCATTTATGGGCAAAATGTTCCTCATCTTGATTGACGCCCACTGCCTGTCTGTCGCATTGACCACCCATAACTCCCACTGATTACAGAGGCCTCTGGCCACGGGACTGAAGGCTATTGCTAGTTGGGAATTGGCAATCATTGTTAAGTGAGTACTTCACAGCACCAAGTGGATTACAGTGGGTAGGCATGCAATGTAACAAGTGTGAGTTATTTTTATTTTTATTTATTGTTTTAATTTAGATTACCCAATTTTTTTTTTAAAGGTGTACTAATCGGCGCCCGCATAACCACTTGCTGGGGAGGCAGTTAGATCACAGGCAGCTGTTAAATAGGTGATCGCTCACTTCCGGGTGCGGCGATGACCAGCTGAGTCGCACGTTTCGGCAGCTCCCGGTGAAACGGACTTTTGGGCTCTTGATAGGAGCCCCAACGGCAATTTTGACGGCTAAAAACACTGTGCGGTAAACCAGAAGGGAATCCCCCCTGGATACGGATGAAAAAAGGAGGAGAAAGTGGCCGGATTGCAGTGGATCCTTTAGAACAGCGGCAAGGAAGGCAAGCGGCAAGACATACAGGGCCTGGTGGTGAAGACGGAGATGCATGAGGCACATCAGAAACGATGTGTGGAAAGGTTGGAGGCACTGGAGAACAATGCAAGGAGGAACAACCTGAGGATTCTTGGTCTTCCTGAAGGTGTGGAGGGAGCGGACGTCGGGGCATATGTGAGCACGATGCTGCACTCGTTAATGGGAGCGGAGGCCCCGGCGGGTCCGTTGGAGGTGGAGGGAGCATACCGAGTGATGGCGCGAGGACCGAGAGCAGGAGAAATTCCCAGAGCCATAGTGGTGAGATTCCTCCGTTTTAAGGATAAAGAAATGGTCCTTAGATGGGCAAAGAAAACTCGGAGCAGTAAATGGGAGAACGCGGTGATCCGCGTTTATCAAGACTGGAGTGCGGAGGTGGCGAGAAGGAGGGCGAGCTTTAATCGGGCCAAGGCGGTGCTTCATAAAAAGAAGATAAAATTTGGAATGCTGCAACCGGCAAGACTGTGGGTCACATATCGAGGAAGGCACCACTACTTTGAGACGGTGGATGAAGCGTGGACTTTTATTGTGGAAGAAAAACTGGAATGAGCGGGTTATTAAAAAGAAAGTTTGAACAAAGTGGTGGGGCGAATGTGGGGGGCGAAGAGGGGGGTTAAAAAGGGGGGAAAGAGGAGTTTTATGTACTAATCCTGCGATGTGGTAACTTTTCTCTCTTCCACAGGTGGTGATGGGGGGAGGAGGGGAGGTGGAGGAGATGGGGTGTTGGCCATTGGGGGCGGGGCCAAGGGAGAAGCGCGGGCTTGGTTCCCGCGCTATGATAATCATGGCGGGAATAGAGAAGCAGGAAGGAGGGGGCGTCGCACGGTGCGAGCCGAGGTCACGGGGGGAAGCCGAGGTCGGCCAGAGTTTGCTGACTTCTGGAAGCAACATGGGGGGAGTAATTACGCTAGCGGGGGATCTAGCGGGGGGGGGGGGGGGAATTACTGGGTTGCTGCTGCTGGGGAGAGGGGGAGCTGGTATGGGAGGGGATGGGCGGGGGGGCACCGCCTGGGGGAGATACAGCTGCGTGGGAAACGGGTGAGGAGCTGGAAAAAGGGGATGGCTAATCGACAAGGGGGGGGGGGTAGGAAGCCCCCCAACCCGGCTGATCACGTGGAACGTGATAGGGCTGAACGGGCCGATAAAGAGGGCACGGGTACTCGCACACCTTAAGAAACTTAAGGCAGATGTGGCTATGTTACAGGAAACGCACCTGAAACTGATAGACCAGGTTAGGCTACGCAAAGGATGGGTGGGGCAGGTGTTCCATTCGGGGCTAGATGCGAAAAACAGGGGGGTGGCTATATTAGTGGGGAAGCGGGTAATGTTCGAGGCAAAGACTATAGTGGCGGATAACGGGGGCAGATACGTGATGGTGAGTGGCAAACTACAGGGGGAGACGGTGGTTTTGGCAAACGTATATGCCCCGAACTGGGATGATGCCAATTTTATGAGGCGGATGCTAGGACTCATTCCGGACCTAGAGATGGGAAAGCTGATAATGGGGGGAGATTTTAATACGGTGTTGGAACCAGGGCTGGATAGGTCGAAGTCCAGGACTGGAAGGAGGCCGGCAGCAGCCAAGGTACTTAAAGATTTTATGGAGCAGATGGGAGGTGTAGACCCGTGGAGATTTAGCAGACCTAGGAGTAAGGAGTTCTCGTTTTTCTCCTATGTCCATAAAGTCTACTCGCGAATAGACTTTTTTGTGCTGGGAAGGGCGTTGATCCCGAAGGTGAGGGGAACGGAGTATACGGCTATAGCCATTTCGGATCACGCTCCACACTGGGTAGACTTGGAGATAGGGGAGCAAACAGGAGGGCGCCTACCCTGGAGAATGGACGTGGGACTAATGGCAGATGAGGGTGTGTGTCTAAGGGTGAGGGGGTGCATTGAAAAGTACTTGGAACTCAATGATAATGGGGAGGTCCAGGTGGGAGTGGTCTGGGAGGCGCTGAAGGCGGTGGTTAGAGGGGAGCTGATATCAATAAGGGTACATAAAGGGAAGCAGGAGAGTAAGGAACGGGAGCAGTTGCTGCAAGAACTTTTGAGGGTGGACAGACAATATGCGGAAGCACCGGAGGAGGGACTGTACAGGGAAAGGCAAAGGCTACATGTAGAATTTGACTTGCTGACTACGGGCACTGCAGAGGCACAATGGAGGAAGGCACAGGGTGTACAGTACGAATATGGGGAGAAGGCGAGCAGGTTGCTGGCACACCAATTGAGGAAAAGGGGAGCAGCGAGGGAAATAGGGGGAGTGAGGGATGAGGAAGGAGAGATGGAGCGGGGAGCGGAGAGAGTGAATGGAGTGTTCAAGACATTTTATAAAAAATTATATGAAGCTTAACCCCCGGATGGGAGGGAGAGAATGATGGGCTTTTTGGATCGGCTGGAATTTCCCAAGGTGGAAGAGCAGGAAAGGGTGGGACTGGGAGCACAGATCGAGGTAGAAGAAGTGGTGAAAGGAATTAGGAGCATGCAGGCGGGAAAGGCCCCGGGACCGGATGGATTCCCAGTCGAATTCTAAAGAAAATATGTGAACTTGCTCGCGCCGGTATTGACGAGGACCTTTAATGAGGCAAAGGAAAGGGGACAGCTGCCCCCAACTATGTCTGAAGCAACGATATCGCTTCTCTTAAAGAAGGAAAAGGACCCGCTACAATGAGGGTCCTCTAGACCTATTTCCCTCCTAAATGTAGATGCCAAGATCCTGGCCAAGGTAATGGCAATGAGAATAGAGGAATGTGTCCCGGGGGTGGTCCACGAGGACCAAACTGGGTTTGTGAAGGGGAGACAGCTGAACACGAATATACGGAGGCTGTTAGGGGTAATGATGATGCCCCCACCAGAGGGGGAAACGGAGATAGTAGTGGCGATGGATGCCGAGAAAGCATTTGATAGAGTGGAGTGGGACTATTTGTGGGAGGTGTTGAGGAGATTTGGTTTTGGAGAGGGGTATGTTAGATGGGTGCAGCTGTTGTATAGGGCCCCGATGGCGAGCGTGGTCACGAATGGACGGGGATCTGCATATTTTTGGCTCCATAGAGGGACAAGGCAGGGATGCCCTCTGTCCCCATTATTGTTTGCACTGGCGATTGAGCCCCTGGCGATAGCGTTGAGGGGTTCCAAGAAGTGGAGGGGAGTACTTAGAGGAGGAGAAGAACACCGGGTATCTTTGTATGCGGACGATTTGTTACTATATGTGGCAGACCCGGCGGAGGGGATGCCAGAAATAAAGCGGATACTTGGGGAGTTTGGGGATTTTTCAGGGTATAAATTGAACATGGGGAAAAGTGAGTTGTTTGTGGTGCATCCAGGGGAGCAGAGTAGAGAAATAGAGGACCTACCGTTGAGGAAGGTAACAAGGGACTTTCGTTACCTGGGGATCCAGATAGCCAAGAATTGGGGCACATTGCATAGGTTAAATTTAACGCGGTTGGTGGAACAAATGGAGGAGGATTTCAAGAGATGGGATATGGTATCCCTGTCACTGGCAGGGAGGGTGCAGGCGGTTAAGATGATGGTCCTCCCGAGATTCCTCTTTGTGTTTCAGTGCCTCCCGGTGGTGATCACGAAGGCTTTTTTTAAAAGGATCGAAAAGAGCATCATGGGTTTTGTGTGGGCCGGGAAGACCCCGAGAGTGAGGAAGGGATTCTTACAGCGTAGCAGGGATAGGGGGGGGCTGGCACTACCGAGCCTAAGTGAGTATTATTGGGCCGCTAATATTTCAATGGTGAGTAAGTGGATGGGAGAGGAGGAGGGAGCGGCGTGGAAGAGATTAGAGAGGGCGTCCTGTAGGGGGACTAGCCTACAGGCTATGGTGACAGCCCCATTGCCGTTCTCACCGAGGAACTACACCACAAGCCCGGTGGTGGTGGCTATACTGAAGATTTGGGGACAGTGGAGACGGCATAGGGGAAAGACTGGAGCCTTGGGGGGTCCCCGATAAGAAACAACCATAGGTTTGCCCCGGGGGAATGGATGGGGGATATGGAATGTGGCAAAGAGCAGGAATAACGCAACTGAAAGATCTGTTTGTGGATGGGAAGTTCGCGAGTCTGGGAGCGCTGACCGAGAAATATGGGTTGCCCCAAGGGAATGCATTCAGGTATATGCAACTGAGGGCTTTTGCGAGGCAACAGGTGAGGGAATTCCCGCAGCTCCCGACACAAGAGGTGCAGGACAGAGTGATCTCAAAGACATGGGTGGGGGATGGTAAGGTGTCAGATATATATAGGGAAATGAAGGACGAAGGGGAGACTATGGTAGATGAACTAAAAGGGAAATGGGAAGAAGGGCTGGGGGAGGAGATCGAGGAGGGGCTGTGGGCAGATGCCCTAAGCAGGGTAAACTCGTCGTCCTCGTGTGCCAGGCTAAGCCTGATTCAGTTTAAGGTATTACACAGGGCGCATATGACTGGAGCACGGCTCAGTAAATTTTTTGGGGTGGAGGATAGGTGTGCGAGGTGCTCGAGAAGCCCAGCGAATCATACCCATATGTTTTGGTCATGCCCGGCACTACAGAGGTTTTGGATGGGGGTGACAAAGGTGCTTTCAAAAGTAGTAGGGGTCCGGGTCGAACCAAGCTGGGGGTTGGCTATATTTGGGGTTGCACAAGAGCCGGGAGTGCAGGAGGCGAGAGAGGCCGATGTTTTGGCCTTTGCATCCCTAGTAGCCCGGCGTAGGATATTGCTAATGTGGAAAGAAGCCAAGCCCCCGGGGGTGGAGACCTGGATAAATGACATGGCAGGGTTTATAAAGCTAGAGCGGATTAAGTTCGTCCTAAGGGGGTCGGCTCAAGGGTTCACCAGGCGGTGGCAACCGTTCGTCGAATACCTCGCAGAAAGATAGATGGAATGGAAAAAAGAAGGCAGCAGCAGCCCAGGATCGGGGTGGGGGGGGGGGGGGGGGAGGAACCAGAAGGACTCTCAGGGTTGTTAATATATACTGTATAATATGTATAGGTCGTTGCTACAGATAATTATATATTGGACTGTTAAATTATATTTTTGGAGAGTGTTACTTGTGATAAGGCAGTTGCCAATTAGGGTTAGTTTTCATTTTTGTTATTTATTATTTATTCATTTTCTGTTTATAAAATAGGTCATTTTTATTTGTGTTGTTATAATATTGTGTAAAGGATGCACAATGTACTGTGTTGGTTGACCAAAAATTTTCAATAAAATATTTATAAAAAAATAAAAATAGGTGATCGCTCCCTTTGATTGTTTGGCGATTGGCCTTAAGTGGTGATTATTGATTTCTTGTCATGCTATGGCGAGTTCCTGATTTCGCCAAAGGGAGCAGGCTGGTTAGATTGCCCAATGTGGTTCTCATTTTTGGCCTCTTCTGCGATTGCTTCAGCGCAAAGTGGCCATTAAATGGCACCTCACAGTCTTAATGACGGATACAACTTAAGATAGTTCTGACAAATTGACTCAGCAGTCCACTCAGCATATATGTAATCAATTTCAATCAGAAAGCCATTCAAAAAACTCTTTTTTCCTCACAAATAATTTGAGCTCCTGTTCTAGATTTCGCCTGATGCCCAGCTGACAGCAGTGCACAATCAATCTGCATTCCATAACAGGGTCTTAATTGAAAGTAACACATATCTTCAGAACCTCTTCAACTGTGCTTACGATGGTCCGAATCACATAAATTTCTTCAAGTAACAGAAACAACTGCAGCAACTGAAAAATTCCTATTTTCAGCTTCTAGATCTAGACTCTGCCTTCTTCAGTTTGCCTGTGCTGCATGACTGGAATCATCATCTCAGCAGGGGGGACAGTGCTGTAGTGTCATAGACCCCCCCAGAAAATAAAAGTTGCCACCCAGGTTGAGAGGGTTGTTAAGAAGACGTATGGTGTGTTGGCTTTTATTGGTAGAGAGATTGAGTTTAGGAGCCATGAGGTCATGGTGCAGCTATACAACACTCTGGTGCGGCCGCATTTGGAGAATTGCGTGCAATTCTGGTCGCCGAATTATAGGAAGGATGTGGAAGCATTGGAAAGGGTGCAGAGGAGATTTACCAGAATGTTGCCTAGTATGGAGGGAAGATCTTATGAGGAAAGGCTGAGGGACTTGAGGCTGTTTTCGTTAGAGAGAAGAAGGTTAAGAGGTGACTTAATTGAGGCAGACAAGTGATCAGAGGATTGGATAGGGTGGACAGTGAGAGCCTTTTTCCTCGGATGGTGATGTTTAGCACAAGGGGGCATACCTTTAAATTGAGGGGAGATAGATAGAAGACAGATGTCAGAGGTAGGTTCTTTACTCAGAGAGTAGTAAGGGCGTGGAATGCCCTGCCTGCAACAGTAGTGGACTCGCCAACACTAAGGACATTCAAATGGTCGTTGGATAGACATATGGACAATAAGGGAATAGTGTAGATGGGCTTTAGAGTGGTTTCACAGGTCGGCGCAACATCGAGGGCCGAAAGGCCTGTACTGCGCTGTAATGTTCTATGTTCTATGTTCTATATTTTCCATCAGTTTATACAGTGGAAGATACTTCGAACATCCCATTAATATTAAAAAATATAGGGCCAATTAAATGCCATCACCATCACTAGAGAAGCAGTACTAGACAAACCGATTGGGCTAAAGGCAGATAAATCCCCTGGCCCTGTTAGCTTGCATCCTACGATCCTAAAAGAAGTAACAACAGAGATAGTGGATGCATTGGTTGTACTTTCCAAAAATTTTTAGATTCTGAAGAAGTACCAGAGGTTTGGAAAACCGCCAATGCAACATCCCTATAATAATCAATTATTAAGGAAGTAAAAGCAGAAAACTTGGAAAATCAAAATCTAATCAAACAGAGTCCGCTTGGCTTAATGAAAGGGAAATCATGTCTAGTTTTTTAGTGTTTTTCAAGGAAGTCTCAACCTGAGTAGATAGAGGGGAACCAGTAGATGTATTATATTTGGACTTCCAGAAGACATTCAACAAGGTACCTCACAAAAGATTAAGTCATAATATAACAGCCCATGGTGTTGGAGGTAGGATGTTGGCATTGGTAGAGAATTGGCTAACGGGCAGGAAACGGCGAGTGGGGATAAGGGGTTCTTTTTCAGGTTGGCAACCTATAATCATTGGGGTTCCACAGGGATCAGTACTGGGTCCACAACTGTTTACAATATATATTAATGACTTGGAGGAAGGAAGTGAATGTACTGTAACCAAATTTGCAGACAACATAAAAATACGTTGAAAGGCAAGGTATGAGAGGGATGCAAACATAGAGCTATTGATAGGGTAAGTATGTGGGCAAAAAGTTGGCAAAGGAAGTATAATGTGGGAAAATGTTAAGTTGTTCATTTTTCAAGGGAGAACAAAAGAACGGTATTATTTAAATGAAAAACTGTAACACATAGGGACTTGGGGGTACTTGTGCAGGAAACACAGAAAGCTAGCACGCAGGTGCAGCAGGTGATCAGGAAAGCTAATGTAATGTTGATCCTTATTTCTAGGGTGTTGGAGTATAATAATCGGGACGTCTTGCTGCAACTGTACAAGTTAGTGGTGTGACCATCAGTTTTGGTCCCTTATCATAGAATTTACAGTGCAGAAGGAGGCCATTTGGCCCATTGAATCTGCACTGGCCCTTGGAAAGAGCACCCTACTTAAGCCCATGTTTCCACCCTATCCCCGTAACCCAATAACCCAACCTAACCTTTTCAACATGAAGGGGCAATTTAGCATGGCCAATCTGCCTAACCTGCATATCTTTGGACTGTGGCAGGAAAGCGGAGCACCCGGAGGAAACCCACGCAAACACAGGGAGAAAGTGCAACGCCACACAGACAGTCACCTGAGGCCAGAGTTGAACCTGGGACCCTGGAGCTGTGAGGCAGCAGTGCTAATCACCGTGCCACCGGAAATATATTATTTCATTGGAGATGGTTCAGAGAAGGTTTACTGCGATGATCCTGGTATGGAGGGTTTGACTAATGAGCAAAGGTTAGACAGGTTAGGTCTCTACTCATTGGAATTTAGAAAAATGAAGGTGACCTCATGAAACATGTCAGATTCTTAAGGGGTTTCACAGGGTAAATGCTGAGAGGATGTTTTCCATCATGGGAGAGCCTAGGACCAGAGGGCATAGTCTTAGAATAAGTAGAATGGTAGAGCAGGCTTGAGGGGCTGAATGGCCTATTCCTGCTTCTATTTCTTATGATCTATTGGACCAGTGATCTAGAGCCCCAGGGATCCTGGTCCGAATCCCACTATGGCATTGTCAATTGTCATAAGAACCCATCTGGTTCGTTAATGTCCTTTCAGGAAAGAAATCTGGTCTCCTTACCTGGTCTGACCTTCATGTGATTCCACAGCAGTGTGGTTGACTCCAAAACTGGCCTGGCAAACAGCTTAGTTCAATCAAATTGCCTAGTACTATGAATGTATCTACACCACATGGATTACACCAATTCAAGCATGCAGCTCACCTCACCTTCTCAAGGGCAATTAAAGACGGGCAATAAATGTTAGCCTTTCCAGTGATGCCCATATCCCATTAATGAGTTTTTAAAATGCTTTGATGGCTCCTTTGATATGGTTTCAACCAGTTTCAGTCTCCCCAGAAGTTTTGGTTTCCAATATCAGTTTTAGTCTTTGCTTTCTTAGGCCAGTTTCCTTCCTCGGTTTCCTTTCTCAGTTTCCTTTTTCAATTCGGGTCTGTCTCAAAAATACAATGTTCGAAACCACAGGTTCCTTCACACATATTATATTCCAAATGCTGGAAAATACAGAGGAACATATTGATATAAAGGCATCTTCATTTACAATGTAATTTACAATCACAGAGAATCTGGTCTGGTGTGATCCATTTTATCCGTTGCAATACAGTGTAATTTACTCCCCTTTTAATAAATGAGACTTTGAAGAAACTTAGTTGTAAAACAGAAAGAATGGCAGAAAGTATTATGAGCTTGCTGGATAACTTTTAAAGTTAGAAAGATAAACTATTACGGCTTAATAGTGTTAAAAACAGGTCAATCTCAATTCATGAGCAGTGGCATAAGAATATCGATGGATTTGTTTGTGTTATTCAGGGCCATCATTAAGAATCATGTGTTCTTTTTACAAGATGGCAATAATAGCCCAATAAGCTATTGGCTATCTGAATCAACAGATAACAATGTTCTCTTTGTTATATAACTGTAGCAATTATGTGAGAAATTAATCTGAATTCTAAATAAACAATTTAAATTAACCTTTGTGTACAGTTTTGACAGTTGTAATATTTTTAACAAATCTTTTAAAAGTATGTAAATTAATTATTGTTCTAGCTTTTATAAAAGTATACCTACTGAAGTGCTGTTCTTGTTTCACAGTAAATTTGTATTCTAGGTATCCTTCACATTGACTAATTAGGTAATTTACAGGTTATTTCATGAAAACTCTTGCTGGTTCAGAACTTTCCTGAGACATTACAGAACAAAAAACTCTAAACTTTCAAAATATGTTTGAGAAGCTGCATTTCTCTGAGAGTTATCATGGACAAAAAGACCCTGGACATGATCATCTATGTGAAACTGAGGATACACCAACCTGACTCTCAGGGTTCTTGACCAATTATGACATTCAAAGTATGGCCTCTCATTCATTAATCAACTCAAAGAGTTTATCAAGTATCGCAAAGACATACAGAGTTAATACTCAACAGTGGCAATAAATATACATTGAGACTTGGTTCCAATGGTTCCTGCTTCTGAGCTCTCTTGGACAGTCTTTTTTATTTCTATCTGTGATTCTGTTGATCACAGTCTGTCTTTTTCTAGATGTGCCAATGATGTCCCATCGCCTCCTTTTTTTAACCACATAAGGAACACTTATCATGCCATTCAAAGCCATAATATGCCCTGGCCAATATAATTGGATCAAGCTGATGCCATTAATAGTCCATGAACTCCCTCTGCCCCCACACAAAGGCACTTCCAGATGCTTCCTGTTTATCCTCCGGTTCTACGAATCACATTTCTGTTCTTGGCTCAACCTCTCAAATCTGCTATTTCAACGTACATTTTATCCTTAATCTTCTGCAAGCAAGCACTAAAGCCTCCATTTTATCCTTTCCAGTGTTCTTACAAAAAGGTTTTAACAGAGTACAGTCTTATCAAATTATTTCATAATAAAGCAAGCATTAACAGACTTTAATACATCAGTACATACAATATATCATTAATTCTATCGTTTCTAACCTGCAACCTCTGCTTGATTTGTATGAGTCAGTATGTGACATCTCCAGATGTGCAACTTCACATTTTCAGTATGAGCAGTTTTTGCACACGCACACATACACAGACTCACGCAGACACATATACATATATACATATACACACACATATACATTCTCCAAAAGTGACAAATTGACATTTTTCAGCAAAACTAGCCATCGTGCTCTGCAGTCTAACCTTGAAACAAGAATATTACACAATGATTAATATAGACAAAGCATAAAAACCAACTATAGCCAACATCTACTATTCTTGTGTTAGACTTTGGTACACATCAATTAATGACTCATTTCTAATATTGCAGGATCTTTACACTTTTTGCCATCATTTGTTAAAAATTGGCTTCAAATCTTCCTGCACCATAAAAACACTGAGTGTATGTTAATGCCTTGCATGCAGTGGAAACAAGATAGAAAGGCCCCAAAACTATTGGGGAAAGTCTTCTTACCCCCTCAATGGTTCTGCCATTGCCATTATCCCAGAAACCTGGAGTAAGACAGTTTGAATACAATACAACAAAACTGAGGACAGCAATGTGCAAATGATACAGAGGTTCTTCGTCAGTCCTTGGCTGAATTGATTCTTTGCCTTCAGGATGGTTCAGTACAGAGTGCAGGAGTTGAAGTGATTCTGGAAACTAAATTTTGGGCAGAAGAAGAAAAGCAAAAGGAACAGCAATAGTAGCAGCAAAGAGAGCATGGTGGTGATGCAGCAGGCCCAATCGCAACATGTCATAGGAGGAGGATTAAGCCTACTTGGATGTTCCACTTGATGACTGCCTGCTATAATCAAATAAATAGCCAGTTAACACATACCATCCAGGCTCACATCAGCACTGTAAACTTGGGCAAGATACCAGTTGCCTACCAGTGCCCTGGAAAACATTTATCATTCGTAGTCACTGATTTTAGGGAGGTAACAAAATTAAAGATGGTAATTAGAGAAGCAAATACATGTGCAAAAATTAGACAAAAAGAAGTAAAAGAACGAGAAACAGAAGTGAGGAAAGGGAAAATAAGA
This sequence comes from Scyliorhinus torazame, assembly GCF_047496885.1. NCBI lineage: Eukaryota > Metazoa > Chordata > Chondrichthyes > Carcharhiniformes > Scyliorhinidae > Scyliorhinus > Scyliorhinus torazame. The sequence goes on from NC_092710.1 coordinate 210,185,825, forward strand.
CATATTACAGGGGGGAAAACAGGAGAGTTTGAGAAACAGAAGAGAAAGAGATAATAATATCAAATGAGAAATAGAAATTGTTATGTTCATGTATTATGATAATAAATAAATCAGTGTATGACAGGGCATCTAGTTCAAGACTAGTTATTTAATGTTCAATAAACCATGGGTAGACTAAACTATTTTGAACCAAACGGTGGAGATTCTTACCATGCTACTAACAGCTCCTGTGACTCTGGCCATGTCCGATTCCAGTGTCCTGTTCCTCTTGCATGACACCAAGTGGTTGGAGGCTATACACACTTGTTATATACACTGTTACTGCATATCATTACATCCCCTTTCCTTGAGATTTTAAAAACATACTACACATCATTTCTGTAAACAATTCACATGGTATGAGTAACAACGTACTTTACACAATTCACTCATTTTACTGTCAAATAACAGATTCAGCTGCTTTGGTTTCTTTAACTTCCTTGTCAATAGCTCACTGGGCTAAATCGCTGGCTTTTAAAGCAGACCAGCAGCACGGTTCAATTCCTGTACCAGCCTCCCTGAACAGGCGCTGAATGTGGCAACTAGGGGCTTTTCACAGTAACTTCATTGAAGCCTCCTCGTGACAATAAGCTATTTTCATTTAAAATGAAATCAAAATCGCTTATTGTCACAAGTAGGCTTCAAATGAAGTTACTGTGAAAAGCCCCTAGTCGCCACATTCCAGCGCCTGTTCGGGAAGGCTGTTACGGGAATTGAACCTCATTTCAATCTCAACTTTGGTATGCTTGGTGAACCTGTGTTACTACTTTGAACATCTGTCGGTGTATCTGATAAGGTTGTGTCACTGTTTTGTATGTCAAGCTGTATATTCAAGTCTGACTCTTCTAATGTTTGTGTTGGTTCAGGTTGATAGAAGTCTTCACTAAAACTATTGTCTTGCTGTTCTTGAGCAGGTTCTTTTGTTTACAATAGTGCCCGATGATTTCTTCTCAAAATCTGTCCTTGTTCTGTCATTACCGTGTATGATCTTGGACCTGCCTCTTGTAGGATAGTAGCTTTTCTAGACCATCCATCAGGATCCTCAATCCTTCCAACATCGCTTGGTAACTAAGGTTGAAGACTCCTGGTGTTCTTCTATCATAGTAAGCCTTTGTTTGTGCTTCTGAGATTTCAGCTTACATCTTAACTTTTTTTGTTTTGCCTTGCCTTTGTGAGGAATGGCAATGTGGTACGTAGCTTACGGTTCATCAGTAACTGTGCAGGTGACAAACAGCGTAAAAGTGAAGTTCTAGAACTCAGTAGAGCTAGATATGATTCAGTTTTGCTGTCCATAGCCTTTTTTAATAGCAGCTTTATTATGTGAACTCCCCTCTCCGCTTTACCATTCATTGTGGGTATAATGGACTTGAAGTAATGTGTTCAAAATTATATTGCACAGCAAATTCTTGCCATTCTTTGCAATTAAAACATGGACCGTTATCACTTACCGCAGTTTTAGGTATGCCTGTCTTGCAAACGTGGATTTCGTATGCATTATCACACAACTTGCTGAGGAGCTTGACAGAAGGGCTATTTCTGGAAAAGTTGAATAATAGTCAATGACTATCAGATATTCCTTGCCATTAAGGTAGAATAATTTCATTACAAGTTTTTGCCACGGAGCTGATGGTATTTCAGCTATGTTCATTGGTTCTTTTGTTGCCGGTGCTGATACTTATGACACGTTTCACATTTCTCTTATCATGTCTTGTATATCCTTGTTTATACCAGGCCAAAACACAGTATCTCTGGCTCTCCATTTGCACTTCTCAATCCCGAGGTGACTCTCATGAATTTGTTTTAACATATCGCTGCGTAGAGACTGTGGAATCACAATTCTTTCTTGCCTAATTAGCGGCCCATTTACGACACTTAGCTCAGATCTGATTTCATGAAGTTCATGTGCATGAACCTTTAGACCAAACATTGTTAACGTTTTGTATTACCATCTGCCACACTTCATCTTTTGCTGTCGCTGCGACAATTCATTTTGACTTTGTGTCTGATACTGGCAGTGTGTCAGTGATCATGTATATGTGAGCCTGTATATCTTCTCCAGTAGACCTGACATCATGGATCTGGATGGCTCTGGATTACGCATCTGCTATATGTTTGCCAGGCATATATATCAACTCATAATTGTACCTTCAAAGCTTCATCATGGGACGCTGTATTCGTGGAGATATTTCGTTGAGATTCTTTTTAATGATTGCAACCAGTGGTCGACGATCCACCTCAACAGTAAATGTGGGTAGGCCATATATATATGGAATTTCTCCAGGCCAATTACCAGTCCTAGGCATTCTTTTTCAATCTGCGGAGTGGTGGTGGTGGAGGGAGATGTAGGCTGTGTGTGAGTGGAGGAAGGGTGTGGGGAGGGGGTGTGAGAGGGAGAACCCACTGCCAGGACTGGACAGCAGTGCCGTAAAAAACGGCACGACCGCCTCAGGGCGGCCAGGGTGAGCAGACAGCACTGTACCCCTGGTACTATCACATGTCCCACACATCTGTAACCCCACCCTCCCTCCACCTGGAGGGCGACCAAACACCCACCCTGCACCACATGTCAGCATTCATATCGGTCGCCATGGCCGGGTGCCATGATTACGAAGGCCACCAGCTACCCATCCCCTGTGCTGCCTGTGTCCGACTGTCTAACACTGCGTTTTCTGTCTCCGCCCCTGGGAGAAGGCAGCCCACAACTGACAGGGGAGAGAAAAGACTGGAGGGGAACACCGGACTTGCAGCCTCTCACTGCAGCAGAGCAGCAGTCACTGGACTTGGTTGGTGGGCCTGAAGAGAGATCAGTCCCTGAGGTTGGAAGTCAACACCGAGCGAGCAAGTGAGACCCCGTTGCGTTGTGGTTCCCGGTGGCACGTGTGTCACCATCCCCACCACCACCCCATACCACCTGTGCCACACCACCCCCACCATCCTCACCTACACCCTCTGTAACCCCCCTCCACCACCACCACCCCCACACACCCCTCCACTACCACAACTGCCACACTCCCTCTCACCCCCCCCTCCCCACACCCTTCCTCCACTCACACACAGCCTACATCTCCCTCCACCACCGCCACTCCACACCCCTACCACTCCCCCACCACCATCACCCCCATACTTCCACCCACGTCACCCTCCCACCCCCACACCACCCTCATACACATCCCCTCCACCAGCACTCGCCACCCCAACCCACGATACAATCATGCATCATGTCTTGTGTCTTGCAGGATCTCCTGGCAATGGGGTGGGTCTCTCTGATGTCCCCCAACCCACACCGCAACCCCAACCCCAAGTGGATAGCAACGAGGAGGAGTACACGGACAGCGGCGGGAGCCCTCAACCCGCAGCCCGAGACACCCTGGAGTACCAGTCCGGGACGACACTGACTTCCCAACACAGCTGTCTCCAACACCATCCCAAAGACATGCACTCAGTTGGGCACGTTAGTGAAGAGGCTTCTGGGGCACTAACCTGTGTGCAGCACACACGCCCTGTGGTTCATCAGGTCGAGGTAGAAACCCTCGCAGGGGCAGGTGGTCAGAGGGTCGCCAGACCCCAGGGACTAGCTGCCGCCCAGAGGGTTTTGAGCTTCTGGAAAGGGCGGTCCCATTGATTGTGGTGATGCAGACACAGAGCCAGGACGGGATGTCAGCAAGCATCCAATGCCTGTAGGTGCAGTTGGAGGTGTCCAACTGCCTGCAGGTGAAGGAGGTGGTGCCGACCATGTGTGGCACCCAGGCTAACACTGCACGGGTGGAGTCCACAGTGGAGGCCTTGGATGGCCCCCCCCCACCCCCAGCCGGCCCTGCCAGTGGCAGGTATGGCAGGCCACAAATGCACCTCTGCATGTCCTACCTCTTCTTTCTCCCTCATCGGCGTGCAACTGTTTCCCAATTTTTGAATTCACAAGTGAAACACGCCATCGGTAATTACCCCTGGCGGAGGCAGAGCATCGTGACTGCCAGGTCAGACCTGCTAACGATATGTGGATGGCATTTAATAATAATAATCTTTATTGTCACAAGTAGGCTTACATTAACACTGCAATGAAGTTACTGTGAAAAGCCCCTAGTCGCCGCACTCCGGCACCTGTTCGGGTACACAGAGGGAGAATTCAGAATGTCCAATTCACCTAACAGCACGTCTTTCAGGACTTGTGGGAGGAAACTGGAGCACCCGGAGGAAACCTACCTAGACAGAGAGAGAACGTACAGACTCCGCAGACAGTGACCCAAGCCGGGAATTGAACCTGGGACCCTGGAGCTGTGAAGCAACAGTGCTACCCACTGTGCTACCGTGCTGCTGTATGTGCGGAGAAAACATTGGCGCTGTTGAGGCACCGGAGAATGGTATTCTGACGCACGCCTGACGCCGGCCACAATTTTGGCTTCATGGCTGATTCTCCAGCAATCGCTTTTCCCAATTTCGGCATTGGCTGACAGAGAATCCCGCCCCGTGTGTTCCCGCCAGCAAAGCTGGATGCTCGATTTCAGGGTTGGGAGGAGCTGGGGTTGATGGAAATGAAGGACTTATTTCTCGAAGGGCTGTTTACGAGCTTCGAGGATTTGACGGAGAATTTGGGGATTCCGCAGGGGGGAGGCCTTTAGTTATATGTAGGTCCGGGATTTTGTGAGGGTTTTCCTGGCTTTTCCAATGGCACACCCTCCTCATTGTTGGAGAGAGTGTTGTCGATGATGGGGTTGGAGAGGAAGTCATCTCGGCGACCTGTGGGAGAATTTTGGAGGAGGATAGGGTGCAGTTGGAGGAGATTAATTTAAGTGGAGGAGGAGCTGCGGATGGCACTGGAGGAGGGGTTGTGGTGCAATGTGTTGCGGAGGGCGAATGCCTCAATTTTGTGTGCGAGACTGGGATTAATACAGCTAAAGATGATACACGGTTATTTGAGGGGGTGAAGGACATTAGTAAATGTTGTGGGGGGGCCCAGCCGATCATGTACACATGTTCTGGTGCTGCCTGAGGCTGGTGAAATTCTGGAGATCGATTTTCAGCAGCTTGTCGGCGATCCTGAATGTGGATTTGGAGCCCATACTCTGGGGCCTTTTTTGGGGTGTCAGACCTGCTGGAGATGTAGACGGGAATGTGGGCAGGTGTTTTTACCTTCACCTCACTGATTGTTTGCAGGCAGGTCCTGTTGGGTGGAGGTCGGCCTCTCTGCCCTGTGCCTGAGTGTGGCTGGGGGACTTGATGGAATTCCTGTGCTTGGAGAAGGTTAAGTTCATTCTGAGGGGCGGGGGGAGGGGGGGGGGGGTGGTGAGTGAGGGGGTTCTACAAGAGATGGGGCCTGTTTATATTACACTTTAAAAAGTAGGTTACCTTCAGCTACTAATGGGAGGAAGGGGGAAGCGGGGATAGGGATGACAGTGTGTTGATTTGGGTTACTATGGTGTTGAAAGATGGAGGGGGGTTGGGTTTTTTTTTGTTTTATTTTGTTGTGTTGCATATTTAAAATGTTACAAATGGAATTAAAATATTTTCAAAAAAATTATATTGTGCAGACCTATAACAGGGGCAATCACAGCTGCATCCTACCTGTCCTACCAGGACAGAGCCCGGAGCTGCATCTATCCTGAAATTCAATTTCTCTTTGACTATGAGCAGCCTCTAGCTTCACAGCTGAAGACTATTTCAAGTAAGAAATTAGCCATGTTAGTTGTGAGAGTACCTCATTTTCCATCACATCTCAAGTGCCATTTGTGGCATTGGCCGGGAATCAAACCCGTGCCTCCTGCGTGGCAAACAAGAATTCTTCCACGAAACCACCAATGCCAACCACACAGCTGAAGCTGAATTTCTGATCCCAATACTTGAGTTGCAAGCAGATGTTGATGAGTAGCAGCTGAAGCAAACTGCATGTGACCACCACAGAGATGTAGTGTAAGGAAGAGAAATAACAATGAAAGACCGGCCTTGCATTGGCCGGGTATCAAATCTGGGCCTCCCACATAGCAGGCGATAATTTTACCACTGATTCACCAATGCCGCTCCTCTTTCAGCTTCCTAATGCTCTCTTTTCTTTGCTGTAGTTGATCCCATGGAGGCTGCCCTAACATTGATTGTGGGAGTAAGGTGGGTAGCTGAGGAGGGCAGGTTGGAGGTGGCACCCCATGTACAGGGGCTGCCGCACATCCTGAAGACTCGACTGCCCATCAGGCTGAGGAGGGACCCAGAAGGGGAAGCCAGCGACAGCTTCAGACATTGCTGGTCATTCAATGAGCTGGCAGACATGTGCTGCAAAGACTGTGGGCGGGATTCTACACTCCCACGCCGAAGTGGCCGCGCCGTCGTGAACGCCGTCGAGGTTCACGACGGCGCGGAATGGCCCCGGTCCCGACCAATTCAGGCCCTGACAATGGGCCAGGATCGGGGCCGCGTCATCTACACGCGCCAGGTCTTGTCGGCCGCGTAAAAGCGGCGCCGCATAGATGACGCGGCCGGCGCCGCATAACGGGCGTCATCCGCGCATACGCGGGTTGGCTGGCGCCAACCCGCGCATGCGTGGTTGCCGTCCTCTCTAAGTCCACGCCGCAAGAAGGTGGGAGACGGATCTTGCGGGGCCGTGGAAGGAAGGAGGTCCTCCTTCAGAGAGGATGGCCCGACGATCGGTGGGCACCGATCGCGGGCCAGACCCCATTCCAGGTGAAGCCCGGTGCAGGATCCCCCCTCGCCCCCCCCCCCACAGGCCACCCCTCCCAGCGTTCACACACTGCCCACGACTGCAGCGACCAGGTGTGGATGGCGCAGTGGGGAACCTGCCGTTTTGGCCTGGCCGCTCGGCCCATCCGGGCCTCAGAATAGCGGGGGTGCCAGAGAATCGCCATTTTCAGTGTCTCCGGCGATTCTCCGGCCTGCGGCCCGCAAAACTCGACCGGGCCTTTCCCGACGCTTGGGAGAATCGCGGGAGGGCGCGGACCGGCGTCCCCGGAAATTTTGGCGGCCCAAGCAATTCTCCCAACCGGCGTTGGAGTGGAGAATCGCGCCCTGTGTCTCAGCAGAGAGTCAGCGCAGCACCTGTGCGATATCCTCACAATTGTTGTGTTCTGTGGCTCCCCTGATCATGAAGACACAATAGAACATGAGTGAATGGTTGCAACAGGTATTTATTCTTGACCCGTGGAAAGGTAACCAGCAATTCTATGTACAGGCAATTATATCTAAGTTACCTTAGAGCTAAGGTCAGATGTGACTGTATTGCTGTCCGTCCTGCCGCCAAGTGGGCGCATCTCGTCCATCCCCCGGTGTCTCCATGTGTGTCTGGTTTCACCTACTGGCAGGAGGTCATGACTTCATGATCAGGGGAGCCACAGAAAATAATAATCGCGAGGATATCTCACAGGTGCTGCGCTGTCTCTCTGCCGAGACACAGTCTTTGCAGCACATGGTGTCTGCCAGCTCATTGAATGACTCACAATGATCATCAGCTATATACATTGGTACTGTTATATATAGGTATGTACAGTTATGTACATTGGTGCAACTATGTACTGTCATGGGAATGCCCCTTTAAGAACTGTTTGTCTTCTCAAATGGCTGCAGTGATGTCATTGTGTGGGTGGAGCTAGACTATGGCTCTAGCTTTTATTTTCGTTTTGACCTGGGAGCTGTTTGTGGCTCTGAGTTTTACTTTCGGTTTAGACAGTTGGAAGCTGCATTCAGTTTATTTTGGTCTCTTTTTCTCTGCATGATAAAAAGGTGTCTCCAGATCACTTGATAGTTTAAAAGTGATAACTGCTTTCTGTAAAAAAAATTCATACCTACTGTTTTGGTAAAAAGGGTTTGTCTGGTATTGGATGTTGTTATCAAGTTGAAACAGCAGAAAGTGAAATTATTAATGGTTATATAAATATAGAGTACTAAAGACAGTGTGGGGAATTTATGTTTGGAGTTGATAAAAAATGCTTACTGTGTGTTTATAAAATGTTAACTGAACTCGTAGAATAAACTTTGTTTTGATTTTAAGTACTTACAGCCTTCTGTTGAATACAACCTGGAAAGTGGGCCCTTGTGCTCCTCATAACCAAAATCTATAAACAGTTGTAGGTCAGGTGAACTCCATGATATACTTTGGGGTTCTCTAAACCCTGGCCCATAACAGTACAGTTATATACAGATATGCATATGTGCATATCACCACATCCCCCTTCCTTTGTGGAAAGGTGTGTTTACAACCACATGTCTTAAACACTCTGTTTACAACCACATTTTTTGAGTATTCAGTCACAGGTTATGTCTATCAGTCTTGCGCCTAACTCTGGTCGACCTTCTGAGGACCAGTTGGGCTTGTGAGCATGTCCCATCTTCATTAATCGCTGCCCTTTCCCCCGGCACCACTGCAGACGCATTGATGATGCCAGGATGTGCTGGACAGTCTGTGCCTGTTCCAGCTTGGGATTATACCCAGACTCGTCTGCTGAGTTAAGCACAAAAGGTTTTTAAAGTGCTGGTGGACAAGGATAAGAGTGGTCCTAGGGTGAATGTGCTAAATTGGGGGAAGGCTAATTATAACAATATTAGGCGGGAACTGAAGAACCTAGATTGGGGGCAGATGTTTGAGGGTAAATCAACATCTGACATGTGGGAGGCTTTCAAATGTCAGTTGAAAGGAATTCAGGACCGGCATGATCTTGTGCGGAAGAAGGATAAATACGGCATATTTCTGGAACCTTGGATAACGAGAGATATTGTAGGCCTCGTCAAAAAGAAAAAGGAGGCATTTGTCAGGGAGAGAAGGCTGGGAACAGACAAAGCCTGCGTGGAATATAAGGAAAGTAGGAAGGAGCTTAAGCAAGGAGTCGGGAGGGCTAATAGGGGTCACGAAAAGTCATTTGCAAATAGGGTTAAGGAAAATCCCAAGGCTTTTTACACATACATAAAAAGCAAGAGGATAGCCGGGGAAAGAGTTGGTCCACTGAAGGACAGGCAAGGGAATCTGTGTGTGGAGCCAGAGGAATGGGCGAGGTACTAAATGAATACTTTGCATCAGTATTCACCAAAGAGAAGGAATTGGTGGATGTTGAGCCTGGAGAAGGGTGTGTAGATAGCCTGGGTCACATTGAGATCCAAAAAGATGAGGTGTTGGGTGTCTTGAAAAATATTAAGGTAGATAAGTCCCCAGGGTCTGATTGGCTCTACCCCAGAATACTGAAGGAGGTGAGAGAGGAAATTGTTGAGGCCTTGACAGAAATCTTTGGATCCTCACTGTGTTCAGGTGATGTCCCGGAGGACTGGATATTAGCCAATGTTGTTCCTTTGTTTAAGAAGGGTAGCAAGGATAATCCAGGGAACAACAGGCTGGTGAGCCTTACGTCAGTGGTAGGGAAATTACTGGAGAGAATTCTTCGAGACAGGATCTACTCCCATTTGGAAGCAAATGGACGTATTAGCTAGAGGCAGCACAGTTTTGTGAAGGGGAGGTCATGTCTCACTAACTTGATCGAGTTTTTCGAAGAGGTCTCAAAGATGATTGATGCAGGTAGGGCAGTGGATGTTGTCTATCTGGACTTCAGTAAGGCCTTTGACAACGTCCCTCATGGCAGACTGGTACAAAAGGTGAAGTCACATGAGATCAGGGGTGAGCTGGCAAGATGGATACAGAACTGGCTAGATCATAGAAGGCTGAGAGTAGCAATGGAAGGGTTCTTTTCTGATTGGAGGGCTGTGACTAGTGGTGTTCCACAGGGATCAGTGCTGGGACCTTTGCTGTTTGTAGTATATATAAATGATTTGGAGGAAAATGTAACTGGTCTGATTAGTAAGTTTGCAGACGACACAAAGGTTGGTGGAATTGCGGATAGCGATGAGGACTGTCAGAGGATTCAGCAGGATTTAGATTGTTTGGAGACTTGGGCAGAGAGATGGCTGATGGAGTTTAATCCAGACAAATGTGAGGTAATGCATTTTGGAAGGTCTAATGCTGGTAGGGAATATACAGTGAATGGTAGAACCCTCAAGAGTATTGACAGTCAGAGAGATCTAGGTGTACAGGTCCACAGGTCACTGAAAGGGGCAACACAGGTGGAGAAGGTAGTCAAGAAGGCATACGACATGCTTGCTTTCATTGGCCGGGGCATTGAGTATAAGAATTGGCAAGTCATGTTGCAGCTATATAGAACCATAGTTAGGCCACACTTGGAGTGCAGTGTTCAATTCTGGTCGCCATACTACCAGAAGTATGTGGAGGCTTTAGAGAGGGTGCAGAAGAGATTTACCAGGATGTTGCCTGGTATGGAGGGCATTAGCTATGAGGAGCGGTTGAATAAACTCGGTTTGTTCTCACTGGAAGACGGAGTTTGAGGGGCGACCTGATAGAGGTCTACAAAATTATGAGGGGCATAGACAGAGTGGATAGTCAGAGGTTTTTGCCCAGGGTAGAGGGGTCAATTACTAGGGGGCATAGGTTTAAGGTGCAAGGGGCAAGGTTTAGAGGAGATGTACGAGGCAAGTTTTTTACACAGAGGGTAGTGGGTGCCTGGAACTCGCTGCCGGAGGAGCTGGTGGAAGCAGGGACGATAGTGACATTTAAGGGGCATCTTGACAAATACATGAATAGGATGGGAATAGAGGGATACGGACCCAGGAAGTGTAGAAGATTTTAATTTAGACGGGCAGCATGGTCGGCACGGGCTTGGAGGGCCGAAGGGCCTGTTCCTGTGCTGTACCTTTCTTTGTTCTTTGTTGTTGTACTTTGAGTAGGCGCAAAAGTGAGTCATCCTCAGAGCCATCCCCTGTATGAATGTTCAGATTGTGTACGCCTATCGCACCGAATCATGCGTGTGTCTGCCTGCTACTCTGTGAACGTGCATGACAGCTACATCCTGGGGCACTTGGAGATCCCCAGTGTCTTTAGGACTACCCCAGGATGGCAAATTGGCTCAACGGGACAAGGGATACCCGCTGATGTCCCCATCGGAGGCCTGAAAACGAGATGGAGACTCAATATAATAAGGCCCATGGTGCCGCCCATGCTGTCTTGGATGGTGCACCGGGCTGTTCAAGATGCAGTTCCGATGCCTTGACTGTTCTGGCGATACCTTGCAGTACGCACCCCAGAATGTCTCCCACTGATGGTCTGCTGTGCCGTCCACAATCGTGCACAGGAGAGGGGTACATGCTGGAGGAGCAGGAGGAGGAACAGGAGGAGGTGGCGCGACTTGCGGCCTCATCTGAGGAGGAAGAGGAGGCGGTCCTGTGGGGTGCAGGAGGAGCAAGACGATGGAGGACAGGTGGCAGCAAGGGTCCAACATGCCAGCAGTACCAGGAAGGCCCTCATCATCTCTAGATTCTCCTAGGACAAGATTGTGTCCATCAGTTCAACACCCACCCCCTGCCATTTCTCTCCCTCCCCTCTCCTCCATTTTCCTCCCACCTCCCCCCATTCCCCTCCCCAACCCTCTGCCCTACCGCTCATTTCTCTCCCTACGCCCCATTCCTTTCTTTATCCCCCAATCCCCCTCATTCCCATACCCCATTTCCCACCAATTCCCCACCCCTCCATCATACTGGCCCCTCCCCGACCACCCTGTTCCCTCTCCAAGAGTCTGTGTAATATCTATAAACTCTTTAAAAAAATACCTGGGGCGAGATTCTCCGACCCCCTGCCGGGCCGGAGAATCGCCGGGGGCTGGCGTGAATCCCGGCGGTTGCTGAATTCTCTGGCACCGGATATTCGGCGGGGGCGGGAATCGCCCCACGCCGGTTGGCGGGCCCCCGCCCCGCGATTCTCCGGCCCGGATGGGCCGAAGTCCCGCTGCTAAAATGCCTGTCCCGCCGGCGTAGATTAAACCACCTACCTTACCGGTGGGACAAGGTGGCGCGGGCAGGCTCCGGGGTCCTGGGGGGGGAGCCGGGCGATCTGGCCCCGGGGGGTGCCCCCACGGTGGCCTGGCCCGCGATCGGGGCCCACCGATCCGCGGGCGGGCCTGTGCCCCAGGGGCACGCTTTTCCTTCCGCCTTCGCCACGGTCTCCACCATGGCGGAGGCAGAAGAGACTCCCTCCACTGCGCATGCGCGGGAATGCCGTCAGCGGCCGCTAACGCTCCCGCGCATGCGCCGCCCAGAGATGTCATTTCCGCGCCAGCTGGCGGGGCACTAAAGGCTTTTTCCGCCAGCTGGCGGGGCGGAAATTGGTCCGGCGCGGGCCTAGCCCCTTAAGGTTGGGGCTCGGCCCCCCCAAGATGCGGAGCATTCCGCACCTTTGGGGCGGCGCGATGCCCGACTGATTTGCGCAGTTTTGGGTGCCAGTCGGCGGACATCGCGCCGATACCGGAGAATTTCGCCCCTGGATCTGGATCTTAAGTGCTGTAAACTACAGGGTTATGAACCGGGTGCTGGAAGGTTGGATTAGAAAGGGAACTTGGGTGGCCTTAGGCTGGTAAGGACAAGATGGACCAAATGGCCTCCTTCTGCGATGTAACCTTTCTATGGTTCGATGATCATTCCAGGGTGATGGGCCTGTGTTGGCACTGTCAGCGGTTCACATACAAGTTCTGGTGCACCTCTGTTTCTGCTAAAGTCTGACTCTTGTCTTTCTGCTGACAGCACGCTCATACCCATCCTTTGAAGGGGTCTGATCTTGAACCACTGTGCCTGGGGTTGGGGGGGTAGTGGGTGAAGGGGCTGGATGGCTGGGGAGTGGTGGAGCGGAGGACAACAGTGGGACGGTGTGCGGTCAGGCCCGCTGTGAAGATTATCGTGCCAGAGGCTTCACATGTACGAGGTGTGACATGTTTTTAATAGTGAACATTTCACTGTGACAGATTTCTATTCCCCCTAGCTACAGATAGTGCCCCAGAAGCCTGTCCACTAATGTCGTCCAGCAAGGTTGAAATAGAGTTAAGAGGGAAATCGAAATAGAGTTAAGAGGGAAATCAGGAGGGCAAAAAGGGGACATGAAATTGCTTTGGCAAATAATGCAAAGGAGAATCCAAAGAGCTTCTACAGATACATAAAGGGAAAAAGAGTAACTAGGGACAGAGTAGGGCCTCTTAAGGATCAACAAGGACATCTATGTGCAGAGCCACAAGAGTTGGGTGAGATCCTGAATGAATATTTCTCATCGGTATTCACGGTGGAGAAAGGCATGGATGTTAGGAAACTAAGGGAAATAAATAGTGATGTCTTGAGAAGTGTGCATATTACAGAGGAGGAGGTGCTGGATGTCTGAAAGCGCATCAAGGTAGATAAATCCCCGGGACCTGATGAAATGTATCCCAGGATGTTGAGGGAGGCTAGGGAGGAAATTGCGAGTCCCCTAACAGAGATATTTGAATCATCGGCAGCCACAGGTGAGGTGCCTGAAGATTGGAGAGTGGCGAATGTTGTGCCCTTGTTTAAGAAGGGCAGCAGGGAAAAGCCTGGGAACTACAGACCGGTGAGCCTAACGTCTGTAGTAGGTAAGTTGCTAGAAGGTATTCTGAGAGACAGGATCTACAAGCATTTAGAGAGGCAAGGACTGATTCAGGGCAGTCAGCATGGTTTTGTGCGTGGAAAATAATGTCTCACAAATTCGATTGAGTTTTTTGAGGGGGTGACCAAGAAGGTAGATGAGGGCAGTGCAGTAGACGTTGTCTACATGGACTTTAGCAAAGCCTTTGACAAGGTACCGCATGGTAGGTTGTTGCAGAAGGTTAAAGCTCACGGGATCCAGAGTGAGGTTGCCAATTGGATTCAAAATTGGCTGGACGACAGAGGACAGAGGGTGGTTGTAGAGGGTTGTTTTTCAAATTGGAGGCCTGTGACCAGTGGTGTGCCTCAGGGATCGGTTCTGGGTCCACTGTTATTTGTGATTTATATTAATGATTTGGATGAGAATTTAGGATACATGGTTAGTAAGTTTGCAGATGACACCAAGATTGGTGGCACAGTGGATAGTGAAGAAGGTTATCTAGGATTGCAACGGGATCTTGATCAATTAGGCCAGTGGGCCGACGAATGGCAGATGGAGTTTAATTTAGATAAATGGGAGGTGATGCATTTTGGCAGATCGAATCAGGCCAGGACCTACTCAGTTAATGGTATGGCGTTGGGGAGAGTTATAGAACAAAGAGATCTAGGAGTACAGGTTCATAGCTCCTTGAAGGTGGAGTCGCAGGTGGACAGGGTGGTGAAGAAGGCATTCGGCATGCTTGGTTTCATTGGTCAGAACATTGAATACAGGAGTTGGGACATCTTGTTGAAGTTGTACAAGACATTGGTACGGCCACACTTGGAATACTGTGTGCAGTTCTGGTCACCCTATTATAGAAAGGATATTATTAAACTAGAAAGAGTGCAGAAAAGATTTACTAGGATGTTACCGGGACTTGATGGTTTGAGTTATAAGGAGAGGCTGGATAGACTGGGACTTTTTTCCCTGGAGCGTAGGAGGCTTAGGGGTGATCTTATAGAGGTCTATAAAATAATGAGGGGCATAGATAAGGTAGATAGTCAACATCTTTTCCCAAAGGTAGGGGAGTCTAAAACTAGAGGGCATAGGTTTAAGGTGAGAGGGGAGAGATTCAGAAGGGCCCAGAGGGGCAATTTCTTCACTCAGAGGGTAGTGAGTGTCTGGAATGTGCTGCCAGAGGTAGTAGTAGAGGCGGGTACAATTGTGTCTTTTAAAAAGCATTTAGATAGTTACATGGGTAAGATGGGTATAGAGGGTTATGGGCCAAGTGCGGGCAACTGGGACTAGCTTAATGGTAAAAACTGGGCGGCATGGACTGGTTGGGCCGAAGGGCCTGTTTCCATGCTGTAAACTTCTATGATTCTATGATAAGGTGTATGTCTCTGCCCTAGAGCAAGGTGCAAGTGAAAGCAGTGACATGTTGCCAGTTGCCTCCTCGGAGCTCTACTCCATGAGATGGTGATCCTGCGAGACAATGGACATGTGGTCAGTGAGAGGGAAGGATAATTTTGTCTGACATGAACAACTCACTGGAGACAAGTCATCTGGGTGAAGAGGCAGTGGTTCCTCATCTCTCTGACTCAGGCCAATCTCGCTGTCGTTAACTGCTCTCTCCTCAGGCAGCCCCTCAATTTTATATTCCTCATAAGGGGTGAGATTCAGATTTATGAGGTTCCTCCACCTGTCTTGGCCCTTTCTCTTTTATAATGGGCTATTTTCTCCTGCGGGGGTGAAGATTTGATGGCTTGGGGGGTGGGGGTGTCTATAGCAGATGGCCTGTGTGGCACCGCACCTGGACATGAAGGGGTGTTAGTAGGTGCCACTGGGTTCTGAGGAGCAATCATGACGATCGGATGTGTGGAGGGTGCGAGGTGTCAGCTAGTTTCGAGGAGACGGTTTGGGAATTTATGAGGTGGCAGTGGAACTAATGCCAGGAGAGAGGTGGTAAATTAGTCTTGCAACTCGTTGGAGGTCGTTGGTCTTCTTCTGACATTGGATGGCGGTCCTCCTGGTCATCCTGCCTGCACTGGCAGCTACTGCCATTGCCTCACAGGCGGCATTGCTGACCCTGCTGCTGGTCCTCCAACCCCCTCAGGGAATCGTCAGTCCCACCTCTCATCCCCTCATCCACAGCCTCGAGAAGCCTTGTGGGGTCAGCATTCCCAAAAGGAGGAGCAGGTCTGCGTGCTGCCTGTGTGTTGACTTAAAAAGAGCTCCCCTTGCTGCTGAGGCACAGTCGGGTGAGTCAGACGGCGGGGAGCCAGTAATGTTGAGAATCTTGTGGGGACTCGTTTTTGGCACCCGTTGATTAGGGGTCGTGATCTCACCACCGACCTCACTGGCTGTTGTGAAACTTCCCAGCAAACGCGCGCAAAACTGGACTTTAATTGGAGTCCTCTGAACAAGCCCTGTGCCCCTTGGCCCCTTGCATGTGTAAAGGGCTTTGGTATCAGAGTGAGGTTTGGTCACATGATCAACTGCTAATGTCCACCCAAACTGGTTAAAGCTAAAAGCCATTGCGAAGCAATGGAGATAGATGATGGTCATTCACAACTATTTGTGGTTAACTAGCTTTCTGCAGTTCTCTTTTGTTAAATTGTGAATTTGGAGAGATGATGCCCAAAAATCCATTGATTTTGAGTTTGGAATAAACCAAAAAGTGTGTGGATGGAGTTTAGCCACCTCAACTATGGAGTCAATTTGAAGCACAGCATCAAGTTTTCTGGGTTGAAATGCAGATGATTATTTATTCACACATTCACTGCTGGAGAGCTGCCAGAGCTTGGCCAACAGCACTAGCACTCCCAGCAGTGCCAGTAAGCTGTAGTGGGTTCCGTGGGGAATGCACGGAGGCCCCAGGAAGAAGAGCAATGGATCCCAGACTAAAGTAAATCCTGGGCTTTTAGGGAGGGAAGGGATTGGGATAGGTTGGGGTGTGAGCCGATTAAGGGAATGGGTTTTGCAAACCACCAGAGATGCAAGAAGGAGGGAGGCATCATCTTAGGGGGAGCCCCACAACAATGTGCACAGGGGACCCCACCTCCTCCCCCCCCCCGCCCCCAGCCCACCCCAAGATTCCTCCCCTTCATTTATAAAACAGAATTCTAACTCTTTTCTGCCTGCCCACTTCCATTGTATTCTGGCATGAGCAATGTAATATTTGGATAATTGACTTGTTAATAAGCTCAATTGCCCAGTAATCTTTTTCTTCATATCAGGAGAGTTCTCGATTTCAACACGAGCCTCCCATTTTATGGGGACTGGGCAGAAAGGCAGTGGGCCTGCCCCATCGTCTTTTATGTGCACTCCAAAAACATGCCTGGGATGTTCTGTAGGGCTCTATGCCCTATGACATTTAAAAGAACACTCTGTGATTTGCTGAACATGCTACAAAGAAAATCTTTCCCATCTTGTGTTGCCAGTCTTGACCACACCGTCTGGGGAGATACTTGCCAAGAGAAGGAAGGCAAATTAGAGAATAAGTCACCAAAGTCCACTGTTGTAAATTGTCTAATATATGCAATTTGAGAGTGGCAAAGGCATTAGAGGGTATTGTTCAGGGAGATTTAAACAGCGATGAACAAAATTAAAAAGCAGTGGAAATAAACTCATTCGTCCTCACCATCTTTTTATGTGGTGAGACTGATATATACAGAAATAGAATGCGGCATCAATAATGGTACTTCAATATTTTTCAGGGTCAGAAAAACTCATGAATCACTCAAACCTGACATTCAGTGGGAAAAGGTATGCATGAAAACAAGTCATGATTGCTGCTCATGTTTATTTATTTAATAAAACAAATACAAGGACAGCATCATTTAAGTGAGTTGGAATTTAAATTAAAAATGCTACAGCAGACTATTTGTTCTTGCTTCCACAATGTAGTAATGTTCAATTTTATTTGGAATAAAGTTGGTCAAGGAAGGTTCCAAATTTACAGTGAAAGGATAAGACTGTCATTTCCTAGACACTCTGGATGTTTTAAAATATGATTGATAGTGCAGGCTTTGAATAGTTTACAGTAAGCTAACAGAGGGCCTTTAATTTATTTTGTCAATCATAATGTTAATCCTGGCCTACAAGAACAATGATTGTCAGTCTTCTTCACATCTCAAAATATATAGACCTGCGTCTGAATCTGGAAAGAATACACAATGTCTGTGTCATTGCGACATTTTTGTTCCTTTGCAACTTGCTCAGTATAGGGGGGGCAATGGGCAGTGGTATTATCGCTGGACTAGTTATCCAGGGTAAAGCTTTGGGGACCCAGCTGTGAAGTATCATGGCATCAAGTCAAACACGGACAAGGAAACCACCTGCTGGTTACCACCTAATGCTGCCCCCTCAACCACCTCCCCCAGCTGCCCCAAACGCCCCCTCCCTGCCCCGCAGCTGATGAATCAGTAGCCCTCCATGTTGAATACCACTGGAGGAAGCATTGGCAGGGCACAAACTGTACTGTAGGTGGGGGGACGAAAAGTGATTTTCACGAGGAGTGGCTCAGTAGCAACCCTACTGGGTCTGCAGCAGGTGGTGAGGAAACCAACAAGATGGAAAAACATACTTAGAACATAGAACATAGAACGATACAGCGCAGATACAGGCCCTTCGGCCCACGATGTTGCACCGAAACAAAAGCCATCTAACCTACACTATGCCATTATCATCCATATGTTGATCCAATAAACTTTTAAATGCCCTCAATGTTGGCGAGTTCACTACTGTAGCAGGTAGGGCATTCCACGGCCTCACTACTCTTTGCGTAAAGAACCTACCTCTGACCTCTGTGCTATATCTATTACCCCTCAGATTAAAGCTATGTCCCCCTCGTGCCAGCCATTTCCATCCGTGGGAGAAGGCTCTCACTGTCCACCCTATCTAACCCCCTGATCATTTTGTATGCCTCTATTAAGTCTCCTCTTAACCTTCTTCTCTCCAACGAAAACAACCTCAAGTCCATCAGCCTTTCCTCATAAGATTTTCCCTCCGTACCAGGCAACATCCTGGTAAATCTCTTCTGCACCCGTTCCAAAGCCTCCACGTCCTTCCTATAATGCGGTGACCAGAACTGTACGCAACACTCCAAATGCGGCCGTACCAGAGTTTTGTACAGCTGCAACATGACCTCATGACTCCGGAACTCAATCCCTCTACCAACAAAGGCCAACACTCCATAGGCCTTCTTCACAACCCTATCAACCTGGGTGGCAACTTTCAGGGATCTATGTACATGGACACCTAGATCCCTCTGCTCATCCACACTTCCAAGAACTTTACCATTAGCCAAATATTCTGCATTCCTGTTATTCCTTCCAAAGTGAATCACCTCACACTTCTCTACATTAAACTCCATTTGCCACCTCTCAGCCCAGCTCTGCAGCTTATCTATATCCCTCTGTAACCTGCTACATCCTTCCACACTATCGACAACACCGCCGACTTTAGTATCGTCTGCAAATTTACTCACCCACCCTTCTGCGCCTTCCTCTAGGTCATTGATAAAAATGACAAACAGCAACGGCCCCAGAACAGATCCTTGTGGTACTCCACTTGTAACTGAACTCCATTCTGAACATTTCCCGTCAACCACCACCCTCTGTCTTCTTTCAGCTAGCCAATTTCTGATCCACATCTCTAAATCACCCTCAATCCCCAGCCTCCGTATTTTCTGCAATAGCCTACCGTGGGGAACCTTATCAAACACTTTGCTGAAATCCATATACACCACATCAACTGCTCTACCCTCGTCTACCTGTTCAGTCACCTTCTCAAAGAACTCAATAAGGTTTGTGAGGCATGACCTATCCTTCACAAAGCCATGCTGACTATCCCTGATCATATTATTCTATCTAGATGATTATAAATCTTGTCTCTTATAATCCTATCCAAGACTTTACCCACTACAGACGTGAGGCTCACCGATCTATAGTTGCCGGGGTTGTCTCTGCTCCCCTTTTTGAACAAAAGGACCACATTTGCTATCCTCCAGTCCTCTGGCACTATTCCTGTAGCCAATGATGACATAAAAATCAAAGCCAAAGGTCCAGCAATCTCTTCCCTGGCCTCCCAGAGAATCCTAGGATAAATCCCATCAGGACCCGGGAACTTATCTATTTTCAGCCTGTCCAGAATTGCCAACACCTCTTCCCTACGTACCTCAATGCCATCTATTCTATTAGCTTGGGTCTCAGCATACTCCTCCACAACATTATCTTTTTCCTGAGTGAATACTGACGAAAAATATTCATTTAGTATCTCGCTTATCTCTTCAGACTCCACACACAACTTCCCATCCCTGTCCTTGACTGGTCCTACTCTTTCCCTAGTCATTCGCTTATTCCTGACATACCTATAGAAAGCTTTTGGGTTTTCCTTGATCCTACCTGCCAAATACTTCTCATGTCCCCTCCTTGCTCGTCTTAGCTCTCTCTTTAGATACTTCCTCGCTACCTTGTAACTATCCATCGCCCCAACTGAAACTTCACACCTCATCTTCACATAGGCCTCCTTCTTCCTCTTAACAAGAGATTCCACTTCTTTGGTAAACCACGGTTCCCTCGCTCGACGCCTTCCTCCCTGCCTGACCGGTACATACTTATCAAGAACACGCAGTACCTGATCCTTGAACAAGCTCCACTTATCCAGTGTGCCCAACGCTTGCAGCCTACTTCTCCACCCTATCCCCCCCAAGTCACGTCTAATGGCATCATAATTGCCCTTTCCCCAGATATAACTCTTGCCCTGCGGTGTATACTTATCCCTTTCCATCATTAACGTAAACGTCACCGAATTGTGGTCACTGTCCCCAAAGTGCTCTCCTACCTCCAAATCCAAAACCTGGCCTGGTTCATTACCCAAAACCAAATCCAACGTGGCCTCGCCTCTTGTTGGCCTATCAACATATTGTGTCAGGAAACCCTCCTGCACACACTGTACAAAAAATGACCCATCTAATGTCCTCGAACTATATCTTTTCCAGTCAATATTTGGAAAGTTAAAGTCTCCCATAATAACTACCCTGTTACTTTTGCTCTTATCCAGGATCATCCTTGCCATCCTTTCCTCTACATCCCTAGAACTATTTGGAGGCCTATAGAAGACTCCCAACAGTGTGACCTCTCCTTTCATGTTTTTAACCTCAGCCCATACTATCTCGGAAGATGAGTCCCCATCTAGCATCCTCTCTGCCACCGTAATACTGCTCTTGACTAGCAGCGCCACACCTCCCCCTCTTTTGCATCCTTCTCTGAGCTTACTAAAACACCTAAACCCCGGAACCTGCAACATCCATTCCTGTCCCTGCTCTATCCATGTCTCCGAAATGGCCACAACATCGAAGTCCCAGGTACCAACCCATGCTGCCAGTTCCCCAACCTTATTTCGTATACTCCTGGCATTGAAGTAGACACACTTCAAACCACCTAACTGAACACTGGCCCCCTCCTGCAAAGTCAAATCTGTGCTCCTGACCTCTATACTCTCATTCTCCCTTACCCTAAAACTACAATCCAGGTTCCCATGCCCCTGCTGCATTAGTTTAAACTCCCCCAAAGAGCACTTGACCTCATCCTCAATAAGCTGCCTGCCGCAGATGCATCTGTCCATGACAGTATTGGTAGGAGTGACCACTGCACAGTCCTTGAGAAGACAAAGTCTCCATCAGCCTCCATCAAGTTGTGTTGTATTGCCACTGTGCTAAATGGGATAGATTTCTAACAGACCTAGCAAGTCAAGCCTGGGCAGCCATGGGGTGCTGTGGGCCATCAACAGCAGCAGAATTGTACTCCACCACAATCTGTAGCCTCATGGCCGGGCATATCCCCCATTCTACCAATACCGCCAAACCAGGGATAAACCCTGGTTCAATGAAGACTGCAGGAGAGCAGGCCAGGAGCAACATCAGGTATACCGAAAAATGAGGTGTCAACCTGGTGGAGCTACAACTTCTGACAATATCCTGGCAATATTACTGAAGACGTGCTCCAGAACTTGCTGCGCCCCCAGCCAAGTTACTCCAGTACAGCTACAATGCTGGCAGCTATCTTGATATAAAATTGAATTGCCCTGGTATGATCTACACAAAAATCCAATTACCATTCCATCAGTCTTCTCTTGATCATCAGTAAAGTGATGGAATGTGTCATCAACACTGCTATCAAGCAGCACTTGCTTAGCAATAACCTGCCCACTGACGTTTAATTTGGTTTCTGCCAAGATAGCAAACAAGTACAAAAGAGCTGAACTCCAGAGGTGAGGTGAGAATCAAGGAATCCAAGCAAAACTGGAGCAAAGGGGAATCAGGGAGGAAACTCTCTGCTGGTTGGAGTCATACCTAGCACAAAGGAAGATGGTTGTGGTTGTTTAAGGTCAATCATCTCAGTTCCAGGACATCACAACAGGAGTTTATCTTCAGATGGACTATCAATGACCTTCCTTCTGTCATAAGGTCAGAAGTGGGGAAGGTAGACCTGGACAATATCCAGGTTTGGGATGACAAGTGGCAAGTAATAGTCATGACAGAAGCTTTTTGGGTTAAATGCCATTGCTGCTACTTCCGAGGGTCTACCACTGAAGGAAAGATGAAATGGGTGATTACAGAAACTGCTCTTTATTTTGTTTATACTGAGAATTGAAATTAATAATTGTTTACAGGAGGTTTTAATTAAGCAGCTGTATTAGGTACTCATTTGTGTAGTGAATAAAATAAATACAAATGAAAAACACATGCTTCATTTCCCTGGGGAGAAATCTCAAGATTTATTCTTTCTCTGAAGTTGTTGCCCGCCCACCCCTAACCTGCACCACCCATCACCCTCATGCCCTGCATTAATGTTACCAATACCACGTGACAACATTTAAGGATACAAGATGTCACTCTTCAGATGTCACATTATTACATCCATAGTTACCTGGGAAGGCCACCCAGGAAATTTGATGTTTCCCCCCTCCCCCCCGCTCTACTTCCCCACTTGACCACCGCTCCCCCTCTGCCACCTGCAGACCTGCCACTAGGGCATCGTAAAATTCTACACAATTTCTCCAGCCTTTTCCTGCAACTGAGGTCTCAAAGATAGTGAATGGTTTTGTTGCAGTCATTTCAGATGGTTTTGCTGTTGTATAAGTAATGCTCAGGCCAACAAGAGAGAAATGAAAACTCATGATCAGTTTCAAACTTTTAGTCAAGGATTTGGTAATTTTTTTTACCATTGATGTGATTTATTAATATTTCATGCTTTTTTCTGTACAGCTTCCTCGTGGGCATATTAATAAAGGATAAACGCACAAACACTGTGTAAGCTAAGTTAATGAATATGAGGCTTGAAGCTATATCTTCTTTGGCTGGCCTCATTAGGTTTGAATTAGTGTATTAACAACTATTTATGGATTGAAGCAAAACCACAAAGGAAGATTTCCCTTTAAAGTCTGATATAATTCATTGGCTTTGATTATTTCTGAGAAAAAATACTGCCTCCTAATAAATAAAATAGAGTAATAGTCTGGAAATTTCTGTTTGCAACACAAGTAATCATTTTTGAAACATCTTTATCTGTTGTTTCAATGGAGGCTTTAATCCATTTGCATAAAATAGATTATTTGCTCCATTCAAATGGCAGGTCAAGAATGTCACACAGATGTTGCAGCATGTTGGACATCCTGACACTAATATCATGAACAATGAGTTTCAGGTTAATTTCTGTTACGTACAAATGCAACCAGTTTGACTTTTGCAGATTTAATCCATTGCTTTTTTTGTTTCCCGTCAGCTGAATATATGAATATATTATTAACAGCAATGCATGGTTTTACATATTACCTTGCTATAAAAGGCAATGTTGTTTGAAAGCTTTCTATTTTGTTTTCTTCAGGGTATTTTTGTCCTGGGTTTGCCGTATGCTGTTCTGCACAGTGGAGATGCTGGGTTGTTTCTCATCAGGTTAGCTGCTGTTATTTGCTGCTACACTGGCAAAATTCTCATTACTTGTTTGTATGAAGAAAATGAAGAAGGATAGCATGTCAGAGCGAGGACATCAGATGAAGACATTGCCAACGCCTGTTGCAAGCAACTGTTCCCTGAACTGGGAGGCAAAATTGTTAATTGTGTCCAGTTAGCTGAACTAATTATGACCTGTATTTTATATCTGGTGGTGAAGTGTTGGGTGCTCTGAGATACAGACGAACCAACACTTTTGCGATTGGTACAACGCAGTTTTATTCCTTTAAACTATTTATATAACAAACTTGGTACTCAGCACGTGGTGACTGTGTGAGTGTCTGGCTTTGAGGTCCTTGCTCTGTGCCATCTCCTGATGGACTGCCCAGGAAGTGTTGTGTTTCTTGTTTTGTACTGTGTATGCTCTTGTCTGTGATTGGCTGTCATGTTATGTGTGCTAATTGGTCCGTTGCTCTGTCTATCATTATGTATGAGTGTATGTGCTGTGATGTTCACTTGAATATCATGACAGGTGGTAAGTGGGAATCTCATGTTCCAGTTTCCCACATACGCAAATATCAGAGGAAGCCTGGTTTGTAATAGCAGTTGTTATGCTGCTCCCATGTGTTTTCATACAAAATCTTCGGATTGTATCAAAGCTGGGTCTTCTTTGTTCTGTGGTTCATTTTGTGGTGACATTCATTGTGATTACTTACTGCATGACACAAGTGCAAAAATGGTCATGGAAAATGGTCACATTTTCGGTAGATTTTGAAAAGTTTTTGGTTTCCATCGGAGTTATTATTTTTAGCTACACTTCACAGATCTTCCTGCCAACCTTGGAAGGCAGATTGAAAAACAAGGCTAATTTTGTGTGCATGTGACCTGGACTCATTGGTCTGCATGTATCTTTCAGACAGTATTTGCCCTTGTCACATTTTTAACCTGGGGAAATGAAACAAAGGAAGTAATCACAGATAATCTGCCATTCACCCTACGGATATTGGTGAATGTGTGCTTGGTTGCCAAGGCCCTCCATTCTTATCCACTGCCCTTTTATGCAGCTGCTGAAGTTCTACAAAGCAGCATTTTGAATCGAAGCTCGGTGGATAAAAAGGCTCAAGTCTTGGCATTTGTTTTGCGAGGCTGTTTATTGGTGTTAACACTCCTAATGGCCATATTTATATCTCACTTTGCCCTCTTAATGGGATTAACAGGCAGTGTTACAGGAGCTTTTTTGACTTTTCTTCTTCCTTCACTTTTTCACTTGAGGCTGCTCTGGTATAAATTAGGTAACCTGCAAAGATTTTTGGACATTTCAATTATCTTCCTAGGATTTCTGGGATATTCTGTTCAGTGAAAGGGTTAATTCATACTTTCAGAAGAAGTTAAATTTGCCTCATCCCTTTGATTGCTGAAATTAAGTATCCGTTCTACGTAAACAAATCCGAAACCTATCATTTAATTAGTGTTACTTGTTCTTCTATCTGGTTCATTGCCTTATCATAGTTTCTTATTCTTATTATGAGATATGTAAGGAAGAGTTTTAATTCCTGGGTGAGATGCCATTGGGATGTGCAGGCCACATGTCTGCAAGTTGCAGAGGGAAGCTAGATGCATTTAATGGCTGGATGTCACTCTCTGTGCAGAGTCTGCAAGTTCTCCCTGTGTCTGCATAGGTTTCCTCCGGTCCTCCGGTTTCTTCCCACAAGTCCCGTAAGACATGCTTGTTAAGTGAATTGGACATTCTAAATTCTCCCTCAGTGTACCTAAACCGGCGCTGGAATGTGGTGAATAGGGGCTGTGGTGATGTGCATCACTGTAAATACATGTAAGCTAGCCAGACACTAGAGGGAGCACCAGAAACATCACACACACACACTCAACCAATAGATAAGTTAGATAGGAGGCGACCAATGGACATTCACGATACACAAGGAGGTGACATGACCACAGGGGGGCATTACACCAACCCATATATAAAGGACACCACACACATGATCTGCCCTTTGGCCAATGGAGACAGTCAGTGAGGAGAGGCACAGGGTTGATTCAATATTACACCTACCACATGGAAGACAGCAGCTGGTTAGTCAGTTTAGGTAGCTATAATAGGATTAGCAGTAGTGTCAAACTCAAGTTATAAAAGTGTACATAGTGTAAATAAATGTGTTGAACTTATCTACACGTCTGGACCTTCTTTTGACAAATGCAACACAAGGAAGCCGCTTATTTTACAAAGGAAACATAACAAAACAGGGGCCTTTCACAGAAACTTCATTGCAGTGTTCATGCAAGCCTACTTGTGACATTATCATACCAGCCAACTACTTTCATAAAACGGGGGAAGGCAGTGGCATAGAGATAATGTCCCTTGGCTGGTGATTCAGAGTAACACTCTGAGGACCTGGGTTCAAATCCCACCATGGCAGGTGGTAGAAATTGAATCAAATAAATATATGGAATTAAAAGTCTAACAATGTCCATAAAACCATTTTTTTTGTTTAAAAAAAAAACAGCTAGTTCACTAATGTCCTTTAGCACTCAATGGAGGAGCCCAGCACATCGGTGCAGAAAGACAAGGGGCTGGATTCTCCGTTTGGAAGACTAAGCCCCCAGGCCGGCGTGGAAACGGTGGTGCTATACGCCAGGAAAATTGGCGCAAAATGGCCACCGATTTGCCGTTTTACTGGGGGCCAGCAGGGAGGTAGCGTAGAGCTCTCAGCCAATGTGGCCTAGGCCATTGCCAGGTCTGTGGTCGCGCATGCGCACGGCGGAGGCCTTCAGCGGCCGCGCCATGCTTCATGGCGGACTCAGCCCGCAGACCTGGACCGCAAAAATAGTAGCCCCCTTCGGCAGCTTGCCCCCCACCCCCCACAGTGCCCCCAGCCCCGAATGAATCCCCCGTGCCCACGGATCGGCCCTCCACCGACTATGGTGGGGCCGGATAGAGTCCGCAGCTGCCACGCTATATTCACGACGGGTGAGACCATGAGAATCCCACGCCGTTGGGAATTCGGCCGGTCGATTACGGAGCGTTGCGGTGTGGACCTGAGGCCATGGATACGTGGCTCGGCGTACTCCTAGAGGGGGCAGGGCATCACGAAAGCGGTGACACCCCCGATTTTGGCATCATCGGAGTTCTCCGCCCCCTCGCCGAACACGATTTCGGCGTCGGGAAACGGAGAATCCAGCACATGGCCTTTGCAATAATCTTCAGCCAGAAGTGCCGAGTGGATGATCCATCTCCTCCTGAGGCCACAGTCCCTGTTTAGCACAGGGCTAAATCGCTGGCTTTGAAAGCAGACCAAGGCAGGCTAGCAGCATGGTTCGATTCCCGTAACAGCCTCCCCGAACAGGCGCCAGAATGTGGCGACTAGGGGCTTTTCACAGTAACTTCATTTGAAGCCTACTTGTGACAATAAGCGATTTTCATTTCATTTAATTTCAGTCAGTCTTCAGCCTATTCAATTCTCTTGATATCAAGAGAAGGCTGAAGGCACTGGCTACTGCAAAGGCTAACCATATTCCGGCAATAGTACTGAAGACTTGTGCTCCAGAACATGCCGCGCATCCCTATCCAAGCTGTTCCAGTACAGCTACAACACTGGCAAGTACCCGGCAATGCGAAAAATTGCCCAGGTGTGTCATGTACACAAAAAGCAGGATAAATTCAACCCGGTCAATTATAGGTCTATTCTCAATCATCAGCTGTAAAGTGATGGAAGGGATCATCAACAGTGCTATCAAGCGGCACTTACTTAGTAATAACCTGACGCTCAGTTTGTGTTCCGCCAGGGTCACTCAGCTCCTGACCTCATTACAGCCTTGGTTCAAACATGGACAAAAGAGCTGAAGTCCAGAAATGAGGTCAGAGTGACTGCTCGTCACAGCAAGGGAGCATTTGATCAAATATGGCATCAAGGAGCCCTAGCAAAATTGGAATCAATGGGAATCAGGGGGAAAACTCTCCACTGGTTGGAGTCATACCTGGCACAAAGGAAGATGGTTGTGCTGGTTTGAGGTCAGTCATCTTAGTCCCGGGACATCACCACTGGAGTCCCTCAGAGTAGTGACCTCTGCCCAACTATCATCAGCTGCTTTATTAATGACCTTCCTTCCAACATACGGTCAGATGTGGGGATGTTCGCTGCTGATTGCACAATGTTCAGCACCATTCACGACACCTCAGACACTGAAGAAGTCCACGGGCAAATGCAGCAAGACCTGGACAATATCCAGGCTTGAGCTGACAAGTGGCAATTAACATTCGCGTCACACAAGTGCCAGGCAATGACCATTTCCAATAAGAGAGAATCAAAACATCGCCCCTTGATATTCAATGGCATTCCCAACACTGAATCCCCCACTATCAACATACTGAGGTTTACCATTGACCAGAAACTGAACTGGGCTAAACATATAAATACTGTGGCTATGAGAGCAAGTCAGAGGCTAGGAACCCTGCAGCGAGTAGCTCCTGCCTTCCCAAAGCCTGTCCACCATCTACAGGTCACAAGTCAGGAGTGTAATGGAATACGCCCCACATACCTGGATGAATGAAGCTCCAACAACACTTAAGAAGCTCGACATGCTCTTTTCAAATATTATAAGGGTATTGAACGTGGTTATGGCATCGGCGGAGGGGAAGGAAACAGAGGCGGTTGTGGCATTGGACGCTGAGAAGGCATTTGACCGGGTAGAATGGGGGTACTTGATGGCAGTTCTGGAGCGGTTTGGGATTGGACCAAGATTTGTGGACTGGGTAAAGCTACTAAATAAGGAGCCGAGGGCGAGTGTCCGTACAAACAACATCTGCTCGAGATACTTTTCTCTCCACCATGGGACTAAGCTGGGATGTCCTATGTCCCCCCCTGCTGTTTGCACTCGCGATTGAGCCGTTGGCCATCACATTAAGACGTTCGGGGGTATGGAAAGGGATAGTACGGGGAGTGGGGACAGAGCATAGGGTGTCCTTATGTGCCGATGACTTGCTGTTATACGTGTCGGAACCGAGTGTGCCAATAGGGGGAATATTGGAGCTGCTTCGGGTGTTTGGGTCTTTCTCGGGGTACAAACTAAATCTAGACAAGAGTGAGTATTTTGTGGTCTCTCGGCTGGGAGTGGGGGCAGGGGTGGGGGGGCTGCCATTCTGTAGGGCAGGGACTCACTTTAGATACCTGGGGGTGCAGGTTGCCCGGGAGTGGTGGAGGGGGGCTTCGCAGATACAAAATTTCTAGTTGGGTAGGGAGAGTGAAAGCTGAACTGGCAAGGTGGGATGGTCTCCCTCTGTCACTGGCGGGTCAGGTGCAGGCGGTTAAAATGAACGTATTGCCTCGATTTCTGTTTATTTTCCAATGCCTGCTGATTTTCCTGACAAAGGCATTTTTCAGAGAGATTGAAGGAATGATTACCTCGTTCATATGGGGAGGGAAGGTGGCAGAATTAGAAAGGTGCTGCTACAGAGGGGAAGGCAGGCAGGGGGTTTGGGTCTTCCGAAGCTGATGTATTACTACTGGGCGGCGAATGTATACAAGGTGCGGAGCTGGGTCAGAGAGGTTGATACCCAGTGGGTCAGAATGGAGGAGAGTTTGTGCAGGGGGTCGGGACTGAAGGCGCTAGCAACAGCGCTGCTCCCGATGGTGCCGGGGAAATGCTCAGGGAGTCCGGTAATAATAGCTTCGTTGAGAATTTGGAGGCAGTTTCGCCAACACTTTGGTTTGAGGGCAGGGTCAAAGGAAATGCCGATTCTGGGGAACCACAGATTTGAGCCAGGGAAGTGGGTTGGAAATTTTCGGAAATAGGAGGAGAAGCGGATTAAGACACTAAAAGATTTGTTTCTTGGGGGTCAGTTTGCACAATTGAAGGTGCTGGAAGCGAAGTACGGGCTGGAGCAGGGGGAAATGTTTAGATACATGCAGGTCCGAGATTTTGTCAGAAAGGAGATACAGAGCTTTCCAGTGGAACCAGCCACCACGTTGCTGGAGGAGATGCTGACGACAGGGGGACAGGAGAAAGGGGTAGCGTCAGCGGTTTACGGAGCTATTTTGGAAGAGAAGGCACCACTGGAAGGGATCAAAGCAAAGTGGGAGGAAGAGTTGCGAGAGGGTATGGATGAGGGGGTCTGATGTGAGGTGCTCCGGAGAGTAAATGCCTCCACCCCATGCGCGAGGTTGGGGCTGATACAGCTGAAAGTTGTATATAGAGCACACCTGACAAGTGCGAGGATAAGCCGATTCTTTGAAGGGGTGTAAGATGTGTATGAGCGTTGCCGGGGGGGGGGGGGGGGGGGGGTGGGTGCGCAAATCACGTTCATATGTTTTGGTCCTGTCCAAAGCTGGAGGATTACTGGAAGGAGGTTTTTAGGGTAATTTCTAAAGTGATGCACGGGAAACTGGACCCAGGCCCTCGGGAGGGCATATTCGGGGTGTTGGCCCAGCCGCAGTTGGAAATGGGTGTGGAGGCAGATGTTGAACATTGATCGCCTGAAGGCGGATTCTGATGTGATAGAGAGCAACCTCTCCTCCCTGTGTTAACATGCGGGCTAATGTTTGGAGTTTGGTGGGAGGATGGGATCGTTGTTATTGATATGGGTATTGACATTATATTTGTTACTGATTATTGTTTATTATTGGCGGGTGCAAATTTGGGAGAAAATGTGAAAAAGGAGAATAAAAATATATTTTTTTAAAAAGCTCGACACCATCCAGGACAAAGCAGCCCACTTGATTGGCACCCCTTCCACAAACATCCACTCCCTCCACCACCGATGAACAATAGTAGGAGTGTGTACCACCTACAAGATCCACTGCAAAAACTCGCCAAAGTTCCTTAGGCACCATCTTCCAAACCCATGACCGCTACCATTTAGAAAGACAAGGATAACAGATATATGGGAACATCACCACTTGGAAGTTCCCTCCAAGACACTCACCATCCTGACTGGGAAATATATCCCTGTTCCTTCACTGTCGTTGAGTCAAAATCCTGGAACTCCCTACCTAATAGGACAGTGGGTTTATCTATACCAGATGAACTGCAGCGGGTCAAGAAGGCAGCTCACCATCACCATCCTCTCAAGGGCAATTAGGGATGGGCAACAAATACTGGTCTAGTCAGCAAAGCCCACATCCTGCAAAAAGTAATAACGAACAAAACCCAGAACCAGCTTGCCAGATTTGGATTGACGAAGATTAATTAGTCCAGAGTCTATTAGGCCTGCACTCAGGTAAGTTGGGTGAGGGGGCAGCGTTTAGAATATTTCATGAGTTAGATTAGATGCAGCCATGGATGGCAGTGACCATCTTTTCTTTGTGGGGCCCAGAGGAACCCTTCTGTTCTTCCTTACCCCACATTTGACTGCATCTCTGCTTGGAGTCTGTCAGTTTTTAGTAGCAGAGCTGGTGGGCTGATAAGTGGTTAATAAAATTCACACTGCACAAATACCAGCTCGGCAATAACCATCTCCAAGAAAAGAAAATCTACCCATCTCCCCTTGACATTCAATGGCATTTCAGACACTGAATTCACAGAATAATACAGTGCAGAATAGGCAGCATAAGCCTGGATGAGTGTGGCACCAACAACATTCAAGGAACACGATACCATCAAGGATAAAGCAGCCTACTTAAAGGGCACCCTATCCTTCACCTGAAACATTCACTCCCTCCACCATGAATGCACAGAGGCAGCTGCATGTACCATCTACAAAATGTACTGCAGGAACTCACCAAGCCTCTTTTGATAGCACCTTCCACATTCGCGACATCTACAACCGAGAAGGACAAGGGCAATGAATGCATGTGAACAGCACCACCTGCAAGCTCTCTTCCAAGCCACAACACATCCTGTCTTGGAACTCTATTGCTGTCCTCTCACTGGTAATAAATCAAAATCCTGGAACTTCCTTCCTAACAGCATACCTACATCAAATGGACTGCAGCAGTTCAAGAAGGTGACTCACTCCCTTCTCAACAACAATTAGGGATGGACAACAAATGCTGGCCTTGCTAGTGATGCCCACATCCATGAAAGTATTAAAAAAGAGAATCTCCTTCATTAGTTAGGCAGTTAAATTTGCATGTCATCTGTTCAAGGAAACAGTAGCATTGAGGCAGCCAACTGTTGACTGTTAGAGGCAGTTCAATTTCCCTCCATATCTCAGTTACACCCCTACAGACGAAAGAACATTTGCATTATTCATTTTTACTTACCAATCCTAAACTTAATTCTTCTTCTTCAAAGTGTAACCAATCCATCCAAAGCTGCTCAAATTAAATTTATTTGTTTGGTCACCTCTTCTGAATACCATATTTTGCCCATTCCTCCCACTTACTCCTCTAAAAAGCAATCGATGTTATGTACTTTCAAGAACTAATATTTATAAAAACTGTACAATAGGAATAAATCATTTTCAAGCAGTAAATAATACTCAGCATTCAAAGGGTTAGTGACTACTGTTGTTGAATAATAAATTCTCAATATAGTCTCTGTGAAATGCAGTGTAATGTAATGTCCATTGAATTGAAGTGATTCTTTGATTTGACAGTAATGAATACAAATAAATCAGCCTTTGTTCTCTTACATTACTTGAGATGTGGAGAGTGTAAGAAGCTAACTCTCATTATTTCATCATTTTCTATCAGCAGGCATTCTCCGATTATGGTGGTTGTTCTGCATAACTGCGTAGGATCTCTGACATTTTTCGCGCCACACAATTTTAATCCTTCTTGTAATTTCCTAAAAGATGTATCTGGCCACCAAGTATTTGAAGCAAAATGCTTATATTGATTGTGTACATTGTATTTGGTGCTTTGTATTTGCTTTTGACCGTAGATCCTCGGATGATGTACCATTGCTGAAAATGTTCTATCCCTCAGTTTCTCAACCCCATACTTGGCAACACAAGTAAGGAAATTAGTAGTGCACCATACAAGAATACGTTATTGGGGTACTGTTAAACATATTAGTATGTTGCTTTGGTGGAAATCTTCCATCATTACAACAGTCAGGGTAAGAAATTCTGAATAACATTGAAACGACTTGTGAGTTGGTTATTGGTGTTAAATTGCATTTTTATAATTATTACATACAAATAAATGTAGGGCAGCACGGTGGCGCAGTGATTGGCACTGCTGCCTCACAGTGCTGAAGACCTGGGTTCAATCCCGGCCAAGGGGCACTGGCCGTGTGGCGTTTGCACATTCTCCTCGTATTTGCGTGGGTCTCGCCCCCATAACTCAAAGATGTGCGGGGTAGATGGATTGGCCATGCTAAATTGTCCCTCAGTTGGAAAAAAAAAGAATTAGCAATAATAATAATCTTTATTGTCACAAGTAGGCTTACATTCACACTGCAATGAAGTTACTGTGAATATCCCCTAGTCACCACATTCCGGTGCCTGTTCAGGAACACAGAGGGAGAATTAAGAATTCTCAGCTGGTACAGTAATTGAACCCATGCTGCTGGCCTTGATCTGCATCACAAACCAGCTGTCTAGCCCACTGAGCTAAACCAGCCCTGGGTACTTTAAATTTAAAAAAAATATAATTATCACCAATATCCCAGAGACTACTCTCCCCTTTGAGAGCTGACAGGTGGCAATTTAACCTGAGGATCACTGCACCTCAGGATTCTCTGACATATTGTTAAGGTACTTTTAAACCATGCAGCATACATGTTCATCTTTATTGTTTGGAAGTTAATCTAGCAAAGCAGGCCACCACCAATTAGAGAACCTGCCCATTATCCATCCCTAATAGAATGAAAATCAGGTGGCTGTCACAACAGGTAGGTGATCCATTCTGCCAGCATGCAGCCCAGCTGTTGAAGATGGCAATTTATCCCATGTATATCATTTCAAGCTCTGAAATAGATGTTTGTGAGCAAGATTTTAGACAAAACCATGTTACTATTTTACAGTGATGTGTCAAAGCTTACCTTGTGCAGATTGTATGTTCAGTAAAATCTTGGTAGTTTGCTCTGTTACAAGTATTAAATTATCTACCACTAAGCTGTGTTCAGTATATTTTCTGTGAACAGGTATATAAAAGGCAATAGAAGAACATAATGTATGTTTTTGATATTAGAAGCAAACTTGTGCAGGTGCAATGCATTGTGGATCTCAAAGTTTGGATTGCTAATTAATCTCCCATTGCATCAAGACGAGTGTTAAATAATCGGGTTAAGTAGGGCTAGAGGGTGAGAATAATTGGGGGAAGGAAGAGGAGAAAGAGGCGAACAGAATAAGGAAGGGAGGGAGGGAGGGCAAATAGAAGGAGGATGAGATTGAATGGCAACCATGAAAAAAAGTAGATGATGGTGTTGGAGGGACAGTGTGGGGAAAGTGGAAGAGAGTAGGGAAGAGGAGGAGGAAGATGATGGAATGACGTAAGGAGGGAAAGGATGAGGTGTGAGAAAGTAGAGGGAATAAGCAGATGGTAACCAAACAGGAGAAAAGGGAGTAAAGAGTGATTAGGAAACAGAGCAGAGGGGGAAAGGAGATGGGGAGTGAGGGAGTCGGGATAGGGTGGGGAGAGGAGAGAACGGGAGGAAGGGAAAGCAAATGGAGGATGGGAATGACACAGAATGGAGAACAGTAGAAGAAGGAAGAAAATTATGGGGAGAGAATGAAATAAGCATGCAGTTCAGTGAAAGAGATGTGGGGAAGCTGATGTGTGTGGGACGCTTTTGATCTGGAAGAAAAGGTGGGTAAAAAGGAGAATGAATTTGCAGCTGCTCCGGGGAGGGGCTGGAGGGCGCTGGGGAATGCAGTGGGTGCCAGTCGATGGAGGAAGGAATTGGCAGTCAGTAGGTGGGTAGCATCAAGAAATAGAGAGGGACTTCCGGTTGCGGCTATGCCGAGGTAGGTCGCACGTTCGGCAGCTCCCGCCGGGAACGGACTTTTGGGCTCTCTAGAGGGGCCCCAATGGAAATTGTTCGACGGCTTCCAGTGTGGGAAGGTGACAGCAAGGTCCCCCCGACATTATATGGATTGGACCAGGAGTGGAGCGGTTAAAAAAGTGATCCTGTGGCAGCGAAAAGTGCGAGGGAGGACAAGCAAGATGGCGGCGGGTGGAGACCAAGCAGCATGGGTGCAGTGGTCACAGGAGCAGCAGGAGTTTCTTAAACGCTGCTTTGAGGAGCTGAAGACAGAAATGCTGGTGCCAATGAAGGCGGCGATTGAGAAGCTTGTGGAGACCCAGAAGGCCCAAGGGGCGGCGATCCAGGAGGTGCGGCAAAAAGCCTCGGAGAACAAGAATGAGATTTGGGGCCTGGCGGTGAAGGTGGAGGCGCACGAGGCGCTGCACAAGAGGTGGGCGGAAAAATTTGAGGACCTGGACAATAGGTCGAGGAGGAAGAATCTTCGGATTCTGGGTCTCCCTGAAGGAGTGGAGGGGCCCGATGCCGGGGCATATATGAGCACGATGCTAAATTCGCTGATGGGCACGGTAGCTTTCCCAAGGCCCCTGGAGCTAGATGGGGCTCATTGGGTCCTGGCAAGGAGACCCAAAGCCAACGAGCCACCAAGGGCTGTAGTGGTGAGGTTCCACCGCTTTATGGACAGAGAGTGTGTCCTGAGATGGGCCAAAAAAGAGCGGAGCAGCAGGTGGGAGAACACGGAGATCCGAATTTACCAGGGCTGGAGTGTGGAGGTGGCTAAGAAGAGGGCTGGTTTTAACCGGGCTGAGGCGGTGCTCCATCGGAAAGGGGTGAAGTTCGGGATGCTGCAGCCAGCGCGATTGTGGGTCACGTTCCAAGATCGGCACCACTATTTTGAAACGCCTGATGAGGCATGGAACTTTATACAAACTGAAAAGTTGGACTCAAATTGAGGGTTGGTCGTGGGGGGATGTTTATTGTGTTTGGGGAATGTTCTCTTGGTTTGAGTGCTGGGTGGGGATGGGTGAATGGATTTGATGTGGGGGCTGTGGGAGACTGTGGGCGTCGGTGTTGGAGGGGCAGGGCCCCACGGAGGAAGAGGGGGAGTGGAGGCGCGGGGAATGGGAGTTGGGGTAAGGCCGCAAAAAGGAGCTGCGCAGAGGGGGCGGGGCCAGCTCAGGAAAGCGCGGCCTTTTTCCCACGTTAGGGAAGGATGAGGGTAGGGCTGGGGGGGGAAGGGCGGTGCTGAAGAGGAGCACACACTGACAGCCAAGGGGTGGGGGGATTCTCACACTGGGGGGTCGATGGAATGGCGGGAGAGGCCGGGGTCAGCAGGAGTCAGCTGACTTACGTGAGTGTCATGGGGGGAGCAAAATGGCTAGATGTGGATCTAGCGGGGGGGGAGGGGGGAACAGGGTTGCTGCTGCATTGGCCAAAGGGGAGCTGGAAGTAGGAGAGGTAGTCGGGGCGGGGGTCCGCCGCCTGGGGGACTGGAGGGTGCGGGAGGCGCGGGCAGGTGGCTGGCCTAGAAAAGGAGATGGCTAGTCGGCAGGGGGAGGGCGCGAGTAGCCCCCCAATCCGGCTGATAACTTGGAATGTGAGGGGCCTGAATGGGCCGGTCAAGAGGGCCTGGGTGTTCGTGCACTTAAAGGGACTGAAGGCAGACGTGGTTATGCTCCAGGAGACACATCTGAAGGTGGCAGATCAGGTTAGGCTGAGAAAGGGATGGGTAGGGCAGGTCTTTCATTCAGAGCTGGATGCGAAGAACAGAGGGGTTGCAATACTGGAGGGGAAGCGGGTGTCGTTCGAGGCACTGAATATTGTAGTGGATAATTGAGGTCGAAATGTGATGGTGAGTTGTAGGTTGCAGGGGGTGCGGGTGGTACTGGTGAACGTATATGTCCCAAATTGGGATGATGCCGGATTTATGAAACGCATGCTGGGTCGGATTCCGGATCTGGAGGTAGGAAGCTTGATAATGGGGGGGGACTTCAGCACGGTGCTGGACCCAGCACTGGATAGTTCTAGGTCCAGGACGGGTAAGAGGCCGGCTGCGGCCAAGGTGCTCAGGGGGTTTATGGACCAGATGGGGGGAGTGGATCCATGGAGGTTTGTCAGGTCGCTGGCCAGGGAATTTTTCTTCTTTTCCCAAGTCCATAGAGCCTACTCCCGGATAGATTTTTTCATTTTCAGTAGGGCGCGAATCCCGAAAGTGGGGGGAACGGAATATTTGGCCATAGCCATCTCGGACCACACCCCGCATTGGGTGGAGCTGGAGTTGGGGGAGGAGAGGGACCAGCGCCCACTGTGGCGCCTTGATGTGGGACTATTGGCGGATGAGGAGGTGTGCGGGCGGATGCGGGGGTGTATTGAAAGATACTTGGAGGCCAACGACAACGGGGAGGTGCAGGTGGGGGGAAGTCTGGGAGGAGCTGAAGGCGGTGGTCTGGGGAGAGCTAATCTCTATTAGGGCCCACAGGGAGAAGAGAGAAGGGAGGGAGAGGGAGAGGTTGGTGGGGGAGATTTTAAAGGTGGACAGGAGGTATGCAGAGGCCCCTGAGGAGGGGCTACTCAGGGAAAGACGGAACCTCCAGACGGAGTTCGACCTGTTGACCACGGGGAAAGCAGAGGCACAGTGGAGGAAAGCACAGGGGGCGACGTACGAATATGGGGAGAAGGCGAGTCGGATGCTGGCACATCAGCTTCGCAAGAGGGAGGCAGCGAGGATGATTGGTGGAGTTAAGGATAGAGGGGGGAATATGGTGCGGAGTGCGGTGAGAATAAATGAGGTATTTAGGGACTTCTATGGGGATCTGTACAGGTCTGAGCCCCCAGCGGGGGAGGAGGGGATGCGACGATTCTTAGATCAGCTGAGGTTCCCAAGGGTGGAGGAGGAGGAGGAGGTGGCTGGTTTGGGGGCGCCGTTTGGGCTGGAGGAGCTGGTTAAAGGATTGGGGAGCATGCAGGCGGGGAAGGCCCCGGGGCCGGATGGGCTCCCCGTTGAATTCTACAGGAAATACGTGGACCTGCTGGGCCCGTTGCTAGTGCGGACTTTCAATAAGGCGAGGGAGGGGGGGACCTTGCCCCCGACAATGTCTAGGGCGCTGATTTCTTTGATCCTGAAGCGGGACAAGGATCCACTGCAATGGGGGTCGTATAGACCGATCTCGCTCCTCAATGTTGGCTACAAGAATTGAGGACTGTGTCCCGGGGGTGATTCATGAGGACCAGACGGGATTTGTGAAGGGTAGGCAATTAAATACAAATGTGCGGAGGCTCCTCAATGTGATTATGATGCCCCCGGTGGAGGGAGAAGCGGAGATAGTGGCAGCTGTGGACGCGGAGAAGGCCTTTGACCGGGTGGAGTGGGAGTGTCTTTGGGAAGTGTTGCAGAGGTTTGGGTTCGGGGAGGGGTTCATCAGCTGTGTCAGGCTGCTATATAGAGCCCCGGTGGAGAGTGTGGCTACGAATCGGCGGAGGTCGGAGTACTTTTGGCTGTACCAGGGGACGAGGCAGGGGTGCCCCCTGTCCCCCTTGTTGTTTGCACTGGCAATTGAGCCACTGGCCATGGCACTGAGGGAGTCCAGGAAATGGAGGGGACTGGTCCGGGGGGGAGAGGAACATCGAGTGTCGCTGTATGCTGACGACCTGTTGCTGTATGTGGCAGATCCAGTGGAGGGGATAGCGGAGGTCATGCGGATCCTAAGGGAGTTTGGGGACTTTTCGGGGTATAAACTCAACGTAGGGAAGAGTGAGCTCTTTGTGGTGCATTCAGGGGACCAGGGAAGGGGGATAGACGAGCTACCGCTGAAGAAGGCGGAAAGGAGCTTTCGGTACCTAGGGATCCACATAGCTAGGAGTTGGGGGGCCCTGCATTAGCTCAATTTGAAGTGGTTGGTGGAGCAGATGGAGGAGGATTTTAAAAGATGGGATATGCTGCCACTCTCACTAGCGGGTAGGGTGCAGTCGGTCAAAATTACAGTCCTCCCTAGGTTTCTTTGTGTTCCAGTGCCTTCCAATTATGATCCCCAAGGCCTTTTTCAAACGGGTAAGTAGGAGCATCATGGGATTTGTGTGGGCGAATAAGACCCCAAGGGTGAAGAGAGTGTTTCTGGAGCATAGCAGGGACAGGGGGAGGCTGGCGCTGCCGAATTTGTGCGGCTATTATTGGGCAGCCAATGTGGCGATGATCCGTAAGTGGGTAATGGAGGGAGAGCGGGCGGCGTGGAAGAGGCTAGAGATGGCGTCCTGTGTGGGCACGAGCCTGAGGGCGCTGGCGACGGCACCGCTGCCGCTCTCACCGACAAGGTACCCCACGAGTCTGGTGGTGGCGGCGACGCTGAAGATCTGGGGGCAGTGGAGGCGACACAGGGGCGAGGTGGGAGCCTCGGTTTGGTCCCCGATTCGGGAGAACCATCGGTTCATCCCGGGAAGGATGGATGGGGCGTTTCGGAGCTGGCATCGGGCAGGGATTAGAAGAATGGGGGACCTGTTCATCGATGGGACATTTGCAAGCCTAGGGGAGCTGGAGGAGAAGTTTGGGTTATCCCCGGGAAACGCTTTCAGGTATATGCAAGTGAGGGCGTTTGTGAGGCGGCAGGTGAGGGAATTCCCGCTGCTCCTGGCACAGGGGATTCAGGACAGGGTGATTTCGGGTGTATGGGTTGGAGAAGGCAAAGTTTTGGCGATTTACCAGGAGCTGAAGGAAGAGGAGGAGGCCTCGGTGGAGGAGCTAAAGGGCAAGTGGGAGGAGGAGCTGAGGGAGGAGATAGATGAGGGTCTGTGGGCTGATGCCCTAAGTAGGGTTAATTCTTCCTCCTCTTGCGCCAGGCTCAGCCTAATACAGTTCAAAGTTACTCACAGAGCGCATATGACAGGGGTGAGGTTGAGTAGGTTCTTTGGGGTGGAGGACAGATGTGGGAGGTGCTCGGGAAGCACGGCAAATCACATCCATATGTTCTGGTCGTGCCCGGCACTGGATGGATTTTGGGGGGGTTTTGCGAGGACTATGTCCAAGGTGGTGAAAGCCCAGGTCAAGCTGAGCTGGGGGTTGACATTATTTGGGGTAACGGACGAGCAGGGAGTGCAGGAGGCGAAAGAGGCCGGTATTCTGGCCTTTGCGTCCCTGGTAGCCCGGCGGAGGATTTTGCTACTATGGAAAGATGCGAAGCCCCCTAGTGTGGAAGCTTGGATCAATGACATGGCAGGGTTCATCAAGCTGGAGAGGATAAAGTTTGCCTTGCGAGGGTCTGTGCAAGGGTTCCTCGGGTGGTGGCAACCGTTCCTAGACTATCTTGCGGAGCGTTAGGAGGTGGTCAGCAGCAGCAGCAGCCCAGGGGTGGGGGGGGGGGGGGGAAGTTCTGTTGGGGGGGCGTTTGGGTGGGTGGGGGGGGGGGGTCCCTACTGATGCTTTTAAATGTCATATGGGGGGTTATTGTATATGGGGGAAATCCAACGCATAATTTTTGATTGTTGTGTTCTTGTTTATTTTTGTGGGGGGGGGGGGGGTTTGTTTAAAATCTGTTGAAAAATTTTAATAAATATATATTTTTTTAAAAGAAATAGAGATGAAGGGTCTGATAAAGGAGATGCAACTAGTCAAGAACAAATAAAATTGAAGCTTGTTAAAGATTTGAATGCAATCCACAACTTCCTACTCATTCCAGTGAAGAGATGCAAGATTCCCTAGGTCAGAGGGACAGCTATGAACAAAGGAGTCTTTTGTGCTGCTTGTTTCAATCTTTCTAAGTGGAGGGGGAAAGAGGCAACTGGATGAGAGAGGTCTGGGTCAAGGTTTGCTTTGTTGGCGTGAGAGGTGTGGGGCTGAAGGCTTGGACCAAACCTTTTGTAAATGGCACAGACACTTTTCATTGCATTCGTCCATCTCACTCTTTCCAAGATCCCTGTAACTTTCCAACTTGGAACCAAAAGTTTCTTCTCACTGATTCCAGGC
The DNA here is from genome assembly GCF_047496885.1 of Scyliorhinus torazame. NCBI lineage: Eukaryota > Metazoa > Chordata > Chondrichthyes > Carcharhiniformes > Scyliorhinidae > Scyliorhinus > Scyliorhinus torazame. The sequence continues at coordinate 210,226,043 of NC_092710.1, forward strand.
AGGCTTCATTGTGTTCAAACCAGTTACCTTATTGGCTCTAAAAACATATTTGGGACATTCTGAAGCTCTGAAAGACAATATAAAGAGAAGTTCTTTCTTCTATCGCACCTGGATGCTTTGGCAGTCTCATCTGTCTTTGGACCAATACAGTCTTTATTGAGAATCCACAATTCTAATTCCACAAAACCCTTCCCACTCATTCATTCAATAGTACTTTGCAGCTTAGATCCTTGGTTTTGTCAGAATTTCTCCAGGACCAGACAGAGAGATTAAAGAAAAATACATAAATTAAAGAACAATTTAAAAGCTATCAAGAAAATAACTTGAACAATGCTATAAATAGAATTGTCTAGCACATAGCCTTTGTCAATAAAACAGCTTGTGATTTGACTTTTGCAATCCAGCTATTCAATACTTTTCGTGTTGAATAGGCAAAAAATTGATTTTTTTTTTCTACCAGTTTTTTATTTCATTATTTGTGTCAATTCTAAGTGCAGTCCATCACAGCACTAAGAATCTATTTCATTTAGCTTTTGAAAACTGTGGCTTTGTATCAGTGTTATTATTCCAACTGAATGTGTTTCTGGAGAATGGTCATGCCATAATTATACTAGTTTATGACAAACAAAGAGATGAATGGTTTTACATAATACTCCAAATTTTGCCAGGAAAAAAATAAACAAATGGCTTCACAATAGGACAAACCTTTAGCTTGAAACTACACGCTTGCATTTTTGAATGATTTCTCGGAATATCAGCATGATCCCACTCTTAACGCAAGTGGATACATTGATGCCATTTCTTGCTCTCACCCTGAACAGGAAAATGGAATTATCTTTGCTTTGTCTTTATATAGTCCATCTCCAACTCTTCCGTTCCTGTCCTCAACTTATTTCTACATTTCTAAGGATAGGCGTCCACCGGTGTCCAAAATGAGCCCACCTACTCTCTCAGCTATCTTAATTATAAACCCTCGCACTTCACTTATGAGAAACTCTTTATTCTGTTCCCCCAGATTCCCTGTCTCATCTGTTCCAACAAAACTACCTCCAGCACCAGTGCTTTCAAAATGTCTTCGTTTTTCCTCCACTGTGGCTGGCAGCACACTTTCTTTGAAAAATGTTTTTATGAAGGCATTTATATATATATACATCAAACACAACCACAATCAAAAAGAGAACAGGAAGTCACTTAACAAATAATAATCCCTGCCGTTAACCTCCACCTAACTGGCCTTTTTTAATCCCAAAATCTGGCCCACCCCAGAATTCCCCCACCCTCCCCCTGTTGACTTCTTCATTATCCTTGAAGAAGTAGATAAACGGTTTCCATCTCCGGGCAATCCCCTCCACAGACCCTCTCAAGGCGAACTTGATTTTTTTCCAGCCTAAGGAATTTCACGAGGTTGCTCATCCACCACCACCAGTTTCAGCGGTCTCGAGTCCCTCCATTCCACGAGGATCCATCTACCAGGGAGGCAAAGGCCAAAACCTTGTCCTCTCTCGCCCCCTGGACTCCCAGGTCTTCCGACATTCCAAAAATCACCACTTCTGGACTAGGTACAACCTTCACCCTTAACACCACAGACAAAACGTCAGTGAATCCCTGCAGTTTCGGACAGGCCCAAAACATGTGGACATAGCAGTGGTCAGCACTGCTGCCTCACGGTGAGGGGGTGTTTCCGGGTCCCTCCCCGAGTTTGGGGGGCCAGAAATAGGGGGGAGTCTGAAAGGGTTGGGGGGTGGGGGCGGGGGGGGGGGGGGGCAGAGATCGGGGCAGCCAGTTAAAACGGCACGCCAATATGTGAGGAGCCTTTTCTGCTGGGCTCGTAGCAGGAAATGACTCAATTGTGCCCTCGGCAGATTGAAAACCCCCCGGAGCGAAAAAAAGGCAAAGTACTGCGGGACAGCAGGGTGTTTTTCGGCGAGGCAGCCACCGAGAAACACCCTGCTAAACGCGCCTGTAACCAGACATGGATTTCTTTGTTGTTGACCCCCCTCCACCTACTTTGCCAGATTTTTCATGCTCCCTACCCCTCAGCTTTCCTGCTGTTCATTTATGCCTCATCATGACCCTTTTTTTCTATACTTGTCTCATTATTACCTCTTGTGCTTTGTTCCGTATCGCTTTCATCACTTCATCACTCCAGCCGACAAGCTTTTCACAGATTTTTCCCTATTGTTCTTTCATACAATCCCTACAGTGCAGAAGGAGGCCATTTGGCTATCGGGTTTGCACCGGTCCTTGGAAAGAACACACCCTACTTAGGCCTACGCCTCCACCCCATCTCTGTATCCCAGCAACCCTACCTAACCTTTTGGATACTAAGGGGCAATGTAACATGGCCAATCCACATAACCACCACATCTTTGGACTGTGGGAGGATACCGGAGCACCCGGAGGAAACCCATGCACACACGGGGAGAAAGTGCAAACACACACAGCCACCCCAGACCGGAATTGAACCTGGGTCCCTGGAGCTGTGAGGCAGCAGTGCTAACCAGTGTGCCACTGTGCCGCCCCTGTGCTTCCCTTTTCCCTGGCTTTGTACTTCCTTAATGGGGGTTGGTTAGCCCAGTTGGTTGGACAGCTGGTTTGAGATGTGTAGCAAGTTTGAGAAGGTGAGGTCTTCATGGATAACCTCAGCTGGTATGGGAATTGAACCCACGCTCTTGACGGGGCCAAGGGTGCAGGAATGCGGTGGGGGGGGGGGGGGGCATGCCGGGGCAGGGTCCGCAGTGCCAACCCGAACCACCAGATAGCCCGGTGGACCAGGTTGGGCACAGAGGTATGCGCCATGCTAACATGTTGGCCTTTCACCTCCTGCAGACAATGGGTATTGGAATTCAACGAGCAATGGTGGCCTTCCTGCTAGTCGCCTCAGCTCTGTGGGGAGCACTGTGGCTGTACAAGCTGGAGCTGCTCGAGGAGGAGGAAGCTACAGGAATGGAGCGTGCCGCAGAACAACAGGTGGCAACCGCTCAGGATGGAGAGCCAGCCGCCCAACAGGCCGAGGAGAGGAAGTGCAAAGGAGACGTTGAATGAGGCATTGTGTGTACCGGCAGCGCCTGTCGTTCGAGGACTGATGGACCGGGCATGTCTTTGAAGACCCCGGCTGAGCAGAGAGACAGTGTAACATACCGCCAGATGATGGCAGATCTGGCACTGCAGGGGAATAGGGGAGGACACCCGTTCCCAGTGGCTGTCAAGGTGACGATCGCCCTGAACCTTTACACCACGGGCTGCTTCCAGATGCCAAGTGGGGCCTGTCTGGGATCTCACAGAGCTCGGTGCACAGGTGCATCGGCGCCATCACAGTGGCCCTATATGCGCAGGTGGTTCAATACATCCATTTCAATGTAGACCGAGCCCACCAGGCAGCGGGGTTCTCCGCCATTGGCGAGATTCATCAGGTCCAGGGGGTCATCGACGGGATGCATGTCCCCCTACAAGCACCTGCAGATGACTGGCCATTATACCAACCGAAAGGGGTTCCACTTGATGAACGTGCAGCTGGTGTGTGACCATCAGATGCGTATCATGCACGACTGCGTTCGATACCCGGGCAGTGTGCCTTCATCCTGGTACACGCGATGATTCTTGGCCACTTCGAGGCGCACCCCCGGCTGGGGGGTTGGCACCTGGACGATAGGGCCTATTCACTGCGGTTGTGGCAGATGACGTCTGTCCGAAGGCCACAGACCAACGCGGAGACCCGCTACAACAATGCCCATGCCTCAACCAGGGGCATGATTGAGCGGTGCCTCAGCCTCCTAAAGATGCAGTTCATGTGCCTGCACCGTTCTGGAGGGGCCTCCAGTATAGCACTGGGAGGGTTGCCTGTCCCTTCTGCCAGGGGTACGGTGGGCTGGAGCTACCCATGCCGGCGGTATGCTGGTGGCTCCAGTCTGGTGAACTCCCTTTAGGGGCTACTGTGGCGTTGATCTTGGGTGGGCTGCGTTATGCCCCGCTGGCGGGCGGTGGGCGGTAGGGGCAGGGGGGGCGGTCGTATGGTGGAGGGTGTTGCGTGGTGATGGGGTGCAAGGGTGGTGGGGTAGTGAGTGGGGGCTAAGGTGCGGGTGTGGTAGGGTGAAGCGCTCATAGGTCCAGAGTGGCACTATGCAGAACCAGGTGCCAAGGTGAGTGGTCTGTGGAGTGCGCAGCAAGGCAATGCCTGTCCCCAGAGTGGGGGGGGAGGGGGGTTACCCCGGCCCCATGGCCCATCCCCCCGTCACACCCCACCCCTGGCCCTGGCAGAAGCCCCCAGCCAGCCGGGCCAGTATCAGGACCGGCAGCCCACGGTCGCGCCTCTCCATGTCCTACCGCTTCCCTCTCCCTCATCAGCCTCGGCGCCTGTTTCTCGATTTTTTAAAGCACAAGTGAACCTTGCTGTTGGGAATTCCCCCCAGAGGAGACGGAGAATCATGGAGGCCCCGGAGAATACCGGGTCAGGCCCACTAATGATAAACAAAAGGGGCACAATTCTCCGTTATCGGCGGAAAGTCCGCCGATCGGCGCAAAAAACGGCCCAAATCCGACTTGCGGCACGTCGGAAAAATGGGTCGAAAGTCTCCGGCCCGAAATGGGCTAGCAACGACGTAACGGGATCCGCGCTTGTGCAGTGGTTCACGCCGTGCAGCGTCATACACGCCGCATGGCGTGACGGCTCATAAGGCCGCGCTGCTCCCCCCCCACCCGACCGGAACACCCGACTGGATGGCTGGCTGCCGCTCAGCCCCGAGGTTCGAGTCACGGGATGTGGAGGCGCTCCTGGACGCGGTGGAGCAGAGGAGGGACGCCCTGTATCCCGGGCACAGCCGCAGAGTTGCCCCACGCCACAGCCGGTGTCTGTGGAGGGAAGTGGCAGAGGCCGTCACCGCTGCGGCCCTGGCACCACGGACAGGCACCCAGTGCCACAAGAAGGTGAACGACCTCGTCAGAGCAGGCAGGGTGAGCATCCCCCCCTCCCCATATCCCCCCTCCCCCATATCCCCCCTTCCCCATATCCCCCATATCCCCCTCTCTCCCATATCCCCCCTCCCCCATATCCCCCCTCCCCCATATCCCCCTCTCTCCCATATCCCCCTCTCTCCCATATCCCCCCTCCCCCATATCCCCCCTCCCCCATATCCCCCCTCCCCCATATCCCCCCTCCCCCATATCCCCCCTCCCCATATCCCCCCTCCCCCATATCCCCCCTCCCCCATATCCCCAAGTGAATCCAGCCCTAACCTTAACCTCTGCAATGCACGCGCAACCGATGGCGTGCATTCATATATCTGCATAACAGTGTTGCCTTTTACCCCTGCCACACCCCTCCCCCACAGGATAAGCGCGCACACAACAATAGGGAGCATGTGAGGACTGGAGGAGGCCCCGCTGATGAGAGGCCACTGACCGAACACGAGGAAAGGGCCTGGAACTGGCTGGCGGACCTGACGACCGGGAGGTTGCTGATGCAGAGGTCGGGGGCGTAGTAGCAAGTGGGCCACCGACAGCCCGTCCCCATATCCCCCCTCCCCTATATCCCCCTCCCCCATATCACCTGATCACTGCCTGATGCCTAACCATGCATGCTTCATTGTGTATCGCAGGACCGAACGTCCAGGCACCCATCCCCGCAGATGCAGACCGCCCGCAGGATGCCCCTCGGAGGCCACGGGAGACGGAGAGACACGGACCCTCCAGCATGCGACGCCCGCAGGATGCCCCTCGGAGGCCACGGGAGACGGAGAGACCCGGACCCTCCAGCATGCGACGCCCGCAGGATGCCCCTCGGAGGCCACGGAGACGGAGAGACCCGGACACTCAAGCATGCGACGCCCGCAGGATGCCCCTCGCACACCACGGGAGACGGAGAGACCCGCACCCTCCAGCATGCGACGCCCGCAGGATGCCCCTCGCACACCACGGGAGACGGAGAGACCCGCACCCTCCAGCATGCGACGCCCGCAGGATGCCCCTCGGAGACCACGGGAGACGGAGAGACCCGGACCCTCCAGCATGCGACGCCCGCAGGATGCCCCTCGCACACCATGGGAGACGGAGAGACCTGGAGCAACAGGGAGACGACACCCCCGTCACGTGCGGGAGCGACCACCCAGCGACGAGGGGGGCAGCCACAGGCCCCCGTCACATCCGAGCCAGGACACCACTACCCAGGACACCACTACCCGGGACACCACTACCCGGGACACCACTACCCGGGACACCACTACCCGGGACACCACTACCCGGGACATCACTACCCGGGACAGCACTGCCCAGGACACCCCTACCCGGGACAGCACTGCCCAGGACACCCCTACCCGGGACAGCACTACCCAGGAAGACGAAATACCGGACAGTGACTCAGAGTGGATGGGTGGAGACGAACCCCCACCCCAAAGTGCCATGGACTCAGAGTGGGACGAAGAGCACGACACAACGCCACTGCTGTCACCAACACCCTCCACCATCGCAGAAACACTCACCTCGGTTGGGCACTTTAGTGATGAGGCGTCTGGTACACTCACTGGTGCGCACAACACAGCCGTCCCGGTACAGCAGGTGGAGGTAGGAGCAGCAGAGGGGCCGGGCGGTCGGAGGGCAGCCCAGCCCAAGCGAACATCTGCCGCCCAGATGGATCCCGGGTTCCTGGAGTTACCACACCCACACATAGATCCGATGCAACCACCGACCCGGAGACGAGCGAAGAGGGTGACGGGCGGCTTGCGGCGGCTGCAGTCGCAGGTGGAGGAGTCCACCCGCGTCCAGGAGCTGGGAGTGGTGCCGGTCATGCGTGCCACCCAAGCTGACACCGCACGGGTGGAGTCCGCGGTGGAGGCAATGGGTGCGACGGTGTCAGACATGGGGAACGGTTTGCGAGGCCTGGGGCTTTCCGTGCAGGCGGCGTCTGTGGCCCAGGAAATGGCTGCCCTCTCACAGGAGGCCATGAGCCAGTGCCAGCGCCAGATGGCAGAGGCGCTCAACGCCACAGCCCACTCTCTGCAGGCCATGGCCCAGTCTCAGCAGGCCATGGCCCAGTCTCTGCAGGCCATCGCTGAGGGCATCGACGCCAGTGGCCATGTGCGAGCCGGCGTCGCACTGTCACAGACAGGGTTTGCCAACCCCCTGGGCTCCATGGCTGCAAACCTGCAGACCCCTGTCGATACCAGCACGGGCCTCCAGGACTGGCAGCGCCAGATGTCGGGGGGGCGTCGGATGGCCAGTCCGTTCGCATCCCCCACCCATGTAGAGGCCTGGGGGCCATCGGGCACCCCGAGGGAGGAGGAGGTGGTGTGGTCCGTCCCGGCTCCCCCCTGTAGGGGAGGTCCCGGTACACCACGACACCTCGGACTCCCCCCTTCCGTCCCAGGTGCATCGGGTGGGCAACGGGCAGGACAGGCTGGCAGCTCGTCATCCCAGTCGCCCGGGCCGCAGCCTGGCCCATCTAGGCCAGGACGCCCCAGGAAACGGGGATCCGGTCGTCGCAAAGGGATCCAGTGTCAGAGGGCAGGAATCACAGGAGTCCACCTCCAGTTCTGCTGTACCGTCTGGGGAACCACGTAGACGTAGTCAAAGGGCCCGTAAGGCCAAACAATTAGACACTGAGTAAGTTGGCACGGGTGCAGGGCACAGATGAGTTTTAGGGGCTAGGGCACGTGCATGAACTCCTTTGGTTATTAAAGTCAATGTTACACCTACAGAAGCTGCCTTTGTGCTCTGTCCAAAGCGTGCGGGGGTGTCATGTACGTTGAGCGCAAGTGTGTGTGTGAGGGGTGGTCTTGCCTCAGCCCCAGGTGAGTCTGCCCCCTTCCCCCTGGGCCGCCATCAACATCCCCCGGGCAGAGGACGGGACCGTGCGCTGCAGTGTCACAGCCGCATGCAGGGATGGTCCGGGTGGATGGTGGTACTGTGGCCATGGGTCAGACATAGTCCAACGATGTAGAGCCAGGAGCTCACCGCAGGGCGGGTTGTCATCATCTTCCATGGCCTGCAATAGACACGCGTCCACCCGCAACTGTGTGAGCCCGGCCCGTTGTCCCGCAGGTGGATCGGCAATGGGGGGGGGGGGGGGGTGGTGTGCATGCGGGTGGGGTGGGTGGGGTTGGGGAGGGGGGTGAGGGTGCTGGGTGGGTGGATGGGTGGGGGGTGTGGGTGGTCGGCTGTTGCCATGGTGTGCGGTCTGTGGTCTTACTACCCGATTCCCACGCCCATCTAGTCAGTGAAGCGGGCGGCTATCAGTCTGTCCCGTGCCCGCTGGGCCAGCCGGTAACGGTGGACAGCCACCCGCCTGCGTCTACCCCGTCTGCCCTGGCCACTACCCCCATCCCCCTCATCTGGGGAGGACTGCGCTTCTTCCTGCTGCTCCTCCACTCCGCCCTCCTCTGCCTGCGGCACATCGTCCCTCTGCTGGGCTATGTTGTGCAGGACGCAGCACACCACAATGATGCGGCCGACCCTATCTGACCGATACTGGAGGGCGCCCCCAGAGAGGTCCAGGCACCTGAAACACATCTTCAGCACCTATCACTCGCCTTGTCGCTACATGGGCATCATTGTAGCGGTTCTCCGCCTCATTGCGTGGCCTCCGTATAGGCGTCATCAGCCACGATCACAATGGGTAGCCCCTGTCGCCCAGCAACCAGCCCCTCAGCCGGGGATGGCGTCCCTCGTACATGCCGGGATGGATGACCGCGACAACACGTATGAGTCGTGTACACTGCCTGGGTAGCGGGCGCAGACATGCAGGATCATCATGCGGTGGTCGCAGACCACCTGTATGTTCATCGAATAGGTCCCCTTCCTATTGGTGAACACGGCCCTGTTATCTGCAGGTGGCCGCACGGCGATGTGCATCCCATCGATCGCGCCCTGGACCATGGGGAACCCGGCCACGGCAGAGAAGCCCACGGCCCGTGCATCTTGGCTGGCCCGGTCCACGGGGAAGCGGATGTAGCGGTGCGCCATGGCATAAAGGGCATCTGTCACTGCCCGGATGCACCGATGGCTGCGATATGCCGGACAGGTCCCCACTCGGTGCCTGGAATGACCCCGTTGCATAAAAGTTCAGGGCCACCGTAACCTTGACGGACACGGGGAGAGGTTGTACCCCGCCAGTGCCACGCGGTGACAGGTGTGCCAGCAGGTGGCAGATGTGAGCCACGGTTTCCCGCCTCATCCGGAGTCTCCTCCTGCATTCCCGGTCCGTGAGGTCCTGGTATGGCTGCCGGGTCCGGTACACACGGGGCGCCCTCGGGTGCCTCCATTGCCGTGGGGCCGCGACGTCCTCCTCCCCCTCCTCGTCCTGTTGGTCAGGTGTCCCTCCAGCCTGGGCGGCTGCCGCCTGTCCCTCTGCGGCAGCCTGCGCCGCCTCTCTGGCACGCTCTTCCTCCTCCTCCTCTTCATCCAGGGCAACATAGACATGAGCGGCTGCCGCCACGGCGGCCAACATCGCTGGATGATCGGAAAACATGACGGCCTGGTGGGGGGGGAAGGGAACAACGACATGTCATCATTGCCCATATCCCCTCCTTCTCCCAGCCAGGTGGCATGGACCGCATGGATCCAACTGTTGGAGGCTGGCACCTGGCCAGGTGGACCAACTCACTTGCCCTCGCATCCCCCTCCCCGGCATGGACCCCCCCCCCCCCCCCAACCTCCACCCCGGCACGGACCCCCCCCCCAACGTCCACCCCGGCACGGACCCCCCCCAACCTCCACCCCGGCACGGACCCGCCCCCCAACCTCCACCCCGGCACGGACCCGCCCCCAACCTCCACCCCCGGCACGGACCCCCCCCCAAACCTCCACCCCGGCACGCACCCCCCATCCCCCTCCCCGGCACGGACCCCCCCCAACCTCCACCCCGGCACGGACCCCCCCCCAACCTCCACCCCGGCACGGACCCCCCCCCCCAACCTCCACCCTAGCACGGACCCCCCCCCCCCCCAACCTCCACCCCGGCACAGACCCCCCCCCCCCAACCTCCACCCCGGCACGGACCCCACCCCCAACCTCCACCCCGGCATGGACCCCCCCCCCAACCTCCACCCCGGCACGGACCCCCCCAACCTCCACCCCGGCACGGACCCCCCATCTCCCTCCCCGGCACGGACCCCCCCCCATCCCCCTCCCCGGCACGGACCCCCCCCATCCCCCATCCCCCTCCCTGGCACGGACCCCCCATCCCCCTCCCCGGCACGGACCCCCCCCCAACCTCCACCCCGGCACGGACCCCCCCACCAACCTCCACCCCGGCACGGACCCCCCCCCAACCTCCACCCCGGCACGGACCCCCCATCCCCCTCCCCGGCACGGACCCCCCCCCCCAACCTCCACCCCGGCACGGACCCCCCATCCCCCTCCCCGGCACGGACACCCCCCAACCTCCACCCCGGCCCAGACCCCCCCCAACCTCCACCCCGGCACGGACCCCCCCCCCCCCAACCTCCACCCCGGCACGGACCCCCATCCCCCTCCCCGGCACGGACCCCCCCCAACCTCCACCCCGGCACGGACCCCCATCCCCGTCCCCGGCACGGACCCCCCCCCAACCTCCACCCTGGCACGGACCCCCCATCCCCCTCCCCGGCACGGACCCCCCCCCCACCCCCCTCCCCGGCACGGACCCCCCCCCCCCCCCCCCCCCCCCCCCCATCCCCCTCCACATACACAACCCGAGACACACCTCTCCTCATGCATTCAGACTGCGGCCACGCCATCGCCTGCCCAGAGCCAACCCCCCAGGCCGTCACTCACCTCCACGCTGGTCGGCGTTAACCTGGAGCACAGGGTCACGCCGATGAAAAGGAGGTTTAATTTACGTCGACGTGAACGGTCATCACGTCGACGGGACTTCTGCCCATCCGGAAGGGAGAATATCTGCAGACCGAAAATCGGCTGCCTTGCGCAGACCCGTGACATTCTCCGCGGCAGCGGCGACATTAACGCCCCGCCGACTTTTCTCCCTTCAGAGACTTCGGCAACCGGCGGGGGCGGGATTCACGGCGGCCAATGGCCATTCTCCGACCCTCTGGGGGGTCGGAGAATGACGGCCAAGGTGTTTTCTGTATGTGAGGAGTGGAACGCTGTTAAGGCGATGGAGAATTTAGTTTTGGCGCTCAGAGCATGGAACCAATTCAGGCAACACTATGGACTAGTGGCAAGGTCCGCCATGGCCCAACATCTGCAGGAACCATAAATTCCCCCCGGCGGTGTGGATGCCTCCTTCAAAAGCTGGAGACAGGACAAGGGGACATTGACGGTAGGGGGCCTACATGTAGAAGCCAGGATAGTGACTTTGGGGAACTGACAGACAAACGACAGCTCCCAAAAGGGAACAGCTTGCGATACCTGCAATTAAAGAACCTGCACCGCTAACAGAACGAATCGTTCCCCCGATGACCAGGACACTCCTGTTGAACGGACTTCTGACCCCGGGTGAACTAGGGGACGGTAACTGCGCTGACATGTACGGATGGCTACTAGAGGAAACAAGGTCACCACTGGACGAGACAAAGGAAAAATGGGGGGCAGAACTAGGCTTGGAAATAGGGTTAGGACTCTGGATTGAGGCACTGTATAGGGCAAACATCACCTCCTCATGCACAGGGCTGAGCCTAGTGCAACTAAAGGTATGGCACAGGGCGCACTTGACCAGAACATGCATGAGTGGGTTCTTCCCAGAAGTGGAGGACAAATGCAAATGGTGCCAGGGAGGCCCAGCCAACCATGCTCACATGTTCTGGTCATGTCCAAGACTGGCTGGGTGCTGGACCACCTTTTTCAAGGCCATGTCCAAGGTTGTGGGGGTGAGGGTGGAGCCATGCCCAAAAATGGCGCTCTTCGGGGTATCAGAACAGCCAGGGCTCTTCACGGGGAGAGGGGATGAAGCCCTAGCCTTTGCCTCCCTGATCGCCCGCCAGAGAATCTTGCTTGGCTAGAGATCAGCAGTGCCACCAAAGCGGACTGGCTGTCAGACCGAGCCAAATTCCTCAAATTGGGGGAAAAAAAATTCAGCATCAGAGAATCAGAAGAGGGCTTCCAAAAAACCTAGAAGCAATTCACCAAACTGTTCGAGGACCTGTTTGTAGCCAGCAACCAATAGGAGAAAGGGGGATACTGGAACAGACAAAGAATGAAAAGTAGAGAGAGGGGAATGTGGAGATCTCTGTATGTAGTAATACATGATCAGACTATGTTAAGCAAGTACAGGCAATTGAACACTAGATGACCACACTATCAGGGTCTACAAATAGGTTTTCCTGCTCTTTACTAGAGGAGAGTGTATCAGGAGTGCAGAGAGTACAGAAGAGAGACAGCTAGAGAGAAGAAGTTAATAGATATCAGTATATAGCATTATCTTATTTAATAGTTTAATCTATAGTTAATTGTTTGTTTACTAGTTCAGTATTAAGCAAAAAGAACTCATGAGATTATATTACTCATTAAATTACTTTATCATCACTGGAAAGACTACATCAATATTTCAACAACTCAGCTGGACAAAAAGAGTAATATATATATTACAATATCGTAAAATAACAGGGGATGGAGGAGTAACAGGGGAGAGGGAGCAGTGGGGGAAGCAAGGGAGAACAAAGTGCGAGGGTGGGGGAGAAATAATCCGAGGAGGAGGAGGGGAGGACACAACCCAGGACACTGGGGAAACCGGATTGGAGGAAAAAAGGGCATTGGAGAGAGGAGAAAAGACCGGGGTGACCTCAAAAAAGCCCCTGGAATAAATAGCGGTACAGGGCAACTGGGTGCCATAAAGCAAACAAGCCCCCCCAAAACCTGTACATGCGTTCTCCATTCACACTCCCAATGGAATTGTTGTACTTTATACTTTTTAATTTCTTCGCTCAGCAGAGAAAGGAATATCTGGAGAACCTGGCCAGGGTGGTGGATCCGATAAAGGTGGGGATTGACCGGATGGAACAGAGGTTGGAAGCCAAGGGCCAGGGGGTCCAGAAGGTGGAGGAGATGATGGGCAAACACGTGGAGCAGCTAGCCGTGATGGCGGCGGAGGTGGGGTTGATGAGGGACCATCAGAAGAGGCTGTAGGACAAAGTGGAGGATCTGGAGAACAGATCGCACAGACAGAATCTGAGGATTGTCGGCCTGCCGGAAGGCAGTGAGCGAGCGGACGCTGGTGCATATGTAGCATGTTTGAGATGTTGCTGGAGGCTGGCCTAGGAAGGGTTATGGTTGATCGGGGGCGGGGGGGGGGGGGGGCTTGGCCAGGCTGATCACATGGAATGTGAGAGGGCTGAATGGGCCAGACAAGAGAGCTCACGGGTTCGCGCATCTGAAGAGCTTAAAGGCGGACGTGGCAATGCTGCAAAAGACACACCTGAGGGTGGCAGATCAGACTAAGCTGAGGATGGGCAGCATGGTAGCACAAGTGGATAACACTGTGGCTTTACAGCGCCAGGGTCCCAGGTTCGATTCCCCGCTGGGTCACTGTCTGTGCGGAGTCTGCACGTTCTCCCCGTGTCTGCGTGGGTTTCCTCCGGGTGCTCCGGTTTCCTCCCACAGTCCAAAGACGTGCAGGCTAGGTAGATTGACCATGATAAATTGCCCTTGGTGACCAAAAAGGTTAGATGAGGTTATTGGGTTGCGGGGATAGGGTGGAAGTGAGGGCTTGAGTGGGTCGGTGCAGATTCTATGGGCTGAATGGCCTCCTTCTGCACTGTATATTCTATGTTCTATGTTCTAAGGGTTGGTTTGTGCAGGTATTTCATTCGGGGCTAGATCTGAAACTAGCGGGGTAGCGATTTTGATTAATAAGCGGGTGTCATTTGAAGTGGGAAGCATACTGGTGGACTCAGTGGGGGGGATAGGTACATTATTATGGTGCTTGGGAAGCTGGAGGGGATGCCGGTAGTTCTGGTGAACATTTATGCACCGAACTGGGATGATGTAGAGTTCATGAGGCGGGTGTTGGGAAGATTCCTGATCTGGAATCACATCGGCTGATCACGGGGGGGGGACTTTAATACGGTTATAAATCCAAGACTGGATCGGTCGGTTTAGAGGATAGGGAGGGTGTCAACTGCTGCAAAGGAACTAAAGGGGGATTATGGCACAGATGGGAGGGGTAGATCAGTGGAGGTTTGGGCGGCCGAGATCGAAGGAGTTTTCTTTTTTCTCCCATGTACACAAAGTGTACTCCCGGATGGTATTTTTTGTTTTTGATAGGGCTTTCCTGGCGCGGGTGATAGGCGCCGAATACTCAGCAATTGTAGTGTCGGACATGTCCCCCACTGGGTGGATTTACGGGTGAGCAAGGAGTGGGGTCAGCGCCCGCACTGGAGATTAGATGTAGGACTGTTAGCGGAGGAGGAAGTGTGTGCGCGGGTGAGGGTGGCCATCGAGAACATGTGGAGATAAACGACACACGAGGGCAGCACGGTAGCATTGCGGATAGCACAATTGCTTCACAGCTCCAAGGTCCCAGGTTCGATTCTGACTTGGGTCACTGTCTGTGCGGAGTCTGCACATCCTCCCTGTGTGTGCGTGGGTTTCCTCCGGGTGCTCCGGTTTCCTCCCACAGTCCAAAGATGTGCAGGTTAGGTGGATTGGTCATGATAAATTGCCCTTAGTGTTGAGTGGGGTTACTGGGTTATGGGAATAGGGTGGAGGTGTTGATCTTGGGTAGGGTGCTCTTTCCAAGAGCCGGTGCAGACTCGATGGGCCGAATGGCCTCCTTCTGTACTGTAAATTCTATGAAAATCTATCTTGGCAGCAACTATATGGGAGGTATTGAAGGCAGTAATTAGGGGGGAGTTTATTTGATACGGGCGCACAGGGAGCAGGTGGAGCGGGCAGAAATGGACAGGCTGGTGAGGGAGATTCTTCAGGTAGACAGGCAGTACTCAGAGGCCCCGGAGGCGGGGCTGTTGAAGGAACGGCAGAAGCTGCAGATGGAGTTTGGGCTGCTACCTACAGGGAAGGCAGTGGGGCAGTTGAGAAAAGTGAGATGGGTGGTGTATGAATATAGGGAGAAGGCTAGCAGGATGCCAGCACAGCAGCTTAGGAAATGGGAGATAGGGAGAGTGAAGGATAGAGGGGGGAAACACGATCTTGGATCCAGCGGGGGTGAACAGAGTGTTCAGGGAATTTTGTAGTAGGCTGTATGAGTCTGAACCCCCAGCTGGGGTGGAGGGGATGAGGTGGATATTGGAAGGATTGGAGTTTCCGAGGGTGGAGAAAGAGCTGGTGGAGCGCCGATTGGGTTTTATGAAGTAGTGGAGGGTTTGGACGCTATGCAGTCGGGCAAGGCCCCGGGGCCGGATGGGTACTCACTGAAATTCTACAAGAACGTTTCCGGGGTGCTGGGGTCCTTGCTGGTGAGGGCGTTCAATGAGACTAGCGAGCGAGGTGTTCTTTCCCAGCGATTTTCCTGATTTTGAAGTGGGAGAAGGACCCGGAACAATGCGGGTCGTACAGAGCAATCTCCCTTTTGAATGTAGACGCCAAATTTCTGGCCAAGATTTTGGCCGCGAGAATAGAGGATTGTGTTCCGAGGGTGATAGGGGAGGACCAGACGGGGTTTGTGAAAGGGAGGCAGTTAACGGCCCACGTCAGAAGGCTCCTGAATGTGTTCATGATGCCCTCCAAGGGTAGGGAGGTGGAGGTTGTGGTCGCTATGGATGCGGAGAAGGCCTTAGAATGGGTGGATTGGGAGTATCTGTGGGAAGTCCTAGGCGGTTCGGGTTTGGTCAGGGTTTTGTACACTGGGTCCGGTTGCTGTACGAGGCACCGAGTGAGCTCAGAATATTTCAGGCTGCACCAGGGGACGAGGCAGGGATGTCCGCTCTTCCCGCTGTTGTTTGCCTTGGCGATAGAGCCGTTGGGGGTGGTCCTGAGAGCGTCAAAGGACTGGCATGGGCTAGTTTGTGGGGGGGGGGGGGGGGGGGTGGAGCACAGGGTCTTGTTATCTGCAGACGACCTCCTGATGTTATATTTCTGACCTGTTTGGGGGGGATTGGAGAGATTATGCGGATCCTAGGAGAATTTGGCTGGTTTTCGGGGTATAAATTGAATATGGGTAAGAGAGAGGTCTTTGTGATCCAGGCGAGGGGGCAGGAGAGGAGATTGGGGGAGATGCCGTTCAAAGTGGTGGGAGGGAGTTTCCGATACTTGGGAATTCAGGTGGCACGGGGATGAGAGCAGCTACATAAATAAAATTTGGCCCGGTTGGTGGAGCAGATGACGGAGGATTTTCGGAGGTGAGATATGCTCCTGTCGTCACTGGCGAGGATGGTACAGACCGTAAAGATAATGGTTCTCCCGAGATTTATATTCATATTTCTGTATCTCCCGATTTTTATCCCAAAGACATTTTTTAAGAGGGTCAATGCGGTGATCTCTGGGTTTGTATGGGCGGGCAAAACCCCACGAGTAATGAATGTGCTGTTAGAGCAGAGCCGGTGGGGGGAGTGGGGGGGAGGTGGGGGGGGGTGGCCCTCCCGAATTTTAAGAACTATTATTGGGCGGCAAACATAGCTATGATCAGGAAGTGGGTCGTGGGGGTGGGGTTGGTGTGGAAGCGGGTGGAGGCGACATCATGTAAGGGCACAAGCTTGGGGGCACTGGTAACGGCAGCTCTGCCATTCTCGCCAGCTCAGTACTCCACAAGCCCAGTGGTGGTGGCAGCTCTGAGGGTATGGGTCAATGGTGGTAGCATATGGGAGTGCAGGGAGTGTCGGTATGGACTCCAATGGGAGTCCAGGAGGCGAGAGAGGCATATGTTTCAGAGACAGATCTTTTTGGTGTGCAGGGATTCGGAGCCCCCAAAATCAGGGGTGTGGGTTAGTGGCTTGGCAGGGTTTCTCAGGCTTGAGTAAATCAAGTTCGCCGTGAGGATTGACGGTGGCGTTCGTCTGGAGGTGGCAGCCGTTTATCGACATCTTCGGGGAAAATGAAACTGTTGGCAGATACAATGAGGAAGGGGGGTTAGGGAATGAGGGGGGTAGGGGGAGGTAGTTTAGTTTAGGCAAGATCAACGAGTGGAGGAGGAAGGACTGGGGAACTGTTTGTGTAAGCCATGTCGGCTGGGTTTGGGTGTTGGTTGGGGGGTGATGATTTACTGTGTTATTTTTGCATTCAAAATTGTTGTTAAATCACAAATGGCTTAATAAAATTAGCAAATATAATTGGGTGAAGGCCACTTTCAATAGAGAATGGATCTGGCCGAGGTCAATTGGAATAAAAGAATGACAGGCAGAACTGTAATAATGGGCCTTTTCAGAGGAGATATTTTGGGTACAGTTGAAGAACATTTGCATTAGGGGAACAGGTAGGACAAAGCCAGGCTTCCCTGGATGACGAATGCGGTAGAGAGTAAGATGAAGCAGAAAAAAGGTATGGATGACTGACATCAGGTTGATAATAATGTGTGAACCAAGATAACTATTGAAAGATCAATGGGAAAGTGAAAAAAATAAGAGCAGCAAAGAGAGTATAAAAAGAGACTACCAACCACCAAAAAAGGGATTATATAGGGATAAATTGTAATAGTAAAAGAAGGCATGGACTGATAGGACCAAAAAGAAAATAAGAATGGAGGCAAGAGCAAGACTGAGGCACTAAATAAGTACACTGCATCTGTCTTTACCAAGGAAGAGGATGCTGGCAAAGTTGTGCTGAAAGAGGAGGAAGGTTAAAAATTGCTAAAGAGGAGGTATTGGATAGGCTGGCTGTTGTTAAAGTAAATAAATTAAATACATCCAAGGATACTAATGGATGTAAAGATGGAAATTGCAGAGGCACTGGCCATAATCTTCCAATCTTCCTTCGATAAAGGGTCGGGCCAGAGGACTGGAGAATTGTAAATGTTCAAAAAAATGGGGCGAAATTCTCCGGTATCGGCACGATGTCCGCCGACCGGCACCCAAAACGGCGCAAATCAGTCGGGCATCGCGCCGCCCCAAAGTGCGTAATCCTCCGCATCTTGGGGGGCTGAGCCCCAACCTTAAGGGGCTAGGCCCGCGCCGGTCTAATTTCCGCCCCGCCAGCAGGCGGAAAAGGCCTTTGGTGCCCCGCCAGCTGGCGCGGAAATGACATCTCCAGACGGCGCACGCGCGGGAGCGTCAGCGGCCGCTCACGGCATCCCCGCGCATGCGCTGTGGAGGGAGTCTCTTCCGCCTCTGCCACGGTGGAGACCGTGGCGAAGGCGGAAGGAAAAGAGTGCCCCCACGGCACAGGCCCTCCCACGGATCGGTGGGCCCCGATCGCGGGCCAGACCACCGTGGGGGCACCCCCCGGGGCCAGATCACCCCGCGCCCCCCCCCCGGGACCCCGGAGCCCGCCCGCGCCGCCTTGTCCCGCCGGTAAGGTAGGTGGTTTAATCTACGCCGGCGGGGCAGGCATTCTAGCAGCGGTACTTCGGCCCATCCGGGCTGGAGAATCGCAGGGGGGGGGGACCCCGCCAACCGGCGCGGCGCGATTCCCGCCCCCGCCGAATATCCGGTGCCGGAGAATTCGGCAACTGGCGGGGGCGGGATTCACGCCAGCCCCCGGCGATTCTCCGACCGGGCGGGGGGGTCGGAGAATCTCGCCCATGGTGTCAGGATAAACCCAGCAACTACAAGTCAGTTAGTTTAACCTTAGTGATAGGACACCTTTAGGAACGATAATCGGGTTAACAAATTCGGTTGAGTTTTTTTGTTGAGGTACCGGTGAAGGCTTATACAGGTAATACAGTTGATGTGGTGTACATGAGCTTCCAAAAAACATTTGATAAAATGTCACATAGCAGTCATCTGAGCAGAATTGAAGCCCATGAAGTAAAAGAGATGGGACAGTGGCAGCATTGATACAAAGTTATTGATGTGACAGGAAACAGAGACTAGCAATGAATGGTTGTTTTTCAGACTGGAGGAAGGCATATTGTGGTTTCCCAGGGTTGGTAATAGGACCACTGAGTTTTTTGATGTATAAGAATGACCTAGTCCTGGTTTCGAACAATTAATTTTCAAAATTTGTAGGTAAGATACATCTTGGAAGTATTGTAAACTGTGAGGAAATAGTAATAGATTTCAAGACTGACAGCACGATAGCACAATGGTTAGCACTGTTGCTTCACAGCACCAGGGTCCCAGGTTCGATTCCCAGCTTGGGTCACTATCTGTGCGGAGTCTGCACATTCTCCCCGTGTCTGCGTGGGTTTCCTCAGGGTGCTCCAGTTTCCTCCCACAAGTCCCGAAAGACGTGCTTGTTAGGTGAATTGGACATTCTGAATTCTCCCTTAGTGTACCCGAGCAGGCGCCGGAGTGTTAATGTAGGGGCTTTTCAGCGGAACTTCATTGCAGTGTTAATGTAAGCCTACTTTTGACAATAAAGATTATTATTAAGAGGCCAGAGGCAGACTGGTGGAATGCGCAGAAACTTGGTAGGTGAAATTTAATGCAGAGAAGTGCAAAGTGATAAATTTTGCTCTGGAAAATGAGGAGAGGCAAAATTAAATAAAGTTTGCAACGATAAAGGAGGCACAGGAGCAGAGTGACCTGGGGCCATTTGTACACAAATCACAGTAGGTGAGAGGGCAGGTTGAGAAAGTGGTCCATAAAACATGAAGAATTATGGATTTCCTAAATAGGGGTGTAGGCCGGGATTCTCCGACCCCCCGCTGGGCCGGAGAATCGCCCTGGGGCGGCATGAATCCCGCCCCGCCCCCTGACGCCAGCTGCATAATTCTCCGGCGCCGTTTTTTTTTGGCAGGGGCGGGAATTGCGCCGTGCCGGTCGAGGACCATTGGCAGCGCCGTCGCCCTGGCGATTCTCTGCTCCGCGATGGGCCGAGCAGCCGCCCGTTTTTGGCCAGTCCTGCCGGCGCAAATTACATAAGGTTCTTAGCGGCGGGACCTGGCTCTGCGGGCGGCCTACGGAGTCCTCGGGGGGGGGGCGGGGATCTGCCCCTAGGGCGGCCCCCACAGTGGCCTGGCCTGCGATCGGGGCCCACCGATCTGCAGGCAGGCCTGTGCCGTGCGAACACTCTTTCCCTCCGCGCCGACTGCTGTAAAGCTCCGCCATGGCCGGCGCAGAGAAGAAACCCCCTGCGCAAGCACAGGGATCACGCCAGCGGTTCTGGGAATACGCTGGCGCTCCTGCGCATGCACCAACTCGCGTCGGCCGGCGGAGGCCCTTCGGCGCCGGTTGGCGTGGCGCCAACCACTCCAGAGCCGACCTAGCCCCTGAAGATGTGGAGGATTCTGCACCTTCCGGGCGGTCCGACGCAGGAGTGGTTCACGCCACTCTTTGGCGCCGGTACAGCCCACCTGCCAGATACCAGAGAATCCCGCCCCAAAACCAGCGAGATTATGGTAAACCTTCATATATGATCTAGCTTCAACCTGAGTATTGTATCCTTCTCGAGGGCAGTTAGGGACGGGCAATAAATGATGGCCTAGCCAGCGATGCCCACATCCCATAAATGAATTTTTAAAAATTCTGTGTACCAGACTTTAGGGATGGTGTGAAGGTTCTGGTGAGGGCGAAGAAGAGATTTATGAGTGTGGTTCACGGGATGAGAGATTTCAGTTATGTGGATGGATGAGGAAAACTGCGGCTGTCCTCCTCAAAGAGAAGTGTTGAAAATCATGTGGGGTATGGAAGGAGCAGATAAGGGGAAACTGCTTTCTTTGGCAGAAGAACTAAGAACTGAAGGACACCGATCTAAGGTGATTCGAAAAAGAGTAAGAGGCAACACAAGGAAAAAGAAATGTATGCAGCAAGTGGTTAAGAGCGCAAATGCACTACTTTGAGAATGAGCTAGAATATGATTCAATTGGAGCTTTCAAAATTTAAAACATTTGCAGGACTTTGAGGAGAAGGCAGGCAGTAGGACTGGCTGAGTTACTTTTGCAGAGAGCCAGCATGGACATGACGGACTGAATGGCCTCTGTGATAGCATGCCCCATTAAGGGGGCGGGTTCTCGAAGGGTCATGCGACCCGTTTGACCAATCAGGTTGGAGCGCGCGAATCCTGGGCTGAGTGCGTGGTTTCCTAGTCAGTCTTGAAACTGAAGTTGAAGTCATCAGCAGCATCATTATCATTTTCTGCACATTGTTATTCTGTTAATAAATAGCTCTTTAGTTACTCTGCTTGGTGGTCACAACTCCTTCCAAGATATTACCGCCTCCTTCTGTACTATAGCCATTATGATATTCATGTAATTATTCTGTAGCCTCAGCAGCAAATCTTGATAAGGTTAGCAACAATGAGAGGTGCATTTGATCTCTAATGTTCAGCACTTTGCTTTGAAAATGGACTGGAGGGAAATTTCCCCTTGTATTGGAGAAAATTGTGTCCCAAGACTCGAAAAAGTAATAAAGGAAACATTACCAGACTAGTTTCAGTGCTTCCATATGTTTCATATCAAATCTCCTGATAGCCAAAAAAATATCTTTGCTTCAATCTCAAATTATGGTTATTTATTCTGTTTAGATCTAAAATCAAGTAATGCAAGATCCCCAACTGTGCCCTTCCAATAACAAGGCCTGAAACAGGAACACATAATCATACAGAATTAAATATATTATGTGACTAGAAACAATTATTGATAAGCTATTTTCATTTTAATTGCTCTTCCTTTGATGCTGAGGGTGGAAAGTCCATAATAAATGTTCAGAGTGTTTTTAGCAATAGGTCATGCTTCATAATCAACTATAATTCTTCAAGAAACCAACTAAATTATGTGAGCTTTTCTCAGATTTTGCAGAAGGCTCTAACTTCCGCTTCATTCGGGAAGGCCAGGGAGGAATAAAATGTTGGCTTCAAAAAAGCTCCGTTGGGGGAAATGATGGGGGAACTGAACCAACGTCCCTCTTATCCACATTCTTCGTAAACAATGCAGGGAAGGATACTTCCAAAAGCATCATTACATTTTGGGAAATATGCCAGATTATGAGGCTAGATTATCATTTAAAGGGAAAGATATATAATTGAAAGAAAATTAGATTAATTCAAGGTTACACAAAGGAATATCAGAAGTATTATAATGTCTGTAAATATAAGCTTGCGCACATTTCAACAGGAAATATGGGATATTATTAGCAGAATGTGAAAGAAAAGAGATACAATGGGTCACATTATGGAGCGGTGGGGTGCTGGGGGAAGGACAGATGGCCCGCTCCCTCTGGAATCCATGTTGGTATGAAGCTGACCAGCTCCACACTGACCAGACCCTCAGCAATAAAGGACTGTGGGGCTCATTAACAAGAGTCAAGTGGGACTTCTGCCTCTCATTGTGGTGGAAATCCCGCCCTCTTGAGTTGCTGGTCTATCGGATTGGCCGACCGCTCCATCGGTCCTGGCAGGGCTAGGAAGGCCTCAGTGGTAGCTTCTGGGACTGCAGCTGAAGGGAGGAGCCCAAGGCCTCAGACCCCATGGGTGCCTAGCATGTTTCAGAACATTAGGGAGAAAGGTAGAGGCGCTGGGCGGGGGTGGGGAGTGGGTTTAATTGAGGGAGCATGTACCCAGCCACCCCTCATATCCTGATGGTGAGCAAGGGGGTAGGCAGAAAGGTGGTGGGATTTTACGTGCCCCCACCCCCCCTCCTCCCAAGGGAAACATGCTTGCCAGGGGCAAGTAAAATTCAGCCCAAAATTATTATTGGGAATTTATTGAAATAATTGAATCAATGAGGCTCTGTTAGCAACAAGGCTAAAACAGCATTCAAATTTACCTTGAGGTTATTTGATCATAATTTGGTGCATCATATTTGGTCAGGGGTTGAAGCCGCTTTTATGTTGTCGCTTGTGAGGTTTTGCATTGCCAATTACTGAAATGAGAGTGTCGTTCAGCTATTGGAATATTAATGTAAATCTGATATGTTTCTATGACTGGTTCAAATTTTCTGCTGAGACTACAGATTCATTTAATGTATATCATAATAATATCATAGACTTGTAGAATGGCTATAACACAGAAGAAAGTCAGTCAGCCTGTTGTGTTCATGCCAGCTACCTGTAAGGCAGCTCAGCCAGTCACACTTACCGACCTTTTCCCTGCACTCCTGCCAGCTCTTTCTCTTTCCCGAAGGCCATGGTTGAATCTGTCGCCACCACATCACCAATATCAGCAAAAGCAGTTAATGCTACTTTGATGTGCGAATACTCCACATAGAATGAGGAAATTCCAGGAGTGTGAAAAGTGTCCTCAATGAGCAATTTAATTGGCCTAATTGATTATCCGATGCTGCGGAGCTGGTAGCTGTCAGCAGCCCACCCAGCCTCAGTGAAAAGAGCCGGAGGCAGGACCATGGTGGCACTGGCATGTCAGCTGGAAGCAGGAAATTGCAGACCCACTCCCTCTACTCCCATCTTCACATTCCATCAAAGCTTCAGCGCCTCAAGATGTTTGCTGGCAAAGTGCCTCTCTAACGAATGTCAATTGGTCAAAAATGTATGACGTTTCCTGTTGTTCCAAATGTTTTGAATATGTTTGTTCATTTCACACTGGTCTTCATCCAGAGAAATGTTTAGAAATCATAGTTTGTCGAGAGAGAACAATAGGAAGTTCCTGTATTTCTAATTCCCTGGAATAATTTCAAAAGGATTATGTCAGTGATTATCATTCAAAAGGGGTGGAATTCAGATGCTTGACTACTCCAGCCATCGCTCCTTGACATTCAATTGCATTACTATCACTGAATTCCCCACTGTCAACATCCTGGGAGTTGCCATTGACCAGAATTTGAATTGGATACACCATACAAACACTGTGGCTACAAGAGCAGGTCAGAAGTTTGGAAATGAAATGAAAATCGCTTACTGTCACAAGTAGGCTTCAAATGAAGTTACTGTGAAAAGCCCCTCGTCGCCGCATTCCGGCGCCTGTTCAGGGAGGCTGGTACGGGAATTGAACCGTGCTGCTGGCCTGCCTTGGTCTGCTTTAAAAGCCAGCTCTTTAGCCCTGTGCAAAACCAGCCCACTGTGGGTGTACCTACACCACATGGACTGCAGCAGTTCAAGAAGGCAGCTCAGCACCACCTTCCCAAGGGGAAGTAGGGATGGGAAATAAATGTGGCCTAGCCAGTGATGGCCACAGCCCAAGAGTGAATAGACTAAAAATTGGGAGATTCATGGATAACATTGATCAACAATTGCAGACATTAAATGAGAGCAAAGACGGCCTCTCGTCAACTCCAAAGAAAGGAACCCGAGTGCCCTTATGTTTGATAACACCTAGCCGTACCGTACTCATCCTGATCCAATCCTGTTTGTGAATGCGTGGGCATTTATGGTGTGGTGTGAGGGTGAGGTGTATTCAGCTACCTGTGATCCTTCAGGATGTGTTTCAGCTACAATGGAGGATCTGGCAATGGAATGCCTAGAATATGGACAGCCCAAGAGCTTCACAACAACGCCTTAGCTTGGCAATGGAAGGTGATCATTGCAGGGAAAGGTGCAATCATATCGCTCATCTATTTTTCCACAGACACAAGGAACAGTGCAGAGTGGAGGCAGTGGGCAATGTTACCTTTTTCTTGCCATTGATGTAACTGAGGAGGAACAGAAGGGCCTGTCACCATCAAACAGGGCATTAGGCAGACCCTCACTCTGAGGAATATGGGTCCCATGAAAGTAGGGCACCATGAAGACCAAAAGCCCGAGGTGGAGAGACCAATTCCACAGAGGTATTTGTCATAACCCAAAGTGTACCTCTCAGACTTGGAGATGAGCGAGAGAATGTGCAGCAGATGCCTTTGCTTGTAAAGGAATGTGGTAGCTTCCATCTGTCAGTCACATTTCTCAGGGGGATTTGTTGCTGCAAGGACTGGGGACGCCATCCATTGCCAGTGGCTCTGAGGGTTACCACTATACTTAACATTCTTTGCAAGTGGCTTGTTCCTGGGTTCCACTGGGAACCTCTGCGGAATATGACAATCCTCCACTCTTAAATGCAGAAGGAAGGTCACCGATGCCCTTTTCAATAAGGCACACAATTATGTCCAGCTTTCCCTGGATCTAAACTAGCCAGGCTGCCAGAGCTTTGGGAGTTGCAGTATTCTCTGCCTTTCCCCTGTAGCTATCTGGGATGGCCACTTCCCGATTAAAAAATGGACACTTTGCAAAGATTGCAGGGAAAATGGACAATACTGAGAAAACAAGCAGGTTCAGGGTTTGTCTGCATAGTGGAGCTGCAGCTCCCAGACAAGACCAAAACTGTAGGCCCATTAGCATACTAATGGCCCATCTCCGGAAACAAAAGAGTAACATTCGAGTAACCGATACTAAGGCAGACACCCCGGCGCCAGAGGAGACCGAAACAAAGCAGGCCAACGGCCACCTAGGACACGCCCAGCCATCAGGGCACCCACACCTTTTATTGGACGGGATCAATATGAATGATCAAGAAACGGCCCAATTGATTGGGGCCAAGTTCAAGGCCCACCCAAAAGAACGCGAAGCCCCATTGAGTATAAGAAGGAACCCCCAAGAGAGAATCGTTCTCTTGGACCCGGCTCTCACCGAGGAGAGACCTGTCCACCAGCTGCACTAGAAGCAAGTGAGTCCAAGGTCAATGCACGCTACCAGACAGACGACCTTAGCTGTTCCCCATACCAGTTCGACCCCAGCAGCCTCAGAACCGAGCAACGTTGTTCCTCTGACTGAGTGGGCGCCCAAAGCTAAGTATAGGCTTTAGCAGTAGTGATAGTTTAGTCTGTAGAGTTTCGTGCATGAGTATATTTAATTGTGTGTGTAAATAAATAAGCATTGACTTTGAACTAACTAACTGGTGTATCGAGTCTTTGATCAGTATTCGGTTTGAACCTTGTGGCGGTATCGAAAGATACCTGGCGACTCTAGAGCTAACGTAATTAGAATTAAGGAAGGCAAGCATATTGACCGCCATATTCAGAGACAACCAAAGAGAGCAACACCCCAGGTGCAGGGTGCCATCAACTGAATAAGAGCTCCCTGGCAGTAGCCACTCAGACATATCAACAGAAAAAGCTTCCACTCGCTTAACGTGGTAGCTGAACTGCGATCACTGAAAACTGATTATGCAGGTTTGTGCAAGCTACCTTGCGAGCTCGCATGTCTTTTAAATTTTGAGTCACTTGCAGGTACCACAGACCTTTGCTGGCTCTCAGCACATTCAGGGTTGACTCAACAATGATAAAGTTTACCCACAAAGGACATGGGGCTGGATTCTCCGAAGCCCGACACCGATATCGTGATCGGCGATCGGGCAGAGAATGGGTTCCGATGCAGGAATCGGGATTGGTGCCGGTTTGATGCCAGTCCGCCATGCTCCGCACCCTTCATCATGATGCAATCTGCGCGCCGTTTCAACGGCGTTACCGCATCATCGGCTAGCCCACCCATGATGCTCCATCCCGATGGACTGAGTTCCCGACAGCGCGGGCCACGTGTGGTCCCAGCGGTCAGGAACCCAGCGTGCCGGCTGCAGACAGTGTCCAGTGCCACCACACTCGACCAGGAGTTCGCCGGGGGGGGCTTCTGCTAGGGCTGGGGGGACTGTGAGGGGTGGCCAAGGGGTGGGCTGTGGGGTCGCGGTTGGCGGGTTAGAGTTCGCGACCGGTCGTCAACCCTGCGCATACGCGGCCCGGGACCCAGCCATTCTCCGGCCATTTTCGGTGCAATCCGCAGGAGTTTCACGTGGTGCCGGTGCTAGCCCTTTACCGGTACTAGAATCGATGAGGGGTTTGCATCGATTTTCCTGTCGTGAACCCCCCACAGATTCCCCGTTCACGCCGACACCTAGCCTTAGAGATGAAGAATCCAGCCCAAGGTTCATGTCGCCCATTCAGCTGAAGTTCAATGTGGTTCATTTGGCAACACACTCCTTGATTGAGGAAGCCACTGGCACATTGATGAGGTTTTTCAGATGTCTTGACAGGTTAGGCACTCCATAGAGAGTGTCGTCTTTTACTGCACCCTACATGATCTGGTGCTCCAAAGGGGGATGAGTTGCCACATGTAGGAAAGTAGGAGCTGCATGTAGATACATAGAACATACAGTGCAGAAGGAGGCCATTCAGCCCATCGAGTCTGCACTGACCCACTTAAGCCCTCACTTCCACCCTATCCCCGTAACCTAATAACCCCTCCTAACTTTTTTTGGTCACTAAGGGCAATTTATCATGGCCAATCCACCTAACCTGCATATCTTTCGACTGTGGGAGGAAACCGGAGCACCCGGAGGAAACCCAAGCAGACACGAGGAGAACGTGCAGACTCCGCACAGACAGTGACCCAGCAGGGAATCGAACCTGGGACCCTGGCGCTGTGAAGCCACAGTGCTAATCATTTGTGCTACCGTGCTGCCATGTCTCTTCCAATGAGGACGGTGTAAGGAATGACATTGAAGAGAGTGAGAATGAAAGTGCCCCAAAGCAAGAGGTCATTGCAAGGGCAAGACACAGCCCAAGAGACCCTTCTAATGACAAGATTCCAGGGTGATGAGAAAGATAGCTCATGTGAGCCGAGTTCACCTGTCCCTTTGACGCTGGGTAGACATTAACATTGTCTTTGTTATCAATAAGGACATCAGTCTCAGAATGAGTAGTCACAATCTTGAGTTACAAAGGCCTCATATTTGGAAGGCGAATCAGTCTATGGAACATGTGGACATTCTGTCATGGGATAAGAACTCAACCAGCACTTTCACTGAAGCAAATAGACATGACGCTGTCCTTTCATTGACCACACCAATATGCCTGTGACAGCCTTCATATGGCAAGAACAGCAGTGAAAATATCATTGTGCTCATGGCTGTATGTCTGGAGCATTACAAGGCACCTCATGGAGGACAATTATCAATCATTTGTTAACGCGTTGCCCTATGAGGACAGATTTAATTCCAGACAGCAGTATCTCTCCAAAGACCATCTTCCATTCAAGAGTTATGTTCAAGCCTCATTCTGATACGGAGTGTCCAGGATGAGTTCACTCATCCAAGCGCTGTGATCTGTCACTCTATATCATGGATATGAACTTGCGAGTCAGGTTACCTTTGTGTGGACAGAGCAAGCTTCAGCATGACTTTTGTCCAATCACTGAGAAGCACTCATAATGCTGCCTTTGTCAGGAGCTTCACAAGCTCATGTCCAGCATTGCCAAGGCATCCAGGTATGACGCGGCCCAGTCAGTCTCCACACAGCATTTAAGGATTACTTAGTAACTTTGTTGGCACTAAAGAACGCACAGTAGATGTACTGGAGCTTCACTCTTATCCCGTTGCATGCCTCCACATTTTCATTCTAGCAGCTTGATGTATGAAAGAGGAAGCCTGAGATATTAATAATTTAATCATCTTTATTGTCACAAGTTGGCTTACATTAACACTGCAATAAAGTTACTGTGAAAAGCCCCTGTTTGCCACATTCCAGCGCCTGTTTGGGTACAAAGAACAAAGAAATGTACAGCACAGGAACAGGCCCTTCGGCCCTCCAAGCCCGTGCCGACCAGACTGCCCGACTAAACTACAATCTTCTACACTTCCTGGGTCCGTATCCTTCTATTCCCATCCTATTCATATATTTGTCAAGATGCCCCTTAAATGTCCCTATCGTCCCTGCCTCCACTACCTCCTCCGGTAGTGAGTTCCAGGCACCCACTACCCTCTGCGTAAAAAACTTGCCTCGTACATCTACTCTAAACTTTGCCCCTCTCACCTTAAACCTATGCCCCCTAGTAATTGACCCCTCTACCCTGGGGAAAAGCCTCTGACTATCCACTCTGTCTATGCCCCTCATAATTTTGTATACCTCTATCAGGTCGCCCCTCAACCTCCTTCGTTCCAGTGAGAACAAACCGAGTTTATTCAATCGCTCCTCATAGCTTATGCCCTCCATACCAGGCAACATTCTGGTAAATCTCTTCTGCACCCTCTCTAAAGCCTCCACATCCTTCTGGTAGTGTGGCGACCAGAATTGAACACTATACTCCAAGTGTGGCCTAACTAAGGTTCTATACAGCTGCAACATGACTTGCCAATTCTTATACTCAATGCCCCGGCCAATGAAGGCAAGCATGCCGTATGCCTTCTTGACTACCTTCTCCACCTGTGCAGCCCCTTTCAGTGATCTGTGGACCTGTACTCCTAGATCTCTTTGACTTTCAATACTCTTGAGGGTTCTACCATTCACTGTATATTCCCTACCTGCATTAGCCCTTCCAAAATGCATTACCTCACATTTGTCCAGGTTAAACTCCATCTGCCATCTCTCCGCCCAAGTCTCCAGACAATCTAAATCCTGCTGTATCCTCAGACAGTCCTCATCGCTATCCGCAATTCCACCAACCTTTGTGTCGTCTGCAAACTTACTAATCAGACCAGTTACATTTTCCTCCAAATCATTTATATATACTACAAAGAGCAAAGGTGCCAGCACTGATCCCTGTGGAACACCACTGGTCACAGCCCTCCAATTAGAAAAGCATCCCTCCATTGCTACCCTCTGCCTTCTATGGCCTAGCCAGTTCTGTATCCACCTTGCCAGTTCACCCCTGATCCCGTGTGACTTCACCTTTTGTACTAGTCTACCATGAGGGACCTTGTCAAAGGCCTTACTGAAGTCCATATAGACAACATCTACTGCCCTACCTGCATCAATCATCTTAGTGACCTCCTCGAAAAACTCTATCAAGTTAGTGAGACACGACCTCCCCTTCACAAAACCGTGCTGCCTCTCACTAATACGTCCATTTGCTTCCAAATGGGAGTAGATCCTGTCTCGAAGAATTCTCTCCAGTAATTTCCCTACCACTGAAGTAAGGCTCACCAGCCTGTAGTTCCCGGGATTATCCCTGCCACCCTTCTTAAACAGAGGAACAACATTGGCTATTCTCCAGTCCTCCGGGACATCCCCTGAAGACAGTGAGGATCCAAAGATTTCTGTCAAGGCCTCAGCAATTTCCTCTCCAGCCTCCTTCAGTATTCTGGGGTAGATCCCATCCGGCCCTGGGGACTTATCTACCTTAATATTTTTTAAGACACCCAACACCTCGTCTTTTTGGATCACAATGTGACCCAGGCTATCTACACCCCCTTCTCCAGACTCAACATCTACCAATTCCTTCTCTTTGGTGAATACTGATGCAAAGTATTCATTTAGTACCTCGCCCATTTCCTCTGGCTCCACACATAGATTCCCTTGCCTATCCTTCAGTGGGCCAACCCTTTCCCTGGCTACCCTCTTGCTTTTTATGTAAGTGTAAAAAGCCTTGGGATTTTCCTTAACCCTATTTGCCAATGACTTTTCGTGACCCCTTCTAGCCCTCCTGACTCCTTGCTTAAGTTCCTTCCTACTTTCCTTATATGCCACACAGGCTTTGTCTGTTCCCAGCCTTTTAGCCCTGACAAATGCCTCCTTTTTCTTTTTGACGAGGCCTACAATATCACTCGTCATCCAAGGTTCCCGAAAATTGCCGTATTTATCTTTCTTCCTCACAGGAACATGCCTGTCCTGTATTCCTTT
Source organism: Scyliorhinus torazame (assembly GCF_047496885.1). NCBI lineage: Eukaryota > Metazoa > Chordata > Chondrichthyes > Carcharhiniformes > Scyliorhinidae > Scyliorhinus > Scyliorhinus torazame. The sequence goes on from NC_092710.1 coordinate 210,256,488, forward strand.
CAACTGACACTTGAAAGCCTCCCACATGTCAGATGTTGATTTGCCCTCAAACATCCGCCCCCAATCTATGTTCTTCAGTTCCCGCCTAATATTGTTATAATTAGCCTTCCCCCAATTTAGCACATTCATCCTCGGACCACTCTTATCCTTGTCCACCAGTACTTTAAAACGTACTGAATTGTGGTCACTGTTACCGAAATGCTCCCCTACTGAAACATCTACCACCTGGCCGGGCTCATTCCCCAATACCAGGTCCAGTACCGCCCCTTCCCTAGTTGGACTGTTTACATATTGTTTTAAGAAGCCCTCCTGGATGCTCCTTACAAACTCTGCCCCGTCTAAGCCCCTGGCACTAAGTGAGTCCCAGTCAATATTGGGGAAGTTGAAGTCTCCCATCACCACAACCCTGTTGTTTTTACTCTTTTCCAAAATCTGTCTACCTATCTGCTCCTCTATCTCCCGCTGGCTGTTGGGAGGCCTGTAGTATACCCCCAACATTGTGACTGCACCCTTCTTATTCCTGATCTCTACCCATATAGCCTCACTGCCCTCTGAGGTGTCCTCTCGCTGTATAGCTGTGATACTCTCCTGAACAAGTAGCGCAACTCCGCCTCCCCTTTTACATCCCCCTCTATCCCGCCTGAAACATCTAAATCCTGGAACGTTTAGCTGCCAATCCTGCCCTTCCCTCAACCAGGTCTCTGTAATGGCAACAACATCATAGTTCCAAGTAGTAATCCAAGCTCTAAGTTCATCTGCCTTACCCGTAATGCTCCTTGCATTAAAACATATGCACTTCAGGCCACCAGACCCGCTGTGTTCAGCAACTTCTCCCCGTCTGCTCTGCCTCAGAGCCACACTGTCCCTATTCCCTAGTTCTCCCTCAATGCTCTCACCTTCTGACCTTTTGCTCCCGTGCCCACCCCCCTGCCATACTAGTTTAAACCCTCCCGTGTGACACTAGCAAATCTCGCGGCCAGGATATTTATGCCTCTCCGGTTTAGATGCAACCCGTCCATCTTATACAGGTCACACCTGCCCCGGAAGAGCTCCCAGTGGTCCAGATAACAGAAACCCTCCCTCCTACACCAGCTGTTTAGCCACGTGTTTGTCTGCTCTATCTTCCTATTTCTAGCCTCACTGGCACGTGGCACAGGGAGTAATCCCAAGATTACAACCCTCGAGGTCCTGTCTTTTAACTTTCTGCCTAGCTCCCTGAACTCCTGCTGCAGGACCTCATGCCCCTTCCTGCCTATGTCGTTAGTACCAATATGTACAACGACCTCTGCCTGTTTGCCCTCCCCCTTCAGGATTCCCTCTACCCGTTCGGAGACATCCTGGACCCTGGCACCAGGGAGGCAACATACCATCCTGGAGTCTCTTTCACGTCCACAGAAGCGCCTATCTGTGCCCCTGACAATAGAGTCCCCTATTACTATTACTCTTCTGCGCTTTGACCCTCCCTTCTGAACATCAGAGCCAGCCGTGGTGCCACTGCTCTGGCTGCTGCTGTTTTCCCCTGATAGGCTATCCCCCCCGACAGTATCCAAAGGGGTATATCTGTTCGAGAGGGGGACAACCACAGGGGATTCCTGCACTGACTGCCTGCCCTTTCTGGTGGTCACCCATTTCTCTGCCTGCACCTTGGGTGTGACCACACTTACATAACTGCGATCTATGACGCTTTCCGCCACCTGCATGCTCCTAAGTGCATCCAATTGCTGCTCCAACCGAACCATGCGGTCTGTGAGGAGCTGCAGTTGGGTGCACTTTCTGCAGATGAAGCCATCCGGGACGCTGGAAGCCTCCCGGACCTGCCACATCTCACAGTCAGAGCACAGCACCCCTCTAACTGACATTGCGTCAATTAATTAAAATTAAAATTTGTCTTTTTTTTTTTCAGAATGTCCAAATTACCTAAAAACACGTCTTTCGGGACTTGTGGGAGGAAATCGGAGCACCCGGAGGAAACCCACACAGACACAGTGAGAACGTGCAGACTCCGCACAGACAGTGACCTAAGCCTGGAATCAAATCTGGGACCCTGTAGCTGTGAAGCAACCATGCTAACCACTGTGCTACCATGCAGCCCACATGGGCGATGGCGCTGTCATGATCAGAGAAGCATCTGACAGCTAGCACAGGGACACTAGCCAGGCCTTTAAGTATAAAGCAGTAAGGGCAGCACGGTGGCCTAGTGGTTAGCACAGCTGCCTCACGGCACTGAGGTCCCAGGTTCGATCCCGGCTCTGGGTCACTGTCCATGTGGAGTTTGTACATTATCCCTGTGTCTGCATGGGTTTCGCCCCCACAATCCAAAAATGTGCAGAGTAGGTGGATTGGCCACACTAAATTGCCCCTTACTTGGAAAAAATAATTGGGTAATCTAAATTTAAAAAAAGAAAAAGTATAAAGCAGTATCCTCACATGCAATAGGCTGGCATAGTGAAGCTAGGCACAAACCATAACATTGCATATTTGGAATATAGGATTCTCTTGCAAGATCTCCATCTGATGGGGCCGGGCCATCCGGAGTCATTCCCCCAACGCCACCCAATGGAACACTTCGGAGGAGAGCTCTAAGGAGACCACCATTGACACTTCCCAACTATCAACCCTACCCTCCACCAGTGCAAAGACACACACTCAGAATACAACATTAGTGGACAGGCTTCTGGGGCACAATCTGGTGAACACCACACAGTTGCTGATGCACATCTGGTGGAGGCAGGAACATCCACGGTGGTCAGCAGCTGGAGATCTGCTGGATCCCAGGACTCAGCTGTGTCCCAGTCAGATGCCGAGCCTCTGGACAAGGTTATCCCAGAGCTGATGCAGATGCTAGGACACAGCCGGGAGATTCAGGAGGGGCTGTCAGCGACATTCCCGGGAGTGCATAACCAATTGGAGGAGTCCCAAAGGCTATTGGTGCAGGAGATGGTGCCGGCAATGCGTGGATTGAGGCCAGCACTGCTAGGGTGGCAACGGCAGAGGAAATCCTGGGGCACTAGGTCAGCATCTTGAGTGGTGGTGGCCAAGGCATGGCTCAGTCTGTGACGACCATGGCTGAAGGCCTTAATATCATGTCCCAGTCGCTGATGCAGGTGAATATTGCTAGGGCACTGCAGATCGTGGCCCAGTCACTGAGGAGCATCGCTTAGGGCTTTTTCACCATGGTGCAGACAATGGGGAGGCCCTCTGGCGCTCATCCCAAATGCCCCCTATCCCATGGAGTCGTCCAGGGCCTTACGGGCACCATCAGGGAAGAAAAAGCACTGGAGGTCAACCCAGGGCCTGCCACCAAGGAGACAATGGCAGTCTCCAGTTCTTCCGAATCCCCCTCCTGACATTGGCGCATCTCAAGGGCAGCAGGCAGAACAGGATGGCACGGCGAGGCCAGTGACACCGGGTAAGTCGACCAGGACCTTCCGGCTCCAGCCCCTCCGGAGGACGTCCGCCAGGAACATCTAAGGCCACAGGGCATGAAAAGCAGCAGGGTGCCTCCAAATCTGATGTGCATCCTGGGGACACACGTACATGTATCAGTAGACCACTTAAGATCAAGAAGATTGAGGATCACTGAGTAGACACTGGGTGGGGGTGGAGGGGTGTCGGTCATTATCTGTAGCAAGGGGGAATGGAAATGTCAAATGTTCACAATTGCAACATGTCACACCTGATATGTGAAGCCTCTGTCACATTAATCTTCACAGCGAGCCTGCTCCACCCCCACCCCCAATTGCCCTCTGGGCTCCACCCGCCCCCTGCCCCCTGGGCATAGTGGCCCAAGGTCAAATACCCTTGATGCAGACCCTGGGTGTCAGCACGCTGTCAGAAGAAAGACTGGAGTCAGACTTTGGCATAAACTGTGGAACTCCAGAACTAACCTCACAGCAAGGTCATCATTCTCCTGCCTTGACCCTCTGGCAGTGCTAACACAGGCCCATCATCCTGGGGTGATGTTACACAGACCATTGGAGGGTGGAGCAGGGCAGTAGCGGATTGCCTCCTTGACTCATACATTCCCCTGAGCCTGCTGTTCTAGGGCCCAGGTATCTTCGAAAAAACTGCCCTTCTTTCTGGCTACAGAAAAGGAAGGAAACAGCAACAGCACCTTCCAGGCATTTTTGGCCACCATCGGGAGGAAGCAGCAAACATAACGTACAAATATTTTAGTTTGTTGACAGTATCAAAATACAGAAGACAATACAATGAGGACACAATCACTTTGCGCCCAGAACACACTCACCACACTCACTCATGATATGCTCGCCATATTTGGCCGTGATCCGGAACTCGCCATCAGGAGTGGGCCAGTTAGGTAGCAAACTGATTTGCGGTTTGGCATTTCCCACTATTTAACCGGCATGCCCAGATCTGCACCGAGCACAAGGTAATGGTTAAATTGCACCTATCATGTCAATTCCTTGACTGTCTCAATGCTTTCACACATGTCTGGCATAGGCATGGTGGACCAAATGTGCTGTTATCATTCTATGATTTCAAGAAACACAGCCAAACATCTATGTTACCCTTCAAAACTAAGTGTTAAGAAACAAAAAGAACTGACCAGAATCACAATTTACCAAATTCATGCATTTTCTATCCATCACATTTTAAATGTCCATCAAGCTTCAGATATCAAACTTAAAGAAAAGAGAGAGGAACTTTCTAGAACATCAGAGGTAGAATGTCTGCAACGTCTTAATTGACCTCCATATGAACCCACCCTCTTACAATGAATAATGCTGTGGGGGATTTGCTAATTACCAGATACATCCTGATACTGTTTAACTTAACTTAAAAAATGGCTCAGGATGAAGCTTTGGTTTAAGATCGAAAAGTAATTTTTGAACAGTGACGGGTTTTATATTCTGAAACTGCTCCTATCCAATGATATTGCACGTGTATGGAAATGTTTCACAAAAGCACTCTTGTTTCTAATAATAGCACGTTTTAAAACATTAAACCAAGTTGATTACAATCTTTTGTTCAGGTCCATCTTCACAGCTTGCAATGTTTTCAGTCTTTGTAATTTGATCAAATAATTTAATAGATGGTTGCATTTACATATTTAGGCTTAAAGTTAAAGTACAGCCTTCATTCTGCTTTGAACATGATTAGTTTGCTTGTTCCTCATTCTTTGTGTCAGATTTGCTTTGCCCACATAATTCTCTGCAGTTATTTTTTCCATGCTTTGTAAAACCAATTATCAATCATTTTCAGCTTGCATTACAAATAAAGCATTTTCTGCGACAAAGAGGAAAAATGTTGACGACGAACTAATGCAGATTTAATGTGCAGTTTATCGTAAAAGGTAGCATATGCCTAGCTAAAAAGAAATAAAAGAAAATGTAAATAAAATGCAGGAAGCTCTCCTTTTGGCTCGGACAAAAGATCAAAGCTTTATTTGCCAGTAATGCCTTCAAAGGTAATGTAACCTTCAATACTTCACAGTGGCATCACTGTAAGCCGACATCCACTTTCTTCTTCTTAGTCCTTGCAGTATTTCATTCATACTCCGCTAGTCATTTTACTCACAATTTATTCAGTGGTTGTCAGGTAGTTGACTTCAAAGGACTTGATGAACTCAGTGGTACAGCCAAACCTTCATCTTTGTGATGGCACTTTATTTGACTCTGTGACCAAAAGCCAATTTAAACAGTTCAAGTACTGTCAAAATAAAAATTTTAATCAATTCTTTCTAAAATTTACAATCGTCTGCCAGAGAACTACTTTAATAGATGTATAGCTTTGAAATTAATACAGCGTTTATTAATAATTATAAGGAGATGTAACTATCAATAATATTTTAAGCAGAGGAAGGAACCGAATGGTTGGGAGTGCTTAGGGTAATGGAATTGGTGCCTATTTTCTGAAGCAGAAGATCAGTTCAAGCACATTGACCTATAGTTACACAGGTAACTATGCCTTTCCTGGGAATCCCAAATGAAAATGCTTCCAAAAGATGACAACTGTTACCTTCTTAATTGTACTAAACCGTATTACACAAGTCAGATATCAAGCAAAAAAGGAAATTATTTTATGCGGCGCTGCTCGCTAAAAGCTATTTTAATGCATTATATTACACCTTTGATCTTAAGTATTTTACTGCAGTTGGAGGGAAAATATTTTTATTACACATTTTGGCTGCTCAAAGTAATTTTTTTTTGCTCCTTTTCTTAGAATGATAAACAATTTGTAACAACAAAATTCAGTTCTTTTTGTCCAAGGAAACCTAGCACCTTAAAACTACTGAGCACCTTAAAATGAATGTTCTCCACAATACCTACAGTATCCATGGTAACCAAAGGCAGCAGGCACTGAACTTATAACCCAGCATTTACTTAACGGAGTGAATGAAAGGAGAAAAGCTTCACAAGCAGAGCATTTACTAAAGAAAAATACAAATCTGTCTCTCTCTTTCCTGTTACAAGGCCAGTTGCGAAGCTCGGCAACACTATACATTATGGCATTTTGTGAACTTGAAACTGTCACAGTTTCTTTCAGAATAGGTTTTTCAGAACTTTGAACTAAACAATACGAATTTGACCAATTTGGCAAGACCAAATCTAACTTATATTAATTTAACATGTCAGATTTGTCCATTATATAGCAAATCCAAACCAAGCAAAACATTTGGAACTGAATCAATTTTCACTTTTCACATTAATTTTGCTGAAAATGTAGCTTTGAGTAACAGTAAGATCAGAGCAAAATAAGGTGGGAAAGAAGCTAAACTCTTAATAGATCACCAACCTGTCATCTTGAATGAGCTATACTGGCAATGCACAGTTACAAGTGAAAGGATTAATAGCTGTTTCCTATTCTCAATCCTGTGACAAGTACAGCTGCATTCTCAAATGGATACTTTCACTTTCAAGCATCATGATGGAGCAAAATGGGTAGGCCACAAAAATAACTTGTGCAATACATTTTCATACATATATATATATATATATAAATATTACATATATATAAAATGTATACATGTCTATTGTGTACAGCTGCTCAATTTGAAAATGGAAATTGCACTTAACCTCTCCTTACTTGTAGGAAAATTTCCCCCTTTTAGTTTACCCCATTCCTGCTCCCATTCCCTAATCACAGCGTCAATTCCAATTGTCCTGTATAATACATTGCAGGAGTCTCACTCTTCAGTTTTCATTCCCTCACTGTAGGGAAGGAGTCTGCTTTTGTTGCCCGCCTCAAAAAGCCCAAGGAAGATTTAAAAATAGTCACAAGAAGGAATCACAAGAGCATAAACATTTTTCCAAACAATTCCTGGTGTATCTTCCTTGCCTCCACATTTGCCTTCTTCCCTCCTACATGAGGCACTGATGCTTGTGTGCGCAGAAATGATGCATGCCATTTTTAATGGAACTTCTAATTGTGCCATTCGGAGGCAAACCATAATTTACTCTTACTGACAAATGGCAGCTTGGCTCAGTGGAAGGGTTCCTTGCTCCTCAGTTAGACATCTACGGATTCAGACCGCAAACAGACTTGAGTACATAATCCGCCCTGTACAGGGGAGGTGGTGGCAGAAGGTATTGTCACTGAACTAGTAATCCAGACACCCGAGGTAATGCTCTGGGGATCCGGGTTTGAATCTTGCCACAGCAGATGGTGAAATCTGAATTCAAGAGAAGAAATTTGGAATTAAAAGTCTAAGTATGAGCATGAAATCATTGTCGATTGTCGTAAAAACCGAATTGGTTCGCTAATGTCCCTCAGGGAAGGAATCTGCAATGCTTACCTGGTCTGGCCGGCATGTGACTCCAGATCCACAGAAATGCAGTTGACTCTTTAAAAAAATGCCACTCAGTTCGAAGGCAAATAGGGGCAGGCAACAAATGCTGGCCTTACCGGTGATGCCCACTGATGCATTATCAATTACCACAAAGACGAGAGTAGTGGAATAATCAAGGCTTTATTGAGCAAAGATGTTGTGCCTCCTGTAGCTGCCACCAGAATGGCTGCAGCACCGGCGAGCACACACATTTATACGCCGCCTACTGGGCGGAGCCAGCAGGCAGGGATTTACCCATGTACCTCTACTATATTGGCAGTGCCATAATACATGTAATATACTACGAGTGGTGACTACCAAATTCACCCCGTTAAAAAAAAAAAGAGTCCGGCGGGGTTGGTGGAAAACATTACAAGTTAAGTCTGTCGGGGGCCTTGACCCTCCTCTGCGATCGCCTCAGTCCTGGTGGTGATGTGGGCGCCGACCTGGTCACCTGTGACTCCAGGAGCATGTTGTCCTTGTCTTCGTCACCCCTGAGTGGAACCAGTGGGAGGACGGATCCTACTGGGGCGGGGGTTGCGGTGAGGTTTGCTGGAGAAGGGTGTGGCGCAGGGGTGAATGAGGCAACCATGGGTGGGGGGCGGTGTCAGATCGGGGGTCGTGGGTGGGGATCCAATGGGTGCCAGGTCCCGGAGGGAGACTGTGTCCTGGAACCCGACGGGGTGTGCCACGTAGGCGTACTGCGGGTTTGCATGTAGGAGATGGACTTTTTCGACCAAGGGGTCCGACTTATGGATCCGCAATGCTTCTGAAGGAGGACGGGTCCAGGAACTGTCAGCCATGTTGGGAGCGAGACTCCGGAGGTGGACTTCCTGGGGAAGGCAAACACACATTTGTGAGGGGTCTCGTTAGTTGCGGTGCAGAGGAGCGATCGGATGGAGTGGAGCACGTCGGGGAGGACCTCCTGTCAGCGGGAGACTGGGAGATTTTTAGACTGCAGGACCAGCAGGGTGGCCTTCCAGACCATCCCGTTCTCCCTCTCCACCTGCCTGTTTCCCCGGGGTTGTAGTTGGACGTTACGGGAGGCCACTTCTAATGAATTAGCGAGCTGCCTAGTTCCCGCAAGATCAAGCTTGGCCCCTTCCAGTAGCTGCTGGCGGACGTACGGAGACTTCATGCCCGTAACGTAAGCGTCTCAAATTAAAAGTTCGGTGTGCTGGACTGCCGAAACTGCCTGGCAGTCACAGTTCCTTACCTAAGATGTGCAGGGCATGCCAGAAATACCCAGAGACTCCCCGGGGAGTTGCTGTCTCGTGGCCAGGAGGTGCCTGGCATATATTTGATTGACTGGTCGAACGTAGGAAACATCAGGAGCTCCATTGCTTCGGAGTAAGTGGGCGCATCCCGGATGAGAGGAAAAATGTCAGGGCTCACCCGTGAATAGAGGACATGGAGCCTCTGCGAGTCCGAGGGTTCCTCAGCAGATGTTCGGAGGTAGCTTTCGAAGCAGGCTAGCCAGTGGTCAAAGGCGGACGTAGCGTAGGCTGCTTGAGGGCTCAGCTGCAGGCGATCAGGCTTAATGCGGAGATCCATCGTTTAAAAAAAATCTTTGCTCAATAAATTGATGCACTATCAATTACCACAAAGACGAGAGTAGTGGAATAATCGAGGCTTTATTGAGCAAAGATGTTGTGCTGTAACCAGAATGGCTGCAGCACCGGCGAGCACACACATTTATACGCCGCCTACTGGGCGGAGCCAGCAGGCAGGGATTTACCCATGTGCCTCTACTATACGGGCAGTGCCGTAATACATGTCATATACTACTAGTGGTGACTACCACACCCACATTCCATGAAAGCATTAAAAAAAAACAAGAGAGTGCTGTGCTTTCTAAAATTTAACAACCAAATGACTGTTCAGGTAGACCTTATGATTTAATTACAATACTTGGAAGAAGGATTCTGCACTCGCTGCTCTGTCCAATCTTCTTCTACTCAAGATAAATGATTCATTATTTGTGGGAAAGTGCAGCTGAATTTGTACCTCACAAAAATATTATTCATTAATTATGATAAATACTGGGGTGACCTAAGGATCCAATGTTATTCTAAACATTTTTTCGGTTGCCATAACATTGCAGGCAAACAGATTTCTAGCAGAACATAATAATGTGTGTACTATTCAAGTTTACTCAAGTGCTTTGTAGTTCATAGAGTCAAATATATTGCTTGTTTAGTTGATTTAGAGACCGGGAACCTCCTGGGGGCTAAATTGGACAGGCCCTGAAAAAGGGCATATGGATTGTGATGTGCAATTATCTTTCATCCGTTGATCACAACACAGGCTGCACCAACTTTCAGAGATCTCTGCTTCCAACCAGCACTAACTACAAAGAGGCTAGTGCCATTTAAAGCTAGCCCGCATTGCTGAAGGGCAGGCTCAATGGGCTGGGTTCTATGCTCTTTCCACCAGTGGGTTTGAAGTTGGGGAGCATATGAAATCCAGCAGGTGGTTTTCCTGCCACCTACCCACTTGCCCCGACCCATCTGCAATTTTACAGTGGGAAGGAGACGCATCATGCAGCCCATCAATCATCCATCATGGGCCAATTGAGTCCCTTGAGCAGTCAATTAATGGCCACTTAAGGGCATCATCCGTTCCCTGCGATATTTTACCTATTAGCATGCAGGAAGCCTGACAGCTTTAGCGAAGGGGTCTCGGGGGCATACCAGAGGCACCCCCAAGGTCATCCAGCCCTTTAATCTCCACCTGGCCTCGTAAACCCAGTCTTATAGCCCCTCACCCACCTCACTGGGTGCCCTGACCCTGAACTTAACTGTGCTACTCAGTGTGGTGAGACTGCCAGTCATCCCAGTATGGGTAATGCACCCATCTGGCACTAGTGGAAATACAGAGCTGTAGGTCGTCTGATTGGCTCAAAGTTTATCTATGGTGGGACTTGAAGGAAGCTCCCAGCATTAAGTATGCAGGGCAGCCATCAGGATAATGGACATTGCAGGGGAGATACTCAGCACCAAGCTTTTCAAATAAGGACTGGAGGTGGTGCAACGGAGGAAAGATGTGCGTATATCGAGGATGAAGGAGACCATAAGACCTTAAGACATAGCAGCAGAATTAGGTCACTCGGCCCATTGAGTCTGCTCCACCATTCAATCATGGCTGATATTTTCTCATCCCCATTCTCCTGCCTTCTCCCCATAACCCCCGATCCCCTTATTTTTTATTTTTAAAAATATTTTTATTCTCCTTTTTCACATTTTCTCCTGCATTTACACCCATCAACAATAAACAATAATCCGCAAGATATGTCAATCCCCATAATAACAACCGATCCCCTCATTAATCAAGAGCCTACCTATCTCTGTCTTAAAGACACTCAGTGATTTGGCCTCCACAGCTTTCGGCGGCAAAGTGTTCCACAGATTCACCACCCTTTGGTTGAAGAAATTCCTCCTTATCTCAGTTTTAAAGGATCGTCCCTTTAGTCTGAGATGGTGTCCTCTGGTTCTAATTTTTCCTACAAGTGGAAACATTCTCTCCACATCCACTCTATCCAGGCCACGCAGTATCCTGTAAGTTTCAATAACATCCCCCCTCATCCTTCCAAACTCCAATGTACAGACCCAGAGTCCTCAACCATTCCTCATACGACAAGTTCTTCAATACAGGGATCATTCTTGTGAGCCTCCTCTGGACCCTTTCCAAGACCAGCACATCCTTCCTTAGATACGGGGCCCACAACTGCTCACAATACTCCAAATGGGGTCTGACTAGATCCTTATACAGCCTCAGAAGTACATCCCTGGTCTTGTATTCTAGCCCTCTTGACATGAATGCTAACATTGCATTTGCCTTCTTAACTGCCGACTGAATCTGCACATTAACCTTAAGAGAATCATGAACAAGGATTCCCAAGTTACTTTGTGCTTCTGATTTCCTAAGCATTTCCCCATTTAGAAAATAGTCTATGCCTAATTTCCTCCTTCCAAAGTGCATAACCTCACACTTTTGCACATTGTATTTCATTTGCCACTTCATTGCCCACTCTCCTAGCTTGTCCAAATCCTTCTGCAGCCCCCTTGCTTCCTCAATACTACCTGTCCCTCTACAGATCTTTGTATCATCTGCAAACTTAGCAACAGTGCCTTCAGTTCCTTCTTCCAGATCATTAATGTATATTGTAAAAAGTTGTGGTCCCAGCACAGACCCCTGAGGCACACCACTAGTCACCATCTGCCATCCTGAAAAAGGCCCCTTTATCCCCACTCTCTGCCTTCTGCCAGTCAGCCAATCCTCTATCCATGGCAGGATCTTACCCGTAACACCATGGGCGTTTAACTTATTTAACAGTCGACTTCCGGTGGCGCCCTCGAGGAAGCAGGTCGCAGGTCGGATCGCTCCCGCCCTTGAAGGGCAAACAAACCTTTTTCAACGGACTTTTTCGGGACCTGCCGACCTGAATCGGTGGAGGAGACGATAGGGAAGAGGCTTCCCCCCCGGGGTATGGACAGCTGGACCAGAAGTGGTCGAGTGGAGCGGCAAGGATCGAAGCGGGAGCAGCGGGGACCCCAGACCAGGCGGCGAAGCATGGCGGACGGCAGGGACCAGGGAGCGGAGGCCCACTGGCCAAGGGAGCAACAGATGGAGTTCTTCAGGAATTGCTTCACCGAACTGAAGAGGGACACGTTGGACCCGATGAGAGCGGTAATGGACCGAATGGTCGAGACACAGGCGGTCCAAGAGAAGGCGCTCAGGGAGGTCGAGGTAAAGCTCTCCAGCCAGGCAGACACGGTAACGGAGCTGGAGCACGAGGTGGAGGAGCTGAACGCCTGCCAGAGGAGGATGCAGGAGCAGCTTGAAGAGCTGGGGAACAGAGCCAGGAGGCAGAATTTGAGGATCGTTGGCCTCCCCGAGGGCTGCGAGGGATCGGATGTGGGTGCATACGTGATGGGTATGCTCGAGGTGCTGATGGGACTGCAGGCCTTCCCTCGACCCCTGGAGTTGGATGGGGCGCATAGAGCCTCCGCAAGGAGGCCCAGGACGGATGACCGACCGAGGGCCTTGGTGGTCCGCTTTCACCAGGGAACGTGTGCTGCGATGGGCCAAGGCGGAGAGGAGCAGCAGATGGGAGAACTGAGAGGTGCACATCTATCAGGACTTGGGAACAGAGCTGGCCAAGAAGCGTGCAGGTTTCATCAAGGTAAAGGCAGCCCTCTACAAAAAGGTGAGGTTTGGAATGCTGTATCCTGCGAAGCTTTGGGTTACGTTTCAGGAACTCCACTACTACTTTGAGAATAGGTTTGGGGTTTCATTAAAGATAAGAAGCTGGACTTGACCTAACGGGCACTTCGTTTTTTCAGTTCTGTACAGTGGCAGCGGTCTGTTAACCTAACTTGCTCTGACTAGGAGTGGACTTTTATTAAAAGAAGAAGCTGGACTTGAACTAAAGGACTCTGGGCTCTCAGAGCTTTTGTGTGGCGGCGGTTTGTTAAATTATCCTGCACTGTAATGTTTTATCCAAGATTGTTTTCAGCCTGGACAGAGAGCAGGGGCTGGAGGGCGCACTGCTTAGGGTGTTTTTGGGAGATTGCAACGGGGAGAGGGGTGGGGGGGGGGTGGGGGGGGGGGTGGGGGGGGGGGGGGGGTGGAGGGAGGAAGAGAGGGGTCCTGCAAAGGGGGCCCTGCACTTGGTACTGTTGTAGGGAAAAATCCCTTGTACCAGTGCAGTCAAGAGGCCGAGTCTCAAGGCAAGGTTCAAAGCGTTGTTCTTTATTGTACAATTACTGAAGCCTTCAGGGAGACCCACACAGCCAGCTCAGAAACAGTGGCTTGGTCCACGTTGATCTCAACAATTACACATTCGCTCTGGATTTTTATAGGAATCCAAATTCGAGCGGGAACATTTGCTCAAACATAATAGATAAAGGGTAGTTTTGATTAAGACCTCTCAGACAGGTTTAAACTGAGAATGTGTATCTTTGTCAAATTGCATCTGTATGGTGTGTGTCCGTGTTGATGAGATTATCTGTGCTATGCTTTTGTTTCTGTGTTTGCTAGATGAGGTGTTAATGTCATCTTTATCCTGCTGTGTGTGTAGGGGACGCTAATCTAATCTATACATTTCTTTTATTCCTTCTATTCTGGTTTCTTTGCCTGCCTTGGCCATTTTATTAATATATTATTTCATTCTTTCATAAGTCTTTGCAATACAGTTGTGCCATATATCCCACTGCCAGTGTCTTGACTCGCAGATATCCCGATCTTCTGGCCATGGGGCCGTTTTAAGATGCAGCTTCGTGCTGTTGCTGGGCAGAACAAGTGTCTTCCATCATTAAGATGCAGCTTCGTGCTGTTGCTGGGCAGAACAAGTGTCTTTCATCAATTTCGAATTAAAGGTCTCCCAGCTGTGCAGAAGGGGATTTAAATGAATGTCCATCCAGGTGTCCCCTTCTGCATTGTGGGCACAGTATAAACGGTGCCAATCAGTTCAATAATATAGAACAGTCCAATAAATGAAGAATGTTTGATGAGATGAGATAAAAATATGGTCTTGGAAAATGGCCTACTTCAGTACCTTTTGGCGGGAGATCGGGGCCTCTGATAGGGGGATGGGCTAGGGGTGGTGAAGGGACTTGAAAGGGAACGGGGAAATACAATCAGGTTAGAACATAGAAAATACAGCGCAGAACAGGCCCTTTGGCCCACGATGTTGTGCCGAACCTTTGTCCTAGATTAATCATAGATTATCATTGAATTTACAGTGCAGAAGGAGGCCATTCGGCCCCCTGAGTCTGCACCGGCTCTTGGAAAGAGCACCCTACCCAAACTCAACACCTCCACCCAACACCAAGGGCAATTTTGGACACTAAGGGCAATTTATCATGGCCAATCCACCTATGCTGCACATCTTTGGACTGTGGGAGGAAACAGGAGCACCCGGAGGAAACCCACGCAGACACGGGGAGGACGTGCAGACTCCGCACAGACAGTGACCCAAGCCGGAATCGAACCTGGGACCCTGGAGCTGTGAAGCAGTTGTGCTATCCACAATGCTACCGTGCTGCCCTTAAGAACAAATAAATCCACACTATATCATTTTACCGTAATCCATGTACCTATCCAATAGCTGCTTGAAGGTCCCTAATGTTTCCGACTCAACTACTTCCACAGGCAGTGCATTCCATGCCCCCACTACTCTCTGGGTAAAGAACCTACCTCTGATATCCCTCCTATATCTTCCACCTTTCACCTTAAATTTATGTCCCCTTGTAATGGTTTGTTCCACCCGGGGAATAAGTCTCTGACTGTCTACTCTATCTATTCCCCTGATCATCTTATAAACCTCGATCAAGTCGCCCCTCATCCTTCTCCGTTCGAATGAGAAAAGGCCTAGCACCCTCAACCTTTCCTCGTAAGACCTACTCTCCATTCCAGGTAACATCCTGGTAAATCTTCTTTGCACCTTTTCCAAAGCTTCCACATCCTTCCTAAAATGAGGTGACCAGAACTGTACACAGTACTCCAAATGTGGCCTTACCTAAGTTTTGTACAGCTGCATCATCACCTCATGGCTCTTAAATTCAATCCCTCTGTTAATGAACGCGAGCACACCATAGGCCTTCTTCACAGCTCTATCCACTTGAGTGGCAAATTTCAAAGATGTATGAACATAGACCCCAAGATCTCTCTGCTCCTCTACATTGCCAAGAACTCTACCGTTAACCCTGTATTCCGCATTCATATTTGTCCTTCCAAAATGGACAACCTCACACTTTTCAGGGTTAAACTCCATCTGCCACTTCTCAGCCCAGCTCTGCATCCTATCTATGTCTCTTTGCAGCCGACAACAGCCCTCCTCACTATCCACAACTCCACCAATCTTCGTATCGTCTGCAAATTTACTGACCCACCCTTCAACTCCCTCATCCAAGTCATTAATGAAAATCACAAACAGCAGAGGACCCAGAACTGATCCCTGCGGTACGCCACTGGTAACTGGGATCCAGGCTGAATATTTGCCATCCACCACCACTCTCTGACTTCTATCGGTTAGTCAGTTCGTTATCCAACTGGCCAAATTTCCCACTATCCCATGCCTCCTTACTTTCTGCAGAAGCCTACCATGGGGAACTTTATCAAATGCCTTACTAAAATCCATGTACACTACATCCACTGCTTTACCTTCATCCACATGCTTGGTCACCTCCTCAAAGAATTCAATAAGATTTATAAGGCAAGACCTACCCCTCACAAATCCGTGCTGACTATCCCTAATCAAGCAGTGTCTTTCCAGATGCTCAGAAATACTATCCTTCAGTACCCTTTCCATTACTTTGCCTACCACCGAAGTAAGACTAACTGGCCTGTAATTCCCAGGGTTATCCCTAGTCCCTTTTTTGAACAGGGGCACGACATTCGCCACTCTCCAATCCCCTGGTACCACCCCTGTTGACAGTGAGGACGAAAAGATCATTGCCAACGGCTCTGCAATTTCATCTCTTGCTTCCCATAGAATCCTTGGATATATCCCGTCAGGCCCGGGGGACTTGTCTATCCTCAAGTTTTTCAAAATGCCCAACACATCTTCCTTCCTAACAAGTATTTCCTCGAGCTTACCAGTCTGTTTCACACTGTCCTCTCCAACAATATCGCCCCTCTCATTTGTAAATACAGAAGAAAAGTACTCCCGCTACTGTCCTTGATCGGACCTACCCTCGCTCTAGTCATTCTCATATTTCTCACATATGTGTAAAAGGCCTTGGGGCTTTCCTTGATCCTACCCGCCAAAGATTGTTCATGCCCTCTCTTAGCTCTCCTAATCCCTTTCTTCAGTTCCCTCCTGGCTATCTTGTATCCCTCCAATGCCCTGTCTGAACCTTGTTTCCTCAGCCTTACATAAGTCTCCTTTTTCCTCTTAACAAGACATTCAACCTCTCTTGTCAACCATGGTTCCCTCACTCGACCATCTCTTCCCTGCCTGACAGGGACATACATATCAAGGACACGTAGTACCTGTTCCTTGAACAAGTTCCACATTTCACTTGTGTCCTTCCCTGACAGCCTATGTTCCCAACTTATGCACTTCAATTCTTGTCTGACAACATCGTATTTACCCTTCCCCTAATTGTAAACCTTGCCCTGTTGCACGCACCTATCCCTCTCTATTACTAAAGTGAAAGTCACAGAATTGTGGTCACTATCTCCAAAATGCTCCCCCACTAACAAATCTATCACTTGCCCTGGTTCATTACCAAGTACTAAATCCAATATTGCCCCTCCTCTGGTCGGACAATCTATAGACTGTGTTAGAAAAGCTTCCTGGACACGCTGCACAAACACCACCCCGTCCAAACTATTTGATCTAAAGAGTTTCCACTCAATATTTGGGAAGTTAAAGTCATCCATAACTACTACCCTGTGACTTCTGCACCTTTCCAAAATCTGTTTCCCAATCTGTTCCTTCACATCTCTGCTACTATTGGGGGGCCTATAGAAAACTCCTGACAAGGCCACTGCTCCTTTCCTATTTCTGACTTCAACCCATACTACCTCATTAGGGTGATACTCCTCGAACTGCCTTTCTGCAGCTGTTATACTATCTCTAATTAACAATGCCACCCCCCCACCTCTTTTACCACCCTCCCTAATCTTATTGAAACATCTATAACCAGGGACCTCCAACAACCATTTCTGCCCCTCTTCTATCCAAGTTTCCGTGATGGCCACCACATCGTAGTCCCAAGTACCGATCCATGCCTTATGTTCACCCACCTTATTCCTGATGCTTCTTGCGTTGAAGTATACACACTTCAACCCATCTCCGTGCCTGCAAGTACTCTCCTTTGTCAGTGTTCCCTTCCCCACTGCCTCATTACACGCTTTGACGTCCTGAATATCAGCTACCTTAGTTGCTGGACTACAAATCCGGTTCCCATTCCCCTGCCAAATTAGTTTAAACCCTCCCGAAGAGTACTAGAAAACCTCCCTCCCAGGATATTGGTGCCCCTCTGGTTCAGATGCAACCAGTCCTGCTTGTACAGGTCCCACCTTCCCCAGAATGCGCTCCAATTATCCAAATACCTGAAGCTCTCCCTCCTACACCATTCCTGCAGCCACGTGTTCAACTGCACTCTCCCTATTCCTCGCCTCGCTATCACGTGGCACCGGCAACAAACCAGAGATGACAATTCTGTCTGTCCTGGCTTTTAACTTCCAGCCTAACTCCCTAAACTTGTTTTTACCTCCACACCCCTTTTGCTACCTATGTCGTTGGTACCAATGTGCACCACAACTTCTGGCTGCTCCCCCTCCCCCTTAAGGATCCTGAAGACACGATCCGAGACATCCCTGACCCTGGCACCCGGGAGGCAACATACCTTCCGGGAGTCTCGCTCGCGACCACAGAATCTCCTATCTATTCCCTTAACCATTGAATCTCCTACAACTATTGCTTTTCTATTCTCCCCCCTTCCCTTCTGAGCCCCAGAACCAGACTCAGTGCCAGAGACCTGGCCGCTAGGGCCTTCCCCCGGTAGGTCATCCCCCCCAACAGCATCCAAAACGGTATACCTGTTTTGAAGGGGAACGGCCATGAGGGATCCCTGCACTGTCTGCCTGTTTGTTTTTTTCCCCCTGACGGTAACCCAGCTAGTCTTGTCCTGTACCTTGGGTGTGGATACCTCCCTGTAACTCTTCTCAATCATCCCCTCTGCCTCCCGGCTGATCCGAAGTTCATCCATCTTCAGCTCCAGTTCCCTAACACGGTCTTTGAGGAGCTGAAGTTGGGTGCACTTCCCGCAGGTATAGTCAGCGGGGACACCGGTGGTATCCCTCACCACCCACATCCTGCAGGAGGAGCATGCAACTGGCCTAGCCTCCATCCCCTCTTACCTGACAGAATATAGCTGCCCTGTGGACTAACTAGATCTCCGTCCTCCGACTCTGCTCCCAGTCAGCTACACTTTCTGTAAACTCCTGGCTCTCTTCTCACTCTTTGTGGAAATGTCGGAAACAAAATGAAAGGAGCACCTCACTCCCTCCTCACCTAACTCCCTCGGTCACCAAACTCTTACTATAGCACTCAAAATGCACCAAATTCAGCGCTCCCTCGGTCACCAAACTCTTACTATAGCACTCAAAATGCACCAAATTCAGCACTCCCTCGGTCACCAAACTCTTACTATAGCACTCAAAATGCACCAAATTCAGCACTGACGTGGCAGGTCAGGCCTCGGGGGGCAGCTGAGAAGTAGAGCAGAGGAGACTTAAGTGGACAAGGGGGGGGGGTGACCAGGGATCCCCTGGGGGAGAAAGTCGCTTGCAGACTCTCAGGGAACAGCGCAGGAAACCGACAGCAGCAGCACCCGGGGGGGGGGGGGGGGGGGGGGGGGGGGGGGGGGGCCCATCGAGTCTGCACCGGCTCTTGGAAAGGGCACCCTACCCAAGGTCAACACCTCCACCCTATCCCCATAACCCCACCCAACACAACATTAAGGGCACATTTGGACACTAAGGGCAATTTATCATGGCCAACCCACTTAACCTGCACATCTTTGGACTATGGGAGGAAACCGGAGCACCCGGAGGAAACCCACGCACACACAGGGAGGATGTGCAGACTCCGCACAGACAGTGACCCAAGCCGGAATCAAACCTGGGACCCTGGAGCTGTGAAGCAATTATGCTATCCACAATGCTACCGTGCTCCCCAAGTCTGCATTGTAGGGGATCACTTTTATACTGTGAATCTAGGCTCTGAAAACTGGCCGAATCCAATTAACTAATTAACAAGCTCCAGCTGCAAGTGCCTACAAGTAGAAGCTTGTTTAAAGCTGATTGAAAATTCACCTTCTTCTGAACCAAACAAGAACTTTTAAGTTAATTAACTAAATAAAAGAAAGACTAAACTTTAGATAAAAATGAAGCCTTATACTCCCTCGGTCACCAAACTCTTACTATAGCACTCAAAATGCACCAAATTCAGCACTCAGTGCAAACAAAGTCTGCACTGTAGGGGATCACTTTTATACTTGGGTCCTTGGTGTGTGGGGGGAGGGCCCGAGCACTCGGGCGGGAGATAGTCAGGTGCCAAAGGCAGGGGTCAGCGTAGCTAGCATAGGTCAGGGGGCACCAGGGAGATTAGAAGGAGGGGCGGGCTAGGGTCAAGCGCAGGGCTGACGTGGCAGGTCAGGCCTCGGGGGGCAGCTGAGAAGTAGAGCAGAGGAGACTTAAGTGGACAAGGGGGGGGGGTGACCAGGGATCCCCTGGGGGAGAAAGTCGCTTGCAGACTCTCAGGGAACAGCGCAGGAAACCGACAGCAGCAGCACCCGGGGGGGGGGGGGGGGGGGGGGGGGGGGGGGGGGGCCCATCGAGTCTGCACCGGCTCTTGGAAAGGGCACCCTACCCAAGGTCAACACCTCCACCCTATCCCCATAACCCCACCCAACACAACATTAAGGGCACATTTGGACACTAAGGGCAATTTATCATGGCCAACCCACTTAACCTGCACATCTTTGGACTATGGGAGGAAACCGGAGCACCCGGAGGAAACCCACGCACACACAGGGAGGATGTGCAGACTCCGCACAGACAGTGACCCAAGCCGGAATCAAACCTGGGACCCTGGAGCTGTGAAGCAATTATGCTATCCACAATGCTACCGTGCTGCCCCTTGTCAAAGGCCTTTTTGAAATCTAAATAAATCACATCCACTGGTTCTCCTTTGTCTAACTTCCTTGTTACCTCCTCAAAGAACTCTAACAGATTTGTCAGACACGACCTCCCTTTGACAAAGCCGTGCTGACTCAGTCCTATTTTATCATGCACTTCCAAGTACTTTGCGATCTCATCTTTAATAACAGACTCTAAAATCTTACCAATGACCGAAGTCAGGCTAACCGGCCTATATTTTCCCGTCTTCTGCCTCCCTCCCTTCTTAAACAGTGGCGTTACATTAGCCACTTTCCAGTCCTCTGGGACCCTTCCTGCCTCCAGCGATTCCTGAAAAATCATCACCAATGCCTCCACAATCTCCTCAGCTATTTCTTTTAGGACTCTGGGGTGCAGTCCATCCGGTCCAGGTGACATATCCACTTTCAGACCTTTCAGTTTCCCCAGAATCTTCTCCTTAGTAATGGTCACTGCACTCACCTCTGCCCCCTGGTTCTCCTGGAGCTCTGGCAACCTACTGGTGTCTTCTACCGTGAAGACTGATGCAAAGTAACTATTCAGTTCGCCCCATTTCTTTGTTTCCTATTATTACTTCTCTAGCCACATTTTCCAGTGGTCCAATGTCTATTTTTGTCTCTCTCTTACCTTTTATATATTGAAAAAAACTCTTCCGATCTTCCTTTATATTACTAGCTAGCTTGCACTCATACTTCATTTTCTCCCTTATTGCTTTTTTAGTTGCCCTCTGCTCGCTCTTAAAGGCTTCCCAATCCTCTGGCTTCCCACTAATCCTTGCCACTTTGTATGCTTTTTTGTTAGTTTTTATGCTGTCCTTGCCATCCCTCGTCAGCCATGGATGCCTTGTTCTCGCCTTAGCATGTTTCCTCCTCCTTGGGATGAATTTTGTTGTACCTCGCTAATAACCCCCAAAAACTCCTGCCATTGCTGTTCCACTGTTTTCCCTGCTAGGCTCCTTTTCCAATCAACTTTGGCCAGTTCCTCCCTCATGTCTTTGTAGTTACCCTTACTTAATTGTAATACCGTTACATCTGATTGTAGCTTCTCCCTCTCAAACTGGGGGTAAATTGTATCATATTGTGGTCACTGCTCCCTAACGGTTCCTTCACCTAAGTTCCCGAATCAAGTCTGCCTCATTACACATCACTAAATCCAGAATTGCCTGTTCCCTAGTAGGCTCTGTCACAAGCTGCTCCAAAAAAACATCTCTTAGACATTCCACAAATTCCTTTTCTTGGGATGCACTACCAACCTGATTTTCCCAGTCCACCTGCATATTGAAGACCCCATGATTATTGTAATATTGCCTTTTTTACATGCCTTTTCTGTCTCCTGATTTATTTTCTGCCCCACATCCTGACTACTGCTAGGGGGCCTGTACATAACTCCCATCAGGGTCTTTTTACCTTTGCAATTCCTCAACTCTACCCACAGAGATCCTAAGCCCTGGATCCCAATCCATTCCGGGGGCAATCCTCGTCCTTGCCTGTCTGCCCCATGGATCACCCATAACTCCCACTGACTGCTGAGGCCTCTGGCTATGCGACTGAAGGTAAGCACTAATAAGGAATTGGCAATCGTGGTTAAGTGAGCACTTCACAGGTGCCAAGTGGGTTCCCGTGGGTAGGTGGGTCATGTAGCATGTGGGAGTCATTGCCAGCATTCTGATTGCACCTTGATGCCTGGACATTATGTGGGAGTCAAGACCACATATGCAGCAGCCAACATCCGAACACCCAGTGGATGGGACACAGCTTCCGGGACATGACAATGGCTGGAATGTGGATGGATACCCTGGGGATGGCGGTTGCCTGGAAAGACAGGCAAAGGGTCCGGGAGTCAGCCCGTATTGCGGAAGAAAGTGACAGAGGCATCATAATTATTGGGCAAAAAGTTGATTAATGTGCTGTACAATACCCCATTTCCGAGAGTGCCACACCTCCAAAACCCTCGGCCTCCAACCCCACCCCCTCCCCCCTACCCCAGTGCCCTCAGTGATGCTCAGCATGTCTGGCTCTCCTCGAAATACCACTATGTCTTGATGTTTCCTCAGGATGCACATCTGACGTGGAGGTAGCCAGTTGCTTACCTCGTGCCGTGGCCTTCAATGCCCCTGGTGGCCGTCCTCTGGGGTGGCTGGGGCTGGAGGGCCCCGGCTCACTTTTCAATGGCACATGCACAGCTGTGCTGCCCTGTCCCATGGGCTGACCCCAAAACATGGCCTCATCATGGGGGTGGAACTCAGAAATGCTGGTGGCCACTGTCGCCACCCAATGGGACAGGCCCGGGTTGGCACATAGCGTCCCCTCGTCCCAGTCAGTGCCCTCAGGGCCCTGGGGTTCACCTTGGGATGGAGGGGCAGCTGGTTTGAGTCCCAGCTGGGACACATTCCCCAGTGACCAGGCCGTGCTCTGCAGTGCCTCAGGCATGCCCACCTGCGACTGGGACAAGCTCCGCAGCACCTCGTCCATTTCAATCTGAGAGCGGGACATGTTCCGCAGAACCCCAACAAGGTCGGCCTGGTACTGGGTGCCATCCCCCAGTGAGGCAAACATACTACTGAGACCCTCAGCCATAACCGACTGCCTTGGACACCTTCACTCATGATGCCGACGTCGTACACCAGGTTTTCCACTGTGGTCCTAGCAGTGTTGGCCTCGGTGCCACACATTTCCAGTGTCATCGCCTGCACGTAGCCTCTGGGACTCCTCCAATCAGCTATGGATCTGCTGGAGTGACGCTGACATCTCTCTCTGAACGCCAGGTTGGTCCCTATCGTCTCCATCGGCTCCGAGTACCTCTGTTCCACAGGTTAAGTATCAGGCTGGGACCCAGCTGGGTCCTGGGATCCAGCAGACCTCGGACTGCTGTCTCGCCTGGGGGTTCCTGCCCCCACCAGATGTACACCAGCAGCAGTGAGGTGCTCACCAGATTGTGCCCCAGAGGCCTGACCAGTAACATTTCCCACCGAGGTGCGTGTATCTGCGCTGGTGGAGGGTGGGGATGAGAGTTGCGCTGCAACTATAACAGGTACACCCTCAGAGCACTCCTCCGGGGTGTTCTCCTCGGAGTAAGGAGAGGGGGCCCCCCGGGATTTGCATTGGCTGCTGGACCTGCGAGAGAATGGACATGTGGTCAGTGGGAGGCATGGGTCAGTCAGCAAGGCAATAACAATTCACGTCTGGCAGGTCCTCCGGGTGGAGCCCGGTGGTCCCTCACCTCTGCAGCGTCCACCAGCCTCTACGTGGGTGACCGCCCTGTCCTCAGCCACCCCCGTCACCTCCAGGGCCCGCTTCTCGAAGGAGGCAGGGATTCTCATTAGGCACCCCACCGCCAGTCTGGGACCTCTCCCGGTGGTTGTGGGATAGTTTTTCCTGAGGGGGCACAGAGAGGGCATCATTTGCCACACACTGGGTTTACAGTTGTGGGGGCAGGTGGAGGGATTGCTGAAGGGGGAGGGGAATGAGGGAGGGTTGGGGGTTGCCTGGGGGATGCTCCCTTGGTGGGGTTTGGGGGGGGTGGGACGTTGGTGTCTACTCACTCGTAAGGCCAGTCCTCCTGGTCACACTGCCTGAGCTGACTGCTGCCACCACGTCGTACCAGGCAGCACTGGCTGCCTTGTGGCTCACCCTCCAGGACTCACGGGGGAACAGGACATCCCTCCTGGCCTCCATTAGGAGCCTCCCCGAATCTTGGGGCCGTCTCCTCGGCGTCATTGTTGCGAGTTGGCTGGAGCTGGCTGAGCAAGTGCAGCTTTTGGGCTGCTCGACGTTGTTAGCGGGGGACTGGCGAGCAGAGTCCCGGTGAATCAGCTGGCGAGCCGGCATTCAGGGCGAGAAGCCCGTGAGGCCTCGTTAAGTGGATCAATTAATGTTGAATAGTGTTGCCGGCCTCACTGGACCGAGCACCAGGAAACACGTGGCAATTTCCTCTTGCTACAGTACTTGAACATTGTTCTGGAGAATCGAACCAGAAGTGTTGAAGCCGGGGCAGAATTTGTGGACTTCCACAACAGCAAAACTGGTACTGCACCTGAACCAATTCAGCAACCGTTAAGGGGCTAGAACTGGCACCATGTGGAACACAATTGATTCCTATGAGAAATGGTGGCGGATTCGCGATTGACACACAGGAGGCTGACACTCAGGAGGCTGCAGCTGCATATACACACTTCACTCCCCACACACACCACTCCAGCCAACATGATGGCAGCAAGGAGAGCGGTGACAAAATGTATGGAGCTGAGCTGGAGACCCTCCTGGACGCTATGGAGGAGAGGCGGACCATCCTGTACCGTGGCTCGGGAAAGACACTACTAGCGGTCGTCGTTCGCCGTGCCAGGGCCCAGGTGACAGAGGCAGTAAGCGCCACACCATCCGGACCGATCAGAAGTGCCGTAAGACACAAAACCCTGTCCCAACACCTGTAACCCTACCCACATCCACCCAAAGGGCGGCTGAACCCCCTCCCTGCAGCATATTTTGGCACCCATACCGGCCGCAGCCATGGCTCTGAAGCCACCAGCTACCCACCCCCTGATCTGCATTTGTCGGACTGTCTAGCACTGTGCGCTTCTCGATTTTCAAAAGCACAAATGAACCTCCGCATCGGGAATTCGCCCCAGTGGAGGCGGAGAACCGTGGAGGTCCCAGAGAATACCGGGTCAGGCCCGCTAATGATTTGCCAATGGCATTTACTTTACATGCAGAGTGGGACGGTGAAAAGCGATTTGGTGAGAAACCGGCGCCAGCCACGATTTTGGCGTCAAAACCAATTCTACGCCCAATCACATTTCCCAATTCCAACATCAGCCGATGTGTCATGGGAGTGTCCCTTTAAGAAAGGTTTTTGTCTTATCACACGGCTTCAGTGATGTCATTTTGTGGGTGGAGCTGAGTTGTGGCTGTGAGGTTTGTTTTACTTTGGCTTTCATTTTGACTGCTGTGGACTACAGACAGAGAAAATATTGGCCTGTCTCCTCTATTTTCATTTTTTAAAAACCCAGGGATTATAGCTACCTGCTTTGGTAACTTAAAAGATATAGGCCCCTGACCGACTGAGTTCCCGACAGCGTGGGTCTCTTCTGGTCTCACATGTCTGGAACTCGGCATAGCGGCTGCAGACTCAGTCCAGCGCCACCACATTTCGGAGAGGGCCGATCGGTGGGCAGATGGGGACATTATTCGGGGCTGGGGGCACTGTGGGGAGGGTGGTCTTGGGCGCGCAAGCTGGCTGAAGAGGGGTACTATTTTGTGGGCTGAGTCCGCAAGCGGCCGCCGCCATGTAGCATGGCTGCTGCCGTGCGCATGCGCAGCCATGGACCTGCCAATTTTTCAGGGCATATCGGCAGCTAGAGCCGGGTTCTCTATGCCTGCTAGCCCCCAGCAAAACGGGGAATCAGTGGCCGTTTTGCACCAATTTTTCTGGCGTCCACCATTCCCATGCCAGCGTGGGGACATAGCCCCAGAATTGGAGAATTCAGCCCATTGTTTGATTTCCGGAAGGATTTAAACCTGTCGGTGAGTCAGGGTCAGAATGTCAGGGAAAGCCAGTCTTATTCAAGTGAGAATGCAGAGTGCTGGGCCACGCCCTTGAAAAGGTGTTTTTTGGTTTATGGGATTTTGTTTCTGAATTGGAACAGTTATGGGGAAATTCCTTAAGTGTTACTCATAGGTTACTGTACCTGTGGGGTGTCTTTAAGTTTGTGATTGATAAAAATTCTTGCTGTCTGTTTATAAAATGTTAACAAAGTTCTTGGAATAAAGCTTATTTTTATTAAAGAGACTAGGAAGACTGTTGAATCACACCTGAAGGGAAAGCTCTTGTGCTCATCCTAGCCAAATTCAACATAAAAGGTTGTAGGTCAGGTGGACTTCACAATATACTTCGGAGCTTCTAAACCCTGGCCCATAACAAATTGGGGGCTCGTCCGGGATAAAAGTCTGCCTTTCATGATTGGGTTTGGCTTCGTGAACTTAAAAGCAGTGAGGGGTGAGCATATTTGTGTTTGCTTTTCAGGTGTTGTATTCAAGTTTAAATAGGGAGTGTGTTGTGGACAATGGCTCTTTCAGAGGCTCAGAGGTTTTTGGGGGTGGAGAAGGTCACGCGCAGTTCCTTACAAATGGACGGAAAAAAAGGCTTTCAGATCTTACAACAACATTACAGTTAACATTGCCTGACAAAGTACGGAAAGAAGGGGGATTGCAGCAGTAGCTGAGCATTTAAAATTGCCTGAGACACAGTCAGAATCATTGGAAATTGCAAGAATCCAATTACAGATAAAGCAGCCTGAGCATGAAAAAGAATTAAAGCATCTTCAATTCAAAATGAGGGAAAAAGAACGAATAGCCCTAGCAGAACAAAAAGCGAGAGAAAGGGAGGTACAGATCAGGGAAAAAGAAAAAGAGAGAGGAAAAAGAAAAAGAGAGAGACTTTGAACTTCAGAAACTGGCCATGAAACGTGAACGTCAGTTAAAATTGGCGGAGGTAAAGAGAAACGTGCAGTCTGAGGATAGTGATGAGGATAATGAGAAAGAGCAAGAGCGTCATAGCCGAAGGTTTGGTGGGAATCTATTTAAATATGTCCAAGCATTGCCAAGGTTTGTTGAGAAGGATGTAGAAGCTTTTTTCATTTCATTTGAGAAGGTGGCTAAACAAATGAAATGGCAACAGGACATGTGGGTATTACTGATTCAAAGAATGTTGGTAGGTAGAGCTAGCGAAGTGGTTGCATCACTATCAGAGGAGGTATCTAGGACGTATTAGGTGAAAAAATCCATCTTAGGTGCATCTGGGTGCATATGACTTGGGCGAGAATGAGTGGGTTCTTTCAGGGGGTAGCAGATGAGTGTGAGAGGTGTGGGGGCCAGTGAATCACGCGCACATGTTTTGGGGTTGTGAAAAATTGGGAAGATTCTGGGCGGGAATGTTCGCGGTCTTAGCCAGGATAGTGGAGGAGGAGGTGGACCTGGACCCTATGGTGGCGATATTTGGGGTTTCAGAGATGCCGGAGGTCATGGAGAGGAGAAAGGCCGATGTCGTGGCCTTCGCCGCTCTGATTGCACGGCGACGAATTTTGCTGGAGTGGAGGTCGGCATCACCGGGGTTAGCAGCATGGTTGGATGACCTGTACGACTTCCTGCGATTAGAGAAGATAAAGTATGAGCTAAGGGGCTCATCAGGGGAGTTTGAGAAAAGGTAGGGTTGTGACTGTGTTTGAGGAGCCATTCGTCGCAAGGAGGTGTGGGTGATGGGGAGAGGGCGGTGTGTAAAAGGGGAAAAATCTGTACAGACTGTATAGCTGATTGATTATTTGGAAGTATGTTTCCTGGGGTATTTACTTGCTGTAACCTACTTTGATACAAGTTTGTAATAAAATACGTTTAAAAAAATTGTCGATCATATCACATATGTCAAGTAATAAGAAAACCTCAAGCGGTGATAAAACCAACAGCCTTAATACCCATTCCAGCATTTGAGGAACCTTTACAAGGGTCCTAATTGATTGCGTAGAACCACTTCCTAAAACAAAAAGTGGGAATCAATATCTTTTGACTATAATGGATGTGTCTACTGGGTTTCCAGAGGCCATTCCAGTATGGAATATTACAGCGAAAAGGAGTGTGGAGGAGTTACTTTAGTTTTTTACTGGATATGGACGATCCACAGAAATATAATCGGATCAAGGATCAAATTTTCCCTCAAGGTTATTCAAGGAAATTATGGATAGCTTAGGAGTAAAACAAATTAAATTAACTACGTACCATCCGGAACAGTGGCATCAGACGTTAAAGACAATGTTGAGGGCTTATTGTCAAGGTTATCCAGAGGATTGGGATAAAGGAATTCCATTCGTACTGTTTGCAATTAGGGATGCACCTAATGAGTCAACCAAATTCAGTCCTTTTGAACTAATTTTTCATCATGAGGTAAGAGGACCACTTCAATTGATTAAGAACAAATTGGTGAGTGAGCAGTCTGAAATTACATTATTGGATTACGTGCATTTTTTAGGGAACGATTAAATAGAGCAGGTGTATTGGCTAGACAACATTTAAAAGTTGCACAGCATGTAATGAAACACGTAGCGGACAAGAATGCAAAAGTTCGTAATTTTGTCAGTTTTGGTATTGTTTACTGTTACCAGTGGTAGGTAAACCTTTAAAGCAAGGTTTGGTGGACCTTATCGGATTGATAGGAAATTGAGTGAGGTGAATTATTTGGTAAGAATGCCAGATAGAAGGAAAACTGGTAAGAACGCCAGATAGAAAGAAAACTCACCGTGTGTCATGTGAATATGCTTAAAAGGTATTTTGAAAATTTGCAGAGACCCCGGAGGAGGAGCTGTACAGGGAGAGGAGACGACTCCAGACCGAGTTTGACCTTCTGACCACCAGAAAGGCGGAGGTACTGTGGAGGAAGGCATAGGGGAGGAGGTACGAATATGGGGAAAAGGCTAGTCGCCTGTTGGCGCACCAACTGCGAAAGAGGGCAGCAGCGAGGGAGATAGGAGGAATTAGGGATGAAAGGGGAGACACTGTGCAAAGGCCAGGAAAGATAAATGAGGTGTTTAAGACCTTTTATGAGGAACTGTATAGGTCTCAACCCCCAGAGGGAGAGGAGGGGATGCGGCAGTTCCTGGACCAATTGAGGTTCCCGAAAGTGGAGGAGCAGGAGGTGGCAGGTCTGGGGGCGCCGATTGAGGTGGACAAGCTTATTAAGGGACTGGGAAGCATGCAAGCAGGGAAGGCACCGGGGCCGGACGGGTTCCCGGTGGAATACTACAGAAAATATGTGGACTTGTTGGCCCCGTTGATGGTGAGGACGTTCAATGAGGCCAGGGAAGGGGGGGACTCTACCCCCGACGATGTTGGAGGCGACGATATCGCTAATTTTGAAGAGAGACAAAGATCCGTTGCAGTGCGGGTCCTATAGACCTATTTCACTATTGAACGTGGACGCCAAGTTGCTGGCAAAGGTACTGGCATTGAGGATAGAGGACTGTGTCCCGGGGGTGGTGCACGAAGACCAGACAGGGTTCGTAAAAGGGAGACAACTGAATGTAAACGTGCGACGACTATTAGGGGTGATAATGATGCCCCCAGTGGAGGGGGAGGCAGAGATAGTGGCGGCAATGGACGCAGAGAAGGCATTTGATAGGGTGGAGTGGGAGTATTTATGGGAAGTGTTAAGGAGGTTTGGGTTTGGGAACGGGTTTATTCGCTGGGTTAGACTTCTTTATGGGGCACCAACGGCAAGCGTAGTTACAGGTCGACATAGATCGGAGTATTTCCGATTATATAGGGGAACAAGACAGGGATGCCCGCTGTCTCCATTGTTGTTTGCGTTGGCAATTGAACCTCTGGCCATGGCGTTGAGAGACTCCAGGAAATGGAGAGGGGTGATTAGAGGGGGAGAAGAACATCGAGTCTCGTTATACGCTGATGACCTATTGTTATACGTGTCGGACCCAGCGGGGGGGATGATAGAGGTTATGCGAATTTTGAGGAGGTTCGGGGAATTCTCGGGGTATAGGCTAAACATGGGGAAGAGTGAATTATTTGTGATACATCCAGGGGACCAGAGTAGAGAGTTAGAAGGCTTACCGCTAAGGAAAGTGGAAAGAAACTTCCGATACCTGGGGATTCAGATCGCTAGGAGCCTGGGAACCTTGCACAGACTTAATTTGACACGGCTGGTAGAACAAATGGAGGAGGACTTCAAGAGGTGGGACATGCAGCCTCTATCGCTGGCGGGCAGGGTGCAAGCAATTAAGATGATGGTCCTCCCGAGGTTCTTATTTATATTTCAATGTCTCCCTATATTAATCACCAGGACCTTTTTTAATAAAATAGATAGGAGCATCACGAGCTTTGTGTGGGCAGGGAAAGTTCCGAGAGTAAGGAGGGGTTCCTTCAGCGTAGTAGGGATAGAGGAGGACTGGCACTACCGAACTTGGGCGATTACTATTGGGCCGCCAATGTGGCAATGATACGTAAATGGATGATGGAGGGTGAGGGAGCGGCGTGGAAACGACTGGAGAGAAAGTCCTGTAAAGGAACGAGTTTAGAGGCGCTGGTGACGGCACCGCTACCGCTCTCACCTAAAAAGTATACCACGAACCTGGTGGTGGCGGCAACACTGAACATATGGGGACAGTGGAGGCGACAGAGAGGGGTGCGGGGAGCCCTGGTGGGGTCCCCTATCAGGAACAACCATAGGTTCGCCCCAGGAAGAATGGATGGAGGATTTCAGAGCTGGTACCAGTTGGGAATTAGGAAGGTGGGAGATTTATTTATAGATGGGACTTTTACGAGCTTGGGAGCATTGGAGGAAAAGTATAAGTTACCCCGGGGAAACCCCCCGGACTGGAGGCCTGGGTAAACGATATGGCGGGGTTTATTAAACTGGAGCAGATAAAGTTTGCCCTGAGAGGATCGGCTCAAGGGTTCACCAGGCGGTGGCAGCCATTTCTCGACTACCTAAGGGAACGTTAGAGGGAAGATAGATGACCAGCAGCAGCAACCCAGGGGGAAGGGGGGGGGGGGGGGGTTTAGTTTAGTATAGGTCAACAGATAATGGGGTTTTGTTACTTGTGTATTGTTAAAAATTTCTATTTTGTTATCGTTCCGTTTGTTTTGTAAGAGGGAAAAATGTTGTTTAGAAAAAATTTTCAATAAAATATATTTTTTTAAAAAAGGTATTTTGAAAGGGAAGGAGAGCATAAGGAGGAGGTTTTCGTGATTCTAACTCAAAGTGATGAACCAAATCCAGATGACTCTGAATTTGACATTCCTCAAATTAAATTGGAGAATGAGGATGTTTTTAAAAATTGGGATAAATTATTGAGTTACCATTCAGAGGAAAAATGATCTGGCCTGAACGAGTTATTAATATCACATGGGCAAGTTTGTGGAAATAAGTTGTGAAGTACTAAAATGGTTATACATGATCTAGATGTGGGAAATACAGTTTCAATTAAACAATATCCATGTAGACTTACCCCTCTAAAATTGGCACAGGTTCAAAAAGAAATTGAAAGTACGCTTAAAAATGGCATAATTGAAGTGGGTTGCAGCCAATGGAGCTCACCCATAGTAATGGTACCTAAACCAGATGGTACCCAGCAATTGTGTGTGGACTATAGAAAGGTTAATGCAGTTACAAGAACAGACTCTTATCCTATGCCCTGAGAAGGTGGGACAATCTTTTATCTCCAAACTAGATTTACTTAAAAGATATTGGCAGATACCTTTATCCGAAAGGGCGAAGGAGATTTCAGCTTTTGTGATTTCAAATGGTATATACAAATTCAAAGTTATGCCATTTAGCATGAAAAAAGCCCTAGCCACATTTCAACGGTTAACTAACAAAGTAATTTCAGGATTACCCAATTGTGCGGTGTACATAGACGGTCTGGTGATTTTTAGTCAGACATGGAAAGAACGGAGGCATCTGATGGAGTTATTCGATCGACTTCAGGAGGCGGATTTGGTGGTAAACCTAGCCAAAAGTGAGTTTGGAAAATTCCAAGTTAAGTTCCTAGGCTATACAATTGAACATGGACAAATGGTTCCACGGGATGTGAAAACAAAAGTTATTGGGGAGTTTCCAATACCGCCGACACAAAGTAATAATGAGATTTCTTGGCATGAGATGTTTTTACCATAAATTTGTGCCGAAGTTTAGCAACGTGGTTGCTCCCCTGACGGACTTGCTGAAGAAGCGTAGCAAATTTCAGTGGATGGCGGAGTTCAACAGGCATTTGAGGTCCTCAAGGCTGTGTTAACCACTGCTCCTGTGTTGGCCATTCCAAATTACACAAAACCATTCAAGGTGGCTATCGATGCGAGTGATGTGGGCATAGGTGCTGTGCTTTTGCAAGAAGACAACGAAGGAATAGAGCGGCCTATTGAGTATTTTTACAAAAAATTAAATGATCACCTGAAGAAGTATTCAACAATTGTAAAGGAGACTTTGAGCTTAGTGCTGGCTTTGCAATATTTTAACATTTATGTTCCCGAATTCGTCTGCAATAATTATATATACTGATCATAATCCATTGACGTGTTGGGAAGATTCAGGAATTAAAATGCCAGACTGTTTCGATGGAGTTTATGATTTCAGCCATTTAATTTAAAATTAAATGAGGGGAAATATTCCTTTAACGCCCTGGGCATAAATTGTGGCCTGCTGAGAGCACCTTTCCCCTCCTCCTTCCAGCCGATTTTCCTGTTCTTCCTGTTCTCCCACTCATCCTTTTTAAAAATTCTGTCTGAGGATGTGAGCACCACTGACCAATATTTAGTGTCCAGTCCTAACTGTCCTTGAGCTGAATGGAAAAAATACCCAGTAGGTCATTTTAGAGGGCATTTAAGAGATATTTAAATTCCAAATTTATGAACTAAATTTAAATTTCTCCAGCTGCTGTGTTTGGATTCAAATTCATGTCTCCAGAGAATTAGTCCGGGCCTCTGAACCACTAGTTTAGTGACACTGTTCTACCCTCCCCATTCACTAAGGCACACTGCATTCGAAGGGGAATGAGAATTGCGCACACATGTTTGGGAGAAAGTGGTTTATGCAGAAGTCAGCAAAAATCCCTTCGGCACCTGCCACGCCACTCCCTGCAGACATTTGTAACTTGAAGCAACTATAGAAAGCACCAAACATGTGTAGTATCATAGCAACAGCCAGAAGAAATCAATCTGCAACTAACCTGTATGTAGTTGATGATCCCTTTAAATGCTGCTGGTAGGGGAGGGGGAGTCCACTCTGCTGCTGAATGCCTTTTCTGCAGTGCATGGTTAAGAGAGAGCGCATTATTAGGAGCACGGAGTTCCAAAATGGCATTAGTACAAAATCAGTACTGCTCTTTATGTGTCTTGCAGACATTCACTACATGCCTGCATGAATATTCTGTCTGTGCGAATTGCATCACAAGTGTGAACATGCTTGCTGCAGGTGACATTTTGGAGCTCAACAGGCACTCGCAGCACCCCAAAAATGGCACGACTGAGGCTAAATTCTCCCTCTCGCTCTGGAGACAGTGGGTGATAGTAGAGGCATTACGGTTGGCCTGGTTTAGAAAGGGAGAAATGCATCAGAGATAACACAGCTGAATGCGAGCCAATGACTGCTCCTCGTGTTGGACAAGGGCCAAGTATTTGTTCATAATGGCCCTCAAGTTGAAAAGCCTGTTGACACTCCCTGTCTGGGCTCACACACAAACCGATCATAAGCTCCAGAAGTATCATGACCAATGGAATGCCAAGTGAATTCACTTGACTCATTCCAGGGATGAAAGAGCTTTTCTTATTATGAAGAAAGTTTGAACAGGTTGGGCCTATATCCACTGGAATTTTTGGCAGAATGGGAGGTGATCTTATTGAGACATGTAAGGTCCTGAGGGGACTTGATACGGTGGATACCCGGATAATGTTTCCTCTCGTGTGGAACACTAGAATGAGGGACTCAGTTTACAAATAAGAGATCTCCCTTTTAATAATGAGGAGAAATCTTTCCTCTGAGATGGTCGTTAATATGTGGAACTCGCTCCCCAGAAAGCAGTGGAGGCTGATTCATTGAATTGTTTCATGGCTGAGTTCGATGGATTTTTAGAGACAAGTGAGTCAAGGATTATAAGGGACAGACAGGGAGGTGGGTTTAGACCAGAACCAGATCAGCTATGATCTTATTGAATGATAGTGCAGGCTCAAAGAGCTAAATGGCGTACTGCTGCTCTTAGGTCCTATGTTCCTATGAATGTCAACGTCTAAACAATTGAACGCTTGACATTTTTAAGTAAGTTATGTTTGTGTTTATGGGTGTTAGGAATAAACTGTAGCTTTAAGTTTAAGGCCGGCATTTACCACCCCCGGCCCCATCTCCCCTGGCTGGGAATTGTGGGCATTACCCACAAGTGAGATTTTCGGATCCCGCCAAAGTCCATGGGCTTTTACGTGGCTTGTTTGCTCGGGATCCCACTGCAAGGGGTTGACTTCAGCAGGAACATAGAACATACAGTGCAGAAGGAGGCCTTTCGGCCCATTGAGCCTGCACTGGAAAGTCCCGCTGGCTGAAAGGGCCAAAAAATCCCACCCTAAGTTTAATTTATATTTCACATTTGTGTGCTTAGCAAGAGGAAAAGCTAGGTATTGGTTTACCTTCAGAGTGATGCCTGAAAGTCCATGGGTTTGTTTGTAAACCTGCATTTCAATGAGGTTTTACGCTCTTAAAAGTAGCAAAAAACTGTGCTGTTGCCTAGCAAAATGTGGCCAATGGACACAATGAGAAACATAAAGCAGTTTTAGATCAGTTGGAAGCAGATGCCAGGAGGAGCTGGACAGGAGAGAGAGTTGCAGAAAGCAGATTTCACAGAAAAACTGGAAAAGGTCCCAGAAACCTGGGAATGGGAATAAAGAGAAAGGTCCACAAAGACACTTAAGTAAAGGAACACGAACAGGAACCTAAACAAGGTCCTGTTCAGTGTGGTTAAAGTAAGGAGACAAAAAAATGTCTTCATTGAAGAGAGAAAGCTGAAGGAGCAGAATCAAGGCAAAATGGGCTTGCAAGAAGCCAGAAGATCAAAGGAGACAGCCAAAGGTTGGTGACTCCTTTCCACGGAGCCTGTGAAGCAGTAATGTTCTGTTGGTTCGGCTGATTATCTGAGAGTGTGCATAGAAGGTGAATCTTGACAACACATGGTGATCCAGGGAAGAGGAACAACAGGAGAAATTGAATCTCTGGAAATGGATCCACATTGAAGATATCCAGGTGAAAGGATAGTTTGGGACCTCCAGTGGTGGCCATGGAGGAGTAGGTCGCACATTTGGTAGCTCCCGCCTGTGATGGATGTTTGGACCTTTTTCTCCCGTTTTTCCCCCCGGATTTTATTGGATAAATCGGTGAAGAGTGAGACAGTGAGGAGAAATCCCTCTCCAGTATATGGAGAATTGGGCCACAAGTGGCCGTGTGAGAAGACAAAGTCCAATAAGAAAGATGCGAGCAGAGCTGGCAATGCGGGAAAGTCTGGCGGAGAAGCAGGGCCGTGGGGAGACGGCACAGTGGTTGATGGAGCAGCTGGTGAAGATTTTTGAAGATTGCATCGCCAAGCTTAAGAAGGACACGCTGGACCGCCAGAAAAGAATGCAGGAGAAGCTGGAGGACTTGTGAACAGGTCCAGGAGGCAGAACCTGAGAATCATCGGCCTTCCTGAAGGCAGTGAGGGATCGGATGCGAGAGCCTATGTGACGAACATGCTGGAGAAGTTGATGGGGCTGACGCGTTCCCTCGGCCCCTGGAAATGGATAGAGCGCACAGAACCCGAGCGAAGAAGCCCCGAGTGAACGAGCCGCCGAGGGCCATGGTGGTACATTTGCACCGATTCCTGGACAAGGAACACATTCTGCGGTGGGCCAAGAAAGAACGGAGCAGCAGGTTGGAGAATTGTGAGCTGCACATTTATCAAGACCTGGGCGTGGATTTGGACAAGAGGCAAGCTGGGTTTAATCGGGCAAAAACGGCCCTCTTTAAGAAGGGGGTGAAGTTCGGGATGTTGTACCCAGCCCATCTGTGGGGTCACATATGAGGAACTGGATTTTTACTTCGAAACACCAGACGATGTACCGACTGTCATCAAGAAAAAAAGACAGGATGTGAACTAAAGACACTGAATCCTTGGAGAGTATTGTAGTGGCGGTTTATTGAAAATCAAGAACAAAGACCAAAGAACAATACAGCACAGGAACAGGCCCTTCGGCCCTCCAAGCCCGTGCCGACCATGCTGCCCGACTAAACTACAATCTTCTACACTTCCTGGGTCCGTATCCCTCTATTCCCATCCTATTCATGCATTTGTCAAGATGCCCCTTAAATGTCATTATCGTCCCTGCTTCCACCACCTCCTCCGGTAGCGAGTTCCAGGCACCCACTACCCTCTGTGTAAAAACACTTGCCTCGTACATCTACTCAAAACCTTGCCCCTTGCTCCTTAAACCTATGCCCCCTAGTAATTGACCCCTCTACCCTGGGGAAAAGCCTCTGACTA
Source organism: Scyliorhinus torazame (assembly GCF_047496885.1). Lineage (NCBI taxonomy): Eukaryota > Metazoa > Chordata > Chondrichthyes > Carcharhiniformes > Scyliorhinidae > Scyliorhinus > Scyliorhinus torazame. The sequence continues at coordinate 210,293,003 of NC_092710.1, forward strand.
TCCACTCTGTCCATGTCCCTCATAATTTTGTAGACCTCTATCAGGTCGCCCCTCAACCTCCATCGTTCCAGTGAGTTGATTCAACCGCTCCTCAAAGCTAATGCCCTCCATACCAGGCAACATCCTGGTAAATCTCTTCTGCACCCTCTCTAAAGCCTCCACATCCTTCTGGTAGTGTGGCGACCAGAATTGAACATTATACTCCAAGTGTGGCCTAACTAAGGTTCTATACAGCTGCAACATGACTTGCCAATTCTTATACTCAATGCACCGGCCAATGAAGGCAAGCATGCCGTATGCCTTCTTGACTACCTTCTCCACCTGTGTTGCCCCTTTCAGTGACCTGTGGACCTGTTCACCTAGATCTCTCTGACTGTCAATACTCTTGAGGGTTGAACCTCCGGGTGCGGCGATGACCAGCTAAGTCGCACGTTTCGGCAGCTCCCGGTGGAACGGACTTTTGGGCTCTTAATAAGAGCCCCAACGGCAATTTTAACGGCTAAAAGCACTGTGCGGTAAACCAGAAGGGAATTCCCCCTGGATATGGATGGAAAAAGGAGAGGAAAGTGGCCGGATTGCGGTGGATCCTTTAGAGCAGCGGCAAGGAAGGCAAGCAAAAACCAAGATGGCGTCGGAAGGTGGCAGTTTAATATGGGGCCCTGAACAACACGAGTTTTTGAAACGCTGTGTGGAAGAGCTTAAAAAGGAGATGAAGAAGGAGCTGTTGGCCCCGATATTACAGGCGATTGAAGGGCTAAAAGATGAGCAAAAGACCCAGGAGCGGGAGCTTCGGGTCGTGAAGGCAAAGGCTGCCGAGAACGAGGACGATATACAGGGCCTGGTGGTGAAGACGGAGATGCACGAGGCACACCATAAACGATGTGTGGAAAGGCTGGAGGTGCTGGAGAATAATGCGAGGAGGAAGAATTTAAGGATTCTTGGTCTTCCTGAAGGTGCAGAAGGGGCGGACGTCGGGGCATATGTGAGCACGATGCTGCACTCGTTAATGGGAGCGGAGGCCCGACGGGTCCGTTGGAGGTGGAGGGAGCATACCGAGTGATGGCGCGAGGACCGAGAGCAGGAGAAATTCCCAGAGCCATAGTGGTGAGATTCCTCCGTTTTAAGGACAGAGAGATGGTCCTCAGATGGGCAAAGAAAACTCGGAGCAGTAGGTGGGAGAACGCGGTGATCCGCGTATATCAAGACTGGAGTGCGGAGGTGGCGAGAAGGAGGGCGAGCTTTAATCGGGCCAAGGCGGTGCTTCATAAAAAGATTAAATTTGGAATGCTGCAGCCGGCAAGACTGTGGGTCACATATCAAGGGAAGCACCACTACATTGAAACGCCGGATGAGGCGTGGACATTTATTGTTGACGAGAAATTGGAATAAGCGGGTTATTAAAAAAGAACGTTTGAGACCGAGTGGTGGGGCGAATATGGGGGGCGAAGAGGGGGGAAAAAGGGGGGAGAGATGATTTTTATGTTGTTAATCCTGCGACCCGGTAACTTTTATCTCTTCCACAGGTTGTGGGGGAGGGAGGAAGGGAGGTGGAGGAGCTGGGGGCGTTGGCCATTGGGGGCGGGGCCAAAAGGGAAGCGCGGGCTTTGTTCCCGCGCTATGATAATTATGGCGGGAATAGGGAAGCAGGAAGGAGGGGGCGTCGCACGGTGTGAGCCGAGGTCACGGGGGGAAGCCGAGGTCGGCCAGAGTTTGCTGACTTCTGGGAGCAACATGGGGGTGTAACTACGCTAGTGGGGGATCTAGCGGCGGGGGGGGGGGGGGGTGGGAGGGGTGATTTACTGGGTCGCTGCTGCTGGGGAGAAGGGGGAGCTGGTATGGGGGGGGTGGGCGGGGCGGGAGGGCACCGCCTGGGGGGGACACAGCTGCGTGGGAACCGGGTGAGGAGCTGGATAAAAGGGGATGGCTAATCGACAAGGGGGGGGTAAAGAGCCCCCCAACCCGGCTGATCACCTGGAATGTGAGAGGGCTGAACGGGCCGATAAAGAGGGCACGGGTACTCGCACATCTTAAGAAACTTAAGGCAGATGTGGTTATGTTACAGGAGACGCATTTGAAACTGATAGACCAGGTTAGACTACGCAAAGGATGGGTGGGGCAGATGTTTCATTCGGGGCTAGATGCGAAAAACAGGGGGGTGGCTATACTAGTGGGGAAGCGGGTAATGTTTGAGGCAAAGACCATAGTGGCGGATAGTGGGGGCAGATACGTGATGGTGAGTGGCAAATTACAGGGGGAGGCGGTGGTCTTAGTGAACGTATATGCCCCGAACTGGGATGATGCCAACTTTATGAGGCGCATGTTAGGACGTATCCCGGACCTAGAGGTGGGGAAGTTGGTAATGGGTGGAGATTTTAACACGGTGCTGGAACCAGGGCTGGACAGATCGAGGTCCAGGACTGGAAGGAGGCCGGCAGCAGCCAAGGTGCTTAAAGACTTTATGGAGCAGATGGGAGGAGTAGACCCATGGAGATTTAGCAGACCTAGGAGTAAGGAGTTTTCGTTTTTCTCCTATGTCCACAAAGTTTATTACGGCTATAGCTATTTCGGATCACGCTCCACACTGGGTGGACTTGGAGATAGGGGAGGAAAAAGAACGGCGTCCACCCTGGAGAATGGACATGGGACTAATGGCGGATGAGGGGGTGTGTCTAAGGGTGAGGGGGTGTATTGAAAAGTACTTGGAACTCAATGATAATGGGGAGGTCCAGGTGGGAGTGGTCTGGGAGGCGCTGAAGGCAGTGGTTAGAGGGGAGCTGATGTCAATCAGGGCACATAAAGGAAAGCAGGAGCGTAGGGAACGGGAGCAGTTGCTGCAAGAACTTCTGAGGGTGGACAGGCAATATGCGGAGGCACCGGAGGAGGGACTGTACAGGGAAAGGCAAAGGCTACAAGTAGAATTTGATTTGCTGACAACGGGTACTGCAGAGGCACAGTGGAGGAAGGCACAGGGTGTACAGTACGAATATGGGGAGAAGGCGAGCAGGTTGCTGGCCCACCAATTGAGGAAAAGGGGGGCAGCGAGGGAAATAGGGGGAGTGAGGGATGAGGAGGGAGAGATGGAGCGGGGAGCGGAGAGAGTGAATGGAGTGTTCAAGGCATTCTATGAAAGATTATATGAAGCTCAGCCACCGGATGGGAAGGAGAGAATGATGTGTTTTCTGGACCAGCTGGAATTTCCTAAGGTGGAGGAGCAGGAGAGGGTGGGACTGGGAGCACAGATCGAAATGGAGGAAGTAGTGAAAGGAATTAGGAGCATGCAGGCGGGGAAGGCCTCGGGACCGGATGGATTCCCAGTTGAATTTTATAGGAAATATGTGGACTTGCTCGCCCTGCTACTGGTGAGAACCTTTAATGAGGTGAGGGAAAGGGGACAGCTGCCCCCGACTATGTCAGAGGCAACGATATCACTTCTCCTAAAGAAGGAAAAAGACCCGCTGCAATGCGGGTCCTCTTGGCCTATTTCTCTCCTGAACGTAGACGCTAAGATTCTGGCCAAGGTAATGGCAATGAGGATAGAGGATTGTGTCCCGGGGGTGGTCCATGAGGACCAAACTGGGTTTGTGAAGGGGAGACAGCTGAATACGAATATACGGAGGCTGCTAGGGGTAATGATGATACCCCCACCAGAGGGGGAAGCGGAGATAGTGGTGGCGATGGATGCCGAGAAAGCATTTGATAGAGTGGAGTGGGATTATTTGTGGGAGGTGTTGAGGAGATTTGGCTTTGGAGATGAGTATATTAGATGGATACAGCTGCTGTATAGGGCCCCGATGGCGAGCGTGGTCACGAATGGACGGGGGTCTGCGTATTTTCGGCTCCATAGAGGGACGAGGCAGGGATGTCCTCTGTCCCCATTATTGTTTGCACTGGCGATTGAGCTCCTGGCAATAGCATTGAGGGGTTCCAGGAAGTGGAGGGGAGTACTCAGGGGAGGAGAAGAACACCGGGTATCTCTGTATGCGGATGATTTGTTCTTGTATGTGGCGGACCCGGCGGAGGGGATGCCAGAGATAATGCGGATACTTGGGGAGTTTGGAGAATTTTCAGGATATAAACTGAACATGGGGAAAAGTAAGTTGTTTGTGGTGCATCCAGGGGAGCAGAACAGAGAAATAGAGGACTTACCGCTGAGGAAGGTAACAAGGAACTTTCGCTACTTGGGGATCCAGATAGCCAAGAATTGGGGTACATTGCATAGGTTAAATTTAATGCGGTTGGTGGAACAGATGGAGGAAGACTTCAAGAGATGGGACATGGTATCCCTGTCACTGGCAGGGAGGGTGCAGACGGTTAAAATGGTGGTCCTCCCGAGATTCCTCTTTGTGTTTCAGTGCCTCCCGGTGGTGATCACTAAGGCTTTTTTCAAAAGGATTGAGAAGAGTATCATGAGTTTTGTGTGGGCCGGGAAGACCCCGAGAGTGAGGAAGGGATTTTTGCAGCGTAGTAGGGATAGGGGGGTGCTGGCACTACCGAGCCTAAGTGAGTACTACTGGGCCGCCAATATCTCAATGGTATGTAAGTGGATGGGAGAAGAGGAGGGAGCGGCGTGGAAGAGATTGGAGAGGGCGTCCTGCAGGGGGACTAGCCTACAAGCTATGGTGACGGCGCCGTTGCCGTTCTCACCAAAGAAATACACCACAAGCCCGGTGGTGGTGGCTACTCTGAAAATTTGGGGGCAGTGGAGACGGCATAGGGGAAAGACGGGAGCCTCGGTGTGGTCCCCGATAAGAAATAACCATAGGTTTGCTCCGGGGAGAATGGATGGGGGATTTGGAACATGGCAAAGAGCAGGAGTAACACAATTGAGAGATCTGTTTGCAGATGGGACGTTTGCAAGTCTGGGAGCGCTGACCGAAAAATATGGGTTGCCCCAAGGGAATGCATTCCGGTATATGCAACTGAGGGCTTTTGCGAGGCAACAGGTGAGGGAATTCCCGCAGCTCCCGACGCAGGAGGTGCAGGATAGAGTGATCTCAAAGACATGGGTGGGGGACGGTAAGGTATCAGACATATATAGGGAAATGAGGGACGAGGGGGAGATTATGGTAGATGAGCTGAAAGGGAAATGGGAAGAAGAGCTGGGGGAGGAGATTGAGGAGGGGCTGTGGGCTGATGCCCTAAGTAAGGTAAACTCATCGTCCTCGTGTGCCAGGCTAAGCCTGATACAATTTACACAGGGCGCATATGACTGGAGCACGGCTCAGTAAATTTTTTGGAGTAGAGGATAGGTGTGCGAGATGCTCGAGAAGCCCAGCGAATCACACCCACATGTTCTGGTCATGTCCGGCACTACAGGGGTTTTGGGTGGGGGTGACAAAGGTGCTTTCGAAGGTGGTGGGGGTCCAGGTCGAACCAAGCTGGGGGTTGGCTATATTCGGGGTTGCAGAAGAGCCGGGAGTGCAGGAGGCGAAAGAGGCTGATGGTTTGGCCTTTGCGTCCCTAGTAGCCCGGCGCAGGATACTGTTGATGTGGAAGGAAGCCAAGCCCCCGGGTGTGGAGACCTGGATAAATGACATGGCAGGGTTTATAAAGCTGGAACGGATTAAGTTCGTCCTAAGGGGATCGGCTCAAGGGTTCACCAGGCGGTGGCAACCGTTCGTCGAATACCTCACAGAAAGATAGAGGGAATGGAAAAGAAGAAGACAGCAGCAGCGACCCGGGGGGGGGGGGGGGGGGGGGGGGGGGGGGGGAGGAACCAGAAGGACTCTCAGGGATGTTAGTGCATAAGTATAATATGTATAGGTTGTTGTTATAGGTAATTGTATACTGGACTGCTGAATTGTATTTTTGGAGAATATTTATTTGGGACAAGGCAGTTGCCATTTAGTTTTGTTTTTTAATTTTGATGTTGTTTATATATTATTTATTTCTTGTTTAAAAAACTGGCCATTGTTATTTATATTGTTATATTACTGTGTAAAAGATACACAATGTACTGTTATGGTTGGCCAAATATTTTGAATAAAATATATTTTTTTTAAAAATACTCTTGAGTGTTCAACCATTCACTGTATATTCCCTACCTGCATTCGACCTTCCAAAATGCATTACCTCACATTTGTCCGGATTAAACTCCATATGTCCAGATTAAAGTCCATCACTTTTGTGATGGCTTGAATAAGTAGTGTTATGTGCAACAAGGGGCTGTTTCGATGGCTAAAGTTAACTTTGGCTTACTGGGAGCTGGTAGGACGGGGAGGTGGTTTCTCTGGTTGTTTTCTCATTGTTTTTTCTGATGTTTGTTTACTGGGGAAAGTGATACTTTGAATATGTTTGTCCAAGTGTCGGGGGGGGCGGGGAGAGAACAATGGGGAGACAGCCTGTTTGGTGCCATGCGTGGGAGCTATCAAGTCAGCTGACTCACGGAGGCACAGTGGGGGGCAAGCAGGTGTTAACATGGAGCTTGATATGGGGGGGGGGTTGGGCTTCTGGTGCTCTTACCAGGGGGAGAGGGAGCGGGGTGGGTGGGTGGGGGAGCTGCTTTGCTGGCAGGAGAGGAACTGTTACTAGGGGGAAAATGGGAGATCGGGGACGGGGAATGCCCGAGGGGGGTCTAGGAGACCGGGGGGCGCGAGCTGGAGGTTGGCCTAAAAAGGGTGATGGCTAGTCGGCGGGGGGGGGGGGGGGGGGGGGGGGGGGGGTAGCACCCTGACCAGGCTGATTACATGGAACATTAGAGGGTTGAATGGGCCGGTCAAGAGGGCTTGCGTGTTTGCACATTTGAGGGGGCTGAAGGCGGACGTGGCAATGTTACAAGGGACACACCTAAAGGCTATAGACCAGACTAGATTGAGAAAGGGGTGGGTTGGCCAAGTATTCCACTCAGGGCTGGACTCAAAGACCAGGGGGATAGCAATCTTGATCAATAAACGAGTGGCATTCGAGACAGGGAGAATCGTGTCAGACATGGAAGGTAGGTACATAATGGTGAGTGGGAAGCCGGAGGGGGTGCGGATGGTACTCGTGAACGTATATGCTCTGAATTGGGACGATGTGGAATTTATGACGTGGGTGTTAGGTAAGATCCCGGACTTAGAGCCACAAAACGTGATAATGGGGGAGATTTTAATACAGTCATTGATCCGGAATTGGACTGGTCAAAATCCAGGACAGGGAGGACTCCAGCCGCGGCAAAGTAATTGAAGGGGTTTATGGAACAGATAGGGGGAGTAGACCCACGGAGGTTTCCATGCCCAAGGGCGAACGAGTTTTCTTTTTTCTCCCATGTCCACAAGGTATACTCTCGCCTCGACCTTTTTGTTCTGAACAGGGCTCTAATACCAGGGGTGGTGGATACTGAGTACTCGGCAATCGCAGTGTCGGATCATGCCCCACATTGGGTGGATGTACAGGTTAGAGTGGAGAGAAGACAATGCCACTATGGAGGCTGGATGTTGGGTTAGCGGACAAAGCGATCTGTGGGTGGGTGAACAACTCCATCCAAAACTACCTGGAAATAAATGATACAGGGGAGGTCTCTGCAGCAACGGTTTGGGAAGATTTGAAGGCAGTGGTCAGAGGGGAATTAATCTCGATACCGGCCCACAGAGAAAAGGCGGAACGGGCTGAGAGGGACAGGTTAGTTGAGGAGATACTCCAGGTGGACAGGAGATATTCAGAGGCCCCGGAAGCAGAGCTACTGAGGGAGCGGCGGAGATTACAGATGGAGTTTGGGCTGTTGACTACAGGGAACAGCTGAGGAAGGCAAGGGGACGATTTATGAGTATGGGGAAAAGGCAAGCAGAATGTTAGCGCACCAGCTCAGAAAAAGAGGCGCGGCCAGGGAGATAGGGAGAGTAAACAGTAGAGGAGGGACTATGGTCCTTGACCCAGTGGGGATGAATGAGATGTTTAAGGACTTTTACAGCAAATTATATGAGTCGGAACCTCGGCTGGGGTGGAGGGGATGAGGCAGTTTTTGGGTCAGTTGAGGTTCCTGAGGGTGGATGAGGATCTAGTGGAAGGGCTGGAAGCCCCAACTGAAATTGAGGAAATAACTGAGGGGCTGGGGGTGACACAGTCGGGCAAGCACCCAGGGCCGGATGGCTACCCGGTGGAATTCTATAAGAAATTGAGCCCACTGCTGGTACGGACATTTAATGAAACAAGAGAGAAGGGGGTTCTCCCCCCACAACAATGTCGCAGGCCTCGATTTCACTGTACCTGAAATGGGAGAAGGATCCGGAGCATTGCGGGTCATACAGGCCAATTTCTCTACTGAATGTGGACGCCAAACTGCTGGCTAAGATACTGGCCACAGGGATAGAGGATTGTGTCCCGGGGGTGACAGGGGGTGACCAGACGGGATTTGTAAAGGGCAGGCAATTCACGGACAATGTTCAAAGGCTTTTAAATGTTGTTATGATGCCTTCAGAAGGAGAGCAGGCAGTGGTGGTAGCGATGGATGCGGAGAAGGCTTTTGATCGGGTGGAGTGGGATTACCTGTGGGAGGCGCTGGGAAGGTTTTGGTTTGGTGAGAGCCTCATTGCCTGGGTGCGGCTGCTCTATCAGGCACCAGTACCAGTAGCGAGTGTGCGTACGAACCGGCTGAGGTAGGGGTATTTTAAACTGCACCGAGGGACGAGGCAAGGGCATAGAGCCATTGGCCATAGCGTTAAGAGCCTCTAGGAACTGGAAAGGGCTGGTTCGGGGGGGTTGAGCACCGGGTCTCAATTTACGCAGATGACCTGCTCTTGTATATTTCAGACCCGTGATAGGGGATGCGGGAAGTTATGTGGATCCTCGGGGAATTTGGTAAGGGTATAAATTGAACATGGGGAAAAGCGAGATATTCATGATCCAGGCAAGAGGGCAGGAGAAGAGGCTGGGGTAGCTGCCGTTTAGAATGGTAGGAAGGAGCTTTCGATATCTGGGAATCCAGGTGGCCCGGTAATGGGAGACACTTCACAAGTTAAACCTATCCCTGCTCGTAGAACAAATGAAGGAGGACTTTAGGAGATTGGACATGCTCCCGCTATCACTGGCGGGGAGGGTACAGACCGTGAAAATGACGGTCCTCCCCAGATTTCTGTTTGTCTTTCAGTGCCTCCCCATCTTTGTCCCGAGGGCCTTTTTCAAGTGGGTGAATAAGATTATTTCGGGCTTTGTGTGGGGGGGGGGGTAAAACCCCGCGTGTGAAAAAGTGTTGCTGGAGTGTAGTCGGCGAAAGGGTGGGTTGGCGCTGCCGAACTCTTGCAATTACTACTGGGAGGTTAATATAGCCATGATTAGGAAGTGGGTAATGGGGGAGGGGTCAGTGTGGGAGCAAACGGAGGCGGCGTCATGTAAAGACACAAGCTTTGGAGCACTGATAACAGCACCTCTGCCATTCTCGCCGGCCTGATACTCCATATGTCCGGTGGTGGTGGCGGCTCTGAGAATCTGGGGGAATGGAGGAGAAAGAAGAGAGTGGAGGGAGCATCGATTTGGACCCTGATTTATAATAATCATCGGTTTGTACTGGGTAGGCTGGATGGTGGGTTCCGGAGATGGAAAAGGGCAGGAATTAGGAGGATGGGGGATCTATTTATAGATGGGAGCTTTCCAGCTTGAAAGCTTTGGAGGATAAATTTGAATTGCCTGCAGGTACCATGTTTAGGTATCTGCAGGTGCAAGACTTCCTGAGAAATCAAGTTCCAGCCTTCCCACTGCTGCTGCCACAGGGGATACAGGACAGAGTGGTCTCCAGTACCTGGGTGGGAGAGGGGAAGGTATCAAATATTTACCAGGAACTTTTGGAATCGGAGGAAATTCCGGTGGAGGAGCTTAAGGGCAAGTGGGAAGACGAGCTAGGAGGAGAGATAGAGGCGTGTCTATGGGCGGATGTCCTAAGCAGGATTAATATATCCTCATCATGTGTCAGGCTTAGCCTGATACAATGCAAGGTAGTCCAACGGGCACACATGACGGTAGCCCGGATGAGCAAGGTTTTTGGGGTAGAGGACAGGTGTGCGAGGGTAGCCCAGCAAATCATGTCCACAGGTTTTGGGCATGTCCGAAGCTTTGAGGGTTTTGGCAGGGTTTCGCTAAGGCAATGTCCATGGTATTCAAAACGCGGGTGGTGCCGAGTCCGGTGATTTTTGGAGTGTCAGAAGAGCCGGGAGTTCAGGGGGTGAAAGAGGTCGACGTCTTGGCCTTTGCCTCCCTGGTAGCCGGAGACGGATCTTATTAATGTGGAGGGACTCAAAACCCCCGAGTGTATAGACCTGGGTTAGTGACATGGCTGGGTTTCTCAGTTTCGAGAAAATAAAGTTTGCCTTAAGAGGGTCAATGGTTGGGTTCACCCGGAGGTGGCAGCCGTTCGTCGACTTTTTCGGGGAAAGTTAAAATGTCAGCAGAAGCAGAATTCCAAAGTGGGGGGGGGTGGAAAAGAGGGCCGGATAGTTGTTTTATGGTTGGGGGGGTGCGAAGATTGTAATGGGGGTGGAAATGTTTATTGTACCATGTTTATGTCGCTGTTATTGTTATTATTATAAAAACTTGCAAATACCCTAATAAAAATATTTTTTAAAAAAAAGAAAGGATAGTTTGGGAGGAAATTCCAAGATGAGTTCTGTAAGAGTGGAGGTTGGAAATCCAAATTAAAATACAGAGCTTCTTTGAGAACCGTTGGCACACAGTGCGATAGGTTGGGTGGGGGAGGGGGGCGGTGGAGTAGGGAGGTAAGGTCGTGAGAAATTTAAGAAAGTTGCTTGGTGGTGTATCTGACAACAGAACGCTTATTGGTTTACATGGTCTGCACAAAGTGTGAACTTTAGAGCATAAGTTGGATTTTGTATCTTTATAAAGTTATTTTACGGGCTGTGGGCATCACTGGTTATGCCAGTATTTATTGCCCATCCCCAGTTGCCCTTCAGGTGTTGGTGAGTTGCCTTCTTGAACCGCTGCAGTCCCTGAGGTGTAGGTACACCCAGAGTGCTGTTAGAGAGGGAGTTCCAGGATGTTGCCCCAGTGACAGTGAAGGAACGGAGATATATTTCCAAGTCAGGATGGTGAGTGATTTGGAGGGGAACCTTCAGGTGGTGGGGTTCCCAGGTATCTGCTGCTCTTGTATTTCTAGATGGTTGTGGTCATGGGTTTGGAAGGTGCTGTCTAAGGAACCTTGGGAGTTACTACAGTTCACCTTGGTAGATAGTACACATGGCTGCCACTGTTTGTCAGATGTGGAAGGTTTGAATGTTTGTGGAAGGGGGAGCAATCAAGCGGGCACCTTGTTTGGATGGTGTCGAGTTTCTCGAGTGCTTTTGGAGCTGCACTCATCCAGGCAAGTGGAGAGAATTCTATTACACTCCTGACTTGTGCCTTGTGGATGGTGGACAGGCTTTGGGGGGGTCAGGAGGTGAGATACTCAGCACAGCATTCCTAGCCTTTGACTTGCACTGGTAGCCATAGTATTAATATGCCTAGTCCAGTTCAGTTTCTGATTTATGGTAACCCCAGGATATTGATTGTTGGGGATTCAGCGATGGTAATGCCATTGAATGTCAAGTGGCGATGGGGAGATCCTTTCTTGTAGGATATTGTCATTGCCTGGCATTGGTGTGGCGGGAATGTAACTTGCCACTTGTCAGCACAAGCCTGGATATTGTCCAATCTTGCTGCATTTGAACATGGACTGCTTCATTATCTAAGGAGTTATGAACGGTGCTGAACATTGTGCAGTCATCCGCAAACATCCCCACTTCTGACCTGATGTTGGAAGTGAGGTCATTGATGAAGCAGCTGAAGATGGTTGGGCCTAGGACACTACCTTGAGGAACTCTTGCAGTGATGTCCTGGAGCTGAAATGATTGACCTCCAACCACCACACCATCTTCCTTTTTAAAAATAAATTTAGAGTACCCAATTCTTTGTTTTCTGAATTAAGGGGAAATTTAGCGTGGTCAATTCACCTAGCCTGCACATCTTTTTGGGTTGTGGGGGTGAGACCCACGCAGACATGGAGAGAATGTGCAAACTCCACATGGACAGTGACCCGGGGCTGGGATCGAACCATTGCGCCACCATGCTGTCTTGACAACCATGTTCCTTTGTGCCAGATATGAGTCCAATTGATGGAGAGTTTCTCCCCCCCCCCCCGATTCTCATTGACTCCAGTTTATCTCTGGCTCCTTGATGCTATACTCAGTCAAATGTTGTTTTGATGTCAAGGGCAGTCACTCTCCCCTCACCTCTGCCATTCAGCTCTTTTGTCCATGTTTGAACCAAGGCTGTAATGAGGCCAGGAGCTGAGTGATCCTGGTGGGTTTCCTGATTAGATCTTGATTTTCCACCCGTCAACATTCTCTCTGGCAGCGTATGTGGGCTGAAAATTGCAACCCCCCCCCCTCCCCCCATCTTCACCAAACTCTGTTTAGTAGATGCCCACCACACTTCTAAACAAAAAATAAAAATTAGGATCAATCAAGCCAGGTTCCACCTTGGGATTTGACTTGTCCAATAGTGCCATCAGCTGGAATCATAACACTTGCAGAGATGGTTGTGGAAGGGAGTGGCGATGAAGGTGGAATAAAAGTGGCGACGAATAAAAGAAACTGATAACAGATGGCCTTGGCTGGAATGTTGTACTCTCAATCGTGGCGAACTTAGAGATGGGAAGGGCACTCACTGAGGCGAGATGGTGGCATACTGGAACCCAGAACCAACCCCGCCAGAATTAAGTTCTGGATTGGAAGGTCCATTGTTGACCTTCATGCTCTGCTCCAATTAATGATCACTGAAGGGCCTCATCCCCTCCACTGCTGGGATTAACTCATGGCTTGTTTCCATGCGGTATGCACGACAGGTAAACCTGTGTAGCCAGCTTGTCACCTCTTGAGGGTGTGTCCTTTAATGGAAGGCAATCAGTGCTTGATCAAGTGACCGGACATCGAGAAGGTGAAGACGGAAGGCCTGCTGAGAGCCATCTCCCTGCCACCTCCTTACTGCTGACCGTCCTGCACCATCACCCATGATGCTCAATCTGCAAAAACCCCCACCCCCCAAGGTTCACTCTATGATCCTGGGATTCCAGTGCCGGCAGCTCCTGATTGGCAGGCCTTCCCAAAAACATGCAGCTCAAGCGTATCTCACCAGTATATTGTAAACATGCAGGGAGAGATCTACCAGCCGCGTTGCACCCGAACGGCAACGCGACACGTCTGGTGGATGCTGGGTGATTCTTCTTCTGGGATCTACCCGGTTCACCACGCCCAGAGAGATATAATGTGATCTAGTGAGGTGTCATGATGTGAATCCTGCCCTTTGTCAAATTCCCATCCACCACCACTCTCCTCCACCTGGCTGAAGATAGTTCTATCTCTCAACAACTTCTCTTTTGACTCATCCCATTTCCTCCAAATCAAAGGTGTAGCAATGGGCATCTGAATGAGTCCTAGCTACGCTTGCCTTTTTATGGGGTATGTGGAACATTCCTTGTTCCAGGCCTACCTGGGTCCCCTCCCACAACTCCTTTACCAGTACATTTGATTCTCTCTTAGAGTGAGACAGCTAGTTTCACTCTAATATGCACTCTCACGATCTACCCAAGACGTGGGATCTAACTCCCTTGCCTTGGGGATCTCAGGCAAACGCTGTTCCATGCTGGTCTCCACAAACGGGGATCAGACAGAACGGCACTTGGGGCCTCCCAGCGAAACAGAGGGCTCCATGTGCTTGACCTCTGGGCAGAGTGGCACCCTGGCACTACCTGGGCATTGTGGTACTACCAGCCTGGTACCCTGGCACTACCAAGGTGGCACTGCCATGTGACATGGGCACTGCCAAGGTACCAAGGTGGTATTTTCCCCACGACAGGGATCGGGGTGGGGTGGCGGGTGCTAATCATAGATCATGGAATTTACAGTGCACAAGGAGGCCATTCGGCCCATCGAGTCTGCACCGGCCCTTGGAAAGGGCACCCTGCCCAAGCCCACACATCCACCCTATCCCCATACCAACCCCACCCAACCTTTTAGGACACCAAGGGTAATTTAGCAAGGCCAATCCACCTAACCTGCACATCTTTGGACTGTGAGAGGAAACAGGAGCACCCGGAGGAAACCCACGCAGACACGGGGAGAACGTGCAGACTCCCCGCAGACAGTGACCAAGCTGGGAATCGAACCTGAGATCCTGGAGCTGTGAAGCAACTGTGCTAACCACAATGCTGCTGTTTTGCTCGATAGGTGAGTTGAGGTTTGGGGGTGGTTTGGGTATTGCGCGGAGGGTCGAGAGAGTAGGTCACCATTTTACAATGGCGTCGCAATCTCATCCTACACTGAGGAGTTCCGGCGAGCCGAGCTCCTCTGCAGAAAACAGGACTAAGTGCCCCCTCAGCCGTGGGTTACTGGCTGAGGCCCCTCCCAATCTATCCAAATGGCCGTTCGTTAGTGTGGTGTTTCTCTGCGCTCAAAGAGCTGGGAAATACCTGACTAATTGCGTGCTACAGGACTCTTTTCCCATTCGCGTAGTTTGCACTGCAGTCTTTTCTCTCTTTAGCTGTTTCTTGTGAATGCACACGACACTTACCAGTAATGTTTGAAAGTAGAAAGCAAACGTAAAGGTGTACATTATGCAAGTGTTTTGCTGTTTCAATGGGAGAATTTTTTATTACTTGTAAAATAGAAAAGCTTGGGACTACACAGACAATCTTTTGCTGAGACTATCTTGCCTCCTGGAAGAAATTTGTATTATTTTAAAATTGTAACACCCATTAATCAAAATGAATGCTGACCAGTTTCTTTCCATTAATTCATAAAACACAAATTCAATCCCAATAATGGCAGTAAACTGGCCAATCATAATTAACTTAAAATTATGCTGCTTTCACATTTCTGAAGCAACTAAATTGCTTGATTAAATCCTTCAAGAATCATTGATTTTGCTTTGATTGGAACGACAAATCATTTACCAATGGAAATAGCCCAGTCATACTAATGCCATTACATACACAATTAAAGGAACAGAAGAATATAATCCTGAATGGATATGGATTACATAACAATCACTCGAAGCAGATCATTCTGTTCATAAGCAAAATTGACATACAAATAGAGTATTGAGCTAGTGCAATTGGATAATACTGAATAATGGGAGAATGGATGACAGATGCTGATTTTTCCGGGGCGGCAGCCAGGATGCAGAGAGACTGAAAACTTCCAAACAATCTGCCAAGATGTGAAGGCCCTGACAAATTTCACTGCAGGAGCTCATTATGGATTTTGGGTTCTGTTTCCCACCCACCAATAGGCCAACTAAACAGCTTGTCCAGCAGAATTTAGAAGGCCAGTGGTAGGAGGAAGTGGCAGTCAAAACCTAGGGACGGTCCCTGGCAATTGGGGGAAAGGTAATCGATCAGAACTAAAGAGATGTGAACAGGGGGGAGTGGGTCAGGTGGATTGACGAGAAAGGCTGCCATTGGAAGGGGGTGGGAGGTCAGTGATTGCATGGAGAATGGACTGGATGCACCCAGAGCATGGTGGGGAAGGAGGCTGCTCATGGCAAGGCAGGAAGAGAGGTGTTGCAAGTGGCAGGCAAGGGGCCGAAGTTTCCTTGTGGAGCCAGTGGGGTGGCTTAAAAACACCGCTGCTCCACTGGCCCACATGGGTTGATGAAAATGTCACTCATCTTGTGAACCTACCAGGTGCTTTCTCCCTTTTACTGCTGAGCTCCAGGTGAAGCCCACACAGTAACATTCAATTTCACTTTTTTCTCCCATTTGCACATGGCTTATATGTCCTGCCTCTCCATAGTGGCTCACTTGGCTGTCCCAATATCCTCTGATGAATCAAGAGCTGTGGGCATATGTTGGAGGCACATTTTCCAAAAATAACTTATTTAAACCAACTCTCAACCCTCTGCCCTGAGCCCCAACCGCCTTTCTTTTGTTGTAAAGTGGTTAATATTAAGGCCAGAGAGTCTATGGGAGGTTCTCTCCACAAGTTAGCACTACGTTATAGAGCTGCCATTCATTCTATTATTGCTTGGGTGAACAAAGTGTTGCATGTGCAATGTCATAGCAACTGGTAGCGCACAACAATATATTTTGCTATCTTTTTTTATTTGTCATTGGACATAGGCATCACTGCCTGTGCCAGTATTTCTTACCGATCCCTAATTTCCCTCGAGGGGGAAGTTAAGAATCAACCACATTGTTGTGGATCTGGAGTCATATGTAGGCCAGACCACATAAGGACAACAGAGTTCCTTCCTTAAAGGACATTAGTGAACCAGATAGATTTTTATGACAATCGGCAATGGTTTCATGGTTATCATTAGACTTTTAATTCCAGATTTTTATTGAATTCAAATTCCATCATCTGCAGTGGTGCGATTTAAACATGCTACGTATAAATTATATTAATTACAGTGGTTATGAACTGAAAAGTCTCTCACATGCTCTTTTTGCAGAAGTAAATGGAGACGTATCATGAAGATAGTGTGATCACTTTTGGAGGGAAAAAGATCGAACCAACCACCTGCCCATCATAAGGTGCTTTAGACCGCATTTGTAACTGTTCCCGCCTCCTAATGGCTGTGGTGCGAGGTCATGTTGGTATTGCCCATCCAACATGACTGACAACTGGATTGGCCACTTTAATAACATGGCACATGGAAACCCACGGCTGAGCACATACAGGCAAGCAACAGGGAGGGATTTCGAATCCTTGTTCAAATCTACTAGAGATGATTTTTGACTCCTGCTGCCATTTCTCACCCATTTACAGGAGGTAGCCACTTAAATATGGAGATCAGAATTTTGTGCTGAATGTAGAACTCCGAGTGCACATTTCAAGAACAAATGAACAGAATGTGTACCAAGTGCACTCCATCCATTTGTATTATGCACAGGCTACTGTTCCTTAAAGGGACTCCTGGAGACCGTTCAAGAATAGTCAAAGACATTTTAACTGTTTGTCATTGAGGCAGAAGGCCTTCACAAGCATACCCCTACCCTCCAATCAACATTCCTATTTTGTTTTCTTGGTGTCCATGATTTATTTATATGCATGGCCCTTTTAAATCTTTGCACAGCTGCAAGGGTGCAGTATTTTAATGTCATGATGTGGAGATGCCGGCGTTGGACTGGGCTGAACACAGTAAGATGTCTTACAACACCAGGTTAAAGTCCAACAGGTTTCTTTCAAACACTAGCTTTCGGAGCACTGCTCCTTCCTCAGGTGAATCAACTTCACCTGAGGAAGGGGCACTGCTCCGAAAGCTAGTGTTTGAAACAAACCTGTTGGACTTTAACCTGGTGTTGTAAGACTTCTTACTGTAATTTAATGTGACAGACTTGTGTATGGCCTGCATGGGGACGTTAGGGTTGTGATGTAGCTGTGTAGTTTATAGCAAACATTGCTCCCAAACCCAGGTCTGACCTACGTTCCAGTCATTACAAGTTGTCCTCCCATACCTGTCATGGTACTGTGGGGTGCCTGTAGCTTTCTGGCAGCATTTAAATGTGATCCAAACTTGGAAATCGTTCAGGCTTCCAAATTCTAGCTTTGGGCAGGGTAGCTCAGCTGTTCCTTTAGCCTTGTGCCAATTTTGATGCAAGTTAGAAGATTACCCCCACTGCCATGCAGTCACATAGAACAGTTGTTGACCTTCAGGGTATGTCTGACAAGAATAATTAGGGGGCTGTGCAGACAGGGGCAGTTCCATGACTGTATAAAAGTATACACAAGTGAATGACCTGAGATGTTAGAAAGTAATGCATGGAATAATTCCATTACTGCGGCAGAAATATTATGGCTGGTCACTCCTGCAACCAATGAGTATCATCTGTCATTGGACACTACAGGGATTACACAAAATTGACTACCAGCTCTTCTCCCTCAATACAGCAAGCACACTGAGAAAAAGCACAAAAAGGGAGCTCATGCCGTTTTAGTTGCTGTGATATGAAGAGTCTAAAGTTCTTGTTCCTTTTCACCAAACACCCTTTATTTCACTCACCACAGCCTCTGCACAAAACTCTTAACAACACACCACCTGACAGAGGCCACCTCAAGCCCCTTTACATATCAGTGTCAATTAATGGATACGAAACATAAATGAGACAACTAATTGCAATGTCTCTTAACCCATTACTTAACAGTCTCCCCTTCCTTGGAGAAAAAAAGTAATTAGGTGAAAACAAAATTTCAACAAACTCAAAAGCACACATGATTTTGCCCCTTTTTTGGGGGGACGAGAAAGAAAAAAACAGTTACAGAAACAAGCGCCCTTCATTAACAATATCCAAAAGTTTCTGTGAACTCACCCCTCTTTTCGTAAAACAGTCTTACGACAGTCGATAGCTCCTGTCGACCCATTTAAATTTTGTTATTTCCCCTCTCTCCAACATCTGCTTCAAACTTGCGATGTCCATCCGTAACCTCTTTTCATTGACACTTTTTGTACAGTGCACATTTTCCCACAGGGATTTATTGTCAATGTGACAGTCAATAGGTATATTACCCAAATCCCCTAATCCCAAAATTTCTGTCAATATCATACTTATATAAAAGGCCATATCCACCGCCACTACAAGGCTTAACGTCTCAGCAGCCAAAGTGTTTTTTACCACTCTCCTTATTTTCTTCGTTTCCCACACAAGCGGGCAACATTTACCATTGTTCCCCAAACGGAAAATTATAAAACCTCCTGCGCTTGAAACCCCATCACATAAATTTGCATAGGACGCATCACTATAAACTATGAGTTTCAAGTGCTTAAGGTCACCTAAAACCGGGAACTTCAAAACACACTCCTGCATTTTTAGTTTGGCCAACGCTTTATTTGCTCTTATTATGTCTTCAACTTTGGGATCATTCATTTTCGTACTCAACTCTAAGACATCAAAACTCACATCCGGTCTAGTCTGTCTACCTAACCAGTTCAGTTGCCCAATTAAACTTCGCAGTTGCTCTTTTTCTACCTTTGAAACCATTGCGTCTTTTTGTGAAACTCGGCCATGACTAATTGCTATTGGGCTGATGCTTTCCAAATAAGATTGCTGACGTAAAGTTGCCCCTAACTTAGTCTGTCCAATTTCCAGTCCAATATATTTAAATGCACCGGAAGCCTGACTTCCAACCCTGAATTCTTTCCTCAAACCAGAGATTACAATAGCTTCAAAATCACTAGTCCCACCCCACAAAAAATCATCGACATGCATCATAAAAATGCCAGAAAGATTTCCTTTATAGTGCCAGTAAAACATTGCAGGATCTGCTTTCAACTGGCAACAGCCTAACTTTAACAAAACTGACCTTACCGAAAAATACCAGACTATAGATGCATCATTTAATCCATATACACGTTTGTTCAACTTCCAGAGTACCCCTTCTGAGTTAGCTGCTTCTTTAGGAGGACGGAGAAAACTGTCTCTCTGGAGCTGATGCCTCTGCAAAAAGGCAGCTTTTATATCTATAGATTTGCATTCCCATGCCTTTGTGGCTAATAGAGCCAAGATCTTTAAAATAACCTTTCCTGCTGTAGGTGAATCTACCCTTAAATCCTGATCTTCTACGTTTTCTTCAAATCCCCTTGCCACAAGCCTGGCCTTTGCCTTACAAGTTCCATCCGGAAATCCATCTGTGGGATAGAACTCTTTGTCCCCTATCCGGTACTTCCGTGTATACCCCAAATTCACTCCAACTATGCAATTCTTACTGTTTTGCTTCTTTAATAACTTTTTCATCTAATTTATTTGAAGCCACCAAAATCTCATGTGCATGTGGACTTCTACTCCTATTAGTATTCGTAGACTTACTCATGTTCGAAATCTTGACAAACTACGTCCCCTCACCCACCTGGTATCTCGTTCTGTACTGCTATTGCTTGATCTTTCCCTTCTGCTGTGGGATGTTCTTTCAATAGCTCTCGACCTTTTCCTGCGGACCTGTTCACTATCCGATGTACTATCTGAACTGGCACTGCGTTTCTGTGCCCTCCATTTTTGAACTTCGTTTTCCCAATCCATTGTCTTGACTCCTTCCCCTGAATGCTGTACATTCAACCAATGTTTATACTTTCCAGTGGCCTTCCCGGCTCTACTAATAACAGTTGCATCCTTCCATTGACTAGACCCTTCAGGCAAGTATGTCACTTTTGTACCAACTTTTGGCAGTTGCCCTTTCGGAAAAATGGCCTGTTCTAATTCACCAGAAGTGTTGTGTTCCTCCACAGAAACCCTGTCTATATCAGTTAATTGGTTCTCATAGTTCTGTAACAGATGTGTACCAGATGACTCTGGTTCCTTGTTATGTCTGTCTGCTCTGTCAAAATTTGAAAATTTGGAATCTGTACCCATTATCCTTGATGAATGTACCCTACCATGTTGCAAAATAATTGTTTTGCCATCTATGCCTATGATCTTCCCTGGGCCTTTCCGTTCATTAGAATTGTCTCTCTTATAGTATACCATGCCTCCTTGCTGAAAAACGGCATCTGATGGCCGTACGTTATGTCTTAAAGCTCTGTGAATTCTTTCAGAGACGTCTGCTTCCAAAAAAGCTTTTCTACTGCTATGTAATGCATTTAAATGTTCAGCAAAACCAGAGCTAATAGTACTCCCCTCCCAAGCTGGAGGCTAGTCATCCAAAATGGATGGAATTTTAGGATTTCTACCAAACACTAATTGATAAGGACTATAGCCCCCAACCACCTGCAATTAATTCTTTGCATGCACTGCATACATTCATGCTAAAGCTGAATGTAACCTGCAATTTGGTCGATCTGCCAAAATTTTCCAAAGCAGGTCATCGATGACAGCATGATTTCTTTCACAGACACCATTACTAAATGGGCTTTCTGCAGCCGTATTCATAACTCTGATATTCATCTTTTCACAAATATCCCTAAACTCATCATTAGCAAGTTCTCACGCATTGTCCGTAAGGAATTTTGCCGGTGGACCCATTCCTGTCCCTATCCATTTTTCCACGATTTGATCCAGAATTACTCTCTTTTCTTTACTTCGTACAATCGTTGATTGACTAAATCTGGTTGCTAAATCTACAAAATGCAAAATAAATATATTATTTGCTTTGTCCCAGATCTTAAGGTCCATGGCCACAATGTCGTTAAAATCCCTGGCCAAAGGTAGGCCAATACAGCACAGTTGAAGGATTCTGCAACCAACACCCTAATGCCTTCTTTCTGGTCACTATCTTTTTCCTCTTCTGACTCTTCCGTGTCATGTGTTGCTTCAAACACTCCATCATAACGAGTTGGACAGTTGAAAGCATAATGGTATTGAGAGTCACATCGAAAACATTGATTTATCATGCCCCGTGCATTTCTGGGGTTCACTATTGGTCGTGCTGGTGTCCTTCTGTACTTCCTACAAACTTCACAGCGGTCACTAACCTGTTCTATCAGTTTAGTATAGTCGTCATCCCTTACCCCTGCATCCTTTAATAAATTTTTCAGCCTCCGAAGAGACGGATGTGCAAATTGCCTATGCAGTTTTAATACCACAAGCTTTTTATCAGCTAAAGTCCCATTTTCAACTGCCATTACCACATCCTTAACCACTCTACTTGAAAAATTATTTGTCAGTTATGGAATACAATAGTGTCCCGACTGTAAATTGTAAGTCCACCGTCTTTCCAAAAACTGTTGCCTTATCCTTTTCCATATCCAGTTTCATGTGTGCTTTCTTCATCGACGGTCGGCTCAGAAGCAAAGGTATCTCACTTGATACAACATCCGTGCTCATGAAATGATTCACTCCGGCAATACTGCAAGGGATTACCACACTTTTCAGCGACTTCAGAGTATTATCATCTCCAAACCTGAAACTTGTGGAGCTTTCAAATTCCTTAACCTAGTTACGATTTTCAGCATTCAAAGAGTCCAGGTAACATTTTAACCAGTCAATTCCACACACAGTAGATGTGCAGCCACTGTCCTATACAGCACAGTTGAAGGATTCTGCAACCAACACCCTAATGCCTTCTTTCTGGTCACTATCTTTTTCCTCTTCTGACTCTTCCGTGTCATGTGTCGCTTCAAACACTCCATCATAACGTGTTGGACAGTTGAAAGCATAATGGTATTGAGAGTCACATCGAAAACATTGATTTATCATGCCCCGTGCATTTCTGGGGTTCATTTTCCTATTGTAGGTTCTAACTGGGTTTCTGTCTTCATAATTTCCTTGTCTCGGTCTCCGTCTATAGTCTTGAGCCCTGTTCGTAGCCAATCGATTTCGCCATCCTGTTACTTGTGTATCTTCCATATTCTGCCTTATTGCAGGCTGACCTATTTGGGTAATCAGAGCCATCGGAATCGAATGTTTCCCCAGAAACTTTTGTAAAGCTTTTGTCATCTGTTCGAATAAGGTATCCTTATCTGCAAACTGAACTCCTGTCAAAACCAGGAGCCTATCCGTGTTGCTCACTCTCGCACAGTCAAGTAATTTAAAGGCCATCACAGACTGTGGAAATTCCAGATTGTGTTTCTGCAGCCTTTTATATAGACTGCCAAATTCCATTATATAGTCTTCCATGGAGATGTCCTCCATTTTCCGGAACTTATCAAAATCCGTCCATGCTTCATACGCACTTAACAAGTCATCTTTCTTATAAAGCTTATCCAGATAATGTAATAAAGTCTCCAGACCTTCTTCTGAGTCTAACTCTTCCAATTCCAGCTCTGAAAGCACTTTGTTTCGGATTTTACTACCATGTGGTAGAGAAAGAGCCAATGCCATACCTTGTTTTCTCTTTCCCAAAGCAGTTACCTTAGTCCACATAACTACTGCACTTCTCCATTGGTCGTACGATTCCCTTTCAGAAAATAAGGGAGGATAGTCATATCCAGTCATCTTTATCCTCGGTTCAGCCATATATCCCTTTTTTTTTCTCACTCACTCCTTGGTTTGATCAGGAAAAGTTGTATCTTTCAACCCTTCACATTCACACAGCAACCATCCTCTGCTACCAATTGTTAGCCGTTTTAGTTGCTGTGAAATGAAGAGTCTAAAGTTCTTGTTCCTTTTCACCAAACACCATTTATTTCACTCACCACAGCCTCTGCACAAAACTCTTAACACACCACCTGACAGAGGCCACCTGAAGTGCCTTTACATATCAGTGTCAATTAATGGATACTTTACATAAATGAGACAACTAATTGCAATGTCTCTTAACCCATTACTTAACAGCTCATGCCATACTTTAAGAATCTCATGGGTATGCGCAATAGTAAAACAGCTTCAGTAAGTTATCCATATGCGAAAAGTGATTACATGCACTTAAAACTGCACTACAAACCTAATAAACAACAAAAAAACCTCCCCTCAGCATGTGTGAAACAGATTTATTCTGCATACATAATTTCCATATTTTCTAGAATATCTTAAATAGCAATAAGTCAGTATAGCTGTTACATATAAACTGATGCACCCCGAGGGCATTGATACATATGGTCATTATAGCAGATAATAGGCCTCATTAAAAGCACTGCACAATTAGAGTAATATGAACTTATCTCCTTGGGTGCTTCTCAGGGCTGATAGTAGTAGCTGTTGCTTGTTGACATCCTCTTCGCCCGTTGTATCTTCCTAAAGCTCTTCCAACATATTTATTGGGAGATGCTGCACAAAGTACAAGTCAAGTTCAAATTTTGACAGGTGAGCATGTTAAGGATCTTCCGCCACTCCCTTGCTGACCCTAATATTTGGATCATTGCTTTAAATGCCCGAAGGTTTACTCTGGGACCACGCTGGCTCTCCCACAGACATATTACTGCATTTGCTCCTGCTCAATGCAGAATTTATGCAAGAATTCATGAGCTATGTTAGAACTTAATGGCTCATATATCCCAGGAGCCACTTTTCAATACTTTCTTCCTCTCAAATACACTGCTCAAGTTTAATGGCCTTGCAAAGAATTATCCGTATTTCGATAGAAACATGCATTAACATGTAGAATCTTGCAATAGCTATCACACATAATTTGCACATTGAACTGAAATCCTTTGCAATTCACAAACACATCTGGATCGTGGCTTGTAACATGAATTGCACTGTGTGTACAATCTATCACCTTTGGCACATCGGGGACCAGGCAACCCTACAAATTACAGTTGCTTTTGCTACTGTTCCCTGCTGAATGTAATGAACCATTCACCAAAGGCAACAGGAGCTTTCTGAATGCAGCAGGTCACTGCATAGTAACTCGTCCATGTGAAATTAGTACCGCTCAATG
Source organism: Scyliorhinus torazame (assembly GCF_047496885.1). Lineage (NCBI taxonomy): Eukaryota > Metazoa > Chordata > Chondrichthyes > Carcharhiniformes > Scyliorhinidae > Scyliorhinus > Scyliorhinus torazame. The sequence continues at coordinate 210,317,209 of NC_092710.1, forward strand.
CTGTAGTCACCTTGACTTCGATTGGCAAAAGAAATGGAAGAATACCCTGCAGTTGTGGATGGAACAACTCAGAACCTTCATCAAAGGACAGCCGCAGGCCCACGTGGAAATGTTATTCTGAGGCTGATGCATTGGGGCCATTAATTGCTGTCCTGGGAGTAATTGCGAAGTACCACTGTGCACCTACACAGCCTGTGACTTTCCAGACATGTTTCTCACAGCAAGTGTGTACTTGGAAAATTTAAGCTTTTAAACCATGAAAAATGTAAGACACATTTCTTACAATCCTAAATTTCATAAAAACAAATTGTTAATTTCCATTTTTAAAAGCCTTCTATATAAGAAAACAAATTGATTAACAAACAGAAAATTAAAATGGACTTGTCTTTTACACACGGGTCCAGGCCCCATAAAATGGAAATTTGCAGGATTGGCACTGAAGTGCACCCATTGGTTCAGGCACTGGAGAGGTGGCAAATACAGGCATCGTTCAACTACTGCTCGAATCAGGACCTTATTCTGAAAACGTTATCTGTATGAACGCGAAACCTCACTTCCTAAGACCATTAAAAAAGATCAAGGTGGGAAGAGGTGGGAAACAGCCTTCATAATCAGGATTGAAAGGGATTGGAACCAATTCTGTATCTGCAGACTCATTTAGGTTTCTGGGGTGATTTGGAATCAAGTTTCTGGCAGCTGTAACCAGAGTTTGTTTTGTGGTTGCCAACTCAAATTAGACTTGGGGCTGGGTTCTCCTCTACCCAACTCCAACAGCGAGAGTTGTGATCGGGCGGAGAATGTTAGGTGAAGGAAAGATTGGAATTTGCACCCAGCACCAACTCCAACGTGATGTTCCGAACCTCCACTGGTGGCAGCAGTGAGGTTCACACCCCACGCCGCTGGGCCCATGCAAATCCACCATTTGCATGGATTTGAATGCAAATAGCATGTTGGACACCATACACTATACCCCTCCACGATGCTCCACCCCTCTCAGGCGGGAGTCATGCAGGCGTGAATTGGCGCAAGTATTCACAAGCAGGGCCTGAGCACCATGGCTATTGAGGGGGAGTGAGAAGGTAAGAAAACTCAAACAAAGAACAAAGACCAATACAGCACAGGAACAGGCCCATCGGCCCTCCAAGCCTGTACCGGTCATGATACCATCCTCGGCCAAAACCCTTCGTACTTCCTAGTGCAGTATCCCCCTATACCTATCCTATCCATGTATTTGTCAAGATGCCTTTTGAACGTCATTAATGAATCTGTGTCCACAACCTGCCCTGGCAATGTGTTCCAGGCACTCACCATTCTCTGTGTAAAAACCCTGCCTCGCACATCTCCTCTAAACTTTGCCCCACGGACCTTAAACCTATGCCCCCTGGTGATTGACCCCTCCACCCTGGGAAAGAGTGCCTGCCCATCCACTCTATCCATGCCCCTCATAATCTTGTAGACCTCTAACAGGTCGGCCCTCAATCTCCATCTTTCTAATGAAAACAGTCTGAGTCTATTCAGCCTCTCCACATAGCTAACACCCTCCAGACCAGGCAACGTCCTGATAAACCTCCTTTGCACCCTCTCCAAAGCCTCCACATCCTTCTGGTAGTGTGGTGACCAGAATTGTGCGCAATATTCCAAGTGTGGCCTTACCAAGGTTCTATAGAACTGCAGCATGACTTGCCAGTTTTTATACTCGATGCCCCGTCCAATGAAGGCAAGCATTCGTATGCTTTCTTGACTACCTTTCCTGACTGCCACTTTCAAAGATCTGTGGACCTGCACGCCCAGATCTCTCTGAATTTCTATGTTCCTAAGAGTTTTGCCATTTACTGTATATTTCCCCTCTATGTTAGACCTACTAAAATGCATTACCTCACACTTGTCTGGATTAAACTCCATTTGCCATTTCTCTGGCCAAGTCTTGAACCTATCTATGTACTACTCTGACAATCCTCAACACTAGCTGCAACTCCACCAACCTTGGTGTCATATTCAAACTTACTAATCAGACCAGCTACATTTCCCCCCAAATTGTTTATGTATACTATAAACAACAGAGGCCCCAGTACAGACCCCTGTGGAATACCATTAGTCACAACCTTACATTCAGAAAAACACCCTTCTACTGCTATCGTTTGCCTTCTGTGACCCAACCAGTTCTGTATCCATCTTGCCACCTCATCTCTGACCCCGTGTGACTTCACCTTTTGTACCAGTCTGCCATGAGGCACCTTGTCAAAGGCTTAATTGAAGTTCATGTAAACAACATCCACCCCTCATCAATCATTTCTGTCACCTCCTCAAAAAACTCAACCAAGTTAGTGAGGCACGACCACCCCTACACAAAACCATGCTGTCTATCACTAATGAGTCCATTTGTTCCAAATGGGTATAAATCCTGTCCCTGAAAATTCTTTCCAATAACCTACCTACTACCGACATGAGGCTCACTGGCCTATAGTTTGCTGGATTATCCCTGCTACCTTTCTTAAACAGCGGTACCACATTAGCTATTCGCCAGTCCTCTGGGATCTCACCTGTAGCCAATGAGGATACAAAGATGTCAGTTAAGGCCCCAGCAATTTCCTCCCTTGCTTTCCTCAGTATTCTGGGGTAAATCCCATCTGGCCCAGGAGATTTATCTACCTTAAGGTCTTTTAAAACACCCAATACCTCCTTCTTTTCGATGCCAATATGACCAAGACTGTCCACACACCATATCCAAGAATCATCTTCTACAAAGTCCTTTTCTTTGGTGAACACTGATGCAAAGTACTTATTTCGTACCTCAACCATTTCCTCTGGCTCAACAATCCTTTCCTTGGTCACCCTCTTGCTTTTTACATGTGAATAAAAAGCTTTGGGATTCACCTTAATCCTAATTGCCAAGGACTTTTCATGACTCTCTCCTAATTTCCCACTGAAGTACCTTCCTACTTTCTTCATACTCCTCAAGGGTTTTGACTATCTCCACCCTTCTAGACCATGCAAAGCCTCCTTTTTCATTTTGATGAGGTTCACAATATCCCTCATTATCCAAGGCTCCCTAAACTTCCCATACTTATCCTTTGTTCTCTCAGGAATGACTTTCCTGAATCCTAATCTACTGTCACTTGAAAAACTCCAACATGTCCAATGTTTTTTTTTAACAAACAATTTTAATGAAGTATTTTTGGCATTACAAACAACCACAGTATAAAAAAAATAGAGTGCAAAGAACAATAGTCATAATGCAGCCGCTGACATCCGTTCCTCCAAGGCCCGCCTATTTAACCCCCTACTCTATGTTACCCTAACCCCCCCCCCCCCGCTGACAATTAATTCTTCGCAGAGAATTCAATGAATGGTTGCCACCTCCGGGCGAACCCTAACCCTGACCCTCTCAAGGCAAACTTGATCTTTTCCAGGCCGAGAACGCTCGCTATGTCGTAACCAGGCCTCCAGCTTTGGAGGCCGAGAATCCCTCCAAGCCAGTAATATCCGTGGCCGGGCTACCAAGGAGGCAAAGGCCAGAACATCTGCCTCTTTCTCCTCCTGGACACCCGGGTCTTCCAACACCCCAAAAATCGCTACCCCTGAACTCATTTCCACCCTTGTCTTCAATACTCTGGACATGACATCCGCAAACCCCTGCCAGTAACCCCTATTTTGTGGGCATGCCCAGAACATGTGGACATGGTTCGCTGGTCCACCCACACATCTTACACACTTGTCTTCCATCCCCAAAAATCTGCTCCTCCGGGCCACTATCATGTGCGCCCGGTGCACCACCTCAAATTGGATCAAGCTAAGCCTTGCGCATGTAGCAGTCGCGTTGACCCTGGTCAACGCTTCCACCCATTGACCGTCCTCCATCTCACCCCCCAGTCCCTCCTCCCACTTACGCTTCAGCTCCTCTATATGCGTCTCCTCCGCCCCCATTAATTCTTTGCAAATGTCCGAGACGTTCCCCCCCCCCCACCCAGCCCCTGGACACTACCCTATCCTGGATCCCTCTTAGTGGCAGGAGTGGGAAGGATGATACCTGCCTGCGCAGAAAGTCCCGCACCTGAAGATATCTGAAGTCATTCCCTGCTGCCAACCCAAACTTCTCCTCCAGCGCCCTCAAGCGAGGGAAGCTCCCTTCCAGAAACAGGTCCCCCATCCTCTCAATTCCCGCCCTTTGCCATACCCGAAACCTCCCATCTAAGCTCCCCGGAGTAAACTGATGGTTGACACATATTGGGGACCAAACCGATGCACCCACTGCACCAACGTACCTCCTCCACTGACCCCAGATCCTCAGGGCCGCCGCCACCACGGGACTGGTAGAATATCTCGCTGGCAAATGCCCGTGCTGTCATGGATGCCTTATGTGACCAGTCATCAGACTACATCACCGTCAACCTGGACCAGGCCCACCAGGATGCTGGAGCAGCATGATTTGCTGCCATTGTTTGTATGCCCCAGGCCCAGGGGGTGATCGATAGCATGCATGTCCCCATTCGAGCACTCATTCACCAGGGGGTGCCTGTGGTGATATGCCTGTATTGTCGATGGCTAGTGGTACGACCTCCAACCAGCATGTGACCGTACAGACACACTATGCGGTCTCGAGATAGTGGTCATGGGACAAGGCACTCAGATATAAGTGCAGGTGCATCCGGTGATCGGGGAGATGGTTATAAGATGTGCATGAGGGCAGTCATGCCTAGGACTAGGTCCACGGAAGTACAAAGAAACTCCATGATAACTTGCTCAGTAAGATCGCTATCTTACCACGTGTGATTTAATAAAGATCCTGGTTTGGACAAGTCACAATTTGTTTGGTAGATTCCTTACGAGACATCAAATGCCAAACACAACATGGTAACAGAGTGCTGAAGATTCGACGACAATGACAAAGTTAAAATTTGGCGGAAGGACCGACCTGGTGAATTGCAGCCTGCGGTGACGTAATGCACTAAAAAAAGCTGGAGCTCAAGATGGACGGACTGAAAGCCCCCACCAGCTTCAGATAGCCAGTAATGTAGACGGAAACTGGCGGCTTTTCAAGCAGCAGTTCAAACTCTATGTTTCGGCTCTGATGAAAGGCGAGTAAGGATGCTGCTAATTGTAGCGGGCCCAAAGGCAATTGAACTGTATAATACTCTTGCTTTTGACAATGAGGATAGCAAGAGATATGATGACGTCATTGGATACTTTGATCGACAATGCTTCCCCAAAAAGAATGAAATATTTGAGAGATACATGTTCTGTACGTATGCCCAGAAACCTAGTGAATCATTTAACAGTTTTGTTGCTAACTTGAGGCTCAGTCAGGGCAGCACGGTGGCACAGTGGTTAGCATTGCTGCCTACGGCGCTGAGGACCCGGGTTTGAATTCCGGCCCTGGGTCACTGTCCGTGTGGAGTTTGCACATTCTCCCCGTGTCTGTGTGGGTTTCACCCTCACAACCCAAAGATTTGCAAGTTAGGTGGATTGGCCACGCTAAATTGCCCCTTAATTGGATATTCTAAATTTATTTTTAAAAACTTAAGTCTCAGTCATGCAACTTCAGTCACCTGAAATCTTCTCTGATCCGTAACCAAATTGTCTTTGGTGTACCTAATGATAAGCTACATGAGAGGTTGCTGCGGGAAGATGATTTGGTACTGGAACAAGCAATAAAGATTTGGCAGGCGAGCAAGGTAGCTGCACAGCAAATCAACCCACTCTGCTCAAACAATTTTGGCGCCAACTCAGAGGAACACACCAGGGCCACTGGTGCTGTGATGCATGTCATGAAGAAACGTGGTCTCAGTGCGGGCGGCCATTTTAAGCAGGCCCATGGCAATGTCCGGCCTTTGGAAAAGTCTGTTCCAGGTGCGGTGAGGTTGGGCATTTTGAAAAACAGTGTTTTGCGCGTCCTACAAAGGACCATATAAGATCCGTAAATGTGGTTGATGAGATAAATACTGTCAAACAGTTCTTCATCGATCTCATTGCAACCAAGGACCAGAAGAGTCCGAACAAAAAAGATGAATGCACAATTTCAAAAAATAACAAAGCTAGTACGAATTGTCTGGAAACTATGAAAACCAGATGAAAATTGATGGTGTTCCTGAATCACTCATTATTACGATGCAACTTTGACATTTAAATGAGTGCCAACTTCCTCAGTCGGTCTGCTTTCCACAAGCTGAACGTGCAGCTGAAAGCTGCTAATTAGCTAGGCCTCCCGGTGTATTACGGAATAAAAATGATGGAGCCTTTCGGTGCATGTGAACTTGGGCTCTCCGTGGAAGACATGAGGGACGTGTTACTGTTTTATTGTAGACATGGACGTTGAGTTCATCATAGGAGCGGATTCATGTGAATCCCTGAACTGAGTTGAACGACTGTGTGTCACAGATGACGGGTGGCCGACTGAATACTACAAATCCTTACAAGATATCAGATTGTGCACATTTGATGTGGATTCAGAAGAAATCCAGGCAGACGACGGCCAATCAGGCAAAGAGATGGAAGAGCCAGCATTCTGCAATTCTGGTTAACAGTCTTCAAGAATGTACATGTGCTCAGTGGCATGATACAGGAGCATGACAAGCCCATATTAAAGTGATGACTCCGAGAGTGAAACAGCGGAGGAGCTGATGACTATTTCGCTATGCAGCTCAACGGATCATATATTCTCGAACTAGAGCATGATGACCCAACGCCTGGATCATCATGACATGAGTGTCAGCATCCTTATTTCTAGTGAAGAGGAGCCTTGGGGCGATGTTCCAGTGGGCCAAGAAGAGGTGGCATCTGTTGCTGTAGATCTAACCTCCACCCAAGCACCAGAAAGCCGCAGAAGTGGGTGTGGTCACACAACCCAGTGATGACGTGTCGGCACCTCAGGATCTACCTGAGAATCCACAGACCTCCGAGAACAGGTTGCAGACCAACACCGAACCAGAGGCTGCCAAGCCTCAACAAAAACACAAATGATTTCGCAAACCGATTGCCAAAATAAGAAGGAGGAAGAGGAGAAGACTGGGAGAGCAAGCTCATACCAAGCTCAAATAGAATTGCGGGAAGAAAAGGAAAATAAAGGAACTGATGATGCACGTGTGGCAATCACGGATGCATGCCTTCCAAAGGCACAGAGTAAAGAAGAGGTGAAGCAAGAGTCCGGCACGTAAACCAGTCTTCGAAAAGGGTGCAAAAGCCCAAGTGATCATAGGGATGATCCAGTGAGTGAGGCACAATGACCTGTGCGAAAGAGATGGACACTGACCAGGCATGTCATGTTATGGACACCCTAATTCAACTTCTTCCCATTGTTACACATATCACAAATGTATAAAGTTAAAATAGTAATAATGGTTGGAAACAAACATTAATGTTTTCTGAGGAAGGGGAATGTGGTGATATGCCTGTACGCAATAATGTAGAAGACTGGTGGTGTGACCTCCAACCTGCAGGGGGCGTTACAGACCCACCATGTGGTCTCGAGACAGTGGTCATGTGACACGGCACACTTCCGGGTTGCGGCGATGCGGAGCTAAGCCGCGCGATTCGGCAGCTCCCGCGAAGACGGACTTTTGGGCCCGCTAACGGAGCCCCAGGCACTTTTTATATAACCAATCCATGGGGAAGAAAGGAGAAAGGTCCCCTACTAACCTGCATGGATCGGACCCGCAGTGAAATGGCGAAAATAGCGACCCTGGAGCAGCGGGAGAAGAAAGAATAAAAAAAGCAAAATGGAGGCGTCCACTGACAAAGAGGAGACGCAAGAGTTCATCAAGCGCTGCTTCGAGGAGATGCGCAAGGAGATGGTGGCACCTATGCTGGCAATAATTGAAGGACTTGGAGCAACCCAGAAAGCCCAAGAGGTGAAGATCCAGGAGATCCAGGAAAAAGTGAGTGAGAAGACGACAAGCTCGTGGGCCTGGCGGAGAGAGTGGAGCGGCACGAGGCGCTGCACAAGACGTGGGCGGGAAGACTCGAAGACCTGGAGAACAGGTCGAGGAGAAACAATTTGAGGATCCTGGGTCTCCCAGAAGGTGTGGAGGGGGCCGATGCCATGGCATACGTGGGCACGATGATCGGGACGCTGATGGGTGCGGAGGCCCCCCCGGGATTGCTGGAGCTGGATGGGGCGCACCGAGTGCTAGCAAGGAAGCCCAAGGCAAATGAGCCGCCAAGGGCGATGGTGGTGAGATTTCACCGGTTTACGGACAGAGAGAGGGTCCTGAAATGGGCCAAGAAGGAACGGAGCAGCAAGTGGGACAATGCGGAGATCAGAATATACCCGGACTGGAGCGCGGAGGTCGCTAAGCGGAGAGCGGGTTCCAACCGGGCCAAAGCGGTGCTGCATCGGAAAGGAGTGAAATTTGGAATGTTGCAGCCAGCGCGACTGTGGGTTACACATAATGGCCAACACCATTACTTCGAAACGCCCGAAGAGGCGTGGACCTTTATACTAACTGAAAAATTGGACTCTAATTGAGGGTTTGTGTGAGAGGGGGGTGTTTGAGGGTTGAAGTATGATGGTTGTTGTACATGGGGTGTCAACCACGCGCAGGAATTGCTATATGGGCTGGGGGAGAGGGACAAGGCCACGACAGGAGCTGCGCCATGGGGGGGGGGGGGGGGGGGGGGGGGGGGGGGGGCGGGGCAGGCTTTGTAAAGCGTGGGGTTTTCTTTCCCGCGCGCGGCAAGAAAGGCGGGAAGGGGAACGAAGGAATGTGCATTGATTGGGAGATTCCCACATGGGGGGGTCAAAGGGATGGCGGGGGAAGCCGGGGTCAGCAGGTGTCAGCTGACTTACGGGAGGGATATGGGGGGTGCAAAAAAGCTAGACGGGGATCTAGCGGGGGGGGGGAAGGAGAGGAGGGAGGGGGAAAAGGGTTGCTGCTGCACTGGCCGAAAGAGAATGGGACACAGAAGAGGTGGCTGGGACGGAGGTCCCCCGCTTGGGGGACTGGAGAGTGAGGGAGACGCGGACAAGGGACTGGCCCAGAAAAGGAGATGGCTAGTCGGCGGGGGGGGGGGGGGGGGGGGGGGGGGGGGGCGGGGGGGGGTGGAAGGGGCAGTGTGAGAGGTGAGAGAGTCCCTCCAATCCGGCTGATAACGTGGAACGTGAGGGGCCTGAATGGGCCGGTGAAGCGGGCTCGAGTGTTCGCGCACTTGAAGGGACTGAAGGCCGACGTGGCAATGCTCCAAGACACACACGAAGGTGGCGGACCAGGTCAGGTTAAGAAAGGGTTGGGTAGGACAGGTATTTCACTCGGGATTGGACGCAAAAAATAGAGGGGTGGCAATTCTGGTGGGAAAGCATGTGTCATTTGAGGCCAAGACTATCGTAGCGGATAATGGAGGGAGATATGTGATGGTGAGTGGTAGGTTGCAAGGGACGTGGGTGGTGTTGGTAAATGTATACGCCCCGAACTGGGATGATGCTGGATTTATGAAGCGCATGTTGGGGCGCATTCCAGACCTGGAGGTAGGAGGACTGATAATGGGAGGGGACTTCAATACAGTGCTGGACCCAGGCCAACGACAATGGGGAGGTGCGAGTGGGAGTGGTATGGGAGGTGTTGAAGGCGGTGATCAGGGGAGAGCTGATCTCCATCAGGGCTCATAGGGAGAAGACAGAGGGAATGGAAAGGGAGAGGTTAGTGGGGGAGATCTTGCGAGTGGACAGGAGATACGCAGAGGCCCCGGAGGAAAGATTACTTGGGGAAAGGCGACGGCTCCAGACGGAGTTTGACCTGCTGACCACGGGCAAGGCGGAGGCACAGTGGAGGAAGGCGCAGGGGGCGACCTACGAGTACGGGGAAAAGGCTAGTCGGATGCTGGCGCACCAGCTCCGTAAGCGGCGGCAGCGAGGGAAATAGGGGGAATCAAAGATGGAAGGGGAGCCACGGTTCGAAGTGCAACGAAAATAAATAAGGTATTCAAGGCCTTCTATGAAGAGCTGTACAGATCCCAGCCCCCAGGGGGGGTTGAGGCGATTCCTCGACCAGCTGGGGTTCCCGAGGGTGGAGGAGCAGGAGGCGGTTGGTTTGGGGGCACCAATTGGGTTGGAGGAGTTGAGTAAGGGTTTGGGGAGCATGCAGGCGGGGAAGGCCCCGGGGCCGGACGGGTTCCCGGTGGAGTTCTATAGAAAATATGTGGACCTGCTGGCCCCGCTACTAGTGAGGACCTTTAACGAGGCAAGAGAGGAGGGAACCCTGCCCCAGACAATGTCGGAGGCGACAATCTCCTTGATTCTAAAGCGAGACAAGGATCCACTGCAATGTGGATCGTACAGGCCGCTTTCGCTCCTCAATGTGGATGCTAAGCTATTGGCAAAAGTACTGGCCACTAGGTTTGAGGACTGTGTCCCGGGGGTGATTCACAAGGGCCAAACGGGATTCGTAAAGGGCAGGCAGTTAAATACCAATGTGCGGCGGCTCTTAAACGTGATAATGATGACATCGGAGGAGGGAGAGGCGGAGATAGTGGCAGCTATGGACGCGGAAAAAGCCTTTGACCGAGTAGAGTGGGAGTACCTCTGGGAGGTATTGCGCAGGTTTAGGTTCGGGGGAGGGTTTATTAGATGGGTTAAGCTCCTTTACAGCGCCCCGGTGGCGAGTGTAGTGACGAACCGGCGGAGGTCGGAGTACTTTCGGCTGTACCGAGGGACGAGGCAGGGGTGCCCCCTGTTGTTTGCATTGGCGATCGAACCCTTGGCCATATCACTTAGGGAGTCTAAGAAATGGAGGGGGATAGTCCGCGGGGGAGAGGAGCATCGGGTATCGCTATATGCGGATGACCTGCTGTTATACGTGGCGGACCCAATGGAGGGGATGGTGGAGGTCATGCAGACTCTGAAGGAGTTGGGGAGTTCTCGGGCTACAAGCTTAATGTAGGGAAGAGTGAGCTTTTTGTATTACAGGCAGGGGACCAAGAAAGAGGGATAGGGGACCTACCGCTGAGGAGGGCGGAGAGGCGTTTTCGGTATCTGGGGATCCAGATAGCCAGAAGTTGGGGGGGCCCTACATAAACTGAATTTGACGAGGGTGGTGGAGCAAATGGAGGAGGATTTTAAAAGATAGGACATGCTCCCACTGGCGGGTAGGGTGCAGTCGGTCAAAATGATGGTCCTTCCGAGGTTTTTGTTCGTGTTTCAGTGCCTCCCCATCGTGATCACCAAGGGCTTTTTCAAGAGAGTAGGTAGAAGTATTATGGGGTATGTGTGGGCAAATAAGACCCCGAGGGTTAGGAGAGGGTTCTTGGAACACAATAGACCGAGGAGGGTTGGCTTTGCCAAACCTAGGGAGTTACTACTGGGCAGCAAACGTGGCGATGATCCGCAAGTGGGTCATGGAGGGAGAGGGGGCGGCATGGAAGAGGATGGAGATGGCGTCCTGTAAAGGAACGAGCCTGGGGGCGTTGGTAACGGCACCGCTGCCGCTCTCGCCGACAAAATACACCACAAGCCCCGTGGTGGCGGCAACACTAAGGATCTGGGGCCAGTGGAGAAGGCACAGGGGTGCAATGGGAGCATCGGTGTGGTCCCCGATAAGGGGTAACCACCGGTTTGTCCCGGGGAAGATGGACGGGGGGTTCCAAGGCTGGCATCGGGCGGGGATAAGAAGAATGGGGGACCTGTTCATTAACGGGACATTTGCGAGCCTAGGGGCACTGGAGGAGAAATTTGAGTTACCCCCGGGAAATGCATTTAGATATATGCAGGTGACGGCTTTTGTGAGGCGACAGGTGAGGGAATTTCCATTGCTCCCGGCACAAGAAGTCCAAGATAGGGTGATCTCGGGGGTATGGATCGGGGAGGGCAAGGTGTTGGAAATATACCAAGAGATGAAAGAAGAGGGGGAAGCGCTAGTAGAAGAATTGAAAGGTAAATGGGAGGAGGAGCTGGGGGAGGAGATTGAGGAAGGGCTATGGGCTGATGCCCTGTGTAGGGTTAATACCTCCTCCTCGTGTGCCAGGCTCAGTCTGATACACTTTAAGGTGGTTCACAGAGCGCATTTGACGAGGGCGAGGCTGAATAGGTTCTTTGGGGTAGAGGATAGATGTGAAAGATGTTCAGGGAGCCCGGCGAACCATGTCCATATGTTTTGGTCATGTCCGGCACTGGAGGGGTTCTGGAGAGGAGTGGCGGGAGTAATATCCCAGGTGGTGAAAGTCCGGGTCAAGCCAAGCTGGGGACTAGCAATATTTGGAGGAGTGGATGAGCCGGGAGTGCAGGAGGCAAAAGAGGCCGGGATTCTGGCCTTTGCATCCCTAGTAGCCCGGCGAAGGGTCTTGCTATTGTGGAAGGAGGTGAAGCCCCCTCGCCTGGAGGCCTGGATTAACGACATGGCGGGGTTCATAAAATTGGAGAGAATTAAGTTTGCTTTGAGAGGGTCTGCACAGGGGTTTTACAGGCGGTGGCAACCGTTCCTAGAATATCCCGCGGAGCGTTAGAGGAAGGTCGGTCAGCAGCAGCAGCAACCCTGGGGGGGCGGAGGGGGGAACGAGAGATTGTTTGAGGGGATGGACCAGCGGGAGATGACATGGAGGGTGGGGAGAATCGGTACGTGCGGTCAAGAACCAGTGTATAAAGCTATGTAAATATACCACCTTGCCATGTATATATCTTGCTCAGGGTGATTTTGCGTTATTTTGTTATGGGGCGGGGGGGGGGAAGGGTTCCAGGATAGTACAAAGAAACTCCACGATAATTTTGACAAAGGATCATCTGGATTTGAAACATTAGCTCTTTTCTCCGTACAGATGCTGCCAGACCTGCTGAGATTTTACAGCATTTTCACTTTTGGTCCATGATCACTTGATCTGTAACAGATCGCTATCTTACCATGTGTGATTTAATAAATATCCTGGTTTGGACAAGTCACAAGTTGCTTGGTAGATTCCTTGCGAGACAACAAACGCCAAACACAACAGTGCCCTTCATCAATCAGGAGAGCTTCCACTCCCTGAACGTGCAGTTGGTGTGCAACCATCAACTGTACATCATGCATGTCCAAGCCCGATACCCAGACAGCGTGCACAGCACATATATCCTGGTGCACTCTGAGGTTCACGGCACCTTCGAGGTACTCCCTCAGGTGAGGCGCTTGCGCATGGGCAACAAGGGTTACCCGCTGAGATCAAGGCTGATGACATCTTTGAGGAGGCCCCAGACCGCAGAAGCCCGTTATAACTAAGTCCATGTAGCAAACAGGAGCATCATTGAGTGGTGCAATCGCATTCTCAAGATGCGCTTTCAATGCCTGGACCATTCTGGCAGGTGCTCCAATGTAGCCACAGGAGGATCTCAAGCAGTGTGGTGGCCTGCGTCTTGCACAACATCGCGCAGCAGAGAGGCGACATGCTGGAGGAGGACAAACAGCAAGGCTCATCTGACGATGAGGTTGTCCCTCTCGCTCTGTCCTTTACTCCACCATCCCTCTCATTTATTCCTTCACTTCCCCCTTCCCTCTCGCTCTGTCCTTTACTCCACCATCCCTCTCACTCAGTCCTTCACTCCACCATCCCTCTCGCTCAATCCTCCACTCCACCTTCTCCCTAGCCTTCCATTCCTTCCCAATACCAGAGCTCCGCCTCCCTCCTCGGAGGGTCCTACCATCATCACCATAGGGGTTTCCCCTGGGTTGACATTCTCAGCGGGTCTTGTCCACGGGATGGAGGATGATGATGACTCGCTGTGAGATGAGCTCTGATCGTTTGAGAAAGTCTGACTCCTACCTTTCGGATAATATTCCACCATCTGCCCGGGTGATCGCTGCACATGTGCTGGTCAATCCATCTCACGGGCCCATATATCTTGAGGAGGATTGGGGGGGGGGGGTCAGGGGGAGTTGTGGGAAATGGTGAATGGTTAGGATTCACTCACTGGGGATGCTGTCATATAAGGCGGGTTCACACTGCTGCTCCCATGCCCTGCCACTTCTCTCTGAGAGTGTCACCATATGGGTTATTCATGAGTCATGGGTGATTACAAGTCCCAACTTACACCACTCCACCCCCCCCCCCCCCCCCCCCCCACCCCCTTCCCGCCCGGCAAACACTCTACACCCAGGCCCAGCCCATCTTTCACATCCGTCAGAGGTTAGATGTAGGTCGGACTGGTGATGCAAACGTGTTTAATGGTATCTATGTACAACAGTGTCCCCTAACTATCGTCTATGTGCAACACTGGTACTAACTTAAGTGTCATCTATCTTCCTTATCTTCTGTGACACACAGCAATGGTCATAAAAAACAAGCAATTAGTGTCTTGAAAAATGTTTCTGTTGTCTGCACTACTGAAAAAGTGCTTCAGTATAAGACCATAGGAAATAGGAACAGGAGTAGGCTGTTCAGCCGCTCGAGCCTGCTCCGCCATTCAGCAGCATCAGGGCTGATCCTACATTCCTCACGTCCACTCTCCTTTCCCCATAACCCTTGATTTCCTTACTGATCAAGATTCTATCTATCTCAGCCTTAAAAATGCTCAAGGACTCTGGCCTCACATCTCTCTGTGGCAAGGAGTTCCAAAGGCTCACAACCCTTAGTGAGAAGAAATGCCTCCTCATCTCTGACTTAAATTACCACCCCTTTTTCTGAGACAAACTCCTCTGGTCCCAGACTCGCCAATGAGGAGAAACATCCTCTGAGCATTTACCCTGTCAAGCCCCATAAAAAAACTCTCTTTTTCAATGAGATCACCTCTCATTCTCCTCAATTTAAAAGAGTAGGCTTCCTCGAAAATAAGTCAGGCATGATTTCCCTTTCATGAAGCCATGTTGACTCTGCTTGATTATATTAGGATTTACCAAATGTGTTGCTATTACTTCTTTAAAAATGAATTCCAATATTTTTAAAACAAAACACGTTAGGTTAATCGGGCTATAGTTACCTGTTTTTTGCCTACCACTCTTTTCGAATAGGGGTGTCACATTGGCAATTTTTCAGTCCCATGATACATAGGAGCAGGACTAGGCCATCTGGCCCCTTGAGCCTGCTCCACCATTCGATAAGATCATGCCTGATTTTTTTGGTGGACTCAGCTCCACTTACTGCCCGCTCACCATAACCATTTACTCCTTTGCTGTTCAAAAATCTATCTACATTTGCCTTAAAAGCATTTAACGAGGTAGCTGCAACTGCTTCACTGGGCAGGAGATTCCACAGATTCACAACCCTTTGGGTGAAGAAGTTCCTCCTCAACTCAGTCCTAAATCTGCTCCCCCTTATTTTGAGGCTATGCCTCCCAGTTCTAGTTTCAACAACCCTACTTCTATCTCATCTATTCCCTTCATAATTTTATATGTTTCTATAAGATCCCCCTCATTCTTCTAAATTCCAATGAGTATAGTCCCACAGTCTACTTAATCTGTCATCCTGACAGTCTGGCCTACATGTGACTTCAGATCTTCAGTTGACTCTTAAATGCCCTCAGGGATAGGTAATAAATGCTGGTCTAGCCAGCACCACATCCCATGAACAAATAAAAAAAAATAGCCTGATACCACCTTCCCCCTATTTCCTTTAATTCCCTTTGCCCCAAGTGCTATATTTAACTGCTTCTGGAAAATATGCAGTGTTTTGGCCTCAACTACTTTAAGTGGTACGAACTCCACAGCCTCACCACTCTCTGGGGTGAAGAAATGTCTCCTCATCTATGTCTTAAGTGGTCTACCCCACATCCTTAGACTGTGACCACTGGTTCGAGACACCCCCACCATTGGAAACAACCTTCTTGCATCTACCCTGTCTGTTTTTTCTGTTAGAATTTTATAGTTTCTATGAGATCCCTCCTCGTTCTTCTGAACTCCAGTGAATACAATCCTCACCTCATTTGGACATGAGAGCAGGACGGTGAGTTGAAATGGCAAGCAACAGGGAGGTCTGGGTCCTGCTTGCAGACGGACTGAAGGTCTGCAAAGGTTCGGCAAAGAGGTCACCCAGTTGCGTGTAGTCTGTCCAATGTAGAATAGACCGCAATGCGAGCAGTGAATGCAATACACCAGACTGAAGGAGATGCACGTGAAGCATCTACTCATATGTCAGTCCTGCTATTCCAGGAATCAATTTGGTATGCCCTCTCTGTACTTCCTCTGGATCAAGAACATCCTTCCTCAGATAAAGAGGCGAGAACTACACACAATATTCCAAATGTGGCTTCACCAATGCCCTGTATACTTGCAGCAGGACATCCTTGCTCCTGTACTTGAATCCTCTCGCTATGAGGTATGTGAGTTTGACCTACAAGATAAAAGGAAGTATCGTAGTGAAATATTTTGAGGATATGCATGTCAGGGCAGAGTAACCCTTCAACAATGTAATGTCTCACGTGCATCTCCTTCAGTCTGGTGTATTGCATTCACTGCTCGCATTGCGGTCTATTCTACATTGGACAGACTACACGCAACTGGGTGACCTCTTTGCCGAACCTTTGCAGACCTCCAGTCCGTCTGCAAGCAGGAACCAGACCTCCCTGTTGCTTGCCATTTCAACTCATTGTCCGGCTCACTTGTCCACTTGTCTGTCCTTGGCCTGGTACAATGCTCCAGTGAAGCTCAGCGTAAACTGGAGGAACAACATCTCATCTTCCGATTAGGCATGTTACAGCCTTCTGGGCTTAATGTTGAGTTCAACAACTTCCGACTGTGAACTCACTCTTCCACCTTCACCCCATTTTTATTCCCATCAATTTATTTTCAATTCCTCCATCAATGTATTTCCCTCACCATTGTTTTCCCCATCCCTCTACCCCATCCCACTAGGGCCATCTGCTCCCTGTTTATCCTTTGACACACTGCTCACCTTTGTTCTGTCATTAACACATTCTGACCTCTTAATGTGCCACTAACATCACCCTTCTTTGTCATTATCTCCACCAATTAGCCATGAGGAAAGGTTGAATAAACTTGGTTTGTTCTCATTGGAACGAAGGAGGTTGAGGGGCGACCTGATAAGAGGTCCACAAAATTATGAGGGGCATAGACAGAGTGGATAGTCAGATACTTTTTCCCAGGGTAGAGGGGTCAATTACCCAGGGGCATAGGTTTAAGGTGTGAGGGGCAAGGTTTAGAGGAGATGTACGAGGCAATTTTTTTTACACAGAGGGTAGTGGGTGCCTGGAACTCGCTACCGGAGGAGGTGGTAGTGGAAGCAGGGACGATAGTGGCGTTTAAGGGGCATCTTGACAAATACATGAATAGGATGGGAATAGAGGGATACGGACCCGGAAGTGTCGAAGATTTTAGTTTAGACGGGCAGCATGTTCAGCACAGTCTTGGAGGGCCGAAGGGCCTGTTCCTGTGCTGTACTTTCCTTTGTTCTTTAATTACATTCCCTTTGTCTTTCTGTCCATGACATCTTTGTCAATCTCTACCTATCATTGACACTCTATCCAGCCCCATTGTTCCACACCCCCACAACAGTATTAATCTGACCCTATTTCCATTCTCTCTAGCTTTGACAGAAACGTTAGCTCTCTTCTCTCTCCACAGGTACTCTCAGATCTGCTGAGATGTCCAGTATTTTCTCTTTTTGTTGCAGATTCCAGCATCCAAAGTAATTTGCTTTTATCTTCAAGAGTAATGCTTCCTTAAGTGTGAAAGCTAACAGAGCCACTTCGAGGGGAAGGAAGTAATATTGAAGGAATAGAGTTTTCCAGTAAGAACAGAAAAAAGTGAAGTGAAGTGTGCTGCAGTGCCTGGAGGAGAGTGCTCGTAATCAAGGGAGGAAAGGGTTTTGATAGCTGGGGCTACAGAGGACTAACAAGAAAGGAACAGAGCTACGAGTTCGGGGGCATCAGTTAATATGATTTCTGAGAACAATGGACCATTTTCGGAATTGCAGTCATGAGCTAGTTGTTCCTAAAAACCTCATCTCCAATGTTTCCCAAACTATTACCTTCTGTAACCATACTCTGGCCATCCCTTTGAAATACAGCTTTTCACTCAGATTTCAGGCTGGATTTTATTAATTGAATTTAAAACCTGTGTACTCTGAGCATTAGTCTGGGCCACTCGATTACAAGTCCAGTGAAGCTACCACTATGGCCTCACCACCCTGCAAACTATGTACCTAGAAAGTGATGTGTTGGGTGCTCTGGATCCATGGAACACATACAGGCCACCAACACTTAAAATAGTGCAACACTATTTTATTAAGTCAGAAACTGTTGAACATACTTTCACTGTGGGTTAACACGATATTAGATTGAACTAAAGATCTATGCCTTGTCCTAACCAGTCTATGCACTCAGCACATGGTGAAGATCTGTGCTGCAGGTTGTGAGCTCTGTCCTACTAGGAGGCTGCAGCTCGAATGAACGGGAACTCTGATGCCACCTGTCTTTATAGTGTGTGTGCTCTAACTGGTGATTGGCTGCAGTGTTGTGTATGTTGATTGGTCCCGCTGTGTGTCCATCAGTGTGTGTGTATCTGCACCATGATATACTGGTGTATATTATGACAGAAAGAAATCCACAGGCCTGTAAAATTGGCCCCCTCATTTCAGTCCTTGTAGATCTGGGACACTTTCCAAATTCCTCTTAGATCCAGGAGCTAATCTCAGTACCAATAAGTCACTCCCCCTGGCAAGGTTACTATTCATAAGGCCTCTGTTCTTATAAAACTTCTGATTCACTCTAAGCAATGCCAGGAGAGATCTGCTTTTTAAAATAACACCCTGTAACAGACACTAAACTGTACTGGTTGCCTCAGTCTGAAACAGAAATGTGAAACTGCTGTGAATTATTTAAATGTAAAAACACTGTAGATTAAAAACATAAGTATTAACTGTCATCGAACAGCTAAAAGCGATTTTCTGTAAATCTGAAATGCTGTAAATGAATGTACTGTTCTAAAAGAACAATGAAACATGAAACATGTCTTAAATACTCACAGCAGTCGTTTTGAACAAGCCCAACCAAAATTGTTCTTACACTTTATTTTCTTTCTCAGTGCAGAAATGCTATAACCCTCTTCAAAGTATTAATATGCATGATGTGAAGCAAGAAATAATTATAATGCAAATTTGCATTTGGAAAAAGGCAACAAATTTCATCCTAATGTGATGACTGTTAACATATAATATTCCATAACATTTTAATTTTAAGTTATAGATGAAACAGTTGGAGTTGACAAAACTAATAAACAAACCAATGAAAATATCTGAGGTGAAATTTCCTGACTCTGTGCACTGTATCACTTGGGCACTGCAAATATTGTAAAATCAGGAAGGACAGATGCATTTAAATTAATGGAGGAAAATTTTGTGGGTTCCTTAATAGGCATGCACTGCAACATACTCCATTTGTATCCCAGTCAATCCAGTGCATCTGGTGCAGACTTCAGACTCATGAACATTTCCCTCTGTTCTTATGTAGTATTCGAGTTTAAATTTTGTTCTATTCTTGAATTCCGAACAGGTTGATTTGTCTTTGATAGTGGTACTCAATTCCAAAAGGGGACTTGCTAGGTTGCTTTCTCTATTGTTTCACTCAATGAGTTTATCAAATGTCAGAAACATCTTAGACACAAGCAGGATTGTTTTTTTCCTGCATTTTCCTTTGCTAATCTAAACTTGAAAAAAGATTTATTGTGCTGTTGGCACATCTAAATTACACTGGATGCAGTTTATTTGGATGCATGGCATGGAATTCTATCCCACTTAATCAGTATTTACATATTTATTACATACATAGGTTGGACATTTGTTCTCCTACAGCATTTGGGCAAAATATCCACAAAGATAATAGGTGGAATTTTCTCATGGTTTGTCAGAGTGTCAGGCTCTAACTGAAAATTAGCAAGTAACTCCCCAGATTCACAGCTGGATTTTAAGACCAGATTGTGAGCCACTCGGACAATACAAATCAGGGGCATGGTTTACCACGAAAGGCCAGCTCGACAGTGATCAGGGTGCCATCTTTAAACAGTGCCCCAACTAAAACTGATGTTAACTCACCCAGCACCTTCCCCCTCGCGCCACCTCCCCCCCCCCCCCCCGACCCCCCCCCCCGAGCCCCCCCCCCCCCCGAGCCCCCTCCCCCCCCCCCCCCCCCCCC
This sequence comes from Scyliorhinus torazame, assembly GCF_047496885.1. Taxonomy (NCBI): domain Eukaryota; kingdom Metazoa; phylum Chordata; class Chondrichthyes; order Carcharhiniformes; family Scyliorhinidae; genus Scyliorhinus; species Scyliorhinus torazame. The sequence continues at coordinate 210,337,238 of NC_092710.1, forward strand.
AAAGGTATCAGGGGCTCTCCTCCACCTCCATCACACAGTTATCGGGAGCTCTCGCCATCCCCCATCTCGCACAACCACTGCGGCAGTATTGTCGCCGCACCCCCTTTGCGCATTAAGGAGGGAACTCCTCGCTCAATGCCCTCTCTCCCCCCATTGTCAAGATATACCCACTCAATGCAACGTTCGCCCCTCAATGCCTGGCTCAACCTTAATGCCCAATCCCCTCAGTGCCCAGCTCTCCAGAACACTGCAATGTTCCCCCGTTCACAGGCCTCGCTGATCTCACCCCCCCCCCCCGCCCCCCCAATCCACACATAGTGAGAATTGTAGCCATCCGGGATGGCCACTTCCCGATTACAAAACGGACACTTCCCAAAGATTGCACGGAAATGGACAATACTGAGAAAACAGGCAGATTCAGGGTTTGTCTGCATATTGGAGCTGCAGCCCCCAGACAAGACCAAAACTGTAGGCCCATTAGCATACTAATGGCCCATCTCCGGAAACAAAAGAGTAATATTTGAGTAACCAATACCAAGGCAGACACCCCGGCGCCAGAGGAGAACGAAACAAAGCAGGCCAACGGCCACCTAGGACACGTGAAGCCATCAGGGCACCCACCCCTTTTATTGGATGAGATCAATATGAATGATCAAGAAACGGCCCAATTAATTGGGGCCAAGTTCAAGGCCCGCCCAAAAGAGCGCGAAGCCCCTTTGGGTATAAGAAGGAGCCCCCAAGAGAGAATCGTTCTCCTGGACCCGGCTCTCACCGAGGAGAGACCTGTCCACCAGCTGCACCAGAAGCAAGTAAGTCCAAGGTCAACGCACGCTACCAGACGACCTTAGCTGTTCCTCTTTACCAGTTCGACCCCAGCAGCCTCAGAACCGAACAACAGCCATTGTTCCTCTGACTGAGTGGGCGCCCGAAGCTAAGTATAGGGTTTAGCAGCAGTGATAGATTAGTCTGTAGAGTTTTGTGCATGAGTATATTTAACTGTGTGTAAATAAATAAGCATTGACTTTGAACTAACTAACTGGTGTATCGAGTCTTTGATCAGTATTCGGTTTTGAACCTTGTGGCGGTATCGAAAGATACCTGGCGACTCTAGAGCAAACGTAATTAGAATTAAGGAAGGCGACCATATTGACCGCCATATTCAGAGCCAACCAAAGAGAGCAACATTTACTGGCGACTCCGCCGGGATTCGACCTAGAAGTGACCTAGTCACTCCGAGAGAACCCAAATTTGAATTGGAATCCAATTGGAAACAGCAAAAATCACAAGTGTGAGAACGATACTGATCAAACCTCTGAGATTCGGAAGTGTGTTAATGCATGCGTACTAACAGGGATATAAGGTAAACCTGAGAGATTTTGGTTGCATAAAACTGTCGGGGGTTTTGTAGGCCGGAAAGTAAGCTGTACCCGTGTTTACATCACCACTTTATCACCCCCTGTTCCAAATTCAGTAGAAAACCCAGAGATAGTGAGAAAATGGCAATGAAGGCAATGGAACGCCTTATGAACCCCCAAGAATTCGAGGTCGCAGTGACCAGTAGAATAGGACAGTGTCTCGTATGGGAAGAAGTGATCAGAAAATATCTCAAAGGGAAAGGATGGCCCCTTTGGAGTGAATTCTGCGCCAATGACGAAACAGGTTCCGGGAGTATAGGATATACTTGGTGGGAGAACCTGTCGGAGATTCGTAAGAAGAGCTTGGGGAGAGCTCGCAAGCCGATGGCAATCGTGTCCTGCTTGGTACAATTGTGAGGCACAGAGGAGGTCATTAAGACGCTCCGTAGAGAGATTGAGGAGAGAGACAGAAATAGTGAGGGAGATGTGAGCGAATTTGAGAAGGAGAATAAGGAGTTAAGAGAACAGTTAGCAGCGAGGGACAGAGAGGTGGATGATGCCAAGCGGGATGATGCCCCCCAGCGCCTCCCCCTCATCCTCCTATAGTGGCCCATCCCTGCGGAGGGTCCCCCAGCCGAGAGTCCCCCACTCCTGCTGAGCACTGGGGTGGCAAGCCCAGCATCCTCAGGCTCTTTGTCAGTGAGAAAAGAAGACCAATCGCCTCCTCGGCTCCCCACAGAAGTCCTACCGCCAGGTTCACGTTTTTTAAAAGGCGTATTAATTGGCACCAGCGTGACCACTTGCTGGGGAGGCCGCTAAATGACAGGTGGCCGTTGGATATGGAGTTAATTGTATGGAAATGGGGCTTAAGGGGTGATAATTGGTTTCTCGCCTCACTATTGCGAGATCCCGAACTCGCCTATGGGACCGTGCGGGCCGGTTGTTTCGCAAACTGTTTGCCGCCTGGTGCGATTCTTATTTTTTGGCTCTCCCGCCATTCACCTACCTCGTTTCGCTTGAGCGAGAGCGTAACGAGGCTGGAAGATCGGGCCTAGCGTTCAATTCTCCCATGCCTCACTGGTGGGAGAATGGTGAGGTGGGGGGAAACGTGAATTCAGCAGAAGTTCCCAAAAGTTATTTTCATGCTGACGTGAATTTACAGCAGAGTCTTCTGCTGGTGCCCACCTGGCGGATCAGGAATCCCGCTGAAGCCTTGTGTGAAAAGAATTAACACCCTGCTAAAAGGAATTCAAATGAAGGCCCAAAGGGAATCTTCCCCCACACTCGATTTTCTTTTCTGCGAGTTGAAAGCACACCAGTCCAGAGCATGTCTGGACCAATGTGGCGTGCGAAAGTTAGGACTTAACTTTTGGGCCGAGCTCAGAACATGAATATCCGAGGAGAAAGAAATGCTGGTGGAACACATGCAGCACATGGTGGGAAGATATTCCTGCATACGATTCCTGTGAAGCAGCTCTCGGAAGATAGCTTTGACGTAGCTGATTATTCAGATCACCATCAAACTTCAGGCACTTTGGCATGTGCTGGTACCATCTTCCAGTCTTTAGACCTGCTTTGGAATTTCAGAGACTTCATCATGGTCTTCTCTGATGCTTCAGTTCTGCTTCAGAGCTTCAGGGACTGTGCCGTGGGCTGGTAAGCATGTAGCAAAGGGGGTGAAGAGGAAGGTTTAGGTGTGAGTTCGAGAGGAAGGTCTTTGAGAGGGTGGCGATGAATATGTCAGTGGAAAGCTAGGAGGGGGTTGAAGGTGTGATGGATGGGGGAGTTGAGATGGGGGAAACAAAGGTGTCAGGGGGGTGAGAGAGGGGAGGTGTCTGGGGGAAGGAGGGAGTTTGGAGAGGGAAAGTTGTTCAGGGGAAGGAGGAGGGAATTCGGATGGGGAATGGGGAGAATGGTGCAAGTGGAGAGGTAGGTGTAAGGGGAGAGGAAGATGTAAGGGAGTTCAGAGTTAGGAAAGGTATTCAGGGGATGGAGGGAGTATGGAGGGGAGAATTTGGAATGAGCAGGCTGTATAAGAGGGAGGATAGAGGAAGGGGAGATGAAGGAATGAGGGGGGAGGAACGTGTAAGAGGGATGGAATGTGCAAGGGAGGGGTTTGTGGAGTCAATGACTGCCTCCTGGGGAGTCAACTGAGGGTGTGTGGACGGAGCAGATGATTAGAGTAAGAGGGGGCAGAGGGAGCCAGGAGGGTGGGAGGGTGAGGATGTGTCGGTAGCAATTGAAGGGGTGGCGAAGGTGTTGGTTGGGACAAGGAGGTAAGCAGGGACAAAGGCGGCATGGTAGCACAGTGGTTATCACTGTTGCTTCACAGGGCCAGGGACCCGGGTTTGATTCCCGGCTTGGGTCACTGTCTGTGCGGAGTCTGCACCTTCTCCCCGTGTCTGTGGGGGTTTTGTGCGGGTGCTCCGGTTTCCTCCCACAAGTCCCGAAGGATGTTCTGTTAGGTGAATGGGACATTCTGAATTCTCCTCTGTGTACCCGAACAGGTGCCGGAGTGCGGCGACTTGGGGATTTTCACAATAACTTCATTGCAGTGTTAATGCAAGCCTACTTGTGACACTAATAAAGATTATTATGCGGGGTTGGGAAGGAGGAGCTCTGGGAGGTCAATGTTGATGGGGGGGTGCAGTGTTCTGGCAGGTAGGGAACCAGGTTTTTCTGAAGGAGAAGGGTTCCGGTGGTACATGGCAGTTCAATCAGTGAGTGGGTGAAGATTCTAGTTAGCTCAGTTGGAGAACTAAAAGAGAACCCCAGCAGGCAACACTGGATAAGCTCAGGACAGTCAGATGAGTGTGATGGATGGAGGATCCATGTGGGGGAAGGGGGGAGGGGTTGCATGAGGCTGTGAAAGGTCTTGCCAATGACACTTCACCCTCCAGGGTCACTCATCGTGCGGCCTCATGCATCTGAACTGTGAGTGGGTGTACTGCGAGTGGAGGAAGGGCAGTGGGTTGTGGGTGTAGTGGGGGAAGCCTCGCAAAGCTGATATAATGCTGCTGAAAAGTAACAGTAGGTCATATTCCTGCGCACCTCAGCATGGTCCAGAAGAGCGCGCAGGAGGTGTCACCGAATTTCAGAGCTGGGCCAGAGGATTTCTATTTGCACAGCTGACTGGTCAGGCATTTCATTAAAACAAAACCTTATGATTATTTCTTTGCTCAATTCTGATTGCAGACATCGCTCGGTTTCTGGTCTGATATTTTGGATGTCCTGGGCCTTTTAAATACAGCACCCGAACATGATGTTGGGACATGCGCCACCAAGCCTGCCCTACCACAGAAAATGGCACAAATCCCCAAGATGCATAATTAATTACGTTAGGGTCGGAAGAGATGGCGTGGTTTTCCGTTGGCTTCTGCAGCAGGAAATACTCCCCATCCTTGCCCTGGGACAGCCTTGGATGGGAGCATTTCCCCCAGAGACACAGACAGCCTGGTTTTAAAAACATTGTTTATCAATATCAATGTTACTTGAAAAAGATTTCAAAATCAACCATAGGTTCGCACCAGCGCTTAATGGCGCCACCTTTAAAAGTGGAGACAGAGCGGAGGGACACTGACTGTAAGCGACCTATACACGGACGACAGGGTCACAACAATGGACGAACTGACAGAGAAATTCCAGCTAGCCAGGGGGAACGAGCTAAGGTACCTGCAACTCAAAAACTCCCTACGAAAGGAGACAAGGACGTATCCACAACTGCCACGACAGACATTACTGGAAGAGTTACTGGATGCAAGCATCTTAGATAAAGGGAACTGTAGCGACATGTATGACCGACTGGTAGAAAGGGCCGACACCGTACTGGATGCAACAAGAGAGAAATGGGAGGACCACCCGGGGATTGAAATAGGTTGGGGACTCTGGAGCAAAGCACTGCATCGGGTCAACTCCACCTCCACGTGTGCAAGGCTCAGCCTGACGCAACTAAAAGTGGTACATAGAGCCCACTTAACAAGAACTCGTATGAGTAGGTTCTGCTCGGAGGTGGAGGACAGATGTGAACGGTGCCAAGGAGGCCCGGCCAACCATTCCCACATGTTCTGGTCTTGCCCAGACTTGCGGGGTATTGGATAGCCTTCTTCCAGGCAATGTCCAAAGTGGTGGGGATGAGGGTGGAGCCATGTCCGAACGTGGCGGTCTTCGGGGTATCAGACCAGCCAGATCTATTCCTGGGGAGGAGGGCGGACGTCCTTGCCTTTGCCTCCCTGATTGCCCGCCGTAGAATCCTGTTCGGCTGGCGGTCAGCAGCACCACCCAAAGCTGCAGACTGGCTGCCCGACCTCTCAGAATCTCTCCAAATGGAGAAAATAAAATTCGCCATCCGAGGGTCAGAAGATGGTTTCCACAGAACGTGGGAGCTATTCACCCAATTGTTCCGGGACCTGTTTGTGGCCAACGAACAAGCAGAAGAATAGCGAGGTAGCCAAGAATCAGGGGAAAATAGCCGAGGCGGGGGAGGGAGGGATAGACTGAGGGGGAGGGGGAATAGCAGCTAAACCTAAGAGAAAAGAAAGGCGAACCACAGAAGAAGGGGGGGGGGGGGGGGAAGAGGGTGTGGAAGAGGGAGGATACTGGGAACAATAGAGGGGAACCAGTGAGGTGGGGCGGGGGGGGGGGGGGGGGAGGCAAGGGAATGGCAGCCGGAAGGAGGGCACGGGAAACATTAACAAACTTGGCATCTACAGGAGCAGAGAACAAGGAAAATCCGCGCGAAAGACAGAACGAACGGCTGAAGCGGAGGTGATCGCGAGATGACAACGGCAGCGAAAATCATCCGGGAGAAGTGACAACACCAACATCAGATCCATTCGCGTATTGCCCTCTGTAATTGTTCTGTAACTGTTTCCCCGGCGCCCAAATGTATATGTACCCCCCCCCCCCCGCCCCCAGTTCCCCCCCCCCCCCACAAACAAATGCCTACTTATGTGCTAAAAACAATACTGCCAATTGTACAGAACTGCTGTCGTTGAGCCAGCACATAATACCCTACCAGTTATTTTATTCTAACTTTTTTGTTGTTATTTGTTTTGTTTTTTGTGCGTGTTCCCTTCTATGTATATATATATATATATATATGTGTTCTATTTTGTGTACATAACGGTAAATATACTTTATTCAAAAACCCAATAAAAAACATTTATTAAAAAAAATTTCAAAATTTATCCTCAATGTTTTCCACAAATTACCTGGAAATATTTTTGAGCAAAATCTGAAGAAGCTAAAATACATTTCTATTTGCACAGCTGACTGGTCAGGCATTTCATTTAAAAAAAACTTTATGATTATTTCTTTGCTCAATTCTGATTGCAGAACTTTCGGTTGGCTTAGCTCTAGTCTCTGCAAATTACCTCTTAAAATGGTCACTTCTTTTGAATTTTCAAGCTCTCATCCAACCTTCCTAATTACACCCTTCTTGATTCAGCATCCATTTCTTTATGTTTATGTGAAGCACTTTTATATAATTATTTGCAATTAAAGATGATATATTTTGTTTCGGAGCAACATCGTGGGCCGAAGGGCCTGTACTGCGCTGTATCGTTCTATGTTCTATTGTTGTTGTGTATCTCCTCCTGCACCTAGTGGTGCAAAATGCATACTTCCATTCAGAATCCCATAGCGAGGTTTTTTCTGGAAAAGGTCGCTAGGACTGGTTTAGCACTGGGCTAAAGAGCTGGCTTTTAAAGCAGGCCAGCAGCGCGGGTTGAATTCCCATACCAGCCTCCCCGAACAGGCGCCGGAATGTGGCGACTAGGGGCTTTTTACAGTAACGTCATTTGAAGCCTACTTGTGACAATAAGTGATTTTTCATTTCATTTCATAGCCTGTCACCAGGGCCTTATAGCTTGATGGGTATCACTCTGCATCAAGTGTGGCTGATCAGGAGTCTCTCCCATTCTTACCACCTGCTGTTGGTGTATTGTAAGGATTTTGCAACCTGTATTATGAACTATCCTTCCTTGATCATCAGTTCCTGGGGTGAAATACAAACCTGGAGCTTCTGACTCAGAGGCAGGGATGCTACTGACTGCGCCACAAGACCTCCATGAAGGTGGTACATGGATACAAGATTTAAAAACTTTTGTTTCATGATTTCTGCAATCAGAACTGACCTGTTTTGTTCCTTTAATTGCACAAAGACTCAGGCAGTGAGCAGATATTGAGAAATGACTGGAAAATTAGAGAGGATGTTTCTTTTTGTGGGAGAATCTCGAACTGGGAGTCACGTTAAAAAATAAGGGGTTGCCCATTTAAGACAGAGATGAAGAGAAATAATTTATCTGGGAGTCGTGGGTCTGTGGAATTTCCTCAAAAGGCAGTGGATGCAGAATCTTTGACTATTTGTAAGGCAGAGCGAGATAGATTTTTGATTAGCAAGGAGGTGAAAGGTTATTAGGGTAGGTAGGGTCGAGGTTACAATCAATCAGCAACACACCCAGGGGCCAAGTGGTCTGTTCCTGCTCCTAAATATTATGTTTGTATATTTGTATGTTAAAATCCGAATTTGGATACATTTAAAAATTAAATCTTTTGAAAAATGCTATGAATGAATAAAGCAAACGACGGGTGTGTTGCAAATCAGCAGCAAATGAAATGGTTGGCAAAATGACATACTATGAGACTGAAGCATGAGCTGTTTATCACATTTTCTTGCTATCTTTGAGTTTGACAGTTACACAAGGTTAAACCTATATTATTGACACAGTTAAACCTATATTATTGATGCAGTCATTCCTATAGTATTAACACAGTGAAACCTATATTATTGACACAGTTAAACCTATATTATCCATGTGCAGGTGATGTTTCTTGAAGAGAATGATTTCATTTCACTTTATCAAAGTGTTTTTGCTACTGGCAAATATCATGGTGAACAATTGAAAAGTATCTAGGATCAAATGATTTGAACTGAAGTATTACTGATTTTTAGTTTACTTCATCTCATAAGGGATATCTTGCAATAGCAAAATGTTCAGATTTTTTTATGGGTGGCACAGTGGTTAGCTCTGTAGCCTCACAGCGCCAGGGACGCAGGTTCGCTTCCGACCTGGGTGACTGCGGAGTGTGCACATTCTCCTCCAGGTGCTCCGGTTTCTCCCCACAGTCCAAGTAAGTGCAGGTTAGGTGGATTAGTCATGCTAAGTTGCCCCAAGTGGCCAAAGGTTAAGTGGGGTTGCAGGGATAGGGCAGGGGATTGGGCCTAGCTAGGACATTCTTTCAGAGGGTCAGTGCAGACTTGACAGGCCGAATGGCCTCCTTCTGCACTGTAGAGATTCTATGATTCGAAATAACAAGAAGCATGGGTGTATAACACCACTCTGCCCAACAGGCACATACATCATTAGACTAGCTTTAATGAAGGGGGAGGCTCATAAATGAAGAAATGAGTGCCAGTCCAATTTTTCATTTGTTTCTAATTTAAGCGAGAAATATGTTACATTTTGCCAAGGTGCAACACACCAGTAACAATGATTGCATGCAGTCTACTGGTTTGCATTGGCCATTAGAAGTTGCCCACTCAGCCCACCAATAAATCTCAGTGAATAGATGACTCTAAATCCTACAAATAATACAGAACAAAACCCCAATGAGCATTTGGACATACTCATTGGAATTAAAACATTACTTGGTATGGTTATGAAACACTGGTGTTTCGAATGTGATAAATTGCCAATAGCTCTTTACAAGCTAAAAAAAATGTTGTGATCAAGCAGCCTGCAGTTCAACAGGAAACTCCAGTTGATTCAGTTTATTAGCATGAAATGAATTATAATTTAAGTGCTTAAAACATTGTTTCCATTTTGATTTTTTTGGTTTCCCTGCACTAGAATTCATGAGATATTTACTGATGTGTAATAAATTGCTTCGATGTGATTATTTATGTTTTATGGGATTGTAATTGTTAATATTGAAAGGCCACTTTAGTTTTGCATTCAGATCTTGCCTTGTGTTCTATTTAACAATGGTTAAATGGGTTAACTATGTTAAATAGCATACTGTGCTGATGCAAGAGTGTGCGAACCAACATGTATTCACCCAAGGTTACACCAAGGCCAACTATACATTTGAGGGAAACAAGGAACTGCCTTGGTACAGTTACTTATAAATAATAATTATTTTTCAGAGCCTCTGGTGCAGTGCAGATCATAAAAATGCAGGCTGTAACTTGAATAGTCAGGTTTCAAACACAGCAAAAACCAAAGGTTGGGCTTCCTCGCCACGCACGCGAATGTCCCCAAGTAAGGATGGCAGTTCCCCAGTGGATCTTAATGATCACAAATCATCTGCTGCAACTGAATATTGCCACCTCATTTGCTTTGTGAGGCTTCTGCACAGTACTTTCCATTACGTACCTGCTCTGCTGCTTCTCCATCAGTGAGAAACGTTTCAAGTGGAAGTCTCGAGCAGCTTAAAATATCTACACATGCAGCGGGTTTTTTTTCCAAAATAAATATTATTGTAAATTGACAAACAAATGGGGAAGGGCAACTGTGGTGTAGGAGGAGGCAAAGATTGGTTGGGGCTTGAAAGGAAGTTATTTTTTCTTCCTGCACGTTAACTGCAGCCATGGGCAAAGTAATGTACAGATGATGCTCCAAAACTGGAATGCCCATCGACTTCGGGCGCAGCTACCTGCTACTTCGGCGCAGCGTAAAGCCGTTTGGAAGGAACACTGATGTAAAAGTGGCGGTATAAATCCAAAGATCCGATTGTCAAGCGCAAGACCACCACGAGACCCGCTTGATGGCGGCTTAAACCAGTTTCACCCATCTTACGTTTAGTTGAAGATTGGCAGCTTTGTGACAGGAAGTGTTATTATTTAAAAGCAATAATTACGCGACTCTGATTCCAGGAAAGTAAAAAGGGGAATGTAATTATTCTGAGCACTTTGCAATCCGCCTTGAAATTCCCGATCAACAGTTTTAGAATAATTTGCCAAGTCGACAAATCCCACCGCGGTGTGCCGAGTGTGTGCGATCGAGTTATGTTGCCGAATGCCAATCAAGCTCCCACAAAAACGTTCAACGATCCACTACTCTCTGCCCTCTTGAAATAGCAAGAATTTAATTTCCTTTCCGTTTTAATGCAAAGCCGATGCACTAATAGACAAACTAATCTTCTACTTTATAACATTTTAAGCATGTATTTAGAAAACACGAATTGGATAGAACGTTGACGCACGCTGTATCGATAGGGGGGTCAGAAAACTCTGACAATTTACCTGAGACCATTTCCCGGGCGCGAATAGGAATATTTCAGTAGTTTGCATGGAGTGAGTTCCAACTCCACCTTCAGGACCCCGAGGAAAGAGCGGCCGTGCAGCCAAAAGGGGCAAATTCGACATAGTTTCCCACCCCTTGGTTAAATTAAAGGCTGCTAACTGGCAGATTTTATGAATGCATCGTTTGAAGATTCAGTGGTTTATTTTCCCAACGTGCCCGTGTGCCTATCACTTACTGACACATGGCCAGAGGAGAGAAGGGGAACACATTGACGGAGTGGCCAGTGCAGAGTGAACCAGCAGAGGACGCTCGGCACTCCTCCACTGACTATCTCACCGAGTGTGTGTGTGGCTCGGTGACGTCGCGGGCTGGGGGGTTCACTCCACTCGCTGTTGCAAAGTATTGATGTGGAGGGCAATGTATCGGCTAGGCTGAGGGAGCACCGAGCCGAAGTAACGGGTGAGGGGGCGAAAAAAACAACCCCCACAAACAGCAGAAAGACGACTCCAACATTATGAACGCAACGCCCTTTGTGCTCTTGCTGTTGTTGTATGAAACTTGTGGCAGCGCAGCTGTGGAATTCTCCTCGGGTAAGTCTCGGTGTGTTCCACGGAGCAGGAACTTTTCCACCAGGAGCCTCCTCAAGGTGTATGTATGTGTGTGTGCCGCGCGCACGCTCTCCCGGCCATTTACTTCTGTTTGAAATTGACTTCAAAACAACCAAAAACTATTCGTCGTTAGACAACTTAACGCTGATTTTGTTTAAAGCTTTCCTCCGCTCTGGTAGTTTGTTTTAAGTGCCGCGAAGTGCGGCTTGTTGAATGTTAGTTGGTCAGTGTTTCACCGAGGAAGAGTTACAGTGGCTGGCTTCGCTTCGAAGTTTGTTTTAAAATTCTCTTTCGTCTGAGGGAGCAGTGTTTAGTGTCCAGGGCGATTTATTACCACGTCTGTTTTAAAAAAAAAATAGTGGATAAGTATTTCGTGTGTTTGATGCGGGGCGGGCATCCAGTAGTTTTGGAAAAGGCGACGGGGGCCGTAACTCGGGGCTTTGACTCGATTTTCAGGTTGAGCGGGTTCGCTCTTAGGAGTCCCGTCAGTTAAAATAAAAACCTGGCCTCGTTATGTCTCCACATTGCAGCATATACACAGATTTCATACCTTTCCACTAGTCTCATTCAGAAATAACACCATTTAGAGTTAAGCAGGACAGAAAGCAATACAAAAGGTTATACTTTCGAATCCAGCTGCAATGAAACCGACCGGAATTTAGCTGATATAGACTATACTTAAACGAGGCGTCTTTAAGGACAATAGGTGAGTCCCAGTGGTGTGGAATCTAAAATGGAGTACCTTGAGCAATGAAAAAGTACAGGCAAGCTCTCCTTGATTTCCTGGTAATTTTACACCCAGAGAAAGTTGCTATCTTTCTGTCCAATAATACAGAGCTTTCATTGTAATCCTATAGTTGTTAGTGAGAAAGGAGCTTCCATTTCCTCCTAGTTCACTCACGCCGTCTAAACTTGCACTTCCTAAATCCGGCACCTAACGATTAGCTTCTTCGTGAAGGGAATAGGTGGAGGGAGTTGGAGCTCAGAAGACCTGTGTTTGGAGTACGCTTCAATTTTTTTCCACTCTATTCAGAGTGATTATTGAAACCCCTCCATGCTACTGAGTGGGTTAATTGACGTTACAGTGCGCGTAATGCAATTACTTTTTCTGTTAAACGTGTCTATTATAAAGGGGTTGTTGGATACCCGATCAAAAAAAGTAACAACCACTTCAGGGGTTGATGGATACCCGAACAAAAAAGTAACAACCACTTCAGGCAAAATGGCTGCAAAACAGGATTTAAAGTAAATTAAATACCCCACCCCGCAACTATCAAGGATATTGGCCAGATAACTGACACACTTGCAATATGTTGCAGTTCTATACAATGGGCATTTCCATTTGTTAAATGATATCTTGTGCTTTATATTGTCATTCGGAATGCTTTCATATCACAAACAATTATTGCGAATGATTCATTTGCAGTAACAATTAGGCCACAATGTTTGCAATTGAACAGGGTTAACGGAAGAGTGAATGTTCCATATAGTTTATATATGCATATCATTCTTTAAATATAGTTTCAGTAGGGGAATCAAAACTGCTTGATGCGTGCCCCCAAGTGATGATCTATTATAACCTCAAACATTTATGTTAGATGGAGGATTTTTATCCGGTGTGACAGATTCAGTGACAATTGTATAACCATTCATGCTCAATGTAAGAAATGTGCAAGTTTCATTGTTTGCTTCCCTAACAATGTTGTCAAATTATGTTTGTTTTGTTAACAATGAATGAGATATTTTTCCCTAGAATTGTCTGCCTCAGTGACACCTGGAGGGGTATCAGTTCTTTAATTTTACAGCCTGTAGTAATATTTCACTATATGTGAAAACACTGGTACCATGTGGCGTACATTCCATAAAAGCTGGTGCAATACAGAATGCTCATAGTCTTTTCATTCAGGAGAATGTACTTTGATGTTCAAGTATTGTGCTCCTGCTAAATTAAAAAAACAACAATTTTAGTTTGGGTTCAATTTTTGGAATGGACAGATGTGGAAGGAGTCATAGAATTTACAGTGCAGGAGGCTGCCATTTGGCCCACCGCGTTTGCATCAGCCCTTGGAAAGAGCACCCTACTTAAGCCCACCCCACCCTATCCTCATAACTCAGTAACCCCACCAGTTTCTTTCATTGAATTCCTGGCTATTCCATAAGTTGAGCAACTGACCATCTGTGCACCCATGCATGGTGGCCATGTATGTGCAGTAATTTAGTTCTTTGCATGTGTGGTGAGACAAAGGCAGAGGAGGGAGAGGTTGGATGGCAGAGGCCATGCACATAGGAATGTGAAGCCCAAGCCCCTTTTTTATAAAAGTGTAGTGACTGCCATCTAATTCATGACTCCAACTCCGGGGTGGGTTTTGGCAAACTCGGATTTCTGCAAGATTTGTTGAATTTGATTTGCTTTATATACTAGTGGATGAGGGCTCAACACGTTCAGCATTTACATTCATAATCTAAATTACTAAAGCGGACTGAAAATACTGCAACTGACCCTGGGGACAAAATGTACTTTTTCAGGCTCTTGTGGCGACAGTTGGCTGAGACAATAAATTACTTTGATTCAAAATGTGCGAAGAAATTGCAAATTTTATCCCTCATCTCTGTTTAGTTGATTGAAGGAAATGACTGTTGGAAAGATGGCCAGAATGGAACCTTGGAGCAGGAAGCTGTGGAAGGGGGTGGGGAGGAGTGGACACATAATGTGGACGTTGTAGGGGATTCAATAGTTCGCGAGACTGATAGCATTATTGACGAGCAGGAACCACAGTTCCGATGTATGCTTTCTACCTGGTACCTGACTGAGGATTGGATTGGATTTGTTTATTGTCACGTGTACCGGGGTACAGTGAAAAGAGTATTTTTCTGCAAGCAGCTCAAACAGATCATTTAGTACATGAAAATAAAATAAAAAGATAATATATAATCAGGCAACACAAGGTACACAGTGTAAATACATGGACCGGAAGCGGCATCGGGTGAAGCATACAGGAATATAGTATTAATCAGATCAGCCCATAAGAGGGTCGTTTAGGAGTCTGGTAACAGCGGGGAAGAAGCTCTTTTTGAATCTGTTCATGCGTGTTTTCAGACTTTTGCATCTCCTGCCCCGTGGAAGAAGTTGGAAGAGTGAGTAAGCCGGGTGGGAGGGGTCTTTGATTATGCGGATGCATGAAAAAAGAAACTGGCGAGCGTGTGGGGTGGGAGAACTCTGTCATAGTGTTCCATGCGGAATTGACAACATAACAAAGAGTGGGCAAGAGGTCCTGTTTGGATAAAAACAAATTACTGCAGATGCTGGAATCTGAAACAAAACTGAAAATACTGGACAATCTCTCCAACACTAAGGGCATTCAAATGGTCATTGGATAGACATATGGACGATAAGGGAATAGTGTAGATGGGCTTTAGAGTGGTTTCACAGGTCGGCGCAACATCGAGGGCCGAAGGGCCTGTACTGCGCTGTAATGTTCTATGTAATCTCAGCAGGTGTGACAGCATCTGTGGAGAGAGAAGGGAGCTAATGTTGCGAGTCTGGATGACTCTTTTTGTCAAAGCTTTGACAAGTGTCACCTGGACTCTACGTTAGCTCCCTTCTCTCTCCATAGATGCTGTCAGACCTGCTGACATTGTCCAGTATTTTCTGTTTAGGTCCTGTTTGGAGATTACTAGAAGCTAAATTAAAGAATCGGACTTTTGGAGGGTTATAGTTCATTACCTAAATCTTATTACCTAAATCTCTTGAAAATTGTGTGGAACTAAGCAGTTCAGTAAATATGAGACTCCATGTATGGGGTGAGGAATTAGGGGTTCTATTTCATGGGCCGCATGCAACACTGAGACAAGGAGCAGCTGTACTGTTTAGACAGACACCACCTGAATCAGGCTAAGGCCACAAATTGAGTGAAAAGAAAACTAGGACAGTCGTGAGGTTTGAAGCAAGTAGATTGTTTGGTTGGGGGTAGATTCAGGTGGGAAACGTGGCATAAATAACAGATCTTAAAAAAAACTTTTAAATAAAGAGAGCAGAGTAATAATTATAAATTGTACTTTAGGCACTATTGGTAAAAGAACAAAACCGAGCAGAGAAGTTAGGAATGTTCCACCAGGGCCCCAGATCTCAACAGCCTTGGTTGAAACATGGACAAAAGAGCAAGATTTGAGATGAGAATGACTGCTCTTGACTTCAAGGCAACATTTGACTAAGTGTGGGTTCAAAATTGAAGTCACTGGGAATTGGAACAAACTCTCCAATTGGTTGGAGTCATGCCGTGCACAAAGAAAGATGGTTGTGGTCATCTCGATTTCAGGACACCACTGCAACAGTTCATAAGATACAGGAGCAGGATTAAGAATCTGCTCTGCCATTCGATCATGGCTGATCTCTTCCTGGCCTTAACTCCAGCATCCTTCCCATTGTCCTTAACCCTTCAGCCTGTTACCAATTAAAAATCTGTCTAACTCCTCAAATTTACTCACTGTCCCAGTGTCCACCACTCTTTGGGGTAGCAAATTCCAGATTCACAACCCTTTTGGAGTAGTTTCTCCTCAATTCTGTTTTAAATTTGCTACCTCTTATCCTAAGAACGTAGAACATAGAATTTACAGTGCCCTCTTGTGTGCCCACAAGAGGAAGCATCTGCTTCACGTCAATTTTATCCGTACCTTTTTAGCATCTTGCGTACCTCAATTTGATCTCCCCTCTTCTAAACTCTAGAGAGTATAGGCCTACACTGTTCAATCTCTCTTCATACGACAAACCCCTCATCTCTGTACTCCACCTAGTGCTGTCCTTTTTGATATTCTGCGCTAGTTTTCTTTCGTAATTTATCTAGGCTCTTTTTATTACTTTTTTTAGTATCCCTTTGTTTATGTTTTAAAGTTTCCCAATCTTCCAGCCTGCCACTGGCCTTTGCAATATGTTTTTGTCTTTACATTGTCCTTGATCTCCTTGTTTAGCCATGGATGTTTTTTACCGCTCACCCCATCTTTCTTCCTCACTGGGATATATTTAAGTTGTGAGGAATTGAGCATCTCCTTACACAACTGCCACTGCTCATCAACTGCCCACTCTACCAAATCTGTCCTCTTGCCTGTTTAATTCCGGAGCACAAGTGTGGCACTCCACTTTCTTGCCCCCAAACTGAATTTTGAATTGAACCATGCTATCGTCACTACTCCTTGGAGGATCCTGAAGTATCAGGTTATTAATGAATCCTCCCTTATTGCACAATACCAAATCCAGAGTAGCCAACTTCCTGGTTGGATCTGCAACATACTGTTCCAGGAAACAATCTCTAATACATTCAATGAATCCCCCGTCGAGGCTACACTTGCCAATTTGATTCTTCCAGTCTATGTACATATTAAAATCACCCATGATTATTGCCATCCCTTTCTTACAGCACCTGGTATTTCCTGGTTTTTACTGTGCCCCACTGCAGAACTACTGTTTGGGAAGCTATAGATTATTCCAACCAAGGACTTTTTCCCTTTGCCATTTCTTATTTCTACCCAGATTGATTCCACATCTTGATCTCCAGTACTTATGTCATTTCTCATTCCAGCACTGATCCCTTTCCTCATCAGCAGGATTACGGCACCTCTTTTTCCATTCAGTCTTATCTTTCTGAAATACAGCTCTTCAGGGTAATATCCAGGTCCAACCATCTTTAGCTGCTTCATTATTGGCCTTCCCTTCACAAGGCCAGAAGTGGGGACGTTCGTTGATGATTGCTCTGTGTCTTTTGATCCCCTTCGTTGCTGCCTCACCGCGCCGGGGACCCGGGTTCGATCCCGGATCCGGGTCACTGCCATGGGGAGTTTGTACATTCTCCCTGTGTCTGCATGGGTCTTATCCCCACAACCCAAAGATGTGCAGTAGGTAGATTGGCCACGCTAAATTGCCTCTTAATTGGGGAAAAAAATGAATTGAGTACCCCTAAATCTTTTGATCCCCTTTGCTCCAAGTGCTATATCTGATTTTTAAATAAATTTTAGAGTACCCAATTCATTTTTTCCAATTAAGGGTAATTTAGCGTGGCCAATCCACCTAATCTGCACATTTTTGGGTTGTGGGGGTGAGACCCACGCAGACACTGGGAGAATGTGCAAACTCCAAATGGACAGTGACCCAGAGCCGGGATAGAACCTGGGACCTCCATGCCCGTGAGGCAGCAATGTGCCACCGTGGTGCCCCGTCAAGTGCTATATCTTACTTTAGGGTGATGGAATTTCTCCTTATCTCTGTCCTAAATGGTCTACCCTGTATCCTCAGACAATGACTCCTGGTTTTGGATACCCCCATCATCTGGATTATCCTTCTTGCATCTACCCTGTCTACTCGTCCTGTTAGAATTTTACAGATTTGTACGAGATTGCGCCCCCCCCTCCCCCCAACCTTTCTGAATTCCAGGGATTTCAATCCTAACCGATTCAATCTCTCCTCGTGCGTCAGTCCTGCCATCCCAGGACCTTTGTTGCACTCCCTCTAGATCAAGAACATCCTTCCTCAGATAAGGAGACCAAAACTGCACAGTATTCCACGTGTGGCCTCACCAAGGCCCTGTATAATTGCGGCAAGACAGCCCTGCTCATGTACTCTAATCCTCTCGCAATGATTTATTACGGGCCAGGGTTTAGAGAACCCCAAAGTGTATCATGGAATTCACCTGACCCACAACCTTCAATAGATTTTGGTTATGTGGAGCACAAGGGCCCACTCTACAGTATGATGCAACAGAGATCTGTTGCTAACTTTTGGTGGCTATAAATATGGCGGTTAATAATGTCGCTCGTTGCGTCTTTACTTGATTTGCTTTGTTTTATAAACTTTGCTCTAGAGTCACCAGGTATCTTTATGATACCACCACGAGGTTCAAGTGCTGATCAATAACCCAATACACCAGTTAGTAAGTTTCAAATAAAAACACATTTATTATACACAGTCAATCACTACTCATGTATAAACTCTACTTACTAGACTATCTCTAACACTAAAAGGCCTATACTTAGCTTTGGAACTGGCCCACCAGGTCAGGGGAACAAATGGCCTTTCATTCGATTCTGAGTCTGCAGGCTTCAAAGCTGGTATAGACTGGTTGCTAGGAGCGCCTATCTCGAAGCGTGCGTTGACTGGAGACTTACTTGGTTGATGCAGCGACTAGGCAGGTCATGGTCAAGGGTTGTTTCGAGTTGCTGAGAGACCCTGCCAAGAAGGACGAATTGAACTTGGGGACTCTCTTTATATAGCTTCGTGCCCTTTTGGGCGGACCCCGTACCTGGTTCCAAGTGATTGGACTGCGATCTGATCCCTTAGATCGATTTCTCCAATACTGGAGCTGTTCCCTGATCGCTGGGCGGTTCCTAAGTGTCCGTTGGCCTTCCTTTGTCTTGGCTCCTGCTGGCACCGAGGAGTTTGGCTTGGCCTTGTTTACCTTAACTGTTTCCAATTGTTCCCGGGGATTGCTCATTAATATGTAGATGGTTGTTAGTTTCAGTGCTGTCTGGGTTCCTGCAAGTTCTGATACACAGGAAACTTTGCACCTGCTGGTTTTCCTGCACCTGACTGAATTTCCCTGCATTCTTAGCGGATCTCCATTTTAAGTCAGGAAGTGGCCAACCCAGGTGGCTACAGATCTAAAGTACTTTTAAAACAAAACAATGTTTATTATATGAATCCAGTTTTATAAACACACAGTAAACATCTTAGCGACTATCAACTCAAATACTTCCCCCAAATAATACAGTACTCCATAAGTAACCTCTAGTCTTTCCTGGCAACATCCATAAGACAAATACCTTCTTTAACACCAACATCAGGTTTAAATTCTCTACTGAGAGCAGTTATCACTTTTAAATTAGCAAGTGATTTGAAGACATTCTTTTCATACAGAGAGAGACCATAATTACACCTTGTTTGGCTAGCTGCAGCTCCAGCTCTGAAAACGAAACACACACTGTAGCTGCCAGCTCAAAAATAAAAGTATAAACTGACAGCCCAGCTCCATCCACACTCTGACATCACTGCAGCTATTTGATAAACACCCCTTTCTTAAAGGTACATCCACTACAGCTATTTGATAAACACCCATTTCTTAAAGGTACTCGCATGACAGAAGGCCAGCAGACCATTTGCCGTCTTGACCGCCTGCTGCACCTGCATACTTATCTTCAGCGACTCTTGTACGGGGACACCAGGTCTCGTTGCACATTTCCTTCTTCTAATTTATGGTTATTCAGATTAACCTGCCTTTCCGTTTCTGCTACCATCATTGAATTCACCACTATTAATACACTGAGGGGTTAACATTGAACTGGAGCAGCCATATAAATCATATGGCTACAAGAGCAGGTCAGAGGCTGGGAATTCTGCAAACAACATTCCTCCTAACTCCAAAGCCTGTCCATCATCGGCATAAGCCAGAAATGTAATGGAACAATCTCCACTTGTCTGGATAAATAAAGCTCGAACAATACTAAAGACGTTTGACCGCATCCAAGACTAAAGAGCATACTTGCTTGGTGCCACAGGCATCACCTTAACAATTCACTCCCTCCAACACTTGCCCGCAGTGGCAGCATCTACAAAAATGCACTGCACCAACTCCGCAAACTTCCTTCACCAACACCTTTCAAACCTTTTTTAAAAAAAAATTAAAAAAATTTGGAGTACCCAATTCATTTTTTCCGATTAAGGGGCAATTTAGAATGGCCAATCCACCTAGCCTGCACATCTTTGGGTTCTGGGGGTGAAACCCACGCAGACATGGGGAGAATGTGCAAACTCCACACGGACAGTGACCCAGGGCCGGGATTTGAACCCGGGTCCTCAGCGCCGCAGTCCCAGTGCTAACCACTGTGCCACATGTCGCCCCCCCCCCCCCAAACCTAAAAGGATAACGACAGCAGACTTATGAGAACACCGCCATTTGCAAGTTCCCTGAACCCCACACCATTCTGACCTGGAAAAATATTGGCATTCCTTTACCTTCCTAACAGCACTGTGGGTCAGGCTGGGGCCATAATGCGAGGTGAGCGGGGTTCAGGTGCGGCCATAGCCACATGGACCGCATTGCGAGGGGGCATGGGATCTGACGGGGGCCAACAATGTGAGAGGGGGCTGTGGTTGGCAGAGGGGTCGCAATGTGGGGGAATGAGGTCAGGCGGGGGTCACAATGCAAGGGAGGGGCAGGGTCAGCCGGGGGTCATAATGCAAGGGGGATTGGGGGAAATAACATGGGAGGTGTCAGGTTTGGAGTCACAATGCGAGGTGAGGGGATCGGGCGGGGGGGGGCATGATGGGAGGTGTTATGTGGGGAGGGAGTGTGTTGAGCAAGTGGGGCGAGTGTTCAGGTGGGGACCACAATGGAAAGGGTTCGGAGGAGGCGGCAACTTTCGGGCTTGGGGGGAGCCACGATGCGAGGGGTCAGGCGGCGGGTTAACAATAGGGGGCTGAGGGCCCAGGCAGGGGTTCACAATGTGGGGGAGGTGAGGGGACAGATGAGGACACTCTAAGGGGGGTCACAGTGTGAGGGGACAGGGCATCAAGCAGGAGGGTCACATTGCAGGGGATCACTGCGTAAGGGTGGGAAATGCAGTTGTATAGTGGTGCCACAATGCGAGGGTGGAGGATTGTGCAGTTTGGCAACAATGCGAGGGGGGAGTTGAGTTCAGGCAGGTGGTGGTCAGAATATGAGGGAGCGGGAAGTTCAAGCTGGGGCCACAATGCAAGGGGGAAGTCGAGAGGTGGGTGCCACAATGCAAGGTGGGGGTCAGGTCAGTGGGCCACAGGTCTCTGGGAGTGGGAGGGAGAGGTGTTCAGGTTAGAAACTAGGCCAATTTCTTGTGTGTTCAGGATGCTTTTCTGCAACAATGTGTTCTGCCACCAACAAGGAGGCAAGCTATATTAGATATAATGAGCCAGATTTATTTAACAATGTAATAATGCATGAACCTTTTATCTAACTGATCATAATATGATTTAGTTCATTGTAGCCTTTGAAAGGTAGAAACATGAAACAGCTACTGAGATTTTAGATTTAGACAAGGTTAATTTTGACATGAGACTGAAACTCAAGAAGAAACTGCAAATATGTTGATGGATGAAATTACATCATCAGTAGGTGTTCAAGAGAGAACTTGTTGTGATGCAGAACCAGTTTCTACTCCTTTGGGGTAAGAGCTCTAGCCAAAAAAAAGCCATGGGTGATGAGATAAGACAGCTTAAAAGTAAAAGAAAGCAGGGGATGTGGGCAGATAGGCCAACATTTCTTGCTCATCCCTAATTACCCTTGGGAAGGTGGTGGTGAGCTGTCTTCTTGACCGCTGTGGTCCCTGAGGTGTAGGTATACCCACAGTGCTGTTGGGGATGGAGTTTGACCCAGCAACAGTGAAGTAACAGCGATATGTTTCCAAATCAGGATAATGAGTGACTTGATAGGGAACTTCCAGGTCGTGGCGTCTCCATGTGTCTGCTGCCTTGCGCTTCCAGATGATAGCTGTCGTAGATTTGTTAAGTGCTTTTGAAAGAAACCTTCGTGAGTTCCCGCAGTGCATTTTGTAGATGGAGCACACTGCTGGTACTGTTCATTGATGGTGGAGAGATTAAATGTTTGTGGAAGGGGTAGCAATCAAGCGGGCTACTTTGTCCTGGAGGGGGGGGGTCAAGCTTCTTGAGCATTGTTGGAGCTGCACTCATCCAGGCAAGTGCCTTGTAGATGGTGGACAGGCTTTGGGGAATCGGGGGTAGTTCACTCACCACAGGATTCCTAGTCTCTGACCTGCATAGTATTTAATATGGCTAGTCTGGTTCAGTTTCTGGGCAATTGTAACCCCAGGTTGTTGATATGTCAGCAATGGTAATGCCATTGGATGTCAAGATGGGATGGTTAGATGCTCTCTTGTTGGAGATCATTGTCTGGTACTGGTGCAGTGCGAATGTTACTTATGATTTCTCGGCTCAAGCCTGAATATTGTCCAGATCTTACTGCATTTTGACATTAACTGCTTCAGTATTTGAGGAATCCGGAATGGTGCTGAACTTTGTACAATCATTCGTGAAAATTCCCACTGGAAGGAAAGTAATTGATGAAGCAGCTGAGGACACTACTCTGAGAAACTCTTGCAGTGATGCCCCAGAACTGAGATTATTGACCCCCAACAACTGCAGCCATCTTCCTTTTTTACTACGTGTGACTCCAACCAGTGGAGGGTTTTACCCCTGATTCCCATTGACTCCTTGATGCCATACTCGATCAAATGCTGCCTTGATGTCAAGGGCAGTCACTCTCACCTCTGGAGTTCATATCTTTTGTCCATGTTTGCAACAAGGTTGCATGAGGTCAGGAACTAAATGGTGCTGGCAGAACCCAAACCGCGTCGGTGAGCAGGATATTCTGAAGCCATTGCCGCATGACAGCACTGTTGACCCCTTCTTCATTTACTGATCGAGGGAAGACTGATTGGGCCGGTAATTGGCCGTGTCGCATTTGTATTTTTTGTGTACAGGACATACCGTGGCAATTTTCCACATTACAGGGTAGATGCCAGTGTTGTAACTGTACTGGAACAGCTTGGCTAGGGGTGTAGCAAATTCTGGACCACAAGTCATCAGTGCTATTGTCAGGACTATACCCTTTGCAGTATCCAGTGCCGTCAGTTATTTCTTGATTTAACATCGTGATTCAACTTGGCAGAACACCGACATCTGTGATGTGGGGACCTCTGGAGGAAGCAGAGATGGATTATCCACTTGGCTACAGCTGAAGACTGTTGCAAATGCTTCAGTCTTATCTTTTGTACTGAAATGCTGGGGTACCCTATCATTGGAGGTGGGGACATTTGTGGAGCCACTGCCGTCCCCAGTGAGTTGTTTAATTGTGCACCACCTTTCTCAACTGGATGTGGCAGGACTGCAGAGCTTCGATCTGCTCCTTGCTTTTGGAATTGCTTAGCCCTGTCCGTCACTTGCTATTTTATGTTCTTTGGCACTCCAGTAGCCCTGTGTTGTAGCTTCACCAGGTCGATACCTCCTTTTTAGATATTCCTGGTGCTTCTCCAAGCATGCCCTTTTGCACTCTTCTTTAAAGCAGGTTTGTACCCCGATCTTGGTGGTAATGGTAGAGTGAGGGATATGCTGGGCCATGAGGTTACAGTTTGTAATTTAATACAGTTGAGCTATTGCTGATGGCCCACAGCGCCTCATGGATGCCCAGTTTTGAGTTGCTAGATCTGTTTGAAATCTATCCTATTTAGAACAGTGGTAGTGCTCCACAATGCGGTGGAGAGCATGCTAAATGTGAAGACCTGATTTTGTCTCCACCAGGACTGTGCAGTGGTCACACCTACCAATACTTTAATGTACAGATTCATTTGTGGCAGGCAGATTGATGAGGATGAGGTCAAGTATGTTTTTCTCTGTTGTTTCTTTCACCGATTCTAGCAGCTATGTCCTTTTGGACCTGGCCAGCTCAGTCTCTGATGGTGCTACCAAGCCACTCTTTGTGATGGACATTGGAGTACTCCACCCAGAGTACATTCAGCATTTCTGCCACCGTCTGTGCTTCCTCCAAGTGGTCTTAAACATGGAGGAGGGGGATACTTGGTAATCAGCAGAAGGTTTCATTGCCCGTGTTTGTCTTGATGCCATGCAATAGCATAGCATCTGGAATCAATTTTGAGGACTCCCGGGCAACTCCCACCCAACTGTATATCATTGCACTGCCACCTCTGTTGCAACTGTCCTGCGGTGGGGACAATGTTATCTCGGACTTTGTCTTTGTCAGGCTTTTGCTTGACGGGTCCATTAGACAGCTCTCCCAATTTTGGCACTGGACCCAAGATATCAGCAAGGAAGAGATTGCAGATTTCAGTCTGAGTTTGTCAATGTCATTTCCAGTCCCTAGGTTGATGCTGAGTGGTCCATCAAGTTTCTTTTGTTTTCTTTATTTTAAAAATATATATTTTATTCCAAACAAAGTCCAACACAATAGCATAGTGTCAAAATAAACCTGGTGCATAGAGTTTGCCCCTCCCCCCACCCCACCGGTGACAAAACAGTTCCTCAAACATGGACAGAAATGGCCTCCACCACATGTAGAACCCCTCCTCCAACCCCCTAAGGGCAAACTTTATCTTTTCCAACTTGAGGAACTTGTACCAATCCCCCAACCACACCAAAACACTCGGTGGTGATAGCTACGCCTATTTCAAAAGTATCTATTGCCAGACAATCAGACGGCAAAAATTGCCACCAATGTGTCCGACAGACCTTCAAACACGGCCTCCCAAAATCTATCCAGCTTTGTACACCACCAGCAACTTCTCTAACAATATATATTCTGGAAACTGAGGGAATGAGGGCAGCCCCTTCTGTGTAAAATCCAGCACCTGCCAATATCGAAACTCGCTCTCCCTTGGTATCTCGAAACTCTGAGCAAGGTCAATACTGACATGCGCCCCAATATAAAATGCCTCCTCAACTGATTCCAAGTCCTAATTGTATATTTCTCAGAGGAAAATGGCTACGGGGTTGTCACTAGGGCCCTCAAATGTGTCCCTTTACACGAGTCCTTCTCTAAGCGGACGCAATCCGACCCTTCCCCCGTACCGTCGTCTCTTAGCGTTCGCCGCCCAGTAATGTAACAGATTTGGGAGTGCCAGCTGCCCTTCCCACCTTTGTCTCGCAACAGGGCTCTATTGACCCTTGCCAGCCCAAAAAAACTCTGAAATCAATTTGTCCACCCTTCAAAAAAAAAGGCCTTGGGGAGAAAGATCAAGAGGGACTGAAAGATAAACCGGAATCTTGGCAGCACATTTATCTTGACCACCTGCATCCTCCCTGCCAATGTCAGGTGCAGGGTATCCCAGAGTTTGAAGTTCCCTTTTACCCCCTCTACTAGCCCTGTCTGGTTCCATTTGTGCATAGCAGCCCAATTATGTGCCACCTGGATCCCCAAATACCTAGCCACCCTGAACAGCAGGAGCCCCCAGGTTCGCAATCTGCCCCAGAGCATTCACCAAGAAAATTTCATTTTTCCCAACATTCAATTTGTACCAGGGAAAGACTCCAAAATTCCCCAATAGATCTATAATTCTCCCCATGCTGTCCAGCGATACACTACATAGAACAGTAAGTCGTTGGCATACAAAGACACTATATGCTCCCTACCTGCCCTCGCGTCCCCTGCCATTCCAAAGCCCAGACTGCAATCACCGAGGGCTCAGTTGCCAACACAAGTAACAATGGTAACAACGGGCATCCCTGCCATGTTCTCCACGCAACAAATACCCCAAGTTTATCTAATTTGTTCTCACTTTCCCTAGGGGGCGTATACCATCACCGAACCCAAGCCACAAACTTGAGTCCAAACCCAAACCTTCCCAGGATCTCAAACAGGTTCCTCTGGCCAAAGGTCTTGATTGCGTCAAGGACTCGCCCCTCCAGGGCCATAGCCGCCTTTAATAGCCTCCTGATATTACTTAAGAGCTGCTGCCCCTTCATGAACCCCATCTGACTCTCCGATACTACCTCCAGAGCACATTTCTCCAGCTATCTTGCCAACACCTTAACATTTGTGTTCAACAGCAAGATGGATCCTTGTCCTTTTTCTGAATCATGAAATAGTTGCCTATGCCAACGTATCCGGCAGTCCCCCCTTCCCCACTGCCTTATTAAACATACTCTGATGATAAGGAGCCAGCTCCCCTGCAAGCTGCTTATAAAATTCCACCGGAAAGCCATCCAGCCCCAGCACCTTGCCCAACTGCATCAATCCAATACATTCTACCTCCTGCAACCCCAGTGGCTCCTCCAGTGCCTGTAGTTTCCCCATCTCCAGTTCTGTGAACACCAGCCCATCCAGGAACTGGCCCGTGTCTACCTACCGCCCCCCCCCCATCCCCATAACCCCTTATAAAAGGCCCCCGACACTTCAGTTATTTCCCCAGGCTCCAAAACACCCCGCTGCGCCAATTTCCTTAGCCACTGTCGGCCATCGTACCTGACGGGCATGCAAGTGGCTCGCCTTCTTCCCTTACGCTTATTATACCCCTTGTAGGCGCCATAGCTGACCCACCTTCCCCATTGTCAGCCATTCGGAATGCCCCTACACCTTCTTCGTCTCTGCCAGAAGCTCCCTAATCGTGGCCACCGAGTACCCCCGATCCATCTCCACAATGCCTTCTAACAGCCTCCTCCCTCTCTCTGTAGGCCTTAAACAAAATAATTTGGCCCCTGGACTATCGCTTTCAATGCCTCCCAGGATATTTGGCCAGGTATAGCACTCCAAATCAATCCTTGCTCTGATACAACCCTACCTTCGTCTTATTGAGCCTCTACCAAGTCGGCTCCAATGTCCTGGTATATCTGAACACTATTTCATTCCCAGCTGTAGTCTCAAATTGTCCTGGCCCACCTCATGTTCTTTTCCTTGCACATGTTCCAAGACATCACCACCTGCACTGGCTCCCCTGCTCTCAGCTTCTGCCTCAAGGAGCTGTGGGTCCGGTCCACCTCTGGGACCTTGTTGAACACCCGCTCCTCCACCAACTTTGCGACCATTTCTATGATGTAGCCTGTGGCACTAGTTCCGTCCACTCCCTCCGGAAGACCCACAATGCAATGCGTCTGCCGCCAAGTCCGATTCTCTTGGATCATCCACCCTTGCACGCAGCATCTTGCAGACATCCCCCAGGATCGCTATCTCCACCTCCAACAACACAATCCAATTGCTCTGGTCAGACATCATCTTTTTCACCTCTTGGATCACCGCTCCTTGCGCCCCCCCAAGTCCTGCGAAGAGGTGCTACTGTCCCCTCAATCCCAGTCCCCCTGCATCTCCTTTTGTTGTTGATGAAGTTCCTCCTTGAAGCTCATCAATTGCTCCATCAGCAGTTGAACCGTCTCCGACGACCCTTCCCCCTCCGCCATCTTCCAAGCTTGTGCTGCATCACTTGTCTCCTCCAGCTCTTGGGCCAGGGCTTTCACCGACTTGAAAAGGGTTTGATACCCTGTACACATTCCAATCTGGTTGGCACGGTAGCCCAGTGGTTAGCACTGTTGTTTCACAGGACCAGGGTTCCAGGTTCGATTCTCGGCAGGGGTCATTGTCTGTGCGGAGTTTGCACATTCTCCCCGTATCTGTGTGGGTTTCCTCCGGGTGCTCCAGTTTCCTCCCACAAGCCCTGAAAGACGTGCTCTTAGGTGAATTGGACATTCTGAATTCTCCCTCTGTGTACCCAAACAGGTGCCGGAGTGTGGCGACTAGGGGCTTTTCCCAGGAACTTCATTGCGGCATTAATGTAAGCCTACTTGTGACAATAAAGATTAATATAAAAAGATTATTATATCCTGGGATAACTAATCACCCTCCACTCTCCTCACACTTTATCTGTCAAAATCCACTGTTAATCGGGTAGAAAGGAGCAAACTCCTGGCAGGAGTTACCTTGTTTGCGACCGATGGATCATGGACGCCACCTGAAGTCCTTCATTCATTTTAGACTTTTTAATGGTTTTATACAACTTGCTCGCCATTTCCGAGGCCATTTAAGAGTCAACCACATTGGTATGGATCTGGAATTTCGTGTAGCCAGACCAGGTAAGAATGGCTGATTTCTTTCCCTATTGCAAATGCTTTACATGCAAATACTTGCACAGATCCTGGTGGCTGGGAGAAATGCGAAGAACAACCAGATGACAAAACATCTCAATTAAAAATTACAAGAAATGGTAAGATATGAAATTTACAATTTTGGTTTCAAGGGTAGGCTCCTTGAAAACTGACGACATTGACAACGAGGCTGTAAATGAGAGTAAGGAAATGGCTGACGTGTTAAATAATTACTTTGTATCAGTATTTACCATCGAGGAAGAGGGTACCATACCAGACACCCTGAAGAACCTAATATTGAATGAGGGGTGGAGACTGACCAAAATTAATTCAAGCAAATTAGTAGCAATGAAAAAATAATGGAACCTTCGACTAATGGTCTCCATCTAGGGTTTTAAAGGAAGTAGGTGAAAACACTGCAAATACCTTAACCTAAATCTTCCAACAGAAGGAAAGCAGGAACTTATAGACCAATTAGCTTAATATCAGTTGTTGGAAATTATTTTGATGCTTAATTAAATGTAGAGTGACTGCTTTGAAGTTTCAGCTGATCGGGAAGACAACCAAGCATTGGTAGAGGGGTAGGTAATGACTGATGAGTCTGATTGAATTTGATGGATGTTCTTTATATGGATTTTTAGAATACATTTGATGGCCATGTAAGCAGCCTTCATGTTGAATATGCACTAGTAATTCATAAAATGTGTTTCTTGTAGTCTGTTATTTGGAACACACACCCCTAAACCTATCCTTCTGTGCAAGAAGTCAGTCTCAAAAATGAAGTCGGCTCAAGCTGCAGCTTGTGGAATTGTAGACCAAATATTGACCTAGCTTGGAAATTGGCTCAGTGCAGGGCATATAAAGTATGGATAATGGGCAGTTACTCTGGCAGAATATGACCAGGGTCCTGCAAGGATCAATGTTGGGTGTCTCAGCTATTCACTATATTCATTAATTACTTGCATGATGGGTTGGAACACCATATATTCCAGTCTTCTGTTTGGCACTAACGTAGCATTGAAAGCCGTATAAAAGGAAGCATGAAATTGCGAAGGGTTTAATGAATGGGCAAAAATATGGAAATTTGATTTGAATGTAGGCAAATGGGAACTGACTTGCTTTGGACCATCAGCGGTTAGATCAGCATACTTTTGAAATGGTGAATAACTGAAAACAGAAGGTCCATGTGTAAGGATCATTAAAATATCTTGAACAGGTACAGAAAATAATTAAAGGCTAATGGAATGCTGTTTTTAAATCTAGAAGGCTAGAATATTAGGTGTTAGAATGGTGATGGGCTAGTGAGTGGGCCACATGAGTGGCCCTCCTTCATCTCAGTGGGCCACAAGATTGAAATCAGGCCTATTCACTGATAATAACTGCAAAAATGATAAAATATGTTTAATGCATGCTGAATATTTCATAACTAGTTATTGAAAATGCTTAATCATTTGTATATATATTTTTTAATTTAGAGTACCCAATTCATTTTTTCCAATTAAGGGGTAATTTAGCATGGCCAATCCACCCACCCTGCACATCTTTAGGTTGTGGGGGCGAAACCCATGCAAAGACCGAGAGAACGTGCAAACTCCACACAGACAGTGACCCAGAGCCGGGATCGAACCTGGGACCTCAACGCCATGAGGCTGCAATGCTACTCACTGTGCCACTGTGCTGCCCAATCATTTGCATATTAATAGGACTATCATCAACTTCAAATAGTAAAAACAAAACAATTTACACTGGACAGAACAAACGCTTTGCTTTCACAGTTAATGTTGCGTGCAATCACCATGCATCTCACTTCACTTGCTCTTGCTTTGTGTGCAGAGGAAAACATTTGTGTGGATAGAAATCATCAGAATGTGGCAACGGTCAGCAAAATGTCTCGTGGGCCAGACTCCAAACCCAAATGGCCTGTATGAGGCCCGCAGGTTGCCCACCACTGGGCTAGAAGTTATAATACAGCTTTTAGAAACTCTAGTTGCGATACCTGGGGTTCTCTGAGCAGCTCTGGGCTCTCTCAACTATGCTTTGTGAAGATAATATTGGACATGGAGGGAGTGAGTGCAACATAGACTTATCAGAATGATATTGAGACTTCAAGGGTTAAATCATGAGGAGAAATTACATTCTCCAATGTTGCATACACTGGAATTTAGAAGGTTCAATGTGAATTGATCAAAGCTTGCAATATACTAAGGAAACTGGTAAGGTAGATAGAGAGAAACTATTTCTTCTGATTTGTGAGTCTGGGCCTAGATGGCATAGTCTGAATGCTGGAGCCAGACCTTTCAGGAAACCTATCTACATACAAAGGGTGATTGAATATGAAACTTTGTTCTGCAAACAGCAATTAAAACTGGGCCGATCATTAATTTAAAATCTTTGACAGATGTTAACTAAAGCTATTGTGGGATCGGGGGTGAAGGCCCTGTGTGGAGTTAATCACATCAGTCATGATCTAGTTGCATGATACAATAATAGGCTCAAGGGGCTAAATGGTCTACCCATTCTTATTGTTTTACTTACAACAACGTGCTGATGCTATAATTCACTTCAGTATCCTCACAGGGAATAGAATTACTTGCCAATGAGTCCCAATGGGAAGTGTGCCATTGTGGGCAACCACTGAAATCAGCCTTGGTATTGAACCTGTGGCTAAGCAGCACACACTGATTCTATTTTCTTGGGTCATAATAAGGAGTGGCTAGTTGGGGGCAAAGTGCTGGAATGTTTTGACCACTTTTTCCATTTCATTCAAGCATAGAACTGAAACCTACAAGAAGCATCATACTTCACAGTGAAATGAATATATACCATAATCATTGTCATTGAAGTGGCTGTAACATTTTCCATTGTATTTTTGTGCCAATCACAGTCACGGATGCTGGGTGGGACTTTTCAATTTCAAGCACTTCTGATGAGATACTGTGCAGCTAGATGCTGAGTAAAGTTCGCTTGCCTGCCTTACCCTATTAAACACACCTCAACTACACCAGTGTAGCATTCTTTTCCCCACTGTTCACACTAGCTGGCTTGTGGCTTCTCAATGACAATTAATTACTAATCCAAGGAAAAATAAGAACAGTTTCTGTGCCACAGGCCCAAGTCCAGTTTGATAGTTTGTCTCACAGAGAAAGAACCTTTTATCCTATTAGTCTGGGCTTGGCTTTATTCTGCATTTTGTTCCAAAGATGGAAAACAGTGTAGTAGCACACTGCCACCATTCACTTCCAATTGTATGTTCTTAATCTCAGCAGAGAAGCTTGCTAAGTTACAAATAAATGAAAAAGCTGAATGACTAAAACATTCAGTGATGTATACTCCTCTCGAATTCAACTTTTAATTAAGTGGAACAAGTTTTCAAAATTGCCTGAGGGCATAATTAATAAGAAACTAAGGTCAAATAATTCAGGTACATAAATCTAAAGTAATTTGCAGTATGGCTGTGCGTCACTTGAAAATAGCAAAGCAATTTTATGCAAACTGCACACCATATGAAAGGATCAAACTGTTCAAGACCATATTATGTTTATATTTATATTAGCACAGGCATTCTAAACCACACTTGAAAATTCATGTGAACATTCTAAACAAGGAAATTTTAATGTGGTTTTCTATCTTCAACGGCTCCAATATTGGTATACAGCGAATGGAATACTGTTTGAGGTAAAGGTTAATGCGACATGGCTCGTGGTTGGTGATTATGTTGTCACCTTTACAGCAGTTGCAAATTAAATGACAGATACGTTTACTGTTACTGTCCAGCTACTACTCATTTGACTGTTCTTTTGACATTTTCACTTTCATATCAGTTGCTAATTTCTTTTTTTAAATTTTTTTCCATATTTTAAGATTAATAATCTTGTGACCTTGCATACACTTCAAGCAGAGGTTTTTGGGTGTTGGTCAGGAGTAGGAAACATACCATTTGCCCTTGCGAACCTGTGCCACTGAAGCTGCTGGTAGTACCACTTCCATTTTTATTTTTTCATTTGATTTATTATTGTCACATGTATTAGTATACAGTGAAAAGTATTGTTTCTTGCATGCTGTACAAACAATGCATACCGTACATAGGGAAGGAAGGAGAGACTGCAGAATATAATGTTACAGTTATAGCAAGGTGTAGAGAAAAGATCAACTTCATACGAGGTAGGTCCATTCAAAAGTCTGATGGCAGTAGGGAAGAAGCTGTTCTTGAGTCAGTTGCTCCATGACCTCAAACTTTGGTATCTTTCTCCTGACGGAAGAAGGTGGAAGAGAGTATGTCCGGGGTGTGTGGGGTCCTTAATTATGCTGTTTGCCTCTCCGATGCAGCGGGAATTGTAAACAGTCGATGGATGGGAGGCTGGTTTGTGTGATGGACTGGGCTACATTCATGACCTTTTGTAATTTCCTGGTTAAATTTCCCATCCTGGTTAACTTCCCAGGTTAAATTTGCTATTTGGGTAGAAATGAGGCACCAAAGCAGACCTTCCAGACATTAATGATGTCCTATGCACTGGGTCAGCCGTTTGAGATGTTGGGAAGATGAAAGTCTGATGAGTGGAATGCCTTTTTTTCTCAAATATTTACTGAATATACATTTATCTGATAAACACATTCAAACTGTGTTGATGCTTTATTTTTCCTCCCACAAAGCTTGGAAGGTGTTTGTTCTTCTATTTTTAAAAAACGTTTTCAAAATTTGAGTTCAGGTAAATGTGCAATTTGTCCATACTGCCTGTGATGTGAAAATTATTGGATGGTGAATTATAGACTTGGCTGTGTGATTCACAATGTATTTTTTTATATATAGTTAGAAATTATACACTTTGTCTATAGAATTAAAAGGTGTTCAACAGTGAATTGATTTGATTCTCTCTCTGTATTATCATTTTATCTCTTAGACTGAACTTCTTTATAAAGCAAATTATTGAGCTTCAGTAATTTAGAAATCTGTTTAAACTGTATCTTATTATATCGACTACCCTAAATGTATCGTAATGTCAATGCACTTTTTGCTTAAACTTGTATCATCAATCTGCCTAGCAACAGCAGAAAAACATTTGACAAAACATAATAGGATGTGAGATGTCCGGTAACAGGTATAAATCTGAGAAATAGAGACAGCAAAAGGTAGTATTTAAGAGGCCCCATCTGTGTCTTTCCCAGTAATGACTTTAGAATGCTGATCAGATAATCAGCTGTGAATAGACAACTGGGAGCATTCATGAGGGCTAGTGTATATCTCTGCTACTTTCTAAAAATCCTGGTATAAGACAGACTCTGGCTGCAAAAGGTACAAATGAGATGTTGTAAAAGTGAGATCATCATTCTTTCAAACCATGCATGGGCTAACAAAGCAAGGCCTCATGGGATTGATGATTTCTGGGGATTACCTGCGCAGTAAATAATTTTAGACCTTGTGTTTAAACTTAAGTAGGTTATGGGATTTGAGTGGGATAACCATAACAGATATACGTCCAATTTAAAAGATTCATCACCTTATACATATGTGGACCTCATAGATGTTCCCAGTTGTCTATAAACTGCTTCTCATAAGCTATTCACACCTGATTATTATCTAAATGGCCTTCTAATCTCATTATTAGGAAATCCGCTATGTCAATGGGCCATTTTGAATACTGTAAGTAATGGGAGAAGTCTTCTCTGTAGCAGGCAGTTTTTATTTAGTTTCGGGAAGTTGTCCGCAAAATGCTGTCAGTTTCAGCATTAATCTGACAGACCGGGCCTGCAGGCTGTTACTGAAAGGATCTCTCTCCCATCTCAAACAATCTTTCAAAGAACACTCTATCCAGAGAACAGCAAGTAATCCTGTATTTGCTAACTTTAAATGGTATTTGACCTCTGTTGGGTATTGCTTGATTCGAGAGAGAAAAGGCACCAGTTAGAAGGTGAAACATTTTGTTTTATTGTTGAGCATTGTTTGACTGGCAAGTGTAAGCTATATTTCTGTGGTGTTAAGGTAATAATAAACTTTGTTTTAATTAACTGTATCCCTATTTGTGTGTGTGGAATCACTCCAGGAGCGAAGTATCCTTTCCTCAAAAGTTTTTTTTGCAAAATTAAAAAAATAAATGTTGGGCTTCTTGTCTGGTATCCTAGCAAAAGGTGGGGTCTGGTCCGGGATCGTGATAATTGTCAAGGAAGTTGGTAAGGGCAGACAGTCGAATACACAAGGCATAATCAAAGAGGAGCAAAGCTATAATTGAGCAGACACTGAGAACCCAGGGAGGTCGTTAACATCTAGCTGTCTCAGAAAGGCGATAATCCAGTCACCGTGCCTGAAGGCCAGGGTTTTTCAACTCTTTGCCTAGAGGTCATGTTTACATGAAATAAGCCTCTATGTCTTGGAGCCAAGGCAGTGCAGAAAACCTTCATAATGGTGGTTGTAAATATCTGGGAAAGACTTTTCCCAGACTTGAGTACCGACCCTGTATTGTGTGGTAATTACAAGCTGCTGATTGAATTTGGATGTTGTTTGAGAAAACGGGGAAGTCTTGCATTGATCAGGCATCGTAGATGAACAAGGGTACGTTCTAATATAAACTATAATTAGTAAATCATACATCTTGATTGTATGAGAGTAGAGTAGTTCTGTTTGTGTGCATTTGTCTTCTCTTTACTTAAATAAATAGTCTCTCATAATTGTTGCACAAAGATGTGCTTCCTCACACCAAAACAAAACTATACACCCCCACGAACTGGTGTCCCGAGTTGTGATACA
This sequence comes from Scyliorhinus torazame, assembly GCF_047496885.1. NCBI lineage: Eukaryota > Metazoa > Chordata > Chondrichthyes > Carcharhiniformes > Scyliorhinidae > Scyliorhinus > Scyliorhinus torazame. The sequence continues at coordinate 210,371,803 of NC_092710.1, forward strand.
CTCACAGATATCATCAGAGTGTTTTGTGACACCAGGAATGTATAAATTTTTCATATTGCTGCCTAATGCTGGATGTACGGATCTAATAAGCTGAATAGTGGAGAGGTGAGAATTTTATTAAACTCTGTTACTTCAGTATCTCAGCATCCAAACTGAATGAATTTATGTTATTAAACCTTTTTGCTTGAAGAAATTAAAACATTATTCTGTCCTGAGTTGTTAAGGCCTTTGAACTCCGAATGTAAATTGTTTACTTAGAAAGAACCCGTGGGATTCAGTGCAGAAGGAGGCCATTGGCAGATTGAGCCTGCACCGACCCTCCAAAAGAGCACACTACCTATGCCTGCTCCCACCCTATCCCCGTAACCCCTCACATTGATTGTGGCCAATCCACCTAACCCACGCATCTTTGGACTTTTTCTTCAGTACTTTGGTATGATAACTTTGGGTTTGAATTGCCCATCTACTACTCCAGTGAAGGATAGAAACCTATGAGCAAATCAATCAGCCACTTGGACGTACCTCTACCTATTTACCCAACTGATCCATATCCCTTGGTACACTTACCTAACAGTCTCTTTCTTTGAAAGCTCCCATTGTGCTGGTATCCATATCCTATTGGGGGAGCATTCCAGGTTTCCTATTACTCTTTTTGTCTGCAAAAGTACTTCCCTGTTTCACTCCTGATTGACCTAGCTAATTCTAAGCTAATTTCTCCATATTCTTGATTCCCCCACCCAAAAAATGTCTTTTTATCTACTCCACTAAACCCATCTAACATTTTAAACACCTCAATCAGGTCACCGTTCAATTCCCCATACTGAATGAAATACAAACCAAATTTATGCAATCTGTTCTCGTATATCATTTAGAAGTTCCTTTAAGCCCTGGTATAGTACTGTTCAGTCTGTGCTGTTTCCCTTCCAAGGCCAATACATTCTTCCTGAAGCCCAATGTCCGAAACTGTACAGAGCACTCCAGCATGGGGTGTGACTAAGACTCTGCACAGCTGAAGCCTAACTCCCTCCCTTTTCTCCTTCAATTCCATTGAGGTAAAACTCAACATTTAATTTACTTGCTTTTTATAATTGTCTTTTCGCTTTTAATGATTTGATGACATAGACTCTCTTTGATTCTTTGCTTTTGCTAGTTTCACAATGTATCTTTGGTCCAAAGTGGAGGATGTTACATTTGCCCTCGCTGTCATTTGCCATAAATTTCCACGTCTCTCAATCTTTTTGTCTCATTGCAACTTTCGGGAGACTGGTGTAGCAGTAATGTCACTTGTAATCCAGAGGTCCAGGCTGAATTTCTGGTGACACAGATTGAAATCCCACTCTGATAGATGGCAGAATTTTTGAATTCAATTAAAAGTTGAAGTCTATTCTCAAGGGTGACCATGAAACTATCGTCAGTTGTCGTACCATTGGGTTCACTAATGTGAGTTCCCTTAAGGAAGGAAAGCTGTCATCCTTGCCTGGTCTGACTTACATGTGACTCCAAATGCAGAGTGACGTGCCTGACTCTGAACTGCCCTCTGAAATGGCTGAGCAAAGAACTCCATTCTAGAGCAATTGGGGATCGACAACAAATGATGACCTTGGCTGCGATAGCTGTACGATAAAAGAGTAAATTGTTAGAACTTCTTGTTCCCATTGGCATTATATAATAGCACAGTGGTTAGCACTGTTGCTTCACAGCTCCAGGGTCCCAGATTCGATTCCAGGCTTTGGTCTCTGTGTGGCACCTGCATGTTTTCCGTGTCTACGTGGGTTTCCTCCGGGTGTTCCGGTTTCCTCTCCCAAGTCCCGAAAGGCGTGCTGTTAGGTAATTTGGACATCCTGAATTCTCCCTCTGTGTACCCGAACAGGCGCCGCAGTGTGTTGACTAAGGGCTTTTCACAGTAACTTCACTGCAGTGTTCATGGGAGCTGGTTTAGCACAGGGCTAAAGAGCTGCTTTGAAAGCAGACCAGGGCAGGCCAGCAGCATGGTTCAATTCCCGTACCAGCCTCCCCGAACAGGCGCCGGAATGTGGCGACTAGGGACTTTTCACAGTAACTTCATTTGAAGCCTACTTGTGACAATAAGCGATTTTCATTTCATAATGTAAGCCTACTTGTGACTATTAAAGGTAATTAATTAATAAATTAATTAAATGCTGTCCCCGGTAACTTAGTGTCAACTGCAAACTTGGATTTGCAACTCTTCTCACCTTTCATTCAAGACCTTAATAAATGTATCCTGGGGGTTTACCACTGCCACATCCTGTCAATCACAGTATGAGCCCTTTATCCCCACTCTCACTAACTTCCCAACCAATTTCCAAGCAAAGTCAGGAGACAGCTTCAATTCTGTGTGCTCTCTCATTTTGCTCATGTAAAATTAAGGAGACCATTTGGCCCACCAACCCCACCTAGCCTGCACATTTAGGACATTAAATTTTAGCATGCCCAATCCTGGAAACTGGAGCATCCAGAGGAAACCCACGCAGACACGGGCAGAACGTGCAAACTCCCCACAGCCACCTAAGGCTAGAATGTACTCGGGTCAGCAGCAGTGCTAACCACTGTACCAAGTGCTGCTGAATGTTTTGTGTTGAACCTAATCAAAAATGTGCCATCTTTTAAAAATGAAAAGCATTTTACCCATTGATTAACATATTGCATAAATAAATCCAACTTTTACTTTGGCTTTTGATTTTGTGCTCCCCATATTCAGTGTTTTGTTGGTAGCCTGAATTTTGCTTTAAGTGTAAATTCAAAAACAAAATTTGAATGGCATTAATACATTTTTGAATAAAATTGATTTAAAAAAAAAAAAAAAAAAAAAAAAAAATCCCCTGATGTGACCAATGCTTCTAAAATCCTATTTATTGCCTTCCTTCACATCACCATGAGAGGGTGAAGGTGGGCCTTTTCCCCTAATTTCAGTAGTCCCAGGCAAATTACAAACCTTGTAAATGGTGTAACATCGTTGAAGGGTCAAGGGGATGAACCTCGTTGCAGAAAACCCAGCCTGAACCCTGCTCATATAACCATGGTGTTGATAAGTCTGGTCAATGGTGGTTAACTGACAGGATGTTAATGGTGAGGGGTTTGGTGATCGCATCATTGAAGGCTTGGGGAGATGACTGTGATTTCTCTTGGTTGAGATGGTTGGTAACCAGCTTTTAGATGGCACAAATGTTAACTGCTATTTTTATTCTCCAATGCCTAGATGTGCCTTGCTGTAGACTGAGGTGAGGTGTGTTAGTACCTGAGAATTAGCCCAATTTGACATTTATTAATTTAGCCGATGAAGTGTAATTGCATAAAACACTTGAACATAGGGAGCCTTTAATATTAAAAACATCCACACAAATTTTCCAAACATCAAAAAGCATGGGAAGAATGGACATTGAACAGGCAAAAAAAAAGGTTAGAAAAGGTGACTGCAACCTTGCTGAAGTGATAAATTTTATTTAAAGAAGAAAAATGAGGTGGGGCATATTGGAGTAGAATAAAGGTGGCAGGCAGGAGGGTAAATTTACTTAAAAGACCAAGCTGGAGTGTTTAATGGGTGGGGAGAAATCTAGCATTGAAGAGGATTGCAGAGAGAATGAGAGGGTGTGGCAGCATCATGAGGGACTTAAAGAAAAAGGTGGTATTTTAAAATTTTACTCTGGGAAATGAACTAATGTAGGTTAGCAAGTAGATGAGACTTGGTGTAGGACAGGATGCACATGGCAGAGTTTTAGATGTTGGGTTTGTGGAGGTTGAAGAAAGGGCAGTCAGCAAGGGATGATGGAGCAGTTGATTGAAAACCTGTATGCGTGTTTCATAGAATGTTTACAGCACAGAAGGAGGCCAAGAAGCTTGAGGTTGTACTGGCTCTCTGCAAGATTATTCTTGCTAGTTCCACTCCATGCCCTTTCCCTGCAGCCCTGTAATTTATTCCCTTCAGGTACTTATTATTCCCTTTTGAAAACCGCGATTCAGTCTCATCCAGACATAGTGACTTATCTACTTTAAGTGGAATCAGGGACTTGTCTACTTAAAGAAGAACCAACCTTCTCAGTCCTTCCTCTTTCGATTTTTAACCCAACCAGCTGGAAAACATATGGGAGAGAGAAGTCATGTCAAAGTAACCTTTGATATTGCTGCATTGCAATGTGCTGGCGATGTAGAATTGAGTTTCAGAAGAATTCCTCTGGATGGTGTCCAGTTTATAAAGCATTGTTGCTGCTGCATCCCTTCCATAGAATAGCATTTGATCACTTAAATGTTATAGGTGGTGGAAAGAATTTTGGTTCATTTCCTGACTCCAGAGCACCCAGCATCTGCTCTGATGACTCTGGTGATCCAATTTAGTTCATGGTTAATAATTACTTTGAGGCTGATAGTGGTGTTGAAGGTCATGGGAGGGGGCTCAACTCTCTGTAGTCTGAAATGGCCATAACTTGCTGTAGTGATTGTTGCCGGTCACTTATCAGTTCAAGCTTGTATGCTATCCAAGTACTATTTTAGGCTGTGATTCATGATTGAAGCATTTGTGACTAGGTCTGAACACTGGAACCAGTCACAACCAATCCACTCCTGATTTTATGATTAAGGAATTGATGAAAAAACTGTAGTTGGTTGAGGATGCAGTCCTGTGGTGCTCTGCAGCCGGAGAACATCATTGCAAGAGTTTGGCCTTTGCCAATAATGACTTTTATCCTTTGGGTCAGATATGACTTAGCCAGTGGAGAATTTTCCCACTGAACCAGAGAAAAGAAACAGCACCGAAAGTAGCCATTTGGCCCACCTTGTCCATGCCAACCCAAAGACACCCAGGTGCCCTTTCTAATCCCATCTTCCTGCATAAGGCCCATAGCGTGCATTGAGATCAAATTTTTGTTGCTTCTTGATAACATTCATTAAATACTGCTTGGATATTCATTAACTACTGCTTGGATATTGAGGGCACATGTCCTGCTCAAAACACCTTTGCATTTAGCTTGTGTCCTTTTCTAGAGCTTTGGAGCTGGGTGGTTCTGGCAGAAACCAGATTTAATGTAAGTGAGTAAGGTTTAATGAGCACTGTTTGCCCCTATTGATGACTCCTTTTATCACCATAGTGATGATTTACAGTCGTAGGCTGGTCACGTGGTAATTGCCAAGGGTAGACTGATACTTGGAATATTTGGTTAATCTTTCACATTAGGACAGATGCCAGTTCATAATTTGAATAGAACCAGACATTGGGCTATTTATTCTCTTTGTATGCAATTTAGTATGCATTGCAATGCTGGACCCTCTTTTTCTCTCCCATGGATCTTTATTTTTGCCCAGCTAGGCCAGCATACATTTGTTCCCATCTGTAAATCTACTCCACTCCACAATTGTTACAATTATGGCACCTATCCTTCCTTCTACCGTACCAATGTCCTGGTGTACGTTCAGATTGAATAAAGCTGCAGTTACTTCCCTACCACTCATCATTCTACAGTGTGCCATCAAGGCTCATATCTGTACATTTATAGAAGCAATCACCCCCATTCGCTCATCCCCCTCTTTGTTGAAATTCCTGTCCAGTGTTTTCAATAAGGACTAACGTCACCAATTTCCTTGCCATCCATTCCACCCACCACTAGCTCTCTTGATTCTGCCAAAAGATCAAACATCTTTGCTCTTCTTCACATTGCCTTCCAGAGAATGTTTGTGCATTGATCTCTTGCCATCCATGATTTTATTGCGATGCTTGTGTTGACAATCAGGATTTTTGGGTGAAAATTAGTTTGTGGGTGGCAATGTCTTGCCATATGCTTCCAAATCGCCCTTTACTATGGTGGTCCATATCACCAGTCATTTCAATCATCATCACTATTCAACTTTGCTCCTCTTCAAGCGTACTGCCTTGTTTTCCTCATTCTTGCCACTTCCTGAAAATGTTCATTGACTACTGTTCTCTTCTCTCTTTCCCCCCCCCCCCCCCGCCCCCGCAAACAAATTCCAGATTTCTGCCCAAAATATACTCCCCTGCATTTTGTACAAAGCAATTAGTCACGCTTGGTAACTTTAATCATTCATCTGTGCTCTCTCCTGAACTTTTAGACCTCCTTAAACCTCGCATTCTTCTGAATTCCCTGGCCCAAAATCTTAGCCATCACCTTGACCTCATTATCCTATATGCCTTGATTTTCAAGACTCCATCTCTGACCAAGTTCTTGTATCCTTCATGTCCCACTTCCAATGACTCTCTTTTCAACCCCACTTACTTCCTTCTGCACCCTTCCCAGGAAAACATCTCAAGTAATTTGGAACTGAACTGTCAAACTCTCAACTGTCTAGCCTTTGCCCAACCATGCATTCTTATTTCTGCAGCTGTCTATGTACTGAACCATTCCCTTATTTTCACTTTTGTGATCAATGTCCCTAGACTCGAGTCCTTACCATTCCATCTGGCATTGACTTATTTTCACTCCCTCAGGCCTTTGCAGTATAAATATGAATGCACCTGGTGTATGGGTTAGCTAGACACAAAAGATCTCTATCTATCTCCTCTGATCATTCTTGGATCATCCTGGAGGACAAGAAGAAGTCTTTCTTACTCCACTACCAATGAACTCCTCTGTCTTTTTTTTGAAATTGATCATTTTTGTTCATGGGCGATGTCAGGGCAAACTCAACATCTTATTTAAGAAAATGACTATGGATCCTACTCACTGGGTGAGTAATTTGACTGAACATTTTGTATGTAATATATTAAGAAATATGCCTTTTTTGCTATCTTCTGTGTAACATGCTAGGACTTATTTCCTGGTAAACCGAGTAGGAGGCTTTGATGGCTGCCAGGAAGGGATGTCAAGTCTTCGAGGAGTGTGATTGGGGTGCACTTTGATCGCTGAGTTAGTGCCAGCCACACACACATTTCTAAAATGCCTTGTTTGTTCACAGTTGTCTTATTTATTCAGAAGTGATTCTGAATATGTTGTAAACCATAAAGAATGCATGACGATGAGTGCCTCCCAGGTATGTTTTGTATTTTAGGTCAAGTTCAACAAAGATTTTGAAACTGATCTGGCTTTAATTAATTGCATGCTGTAAATATGAAATTGTTTTTGATAGGACAATTAAAGATTGCATGCTTTGTCAAAGAGGTTCTCCACGCGTGATGAATGAAGTTGATGCAGAAATAGTAGCCGACCTGCCATCTAATCTGTAGAGTTTGGGGGTTGGATTTCAAATTCCACAATCTGGAATTTGCAGGTGAAAGTTTCATGACTTGCCATTACTCGCTGCATGAGCTTCTGGCATCTACAGTTAAATGCGAAAATCCAGAAGCGATGCACAGTGTTCCCCCCCCCACAGGGTGCACGACCATTGTCTTTGCAGATACAGTCAACACAAATTACTGTTTGATGCAAACCTCAACTTCTATCCATTTTTCATTTTTTTTAAATGACCTTGTTCAAACGGGATTAATTGAGTTTTTAGAAACATAGAAAATAGGAACAGGAGGAAGCCATTGGGCCCTTTGAGCCTGCTGCACCATTCATTGTGATCATGGCTGATCAACCAACTCCGTAACCTGTTTCTGCTTTACCCCCATAGCCGCAAGAGCTATATCTTACTCCTTCTTGAAAACATAAATTGTTTTGGCCTCAATTGCTTTCCGTGGTAGCAAATTCCATGGGCTCACTTGTATCTAGGTGAAGAAATTTCTCCTTACCTCTGTCTGCAATGGCCTACCCTGTATCCTCTTGACTGTGGCCCCTGGTCTGGATACACCTACCATCGGGAACATTCCTGCATCAAATCCTGTTCGAATTTTATGGATTTCTATGAGATAAACCCACCCCCTACTCCCATTCTTCTAAACTCTAGCAACTGTAATCCTAACTGACTCACTCTCTCCTCATATGCCAGTCTTGTCACCCCAGCAATCAGTCTGGTAAGCCTTCTCTGTACGGCCCATACCGTAAGAATATCCTTCCTCCGATAATGAGACCAAAACTGCACACTATTCCAGGTGTGGCCAAATCAAGAACCTGTATAATTGCACCAAGAAATTCTTGCTCCTGTACTCAAATCCTCTCGCAATAAAGGCCAAAATACCATTTGTTGCCTTTGCCACTTGATGCATCTCCATGCTTACTTTCAGGGACTGGTGTACAAGGACACCCAGATCTCGTTTCACGTTCCCCTCAATCTATAGCCATTCAGATAATCTTCCTTCATGTTTTTTTTCTACCAAAGAGGATAACCTCGTATCTATCCACATCTACTGCTGAGATGCATTTGCCCACCCACTCAACTTGTCCAAATCTCTGTATCCTCCTTCACACCCAGCGTGTCATCAATAAATTTGAAGATATTACATTTAGTTCCCTCATCTAAATCACTAATATGTATTGTGAATATGCGGGGTCCTTGCACTGGTCACTGCCTGTCATCTGGGGATTCCTGTCTACCGACCATTTAAAAAAAAAAAAAAAAAAAAAATTCACATCAAAACACTATTCCCCAATCCTTGATTTAATTTAGCATGCTAATCTCTTATGTGGGACTTCGGTGAAAGCCTTCTAAAAGTTCAAATAAACCACATCCACTGGCTTCTCCTCGTCAACTGTACTCGTTACCTCTTCGGAAAATTCCAGAAGATTTGTCAAGTATGGTTTAGCTTTCATAAATCCATGCTGACTCTGTCCAATCCAGCCACTGTTTTCGAAGAGCTTTTCTATTAAATCTCAGTGAATGTCTTTACATGTGTCCATGTAGAAACAGGTATTGAGGAAAAAAACAGCCTCCCAACATCTTGTCTGTGTTTATTGATATTTCGCCTGAAGTGCAGCTTCTTACTAATAAATCTTTTATAGTGGACTCTAGCATTTTCCCCACTACTGATATCAGGCCGACTAACCGATTACTCCCTGTTTACTGTCTACCTCCCTTTTTAAATAGTGGGATTACATTAGCTACCCACCCAATCTGTAAGAATGGTTCCAGAGTCTATAGAATCTTGGAAGGTGACCACTAATGCATCCATTATTTCTAGGACAACTTCCTTAAGACCTCTGGAATGTAGATTATCAGGCCCAGGGGATTTATGGACTTCAAACCTATCAATTTCCCCAACACCTTTCCCGACTAATACTGATGTGCTTCAGTTTCTCCCTCTCACTAAACCCTGTGTTCCCTAACATTTCTGGTATGTTATTTGTGAAGACAGAACCAAAGTATGTTTAGTTGGTCAGTCATTTCTTTGTTTCACCCCCATATGAATTCCCCTGTTTCTGACTGTAAGGGATGTTTGTCTTCACCGGTCTTTTCTCTTTAAAATACCTATAGAAGCTTTTACGGTTTTTAATGTTCATTGCATGCTTACTCCCATAGTCAATTTTCCCCATATAATCAATTCCTTTGCTGAATTCTAAACTTCTCCCAATCCTCAGGTTTGCTATCTTTTCTGGCCAATTTGCATGTTTCTTCCTTGGATCTAATACTATATCTAATTTCTCTTCATCTCTCAAAGTTTATTTACCTTACCTGTTTTCTTTTGGGCCAGACAGGAATGAACAATTGTTGCAGTTCACCCATTCACTCTTTGAATGTTTGCCATTGCCTATCCACCGTCATCTCTTTTTTAAAAAATATATATTTTATTCAAGTTTTTTGGCCAAACATAACAATACGTAGTGTTTCTTTTACACAACAATAAAGCAATATAAATAACTGTGGCCAGTTTTAAACAAATAAATAAGTAATATATAAACAAAAACAAAACTAAATGGCAACTGCCTTGTCCAAAATAAATACTCTCCAAAAATACAATCCAACAATCCAATATACAATTACATATACCAAATACCTATACATATACAATAACATCCCTGAGAGTCCGTCCGATCCCTCCCCCCTGGGTTGCTGCTGTTGTCTACTTCTTTTCCATTCCTCTATCTTTCTGTGAGGTAGTCGACAAACAGTTGCCACCGCCTGGTGAACCCCTGAGCCGAACCCCTTAACACGAACTTAATCCGTTCTAACTTTATAAACCGTGCCATATCGTTTATCCAGGTCTCCACACCCGGTGGTTTGGCTTCCTTCCACATTAACAATATCCTGCGCCGGGCTACAAGGGACGCAAAGGCCAACACGTCAGCCTCTCTCGCCTCCTGCACTCCCGGCTCTTCTGCAACCCCAAATATAGCCAACCCCCAGCTTGGTTCGACCCGGACCCCCACCACCTTCGACAGCACCTTTGCCAACCTCACCCAGAACCCCTGTAGTGCTGGGCATGACCAGAGCATGTGGGTGTGATTCGCTGGGCCTCTCGAGCATCTCGCACACCTATCCTCTACCCCGAAAAATTTACTAAGCCGTGCTCCAGTCATATGCGCCTTGTGTCGCACCTTAAATTGTATCAGGCTTAGCCTGGCACACGAGGACGATGAGTTTACCCTACGTAGGGCATCAGCCCACAGCCCCTCCTCAATCTCCTCCCCCAGTTCTTCTTCCCATTTCCCTTTCAGCTCATCTACCATGATTTCCCCCTCGTCCCTCATTTCCCTGTATATGTCCGCCACCTTACCGTCCCCCACCCATGTCTCTGAGATCACTCTATCCTGCATTTCCTGCGTCGGGAGCTGCGGGAATTCCCTCCCCTGTTGCCTCGCAAAAGCCCTCACTTGCATATACCGAAATGCATTCCCTTGGGGCAACCCATATTTCTCCGTCAGCGCTCCCAGACTCGCAAACGTCCCATCTACAAATAGATCTCTTAGTTGTACTACCCCAGCTCTTTGCCATGCTCCAAATCCCCCATCCATTCTCCCCAGAACGAACCTATGATTGTTTCTTATCGGGGACCGCACTGAAGCTCCCGTCCCTCCCCTATGCCGTCTCCACTGCCCCCAAATTCTCAATGTAGCCACCACCACCGGGCTTGTGGTGTATTTCTTTGGTGAGAACGGCAACGGCGCCGTCACCATTGCTTGCAGGCTAGTCCCCCTGCAGGACGCCCTCTCCAATCTCTTCCATGCTGCTCCCTCCCCTTCTCCCATCCACTTACACACCATTGAAACATTGGCGGCCCAGTAGTACTCACTTAGGCTCGGTCGTGCCAGTCCCCCCCTGTCCCTACTACGCTGCACGAATCCCCGCCTCACTCTCTGGGTCTTCCCAGCCCACACACAACTCATAATGCTCTTCTCAATTCTTTTGAAAAAAGCCTTCGTGATCACCACCGGGAGGCACTGGAACACAAAAAGGAATCTCGGGAGGACCACCATTTTAACCGCCTGCACCCTACCTGCCAATGACAGGGACACCATGTCCCATCTCTTGAAATCCTCCTCCATCTGTTCCACCAACTGTGTTAAATTAAGCCTGTGTAATGTACCCCAAATCTTGGCTATCTGGATCCCCAGGTACCGGAAGTCCCTTGTTACCTTCCTCAACGGTAAATCCTCTATCTCTCTGCTCTGCTCCCCCGGATGCAAATAACTCACTTTTCCCGATGTTCAGTTTATACCCTGAAAAATCCCCAAACTCCCCAAGTATCCGCATTATCTCTGGCATCCCCTCCGTCGGGTCCGCCACATATATAGCAACAAATCATCCGCATACAGAGATACCCGGTGTTCTTCCTTCTCTCCACCCCCCCCCCCCCCCCCCCCCTAAGTACTCCCCTCCACTTCCTGGAGCCCCTCAGTGCTATGGCCAGGGGTTCAATCGCCAGTGCAAACAATAACGGGGACAGAGGACATCCCTGCCTCGTCCCTCCATGGAGCCGAAATTAGTCAGACCCCCGTCCATTCGTGACCACGCTCGCCATCGGGGCCCTATACAGCGACTGTACCCCACCTGATATACCCGTCCCCAAAGCCAAATCTCCTCAACACCTCCAACAAATAATCCCACTCCACTCTATCAAATGCTTTCTCGGCCTCCATCGCCACCACTATCTCTGCTTCCCCCTCTGGTGGGGGCATCATCATTACCCCTAGCAGCCTCCGTATATTTGTATTTAGCTGTCTCCCCTTCACAAACCCAGTTTGGTCCTCATGAACCACCCCCGGGACACAATCCTCTATCCTCATTGCCGTTACCTTGGCCAGAATCTTAGCATCCACATTCAGGAGGGAAATGGGCCTGTATGACCCGCATTGCAGCGGGTCTTTTTCCTTCTTTAGGAAGAGCGATATTGTTGCCTCTGACATAGTCGGGGGCAGCTGCCCCCTTTCCCTCGCCTCATTAAAGGTTCTCATCAGTAGCGGGGCCAGCAAGTCCAAATATTTCTTATAGAATTCAACTGGGAATCCGTCTGGTCCTGGGGCCTTCCCCGCCTGCATGCTCCCAGTCCCTTTCTCTACTTCCTCCATCTCAATCTGTGCTCCCAGCCCCGCTCTCTCCTGCTCCTCCACCTTAGGAAATTCCAGCTGATCCAGAAAGCACATCATTCTCTCCTTCCTGTCCGGGGGCTGAGCTTCATATAGTCTTTCGTAAAATGCCTTGAACACTCCATTCACTCTCTCCGCTCCCCGCTCCATCTCTCCCTCCTCATCTCTCACCCCCCCCCTATCTCCCTCGCTGCTCCCCTTTTCCTCAGTTGGTGGGCCAACAACCTACTCTCCTTCTCCCCATATTCGTACTGTACACCCTGTGCCTTCCTCCATTGTGCCTCTGCCTTACCCGTAGTCAACAAGTCAAATTCTACATGTAGCCTTTGCCTTTCCCTGTACAGTCCCTCCTCCGGTGCCTCCGCGTATTGTCTGTCCACCCTCAGAAGTTCTTTCAACAACCGCTCCCTTTCCCTACCCTCCTGCTTTCCTTTATGTGCCCTAATAGATATCAGCTCCCCTCTAACCACTGCCTTCAGCGCCTCCCAGACCACTCCCACCTGTACCTCCCCATTACCATTAAGTTCCAAGTACCTTTCAATACACCCCCTTACCCTTAGACACACCCCCTCATCTGCCAATAATCCCATGTCCATTCTCCAGGGTGGAAGCTGTTGTTTTTCTTCCCCTATCTCCAGGTCCACCCAGTGTGGAGCATGATCCAAGATGGCCATAGCCGTGTACTCCGTCCCCGTCACCTTTGGGATCAGTGCCCTTCCCAAAACAAAAAAATCTATTCGTGAAAATACTTTGTTTACATAGGAGAAAAACGAAAACTCCTTACTCCTAGGTCTACTAAATCTCCAGGGATCTACTCCTCCCATCTGCTCCATAAAATCCTTAAGCACCCTAGCTGCAGCCGGCCTCCTTCCGGTCCTGGACCTCGATCTGTCCAGCCCTGGGTCCAGCACCGTATTAAAGTCTCCACCCATTACCAACTTCCCCACTTCTAGGTCCGGGATTCGTCCTAACATACGCCTCATAAAATTGGCATCATCCCAGTTCGGGGCATACACGTTCACTAATACCACCGCCTCCCCTTGCAGTTTGCCACTCACCATCACGTATCTGCCCCCACTATCCGCCACTATAGTCTTTGCCTCAAGCATTACCCGCTTCCCCACTAGTATGGCCACCCCCCTGTTTTTTGCGTCTAGCCCCGAATGAAACACCTGCCCCACCCATCCTTTGCGTAGTCTAACCTGGTCTATCAGCTTCAGATGCGTCTCCTGAAGCATAACCACATCTGCCTTAAGTTTCTTTAGGTGTGCGAGTACCCGTGCCCTCTTAATCGGCCCGTTCAGCCCTCTCACATTCCACGTGATCAACCGGGTTGGGGGGGCTCTTTTACCCCCCCTCCCTTGACAACTAGCCATTTCCTTTTTCAATCCAGCTCCTCACCCGGTTCCCACGTAGCTGTATCCCCACCAGGCGGCGCCCCCCCCCCCCCCTCCCGTACCAGCTCCCCCTTCTCCCCAGCAGCAGCAACCCAGTTAACCCCCCCCCCCCCCGCTAGATCCCAAGCTAGTGTAATTGCACCCCCCCCAGGGTCGCAGGTTTAACAACTTGGGAAGTCATCTCTTCCCCCTTTTCCCCCCTTCATCCCACATATTCACCCCCCCTCTTTTGTCCCAAACGTTCTTTTTCTGGCCCGCTCACTCCAGCTTCTCCTCGACAATAAATGTCCACGCCTCATCTGCCGTTTCGAAGTAGTGGCGTTTCCCTCGAAGTGTGACCCACAGTCTTGCCGGTTGCAGCATTCCGAATTTGACCTTCCTTTTATGCAACACCGCCTTGGCCCGATTAAAGCTTGCCCCCCTCCTCGCCACCTCCGCACTCCAATCTTGATATACGCGGATCACTGCGTTCTCCCACCTACTGCTCCGAGTTTTCTTTGCCCATCTGAGGACCATCTCTCTGTCCTTGTATCGGAGAAATCTCACCACTATTGCTCGAGGAATTTCTCCAGCCCTCGGTCTTCGCGCCATAACCCGATAGGCTCCCTCCACCTCCAGCGGACCCGTCGGGGCCTCCGATCCCATTAACGAGTGCAGCATCGTGCTCACATATGCCCCGATGTCCGCCCCTTCTGCACCTTCGGGAAGACCAAGAATCCTTAGGTTCTTCCTCCTCGCATTATTCTCCAGCACCTCCAGCCTTTCCACACATCTTTTGTGTTGTGCCTCGTGGATCTCCGTTTTCACCACCAGGCCCTGTATGTCGTCCTCATTCTCAGCAGCCTTTGCCTTCGCGACCCGAAGCTCCTGTTCCTGGGTCTTTTGCTCCTCCTTTAGCCCCTCAATCGCTTGTAATATCGGGGCCAACAGCTCCTTCTTCATCTCCTTTTTGAGTTCATCTACGTAACGCCGCAAGAACTCTTGTTGGTCAGGGCCCCATATTAAACTGCCTCCTTCCGACGCCATCTTGCTTTGTGCCTGCCTTCCTGGCCGCTGCTCTAGAGGATCCACCGCAATCCGGCTACTTTCCTCTTTTTTCCATCCGTGTCCAGGGGGGATTCCCTTCTGGATTACCGCACAGTGTTATTTGCCGTTAAAATTGCCGATGGGGCTCCTATTAAGAGCCCAAAAGTCCGTTCCACCGGGAGCTGCCGAAACGTGCGATTTAGCTGGTCATCGCCGCACCCGGAAGTCCACCGTCATCTCTTTTAAAGTAACAGTCGCCAATCCGTCATAGCCAATTCACACCTCACAGTTTCCCTTATTTAGCTTGTAGTTGGTTCCTCAACGTATTGGTCGAGAACCATCTGTATACGCTCCAGAAATTCCCCCATGTGGTATTGTTGCTAATTCGATTAACCAAATCTGCATGCAGATTAAAGTCACTCAGAATTACAGATGTTCCTTTGTTACATGCATCTTTAAATTTCTGTTTTGTGCCATCCCTAACATCACCACTACAGTTTGGGAGTCTATATACAACCCCCACTCAGCTCTGCCCATAGGGATTCATATCGTCGGAGCTAATATCTTTGCTCACTGTTGCATTAGTTTCCTCTTTAACAAGCAATGCCACCCCCAATGCCTTTTCCTTTTTGTCTGTTCCGCCTAAATACTGAATAACCCTGGATATTCAGTTTCCATCCCTGTTCACACTGCAGCAAAGTCTCTGTAATTTTAGAATTCAGGTAGTTCAGAAGGAGGCCATTCTGCCCATCGAGTCTGCACCGACCCTTTGAATTAGCACTCTACCTATGTCCACCCCGCCCTATCCCCATAACCCCGTAACCTAAGTTGCATATCCCTGAACACGAAGGGACAGTTTAGCATGGCCAGTCCACCTAACCTGCACATTTTTGGACTGTGGGAGGAAACCGGAACACATGGAGGAAACTCACACAGACATTGGGAGAATGTACAAACTCTACACAGACAGTGACCCAAGGCCGGAATTGAACCCAGATCCCTGGTGCTGAGGCAGCAGTGGAATGGGCTGACTATATACATGACTATATCACATCTGCTTACATCTATTTTTGTGAATAATTCATCCGCATTATTGCTATTGCTCTGCACAATAAGGCACAAAACAT
The DNA here is from genome assembly GCF_047496885.1 of Scyliorhinus torazame. Classification (NCBI taxonomy): domain Eukaryota; kingdom Metazoa; phylum Chordata; class Chondrichthyes; order Carcharhiniformes; family Scyliorhinidae; genus Scyliorhinus; species Scyliorhinus torazame. Next base: position 210,387,715 of record NC_092710.1, read on the forward strand.
TCAGAGCTGTCTTTTTAACATTTCCTGTACCATTCCCATTATTTTTCACTGTGGCCCGTTTAATTCTGGCCATTGATTTCTCTGCCTATCATTTTTCTCATTTCCTTTTCTGTCTTTTGCTCTTGTCCATGTTTCCCCCTTCTGTGACTCCTTTCATTGGTTCTCATCCCACTGTAATTTTAGTTCAAACCCTTCACAGCCACTCTTAAGAAACACCTGCTAGGACATGAGTCCCACTTCTGCTGAGTTGTAGCCCGTACAGTTTGTCCTGGTCCTACCTCTCCCAAAACCGGACTCCAACCACTCTACCAAACACTCGCTGTCGGACATGAGTCCCAGTTCTTCCCAGTTGTTGCCCATATAGTTTGTACTGGTCCCACCTCCCCCAATATCTGAGAAATCTGGAACCACCGCGCTTGTACCTCCTCTTCAGCCACGTCATATATTCATCTGATGTATCCTGCTATTTGATTCTAATTACCACGTGAACGTAGTAGTGATCTTCAGATCACCACCTTTTGAGGTCCTACTTTTCAACTTTCTTCCAAACTCCCTATATTCGGCTTTAAGGACCTCAATCCTTTTTACCTATGTTGTTTATACTAATGTGTACCAAGACCACTGGCTGCTCACAATTCCCCTCCAGAATGCACCTTAGCCACTCTGACCAGGGAGGTAGCATACTATCCTGGACTCTTGTTTGTGCCCACAGAAACACCTTTCTGTTGCCCTTGTAATTAATCCCCGAGAACTATTGCATTCCCACACTTTGAGCTGCTCCCCTGTGCAACACAGGTAAGCGTGGTGTAATGAATATGGCTGTTACTGCTTTCCACTTGAGAGGCCATTCACCCCAAACAGTATACAAAGCGGTATATCTGTTTGCAGGGGAATAACCATGGGAAATTTCTGCACTGCCTGCCTACTCCTCTTGCTCTGCTGGGTGGTCACCCATTCTCTTCCTACCTGTAGAGTCCTAGCCTGTGGTGTGACCACCTCTGTGCTATCCACGATACTCTCCGCCTCGTGGATGCTCCAGTGTCCGGTGCACCATCTCTGCAACCTGATCTTCCAGGAGCTGCAGCTGGAGATGCTTCTTGTACACATGCTGGCCATGGGCATTTGAAATGTTCCCAGCTTCCCACATAATGCAGGAGGTGCACACCACTGTTTTTAGCCCTCCGGTCATGACTTACCCGTTTAAATTAAACAGTTTGGAAAATACCTAAAATCAAATAATATCAATTACTCGCATTGGGGCTCAGTACTGCAGAATATAGTTGTTACAGAATATAGACCACAAAATATACCCGCAGAAACTATAAGCAATGAAAGTATTAAATAACTTCCATTCGCCCTGCATTGCTTTTGATCCTGATGTCACCTCAGGAACTCCAAACTCCAACTTAGCTCCCCACTCTCAGTTTTGCTCTCTTATCTCCTGACTTCCGGTCTCAGTCTTTCTCATGCTCTTCCATCCTCGAGGCCCAACTCCCAGTCTTGATCTCTCGCATGCTCCTTTTTCTCCCCGGCTCCAGTCTTGCACAGTGAATTAAATTCAACGCGTTTTTGTTTCCAGTTTTGCTGTCGGAATTCTTCAACTTAATGGCTAACCAGCCTGGCTACTGCCTACACCATTGCTGGATCCCAGAAATTCCCTATAGGTGGTGTGAAATTCAAAGTGACATCAGAAGAGTGCAAACCTACACTACGGGGCCTGATAAAACCTTTGTGGACGGCTTTTTAAGTCCGCAGTGAACACCATTCCTCTGCTGGTGTCACAATCTGGATCCATGTAAATAATTTGCAGGAGACAAATAATGCTTTTAAATGATCTTTTGTTCCAGCTTTGACTTGGGCTGTGTGTATGTATGTGTGTACTTCAAATAAAACTTGAACAGAACTGGCTGATTCATTAAATTGGATTGAGTGTTGAAAATTAAAACAAATCTGTTTAGATTACAGTCATTTCTCATTCAAAAGGACATCCTGTGGCAATGGGCTCGTGGCTTCTGAAGATATTTTGTTGCTTGACTTTATTTTGTTGCTAAAAATTTAATAAGCACCACATGTCCTGCAGATGGTAATTCAGTTTTGTTTTATATCTTAAAAAGTTTAATCTCCCCGACCTGCCCGCAAAAGTTATGTTCTTCAGGAATGTTTTCTGGCAAAACGGTGTGAATAAATTCTCATGCACTGAAACCTGAGGAGGTTTTTTTTCTCTTGTAAACAGCTGTGGTGATTTGTGTACAATGTTTGCTTCAGGTAAAACCAAGGCAAGCAACTGCTTTAGCTTTTTATTTCAATATTCAATGATACAAATCCTGATAATTTATTACTACAGTCGGGGCCTTGGGCTGTCTTCTTGGGTTGATATTCAAACTTCCATGGCACAGTTTGGAGAATGGAAGTTATTTTGATGTCCTGGAATTTTTTTCCACTGCAGCCGGCATCAATACAGCCGATCATCCAGGTCATTTTTCTCAATGCTGATTGTGGGACCTTGCAGTGTGGTGATACGCTGTCATTCTAACATGCATTATTCCAGCGATTTGCAATTAAGTTAGAAAAGAGATAACAGAGGCATCATTATAATTTTCCAAAACATCATTGTGCCAGAGGACTGGTGGACAGCTAATGTTCCCTCCATGTTTAGAAGTGGAGATAGAACACGTCTAGTGAGTTATAAATCAGTTAGCTTAACCTTGTGGAGCTGAGTTAGATAAATGTTTGATAAGCAAGGGAGTCCGGGGTAATGGAGGGGTCAAACAGGAAATGGCGTTGAGATCACTACCAGATCGGTTATGCGTTTGAATGGCAGCAAGCTTCAAGGGTCTAAACCTTGCTTCAAAGTCCTTTGTTTCACTGGTGTGGGAAATATTTAAATCTTGAATTAGATCAAACAGAAAGAAACCAAATATATAATTTTTTAAAAAACAGTCGGCATGGATTTCAAAAGGGCAGATCATACTTGACCAACCTTATTGAGTCATTTAAAGAAGTAACAAGAAAAGCAGACCAGGATCCGGCTGTAGGTGTAATATATTTGGATTTTTTAATGGCCTTGGATGAGGTATCACGTCGACTCATGGTTAAGGTCTGCGTATGTGGAGTCAGATTATGAGTAGTAAAGTGAACATCAACTTGTCTAGAAAATGAAAAAGTGTTTTAGCACAGCTACTCAAGACTAACCAAAGGTGTGGAGTAGTGTTCTACAGGGATTGTTGCTGGAATCACTGTGGTTCACCGTTTACACTAATGATTTAGAATCAGATGAAAATTAAAAAATTACAAACTCTACTAAATTTGGAAATGTGATTTTTAAAAAAGTGGCAGAATACAGGATGACATTTATTACGTTGCAGAATGAATGTGTAATTGGCAAATTAATTTCAATTTAGGTAGGTGATTTAAGGAGGACACTTGCATCATGGATGATGGGATAATATCGGGGAGGCGGTGGCATAGTGGTATTGTCGCTCGACTAATAATCCGGTACCCAGGATAATGATCTGGGAACCCGGGTTCGAATCGCACCACGCCAGGTGATGAAATTTAAACTCAACAAATTATCTGCAATTAAAAGTCTAATAATGACCATGAATCCATTGTCGATTGTCGGGAAAACCCATCTGGTTCACTAAGGAAATCTGCCATCTATATGTGACTCTTCACGGCCCCTTCAAGGGCAATTAGGGATGGGCAATAAATGCTGGGACAGCCTGCGACGTCCAGGTCCCATGAAGGAATAAAAAAATAATAGAGGAACAAAGGAATCTTGGGGTTCAGACATAAATCAGTTTTTAAAAAAAATATAGCAATAGAGATTAATTTAAAACACACTTTTCTGGAAGGATAGTATTGAGAAGCAGAGAAGTTGTGCTAAACTTGTATTGAATCGTGGCTAGAGGGCAATGTTCTTGATCTCCATAGGGCAGTATAGAAGGTGCAAATAAAAGATTCACACTGACGATATTGGAACGGAGAATATGCTTATCATGTGCATGTTCTTTCAGACAGCATAAGTTAAAGCAAAGACATTGTTAATAAACAGTTAATTTTTTTAATTAAACTTGTTTAATATTCTGAGAGAATTGCACTGTTCTATATTAACTCGGAACAGTATTTTGGCATTTCTTACTTCCTACACCTAAAGCAGAACAGTAGTGGTTTTTGAATGTACAGGTTCGAAGAGGAAACTATGGAACCTATTCATAGTTCACGTTGTAAGTCTACTTGTGACATTAATAAAGATTATTATTATTCAATTTGTTATAAGTACATTGGTTACTTGATTTTACACAAAACAATACTCTCTACAATTCTTCTTCAATTGTATGACTAAATATTTAAGTTTTTCCACTAATGAATTTTTACAGTTTAGATTTTGATAACCCTGCTTTCTCTCCTGTTCATTGACATTGTCAATTGTTGCCTTACTGTCAGGTTCTCCCCAGCACTGGTCAAAACTTCTGAATTCATGCAAAGTGCATGTGCAACCCACGATGGGGCGAATCGTGAACTTTATTTGAGCATTATTTCCTAGGTTGCTGACAACTGTTTCCAGAAGATTGTATTTCTCTATTCCTGGAGATTCCCAGACTGTTGACAACCCTATATATGAATAATAATCTTTATTGTTGTCACAAGTGGGTTTACATAACACTGCAATGAAATTACTGTGAAAAACCTCATGTTGCCACACTCCAGCACTTGTTCAGGTACACTGAGGGAGAATATCCAATTCACCTAACAAGCACGTCTTTGGGACTTGTGGGAGGAAACTGGATCATCAGGAGGAAACCCACGCAGACATGGGGAGAACGTGCAGACTCCGCACAGACAATGACCAAAGCCGGAATTGAACCTGGCACCCTAGCGCTGTGAAGCAACCGTGCTAATCGCTGTGCTGCCCTTTTTGCATTCAATACTATAAATTTAGTTCCTGCAAACCTTGGGTAGCTGGAGTGAGTGCTGCTGGCCATAAATGGAGTGAGGGATGGGTTAACAGTATTGCAGAATAAATATATATTAGAATACATTGATTTGTAGTCTGCAGCGTTTTCTGTTCTTATAGATTTAAACATTCTTGTACAATACAAATTGACCGTATTCTCCTATAGATTGAGGGATGAATATTTTCACTGCCATGTCAGGAAAAGTCCTCTTAAGTTCCCTAAATCTTCAGACTTTAATTCTGGGGGCCCACTAACCCCGGAAAGAGGCAGTGGCGTAGTGGTATTGTCGCTGGACTAGTAATTCAGAGACCCAGTGTCATGCTCTGGAAACTGGGGTTCAAATCCCAAAATGCCAGATGGTGAATTCAATAATGGATGTCTGGGTGAACTTCATCCCAGTTATAATATAAAGGATAAACCGACTTCTAGCTCCGACACGCTCCCCATTTTCATCCATGGGAACCCTAGCCCCCACTCATCCCATGGCCCTTGCCAACTTAATGTCCACTCCTATGAGCCCATTTTTCCACACCCAGCACCTGTTGCCCGTGCACCCTACATGCCAACTTGCCCAGGTCTCTACCATTGGTAGACCTCCAGACTCGTGGTGAGATTATATAAAATAGTAATTTGAGTCAATTGCAGCCTTCACTATATTTTAAAATGCACTAATGCTGTAAACTATTAAATCCCTTCACGTATATGCAGAAGCTGGGGACCCAGCGAAGTTGGAAAAAAGGAAGGCACTAAAGGCGAGCTTTGACCGGCTATCTAGCAGGAAGGCAGTATGCCAACTGAGGCGAGCAAGGGGTGTAGTTTCCGAGCATGGAGAGAAGCTGGGGCGTATGTTGGTGGGTCAGATCCGGGAAGGCAGCAAGGGAAATTGTCCAGGTGTGGGACAGGGCAGGGAAGTTGGTGGTAGCTCCAATCAGGTTAATAAGGTCTTTAAGGAACTCTCTGTATGGTTGTACAGGTCAGAGCCACCTGGGGGAGGCTGGGAGATGCAAGAATTTCTTGATGGGCTGGAGTACCTGAGGTTAGGGGAGGGGGAACAGGGCTACATTAGAAGGGGCGATAGTGGAGCAGGAGATGAAAGATGCAATTTGGAGGATGCAGTCGGGGAAGGTGGCAGGGCCGGATGGGTTTCCAGTGGAATATTATTAAAAAAATTCAAAGACCAGCTGGTACCGCTGATGGTGGGGGTGATTGAGGAGGCGATAGGGAAGGGGTCAGGCATCAATTTCCCTGTTGCTTAAGAGGTAAGGATCCAACAGAGCGTGGGCCATATAGGACCATATCACTTTTAAACGTGGACGCAAATTTATTGGCGAAGGTATTGGCAGGTAAGCTGGAGGAGTGCCTCCCGAAGGTGCTAGGTGAAGATCAGATGGGGTTTGTGAGAGGGAGGCAGCTCTTTTGGAACATTAGGAGGGTATTGAACGTGGTTATTGCACCGGCGGAGGGGAAGGAAACAGGTGGTTGTGACATTTGACGTCGACCAAGCATTTGACTGGGTAGAATGGGGGTACTTGATGGCAGTTCTGGAATGGTTTGGGATTGGACCAAAATTTGTGGACTGGGTAAAGCTACTGTATGTATAAGGAGCTGAGGGCGAGTGTCCGCACAAACAACATCAGCTCGGAATACTTTTCTCTCCACCATGGGACTAGGCGGGGATGTCCTATGTTCCTCCTGCTGTTTGCACTTGCGATTGAGCCGTTGGCCAAAATTAGCAAGGTGCTACTATAGAGAGGAAGGCGTTAAGAGTTTTGAGGGTATGGAAACGGATCGTGCGGGAGAGGGGATAGAGCATAGAGTGTCCTTGTTTGTCGATGACTTGTTATACGTGTCGGAACAGAGAGTGTCAATAGGGGAATACTGGAGCTACTTCGGGAGTTTTGAGCTTTCTCGGGTAACAAATTAAATCTAGACGAGTAAATATTTTGTGGTTTCTCGGCTGGGGTTGGGGTGGGGGGGGATGGGGGGGGGGGGCTGCCATTCCGTAGGGCAGGGACTCACTTTAGATACCTGGGGGTGCAGAAATTGGGGGGAGCTCTAGGTACAACATTTCTAGTTTTGGTGGGGAGAGTGAAAGCTGATCTGGCAAGGTGGGATGGTCTCCCTCTGTCACTGGCGGTTCGGGTACAGGCGGTTAAAATGAACGTGCTGCTGCGATTCCTGTTTATTTTCCAATGCCTGCCGAACTTCCTGCCAGAGGCATTTTTTGGAGAGATTGAAGGGGTGATTACCTCAGTCATATGGGGAGGGAAGGTTGCCAAAATTAGCAAGGTGCTACTACAGAGAGAACATAAGAACATAAGAACTAGGAGCAGGAGTAGGCCATCTGGCCCCTCGAGCCTGCTCCACCATTCAATGAGATCATGGCTGATCTTTTGTGGACTCCGCTCTACTTTCCGGCCCGAACACCATAACCCTTAATCCCTTTATTCTTCAAAAAACTATCTATCTTTATCTTAAAAACATTTAATGAATGAGCCTCTACTGCTTCACTGGGCAAGGAATTCCATAGATTCACAACCCTTTGGGTGAAGAAGTTCCTCCTAATCTCAGTCCTAAATCTACTTCCCCTTATTTTGAGGCTATGCCCCCTAGTTCTGCTTTCACCCGCCAGTGGAAACAACCTGCCCGCATCTATCCTATCTATTCCCTTCATAATCTTTTATGTTTCTATAAGAACCCTCCTCATCCTTCTAAATTCCAACGAGTACAGTCCCAGTCTACTCAACCTCTCCTCGTAATCCAACCCCTTCAGCTCTGGGATTAACCTAGTGAATCTCCTCTGCACACCCTTCAGTGCCAGTACGTCCTTTCTCAAGTAAGGAGACCAAAACTGAACACAATACTCCAGGTGTGGCCTCACTAACACCTTATACAATTGCAGCAGAACCTCCCTAGTCTTAAACTCCATCCCTCTAGCAATGAAGGACAAAATTCCATTTGCCTTCTTAATCACCTGTTGCACCTGAAAACCAACTTTTTGCGACTCATGCACTAGCACACCCAGGTCTCTCTGCACAGCAGCATGTTTTAATATTTTATCATTTAAATAATAATCCCTTTTGCTGTTCTTCCTACCAAAATGGATAACCTCACATTTGTCAACATTGTATTCCATCTGCCAGACCCTAGCCCATTCACTTAGCCTATCCAAATCCCTCTGCAGACTTCCAGTATCCTCTGCACTTTTTGCTTTACCGCTTATCTTAGTGTCGTGGGCAAACTTGGACACATTGCCCTTGGTCCCCAACTCCAAATCATCGATGTAAATTGTGAACAGTTGTGGGCCCAACACTGATCCCTGAGGGACACCACTAGCTACCGATTGCCAACCAGAGAAACACCCATTAATCCCCACTCTTTGCTTTCTATTAATTAACCAATCCTCTATCCATGCTACTACTTTCCCCTTAATGCCATGCATCTTTATCTTATGCAACAACCTTTTGTGTGGCACCTTGTCAAAGGCTTTCTGGAAATCCAGATATACCACATCCATTGGCTCCCCGTTATCTACTGCACTGTTGATGTCCTCAAAAAATTCCACTAAATTAGTTAGGCACGACCTGCCCTTTATGAACCCATGCTGCGTCTGCCCAATGGGACAATTTCCATCCAGTTGCCTCGCTATTTCTTCCTTGATGATAGATTCCAGCATCTTCCCTACTACCGAAGTTAAGCTCACTAGCCTATAATTACCCGCTTCCTGCCTACCTCCTTTTTTAAACAGTGGTGTCACGTTTGCTAGGCAGGCAGAGGGGGTATGGGCCTTCCGAACCTGATGTATTATTACTGGGTGGCGAATGTGGAGAAGGTACTGAGCCGGGTCAGAGGGGTTGACTCCCAGTGGGTCAGAATGGAGGAGAGTTTGTGTCGAGATTGAACGCAGTAGCGACAGCGCCACTCCTGACAGCCCTGGGGAAATACTCCGGGAGTCCAGTAGTAATAGCTTCGTTGAGAATTTGGTGGCAGTTTCGCTAACACTTCGGGATGGGGGCAGGGTCAAGGGATGTGCAAATTTGGGGGAGCCATAGATTTGAGCCAGGGCAGTGGGATGGAAATTTTCGGAGATGGGAGGAGAAAGGAATTAGGACACTAAAAGATTTGTTTCGTGGGGGTTGGTTTGCAGGATTGAAGGAGCTGGGAGCGAAGTATGGGCTGGAGCAGGGGGAAATGTTTAGATACATGCAGGTTCGAGATTTTGGTAGAAAGGTGGAGCCGGCCTCCACATTGCTGGAGGAGGTGCTGACGTCAGGGGGACTGGAGAAGGGGGCAGTGTCGGTGGTTTACGGGGCTATTTTGGAAGAGGAGAAGGCACCGCTGGATGTGATCAAGGCAAAGGGGGAGGAAGAGTTGGGAGAGGGTATGGAGGAGGGGTTTTGAGGTGCGGTGCTCCGGAGGGTGAACGCCTCCACCTCTTGCGCGAGGTTGGGGCTGATACAGATGAAGGTGGTAAATAGAGCGCACCTCACAAGGGCAAGGATGAGGATGAGGGGGTGCAAGAGGTGTGTGAGCGTTTGGGGGGCGGGGGGGGGGGGGGGGCGGTGGGGGGGGGGCGGTGGGGGGGGGGGGGGGGGCGGTGGGGGGGGGGGGGGCGGTGGGGGGTGGCCCGGCCCGCAAACCACGTTCATATATTTTGGTCCTGTCCAAAGCTGAAGGATTACTGGAAGGTGGTTTTTAGGGTAATACCTAGTGGTGCACGGGAAACTGGACCCGGGCCCTCGGGAGGCCATATTTGGGGTATTGAACCGGCTGGCGTTGGAAACTGGTGCGGAGGCAGATGTCGTAGCCTTTGCCTCGTTGATTGCCCGAAGGCAGATGCTGTTGGGATGGAGATCAACCTCTCCACCCTGTGGCGGGGAGACCTGATGGGATTCTTGACTCTTGAGAAGGTCAAATTTGAACTGAGGGGAAGGATGGAGGGGTTCGACAATATGGGGCTGGTTTAGCTCTGGGCTAGACAGCTGATTTGTGATGCAGAACAAAGCCAGCAGCGCGTGTTCAATTCCCGTACCCGCTGAGAATTCTGAATTCTTCCTCCGTGTACCCGAACAGGCACCGCAATGTGGCGACTAGGGGCTTTTCACAGTAACGTCATTGCAGTGTTAATGTCATCCTGCTTGTGTCAATAAATATTATTATTATTCACGGGAGTTCTTCATTATGCATCTTCGAGAATTGGATTTCAATGAACATTAGGGGGGGGTGGGGGGGGGGGGGCAGTGGCTGTATGTGTTGATGGTGACTATGGGTGATTACTGATTCCTTTTTGTTATTTGTTTATGTTAACAGACGGGCTAATGTTTGGTGGGAGGATGGGATTGTTGTTATTGATATGGGGATTGACATTGCATTCATTGCTGATTATTGTATATTGTTGGTGGGAGAACATGTCGAAAAAGGAGGAGAATAATTTTTTTTTTTTTAAATCCCTTCATGTAACTTAATCCCATTAAACATTTCCTTTTAAATACTGAAACCCATACGAAAGAAACATTTGAATTCATAGCTATGTTAAACACAACTGACTTCTTTATAACCACTTGTCAATGAAACTGAACATAAAGCCTCCTCTACTTTGTCAAGGGCAGGCAGCGAACATCGAACATCGCACGCCTGCTGAACATGATAATGATGCTCCCAGGGAGAGAACACCAGAAGTGACCATCTCCCTGGATGCAGAAAAGCCCTTCGACAGTCGAGTGGAAGTACCTCATAGAGGTACTGGAACGGTTTGGGTTCGGGCAAGGCTTCACCTCCCTGGTTGAAGCTACTGTACACCGCTCCCATGGTGAGCATACAGACTAACACCAACTCAAAATACATCCAGCTGCACAGGCATGAGACTGGGATGCCCACTGCTCCAGCTGCTGTTTGCTCTGGCAATTGCACTGGCGATTGCCCTCAGAATGGCAAAGGGGTGGAGAGGTATCCAGAGGGGGAGACCGAGCATAGAGTCTCACTCTATGCGGATGACCTGCACCGTTGCATCTCAAACCTCTGGGCCAACGTGGAAGGGATAATTAAGTTGCTGAAGGAATTTGGAGCCTTCTCGGCTATAAACTCTCAACCTGAGCAAAAGTGAAATCTTCTCAGTGAGCCTGCAGGGTGAGTGACAGAGCTGGAGGAACTGCTGTACAAATAAGCCCAAGCCAGATTTGGCTACCCGGGGATCTAAATAGCCAACAACTGGACATGAATTCACAAATGGATTCACCTGACTAATCTGGTAAAGAATGTCCGAAGGGACATGCAACGCATTCCCACTCGCTGGCAGGGAGAGTTCAGACGATCAAAATGAACGTACTGCCCAGGATCCTCTTCCTGTTCAGGTTCCTCCTGATCTACATCCCCCAAGGCCTTCTTTATTATGATTGACAAACTAATCGTGGCATTTGTGATGGTGAAAGGTGGGGGGGGGGGGGGTACTTTGGTTTAACCGAAAAGTCCACTCTGGCCCCCATCTGTAACACCCGCAATCATAGATCATCGAATTTACAGTGCACAAGGAGGCCATTCCGCCTCTCGTTTCTGCACCAGCCATTGGAAAGAGCACCCTACCTGTGCCCTCGTCCCGACCGTATCCCCGTAACCCCACCTATCCTTTTGGACACTAAAGTGCAATTTAGCATGGCCAATCCTGCACATCTTTGGACTATGGGAGGAAACCGGAACACCCGGAGGAAAAACATACAGATATGGCGAGAAGGTGCAAATTCCACACAGTCACTCGAGGCTGGAATTGAACCCAGCACCCTGGAGCTGTGAGGCAGCAGTGCTAACCACTGTGCCACCGTGCCACAATAATGGACTCCGCCTTCAAAAGGTGGAGACAGGACGAGGGGACACTGACGGTACACAGACGACAGAGTGGCAACCCTGGAGGAACTAACTGAGAGATTCCAACTACCAAAAGGAAACAAACTGAGACACAGGTCAAAAACCTTCTCCGTAAGGAAACGACATGCCCCCAGATACCAGGACATTTGCTAGTTGGGGAACTGCTGGACGTAGGCGCCCTAGGGAGGGCAAGCTGTGGGGAACTGTACGGCGAGTGATGGAGGAGGTACCCTACCCCCGGACGAGATGCGAATAAAATTGGGAGCAGGAACTCGGCATAGAGGTTGGGGGAGAACTCTAGATTGAAGCACTGCACAGGGCAAACTCCACCTCCACATGCGCAGGGCTCAGCCTAATGCAGCTAAAGGTGGTGCACAGAGCACACCTAACCAGAATGAGCAGGTACTTTCCAGAGATGGAGGACAAATGCGAGGGAGGCCTGGCCAACCACGCCTACATGTTCTGGCAGACCATCTTCGAGGCAATGTCCACGGTTGTGGGGGTGAGGGTGGTGCCATGCCCAAAAGTGGAAAAATAAAATTTGCCATCCGGGGCTCGCAAGAGGGTGTCTGCAGGACATGGAAGCTGTTCACCAACTTATTCCAAAGTCTGTTTGGAGCCAGCAATTGAGTGGGGGGCTGGGGGTAGTGTTGTGGAAGTGCACAAAGTAGGTGTGAGAGACAAGGTACACAACCGCAGGGGGCTGGCTCATAGACGAGCTGAAAATCGAAGTAAACGGTAAAGACGCACCCGTAAATAAGTGTTCAAGACACACTGGGGAGTATACAGAGGCAGACTGGCGAAAGGGGGACAACGGCCTGCAAATACGTGAGAATTTCTGTTCGTCTTTGTCTTTCCTTTTATCTTTGTTTCCTTTGTTCTTGTTTTATAACTTCAGTTCGTTCCTTTTTTTTTTTGTTTTGTTTTGCTTTGCCCGAGTATGCAACATGTAATTTAACTTATGAACTGAAGTGTGAAACATAAAAATGTAAAAACCAATAAAAACATTTATATAAAAATGAAGTAAAAAAAAAACCCTCAATGTGATAAGTAGGGTGTGGAAGCAATCAAGCAGTACTAATCTTGTAGGCTTGTGCCAAAAGGCATGTTTTTGACATTCCAATAATGAAAATTGCTCCTGGTTGAAGACAGTTTTATCTTTACATATGGAGATGCCTACCAGGACAAAATTGAAAGAATCGCCGTCTACACAAACTAGAAAAGTCTTCCTCTCTTGTATCTGTGGCATGGCTGCCAATGCAATATTCCCTCTGTCTCACAAATATAGTGTATGACTTGAACCCGAATGCTCTGACCCAGAAAAGAGTGATATTAACTGAACCCAAAATAAGTGCATCGAGACTGGAAGATGTAGCTGGAACTATGATGGAGAAGAACACACTCTTGAAACATTCCATTAGCTATTTGGAATCGAGCACTGAGGCTACTTGCTAGATGCATGGGAGTCAAAAATGACCCCTTCTGTAATAAATCATTAAATGATCGCCATTCCATAAAATAAAAGTTCCACATATTGGGAATGATAATTGGGTGAAGAAGTGAGCATAGCATTTAAATAAAAATTCCTTTATGACTGAGTAACTTTTGTTCGTTCAGTACTCCTTTGGGAGTACTGAATTGTTTTGGTGTCAGTAATTGTGCCTGGCGTAACACGGTGGAGCAGTGGTTAGCACTGCTACCTCACGGCACCAAGGACCCGAGTGCAATCCCGGTCCCGGGTCACTGTCCGTGTGGAATTTGTACATTCTCCCTATGTCTGCGTGGGTCTCACCCCTACAACCCAAAAAGATGTATAGGGTATGTGAATTGGCCACACTAAATTGCCCCTTAATTGGGTAATCTAAATTTAAAAGAAAATTACCTAAAATGTGAAATCTCATGGCAATATGACTTGTGTTGCAATACAATATTGGTTATCAGTCCTACCCAGATTGGTCCTTTTTAATTCCCTGCTTTCTAGTCTTCTGTCCCCCTCTGAGCTGTCTGGAGATCTAGACGTCAAAATGATTTTGGCAGCAAGCTAATATTCCTCTCTGGAAACAACGTACTCCAAATTTTCATTCTTTTTCACTGAGTGTTTTGTGAATCCTTTGTGTCCTATCCCTATCATTACTTCGCAACTTCATATGGGCTTGCACTTGATGTTGCCAAGGATACAGAATGCTGCCTAAAGTAGGATATTGAATAAAAGTCCAAAAGTTCCCTATTAGTCCTGCATCCTCCTTTTGTAATAGCTCTCATTACAATTTTCTTTTATCTAAAAGGAGTGAAAGAAATTTTGACTGAAAAATGCACTTAACTGGAATATTACAAAATGGAAATAGTGTGTAATCCGAAAAGAATCGTGGCCTTAAAAAGGATACAGTAGCATCTTGGTGGAAATGAGCATGTATTTGGCCATTTTAAATATAATTTCTGTGAAGCATACAGAAATCATAGAATTTACAGTGCAGAAGGAGGCCATTCGGCCCATCGAGTCTGCACCAGCTCTTGGAAAGAGCAACCCACCCAAGGTCAACACCTCCACCCTATCCTCATAACCCAGTAACCCCACCCAATCCTCATAACCCAGTAACCCCACCCAACACTAAGGGCAATTTTGGACACTGGCAATTTATCATGGCCAATCCACCTAACCTGCACATCTTTAGTCTGTGGGAGGAAACCGGAGCACCCGGAGTAAACCCACGCAGACACTGGGAGGATGTGCAGACTCCGCACAGACAGTGACCCAAGCCGGAATCAAACCTGGGACCCTGGAGCTGTGAAGCAATTGTGCTATCCCCAATGCTACCGTGCTGCCCCCAGGCACAATTACTGACACCAAAATCTGGAGGAAATGTTCAGACTATTGGTTTCTTATATTGAGAAGGAACCCACAAATGTAAATTTGCACTCTATTTCATGTTGAGAAACTGTTGAATATTGCACTGAGCAAGACTAACGTGGACTTTCTCATAGCAGTCAACCATCACTGAACCAATATTATTTACACCTCCCCAGCAGAGAGGGTAATATGTTCAGCCATTACAAAAATTACAGAAACCGCCTCCGATTTCTGTCCTTTTCGTTTTCCTAGTTTAAAAATAATAAAAGATTGGTATTGAGGAAGATTTGGATAAAACTAGATACTTAGAATTTTAATTCAGCCAGAGGCGGAATGAAGGGTGGGGCTGGTTGCACAAAATTGTGTTAGGGAAAGCTACAGGAATTTTGCTGCATTGATTTGTTCGATCTCTGGTTGAATAGCTTTTATTTTTAATAGATTGCACTTGTAGAGAGCCATTGAAAGAGACATTGAGATTTATTTGCCACATAACAGCACGGTGGGTGTATCTGCACCACATGGATTGCAGTGGTTCACAAAAGTGGTTCACCACCTTCTCAAGGGCAATTGGGGATGGGCAATAAATGCTGCTCTAACCAGTGACGCCACTATCCTGTGAAAATAATCTTTTAAAACGATGAGTATCTGTGTAATGCTGCTGCTTTAGTTTTGTCAGCATTACAGACTAATGTCTGCATTCCACCAAAGTTTATATGGGTAATGCTGGCTAAACCGGGTATGACCTGCTGAGATGTTACTCCTGATGATGAAAACATTTAAACGGCAAATAATCAAAAATTGGGTCTTGAATATTTTAAGTGATGGGGGCAGTGACTGTTCCTTTGACAGCTCAGCCCATTGTCGGATTGTCCTCTGGAAGAAAATGTTCAGGCAAAATTAATTTATTGAAGCAATCCTTTAATTCTAACTGAACAATAAAGATGGTCTGAAAACCTACAATCCCTGACAATAATAGCCACAGCCCTGCACTCGGAATATAGTCAGGAAAATATATATTGCTGCTGAAATTTTAATGATTGGTGCTGTAAATAAGGCATAATAATGTGAAATGTTGGTGCTGCAGATTCAAAATATGCAATTGAACTGAATGTTAAACATGTTGCATCATGTCTGTGCCCAGCGAGATTATCTCCATAAATCAGTGGAGTGCATATCTACTGAATAAACAACATTCAGTGGCACTCTTTTTTGCAAGATATGTAATGTCATTGGTCATTCTGGGAACTGTTGTATACTTCTGATGGCTGATATGAATTACAAAATTAAAATATTCCAGACTTGGTTCTCAATTTGTATTGAATTAGCTGGAACCACAAGAGGAGCCTAACATTTGGATGCAGCATTGCTGGGTTACGGAAAATAAAATAGGTCAGTATTTAATTCCTGACAGTCCACCAATTCCCGCTGGGTGCTTGTGCTTTGTGTGTGTGTGTGTGTGTGTGTATGTATGTGTATGCTGAATTAGGATAAGATTGAACTCCAGTTGTATGTTCTTTCTGATCTGTTTATCAGCTTCCATTTTCCAAGCATGTACATACTTTTTAGCGTACTAATTAATTTTTTCAATTAAGGAGCAATTTAGTGTATCCAATCCATCTACCTGCACTTCTTTGGGTTGTAGGGGCGAGACCCATGCAGACACTGGGAGAATGTACAAACTTCACACTGACAGTGACCCAGGATTGAACCTGGGACCTCGGTGCCGTGAGGAAGCAATGCTAACCACTGCGCCACCATGCTACTCTATGTACATACATGGCTAATGACCATTTGGATGAATTATAAAAGTTTAGGTTTTACTAAATGGTTACTAAAAGGAAGCTGATGCCTTCAGCAGGGAAAGTTCAATGTGTTTGCTTAACATCTTTTCCTAATATTTCAAACAATTAAAATTTTCAAAATACTGTGGTTACAAACTGGCAAGGTTGACGTGCCATATAGTAACTTGACGAATGGATTAAGCCAGGCTTTTTCAAATTGGGGGTCACGACCCGCGGGTGGGTCGCGGGCGAAGCAGAAAATGCCGCAGTACTCAGTGCAATTAGGTATCTCAATTACTGGGTAAGATCTGGAAGAAGGAAAGCAGAAAGTGTGCCATGAAAATGGCTTTTGTGAGGGAAGATATGAGAGAATACATGCCCATTAGCGAGAAGCTGCTGGACATCCCAAGAGCAAACCAGACGTTAGCTGTAATTTGGAACCATCACATGGACAAGACTCAAGCCGAGTAAAAGGACATCTGGTCATCACCAATAAATCTAATTCTTCACAAACTGAAGACTTTCAATCAACTAACTTTAAATTGAGTAGCTTTTCAGGATCACCCACCAAGAGAAAGACCCCATTTCTGTCGAGTAGCTCGCACAGATCTTAACACTGTAAGCCCTCCAAATATACACACTCACTCACTCACTCTCGGTTTGCTCATTGGAAGGGGCTTTTGGGAAGCCAAACATGGAGAGTTTACGCATCCATTCAAAATGCATTGAAGGACAATAGAATTTGCAGAAAACCATCTTTCTTTCTGGGTTTGGGTGTCAATTCTCACCGGCAGCAAAACCTGTTGTGTTTGCCAGATTAAAGCCGCAACAGGACAATTACATTCGGGCTCTTTCACAACAGCTGCTGAAGAAAAATCCTCCCAACTCTGTGGAAACTCTGTCGTTGTCTACCCCTACTTGCCCCCTGTTGCTAACTTTTGGTTGGCTCTTAATTCGTAATTTGCTCTGTTTAACCTTGGCTCTTGAGTCGCCACGAGGTGATCAATAACTCAACACACCAATTAGTAAGATTCAAATCAAAACACATTTATTATACACAGTAAATCACTACTCCTGCCTAAACTCTACTTTCTAGGCTATTTCTATCACTAAAAGGCCTATACTTAGCTTCGGACTGGCCCACCAGGTCAGGGGAACAAATGGCCTTTCGTTCAGGTCCTGAGTCAGAAGGATTCAAAAGCTGGTATGGACTGGTTGCTAGGAGCACCTATCGTATAGCGAGCGTTGACTTGAGACTTACTTGCTTGGCGCCAACAAGACAGGCCACTGTCAAGGGTTGGTTCAAGTTGCTGAGTGACCCTGCCAAAGAAGGACGATTTGAACTTGGGGGCTTGACTTTATAGTCCCCAGGGGCGGACCCCGTACCTGGTTCCACGTGATTGGACTACCTTCTGATCACTTGGATCGATTTCTCCAATGCTGGAGTGGTTCCCTGATCGCTAGGCGATCCCCAAATGTTTTTGGCCTTCCTTTGTCTTGGCTTCTGCTGGCGCCGAGGAGTCTGGCTTGGCTTTATTTATCTTAACTGTTGCCATTGTGCCTGGGAATCACACATTACTATATAGCTGGCTGCTGGTTTCAGTGCTGTCTAGTTGTTTTGCAGGTTCCAATATGCATGATTTCTGCACTTGCTAGTCTTTGCCTGTGTTGGCTGAATTTCCCTTCCGCCTTTGCGGTTCTCAATTTTAAGTCGGGAAGTGGCCAACTCAGGTGGCTACACCCCCATACCCCCGACATGCTTGTTCGGTGAATTGAACATTCTGAATTCTCCCTTGTGTACCCGAACAGTTGCCGTAGTGTGACGACTAGTGGATTTTCGCAGTAACTTCATTGCAGTGTTAATGCAAGCCTACATGTGACACTAATAAAGATTATTATTATTTACCATTGTCTAACTCCGTTTAATTTACAGTAATGTTCTGGATTCATCTATCCCAACCATTTATTAGCATACTTAATCTTATCCTGCAAGATTATCTTTAATATTAAGGGCTATTACGCCTACATTTCTGTCGTCTTTCCTCTGTTAGGCGCCGCTTAATTATATTGTAATTTTTATTGTCGCAAGTAGGCTTACATTAACATTGAAAAGCCCCTAGTTGCCACATTCTTGCGCCTGTTCAGGTACACAGAAGGAGAATTCAGAACATCCAAATTATCTAACAGCACATCTTTCGGGACTTGTGGGAGGAAACCGGAGCACCCGGAGGAAACCCACGCAGACACTGGGAGAACGTGCAGACTCCATCGCAGACAGTGAGCCAAGCCGGGAATAAAACCTGGGACCCTGGTGCTGTGAAGCAACAGTATTACCCACTGTGCTACCATGCTGCTTAATATGTAACATGCTTGTATCTACATCAGAGAGATGATTATGGGTTCACCTCCACATCTAGGCTAACACCCCAGTGTGGTACTGCATAGCTGCTGCCCTGTTAGCAATGCCAATATGGCTTTTGAATTACCATGTTCAATGGAGGCTCTGACTCTAATGTGGATGTAAAAGATTCCATGGGTCTACATTGAGTAAGCAGAGCATTATCCCTGATTACCTACCTAACATTTATCCCTCAATAACCTCACAACAACAGATTATCTGGTCTTTTGCTGTTTGTGGGGCTTTACTGTGAATAAACTGATATTACAGCAAGGACTGTACTTAATTGGCTGCCAACAACTTTATACTCGTGTAGTTGTGAAGGTACTAGCAAAATGCAAATCCTGTCTTTTTCCATAGTTCAAACATTGACATCATTCTCGTGGCTTTCCTCCGCACTTTGAATATCTTTTGAAGTGTCAGAGTTTTACAGCACAAAAAGAGGCCCTTTGAGGGGCGGCATGTGGTGCAGTGGTTAGCACTACGGCACTGAGGACCCAGGTTCGAATCCCGGCCCTGGGACACCGTCCGTGTGGAGTTTGCACATTCTCTCCATGTCTGCGTGGGGTTCACCCCCACAACCCAAAGATGTGCAGGTTAGGTGGATTGGCCATGCTAAATTGCCCCTTAATTGGAAAAAAAATACTTGGTAGTACTGTAAAAAAAAATTTTTTTAAAGAGGCCCTTTGGCCCTTCCTCTCTGTGCTGGCCATCAAGTGGGTCCCGAAGGTCAACCAGTTGGCAAAAGTGGGTCCTGGGAAAAGAAAGTTTGAAAAAAAATGCACTAAGCAACCTGAAATCCATCAGCCTGTGCATTATTGCTTGTGAGGCAATTTGAAAGTTGGTGAAGAGAAGTCTATTGTGGGTTCTCTTCAACTGAGGGATTGTTTGATCTCTGAGTAAGGCCTCTTTCCCTTTTGATTATAACTTTGGAGTAATTGATGAACATTGTTACCTTATGTTAGTCGGTTAAAATCCTGTTTCTTAATTGATGCAAAATCTGTTCAAAATTAAAATCACTTTTTTTCATCTTTAACTCGCTTTGTTTTAAAGCACTTTGGATTAAAACATGGCAAATTCATCTGGGGAAGAGTTGAAATTATTAAAGCTTGATTTATAGGCTATTAAAATTATCTGCAAGAAAGTATAGGATATGTTCTAATATTACATTGAAACTGTATTGTGTGACAAGCATACATTAGTGAATAAGACTCGACTGCTGAGATGAGTTTGCAACAGGGGTTAAAATATCTATGCATGAACTGTATTCATGTGCGAGAAATGATCTTGCAATTGCTTCCCATCCCGCCATGATTGGCTCTGCTATATTGCTCCATTATTTTCTTGTTGATTGATGTTTTCTGTTTCTGACCATGACAAGTTACTCTACTGCACTAAGGTGGGCTAGTAAAATTGTCAGATATATTTTTCCTTGGTCTCCGAAGAGCCTGGCAATGCTGCCACATTGGTACAAATAGAAAATACAAATGGTGAAAAGTTGATTTTTGTCTTCACTGTTCTGTCGTAACTGCATTCACAGACATTGGGGATGGGGGGGGGGGGGGGGGGATGAAGGACCGAGGACAGCTACAATGACGTGGAAATGTTAAGTTAATGTTCTGTGTCGTTTGCTTGCTTTATTGCTCTGAAACAGACAACTTGCTTTCTGTGCAGTGGTGAGGAGCTCGAAATACCTAGCTCCTGAAAACAAACTAGCTGTGAAACTGTTAGGTTAAAAAGCATTGTTCATTTAACCAGGTAATTAAATATAATTTTAATTGCGTATTGGCCATGTGTACCAATTTCAAATAACTAAATGTGTAAGAAGCGAAATAGCCTGGAAAATCTTTACTCTAGTGTGAGCATGTTTTCCCAGATGATTAACGTGTTAACTTTTCTGGGCTCGAATTCAGCTTATCAAACATTATTAAAATGGTTTTGGTTTCCTATCTTCAAATGTTCTTTGTTCATTAACCATGATCCATGAATAAGATTAAATACATATAAATTTTGAAAAAAATGTATTTTATTACAAATCTATATCAAACCAGGTTACAGCAAATAAACACCCCGGGAATCATGCTTCCCAACAATCAACTATACAGTCTGTACAGATCTTCCCCTTTTTCACCCCCCCCCCCCGACGAACAGCTCCTCAAACACGGTCACAAACATCCCCCACCTTTTCTCAAACCCCCCTGCTGAGCCCCTTAACTCGTACTTTATCTTCCCTAACTGCAGGATGTCGTACGGGTCGCACCCAACCAAGCCGCTACCCCCGGTGGCGATGCCGACCGCCACTCCAGCAAGATTTGCCACCGTGTAATCGGAGAGGCGAAGGCCACTACATTGGCCTTCCTCCTCTCCATGACCTCTGGCTTCTATGAAACCCCAAATATCACCACCAAAGGGTCCGGGTCCACCTCCACTATCCTGGCTAAGACTGCGAACACCCCCGCCCAGAATCTTTCCAATTTTTCGTGACCCCAAAACATGTGCGCATGATTCACTGGCCGCCGCCCACAACCCTCACACTCATCTGCTACCCTCTGAAAGAACCCACTCATTCTCGCCCGAGTCATATGCACGATTAAATACATTTCATAGACGCTGAAGGTTTCATCAAGATGAAAATCTTTATTATTGTCACAAGTAGGCTTGCAGTAACACTACAATGAAGTTACTGTGAAAATCTCCTCGTCGCCACACTCTGGCGCCTGTTTGGGTACACTGAGGGAGAATTCAGAATGTCCAATTCACCGAACAAGCACGTCTTTTGTCGGAGGAGACCGGAGCACCCGGAGGAAACTCACGCAGACACGGGGAGACTGTGCACAATGACCCAAGCTGTGAATTGAACCTGGGACCCTGGCACTGTGAAGCAACAGTGCTACCACTGAGCTACCGTGCTGCCCAAGAGTTGTAAAAAATGCTTAATTATTTATATATTAGTAGAACTGTCATCAACTTCAAATGGTAAAAACAAAAGCTATATTTACACTTTGGATACAGAGGGACCACGCTGCTCTCTTAGCCAATGTTGTGTGCAGTCAGCATCTCTCTTGCTTTATGTGCACATCACTTTAGTTGCACAATCGGAAAATAAACACATGGATAGAAATCAACGGAATCTGGTAACCCTGCATGTGGGCAACTGTCAACAAAATGCCTCATGGGCCACACTCCGAGCCCAGATGGGCTGCATGTGGCCCTGGGGCACAGGTTGCCCACCTGATATAGATAAATACATTTTCTGCAATTTGAACAAACAATGGGCTTTGTTTCTCTGCCTGCTGGACTGAGAAAAATGGTGCAAGAGGAATTTATGGAAATACAATTCAACACTCTTAAAATGGCACATTTCACCTAGCTGTTCATCCATTCATGAGCCACTGGCTAGCTTCCATAATATTTGAAGATATTGAATTTGGTTCTGTAAAAAAAGGGTATTTTTCCAGTTTATCCATTTAGATGGATAATGTGGTACTTCCATGAAACAATGCGAAGTGTTGTTCAACTAGAGCTGAAGTGCACTTCAAATACGGCACCCGTGTCTATTATTCACAGTAGAATGAAAAAAAAAGAACCACTGTGCTTGTAATTAAATTCTGAAAAACTGGAAGATCTCAAATACACGGAATATGAATGAAAATAATTTTCAAAACTATTTGCATTAGAGGATGAATAGTGAAGTATTCACTAAATTGTCCTTTGTGTCCAAATTGCCCTTGGTGTTGGATGGGGTAACTGGGTTATGGGGATAGGGTGGAGGTGTAGGCTTGGGTAGGGTGCTCTAGAACATAGAACATAGAGCACTCGAGAGTTACAAGTTAGCTAGGAAGGACCTGAAGAGAGCTAAGAAGAGCCAGGAGGGGGCATAAGAAGTCTTTGGCAGGTAGGATCAAGGATAACCCTAAAGCTTTCTATAGATATGTCAGGAATAAAAGAATGACTAGGGTAAGAGTAGGGCCAGTCAAGGACAGTAGTGGGAAGTTGTGCTTGGAGTCCGAGGAGATAGGAGAGATGCTAAATGAATATTTTACGTCCGTATTCACACAGGAAAAAGACAATGTTGTCGAGGAGAATACTGAGATTCAGGCTACTAGACTAGAAGGGCTTGAGGTTCATCATGAGGAGGTGTTAACAATTCTGGAAAGGGTGAAAATAGATAAGTCCCCTGGGCCGGATGGGATTTATCCTAGGATTCTCTGGGAAGCTAGGGAGGAGATTGCTGAGCCTTTGGCTTTGATTTTAAGTCATCTTTGTCAACAGGAATAGTGCCAGAAGACTGGAGGATAGCAAATGTTGTCCCCTTGTTCAAGAAGGGGAGTAGAGACAACCCCAGTAACTATAGACCAGTGAGCCTTACTTCTGTTGTGGGCAAAATCTTGGAAAGGTTTATAAGAGATAGGATGTATAATCATCTGGAAAGGAATAATTTGATTAGACATAGTCAACACGGTTTCGTGAAGGGTAGGTCGTGCCTCACAAACCTTATTGAGTTCTTTGAGAAGGTGACCAAACAGGTGGATGAGGGTAAAGCAGTTGATGTGGAAGGTGACCAAACAGGTGGATGAGGGTAAAGCAGTTGATGTGGTGTATATGGATTTCAGTAAAGCGTTTGATAAGGTTCCCCACGGTAGGCTACTGCAGAAAATACGGAAGCATGGGATTCAGGGTGATTTAGCAGTTTGGATCAGAAATTGGCTAGCTGGAAGAAGACAAAGGGTGGTGGTTGATGGGAAGTGTTCAGACTGGAGTCTAGTTACTAGTGGTGTACCACAAGGATCTGTTTTGGGGCCACTGCTGTTGTCATTTTTATAAATGACCTGGAGGAGGATGTAGAAGGATGGGTGAGTAAATTTGCAGATGACACTAAAGTCGGTGGAGTTGTGGACAGTGCGGAAGGATGTTACAAGTTACAGAGGGACATGGATAAGCTGCAGAGCTGGGCTGAGAGGTGGCAAATGGAGTTTAATGCAGAAAAGTGTGAGGTGATTCATTTTGGAAGGAATAACAGAAAGACAGAGTACTGGGCTAATGGTAAGATTCTTGGCAGTGTGGATGAGCAGAGAGATCTCGGTGTCCATGTACATAGATCCTGGAAAGTTGCCACTCCGGTTGAGAGGGTTGTTAAGAAGGCATACGGTGTGTTAGCTTTTATTGGTAGAGGGATTGAGTTTCGGAGCCATGAGGTCATGTTGCAGCTGTACAAAACTCTGGTGCAGCCGCATGTGGAGTATTGTGTGCAATTCTGGTCGCCGCATTATAGGAAGGATGTTGAAGCATTGAAAAGGCTGCAGAGGAGATTTACCAGAATGTTGCCTGGTACGGAGGGAAGATCTTATGAGGAAAGGCTGAGGGACTTGAGGCTGTTTTCGTTAGAGAGAAGAAGGTTAAGAGGTGACTTAATTGAGGCATACAAGGTGATCAGAGGATTGGATAGGGTGGACAGTGAGAGCCTTTTTCCTCGGATGGTGATTTCTAGCACGAGGGGACATAGCTTTAAATTGAGGGGAGATAGATATAAGACACATGTCAGAGGTAGGTTCTTTACTCAGAGAATAGTAAGGGTGTGGAATGCCCTGCCTGCAACAGTAGTGGACTCGCCAACACTAAGGGCATTCAAATGGTCATTGGATAGACATATGGACGATAAGGGAATAGTGTAGATGGGCTTTAGAGTGGTTTCACAGGTCGGCGCTACATCGAGGGCCAAAGGGTCTGTACTGCGCTGTAATGTTCTATGAATTTCAAAAAATGATGCTTCACCTTTTTGATTTTAGAATACTCCTTTTCCCCTCCAAACATGAAATGTCCATTTTAGAACGGCAAAGCCTATTATCATAACTGCTGCTAGATATTTTCCACATTTCAAGTAGAATTAGTCGTTTTTAAAAATTCTGTGCACTCACCACTGCACATGGTTAGAATCTTAGTGCCAGCACTGCTTTTGCTTATTTAGTGTAGGTATAATAAAAACAGTTGGTGTACAGCATAGAACATAGAACATAGAAAATACAGCACAGAACAGGCCCTTCGGCCCACGATGTTGTGCCGAACCTTTGTCCTAGATTAATCATAGATTATCATTGAATTTACAGTGCAGAAGGAGGCCATTCGGCCCTTTGAGTCTGCACCAGCTCTTGGAAAGAGCACCCTACCCAAACTCAACACCTTCACCCAACGCCAAGGGCAATTTGGACATTAAGGGCAATTTATCATTGGCCAATTCACCTAACCCGCACATCTTTGGATTGTGGGAGGAAACCGGAGCACCCGGAGGAAACCCACGCAGACACGGGGAGGACATGCAGACTCCGCACAGACAGTGACCCAAGCCGGAATCGAACCTGGGACCCTGGAACTGTGAAGCAATTGTGCTATCCACAATGCTACCGTGCTGCCCTTGAGAACAAATAAATCTACACTATATCATTTAACCGTAATCCATGTACCTATCCAATAGCTGCTTGAAGGTCCCTAATATTTCCGACTCAACTACTTCCACAGGCAGTGCATTCCATGCCCCCACTACTCTCTGGGTAAAGAACCTACCTCTGATATCCCTCCTATATATTCCACCTTTCACCTTAAATTTATGTCCCCTTGTAATGGTTTGTTCCACCCGGGGAAAAAGTCTCTGACTGTCTACTCTATCTGTTCCCCTGATCATCTTATAAACCTCTATCAAGTCGCCCCTCATCCTTCTCCGTTCTAATGAGAAAAGGCCTAGCACCCTCAACCTTTCCTCGTAAGACGCATCACTAGTGCGAAGCAGAATAGATACAATAGAAATTTAAGAACAATGGCCGTTGCATATTGTTGTTGCAACGTGATGGACACGAATATTATCAAATAAAATATATAAGAATTAAAGATGACAAGGTTTGGCATACTGTGAAGAAATCTCTGAGCCTAAAAATGATCTGTATAGAATTGAGGCTTGTGTGACTTGAGCCAGGTTCATGAATTTAGAGAGCATAGAAGTTCAAAGTTCAAAATCTTTTCAAAAAAATGCCATGGGACAAAATCAATCCCTGTGTCAAACTAGTGCTAAACACAAAACCGTTAAGAAGGAAATTTATAAAAAAAAAAAAAAAAATGTTTTATCTATTTTTTGAAAAATTGACAACCTCCGGAGCCTGACCCAAATCAACCCTGATATTCATGACTCACTGGAGAATTAATTTCCATCATTACCCATCAGTACAAACATTGGTTCCTGTTGCAGTGATCTGAGGAAACTGGTTGTTTAAATGGCTTGAAGTGTATTTGAAGTAGAAGATTTATTTGAAATGTTTTTATGGATCCCGTTTGCTATAATTCCCCGTTGTGAAGAAATAAGAATAATCATTATTGTCACAAGTAGGCTTACATTAACACTGCAATGAAGTTACTGTAAAAAGCCCTTAGTCACCACATTCCGGCACCTGTTCGGGTAGACGGGGAGAATTCGGCATGTCCAAGTTACCTAATAGCCCATCTTTCAGGACTTGTGGGAGGAAACCGGAGCACCCGGAGGAAACCTACGCAGACACAGTGAGAACGTGCAGACTCCGCACAATGGCCCAAGCCATGTTTCGAACCTGGCACCCTGGTGTTGTTATGCCAGTGCTAACCACTATGCTATCGTGCTGCCCATGTGCAACCATGTTTTAACAACATATAAAAATTACTTCCAATCAGTTCATGATCTAGGTGGCAAGTGTGTAATTAGGATATGGGGTGAGATTCAGCCGAAACTAAGAGTCTGGTTGTCAATGGCAAGGCTAGTGCAAAAAATATGTGGGGTGTGGACAAGGCAGCATTGGGACGAGCCGACGCTTGTATACATATGGCTAACAGCCTCGCCTATCTTTCAAACAGAACTGAGAAGTCTGAGATGTTGAGTAATGGGTTAAGAGACATTGCAATTCGTTGCCTCATTTATGTTACGTATCCATTAATTGACACATATGTAAAGGGGCTTCAGGTGGCCTCTGTCGGTGATGTACAGTTCGAGTTTTTTGCAAAGGCTGTTTGAATGAAATAAATGTGTGTTTGTGAAAAAGGAGCAGAACTTTAGACTCTTATCACAGCAACTAAAACGTCTAACAATTGGTAGCAGAGGATGGTTGCTGTGTAAATGTGAAGGGTTGAAAGATACAACTTTTCCTGATCAAACCAAGGAGTGAGTGAGAAAAGAAAAACAAAAAGGGATATATGGCTGAACCGAGGATAAAGATGGCTGGATTTGACTCTCTTCCCTTATTTTCTGAAAGGGAATTGTATGACCAATGGAGAAGTGCAGTGGTTATGTGGACTAAGGTAACTGCTTTGGGAATGAGAAAACAAGGTATGGCATTGGCTCTTTCTCTACCATATGGTAGTAAAATCCGAAACAAAGTGCTTTCTGAGCTGGAATTGGAAGAGTTAGACTCCAAAGAAGGTCTGGAGACTTTATTACATTATCTGGATAAGATTTCTATGAAAGATGACTTGTTAAGTGCGTATGAAGCATGGTCGGATTTTGATAAGTTCCGGAAAATGGAGGATATCTCCATGGAAGACTATATAATGGAATTTGGCCGACTATATAAAAGGCTGCAGAAACACAATCTGGAATTTCCACAGTCTGTGTTGGCCTTTAAATTACTTGACTGTGCTAGAGTGAGCAAATTGCCAGGAGTTCAGTTTACTGATGAGGATACCTTTTTCGAACAGATGACAATAGCTTTACAAAAGTTTCTGGGGCAACATTCGATGCCAATGGCTCTGATGACCTAAATAGGTCAACCTGCAGTAAGGCAGAATATGGAAGATACACTACCAACAGGATGGCGAAATCGTATGGCTACAAACAGGGCTCAAGACTATAGAAGGGGACAGAGACAAGGAAATTATGAAGACAGAAACCCAGTTAGAACCTACAACCGGAAGATGAACCCCAGAAATGAACGGGGCATGATAAATCGATGTTTTCGATGTGACTCTCAATACCATTATGCTTTCAACTGTCCAACTCGTTATGATAGTGTTTGAAGCGACTCATGACACGGAAGAGTCAGAAGAGGAAAAAGATAGTGACCAGAAAGAAGGCATTGTCCTATTGACGAGCAATTTTACGCCGGTAATGAGGGTGTTGGTTGCAGAATCCTTCAACTGTGCTGTATTGGACAGTGGCTGCACATCTACTGTGTGTGGAATTGACTGGTTAAAATGTTATCTGGACTCCTTGAATGCAAGGTTAAGGAATTTGAAAGTTCCACAAGTTTCAGGTTTGGGGATGATAATACTCCGAAGTCGCTGAAAAGAGTGGTGATCCCTTGCAATATTGCCGGGGTGAATCATTTAATTAGCATGGATGTTGTATCAAGTGAGGTACCTTTGCTTCTGAGCAGACCGTCGATGAAGAAAGCACACATGAAACTGGATATGGGACAGGATAAGGCAACAGTTTTTGGAAAGACGTTGGACTTACAATTTACACAGTCGGGACACTATTGTATTCCATTACTGACAAATAACATTTCAAGTAGAGTGGTTAAGGATATGTTAATAGCAGTTGTAAATGGGACTTTAG
This sequence comes from Scyliorhinus torazame, assembly GCF_047496885.1. Classification (NCBI taxonomy): domain Eukaryota; kingdom Metazoa; phylum Chordata; class Chondrichthyes; order Carcharhiniformes; family Scyliorhinidae; genus Scyliorhinus; species Scyliorhinus torazame. The sequence continues at coordinate 210,416,123 of NC_092710.1, forward strand.
CTGATAAGCTTGTGGTATTAAAACTGCATAGGAAATTTGCACATCCGTCTCCTCGAAGGCTGAAAAGTGTATTAAAGGATGCAGGGGTAAGGGATGACGACTATACTAAACTGATAGAACAGTGACCGCTGTGAAGTTTGTAAGAAGGACACCAGCACGACCGATAGTAACCCTACCTTTGGCCAGGGATTTTAACGACATTGTGGCCATGGACCTTAAGATCTGGGACAAAGCAAATAATATATTTATTTTGCATTTTGTAGATTTAGCAACCAGATTTAGTCAATCAACGATTGTACGAAGTAAAGAAAAGAGTGTAATTCTGGATCAAATCGTGGAATAATGGATAGGGACAGGAATGGGTCCACCGGCAAAATTCCTTACGGACAATGGGGGAGAATTTGCGAATGATGAGTTTAGGGATATGTGTGCAAAGATGAATATCAGAGTTATGAATATGACTGCAGAAAGCCCATTTAGTAATGGTGTCTGTGAAAGAAATCATGCTGTCATCGATGGCATGCTTTGGAAAATTTTGGCAGATCGACCAAATTGCAGGCTAAATTCAGCTTTAGCATGGGCAGTACATGCAAAGAATTCATTGCAGATGGTTGGGGGCTATAGTTCTTATCAATTAGTGTTTGGTAGAAATCCTAAAATTCCATCCATTTTGGATGACCAACCTCCAGCTTGGGAGGGGACGACAATTAACTCTGGTTTTGCTGAACATTTAAATGCATTACATAGCAGTAGAGAAGCTTTTTTGGAAGCAGAAGTCTCTGAAAGAATTCGCAGAGCTTTAAGACATAACGTACGGCCATCAGATGCCGTTTTTCAGCAAGGAGGCATGGTATACTATAGGAGAGACCGTTCTAATGAATTGCAAGGCCCAGGAAAGATCATAGGCATAGATGGCAAAACAATTATTTTGCAACATGGTAGGGTACATTCATCAAGGATAATGGGTACTCGTACTGTTATGTTTGGCCAAAAATCTTGAATAAAATATATTTTTTTTAAAAAAGGATAATAGGTACTGATTACAAATTTTCAAATTTAGACCGAGCAGACAGACATGACGAGGAACCAAAGTCATCTGGTACACATCTGTTACAGAACTGAGGACCAATTAACTGATACAGGGTTTCTGTGGAGGAACACAACACTTCTGGTGAATTAGAACAGGCCATTTTTCCGAAAGGGCAACTGCCAAAAGTTGGTACAAAAGTGACATACTTGCCTGAAGGGTCTCGTCAATGGAAGGATGCAACTGTTATTAGTAGAGCAGGGAAGGCCACTGGAAAGTATAAACATTGGTTGAATGTACAGCATTCAGGGGAAGGAGTCAAGACAATGGATTGGGAAAACAAAGTTTAAAAATGGAGGGCACAGAAACGCAGTGCCAGTTCAGATAGTACATTGGATAGTGAACAGGTCCGCAGGAAAAGGTCGAGAACTATTGAAAGGATATCCCACAGCAGAAGGGAACGATCAAGCAGTAGCAGTACAAAATGAGATACCAGGCGTGAGAGGGGATTTTGGTGGCTTCAAATAAATTAGATGAAAAAGTTATCAAAGAAGCTAAACAGTAAGAATTGCATATTTGGAGTGAATTTGGGGTATACACGGAAGTACCGGATAGGGGACAAAGAGCTCTATTCCACAGATGGATTTGCACGGAAAAGGTTCTTCCGGATGGCACTTGTAAGGCAAAGGCCAGGCTTGTGGCAAGGGGATTTGAAGAAAACTTTGAAGACTAGGATTTAAGGGTAGATTCACCTACAGCAGGAAAGGTTATTTTAAAGATCATCTTGGCTCTATTAGCCACAAAGGCATGAGAATGCAAATCTATAGATACAAAAGCTGTCTTTTTGCAGGTGCATCAGCTCCAGAGAGACATTTTTCTCCGTCCTCCTAAAGAAGCAGCTAACACAGTAGGGGTATTCTGGAAGTTGAACAAATGTGTATATGGATTAAATGATGCATCTATAGTCTGGTATTTTTCAGTAAGGTCAGTTTTGTTAAAGTTAGGCTGTTGCCAGTTGAAAGCAGATCATGCAATGTTTTACTGGCACTATAAAGGAAATATTTCTGGCATTTTTATGATGCATGTCGATGATTTTTTGTGGGGTGGGACTAGTGATTTTGAAGCTATTGTAATCTCTGGTTTGAGGAAAGAATTCGGGGTTGGAAGTCAGGCTTCCGATGCATTTAAATACATTGGACTGGAAATTGGACAGACTAAGTTAGGGGCAACTTTACGTCAGCAATCTTATTTGGAAAGCATCAGCCCAATAGCAATAGCCATGGCCGAGTTTCACAAAAAGACGCAATGGGTTTCAAAGATAGAAAAAGAGCAACTGCGAAGTTTAATTGGGCAACTGAACTGGTTAGGTAGACAGACTAGACCGGACGTGAGTTTTGATGTCTTAGAGTTGAGTACAAAAATGAATGATCCCAAGTGGAAGACATAATAAGAGCAAATAAAGCGTTGGCCAAACTAAAAATGCAGGAGTGTGTTTTGAAGTTCCCGGTTTTAGGTGACCGTAGGCACTTGAAACTCCTAGTTTATAGTGATGCGTCCTACGCAAATTTATGTGATGGGGTTTCAAGCGCAGGAGGTTTTATAATTTTCCTTTTGGGGAACAATGGTAAATGTTGCCCGCTTGTGTGGGAAATGAAGAAAATAAGGAGAGTGGTAAAAAGCACTTTGGCTGCTGAGACGTTAAGCCTTGTAGAGGTGGTGGATATGGCCTTTTATATAAGTATGATATTGACAGAGATTTTGGGATTAGGGGATTTGGGTAATATTCCTATTGACTGTCACATTGACAATAAACCCCTGTGGGAAAATGTGCACTGTACAAAAAGTGTCAATGAAAAGAGGTTACAGATAGACATTGCAAGTTTGAAGCAGATGTTGGACAGAGGGGAAATAACAAAAATTAAATGGGTCGACAGGAGCTATCAACTGTCAGACTGTTTTACGAAAATAGGGGCGAGTTCACAAACTTTTGGATATTGTTAATGAAGGGCGCTTGTTTCTCTTACTGTTTTTTTTTTTCTTTCTCGTCCAAACAAAAAAAAGGGGGGAAAATCATGTGGTTTTGAGTTTCTTGAAATTTTGTTTTCACCTTATTATTTTTTTTCTCCAAGGAAGGGGAGACTGTTAAGTAATGGGTTAAGAGACATTGCAATTAGTTATCTCATTTATGTTAAGTATCCATTAATTGACACTGATATGTAAAGGGGCTTCAGGTGGCCTCTGTCAGGTGATGTACAGTTAGAGTTTTGTGCAAAGGCTGTTCGAATGAAATAAATGTGTGTTTGTGAAAAAGGAGCAGAACTTCAGACTCTTCATATCAGAGCAACTAAAACGTCTAACATGAGATAAGTATACCACAACGCCACCTAGCTCGTAGATGAGCCATGGAGGGCTCAATCAAAAAGTGCACAAATTAGTGGTGATGGCACCTAATATTTACATTTACATTACACTTTTTTGACACCAATCACTTCCATGCTGTTCACTTTTCCACCTATCATCAAACTGGATGTGTCACAGTTTCCTACAATTGAATATTAGGAAGATTAAAGTCATACTTTTGAACCTCACAAAAACTTAGCGACTAAGTCCATTCCCTTGACGGCCATTTGATCAGACTAATATCTGCCCTGCAAAACCGTGGTATTCTGTTTAACCCAAGATATAGCTCCAAACCTCATTCCTATCCATCACAAAGACCCCTTCCCTTGCAGCAGTTTGCCCCTAGACACTGAATCTCTTGTAATTTATGGATTTGATTTACTCCAGTGGTATTCTTGGTGGCATCTGTTTTCCACCTCTTTCCCCCCCTCAATAAACTTTGATCTGTCCAATTTACAGTCACCCATATCACCACTTGTGACCTGTATTAGCTCTGAGCCCCAATGCTGCCCCATCCCGTGTTTCTTTCATATTGGCCTTGTCATTGGCAACCAGACTCCTGGCTTTAGCTGAACATTTACCCCATGATGTCCTCGTCCCATAGCCAAAGGATGCACGCCATGTATTAAATGTCAAGCCTTTCATTCTAGTCTGCAAATTGCTCTTTATTTTGGCCCTACTTTACCTTCACACTTGCCTCCAGCCTTTTATTCCATCCTATATGCTTAGTTCTGGGAGTCGTTTACATATCTCTTGCTTCTCAAATGGTGGCAGTGTTGGGCCTATTCACCAGTGCTTCCTCCCTAACTCCTCTCCACTTTTTAAAAAAAAAAAGAAAATTCAAAACTGACATTTCTGAGCTAAGGTGAAAACCAGAGGCGCGCATTTGGTTAAAAAAAGTCAACTTTAAAAAAAAAAAAAACATCTTGAGTACTGAAAATTTTAACTACAAGTAGGTACATATGAAATCTTGACATGTTTGTGAGGCAGCAGGAGATGTTTGTGAAGATCAAATTATGCTTGTTGTATTCTATTTGACTGTTCTATAATTGACTGATAGCCATTTTTATGACGGGAGTTGTCGGGTGAGGATTGTTTTGTTTATTCATTAGCTATTTAAGCCATGCACTTCGTCAGAGCAAATTAATAGCTGCAATTAGACTTTGTTGATGGTGATCATTGTTTAACTAATAGAACATTGATAGACTTGCTTTCACAATTACAGAAATGAGCACATTGTAACTACTTCTGGTCTGTCAGAGAATGAATTAAACGTTATTAAACCAGGTAAAAGTAATTTTTGCTGCTTGAGCCACTGCAAGTTGAAACATTCCCCATGTGCTCAATGCTTCCTCTGTGGAAAAGGAATTAAAGACCCAATGTGGGATTTTGGAATCATACACTTAAAATTGCTTTGTCAGAACTTGCTTTCTTACAGTAATGGTATTAAATTGCAAATTATTGTTTGGCATCAATTTTTACCTTCAAGCTAGATTCTCCTTAGCAGTAATAACTAGACAAGCTGTTGGTATACTTAACTGAGCCAACATTTGTAAGTGAGCTTTGCTGTTACAAAGGGTTCTTTGTGTTGTCAGTCTGAATTGGAACACAATCAACATAAATGATTCAACAAGACTGCGGCACCGAAAGAAAGCAAAATTACTGTGCCACATTAAATATCACTTTGTCTCTCCTATTTGATACAATATGTGTGAAGCTAAGCACATATAAGGTTGAATCTGCGAGTTGTGTTTCATCTGATCTTGCCAAGTATTTTCTAGATCTACCTTCTGGGTTGAAGAAGTGCATGTGTGAATGACATGAATGATTAGTTCATATAACAGAGGGATGCTATTGTCGTACTTTTGGTTATGCTACTATCGAGACTTGTAGAGCACTGTGACCACTCCCCGACCAGGGCACCCAAGATTGGTTACAGGAGCAACTAATACTGTGCTATGATGGGACTTCTGGTGGCGGCTATGAAGGAGTAGGTCAGACATTTGGTGGCTCCCGCTCTGGTCGGACTTTTGGATCTTTCCCCCCGATCTTTTAACGGACTTGAATTGTAGAACGGATGCCAGTGGCAATTCTCTTCTGAATTTTCACTTCGGTGCATGGAAAGGGCAGAAATAAGAAGACAGAGAAGACTTGGGCTGTAGTTGCAACAGGGGATAGCATGGCAGAGAGGTTGAACCTCTGGCTTGTCGACCCAGCAGTCTATGGAGTAGCTGAGGGGCTTTGCTACGCAGAAACGGGACTGCTTGGACCCGATAAAAGCGTCGGTTGAGCGGCTGGAGCTCGGGTTGGATGCCCAGGATCGGGCGATCCAGAAGATGGAGAAGGCGCTGGCTGAGCAGGAGGAGCATCTGACCGCGGTGGAGCTGGAGGTGGGGATGCTGAGGGACCAGCAAAAAAGCTTCTGGAGAAGTTGGAGGACCTGGGGAATAGATCCCGGCGGCAGAACCTAAGAATTATCGGGCTCCCGGAGGGGTCCGAAGGAACGGACGCTGGGGCATATGTCGCAGGCATCTTTGAGAAGCTGCTGGGGGATAGGGCATTCTCCCGGCCCTTGGAGGTGGATAGGTGCACAGAGCACCTGCGAAGAAGCCGCGAATGGGAGATCCCCCGAGGGCTATGGTGGTGAGATTCCACAGGTTCTCGCATAAGGAGCGTATTCTGCAGAGGGCCAAGCAGTCACGGAGCTGCAAGTGGGACAATAGCATCCTGTGGGTGGCCAATGTAAGAAGGCTGTTAAATGTGATCACAATGCCCTCGGAAGGTAGGGAGGTTGAGGTAGTGATCGCAATGGATGCAGAAAAGGCTTTTGATCACGTAGAATGGGACTAGCTGTGGGAGGTACTGGGATAGTTCGGATTTGGGCGGGCCTTTATTGACTGGGTCAGGTTACTTTATCAGGCTCCAGTGGCAAGTGTGCGGACGAACAGGACAACTTCGGACTACTTTAGACTGCACCGGGGGATGAGACAGGGATGCCCCCTCTCCCCACTGTTGTTTGCACTGGCTGTAGAGCTGTTGGCAATCGCTCTGAGAGCTTCAAGGGGCTGGAGGGGACTGGTCCGGAGTGGGGGGGGGGGATAGTTTAGGTTAGAGTAGGGGGGTAATGAGGGTGGAACCTGTACGAAAGGTAAAATAGTTTTTGCACTATGTTTATGGTTTCATGTATCTTGGCTATTTTGTTGTTGTTTCTGTGGTATTATCAGGCATTACAGTACCCAAGAGGCTGAAGACCATTGGTTAAACCTAGGAGTTTACCATTGGCTGTTGGTATGTAGCTCCGCCTTGACAGGTGGGGTATAAGAACCGGTGCCATCCCAGCAGCCCTCATTTTCTGTACCGAAGCTGCTGGGAAACAGTTCTAGTCGATTAAAGCCTTCAGTTATGTTACAACCTCGTCTTTGATTGTAATTGATCGTGCATCAGTTTCTAAACCAAAAATACCTTAATAAAATGTTTATTTAAAAAAAATAAATAAATACTGTGCTATGATAGCCACAATTTAAACTTGTAATGGAGTTTGAGTCTATTCCTTTGCATTCTTAAACCTTAAAATAAAAATGATCTTCTTAGCTGCTTGTCATCTTGTTATCCTGAAGCTGTCCCAGCAAACAGCCTGTCAAATGGTAAACTTATTCAGTGAGTTTAACTTGGTTTGATGCATGTTGAGACCTATTTAATTCTGGGGTTCAGTGCTATTGAGAGATGCACACCATACACCATTATAATTGCACTTGTTACTTCTGACTGAATCCCCAATTTCTTTTTCTACTTGATCTCTCATTTTCTGTGCCAACTTCCAAACCAAAGAAGATGTGTTTGATTATGTTTGTTCTGACATTCTACCCAGCACTTCCCTGATACCACTAAATTCATGCCTCAACAGGTTACAATTAGACTAGTATTCTCTCAGATAGAAGCAAAATACTGCGGATGCTGGAAACTTGAAATAAGAACAAAAAGTGCTGCAAAATCTAAGCAGATCAGGCAGCATCTGTGGAGAGAAACATGGTTAAATGTTTCAGGTCAGAGACCTTTCATCAGAGCTGAAGAAAGATTGAACTGCTTACATCAGTGGGAGACACAGGAAGAACAAAGGAAAATAGGTCTTTAATAGGGTGGAGGCCAGAGGCGAATAAGTAACAAAAGATTTTGCGATACTACAGCCAGAGAGTGGCAATGGATATAGCAAAGAAACATAGATTGTGTCCAAATGAGGCATGAATGGCTACATAAAAATCATCTGAATGCAACATGAAGGGATAATAAGAAACGATCAAGACAAGCCCAGTAAAACAAAAATCAAGAAAAAAAACACTGACTCAGATAGAGGCAGTATTGCCTTTGGCCTCCACCCCATTACACACTTTTTCATTTGTTCTTCCTCCCCTCTTCCATTGGCTTAAAACCCTTACAGTTCAATCTTTCTTCAGTCCTGATGAGAGGTGTTAAACTTGATGGTTTAGCACACTGGGCTAAATCGCTGGCTTTTAAAGCAGACCAAGGCAGGCCAGCAGCACTGTTCAATTCCCGTACCAGCCTTCCCGAACAGGCGCCGGAATGTGGTGACTATGGGCTTTTCACACTAACTTCATTTGAAGCCTACTTGTGACAATAAGCGATTTTCATTTTCTTTACATTTCAAAAAGCTGCAGAATGCTGAGTCGAAAGGTAAGGTGCTGTTCCTTTGAGTTTGGGTTGAACTTCACTGGAAAACAGACAGGTCAACTTGGGAGCAAGATGTAGAATTAAAATGATAAGCAATCAGAGAAGAGGGGTATTGCTTGCAGATTGAATAGAGGTGTTCCATGAAGCAGTCACCTAGTCTGCATTTGATCTCTCCAGTTTAGAGTAGACTCCATCATGAGCAGTGAATATAGTAGACTAGATTGAAAGACGTGAAGTAAATCACTGTTTCACTTGGAAAGGAGTGTTTTGCGTCTTGAACAGTGAGACGGGAGGAGGTTGAAGGACAGGTGTTGCAGATCTACATTTACTCAGAAAGGTGTTGGGGATGTCATGGAGGGAACAGCCCCTGCAGAATGTTGAAAGGGGAAGACGTGTTTTCGTGGTGGCATCATTCTGGAGTTGGTGGAAATGGTGGAGGATTATCCATTCAATATGGAGGCTGGTGGGGTGGCTAGTGAGAACAAGGAGAACTGTACCATGGTTTTGGGAGGGAGGGTAAGGGGTGAGAGGAGAGGTATGTGAACTGGGTTGGACAAATTAGAGGGTCTGCCAACCCACATTGGGTGCGAGTCTTTGGTTGAGGAAATAGAAATACATGTCCGAAGCGCTGGTGTGGAAGGTTACATCATCAGAATAGATGCGACAGAGGCCCTTCGGCCCATCGATGCTGCACCGACGCATGAAAGGCCCTGACCTGCCCATGTAGTCCAACTTGTCAGCACCTGGCCCATATCTTTGAATGTTATGGCGTGCCAAGTACTCATCCAGGTACTTTGTTAAGCATCTGAGGCATCTCACCTCGACCATCCATCCAGGCATTGCATTCCAGACCATCACCACTCTATGGGTAAAAACGTATTTCCTCAAATCCCCCCCCCCCCCCCCCCCCAAAAAAAAACCCACTCCTCACCTTGAACTTGTGCCCTCTCATAACTGACCCTTCAACTAAGGATCCCTATCCACCCTGTCCATGCCCCTCATAATCTTGTACGTCTCAATCAGGTCGCCCACCTGTCTTCTCTGCTCCAGAGAAAACAACCCAAGCCTATCCAACCTCTCTTTATATCTTAAATGTTCCATCCCAGGCAGCATTCTGATGAATCTTCTCTGCACCCCCTTCAGTGCAATTACATCCTTCCTAGAATGTGGTGACCAGAATTGCACACACTACTCCAGCTGTGGCCTCACCGAAGTTCTATACAAATCCAACATGACCTCCTGCTTTTGTAATCTGTGCTCCGATTGATAAAAGTGAGTGTCCCACATGCCTTTTTCACCACTCTATTAACCCGCCCTGTTGCGTTCAGAGATCTATTAACCAACACAGAGAGAACTGGAAGAATGGAATGGAGTCCTTACAGGAAGCAGAGTGTGAGTAAATGTTGTAGGGTAGCTCTGAAGTCTGTTGGTTTGCCATGAATGTTAGATCGTCTATCTCCTGAAATGGGGTACGGCAAGTCAGGGAAGCAATGAGTCAGAAATAGGCCAAGTGAAGGTGAGGGAGGGTGGACATTGGAAGCAAAGTCAATAACATTTTCCAGTTGAGGGTAAGAGCAGGATGCGGCATTGATCCTGTCATTAGTGTTCCAGAAAAAGAGATGAGGGAAGGGATTGGAATAAGACGTCTCTCAAAAAGGCAGGGATTAACTAGAACCCCAATGAGTAAGCATAGCAACATATCTTTCATCTGCAGGAAATAGGTAGAGCTTTAATAATGATCTTTATTGTCACAAATCGGCTTACATTAAGACTGCAATGAAGTTACTGTGAAAAGCCCCTAGTCGCTCAAGCGAAATGAGGCCGGTGAGTAGCGGGAGAGGCCAAAAATGAAAACCAGTGATCCTTTGTGCTTGGACTTCCTAGCTCTACCACTACGTCTAGATGTCTCCCCAGAATGCACATCTGAGGTGGAGGCAGCCAGCTGCTTACCTCGTTCTGTGGTCTTCGATGTACCTGGCTCATGCTGGCCACACTCCCGGCGCTCACAGCTGCTGTCACCTCATCCGAGGCAGCACTGCCTGCCCTATGGCTATCACTCTTGGACCCTCGGGGGAACAGGACATCATTCCTGGCCTCCACGACATATAGGAGCCTCCCTGGGTCAACGTCCCTGAATCTTGGGGCTGGTCTCCTCGGCGCCTTGTTGCAACCTGGCTGGGGTTGGCTGAGCAAGTGCAGCTTAAGTGCTGCTCTACCTTGATAGCGGGGGCTGGCGAGCCTTCATTTGCAGCGAGAAGCCCGGGGGCTCATTAGGTGGACCAATTAACGTTAAGTAGAGTTGCCGGCCTTACTGGGCCGAGCGCCGTGAAGCACACGGCAATTCCTGCTCGCTACAACATTTAGAAATCCTTCCAAAGAATTGTGCCCAATGGATATGGATTTTTCAGACCCTGGCGCTGTGAAGCAACAGTGGTAGCCACTGTGCTCCTTTTGCTGTTTGATAGCTTCTCTCTGACGGCATCTGTGGAGAGAGAGAAGGAAGCTTTTTTTTTTACATTCTTTGAACTAATCTCTTATGAAAATAAACAATTGTTTCCATAGCCATTTTGATCTTTCAATCAAACTGCTCACTTAACAGGCACCCCATTTGAAAATAAACATGGATAAACCGAGAGTGCTGGACAATTTCAGCAGGTCTTACAGCATCTGTGGCATCTGACGGCATCTCCCTTCTCGTTCCACATATGCTGTCAGACCTGTTGAGATTGTCCAGTATTTTCTGTTTTGTTTCGGATTCCAACATTTGCAGTAATTTGCTTGTATCTTGCTTATTTTGTTGCTCTGCAGGCTGGCTACCCATCCATTACTGTTCATAAACTTCAGCTTTGGCTTTGCTGCCCATATCTTAATTTGCATCAAGTCCCATATTAATGCCTATGTGCTCACAGCTACTTTTTCTGAACTTCGTATCCCCAAGATCTCAATTTAAAACTCTCAACCTGCGTTTAAATCTGTTGAAAGCCTTGTCTCTTCCTATCTCATCACCTTCAGGCATGATGCTCTTCAAGAACTGTGTATTCCTCCACCTCTGCTCTTTTGTGTATAACCTGTTCGCCCACACTCTAGAAATATCTGCATAAACCTTTCCACCTCCTGCAATGTTCCTCAAAACCAAACCACTAGTCCATGCCCTTTATTAATGCCATCATCTAGCTTGGTATCAGTTTTAGTAATTTAAAGCAAGTTAAACTTGTTTCCTCTGACTGAGTTCTCATGCCTTTGCCGACTCCTTTTGTTGTCTTATATCACTCTCTATAGCTACGTCTTCTCCTGAAAAGCCAACATTTCATTTACATTTAGTAATCGTGCCCCCTTAATTTTTTTTTACTTGGCTGTGTCAATTTCCTCATTCCTTTGTCAAATGCCTTTTTATATTTTCATGTTGAAGATAGTATAAGAATGTAAATTACTTCTTCTCAGCATGGGGAAGGCAGTGGGAGGGCTGTCATGCTGCCAGTTTCTAGACCATGCAATTTAAGCATGGGGTATATGTTTAAACTACAGAATCTGGTCTTATTTGTAAGAGACCAGCAAATTTAAAAATATGCAGAGCAAAAAAAAAAAAATCACTTGTCAAGAAATAGGATCAGTCTAATCTAGTTTTCTTTTCAGAACTTTCGTGGAACTAGGTAAATCAGAAAATGGCTTCAAAAGCAAATTACTAATGCTATTCCACTGCTGAGATATTTCACTAAGGAATTCCTATCATAAATTCAAGCTCCCAACCAGCAATGTCACGGAACCCTAAATACTTCAGATTCATTTGTCAACATCCAATAAATTGCAAATGCAGTAACTTAGCTTTGGCCTTTGGTGCTGCTATTGTGCAGGAGTTTGTTGATTTTTTTTTTCTATGTGGAATAGTGGCTTCTTTCATTTCAGATAATTGCAAATTGAAATGGGCATAAGGTAATTTTGTATCCGATCTTTCAGACGAAAGAATATATGGTTTAGATTCTCCTTTTTTCCACATCATAATTGATTTATTCATGTATTTGTTTTTGCTGATATTTGATATTGTATGAAACAAGCATACATTGGTTAGAATAATATCTGTAATGCCAGGCAGAAGAAAACAAGTGATGAGGTGAGATGTCCTTTTCAGTGCGGTTATTGAGAGATTTGTTAGTGAGGTTTAAGTTCAATTTTTCTTTTCTGACTGAGCTTTCAAGAGATTAAACGCGTATGATATAATTCTGTTCCCTCAGTCAACATTTTTATTATAGTTCAATTATGTGGATGATGAGTATGCCGGGTATTTGCAAATTGATTTTGATGTAGTGTAAGCTGCCGCAGAAGCAAATGATGATGTATTGGTAAATTGCAAAGTTAAGATATTGGACAACAGTTTCTGTTGAATGGAAAAATTGGTTCCGCAATTGATTTTATTAAGGAAAATTACTGGTCCACTTCAGTAGAATTTCTCATGAGCTGTACCGATGTACGCAATGCCTGTGAGAAAATTGACCAAATTATTTCAAAAAAAATTATTTCACAGGACATGGGTGTCAATAGTTAGAACAACTTTTGTTGCCCATCCCTAATTGCCCTGATGAAGGTGGCAGTGAGCTGTTGTCTTTGAACAACTGCAGTCCATGTGCTATAGGTATACCCATAGTACTAGTAAGATGGGAGTTCCAGGATTTTGATCCAACCCCACCAATATTTATTTAAAAGTTTTCCCAACCTTGAAGGATCTCATTTTTTTAAACCTAGGTGTAGTTCCGTCGCAATCGGCAGCTCTTGAGATGTCAACTGTAAATTGCACGCTACTTGCATGAAGTCAATGTTGCCACAAAACCTTTTGCTGACGTAACTTGTCATCCACGTGTGCAGGTTCCAGATGTTTCTCATTTCCCATCTGAAGGATACGGGGACCAATTGTCGTGCGCTATCTGATTCTTCAATGAGAGTAAATTAATTTTTGCACAGGTCTGGCGCTGGAGTCTTTTTTTCCCCCAACTTCAATTATAGTTGTTAGCAACTCACATAATCCCAAGTAATGGTGAACAGGATTGTCTGCAGTTCCCATGAAAATAATTTGTTATCTCTCAGTCTAGTTAATCCTTTTACAAAGGAAATGGAATCTTGAATTGCGAGTTGAATTTTACATTTCTGCAATAGACTAGGAAGAGGAAGACTAGTATTTTTTTATTCAGTCATGGCATATGGACATAGCTGGCAAGGCCAACATTTATTGCCCATCCCTAATTGCCCTTGAAAGTGATGGTGTGCTGCCTTCTTGAACTGCTGCAGTCATGCAGTATAGTGACACCTACCATGCTGTTAGGGAGGGAGTTCTAAGATTTTGACCTTGCAGCAGTGAAGGAATGGCGACATATTTCCAATCAGGATGTTGTATGGTTTGGAGGGGAACCTCCAGGTGTTGGTGTTTCCATGCACCTCCTGCCTTTGTGCTTCAAGGTGGTAGCCATCATGGATTTAGAAGGTGCTGTCTAAGAAGCCTTGGTGAGTTCCTGCAGTGCATCTAATAGATGGTACACGCTGCTGCCACAGGAAATGAATACTTGTGGATGGATGCCACACCCCCTCCCCCTCAGGCCAGGTTGTTGATAGAGGGAGATTCAGTGATGGAAATGCCATTGAGTATCAAGGGATGATGGTTCGATCCTCATTAGAGATGGTTATTACCTGGCATTTGTTTGGTGTCAATGTTACTTGCCACTTTTAGCCCAAGCCTGGATTTTGGCCAGGATTCTTTTGCATTTGGACATGGACTCCTTCGGAGTCGCGAATGGTTTAATCATCAGTGAACATTCCCACCTCTGACCTTTTATGATGTGTGGCCATCTAAAATGGCCGCCCGCAAAGGATACAGGGAATTGTGGTCAAGTCGGGACACAGACCGTACACAGCCTCTGTGTATTGAGCAAAGGAAAAATCACACCAAATTGAAACTCGCATCTGTTGAAGGCCAATCACCAATTTTCCCAGGACAATAGAACAAATTAAGGAATAGCAACAGTAGCAGACTCCCCGGCGCCACCTCCCCTTATTTGGAAAGGCATACGTACTTGGAACAATAACGACTAGGACCCGCCCAGCCATCAAGGTACCCGCCCCGAATTGGCCAGTATTGATCAGTGATCGAGACCCTATCGATCCATTGGATCCTGAGTTAACCCCGCCCAAAAGGGTGCGAAAGAGAAGAAGGATAAGAGGCCCTTCGCACGAGGGATCGGTCTCTTTTGGGACCGGCCTGTGCCCACGCCAATCGCAGCATAACGACCAGCCAAGTTCAAGACCCGCGATCGCTACCTGAGAGAGAGACGAGCCGCAGCCAAGACAAACCTGATGATTTCCAGCCGACACACGTGGGGATCCAGATGAAGACCTTGTATACCTGCACAGAGCCGGTCATCCAGAAGTTAAGTAAAGGTCATCTTAGTTGATCGGTGTAGTTTAATACGTAGCCGCGGGTATCATTGCACAAAGAGATATGTCTTGTGTTAATAATAAACTGTCTTTGAACTAACACACCGGCTGTGCGGTCATTTGGCCAATACAAGAAACATACTCGCTGCTTGTGGTTTGATAATAAAGTCGCAACAGATGGATGGAAGCTCACTGGTGAACCAGCTGAAGATGGTTGAGCCGAGGATCCTTCTCTGAGGACCCCTTGCAGTGATGTTCAGGAACTGCAGTTGTTGACCTCCAACAACTATACCACCCTCATTTGTGCTAGGTATGACTCCAACCAGTGGAGAGTTTCCCCCCTGATTTTCATCAACAGTTTTGCTTGGGTTCCTTGATGCCACTCTCGGTTAAATGTTCCCTTGATGTTGAGAGCAGCCACTCTCTCTTCACCTCGAGTTCAGCTCTTTTGTACATGTTTGAACCAAGACTGGAATGAAGTCAGGAGCTTAGAGATCCTTGGCATCAGTGAGGTGAGTAGATTATTGTTCAGCAAGTCGTGCTTCATAGCACTGATGACTCCTTCCATCACTTAACTGACAATCTAGAGTAGACTGATGGGGTAGTTATTGGCTGGTAATTGGTACTGGAATAGCTTGGCTCGGGGCACGGTAAATTCTGGAGCACAAGTCTTCAGTACTATTGTCGGGAGTATTGTCAGGATCCATAGCCTTTTCAGTATCCAGTACCTTCAGCTGTTTCAGCTGCCCAGAGTACTGGGCTAATGGTAAGATTCTTGGCAGTGTGGATGAGCAGAGAGATCTCGGTGTCCATGTACATAGATCCCTGAAAGTTGCCACCCAGGTTGATAGGGTTGTTAAGAAGTAATACTGTGTGTTAGCTTTTATTGGTAGAGGGATTGAGTTTCGGAGCCATGAGGTCATGTTGCAGCTGTACAAAACTCTGGTGCGGTAGCATTTGGAGTATTGCGTTCAGTTCTGGTCGCCGCATTATAGGAAGGATGTGGAAGCATTGGAAAGGGTGCAGAGGAGATTTACTAGGATGTTGCCTGGTATGGAGAGAAGGTATTATGAGGAAAGGCTGAGGGTCTGGAGGCTGTTTTCGTTAGAGAGAAGAAGGTTAAGAGGTGACTTAATAGAGGCATACAAGATGATCAGAGGATTAGATAAGGTGGACAGTGCGAGCCTTTTTCCCTTGGATGGTGATGTCTAGCATGAGGGGACATAGCTTTAAATTGAGGGGAGATAGATATAAGCCAGATGTCAGAGGTAGGTTCTTTACTCGGAGAGTAGTAGGGGCGTGAAATGCCCTGCCTGCAACAGTAGTGGACTCGTCAACATTAAGGGCATTTAAATGGTCATTGGATAAACATATGGATGATAATGGAATAGTGTATGGAATAATGGTCTTTAGATTGGTTTCACAGGTCGGCACAACATCGAGGACTGAAGGGCCTGTACTGCGCTGTAATGGTCTAATGTTTCTTGATAGCTTGTGGAGTGAATTGAAATAGTTGAAGACTGACATCTACTAAGCTGGGGACCTCTGGAGGAGGCTGAGATGGATCATCCACACTGCACTTCTGGCCTTGTCTTTTGCACTGATGTGCTGGACTCCTCCATCATTGAGGATGGGAATATTTGTAGAGCTCCTCCTCCAGCGAGTTGTTTAATTTTCCTCCACCTTTCATGACTTGATGTGATAGAATTGCAGAACTGGTTGTGGAATACATACATACATAGAAAATAGGCGCAGGAGGAGGCAATTCGGCCCTTCGAGCCTACTCTACCATTCATTATGATCATGGCTGATCATCAAGTTCCAAGATCCCGATTTCCTACCCCACCCCTACCCCCAATATCCCTTGATCCCTTAAGCCCCAAGAGCGATATCTAATTCCTTCTTGAAATTACACTACCCAAAAAAGATAAAGACCTGACAGAATGTGGATCATACAGACCAATTTCACTGCTGAACGTGGATACGAAAATACTCGCAAAGGTCCTGGCCAAAAGGCTGGAGGGCTGTGTACTAGAGGTGGTCGCAGAGGCCCAAACCGGCTTTGTCAAGGGTAGGCAGCTCACAGCGAACATCAGGCGGCTGCTGAACATAGTAATGACCCCTCCGGGCTGAGAACATCAGAGGTGATCATCTCCCTGGACACAGAAAAGGCCTTTGATAGAGTCGAATGGAAATACCTCCTAGAGGTACTGGAACGGTTTGGGCTAGGAGCGGGGTTCACTGCTTGGGTGAGGCTCCTGTACAACACTCCCAAAGCGAGCGTCCAAACTAACACCACCAGCTCTAAATACTTCCAGCTGCAGAGAGGAACAAGACAGGGCTGCCCCCTGTCCCCACTCTTGTTTGCGCTAGCAATCAACCCCTGGCGATAGCCCTGCGGGATGCGAAAAGCTGGAAGGGAATCCGGAGAGGAGACCGAGAGCACAGAGTCTCACTCTATGCAGATGACCTGCTCCTCTATGTCTCGAAGCCACAGGAGGGACTGAAGGCAATACTACAAATACTGAAAGAGTTTGGAACCTTCTCGGGCTACAAACTGGGCAAAAGTGAGGCATTCCCAGTGAACCCAAACGGGGGAGGGAGAGCTGGAGGTGCTCCCGTTCAAAACAGCCCAGAACAGATTCCGCTTCCTGGGGATCCAGATAGCCAGAGACTGGACACGTATCCACAAGTGGAACCTGACCAGCCTGGTGGAGGAAGTAAGAAGAGACCTTCAACAGTGGGGCTCACTCCCACTCTCCCTCGCGGGGAGAGTGCAGGCAATCAAAATTAACGTACTGCCAAGGTTCCTCTTCCTGTTAGGTCCATTCCGATCTTCATCCCCATGGCCTTTTTCCAAAACGTGGACCGTCTAATCATGGAGTTTGTGTGGGGGGGGGGGGGGGGGGGGGGGGAGAAACCGAGAATTCCCAAACAGACACTGCAAAGAAGGAAAATCAAAGGGTGTTTGGCCTTGCCAAACCTACAAACTACCACTGGGCAGCAACGGCAGAAAGAGTGAGGGGATGGGTACAAGAACCCGACACAGGTTGGGTACAAATGGAGGAGGAATCCTGTAAAGGAACGACCCTCCGGGCCCTGGCCACAGCAGCACTCCCATCCCGCTCAACAAGGTACACAACAAGCCCAGTGGTAGTGGCCACGCTGAGAATGTGGACCCAGCTGAGACAACACTTCAGGATAGTCAAAATGTCCCCCATGA
The DNA here is from genome assembly GCF_047496885.1 of Scyliorhinus torazame. NCBI lineage: Eukaryota > Metazoa > Chordata > Chondrichthyes > Carcharhiniformes > Scyliorhinidae > Scyliorhinus > Scyliorhinus torazame. Next base: position 210,433,876 of record NC_092710.1, read on the forward strand.
CTCCCATATGCGGCAATCACAGATTCCCCCCAGCCATGCTGGATATCACCTTCAAAAGATGGAGGCGGGACAGGGCACATTGACGGTCGGGGACTTCTACGCAGGGCACAGACTGGTGACACTAGACAAACTGATGAGGAAGTGGAGGCTAGCAAAAGGACAGGAAATGAGACACCTCCAAATAAAACACTTCCTCTGCAAAGAGACGGTAGGGTACCCTGGAGCCCCAGAAACCACATGACTAGAGGACATGATATACACAAGCAACAAGAAGGGGGGCTATATGGAAAAATATACGGACAGCTACTGGACAGAGCCCGGACTCCACTGGACGAGAAAAGACAAAAATGGGAAGACGAACTGGGGACAGAGGTAGGATGGGGACTCTGGAGCGAAGCACTGAGCAGGGTGAACTCCACCTCCTCCTGCACAAGACTAAGCCTAATGCAGCTCAAAGTGGTGCACAGAGCGCACCTGACCAGAACCCGAATGAGCGTGTTCTTCCCGGAGGTGGAGGACAAATGTGAGCGGTGCCAGAGGGTCCCGGCCAACCACACCCACATGTTTTGGGCTTGCCCCAAGCTTGCTGGATTCTGGGCAGCCTTCTCCGAGGCAATGTCCAGGGTGGTGAGGGTGAAACCATGCCCAATAGTGGCCATCTTCGGGGTATCTGAGCAGCCAGAGTTACACATTGGGAAGGGGGGCCAATGCCCTCGCTTTCGCTTCCCTAATCGCACGCCGGAGAATCCTGCTCGGCTGGCGATCGACAGCACCACCCACAGCTGCAGACTGGCTCGCTGACCTTTCGGAATTTCTCCACCTAGAGAAGATTATGTACGCCACCCGAGGGTCAGAGGAAAGCTTCCTGGATGCTTGGGGGCAGTTTGTCGGGCTGTTCCAAAACCTGTTTGAGGCCAGCAACGAGGAGTAACCTAATAAGAGTTTTTTTTTTTAAAACCACCAAGATAGATGAGGTACCAAAACACTGCGCAACCTGGAGGGAGGAGGCAGAAGGAAGGTGGGGAATCCATGAGAGATAAGGGGGGGAGGCTACTCCCCCCTTTTTTCTTTTTTTTCCTCCACTCTGTCCAGAAAAGAAAAGCATAGCCGAAGTCGGGGTTGGTTGGGGGAGGTCACTGGGGAGGAACCATAGGCCGATCCAGAGGGCAACGAAATGCACATAGGGTCAGTTAAACGAAGGACAAACTAAACCTCTCTGTATGATAAAGGAAATTAGTGCGGGCGGGAAAAATGTGATGTGTATATATAACTACTGCTTATAAATATGGGACATGGCAATAAAAAGATTGATTGGAAAAAAAAGAAAAGAATTTGGTGGTAGGAAGTCCTGCATTAGTAACCTTTTTGAATGTAAATAAAAGGTTCTCTTTGTAACTATGTACACCATTGTAAATAAGGAAACGTGATTATGAAAACTATGGTCACAGATGCGGGGACAACCTGTGAGATATATATGTTGTTGATGTGCTTGTTGTTCTTCTGTTTTTTAAATTTGTGTTATGTAAATTTTGATATTGTTAAAATTCCAATAAAATTACTTAACTTTTTAAAAAAAAATTACACCATGTTTTCGCCTCAACTACTTTTGTGGTAGTGAAGTACACAGACACACTGTTCTCTGGATGAAGACATTTCTCCTCACCTCAGTCCTAAAAGGTCGACCTCAATCTATGTCCCTTGGTTCTGGACTTCCCTGCCATCGGGAACATTCTTTCTGAATCTATCCTGTCTAATCCTGTTAGAATTTTAAGTTTCGATGAGATCCATTCTCACTCTTCTAAACGCCAATGAATATAATCCTAATCGACTAGTCTCTCCTCGTATGACAGGCTGACCAACCCAGGAATCAGCCCAGTAAACCTTTGCTGCATTTAGAATCACCGTAATTCTGTCTGTTGCATGTTGTTTATGCTGTTTGGCATGCAAGCAGCCCTGTGTTCTAGCTTCACTAGGTTTACCCCTCATTTTTTGGTACGCATAGTGCTGTTCCTGGCATGTCTTCCTGCACTCTTTATTAAACTAGGTTTGATCCCCTAGCTTGATGGTAATGCCGTTGTGGAGAATATCCCAGGCCATGCTGTTATGAACTGCGATTGAGTGCAATTTGCTGCCGATAAAGGCCCACTACCTCATGGATGCTCAATCTTGATTGCCAGATCTGTTTGAAATCATAGATCCTACAGTGCAGGAGGTGGCCATTCAGCCCATCGCGTCTGTACCGGCCCTTGGAAAGAGCACCCCACTTAAGCTCATGCACCCACCCTATCCCAGTAACCCACATAACCTTTTTGGACACTAAGGGCAATTTATCATGGCCAATCCACCTAACCCGCACATCTTTGGACTGTGGGAGGAAACCGGAGCACCCGGAGGAAACCCACACAGACACTGGGAGAACGTGCAGACTCCGCACAGACAGTGACCCAAGCCAGGAATTGAACCTGGGACCCTGGAGCTGTGAAGCAGTTGTGATGACCACTGTGCAGTGGTTATGTAGTGGCTATACAAGGACTGTGCAGTGGTTATGTAGTGGCTATGCAGTCCTACCCATACTGCCATGGACATTGGCATCTGTGGCAGGAAGATTGATGAGGATGATTGTTGGTTCCCTCACCATTTTCCACAGAGCCAATATAGCATTTATGTTCCTTGGGGCTCGGTCAGTGTTGCTGTTACCGAGCAACACTTGGTGAAGTCGATGCTGAGGACCCCTAGGGCATCTCCTCCTTTTTGCTATTTGGGGCTTGGATATTGGGATGTGGCTGGGAAAGATTGCAACGGGGAGGGGTGCAGCTTTGAGAGCAGAGATGATCTGATATGGGGCTGGCACAGTACCTTGTTCTCATGCCCACATGACTGTCCTTGGGCCTGCTGCAATGTTCCAGTGAAGCCTGGCTGGAGGAACCGCGTCTCATCTTTAAATTGGGCATGTTGCAGCCATTGGGACTCAACATTTGAATTTGGCAGCTTTAGATTGTGGCCCTTTTCCTCCTCCTTAAGCATTCTTTAAAAAATATCCTATATATGCTATTGCCTCAATGCAAACGTCCCTCCCCCTCCCAAATGTGCCCATGTCTTTTGTTATTGGAGTTGCTACATTTTGTTGCAGTCTCTCACAGCTGTACTTTGGCGTCTGGTGTGTTCTCCCTTCGATTCAGGTGGGGGACCAGGAGGATTTGAGGTGTTGACTCTGTTTGCTCTCCTTGCGGATGCTGTCGGATCTGCTGAGTTTTTCCAGTATCCTCTGTTCTTATAAAAGTAAGGATATATCTTTCAGTTATAGAAGGACTTGCGGCCACATCTCGAATACTGTGCAGTTTTGGTCTTTTTTTTAAGGATGGATGTAAATGCATTGCATGAAGTTAAGAGGAGGTGTCAAGTTGACACCTGGAATTAGCTCATGAGGAAAGCTTGGACGGTTGGGTTTTATTCTGCTGGAGTTTAGAAGAGTATGGTTGACTTGATTGAAGCATATAAAATGCTTAATGATCTCAACAAAGTCGATATGGAAATGATCCTTCCCTTTGTGGGTGAGTCCAGAACTAGGGGACGCTGTTTTAAAATTAGGGATCGCCCTTTTGGGACACAAATGAGGAGACTGTCTTTCTCCTGACGTTTGTGAGACTTTGGAACTCTGTCTCAGAAGGCGGTGGAGGCGGAGTCATTGAATATTTTTAAGTCTAAGGTTGAATGGTGAGGTATGACTCCGTGGGTATGACTGTCAGGCGGTTACTGGTCAGTCTGAAAGCTCTTGAAACAGATGTTTGTAATGAGGAGTTGACGATATTTAGTTCTTCCTGCCCTCAGTCTGGTCTCAGTCAAAGGCTTAGTCGGATTTATAAACATTCCTTTGTTTTATTTCAAATAGCTTGCAAGCTAGACTCACTCAGATAACCCAGGACCAACACTGTTCCTGAGATTCCCAGAGGAAGTGAGTGAAAACAAAGCACATAACATCTTATACACATGAACAGAGAATCGTTTCACACACGACCAAATAAGGCAAGATGGCAAATGCAAGATTCTCATTGGTCTTTCTCTCATTCCTTGACCTGGCCATATAAGCTGACCCCGGGGCCCATTTCACCCAGCATCCTCTGCACAAAGAACCGGTCCTAATGGCTGCCCATCCCCCTTCTTCCTCTCTTGAATCCCACTTGCAGGCTGCACATTAAGATTTTACTCCGAACTTGGCCTAACTACCCATCATGCCGTTTTGTTCATTTCCTCAGAGTTTGCAGGGTTGACCGTGCTGGTTTTTCCTTTAGCGTTTCCAGTTTCTTTTCTCATAGACTTTTGTTGCAGTTTGATACAACTGAGTAGCTTGCTAGTCCATTTCAGTGTCAACAACATTGCAGTGGGCCTGGAGCCACATGTAAGCCAGATCAGGTAAGGATGGCAAATTTATTTCCTGAAGAAATATTTGTGAACCTGATTGATGTACCAAGCTGGAAGACTTGAGTATTTGTCCCAGTGCTGGACCCATCTGCAACAATAGTGTTTCCCTGCTTCAGCCTATGGACAAGGCAAGTTTGGATTTTTTTCAGCACCACTGACCGTGCAGCTCTCACTCTGTACTGTACTGGCGCATCGGTCTTGATTTGGGTTTTTTTTTGTGTAGTCAAGTCCTGGAGTGGGATTTGAGCCTGGCTCGGGTGAGAATGCTACCAATTCAGCCATAATTGAACTTTTATGAGGCCAGCATGATCTTACTGAATGGTAGAGCAGGATTGAGGGAGTAAATGGGCAACTGCTCCTAATTATATCTTTGTATGACCTCCTCAATCTGCGGAAGAGGTGTTTAGAATAACTTATTCCGTACAAAAGCGTGTCGGTTATTTTTGGGGTAAAACCTTGTTGCTGACTTGTGCCAGTTTAAATACTGTGGTGTCCAAGAAGTTGATGCTTTCCTTGTGTATTGTGGCTTTAAGTTTAATGGAGAGGTGATAATTATTGAAGATATTGATGAATTCCTCTAATTCTGCTCCTGAGACTAAGTACCCCATATATCAACACAAATACAGAAGACTAAGTGATTCCATCATCTAATAAAGCCAGAATCTTTTTTTTTTTTAAAAAGGGAGCCCCTGAAAACCAAAACTTAGCTCCTGAAAACCAAAAGGTAGGTAGCCCTCACAAAATCCCAAGAAGTGCCCTAAAAAAATGTTGATCCCTGATAGACTTGGACTTACAGGACTGCGGATTCAGCTCGCTATGTGACCAGCAGCATTAGCTAGTTTACGTTCTTAGTGCAGCTAAAGAGAGTTTGCCCATCTAAAGTTCTCAAATGAACTCATGGTGATGCTCTTTAAGCAGCACATATTTTTTTAAGGTTTCTGTTCCCACCACTTAGACTATCCAGGCTGATTTCAGTCTTCAAATGCCTTTGAAGCTTTGAGGGTTTTAAACTTTAATTTTCCAGTGCCTCCCTGCATATAACACACATGAACTTTGAATCCTGATTTGCAGTGGCACAATTAATAACCCATACCTCACAATCATGGCACAATTAATAACCCATACCTCACAATCATCTTTATGCTGCTCTGTTCCTGTTTTCAGCTGCTTCATGGATTGTTCACTAGAGGCCCAGGAGTTCTCACCAGCACTGTTGGCAGCTGCAAAGTGGAGGATTCTCTCTTGCGCCCAAAACAAACATAACGTCAGCGCACTGGGTGCGTGACCTCCCTGCCGCTGCTTTCTGAGGGAGGACTCGGTCGTTTTCTGAAAAACACTAGCCCTGGACAGCACTGACATCAGGAGGAGGTGGTCCCCCCCGCTGGGCTCCAGGCTTGCGCACTGCTTGATCCAGCTCACATGGGCGGGATGGCCGGCAATCTCAAAAGTCTTTCACTGCCAGCATTTTAAAAGACTGGTCATGGCAGTCGGACGTCCCTCCTGCGATTGGGAATGATTTGAAAACCCCTGATCTACATTTCACATCGGCACACTGCCCCTCGGCGACATGATCTAGAAGAAGCACAGCATTAGTTTACATATCTATATTGACAACACCCCCACTTCTATCATGCTATTATCTCTCTTCCTCCATGGTCGCTAAATTCAGTTTGCTGATCTGACACCCAGCAGAGATTTCCTTCTATTAAATGTTTGGAAGAGGAAAGCCATTGTTGTCAGTCCACAGTCCACACAAGTTTTCCCAGTTATTAACTCCATCAGTCTCCTTGGCAACTACCATCTTGAGGCTAAACTGGATTGTTCGCAATCTGTGATCAATGTCTCAGACTTGACCTCTTGATGAGTTTGCAGCCATGTATTTTTGCACCATCACAAAGACTGAATATTGCTACCTCTGCAACATTGGCATACGTTGTCTCTGCCTGAATTCACTCCTGCTGAAGTCCTCATTTATGCCTTACTTTGAGACTTGATTATCCTTAAGCACTCCTGGCTGGCCTCCCACATTCTGCCGTCTAACCCAGTTCTTCCAAAACTCTGCAGCCCTTGTCCTCACTTGCACCAAGTCTCATTCACCTATCACCTGATCTGCACTGGCTCACAGTCGAGCAGCATCTTGCTTTTGAAATTCTCATCCTTATTTTCCAAATTCGTCCAAGGTCTTCCCTTCTTTACCTCCGTAATCTCCTCCTGCTCCTCCATCCTTGGAGATATCTGCCCTCTAATTCTAACCTCTTAAATATCTCCCATGTTTTAAAATTTAAAAATAAATAAATTTAGTGTATCCAATTTTTTTTTTTCCATGTTCAATCCACCTATCTTGCACATCTTTGGGTTGTGGGGGCGAAACCCACGCAAACACTGGGAGAATGTGCAAACTCCACACAGACAGTGACCCAGAGCCGGGATCGAACCTGGGACCTCGGCACCGTGATGCAGCAGGGCTAACCCACTGTGCCACCATGCTGCCCTCACATCTCCCATGTTAATCACTCCACCATTAATGACTCCCTCTGCTGTTAGTTGTCTTGGCCCGAAGCTTGAAAATCCCTCACTGCTCCTCTCTTGTATCGCCACCTTGCTTTCTTCCTTTTAAAATGCTCCTTAAAACCTATCTCTCTGCCCAAGCTGTTGGACATCTGACCTAATGTCACCTTCGTGTGTTGCGTTATGAGTTTTATATTAGTCCCGTGACTCACCTTCAAACTTTTCAATATGTCAAAAGCAAAATACTTTGGATGCTGGAAATCTGAAATAAAACAAAATGCTACAAATACTCAGCAAGTTCATCGTTGGAGAGAGGAACAGAATTAACATTTCGGGTCGATGACTCTTCAGAATGGCAGAAAGGTAGAACTGTAATCAGTTTGGCGCACGCAGAAGCTGGGGTGAGGAAGGAAGAACAATAGGGGAGGGAACTTCGTGTTAGATTGAATAATTTCAAAGTGTAAACTCGGTGTGTGTGTCCCACCCATCATCCCGCTTCATTTTTGTTCAAATGCTGGTCTTGATCTTGTTTTTTCCTGCGTTTGTTTTGCTTTTGGACACTATTATTCTGCCATTCACATTCACTGGGCAAGAGTTTGTTAATACTATTACCATTCCCGTTGCCTTTTGTACCATTAAATCTTTTGGTCACTTAATCTCTCCTGCCCTATAACAGAGCTTCTATTTTGGTCTTCCTCCCCTTCCTCTCTTCCAGTTGCACAAAACCTTTTGCATTTCTATCTATCTTCATTTCTGAAGAAGTCATTGACCTCCGGCACTGACTCTGTTTCTCTCCACAGATGCTGCCAGATATGATTTTTGCAGTATTTTCTGTTTCTATTTTACATAAATGCACACATTTTATGACCACTTGCTATTAAATGTAATGACCATTAATGAATGAAACAATATCTTGAAAAATTTGACCTGAATTTTACAGTAGAAATAGCAGCTTTCAGTAATTTTCTTCTGTGAATTGGATAGAAACCTCTGGTGAATGCAAGTCTGCAGTTAAATGTAGAAATCAGAAAGTTGCTGTGCGCGTTGCCCTGCTCCTTCAAACTTCACTTTAAAAAAAAAAAATTTAGAGTGCCCAATTATTATTATTCTTTTCCAATTAAGGGGCAATTTAGCGTGGTCAATCCACCTAACCTGCACATCTTTGGGTTGTGGGGGTGAAACCCACGCAGACATGGAGAGAATGTGCAAACTCCACACGGACAGTGACCCAGGGCCGGGACTCGAACCCGGGACCTCAGCACTGCAGTCCCAGTGCTAACCACTGTGCCACATGCTGCACTCAAACTTCACTGTAATGTTATTTTACTGAGAGGCTTCCCATTGAAGCGCATTAAATTGCTCCTTGTATGATACCCACTAAACATCCCACATAACATTGGGGCTTTTTATTCTGATGTGCCTGAATTTTAACAGCATGGTAAGATATTAAGAAATAGGAGAAGGAATAGGCCACCTGGCCCCATGAGTTTGCTACGTCATTCAACGAATCATAGCTGACATGATTGTGTCCTTAATTCTAGTTTCTCGCCTGTCCAGTTCATGAACTCCCTTGTTGATCACAAATCTGGCTAACTGAATCTTTAATTCAATGACCCAGTCTCCACTGCTATCTGGAAGAGAATTCCAAGAATTAAATATCCTCTCGCTTTCTATCTGATCAAGCCTGCTCGGAATCTTCATTCTTTATGAGTATAGGCCCACCGTGCTCAACTTTTCCTCATAGGCTACTGCAAAGGAAACCTCCCTGGCACTGAAAATTAGCTTTTGAAAGTCTGGAGTCTCATTCATTTGGATTGTAATTACTGGTAGAGATTTAGAAAAACTTAATGTCTTCTTTCTGGCTCTTTTAATCTTTGTTAATCCTATTTTAGTTCTGCTTAATTTTGGTTTCTTTACATAAATTGACATTGAATTCAATATTTTAACTTGTACTTCCTTGGGTTACGTGGATTGGTCATGATCAATCCCCCCTTAGTGCCCAAAGATTGGGTGGGGTTACAGGGACAGGGCGGAGGAGTGGGCCAAGCCAGAGGGCCGGTGTTGACTCGATAGGCTGAATAGCCTCCTACTGCACTGTTGGGAATCTATGATTCAGGTTCAGAATCTGTTCAGTTGTTTGAGGAGAAATGTAGTTATTCGCCCTATCAATTTAGGTTCTAGATCCTTGAGGGCATCATGTTGTGTTTCTGTGCAAAAACCTATAGAAAATTTGCGTATAAATCATACAGACAGTGAGTGCTAATGTTTGAGCACAAAACCCAGGCCATTTTTAAAAAAAGTTTGCAACAAATCCTATACGTGACATATGAAACCAAAGGCTTATGGGATTGTTCAGAAATGGAAGGATGTAACTTGTCTCATCGTGTCGGTGGCAGCTTTCAACGAGCAATCCAGTTAGTCCCATTTGCCCACTTTATTTTCCTCCTTGAAGTGTTTACTCCATTCTCCTTTGAAAGGTGCTATTGGATCTCCATTCACCATCTGATCAGGCCTTCCAAATACTTACTGGATAGAAATATCTTTCTTGTGTTATTTCTGGTTCTTGCCAATAACTTCAGATCTGCCCCTCTGGTTATTGACTTTTCAGTCAGTGAAAATGTTTTTCCTTTTTATTCTCCATCAAAACACTTCCTGACTTCAAATACCGTGATCAGATTTCCTCTTGGCCTTCTCCGTTCAAGGGAGGAAAGCTACGCAGGCAGCCCGGTGGCGCAGTCGTTAGCATTGCTGCCTCACGGCGCCGAGGTCCCAGGTTCGATCCCGGCTCTGGGTCACTGTCCATGTGGAGTTTGCACATTCTCCTTGTGTGTGGTTTTCGCCCCCAGAACCCAAAAGATGTGCAGAGTAGGTGGATTGGCCACGCTAAATTGCGCCTTAATTGGAAAAAAATGAATTGGGTACTCTAAATTTAAAAAGAAAAGGGAGGAAAGCCCCAGCCTAGCCTCTCCAATCTATCTATGCATTTGTAATTCCTCATCCCTGGGACTATACTGGTAAATCTCTTTAACTTTTCCAAATCCTCCATACCCTTACTTAAAGTGTGTTGCCCTGAATTGAATGGAGTGCTACAGGTGGGGTTTTACTTCCTATACTTGGTGCTTCTGTTTATAAAAAAAAAAAAATCAAGATCGATCCCATGTGCATTATTCACTGTTTTGTTAACCTGTTACGTCACATTCAAAGTTTTGTGCACAGATGCTTCCTGGTCTCTGTTCTTGCACCCCATTTAAAATAGTACTATTGAGCTTTTATTGACCTTTCTGCTACCCAAAATGTATCACCTCCGTTTCTGCACTGAATTTTATCTTCCATGTATCTTTTGGTTGCACCAGCCTGTCTCAAAGTCTGTTACTATCCTTTTCCCTTTTACTGCATTTTAAAACATTGTGTATTCTATGAATTATGCCCTGTACTTCCCAGTCATTAATATGTATCAAAAACAGCAGTGGCGTAAGTTTTGAACCTTGGCAAATGCCAATGTAGACCCACCCTCCAGTCAAAAAAACAACCATTTGATACAGATTTTTCTTTAGCCAAATTCGTGTCCATGCTGCTACTTGCCCCTTTTATCCCATGGACTTCAACAAACTTAATGAATGTTGAAAACTCTGAACTCAACTTTTCCATTTGAACAGTATAAGAAAATATATGTTCAATATTTAAAAAATGAATCTGTTTTGTGTGTATGATTGGAGTAAAGAAGGGGACACTGTTCTCGGTTGGATTTTAGAGTTTCTGAGTTTTTATGAACATGTGTATATTGATAACTAAGTAACTGTCAGATGAGACTAAGTCACAGAATATCTCTTCTGGACAGAAGTTTCAAAACCTTTGCTTGAGATCTCTATCAGGACTTTGCCCAATATCATCATTTACTTATTTCCTTAGTGTTGAGCTCTGACTCCACTATGAAGAAAAGCCTGTTCAGATATTGCAAGGTTGCTGGAATCTTTTTTCTTGAGTTTGCAGTCTTGCACATCGCCTCATCATTTTTCCACCTATGTAAATAGCAGATGTCCACCACAAAGTGCATGTAATAGGATTACCACGCAAGTGGCTGCATATATTCCTAGATGTTTATTATAATTGGACTGACATGAGGTTTGGATTACGTAGTGTACTCTACAGTTCAATTTCAGGTTGTACTAATGTGGATTGTCATGTAGCATTTAAGTTATTAGAATCCATTGTTCGAATTACAATCTCTAAAGCATCTCCTTCCATATTAATTTGTTCCTGTTATGTAGAAGCATAATGAATCCGATCCGATTGGCCTTGGTTATATGACCTATTTTTTAATAGATGCTTCTGTAATAATTAATCAGCACCTTTTAGCCCAACCTTAACGATAGCAGTTTCACTTCTTGAGTCTTAAGGTTCTGGATTCAAGTCCCACTTCAGAGACTTGGGACGTATAATCCAGACTGATACTATGTTGCAGTACTAACTGTATGCTGCACTGTCAGAGGTGGTGTGGCACCTTTGAGATGGATTGCTAAATCAGGGCCCCATTTGTCCCCTCGGATGAACCTGAAATATCTCATGGCACTCCGAAGAAGGGGATATTTTTTAAAAAAATTACTTTATCAGTTACAAAACCAGAGCTCAGTGTGGACTGGAAACCTAATCCAGCTCCTCACCTGCTCCAAAAACCAATTAAAATTGAATCCAATTCATAGTCCCATATGTTTTCCTCAACCAAGAACACTAACATGGAATGAATGCTCATCATCTCTCTTGTTTGTGAGAGCTTGCTTTGTGCACATTGGCTCTTTTGTCTCCCATATTGTGCCAGTGACAACACGTTATTCACTGTGAAGTACTTTGGAACATTCTGAGATTGTAAAAGGCTCTATGGATATGCAAGTTCTCTTTTTTTTTTAACAACACAAGAAATGCAAACAGCATTGCAATTTTAAAAAAAAAGTTAAAGTTCACAACACAAGTTAAAGTTCGCAACACTAACAAGTAACATTTGGACGTGACGTCCCTTCTAATTGCACTTTTTAATGTAAGCAATTAATCTTGACTCGAGGATTTGTATGATTAGTTTGCCATGTAATTTTCTTTTCTATTGTCCTCCCCTTTTATGGCTCTGTCATAGTTTCCTTTGTAAATTATTGATTTTTTTAAACTTGGGTAATCTTCATCCTTCTCGCTTTTGACATGCAAGGCTCCCATCTCCGAAATTAGAATATAGCCCATATTGTAGAATTGTTTTGCAATAAGTGGACTGTTAAATAAAAAGTAGTGATAATGCATGAAATTACAGATTGATGCGTACACTGGGTGACATTGTGGAAAATAGTCTTTGGCTTTTCACTTGTGGATTCTGGGGGTTCAAAACCACTCTGGCATGATGGGATTGTGCACATTCTAGGGCAGAATGGAAAGCAGTATTATGTCGCCATTCAACTTTCCTCAATTTGAAATAGGAATTCCTAAAACTGCAGCTAAATGTGGAAGGTCTGGAAAATATCTGAGGTCACGTCTTGATTTAACAAGGAAAGAAGAAAACCCAGGTAGTCATAGGTCAGTTTGCCTGCAAATAAATTTTTGGACTCATCATTTTAGATCCTGTTGCGATGCCCACAGAGACTCCAGAGATAACTTTTAAAGAAATCGTAGCTACTTGCTGAAGGAATGACACAAGAAGATTTCATGTTTTAAAACTTGTACTGTAACAAATGAGTAAAAGCACTTTTCGACCAACTATTTTCTTTGTGTAGTCAACTTTAAACTACAGAGAGAAACATTCTCCTTTTACACTAATTGCACATCACACACCAGAGAGTTACAGTTCTTAAATTAAACTGTCCTCCGATTCTCTCAGCTTCCAATGGAATTCCAAATCCCCATTTTGATGAGTTGTAACTTTGAATGGCTGCCTACAAGCAAATCCCATAGTTTTTGGAGAGTTTCATGAATTTGCCAACAGCAGAAGCCTGCTCTGATGATTCTTCCCATTAGGGCGCTTAGTCAGCTCTCAACAGCAGCTAACGGACTGAATCAGCGCCATAACTTTTTAAAAAAAGTTTTAAGACGGTGCAGAAAGATTAATTTGTTCTGGGGTGGGGAAGCAAGGATTGTTTCCCGCGCTTAGAACGGAGGGGGGAGGGGGAGCCTGTGGATGGGGAGCAGGAGAGGAGGGTGTGCCACACAATGGGAGGAGTCAAAGGGGAGGTGGGAGTGGCTGGGGTCAGCAGGAGTCAGCTGACTTGCGGAAGTGCAATGGGGGGAGTAAACCAGCTGGGATGGGTCCTAGCCGATGGGGGGTGGGTTGGAGGGAATGGGTTGGGGGGAATAGAGTTGCTGCTGCTAAGGTCAAGGAGGTGCTGGAGCGAGTGGGGGTGGGGTCGAGACGGGGGTATGCCGCTGTGGGAAACTGGCCGGGTGCGGGCGCGTGGCTGGCCGAGGAGGGGGTCATGGCTAGTCGGTGGGGGAGGGGGGGGCGGGTAGCCCCCTGATCCGGCTAATAACCTGGAATGTAAGGGGACTGAATGGGCCGGTTCAGGGGGCCCGCGTGTTCGCGCACCTGAAGGGGCTCAAGGTGGATGTGGTTATGCTCCAGGAGACACACCTGAAGGTGGCAGACCAGGTAAGACTGGGGAAAGGGTGGGCAGGTCAGGTGTTTCACACAGGGCTAGATGCCAAAAATCGAGGGGTGGTGATCTTGGTGGGAAAGTAGGTGTCATTCGAGGCATCGAGCATTGTGGCAGATAATGGCGGTAGGTACATAATGGTAAGTGGTAAGTTGCAGGGAGAGAGGGTGGTACTGGTCAGTGTGTATGCTCCGAACTGGGACGATGCGGATTTTATGCAGCGTATGTTGGGTCGGATCCCAGACTTGGAAGTGGGGGGCCTGATAATGGGGGGAGACTTTAACACTGTGTTGGATCCTGCACTGGATCGCTCCAGGTCTAGGACGGGTAGGAAGCAGGCGGCGGCTATAGTGCTGAGGGGATTTATGGACCAAATGGGAGGGGTGGGCCCTTGGAGATTTGCAAGGCCGGGGGCTAGGGAATTTTCATTCTTCTCACATGTCCATAAGGCTTATTCTCAAATCGACTTTTTCATTTTGAGTAGGGCGCTGATAGCGAGAGTAGAGGATACCGAGTATTCGTCAATAGCCATTTCGGACCACGCCCCGCATTGGGTGGACTTGGAGATGGGGGAGGAGAGGGACCAGTGCCCGCTGCGGCGCTTAGAGGTGGGGCTGTTGGCGGACAAGGAGGTGAGCGAGCGGTACCGCGGAAGTATAGAGAGGTACTTGGAGACCAACGATAATGGGGAGGTCCAATTGGGGATGGTATGGGAGGCACTGAAGGCGGTGGTGAGGGGAGAGCTGATCTCCATTAGGGCCCACAAGGAGCGGGGGGAGAGGTAGAGGCTGGTGGGGGAGATGATGAGGGTAGACAGGAGGTATGCGGAAGAGCCTGAGGAAGGATTGTTGAGGAAGAGGCACAGCCTCCAGGCCGAATTCGACCTGGTGACCATCAGGAAGGCGGAGGTGCAGTGGAGGAAGGCCCAGGGGGCGGTCCACGAGTATGGGGAAAAGGCAAGCCGGATGCTGGCGCATCAGCTTCGGAAGCGGGACGCAGCTAGGGAGATCGGGGGAGTTAAGGACCGGGGAGGGAGCGTGGTGCGGAGTGGGGTTGGCATCAATGGGGTCTTCAGGGACTTCTACGAGGAATTGTATCGATCCGAGCCCCCCACAGGAGGAGGGAGGGATGGGCCGTTTCCTGGACCAATTGAGGTTTCCAAAGGTGGAAGAGGGACTGGTGGCGGGACTGGGGACCCCGATTGGGCTGGAGGAGCTGATCAAAGGGAAAGGAAGCATGCAGGCGGGGAAGGCACCGGGGCCGGTCGGTTTCCCGGTCGAGTTCGGTAAAAATATATGGACCTGTTGGGCCCGCTGTTAGTTAGGACCTTTAATGAGGCAAGGGAGGGGGGGGGGCTTTACCCACGACGATGTCCTGGGCCACTGATCTCTTTGATCCTGAAGCGGGACAAGGATCCCCTGCAATGTGGGTCTTACAGACCGATTTCGTTGCTAAATGTAGATGCCAAGGTGCTGGCGAAGGTCTTAGCCTTGACGATTGTGTGCCGCAGATCATCCATGAAGACCAGACAGGGTTTGTGAAGGGGAGACAGTTGAACGTAAATGTGCGGAGGCTTTTGAACGTTATCATGATGCCGGCGAGGGAGGGGGAGGCGGAGATATTGGTGGCGATGGACGCTGAGAAAGCCTTTGATAGGGTAGAGTGGGGGTACCTGTGGAAGGTGCTGAAGAGGTTTGGGTTTGGGGAGGGGTTTGTCAGGTGGGTTAGGCTGTTGTATGAGGTCCCGACGGCGAGTGTGGCCACAAACAGGAGGAGGTCTGAGTATTTTCGGTTGCACCGAGGGACGAGACGGGTGTCCCCTGTCCCCCCCCCCCCCCCCCCCTGCTCTTTGCACTGGCGATTGAGCCTCTGGCTATGGCACTGAGAGAGTCGAGGAACTGGAGGGGGTTGGTGCAGGGTGGGGAGGAGCATAGGGTGTCGCTCTATGCGGACGACCTGCTGCTGTATGTGGCGTACCCGGTGGGAGGCATGCCAGAGGTAATAAGGATCCTTAGTGAATTCAGGGACTTTTGGGGGACAAGCTCCATATGGGGAAGAGCGAGCTGTTCGTAATTCAGCTAGGGGCCAGGAGAGGGGGATTGGTGAGCTCCCACTAAAAAGGGCGGACAGGAGCTTCAGATATTTGGGGGTCCAGGTGGCCAGGAGCTGGGGGGTCATGCATAGGCTTAACTTTACAAGGCTGGTGGAGCAAATGGAGGAGGAGTTCAAGAGGTGGGATGCGTTGCCGCTGTCCCTGGCGGGTAGGGTGCAGTCAATCAAAATGACGGTGCTCCCAAGGCTTTTGTTCCTGTTCCAGTGCCTCCCCGTGTTTATCCCGAAGGCTTTTTTTAGGCGGGTTAACAGGAGTATAATGGAGTTTGTGTGGGCGTGAGGGACTCCGAGGGTGAGAAGGGTGTACCTGGAGCGGAGTAGAGATGGGTGGGCTGGCCCTGCCCAACCTCTGTGGGTACTACTGGGCCGACAATGGTGCGCAAGTGGGTGATGGAGGGGGAAGAGGGCTGCATGGAAGAGGCTGGAGACGGCGTCCTGTGTGGGTACGAGTCTGGGGGCGCTGGCAACGGCGCTGCTGCCGCTCCCTCCAAGGAGGTATACCATGAGCCCGGTGGTGGTGGCGGCCCTCAAAATTTGGGGGCAGTGGAGGCGGCATAGGGGGGAAGTTGGGGCCTCGGCGTGGACCCCATTACGGGGGAACCACCGGTTCGCCCCAGGAAGAACAGGGGGAGGGTTTTCGGGGTGGCACAGGGCAGGGATACGAAAGTTGGGGGACCTGTTTGTGGACGGGAAGTTCACGTGCTTGTGTGAGCTGGAGGAGAAATACGGGCTCCCCAATGGGGAACACCTTCAGGTACTTAAAGGTAAGGGCGTTTGCCAGACGACAGGTGGTGGAATTCCCGCGGCTACTGCCACACAGTACAGGACAGGATCCTCTCGGGGGGGGGGGGGGGGGGTGTGGGAGGAGGGAGATCTTGGAAACTTACCAGGTGATGCAGGAGGAGGCCTCGGTGGTGGAGTTGAAAGGTAAGTGGGAGGAGGAGATGGGAGACGAGATCGAAAAGGGGACGTGGGCAGATGCCCTAGGGAGGGTGAATTCTTCCTCTTCGTGCGCGAGGCTCAGCCTCAGACAGTTTAAGGTGCTGCATAGGGCACATGACCGGGACAAGGATAAGCTGGTTCTTTGGGGTGAGGACAGGTGTGTTCGGTGCTCAGGGAGCCCAGCAAATCACACCCATATGTTCTGGGCATGCCCAGCGCTGGAGGAATTTTGGAAGGGCGTAGCGAGGACGGTGTCGAGGATGGTAGGATCCAGGGTCAGACCGGGCTGGGGGCTCGCAATATTTGGTGCGGCAGAGGAGCCGGGAGTGCAGGAGGCGAAAGAGGCCGGAATTCTGGCCTTTGCGTCCCTGGTAGCCCGGCGAAGGATTCTCCTTCAGTGGAAAGATGCGAGGCCCCCAAGTGTGGAATCCTGGATCAGCGATATGGCAGGGTTCATTAAATTGGAGCGGGTGAAATCCGCCTTGACGAGGTCGGTACAAGGGTTCTTTAGGCGGTGGCAATTGTTCTTCGACTTTTTGGCAGAACGATAGACATTGGTCAATGGCAGCAGCAGCTCGGGGGGGTGGTGGGGTGGGGGGTTACTTTATTTTTGTTCATGTTATTTGCACTGGAGGGTCTGAGGGGGTGTAAGTCGGGGTGTTAATGTTAATTTGTTATTTATGTACTGGGGGGAGGGGTTTGGGGGTTGCTTTTTTAGATTGTGTTTTGTACTTAACCCTGTTGGGTTCTTTTTTTTCTCATTTTGTTATTGATATTTTATGAAAACCTTTAATAAAAATTATTTAAAAAAAAAAAAGATTAATTTGTTCCAGGAGTGAAAATATAAGAAATAGGGTTTGGGTATTTTATAAACAAACTTTATTAAAACAATAGAAAAGAAAGCAATATTTAAACCTTTAAACTTCAACCCTAACAGCAACAACTACATGCAGTTTCTTAACCTGAACACATGAGTTCCCATTAAACAGCACTTTACAGCACATGCAGCTCTCATGCCACTTACACCGGGAGACAAAGTCAATATTTGCTTTTACAAAATAATTTTTCTTCTGTCAGGTACATTCGTTCAGAACCCTTTTCCAAAACATGTCTCTGTTGCAACTTTCATGACCTCGCCCAGTCGATTTCCAAAGCCATCTCTTGTGTAAATTTCATGACCTCTCAGTTGATTTCCGAAATCTGTCCCCAGTAACTTTCAGAACAGCATTATTTCTCTCTCTTTCCCTCAGCTCCACCCATCCCCTCAAACATAAGGTTTTGTGTTGGGGTGTCCATGCTTAAACCCATCAGCATTATCTTGGCTGTTTAATTACCCACTCCCTTTTATTCAAAAGAATAGAGCTCTGCTATTGATATGGAACTAACCTCCCATTGAAGGACAAAGAGGCCATCAGACTCTATAATCGGCTAATAGCTGGACAAACAGAACTGTCCTGAGGAACAATGGATCTGGGCTCCTTGTGTATTCCCACAAATGTGTTTACACCTGACTGGGGCAGTGTAACTCAGCCAAGTGTGGGCATATCCCTCTGACTCCGTGTTCGCAGTTTTTCCCCCCCTCAGCTTGTTTAACCCTAAATTGCCTGGGACATCCAGATTCCTAATATCTTCCTTGCGTTACACATAGAACATAGAACAATACAGCGCAGTACAGGCCCTTCAGCCCACAATGTTGCACCGAAACAAAAGCCATCTAACCTACACTATGCCATTATCATCCATATGTTTATCCAATAAGCTTTTAAATGCCCTCAATGTTGGCGAGTTCACTACTGTGGCAGGTAGGGCATTCCACGGCCTCACTACTCTTTGCGTAAAGAACCTACCTCTGACCTCTGTCCTATATCTATTACCCCTCAGTTTAAAGCTATGTCCCCTCGTGCCAGCCATTTCCATCCGCGGGAGAAGGCTCTCACTGTCCACCCTATCCAACCCCCTGATCATTTTGTATGCCTCTATTAAGTCTCCTCTTAACCTTCTTCTCTCCAACGAAAACAACCTCAAGTCCATCAGCCTTTCCTCATAGGATTTTCCCTCCATACCAGGCAACATCCTGGTAAATCTCCTCTGCACCTGCTCCAAAGCTTCCACGTCCTTCCTATAATGCGGTGACCAGAACTGTACGCAATACTCCAAATGTGGCCGTACCAGAGTTCTGTACAGCTGCAACATGACCTCCTGACTCCGGAACTCAATCCCTCTACCAATAAAGGCCAACACTCCATAGGCCTTCTTCACAACCCTATCAACCTGGGTGGCAACTTTCAGGGATCTATGTACATGGACACCTAGATCCCTTTGCTCATCCACACTTTCAAGAACTTTACCATTAGCCAAATATTCAGCATTCCTGTTATTCCTTCCAAAGTGAATCAACTCACATTTCTCTACATTAAACTCCATTTGCCACATCTCAGCCCAGCTCTGCAGCTTATCTATATCCCTCTGTAACCTGCTACATCCTTCCACACCTCCCTAGAGATCAATATATCAATATGCACAGATGGCTTTATTTCTGAACCCATTTCAATTTTAAATATTTCTTCAGATTACATACGGTTTACATTCGATACAGTATATTCATTTTTTCATTTTTAAACAAGCAAATATCACATGAATATAGTCCATTGTAGTATTTTCCCAAACCAGAGTCGGGCATTAGCAATCACCATTTCGTTCAGACATTTTTGCATTTGTCCAAGTAGTCCTGGTATTATTCCACTGGCTATTCAACCACAGTAGGCTGCACTCCCACCTGTGATCCAGCTGTATCACGACCCATGAAATATTGTAAATCTGGCAATGGCATTTCTTCCATTACTCCTGCCACTTCACCACTTTTCAATGGGCTTTCTAACCTTACCATACATCGTGGCACACTACTGCTCTCACCAGCAATCCCACATGTGATAATGTGCCTTCTAAATCACATATTATCTTGTCTCTCACTACTAAAAATTGACTTGCTCCTGTATTCCATGAGATCTTAATCTCCTTAGCTACTCCACCTTGTACACATGAGTAAACTTTACCCTCTCAAATACAATTCTTAAGTTCCGATATCTGCTTATCCACCAGCCTCTGAACAGTTTGCACACTCTGTGGCACATCTTCCACTGGGGCAGTGGTTTTTCTTCCCACTTTAATGAACCCTACTGGCTTATCCAATTTTGCAGAGTCTATTTCCAGCACTGTTCCTAAGCCGGCCTACACTGCAATTTCACAAGTCCAGCTGTATTCCAATGAAAACACTTTGTGTCTCTGCCACTATCATTGGTTTCCTTTTTTAAAATAAATTTAAGAGTACCCAATTATTTTTTTCTCCAATTAAGGGGCAATTTAGCATAGCCAATCCACCTAGCCGGCACATCTTTGGGTTGTAGGGATGAAACCCACGCAGACATGGGGAGAATGTGCAAACTCCACACTGACAGTGACCCAGGGCTGGGATTGAACCCGGTCCTCAGTGTCATGAGGCAGCAGTGCTAACCACTGTGCCACCCTCGATGGAGTATATTATAGGAAAACGTGAGCTTGAGCTTGTCCACTGGCAGATGGAATAGATGAGCAGAATATTATTTAAATGGAAACGTCAAAATGCTGCGGTATAGAGGGAGCAGAGTGCCCTCATATATGAACCACAAAAGCTTAGCATGCAGGTGCAGCAAGTGGGAAGACAAATAGAATGTTGACCTTCATTGCAAGGGGCATGGAGTATAACAGTAGGGATGTCTTGCCACAACTGTACTGGGCATTGGTGAGATTGTAGTGTGTACAGTTTTGGCCTCCTTCCTGAAGCAGGAATATGCTTCCCTGGAAGCAGTTCAGAGAAGGTTCACTGGGCTAATTCCTTGGATGAAAAGTTGTTTTTTGAAGAAAGGATGAGCAAGTTGAGCCTTGTTCAGAAGAAAGAAATATGATCTTATCGAAAAATACGAAATGCTGAGGGGACTTGCCAGGGTCGATGATGAAAGGATGTCTCCCCTCTTGGGGGGGATCTAAAGGCAGGGACTAGGTTTAAGACGGAAATGAGTAATTTCTTCTCTGGGGGTTATTAGTCTTCAGAAATTTCTCCCACAGAGAGCAGTGAAGACTGAGATATTGAATGTGTGCAAGTTTGAGTTAGACAGTCTTTTTTGATCTGCTGTTGAGGGATATGGGAGGCAGGCAGGAAAACAAGAGTTCAAGTCACAACCTGATCAGATAAACCATGATCTTATTCAGTAAAAGAGCAGGCTTGATGGAGTAAATGAGCTCCTTCTATTTCTTATGATCTCTGGTCTTAGTCACTGGGATGGGGCATTATTGCTATAAAGAGACAGTTCAGATACCATATTCATTTGTGGGGGTGGGGGAAAGGGAGGATATGCGGTATTGAAATGTCTGGCCTTTTGCCCCCCCCCCCCCCCCACCCCCTGCCTGCTCATCCAGGCCACAGTCATGTGTGTGCTCTATGGACCACTTTAAACTGTATCAGGCTAAGCCTGGCACACGACGAGGATGCATTGACTTGCCTCAGGGCCTCCTCCCATAATCCGGCCTCCAACACCCACCCAGCTCTTCTTCCCATTTTCTCTTCACCTCCCCTATTGGGGCTCCGTTCCACTCCATCAGTTCCTTGTATATCTCTGAATCGTTCCCCTCTCCTATTCCTACTCTCAACACCACCTTATCCTGTAGTCCCTGCTTATCTTTGAGAAGGTCTGAAGTCCATGTGCTAAAGGTATTTCCACAGTACCATTTAGACAGGAGGTTTCAGGTTTTCAACACCATTGTATAGGTTGAAGGGCGGGACACTATTCTTTGTAATAACGTCAGTCAGAAGGTCATCAATTCAGCGTCTGACCAGATCCTTTAACATCTCAAATTTAAAACTCTTTTGTGTTTAAATCCCCTCATGGGCTTGCCCCATCCTCTCTCTGCTTTTCAACCCGAGAGAACTCTGTGGTCCTCTGACTGTTTGCCATAATTTCAGATGTCAAAGCTTAATCACTAGAATTTATTCTCTGAAATTGTCCAACTCCCTCTCCTTTTTAAAAAAAAATCTTTTGCTTTTACCAAGCATTTGTTAAACTTGCCTAATATCTTCTCCTGCGGCTGTGAGGTTTCTTGGAATGTGTCGGTTTGAGTCTCAGCTTGGAATTAAATTAACACGCTGCAGAGTCCTTTAATTCATGGGAAGTAGTTGACCACAGAATGTGGCTGCATTACTTTACTTGCAAGTAATAGGATCATAACAGTCTTTCTTTTCCTCCAGCTAGTAGATCAAACAGGCAAACAAAATTGGGTTCCAAGGGATTGAAGCCAATTGCTATGTTGGCTGAGATCAGTGAATTCTGAACAGATTGAGATTTCACTTTAACTGTCTGAAACCGTTTCCAAGCCCTTGTCACTGAGAACACTTTTCATTGATGATACTTGGACTTTCCCTGATGGCTAATGGCTGTGGGCAGAAATTTGATGTTTGCTTCTGAATGCAGTGTTTATGTCGTAGATGATAGCGCCTAGTGCTTTTATCCCTCCTTGGACCATGTATAAATAGGTGCTACTATTTATAAGGGCATATATTTAGCTCATTAAAGGCAACTTGAATGAGGGACTACATAGTTTTGAGTATTGATCCCCAGCTTTTTTTCTCTCCTGCCATGGAAACAACAGATTGAATAAGTACTAGAAATTGGTAATAGCATCCTCTTCACTGCAAATACAAATTTAGGGCAGCTTTGACATTTCATGTTAAAACAAGAGTAATGAAGTCGGCAGAATAATAAATTGAACACTACTGCTGATAAACACGACAAAATTATTCGAAAGCAAAGCATTCGTTTTCACATTTAAGCAGACGAAGCTCAGCTCTACCTTCCCTCCACCTGTCTTAACTCTTGCACTGTTGTTAAATTAGCAGACTGCATACC
Organism: Scyliorhinus torazame; assembly: GCF_047496885.1. Taxonomy (NCBI): domain Eukaryota; kingdom Metazoa; phylum Chordata; class Chondrichthyes; order Carcharhiniformes; family Scyliorhinidae; genus Scyliorhinus; species Scyliorhinus torazame. Next base: position 210,456,416 of record NC_092710.1, read on the forward strand.
TGACATCTGAAACTGAATGAGCAGAGAGATTTCCAACAAATTGGTGTTGGGAAGACTGAAGCCAATGTTTTTGGACTCTTGCAACTGTCTGAGACTAAACCAGACTGTTGCCCAACATTGACGCTGCCCATGAATTTTCATGGCAGCAGGTCAAGCATGAGCAAGGAAACCACCTGATTACCCCTGTGCCCTCTCCCCTGTCTTCCCCCACCTCCCAACCTACAGCTGATCAATCAGGGTGGCAAAAATGTATTCTGGGGGATCTGAGTGGCTCAGAAGCACCACAGACCAAGCTAGCTAAGTCCCAAGTTACATAGCTGCTCGACTGGTTGCAGATGGTGAGGGACCCAACCAGAGGGACCTCATCCTCCCCACACTGCCTGCTGCAGATACATCTGTCTATGATGGAATGTGCAGGAGTGCCCACATATAGCTCTTGTGGAGATGAGGTCCCGTCCTCTCATTGGGATATCCTCCATCATGTTATGTGGCTGTTGATCCACCATCTCCATTCCAGAACATCACTGCAAGAATTCCTTAGGGTAGTGTCCTAGGCCCAACCAGTTTCAGCTGATTCATCAATGACCTTTCATTCCATCATAAGGTTCAAAGTGGAATGTTTGCTGAGGATTATACAATGTTCACCATTTGCAACTTCCAAACACTGAAGCAGTCCATGTCCAAATGCAGCAAGACCAGGGCAAGATCCAGGCTTTGGCTGACAAGTGTCAGGTAACATTCATGCCACACAAGTGGCAGGCAAGAACCATCTCTAACCATTGCACCTTAACATTCAGTGGTATTGCCATCTCTGAATCCCCCACTATCAGCATCCTGGGGGGTGGGTGGGGGGTTACCATTGACCAGAAACTGAACTGGATTAGCATGTAAATACTGTGACTGCCAGAGCAGGTCAAAGGCTATGAATCATATAATTCCTCCAGTGCAGAAGGAGGCCATTCAGCCCATTGGGTTTGCACCAATCTTCTGAAAAAGCACCCTACCTAGGCCCACTCCCCTGCCCTATCACCATAACCACACCAAACCTGCAAATCTTTGGACTGGTTTTAATTTTTAAAAAAAAATGAGCTGAATTAGTTTTGAATGCGCTGGTACAGAAGTTCTGGTAGAAACAAGTATTCAAATCTGGACTGAGCCCTCTTGCAAATTTCTTCAATGTCAGATTAGCTCCTATTATTCAGGGTTACAGTCAGAAAGTTCAATTTGTTCAGTTTTCGAGGCAGATATCACTTCAGCCTTTTTGATGTCTTTGTTCAGCTTTAAAAATAATGAGGAAGTAACCATGTTGATGTCTGTGTATTTCTTGGCTCAGTGACATTGTTGAATTTGCCTCCTGCATCAGCCGCCTTCACAACTTTATTTGAAGGTCTCGCACAAAAGCTGATGTTTGAGTTGAATGTGGATTCTGCAGTCTGAATTTTGGAATATATACTTTCCCAGTTTGCATCAGTACCATTTCTACTCGATGAACTGGATGTTTTTCTTCAACGACTAGCAGTTTTTGCTCAATGTTTTCAAAATCATTTGGGAAAAGTGGGCAAATTTTAAAATGTTGGAACTTTGGATTCATGTGTGAGGGTAGGATGTTGGTTGCACAGGTACTATAACTTTTTTGTGTTTGAATTCCAGAAAATATTCTTTCCTCCCATGTTTTTTCAGAAAAAATGAATTTTGAAACCAACTAATTACTGTGTTTTGACAGAAAAGGTAAATGGTTATAATTACTTACAGCTGTGAAACAAATGGCAGGTCCAACAATTATGGGGCAGATATGCACAGCGAGGGAGAGAAGCAGCATTCCTTTTCTGAATAAAGTTGAATTTTTGGCTGATAGGAGAAGGAAAGTGATGTGTTATGTACTCTGGGATAACACAGGCTGCAACTCGATGCAGCTTTGACCAAAAGATACTCCAGACTTTGAAGTAAGTTCAGTGTGATTTATTGAACCATTAGCACAGTTCTCTGTGAGTTCGACTCTCCTGCTAATCTTGCTAGAGTAACTCAGTAAAACTAACCAGTCTGCTCTAAGGTGGGTGTGATTCTTCTGATCTGCCCCTGTCCTACTCTCAAGTGTCGCCTGTGGAAAGAGACAGAGCATGGGTGCCCTGTCCTTGTATATGGGTTGTGTAATGCCCCCTTGTGGCAGCGTCACCTCTGGGTGTCCTGACGGCCCATTGGTCGTGTCCTATTCTATGTGTTCATTAGCTGTATGTCTGCATATCATGACGTCTCTGGTGCTCCCTCCAGTGTTTACTTAGTCATAGTGTATTTACATTAACCCTTTGTGTATTTACAGTGATGCATATCACCACATCCCCCCCTTTTTTCATGTTACATATTTTCTGTACTCGGTGAAAGAAAATTAAACAAAACAGGTAGATAAGTGATGACATGTACAAGTCATGATGACAGTGATGATTATACAATACCAAATAATATTTGAGCCCAAAGTTCATGAATGTACACAGTCGAGTGGCTTTCTTGTGCTGTTATAGAAGTGTTGATGTTGATGTTGTCATTTCCTTGTGAACGCCGTCAGTGTCCCTGTGCTTAAGGAACCAAGAAGTCATCAGGAGGTGTTCAAATGGTCAAATCACTTCGTTGTCTGATTTGGACTTTTTTTCCAATGCTTGTGGTAGTGATTCTTGATGTCATCTTCCCTGTCTGACCTCGAATGGACCTGTGTTTGCGGTATTGATGCAGTATGTCAGCTACCTTGAAAGCTGGTCTGCTTGTTTGTAGTGGAGCAAATGTGAATTTGTAAGATGCGTTATCATGCCATGGTACGTCTGCACACTTGCCACTGTCTTGTGCTGTGCTGTGACAGTGTCCTGCTTTTGCAGAGTTGTTCCATGTCGTACCAGTCGTTGTTCCTGTGTTGGTTTTGTCGTGCTTGTTGTCGACGTTGGTGCCTTTGGTACCCTTGTTGTCTGTGTTTTTGTTGGTTTTGTTATTGGGCTTGTTGCGCTCAATGATCACCCTGAGTGGATAATGCGTGTCCTTCACAAAGTTACTTGTGTCAGTGTCCTTTGTGGCACCTGCTGTTTCATTGAGCGTGCCGTCTCTGATTCCTTGTTGTCCCCGTCTGGAGTCATGTCCGGTTCACTTGAATCATCTTTGGTTTCTTGATGCTCCACGTCTATACAGCGAGAGGACACCTCAGAGGGCAGTGAGGCTATATGGGTAGAGATCAGGAATAAGAAGGGTGCAGTCACAATGTTGGGGGTATACTACAGGCCTCCCAACAGCCAGCGGGAGATAGAGGAGCAGATAGGTAGACAGATTTTGGAAAAGAGTAAAAACAACAGGGTTGTGGTGATGGGAGACTTCAACTTCCCCAATATTGACTGGGACTCACTTAGTGCCAGGGGCTTAGACGGGGCAGAGTTTGTAAGGAGCATCCAGGAGGGCTTCTTAAAACAATATGTAAACAGTCCAACTAGGGAAGGGGCGGTACTGGACCTGGTATTGGGGAATGAGCCCGGCCAGGTGGTAGATGTTTCAGTAGGGGAGCATTTCAGTAACAGTGACCACAATTCAGTAAGTTTTAAAGTACTGGTGGACAAGGATAAGAGTGGTCCGAGGATGAATGTGCTAAATTGGGGGAAGGCTAATTATAACAATATTAGGCGGGAACTGAAGAACATAGATTGGGGGTGGATGTTTGAGGGCAAATCAACATCTGACATGTGGGAGGCTTTCAAGTGTCAGTTGAAAGGAATACAGGACAGGCATGTTCCTGTGAGGAAGAAAGATAAATACGGCAATTTTCGGGAACCTTGGATGACGAGTGATATTGTAGGCCTCGTCAAAAAGAAAAAGGAGGCATTTGTCAGGGCTAAAAGGCTGGGAACAGACGAAGCCTGTGTGGCATATAAGGAAAGTAGGAAGGAACTTAAGCAAGGAGTCAGGAGGGCTAGAAGGGGTCATGAAAAGTCATTGGCAAATAGGGTTAAGGAAAATCCCAAGGCTTTTTACACTTACATAAAAAGCAAGAGGGTAGCCAGGGAAAGGGTTGGCCCACTGAAGGATAGGCAAGGGAATCTATGTGTGGAGCCAGAGGAAATGGGCGAGGTACTAAATGAATACTTTGCATCAGTATTCACCAAAGAGAAGGAATTGGTAGATGTTGAGTCTGGAGAAGTGGGTGTAGATAGCCTGGGTCACATTGTGATCCAAAAAGACGAGGTGTTGGGTGTCTTAAAAAATATTAAGGTAGATAAGTCCCCAGGGCCGGATGGGATCTACCCCAGAATACTGAAGGAGGCTGGAGAGGAAATTGCTGAGGCCTTGACAGAAATCTTTGGATCCTCGCTGTCTTCAGGGGATGTCCCGGAGGACTGGAGAATAGCCAATGTTGTTCCTCTGTTTAAGAAGGGTAGCAAGGATGATCCCGGGAACTACAGGCCGGTGAGCCTTACTTCAGTGGTAGGGAAATTACTGGAGAGAATTCTTCGAGACAGGATCTACTCCCATTTGGAAGCAAATGGACGTATTAGTGAGAGGCAGCATGGTTTTGTGAAGGGGAGGTCGTGTCTCACTAACTTGATAGAGTTTTTCGAGGAGGTCACTAAGATGATTGATGCAGGTAGGGCAGTAGATGTTGTCTATATGGACTTCAGTAAGGCCTTTGACAAGGTCCCTCATGGTAGACTAGTACAAAAGGTGAAGTCACACGGGATCAGGGGTGAACTGGCAAGGTGGATACAGAACTGGCTAGGCCATAGAAGGCAGAGGGTAGCAATGGAGGGATGCTTTTCTAATTGGAGGGCTGTGACCAGTGGTGTTCCACAGGGATCAGTGCTGGGACCTTTGCTCTTTGTAGTATATATAAATGATTTGGAGGAAAATGTAACTGGTCTGATTAGTAAGTTTGCAGACGACACAAAGGTTGGTGGAATTGCGGATAGCGATGAGGACTGTCTGAGGATACAGCAGGATTTAGATTGTCTGGAGACTTGGGCGGAGAGATGGCAGATGGAGTTTAACCTGGACAAATGTGAGGTAATGCATTTTGGAAGGGCTAATGCAGGTAGGGAATATACAGTGAATGGTAGAACCCTCAAGAGTATTGAAAGTCAAAGAGATCTAGGAGTACAGGTCCACAGATCACTGAAAGGGGCTACACAGGTGGAGAAGGTAGTCAAGAAGGCATACGGCATGCTTGCCTTCATTGGCCGTGGCATTGAGTATAAGAATTGGCAAGTCATGTTCAGCTGTATAGAACCTTAGTTAGGCCACACTTGGAGTATTGTGTTCAATTCTGGTCGCCACACTACCAGAAGGATGTGGAGGCTTTAGAGAGGGTGCAGAAGAGATTTACCAGAATGTTGCCTGGTATGGAGGGCATAAGCTATGAGGAGCGATTGAATAAACTCGGTTTGTTCTCACTGGAACGAAGGAGGTTGAGGGGCGACCTGATAGAGGTATACAAAATTATGAGGGGCATAGACAGAGTGGATAGTCAGAGGCTTTTCCCCAGGGTAGAGGGGTCAATTACTAGGGGGCATAGGTTTAAGGTGAGAGGGGCAAGGTTTAGAGTAGATGTACGAGGCAAGTTTTTTACGCAGAGGGTAGTGGGTGCCTGGAACTCACTACCGGAGGAGGTAGTGGAGGCAGGGACGATAGGGACATTTAAGGGGCATCTTGACAAATATATGAATAGGATGGGAATAGAAGGATACGGACCCAGGAAGTGTAGAAGATTGTAGTTTAGTCGGGCAGTATGGTCGGCACGGGCTTGGAGGGCCGAAGGGCCTGTTCCTGTGCTGTACATTTCTTTGTTCTTTGTTCTTTGTCTGGAGTCATGCAGTGGTCTCGCTGTGGAGTCGATCTGTGCGCTTCCAACGGAGTTGTGCAGTGGTCTCGCTGTGGAGTCTGTCATCGCTTTCTGTGCAGAGTCGGGGACTCTTCGTGCTGCGTGGACCACTCTCTTGGCGTCAGGCCGCTCTCTGTGGGCTTGTACCGCTCCCTTGTCTCTTGGCGTCAGGCCGCAGCAGAATCCTGTACTCATGGGTCGGGATATCGTCTGTGCTAGGCTGAAGATCCTCAAATCCGAAGAACTCATCTATGACTGCGTCGGATGCTTCAATATACAACACATCTCGTTGCGGTTCGGATTTGGTACTGAGGTCGCCACGTCCAATGATGAAATCATCGTCTGAGTCGTAGTCTTCAAGGACTAAATCATCTCTTAGGGCGGTGATAACTGCTTGTTGCAGGGTTGTGTGGAGGTTACTTTCAGCTACTGGTCGAAGTTCAGGCATTGTTCTGTCGTTCCAGGTGAAAGAATTGTGTTTTCTGGCATTAAATATTTTTTTCACTATTTTCGGACATTTCCCCTTTAAGTGGGCGTGGTCCGGGGCCTCTGACGTCCTGAAGCTTGTGACGTAGAGCGTAGGAATGGATTGCGCATGCGAAAATCTCTTTTCTTTTACTGTGCGCTCTTTTCGCAACTGCGCACTCACTGCTTCTCATGCATGCGCAAAACACTGTTTCGCCTGTTCGCGTCTTCTCTGGAACTGCAGCTCCTTTCGTAAGATGGCTGCCAAACAAAACTGCTGTTTGCCTCTGTTGCAAGCCTACCTTTGCCTCGTGGTGAGTATAGACGCCAGTTTTACCGATTTTCTTTCTTTTTTTTTGTGTTTACCTCGCAGTAGTTTTCAAACTTGTCCAGGACTGTCTGGAAGTCTCTCTTGTCCTGCCCTTTGGAGTACTTGAAGGAGTTGAAGATTTCTGTTGCACTTTCACCCGCAATGGTGAGTAGAAGATCTATCTTCTCAGCATCGGCCACGCCATCTAGGTCGGATGCTACCATGTAAATCTCAAATCTCTGCTTTAATGCAGTCCAGCTGGAACTGCGATTGCCATGGTACCTGAGCTGCTGAGGAACCGGAATCTCGATCATCTTGCCTGGGTGCTGTTGCTGGTAGTCACGGATCTTGCTGAGTTGAAGTATATAGATTCAACAGGCACTACTAGTACCATGATGTGTTATGTAGTCTGGGATAACACAGGCTGCAATCGATGCAGCTTTGACCAAAAGATACTCCAGACTTTGAAGTAAGTTCAATGTGATTAATTGAACCATTAGCACAGTTCTCTGAGTTTGACTCTCCTGCTAATCTTGCTTTAGTAACTCAGTCTAACTAACCAGTCTGCTCTAAGCCACATGGTGGGTGTAATGCTTCTGATCTGCCCCTGTCCTACTCTCTGTGTGTTGTCAGTGGAAAGAGACAGAGCATGGGTGCCCTGTCCTTGTATATGGGTTGTGTAATGCCCCCTTGTGACAGTGTCACGTCTGGATGTCCTGACTGCCCATTGGTCGTGTCCTATTCTGTGTGTTCATTTGCTGTATGTCTGCATATCATGACGTCTCTGGTGCTCCCTCTCGTGTTTACTTAGTCATAATGTATTTACATTAACCCCTTGTATTTACAGTGATGCATATCACCACAGAAAGGAAGGCAGGGACAAATTTGAGCACGAGGGTGTTGCTGACTTGCCAGCTGTTGATAATAGAAGAGCTTGGGTAAAAATGGCTCTTTGCTGCTGTACTGCATCTAAATTGAATGGGTAGTGAAGTTAAATTAGGAACGTACGAATTGATGGATAAAAAAGACCAAGGTTAATCCAATTTGACGTTTGCCAACATGGTAGACATTTGATAGTGACGAAGGGAATGTTGCCTCGGCATGCTCAGGAGTTTTAAATTGTCTAAATGTCAGTAAATTAAAAAACAGAAGGCCTAAAATTCTGTGGAGGCAGTGAGTGCATATTTGTTGCAATGTGATGGGGATTCTATTTCTTGTTGTTGCCATTGTCTGATTGGCAGAAGGGTAGGTAGGGTGAGTCTTCCTCTCCCCTCCTAACATCTGGTTTCCGAGGCAAATCTGGAGCTGTTCTAGGGTACTCTTGAGAATTTGGTCACCACACCCTTATTGGGCCCAGTGGAAACAACAGCTGTTACTTGATCTTGAGAAGGCGAAACACCTCTTGAATAGGAAAGGTAAATAATTACAGACTGAGACATTTAACCATAGTATTGTTTTGTGGGGAAAGAAAATTAGTTTTTTCACCTTTTTTAGCTATTTTTCCCATCCTACAGTACAACTTTGAGCAAGGGTACCTATTGTGTAGGCACTAACTATTTAAACCGCTTTCTCCCTGTTTTTTGGCACAGTGGTGTGTGGAAGTTTAGGCCTGCTATAATTTTACTTTGGGCTAATTACATAATTCTTATGAATCAGTCTGCAATATCAATGCCTTTTCTGCCCAAGTAAGCAACAAGAAATAAATGTGTACACAGCATTCTTTTAATATGGATCAAGGCTGATCAAATAATTTGACATAATGAATTGAATGGCTGCTTTTGATATACTGTGCTGGTTCTTGCACGATAAAATCTGTCTGGATACTGCTTCACAACAAAGGATGACCTATTATACCTCTATGCATCTTTCTGTGGGCTGAAGTACAAATCACATTCAATTCGTTATTATTCCAGAAATTATTGCTCAAGGCTGTTGGTCCCTCCCAAGTTGCTTAGCAATTGCCTACTTTGTTTGAATAGACCTATTATGTGAATTACTCTTTATGGAGCTCAGGTGGTTTTACCACAGTGCTTGCCAGACAAAGTACTGGAACAAGGTTTTCTGAAAGAACCTAAAGTGGGGGAAGGTAGAGCGGAACAGCTATATATGCATATACTTTATGTTTTGGATGCCATGATATGGTCTTTGTGTTGTGTGAATTTGTTTTAAAAATATTTTGTTAAAACCACATATTGGCGTATAAAGACAAATTTAGTTTAGTAACCTATGTTTTTGTAGATTAATTGTAAGCTTGCATGAAATACACAAGTGAAATCTGTGTCTGTAATCTGACACCAGTGACTCAACATTGTTGTGGCAAAGGTGGAATGTTTCAAACTTGATTTTTTTTTTGAGAAAAAGGAGTGGAGGACACAAAAAGTTCCCTAGACTTGCTTTACAAGAAACAAAATAGTGAATATCTGAGGGTGACTCACCCTGGCCTGTCCTCGCTGTCTTAAACAGAAAAGAAGTTTCACACCAATTTTCTGATTAAATCCAGTTCTCCTTTCAGCCACCACACCTCCCACCCTGCCTTCCCCATTCTATCTGTAGTGGCTTTCTCTTTGGCTTTGTTATACCGGTGATTTGAATCAAGATTTTCATATGGCCGTGGCAGCCTGATATGCAAATTTCCTGCAAACGGAAAAGCCATGAGTTTGGCAATGAAGGAGGAATTTAAATTAATTCAGGAGGAAATATGTTGTGGAATGAGTGATACTGGTGGCAGAGAAAATTTAGTACAGTAGTTTCGTGTGGCAATATATTGTGGAAGAAATAATGCAGAATGGAATTTTACACTTAAAAAGGAGACTGGAGGGAAGGTGTCCAGATACTGAAATATATAAGAACATGAAAGTTTGAGTTCCAGTAAATTAAACTAATGAAAAGATGAAGGCAGTTACCAGAAGTCAACATTTTGTATAAAGCAATGATTGGAGCAGCTTGAAACCATATTTATAGCACATCACTAGCCGAGACCAGTTGTGTGCTATTTTTCTCCACCTCCACCCCTCCTCTTCCCAAAACCGAAACATGGGTCAAGAGAATTTTCACCTCTAGGGACAGCACGGCGGAGCACTGGTTAGCACTGTTGCCTCACGGCGCTGAGGTCCCAGGTTCAAAATCGGCTCTGGGTCACTGTCTGTGTGGAGTTTGCACATTCTCCCCGTGTTTGCGTGGGTTTCGGCCCCACAACCCAAACATGTGCCGATAGGTGGATTGGGGACGCTAAATTGACCCTTAATTGGAAAAAATGAATTGGATGCTCTAAATGTTTTCTTTTTTAAAAAAGAATTTTCACCTCTAGACTGGAGGCAAGGCCTTCACCTTCTCTCCAATGACTAGAATTCCATTCCCTTTATAGTAACACAAAGTATCCTGACTTCTTGTGCCAGCATGCAGAATATCTTTTTTTGTCTGTGTTCTGCAATCCTTACCACCAAATCACCCCAAGTAAGTAGATTCCAGTCCTGCCTATTGGGTAAACATTTGTGTCTTCTGCTCAGATGAAAATCTGGGCTACCTGTCTCTGCTGCTAAAAATGACCCTGCCGTTTGTACCTTATCCAGCATCTTTTTTTTTTCTCCATTCAACCTTCCCAAGAGCTAGTGCTATTGACAGAATGGCCTTCTGCATATTTGTTTAAGATTTTCCTGTACTCGTGTTTCCTTTTTTTTCTCCAATGGAAAAGGAACGATGAAAATATTGACTGTTACAAGTGTGTTATAAACCCATGACCAGCTCTGCACCATGAATGGCATTGGTTATCCTTTTTTGGGTTCTATGCCGAGATTATTTTGGAGCAATTTAAGCATTATGTGGGAATGTATTATAAATGTATATTGTTAGCTTAGATTTCACTACTTTGCTCCGTAAGAGCTTACCTTTCACACAATGAAAGTGGGCAATGTGCAAGTATTTAAGGGAGAATTTGACAATTATTTGGAGTATTGTACAATTAAGAGGTAGCATTGAATGGCAGAACCAGCTTGATGGGCTGAGTCGCCTACTGCATTTTTACTGTGCCAAAATGAATGTACTTTGTAGGAACTGATTCTCAGCTTTTTTCCATTCACTCTCTTGGAAGGTAAATTTAGCAGAAATGGCTGATGCGGGTTTGTCTTGATTTATTTTTCGAACACTAGTGCTGGTTTCAGCATTTATAAAATTCTGGAGTTGTGCATAAAACAGTTAACAATAGAGATTTCATGATCATTATTCATGAATATTTGCAAATTCAGCTAAGTAAATCAAACTCTCGCCCAGCACTTACACACATCTATTGATTACATCAAATGTACAGCTCAGAAACCGAGATTCTAGGGCAGCACGGTGGCTCAGTGGGTAGCACTGCAGTCTCACGGCACCAAGGTCCCAGGTTTGATCCCGGCTGTGGGTCACTGTCCGTGTGGAATTTGCACATTCCCTAATGTTTGCGTGGGTTTCACCCCCAGCCCCCACAAAGATGTGCAAGGTAGGTGGATTGAACACGCTAAATTGCACCTTAATTGGAAAAAATGAATTCGGTACTCGAAATTTAAAAAAAAAAAGGGATTGTTTCTTGGGAAGTATATGCATCCTAATGATTCAAGGTATTTGGTGTTCAGGAAATGTTTGCAATTTATTCTTAGAAATTAGTTGCAGAATGGGAACATGCTGAAAGTTTCACAGGCTGCTTTTCTGCACTGAACCAAAAGCAAATTACTGTGGATACTGGAAATCTGAAATAAAAAAATATAAAGCACTAGAACCATTCAGCAGGTCTGGCAGAATCTGTGGGGAAAGGAACAGAATTAGTGTTTCGAGCCTGTAATGGTCTCCTTTGGAATTGAAGGAAGGGAGAAAGGTGATTTATGCCACTGTTCTCCCTGATGTAACAGTGATGTATTTGTAATTTGCTCAAATTAGCATGCAGTATTGCCTGCTCACAATGCAGTCCCCTGTACACTGGGGAGACCAAACGCAGACTAAGCGAGTGCTTTGCAGAACACCGTTGCCTAGTCTGTAGGCATGACCCCGGACTTCCGGTTGCTTGCCATTTTAATTCACCATCCTGCCCTCTTTCTCCCATTTCTGTCCTTGGCTTGCTGCAGTGTTACAGTGAGGCTCCATGCAGGTTCGCGGAACAGCATCTCACCTTGCGATTCAGCACCTGACAGCCTCCTGGACTCTACATGAGTTCAGCAGGCAGACACGAGGAGAATATGCAAACTCCACACAGTGACCCGGGGCCGGGATTCAACCCGCGTACTCGGCACTGTGAGGCAGCAGTGCTAACCACCAGTGCGTTCTGTTCTAAATTGTCGATCAAAAACTCCCTGACCGTGAGTGTAACTTAACTTTTAGGCCTCGAATCATAAGGGAATTTAGGGAGTAACTTGGTGCACAAATTATTGATGGGTCCTCCGAGGATGCAAACCTCAGAGCCAAGTGCACCAATTCATGAAGGGGTTCCTGAGATGGGTAAAGCAGAGCAAAATATATCTGTTTGCTGAGAAATTTGTTTTATCCCATGTCATTTTATGGATCTAAGATCAGATACATTGAAGTGTCAAGGAACTGTAAGTCAGATTTGACTTTTTGCTTGTTTTCTGATTGAGATTCAGGAAGCCTGAAATCCAGTTTAAATACATAGATCCCAAACCCATGACCTCCATAAAGGATATACGTGCATGGGGGTATTATCGTCATCGCCAAGTCGAACTTGATCCTGACTTGGATGCATTGCTGTTATATTTTGTTGCTGAGCTCCACTTCCATTTATCAACTTATTGCCTCAATGTCTGTGTCTCTTTCTCTTTTATCTTTCCCTTCCCCCTCCTTCTGTTTCTCTTGCGCTCTCTGTGTGCCTGTCACATGTGAGTCTCTTTCTCTCGCATTGAGTCTCTCTTGCTCTCTTGTTTCTATCTCTTGGTCTGCGTCACTTGCACTTCGCCGCCTGCCCTTCCCTCCCTCTCTAAAGCCAAAAGTTAGTCTCGCAATCAGTCTCCGAGGAAGAAAAGGTTGTGCCAGCCTGCCTATGCATAGGTTCAATAACATAGGTTATTTAAGATGGTTTAAGCTAGATTGACAGGGGGATGGGAATCGGAGTGCTAATTCAGCGCAAGAATGGGAGTAGAAAATTTGAGTGACTCTGAAAGGCAAAGAAGTGGCTGTAAACCAGGACTAAAGCAAATAAATCTGATGAGCTGAGGGCACATACATGTAGCAACATGATTTTATCGCTATAATCTAAACTTTGCTTAAAGAGGGACAGAAATGGCAGCTCAACATCCCTGGGTATAGAGTTTTCAGACAGGATAGAGATGGGGGATAAAGTTGGGGGTGTAGCATCGCTGGTTAAATAATCAATCAGGGATGAAATACCGAATCAAATGAGATCATATGGGTTGAGCTCAGAAATAAAACAAAAAGGGCAGCAGTGTACTATAGACCCCCAAATAGTGGGAAAAAGTTAGAAGAGCAAATATGGGACAGATTTGATTGCACAAACAAAACAACAGTATTGTTGGAGCCGACTCTACATAAAGCATCCTATCTGGCTGCATCACAACCTGGTAGGGCAACTGCTTAGCCAAAGACCGTACAAAACTACAGATAATCATGAACACAGCCCATCATGCGAACTTGCCTCCCATTCATTGACTCTGTCTACACCTCCCGCTGCCTTGGGAAAGTGGGCAGCATAATCAAAGACCCCTCCCACCCGGGTTATTCTCTCTTCCAACTTCTTCCATTGGGCAGGATATACAAAATTCTGAGAACATGCACTGACAGGTTCAAAAACAGCTTCCCCAGTGTTAACAGAATCCTGAATGACCCTCTTATGGACTGAACTGATCGCTTCCTACACTTTCCCTACCTAGTAATAATGAACTCCATATGCTTCACCCGATGCCTGTGCCTATGTATTTATTTTGTGTATTTATATATATCCTATGTTTCTTCATGGAACGATCTGTCTAGACTATGCAGAACAATCCTTTCCACTGTACCTCAGTACATGTGACAAATCCAATCCAATCCAATACAATAATATAACTATCTGAATATCAATTCATACACTGACAAACTGACAATGTGAAGGGCACCGAGTGCACAAAATTCCTGAAATGTATTCATAGAACCCTACAAGCCAGAAGGAGGCTATTTGGCCCATTGAGTCTGCCCTGACACTCTGAAAGATCACCCTACCTCGGCCCACTTCTTAGCTCCAGCAACACCACAGACATCAATAACCAAACCATGCCCCTCTCTCGAATATTAGACCCAACCGCAGCCATTCAAAACCCAAGAATAGATTCTTCATAGCCAGAACTACAAATAAACCAAAGCAAGTCCACGAGAGCCCCAGCTCTAAGGGGAAGTATAATAAGTACCCGAAAACGCAATCTAAACACCATCCTGGCCCGGAACAGAACCAATATTAATCATGTAGTCTAAAAGAGAATGAGAGCGCTGACAACAAGTCCAAGTTGTTCTCAGATGCATGGAGATGGGCATCCACTAGAGAAAGGGCTTTTTCAAGTACAAGAACCTTTAATGCTGCGATAAAATTACCCCGCAATTTTGGAAATGCGGCCCTGATGACCTGTATTTCCAAACCGAAACTTTTAGCCAGGACACATCTCCTGGCATTGGCAGCTTTCATCCAATGGACACAGCACTGCCAAGGCAGAAACCCGCTCAATGGCAACTGCACCACTGAAAGCAGGGCCCCACCCCAGCATACCTGGCAACCATGCACAAATGAGGATCTCTGCATTTTCTCTCTGCAAGAACAACGACCGAACACTTTTTGGGACATAGCATGAGCCATGAACCCCAAGCACGACAGATATGAAACGTGCAACAGGATGAAAGGATGGATTAAAGATAAGCCGATCCGGAGCCTTGGAAACATAACTGCTTCCACGCTCACTTTGTGTTATCTCCCCCACCACCTATACTCCCCATACACACACACGACTCTGTGGCGAGATTTAACTCCAATTTAATCTATAAGTTTGCAGATGATACGACTGTGGTGGGTCGCATCTCAAACAACAACAAATCAGACTACAGAAGGGAGATAGATCACTTGGTTGCATGGTGTACCGAAAACAACCTCTCTCTAAATGCTGGAAAGACAAAGGAACTGATCATTGACTTCAGAAAGCGTAGCACAATTTATTTACAATAATCAACAATGGTTTCATGGTCATCATTAGACACCTGCTGTGGTGGGATTTGAACCTAGGTCATCTGGATTACTTGTCCGGTGACAATACCACTGCCCCCCCTGTTTTATCTCAGGAATTATTCTTGTGAATTTCCTCTGTACTCTCTCTCCAATGCCTTCACATTCTTCCTCAAATATGGCGCCGAGAACTGGAAGGAGTACTCCAGATGAGGCCGAATTAATGTCTTAGATTAGCTCCCACACCCCTTATTTGGCAAACAACTCCGACATTATTATTGAGTGGTAGTAAAAAGAAGTTTTAAGAGAATTGAATATTATTGCTTTTTAAAAAGCTAAACGCAACTGTCTCAATGGGGTTCGTTGCTTCTATACAATGTATAGTGAATGAATGGGCATGGAAGTGCCATAATTTGGCATGGAAACATGAAGCATTATGGGGATGAGTGAGGGGCATACCTTGACTTTGAAGCTATAGGGGTGGGTACGGGGGGACCTTTTGAACTTGCCTTTCAAACATTTTTGTCATGCAGATTGTGATTGACTGCACCCCTTGAGGTACCGTGAACCACTCTTTGAAAACCTGGTCTGACTCCAGGCAAATTGTGGACATGCGTATCTCTGCAATGGAGCCAGCCAGGTTAAGAGTACAGTGTGTGGACTCATGTTCCAAGTCAGCCTGCACACTTAAAAGGTATGCCTAAAAATCAGAAACCCGAAGAATTTGGTTGGGAATCCCAGGATTGTGATCTGCCCACATGCCATTTAAAAAAAAAATTCTTTTTTAAAAAAAAAAGAGTACTCAATTATTTTTTTTTCCCAATTAAGGGGAATTTTAGCGTGGCCAATCCACCTAACTAACCACATCTTTTGGGTTGTGGGGGTGAAACCCATGCAGACACGGGGAGAATGAGCAAACTCCACACGGACAGTGACCTAGGGACGGGATTCAAACCCGGTTCCTCAGCGCCATAGTCCCAGGTGCTTGCCACGTGCCGACCTCCACATGCCATTTTTAACAGGCTCCCAAGTCATCCCGACTTGGTGAAAGTCCAGCCCTAGATGTCAGTTGAGGCTAAATGACCTCGGTTTCGAACCAACCAAAGAATGTTAACAATATATCATTATGTTCACAAAAGTCTAAGTTACAACCTTTGAATTGTTTTACCGTGACTGTAGTTGATTAAAGCACAGCAGTGGGAATTCCACTCAGATCATCTGTAAATCATTACCAAAATCAATCTGGAGCATTTCAAACAAAAGTAGCGGAATTTACTTTTTAACATTTTCATTTAAAAATGTATTTTCTGTGATCCCAGAAAAAGGTGCAACTATTACTGTTGGATGTGTAGTTTAAAAAAAAAAGTAAAACTATCAAGTTTATCATCCTCTGATCCATGTTCATAATTGTCCTGTTTAAATGCACATTCTTTTTAACGTAACTACTTCAGTGCAATAGTAGCAGCAGTGACAATGAATGAAATTAATTTAAAACAAACTAGCTCTGAATATCTGTGTAACGACATCTTACTAGTAGTGTTCTGGGCCCTATAATTGCAGGGGAAAACATTATAGCATGACGCACCTTATTGCAGTTGGTACCAATCCTTAATGAAATGCACATGTTTAACTTACTAATTTTCTTCGTGGTCTTTTCAACCTTGGTGTTTTTGCTCAACCTTCAATCCTGATTTATGAATTCTTAGAAAAATAGGAACATAGGAGCAGGAGTAGGCCATTCAGCCCATCAAGCCTACTTTGCCATTCAATATGATCCTGGCTGATCATCCAAATAACTTTTTCCTGTACTATCTCCTTATCCCTTTATGTCATTGGTATGGCACGGTAGCATAGTGGTTAGCACTGTCGCTCCACAGCTCCAGGGTCCTAGGTTTGATTCCCGGCTTGGGTCACTGTCTGTGTATCTGCACGTTCTCTCCGTGTATGCGTGGGTTTCCTCCGGTTGCTCCTGTTTCCTCACACAGTCTAAAGATGTGCAGGTTAGGTGGATTGGCCATGCTAAATTACACTTAGTGTCTAAAAGGGTTGTGTGGGATTGCTGGGTTGCGGGGACGGAGTGGAGATATGGGCTTGGGTGGGGTGCTCTTTTCAAGGGCCAGTGCAGACTCGAAGGGCTGAATGGCCTTCTGCACTGAAAATTCTATGATAATTATCCCTGCATTTTGTGATATCTATATCTGGATATTCAATTTGGATTTCCGGTATCATAGATATATTGTGTAACTAGGGGTACATTCTATATAAATTGTATGTTTAGTAATTCGTACATCTTAATTGGTGAGAGTAGAGTCATCTGATTGTGTGTACTGTTACCTGACAACTGGGTTGTTTATTCTCACTGGGGTTTCACTTATCTCCACACACCAAAACAAAATAAAATTATGCACCCCCACGAACTGGTGTTCCAAGTTGGGATATCCTTGTAAATAACATCAATGTGCATCATGACTGATCTTTGCAGTATCCCATTAGTTCCATCCTGCCAAAGTGAGAATATCTCCTTATTCCTATTGTTTTCTGCCTCTTAACTAAACAATCCATTTTGTAAAGAACTACATCTTCAGGGTGTTGAGAGGTAGCTATGGAGATAGTTAATATATTGGTGACAGCAATTCAAGTAAAATACTTCTAAAATAAAACACTAAAATAGCTTCTTGGCCCTGATCATCATCTCTTCAACATGGACATTCAATTCCTTTCCCCTCCATCTTTCAAAATGTCAAAGATTCTGGATGGCTCCTGTAGATTCGATGTTGGAAATGTCACCCCACTATTTGAAGGAAAGAGTGAGAAAATAAGGAACTACAGACCTGTTAGCCTGACATCAGTAGTGGGGAAATGCTGGAATCTGAGGGACAGGATGTGATGCATGGACGCTTAGATAATTTCTGATTGGGTATAGTCAACGTAGATTTATGAATGGTAAATCATTTTGTATGAACTAGTTATAGAGTCATAGAGAGTCCTACAGCACTGAAAAGGCCCTTCAGCCCATCGAGTTTGCATCAACAACAACTCCGAGTCTCGTGCTAATCCCATTTATCAGCACTTGTCCCATATCCTTGAATGTGATGGTGTTCCATGTGCTCATGCAAGCGCTTTGTAATGGTTGAGGTTTCCAGCCTCTACTACCTTCCCAGGTAGTGCATTCTCACCACCCTCTGAATTAAATTTATTTCTTCTCAAATCCCCGAGGAATCTCCTGCCCCTCATCCTTAAACTATTGCTCCCTTGCAATTGACCAGTCAACTAAGGGAAACAGCTGCTTCCTCTTTCTCCTTTCTAAATCCCCCAATCTTATACACCTCCCTCAGCCTCCTCTGCTCTAAAGAGCTCCTTTTGAGCATGTTGCTAACCAAATTGATAAAGGGAGTCGGTGGACATAGTGTACTCCGATCTTCAGAAGGCTTTTGTTAAAGTCCCCAACAGGAGTTTGGTTAGCAATATTAAAACACATGGGATAGGAGGTCATATATTCGTATGGATTAAGGACATCCAACCAGTTCGATTGACGAGCAACAAACTTCCTCTGCCTGGCTGAACTTGTTCTTACACAGCACAACTTCCCTCAGCTCCACTTACTTCCGCCAAGTAAAAGGTATTACCATGAATACCTCCATGGGTCCATCTATCCCCCGTCTTTTTTTTTTGTTTGGCGGGGGGGGGGGTGAAATATGTACAACAAGCCTTATTCCAGTCCTCCATAGGATGGGGGAGACTGCCTTCATCAACTCTTTTTCCAGTATATTCATTACTGTATGGGCGCATCTTACTCCGAACTGGAAAATGTTATTAACTTTGTTTCCAATTTTCATGCTCTCTCCGCTTCACATGATTCATCTCTGACTCTTATCTTTACTTCCTTATTAGGGGCTGGTTTAGCGCAGTGGGCTAAATAGCTGGCTTGTAATGCAGAACAATGCCAGCAGCGCGGGTTCAATTCCCGTACCAGCCTACCTGAACAGGCGCTCCGTGGAATGTGGCGCCGAGGGGCTTTTCACAGTAACTTCATTGAAGCCTACTTGTGACAAGTGATTATTATTATTATTATTATTATTATTATCATCATCTTCCCCGCCGGTCTAAGAAATCGAGAGAGACAATCAACCAATGTTCACTATAAGCCCGTTGATACTCTCAGCTACCTTGACTACACTTAGTGATTTGGCAGTACAGGACAGAATCACAAGAATCATAAATTTCATAGGGAACAACAATTTATTCTGCATGCGTGGCAAGTGGACTTTGATTGGTCGAGGCATTGCCATGGCGAATGCACCAGGGAACAGTTATCCCCCAAGCTTCTGTTTAAATTCAAACCAGGCAAGTTGACTCTGGTCAGTATTGGAATGGAGAATGCAAAGTTGTCTCCCAAGCTTTTTTTAAAAGTTGATTTAGGATGGACCAACTCTAGGTTTGCAAAGGACAGGGCCCTGCATACAAATATATGTAGCTTCTGGAACATATGATTGAACCACATGGTGATCACTCTTTTATATAAGTTGTTCCCTTTGAAATTTGGAGTTCTGGTGATTCTGTACTGAATGCAAGACCGAAAGCTTTGACAGCATATCTCTTTGACTGCAGTTCCTCTGAAGATTCCTCCATTCTCCTGGTTTCTCCATCTCTGTTGCATTTTCTATGCTGGCACTTCTGATGTATCTTTTTCCTCACCACTATGTTAAGTAGCACTGTCATCTATGTCTGTTCCAATTCATGTACGTATAGTCTCACCCATTCCACGCTCTTCTAGAACCATGATAGTGTGAGGGGAATAAGAACTCAAGTGTATAAATTTATAAATATTTTATGGCTATTTCTAGAAAATATTTGGAATTGTACAAATACATTTAAAAATGGCTGAATTTGTGTCCGTCTGTGACCCCCCCCCCCCCCCCCCCCCCGAATAAAAGAAGCTACCTGGCATGCTTGGGGAAATTCACACATGGCTATCTCTTGAGAAGCCACTAACCTGTGGGCACCACAGTTCAAATTCAAAGAGAGCTGTACAAAGGCTATCTGTAGTTCATAACCCAAGCTAACCAACAGGAGTCTGCTCATCTGCTAGGACTAAGGGATCCGCAACCTTTCAATTCTTTGCTTGAGATGTTTAACAATCTTGGGGAACCAGACAAGCGATACACATACCTTGTCAATGATAAAGTCTTTCAGTGTCCTTCAAAAATTCCTTCACTTAATCTCCCGAGTATAATTGAATTTGTTTCCAGTAACAAGGTACCCTCTTTTGACTCCTGGACCTTCAAATCTCCACAGGTCCCTACCTCTTTAAACTGGCAATCTGTTCTCACCAGCATCCTGCTTGGTGGTTAACAAAAACAGTCTCCCCCTTTGCTGTCACAGCAGCCACGGTTTGCAACTTTTTCCTCAAAATCTCTGGCTGGCAGTCTGAGTTCCGCAAGACCAGCTGCACCCTTGCTTTTGTCAAAGGATTAAAAACTAGTACTTGAGTTTCTGAGTTTCAAACTTGGGTCTCCTTCCCCATGACAATTGAATCACATGGGTTGTCTCTGGTCAGACTTCCATACAACTTAACCATTCCCTATTCCAGGACATTCTATTTTGCCTCAACTTAAAAGAAGACAGTTTAAACATAACCAGTTTATAAAGTCCTGCATTTGTAACAAGTGGAAAATTGATCCAATACATAATTTGATATTGAGTTTTCCTTATTAGTCAAAAATCTTGATTATCATTCTGTCATGCAAAATATTCTTTTGCCGCCTTCGCTGTAGTCAGCTTATTTCATCCTGGGCAGCACGGTGGCGCAGTGGGTTAGCCCTGTTGTCTCACGGCGCCGAGGTCCCAGGTTCGATCCCGGCTCTGGGTCACTGTCCGTGTGGAGTATGCACATTCTCCCCGTGTTTGCGTGGGTTTCGCCCCCACAACCGAAAGATGTGCAGGGTAGGTGGATTGGCCACGCTAAACTGCCCTTTAATTGGAAAAAATGAATTGGGCACTCTAAATTTATAAAAAAACAAGTTTAGTTCATCCTGCACATTGGTGGATGATTTGTACAAACACATGTTTTGAGACCACAATCATTCTTTAGATTACTTTTGGACAGATGCACATCTGGTTCTAGTTAGTGTTTAACATTTGAGCTCTTTCAGCCAGTTTTTCTGCCAGTTTCCATACATGCTCAAGCAAGGTTTTGCATTTTAGTTACAGTTTATACAAAGCGGCAATAGTTCCTCGCTAATAATTAAGTATTTTACAATTTTTGAATGGCACTATTGCAGCCAGAAGAAATAATGGTAATTTTTGCTCATTGTATCAACACCCAATATGATTATTCCTGTATTTCTGCTCTTCATCTGAACTCTATCAATATTGTAAGATTACATTACCAGGAATTTTACAGCAAAATACACACATGCGCCTGAGGAAATATTCCTCCTCCTATTTTTCACACACGAGTTGAGTATCAACATTGAGAGATTGATGGGATTCAGGCAAGCATTTGTCAACAGTTTGTTCTTTAACTACTGCAGTGAACAGATAAAAATGATTCTCATTTTCTTGTGAATCAGCCAATCAGCTGGGAAAAGGGAGCTGAATTTAACGGTGACACATCGTGATTGAACTTGCAGAAGTTGATCTGGAATTTAAAATTAAAACCGAGCAGGTCGGGTTTTTTGCCTTTCTTAAAATTGGATTTTCTCTCTCTCATTCCCACTCCCTCTTTGTGCTTCTGCGTCGTCTGACCTGGCATTCATTTCGGACTGTTAAGATCTTGGCTATTCACAAGATTTCTGGGCAAGCAGGCTGGCTGAGCTGCAGCCAATATGCCATTGAGGATTCAACAAGAATCTAGTGAGTTAGGGATCTGTGGACAATCCGTTTGTATTGTTTCAAAAGGTTTGCTGCAATACAGTAATAATTGAATCACGGCTGTTGCACTTAGACTGCAGTATGTTGTAGTAGACTTCAGAAAAAGCATTCTTCGGGAAGCACATTGACGCAGTGGGTTAGCCCTGCTGCCTCATGGCGCCGTGGTCCCAGGTTCGATCCCGGCTCTGGATCACTGGCGTGTGGAGTTTGCACATTCTCCCCGTGTTTGCGTCGTTCTTTCCCCTACAACCCAAAGATGTGCAGGCTGGGATTGGCCATGCTAAATTGCCCCTTAATTCTAAATAATGAATTGGGTACTCTAAATTTTTAAAAAAGCATTCTGGGTCCTGGACTCTCTGTACGTATTGTCAACAGACATAGGAGTGGAAGTAAGGCCATTCGGCCCATCGAGTCCACTCCACCATTCAATCATGGCTGATTTCTACTCCATTTACCCGCTCTCTCTCCATAGCCCTTAATTCCTCGAGAAATCAAGATAAGACCATAAGACAATGTGAGATTTGTTTTAACATTTTAACAAAAAATATGTTTGTTTTGCATTATGAACACTAATCTGTATCGTAAGATGAGCCCTCCAGTTAATCTGATTGCCTGATGACTGTACTGAATTGATGAGTGGCCATTTTAGTTCTAAGTCTGCATACGTATCAAATTTAAATCTGTTACGCTGACCTGATGAATTAACAAGTGTTATTTCCTGTGAAATTGACAAATGCAATGCCCTGTGAAATGAAATGAAATGAAAATCGCTTATTGTCACAAGTAGGCTTCAAATGAAGTTCCTGTGAAAAGCCCCTAGTCGCCACATTCCGGCACCTGTTCGGGGAGGCTGACGGGAATTGAACCGTGCTGCTAACCTGCCTTGGTCTGCTTTAAAAGCCAGCTTTGTCTTTATTGGGGCTTATTTGTGCAGAGACATGGACAACAAATTGTCTTGAGGTTCATTAGGACACAACAGAAGGGGCAGATATTTCTTCTATAAAAAGTTGTCAAATTGCTTTTGTGTTTCCATGTAATAATTTTGAGACTGGGAAAGGGGCAGAGGCTGAGTTGGACCAGAAGGTGGCAGGTGGGTGACAGATTGGGTAGAGAATAGAAACAGGAAGCATCCCCAGACACTTAGGGTGGCAGAGGAGTGGTGGAGGAAACAAAAGATTTGGGAGCTGTGCCAGAAATGTGAAATTAATTTTAAAATTATCGGATAGGTTTACTTTGGAGAAGGGGAAATAAGGTTCTCTCCAAACAGAATAGATTAATTAAAAGTGAAACTTCCATCTTCATATCAAATGAAAAACAAAAGTTAGATGGAGTTGAGCCATGTTACCTCATGAAATACATAAAATTGAAAAGTTTTAACTGTAAGGATAGATTGAAAAGGATGTGGCTCTTTTTCCCCCAAAGAGAGTGCTTCTGGATAACTCAATAAGGATCTCAGGATTTGGTGGGGTAAAAGAAAAGAAGATGTTTCCGTTTGTGGAGGAGTTAGAGACTTGAAATCATAATATAGTTGCTAACAAATAAAGTAAAGAATTCAGTTATTTATGTGATTAGAAAGTGGAGCATGTTATGACACGGTGGTTAAGGAAATAGCAATGATGCATTTTAGGAGAAAACAGGTAATTAGATGACGCAGAAAGGAATCAAAATACTTCTTCTACACGTCTCATCACGTTTGCCTTGATAGTGAAACTTTTTCAAACTGTGTTCTTGTCTGGGTTGCAGCAAAGCCTAACAAGCATTCTCCCTCGAAGAATAGCTTGCTGCTTTTACAATCCCATAGCTCACTGGTAATTCCACCTTGTGATGTATCGAGTCTGGTTTTTAAAAAAATGGCGCTTTATCTATCTCATGTGATTGTCTAACTTTGTCTTCGTCAGACATGTCCTTATATTTGGCTGCATGTTTGCCCTGTCGGCTCAAGTTGTATTCTTTGACTTTTTCTTTGCAAACTAGGCACATAGCTTTCGCTGCTACATGCGTAAAGAAGTATTTTGAAGTCCACTGCCTGTTAAACATTCAACATGGGCAGCAAGGTAGCACAGTGGTTAGCACTGTTACTTAACAGCTCCAGGGTCCCAGGTTCGATTCCCGGCTTGGGTCACTGTCTGTATAGAGTCTACACATTTTCCTTGTGTCTGCGTGGGTTTCCTCCGGGTCCTCCAGCTTCCTCCCACAAGTCCCGAAATATGTGCTTGTTAGGTGAATTGGACATTCTGAATTCTCCCTCTGAACACCCGAACAGGCGCCGGAGAGTGACGACTTGGGGCTTTTCATAGTAACTTCATTGCAGTGTTAAGCCTACTTGTGACAATAAAGATTATTATTATTATTATTACATACAGTGTCTACTTTTCTCTTGTTCGACAAGCTCATTGTTGTATTGTACCCCTCCACTGAAAAGCCACAAATGCAAATCCCTACAAAACTGAAAACTGGTATATAACTAATTTTTGCACCTCATCCATCCCAAACCATTGGCTACTTGATTAGAAATGTGATCACAGCAACCAATTAAAGACACAGACATTGCACTGCGGCTGTAAAACGTTTGCCGATAAAGTGAACTTTCATCAAAATGCAACGATTTGGTATTATTTTTTAATTTTCTGGTCTGGGAGTTTTTCTTTTCATTTCATTTCATATGGCAGGCCAATCCGAAGTAAGATACGGGCTGGATCCGACCCGCAGGCTGTATTTTGCTCACCCCTGTCCTCGATGGTCAAGGTTGTGTACTTGGAAGATGCTGTAAAGGAGCCTTGGTGTGTAGCTGCAGTGAGTCTTCTAGATTGCAGTAAGAAGTCTTACACCACCAGGTTAAAGTCCAATAGGTTTATTTCAAATCACTAGCTTTCGGAGCACTGCTCCTTCCTCAGGTAAGAAAGGAGCAATGCTCCGAAAGCTAGTGATTTGAAACAAACCTGTTGGACTTTAACCTGGTGTTATAAGACTTCTTACTGTGCTCACCCCAGTCCAACGCTGGCATCTCCGCATCTACTAGATTGGACACTGCTGCCAAAGTGTGTGGTGGTGGAGGGAGTGAATGCTAAATATGGTGATTGGAGTTCCAATCGAGCACGCCGCTTTGTCCTGGATGGAGTCAAACTCCTTGTGTTGTTGAGCTGTACTTGTCCAGGCAAATTCTATGCAGTACAGAGTATTACATAAAATGGAATTGAATTACATTGAATCTAGAGCACAGAAACTTGCCATTTGGTCCATTCTGGTGCTCATTCTCGAAGAATCTCTGTTAACTCAATTTAACTCTTCACACCCTTTATCCATATCGCTCATTCCCTTCTTTGTTGTGAATGTATGAACTTCCCTTTCGAGACTTCTGTGTTACCTTCTGCAAGCATGCCATGTGGCAACAAGTTTTCCATTAAAACAAAATAAATTCCTCTAAATTATATGTTGTAAAACGTATATCCTTGTCGAGATTGAGAGTATGAATTAATATCAGTTGAGATTTATTCTCAGTGTCGCATTGTCTGCAAATTTACTTTATGCTTAAAAGGCAAATTTATACCATTTGCTAAAATTGGTAATTTGGTAATTTGTTAGATAATCAAATTAAAAAATAATAATTTTGTGTTTCCAATTAAGGGTCAATTTAGCGTGGCCAATGCATTTTAGTGGTAATGCATTTTGGAAGGTCTAATGCAGGTAGGGAATATACAGTGAATGGTAGAACCCTCAAGAGTATTGAAAGTCAAAGAGATCTAGGAGTACAGGCCCACAGGTCATTGAAAGGAGCAACACAGGTGGAGAAGGTAGTCAAGAAGGCATACGGCATGCTTGCCTTCATTGGCCGGGGCATTGAGTATAAGAATTGGCAAGTCATGTTGCAGCTGTATAGAACCTTAGTTAGGCCATACTTGGAGTATAGTGTTCAATTCTGGTCGCCACACTACCAGAAGGATGTGGAGGCTTTAGAGAGGGTGCAGAAGAGATTTACCAGAATGTTGCCTGGTATGGAGGGCATTAGCTATGAGGAGCGGTTGAATAAACTCGGTTTGTTCTCACTGGAACGAAGGAGGTTGAGGGGAGACCTGATAGAGGTCTACAAAATTATGAGGGGCATAGACAGAGTGGATAGTCAGAGGCTTTTCCCCAGGGTAGAGGGGTCAATTTCTAGGGGGCATAGGTTTAAGGTGAGAGGGGCAAGGTTTAGAGTAGATGTACGAGGCAAGTTTTTTACGCAGAGGGTAGTGGGTGCCTGGAACTCGCTACCGGAGTAGGTGGTGGAAGCAGGGACGATAATGACATTTAAGGGTCATCTTGACAAATACATGAATAGGATGGGAATAGAAGGATACGGACCCAGGAAGTGTAGAAGATTGTAGTTTAGTCGGGCAGCATGGTCGGCACGGGCTTGGAGGGCCGAAGGGCCTGTTCCTGTGCTGTACATTTCTTTGTTCTTTGTTCAATCCACCTACCTTGCACATCTTTGGGTTGTGGGGGCGAAACCCACTCAAACACAGGAAGAATGTGCAAACTCCACACGGACAGTGACCCAGAGCCGGGATTGAACTGGGACCTCAGCGCCGTGAGGCAGCATGGCTAACCCACTATGCCACCGTGCTGCCCCTTTTGATAATCAAACTTGATGGACAAATAATATGTAGATGTTCAGAGTATGAAATGTAAAAAAAACAGGATATTCTGGAACAGGTGAGAAAGCATATGTGGAGGGAATTACCGAATTATTTTTTCAGCTGAACATCATTCACAAAAGAGAATAAATTACAGATAAGTAACATTTGAAAAGGAACTTAATAAAAGGGCGGGGTTCATGAACATGCATATACAATCTGTGCATGAGTATCTGTGCTTAAGGAAGACATGGGAATGATTAAATGGCTTAAGTGGTATCAACCTGAGGCAATAAAAAGCACAATTAGATTTGGGGAGCATGTAAACAGCTGAAGCATTGGCGAGTAAGCAGGCAAAGCAGCAAAATCCTTAGCAGCCAAAGTAGGGAACATCTAGCCCGACAAGTCTCCTGAACTGAAGCACTGGAAAGTCCATTGTGATCTGGACTTTCAAAAAGAACTGACAGCTTTTAATGTGAAATTATACTAGTGAAACTGTGATGAAAGATTCAGCTGTGCAAGGTGGTCTTTCGAATGGTCGGTGCAGACTCGATGGGCCGAATGGCGGCCTCCTGCACTCTGGGGATTCTATGATTCAATATGAAACTTTAATTCAAACACTGTATCAACTACATTAACATCAAAGATATAGTTTTACAATGATCAGTTCAACAGTTCTTGAATGAAAGGAAAAACGTGGCCACTTCTCATCTACACCTACTAATTCCAATTAAGCAACCCAATATGGTTCAAATTACACTTTAAATAAAGCTAACACATCTTGCTTATCTATGCAGAGGCTTTTGGAGAGAGTTCCTTTCAAGTGCAGATCTAGTACACTTCTACTCAACCTAACGTCATTTGGCAAAACTGCTGTTCCACTTAAAATCCTATATCAGACTGCAAAACTACAGACACCTGACTCCTCCCATTAATTACATCATCTATATCCCACTAAGTTTCATGACCTGCGTAGCTAGATCTAAAGACCACTCACTCATAAATCATCTGCACGCCAGGGTATCTCCTGCAATCAAAACACTGTTCCATTAGTACTTACCTCACTTTTTACGAGTCCTTAGTTACAACTTTAGTAGACACACTGCCTGTATGTATTTTAAACAGGGTTTTTAATAACATTACTGGCACAAATAGGAAATATAGTGTATAACAATTAGTACATTCATCTCACAAGAAAAAAAAGGCATTCAAGTACTCGAGGCAGAGAGTAGAAAATACCTGAACCTTGGAAGCATATGGTTATGAGAAAATACTGGAGAAAATTGGACTTGTCAGTCGTAGGTCATGCTTAGAAGATGATCTTCTATTCGGTAGTTATGGGAATAGCAACGTTAATTTAGAATGTTTCTGTAAAATGACAGTGTCTGACAAGGGAACATGGGTTCTAACTGATAGAAGGTAGATTAAAGACTCCTAACAGGAAATAACTTTTTCATATAGTGTGTCCAACACTTGGAATTGATTTCCAGACTAAGCATTTGTGGAGAATGTTTAGCGGGACCATTGCGGTTAATTGTGGAATCTTGGTGTATGAGAGAATTAATCGTCTTCTGAGTGGAATTGTTCACTTGAAAGGTGATTGGATAAAAATGACCAATGTCAACTCAAGCAGCAGGTTCAACTCATTTCCTTTGCTGAAGACTTCTAATGGGAAATCTAGGGTGAACCAGACCAGTTGCTGGGTTTTATTATTCGTTTAGCCATTTAATTATTTTTCTTTTCGCTTACAGGAGGCTGTACATTTGATGATGGCCTGGAACCATGTGAATATTGGCAAGATCAGGAAGATGATTTTGATTGGAGGCATGTCAGGAGTGAAGATATGTTGCATTTGCAGCACAATGTGCCACAAGGTGAGAAAAGAACAATTTGGTGCAATTTTGAGCTTCACTACTGAGTTGTGTGACTAGGCTTCAATTTTGTGTGGCAGAAAAATTACTGGAGAAATGTGGCCTGTATATTCTATCTTGGTGTCTATTGGCAGACAATGTCAGATGCATGAACCTGAATAAGTCATCTTATTGGTAAGAATTTTAGGAATTTATTTTAATGGACAGCATTTGCCAAGTGTTAACCTGATGTGACAGAAATAAATTCAACAGAAATTGTCGAACACGAGTGTGTTGCATAGTTGTGCTTTTTAAGGAAGTATTTAAGCAGGCAATAATGGAAGATTAGATAATGCCAATCGTTATCGCTGTAATGCTAAAGTAAATCTGAAGAACACCAATTATCTTTGCAACATATTGTCAAAAGGAGATTGAAATGCAAGCATTTTTATGGAGCTGTTGCTCCATAAGATTAAGCGACTCAGTTGAAGGATTGCAAATCATTGAAAAGCTATTGCTTGAATGACCTTGTCATCTTTTCGTTTGTGAAGATCTAAATTGCCTTTCTGTGGAGAAAGTAGGCAAAGAAATCAAAATGGAATTTTGGTTTCAATTACAGGACATTTTACAATTAATAGCATAATTAATCTCAGTGGTAGAGAAGGTTGTATTGAACATGTTTTAAATGAATTTGTACAGTTTCTAAAGTGACATTTAGCACCTTGTGATGTGACCTATTATAATTTGTTTTTAATTAATTCATCCAACAGAAGGATTTACATAGTAACTGAATATCTGGGCAACCTGTACAAATGTTGAAGGATATTTTGAGAGGAAGAAAAAATGAGATAGGATGACAAAGATGATTATGGCAGTGGGTTCTAACTGATAGAAGGTAGATTAAAGACTCCTAACAGGAAATAACTTTTTCATATAGCGTGTTCAACACTTGGAATTGATTTCCAGACCGAGCATTTGTGGAGAATGTTTAGAGGGACCATTGCAGTTAATTGTAGAATCTTGGTGTATGAGAGAATTAATCGTCTTCTGTATGGGGGAAATGAGGGCTAATACTTTCTGACAAATGGTATGAGCCATGAGTTTGGACTTTTAAAATGTGGTTGCTTGCATGAAGCTGTTGACTGTGGTCAATCTAGTTTATTTTCATTTCGACCTCCTGATGGTATTTCCACCTGTATTGTTGTGGGTGAGGTTAAGGGTAGAAAGACTGGAGATGCTGCAAAACCAGGTTCAACAGCAACGTTAAGAATTTTGAATTCACAAATTCTACTCTTGTAGAACCGCCAGATTATTATCCCTCAGGGTTTTTAGGGGTGTATGGGTATCATTCTTGGACTTCCAACTGCCTACACAATTCTGGATGTCTGCTGGCATTGGGATACAATTATATGATAAAATGTAACCAGATCACTGACTTTTATTTGCCCAAATTTGGGCAAGGGCATTCACTATTTATCATCACTCCTAGCAGTAAATAGATCTGGTAGAATGTTGCAAATTTCCTCCCCTTTTTCCCCCACTTTTGCAGAAGTGCCTTTGGAGAGGGAAATCCAATCCTTGCTACTTCTGAGAGTGAGATTTAGGTGTAGAATTTCAGCCATACAAGCATTTCTGCTTCTGGTCAGAAAATTCAAGATCCTTCCATGAATAGGGCACAAATTGTAGGCTGTGACTTCATTGCAGTTCTGAGAAAGGGCTGCATTGTCAGATGCCGACATCTCGATGAGATGTTGTTAAATCACACCTGCCCTTGGATGTGGACAGGAGAAGAGCAAGTGTTGTCATCAGCAGTTGATAGACTACGAAAGATGGAAAGGTTTGCTTGCTGAGATTGATATATCATTCCCAGATGGAGCACAACTGCAGAAAAATAATTTAAAAGGTTGCTGAAAAGTCTGCCTTGATCTGAAATGGGTTGGAAAACATAAGTGGCCCAATGTTTTTTTTGTTCTATAGAACCTTGATTCAGATCCTTTCTGGAGTGCTATTTTCAGTTTTGTACACTGAACCTTAAATTGTCAGTGTTGTATTATGTCTTTAAGGGATAGCAGCATGGCATCACCTTAAGGGAAGTGTGCCATGTGATCTCACCTCATATATATACATTCACATGTGCCTTTTCTTAATAAATGAATGCACATTGTGTTTACACAATCCCTTGTGAGTGAATGGTGATTTTATATCAGTGTGTCTTTCAGGGGTAGTGGCATGCCATCATTTTTATGCATATTCCAACAGTTGTTGACTGCTTGTTTGACATGTACAAGGTCTTTCCACTTCTTCAGGATCTGAGTAGTAATCCAAGTTTCTATTGGTTTTCATTTCAAGAATATTAAGGCCCTGCAGTTCTCAGTATGATACCCCAGCCCATTTCAGCCCGATACCATCTTTGTTGTAGAGATTTTTCAATGATTGTACCTTCTCTCTGTTGGTCTCTCACCCATACTCCCTCTCTGAATTTCAGCGCTGGTAACTCATTTGTTCTGTGCCTATGATTAAAGTTCTGAGCCTGAATGCTTCTCTGTTCGTCCTCATGTTACTTAACCCTCTTGTGGTCATTCTTGTGATATTAAGTTTGTTTTTTAATGTCAAAGATGGAAGCTGTATTCTCAATCTCCTGCCCATCAGTAACTCTGGTGAGAAACCAATTCATAGTGGTGAGGATTGGGGAAATCAACGGGAGTGACTATTTTAATGAGCAAAGCAAAAAAAAAGGGATTTGTGAGTACGAAGGAGGTGAGGGATCCAGGTGGGAGATATGTGATTGTGAGTGGGGTATTGGAAGGGGCACTGGTAGTGTTGGTAAATGTGTGTGCCTCAAATTGGGATGACGTGGGTTTTATGAGGGGGTTGCTGGCAGCGATCCCGGATTTGGCCACGTACCAGTTGGTCATGGGAGGAGATTTTAACTGTGTCCTAGAGCCGAGGGTGGATAGATCGAGCCCCAGGTCGATGGGTAGGGTACGAATGGCGAGGGAGCTGGGGGAGTTTATGGAGAGGATGGGTATGGTGGATCCATGGCATTTTTAGAAGGGAGTATTCCTTCTTTTCACACGTCCATAAGGTGTATTCGAAGATTGACTACTTTGTAGTGAGTCGGGAGACTTTGGTTGGGTAGGGGGCAGAGTATGCGGGGATAGTTATCTCGGACCATGCGCCCCACTGGCTGGAGATGAGGTTTAGAACGGGGTGAGAGCAGAGGCAGGGGTGGAGGTTTGACTTGGTGTTGTTGGCGGATGGAGGTTTTTGTGATAAGGTGTGGACGCCGATTGAGGAGCATGTGGAGTTGAATCAGAATGTGTCAGCGGCCATTTTTTGGGAGGCACTGAAGGCAGTGGTCTGGGGAGAAATTATTTTGTTAACGGCTCGTGCAGATAAGGAAAGGAACATGACTGTCTAGTGAGCGAGATGGTGGAGGTGGACAGGGATTGGCGAGGAGGAAAAAGATGCAGGGGCAGTTTTACAGGCTGACAACAGGAAGGGCGGTAGGGCAACTGAGTAGGGCAACAGGGGTGCAATATGAGTATGGAGAGGCGAGCCGCATGCTGGCGCACCAGCTGCAGAGGCAAGCTGCACCCAGGGAAATATTGAAGATACGGGCTGGGGATGTGGTGTCAGAGCCGGGGAAGATAAATGAGGCATTTGGAGAGTACTGCCAGGGACTTTGAGATCGATCTGGGGGGAGAGGAAGGGTCATAGGGTGGTTTCTGGACGAGCTGGAATTTCCCCAGGTGGAGGAAGCAAAAAGGTAGGTGTTGGAGGAGCCACTGGGGCTTATGGAGGTGCTGGAAACTATCGGGGGTATGAAGTCGGGGAAGGCGCCTGGGCAGGATGGGTACCGGGCGGAATTTAATGAGGGATTTGCGACAGACCTGGCACCACATCTGTTGGGGGTGTCTAATGAAGCACTGGGGAAGGGGGAATTGCCGGAGATGACGACGCAGGCAGTAATCACACTAATACCCCAAAAAAGGGAATGATCCAGTGGAATGTGGGCCCTAGATACCCACATCACTATTGAACACAGATGTGAAAGCATTGGCTAAGTTGTCGTCGGAGAGGATGGAGGGCTATGTCCCGGGGGTGGTTGCAGATGATCAAATAGGCTTCATGAAGGGCAGGCAGCTCACAAGTAATGTAAGACGGCTGTTGAACGTGGTGATGAATCCGTCGGGGGCTCTGGTACCGGATCTGATGGTGCCCATGGACGCAGAGAAGGCATTTGATCGGGTCGAGTGGCAGTACTTGTTCGATGTTTTGGGAAGTTTTGGGTTTGGGCAGGGATTTGTGGCATGGGTGTGGGTGCTGTATGTGGCACTAAGGGCGAGGGTGAGGATGAATCATATGAGCTCACAAAGCTTTGACTTGCACAGCGGTTCAAGGCAGGGGGCCCAATGTCGCTGTTGCTGTTTGCACTGGCCATAGAGCCGTTGGTGATGGCTCTCATGGGGTTGGCGGAGGGGCAGGGGATTATGAGGGGACAGAGGGAGCATCGGGTGTCGCTCTAGGTCGATGACCTGTAGCTGCATGTTTCTGATCCATTGGAGAGTATGGGAAGAATTATGGGCCTGTTCGGTAGTTTGAAGGGTTCTCGGGGTACAAACTGAATGTAGGGAAAAGTAATGTATTCCCGGTGAATGAGGTGGGACAGCGAGTTAATTTAGGGGGGGGATGCTATTTACGGTAGCGAGGAATAGGTATAGGTATTTGGGGATTCATGTGGAGAGAGAATGGAGAGGGTTCCATAAGTGGAACTTAACGAAACTGGTGGAGGAGGCCAGGGAGGATCTTAGGAGGTGGGATACACTGCACTTAACGTTGGCGGGGAGGGTCCAAGTGGTGAAAATGAATATTCTGCCGAGGTTCTTGCTTATCTTTCAGGCTCTCCCGATCTTTATACCAAAGGCCCTTTTTCGGAAAGTGGACACGATCATCTCTGACTTTGTATGGGCAGGGAAGGTGCCGATGATGGGGAGGACCCTGCTACAGATGCAGAGGCAGCAGGGGGGGTTGGCGTTGCCGAACTTGCTGCATTATTATTGGGCGGCGAATGTGGATAAGGTGCGGCGATGGTGCGAAGGAGAAGGGGTAGAGTGGGTTAGGATGGAGGAGGAATCTTGTAAGGGGTCGAGTGTTAGGGCTATGGTGATGGCAGCATTGCCAATGGCACCGAGTAGGTATTCAGGGAGCCCAGTGGTGCAGTCCACGGTGAAGATATGTAATCAGCTGAGGAGGCATTTAAGGATAGAAGGAATGTCGGTGCTAACGCCGCTGTGCGAGAATCATGGGTTTGAGCCAGAGGGGGGGGTGGATAGTGTATCCAGGAGGTGGAGGGAAGTGGGATTGGTCAAGGTGAGCGGTTTGTATTTGGAGGAAGGGTTCGCCAGTCTGGTGGAGCTAAGGGGGAGGGTAGAGCTGCCAAGAGGGAGTGAGTTCCGGTATCTGCAGGTTAGGGACTTCGCGCAAAAGGTTTGGAGGGGGTTCCCTAGGTTGCTGGGATGCAACCTGCCGGAGCGACTGCTGCTTCCGGATGTTGAACGGGAGGGAAAAATTAGGGATGTATCCAAGTAGCTGTGGGAGCAGGGAAGTGAGCGGGTGGTGAAGATCCTGAAGAAATGGGAAACTGAGTTGGGAGGAGAGATCAATTGGGAAGAGAATTCAATGGCACTGCGAAGTGTAAACAGGACCTCCTCTTGTCTTAGAATGAGCCTGATATAGTTTAAGGGGTGCACAGGGTGCATATGACTCGGGCAAGAATGAGTGGGTTCTTTCAGTGGGTAGCAGATGAGTGTGAGAGGCGTGAACGGGGGCCAGCGAATCAAGCGCACATGTTTTGGGGTTGCGAAAAATTGGGAAGTTTCTGGATGGGAGTGTTCGCGGTCGTAGTCAGGATAGAGGAGGAGGAGGAGGACCCGGACCCTTTGGTGGCGATATTTGGGGTTTCAGAGAAGTCGGAGCTCATGTAGAGGAGGAAGGCCGATGTCTTGGCCTTTGCCTCTCTGATTGCACGGCGGCAAATTTTGTTGGTGGTGGTCGGCATCGCCACCGGGGTAGCGGCATGGTTGGGTGACCTGTACGTCTTCCTGCGGTTAGAGAAGATGAGGTATGAGTTAAGGGGCTCAGCAGAGGAGTTTGAGAAAAAGGCGGGGATGTTTGTGAGTGTTTGAAGAGCTGATCGTCGGTGGGGGAGGAAGGTGCAAAAGGGAAGAAATCTGAATAATTGATTGTCGGAAAGTATGTTTCCTGGGGTGTTTATTTGCTGTAACCTGCTTTGATACATGTTTGTAATAAGATACATTTAAAAACAAAAATAATTTCTTCAATTGGGTGTGTAATTCTTGACACCAGACTGATTGTGCTCTTGCACACATTTGTAATTTCTAAATGCCCTTGGTGAAGTTTTTGAAGACCATGAAGGCAAAGGGTTCTCAGTGTGACTAATCTCCATAGAAAACTAGTAAGTCATTAATAACAGTGACGTGAAAGGGAGGCGGCCAGAAAGATCGGGAGAATGAAGAGTAGAGGTGGGAATATTGTTCTGGACCCAGTTATTGTGAATGAGGTGTTTAAGGACTTTTACAGTAAATTATGAGTCGGAACCCCTGGCTGGGGTGGAGGGGATGAGTCAGTTTTTCGATCAGTTGAGGTTTCTGAGGGTAGATGAGGACCTGGTGGAAGGGCTGGGAGTCCCGATTGAGATCGAGGAAATAATCGAGGGGCTGGAGGGCATGCAGTCGGGCAAGGCCCCGGGGCCTGACGGCTACCCGGTGGAATTCTATAAGAAGTTTTCAGAGATATTGAGCCCACTGCTGGTGAGGACATTTAATGAAGCAAGAGAGGAGGGTGTCCTCCCCCCAACAATGTCGCAGGCCTCCATTTCATTGAACCAGAAACGGGAGAACGATCCGGAGCAATGTGGGTCATACAGGCCAATTTCTCGACTGAATGTGGACGCCAAACTGATGGCTAAGATACTGGCCATAAGGATAGAGGATTGTGTCCCAGGGGTGATAGGGGAAGACCATACGGGATTGGTAAAGGACAGGCAACTCGAGGCCAATGTTCGAAGGCTTTTAAATGGTATTATGATGCCCTCAGAAGGAGGGGAGGTGGAGGTGGTGGTAGCGATGGATGCGGAGAAGGCTTTTGATCGGGTGGAGTGGAATTACGCAGTTGACCTGCTATTGTATATTTCAGACCCGTTGGAGGGGATGGGGGAAGTAATTCGAATCGTGGGGGAATTTGGAAATTTTTCAGGGGTATAAACTGAACATGGGAGGGGGGGGTAGCGAGATTCAGGCAAGAGGGCAGGAGAAGAGACTGGGAGAGCTGCCACTTAGAATGGTAGGAAAGAGCTTTTGATATCTGGGAATCCAGGTGTCCTGGGAATGGGAGGTACTACGCAAGTTAAACCCATCCCGGTTGGTAGAATAAATGAAAGAAGACTTTAAGAGATGGGACATGCTCCCACTATCACTGGCGGGGAGGGTACAGGCCGTGAAAATGACGGTCCTCCCCAGATTTCTGTTCGCCTTTCAGTGCCTCCCCATCTTCATCCCAAGAACCTTTTTCAAGCGGGTGAATAACGTTAATTCGGGCTTTGTGTGGGCGGGTAAAACCCCGCGAGTGAAGAAAGTGTTACTGGAGCGCAGTTGGGGGCGAGGGTGGGTTGGCGCTGCCGAACTTCTGCAATTACTACTGGGTAGCTAATGAAGCCATGATTATGTTATGGGCCAGGGTTTAGAGAACCCCAAAGTGTATCATGGAGTTCACCTGACCCACAACTTTTAATAGATTGTGGTATGGGGAGCACACGGCCCACTCTACAGGTGTGGTACAGTAGAAATGGAAAAATATTTTTTAAAGCTAAACAATATTTATTCTACGAACTGTCGCCATCTGGGATGGCCACGTCCCGATTACAAAATGGACACTTGCAAAGAATGCAGGGAAAATTGGACAATGCTAAGAAACGAGCAGCTGCAAGCTCTGTCTGTTGATTAGAACCTTAAACTCTCAGACAGGACAGAAACTACCAAGCAATCTACATACTAATGAGCCATCTCCGGGGACAAAAGGGAAACATTTAGATACACAATGTTAAGGCAGACTCACCGGCGCCAGAAGAAGCTAAGACAAAGCAGACACGCCCAGCGACCAGGGAACCTCCCCTCTGTTGGAGGAAAATCGATACAGATGATTGGGAAAGACCCAATTAGTTGAGGCCAAGTTCAAGGCCCGCCCAAAAGCCCGTAAAGCCCTTTTCAGTATAAAAGGTATCCCCCAAGGGAAAATCTTCCTCGCTTTGGCTCTCACCGAAGAGAGAGACCAGCTTAGCAGCTATAGCAGACCAAGTAAGTTCCAAGTCAACGCACGCAACGAGATAGACGCTCCTAGTTGCTATCCTGTAAACAGCTCAACCCAGCAGCCTCAGAACCGAGCAACAGCCATTGTTCCTCTAACGAGTGGGCACCCAAAGTTAAGTATAGGCTTTAGTAATAGTGGTAGTTTAGTTTGTAGAGTTTATGCATGAGTAGATGTGACTGTGTGTAAATATATGAGCATTGCTTTTGAACTTACTAACTGGTGTATCGAGTCATTGATCAGTATTCGGTTCTGAACCTTGTGGAGGTGTGGAAAGATACCTGGCGACTCTTGAGCCAACGTAATTAAACAACCAAATTAAGAGCCAACCAAAATTTAGCAACAGAACTGAAGTTAACCTTTTTAAAACAGTGAACATCTTAGCAACCATCAATTCAAATATAACCCCCAAAGAATACAACACTAAGTAATCCTTAATAATGTCCCAAACAACATCCAGAAGACTTAAAACTCCTTTTACCAGAAGCACATTACATTCACTTCTGAGAACATTTATATTTCTGAATTCACAAAATGATCAAGAGATAGTCTTTTCATGGCAGAGAGATCAACAGTACAGCTGCTCTAGCTGGCTTCAGCTCCCACACTAAAAACAAAACGAAAGCACACCCTGCAGCAAACTGCCTAAAACGAAAGTAAAAAGCTGACAGATAGCCCCCTCTCTGACATCACTGCAGTAATAAACACCCATTTCTTAAAGGCACTCTCACTACAGCTTTTTATATGCACGTCCATTTATAAACACCCATTTCATAAAGGTACTCTTACATGACACCTCCCCCCAAGAAAAAAATAAACCATCAACTTCAAGATGGTTTCATTTTTCACCTTTTCACTATCCTTTAAGAAAATGCACACAGTAAAGATACTTTTTCGTTTCAAAAAAACAACACACGCAAACAGTCCATTTTTGTTCTTCCTCCAACGGAAATCCTTCTCGACTAACAGTCTCTTTGAACAAGAAGGTCTCTGCACGATCCATCCATTTCTCTATGCCTTGGCATTTCTCTCTCAAGTCAGATACTTAAGTTCAATCTGATCATAGAGTCCCTTGTAATTCTCCAACCGCCCCCCCCCCCCCAACAGGAGCATTGGTTGTCACAGCTTTCAGGCTGTCAAATGCCTGTTGAAAGTGCGCTGTCCACTGAAATTTTCGACATTTCTTCAAGTCCATCAGTGGCGCAATCACACTACAAAACTTTGCACAAATGTTCGATCAAATCCACTCACGCCAAGAAATCGCATTATTTCCCTTTGTCTTGAGGGTATTGAAAACTCATCAATAACTGTTGGTTTCATATCCCGTGTGACCATTCGACCCTGTCCGAATGCATGGCCAAGGAAAGTGACTTGGGCTTTTCCAAATTCACTTTTAGCTAGGTTTATCACCAAACCCGCCTCGTGAAGTCGATCGAATAACTCCATCAGATGTTTGAAATGTTCTTTCCATGTCTGGCTGAAAATGACCAGATCGTTGATGTATACTGCACAATTGGGTAATCCTGAAACAACTTTGTTAGTTAACCATTGAAATGTGGCTGGGGCGTTTTTCATGCCAAATGGCATAACTTTGAATTGGTATATACCATCTGGAGTCACAAAAGCTTAAATCTCCTTCACCCTTTCGGATAAAGGTACCTGCCAATAACCTTTAAGGAAATCCAGTTTGGAAATAAAAGCAATGCAATCCTCCAAACGTGGGATAGGATAAGAGTCCGTTCTTGTAACTGCATTAACCTTTCTATTGACCACACACAACCGTTGGGTACCATCTGGTTTAGGTACCATCACTATGGATGAGCTCCATTGGCTGAAACCCACTTCAATTATGCTAGTTTTAAGCATACTCTCAATCTCTTTATTAACCTGTGCTAATTTTAAAGGGTTAAGTCTATATGGATGTGTTTGACTGGGACAGCCTTTCCCACATCTGCATCATGTATAGCCATTTTAGTACTTCCCAATTTATCTCTACAAACTTGCCCATGTGATATCAATAACTCCTTCAAGTCAGTCCGTTTTTCCTCTGGAAGGTAACTCAACAATTTATTCCAATTTTTAAGAACATCCTCATTTTCCAATTTAATTTGAGGTATGTCAAATTCACAGTCATCTGGATTTGGTTCGTCACTTTGAGTTAGAATCATTAAAACCTCCTTTTTCTCTCCTTCCCTTTCAAAGTACCTTTTAAGCATATTCACATGACACTCGGTGAGTCTTCCTTCTACTGGTGTTTGTACCACATAATTCACC
The DNA here is from genome assembly GCF_047496885.1 of Scyliorhinus torazame. NCBI lineage: Eukaryota > Metazoa > Chordata > Chondrichthyes > Carcharhiniformes > Scyliorhinidae > Scyliorhinus > Scyliorhinus torazame. Next base: position 210,495,204 of record NC_092710.1, read on the forward strand.
TCACTTAATTTCCTTTCAATCTGATAAGGTCCACAAAACCTAGCTCTTAAAGGTTCACCTACCACTGGTAAAAATACTAAAACTTTATTTCCACTGGCAAAACAACAAACTTTGGATTTCTTGTCCGCTACCCGTTTCATCACATTTTGAGCAACTTTCAAATGTTGTCCAGCCAATTCACCTGCTCCATTTTTCCATTCCCTAAGATTTGACACTTAATCCAATAATTTCCGATTTCTCACTCACCAATTTTTCCTTAATCAATTTAAGTGGTCCTCTTACCTCATGACCAAAAATTAGTTCAAAAGGACTGAATTTTGTTGACTCATTAGGTGCATCCCTAATTGCAAACAGTACGAATGGAATTCCTTTATCCCAATCCTCTGGATAATCGTGACAATAAGCCCTCAACATTGTCTTTAATGTCTAATGCCACCTTTTCTAACGCTCCCTGCGATTCTGGATGGTGCGCAGTTGATTTAAAGTGTGTTATTCCTAAGCTATCCATAACTACTTTGAATAACCTTGAGGTAAAATTAGATTCTTTATCCGATTGTATTTCTGTGGGTAGTCCATAGTAAAGAATTTAAGTAACTCCTCCACAATCTTTTTAGCTGTAATATTATATACTGGAATGGCCTCTGGAAACCTAGTAGACACATCCATTTTAGTCAACAGATATTGATTCCCACTTTTTGTTTTAGGAAGAGGTCCTATGCAATCAATTAGGACCCTAGTAAAAGGTTCCTCAAATGCTGGAATGGGTATTAAAGGCGCTGGTTTTATCACTGCTTGAGGTTTCCCTATCACTTGACATCTGTGACATGATCGACAAAATTTAACTACATCTTTATGTAGTCCAGGCCAATAAATGTGTTTCTGGATTTTAGCTTGAGTTTTCCTGATTCCCAAATGACCTCCCACTGGTACCTCATGTGCAACTCGCAACACCTCCTTTCTATACCCTACCGGCAATACTATTTGATGAACTTCTGCCCACTTTTCATCCGCCTGCATATGTAAAGGTCTCCATTTTCTCATCAAGACATTACTTTTACGGTAATAACACTCTGGTATACACTCAGATTCCTCTTCCGTGTATGCTTTCTGATACATCCATTTTATTTCTATATCTTTCTGTTAGAAACTCCGCCAATTTTCCTGAACTAAAAATATCCGCCTCATCCTCCACCTGTTCTTGTTCTTTTTCAAACATCTGATCAAAAATCGTTTCTGATAATTGCACTTCAACTTCATCTTCACTCTTTGATTTCTCCTCTTTTCTTAACCTGTGACTTTGCGACCTTGTTACTACACAATCCGGAAAAATCCCAGGATATTCGTCCTTCAACACTTTAGATTTTCCACTGGCTTATGAACCACAGTAGGCGTCACTCCCACCTGCGATCCAGCTGTATCATTACCCAAGATAAACTGTATTCCTGGACAAGATGGTTTCTCTATTACTCCTATAACCACTTCACCACTCTTCACTGGACTTTCCAACCTTACATAGAATTTACTGTGCAGAAGGAGGCCATTCGGCCTATCGAGTCTGCACCGGCTCTTGGAAAGATCAGCTTACCCAAGTCAACACCTCCACCCTATCCCCATAACCCAGTAACACCACCCAACACTAATGTCAATTTTGGACACTAAGGACAATTTATCATGGCCAATCCATCTTACCTGCACATCTTTGGATTGTTGGAGGAAACTGGAGCACCCAGAGGAAACCCACGCGCACACTGGGAGGATGTGCAGACTCCACTCAGACAGTGACCCAACCCGGAATCGAACCTGGGACCCTGGAGCTGTGAAGCAATTGTGCTATCCACAATGCTACCAGGCTGCCCTTATAGAATTGAACACTACTCCTCTCACCCTGAATTCCACATGTTACCACCTTTTCTGGCAACATTCTTCCCAAACTACATAACTCCTCACCTCTTACCATTAAAGATTGACTAGCTCCCGTATCTCTTAAAATTGTGACTTCCTGACCTGCTCCTCCTGATACACATGAGTAAACTTTACCCACACAAATAAATTCTTTAAAAGAGATCTGGCACCTCCTTATCAATCACCTCTTGATCAGACTGTACAATCTTCTGCACCTCCTTCACTTCACTTAGGTTTTCCTTTACCACGTTAACAAACCCCACTGTCTTATCCTGTTTTACCACATCAGCCTTCCCAGTGCTTTTCTTCAACTACAACACTGTGACTTTACATGGACTAGTTTATTACAGTGAAAACATTTGAAACTTTTAATTTCTTCTCCACACTCCTGGATTTCTTTTTTAATCTGAGGTACACTCCTTATTATCTCCCATCAGATCATCGTTGCCTCTACCACGTGAGTATTTCTCATGTCCCCAGTTTCTATCCCTCACAGGCTGAAACTGATGTCGGAAACCAAGCTTTTATTTATGAACTAATTCATAATCATCTACCATTTCTGCTGCTAACCTCACGCTTTTAACCCTCTGCTCTTCCACATGAGTTCTCACTACATCAGGAATTGAATTTTTAAACGCTCCCAAAAGTATAATTTCTCGGAGAACTTCATACATTTTGTCTATTTTCAAAGCCCTTATCCACCTATCAAAGTTAGTCTGTTTGATCGTCGTATGTTTGACCAAATTCTTTCCTTAAATTTCTAAACCTTTGTCTAATGGCTTCAGGTACTAGTTCATATGCACCTCAGATGGATTTTTTCACCTCCTCATACGACTCCGATACCTCCTCAGGTAGTGATGCATACACTTCATTAGCCCTATCTACCAGCCTTGTTTGAATCAGTAATACCCACATGTCCTGTGGCCATTTCATTTGTTTAGCTACCTTCTCAAATGAAATCAAAAAGGCTTCCACTTCCTTCTCGTCAAACCGTGGCAATGCTTGGACATATTTAATTAGATCCCCACCAAGCCTTAGACGATGACATTCTTTCTCACTATCCTCTTCACTATCCTCCAACTGTACATTCCCCTTTACGTCTGCCAATTTTAACTGACTGTTCTGTTTCATAGCCATTTTCTGAAGTTCAAACTCTCTCTCTTTATCTTTTTCCCTGATCTATAGCTCCTTTTCTCTTTCTTTTTCCTCTCTATCTCTTTCACATTCAAGCTGCTTTAATTCTTTCTCCTGTTCCATTTAAGTTGTAACTGAATTTTTGCCATTTCCAATGAGTCAAACTGTATCTCAGGCAACGTTAAATGCTTAGCCACCGCCATATTAATCTAATCTTTTCGCAATTTGTCAGGTAATGTTAACTGCAATGTTTTTGCCAAATCTAACAGTCTTCTTTTAGTCTCTGTCCGTAAGGTACTGCGTGTGATCGTCTCCACCCCCAAAAACTTCAGAGCCTCTGAAAGAGCCATTGTCCACAACACACTCCCTACTTAAACTATAATACCACACCTGAAAAGCAACCACAATATGCTCACCCCTCACTGTCTTTAAGTTCACTAAGCCAATCCAATAGATAGACTTTTATCCCCCTCGAGCCCCCAATTTGTTATGGGCCAGGGTTTAGAGAACCTCAAAGTGTATCATGGAGTTCACCTGACCCACAACTTTTAATAGATTGTGGTATGGGAAGCACACGGCCCACTCTACAGGTGTGGTACAGCAGAAATGGAAAACGTATTTTTTTAAAGCAAAACAATGTTTATTCTATGAACTGAAGTTAATCTTTTTAAAACATACAGTGAACATCTTAGCAACCTCAATTCAATATAACCTCCAAAGAATACAACACTAAGTAATCCTTAATAACTTTCCAAGCAACATCCAGAAGACTTAAAACACCTTTTACCAGAAGCACATTAGGTTTACATTCACTACCGAGAACATTTACAATTCTGGATTCACCAAATAATCAAGAGATAATCTTTTAATGGCAGAGAGATCAACAGTACAGCTGCTCTGTCTGGCTTCAGCTCCGACACTGAAAACGAAACTAAAACACAACCTGCAGCAAACATCCTAAAACAAAAGTAAAAAGCTGACAGACAGCCCAGCTCCACTCCCTCTCTGACATCACTGCAGTAATGAACACCCATTTCTTAAAGGTCCTCTCACTACAGATAATTATATACACACCCATTTATAAACACCTATTTCTTAAAGGTACTCTCACATGACAATTAGGAGGTGGGTAGTGGGGGAGGGGTCAATATGGAAGCAGATGGAGTCATGTAAAGACACAAGTTTGGGAGCACTGATAACGGCACCTCTTCCGTTCTCGCTGGCCCGATACTCCACAAGTCCGGTGGTGGTGGCGGCTCTGAGAATCTGTGGGCAGTGGAGGAGATATAAGAGAGTGGAGGGAGCATCGATTTGGACCCCAATTTAAAATCATCTGTTTGTACCGGGTAGGCTGGATGGTGGGTTCCGGAGATGGAAAAGGGCAGGAATTAGAAGGACGGGGGATCTATTTATAGATGGGAGCTTTCCCAGCTTGAAAGCCTTGGAGGATGAATTTGAATTGCCAGCAGGGAACACCCGGTATAGGTATTTGCAGGTGCGAGACTTCTTGAGAAAGCAGGTTCCGGCCTTCCGGCTGCTGCCGCTACGGGGGATACAGCACGAGTTGTCTCCAGTACCTGGGTGGGAGAGGGGAAGGTATCAGATATTTACAAGGAGCTTTGGGAGGCGGAGGAAACCCCGGTGGAGGAGCTCAAGGGCAAGTGGGAGGACGAGCTTGGAGGCGAGATAGAGGCGGGTCTGTGGGTGGATCCCCTAAGCAGTGTTAATGCATCCTCATCATGTGCCAGGCTTAGCCTGATACAATTCAAGGTAGTCCACCGGGCACACATGACTGTGGCCTGGATGAGCAAATTTTTCGGGATAGAGGACAGGTGTGCGCGGGAAGCCCTGCAAACCATGTCCACATGTTGTGGGCATGCCCGAAGCTTAGAGGATTCTGGCAGGGGTTCGCTAAGGCAATGTCGACGGTACTCAAAATACTGGTGGTGTCGAGTCTGGAGGTGGCGATCTTTGGAGTGTCGGGAGAGCCGAGAGTTCAGGGGAAAAAGAGGTCAACCTCTTGGCCTTTGCCTCCTTGGTAGCCGGAGATGGATCTTATTAATGTGGAGGGACTCGAAGCCCCCGAGTGTCGAGACCTGGGTTAGTGACATGGCTGGGTTTCTCAGTCTTGAGAAAATAAAGTTCGCCTTAAGAGGGTCAATGGTAGGGTTCACCCGGAGGTGGCAGCCGTTCGTCGACTTTCTCGGGGAAAATTAAAATGGCAGCAGAAGCAGAATTCCAACGGGGTGTGGGGCGTGAGAGGGCTGGATTGTTGTTTCATGGTTGGGGTGTGTGAAGATTAGGATGGGGGGGAAATGTTTATTGTACCATGTTCATGGCATTGTTATTGTTATTATTATAAAAACTTGCGAGTACCCAAATAAAAAAAATTTAAAAAATAACAGTGACGTGAATGCACTGTTCAAAATATTGGCGCAGTATTGGATTAAGGGGGATATAGTCTGGTAATCCTTTCAGATAATATTCTCCGATTTGAAGACATTATTCACCCTTTTTCTTGGCTAGTTCATAGAATCGCGACAGTACAGAAGAAGGCTATTTGACCCATCGTGTGTGCACCGGCACTTGGAAAGAGCACTCTCCTAAAGCCCACTCCTCCACCCTAGCCCTGTAACCCCATCTATCCGACACTAAGGGGATATTTAGCATGGCTAATCCATCTAACCTGCACTTCTCTGGAGTACTGGAGGAAACCAAAGCACCTAGAGGAAACCCTAGCAGACAAGGGGAGAAAGTGCAAACTCCACACACAGTTGGGTAATTTGGACATTCTGAATTCTCCCTCGGCGTACCTGAACAGGTGCCGGAGTGTGGCGACCAGCAACTTCATTGCAATGTTAATGAAAGTCTACTTGTGACACTAATAAAGATTATTATTATTATTATTACAGTCACCCAAGGTCGGATTTGAAGTCAGGTCCTTGGAGTTGAGGCAGCAGTGCCAACTGTGCCACTGCAGCCCTAGTTTTACTGGGCTAATTTTACTTAATGAAACATTTTTGTAGGAGCTGATTTGTGCTGAATGATTAAGGATGTAGATGCTTCAACTCCTCCATGAAGTCTAAAACCACCTAATTGATTCCTTCTGATGTGTCTGTTGTTCAGCATTTTCCTTGCGCAAACTGTGATCGAGTCATAACTCATCCATCTTTGAACCCCTTTCTGAGCAGCATCCTCTCAGTTTCTTTCATGGTCAGAAGAGGGACTTAATGGTGTTTGGTCTGCTTTGAGACGTAATCCCATAACATAATCTGAACTTTTTCTACACTCTCATGTTGCTGCCAAAGTTTCATTTCCTACTGTGGCTTTCATTCGGTCACTGGCAGAAACAGGATCGAAGCATAGTAGATGATTGCATCTTTTTGCCCTTGAAATAGTACTTCCCCCAAACCTGTAGATAATGCATCTGCAGCTACCGTGGTTGGTCAGCCTGTTGTCTTAATTTCAAAAGAGGTTAAAAGTTGATTAATCTTTTCAAAAGCACTTGTTGGTCCATTTTCTACCACCACTGTTGACCCTGTCTCAAAAGCTATCTCAAAGGCTTATTGACCTCTGCTAAATTGTAGGAACATGAACACTTGTTCCACCATTCCAAGGATGTTTACCATAGTCATGGAGGGGGATAGGAACAGACAGTATGGGAAGATATTTAATTCGGGGACTGAAAATTATACTGCTGTTAGACAGGAGCTGAGGAGCATAAATTGGGAACGGATGTTCTCGGGGAAATGCACAACAGTAATGTGGGGGTTGTTTAAGGAGCACTTACTGCGAGTGCTGGATAGTTTTGTCCCACTGAGACGAGGAAGGAATGGTAAGGTGAAGGAGCCTTGGATGACAAGAGAAGTGGAGCTTCTAGTCAAGAGGCAGAAGGAAGCTTACTTCAGGTTGGGGAAGCAAGGATATGGCACAGCTCTAGAGTGTTACAAGGGAGCCAGGAAGGCAATCAAAAATGGACTTAGGAGAGCTAGAAGGGGGCAAGAAAAGCCCTGGCGGGAAGGATTGGGTAAACCCCAAGGCATTCTATAATTGTGTGAGAAATAAGAGGATGATCAGAGTGAGAGTAGTGCCAATCAGGGATAGTGGAGGGAACTTGTGCCTAGAGTCTGAGGAGGTAGGGGAAGGCCCTAAATGAATATTTTGCTTCTGTATTCACTAGAGAGAGGGACCTTGTTGCTCATGAGAACAGCGTGAACCAGGTTAATAGGCTCGCACATGTTGATATTAAGTAGGAGGATGTGTTGGAAATTTTGAAAAGCATTAGGATAGATAAGTCCCGGGGGCCAGATGAGATATACCCATATACCTATGGAAAGGGAGGGAGGAGATTGCTGTGCCGTTGGCGATGAGCTTTGCGTCCTCGCTCTCCATTGGAATAGTACCAGATGATCGGAGGGAGGCGAATGTTGTTCCCCTGTGCAAGAAAGGGAATAGGGAAATCCCTGGGAATTACAGAGCAGGCAGTCTTGCGTCTGTGGTCAGCAAAGTACTGGAAAGGATTTTGAGAGATAAAATTTATGATTATTTAGAAAAACATAGTTTGATCAAAGATAGTCAGCATGGCTGACAACCCTCATTAAGTTCTTTGAGGATGTGATAAGACACATTGATGAAGGTTGGACAGTGGATGTGGTGTATATGGATTTCAGCAAGGCATTTGATAAGGTTCTTCATGGCAGGCTCATTCAGAAAGTTAGGGGGCATGGGATACAGGGAAATTTGGCTATCTGGATATAGAATTAGCTGGCCGAAAGAAGACAGCGAGTGGTAGTGGATGTAAAGTATTCCGCCTGGAGGTCGGTGACCAGTGGTGTCCCGCAGGGATGTATTCTGGGACCTCTGCTCTTTGTGGTTTTTATAAATAACTTGGATGGGGAAGTGGAAAGGTGGGCTAGTAAGTTTGCTGATGACACAAAGGTTGGTGCAGTTGTAGATAGTGTCGATGACTGTTGAAAGGTTACAACAGGACATTGACAGGATGCAGGGCTGGGCTGAGAAGTGGCAGATGGAGTTCAACCTAGATAAATGTGAAGTGATTCATTTTGGAAGGTCGAATTTGAATGCTGAATATAGGGTTGCAAGCAGAATTCTTGGAAATGTGGAGGAACTCTTGTCCACTGAGGCCATTAGGAAGATCTCCTGCTCCACAGCTTTGTTCATCTCTGTTAAATCCATGCAGATTCTTAAAGGGCCATTGGGACTGACTGCAACCAAATCTGAACACCATGTTTGGGATTTGTGACCAATCAGAAAACCATATTTTCTATTTTGACTGTGACTTTGTCCAAGAGTGGATGAAGGACTTTCCTTGGGGTAAGGAGGCAAATTAACTTAGTATCAGCTGGTAGGGTGGTGTGGTACTCGGGTCTTTAATTTTTCCAGCTCTGTAAACAATTTGGGAATTTGTTTCGGTATGTATTTTATCTGATAAAGTTTAAAAAACCCAGTTCCTGTGCCCTTTTTTTATAACGGGCGTTGGAGTGGAGAGTGTCCACCCACCTTGAGTTGAGCCCTGCAGTACTTGTTTTCAACGTCCTTTAATCACCCCAATGAAGGATAATTTCTGTTTGTGTGGTTCTTCCACTGACTACAATGCTTTGCTTTAAAATTATCTCCCTCTTTTTGCTGGTTGTCAGTGTTTTCGGGTGACAAACAGTTTTGAAATGGCCAGATTTTTTCCACAGTTGTGACACTCTAACCGTCCCCACCCATGCTGTACATTCTTGTTTGATTTCATCCTGAATTCACGTCATTCGTGTACACACTCGTCTTTGACTCACTTTTTACAACTTAACCTACACCACAAACTTAGGCCAAAGCCCAAAACACTCCCAGTAGCACAAACAAGTAACTCCAGTGTACTCAATCAAACACCTTCTCCTCATCAAGTGCCACCACTACCTCCGGCTCTCTTCCTTCCTCCTCTTTCTCTCTTTCTCCCCCCCCCCCCCCCCCACCCCCAAAAACCCTTCAGATGGGGAGAGCACCACATTTAACAAACTCTGCACGTTTGAGGACAACTGCTTACCCTTTACAAATCCTGTCTGATCCTCTCCAATCACCCGCAGAAGACCTCTTTCAGCCTAAGCGTCAATATCTAGGCAAGAATCTTGGCATCCATATTTCGCAGAGATATTGGCCAATATGACCCACACTCCACTGGATCCTTATCCTTTTTTAGCAACAGTGAAATAGATGCCTGTCCCATCGTCTCCGGGAGCACCTCTTAGCCACCGCATCCTCAAACATCTCCACCAGTCATGCATCAACCTACCCAGTAACTTGCAATTCCACCAGCAACCCATCCGGCCCCGGTGCTTTACCTGTTTGCCTCTTCCCTATTGCCATCCGTACCTCTCTAATCCCGACTGGCTTTTCCAACCCTGCCCGCTCCTCCTTTCCTACTCTAGGACACTCCAGACTCCCCAAAAGGTCCCTCGTATTTGACTCATCCCCCATGGGCTCTGACCTATACAACCTTTTATAAAACACGTCACGTGTCCTGTTCACCTCCGGCACCACCAGCCCATTCGTCGTATCCCAGACCGAAACAATTTTGCGAGGCCGCCTGCTGGCGGTGCTGTCCCACCAATAAGGGACTGGCTTTCTCCCCGTATTCATGTATTACCCCCTTCGCCTGCCTCAACAGATATACTACTTTCCCTGTAGACAAAAGGTCAAACTGTGCCTACAGTTCCTTTCTACTGACCAAAAATTCGGAGTGGGATCATTAGCACTGGGCTAAATCGCTGGCTTTGAAAGCAGACCAAGGCAGGCCAGCAGCACGGTTCAATTCCCATAACAGCCTCCCCGAACAGGCACCAGAATGTGGCGACTAGGGGCTTTTCACAGTAACTTCATTTGAAGCCTACTTGTGACAATAAGCGATTTTCATTTCATTCATTCATTTCTACATACTTCCCATCAATTTCGAAGATTTCATCAACAAGCCACTCACTCCTCTGGTGCCTCCCTACCCACCTGCACCTTAAACTAAATGATCCCACCCCTCACCACTGGCTTCAGCGCTTCCCAAATCACCAATGTGAGACCTCCCCATTCTTATTGAACCCCACATAACCTTCAATCACCTTTCCCATCCTTACACAAAAACACGGATCCGCGAACAGCCCCACATCCAACCTCCAAACCGTCCCCTGTGCAGGACCCTTCTCAAGGACCACATACACCAAATGTTGGGCATGATCCGCAATGACGATCGCCGCGTAAATTGCTTTCCTCACCCCCAACAACAATCTCCCCATAATAAAGAAATAAATTCTCGAATATATATTATGCACTGGCGAAAAAAAGAATACACTTTTTGCCCAGATGTAAGAACTGCCATCTTTCTGCTCCCCCCACCCCCCCCCCCCCCCCCCATCTCCTTCATAAACGCTGCCAACACCTTCGCCGTCCCTGAAGGGGCCAACGAACGTGGCTTAGACCGATCCATCTTCGGATGCAACACTGTGTTTAAGTCTCCACCTAAATTTAACTGATGCGCCTCAAAACTTTGTGTGGCAGCCTATATCTCCTTCATAAAGCCTACATCATCCCAATTCGGGGTATACACACTAACTAACACCACCAGTCTCTCCTCCAAAGTACCCGTCACTATAAAGTATCTGCCCCCCTGATCTGCCACCACCGTCTCCATCTGAAACCTAACCCACTTACCCACTTGTACCACTACCCTGCTATCAAAGCCTGAGTGGAACACCTGACTCACAGCCCTTCCAAAGCATAACCTGGTCCTTCAGACTGAAATGGGTTTCCAGCAACAGCACCACGTCGGCTCTCAACCTCTTCAAATGCGAGAAACCTCTTGCTCGCTTCACTGGTCCACCCAATCCCGCACGTTCCTCATTACCATTCATACTGGGGTCTTTATCCACTCCCCTCTTCCCCTCCTATCAGTCATGACCATGGCCCCCGGCCCCGCCGCCATGAGCGGCCTCTGCCGCTCCCTCTATCTCACTCCCGTTCACTAGCCAACTTAAGTTCGCTAGCAAGGTGGCCTCCTCCCCCACATGCTTTTTACAAAAAACAAACAGAATCCCCGCACTCAGCTCTTCTGAACAACCCCACATGAAAAATCCCAACCTACCCAAACCGACCCTCCCAACCACAACATGAAAAACAAAGTCCAAACTCAACTCAGTCCCAATCCTTCAGTCCTCACAAATGCCTCTGCCTTCTCCGCTGTCTCAAAGTAATAATCCTTGAACTTATGCGCAACTCTCAACTTTGCCAGGTAGACCACACCTAACCGCACATTACACCTTGTAAAGCTTGTACACCTGTTAAAGGCTGCCCGCTGTCTTGCCAGCTCCAATGTGATGTCTTGGTACATGGGAGTGCCACTTCTTTCCCACCTCACCTCTTTATTCAATTGGCCCATCTCAGTAGCATCTCCTTCATCAGATAGCTGTGAAAACAAACTATCACAGCTCTAGGTGGATCTTTTGTCTTCAGTTTCGGCCAGAGCGACCAATGAGCTATATCCATCTCAAAGAGGGAGTTGTTCTCATCCTCCCCAAGAACTTCCCGAACATCTCCGAGAAGTATTCCGTCAGCCTCCGACTCTCCAGCCCCTCAAGCAGTCCCACGGTCTGCAGATTCTGCCGCCGTGACCTGTTCTCTTGGTCCTCCACCTTGGCTCTCAGCCCTTCATTGTTCTCCTGCACCTTCTGCAGGTCCTCGCCCAACAAGGTGAGCTGGTTGCTTTGCTGTGACAATGCCTCCTCCACCCCCTTCAACACCTCTCCCTGCTCCTGCACTGCCATTGACGTTTTTTCAATCGCCTCCTTTATTGGCCCACCATAATGACCGCCAACTGTTTCAGTGTACCCATCATCTCCTACCCATGCCGCTTAAAATTCTTAGCAAACTGCCGCTCAAACTCGACTGCCATCACCTCGGCCAGCGTGTTCACTGTAATGGGCACAGCCCCACCCGGCAAGCTTGCTCCCGCCATCTTTCCTACCACAGCACTCTGCACCGAACTCAACATCTCAGGCAGACTAGTGCATGTTCTTTTTCATCCCGTATTCTTCCATTGGGCTTCCAACATCTTCTAATTACCACAACCTTACTGGAGACCATTCAGAAAACAAAAGCTCTAGTGGGAGCCACCCAATGTGTGACCTCCTCCTACATGATGCCACCGGAAGTCTCTGTGCCCATATCTTTTTAATCAGAACATATTTATAGCATTTACCCATTTGGCCTTCCACACGAGGTATGAGCTACGGCTCTCCAAGATCTCTCGTACTACTCAGTCATGTGATCTGACCTCATTATTCCATCAACATCACGCATGCATCTGAAGATGCTTTACTGTATGGGCAGGATTCTTCCGCCCCCCCCCCCCCCCCCCCCCCCCTTGCCGCAAGAACACCACAGGCGAGTCTCCAACAATGGAAAAATTCATTGGCCTCAGGCTTCTCTGCTCGCTGGGCTTTAACCCCACCATATTTATATTTTCCTACACTAGCCATTGGGTATACCCGATTTTAAACACTCCACCATTGGAGACTGGACCGTTAGTTGCTGATTCCCTTCCTAAACCTCTCCAACTCTCTCCTTTTGAGATCCTTCTTAGAACCTACCTCTTTGACTAAACCCAATTTGCAGTAATATCCTGTTGTGTTTTGGATGTCAACTTTTGTTCCACAATGTGCCTTGGGACATTTTAGTATGTTAAACACATTGTTGTTGACCATCAGGAAATATTTTGGTGTTGGGTGTATATCGCAGGTTAACTCAGATAATACTAGGATTCAGAGATGTTATGAAATCAGTGTATATGCTTAAGTTGAAAATGTTGAGCAGTTATCTGGTTAAGATATTTGTTTTTAATCTTAAAAATAAGTAGTTTATTCAAGACAATCCAGATCGCGAAAAAAAACCTTCCAATCACAAAACACAATACCCCACTACCATGGTATGGGAACGTGAAATTAAAGGCAGCACAATGTAAATTCTTAGTTTGACACAATTTACACCTAAACCACCCCACCTCAACAACCTGTCCTAATTGGGGGTTTTAGCAGGTTGAGGGAGTATACGCACTGCTCCTGGAGTTGGATTAAAAGGCACAAAACATCTTCTCTGCTCCTTCTTTAACACGGCTGGACTTTTATAACAGTATCTTCCTGTAGTTTTCTGTTTGTCTCAATTCTGTTGAATTCTTTTTGGAGTTTATTGCAGTTTTTCCTTCCTTGAAGCCTGTCCTGGTAGTCTCAGACTCTCTCTCTGTGAATGAATCTCCTGAATGAATTTCCTGCCCTCTCTGTCGATTTGATTGAGATATTTAAGATAAATAGTGACGGAGTAAGTGTTATGGAACCGAAGATTGAAAAAGCTAGTTAAAATAATGGGAGAAGAATGGCTACTAAAGTTGAGTTACATTGTCTGTACAGCAATGCACGCAGTGTCCTAATAAAAGGAGAATTGAAGGCAATAAATAATGCAAGGCACCAGATATCGTAGGGAACACTGAGACATGGCGACAGAATAGTTGACGCTGGAAATTAAACATATCAGAATCTAACATATTTAGACAAGATGGAGAAGGGGAAAAGGAGGAGTCATTGTATTTGATGGGGTAACATCAGTAGAATTAAAATCACAGCCACCAGTCAGACAGAAATGGAATTCATGTGGATGGAAACACAAGTCAACAAAGGATCAAATACTCCTAATGGGGTCATCAACACCGTATTCTGGAATGTCGAAAGAAATATGCAATAAATTAGGACTCTAGTTAAAAATGTACATAGGATAATCTTATGGATTTCAACTTCCATGGAATTAATTGTCTAAAAATGTAGGTAAGTGGATAAGAGAACTGAATTCCTACAATGTGGTTGACTCTTAGTACCCTCTGAAATGCCACTCCGTTCCAGGGCAGTCTGGGATGGGCAATAAATTCTGGCACAGTTGGCATTGCCCACATCCCATGGCTGACTAAAATGTGTCATAGACTTCTTTCTCACCCAGTGTGTGACAAACGCAACAGGGAAGATTCACTACTGTATCTTGTAACGGAGTGAGCCAGAGCAGATGAGAGATAAAAGTAGGAGAACACCTAGGCAATATTAACCATAACATCATACAAATTAAGACAATAATTGAGATGGACATATGCATAACAAAGGGAGAATTGGAGAAAAGCTGATTTTGAGGGCCTGTCAATAGAACTTGTGGGGTGCGGTGGGAGGTGATGGATAACAATCTGGCGAATAATAATGTAGAACAACAATGGGAAACATTTGTACTAGTGTTCAGCAAAGTTCAGGAATAACATATTCCATAATAAAACAAGGGTAAAGTAAATACTAATGAGAAATCCTGAATAAATAAAGACACAAAGGAAAAATCAAGCTTATTAAGCAAGGCATATTTGGAGTGCATAAGGCAGCAGGAGAGTGCAGGACAAGGAGTACAAAGAGATTAGGAGAGAAGTCAACGATGAAGCTGTTGCTTCACAGCGCCAGAGTCCCAGGTTCAACTCCTGGCTTGGGCCGCTGCCTGTGCAGAGTCTGCTCGTTTTCCCCGTGTCTGCGTGGGTTTCCTCCGGGTGCTCCGGTTCCCTACCAAAAGTCCTGAAAGACTATTAGGTAATTTGGACATTCTAAATTTTCCCTCTGTGTACCCAAACAGGTGCCGAAATGTGGCAACTTGGGGCTTTTCACAGTAACTTCATTAAAGTGTTGATGTAAGTCTACTTGTGACAATAAAGATTATTATTATTGTTATGGAAGAGGACAATGAATGACTACAAAATTATTAAGCATCATCAAACAAAAAGTTAAATATTATACAAGCATGTAAATTATTTTAACAAAAGGAAAGTCCGTACAGGAACTGGTCCATGAAGCAGTGGAGTGTATAAAATCACAGGCAGCCATTGTGAAGTGGCAGAAATAAAATTACTACTTTGTGGACATGGCGATTCGCGATAACCACTTGTGTCAGAGGAATATTAAATAAACTAATTAACCTGAAAGAACAAAAAAGAATAGAACATTTTTAATAATGAAGAACCAAAAAGATACCGTGTTGTTCGTGATCAAAATGGTCAATATTTGTTGGAAACAGCCAACATAGGATCTAATTAAATGTCATTGATTCTGTAGAATTAGGTGACCTGAAACTTGGGGAAATTGTTTATTTTAAATGGTTATAGAATTTTTTGATGTTTTAAACTATTTTTCAGGCCACAGCTGTTTTATACAGTGACCTTGAAGATGAGACGGAAATATGATAAATAAAGGCATACTGGCTAGAAATAGCTGCCAGAATAATTAAACATTCCAGTACCAAAGTGACTGACTAAAGATGAAAAGCTGTGTACACCACAGTGTTTCTCCTTTATTGTATATTGGTCTAAGCTAAAGCTCTTTATCTGCTCAGACCAGTTCCAAATTTAGTCTTTTTTTCTGAAATTGCAGTATTTTTTTCTTTTGCAGTGGTGTTTCGATCAGGCACTGCATGGTTTATAGAAATGAATGACCACTGTGCTTCAAAATTCCTGTCACACATAGAATCAGGAGGAAAAGGGGAAACCAGTATTGTTGAATAGAGAAACCTTGGGATTCATAATGTTCGAGCTTCCATCTATTTTTTAAGCATTAGAAGTGTCCAGCCCAAGAACGGTTAAAATTCCCCCTCACCGGATTTTGCATCTGAAACATTTTCATACTTGAGTTTAATGCTTTTAGCTGAAGCTTGACTTAAATGTTCAAATTGGTATAATTATTCATGCTTAACTTCAGCCTGCAAACTGGATTAATATACTGTGAGACAAATATTTCCTGACTTGTATTGATTCAGCTGAGATACAGTGGATTGCTCAGCATCAGGTTTGGTGCAAGGTTTTATCTGAGATTGGAAGGACGGATATGTTAAAAATTAAATAGGATTGTGATTTGGATATGTTTGACTGTTGGTTTTCATGCTCAAAATTAGGTTGTAGTTGTGGGTAAGTGATGCATATTCCCATCTTTTACATCCAGTATTGGCAACAGCCCTTCTATGGCTCACATATAAATAATGCATGCTAACTCTGTGAATCACTTATCCAGTGCAGCAGGTGCAAGATATTTCTCTTATGGTGCCAGTATGACATGTTTAATTTCTTTGAGATGGACAGCATTCTGGCAGAATGCAACACAATTGCCTACTGTCAACCTGCAACATGCTCCTATTGTGACTTTGAGTGAATGTGCAAAACTTGTACCTTCGACATGGGTCAAGCCTCAGGGTGCCCAGGGTTGGAAGCAGCCTGAAGTACTTACAACACTTGTTGAGGCACATGACCTCATGATTGGTGTGTTTGTTCATTTCCTCGAGAAAAGATTTTCATGCCTCTTTTCCAGACTGAGTGCCGTATTGGAACTCGGGAAAGAATGGTTTTGTTGTGTTAGACCTAAGGATGTTTCTTTTGTGAATTTGAATAATAATGATTTTGCTTGCTCATGGACATTAATGATTGCACCAGAGTACCTCGGATACGAATGTGACTCCAATTATTTCTCATCGTCTTTGCACCAAAACTCTTCCCAATGTAAAATTGTTTCCAAATATTGATATACTCCAGCAACCTGTCCACTGTGTCTTGCTGTGCCTTCAGGATCTTCATAGTTGGATTGAAAATCATTTCCATCATGACCTACATTTCTGTGGTGTCTAGCTTTTACTGACTTATATGGAAAACTAATGGCTTGACCCCCTCATCCACTTTTACTGAATACATCCATCTGTTCAATGTAATTGAAACCATTCTTTACCAATAGAATGTAAACTTGGGACTGTCCAAATTCAACACATTCATTTAAGTCGGTCACAAATAAGTCATTGAAAACAATATATTACACTAATTTACTTTGGCCTCTAATTGTGAATATCTAGGTACAGAGAATTAAAGATCTTTACCATTAAGCATTACTTCAGATCCTCACCTGTCTTATGTCTTCTATCCGTCAATTCTTCTATTCAAAATACCTGAAGAAAGAGCAGTTATTTAATTTTTGTTAGCATTTGGTTTATTACCTATTTTATCTCCAACTGTAACTTCTTGGATAATTAAAAATGATACAGCACAGGAGGGGGTAATTTGGCCCATATTGTCCAAGATGACCCCAAAACACTCCGGTGCCCTTTCTAATCCGATCTTCCTGCACACGGCCCATGGCCCTGCAGCTTACAGCACTTACGATGCAGATCCAGATACTTTCTAAAAGAGTTCAAGGTCGCTGCCTCCACCACTAACTTGGGCAGTGAATTCCAGACATACATCACCCTCTGCGTAAAATATGTTTTCCTCACGACCCTCTAATCCTTCTGCCACGTAGCTTTAATCTATGATTAAACCCAGACCCCTGGTTTTTTTTTTTAGCTCTGCTGAGGTGAACAGATTCCACCTGTCAACTCTATCTCTATCTCTAGCCCTCACAATTTGTATACCTCAGTCACATCACCCCTCACCATTCTCCATTCCAAGGAAAGCAATCCCAATCTCTCCAATTTCTCTTCACAGTTACAATTCTCCAGCCCTTGTAACATTCTAGTAAATCTTTCATGCACTCTCTCCAGAGCAATTCCACCCTTCCTGTAAGGTGGTGACCAGAACTGTACACAATGCTCTAGTTGTGGCCTTAACGGTGTCTTATACAGTTGCATCATTATATCCCTCTGCCAACGAAGGAGAATGTTCCATATGCTTTCTTTACAACCCCATCTACCTGTACTGCTACTTTTAGAGATCTTTGCACTTGCATGCCAAGATCTTTCACTTCATCTACTGCTCTCGGTATATTCCAGTTTATTTTGTATTCCTTTTTACTGTTTGACCTCCCTAAATGCATTACCCCACACTTATCAGAGTTGAACCTCATCTGCCACGCCACCAAATCATCGATATCATTTTGAAGCTTTCTGCTATCCATGACACGGCCAATTTTTGTGTTGTCTGCAAATTTCCCAATTGTGCCCCCCCCCCCACCCCCCCCCTCTCCTGAGTCCAAATCGTTAATAGATAAAATAAACATCAGCAGGGGTTCTAACACTGAGCCCTGTGGAGCGCCACTTGAAACAGCTTTCCATTCTCTAGGGCAGCCATTGATCATTAGCCCTTTTTATCCCCTGTTACTAAGCTAACTTTGGATCCAATTTGCCACATTACCTTGTATCCCATGGGCCTTTTTGACCAGTCTTCCATGTGGGACCTTGTCAAATGCCTTACTAAAGTCTTTGTAGACAATATCTATTGGACTACCCTCATCGATCCTCCTTGCCACTTCCAGAAATAATTCAATCAAATTGGACCTCTTGGATCATTCATTTTGAATTGTATAATTGTAGTATTATATTGGAACTTCAATTAAGCATACGAGTGAATGTTTTATATTGGGATCTATATACTGTTAAAGAATCTGAAATAGCTTGTGTCTCCATTAAACGTGCTATATAAACAATTCCCATGGCCCTTTCAATATTTCCCATTACCTGTTAAGTTTCCTTGTGATGCCAGAAGTTAGCAGCCTCTTATGAAGTTGCCAATTTTATGATTTGTTAATGTTGCCTGTCATGACTCCCTGAAGTGCCAGCACATGCTGCTGTATCATCTTTTCCTTCTGAATCACTCAGAACGTTTTATGGAAAACAGTGTTTTATTTTACTCAGCTGAATTCATAATGTTCAAAATAGAGGTTTAAACCATCATAAACAAAACATATTTTGCAGTAGCGTGTCTTAACTAGCCATTGAGTTGCCTCTTGTGTCTTTTAAAGTCACACCCTCTTCCAAGAACCGTAGCTTGGGTTTTTCTGCCCAGAGCAATGATCCTGTTAACTGAATACTGATTATGCAATCCGAGCCTGTGTGGTGCAACAGAAGCATTTAATCAGCCGAGCTACTCTTGTATTTTGCATTAGTTTGTAGCAGATTCTCAGAAGTATTTTGCGAAATCCTAGAGGACAAATTTCATAAGGGTTTATTCAGATCAACTTTGTTTTTAGAACAGAAGCTGCTCTGTGAGCAAACTAAATGACAGACACCACTGATGCTACCGAATGCTGTCATTTTATTTGATGTTGTATAAACTTCAGTCAGCAACTCTCTCTGGAAAATGCAAACCACAGTTCCCAGAGGTTTGGTTCCCTGCAATCCTGGCCCTCATGTCCCTCTTGAAAGGAAAGAAGAAAGAGATAAAAGCAGAAGACCGCAAGAGAAGCAGAAAAAAAAGTTGGGGTGAGAGAATCATATAAAACTGTACCAGAACAAATGATGCGAGGCAGAAAAGTAGCAACATTAAGATGGCTGTAAGAGAAAGCATATTAACTGACTTGCCTGTTGCAATGTCGTGGAAGATCTTTTAGGTTCGCAAATTAAGAATCTCAAAAGCTCAACAATTCCAGTGCTTTTGTGACTGGCCTTCACCGTCCTTAAAGTCTCATTAACCCACAATCCCCATGCTCACTGACTGGCAATGCCTCAACTTCTAAAATTCTCCACCCTCGTTTTTAAATCCCTCCATGACCTCGCACCTCCATATCTCTATACTTCTTCCAGCTGTGCAACCCTTAGCTGTGCTCACTCAAATATGGCCTCTTGCACAGTCTTCATTCTCTCTGTTCCACCATTTATGGCCTTGCTGTCAGCTACCAAAGCCCAAGTACTGGAATTCCCTCGCTAAATCTCTCCATCTCTCTCCTTTAAGAACGTTTTAAAATTTACCACTTTGATCAGGCTTTTGTTCACCGACCATTGTACTTTTTTTTTTTGTTTGGCGTTAAGTTATATTCTCTAAAGCTCCTGAGGAGCACCTTTAAGGACGGCACGGTGGCACAGTGGTTGGCACTGTTGCATCACACACCGGGGACCCGGGTTTGATTCCCTCCTTGGGTCACTGTCTGTGTGGAGTCTGCACGTTTTCCCCATGTCTGCGTGGGTTTCCTCCGGGTACTCCAGTTTGCTCCCACAAGTCCCGAAATAGGTGAATTGGACATTCTGAATTCTCAGTCCGTGTACCCGAACATTGTGGCGACTAGGGGCTTTTCCCAGTAACTTCAATGCAGTGTTAATGTAAACCTACTTGTGACTCTAATAAAGATTATTATTATGTTTTTCCATGTTCCAGGCACCATATAAATTTCAGTTCATGCGTGCATTCCCTGTTCACGAATTTAACTTTCTGATGTATTTCCTTGGTCACACATCCACACTTGTCCCACAGTAAACTCCTTTTTGTACTGTTATGCATCCGGACCAGAGCCCCAATTTTAGTGAAATTTCCCGGACTAGAACCCAAGTATTTGCATTTTGTAAAATTGAGAGGAAATGTTACTTCACCACATGAGTGATGACACTGACCAGTAGACAGCTTTTATATTAAAACAAACTTTAATTTGAACACAGAATTAAGCACATTAGCAACAATGAAATAGCTTTACAGTTAACAAGTACAACATCTTGTTTCCTGAAACCTGGCTTTACATTCCAATTAAGCAACACCAATATTTCCAATACCACTTGTATATAAAGTTGATTACCAGTTTTTACTTGCTTATCTTGGTGCAGGGTCCTTGGAGAGAGAACCCGGTTTTCGGACCAAGCTGAAAACCATCTACTCTGCTTAAGAGTCCTGTCGGCAATGCTTTTGTCCAGACAGATCTGGACCCTCATTAGTTATACCAGCTGCACTCAAAGCACATAGCATTCTTTTGGCTCTTACAAAATGTGCCTTGAATTGTTTAACCGGGCTCAAATTGCTACAACATTAGATTACCCCTCGATCTGCAAACAGGTGGTAATAGCTTTTAATATGTATTCGCAAAATGCTTCCCCTGCAAAATCATTGATTACCTCACTTTTAATCACCGCTCTTGCAGCCATACTGCCTGTAAAAAAACATTTACAGTACCCAATTCATTTTTTCCAATTCGGGGGCAATTTAGCATGGCCAATCCACCTAGCCTGCACATCTTTGGGTTGTGGGGGCGAAACCCACGCAAACCGTGGAGAATGTGCAAACTCCACACAGACACTGACCCAGAGCCGGGATCGAACCTGGGACCTCAGCGCCATGAGGCAGCAGGGCTAACTCACTGCGCCACCATGCTTACCAGCCTGTATGCATTCTAACCCATGTTTTACTAGTCCTGCAAAAATACAAACTATGAAGTATGACAATTTCTTATATTCATCATAGTATATTTCACATTCAATTTTCCTCTGTCAAACTTGCCTGTATAATGAACCAATATAATCATTAAAAGTGCTGTTTCAAACTAAAATATTTTTTCAGTAACTGAAATTTCTACTGTACAAAATCAGAAAGTATATTTAATTAATAAATTGGGCCACTGCCACATCCAAAATGCTAATTATATGGAGTATAACCGGTTTAGTCAGCCATCACCAATCCTGCTTGGCCCATCCCCTTCTCCTACTCCCTCCTGACTTTCCTTTCCATTCCTGCTCGCTCAAATCTTATTTTAGCCTGTCATCACTGCTCCCTAAAATGTCCTTCCATGCTTGTGTTTCCTGAAGTGATCATGAAAAAAAAAACGGAAAGCATTTTACATGATTTGATAATCCCTTTTCCAAATTGCTTTTTATTCCTCATCATTATAAAGAACTTGAGCCAAGACAGTATAGGGAGTAGCGATCACAAAAGTTTCTCTGTGTTTGGTTTAAATCATTATTTTGGAAAATCTGTTGTGTGTCAGAGTGATGCCTTTAATATTGAAGATACCTATTACATTGAAAATATCTATCACAGTGTCGGACACTGGAGTAGCAGGATAGTCTTTGCTCAATTTTCAAAACTATGTGGGCACTGAATCGTGACCTTTTTTTCAACATTAGATTAAACGATTATTTCAGGTCTTGTTTTAACTGAGCACTGCTATCACGGAAGTGGTTCTTTTGCTTGCTTGTGCATACAGAGGCAATGAATATAATGCATTATTGAATTCCATGTGCATTCTTTTATTGATATAAATGCAGAGTATGCAATTCATTTTTTTCCACTTAAGGTGCAATTTAGCGTGACCAATCCTCCTATTCTGCACATCTTTGGGTTGTGGGGGTGAAACCCACGCAAACACTGGGAGAATGTGCAAACTCCACACGGACAGTGACCCAGAGCCGGGATCAAACCTGGGATCTCGGCGCTGTGAGGCAACAGGGCTAACCCACTGCACCACCGTGCTGCCCAGGGTGAACGAAGCTGACCATAGCGAAGAAGGCAAAAGAATACTTTGCATGACAGAATGGTAATCAAGATTTTTGATGAATAAGGAAAACTCTTATCAAACTGCACGCGGACAGTGACCCAGAGCTGGGATCGCACCTGGGACCTCGGCGCCATGAGGCAGCAGTGCTGAAATTTTCCAGAATCTTCAAATACCAAAGGAGCAAAACAAGAGCGATTTTGAGTTTTCCTGATTCGTCAAAAATCTTGATTATCATTCTGTCATGCAAAATATTCTTTTGCCTTCTTTGCTGTGGTCAGCTTCGTTCACCCTGGGCAGCACGGTGGTGCAGTAGGTTAGCCCTGTTGCCTCACAACGACGAGATCCCAGGTTCGATCTCGGCTCTGCGTCACTGTCCGCGTGGAGTTTGCACATTCTCCCTGTGTTTGAGTGGGTTTTGCCCCCACATTCTCTAAGTCTGAATGAAGACTGAAGACTTACAGTTAACACAAGCTCTTTATTCAAAGGGTTCGTTCTGCTTCCAGAGCTCAACTGGATGTAAAAAAGTCAATAGGTATGACCAGTGAAACTAAGGTAAACTGCCTATGCTGAGCTGTCTCTGTGTGCTGCTGCTCCCTAGCTCTGTGCTAGGTTCAGGTTCACTGTACCAGAGTGCTGCCTTTCAAGTGCATTCTTCTGTCACTGGCAGTGGTGCCCAACCCATCCTTACCAACAGATGTTTTGTGAAGCACTATTTCATGGAAATAGAAAACTTTTTAACAGTGCAGCACTTCTTTCAAAAGAAAGGATGGGAATGTGCTTGCATTTATCAAGTACCCTTCACAACCGAAGGTATCAGAATGCAGTTTACAGTGAATGTAGGTAGCCAATGTAAGGAATCGTGGCACTGAGTTAGTGCAAGGCAGACCAGTTTAGGATTTCTTGATATACTCGTCTCTGATGGCAAACCTGTTTCAGTGTGCTATCATATTTCAGTAGGTGTGAAATGATACTGCTCAGGCAGTCATTCCACAGATCTTTTGAGAAAGCAGTTTAAGTCATCAAATGTTCAATTTATCCATTGTGATTTAAAGATTTAACAAATCATTTAATTATGAAAATTTAAAGGAAATAAAGAATGTTTTCTATCTTGTTTCTTCGCAGTTGAAAAATACTATTGACTGAGCTAAACATTCTAATGACACAACTTTTATGTTTTAGCAAGGAAATGCAGTGCCTTCAAGTGCTGTAGCTTTTAGGTGAAATTTACAGAGGTAAAGTTAAATATTGATGTATTGGGGAGGAACCTAAATACATTTAAATGGAGTTTTGGGTAGTTTTGGTTCCTGGCAACATTCTAGCATAGAATTTTTATTTGCACGCACTATGTCCTTTGCTCTTTCCTCTCATCCCACCTGGCCTGCTCCCTGCACATCTCCTCCTTTGTCGTGCAATCCCATCTCATACCCCACACTCTCCTTTTTCACATGTCTCTCTCCCTCTCTTTCTCTCTCTCTCTCTCTCTCTCTCTCTCTCTCTCTCTCTCAATCTTAGCCAAGGTTCTGTTATATTTGCCCCCAACCTGGTTGATTAGAAGACTCGGAGGAGATTGGCTAGTTAATTTGCAGAACACAGAGTCTCTTTCAGTACAATCATTTATGACTTATTAAGAAACACAGATCATTGCATAGTTGATTTACTGTCTGCCTCGAGCAGTGCAATGTCAGAATTGCCTGGCGGCTTTAAATCCACAAGACGCTAAATATCCTTAGTGCCATAATCTAGTTTATAACCTGATGGAAAACTGTATCCAGTTCATTAATTAGCATTCACACTTCAAAAAAAAGTACTTCATCTTGCTGGTAGAAATTATTTAGCACGTGTTTCTTGGTTGGGGAAGAAACTGAACTGTCTGTTGTGAGGGTAGTTAGAGTGTTTTATGGTTATTATGATTTCTTCAGGATTTCATGCAGTATTTAAATAACGCATTAATATGTAGAGGAAATATGGTTGAAATTCTGAATCTGTCTGTTTTTCTCTAATTTTCTAATTTTCTCACTCCTTTTGAAACACTTCAATTTCTAGATTCCAAAAAAAGATAAATATTGGGTTGCCAAATCTGATTGGACGTATTCCGAAAGGATTCGTTGCATGACATTTGCTGCAATCTCCAAGTGTTATTGCACTTATTTAATTGTGAGATATCTGTGCTTTGCTGTGATTGCCAATGACTTCCATTGAAGACTATAGTTTTAAATGACTCGAGTCAAATTGAAGTTCAAGGATGGCAATGCATTTTTGACTATATTGGTAACCGGAGAATCGCTGCTCGGCTCTTCGCCAGAGCTGAAAAACCATTCCCATCTCATCAGTTTCCCCCACCAGGCATGATCTGTGCAGCACTCGCCAGCGCATGGCAATAAAGCAAGGAACATACCACACTTCCTTGTGGCTGACCCCGCTCTCATGCAGCTACTGCACAGGAAATCTGACCATTTGCTTATTAAGGGCAGCAGTATCTGGGTACAGGAATATAAACAATACCTTCATTGCAGCTAGAATGGTGCAGGTGGAAATTTACAGTTTGAGCCACCAGATGCTTGGTGGAAATAATAATGCAGAAGAAATTTACTCCCAGACTACCAGCAGTTTTAATTTACAACCCTTAATATCAAATTCCTTTGTGTGCTTGTCCATACTGTTGTGATCTCTGCATGTGCATGATCCATGTACACAAGGGGTTAATGTGTAATCAGCAGCACCACATGATCACTAGAGGGCCGGACCAACATAGGTATAAAAAGCAACCACATTGTGTCTCCCTCAGTCTCCCTCTTGCGTGCACTGTGACCAGGACAATATCAGAATAGTTCAGATGGCTAGTGGAGTTACGTATAGTTATTGTAGTTAGATCTTGTTAACTTTATCACTAGTATCAAAGTTAAAGTAAAGAACTCATGCACTTGTTGTTATAGTTACTCAATAAACCTTTGTTGTTACTGGACGTGTTCGAGTCTTCTTCGAGATTCAGAAAACTTCACCATCAACCAAAGATTGAAGCATGAGTTACCTACCACACAGGTAACGACGCATACCACGCCCCCATCCCAGAACTTGTCACCGAGTTATACATTATAGAAGAGGCCCTTTGGCCCATTGAATCTGAACCAACAAAACTGCACTAAATGTACACTGATCCCACTTTCCAGCACTAGGCCCATAGCATTGAATTTTTTGATGTTTGAAGTGCTCTTTCACAGACTTTTTAAAGGTTTATGAAGTTTCCCGCCTCTGCTACCTTCCCAGGCAGCTGGGACTGGGGGCATTCTGGCTAAGTTCACCTATGATACAAAGATAGGTGGAGGGCAGGTAGTATGGAGGAGGTGGGGAGGCTGCAGAAAGATTTAGACAGTTTAGGAGAGTGGTCCAAGAAATGGCTGATGAAATTCAACGTGGGCAAGTGTGAGGTCTTGCACTTTGGAAAAAAGAATAGAGGCATGAACTATTTTCTAAACGGTGCCAAAATTCATAATGCTGAAGTGCAAAGGGACTTGGGAGTCCTAGTCCAGGATTCTCTAAAGGTAAACTTGCAGGTTGAATCCGTAATTAAGAAAGCAAATGCAGTGTTGTCATTCATCTCAAGAGGCTTGGAATATAAAAGCAGGGATGTACTTCTGAAGCTTTATAAAGCATTAGTTAGGCCCCATTTAGAATACTGTGAGCAATTTTGGGCCCCACACCTCAGGAAGGACATATGGCACTGGAGCAGGTCCAGCGGAGATTCACACGGATGATCCCAGGAATGGTAGGCCTAACATACGATGAACGTCTGAGGATCCTGGGATTATATTCATTGGAGTTTAGGAGGTTGAGGGGAGATCTAATAGAAACTTACAAGATAATGAATGGCTTAGATAGGGTGGACGTAGGGAAGTTGTTTTTATTAGCAGGGGAGACTAGGACCCGGGCGCACAACCTTAGAATAAAAGGGAGTCACTTTAGAACAGAGATGAGGAGAAATTTCTTCAGCCAGAGAGTGGTGGGTCTGTGGAATTCATTGCCACAGAGGGCGGTGGAGGCCGGGACGTTGAGTGTCTTTAAGACAGAAGTTGATAAATTCTTGATTTCTCAAGGAATTAAGGGCTATGGAGAGAGAGCAGGTAAATGGAGTTGAAATCAGCCATGATTGAATGGTGGAGTGGACTCGATGGGCCGAATGGCCTTACTTCCACTCCTATGTCTTATGGTCTTATGGACTATAGAAAAAGGTCCAGAAGCCCTTCAGAGGTTGCCACCAAACAAATCAGCAAGGATAATACTAGAACTGAGGCAATATGATTTTTCAGAAAAGGCTGAACAGATTCTAACCTTTTCTCCAGAAGAGAGCAGCTGACGGTTGTCCTCATGGAGATATTTTGTGATTATTAAAGAATTTAACAGATTGTCGAGGAAGTAAAAACCAGTGGTCATAAATGTAAGAGAGTTGCAAATACTGGAAATCCAATTGTGAATTCAGAAGAAAGTTGGTTGCCATCGGTTGAGCAAGAATATGGAATGTGTTACCATAAGGAGTAGTTGAAAGGGAAACTGGATAAGCACGAGGGAGAAAGGACTATAATGATATGTTGATAAAATTAGATGAAGTGAGGTGGAAGGAGGCTCGTATGAGGTAAAAACACTAGCTTAGATAGTTGGGCTGAGTGGCCTGTTGTGCTATATACGACATGGGCTCAATGTAAAAATACTGTTCTTGCCAGGGCAGGTCACATCAAAGAATCAAATGAAAATCAAAAAAAAAAGCTATAATTCAAACAAGTTGGAGTTGGTATTAGCTGGTGTATGTGAATGCACAAAGCATTGAAAAGAATATTGAAGAGTTAGAATTCCAACTATAGAGGAACATGATCGAGCCTTTGGATTGGACAGGATTGCTAATTTAATTTTCTTCGCTATAACATTTTCAGGGGGATACAGGGACGTGGGTAGCAGTATTAGCGAAAATTTGTATTAATTCTAAAATCTAAGGCTCTCCATGGTTCCGAATCTATCTCGATAGGACTCGAAAATAGGAAGGAAAATAGTGCAATTCTCCTTGTATATTAAAGAGAATCAGTTGTGGTACTGGGAGCGATCGAGAGATAGTTCAGAGAGCTGTGCAAGAACTGCAGCAATAATGGATGATTTAATTATCCCAAGATAGTTTGGATGGAAATGATGCACATGCTCAAAATGGGGAATACCTTTTAGAATACATTTAACACTGCTTCTTGAATCTGAGAAAAAATCGAGCTGATCAAATGTTTTTAAATGTTTTTTTAATAGGCATTTAAGAAAGTAAAAGAATAATGGCTGGGAAGATAGGGCCACTCTGGGATGCCTGATTCATTTGCTTCCTGAAGCAGTCTGTGTTTTTAGTTTTATGGCTCACAATTGACTTACAGTGCACTTCTATGACTTCAATAATAGCTTAACCTGGGGTGTAACAATAGCATCCCCTTGTGATGTGACTGGATGCTCATGCATTTTGCTCATGTACTTCTTCATTCTCTGTGAAGATGGGCAGAATACATACTTTATAAGACCAATTTTATTCACCTTGTAAGGTGAAATGTGCAAAGAGATGTGTTTCATCAAAGTCACCTCCTATAATTCAAAAAACATGACTTCCTATGACAAAAATAGGACGTATATGGCACTATTCTACTTTTGGTCTCCTTATTTAATTCATGTAGAAGAGTACCTTTGCAACCCGACCTCTAGCCCAGGATGGGGCCTCCTTTCTCTGTGGTCCACTGGATTTTCAACCTCCCCACAGCACTTTGCTGTCTGACTGATACTTACCTGGCCTTTTGTCCTTTGGTGTTGAAACGGTAGCACGGTGGTTAGCACTATTGCTTCACAGCTCCAGGATCCCAGGTTCGTTTCCCGGCTTGGGTCGCTGCCTGTGTGGAGTCTGCACGTTCTCCCTGAGACCGCGTGGATTCCCTCTGGGTGCTCCGGTTTCCTCCCACAAGTCCCAAAAGGACGCACAGTGTAGTGAATTCGACATTTTGAATTCTTCCTCCGTGTACCCGAACAGGCTCCGGAATGTGACGACTAGGGGCATTTCACAGTAATTTCATTGCAGTGTTAATGTAAGCCTTGTGACAATATAGACTATTATTATTATTCCAGAATCTCGCCTCTGGGGGAAAATCTCCTCTGAACACCTCTCTCCGTAAAATCCCTTCACTATTGACCCTTCAACTAAGAGGAACAGCTGCTTCCTATCCACCCTGTACCTCTCATAATCTTATACTCCTAAATCAAGTCCCCCTTCAGCCTTCTCTGCTCTAAAGAAAAAAAAACCCCAGCCTACCCAAAGCTTTCTACAGCTCCAATATGACCTCCGACTGATAAAGGCCAGTGTCCCTCTGATTATTATCATTACATTTAACCCTAAAGGGACATGTTGGGCCTGTATTCTTCCCATTTCCTTTTTGAACATTCCCCTCCGACTGCTCTCTGTAAATTTTCCCACAAGAAGCTATTTCCAGCCCACTTTGGCCAGACCCTGCCTTACTCTAATAAAATCTGCCTTTCCCCAATCCAAAACCAATTTTTGCAGACCATCTTTTTTCCTTTCCATAACAAACTTAAATCGTACTGTGTTGTGCCGCTATCATTAAAATGCTCCCCTACTGCCACCTTGAACACCTGTCAACTTTATTCCCAGAATTGAGTCCAGCATTTCGCTGACCCTTGTTGGATCTTCTATATGAAGACATACAAGTTCTCCTGAATACATTTCAAGAAATCATTCACCCCATCCATCAAACCCTTTACACTATGACTATCGCAATTAATGTTGGGAAAATTGAAATCCCCGAATATAATTACCCTATTATTTGAACACACCACCGTGAATTGTCTGCATTTCTGCTCCTCTATTGCTCACTGACTGTTTGGGGGTCTATAATGCACTCCCAGAAATGTGACTGACCTCATTTTATTCATAAACTCTACCCACAAAGCCTCATTTGAAGACCCTGCCAAGATATCATCCTGACTGCAGTAACTGACTCTTAATTAATAATGTGACACAACCTCCTCTTTTACCCCCTCTCCTGCCTCGCCTGCAGGTCCTATACCCTGAGTGCTGAGTTGCCAGTCCTGCCCCTTCCTCAACCATGTCTTTGTGATGGCAACAATATCACAATTTCACGTGTCAATCCACATCCTTAACTCTTACCTATAATACTAGAATTAAATCAAGGCCATCCAGCCTCGCTGTACTCCCTTGGAAATCAACATGGCTGAACTACCTCTGCCTTGGCTCCTTTACTATATTAAGCTGTGTCTCTATTTTACTAACACACTGTCCCCTGTTGAACTAGTTTGAACTCCTCCTAACAACACGAGCAAACCTACCCACCAGGATGTTGGTCCCATTCTGGTTCAGGTGCAGGTCGTTCTACTTCGGTCGGGATGATGGTTGAAACTAGTCCAGTCCCAAACCTTGGGGTATGTAACACCATTAGGGTGGCAGTGAAAGACAGTGAAGGAGGTACACACATTGACCATGTCTTCATTAAGAGAATCCTTCCAGATTCCGGTGGATTCAAGACGGTGAATGCCTACTATCCGCAGGGCTTGCCCAGTGGTAGATACTTGAATGTGACCTTCAAGAATGTTGCTGCACGCATGAAGTTCCTGAAAAGAGGTGAATAGAATCATAGAATTTACAGTGCAGAAGGAGGCCATTCGGCCCATCGAGTCTGCACCGGGTCTTTGAAGAGCACCCTGCCCAAGCCCACACCTCCACCCTATCCCCATAACCCAGTAACCCCACACAACACTAAGGGCAATTTTGGACACTAAGGGCAATTTAGCATGGCCCATCCACCTAACCTGCACATCTTTGGACTGTGGGAGGAAACCGGAGCACCCAGAGGAAACCCACGCACACGGGGAGAACGTGCAGACTTCGCACAGACAGTGACCCAAGCCGGGAATCGAACCTGGGACCCTGGAGCTGTGAAGCAATTGTGCTAACCACCATGCTACCGTGCTGCCCAATAGAGACTACCACAGATGAGAATCTTCAAAGCCAAACAGCTCTTTACTGAAACAGCACCCTAAGCAGAACAGCTGGCCAAACTCTTCTCAAAGGGTGCTTCACTGTCACAGCCCTGACTCGTGGTAATCTTTTGCGATGGTCCCTGGATTTTTCACTGATGAAGCTTTGAAACCCTGCTTTTTATGATTCCTTCCAGCTTCTTGAAGGTTCGATGATGTGAGTTGTATGACCTTCTGGTTGCTGAGCTTGTGTTTCACAGATCCAGTAAAAAGGATCCATTAGTTCAGACAGATCCCAGTAAATGCTGATGTTTGGTCAAACCATAGCAATTGTTAATGTTTTATGGCCTGTTACTCTTCATACTTGTTTACCTCTGATCCTGCCTCTGCCTGGATGATTGTACCCAGACCTTGTTCCTCTGGTTCCTTGAGCCGATAATGATCTGCTTTGATGCTTCCTGCATCCTGTTGTAGAAACTGCATTCCCAGAAGGTCTCCAGAAAGCCTCTATGACTTCTTCCATGCCTTTTGTTACTTGTATTACAATCCCAGACCAGACTCTAACATTTGCTGGGGTAACTGGCAGAAAGAAACCCCTAAATGTTTTGGTTCGTAAAACTGTGATGAAATGAGAAACTCCTGTAGTGGATCCATGTACAAATAGGGATAGGGAACTACAGGCCGGTGAGACATGCGTCAGTGGTAGGGAAATTACTGGAGAGTTTTCTTCAAGACAAGATCTACTCCCATTTGGAAGCAAGTGGACGTATTAGTGAGAGGCAGCAAGGTTTTGTGAAGGGGAGGCCATGTCTCTCTAACTTGATAGAGTTTTTCGAGGAGGTCACAAAGATGATTGATGCAGGTAGGGCAGTGGATATTGTCTACATGGACTTCAGTAAAGCCTTTGACAAGGACCCTCATGGCAGGCTGGTACAAAAGGTGAAGTCACACGGGATCAGAGGTGAGCTGGCAAGATGGATATAGAACTGGCTAGGTCATCGAAGGCAGAGGGTAGCAATGGAAGGGTGCTTTTCTAATTGGAGGACGGTGACTAGTGGTGTTTTGCAGAGATCAGTGCTGGGACCTTTGCTGTTCGTGGTACATATAAATGATTTGGAGGAAAATTTAACTGGTCTGATTAGTAAGTTTGCGGACGACACAAAGATTGGTGGAATTGCGGATAGTGATGAGGACTGTCAGAGGATACAGCAGGATTTAGATCGTTTGGAGACTTGGGCGGAGAGATGGCAGATGGAGTTTAATCCAGACAAATGTGAGGTAATGCATTTTGGAAGGTCTAATACCTTCGGTGGCGCAGTGGGTTAGCCCTGCAGCCTCACGGCGCCAAGGTCCCAGGTTCGATCTTGGCTCTGGGTCATTGTCCGTGTGGAGTTTGCACATTCTCCCCGTGTTTGCATGGGTTTCGCTCCCACAACCCAAAGATGTGCAGGCTAGGTGGATTGACCACGCTAAATTGCCCCTTAATTGGAAAAAATTAATTGGGTACACTAAATTTATTTTTTAAAAATACAGCTAGTGAGTATACAGTGAATGGTAGAACCCGCAAGACAGTCAGAGAGATCTAAGTGTACAGGTCCACAGGTCACTGAAAGTGGCAACACAGATGGAGAAGGTAGTCAAGAAGGCATACGGCATGCTTGCCTTCATTCGGGGCATTGAGTATAAAAATTGGCACGTCATGTTGCAGCTGTATCAAACCTTAGTTAGGCCACACTTGCAGTATAGTGTTCAATTCTGGTCACCACACTACCAGAAGGATGTGGAGGCCTTAGAGAGGATGCAGAAGAGATTTACCAAGATGTTGCCTGGTATGGAGGGCATTAGCTATGAGGAGCGGTTGAATAAACTCTGTTTGTTCTCACTGGAACGACGGAGGTTGAGGGGCGACCTGATAGAGGTCTACAAAATTATGAGGGGCATAGACAGAGTGGATAGTCAGAGGCTTTTCCCCAGGGTAGAGGGGTCAATTACTAGGGGGCATAGGTTTAAGGTGCGAGGGACAAGGTTTAAAGGAGATGTACGAGGCAAGTTTTTTACACATATGATAGTGGGTGCCTGGAGCTCGCTGCTGGAGGAGGTGGTGGAAGCAGAGACGATAGTGCAGTTTAAGGGGCATCTTGACAAATACATGAATAGGATGGGAATAGAGGGATAGGGACCCCGGAAGTAGAAGATTTTAGTTTAGACGGGCAGCATGGTCGGCGCAGGCTTCGAGGGCGGAAGGGCCTGTTCCTGTGCTGTACTTTCTTTGTTCTTGCTCTTCGTGATTTCAAATGAATAGGAATTGTTGTAATGTTATACCTGGATAGGTGGCGCAAATATGTCTCTGTATTGTGGCTGGACAACTGGTTTGTGATGCAGAGTAAAGCCAAAAGCACGGGTTCAATTCCTATGCCGGCTGAAGAATTAATGAATACCCTGCCTTCTCAACGTTGCCCCTCGCCTGAGGTGCCGTGGTCCTCAGGTTAAATCACCACCTGCCTGCTCTTCCCCTTAAAGGGGAAGGCAGCCGATGGTCATCTAGGGCTCTGGCAACTTTACTTATGTACTACATTGAGTGAGGACTGGATCAGATATCCCTATGATGTCCTCCAATCTATAAAAGTTCACTGTCCGGGGTCACACATGAAGAATAGTTACTCATGAGAGTTACTGGAGGTATTCTGCCTTGATAAATCATTAATCCTTGGGGAAAGCACATTTTGTATATGTTCAATGAATGCCTGATTTTCACCAGGTGCTCTCTGTCTTGGGCTCTGAGTACTTGCATCGTTTCCTGTAAAATCCAGGAATAAAACTAACAAAGACACCAGGAAGCAGAGGAGCAGCTGCAGCTTTTAGATGGGTATTTTCTTCATTGAGGATTTGGCTGCCTTGCCCACCGCCTCCAGCTCCACAGCAACAATCTTAGCCGATTCCATCAACCCTGATTGCTTTTTTTGGTGTGTGTGTGGGGGGGGTGCTCAATCTGGCACACCGAGCAATTCACCTTTTGAAAAGCAAAGATTCACGTCACCAACGAGCTGCACCATTATTCCTTTCCCCATAACAGAGCTACACCAATATTCCTTCCTCCAAACCAGCTGAAGTTTTACAATGTTCTGAATTTCGCAAAACAGCTGAACAACAGCACCATGCCCCTTGTTGAAAAAATTCTGTCCAATACAAGTCACCAGCTGCATCATTTCCCATCATCAATATGCAGGGAACTTGTGCACAGAGTTCCCTCACGGCTTGACCAGTGTACATGGCCCACTCGGAATTGCTTTTCAAAAGACTTTCCGATTGTATAGAAGAAAACTCATTCAAAGCACCAAAAAGGAAACCTGCTGCGGAAATGTTTATTCCAATGTATTCCAAGTGAAGCATGTTTAAAAAAAAAAAACCCTGCCATAACTGAATAGATTGCTCACTGTCAGGCAAACCTGTGACCAGTGATTGAGTGAAAAATCAAGTGGGTCCATAGACTGCCCGTTGAGTTGGATGTTCGGTCCCAGAATTGAGTGCAGTTGCAAGGATAAGGAAGTGAAAAATCTTTTTACCTGGCTTTCAATCAGAGGTTCCTTTTGAGGGGTGGCATGTGGCGCAGTGGTTAGCACTGGAACTGCGGCACTGAGGACCCGGGTTTGAATCCCGGCCCTGGGTCACTGTCCTCGTGCGTTTGCAAATTCTCCCCATGTCTGCGTGGGTTTCACCCCCACATCCCAAAGATGTGCAGGTTAGGTGGATTAAATTTATTTTAAAAGAGGTTCCTTTGGGTTTATAGCAAAAATACTAACACCTGGGGTTTGTTGCTATGTTAACTGAGGGAGGGGAGGGGGACTGTTGCAAAGGGAATGGATTTTGAATGCAGTATTGGAGCGGCAGCTACAGCTGGAGATGGGTGGTCACTGAGAGAAACTGGTGGGACTTGTTGTGTGGCTTGATTCAAGGTCACGTGCCTGGGAGTGCCAAGGGCCGCGACATGCTTGCACTCTTCGGTGGTGTTACCTGTGGGCTTCATGTTGAGTCAATGACTTGTTAAATTCTTGTTTTTACAGGGGAGCGGCTTCTCCCTCCGAATTACAGAATTGTTACTGGCCACGAGCTTTACGACTCTTCTATAATAATAATCTTAATTGTCACAAGTAGGCTTACGTTAACATTGCAATGACGTTACTGTGAAAATCCCCTAGTCGCCACATTCTGTTTGGGTACACAGTGTCCAAATTATCTAACAGCATGCTTTTCGGGACTTGTGGGAGGAAACCGGAGCACCCGAAGGAAACCCACACAGACACAGGAAGAACGTGCAGACTTCACACAGACAGTGACCCAAGTCAGGAACCGAATCTGGGACCCTAGCGCTGTGAAGCAACAGTGCTAACCACTGTGTTACATGACACCTGCCTGCAATCCACCTGCTGGTCGAGACCCACAAGTTGGAAAAATCCTGCCATAAAGCAATTTAGGACGAAGAGTGACCAGGTTGATACCAGTGATAGACTATTGTTCTAAAGAGAGATTTGAGACATTGTGATTTGTCTACAAGAGCAGAGATTAATAAAATGAGGTTCTTAAAATTAGGACGGTATTGATGTTGTATAGGGAAAGATGTTCTCTTTTGGTTGGGGATCAGTGATGAGTCATCAAATTAATATCCCTGCTAAGTGGGTGATGAAAGAGAAAATTTCCCTGAGCAGAAACTTGTTGGAGTACATAATCCTTTACTACAGAAGTGTCTGGGGTAGAGTCCATGATGGAAAATGTATTAAAATGCTTGTAGCAAAGAAAGATTGCAGGCCATGAGAGCTTGTGGGGAATTTGTTTTATTTTGCAGTGACAAAGAACTGGCAGGAACGGTAAGTCATTTGGTTGACTCGTGTGCTATAAAGTTCCACAGTTTTAATCACCTTTTTGGCTCCACGTCCATTTCATCATTTTATTTCTTCTTGCACAAGCTGTTTACAATGTAAATGTAATTGGAAATTGTTGTTAACCATCTGACAATGAGTCATGAAGGACTGCAAACAGTCCAGATTATGTCCCAGGCTACTGTCACAGGATGGCAAGAGAACATTTTCCAGGAATATACCTTTAGGAAATTACAAGCTTATAATGAGCATTTTTTCCTGGATTGTGTTAATGTTTTATGAATTTCGTATGTTGGAAACCTTTCTTGGCTATATTTTCAGCTTGCTGAAATATTCAGCTGGAGGCTCAAACCAAAGTCACAAAATTAGTTGGCTAATTGGATTGCTTGACTTTTTTGATACTTATCAATTTGGGACTGGTAACTGAAAAAAAAAAATGAGTTATGGTTTCCCTTATTCTGTTGCTTATTCTTTCTTGATTAGTACTTAATTGAATTGCAGTGGATTTGTTAATTTTTAGTCAATTAGATATAAGTGCTTATTTTAAACCATCGCTTAGGTTTGGCTACATTGGTGGCTGATGTTTTGAGGCATGATATTCTGAAATGGCATAATGTGTGTTTTAGCTGTGATGTCTTTGAATGGTACATTGTTTACGGTACCCAGACCAGACCACAATTTAAATGAGGGAATTTGACGAGACCTCAACAATTTTTCAATTTGTAAATTGTGAGGAAAGGATACTTGGCACAATGAGTCATTACACTGACACCCAGGGATGTTTCACATTGCAACAAACTTTATTATTCACACAGAATTTACCCCCATTAACGTCCAAGAAAAAAACGATTTTCAATTAATAGTTAAACAGTTCTTAAAAAATAGGTCTTTGTGCTCACTTTCCGATCTATTTCTAAACTTTCCATTCAGCAAAACTCTCACACAGGTAAAATGCCACTTATTAATGTAGTTAACACTCAGTGGCTTATAGATTTGTGCACAGTCCTTGAGAAAGAAGCTTTCATAAGTCAACCTGACAAACACACCTCCTTTCCTTGGAAACCAGGAGGCAAACTCTAAAAACAGAGCCGGCCCCCCCATGAGTGACCTCACAGCCTGTCTAGCTGTTCACCCCTTAATCACAGTTTTAGCAGACAAATAATCTAGATACCTCAACCTAAGTTTTTTAACAACATTACTGCAACAGACACGTAATACAATATTACAAATTCCTACATTCATCACATTGCAACAATGAATACTGGATGCAATTCCTTCAATTATATAGATTTGCATGTAGCATTTTGAATAAAATTCTGATCTCACTAATTCATCTGGATTTTATAATACTTGTCAATTTTAACTATGGTCATTGGACATTGAACGCCTCTAGCACCCTA
Source organism: Scyliorhinus torazame (assembly GCF_047496885.1). NCBI lineage: Eukaryota > Metazoa > Chordata > Chondrichthyes > Carcharhiniformes > Scyliorhinidae > Scyliorhinus > Scyliorhinus torazame. Next base: position 210,531,801 of record NC_092710.1, read on the forward strand.
AAAAGCTGTATTTTGCCATGTCAGTTTAATTGCACATTTGGCTAGCTGCAGTGCAAAATATGTTTTGTGAGCAGAAGCTTTAGGAACAAACCTTTTATGACGGGATCTTAGTTTGCCAGTGTTTGTTCAGAGTTCGGGCTGTGGAGACTGTGGTGATCTCTATGTGTGCATGTACACAAGGGGTTAATGTGGAATCAGTAGCACCACATGATCACTAGAGGGCCGGACCAACAGGGGTATAAAAGGCAGCCACATTGGGTGTCTTCCTCTCTTGGGTGCACTGTGATCAAAGTAACAGCAGACTAGTTCAGATGGCCAGTGGAGTTACGTATAGTTACCATAGTTGGATCTTGTTAACCTTCTCACTGGTATCAAAGTTAAAGTAAAGAATTCATGTAAATATTGTTGTAGTTACTCAATAAATCGTTTGTTACTACTGGAAGAGTTTGAATCTTCTTCATCGGGATTAAGAATACCTCATCACCAACCAAGGATTGGGTAGCACATGTTACCTACCACACAGGTAACAAAACAGAGACGAAGGGAAAAAATGCCAGTTGCATCAATAAAAAACGTGAGCAATCTGTTAATTGGTAAGCAATTGTAAGTCAGTGCAGAAAATCTAGATGTAAAATGTTTCATTTTGGGAATTGTTTACAGTTGTGAGATTTAATGAAGCTAATATGTAATATATATGTATGCAGTTAATTTTGTTCATACACATGTGGTATTTGCTTCGGACTTTGTTGGTCTGTGTTGCCACGCTTTGTTAAAATAACTGAAGTGATTAATAAGACTGTTTCTCAGCATTGATCTTCGGCCTTTTGGTTGTGGGGAGCAGCATGATTATGGTGGCTACTCGAGTCACCTCTGGCATTTGTTTTTTCTGGCATTGAAGAAGAGGGACTGCCATTTGTTATCGTAAGCCGAAGTACTGGCCAATATTGTACTGTAATCTCTTTCCCCCCCCCCCCCCTTTTTATGTTACACACCTTTAGGATGCAGAGGCTAATTGTGGCACCTTGGCTCACATGTAACCCAACTCTAAAGACCAAATGAAACCTAGGAGTTGCTTGTATTATTGCTCAATGATGTGTTGGGCGCAATCCAATGGCCATGCTGACCGGAAAAGCAGCTCACCATGGTGCAGCGTGGCTGGTGAAAGCTGGGAGACCCCGCTCCTGAGATCTACCCGGCTCATAAAGCCTTGTGAAATCCACATGATCATCCGAGATGCTGCAATGTAAATACTGCCCATTATGGGCGGGATCACTTTTTGGCAAATCTGCATATTAGAGGGAGACCGCAGATTCACAAGGTACCTGAGGCTTTGGGCTTCATCCCCTTCATCTCAGTGACTTCAGGCGAGCGCCATTCAGTCCTGGTTCCCACAAACGGGGACCAGATGGAACAGCACTCGTGGGTGTCTCCCAGTGAATCCAAGGCCCCAGCTGCATGCTCTTTGGGCAAGGTGCGGCCCTTGCACTGCTGGTGCCACCTGGGTACCCCCCAGTGCCAGACTGGTGCTCTGACAGTGCCAATGTGAGCCAGCCTGGCACTGCCAAAGTGCTCATGCTGCAGTGCCAGCTGGCATGGGCACTGCCAGGGTGACAGGTTTGTAATGCCAAGGTGCCAGGTTTTGCGCTATCCGCCTGGAGGGGTCCTGCATGAGTGTTTGGGGTGTGCGGGCACCCTCCCATAGTGTGTTTGGGTGGGTGGGGGGGGGGGCGGAGGGGGGGGGGAGGGTCAGGGATTGCTTTGGGGCCTCGGAGATCAGGACGCCATTTAAAAATGTCACCCCGATCTCTCGTTGTGCTGGGGAGCTCCGGTGGGGCCTTGGCCGCCCGTTCCCCGTTTAGGCCTCTATATAACGCGTGTCGTGTTGAATAGCCGTGTGTTTCTCGGCAATGCGAGTGTCGGGAAACACATGGCTAAACACGCTCGCTTTGTAAATACATTGAGTGTATTTACTTGCTGAATAGATTAATTTGTTTTTAAAGTATACATTGCACTGCCTTTTGACTGAGTTTCTGGTTGCTTTCTGTTTGATTATCTGGAATTATTCTGCTTATGTGGTTCACTGGAGCCCACAGGTAATGGATCAGAGAACAACTATGTACCTGCACTCGTCTTGAATGTCGAGCTCGTGAGGCAGCACATGTCGTGAACAGAAGTTTTGCTAAACACAAAAGTGATTACCTTTCCAAATTGCATTTTGGTAGTGCTTTAACACTACATACATCACACATTACTCCATGTAGTGACTATTGTGTAGGCAAACTGAACAAACGTTTTGCATAAATAATCAATAAACAGGAAGAAGGTGAATGTCGAAATAATCTTATCTGATGGTGTTAGATGATAGAAGAATGTTTGACAAGAACACAATCATTGTTCTTGAAATAGATTAGATTTTTCGCGTGTTTTTGGTGAGAATTAATTTTGATTTCTCTGCCTGTAAAATTGTGAAAATTGCAAAAGCTGACCAATGTCTTCAAAAAAGCTGATTGAGCTCCTAAAAAATAATGGACAACTCCTATGTAAACATGCGGTATGTGAAAATGTACAATTTGGCATGGCTTTGTAATTTAATCTGTAGGCATACCCAACTTCCCTTCAATCATATTAGAGGAGAAAAGAAATTGAATTCATGGAAATCTAAAGGCAGAACACAACATTGCCAACACAAATGCACTCTCTCAGGAAATTTGGAAAAGTCTCTTTCACTCCTCACCTCATCGTTTCCTTGGTTCCACCCCTCACTTCATCGCTTCCGGCTGCATTTAAATATTGATTTTCTGGCACTATTAGAGGTAGTTTGAAAATCTCTAGATTTGACTATCATTCTGGAGTTTGGTTAATATATTCATAAGCATTTGCTGCTAAAATTGATGGAAACCATTTTAATAAAAACAGTACTAGTATTATTAGAAGCCAGCCAGATTAGTTAAATTGACAGCCTTAATTGTGAGACAATTAAGGAATAAATAATTTATTAATAGAGATGTTAGGCTGGAAATGAAACTGGAAGCACAAATGTTTATCATTATAACCATATTATTAACTGTTGAATACAGACTTTTAAAATGCTGTGATAAGATTATTGTATGCTGCTTAGGTCACAGAATAAAGAGATAGCATGACTGTTATCCATGATGAGTAGAACTAAACAAGCCATTGTCTTAAGGGATCAGAAGTCCAAATGATGGACAGCTATGCTGATCAATTATTGGTCGAGACCCTAGCCTACCTCGAGACGAGATTAGCACTGTTGCTTCACAATGTCATGGTCCCAGTTTCGATTCCCGGCTTGGGTCACTGTCTGTGTGGAATCTGCTCTAACTCCCGGTGTTTGCTTGGGTTTCATCCGGAGGGCTCCGCGTTCCCCCCACAAGTCCCGAAAGATGTGCTGTTAGGTAATATGGGCATTCTGAATTCTCCCTGTGTACCCGAACAGGCGTCGGAATGTGGCGACTAGGGGCTTTTCACAGTAACTTCATTGCAGTGTTAATATAACCCTACTTGTGACAATAAAGATTATTTAAAAAAAACTCCAATGGACGGTGACCCGGGGCTGGGATTGAACCCAGGCCCTCAGCTCTGTAAGGCAGCAGTGCTAACCACTGTGCCACCATGCCGCCCTTACACTAAACATTCATGAGACAAGGATCCTCTACCAACCTGTCCCTGCCCTCAGGTCATCAATATAGACCTTGGGTGCATTCCATACCTTGGGAGCTTGCTATCAAGGCCAGTCGTTGATGACGAGGTTCAACAGTGTGCCAATACAGTTTTCAGTCGTCTGAGGAAGAAAATGTTTGAAGATCAGGAAATCATGGCCGACAGAGCAGTAATGATAACCACCCTCCTAATTGTCTCATAAACATGGACTATGCATACCAGGCACCTCAAAACCCTGGTGAAGTAACACCACGCTGTGTCCGCAAGATCCATTTGCAGAATAGGCACACCAATGTACATGTTCTCACTCAGGCCAACATCTACAGTATTGACCATGTTTGATCCGCTCCACTGGGCCACCTCGTCCGCATGTCTGATACAAGACTCCTAAAATAAATATTGTCTCGAATGATTAACCTTACCAACCTATTTCTGGCTAAGCCACCAAAGGAGAGAAATCTATTTTTCTTCAAGGCACTGAACAGCTCTCACTCGAGGGAGATTACTTTTCCATGCCTGCAACAGTCAAACAGGATTTCAGTAACATTCTAGTGGGAGATTTTTGGATACGTCACTCATAACTAAACTCTCTTTTGGTTGTGGATCCTTTGTCATTTAAAACTTCCCAAATTGGCATCTAGGATTTAAAACTTATTCAAAGTAAAGCTACAAAGTTTATTTTTTGGTGCTATTTTTATTACAAAACTTTCTTGATTGCAGAACACAAAATTGCAGAGTTTAAATATAGGAATCAGTTAATAGTCCTTTGTTATCTGCGAACAGTTTAGCTTCTTTAAGAGGAGGATATATTTAAACATGGAAAATCCTAAAGTATCTCATACCTAAAAAGCAATACATTTCTTTTTTTTAAAATAAATTTAGAGTACCCAATTCATTTTTTCCAATTAAAGGGGCAATTTAGTGTTGTCAGTCCACCTATCTTGCACATCTTTGGGTTATAGGGGCAAAACCCAAGCAAAAGCAATACATTTCTAAGATGTTTAGTAGGAACATACTCACAAAGTCAGGAGGGTCTTTGTGTGATGAAACAGGCTGTGGATGAATGTGTGCTGGTCCTGTGAATCTGTTCCTCCTTTATATCCAACTTTCCTATTCAGCCATGTTTGGTACGGCACGATGGTGCAGTGGTTAGCACTGATGCTTCACGGCGCCGAGGACCTGGGTTTGATGCTGGCCCAGGTGTGGAGTTTGCACATTCTCTCCGTGTCTGCATGGGCCTCACTCCCACAAATCCAAAGATGTACAGGGTAGGTAGAATGGCCATGCTAAATTGCCCCTTAATTGGAGAAAAAAAAAGGATTGGGTACTCTAAATTAATTTTTTAAAAAGTCATGTTTGTGGTTTATTAACAATCTGTGATTCATGTTTTTAATAGTTTGAGTGCCAGATGTTTTAAAATATATAGTCAGACAGAAAGCTATTATGAGAATGGCTCTCTGTTTTGTTTATTTCTTGTGTACAAAGAATTTGAATATATAGTTGGTACGATAACCACGATCACAAGTGGCGCTCTCTCGTGTCAAACGTTATGTAGTTAGCCAGAAAGTAGCTTAGTTGATTTTATTTGTTATCTTTGATACAGCTGCCATCGTTCCGGCTTGTAGTTATAACCGCAGTGAGGTAATTAGAAAGGATTTATGCTCTGTCAAATTCAAGGATCTTCCACTTAGACCCTTTTTTTGGTCCATGGTGACTTAATTGATCTAAGGGTGAGATAATGTTTTTTCAGGTGCCTCGTGACTTCTAAAAAGACATGTCTGCTGTAAAGGTATTCCTGCTCGACTGATTCTATTCCACTCTGATTAAAACACAATGTTTATTCATTTCTGATCCTTCCAAGTGTATTTATTCTAATTCAAGTTCTGGGGGAAGTATGATATCCAGGACACTTGAAGGATACTCTCAAAGCCTGCTTGGGGGAAAAAAGTCCCCACCAACACCTGGGACTCCCTAGCCCAAGACTGCCTGAAGCGAGGGAAAAGCATCCGGGAAGGAGCTGAACACCTTGGATTTCATCACTGAGAGAAAGCTGAAGTCCAGCGTGACAACAAGGGGCACTTGGCAACCAGGGTACCCACCCATCCGCCCCTCCAACTGCCATCTGCCCCACCTGTGACAGGAACTGTAGTTTGTGCATTGAACTCTTCCAGCACCTGAGAATTCATTTTCAGGATGAAAGCAAGTCATCCTCAATCCCAAGGGACTTCCTAAGAGAAGAAAGATTACAGTAAAAGTCTTAAAACTTCAAATCGCATGTAAAAAGCTCAATATTTTTTGTGCCTTCATGGACATTGTAACAATCCATTTGAAAATCATAGTAAGACACAATGACTATCCATGGCAGAAGACATTGAAGCAGAGCTAGATTCACCTTTAGAAGATCAAATGGAGTATCATGGTAGTGCACATAATGCATCATATAATTGCCTTACAACGCTTTAACCTACATTTAAGTGGCAGTTTGATGATGTCTTATTTTTCTTCTTCATATTGTCTCGCCAATAAATGACCTGCCTCCTTTCCCATAAAAATATACTGCAAGCAAGCCATCCAGGAGCAATCTCAATGGAGATGTAAATCATTATGAAGATTGCACAAGCTTGTGAAATACACATTCTACCCTTGTGCTGATGCAGACCTGTCTTGTTAGCATATGGACAGCAGTCATCATATTGAATCTAATCAGCTCAGAATTGATATCACTATTAAGAATATTGTAGCATGGACTTCCGGGTGCGGCGATGACCAGCTAAGTCGCACGTTTCGGCAGCTCCCGGTGGAACGGACTTTTGGGCTCTTGATAGGAGCCCCAACGGCAATTTTAACGGCAAAAAACACCGTGCGGTAAACCAGAAGGGAATTCCCCCTGGACACGGATGGAAAAAGGAGAGGAAAGTGGCCGGATTGCAGCGGATCCTTTGGAACAGCGGCAAGGAAGGCAAGCAAAAACCAAGATGGCGCCGGAAGGTGGCAGTTTCATATGGGGCCCTGAACAACAAGAGTTCTTGAAATGCTGCGTGGAGGAGATAAAAAAGGAAATGAAGAAAGAGCTGTTGGCCCCGATACTACAGGCGATCGGAGGGCTAAAGGAGGAACAAAAGACCCAGGAGCAGGAGCTTCGGGTCGTGAAGGCGAAGGCAGCCGAGAATGAGGACGATATACAGGGCCTGGTGGTGAAGACGGAGATACAGGAGGCACATCAGAAACGATGTGTGGAGAGGTTGGAGGCACTGGAAAACAACGCAAGGAGGAACAACCTGAGGATTCTTGGTCTTCCTGAAGGTGTGGAGGGGGCGGACGTCGGGGCATATGTGAGCACGATGCTGCACTCGTTAATGGGAGCGGAGGCCCCGACGGGTCCGTTGGAGGTGGAGGGAGCGTACCGAGTTATGGTGCGAGGATCGAGAGCAGGAGAAACTCCCAGAGCCATAGTGGTGAGATTCCTCCGTTTTAAGGATAGAGAAATGGTCCTTAGATGGGCGAAGAGAACTCGGTGCAGTAAATGGGAGAACGCGGTGATCCGCGTTTATCAAGACTGGAGTGCGGAGGTGGCGAGAAGGAGGGCGAGCTTTAATCGGGCCAAGGCGGTGCTTCATAAAAGGAAGATAAAATTTGGAATGCTGCAACCGGCAAGACTGTGGGTCACATATCAAGGGAGGCACCACTACTTTGAGACGGCGGATGAAGCGTGGACTTTTATTGTAGAAGAAAAACTGGAATGAGTGGACTATTAAAAAGAACGTTTGGACAAAGTGGTGGGGCGAATGTGGGGGGCGAAGAGGGGTTTTATGTTCTAATCCTGCGGTATGGTAACTTTTCTCTCTCCCACAGGTGGTGATGGGGGGAGGTGGGGAGGGAGAGGAGATGGGGCGTTGGCCATGGGGGGCGGGGCCAAGGGAGACGCGCGGGCTTGGTTCCCGCGCTATGATAATTATGGCGGGAATAGAGAAGCAGGAAGGAGGGGGCGTCGCACGGTGCGAGCCGTGGTCACGGGGGAAAGCCGAGGTCAGCCAGAGTTTGCTGACTTCTGGGAGCAACATGGGGGGAGTAATTACGCTAGCGGGGGGTCTAGCGGGGGGGGTGGGAGGGGGGAATTACTGGGTTGCTGCTGCTGGGGAAAGGGGGGAGTGGGTACGGGAGAGGATGGGCGGGGGGGCACCGCCTGGGGGAGATACAGCTGCGTGGGAACTGGGTGAGAAGCTGGAAAAAGATGATGGCTAATCGGCAAGGGGGGGGGGTGGGAAGCCCCCCAACTCGGCTGATCACGTGGAACGTGAGAGGGCTCAACGGGCCGATAAAGAGGGCACGGGTACTCGCACACCTTAAGATACTTAAAGCAGATGTGGTTATGTTACAGGAAACGCACCTGAAACTGATAGACCAGGTTAGGCTGCGCAAAGGATGGGTGGGGCAGGTGTTCCATTCGGGGCTGGATGCGAAAAACAGGGGGGTGGCTATATTAGTGGGGAAGCGGGTAATGTTCGAGGCAAAGACTATAGTGGCGGATAACGGGGGCAGATACGTGATGGTGAGTGGCAAACTACAGGGAGAGATGGTGGTTTTGGTAAACGTGTATGCCCCGAACTGGGATGATGCCAATTTTATGAGGCGAATGCTAGGACGCATTCCGGACCTAGAGACGGGAAAGCTGATAATGGGGGGAGACTTTAACACGGTGTTGGAACCAGGGCTGGATAGGTCGAAGTCCAGGACTGGTAGGAGGCCGGCAGCAGCCAAGGTGCTTAAAGATTTTATGGAGCAGATGGGAGGTGTGGACCCGCGGAGATTCAGTAGACCTAGGAGTAAGGAGTTCTCGTTTTTCTCCTATGTCCATAAAGTCTATTCGCGCATAGACTTTTTTGTGCTGGGTAAGGCATTGATCCCGAAGGTGAGGGGAACGGAATATACGGCTATAGCCATTTCGGATCATGCCCCACATTGGGTGGACTTGGAGATAGGGGAGGAAACAGGAGGGCGCCCACCCTGGAGAATGGACATGGGACTAATGGCGGATGAGGGGGTGTGTCTAAGGGTGAGGGGATGTATTGAAAAGTACTTGGAACTCAATGACAATGGGGAGGTCCAGGTGGGAGTGGTCTGGGAGGCGTTGAAGGCGGTGGTTAGGGGGGAGCTGATATCAATAAGGGCACATAAAGGGAAGCAGGAGAGTAAGGAACGGGAGCGGTTGCTGCAAGAACTTTTGAGGGTGGACAGACAATATGCGGAAGCACCGGAGGAGGGATTGTACAGGGAAAGGCAAAGGCTGCATGTGGAATTTGACTTGCTGACTACAGGCACTGCAGAGGCACAATGGAGGAAGGCGCAGGGTGTACAGTATGAATATGGGGAGAAGGCGAGCAGATTGCTGGCACACCAATTGAGGAAAAGGGGAGCAGCGAGGGAAATAGGGGGAGTGAGGGACGAGGATGGAGAGATGGAGCGGGGAGCGGAGAGAGTGAATGAAGTGTTCAGGACATTTTATAAAAAACTATATGAAGCTCAACCCCCGGATGGGAGGGAGAGAATGATGGACTTTTTGGATCGGCTGGAAATTCCCAAGGTGAAAGAGCAGGAAAGGGTGGGACTGGGAGCACAGATCGAGGTAGAAGAAGTGGTGAAAGGAATTAGGAACATGCAGACGGGAAAGGCCCCGGGACCGGACGGATTCCCAGTTGAATTCTACAGAAAATATTTGGACTTGCTCGCCCTGGTACTGACGAGGACCTTTAACGAGGCAAAGGAAAGGGGACAACTGCCCCCGACTATGTCTGAAGCAACGATATCGCTTCTCTTAAAGAAGGAAAAGGACCCGCTACAATGCGGGTCCTACAGACCAATTTCCCTCCTAAATGTGGATGCCAAGGTCCTGGCCAAGGTAATGGCAATGAGAATAGAGGAATGTGTCCCGGGGGTGGTTCACGAGGACCAAACTGGGTTTGTGAAGGGGAGACAGCTGAACACGAATATACGGAGGCTGTTAGGGGTAATGATGATGGCCCCACCAGAGGGTGAAACGGAGATAGTAGTGGCGATGGACGCCGAGAAAGCATTTGATAGAGTGGAATGGGATTATTTGTGGGAGGTGTTGAGGAGATTTGGTTTTGGAGAGGGGTATGTTAGATGGGTGCAGCTATTGTATAGGGCCCCAGTGGCGAGTGTGGTCACGAACGGACGGAGATCGGCATATTTTCGGCTCCATAGAGGGACAAGGCAGGGATGTCCTCTGTCCCCATTACTGTTTGCACTGGCGATTGAGCCACTGGCGATAGCGCTGAGGGGGGTTCCAAGAGATGGAGGGGAGTACTTAGGGGAGGAGAAGAACACCGGGTATCCTTGTATGCGGATGATTTGCTACTATATGTGGCGGATCCGGCGGAGGGGATGCCAGAAATAATGCGGATACTTGGGGAGTTTGGGGATTTTTCAGGGTATAAATTGAACATGGGGAAGAGTGAGCTGTTTGTGGTGCATCCAGGGGAGCAGAGTAGAGAAATAGAGGACCTACCGTTGAGGAAGGTAACAAGAGACTTTCGTTACCTGGGGATCCAGATAGCTAAGAACTGGGGCACATTGCACAGGCTAAATTTAACACGGTTGGTGGAACAGATGGAGGAAGATTTCAAGAGATGGGATATGGTAGCCCTGTCAATGGCAGGGAGGGTGCAGGCGGTTAAGATGGTGGTCCTCCCGAGATTCCTCTTTGTGTTTCAGTGCCTCCCGGTGGTGGTCACAAAGGCTTTTTTTAAAAGGATAGAAAAGAGCATCATGGGTTTTGTTTGGGCCGGGAAGACTCCGAGAGTGAGGAAGGGATTCTTACAGCGTAGTAGGGATAGGGGGCTGGCACTACCGAGCCTAAGTGAGTACTATTGGGCCGCTAATATTTCAATGGTGAGTAAGTGGATGGGAGAGGAGGAGGGAGCGGCGTGGAAGAGATTAGAGAGGGCGTCCTGTAGGGGGACTAGCCTGCAGGCTATGGTGACAGCCCCATTGCCGTTCTCACCGAGGAACTACACCACAAGCCCGGTGGTGGTAGCTACACTGAAGATTTGGGGACAGTGGAGACGACATAGGGGAAAGACTGGAGCATTGGGGGGGTCCCCGATAAGAAACAACCATAGGTTTGCCCCGGGGGGAATGGGTGGGGGATATGGAATGTGGCAAAGAGCGGGAATAACGCAACTGAAAGATCTATTTGTGGATGGGAAGTTCGCAAGTCTGGGAGCGCTGACCGAGAAATATGGGTTGCCCCAAGGGAATGCATTCAGGTATATGCAATTGAGGGCTTTTGCGAGGCAACAGGTGAGGGAATTTCCGCAGCTCCCGACACAAGAGGTGCAGGACAGAGTGATCTCAAAGAAATGGGTGGGGGATGGTAAGGTGTCAGATATATCTAGGGAAATGAGGGACGAAGGGGAGACTATGGTGGATGAACTAAAAGGGAAATGGGAAGAAGAGCTAGGGGAGGAGATCGAGGAGGGGCTGTGGGCAGATGCCCTAAGCAGGGTAAACCCGTCGTCCTCGTGTGCCAGGCTAAGCCTGATTCAGTTTAAGGTAATACACAGGGCGCATATGACTGGAACACGGCTCAGTAAATTTTTTGGGGTGGAGGATAGGTGTGCGAGGTGCTCGAGAAGCCCAGCGAATCATACCCATATGTTTTGGTCATGCCCGGCACTACAGGGGTTTTGGATGGGGGTGACAAAGGCGCTTTCAAAAGTAGTAGGAGTCCGGGTCGAACCAAGCTGGGGGTTGGCTATATTTGGGGTTGCACAAGAGCCGGGAGTGCAGGAGGCGAGAGAGGCCGATGTTTTGGCCTTTGCGTCCCTAGTAGCCCGGCGCAGGATATTGTTAATGTGGAAAGAAGCCAAGCCCCCGGGGGTGGAGACCTGGATAAATGACGTGGCGGGGTTCATAAAGCTAGAGCGGATTAAGTTCGTCCTAAGGGGGTCGGCTCAAGGGTTCACCAGGCGGTGGCAACCGTTCGTCGAATATCTTGCGGATAGATAGATGGGGGAAAAAAGAAGGCAGCAGCAGCAGCCCAGGATTTGGGGGGGGGGGGGGCGGGGGGGGGGAGGGATGGGGGGGGGGGGGTGTAGCTTGTGACAAGGCAGTTGCCAATTAGGGCTAGTTTTTATTTTTGTTATTTAATATTTATTTATTTTTTGTTTTTTGTTTATATAAAATAGGACATTGTTATCTGTATTGTTATAATGTTGTGTAAAGGATGCACAATGTACTGTGTTGGTTGACCAAAAATTCTCAATAAAATATTTATTAAAAAAAAAGAATATTGTAGCATGAATTGCTGCAGTTCCATATACCAAATTTGTGTGCATTTTTCAATGTTACGTTTGAAAACCTCAGCTAATAGTGCATGAGCAAGATTTTCCATTGGAAGGTGTAATTCTACATTGCTTCGTCTGTCATGCAGTTTTATGTTACTTTGCTTTACAGACCCCTTGTTTTGTCTTTCTGATGTTTGATCCCTCCCGACCCCACCCCCATGGGTTTTCCCATTTCCTTCACATTTTGAGTTTGTGTGTATTTATTTGAGAAGAAAATGTAATGGGTCAAAGTCTCTGGTTTCTCACCTGTTTTCACCTTCGTTGCTGTTCAAATGCTCGGAATTTTTAAATTCCATTTTGCGGTCATAATTTTGGAACTATTCATTGTTATCCAAAGGTACCCACAGGATATATCCAAGATTTGTATCTGCGTCTTTGTCAAGAATTTTACATTTGGGTCAGCATATATCTGGCCTGTGCTTTATTTTTTACATATATGTTTTATGTTCTACCATGAGCTGCGTTAGTCAGTGACAAACTGGGCTACAACAAGAGCTGCATTTGTATTAGGGCTGGTAAAAATAAATATTCCGTACAAATGTAATAAATTCTCAGGCTTTTCCTTCAGCGATGTTTTAGTACTGCATGTGACAGTGTGGTCAGAATCTTGCTGGAATGTGACATATTTCGGCAGTGAGAATTAAAGAGAGAGGCTGTGAACCAAGTGCTGGAAAATGGGATTAGATAAGAGAGGTGGCTTGATGGCCGGCTCAGCCACAAAGGGCTGAAGGGCCTCTTTCTGTGCTGTAAAACTCTATGGCTCGATTACTCATAGATTATCATAGAATTTACAGTGCAGAAGGAGGCCATTCGGCCCATCGAGTCTGCACCAGCTCTTGGAAGGAGCACGTTACCCAAGATCAAGACCTCCACCCTATCCCCATAACCCAGTAACCCCACCCAACACTAAGGGCAATTTTGGACACTAAGGGCAATTTAGCATGGCCAATCCACCTAACCTGCACATCTTTCGAGTTACAAAAAAATCATGTAACTTTTTTAAAGTGTTTTCAGTCTCTCAGAAGGATTTACTACCTGCAGCAATGAGACTCAATAGTTTATATTGTTGCCTTACTGAGCTAGAAGGACTCATTGGAATTGCTTTGACAATTATCATGCTAAAAAGCTAAACGTGCTCGTAATTGCAAGACTTGTTGCAAGATTCAAGGGTAAGGCTATAAAATAATGAGGAGCAGATATAAGGTAGATAGTCGACATCTTTTCCCAAAGTTAGAGGAGTCAATAGGGCATAGGTTTAAGATGAGAGGGGCGAGATACAAAAGAGGGAAAATTTCTTCACGGAGGGTGGTGAGCATCTGGAACAGGCCGCAAGAGGCAGTGGAAGAGGGCAGGTATGATTTTGGCTTTTAAAAAGCAGTTAGACAGTTACATGGGCAAGGTGGGTATAGAGGTATATGGGCCAAATGCGGGCAAGTGAGACGAGTTTAGTGATTGAAACTGGGCGGCATGGACAATCCCTGCCGAAGGGCCTGTTTCCGTGCTGTAAAAAACTCTGACTCTCTGACTGTGAGATGCACTTTGTGCAAAGCGAACAGTGGAGCATTGTAAATTGACCAGCAAGCTCTGGAGATTCACAACTCCTGATGCATCTCTTGCTGTGTATGTTAATTATGGCATGTATTGAGAACTCCATGTTATTTTTGCTCTGCTTGAGATGGTGAATTGTTATACAATGTGAAGGAAGAAATAAAGACTTTCACTTTTTATAGCTCCTTTTTACGATTTAAAATTACACCGAAGTAATTCACAATATGGACAGAACATGGAGGAAATGCATGGCTGTCTGATCAAGTATAACTGTCCCTGAAGTAATCTGATTTTTACTACCCAGTTAAAGCAAAATACCGCAGATGCTGGAGATCGGAAATAAAAACAAAAGTGCATGCAAAATTCAGCAGGTCTGGCAGAATCTGTGGAGAAAGATGATAATATTTTGAGTTCAATGTAACTACTTGGTTCGAAGAACAGAATCATATTGGACGTGAAATGTTAACTCCACTTTTGCCAAATCTATTTGAAAATGTGCGGAGTTGATGACGAGGATTCTACAAATGTATGGTAAATTGCAAACACACCATTTTGTTAATGTTTTAGTAAATTGATGGATACATTACATGTATGATTCAACTTCTTAAAAAAGATTTGGATAATTTTGAATCAATCACAGTCCCATTTGCAAATATGCATTTTTAATTCCTCATCTCCGTCGCGAGGTCTACTTGGTTCAAATTAATTGAAATAACATTGAAACTACAAAGATTGTAGCCATAAGTACATTTATATGGTTAAGTATTGATCGGAATCCAAATTGACATTGGTGGGCAGGTTATTGTTGGAGTAAGTGCCCACTTGATTGTACTTGCGATAACACCTGCCATTACTTCACTGAGGATTGAGAGTGGACTAATTAAGAGTAGCTCCTGCTATGTTCTGTTGGAAATCTCAAGTGATTATTCTACTTTCCATTGTACAAAATTGAAATTTTCTTTGTGTGCAATGCATATTAGAATTGCTTTGTCAGTAAATTGTATGCCAATTTCATCGGTTTCATCCTTATCAACTATATTTAACCCAATTACTACTTTATTTGTAAAGTCGCGTTATCATTGAAATATATCTAAGCCGAACAACCACTTCAAAGGAAGATTCATTATAGGCATTTCCTAAAACAGTGAACATTCTTCATGCATCTTGTGGAGATCTTTAACACTAATTTGAGCAATGCTGATTTGGAAATTTAACCCTGGTTAAGGTATTTAGCCTGGCAATGTTGTAAAGCTGAATTAGAATGTACGATCGAAGCAAACAGAATGGCTCATGATTCAGCTCTTACCCATTTACACATGAGAGATTGATTTGTGGCAGCAGAGGGTAGTCACATCGGGAACACATCCCAAAGCCCACCTGATATTGGGTTTGTTTACATTGAGCTGCAGACACCAGTTTCGTGACTCTATGCGGCTTGTGGTGAAGACAGTTTGAATTTTAGGCTTCTGCTAATGTAGGTTGCTCTCATGAGAAGTGACAAGGTGGTGATTTTTTTCGAGGGGAGGCCAGCAGCAGCCCCAACCAACATGGATCCTAGAGGAAGCACTGCTGCATCTCCTCGCTCCACATTAAAGATCTGAGTGCAGTATATTTTTTGATGCCAGTTGAATTTGTTTGGTAAAGGGGCCATCTGACTGGTATTAGGGCTGTTATTTGAATATGAAAAGTGGGTTACATTGTTTCAGGCAATGCTCCTCTGCCTTTTCTGAAGCCTGCACTAATATGGAGGTGAGGGCGACAGTGGTTAGTACGGCGCTGAGGACCCGGGTTCAATCCCGGCCCACGAGTCACTGTCTGTGTGGAGTTTGCACATTCTCCCCGTGTTTGCATGGGTTTGACCCCCACAACCCAAAAGATATGCAGGGTAGGTGGATTGGCCATGCTAAATTGCCCCTTAATTGGGAAAAAATTAATTGGGCACTCTTAAAAAATTTTTTTTTTAAATCTGGAATTAAAAGTCTAATTATCATGAAAACATTGTCGAATGTCATAAAAACCCATCTGGTTCACTAATGTCCTTTAAATAAGGAAATCTGATCTGACCTATATGTGACTCCAAACCCACAGCAATTGACTCTTAAATGCCCTCTGAAATTGTCTAGCAAGCCACTGAGTTGTGTTCAACCGCTACAAAAACACAAAAAAGAAATGAACCCAGGTGGACTACATGGCATCGAACCAGGCACCCGGAAACGACGACGGCAAACCCAGCTCTGTCAACCCTGCAAAGTCCGCCTTACTAACATCTGGGGGCTTGTGCGAAAGTTGGAAGAGCTGTCTCACAGACTAGTCCAGCACCAGCCTGACATAGTCATACTCACAGGATCATAACTTACAGACAATACCCTAGACAGCAATATCACCATTCCTGGGTATGTCCTTTCTAACTGTCAGAACAGCCCAAGCAAAGGTGGTGGCACAGTGATATACGGGAGAGAGGGAGTTGCCCTGGGAGTCCTCAACATCAACTCTGGATCCTATAAAGTCTCATGTCTTCAGGTTAAACATGGGCTAGGAAATCTCCGCTGATTACCACGTACTGGCCACCATCAGCTGATGAATCAGTGCTCAAATGTTGAACACCACTTGGAGAAAGGATTGAGGGTGGCAAGAGTGCAGAATATGGTCTGGGTGGGGGACTTCAATGTCCATCACCAAGAGTAGCTAGGTAGTACCACCACAGACCGAGCTGGTCGGGCCCTAAAGGACATAGCTGCTACACTGGGACTGCAGCAGGTGGTGAAGGAACCAACAAGAGGGAAAAATGAGGTATCAACCTGGTGAAGCTACAACACAGGACTACTTGCGTGACAAACCACATCAGCAGCAAGTAATAGACAGAGCTAAGCGATTCCACAGCTAACACATCTGATCTAAGCTCTGTAGTCCTGCCACATCCAGCCGTGAATGGTGGTGGACTATTAAACAACTCACTGCAGGAGGAGGCTCCACAAATATCCCCCCAGCCTCAAATGACGAAGGAGCCCAACACACATGTGCATATGATGAGGGCTGAGGCATTCGCAACAATCTTCAGCCATAAGTGCCTAGTGGATGGTCCTGGTCTCCTTCGGTGGTCCCCAGCATCACAGATGTCAGTCTTGAGCCAATACAATTCACTCCACATGATTTCAAGAAATGACAGAAGGCACAAAACGTTAAGTGGGGTTGCTGGGTTACGGGGGTAGGGTGGAGGTGTGGGCTTAAGTAGAGTTCTCTTTCCAAGGACCGGTGCAGACTCGATGGGCCTCATGGCCTCCTTCTGCACTGTAAATTATTTTTTAAAAAGATACTGCAAAGGCTCTGGGTCCTGATAATATTCAGGCAATAGTACTGAAGAGTTGTGCTCCAGAAATTGCCACACCCCGAGCCAAGCTGTTCCAGTACAGCTACAACACTGGCATCTACCCGGCAATGTGGAAGATTGCCCAGGTGCGTCCTGTACACAAGCAGGACAAATCCAACCCAGCCAATTACCGCCCTATCGGTCTATTCTCCATCATCAGCAAAGTGATGAAAGGAGTCATCAACAGTGCAATCAAGCGGCATTTACTCTGCAATAACCTGCTCACAGACGCTTGGTTTGGGTCTGCCAGGGTGACTCGGCTCCAGATCGCATTACAGCCTTGGTTCAAACATGGGGGAAAAAAGCTGAATGCCAGAGTTGAGACGAGAATGACTGTCAAGGCAGCATTTGACCGAATACAGCATCAAGAAGTGCGAGCTAAACTGAAATCCATAGGAATCAGGGGGAAACTCTCTGCTGGTTGGAGTCGTACCTGGCACAAAGGAAGATGGTTGTAGTGGTTGGAGAACAATCATCTCAACTCCAGAACATCACTGCAGGAATTCCTCAGGGTGGTGTCCTAGGCCCAACCATCTTCAGCTGCTTCATCAATGACCTGCCTTCCAGCATAAGGACAGAAGTGGGGATGTCTGTGGATGACTGCAAATGTTCAGCACCATTCGCGACTACTCCGATAATGAAGCAGTCCATGTCGAAATGCAGCAAGACCCGGACAATATCCAGACTTGGGCTAACAAGTGGCAAGTTACATTCTTGCAACACAAGTGTCAGGCAATGACCATTTCCTACAAGAGAGGATCTATCCTCTCTGCAAGGAGCAGACCATTGCTGGCATTACCATTGCTGAATCTCCCACAATCAACATCCTGGGGAGTTATCATTGATCAGAAACTGAACTGGATTAGCCACATTAATACTGTGGCTACCAGAGCAGGTCAAAGGCCAAGAATCCTATGGCGAGTAACTCCTCTCCTTCTCCCCCCCCCCCCCCCCCCCCCCCCCCCGTCCCAAATGCCTGTCCACCATCTACAAGGCACAAGTCAGGAGTGCAATGGAATGCTCTCCACTTGCCTGGATGAGTGCAGCTCCAGCAACACTCAAGAAGCTCGGCGCCTTTCAAGACAAAGCAGCCCGCTTGATTGCTCCTCCCTCCATAAACATTCTATCTTTTCACCACCGCCGAACAGTGACAGCCTTATTTACCATCTGCAATGTTCCTTAGACAACACCTCCCAAACCCGTGACCACTGCTATCTAGAAGGACAAGAACAGCAGATACCTGGGAACCCCACTACCTGGAAGTTCCCTTCCAAGTCGCTCACCATCCTGACTTGGAAATATATTGCAATTCCTTCATAGTTGCTGGGAAAAAAAACCCTGGTACTCCCTCCCTCACAACACAGTGGGTGTACCTCCACCTCAAGGACTGCAGCGGTTCAAGAAGGCAACTCACCACCACCTTCTGAAGGGCAACGAGGGATGAGCAATAAATGCTGGCATAACCAGTGACGCCCATATCCCGTAAATGAATTTAAAAAAAGATCCAGTTAACACTTTGCAATCCATTATCAATGTCCTGCTTTTACCTCACAATCGCCTACATTGTTCTCTCGCATAACTGTCCCATTGGATTCAGGCAACAAAATTAAAGTACTCCAATGCCCTGTTTTTATTTGAATAACCATTGAAGTTGGTTCGTGCAAGGTATTTTTGATGTGATTTGTAGGAGTTTCATCATTTGATAAGTCACATCTAAACACACTTGAATTCCTTGAAGAGTGTATAGTCCAAGCTTGGTTTGTGCAGTTCTCGAAGCAGAGAAAAGAGATGGATTTGCTCAAAAACTGTTCAAAAATCTATCTACCTGAGCCGATTGGGTAAAATTTTATTTTTCAAAAAATAATTTTTATTAAAGGTTTTCATAAAATATCAATAACAAAATGAGAACGAAAAAAGAACCCAATAGGATTAAGTACAAAACACAATCTTAAAAAAAGCAACCACCCAACGCCCCCCCCCCCCCCCCCCCCCCCCCGTACATAAACAATAAATTAACATTAACACCCCAACTTAACACAACAGGTGTATACACCCCTTCAGACCCTCCAGTGTAAATAACATAAACAAAAATAAAGTACCCCCCCCCCCACCGAGCTGCTGCTGCCATTGACCAATGTCTATCGTTCTGACAGAAAGTCTAAGAACGGTTGCCACCGCCTAAAGAACACTTGTACTGACCCTCTCAAGGAGAATTTCACCCTCTCCAATTTACTGCACCCTGCCATATCGCTGATCCAAGATTCCACGCTTGGGGGCCTCGCATCTTTCCACTGAAGGAGAATCTTTCGACGGGCTACCAGGGACGCAAAGGCCAGAATTCCGGCCTCTTTCAGCACTGTAAATTCTATGACTCTATGATTCTATAAAGAAGAGAGAGACCATTTTAAGTACGCCAAATGTGCTGGGCTGAATAGGAAGTCATCCATGCCCAACTGTCATCACCTGGATTTATCGTAGAATTAGAGAATCCCTACAGTGCCGAAGGAGGCCACTCAGTCCATAGAGTGTGCACCGACTCTCTGAAAGAACATCCTACCTAGGCACAATCTCCACCCTACCCTGTAGCCCCACTGAACCTTTGCACACCAAGGGGAAATTTAGCATGGCCAATCCACCTAACCTGCACATCTTTGTGGGAGGAAATGGGAGCACCCGGATGTAACCCACATCGACACGGGAAGAATGTACAAACTCCACACAAGACTGTCACCCAAGTTAGGAATCGAACCTGGGTCCCTGGCGCTGTGAGTCAGCAGTGCTAACCACTGTGCTACCAAGCTGCCCTTATAGATGGAGATGGTTGGATCTTTTTTTGGCAGGTGATTAGTTCTGTGAAAGTGGACTGTGACAACAGACCTGATAACACAAATGTGTGCGCTGGCCTAACTAACTATTAGCCCTCTAATCACGTATGTTGACGATACTATACGCAGGAAGGTATTAACCAGCGTATTAATCCAGAACTTTATTTGCTGTACTACTCACATTGTCAAAGATGATGCACAAGTCCCTGTGGAACAATGAGCTAAATAACCCTACACTAGTCAAATCCTATTGAGTTTGGTGTAACAAGGTTAGGTCCAGGCATCTCCCTAGCATCTTCCACGTTGTCTCTCAAAGCTGCATGCTGCCTTTAGCCAACTCTAACTCGAGTGAGATTTTTTTTCTTTGCTATAAATATAGTCAATCAAATTACACCATTGCAGGCAGTACCTGATCTTCGCCATTGTAGTTATGAACACTGGTTGATGCTTTATATTTTTGACAATCATCAGGCTTATACATTTCCATTGGATCGTTTCTTGTACTAGCTACTCATCCAATTTAATCAGCTTTTATGATTTGTATTGGACTCCTTTTTAATAAATCTGGGTTTAAAATGTAAAGACATCTTCCTTGATGACTAAATCATGATTCGCGCAGTGCATAACGCTCAACAGCTCAAATTTTGTTGTGCACGATACGTTTATGCATGTGACTCGCTCTACCAATATTACCAGACTCTCTCGTAAACTGGAGAGATTGAATTTTTGCCTTTCATTACAGAGTGGAATTGGTGTTTTTCTTCCATCATAAAATGATTAAATGTATCTGCAAAGGTACAATAAATTAGGTTGTGTAGAGCATTCTCAGGAATTTCTGTACCAAATTGGATATTCACAATTTTATTGTTGACTCTACAGGGTAGTGTAAATCTGGAAGTGACGTGCACGGCTGAATGCACTGCTGATTTAATCGCATGTGAAAGCATGCTCAATTGTCTTAGATTGTTATATTTGTTGGCATGTTTGTGCATTTTTTAAAAAAAAACACGTAAGCACATTATTTGGGAGGTCTGCACCGAGTACTGCTTTGGCTGAGTGAGAGTGCATTTTGCAGTTGCATGAAAATAGGGAGTTAGGTGGAACTGGGAGAAGGTGAAACTGAAGAGGAGTTCCAGACAACTGTAAGTAAACTGAGTAACTGAACTGAGGTAAAACAAAATTTTAAAAAAAGGACGTCACTGAAAAACGATGACTTGATTGGCTGGTTGGGAATCTGCTCTCAACTTGAAAGTAAGACATTGTTAAACTAATTAAACCTAATTAATTACTTACTAAATCATAAGTAGAGGGTTCTCTAAACCAAAGGCAGGTTTAAAAAAAAAGTAAAAAGAAAACTTGATTACTTTAACTTGTATAGCTTAGTCTTTTGTAAAAGTGTGTAAATAAGGGGTCTAGTCCTGGCAAGAGAGCTCGCACCCATGGTATGTGACAGATCATGGAAGCTCCAGTTGTCCCTGGTGACCAAGTGTGCAGGAAATGTGTCCAACCACAGCTACTGGCTAACTGCATTTTGGAGCTGGAGCTGCGGGTGGATTCACTGTGGAACATCCGCAATGCTGAGCAGGTCATGGATAGCACTTTCAATGAGGTGGTCACACCGCAGGTGGGGATTGAACGGAGAGGGCATGGGTGACTACCAAGAAAAGTAGAGATAGGCAGGCGGTGCAGGAGTCCCTTGTGGCCATCCCCCTTTCTATCATGTGCCGTTTTGGATAGTATTCTGGAGGTTAACTGTACAAAGTTTGGCAGCCAACCTAATAGCACCATGGGTGGATTTGCTGCACAAGAGGGGAGGGGGAAGAATGGCTGGGCTATAGTGGTAGGGGATTCAATTGTTAGGGGAACAGATAGGCATGACTGTGGCTGTCAATGTGACTCTAGGATGGTGTGTTGCCTCCCTGGTACCAGGGTCTGGGATGTCACTGAACGGCTGCAAGGCATCCTGAATGGGGAGGGTGAAAAGACAGAGGTTGTGGGTACATGTTGGTACCAATGACATGGGTAGAAAGGGGTATCAGGACTTGCATCAGAAATTCAGGAAGCTCGGCTGTCGACTAAAAAGCAGGACCTCTTGCGTTGTAATCTCTGGATTACTCCCAGCGCCATGCGATAGCGAGTATCGAAATAGGAGAATAGAGCAGATTAATGCGTGGTTTAAGAGTTGGCGTAGGAGGGAGTGTTTTAGATTCCTGGACCACTGGGACAGTTTCTGGGGAAAGTTGGAACCTGTACAAGCGGGATGGTCTACATCTGAACCAGAGCGGGACTAACCTCCTTACGAGTGAGTGGGTTGCTAGTGCTGTTGGGAGGAGTTTAAACTAATTTGGCAGGGGGAGGGGGACATGGTATAACATAGAAAAGCAATCAGGTCAGAGAGAATACAGCGGCAGTAAGTTTCAGGAGAGGAAGGCGAGGCTGAATGGACCCTTAATGCCCGGAGTATTACAGGTAAAGCGGATAAGTTAAGGGCGAGGGTTGACACGTGGAATTCTGATATAGTAGCCATCACGGAATCGTGGTTGACGGAGGGGCAGCTTAACATCCCGAGATACAGAATTTCCAGGGAGGACAGAGGAGGGAGTAAAACAGGGGGGGGGGGGAATCGCACTATTAGTTAAAGAATCAATTACTACAGTAAGGAGAGATGATGTTTTGGGGCTGGCGTTAAATGAAGCTTTGTGGGCAGATTTTAGGAATAAAAAGGGACAGCCACATTGCTCGGTGTTTATTAAAGACCACCAGATAATCAGCGTGGAATTGAGGAGCAAATATGTGCAAAATTTGCAGAAGTGTGTCAAAATAATAGCAGGGTGATAAAAGTGGGTAATTTCAAATTCCCCAACATTAACTGGGTTAGGAATTGTGTTAAGGACTTAGATGGAGCAAGTTTGTAAAATGTACATAAGAGAGCTTTTTAACTTAACATGTGGAGGATCCAACAAGGGATGGTGCAGTGCTGGACCTAATTCTGGGGAACGAAGCTGGACAGGTGGTTGATGTGATGGTGGGGGAGCATTTTAGTGCTCGCGACCACAACATGGTGCAATTTAAGTTTGTCATGGACAAGGAGTATTCAATGAATGGCACCACACTGGGAAGTCCTGAGGAACAAAGAGACCATGGCATGTTTGTAAATAGACCTCTGAAGGTAAAAAGGGCAGGTTAATAGGGTAGTGAAAAAAGGATATGGTACATTGCCTTCATCAATCATGGTATAGATTACAAAAGCAAGGAAGTCGTGTTGCCGTTATATAAAACATTGGTGAGGCCACAGCGGGTGCAGAGACGTTACACCAGGTGGCTGGCCTGGGATGGAACATTTAAGATGTGGAGAGAGGTTGGATAGGCTTGGGTTGTTCTCCCGGGGCAGAGAAGACAGGGGTGATGTGATCGAGGTGTACAGGATTACGAGGAGCATGGGCAGAGTGGATAGGGAATAACTATTCCCCTTCGTTGAAGGGTTAGTTACAAGGGGACATAAGTTTAAGGTGAGCGGCGGGAGGTTCAAGGATGATTTGAGTGAAAATCTTTTTGCTCAGAGGGTGATGAAGGTCAGGAACGCACTGCCTGAGAGGGCGGGTTACCTCACATCCATTAAAAATGGCCTGGATGAGCACTTGGCACGCCTTAGCATTCAAGGCTATGGGCCAAGTGCTGGCAAATGGGATTGGTTTGGCAGATTAGGTGTCTTTCATGTGGTGGTGCAGACTCGATGGGCCGTATTTTTCTGTGATTCTGAATAAAACAGAACCCAGTCTTCAAGGCCAGAATTCTCTGACCATTGGGTTTTCTGTTTCCGCTGGCAGAGCAGCCCCGCCTGCAGGTTTCCTGGCAGTGTGGGTGTCTTCAATGGGTAATCCCATTGGCACGCAGCAGGAGTAGAGTGTCCCACCACCAGAAAACGGCATGCCGCCAACAAAGATGTGACTGAGGATTGGCGAATCCAGCCCCAAAAATATATAGGAAGATAAATCTGTAGAGTTGGAAATCAAAGAAGATTTTAGTTCATTTTTACGTTCCACTTGGACAAACTCCAAATTATCATCTTCAAAAATAATATTCATAATCCAAATGATGAGCTAACCTATTTCTGCTGATTTTAAATTGAAAAAACAAATCTTAATTCTGCTGCATAATTTATTTTTTCCTGATCATTGCTCATTTTGGTCCTCTCTGCACAACCAACTGGAAGAACTAATTATTGATGCTGCTTAAAGTTGCCATTGGCGGTATTAGTTCAGAACATATCAAATTAGAGCTGGAGTGCACGCTCAAACCTGCTCTGTCAATAGGTATGGTTATTGCTGATCTCTGGCCTCAACTCCACTTTCCTGCCAACTCCTCACATCCCTAAATTCCTTGAATGACCAATGATCTGTTTAGTTCCGCCTTTATAGGGAGCATCAACAATCCTCTGTGGCAGACACTTTGAAAGATTCAGAAAGCTTTCAGCGTACAGGTTTCTCCTCTTCTCAGTCCTAAATGATTGACCCTTCATATTGAGGTTGTGATTCATGAAATCAAGTGGCATGAATTCATGTATGATTAATGTGCTATTTATACATCGGTCTGCACCAAAAGGTGGCACGTATTTCTCCTTGAAGCAGGAACTAGAAATGATATGTAGAGGTGGCAGGGTGCACAGTGGTTAGCACTGCCTCACACAGTGCCAGGGATCTGGGTTCAATTCCAGCCTTGGGTGACTGTGTGGAATTTTTGTTTTCCCAGTGTCTGCATGGATTTCCTCTGGGTGCTCCGGTTTCCTCCCACAGCCCAAAGATATGCAGGTTAAGTGTCCAAAGGTTGGTGGAGTTCTGTGGGTAGGGCGGGGGAGTGGGCCGAGGTAGTGTCCTCTTTCAGAGGATCGGTGCAGACCTAATCTGCCAAATGGCCTCCTTCTGCTTTGTAGGTATTTTATAATTCTAGGTTGTTTTTTTTTTTTTGAAAATTATTTTTATTCTCCATTTTCACATTTTCTTCAGAATTTATGTAGCCACCTAAATTGGCCAGCTCCCGATTTAAAATGGCGAACGGCAAAGGCTGATGGGAAAGTCAGCCAACATAGACAGAAACTAGCAGCTGCAGGTTTGCTGTGTATTTACCTATGCAAAGGCCAGACAACATCGATACCAGCGACCATCACCATAACAATGTAGCAGCCATCTACATACTGATGAGCAATCCCCGGGAACAATAAGTAACATTTTGGACACACAAAGCAAAGCCAGACTCCTCGGCGCCAGCAGGAGCCAACACAAAGGAGGTGAACGAGCACCTCAAGACCGCCCATCGATCAGGGAACCGCTCCAGTATTGGAGAAATCGAACCAAGCGATTGGGACAAAGTCCAATCACTTGGGACCAGGTACAGGATCCACCCCGAAAGGCGGGAAGCCCCTGGGGACTATAAGAGTTAAGCCCCAAGTTCAAATCGCTCTCTTCACCTCTGCGTCCTGCCCAGGTCACCCAGCAACACAACCAACATTGACCGTGACCGGTGCAATGACCCCCCGAACAAAGTAAGTCTTAATTCAGCGCTTGCTACGAGATAGGCGCTCCTAGCTACCAACTTCGAATCCCGCAGACTCAGAACCTGAACAAAAGGTCATTTGTTCCCCTGACCTGGTGGGCCAGTCCGAAGTTAACTATAGGCCTGTTAATTGCAATAGTAGCTTAGACGTAGAATCTGTCCATGAGTAGCGATTACTGTGTATAATAAATGTGCTTTGATTTGAATCTTACTAATCGGTGTATTGGGTTATTGATCATTACTCCGACTTGAACCTCGTGGCGGTATCATAAAGATACCTGGCGACTCGAGAGCAAAGGTAATAAAACAGAGCAATTGAACCAAGGAGAAATTAGCAATAATACCTCACCAGTAAACGGTAACAAATACAAATATCAACAACAACAGTCCCATCCTCCCACCACCCCAAACAACGCCCCACCTGACAATATCAGCATCAAATAAAACAAACCCTCCCACCGTGGGAAAAAAGAAAAAGGAATCCGGAATCACCTATGGTCACCATTGACCTATAGAGTCCACCCCCCCCTAACATTCAATGCCATCCAATCCCAAAAGAGTACCGTAAATGACACCCATGAATTATAAACCCCCCCCCCCCCCCCCACTCTCCCCGACTCCTCCCCTCCACCTCCTCTTCTAAAACCTCTCCCCCCAACCTCTGTTCCTTCCCCCCAACTTTCCACCCCGGCTAAACTCATCAGAACCTGTTCTGCCAGGCTCCGATGGCCGCAGCCCCTCCCCCCACCTCACTCCCGTTCACTGGCCGGCTTAAACCGGCCAGCGTGGAGGCCCCCGCCCGGGTCTCCTTCCCCCTTGCCCGGTCCCAGGAAAACCAAGAAATCCCCTTTAGCACACAAACCCCGCATACACACCCAAGCCCCAAAGAACCATCATTGCAAGTGAAAGTCCCATCTCTTCCCTTGTCCAAATATATACAACGTTGGCTCATTTAGCACATACACCAGCACGCAGTGGAAAAATACAGTTACATGAGGCTACATCGGTACATGACCATTTCTCAATTCAGCCACAGTCCTTCTGCCTTCGCAAACTCCTCTGCTGCTTACACCGTCCCAAAATAAAAGTCCTTGGATTTGTAGGTCACCCTCAACTTAGCTGGGTATACTATGCCGCACTGCAGCTTACTGATGTACAGTGCCTTCTTCACCGGCTGAAGGCAACCCGCCTCCTCGCCAGCTCCACCGTAAAGTCCTGATATATGTGTATACCAGCTCCAGCCCACTGCACCACCCGCTTCTGCTTTACCCAGCACAGGACCTTCTCCTTCACACTGTACCTACGAAAACACAGTCACTACTCTTGGCGGCTCACTCTCCTTTGGTACAGGCCTCCACAACCGATGAGCCCGATCCGGTTCATATCGGGAGGGATCATCCCCCTCCCCCAATAGCTTCACCAACATCGTGGCAAAATACTCAGTCGGCCTCGGGCCTTCCACTTCTTCGGGCAGACCCACAATCCTCAGATTCTGTCGCCTGGATCTGTTTTCCAAGTCCATTTTGGCTCGCCGACCCTTGTTGATCTCTATCACCTTCTGCATCTCCTTCCCCATCGAGGTAAGTTGATCACTGTGCTGCAATATAGTCTCTTCTACTTCCTTCAGCACCTCACCTTGCTCCCGCACCTCCGCCACTGCTTTCAATACCGCCGGGGCAATCGCCTGAGGAAGGAGCAGTGCTCCGAAAGCTAGTGATTTGAAACAAACCTGTTGGACTTTAACCTGGTGTTGCAAGACTTCTTACTGTGCTCACCCCAGTCCAACGCTGGCATCTCAACATCCAATAAAATAGTTATAGACCTGGGGATTGTCTACGAGATTACAATGTTCTCTATAAAGCTTTTGTTTTTAAACTGCATGTACTTATGGAAAGCAAATGTTTTGTCCAAAATAATTCATTTTCATACAGCCTCATTGTGGAACCTACCCTGCCAAACATGTGCCATGAATGAAAATGGATGATCAAAACTGCATTGAAAATGGATTGGGGGGTAGAGGGAGGGCTTATGCATTCACTCATCAGGTGGTATGAGGCAAACATGAGTTCTGAAAGCAAAATCCACATGCAAATCCCTGGAATGAAGAATATAAATTGTGCTCTTGAATAGTCCTATTAATGCTGTGGGACTGAAAACAAGGCTGAGAAGAGACACATAGGCCAGGAACAGAATCTGCCTCATGAAACCCTGGCTGGGATCGATCAAAAGCATGCAAGTCAAAGCATAAACCTGTTATTGTGATCTGGACTTTGATTACCCACTCCAAGTCTATGAATATGTAACAAACATCCAGACACAGGTGATCAACTTTGCAGCAGGACGAAGAACAGACAAAAGAAGCCATCAGACTCCTTAATGAGCTGATGGCTGGTCAGTCAAAGGGAGTTTCAGAGGACAATGGGTCTTGATTGAACCATCATCGATAAACAGGAGTATCCTGTATTTACCATTAACCAGTGGGTCTGAATAGGACAATGGCCGGTGGTGGACATATACATATGACTCAATCCAAGCTTCCCAGTTTAAGAAAGCAGCATCGAACACATCTTGAGCGAGAAGCTGGGAGTTGCCCAGGCACAACCATCGCAAGAAGGGCCCTGGGCTTCGAACCCAGAGAAGACATCAACATTGAGTGATCGAAGCCTGTCAGCCCCCTTTACTAAGTGCGGGTAAACCCAAAGCTTAGCTGTGAGTCTGAGTCATATTTTCTTGCATAATAGGATTGTGAATAAAATTGTGTTAAACTGTGAACCTGTTTTGTCCATCTTGTACATAAAGACACCTGGGTAAAACTTTGAGTAAACTGGTCGAACATATTAGACAGAGGTTTTAAAGGTACAACAATGCCAAGGACAAAAATAGATAATCGATCAAATGTACATTTGCTATTTTACCGTGTTATCGGTTTTTGATATAATTGTTTTCGTCCCAATTTTTGTTTAAAGGGAGAGAATGAAAGATCATGTCCAGGTGGAAATTTATTTCTGTAATAGACACTGGACTGTTTGATGCTGTAAACTGAAAATCCAAGCAGATAATGCTGGATGTGCTTTAGATTAGAAGCACAATTCACATTTTAGCTGCAACTTCAGAGTTTTTGATGCCGTACTTATTTATTTTCTTTTTACTTGTTGCCCTACAATACTTAATTCTTGAGCCTCCTTGTGTTTAAGTGAACAGTATAATATTCAATCATACACAAATATCTACTTGAGCAACTGCATACTTCCATTTTATGAATATTTTCTGCACAGACTGCAGTGATGTAGTACAGCTCCTTAGTTCAATTTGGTTTATTAAGATTTTTTCATGCCTTCATTATGGATTACTAATTAAAGGAATAAATTCACCTAATTTTAACCTGGCAAAGATCACGAAATCAATATTAAACCAATTTGGTAGTGGAAGTGGTATATTTTCATCTCCAAAATAATAGGGTACACTTGTGGCTCTTGTTATTTGTATGGTTAGAGATTGAAAATGTTGAACAGATGTAGTGGCATGATGACATTGCTGCAAATGCTATCTGGGGCTCGCCTGATGTTACAGCTTTAGGGCAAAGCAGATTGTACAGATGTGGAAATTAAAAGCTAATTTGTTCAATACTTGTGAGAATGTCAAACCCAACTGGGCCAATGCGTGAAGTTTATTTAAAAATTCATGCCGACTTATTTATTATCCAGGATCTGATTATGAAATCCATATTCCACTTGAGCTGTACAGTTATCAAATAATTGCATTTGAATGAGTTGGCATCATTCTGATCTTGTTTCCATTGGTAAAAACTGCAGTTTAATTTCTACAAATACCAGTGTAAGAAGAAGCAGTAGTCCGGTAATGGAAAAATGTATATACTGCATGTACTTCATGTTCACACTAAGCTTCGTTCTTGTGGTCTTTCGTGGCATTGTGTACTGACAAAATATTATGTTAACATTTTTTTAAATTAAGGGGCACTTTAGCGTGGCCAATCCGTCTAGCCTGCACATCTTTGGGTTGTGGGGGCAAACCCACGCAAACACGGGGAGAATGTGCAAACTCCACACGGACAGTGACCAAGAGCCGGGATTGAACCTGGGACCTCGGCACCATGAGGCAACAGTGTTAACCACTGCGCCACCGTGCTGCCCTAATATTATGTTAACATATTGTTAAAAAGAATTGGTTGGCCTATCAAGCAGTCATTAGTCCCCTCCATCCTCCCCTCAAACACTCCCGTCATTATCCTTTTAAACACATTTGGACACAAAAGGGCCTGCTGCAGTTTGAATGGCCTACCGATGAAATTGTGGCTCTCTACTTATTACAACTAGGCGGTAGAGCAGAAGAGGCCCAAAAAGGCTAAAATTGCTGTTACGTGCTCTTTTGGGGGATCCAGAAGAATAATGTGAGTGATTATTGCTCTGGCCTGATGCCCCATCTTGCCAGTTGGGTCAGTCTCTGGGCTGCCTGACATGGAGCATTGCATTGCCTCGTTGGTGCCCACAGTCTTGAAAATGGAAGGTGTGTTCCTTGGTAGGTTCAGGTAGTTTACTTGTGTGTTCTCCATGGGTTTGGATTTAACCAATCAGCTGGTGGCATTCTTTTTCTTTCAGAACAAAATTGTAATTCAGTCACCCTCTCAGGTGAAATTCTAGACCCTTTCTTTATCTGTTACAGCCAGCCCAGGTTAGGTTGAATAATTCTCATGGGCTGGCTGGAACAGGTTAGGTTGAATAATTCTCATGGGCTGGCTGGAACAGGTTAGGTTGAATAATTCTCATGGGCTGGCTGTGACAGTTCCTGTTGAATATATGCGCAGATTGCAAACTTGCATCTAATTTGCTGCTAAATGTGTACACTTTCTGTGAGAAAAGCCACATGGTTGTGTGTGTGCCAGAAATGGAAAATGCTGTTGGTTCAGTAAGTCCTTCTGAGGTGCAGTTCTTGGACCAGTGTACTGAAATCTCTATTCTGTAATTAACAGCTGACACAAGTGCTTGATTCTTGGGTTTGTGGACAGAATTTAACCCTATACCTGTCAAGCAGAAATTTGGCAAGCACAAAATTAAAACACCGTGACAACTTAACTAATACAATTTGTTGCCACCCCCAGGTAGCACTTCTACACTTCCTGGGTCCGTATCCCTCTATTCCCATCCTATTCATGTATTTGTCAAGATGCCCCTTAGATGTCACTATCGTCCCTACTTCCACCACCTCCTCCAGCAGCGAGTTCCAGGCACCCACTACCCACTGTGTAAAAAAACTTGCCTCGTACATCTTCTCTAAACCTTGCCCCCCGCAGCTTAAACCTATGCCCCCTAGTAATTGACCCCTCTACCCTGGGAAAAAGCCTCTGACTATCCACTCTGTCTATGCCCCTCATTTTATCAGGTCGCCCCTCAACCTCCGTCGTTC
This sequence comes from Scyliorhinus torazame, assembly GCF_047496885.1. Lineage (NCBI taxonomy): Eukaryota > Metazoa > Chordata > Chondrichthyes > Carcharhiniformes > Scyliorhinidae > Scyliorhinus > Scyliorhinus torazame. The sequence continues at coordinate 210,562,559 of NC_092710.1, forward strand.
CAGTGAGAACAAACCAAGTTTATTCAACCGCTCTTCATAGCTAATGCCCTCCATACCAGGCAACATCCTGGTAAATCTCTTCAGCACCCTCTCTAAAGCCTCCACATCCTTCTGGTAGTGTGGCGACCAGAATTGAACACTATACTCCAAGTGTGGCCTAACTAAGGTTCTATACAGCTGCAACATGACTTGCCAATTCTTATACTCAATGCCCCGGCCAATGAAGGCAAGCATGCCGTATGCCTTCTTGACTACCTTCTCCACCTGTGTTGCCCCTTTCAGTGACCTGTGCACCTGTACACCTAGATCTCTCTGACTGTCAATACTCTTGAGGGTTCTACCATTCACTGTATATTCCCTACCTGCATTAGACCTTTCAAAATGCATTACCTCATATTTGTCCGGATTAAACTCCATCTGCCATCTCTCCGCCCAAGTCTCCAAAAGATCTAAATCCTGCTGTATCCTCTGACAGTCCTCATCGCTATCTGCAATTCCACCAACCTTTGTGTCGTCTTCAAACTTACGATTCTCTTTGGTGAATACTGGTGCAAAGTATTCATTTAGTACCTCGCCCATTTCCTCTGGCTCTACACATAGATTCCCTTGCCTGTCCTTCAGTGGGCCAACCCTTTCCCTGGCTACCCTCTTGCTTTTTATGTACGTATAAAAAGCCTTGGGATTTTCCTTAACCCTATTTGCCAATGACTTTTTGTGACCCCTTTTCCTGACTCCTTGCTTAAGTTCCTTCCTACTTTCCTTATATTCCACACAGGCTACGTCTGTTCCCAGCCTTCTAGCCGTGACAAATGCCTCCTTTTTCTTTTTGACGAGGCCCACAATATCTCCTGTTATCTAAGGTTCCCGAAATTTGCCGTATTTATCCTTCTTCCGCACAGGTCCTGAATTCCTTTCAACTGACATTTGAAAGCCTCCCACATGCCAGATGTTGATTTACCCTCAAACAACCGCCCCCAATCTAGGTTCTTCAGTTCCCGCCTAATATTGTTATAATTAGCCTTCCCCCAATTTAGCACATCCACCCTAGGACCACTCTTATCCTTGTCTACCAGCACTTTAAAACTGACTGAATTGTGGTCACTGTTCCCGAAATGCTCCCCTACTGAAACTTCCACCACCTGGCCGGGCTCATTCCCCAATACCAGGTCCAGTACCACCCCTTCCCTAGTTGGACTGTCTACATATTGTTTTAAGAAGCCCTCCTGGATGCTCCTTACAAACTATGCCCCATCCAAGCCCCTAGCACTAAGTGAGTCCCAGTCAATATTGGGGATGTTGAAGTCTCCCATCAGAACAACCCTATTGCTTTTACTCCTTTCCAAAATCTGTCTACCTATCTGCTCCTCCATCTCCTGTTGGGAGGCCCGTATTAAACCCCTAACATTGTGACTGCACCTTTCTTATTCCTGATCTTTATCCATATAGCCTCGCTGCCCGCTGAGATGTCCTCCCGTAGTACAGCTGTGATATTCTCCCTAACCAGTAGCGCAACTCTGCCACGCCTTTTACATCCTCCTCTATCCCACCTGAAACATCTAAATCCTGGAGCTGCCCCTCCCTAAGAGCACTCTACCTAGGCTCTGATTGCCACTGTTTAAAGAAACAAAATGTTTGTTGACTTGGATCTCCTGACTAAAGCAGATTAATCAGCTCTGCCCAGTCATTCTTAAAACCTCAACAATTGGAATGATTCCCAGGCATTCTTTGATTTAGAAATTCTGATCATTTCAATTTGCAAACAGGTTTTACTGCTGTTTAAACTTCTGAGCACTGTTTGCTAATTGCCTCTGGATACCAATTAATCCCTGTACAAGCACAAATATTTATCCGTTTATCACTTTGGATGCACACTTTAGTTGGGGAGATAAATAGGTATGGCTTTGAAACCTTCACAGCTGTTTTATGCTTTCAGTATATGTACTGAAGAAAATAATTCTAGTTTTATAAAGTGTTGTTGCAGTCTTGGAAGAATTGATGCTTATTCTTAAACATCAAGCTAAAATATTCTAAAAGGAAACGTTAATTCAACTGTTGCATCTATGGCATATTGAGTGAAGAGTAAGCAACATTTTTCTTACTCGTGCATATAGTCAGTCTTGAATATTCAATATTTTATGAATTACTTAATGTGTAACTGAGTTTGTTTTTGTTTTTCCAACAGGATCCTTCTTGATGGTTGATTCTTCTCAGCATAGGTCAGGAGATAAAGCGCGACTCCTGCTTCCTCTGATGAAGGAAAATGACACTCACTGCATAGATTTCAGTTACTGGTTGCACAGTAAAGATTATTTGAACCCAGGAACACTGAACATTTTTGTCCGAGTGAACAAGGGAGCCTTTGTGAATCCTATTTGGAATGTGACGGGTTCTCAGGGAGAAGAATGGCATCGGGCTGAGCTGGCAGTGAGCACCTTCTGGCCAAATGAATATCAGGTAATGGTGGTTCCCCATTACGGTATAGCCAAGAGTTTTCAGGTATTGGAAGGAAAAGTGGGCAACACGTGTACCTCATGAATAATGTTGAAATAGTTGATGATGAAGCTGACCATATACCAGTTTTCTTCTTGGGGTTTGTTGCTCAAAATGTTCAACCAATGCAGAGTACCAATCAACAAATGTAATGGAATGTTTTATGCCCAATGTAATGGAAATTACATCAGAGGACACTAGGATCGAACTGTATGGCACAATTTTAAAATTGATCCTTAATTACTGTGTCCAGTCTGGTCAGGTAGATAGAAGGAAGATTTACATATTTTAGAGTTTTCAGAGGGGTTGCTGATCCCAGTTTTGGAAGATTCCTTTAAAAGGAAAATAATTGTACATGGAGAACATTGAGCTCTTCAGCCTGAATGGACAGATCTGAGTGGTGATTTTACATTCATATGCAAAAATAGTAAACTGTATGCAAAAAGATAAATCTGGAAAATTATTTCAAGCCAAAGTAAGTAAAACAAGACACCAGAGGTTAAATCTAGTAAAGCGCAAATTTAATTAGGACTTGTATCAGGAAATATTTTTCTCACAAAATGACCAGCAGGTGGAAGAATTTTCTTGGCTAGAATAGTGAAAGTAAAAACCCTGGAATGGTATGATTTAATTTAATGTGACTCCAGGGTTCTGCTAATCATATTACATGACTTTGTGCTCGGAGATGGAGATTTGTTGGAGCTTTATTCTTGTGGTGGCATTTAAATTTATCTGAAGAATACAACAACATGTAACTTAAACAGTGCAATAGGACTTTCTTCGCAATAGATGTACTAATTAATAGTTTATTCATTCAGACACTTATCTTCAAATTGCAAAAAAATTCCCAGTTAATTTGTAATAATTTAAAGATCAGTGTGCATGTGAAGAATTAATACATCAAGATCTACCAAGGCGTTATAATCAACTTGTAGCAGATGGACAAATTCAGTCTGAAGTCCTGGAATATTTTTCTTCATGAAACTGTCAAACAGTAGTGCATAACATAACTGAAAATGAACGGTGTCTTCTTTCAGAGGCCAGGGTCAATTTTGTCCTTGGGACGATTGGGCAACATTTACTTTGCGGCCTCAGGAGGTGGGTCCAATTCATCCCCTTGATAACCATTGAATTTCTGAAGGGCAGCTGTCAGAAACAGCTTGTCTTAACCACTAAATTTACAAATATCAAAATCTCCTCAACTTGTGCAGAGGTATGTTCTGCAAGCTCTTTTTAAAAATAAAAACCTATAAGACAAAAGTAAAGTTGTGGTAAGGAGGAACTTTCTTCATTAGAAATCATAATTGGAAAGGGATTTTTACAACTGCCAAAATATCGCTAGATGATACTCATGCCAGATTTTGATTATGACTTAGTTCTATCGATCCAGTGAAGTAATATAATTTCTATCCCATGATTGATGAGACATGTGGCACAGTGGTAAGCACTGCTGCCTCACAGCACCAGGGACCCGGGTTCAATTCCGACTGTGGGTGACTCTGCATGCAGTTTGCACTTTCTCACCATGTCTCTGTGGGTTGCATCTGGGTGCTCTGATTTCCTCCCACATTCCAAAGATGTGCAGTTAGGTGGATTGGCCATGATTAACGTGCGGGGTTACAAGAATAGGGCAGGAGATTGGGCTCTAGATAGAGTGCTCTTTTGGAGGAACGATGCAGACTCGATGGGCCGAATGCCTGCACGGTAGGGAATCTATGCATTCTATGGAATGTTAAATTCCAGGTTTTCTGTCTAATCAACCCTAAGTGCAACATTAAACCCTTGTAACTGTCTTTAAAAACTACTTGAAAATCTGTGTTGCAATCATAAGTCTACCAGCCCTCCAACTTACACTTCCAAAATGAAAATAAATTGTTTCCAGTTTTATGTCTGCAAGATGGTTGGATAAGTAATGAGTTCTCTGAATATTAAGAGACTCCTGGATGCCGGCAAGAAAACAAGTCTGTTTTGCTGAATCAGCAGTTAATTATTTGTAGGTAAGACAGACACAACTTTTTTCCTATAATTCATTGTAACTAATTTGATTTCCTTACCAGGAGATAGGAATGGCAAAGCAATGGAAGAATACATTTACTTCATTTTCCCCATGAGGACCTTTTATTTACTTAAAACAGGGCCTTTATTAGTTATCCAAATCTCATGCACATCTAAGATTTGGCTGCTTATTGGACCCCCCTACGATGCTGAGAAATGGAAAACGGTACTTCATTGGCAATAGGCAGCTATAATGCAAATTAATTTGAGTGTTGTCCTCTGGCAATATCATTTATACCTATGAACTTATTTGGTTTTACCATCTCCATAATCCTCAAAAGTGACTTTTTTTTCTAGTCCTTTCTGAGATGAACATTCCAGGTTTGGAGAAGTCTTTTGAGCTCTGACCATTTTTTGTATGCTCTCCCCTACCCATTGGCTATGTTGCCAAGACAGCTACTGGCGTGATTTGTCCCAAAGAGATGCATGGAAATTCCTACTCATTGCTCATAGCATGTATTTTCAGCCTTTCAGATTGCTGGCAAAGGATTGCAAATCAATAATCTGCCTTGTGCATGGATCCAGGGTGGTGAAATTCAATGAGCAAGAAAGATGTAAAATACATGGGAGGAAAATGTAATGTAGCACATCCAATGGGATTACACCAATCCCACCTGGCCTCACTCTGAAGCCAATGCAATGTAAAATCTGTTGAGGTGTAAATTATGCATCAGGCCTAAATCTGCTCTGTTCCTGCTGAGTTTAAAATAATGGCTCCATTTTTGTCATTTGTACTTGGAGAGCTTGATGTATTTTTTCCCCTCCTTCTGCCCACTGAATTGCTGCCACCGCATATCCTCCCACCTACCCACCAACCCCACCCATGTGCAATCAAATATAATTTTAAGCAAAATATTTTGAGTAGATTACAGAGTGGATAAGACATAATGAAGGGGAAACTTTAAAATTCCGCTGCATTAGTTAAATATTACAACCAGGAATTCAATTTCCTGGAGGCACAAATATAAGTACCAAGTTGTATTGTTTAAGCATTTTTTCCAAAATATTTTCCCAATGTTTAATTGGTAGAAGCTGTGGCTCATTTAGTTCTGGGAGTCAGGCAAATAATCGGACAATAGAGAGGCAATCAAAGGATTGAGAGAGATGATGGGGATGTAGAACTGTGGAACATAGAACATAGAACATAGAACATAGAAAATACAGCACAGAACAGGCCCTTCGGCCCACGATGTTGTGCCGAACCTTTGTCCTAGATTAATCATAGATTATCATTGAATTTACAGTGCAGAAGGAGGCCATTCGGCCCTTTGAGTCTGCACCGGCTCTTGGAAAGAGCACCCTACCCAAACTCAACACCTTCACCCAACACCAAGGGCAATTTGGACATTAAGGGCAATTTATCATTGGCCAATTCACCTAACCTGCACATCTTTGGAATATGATACTATGAATTCAGTTTCAGCCGCAAATATGTAGATGGAAGAAGAGGAGATGGGTGCACAAAGATAGATATTTGGGGAATAGTGGAGGCAATGGTGTGGCAATCGGAAGAGGAGCCACTGTTGGAAATGCTCTGGCTGCGATTGAACAGGTAAGAGCTTGGAACCAAGCTGACCAGGCGAGGAGTGTTGTTGAAGGCAAATGCACAGAGGAGACTGCAGTAATGCAGCATGGTTGCAGTGATAGAGGCTGTAATTTATGACTTTGATTAGAGAAGATCAAAAAGATTTTTCCAAATCTGAAATATTGGTTTGCTCTTTTGGTTCGATATGATTAGATAGCAGGATTTCTACTGGCCAGTTTGATGACCATATCTTCATATTGTAAAATAGGGATTCTGTTTCTAAAAAATCAACAATAAGTACTACAGATAATTGTATGGTTCTATATTCAGAGCTAAGATGTGATTTTAGTCTAATTGCTAGTTTCAGCTGAAGGCAGACTTTCAACTAAAATGTTACACAGAACAAGGTTCTCTACTTATTACCTTGTGAGCTGTTGATTGAAACATTCAGATGCTTAATTTAAATGCAGCATTTGAAAGAAACAATGGCTGTATTAATTGGAGGTTTGTGTTGCCTTAAGGTAAATTGCAGGTGGTGGGCGGGTGGGAGACAAGTAATTGTGTTCCTTTTGAGTTAGTGTTGGCTTCAGGAAGCATTCAATATCAGTGCAATTTTACGCTAGAAATTCAATGTTGAATCTATTATCTATCAAATAGGATGATTGTCTCATGGTTTTGTTGGGGCTGTAATTGGATTGCTACATGTCCAATTTATTATAATAACTAATGTAGCAGCTCCTTGATCAACGCTTGGAAATTCCACCAGTGCCCTTGAGGGGGGGAGAAATCACTGGGTTATAAGTACTGATCTCATCAGAAACCATTTGTTTCCCTCAGTTCAAATCGAAAAAATTGAGTTTTAGAATCTATAGCAACCCTACAGTGCACATAGAGGCCCATGGAGTCTGCACCCATCTTCCGAAAAGCACCCTTCCTAGGCATACTGCCCCGCTCTATCGCAATAGCCCCACCTAACCTGGACATTTTGGACTGTGGGAGAAAGCCCACGCGACACAGGGAGAATGTATAAGTTCCACACAGTCACTTAAGGTCACAAGCGAACCCAGGTCCTTGATGGAATTTCCAAGCGTTGATCAAGGTCCCTGATGCTGTGAGGCACGAGTGCGAACCACCATCCATCCTATGGGACTGAGCAAGAATATTTAATTAACTCAAAACATCTAGCTGTAGCTCAACTATCATATTTGTAGCATAGAAACTTCTCCCACCATAAGAAGAGCAAGTCAAGATCAAGTCCAGCATTTAGGACAATCGGGTTATAAAACAGTGGGGTTACTGAGCCTCTAAATGTGGAGCAGAAACAAGACCACCAATCCCCTGACTTGCCAACAATTAGACTGTGGCCGCCCACCCTGCTGAACTGACATTTTGCCCCCAACACACCTGAAATTGGGTTATCATCAACATGGGACATCAGTTCACAAATTTTCCTTCTCTGTGAATTATTACCAACATCTTTCTACTGAATGGAAGTACCACCAGCAACCTCTTAATTGAAATATGTTTAACGTGCATGCAAACACCCTTCCATATTCACTATTGTCCGCTCTTCTCCACCCCCACTGCCGTTCCAAATTGCTGCTATCTGCATTTTAACCCACTCCACAGCTTGTCCCCACCACTCTTACTCTTATGCTGTGAAGAAAGGGCCCAGGCACCATGTTTTGCCATTGTGCCCAAATCCCCTTCCGCGTTCTCCCCCTTCTTGTCTACCGTGCCTATTTTCCCTTTCTCCTCCTCCCTTCTCCCCTGCTTGGGCTTAGTTATCCCATTGTCTTATAACCTGGTTGTCCTAAATGTTGGACTTGATCTTGACTTGCTGCTGTTACAGTGGGAGATTGACTAATGGCTATTCAAATTGTTGCATCTCCCGTGTATTTCCTGTTGGTTATAGTTTCAGTGCTACAAATTTGATAGCTAAGCTACATCTAGATGTTTTGAGTTCATTAGGTTTTTATCATTTTCTATATTACTTGTCTTAAAGTCCTCCAAAAAGTGAATGGTACCGCTGCACCTCCAAATTCTGTTTTGTGGCTCTGTTCACAAGTCCTTTATATTGGTACAGGTTGGGTTTAATTTTGATTGGAATAATTCTAAGATTTATTCCTGTGATATTGACCTCTTTTCAAGCCCCTATTTACTTCATGCTTCAGCCAGGTCCATTCTCTGCACCCGACCAGTTGGTTTGCTTCTGCATTCCTCTCGTTACCACATTCTGGCGTCTGGCATCCACCTCGGCGGCTTTTCCATCTTGGTTGCCTCACTATACAAATATTGGCTTTTCCTACCTCGTCGTGACTCCCTCCTGATGTATTTTCCAATTTACCAACTTAGTGCCAATAAAATGGCCTTTTTTGGACTTGGTGTACGTTCAGATGTTAATGCGATAGGTATAGAGATGACTTCACAACACAGGTATGGGATCAGACAGTAGCTCTCCCAAAGTGATGTGGTATCAGAGAGCCTTGGTTTTTGTTATGGTAAGGGGCCATTCTTAGTTGGTTGTATGTGGTATATCGGTGTGGCACATACAGGATTAATGTGAGACTGAGTACATACAGTACTGCTCACATTTGAAATTCAAGTTGAATAGATACCTTTGAAAATGCTCCATTCGGGTGGCACAGTGGTGCAGTTGTTAGCACTGCTGCCTCGTGGCACTGAGAACCTGGGTTCGATCCCAGCTCCCAGGTCACTGCTCATTTAGAGTTTGCACATTCGTCACGTCCACAACCCAAAGAGGTGCACGGTGGTTGACGTGGCCACCCTAATTGGGGAAAAAAAGAAAAAGCATATTAAACTGAAGTCTTAAATGAGTCAAACTGGTTTAGATCTGAACAAATTTCAGAGATGCCATAAAGGTACCAGGAGTAAGTGAGTTCCCTCAATTCCATGGTTAGCAAACCAAAGTGAGAATTGGAAAACTGAACCAGCTGAACAGCCAGGCATAACAACAGGCAGAAAAGGTATTCAAAAGAAGTTGTGACCTTGAAAGAGTCTTTGAAAAACCAATGTGTCCCTGGAAACATATGATAAATTTTAAAAAGATGTTGAATGCTACTTCAGGAAAAGCTGCGTTGCAGTTATCAGAAGTGACAGCGAAAACAGCGCGGGAGGAGAGAGCTGGGAGATTTAAAAAGCGCGGGAGGAGAGAGCCGGGACAGTGCTGGGAGGGAGAGGTGAGTGCACAAAAGGTGTTGCAGGAGTACCTTTAGACACGGAGTGCTGATTGGAACAGAGTGCATCTGAGTTTAGGTGAGTGACTGAGTTCGGGTGAGTGGCGAGAGAGGGCTGTGTATTTGTTGGTGTTCGGGTTTATCCTCGAGGTTATATTAAAAAAATTTTTTTTTAATGTATTATTTAAATTAATTAACTAATTGAATATGGCTGGACAGGTGATGTGCTGTTGCTGTATGATGATGGAACTGGTGGATCCCATTGAGACCGTCAGTGACCACATCTGCAGCAAGTGTTGGCTGCTCGAGGAACTTCGGTTCAGAATTGATGAGCTGGAGACCGAGCTGCACACACTGCGGCACATCAGGGAGGGGGAAAATTACCTGGACGCTTTGTTTCAGGAGGCAGTCACACCCGGTAGAATAAGTACTGTTAATTCGGACAGTGGTCAGGGACAGAGTGGTGTGACTGCAAGGGAGGCAGGTAGGGGGATCCTGAGTTTAGGAGTTGAGGAGCCTCGGCCCTTGACCTTGTCCAACAGGTATGAGGTACTTGCTCCCTGTGTGGATGAGGAAGAGGGCTGTAGGGAGGATGCGTTGACTGACCACTGCACCGTGGTACAGGAAGCCATTCAAGAGGGGGGAGCAAAAAGACAAGTGGTAGTTGTAGGGGATTCTATAATTAGGGGGATTGATGGCATCCTTTGTAAGCCAGATCGAGAGTCCCACATGGTATGTTGCCTGCCCAGTGCCCAGGGTGAGGGACATCTCTGATCGGCTTGAAAGGATTTTGGAGAGGGAGGGGGAGGATCCAGTTGTTGTGGTACACGTTGGGACTAACAACATAGGTAAGACTAGGAAAGAGGACCTGTTTGGGGATTATCAAACACTAGGGACTAAATGAAAGAACAGGTCCTCCAGGGTTATAATCGCTGGATTACTACCCGAGCCACGTGCCAATTGGCATAGGATTGAGAAAATTAGGGAAGTTAACACGTGGCTAAAGGAGTGGTGCGGGAAAGTGGGATTCCATTTCATGGGGCATTGGCATCAGTACTGGGGCAGGAGGGACCTGTACCGTTGGGACGGTCTTCACCTGAACCATTCTGGGACCAGTGTTCTAGCGAATAGGATAAATAGGTTGGTCACAAGGACTTTAAACTAGTAAGTTGGGGGGAAAGGAAGTGTAAAGCTATGGACAGTATAATGGTTAATGGAGATCAAGGCAGCAGGTTACGTGACAGGTTATTATGTAGAGATATGGGTTCAAAGACGAGGAAAATTAGGAGAAAGGGTAAGAGGAAAAATAATTTGCGAAAAGTTACTGATCAAGGTGTTAGGATTCATAACAAAGACATAAAAAACAGCATAAGTGTACTTTACCTGAATGCTCGTAGTATACGAAATAAGGTAAATGAGTTGATGGCGCAAATCATCGTGAATGACTATGCTTTAGTGGCCATTACTGAAACATGGTTAAAAGATGGTCACGACTGGGAGTTAAATATCCAAGGGTATCAGACTATACGAAAGGATAGAATGGACGGTAAGGGCGGTGGTGTAGCTTTGTTGTTTAAGGATGGCATCCGGGCAATAGTAAGGGATGATATTGGTGCTATGGAGGACAAGGTTGAATCAATTTGGGTGGAAATCAGGAATAGTAAGGCGAAAAGGTCACTGATAGGAGTAGTCTATAGGCCACCAAATAGTAACAGGATGGTAGGGCAGGCAATAAGCAAAGAAATAACGGATACATGTAGAAATGGTACAGCGGTTATCTTGGGAGATTTTAATCTGCATATCGATTGGTTTAACCAGGTTGGTAAAGGCAGCCTTGAGGAGGAGTTTATAGAATGTGCCCGGGATAATTTCCTGGAACAGTATGTAATGGAACCTACAACGGAACAAGCAGTCCTAGATCTGGTCCTGTGTAATGAGGCAGGATTGATTAATGATCTCATAGTTCGGGATCCTCTTGGAAGGAGCGACCATAATATGGTGGAATTTAAAATGCAGTTGGAGGATGACCAGGTAAAATCAAACACTAGTGTTTTGTGCTTAAACAAAGGTGATTACAATGGGATAAGAGAAGAACTAGCTAAGGTAGACTGGGAGCAAAGACTTCATGGTGAAGCAGTTGAGGAACAGTGGAGAACCTTCCGAGCGATCTTTCACAGTGTTCAGAAAAGGTTCATACCGACAAAAAAGAAAGACGGTAGAAAGGGGAAAAATCAACCATGGATATCTAAGGAGGTGAGGGAGAGTATCAAATTGAAGGAAAAAACATACAAAGTGGCAAAAATTAGTGGGAGACTAGAGGGCTGGGAAGTCTTTAGGGGACAACAGAAAGCTACTAAAAAAGCTATAAAGAAGAGTAAGGTAGACTATGAAAGTAAACTGGCTCAGAACATAAAAGCAGATAGTAAAAGCTTCTACAAATATATAAGACAAAAAAAGAGTGGCTAAGGTAAATATTGGTCCTTTGGAAGATGAGAAGGGAGATTTAATAATAGGAGACGGGAAAATGGCTGAGGAGCTGAACAAGTTTTTTGGGCCAGTCTTCACAGTGGAGGACACAAATAACATGCCAGTGACTGATGGAAATAAAGATATGATAAGTGAGGACCTTGAGATGATTGTAATCACTAAGGAGGCAGTATTGGGCAAGCTAATGGGGCTAAAGGTAGACAAGTCTCCTGGCCTGATGGGATGCATCCCAGAGTGTTAAAAGAGATGGCTAGGGAAATTGTAAACGCACTAGTGATAATTTATCAAAATTCACTAGACTCTGGGGGTGGTCCCAGAGGATTGGAAAGTAGCAAATGTGACACCACTGTTTAAAAAAGGAGGTCGGCAGAAAGGGTAATTATAGGCCGGTAAGCTTAACTTCGGTTGTAGGGAAAATGCTGGAATCTATCATTAAGGAGGAAATAGCAGGGCACCTGGAGGGAAATTGTCCCATTGGGCAGGCGCAGCATGGGTTCACAAAGGGTAGGTCGTGTCTGACTAATTTGGTAGAATTTCTTGAGGACGTTACCAGTGTAGTAGATAACAGGGAGCCAATGGATGTGGTATATCTGGATTTCCAGAAAGCTTTTGACAAGGTGCCACACAAAAGGTTGCTGCATAAACTAAAGATGCATGGCATTGAGGGTAAAGTGGTAGCATGGGTAGAGGATTGGCTAACTAACAGAAAGCAGAGAGTGGGGATAAATGGGTGTTTCTCTGATTGGCAACCTGTAACTAGTGGGGTCCCTCAAGGATCAGTGTTGGGCCTGCAGTTGTTCACAATTTACATAGACGATTTGGAGTTGGGGACCAAGTGCAATGTGTCAAAGTTTGCAGACGACACTAAGATGAGTGGTAAAGCAAAAAGTGCAGAGGATACCGGAAGTCTGCAGAAGGATTTGGATAGGTTAGGTGAATGGGCTAGGGTCTGGCAGATGGAATTCAATGCTGCCAAGTGTGAGGCTATCCATTTTGGGAGGAATAACAGCAGAATGGATTATTATTTAAACGGTAAGATGTTAAAACATGCTGCTGTGCAGAGGGACCTGGGTATGCTGGTGCACGAGTCGCAAAAAGTTGGTGTGCAGGTACAACAGGTGATTAAGAAGGCTAATCGAGTTTTGTCTTTCGTTGCTGGAGAGATGGAGTTCAAGACTAGGGAGGTTATGCTGCAATTGTATAGGGTGTTGGTGAGGCCGCATCTGGAGTATTGTGTTCAGTTTTGGTCTCCTTACCTGAGAAAGGACATATTGGCACTGGAGGGAGTGCAGAGGAGATTCACTAGGTTGATCCCAGAGTTGAGGGGATTAGATTATGACGAGAGGTTGAGTAGACTGGGACTGTACTCATTGGAGTTTAGAAGGATGCGGGGGGATCTTATTGAAACATATAAAATTATGAAGGGAATAGATAGGATAGATGCGGGCAGCTTGTTTCCACTAGTCGGGGAAAGCAGAACTAGGGGGCATAGCCTCAAAATAAGGGGAAGTAGATTTAGGATGGAGTGTAGGAGGATCATCTTCACCCAAAGGGTTGTGAATCTCTGGAATTCCTTGCCCAGTGAAGCAGTTGAAGCTCCTTCTTTAAACGTTTTTAAGAAAAAGATAGATACCTTTCTAAAGAATAAAGGGATTCGGGGATATGGTGTACGGGCCGGAGAGTGGAGCTGAGTCCACAAAGATCAGCCATGATCTCATTAAATGGCGGAGCAGGCTCGAGGGGCCAGATGGCCTACTCCTGTTCCTAGTTATGTTCTTATGATTAAGCATTTTATTGAAATACTGAGTGAGAAGAAAAGAGCTGATTCAGAAAATAAATAGTTGAAAGAACAGCTAACTGCCCTCCGAGATCAGATTCAAAACTAATACAGTACCTTGAGCAGCAGAGTAGGAGAACAAACTCAATGAGACTCTGGTAAATTACAAGAAAACTCGAGGCAAAGTCATTGAGCTTTACAATGAAAAGAGAAATCTGTTGAAGGACCTTCACATGTGACAAGAATCCCTCCAATCAGCGTTTTTCTCTGGAACAGTAGAAAGTGAAACAAATGAATGTAACGCTGGAAGAACTGACTAATCCAATTTCGAGTAGACTCCAGAATGTTAAGAATTCTGGGAAGAAGCTGAGATGTCCAAGAAAGAGATTTGGAAAAAACCTGGGGGTAGGGGAGAATTACGTTTCCAAAGTGATATATAAAGAGATGAAAATCAACAATGTAGAATGGCAAGTTAAAGTTCTCACTGAAGGATGTGCGGTGTTACAAAAGCATTGGGAGTAGAGCAATTACAGGATGTGAGCATAGAGGAATTACTCCAAGGAAAAACTGATCCGTGTAGAAAATCAGCTTTCACATACGAATAATCAGTTTGTTGAGGAAAAACGAGGAACACTGGCATGTCACTCTGAGGAAGTAGAACACTTGGAAGAAGACTGGGAATGCTTAAATGATGATTGAACAAAGATAGAACTTCAATTAAAATGATTAACTTTGAGCATCAGTTATCTTTAATAAACCTTGTGCGAAATGCCAAGGATAGGAGAAAGAATTGATGAGAAGAACTGATTAACTCCAATTCAGCCTGAACACAATGATGAGCACGCTGTGTAGTATGGAATGGGTGTTGTCACTTTAAAAGAAGATAAGAATAGTTCAGATAAATGAGGATCTAGCAAATGATCTGAAGGAGTCAAACTGTAGTCCGTGGCCAGACAAGAAACAATCCAAACAGAATAGAATATCCATTTGACCGTACCAAAATATTGAGATCCACAGATAACTCCGATGAAGACCATTCTATTGTCCAGTGTAGTTGCTGAGTTGAATGTAAAAACTTGTAAGCTCAAAAATAATAAAGCAATGAGAAATTTGGCTATAATTATGGAACAACAGGTGCAATTGAAGGTTCAATTGTTGAAATGTTAACATCCACAGACATCGAGACTCCACACATGACAAAAGAAGAGGAGAAAAAAGCACCAAGGAAACAAATACATGTTGTTCGATCATGGCAGAAATGTGTAAGAGCAGCAACAACCACTGACCAAGTGACTAAGTACAGTTTAATATGAAGCAATGGCAGAAAAGAATGAAAACATACTCAAATGTATGTCCCACCTCCAAGCCACAGGGAGAACCAGAGCCAACAGAGACTGCCATTCTCCCGACAGAGGGGCAACGAGGTATAGAAGGGTTATGAGGTCCCCATACCTCCTAGACCTGTAAATTCAAGGACTTTGAGGTGGGGTAGTGACAATGTTATAATAATGTGAATACAGTAATAGCAATAATGCAGCAATAGCATTAATGGGGTAATAACAATAGCATGCGACTGATCTTGTAGGACATGAAGTAAGTTACTGTGACTCCAAATACATTGGAGAAAGACTCTGGTGGATTATAGCATAAGGGTCTGTCACCTACAAGGTTAATGTGGGTCTGGATCCAGCACCCAGGGGTCAGTGTGGTGTTGACTGGAGACTTGTTAAGACCAGGCATAGGGACAACTCCTAGCCTGGACCTGTTATTGTACAAGTGTAAATAGTTCTTGCTAATAAAGATTTACAGTTAACTTATCAAAGACTACAAAGACTTTTTAGTAGACACTTCTGTAACCAACAGTATACGCAGGAGAGCTCCCAATTTCTAATACCCCATCAAGCTTAGAGGCTTCTGTTGGAATAAATACAATTAAATACATGTGACCCAATATCACATGTAAATTAATTATATTTGTAAACTGTGGGCAAGTGCCAATTGATCAAACCTTCAGGAATATTTCAACTGGAGTTTATAAGTGTGTTATGATCCAGTGGATGCTATGTGCCATGTAAACCAAATCCCAAAGTGAAGCTTGGAAAGCAATCACAATTATTTTCTATTTGTATTTTACTGCAAGAAGATATGGGTACTGAAATCAGGAGCCACAAATTCCAGTAACACAGTTTAGATTATAAATATTAAGTCAAAACAATTTGTCACAAAAGTGAAGAAAACTTAAACACACAAGATTACAATTACATAGTTAAAATTAATAGTCCGACTTGGTTAGGCTCACAAAGGTCCCTTTAGGCAACAGTGCTCACAGATTGTTAATCTGTAACAAAAAAACCCACCAATCTGGCACAATGTACCCACTGTTGCTATATGGAGATGTCCCACCTGCTGTTGAGAATTTAACAAACCTTTCTCAAAAAAACAGACACTTCTTGGTTGCCTGAAAACAGCTTCACTTTGCTTCTTTTCGCAGCCCATTACCAGTCACAGCACACTCCAGGAGGTCTTACATGGTCATACATCTCAACGTCTCCTTAAATATGATTTTTCTCTTTCATCTTTTCCCATTATTCTTATCCTTCTTTGAACTTTGCCGTTCCCGGGAAATAAAAAATATTTTGTGTCCTTGTGGCCACCACTTTTGGGTAAAATAAAATTGAATGACTTTGCTTTATTTATTTATGATCTTTCCCCAGTTTTACTTGCCTTTGTTAACAACTAAACACAACAAACTTTCTTAATTTCCGAATGCAAATTGCTACCCATGTTTTATTTATCTGTTGAACATCCAACTTAGCCCTATTCATTTAAAATGCCTGCCTTTCACATCCAGTCACTTGCTCTCCTTGGAGGCTAACTATCTTCAGTTTAACTAAATTAGTCATACACGCACACACTCTCCTCACACACATTCATGCACGCACACTCTCACCTCACACACTCACACTTTCACCTCACACCCACACTCACATACACTTTACACACACAATGCAAATAGTGGAACCTAACCCGGGGGAACAGTAGCCCTAGTGCCTCAACTGAAATTGGCAAACTCTCCATAAATGTCCACTCAAACCTGGAACTTTGTCTGATTGTATGACTTAAGGTCTCGCCAAATAAATTAATTGAGTGATCCAGAGCACATCGTGAAGGTTGTTCTGAATTAGGTTCCTCTGCTTTTGAATAATATTTGATTTCACTTCGGCGAGATAACCCAACATGAATAAATTTGTTTTGGCAAGTGGAAGCAGGAATCGAAGCTGTTTGCACTCCCTCTCTTAACTTCTTTCCCAAAGCTCAAGTTCTGAGACAAACGTCACAGCCCTAAATTCTGCATTGGCTAATTTCAGTCCAAACCTTCGATTTCGCTGGTCAATCAGTCATCACATTTAATTACCAGGTCATATGGGGTGATCTGCAGTGTTTAACTTTTGCTGCAATGTCAGCCAGCGGTAGTTGTATTAAATATTGTGGGATTGTTTATGTGGCCTACTGATATGCAAACAAAAAAAAAAACAGGACATTAATTAATATTTTCCATACTGGTCGTAGAAATGTACTGACCAGCATATTACCAAATTTTGTTTTCCATTTTAAAAAAAGGAGACACG
Source organism: Scyliorhinus torazame (assembly GCF_047496885.1). NCBI lineage: Eukaryota > Metazoa > Chordata > Chondrichthyes > Carcharhiniformes > Scyliorhinidae > Scyliorhinus > Scyliorhinus torazame. The sequence goes on from NC_092710.1 coordinate 210,579,719, forward strand.
CATTAACTTTGGTTTATTTGTTTAATCCAGTAATTTGCAAAGCTAGCTCACATTATTACCAGTTGAGATGAACGCATCAAATCTAATTTGTCCTGTATTTGTTCGGTGACTGCAGCATTATGTAACCTTTTGCGCATTACTGGTTGAGGTAGAAGTGAATTACAGTGTTCCCCCCAAACTCGCATCAATATATGTCAATAGTTTTATTAAGAAGTGCAATAATTTTAATATAACAGAGTTTTATTGATAAATTTAAAAGAAAATTACAAGAACACAGATTTGATGAGTGTCAACTGTGACAGATTGCCAATGATAGATCTGCTGACCAAAGAAACACAAGTGCTGTAAAAATGGTTTCCATTTTTGTCAAATTCCACAGCTGCCAAATTAAGTTTAAATATGGTCCAGAAAGAAATGTAGATCTTCTAGTTTTTTTAAAAGCCTGAGGATGAGATATAAAGTTGAAATGGGAGTGTGTTAAGTTTTATACATTTTGTCCAAGGGGATCTGCCCAGCAGTATTCCTTTACTTAAGATGTGGTCCTTCATTTCAGACCTGGTGCTCCTTGCTATAGAACCTTGTGTTCAATTGCCCAGATGCAGACTCAGTTCGTGGTCTGATCTACCAGGTGAACTTGGAAAATTTATTCATGCAGTACACAATGATATGTTTAATTTTGTCAAATGCCACGATACACACAATTTTGAATGAATATAGAAAATAAAAGGAAAACCATGGTTTCTATCCACCAGAATGTAAAGAGAGGCAGGCCATTAACATTCTGGATACATGAGAGGGGAGAGACGAACACAAGTCATAAATATTTATAGACTGATCACTATTACAAATGCTAGTTAACAGTCTAGCTTTTTGTTTTGTTCAAGCCTGGAGGAGCTAAAAGGTGCTGGTCACCTCAGCCTGTGCAAAAAGCAACAAAAATGGAGGAAATTAGTAAAATAAAGCTGAAATGGAAGGAAATAAAGTGGATTATTAATTGATGAAACTAGCCAGTTCCCATGTAGATTCCATGCGCAAGCTGTCTAACCAATGTAGAGTATTCATCAACAAATCCAACACCATCGAACTACATAGTCAATTCACAGAACTCCAGTTAATAAAAGTGATTGAACTCTATAGTTGTGAATTAGGTCCAGTCATGTCCAGTTCTGATCGCTGAGAAAAATTAACGTTAAACGTTACTCATACTGCAGAGAAACAGCTACCAGGAAAACCTAAGCCTTTCAATCTCCGAGACTGGTGAATGAATGGTAATTTTGTGTCTCTTATGCAAGTACATTAATAAGGGCATAGAAAAAGCAAATCAAAATGTTACTTCAGATTAAATTGTGAAGGCAGAAAGACAAAGGTGAAAAATAGTGAATGCTGAATTTGAGTTTGATATCATAAAATTCTTCATATATAGTGGCCAATGCTTGGAATGAACTTCCAGTTAGAGTAACAGAAACAAAATCTCTAGATAGTTCAAGAAATAATTTAAGTATATTAATGAGGGTAGGGTTCTTAATGAAGGAATGAATTAGATGTCAAATTATAATCTAAAAGTTGTTTCTCCTGGATGGTTTCAAACCATGTTGTCTAAACCTAGGTATTTGGAATTGTCTGTTTTGGTGTTTAATTGTAGGCAAATTGTGGACATTAACTGGGGTTTCATTAGTGCCCGTTAAATAGACAGACTGGAACAGTGTTTTTCTGCTATTCTTATAATCTGTAATTGGGTAAATGAATACTTATGAACATGTGTAAAGATAGGCTCAAGTTATATATTTCACTAGCTGGTTTTCAGAACAATAGTAGGGCATCTTGCAATTTCTGAAGTTTTTGAAGATGACGGAGAGTGACTGTGTGGAGTTTGCAAATTCTCCTCGTGTTTGGGTGGGATTCCACCGGGTGCTCTGGAGTTTCTTCCCACGGTCCAAACATGTGTAAGTTAGATGGATTGCCCCTTAATGTCCAAATGTTAATTGAGTTGCATGGTTACAGGGATTAGGCTCAGGTAGGGTACTCTTTTGGAGAGCCTGTGCAGGTTGAATGGAGCTGAATGGCCTCCTTCTGCACTGTAGGTATTCTATGATTCCAAATGACTTCTCTGGTATAATGCTGATCTTGGTTCAGTTCTTCCCAGTCTTCGCAGCAGTAGGGCTGCAATTGTCAGTAATCTTAACTTGTCAATTGTCAAGGATATCACTCCTGACCATCTATTGATCCTTTCTTGAACTAAAAGCTCTTGGATGAGTACTTGATTGACCCCCTTGGTTTGTAATCTGCTCTCGGTTATTGTCCAGGCTTGCATCTGAAGAACGGTCATCTGTCGGAAGTTAGTGCCTCAAGGAGGAAATGGGTACAGGAGGTGTGATGAGGAGCAGAAGAAAAATGTGCTGCCTCTGAAAAGGTGCTTACTTTTTTCATGGTCTTGTGCTCCGTTATTCTATTTAATATTGAAAAGCGATGGTTTTGCTATTATTGAATAAGAATATTGGAGGAAGAGTGTTAAGAGATATGAAGAGGGTATGAATTAAATTTCTTAAAGTGTTTGCCAACTTTCCATTAATTCCAATTTTGTGGCACAGAAAACGCTGGTCACCCCATCGAGTCGGCTCCTGAAAGAGCTGTTAGTTGAGTTCATTTCTTTGCTCTTTACCTGTCATCTCGAATATGTGAAAAGAAAAAAAAATCTCTAGTGGATTCTGCTTCCATAAGAGCTTTTGGCAGTTTGCTAGGACATTGCTTAACCTTGCAACATTCTATGTTTTAAGCTTTGTAATTAACAAGGTAGAAATTCTGGGTCACCAGCACAATTGGAGACATCGTTGGTTCCAACAGAAGGAAAGCCAATGTAGTGTGTAGCTTTCTACACACTAGTGTATTGCCAGTAAGCATGTGCAGTGTGTCTGTATGTTTCAGTTTGCATGGTCATCCATATACTTATTGCACAAACCAACTGAGAATAAAACATGCTGGTACACTATAGCCAGAAAATGAAATGGAGCACTCAGAGGATCATGTTATATATCTGGGTAACGTTGTTGATTTTTAATTTGTTTTTGTCAGTCCCCCTTGTGTGCTGAAGCGTAAAATCAAATAAATTTTTCTCAAACGGAGTAGTGCTGACAAGCCTATGTCTGTTGGGTACTGTTGAGATTGAAGCACTATATATTTCAAACTGGATATACTGAGGACTTTTGAATTAGATGCTTGTATCCCGTTTGTTTTTCTGTAGACAGATTAAAAATAAATAGCTTCAAAAATGAATAAAGGTGAAATACTGTTACTGTCCATGAATGTATAGTAGTAGTATTAGAAAAAAAGGATATAGCAGAGTTTGCAAACAGAAGACCAATATGGGATTAAAGATAGTTGCTCAGCGTGGCAATAAGTGGGAAGTGGTGCTCTATAAGGATCAGTACTCATACCACTGTTCAAATTTTTGTCATGCCCAGTGAGGGCATGCCTTATCCATAACTTTCAAAAACAAAGACTGTAATTGGTTTGGATCGTCTGGAACGAACGTTTTTATAGATTGGACACAGATGGGCTACAAAAGATAGCTACTTGGAGGTAACCTGACTCTGAATTACAAAAAAGAGCTGTTGCATTGTCTCAAAAGGACAGAGGGACATGCCAGAATAATGAGGTGTAAATACCCATGTACTGAGACTATCCTACCTGCCATCCTGACTTGAATGGGGCGTTCTGAAGCTAAAACAATGATTACAGGCATCCTCTTCAGGGGATGCGAAAAACAAGGACCCAGGTCATGGCTAATTAACCTAAACCCAACACTCTATTTGAAAGTGACTGTGAAGATCACATGGTGCACAACTATGTTGGTTGCCTTTTTAAAAACAAAACGAAAGAGTTTTCCGGTCATTCTACACAAGAACACCACCTGCAGAGAACATCAGCAGTCAACATCAGTATGGACTATGCATTTTTAAAAACCAAACCTGGAGGCTGTTGCATCTTAAAAGTCATCCCAGCTTGTTCCTTTTTCAAAACCAACCAGAACAGACACTGGACAGGGCGGCATGTGGCACAGTGGTTAGCACTAGGACTGCGGCACTGAGGACCCGGCCCTGGGTCACTGTCCGTGTGAAGTTTGCACATTCTCCCCATGTCTGCATGGGTCTCACCCCCACAACCCCAAGATGTTTAACCAAATGTGACAGGGGGGTGGGAGTTGATGCAGGAAGTCGGAGGGAAGTAAAACGGGGCCAGAAACAAAAAGCAGTGAAGGGAAAGTGTAAGGCAGAGAAGCCATAGTCAAAAATCAAAAAGGGCCACAGTACAGAGTTCAGTGACTGGGCAGAGTGTGAAAGGAGAGCTGGTCAATGTAGGATTGAGGGTGTTGTACCGAAATGCGCGCAGTATACAGAACAAGGTAAATGAGCTTGTTGCGCACATTGAAATTGGCCGCTACGATGTTGTGGGCATCACCGAGACGTGGCTGCAAGGGGATCAGGGCTGGTATCTAAATATCCAAGGATACATGTCCTATCGAAAGGACAGGCAGATAGGCAAAGGGGGCGGGGTTGCATTGTTCGTAAGGCATGAAGTTACTGGCTACACTTTCGAATCCAGCTGCAATGAATCCGACCGTAATTTAGCTGATCTTGCAACATAGGTCAGCATTGGAAAGACTATACTTAAACGAGGTGTCTTTAAGGAGAATAGGTGAGTCCCAGTGGAGTGGAATCTTAAAATGGAGTACCTTCAGCAATGAAAAAGTACAGGCAAGCTCTCCTTGATTTCCTGGTAATTCCTGAAGTTAAATCGATAGCAAGGAGCGATATAGGATCAGAAGGCATAGAATCTCTGTGGGTAGAGTTGAGGAATCGAAAAGGTAAAATGACCGTGATGGGAGTTATGTACAGGCCTCCTAGCAGTAGTCAGCATGTGGGGCAGAAAATAAATCAGGAGACAGAAAAGGCATGTAAAAAAGGCAATATTACAATAATCATGGGGGACTTGATTATGCAGGTGGTATGGAGGTGGACTGGAAAAATCTGGTTGGTAGTGGATCCGAAGAAAAGGAATTTGTGGAATGTCTAAGAGATGGTTTTTTTGGAGCAGCTTGTGACAGAGTCTACTAGGGAACAGGCAATTCTGGATTTGGTGATGTGTAATGAGGCAGACTTGATTAGGGAACTTAAGGTGAAGGAACCCTGAGGGAGCAGTGACCACAATATGATAGAATTTACCCTGCAGTTTTAGAGGGAGAAGCTGCAATCAGATGTCACGGTATTACAATTAAATAAGGGTAACTACAAAGACATGAGGGAGGAACTGGCCAGAGTTGATTGGAAAAGGAGCCAAGTAGGGAAGACAGTGGAAAAGCAATGGCAGGAGATTTGGGGTGTTATTAGGGAGGCACAACAGAAATTCTTCCTAAGGAGGAGGAAACATGCTGAGGGGAGGATCAGGCAACCATGGCTGATGAGGGATGGCAAGGACAGCATAAAAGCTAAAGAAAAAGCATACAAAGTAGCAAGGATTAGTGGGAAACCAGAAGATTGGGAAACCTTTAACTGCGAGCAGAGGACAACTAAAAAAGCAACAAGGGGGGAGAAGATGAAGTATGAGTGCAAGCTAGCTAGTAATATAAAGGAAGATGGGAAGAGTTGTTTTCACTATATAAAAGGTAAGAGAGAGGCAAAAATAGACATTGGACCACTGGAAAATGTGGAGAAGTAATAATAGGAAACAAAGAAATGGCAGACGAACTGAATAGTTACTTTGCATCAGTTTTCACAGTGGAAGACACTAGTGGCATGCCAGAGCTCTAGGAGAACCAGGGGGCATAGGTCAGTGCAGTGACCATTACTAAGGAGAAGGTTCTGGGGAAACAGAAAGGCCTGAAGGTGGATAAGTCACCTGGACCGGATGGACTACACCTCAGGGTCCGAAAAGAGATGGCTGAGGAAATTATGGAGGCATTGGTGATGATCTTTAAGGAATCACTGGAGGCAGGAAGGGCCCCAGAGAACTGGAAAATGGCTAATGTAACACCACTGTTTAAGAAGGGAGGGAGGCAGAAGACGGGAAATTATAGGCCGGTTAGCCTGACTTCGGTCATTGGTAAGGTTTTAGAGTCTGTTATTAAAGTACTTGGAAGTGCATGGTAAAATAGGACTGAGTCAGCACTGAGTCAAAGGGAGGTCGTGCCTGACAAATCTGTTCGAGTTCTTTGAGGAAATAACAAGGAAGTTAGACAAAGGAGAACCAGTGGACATGATTTATTTAGATTTCCAGAAGGCCTTTACAAGGTGCCGCACAGGAGACTGTTAAATATGTTAAAAGCCCATGGTGTTAAGGGTAAGATCCTGGCATGGATAGAGGATTGGCTGGATAGGGGATAAAGGGGCCTTTTTCAGGATGGCAGCTGGTGACTAGTGGTGTGCCTCAGTGGTCTGTGCTGTGACACAACCTTTTTACAATATACATTAATGATCTGGAAGAAGGAACTGAAGGCACTGCTGCGAAATTTGCAGATGGATCAAAGATCCGTGGAGAGACAGGTACTATTGAGGAAGCAAGGGGGCTGCAGAAGGATTTGGACAAGCTAGGAGAATGGGCAATGAAGTGGCAAATGAAATACTATGTGGAAAAGTGTGAGTTATGCACTTTGGAAGGAGGAATTTAGGCATAGACTATTTTCTAAATGGAGAAATGCTTAGGGAATCAGAAGCGCAAAGGGACTTGGGAGTCCTTGTTCAGGATTCCCTTAAGGTTAACGTGCAGGTTCAGTCGGCAGTTAAGGCAAATGCAATGTTAGCATTCATGTCAAGAGGGCTAGAATACAAGACCACGGAGGTACTTCTGAGGCTGTATAAGGCTCTGGTCAGACCCCATTTGGAGTATTGTGAGCAGATTTTGGCCCCGTATCTAAGGAAGGATGTGCTGACCTTGGAAAGGGTCCAGAGGAGGTTCTCAAGAATGATCCCTGGAATGAAGAACGTCGTATGAGAAATGGTTGAGGACTCTGGGTCTGTACTCGCTGGAGTTTAGAAGGATGAGGGGGGATCTTATTCAAACTTACAGGATATTGCGAGGCCTGGATAGAGTGGACGTGGAGAGGATGCTTCCACTTGTAGGAGAAACTAGAACCAGAGGACACCGTCTCAGACTAAAGGGGATGATCCTTTAAAATAGAGATGAGGAGAAATTTCTTCAGCCAGAGGGTGGTGAATTTGTGGAACTCTTTGCCGCAGAAGGCTGTGGAGGTCAAATCATTGAGTGTCTTTAAGGTTCTTGATTAATAAGGGGATCAGGGGTTATGGGGAGAAGACAGGAGAATGGGGATGAGAAAATATCAGCCATGATTGAATGGCGGAGCAGACTCGATGGTCCTATTGACCTAATTCTGCTCCTATGTCTTATGGTCTTCTATGCAGGTTAGGTGGATTGGCCACACTAAATTGCGCCTTGATTGGAAAAAAACGAATTGGGTACTCTGAATTTTAAAAACAAACTATTTTAAAAGAAAAAGAACAGGCACTTGACACCCTGATAAGAAACTTTGTGACTGGCTGAACGTCCATCTCTTTAAAGAATCCTACAATAATCCAGGACATCCATCAACCTGTGGAACAGCTTTGTAATTGGCAGTGGATTTCGCTCTTTTTAACATGGATAAAAGTGAGATGGTAGAAATTAAGACCGACTTCAACAGGCTGGATTTAAGAAATTAAGCAAATTACTGAGGATGCTGTAAATCTGAAATTAAAACAGAAAAATATTGGGAAAACTCAGGTTTGGCAGAATCTGTGGCGAGAGGAACAGAGTTTAATGTTTCGAGTCAAGAAGAATCATATGGGAGCAAAATATTTTGTTTCTCTCTCCACAGACGCCGGCAGACGTGCTGAGTTTTCCCAGCATTCTTATGGTTTTTATTACCGGTTTAAGGAATAGCTAGGTGATGATTGGAGGTTTAAGATTATGATGGGGTGTAAACACCGAGAAATCTTTCAGGGAGTTTGAAACTAGAGATCAGAAATGTAAGAAAGCCACGAATAAATGAAAGAGGGGATTCAGGAGAAACCTCGTCAGCCAAAAACGACAGGGGCTGCGACGATTCAAGAAGGCAGTTCACCACCACTGTCTCAAGGGAGAATTTGTGTGCAGCATAAACTAAGCAGCCAGTTTCTGTTCTGTAGAATCTCTGAGTGTAGCGACTGGGGAATTTGCACAGTAACTTCATTGCAGTGTTAATGTAAGTCAACTTGTGACAATAATAAATAATATAATATTCGAGGATTATATGAGGGACTAATCCCTCACTTTTTTACAGAATATATACAAAGATATGTTCATGGCTCTTTCTAACATTTAAAAAACTGAACAAAGATATTTTAAAATGGCTCAAGCTTTATCTGTCTGTGACATCGAATGAAACGAGCTTTCTGGCAGTATTAGGCAAACTCGCCTCGCTATCTATGAAGAGCACTAATGACACCCATGTGAGCTGCACAGACCAAATTCAAAGAAAACGATGTAAAGGTGTAGATTGACCAACCATAGTCTACCTACGTGTCTGCTAGGGCAAAGGGCCCTGCAATCATCCTTTCCAACTTTGATGGTTGAAACATTTAGTCATCTTCCTGACCCAGACAAGGTATGCACTTTGGGAACCCAGGCAAGGGGAACACATTCCTTGTTAAAGACAATGTGGGGAGATGGGTGCCATATGACGTGCACCATTAGCTGGTGGAATGAGTTCTCCTGCCTTGCTGTACTGCAAACTCAGTTTGCTGTTTACTATCCAACAAGCAGCCTCACAGGAAAGGGGCTCTGCCCAGATTGAATCCATGGCCTCCATCTACATTGCTTCGGCTGGAAATTCTGTGCCCTCATCTGCAAGATTAATTCATCTCTCCATGCCTCTCTTAATTGTGTGAAGTCAACATTGCCAGAAAAATTAAATATACTGCATTGGTTTTCAGCCCTGCCAAACTCAGTGAAGGAATGCCTCATTGGGCTTTGATTCTGGTCTCTGGACCCAAGTAAAACAATAGTTCTTCTTTGTGGTCACTGCACCGTAAATCTTTATCTTCTCCATCCCTCTTTTACTATATGAATGTGGAAGAGGCAACATTACGACTCCCCCCCCCCCCCCCCCCCCCCAACCCCCCATGATTTGAATGTGCACAAATAAACTAGCCCTTTGAGCTCATTCTATCTCGAGTTGCTGTGAGTTATTAATAGAAAATCAGATCACGCCATAACCTGAGGGGCTGGGAGATATGCCACTGTGGGGCATAAAGAGCGAAGCAAACCAGAAACACCCTTCTGTTTCTAGAAGGTGGTCAGAGGAAAATTTACAGCTGTTTAAATTTAAACCCCCTCCTGTCTGTAACAATTGTTTAGAAAGTAATGTAGTAATGGCTATATTTTCTAACATACGTGGTTTTACACAGGCAGAGTAGCAGGATCTTGGCCAACTGGAGATTTATTAAAAAATAAATAAATTTAGAGTACCCAATTCTTTTTTTCCAATTAAGTGGTAGTTTAGCGTGGCCAATTCATCTACCCTGCACATCTTTTTGGGAAGAATGTGCAAACTCCACACAGACAGTGACCCGGGGCCAGGATCGAACCTGGGTCCTCGGCGTCATGAGGCAGCAGTGCTACCCACTGCGCTACAGTGCCATCCATGGCCAACTGGAGATGAGCAAACTAAGTTTGCAATTCTGCGCAGAATTTCAATTTAGTCAGAATAGTCTTCCTGATTGTGGTGTTGGGGAGTGTAGTGGTAGATGGGGAGGTCCAATCACATTGCATTTTTTTAATAAAGGAAGGTCATTAATGATCCAGATGATCCTGAAGCATCTCGACAGGGTGCATGAGGATGTTTCCCCTCTTTTTCAAAAAATATTTTTATTCTCCTTTTTCACATTTTCTCCCAAACTTACACCCATCCACAATAAACAATAATCAGTAACGAATGCAATGTCAATCCCCATATCAATAACAACAATCCCATCCTCCCACCAACCCCCAAACAACTGCCCGCATGTTAACACAAACAAATAACAAAAAGGAATCCGGAATCACCCATAGTCATCAGTAACACATACAGCCACCCCCCCCACTAATGTTCGATGTTATCCAATTCTTGAAAGTGCATAATGAATAACGACCATGAATTGTAGAATCCCCCCATCCTTCCCCTCGGTTCAAACGTAACCTTCTCAAGAGTCAAGAATTCCAACAGGTCCGTCCCCCGTCCCTCCCGCCACGCTAGGGCACAGGGTGGAGAGGTTGATCTCCATCCCAACAGGATCCACCTTCAGGCGATCAATGAGGCGAAGGCTACAACATCTGCCTCCGCACCCATTTCCAACGCCGGCTGGTCTGACACCCCGAATATGGCCTCCCGAGGGGCCGGGTCCAGTTTCACGTGCACCACTTTAGAGATTACCCTACAAACCTCCTTCCAGTAATCCTCCAGCTTTGGACAAGACCAAAACGTATGAACGTGATTTGTGCCGCCCCCCCACCCCCCCCGAATGTTCACACATCTTAAACCCCCTGAAAGAGCTGGCTCATCCTCGTCTTCAGCTGCATCAGCCCCAACTTCGCGCACGAGGTGCAGGCGTTCACTCTCCGGAGCACCTCACACCAGAACCCCTCCCCCATACCCTCTACCAACACTTCCTCCCACTTTGCTTTGATCCCTTCCAGTGGTGCCTTCGCCTCTTCTGAAATAGCCCCGTAAACCGCCGACACTGCCCCCTTCTCCAGTCCCCCTGTCGTCCGCACATCCTCCAGCAATGTGGAGGCCAGCTCCACCTAGAGGCTCTGTATCTCCATCCTGGCAAAATCTCGAACCTGCATGTATCAAATCATTTCCCCCTGCTCTAGACCATACTTCATTCCCAGCTCCATCAATCCTGCGAACCAACCCCCAAGAAACAAATCTTGTCTTAATCTCCTTCTCCTCCCATTTCCGAAAATTTCCGTCCCACTTTCCTGGCTCAGATCTATGGTTCCCCCACATTGGCATTTCCCTTGACCCTGCCCCCAACCTGAAGTGTTGGCGAAACTGCCTCCAAATTCTCAATGAAGCTATTATTACCGGACTCCGAGTATTTCCCCAGGGCCATCGGAGCGGTGCTGTTGCTAGCGCCTTCAATCCCGACCCCCTACACAAACTCTCCTCCATTCTGACCCACTGGGAATCAACCCCTCTGACCCAGCTCCGCACCTTCTCCACATTCGCCGCCCAGTAATAATATATCCGGTTCGGAAGACCCAAACCCCTGTCTGCTTTCCTCTCTGTAGCAGCACCTTTCTAACTATGGCCACCTTCCCTCCCCATATGAATGAGGTAATCATTCCTTCAATCTCTCTCAAAAATGCCTTTGGCAGGAAAATCGGCGGGGATTGGAAAATAAACAGAAATCACGGCAACACACTCATTTTAATCGCCTGTACCCGACCCGCCAGTGACAGAGGGAGACCATCCCACCTTGCCAGATCAGCTTTCACTCTCCCCACAAAACTAGAAATGTTCTACCTACGGAACCCTCCCAATCCCGAGCAAACTGCACACCCAGGTATCTAAAGTGAGTCCCTGCCTTACGGAATCGCACCCCCCACCCCTGCACCCGGCCGAGACCACAAAGTTCTCTTTTCTAGATTTAATTTGTACCCCGAGAAAGACCCAAACCACCGTAAGCAGCTCCCATATTCCCCCTATTGACAGACTCAGTTCCGACGCGTATAAGAACATGCCATTGGCATATAAGGACACCCTATGCTCTACCCCCGCCCCCTGCACTATCCCTTTCCATACCCCCGAACTTCTCAACGTGATGGCCAATAGCTCAATTGTGCGTGCAAACAGCAGGAGGGACATCCCCACGGTGGAGAGGAAAGTATTCCGAGCTGATGTTATTTGTCCGGACACTCGCCCTCGGCTCCTTATATAATAGCATTATCCAGTCCACAAATCTTGGTCGAATCCCAAACCGTTCCAGAACTGCCATCAAGTATCCCCATTCTACCCGGTCAAACGCTTTCTCGGTGTCCAACGCCACAACCACCTCTAGTTTCCTTCCCCTCTGCCGGTGGCATAACCACATTCAATACCCTCCTATCGTTCGAAAACAGCTCCCTCCCCTCTCTCAAACCCCATCTGATGTTCACCTATCACCTTCGGGAGGCACTCCTCCAGCCTACCTGCCAGGGCCTTCGTCAATACTTTTGTGTCCATGTTTAAAAGTGATATGGGCTTATATGACCCACACTCAGTTGGATCCTTATCTTTTTTAAGCAACAGGGACTTCGATACCTGCACCAAAGTTTGTGGTAACACCCCCTTCCCAATCGGAGGATGTTTCATCTTATGGGAGAGCCCAGAACTGAGGGTCATTAAATTTGAAAATAAATAGACAACCCCTTATTTTTAAACATAGTACCCAATTATTTTTTTCCAATTTAAGGGGCAATTTAGCGTCGCCAATCCTCCTAACCTGCACATCTTCGGGTTGTGGGGGTGAAACCCACGCAGACACAAGGAGAATGTGCAAACTGCACATGGACAGTGATCCAGGGCCGGGATCGAACCCAGGTCCTCAGAGCCGCAGGCGGCAATGCTAACCATTGGACCACCATCCGACCCCTGGGGTTGCCCATTTAAGATGGATGAAATTTTGTTTTCTGAGGGTCATGGGTTTTGGGAACAGTCTTCGTCAAAAGGCAGTGAAAGCAGAGTCTTGGAATATTTTCAAGGCAGAAGTGGATAGATTCTTGGTAAGCATGGGGTTAAAAGTTATCGGGAGTAGGCTATAATGTGGAGCTGAGGTATAAACAGATCAGCCATGATCTTTTTGAAGACCGGACCAGACTCTAGGGCCGAGTAGCCTACTCCTAATTCATAATTTCATATTCTTGTGTTATGTTGTTTAAACCACTCATGCCCCATTAACTGAATATTCACATTTCTTGCATTGAGAGTTTACACTGAAGGTGTTGAGATGTGGTAGACCGTGCTGCACTGCTTCAGATTAACACATTTCATAACGTAGTTTAAGGTTTGCAAAACTGAATGCATTGCCAGTCTACAAAATGTGAGAGTACACAAACTTGTCATTTGCGGCGTGAAAGCACTTCCCTTTTTAAGGCACGAGTTGGCGGATGGCAATTTTAAATGTCCAGTGTAAATGTGAGTGAGTGTTCCTAAATTTAAAAAAAAAAAAATTCATTTACACAATGTGGGCATCGCTGGCTCGGTCAGCATTTATTCCCCATCCTCGGTTGCTCTTCAGAGGTGATGGTGAGGTGCCTTCTTGAGCCACTGCAGTCTTTGAAGTGTAGGTACACCCACAGTGCTGTTGGGGAGGGCATCCCAGGAGTTTGACCCAGCGACTGTGAAGGAACGGCAATATATGTCCATGTCTGGTGACTTGGAAGGTGGTGGAGTTCCTGAATTGCATATAGTTGAAAAAATAAGGAGTGGGTGAGTTGAGTGAATAAATGAATGGGTAGATAGGTAGTGAGTTAGAGACATTTGTGGACAGTCCTGAGGAGCAGGTGAATTGCCTGTCAGAAATTCAAACTTCCTGGCCAATTGTCGCAGAGATCAGCTCACTGGGCCTTCCATAGTGTTCCGACCCGAATCTTGCGTCGCATGTCTGACCCCCAACATTTCGGAGAATGGAGATATGGGCTACTTTGATTCAGAAACACTGGCTCCATACCAATCGGAACTTCCAGACAGTCAGAAAATGGCTTATTTTATGTTCAGCTCAAGTTTTTTCTCACTGCACTCTGATGCATTGTTGTGTCTCTGTGTTAACACATCTGTACAGCATACATTATCACCAAAGATTTCGGGCATAATAGCAATAGATTGCAGGCCGATTAAATGCACGGATGCTTGATGCACAGATTTTTGGGTTGTTGAAATATATGTAGGCGACAACCAAGGGTTAATTTCTCAAAGTCTGCACACCTTCCTGATTTAATGGCAAAATCCTGGCACATCTGAAACGTGGACTTTCCATAGACTCTCCTGTGGAAAAATGAGTTGACCATTAAAATTGTTATCCACATGAGTTTTGACAATAAAGGAAATCATTAACACATTCCCAAAATCATTTAAATTTGTGATACAGGAATAATTTCCATTCTATGCACGAAGCAGTAAGCTTAGCTAAGCAGGCAATGTGGCTGGATGACTCCCACATCAAAGATGAAAGGCTTCTTACTCAAAATAGTTACTCTATTCCAGCTTGGCAAATCAACCCTCATAATAGAGAGTTGAGGGAGCGATCAGAGGTTAAACTTCTGTCTTGCTCTTCTTTTGGGAGAGTCTATCTGAGTCATATTTCAAACTGAAATTGAGATGGGGATGGGCAGAGGAAATTAGCTGAAGAGCAATGGAGAATTTCCTGGCTGAGATATTAATATCAATAAGTGTCATATTAGTGCTAAGTAGTTTTGGGTGTCTTAGCCTTGTAGTCCATTAACAGCAACAGAGTTTATCTACTTCATTAATTTCTGTGGTACATGGAGTAATAAATGTCTTTCAGGAGAAGTCTGTGTTAGGTTCATTCATGTTGATTCATAATCATGCTTTATCTCACTGGTGTGCTTATCAATCATAAGACCGTACGACATAGGAGCAGAAATTGGCCACTTGGCCCATCGAGCCTGTTCCGCCATTCAATCATGGCTGATATTTTCTCATCCCCATTCTCCTGCCGTCTCCCCATAACCCCTGATCCCTTTATTGATCAAAAACCTATCTATCTCTGTCTTAAAGACACTCAGTGATTTGGCCTCCACAGCCTTCTGCGGCAAAGCGTTCCACAGATTCACCACCCTCTGGCTGAAAAAATTCTTCCTCATCTCTGTTTTAAAGGATCGTCCCTTTAGTCTGAGATGGTGTCTTTTGCTTCTAGTTTTTCCTACAAGTGGAAACATTCTCTCCACATCCACTCTATCCAGGCCACGCAGTATCCTGTAAGTTTCAATAAGATCCCCCCTCATCCTTCTAAACTCCGAGTACAGACCCAGAGTCCTCAAACGTTCTTCATGCAACAAGCTCTTCATTCCAGGGATCGTTCTTGTGAACCTCCTCTGGACCCTTTCCAAGTCCAGCTCATCCTTCTTGGATACCGGGCCCAAAACTGTTCAGAATACGCCAAATGCGGTCTTGTATAGCCTCAGAAGTACGTCCCTGGTCTTGTATTCTAGCCCTCTTGACATGAATGCAAGCATTGCATTTGCCTTCCTAACTGAACTGCCGACTGAACCTGCACGTTAACCTTAAGAGAATCTTGAACAAGGATTCCCAAGTCCCTTTGTGCTTCTGATTTCCTAAGCATCTTCCCATTTAGAAAATAGTCTATGCCTCAATTTCTCCTTCCAAAGTGCATAATCTCACACTTTTCCACATTGCATTCCATCTTCCACTTCTTTGCCCACTCTCCTAGCCTGTCCAAGTCCTTCTGAAGCCTGCCAAGATCACTCCACCAAATCACGTAGGGGCAATGTACATGGGAGCACGTTATATTTTACTGTTGGCGTGGTACATATTAGAAACAGAGGCTCCCCGAATAGTTTAACTAGATGTTGGGCAATAAAGGTGCTCTGAAGCCCTCAACCAGCAATCCCTCCTCGAACAAAGCCTGTTGATCTGTAAGCCACTTGCCACCGCCTGCCAAGCAGAACGAGTCTCTGAAGATCAATCTCATCTACCTTCAGCGCCATCATTTTAAAGGGGCTCTGCACTTCTGCCTTCAGCTGAGAACCCGTCTGAACTCTAAATTCTCCATGAGGGAACCCCCTCTGGATTTCGACTTTCTGGACTCTGGAAATCACGTGAATTGATCCATTTCTATGGTTCTTTTTACTGTTAAGTTATTCACTACAGTAAAACTCCTTTTTCCTGTCGCCTTACTGTTTGTGTCTGTGAGGTGCCAACCATCATTTACGTCCCTCACTGCAAACCATGGACTGACTGCCTATGAATAGATGGCAAGAGGCTAAAGGAGTTCAGTTTTGCCTCATCTCTCTTGTCCATAACACTCGAAATAATTCACTCAGTTTCTTAATTATTTTTTCCTTGAGCACCATTTTTAGCTAATTTAGATGTATATTTTAAAATTCTTTCCCTACCCCTACAAAAAAATGAATCCATACATGAGACGCAAATTTGAATTATTAGACTGGTATGCATATACTGCTTGTCCTTCCCCTCAATTATGAATTGAGACAGTCAGCCAACGGTAACAAGCATGCATGAAGTACTAATGAAAAATCAATGGATATGGATCTTAATGTAGATATTCAAACAATTAAGAGAAACAGATATAGTAGATGCAAAGGAACTATTTCAGCTGTCTGAAGAGTTCAGGTTTGAAGGGCATAGTCTAAACCGAGTCAGAGCTTTAAGGAGTAAAGTTAGCAAAAAAAGATGTTGGAACACCCTTCTACAAACTCAAAGTTTAAAAAAAAATTTAGAGTACCCAATTAATTTTTTCCAATTAAGGGGCACTTTAGCGTGGCCAATCCACCTACCCTGCACATCTTTTGGTTGTGGGGGCGAAACCCACGTAAACACTGGGAGAATGTGCATACTCCACATGGACAGTGACCCAGAGCCGGGATTGAACCTGGGACCTCGGTGCCGTGAGGCAGAAGGGCTAACCCACTGCACCACCATGCTGCCCCTCTACAAACTCAAAGTTGACACTTGATCATTTAAGTCTGAGATTGATGGATTTTTCTTGTGTAAAGGATATCATACACGGCAGAAGGAGGCCATTCAGCCCATTCACCGACCCTCTGAAATAACACTCCACCCAAGCCCATTTCCCCGCCCTATCCCAATAACCCCTTAATTGACCTAAGTTAGATGTGCGGGTTAGGTGGGGCCATGCTAAATTGCCCTTGGTGTCCAATAAGGTTAAGTGGGGGTTACTGTGTTACAGGAATAGGGTAGAGACGTGGGCTTGAGTGGGGTGCTCTTTATAAGGACCGGTGCAGACTCGATGGGCTGAGTGGCCTCCTTCTGCACTGTAAATTCTATGATTCTATCTCTGGACACTAAGGGTCAATTTAACATGGCCAATCCACCTAACATGCACATTTGTGGAATGTGGGAGGAAACCAGAGAACCCGGAGCAAACCCACGCAGTCACGGGGAGAACGTGCAAACTCCACACAGACAGTCACCCGAGGCCAGAATTAAATCCGGGTCCCTGGCGCTGCAAGGCAGCTGTGCCAAAAACCGTGCTGCCCCAAAAGCCAGGTGCAGGGAGGTTGCAGAACAGCCCAAATCTAATGGAACAGCTTGAGGGTCTAAATGCCGTGTACCTATATTCCTCGTGAACCTTAACAAACACCTTCCAATCCAAGGCAGAACTAACAATTTTGCCCCATATCCTTTGGGCAGAAACAATCCATCAATCTCAATCTTAAACATTACCATGACTCCACACATCTTGATCCACTTCAGATTACTTTGGTGATGTAGTCACTGATGTTTTGTAGGTCAACATAGATAGTTTATTCACACCATGCATCAAATGAGATAAATGACCAGTTAGATTATTTTCAGGGTTTAATGGTGGCCAGGACATTGCAAGAACACACTGCTATTTTTCAAACAGTGTCATGTGTTAGTTAGATTTTATAAGCATTGTGTCTCAACTGAAAGACTACACCTCCAAAAATGTGGAATAGACATGCCAGCATTAGTGTGTGTTCAAGTTCAGAAGTGTGTTTTGAACCCAGGACCTTGTGTTTTAGGCAAGAATGTTGTCAATGAAATAAACTGCCACCTAAGATGGTAAAATGTATTGAAAGGGTAAATCAGAGTTCTGTCAGCCTGATCCATGCACAAGACAGTGCGAGTATCCTGGCAAAAGGATTAATCATAGAATCAGAAAATCTCTGCAATGCAGAAGGAGGCCATTTGGCCCATCAAATCTGCACTGGCCCTCTGAAAATGCACTTCCCTAGGCTTGTCCCTCTGTCCTGTCCCTGTAATTCCATCCAACCTTCACAGCTTTGGACTGCGAGAGGAAACTGGAGCACACGGAGGAAATGCGCACAAACACAGGGAGAAAGTGCAAACTCCACACACAGCCACCCAAGGCTGGAATTGAACCTGGGTCCCTGGGCTTTGAGGCAGTAGTGCTAACCACTGTTTCACTGTGCTGCCCCTGTCATGAAGTGCTGGGTAGCAAGCTGAGGTAACAAGTACCTTTTGTCCTGTTATTCTATACTGTTTCCTTTCTTGGAAGGAATGGCTCAACTTGGTCAGTTTCATAAGCCTCTGGAGCTTGCAAATAGTTGCTCATTATATTTAGACCTAATCAGTGACCTTCTCCACTGAGCCTGACCACTTTACCAACAGTTTAGGCATGGGTATTTCTTGAGCAGGAATAAACGGACCAGGATCGCACCAGGAATCTAATTAGCATTTTGCCAGATTCCTCAGTTCCATTTCTACAGGCCTTAATTCAGTATCTCATCGAGGTAACCATTCCTCCATGACCCTCCATAATGAGGACTGTCAGGCTGTTTTGCCATGAGGCAACACCGAGAAACTCAACCAACCCTCAATTATTTTAGAAATCCATTCTGGGACATTGAGCATGACTGCCTGTGACGAACTTGAAAAATATCCTAATTTAACAGATCATTTATTTTGTAATGAAAATATACTTTCCCCCCCATACATTTTCAAAAAATATTTTAATAGGATTTTATTATCTTCTACTCCATTGGAAATTGGGACCCTTTTTCTGTTTGAATAATATTAGATAGACAGATTAAGCAAATGCTGTGTTTATGTGGAACTTTGAAACAGCACTGTCGTCTCAATTTGTATTAGCACGTACAAAATGTTCTATCTGGCAAATTAAATTGCACTGCAGCTGAAACATTTTAGAGTGGTATTTAAGCATTAAAGTGCAATAAATGGAGTTGAGTCAGATGTATTTGGAATTAATATATTAGTGTTGGCATGTAACTGTGTTCACTGTGCTATGTCTGTAATACCAAGTTAGAAAGCATTGCACCTTCAGAATTAATATGGGTTGAAATGGGAGGGAAAATATGTTAATCCATTAGTAGAGGGAAGTGCTGTAGATATGATCATGTTATCAGTCATTTTAAAGAAGTGTGGAAAGATTGCCAGGAATAAATTGCACACAGTCCCAGGTTGGCCATTGAATTTGTTATTCACAAATCTGATTGCTTTATGTTTGAACGGTATTGCTCAGCATCAAAACTCCTTGACATGAAATGGGGCTACAGCTTTTAAAGATGCAGTGTGGTGTTACATTGCAGATCCTCGGTAATTGAGTTTAGATGCCATAATGAGGCGGAACATTTCTTTTTAAAGCTTAACACAACTAGCAGATCCCTCATAATGTTGCTCATTCTGAGTTGTTGAGTTTATAAGACTGAGTGTGTTATGTTAGGAGCCTTGAGGTACTCTGGGAGCACCTCAGTGGGGGCTGTGGGTCTGACAGTAAAGGGTTTTGGTTGTAAAGATCCAGCAGTATTTTAAGGGGTGGGAAGCGATTCAGGGCCCGTGAAGATTGTGCGACTTTCCTGGACAATTGGTAGGTAGATTACAGAGGGATCCTGGGATTGGTAAAGATGGGTTCAGTGTTTTGGAGCATATAAAGTTCTTCAAAGATTCATGACAGACCAGTCATGGTTTGGGATATGTAATCATCTTATGTGCTCCAGATTTGTGAAGGCTGGAAAAAATATCCTTAATGCATAGTTGCTAAGTTGCCTGACTTACAGGGGCTGGAGAGAGAGGAATAGAATCAAAGTAGGTTCAACTTCCAATCAAAGTAAGTGTGAAAGTGATGGAGCAGTCATACCACATGTCCACAGCCAGCACTGGGATACCAGGACTAGTGGGCCTGATCAACTTAACAATAAAAACTCTCTAAACTGGAATTGTGGTGAGAGGAAATCAATGGCTCCATGGGCAAGGCAAGCTGGCCGTAAGCAGTCCTGCTTCTCCAGGTCGCCTGAATGTTCCCCGTAAGCATTAGGTCTTTTCTGGACCAGTGTTCAATGCTCTGGCTTTCTCCATTTGTATTTAAATATTGCCAGATGGTAAACAAATCCTTGAGTGCTGCCAAAAACTTTGGTCTCCAAATTAGCTTCTGCAAGACTAAGGTTATGTTTAAGCCAGCACCAGGCATATGCTGTGAAGCATCAGACATAACCATTGATGGTGCCAGTCTGAAGGTTGTTGATTAAGTTCTCATACCTTGGTAAGTGTGATTTGTAGGGTCCTTCATCATGCTGTGCTCAATAGCCTGGTGAGTTATCTCGTTCTAGAAAATTCTACTTGATGGGCAGGCCATGTCTCCTGCATGGTGACTACAGAATCCACAAGCAGATCTTATTTGGGGAACTGCCTCAGACTAAATTATATCAAGGTGATCCATGCAAGTGATTTTAAGGATGCGTTGAAGAAAGAGGTGTACAAACTTGTGAACAGCTGCCCACCTCTCTGGGGAAGGCACTGCAGCCCATATTGGGAGGCAAGCATTGAAATTTGATGCAGCATGTTTTGAGGACCACATATGCTAAGCGTGCAATATTCTACATGCCCAGTGGAAGGTCAGAAATGGTGCAGCTGTGGACATTCTCCCAAGCACCTGCAGCAGTAATATGTTCTGTGGATGTTCTTATTGATCCTGCATCAGACTCTTCAGGCATGAGAGGACCTACAGAAGACAACAAAATCATTTCCAGCCTGGACATAGTTTAACAACTTGAAAATGTGGTTGTTGATGCAGCGAGTAGTTAACGGTCTGGATTGCAGTGCCTGAGAGTGTGATGGAGGCAACTTCAATCGCTGCATTCAAAAGGTACTCAGACTGTTACCTGAAAAGGAAAAATGTGTGCAAGTTTATGGGGCGGAGAAGGGAGGAGATGGTAATTGCTCATTCTGACAGCAGACACAATGGATCGAATAGTTGCCTCCTGCGTTGCAACAATTGCGATGGTATCCAACAACTGGCGTTAGAATCAAATGTGTGTATTTACAAAGTATGGTTCACGGGCATTTACAGGCATGCCTAGAAATTAAATGCAAAGCCTCAGTTTTAACTACTGTCTGCCTATTCATCTGGTGAAAGATATGAACAACAGTTGAAAATTGTCCCATGATATTTAATAACTAAATATTTCCCCAAACAAAAAAATAATGACTTCAAAAAGTTCTCAGAATGGCAATGACTGCAGTTTAAGTGTAACTGAATTTTCAAAAACAATACCTGTAACCTGAATGGTTAAAAGGCAATCCATTCATAGACAAAAAAACAAACTCTGAAAGCAAGTGTTGCTGATTTCAGATGTCTGAGCCATTCATAATGCCAGCCTTGCAGGAAAATGAATATAATTTTTATCGAAATCTTTGTATCCATGCTTAGCACCATCTATATTGGATAAATGGTGTTAACATTTACCATTACCATAAGAATAACAAAGAACAAAGAAATGTACAGCACAGGAACAGGCCCTTCGGCCCTCCAACCCCGTGCCGACCATGCTGCCCAACTAAACTACAGTCTTCTACACTTCCTGGGTCCATATCCCTCTATTCCATCCTATTCATGTATTTGTCAAGATGCCCCTTAAATGTCACTATCGTCCCTGCTTCCACCACCTCCTCCGGTAGCGAGTTCCAGGCACCCACTACCCTCTGTGTAAAAACTAAGAGTCAATTACAAAGTTGCTTCTCAAACAGGACAGTGTCTATTTTGAGCAATTTTAACATTCAGCAATTTAAAAGGTTCTAATTTCAACCAGTCTGGTCTTAAAGTAATTTCAATAGCTGTTCATACCTTGCTAATCCACTGTATTATTTTGATCGATTTTAAAAGGTTGTGCAGATCTCAAGCAAAGTCAGCTTTTGGGTAGTTTCAGTCTGATCAGTTGTTCGTACCTTGATAAAATGTGATTGCCTTAGTGATGAGATTCTGGTTGCAACTGCGAACAATTGAAAGTTCAGCAATATCCAGCTGGTAGGGATATGTTTATTTTCTGGTCCATAGTGCTGGTCCTCTAAATATCTGTGGAGCTACTCGAGTCCTGTGAGCCATCTCTGCAATCCAATTCATTACACTGATTTGAAGCTGTTGGTATATATGAGCTCAGTAAATAGAACAAAATCAATTGTGTCTCATTTCAAGTATGAGGTTTTTTTGGACATGTGAAATAAGGGAACAACTCGTGTAGAAACCAAGAAAGAAAATGCTGGAAAATCTCAGCAGGTCTGGCAGCATCTATAAGGAAAGAAAAGAGCTAATGTTCTGAGTCCAGATGGCCCTTTCTCAAAGCATAAAGACACTCGTGTAGAAAGCTGTCCTGTAGCAGTTTGTTCTCAAAGGTCTGGTCTTCAGTGTGAACCTAATGCGCATAGGAACAAGGATAGGCCATTGCTGATCTGCAACCTAACTCCATACTGTCTGTGCCGCATTGCTCACCATCTATGATTAACAAAGCATATAATCCTCAGATTTAAAATCAATCAATAATCGAGCATTTCAAGTTACAAACTTCTCCTTTGTGTGAGTTGTCAGCTGTGGTTCAGTCAGTAGCATTCTTGCCTCTTGCCAGAAGGGAAATCTGATTCCTGAGCTTGAGCGCCAAAGTCTAGCCTAAAACATGAGTGTAACGCTGCTGGAAGTGGTGTCTTTCATTGGATTAAACTGAGGCCTCTTCTGCTCCCTCAGCTGGATGGAAAAGATCCCTCGTTCAACATTACAAAAACAGATTATTTATTTCATCATTGTTGTTGGTCAGAATGTGCTGTTCATAAATTAGCTGTCGTGTTTTCTACATTTCAAAAATACTTCATTGGCTGTGCAAGTTCTATGGTCATGCAAGGCATTGTTAAATTTGAGTGTTTCTGACTTCTCTCCTGAAAGAGAGAGAGCCTCTCCTTTAAGACTATGCCCACTACCCTAGACTAGCCAATCAGAAAGTATTTCTGAAGAAGAGTCATATTGGACTCAAAACATAAACTGTTTCCCTCTCTACACATGTTGCCAGACTGGCTGAGCTATTCCAGAAATTCTGTTTTTATTTCAGATCTCCAGCATCTGCAATATTTTGCTTTTAACTAATATCTTCGTACCATATCAAATTCCCTTTATATCTTGAAAACTTCGATCAGATCACCCCTTAAATCTTATTCCAGGGAGAACAGGCTGATTTGGTGTAATCTCTTTGTAATTTAACCATTGGAGTCCAGGTGTTGTTGAGATAAATCTGTGCGACACTCCCTCAAAGGCCAGTATACCTGTCCTAAGGTATGGTGTCCAGAAGTGTGCACACTTCCATTGTACTCTAATCGGAATTGCAGATCTCAAGCACAGCTTTTAACCCCTTGTATGTTAGTCCTCTAGGTATGAAGGCCAACATTCCATCATTCTTTTTAATTATATTCTATACCTGTCCATGACATTTCAATAACCCATGTAGCTAAATCCCCAAATCTTTTTGGACCTCCAATTTAGAAAGTACTCTTTTCCTGTTCCTAATTCCTGTCCAAAGTAGTTGACGTTTTACGGACAGTGAAATCCATTTTCCTGAGTTTTGTCCATTCACTTAATATATCAACATCTCTTTATAATTTAGTTTTCATCTATATGGCTTACAATACTGCCTTTCTTTGTGTCATCAGCAACGTTGGCTCTGTGGCTTTCTACCCTATTATTTAAGTCTATTTTAGCATGTGCAATTATCACCAAGCCAGGCATGAACTTCCACAGTGGCTAAATGGAGCTCTCTGAGCCCTCCACTGCATTTTGTCAGGAGGCAGTCATCAATGATGTGAGTCATTGATTGGGGTGCATTATGGCTGCAGTCTGGGTTCCCTGCAAGGCCCCACTTTTGTTGATTTATTGCACAAGCGCCTTGACCAGTACAGAAATGGTTGCGGAGAGCCCACTGTTAATAAAGACAGTGAATATCCACCATATGACTGCCTCTGATGAGGGATTTTATCAGTTCTTGTCTGCATTTTAGAGATCTCAACTCTAAATGGCAGAAGCTGGGCAGGGATTTTGTTGAGTATAAGGTCCTTGACACTTTATGCTTTTCTGTTTATACGCTGATCCATTCTATGTGTTGTCTTTCTTTTCCTCGGTAATCTGACAGATTAAATGGAGAGGGAAAGCACCATTTTGAATCATGATGAGAACGGAATACACTTTTGTATATTCCTAGTGTTAGGACCAAGTTGTAAATTGCTTTAATCTTGTCCCTCAAATATCAGGGTTTATTGCAGTGAAGGAGAAATATTGAACTGTTGATGTTATACTAATATAAACGTTCGCCTGATTTGTTGTCTGGCCTCCAATATTGAAATATCAAATACAACATATAATATGATTTATGGCAACATTTGGCTGGACTCCAGCTGCTTTCCATTTGGTGCTACAGAATAAAGTAAAGTATGACTCATTATTTCATGGCCAGTTCAGCACTTTAGTCAGTGACCTGAGCTATGTTATCTATTCGGAGATTACTGTTGCGTCTTATTTGGGTTGTGTGCAATGGCTCTTGTTTATTTGATTCACATCTGTATTTTAAGTGCATTACTGATGTTCTGAACCATGGATCAGATTGCTGGTGGTTTCAAGTATGTTTAATGGAGCTGCTGGTATTTGTCAGCGTGCAAGAAGCTTGTTTTACTGTGTGAAGCACAATTACAGGAATACCAACCAAAGCAATCTCACTGTTAATTGAAATTCATTCATTTAAAAAAAAATCATACTGGTGCCTTAATGTCTTATTTTTGAATCTCTTGGAAGAACTCTTTTAAGTTGCTTTAAGTATTTTGCTTATAACAGCAAGAGGGTGGAATCAAACATCATGAAACTTAAAATTCTGTGGATGCTGGAAATCCAAAATTGACTCTGAATAATGAGTCATGGAGTACTGGGATGCTGAATTTGTTCCTAGATTGCTCTTTTAGCTAGCTTCTAATACAAACTGGTGAGCACTAAAAGTTATATGGAGTCAGGTGTTTCATTGAACAAAGGGAAATTGCAGGCCAGTTACCCAAGTCCCACACATTTTTAAATCTGGTTTGATGGGCAGATTAGTGTTCTTTTCAGCCTCAGCCAGGTTAGAAGTCAGGTACTGACAGGAGTTAAAGCTGGAACAGTGATGGTACAAAAGCTGATGTGTCACTCGTTTGTGTTTCTTGAGTGCGTATATATCTTAAACTCGGAAGAAACAATGTGAAATGGCAATAAGACGCAAGAACATGATTGCAAATATTGGTAAACCAGTCAGCTCAAGGAAGTCTGAAGAAATCTTTGTTTCTCTACACTTTGTTTTTTTTAAAGTAAATATTGAGTGGAAATAATGTATTGCCAAAGGCAAATGGAATTTGTATTTTTCAGATGGAATGTTTAAATATCACTTAACATATGGATAGCTGTTAAAATATCTACAGAATCCTTTTACATTGGAGTGGGTTTTTATCGGGAAGTCTCATTTGAAACCCAGCTGGAATCTGCGCAGTAAAGGAAATCTCCCACGAACATATAACCAACATGCAACAGATTATCGGTGGATGATAATCTCATGTCAAAACTGCCCTATTTTGTTGGGTGATTGGATTCAAGGCTGGGAGTGAATGTGTACTTTCAAGTGAAACTGGAGAGCACTATGCTGTCTCTTTACCATTAATGATAATTTAACTATTGTGATGTTAAGTGACCGTCAAGATGGTGTCATTTTTTGCGCATTATTTGAAGGTATGGTTGATTGATCTTGCTTTGCCTAATTGTGGTAGTCACCACTTGTATTATATTGTGTATATACTGCACTGCATACAACGGTATTACGGTAAGGCCGCTGCACTACAGGTACGGGGGAGATCCCTGCCTGCTAGCTCCGCCCAGTAGGTGAAGTATAAATGTGTGTGCTCTCTGAACGGCAGCCATTTTGGCAGCAGCTGTAGGAGGCCACACATCTGTGTAATAAAGCCTCGATTACTCTCTACTCTCGTCTCGTCGTAATTGATAGTGCATCAATTTATTACACAGAGATTTTACAAAGATGGATCTCCGCATCAAGTCGGACCGCCTGCAGCTGCATCCTCAAGGAGACAACGCCAAAAAGGACTTCGCACATTGGCTAGCTTGCTTTGAAGCATGCATAGGATCTGCGACAGATCCAATCCCAGAAGCACAGAAGCTCCAGATTCTGTACACGCGGCTGAGCTACAATGTCTTTCCCCTCATCCAGGACATGCCTACCTACGCAGAGGCCATGGCGCTACTGAAGGAGAACTACGCTCAGCAGACCAACAAGATCTACGCCAGGCACCTCCTGTCCACACGGCACCAACTTCCCGGTGAGTCTGTGGAGGATTTCTGGCGTGCCCTGCTCGCCCTGATGAGAGACTGTGATTGCCAGGCCGTTTCGGCCGCTGAGCATTCTAACCTGCTAATGAGAGATGCATTCATTATGGCCATTCGGTCGGCACACATCCGCTAGCGCCTCTTAGAAGGGGCTACGCATGACCTCGCGGCGACCAAGAAACTAGCGCTCTCGCTCACAGTCGCCTCACGTAACGTACAGGCGTATGCCCCCGACTGCACGGCCCACCCCTCCTGAGCATCATGGACCCCGCCAGCGGCCACCCCATCGTGGACCGCATCAGCGACCGCCCCCAGCCAACCCCACGGCTGCGCCAGGCGGCAGCCAACCAACGCCGGGCGACCCAAGTGCTACTTCTGCGGACAGACAAAACACCCCCGGCAGCGCTGCCCGGTGCGGAGCGCGCTCTGCAAGGCCTGCGGCAAGAAAGGACATTTTGCTGCAGTGTGCCAGGCCAGTTCAATCGGCGCTATTGTCCCTGCACCCCCCGCGTGCGGCCAGTGGGCGCCGCTATCTTCCTCGTGTCAGACCATGTGCGACCATCTTGCTCCCCTCACACTACGTGCGGCCCATGGGCACCGCCATCTTGCTTGCCTCTCAACCAATGGGCGGAGCCACCTTGCCTGCCCCAGGACATGTGCGGCCCGAGGGCGGCGCCATCTTCCCCGCCTCAGGACCCCTGCCCGTCGGGCACATCATCCGGCCGCTCATCGCCTGCAACCGCCGGCGACCAGTCGCGTCTCGCCTCCGACACGATCGACCAGTCCCGACCGCACAACCTCGCGACCACGTCGACAAAGGTGAAGGTCGACGGGCATGAAATATCCTGCCTTCTGGACTCCGGGACCACTCAGAGCTTCATCCACCCCGATACGGTAAGACGTTGGTCCCTCACGGTACACCCCATTAACCAAAGAATCTCGCTGGCCTCTGGATCGGATCCCAGTCCGTGGCGAACCGGGGGTACTGCATCGCCACCCTCACCATCCAGGGCGTAGAGTTAAGCGGCTTCCGGCTCTACGTCCTCACCAGCCTCTGTGCTGCCTGGCTACTTGTCCTGGACTTCCAGTGCAAACTCCAGAGCCTAACCCTGAAATGTGTGCGGCCTCACGACCCTTAAGGTCGACTCACCTTCTTTGTTTGAAAACCTCACCCCGGATTGCAAACCCGTCGACACCAGGAGCAGACAGTACAGCGCCCAGGACAGGACCTTCATCAGGTCTGAGGTCCAGCGGCTGCTGCGGGAAGATATCATCGAGGCCAGCAACAGCCCCAGGAGAGCCCAAGTGGTAGTGGTGAAAACGGTTGTTGACTACAGTCAGACCATCAATCAGTACACTCACCTCGCCGTGTACCCCCTCCCACCCATATCTGATATGGTCAATCAGATTGCACAGTACCGGGTCTTCTCGACAGTGGACCTGACATCTGCCTACCACTAGCTCCCCATTCGCAAGGCGGACCCGCCCGTACACCGCATTTGAAGCGGACGGCCGCCTTTACCATTTCCTTAGGGTTCCCTTCGGCGTCACTAATGGGGGTCTCGGTCTTCCAACGTGAGATGGATCGAATGGTTGACCGGTACGGACTGCGTGCCGCTTTCCCGTACCTGGATAACGTCACTATCTGCGGCCACGACCAGCAGGACCACGACGCTAAACTTTCCAAATTTCTCCACACTGCCAAACTCCTCAACCTAACCTACAACAAGAAGTGTGTGTTCAGCAGGAACCGATTAGCCATCCTCAGCTATGTGGTTCAGAACGGAGTTCTAGGGCCCAACCCCGATCGCATGCGCCCCCTCATGGATCTCCCCCTTCCCCACTGCCCCAAGGCCCTCAAATGATGCCTGGGGTTCTTTTCGTACTACGCCCAGTGGGTCCCTAACTATGCGGACAAGATCTGCCCACTCATCCACTCCACCGGTTTCCCACTGACGGCCAAGGCTCACCAGGCTTTCAACCGTATCAAGGCCGACATCACCAAGGCCGCGATGAACGCGGTCGACGAAACGCTCCCCTTCCAAGTCGGGAGCGATGCATCAGGCGGCGCTCTGGTTGCCACCCTCAAGCAAGCAGGCAGGCCCGTGGCATTCTTTTCCCGCACTCTCCATGCCTCCGAAATTCGGCACTCCTCCGTCGAAAAGGAGGCCCAAGCTATCGTTGAAGCTGTGCGGCACTGGAGGCATTACCTGGCCAGCAGGTGATTCACTCTCCTCACTGACCAACGTTTGGTTGTCCTCATGTTTAACAACACATAGCGGGGTAAGATCAAAAATGATAAGATCTTGCGGTGGAGGATCGAGCTCTCCACCTTTAATTATGAGATTTTGTATCGCCCCGGTAAACTCAACGAGCCCCTCGATGCCCTGTCCCGAGGTACATGTGCCAGCGCACAAGTGGACTGGCTCCGGACCCTCCACGACGATCTCTGTCACCCAGGGGTCACCCGCTTTTGGAAAGGTTAGCGTCGTGGTCCTGCTGGGCCGTCAGTGTGAAACCGGGGATCCTCATTTATGAGCGATGAGCTGCGCCAGTACCTGCTCAACAGGGGCATTGCCTCGAGCAGGACGACCAGCTACAACCCCTGGTTGTAGATGGAGCGGGAGAATGGGATGGTCTGGAAGGCCGTCCAGCTGGCCCTATGGTCCAGAGATTTTCCGGTCTCCCGCTGGCAGGAGGTCCACCCTGACGCACTTCACTCCATTCGGTCGCTCCTGTGCACGGCGACTAACGACACCCCCCATGAACGTCTCCTTGCCTTCCCCAGGAAGTCCACCTCCGGGGTTTTGCTCCCAAGGTGGCTGGCAGTTCCAGGACCCGTTCTCCTCCGCAAGCACATGCGGCTCCACAAGGCGGACCCGTAGGTTGAGAGAGTACAGCTACTCCACGCAAACCCGCAGTACGCCTACGTAGCGTACCCCGAAGGTCGCCAAGACACAGTCTCCCTCAGTCACCTGCCCCAGCTGGGTCCCCCCCCCCCCCCGCCCCCGTGCCACCCTGCCTTCCCCCAGCGCACCCACCACAGCCCCCGCTCCAGGCCAATCCGTCCTCCCCTTGGTCCCACCCGGGGATGAAGAGGATGTCGACACGCTCCCGGAGTCACCGACGACCGAGCCGATGCCTGACTCGCCGCCAGCACTGCGGCGCTCTCAACGACTGAT
Source organism: Scyliorhinus torazame (assembly GCF_047496885.1). NCBI lineage: Eukaryota > Metazoa > Chordata > Chondrichthyes > Carcharhiniformes > Scyliorhinidae > Scyliorhinus > Scyliorhinus torazame. Next base: position 210,609,300 of record NC_092710.1, read on the forward strand.
CAAGGCGCCCAACCATCTAAATTTATAACCTTCTCTGAAATTTTAATGATGACCTGTCTGTAAATAGTCCCCCCCGCCCCCCGGCTGGACTCATTTTTAACAGGGGGTGAATGTGGTAGTAACCACTGTTGTATTATATTGTATCCACTGCACTGCATACGAGGGTATTACGGTAAGGCCCCTGTACTACAGGTACGGGGGTAGATCCCTGCCTGCTGGCTCCGCCCAGTAGGCAGAGTATAAATGTGTGTGCTCTCCGAACGGCAGCCATTTCAGCAGCAGCTGTAGGAGGCCATACATCTCTGTGTAATAAACCCTTGATTACTCTCTACTCTCGTCTCGTCGTAATTGACAGTGCATCACTAATCCTGTAGAAATATTAAACCTCCTCCTGAAGGTCAGTGCTTGGGATTGTGGATTTGGCACTTGTGACCCTCGCAGGCCCGGATAGCCACCTGCAGTAAAGGGTACTGCACACATCTCTGAATGCATATTGGACTGGAGGATTGAGTATGTATTTAATGTTTTTTTAAAGTGGCACTTCGACTCTTGTTCAGAATAGATTAGGGTAAATCATAACAGTTGTTGACTAATTTATTATATAGTGTGATTACAGTTATTCGGTAAAATCCTGCACATCTCCATTGTTGGGCGTGCTCTTTTTGTGATAATTTGAGAGTTCCTTCCAGCGACCCTTCGTTCATTCATCACAATTTATTTGCTGCTAAATGACATGAACATGGATTTGTGAAATTTCCCACTGGGGTGAACTTCTAGCTTGTTCCACCTATTAGTCTGCACATGCCATTTCTTCTTGACTGAATCAAAGTGGATTTTTCAACCATTTTTTATGAGCTACATAGGAAAACTTGCTGATCTGAATTAGTAAGTATGTGTTAAGCAAAATCCCTGGGGAGGATTTGGATAAATAGAGGAAATGTTATTACCATGTGGATGATAGCTGATTCTAGATATTTATTCTATATAACTGGCAAGTGATAATAGTCATGCTGTTGCACTGCTGCATACAAATTGTTTATTTTCACCAGAAGAAATAGATATTATTGAGAGTTTTTAAATCGTCTTTTTGTTCTCTTAAATTAAGAAATCACTTGCCATTACATTTTCTCTACCACGCAGATGATAGGCTATCTGAGAACTCAATAAAATCACCAGAACTTTACAAGCTAACAACATTTGAATAGCATAAATTACATTTTAATGCCCTTTCAGCAGAGTTTAGGCAGGGTACAATTTGCAGGATCTCCGATAGATTGTAAAATTGAGTTAACAATTTACTTGACCGTCACAACCAATTTTACAAGGTGCTGTCCGAAATTGATAATGAGGCCATGTGGTTGTCAGGTGTAATTGACTGAGGTGCTTTTGGAAGAAAACTGCTGTCTATTTTGGTGTTTTTAGCATTTTTCTACCTTCAGTAATATTCTTTTGACTTTGACAGAGCACAATGCGAAAGTATGTAAAATATACTGCATAATTAAGTGGCTCATGTGAGGGACCGATAAATGCAAATCTAAAGAGCAGTTCGGTGTTTAAGTCATATCAGATAAATACCCTGAAATGTGCACCTGGTTGTATTTCAAATGTTGTAAACTCTGCTTCATGCTATGTACTTCCACTGATTTATGCCACCTGCTGCACAATGATCTGCACACATTACTATAGATGTTTCCTCGTAGGTGAAAGTTTCCACACAATGAAGATTTCCTAATCATAGATTATCATAGAATTTACAGTGCAGAAGGAGGCCATTCGGCCCATCGAGTCTGCCCCGGCTCTTGGAAAGAGCACCCTACCCAAGGTCAACACCTACACCCTATCCTCATAACCCAGAAACGCCACCCAACACGAAGGGCAATTTATCATGGCCAATCCACCTAACCTGCACATCTTTGGACTGTGGGAGGAAACCGGAGCACCCGGAGGAAACCCACGCACATACAGGGAGGATGTGCAGACTCCGCACAGACAGTCACTGGTCACCCAAGCCGGAATCAAACCTGGGACCCAGGAGCTGTGAAGCAATTGTGCTATCCACAATGCCTTTCCTCACGGAGATTATAAGCAGTAAGTGATAAGAACCTCTGGGAGTGACAGCTAGCATATTTGCAAGGAGCAACAGCTTCATTCCTTCACCTATGGGAAGAATGCAAGAGCTTGGTCGAGTCACACTTTTCACTGAGAAGCAGGCTTCAATTTGAGCTAGAATTTGAACTGTTGCGTCTGCATATCGGGGTACTTTATAGTAACTCCTTGACCTTCATGAAAATAGATTGGTTATTTTCAATGAATCCTCCATTGGCAGACGGTCGCAGGAACATAATTCTGAACATTAGTGGCTGTTATCTTTTAAACTGATTGCATTGTCGTCATTGTTCACAAGTGCCCACATTATTTGAAATAAAAAGATTGTGGATGGCACTTTGAGGGGAAAGGGTCTGTTGTTAGCAGCCAAACATCAGAGGAGCAGCCTTAATTGCACATCCACTTTCGAGAAAAAGATTCTGTCCACTTTAGGCCAAAATAAAGTTGTTTTAAACCCAAATTTCGGCCAGATTTGGTTACGTTCCTTCTCTACACCTTTGCATTTGGGCTTCCATTGCTTTTTCATTGAAGGAATTAGGGTCTCTTATTCATCACTAGTATGCTATTCTGAAACAGCTCGAATCCACGATCCTGTCATCGCGTATTTCATCAGTTAGCTGCTTCCTTGCTGGATTTTGTGCCATTTGTGCTGCAGAGTTTGTCAATAAACTTTCCTTCCAATGTAAGGCGAGAAGTAGTGATTTTAAAAATATATTTTTTTTTTATTCTCCTTTTTCACATTTCTCCCAGATTTACACCCACCAACAACAAACAATAATCAGTAACAAATATGTCAATCCCCATATCAATAACAACGATCCCATCCTCGCACCAAACCCCAAACATTAGCCCGCATGTTCACATAAACAAATGACAAAAAGGAATCAGGAATCACCCATAGCCATTAACTATTGTTCGATGTTATCCAGTTCTTGAAAGTGCATGATGAATAATGCCCATGAATTGTAGAACACCTCCATACTTCCCCTCCGTTCAAATTAAACCTTCTCAAGAGTCAAGAATTCCAACAGGTCCCCCCCTGCCATGCCAGGGCACAGCGTGGAGAGGTTGCTCTCCATCCCATCAGGATCCGCCTTCGGGCGGTCAATGAGGCAAAGGCTACAATATCTGCCTCCGCACCCGTTTCCAACCCTGGCTGGTCCGAAACCCCGAATATGGCCGCCCGGGTCCAGTTTCATGTACACCACTTTAGAAATTATCCTAAAAACCTCCTTCCAGTAATCCTCTAGCTTTGGACAGGACCAAGACATATGAATGTGATTAGACCCCCCCCCCCCCCCCCCCCCCCCCCCCCCGCGGCAACGTTCACACACATCATCTAATCGTCTACTCCTTCAAAGAATCGGCTCATCCTCGCCCTCGTGAGGTGTACTCTGTATACCACCTTCAGCTGTATCAGCCCAACCTCGCGCACGAGGTGGAGTCATTCACTCTCCAGAGCATCTCATACCAGAACCCCTCCTCCATATCCTCTCCCAACTCTTGCTCCCACTTTGCTTTGATCCCTTCCAGTGGTGCTTTCTCCTCTTCCAAAAAACTCGGTAAACTGCTGACACTACCCCCTTCTCCATTCCCCCTGTCGTCAGCACCTCCTCCAGCAATGTGGAGGCCGCCTCCACCAGGAATTTCTGTATCTCCTTTCTGGCAAAATCTCGAACCTGCATGTATCTGAACATTTCCCCCTGCTCCAGCCCAGACTTCGCTTCCAGCTCCTTTAGCCCTGCAAACCGATCCCTAAGAAACAAATCTTTTAGTGTCGTAGTCTCCTTCTGTTCCCATTTCTGAAAATTTCCATCGCACCTCCCTGGCTCCAATCTGTGGTTCCACCGTATCGGCATTTCCCTTGACCCTGCCCCCTACCCGAAATGTTGGCGAAACTGCCTCCAAATTCTCAATGAAGCTATTATTACCGGACTCCCTGAGTATTTCCCCAGGGCTATCGGGAGCGGCGCTGTTGCTAGTGCTTTCAATCCTGACTCCCTGCACAAACTCTCCTCCATTCTGACCTACTGGGAATCAACCCCTCTGACCCAGCTCCGCACATTCTCCACATTCGCCGCCCAGTAGTAATACATAGAGTTTGGAAGACCCAAACCCCCTGCCTGCCTTCCCCTCTGTAGCAGCACCTTTCTAACTATGGCCACCTTCCCTCCCCATATGAACGAAGTAATCCTTCCCTCAATCTCTCTGAAAAAAGCCGTTAGCAGAAAAATCGGCAGGCATTGGAAAATAAGCAGAAATCGCGGCAGCACGTTCATTTTAACGGCCTGCACCCGACCCGCCAGTGACAGAGGGAGACCATCCCACCTTGCCAGATCAGCTTTTCACTCTCCCCACCAAAACCCGGGCAACCAGCACCCCCAGGTACCAAAAGTGAGCCTCTGCCCTACAGAATGGCAGACTCCCCACCCCTGGCCAAGACACCACAAAATACTCACTCTTGTCTAGATTTAGTTTGTACCCCGAGAAAGACCCAAACACTCAACGCAGCTCCAATATTCCCCCTGTCGACACACTAGGTTCCAACACGTATAACAGCAAATCATCGGCATATAAGGACACCCTATGCTCTATCCCCCCCGCACTATTCCTTTCCATACCCCCGAACTTCTTAATGCGATGGCCAATGGCTCAATCGTGAGTGCAAACAGCAGGGGGGACATAGGACATCCCTGCCTAGTCCCACGGTGGAGAGAAAAGTATCTCGAGCAGATGTTGTTTGTACGGACACTCGCCCTCGGCTCGTTGTATAGTAGCTTTACCCAGTTCACAAATATTGGACCAATCCCAAACCGCACCAGAACTGCCATCAAGTACCCCCATTCTACCCGGTCAACGCCTTCTCAGCGTCCAGTGCCACAACCACCTCTGTTTCCTTCCCCTCTACCGGTGCCATAACGACATTCAATATCCTTCTAACGTTTGAAAAGAGCTGCCTCCCTCTCACGAACCCTGTCTGATCCTCACCTATCACATTCGGGAGGCACTCCTCCAGCCTACCCACCAGTACCTTCGCCAATACTTTTGCGTCCACATTCAGAAGCGATATGGGCCGATACGACCCACACTCCGTCGGATCCTTATCATTTTTTAGCAACAGGGAAATCGATGCCTGCCTCAACGTTTGTGGCAACACCCCCTTCCCTATTGCCTCTTCAAACATCCCCACCATCAGGGGTGCCGGCTTATCCTTGAATTTTTTATAATATTCCACCGGAAATGCCACCGAAACACTTGCTTTGCGCAAGTGAAGGAGACCCATCCTGAGTGAGTGAGACACATCCAGAGTGGGAATTGGAACTTGGTAATTTGGTGCAGTGAGGTAATCAGGAAAGGTAAATGGTAAGTCTAATTTTGCTGTTTTTTCAGTTAATAGTGCAGTGTGTAGCTTAGTGTCTGATTGGCTGAAGCTGCCCCCACCCTAATTGCTGAGAGGCAGTTACCTTGTCAGTCACCTGAAGCCTGTTTAGTGGCACAAGGGTGTACATTGTATTCTTCTGTTTGAAGCTTAAGTAATATGAGTCACCCTAATTACCTGAGGTCTGTATAAAAGACAGACAGAAAACGCACTCAGTAAGCTTTGCGCAAGTGAAGGAGACACATACTGAGTGAGTGAGACACACCCAGAGTGGGAATTGGAACTTGGTGCAGAGAGCTAATTCGGTGCACTGTGGGAGAAAGTGCTTTTTCCCTACCATTTTGTTCTCTTTCTTCTGGCCTGTAACTATTAATCTGCAGGGAGTGAACCAGAGAGCATCCTGGGAAAGTAAGTGATTTTATTTTTATTACCTTTTCAAATTGCGTGGGGGGAGAAAACTGAAGTGACATCACAGTAAAGCTGTGACCAGATTGGCTGGTTGGGAATCTGTTAAATTTGAAAAAAATAATATTATTGCAAAACAAATCTAATTGATTAACTAGATAGTGGGATAACTAAACCGGAGGGCAGTGATCGATATTTAGCATTTAATTTTACAGTAAAAATCATCTAGCGCCAGGGACATGTAGTTAATTGTAACTCAATCTCACAATTCAAGTTTTTATTTTAAATTAATTAATTAATGCTTAAATGTCACTCAGCGGGGTGCAGTGCTCCAACTGTGAGATGTGGCAGATCTGACGCTTCCAGCGTTCCGGTCGACTACATCTGCAGCAAGTGTAACTAATGGCAGCTCCTCACAGACCACGTGGTTCGGTTGCATCAACAATTGGATGCACTTAGGAGAATGCAGGTGGCGGAAAGCGTCATAAATAGGAGTTGTAGAGATGTGGTCACACCCAAGGTGCTGGCAGAGAGATGGGTGACCACCAGAAGGGGCAGGCAGCCAATGCAGGAATCCCCTGTGACTGTCTCCCCCTCGAACAGGTATACCGCTTTGGATACTGTTGGGGGGGGGGAATAGCCTATCAGGAGAAAACAGCAGCAGCCACAGCAGTGGCACCACGGCTGGCTCTGATGTTCAGCAGGGAGGGTCAAAGCGCAAAAGGGCAATAGTCATCGGGGACTCTATAGTCAGGGGCACAGATAGGCGCTTCTGTGGATGTGAAAAAGACACCAGGACGGTACGTTGCCTCCCTGGTGCCAGGGTCCAGAATGTCTCAGAACGGGTAGCGGACATCCTGAAGGCGGCGGGCAAACAGGCAGAGGTCGTTGTACATATTGGTACAAATGACATAGGCAAGAAGGGGCATGAGGTCCTGCAGCAGGAATACATGGAGCTAGGCAGAAAGTTAAAAGACAGGACCTCTAGGGTTTTAATCTCTGGATTACTCCCTGTGCCATGTGCCAGTGAGGCTAGAAATAGGAAGATAGAGCAGCTAAACACGTGGCTAAACAGCTGGTGTAGGAGGGAGGGTTTCCGTTATCTAGACCACTGGGAGCTCTTCCGGGGCAGGTGTGACCTGTATCAGAAGGAGGGGTTGCATCTAAACTGGAGAGGCATAAATATCCTGGCCGCAAGATTTGCTAGTGTCACACGGGAGGGTTTTCGCTTGTGTGGCAGCGGGGTGGGTACCGGAGCAATAGGTCAGAAGGTGAAAGCATTGAGGGAGACCTAGGGAATAGGGACAGTATGGCTCTGAGGAAGAGGGAGATGTTGCTGAAAACAGTGGGTCTATTGGCCTGAAGTGCATATGTTTTAATGCAAGAAGTATAACCGCTAAGGCAGATGAACTTAGAGCTTGGATTAGTATTTGGAACTATGATGTTGTTGCCATTACAGAGACCTGGTTAAGGGGTGGACAGAATTGGCAGGTAAACGTTCGAGGATTTAGATGTTTCAAGTGGGATAGAGGGGGATGTAAAAGGGGTGGCTGGGTTGCACTACTGGTTAGGGAGAATATCACAGCTGTACTACGGGAGGAAACGAGGCTATATGGGTAGAGATCAGGAATAAGAAGAGTGCAGTCACGATGTTGGGGTTTACTACAGGCCTCCCAACAGCCAGCGGGGGATCGAGGAGCAGATAGGTAGACAGATTTTGGAAAGGAGTAAAAGCAACAGGGTTGTTGTGATGGGAGACTTCAACTTCCCCAATGTTGACTGGGACTCACTTAGTGCTAGGGGCTTGGAAGGGGCAGAGTTTGTAAGGTGCATGGAGGAGGGCTTCTTAAAACAATATGTAGATAATCCAACTAGGGAAGGGGCGGTACGGGACCTGGTATTGGGGAATGAGCCCGGCCATGTGGTAGAAGTTTCAAGTGGGAAGCATTTCGGGAACAGTGACCACAATTCAGTAAGTTTTAAAGTGCTGGTGGACAAGGATAAGAGTGGTCCTAGGGTGAATGTGCTAAATTGGGGGAAGGCTAATTATAACAATATTAGGCGGGAACTGAAGAACCTAGATTGGGGGCGGATGTTTGAGGGTAAATCAACATCTGACGTGTGAGGCTTTCAAATGTCAGTTGAAAAGAATTCAGGACCATGTTCCTGTGCGGAAGAATGATAAATACGCCAAATTTCGGGAACCTTCGATGACGAGAGATATTGTAGGCCTCGTCAAAAAGAAAAAGGAGGCATTTGTCAGGGCTAGAAGGCTGGGAACGGATGAAGCCTGTGTGGAATATAAGGAAAGTAGGAAGGAAGTTAAGCAAGGAGTCAGGAGGGCTAAAAGGGGTTACGAAAAGTCATTGGCAAATAGGGTTAAGGGAAATCTCAAGGGCTTTTACACGTACATAAAAAGCAAGAGGGTAGCCAGGGAAAGGGTTGGCCCACTGAAGGACAGGCAAGGGAATCTATGTGTAGAGCCAGAGGAAATGGGCGAGGTATTAAATTAATACTTTGCACCAATATTCACCAAAGAGAAGGAATTGTTGGATGTTGAGTCTGGAGAAGGGTGTGTAGATAGCCTGTGTCACATTGAGATCCCAAAAGACGAGATGTTGGGCGTCTTGAAAAATATCAAGGTAGATAAGCCCCCAGGGCCTGATGGGTTCTACCCCAGAATACTGAAGGAGGCTGGAGAGGAAATTGCTGAGGCCTTGACAGAAATCTTTGGATCCTCGCTGTCTTCAGGGGATGTCCCGGAGGACTGGAGAATAGCCAATGTTGTTCCTTTGTTTCAGGAGGGTAGCAAGGATAATCAAGGATAACTGCAGGCCGGTGAGCCTTATGTCAGTGGTAGGGAAATTACTGGATAGAACTCTTCGAGACAGGATCTACTCCCATTTGAAAGCAAATGGATGTATTAGTGAGAGACAGCACAGTTTTGTGAAGGGAAGATCGTGTCTCACTAACTTGATCGAGTTTTTTGAAGCGGTCACAAAGATGATTGATGCAGGTCGGGGAGTGGATGTTGTCTATATGGACTTCAGTAAGGCCTTTGACAAGTTTCGTCATGGCAGACTGGTACAAAAGGTGAAGTCACACCGGATCAGGGGTGAGCTGGCAAGATGGATACAGAACTGGCTAGGTCATAGAAGGCAGAGAGTAGCAATGGAAGAGAGCTTTTCTGATTGGAGGGCTGTGACTCGTGGTGTCCTGCAGGGCTCAGTGCTGGGACCTTTGCTGTTCGTACTATATATAAATGATTTGGAGGAAAATGTAACTGGTCTGATTAGTAAGTTTGCAGATGACACAAAGGTTGGTGGAATTGCGGATAGCAATGAGGACTGTCAAAGGATACAGCAGGATTTAGATCGTTTGGAGACTTGGGCGGAGAGATGGCAGATGGAGTTTAATCTGGACAGATGTGAGGTAATGCATTTTGGAAGGTCTAATGCAGGTAGGGAATATACAGTGAATGGTAGAACCCTCAAGAGTATTGACAGTCAGAGAGATCTAGGAGTACAGGTCCACAGGTCACTGAAAGGGGCAACACAGGTGGAGAAGGTAGTCAAGAAGGCATATGGCATGCTTGCCTTCATAGGTTGGGGCATTGAGTATAAGAATTGGCAAGTCATGTTGCAGCTGTATAGAACCTTAGTTAGGCCACACTTGGAGTATAGTGTTCAATTCTGGTCGCCACACTACCAGAAGGATGTGGAGGCTTTAGAGAGGGTGCAGAAGAGATTTACCAGAATGTTGCCTGGTAAGGAGGGCATTAGCTATGAGGAGCAGTGAATAAACTTGGTTTGTTCGCACTGGAACGACGGAGGTTGAGGGGAGACTTGAAAGTGGTCTACAAAATTGATGGGCATAGACAGAGTGGATAGTCAGAGGCATTTTCCCAGGATAGAGTGGTCATTTACTAGGGGGCATGGGTTTAAGGTGCGAGAGGCAAGGTTTAGAGGAGATGTACGAGGCAAGTTTTTTTTACACAGGGTAGTGGGTGGAACTCGCTGCCGGAGGAAGTGGTGGAAGCGGGGACGATCGTGACATTTAACGGGCATCTTGACAAATACATGAACAGGATGTGAATAGAGGGATACGGACCCAGGAAGTGAGAAGACTTTAGTTTAGACGGGCAGCATGATCGGTACAGGCTTGGAGGTCCAAAGGGCCTGTTCCTGTGCTGTACTTTTCTTTGTTCATTGTTCTAACCCATCCAGCCCCGCCACCTTCCCCGACTGCATCCTCCGAATCGCATCCTTTATCTCCTGCTCCACTATCGCCCTGTCCCCCACCCCTAACCTCGGGTACTCCAACCCATTGGCGAGAAGTAGTGATGTATTCTGTTTCATTCACCACCCCTCAGATAATGAGGCAATTTACCTGCATGCAACAAGACCGGGACAGCATGAAGGTTTGGGCGAATAAGTGGCAAGCACGATTTGTGCCACACAAGTACGAAGCATTGACCATTTCCAACAGAAAATAACCTAACCACTTCACATGACATTAAATAGTACTAGTATTGTTGAATTCCCAACCAATGTTCTACGATGTGACCATTCATCAAAAGTTTTAATAGACCAGCATGCAAGAGTAGGTCAGAGTCTGCGTATTTTGTGGTTAGTGACTCACCTTCTGAATCCAGAATGCCTTTTCACCATCTACAAGGCACAAGTCAGGAAAGTGATGCAATATGCTCCACTCATCTGGATGAGTGAATTCCAACAGCATTTTAAGTTTGACACAATGGAAAGGCAGCCTGCTTCCTTGACTGCACAATGTCTGTGATCTGCACCATTTGTAAGATGGACTTGCATCAGCTCACTAATGCTTATTTGACAGTACCACCCAAACCCACAATCTGTTGTCTGGAAGGACAAACACAACAGAACCCCTCTGCATGTTCCCCTCTAAACTTGGAAAATTTCTGTTTGTACACTGTTGCTGGATCAAAGTCTGTCTCTATGAGCACTGTGGGTGTACCATCATCATAAAGACTGCAACAGTTCAAGGCATTGATTCACTACTACCTTTTTGAGGGCAGTTCAGGATGGACAATGAATGTTGGCCTTGCCAGCGATGGCCGAATCCCGTGAATTGGTGGCAAAAATCAGAGATGATAGACTTGGAATTTAAATCTGGTGTTGCCTAGTTCATAGCTTCTGCACTTTACGTGGAGTATTGTGTTGGTTACCAGAGATTACACTAGTTACAGGGATATGGAGATTTTTTTAAAAAATGTGAGTTCACGATTTAATTATTAAAGATCCATCCAGGTTTTTGAATATGTAGCAGGATGTTTCATGTGTTAATGGTATCTAATTTATGTTAACCTTCCCGTTCTCCTAGGGAACTGATGCACACCACTGCTCACTTTGAAAGGTGGGTTATGCCACCTTCCCGAATGTTATTTTATGACTTTTCAAAGACAAAAGGGGGATTTTAAAGCTATTGATTGGAGGGTGACTTGGGGGGGGGGGGGGGGGGGGGGGGGGGGGTGGTATTTGTCCAAGCTGTTGATCCATATTGATAGCTGGAGTCCTGGTGATTGTAAGCCTTAGCTTGGAGTTTTCTTTAATTCCAAGGTTGCCAAGAATTTACTTAATTACAAGAAATACTTGAGAGGTGATCTGAATCATCAGTGGTTATGTGGAAATTGACCTATTTTCAGATGCTACAGTTAAAGGGTAGGTAAACTGAACAGTTAAGAGTGGAACAAAATGAGGTAATTGCCTCCTGAGGGAGGAAAGCCATTGGAACAGAATGGTACAGTCAAATGCATTAAATACTGCAGACAGCTTGAAGAGGACAAGAAGATACAGGTCAAATATCCTTTATCTGTAAATCTGAAAACAAATCTCATCCAAAAACCACACTTTTCAACTCATTGACCTTAAGCACGACAAGTCCCTGACTCGTGCCAACATGGTCCAGGCCTACATGAACTTCACTGACCACATCTGGCCTTTAGAGCGAGATGTCCCTGATGCAACCAGCACAATCTGAGATGACGAGAACCTCCCCGACCACACCCGACATTAGCAGGGTGGGACATTCCTGATCCAAGCCAATACGAACCGAGCTGACATCAACCTCGCAAAGCACACATGACCTTTAACATGGGAAGGTCTTGACCTGAGCTGACATGACCCAAGCAAACAGCACCTGAATTTTAGTGCGAGAAGCTCCTGACAAGAGTCTATATGAACTGAGCCAACTGAACTTTACATTGAATGCAAGATGACTAGTTGTATGTCTACACTATTTACCATGTGATTTCTGTGGTGAACATTTAAAAAAAATAATTTTAGGCATCGCTGGTTAGGCCAGCATTTATTGCCCATCCCTAGTTGCCCTTCAGAAGGTGGTGGGAGGTTGCCTTCTTGAACCGCTGCAGTCCCTGAGGTGTAGGTACACCCATTGTGTTGTTAGTAAGGGAGTTCCAGGATTTTGACTCGGCGACAGTGAAGAAACGGTGACATGTTTCCAAGTCGGGATGGTGAGTGTCTTGGAGGGGAACCTCCAGGTGGTGGGGTTCCCAGGTATCTGCTCCTCTTGTCCTTCTAGATGGCAGTGGTCGTGTGTTTGGAAAGTGCTGCCGAAGGAACCTAGGTGAGTTCCTGCAGTGTATCTTGTGGGTGATACACATGGCTGCCAGTGTTTGCCGGTGGTGGAGGGATTGAATATTTGTGGAAGTGCGAGCAATCTAGCAGGCTTCTTTGTCCTAGATGGTGTTGAGCTTCTTGAGTGTTGGAGCTGCATTCATCCAGGCAAGTGGAGAGCATTTCATTACACCTCTGACTTGTGCCTTGTAGATGGTGACAGGCATTCAGGGAAGGTCAGGAGGTGAGTTACTCACCGTAGGATTCCTGGCCTTCAACCTGCTCTGGTAATCACAGTATTAATACGGCTAGTCCAGTTCAGTTTCTGATCAATGGTAACCCCAGGATGTTGATTGTGAGGAATACAGCAATGGTAATGCCATTGAATGTCAAGGGGCGATGGTTAGTTCCTGTCTTGTAGGAGATGGTCATTGCCTGGTATTTGTGTGGCACAAATGTAACTTGTCAACCCAAGCCTGAAGATTGTCCAGGTCTTACTGAATTTGGACATGCTCTGCTTCAGTATCTGAGGAGTTGCAAATTATGCTGAATAGTGTGCGGTCATCTGCTAATGTCCCCATTCTGACCTTATGATGGAAGGTCATTGATCAAATAGCTGAAGACGATTGGGCCCAGGACAGTACCCTGAGGACCTCCTGAAGTGATATTCTGGATCTGGACCTCCAACCGCAATAACCATCTTCCTTCGTGCAAGTATGACTTAAACCAGCAGAGAGTTGTCCCCCTGATTCTCATTGACTCCAGTTTTGCTAGGGCTCCTTGATGCCATACTCGGTCAAATGCTGCCTTGATGTCAAAGACAGTCACTCTCCCCTCACCTCTGGCATTCAGCGCTTTTGAGCTGAGTGAACCTGGCTGAACCCAAACTGAGCAGGTTATTGCCGAGTAAGTGTCAGGATAGCACTGTTGATGACTCCTTCCATCACTTTGCTGATGACGGAGAGAAGACTGATATTGCGGCAATTGGCCAGGTCGGATTTGTCCTGATTCATGTGTACAGCACACACCTGGACAATTTTCTACATTGCCGGTAGGTGCCAATATTGTACCTTTACTGGAACGTCATTAGTTCAACCAGTGGGACCAATGCATTGTTTGGTACATGAAATGTAATTGTAAAGATTCCTTCTTGAATAATGTTTGATGCTGTGACTAGAGGCCTGAGGGTGGAAGGCTTCCAAAAATAGTTTACAGTTGAGGGCACCATCTACACATCTGTTAAACCCATGCATTGTTTGTAAAGACACTTTGACCATTGTTCATTGAAGGCGATAAAGTTGACAAGGGCTTTGTAGATTTTTATGTGATCAAAGAAATTAAACCATCTGATAAATCAGCTCATGAGTACGTCAATGGATTGTGTGAATTCACAGGAGGACAAGGATATTGGGGAACTGTTTAACATTGATAATAATGCTCCCATTGTGCATTCTTTGACTGACAAGGAGATTGCAGAAATGATGTTACATCATGATCAACTCGATAAAAACAGATATGACGTGGATGTTCTCGTGAATATGGTCGAGTAAGTGCTCATAGACAATATTATTAAGATGTGTGACGGGTTGATACAAGCATTTGAACAGCATGCATTTATAAGTGAGCAAGCAATAATATCGATCCATAGAATAAAAGACAACTTAAGAAACAAAAACCAATATAATGAGGCAAATAAAACTTAAAGAACTATTTAAGAATGCTTCCCTGCAGAATACATCAACATGCTGAACCCTCTTCTGGTGATGCTACCATGGGTTGAAAATGCATTTATTATTTAGTGGTGCATCTTCAATTTCCAGCCATTTTATTCACTTTGGACTGTAGCTAGCCTAGGCTGAGACGATTGTAATGCAATTATGAGGTATCCGGAAACAGAAATTATCTGACATCCGGAATGCTATTAGCCCCAAGGATTTCGGGTGAAGGATAGTCAAGTTGTATAATGTGCCATCGTCCTAGATAATGCAATGTCTGATTTTTGTTAGGGCTGATTTGGTGCCTTTTGAAAATAACCGGACTCTTACAACATGTATGAATATTACATTGCAATACCCAGGTGCAAGTATAAATTACCTATCTGACAGTTCTCTCAGACCTGTCCTAATCTATTTCTAATTGGTTGCAACCTTGCAAGTTTAAAATATTCCCTGTGAAGGAAGACTGCTTCCTTTAATTAGCTTTTTGTTTTTCAGAGGTCCACGCTTGGACCCTTAGGTGGGCCCCAATTTTTAATTAGGAGGCTGTCAAGTTACTTTCAGCCACTTTAATCAGCCAGAAGCCTCGTAGAAATCTTGTAAATTAGGTCAGAGCCCAGATGGGATGGTAATTTGTGGAGTTTTGCTTGGACCTCCCTGCAACAGGCTTTGTTCCCTCTGCGAGCTGGTATGACCTGGAGAAGAGGATGCCCAGGTTGGCATCTCCTTAGTCCCAGCCTGGGATCCATCCACAAGGCTGCTAAAATGCTGGGTGAAAGAACATATTGTCTTTTGATATTCCTATGAAGCACTTTATTTAAAAAAATTTAGAGTACCCAATTATTTTTATTTTCCAATTAAGGGGCAAGTTAGCGTGGCCAATCCACCTAACTTGCGCGTCTTTGGGCTGTGGGGGTGAAACCCATGCAGACATGGGGAGAATGTGCAAACTCCACACGGACAGTGACCCAGGGCTGGGGTTTGAACCCAGGTCCTCTGCGCCGCAGTCCCAGTGCTAACCACTGCGCCACATGCCTCCCCTCCTATGAAGCACTTTGAGCTATTTTACTACATTTAAAGATGTAATGTAAGTGCAAGTTAACTTCCTTTAAAGTTTTAAGAACTTTCCGACTGTCTGAAGTTCTTTGTCTAAACAAGGGTGGCAAATATCCAACGGAACTTTGGGAGTGTTTAGCAGGAGCATTAACAGACAAATTCTGGCAGGAACAAAACAAGATATTAGAATAAGTAATCAAAAATTATTCAAAGAGGTAGGTTTTAAAAAGGCAGAGTAATAGGCAGAGATGTTTAGGGTGGAAATTCGTGATGATACCCCCAGGCAGCTGAAGGCATGGCCTGCAACAGTAGGATAAAGGATATTCATTAATCTTAATGATAAACTCATGATTGAATCATACCCTACAGCAGGCATTTGGGGTGGAGCACCATGATTTAGAGTCAAAGTTTCAAGTCCGATAACTGGAATATTATCTCACCTTTTGATTACATACTGAAACTTGTACCTTAGAATTGGAAACCATTTTTAAAAATTTAAATTTAAAGCCAGATCTAAAAATATACATTGTTATCATAGTGTACGCACTTGAAAGATGCCTACAATTTTGATTGCAGCATCAAAGAATTGATGCCAAATAACATGCAAATTATATGAAAATATTGAACTGGGTTGCATTTAGTAGGTTGATTGCAATTTGAGCTCATTGCAGAATAACTTGATGAAGTAATGTAAGTTGGAAATTACTTCAGTTTTTCCAAACAATTCTCGTAAATGTTGCTGTGGTATTTTGAAAGTTATCTACACTCCGTAAAAATAATTGAAAGCTGTACTCTTTCTACAAGGGAACGGAGTAGGGTCAAGTGCATTCGACAAAATCTAACTGAGAATACCCGCAGTATCTTGTGCGTTGACATCATTCATTGTAGTCCTTTTAAATTTAGTCAAATTGAAGCTAGGGTGAGGTGGTGGGAAAGTTTCATTGCCTTTTGATGAAAATTTTGAAATAAGAAAATGGAACTCTTCATACATTATACATTTGAACA
The DNA here is from genome assembly GCF_047496885.1 of Scyliorhinus torazame. NCBI lineage: Eukaryota > Metazoa > Chordata > Chondrichthyes > Carcharhiniformes > Scyliorhinidae > Scyliorhinus > Scyliorhinus torazame. The sequence continues at coordinate 210,625,577 of NC_092710.1, forward strand.
ACCTAATGTATACATTTTGTTTTAGGTTCCTGTGGGCTGGATAGGTGTGTTTTAAACTTGCATGATTACTACACTTTAAAGCACTTAATTGGCTGTGAAGTACCAGAGTATGGATGCAATGTCTTCAGTGGTTCGCACTGTTGCTTCACAGCACCACCATCCCAAGTTCGATTGCCGCTTGGGTCACTGTGCGGAGTCTGCACGTTCTCCCCATGTCTGCGTGGGTTTCCTCCTACACATCCTGAAAAACCTGCTTGTAAGGTGAATTGGACAATCTGAATTCTCTCTCTGTACCCGAACAGGCGCTAGAATGTGGCGACTATGGGTTTTTCACAGTAACTTTATTGCAGTGTTAATGTAAGCCCTACTTGTGACAATAATAAAGATTATTATTATTATTATTATTATTATTATTATTATTTCCTACGAAAAAAAGATAGTGATGCCTGGAGCATCATGATTGGACACCAGCTACTCACCCACCTTCCCCAGTGGCCGGCTAATCTCCTGAGAGGCGCATAAAATCCAGTCTGGCTCAGTTATCAACACTTCATTTTTTTAAATAAATGTTATTATTGGTTTTTACATTTCTATGGAGTACATTTCAGTTCGTATGTTAAATTACAAGTGTCACGACTTCCGGGTGCGGCGCTGAGTCGCACGTTTCGGCAGCTCCCGATGAAACAGACTTTTGGGCTCTTGATAGGAGCCCCAACGGCAATTTTGACGGCTAAAAACACTGTGCGGTAAACCAGAAGGGAATCCCCCCTGGATACGGATGAAAAAAGGAGGAGAAAGTGGCCGGATTGCAGTGGACCCTTTAGAACAGCGGCAAGGAAGGCAAGCAAAAACCAAGATGGCGTCGGAAGGTGGCAGTTTAACATGGGGCCCTGAACAACAAGAGTTCTTGAAATGCTGTGTGGAAGAGCTCAAAAAGGAAATGAAGAAAGAGCTGTTGGCCCCGATACTACAGGCGATCGAAGGGCTAAAGGAGGAACAAAAGACCCAGGAGCGGGAGCTTCGGGTCGTGAAGGCAAAGGCAGCCGAGAATGAGGACGACATATAGGGCCTGGTGGTGAAGACGGAGACGCATGAGGCACATCAGAAACGATGTGTGGAAAGGTTGGAGGCACTGGAGAACAACGCAAGGAGGAACAACCTGAGGATTCTTAGTCTTCCTGAAGGTGCGGAGGGAGCGGACGTCGGGGCATATGTGAGCACGATGCTGCACTCGTTAATGGGAGCGGAGGCCCCGGCGGGTCCGTTGGAGGTGGAGGGAGCATACCGAGTGATGGTGCGAGGACCGAGAGCAGGAGAAATTCCCAGAGCCATAGTGGTGAGATTCCTCCGTTTTAAGGACAGAGAAATGGTCCATAGATGGGCAAAGAAAACTCGGAGCAGTAAATGGGAGAACACGGTGATCCGCGTTTATCAAGACTGGAGTGCGGAGGTGGCGAGAAGGAGGGCGAGCTTTAATCGGGCCAAGGCGGTGCTTCATAAAAAGAAGATAAAATTTGGAATGCTGCAACCGGCAAGACTGTGGGTCACATATCGAGGGAGGCACCACTACTTTGAGACGGCGGATGAAGCGTGGACTTTTATTGTGGAAGAAAAACTGGAATGAGCGGGTTATTAAAAAGAACGTTTGAACAAAGTGGTGGGGCGAATGTGGGGGGCGAAGAGGGGGGTTAAAAAGGGGGAAAGAGGAGTTTTATGTACTAATCCTGCGATGTGGTAACTTTTCTCTCTCCCACAGGTGGTGATGGGGGGAGGAGGGGAGGTGGAGGAGATGGGGCGTTGGCCATTGGGGGCGGGGCCAAGGGAGAAGCGCGGGCTTGGTTCCTGCGCCATGATAATCATGGCGGGAATAGAGAAGCAGGAAGGAGGGGGCGTCGCACGGTGCGAGCCGAGGTCACGGGGGGAAGCCGAGGTCGGCTAGAGTTTGCTGACTTCTGGGAGCAACATGGGGGGAGTAATTACGCTAGCGAGGGATCTAGCGGGGGGGGGGTGGGAGGGGGGAGAATTACTGGGTTGCTGCTGCTGGGGAGAGGGGGGAGCTGGTATGGGAGGGGATGGGCGGGGGGGCACCGCCTGGGGGAGATACAGCTGCGTGGGAACCGGGTGAGGAGCTGGAAAAAGGGGATGGCTAATCGACAAGGGGGGGGGGGGTAGGAAGCCCCCCAACCCGGCTGATCACGTGAGAGGGCTGAACGGGCCGATAAAGAGGGCACGGGTACTCGCACACCTAAAGAAACTTAAGGCAGATGTGGTTATGTTACAGGAAACGCACCGGAAATTGATAGACCAGGTTAGGCTACGCAAAGGATGGGTGGGGCAGGTGTTCCATTCGGGGCTAGATGCGAAAAACAGGGGGGTGGCTATATTAGTGGGGAAGCGGGTAATGTTCGAGGCAAAGACTATAGTGGCGGATAACGGGGGCAGATACGTGATGGTGAGTGGCAAACTACAGGGGGAGACGGTGGTTTTGGTAAACGTATATGCCCCGAACTGGGATGATGCCAATTTTATGAGGCGGATGCTAGGACGCATTCCGGACCTAGAGATGGGAAAGCTGATAATGGGGGGAGATTTTAATACGGTGTTGGAACCAGGGCTGGATAGGTCGAAGTCCAGGACTGGAAGGAGGCCGGCAGCAGCCAAGGTACTTAAAGATTTTATGGAGCAGATGGGAGGTGTAGACCAGTGGAGATTTAGCAGACCTAGGAGTAAGGAGTTCTCGTTTTTCTCCTATGTCCATAAAGTCTACTCGCGAATAGACTTTTTTGTGCTGGGAAAGGCGTTGATCCCGAAGGTGAGGGGAACGGAGTATACGGCTATAGCCATTTCGGATCACGCTCCACACTGGGTGGACTTGGAGATAGGGGAGGAAACAGGAGGGCGCCCACCCTGGAGAATGGACATGGGACTAATGGCAGATGAGGGGGTGTGTCTAAGGGTGAGGGGGTGCATTGAAAAGTACTTGGAACTCAATGATAATGGGGAGGTCCAGGTGGGAGTGGTCTGGGAGGCGCTGAAGGCGGTGGTTAGAGGGGAGCTGATATCAATAAGGGCACATAAAGGGAAGCAGGAGAGTAAGGAACGGGAGCGGTTGCTGCAAGAACTTTTGAAGGTGGACAGACAATATGCGGAAGCACCGGAGGAGGGACTGTACAGGGAAAGGCAAAGGCTACATGTAGAATTTGACTTGCTGACTACGGGCACTGCAGAGGCACAATGGAGGAAGGCACAGGGTGTACAGTACGAATATGGGGAGAAGGCGAGCAGGTTGCTGGCACACCAATTGAGGAAAAGGGGAGCAGCGAGGGAAATAGGGGGAGTGAGGGATGAGGAAGGAGAGATGGAGCGGGGAGCAGAGAGAGTGAATGGAGTGTTCAAGACATTTTATAAAAAATTATATGAAGCTCAACCCCCGGATGGGAGGGAGAGAATGATGGGCTTTTTGGATCGGCTGGAATTTCCCAAGGTGGAAGAGCAGGAAAGAGTGGGACTGGGAGCACAGATCGAGGTAGAAGAAGTGGTGAAAGGAATTAGGAGCATGCAGGCGGGAAAGGCCCCGGGACCGGATGGATTCCCAGTCGAATTCTATAGAAAATATGTGGACTTGCTCGCCCCGGTATTGACGAGGACCTTTAATGAGGCAAAGGAAAGGGGACAACTGCCCCCGACTATGTCTGAAGCAACGATATCGCTTCTCTTAAAGAAGGAAAAGGACCCGCTACAATGCGGGTCCTATAGACCTATTTCCCTCCTAAATGTAGATGCCAAGATCCTGGCCAAGGTAATGGCAATGAGAATAGAGGAATGTGTCCCGGGGGTGGTCCACGAGGACCAAACTGGGTTTGTGAAGGGGAGACAGCTGAACACGAATATACGGAGGCTGTTAGGGGTAATGATGATGCCCCCACCAGAGGGGGAAACGGAGATAGTAGTGGCGATGGATGCCGAGAAAGCATTTGATAGAGTGGAGTGGGATTATTTGTGGGAGGTTTTGAGGAGATTTGGTTTTGGAGAGGGGTATGTTAGATGGATGCAGCTGTTGTATAGGGCCCCGATGGCGAGCGTGGTCACGAATGGATGGGGATCTGCACATTTTCGGCTCCATAGAGGGACAAGGCAGGGATGCCCTCAGTCCCCATTATTGTTTGCACTGGCGATTGAGCCCCTGGCGATAGCGTTGAGGGGAGTACTTAGAGGAGGAGAAGAACACCGGGTATCTTTGTATGCGGACAATTTGCTACTATACGTGGCAGACCCGGCGGAGGGGATGCCACAAATAATGCTGATACTTGGGGAGTTTGGGGATTTTTCAGGGTATAAATTGAACATGGGGAAAAGTGAGTTGTTTGTGGTGCATCCAGTGGAGCAGAGTAGAGAAATAGAGGACCTACCGTTGAGGAAGGTAACAAGGGACATTCGTTACCTGGGGATTCAGATAGCCAAGAATTGGGGCACATTGCATAGGCTAAATTTAACGCAGTTGGTGGAACAAATGAAGGAGGATTTCAAGAGATGGGATATGGTATCCCTGTCACTGGCAGGGAGGGTGCAGGCGGTTAAGATGGTGGTCCTCCCGAGATTCCTCTTTGTGTTTCAGTGCCTCCCGGTGGTGATCACGAAGGCTTTTTAAAAATGATTGAAAAGAGCATCATGGGTTTTGTGTGGGCCGGGAAGACCCCGAGAGTGAGGAAGGGATTCTTACAGCGTAGCAGGGATAGGGGGGGGGGGCTGGCACTACCGAGCCTAAGTGAGTATTATTGGGCCGCTAATATTTCAATGGTGAGTAAGTGGATGGGAGAGGAGGAGGGAGCGGCGTGGAAGAGATTAGAGAGGGCGTCCTGTAGGGGGACTAGCCTACAGGCTATGGTGACAGCCCCATTGCCGTTCTCACCGAGGAACTACACCACAAGCCTGGTGGTGGTGGCTACACTGAAGATTTGGGGACAGTGGAGACGGCATAGGGGAAAGACTGGAGCCTTGGGGGGGGTCCCTGATAAGAAACAACCATAGGTTTGCCCCGGGGGGAATGGATGGGGGATATGGAATGTGGCAAAGAGCAGGAATAACGCAACTGAAAGATCTGTTTGTGGATGGGAAGTTCGCGAGTCTGGGAGCGCTGACCGAGAAATATGGGTTGCCCCAAGGGAATGCATTCAGGTATCCGCAACTGAGGGCTTTTGCGAGGCAACAGGTGAGGGAATTCCCGCAGCTCCCGACACAAGAGGTGCAGGACAGAGTGATCTCAAAGACATGGGTGGGGGATGGTAAGGTGTCAGATATATATAGGGAAATGCGGGACGAAGGGGAGACTATGGTAGATGAACGAAAAGGGAAATGGGAAGAAGAGCTGGGGGAGGAGATCGAGGAGGGGCTGTGGGCAGATGCCCTAAGCAGGGTAAACTCGTCGTCCTCGTGTGCCAGGCTAAGCCTGATTCAGTTTAAGGTATTACACAGGGCGCATATGACTGGAGCACGGCTCAGTAAATTTTTTGGGGTGGAGGATAGGTGTGCGAGGTGCTCGAGAAGCACAGCGAATCATACCCATATGTTTTGGTCATGCCCGGCACTACAGGGGTTTTGGAGGGGGGGGGTGACAAAGGTGCTTTCAAAAGTAGTGGGGGTCCGGGTCGAACCAAGCTGGGGGTTGGCTATATTTGGGGTTGCACAAGAGCCGGGAGTGCAGGAGGCGAGAGAGGCCGATGTTTTGGCCTTTGTGTCCCTAGTAGCCCGGCGCAGTATATTGCTAATGTGGAAAGAAGCCAAGCCCCCGGGGGTGGAGACCTGGATAAATGACATGGCAGGGTTTATAAAGCTAGAGCGGATTAAGTTCGTTCTAAGGGGGTCGGCTCAAGGGTTCACCAGGCGGTGGCAACCGTTCGTCGAATACCTCGCAGAAAGATAGATGGAATGGAAAAAGAAGGCAGCAGCCCAGGATCGGGGGGGGGGGGGGGGGGGGAGGAGGAACCAGAAGGACTCTCAGGGTTGTTAATATATACTGTATAATATGTATAGGTCGTTGCTACAGATAATTATATATTGGACTGTTGAATTATATTTTTGGAGAGTGTTACTTGTGATAAGGCAGTTGCCAATTAGGGTTCGTTTTCATTTTTGTTATTTATTATTTATTCATTTTCCGTTTATAAAATAGGTCATTGTTATTTGTGTTGTTATAATATTGTGTAAAGGATGCACAATGTACTGTGTTGGTTGACCAAAAATTTTCAATCAAATATTTAAAAAAAAATAAAAAATTACAAGCGTCACAACCGCACGTAATATCAAACAAAAGCAACCAAGGCAAAATTAAAATTACAAAAGCGAGATAGACCAAAGTGCGAGGAAAAACAAAGCACAAATAAATGAGGATCACTATAAATATTTACATCTACATGATTCCCCCCCCCCCCCGGCTGTGGCGCCATTTGGTCAATCTGCCTCAGTTGCCTAGTGTTTGTCCTAGCATGTATTTCCCCGCATATTGTTGTTCTCTGTGGTTCTCCACTTCCCCTTGGGACTGTCCCCTACGGCTGTGCCCCTTGTCTCGCGGGCTTTTTCAATGGGCTTTTGCGCTCCCCGCTCTTCCCTTTTCTTTATGTTCTGTGACTCATCTGTCATCTCTTCCCCCCCCCCCTTCACCACCCCTGCTCTATTATCTGTTGGTGACAAACGGGTGCTGGAACAAGTTGGTGGATGGCTTCCCCTCTTCTGACCCCCGGATGGTGAATTTGATTGTCTCCATTTGGAGAAATTCGGACAGGTTGAACAGCAAGCCTGCAAGTCTTGGGTAGTGCTGCTGATTGCCAGCCGAGCAGGATTCTTTGGCGGGCGATTAGGGAGGCAAAGGCTAGAGCTTTAGCCCCCTCCCCATAAAGAGTTCAGGCTTGTCTGATACCGTGAAGATTGCCACACTCGGACTCAGCTCCACCCTCACCCCTACAATCTTGGACAGTGCCTCGAAGAAGGCTGTCCAGAACCTGACAAGTCTAGGGCATACCCAGAACTGTGGGACTGGTTGGCCGGGCCTCTGTGGCACTGTTCACATTTGTCCTCCACCTCCAGGAAGAACCTGCTCATTCGGGTTCTGGTTAGGTGCACTCTGTGCATCACATTTGGCTGCATTTGGCTGAGCCTTGCGCATGTGGAGGTGGAGTTTGCCCAGTTCCGTACTACTCTCCAGAGTCCCCACCCTATTTCTACGCCTAGTTTTTATGCCAATTTTCCCCCCGTCATTTCCAGCATGGAGCATGTCTCCTCTATAAGAACATAAGAACATTTCCAGCATGGAGCATGTCTCCTCTATAAGAACATAAGAACATTTCCAGCATGGAGCATGTCTCCTCTATAAGAACATAAGAACATTTCCAGCATGGAGCATGTCTCCTCTATAAGAACATAAGAACATTTCCAGCATGGAGCATGTCTCCTCTATAAGAACATAAGAACATTTCCAGCATGGAGCATGTCTCCTCTATAAGAACATAAGAACATTTCCAGCATGGAGCATGTCTCCTCTATAAGAACATAAGACCTAGGAGCAGAATTGGGCCAGTCTGCTCCGCCAGTCAATCATGGCTGATATTTTCTCATTCCTATTCTCCTGCCTTCTCCCCATAACCCCTGATCCCCTTATTAATCATTAACCCATCTATCTCTGTCTTAAAGACACTCAGTGATTTGGCCTCCACAGCCTTCTGCGGCAAAGAGTTCCACAGATTCACCACCCTCTGGCTGAAGAAATTCCTCCTCATCTCTGTTTTAAAGGATCGTCCCTTTAGTCTGAGATGGTGTCCTCTGGTTCTAGTTTTTCATACAAGTGGAAACATCCTCTCCACGTCCACTCTATCCAGGCCACGCAGTATCCTGTAAATTTCAATAAGATCCCCCCCTCATCCTTCTGAACTCCAACCAGTACAGACCCAGAGTCCTCAACCGTTCTTCATGCAACAAGCTGTTCATTCCAGGGATCATTCTTGTGAATCTCCTCTGGACCCTTTCCAAGGCCAGCACATCCTTCCTTGGATACGGGGCCCAAAACCGCTCACAATACTCCAAATGGGGTCTGACCAGAGCCTGATACAGCCTCAGAAGTACATCCCTGCTCTTGTATTCTAGCCCTCTCGACATGAATGCTAACATAGCATTTGCCTTCCTAACTGTCAACTGAACTGCACGTTAACCTTAAGAGAATCGTGGACAAGCCTCCTGAGTCGCTTTGTGCTCCTGAATTCCTAAGCATCTCCCAATTTAGAAAATAATCTGTGCCTCCATTTCTCCTTCCAAAGTGCAGAACCTCACACTTTTTCACATTGTATTCCATCTGCCACTTCTTTGCCCACTCTCCTAGCCCGTCCATGTCCTTCTGCAGCCCACCTGCTTCCTCAATACTAGCTGCCCCTCTACAGATCTTTGTATCATCTGCAAACTTAGCAACAGTGCCTTCAGTTCCTTCATCTGGGAAGTTGTGGTCCCAGCACCGACCCCTGAGGCACACCACTAGTCACCGGCTGCCATCCTGAAAAGTACCCCTTTTTCCCCACTCTCTGCCTTCTGCCAGTCAGCTAATCCTTTATCCATGCCAGGATCTTATCCTTGACACCATGGGCTCTTAACTTATTTAACAGTGTGCTATGCGGTACCTTGTCAAAGGGTTCTGGAAATCTAAATAAATCATGTCCACTGGTTCTCCTTTCTCTAACAATCAGCCACACAGGTCCCTGCAGTTACCACTCCATAAATCGGCCGAGTCCAACAGCTCCTTTACCAGTGTGTGTCCAGAGTATGTCATTGTTACCTTACGGTGGAAGCTGCCGTAGTCTGTTCCCTTCGGGCAGTTGAAACATCTCTGTCAGTTCTTCTAGTGTCGCTGGTCTATTGTCCCTGTGAAAGCCATTGACTGTCAATGTTCCCCCGTCCTGTCCCCACAATTTAAAGGTGGCGTCCATTGTGGCGCGAACCTGCGATTATTACAGATGGAGGCCATGTTGGCGACTAGGGGCTTTTCACAGTAACTTCATTACAGTGTTAATGTAAGCCTACTTGTGAAAAATAAAAATTATTTTAAAGATTATTATTAGTATGGTGGACATTTCGGTCAGGCCTAAGTGTTGCCTTTGTTGGTTCCATGTACAGAGCGTGGCTATTACTACTGGGCTTGTTACGTGCTTGGCTGGCGAGGATGGAAGTCCTGTTGTGGCAAGGGCTCGGACGGACGTCCCCATGTAGGAAATCTCCTCCATCTTTACCCATTCTGTTTCCAGCTCCCTCACCCATCCCCTCACTCTTCCTGCTGTGGCTGCCCAGTGGTAGTATTGCAGGTTTGGGAGGGCCAGGCCCCCCATGCTTATTTTTCTTTGCAGGACTTTTTTTGGGATCCTTGGACTCTTCTCTTGGCCACCCCCACACACACACACAAACACCATGACCATTTTGTCTACGGTGTTAAAAAAGGCCTTGGGGATGTAGATCGTTCAGGATCTGAACAGGACGAGAAACCTGGGCAGTACGTTCATCTTCATCAACTGCACCCTGATCGTCAGGGAAAGTAGGATTGTGTTCCACCTCTGCAGGTCTTTCTTTACTTCCTCCATTCGACTTGTCAAGTTCCATTTTTGGATCCGTGTCCAGTCATGGGCAATTTAGATCTCCAGGTAGTGCAATTTGTTTTGGGCTTTTTTGAATGGCAGTTTCTCCAGCTCTGACCCGCTCCCTTGCGGGTTCCCGGGAACATAGAACATAGAAAATACAGCACAGAACAGGCCCTTCGGCCCACGATGTTGTGCCGAACCTTTGTCCTAGATTAATCATAGATTATCATTGAATTTACAGTGCAGAAGGAGGCCATTCGGCCCTTTGAGTCTGCACTGGCTCTTGGAAAGAGCACCCTACCCAAACTCAACATCTCCACCCAACACCAAGGGCAATTTGGACATTAAGGGCAATTTATCATTGGCCAATTCACCTAACCCGCACATCTTTGGACTGTGGGAGGAAACCGGAGCACCCGGAGGAAACCCACGCAGACACGGGGAGGACGTGCAGACTCCGCACAGACAATGACCCAAGCCGGAATCGAACCTGGGACCATGGAGCTGTGAGGCAATTGTGCTATGCACAATGCTACCATGCTGCCCTTAAGAACAAATAAATCTACACTATATCATTTTACCGTAATCCATGTACCTATCCAATAGCTGCTTGAAGGTCCCTAATGTTTCCGACTCAACTACTTCCACAGGCAGTGCATTCCATGCCCCCACTACTCTCTGGGTAAAGAACCTACCTCTGATATCCCTCCTATATCTTCCACCTTTCACCTTAAATTTATGTCCCCTTGTAATGGTGTGTTCCACCTGGGGAAAAAGTCTCTGACTGTCTACTCTATCTATTCCCCTGATCATCTTATAAACCTCTATCAAGTCGCCCCTCATCCTTCTCTGCTCTAATGAGAAAAGGCCTAGCACCCTCAACCTTTCCTCGTAAGACCTACTCTCCATTCCAGGCAACATCCTGGTAAATCTTCTTTGCACCTTTTCCAGAGCTTCCACATCCTTCCTAAAATGAGGCGACCAGAACTGTACACAGTACACGAAATGTGGCCTTACCAAAGTTTTGTACAGCTGCATCATCACCTCACGGCTCTTAAATTCAATCCCTCTGTTAATGAACGCGAGCACACCACAGGCCTTCTTCACAGCTCTATCCACTTGAGTGGCAACTTTCAAAGATGTATGAACATAGACCCCAAGATCTGTCTGCTCCTCCACATTGCCAAGAACTCTACCGTTAACCCTGTATTCCGCATTCATATTTGTCCTTCCAAAATGGACAACCTCACACTTTTCAGGGTTAAACTCCATCTGCCACTTCTCAGCCCAGCTCTGCATCCTATCTATGTCTCTTTGCAGCCGACAACAGCCCTCCTTACTATCCACAACTCCACCAATCTTTGTATCGTCTGCAAATTTACTGACCCACCCTTCAACTCCCTCATCCAAGTCATTAATGAAAATCACAAACAGCAGAGGACCCAGAACTGATCCCTGCGGTACGCCACTGGTAACTGGGATCCAGGCTGAATATTTGCCATCCACCACCACTCTCTGACTTCTATCGGTTAGCCAGTTTGTTATCCAACTGGCCAAATTTCCCACTATCCCATGCCTCCTTACTTTCTGCATAAGCCTACCATGGGGAACTTTATCAAATGCCTTACTAAAATCCATGTACACTACATCCACTGCTTTACCTTCATCCACATGCTTGGTCACCTCCTCAAAGAATTCAATAAGATTTGTTAGGCAAGACCTACCCCTCACAAATCCGTGCTGACTATCCCTAATCAAGCAGTGTCTTTCCAGATGCTCAGAAATCCTATCCTTCAGTACCCTTTCCATTACTTTGCCTACCACCGAAGTAAGACTAACTGGCCTGTAATTCCCAGGGTTATCCCTAGTTCCTTTTTTGAACAGGGGCACGACATTCGCCACTCTCCAATCCCCTGGTACCACCCCTGTTGACAGTGAGGATGAAAAGATAATTGCCAACGGCTCTGCAATTTCATCTCTTGCTTCCCATAGAATCCTTGGATATATCCCGTCAGGCCCGGGGGACTTGTCTATCCTCAAGTTTTTCAAAATGCCCAACACATCTTCCTTCCTAACAAGTATTTCCTCGAGCTTACCAATCTGTTTCACACTGTCCTCTCCAACAATATCGCCCCTCTCATTTGTAAATACAGAAGAAAAGTACTCATTCAAGACCTCTCCTATCTCTTCAGACTCAATACACAATCTCCCGCTACTGTCCTTGATTGGACCTACCCTCGCTCTAGTCATTCTCGTATTTCTCACATATGTGTAAAAGGCCTTGGGGTTTTCCTTGATCCTACCCGCCAAAGATTGTTCATGCCCTCTCTTAGCTCTCCTAATCCCTTTCTTCAGTTCCCTCCTGGCTATCTTGTATCCCTCCAATGCCCTGTCTGAACCTTGTTTCCTCAGCCTTACATAAGTCACCTTTTTCCTCTTAACAAGACATTCAACCTCTCTTGTCAACCATGGTTCCCTCACTCGACCATCTCTTCCCTGCCTGACAGGGACATACATATCAAGGACACGTAGCACCTGTTCCTTGAACAAGTTCCACATTTCACTTGTGTCCTTCCCTGCCAGCCTATGTTCCCAACTTATGCACTTCAATTCTTGTCTGACAACATCGTATTTACCCTTCCCCCAATTGTAAACCTTGCCCTGTTGCACGTACCTATCCCTCTCCATTACTAAAGTGAAAGTCACAGAATTGTGGTCACTATCTCCAAAATGCTCCCCCACTAACAAATCTATCACTTGCCCTGGTTCATTACCAAGTACTAAATCCAATATTGCCCCTCCTCTGATCGGGCAATCTACATACTGTGTTAGAAAAGCTTCCTGGACACACTGCACAAACACCACCCCATCCAAACTATTTGATCTAAAGAGTTTCCACTCAATATTTGGGAAGTTAAAGTCACCCATGACTACTACCCTGTGACTTCTGCACCTTTCCAAAATCTGTTTCCCAATCTGTTCCTCCACATCTCTGCTACTATTGGGGGGCCTATAGAAAACTCCTAACAAGGTGACTGCTCCTTTCCTATTTCTGACTTCAACCCATACTACCTCAATAGGGTGATACTCCTCGAACTGCCTTTCTGCAGCTGTTATACTATCTCTAATTTATAATGCCACCCCCCCCACCTCTTTTACCACCCTCCCTAATCTTATTGAAACATCTGTAACCAGGGACCTCCAACAACCATTTCTGCCCCTCTTCTATCCAAGTTTCTGTGATGGCCACCACATCGTAGTCCCAAGTACCGATCCATGCCTTAAGTTCACCCACCTTATTCCTGATGCTTCTTGCGTTGAAGTATACACACTTCAACCCATCTCCGTGCCTGTAAATACTCTCCTTTGTCAGTGTTCCCTTCCCCACTGCCTCATTACACGCTTTGGCGTCCTGAATATCGGCTACCTTAGTTGCTGGACTACAAATCCGGTTCCCATTCCCCTGCCAAATTAGTTTAAACCCTCCCGAAGAGTACTAGCAAACCTCCCTCCCAGGATATTGGTGCCCCTCTGGTTCAGATGCAACCCGTCCTGCTTGTACAGGTCCCACCTTCCCCAGAATGCGCTCCAATTATCCAAATACCTGAAGCCCTCCCTCCTACACCATTCCTGCAGCCACGTGTTCAACTGCACTCTCACCCTATTCCTAGCCTCGCTATCACGTGGCACCGGCAACAAACCAGAGATGACAACTCTGTCTGTCCTGGCTTTCAACTTCCAGCCTAACTCCCTAAACTTGTTTATTACCTCCACACCACTTTTCCTACCTATGTCGTTGGTACCAATGTGCACCACGACTTCTGGCTGCTCACCCTCCCCCTTAAGGATCCTGAAGACACGATCCGAGACATCCCTGGCCCTGGCACCCGGGAAGCAACATACCTTCCGGGAGTCTCGCTCGCGACCACAGAATCTCCTATCTATTCCCCTAACCATTGAATCTCCTACAACTATTGCTTTTCTATTCTCCCCCCTTCCCTCCTGAGCCCCAGAGCCAGACTCCGTGCCAGAGACCTGACCACTAGGGCCTTCCCCCGGTAGGTCATCCCCCCCAACAGCATCCAAAACGGTATACTTGTTTTGAAGGGGAACAGCCACGAGGGATCCCTGCACTGTCTGCCTGGGAAGATTTCACTTTGCCCGAGAAGGCTCCAAAGTCTTTTGGAGCATCATGATCCCCTCCATGCTGCTTTGGGGGTCCAAGACATTGAGGAGAATGTCATCCGCGTAGAGTGAGACTCTATGCTATCTGGATCCTCTTCCAATTTGTCACCGTTCTGAGGACGATTGCTAATGGCTCGATTGCCAAGTCGAATAGAAGCGGAGTCAGCAGGCATCCCTGCCTTATGCCCCTGTGCAGCTGGAAGTATTTAGAGCTGGTGGTGTTAGGCAGCGCGCTCGCCATGAGAGCGCTGTAAAGATGTTTCACCCATTCGGTGAACTCTGCTCCGAGCCCAAACCTCTGAGGTACTTCCACTCGACTCTTTCAGAGGCCTTTCCTGCGTCCAGGGAGATGATCACCTTTGGTCTTCTCTCCCTGGATGGGGGCATTATCACGTTGAACAGGCGCCTGGTGTTCGATGTTGGCTGCTTACCTTTGACAAAGCCCATTTGGACCTCTGCTGCCACCTCTGGTACGCAGTCCTCCAGTCGCTTGGCTGGGATCTTGGCCGGTATTTTCAAGTCTAGATTGAGCAGTGAGATGGGTCTGTAGGGCCCGCATTCAGTCGGGTCTTTGTCTTTGTTGGGTATCAGCGAGATTGAGGCTTGTGGTCGCGTTGGGGTTAGGGTGCCTCTAGCAAGTGAGTCTGTGAACATCTCCAGCAGATGCGGGGCAGTGCTGCCGTGAATCTTTTGTACAAGTCCGTTGGGATTCTGTCTGGTTCCGGCGCCTCCCCCGCCTGCATGGCGTCAATGTCTTTATATACCTTGTGGACCTGGGAGAAGTCTTTCTCCCCTGGGTGTGCGAGCCTCCATGACTTCTCCCAGTTCTCATGGTGCTTCCGTGCCCTGTTTCCTATCATCCCCCATGACTGGCATGTTCAGGTTTGTCAAGCAACTGCTTCATTCTTGAGTCCCATTCGGGAGGGGGGAAGGGGGGTGTTGGAAGTGTACCGGCCCCGATAGAAGGCTTTGAATGCTTTGCTAACCTTTTCCGGCTCGGCTACCAGTCTGCCATTGTTGGCCCTCATTTGTGCCATTTCCCTCGTGGCTGCCTGATTTCTCAGCTGGTGAGCCAGTAGGCAGATGGCTTGACTCCATGTTTGTAAAAGGTCGCCCACATCTGGCAGAGTTGGTGCACTGCCTCCCTAGTGGAAGCAGGCAAAGTCCATTGGTAGCTATTTCCTCTCTGCCAGAAGCTCTACGGTCCAGGCCTTGGCATATGGAGTTGTTGCCTAGCCACCCTCTCCTGCCTGTATCTATGCGTTTTATAGGCAATGATCTCTCCCCTGACCACCGCATTCAGCACCTCCCAGAACTTGGAAGGTGAGACCTCTCCATTCTGGTTGTTGGTTATATACCCATCTATAGCCTGTGTCATTTTCTTGCAAAAAGCCTTGTCGGCAAAGAGAGCTGTGTCCAACCTCCATGGGGGGAATTGGGCATGGCCCATCTCCAACCTCACATCCATGTAGTGTGGAGCGTGGTTGGAGATTGGAATCGCAGAGTTGTTCCGCTCTTACTCTCCCTGGAAGCACTGTTTTCCTCACCACAAAGAAGTCAATGTCTGAGTATACCTTGTGGACCTGGGAGAAGTCTTTCTCCCCTGGGTGTGCAAACCTCCATGGGTCCACATCTGTTCCATAAACGTGCTTCGTTCTTTCGCCATATTTGAGGTTTTCCCGATTTGGGGTTTGACCTGTTCGTCTGAGGGTTCTACACACAGTTAAAGTCCCCCCTACAAGATTAGTCGGTGCGGTGCTATGTTGGGGATTTCTGCCATGGTTTTCTTTACAAACTATGTGTCGTCCTAGTCTCCAACCATAGTTGGGAGCATACACATTAACTGGTGGCCCTTCCAGGGAACTGCTGACCATGCCGTACCGTCCACCTGAATCCATAACTGTCCTTGCCGCAGTAAATGCTGTCCTCTTATTTAGCAGTATGTCTACCCATCTGGCTCTCATCCGGTAGCAAGAATGGTCTTTCTGTCCCACCCAGCCCTTCCTTACTCTCAGTCGATCCTTCTCCCTCATGCATGTCTCTTGGATGAAGAGTATCAGCTTTCATACTGGGCGAAGATGCCGGATCTTCTCACTGGACCATTAAGTCCCCTGACGTTCCTGGTGACTATTCAGGTGGGGGTTTCTGTCCGTGTTCTCCCACCCCCCCCCCCCCCCCCCCCCCCCGCCCCTCCCCGCCCCTCATACTTAACTTGTGGATGTGCCCCTTCACTTTGGGGGTTCCCTTTCTCCAGTGGCCGCCAACTATGTGCACGCAATGCAGGTGAGCCCCTGCACTCCAGGGTTTCCTTTTGTTTGTGGATCCCTCCAAAGTGGCTGTCTGCAGTGCCATTTTGTTTCTTGTTGCCAAATGCGGCCTCTTGTAGCCAGTCGAGCAGTTATCACGAAGAAGGCCAAATGAAAGCGCAGAAAATCATAGAATCATAGAATTTACAGTGCGGGAGGAAGCCATTCGGCCTATCGAGTCTGCACCTGGCCCTTGGAAAGAGCACCCTACTTAAGCCCACGCCTCCATCCTATCACCGTAACTCAGTAACCCCACCTAACCATTTTGGACACTAAGTGCAATTTAGAATAGCCAGTACACCTAACCTGCACATCTTTGGACTGTGGGAGGAAACCGGAGCACCCAGAGGAAACCCATGCAGACACTGGGAGAACGTGCCGATTCTGCACAGACAGTTACCCGAGGCCGGCATTGAACACAGGACCCTGGAGCTGTGAAGCAACCGTGGTAACCACTGTGCTATCGCGCTGCCCTAATACGGCATTTTTAAAAATGGTCGCCTTTTGTACAGGGTGGAAAGTTATTAATATTCTCTCATGTTTTCGAAATGTTTAGCTAATTTGAATTCCAATAGGTCTGAATGGCAAATCATATTTACTTGATTTTGCTGTTGAAGGAAGCAGAAATGCCACCATGCGTTCACTTGTTTTGACAATTTTACACACAATTGACATTTCAAAATATGTAGTGTGTATTTTAAAATCCGAGATACAGAATTGTAGTCAGAACAATGGATCTTGGAAATATCAGATCTCAATTTGCTTTGTGCACACAGCAAATAGATGTTCTGAAAGGTTATCCTGTCGTAATTTGTAAGATTAGTTCCTCCAGATGCTTCTAATGTGTTGATTCCACTGTTACAGGTAGATAATTTAGTTTTTTTCCTCCACGGTATTATAACTTGTCAATTTTTCAAATCTGTTCTGCTCATCCATTCCGAATGAACTTGCTTAAGCTATATGGGAACAGAAATTGCATAAAAATTGAGAAATTAATGATTTTGTTTTGTATGAAGCAAAATTAGACATAGATCAGATTTGTAGTTCTATGACTCATCATCTCTGAAGTGGTTTCTAATTTTGAATAATTTTACAAAAATACAAAATTGTTTTTGTTTAAACCTTGAAGGCTGGAAATCTGAAAAGTAGGAAATGTTGGAAAGGTAAAGTGGATTTCTAAAGGGATAAAGTTGCATTTTCATGGAGTGTTAGTGCAACTGATTGTAGTGTTCTTTGCTGTGGATTTCCTGTGTGGAGCAGCAGTGATGATATCAGACTGCCCAAGCAACCAGGACAGCAGAAATCTTCTGCGTAAAGCAAATTAAGAATTGAGAAATAGATATGGGCTGAAGATAGGAATCCAGATTGGAGCACTGAGTGACAGACAGTGACTTCAGGGTTTTTGCACGAATCTGCACATGCCCCACATCCTAAATTTGTACTGCGTTCAAAAGGGGTAATGATGATGAATGCTTGCAGTTCACCATCAACACCTACCCCCGCAAGATTTACTAAAAACGACTCCCATAACCTCTGCTTTATTTCCATACCACCTCCACACTCTCCTCAACCGTTCTATTTCTCTTCTCATGCTTAACCCACATGTGGGAACACGACTACCTGGAAGTTCTCCTCCAAGCCACTTGCCACCCTGACTTGAAAATATATCAACGTTCCTTTACTGTACCTTCAGGACGCGCGACAACGCAGAATCGCCGAGCAGAAACTTATAGCCAAGTTCCGCACACATGAATATGGCCTCAACCGGGACCTTGGATTGTTGTTGCATTACATTCACCCCCCCACCATCTGGCCTGGGCTTGCGAAATCCTACCAACTGTCCTGGCTTGAGATAATTCACACCTCTTTAACCTGTGATTATCCCTCTCTCCAGTTGCTCCGTCTGGACCTGTAGACTTAATTACCTGCAAAGACTGAAATTCAAAGTATCGTAAGCAATGCTCCAAAAGCTAGTGATTCGAAACTAAACGGTTGGACTTTAACCTGGTGTTGTAAGGCTGTGATTCTAGAAGGCAGCTCACCACTGCCTTATCGAAGGCAATTAGGGATGAATAATAAATGCTGACCGAGTCAGCATATGCCCTATGATTGAATAAAAGAAAACTCAACCGCATGTTAATGTACTAATTTGCATTTTAATTGCCCAGAATGACTGCAATTTATGCTTCTGGTGTTTCCTGTTCTTCCCATTGCTGCCTGTCTGAAGGGGCTGGTTTAGCACAGGGCTTAATAGCTGGCTTTTAAAACAGACCAAGACAGTGCCAGCCTCCCGGAACGGCGCCAGAATGTGGCGACTCGGGGCTTTTCACAGTAACTTCATTTGAAGCCTACTTGTGACAAGCGATTTTCATTTCATTTTTTAAAAAATTTCTTCTAATAGTTGGGAAACAAAACAACTGAGAAGATCTCTCAAGATCCAGAGAAAATTGAAGATCCCAGTTCATTTGTGTCTCTTGGTAATGGTCCGGAGCCATTTGTAATGTATCAATAAATTTGATTTGCAGTTCATAAAAGAAGAAACCCCACTCTTTTTAGTATGGAAAGTTAATCTGGTCTTTCAGTTAGTCTTTATTCATAGAATTGAGTAATGAAGGGAATGCGAGGTCAAGATCTGGCAGCCCTGTTTACTCCACCATTGGCTGCCATCCTAAATCATAGATTTCAATGACATTGTCATCCCTATGATTGTCCTATCCCAGTGGAAGAACCGGCCAGGCAGTGTGGTGCAGAGTCTGGAGGGAGTGGCCCTGGAGTCGAATTGACACTGGACCCCATGAAGTCTTGTGGTATCAAGTTAAACATGGACAAGGAAACCTACTGATGACCGCCTGAGACCCTCCCTCAGTGGAAGAATCATTTGTCTGCTTTTATGTTTTCCACGTTGAACACCACTTGGAAGAAACACTGAGGATAGTAAGGGCACAGTGCACTCTAATTTCCGTGAACATCACCAAGAGTATCCTGGTAGCACCATTACTGATGAAGCTGGCTGAGCCCTGAGGACATTGCTGCCTGTCTGAATCTCTGACGAGCAGTGAGAGAACCAATGCAAAAGAGAAACCTTCTTGGCTTTGCCTTCACCAATCATCATGTCACAGACGCTACAGCCCATTGTTGGTAGGAGTCTTCAATGATGAGTCCTGTGATGTAGCTTCAGCAAATTGGAGTGACCACTTGTGGAGGTCAAGTCCCATCTTCACACTGAGGATACAGTCCATATTGTGTGGCATTCTCACCATTTTTAAATGTGATGGATTCAGAATAGATTTGGCAGCCCCAAACATGAGACCGACAGCAGCAGCAGAATTGTATTCAACCATCAACCTCATTGCTGAACATATTCCTCATCTTACCATTACTAGAAATCTAAACTGCCAGCCCTGATTCAATAAGGAGTATGGAAATCACTTTAGGAACAGTACCAACCAGGGTGTATCTAAAAATGGGCTACCAACCTGTTGAAGCTACAACTTGGGACTGTTCATTAGATGCCACAACCTGACTCCGATTACAAGGATAATGTCTACTTCGGAATGTGAGTTTCTGCGAAGGGTCGTTTTGTGATTGAAAAGGCAAATTCTTGACCCACATATCTTTTGACACAAGGGGCAGATAATGTGCAGGATTAAAAAAATTTCCTTCTGTGTGGTCACTCTGCCTCATCCTGAGGACATTGTGATTCAATGCGTGATGTGGCTTGATGGACAGGTTGCCACCATTCTGAGCGATTGGGAACAAGCTCCTCCTGGTTAGTTGTTCGCAATGTTGCTTCACAGTGCCAGGGGCCTAGGTTTGACTCCCGGCTTGAGCCACTGTCTGTGCGGAGTCTGCATGTTCTCCCCGTGTCTGCGTGTGTTTCCTCTGGGTGCTCCAGCTTCCTCCCAACAAGCCCCGAAAGACACGCTTTTTCGGTGAATTGGACATTCTGAATTCTCCCTCAGTGTACCCGAACAGGCGCAAGAGAGTGGCGACTGGGGGATTTTCATCATAACTTAATTGCAGTGTTAATGTAAACCTACTTGTGATACTACAAAGATTATTATTATTATTATTATTATTAATGTCAACTTTGCTGCGCTTTAAGGAGTGCTTCAGAATCTCTTTGAAGTATTTCCTTTGTAAATATTCACAAGAATGGAGATTAATCATGCTGTGCAATGTATTTCCTTCTCCAAAGCAGGGAACTGCCTGACATGCATTATCATGAATTATCTACTTCATGTAGTAGGGAAAAGTCTTCCCGGAAGCTTCCAGAGGAACTTTGGACATGATCTTTCTTGCAAGATATATTCAAGAAAAATGTCAAACAACACCAGGAATACAGGAACTATGTACATGCTAAACAGTGGAAACAGCAAGCTAAAGACCGAGTTGAACTTGGACCATAGCTCTGCAGTCCTACCACTTACAGTTGTGAATGATGGCCATTTAAACAAGTAACAGGAGGAGATTTTTCCACGAATGTCACCATCCTGAATGATGATGGAACCCAACGTACGAGTGTAAAGGCCAACAAAGGTGAAACATTAACAATCATCTTCAGCTATGATGTGGAGATGCCGGCATTGGACTGGGGTGAGCACCGTAAGAAGTCTTACAACACCAGGTTAAAGTCCAACAGGTTTGTTTTGAATCACTAGCTTTCAGAGCACTGCTCCTTCCTCAGGTGAAGGACTTTAACCTGGTGTTGTAAGGCTTCTTACTACCTTCAGCTTGAAGTACTAAATGGCTCATTAATCTATGCTTACTCCTCTGATTCCCACCATCACTGAAACTAGTCTTCAACCAAATTGATTAATTCAATGTAATAACCAGCTGAGCACACTAGAAACAGCAAAAAGATGCGTCCCTACAATACTCCAGCTGTAGTGCTGTTTAAGATCCCTACTAATGTTGCGTGTGAGAATATTTCAGAACCCCGAAGTATAACTTGGAACACTGATTCTTAGTGTTGTATTTTTGTTTGGAATAATATGAGGAATAATGTGCAAACCCAGTGAGGAGCCAGTCCAATTGTCCAGAATATTTATTAAATAGAAGAACACACAACAAAAGACAAATCTGCACTGTGACACATGTATATGGATAACTAAACACTGTTTTACCTGAAGTTAGCTGTTGTTCCCATATTATGCCCATGCTCCCTGAACTCCTCTGAGACACCCCCTTTCCCAAACAACAACCAATTTTAATATTGGTCAAATCCAGTTAATAATTATCTCACAATACCGCTTTGGAACTGGTCGCACTTTAATCAAGCTATTTAAGTACAGCTACAATACTGGCATTTGGGTGAAAAAGTGAAAAAATTGACCAGATATGTTTCTCCACACAAAAATGACAAATCCAACTTGAGCAATAGGAGACCATTGGTCTGTTCTCAGTTATCAGCAAAGTAAGTACTGTTGATAGTGGTATTGAGTGGCAAATACTAACCAATAACCTGTTCACTGATGTTCCAGTTTGGGTACCACCAGGCCCACACTGTTCTAGATCTCATGGGCAGCACAGTAGCATTGTGGATAGCACAATTGCTTCACAGCTCCAGGGTCCCAGGTTCGATTCCGGCTTGGGTCACTGTCTGTGCGGAGTCTGCACATCCTCCCAGTGTGTGCGTGGGTTTCATCCGGGTGCTCCGGTTTCCTCCCACAGTCCAAAGGTGTGCAGGTTAGGTGGATTGGCCGTGATAATTGCCCTTAGTGTCCAAAATGTCCCTGAATGTTGGGTGTGGTTACTGGGTTATGGGGATAGGGTGGAGGTGTTGACCTTGGGTAGGGTGCTCTTTCCAAGAGCCGGTGCAGACTCGATGGGCCGAATGGCCTCCTTCTGCACTGTAAATTCTATGATTACAGCCTGTGTACAAACATGGATAAAAGAGCTGTATTCCAGAGTCAGCGTCACTGCCATTTGCATCAAGGAGACTGGCTGGAGTTGTACTTAGCACAAAAGCAGATAGTTGAGGTTATTGGTCAGTTACTTCAGTCCCAGGATATCCCTGTGCAAATGCCTCAAGGTGGCTTCTGAGGTCCAACCTGCAGTTTATTCATCAATTGCCCTCCCTCCAACTTAAGGTCAGAAGTGGGGCTGTTCGCTGGTGAGTCCATCCTTCACCATTGTTGAAGATGTCCTGCAGCAATTCAACTAGGTTTCTTGAACAGCATTACCAAAACCTGTGATCTCATTGAAGGACAAAGGCATTCGGTGCCACCATCCCGAGTTGAAATACATTGAAGTTCCTTTATCATCTCTGGGCCAAAATCTAAGACCACTCTCCTTAACGCATTGTGCAACACACGATGCAATGATTCAAGAAGGGATCTCATCACCACCTTCTCGAGGGCTGTTGGAGTAGGGCATTAAATGCTGGCCTTGTTGCCCACACCCAGAAAATGGATATAAACAAAAGTCCATAAATCCCCTTGAGTCTCCACCTCCTATGAAGACTCTCCTTGAAACTCATCTGTTTGACCAAGATTCACTCACTTGGCTTCGTCTTCTTTTGTTCTTGTGTTGCTGATGCATTTTGGCATGTTCTTCGCATTGAAAACTTGCTGTAGTTGCAAGTGGTTGACTGAATGTTCTGCCAGCAAGTAAATGTGGTTTTCATTTTGTTTCATATTCTTGATTAAAGACTGGTAAAAGATTTTCTTGCTTTTTAAAGGCTCTCATTACTTGCTCTCGTTACTTGCACCCCCCCCCCCCCCCCCCCCCATACACACACTCCATGTTGGGATAATTCCTTTTCTTTCCTTCATCCCATTAAAGTTTACTCACCGCTTATGGCAGCAACAACTTTTGTGGGTTTGTTCTGTAATACTTGCACCTGGATTGTGAAGAAGCTTGCAAATGAGCTGACTCAAGAAATCTGAGTGCTTATTAGCACATTGTTCTGTCAAAATTAACATTTTTATTTCATTAAACATTGCTGCCATCATATACAGGAAAATTGTCCAGATTTTGATTTTAAAAACAAGTCACAAGTCAGTCGGTCTCAATAAATGCGAAGTTTTAAGCTGTATCTTTGTACTTGAACAAACATCCAGCATTTTAAGTGCAGATAAATGTAAAAAATATATTTGTGTGCCCAGCTGTAAATGTTACAAGATCCTGCATCATCAGCAGCACCTTGCTGGGGACTGTAGCAAATTCTGAGATGGGGCCTGAAGGGAGTGCGTGTTGGGGGCAAAGCGCATCTCTCCTCGGGTGAGGAAATTTCAGGCCATGTGGGAAATTGTGTGTGCTTGTTCAGAGAAAGCTTAAGAGGCTCAAGTTAAATAAATTAGTGGCTTACCTGATGTATTTTTTTCAGAGGTCAATATTTACAGTAGTTACGTCATCATGAGCAATCCTGGCCTGTTTGTTCCATATAAACGTGGAAAATAGAAGCAGGAGGAGGCCATTCGGCCCTGCAAACCTGCCCTGCCATTCATTATGATCATGGCTGATCATCCAACTCAATAGCCTAATCTCGCTTTCCCCCCACATCCTTTGATCCCCTTCGCCTCATTGCTATATCTAACTGTTTCTTGAAAATATACAATGTTTTGGCCTCAACTACTTCCTGTGGTAACAAATTTCAGAGGCCGACTACACTCTGGGTGAAAGATTTCTCCTCATCTCTGTCCTAAATGGTCTATCTCTTATCCTCGGACTGTGACCCCTGGTTCTGGACATCCCACCATTGAGAACACCCTTCCTGCATCCACCCTGTCTAGTCCTGTTAGAATTTTATAGGTTTCTATGAGACCTCCCCATCATTCTTCTGAACTCCAGGAATACAATCCTAACCGATTCAATCTCTGCTCATACGTCAGTCCCGCCATCCCAGGAATCAGTCTGGTAAACCTTTGCTGTACCTGCACAAGAACACCAAGAGCAAGAACACCTTCCTTGGATCAGGAGACCAAAACTGCACACACTATTGCAGGTGTGGTCTCAATAAGGCCCTGTATAATTGCAGAAAGACACCCCTACTCCCGTACTCAAATCCTCTGGCAATGAAGGCCAGAATACAATTTGCTGCCTTTATCGCCTGCTGTACTTGTATGCTTACCTTCAGTGAAAAAAATGAAATGAATATCGCTTACTGTCACAAGTAGGCTTCAAATGAAGTTACTGTGAAAAGCCCATAGTCACCACATTCCGGCGCCTGTTCGGGGAGGCGGGTACGGGAATTGAACCGTGCTGCTGGCCTGCCTTGGTCTGCTTTAAAAGCCAGCTCTTTAGCCCTATGCTAAACCAGCCCCTAGTGACTGGTGTACAAGGACACCCAGGACTCATTGTAAGCTCCCCTCTCCTAATTTATGGCCATTCAGATAATAGTCTGCCGCCTTGTTTTTGTTACCAGAAGTGCATTTATCCAAATGATACTGCAACTGCCATTGTTGCCCAGTCACTCAACTTGTCCAAATCATACTGAGGGAAATTATTATATTGAGGAGGGGGTGGGGGGCTCCATAGGTACAACATTTCTAGTTTGGTGGGGAGAGTGAAAGCTGGTCTGGCAAGGTGGGATGGTCTCCCTCTCACTGGCGGGTCGCGTAAAGCCGGTTAAAATGAACGTGTTTCCGCGATTTCTGTTTATTCCAATGCCTGCCGATTTTCCTGCCGATGGCGTTTTTTAGAGAGATTGAAGGAATGATTACCTCGTTCATATGAGGAGGGAAGGTGGCCAGAGTTAGAAAAGTGCTGCTTCAGAGGGGAAGGCAGGCAGAGGGTTGGGTCTTCCGAACCTGATGTATTACTACTGGGCGGCGAATGTGGAGAAGGTGCGGAGCTGGGTCAGAGGTGTTGATTCCCAGTGGGTCAGAATGGAGGAGAGTTTGTGTAGGGGGTCGGGATTGAAGGCGCTAGCAGCAGCACCGCTTCCGATGGCCCCGGGGAAATACTCAAGGAGTCCGATACTAATAGCTTCATTGAGAATTTGGAGGCAGTTTCGCCAACACTTCGGGTTGGGGGCAGGGTCAAGGGAAATGTTGATTCGGGGGAACCACAGATTTGAGCCAGGGAAGTGGGATGGAAATTTTCGGAGAACAGGATTAAGACATAAAAGATTTGTTTCTTCATAATAATAACCGCTTATTGTCACAAGTAGGCTTCAATTAAGTTATTGTGAAAGGCCCCTAGTCGCCACATTCCGGCGCCTGTTCGGGGAGGCCGGTACGGGAATTGAACCCACGCTGCTGGCATTGTTCTGCATTACACGCCAGCAATTTAGCCCACTGTGCTTAACCAGCTCCTTGGGGTTTGGTTTGCAGGATTGAAGGAGCTGGAAGTGAAGTATGGGCTGGAGCAGGGGGAAATGATTTGATACATGCTGGTTCGAGATTTTGCCAGGAAGGAGATACAGAGCTTCCCAGTGGAGCCGGCCTTCACATTGCTGGCGGAGGTGCTGACGACAGGGGGACTGGAGAAGGGGATAGTGTCGGTGGTTTACGCGGCTGTTTTGGAAGAGGAGAAGGCACCACTGGAAGGGATCAAAGCAAAGTGGGTAGAAGATGTGTGAACGTTGCGGAGGGGAGCCCGCAAATCACGTTCATATGTTTTGGTCCTGTCCAAAGCTGGAGGATTATTGGAATGAGGTTTTTAGGGTAATCTCTAAAGTGGTGCACGTGAAACTGGACCCGGGCCTTCGGGAGGCCATATTCGGGGTGTCTGACCAGATGGGGTTGGAAACAGGTGCCTTTGCCTTGTTGATTGCCTGAAGGAGGATCCTGTTGGGATGGAGAGCAACCTCTCCACCCTGTGCCCTGGTGTGGCAGGGGGACCTGTTGGAATTCTTGACTCTTGAGAAGGTTAAGTTTGAACTGAGGGGAAGGATAGAGGGGTTCTACAATTCATGGGCATTATTCATTGTAGCCACCCGAGTTGGCCACTTCCCGACTTAAAATGGAGAACCGCAAAGGCTGAAGGGAAGTTCAGCCAACACAGGCAAAAACTAGCAGCTGCAAGTTTACTGTGTGTCAGACTCTGCAGAAACCCAGACAGCATCGATACAAGCAGCCATCTGCATCGTAATGTGGCAGCCATCTACATAGTAATGAGCGATCCCCAGGGAACAATCGAAACATTTTAAGGTAAACGAGGCCAAGCCAGACTCCTTGGCGTCAGCAGGAGCCAACACAAAAGAGGTTAACGGACACTTAAAGACCACCCAATGATCAGGGAACCACTCCAGCATTGGAGAAATAGAACCAAGTGATTGGAACTAAGTCCAATCACTTGAAACCAGGTACGGGGTCCGCTGAGAAGTGCGGGAAGCCCCTGGGGACTATAAAGTAAAGCCCCCAAGTTCAAATCGTCCTTCTTGACAGGGTCACTCAGCAATGCGAAGCAACCCCTGAGAGTGAACTGTCCGGTGGCCTCCAAGCAAGTAAGCCCCAAGTCAACGCTCGCTGCGAGATGGGCGCTCCTAGCTACTAGTCCATACCAGCTTTTGAATCCTGCAGACTCAGAACCCGAACGAAAGGCCATTGGTTCCCCTGACCTTGTGGGCCAGTTTGAAGCTAAGTATAGGCCTGTTAGTGACAGAAATAGCCTAGAAAGTAGAGTGTATGCATGAGTAGCGATTTACTGTGTATAATAAATGTGTATTGATTTGAATCTTACTAATTGGTGTGTTGAGTTATTGATCAGTGCTTGAACTTGAACCTCGTGGCGGTATCATAAAGATACCTGGCGACTCTAGAGCAAAGGTTATAAAACAGAGCCAATTGAACCAACCAAAAGTTAGCAACACCATTATGCACTTTCAAGAATTGGATAACATCGAACATTAGTGGTGGGGGGCGGGGGGGACTGCATGTGTTACTGATGACCATGGGTGATTCCTGATTCCTTTTTGTTATTTGTTTATGTTAACATGCGGGCAGTTGTTTGGGGTTGGTGGGAGGATGGGATTGTTGTTGTTGATATGGGGACTGACATTATATTCGTTACTGCTTATTGTTTATTGTTGGTGGGTGCAAATTTGGGAGTAATTGTAAAAAAGAATAAAAATATATTTTTAAAAAAATAAATAAATAAAGTTAACAATCAGGGTTACTTGCTTCTCTGTGCAGACCTTTTGGAGAGAGACCCTTTCAGGAACAACCTGAAAATCCTTTTGCCTGTCGGAATAAAATCCTTTGGCAAACTGCGGACAGACCTGGCTTCTCCCATTGATCACATCATTTGCATCCCAAATAAAAGGCATTTTTCCAGTCTCCTCACACTAATATGTCCCATGGCTTGCATAGCAAGGACTAAAAACTGTCCCAAATAAATTATCGACAGCCTTCAAAAGTGTTCCATTAGCAATCTCTCTGCAAACAAGGACATTATTAAAATCAACTATTAGCTCTGCTTTACAACCCTTTAATCATAGCTTTAGTTGACATGTTGCCTGTATGCATTTGCACCCAGGATGTTTTTTTAAAACATTACTACAGCAAAATAGTAAATATAATGCATAACAATTTCCTGCATTCATCACAACACTCGAGGCAGTTCAAGAGACATGACAATACAAGACACAACACCAAGCTAACTAGGGAATATTAGGTCAATTGACCAAAAGCTTCGTCAAAGAGAGGTTGTCAGGAGTGTTTTAAAGAGGAAAGTGAGAAAAGAGGTAAGAAGGTTTCTAGATATAATTCCAGAGTTCACGGTAGCTGAAGGACAGGCATTAAAGATGAAGTGATTAAAATTGGCTTCATTGAAGAGGCAGGGATTAGAATACAGATATCCATGAGGGTTTTGGGCTGCAAGATATTAGGGAGATAGAGAGGGGTGAGGCCTTGCAAGGTTTGAAATCAAGGATGAGAATTTTAAAAACGAGACTTTGTTCGCCTAGCAGCTAATGTAGGTCAAAGGGTACAGGGGTGATGAGTGAATGCGATTTTGTGTATGTTAGGATGTAAGCAGCAAAGTCGTGGAAAGCCTTTGCAAACATCAAATTTACCACGGTTGGAATGTGGGAGGCTAGCCACGAGTGTGTTAGAATAATCAGGTCTAGAGATGGATGAGAATTTCAACAGCAGAAGAACTGAGGCGGGGACTGAGATGGGCCACGTTACGTAGGTAGAAATAGATGATCTAACTGACAGATAGAGGGTTAAAGTTTGTGATGGGGATCGAAACATGATGATTTCAGTCTTCCCAGTACAATAGGAGATTTCAGCCTCTTGTTGTGCTGGATGCTGTCTAAACATTCTGACAATGTAGAGACAATGAAGGAGTTGAGAGAGGTGGTGGAGAGATGGAGCTATGTATCATCAGCTTACACGTGGAAACTGACATGATTTTCAGATGATTCCGATGGGGGAGATGTGAAATCGGAGGGGTCCAAGGATAGATCTTTGGGGGACAGCAAAGGTGAATGTAGCAGGAGCAGGAAGAGAAGCCATTGCTGGTACTTCTCTGGCTATAATCAGAGATAAGAATGGAATCTGGCAAGGGCAAACCACCCAGCTGGGTGATGGTGAAGAGATGTCGAAGAATTTCAGGGGGTTCAATTGTGCCACAGGCTGCAGCTGGAGAAGGAGGAATAGTTTGCCTCTTGTCACAGTCACATAGGATGTCTTGTCAACACTGTCCTGAGCTAGTGCGTGGTAAATTACAGACCCCTTGACCTAGAGGTTCTTGGTTGAGCCCAATAAACCAGCTTTGTAACTTTAAAATAAAAGTAGCTTTTTATTATATGCAATATTATAATTAAAACAACAGCAAATATAGCTTTCTAAACCCCACCATGTATATATCATTCATATATATATATATATATATATATATATATTATACACACACACACACACACACACACACATAGACAAATAACACTGAGGGGAAAGGGTGGTGGGAAGAACACAGACAAATAACAAAGAGGGGAAAGGGTGGTGGGAAGGCAAGGTAAATATAAATAAAAGTACAATGATCCTTGATGCACTGGGATGTCAACCAGTCGATATCTTTCTGCAGTTCAGGCTTTTGTTTTGGTGGTACTTTCTTCTCGGTTTGAGATGGTTTTATCTGCTGATTCCGCATCATTTCAGGTTCACAGCAAAGGATGTGCCAGGCACTCACCGCTTTCAGAACAATAGAGCAGTTCTTGCACTTCAGCAAGCAGGAGAGAGAGAGAGAGCATTCCTTTCACTTCCAAGACCAAAACACTTCTGCCAAGTTGTCTCAAAAAGTATCACGCAGGAACCAATCACTGACCGTTGTCAGGTAGAACACTGTCCCCAGCCAACCCACCAGTTGCCAGTTAACCAACTGAACCGATTCTCTCCAAAGCTGGTTCCTAAGATCCATACAGTTGAGGAGCCTGGTTTCTCCTTCCAAAATACAAAACCAAGTCCTGGCAGGCTGCTTCACTTTGAATCTTCTGTTTAAAGGCAGATTCTGATTATGGGTCCACGGACCAAAAATAAGGAAAAAAGTAATGGAAACAAAAGAAATATGTAGGAAGGGCTCTTATAATCTTGAGCTTTTAAAATTTATTTACAGAGTGAGGGTGCCGTTGGGTCGGCCGGCATTCATTTCCAATACCTAATTGCTCTTTAGGAAGTGAAAGTGAGCTGCCATCTTGAACTGCTGCACTCTCCGAGGTCTAGGTACACCCAAAATGTTGTTAGGGAAGGAATTCCAGGAGTTTGGCCTAGGGGCAGTGAACGAACGGCAATATATTTCCAAGTCAGGATAGTATGTGACTCCCCTTGTCTTTCTGGATCGTAGTAGTCGTGGGTTTGGAAAGTTCTACCTCAGGATCTTTGGTGCAATCCTGCAGTACATCTTGTAGATGGTACACAAGGATGCCACGGTGTGCCCGTGGTGCAGGCTTGGCATGTTCGTTGAAGTGGGAGCAATTAAGTGGGCTGCTTTGTCCTGGATGGTGAAGAGCTTCTTGAATGTTGTTGGACCTACACTCATCCAGGCAAGTGGAGAGTATTCCGTTACACTCCCGATTTGTGCCTTCTAGATGGTGGCCAGGCCTTTGGGCGAGGCGGGGGGGGGTGGGGGGCGGGGGGCGGTCAGGAGGTGAGTTACTTGCCTTGGATTCCTAGTCTTTGACTTGCTCTGGTAGCCACAGTATTAATATGACGAGTCCAGTTCAGTTTCTGATCAATGGTAATCCCAGGATGTTGATAGTGTGGAAATATCATAGAATTAACAGTGCAGAAGGAGGCCATTCGGCCCATCGAATCTGCACCAGCCCTTGGAAAGAGCACACTACCCAAGCCCACATCTCTACCCTATCCTCATAACCCAGTAACCCCACCCAACACTGAGGGCAATTTATCATGGCCAATCCACCTAACCTGCATATCTTTGGACTGTGGGAGGAAACCGGAGCACCCGGAGGAAACCCACGCACACACGGGGAGGATGTGCAGACTCCGCACAGACAGTAACCCAAGCCGGAATCGAACCTGGGGCCCTGGAGCTGTGAAGCAATTGTGCTATCCACAATGCTACTGTGCTGCCCCCAAATACAGTGATGATACTGCCATTGAATGGGGCGATTGTTAGATCCTTGCTTGTTGGAGATTAATATTGCCTGGCCCTTGTGTTGCCATTTTTCAGCCCAAGCCTCGAGATTATCCAGTTCTTGCTGATTTGAACATGAGCTGCTTCCGTATCTGAGGATTTGAGAATGGGGCTGAACATTGTGCAGTCATCCGCAAACATCCTCACTTCTGACCTTATGATGGAAGGAAGGTCATTGATGAAAAATCTGAAGATGGTTGGGCCGAGGACACTACCCTGAGGAACTGCGGTGATGTCCTGGAGCTGAGATGATTGACCTCCAACTATCACAGTCATCCAGGAATGACTCCAACGAGCGGAGAGTTTTCCCCCTGATTCCCATTGTTTCCAGTTTAGCCAGGGCTGCTTGATGCCATACTCGGTCAAATGCTGCCTTGATGTCAAGGGTAGTCAGTCTTACCTCATCTCTGGCATTCAGCTCTTTTGTCTATTTTTGAACCGTGGCTGTAATGAGGTCAGGAGCTGAGTGACCTTGGCGGAACTCAATCTGAGCTAGCCGGTTATCGCTGACTAATTGCTGTTTGATACCACTGTTGATGACTCCTTCCATCACATGTGAAATGTGTCATAGTGGAATATAATTTCAGTAATTGTTCTCTGTGCCCTACTCTACCTTAGGCATGGTGTTGATGTGCCTTTGTATAAATAGTCTTAGCCAGTCAGACACTGACTAGGGAAGACCAAGTAAGGAACTACTGGAGCTGTGCATAATAGTTAACGTGTTCAATAAAGTAAATTTTGTTTTTCTCTACAACTTGGTGTGGACTCTTTCAATTGTCCCTTACAAAAATCTGCATAGATTGCAGTCTGAGCTTAGTATTTCCAGCATTTTCTGCTTTTATTTCAGATTCCAGCATCTTTAGTATTTTTCTTCAATGTTATAGAATAAATTGAGTGAAGAAGGACCCTGGTTGAGTACACCTCTGTAATTGATGCTTCCCAATTTAGTTCTTCATCCTTGATTAAGCCTATATAAAAAAGGTACAAGCAAGGAATGCAATTATTGCTAAGTTTCTTTACAGCCAGCAATGACGGACCAGTGTAACTCCAATGATTTAGTCGATGGCCACCTTTTGTACAAATTTTAACCACGTTCTACTGGAAGGTTACCTTCAACCCTCAACACAACCATAGTTGCTCTCTCTAGACCTCTCATTTAGAACTGTTGGCATGACATCAGTCTCAATTTCTCTGCTCACCATGCTCTTTCTAAGCTACCTCCCTTTGAACCTGCAGCAATCTGTTGACTTCAGGTCCAAAGGTACCGTCATTAAATTGTTGACAAGGGTTGTCTTTGTCAAACTGTCCTCGACCTTGCCGAGCCTGGATGCCAACTCTGACAGCTACTCTTCCTCCGGGCCCTGACGCCACCCGATATGCCAAACTGTAATTTAAATAATTTACTGAGCTTGTCTCCTCTGTCGACCTTCCCTTGCATTACCCTCCCTTTTCCTGCACTCGCTTCCCCTCGCTTTTCAGAATCAGGTTAGATCCCTTGTCCTCACTTTCCATTCCATCACAGTGCAACACTAAATCTTTACCATTTCCAGTGTTATGCCACTACCAAATACATCCTCCCTTCCCTTTTCAGCATTCTGAAGATTCTGTTCTCGAGGGAAAATTCTGGTCCATTCCACAATCACTCCAACATTCTTTCCCCTTCCTATAGAAACTTCTTATGCAGGCACAGTAGTTGAAACACCTGCCTTTTGACCTCTTTCCTTTCCACTGACTAGTTGCCAAATTTTCCATCCATGTGGAATAGACATTCAGTTTTAGAACTATCAATTTACTAATTAGTTGGTGCCCAATAAAGGTCCCCTCTCTGTTGAGATAACAAATTCAGATTATGTGGCTGTTTTGTGGGGCACCTCATTCAATTTGGCACTCCGATAACCTTCTGGACTTGACAGAGAGTTCAGCAATTTTGGATTGTAATCTTTGTTGCCAATATTCTGGACGGCAGCTTTATTGCTGATTCTACTATTTCCATTTACACCTCTTCTCGCACTGTCTTTTTTCTTGTCTGTTGCAAAGTGTCTAACCACTTTATGCCTTGCATCATCTCTTTTGTCATTGAATGCTTTCTGCCATTCACCCGACCACCAATCTTCCCAATTTTCCTTTCCTACGTTTCAACTGCCTGCACTTAGTTAAAAAATGTTACAACATCTTTCCCCTTTTCCAGTTCTAATGCATGGCCATTGACCTGAAAGGTTATCTCATTCTCCCTTCACAGATGCTTCTGGACTGCCTGAATATTTCCAGTATTTTCTGTTTTTATTTCAGGATTCCAACATCTGAGCATTCGGTTTTTATTTGTTGTAGTTCTAACTTTAAAAAAAAAAAAATGTCATTAGGGTATTTGCAAGTTTTTATAATAATAACAATAACAGCACCATAAGCATGGTACAATAAACATTTCCACCCCATCACAATCTTCACTAAACCCAAGCATAAAACAACAATCCAACCCTCTTTCTCTCCCCCCCCCCCCCCCCCCCCCCCCCCCTTGGAATTCAACTTCTGCTGACATTTTAACTTTCCCCGAGAAAGTCGACGAACGGCTGCTACCTTCAGGTGAACCCAACCATTGACCCTCTTAAGGTGAACTTTATTTTCTCGAGACTGAGAAACTCACTATCACTAACCCAGGCCTCTACACTCGGGGGCTTGGATTCCCTCCACGTGAATAAGATTGTCTCCGGGCTACCAGGGAGGCAAAGGCCAAGACGTCGGCCTCTTTCGTCCCCTGAACCGGCTCTTCCGACACTCTAAAGGTGGCCACTTCCGGACTCGGCACCACCCGTGTTTTGAGTACCATGGACATTGCCTTAGCGAAACCCTGCTAAAACCCTCTAAGCTTCGGACATACCCAAAACATGTGGACATGATTTGCTGGGCTACCCTCGCACACCTGTCCTCTACCCCGAAAACCTTGCTCATCCGGGCCACTGTCATGTGTGCCCGTTGGACTACCTTGAATTGTATCAGGCTAAGCCTGGCACATGATGAGGATGTATTAATCCTGCTTTGGGCATCCGCCCACAGACCCACCTCTATCTATCCTCCTAGCTCGTCTTCTCACTTGCCCTTAAGCTCTTCCACCGGAGTTTCCAAAAATTCCTGGTAACTATCTTAATACCTTCCTGTCTCCCGCCAAGCTACTGGAGACTACTCTGTCCTGTATTCCCCCGTGGCGGCAGCAGTAGGAAGGCCGGAATCTGCCTTCTCAAGAAGTCTCGCACCTGCAGATACCTAAACCCATTCCCTACTTGCAATTCAAATTTATCCTCCAAGGCTTTCAAGATGGGGAAGCTCCCGTCTATAAATAGATCCCCCATCCTCCTAATTCCTGCCCTTTGCCATCTCTTGAACCCACCATCCAGCCTACCCAGTACGAACCGATGATTATTATAAATCGGGGTCCAAACCGATGCTCCCTCCACTCTCTTACATCTCCTCCACTGCCCCCAGATTCTCAGAGCCGCCACCACCACCGGACTTATGGAGTATCGGGCCGGCGAGAGCGGAACAAGTGCCGTTATCAGTGCTCCCAAACTTGTGTCTTTACATGACACTGCCTCCATCTGCTCCCACACTGACCCCTCACCCACTACCCACTTCCTAATCATGGCTATATTAACTGCCCAGTAGAAGTTTGGCAGCGCCAACCCATCCTCCCCCCGACTACGCTCCAGCAACACTTTCTTCACTCGCGGGGTTTTACTCGCCCACACACAGACCGAAATAACCTTATTCACCCGCTTGAAAAAGGTTCTTGGGATGAAGATGGAGAGACACTGAAAGACCAACAGAAATCTGGGGAGGACCGTCATTTTCACGGTCTGTGCCCTCCCCGCCAGTGATAGTGGGAGCATGTCCCATCTCTTAAAGTCTTCTTTCATTTGTTCTAAGAGCCGGGATAGGTTTAACTTGTGCAGTGCCTCACATTCCCGGGCCACCTGGATTCCCAGATATCGAAAGCTCTTCCCTACCATTCTGAGCGGCAGCTCTTCCAGTCTCTTCTCCTGCCCTCTTGCCCCGAACCAGCCCTTTCCAGTTCAGTTCCTAGAGGCTCTTAACGCCATGGTCAGTGGCTCTTTGGCAAGAGAAAACAGTAGCGGGGAGAGGGGGAACTGTTGCCTCGTCCCTCGGTGTAGTTTAAAATATCCCGAACTCAGCCGGTTTGTACGCACACTCGCTACTGGTGCCTGATAGAGCAACCGCACCCAGGCAATGAGGCCCTCACCAAACCCAAACCTTCCCAGCGCCTTCCACAGGTAATCCCACTCCACCCGATCAAAAGCCTTCTCCGCATGGGAATTCAGGTTGCGTCTATGCCTAGGTAGGTCGCACGTTCGGCAGCTCCCGCCGGAACAGACTTTTGGGCTCTTCAGAGGGGCCCCAACGGCAATTGTTCGACGGCTCCCAGTGTGGGAAGGTGACAGCAAGGTCCCCCCCGACAGTATATGGATTGGACCAGGAGTGGAGCGGTTAAAAAAGTGATCCTGGGGCAGCGAACAGTGCGAGGGAGGAAAAGCAAGATGGCGGCGGGTGGAGACCAAGCAGCATGGGCGCAGTGGTCGCAGGAGCAGCAGGGGTTTCTTAAACGCTGCTTTGAGGAGCTTAAAACCGAAATGCTGGTGGCAATGAAGGCGGCGATTGAGAAGCTAGTGGAGACCCAGAAGACCCAAGGGGCGGCGATCCGGGAGGTGCTGCAAAATGCCTTGTAGAACGAGGACGAGATCTTGGGCCTGGCAGTGAAGGTGGAGGCGCACGAGACGCTGCACAAGGGGTGGGCGGAAAAATTTGAGGACGTGGAGAATAGGTCGAGGAGGAAGAATCTTCGGATTCTGGGTCTCCCTGAAGGAGTGGAGGGGCCCGATGCCGGGGGCATACATGAGCATGATGCTCAATTCGCTGACGGGCGCGGGAGCTTTCCTGGTGCCCCTGGAGCCGGATGGGGCTCATCGGGTCCTGGCAAGAAGACCCAAAGCCAACGAGCCGCCAAGGTCTGTAGTGGTGAGGTTCCACCGCTTTATGGACAGAGAGAGTGTCCTGAGATGGGCTAAAAAAGAACGGAGCAGCAGGTGGGAGAACACGGAGATCGGCCATAGCCATCCCGGACCACGTCCCGCAATGGGTGGAGCTGGAGTTGGGGGAGGAGAGGGACCAGCGCCCACTGTGGCGCCTCGATGTGGGACTGTTGGCGGATGAGGGTGTGTGCGGGCGGGTGAGGGGGTGTATTGAAAGATACTTGGAGGCCAACGACAACGGGGAGGTGCAGGTGGGGGTAGTCTGGGAGGCGTTGAAGGCGGTTGTCAGGGGAGAGCTAATCTCCATTAGGGCCCACAGGGAGAAGAGAGAGGGGAGGGGGAGAGGTTGGTGGGGGAGATTTTAAGGGTGGACAGGAGGTATGCAGAGGCCCCCGAGGACGGGCTACTTAGGGAGCAATGGAACCACCAGACTGAATTCGACCTGTTGACCACGGGGAAAGCAGAGGCACAGTGGAGGAAAGCGCAGGGGGCGATGTATGAGTATGGGGAGAAGGCGAGTCGGATGCTGGCACATCAGCTTCGTAAGAGGGAGGCAGCGAGGGAGATTGGTGGAGTCAAGGATAGAGGGGGGAATACGGTGCGGTGTGCGGTGAGAATAAACAAGGTATCTGTACAGGTCTGAGCCCCCAGCAGGGGAGGCGGGGATGCAACGATTCCTGGATCAGCTGAGATTCCCGAGGGTGAAGGAGGAGGAGGTCGCTAGTTTGGGGGCGCCGATTGGGCTGAAGGAGCTGGTTAAAGGATTGGGGAGCATGCAGGCAGGGAAGGCCCCGGGGCCGGATGGGTTTCCAGTTGAGTTTTACAGGAAATACGTGGACCTGCTGGGCCCGTTGCTAGTGAGGACTTTTAATAAGGCGAGGGGGGGGGGGAACCTTGCCCCCGACAATGTCTAGGGCGCTGATCTCTTTGATCTTGAAGCGGGACAAGGATCCATTGCAATGTGGGTCGTATAGACCGATCTCGCTCCTCAATTTGATGCTACATTGCTGGCAAAGGTGCTGGCTACAAGAATTGAGGACTGTGTCCCGGGGGTGATTCATGAGGACCAGACGGGATTTGTGAAGGGTAGGCAGCTAAATACAAATGTGCGGAAGTGCCTCAATGTGATTATGATGCCCTCGGTGGAGGGGGAAGCGGCGGTAGTGGCAGCTATGGACGCGGAGAAGGCCTTTTATCGGGTGGAGTGGGAGTATCTTTGGGAAATGTTGTGGAGGTTCGGGGAGGGGTTCATCAGTTGGGTCAGGCTGCTATATAGAGCCCCGGTGGCAAGTGTGGCCACGAACCGGCGGAGGTCGGAGTAC
Organism: Scyliorhinus torazame; assembly: GCF_047496885.1. Classification (NCBI taxonomy): domain Eukaryota; kingdom Metazoa; phylum Chordata; class Chondrichthyes; order Carcharhiniformes; family Scyliorhinidae; genus Scyliorhinus; species Scyliorhinus torazame. Next base: position 210,662,581 of record NC_092710.1, read on the forward strand.
TTTCGGCTGTACCGGGGGACGAGGCAGGGGTGCCCCTTAGCTCCCTTGTTGTTTGCACTGGCAATTGAGCCTCTGGCCATGGTACTGCGGGAGTCCAGGAAATGGAGGGGATTGGTCCAGGGGGGGAGAGGACCACCGGGTGTCGTTGTATGCCAACGACCTGTTGTTGTATGTGGCCGATCCAGTGGAGGGGATGGCGGAGGTCATGCGGATCCTTAGGGAGTTTGGGGACTTTTCGGGGTATAAACTCAACGTAGGGAAGAGTGAGCTCTTTGTGGTGCATTCAGGGGACCAGGGAAGGGGGATAGACGATCTACCGCTGAAGAGGGCGGAAAGGAGCTTTCAGTACCTAGGGATCCAAGTAGCTAGGAGTTGGGGGGCCTGCACAAGCTCAATTTGATGCGGTTGGTGGAGCAGATGGAGGAGGATTTTAAAAGATGGGATATGCTGCCACTCTACCGGGTAGGGTGCAGTCGGTCAAAATGACGGTCCTCCCGAGGTTTCTCTTTGTGTTCCAGTGCCTTCCCATTTTGATCCCCAAGGCCTTTTTCAAACGGGTAAGCAGGAGCATCATGGGATTTGTGTGGCCGAATAAGACCCCGAGAGTGAAGAGAGTGTTTCTGGAGTGTAGCAGGGACAGGGGGGGGCTGGGGCTGCCAAATTTGTGTGGCTATTATTGGGCTGCCAATGTGGCAATGATCCGTAAGTGGGTAATGGGGGGAGAGGGGGCGGCGTGGAAGAGGCTAGAGATGGCGTCCTGTGTGGGCACGAGCCTGAGTGCGCTGGTGACGGCACCGTTACCGCTCTCGCCGACAAGGTACCCCACGAGTCCGGTGGTGGCGGCGACGCTGAAGATCTAGGGGCAGTGGAGGCGACACGGGTGATGTGGGAGCCTCGGTTTGGTCACCGATTCGGGAGAATCATCGGTTCGTCCCGGGAAGGATGGATGGGGGGTTTCGGAGCTGGCATTGAGCAGGGATTAGAAGAATGGGGGATCTGTTCATAGATGGGAAGTTTGCGAGCCTAGGGGCGCTGGAGGAGAAGTTTGGGCTACCCCCGGGAAACGCTTTCAGGTTGGCATTATTTGGGGTATCGGACGAGCCAGGAGTGCAGAAGGCGAACGAGGCCGGTATTCTGGCCTTTGCGTCCCTGGTAGCCCGGCGGAGGATTTTGCTACTATGGAAAGATGCGAAGCCCCCTAGTGTGGAAGCTTGGATCAATGACATGGCAGGGTTCATTAAGCTGGAGAAGATAAAGTTTGCCTTGCGAGGGCCTGTGCAGGGGTTCTCCAGGCGGTGGCAACCGTTCCTAGACTTATCTCGTGGAGTGTTAGGAGGAGGTCAGCAGCACGGGGTGGGGGGGGGTTCTTTTGGGGTGGCGTTTGGGTGAAGGTGTTTTTTTTCCCCTATTTGTGCTTTTAAATGTTATACGGGGGGGGGGGGGTTATTGTATATGGGGGAAATCCAATGTATAATTTCTGATTGTTGTGTTTTTGTTTCTCTTTTCTTGTTTGGGGGGGGGGGGGATTGTTGAAAATTTGTTTAAAAATTTGAATAAATTTTTATATTTTTAAAAAAGCCTTCTCTGCATCCATCGCTACCACCACCGCTGCCTGCTCTCCTTCTGAGGGCATCATAATATTTAAAAGCCTTCGAACATTGACCGTGAGTTGCCTGCCCTTTACAAATCCCGTATGGTTTCCCCTACCACCCCCGGGACACAATCCTCTATTCTTGTGGCCAGTATCTTAGCCAACAGTTTGGCGTCCACATTCAGTAGAGAAATTGGCCTGTATGGCCCGCATTGCTCCGGATCCTCCTCCGTGTTTCAGGATCAATGAAACCGAGGCCTGTGACATTGTTGGGGGGAGGACCCCCTTCTCTCTTGCTTCATTAAATGTCCTTACCAGCAGTGGGCTCAATATCTCTGAAAACTTCTTATAGAATTCCACCGGGTAGCCATCCGGCCCCGGGGCCTTGCCCGACTGCATGTCCTCCAAACCCTCAATTATTTCCTCAATTTCAGTTGGGGCTCCCAGCCCTTCCACCAGATCCTCATCCTCCCTCGGGAACCTCAACTGACCCAAAAACTGCTTCATCCCCTCCACCCCAGCCAGGGGTTCCGACTCATATAATTTGCTGTAAAAGTCCATAAACACATCATTCACCCCCACTGGGTCCAGGACCATAATCCCATCTCTACTCTTTACTCTCCCTATCACCCTGGCCACCTCTCTTTTTCTGAGCTGGCGCGCTAACATTCTGCTAGCTTTTTCCCCATACTCATAAACCCCCCCCCCCCCCCCCTCCCCTTCCTCAGCTGTTCCACCGCTTTCCCTGAAGTCAACAGCCCAAACACTGCCTGTAACCTCCGCCGCTTCCTCAGTAGCCCCACGTCCGGAGCCTCCGAGAATCTCCTGTCCACCTGGAGTATCTCCGCCACTAACCTATCCCTCTCGGCCCGTTCTGCCTTTTCTCTGTGGGCCGGTATCAAGATTGATTTCCCTCTGACCACTGCATTCAAAGCTTCCCAAACCGTTGCTGCAGAGACCTCCCCCGTATCATTTGTTTCCAGGTAGTTCTGGATGGACTTGTTCACCCGCCCACAGATCGCTTTGTCTGCTAACCCAACACCCAGCTTCCATAGCGGGCGTTGTCCTCTTTCCAAACTAACCCGTAGATCCACCCAATGTGGGGCATGATCCGGCACTGTGATTGCCGAGTCCTCAGTATCCACCACCAGTATTAGAGCCCTGCTCAGAACAAAAAAGTTGATGTGAGAGTATACCTTGTGGACATTGGAGAAAAAGGAAAACTCCTTCGCCCTTGGCCGTGCAAACCTCCATGGGTCTACTCTACCCATCTGTTCCATAAACCCCTTTAATTCCTTTGCTGCGGCTAGCACCCTCCCCATCCTGGTTTTTGACCGGTCCAATTCAGGATCAATGACTGTATTAAAATCTCCCCCATGATCACGTTATGTGGCTCTAAGTCTGGGATCTTACCTAACACCTGCCTCATAAATTCCACATTGTTTCAATTCGGAGCATATACATTCATGAGTACCACCCGCACCCCCTCCAGCTTCCCACTCACTATTATGTACCTACCCCCATGTCTGACACGATTCTCCCTGCCTCGAATGCCACTCATTTCCCCCCTGGTCTTTGAGTACAACCCTGAGTGGAATACATGGCCAACCCACCCCTTTCTCAATCTTGTCTGGTCTATAGTCTTTAGGTGTGTCTCTTGTAACATTGCCACGTCCGCCTTCAGCCCCCTCAAATGTGCAAACATGCGAGCCCTCTTGACCGGTCCATTCAACCCTCTAACGTTCCATGTAATCGGCTTCCCCTCCCCGCCGATTTTCCATCACCCCTTTTAGGCCAGCCTCCAGCTCGCGCCCCCGGCTTCCTCGAGCCCCCCCTCGGGCATTCACCGTCCCCAACCTCCCATTTGAACCCTAGTAACAGTTCCTCCCCTGTCAGCAAAGCAGCTCACCCCCCGCCCCACTCCCTCCCCCGCGGTAAGAGCACCAGAAACCCAACCCCCCCCCATATAGCAAGCTCCAGCTTGACACCTGCTTGTCCCCCACTGTGCTTCTGTGAGTCAGCTGACCAAACTGACTTGATAGCTCCCACTCATGGCACCAAACAGTCTGTCAACCCATTGTTGTCTCCCCTCTCCCCCCCCCCACTCGGACAAACATATTCAAAGCATCACATACCCCAGGAAACAAACATCAGAAAAAACAACCACAGAAATAACCCCCCCTCCAACCAGCTCCCAGTAAGACAAAGTTAACTTAAGCCATCGAAACAGCCCCTTATTGCACATAACACTACTTATTCAAACCATCACAAAAGTGATTTTCAATAAACCGCCACTACAATACTCTCCAAGGATTCAGTGTCTTTAGTTCACATCCTGTCTTTTTTTCTTGATGACAGTCGGTACATCGTCTGGTGTTTCGAAGTAAAAATCCGTTTCCTCATATGTGACCCCACAGATGGGCTGGGTACAACATCCCAAACTTCACCCCCTTCTTAAAGAGGGCCGTTTTTGCCCGATTAAACCCAGCTTGCCTCTTGTCCAAATCCACGCCCAGGTCTTGATAAATGCGCAGCTCACAATTCTCCAACCTGCTGCTCCGTTCTTTCTTGGCCCACCGCAGAATGTGTTCCTTGTCCAGGAATCGGTGCAAATGTACCACCATCGCCCTCGGCGGCTCGTTCGCTCGGGGCTTCTTCGCGAGGGTTCTGTGCGCTTTATCCACTTCCAGGGGCCGAGGGAACGCCTCAGGCCTCATCTACTTCTCCAGCATATTCGTCACTTAGGCCCTCGCATCCGATCCCTCACTGCCTTCAGGGAGGCCGACGATTCTCAGGTTCTGCCTCCTGGTCCTGTTCTCCAAGTCCTCCAGCTTCTCCTGCATTCTTTTCTGGCGGTCACTCACCATCTCCACCTTGGTCTTCAGCACGGTTAGGTATTCCTCGTGCTCGGCCACCTTTTTCTCCAGCTCCTGGATCACACGTCCGTGGGTTTCTTGACTCAGCAGCACCTGATCAATCGAAGCCTTGATCGGGTCCAGTGTGTCCTTCTTAAGCTTTGCGAAGCAAGCTTCAAAAAACTTCACCAGCTGCTCCGTCGACCACTGTGCCGTCTCCCCCGCGGTCCTGCTTCTCCGCCATGCTTTCCCACGTTGCCAGCTCTGCTCGCATCTTCCTTGTAGAACTTTGTCTTCTCACGCAGCCACTTCTGGTCCAATTCTCTATACACTGGAGGGAGATTTCTGCTCACTGTCTCACTCTTCACCGATTTATCCAATAAAATCCGGGGGGAAAATGGGAGAAAAAGGTCCAAAGGTCCGTCACAGGCAGGAGTTGAAAAATGTGTGACCTACTGCTCCATGGCCGCCACCGGAAGTCCGTATTTCTAACTCTTGATTGCACCCTTTCACTTGAAGTGTTTTAAGCTGTGTCACTGCACAATGTACTTGCAGTTTTTTTACCATGCCTGCTTTCTCTTCAATGGTGGGTCACACCACTTTCAAAACTGCAAAAACAGTGATTTTACAATCTGCTGCATACCCAACCAAATGAGTTATAGGCAAGCTGTCTGGCAGAGATTTTATGGGGAGAGACTGAGGAGTTTGCTGCAATATACTGATAGCATTGGATGCTGCATTGTACACTGTAGTAGTTCTGGTGCCCGCATTATTTGGAATGTGGTATAGTTGGTGGCACAGTTAGCATATGCCACCTACAGGTTAGCTTTGTTAAAAAATTACTTTGTTAAGTATGTGATATATTTGAAACCTACGCCAAGTAATTGATGAAAAAAAGAGTATCCAGCCCAACAAAGTTAATCCATTTGGTATGTTGACTCCCTTGAGGGCATCTTCCATCACCCAGTGATTTTTATTTGAATTACCATTTGTATATTTTTCACATTGGGGAGGTATCATAATGTATTCAAATTTAAGTTTGTTTTACAATTTTTCATTTACCTTTTAATAAAAAGGACTTTATTGTTTTCCCCGCAATTATTTGTGGCGTAGTTTATGTTCACAATTGCTTTACTGGATTGTTTGAACATTGGCTGACATTTCCTCTTCCTAGTTGGCCACTAAGCCACTCTGCTAATTCAGGTCCAGTTACTGGATAGTTTTGTACCACAATTTTCTTTCAACTTGAATAGTATGTATTGATTTGCAGTATTCTTACAGTATTTAAATAGAGGAGCTGCACATTGCCATTACAGGGAAAGAAGCATGTGGTGTGCAAAATATGGATAGCATTTTGGCTGATTAGAAAAGATGGTTCGGGAGTTGCTACTTGCAGTGAACCTTGATAACTGTTTATAATTTGCTGACTGCAATTCACTTGGCACATGCCTCAATGCTGGAAATCCATACTTAAATTTGCCTCGTTTTCAACTAGTTTTATAAACAGTATAAATTAATCAGAATTTTCAACTTCCTTTCATATTGATTTCTTTCAACATGTGTTATCAAGTCTCCCCAGTTTACCTCCGTGTTTCTACATGGAGAAAGATATATTGGTCATTTGTTACAGTATTGCATGGGGGTAATGTTGGGGCATGTGTCAACCTTGGCTACAGGGCCTAGGAGATTTGTAACAGGAAGGGTTGTACACTATCATAATGTGAGGATACATTGCCTTGCACCAGTCATGCTCGGGCATATGTGCTCACTAGTTTGCAGCCCAAGCAGAAATATATGCTCAAATCGGTAAGCATGGTGATGTATGAACTGTGTGCCAATTACTGCTTGAGGAAACCATAAACTAAAAATAACCATTATGTCAATGGGAGGGAGGTGGTATGGTTAGAGGGAGGGCGGGGGGGGGGGGGGGGGGGGGGTGGTATGTGTGGAGAAATTATCATGGTCAAGTGCCAAAAAAATCAAGATGGCATGAAATTGGATATATTTTCCATTCCTAATTATTTGCTTGTAATGCAAACCTGACCACTGAACATTAACAGAAAAGCTTGTGCTGTTTGTCTCATTAGTAGCACCATCATGCTTCACACGTCAGTGAAAAGCTGATCTTTCCAGTCATGAAACACCCATGTTTGTACACTAATCTGGATCTCAGAATTTTACATCGATTTTGAAGTTACGATAGTTTTGTTACTGGAAAGTGGTGTCTCTGAATTTGTCATCTTTGTTTCAAAGTGTACAGCTGGTTTAAGATCAGAATTGAGCAGCACGGTAGCACAGTGGTTAACACTGTTGCTTCACAGCGCCAGGGACCCGCATTCGATTCTCGGCTTGTGTCACTGTCTGTGCGGTGGCTGCACTTCTCCTTGTGCCTGCATGGGTTTCCTCCTGGTGCTCCGGTTTCCTCCCACAAGTCCCGAAAGACGCGCTGGTAGGCAATTTGGATATTATGAATTCTCCCTCCGTGTACCCGAACAGGTGTCAGAATGTGGCGACTAGGGGATTTTCACAATAATGTCTTGTAGTGTTAATGTAAGTCTACTTGTGCCAATAAAGATTATTATTATGACAAATTGAAAAGGAAATCACACTGTGTTGCTTTTGGAGTGAAGTTTTGATTGCATCTGGATCGTCATTTTATAATGTTAGCTTGCCTTCTTTGGATATGGTGAACTGCCATCAAATTTTGACTTCGAAAGAATTGTACTATATTACATGCATATTATGACCCAATTGGAAGGTCAGTCCATATAGATAGGAGTCTTGACGAGTTGAGAAAGCTGGCACCAAATACTTCCCATTGAAGGTGCAGCAAAAAATAAGAATGGAGTTCTATCAGTATAAAGTAACAGAGCCCTTACCCCAACCCACATGTTTTTAAAGCAAAATAACTGAAAATGTCATCTTTTTTTTTTTAGTAGTTAATGTTATTAATGCTGTTTTCCAGCCTGTGGAGACCTAGCATTTCCATGAGATTTTCCATATGCATGAAAATTAGTGACATCTGTGTAGGGAATACTAAAGTTGGCATCTGACAAGGCCATGGGTACTTCCAATAGTGCTTCTGTCCATAGAGAGGGATAGGTTTAAACTGATGAGTCTCGATAGGACTGAGACGTAAATAAAAGTCATGTTTTGGAAAGGTTGCACATTTCCTTCTTCAAATTGTGAAACTCTTGTTTGTGAAAAGCCAATAAACCCTCAGCCGTGCTTCTCCCTTCCCCTTATTAAGCCACAGAATACTTTAGCAGGCTTTCAGTGACATTTCCTTAATTCTTTAAATCCTAAAATGAAGGACGTGTAATAGTCCTCTGACTTTCCTCCTGCTGGTTTCATAGGAAACCAATAGCATCTAGCCATACTTGGAAAAACTTGATTTAAGCCAAGTTTGGTGCTACCAAACAGGTGATCAACAGCTGAACACAAATTGATCTTGCTTTCATTCGAAATTTGTCCCATAATTAACTTTGGATAGGTTATCCTGGCTTCACTTTGTTTGTGTTGACAGCATTTGATGGTCAGGATTCTAACTATAGAACATAGAACATAGAAAAATACAGCACAGAACAGGCCCTTCGGCCCACGATGTTGTGCCGAACCTTTGTCCTAGATTAATCATAAATTATCATTGCATTTACAGTGCAGAAGGAGGCCATTCGGCCCCCTGAGTCTGCACCGGCTCTTGGAAAGAGCACCCTACCCAAAGTCAACACCTCCACCTAACACTAAGGGCAATTTTGGACACTAAGGGCAATTTATCATGGCCAATCCACCTAACCACATCTTTGGACTGTGGGTGGAAACCAGAGCACCCGGAGGAAACCCACGCAGACACTGGGAGGATGTGCAGACTCCGCACAGACAGTGACCCAAGCCGGAATCGAACCTGGGACCCTGGAGCTGTGAAGCAATTGTGCTATCCACAATGCTACCGTGCTGCCCTTAAAAACAAATAAATCTACACTATATAATTTTACCGTAATCCATGTACCTATCCAATAGCTGCTTGAAGGTCCCTAATGTTTCCGACTCAACTACTTCCACAGGCAGTGCATTCCATGCCCCCACTACTCTCTGGGTAAAGAACCTACCTCTGACATCCCCTCCCTATATCTTCCACCATTCACCTTAAATTTATGTCCCCTTGTAATGGTTTGTTCCACCCGGGGAAAAAGTCTCTTGACTGTCTACTCTATTCCCCTGATTATCTTATAAACCTCTATCAAGTCGCCCCTCATCATTCTTCGTTCCAATGAGAAAAGGCCTAGCACCCTCAACCTTTCCTCGTAAGACCTACTCTCCATTCCAGGCAACATCCTGGTAAATCTCCTTTGCACCTTTTCCAAAGCTTCCACATCCTTCCTAAAATGAGGCGACCAGAACTGTACACCGTACTCCAAATGTGGCCTTACCAAAGTTTTGTACAGCTGCATCATCACCTCACGGCTCTTAAATTCAATCCCTCTGTTAATGAACGCTAGCACACCATACGCCTTCTTCACAGCTCTATCCACTTGAGTGGCAACTTTCAAAGATGTATGACATAGACCCCAAGATCTGTCTGCTCCTCCACATTGCCAAGAACTCTACCGTTAACCCTGTATTCCGCATTCATATTTGTCCTTCCAAAATGGACAACCTCACACTTTTCAGGGTTAAACTCCATCTGCCACTTCTCAGCCCAGCTCTGCATCCTATCTATGTCTCTTTGCAGCCGACGACAGCCCTCCTCACTATCCACAACTCCACCAATCTTCGTATCGTCTGCAAATTTACTGACCCACCCTTCAACTCCCTCATCCAAGTCATTAATGAAAATCACAAACAGCAGAGGACCCAGAACTGATCCCTGCGGTACGCCACTGGTAACTGGGATCCAGGCTGAATATTTGCCATCCACCACCACTCTCTGACTTCTATCGGTTAGCCAGTTCGTTATCCAACTGGCCAAATTTCCCACTATCCCATGCCTCCTTACTTTCTGCAGAAGCCTACCATGGGGAACCTTATCAAATGCCTTCTAAAATCCATGTACACTACATCCACTGCTTTACCTTCATCCACATGCTTGGTCACCTCCTCAAAGAATTCAATAAGACTTGTAAGGCAAGACCTACCCCTCACAAATCCGTGCTGACTATCCCTAATCAAGCATTGTCTTTCCAGATGCTCAGAAATCCTATCCTTCAGTACCCTTTCCATGACTTTGCCTACCACCGAAGTAAGACTAACTGGCCTGTAATTCCCAGGGTTATCCCTATTCCCATTTTTGAACAGGGGCATGACATTCACCACTCTCCAATGCCCTGGTACCACCCCTGTTGACAGTGAGGACGAAAAGATCATTGCCAACGGCTCTGCAATTTCATCTCTTGCTTCCCATAAAATCCTTGGATATATCCCGTCAGGCCCGGGGGACTTGTCTATCCTCAAGTTTTTCAAAATTCCCAACACATCTTCCTTCCTAACAAGTATTTCCTCGAGCTTACCAGTCTGTTTCACACTGTCCTCTCCAACAATATCGCCCCTCTCATTTGTAAATACAGAAGAAAAGTACTCGTTCAAGACCTCTCCTATCTCTTCAGACTCAATACACAATCTCCCGCTACTGTCCTTGATCGGACCTACCCTCGCTCTAGTCATTCTCATATTTCTCACATGTGTAAAAGGCCTTTGGGTTTTCCTTGATCATACCCGCCAAAGATTGTTCATGCCCTCTCTTAGCTCTCCTAATCCTTTTCTTCAGTTCCCTCCTGGCTATCTTGTATCCCTCCAACGCCCTGTCTGAACCTTGTTTCCTCAGCCTTACATAAGTCTCCTTTTTCCTCTTAACAAGACATTCAACCTCTCTTGTCAACCATGGTTCCCTCACTCGACCATCTCTTCCCTGCCTGACAGGGACATGCATATCAGGGACACGTAGTACCTGTTCCTTGAACAAGTTCCACATTTCACTTGTGTCCTTCCCTGACAGCCTATGTTCCCAACTTATGCACTTCAATTCTTGTCTGACAACATCGTATTTACCCATCCCCCAATTGTAAACCTTGCCCTGTTGCACGCACCTATCCCTCTCTATTACTAAAGTGAAAGTCACAGAATTGTGGTCACTATCTCCAAAATGCTCCCCCACTAACAAATCTATCACTTGCCCTGGTTCATTACCAAGTACTAAATCCAATATTGCCCCTCCTCTGGTCGGACAATCTATATACTGTGTTAGAAACGCTTCCTGGACACACTGCACAAACACACCCCATCCAAACTATTTGATCTAAAGAGTTTCCACTCAATGTTTGGGAAGTTGAAGTCACCCATGACTACTACCCTGTGACTTCTGCACCTTTCCAAAATCTGTTTCCCAATCTGGTGGGGACAATATTGGAATCATTAAATCAGCTTCATTGAGAAATCATTTTCAGTTGATGAAAATGTATAGCTGGTATACATTTGTAATGACATGATTTAAACCTGGGTACACATTTTTAGTGAGCTGTGGACAGAATTTCCTAGACCTGAATTCTGCTCGAATTATATTGAAACTAAATAAGATGGAAAGCCTTGTGTGAGATCATAACTGTTGTCCCAAGTGTCAAGTTAAGTAAGCAAGATTCCTGTTAGCCAGATGTTTTGCTTAAGTTAAAATTGCAACAGGGTGTTGTTTGCAAACTCTGTTCTTTTATTTGAACCACGTTGTTAGGATATGGGATTATGTCTGCAATTCTGGATGGCAACTTTTGATTGGCAAGGGAGCCGTGGGTTATGGGGGTGGCAGGCAGCAAGTAGCGTTGAGGCCACATTCAGCCATTATCTTATTGAGTGGCAGAGCAGACTGGAGGGGCTAAATGGCCGATTATTTAATTTGTGCCATGGCTGAAGTTGAATTGGTTTCTCCAGCTGCTAACTGAATATTGGTCCTTCGAGATAGATTTTTGGTTTCTCATGAGGACTGTGGGAAAATGGAGTTGAGGCCCAAGATCAGCCATGATGGTATTAAATGGCAGAGTAGCCTCGAGGACTTTCTGGTCTACTTCTGTTTCTTAAGTTCTTCAGACTGGGCCTTCTGGCTGTTGATGCAGATGAGGAGTTAGAAAGTTCCACAGGAGATTTGAGATGAATGTAGGAATTTCAGATAAATATTGTAGTATATGTTGCTGGTGTAATAATGGTTCAAATGGGTTAGTGTGTGGATGTGACTGCTGCAGTAATGTTTTCTTTAAAACAATTCCTGGTTTAAAAGGCAGGCAGACACTGGGGCTACAAAAGGGATAATTAAAGCATCGTAAAAGTAAGATCATAATTTAATCTGATCATGTATATTGCTTAGCCTGAGCGAGATGGTCATAACCCAGTTAGTTGGATAGAGATGATATAGTTAATGGGAGGAGCCAGGGGTTGAAGCAGTCATGTGCTGAGTTTCCAGTTAAAGAATTTGCTGTCAACAGAACAGGAGCTTTTTGCCAAATGCTGGAAAGTTAAATAGTAGTTTGACACAGGCAATAATCTGCAGGTGGTTCCTTGAAATCTCACTCTCTCTCACTCTCTCAAATCCAGAAATGGATTTTGACCTGAGATGGGTTTGCTTGATTGGAGATAAAAAAGTTAGCAGTTAGGAGATGACGTGTTTCATCTTATTGTTAAGCATTGTTCAACTGGTAATTGAAAACTTTTTCTTGCATGATGAAGTTAGTTCAATCCTGTGTTCGTAATAAAGTTTATTTTAATATACCATATTCTTGTTTGTGGAGTCACTCCTGGAGCGAAGTATGCTTTCCTCACAGTTTTCCAAATTAAATTAGATATTGGGATTTCTGTCCGGTACCACTTTTGTGGTCTGGTCAAACATCATAAGATAAGATCATGATATTGGATGTCATTTGCCTTGCTGAAAGCGTAGCCACAGACAAATGAGGCAATTGGGATTGCCCTCTCTTGTCCCCAAAATTTTGAATTTGTGCTACTATTCATGCAGGACTAACTAGTTTTGTCTAGTTGGAGAGCTCCAAGAAAAGCAGCAAGGCACATAGTGGGGGCATAAATCTGATGTGGGTTTCTCTCTGCTTTTTTCTTTCTCTGCAGTACCTGTAGAATATCAATTTCCCAAATAGAGAGCAGGAGAAAATAGACCTGGAAACATCAACCGCTGACTTGGGAGAGACTAGGTAGTGAAGTTCAAGAATCTGTGCCTTAATTAGCAGTTCATGTTTAACCATAATTGGTGATATTATGCAAGGGTATAATGGAGGAGTAGGAATGAGGTTGTAGAGGTTCTGCAATTGGCCTAAGGAAGCGGGAATATTTGCCAAGGAATCTTCAGTTTATCATCTAATGACTCCAACAAATGTGGGGGTAAATGAGACACCCTTGCCTTTGAATGGACGATCAATGCCCAATCTGGGCTCTTACTGGAAGATCAATAATTGATAAATAAAATGTAATCAAATGCGAATGACATGTTAATTTTCAATATATATTTTTGCAGGTGATTTTTGAAGCAAACATATCTCCTGAGCAAACTGGATATATTGCCATTGATGATGTCCAGGTTCTGAGTTATCCATGTGGTAAGTACTCATTTATTACATTTTCCTTCTGGTTCAATGTACTGACAAGTCTAAGGACTGAATTTTGATGGGAAGCCAAGATTTTGCTCACGAGAGAGATAGTTTGGACATTAAGTAGGTCATTTAAAAATCAAATTTGTATTTTGTTGTCAAAGAACCGTTTCTTAATCTTACTATGAAATTGGTGTTGCCAGTCTCTATATTCAACAGTGATGTGTCTATACATCCATCACTGAATACCAACACTTCTTGGGCAGTCCCTTTGCACTGAGGATGATTTGCTTCCACTCTGGGGAGGTGGATTGTGCGGAGGTTGAACAGTCCAATCCTGGATTCGCAGACTCTGCCACAGGTGCTTGATGAGGTGGGTAGGTGGAGTGCTCTGGATTCTGTGCTCTCCTGCTGCTTACGCTTCATCTCTGCATGCTCCACCCTATGACGCTCAAGGTGTTTGGAGCCACCGTGATTCTTTTTCTCCAGTTTGTTAATTCGAAGGCAAGCGATTCCCACGTGTCAATGGGGATGTTGCATTTATTTAGGGAGGTTTACAGAGTGTCCTTGTGGCGTTTCCTCTGTCCTCCTAGTGATCGCTTGCCATTGTGGAGCTCGGAATAGAGCACTTGTTTTGGGAGCCTTATGTCGGGCATTCGGGCAATGTGGCCCGCCCATCGCAGTTGGTCGAGCATGACCAGTGCCTCGATACTGGGTATATTGGCCTGGGAGAGAACGCTTATGTCCCCTAAGATACCAACAGGTATCAAAATAAATCCCCATAAATTTGTCTCTTGTTGACTTTGGAGTGGACATGCTATGAACCAACTCTAACTCTGCCATCTTGTTCCTCTGTCCTGGAGATGAGGTACTCTTTGGAAAAATGTTCCTGGTCGTCCGGTCAGGCATTCATGATTTAAGTAGTGTCAGTTTAGAGTTTTGTTTATTTTAAAATGTGAACTCTTTCCATTTTAATCACTGCTGAGATTAATTTATGAATAATATAGATTACAAATTAAGTCAATAGCAATAATAACATAAAAACATTAAGAAACCTTCAGAGGTTCTCCTAAAGGTGCTTTGATTTATTTTACAACACCAGGTTAAAGTCCAACAGGTTTGTTTCAAACACTAGCTTTCGGAGCACTGCTCCTTCCTCAGGTGAATGAAGAGGTATGTTCCAGAAACATATATAGACAAATTCAAAGATGCATTCAGCCTCTGATCTCCGGGTAAGTGTTCTCCAAGGCGGCCTTCAGGACGTGCGACAACGCAGAATCGCCGAACAGAAATTTATAGCCAAGTTCTGCACACGAGTGCGGCCTCAACCGGGACCTGGGATTCATGTCGCATTACATTCATCCCCCACCATCTGGCCTGGACTTGCGAAATCCTATCACCTGTCCTGGCTTGGTCAATTCACACCTCTTTAACCTGGGGTTACCCCTATCACAAGACTTAATTACCTGCAAATGCTCGCATTCTAAGCATTGTCTTGCATCTTTGAATTTGTCTTTCTATATGTTTCTGGAACATACCTCTTCACCTGAGGAAGGAGCAGTGCTCCGAAAGCTAGTGTTTGAAACAAACCTGTTGGACTTTAACCTGGTGTTGTAAGACTTCTTACTGTGCTCACCCCCGTCCAACGCCGCCATCTCCACATCTTGATTTATTTTGGGTGGGGGCGAGGGGGGTGGGGGAGAGAGGAAAGAATGAGGGAAAGGCATTCCATATCCATATCTATATTGAGTGGATACTGTATTTAAGCACCAATGTAATTGTGTCCTGGGCTAGCAGATTATTATGGAGCAAGTTAATTTGCGTCAGCCACATTACTGGTATAAATGCAACCTCATGGCCAGGAAACCAGTATGGTAGCAATTAGGTTGAACGTTTTTGTTATGAAGCAGCTGCAAACACATCAAAAAATACTTTTCATATTGGCAACATGTAACAGCTGATTAACCTCCTAAAATAGTATTGTCCAAGCAAAGATACCAAGAATAGAAAAAATTGTGAGGAAGAGTACCCCACAAACTCAGTTCCCCAGCTTAGTATGAAACTCATAATGCCACTGTACGTGTGCAGAGTTGGATATTGAATGGTGCTCAAATTTCATGCTCGGTAAGTAAAACAGGAGTTTTATTCCTGCATGTATTAATTGGCATATGATTTACATGCTCCCATCATTAACGTGCAAAATTAATTTTCAAGGGTCTGGTCAAAGTAATATATAGGTTAATCAGTCTGAAGACTACTTTACCCCACTAAATTGAAAAGAACAGCATTAAAGCAGTGGACTAAGCAAAGGAAGATTCACTCCCCTCCCACCAAATTTTAACCCCATGTATAATCCTACACCTGATTGAGAGAGCAGCAGAGTTTCATTTAAAGCTGCTGTTCTCATGTCTCGGGCCATTTGGAATAAACAGTGTTACTGTAATGTGGTACACGCCTGCTGCAGGACTTTTACAAATTGGTACTTGCGGATTTTCTCTACCGCAAATGGGTTTTAGCAGCTTAATCCCAAATAATGTGGGTAGGATCATAATCACAATTGGTATATTACCTACAGTCAATTTATTTCTCATTTAAAAAAAAAAAAATTCCAATTACACTTGTGTTTTTTTAAAAAAGCTGACATGAAAATGAGAGTATTTGTTATGGTGTTTCTCATCTCGATTTCTTTTAATATTAATAAAATACTACATTATAGGTCAACCAAAAAGAAGAACCAACTTTTGGTTAGTTAAGATATTTGTGTGCTGAAACTGGTCTTGCATTCATTTTGTCTACAGCACCAACTTGTCAAATAAAGTAATGATCTCAATAATGAGGGAACTTAATTCTTGTAGTCATATATATCTTGGGTCTGTTAGGAAATGCATGCAGAAACTACAAATAGTGATTTTCTTTGTAATGATAGTCATATTTTTGTATTTTTCATTCATATATTGGAGCTGCTGTGTGCTTCACAAACCCCTTCTACCCAGCCCGAACAATTTGGGGTGGTCTTTGTTTTCAACAGTGCAAATAATATTTTGATTTTGTAGCTGCTGATCTATAATTTTGAGTCATTTCCTTCAACATTTGACAAGTTGCATAGTTAGTGTCAAGTTTATCATTATTCAATAATCCGGAGGTTCTCAACCTCCTGGCTTCCAGGATTCTTTTATAAAATTAATAGTTTAAAATTCCAGGGTTCCTGTAACACCGTATTTTCTGAGGATAAAAAGTAGTTTATCCAGTTGAGCACCTATTTGTTTTACTTCATGTGAAGCTGTTGCTGAGCAACAAGTTAGTCAAGACGTGACGCCACCTTCCAACAAGTGCATCAGCAGGTCACTCTGGCAGATTTATTTATTTCCATGAATGTCATAGATGAAAATGCAGCTTTGCATGACTGGGTTGTACTAAATGAGACCAGCACTTTGTTGCAGAATTAACATTGTTCTACTCATTGGAGCATTCAGACCAGGAGACCTCTGGTGCCTGCAAGCTCTCGCCGCCACCATGCCCCTGCTTGCTTCAGCATTTCCTCTTTCTATGTGAAGTGAATGGTCAGTGTTTCTTGCAGAGATTGATTCCCTAGCACGTTGCCGCCACTTTCCCATGCATACTGCGGTCCGTTCCGAGCAGATTTGTCAAATATTATTGTGTGAGGGACCACATTTCAATTTTTGCGCTCATTCAGAGGGCGAGTGAGCAAATTACAGGAATGTTGGGCACAAAAAGGAAGGTGGAGATGTGAAGAAAGGAAAGAAATTAATTGAGAGAAAAAAATAATGTCAAAGCAATAAACTGATCATTTTTTAAAAATTAATTAAGATGGCCATTCAAGTGAATGAGTTAGGCAAGCTCACTCCCAGTCTCTTGGATGCTCACTCACTTACCCTGATCCACACTCACTGAGAGTCAAGGATGAGTGAAAATATGTGCATGTGCTTGCACTTGCTCATTTGCACACACTTGCTCACACTCACTCACACTCAAGTCATACTCACTCGTCCTCACTCTCTTGCATTCGTGCACTCATTCATTCTTGCACTCGTTGATTCTCTCTCATGAACATAATCTCGCTCATTCACCATCTCTTGCACACAATCACTCATGCATTCACTCTCTCGCATTCACTCTTTTGCATTAAGATTCTCTCTCTCACATGTATGCACTCATTTGCTTCCTCTTGTGCGCACACACTCATTCTTTTCCTCGTTCATCTTCAATCATCTTCTCTCTCCCTTGCACACAATCTCTCTCTCACTCTCTCCATCACAATCTCGCTCCCTTGCACGTACTCATTTTCTTGATCTCAGCTGTGCTTGGTCACTCCCTCATGGATGCTCGCTCTCTCCCTGGTAGGTGGGCGTTCGCTCGCGCTCTCTCTCTCCCAGGCAGGTCGGCGCTTGCTCTCTCTCCCAGGCATGTGGGCACTCGCTCTCTCTCCCTGGCACATGTGCGCTGGCTCTCCCTGGCATGTCCGTGCTCACTCTCATTCTCTGGCATGTGCACGCATGCTCTAACTCGCTGGCACGTGCACGCTCTCTCTCTCCCTGGCACATGCGCTCTCTCTCCCTGGCAGGTGCGTGCTCGCTCTCTGTCCCTGGCACGTGCTCTCTCTCTCTCTATTTCTCTCTGTCTAGCTCTCTCTCTCTGTCTAGCTCTCTCTCTCTCTCCCTGGCATGTACAACCTCACGCGCTCTCTCTACCCCCCTCTGTCTCTCTACACCTCTCTTCCTCTCTCTGGTACATAAGCGCTCGCTCTCTCTAGCACGTACGCACACGTTCTCTCTAGCACGTACGTGCTCGCTCTCCCTGCCGCCTCCTCGCTCTCCCTGCCGCCTCCTCGCTCTCCCTGCCGCCTCCTCCCTCTCCCTGCCGCCTCCTCCCTCTCGTTGGCGCCTCCTCCCTCTCGTTGGCGCCTCCTCCCTCTCGTTGGCGCCTCCTCTCTCTCGTTGGCGCCTCCTCCCTCTCGTTGGCGCCTCCTCCCTCTCGTTGGCGCCTCCTCCCCCTCGTTGGCGCCTCCTCCCTCTCGTTGGCGCCTCCTCCCTCTCGTTGGCGCCTCCTCCCTCTCGTTGGCGCCTCCTCCCTCTCGTTGGCGCCTCCTCCCTCTCGTTAGCGCCTCCTCCCTCTCGTTGGCACCTCCTCCCTCTCGTTGGCGCCTCCTCCCTCTCGTTGGCGCCTCCTCCCTCGTTGGCGCCTCCTCCCTCGTTGGCGCCTCCTCCCTCTCGTTGGCGCCTCCTCCCTCTCGTTGGCGCCTCCTCCCTCTCGTTGGCGCCTCCACCCTCTCGTTGGCGCCTCCACCCTCTCGTTGGCGCCTCCACCCTCTCGTTGGCGCCTCCACCCTCTCGTTGGCGCCTCCTCCCTCTCGTTGGCGCCTCCTCCCTCTCGTTGGCGCCTCCTCCCTCTCGTTGGCGCCTCCTCCCTCTCGTTGGCGCCTCCTCCCTCTCGTTGGCGCCTCCTCCCTCTCGTTGGCGCCTCCTCCCTCTCGTTGGCGCCTCCTCCCTCTCGTTGGCGCCTCCTCCCTCTCGTTGGCGCCTCCTCCCTCTCGTTGGCGCCTCCTCCCTCTCGTTGGCGCCTCCTCCCTCTCTTTCTCTCTGGCTCTCTTTCTCTCTGGCTCTCTTTCTCTCTGGCTCTCTCTCTCTCTGGCTCTCTCTCTCTCTCTCTCTCTGGCTCTCTCTCTGGCGCTCTCGCTCTCGCTCTGGCGCTCTCGCTCTCGCTCTGGCGCTCTCGCTCTCGCTCTGGCGCTCTCGCTCTCGCTCTGGCGCTCTCGCTCTCTGGCGCTCTCTCTCTCTCTCTGGCTCTCTCTCTGGCGCTCTCTCTCTCTCTGGCGCTCTCTCTCTCTCTGGCGCTCTGTCTCTCTCTGGCGCTCTCTCTTTCTCTCTCTCTGGCGCTCCCTCTTTCTCTCTCTCTCTGGCGCTCCCTCTTTCTCTCTCTCTCTGGCGCTCTCTCTCTCTCTCTGGCGCTCTCTCTCTGGTGCTCTCTCTCTCTCTGGCACCTCTCTCTCCCTCTGGCACCCTCTCTCTCTCTCTCTCTGGCTCTCTCTCTCTCTCTCTCTCTCTCTCTCTGGCTCTCTCTCTCTCTGGCGCTCGCTTTCTCTCTCTCTCTGGCGCTCGCTCGCTCTCTCTCTGGCGCTCGCTCGCTCTCTCTCTGTCGCTCGCTCTCTCTCTGGCGCTCGCTCGCTCTCTCTCTGGCGCTCGCTCGCTCTCTCTCTGGCGCTCGCTCGCTCTCTCTCTGGCGCTCGCTCGCTCTCTCTCTGGCGCTCGCTCGCTCTCTCTCTGGCGCTCGCTCGCTCTCTCTCTGGCGCTCGCTCGCTCTCTCTCTGGCGCTCGCTCGCTCTCTCTGGCGCTCGCTTGCTCTCTCTCTCTCTGGCGCTCTCTCTCTCTGGCGCTCTCTCTCTCTCTCTCTCTCTCTCTCTCTCGCGCTCTCTCTCTCTCTGGTGCTCTCTCTCTCTCGCACCCTCTCTCCCTCTGGCACCTCTCTCTCTCCCTCTGGCACCCTCTCTCTCTCTCTCTGGCTTTCTCTCTCTCTCTCTCCGTCTCTCTCTGGCTCTCTCTCTCTCTCTCTCTGGCTCTCTCTTTATATGGCCCTCTCTCTCTATGGCTCTTTCTCGCGCTCTCTCGTTCGCGCTCTCTTGGCTATCTCTACCTCTCTCTACCCCTCTCTGGACCTCCCTTTCTATACCCCTCTCTTTCTGCCCCTCTCTGTCTCTAACCCTCTTTGTCTCTGATCCTCTCTCTCTAACACTCTCTCTAAAACTCTCTCTCTCGAACACTCTCTCTAACCATCTCTCTAACCCTCTGTCTAACCCCTCTCTCTCTCTCTCTCTTCCCCTCTCTCTCTCTCTCTCTCTCTACCCCTCTCTCTCTCTACCCCTCTCTCTCTCTACCCCTCTCTCTCTCTACCCCTCTCTCTCTCTACCCCTCTCTCTCTCTACCCCTCTCTCTCTCTACCCGCTCTCTCTCGTTACCCGCTCTCTCGCTACCCGCTCTCTCGCTACCCGCTCTCTTGCTACCTGCTCTCTCTTGCTACCCGCTCTCTCTCGCTACCCGCTCTCTCTCGCTACCCGCTCTCTCTCGCTACCCGCTCTCTCTATACTCGCTCTCTATCCGCTCTCTCTATCCGCTCTCTCTATCCGCTCTCTCTACCCGCTCGCTCTCTACCCGCTCTCTCTCTCTACCCGCTCTCTCTCTACCCGCTCTCTCTCTACCCGCTCTCTCTCTACACGCGCTCTCTACCCGTTCTCTCTACCCGTTCTCTCTCTCTACTCGTTCTTTCTCTCTACCCGCTTTCTCTCGACCCGCTCTCTCTCTACCCGCTCTCTCTCTCTACCTACCCGCTCTCTCTACCCACCTGCTCGCTCTCTCTCTACCCACCTGCTCTCTCTACCCACGTGCTCTCTCTCTACCCACCTGCACTCTCTACCCACCTGCACTCTCTACCCACCTGCACTCTCTACCCACCACCTCTCTCTCTACCCACCTGATCTCTCTACCCACCTGCTCTCTCTCTACCCACCTGCTCTCTCTCTACCCACCTGCTCTCTCTCTACCCACCTGCTCTCTCTCTACCCACTTTCTCTCTCTACCCACCTGCTCTCTCTCTACCCACCTGCTCTCTCTCTACCCACCTGCTCTCTCTCTACCCACCTGCTCTCTCTCTACCCACCTGCTCTCTCTCTATCCACCTGCTCTCTCTCGATCCACCGGCTCTCTCTCGATCCACCTCTCTCTACCCACCTGCTCTCTCTCTACCCACCTGCTCTCTCTCTACCCACCTGCTCTCTCTCTACCCACCTGCTCTCTCTCTACCCACCTGCTCTCTCTCTACCCACCTGCTCTCTCTCTACCCACCTGCTCTCGCTCTACCCACCTGCTCTCGCTCTACCCACCTGCTCTCGCTCTACCCACCTGCTCTCGCTCTACCCACCTGCTCTCTCTCCACCCTCCTGCTCTCTCTCTACCCTCCTGCTCTCGCTACCCACCTGCTCTCGCTACCCACCTGCTCTCTCGCTACCCACCTGCTCTCTCGCTACCCACCTGCTCTCTCTCTACCCACCTGCTCTCTACCCACCTGCTCTCTCTCTACCGCCTGCTCTCTCTACCGCCTCCCCTCTCTACCGCCTCCCCTCTCTACCCGCCTGCTCTCTCTACCCGCCTGCTCTCTCTACCCGCCTGCTCTCTCTACCCGCCTGCTCTCTCTACCCGCCTGCTCTCTCTACCCGCCTGCTCTCTCTACCCGCCTGCTCTCTACCCGCCTGCTCTCTACCCGCCTGCTCTCTACCCGCCTGCTCTCTACCCGCCTGCTCTCTACCCGCCTGCTCTCTACCCGCCTGCTCTCTCTCTACCCACCTGCACTCTCTACCCACCTGCACTCTCTACCCACCTGCACTCTCTACCCACCACCTCTCTCTCTACCCACCTGATCTCTCTACCCACCTGCTCTCTCTCTACCCACCTGCTCTCTCTCTACCCACCTGCTCTCTCTCTACCCACCTGCTCTCTCTCTACCCACTTTCTCTCTCTACCCACCTGCTCTCTCTCTACCCACCTGCTCTCTCTCTACCCACCTGCTCTCTCTCTACCCACCTGCTCTCTCTCTACCCACCTGCTCTCTCTCTATCCACCTGCTCTCTCTCGATCCACCGGCTCTCTCTCGATCCACCTCTCTCTACCCACCTGCTCTCTCTCTACCCACCTGCTCTCTCTCTACCCACCTGCTCTCTCTCTACCCACCTGCTCTCTCTCTACCCACCTGCTCTCTCTCTACCCACCTGCTCTCTCTCTACCCACCTGCTCTCGCTCTACCCACCTGCTCTCGCTCTACCCACCTGCTCTCGCTCTACCCACCTGCTCTCGCTCTACCCACCTGCTCTCTCTCCACCCTCCTGCTCTCTCTCTACCCTCCTGCTCTCGCTACCCACCTGCTCTCGCTACCCACCTGCTCTCTCGCTACCCACCTGCTCTCTCGCTACCCACCTGCTCTCTCTCTACCCACCTGCTCTCTACCCACCTGCTCTCTCTCTACCGCCTGCTCTCTCTACCGCCTCCCCTCTCTACCGCCTCCCCTCTCTACCCGCCTGCTCTCTCTACCCGCCTGCTCTCTCTACCCGCCTGCTCTCTCTACCCGCCTGCTCTCTCTACCCGCCTGCTCTCTCTACCCGCCTGCTCTCTCTACCCGCCTGCTCTCTCTACCCGCCTGCTCTCTACCCGCCTGCTCTCTACCCGCCTGCTCTCTACCCGCCTGCTCTCTACCCGCCTGCTCTCTACCCGCCTGCTCTCTACCCGCCTGCTCTCTACCCGCCTGCTCTCTACCCGCCTGCTCTCTACCCGCCTGCTCTCTACCCGCCTGCTCTCTACCCGCCTGCTCTCTACCCGCCTGCTCTCTACCCGCCTGCTCTCTACCCGCCTGCTCTCTACCCGCCTGCTCTCTACCCGCCTGCTCTCTACCCGCCTGCTCTCTACCCGCCTGCTCTCTACCCGCCTGCTCTCTACCCGCCTGCTCTCTACCCGCCTGCTCTCTACCCGCCTGCTCTCTACCCGCCTGCTCTCTACCCGCCTGCTCTCTACCCGCCTGCTCTCTACCCGCCTGCTCTCTACCCGCCTGCTCTCTACCCGCCTGCTCTCTACCCGCCTGCTCTCTACCCGCCTGCTCTCTACCCGCCTGCTCTCTACCCGCCTGCTCTCTACCCGCCTGCTCTCTACCCGCCTGCTCTCTACCCGCCTGCTCTCTACCCGCCTGCTCTCTACCCGCCTGCTCTCTACCCGCCTGCTCTCTACCCGCCTGCTCTCTACCCGCCTGCTCTCTACCCGCCTGCTCTCTACCCGCCTGCTCTCTACCCGCCTGCTCTCTACCCGCCTGCTCTCTACCCGCCTGCTCTCTACCCGCCTGCTCTCTACCCGCCTGCTCTCTACCCGCCTGCTCTCTACCCGCCTGCTCTCTACCCGCCTGCTCTCTACCCGCCTGCTCTCTACCCGCCTGCTCTCTACCCGCCTGCTCTCTACCCGCCTGCTCTCTACCCGCCTGCTCTCTACCCGCCTGCTCTCTACCCGCCTGCTCTCTACCCGCCTGCTCTCTACCCGCCTGCTCTCTACCCGCCTGCTCTCTACCCGCCTGCTCTCTACCCGCCTGCTCTCTACCCGCCTGCTCTCTACCCGCCTGCTCTCTACCCGCCTGCTCTCTACCCGCCTGCTCTCTACCCGCCTCTCGCTCTGTCCCCCCCTCTCGCTCTGTCCCCCCCTCTCGCTCTGTCCCCCCCTCTCGCTCTGTCCCCCCCTCTCGCTCTGTCCCCCCCTCTCGCTCTGTCCCCCCCTCTCGCTCTGTCCCCCCCTCTCGCTCTGTCCCCCCCTCTCGCTCTGTCCCCCCCTCTCGCTCTGTCCCCCCCTCTCGCTCTGTCCCCCCCTCTCGCTCTGTCCCCCCCTCTCGCTCTGTCCCCCCCTCTCGCTCTGTCCCCCCCTCTCGCTCTGTCCCCCCCTCTCGCTCTGTCCCCCCCTCTCGCTCTGTCCCCCCCTCTCGCTCTGTCCCCCCCTCTCGCTCTGTCCCCCCCTCTCGCTCTGTCCCCCCCTCTCGCTCTGTCCCCCCCTCTCGCTCTGTCCCCCCCTCTCGCTCTGTCCCCCCCTCTCGCTCTGTCCCCCCCTCTCGCTCTGTCCCCCCCTCTCGCTCTGTCCCCCCCTCTCGCTCTGTCCCCCCCTCTCGCTCTGTCCCCCCCTCTCGCTCTGTCCCCCCCTCTCGCTCTGTCCCCCCCTCTCGCTCTGTCCCCCCCTCTCGCTCTGTCCCCCCCTCTCGCTCTGTCCCCCCCTCTCGCTCTGTCCCCCCCTCTCGCTCTGTCCCCCCCTCTCGCTCTGTCCCCCCCTCTCGCTCTGTCCCCCCCTCTCGCTCTGTCCCCCCCTCTCGCTCTGTCCCCCCCTCTCGCTCTGTCCCCCCCTCTCGCTCTGTCCCCCCCTCTCGCTCTGTCCCCCCCTCTCGCTCTGTCCCCCCCTCTCGCTCTGTCCCCCCCTCTCGCTCTGTCCCCCCCTCTCGCTCTGTCCCCCCCTCTCGCTCTGTCCCCCCCTCTCGCTCTGTCCCCCCCTCTCGCTCTGTCCCCCCCTCTCGCTCTGTCCCCCCCTCTCGCTCTGTCCCCCCCTCTCGCTCTGTCCCCCCCTCTCGCTCTGTCCCCCCCTCTCGCTCTGTCCCCCCCTCTCGCTCTGTTCCCCCCCTCTCGCTCTGTCCCCCCCTCTCGCTCTGTCCCCCCCTCTCGCTCTGTCCCCCCCTCTCGCTCTGTCCCCCCCTCTCGCTCTGTCCCCCCCTCTCGCTCTGTCCCCCCCTCTCGCTCTGTCCCCCCCTCTCGCTCTGTCCCCCCCTCTCGCTCTGCCCCTCTCTCTGCCCCTCTCTCTGCCCCTCTCTCTGCCCCTCTCTCTGCCCCTCTCTCTGCCCCTCTCTCTGCCCCTCTCTCTGCCCCTCTCTCTGCCCCTCTCTCTGCCCCTCTCTCTGCCCCTCTCTCTGCCCCTCTCTCTGCCCCTCTCTCTGCCCCTCTCTCTGCCCCTCTCTCTGCCCCTCTCTCTGCCCCTCTCTCTGCCCCTCTCTCTGCCCCCCCCTCTCTGCCCCCCCCTCTCTGCCCCCCCTCTCTGCCCCCCCTCTCTGCCCCCCCTCTCTGCCCCCCCTCTCTGCCCCCCCTCTCTGCCCCCCCTCTCTGCCCCCTCTCTGCCCCCCTCTCTGCCCCCCTCTCTGCCCCCTCTCTCTCTCTCCCTCTCTCTGTCCCTCTCTCTGCACCTCTGCCCCATTCTCTACCCATCTCTCTCTCTCTCCCTCTTCTCTCCCCTCTCTTTCCCTCCCCCCTCTCTCTCTCTCTCTCTCTCTCTCCAATCCTCTCTCTCTCTCTCTCTTCCCCCCCCCCCTCCCCAGCACCTATGCTCAACTCTCTCGTACATCTGGTGCACCACATGTGCTGGTGGTGAAGGGAATGAATATTTAGGATGTTGGTTGGGATGATAGTCAAGCGAGTTGCTTTGTCCTTGTCTGTGTCGAGCTTCTTGAGCCTTGTTGGAGCTGTACTCTCCCAAGCAAGTGGGTGACACTCTTGAAACTTGTAGAATAGATCGAGTAATTTGGGGGAGACGGGAGTGATTTACTCACAGCAGGATTTCTCGATCTGAATTTTTTTTGTAACTATAGTATTTAGGTGGCTCATGCAGTTGTTTCTGGTCAATGGTGAGTCCTAGGGTGATTCAATGATGGTAATGCTATTGACACTTAATGGGCATTCTCCGTTGTTGGTGATGGTATTACAAATGGAAAGGTAATAAGATTTTTTGGGACACTCTTTAATTTAAGCAAAGATGGGGGAATGAAGGGGGTCATGTGACTTCTGAATTCATTCCGCCAAAATAATGGGGTTTATATGGGACTAAGAGGAGCCCAAGCCAGACACTTGCTGAGAAAGTCAAAGGATTGCTGAGAAGCTGCTACATCTTCACAGCTGTGAACATTGTAAGACCATCTGTGCTGTCTGTGAGTGGACTGTTGGTCTTCCAAGTCTCGCAGGGAGGTTTTAGGAATTCAAGTTTTATAAATGATTATATCATAAACTGTTTAGTTTTAATTCCAAGATGGAATGGAGTTGCGTGGCTAGAGAATGGCTAATTATTTCTATCTGGATACAAAGCCCATGTGATTCACTGTCAAGAAGACGAGCTGTGAGACAGGAAAAGTCCTATTAAAAAAAACATTGTTGTATCAGGTTATAGGTTTGCTAAAATATCACTGAACCTGATCAGAGACAAATCAGTCTGCAAGAATCCGAGAAAGCAGAGTTATCGATGTAGCCAGATCTGCACCTGGAGCTGATAAAATGTTGATTATTGTTCACTCAGAATTTGAAGTCAATTCTTCAGGGTTTCAGCGAGGCTGAAAATTGTGCCTAGCTTTAGCTAGAGGAAGGAACCTCCAGGCTAACCCCACAGTGAAAGTCAGTCCTGGGATTAGAAGTTCCCTGGTTGGAAAGAGGAAAGGAAGCAGACGATGGGGAGTGGACTGGTTCCAGGAGAATGAAGTGTTCACGAAGGGTCAGCATAAATTATATCCATGGCGGATGATTGTCGGTCATGTTAAAAGTTGTGTGCAGAGCGGGGAGGGGCGAGTGGAATAGGGATCTTTTCTACAAAATAGTGGTTAGTCAAAGTTGTTAATTAATTTGTTGTGGTAAATGTCTTAAAACTTCAAATCTTTCTGTCAGTCCCTGGAAACTTGTATATTTTAAAGGTTATTGGTCTCTGTGTATCATTTTTTTAATTAAAAATAAATTTTATTAAAGGTTTTCATAAAATATCAATAACAAAATGAGAAAGAAAAAAGAACCCAACAGGGTTAAGTACAAAACACAATGTAAAAAAGCAACCCCCCCCCATACCTAAATAATAAATGAACATCAACACCCCGACTTAAGACAGCAGGTGTATGTACACCCCCTCAGACCCTTCCACTGTAAATAACATAAACAAAAATAAGTAAACCCCCCCCCACCCTCCGAGCTGCTGCTGCCATTGACCAATGTCTATCGTTCTGCCAGAAAGTCTAAGAACGGTTGCTACCGCCTAAAGAACCCTTGTACCGACCCTCTCAAGGCGAATTTCACCCTCTCCAATTTAATGAACCCTGCCATATCGCTGATCCAAGATTCCACGCTTGGGGGCCTCGTATCTTTCCACTGAAGGAGAATCCTTCGCCGGGCTACCAGGGACGCAAAGGCCAGAATTCCGGCCTCTCTCACCTCCTGCACTCCCGGCTCCTCTGCCACCCTAAATATTGCGAGCCCCCAGCCCGGTCTGACCCAGGATCCTCCCACCCTCGACACCGTCCTCGCTACGCCCTTCCAAAATTCCTCCAGCGTGGGCATGCCCAGAACATATGGGTGTGATTTGCTGGGCTCCCTGAGCACCTAACACACCTGTCCTCACCCCCAAAGAACCTGTTCATCCTTGTCCTGGTCATGTGTGCCCTGTGCAGCACCTTAAACTGTATGAGGCTGAGCCTCGCGCATGAAGAGGAAGAATTCACCCTCCCTAGGGCATCTGCCCACGTCCCCTCTTCGATCTCCTCTCCCAACTCCTCCTCCCACTTACTTTTCAACTCCACCATCGAGGCCTCCTCCTCCTCCTGCATCACCTGGTAAGTTTCCGAGATCTTCCCCACTCCGACCCACCCCCCCCCCCGAGAGCACCCTGTCCTGTACTGTGTGTGGCAGTAGCCGTGGGAATTCCACCACCTGCCGTCTGGCAAACGCCCTTACCTGTAAGTACCTGAAGGTGTTCCCTGGGGGGGAGCCCGTACTTCTCCTCCAGCTCACCCAAGCTTGCGAACTTCCCGTCCACAAACAGGTCCCCCAACTTTAGTATGCCTGCCCTGTGCCACCACGAAAACCCTCCACCTGTTCTTCCTGGGGCGAACCGGTGGTTCCCCCGTAATGGGGTTCACGCCGAGGCCCTAACTCTTCCCCCCCCCCCCCCCCCCATGCCGCCTCCACTGCCCCCAAATTTTGAGGGCCGCCACCACCACCGGGCTCGTGGTATACCTCCTTGGAGGGAGCGGCAGCGGCGCCGTTGCCAGCGCCCCCAGACTCGTACCCACACAGGACGCCGTCTCCAGCCTCTTCCATGCAGCCCCCTCCCCCTCCATCACCCACTTGAGCAAAATTGTCGCATTGGCGGCCCAGTAGTACCCACAAGAGGTTGGGCAGCGCAAGCCCCCCCCCCCCCCCCTATCTCTACTCCGCTCCAGGAACACCCTTCTCACCCTCGGAGTCCCTCGTTCCCACACAAACCCCATTATACTCCTGTTAACCCGCCTGAAAAAAGCCTTCGGGATAAACACGGGGAGGCACTGGAACAGGAACAAAAACCTCTGGAGCACCGTCATTTTGATTGACTGCGCCCTACCCGCCAGGGACAGCGGCAACGCGTCCCACCTCTTGAACTCCTCCTCCATTTGCTCCATCAGCCTTGTAAAGTTAAGCCTATGCATGACCCCCCCAGCTCCTGGCCACCTGGACCCCCAAATATCTGAAGCTCCTGTCCGCCCTTTTTAGTGGGAGCTCGCCAATCCCCCTCTCCTGGTCCCCTAGCTGAACTACGAACAGCTCGCTCGTCCCCATATTGAGCTTGTACCCCGAAAAGTCCCCGAATTCCCTAAGGATCCTCATTACCTCTGGCATTCCTCCTACCGGGTCCGCCACATACAGCAGCAGGTCGTCCGCGTAAAGCGACACCCTATGCTCCTCCCCACCCCGCACCAACCCCCTCCAGTTCCTCGACTCTCTCAGTGCCATAGCCAGGGGTTCAATCGCCAGTGCGAAGAGCAGGGGGGACAGGGGACAACCCTGTCTCATCCCTCAGTGCAACCGAAAGTACTCGGACCTCCTATTTGAGGCCACACTCGCCATCGGGACCTCATACAACACCCTAACCCACCTGACAAACCCCTCCCAAACCCGAACCTCTTCAGCACCTCCCACAGGTACCCCCACTCTACCCTATCAAAGGTTTTCTCAGCGTCCATCGCCACCACTATCTCCGCCTCCCCCTCCCTCGCCGGCATCATGATAACGTTCAAAAGTCTCCGCACATTCGTGTTCAACTGTCTCCCCTTCACAAACCCCGTCTGGTCTTCATGGATGATCTGAGGCACACAATCCTCAATCCTCGTGGCTAAGACCTTCGCCAGCACCTTGGCATCTACATTTAGCAAGGAAATCGGTCTGTAAGACCCACATTGCAGGGGATCCTGGTCCCGCTTCAGGATCAAGGGGATCAGTGCCCGGGACATCGTCGGGGGTAAAGCCCCCCCCCCCCATCCCTTGCCTCATTGAAGGTCCTAACTAACAGCGGGCCCAACAGGTTCAGATATTTTTTATAGAACTCGACCGGGAAACCATCCGGCCCCGATGCCTTCCCCGCCTGCATGCTTCCTATCCCTTTGATCAGCTCCTCCATCCCAATCGGGGCCCCCAGTCCCGCCACCAGCCCCTCTTCCACCTTTGGAAACCTCAATTGGTCCATGAAACGGCCCATCCCTCCCTCCCTCCCGTGGGGGCTCGGATCGGTACAATTCCTCGTAGAAGTCCCTGAAGAGCCCATTGATGCCAACCCCACTCCGCACCACACTCCCTCCCCTGTCCTTAACTCCCCCGATCTCCCTAGCTGCGTCCCGCTTCCAAAGCTGATGCGCCAGCATCCGGCTTGCCTTTTGCCCATACTCGTGGACCGCCCCCTGGGCCTTCCTCCACTGCACCTCCGCCTTCCTGGTGGTCACCAGGTCGAATTCGGCCTGGAGGCTGCGCCTCTTCCACAATAATCCTTCCTCGGGTTCTTCCGCATACCTCCTGTCAACCCTCACCATCTCCCCCACCAGCCTCTCCCTCTCCCCCCCGCTTCCTCCGCTCCTTGTGGGCCCTGATGGAGATCAGCTCTCCCCTCACCACCACCTTCAGTGCCTCCCATACCATCCCCACTCTGACCTCCCCGTTGTCATTGGTCTCCAAGTACCTCTCTATACTTCCTCGGACCCGCTCGCTCACCTCCCCGTCCGCCAACAGCCCCACCTCCAAGCGCCACAGCGGGCGCTGGTCCCTTTCCTCCCCCATCTCCAAGTCCACCCAATGCGGGGCGTGGTCTGAAATGGCTATTGCCGAATACTCGGTATCTTCTACTCTCGCTATCAGCGCCTTACTCAAAATGAAAAAGTCGATTCGAGAATAAGCCTTATGGACATGTGAGAAGAATGAAAATTCCCTAACCCCCGGCCTTGCAAATCTCCAAGGGTCCACCCCTCCCATTTGGTCCATAAATCCCCTCAACACTCTAGCCGCCGCCGGCTTCCTACCCGTCCTAGACCTGGAGCGATCCAGTGCAGGATCCAACACCGTGTTAAAGTCTCCCCCCATTATCAGGCCCCCCACTTCCAAGTCTGGGATCCGACCCAACATACGCCGCATAAAACCCGCATCGTCCCAGTTCGGAGCATACACATTGACCAGTACCACCCTCTCTCCCTGCAACTTACCACTTACCATTATGTACCTACCGCCATTATCTGCCACAATGCTCGACGCCTCGAATAACACCTTCTTTCCCACCAAGATCGCCACCCCTCGATTTTTGGCATCTAGCCCCGAGTGAAACACCTGACCTACCCACCCTTTCCTCAGTCTTAACTGGTCTGCCACTTTCAGGTGTGTCTCCTGGAGCATAACCACATCCGCCTTGAGCCCCTTCAGGTGCGCGAACACGCGGGCACGCTTAACCGGCCCATTCAGTCCCCTTACATTCCAGGTTATCAGCCGGATCAGGGGGCTACCCGCCCCCCTCCCCCGCCGACTAGCCATGACCCCTCCTCGGCCAGCCACGCGTCCGCACCCCACACCCGGCCCGTTCCCCACAGCGGCATACGCCCGTCTCGACCCACCCCACTCATTCCAGCTCCTCCGTGATCTTAGCAGCCGCAACTCGATTCCCCCCCCACCCGCCCCCCACCCCCGGCTGGGACCCATCCTAGTTGGTTTACTCCCCCCATTGCACTTCCGCAAGTCAGCTGATTCCTGCTGACTCCGGCCAGTCCTGCCTCCCCTTCGACTCCTCCCATTGTGTGGCACACCCTCCTCTCCCGCTCCCCATTCACAGGCTCTCCCCCTCCGTTCTAAGCGCGGGAAACAATCCTCGCTTCCCCGCCCGGTCCCGCCCCCCCCCCCCAGTCTTCGGCGCGGGAAAAAATCCCGCGCTCTCCACCTACCAGGCGCCGCCACCAACCAAAACAGTGCCCAACCCGAAATAGAAAAACACAGAGAAAAAGAAACCCAAAACAATGCAAAGGCCCCCCCCTCCCCCCCCCCCCCCGAACCAAAAATAGGCATAACATATCCACCGCAGTCCCCAATCGCCCATCCCGACCCTCAGTCTATGTCCAGCTTCTCGGCCTGAACAAAGGCCCACGCATCCTCCGGAGACTCAAAATAATGGTGCCGGTCCTTGTAGGTAACCCACAGTCGCGTCGGCTGCAACATGCCAAGCTTCACCCCCTTCCTGTGCAGCAGCGCCTTCGCTCGATTGTACCCGGCCCTCTTCGCCACCTCCGCACTCCAGTCCTGATATATCCGAACCTCCGCGTTCTCCCACCTGCTGCTCCTCTCCTTCTTGGCCCACTTGTGCACACACTCCCGATCGACGAACCGATGGAACCGGAACCGCACCAGCACCGCCCGCGGAGGCTCGTTAGCCCTGGGCCTCCTCGCCAACACTGTATGGGCCCCTTCCAGCTCCAGGGGCCCCTGGAAGGACCCTGCTCCCATCAGCGAGTTTAACATGGTGACCACATAGGCCCCCACGTCCGGCCCCTCCGGGAGGCCCAGAATCCGCAGATTCTTCCGCCTCGACCGATTCTCCATCTCCTCGAACCGCTCCTGCCATTTCTTGTGGAGCGCCTCGTGCGCCTCCACCTTTACTGCCAGGCCTAAGATCTTGTCCACATTGTCAGAGATCTTTTGTTGAGCCTCTCGGATCGCCACCCCCTGGGCCGTCTGTGTCTCCAGCAGCTTATCAATAGAAGCCTTCATCGGCTCTAGCAGGTCCGTTTTAACCTCTCTGAGGCAGCACTGGATACCCTCCTGTTGCTCCTCCGCCCACTGCCTCCACGCTGCCTGGTCTCCGCCCGCCGCCATTTTGTCCTTCTTCCCTCCCTTCTTCTGGTCCACCACCACCTTTTTTTGTCACCCCGCTCCTAGTTAAAGCCATATACTGACGGGGAGCTATTATTAACTCCTTCCCACACCGGGAAATGTCGAAAAAGTGCCCTTGGGGGCCCTGAAAAGAGCCCAAAAGTCAGTTTTTGCGGGAGCCGCGGAATGTGCGACTTAGCTCCGCATAGCCGCAACCGGAAGTCTCGAGAGGGAAGCCTTTTGGCAGTGTTCGCTTCACCAATCTGCCCCAAAATGTCTGTGGAAACTCCTGAAAAAGGTCTCAGAGTCCGTTTCAGACGGGAGCTGCCGAATGCCCGACCTACTCCTCCATGGCTGCCACCGGAAGCCTCGTCCCCGCTTCTTCAGTGGCCTTGGTGAGATCTTTTCACAGTTGTTCCCTCTGCTGTTAGAATTCACTTTTGATAAAGGCCCTCAGGTCAGTTTGCAGCTTTAAGCTTGCCCTTCCCCCGCCTGCATGCTGGAAGAGGCCCTGTTTATCCTGTTGCAGCCAAATCTTTTACTGTTTCTGCCGGGTCTGGTAGCCAAAAGACATAACATTCCTGGGGGACACTGTCAGGGGAATGTTGCAGTCTTCTTGCCACACCGGGAAATGTCAAACAAATGCCGTGGGGGCCCTGTAAAAGAGCCCAAAAGTCCGTTCCAAGTGGGAGCTACCGAATATGCGACCGAGCTCTGCATAGCCGCACCCGGAAGTCCTCTACGTGTATCATAATGACGGTTATTGCCTGGCACTCCTATTAGACCATAAGTCATAGAAGCAGAATTAGGCCACTCGGCCCATCGAGTCTGCTCTGCCATTAAATCATGGCTGATATTTTTCTCATTCCCATTCTCCTGCCTTCTCCCCATAACCCATGATCCCCTTATTAATCAAGAATCTATTTATCTCTGTCTTAAAGGCCACCACAGCCTTCTGCGGCAAAGAGTTCCACAGATTCACCACCCTCTGGCTGAAAAGATTCTCTGTTTTAATGGATTGTCTCTTTAGTCTGAGATTGTGCCCTCTGTTTCTAGTTTTTCCTACAAGTGGAAGCATCCTCCTCACGACCACCCTATTCAGGCCTCACAGTATCCTGTAAGTTTCAATAAGATCCCCCCTCATCCTTCTAAACTCCAACGAGTACAGACCCAGAGTCCTCAACCGTTCCTCATATGACAAGCTGTTCATTCCAGGGATCATTCTTGTGAACCTCCTCTGTACCTGTTCCAAGGCCAGCACATCCTTCCTTAGATACGGGGCCCAAAACTGCTCACAATACTCCAAATGGGGTCTGACCAGAGCCTTATACAGCCTCAGAGGTACAACACTGATCTTGTAGTTTAGCCCTTTTGACATGAATGCTAACATTGCATTTGCCTTCCTAACTGCCGACTGAACCTGCACGTGAACGTTAAGCGAATCGTGAACCAGGACACCCAAGTCCCTTTGTGCTTCTGCTTTCCGAAGCATTTCCCCATTTAGAAAACAGTCTCTGCCAAATTCCTCCTTCCAAAGTGCATAATCTCACGTTTTTCCACATTGTATTTCATCTGCCACTTCTTTGCCCACTCTCCTTCTGCAGCCCTCTTGCTTCCACAATATTACCTGTCCCTCTTTGTATCTCTGCAAACCTCGCTACAGTGCCTTCAGTTCTTTCTTCCTGTGGTGCAAATGATTCTTGTAATTTATTAGCTTAAGCCTGAATGTTGTCCAAGTATTGCTGCATGCAGTGTAAAACTGTTCCAGCATCTGAGGAGTTATGAATGGTACTGAACACAGTGCTATCATCAGTGCCCCACATTTTGCCTTATATAAGAGGGAAGGTCAGCTAAAGATGTTTGGGTTTAGGACACCACCCTGAGGAACTCTTGCAACAATGTCCTTGGACTAAAATAGTTGGGTTCCAATAACCATCTTTCTTTGTGCTCGGCATGACCCCAACCAGTTGAAAGTTTTATCCTGCCTCGCATTAACTTCAATTATGCTAAGACTCTTTGATGTCATAAGTGTTCAAATGCTGCCTTGTTTCGCCATCTTGAATTCAACTCTTCTGTCCAATTTAGTCCAAGGCTGTAGTGAGGTCAGGAACTGAGTGATCCTGACAGAACTCAACCTGATCACCACCGATTAGATTATTGTTCTGAGTGTGCTGCTTGATAGCATGTCAGTACCATCTTCTGATGATTTGAGAGTAGGCTGACAGGGCTGTAATCAGTGAGATGGGATTTGATCCTTTTTTGTGGGCATCACATACCCAGTCAATTTTCCACATTGACAGAAAGTGCCATTGTTGCAGTTGTACTGGAACTATTGGGTATGGGCCTGGTTAGTTCTGAAGTGCAGGCCCTCAGAACTACTGCTAGTTTGTTGTTGGGGCCAATAGTCTTTGCTCTATTCATTGCAGTCTGTCGTTCCTTGGTTTTGTGATGTTGGGGATCTCTGGAGGAGAGTGAGATGGATCACCAACATGTCACTCCTTGCTGAAGATTGTTGCAAATGCTTCAGCCTCTTATTTTGCATTGGCGTGCTGGGCTTTCCACCGCTCCATTCCCATCATTTATGGAGCTGCCTCCTGTGGTTAGTGGATTAATTATCCCCCCCACATTTACAACTAGATGTAGCAAAGACTACATTTGGAAAACAGAAGTGAAACGAGTTTATCAATTTAAAAAAAGCAATAATACGAATTGAGCCATTTTGTTTATTAAAGCACTGTCAAAAACCCAGCGTTTAGAATCATGTGTTCCTGGTGGGGACGGTGTTGGTACAGCTTGCTGATGACCCAAGTCATCATTTAATTGGCTAACTACTCTGTGCCATTACTGTATATGCAGTAGGATTCGTTTTATTCTGTGTACCCGCGAAAAGGGTTATGTATGGTTGAATTTGAATTGGTTTTATGCTGAAAGATGGATAATGTTTAAACAAATTAAAGAATACATGTTGTATTTATTTTACAGGATTGCTTTTGTGTGTCATGAATGTTTCAATGAAACTAAAGCAGCGAGTGCAGTATAGTGCCGCACCCGGTACACACATCCGAATTGAAACAACCTTTGCCATGAACATGTCAAAATGTTAATGTTTTACAGATAAATCTCCTCACTTTTTGCGGCTGGGAGATGTGGAAGTCAATGCAGGACAAAATGCTACATTTCAGTGCATTGCTACAGGCAGGGATACAGTGAATAACAAGCTGTGGCTACAGGTGAGTAATGACACAGTATTCTCATCTGTCTCATAACAGAGAAAGCTGTCAATGATTTCTGCATTCTGCTCACTTTCTCAACGGATTGTTAAGAACATAAGAACATAAGAACTAGGAGCAGGAGTAGGCCATCTGGCCCCTCGAGCCTGCTCCACCATTCAATGAGATCATGGCTGATCTTTTGTGGACTCAGCTCCACTTTCCGGCCCGGACACCATAACCCTTAATCCCTTTATTCTTCAAAAAACTATCTATCTTTATCTTAAAAACATTTAATGAAGGAGCCTCTACTGCTTCACTGGGCAAGGAATTCAATAGATTCACAACCCTTTGGGTGAAGAAGTTCCTCCTGAACACAGTCCTAAATCTACTTCCCCTTATTTTGAGGCTATGCCCCTAGTTCTGCTTTCACCCGCCAGTGGAAACAACCTGCCCGCATCTATCCTGTCTATTCCCTTCATAATCTTATGTTTCTATAAGATCCCCCCTCATCCTTCTAAATTCCAACGAGTACAGTCCCAGTCTACTCAACCTCTCCTCGTAATCCAACCCCTTCAGCTCTGGGATTAATCTAGTGAATCTCCTCTGCACACCCTCCAGTGCCAGTACGTCCTTTCTCAAGTAAGGAGACCAAAACTGAACACAATACTCCAGGTGTGGCCTCACTAACACCTTATACAATTGCAGCAGAACCTCCCTAGTCTTAAACTCCATCCCTCTAGCAATGAAGGACAAAATTCCATTTGCCTTCTTAATCAGCTGTTGCACCTGAAAACCAACTTTTTGCGACTCATGCACTAGCACACCCAGGTCACTCTGCACAGCAGTGTGTTTTAATATTTTATCATTTAAATAATAATCCCTTTTGCTGTTATTCCTACCAAAATGGATAACCTCACATTTGTCAACATTGTATTCCATCTGCCAGACCCTAGCCCATTCACTTAGCCTATCCAAATCCCTCTGCAGACTTCCAGTATCCTCTGCACTTTTTGCTTTACCACTTATCTTAGTGTCGTCTGCAAACTTGGACACATTGCCCTTGGCCCCCAACTCCAAATCATCTATGTAAATTGTGAACAGTTGTGGACCCAACACTGATCCCTGAGGGACAACACTAGCTACTGATTGCCAACCAGAGAAACACCCATTAATCCCCACTCTTTGCTTTCTATTAATTAACCAATCCTCTATCCATGCTACTACTTTCCCCTTAACGCCATGCATCTTTATCTTATGCAACAACCTTTTGTGTGGCACCTTGTCAAAGGCTTTCTGGAAATCCAGATATACCACATCCATTGGCTCCCCGTTATCTACCGCACTGTTAATGTCCTCAAAAAATTCCACTAAATTAGTTAGGCGCGACCTGCCCTTTATGAACCCATGCTGCGTCTGTCCAATGGGACAATTTCCATCCAGATGCCTCGCTATTTCTTCCTTGATGATAGATTCCAGCATCTTCCCTACTACCGAAGTTAAGCTCACTGGCCTATAATTACTCGCTTTCTGCCTACCTCCTTTTTTAAACAGTGGTGTCACGTTTGCTAATTTCCAATCCGCCGGGACCACCCCAGAGTCTAGTGAATTTTGGTAAATTATCACTAGTGCATTTGCAATTTCCCTAGCCATCTCTTTTAGCACTCTGGGATGCATTCCATCAGGTCCAGGAGACTTGTCTACCTTTAGCCCCATTAGCTTGCCCATCACTACCTCCTTGGTGATAACAATCCTCTCAAGGTCCTCACCTGTCATAGCCTCATTTCCATCAGTCACTGGCATGTTATTTGTGTCTTCCACTGTGAAGACCGACCCAAAAAACCTGTTCAGTTCCTCAGCCATTTCCTCATCTCCCATTATTAAATCTCCCTTCTCATCCTCTAAAGGACCAATATTTCCCTTTGCCACTCTTTTTTGTTTTATGTATTTGTAGAAACTTTTACTATCTGTTTTTATATTCTGAGCAAGTTTACTCTCATAATCTATCTTACTCTTCTTTATAGCTTTTTTAATAGCTTTCTGTTGCCCCCTATAGATTTCCCAGTCCTCTAGCCTTTGCTACTTTGTATGTTTTTTCCTTCAATTTGATACTCTCCCTTATTTCCTTAGATATCCACGGTCGATTTTCCCTCTTTTTACCGTCCTTCCTTTTTGTTGGTATAAATCTTTGCTGAGCACTGTGAAAAATCACTTGGAAGGTTCTCCACTGTTCCTCAACTGTTTCACTATAAAGTCTTTGCTCCCAGTCTACCGTAGCTAGTTCTTCTCTCATCCCATTGTAATCTCCTTTGTTTAAGCACAAAACACTAGTGCTTGATTTTACCTTCTCACCCTCCATCTGTATTTTAAATTCCACCATATTGTGATCGCTCCTTCCGAGAGGATCCCTAACTATGAGATCCTGAATCAATCCTGTCTCATTACACAGGACCAGATCTAGGACCGCTTGTTCCCTCGTAGGTTCCATTACATACTGTTCTAGGAAACTATCGCGGATACATTCTATAAACTCCTCCTCAAGGCTTCCTTGACCGACCTGGTTAAACCAATCAACATGTAGATTAAAATCCTCCATGATAACTGCTGTACCATTTCTACATGCATCTGTTATTTCTTTGTTTATTGCCGGCCCCACCATAATGTTACTATTTGGTGGCCTATAGATTACTCCTATCAGTGACTTTTTCACCTTACTATTCCTGATTTCCACCCAAATGGATTCAACCTTATCCTCCATAGCACCGATGACATCCCTTACTGTTGCCCGGATACCATCCTTAAATAATAGAGCTACTCCACCTCCCTTACCATCCACTCTGTCCTTCCGAAAAGTTTGATGCCCTCGGATATTTAACTCCCAGTCGTGACCATCCTTTAACTATGTTTCAGTCATGGCCACTAAATCATAGTCATTCACAATGATTTGTGCCATCAACTCATTTACCTTATTCCGAATACTACGAGCATTCAGGTAAAGTACACTTATGTTGGCTTTTTTACCTCTGTTCTGAATCTTAACACCTCAATCAGTAACCTCTCCTAAGTTATATTTCCTCTTAACCTTTCTCCTACTTTTCCTTGTCGTCGAACCCATATCTTCCTGTAACAACCTGCCGCGTCGCTTACCATTAATGTTTTCACTTCCCGTTTTATTTCTTTTAGTATTCCTGGTCCTATTCACTGAGCTCCCCTCAGTCACTGTACCTTGTACTGTCGCCCTTTTTGATTTTTGACTATGGCTTCTCTGCCTTACACTTTCCCCCTTACTGCCTTTTGTTTCTGTCCCTGTTTTACTACCTTCCAACTTCCTGCATCGGTTCCCATCCCCCTGCCACATTAGTTTAAACTCTCCTCAACAGCTCTAGCAAACACCCCCCCCCCCCCCCCCCCCCCTAGGACACCGGTTCCAGTCCTGCCCAGGTGCAGACCGTCCGGTTTGTACTGGTCCCACCTCCCCCAGAACCGGTTCCTATGTCCCAGGAATTTGAATCCCTCCCTCTTGCACCATCTCTCGAGCCACGTATTCATCCTCTCTATCCTGACATTCCTACTCTGACTAGCTCGTGGCACTGGTAGCAATCCTGAGATTACTACCAGTCATGAGTTCGGATAATTTTTCCACTTCCAAATATTACGTAGCTAGACGGTAGTTTAATTCATGTTTTTTGTTGCCTTGTATGCGGAGTGGCAGAGATCCTCATGAATGGTTTGTCAAATGACAAGGTCAGGTGTTGTACTTCCTGATGGTGTGTTCCAGGGATGGTGGGACTGTCATATGAGGAGACATTGACTAGGTTAGGATTGTTCTCGCTGGAGTTCAGAAGAATAAGGGGGGATCTCATAGAGACTTATAAAATTCTAACAGGACAACACATGATAGATGCAGGGATGATGTTACCAATGATGGGTGTGTCCAGAACCAGGGGCCACAATCTGAAGATTCAGGTAAACCATTTCGGACAGAAATGAGGAGACATTTCTTCACCCAAAGAGTGGTGAGCCTATGGAATTCATTTCCACAGGAAGTAGTTGATGCTAAAACATTGAATATTTTCAAGAAGTGGCTAGATATAGCACTTGGGGAGAATGGGATCAAAGGCGATGGGAAGAAAGCAGGATTAGGCTATTGAGTTGGATGATCAGCCGTGATCGTGATAAATGGCGGAACAGGCTCAAAGGGCCAAAAGGCTTCCTCCTGCTCCTGTCTTCTATGTATCTATGTTACTGGTTTGATTTGATGATTTCTGGAAGAACCACAACATTTGTTACTGAATTTTTGAAGCATTTGGTAAATTGCTGATTGCACAACTGGTAAATTACCGTTTCGTAGATCACTGATGAAATAAAGAATGGCAATTAAAAACTGTTCTGCATTTGGACCCATATGGAAAATAGTTTCATTTTGCAATAATATTCATGAAAAACTAATGGCCAGATTGAAAAATGTAAAAATGCAGAAAAAATAATTTGAGGATGTGAACTTCAGAAATACATTGTGCTGAATAATTTATCTGGCCTTTCTTTGAAAACATGCTTGGGTCATTTGGATGACTTGGCCACCACTGTTTTGATCCTCCAATCAGCTGATCACAAAACCAACCAAACTACCTGGGTTACTTGCAGTTCAATACATCACAAAATGGTGTCTCCGACCTTGCAGAAGAAACACATTTGCAACAGGGTCTTGAAACAAAAATCATGCCGGCTCCACTGCACATGTTTTCCAAAACCGGCACATGCTAGTTTATTAAAAAAGACAGGAGGGGGCCAGCCTATCGTGCACATGTTTTGGTCGTGCCTAAAACTGAGGAAGTTCTGGGGCATCTTTAGCACCATGTTGATAGTGGTATAGTTGGACCTAGAACCTAGTGGGCGGCACTGTAGCACAGTGGTTAGTACTGTTGCTTCACAGCGCCAGGCTCCCAGGTTTGTCTTGGGCTGTCTCCCTGTGTCTGTGTGGGTTTCCTCCGGGTGCTCCGGTTCCCTCCCACAAGTCCCGAAAGACATGCTGTTAGATAATTTGGACATTCTGAATTCTCCCTCAGTGTACCCGAACAGGCACCGGAATGTGGCGATGAGGGGCTTTTCACAGTAACTTCATTGCAGTGCGAATGTAAGCCTGCTTGTGACAGTAAAGATTATTATTATTATAGTGCCCTGGGAGCCATATTCAGGGCTCCAGACATGAGGGGCAAATGTCTCTGCCTTTTGCTCGCTGCTGGCGAGGAGGCAGATCCTAGTAGGGTGTGGAGGCCAGTTGCTCCACCCTGTGCCTCAGTATGGCTGAGAGACTTAATGGAGTTTCTGAGGCTAGAGAAGGTTAAATTTAGCTTGAGAGAATGAGGAGGGATTTCACAAGAGATGGCGTCCATTCATATCTCACTTTAAGTACCTAGCCTCAGTCAGCAGCTAAAACCAGGGGGGGGGAGGGGGTGGCAGGGTAGTAGTTAGTTAGTTTATGAATTGTATTCGGGTTGAGGGAGGGATTTTTAGTTAAATGTGTGTAATGTGAATTATATAAAATATTTTGAAAAAAACTTAATACATTTTTTTTAAAAAGAGAGAAGAATTGCCTGACAACAATTAGATGTGCCATCTCCAATAAATATCAGGGTTTTTTTGCATCATAGAATCCCTACAGTGCGGGAGGAGGCCATTCAGCCCATTGAGTCTGCACTGACCCTCAAAGAGCATCCTAACTAGACCCACGCGCTTGTCCTGAAACCCACGCAGATGCAGGCCAAAATGCAAATTCCACACAGTTACCCAAGGCCAGAATTCAATCCGGGTACCTGGCACTCTGAGGTAGCAGTGCTAACCATTGTGTCACCATTTGGCATGTTGTAGCTTTTTCTTCTCTCTTTACACACACATTTTGAACATCATAAGATGAAGTAAACATATGACCCCAAAATTTTTTAGTTTTAACTAAAACGTACATATTGAAAAATTTGATCTGATTTTAATGTTTAATTGAGCAAAGCCAGTATGACTCACCGTGGAATAAAAACCTTATCAAGTGCTTGAACACATAACAACATTTTTATAAATGTTTGGCGGTGAGATCTGTGAAGAATCTTGTAATCGACGAGCTGGGTTATTTTTTGTATTTGCAAAAAAAAATGTTTTGAATTTCATTTTTCGAAAAGCTGGTTGCACCACATCTGTGTATTCAGAACACTGAAATGTACTTAAACCAAGGTTATTTGAGCATCTTTGCGGGTGAAATTCAAAGGTTTTTCTTCTTTTTTTATATAAATTTAAAGTACCCAATTCATTTTTTTTTCCAATTAAGGGGTAATTTAGCGTGGCCAATCCACCTACCCTGCACATCTTTGGATTGTTGGGGTGAGACCCAGGCAGACACGGGGAGAATGTGCAAATTCCATCGTCAGTGACCCGGAGCCAGGATCGAACCCAGGTCCTCGGCGCCGTGAGGCAGCAGTGCTAACCAGTGCGCCACCTTGCCACCCTTGAAATTCAATGTTAAGGCAACAGAGGTCCAGAACATTTGGTATTATGCTCTAGACTAAGTTAGCAGGTACCTAAAGGCGCAAACTTGTATGTGATGGTTTCTGACAGCTGCGATTGAGATGCTATGCCAGAGGGAATGTTAACTTCATTCACGACTGAAAATACTGAGTCGCTGACTATGTTACTAAAGCTGTGCTTTCTCTGTTACATTTGATGGTATGTTCTCATGGACCATGCCATTGAGGGAATACATTAAGAAATGGTCTAGGGTAGGACGGACTGTCAAAAACTAAATTATAACTGAAAACTTAATTACTAACTTTAGGCGGTATTAAAAAAAAAAAAATCTGTTCTCATTCTGCTTTCGAATATAAATGTCAATTCCGTAATTGAATTGCAACTTGTGTGCAGTTACAGCAGCCCAAGGGTAAAAAGATTTGTCTCTTGAACCAGTGTGGTAGGGTGTAAGTATTGCCAGGAGCTGTGTATTACTATAGAGACTGAACTGATCATGAACTCTGAGAGGGATCATGTTAATTCATTGCTATGCTGTTGAATTAGTGAGCAGTGTTTCGAATATATAATGTATTTCAGGGGTTATTTTAAACTTTTAAGAATAAATTCTAGCACACTACTGACCTGCAAATCATGTAATGACGGTAATGTCACATGAGAACCTTCTGGCGGTTAGCTGTGACATTCTCGATCAGATGACTATCTGGCATTCACTGCTTAGCCTAATTTACATGGATCGGGAATACCAGCGCAATCTTAGACATTGTTGGGTAGTTACCAGTGTTATATTAATATGGGACGTGCTTGGCTGTGCAAGCAGTCAGCCATTGCTGAGCCAGTAAATTCTGCCACATTGTGATTTCATTGGGAGTGAGCTAAATTGGCTGGACACTGGCATGACTGATGATCGGAGCATTTAGAAAAGTTTGACTAGGTTCTACTCAGAACTTCGAGCTAAAATCACTTGAAAAAACCGTAGACTTTCCTCCTGTACTTGCTTGTGATATTGTAAATGGAGCAGCCCTGTCCTCCTGTTGCTTAATTGTGTGTACTGCCATCCTCAATTGCATACACTTTTTTCCTTCTGATGTCAAGCCTGAAATCAACAGATTTGGAGTCAATGTTGATGTCACTCTGCTGCCTCCACTTATGGCGTGTTTAACTTATTTAATGATTTAGGACATTCTCAGTGGTCGTGATGGATGACACTGCTGTTGGCTGATGGTAATTCAATTTTTGAGTTTCTGCAACTGGGTGGCTTGTTAGGCCAAGTTCAAAGGGCATAAAGAATCAATCATGTCAGAACGCAATTTTGATTCTCACCTGCTTGTGAGGTGTGACATCAAATTTGCAGAGGCTACTTCCCTGGTGTATATTTGCTGCAGACTGCTGAAGTGACAGGGATCTCCTGGAAGCCTGGAATGGTGCAGTGGCATGAAAGCTTCATGCTGGGATAACCTTTTCTGTGGAAAGACAGTAGTAGTGTCAGGCTATTTAATGGAAGTCGGCCGAGTGGAGACAGAAGTGTGTCTCCATGTGGAGATTTGTCATTTATAAATGATGCTTTTTTTAAAGCCCAAAGCTGGCCATAATTGCATGCAAAATCATCTTTTGGGGCAGGAATGGCAATTGTTTGTTTTCGCTCCTGCTCTAGTTGAAATCACTGTCCCTGAAATAATAAAAGGCAACATAAACAGTACACTTTTATAATGGCCCAAACAGTAACTTGGTCTTGTTTCCAAACGATTGAAATAAAACGTAATTTCTGACCCGGAGTCCGCTTTTAGATGGGATGTTAACTTTGTGCACAGACGCTATGACCATGTTGTGAACCGGAGCCAAATGAAAAATAACTGAACATTTGCTACTGTTGCTAACTTTCTCCTTGGTTCAATTGCTCTGTTTTATTACCTTTGCTCTCGAGTCACCAGGTATCTTTATGATAGCGCCACGAGGTTCAAGTCCAAGTAATGATCAATAACCCAATACACCGATTAGTAAGATTCAAATCAAAGCACATTTATTATACACAGTAATCGCTACTCATGCACAAATTCTACGTCTAAGCTACTTCTACAACTAACAGGCCTATACTTAACTTCGGACTGGCCCACCAGGTCAGGGGAACAAATGGCCTTTTGTTCGGGTTCTGAGTCTGCAGGATTCGAAGTTGGTACGGATTGGTAGCTAGGAATGCCTATCTCGTAGCGAGCGTTGAATTAAGGCTTACTTTGTTCGGTGGTCACTGCACCGGTCACGGTCAATGTTGGTTCGTGTTGCTGGGTGACCCGGGCAGGACGAGGAGGTGAAGAGAGCTGAAGAGAGACCGATTTGAACTTGGGGCTTAACTCTTATAGTCCCCAGGGGTTTCCCGCCTTTCGGGGCGGACCCTGTACCTGGTCCCAAGTGATTGGACTTTATCCCAATCGCTTGGTTCAATTTTCTCCAATACTGGAGCGGTTCCCTGATCGATGGGCGGTCTTGAGGTGCTTGTTCGCCTCCT
This sequence comes from Scyliorhinus torazame, assembly GCF_047496885.1. Classification (NCBI taxonomy): domain Eukaryota; kingdom Metazoa; phylum Chordata; class Chondrichthyes; order Carcharhiniformes; family Scyliorhinidae; genus Scyliorhinus; species Scyliorhinus torazame. The sequence continues at coordinate 210,706,501 of NC_092710.1, forward strand.
TTGTGTTGGGTCCTGCTGGCGCCGAGGAGTCTGGCTTTGCTTTGTGTGTCCAAAATGTTACTTATTGTTCCCGGGGATTGCTCATCAGTATGCAGATGGCTGCTACATTGTTATGGTGATGGTCACTGGTATCGATATTGTCTGGCCTTTGCAGAGGTAAATACACAGCAAACCTGCAGCTGCTGGTTTCTGTCTATGTTGGCTGACTTTCCCATCAGCCTTTGCCGTTCGCCATTTTAAATCGGGAGCTGGCCAATTTAGGTGGCTACACTACAAAAGAATAAAATTGGTGTGTGAGAGAGATCTAGAAATACACGTTTCTACTTCGAGATTCTTAAATGTGATGCCTATTAAATGTGCTAAATACACGTGGTATTGTTTACATTTGGCAACTGTTGCTCTCTAATTTCATCCAGGGTCCAATAAGAAATAGTAACATTTTTAATGTTTCTGTTGACCAGAGGCGAAATGGGGAAGACATACCAGTTTCTCAGACCAAGAATATAAATCACAGACGGTTTGCAGCATCCTTCAAATTGAAAGAAGTGAAAAAGAACAATCAAGATTTGTACCGCTGTGTAACTCAGTCTGAAAGAGGCTCTGGTGTATCGAATTTTGCTGAGCTTATCGTTCAAGGTAATGTAAATTTAGCTTTAAGGATATACCTTTGTCAAGCATGTTTGTTTCCTTGGTGAATTATTTTATTTTGAACAGTGTTCACGGTTCCATGGATTGCACTTGTCAGATTCAGTAAGCTATTAACCATGAAGTTCCTCAGGAACTTTGCCAGTTGAACTGTGGGTGACCAGTGGAACCCGACGGCAAATGATGAACCTGGTCTTGCTGGCAATCCTCAATTCTTTTGAGCTTCTGAATACCCTTGTGTGTATTTGGCAGTTGGGAAGGAGCAAGTTTTTCTACTGTACAGGGCCTTGGTGAGGCCATACTTGGAGTATTGTGTGCAGTTTTGGTCTCCTTTGAGGAAGGATGTTCTTGCTCTCGAGGAAGTGCAGCGAAGGTTTACCAGACTGATTCCAGGGATGGCGGGACTGTCATATGAGGAGAGATTGACTAGGTTGGGATTGTTCTCGCTGGAGTTCAGAAGAATGAGGGGGGATCTCATAGAGACTTATAAAATTCTAACAGGACTAGACAGGGTAATGCAGGGAAGATGTTACCAATGATGGGTGTGTCCAGAACCAGGGGTCACAGCCTGAGGATTCAGGGTAAATCATTTCGGACAGAGATAAGGAGACAATTCTTCACACAAAGAGTGGTGAGCCTGTGGAATTGATTACCACAGGAACTAGTTGATGCTGAAACTTTGAATCTATTCAAGAGGCGGCTGGATATAGCACTTGGGGAGATTGGGATCAAAGGCTATGGGAAAAAAGCAGGATTAGGCTATTGAGCTGGATGATCAGTCATGATCGTGATAAATGGCGGAGCAGGCTTGAAGGGCCAAAAGGCCTCCTCCTGCTCCTATCTTCTATGTGTCCACTATTTTCTTAAAAGGCACAGCTGGTAATGAGTTGTGAGTTGTCGGTTTGGGCCTTGGGACGAGGTGTGCTGGCCTCAAAGGGGTATGAGGTCTACTTTGGTTGGATCTGGGCCTGGAATTCAGTTTGTATCTCAGAAGTATTTTCCCCCCCAGAAAAATATAAATTCTGTGTAATCATCAGGACCTGCCATTGTGGGTGGACATCCAACTTCCAAGGTGCATCAAGCATGCTCTGGGATTGGCCTGTGTAGATTAAGTATCCCTGTCGTTGATCTTGCAGTCCCCGTCTTGGAAACACTGGAGGTCACACTTGCATGTAATAATAGAACTTGTAAAATTTTGGTTCAATCCCATCCTGGTTTTCCAATCTCTGTCTGCAGATACGTTACTCCCTAAATATGCTCAGCGAAACTAAACCTAGAACGTAATAGAGAAACCCCAAAGGTTTTTAAACATTTTTTATATTTTAAAAAAAAAAAAATTTTAATTTATAAATTTAGAGTACCCGATTGATTTTTTTTCCAATTAAGAGGCAATTTAGCGTGGCCAATCCACCTACTCTGCACATCTTTGGGTTGTGGGGGCGAAACCCACGCAAACACGGGGAGAATGTGCAAACTCCACATGGACAGTGACCCAGAGCCGGGATCGAACCTGGGACCTCGGCGCTGTGAGGCTGCAGGGCTAACCCACTGCGCCACCGTGCTGCCTGTGTACCAAAGGTTGACAAAAATTAAGAACATATTTGGTGCAAGAGATGATCATATGGCCTGTTGAACCTGCTCCACCATTTAGTATGATCATGGCTGTTGTTGAAGTGTACTTTCCTGTACACTTCACCAACGGTCTTAAATCTTCATTGATTGCTGGTTCAATTTTAAAGGTTGTTAGAAATCTGTAACAAAAGCTTATATTTATGTGTCTTTAACTAGTCAAAATCCAATGTGCACTGGTCAGCAGCAATGGGCATCTATGTTGATGGTTCATGGCACTATTAATTCCTGAAATTTAGGTCAGCACAGTGGTGCAGTGGTTAGCACTGCTGCCTCATGGCACTGAGGTCCCAGGTTCGACCCCGGCTCTGGGCCACTGTCCGTGTGGAGTTTGCGCATTCTCCCCGTGTTTGCGGGGTTCCACCCCCACAACCGAAAGATGTGCAAGGTAGGTGGATTGGCCACGCTAAATTGCCCCTTAATTGGAAAAAATCAATCGGGTACTCTAAATTTATAAAAAATAAATTCCTTTAATTTGTAAATAAAGGTCTATAGTTTATAGGTCATTCCACCTATTTAATTGCTGCTGTTTCACATGTCTTAACCAAGTTACAAATATTGCTAATTATAAGGCTGTCAGCTGCAGGATTCCACACATTTCCTAACCATTGGGCCAAATCTACCTGTCAGCAGTGATGCTAGGTCAATCGTCGCTGGCTGTGAAGATAATTACGGCTCTAGCTTTTTTCAACCTTGCAGCCCAGCCTTCCTGCCCCTGTTGCAGCAGCGACACTTCTTTGCAGCATGAGCTGCTGTCTGCAAAGTTTGTTAAGATCTTCAGAGTTTTGGCAGGGTGGGTTAGTGAGTGGGGTTTGTGACTCAGTTAGTGAGTGGGCGGTTGCAGGGACTGTGAGAGTAGGTTATGAAGTGGGGAGGGTGTAGTGAGTAGGGTGGATGAGTGGGGGTAATCGGGCCGGGGGGCAAATGGGGATCTGTGGCGGGGGTTGGGGTGGGTGGGGTGGTGGATGCTGGGGATTCGTTAAGGGGGTGACCTATGCCAGTCATTTCCAGTGGAACAGTACCAGTGTCTGGTAATTATTATGCAGAAGGCCCAAATCTCTGATACTGTGGTCACTATTTTCAAAGGCGTCTAAACAGCACAAATGTGCCTGCTGGAAGTTTAAACTTCACAGGCATTTACTGCACATATGCATGGGTCATAGTTTCTGAAGGGCCCCGATGCGCAACACAGGTGAACCTCTAAACCTTGGTTGCTGTTGATATCGGAGGTTATGGCCCAATACAATTAAGTTGAACGATACTTCCTTTAGCATTCCGTTCCTGACAACTGGTATGGCTCCTCTATAAAGGATTGGCAAAATGGATACAGAACTGGCTCGGTCATAGAAGGCAGAGAGTAGCAGTGGAAGGGTGCATTTCTGAATGGAGGGCTGCGACTAGTGGCATTCCTCAGGAAACAGTGCTGGGACCTTTGTTGTTTGTAATATATATAAATGATTTGGAGGAAAATGTAACTGATTTGATTAGTAAGTTTGCAGAGAACACAAATGTTGGTGGAATTGTGGATAGCGATGAGGACCGTCCGAGGATGTAGATCAGTCAGAGACTTGGGAGTAGAGATGGCAGATGGAGTTTAATCCGGACAAATGTGAGGTAATGCATTTTGGAAGGTCTAATACAGATGGGAAATATCCAGTAAATGGCAGAACCCTGAAGAGTATTGATAGGCAGAGGGATCAGAGGGATTCAGGTACACAGGTCACTGAAAGTGGCAACGCAGGAGGAGAAAGTAGTTGAGAAGGCACGACATGCTTGCTGCCATTGGCTGGGGCAGTGAGTTCAAAATTGGTAATTCATGTTGCAACTTTATAGAACCTTAGTTAGGCTGCACTTGGAATATAGTGTTCAATTCGGGTCGCCACACGATCAGAAGGATATGGAGGCTTTGGAGAGGGTACAGAAAAGATTTACCAGGATGTTTCCTGGTATGGAGGGCATTAACTATGAGGAGAGGTTGGAGAAACTTGGTTTGTTCTCAAAGGAATGACGGAGGTTATGGGGTGCCTGACAGAAGTCAACAAGATTATGAAGGGCATGGACAGAGTGGATAGTCAAAAGTTTTTTCTCAGGGTGGAGAAGTCAATTACTCTGGGCATAGGTTCAAGGTGTGAGGAGCAAGGTTTAAAAGAGATTTACAAGGCAAGTTTTTTTACACAGAGGGTGGTGGGAGCCTGGAACTCGCTGCCGTGGGAGGTAGTGAAGCAGATACGATGGTGACTTTTAAGGGGGCCTCTTGACAAACACATGAATAGGGTGGGAATAGAGGGATATGGTCCCCGGAAGGGTAGGGGTTTTTAGTTCAGACGGACAGCATAGTCGACGCAGGCTTGGAGGGCCGAAGGGCCTGTTCCTGTGCTGTAATTTTCTTTGTTTTTTGATACCCTGCAGTACCACTGCATTTTTGGAGATTGGAGTATTGCCAATTAGTTAATCAATTACAAAGATTGAGTTCAGTGGTGTAGGTTTTAAGGTTGTGTAAGATGTAGGATACTGTGCAGAACTATCTATCTGCAGTAGCACAGCACTTTTGATTTATATATGTATGTGCTTTTCCAAGAACCAATTGAACTAGGCTTTTAGTCGAGCAGTTTGGAAGATGTGGAATAGTCAGAAAATATAATCAACCGTACAAGGTTTGGTTAAAAGAAATGCTAAAAAAACAGTAGTCAAAAATTGTTGTATGATGCTCACCAGAATGACACATTCACTTAAAACATAGCTTTGGGTAATCCAATATTGCATCCTAGACAATAAACAGCCATTGCCCTGTAGGTAACTATAGCAGCAATTTATTTGCAGTTTTATTATGTCTGCTTCTCTCCCTTGTATATTTCCCATGCCAGTAACATCTACCTTGGGGCAAAAGAAGGCAACTTGCTTCTTGTCTTGGGGGAAGTTTGGTGAAATCGTACAGAGGGCCATCCAGATTATATGGTGCAGTAAACTAATTAAATAACTTGGACATTAAATTGGAAATTCTGCAACAAATGTTGCAAACTGCTGCATAATCAAGATTTTTTTATGTGTCTTGGTTGGTTTCCATCTGAACAGCTATATTAGTTCTCCTTGCTGATCTGAATAACTGTAAAATAAATCCTGTTAGTGTAGTAAAAAATAGCCTCGGGCTAAGGAACCCTGGTGTTGAGACTAAGTTGAAAATTAACTGCGCTGACAAGTCCGATATCTCAGTGGTGCTATAAAAGTGACATCCTGCTATACAGAGACAGAAGATGATAATTTTAAAAGAAATTTGGGTCCACTGATATGGATTACATTTAATAAGAGGTGGCATAGCGTTGCCCATTGTCAAAGATGACCGAAGGGCAACACTTTATTAGAGACTTTTCCTCCTAACAGACACTGACAGGATATGCTTAAAGCAATTTTGATTTTGTCTGTAACAAACAAAAATTTTTTTTTTTTTTGGGAGCATTGAGCTTGCATGCTTGGCGCTGGAGGAAATAAAATCGAGCTCAAACACAGTACACTTAGCCATAAGTTTTGTATTTCAAACAGATCATGTTGAGTTATGAAACTGTCTTGTGTTTGTTGGGAGGAAAGTATCTTTTAGGGCACACAGCATTTTGAAAGTAATGTTAATGTTGTGTACCTTGCAGCTAAAGCTCACCCACCGTGTGATTGTGCATCTTTAAGTACAGCATAGCAGTGCCATCTTCTCATAGTTACTTACGGCAAAGCTAGTCCTAATATATTTGAAAATGTGTACAAAAGGCCAAATCTCAAGCCAGAAGCAGCCATACCAAACAGATGGAACGTTTATTGTCAGATTCAATTTGCTGGCTATACCTGTTCCATTGAATTGTAGCACAGCAGGAAGCTATTCGACCCATGAAGTCTGCATCAGACCTTTAAAAGAACAATCTCACTTCCTCCCTCTTTCTCCTTCAGGTATTTGACAATTACCTGTTGGAGGTTTCTGTTGAATATCAGGCACTCCATTCCATATGCTAACCACTCATGGGATTAGTTTTTCCTCATGTTGCCTTGGATTCTTTTGCCAATCTGTGCCCTCTGCTTATCCAACCATCAGCCATTGTAAACCTTGTCACTTCATTGACTCTTGTTTAACCAATTCATAATTTTAAATACTTCTGTCAGCTCTCCTTTTCATCTTCTCTACTCAAAGGAGAACGATCCCAGCTTCTCCATTCTTTCTATGTAACCATAATCCCCTCATCCCTGGAAACACCCTCCTAAATCTCACCAGTACCCTCTCTTCAAGTCTTTCCTGGTTTCTAGATTTGGCTACAATAGTCCATAATTTGTATCAGTGACTCTACTTAAAATGCCCAGGAACCCAGATACTTTCTGAAATACTTTGTTAACCTGTCCTGCCATTTTCAGGCATTTGCTCACAAGCATCCGCAGATCTTTCTTTGCTTGCACCCCTTTTAAAATTGTACTATTTAGCTTTTCTCCCCTCATTCTTCCTACCAGAACGTATCGCCTCAATTTTCTGCTTTGAATTTCATCTGCCACATATCCATCCATTCATTCCACCAGCCTGTCTGAGTCCACTTAACGTCTATTACTATCTTCTGCACTGCAAATTCTATTAAAAAATTTTAAGTCATCTTCAAATTTCAAAATTGAGCTCCGTTGCCTCCATGTCCAAGTTGTTAATACGTATCAAAAACTGAAGCGGTCCTAGTGAAACCTGGTAACCTCATTTACTGGGAACTTAGGTTGAGTTTCACAGTAACTTCATTGCAGTGTTAATGTAAGCCTACTTGTGACACTAATAAAGGTTATTATTGCATGCCTCCCTCCAGTCCAAACAAAAAGCTGTTTAACCACAACCCTGTTTCCTATCCCATTGGGCATGTGTCATTGTTAATTTTTATCATCATGCTCCTTTCACTATTTCAGGACAAGTAAACAATGGCACAGAGAAAGTTCTGGCATCCAAGGAGAGGTGGAGAGGATAAAAATTTGAAGAAAACAGATAACATTAGTATAAATAATTGAGTGCCAGGTAAAGGGGTGGCAGGGGTAATATAAATGTGGGTGGTGGGGTGGCAGGGGTAATATGAATGGGGTGGCAGGGGTAAAATGAATGGGGTGGCAGGGGTAATATAAATGTGGGCGACGGGTAATAGGTTGGGAGGAAAAAAGGTAAAGAGTGAATCAGAGCACTGAGGGAGGTAGTGAGCAAATGGCGAAGAAACCGAAAATGAATGAGGAGCATAGAAAAGTGAAAAAATCACAATAAGGGAAGGACTGAAATATAGGAGAGTTGATGACCTACAAGAGAATGGAGGAGGGAGGAGAGGAATTGAAGGTCTACCACGAGGAAATAAGATAAATGTAATGGAGCCAATTTTCACATTCATTCATTTTTAGATTGATGGGGATGTGCATTCAAATATCCCATTTTGTGTTCCTATATTATAAAGGATGGAAATGGAAGAAGGGACAGTAGGGGTGTGAGGGATATGGAAAAGCCGGAATATATATTTAAATTAAAGGAACTAATAGAAGTGTTGCAGTTAGCCAAAAATATAGCTGCCTTGATTTACAACAGGGCATGTTAAATAAAGATTATACCATGAGAATTGAGAACAGTTTTTGAGAATGGCAACACAGCTTTAGAAAGGCATGCAGGCTGAAAGCGATGCCTTGTTTCTCCGGTACATTTAATTGTCAGCAGGCTGAGAATTTGGGGTGAATAACCCTCCATGTTTGGAATCATTTAAATTGCTGCACAACTAATTTGAATTTACTGAGCCTCGTTCAAACAGGTTGCATGTAGAAGTGATCAGCTATGCATTATGTAATAAAGATACACAACAAGGTAAGCCCAAGATCCAGGCTGAAATCTGAATCTGTTTCCCCATTAACTCATACACACCCTGAACCTTTGATATGATGGGATGTGACATTTTTGGCTTGCAAAGCTACCCTTTAATCGCTGGGAGATTGAGTTGTATGCAATTGTCTCTCAACATCCTTTATCTGACATAGGATGAAAGTAGCACTTAGATCACATCCATAATACACATCCACGATGGTGTCAGATTGCAATTAGGCTCAGGTGAACACACAGCCTGTGTAAGGTTAAACTGAAATGAAAGTTCCATTGTGAATGTATAGAATGTATTTTATGATCTCGAAGTTCAAATGAAACATTTAATTAAAGCTCCATCAAACAGGAATATTTGTTAGGTTAAGCTCAAGAAACAGTTTGCCACTATAAGGTTAAGACATAAGAACCAATGTCTGTGATGCACCTGAGCTTTAAATTAGTTATATTATGGAGAAATGTGCACAATGTTTAACTTCACAAAATATTCTTTGGATTGTTGGCATAAATTGAGAGAATTTATAATAACCTTTATCAGAGATTTTTCTGCTCCATGAAGAGGTACTGATTTGTGAGAATTTATTTGTTGGCAGGAAGGGAAGCAGAATTATGCATTTTATAAAGGCTTCCACAACCCCAGGGCATCCCCAAGCACTTCACAGCTAATTAATTATTCTAACGTGCGGTCACTACTGTTGTCTCAGCAGGTATGACAGTTAATTTGTAGATAGCCAGATCCCACTATCAGAAAAATATCAGATGATCGTTTTAAGGAATCAATGTCGGTCAGTATGCTTGCAAAAGTCCCAAGAGTTTCAAATCTTTTACATCTATCTGAAGATGCATAATGTTAAAGACAGCAATTCTAACTATCAATTTCTCCCATGGAACTACACTGAGGTGGTGAATTAAAGTAACCATCTTTCTTTAATTGCTGTATCCTTGATTATTTGAATGTCACAAATCTCCATGTAATGTATTCCCTAAATTCATGCTGACTGCACCTAATGGTTCTCATTGGTTTAAAAAGAGGTTCAAGGCTCTCAAAACAATTGCATTCTGGATGAAAACAAAATGCTTGTAATGTGCAGAAGGGCTGGTAGTATCTGTGGAGAGAGAAACAGAGTTAACCTGAAACATAAAGTCTGTTTCACTTCACAGATGCTGCCACTAGTGCTGAGTGTTTTCTGTTTTTAACTTCAGCTTTCTGGTACCTGCGGCACTTTGCTTTTGTGTTCTGGTATTCATTTAATAAGACTAATTTGGAATGGTCACTTAATGTGGGAACATGGAGGGGCATGGGAGTGGGATGGGGGAGTGGTGAGTGCGTGGGAGGAGAAATGCTGCCACATTATGAATGAAATTCTCCAGTAATTTCATTTAATCTGCTTCACAAATAAGCATAATTATACTTAAAGATCTTTTTATCTGCCAGTAGCAATATTGGGCCAAACCTTCCAGTCTCCAGGTCATTGGAGGCCAGATGTATGAATCAGATACGTGATCAGAATCAAGACCATGATCGAATGGCGGAGCAGACTCGATGGGCCGAATGGCCTAATTCTGTTCCTCTAACGTATACATGTGTATATATCTAATGTGGAATTCCTGATGTACGGAGCTATGTGGGAAATGCCTGGAAAGTTTCAGTTTGTGGGCAATTCCCCATGTAGTAGTATTATTGGACTTCCCATGGGACAGATCAGTGAGTCGGTGGATATGCTAATTCCTTTCCGGAGGTAATCCATAGCCTAGGTTGCAGAAAGCACCAACTAGCTTTTCAGATTAGCGCTGACCACTATTTTCCTGCCATTAATTTTGCATCAGAGGTCGGTGTGATTTTAAAATAAATTGAGTATTTTGTTGATTGTATTTGGTTCTTTACAGCGTCATCTCTGGAAAAATATCATATTTTACTCAGTGTGGCACGATGGGGTTTGTTCAAATAACGCATTTGTCATCAAAATCTAGTAGACTGATGAAATTGCAATGTGACCGTATTCTTTAAATTTTTAGCATTTTGAACACCACCCTTGTTTACCTGCTTGTTTTATTTTGAAAATATGAGATTTTTTGTTCAGGAAATGGAAAATAATTGATAGTACCTGAAGAAATGGTATGGGAACCTGTTGGGTGGTATGAATTCAGGGAGCAGGTAAATCTGTAATGAAAGTCATTGTTGGTGGCTTTATTTTATTCTGAAAGAGGATTCTTTGAATTCTTCCTTTCCAGTTTAAACTTGTATCATAATCCAGACTACTATGATTTTTCAGTTCCTTCTGTTGCACTGCACTATCTGTGGAGATGAATGAACAGAGACATTGTAAATGTAAACCAAGCCTTTGAATATGATTTGTGTTGCTGGGTATAATTGGGAGACTTGAAGATGTGTTTCGTTTTTCTTTGTCTCTGAACAAGTATAAGGGAAGTGCTTATTCTGCTATCTCCTGAAATTGAGGCACATTACACGAGGGTGGGTGAGCAGAAATATAATAACGAGGGTTCTCAATGAGAGAGAAACTCGTCCATGAGAATGATCAGAATCCTGTGAAACATATCCGAAGGATCGCCCTTGAAATAATTACCCACCTCAAGCCTCTCGTATCTTCACTGCTCTAATACTATGTACTCTGGCCTTTCAGAAAGGTAAAGGATAATAACTGAGTGCACAGGTAAAGGAAAACATCACAATGGAAACTAGACTGAGTGAGGGAATTGGGAATTTCATGCCCGGAATACCACATAATGAAAATGTTGACTTGGACTCCTTCGGCCATCAATGCCCTGATAATGCATGTTATCGCAACCTTGTTTACCTGTCTGACTTATTCTAAAATTTGATGTGTTATGCCCTGACTGTGTTGATCAATGTAACATCTTGAAAATCATACCAGAGTGGACATTTTCTCTTGCAGCTTAATCATTTCTGATTCAACAAATGTATCCAATTCAGTAGGTAGAAAATATATGAACCAAAGTTTTTTTTTTTATAAATGTATTTTATTACAAACTTATATCAAAGCAGGATACAGCAAGTAAACACCCCGGGAAATATATTTCCCGACAATCAACTACACAGTCTGTATATTTTCCCCTTTTTCACCCCCCTCTCCCCATCACACCCCTCACCCCCCTGCGACGAACCGCTCCTCAAACACGGTCACAAACATCCCCCACCTTTTCTCAAACTCCCCCGCTGAGCCCCTTAACTCATACTTTATCTTCTCTAACCGCAGGAAGTCATACAGGTCACCCAACCATGCTGCTACCCCTGGTGGTGATGCCGACCGCCACTCCAGCAAAATTTGTCGCCGTGCAATCAGAGAGGCGAATGCGATGACATCGGCCTTCCCCCTCTCCATGATCTCCCGCTTCTCTGAAACCCCAAATATCACCACCAAAGGGTCCGGGTCCACCTCCTCCTGCAGTATCCTGGCTAGTGGATACTACTCCCGCCCAGAATCGTCCCAATTTTTCACAACCCCAAAACCTGTGCGCATGATTCGCTGGCCCCCGCCCACACCTCTCACTCACTTATTCACACACGAGTCACATGCACCCTGTGCACCACCTTCAATTGAATCAGGCTCATCCTTGCACAAGAGGAGGTCCCGTTTACCCTTCGCAGGGCCTCACTCCATACTCCCCAATTCATCTCCATTCCCCCCAATTCATCTCCATTCCCAACTCCGCTTCTCATTTCTCCTTGATTTTCACCACCTGCTCACCTCCCTGCTCCCCCAGCCACTTACATATATCCCCAAATTTTCCCTCCCCTTCCACATCCGGAAGCATCAGTCAATGAACCAAAGTTAACGCAACAAAATTAAGCATATGCAGTAACCAATGAAATTGATTATATTTTTCTGATATAATAAGGGATGCCCCAAAATGTTCCAAAGCCAATGAGATATTTATAAAATGCCATCAGTGTTGTACTGTAGGTAAAAAATGCAGGACTCAATTTGCTGTGATCAGGGAATAAGCTTTAGTGGTGGTGGTTGAGAGATAAAATATCATTTGGGGAAAGGGAAGAATTCCCATTTTTAAAAAAAATATTCTCAATGGATCTTTCACCTCTGCTGGAGAGGGCAGATGGAACCTTGAATTAATGTTTCACAATTGGGATGATCCCTTGGACAAAATAGCTCACCCAAAGGAGGTGTTGGCCGGGCTTCTTAAAACCTACCTCTGCGACCAAGGTTTAAACCCATAATGTTCTGATTTGGCATAGTCAAGGTGGATACCTGTGCTTCAATACTTATATTAATGAATTTATCTGAAGTGATTTTTCCAAAATGTTTTCAGATAATTTCAGGCAAAATATATATCCATATGGTATCACTTCTACTCGACCTACTGACTTGCTATTCGACTAAAGCTAGTTATAATAGTGTCATCCTTGCCCGATTACTTTTGTTAGAACGTTCAGCCTCTGCAAAGCCTGACAGTTCTCCGAAATCCTCCTTTATTACGCATCTTAAAACCTACCTCTGCAACCAAGGTTTTGGTTACCTGACATATCTCATGTGGCTCGATACCATATTTTGTAGTATGACGCTCCTCTGAAGCACCCTGGGATGCTTTTTAGGTAATAGGGGATATGTAAATAAAAGCTGTTTCCATTGAACTAATCTGAAAACATATTGGAAAAGTCAGTTCAGATAAATTCATCTAAACAATTACCGGAAAAAATGATTACAACACTGGTATTTTGTTTTGATAATTCTGTTTGAGTGGAAAAATTTATGCAAGCATTATTACTGTTGCCAGAATGTACTTGATAAAATTTATAAGTAACAAAAGGCATACCGGCAGCCAAAATTTACTTTCAATGTAAAAAGCCTGAAACCATTACCAAAAAAATGAGTTAAGCTGTTTGTCTGGGATAAGCTTTCTCCCCGTCACATGGCTGCTGTTCATGTTAGATTTCGAATGATGAATGTTTCATATGCTTATTAAATTAGTCATGTATTTTTTGCTTGTGAGACAATAGAGACTTTTATTTATGCAGCTGTGGTGCACAAAAAAAGTATTTCTTTATTTTGTAAGGGAGATCAAATAAATCAAACTCCTTAAATTAATTCACCAGTGATATTTCGGTTTGCCCCATTTCAGTATTCACCAATACCCATGCCATCCCACTTTAGGGCACAAACTTCTCACTCACTGCTCTACAGTGGGGAACTGCAGAAATGGCATAGATTTTATAGTCAATGCCAAAGCAAGGGCACTTGTTGATCTCGAGGATTTGGGAGTTACAACATGGTAGCCTATGCAGAAGAATAGAGTCACTGAGGGGAACTTTCAGATTTCCACATTTAATTGTGAATGTGCAGACAGCAGGAGCTCATAAAGATCTGATGGTCCCTGTGGATTTCCCCTTTCCCACTGTCTCTGGTACCAGGTCAAAGGGGATCACCAGATGTCCAGCAATAGTGATGTAATCAGGCAGCATAAACAGCCAATGATATATTCTGGATGATATGATAATCTTTATTGGCACAATTAGGCTTACATTAACACTGCAATGAAGTTACTGTGAAAAGCCCCTAGTCGCCACATTCTGGTGCCTGTTCGGTTACACTGAGGGCGAATTCAGAATGTCTAATTTACCTAACAGCACGTCTTTCTGGACTTGTGGGAGGAAACTGGACCACCCAGAGGAAACCAACGCAGACCCGGGGAGAACGTGCAGACTCCGCAGACAGTGACCCAAGCTGGAAATCGAACCTGGGGCCCTGGAGCTGTGAAGCAATAGTGCTACCCACTGTGCTACCGTGCGGCCCACAAGAAATATCAAACAAGATGAAATTAAAATACACAATGTTTTGCCGTTTAATAAATTTTCCAGAGTGTGTAATAAGGGGCTGGGAGATGCACATGGAATTAAGATAGATTCTGAAGTATCAAACATTTAAAATATTTTAAAGTATGTGTTTTTTTTAATCATCATGGAGAAAATTGACAATAGGTAAATATAAAATTAGATTTTCAGGGCCAGAGGGGTTTTTCAGCAGTAATTATAAAATTTAAATGCTGTTTAAAACCCAGTTACACCTCATCCAACAAGGTGTGACTTTGTCAGTTTAGCGTACCCAATTCTACTTTTTCCAATTAAGGAGCAATTTAGCGTGGCCATTTCACCTACCCTGCGCATATTATTTGCGTTGTGTGGGTGAGACCCACGCAGACAGTGAGAGAATGCAAACTGCACAAGGACTGGCCCGGGGCTGGGATCGAACCCAGGCCTTCAGCATCGTGAGGCAGAAGTGCTAACCACTGCATCACCATGCCACCCTGAGGTGTAACATTTTCGAGTAGTTTTTATAGTGAGATTGATGACGTTAAAGGGCATATTTTCATCAGTTGAGTTTGTTCTTCTTGATTGCAGTCGGGTTGAGGTGGGGGTCGACAGCTTCACTCCGTGCCAAGGATGGTCAATGCCGAATGGCAAGGATGTCCATCACCAGACCAGAAGCACTGGGGGAAAGACATCACCCTGCATGGAGATGATGCATCACGGGCTTCCCATCCACAAACCCATAATTAAATGGTTGCACTCGAGCCACCTGTATTTGAGTATACTGGCTTAATTTCAACTGAGAAACATTGATGAGAGCAGTGTACTAAATTGTCATGTACACGTAACAGAAAAGAAAAGTCACGGAGCAAAACATAAACATATCAATCCAACATAATACAGAACTTTGTACAATGGGTTCCTCCCGCACATATTGACTTTCCCATATGTTTGTTTTTCCTTTCTCAAGTGCCTCTAGGAAAAACCCCTTTCCCCGCCCACCCTTCTACCCCCCCCCGAAAGAAACGCGCCCCCCCCTCCCCTCCCTGGGTTGCTGCTGCTGCTGACCGACCTCCATCTACACACTCCGCGAGATAGTCTAGGAACGGTTGCCACCGCCTGAAGAATCCCTGTGCAGACCCTCTCAAGGCAAACTTTATCCTCTCCAGCTTGATGAACCCTGCCATGTCGTTTATCCAGGCTTCCGCACTGGGGGGCTTCGCGTCTTTCCACAATAGGAAGATCCTCCGCCGGGCTGCCAGGGACGCAAAGGCCAGGATACCGGCCTCGTTCGCCTCCTGCACTCCCGGCTCGTCCGCCACTCCAAATAGTGCTAGCCCCCAACTTGGCTTGACCTGGACTTTCACCACCTTAGACATAGTCCTCACAACACCCCTCCAGAACCCATCCAGTACCGGGCAAGACCAGAACATATGGGCGTGATTCGCCGGGCTTCCTGAGCACCTCCCACATCTGTCCTCCACCCCAAAGAACCTACTCAGCCTCACCCCTGTCATATGCGCTCTGTGAATAACCTTAAACTGTATCAGACTGAGCCTGGCACACGAGGAAGAGGAATTAAACCTACTTAGAGCATCAGCCCACAGACCCTCTTCAATCTCCTCCCCCAACTCCTCCTCCCATTTGCCCTTCAGCTCCTCTACCAGAGCCGCCTACTCTTCTTCCATCTCCTGATACATCGCCGACACCTTTCCCTCTCCGACCCATACACCCGAAATCACCCTGTCCTGAATCCCCTGTGCCGGGAGCAACGGGAATTCCCTCACTTGCCGCCTCACAAACGCCCTCACTTGCATGTACCTGAAAGCGTTTCCCGGGGGTAGCCCAAACTTCTCCTCCAGTGCCCCTAAGCTCGCAAACGTCCCATCGATGAACAGGTCCCCCATTCTTCTAATCCCTGCCCGATGCCAGCTCTGAAACCCCCGTCCATCCTTCCTGGGACAAACTGATGGTTATCTCTGATCGGGGACCACACCGAGGTTCCCATCGCACCCTTGTGTCGTCTCCACTGCCCCCAGATATTTAGCGTTGCCGCCACCACCGGACTCGTGGTGTACCTTGCCGGTGAGAGCGGCAGCGGTGCCGTCACCAGCGCCCCCAGGCTCGTTCGTTTGCAGGACGCCATCTCCAACCTCTTCCATGCCGCCCCCTCTCCCTCCATCACCCACTTACGGATCATCGCCACGTTGGCTGATCAATAGTAGCCACCCAGATTCGGCAACGCCAGCCCTCCTCTATCTCTACTATGCTCCAGAAACCCCCTCCTTACCCTCGGGGTCTTGTTTGCCCACACAAAACCCATAATGCTTCTGCCTACCCTCTTTAAAAAAAGGCATTGGTGATCATAATTGGAAGGCACTGGAACACAAAAAGAAACCTCGGGAGGACCATCATTTTAATCGACTGTACTCTGCCCGCTAGCGTGAGTGGCAACATGTCCCATCGTTTGAAGTCCTCCTCCATCTGCTCCACCAGCCACGTCAAATTAAGTTTATGCAGGGCCCCCCAACTCCTAGCTATTTGGATCCCCAAGTACCGAAAACTCCTTTCCACACTCCTCAACGGTAGGCCGTCTGTCCCTCTTCCATGGTCCCCTGGATGCACCACGAAGAGCTCACTTTTCCCTACATTGAGCTTATAGCCCGAGAAGTCCCCAAACTCCCTTAGGATCTGCATGACCTCCACCATCCCCTCCACTGGATCCGCCACATACAGCAACAGGTTGTCTGCATACAGCGACACTCGATGCTCCTCTCCCCCTCGGACCACCCCCCTCCATTTCCTGGACTCCCTTAATGCCATGGCCAAAGGTTCAATTGCTAATGCAAACAACAGGGGGGACAGGGGGCACCCCTGCCTCATCCCTCGATACAGCCGAAAATACTCCGACCTCCGCCGATTCGTAACCACACTCGCCACCGGGGCTCTATATAGGAGCTTAACCCAACTGATAAACCCCTCCCCAAACCCAAACCTCCGCAACACTTCCCAGAGATACTCCCACTCTACTCGGTCAAAGGTCTTCTCCGCGTCCATAGCTGCCACTATCTCCGCCTCACCCTCCACCGATGGCATCATTATCACATTTAGGAGGCTCCACACATTGGTGTTTAGCTGCCTGCCTTTACAAATCCCGTCTGGTCCTCGTGAATCACCCCCGGAACACAGTCCTCAATCCTCGTAGCCAGCACTTTTGCCAGCAACGTAGCATCCATGTTAAGGAGCGAAATCGGCCTATACGACCCACATTGCAGTGGGTCCTTATCCCGCTTCAGGATCAAAGAGATCATCGCCTCAGACATTGTCGGGGGCAAGGTCCCCCCCTCCCTTGCCTCATTGAAAGTCCACACCAGCAACGGGGCTAACAGGTCTACGTACTTCCTGTAGAACTCAACTGGGAACCCATCTGGACCCGGGGCCTTCCCCGCCTTCACGCTCCCCAGTCCTTTAATCAGTTCCTCCAACCCAATTGGCGCCCCCAAACCAGCCACTTCCTGCTCCTCCACCCTCTGGAACCTCAGTTGGTCCAAAAATCGTCGCATCCCCTCTTCCCCCGCTGGGGGCTGGGATCTGTACAGCTCCTCATAGAAGGCCTTAAATGCCTCATTTACTTTCACCGCACTCCGCACCGTAGTTCCTCTTCCATCCTTGACTCCATCTATCTCCCTTGCTGCCATTCTCTTACGGAGCTGATGTGCCAGCATCCGGCTCACCTTCTCACCATACTCATACGTCGCCCCCTGTGCTTTCCTCCACTGTGCCTCTGCCTTCCCTGTCGTCAACAGGTCGAATTCCGTCTGGAGACTTCGCCTCTCCCTAAGTAGTCCCTCTTCAGGGGCCTCTGCATATCTCCTGTCCACCCTTAAAATCTCCCCCACTAACCTCTCCCTTTCCCTGCCCTCTCTCTTCTCCCTGTGAGCCCTGATGGAGATGAACTCTCCCCTGACCACCGCCTTCAGCGCCTCCCATACTACCCCCACCTGCACCTCCCCGTTGTTGTTGGCCTCCAAATACCTTTCAATGCACCCCCGCACCCTCCCGCACACCACCTCATCTGCCAGTAATCCCACATCCAAACGCCACAACGGGCGTTGGTCCCTCTCCTCTCCCAACTCCAGTTCCACCCAGTGCGGGGCGTGGTCTGTGATGGCTGTGGCCGAATACTCCGTTCCCTCCACTTTCCGGATCAGCGCCCTGCTCAGAACAAAAAAAATCTATCCGGGAGTAGACTTTGTGTACGTGGGAGAAAAAAGAAATTTCCCTGGCCAGGGGCCTGGCAAATCTCCACGGATCCACACCCCCCATCTGGTCCATAAACCCCCTAAGCACCTTGGCCGCAGCCGGCCTCTTCCCGGTCCTAGATCTGGAACGATCTAATGCTGGATCCAACACCGTGTTAAAATCCCCCCCATTATCAAGCTTCCTACCTCCACGTCCGGAATGCGCCCCAACATACGCTACATAAATCCAGCATCGTCCCAGTTCGGGGTGTATACATTTACCAATACCGCCCACGCCCCCTGCAGCCTACTGCTCACCATAACGTATCGACCTCCATTGCCCACTACTATGTTCTTGGCCTCAAACGACACCAGTATTGCCACCCCTCAATTCTTCGCATCCAGCCCCGAATGGAATACCTGTCCTACCCATCCCTTTCTCAACCTGACCTGGTCTGCCACCTTCAAATGTGTCTCCTGAAGCATGACCACGTCTGCCTTCCATCCCTTTAAGTGCGCGAACACTCGGGCCCTCTTAACCGGCCCATTCAGGCCCCTCACTTTCCACGTTATCAGTCGGATTGGGGGGCTTTCCGCCGCCCACTAGCCATCTCCTGTTTTAGGCCAGTCCCGTGCCCGCACCTCCAGTCCCCCAAACGGGGAACCCCCGCCCCGACCACCTGTTCTGTTTTCAGTTCCCCTTCGGCCAATGCAGCAGCAACCCTATTTTCCCCCCCTCCCACTCCCACTTCCCCCTCCCCCCGCTAGATCCATATCTAGCTCTTTTGCTCCCCCCATAACACTCCCGCAAGTCAGCTGACACCTGCTGACCCCGGGGTCCCGTTGACCCCCCCCCCCCGGTGTGGAAATCGCTTCTCCTCCTCCCCAGCAATCGGTGTGCGCTCCTCCACCCCCCCCCCCCACTTCCGCCCTTCCCTAACGCGGGAAAAAGCCCGCGCTTTCCTGAGCCAGCCCCGCCCCCTGTGGCGCAGCTCCTGTTGCGGCCTTATCCCAATTCCCCCATCCCCGGGCCTCCCCTCCCTCCAGCACCGGCGCCCACATTCCCCACAGTCTCCCCATCAAATCTCTTCCCCCATCCCCATCCATCGCCCCACCCGTGGATTCCTTACGCATAGTTAAAACCCTGTATACAATCGACATCCCCCCACAACCACAGACCCTCAGTTTGAGTCCAATTTTTCAGTTTGGATAAAGGTCCAAGCCTCTTCAGGCGTTTCAAAGTAGTGGTGTCGATCCTGAAATGTGACCCACAGTCGCGCTGGCTGCAGCATTCCGAATCTCACCCCCTTCCTATGCAGCACCGCCTTGGCCCGATTAAAACCAGCTCTCTTCTTCGCCACCTCCGCGCTCCAGTCCTGGTAGATTCGGATCACCGCATACTCTCATCTACTGTTCCGCTCCTTCTTGGCCCATCTCAGGACACACTCTCTGTCCACGAAACGATGAAACCTCACCACTACCGCCCTTGGCGGCCCGTTGGCCTTGGGTCTCCTCGCCAGGACCCGATGAGCCCCATCTAGCTCCAGGGGACTCAGAGAGGCCTCTGCACCCATCAGCGAATGGAGCATCGTGCTCACATACGCCCCAGCATCGGCCCCCTCCACCCCTTCAGGGAGACCCAGAATCCGAAGATTCTTCCTCCTCGACCTGTTCTCCAGGTCCTCGAATCCTTCGGCCCAGCTCTTGTGCAGCGCCTCGTGCGCCTCCATCTTCCTTGTTTTTTCTCCCTCGTTTCTTTCGCTGCTCTAAAGCCACTTTTTTTACCGCTCCACTTCTGGTCCACTCCATATACTATGGAAGGGGGACCTTGCTCTCACCTTCCACACGGGAAGTCGTCACAAAATTTCCGTTGGGGCTCCTCTGGAGAGCCCAAACGTCCGTTCTAGCGGGAGCCGCCGAAATGTGCGGCTTAGCTCCGCATCGCCGCAACCGGAAGTCCATTGTCGTGTATTATTGGCTAGTCATTGTCTTTTAGACTCCTGTGTTTTGTGAAATTAATTTCCATACGTATCTCTTTAAATTATTCTTCTGTCTTAATCTTAATAGACCAGATATAAAACCCATCAAGACAGTGGACAGACCAGCAAAACTCAAAACAATAGGCACCCTACCTATGTTGAAGTGTAAAATACATGACAGTGTTTCCTGCATTTCTGTGTTTAATTATAAGCATATGAAGACAGGATAAATATAGGGAAAATAGATTAAAAGGTTGGATAGTAGAGGAGCAGATATTTAAAGAGATATATTGTAACTCAACAAAAATATATTCCATTGAGGAGGAAAGATGCAACATCCATGATGGGCTAAGCAAGTTTCATTGGTCAGAACATTGAATACAGGGACGTCTTGCTGAAGTTGTACAAGGAGTTCGTCAGGCCACACTTGGAATACTGTGTACAGTTCAGGTCACCATATTATAGAAACTATGTTATTAAACTAGAAAGAATGCAAAAAAGATTTACTAAGATGCTACCAGGACTTGATGGTTTGAGTTATAAGGAGAGGCTGGATAGACTGAGACATTTTTTCTCTGGAGCATTAGGAGGCTTAGGGGTGATCTTATAGAGGTCCATGAAATAATGAGGAGCATCGATAAGGTAGATAGTCGACATCTTTTCCCAAAAATCGAGGATTCTAAAACTAGAGGGCATAGGTTTACAATGAGAGGGGAGAGATACAAAAGGGTCCAGAGGGGCAATTCTTTCACACACAGGACACTTTTCCTACTGCCTTTTTGTACTTTAAAGGAGCGTAAATTTGCTGCAAGCCATGTATTAATTATTTAAATGCTAGCCGTTGCCTGTCCACAGTCATTCGTTTAATGCATTTCCCCAATCTACCTCAGGCAACTCACCCCTCATACCTTCTTAGTTTCCTTTGTATAGATTAAAGACCATTGTTTTGGATTGAACTGCATAACTTTCAAACTTTGTGTAAGATTCCACTATTCCTAGACTGTAAAAGATAATAGCTCATATTGTTGGGGGTAATATATTAGTATGGATGGAGAATTTGCTAACTAACATTGAGCTGGGATAAACAGGCCATTTTCAGGTTGGCAAATTATAACTCGTGGAGTACCTACGACTCTAATATACAATCTATAATCAATTTAGATGAAGGGATCGAGTGTATTGTACCTACGACTCTAATATACAATCTATAATCAATTTAGATGAAGGGATCGAGTGTATTGTAACCAAATTTGCTGACAATGCAAAGATAGATGAGAGAGTAAGTTGTGAGTAAGATACAAAGAGTTTGCAATGGGGTGTAGGTTAATTAAGTGGTCAAAATGTAGGCAGATGGGAATCCAAAGTGGGAAAGAGTGTGGTGGCCCACCATGTTAGGAAGAATAGAAAAGCAGAATGTTATTTAAATAGAGATTACAGAATGCAGTAGAGGGAGATTTGGGTATCCTTATGATGAATCACAAAATGTTAGCATACAGGTATAATTAGTAATTAAGAAGGCAAATGGAATGTTGGTGTTTATTACAATGAGGATGGAGTATAAAAGTAGGGACATCTTCCTAAACTATTCAGGGCAATGATGAAACTACACCTGGGATACAATTTTGACCTCTAATCATAAATCAGGATATATTTGGATTAGAAGCAATTCATAAGTGGTTCACTAGACTGATTTCTGGGATGAAGGGGTTCCTTAATGAATAAATATTGAGCAGGTTGGGTCTACGCCCATTGAATTTTAGAAGAACTGATGGTGATCTTATCGAAACATACAAGGTCCTGTGGGGACTTGACTGAGTAGATGCTGAGAAAATATGGCTGCTCAGTGCGGGGGAATCTAGAACTTGGGGATATAGTTTAAAAGTAAAGGATCTCCCATTTAATACCGAGATGATGAGGAATTTCTTCTCTGAAAGATGTTGGAAAGAATGCAGTGGAGAATGGATCATTGAATTTATTCAAGGCAGATTCAGACAGGTTTTTGATGGACAGCAGAGTAGGACAGAATCCCATCGACCATGATATTAAATGACGGGCAGGCGCAATGGGCTGAATGGCCTACTCCGATTTATTACCATTTTACGCATGGACTCCAGAAGTTATTGTCCGTTTCAGAAAAGTGTGGTTGGCATAAACTAACAGTTTTGTCGTCATTACTACTGCGAAGTCTGGGCAGACATATTTCTGGATGTTTCAATGGATATTAACAGGTAGATCGTAATGATATTTTGAGATTCTACTTCAAGAATTTATATGTCAGGCTTTCTGGATTAAAAATTTACTCCTTGACAAGACTATATTGAACTTCACAAACTAGTACCACAGTGATTTCATATCAGTAAGACGTGTATCCCTTCAGTGTCGGAAAAGAAAGCTTCGGCCAATTTATAATGAAGAGTCTGAAGTTTGGTGATATGAGTCTCTTGTACTGTTATAACTTGATCTGTTCTGCGCCTCTTTCAAGTTCTGAAAATATTATTGAGTAAAGCCCTTATTCAATTTGCTTTCAAAAGAAAGATGATTGACATAGAGTCTTAGCTAAAGAAAATTTTTGAACAAAGGGGAAGACCAAATGCAAATTAATTTTGACTTTTATATTGAGTGAACAGGTATTTTCAGGCGACGAGGAACAAGGCAAATGTTATTTTTCCTGACATTCTACTGACAAAGCTTTGAATTCAATCATTGGCTTTTCTCTTCCCCAAACCACAGGGATAATTCAAGAAAATAAGATGGTAGATTTGTATTATAATTACTATTCTAGTTTTGAAGCATTTGAATATGAGTAGATAGTAATCATTTAGCTCATATTTTTCCTTTGTTCACTCCCTTTGTGCTGCCTTCCTGCAAGTCTGCCAGTAATGGAGTCTGCTCATCAATAGTCTCAATGTTTGATGTGTGGAATTATTCCTTTTTGATTTTTTTTTTTGGCATTCTTCAACCAATTCTTCCTCTTCCAATCTCAATGATCTCTCCTTCCTAAAGTCACAGATGCTAGGCTGTGTTTCTTTGAGTGTAGGAACTCTTTTGTACATTCTAAATATCTGGATTTGATGTTCATAGCAGGTCTATGACCATTGGCATAACCACCACCACCTTGCATGTGCTGCTGATGATGCTATGTGCTTAGGCATGTTCTCTTCTAGCAATTAGTTTTGTACATTGGTGGTTTGCTTTGGCGGAGTGCTGACACTCTGGTTTCTGAGGTAGGAGGTCAGGTTTTAGGCCATGCATACCCTTGGATTTGAGTGTAAAATCTTGGATCATGTGTCAGTATGGTGCTGAAACATAGAAATCGGAATGCTGTGATGCCAGATGATATAACTGGATGAGAAGATCCAAGAATGGAATCCTCGTTCAAAAGGCCATAACTTTTACTTTTTTTATCAAATAAGGAGCCCACAAAAGATCAGCCATGATCTCATTGAATGGCGGAGCAGGCTTGAAGGGCCAGATGGCTTACTCCTGCACTTATGTTCTTATGTTCTATGGAGGAACAGAGTCACAGGACCGAGGGAAAAAAGGACTATTAAACGTGGAATAATTGGATTACACTACAGTACTCCTTTGCTCCCCCTTTAGCTTATCAGATACAGACAGGTTTTAAGATCAATATGGACGTCGGTGGCGCAGTGGTTAGCACTGCTGCCTCATGGAGCCGAGGACCCAGGTTCGCTTCTGGGCCCTAGTCACTGTCCGTGTAGAGTTTGCACATTCTCCCCGTGTCTGTGTGGATCTCATCCCCACAACCCAAAGATGTGCATGATAGGTGGATTGGCCATGTTAAATGGCCCTTTAATTGTAAAGAAAAAAAGAATCGGCTTCTCTAAAATTTTAAAACGATTAATATGGATGACAAATGTACATCTTAAGACATCTTACAATGGTCTCATTAATACACAAAGTCACTTTGATGCGCAGAGTTTGTTTTGGAGACTGCAGTAAGATATTCTACACTTTAGGATTACTGTAGAAACCTTTAGAATTACTTTAGAAACCTTTAGAATTACTTCTATCTTCTCACCAGCCGATTCCTTCTCAGATTTGACTGGTGCTCAGTACCATATCCTGTTCTAGTTCCAGATTTCTAGAATGAAGCACCTTTTAGTTCCCCTGGAGCTTTCTTTCTTGCATATTACTCTATTGTATAACTTTTACTCCATTGTATAACTTTTCCTGCTTTGATCAGAGCTGTAAGAGATGCCTTCTCATTCTCCTCCTGTCTCCAACTGCTGTAGCTTTCTTCAACAATCTTTCATCAATCCCTTTGTCTTCCTTTAATGAATTTTAAACTCCCAAATCCACAGGTCTGACGTTTTCCTGGCCAATTTATATGCCTCTTCCTTGGATTTAATACTGTCTCCAATTTCCCTTATAAGTCATGGTTTGGCCACCTTCCCCATTTTATTTTTACACCAGACAAGAATGAACAATTGTTGCAGTTCACTCGTGCCTCACCCACATGCTCTCTGAATGTTTGCTATTACCTATCCACCATCATCCCTTTTAAGTTGCTACCATAGCCAACACACACCTCATATCATTGTAGTTTCATTTATTTGGAATAAGGACCCTGTTCCAGAATCAACTATGTCCCTTTCCATCTTGATGAAGAATTCTGTCATATTATGGCCGTTCATCCCTTGCTCAAATACACTGCCAATTATTCCTTTCTCATTATGCAATAGTCAGTCTAGGATCGCCTGCTCTCTGGTTGATTCCTCAATGCATTGGTCCAGAAACCTCCCGTGCACACTCCAGAGATTCCATCGTTATGGTATTGTGACTAATTTGTTTGCTCAAATTATATGCCGATTATAGTCACTCATAATTACACATGTTCCTTTACCACAATGACTTTAATTTCCTGTTTAATGCCATTCCCAACATCACCACTACAGTTTGGGTGTCTATTTACAACCTTCACTAATGTTTTTTGTCCCTTGGTGTTTCTCAGCTCTACCCATGTAGATTCCACATCATCGGAGCTAATTTAGTTTAGACCCTCCCCAACTACTCTAGCAAATATTCCAGCAAATACTCCCCGTAAGCCATGAGTCCCGGTCCTGCCCAGGTGCAACCTATCCTGATTGTACTGATCTCATCTACCCCAGAGCCATTCCCAATGTCCCAGGAGTCTGAAACCCTCCCTTTGCGCCTTCTCTTCAGCTACATATTCCTGTGATATCTATTTTGCTTCGCATGTGGCACTGATAATCCTGAGACCACTACCTTTGAGGTCCTACTTTGCAACTTACTTCTTAACTCTTTATATTCTGCTTTTACGACTGCATCCCTTTTTTAACAATGTCGTTTATAACAATGTGTACCGTGACCACTGGCTGTTCACCTTTCCCCTCCAGAATGTCCTGTAGCTTTTCTGAAACATCCTCAACCTGAGGGCCAGGGAGGCAACATACCATCCTGGAGAATGGTTTGTGGCTACAGAAAAGCCCATCTATTCACCATATAATTCCATCCTCTATAACTATTGTATTCCCACACCTTTACAACTCCCCTGTGTAACAGAGCCAAACGTGGTGCAATGAATTTGGCTGTTGCAGTTTTCCTTTGATAGGTAATTTCCTCCCCAATGGTTACTTTTTTTTGTTTTGCAGGGGAATGGCCACACCATTCCTGCACTGCCTGCCTGGTCCTCTTGCTCTGCCGGGAGGTCACCCATTGCCCATTAGCTTGCGGTGTGACCAACTCTCTATACGTGCTATCCATGATACTGTCTGTCTCATGGATGCTCTACAGTGTCGCCACTCCAGCTCCGAAAACCAGGCTTCCAGGAGTTAGAGATACTTCTTACACATATGCTGGCCCCGGGCACTAGAAATGTTTCCGGCTTCCCACATAGAGCCGGGGAGCACACCACGACTTTGAACTTCCCTACCATGACTTACCCCTTTAAAATAAATCTTTTGACTTCCGGGTGCGGCTATGCAGAGCTAGGTCGCACATTCGGCAGCTCCTGCTTGGAACGGACTTTTGGGCTCTTTTACAGGGCCCCCACGGCATTTGTTCGACATTTCCCGGTGTGGGAAGAAGGCGGCAATATTCCCCCGACAGTGTCCCCCAGGAAGGGTATGTCTCTTGGTTGCCAGACACACGCAGAAACAGTGAAAGATTTGGCTGCAACTACAGGATAAACAGGGCCTCTTCCAGCATGCAGGCGGGGGAAGGGCAAGCTTAAAGCTGCAAGCTGACCTGAGGGCCTGTATCAAAGGTGAATTCTAGCAGCAGAGGGAACAACTGTGAAAAGACCTCATCAAGGCCACTGAAGGGACTTCCGGTTGCGGTGATGCCTAGCTAGCCGCACGCTTCGGCGGCTCCAGCTCCGACGGACCTTCGGGCTCTTTTAAGAGCCCCAACGGGGAATTTTTCGACGACGCAACCTGGTGTGGGGCGTGTGAGAAGGGAGTCCCCCCCCAAACGAAGGAGGAAAAAACCGGCGGCGGCGGCTGCAGCGCGAGGAATCGTCGACCAAAGGGTCAGAAAGAGAGAAGTACAAGATGGCGGCGGAGAAAGCGCAGGCGACATGGGGGCCTGAGCATGAAATTGTGAGACGGTGCGTGGAGCTGCTGAAGAGGGAGGTGCTGACCCCGTTGCTACAGGCAATTGAGGGGCTCAAGGAGACATTAAAGACCCAGGAGACAGAGCTCCGTGTGGTGGAGCAGAAGGTGACAGATATTGAGGACGAGATCCTGGGCCTGGCGGTTAAGACACAGACGCACGAGACACTTCATAAAAAGTGTACTGAAAGGATCGAAGCCCTAGAAAATGGAGCGCGAAGGAAGAACCTTCGGATACTGGGTCTCCCTGAGGGTGTGGAAGGAGTGGACTGTGGAGCGTACGCAAGTACGATGCTGAGCTCACTGATGGGTGCTGAGGCCCCTACGGGCCCCTTGGAGGTGGAGTGGGCAAATCGGATTCCGGCGAGAAGACCAAAAGCGGGAGAACCACCCAGGGCGATAATCGTGCGATTTTACCGCCTTAAGGATAGAGAAGAGGTCCTGAGATGGGCTAAAAAGGTGCGGAGTAGCAGATGGGAGAATGCAGTGGTACGGGTATACCAGGATTGGAGTGCGGAGGTGGCGAGAAGGAGGGCGAGCTTCAACCGAGCCAAAGAGGTGTTGCATAAAAGGAAGGTGAAGTTCGGGATGCTGCAGCCGGCAAGACTATGGGTCACGTATCAGGAGAGACACCATTATTTTGAGACGGCGGAGGAAGCATGGACCTTCATCAAAGAAGAGAAATTGGATCGGAACTGAGGGACTGATGCTGCAGGAAATGTTATTGTTAATGTTACGGTGGAAGTTAATTGAGAAGTAAACAGGGAAGGGGGGAGACATTGGGGAAATGTGGGCGCCGGTGAGGGGGGAAAGACGGGACATAGTTGGAGAATGGGGAAGGGGAGGGGGAGGGGAAAGGGAGCTGCGCCATAAGAGGCGGGTCAGGTAAAGGGATGTTCCCGCACCAGAAAGAATAAGGCGGGAAGACAGGCGCAAGGCGGATGGGAGTTCCCCACATGGGGGGGGTCGAGGAGTGAGCAGGAGTAGCCGGGGTCAGTTGAAGTTAGCTGACTTACGGAAGTAATATGGGGGGAGCAATCAAGCTAGAAAGAGATCTAGCGGGGAGGGGAGGAGGGAGGGAGAAGGGGGGGGGGGACAACTGGGTTGCTGCTGCGGAAATCCAAAAGGAAATGGCTAAAGAGTGGGTGGGCGGGGATGGTGTGCGACGCTGGGGGAGCGAGCGGGAGCGCGGAGGCGGGATATGGGACTGGCCTAGAGAAGGTAATGGCTAGTCGACACGGGAGGGGGGCAGGTAGCCCCCTAGTGAGGCTGATCACGTGGAACGTGAGAGGATTGAACGGACCGATAAAAAGGGCCCGAGTGCTCGCGCATTTGAAAGGACTAAGGGCAGACGTGGTTATGCTCCAAGAGACGCACCTAAAGGTGGCGGACCAAGTTAGGCTAAGGAAAGGATGGGTGGGACAGGTGTTCCACTCAGGACTGGACGCAAAGAATAGAGGGGTGGCCATTTTGGTGGGGAAACAGGTCGCATTTGAAGCAAAGAACAGCGTAGCAGATAGCGGAGGTAGATATGTAATGGTGAGTGGCAGGCTGGAGGGAATGGAGGTCGTGTTGGTTAACGTGTATGCCCCAAACTGGGACGATGCGGGATTTATGAGACGGATGCTGGGGCGTATACCGGACCTGGAGGTAGGAAACTTGATTTTAGGAGGGGACTTTAATACGGTGCTGGACCCGGGGCTAGATAGATCCAGCTCAAGGACCGGAAGAAGGCCGGCAGCGGCCAAGGTACTTAAGGGGTTTATGGACCAAATGGGGGGAGTGGATCCATGGCGATTTCTTAGACCTAGGGCTAGGGAGTATTCCTTCTTCTCCCATGTCCATAAAGTGTACTCCCGGATAGATTTTTTTGTTTTGGGAAGGTCGTTGATCTCTAGGGTGGAAGAAGCTGAGTACTCAGCCATAGCGGTTTCGGATCATGCCCCACATTGGGTGGACCTGGAATTAGGAGAGGAAAGGGAGCAGAGAACACTCTGGCGATTAGATGTGGGACTGATGGCGGATGAGAGAGTGTGTGCAAGAGTGCGGGGGTGTATTGAGAGATACCTGGAGGTCAATGACGACGGCGAGGTCCCGGTGGGAGTGGTATGGGAAGCACTAAAAGCGGTGGTCAGAGGAGAGCTGATCTCCATTGGGGCCCACAAAAGGAAAACAGAGGCCAAGGAAAGGGAAAGATTACTGGGGGAGATTTTAAGGGTGGATAGGGAATTTGCAGAGACCCCGGAGGAGGAATTGTACAGGGAGAGGAGACGACTCCAGACGGAATTTGACCTTCTGACCACCAGAAAGGCGGAGGTACTGTGGAGGAAGGCACAGGGGAGGAGGTATGAATATGGGGAAAAGGCGAGTCGCCTGTTGGCTCATCAATTGCGAAAGAGGGCAGCAGCGAGGGAAATAGGAGGAATTAGAGACGAAAGGGGAGACACGGTGCGAAGGGCAGGAAAGATAAATGAGGTGTTCAAGACCTTCTATGAGGAACTGTATAGGTCTCAACCCCCAGAGGGAGAGGAGGGGATGCGGCAGTTCCTGGACCAATTGAGGTTCCCGAAAGTGGAGGAGCGGGGGGTGGTAGGCCTGGGGGCACCGATTGGGGTGGACGAGGTTATTAAGGGACTGGGAAGCATGCAAGCAGGGAAGGCCCCAGGACCAGACGGGTTCCCGGTGGAGTATTACAGAAAATATGTGGACTTGTTGGCCCCGTTGATGGTGAGGACGTTCAATGAGGCCAGGAAAGGGGGGACTCTACCCCCGACGATGTCGGAGGCGACGATATCGTTAATTTTGAAGAGGGATAAAGATCCGTTGCAGTGCGGGTCCTATAGACCCATTTCATTGTTGAACGTGGACGCCAAATTGTTGGCAAAGGTACTGGCATCGAGGATAGAGGACTGTGTCCCGGGGGTGGTGCACGAAGACCAGACAGGGTTCGTAAAAGGGAGACAACTGAATGTTAACGTGCGACGACTATTAGGGGTGATAATGATGCCCCCAGTGGAGGGGGAGGCAGAGATAGTGGCGGCAATGGACGCAGAGAAGGCATTTGATAGGGTGGAGTGGGAGTATTTATGGGAAGTGTTAAGGAGGTTTGGGTTTGGGAACGGGTTTATTAGCTGGGTTAGACTTCTTTATGGGGCTCCAACGGCAAGCGTAGTTACAGGTCGACATAGATCGGAGTATTTCCGACTATATAGGGGAACAAGACAGGGATGCCCGCTGTCTCCATTGTTGTTCGCGTTGGCAATTGAACCTCTGGCCATGGCGTTGAGAGACTCCAGGAAATGGAGAGGGGTGATTAGAGGGGGAGAAGAACACCGAGTCTCGTTATATGCGGATGACCTATTGTTATACGTGTCGGACCCAGCGGGGGGAATGATAGAGGTTATGCGAATTTTGAGGGGGTTCGGGGATTTCTCGGGGTATAGGCTAAACATGGGGAAGAGTGAATTATTTGTGATACATCCAGGGGACCAGAGTAGAGAGATAGAAGGCTTGCCTCTAAGGAAAGTGGAAAGAAACTTCCGATACCTGGGGATTCAGATCGCTAGGAGCTGGGGAACCTTGCACAGACTTAATCTGACACGGTTGGTAGAACAAATGGAGGAGGACTTCAAGAGGTGGGACATGCAGCCTCTATCGCTGGCGGGCAGGGTGCAAGCAATTAAGATGATGGTCCTCCCGAGGTTCTTATTTGTATTTCAATGTCTCCCTATCCTAATCACTAAGACCTTTTTTAATAAAATAGACAGGAGCATCACGAGCTTCGTGTGGGCAGGGAAAGTTCCGAGAGTAAGGAGGGGGTTCCTTCAGCGTAGTAGGGACAGAGGAGGATTGGCACTACCGAACTTGGGCGATTACTATTGGGCCGCCAATGTGGCAATGATACGTAAATGGATGATGGAGGGTGAGGGAGCGGCGTGGGAAAGACTGGAGAGAAAGTCCTGTAAAGGGACGAGTTTAGAGGCGCTGGTGACGGCGCCGCTACCGATCTCACCTAAAATGTTTACCACGAACCCGGTGGTGGCGGCAACATTAAATATCTGGGGACAGTGGAGGCGACAGAGAGGGGTGCGGGGAGCCCTGGTGGGGTCCCCAATCAGGAACAACCATAGGTTCGCCCCAGGAAGAATGGATGGAGGATTTCAGAACTGGTTCCAGTTGGGAATTAGGAGGGTGGGAGATTTATTTATAGATGGGACTTTTGCGAGCTTGGGAGCATTGGAGGAAAAGTATAAGTTGCCCCGGGGAAATTTCTTGAGATATATGCAGGTGAGGGCATTTACTAGACAACAGGTGAGGGAATTTCCATTGCTCCCGACACAGGGGATACAGGACAGGGTGCTTTCAGGGGTGTGGGTCGGAGAGGGCAAGGTGTCAGAGATTTACCGAGAGATGAGGGAAGAGGGGGAGGAGTCGGTGGGCGAACTAAAAGGAAAGTGGGAAGAAGAACTAGGGGAGGAGATAGAGGAGGGTATGTGGGCTGATGCCCTAAGCAGGGTAAATTCCTCTTCCTCATGCGCCAGGCTTAGCCTGATTCAATTTAAGGTGCTACATAGAGCACACATAACGGGAGCAAGATTGAGCAGGTTCTTTGGAGTGGAGGACAAATGTGGGAGGTGTGGCGGGAGCCCGGCAAACCACGCACATATGTTTTGGGCATGCCCGGCACTGGAAGGGTATTGGAAGGGAGTGACGGGAGTGATTTCGCGGGTGGTGAAGGCCCGGGTCAAACCAGGCTGGGGGTTAGCTCTATTTGGAGTTGCGGAAGAGCCGGGAGTGCAGGAGGCGAAAGAGGCCGACGTTGTGGCCTTTGCGTCCCTAGTAGCCCGGCGCAGGATCCTACTCATGTGGAAGGAGGCGAAACCCCCCGGACTGGAGGCCTGGGTAAATGATATGGCGGGGTTCATTAAACTGGAGCAGATAAAGTTTGCCCTGAGAGGATCGGCTCAAGGGTTCACCAGGCGGTGGCAGCCATTTCTCGACTACCTAGGGGAACGTTAGAGGGAAGACAGATGACCAGCAGCAGCAACCCAGGGGGAGGGGGGGGGGGGGGAGGGGGGGTTTAGTTTAGGTCAAAGATAAAGGGGTTTTGTTACTTGTGTATTGTTTAAAATTTCTGTATTGTTATTGTTGCGTTTGCTTTGTAAGAGGGGAAAAATTGTTGTTTGGGAAAAAATTTTCAATAAAACATTTATAAAATAAATCTTTTGTAAGGTACTTAAAATATTAATTACTCTCCGGCCCTTCTTCCTTGGTCCTTGTTATTGCAGAATATAGCCTTAACAAATATAGGGCACAAAATTATAGACATTACAAACGGTAGAAGTAGTAAATACTTACCTAACTGTACTCACCCAATCATCTGTTTCTACTTGTCCCACGTCACTGTTGAATCCTCATGTCACCTCAGGAGCTCCGATCTTCAAGCTAGTACTCTGCTCTCAGTCTCATTCTTTCTCGTGCAGTTGCTCCGCTCTCTGACTCGTTGTTTCTCACGCTATTTATCTCCCTGGTTCTGCTGGTTTTCCTGCGATGACATTCTGAAGGCCATTGTGGCATTGTCCGAGTGGCAGTCTTGTGAATCAGACACTAAGCTAGCTAAGGCTTGTCTGCATTTTCAGTTGTATGTTGATCTGGTTGCACTGTTCAAAGATTAGGCGAGTTCTTCCAGTGTGCTCGACAATGTGTTTAGCCTTGATAAACTCCGTTTATGTAAAATAAAATAATCATGTAGCTCATTGTTTGTGCGATTTGCATCACATAAACTGCACATTTTCCCCCACATTACTTTGTTGACTATACTTCACATATGTTGAATTGGTTGTGAAGTGCTCCAGGGTGCCCTGAGGTGATGGAAGGTGGTACACATTTTCAGGCTCTTTATTTTAAGAGGTGAGTGTGCTATCCCTGAATCACAATTGGCTGTCAAATGTATAAATACACACAAGTATATTTTCTTTGTTACGTTTTAGGCAAAAATTCAAATGAGATCAATAATTTTGTACTTCATAGGAGTCCTGTAATGCTGTTAAATCACAACATGCTCATTGCATTGTTGATGAACTCCAAGACTCCCAGCTCAGTTGAGTAAATGGTGCTGAAAGGCAGAATAGTTTGTGCGTTCATCCTGTAAAGATCTCAGATTGTTTCCTTTTTTTCTGAAAGTACTTTTATGGGAAATGGGAGACTGAATTCTCAGAGCACAATTCCAGTCAAGTGATGATATTTGAAGTTTATCTTGTAGTGTGAGCTGCCAAGACCGTGATGTTTTTTTTTTCTAAAACGTAAAAATCTGATTATTTATTTGGATTTATTTTAACTGGTCATTTCTTTGCTGCATATACAATTTTAAATCCTGGCTTATATCAATAAAATTCATACACACAACCTTTGATTTTCTTTCTGTTAATTTTAAGAAGCTGGAATATTCCCATAAGTGCTTTCAGGTATGGGCGGAAAGGACAGTTAACAATGGGTGAGATGCCCAGTGCTCATGAAGCTTTCAGTGCCCTGAGATCTTCCTCCCCAATGTTCCTTAAACACAGGCTCGCATTGCTACAAGTCTTAAAATCCTGAACCTTCCTCTTCATTGTTCCTTGACTCTGGAGCCATCATCAAAATATAATTTGTCCTTTACACTCCATCACTGCTCGAGTCTGGACTGCTTTTAGGTTCCAGAACTGTTCCCAATGCTGATAAGTCAATGTTCATGCAACATTATTTGATATTATACCCCTGTTCTTATGAAACTTGAAATGTAGTAAACAGAGCACCATGGAGAATCTACAAATCGGTTGACTAAAGATTGAATTTGTTCAATGAAGGGCAAAGTCATGGAATCTGATCTCCCAGTTCCTAGAACACTATTTAATATAATTGGTATTTGTTTACTCGACTCTCTGTAAAGCCTTGATACTGATGTTATCACATGTAAGGCATTCATGCACCTTTGTTTAATCAGATTCTCTGACTGTTAGTGGGCAATGCATAACTTCCTTGCCTTGTTAATGTAAGCCTACTTGTGACACGAATAAAGATTATTAGTATTATTGTGTTGGTGGGGATCTGTTGGTTGAAAGAAAAATCCCAACTGGCACCACGTGAATCCAATTGAAGTTGTTCTTTTTTTTTGCCGCAAACTTCCCATTTATTTACACCTGGCAGGCTTTAACATAACTTTGCAGATATTGATTTGATAATGTCTACTGATGTTCGAGTGATTTTAATTTAGACTGTGATGTGGATTGTTGAATGAATTATGTAACAGGAAGGTAACAAACTGCTTCACGTGTGGAGGCTTGGAGATATTTCAAAATCATAATGCATTTGCTTTATAATTACCCAGCTTAAGCTCTGTGTAAGCATTTTAATAATCTGTCAGAATTTGTTTAATTTCAAAAACTTGTAAAATATTTAACTTGTAATTTTACACTCACAATGAAGAAATCTGTTTACTGGTGAACAATCATGAATCCTCTGCCCCACTTGGGTTCCATGACAACTTAGCCCTCGAGCAGGGATTCTGTTTATGTTGCTTGAGATTTCCATTTGGGAACTAATGTGAAAATTGAATTTTAAATGTTGCATTTCACAAATGACCAAGAAGCTTAGCCTTGTGACAAATGACTGAAACAAACTCTTTGGACTAAATCTACCATCAAAGTGCTGAGCCTGTGCTCTCACCAGGAAGCCATGCTTGCACGCAGAACATACTGAGAAATTATGGAAGTGGGGCAATGATTTACTTGTTTCTGTAAGCCTCCCAAATTTCTGTGGTGTGAACTTCCTGTTCATGCCATGCTCCAATGGGTCAAAGACCTGAGCTTTAATTTCCCGTTTCACCATCTTCTTTGGGGGATTTTGTTGCTATTACGACAAGAGCGTTTCTTTGCAGATATTTCTTTGGGGGATATTGGCCCAATCGTCCGGTCAGGAATCCTGTTTTCAACCCTGGTCAGACCAAAAACAGAATCCACTTACCTTCCTATGATCTTTCTGAGAAATCTGGAGGAGCCTTCCAAACTGTCTCAGCCACAGGGAAGGAACCTCAGAGACATTGACAAAGGGAAATCTGCTGAGATGTCACATCCCTTTAAAGCACTAGCTGCCATACTCTTGTAAGTGAAGAGTTAAAAAACTTGAATAAGGTATGGAAAGAAGGTAAGGGGACAGCGTAGGCAGATAAGGGGATAGGGTGGTATCTGGGTATGGTTGTGTGGCCAGGTTGCGAGGGGCAACTCCGGAGATAGTTGGGAAGTGAAACTGAGTCAAGTCGGGACGTTGGGTGGTGTGGTTGGGTTGGAGGGAGACTGGGAAAGATGGGGCGACATCGTCATGGGGGAAGTTGGATGGTGAGCCCGGCAGTGGGAGACGGTTGAGTTATTTGGGGGAGGGGGATTGCAGGGAATAGTTTGGGGCTGGGTAAGGAGTGGCAGAATCAGGTGTGGGACTGATCGGGCAAGGGACCGGGGTGGGAGAGCTGGTTATGAGAGGCCGTTACTTGGAGTTTGGGGGAGGTTTTTGTCAGTTTGTGGAGGGAAGAGATCAGGTTGTGGGGGGAGTAGATTGGTAGGGGGCGAGTTCGGTAACCTTGAATTTCCAGAATGATGGGAGGTGAGTGGGTTGGATGTGTCGAGTCACGGGTGTTGGTGGACTGATTGGGACCAGTTGAGTCATTACTTAGGCGTTAAACTCTGATTTTTCCATCTCAAAATCTTCGGGGTATCTATTCAGGTAGGTAAATCTGAAGTGTCTTAAAAGTTGGAGGCTTTTTGTGGAGGGTCCTGGGAGCAGGGGGACTACACATCATTAGTTCATACTTCCCAGGCACTTCCCTCCGAGTGGTCCCACGCCATTTGTCCTATTCGGAGACCGGATGTCTGGGACATTAAGTTTCAGTGCCTAGTTTGAAATAGTCGGTAAACAAAACTCAAAAAGAAACTTTATTACAGCATAATCACACTTATTATTTATCTAATTCCATGTGGAATTTATTTCTACTCGTAAAGGAGTCGTACAAGAATGATTTACTTGCAGGCTAAGTTCCAAGTTCAATACTTTTCTTGCTTATCTTCTTAACTGTTCTTTTAAGGATTTTATACACCATATCAAAATCTAATGGGATTATGTGTTTTTTATTAATGACCTGCTTTATTGTTAATATTTTCTACTACATGTTGGAATCTGTGATATCACCTCCCTTTCTCCTCCAGCTCTGGAGAAATGTTTTCGGAGGCCAGGCAGGCACTTCCACAAGGATAATGGTATCCTTTAGCTACTCTGTATTTGGGTTGAATGTCAATGCATGGAATAGTCAAGAGTAGGTTTGCCTTTAGCTTAGAGGTGGGCAATCTACGGCGTGGGGCTCACGTACAGCCCATCTAGGTTCTGGGTATGGCCTACAAGACATTTTATTGACTATTGTCCTCATGCAGGGTTGCCATTTTCCACTGATTTCCATCCGCATTGTTTCCTATCAGTAAGGCGCAAATCTTACGAACATAAAGCAAGGAAAACCAAAGTGAGATGCATGCTTATTGCACACAACATTTGATGTTGATGGGAGCTCTATTTTAAAAATAAATTTAGAGTACCCAGTTATTTTTTTTTTCCCAATTAAGGGACAATTTAGTGTGGCCAATCCACCTAGACCGCACAACTTTTGGGTTGTGGGGGTGAAACACACACAGACATGGGGAGAATGTGCAAACTCCACACGGACAGTAATCCCAGTGGGGCTGGGATTGAACCCGGTCCTCAATGCCGTAGTCAGCAGTGCTAACCACTGCACCACTATGCCACCCTGATGAGAGTTTGATTATATAAATGATTAAGCATTTTCTATAACTCGTTATGAAATATTTGGCATGTATTAAATATATTCCATCTTATTCATGGGCCATGGTGAGTCAACAAGTCTTATTTCAATCTTGCACCCGACTGAAATGAAGGAGAGTGGCCACTCACTTGCCTAGTTTGCCCATCACTGCCACATAGATGGTGTTTAAAGAGACTGACTAGTTACAAGGAAGAGAAAGAAAAACTGAAGCGGGGATGAGTGTTTTTGATACAGGTTTCTTTCAGGACCTGGCTGGTATTAATGGACATTTTGTTGTAATGAGATTAAGTATACCTGACTGCTGTTAGTAATTGCTCGAAGTGTTTAGGATTTGACATGCACACCTCCAGTGAAATATAACTGAAAAGAACTGAGCTGATAGATTTTGATTGGTTAAAGCATGGTGGTGATTGAAAAGAAGTCATTTGAAATTCACAGTTGATGATAGGAAATACGAGATGTCAGAGAAGCCATATATTAAAGGGAATTTGAATTGGGAACTGAATCCCTGCCTGCCACTCGGGGCATTTTGATCACTGTGATTTATTAAACATTTATAACCGCCTTCAGATGAAGTGGAATTAAAGTACTTAGTCTCGTGATGGCAGTCTAACAGAAACCTGCATCTTATATGAACCTATGGAAGTTGTAGTTTAAATGGGCTATATGATAAATCGGTTTCGGCATGAAACATAATTAGAAACTGAATCTTTTGGCATGTCAATTGGTTATTTGTTTGATGCCTATTTTCACAGTTCTGCGATGCCAATTAATTTTAAAAAGTGGGTTGGTCTTTGTCATGGAACCCTAACAGACATACTTTTAAATTACAGGATGAAATTTGCAATGCAATGTGTAAATGAAGTGCCGAAGTAACTGTCTTTTGTTTAGTTCCATGTGTAAGCAGATATGCAAAGACTTCTGAGTAAACCTAATGTTTAGGGTATTTTTCAATTACTGTTAGATCAGAAGTGTTAAAGGCAGTACAGCTTGACACTGTTTTGCAGTAGCATGGTGTTACTTAACAGAAGATTTCAAATGATGCAAAAGATGGATGAGACAGAGTTCAAGGAGCAGTAATGTGAGGGTCCAGCACCATCATTTTAAGCTGTCTCAGCTGGGTGATGGATGTGTTGGTGGCAAGAAGCAATAACATTAGATGATGAAAGACTCATCTTTAGCCTTCTATCCATTGCATGCTCTCACCTGTGGATGCTCTGCTGGCATAATAATTCCTGATTTGTTAAGTTCCGAATTGCTGCACTTAAACAGCCAAACGGAGGATTGTGGTGAGCAGTGCTCCATTGGCATGAACTGCTGCAGGCACCTGTTCCACTGGCCGATAGCAGAGTGCTTTGTAAATTTAATTACCTAATATATTTATTCAAGTACCTTGTAAGCTGTGGTAATAAAGTAAACAATTTGTTGCTTCTTGAAAATGTGTTGTAGGCTAGTAATTTTTTTTTGATACATGATGAGCACAGTTCATCAGATGTAAAGATGAAATGAATCTGTTTTCAGTGTTGAATTTATGACGGGACTATTTTAGGATTATAATTGATTTCATTGTACACACAAGTGTTTTATAGCTCATCGACCTTCAGACTGTTAATCAGTTTCTGGTACATTGCTGCCAGAATTTAAAAGACAGCATTATTTGTTTGTGTGATATTTCAAAATGTTTCAAGCATCACTATAATATTGGTGTAGAAGCCATTCTGGAGCGCTTAATTTACAAATGTTTGTATGCTCTTACTTTACACTTAATTTATGAACTGGCACATACTCTGTACATTTCCAAGGTGGTGATACCAATAATTTTGCTGTTGAAAATTTTGAACTCGAATGTTGTGTT
Organism: Scyliorhinus torazame; assembly: GCF_047496885.1. Taxonomy (NCBI): domain Eukaryota; kingdom Metazoa; phylum Chordata; class Chondrichthyes; order Carcharhiniformes; family Scyliorhinidae; genus Scyliorhinus; species Scyliorhinus torazame. The sequence goes on from NC_092710.1 coordinate 210,744,950, forward strand.
TAGAAGGCTGCGAAGTGCCCAATTGATAGAAAAGGTGCCATTCCATGAGCATATGCTGAGCTTCTTCTGTGAATGAAGGGAGAGGACCGAAATGTCATAGTCATACAGCACAGAAAGGCCCTTCGGCCCATCGAGTCTGTGCTTGTCAGAAACAACAACCTTACTATTTAATCCCACTTCCCAGCACGTGGCCCAGAACCTTGTGTGCCTTGGGATCGCATGTGCACACCTTGGATTTGGATTTGATTTATTGTCACGTGTACTGAGGTACAGTGAAAAGTATTGTTCTGCACACAGTCCAGACAGATAATTGCATACACTAAGAAACATAGGACATACATAAATACACAATGAAAATACTTCGGAACAGGCATCGGGTGAAGCATACGGAGTGAGCACTACTCAGTAGAGAAGATGTGTTCAGTCCAAGGAGTTTGGTAACACCGGGGAAGAAGCTGTTTTTGAACCTGTTCGTGCATGTTCTCACACATCTGTATCTCCTGACTGATGGAAGAAGTTGCAAGAGGGAATAACCAGGTTAGAGTGGTCTTTGATTATGCCGCCCGCTTTCCCAAGGCAGCAGGAGGTGTAGACCGAGCCAATGTATGGGAGGTGGGTTCATGTGATGGACTGGGCTGTGTTCACGACTCTGCAGTTTCTTAAGGTCTTGGCAGAGCAGTTGCCATACCAGGCTGTGATGCAGCCAGATAGGATGCTTTCTATGGTGCATCTGTAAAAGTTGGGAAGAGTCCGTGTGGACATGCCAAGTTTCCTTAATTTCCTGAGGAAGTATAAGCGCTGTTGTGCTTTTTTGTTCGTAGCATTGACAGGGGTAGACCAGGACAGATTGTTGGGTATGTGCACACCCAGGAATTTGAAGCTGTCAACCATCACCACCTCGGCACTGTTGATGCTGACAGGGGTGTGTATGAACTTTGATTCCTGAAGTCAACGGTCTGACATCTAAATACTTCTTAAATGTGTGAGGTTCTCTACCTTCACCAACCTTTCAGGCAGCGTGTTCCAAACTCCCACCCCCTGGGTAAAACGGTTTTTCCTCACACCTCCTCTAAACCTTACCTTTAAATCTATGCCCTTGGTGATTGATCCCTTCACCAAGGGGAAAGGTTTCTTCCTGTCCACTCTAACTATGCCCCTCATAATTTATACATCTCAATCATGCCCCCCCCCCCCCCACCCCCCCCCCCCCCCCACAAAGTCTCCTCTCTTCCAAGGAAAACAATACGTCTATCCAATCTTTCTTCGTAGCAAAAATTCTCCAGCCTAGGCAACTTCCTGGTAAATCTCCTCTGCACCCTTCCAGTGCCTTCACATCCCTCCTATAATGTAGATTTCAGAACTAAACACTACTCTAGCTGTGGCCTACCAAACATTTTATACAGTTCCTTCATAACCTTCCTGCTCTTGAACTCCATGCCTTAGCTAATAAAGGCAAGTATACCATATGCCTTCTATTTTTTTCCAATTTAAAAAGAATAAATTTGGAGTACCCACTTCATTTTTCCCAATTAAGGGGCAATTTAGCGTGGCCAATCCAGGCGAAACCCCCACACACTGGGAGAATGTGCAAACTCCACATTGACAGTGATCAAGAGCCAGGATCAAACCTGGGACCTTGGCTCTGTGAGGCAGCAGTGCTAACCACTTAAGGTCTTATAGCCACCGTGCTGCCCCGCCATATGCCTTCTAACCAATGTATCCACCTGCTCTGCTACCTTAAGGGACGGGTGCACATAGAAGTGCTTCCCAGGGTCCTGCCATTTATCATGTATTCCCTTGCCTTGTTTGTCCTGCCCAAGTGCATCACCTCACACTTATCTGGAATGAACTCCATTTGCCTTTATATCAGCCCTTCTAAACAGCCTGTCCACACCCTCTTATCGAATGCTATCCTCACTATTTAACACCCCACCAATTTTTGTATCATTTGCAAACTTAATGATCAACCATCCTAAGTTCATATCTAAATCATATCTGTTAGTGTGAGAGCAATGGTTCAATGAGTAGTGTAAAAGGAGCAGCAACAGGCGTACTTAAAAATGAGCTATCAACATGGTGAATCTACAGCAGAGGACAGGACTGCATAAATGCTAAACAGTGGAAGCAGCATGTGATAGACAAGCAATCACGTATCCAACAGATGAGAACAAATCTGAAGATCTTTTTGGATTCAGTCCTAGGTGGTGGACAATTGACACTGAATGAGGGAGGAGGCTTCTTTTCCATCTCCAGCCTTAAATGATGGCAGAACCCAGCAGAGGAGGGGGGAAAAGGCAAGGGTGAAGTGTTCACAACCATTTTTGGCCAGACGTGCTGAGTGAATAATCATAGAATTTACAGTGCAGAAGGAGGCCATTCGGCCCATCGAGTCTGCACTGGCTCTTTGAAAGAGCACCCTACCCAAGCCCACACCTCCACCCTATCCCCATAACCCAGTAACCCCACCCAACCCTAAGGGCAATTTTGGACACTATGGGCAATTTAGCATGGCCAATCCACCGAACCTGCACATCTTTGAACTGTGGGAGGAAACCGGAGCACCCGGAGGAAACCCACGCACACACTGGGAGAACGTGCATACTCCGCACAGACAGTGACCCAAGCCGGGAATCGAACCTGGGACCCTGGAGCTGTGAAGCAATTGTGCTAACCACCATGCTACCGTGCTGCCCATCTTTGTCTTCTTTGTTGCCCCTCGGATCAGAAGCTGAGCTTCAGCTAATTCAATTACTTCACATGATATCAAGAAATGGCTGAGTGAAATGGATGCAGAAAAGGCTATATAGCCTGACTGCACCCTAGCTATAGTTCTGAAAGTTTGTGCTCTAGTCTAGCTACACACCAAGCCGAGCTGTTCCAGTACAGTTACAATGCTGACATCTACCCAACAAAATGGAAAATTGCCCGGTATATCCTGTCCACAAATTAGCAGGACAATTGCAATTTGATCATTTACTGCCATATCGTTCTATTTGATTATCAGCAAAGTGTCATCAACAATGTCATTAAATGGAACTTATTCAGTAATAACCTGCTCACCGATGCTCAGTATGGATTCTGCAGAGACCATTTGGCTCCTGGCCGACAAAGTCTTAGTCCAAATATGGAAACGAGTTGAATTACAGAGATGAGAGATAACATCAAATCAGTATTTAAACAAGTATGGCATCAAGATGCCTGAGCAAAATTGAAGTTGATTAGAATGAAGGGGGGAGCCCTCAACATGTTGGAGTCATACTGAGCATGAAGGAAAATAGTTTTGGTTGTTGGAAGTCGATCATCTCAGCCCAGGACTTTGCTACAGGAGTTCCTCAAGACAATGCCCATGGCCAAGCCACCTTCGGCTACTTCATCAATGACGTTCCCTCCATAATAAAGTCAGAAGTGGTGATACTTGCTGAGGACTGCACACTGTTCACTCCTATTCTTAAGTTCTCAGATAATGGAGCAATTAGTGCCAAATGCAATATTCAGGTTTGGGCTGTTAAATGGAAAGAAATATGCAGCACATGTGAAAGAAATATGCAGCACAAGTCCCAGACAAGGACCATCTTTAACTAGAGCATCTAACCTTCTACACTTGATACTCAATGGAATTATTGTTGCTGAATTCCTTACCGTCAACTGCCTGGGGAAATGACTATTGACCAGATGGAGCAATCACATAAATACTGTGGCTACAAGAGAGTCAGAGGCTGAGAGTTCATGTGCAGGGACTTTTGTTGTGCAAACAAAAGGAATACGTTCAAGCCTTGCACCTCGTTTGAATTAACTGGAAGCATGGGAGCCTATAGTTCCCCGTTTCTTTCTCTATGACAATGCCATGGCCATGGCCAATCAGAGTCAAATTAGCGACCGATCAGCATTCCTTTTCTCTTGTAGTTTAAAGTTTTGCGATCATTTGAAATTTGGAATTCTTCCATTTGTCCTGATGGGTGCAAGTCAAAAAGCTTTAGAAATATATCCCTCTTTCCAGCAATATCTGGGTTCTGTACTACCAAGCGAATCACCTCATCCTAAGAATCGGTCTTGAGTACCTTTATTTCACTCTTGCTTTTCTTTGGGTCAGGAGAGCATTTCCAGTCTTCGCAGTTATGACGATCAACATCCTGGGTGTTGTCACTGACCAGAAACTGAACTGGATTCAGAAATACTGAGTCTGCAAAAGCTTGTCAAGAGGTCAAGAATCATGTATCAAATAACTCACCACCTGACTTCCCAAAGCGTGTCACCTTATCTACAAGGTACAAATCAGGAGTGAGATTTTGTATTCTCCACATGCCTGGATGAGTGCAACTCCAATAACACTGGAGAAGCTCAACACCATCCAGGACAAAGCAGCCCAGTTGATTGGCACCCCATCCACAAATATTCACTCCCTCTACCACCGAAACACAGTTGCAGCAGTTTGTACCATCTACAAGATGCACTGCAGGAACTTACCAAGGCTCCTTTGACAGCACCTTGCAAACCCAAGATTGTTACCATCTTGAAGGACAAGGGCAGCAGACATGGGGAAACACCACCACCTGGAAGTCACCCACCACCCTGATTTGAAAATATATCACAATTTCTTCAATATCAATTCGTGAAAATCTTGGAAGTTTCTCCCTAAGCACATTGTGGGTGTACCTACACAACATGGACTGCAGCAGTTCAAGAAAGCAGCTCACTGCCATCTTCTCAAGGACAATTGGGGATGGGCAATAAATGCTGGCCTAGCCAGTGATGCCCGCATCCCATGAGTGTATTTTAAAAAAGAAGAACCGATATGTATGCGGCAGGAATTCTTTCCTGTTATATTCCAACTCCCTTGCCATAATGGCCAGCATATAAAACTTTGGTATTATTTGTACTGGTGCAAAAGTAGCTTGAACAAAAATATTGATATTTATTCAATAGTGCCGACCCAAAAAATGACTTGTTCATTCTTGCACTCTGAATATCAATCGACAGACAGAAAACAATCTCTGCTAATACTTTACCAGTAATCTCATGTGCCCTAATTTTACATATTAACTTCATTGTAGTAACTTCTGTACTTATTGAATGAATCTTGTTTTTAAATCAAAATTTACAGCATCCACTGTTTTTTCCCATATCTACCCAGTTGCTTACAATCTCAAAAATTCAAACACTATTTCTTTTTCGTAAATTTCTACTGAGTATGCCGAATCATTGATTTTCCAAGTGCCCTGTTATCATGTTCATAATAATAGATAATTAGCACTTTTCCTACACTGATACCAATCCAAGTGGCCTGTATAGAATGCCGTTTCCTCGCTGTCCATTATGGAATAGCCGGGTTATTTTTGCTGACTTCCATTTCAAATCTCAGGAATCCTGGAAGATTAAAACCATTAGATTCACTATCTTTTCTTTTTTTTCCTTCAAAACCCCAGGCCATCAGGTTCAGGCGATTTGTTGATTATAAGTCACACTACTTTTTCTAGCACTGTCTTGACAAATAATATTGCTATGTTCTTTATTGCCACTTCATCAGACATATGAAAATCTAAATTAAGTTGGCAGTTGAGACGATGAATCTTGTCATAAAAATCTCCAGTCACTGAATGTGTGTGACCCTTGTGTAGATCAGCAAAAAAAGTTTTGGTTGGAAGTTCTCTGTTTCACGCGTAACTTGTAATGAGTGATACAACTGTACACAATGCAACGGCACAAGTAGTCTGCATCAGAAGATCGAAATACAGATGAAGTACTGAAGTGCAGCAGTAAGTAATGAACCACTTTGGTTTTGGTATTGAACTCATGAATAATAAAGCTATATTAATGGGATTAGAAATTGCTGCTAGCGCAGTTCATTTTGCACAGCTTTTTACACACAATTTATGGTGCAGACAATTGAATATCTCATGGCATTCCTTGTTGTAAATCAGATTGTACTCTGTTTTACAAATAGGATCATCATACTCTGAAACATACATTGTATTACTTGGTGACTGAAATAAAGCTATTCTTAAGATGACGACTTTGAGGGCACAACAAATTACAGTAAATACAATAAATATGGCATTTATTTGATATCTGATGAGACGTTTGCAAATTCGGAGGTGCTTGTAAATTTCTGACTTTGGATCTTTTCAGTTGACTGTTTAATGTGTGATCGATGATTTCCACAATTTTATGAAGATGGATGTTAGCAATCCTTTCATAAAAATGTAAACCGAAATAATTCATTTTAAAAAGTTGAAATATTTGGAACTTTTATGGGAAAAAAAATGTTCTTCCATAGTTCTGAATTTGGAAATACTTTTTCGAAACAGTTTATTCAAATATATGTTTTTAATCCTGTTTAAAAATGAATTTTTAGAACAATTTGGATTATGTTCATATAGGTTTCATTGCAGGAAAAATTTTCCAAGTTGCCTTTTACACCAATAACTGATCGTTTATCTCAGTAAAATAAATAACTTTTTGGTGGAAACTGGTTAATTCAAGGAGGGAATGAAAAGTCAGACTAGAGTTGCTATGAAAATAGCAGCAAGACCGACGTTGTTGAGCTTATGTGCAAATGCCACAGCATGTTCACCTGAGGGCAGGTGCTTGTTTGGAAGCCAGTGCAGACGAGATGGGCCAAATGGCCTTCTCCCCCTCCTGCACCATGACAATTCCATGATTTTGTGTGGTTAAATAAGGAAGTCCAAAGTTTACTGTCCGAAATGAGCCGTTCTACCATTAACTTTGCAAAGATGGTACTTTGCCTCAACATTGAACAGTGACATTGCAACATTTGCTCTGCAGATATGATCTAAGCTTGCTGCAGACAATTAGGTTTTTATCCATTTCAGTCTAGATACCTGTTCCTCCCACAAGTCCCAAAGATGTGCTTGTTAGGTGAATTGGACATTCTGAATTCTCCCTCCATGTACCTGAACAGGTGCTGGAGTGTGGTGACCAGGAGTTTCATTGCAGTAACTTCATTGCAGTGTTAATGTAAGCCTATTTGTGACAATAAAGATTATTATTCTTAACAACATGAATCCTGTTTACTGCCAGTCAGCCTCTCTGGCAATAAAAAATAACTTGATGCAAGTGTGGAATTCAAAATTATTCAGCAAGGGAGTGACACAAAAAATAATTATAACTAGTGGAGTATCACAGGGATCAGCACTGCGGCCACAATTATTTACGATTTACAAATTAATGACTTTTGAACAAGGGAAATTAATGTACTATTGCCAAGTTTGGGAATGACCCAAAAATAAGTGGGAAGGCAAATGGTGAGCATGACGCACAGTCTACAGCGGGATAGAGACCAGTTAAATGAGTGAGCAAAAGCTTGGCAGATGGAATGTAATGTAGAAAAATATGAAGTTGTGCACTTTGGTAGGAAGAATAAAGGAGCTGAATGTTACGTAAATGGAGAAAGACTGCAGAAAGCTACAGCACAGAGGGACTTGGGGCTGCTCATGCATGAATCACAAAAAGCTAGCATGAGAGTTCAGAAGGTAATAGGGAAGGCAAATGGAATATTTGCCTTTAATTCAATGGGAATAGAGTATAAAAATAGGGACGTCTTGCTAACACTATACAGGCACTAGTTATATGACACCTGGAATTTTGTCAACAGTTTTGGTCCCCTTATCTAAGGAAAGATATACTGGCATTGGATGCAGTCCAGAGAAGGTTCACCAAGTTAATCTCGGGTATGGAGGGATTTTCTTATGAGGAGAGGTCAAGAATGAGAGGTGACCTTCTTCAGACGTGTAGGATTCTCAGGGGGCTTGACAGGGAAGTGCTGAGAGGTTGTTTCCCTTTGTGGGAGATTTAACAACCAGAGGGCATAATCTCAGAGTAAAGAATCGCCCATTTAAGATGCCCATGAGGAGGAATTTCTTCTCTCACGGGAGTGAATCTGTGGAATTCTTTTCTGCAGAATTCTGTAGAGGTTAGGTTGTTGAATATGTTCACGGTGGAGATGGACAGACTTTTCAACAGTGAGGGGACCATGGGTTAGGAATTTTGCAGATTAGGGATTTGGGTTAGATTAGGGTGCTAATAGCTTTCAGCACAGTCAGTGGTCCATTTATCCAAGAATGAGTGACAGTTTCAAGAAGCTATAATGACAGATTGTCTTTTGTTTCTGGTTTGTTGACTCAAGCAAATATGATTACATGTATTTACATGCTTTTAGTATCAATGATATGGAGGCTTTTATTTGATGAATGGAGGCTTACCTTTTTCCCCAAGTAATGTAAAATGTTTTCCATTGATATTGTACGGAATCTGAGGATTGTATTTGATGCATACTGGATGAGTGGAAATAATAATAATAATCGCTTATTGTCACAAGTCGGCTTTAATGAAGTTACTGTGAAAAGCCCCCAGTCGCCGCATCCCATAGAGGTGGCATGGAGAATACTTGGGGTGGCATGGCTGAACTGAGTGGATGTGGACAGGCATTGGTGGGTGGAGGTATGAGGGCTGTGAAATATGGGGCCTTAATCCACTTTTGGGAGATGGGATACTATGTTGCAGAACTGAGACAGGCGTTCTAACTGACCCACCTCAACACCCACACTCCATCTTGGCTCGCAAACTATGCGATGAACCAAACCCTGGTGTGAAAAGACAGAAGTGGCATGTCAAGTCGGACATCCGGATTGGGTGTGCAGTTTGCAAGCTGCAAAATTACCCAGGTCAGATTTTCCTCGGTCTATCAGAAGATACCGCTCTAATGTGCAAGGCTAAATCTAACTACTGCAGTTGCTGTTAAATGTCCCACTACCACAAATTGTAGCCCATTACATTTTTTATTTTTTTTCTGAGAAGGGGCAGTTTCCCCTTTCCTTTTTGATCATCTGCCTGAATTCTTATTTTAAAACCAGCTTCTGATGGTGCAGTGATGTGTGATGGTGCCTGTCAAAGCCAGTATTCTGAGCAATTATTCTGTGTTTAGGCAGGATTTTCCCTAATTGCATTCTTTTCTTCAAAACCATGCTAGCTTTGAATCAGAAGAGATAAGGCTGTGCAGTACAGGATCTGCCAGTCTATTCTCTATGCCGCCGTTTGCTTGCACTTCCTATGTGAAGATCGTACCTTCCTTTTCATTCCTTCACCCGGATGGGACTGGTGGTGTCAGTAAGATTAAATGCTTCAGGCTGTGTAAAATGTATACTGTCCTGCTTTTGATGTATGAACTGAGTTTATTCTTGTCATCTTGCATTTATGTAGGGAGATAATTTGTCTAAGCTTGACTCTGACTTATTATCTATGAACCATTTTGAAGAGATTTAAATTAACAGTTGGTTAAAGTGCACGTCTTTGGGAGATATTTCTACAAATATTTGATTGCATGCACATCTATTCCATTAACTCATGAAAGATAGTTTTAATACTATTCCACAGTCATCACTGAGCATTCCTTTGTGCCAAATGGTTACATTATTATTTAGATTCAGTGGAATTGTTGTCAACTTGTAGGGCTTTTTACTGCTCCCTGTCGTACTGTAAGACTGGATTTGTTTCTTTCCAGGGTCTCATCACTATATGGAAAATTTGCTAAGCGGACGTTTAGATTAAACCATGTGGGTTCTTGCATGCCTGAAGAGCTTTGTTATTATTCACAGGGCTAGTGAGCATTACTTTTTTTTAATGAGAGAATACTACTTGAAGAAATTAAGCTTATCATTTAAAAGTTCATACTTTTTCCGAGAACAATGCAGATATTACAAATATCAGTTAGAATTGTAGAATTTTAATGATGTCTCCGAAACAGATGAGTCTCAGTTATTGGGGGTGTGCTGATGAGAGAAAGAGCTAATCGGTGGCATGTAACCAAATGAGGTGGTTGAAAAGGTTGCCTTGCCTGCCAAGTGCATGGTAGCCAGCCAGATGTTGCAGCCTTAAATTTGTCCAAACCTTGGTGCCAGATGTGATATCATTGCATCAATTATTGTAGCTTCCCAAATATTAAGGTTAATTCTTCAGATTATAAACTGACTTTGGTGTGCCTTTTATACTGTAACAGTATCTAGATTTCTGCAGGAAATTGATTTGGAAATTGTACAAGATATGCAAAAGACTTTTTTCTCAATTAGTTTGACTGTACCTTTTTGATTGTGGCCTTAATTCCTGTTATGTGGCGTGATGTCCAATTATTGTTTTTCCATGAGCAGCCCATGTATTGAAATCTCCTATCATTACCAGTTTGTCATTTCTTGGTATTGATTATGATGTTGCTGAATTCTTCATTGAATTTCTCATTAAAACCATTGGTATTGGTCATGGTGATATATCGGTACTGTTGATGGTGACATAGCTTTGTAGCCTAAGGGAATTGTGAAGGATCTTCGGCCTGTCATTGATTTGTTTTAGCTTGGTTTGCAGTCTTCCTGACAAATCTGTGTGAAACGCAATGCCTACACTAGAAATGCAGAATTCAACTTGCAGGTTACAAAAGGTATAGCCAGAGCTGACTAGGTGTTGACTTGGAGCTGGGTCTCACTGAGAGTAGTTAAGTTGATGTTGTCTGGGGTGCTGTCCACTTAAGCATTTGCTGCCATTTTTACACCCTCAAGTGGAGTACAAATATTCAAGCAGGCACGGTTTCCTGTGCATTTTTATGAATGCTGTTGTTGTTTTGTTCTTTAATCACACAATTGAATAATTAGCTGGCCATGGCAGTCCAGCAGACAGAAGCTGGCGGCGGTGTTTTTTTCAGGAACCATTTCTCCCTTTCCCCAGGAGGGCAGTGCTTTCCAATGATCATCACCTTCAAACTTGCAGTTAGGTTTATGGCTGGTTCATCCAGTGATGTCCTTTACCTGTGCCATTTGTTACCACTTTTCCATTGCCACCTGCTGCCCCTGTATGATGTTGGGGCTATCTGCAGATAGAATGGGGCAATAGTGAAGGAAGCTCTGTGCAGTAGTTGCTCTCACTCACATCTGTGCAGCTATTGATGATGAGTGATTAAACAAATGGGCTACTTTCCATGGACACTGTTACTTTGAGGAGCCCAGAATGGAAATTCAGTATCATCACAGATGGTGCTGGACATCTGTGTTATCAACGTAGACCAAATACTCATCCATTTATTATGTAAAAGCCTCCGAGAGTGATTGCCAGTAACCCTTAGAAACTCTTCCTGGGTGCCTTGATACTCGAGCTGTGACTGTCTCCACAGTGTTCATAGAATCATAGAATTAACAGTGCAGAAGGAGGTCATTCGGCCCATCGGGTCGCACCGACAATTGGAAAGCACACCCCACCCAAGCCCACACCTCCACCCCATGCCTGTAACCCAGTAACCCCACCTAACCTTTTTAGTCACTAAGGGCAATTTATCATGGCCAATCCACCTAACCTGCACGTCTTTGGACTGGGAGGAAACCGGAGCACCCGCAAGAAATCCATGCAGACAGTGACCCAAGCCGGGAATCGAACCTGGGACTCTGGAGCTGTGAAGCAACTGTGCTAGCGCTCCACCCACGGTTCTGCACATTGTGAATTTTTTTCCACAATGTGTAAGGGAAGCGAGTAGGAAACCCGTCTCACTTATCCACAGCAGCCATATGCATGCAAACTACTTTGTTCCTTGACCACAGAGCTTATCTTCCTAAATCATTGGCTGTTCAAATCAGTCCCTACTCTAGTGAAACAGTCACGGATGTTTCTCAATTTCGCTTTCAGGCTCACAAGCACCCTTGGGCAATTGGGGGTGGACAACAAATGGACCTTCCAGCAATGCCCACAGGCAAAGAGTGATTTTTAAAAATCAAAAAAATCTTATGTCCCATGCTCAGCAACACTGTCTGTGATTAATCTTGTGACTGACTGACTGGCAGGAAACAGGTGTCCCAGTGCTGGTCCTTGTGCAGGTAAGATGCATGGGGAGGTTGGATGAAAAAGTGCCAGCAGTTCTGCAGTGTCTGGTTGATCATGGAAGTGTCTGGCTTTCTTCTTCAAAATACCCCAGTGATGTGATAGAAATAAAGTTTGTTCAGCTATGTACAAATTCTATTTCCGGATGAAGAAATCGTCTTGCGAGTCTAAGGACACTGTTGCAGTTTAAGAAAGCAAAATAAGCTAAAAGTATAAGTGAGACGCTATGCTTAAGTTGTCAGGGACTGTTTAGCACAGTGGACTTAACAGCTGGCTTGTAATGCAGGACAACACCAGCAGTGCGGGTTCAATTCCCGAACAGGTCGGAATGTGGCGACTAGGGGCCTTTCACAGCAACTTCATTGAAGCCCACTTGTGACAATATTATTATTAAGCTTTTTCAAACTTCTCAACATTTTTCTGCCAGCCTCACCTTTTACAAGCTCAGCGAATACAGCATATTCACTTGCTATGAATTTGCTGCATTTAGTTTTGCTGTCTCATCCCAGTTGTTTCTCTTGAGGTCCTTTTTAGCTTAGACATGGTGCAAAGAAGGTGAAGACATATTTCACTTCAAAATAAATATCCTTGAGAACTAGCAGAGATACATATGGTAGGGATTTGCATGAGACTGCTCTGGAGGTGTTTGGAGTGTGCCTTCAACTGAATTGTAAGTTTTCTTGATATCTCGGCTCAGAAAAGCAAGAGCACCAATAGTGAAAAAGTAAGGACGGCACGGTGGCACAGTGGTTAGCACTGTTGCCTCACCGCTCCAGGGACCTTGGTTCAATTCCAGTCTCGAGTCACTGTCTTTGTGGAGTTTGCACGTTCCCTCCATGTCTGCATGGATTTCTTCCGGGTGCTCCGGTTTCCCCCCACAGTCCAAAAATGTGCAGGTTATGTGGATTGGCCATGCACAATTGTCCCTTAGTGTCGAAAAGGTTAAGTGGAGTTACTGGGTTACAGGGATGGGGTGGGGGAGTGGGCCTAGGTAGAGTGCTCTTCAGAGGGCCGGTGCAGACCTGATGGGTTATATAGCCTCCATCTGCACTGTAGGAATTCTATGATTAAAGCTTACATGAGTTACAAAGGATGCATTAGCCATGTGTAACAATGAGAGAGAGAGAGAGAGATGCACTAACTGCCAGTTCTTTCATATTGACTACACCAATCTCCAATGTGCTTCCTGCCCACAGTCCCAATCAGACTGTTCTAATTAACTAATCTATCAGTCTACTGATGCATCGGACATTCTGGGGGCGCTTTCAGGTTCTCGTCTCTGAAGAAGCTATTCTTTCTGCTGAAAGGTGACATTGACCTATAACTGCCTGTAACCTTTCAAAGGTGCCACCAGACATAGCATTGTAATACGAATGAGTGATAGTTTTATGCCCTCCAAACCACCTTGCATGTAGTTCTGGATGAAACTGCTGTGCACTCGCATCAGGTTCATATTGGTTGAGAAATCTGGGTCATGGAGATCTGTTGTCTTGTTGCCAGAAAAAATACATTGTCCATAAAGCTGTTTGGTGGAAGCTATTTCTTTTTATGGAGAGGCAGGCAGCCAGCCATTGTTTTTTTTTGTCAGAAAGTAGTCAGATCTAGGTAATTTGGCGAGTCCATCATATTCTTGGAATGTTAATATATCTGTATGAGTGCATGCTGGAATTAGCAGTGATTTTGGTTGTGAATGTAAGTCCAAAAGAAATTACTTTTGGACTGCTTTTTGTGAAATAAATTCTTAATTTAAAAAAAAATAATCCTCTCTCCAACCTTTTTTTAAAAAACAAATCTTCTCTTTGGGAATCTGGAAACATGGTATCATACATGGGTTTTTTCTTTGTCTGTCTTTTCCGTTTTAACAACTTTATGTACCACAATGAGGTGATGAGGAGCTCCATGGTGCTTCTTGACCCTGTAATATTTTATCCGAGATTAAAATCAAATTTTAATCAAGATTCAACCCTCTATTACTCTGGAAAGCAATTATGTTGTGAGAAATACTGCACTGTTTTTTTTGTGAGTAGGATTCTATTTAATTAACTGAATTATAAATAAATTGCTACTGGTTTTTGCCTGAACACTGCAATCCGACAGTGTGTACTCTGCTATTTCCCTTTCACCCGACACCATTCCATTTTGTAATAGACTGGGGAATGTGGTGAGCAACTCAACACAATGACCAATGCACTGTACTCTGATGAAAGGTTAATTGTTGCCATTGTATGAAAGTTAAATAAAATGGTGCAAGTTTCAGTCAATGGGGGGTGTGGGCCTGCTTTTAGAAATTGCTATTTTAATGTGAACAACAGTGCAGGTTGGTGAGAAAGTTACGAAAGGGGCACAGATTTAAAGAAGCAAATGTGATGCAAGGGAACAAATTTCACACCGTGACCGATTTGAGTCTGGAATGCACTGCCTGTAACTGTGGTGGAGGCAGGTTCAATCAAGGCTTTCAAGAGGATATTGAATGATGACTTGAATAGAAACAATGTACAGAATTACAGGGAAATGACAGGCGAATTACATTATGTCATAATGTTAATTTGGTGAGCCGGTGCAAACATGATGGGCTGAATGGCTTCCTCCTATGCCATAACAATTCTGTGACCACAGCAATTTGGTTGCAACATTTGGACAGAAATCGTACTGAAGGAATTTGACCAAGAAGTGTTGGGAGGTTGTGTGTAACAATGCAGTCACTGCATCTCTTGTCACTTTTGTGCCCACAAGATATTCTTTTTGTTGTTGCAGGCTACACATTCAAAATACAATGTTTCAGTGCATTTTGCTGGAGCGTCTGCCATCCTTGCTACTTTTACTCTCCATTGTTTCCTTCATTAAATGCTGACATTTAAATCACACCATAAAAAGTTGTGAAGAAGGGAGATCCCTCGGGGTTTTACTGGCACTGCATTATTTAGATGAAGAGGCTGTGTATGGTCATTCCATACAAGATGTTTTCTCCACACCCATCACTACTCTGGTACCAATATTTAAGTGGTCTCAATCCTTGAAAAACGAACTTGAGTCAAACTATTCTAGTGTTATCCTAGCTATCCGGTTTTAAGGGATCTCGTTTCAGGACACCCCCATTCTTTGGGTCGTTTTATTGGGCAACCTAAAATGCATGAGTATAAAGTGAAAAAAGAAAATACAGTGCACTGGGGTAGGCCTTCCACTGGGTGGTCTCATTCCTTTGAGTGGAAAGTGTTGCAGATGTCACTTGACAAGCATCAGTGGTTCTTAAAATCAATTCCATGATTTGAACAAAAAAGATTTTACACATTTTAATGTTAAATATTTATTATGTCCATCAAAGGGTGTTATGAAAGAAACAATCATGTTACATTCATTGTGATAGCCCACATTCTTTGAATAGACCATCACTAAGCTTTGCCACCTACTGAGAAACCTTTCAACATGTGCGGGGGGGTGTCCTCAGGGAAGGGGGTCTAAACATCTGGTACTTTCTCAATGAAAGTGCAGGTGAGTAAAAGGAAAATGTTCATGAGAAATGCCTTAAAAGGTGCCAAACATCCCAAGTAGGTTTCTGCCATGCTTGATATTAGGAAATGAGTGTGAAATGCACACTTGGCTTTGTTTTCCTCCAGATAGCAGGAAACTGAGTTGCAGGTATAAAGGACCTGGGTGACTGAATTGGCTTCTGTATGCAACTTGCATTTTTGCTTTCACTGGACAGTGACCTATAGCCCCAGATTGAGTAACCACCTATTCATGCATCTTTTGTAGTAACGTGTTGATCATCAATGAAAGCAGTGTTAGTGGCATTCTTATGCTGTCTCACTATGAAGCATTAGTCCATATTTTAGTTACCAAGATAGTATCCTTCACAGTGTTGAGTCACTACCTAGATTTTACACTTGCCAGTCATGTATTCATAGGTCATACTGTGTAACTTTTCATGTATTGGGAGCCTATTTCAGTCCGAGGAAGGGTTCCTGTTGCAAAAACTATTATTCTAAACAGTATTGGGCGAGTTCAACCTCATTTTTGAAATTCATATAAGATTGGGGCTAGGAGCCCAAGACTAGGCAGAATTTGTTCACAAATTTAAAAAAAAAAAAATCTTTCAGCCATTTCACAATTGCATATTTTCTCTCATTTCTTTTTTGGGTTGCCAAAGATTCCGTTTTTATTTTAGGCAGTTAACTCAGCTCATAGCCACAATTGGCTTTCTCATTGTTTTTTTTAATAATAAACTCTTAGTCAAAAGATTCCCAGAGTAGAATAGTTTCCTGTTGCTCAGTTGAAGGCTCAGGACAATATTGCCTCTGCCATGAATGATTATGTGGGATGTTTAAATGTGAATGTGTTTATTTCTCCAGCTGAAATTTTCTGTTGAATGTTGTATTGCAGTCGGACACTGGAGTTCTTGTCATTCCTGAGCTGTCAAAGGCCAATTTTTATTCCATCGGTGCTGTATGAATGGAGTTTTGAACAAAGTAACATACTATAATAGTGTAGCGATAAGCCCTGAATTAAAAGAGGCAATAAATTTCACTCCTGACTTGTCCTGTAATATGAATCACTCTTTTATGTTAATCCAGTTGACATGCTCTGAAATGTTGCACGACAGTTTACAGCATGCTGTGTTCTCTTCAAGCAATTAAGAGTTCTTTTGCGTGTAACTATGCTCAGTATATCTGGGCCATGTGAGTCATGGCTATAAATTCTTATGATCTGGAACAATGCCAAAATCAAACCCAGATTTAAAACTGGTATTGAGAGACTGGTGTGAACAGGCTTTTTATGTCTATGATTAATGAAAGATGGATAAAAATAATATGGAGAAAGACATAGTGATCATGTTTTGGGAGCAAATTATGATTGTTTTGCCAATCTTTTTTCCCATTCCATATTTTAACAGACTTTAAGTGCCGCATCTAATTTGCTGCTGTGGAGGGAAATCAACAGCAACAACAAATTGTATTTTCGTAGTGCCCCATATCTAATGACACATCCCAAGGCGCATTATAAATAAAACAAAATATGACACTGAGCCACATAAGGAGATATTCGGACACATGACCAAAAGCTTGGTCAAAATATAATGTTTGAGCAAAGCGAGGTTGTGAGGTGAGGGGAGAGAATTCCAGAGTTTATGGCCTAGGCAACTGAGGGCACAGCAACAAATGGTGGAATGGTTAAAATCAGGAATGATGCTAGAATTAAATGAAAATAGATATCTGTTGTGGGGCTCGTTACGATCATTGACCAGACCCCAGTGATTTGGGAGGGGAGCGCTTGTGATTAAGACACCTGTTTTGGGAATAAAGCCTCGGCGTGCCATAGGTTTTGAATAAATTTTAAAACAAAATTTACTGTACAAGTTTACAAAGATAAAGTTATTTACAAGATTTATCTTATTCACACTCAGAATCAACTTGAGATGTATGTGAATTAACAGGCAATCTGTGGTCGAACGCACTGCACGACAGAGTAAATGGCCGATGCAACCAATAGATTTCTCGAGAAGTCACCAGTTATTAGTATTCACTGAGTTACACAATCTCTTGGAATTTCCAGTCATTATCTTCGAAGATCTGGCCTCTGAATTCCCACAAAAAATCACTCCGATTCAGATTGCCTTAACAACTCCTTCCTTCTGGGCCTTGCTCCTGAAGACTTCTCCTTGACTACCTGGAGACTGTTCACTGCTGCCCAGAGCTGCCTTTTCCTTCTTTTGAACACATCCAGTCACATAGGATTCCTTGAATGCCAACTCTTGGCTGCACTGAGCTTTCTATGGCTCCCAAGGCAGCTTCTGAGGCCCAACCGCACAGAATTACCAAGTGGCTCCCAGGGCTTCACTGAGCCCTAGGCCCACTCCTCCGAGATAACAGCACTTTATTTCACTTAACTGGGACCTCTGCCTGAGCCTCCATCTGTGACACTTGCAGACTGCATCCCCAAAGCTGATTGCCTCAAATTGGCAGGCCCTTGATTCGCTCTTCATTGACCATTGACTTCAATGGAGTCCCAACCTTGTTGCTAGGCAGGAAGCAACATAACAGCATTGGAACATGCAATACCTTTAAATGACACAATTGCCCCAGTGTCACACACGGACATACAGATCAATGAATAACAGGCTGGAGAAGATAGGCTGGGGAAAGACCAAAAAGGGGTTTGAAAACTAGGATGAGAATTAAATCAAGACATTGCTTGACAGGAACCAATGCAAGTCGGCGAGCATGAGAATGATAGGTGAGAGGGCCTTGGTGTGAATTAAGACAGGGGCAGCAAAGGTTTGGATGACCTCAAATTTACAGAGGGTAGAATGTGAGAGATCAGCCAGGACTGCGTTGGACTAGTCAAGTCTGGTGGTAACAAAGACATGGATGAGGGTTTCAGCAGCCGATAAGTTAAGGTGGGGTGAACTCGGGCAATCGGTCACCCAAGTGATGGTGCAAATATGAGGTCAGAACATCCTTCATCTTGGCGTCAAAAATGATTGCAAGCTTAATTGGTTGTGAGGGAGAAGGCTGGAGTTGCAAGCTTAGGTAGCCAAAAACAATGTCTTCAGCCTTCCCATATTTAAGTGGATGAAGTCTCTGCTCATCCAGTATTGGATGTTGGAGAAGCAATGTGATAATTTAGCAATAATGGAGGAATCGAGAGGGGTGGTGATGAGGTGGAGCTGGGTGTTGTCCATGTACTTGTAAAAAAAAAAAATAATGCTCAGGGCACCATGGCAGTACAGTGGTTGGTACAGTTGCTTCACAGCTCCAGGGTCCCAGGTTCGATTCCCGGCTTGGGTCACTGTCTGTGCGAAGTCTGCACATTCTCCCTGTGTCTGCGTGGGTTTCCTCCAGGTGCTCTGGTTTCCTCCCACAGTCCAAAGATGTGTAGGTTAGGTGGATTGGCCATGCTAAATTGCCCTTAGTATCCAAAAAGGTTAAATGGGGTTACTGGGTTGCGGGGTTTGGGTGGGATGCTCTTTCCAAGGGCCATTGCAGACTTGATGAGCCAAATTACCTCTTTCTGCATTGTAAATTCTATGATTCCCCGGATGACACCACGTTAGGGGCACTATGCAGATGAGAAATAGGAAATGGCCAAGGATAGATCTTTGGGAATCTCCAGAGGTAATGTTCCCCATCCAGGATGATAAGCCATTGCAATTGATCCTTTAGCAACAATTGGATGGACAAGAATGAAACCTGATGAGGGCAATCCCACTCAGCTGGACTGGATGGCAGTAGAGAAGCTTTAGTGGTGGATGGGTGGTCAATTGTGTCAAAAGCTCTAGCCAAATTGGGGAGGGAAAGTTTACCATTGTCTTCGTGACCAGGAGTGTCATTTGTGACTTTGAGGAGAGCAATTTTGCTGCTGAGGCAAAGCAAAAACCTGATTGGAGGGAGTTAAATATGGAATTCTTGCAAAGATAAGTATAGATTGGATGATGCAACACTCATTTACCAGCCAAATCCCAAAAGTCTCCCCTCAATTTGGTTAACAAATAAGGGAAACATTATACATGATTACTTTTAACGTTTTCAGGATGTGTTTTTGGTACAATAAAGATCACAAGCCTGTTATGGGGTTCATTTTGTTCAAATTATCTCAGCTAAGAGATAATGCACAGGATCAGTGCCCTGCGTGTGACTTTGCGCCAAAAGAATGTCCATCTAATTTATTTGTTTTAAGAACTCTACTTAAAATTTCAGTGTATTGAAAACCCTCCTGCGAAACCTGTCTTGCGCATTAACTGTGATTAACTCCCTCTGTGCCTAGGAAATGATCAATGTCTTAAAATTCAGGCTGAGCTACTACATTGAAATATTGAAGGAAAATGGCATCTAGCCTTTGGCAGGCACGACTCCAGGCTACTAATGGACATGATTATCTTCCGTAAATTGAACAAGGAAATCTGAAGTCACACTTAATCATAAACAATTTTATTATGTTAAATGCAATGGATTGTTGCTATCCAGTATCCTATGAGCTTAAACCCTGATTATCAGTGTGTCAAAGAGGCTTCGCGATAACACAAAAACTGTGACCATAATAGATAATTGAGGTATGCAATCAAATTAAGGATCAAGATATTTTATGTCTGGACTGTTTATCTGTACAAATCAAAATAAGCTATCTATTTCAATCTCTCTGTTGGTGTAAACAAAGTTATGATTGAATCTTCCCTTCAGCTATATACCACAGACTTCGAGTAAATAAATTAAGTACTCCCAGTCAGAAGGCTGCCCTCAAAGTGAGTGCAAGTGATAGATAAGGCTACAAATCACAGTTACAATTGACCGATCCATGGTCAAAAGGATCACTGAATTTTAAATATTAAGCCCAATATGCTATGCCTTAATGATTTCTCTATTTTGCTTGATTCGGATAAATATCTGCAGATTTCGAAAAAAGTGTTGCATTTTTATTCCGATGTTGGATCGAGGCGTTGGTCCAGTACTCTGGAATCATTTATTCCTCAAGATTCAAAAAAAATTCTGGCTGGCATGAAATGGAATAAGCTATTTTACCCCATATAAAAGGAATGAGTTACAAATGTTCCATTGTTCAGTCACGCAGTAATCGTGCCAGCAGTATCATCTAAAAATGCTAGTTGCAGCACCTCGGGTGCTGCATTAATCTAGGCTGTGATTGCCCCATTCAACCACCCATAAATGAAAAGGCCTGGATATATAGAGTGAGCGAAGAAAGTAAAACCCCTGATTCGAATTAAGAAACAAAATTCATGTGCAAATGTATTTATTCTAGTGGCCTACATTCAATTTGAAAAAAAAAAATTTAGTGTACCCAATTCATTTTTTCCAATTAAGGGGCAATTTAGCGTGGCCAATCCAGCTAGCCAGCACATCTTTGTGTTGTGGGAGCGAAACCCATTCAAACACGGGGAGAATGTGCAAACTCCACACGGACTGTGGCCCAGAGCCGGGATCGAACCTGGGACCTCGGCGCCGTGAGGCTGCAAGGCTAATCCACTGAGCCACCGTGCTGCACTGTGGCCTACATTCAAAACTGCAAGCTGATTTTTCTAACTCATTGTTCTGGCCATACCTTCGAATAACATTTTTCTTTTAAGATATCATATTGCTGGAAATTAATTTTTACCGTTAACATAGCAGAAGCTTTGTGCTTTTAATTTGAGAATATGATTTTTCATTCCTTCCTATTCTGTGGTCTATCTTAACTACATTCTCACTGTGGTTAAAAGGACAGATGTCAGGTGTCTTATGTCCTAGTGGACACAAATCCCAAGATCCTCTTTGAGGAATAGCAAAGTAGCTAATCCCAATGAACGAGCCCGACAATTATCCCTCATTCAGAATCACCAAAGCAGATTATGTGATGAGTTATTCATCCAGTTCCTTCATTTTCATTGGTTCAGAATCCTAGAAATCCGTACCTAGCTGCATTGTGGGACTTCCTTCACTGCATGGAAGCTCATCACCACCTCACAAATAGGCATGGTCAATAAATGCTGACATTGCTAGTGATGCTTATTTCCGCAGAATTGTGTTGTAAATATTTAATTTCTATTTATAAATCTTCTCTGTGCACAAATTGGCTGCAATGTTTTCCTATGTGATGAGAGATAACATTTTAGAAGTACATCATTTAATGGGCAGAAATTTGAGACATAATGAAGATTGGAACATAAAGGAAGGTTTTTATTTGCTTTCAGCTACACTCAACACTGTATGAAGTAAATGCCAGAAGCTGCAGGAATGATAAAAGAGCAATCCTTTGATTTATGTTTGCTCCATGAGAAAGTTGCTTGTCTTTATTCCTTGCTATTCTGCAAAAACAACATGATGTTGGGAATATGATAATGTGTCGTGCATAGCCCATTGACATCTAGGCACACATAAGTGAGAAAGACCACAAGTCCTGTGACACTTACCACGTCCAATCAATGGTGCTTGCTTACTAACCCGATATTTGATATATTGTCGCTCCATTCTTCTGTAGGACATACACTACCGATAAAAGTAATAGGTTTATTTATATGTTGGGTTTGCAAAGGAAACTGGGGTAGTCAGTGGATTGTGCAGGGCACCTTTTTTTCATTTGTGGGTTCTACAGGTGATCATGGTGTTTAAGACAACCTGATGTACCAGATGGTTCTATTGCTTCAGTGTCAGAATAAGTGTTTTGATCTATCCCGAGTGCATATGTTTCCCTCTTTTTCAGCTCAGAAATGTATGTTTAGGATTTTAAATGCATTGTAAGTTGATGCGTGGGATCAAGCAGGTGATACGGGCCAAGTTGCCAAGACAATGTGTAGGATTTCAAGACGGGTTCGCACAGAACAGGCCACGCATGACACCACTGAAATGGGTTCTCCTGCAAAATGAATCAAGTACGAAGCTGGTTTCAAGCCATAAGTTGTGATATTTATTAACCCATCGCATAACTATTCTACTGCATGGGAATCCACTGTTTAAAAAAAAAAAACCTGAGGCGAGAATGGAAGAAGGAATCCGACTGAAGAAGATGGTCAAAACCAAATGCGCCATAAAAGCAGCAACCAGCTACTGGTCTGGTCTTGAAAAGGGTGTATTGGTGTGACGCCTTGAAAATTTTTGGAGTGATTACATCATTAGCAGAAATACAATGCTTTCGCACTTAAGTAGGCTGAAGCAAACCCTGAGTTCTGCAAAGGTTTCAGAGCAGAAGCTAGTTGGTGTACAAAAATGTCTTGGTGTTGCTGCAGAAGACCAAGATCGCCCAGAGACTACCATAGAACAGTGCAGAAGGAGGCCATTCGGCCCATCGAGTCTGCACCGACCCACTTATGCTCTCACTTCCACTCTATCCCCGTAACCCAATGACCCCTCCTAACCTTTTTGGTCACTAAGGGCAATTTATCATGGCTAATCCCCTAACCTGCACATCTTTGGACTGTGGGAGGAAACTGGAGCACCCGGAGGAAACCCAAGCAGACACTGGGAGAATGTGCAGACTCCACACAGACAGTGACCCAGTGGGGAATCGACCCTGGGACCCTGGCGCTGTGAAGCCACAGTGCTAGCCACTTGTACTACCGTGCTGCCTACCAAACTATCTTGATGTAGAAATTACCCGTTTCCAGTAATACTTTATCAGAAAGTGGCAAAAATATGAGTAACCATCATATCACATCAAGAATATGGATAAAAGACTTCCAGTGGCGGCTATGAGGGAGTAAGTCGCACATTTGGTGGCTCTTGATCCGGTCGGACGTTTGGACCTTTTTCCCTGACTTTTTTGTATTTTTGAGCGCTGGATCTGAAGGCATAGGCACTCAGGCACTGATTCCAGATATAGGTGTGTGGAATTAAGAAGCAGAAAGAATCACAAACAGTTGAAGAAGTGGGCAAACCAGGGTAGTGTAGTGTAGTGCTGCTGAAGACAAAATGGCCGATGTCTGGACCCCGGTGCAGACAGCCCAGCCAACAATGGAGCACCTGCTGAAGGTCATCCAAGAAGGCTTCACCGCGCTGAAACGGGACAGTTTAGACCCGATCCAGAAATCAATCGAGCGCCTGGAGCACAGGCTGGATGCCCAGGATCGGACGATCCAGAAGCTGGAGAAGGCACTGGAGGAGCAGGAGCATTACCAAACGGTGGTGGAGGTGGAGATGGAGAGGCTGAAAGACCAACAAAAAAGGCTTCTGGAAAAGGTGGAGGACCTGGAAAATAGGTCCCGTCGGCAGAATTTGAGAATCGTTGGTCTCCCGGAGAGGGCTGAGGGAGAGGATGCCGCCGCGTATGTGGCAGACATGTTCCAGAAGAAACATGGTGGTCAGGTTCCACAGGTTCCTGGACAAGGAGCGGGTGCTACAGTGGGCCAAGTGCACGCCCTGCGCATCTACCAGGACCTGAGCGTGGAGGAGAAGGAGGGCAGGCTACAGGCAAGTCAAAGAGATTGTGTTTGAGAAGCAGGTGAAGTTTGGGCTGCTGTACCCGGCGTGCCTTTGGGTCATGCACGAGGGACGGCACCATTACTTTGAGGAGTGCGAGGACGCGATGGATTTCGCCTAGAGAGAAGGGCTGATGCCGAACTGAGGACTTTTGGACTTAAGTTTAAAAAGTTACTAAGCCATGTTTACACGTTTTTCTTGTGTCGTGGTTTTTTTTTCCTCATCTGTATTCGAGTTTTCGCTGGAAAAAGAGAGAAGTTAAGGTATTTGGTGCTGGGGGCTTTTCGTGTTCTGATCGGGGTGGTTGGAAGTGCCTATTACTTATTTTGTATTATTTGATTTGCACGAGCGTCGGGGTTTTCTTTGTTCCTTGTGTTTTTTGTTCAGCGCAATTGTTCGAGGATGGTTGGTTTGGGGAAGTGGTGTTGATGGGCGGGGGGGGGTGGGGGAATGGGTCAGAGGGAACAATAGGTGGGAGACTTGTTGGCGCCGGAGTCGAGAGTCACCAGGCTAGCTGGGTGAGCTGGTGTACGGAAGCCAGGTGGGAGGTGTGTATATAGCTAGTTTATGGCAGGGGTTAGGTTACAGGGTGTTGTTTCTACTGACGAGGGACGGACTTGGGTTTGGTAACATGGAGGAGGTTGGGGGTGGGGGCTGCCAGGAGGCAGGCCAGGGAAAGCGCGACACAGGGGCTAGGGGCGGCCCCAAGAAAGCAGATGGCCGATCAGCGAGGGGGGGGGGGGCGCACGGTGCCCCTCAACCAGGCTGATCACCTGGAACGTTAAACAGGCTGGTAAAGAGGGCACGTGTGTTCGCGCATCTGAGGACACTGAAGGCGGACGTAATAATGCTTCAGGAGACTCGTCTGAAAGAAGCTGACCGGGTCAGATTAAGGAAGGGTTGGATTAGCCAGGTCTTCCACTCGGGGCTCGACACTAAAACCAGGGGGGTTGCGATTTTGGTTAACAAACAGGTGCAATTCAAGGTGGGTAGCACAATCTCGGATGGGGGAGGCAGATTTGTCATGGTGAGTGGCAAGCTTGAGGGGATGAGGGTAGTTTTGGTCAATGTATATGCCCCAAATTGGGACGATGTGGATTTTATTAAGAGACTGCTGGGGGAGATACATAGCCTGGACTTGCACAGGCTGATTATGGGAGGTGATTTTAACACAGTCCTTAACCCCGGCCTAGACCGGTCGTGTTCTAAAACGGGTAGGGTGCAGGCAATGGCAAAAGAACTAAGGGGGTTCATGGAGCAAATGGGGAGGGGGGTACTGATCCATGGAGGGCTAGTCGGCCGACGGGGAAGGAGTTTTCGTTCTATTCATATGTTCATAAGGTGTATTCCCGAATTGATTTTTTCATCATGAGCAGGGATTTGCTGGCGGGGGTGATAGACGTAGAATATTCGGCGATCGCTATTTCGGACCATGCTCCAAACTGGGTTGATCTGCAGGTCTGTAAGGAAATTTTTCAGTGTCCTCAATGGAGATTAGAGGTCACTCTGTTGGCGTGCGAGAGGGTGAGGAAATGTATGAAAAATTACCTGCAGGTCAATGACACGGGAAGTCTCAGCAGTGGTGCTCTGGGAGGCGCTGAAGGCAGTGGTGAGAGAGGGGAGCTGATCTCAATTCGAGCACATAGGGACAGGACGGATAGGGCAGAAATGGACCGACTGGTGAAGGAGATTTTACTGATAGACTGGGATATGCGGAGACCCCGAGTGTAGAGCTTAAATGACGAAGGATACAGACTGAGTTTGGGGTGTTGTCCACAGCTAAGGCTGTGGAGCAGCTTAGGAAGGCGAGGGGTGCAATTTATGAGCACGGGGAGAAAGCCAATAGAATGCTGGTGCAGCAACTGAGGAAGAGGGAGATGGCCAGGGAAATAGGGAAGGTAGTCGACGGGGGGGGGCGGGGGGGGGGGGGATTTGGTAGGAGATCCGGCGGGGCTGAACAAGGTGTTCAGGGACTTCTGTAGTAAGCTTTACACCTCAGAACCCCCTCCGGGGCCGAAGGGGATGAGGCGCTTTCTGGATGGAATGACCTTCCCAAACGTGGATATGGGGGTTGGTAGACGGGCTGGGGGCATTAGGACCGAAGAAATTTTGGGGGCTTGAGGGCCATGCAATCGGGTAAAGACCTGGGGCTGAATGGGTATCCGGTGGAGTTTTATAAAAAGTACTCTGAAATAGTGCTGGTTAGGATTTTCAATGAGGCAAGAGACAGAGGTTTTACCCCCGACGATGTCACAGGCCACCATCTCCCCGATAGTGAAACGGGGCAAAGACCCGGAGGCATGTGGGTCCTATAGGCCGATCTCTCTGCTTAATGTAGATGCTAAAATACTGGCCAAACTCTTGGCTGCTAGAATTGAGGACGGTGTGCCGGACGTTATTATGGAAGATCAAACCGGGTTCGTCAAGGGCAGGCAGTTGGTGGCCAACCTAAGAAGGCTGCTGAATGTGATCATGATGCCCCCGGAGAGTCGGGAGGTAGAGGTAGTTGTGGCGATGGATGCCGAGAAGGTTCCGACCGGGTTGAGTGGGACTATTTATGGGAGGTGCTGGGACGATTTGGGTTCGTGGAGGGCTTTATCGACTGGATCAGGCTGTTGTACAGGCTCCGGAGGCTAGTGTTAGACTGTACCGAGGGACAAGGCAGGGGTGCCCCCTCTCCCCACTGCTGTTTGCGCTAGCAATAGAACCACTGGCAATTGCCCTGAGAGCTTCAAGGGGCTGGTACGGGGGCGGGGGGGGGGGGGAGAAGAGAGCCGATGGGGACGGGGGGGGGGGCAGAGTTTTGTTGTACTCCGACGACCTGCTCTTGTACATCACGGATCCAGTGCCTGGGATGGGTGAAATCATGGGAACCTTGAGGGAATTCTGCCATTTCTCGGGGTATAAACTGAACATGGCAAAAAGTGAGTTGTTTGTAGTCCAGGCGAGAGCCAAGGAGGGTCGGCTGAGGGTGCTGCCGTTTAGGTTAGTAGGGGACAGATTTGGATATTTAGGGGTACAGGTGGTGCGGGACTGGGGCCGGTTGCACATGTTGAACTTATCTCGGTTGGTGGAGCAAATGAGGGTCGAGTTCCAGAGGTGGGATGCGCTCCCACTGACACTAGCGGGCAGACGGTTAAAATGACGATCCTCCCGAGATTCCTGTTCGCATTCCAGTGTCTCCCCATTTTCATTCCGCGGTCCTTTTCTTAGAAGGTCAATAAAATGATTATGGGCTTTGTGTGGGCGGGAAAGTCCCCACAGGTGACGAGGTTGATGCTCGAGAGGAACCGAGGGGAAGGGGGGCTGGCACTGCCAAACTTTAGTAATTACTACTGGACGGCCAACATAGCTATGATAAGGATGTGGATGGTGGGTGCAGGGTCGGTTTGGGGGCAGATGGAGGCTGCTTCGTGCAAGGGCACCAGTTTGGCAGCCCTGGTTACTGCGCCCCTGCCGCTCCTGCCGGCACGGTACTCCACCAGCCCTATAGTGGTGGCGACCTTGCGGATCTGGGGCCAATGGAGAAGGCATGTGGGGGAAGTGAGCGCATCAGTTTGGTCCCCAATTTACGACAATCACCGGTTTGCCCCGGGGAATATGGACGGTGGGTTCTGAACATGGCGGAGGGCTGGGATTGAGAGGATGGGGGATGTGTTCTTGGAAGGGAGCTTCCCAATCATGAGGGCGCTAGAGGAGAAATTTGGGCTGGCGAGAGGGAATGATTTCAGGTACTTGCAGGTGTGGGACTTTCTACGCAGACAGATTCCATCTTTCCCACGCCTGCCACTTAGGGGGATCCAGGACAGGGTTGTGTCCAGTGGATGGGTGGGGGAGGGGAGGGTCTCAGATATATACAAAGAACTTATGGGGGCAGAGGAGTCGCAGACCGAGGAGCTGAAACTTAAGTGGGAAGAGGAGCTCGGAGGTGAGATAGAAGAAGGCTTCTGGGCGGAGGAGCTGAGCAGGGTTAACGCGACTGCAACATGTACTAGGCTCAGCCTGATTGAATTCAAGGTCGTCCACCGGGCCCACATGACAGTGGCCCGGATGAGTAAATTCTTTGGACTGGAGGACAGGTGTGCCAGATGTTCGGGAGATCCAGCGAACCATGTCCACATGTTCTGGGCATGTTCAAAACTCGGGGGGGGGGGGTGGGGGGGGGGGGGTACTGACAGGGATTCACGGACGTTATGTCCCGGGTACTGAAAACAAGGGTGGTGATGAGTCCTGAGGTGGTAATTATTGGGGTATCGGAGGACCCGGGAGTCCAGGAGGAGAGAGAGGCTGACGTT
Source organism: Scyliorhinus torazame (assembly GCF_047496885.1). Taxonomy (NCBI): domain Eukaryota; kingdom Metazoa; phylum Chordata; class Chondrichthyes; order Carcharhiniformes; family Scyliorhinidae; genus Scyliorhinus; species Scyliorhinus torazame. The sequence goes on from NC_092710.1 coordinate 210,773,013, forward strand.
TTGGCCTTTGCTTCCCTGGTAGCCCGGCAACGAATTCTGCTGGCATGGAGGGACTTAAAGACCCCGAAGTCGGAGGCCTGGCTATCGGATATGGCGAGCTTTCTTGTTCTAGAGAAAATTAAGTTCGCTCTGCGAGGGTCACTGTCAGGGTTCGCCCGGAGGTGGCAACCATTTATCGACTTCCTCGCGGAAAATTAATCATCAGCAGGGTGGGGTGGGGGGGGGGGGGGGGGGGTGGGATGTGTGGAAGGGGGGCACCGTAGATTAGGGGGGTAGTTAGGCGTGTCCTTGTAGGAGGGGAGCTGTTTTTTGCACTATGCTGATTGTTCTTTGCACACTTTTTGTATTGTTGTTGTTTACTATGCCAAAATGCCTCAATAAAATTGTTTATCAAAGAATATGGATAAAATGCTTATGAATTTCGATATGCCCAGAAACCCAACTGTGGAGTGGAGTGGTTCGAAAATAGTTCGAGTGTAAACAGCACATGAAAAGACAAGGGTCTGGGTGGCACGAGCATGTCTGGCTGATAGAATAAACCAAAAGCCAAGGGTAATTTTGAAATGTAAAAGCATGCTGAAAATAAGGTTCCCTTATAATATCCCTTGTTATAACACTTTATTGTGGGACATGGATATGATTTAGAATGTCGAGTTTTGGTTTCAGTTCAAGTGGAAAGGAGAGTTATTTACTTTCTGTTTGTTTTAGTATGTTCGTTTTCCCCTGTGAATGTTCCAAAAGCTGAAAGGCTTTTAGAAGCAAGAAAGCTTTGAGGTTGCTATGGAGAAAATTGCTGAGGCTAAAGCTATGCACTAAAAGGAAAACTGGCTGACTTATCGTTTTAGGAAAAAGCAAGTGGAAGAGAAGCTGAAATGGAAGCAACAGGCATCCAGTCTGTTGTGTTAAACCAGATAACCAGAAAATAGGGAGTTCTCGAGAATTGGGTCGGATAAAGCAGCTCTGTAAAGAGAGAAGTCCAGCTCAGGAATTGATGCTAAGGGTGTGTCAACATGTGCCTGGTGGGTCACGGTGTGTGACTGTCAATGTTGCCTATACATGGCTCAGGAGGTCATATTGTTCGGGTACTAGAAGAGCCAGACCCAGATAGAAATCAACTGCCTCCCAGAGTCTGAGTACTTCAAAAAGCCATAATGAACATGTTAAGCTGGGCTAAGTCTGTTGGATTGAGTTTAAGGTGGAATCTCATATTATTGAGAATCATTATCTTATTTGTTCAGCATACCTACTGAGTCATTATTGCTTGTGTTTTTGCTCAAATGTTACGGATGCCTGGTCAGCTCTGAGCAGTGGCTAAGAGACTGGACCAGAGCCATAACTTAAGTTTTAAGGTGGGGCGAAAAGATCGATTTGTTCCAGGAGAGATAATATAAGAAATAGGGCTTGGTTATTTTATGAACAAACTTTACTAAAGCAAAAGAATAATATTTCAACTTTTTAACTTCAACCCTAACAATTACAGATTACACGTAGTTTCGTAACCTCAAAAAACTAGTTCCTGTTAAACAGCATTTTAATTGATTTATGTAGCTCTCATTCCATTTACACAGGGTGGCAAAGGCGATACTTGCATTTACGAATCAATTTTTCTTCTGTTAGGGAAATTCTTTCAGAACCCTTTTTTGAACTCTGCTTCGGTGGCAACTTTCATGATCTCTCTCAGTCGCTTTACAAAGCCTTCTCTGTATCTATTCAACGCAGGATTTTTTTTCTAAGCTCTGCACAGCCCTTCAAACAAAGGTTCTCTCTTGCGATGCTCAAACTTGAACCCATCAGCGTTTGATCTCCCACTCCTGTTTATTTAAAAGAACAGAGCCATGCTTCCTGATATGCAACAAATCTCCCATTGACGGACAAAGAGGCCATCAGACTCCATAATGAGCTAATGACTGGTCAGACACGTGTGTCGCGAAGGACAATGGACCTCGATGGACTCATCCAGGGCTATTCTATGTATTTCCACTAACGGGTTTAAGTCTGAATGGGACAATGTAATTCATGCCAGGTGTGGGCGTGTCCCTCCAACTCTGTGCTGGCAGTTTTTTCCTCAGTCTGCTTAACCCTAAGTTGCCTGCTACAGCTTTGATCCCATTTCTGGACCCAATTTCCTAATATCTTCCTTGCGTATCAGTCCAGTTAATTTGGTAAAGATTATTTCTGTGTTTCAAATTAATCGCGAGTCCTGTCTCTTATATCCTTGGTTTTTCCATGGGCTCCATTCTTTAAATGATTATGGTCTATCAAGATCCAAAAGTATCCAGTTTGGTCAGCATTCTCATAACTGGGATCATAACACGTGCTAGATTTTGGTGCATAGCTACGGGTTGGATGGATGAGGGTGGAGTGAAGTTATGGATTGATAACATATTATCCTGGTGTCTACGCAAAGAATGCAGCTTATTAGTGTGAGACATCTTCAAATCCCATATAACTGATCTGATCAAGAAGTGCCTGCTTGCAGAACTAAGAAACATTGCAATTATACCAGGAGTGTCTAACATCCATTTGCTGAATGTTTGGATGTATGCCTCAAAAAGCCGTTGGAGTAGTTGGATGGTTGAGCGTAAAAAAAAACTGCACAAAGAGTGGAAATTTGTCTGCTCCCCTGCTTTGATGTCTTGTATGATTTGGTCAATAAATCGTGGGATTTTAAAAAAAATAATAATTTATGAGATGTGGCCAACATTTATTGCCCATCCCTAGTTACCTTCAGAAGGTGGTGGTGAATTGGCTTCTCGAACCGCTGCAGTCCCTGAGGCGTAGCTACACCCACTGTGCTGTTAGGGAGGGAGTCCCTGGATTTTGGCCCAGCGACAGTGAAGGAACGGTCTTGTATTTGCAAGTTGGGGTGGTGAGTGACTTGGAGGGGAACCTCCAGGTGGTGACGTTCCCAGGTATCTGCTGCTCTTGTCCTTCTAGATGGTGGTGGTCGTAGACAAACTGCCATCAGATCGTTCAAAAACAGAAGATTCAATTTGACAGACTGAGAAGCTGATTTGTTGTGGAAGGATGATCATGAAACCAAAAGTGCCACATCTGATCCAGACTGGGATCCTTACAATAATGACATAGCCAAAGTGACTTGGGATGAATTTTTGCATTGGATGCAGAACGCAATGAATTTGTTGCCTTTTGAAGTGTTATGATTGTGGTTCAAACTCTCCTTATAAGATTAATCCATTAAATAAAACTTGACGTTGATTTAATTTGAATTACCAGTTTTATTTTTCTCCTTTCAAAATGGTGACCACCTACACCAACGAGGTTCACATTTCATTATTGGCATAAACATTGACCCCCATTTTTGGAAGGATTTTATGAAGGTTCGAAATAACTTGTTGCGTGCAGTGGTTGATTCTATACACCTATGAAGTGATCAGTTTCTTAAAATTCAGTCTGTGGTGCTACATTGTATTACGTGGAGTATTAATATTGTAGCAGAAGAATTACATGCTTGTTTTCAGCTCATTTAAATTCAAGTGTTCTGCTAAAATCTGATGAAGCTGTTAATACTTAAGGATTTGAAGAAAGGTTTGAATGCTAATATCTGTTGCAGGGTATTTAAGGTGTCCACTAAATACTGTGGTAAATCCATTCATAATTGCTGTTATGGATTACCAATGCTTTATTTGCATCTCTGAAAGCTTATTAAAAGTCATGAATGGCAGTCATTTCACAGCAGAAATGTTGTTACTCACTAACCCAGTGCAATCGCTAAAGCAGGGAATGTTTCATGCATTCATATTGGATCTGTCAAATAAAGGTTATTTGAATGTTTTATGTAAATGTTTTTGTGCCTTTGCACATTGATTAAATTTGCCTGGATTAAATGCAGTACATGGCATTTAGCAATCACTATTCAAATGGTGATGTTTGTTTAAAAGGAATATTTGATTAAATTCCCAGCATGTTACGCAGCATTTGATTCACTCCAGATTAGGTTATTTCAAACAATTTCCTGACTGGCCTCCCATCAGCCATTAAACTTCAGCTTCACTAATACAGTTCTGCGATGTTCTATCCCACAAGAAGTCATGGTCACCCATTGCGCTCATTGTCACTATCCATTGGTTCCTGCTCTACCAGTGCCTCACATTTAAAACATATCCTTTGTGTTTTAATTACTCTAAAGCTTTGCTCCTTCCTATAATCTTCTCTATTTGTCACCAAGCCTACAAGTGCCGTAGCAGGGGGAGGCAGTGGTGTAGTGGTATTCTCGCTGGACTAGTAATCCAGAGACCCACGATCATGCTCTGGGGATCCGGATTTGAATCCCAACATGACAGATAATGAAATTTGAATTCAATAAAAATCTGGAATTAAAGTCTAAAAGGTGACCATGAAGCCATTGTCGATTGCCATTACAAACCCATCTGGTTCACTAATGTCCTTTAGGGAAGGAAATCTGACAAGTAATGGTAACCAGGGTGACAGGAAGGGTCAGAGCATACAAACATGAGTACAGAGGCAAATATTATCATAATAGGGAAAAATGACTTTAAACCAACAAAGGTGAGGAGTGTTTGGGTGAAGGGTGATATGGAAATCCAAAAATAAAGTTTAAAGCAATCATGAGCATATTGATGTGGGTAAAGGCAAGCTGAATGGAACAGAAGGGGGCAAGGAGAGAAGGTCAGAAACGGTAATAGTTTATCAGAGTGCATGCAGGTCCATGCAGAGAGTGGGAGTCAAAAAAATAAAATTGAGGTCACTTCATCTGAGTGTGCAGAACTTCTGCAATAAGATGAATGAGTGACATAAATAGAGAAAAATGCTTCAGATCTTTTCACCATTGCAGACACATGGCTATAATCTGACCAAGGTTATATATTCCAGGGTACATAACATTCCAAAAAGGTAGGCAGAAGAGGTCGGCTAATAATAAAGGATGACATAAGGATATGAGTGAGAAAAACCCTGACTCAGAAAATAGAATCAGCATGTGTGGAGATTAGGAATAACAAGGGTCAGAAATCGCAGATGAGAGTAGTTTATAAGCCCTTAATAATAGTTCTACTGTTCGCGCATTGCACATGAACTTACTAGAGCTTATTTTGTCAGGCTCACCAGGAGTGACAGTGTTTAGCACTGCTGCCTCTCAGCGCCAGGGACCCGGATTCAATTCCGACCTTGAGTGACTGTGCGGAATTTGCATATTCTTCCCGTGTCCTTGTGGGTTTCCTCCGGGTGCTCCAATTTCCTCCCACAATTCAGCGATGTGCAGGTTAGGTGGATTGGCCATGCTAAATTGCCCCTTTGCGTGTGTTCGCTGGAATATGTCCGGAATTTGGGCCTAGTTAGGGTGGTCTTTTGAAGGGTTGGCACAGACTCGATGGGCCGAATGGTCTCCTTTCTGTGCTGTAGTGATTCTATGATCTAGTACTGTGCAATGGGTAGGGTTAATTAGTAATGACATAGTAATATATTCACTGGAAAAGAGTGGTGACAATACAATTGCATATATACAATAAGTGTGAAAGTGACAAACTCCAATCACAAACAATCTTAACAATGCAATTAGTGTTGTTTATGGGTGAAAGATGGCTACGGTTAACTGGATAAAAAGGTCAAATGAACAGGAAACATTTTTTTAAAATCTCAATGTTTTAAAAAAAAATATTCCATTTTAAAAACAAAAACTGAGCAAGAAAGATCCACCCGTGGGTTATTAAGGAGGTTAACAATAATATTAGGTTAAAAGAAGAGGCTATCATCTGCCAAAAATAATAAGTCTGAGGAATAGAACTGTTTTTAAAAACCCAACAAAGTGCCACCCGAAAGTTGAATAAAAGGGGAAAAAATAGAACATAAGTAAATAGCCAGGGATATACAACAAGTTAAAACCTTTGCAGTATATAGGAGGAATAGCTAAAGTAAACATTGGTCCCTTAGAAGCAGAGGCAAGAAATATTAATATGGGGAATGAGACATTGACCAACTGTTTTGTGTATCTCTTGAATGTAGAAGGCACAAGTCAGGTACCAGGAATAGAGGGCAATCTAGGGACTAATAAGAGTGTTGGAATTAAGATAAAGAAGGAACCAGAGGAAAACGTACTCAAATTAATTTGAGGAACTAAAATCTGGCAAATCCATGGTTTACAGACACTGGGAGAATGTGCAAACTCCACACAGTCACCCAAAGTTAGAATGGAACCCGGGTCCCTGGAGCTGTGAGGTATCTAAAAAGAGTTAAAAGCAAAATATGGTGGATGCTGGAAATCTGAAATAAAAACAGAAAACGCTCGTTGAACTCAGCAGGTCTGGCAGCATCTGTTGAGAGCGAAAACAGCGTTAACGTTTCGAGTCCATATAACCCTTCTACAGAACTGAAAAGGGATAAAAGAAACAAGGGACAGGTGGCCATGTGGGTGAAGGGTGAGGTTGAGTTGGGGCAAGTAAGGGAACCAAAAAGTGGGTGGTGGGTGTCAAGGAGTTGAGCAGGGTCTGTTGGCTGGAAGGTCTTCTCCTCATGTTCCTTGTTTTTATATTATACTTTTAACTCTTGGAACACTCCCTCCTTTCTGATGATTGTGTTTTGAGCTGTCGGTAATTTTCTCCCTAAGCTCATCACCTCTTACTGTTTAAAACCCATCCTTGGTGAAGCCTTTGTACCCCTCTAATACCTTGTTCTGTGGCTCAGCATCACTTTTCCTTATGTGGCCATATGCAATCAGTACAACACCTTGAGCAGTTTAACATGTTAAAAAAGCTATACAAGTACAAATTATGTTCTTCTGCTGGGACAGACAGGGATAGAGATGTTCCATGCAGGCTGTTAATAAAAGTGAAAATCTTGTTTTAAGGATTCAACTCTTATCTTTAACTGGTGAAATAAGTTTGATTACACTACACTATAGTGAGGAGGGATTACGCATTGGACTATCTGCGCATAACATGCCACTTGCTTTTAAAAAAATAAATTTAGAGTACCCAATTCATTTTTTCCAATTAAGGGGCAATTTAGCGTGGCCAATCCACCTAGCCTGCACATCTGTGGGTTGTGAGGGCGAAACCCACACAAACATGGGGAGAATGTGCAAATTCCACATGGACAGTGACCCAGAGCCGGGATTGAACCTGGGACCTCGGCGCCGTGAGGCTGCAGGGCTAACCCACTGTGCCACCATGCTGCCCGACATGCCACTTGTGACATGCATATTGCTTCACTAAGTATGCTACACAGCCGAAATTCCATATTTAGAAACCACTGAAAAGTGATTAGACACATTGTTTTAATTACTTTAAAATGATTAGATGGTAAAGAGTTGCACTCCTTGGCAACTATGCAAAGATGTTGCTGGTAGGGGTCTGACAGCAGTTCAGAGTCTCACCTTTTTGGCCAAATGCACATTTTTGCTTTCGTTCTTCAGTTGACTACTCTGATTAAATATTAAATATTGTACAATGAGTGCCAGCATTTCTCATGTGAGAGTCCAGACATTGAATTTTGCCAGGGCATTGGACTGTGTGGCCTGACAGGTAAACCTACCTGTTTGCATCCAACATCTGTTTGCATGTGTTCCCTCAGTGGTACTGAGGCCATCTTTTCTCCTCCGTGAGATATCAGTAGTTTTATTTAATTTTAAAAATATAAAAATTGCAATGTTTGTAATAACACAAAATAGTTATTTCTTGTATTGTGAATTTGAAAGCTCAGTCGCCCAATTAGCTGAAATAAATTATTCCGATGAGTCACCTGGAATAGTTTGGTGGATATGACATTTGTCGGCAAACTTTCTTTGATTAAAAAAGTTTCAATATTGCTGACATTAATTCATAACTATTTCCTTCACATCTCTTTTAATAATGCACCATTTAGTGCTATTTTAGGGACAATATTATAAAATGATTGTTTTTGGTTTATGTATTGAGGTAAATTTATTTTAGCTTATTCACAGCTGTTCTATTCAGACACGTGCAATCACTGATATAAAATCTGGAATTATTATTCAGAAAAATGCTTTGGTGGTTTGAAAAAAGCTATCATTAAGAAAGAATCCTAATTATTATTGTACAAAAAAGCCAAGTTGCCTTTGTTAAACTTTTGGCATACCACGTTGTGCCAATTATATGATGGATTTTAAGCATATCTGTAAGCAGCAGTGCTTCATTCTAGTCAGAAGTCCCCCCAAAAAATGCTCTCCTGCAAAATTGTCATTTTAGGCTGTGAGCACTGGGAGATTAATTAGTCAAGATTGGGTGCAGAATTTTGGCTGGGCCCCACACAGCATAGTTTTGGTCCAGGTATGTTCTATTAAAAATGTTTTGCCCATTAATTGATTAACAAACAAAAGAATAACACTTTCAGTTGTCGAGCAAACGATAGTGGTGTTGTCTAGTGGTGGCATGCAGGTAAGTTAAAGACGGTAATATTTGGGTCTGGGCTTGGTGCCAGAAAGAAACAAAGTGGGTATGTGAGGGAGAAAGATCAAGAAATGCAAAGATGTCTGAGGTGAAGAAAAAGAGACCAAAGCAACCAAGCAAATTTGCGTTTTTAAAAAATGTATGAGCTCCTCAGGCCTGCAGACCTGAGCTCAGAAGTTGCCAGGAGTTTGGGAATATTTTTCTCTAAAAGAGAACGTTGGAGTAGCAGAGCATTCAGTCATGGGATGGGATTGAAAATATTAATAGAAGTAATCCATCCAGATATGTTACATGTGCTCAGGTCCACTTCTGCACAAGAGTGCACTGAAACCTGTAAAATTAGAAATATAACACCTCGGAAAGGTAAGGTGGGGAGGAGTTTTCATTTCTTATTTCAACATGTTCTCTGAGGGCAAGGTTTCTCAAACATTTTGAGCCGCGGAACAAATAGTAACCTCCTGAGAGCATTAGGGAAGCCTAAGCATTCTTATAATGTTGACGCCGCTTTTATGCATTCGAACCGGCATTTACCGGTCACGTGGTGGCCGTCAGTGGAGCTCCTGGAGTCTCCTTAAGAATCCCAGTTTGGGAACCCCTGCTCTAGGTGATGAGACAGACTTTAGGAAACTGATTCAACATTGGCATTAGCACAGGTGGGGATCAGCAAACTCTTGACTTTGAGGCTTCTTTAACAAGCTGATATTCTAATGGATTTTAAACTATATTTCTCAACCGAAGGGGCTATAAATCTTGATGGCTGAATAACTTGTTTTGGATTTGGAAAATCATTAATTTGTATAAATAATGCATTGGCCTACTGTACTGAAAATGTGATTGGCTGAAGAAATTGAAATTGAATATTAATGAATTACATTTCTTCTCCTTCTAGAACCACCCATGCCAATTGCACCACCCCAACTACTCGGTGTTGGGCCTACATACTTGTTGATCCAACTTAATGCAAATTCAATTATTGGCGACGGTCCTATCATCCTGAAAGAAGTGGAATATTGTATGACCAGCGGATCCTGGACAGAAATCCATGCTGTAAATACAGCAACCTACAAGCTATGGCATCTGGACCCAGATACAGAATATGAAATCAGAGTCTTGTTGACGAGGCCTGGCGAAGGAGGAACAGGGTTACCAGGTCCCCCGCTCATCACTCGAACAAAATGTGCAGGTTAGTCCAATTCAGCTTAAAATTACCTGGCATTGAACATGAAAATTTAATGTGAAATGAACGGCAGGAATTAAGTAAACATTTTACAAAATTAGAATAATGAGGTAAGTATGCATAATGTTGACAATGTTAAGAATATGCGTTTGGCTAAATTATAGTTTTACATCGTTTAAATTGATCAGTGGTGTCACTGCAAAACATGGGTCGAGTGAAGAAAGCATTAAAATAAATATTGAGATTTATTATAATAGAAGCGTTGATGAAATGAGAATAAATCAATATGTTGGAAAGGCACATGCTGGTGAGTCACCAAACAGTACAATAAAGGTTTCCATGAAAAAGTAAAGTACAGATTAAATAGCTCATTTAAGTTTTTAAACAAATTTTATAGAATTGTAGCATTTCCAGAAAACAGAATTGTGTACCCTTCACTTGACCCTTTGTTTACATACCATGCATAAATTTAGGATTTAAAAAAGTCTAACATTTCCTGTTTAGTCAAACTGGAGTACCGTATTTTCGAACTTTTCTTTTCTCAGCTGGCCCATTCTTTGTCTGCTCTTTTTGGTTTTGTGCCATCACAGATAAACACTGATGCATGTAAATGAAAAGAATTCAACCACTCCCAACTGCAGAATATTTTAGAAAGTAAACTATATAAACTTTCAAATATGCTGCTTTTGCTTAAAACAAGTTCTCCTTTTGATACTCTCTTGAACATTTCTGTTCCTCTCCAAAAGATGAATTCCATCAAAGATTTTAATGCTTTTATTCCGAAACTGAATGTCAGAAAAATAAATTTTCGCTGCCTATTTATTTTGATTTCTAGTCTGCATTTCTTTCTCAAAATGTTCCACTCACTCAGATGCTGTCTTTTCAACCTTCTATTCTCTTTCTATTTTCTCTCCCTCTTTTTGTCTGTCTCTACTTTCTGTATTTTATCATAATTTGTGTAGTTCTTGTTAAACTGTGATGTTTTTGCCCCTACCTCCCCAAGAACCCCACACTGCCTTTCCTAATAACTTATTCTTTCCTCCGAACTCTCAAATATGGAACTCATCATTTCCCTTACCCCTTCCATTTCAAAATTGAAATCTTCTAATAATTATTTTGTGAATAACTTTGTAATTTCATCTATTTGACATTGGTTGTCTCTTGCTCGGTGTCCTTCCCGCTCAGTAACGTGTGGACAAAAAGAGAGGCGTTTGAATATCTACGCTTGCATTTTTTAAAATACCTAAATTATATAGGAAGGGCTATTTAGTTCCAAAGAAATCTAGTTGCAATCCCGGGAGAATTACTTGACATATTGTATTCAATTATTTAATTTTTATGAAGAAATTTGATTGCAAATATTACACCCTGAACAACATGTCATCTTTGTTTATCATGTATCCTTGATTCAACTTTGAATTCTCACATTTTTGCTTTCCTCAGCCATGTTGCTAACAGCAATTATTGCATTTGGACAATTATTTTTCCCTGAGAAGACCTGCCTTCGGTTTACTGCATATAGTTCCCTATCATTTCAAGAGAGTAGTTGATCACACTCCCATTTTGCCTACGAAACTCTGTTCTGAAATTCGCTTTTGATTGTTTTTTTCCATTCCATCAAATGTAGCATTGTGTTAACACATTTAGAAAAAAAACATTTTTGTGTTTGACTTTTTAAGACCTTGTGACTTGGGCAGTCACAGAATATTGAACTTTTACGTTTAGCAGAATTTGAGTTATGTGTATAGGTTAACACTTCAAAATGAATGTATGTATCAAATAAGTCTCAATTAGCATCCTGGTATGGTCTTTCCTGATTCAATACTGTTCTGTCAACCTTGTCTTGTCCATCAACTAGTTCAGTTTTGTTTTGAAATTTGTGTTTGGTGCCATAAGATTTCCCAGTAAGTCAATCACATAAAGACCGAGTCCTCATTTCCATTTCAAATGGAAGGACCTTTGTTTTGAAACAGCACCCCCAGTTTTAGACCCCCCACCCCCCCCCCCCCCCCACCCCCCCTTATGGGAGGAAACATCCTTTCAGTATCTACCATGACAATTCAGAATACTGTATTTGAATAAGATTACCACTCATTCTTCTAAACTCTATCTATAGTTCCAACCTGCTCAACCTTTCCTCATAAGACAACCCTGGTTATTATGTTGCACTCTTGTTTGTTGCACAACTTTGAAGTATGAATTTTCAGGTCAGTACAAACCTTTACTCTGCTGATTGATTTGTTGAAAAGTGACCTTGACTATAAGAGCACAAATGCTAAGGATGCATAAGGGCTATTCTGTTCGCCATACTCATCCCTTGGGTACTTTAATTCTTTCAGCCTAGTGCATAACAACATTTTTAAGACGTTCAAGGTCTGCATCTCCATTCCCCTGCTTTGTTGGTCATTCCAGCCATTTATCATTCTTTGTCTGACACATTTCTTCCTGCTACCATCCGATTGAAAATTAACTTCTCACTTTAATGTTTGAATGAAGTCCCTGATTTCCTGGGGAAATAGATTCCTAGCTCCGTTTCATCATTGGAAGGTTTAGGCTCCCTACATAGAACCTGCTGAAATTTCCATTGTCGAGCATCTGACTCCATCTGTTTGTCTGAATGCTTGGTTAGTGTGAGCCAGATAGTGATCAACTTCAGTGGGTTTTTGATCCCAAGTTGATCATAACTTAATATTCTGTTCATCACCAAGATCACCTTATTTCAAATTCGCAGAGTCACCTGACCCCAGGCTTGTATTTGCTGCTCTTCCTGCTAAATTACCCTGGTCTCCTGATGTGACAATTTCATCTCTCCTTGCTGTCACTTGGGCTCCACACTGCATAATCTCCAATTTGTTCAAGACTTCATTTAGATCCTGCCCTGTATTAAGCTCTGCTTGTCCATAACATTTATTGGCTTCTTTTCTCCGATACTTGTGTTTCTAAAAGAAAAGTTCATAGAAACATTTTCATATGAAACAAAACCACCCAAAACATCAAACATAAATATACTAGAGAAACAAGAAAGTAAAAATACACTTGAACTTAAACACAAAAACTAAGCTAAACCCCCTAACAGCTGGTGGTGACTAACCCCTTAAAAAAGGAAATAAATGGTTGCCATCTTAGGTAGAACCCCTTCACTGACCCCGTGATGGTGTATTTGACCGTCTCTAAATGTAGAAACGCCATAAGGTCATCCAACCAAACCAAGGTACTGGGCGGATTAGGAGACCACCATCCAAGCAGAATTCACCTCAAGCAAGCTACCAACGAGGCAAAGGCGAGGACACCCGCCTTCACCCCAGACTGAAGCACCGGTCAATCCAAAGCCCCAAATATGGTCACCAGCGGACATGAATCCAAATTCACATGAAGTATCTCCAACATGGTGTTAAAGAAAGAGGCCCAATAGCTTATCAACTTGGGACAGGACTAGAACATATGTGTATGATCACACTTACCCTCAACCATGGAGAAGGATCCGCTCATCCTGGTTCTGGTCAGTGTGTCCTTGAATTGAATTAAATTCAGCCGAGCACATGAAGACATGGAGTTGACCTTGTGAAGGGCCTCACTCCACACCTCACCATTAAGAATGGGACCCAATTCGCCCTCCCATTTGTCCTCGCCTCACTCAATGGAGCAGAGTCAATTGAAAGGATATAGCCATATATGTCTGAGATAGACCCCCCCCCCCCCAAAAAGGAAACAGGAGAGAAGGTGCTGCCAAAGGAAAGGACGAGAAAGCCTTCCATGAAAAAACGCGAATCTGAAATTGCCTGAAAAGACTGGATTTCTCAGCCAACTTATTAAAACTAGTAAACCTCCCCTCCAAGGGCAGGTCCCCTAACCTCTCAAAACCCTTCTCCTCCCATGACATAACCATTGAGTCCAAGCTAGCTGGTAGGAAAAGATGGTTATTGCAGATGGAGCTAACGAAGATGGGGATTGATGTTTGAAATGTTGCCAAAACTGCATCCACCCCTCAGGTTAGAGACCATCACTGGATTTGAGGAAAATCTTACCGGGGAAAAGGGCAATGTGCAGTAACTAGTGCACGAAGACGAGACTCTGTGCAGGAGCTCGCTTCCATTTGTCCCCAGATGGAGCCAGGATCATATTTTTAAAAAGTTGAAATACCCAATTCATTTTTTTTTTCAATTAAAGGGCAATTTAGCATGGCCAATCCACCTACCCTGCACATCTTTGGGTTGTGGGGGTGGGACCCATGAAGATGCGGGGAAAATGTGGAAACTCGACATGGACAGTGACCCGGGGCTGGCATTGAACCCGGGTCTTCGGCGCCGTGAGATAACAGTGCTTACCACTGTGCTGCCCTCCGAAACAAGATTCACTAAACCACAACAATATGTTCTGAATATTGGCTGCCCAATAGTAGAACAATAAATTGGGTCGGGTCAGTCTCTGTCTCTTCGGATATGTCCAGAACTAAAGGACCAGCTGCTCAGAGAACCTCTTGCAGAATTCAATCGGGAAGCCATCTGGACCAGGAGCTTTGCCAATCTGCATCAAACCAATGGAATGGGGATTCCAACTCTTGGTTCTTCTCCAATCAATCTGAGATGGATAGTGTGACACAAATGTCAGACATGGCCGATGCATCCGCCAGAGGTTCCAATCAATAAAGATCACGATAGAACAATTCAAAAGCTGCATTAACCTGAGGAGGGGCAGAAGGTTACCGTTCAAATTGAGTATCTCTGATCTCCCAGGAGGCCGCCTGCCATTTAAGCTGACTGCGTAAAGACAAACTAGCCTTCTCCCCGTATTCATAAACATGCCCTTTGAGCATTGCAACTGGCTCACTGCCCTGCCAGTTGACAATAGTTTGAACTGTGTTTCAGCTTTTTCCTACTTTCCAGTAGCTCTGGGGTAGGGTCAAGTGAGTACTGGGGGTCCAACTCAAGAATGGAGTCCATCAGCATCTGCTGTCCACCCTCACTGTCCTCCCCAAATGCACTTTATAGGAGATAATTTCTCCCCTGAGGACCATGTTAAGGGCCTCTCACAACGTGGAAGGTGAGATTGACTCAGAATTATTACATTTTGTATCGTCTTCTATGGCGGTGGACATGCGCTCACAAAATGTCTTACCCACTAATAGTATTGTGTCTAACCTCCATAGTGGACGTTAGTGGGGCCAGACTCTAGTGCCAAATCAACAAAGTGTGGGCATGGTCAGAGATAACAATAACAATCGTTGAACACTCAGCCGCCACCACTGGAGAGGAGAGACTTTCTACCACAAAAAAATCAATCCGCAAATTTACCTGACGCACATGAGAAAAAAGCCTGCGTGCAAGATGCACCAAGGAAATACCCGCCTCCTACCTGCACCCAAAATGAGCTGATGCGAGTCTAAATTGGGGAGGCAGGCCATTAATAAAATTTGCATTGTCCCAGTTTGGGGGGTATATATTAACGTTGTTCACCAGGGTGCCCAGCAGATAACCACAGTCAATAACATGTCTGCTGTTGGGGTCTGCCAAAACCTTAGAGGAAGAAAACTGAACCCTTTTATTAATTAAAATCACCACACCCCTGGCTCTACCATCAAAACCCGAATTAAAGACTTGCCTTACTCCTTTCGCTGCCTGTTCTGGTCTCTGATCTGCAAACGGATCTCCTGCAAAAATACTACATCAGAGTTTAAGCTCTCAAAGTGAACAAGTACTCATTTCATCGGGACATTCAACTCCCTAACTCCAGGTGACCAAACGAATTGGGGGTCTCCCACATCCCCTCAATCAGAAGTCAGCCATTTCCACCAAGAGAGATTACCCAAAGGATAAAAGTTGCAGGAAACAGGCCCACCCAAGGTAGCCACTCAACCAAGTCAAAAGACAGGACAAAGAGAAATCTGCAGATACTGTCAGCAAACTATCCCCCCCCCATGCCATTGCCCTTGAATGCAACCACACCCAAAAGTAAAAAGAAATAGAGGCAGAGCAAACACAGAATACTAAAATCTGTTTCTAACAAATCAAGAATCTTTTAAGCTCATAATCTTTTCTTTTTTTTTAAAACTGCTATTATGAGCTGCTGCCAACCCTTCAAAACCACTCCCGTTAGCTAATTCTTAGGTTAGCAGGTGGCTCTCGACTGGACATGACAAAAATGATTACAAACCACAAAATGCCAAATCCTATAAACATGCTCCGAAAGGCTGCTGCTACATATGATCACAACAAACTGAGCCCCACAAAGCTAAACCCCAAATCTAAATGAAAACTATAAAAATTCAATGCCAACAAGAACCAGAAAATACAAGAACAACCAGGAAACCCAACAATTCAACATGCCTGTCAA
Organism: Scyliorhinus torazame; assembly: GCF_047496885.1. Taxonomy (NCBI): domain Eukaryota; kingdom Metazoa; phylum Chordata; class Chondrichthyes; order Carcharhiniformes; family Scyliorhinidae; genus Scyliorhinus; species Scyliorhinus torazame. The sequence continues at coordinate 210,788,904 of NC_092710.1, forward strand.
CAGAACCAAAAACTCAATTACACCGCACCCAACTTGTGTTGTTTAACCATAGAGTCCACCCCTCGTGGTGTATCAAAGAAATAGTATTTTCCTTCGAAAGTTGCTCTAAGCTGAGCAGGGTAGATCACACCGAATCAGACTCTACTTTTCTACAGGGCGGCCTTGGCTCCATTGAACGGGGCTATCTTCTTCGCCAGTTCTACACCCACGCCTTGATAAAATGTGATAACTTGGCCTTCCCACTTAAACCAAAGGTGTACCTTTGCCCATCTTGGAACCCTCTCTTTCTCCTTACATTGAGCAATCTTACTATTGCTTCATGTGGTGCATCCTTAGGACAAGGCCTCATCCGGAGTGTACCTCCAGCATTGATCTCCCTATCTCGCCCCAATCCCCTCCCACAACCCCCATCCATGGAACATTAACCTCCTTTCCCCACATCAACACTCAGTCCTCTCATTTCTGGGTCCAACTGAGGAAGGGATGTGAATCCACCCTCATCCACAATCTTACTGAACATATCTGTAAAGTACTCCGCGGGCATTGGGCTTTCCATCTCCTCCAGCAGCCCCACAATTCAAATATTTTGTCTCCTGGTCCTATGCTCTAGGTCATTCATCTTGGTCTTCGACGATTTGTTCACCTAAGATAGCCCCGCTTCCAGTGAGGCGATTTGATCACTGTGTCTCGAAAGGGCCACCCCATATCTTTAATCATGGCCATATGGGCTTCCACAGATTAATTGGTTTTCCCCAGAGCAGCTCCAATGGGGGCCAAAGCCTCTTGAATTGTTTTCTGATGATCCTCCGACACAATTCGTCGGCGTGTTTCGAATTTTTGACAAGGTACAAGAAGCACCTCAGCCATTAGTGGAGTGGTCAGAGCACAAGAGACTGACTCCGCTGTTTTACATGCCGATGACCTCTGAGAGGCCTCAGACTCTGTTAACGAACTTTTGCTTTTGACCTTCTTTCCCCTGGCTTTTTGGGGTATTTCAGTCATACAATATCCTTATCGCATTAACCATGTGGGTTTTCAAGAGAAAACAACACGTGGTACTAAAGGACAAAATGTACAGTATTGTAGCGGGATCCACCTCGTACACGTATTCCCACTACATTATGCCACCAGAGGTCCCCTCCGTTTTCTTTTTGAGTATTGAGTTTCAAGTTTCATCAGTCAGTCCATTCACATGAATGTTTGTCAGAAATTCTGTCACTTCATCAGGCAGCATTCAGAGAAAGAAAAATCTTCCCCACATTTTCTCTTCCATCTCCCACTTAATGTCTCCAGTGTTGAAGTGAAAGCATTCTGGAGAGAGTTTGCATCCAATTCAGAGAATCCACCAAATTTGTGGAAATAAGGTGGATTACATAAACAGAACTATGCTCTTAACTTTGTGAGCTTACTCTGTAAGTCAGGAGTGACTTTCTTCACTGGTTTGAGTATGCAAAGGACCTCAGAAGATACTTGCATCAATCGGTGCTTTGAGTTAAGTATTGAACAATGTTTTTAAAACTATACTGTTGTTCTTTGAGAGCTTTCAAATTATTGATGCACCTCAAAGTTACACAGAACTCAATTTGTTAATTGAAATGGTCTCCAGTGTACTGAAGCAAAGTTCATTTGATAAATTCAACATGACAGCACACTTCAAGTATACTGTGCCAAGCTTATCCCAAGAAGCTATGTAGTTCACTGAACTGCCAGATGCTCTTTTTAATTTGTAAGAAAACATTTATAATCTGCCAGTGACACAGGCTATTCTGGCCCAGATTGTTAAAGACCTGTAGCAAACCTAAATTAAATTGCACTGTTCCAATTTTTACTTAATTTCCCAAGGACATGATTACTCACTTTTTTGTGATTGTACCTCCAGCATCGATCTCACTCCAACCCCCACCCACAACCCCCCATTAGTGGAACATTAATCCCCCTCCCCCACATCAACACTCGGTTCTCTCATTTCTGGCATCACTCTCTAGTTATGAAGGTGCCAAGGGCTGCAACCATCTTGAGAATCTGTCCACCTTGGCAGTAATGGTGAAAAGCACTGGGACCCCAGACCTTGGAGAAGGTGGTAGCAGCTGAGAGTATCATTCAGTCTCCCTGGGACCGCTAGATCAGTCCATTCAGTGGCAGGTCATGTTCAGCTCTCTCAGCCAGTTGTCAGGCATAAAGCAAATGGCTGGACACTGCAGGAGAATGATAATGACTTGCAGAGATGGCAGAGCAATTTTCCTCTTATCCTCTGTGAGATAATATTATTATCTCGCAGAGGATAAGAGGAGAATTGCTCTGCCCTCTCTGCAAGTCATTATCATTCTCCTGCAGTGTCCAGTCATTTTCTTTCGTGCCCTGCCCATGAATGTAGCCACCACCACAATGACCTCCCACAGGCACCACAGTTGTGGGAGGATGTCAGACCCTGTGTGGGAGATGTCTTCACATGTAGTCCTGGTCGTCTCCAAACCAAGAGGCTATGAAGGCATCCTGGGCCTCTACCCATGCCGACCCTGGCCATCACCGAGGTCCTTCCTCCACCTCCCCTGCAGTTTGACCCTCACTGCCCTCTTTGACCTTTTCCTCATCGAAAGAGAGGTGGAGCTCCTCCATTTCCTCTTGATCCAGTTGCTCTCCCCACTGCCAGGCCAGTTGTGAAAAGTGCAATAGACCACAGTTATGCAGGGCACCCTCTTGCGTCTGTATTGGAGGGCTCGCCCCGACCTGTCCAGGCACCAGAACTGCACATTGAGCAGGACCATTACATGTTCCACCAGCGTATGCGTTGACGCATGAGTCTCATTGTAGAGAGTCTCTGCGAACATTTGTGGCCGCTGCACCTCCTGAGTGAGTGCACTTTGTCCCCGAGGAGCCATCCCTCATGCCGCTGCTCTGCCTCAAAAATGGCTGGGATCTGCGAGCATCCCAAGATGTAGCTGTCATGGATGCTCACGAGGAAGTGGGCACCCACTTGCTGAATGCATATCCCGTGATCACAGACAATCTGTAATTTGGGGTGAGGTATCCCTTGCGGTTCACAAATGGCACCTCATGCCGCTATAGGGAAAGTAGTGCCATGTGGGTGTAGTCAATGACACCCTGTACCTGGGCATGCCAGCTATGTGGGTGAAACCCATGGCTCTGGCATCCTGGCTCGCTTGATCCTGGTCCAAGTTGATGTATATGTGGACTCTCGCGAATCGCAAACCTGTGACCTTCCTGATGCATTTGTGCACTGCTGACTGGGGGATCCTGCAAAGGTCACCCGAGTAGCCCTGAAATGAGCCGCAGTTAAGAGCGCAGCGACTTTCAGGGCCACAGGCAATGGGTGACAGCCCAGTCTCTGTCGTGCCAACACTTGCATCCCCTGACACAAGGTGGTCCACCCTCTCCCGGGATGGACACCGTCTTCTCCGGCACTGGACCTCTGACAGGAAGGCAGGAAGTTCTGAAGCGGTATGCCAGTGGCCAGTAGTTTCTCCTCTGAGATGCTGCAATCTGTAGCCCTGTTCCCAGAAGATCAATGAGGCTTGCCTCCTCCTCCTCCTCCTGCAGGGCGCTGGGCCTTGTTAAGTGTAGCAGCATGTCGATGTCGCTGCAGATGGTCGATAATCAAAAAAAGTTTTTTTTAATTGTATTTTATTACCAACATGTATCAAAACAGGTTACAACACAAACACTCCGGGAAACAAACTTCCCAGCAATCAACTATCCAGTCTGTACACATTTTTTCACCCTCCCCGACCCCTTGCGACGAACAGCTCCTCAAACATGGTCACAAACATCCCCCAGCTTTTATCAAACTCTTCTGCAAGAGCCCCTTAACTCCTCCATACGCAGGATGTGGTACAGGTCACCCAACCAAGCCGCTAACCCCGGTGGCGATGCAGACCGACACTCCAGTAAAATTCGCCGCCGTGCAATCAGAGAGGCGAAGGCCATAACATCGGCCTTCCTCCTCTCCATGAGCTCCGGCTTCTCTGAAACCCCGAATATTGCCACCAAAGGACCCGGGTCCTCCGCCTCCCCCACTATCCTGGCTAAGACCGTGAACACTCCCGCCCAGAATCTTCCCAATTTTTCCCAACCGCAAAACATATACGCGTGATTCTTCCCCCCCGCCCACCATCTCACACTCATCTGCTACCCCCTGAAAGAACCCGCTCATTCTCGCCCGAGTCATATGCACCCTGTGCACCACCTTAAACAGTGTCAGGCTCATCCTTGCTCAAGAAGAGGTCCCGTTTATCCTTCGCAGTGCCTCACTCCATACTCTCCAATTGATCTCTCCTCCCAACTCCCCTTCCCATTTCTCCTTGATCTTCACCAGCCACTCGCCCCGCTCCCCCAGCCACTTGGATATTTCCCCAATTCTTCCCTCCCCTTCCATATCCGGGAGCAGCAGTCGCTCCAGCAGGGTGTATCCCGGCAATCTACGGAACCCACTCACGACCTTTTGCGCAAAGTCCCTATCCTGCAGATACCTGAACACACTCCCCCTCGGCAGCTCTACCCTACTCCTTAGCTCCTCTAGACTGGCGAACTCTTCCTCCAAATACAGATCCCTCACCTTGGCCAGCCCACTTCCCTCCACCTCCTGTATACACTATCCATCCCACCTGGCTCGAACCCATGATTCTCGCACAGCGGCTTTAACACCGACATCTCTTCCATCCTAAAATGCCGCCTCAATCCATATCTTCACTATGGACTGTACTACTGGACTCCTTGAGTACCTACTCAGAGCCATTGGCAATGCTGCCGTCACCATAGCCCTCAAACGAGACCCCTTACAAGATTCCTCCTTCATCCTAACTCACTCTGCCCCTTCTCCTTCCCACCACCGCCACACCTTATCCATATTCGCCGCCCAATAATAATGAAGCAGGTTCAGCAACGCCAACGCCCCCTGCTGCCTCTGTAGCAGGGTCCGCCCGCCCCTCGGCTCCTTCCCCACCCATACAAAGTCGTGTCCAATTTCTGAAAAAAGGCCTTTGGTATAAAGATCGGGAGAGCCTGAAAAATAAACAAGAACCTTGGCAGAATATTCATTTTCACCACTTCGACCCTCCCCACCAAGGTCAACTGCGGTGTATCCCACCTCTTAAAATCCTCCTTGGCTTCCTCCACCAGCTTCGTTAAGTTCCACTTATGGAGCCCCGTCCATTCCCTCGCTATCTGAATCCCCAAATACCTAAACCTATCTCTTGCTATCGTAAATGGCATCCCCAATAAATTTGCCCGCCGTCCCAGCTCATTGACTGGGAAAACGTCACTTTTCCCTACATACAGTTAGTACCCTGAGAACCCTGCAAACCTCCCCAGCAGGCCCATAATCCTTCCCATATTCTCCAGCGGATCCAAAACATACAGCAACGGTCATCGACATAGACCAACCCCCAATCCTCTTTCTAACCCCTCATAATCCCCTGCCACTCCGCTGACCACCTGAAAGCCATCGCCAATAGCTCTATGGCCGACTTCCGGGTGCGGTGATGCACTGCTAAGCCGCACGTTTCGGCACCTCCCATTCCAACGGACTTTTGGGCACTTATCGGGAGCCGCAACGGAATTTTTTTCCGAGCTAACCCAGTGTGGGGGGACGAAGGAAGGAGTCCCCCCCCGGGTGTGTATGGAAAGGAGCGGCGGTAGTGGCCAGATTGCGAAGGATCCTTTGGAGCAGCGGCAGAGAAGAGAAGGGAGAAGCAAGATGGCGGCGGATGGAGCCCAGATGGTATGGGGCCCGGACCAGCAGGAGTTTCTCCGACGATGTGTGGACGAGCTCAAGAAAGAGGTGCTAGCGCCGATGCTACTGGCAATCGAGGGACTGAAGGAAACACAAAAGGTCCAGGCGATGGAGCTCCGTGGAGTGAAGGCAAAGGCAGCCGAGAACGAAGATGAGATACAGGGCCTGGTGGTAAAAATGGAGACACACTAGGCACTACACAAGAGGTGCATAGAAAGGCTGGAAGCCCTGGAGAACAGCTCGAGGAGGAAAAACCTACGGATTCTAGGTGTCCCCGAAGGAGCAGAGGGAGCTGGCGCTGGGGCTTATGTGAGCACAATGCTCCACACACTAATGGGAGCTGAGGCCCCAACGGGCCCCCTGGAAGTGGAGGGAGTCCTCGTGAGAAGACCAAAGGCAGGTGAAACACCAAGAGCAATAGTGGTGAAGTTCCATCGCTACAGGGACAGAGAGATGGTCCTGAGCTGGGCCAAGAAGGCACGGAGTAGCAAATGGGAGAATGCGGTGATTCGGGTGTATCAGGACTGGAAGCGGAGGTGGCGAGAAGGAGGGCGAGCTTTAACCGGGCCAAGGCGGTGCTCCATAGGAAGAAAATTAAATTTGGGATGCTGCAGCCAGCGCGACTGTGGGTCACGCATCAGGGCAAGCACCACTACTTCGTGACGGCGGAGGAGGCATGGACATTTATCCAAGAAGAGAAACTGGACTAGATTTGAGAGTTTGATGTTTGGAAAGAAGCAGCGAGGTGGTGGTACAGGAATGTAAAGTGGGGAAAGGGGAGGGCTACTGTACAGCAATGTTGGATGGAGAATTTCTCTCCCCACGATGGGGGACACACGAAGAAACGTGAGCGCCGGTGGGAAAAGGGACAGGGAAGGGGAATGAGGGAACTGCACCATAGGGGGCGGGGCCGAGAGGAAAGCGCAGGTATTTTCCCGTGCTATGGAAATTATAGCGGGAAAACGGGCGCAGGAAGGAAGGGAGCCCCACAGGCAGGGAGGTCAAAAAGTGAACGGGGGAAGCCGAGGTCAGCCAGAGTTAGCTGACTTCCGGAAGCAATATGGGGGGAGTAATCAAGCTAGAGGGGGATCTAGCGGGGTGGGGGGTGGGGGGGATCAACTGGGTTGCTGCTGCTGTGTGCAAGGGAGAGCTGGTAAGAGATGAGGTGGTCGGGGCGGGAAGGCGCTATCTGGGGGACAGACGGGTGCGCGGGACCTGGATGACGAGGGGAGGGGGGGTGAATGGCCCCCCAATCCGGCTGATCACGTGGAATGTGAGAGGCTTAAATGGGCCGATTAAGAGGGCAAGGGTGTTTGTGCACTTAGAGACTGAAGGCGGACGTAGTCATGCTCCAAGAGACGCACCTGAAGTTGGCGGATCAGGTTAGACTAAGAAAAGGATGGGTGGGACAGGTATTCCACTCCGTTTTGGACGTGAAAAACAGAGGGGTGGCAATATTGGTGGGGAAACGTGTATCATTCGAGGCTAAGAACATAGTGGTGGACAGTGGGGGCAGATATGTGATGGCGAGTGCCAGACTGCAGGGCGAGGCGGTTGTGCTGGTGAATGTATGTGTTTCGAATTGGGATGACGCGGGATTCATGAAGCGAATGCTGGGACGTATCCCGGACCTGGAGGTGGGAAATTTGATAATGGGGGGGGACTTTAACACAGTGCTGGATCCAGGGCTAGACCGGTCCAGATCCAGGACCGGGAGAAGTCCGGCAGCGGCCAAGGTGCTTAAGGGATTTATGGAACAAATGAGGGGAGTGGATCCGTGGAGATTCGCCAGGCCAATGGCTAAAGAGTTCTCTTTCTTCTCCCACGTCCATAAGGTATACTCCCGGATAGACTTTTTCGTTTTGGGAAGGGCACTGATCCCGAAAATGGCAGGAACGGAGTACTCGGCCATAGCCGTTTCAGACCACGCCCCGCGTTGGGTGGATCTGGAACTAGGAGAGGAAAGGGAACAGCGCCCACTCTGGTGACTAGATATGGGACTACTGGCAGACGAGGGGGTCTGCGGAAGGGTGAGGGGATGTATTGAGCAATACCTGGAGGTCAACGACGATGGGGAGGTTCAGGTGGGGGTAGTATGGGAAGCGCTGAAGGCGGTGGTTCGAGGAGAGCTGATCTCCATTAGAGCCCACGAGGGGAAACAAGAGGGCAAAGAAAGAGGGAGATTAGTGGGGGAAATTTTGAGGGTGGATAAAAAATATGCAGAGGCCCCAGACGAAGGGTTATACAGAGAAAGAAGAAGACTACAGACTGAGTTTGACCTGCTGACCACGGGAAAGACAGAGGCACAGTGGAGGAAGGCACAGGGGATGCAATATGAGTATGGGGAAAAGGCGAGCCGGCAGCTAGCCCAACAACTTCGGAAGAGGATGGCGGCAAGAGAGATCGGGGGAGTTAGGGACGAAACGGGAAATTTGGAGCAGAGAGCAGGGAAAGTGAACGAGGTGTTCAAGACCTTTTACGAGAGGCTATACAAGTCCCAACATGCGGGGGGAAAAGAAGGAATGCTACACTTTCTGGACCAGCTAAGGTTCTCGAAGGTGAAGTGGCAGGAGGTGGCAGGTCTGGGGGCGCCAATTGAGGTGGATGAGGTGATTAAAGGGCCGGGGAACATGCAGGCAGGGAAGGCCCCGGGACTAGACGGGTTTCCGGTGGAATTCTACAGGAAGCATATGGATCTGTTGGCCCCGCTTTTGGCAAGAACCTTTCATGAGGCTAAGGAAAGAGGGATGCTACCCCTGACAATGTCGGAGGCGATGATATCGCTAATCCTGAAACGAGATAAAGACCCGCTGCAATGCGGGTCATGCAGGCCTATCTCACTCCTAAATGCAGATGCCAAAGTGCTGGCCAAAGTGATGGCGACAAGGATAGAGGATTGCGTCCCAGGGGTGGTGCATGACGATCAGACAGGGTTTGTAAAGGGGAGACAACTGAATGTTAATGTACGAAGGTTGCTGGGGGTGATGATGACGCCCCCACCGGAGGGGGAGGCAGAGATAGTGGCGGCGATGGATGCAGAGAAGGCATTCGATAGGGTGGAGTGGGACTATCTGTGGGAGGTGCTGAAGAGGTTTGGGTTCGGTGAGGGGTTTATTAGTTGGGTCAGACTCTTATATGGGGCCCCGATGGCAAGCGTAGTTACAAACCGGCAAAGATCGGGATATTTTCGGCTACATAGGGGTGCAAGTCAAGGATGTCCCCTGTCCCCGTTACTGTTCACGTTGGCAATTGAACCACTGACCATAGCACTGAGGGGTTCTAAGAAGTGGAGGGGGGTGCTTAGAGGGGGAGAGGAACACCGGGTGTCGCTCTACGCAGATGATCATCTGCTATATGTTGCGGACCCGGTAGAGGGGATGCCAGAGGTAATGCAGAAACTTAGGGAGTTTGGAGAGTTCTCGGGATACAAACTAAATATGGGGAAGAGCGAGCTTCTTGTAATGCACCCTGGGGAACAGGGCAGGGGGATAGATGCTCTGCCGCTGAGGAGAGTGGTAAGGAACTTCTGATACCTGGGGATCCAGGTGGCCAGGAACTGGGGAACCCTGCATAGACTTAACCTGACGCGACTGGTGGAGCAGATGGAGGAGAACTTTAAGAGGTGGGATATGGTGCCGCTGTCGTTGGCGGGCAGAGTGCAGGCAGTTAAAATGGTGGTCCTCCCGAGGTTTCTTTTCGTGTTTCAGTGCCTCCCCATTCTGATCACAAAGGCCTTTTTAAAAAAAAAATAGATAGGAGCATTATGAGCTTTGTGTGGGCGGGAAAGACCCCGAGAGTAAAGAGGGGGTTCCTGCAGCGCAGTAGGGACAGGGGGGGGACTGGCGCTGCCGAGTCTGAGCAAGTACTATTGGGCCACCAATGTGTCGATGGTCTGTAAGTGGATGAGGGAGGAAGAGGGAGCAGCGTGGAAGAGGCTGGAGATGGCGTCCTGTAAGGGAACGAGCCTAAAAGCGCTGGCGACGGCGCCGCTGCCGTTCTCCCCGAAAAGGTACACCACAAACCCAGTGGTGGTGGCAACCTTGAGGATCTGGGGGCAGTGGAGGCGACAGGGGAGTGACGGGTGCCTCGGTGTAGTCCCCGATAAGGAATAACCACAGGTTAGTCCCAGGGAGGATGGATGGGGGGTTCCAGTGTTGGCAGCGAGCAGGAATTAGGAATCTGAGGGACCTGTTTATAGACAGGATGTTTGCAAGTCTGGGAGTGCTAGAAGAAAAATATAAGTTGCCCCCAGGGAACGCCTTTCGATATATGCAAGTGAGGGCATTTACGAGGCACCAGGTGAGGGAATTTCCGCAGCTCCCGACGCAGGGGATCCAAGATAGTGTGATTTCGGGGGCATGGGTTGGAGAGGGCAAAGTGTCCGAAATATATCGGAAGATGAGGGACGAGGGGGAGGCAATGGTAGAGGAGCTGAAAGGAAAATGGGAAGAAGAGCTGGGGGAAGAGATCGAGATGGGGCTGTGGGCAGCTGCCCTAAGTAGGGTAAATTCCTCGTCCTCGTGTGCCAGGCTTAGCCTGATTCAATTTAAGGTTCTACATAGAGCACATATGACGGGAGCAAGACTGAGCAGGTTTTTCGGGGTCGAGGACAGATGTGGGAGGTGCTCCGGAAGCTCGGCGAACCACACACATGTTTTGGTCGTGTCCGGCGCTGCATGAGTTCTGGGTGTGTGTGGCAAGGGTAATTTCAAAGGTGGTGAAGGTCCGGGTCAAGCCAGGCTGGGGGTTAGCTATATTTGGGGCTGCAGAAGAACCGGGAGTGCAGGAGGCGAAAGAGGCCGACATTTTGGCCTTTGCACCCCTAGTAGCCCGGCGAAGGATTCTACTCATGCGAAGCCACCGGGTGTGGAGGCCTGGATAAACGACATAGCAGGGTTCATAAGATTGGAACGAATAAAATTTGCGTTGAGAGGATCGGCTCAGGGGTTCTCCAGGCGGTGGCAACCGTTCCTTGACTATCTCGTGGAACGATAATGAAAAGATAGAAATGACAGCAGCAGCAACCCAGGGGGGAGGAGGGGGGAGAAGCACTACTTTGTGTTTTTGCTATTTGTTTTTCTCCTAGTTTTTTGTTGTAAGCTCACTATATTATTTAATAATGTTTAATGTATAATCCCTTGTTGAGTTGTAAAAACGGAAAAAATTCTGTTCGAAAAATTTCAATAAAATATATATATATTTTTAAAAATAGCTCTATGGCCAGCACAAACAATAATGGCGTCAGGTGGCACCCCTGCCTCTTACCCCTGTGTAATTCAAAGCTCCACGAACTCCTATTATTCGTCCTCACACTTGCCATTGGTGCCACATACAGCAACCGCACCCATGCCACAAGTCTCAACCCAAACCATCCAAAAACCTCCGACAAGTACCGCCACTCCACCCGATCAAATGCCTTCTCCCCGTCCATGGACACCACCACCTCCGGTACTAGAGCCCCTGACGGATTCATCGCTACATTCAACAGCCGTCTTATATTACTCGCGAGGTGCCTGCCCTTCACGAAGCCTGTTTGATCTTCTGCAACCACCCCCGGGACACAATCCTCCATCCTCCCCGCAAACAACTTAACTAATACTTTCGCATTCATGTTCAATCGTCATATGGGCCTATACGATCCACATTCCACCGTGTCCTTCCCTTTTTTGGGGATTAGCATGATTACTGCCTGCGTCATCACCTCCGGAAGCTCCCCCTTCTCCAGCGCTTCATTAAACGCCCCCAACAGATGTGGTCCATCGCAAATTCCGTATAAAATTTCCCCCCCCCCCCCACCCCGGTCCTCGTACAGTCCCTGGTAGTATTCTCTAAATGCCTTGTTTATCTTCCCTGGCTCTGACACCACTTCCCCAGTCGATGTCTGCAATATTTTCCTGGACACAGCCTGCCTCTGCAGCTGGTGCACCAGTATGCGTCTCGCATGCCTTACACTGGCTGCTGCAGAACAGGTTTCCTCCAACTCTTTGGCCAGGTCTCTCACCATCTTCTGCCAGGTTTAGTAACCAGGGGACATATCACTCCCAGGGGAAACTACTCTTGCAACCTTCACCAATGCGTTTTCATCAGAATTCTGCCCAGTATAGTGTAAAAGAGCTCTTTAAAGCAGGAGCTGTCCTGTGTGCGACCACTCACACCATGGCCACCACCGGAAGTCCCAATAACAATCAAAAACATTGCCAACTCGACTGGTTCCACTATTTTCCTGAATCAATATCCGAAAGGAAGAGAACATCAAAGTGAACGGTGAGGAGGCCTGACAATGCCCTGAACCACAGCCCTCTCAGGGCATGGGACATTCACCCCATGCGTGCATCCCTTATGCGAGCGTCTTTCCAATGAGCCTCACTCCCTCCCCTGTCACACAATAGCCACTTCCCCACAGTTGCCCCCCTCAACCCTATCCGAATGAAAAATTGTTGCAGTTAGCATTGCTGTTGTATTTCATCATAGTGTGTTTGTTGTTAGTCGCTTAAATGTTACTGGAAAATTGAACTACGATCATCCTCTAATGGTGGTTTCACCTTGGATATTGGTTCCATCAGTCCTGAATTAATTTGCTTTTGTCGTTGTATTGGTGTCCTGATTTGATCCTGATGAAATGCAGTTGTATGTACTGAAGATACTATGGGTCCTGCCAGGTGAGTCATCATGGTTTTTCACCTTTTACTTTGGCTTCCCTTCTCTGTTATCATTTTTGTTTGGTTGCTGCACACAGTGAAACAGTAAATTATTCACTATCTTCGATCAATTTCCAAGATTAATTATCAACTGCAATCAGCCGTTAAACATCTATCAGGGTTCCAGTCAGATTAAATTTACACTTCTGGCTCACTTTGAATTTGTATAAAATACCACCTCAACATGGTTTGAAAGAACCGTTGATAATTTTATGCTTATTTTAGCGTTGAAAGATTTTGAGCCGATTTTTAAAAAGTTGTTCTGAGTAGGATAGTCGTCCAATGCTCCAAGGTACAAGCTGTCACTACTTTTTTGGAATTTGCCAAGCCATTTAACCGGAGTATTTGCTGACATTAACTGCACAGTTCGTACAGAATATGAAATGTTTGAAGCATCAATCTTGTCAAAATACATGTAAAAAGCTAAGTTCACATCTGCGTTGATCCTTCATTTCAAGTTGGGTTGTATTGGATTAGATTTGTTTATTGTCACGTGTACCGAGGTACAGGAAAAAGTATTTTTCTGCGAGCAGCTCAAACAGATCATTTAGTAAAGACTTTTCCAGAGGCACCGTATATAATATTTTGTAATCACACTTTTCCCAAAATAATTATGAACAGTCCTTTTAGCTCATAGGTTGACACTTTTAAACTCGGTCATTTTGAAGGCGATAGAACAGTTTTGGGATCACTCACCATAACTTTTGAAAGTCTCTGATCAAGGAATAAAGTAGTTACATTAGTGCAGGTCCATTATTGCAACTCTGTCAGTTTTTCCCTCGTAACTGCATTTCAGAAACTAATCTATTTGGGAAGTCTTCGAATACATGGGCTACATTAAATGCATGTGGTTCTTTTGTGCAGTCTCGCAAGGAAATGGCCGCTTATTTCTGGAAGCTGGACTATTGATATCGAAGTTTATTTTTAAAATTTAGTTTCTGTGTTACTCAATGAAAAAGATTACTTTCTTTTAAAGAATAAATAAGCTACTGTGGTTGCTTCGAGTTATAAAAACAGAAATTGCTGGTGATGCTCGGATCGGACTGCATCCAGCATGAAAACACGAGTCAGTTAATGTTTCAAATAGTTCCCTTTCTTAGCAAATGTTATGATACATTTTATGAATATCTTTGTTTTAAGTTGCTCTATTGCTGAGAACCATGCAGTAAAAATAATCTGTCTCAAGTGTTCATTCTAATAATTAAAGGCAATTTTACTTATACTCTATTTTATAACTAACTTGTAATAAAATGGTGCTTGCAAATGGTGAAAACCTTTGTTCTGTATTTCTCCACCTTTTCAGTTTTTGGGTGTCTGCACTCATTCTTCAGCTGACGCAGTAGGCAAGTTATCTGTTTCCAAGCTGTTGTCAGTGCAACTCTAGATTGAGCAACAAGAAAGTGCCTGGAACTATCTATGTAAATTATTCTTAATTGTCTTGGTGACGTTCGATGCCTCCTACTCATGGCTTGAGAACATAAGAGGGAAGTTATTGTCAAGTGAATATTTTGTCAAAGCATTGTCAATTTAAGGCAATTTGTTGGATATAAGTGAACGTAAGGAAGCACAGGAGTGTAGCAAGGCTCAGCATCCTAAATTAGAGCTGGTGCTGGAAGCTGTGCCTTATCCATACTCCCATCTACATTTTTAAAATTTAATGAAGGAGAGAAAGATGTATTTGAACAATATAAAAGATTTAATGTGATCACATGGAAGACTAGAATGACCATGCAAGGCTGTCCAAAGGTAAATGCGCTTACATTTTGGGGATTTATGCTCAATATTCTACTTTGGTTGGACATCACCAGTCACCAAACCCAAAGTCTTCTCTGAATTGGATATGCTCCTACCTGCCCAATACTGAGATGATGGATATTAAGCGCCAATCGTTGAACAGAAAACTTTTGACACCATATCCCAGCTTACTCACCATGTGCTATTTCCTGGTCTTTAGTAGGAAGATTTGAAAATACATTGAATCGGACCATGGCTCACATCACAAACCAACTGACAATTTGTTTTAAATAATGTGGAGTGATGCAGTATTCTGTGTGAAGCAGAACATGGAAGTCAACATGTATTTTACACTCTTCTTAAGATACATAGAAATGCTACTCCTGAGCTAGCCATCAACATAACATTCACCTTTGAAAATAAATGTTCATATTTTTTGTAGTTAAACACCATCACTAGTTACACCCTTAGTGCATCCTTTCTGCTGGCCTCGGCTGTAGACTTAAGAACATAGAACTTACAGTGCAGAAGGAGACCATTCGGCCCATCGAGTCTGCACTGACCCACTTAAGCCCTCACTTCCACCCTATCCCAGTAACCCAATAACCCCTCCTAACCTTTTTGGACACTAAGGGCAATTTAGCATGGCCAATCCATTTAACCTGCATGTCTTTGGACTGTGGGAGGAAACCGGAGCACCCGGAGGAAACCCACGCAGACACTGGGAGAACGTGCAGTCTCCGCACAGATAGTGACCCAGCGGAGAATCATACCTGGTACCCTGGCGCTGTGAAGCCACAATGCTATCCACTTGTGCTACCGTTCTGCCCACTTACTTACAAAGTAATTTCAGTGCACCACAGAAATTACCATTAGGTGATAATTTTTCACTGATCTTGTAACATTTCTGTGCTCTCTATAATCATATTAAACTCCACGTTTGATAGAAGCCAATGTTATTTGTATCCCAGTAAAAATGTGTCTCATACCTTGCAGGATCAGAGAAGGGAGACTAACATTAGCCCAACATGCATAGCCGGCAACAAAATAAACTCCAACTTTGTTGCTCACAGTACCCTTGGAAGTATGAAAACTGAACTATAACTTACTAATGGTCTCAAATATCCTGTAAATAGAAGGAAAAAATTATAATTGTTGGGAGCTGAAAAAACGTACAAATACTGGAAACTCTTGGTGTGTCTGGCAGACATTAAAAAGGGCACTTTAGGTAATAAAGGTGCTCAGGTAAAGGGCTAAACATTTTGTAAACAATTTTTTCCTTCTTTCCAGAGGCTCCTTGACTTGTTGAATGTTTACAGCATTTTCTGTGTGTCTTTTTTTAACCTGAACATAATGTTTCATTTCCTCCATAAACTATGCTTTGGAGGCTAGATGCAGGAGCAATTTCCAACCGGTCAAAACGACACATGCCTTTCTCAGGAGGTACAAAGGTAGAATTCAACATGTTCAAATGAAATTAGCCTGAGTTAGGGAACACCTTAAAGGATTTGACATGGCATTTATTTATTTTGATTTTGTCTTGTAATTTACTTCAGTCAGGTAAAGAATTTCATTTGATATCCTCAATCTTTACTCACTGCACAGAGGTGAAACAAAACGCAAATACCTAATTGGAATGAATAAAGCTATAAATTAAGCTTTTTATAAAAATCAGTTCACACTTTGTAATTCTACATGGTTTTGCATTAAATTGGCATTTGCAATGTTTAAATGTATTTTATTACTTTACTGTAATATGACCTTAAAAACCCTGTTGTAAAGTTGCCCAGGGCTAAATTGAGTTATGAGACAATAATTGCTTCTTCATTGCTGTCTTGCATTAAGTTGAATATAAAATGACCTAAAGTCAAATGACACTATTTGACCTTGATTCTCAAAATTAATTTTCAAATTCTGTTTTATTCCATGCCTGTGTCTCAGCTATTTTTGCTCTCCTTCCCTTTGTTGTGACACAGTTATTAGCTGTGTAGTTGCCTTGAGGCCATCTACATAAGCTATTGAAAGCCATGATTTACCGGTGAAAATTAAAATCCCTGTTTCCTTCACCTCTGAGATGATGAAATCTGCAACAACCTATTGTTGAGGGTTGGCATACTCTTCTCTCGGGTCTCTTCAGATTTCACATATTTTCTAATTTGCTGAAGTTTAAATTTAAATTGAAGATAATACTGCTGACAAGGGGCAAAAAGCAGTTGAAGGGTTTGTACTAAACAACTTTCAATTGTCATTAAAACAAATGGCTTTCCAGCAGTGAATGTCAGTGAGCAGTGGATTGCTTTCTTTACCCCAGGCATTTTAAACCTTATCTACTGGTAAAACTGACATTGTTGTTCTGTACATCTAATGCAGTATAATTGGAGTTTGATCATTTCAACCCAAGCTGATGAAGATAAATCACACAAAAGTTACTCGAATATACATTGTTGATTCATACAGGATTACGTGAAATGTGTATTTTTCCCACTCCTAGCCAAGTTGTTCCAGTGCAGCTGCAATACTGGCATCTACCCAGTAATGTGGAAAATTGCCATGGTGTGTCCTGTACACAAGACACATCCAACCCAACCAATTAACACCATATCCGTCTACTCTCCATCATCAGAAAAGTGATAGAAGGAGTCATCAACAGTGCTTTGTAGCAGCATTTACTCAGCAATAACCTCATGGATGCTCAATTTGGCTCCCCCAGGGTCACTTGGCACTTGACCTCATTGCAGCTTTGGTTCAAACATGGACAAAAGTGCTGAATGTCAAACATGACGTGAGAGTGATTGCCCTTGACATCAAGGCATTTGATAGAGTCTGGCATCAAGGTGCCCTGTCAAAACTGGAGCTCCTGGGAATCGGGGGGGAAACTCCACTGGTTAGAGGCAGACCTGGCACAAAGGGTTGTAGTGATTGGACATCATTCATCTCAACTCCAGGGCATCACTGCAGGAGTTTCTCCTGGGGGGTTACGGTTGATCAGAAACTGAACTGGCCTAACCATATTAATACTGTGGCTACGAGAGCAGGTCAAAGGCTAAGGATCCCACAGCGGGTAACTCTCCTCCTAACCCATATAAATTATGGCAATGTCAAAGTCAGCTGCTCGTATCTGGCCCAGCTGCCTCCTTCTGCCCGGGGGTGACATCAGCTGTTTAAGTTGGTCCGAGACTGCACGAAGGATGGCCAGCCCACCTCTCGCCTTTCTCCAATGGCGCTGACATCTCTGCATGGAAACATGTCACAACTGCACTATTCCTACTTGGAAAGACTCTGGAACATTTGAAAGTACCTAGGTTGGGAGACAGATTTCCAGACTAAATTCTCATCTTACAGGCCTGCAAATGACTCATATGCAAGATTTCCAGAGAGGCGACACCATCCTGCATCAGCTAGGTGCCCTGATACAGACCTGTGACAGGGGGCTATTTAAAGGATTGGCATGACCTTATTCTGGGCATGACTTTGGAGACCAGATATCCTATACTTCAGCACCCATTAGGTGATAAAAAGGCCACCGTTCTGCTTTCAGCTTAATGAGACACATTCAGCACATTCACAAAAGGATAGAATCCCTCCAGGACAGGAGGAGGCCATTCAGCCCACCAAGTCTGCACCAACCCCCTGAACGACCACGCTACCTAGACCCACTCCCCTGCCCTATCCCTGTTTAACCTGAACATCTTGGACACTAACGGGTAATTTTATCTTGGCTAATCCACCTAAACTGCACATCTTTTGATTGTGGGAGAAAACCGGATCACCCGGAAAAACCCACGCAGACACTAAGAATATGCCCACTCCACACAGTCAGTTACCCAAGGCTGGAATTGAACCTGTGAGGCAGCAGTGCTAACCACAGTACCAACGTGCCACCCCATCGGGTGAGTTCTTCGAGCCAGGCTGAGAAGTCAAAATGCTGCAAACATCGGGGTGCGAAACTCTCACTTGGCGCGGCAACATATTTTTCTCCCTTTCGATTGTGAGGTTAATCCGAGCACTGGGTTACCCCACAAGGCAGTGCCTGTCAACCTGAGAATGACCTGTTTTCTTTCCATTGACCAATATTCAATACATGCTTACATTACTTCTCATGCCAGGTGCTCCAATTGTGCTTACTAACCACTTAGGACCTTACGAAAGCTTTCTGAAAATCTATCCTGCTTGTAACATGCTCAAAATATTCCGACAGCTTTACAAACATGGCTTTTTCATAAATCCATGTTATAGAACATAGAACAGTACAGCACAGTACAGGCCCTTTAGCCCACGATGTTGTGCCGATCATTTATCCTAATCTAAGATCAACCTAGCCTACACCCCTTCAACTTACTGCTGTCCATGTGACTGCCTAAGAGTCGCTTAAATGTCCCTAATGACTCTGACTCCACCACCTCTGCTGGCAGTGCATTCCACACACCCACCACTCTCTGTGCAAAGAACCTACCTCTGACATCTCCCCTATACCTTCCTCCAATCACCTTAAACATATGTCCCTTTGTGACAGCCATTTCCACCCTGGGGAATAGTCTCTGGCTCTCCACTCTATCCATGCCTCTCATCATCTTGTACACCTCTATCAAATCACCTCTCTGCCTTCTTCGCTCCAGTGAGAAAAGCTCTAGCTCCCTCAACCTTTCTTCATAAGACAACCCTATCAACCTGGGTGGCAACTTTGAGGGATCTATGTACGTGGACCCCAAGATCCCTCTGTTCCTCCACATTTCCAAGAATCCTGCCTTTAACCCTGTATTCAGCATTCAAATTCGACCTTCCAAAATGAATCACTTCACATTTATCAAGGTTGAACTCCATCTGCCACTTCTCAGCCCAGCTCTGCATCCTGTCAATGTCCTGTTGTAACCTGCAACAACCCTCAACACTATCTACAACTCCCCCAACCTTCGTGTCATCGGCAACTAACCCACCCTTCCAATTCTTCATCCAAGTCATTTATAAAAACCACGAAGAGCAGAGGTCCCAGAACAGATCCTTGCAGGACACCACTGGTCACCGACCTCCAGGCGGAATATTTTCCATCCACTACCACTCGCTGTCTTCTTTCGACCAGCCAATTCTGTATCCGGACAGCCAAATTTCCCTGTATCCCAAGCCCCCGAACTTTCTGATTGAGCATAGCATGGGGAACCTCAGCAAATGACTTACTGAAATCCATATACACCACATCCACTGCCCGACCGTATCTCTGCCCAGTCCTGCCATTATTTTCTAGTGCCCAGTTGTCACATCCTTTACAATAGATTCTAGCATTTTCCCTACTACCGATGTCAGACGAACATCTGTATTTTCCAGTTTTCTCCCTATCTCCTTCTCTTAAGTAGTGAGGTAACATTTGCTCTCCTCCAGTCCGCAGGCACAGTTTCAAAATCTGTAGAAGTTTGAAAAATGATCACCAATGCATCCCTCATCTATATAGCTACCTCTTTCAATTCTCTGGGATTTAGATCATGAGATCTGGAGCATTTATCAACTTTCAGTCCCATTGATTTTTCCAGCCCGATACTTCATCCCTCGTGTAATAAAGGTCAAATTTCCATTTGCCTTCCTAATTACTTGCTATATCTGCAAGCTGACTTATTTGTGATTCATGTGCAAAGACACCCAAATCTTTCTGTACCACTTCATTCTGCAGTGTCATGAACCAGGTCAGAGAATGAAAACCCTTGTACCCTTTACCTTACTGACTATATAAGTGTGGATTCCTTACCCCCAGATTGCGTGGTAAATTTAGATGAAAAACAGCAAGCCACTGTGTTTATATGAAAAAAATAATATTTATTTGCTTATTTACCTCCAAATCCCCAAGTGCTACGTCAGTCATTCTCACACAGAGGAGGAAGGTACAGTTAAATAAAATAGTACACTTTTACATGTTGTAAAGCAAAAGATTCATTCATAGTTCACATGTTAGCTTTGTGTTCGAAGTACAGTCGCTGTGGGCAAGCCAGAAATGTGGTTCTGGATGGTTTCAGGATATGGGTGTTGACACTAGTTAGTCTGAATTGGGTCCCACTGTCTAGTTAAGGAGGAAGCTCCCACTCAAACAATTAAGAATTTTCCAGAAGCTTGAGATAGTCTGTTGAAGTTGCAAAGGTCACTGGAACCTTGGCAGACATCTTAACTGTGCATCAGAGTTGTTTTTAAATAAAAGAGACTCACAGGAACTGCTCTATAGACACAAAGTTCAGATTTAAAGTTATGAATGTGACATACCATTACTGGGCTTAATAGCAGCCCCTCTCTGTTGAATAATATTCTACTTTTCTGATCTTCCTGCCAAATTGGACAGCCTCACGTTTTCCCACACTATACTCCATTTGCAAATTTTCTGCTCATTCATTTAACCTACCTTCAGTCTTTTGTATCCTACTCACAACTTGCTTTCCTACTTAATCTTCGATCATTAGAAAACTCTGCCACAACGCAGTTGCTTGTTTCATCCAAGTGTATAAATAATTGAAGTTCCAGCACTGATCCCTGGGACACTCCAGTAGTTACAGTTTGCCAACCTGAAAATGACCCATTTATCCTGAACCCATTTTCTGTTAGTTAACCAATCCTCTGTCCATGCTAATACATCACTCACAATACCATGATCTCTTCAGATCACAGAATCACAGAATGATAGTGGCAGAAGAAGCCCTTCGGCCCATTGAGTCTGCATTGACGCATGAAAAGCACATGACATGCCTACCTAATCTCATTTGCTAGTATTTGGCCCATAGCTTTGAATGTTATGACGTACCAAGGGCTCATCCAGGTATTTTTAAAGGATGTGAGGCAACCTGCCTCTACCACCCTCCTAGGTGCATTCCAGACTGTCACCACCCTCTGGGTAAAATTGCTTTTCTTAAAATCTCCCCAAAACCTCCTCCATCTCACTTGTGGCCCCTCATAAGTGAGCCTTCAACTAAGGGGAACAGCTGTTCCCTATTCAATGTCCATTCCCCTCGCAATCTTGTACACCTCGATCTGGTCACGCCTCAATCTGGTCACCCCTCCGTCTTCTCTGCTCCAGTGAAAACAACCCAATCCTATCCAAGCTCTTAATATCATAAATGCTCCATTCCCAAGCAACATCCTGGTGAATCGCCTCTGTACCCGATCCAATGCAATCACATTCTTCTTATAATGTGGCGACCAGAATTGCACACAGTTCTCCAGCTGTGACCTCACCAAAGTTCCACACTACTCCAACATGGCCTCCCTACTTTTGTAGTGCCTCGATTGAGAAAGGCAAGTGTCCACATGCTCTTTTCAACACCCTATTAACCTGCCCTTCTGCCTTCAGAGATCTATAAACAAAAAAGCCAAGGTCCCTATTCATCAGAAGTTCCAGTGTCAGGCCATTCATGGAATACTTCCTTGTCACGTTACTCCTTCCAAAGTGTATCACCTCTCACTTTTCAGGGTTAAATTCTATCTGTCACTTTTTTGCCCATTTGACCATCCGTCTATATCTTCTTGGAACCCAAGACACTCAGCCTCACTGTTAACCACCCGGCCAATCTTTGTGTAATCCGAAAACTTACTGAACCTACCCTCTTATGTAGTCCGCTATCTCATTTGTATAAATTGCACACAATAGGGGACCCAGCACAGATCCCTGTGGTACAGTGATGGACACTGTCTTCATCATACTAAAGCAGCCATTTATCATCATCCTCTCTCCCACAGCTTAAGCCAATTTTGAATCAAGTTACCCTGCATCCCATGTGGATTTGCTTTCTTTGTAAGCATCTCTTGTGGGACCTTCTCAAAGGCTGAAATCCATGTCAACGACATGAGCTGCACTACCCTCATCGACACACCTGGTCACATGCTCAAAAGGTTCAATCAAAGTTGTTAGGCATGTCCTCCCTCTGACAAAGCCATGCTGACTATTCAAGAATACACCTTGCCTGTTCAAGTGGAGATAGATTCTCTCCTTCAGAATTTTCACCAATAGTTTCCCTACCGCTGGCGTGAGACTCGCTGGCCTATAGTTCCCTGGTTTATCTCTACAACCTTTCTTAAATAGTTGTCCACATTAGCTGTTCTCCAGTCCTCTGGCATCTCCCATGTGACCACCAGAGAGAAGTTACAAATGTGGGTCCGAGCCCCTACAATCTCCTCCCTCGCCTCCCACAACATCTTGGGACACAGTTCATCTGGATCTGGAGACCTGTCCACTTTTAAGCCTGCCAACATCTCCAATACCTTGTCACTCCCTCTTAGAATCATGGAATAGAATTATAGAATCCCTACAGTGCAGAAGGAGGCCATTCAGCCCATCAAGTCTGCACCAGCTCTTGGAAAGAGCACCCTACTTAAACCCAGGCCTCCATTCTATCCCCGTAACTCAGTAACCCCACCTACCCTTTTGGACACTAAAGGGCAATTTAGAATAGCAAATTTACCTAACCTGCACATCCTTGGACTGTGGGAGGAAGCCGGAGCACCCGGCGGAAGCCCACACAGACATGGGGAGAAAGTGCAAACTCCAAACAGATAGTCACCCGAGACCAGAATTGAACCTGGACCCCTGGATCTGTGAGACAACAGTCCAACGACTGTGCCAGTGATGTGGGGAAGGTTGAAATCACCTAATATAATAAACTGTTGTTATTTTTATACCTCTGCAAATTGCGCATATATTTGCTCCTCAATTTCCACTGACTATCTGGGGGTCTATGATAAACACCGAGCAATGTGGCTGTCCCTTTTTTATTCCTAAGCTCTACCCACAAAGCTTCATTTGATGCCCCTCTCCAAGATATCATCTCTCCTTATTGCAGTAACTAGCTCCTTAAGTAATAATGCAATGCCTCCTCTTTTACCCCCTCGTCTGTCTCGCCTGAAGATTCTATATCTTGGGATGTTGAGCTGCCAATCTTGCCCCTCTTGTGCAATAAACTTCTGCATGCTGCATCTTATCAAATGCCTTTTGGCAATCTTACGACACTACGTCTACTAGTTCCCCTTTATAATACCCTATTTATTACACCCGAAAAGAACTCTAAACCCAAAAGCTTTTGGTGAATTGGACATTCTGAATTCTCCCTTAGTGTACCCGAACAGGCGCCGGAATGTGGCGTCTAGGGGCTTTTCACAATAACTTCATTGCAGTGTTAATGTAAGCCTACTTGTGACAATAACGGAAAAAGATAATGTTGTCAAACAGGATTGGCCTTTCACTGAATCATGTTGACTCTCTGATTGTTTTATGATTTTCTAAATATCTTGCTACCACCACCTCAATAATAGATTCTACCATTTTCACAATGGCAAGTATTAAGCTAACTAGTTTATAGTTTCCTGTCTCCATCCTTTCTTGAATAGAGGTATTACATTTGCAGTTTATAGCCAGTGCAGCCGGACTCATTTTTGGCAAAGGTATTTTGGGTTTTGGTACGAGAGGGTGAATAGTGAGATGCGATTAGAGCAAGGTCATCTCAAAATATGACATGGTCACAAACAACTGTTGTTCAAATTGATAGAAAATGGGAAGTGGTGTTCATAATTTCCATAATGAATTGAGAATTGGAATTACAATTTCAAAATTTATCGTTGATGCCAAATTGGCTGCAGAGGATACGACAAATTTCAGGGAAGTGCTAAGCTCAACGAATGGGCATTTAATTGTCAAATAAACTTCAAGATGGCTAAGTATGAGATGGAATATTTTGATTGTATGGAAGCCATGTATTCCTTGGAAAAAAAGTGCCTAAATGAGGTTGAGGAGCAGTGAAGTCTGGGCATGTGCAGATACATAAATTGCTACAAGTAGCAAAACCGATTAATGAGGCCATGAAAACGGATTGGGGATCATTGCTTTACAATTCTATCCAGATTGAAGAAAATCTGTTAAGCTTTAATAGGACCTTGGTTAGACCCCACTTAGAGTGCAATGCACAGTTCTGTCTGCATGTTCTAATAAGGGCACAGAAGTGCTAGTCAGGTACTAGAAGGTTATCAGAATTGAGGGTTTATGTCCCCTGAATGACTGACTGATCTGTTTTCGTGCTGCAAATACTTTGTTTCACTTCCCACCTTAGCATGGTGGGACATAAGTAGTAAACCACCTCGTTACAAAGCCTGCTTGTGTGATTTGACAATGATTCGAGCCTCAGCTTCAGCTCTTCTAATGTTTCACAGAAAAATGCTCATTTATTAATAGAAATTTGAATAATTTATATTTTATGCCCTGTATGCATCTAGAATTTCAAATAGATATTTTGTCCTGGATGGTTGACTGCTATTACATGGAACAAAATCTCCCATATGACACACCATGACTTTTAAAACAGTGGTTCACAATTTTTTTTGCTGAACCTCCTTTGAAGTTTCATGTCTCCCATCTTCCTAATAAGCAATATGTTTTGCAAAGAGAGGATTTATTTTCACTGATGATATGAAGCATTGTTTAAGATGCAAAGCTGCATTAATAGTGCAGTGCCACTCTTTTAAAAATGGATTAAATTTGAACATAAACAAACACTTGATACCTCGTCACCATTGCCTTAGTGCAATTGGTGAGCCTGTTGGCTGTCAGGACACAATTTGTCGAATCTGTTTGATTTTGGAGAGTTTCAATATGAACTCGAGGCTTTTTCGAACACATTCTATCCTTATTTGGGTCTATTTTACAGATCGCAATGACTAAAGACAATACCGGGAGCATAGTTACTTTGACTTGGACGATGTAGGTACTGCATAGTCAAACCGTTTTGGCAAAGCTGCATAATTTGTGCATAATAAAGTTACTTATTTACCTTGCAAAGGAAGTTTTAAATCAATTGAGCTGAGCAAATAGGTCAGTAAAATATCCCAGTAAAAGATCTGACCTTTTGCCGCTTCTTCTGCTAACTTGGTTAACTTTGGACAGGTGACCAAAAGCTTTTTCGAGGAGATCAGATATGAGGAGAGTCTGAAAGGAGGGTGGAAGAGTCGAGGGGCCTTGGGAGGGAACAGCTTGGTGCCTAGGCAACTGAAAGCACAGTCACTGGTGGTGGAGCAATAACCACCATTGTTCAAGAGACCAGAATTGGGGAAGTGCATGGTTATCTGAGGGTTGTAGGTCACAGATTCAGGGAGATACGAGAATAGAAAAAGCGGAGGCAAAACGGCAACATTTTTTAAAAAAAATGAAATAAATTGCAGGATATCAAAATCAGTCACAAGGAAGTGTACTATGTCAGGTCACTATGCACATTAGGTTCCAGAATTTAAGTGTTGCGTACTTTGTAGCTTGTTAACGATATGAAAAATATTCTCAGCATAAGAAGCCCTCATTAACCAAGCAATTACCATAATAGTTAACATTGAAGATTATTTTGTTCATGGCTGAGGTAGACAGATTTTTAATCGACAAGGGAGCCTATAGAGGTCTGGGGCCTGGCAGGGAAGTGCAGTTAAGGCCGCAGTCAGATTGGCCATGATCACATCAAAAGGGAGAGCAGGCTCAAATCTGATATCTTATAATCTATGTTTTTTAAATGATGCAAATAATAAAACAAAGATATTGGGCAGCCCAGTAGCATAGTGGTTAGCACAGTTGCTTCACAGCTCCAGGGTCCCAGGTTCAATTCCCGGCTTGGGTCACTGTCTGTGCGGAGTCTGCACGTTCTCCCCGTGCTTGCGTGGGTTTCCTCTGGGTGCTCCGGTTTCCTCCCACAGTCCAAAGATGTGCAGGTTAGGTGGATTAGCCATGCTAAATTGCCCTTAGTGTCGAAAAAAGGTTAGGTGGGGTTACGGGGTTAGTGTGGAGGTGTAGGAATAGGGTGGAGGTATGGGCTTAGGTAGGGTGCTCTTTCCAAGGGCCGATACAGACTCAATGGCCCGCATGACCTCCTTCTGCACTGTAAATTTTAGATTCTATGATATTGATGATAATTATAGTGAGTGTAGTGGAGCCTTAAAAGTAAGACCAATGATAGATATGTCAGCCTGCACTTTATGCCTGTCATTTTAGTATCAGCATAAACTTTCACCATTAGAATTAAACAAATTGGAAAATCTAGGCTGTTTAAACACAGTCAATTATTCAGATTTAATTTATGGACATGTCACTTCATAAGTGTTATTAGTTTCCTTTATAAATAAAAATAAATGGACACGATCTAACAGCTGCCATTGATGCCCCTGGTGAGCATTTTCTGAAGCCCGAGGGCCCAGCCACCTTACTGGTGACACCGTGTCACCCTGTTCTGCCTGCTGACCTCGAGCTGCGCCAGGGTACAGAGCGAGGCTGGAGATAACCGTCGTCTCCCTGATGGAAGGCTCCAAGTCAGCCTTTGGTGCTTCCTCCTCCGTGAGGGTGCCCCTGTCCCTGGGTGTCTTCATGGGAGTGAGCTCCAGAGGCCACTGCATTATTCCGTCATACTGGCCCTGGCGCCTCCCCATTATCTGCACCATGGTGTTGACACCGCCAGTGATGTTCCTCTGACTGGGACAAGCTCTGCAGTGCCCCGATAATGTCCACCTATGTCTGGAACACGCACCCCGGTGACTAAAACATGATGTTCAGACCCTCGGCCATTGCCATCACTGACTGAGCCACGCTTCGGACACCGCCACTCGTGCCGCGGACATCATGCTACAGGCTTTCCACTGAGCTGCCACGCGAGTTGTGTTGGCCTCGGTACCACGCATTGCTGGTGCCATCTCCTGCCCCAGTAGATTTTGGGTCTCTTCCAATCTCATCGCCATGGCATCCAGCAGCCTGGCCAGGTCAGCATCTACGAAATGTGGAGCCATGGCTGTGCTGCCTGGAGTGTGTTCGGAGGGAGTGGTGCAGGTGCTGCTCCCTTTTGTTGGCAGAGGCTGCGGGTGCGGCCCAGGCAAATCAGCTGGCGGGACAGGCATTTCTGCTGTGAAGCCCTGGGGGATCATTTCCGGCCCTAATTGATGTTGCGGTCTCACCAGGCCAGCCATCTGGAAGCTCCCAGCAACTCTCACTCACTACCACAATTAGTGCTTCTCCCGTTAGATCTCACCATATCTGTTGTGAAGCTATTGTGGTTAATATGGAGGCTTCACCAGTGATCCTCATGGCACTTCTCTAGTTTGTCAGCCTGAAAATTACCAATGTATCCTGCCTCCCTGTTTCCTGTTAGTCAGTCCACACTGAAATATAACCTGGCATGGAGGCCCAGTGGTTAGCACTGCCGCCTCATGACACCAGGGACCCAGGTTCGATTCTGGCCCCGGGTCACTGTCCGTAAGGAGTTTGCAAATTCTCCCCGTGTCTGCGTGGGTTTCACCCCCACAACCAAAGACGTGCAGGGTGGGAGGATTGGCCATGCTAAATTGCCCCTTAATTGGGGGAAAAAAATGATTGGGTACTCTAAACTTTTTCAAAAATCACCCCAAAACTTAGGATTTTATTTTGGGGCACCTTATTGAATGATGATTAAAAATCCAAATACACTACATCTACTGGTTTACTTTTATCTACTCTATTTGGTACATCCTCAAAGAACTCTGATGCATTCGTCAAACATCATTTTACTTTTACAAAACTATGTTAACTCTAGTTGATTGTATTTTAATTTTCTAAACATTTTGTTGCTACTTCCGTAAGAATGAATTCCAGCATTTTCCAACGATGGATGTTAAGTTTTACGGGCCGACAGTTTATGCTCTCTTGTCGCATTCCCTTCTTGAATAGAGATGTTATGTTTGCGGTTTTTAAACTCATTGGTAGAACCAATCCATCCTATTTCTGCAGCCACTTTAATATCTTCAGATGCAAGTTATCAGGTGCAGGGGAGTTCTCAGCCTTTATTGTCAGTACCTTTTCTGTAGTGGTTGTGATTGTTTTAAGTTCTTTCCTCGTTTTTACTGCTCGATTTTTTTACAATTCTTTAGGATGCTTTTTGTGTCTTCTACTGTGAAGACACATCTCCACCATTCTCTTTAACTAATTGCCTTGGGATCAATTTTACTTTAGCTACTCTTTTTTTTAAATATAATTCCTTTCTTAGCCAAAGAACAAAGAACAATCAAAGAACAATACAGCACAAGAACAGGCCTTTCGGCCCTCCAAGCCTGAACTGGTCATGATATCAACCTTCGCCAAAACCCACAGCGCTTCCTTGTGCCGTATCCCTCTATACTCATCCTGTCCATGTATTTATCAAGATGCCTTTTGAACGCCGTTAATGTATCTGCTTCTACAACCTCCCCTGGCAACGCGTTCCAGGCACGCACCACCCTCTGCATAAAAAACCTGCCTCGCACATCTCTAAACTTTACCTCACGGACATTAAACCCCTGGTGACTGGCTCCTCCACCCTGGGAAAGAGTGCCTCTCTATCCATGCCCCTCATAATCTTGTTGACCTCAATCAGATCACCCCTCAACCTCTGTCTTTCTAATGAAAATAATCCGAGTCTATTCAGCCTCTCCACATAGCTAACACCCTCCAGACAAGGCAACACCCACCCTCCTCTGCACCCTCTCCAAAGCCTCTACATCCTTCTGGTCGTGTGGCGACTAGATGGTATATAGTTCTCATGTTCTTTCTTTCTAAATGGAATATAGCCATTGAGCATTGTGAAATATCCCTCTAAATGCATGCCGCTGCTTCTCCACTGTCTTGTCTTTTAACCTATCTTTACAGTCCATTTCCTACCCAGTGCTTTTATTTAATTTAAGACTTGAGTTTCTGACCCAAGTTTCTCACCATCCAACTGAATATTTATGAAGTTCCATCTTGTTATTACACTTAGAGGATCCTTTGCTATGAGGTTATTAATTAATTCTGTCTCATTACACATTACCAGGACTAAAATAGCCTGTTCCGTGGTTGGCTACAGAATGTATTGTTCTAGGAAGCTGTCCCAACTACATTCTATCAACTCACCCTTCAAGCTACCTTTGCCAATTTGTTTTATCCATTTGTATGAAAATTACAGTCAGCCACTATTATTGCAGGAGATTTTATTTTTTGAAAGTCTCTGTTATTTCATGATATATTTTGCCCTGCAGTGTAGCTGGTATTAGGGGATCCATGAACTAATCCCAACAGTAACGTGCTATTTCCTTGCTACTTCTCATCTCAACCATTGATTCCACACCTTGATCTTGGCAACCTTGGTCATTTTGTAACCATGGGGGCGTGGTGAGGGGAGGATTTCCGTGACTCGCATGTTTCTTGGTGGCGGGAGGCGGCCCACCATTGGCTAGTGCAAGATTCTTCTGGTCCCGCCGTTGACGGTGGGATTTCCCATTGAATTCCCTCCCCTGCTGTAAGTTTGTCATTGGCGGGGCAAGAAGATCCGTTGGTGAGAATAACTGGAAAACATGGTCTCTATTTGCAACAATGGGGCTGATTCTCACCTCTCACCTGAAAATTGTTTAGCAAGCCTCGTAATTTGTCTCAAATGAAATTATGGGTTGGGAATGGATGCTTGCCTTTCTAAGGACGTCCTGCGAATAAACAAAATGCAATGTGATCATATGAAAATTCAAGATTTTATGGAGGCACCGCTGGGCATCTCTCAATACTTTTGTCAAGCTTCTGCCTTCAACAGGGATCTCTTCACTCAGTCATTTGCGCATACTTTCACGTCCTTCAAAATAAGAAACGTTTTGCATAACTCCAGTTTGCATTTCAGTGCCCATACACTTATCTATTTTCACATGCTTTGGCCTTGTATTTGGGATTCTTCCTGAATTGACAGATTTTTGAAGGCTCTCCGCTTTTTACTAGTCTTCTAGAAATGCAGGTAGCATATCCCTCAGTGTTTTGCACTGGTATACTGTGAGACTAATTTCTATCTTGTGTGTGGCCCAGTTGGAGACCTCTAAATTACAGGCATTGTCAAACTAACGCAAAGCAGTTGCGCTGACATTTTCTTTGACTGTATTTTTAAATGCACGCAGAGAAGCAAAAAGTGCCAACAAATTCCAGATTTTAATGCAACTGGGAGAAAAGTACTTAACAAAAGCCACAAAATCTGAAAGATTGAAAACCCCAGATATTGTTTTAGCAATAAAGATAACCAAATAGCAATGAGGTGCGAAATGTGTGACATTCACATCTGCGAATAAAACATTGATTTCATTGCTGAACCATTACAATATGTGAAATATTAGCCTAAAATGAGACTTGGTTAAGTCAATGGTATTCTGTCTGTGGTTGCTTTGTTTGGAGCAGACTTAAATGTGATTAAGTTGTTAGCAAACAGGTTAAGCATGTGCAGGTCAATTGTGAATTTTGGCAGTTGTAAAATGTGGCTTCTGTGAGCAATACGATAGTTGAATTAATGATAATAGAAACTCGGCATGGGTTAAAATCATTTCACACACCTTTCTTCTGTGCCCTCAAAAAATGAAAATGAAATGAAAATCGCTTATTGTCAGAAGTAGGCTTCAAATGAAGTTACTGTGAAAAGCCCATAGTCACCACATTCTGGCGCCTGTTCGGGGAGGCTGGTACGGGAATTGAACCGTGCTGCTGGCCTGCCTTGGTCTGATTTAAAAGCCAGCGATTTAGCCCAGTGTGCTAAACCAGCCCCAGAAATTAATTCTGATTACCAAAATGAGCAAGGTTTGTGCTTGAACAATCACTTGGTAATACAAAACTTGAATCTTGCTAAACAGAGACGTGTTGTCGAAACAGATGTGTTGTCTGTACTCTGCATATTATGAACAACTGAAGAAATATGCTAAGTAAGTAAAGCACTACAACTGATGGAATATGAACCAAGAACAGAGGATGCTGGAAAAACTCAGCAGATCTCCCAACATCTATCAAGAGAGAAACAAACTTAATGTTTTGAGTCTGTAGACTTAGTCAGAATTAAAAGCAAGGGGATTGTGTTTGAACTGAAGCAACTGCAGCAACTTTAAGAACAAAAGACATGGACCAGTATTTTGCATTGAGGCAATTCATGTATGGAATACTTTAAAAAGAAAAGTGGGAGGTGGGGTTTAAGATGGAGGAGAAAGGTCAAAATTTAAAGTTTCCGAACTCAACGTTGGGCCCCGAGGGCTGCAACATGCCCAACCATAAAGTTGAGGTGCAGCTCCTTTAGTTTGCATCAGACGTCACAGGAGCATCATAGCAGGCCAAGGACGGACATGTGTGTATGGTGGTGAGTTAAACGGCAAGCAAAAAGGAAGATTGTGGTTATGCTTCTGTGGACTGAGCGAAGGCGTTCCACAAAGACGTCACACAGTCTGCGTTTAGTCTCCCCAGTGTAGTGGACACCATATTGGGATCAGCAAATACAATAACACAAATTGGAGGGAGTGCAATTGAAATGCAGCTTAACCTGAAATGTGTATTTGGGGCCTTGAACGGTGAGGAGGGAGGAGGTAAAGGGGCAGGTGTTGCACCTTCTGCTATTGCAAGGGAAGGTGCTGTGGGATGGGGAGTTGAATGTAATGAAGGAGTGAACCAGGGTGCCATGGAGGAAGCAGTCCCTGTGGAATGCTGACAGGGTGGTGAGGGCAAGGTGTGTGTAATGGTATTGTCAAGCTGGAGCTGGTAGAATTGGTAGAGGATGATCCTTTGAATGTGAAGTGTAGTGGCCTGAAAAAGTGAGGACAAGGAGGGACCCTATGTGAGGCAGAGATGTGGTAAATGGGCCGAACCCGGTTGAGTGCCCTGTTAACCACAGGTGGGGGGGAAAACTCGCTTAAGGAAAAAAGTAAGCATGTCAGAAACACCATGTTGCTTCAGGGCATCATTGTAGGCGTTCCTCAGGGTAGTGTCCTTTGCCCAACCATCTTCAGCTGCTCATCAATGACCTCCCTGCCATCATAAGGTCGGAAGTGGAGATGTTTGCAGATGACTGCACAATGTTAAGCACCATTTACGACTCCTCAGATAATGAAGCAGTCCATATCCAAATGCAGCAAGACCTGGACAATATCCAGGCTTGGGCTGACAAGTGGCCAGTAACATTCACATGCCACAAGTGCCAGGCAATCACCATCTCCAGTAAGAGGCAATCAAACCATCACCCTTGACATTCAGTGGCATTACCATCACTATAATAATAATCTTTATTATTGTCACAAGTTGGCTTACATTGACACTGCAATGAAGTTACTGTAAAAATCCCCTCATCGCCACACTCCGGCACCTGTTTGGGCACACTGAGGGAGAATTCAGAATGTCCAATTCACCTAACAAGCACATCTTTTGGGACTAGTGGGAGGAAACCAGAGCACCAGGAGGAAACCCACGCAGACACGGAGAGACAGTGATTCAAGCGGGAATCGAACCTGGGACCCTGGCGCTGTGAACCAACAATGCTAACCAAATCCCCCAGTATCAAGATCCTGGGGATTACCACCGACCAGAAACTTAACTGGACTCGCCATATAAATACGGTGACTACAAGAACATGTCAGAGGCTAGGAATTCTGCGGCGAGTAACTCGGCTCCTGACTCCCCAAAGCCTGTCCATCACCTACAAGCCACAAGTCATGAGTGTGATGCATTACTCTCCACTTGCCTGGATGAGTGCAGGTCCAACAACACTTAAGAAGCTCAACACCATTCAGGACAAAGCAGCCTGCTTGATTGGCATCCCATCTACTAACATTCATTTCCTCCATCTACAAGATGCACTGCAGGAACTCACCAAGACTCCAAAAGCACTACCATCTAGAAGGACAAGGGCAGAAGATACATTGGAACATCACCACCTGAACGTTTCCCTACAAGCCACTCACCATCCTGACTTGGAGATATGTCACCGTTTGTTCACTGTCTCTGCGCCAAAATCATGGAACTCTCTCCCTAATAGCTCAGTGGGTACCTCCACTACATGGACTGTAATAGTTCAGGAAGGCAGCTCACCATCACCTTCTCATCGGCAATTAGGGATGGGCAGCAAATTCTGACCTTACCAGCAAGCCCCACATCCACTAAAAATTGATTGGGAAAAATAATTGAGCAGCACTTGCTGAACAATCCTGAGTGGGTTTCTAGCTGCACTATCAATTTAAGACAACCAGTCAAGCTCGCGTTGTGGCTCATTTATGCTTGCGAGAAGCAATATTTACACACCGGGATCTATTCTCTACAATCAAAAGGAATATGTTCAGGAGCTGCCTTTTTTGAATTATCCAGGAGTTTGTGAAGCCTATCGTTCCCTGTTGATTTCTCTATGTCAGTTCTTTGGCCAACTAGAGTAGACGTGCCAACCAATCAGCACCCTTTTTCTCCTGCAGTATAAATTGTGGCAATCATTTGAAACTTTGTTTTTGTCTTGATGAATGTCAGACTTAAATTCTTGACAACATGTCTCTCTTTTCAACAAAGTTCAGGATTGTATTTTAGTGAAAGTTTTACTATCTTTTCTGATTACTCGCTGAAGTGTGCATGTTGATTTTGCTGTAAATCATACAGGTAAGGACTGAACAATTTAGTGTGTGGTGTGTTACAGATCATTCTGTTCTCTCGAACTATCGATCGTGATGTAGAGGCTTCCAATTTTTTGCCATCCTCTGGCTGACCAGGAAGCTCTCCTGTTCTCTCTGGCTGCCTTTGTGTGTTGGAAGGATTTACAGGTTGATCTGCTTGATGACATTATGAACACGTCTTACTTGCTTATCAGTTCCTGGGTGGGACTTCAATCTGGAACTTTGACTCGAGGCCAGGACTCGATTCAAATAAACCACAAGACCTCCCTCCGAGTTCCTGTGACATTGTGCATTTTCACATGCATGTTGTAGTGTGGAGCTCAAATAATGGTGGGAGGCATCCATTTAGTCTCGATCCCTCCAATTCTGAAACAAAGCAAACCCAATATCTAGCAAACCCTTCAATTTTTTTTAGCATGCAAATGTAGTTTTGTGATCAGTTTATTAACATTGTACAACATTTGCAGATACAAAATAGTTAGAAAATACTATGAAGAATTCTGCCTTTTAAGAAAATGCTAAGGCAACTACTTAGTGTGGTATCTGGGATGTAGCTTGTATAAAAGGTTAAGATGGTCCATTGGCCTGTCAGATATAGGACACATGCCTTGCTTTCAAAAGAAAATGCATTTAAAATCACTTGCATTGGTACCAGAAAGGACCAGCAGTCTTGGTGTTTACTGTCTCACTGGTTTGCCCAAAGCTCAAAACGTGATTGAAATGACCCCCATGAGCTCCTGCAATGGGTCGCACTTCTTGCATGAATCAAAAGGATTTCATGATCCAGCTACTGTTGGATAAGTGCTGTATAATTACAAAGTTAATATCCATGCACTCCCCTAACAATGTCTTCATCTTTGGACAATCCACCATTTTACCCTTGGATAAAGGGCATTAATCGAACAAGCACTAAAGCACTATTTGTTTCCACTATGATTGATAAAACTCTTGCATGTTCCATCTAATATTCGTCGAAACGTGAGTATGGTTGACCATTTGGCCCAACGAGCTGCTCCGCCTTTTAGCACAATCACAGCTGATCCTGTACCTCAACTCCACTATCCTGACTGCTCCCTATATCTCTCGATTCCCTAAGACATCAAAAATCTGTTGAGCTATGTCTTGAGTGTGGTCAATGAAGGAGAATACTTGGCGGCACGGAGGTGCAGTGGTTAGCACTGTTGCCTATGCCATGAGGGCCCGTGTTCGATCCATGCCTGGGTCACTGTCTGTGGAGTTTCTCCCCGTGTCTGCTTGGGTTTCACCCCCAGAACCCAAAAATGTGCAGGGTAGGTGGATTGGCCAAGCTAAGTTGCCCCTTAATTGAAAAAAAAATAATTGGGTACTCTAAATTTATTTAAAAAACAAAAAATGAAGGAGAATACAACCCTCATGGATAGACAATTCCTGCGTTTCACAATCCTCTTGAGTGAGGAAATTTCTCTGCGGTGCAGTCCTAAATGACCTCTGCCCCTCAGGGTGGCAAACTGGTTAGCACTGCTGCCTCACAGCGCCAAGGACCCGGGTTCAATTCCAACATTGGGTGACTGTCTGTTTGGAGTTTGCACTTTCACCCTGTGTCTGGATGGTTTCCTCCGGGTGCTCCGGTTTCCTCCCACAGTCCAAAGATATGCACGTCAGGTAAATTGGCCACGATAACATTGCCCCTTCGTGTTCAGGGGCTACAGGTTATTTGTATTTGTTTTATTGTCACGTGTACTGAGGTACAGTAAAAAGTATTGTTCTGCGTAC
Organism: Scyliorhinus torazame; assembly: GCF_047496885.1. NCBI lineage: Eukaryota > Metazoa > Chordata > Chondrichthyes > Carcharhiniformes > Scyliorhinidae > Scyliorhinus > Scyliorhinus torazame. Next base: position 210,824,232 of record NC_092710.1, read on the forward strand.
AGTCCAGACAAATCATTCCATACATGGAAAAAAAACATAGGGCAAACATATTGTCACATTGTCACATCTGCTCTTGTTTGGCTTTGTTCCGCACTGTAACCAATCACTATTTGTTGATGCACCACTGTCAATGTACTCTTGTCATTTATTCTTTTGTCTACTATGTACCTACTGTGTACGTTCCCTTGGCCGCAGAAAAAATACTTTTCACTGTACTTCGGTACATGTGACAATAAATATCAATCAATCAAACATAAATACACAATGTAAATACATAGACACAGGCATTGGGAGAAGCATACAGGAGTGCAGTAGTATTCAGTGGAGATGATGTGTGAAGAGATCAGATCAGTCGACAAGAGGGTCATTCAGGAGTCCGGCAACATTGGAGAAGAATCTGTTTTTGAATCTGTTGGTGCGTGTTCTCAGACTTCTGTATCTCCTACCCGATGGAAGTAGCTGGAAGAGCGAATACCCCGGGTGGGAGGGGCCTTTGATTATGCTGTCTGCTTTCCCAAGGCAGCAGGAGGTGTAGACCGAAGGCGGGTTCGCGTGATTGACTGGGCTGTGTTCACGACTCTCTGTAGTTACTTACAGTCTTGGGCCAAGCAGTTGCCATATTAAACTGTGCTGCAGCCAGATAGGATGTTTTCTATGTTGCATCTGTGAAAATTGGTAAAAGCAATGTGCACAAGCCGAATTTCCTTAGTTTCCTGAGAAAGTATAAGCACTGTTGTGCCTTCTTGGCCATAGCGCTGATGTGGGTGGACCAGGACAGATTGATGATGTGCATACCGAGAAATTGGAAGCTGTCAACCATCTCCACCTCGGCCTCGTTGATGTAGGCAGGGGTGTGTACGATACTTCCCTTCCTGAAGTCAATGACCAGCGCTTTAGTTTTGCTGACATTGGGGGAGAGATTGTTGTTGTTACATCGCTCTATTAGGTTCTCTATCTCCCTCCTGTACTCTGACTCATCCGTTGTTCGGAATCCGACCCACTGCGGTCGTGTCATCAGCAAACCTGTCGATGGAGTTGGGGTTAAATGTTCCATACAGTTGTGTGTGTGTACAGGGAGTATAGTAGGGGATGAAGTATGCAGCCCTGTATTGAGAACTATCGTGGAGGAGATGTTATGGTTTATCCTTACTTATTGTGCTCTATGGGTCAGGAAGTCGAGGATCCAGTTTCAAAGGGAGGAGCCAAGTCCTAAGTTTTGTAGCTGTGATATGAGCTTGGGTGGGATTATGGTGTTGAAGGCAGAGCTATAGTCAATGAATAGGAGTCTGATGTCGGAGTCTCTGTTCTTGAGATGCTCCAGGGATGAATGTAGGGCCAGCTGTGAACTGGTTGTGGCGGTATGAGAATTCCAGTGGATAAAGGCATTCTGGGAGTATGGAGTTGATGTGACTCATGACCAACCTCTCGAAGCACTTCATAATGATAGCTGTCAAGGCCACCGCACGGTAATTGTTGAGACATCTTGCCTGGTTCTTCTTTGGTACCAGCGTGATGGTGGTCTTCTTGAAGCAGGTGAGAATCTCTGAACGGAGTAGGGAGTGGTTGAAGATGTCTGTGAACACATTCGCCAGTTGGTCCGTGCAGGATCTGAGGGCACGACCAGGGACCCCGTCCAAACATGTCACTTTCCGAGGGTTCACTTTCAGGAAGGCCGATCTGACTTCAGAAGCTGTGATGGTAGGTATGGATGTGTACGAGGCTGCTGGGGCAGTTGACAACGGCTCGATAGTTTCCTGCTCGAACCGAGCATAGAATGCATTGAGTTCATCGGGGAGGGGTGTGCTGCTACCAGAGATTCTACTTGACTTTGCTGTGTAATAGGCTGGAACTAACTATTCTATGATTCTCAACTACCTGATCAGCTTGCCCTGCTACTACTAAAGAATTGTGAATATTCACCTTTGGCTTCTCTGCTCTTGCACCCCTTCAAAAAAAATTACGATTTCGACCTTGCTGCCTCCATAGTATTGAACCAAATGCACCGTGTCACACTTATCGAGGTTAAGTTGCACCTGCCATGTACCTGTCCATCTCGCCACTCGTCTGTGATATCTACTGATGTTCTACTGACTCTTAGCAGCATTCATAAGTTATATTTTCTACATCCAAGTCCAGGTCATTTATATATACCAAGAAAACAATGATCTGAAAAATGGTCCCAGCAGATCACATTACAAATTATCTTTCCTTGAAGGAACCGCATTGAGAATTTGTTTTCCTTGGCAATTTAAATTTGCAGCCCACATGTGCTTGATTCCTTCTCAAGCCACTGAAACAAGCTCTTTGCTGCAGTGTCTGTAGGTTTGCTAATTAGCTGACATCGTGCCTCGAGTGTCATTCAGCAAGAAAAGTTGTATTCTCATCTAGTTTGAGCAACTTTTTGTTTGATCTGATCCATTGAGGTTGCAGCTCATTAAGGCCCTCTGTTATATTAGTCTCAACATTCATGAGAACCAATACTGAAAACAGGGCTTCCTCTAAAGCAAAGCAGATGGTCCGAGCACTGCTACCTGCTCCGAGGCTCCCTGCCTTCTTTCAAAACCACACATCTGAATCTCAGACATGTGGGATGGGGATTCCACTGCACTTGACACCATGTTGAAGCTACTGGGCACAGCACCTGAGGACAGCAACAATCATTCATTCTCTGAATGCACATTGAGTGCTTAGTCAAGGGGATCTCGGTGCCCAGCCTGTGCAGCTGTTTGGAGGCTCATGATGTTTAGTTATATCTGACAATGTCTTTACCTGTTTTCAGATTTGTATTTTTGTACGTTGATATGTTTGGCATGCAATACATGCAGTAGCTAAACACAGTAACCAGAAGAAAGGTTTGATGTTTGTTTCTCAGGCATATTGTTTACAATACAACTGAGTTTTTCAATTGGGTCCCACTGTAAAAAGAGGTGTTTGTAAGTGATGTTTTGATAAAATAATTAAAAGTTGCACTCTGAAGAGCTTGTGGACCTGCTAGCCAGTGAGTATTCATTATGGGTATTGTATAATCACTGTCTCACCACTGATCCTAACTAAAATCACAACTGCCATCTCTGTTGCATTTGAATTTAATTGGCTTAAAATTTCTGAGCCTTTTCTCGTGCAATCCAGTTGTGCCCTTCAAAGCATTATGGATGGGATCATTTGTCCTCTGATAAATGTTTTGATTAATTGAATTAATGTGAAGTTTGCATGCAGAGTATATTTAAAGGCCAATTTCTGAATGCTACGCTTGCCCCAGTGTTTTGTTAAATCTTCACGGCATTTTCCTTAGCTGCTGTGGTTATTTTGAAATAACTACAAAGTTGGTTTCCTTCTGTTTTGCATCACTGCAGCTGAATCAATGTTGTCACACCTATACTGCTTTGAACGTGATTGAGATAGGAGATAGCAGTGTTATGTTGAAACATCAGAATGTGATACTAAAACCAAAGTCTTGCCTACATGTTCAGGTGAAAGAGAAAAATAATCTGATGTCATTGCTGTCCATGACTACATTCTTCCCTCAATATATGCCTAAAATAATTAACTGTTCATTTGTTGCGTTTGCTGATTTTGGATTCGTGCTTTATGCAAATAAGCTGCTGCGTAACTAATGAAAAAACAGTGAGTGCAAATAAAAACAATAAAAACAGCATGACGTGCCATGTGGTGTTCTGAGGGCACATATATGGTATGTGAAGGGAAATGTTCTCTACCCTCCTTCCTCTCTTGCTCCCTCCCTTCTTAAACTCCCCCTTCCTCCTTGCTTCCCTTCCCACTTTCCTTCCCTCAACCCTGCCTTGCTCCCCTCCCCTGTGCCTCACCTAAATGTTTCTTCTGCAATCTGGTTACCATTGGTTCAAAGTTGACATAGAATACTTAGGTTTGTAGAGCCAGTATATTGTCAGCCATATATGCACTGACAAATTACTTAATCTTCTTTCAGCTTTGACTTTTATTCATTTAACCTTGAATATAAAAGAAGCAGTGCTTTTAGTATCCTTGTTTATGCTCTGCAAGGTGAAAATATGAAAAGCTTCCAGATGGTTTGGGAGTCTACCTGAATACATTTGTTCCCATCATGTGATTTTTGTGTTAACCAGACCCCATTCACAGCAAATTTATTAGACAACATCTTACAAACACAGCACAATTTCTTGATGATGCTGGAAGGAATACTCAAATACTGCTTCAAACTGCATTACAACATTCATTACTTTGTAAATCTTGCCAGACGGATTCTGAATTTGACTTTTCTTTTCTCCAATGCATTTTAATGCTTCTATATGGAAATCGTATAAAAGATTTATAAGTTATTAGTCCCACAGTTTTACAACAATCCTTTCCCATTTCTTATTCCCTGCAGCATTTGTTCACAGCTTGTTTTCTTATTTCTTCTTGGGATTTGTCTTGTGATAAGATGATACCATAAATTCACATTTTTATCTATTGTGTGAAGGCATTTTAGGACACAGTAGTAGTACAGACTCTGGTACAGTGTGATCAAGATGCCATGCAAAATTCTGCAGAGCCTTGAGGTAAAATTTGCAATACATTAACTGAGCATTAATTGCTTGGAAGTTTGATTATTGAATTCTGGACATGGAACTGATTCTGTGGGAGGCTGGCACCTGTACAAACTGGATGGGCTCAATGTCTTTGTGCAGTTTGCTATTGTCATCAGGGAGCGTTTACACTCAGCGGGGAATGGTAATTGGGGTGTAATACCATAGATGAAGCAAGGTTATCCAATGAATTGGGAGAAACAGATAGCTCTGTGGTACAAAATAACAAGGTATTTAGTGGGGTCAGTGTAAGAGGTGATGAGATCTAAATTAGGTGTACAGGATATGCACATAAACACAAGTAACATGGTAATTAATATTGGTGAGCTAATACGCAGAAAATCAGATGGGAGTTTGATGTTATGGCATTAGCAGAGACCTGGATCAAAGAAAAGCAGATCTAGGTACTAAATGTTACAAAAAGGCATGGTGTTCAGGAAAGATAAGAGAAGGAAAGAAAGAAGGAAAATATTACACTGTTGGAGAGTGACAGTGCCCTTGAGGGGCCAAAGACATTGGGCTGGATTTTCCCAAATTGAGATTATGTCCCCACACCGGCGTAAAAGCGGTGGAGTTTTACTCCCAAAATTCCTTGGGAAAAGTTAAACGAATTCATAGCCCTGCAGGGACCTGGAGTGAATCTTGCAGGCTTTGCTGCAGATACAGCCCCTCACACTTCCAGTTCAGAGGCCGCGCATGTGCATGGCGGTGACCTCCAGCAGCCGCGCCGTGCCCCATGGCGGACTTGGACTGCGGAGCCAGCCAAAAAAGATAAACCCCCCGATCGGTCGCGTACATGAACATCTAACTCCACACATTTAATCGCCGGCCGCCCACAAGGCTCCACTAGTCTCCGATTCGCCCGCCCCCGACCAGGGCGGGCACGGACTGAGTTTGCAGCCGCCAAGTGTAGTGTCTCCCACCCGCCCTTCTCCTCTAACCTAATAATAAGACCCATTGGTGTGAGGTAAGTGCCATATTATATTATTATTATATTTTTAAAAAAATTTTAAATTTTATTTATTAACCAGATCTTGGTTGGAGGTTAGAGGGATGGCAGGGAAAGGAGTGCAATGTTCCTCCTGCAGGATGTTTGAGGTGAGGGATGCCGTTAGTGTCCCTGCTGATTTTACCTGCAGGAAGTGCAGCCATCTCCAGCTCCTCCAAAACCGAGTTAGGGAACTGGAGTTGGAGTTGGATGAACTTCGGATCATTCGGGAGGCAGAGGGGGTCATAGATAGCAGCTTCAGGGAATTAGTTACAACAAAGATTGGAGATAGATGGGTAACTGTAAGAGGGATTGGGAAGAAGCAGTCAGTGCAGGGATCCCCTGCGGTCGTTCCCCTGAGTAACAAGTATACCGCTTTGGATACTTGTGGGGGGGGGGACTTACCAGGGGTAAGCCACGGGGTACGGGCCTCTGGCACGGAGTCTCTCCCTGTTGCTCAGAAGGGAAGGGGGGAAGAGGAGCAGAGCATTAGTAATTGGGGACTCGATAGTCAGGGGCACAGATAGGAGATTTTGTGGGAGCGAGAGAGACTCACGTTTGGTATGTTGCCTCCCAGGTGCAAGGGTACATGATGTCTCGGATCGTGTTTTCCAGGTCCTTAAGGGGGAGGGGGAGCAGCCCCAAGTCGTGGTCCACATTGGCACTAACGACATAGGTAGGAAAGGGGACAAGGATATCAGGCAGGCTTTCAGGGAGCTAGGATGGAAGCTCAGAACGAGAACAAACAGAGTTGTTATCTCTGGGTTGTTGCCCGTGCCACGTGATAATGAGATGAGAAATAGGGAGAGCGAGCAATTAAACACGTGGCTACAGGGATGGTGCAGGCGGGAGGGATTCAGATTTCTGGATAACTGGGGCTCTTTCTGGGGAAGGTGGGACCTCTACAGACAGGATGGTCTACATCTGAACCTGAGGGGCACAAATATCCTGGGGGGGGAGATTTGTTAGTGCTCTTTGGGGGGGGTTTAAACTAATGCAGCAGGGGCATGGGAACCTGGATTGTAGTTTTAGGGTACGAGAGATTGAGAGTATAGAGGTCAGGAGCACAGATTTGACTTCGCAAGAGGGGGCCAGTGTTCAGGTAGGTGGTTTGGAAGTGTGTCTACTTCAATGCCAGGAGTATACGAAATAGGGTAGGGGAACTGGCAGCATGGGTTGGTACCTGGGACTTCGATGTTGTGGCCATTTCGGAGACATGGATAGAGCAGGGAAAGGAATGGTTGTTGCAGGTTCCGGGGTTTAGGTGTTTTAGTAAGCGCAGAGAAGGAGGCAAAAGAGGGGGAGGTGTGGCGCTGCTAGTCAAAAACAGTATTACGGTGGCGGAGAGGATGCTAGATGGGGACTCTTCTTCCGAGGTAGTATGGGCTGAGGTTAGAAACAGGAAAGGAGAGGTCACCCTGTTGGGAGTTTTCTATAGGCCTCCAAATAGTTCTAGGGATGTAGAGGAAAGGATGGCGAAGATGATTCTGGATAAGAGCGAAAGTAACAGGGTAGTTATTATGGGAGACTTTAACTTTCCAAATATTGAGTGGAAAAGACATAGTTCGAGTACATTAGATGGGTTGTTTTTTTGTACAATGTGTGCAGGAGGGTTTCCTGACACACTATGTTGACAGGCCAACAAGAGGAGAGGCCACATTGGATTTGGTTTTGGGTAATGAACCAGGCCAGGTGTTCGATTTGGAGGTAGGTGAGCACTTTGGGGACAGTGACCACAATTCGATGACGTTTACATTAGTGATGGAAAGGGATAAGTATACCCCGCAGGGCAAGAGTTTTAGCTGGGGGAAGGGCAATTATGATGCCATTAGACATGACTTGGGGGGGGGGGGGGGGGGGATAGGTTGGAGAAGTAGGCTGCAAGTGTTGGGCACACTGGATATGTGGAGCTTGTTCAAGGAACAGCTACTGTGTGTTCTTGATAAGTACGTACCGGTCAGGCAGGGAGGAAGGCGTCGAGCGAGGGAACCGTGGTTTACCAAAGAAGTGGAATCGCTTGTTAAGAGGAAGAAGGAGGCCTATGTGAAGATGAGGTGTGAAGTTTCAGTTGGGGTGATGGATAGTTACAAGGTAGCGAGGAAGGATCTAAAGAGAGAGCTAAGACGAGCAAGGAGGGGACATGAGAAGTATTTGGCAGGTAGGATCAAGGAAAACCCAAAAGCTTTCTATAGGTACGTCACGAATAAAAGAATGACTAGGGTAAGAGTAGGGCCAGTCAAGGACAGGGATGGGAAGTTGTGTGTGGAGTCTGAAGAGATAGGCGAGATACTAAATGAATATTTTTCGTCAGTATTCATTCAGGAAAAAGAGAATGTTGTGGAGGAGAATGCTGAGACCCAGGTTATTAGCATAGAAGGCATTGAGGTACGAAGGGAAGAGGTGTTGGCAATTCTGGACAGACTGAAAATAGATAAGTCCCCGGGGCCTGATGGGATTTATCCTCGGATTCTCTGGGAAGCCAGGGAAGAGATTGCTGAGCCTTTGGCCTTGATTTTTATGTCATCATTGGCTACAGGAATAGTGCCAGAGGACTGGAGGATAGCAAATGTGGTCCCTTTGTTCAAGAAAGGGAGTAGAGACAACCCCGGCAGCTATAGACCGGTGAGCCTCACGTCTGTTGTGGGTAAAGTCTTGGAGGGGATTATAAGAGACAAGATTTATAATCATCTAGATAGGAATAATATGATTAGGGATAGTCAGCATGGCTTTGTGAAGGGTAGGTCATGCCTCACAAACCTTATCGAGTTCTTTGAGAAGGTGACTGAACAGGTAGACGAGGGTAGAGCAGTTGATGTGGTGTATATGGATTTCAGTAAAGCGTTTGATAAGGTCCCCCACGGTAGGCTATTGCAGAAAATACGGAGGCTGGGGATTGAGGGTGATTTAGAGATGTGGATCAGACATTGACTAGCTGAAAGAAGACAGAGGGTGGTGGTTGATGGGAAATGTTCAGAATGGAGTTCAGTTACAAGTAGCGTACCACAAGGATCTGTTCTGGGGCCGTTGCTGTTTGTCATTTTTATAAATGACCTAGAGGAGGGCGCAGAAGGGTGGGTAAGTAAATTTGCAGACGACACTAAAGTCGGTGGTGTTGTCAACAGTGTGGAAGGATGTTGCAGGTTACTGAGGGACATAGATAAGCTGCAGAGCTGGGCTGAGAGGTGGCAAATGGAGTTTAATGTAGAGAAGTGTGAGGTGATTCACTTTGGAAGGAATAACAGGAATGCGGAATATTTGGCTAATGGTAAAGTTCTTGGAAGTGTGGATGAGCAGAGGGATCTCAGTGTCCATGTACATAGATCCCTGAAAGCTGCCACCCAGGTTGATAGGGTTGTGAAGAAGGCCTATGGAGTGTTGGCCTTTATTGGTAGAGGGATTGAGTTCCGGAGTCATGAGGTCATGTTGCAGCTGTACAAAACTCTGGTACGGCCGCATTTTGGAGTATTGCGTACAGTTCTGGTCATCTCATTATAGAAAGGATGTGGAAGCTTTGGAGCGGGTGCAGAGGAGATTTACCAGGATGTTGCCTGGTACGGAGGGAAAATCTTATGAGGAAAGGCTGATGGACTTGAGGTTGTTTTCGTTAGAGAGAAGAAGGTTAAGAGGAGACTTAATAGAGGCATACAAAATGATCAGGGGGTTCGATACGGTGGACAGTGAGAGCCTTCTCCCGCGGATGGAAATGGCTAGCACGAGGGGACATAGCCTTAAACTGAGGGATAATAGATATAGGTCAGAGGTAGGTTCTTTACGCAAAGAGTGGTGAGGCCGTGGAATGCCCTACCTGCAACAGTAGTGAACTCGCCAACATTGAGGGCATTTAAAAGTTATTGGATAAGCATATGGATGCTAATGGCATAGTGTAGGCTAGATGGCTTTTGTTTTTTGACTTCCCATATCGGTGCAATATCGTGGGCCGAAGGGCCTGTATTGCACTGTTTCGTTCTAAACCAGCATCCTGACCAACAATAGGTGGTTAGTTCCACAGTGTTGGGAACTCGGCCGGTCGGAAGCGGAGGATTGCTGGGTGGGCCTCTGGCAATAGCCCACCGGCCGCAAGGCGTACTATGCGGCGATGCCGATTTTTGGTGTCCGGAGAATCGCCGAAACGTGCCGGGCCCAATTATGGCATGAAGCTGGATTCCTCCCCCCGGTGCCGCGCGCAATTTTGGCGCGGGACTGTGGGGAATCCAGCCCATAAACTATTTGGATAAGAAACAACAGAGGTGCCATCACACTACTGGGTGCATTCTATAGGCAACCAAAAAGTTGGAAATATATAGAGGACCATATTTGCATCTATCTTGCAGAGGTGCAAAACTATAGAGTAGGTATACTGGGCAAACATCAATTGTTCTAATATGGACTGGGATAGTAATTGCGTAGAGGAAGAAGGGGAAGCATGTTTGAAATATGTTCAAGAGAATTTTCTAGATCTGTTTCTAGAAGAAGGCATTGTTGGATCCGACTCGGGAATGAAGTGAATCAATTGGCTCAAGTGTCAATGGGGGGCAGAGGACATGGCTGATGTACTTAATGTAATAACTTTGCCTTTACCAACAATAAGATGCTGACCAAGCCTTTGTTAAAAAGGAGGTCGCAGAGATACTGGATTGTCTAAAATGTGTTAAGGAAGGGGGCGTCAGAAAGTCTGGCTGTGCTTAAAGATGATAAGTCCCCAGGACCAGATGAGATGCATCCGAGGGTATTGAGGGAAGTAAAGGTGGAAATTGCAGTGGTTCAGCCCATAATTTGACAATCCACCTTTGATTTTTGGATGGTGTGGGAGGGCTGGAGAATTGCAAATGTTGTACCTTCTTTTCTGGAAAAGGGCTTAAGGATTAGCCCAGCAACTATAGGCCAACCAGTTTACCCTCTGGCAAGAAAGCTTTCAGTAACAGTAATCTGGGACAAAATTAATAGTCACTTCAATAAGTGTGGATTGATTAATGACAACCATCAGGAATTTATTTCGGACAACTTGCATGTAGCTAACTTGATTAAGCTTTTTGATAAGGTAGAAGAGTGGGTTTATGTCGTGCATGGCCTTTCAAAAGACATTTGATCAAGTGCTCATTTGGAGGAGGTGGTGGCATTGAAACGTCTGAGAAATACTGGGTTATAAAATTTCAACATATCAAGTGATCCAGTTGCAATAGTCAAGTGGTGTCTTTATTATGTGGGGAGCCAATGCTGGCCAGTCCAGTGCTTCTGCACTGAGGTTTAGATGAGCACAGCTTATATATGTTTTCATTATCAGTTAGTCCACAGTACATTGTCTCTGGAAATTCCATGCAGAGACTTGGTGTTGTCCTTCCAGAGACGGTAAAGAATGTGTGTTCTGCATAAAAGGTTTACGGGGGTGTATTGATGTATTTTGGGACCGTCAGACGATGTGACAACAGCCTTCCCCATTTCTTAATTAGGTTATCCTGTATATTGTTTGTAGTGTCTCCCATTTCCTAATTGCAACATTTTTACTGAGACTTTTTTCCAATTTCTCTCTTTTTTTGGCTCTTGTGAAGGCGGTGATTGGGTATGCTTTGGCAACCTGGCTGCTGGCCCTGACTGACACTCTTAAAATAAATCCAAATTTTGCACCTTTAGCATAGTGGTATTGTCACTAGACTAGTGATGCAGAAATTTAATTCAATGCTCTAGGCAGATGGTGGAATTTAAATTCAATAAAAATCTGGAATTGAAAGTCAAATATTAAACATGAAACCATTGTTGATTGTTGTAAAAACCCACACACTGAACTGCTAGCTCCTGCATCTGTATAACGAAGAACAATTGAAGGAAATTGCTCTGGGTCACTCAAGTGAACTTAACCATTTTTAGAGTGGGTTTGGTGGCGACCGAGGCACAGAAATCTGAACAGCCTTCCACAAGTGAATCTGACTGTTCTCTGCATTTATTTTAAAGAAGCTTAAACATTCTTTTGAATATATCAGCTTGTGGGTTAATTGAGAAAAGGTATGTGTGAGATTAGTGACTTTCTAAATGCAGATCCAAAATTAATGATCAAAATCACACTTGCAAGGACAGTAAACTGCCCATAAGTATTCAATTGTGAAGCAATCATTTTTGTGCACCATCTTCAAACTTTACAAGGGAATTATCTTGGCAATTGCCTCAATAATTCGTTCTTGGATTGAGTGCCAGTTCTTCAATAGAAGAAGTTATCTTCTCCCAGTCTTCTATCTTGTGTCGCCCTACACGATACAAGAGAATATGATCGGAGAAGTACAAAGGAAGCCTTCCCATTGGAATTCAGTAAAATATATGTTCAGGTTTATTTTGCCTGGAACACTTCAAAAGTGTAAAAACACATTTGCTGCATGCATTGAGGGAATTCCATGGAGCTCACAAGAACAGGAAATATGGCGCATGAGGTGACCTAATTAAGATGTGATGCAAAATTGTGATTTCCTAATGGCAAGTTGAAATGCAGAGGTGAAGTCAGCGGAATGCTTAACATGTGTTGCGCCTCACCAGTATGTGGCAATTTTCATTATTGTAATGCATTTGGATTCTAGGAATGCTCATCAGTGTAAAACGTTTTCAAAATCATGTCTTACCTTCAAGATAAAGTCAGCAGTGTGCATTTCTTGTGACATCCAGTTCACATTTATCGGTGACGTGCAGTTGTGTCCGAGGTCAGAGGTTTTCCTTGTTTAACTTTACAAGCGAAAGGAAGGCGAACAGCAGCTTGTGTACCGGCAAGCATGGAGACAGGTGTAGAGTGGGGTTGGGAATATTAGGAAGAGGCAGAGGGAAACATCTGCTATCCTGCGTTTAGTCGGGGGTGGTGGGAGCAGTTAGTCAACGTAATAAGAAAGAAGGTCTGAGGGCAGTGTCTGTACTGTCCAGATGTGGGCCCATCTCAGGGTACTGGTTGCCAGAGTGTTTGCAATGCTTTGATTTGATTTCACCCAAAATATTTGTTTTCCCCACTGAGTCATCTCGGACAATGTCCTTTATGTGTATAGAAGAGAGGTCTAACTGAGCCTGCAAGTTCAGCCATGCCAGTGAATACAACAATTGGACACTAACATGAACATTCAATAAAGAGTGGACCAGAAAACCTCTGAAGAAGAGTCATACAGACTCGAAACATTAACTCTGTTTCCCTCGCCACTGATGCTGCCAGACTTGCTGAGCTTTTCTAGCAATTGGAATTTCCCAGCATCTGTAGTTTAAAATTTCAAAAAAAAACATTCATTCCTAACACAATAAAGGAAATTTCCCGAACTCTTGCTAGCCATTCATACATGCCAACTGTGATGTGTGCCTGTTAATTTAGCTCTTTGATTAAGCTCTCAAAAAATGATGATATACAAATAAAGTTGAAACCCAGGCGAGGCAATGGCCTAGTGGTATTGTTACTGGAGTGATAATCCAGAGACCCAGAGTAATGATCTGAGGATCAGGGTGTGAATCCCAGCACGGCAGATGGTGCAATTTGAATTCAATGAAAATTGACTCCGATCCACAGCAAAGTGATCACCTCTTACTGCCCTCTCTAGGACATTTGGGGATAGGCAATAAATGCTGACCCAACCGACAATGCCCACGTCCCATGAAATATAATTTTTTAAATTGCAAGTGAAATTTAATTTGAAAAAAAAACATCAATGCCATCTTTGTGCTCTCAATGAGCCTTATGTTAATGCCACTGGAGTTGGACAGGAAGTTTTAGGTTGAGGCAAAGACTCCCTGTTTAACCAGGGAGCTATTTAATAGCTCACCTGGAGCTAAATCATTGCCAGCTGATGGCAGGTTTCACCGCTGGAAAGCACCCCCAATGCGGAATCACACACGACTTCCACATGCACTACTGGCACTTTAAATTTTAATTTTAAAAGCAAGAGAGCGAAAGTCCCGCACATCTCCTGTTCTGCTGTCAGGAATGGCATACCATTGACAAAATTCCATCAATTATTTCTGTAGCTTTAAGCAGCAGCAAATCAAACATACCGATGTTTCCTCACTTATTAAAGCCATCACCATTATTGGTGCGCATGTGTTTTAAATAAAAATATTTTCATTCAAACAATATTTTTCAATATTACAAAAATAACCCCAAGACAACACATGCCAACCTAGTTTTGGACCAAAAGTGGTAGTCAATGGGCACGGCTCCAGCTTGACACCCAGAATCCCTCTCTTTGTTTCAATAAAGGAGACACAAAAATTAACACGCTTGGGGCAGGTCCAGGGCATTTGCGTGTGGTTTGCCGGCCTCCCCTGGAACACTGCTCACACCAGTCCTCCACCCCGGAGAAGAACCCACTCACAAGCACCCTGGTCGGGTGCGGCCTGTGCACCACCTTGAACTTTATCAGACTTAACCTTGCACACAAGGAGGTAAAGTTAACACTATGAAGTGCCTCACTCCACACAAACCACCCCCCCCCCCCCAACCTCTCGAAGACCAACCCAGCTCATCCTTCTATTTCCAGTGAAGCCTGCTCTGTTTTCAACTCCGGCCCTATGAATGTCTGGCATCCTTCCCTACCTTAGCTCATCCAAGGGCAGGACCCTATCCATAAGCGAGGACGCACTGGTACCAGGGGAAATGAAGGAAGCTTCTTGCGTACAAAATCGTGCACCTGAAAGTATCTGAATACATTTCCTCTTGGGAGCTGGGACGTCTCTAAAATCTTGTCTAGACCAGCGGACCTACCCTCTAGAAACATATCCCTAACCTCTCCAACCCTTCCCTCTCCCAAGCCCTAAACATTGAATCTAAACCAGACACACAATCCTATGATTCCTATAGATCGTTACCAACAGCGACATAGAATCATAGAATCCCAGTAGTCCAGAAGGAGACTATTTGGCCCATCGAGACTGCATTGATCCTCTGTAAGAACACTGCACCCAAGACCATTTCCTGCCTTGTCCCAATAACCCCATATCCTTTGGACACTGTGGGGCAATTTAGTGTGGCCTGTCCATCTAACCGCACATCTTTGGACTGCAGAAGGAAACCAAAGCAGACCTGGGGGAATGGCAAGCCCCCACAGATTGTCACTGAAGGCTGGATTTGAACCCGGGTACCTGGTGCTGTGAGGCAGTAGTGTTAACCACTGTGCCACCGTGTGACCCCTAGAGCCGAATTTAAAGTGCTGCCTAAATAGATTCCAAATCATCAAAGAGGCTATAACCACTGGGCTCGACGAATGTTTTACGGGAGAGAACGAAGTGGAGAGAAGTGTCTTTAAGAAAGAGATAGATAGGTTCTTGATTAATAAGGGGATCAGGGGTTATGGGGAGAAGGCAGGAGAATGGGGATGAGAAAATATCAGCCATGATTGAATGGCGGAGCAGACTCGATGGGCGGAATGGCCTAATTCTGCTCCTATGTCTTATGGAGCAGTAACAAGCACCGTCGATCCTATGCACAAAGCCTCCTCCATCTGCCCCCATATAGAGTCCAGATCCTCAAACTACCCCGCAGACATTTGGGGGTCCAGGTGACCAGGAGCTCGGGGGCCCTGCATCGACTTAATTACACGAGGCTGGTTGAGCAAATGGAGGAGGAGTTCAAGAGGTGGGACGCGCTGCCGCTGTCCCTGGTGGGTAGCGTGCAGTCGGTTAAGATGACGGTGCTCCCAAGGTTTCTGTTCCTGTTCCAGTGCCTCCCCATGTTTATCCCGAAGGCCTTTAGGCGGGTCAACAGGAGCATAACGGGGTTTGTGTGGGCGCGAGGGACTCCGAGGGTGAGAAGGGTGTTCCTGGAGCGGAGTAGGGATGGGGGTTGCTGACATTGCCCAACCTCGGTAGGTACTACTGGGCCGCCAATGTGGCGATGGTGCGCAAGTGGGTGATGGAGGGGGAGGGGCCTGCATGGAAGAGGCTGGAGACGGCGTCTTGTGAGGGTACGAGTCTGGAGGCGCTGGCAACGGCGCCGCTGCCGCTCCCTCCAATGAGGTACACCACGAGCCCGGTAGTGGCAGCTACCCTCAAAATCTGGCAGTGGAGGCGGCACAGGGGGGTAGTTGGGGCCTCGGTGTGGACCCCAATACGGGGGAACCACCGGTTTGTCCCAGGGAGAATAGACGGAGGGTGGCACAGGGCAGGGATAAGAAGGTTGTGAGACCTGTTTGTGGACAGGATGTTCGTGAGCCTGGGTGAGCTGGAAGAGAAGTATGGGCTCCCCCCGGGGAACACCTTTAGATATTTACAGGTAAGGGCGTTTGGCAGGCGGCAAGTGGCGGAATTCCTGCGGCTGCCGCCACGCACAGTACAGGACAGGGTGCTCTCGCGGGGGGTGAGGGGGGGGGGGTGCAGGAGGAGGCTTCGATGGTGGAGTTGAAAGGTAAGTGGGAGGAGGAGTTGGGAGAGGCAATCGAAGAGGGGACGTGGTCAGATGCCCTAGGGAGGGTGAACTCTTCCTCTTCGTGCGCGAGGCTCAGCCTCATACAGTTTAAGGTGCTGCACAGGGCACACATGACCGGGACAAGGATGAGCAGGTTCTTTGGGGGTGAGGACAGGTGTGTTAGGTGCTCAGGGAGCCCAGCAAATCACACCCATATGTTCTGGGCATGCCCAGCGCTGGAGGAATTTTGGAAGGGCGTAGCGAGGACGGTGTCGGAGGTGGTAGGATCCAGGGTCAAGCCGGGCTGGGGGCTCGCAATATTTGGGGTTGCAGTGGAACCGGGAGTGCAGGAGGCGAAAGAGGCCGGTATTCTGGCCTTTGTGTCCCTGGTAGCCCGGCGAAGGATTCTTCTTCAGTGGAGGGATGCGAGTCCCCCAAGCGTGGAATCGGGATCAATGATATGACGGGGTTTATTAAATTGGAGAGGGTGAAATTTGCCTTGAGGGGATCGGTACAAGGGTTCTTTAGGTGGTGGCAACCGTTTTTGGACTTCCTGGCAGAGCGGTAGACAATGGTCAGCAGCAGCAACCTGGGGGGGGCGGGGGGGTGTCTATTTTATTTTTGTTTATTTTCCCTGGGGGATCTGAGGGGGTGTATATATTTGCTATATTTGCTTTGTGTTAATTCGGGGTGTTAATTTATTATTTATGTATAGGGGGGAGGGGGGCACGGGGGTTGTTTTACTTTGTTCTGTATTTAATTCAATTGGGTTCTTTTTTCATTCTGTTGTTGCTATTTTGTGAAAACCCCAATAAAATTTAAAAAAAAAATTTTTTTAAAACTACCCCGCTGACCAAAACCACCAGCGTGCCCAATAACACACCACTAACACATTATGTACACCGCTCCTGAGTCTGCTAAAATGTTGACTGTCCAAAAAGTCACCACCTGGTTAATCCCCCCCCCCCACCCCCTGGAGTCCGCACATCAATACTTTGTGAAACTCTTGTCCCACCCATCCTTTCTGCAGCCTTGTTTGATCTCAACTCTCACATGGGTCTCCTTTTTTTAAAAAAAAAAGCACATCAGCTTTCAAACTTTTCAGATGGGCAAATGCCTGGGACGTGAAACTGGGCCATTTAACCCTCTCTCATTCCATGTAATCAACCAGACAGAAATTGGCATTTTTTACTTCAATATCCTTCCAAACGATAGACTCTCGACAAAGGAGCAGGAAATCAGAAGTCAACATGGAATCTGCTGTTATTATTGTGCAGGCAGATATATAACACACAATGCATATTTTGAGGTGCATAATGACACTCTTGATTCCTCCATCTCTTTTTCCTCCATCTCTCTTTCCCCCATCACAACTCTTAAGATCCTGCAAACTACCCACTCTTTTCAAGTACTTTTTGTACAATGGTGTCTTTTATTAATTTGGATTTATCTTTAGAAATTCAATTTGAACATCAGAACTACTTTTGTAATGAATGAATTATTCATTAGTTACTGTTAAATTAATGATGAGATGTAGGTTTATGAAGTTCTAAACTTTCCATTATGAATTAGGTTTAACAGAATCCAATTTGTTATGGGGTGGGTGAGCGTGGGGGCGATTTATAATCTGAGATTGCATGGGCTACATTGAAAAACAATATCGCTAAATTTGTGATTTAGTATGCAAAGCTGGGGTCAATAATCCTTTGATCCTCGCTGAAATGACTAAAACGTATGTCAGTCAGTTTGAGTTGCCAGTTATGAAAAATATTCAAGGTATATTTATTTGCGAAGTAATGTGTTGAGTTTAAGCCGCCTTTAATTATTTTTACAGGATTGTATTAAAAAAACCTTGACCAAGATTGTGTTGTGTGCTTGCAGCTGAACTTGTGAAGGACATAAATTTAAATCTGTTGTCAGCAGAATTATTTGCTGAAGCTTTTACGATTACCTGAAAGGCACTTGCTTCACCGGATGCCCTTTATTATATTTTTTATTCACTTTTTCAACCTGCTTGTGCATGGCATTGTTTTCTTCCCAGTGAGAAATTTGTACATACAGTTATTACTTACGTTATTTGCTTCATTACACAAAATCCACCTGTGCTGGTTAGTAGGGTGTCGACTGACTCAGTTTTCCTCTTTAATCCACTGCTTATCAGCTCCTCCACATGCTGTTTAATTTGAATTTTGAACGGAAGCTGAATGCATTGTGCCAGCTGTTGAAGTTACATGCTGTGCTCCTTCTGTACTGTAGCGTGATAACAGTACACTGATTAAGTTTCAATGATGTTATTACAGGTTTTGTTCACAGGTGGAATCTGATTCATTGAGATTGATTAGCATTCATAATGCAATGGCACATAATTTAATACATTTCTGCGTACAAGTACATTCCATCAAGAAAACCATGTTTTCATAAACTTGTGATGTATTTTCTCATTTTTGCCCAAGTGCCCATTTATAGGCTTTCATAGAATCGTAGAATCCCTATAGTGCAACAGGAAGCCATTTGGGTCTGCACCGACTCAATGAAGGACCCTACCTCGGCCTACTCCCCTGCTCTAGCCCCATCGAACCTTTAGACACAAAGGGGCAATTTAGCATGGCCAATCTACCTAACCTTCACATCTTTGGACTGTGGGAGGAAACTGGAGCACCCGGAGCAAGCCCACACAGACACTGGGAGAGCATGTAAACTCCACGCAGTCGCCCAGGGCCGAAATTGAACCCGGGTCCCTGGTGCTGTGAGGCATCAGTGCTAAACAATGTGCCACCGTTTTGCTGCATGAATAGTGAAGTATAAGACTTATTACATCAGATGGATTGATTGTCTATGTCAGTCATTTTCAAACTCGGGGTCGCAATCCAATTGTGGTTCGCTGGTGGGAGTCGGGAGGGTAGCGGAGCAATCTGTCTCGGCATTCTGGATTATGACCGGCTTTCAGGAATTCCAGCTGTCCCGTGCATGTGTGGCCCCTCCTCTGTATGTCAACATGCTCTCCCAAGAGTAGAGTTTTTTTAATCAATTGAGTCTTCCTGCCAGAAGTGACAGCAGCGAGCAGATCACGCGCTGGATACACTGACGTCACGTGCTCAGGGCGTATTGAAGAGAGCTTCCTCTGGTTTGCAGCTGACAAGAAGCAAGCAATAGGACTGTGAAGAGCTGAAGGTGGATCTTTTTGGACTAAGGATGAGGGGGCCATGGAGATTCACCGGGTGAGTCCATGGCAGGACAAAGCAGTACTGGTGTGAGCTCCAGGACCTCTGATGAAAACCCAGACAGAAATGTAACATTAAGACTTCCGGATGCGGCGATGACCAGCTAGGTCACACGTTTCGGCAGCTCCCGGTGGAACAAACTTTTGGGCTCTTGATAGGAGCCCCAACGGCAATTTTAATGACAAAAAACACTGTGCTGAATCCAGAAGGGAATCCCCCCTGGACACGGATGGAAAAAAGAGAGGAAAGTGGCCGGATTGCGGTGGATCCTCTAGAGCAGCGACCAGGAAGGCAGGCACAAAGCAAGTTGGCGTCGGAAGGGGGCAGTTTAATATGGGACCCTGACCAACAAGAGTTCCTGCGGCGTTGCGTGGAAGAACTCAAAAAGGAGATGAAGAAGGAGCTGTTGGCCCCGATATTACAAGCGATTGAGGGGCTAAAGGAGGAGCAAAAGACCCAGGAATAGGAGCTTTGGGTCGTGAAGGCAAAGGCTGCTGAGAATGAGGACAACATACAGGGCCTGGTGGTGAAAACGGAGATGCACGAGGCACAACACAAAAGGTGTGTGGAAAGACCGGAGGTGCTGGAGAATAATGCGAGGAGGAAGAATTTAAGGATTCTTGGTCATCCCGAAGGTGTAGAAGGGGCGGACGTCGGGGCATATGTGAGCATGATGCTGCACTCGTTAATGGGATCGGAGGCCCCGACGGGTCCGCTGGAGGTGGAGGGAGCCTATCGAGTGATGGTGCGAAGACCGAGGGCTGGAGAAATTCCTCGAGCCATAGTGGTGAGATTTCTCCGATATAAGGACAGAGAGATGGTCCTCAGATGGGCAAAGAAAACTCGGAGCAGTAGGTGGGAGAACGCGGTGATCCGCGTATATCAAGATTGGAGTGCGGAGGTGGCGAGAAGGAGGGCAAGCTTTAATCGGGCCAAGGCGGTGCTGCACAAACGGAAGATTAAATTTGGAATGCTGCAACCGGCAAGACTGTGGGTCACACATCAAGAGAAACACCACTACTTCGAAACGGCAGATGAGGCGTGGACATTTATTGTCGAGGAGAAACTGGAGTGAGCGGGCCATAAGAAGAACGTTTGGGACAAAGTGGGGGGGTGAATATGTGAGATGAAGGGGGGAAAAGAGGGAAGAGATGACTTCCCAAGTTGTTAATCCTGCAACCCTGTAACTTTTCTCTCTTCCCCATGTCGTGGGGGAGGGGGGGGAGGGAGGATGAGGAGCTGAGGGCGCCGGCCATTGGGGGCGGGGCCAAAAGGGAAGCGCGGGCTTTGTTCTCGCGCTATGGTAATCACGGCGGGAACAGGGAAGCAGGAAGGAGGGGGCCTCGCACAGTGTGAGCCGAGGTCACGGGGGGAAGCCGAGGTCGGCCAGAGTTTGCTGACTTCTGGGAGCAACATGGGGGGTGCAATTACGCTAGTTTGGGATCTAGCTGGGGGGGGGGGGTTTAACTGGGTTGCTGCTGCTGGGGAGAAGGGGGAGCTGGTATGGGGGGGTGGTCGGGGCGGGGGGGCACCGCTTGGGGGAGATACGGCTACGTGGGAACCGGGTGAGGAGCTGGATTGAAAAAGGAGATGGCTAGTCGTCGGGGGGGGGTGGGGGGGGGGTAGTAAAGAGCCCCCCAACCCGGTTGATCACGTGGAATCTGAGCGGGCTGAACAGGCCGATTAAGAGGGCACGGGTACTCGCACACCTAAAGAAACTTAAGGCAGATGTGGTTATGCTTCAGGAGACGCATCTGAAGCTGATAGACCAGGTCAGACTACGCAAAGGGTGTGTGGGGCAGGTGTTTCATTCAGGGCTAGAAGCAAAAAACAGGGGGGTGGCCATACTAGTGGGGAAGCGGGTAATGTTTGAGGCAAAGACTATAGTGGCGGATAGTGGGGGCAGATACGTGATGGTGAGTGGCAAATTGCAAGGGGAGGCGGTGGTATTAGTGAACGTGTATGCCCCGAACTGGGATGATGCCAACTTTATGAGGCGTATGTTAGGACGAATCCCGGACCTAGAAGTGGGGAAGTTGGTAATGGGTGGAGATTTTAATACGGTGCTGGACCCAGGGCTGGACAGATCGAGGTCCAGGACCGGAAGGAGGCCGGCTGCAGCTAGGGTGCTTAAGGACTTTATGAAGCAGATGGGAGGAGTAGACCCCTGGAGATTTAGTAGACCTAGGAGTAAGGAGTTTTCGTTTTTCTCCTATGTCCACAAAGTTTATTCACGAATAGATTTTTTTGTTTTGGGAAGGGCACTGATCCCAAAGGTGACGGGGACGGAGTACACGGCTATAGCCATTTCGGACCGTGCTCCCCATTGGGTGGACGTGGAGATAGGGGAAGAAAAACAACAGCGTCCACCCTGGAGAATGGACATGGGATTATTGGCAGATGAGGGGGTGTGTTTAAGGGTGAGGGGGTGTATTGAAAGGTACTTGGAACTCAACAATAATGGGGAGGTCCAGGTGGGAGTGGTCTGGGAGGCGCTGAAGGCAGTGGTTAGAGGGGAGCTGATATCTATTAGGGCACATAAAGGAAAGCAGGAGGGTAGGGACAGGGAGCGGTTGTTGAAAGAACTTCTGAGGGTGGACAGACAATATGCGGAGGCACCGGAGGAGGGACTGTACAGGGAAAGGCAAAGGCTACATGTAGAATTTGACTTGTTGACTACGGGTAATGCAGAGGCACAATGGAGGAAGGCACAGGGTGTACAGTCCGAATACGGAGAGAAGGCGAGCAGGTTGCTGGCCCACCAACTGAGGAAAAGGGGAGCAGCGAGGGAGATATGAGGAGGGAGAGATGGAGCGGGGAGTGGAGAGAGTGAATGGAGTGTTCAAGGCATTTTACGAAAGATTATATGAAGCTCAGCCCCCGTATGGGAAGGAGAGAATGATGTGCTTTCTGGATCAGCTGGAATTTCCTAAGGTGGAGGAGCAGGAGAGGGTGGGACTGGGAGCACAGATTGAGACGGAGGAAGTGGTGAAAGGGATTGGGAGCATGCAGGCGGGGAAGGCCCCGGGACCAGACGGATTCCCAGTTGAATTCTATAGGAAATATATGGACTTGCTGGCCCCGCTACTGATGAGAACCTTTAATGAGGCGAGGGAAAGGGGGCAGCTGCCCCCGACTATGTCAGAGGCAACGATATCGCTCCTCCTAAAGAAGGAAAAAGACCCGCTGCAATGCGGGTCCTACAGGCCCATTTCCCTTCTGAATGTGGACGCTAAGATTCTGGCCAAGGTAATGGCAATGAGGATAGAGGATTGTGTCCCGGGGGTGGTTCATGAGGACCAAACTGGGTTTGTGAAGGGGAGACAGCTGAATACAAATATACGGAGGCTGCTAGGGGTAATGATGATGCCCCCACCAGAGGGGGAAGCGGAGATAGTGGTGGCGATGGATGCCGAGAAAGCATTTGATAGAGTGGAGTGGGAGTATTTGTGGGAGGTGCTGAGGAGATTTGGTTTTGGGGATGGGTATATCAGGTGGGTTCAGTTGCTGTATAGGGCCCCGTTGGCGAGCGTGGTCACGAATGGACGGGGGTCTGACTATTTTCGGCTCCATAGAGGGACGAGGCAGGGATGTCCTCTGTCCCTGTTATTGTTTGCACTGGCGATTGAACCCCTGGCCATAGCATTGAGGGGTTCCAGGAAGTGGAGGGGAGTACTCGGGGGGGGGGGGGGGGGGGGGGAGAGAGAGGAACACCGGGTATCTCTGTATGCGGATGATTTGTTGCTATATGTGGCGGACCCGGCGGAGGGGATGCCAGAGATAATGCGGATACTTGGGGAGTTTGGGGAGTTTTCAGGGTATAAACTGAACATGGGGAAAAGTGAGTTGTTTGTGGTGCATCCAGGGGAGCAGAGCAGAGAGATAGAGGATTTACCGTTGAGGAAGGTAACAAGGGACTTCCGGTACTTGGGGATCTAGATAGCCAAGAATTGGGGTACATTACACAGGCTTAATTTAACGCGGTTGGTAGAACAGATGGAGGAGGATTTCAAGAGATGGGACATGGTGTCCCTGTCACTGGCAGGTAGGGTGCAGGCGGTTAAAATGGTGGCCCTCCCGAGATTCCTTTTTGTGTTTCAGTGCCTCCCGGTGGTGATCACGAAGGCTTTTTTCAAAAGAATCGAGAAGAGTATTATGAGTTTTGTGTGGGCTGGGAAGACCCCGAGAGTGAGAGGGGAATTCTTGCAGCGTAGTAGGGACAGGGGGGGGGCTGGCACTACCGAGCCTAAGTGAGTACTACTGGGCCGCCAATGTTTCAATGGTGTGTAACTGGATGGGAGAAGGGGAGGGAGCGGCGTGGAAGACATTGGAGAGGACGTCCTGCAGGGGGACTAGCCTACAAGCAATGGTGACGGCGCCGTTGCCATTCTCACCAAAGAAATACACCACAAGCCCCGTGGTGGTGGCTACATTGAAAATTTGGGGGCAGTGAAGACGGCATAGGGGAAGGACGGGAGCTTCGGTGCGGTCCACGATAAGAAACAATCATAGGTTCGTTCAGGGGAGAATGGATGGGGGATTTGGAGCATGGCAAAGAGCTGGGGTAGTACAACTGAGAGATCTGTTTGTAGATGGGACGTTTTCGAGTCTGGGAGCGCTGACGGAAAAATATGGGTTGCCCCAAGGGAATGCATTTCGGTACATGCAATTGAGGGCTTTTGCGAGGCAACAGGTGAGGGCAGGAGGTGCAGGATAGTGATCTCAGAGACATGGGTGGGGGATGATAAGGTGTCAGACATATACAGGGAAATGAGGGACGAGGGGGAGATCATGGTAGATGAGCTGAAACGGGAATGGGAAGAAGAACTGGGGGAGGAGATTGAGGAGGGGCTGTGGGCTGATACCCTACGTAGGGTAAACTCATCGTCCTCGTGTGCCAGGCTAAGCCTGATACAATTTAAGGTGTTACACAGGGCGCATATGACTGGAGCACGGCTTAGTACATTTTTTGGGGTAGAGGATAGGTGTGCGAGATGCTCGAGAGGCCCAGCGAATCACACCCACATGTTCTGGTCATGCCCGGCACTACAGGGGTTCTGGGTGGGGGTGGCAAAGGTGCTTTCGAAGGTGGTGGGGGTCCGGGTCGAACCAAGCTGGGGGTTGGCTATATTTGGGGTTGCAGAAGAGCCGGGAGTGCAGGAGGCGAGAGAGGCTGACGTGTTGGCCTTTGCGTCCCTAGTAGCCCGGCGCAGGATATTGTTAATGTGGAAGGAAGCCAAACCCCCGGGTGTGGAGACCTGGATAAACGACATGGCAGGGTTTATAAAGTTAGAACGGATTAAGTTCGTGTTAAGAGGTTCGGCTCAGGGGTTCACCAGGCGGTGGCAACCGTTCGTCGATTACCTCACAGAAAGATAGAGGGAATGGAAAAGAAGTAGACAACAGCAGCAACCCAGGGGGGAGGGGGGGGGGGGGGGTGGAATCGAACGGACTCTCAGACGTTATTGTATATGTATAAAATGTATAGGTATTTGTTATAGGTAATTGTATATTGGATTGTTGGATTGTATTTTTGGAGAGTGTTTATTTTGGACAAGGCAGTTGCCATTCAGTTTTATTTTTGTTTATATATTATTTATTTATTTGTTTAAAACTGGCCACTGTTATTTATATTGCTTTATTGTTGTGTAAAAGAAACACTGCGTACTGTTATGTTTGCCAAAAATCTTGAATAAAATATATTTTTTTAAAAAGAAATGTAACATTAAATGACAAAGCAAATGTGATCGTGAGGACCAGGCAGACTCCCCTGTTGCATTAAATGTAAGCAAAAAGGTGGGTTGCGAAGTTCAAACCCGTGTTTCGCGAAGGTCGGCCAACTGGCGTAGGTAGCAAAGGTCGGCCAGCTGGCGTGGGTCCCCGAAGGTCGGCCAGTTGGTAAAAATGGTTCCCCAGTGAAGAAGTTTGAGAAACACTAACCTATGTTATTGGTGGCTCTATTATGGTCTTGTTATCAAAACGTGGAGCAATTCTTTTCAGTTTGATCTTGTATCAGTTAAATTTTATTGATGTTTAGAATGGAACTGCTCCGGTGCAGAAAAGTTCATTGGAACTGCTGTGTAAAGAAAAAGCTGATTTGCCATGAGGTATATTAGTTAGCTTCCTTGATATTGCCTAAATAGATTGCAAGTTTTTAAAGTGAATCTCCCATGGTGCTGTTCACTGTGAATCTGAAGATGGGCTGTCATGACAAGGGTGTTATGACATGTAATGTGTAATTGATGCCACTGATATAGTGACCAAGAAATATATCTTTAACCTGATAATTAGGGATGTTTATTGGTGATGGGATTTAATTTATTTCCAAAAGTGATAAATGCCATAGCCTTGTATATTTTATCATATCAACTTTTAACTTGCTATGTTTAAGTGATACCATCGAACGAATAGCACTGCAGGCCGCAAATCAGAAGACTGCTAGAGAATAAACCTTTTCTTAAACATATCAAATGATCTGCTGTTATATTGCACATTCTCTTAGACACACAAAGATAATAACGATTCAACTGCACCAACAACTCAGAACATATGCAAAATTTTATTAGGTGGAGTTATGGGGATAGGGCAGGAGGGTGGGCCTAAATAGGGTGCTTTATTCGAGGGTCGGAGGAGATTCTATGGGCCAAGTGGTTTCCTGCACCGTAGGAGTTCCATGGTTCACCTTCAGCTAACACACCGGGTAAAAGCTCCCTCAAGCAAAATATTAAATACTCAGACATAAATGCCATACCTTTAGTGAGGTAGCAGTGCTAACCACTGTGCCACCCTGTCGCAATTTCTCAATCATACCTGATGAGGTTGTGGACTTCATTTCGTGTATGTCCAACTACTTGGAGTGAGCATCATTGATGACCCAAAACAAAAAGTCCATGAATGGGTCTGCAAAATCGATATGTAGCCTGCACCCATGGCTGACCTGGCCACTCCCAAGGGTGCATTAAGCTGCAGATGGAAAGTTTTGCTGCAATTGATGTTGGTCACATTGTTTGATAAGATTCCCTATGTCAGCATCATTCCAGGCCACCACACATGCGAACATCTTCATCTTTGTCATCCAGGGATAGGCACAGTGTAACTCGTGTCATAATAACTTTAATAATAACTTTTTGCAGGGGTGGGAATGATCACCCATGCTTCACATAATAATACACCATCTTCACAAGGTAACTTCTTTTATCGGAAATTTTAGGTAATTGCTCAGATCTGTTATGATGCCAGCTGTGGAAGACCATATGCATGACTTGAGATAACCTGGGTCCTTCTGGGTCCAAATTCTGACCATTGTGCTGACACAGGCAATGTTTGTGTAGTTGCTAAATTAATCATTACATAAAAATGAAATAGGAGCCATTAGCTCATAAAAGTGCTTCCTCATGCCTACGGCCATACTAGTCTGAAAACGCACAATCTCGTCTGATCGCGGAAGCTAAGCAGACTCCGGCCTGGTTAGTACTTGGATGGGAGACCGTCTGGGAATACCAGGAGCAGTAGGCTTTAAAAGTGCTTCCCCATGATTTTTGAAAATTATGGATTTACTTTAATGAAGGAACGAATATACTAGTGTTCACAAAGACACGGTAGAAAGATCTTGAACTCAAGAGCTACAAGCTGAATAATGGCAACCTTATTTTGATAATTGTTCCTCCTCTGTTCATTTGAAGAAAAGCAACTCCTCTGCATAAGTTAATGAAAAAATGATGGCTGTTAAACTCCACTAAAACTGGCAGAAAAGCTGTGTTTTAAAGCCCTTGAAAGATGGCAAATGTATGTATCACTCGTAGATGAGAATGAAAAATGACAGTTTGATGGCTGAAACCCCCAGTGTATTGTAAAATGAACTGTAAACAATGTGTATCCTACTGAAAGAATAAGCTTGCAAAACTCAAATCAGTGTTGACATTTTCTGTTGTGTAATCTTCAGTTGCTGTGAAATAAAATAAATGGGTCAGCTTTTGCTGTAGCATGTCATCTAACGGTGTCTGCCATTAGTGAAGATTTGCTTGAGCACCCTTCAGCTTAATTTTTTTGCCTGTTAAGTTGCTAAAACTGTGAGTTGATGTCAGAGCGAGCAATACAGGAATCCTTGTGAGCACGATAATGTAATAAATTGAAGAACTTGAAAATAAACCATGGAAGTACTAAGAATCAGTGTTAGTGACAGGGGAGAACTGAATGACAAAACAGATACATTAAGAGAGGACAAGAATGATTGGATGAAGAGATTTAAAAAGAATGAAAAAATAACGGTTAAAAATTAGTATTTTACGTTCTCTAAGAACAATTTACAACCTGAAGGGATGTGATTCCATTCTTCTTTATTTCATAATACACAAGAGTTTGATCGGCATTTACACTTACAACCTTACTAAAAGCTTCTGCATTGCTCATAAATATCTGCAAGGGATTTAATTTGTATCCAATATGCAAATACAGCCATGTCAAAACATTCAGTGCATGAGATTGCGGTAGACAGCGAAATGTAATTATTGCAAAGCTAATGGTTGAGCAGCACCCTGACACCAAGAAGCTATATTAATTTGGTATTTACTTTCCAGGTATGGAACGCTTTTTCAATAAGATGATTTAAAATGTGTATATATACTGCTAAGTATACTACACATCTTGTCGTTACAAACCTGCTTAAAAAATATGTTCCTGGTATCAGCAGAAATGTCATTACTTATAGCAGCCAAAATCTGAAAGAAGGCAAGTTCATGGAAAAGTATTCTATTCACCTCGAGTGTTTGTGTGGGTGCTCAGAGTTTTGATTTTTAAATAAGAGGTCCAATAGCAAATTAATAATTCATGCAGATTTCAATTTGTTCCTAATTTTTGTAACCAAGAACTATATTAACACACAATACTTGAATCCAAGTATTGACATTTTATCAATTCGACATGTTTCTTGATTGAGATAGAAATGTCAACTCATAAATGGTGTGGAGAAGGGAAATCAAATTGCCTGTTTTGCAAAATAGATTATTCTAAAATTGTAAAATGGGAACTGTTTAATTATTTAAATTGCTACCTTGATTTCACTGTAGTTCAAAGTGTGAAATTTGTGAAATTGCCATTCTTTTTTTAATTCCATACTGTTTCTGATGTCTGAAATCACTTTTTTGAAATCACTTCTTTCCACTGCAGTCATTGTCGTTTTTTCATTTCTCTCATTTCTTAATTTTCTTGACCTTTCTAATGATCCTACAGCCTGGAATGTTTATCATAAAATGACAAATAAACATCGGTTGATTAAGTAATTCAAAAAAATTGTGGCCGATGGATTTCAACACAGGCAAGCCTGAAGTTGTCCATTTTGGCCCGATAAAGGTTAGTTCAGATATTTTTAAAGGCGTTTGAAGGTAGGAATATTGAAGGTCTAAATATGTTTGGGGGTCCATGTAAACCGATCACTAAAATACAGTAGCTGGCTCCAAAAAATTATCAAAACAACTAATGGAGTATTAGTATTTATAACTAATGGGTTAGAATAAGCAAGGAAGAACGTTTTACTCCAGCTACATAAATCCCCTGGTCAGAGCACATCTGCAGTACTGTGTGCAGTTCTGGGCGCTGAACCGTAGGGTGTTCTTTCCCTCAGTCGGCCGAAGGCTGAGCTGGCACATGGGAGAGGCGATGATGAATTTTGTTGTCTATGTCTGTGTTTGTTGAGCAGAGGCTACTTAGATTTTGAAAATATGCTTTGCTATGCGAGCTGGTGGGAAGTCGACGCAGGTTTTCAGGGTGTTTAGTAAAAGGCCTGTTTTTTTTCATATGCTTTGGAGAGGAAGTTGGCAGTGACCTGGAGCTCAGTTTCTGAGTGAGCGGCACACAAGCACAATCTACATACTGAAGTTCTATGACTGAGCTTGGAGGGATTTTGGGTTGAAGGTGCTATAGTTTGAACAGTTTCCTGTCTGTTCTGTAGATGATCAGCATGGCATTTGAGGACCAGGGTCTTGAGCCTGAGACTATGGTCATAGTTTACAAGGTAGCAATAATTCCCACTCTCCAATATGCTTCCGAGACTTGGACAACATATAGCAGGGATTTCACCGCACTGGAGACATACCACGAGCAGTAACTTCAAGATCCTCAAAATTAGATGGCAAAAAAGTAGTCCAACGGCAGTGTTCTCTCCCAAGCCAACTTTCCCAGTATCAAGGCACTAATCACTCAAAGTCAGCTCGCTTGGGTGAGATGTGATTTGTACACTTGAGATCATACAAACAAAGTGGTGCTGCTTCACTCTGATCTGGGTCGTGGCAGGTGATCCTAATAAGGAAAGCAGAAATGCGTCCTCAAAGCATTCTTAAAGAGGTCGAACACATCTGCCCACTATTCAGAGACTCTGGCTTATCACTGACTAATATGGAGACATTACATTTGGAAAACCACCAAACCCACCGAGAACATAGAGATGCAAAGTCGAAGTGTTGGAGCAAGTGCACGATCCACCAAACAGCCCATTTACCCAGTCCTTCACATCCACTTGTTCAGCATGTGTCAGAGTCTACAGATCAGGCATTGGACCCATTAGCCATCTCAGTCCATCACATTGGAGTGGAGGCATGTTATCCTCGATTCTGAGGGACAGTCTAAGAAGATTAATTTCAGGATATAGTAACATCGTTGGTCGAGAAAATATTGGAAACCGTGCAAAGGGTGAAATAGAGGAACAGCCCAGAAAAGAAGACTATTATGGAGGGAAACCATACCAACTACTAAGTAAGTACCAATGTGTGAGCTGGAGGTTTCCTAATTTCACGAGGAAAATTACATCACTGGCTGGGACAGCTTTTATTGCCCATCCCCAATTGTCCTCGAGAAGGTAGAGTGAGCCACCACCTTGATCCACTGTCGGCGATGTTGTGTAGGTTCACCCACAAAGTGGTTAGGAAGGGTGTTCTAGGATTTTGACCAATGACAGGTGAAGGAATGGCGATATATTATCTGGAAGGATGATGGAGGCAGATGAGGGTGGCACAATGGCATAGTGGCTAGCACTGTTGCCTCACAGAACCAGGGACCCAGGTTTAGTTCTGGCCTCGGGTGACTGTGTGGTGTTTGCACGTTCTCCCCATGTCGGCATGGGTTTCCTCCGTGCGCTCCCGTTTCCTCCCATAGTCCAAAGATGTGCAGGTTAGGTGGGATTACAGGGATAGGGTGGGGAAGTGAGCATAGGAAGTGGTGCTCTTTTGGAGGGTTAGGACAGACCCGATGAGCCAAATGGCCACCTTCTGTACAGTGGGATTCTGTGCTGTAGTAGCTTTCAAAGAGGAATAGAATTAATGGTAAAAAGGAAATTAAATCCGGTTTATGCAGAAAGAACAAGCGAGTGTGACTCTTTAGATCGCTCTGCCAAAAAAGGAGCCAGCAAAAGCACGATGGATTGAATATTCTCCTTTTGTGCTGCACCATTCTGTGATTCTACAATGATATATTATTGGCCAAATTAACATCGTGATACAGCCAGAAAGTAGTATAGTATCAGTTTTACATTATTGAATCAAGTTGAACATAAAAAGAACAGTTGATGACTCACTCCTTATCTCGGTGAATGGGGAGAGCTTGTTTGCCGCGAGCACACATTGTGGAATCATGCTTTGCTTCAATTGTAAATCAGTCTCCACATACTTGTGATTTCTGAGCCCTCTGGATGTCTTTCCAGGCTTCAAAAAGTTTATAATTTAATTGCACATAATTTAGAACTTTGAGAAACTGACCATTTCAGGCTGTATAAAATCGGGCTTTTGGTCATATTTCAATATCTCTGAAATGAAAAGCATTGATGGTTGTAGTGGCAAATCTTTTTTGCCCCATTTTGTATCCGTAGAACAGCTTGCTGTCGGAAAGCAATATTTCACACAAATTGTTTCAAAATTAATCAGATCATGTTACAATTTATCATCATCGTTAAATAGATTTCCTCCCTCTAATTGTCTTATTTAACTTTGGCTGCGCATTACTTATGTCACTCATTTTAACTACTGCAGCATGGTGAAGGAGGTGGATCAAACGGGCATTGATGCTTTGCTCTATTCAGATAATTACATTGGACCAGAATTTAATCCATCATTAGACTTGGCCTGGCCTGTTTAATTTCCATTGGAGAAAACAAAACAGCACAGTACCTGCTATAGGGTGTCTATGACATGTGTGAATGGTGCAGTCTTCTAAAAGGTTGTTAATAAACTGCTGAGAGTCTAAAGCGGAAATGTAATTTAGAATGGATGAATTGGGTGCTTCAAGCAAAATGAAAAGGATGAAAGAAAAATTGAATTTAGAGAGGGGATAAAAGACGAAATGCAAGAGAAAATATAATTTATATGTTTTAAATGGCCAGCAATGAAATTCCCCCCTTGTATAATTTATTTTGTCAAATTAATTGAATTAGCTTGCCCATAAAAAGGATCCTTGGACTGAAATGGACAACCTCAGCTTTGTGTCATGCATTTGGTTTGTATCTACCATCCAAGTACAGGAACTTTACACTGTTCAATGTATACAAAGCATCTCTGACAGCCACTTTTGAATTTCTGCGTTTAACTGTGCGCTTGAAGTTGCTGTGCAAATTGAACATAATTAACAATGAGCAGCATTATTACCCTCGCTTATTATGACAGTTCAGTCTGGCAGGATATGGCTGAAGCTCACCATAGTCAATTGTAAGACAATCATCCCTGGACACTTCACATTCACTGTCTCGCAATATGACATTGATGATGCACTGTTTTGAAAGCCCCACAATCTGCGGGCTGTCAGTCAGTTCCAGGGTCCGTGGAAACTGGCAATGAACCCATGAAAAATGTTACTGAAATACGAGTTGGTAACGATTGTGATTCAGCCGACAATCTTGAGTGAGTGCAGGACAGACGATTCAATAGTTGTGCAGGTAAATAATGTAACTTGTTCGCATCCCTGAAAACCTCGTTATTCCTCCCAGTTTGGGAACCTCTGTTCTTGATACTATGGACTTATTTGTGACGGTGTACTATATTTCTGCAAATATCTGTTACTGAATTTGGTTTACATTTTACATGTTACATTCCTAAATACTTGTAATATGTTAACAAACGTCTTAGTGGCTTAAGCGTTCTAACTTCTGCCAAAGCTTTTTCTGAAATCACCTGAAACTTTGAACACATTCTTTGGAAAACTGAAGAGGAGCCCAAGATGAACCAACACTTCAGGCAATTTACTTGTCAATGCCACATCACTGTTGGAGTTTATATCCAGCCAGCTCACTAAAATCTCTTTGACTCCAAAACCCAATTTAACATGGTAATATTTTAATGACACATCCTTGATTATTGCCTCTGCAGAAACAAAAGGTGGAAGTTAAATTGTGTCACAGGTTATATTTAATTCATTTCATCCACTTAAATATTTAAACCATCTTCAGTTGACTTACTTTAGATTCTCAACATTGTTTTTTTGTTTCTCTGTCCTAGTATGCTAGGTAGAACATTGGTTATGGATGAAAGTGGAATATTGGAAGGCCCATAACAGCTTTGCAACATAAAACCATTGCTATTCTGAGAATAGTTAGTAAGTCTCATCTGGCAGTTGATCCATTTACAATAAGATGTTCAGAGAACTTTGGTCTCTGGTGCAATCGTTATGATATGGCAGATGGTAATTACAAGTTGTGCAGGTCCTGAAGGAAAACTTGATCAAGATATCACAATTTCCAATTTATATTTTATTACGAGAAGGTATGTGCACTGAAGTCAGAAATAAATATACCAATGCCACTTTTCCAGATGTTAACTATTCGAACATTTATTCAAAGAAGAAAACTTATATATAAGGGTTTATAGTTACACAGTTAAAATTTCTACTGAGTTAGACTCACAAATAAATGTTCCTTTTCAGGCAACAGTCCCTCTACATTCTTAATCTATAATTATTCCAGCAATATTACTGCAAAACACTCACTGTTGCAATGGGGTGGTATTTCACAGGGCTTTTCCCTCTCGGCAATCGAAATCCAAGGCTTGCTTTCTGGAACAAACACCCATCTGGGGTGGCAAGAGACTGCTTACTTCACAGGTCTGTCCTCTGCACAGCACATTCTCCAGGATGTCACCTGGCCTCTCATCCCATATAGCTTTCAATTTTTCCTTAAATGCATTTTTTATCTGTTATCTTTAAAATCAGTGTTCACAACCTTCTTTTAAAGTTACCTTTTTCAGAAATCTTTCATTTTGACTTTATGTCCACTAATTTTGGGTAAAAATAAATTTGTATTTATTCATTTATGATCTTTGCCAGTTGTAAATCTTCATTTTATTCCTCTTTCAAATTCAGCAAGTAAAGATAAACACATTTCTTTATTTCCTCATGCAAGTTTCCATCCAGGTCGTTTACTTTTATATTCCATCTCAACTTTGCTCGTCTCCAATCCAAATGCTTGCTTTTACACCTAGCCCTTTTGAAAATTTAAACCTTGCAGTCTGACCGTCTTCAGTTTGATTAACTTAGTCAAGCACACACATACAAGCCTGCTTCACAGTCTACCACAGTAATATTGGAAAAAATGATACTTTAATTACACAATATAGAACAGGACACCAATTTTTGGATCATGTCCAGTTAACATAGTGATGTGCCTGCCAATGGCATACATTAGAAAATTCTGGGGGTACTTTCTGATGTTCCAATAATTTCAGGAAAGGCTGCCCCCCCACCGATGTGTACTCATAAAATGACCTTTTATTGAGGTAGCTTTCAAAAATGTATTTGTTGGGCTTGACTGGTGACATTAATCGCCTTCTAAATTGGGCACAATTAGTGTGGAATGCATAAATTAATAGTATCTCATGTTGGCCAGATTCTGCATACCAGATACAAATAATTGTTTGGCATGCTTTCAGACTTGTGGTTAACATATGACACACACACATGCAGTGGTGCTCCTCATTTTAGTGGAAGCAGGAACACTTGGTTAATGCAGGTTGGCCGTGCAAAGTATGTATTTATATTGTCATCCAGGCCATTGCGTTAGATAGACAATGTGTGAATGTTGACTTTTTCATGTTGTGATATTATGATCACAGGATTGTGATATTATGATTCCAGGATTTTGACACAGCGACAGTGAAGGTACGATGATATAGTTCCAAGTTGGGTGGTGAGTGATGGTGGGGTTCCCAAGTATCTGCTGCTCTTGTCTTTCTAGACGGTAGTGGTCATGGGTTTGGACGGTGCTGCCGAATGAACCTTGGTGAGTTCCTGCAGTGCATCTTGTAGATGGTACACACAATGCCACTGTTGGTTGGTGATGGAGGGATTTAATGTTTCTGGAAGGGGTAGCAATCCAGCTACTGCTTTGTCCTGGATTGTGTTGAACTTCTGAGTGTTGCTGGAGCTGCACTCATCCAGGCTTTTCCTTTACATTCCTGGTTTGTGCCTTGTAAATGGTGGACAGGCTTTGGGGGGGGTGGGGGAGGGGGGGCAGGACTCGCCACAGGATTCCTAGCCTTTGACCTGCCACAACATTAATATGACTCATCCTGTTCAGTTTCTGATCAATGGTAACCACCCAGGATGTTGATTGTGGGGATTTAATGATGGTAATGCCATTGCATGTCAAGGGGCAATGGTTGGATCCTCTCTTGTGGGAGATGGTCATTGCCTGGCACTTGTATGACACAAATGTAACTTGCGACTTGTCAGCCCAAGCCTGAATATTGTCCAGGTCCTGCTGCATTTGGACATGGACTGCTTCATTATCTGAGGGGTCACAAATGGTGCTGAACATTGTGCAGTCATCTGCAAATATCTCCACTTCCGACCTTATGATGGCAGGGAGGTCATTTTTTTTTTTTTATTAAATATTTTATTGAAAATTTTTGGTCAACCAACACAGTACATTGTGCATCCTTTACACAATATTATAACAACACAAATAACAATGACCTATTTTATAAACAAAAAATGAATAAATAATAAATAACAAAAATGAAAAAATAATAAATAACAAAAATGAAAACTAGCCCTAATTGGCAACTGCCTTGTCACAAGTAACACTCTCCAAAAATAATTTAACAGTCCAATATATAATTATCTGTAGCAACGACCTATACATACTATACAGTATATATTAACAACCCTGAGAGTCCTTCTGGTTCCTTTCCCCCCCCCCCCGATCCTGGGCTGCTGCTGCTGCCTTCTTTTTCCCATTCCGTCTATCTTTCTGCGAGGTATTCGACGAACGGTTGCCACCGCCTGGTGAACCCTTGAGCTGACCCCCTTAGGACGAACTTAATCCGCTCTAGCTTTATAAACCCCGCCATGTCATTTATCCAGGTCTCCACCCCCGGGGGCTTGGCTTCTTTCCACATTAGCAATATCCTGCGCCGGGCTACTAGGGACGCAAAGGCCAAAACATCGGCCTCTCTTGCCTCCTGCACTCCCGGCTCTTGTGCAACCCCAAATATAGCCAACCCCCAGCTTGGTTCGACCCGGACTCCTACTACTTTTGAAAGCACCTTTGTCACCCCCATCCAAAACCCCTGTAGTGCCGGGCATGACCAAAACATATGGGTATGATTCGCTGGGCTTCTCGAGCACCTCGCACACCTATCCGCCACCCCAAAAAAATTTACTGAGCCGTGCTCCAGTCATATGTGCCCTGTGTAATACCTTAAACTGAATCAGGCTTAGCCTGGCACACGAGGACGACGAGTTTACCCTGCTTAGGGCATCTGCCCACAGCCCCTCCTCGATCTCCTCCCCCAGCTCTTCTTCCCATTTCCCTTTTAGTTCATCTACCATAGTCTCCCCTTTGTCCCTCATTTCCCTATATATATCTGACACCTTACCATCCCCCACCCATGTCTTTGAGATCACTCTGTCCTGCACCTCTTGTGTCGGGAGCTGCGGGAATTCCCTCACCTGTTGCCTCGCAAAAGCCCTCAGTTGCATATACCTGAATGCATTCCCTTGGGGCAACCCATATTTCTCGGTCAGCGCTCCCAGACTCGCGAACTTCCCATCCACAAACAGATCTTTCAGTTGCGTTATTCCTGCTCTTTGCCACATTCCATATCCCCCATCCATTCCCCCCGGGGCAAACCTATGGTTGTTTCTTATCGGGGACCCCCCCAAGGCTCCAGTCTTTCCCCTATGCCGTCTCCACTGTCCCCAAATCTTCAGTGTAGCCACCACCACCGGGCTTGTGGTGTAGTTCCTCGGTGAGAACGGCAATGGGGCTGTCACCATAGCCTGTAGGCTAGTCCCCCTACAGGACGCCCTCTCTAATCTCTTCCACGCCGCTCCCTCCTCCTCTCCCATCCACTTACTCACCATTGAAATATTAGCGGCCCAATAATACTCACTTAGGCTCGGTAGTGCCAGCCCCCCCCCTATCCCTGCTACGCTGTAAGAATCCCTTCCTCACTCTCGGGGTCTTCCCGGCCCACACAAAACCTATGATGCTCTTTTCAATCCTTTTAAAAAAAGCCTTCGTGATCACCACCGGGAGGCACTGAAACACAAAGAGGAATCTCGGGAGGACCACCATCTTAACCGCCTGCACCCTCCCTGCCATTGACAGGGATACCATATCCCATCTCTTGAAATCCTCCTCCATCTGTTCCACCAACCGCGTTAAATTTAACCTATGCAATGTGCCCCAATTCTTAGCTATCTGGATTCCCAGGTAACAAAAGTCCCTTGTTACCTTCCTCAACGGTAGGTCCTCTATTTCTCTACTCTGCTCCCCTGGATGCACCACAAACAACTCACTTTTCCCCATGTTCAATTTATACCCTGAAAAATCCCCAAACTCCCCAAGTATCCGCATTATTTCTGGCATCCCCTCCGCCGGGTCCGCCACGTATAGTAGCAAATCGTCTGCATACAAAGATACCCGGTGCTCTTCTCCTCCCCTAAGTACTCCCCTCCACTTCTTGGAACCCCTCAACGCTATCGCCAGGGGCTCAATCGCCAGTGCAAACAATAATGGGGACAGAGGGCATCCCTGCCTTGTCCCTCTATGGAGCCGAAAATATGCAGATCCCCGTCCATTCGTGACCACGCTCGCCACTGGGGCCCTATACAACAGCTGCACCCATCTAACATACCCCTCTCCAAAACCAAATCTCCTCAACACCTCCCACAAATAATCCCACTCCACTCTATCAAATGCTTTCTCGGCATCCATCGCCACTACTATCTCCGTTTCTCCCTCTGGTGGGGCCATCATCATTACCCCTAACAACCTCCGTATATTCGTGTTCAGCTGTCTCCCCTTCACAAACCCAGTTTGGTCCTCGTGGACCACCCCCGGGACACATTCCTCTATTCTCATTGCCATTACCTTGGCCAGGACCTTGGCATCTACATTTAGGAGGGAAATAGGTCTATAGGACCCGCATTGTAGCGGGTCCTTTTCCTTCTTTAAGAGAAGCGATATCGTTGCTTCAGACATAGTCGGGGGCAGTTGTCCCCTTTCCTTTGCCTCATTAAAGGTCCTCGTCAGTACCGGGGCGAGCAAGTCCACATATTTTCTATAGAATTCGACTGGGAATCCATCCGGTCCCGGGGCCTTTCCCGCCTGCATGCTCCTAATTCCTTTCACCACTTCTTCTACCTCGATCTGTGCTCCCAGTCCCACCCTTTCCTGCTCTTCCACCTTGGGAAATTCCAGCCGATCCAAGAAGCCCATCATTCTCTCCCTCCCATCCGGGGGTTGAGCTTCATATAATTTTTTATAAAATGTCTTGAACACTCCATTCACTCTCTCCGCTCCCCGCTCCATCTCTCCTTCCTCATCCCTCAGTCCCCCTATTTCCCTCGCTGCTCCCCTTTTCCTCAATTGGTGTGCCAGCAACCTGCTCGCCTTCTCCCCATATTCGTACTGTACACCCTGTGCCTTCCTCCATTGTGCCTCTGCAGTGCCTGTAGTCAGCAAGTCAAATTCTACATGTAGCCTTTGCCTTTCCCTGTACAGTCCCCCCTCCGGTGCTTCCGCATATTGTCTGTCCACCCTCAAAAGTTCTTGCAGCAATCGCTCCCGTTCCTTACTCTCCTGCTTCCCTTTATGTGCCCTTATTGATATCAGCTCCCCTCTAACCACCGCCTTCAACGCCTCCCAGACCACTCCCACCTGGACCTCCCCATTATCATTGAGTTCCAAGTACTTTTCAATGCACCCCCTCACCCTTAGACACACCCCCTCATCTGCCATTAGTCCCATGTCCATTCTCCAGGGTGGGCGCCCTCCTGTTTCCTCCCTGATCTCCAAGTCCACCCAGTGTGGAGCGTGATCCGAAATGGCTATAGCTGTATACTCCGTTCCCCTCACCTTCGGGATCAACGCCCTTCCCAGCACAAAAAACTCTATTCGCGAGTAGACTTTATGGACATAGGAGAAAAACGAGAACTCCTTACTCCTAGGTCTGCTAAATCTCCACGGGTCTACACCTCCCATCTGCTCCATAAAATCTTTAAGTACCTTGGCTGCTGCCGGCCTCCTTCCAGTCCTGGACTTCGACCTATCCAGCCCTGGTTCCAACACCGTATTAAAATCTCCCGCCATTATCAGCTTTCCCATCTCTAGGTCCGGAATGCGTCCTAGCATCCGCCTCATAAAATTGGCATCATCCCAGTTCGGGGCATATACGTTTACCAAAACCACCGTCTCCCCCTGTAGTTTGCCACTCACCATCACGTATCTGCCCCCGTTATCCGCCACTATAGTCTTTGCCTCGAACATTACCCGCTTCCCCACTAATATAGCCACCCCCCTGTTTTTCGCATCTAGCCCCGAATGGAACACCTGCCCCACCCATCCTTTGCGTAGCCTAACCTGGTCTATCAGTTTCAGGTGCGTTTCCTGTAACATAACCACATCTGCCTTAAGTTTCTTAAGGTGTGCGAGTACCCGTGCCCTCTTTATCGGCCCGTTCAGCCCTCTCACGTTCCACATGATCAGCCGAGTTGGGGGGCTTCCTACCCACCCCCCTTGTCGATTAGCCATCACCTTTTTCCAGCTCCTCACCCGGTTCCCACGCAGCTGTATCTCCCCCAGGCGGTGCCCCCCCCGCCCATCCTCTCCCATACCAGCTCCCCCCTCTCCCAGCAGCAGCAACCCAGTAATTCCCCCCTCCCACCCCCCCCCCCGCTAGATCCCCCGCTAGCGTAATTACTCCCCCCATGTTGCTCCCAGAAGTCAGCAAACTCTGGCTGACCTCGGCTTCCCCCCGTGACCTCGGCTCGCACCGTGCAACGCCCCCTCCTTCCTGCTTCTCTATTCCTGCCATGATTATCATAGCGCGGGAACCAAGCCCGCGCTTCTCCCTTGGCCCCGCCCCCAATGGCCAACGCCCCATCTCCTCCACCTCCCCTCCTCCCCCCATCACCACCTGTGGGAGAGAGAAAAGTTACCACATCGCAGGATTAGTACATAAAACCCCTCTTTGCCCCCCACATTCGCCCCACCACTTTGTTCGAACGTTCTTTTTAATAACCCGCTCATTCCAGTTTTTCTTCCACAATAAAAGTCCACGCTTCATCCGCCGTCTCAAAGTAGTGGTGCCTCCCTCGATATGTGACCCACAGTCTTGCCGGTTGCAGCATTCCAAATTTTATCTTCTTTTTATGAAGCACCGCCTTGGCCCGATTAAAGCTCGCCCTCCTTCTCGCCACCTCCGCACTCCAGTCTTGATAAACGCGGATCACCGCGTTCTCCCATTTACTGCTCCGAGTTTTCTTCGCCCATCTAAGGACCATTTCTCTATCCTTAAAACGGAGGAATCTCACCACTATGGCTCTGGGAATTTCTCCTGCTCTCGGTCCTCGCGCCATCACTCGGTATGCTCCCTCCACCTCCAACGGACCTGCCGGGGCCTCCACTCCCATTAACGAGTGCAGCATCATGCTCACATATGCCCCGACGTCCGCTCCCTCCACACCTTCAGGAAGACCAAGAATCCTCAGGTTGTTCCTCCTTGAGTTGTTTTCCAGTGCCTCCAACCTTTCCACACATCGTTTCTGATGTGCCTCCTGCGTCTCCGTCTTCACCACCAGGCCCTGTATATCGTCCTCATTCTCGGCTGCCTTTGCCTTCACGACCCGAAGCTCCCGCTCCTGGGTCTTTTGTTCCTCCTTTAGCCCTTCGATCGCCTGTAGTATCGGGGCCAACAGCTCTTTCTTCATTTCCTTTTTTATCTCTTCCACACAGCATTTCAAGAACTCTTGTTGTTCAGGGCCCCATGTTAAACTGCCACCTTCCGACGCCATCTTGGTTTTTGCTTGCCTTCCTTGCCGCTGTTCTAAAGGATCCACTGCAATCTGGCCACTCTCTCCTCCTTTTTCCATCCGTATCCAGGGGGGATTCCCTTCTGGTTTACCGCACAGTGTTTTTAGCCGTCAAAATTGCCGTTGGGGCTCCTATCAAGAGCCCAAAAGTCAGTTTCACAGGGAGCTGCCGAAACGTGCGACTCAGCTGGTCATCGCCGCACCTGGAACTCCAGCAGGGAGGTCATTGATGAGCAGCTGAAGATGGTTGGGCCCAGGACACTACCCTGAGGAACTCCTGCAGTGATACCCTGGAGCTGAGATGATTGACCACCAACCACCACAACCAACTTCCTTTGTGCCAGTTTCCTCCCTGATTCTCATTGACTCCAGTTTAGCTAGGGCCCCTTGATGCCATTTTTGGTCAAATGCTGCCTTGATGTCAAGGACAGTGACTCTCACCTCATTTCAGGCATTCAGTTCTTTTGTCCATGTTTGAACCAAAGCTGTTTCCTCCTGGAGTGGAAATATATTGTCCGACATAGCCCTCATCTGATATAATCCTCCTCCCCTACCTGCACTGTTTGGAAACCAAAGCTAGTCACACAGACTCTTTAGATTGTTCTTTCCCAAGACCTCAAACTATTGAACCTTTGCCTCGAACAGCCTTCCTTATTCAAGATTTTCAAATCCCATATTTGTTTCACCTAATCACATTTCCAGATTTACTGGTCTTTTACTTTTTGTAGCGTTCTTGGTTTCTTGGCTCTTCATTTGGATAGATCCAAGCTGAAACTAAAACATCTTCTCGATCTGGTATTGCCAACTGTCATGCAGTTGTAATAAAACAATACAATAGATGTTCTGACCAATTCATATTCTGTGCTTATGAGTTAGTTTGACTTCATTTTGGTCCATCTTATTGTTGACATTTTGACCAATTGAGCATCATTATGCATTGTAATAAAAACAAGCAATATTGTGATACTACTGAAGTATTACAATCCCCGATCAGACCCCAACAGTGGCTAGGATACTGAATCAAAACCCAAATTTTTTTACTTTTTTGGCTGTCTAGAAATAATTCTTTGCTCCAGGAGTGATTGCATGAAGAAATAGGGGTTTGGCATTTTAAAACAAAACTTTATTATTAACACAATATTAAACTCTTTTGCATCACACCCGAAAATAACTTTCAATTACCCCCCATACTAAATACAGTAAATACAATACCCTTAATTAATATCTCTATTCCCAGTTAAACACTAAGAAAGAATTAAGCATACAGCTCTCAATCCATTCTACATCCCAATGGCACAGAGTAATGCTTGCTTTCCAGAACAGATTTGGCTTCTGTTAGAACCCCTGGAGACTCTGGCTGGATGTCTTCATAAAATATTTTTCAGCTGGTTTGTTTCAGCTTCTTCCTTATCCTCAGGCAAGTCTATTCTGCTGTAAATAGTATTAATCTTTTTTAACTTACTGTGAGAGCAAAACTTGTGATCTAAAGGGCACCCCACTCAAAAGCTTTCTCAAAATGTCTGAATGCCTGAGCTCCACCCAGCAATGACCGCATCTCCCCAAGCTGAAAACAAATGATCTCCCCAGGGACTCCCCCGGTCAAACAACATTTCATTAACCCAGAATAACTCTGGTCAATTTCACCTCCAGCTCCAAAAAGCTTTCTGGTCTTGCAAAACAAAGGTTCTTCTAAAAACATGACTGCTGCAGTCAACACATTCTAACCCATGCTTTTAACCCTTGAATTGCCAAATGTTTGCAATCCAATATATCTAAAATCCTTCATTTTTCACAGAAGGAATCTGCAAGAGATGTCATGAATAACCCAAAGGTGACAAAATGTTAGGTTATATAATAAGTAGTGTAGGCAGTGTTATAAGGTGTTGCTAGTTCACTGAATAAAGGAGGAATCTGGAACTAGTCTTTTCTTAACATCGGTTTGTTCACAAAATCTGCAGAACAAAGGCAGAGGCTTCCTTTTTCTTCCCCCTCCACAGTGGCAAGCTTTTCTTATTGAGACTTAAGAGTAATGCTTGAACCGTACCCAGTAAGCAACAGGTACTCTCATTTACAACTAAGTATGCACTTCATTGTGACAGGAATGAATAGGCAGGAGCTTAAAATTACAAAGATATTGACAGATTAATGTGAGTGGGCAAAATTTCAATAGATTAATTTCAATGTACATCAGTGTGGGATCATCCATTTTTTGTACCAAACGAGGAAAATCTGAGTTTTATTTTTAAACGGTGAGATGTTAAGAATGTTGGAGTTCCAAAGACATTTTTAATTCCATGCACACCGGTTATTAAATGTGATGGTTGGCCAGGTACAAAGTAATCAAGATGACAACTGGAATGTTTAGGCTTTCTCGCCAGAAGGCTAGAATTTAAAGAGGAGAATGTTTAACGGTTTTCATATGCCTGATTGAAAACAGCTCAAGTACAGTTCTGGACACAGCATCTTAGAAAGGACATGCTGACCTTGGAAAGAATTCAACACAGATTCACTGAAATGTTGCCAGGGTTTAAGAACTGGCTTGAGACACAATTACACAAAACAACCTTCTATTTCCTGAAATGTCAGAGGTTAATGGGTGTTCATATAATGTGTTACGAATATGAGGTTTGTAAAATTATGTTTTGGGACGGTCTATATATTTAGGATAGAGCAAAGGGAGGTCATGTGACCTGTGCTGAAGTCTGCCTGACAAGGTCTGGATGATGGGGTTGGGCTGTTAAGTATTAAAGAAAGTCTTTGATCAATTACGGAGTGAAAGGTGCAAGGTATTCATACTTGCAGACCGTGGTGAAGGCAGTTGTGATGTCAATGGACAGATTGTGAGTCTCCAGCTCCCAGGGAAATTTTAAGTGTCAGTTTCTAAAAGGGTATCTATGAACTGCCTGTTTGGTTCCAGCATAGGATAAAGTTGGAGTTTACTGAATAGCCACTCAGCTTTTCCAGAGATGTGAGTTGAACACTATTATAATGAGATCCATTCCATCACCAGAGTCATACTTTAGTGCACCATTGGCATATTGCAAATATGCCTCAGGTATGTGTACCTCGTCATATTGTCTAATTGATGTCCAATGGATCATGATAATGTGTTGCTTGTAGGACAACATTGCCTTATAACAATGTTTCCGGAGGAGGAATGCTGCCATGAACAGCACATGAT
The DNA here is from genome assembly GCF_047496885.1 of Scyliorhinus torazame. NCBI lineage: Eukaryota > Metazoa > Chordata > Chondrichthyes > Carcharhiniformes > Scyliorhinidae > Scyliorhinus > Scyliorhinus torazame. The sequence continues at coordinate 210,867,823 of NC_092710.1, forward strand.
CAGTTTAAAATGGATTCCAGTTGCAAAGACATTCATTAAACGCTCATAGATATTTTTTCTATTGTTTGTCTTATCAGGCCACAATATAAATGTTCCTGTCTTTCTCTTTACCCTTCACTCTATAATCTGCCATCATCTATGTGTAACAAATCACAAAGTACCCAAACATACCATCAGCACCTGTTCAAAAACAATGGGTGCAATTCATCCAAAAAATTACTAAGTGTCATTTTGTTTCCAACCGAATTTTTGGGTGAGATCCTGAACTGTATTCACCCACACCTAGTCATTTTTTTGGAGCTTGGGGAATTTCTCAATGGTCGATCCCATACTTAGAATTATTTTCTGTTGTGGGGAGTTAACCTCGCTGGCCAGACCGGCTTTTCAGAGGTCTGGGTGTCATTTTGAAAGTGTGCCTCGATCGCAGAGTGAGGTTGAGGGTCCCCCATATCCCCCACCCATGGGCAGTAAGACTCCAAACCCCCCCCCCCAGCCGCAAACAGGTGAGGTCTCGCTTGTGCAACCGGTGACCCCGGAAGCTTGGAAAATGTGGCATCAAACAGGCCGCACATATTTACACCAGCCTAATGGACCAATTAAGTATGATTATCTGGATCATGCCCGGCACTGCAGGTCGGGTGACTCACAATTGGCTCAGCTCCCAGCAGGAAAACCGTTTTGGGCCTCTCCCATGATGCACCCGGCACAATGTGGTGGTAAAATCATGCCCAATATCTTCACACGGTTCAATGCCAACAAAACTGTGACCTGGGACTAAACTTCTACACAGTAAAATATGTCCTATAAATTGATGCACCTACTCTCGGGCTACATTTCTTGTGGGCAAATGTCAGACATTTGGGTCAGCAATAAACCAGCTCTGTTAGTGGGCCAGGTAGAACAAAATCCTGCACCAAATTCACCAACCTTTGTAAATATTTGAGAACTACACAAGTTCCAAAGGATGCAATTGGTGATCTTGGGATTTAACATCAGTTAAGCCGTAGTGCATGGACATTCTGAGGACAGACAAATGGGGGTGATGGAGGACGAGTTGAAATCCTGCTGATTGTTGGCAAATCTCCCATCTTTTGGACATACAGCACTGCAAGGCAGTTGGGTCATTACTTCATACTTTGGTGGTATCAAGGGGGGGAAAAGTGAGGTAGATAATAGGTATCATGAGATATCATCATGAGATGTTTTGTACGCAAGACGAAACAAGTGCACATGGGTACCCTTGCCTTGTTGTTTAGTCAGCCCAGTGGTGCAGGTTGGCTGTGGGCCTTTTTTGCTGTGGTAGTTGGCTCCCTAAAATCTGTAGAATTAATTCAGTCTGTATATTGACTATTTTGTGTCCCATCACAGTGCGTGTGGCCAGTCTGGATATTGAACCTTTCCGCTTATCCTGTCATACCGTACTTCATTATATTTAAAATATGAAATAATGTCTTTGGGTGGTTTTTGCTGCACACTGCAGCACAGAGCATTACACTTGGTACAATTATACGCAGTATGTAGTGCAAACCTATCTAGTATGGACATTGGTGTTGTGGAAGATGCCTCACAGATCATGTCTTATTTATGGATCATCCTATTTTGCAGCAGACCTGGTAAGCTTTGCTGTTCTGCCAGTTTGAGATATTTCTTGCACAGATGCAGATGTTGCTTTTATTACATAAATGGTTAAGTATATTAGATATTAACTGATGTTAAAGCATCAATATGGCAATCACTACCAACTTGAATATGTCCAGGAAGCATTTTCAGCAGTCATCAATCTAGATTGCTGGCCTGAGAAACTGTGATTGGCGATGCTTGAATCCAACTGGTGGCGATAACTCCAGCAGAAAATTCACTTTTAAGAATTTGTTATTTCTTGAATTAACTGCCTGATTTTTATTTCAAAGGCCTATTGGACCTAAGCTTTTTGAGGATGGCAGTTGAATTTTGGCATTTTGTACAAGGATTAGATTTGTATTTGACTTGAAACAAATTGATGGCCTGCAGACTGTCTTGCAATAAGTTTTGTAAAGTACACTTATTTGTTAGATGATTCCATTCTGTGTTCCAATGTTTAGTGATGACTCAACACCCATATAAACCCACTTGTGTTACTCACCCTTTCACAATTAGTAACAAATCATGCTGCTTTAGTAACTTGCAATCATTAAAACCTTTGTACATTTTGCTTTACAAATGGATTGCTCATGCATGTCTTGTATTGCAGTTTCATTCATTGAAGGATGTTTTGTAATATAGGGTCATGCTTTGGCGGATTTGGGGCTACAGCTACTATTACATTCTGCTTGGTTTGTATTGAATTAAATATGCTTTTGTTCTGAAAATTGCAAATATATATCTTATAAATTCTGTTCACACTGAAAATCTCTAACCTTATCGGCATCAAATACCACAGGTTTCTATGATGCATGCCAGAGAAATGGAGTACAGCTGCAGGATATGCAAAGAGCAAAATCTGCTGATGTGAAGCGCAAACACCAGATTTGAACAGTTTCATATTGTTTTTCTAATTTTGACTGGGTAATTACTTATTCTCAAATTTTCTGTCACCGAGAAAAATTAATTTTCTTTACAAGGGTCAACCTCAAATGTTTCCTGGTAGGTTGCATCATTTTATTTAATTATTTGCCAACGGTGCTCTGTATAATGCTGGAGTTTGCTAGTTCTGTCACACTGACCCTAGGTTTCAAGAAGTTGGGTGTTTCCCTGTGGATGTGCAGTAGAAACTCAATTTAGGTGGATTTGTCAGGAAATTGGCTTGGAGGCATGGGAGAACTATAAAGAAAATAGTGATATTAAATGCATTCTGAAACTATAAGGTAGTTTGTCTGGATTAGAGATTTCCTAATTAAAACTGCAATTTACAATTTTAATAATTGGGAATTCATGTTCTGCTTGGAAACAGTATCTGAGGCTATGGGAGAAAATGAGCAACGGAGAGAGCGATGGGAAGGTGTCAGTAATTACAATGTGTAATATCTCCTCAAATTTGTTGAAATGAAATGGAGATTATGTATCTAATTTACTGAAAATCTGTAGCAGTGCGAAGTCTGTGGCTCATGCTGTTTTCCAATCTGCAAACTCTGCCCTATTTTGTTCCAATTAAGGTTAATGCAAGATTCAGGGACATTATTTAATCTCCTCCTTCGGCATTCTTTAGCCCATGTGCCCAAGTGTTTATGACAGTAACTTAGAGCCATAACTGTTGTTGTGTACTGAACTTGCAGAATAAAATAATGTAATGCTGAAGCACATAGAGTTGGGCACACTGGACAACAGAGATTTATTAGATGACTGAACTGTACAAAGGCTTGATCTAGACTGAGGCAAAGCCCGCAACGTAGCTGATGACGTTACGGACCATCACATTTTTAGATTTATTGTCACATGTACTGAGGTACAGTGAAAGTTATTGTTCTGCGTACAGTCCAGGCAAATTGCTCCAGACATAAAAACGTAGAAAATGAAATGAAAATTGCTTATTGTCACAAGTAGGCTTCAAATGAGGTTACTGTGAAAAGCCCTAGTCGCCACATTCCGGCGCCTGTTCGGGGAGGCTGGTATGGGAATTGAACTGTGCTGCTGGCCTGCCTTGGTCTGCTTTCAAAGCCAGCGATTTAGCCCTGTGCTAAACTAGCCGTTACGACAAATACATGATGTAAATACATAAAATGTCCAACACAACGAATAACTATAGCACTTTTACATGGTAACGAAAATAGAATAAAGAAAGTCAGGCATTAAATCATTACACAGTAGTAATATAGTTAATAGGTAAGGTGATCATCCGGGTGTCTATTCTGTACTGGTTGCCTGTGCACTTCAGGGATTTGGCTGTCTTTGACCTTCAATGTACTCTGATGTACTTCATTGGATGTCTCTACCATGAAGGGTGTTACAGTCTCTTTTGCAGAAGGAAGATTAGGAGCAGCAGGGGATTCTTTGGCAATCCCTGTCACTGCAGACTGACCAGAAGTCACAGTCACACGATTTGGTGGTATGGTTGGTGGTTCCTCCATAGTTCTGGCATACATATAGTACTGGCATATTGATATGTGTGGGCAGCACAGTGCTTAGCACTATTGCTTCACAGATCCAGGGTCCCAGGTTCGATTCTTGGTCACTCTGTGCGGAGTCAGAACGTTCTCCCCGTGTGTGCGTGGGTTTCCACCGGGTGCTCCGGTTTCCTCCTACAGTCCAAAGATGTGCAGGTTAGGTGGACTGGCCATGCTAAATTGCACTTAGTGTCCAAAAAGGCTCGATGGGGTTACGGGGATAGGGTGGAGGTGTGGGCTTAAGTAGGGTGCTCTTTCCAAGAGCTGGGCAGACGTGATGGACAGAATGGCCTTCTGCACTGTAAATTCTATGATCGATGACAATTGATCTGCATGCCATCTTGTTACGACACCCTTGGGAGAGTGCATGGTCAATTCCAGCCCCTCAAACCTCGGAGTCCCAACATAATTGAGTAATTTGTGTATTTTCCTGAGATTTTTGACCCTTGACTGCTCCAATGAGTTACAGGCATCAGATCTCTAAATAAAACATTAAATAAACTGTATAATGAAAAGAGCAAAGATAAACATGTAATGGAACCAATAGAACAATTGTCTACTAATCTAAATATTCCCCAAACACCATCCCACCCTCCACCCACATACACAGAAGACAGATACACAGTGGGGAAGAGGAAGGATCAAAATAATGGGGATCAAACTGAGTATGAGAAATTTTAGGATCTTCTCAGCTGAGGTTGAGGCCTTTGTAGGTGGTGATTTGTTGAACCATCAACGGATGGTTTGGATCTTCTAAAGTTTGTCTTCTGTTAGAACATGCAGGCTGTAGAATTCTCTTTGAACTCACATTCTCTTCTACTGACCCGGACTTTCACAGATAATTCCCCTTAGGTTTGTGCAATTCTCATTGGCATCCACCAGATGGACCATCTGCCTGACTGTGTTCAATCTGCAGTTCTCAATATGAAGATTTAAAAGAGGGTTTTTAAAACACTCACTAGCCTTTCCAGCAGCTGCTGCTGGACTGAACTCCCTTGGGTCCATCTGACTATAGAGAGAGCCAGGTCTTTACTTTGCACCTCCAGATGTAGGCCCATCAGATCAGAGAGATCAGGGTTAATATGCTCCAGCTTTTTCATCCACCGAAAAATAACTCTGGAAAACAATCTGAGAATGCCTACCAGCTTAGCTGAGGAGAAAACAGAGCCTCCAACTGGGAGGTTTGAGAGAGATCCCTCCACCACCTTCCTTCTGCCTGTCTTTCAGTATCCCTCTATACCCATTCTATCCATGTATTTGGCGAGATGCTCTTTGAATGCCGTTAATGTATCTTGAACACCGTTAATGTATCGAAATCGCAATCGACAACAGGGGTTGTCCTGGAATTCTAGGAGAGCTGATTGGCTGCTGGCCAAGCCTGTCAAAATGGGTCATCGCTAATGTCAGAGCACATCCTGCTATTGGTTTTTTTTATTAAAGGGGTAGGCTCCAGCAATGCCCAGGTGCAGGAGGTATAACAGCCAAAAGAACAGGGATTAAAAGGGAAACAAAAGTCCAGCGAGAGGGTTCCTTACAGTCTCCACACTAACTCATCTTCAGTTTGTACAGTATCGGAAATGGGGTCAGTTTGCGCCAATAGAGTTGCAGGAACCCACCTCTTACTCGTGGTATGGCTGCAGGCCAATATTTGCTCTCCTTGTTGAAACGAGCATCTTTTGGAATTACCTTGTCTTTTCAAGATTTACGTCTGCTGATTGCACACTACTACCTCAGTTGACGACTATCTCAAGATATCTGTCTCCTGTCGTAAGGGTTGATCAGATGTAGTTCTTAACTTCCTCTTCAGTCGTAGTAAAACTGGGGTATTGAGTAGTCAGGTGTGTGGTATTGTGATACATTGCCAAGAAAATGTTCAGACTGTGATGTAATGAACCTTGGTCATTGGAGGCTCTGAGTGCTTGCTTCAAGGGCTGGACAAACCTTTTGATTAAACTACCTGTGGAGGGTGGTAGTGCTGATTTTATCTGTTAGATGCCACTCATCTTTAAATCGTCCTTGAACTCCTGAGTCATGAATTGTGCGCCGTGGTCACTCACAATTTGTTCTGGTTTCCCTAATCTGGTGAAAGACTTTTTCAATAGTTTATCCCACGTTTGTTGACATCATTAGGACCACCTCAGGCCTTTGGAGTGTGCATCTACGACAACCATGAACATGTGCCCATCTTTTGGACCAGGAAACTCAATGTGTAGACATTGCCAAGGCATTTTAGGCCACTTCCATGGATGCAATGTGGACAACAACCGTGTGTTCCTTACGCGTACACGTGACTGGCACAGTCCTGGTTTGTCCTCTGTCTGGGCATCAGTTCCTGGCCACTAAATGTAGCTCTGTGCTAGTTCCTTCATTCAAACTATGCTTGGGTGTCCTCCATGTAACTGTTCCAATACTCTTTGTCACAAGTTTTGAGGAATAATTGCCCCCATCCCTCACAACAGGCATATGCACCATGTACTGACAACTCGAGTTTTCTTTTAAAAATATATGGCTTTAATTCCCATGTGTTCCTCCCTTTATCCTCCCTTTTAACACCATTTATTGTACCTTCCTCATCACTGGATAATTTGATGTGTTGTTAGACTGAAGCTGCAGTCACTGAAAGATGTTCTATCTGTAAAATAGAAGGTATTTTCACTACCTAATGGTATCTGACCAGCAGGCAGAGGCTAACATGACATTGCATCTGCATTGGCATGGCTCTCTGACTGAAGGTATTTAATCTCATCAAAATGTGTAGATAATCTTAAAGTTCATCGTTACACTCTGCTTGCTGCCAATGAATGAAGAGCTTAATGTGGCCTAAAACAGCTGTTTAAGAGCGTGTGGTACGTCAGCAATCTCCTCTGAATGGCGTCATTCCTCAACTCACAAACCAAGCGGTCTCTAGTCATATAATCCAGAGAATCACCAAATTCACAATACTTGCGCGGCGCTTTAGGGTCGTAACAAACTGTTATATTCTCTCCTTCTAGCTGATTCTTCCAGTGAAACTGCTCCATAATTATTAATGGTTTGATCAATGATGGTCTTCCAATCAATCCTTGATGAGTTTTGTCGCTGGGTCTCTTGGGCTGGACCAGACAGGAGTAAATTAAAAGATTTACTGCCAATGGTATTAAGGAAAGCAGTGACCATATTATTCTCTGGAATCTTGTTGGCTATGACTTCCAATTTTAGGATTTTTCCTCAAATGTGCCCATGGCACCAAATTTTCCTGCCATTTTTCAGTGACTCGGGGATCTGCTCACAACTTTGTTAATATAAATGGTCGAATTAATAATGCTGAATGTGCCATTTGTAGCAGCTTGCGATGCTGTCCCAATCTACCTTTGTGTCTTACTGTACTGCATGTGGTGAGTTCCGCAGCCTGAACTCCTCGGGGGCGGTTTTAATTTAAAAATGGACCTTCCCTTTTTCATTTTTGCCCAACAACCTTACCGGTCTGATGTCAGGTGCAATCTTTGACCTACTGTTGATCTGCCTCGATGTCAACCGTCAAAAGCTTTGATTTTCTTTTTCCTTTCTGGAAATAATTTTTCTGATCCATGCCTCATTGCTAGTTTTCTTTTTATCCTGCCATGTATTCAACTTGCAGGGTAAAAGAATGTAATGCTGAAGCACATGGGGTTGAACACAGTAATCAAGAGGTTTATTAGATGGCTGTGAAGTGCACAAAAGGCTTGCTTTAAATAGAGGCAAATCCTGCAAAGTGTCACGTGACTGGACTCTTCAGGTGACTATGCAACAAACAACAACAACCCACAACTGTATTTTGCACTTTCATGGAAGTAGCGGTCAGTGTCATTTTGTATATTGACTCTTCATCAGAACAGTGTTAGCAGGTAAATGGCTCTTGGCTCAGGAGGCTAGTTTTTCTTAACATCCTTGTTCATCTTCTTGTTTAAACTGAATACACCCAACTTTTCAGGTAAATCTCATTTTGTGCTTCAAACATGTCAGATCTTAATACTCTGCCCTACATTTCTTGTTTTTCCCTTCATTGCCACACTCCTGCTTCCGTATTAAGCAGTACACTAGTGATTCAATGAATGAACATTTTCTTGACAGTTGGGGAATCTTTTGTCGCTTTTCCTCCCCACCCTCCTGTTTTCTCACCAAAAATGGACATTTGTTTTCTTTGTTTTATGCCGAATGAAGGTACACCAGAAACATTAACCTCTTGTATGTTGAACAGATGCTTATAAACCTGCTGAGTATTTAATGCAATTTAATTTCTTCTTCAAGAGAAAACAGTTACGTATCTAATTGATTTGATGTCTATCATGTTGAAGGTTGCTTTAATTAACTTTTCCTTCTTCATTCCAGTGACAATTTTTTACAACCTAAGTTTGTATATCTGGAGAATGCATTAGCAGGTAGTCTCCACAATACAGATGAGAAGGTTTCAAAAATCATCTCTAGCTATTTCGTGAAAACGGCCTGTTAATGCATTCCAGAATTGTAGCATCTTCCAAATCAAACACATTAATTATCATTTTGTTTTCACAAAACCACTGAATTATTCCAGAGGTTAGATATTGTTGCCAAAACATTACCAGAGCTTTTCTGGCACTAGCTACATCTTCAAAGATTGAAAGCTGATTTGATGCACCCTGATTTTGGTTCATTGATTTGATTGCTCAACTATCCTTTTGCTGCTAATAGTTGTTTTTGGAATGAAACTCCATTTCAGATCAATATACAAAATACAATTTAATATGCCAGTCGCTTTCTGTGGCTGACAACTACTGATATTTGTGTCATAGAATTTACAGTGCAGAAGGCGGCTAGTCACCCATCAAGTCTGCACTGCCTCTTGGAAAGAGCACCCTACTTAAGTCCACACCTCCACCCTATTCCCGTAACCCCACCTCACCTTTTTGGACACACAGGGCAATTTAGCATGGCCAATCCACCTAACCTGCACATCTTTGGACTGTGGGAGGAACCTGGAGAAAACCCATGCAGACACGGGGAGAAAGGGCAGACTCCGCACAGACAGTGACCCAAGTGGGAATCGAACCTTGGGCCCTGGAGCTGTGAAGCAACAGTGCTAACCACTGTGCTGCTATGCCACTCTAAAGTTATTCATAGTGTGTAAAAATGAAAAGAAAGACAGCTGCAAGTGAACAGTAAATTCAAAGAAATGAACATCTAAATTGGTCTGAAGCCTACAAAAGAACATGAGTGTGAGTGAAATAAGCCATAATTATAAAATGCACTGTTAAATATTGTGCATGGATATATGGTGGACTAATCTTTCTATGTCCAACAGTGAGTGAGCATCATGTTAGATAATGGAGTTTGGACATGAGTTCAATCACCTCACAATGTGTCCAAGTATTTGAAATGAAAATCGCTAATTGTCACAAGTAGGCTTCAAATGGAGTTACTGTGAAAAGCCCCTAGTCGCCACATTCCGGCGCTTGTTCGGGGAGGCTGGTACGGGAATTGAACTGTGCTGCTGGCCTTTTTCATTTTTGAAAAAGGAGTCCGGTTCTTCAACCCACATGGACAGTAAGCAATGCACAGAGAGAGAGGCGATTACGCCCGAGTTACATGCAGAAAGTGTGTGGAGTTGGGAATTTAGTTCATGTGAAAACTCAATGCAGAACGCACCAGAGGTCTGGGGCCATTTTGTTTTGATCAGTCTCCAGTCATTGAAACAAGTGAACATGGTAGCATTGTGGTTAGCACCATTGCTTCACAGCACCAGGGACCGATTCTTGCTTAGATCACTGTCTGGGTGCAGTCTGCATGTTCTCCCAGTGTCCGCATGGGTTTCCTCCGGGTACTCCAGTTTCCCCCACAAATCCCGGAAGACATGCTTGTTAGGTGAATTGGATATTCTGAATTCTCCCTCCATGTACCCGAACAGGAGCCAGAGTGTGGCGACTAGGGAATTTTCACAGTAACTTCATTGCTGTGTTAATGTAAGCCTACTTGTGACACTAATAAAGATTTTTATTATTATAAGCTGGTTGGTGAGTAAGTCTACTTTACCTTCTAGTCTCCAGTTTGCAGTAAATATTTGAAATATGGCAAGCCAGCTTGGCCATACAGATTCCCCATCCTGTGGGGAGTCATGGACACTTCACGTGGTCTTGACAAGCCGTGTAAGGAGTGTCCGTAACTGCAATCCCTTGAGCTCCATATTCGCAACTTGAGTGGCAGCTGGAGAAAATGTGGTGCATCCACAATGCTGAGGACTATGAGCATAGAATATTCAGAGAGTGGGGTCACACGACAGGTTAGGATCATACAGGCAGAGCCAGAATCAGTGACCACCAGAAAGTCTAGGACCAGGCAGTTAGTGCAGCAGTCCTCCGAGTCTAGCTTGCCGAGGAACACGTTTTCCATTTTGGATACCAGCGAGAGCAATAGTTTCTCATGGGAGGGTAAGAAGGGTGGGGGACTGCAGGGCAGGTCAGATTAGGCCTCTGAGAAGTTGGGCGGGTTGACGGATGGGCTTCTTGATAGGGGGAGGCCTGTACGAGGCCTTAAGAGGGAGGGCCCCTAGGGAACTGTAGAGGGGTGTCCTCACTTGGGGGGGGGGGGGGGGGGAGGTGTGAGGTAAGGCCCATGTGTGTGGGTGACATTGCTCATTTGTGGGGGGCCCACAAGCTCACTTAAAGTCGGGCACTCTTTCAAAATGGCAACCAAATCTTGGAATTCAGCTCCCCAGTACTGAAAAGTGTGGGCTAAACTCCCCAGGGCCCAAAAAATGACTAGATTGGATTGGATTTGTTTTTTGTCACATGTATCAAGGTACAGTGAAAAGTATGTTTCTGCGAGCAGCTCAACGGATCATTAAGTACATGAACAGAAAAGGAAATAAAAGAAAATACATAGGGCAAAACAAGGTACTCAATCTAACTAGATAACACTGGCATCGGGTGAAGCATACAGGAGTGTAGTGTTAATCAGGTCAGTACATAAGAGGATCGTTTAGGAGTCTGGTAACAGTGGGGATGAAGCTGTTTTTGAGTCTGTTCATGCGTGTTCTCAGACTTTTGTATCTCCTGCCCGATGGGAGAAGTTGGAAGAGTGAGTAAGCCGGGTGGGAGGGGTCTTTGATTATGCTGCCCACTTTCCCCAGGCAGCGGGAGGTGTAGATGGAGTCAATAGATGGGAGGCAGGTTTGTGTAATGGACTGGAATGTGTTCACGACTCTTGCGGTCTTGGGCCGAGCAGTTGCCATACCAGGCTGTGATGCAGCCAGATAGGATGCTTTCTATCGTGCATCTGTAAAAGCTGGTAAGAGTTAATGTGGACATGCCAAATTTCCATAGTTTCCTGAGGAAGGAGAGTTGCTGTTGTGCTTTCTTGGTGGTAGCGTCGACGGGGGTGACCAGGATAGGTTTTTGGAGATGTGTACCCCTCGGAATTTGAAACTGCTAACCATCTCCACCCATTGATGCTGACCGTATTGTGTACAGTACTTTGCTTCCTGAAGTCAATGACCAGCTCTTTTGTTCTGCTGGCATTGAGGGATAGATTGTTGTTGCTGCACCACTCCACCAGGTTCTCAATCTCCCTCCTGTATTCGGACTTGTCGTTATTCGAGATCCGACCCACTATGATCGTATTGTCAGCAAATTTGTAGATGGAGTTGGAACCAAATTTTGCCACCCAGTCATGTGTGTACCGGGAGTATAGTAGGGGGCTAAGTACACAGCCTTGGGGGCCCCCGGTATTGAGTACTATTGTGGAGTACTAAATGTCATTAGATAACGATGGGGAAGTCCCAGCAAAACCCACCACAAATAACACTTGGAGACCTTTCCGTTAGATTGTGCCTCTTATGTTAGATAGTGAGAACTCAATATTACAGAAAACCAAGAGTAGAAATAGAAGAGGGGTGAAATCAAAAGCATTTAGGAAAGCAATGAGAGGACGTAAAGAATATTGGCATGCAAAATCAAGGAAAACCCAAAGATATTTTATCAATACAAAAGCAAAGTGGGTAAGAGGGCCAATCCATGGCTTACAAAGAATTAGAAATTAGAAATAGTATCCGATACAAGGAAGAAGCATACAGATCGGCCAAGAAAAATAATAGGTCTGAGGATTGGGAGCAGTTTAGAATTCGGCAAAGAAGGATGAAGGGATTGATTAAGAAGGGGAAAGTACAATATGAAATGAAGCTTTCAGGGAACATAAAGACTGACACCAGGAGTTTCTACAGATATGTGAAGAGAAAGATTGGTAAAGAGAAATGCAGACGCACTACGGACAGAAACAGGGGAATGCATAATAAGGGACCAAGAAATGGCTGAGCAATTGAATACATACTTTGGTTCTGTCTTCACAAATGAGGACACAAATCAAATCCCAGAAATGTTGGAGAATGAAAGGTTTATTTAGAGGGAAGAACTGAGGGAGATCAACATTAGTAGAGAAATGTTGCTGGGAAAACTGATGGGATTGAAGGTGGATAAATCCCCAGGGCCTGAGAATCTGCATCCCAGAGTGCTTAAGGAGGTGGCTCTGGAAATAGTGGATGCATTGGTGGTCATCTTCCAGGATTCTTTAGACTTTGGAACTGTCTCTGCAGATTGGAGCGTACCTCACGTCACTCCGATATTCAAAAAGGGAGGTAGAGAGAAAGCAGGGAATTATCGACCAGTAAGCCTAACATCGGTAGTGGGGAAAATGCTTGAATCCATTATCAAGGACTTTACAGCGGAACATTTAGAAAGCAGTGGCAGGATAAGTCAGAGTCAGCATGGATTTATGAAGGGAAAATCATGCTTGACAAATCTGTTGGAATTCTTTGCAGAGGTAACCAGTACAGTCGACAAGGGGAAGCCAGTCGATGTGGTGTATTTGGACTTTCAGAAGGCGTTTGACAAAGTCCCGCATAAGAGATTATTGTGCAAAATTAAAGCGCATGGGATTGGGGGAAATGTATTGAGGTGGATAGAAAACTGGTTGGCAGAGAGGATAGGGTGGATGTAGGGAAGTTGTTTCCATTAGCAGGGACCCGGGGGCACAGCCTTAGAATAAAAGGGAGTCACTTTAGAACAGAGATAAGGAGAACTTTCTTCAGCCAGAGAGTGGTGGGTCTGTGGAATTCATTGCCACAGAGGGCGGTGGAGGCCGGTGCGTTGAGTGTCTTTAAGACAGAAGTTGATAAATTCTTGATTTCTCGAGGAATTAAGGGCTATGGAGAGAGAGCGGGTAAATGGAGTTGAAATCAGCCATGATTGAATGGTGGAGTGGACTCGATGGGCCGAATGGCCTTACTTCCGCTCCTATGTCTTATGGTCTAATGGAAACAAAGGGTAGGGATTAATGGGTCCTTTTCAAATTGGCAGGCAGTAACCAGTGGGGTACCACAGGGATCGGTGCTGGGACCCCATCTATTCACAATATGTATTATTGATTTAGATGAGGGAACAAAATGTAACATCTCAAAGTTTGCAGATGATACCAAATTAGGTGGGAGGGTGAATTGTGACGAGGATGCAGGGATCCTACAGTCAGATCTGTACAGGTTGGATGAGTGGGCAAACCAATGGCAGATGCAGTATAATTTGAATAAGTGTGAGGTTATTTATTTTGGAAGCAAAAACAGGAAGGCAGATTACTATCTGAATGGTTGTAAATTGGGAGAGGGGAGTGTGCAGCGGGACCTGGGTATACTTGTGCACCATTCGCTAAAGGTAATGAAGGTGCAGCAGGCGGTAAAGAAGGCTAATGGTATGTTAGCCTTCATTACAGTAGGTTTCGAGAATAGAAGCAGGGATGTGTTGCTGCAATTGTACAGGGCCTTGGTGAGGCCACACTTGGAGTATTGTGTGCAGTTTTGGTCTCCTTCTCTGAGGAAGGATGTTCTTGCTCTCGAGGGAGTGCAGCGAAGGTTTACCAGACTGATACCAGGGATGGCGGGACTGTCATATGAGGAGAGATTGAATAGGTTTGGATTGTTCTCGCTGGGGTTCAGAAGAATGAGGGGGGAATCTCATAGAGAACTATAAAATTCTAACAGGACTAGACAGGGTAGATGTAGGGAAGATGTTACCAACAATGGGTGTGTCCAGAACTAGGATCATAGCCTGAGGATTCAGGGTAAACCATTTCGGACAGAGATAAGGAGACAATTCTTCACACAGAGTGGTGAGCCTGTGGAATTCATTACCACAGGAAGTAATTGATGCTAAAACTTTGAATATATTCAAGAGGCGGCTGGATATAGCACTTGGGGAGAATGGAATCAAAGGCTATGGGGAGAAAGCAGGATTAGGCTATTGAGTTGGATGATCAACTATGATCGTGATGAATGGTGGAGCAGGCTCGAAGGGCCAAAAGGCCTCCTCCTGCGCCTATCTTCTATGTATCTATGCATCTATGTAATACCATAAGAGCAAACGGATAACTAAGTAAAAATCAGGGCCCATAAAAGACCAAAAAAATAACCTATACTTGGGTCCAGAAATGGGATCAAAGATGTAGCAGGCAATTTAGGGGTTAAACAGACTGAGGAAAAAAACTGCTAGCATGGAGTCAGAGGGATACGCCCACATGTGGTCTCGGTTACATTGTCCCATTCAAACTTAAACTCGTTAGCGAGAATATACAGGATGCCTCTATTCAGCCAGTATGATCCATTCGAGATCCACTGTCCTTCGAGATACTCTTGTTTGACCAGCCATTAGCTCATTACAGAGTCTGATGGCCTCTTTTGTCTGCAAATGGGGAGCTCAGTTGCATATCAATAGCATGGCTCTGTTCTTTTGTATAAACTGGAGTGGGAAATCAGACAGTCAAATAACGACAATGGGTACAAGTCTGGACACTCCAGGAGAGAACCTTTGTTTGAGCTGGGTAGAGCTCAGAGAGAGAGAGGAAGAATTCTGTTTGAACAGGTAGGTCGAAGGATTTGAAAAGCTACAGGGAGAAGTCATGGAAAGATGATCCAAAGACAGGCTTTCAAAAAGAGTTCTGAAAGAACCCTTTAACAGCAGAAACATTATTTCGTAATTGCATGTATCACCTTTGTTTTCCTGTGTAAGTAGAATGAGAGTTGCATGCTCCTTTGAAGTGCAGTTCAATGGGAACTTGTGTGTTAAAGTTAATAAACTATCTGTATTCTGTTATTGTTAGGGTTGAAATTTAAAAGTTTAAACATTGTTTTTCTTTTGTTTAAATAAAGCTCGTTTATAAAATAGTTAAGCCCTTTTTCTTACATTTTCACTCTTGGAACAAATCAATCTGTACTGCATTAAAACTTAAAAGCATTATGGCTCTGGTCCAGTATCTTAGCCACTGTGAGAGCTGACCAAGTGACCTATTATGTTGCCCTATTATGTATTTTCTTTTCTTCCCTTTTCTTCCCATGTACTTAATGAGCTGCTCGCAAAAAAATACTTTTCACTGTACCTCGGTACACGTGACAATACACAAATCTGATCCAATCCTATCCATAACAGTAACTCCCAGGATGTTGATAGTAGGGGATTCAGTGATGGTAATGGATTCAGTAATGTCATTGAATGTCAAAGGGTGATGGTTGGATCCTCTCTTGTAGGAGATGAACATTGCGTGGCATGCATGTTACTTTCCACCTGTCAGCCCAAGCCTGGATATTGTCGAGATCTTGCTACATTTGGACAGGTACTGCTTCAGTACCTGACGAGTTGTGAACAGTGCTGAACATTATGCAATCATCAGTGAACATCCCCATTTCTAACCTTACGATGGAAGGAAGCCCATCGATGAAGCAGCTGAAGATAGTTGATCCCCGATCACTACCCTGAGGAACTCCTGCAGTGAAGTCCTAGAGCTGAGATGATTAACTTCCAACAACCACAGCCATTTTCCTTTGGCTATGTTTGAATCCAGCGGAGGGTTTTCCCCATTGACTGCAGTTTTGCTCAAGGTCCTTTACGTCATACTCTGTTAAATGCTGTCTTGATGTCAAGAGCTCTTTGGACCATGTTTGAACAAAGGATGCTGTGACGTCAGAAACTGAGGGACCCTGGCAGAACCCAAGTTGAGCATGGTTAATGAACTGGTTATTTCTGAGCAAGTGCTGCTTGATAGCACTGTTGATGATCCCTTCTATCACTTTAATCATGAAAACAGACTTTGTGTCTATCCTCACAAAGGAAGGGGCAATTAAGACATTTGTAATGAAGGAGGTGTAGTGTGAAGTATTGATTGTGATAAACCTGGGGAGAGAGGAAGTATTAAGAGGATTAGCTTCTTTGGAAATGGATTAATCACCAGGACTGATCAAATGTACCCCCGACTGTTAACAGAAGTCAGGGAAGAAATTGCAGTGGGTCTGACCATCATTTTCCAATCTTCACTGAACACGGGTGAGTTGCCAGAGGATTGCAGGTCTGCTAACGTTTGCATAAAAAGGGAGCGAGAGATAGATCGAGTGCCTATAGGCCAGTCAGTCTGAATTTAGTAGTAGACAATTATTGAATCACTTCTGACTGACAGAATAAACCATCATTAGAAAGACCAAGATTAATCAAGGACAGTCAGCATAGATTTATTAAAGGAAGGTCCTGTCTGACTAATTTAATTGGATTTTTTGAGGAAGTAACAAGGCGGATTGACCACGATATTGTCTACATGGATTTTATCAAAGGTTTTGACAAGGTCCCACATGGCAGACTGGTTAAAAATATAGAAGCACTTGCTACTTGGGGGAATGTAGCAAGCTGGATCTAAAATTTGCTCAGTGGCAGGTAACAAAGTGCAATTGTTGATGGGTGTTTCTGTGACTGGAAGGCTGTTTCCACAGGTCTCAGTACTATGCTCCTTGCTTTTTGTAGTGTACATGAATGATTTGGACATAAAGTTAGTGGAAATGATCAAGAAGTTTGCAGAAGACCTAAAAATTGCCCACTGAGTAGATATTGAGGAGGATAACTGTAAACTGCAGGAAGATATCAGTGAATTGGTCAGGTGGGTACAAGAGTGGCAAATGGAATTCGACCCAGGGTAGTGGGCAAATTCATAGAATCCATCCTGAGAGATAGGATTAACTGTCACACAGAAAGGCATAGACTAGTCAGGGATAGGCTGCATGGATTTGTTAATGGAAGGTCTTGCCTCATGAATTTGATTGAATTCTTTGAGGAAGAGACAAGAAGAGTTGATGAAGGTAGTGCAGTGGATGTTGTGTCCATAGATTTTAGCAAGGCGTTTGACAAAGTCCCAAATGGTAGATTGATCAAGAAAGTGCAGTCCCATGGGATACAGGACCATGTGGCGAACTGGATTTAAAAAGTTGGCTTTGTGACAGGAAACAAAGGGTAATGGTCGATGCAATTGGAAAGTTGTTTCAATGGTGTTCCACAGGGCTTGGTATTCGGACCCTTAGGGTGTGTGTTATATATTAACGATTTGGACGTGAACGTGGGGAGCATGATTGGGAAATTTGCAGATGACGCAAAGATTGGCCGAATGGTGGACAGTGTAGAGGCTAGCTACAATCTCCAGAATGATATAGATGGATTGCTGGAGTGGGTGATAAAGTTCCATTTGGAATTTAACATGGGGATGTATGAGGTCATGCATTTAGTGAGTACGCAATAAATGGGAATATACCAAGAGGGGTAAATGAAGTGAGAGATCTTGGTGTACAAGGCCACGGGCCCCGAAAGACAGCAGTTCAAGTAGACAAGGTTGTTAAGAAAGCATATGGAATGCTCTCCCTCATTGGCAGAGGTATAGAATGTAAAAGTAAGAATTTAATGTTGGAATTGTATAAAACACTTGAGGCCACAAGTGGAATATTGTCACCACATTACCGGAAGGATGTAATCGCTCTGGAGAAGGTGCAGAGGAGGTTTACAAGAACGTTGCCAAGATGAAAAAAGTGTAGCTATGAGGAAAGATTAGATAGGTTTGGGTTGTTTTCTTTGGAACAAAGAAGGCTGAGGGGTGACTTAATTAAGGTGTACGAATCTGAGGGGAAGAGATAGCGTGGACAGGATAAAGTTGTTTCCCTTGGACAATTCTAGAACCAGGGGACATAAATTCAAGATGAGAAACAGAAGGTGTAGAGGGGGGATGAGGGAGAACCTTTTTACACAGATGGTAGTGGGTGCCCGAGTTGGTGATGCAGGCAGACACCCTAAAATCTTTCTAAAAGTATCTTGACGGGTTATGGACCGGGTGCAGAAGATGGGATTAGAAAGGGCACCTGGGTGTCCTTGCCCTGGCACAGATAAGGCAGGCTCAATGGCCCCCTTCTCTGCTGTAACTTTTTTATGATTCTAAGTCTGAGGTGATGCATTTGGAGAGTTCAGACAAGGTGACTGATTACACAATAACTGGGAAAATACAGAGGGATGGAAAGGAAATGAGGGACCTTGGAGTGAATGTCTACACAATAATAATGTTTAATATTGCCCGAAGGTAGCTGGACAGGTTGATAACTTTGTTAAAGAGGCATATTGAATCTTTCTGTTTATTCGCTAAGGCATAGAATAACAGAACATGGAGGGTAAGTTGGAACTATAATAAACATTAGTTGAGCCGCAACATGAGTACTGTGTGCAGTTCTGGTCACCGCATTACAGAAATGAGAGTACAGAGGAGACTTAGGAAGATGTTGTTAGGACAGGAAAATTGCAGCTATGGCAATGGATTGGATAGACTGGGCTTGGTTCTTCTTGGGACAGAGAGTTTGAGGGGAGATTTGATTGAGATGTACAAAATGATGCGAGATCTGGATAGAGTAGATTGGATAGTCCTAACTACTTCTGCAGGGAGGTCAGTTACTAGGAGGCATAGATTTAAATTGATTGGTAGTACAATTACAGGGAGATGGGGAAATATTTTTTCACCCAGAGGATTGTGGGGGTCTCCAACTCACTGCATGAAATGGAGATAGAGGCAGAAGCCCTGAACTCATTTGAAAGGTTTCTGGATATGAACCTCAAGGGCTGTAACCTGCAAGCTGCAGACCTAATGCTGGAAAGTGGGATTAGGCTGTGTGGCTCATTTCAGACTCGTCCACATGATAGGCCAGTGCCTCTTTGTGACTTTATAATTCACCTCTCCATGTCTGGGGAGGACTGATCAGCTGTTTTTATTTCATTTTTAGCTGTGTTGCCTGCCATGTTTGAATGGTTGATCAACATTTACTGTTGAAACTCACACTTGAAGAATGACCTTTTAAACAGGTTAATAGAGGACTGCTCATGCCTATGGAATGTGAACCCAGCATAATTAGCATTTGCAAAGAAGAAAAGCAAATGAGAATTCATTTCACAGAAGCTAGAAATCACATAAAATGGTGATCTAAAGCAGTGTTTTCCAAACTTTTTTTTCTGGTGACCCACTTTATAGAATGGCCGACTCTTGCGGCCCATGCCACATTCATAACAAATTCTCCATTGTTACACTCATTGTTGGCACTTCTGTATTATTAAATATAAAAACGTAAATTGAGCTGTTGTTTCACCTTAAAGGACAGCTCTACCCTGACACATTGCTAAAGGGTGTAACTCAGGATTACTTGATTATTTTATTTCTTCACACCCATTGTTAGCATTTGGAGAATTGATTGCAAGGGCTGGAAAGGTTAACAGGCTTGAGACTTTTTTTAAAAATTCCAAATAAGGGACAATTTAGCATGGCCAATCCACCTACCCTGCACATTTTTGGGTTGTGGAGGTAAGACCCATGCAAACACGGAGAATGTGCAATCTCCACACAGTCACCCGGGATCAAAACCAGGTCCTCGAACGCTGAGAGGCAGCAGTGCTGTGAACCACTTCGCCAATGTGCCACCCAACAGGCTCACTATTACACAGTTTTGACAGTATCTTGCTCAAAACCTAACATGACCTCGGATAGGATATTAAACTCAAAACCTCCACTTCAGAAACAGGAGCCCTAACTGCTGAATTCAAAACACAGTCAGACAGAATGTCACTGGATGCTTATCAGTACTGTTTCCCAAGTAAATATGTAACAGACTGAACACATGCTGAAAAAAGACTATGCTGGGCACAACTCAGCTGACTAATATGCAAAATGTGCAGACACATTTCATTCCATACACCTGCAAGATTTTTCCGGTTCCTGTATGCATGAGTGCAGTTTAGTCGGCAGCTAATGTCATTGAGGTACCCTCAATAATGATGCTTAGAGATTAAACTGTAAAGAAGGCTTTATTAGACTAATAACTATGCTACAGCTATGGACGAGAGCTGACTGCTATACAGACCATGAGGCAGGCCTTTATGTATGGCTCCCAGATAGGCGGAGCCAGAGGCGGAGTCCCCAGGGTTCCAAGCCCGGTCTTAAAGGGGACATCACCTTACATGATGATAAGGCAGTAACCGTTCATCACATTCACCCCCTGTTTAAAAAGGAGTTCCTTAAGGGGGCGTATGCGGTCGGGGTTGGGACCTCGGATCCCGTCTTCCACGACATAGCCGAGGATGGCCAGCCGGGTGGTGTGGAAAACGCATTTGCCCTCGTTATAGGTCAGGTTAAGGGCTCGGGCGGTCTGGAGGAACTTTTTGAGGTTAGCGTCATGGTCCTGCTGATCATGGCGGCAGATGGTGACATTGTCCAAGTACGGGTATGTAGCCAGCAAACCGTACTGGTCCACCATTTGGTCCATCGCCCTTTGAAAGACGGAGACCCCATTTGTGACACCAAAGGGGACCCTGAGGAAGTGGAAGAGCCGGCCGGCTGCTTCGAAGACAGTATAGGGGCGGTCTTTTGGTCGGATGGGGAGCTGGTGGTAGGCAGATTTGAGGTCAACCGTGGAAAAGACTCGGTATTGGGCGATCCGATTTACTATTTCCGCGATGCGAGGAAGGGGGTACGCATCAAGCTGCGTGAATCGGTTTATGGTCTGGCTATAATCCATGACCATCCGTTTCTTCTCCCCGGACCGGACTACCACCACTTGCGCTCTCCAAGGGCTGTTGCTAGCCTCGATGACCCCCTCTCCCAGTAAACGCTGGACCTCTGACTTGATAAAAGCCATATCTTGGGCACTGTAGCGCCGGTTCCTGGTGGCGACGGGCTTACAGTCAGGAGTGAGGTTAGCGAATAGCGAGGGGGTGCGACTTTCAGTGTCGCAAGGCAGCACACCGTGAGGGGGGGGCAAGGGTCCGCCGAACTTCAGTGTCAGGCTTCGGTGGCTGCACTGGAAATCCAGTCCGAGCAGCAGGGGGGCACAGAGGTGAGGGAGGATATAAAATTTGAAACGGGTGTATTTGGCACCCTGGATCGAGAGATCCGCAATACAGTACCCCGTGATTTGTACCGAGTGGGACCCAGATGCGAGGGCTATGGTTTGGGATGCGGGATGGGTGCGTAGGGAGCAGCGCCTTACCGTTTCAGGGTGGATAAAGCTGTCCGTGCTCCCGGAGTCGAAGAGGCATGCAGTGTCGTGCCCGTTGACCTGGACCTGCATCATGGAGTTCTGCAGGTGTTTTGGCCGAGTTTGATCGAGGGTGATCGCACCCAGTCGCGGGTAGTCGGAGGCGTCAGCTGAATCGGACTCGTAAAATGGCCGCTGCCGTCGGTCGCACGTGTCGGGTCGAGAAGATGGCCGCCGACAAGATGGCCGCTCCCATGATTCGCACGAGACTGATGACGCGTCAGAAGAGGGCGTGTCGGGTCGGTGTGCAGCAGCATTGCGAGGCCTAAGGGCCTGAGAGCCTGATTTCCGGGCCGGCTGTTCTTTGTTTTTCTGGCCCCTGGGTCTGGCCAGGCAGACCCTTGCAAAGTGCCCTTTCTTCCCGCAGTCGCTGCAGATCGCGGAGCGGGCTGGCCAGCGTGGGCGTAGGTGCTGGCCCTGCCCGCAGAAGTAGCATGGTGTACCCTCATGGTGAGCGGGTCGCCGCGTGGCGCAGGCCTGTAATACGCTTGAGTCTGAGGAAGTCCGGGAGGGGCTGGCAGGGTCCACGGGGTACGTACCCAAGTTATGTCGGGCCACCTCCAGCGAGGAGGCGACGTTAGCGTCTCCTGGAGGTCTTTTGCCCCGTTTTCGAGCAGCCGCTGCCGGATGTAGGTCGAGCGGATTCCGGACACGAAAGCATCTCTGATATGCAGGTTCATATGGACTTCCCCTGTCACATCCTGATGGTCACAGTCCCTGGCAAGCGCGGTGAGTTTTTCAACAAACTCGTCGAGCGAATCCCCCGAGCGCTGCCGGCAGGTAGAGAGCAGATGCCGGCAGCGTGTACCTCGTTGATGGGTTTGACAAACCGCTTGCGGAGCAACTCAATCGCCGCATCATAAGTCGTCGCCTTTTCGAGCGTGGCGGAGATTCTGTGACTCTCCCGGGCGTGGAGTAGACGCAGCTTGCGTGGCCCTAGGATGGGGATCTCTGCGGAGTCCAGGTAGGCCTCGAAGCACCGCAGCCAGTATTTAAAAATTTCCTTTGCCTCCGGCGTTCGTGCTTCCAGATTGAGCTTCTCTGGTTTTAGGCCTGCGTCCATCCTAAATCTAGTTTAGTCTAATAAATTGAGGTACCCTCAATAATGATGCTTAGAGATTAAACTGTAAAGAAGGCTTTATTAGACTAATAACAATGCTACAGCTATGGGCGAGAGCTGACTGCTATACAGACCATGAGGCAGGCCTTTATGTATGGCTCCCAGATGGGCGGAGCCAGAGGCGGAGTCCCCATGGTTCCAAGCCCGGTCTTAAAGGGGACATCACCTTACATGATGATAAGGCAGTAACCGTTCATCATAGTCATCTTTGGTGAACAAGTGAAGCCCGATAAAGCCAGATGCAAAAGTCTTGCGGTACAGGAAGCAATTCAGCTGATGGAGTCCATATAGCCACACAGCAGTGACGGATGCTTGGAACGAGTACCTGGGAAGAAGGGGTGGATAGCAGCGGGGAGATAATGAAAAAAGAAGAATTTTTGAAGGACAATTGTGTGGAGAGACAATACGGAAGTGGAAGGAGAGAACATAGGGGCTGGTAGGGGTGGAGTAGGCTGTACGTCCAGGTTAACTGAAAGAATGATAAAGGACGCACGGGGTTTGTTAGTGGCACACTGAACTCGAGAAATAATACAGAGCTCCACGCTGAACACAGCAGCAGGAAATGCCACCCATGGAGAATTTGACAGGTCTCTGACTGCAAACTGCCCAAACTTCACTCATATAGATGTTGAACTAAGTTAGCTATGAATAGTGAATACAGCAGCCAGAAGCTGGTACTGCTTTATTTGGCAAAGTGTAAAGACTGGTAACATTTTGTTTTTTCCTCTGCAACTTTTTCTTAACCGTAATGGGCGGCATGGTGGCACAGTAGTTAGCAATCCTGCCTCACAGCACCAGGAACCCGGTTCAGTTCTGGCCTTGGGTGACACTTCTCCCCATATCTGCGTGGGTTGATGGAAATAGACAGGCAAGTGGACTTAGATAGGGTGCTGTTTTGGAGGGTTGGTGCAGACTCGATGAAGTCTAATGTCGTCCTCCTGCACTGTAGGGATTCCATGAATAAATCTTGAGGAGAAAAGGTAAGAAATGTAGATCTTTTGGTGCTTTAACCTGGTGAGAACACACACATAGGGTTTTGATCTTATCCCTACTCCATGTTAAGTCTTCCACTCTCCCATCCTGTTACACCTGTACCTCTTCTGTCACCCGCCTCCAACCAACCCCTCCATTTCTTCCAAACAATTCACCCTGTTTCCTCCATGAACAACTGCTTAATCTACTGAGGATCTGCTTCACCGACGGTTGCATTTTTATCTGCCACCTTCCTTTCCAGTATCACTATCTCTTGGCTTCTCCTGAACCTGCCCACTGCCATCTCTATCAAATCTCAAGTCCAACATTGGGCTGGATTCTCCACTGCCCACTTCCCCGAGGCGGCGGAGAATCCAGCATCTCGCATTTCCTCTTTCAGGCAGGAATCTCTGTAATGGGGGCATCCAGGCAGGGGAGTCTTTAATGGGGGGGCTTCCAGGCAGGGAGTCTCTCTTATAGGGTGGGTCTCCCACTTATAGGGTGGGTCTCTTTTAAAGGGTGGGTCTCTCTTACAGGGTGGGTCTCTCTTACAGGATGGGTCTCTCTTACAGGATGGGTCTCTCTTACAGGGTGGGTCTCTCTTACAGGGTGGGTCTCTCTTACAGGGTGGGTCTCTCTTACAGGGTGGGTCTCTCTTCTTGGGTGGGTCTCTCTTCTCGGGTGGGTCTCTCTTCTCGGGTGGGTCTCTCTTCTCGGGTGGGTCTCTCTTCTCGGGTGGGTCTGTTGCTCTGTTTCTAAATGTGGCAGTGAATATGGTCGCCTTCCTTAATTCTAATTATGTTTGCTTTAGAGTCGCCAGGTATCTCTCGATACCGCCACAAGGTTCAACCCGAATACCGATCAAAGAGCCAATACACCCGCTAGTTAGTTCAAAGTCAATACTATTTATTTACACACACAGTAAGATCTACACATGCACAAAGTACTACAAACTAAACTATCTCTAACACTAACGCCTATACTTAGGTTTGGGTGCCCACTCAGTCAGAGGAACAATGGCAGTTGTTCGGATCTGAGGTTGTTGGGTTCGAAATGGTGAAGGGGAACAGCTAAGGTCGTCCATCTGGTAGTGAGCGTTGACCTTGGACTTACTTGCTTCTGGTGCAGCTGGTGGACGGGCCTCTCCGCTTTGAGAGCCAAGTCCAAGAGAGCAATTCTCTCTCGGGGGTTTCTTCTTCTACCCAGAGGGGCTTCGCGCGCTTTTGGGCGGGCCTTGAACTTGCCCCAATCAATTGGGCTGCTTCTTGATCACTGGTATTGGTCTTGACCAATAAAGGGGAGGGTTCCCTGATGGCTGGGCGTGTCTTTGGTGGCCATTGGACTGGCTTTGTTTGTGCTTTCGGTTTGGGGAACTGGCGCCGGGATGTCTGGAGCTGTATCAGTTGCTTGAGTGTCTTTCCTTTGTTCCCGGAGATGGGCCATCAATATGTTAATTGACCTACAGTTTCAGTCCCGCCTGGGAGCTGCCTTACGCATACAGGCTCTGTGCCTGCTTGCTTTCTTAACATTGTCCATAGTTCCCTACATTCATTGTGGGCATCCATTTTGTATTCTGGAAGTAGCCATCCCAGATGTCTCTCGTCTTGGGTGGTCTCTCTTCTAGGGTGAGTCTCTCGTCTTGGGTGGGTCTCTCGTCTTGGGTGGGTCTCTCGTCTTGGGTGGGTCTCTCGTCTTGGGTGGGTCTCTCGTCTTGGGTGGGTCTCTCGTCTTGGGTGGGTCTCTCGTCTTGGGTGGGTCTCTCGTCTTGGGTGGGTCCCTCTGCAGGTTGGCTCCCTCATGGTGTGTCAGTGGGGGAGTCTGGTCACCCCAAATGGGCTGGGGTTGACACAGAAAATCTCGTTGGGGGGGGGGGGGGGGAATTGCATTCCAGAGGGTGAAGGAGGCTGAGCTGCCAAACCTTACTGTCAGGCTGCCTGCGACCCGATAGTGGGTTTTGCAACAGAATCTCTCGCAATCTCCGCCATGCACAAATTTGCATGGCAGGGGATAGTGGCATTCCTTTCCCATCGTAACGTCCTACCCCAGTGCTGCCAAATACTACTGTCAGTCTTCAGAAATTCTTCCACATCCTGCAATGCTCTCCTTGTTCTTGGAGGTACTTGTATCCTCAATATTTCCTTACTTTCTGGTTCCTGCTTTTAAATTCCAGCCTCCAAACAACTACTTGCCCTCACTGGCCCCCATCTCTCCCATAATAGCTCATGTAGAGTTTGCAATCTGCCTACCTCCTGTCTACTTACAGTTGTACTGTCTTCCCTGCTTTCTGCCTGTATCTCTTGGGCTCTAATAGAAAATTAAATGGAATCTATTATATGATTATGCCACGCGATTTACTAGTAAATAAGCAACTAAATCTACTATATTGCTGACAGTTTGCCTTAATTGCCATACCAACGACCGTGCTGATGTATGTCACCTAACAAATCAACGTACTATGACAATGAGTGTTGCCCCACACAGTCTGCTGGTTTGTGTACTGTTACAATCCTGTTAGGGACCATTAAATTTTAAAGAAGAAATCCGAACACCCAATAATTAACTGTCAGAAATAGACCGCAACAGTTCACATTTTAAACGAAAGCAAAATTTATATATATGTAAAAATATTTAAATAAAGCAGTCTTAACTTGACACTATATAGCTTATAAAGACTTATGCTATAACTCCGTTTTACTTTCTATTTCGCACAAAGAATTCTCCGTTCTTATAAAATCTTTAAGTTTCATTCACTTTCCTTGGCACTAACTCAAAGGGTTATCACTGCTGTCCGGAATTCAATCTGATTTCCCTTCAGTGTTTCAGCTGTCAGCTTAGGCATGAGATTTCATTGTAGTGCTTCCACTAGCTTTTGCCGAAATTTTCATTACCGGCCACAAGTTTCTGGATTACACCACTCAAGTACAGGTCTCCCCATGACTTCTGCACAGTTGCTTAAAACATCAGAAGACACCCTTGGTTTTCAACAGCCTGATGCTACGGTTTCAAGTTGCGAGCAAGCTTATATTATTTCCAGAATTCCAACAACAGCATCTGTTGAAATAAAGAGGCACGTTGAAGCTTTTCGTCTTGCACTCATAGGACATTTTATGAGAATACAGATCAGGGGAAAACAACTATTTACACTGCGTGCGAAGAAAGTGCTGATTGGTTGGCAAGTGGACTACCATACTGGTAGCCTAGCGAAGGTGAAAAGCTTTGACGAGTCTCTCTTTCTCAGCAATAGTCAATTCTGTATACCAAATGCATTTTAACTGCCTTTCATTGAGGATTAATGTAGATTTCCTCCCTTTGCTTCCAACTGAAAGAATCGGCCAGTTATTTTTTTCCCCTTGCCAACTGTGCCTTGTACTGGAATTCCATCTCCCAATCGCAGGCTGCCTCTTAGATGAGCATATACTTCAGGTCTAGGTCTGACTTTATCTCTTGACTGCAAAGAAGCTACAAACTATCCAAGAAGCCACAAAAAGACTGAAGGCCGACACTGTATTTTTGCTGCTTCTTTCAATTAGTCTTGTCAGATTGTTTTACTCTCACTAAATTCACACAGTTAAACTCAAAAACAAAGAGTCTCGCTAAGCTCCACCCATTTCCATGACAATGGAACAAACATGGCCTATTCTCAGCTAAAAATAACACAGTGGTTAGCATTGTTGCTTCACAGCGCCAGGGTCCCAGGTTCGATTTCCGGCTTGGAACACTGTCTGTGTGGAGCCTGCAAGTTCTCCCCGTGTGTGCGTGGGTTTCCTCCGGGTGCTCCGGTTTACTTCCACAAGTCCTGAAATACGTGCTGTTGTGGTGGTTTGGACATTTGAATTCCCCCTCAGTGTACCCGAACAGGCGCTGGAATGTGGCGACTAGGGGCTTTTCACAGTAACTTCATTGCAGTGTTAATGTAAGCCGACTTGTGACGATAAAGATTATTATTTAAAATGTAATTTAACTACCCTTTGATTTCAAAGATTTCCTTAATTCTAGGAAGCCACATGAATAAATTGCATTGCTAATTGAATAACTACAGGTGTCTTGTTTACCGGTTCTTTAGCTAAGTAAGTCTACCTGACATTTTTTGACCTTCACTTTTCCAGATGTTAACCTTTTAAGTGTAATAAAGTCAGATTGTTTGGATTGCATTTACTTCAGTGTTGCTTAATTAGTTTCTTAACCAGATTTCCACAGTTTAAAAACTACAATTTCTAAAACCAAAAGTTGTCTTCTAAACCCTATAAATTATGAACTAGATATGCACTACAACATTTGCATTTGTATGTGCGCATTTGTGGCAATACCTTGATTTTAAAATTCTCATTCCTGTCATCATCTTCCACCTCTGTCTTACTCTTAATCTCCCACAGCCATTTAAGATCTCTATATTCCTTCAATTCTGCCATCAAGAACATCTTCAATTCGGCGCCGAGGTCCCCGGTTCAATCCCAGCTTTGGGTCACTGTCTGTGTGGAGTTTGCACATTCTCCCCGTGTTTGCGTGGGTTTCGCCCCCACAACCTAAAGATGTGCAGGCTAGGTGGATTGGCTACGCTAAATTGCCCCTTAATTGGGAAAAATGAATTGGGTACTCTAAATTTTTTTTTAAAAGAACATCTTCAATTTTCACTGCCCCACCATTCACAGCCCCACCTTCAACTGCCTAACATTAGACTATAAACTGTGAAATTATTTTCAAACTGTTATATGAACATACAAAATAGGACCAGAAATGGACCATTCAGCTCCTTGAGCATTCAATAAATTCACAGCTCATCTGTTGTGCTGAGTTCCACATTCCCCATCTGTCCCGATAACCTTTGATTCCCTTGCCCAACAAGAATCTACCCATTTCTGCTTAAAAATATTCAAGCATCCCACTTTCACCACCTTCTGAGGTTGAGATTTCAAATCTCTTCCAGAAAAACAATTCTCCTCATCGCAATTAGATATGGACAACCTCTTCTTTTAAATTTGTGCTCCCTCGTCCTGGACTCTCCCTCAATAGGAAACATCCTTTCAATACCGTTCAAGATCGTTTCTACTTTAATCAAGTCAACCCTCACTTTTTTAAACTCTAGTGAAAATAAGCCCAGCCTTTCCAACTTATCTCATAAAACAATCCACTCATTCTGGTTATCAATGTAGTAAACTTCTTCTGAACTGCATCCAAAGCATTTATATCTTTCCTCAATTAAGGAGTCCAAAACTGCACACAGTATTCAAGATGTGGTCTCACCAATGTCCTGTATAACTGAAACGTGATATACTTTTATGTTCAATTCTTCAAGTAATAAAGGATAGCATTCCAGTAGCCACCTTGATTACATGCTGTACCTGCATACTGACTTATTGTGACTCATGCTCTAAAACACCTAAATCCCTCAGATCTCAACATTCTGTAGCTGTTTCCCATTTAAGTAAGACGTTGCTTTTTTATTCTTCCAGCCAAAATAAACAACTTCATATTTCCCCACATTATACCCTATCTGCTCATTTTTTTTCCCATGCACTCGACATATCTAGATCTGTCTGCAGTCTGTGTATTTCTTCTTCATAGCATACCTTTCTACCTATCTTTGTGTCATCTGCAAATTTAGCTACTATACCTTCGCTCCCCTCATCTGAGTCATTGATGTAAATTGTAAAAAGTGGAGGCCTAGCACAGACCCATGTGGGACACGACTCAACATATCCTTCCAATTAGACAACGGCCATTTATACAGACTCTGTTTTCTGCCAGCCAGCCAATCTTCAATCCAGGCTAATATGTTACCCCGTACAACATGAATATTTTTGAATTTGTCTTTGATTCAATCAAATGCTTTCTGGAAATCCAAGTGCAGTGTATCTGCTGGCTCCCCTCTATCCAAGCACATGTTACTCATTCAAAGAACTCTAGTAAATTGGTTAAACATGGTTTCCCTTCCATAAAACCATGCTGATTCTTCCCAATTACCATGAGATTGTCAAAGTGCTCAGCTATTACCTCAATGATTGATTCTAACACTTTCTTCATGATGGATGTCAACCTAACTGGCCTATAGTTTCATGTTTTCTGCCTCCCTCTTGGTGCTCCGGTTTCCTCCCGCAAGTCCCGAAAGACGTGCTGTTAGGTAATTTGGACATTCTGAATTCTCCCTCTGTTTACCCGAACAGGTGCCTTAATGTTGCGAGTAGGGGCTTTACACAGTAACTTCATTGCAGTGTTAATGTGAGTCTACTTGTGACAATAAATATTATTATCATCACTCTCCAGAGGACTAACACTCACATTACCTATTTTTTCCCTGTTTACGACCCTGTAGACGCTCTTGCTGTGCTTACCTTCCAAGCTAACTTCCTCTTGTACCCTTAATTTCATTCTCCTGATCAAACTTTTCGGCATTTTCTGCTTTTCTTTATATTCTGACCAATCACCTGGTCTGCCACTCACCTTGACACAATTATATATTTTTTCCTCAAGTTTGATGTTTTTCTGAACTTGTTTAGTTCGCCATGGATGATGGCTCCTCCTTTTAGAATGTTTCTTTACAGCAGGAATATACTTATTATGAATATTTTGAAATATCCCCTGAAATATCTGCCACTCTTTTCTCTATGGATCTGTCCATTAGCCTAGTATCCCAGTTCACTTCTGCTAACTCAGCTTTTAACCCCAACATATTTGCCCTTATTTAAGTTTGAAATACTAGTCTTAGACCCACTCTTCTCCTTTTCAACCTCCGACGTAAAATTCAATCGTATTGTGATTGCTGATACCTCGGGGTCCCTTTACTCGGGTAATTATGTCTAAAATAACCTGCCCCCTGGTTGGTTCTAGAATGTGTTCTAAGAAACTATCTTTAAAGCATTCTAAGAATTTGTCATCCAAACTGTTACTGCCAATCTGATTTCTCCAGTTTACGTATACATTCACCCATGATTATTGCAGTTCCTTAATCACAGGTACCCAATATGTCCCTCTGCCCTACATTGTGGGCACTATTAGGGGGCCTGTAGGCCATTCTCACTCGTGACTTCTTCCCCCGACTGGCCCTCATCTATATAAGTGCAAATTGTTGTTAGGATGCAGTTATAATACTGTGACCATTGTTTCAGGCTGCTCAGTTTAAGAGGTTTGTTCAGAACATGGGGAGGAAACAGAAAGCTTAACCAGAAAGCAATTAGCCTCATGAGGAGTGAACAAATAAACTTCTCATGAAAGCAGAAAATGTTGGAAAGAAAATTTTTAGATCATGAGTTTACATCAGAGCTGCCTAATAACCTTTTGTTACTTCTATTTTGTGCCAGGCAGTTAGGATGATACCTGAATTATGAACATTATTGACTGCTCAAGTGAGTCAGTAAGTAAAGGAGATAAATGTAGAATCATCCAAAGAGCAAAAGGGAGCGTAGGAATGTTTTGATGTGTAAGATTGTTAAGAGTATAGAATGCCCGATTCGAAACCGTGATGGAGCAGATGCAAAGTTGTTTTCGAAAAGAAAGTATATACGTATTTGAAAACGAAAGATGAAACACTGAAGGAAGTGGATGACTCTTTAAGCAGATCTTTGCAGGCACGATGAGCCAAATGGCCACCACTTGCGCCTCAAATTCAGCAATCATGTATAACTTGGAGTTTTCTCTTTGAAGACTGCTTGAGTTTTTACTCGCCAGAGACCAACGTTTGGAATATGGTTGATATCGATGAAGAGGGAATTAGTGACCTAGTTGCATAATCCATTAAAAGCCAAACATACAGAGGCAAAACACAATTAGCAATACTCGTGAAATGCTGAGATTCATCAAATGGTATAAATATATAAGTTAAAGAAGTTAATTTTCAATTTTACATACTGACATATCTATAATGACTTGGTTGTTCCGATCCTATTGGTGGTCTTGTATTTAGTTTTGAGAACTTGCGTTTAAAAGGATTTACTGGTCCTGGAAGTTGGTAACTGAGATTCAGTTCGCTAAATATGAATCTGGATCAATCTGTATTATATATTAGAACAAAATTAAAGCATTAAATTGAATTTTTAAAACTAAATAGTTAATTAGACGTATGGCAGGACAGGTGATGTGTCACAACTACAGCATGTGGGATCTCCTAGATGGCAACTTGACCCAGGGCAAGCATGTCTGCAGTAAGTGCTTGAAGTTCAAGCAACTTTGGCTTGGAGGTTGAGCTGGAGGCTGAACTACAGACACTGAGACATGTCAGGGAGAGGGATAGTTACCTGGATTCCTTGTACCAGAGGGCAGTCAACATGCAGATGCAAAGGGTAATTAAAAATACTACTACCTTTTAGAACAGGTTTTTCTGATTTGGTCAGGGAAAGGAAAGTGAGAACTTGCTAGTGAGATAGGTGAGGAGATTCAGAGGGCAGGAGCACATGAGCCTCGGCCTTTGCAATTTTCCAACAGGTTTTAAGTTTTTTAAAGCTTATTTGGATGAATGTGGTGGCTGCAGGGTAGATGGGTTAACTGACCAGGATACCATGGTACAGGATGCCATTCAGGTTGGGGGAGCAAAAAAGGAGTGTGGTAGTAGGGGATAACATAGAGGGACTAACACCATTCTCTGTGGCAAAGAGTGTCAGTCCAGATAGCTGTGCCAGAGTTTGGGATATCTGCTGGAGCTGGAGAAACCTTGAAGTGGGAGGGGGAGGACCCAATCATCATGGTCCAGATAGGTGCCAATGACATAGGCAGGAAAAAGGAGATTCTGCATCGTCAGAATGAGGACATCGGCACCAAATTAAGAAACAGAACCTCAAAGGTCATAATCTCTGGATTATTACCTGAGCCACATGCAAATTGGCATAAAACAAATTAGATTAGATATTAATGCGTGGATCAAAGGCTGATGTGGGATGGGAGATTTGTGGTTTGTGAGGCTCTCGCACTAGTACTGGGGAAAGTGGAATCTGTAGTGTTGGGGCAGTAACACCCAAATGGTGCTGGGACTGGTGTCCTGGCGAGCTGCATAACTAGGGAAGTCAAAAGGGTTTCAAACTAAATAGTGGGGGCAAGGTATCTAATATAGGAAGATGTGGTGAATCAAAGAGCTGAGACGAGGCAAAAGAGAAAGGTATTATTGCGGGAAATAAAAACCGACCATGACATGAAGGTATAGGAAGTATAAATCCTAACAGTAAATCAGATTAGACTAGAAGTTATAAAAGACCTCTAGTTTAAAAAAGAATAAAAGGGACAAAAACATGCTTTACCTGAATGCACATAACATTTGAAGCAAAACAGATAAACTGGGAGTGCACATAGAAATAAATAAGTACAATTTTATTGCCATTACAGAGATATGGCTGCAGGAGGGCATGGACTGAGATGTGAATATTGATGGGTACAGTATATATAGGAAGGACAGGAAGCGAGGAA
Source organism: Scyliorhinus torazame (assembly GCF_047496885.1). Lineage (NCBI taxonomy): Eukaryota > Metazoa > Chordata > Chondrichthyes > Carcharhiniformes > Scyliorhinidae > Scyliorhinus > Scyliorhinus torazame. The sequence continues at coordinate 210,900,779 of NC_092710.1, forward strand.
AAGGTGGAATGGTGGCTCTGTTGGTTAATGGCCGTATTAGCATAAAAGAGAGGAATGGCCTAAGTTCAGGAAACTAGGATGTGGAAAAGGTTTGGGTAGAGATGAGAAATGGCAAATGTAAGAGGGCACTTGTTGGGAGTCGTGTACAGTTGCTCTAAATGTAACCACATGGTAGGGTGCAGCATAAAGAAGAAATAATTGGCACAACGATAATCATGGAAGATTTTAATTCAGTTATAGACGGAAAAGTCAGATGGGCAAAGATAGCATAAATGAGGAGTTCATTGAATGTTTTCAGGATAGGTTCTTAGAACAGCATGTTCTAGAGTCAACCAGCGATCTTGGTGTTTAAATTCATGAATTACAAAAGGCTAGTATGCAGGTGCAGCAACCGATTACGAAAGCTAACCGAATGTTCTGCTTTTTGCGTGGGCAGTTTAACTCATAAGTAGTTGTACAGGGCACTAGTGTGACCGCATTTGGAATACTGTGTACAGTATTGGCCACCTTGTTTAAGAAGCGATGTAAATGCATTGGAAGCAGTTAAGAGAAAGTTTACCAGTCTATTACCTGGAATGGGTGGGTTGTTTTATTTTTTTTTAATTTAAAATTTAGAGTGCCCAATTAATCTTTTCTAATTAAGGGGCAATTTAGCTTGCCCAATCCACCTACCCTGCACATCTTTTGGGTTGTGGGGGTGAAACCCATGCAAACCAGGTGCGAATGTGCAAACTCCACACGAACAGTGACCCAGAGCCGGGATCGAACCTGGGACCTCGGCGCCATAAGGCAGCAGTGCTAACCACTGTGCCATTGTGCTGCCCTAGGTGGGTTGTTTCATTCGGAAAGGTTGGACAGGCCTGGCTTGTATCTGCTGGAGTTTAGAAGATTAAGAGGTGACTTGATTGAAACATAGATCCTGAGGAATCTTGTTCGGGTGGATGTGGAGAGGATGTTTCCTCTTGTGGGTGAATCTAGAACCAGTTTAAAAATAAGGGGGGTGCCCATTCAAAACACAGATCAGGTGTCATTTTTTCACCCAGGAGGGTCATGAGCCTTTGGAACTCTCTTCCTGAAAAGGTGGTGGAAGCCAAGTCTTTGAATGTTTTTAAGGAAGTGGTGGATACATTCTTGATAAGTAAGGAGATAGGTTATCGGAGTAGGTGGGATGCAGATTTGAAGTTACCATCAGATCCGGCATGGTCTTATTTAATGGCGGAGCAGGCTCAAGGGGCTTTATGTCCTATTTCTGCTCCTTGATCATATGTGTAATATTCACTCGAGCTCAGGAGATATAAAGAGTGGTGAAATAAGAGTTAAGAATGCATTACCCCAAAAGACTACACAAAGCCTGGTCCAAAGTGCTGTATTTAGCCAAAAACCTCAACATTTTCATGAATGCTATATAAGATAGGAATTTAGAAAGCGATATCAGACCTTGTTAGCAATCCAGCAGTTTCTTTACCATAAAATATTAGTATAGACAGGATCTAGATTATGCTTTGACAGATGATCTGTTTCAAAGTAAAACACGTGTAATCTCCGATTTCTTTGCAATATTTTTCATTAGCACATTTCTCTGAATGACCATTAAATCTTCAACTTGAACTGGGGTTGTTCTGCTTGCAAATAGCCTCTTGAGTCATTGGGTGATGTCTCTGTTCTGGCAAGCATGTGAATGACCTGGAAGTACCAACTGAGTAGATGAGCATCAAGATGGTTTTGGAGAAGACAGAAGCTGAAATATTTACTTTAGTTCATTTCTTCACCAGCACATCAAGTGAATGTATCTTGAAAAGGGTTATACCCAATAGGTTTTGCTTCGCTGTAAAATACCTTTTCACTGATTCAATGTTTTTGTTTCACAAGGGGGATGAGGTAAAGAACTAAATTTCAGAAACAACTGACAGCTAAAGTGTCTGTGAGTGAATATAGAAATGAGTGGAGTGAAAGTTGCCCATAAACTGTATTTTGCGTTCCATCTCTTAAACTACATGGAGAAACTTCAATTAATGAGCGGAGACAGTTACATCGAGGGTTTAACTATTTTTTTCCCAGTGTAAAATAACAGTGATGATAATTGCAGTGGATGCATAATCAGAATTATCTCTAATGGTTCTTTTCCGAAATGCAATGCTATTGAACTGCAAGGTTAAACTCTAAGCGCCAGTATTTGATTTTCAGCAGGAAATTACGGAAGTAGTCAGAAATTAAAATGTGTGCAGATGGCGTGAGGCAGGGGTTCACTGGTTCGCCCAACTGTGGAAAAAATTGGAAGCGATCAAAGTAAATCTCTAAATGATAGCTTGTTTGTTCATCTCTGTTTCAAATGCTAATTTATGGGTTTGCTCTTCTCTCTGAATGCTCTGACTATGGTTTTGTCCATGCTTATTTGAGTGCAGGTGCTCCACAGACAAGTGAGTGGCTAACTGGGTGGCATGCATGTGCACATGATTATGTTCACAAAATAATTAACTGATTAGCCTATCAAGGGTTCACCACAAGTTAAAGCTACTATATAAGGAGCCGAGGGTGAGTGTCTGCACAAACAACATCAGCTCGAGATACTTTTCTCTCCACCGTGGGACTAGGCAGGGATGTTCTATGTCCCCCCTGCTGTTTGCACTCGCGAATGAGCCGTTGGCCATCGCATTAAGAAGTTTGGGGGTATGGAAAGGAATAGTGCGGGGTGGATAGAGCATAGGGTGTCCTTATATGCCGATGATTTGCTGTTATACGTGTCGGAACCGAGTGTGTTGATAGGGGGAATATTGGAGCTGCTTCGCCTTTTTTGGGTCTTCTCAGGGTACAAGCTGAATCTAGACAAAAGTGAGTATTTTGTGGTGCCTCGGCCGGGTGTGGGGGCTGCCATTCCGTAGGACAGGGACTCACTTTAGGTACCTGGGGGTGCAGGTTGCCCGGGAGTGGAGGAGTGATGTGACCATCAATTCACTCAAAGACACGAGTAGAAGTAAACCGTGATTTTAATCAGCTTAGAACAGTGCCTGTCTCCGACTGGTACAATACTGTGAACTGCCCACAGGTCAACTGCTCTTTATATTTCCTTTCAAGGGGAGGAGCCATGGGTGGAGCCCGTACATGCCCCAACATATCCCCCTGTGGGTGAAGCCACACAATGGCCCATAGGTGGAGTCCACAAGGTCAACAACATAACGTAGCTGTAATACAATGGCAGAACATAATACTAATACACTGGTGAATTACCAGTACTATACATTCACCACATTCACCCCCTGTAAAAAAAAAAATGAAGTCCGGCGGGGGTGACAGATTCATAAGTTCAGCCGGTCTGGCGCATGGATTGTGCGCTGCGATCGCTGAAGCACTGGTGTTGCGGCTGGTCCGGGTGTCGGGCTCATACCGTGCTGGCAGTGGAAGTGCGGCCGGTGCGGGCACTGGCGTGGACTCCGGGACCGTCTCTTCTGGAGCTTCATTCCTGTGGACCGGTGTGGCGGGTGGGAGGGAGCGCGGGTGCCATATAGGGGCGGGGGCGCTGGACATTGTAGGTTGGACGGGATATAGTGGGGGGGCTGCGGTGGTGGTGATGGAGCCTGCGGGCGCCAGGTCCCGGAGGGAGACGGTATCTTGTCGCCCATCGGGGTGTTCGACATAAGCATACTGGGGGTTGGAGTGTAGGAGCTGGACCCTCTCTACCAGAAGGTCGGTCTTATGGATCCTGAAGTGTTTTCTGAAGAGGACTGGTCCCGGTGTCCTCAACCAGGACGGAAGCGAGGCCCCTGAGGTAGTTCCCCTAGGGAAAACAAACAAGCGGTCATGAGGAGTCTCGTTTGTGGCCGTGCAAAGGAGGGACCTGATAGAGTGGAGCGCATCAGGGAGGACCTCCTGCCAGTGAGAAACTGGGAGATTCCTGGACCGCAGGGTCAGTAGGACGGTCTTCCAGACCGTCGCGTTCTCCTTTTCCACCTGCCCGTTTCCCCTGGGGTTATAACTGGTAGTCCTGCTCTAGGCAATGCCCTTACTGAGCAGGTACTGACGCAGTTCGTCGCTCATGAACAACGAGCCCTGGTCGCTATGGACATAACTGGGGATACCAAACAGGGTGAAGATGCTTTGCAGGGCTCTAATGACAGTGGACATGGTCATATCGGGGCAGGGGATTGCAAATGGGAAGCGGGAGAACTCGTCTATGATGTTGAGGAAATAAGTTTTGCGGTTATCGGAGGGGAGGGGCCCTTTGAAATCGATACTGAGGCGTTCAAAGGGCCGGGATGCCTTTACCAGGTGGGCCTTATCCGGTCGATAGAAGTGCGGTTTACACTCCGCACAGATTTGGCAGTCCTTGGTCATAGTTCTGACCTCCTCGGTGGTGTAGGGCAGGTTGCGGGCCTTGATATAACGGATGGGCTGGGTGAACCCCGGGTGGCAGAGGTCATCGTGGATGGCTCGTAGTCGGTCATCTTGCGTGCTGGAGCATGTGCCGCGGGACAGGGCATCTGGGGGCTCGTTGAGCTTCCCAGGACGATATACTATATTGTAGTTATAGGTGGAGAGTTCGATCCCCCACCTCCAGATCTTATCGTTCTTGATTTTGCCCCGCTGTGTATTGTCGAACATGAAGGCTACCGATCGTTGGATAAACCTCCTACCAGCGAGGTAGTACTTCCAGTGCCGCACGGCTTCCACGATGGCTTGGGCTTCTTTTTCGACCGAGGAGTGTCAAATTTCAGAGGAGGTGAGGGTGCGCGAAAAGAACGCTACCGGTCTGCCTGCTTGGTTGAGGGTGGTGGCGAGAGCGCCTCTGATACGTCGCTCTCCACCTGGAAGGGGACGGACTCGTCCACAGCGCGCATCGCGGCTTTGGCGATATCCGCCTTGATGCAGCTGAAGGCCTGGCGGGCCTCAGTTGCCAGTGTAAAGATGGTGGCCTTGATTAGTGGGCAGGCTTTGTCCGCATAATTGGGAACCCACTGGGCGTAATATGAAAAGAACCCAAGGCACCTCTTCAGGGCCTTGGGACAGTGAGGGAGATGGAGTTGCAGGAGGGGGCGCAGATGGTCAGGATCGGGCCCGAGGACCCCGTTCTCCACGACGTAGCCGAGGATGCCTAGTCTGGTTGTGCGGAAAACGCATTTCTCCTTGTTGTAGATGAGATTGAGGGTTTTGAGGTCACTTGGGTAGTCATCTAGCGACTCCCCGGGGCACTGGCGGCGAGTGGTGAAGATGTGTCGCGCGTAGACCTCGTTCACGGGCCGTACGTATAGGCGTTCGAGCATCGCGAGGGTATCTGTATAGGAGGCGGCCTCGTCGAGCTGAACAGAAATGCGATGGCTCACCCGTGTGTGGAGGAGGCTCAGCTTCTGTTCATCGGTGACGGAAGGCGTGGAAGAGGCAGCGAGATAGGCCTTGAAACATCGAAGTCTGCGAAAAAATGTCTTTCGCTTCCTCAGCCTGCGGATCGAGTTCCAGTCGATCAGGTTTGAGGGCTGATTCCATAGTTGTGTTTAAGCTGATTAAATTGATGCGACCATCAATTCACTCAAAGACACGAGTAGAAGTAAACCGTGGTTTTCATCAGCTTAGAACAGTGCCTGTCTCCGACTGGTACAATACTGTGAACCGCCTACAGGTCAACTGCTCTTTATACTTCCTTTTCAAGGGGAGGAGCCATGGGTGGAGCCCGTACATGCCCCAACATATCCCCCTATGGGTGAAGCCACACAATGGCCCATAGGTGGAGCCCACAAGGTCAATAACATAGCTGTAACACAATGGCAGACTATGATACTAATACACTGTACTATAAATTCACCACAGGGGGCTCCGCAGGTACAACATTTCTAGTTTGGTGGGGAGAGTGAAAGCTGATCTGGCAAGGTGGGATGGTCTCCCTCTGTCACTGCCGGGTCGGGTACAGGCGATTAAAATGAACGTGTTGCCACGATTTTTGTTTATTTTTCAATGCCTGCCGATTTTCCTGCCAAAGGCTTTTTTCAGAGAGATTGAGGGAACGAGTACATCGTTCATATCGGGAGGGAAGGTGGCCAGAGTTAGAAAGGTGCTACTACAGAGGGGAAGGCAGGCAAGGGGGTTTGGGTCTTCCGAACCTGATGTATTACTACTGGGCGGCCAATGTGGAGAAGCTGCGGAGCTGGGTCAGAGGGGATGATTCCCAGTGGGTCAGAATGGAGGAGGATTTGTGCAGGGGGTCGGGAATGAAAGGACTAGCAACAGCGCCGCTCCCGATAGCCCCGGGGAAGTACTCAGGGAGTCCGGTAATAATAGCTTCATTGAGAATTTGGAGGCAGGTTCGCCAACATTTCGGGTTAGGGGCAGGGCCAAGGAAAATGCCGATTCGGGGGAACCACAAATTTGAGCCAGGGATGTGGGATGGAAGTTTTCGGAAATGGGAGGAGAAGGGGATTAAGACACTGAAAGATTTATTTCTTAGGGGTCGGTTTACAGGATTGGAGGAGCTGGGAGCGAAGTATGGGCTGGAGCAGGGGGAAATGTTTAGATACATGCAGGTTCGAGATTTTGGCAGAAAGGAGATACAGAACTTCCCGGAGGAGCCGGCCTCCATGTTGCTGGAGAAGGTGCTGACAACAGGGGGAATGGAAAAGGGGCTAGTGTCAGCGGTTTGTGGAGCTATTTTGGGAGAGGAGAAGGCACCACTGGAAGGGATCAAAGCAAAGTGGGAGGAGTTGGGAGAGGATATGGAGGAGAGGTTCTGGTGTGAGATGCTCCGGAGAGTGAATGCCTCCACCTCGTGCGTGAGGTTGGGGCTGATACAGCTGAAGGTGGTATACAGAGTACACCTCATGAGGGCGAGGGTGAGCCGATTCTTTGAAGGAGTAGAAGATGTCTGTGAACGTGGCAGGGGGGGGGGCCCGCTAATCACGTTCATATATTTTGGTCCTGTCCAAAGCTAGAGGATTACTGGAAGGGTTTTTTTAGGGTAATTTCTAAAGTAGTGTACGTGAAACTGGACCCTGGACCCCGGGAGGCCATGTTCGGGGTGTCGGACCAGCCAGGGTTGGAAACGGGTGCCGAGGCAGATGTTGTAGCCTTCGCCTCGTTGATCGCCCGAAGGCGGATCCTGATGGGTTGGAGAGCAAACTCTCCACCTTGTGCCCTAGCGGTGGTGGGGGGGATCTGTTGGAATTCTTGACTCTTGAGAAGGTTAAGTTTGAACTGAGGGGAAGGATAGAAGGGTTCTACAATTCATGGGCATTATTCATTATGCACTTTTAAGAACTGGATAACATCGAACATTAGTTGTGGGGAGGGGGGTGATGGGTGTTAATGGTGGCTATGGGTGATTCCTGATTCTTTTTTGTCATTTGGTTATGTGAACATGTGGGCAAATGTTTTTGGTTTGGTGGGGGGATGGGATCGTTGTTATTGATATGGGGATTGACATTTGTTATTGTTTATTGTTGGTGGGTGTAAATTTGGGAGAAAATTTGAAAAAGGAGGAGAATAAAGAATTTTTTTTAAAAAAAGAGAGTTGACCACAAGCTTTCACGACTGGTGTACTGGCCAGTTAACTATTGCAGAGCTAACAACATTGACTGATACGAGTTGTGGTAAGATTGGACAAGTCCTTGATGCAAGATTGTCAGTGAGCTTATACCAATGAAATATACATTCACGCCAAAACAATACTCTGGTTTAAAGGCTGAGTCTGTCACTCACATAGGCCTTAAGGCACTGTCCCTTTCACACACAGCTTGTAGATTTCAATTGTCACAGGCAGTTTGGATTTCTTGAGATTGGTTGATCTAATGTTTATTGTGTAGTATCTCCTTGCCTTTTGCAGAACTGTCTTGATCACCTTCAAGTAATGCATGTTTATGTTGACCATTAGGTAGGCTTTGCTTTCTGGTTTAATAATAGATATCACTCTGCTGAGTAGGTCTCAAACCAGTCTTTGTTGAAGGTTCCATCTTTATCAAATGTTGCTGCTGCTGTAACATAAATGATTGAAATCAGCAACTTTTAAGCTTCAGCAATATCAACATCAGCATTTCCTGGTAAGCCCTTTAGTGGACTCTAATCACTTGAGTTGGTATTTGGCATTATTTCTTGTACCCAGGAATGTTATGCATTTGGGTTGTCATGCTTGGAGCTCTGAAATATTTGTGGTGCACCTTCACTCGGCTACTGATGAAGAGAGTGGTTAGTGTCACAATTTGCATAGTGCTACGTGCAGGTCTGGAAAATATTGGGCAGATTTTGGCTTCAGATAATAGGTCAAGTTAGTGCCAATTGCCTGATCTTGGGTGACAACATGGTACCATGTGTTGATGTTTGCCCTGAAAGAACATCTTGGTGATGCAGAGTTCATCCAGGGCACAAAGCTCAACAAGTCATTGTCTGTTGTAAAACCCAATCTCCCCTGATAAAATGTACCTGCCATGGCTTAGCTCCCCGTGCACACACTCCAAATCATGCTCCATTTCACATCCTGGGCTTTTGGCCTCTGGTCCGCAATGCTTCCTTCTGCAAATCCACATGCGACCTTCCTTGTTACGCCATCTTAACTCCAGTGGGATACCAATATTAATCACCTTAGTATTCAATAATTAGAAAGTACTAAATATCATTTGGAGAGCCATGAGCATCAAATTATGGTATCTCAAAGTTTAATCACTATTGCAGTAGTACATTGTTCGAGATGCATTCAATTTTTAAAAATTGATCGTTTAAGTCATTATTATCTTCTGTTCAATAACTGTTTTGCGTTTACTTTTTGCAACAATTGTGCAAATATGCATGAAAATCTCTGCCTGTTTTAAGAATTACGTTAATCGGGGCTTCGTTCTGGAAATTTACTTGCAGCATGGTTGATTATGGAAGCAGTTTTTGAATACCTTATTATCTTTCATGTTCATTGCTGGCAGTTGTTACAATTTGTGACAAATTTGATGTGTTTTGTGATGTATCAAAAGTGACAGATTACGGGTCAAAGTGCTCCAGGGATTTCAGTGTGCGGTGCTAACGGTTGGAGGCAGAACGGTGCTAAGTCCCAGTCTATCTCTCAAGCCACAGTTAATGATGCAAATTTAGTGGCGTAGATTTTATGCCCAGTTTTAACCTATGACAACTGGTTTGGGAGAGTCTACTACTTGGCTTACCAGTTTGCTTTCATTCATTTTTGTTGCAGCTGACTTGATTTTTTATTATTTTAACGACACTTGGCACATCAGTTAGTTTTTGAAATCTTAGCATGGGTGTCATTCATTTGGAGGCACAAGTTAAAAGAGGCCATTCCACATAATCTCACTGTTCTTCCTTCTCCTTTTAATTTAAACTTTCTTCAATGCATCAGGGATTTCAGGCACTAAGCTTTTAAAATGAAGTGAATTTACCATAAGAGGAATCCCTCTGTCTAGTCTGTGAATGTAATGCCAGCCTTCGCGGCTAAAGTTGTCATAGTCCCAGATGACCATCGGCTGCTTTCTCCTTTGAGGGAGAGACCTGACTGGTGGCGATTTAATCTGAGGATCACCACACCTCAGGCGAGGGACAAGATTGAGAAAGCGGGGCCTTCATGAATAACCTCAGCCAGTACAGGAATTTAACCCGCACTGTTGGCCATTCTTTGCACCATGAACCAGCTGTCTAGCCAACTGAGGTGTGGCAGACACACATACTGTTAAATCAAAACAGAGCAAACACAATGAATAATACTGCACAGTAATTAAAGACAGTAAATGTAATTCTATCTCCGTAGACTGCTGATTCGTATCTTGTCACGACACCAACTAAACAACCTACGCGTTGACAGTTTTATGTTAAACATTAACATATGTGTTAAAAGTATCAACATTTAATTAACTGAATTAATGAAGTATGTTGTATCATCAGAGTATCGTTGCATCGATTACTTTTGCCTCAAAGCTGTTGTGCATGTTTCTTTATAACTGGTTAAACGTTTGTCAAGTTTTTATTGGTAAAACATGCTGATATACCCTTTTATTTTTAAAATTTGAAGTTGAAGCCAGTTTTAGCATGCATTTTAAACTCCTATTTGAATGTTTCCAATGAGGATAAAATTCTTTAACCATGCATTCTTACTGCTGGCATTGATGTTTTACTATTCATTGTGAGTTGCTCTCGAATTAGCTAGAACTAGGGTCAAAGAGTAGAATTTTAAGCAATGTTGAAATAGGTCACAGGAAATTTCAATTGCCTCTTAACAAAATAAAATTCCTGGAACGAAGTGTTGTGTTTGAAAGTAATGAGAATTTTTTTTCCTAAATATTACTTCCCAATACAACATGATCAAGGGCTACTGTAATATTAATTCCTGTTAATAATTCAATTTCTGAAGACTCTGTTATAGGAAATGTTCATTAGCAAGTAAAGTTTTGTTGCAGTGACATTTGGCAGATTCTGGAACTGTCTGGATGAAATTTTTCCTCTGCTCATGAAGAAGATCCATTGAAGCTGTATAACTAATGTCTATGCATTTTGTGTGGAAATCAGTGAACTCCCCAATTGAGATGTTAAATGTTCATTTGCTTTTGATTTTGGCTGTGTGATTCACAGGCAACTTGCATCCAAGTAATTTGATTACTTGCCTCTGCTCTCCCATCCGTACTGGTATATTCAATTTACGTTGTTAGAAGGTATAACCGTAGGCTATCAAATTTCATCCTGTGCCATCTAAGCTTCTGCTCTTGCTTGACTGTTACTTGTCTGGGCATATTGCTCCCCTGTTTGCAGCTTTGCACGGCAGTGTTTATGGCGTTTTGAGACTTGTGGACCAATTAAAATGTGGCCTTTGGTGCAAACATACTGGATTTTTATATGCTGTATATTTGACAATGTAAACTAATTTATTGCAGCTTTCCAAATTAAACCAGTTCCAGGAAAGAATTCTATGAATAAAAGATGCTGATCAGAGACCAATTTGAAGTAATAGTTTAGTCAAGGCAATTACTAAAGCATGGTAGCACAGTGGTTAGCACTGTTGTTTCACAGCGCCAGGGACCTGGGTTCGATTTTCGGCTTGGATCACTGTTGGAGTCTGCACGTTCTCTTCGTGTCTGCGTGGGTTTCCTCCGGGTGCTTTGGTTTCCTCCCACAAGCCCCGAAAGATGTGCTTGTGAGGTGAATTAGGCATTCTGAATTCTTCCTCTGTACCTGAATAGGTGACGACCAGGGGATTTTCACAATAACTTCATTGCAGTGTTAATGTAAGCCTACTTGTGACACTAATAAAGATTATAAGATTATTATTATAGGTAGCATGTGCATTCATGGAGTTCTTGGGTCTAGCCACTGAATAAATATCATAGGTTATTCATGAAGGCCCAGCCTTCTCAACCTTGTCCCTTGCCTGAGGTGCGGTGATCCTCAGATTAAATCACCGCCAGTCAGTTCTTCCCCCCTCAAAGGGGAAATCAGCCTCTGGTCTTCTGGGACTATGACTGATGTGTTGGGTGCTCTGGATCCGTGGAACACATACAGGCCACCAACACTTAAAATAGTACAACACTATTTTATTAAGTTAGAAACTGTTGAACATACTTTCACTGTGGGTTAACACGGTTAGATTAAACTAAAGACCTATGCCTGTCCGAACCAGTCTATGCACTCAGCACATGGTGAGGACCTGTGCTGTAAGCTGTAAGCTCTGTCCTTGTCGGAGGCTGTATCCCGAATGAGCGGGAACTCGGATGCCCCTGTCTTTATAGTGAGTGTGCTCTAACTGATGATTGGCTGCGGTGTTGTGTGTGTTGATTGGTCTTGCTGTGTGTCCACCAGTGTGTGTCTGCACCATGATATACTGGTATATATTATGACAATGACGACTTTACTTTATCATACCCAATGTTGATTACAGTGAGTTTCATTCACACTATAATATTACTTCTAGAAAGAATATTTATAAGAACATATAAAACAGTTGTATGGCATTGAAGGTCGGTGTGCCATAGGTGGAGGTCTTATAATGCATGGCCTGATTTAAAGATCATTTATTAATCAGATGTTAATGAATAAATGTAGTCCACTTTTCATTTGTTTTCATGGCTGTCTAAGAGTTTACTGTAATGGTTTATTTTACACAATTGGATGTTTCTGGACTGTTAAAAAGAACAACAGTAATTCAGTAAAATTATTTAATTAGAGTAAAGAACCCATGATATATATCAACCAGATAGATTGGCAGTAAATTGAACCCATCTTGCCCAGTCATAAATCGATTGGATCAGCATCCACTTTGTGCTCCATTTGTTACTTTCCATTGAGGTCAGTTCCCATTATTTTCATGCTGTTTGGGTTAAATTAAAATCAACCCGTGCACTTAATATATAATAAGGTCAGTCAAAATGAGTGTGTATGATAAATTTCCTGTCCTACTGTGGGAAGTTCTAGTAACATTAGACTGACTTGGAGCATTGCTTTCCAGTTATTTTAACAATCTGAATGGGTGATATAAATGTACTGATGATACAACTGGAAGGAAGTCCAAATCTTAAGTGAAAGTTCCACTGTTACGCTTTGTAATTTTGTTTGATTAAAGACAATTAAGTTCCTCCAACATGTAGTTTTGACAAGGTGGAATAAGTCATTCAGATAACAGCCCACAGTCTTTTCCTCCTTAATCAATAAATTCACCCATGTGAAAGCAATAGACCGCAGTTATCTCCTTATTATTGCATTTTTTAACCTAATGATCAGTAACACAGCTTTGTGTCATCCAGTCTTCAGCTTAATTTAGACTTACTTATGCTTTGAATGATGCAGAGTTGGTGCAGACTCGATAATGCAGATTGGCCTCCTTCTGCACTGTAGGAATTCGATGTTATTGTTGATGTCAAACATAATAGTCCGATGTTAGAGATTTTAGAGGGGTTGGAGTTTCCCCAGGTAGAGGAGGATTGCGGGAGGATTTGGAGGCACCATGAGGGCTGGAGGAGGTGCACAAGGCTTTGGGGAAAATGCAGGCTAGGAAGGTGCAGGGGCCAGATGGGTTCCCGCTAGAATTCTACAACATGTTTGTGGATCAATTGGCCCCATTGATGTTGGGGTTGTTCAATGATTCATTTGGGGGTTCCCTTCCACAGACATTGGGGTGGCCTTCCATTTCCTTTCTTCTAAAGAAGGAGAAGGACACCACAGTGTGTGGGGTGTACCGCCTGTCTCTCTGCTTAATGTAGATGTGTAGATGTAAAACTTCTGGCCAAGTGTTAGTGTTAAGGTTGTGTCTCCCAGAGGTTGTGGGGTCGGATCAGATGGTCTTTGTGAAGGGTAGGAGGTTGTCATTTAACATGAGGCGGTCACTCAGTTTGGTTCTTGCACTGGCGGTGGGGCCAGAGCCGGACATAATTGTGCCTTTGGACCAAAAAGGCCTTCAACAGGGATGTTGTTTATAATTCTGGAGAAGTTTGGGTTTGGTCCTGGGTTTGTGTCATAGATGCATCTGTTGTATGAGGTACCCTCAGTTAATGTGTGAACTAACACCATGAGTATGGGGTCTTTAGGTTTTACAGGGGTGGGGGGCGAGGCAGGGATGTCCTATGGCTCCGTCGTTGTTTGCATTGGTGATGAGCTATTGGCAATTGCTTTGAAGGCCTCGGACAAATGGGGAGGGATTGGTGGGGGGGGGGGGGGGTGGAATAGAGCACAGGGTATCAATGTAGACTGATGATCTTTTGTTGTATGTAAGGGACCCGGGGCAGCAATGGGTGATATTATGGGGATTTTGGAGAAGTTTGGCTCTTTTTCGGTGTTTAGGTCGAATGTTGGAAATATTGAGTATTGTGTGGTTGGCTCCTCGGCGGAGGGAGCTGAGGTGAAGAGACTGCCTTTAAGTTGTTCTGGGACTACCTTCTGCTATATGGGGGTCCAGTGACGCGGGATTGGGCCCGGCTTTGCAAGCTAAACTTTACAAGCTTGGCGAGTAGGGTGAGGCTTGATTTACAGAGATGGTACCAGCCTTCCATTATTTCTGGCAGGCTGGGTGCCAGCGATTAAGGTGAATATGTTGCCAAGATTCGTTCTTTTGTTTTAGTGCCTTTCAGTTTTCCTGCCTGAGTTTTTCCAGGGGCTGGAGCGGCTTCTAACGGAGTTTCTTTGGGTGGGACAAACTCCTTGGAGTCAGAGGGTGGTCTTACAGATGGGGGAGGCAGGTAGGGGGTTGGCGCTGTCGAACCTGTTCTTTTTCTATTGGGTGGCTATTGCGGAGAAGGTGTTAGGTTGGTTCACAGACATAGGTTGAGAGGCCGCAGATTTAGAACTGAGATGAGGATGAGCTACTTCTCGCAGATGGTGGTGAATTTGTGGAACTCGCTGTCCCATAGTGCGGTGGAGTCTGAGTCATTAAATGGTCATAGATTGCTGATTTTTAAAAAATGGGTTAAAGGAATATGGGGAACATGTAGACCAGTAAGAGATGACGGAGCAGGCTCAAAGGGCTGATTTGCTTATTTCTGCTCTGAAGGTTCAGGGACCAGGAGGTTGCAAGGGTACGGATGGAATCGGGGTCATGTAAGGAGTTGTATCTGGTGGCGTTGGCACTGGCCTCTGTGCTGTTTGCTCCAGCGAAGTATTTGTCGAATCTGTTGGTTATCTCCACATTAAAGATATGGCAGCGGTTCTGCCAGCATTTTAAGATTGGAGGGTGGGGGGGGGGGGTATCAAGATGGTCCCCTACCAGCAGGGATCATTTGTTCCAACCGGGGAAACTTGATGCAACTTTTGGGGGGTGGAGAAGGGAAAGGACCTATTTATGGAGGGCTGGTTTGGGAGGAGCTGAGGAAGAATTCATGCCTTGGTGTGGTAGATATGTTTAGGTACTTTCAGGTGCGTGACTGCATCCAGCGAGCTTTTTTGACGTTCCCAGGGGTGCTGCCATCCACCTTGGTGGAGCGGAGTCTCTCCTATGCGGGGTTGGAAGAGGATGGTACATTTGGGTTATATGGCCGAATTATGGGTCAAGAGCAGGTTTTGATGGAGGAGGTGAAGGCTAGGTGAGAGGAGGAGGTGAGGAGAGAGTTACCAAAATTCACTAGACTCTGGGGTGGTCCCGGCGGATTGGAAATTAGCAAACGTGACACCACTGTTTAAAAAAGGAGGTAGGCAGAAAGCGGGTAATTATAGGCCAGTGAGCTTAACTTCGGTAGTAGGGAAGATGCTGGAATCTAACATCAAGGAAGAAATAGCGAGGCATCTGGATGGAAATTGTCCCATTGGGCAGACGCAGCATGGGTTCATAAAGGGCAGGTCATGCCTAACTAATTTAGTGGAATTTTTTGAGGACATTAACAGTGCGGTAGATAACGGGGAGCCAATGGATGTGGTATATCTGGATTTCCAGAAAGCCTTTGACAAGGTGCCACACAAAAGGTTGCTGCATAAGATAAAGATGCAAGCATTAAGGGGAAAGTAGTAGCATGGATAGAGGATTGGTTAATTAATAGAAAGCAAACAGTGGGGATTAATGGGTGTTTCTCTGGTTGGCAATCAGTAGCTAGTGGTGTCCCTCAGGGATCAGTGTTGGGCCCACAACTGTTCACAATTTACATAGATGATTTGGAGTTGGGGACCAAGGGCAATGTGTCCAAGTTTGCAGACGACACTAAGATAAGTGGTAAAGCAAAAAGTGCAGAGGATACTGGAAGTCTGCAGAGGGATTTGCATAGGCCAAGTGAATGGGCTAGGGTCTGGCAGATAGAATACAATGTTGACAAATGTGAGGTTATCCATTTTGGTAGGAATAACAGCAAAAGGGATTATTATTTAAATGATAAAATATTAAAACATGCTGGTGTGCAGAGAGACCTGGGTGTGCTAGTGCATGAGTCGCAAAAAGTTGGTTTACAGGTGCAACAGGTGATTAAGAAGGCAAATGGAATTTTGTCCTTCATTGCTAGAGGGATGGAGTTTAAGACTAGGGAGGTTCTGCTGCAATTGTATAAGGTGTTAGTGAGGCCACACCTGGAGTATTGTGTTCAGTTTTGGTCTCCTTACTTGAGAAAGGACGTACTGGCACTGGAGGGTGTGCAGAGGAGATTCACTAGGTTAATCTCAGAGCTGAAGGGGTTGGATTATGAGGAGAGGTTGAGTAGACTGGGACTGTATTCGTTGGAATTAAAAGGATGAGGGGGGATCTTATAGAAACATATAAGATTATGAAGGGAATAGACAGGATAGATGCGGGCAGGTTGTTTCCACTGGCGGCTGAAAGCAGAACTAGGGGGCATCGCCTCAAAATAAAGGGAAGTAGATTTAGGACTGAGTTTAGGAGAAACCTCTTCACCCAAAGGGTTGTGAATCTATGGAATTCCTTGCCCAGTGAAGCAGTAGAGGCTCTTTCATTAAATGTTTTTAAGATAAAGATAGTTTTTTGAAGAATAAAGGGATTAAGGGTTATGGTGTTCGGGCCGGAAAGTGGAGCTGAGTCCACAAAAGATCAGCCATGATCTCATTGAATGGTGGAGCAGGCTCGAGGGGCCAGATGGCCTACTCCTGCTCCTAGTTCTTATGTTCTCCGCAGGGTGAATACTACGTCATCCTGCGTGAGGCAAAGTTTGATATAGCTCAAGGTGGTGTCAGGGCAGGTGGTGTGCAAAGACTCCAAATGTTGGAGATCTTTTCAGAGGGTTCTGAAGAACGGGAATTACCCATTGGAAGTGCGAACTTCCTGAACAATTCCCACAGGATTGTTGTTGTTTGGGACATCTGCAGGGTTCCAAAATCCATCTTAGGGTTTATATTCGGTATTCAACAATCTCAAGACTGGAAGATCTGGGCTAAATAATGGTTTGGAAGTAACAAAAATTTAGGATTTAAGTCAGAAGCGAGCACGAGTTGGTCCTTGGTACAGACTTTCAGATTCTAGCCAATTTGAGTGTATTGCACTGAATTGCCTGACAGCAAGCCCTTCCCTTATTTGAATCGGCTTATGGCATATTAAATGCTCAAAGCTGAGGAAACTGACATTTGGGTGGGGAATAAGTCTGCTGAGGTAGCGGGCCTTAACATTCTTAAAGGACAAATTAGAACAAAAATGGACTGATGCATAACTGTCATTAGGTAAAATAACAAAAATGAAAAAGAGATTATTTGTATAAAAAGTAAATTGTGGTGATGACCAAGAAGTTAACTAATAGTTCACAACGGTGGTAACATTTAAATAGTGCTACTATTTTTGACGCTGAAGGATTGGAGTCCAGCTGCAAGAGATGGATCAGAAACCGGAGACTGGATGGGGCTAAATATCACCTTCCAGTGAAAACACACTTCATCTACATAATTACAGTATGCAACTCTGGTGTCAGTAAGGGAAAGATTTGACAAAGGCCTGCAGTACTTAACTGACTTTCAGGCCCTAGGAACCATTTTTCACAGCTTTCTGGATCTCATACCTGCCATCAGACTATCTCTCCTGACCTTTGGGAGACGGGCCTCAAAGAAATTCTGAATATAGGAGGTAACATGTTTGAGGCTGCCGAGCATCCAGCTTTTTCCCTTCCCATGTTCCTGCTTTTCCTAACATTTGTCCTGTTGCACTCCATCTTTTTTGCAAGTCTGGTAGCAACAGGATAGAATGAGATAGGCTAAAAATGCTATTTATACCTCTTCTGTAATCTTCTCCATATGGGCTCAAGTGAATCTCAAGTTTATGCACACCACCTGCACACAATTAAACACAATTAATATTCAATTAGCAGCTGGTTTAAAGATATTTGCATGGGGTGAGGATGGGGAATGAATGTCCTTTAGCTTGGAAAAGCTAAGAAAAGGAAATGTAGTTAAAGGTCCTTCTGCTGCTAGAAATTAGCTCTTTTGGAGAGAACTAATAGGTGATTCTGTTTGTCAAATATTTAAGTGAGATTCAGTACAATGGGCAGACTGAGGATGGTATACTCATTGAATATTGTCGTGTCATAACAACACATAAGGAAGAGTTTGTCTCATTGAGGTTATGCCAGCTCTCTGTAAATTTAATTTGTCCCATTCCACTGTTCTATCCCTGTAGCTCTGTAAGCTTATTTCCCTCAAGTGCCCATCTAATTTTATTTTGAAATCCTTTATCATCTCTGCTTCCACTATCCTTGGAGGCAGCGAGTTGCACATCATTGCCACAGTGTAAAAAAAAAAAAAAAAAAAAATCCTCACATAGCCCTGCAGTTCTTGTCCAAAACCTGAAATCTGTGTCCCCTAATCCTTGTACCATCAGCTAATGAAAACAGTTTTTATTCATCTGCTCTACAGCTGTCATACTCTTGTACAAATCTATCAAATCTCCCCTCAACCTTCTTTGCCCCAAGGAGAACAACCCCAGCTTCTCCAACCCTGACCTTGTAACTAAAATCCTTCATCCATGGAAACATACTGGTAAAATCTCTTCTGCACCATCTCGAGGACTCGCACATAATTCCAAAAGCATGGTAACCACAGATACATAGAAATTAGGAACATGAGGTAATTTGGCTCTTCAAGCCTGCTCCACCATTCATTATGATCATGGCTGATCATCCAACTCAATAGCCTAATCCCGCTTTCCCCCATATTCTTTGATCCCCTTCAAGCTAACTGTTTCTTGAAAACATGTAATGTTTTGGCTTCAACTACTTCCTGTGGTAACAATTTCCACAGGCTCACCACTCTCTGGCTGAAGAAATTTCTCCTCATCTCTGTCCTAAATGGTCTAACCCATATCCTCTGACTGTGACCCCTGGTTCTGGAGACACCCACCATTGGGAACATCCTTCCTGCATCTACCCTGTCCAGTCCTGTTAGAATTTTATCGGTTTCTATGAGATCCCTCTTCATTCTTCTCAACTCCAGCGAATACAATCCTAATTGATTCAATCTCTCCTCATACGTCAGTACTGCCACCCCAGCAATCAGTCTGGTAAACCATCGCTGCACTCCCTCTAGAGACATCCTTCCTCAAATAAGGAGACCAAATTGCACAATATTCCAGATGGGCTTCACCAAGACCCTGTATAATTGCGGCAAGACATCCTTGCTCCTGTACTCAAATCCTCTTGCAATGAAGGCTAGCATATCATTTGCCTTCCTTACTGCCTGCTGTACCTACATGCTTACCTTCAGTGACTGGTGTACGAGGACACCCAGGACCCATTGCACAGTCCCCTCTCCTAATTTATGGCCATTCAGATAATAGTCTGCTGCCTTGTTTTTGCTACAAAAGTGTGTATCCATTTATCGATAATGGATGGCAAAATCACTCATTATGTATTCTAGCCTTGTCCTGAGCCGCTATGTCCTTAATAGGCCCCATGCCAACCTTGCAGCATGGTTACTGCTTACATGCCACTACAAGATTTTGGGTTACCTTTTTGTATCTGCCATTGTATTCTCATATTCTTTCATCAGTCACATTTCCCTCTCGCATTTATCCAAATTATATTGCATCTGCCATTCATTTGCCTATTCACTCAACTTGTCCAAATCACACTGAAGGATCTCTGCATCCTCCTCACAGCTCACCCTCCCACACAACTTGGTGTCATCTGCAAATTTGGAGAAATTACACTTTGTTCCCTCATCTAAATTATTAATGTATATTATGAAATGCTGGAGCCCTAGCATTGATCCCAGCGGTACCACACTAGTCACTGCCTGCCAATTTGAAAAAGTAATTCCTACTCTGTTTTCTGTCTGCCACCTAGTTTTCTGTCCATCTCAATACACTACCCCTGATCCCATGCGCTTTAATTTTACATGCTAACTCATATGGAGGACTTTGTCAAAAGTCTTCTGAAAGTCCAAATATACCACATACAAGAACTGGAAGCAGTACTTTCGTTGTGGCCTGATGAGAGCTTTAAAAAGATTCACAATAACTTCCCTGCTTTTTTTACTCAACTTCTATTTATGAAGCCCAATATGATATCAATAAGTTGTGTCACCTTCAAAGATCAAGGTACATACACCCCCAGGTCTGCCCGCCACTGCACATTAGAACTGTGCTATTAAGTCTATTTGACTGATTCCTCCTACCAAAAAAAGGACTTCTCATTGCTTGTATTTCAGGTGTCGCTTGTCTGCTCATTCTTCTTGCCCACCCATGACCATTTGCAGCTCATTGGTATCATCTTCTCTGTTTTCCACAAATCCAAGTTTGGTATGAGTGTTGAATGTATTTTTTGTCTGCATTCCAACATCCAAGTCACTAATATCTACACCGAAACGAAGTTGATGCCCCTCCTTATCCTTGGGAACACCACATTCTAATCCTCCAGTCTGAAAAACAACAATTTAGTACAGCTCATTGTTTCCTGACTTCAAGCCAACATTTTATCCAAACTGACATTGACCCTCCCATTCCATAAGCATCAATTTTGTTAACCCGCCATTTATGCGCTACTTTGTCAAAGGCTTTCAAAGATTACATATAGACAGTATCCACTGATTCTCTTTCATCAACCATCACTGTTTCTTCATCAGAAAATTCAGCCAGTCAAGCACGATCTGCCATTTACAAAATATGTTGGCTCTCCCTGATCAACTCAACTCTCTCCAAATTCTTCATTTTTGTTTCTAAACCCTTCTATTTACCACTGATTTGAAAACAATTGACCTGTAGATGATCTTTCTTAATAAGGGTTTGCCACTGCTCTCCAATCCTGTGCCACCTCCCCTGTATTTATATATGTCCTATGTTTTTTCATGTATGTAATGATCTGTCTGGACTGTACACTGAACAATACATTGCACTGTACCTCGGTACACGTGACACTAAATCAAACACAATGTAGGAACGTTTATATGATTATGGCCAGTTGTTCCACTATTTCCAGTCCCAAGCTTTCAGGACCAGGTGGCATAGCCAGCCTTTCCAGAACATTCTTCCTATCAGCTTTCACCCATCTATTAACTCTACCATCTCCTCTTCTACTGATATTTTGTCAGCATCATCTTCCTGAGGAAACACCAATCCAAAGCACTCATTAGGTATTCTTGCCTTGCCCTGAGCCGCTAAGTCCTTAATAGGCCCCATGCCACACCCTGCAGCATGTTTACTGCTTACATGCCACCAGAAGATTTTGGGTTACTTTTTTGTATCTGCCATTGTTTGTATCTCCTATTCTTTCTTCTTCAGCCACATTTTCCTCTTCACGTCCCCTCTCAATTTCCCGCTTGAAGAATTCACCAAACATGCATCATACACCCTCCTGTTTTATTTCATCTTATGGCACCCTGGGCAGGTGCGCGGTCAATTCCAGACCCTCTCATCACAACACAAGTGAATTAACCAATAATCTTTATAAACATTCCTGCAGTCCTTGGCTGCCCAATAATTACAGTCACCAGGTTTGTAAGTTTAAACACAATTACTGTTATTATAACAAGAACTATCATGATAAATCGAGGACTATTATGTTGTAAATACAACTGGTTAACTGTCCTGTAACCCCAACACTCCCACCCTCTACCCACGCACACACAGAACAGATAGATATGGAGGGGGGGTCGGCGTGAAAAATAATCAGGATGAAGGTCGAAAGATGAGTCTTTGCTTCAGATGGTGATCCTTTAGCATGTTTTCTTCACAGCACACTTGCTGATTAAAGTCTCTGGTTTACAGATGGTAGTCGTCTTCTCTGTAGAGTCATTCATTCCAGGTCACTGCAGGTTAGAAAATTCTGTACTCACAGTCAGCAAGTTTTCTAGAAAAACACCTTGTTTTGCATCAAACTGTGCCTTCAGCTCGAGGTTCGCCTTCGGGCCTGTACCTTTCTGCAGAGAAACTTTATTTCACATCAAACCTTGCTTTCAGCACATGGCTCGACTTCAGGCCTCTGCAGTCTCAAGAGAATGGTAGCCGGACTTTCTGGAGAGACAGTCAGCCTCTGCAGCATTATATACAGCTCTTCATTCAGTTGTCAGAATCAAAACTGAAGCTAAACTGAAACCCTGTGATTCTGAAAATGTTCCAGTTGGATCAGATCCAATCACCACCTGTTACCAGGCAGAGCACAGTCTTCTGGGCCAATTCATTGACTATCAGCCAAATCAATCAACCGAGCTGTCACTGAGGCCGGCCAATCTGCCATCACCAGTCTAAATCAGAACAGCCTTCTGGATTCTTCTGTTTGAATTAAAGGCACAGGTCACTTCTTCCTTCTGCTTGAATTAAAGAAACAGGCTTCCTTAAAGACATGTAAATCATTCAAGGATCAAAAATGTAAAGGTAAAAATAACAATGGGGAAAAAAGGAAATAAAGGATCACCAGCGAATAAGTAGGAAGGACCCTTACATTATTCATATTCCCTATCTCCCTCATCATCCAAGGAGCTCTGGCTTTGGTTTCCCTTGCTTTTCACCCTGTTGAAATATACTTTGTCTGTGCCTAAAATTTCTCCATAAAGCTCACTTATTGCTCTAAGACCGTTTTTTTTTATTGTCCATCTTTGGTTCTGTTTTATCCAGGCTAGGTTCCCTTTGATCCCACTGAAGTTAGCCCTCTTCCAATTTAGAAGCCCTGCTTTATAATTGTAAGAAACTAGATTCAAACCAAAAGAAATGAATAGCTTGCAAGTGGCTTCAATCTGTGACCGTTGTGTTATTAGCACCAGCTAACAGGCTGTTATGTACATAAATGTTTGCTATGATATAATTACATTCTATTAAAAATTAGAGTGAGTAAAGGTTACATATTGACCACACTGGCTTGAAATAAATGCTGGACAGAAAGCAATTTTTAATATTTTACAATAAGAGTGCATATGAAGAAACTGTTAGGTGTGCTGGAGGAGGGGCACCTGCAATTCTAATATTTTGAACAGATTATGGAGGCTTTTGATTTTATTCGTTTTGAAATTTTCTTTGTGCATATGAAGCTTAATTTTACGTATAAATTGTGCTTCATTGTATGTGGGTGATGCGCATTAACTGGAGGTTCATTTGGGCCCCCTTCATTAGGAACAGACTGAAACTGATTGCTGAGTGAGAGGAGGTGCATGTTTGTAATGTGCATCTCTGTACATAACTGAGTGTGGCAACAATGCTGGCCTGGCCAGCACTGCCCTCATGCCATGAATGAATTATAAATAGTGGTAGGATTAAGTGCTTCCAGTTAAAGCAATAGAAGCAGATAGTACTTTAGGCTGTTGACAATCTAGATGTATGACAGGACAACTCAAAAATTATAATATATTTCAGGATGTTAACTGTGAAAATGAAGATTATTGTTGGAATTTTGGTTGTTTGGTGAATTTCCAAGAAACATTCATTCATTGTGACATAGAACATTACAGTGCAGTACAGGCCCTTCGGCCCTCGATGTTGCGCCAACCTGTGAAACCACTCTAATGGCACTGTGGCTGCCCGTAATGGTAATATACGGTAAAAGTACCAAAAATCTTGCAAATGATCATGCAAAACACTGGCCTGAGACAATGATAAAGTAGCTGTGGTTCGATTTATGTGCTGTCAATGTTTTGCTGAATTGAAAAAACTTCTGGAATCATAGAATTTACAATGCAGAAGGAGGCCATTCGGCCTATTGAGTCTGCATCGGCCCTTGGAAAGAGAACCCTACTTAGGCCCACGCCTTCACTGTATCCCCGTAACCCAGTAACCCCACCTAAGGGGCAATTTAGCATGGCCAATCCTCCTAACCTATATATATTTGGGCTATGGGAGGAAATCGGAGCACCCGGAGGAAGCCCAAGCAGACATGGGGAGAAAGTGCAAACTCCACAGTCACCCATGGCAGTGGTAACCATTGAGCCACCATGCCGCCCAATTGGCACAGCCTTAAAATTATGTTCACTGAAACATTGCATTTTGGTGACATTGGCAGGAAGCATAGAGTTAGCTTCCACATTTCAGTTGCTGTCACACTATTCTACTCATTTGTCTGCCCTATCTATTGAGAAACTTTTTGCTACACTCTCCACTTTACCAAGAGCTAGATAAGCCAAACGTATCCATCCCTATTGTAATATTGGCAAACCTGAAGCCAACCTGTCAGCACTAACTTGTCTGTGCTGTGACTCTGAAACCTATAGTCCGCCACCAGAACCTGACAGGAAATGTAGAACCATAACATACTGTCGTAGGCGAGTTCCTTTCACCATTTTACCAGGGTTGTTGTCTTAGTTTTACAACAGCACCTACTTTTACCGTTACATTTTACACAACCTCCCCTCACCACTTTTTCCATCGGGATTTACCTTTCCCGCTGCTAGCGGGTTTTGCAGCAGCGTGAGTTGGTTTCTTTGTTTTAAATTTAAAATACCAAATTCTTTTTTTCCCCCAATTAAGGGGCAATTTAATGCGGCCAATTCATCCACCCTGCACATCTTTCATGTTGTGGGCGTGAGACCCACACAGAAATGGGGAGAATGTGCAAACACCACACGGACAGTGACCCGGGGCCGGGATCGAACCTGTGTCCTCAGCGCCGCGAGACAGCAGTGCTAACCATGTGCCACTGTGTTGCCCAGCGTGAGGTTTCAAGGGGAAATCCCATTGACAAATGGAGGTAGGATAGGATACATGCTGGGCAACCAGAGAATCCAGTCCATGGTTTATAACTTTGTAATTTGATTTAGATTTATTGTTATGTGTACTGAGGTACAATGAAAAATATTGTTCTGCATACAGTCATAGAATCAGAGAATATACAGTGCAGAAGAAGGTAATTCGGCCCATCGAGTCTGTACTGGCCCTTGGAAAGAGCACCCTACCTAAGCCCACAACTCCACCCTATCCCCGTAACCCAATAACCCCACCCAATCTTCTTGGACATTGGAAATTTAGCATGGCCAATACACCTAACCTGCACATCTTTGGACAGTGAGAGGCAACCAGAGCACCGGGAGAAAACCCACGCAGACACGGGGAGAACATGCAGACTTCACACAGACAGTGACCCAAACCAGGAATTGAACCTGGGACCCTGGATCTGTGAAGCAACTGAGCTGACCACTGTGCTACCGTGCCGCCCACCAGTCCAAGCAGATTGTTCCATACGTGAAAAACATAGGACATCCGATAAATACACAATGTAAATACATAGACATTGACATCGGGTGAAGCATACGGAGTGTAATGCATCAACAATAGAGAAGATGCGTAGAGATCAGTTCAGTTCATACAGGGCCATTCAGAAGTCTGGTAACAGCGAAGAAGAAGCTCTTTTTGAATCTGTTAGTATGTGTTCTCAGACTTTTGTATCTTCTGCCCGATGGAAGAGCGAATAACCCGGGTGGGAGAGGTCTTTTCCGCTTTCCCAAGGCAGCAGGAGGTGTAGACAGGGTCAATGGATGGGAGGCGGGTTTGCGTGATTGACTGGGCTGTATTCACAGCTCTCTGAAGTTTCTTACTGTCTTGGGTCGAGCAGTTGACATTTCAAGCTGTGATGCAGACAGATAGGATTCTTTCTATGGTGCATCTGTAAAAATTGGTGAGAGTCAATGTGGACATGCAGAATTTTCTTAGTTTCCTGAGGAAGTATAGGCGCTGATGTGCTTTCTTGGTTTTAACGTTGACGTGGATGGACCAGGACAGATTGTTGGTAATGTGCACACCTAGGAAGCTGTCAACCATCTCCACCTCGGCGCACCATTGATGCAGACAGGGGCACCTATGACACTTTGCTTCCTGAAGTCAATGACCAGCTCCTTAGTTTTGCTGACATTGAGGAAAAGATTGTTGTCATTGCCCCATGCCACTACGTTCTCTATCTCCCTCCTGTACTGACTCATTGTTGTTTGAGATCCGGTCCACAATGTTCGTATCATCAGCAAACTTGTAGATGGAGGTGGAGTCAAATTTTGCCACACAGTTGTGTGTATATAAGGAGTATAATAGTGGGTTAAGTACGCAGTTTTGCAAGTCCCCCGTATTGAGGACTTTCGTGAAGGTGGTCTCGTTGTTTATTCTTACTGTGTGTGGTCCATGGGTCAGAAGGAGGAGCCAAGTCAAAGGTTTTGGAGTTTGGATATGAGCTTGGCTGAGATTATGGTGTTGAAGATGGAGCTGCAGTCAATAAATAAGAGCCTGACATAGGAGTCTTTATTGTCGAGATGCTCCAGGGATGAGTGTAGAGCCAGGGAGATGCTGTCTGCTGTGGACCAGTTGTGGTGGTATGCTAATTGCAGTGGATGAAAGAATTCTGGGAGTATGGAGTTGACATGTTTCCTATCCAACCTCTCAAAACACTTCATAATGATAGATTTCAAGGCCACCGGACAGTAATTGTTGAGGCACGTTACCTGGTTCTTCTTTGGCACCAGTATGATAGAAGTCTTCTCGAAGCAGGTGGGAACCTCTGAACAGAGTAGGGAGAGGTTGAACATGGCTGCAAACACACCCGCAAGTTGGTCCGCACAGGATCTGAGTGCACGATCAGGGACTCCGCTAGGACCCGTTGCTTTCTGTGGGTTCACTTTCAAGAAGGCCAATCCGATGTCTGAGATGTAACGGTAGGTATGGGTGTGTCCGACTGCTGGGGCAGTTGACAACGGTTTGTTGGTTTCCTGCTCAAAACGAGCAAAGAATGCATTTAATTCATTGGGGTAGGGTGCTCTGTTGTCAGAGATTCTACTCTGCTTTGCTTTGTAGCCTGTTATATTGTTTAAGCCTTGCCCAACCAACGAAAGTCCGTGTCTTTAGTCTGTAACCCTAGCTTAGTTTTGTACTGTCTCTTGTCCCTGATGATTTCTCTACCGCCTTCTTTGTTGGCCTTCCTGTTGTAAACTTCCACTAGCATTAGTTCAGCTCATTCCAAATGCTGCTGACAATATCATCACATGCCAACTTAAATAACCTTCATGTATCTACAATAAATATTTTTGTGCCACCTCCTTTCCAAGAAAAAGATGAGATATTTGATCCACAGTCCAGCAAACTCAAAGTGGATGGGTGCTTTCAGGGATGATATATTAGGAAATCACGAGTATGCATATGACTTTTTTGTCAACGACATTAATGTGAGCCTAGATTTATTTATAGTTAAAATGAAATGCAGAAACGAAAAGTCATAGTGAAAGTGCTGGACAATATGACTATCAAACACTTAATACATCCAACTAGCTTGACTGTTTAAATATAAGTGCCTTGCTCTCGCAGAAATTAATTCTCTGAGGCACATATGAGGTTGCTGCATATACAATGTTGTCTCTCCTATAATGTACAGGTACTAACATTCCTGCAGTGCAGGAGGAGCCACTCAGCCCATCGGGTCTGCACCGATCCTTTGAAAGATAACCTAAACCCAATCCCCGCTAGAGCCCTGTATCCCCTCCTAACCTTTTGGAAACTAAAGGCAATTTAGCATGGGCAATCCACCTAACCTGTGCATCTTTGGACTGGGGGAGGAAACCGGAGCACCCGGAGGAAACCCCCAAAAACATGAGGCGAAAGTGCAAACGCCACACAGTCACCCGAGGCCGGAATCGAACTGAGACAGCCCCAATATACAATATATAGAAAATTGAACAATTCCCTAACAACACGGTCCCTTTCTTGCCGACGTCTATTTGAAGGCAGTATCCGAGTAGACTAACATTTCAGTAAACACAGGAGAAGCTCTGATTTTAAAAAAACTGTATGGATGCTACCATTTTTTAAGTTAATTTACCTCAAATTTCCAACTGTTTTTAGAATATGCCTCCAGCATACTAATATACACTACAGCAGTATTCATTTGTACTTAAGGGGGAAAAAATCAGACTGAAAGCACCATCAACGTTAAACATTTTGAAACTGTGCTGACAGATGCCGAAGACCTAGCATGAGGCCGCCACAGCTGTTGCATGTGAAATGTTCAAAGCTGCTAAATTGCCCTATACATCATACCAGAAGAGAGTCAACAAAATCTGGATTGTGATCTATCATGCCAGCTAGCCATACTGGGTACTAATTAGACTAATTGTACAACTTAACTGCCACTTACAAAACTGATGCAAATTATTAATTATTGTTTATCATTTTCATTACACTGCTATTCTTCTCCATAAAGGCACTAACATATGCAGTACCACTTTGACACATTTCCATTAAAACGTCATCTATTCTCCCTTGAATTATAGGCAGATACAGATTTTTAGTTGACATCACAGTATTAGCTGACATCTGGCCATCACCATGCTAGCAGGATGCAACTGTGTTTACAAGCATCTAAAATCAGCTGGCATACATGGAATATTCCCAGACCTGCTGCTAATTTTCTGAATGATATGCATCTTCATTTAAGCAAAGCTTAACTGTCCAGCCTGACTTTATCAGAAATCTCTCACCATTCAAGGCGTATATCCTTGTGAAATGTTCATGTCGACGGAATACAAACCGAGCGGTGTAGCCCATGCAGTTATTAATTCTAACAAAAAATAAGTGTGTTGGCCCACACCAACTTTTCTCAGGCGACTAATCTAACAATTAGCATCAAATTTGTATTTTATGTCTCTAATATTCTGAGAAAAGGCAAATAAGAGCATCTGGCTTTTGACAGCTTTACAATGCACAGCATCGTATGAAAGACGATCACAGGCATGATAAAATAGAGCGATGCTCTGCTGCTTACCAGCCTACGAGGTCACGATGGGGAGCTGCGGTGAGGGTGCAGATGGTAGACATATTTGCACCTTCGAAAGCCATGTCTCGGCTGTACAGCAAACAAAGAAAGGTAACCTTTCAGCTTGGAAGCTGGAATGTGAGGACTTCACAACCATCAGCAAAGGGGCACCAAATGCCAATACCTCACCTAAATGGATTGCTTTCTGCCTGTCCATTACCTCCTGTGGAGGCAGGATGCCAAAAATGTTAAAGCCTGTCCGTAAAGTGGGATTTTCCAGCACCTGAAGTGACAGCAGACTGTGAAGGGTATCCCATACCTTTCCAGTAATCAGTTTACCAAAACCAAGTTAATGGACCAACCATGTACAACAATGAAGAAAAATGAAACTTTCAGTTCAGAAGAGACTCGAGTGATGCTTTCTGCTTATAGAAACAAATTATGTAATCAAGCCATTTATACAAGGAAAGGGCATTGGAGGAGTATAAGACATAGGAGCAGAATTAGGCTATTCAACCCATCGAGTCTGCTCTGCTATTCAATCATGGCTGATATGTTTCATCCCCATTCTCATGCCTTCTCCCCATAACCCCTGATCCCCTTATTAATCAAGAACCTATCTGTCTCTGTCTTAAAGACACTCTGTGATTTGGCCTCCATACCTTTTGGGGCAGAGTTTCACCGATTCACCACCCTCTGGCTGAAGGAATCCCTCATCTCAGTTTCAAACGATCTTCCCTTCAGTCGGAGGCTGTTCCCTGGAAACGTTCTCTCCACTTCCACTCTATCTGGGCCTCTCAGTATCCTGTAAGTTTCAATAGGATCCCCCTCATCCTTCTAAACTCCGAGTACAGACCCAGAGTCCTCAACCGTTCCTCATATGACTACCTCTTAATTCCAGAAATCATTCTTGTGAGCCTCCTCTAGGCCAGCACATCCTTTCTTAGAAACAGGGCCCAGAACTGCTCACAATACTCCAAGTGGGGTCTCACCAGAGCCTTGTACTGCCTCAGAAGTAGATCCCTGCTCTTATATTCTAGCCCTCTCAAGATGAACGGCTGATTTAGCACAGGGCTAAATCACTGGCTTTGAAAGCAGACCAAGGCAGGCCAGCAGCAAGGTTCAATTCCCGTACCAGCCTCCCGAACAGGCGCCGGAATGTGGTGACTAGGGCTTTTCACAGTAACTTCATTTGAAGCCTACTTGTGACAAGCGATTTTCATTTTCATTTCATGAATGCTTAACATTGTTTCCTTTCTAACTGCTGACTGAGCCTGCACGATCGTGAACACCCATGTCCCTTTGTGCTTCTGATTTCCTAAGCCTTTCCCATATAGAAAATTGGTTATGCCTCCATTCTTCCTACTGTCTATTTATTGTGGGGGAGCACTGGCACAACTCTTCCATTAATGTGGATGAATGATTGATGGGAAAGTCATCTACAGGGTACTTCAACCTATTTGTTTGGCACATTGAAGCTCAATTAATATGGGAACAGGCTTGTATGATTAGCACATGGGTTTATGTGCCCAACCGAGGCAACCGAGTGAAATAGGGGTACCCACAAACGCAGTTCAGCAGTCACCAGGCAGGTGCTGTTAATATCAGTGGCTAATACTGGAATTTGAGAGTTGAGGCCTACAGCCTGTTTGGTGGGTTGGAGGTCCTACTGTGTTTAAGATTATTGCTGCCTGCACTGTATGGTCCATGCTTGATCTAATAAAACCAAAGAGGAAATGTTGAAACTGTCAAAAGAACTGATAGACCACTGTTACCATGGTACTTAGTGGAAGATGCCAAATAACATCAGGATCATGTACTTAATGAGAAATAACTACGTGGTTAAAAGATTGTTAATTTTACCTCTAATTTTAAATGGATCTCAAGGTGAGCTAATTTTTAAAAACATTTTCTTGGAATGTGACCATCCCTGGCAAAGCTGGGATTTGTTGCCCAAACCTAATTTTCTTTGGCTACTGTGTACGCAGTGTTGGGACATCCACAATGCCATCTGTAAGAAGTCCCAAAGTTTGCGGCATTGAAGGAGCAACAATATTGCTTCACATTTGGATGTGTTGAGACGTGGAAGGAAATATGCAGTTGGTGGTGTTCACGTGCATTTTCTGCACTGTTCCTTCTGGTGGTGCAGAGATATTGGGTGGGATTTACCGTCTACCCCGCCACGTGTTTTTCAGCAGGGGAGGCAGTCCGCCAGCGGCACCTACCGGTCCCGTTGTTGTTATGGGATTTCCCATTGATAATGTTCGTTGCCGGGAAACCCGTGCGCCGGCGTGAACAGCCAGTAAATCCTACCCCATGGGTTTAGAAGGTGCTGTTGAAGGAGCCTTGGAAAGTTGCTACTGCGTCTTGTATATGGTACACACTCCTACTACTTTGCACTGGTGGTGGAGGGAGTGAATGTTTAAGTTGGTGGATTGGTGCTGATCAAGTGGGCTACATTGTTCTGAATTGGGTTGAGTTTCTTGAATGTTGTTGAAGCTGCACTCACGCATGTGTTCCACCACACTCTAGACTTGTCCCTTGTAGACGGCATTGTGGAGTCAGGAGGTGAGTTAACTGCAGCAGAGTTCCTAGGTTGTGAGCTGCCCTTGAGATTACGGTATTTATATCGCTGATCCAGTTAAGCATCTGGTTGTTGGTAACCCATAGGGTGTTGGTTGTGTTATTAGCTGCAGCAATGGAAATACTATTGAATGTCAAGGTGAGATGGATAGATTTTTGTTGGCGATGGTCATTGTCCAGCACTTGTTTGATATGAATGTTACCTGCCACTTTGTCCAACCCAGAACACTATCCAGGCCTTATCGCATGCGAGCAATGACCTCCTCTGTCTCTGCATTAAATGGGAGACCCCTAGTTTTTAAATTGTGTCCTTCAGATCTAAATGGCCCCACACCCTCTCAGTATCCCACCTAACAAGCCCCTTCAGAATCTTAAATGTTTCAATAAGATCACCTCTCACTCTTCTAAATTCCAATGGCTTTAGGACCCAACCTGCTCAACCTTTCCTCACAATACAAATTTCTTGTCCCCGGAATCAGCCTAATGAACCTTCTTTGAACTGTTTCTCCTTAAGAAAGGAATAACAATGGGAGAAATTGTTCTTTGTTCCTTCGGTCCTAAGAATTCTTTCTGTAACTCTGATATTCACTGAAGTAGCTCAAAGAGAAAGAGATAAATCAGGTCGCTTTAAGGAAAAAAGCTGAATGTGAGGTTATTTTATTAAAGACAAAAGAAAATGCAATTCTTATTATCTTTTTCATTACTTCAATAGCTTAATATATGTTGCTTCTGCAATGAAATTGCATTGAAGTAAATTTCTAGCTTGATTATTTTTCATCATTTCCTGTTGGACATGTAAAATTCCAAATTTCACAATCACTGCAGTCTGTTGATCAGACATTCAAATGCAATAATAGGTAATTCTTCAATCTGGCAGTCCAATGGGAAGTGACATTCACAGGGTGCATGCTTACACAAAGTGTTCTCTCTGTTGGAACCATTGTGTGCAGGAAAGGCCAGGTGGAATAATCATTTCTACTATTTACATGTTTCCCTTTGGTTAATTGCTTCCTTATATTTTTCTCTTTTTGTTATGGGTTGCTGAGATTATTAGAAAGATCTTCAGCTTTTGGAATTGAGGTTTTTTACTGTAGGCCAGTTAAACAGTATTTTAGTAGATGTTACAGTAGTTAAAATATTTTAATTGATATCTACCTGCAATTTTTAAAATTGTGTATCTTTTTTCCTTGAATAGAACCCATGAGGTCACCAAAAAGCCTGAAAATTGCAGAGATATATGCGAGACATCTTGCTGTTCAATTGGAGTCTCTGGGCTACAATGTAACGCGGTGCCATACATTCAATGTCACTGTGTGCTACCACTACTTTGGTCTTAACAAAAGCAAAGCTGACTGTATGGAAATGGATCAGAAGGCACCTCAGCTTATTATTCAACACCTTCCCCCTTACACAAACATCAGTATCAAGATGATTCTGACAAACCCAGAAGGAAGAAAGGAGAGTGAAGAGGTTGTCATTCAGACAGACGAAGATGGTAATTATTATGTTTTATGTTGTTACCATGATTACAGTGCAAAATTTGTTTACTTTTTGCAAACTTTCAGTTATGTTGAATGAGTTAGACAATGCCTCCCTGAACAGGCGCCGGAATGTGGTGACTAGGGGCTTTTCACAGTAACTTCATTTGAAGCCTACTTGTGACAATAAGCGATTTTCATTTCATTTTTTCATTCATTTACTGGTGCTGCTTTTCCAGCACTGTGCAAAGTGTATGTGTGTTAGAAAAAGGAGGGCATCTTGGATAAATTGTGGGGGGTTGATCCAGGTAAATTCATGCAAATTAGTTAGATTGTCTGGGACAGTGTTAAGTTAGGGATGAATGTCAGATTGGCTATATTTAAAATACATTTGTGCTGGAGTGTTTAATCTTTCGAGTAAAAAATGTTTTTTGTGATACTTCGCATCTGTGTAAAAGGAAATTCAGTGAGTTTTGAATGTTTTCTGGAGGGTAGAGGACCACAAGAACATTGGAGTAGTAGGTGATTCTGGAGGTGACAAAGGTGAGGAAATGCACTTCAGCATCAGATAGAACTGGGTAATATATGGCAGAACTTGAGCTTGAATAGGATAAATCCAGCATTTGAGGAAGTGATGTAGTTGGTGGTAAGTGTACAGAGCTTGTGGCATGGGCTAAAAATGGCTTTGGTTTTCCCAAAGTTTAGCTAAAAAACCTAGGACTTGGCTCCTCACTCTGTAACTGGATTGTCAACTTTCTGACCCACAGACTACAATCAGTAAGAATAAACAACAACACCTCCACGATAGTCCTCAATACCAGGGCCCCGCAATGCTGCGTACTCAGCCCCTTCCTATGCTCCCTGTACACAAATGACTGCGTTGCAAAATTTGGTTCCAACTCCATCTCAAGTTTCTGACGATACGACCATAGTGGGTCGGATCTCGAAAAACAACAAGCCAGAATACAGGAGGGGCATAGAGAACCTCGTGGAATGGTGCAACACCAACAATCTATCCCTCAATCCCAGCAAAACTAAAGAGCTGAACTGTACACACCCCTGTCTGTATCAATGGTGCTGAGGTGGAGATGGTTGACAGCTTCAAATTCCTAGGTGTGCACATCACCAAAATTTCTGTCCTGGTCCACCCACGTCGAAGCTACCACCAAGAAAGCACAACAGCATCTATACTTCCTCAGGAAACTAAGGAGATTTGGCATGTCCACATTATTCTGACCAACATTTGCAGATGTACCATAGAAAGCATCCTATCTGGCTGCATCTCAGCCTGGTATGGCAACTGCTCGGCCGCAAGAAACTTCAGAGAGTCGTGAACACCGCCCAGTCCATCACACAAACCTGCCTCCCATCCATTGACTCTATCTGCACCTTCCTCTGCCTTGGGAAAGCGGGTAGCATAATCAAAAAACCCTCCTACCCGGCTTACTCATACTTCCAACTTCTTCCATCAGGCAGGAGATACAAAAGTCTGGGAACACGCACAAACACATTCAAAAACAGCTTCTTCTCCGCTGTTACCAGACTCCTGAACGACCCTCTTATCGACTGACCTGATTAATACTACACTCCTGTATGCTTCACCCGATACTGGTGTCAATGTATTTGAATTGTGTACCTTGTGTTGCCCTATTATGCATTTTCTTTTTCTTTTCTTTTCTTTTCATGCACTAAATGATCTGTTTGAGCTGCACGCAGAAAAATACTTTTCACTGTACCTCGGTACATGAGACAATAAACAAATCCAATCTTAAGGAAAGTGCGGTTTATTCAAGACTGCATGTCAACCAAGTAATCTGCCAGCACATCAACCTTGGATATGCTCTGCTATAATCAGATTGATGAGTGAAACAGAACAAGGACAGTCATACTGAGTTAGGCAGCAGAGGAGAGGCTTTTGAACAGGATGCTGTGATCAACATCACCGATCAATAGGAGCAAAGAGGTGAAGGAGAACTTATGTACCATGGGCGCGATTCTCCGCTCCCGCGCCGGTTGGGAGAATCGCCTGGGTCGCCAAATTTTCCCGCAACGCCGGTCCGACGCCCTCCCGCGATTCTCCCAAGCGGCGAGAACGGCCCCGTCGAGTTCCGCGCGGCGCAGGCCGGAGAATCACCCGAGACACCCAAAATGGCGATTCTCTGGCACCCCTGCTATTTTCAGGCCCGGATGGGCCGAGTGGCCAGCCCAAAACGGCGGGTTCCCCCCGGCGCCGTCCACACCTGGTCGCTGCCAGCGGGAACAGTGCGGGAATGCTGGGGGGGGGGCAGCCTGCGGGGGTGGGGGGCCTGAAATGGGGTGTGGCCCGCGATCGGTGCCCACCGAAAGTCGGGCCGTCCTCTCTGAAGGAGGGACCTCCTTCCGCAGCCCCGCAAGATCCGTCTGACATCTTCTTGCGGGGCGGACTCGGAGAGGACGGCAACCACTCATGCGCGGGTGACGCCAGTTATGCGGCGCCGGTCGCGTCATGTATGCGGCGCTGCCTTTGCGCTCCTAGCGCATTATCGGGCCCTGAATCGGTCGGGATAAGGGTCGTTTTGCGCCGTCGTGAACCTCAACGGCGTTCACGACGGCGCGAACACTGCCTCCATTTCGGAGAATCTCGCCCAATGTTTGTGATGTTGGTTAAAATCATTTTAGTGCCATGGTTAGAGATGGAAACTGATTGAAGAGATCTGTGCATGTAAATGAGGGCGAGATGGGCATGGATCTCAGAGGTGAGAAGATGTTCAACGGTAGGGTAGGGATGTGGTAATGATTTGCAAGTACTGATAGGTCAAATGTTTGATTTTTATCTGACCGAAGATAATTTTGAAAAGGAAGAGGATGATATCTGAGGAGCAGTAATTATTTGCTTATGTTGATTATGACCCTATGCAGACTCAATGGGCCGAATGGCCTCCTCCTGCACTGGAAATTCTATAACTGATAACTTTATAATTACTCTTTGTTCCAGTTAGTGATGGAATTGCAGCACATTCAGTTTTTAAACAGATACTTAAAGTGGCACGCTCATGTAAACAAGCTAATTCTCTTCAGCTTTGACAGAGTCACCCAGACTCGAAACGTTAGCGCCCTTCTCTCTCCACAGATGCTGTCATACCTGCTGAGATTGCCCAGTGTTTACTGTTTCTGTTACATATTCTAGCATCCGCAGTAATTTGCTTTTATTTTTCATTTTTTTTAAATTGGGGTACCCAATTAATTTTTTCCAATTAAGGGGCAATTTAGCGTGTTCAATCCACCTACCTTGTACATAGAATCATAGAATTTACAATGCAGAAGGAGGCCATTCGGCCCATCGAGTCTGCACCGGCCCTTGGAAAGAGCATCCTACCCAAGCCCACACCTCCACCCTATCCCCATAACCCAGTAACCCCACCCAACACTAAAGGCAATTTTGGACACTAAGGGCAATTTATCATGGCCAATCCACCTAACCTGCACATCTTTGGACTGTGGGAGGAAACTGGAGGAAGAAACCCACACAGACACTGGGAGAACGTGCAGGGTCCGCACAGACAGTGACCCAAGCCGGGAATCGAACCTGGGACCCTGGTGCTGTGAAGCAATTGTGCTAACCACCGTGCTGCCCTTATTTGCTTTTATTTAAGCTCATTCGGATCTCGGTTCTAACACCACTGCTTCGGCAAGTGGCAGATTACTTGGTTGACATGCAGACTTGAGTAAACCACAATTTCCTTCAGCTGAACGTAGGAAAAACCAAAGCCACAAGCTCTGTGCACTTGCCACCAACTACATTCCTTCCTCAATTGCTGGATTTATCCTATTCAAGCTTGAGTTCTGCCATATTACCTCCATAATATATTGGTAACTAGCATTGGATCCACCTACCCTTTTTCAGTGATGTCACATTTCTCTCCTCAGATGATCAATGTGGTTTCTAGCCTCAGGTCTCTGTAGGCCTATGACATGGGATACTGGCCCAGTCCTGTTGACAATTATTTCAAGTAACCATTCTGATCCTCCACCAAAGGTCCGGACATGTACTAAAATTATCTGCTTGGAACCACCTATCCTTACTGTGGTGGCTCTTCTGAGAGGTTTGCTTAGCCTCCACCCTCCCTGACAAATTTGAAAAAATAAGGTTGAGTCAAATCCTGAGACGCTGGCACATTCACAATTCAGCCGGGGTATCATTTCCACGAGAACACTGCTCCTAGATCGATTTAGGTGAAGACTGACCCAATGGTACAGATCCCTCCTGTCCCAATTCTGATGCCAGTGCCCCATGAAATGGAACACCTCTTTCCTGCACCACTCCTTTAGCCACCTGATTGCTTTCCTAATTTTCTCATCCCTATGCCAATTTGCACGTGGTGCGGGTAGTAATCCAGAGATTATAACCCTTGAGGACCTATTCTTTAATTTAGTTCCTAGTTCCTGATGATCCCCCAAACAGGCCCTCTTTCCTAGTCTTGCCTATGTTGTTTATGCCACTGTGGACCACAACACCTGGATCCTCCCACTCCCACTCCAAAATTCTGTCAAGCAGCGATGTCCCTGATCCTGGTACCGGGTGGCAGGCAACATACCAAGTGGGAAACTCGGTCCTGCTTGAGTTTCCCTATCAGTTTTCGTACACTACCACTTGTCTTTTTGCTCCCCCTGCTTGAATGGCCTCCTGTTCCATGGTGCAGTGGTCAACTAGCTCATCCTCCCTACAGTCCTTTTCCTTGTACCTGTTGGA
This sequence comes from Scyliorhinus torazame, assembly GCF_047496885.1. Lineage (NCBI taxonomy): Eukaryota > Metazoa > Chordata > Chondrichthyes > Carcharhiniformes > Scyliorhinidae > Scyliorhinus > Scyliorhinus torazame. The sequence continues at coordinate 210,938,068 of NC_092710.1, forward strand.
CAAGATCCAGAGCTGAGACTCCTCCATTTCCGAATTCAGGATCCCTCTATTGGCTCGCTCACTCAATCACACCCTACTGTCCCTGACCACTGGCCGAATTTGAGAGACTTAATCGACAGGGTGTGACCACCTCCTGAAACAAAAGCGTCCAGGTAACTCTCCCACTCCCGGATGTGCCGCAGTGTCTGAAGCTCAGACACCAGCTCATCAGTTCTGAGACGCAATTCCTCAAGCAACAAACACTTACTGCAGATGTGGCCACTGCAACTCGCAATGGGATCTGCCAGCTCCCACATCATACAGCTACAGCACATCGCCTGCGCAGCCAGCTCTACTTGGTTAATTAATTAGTTTTGTAGTTTTTTTAATTTAGCACAGATTCCCTACCAGCCAATTAGGTCACAGGTTACCGGTACATCAATTTTTTTCAGCTGCAATGGAACCTCCGATGATTGCTCCCGAGAGACTAGGCGGCAAATCCCTGAGGGGAGTTATCTTACATACACACCGCTCCGATGCTCCACCCTCCAAGACTGCTCCCTATAGATGCCCTGCCTCTTTCACCACACTCTTTATTGAAGTCCCGCCTCTCTCGCTCGCTCTGCTCTCTTTAATGAAGTCTCGCCCCTCTCTCTGCTCTTGAATGAAGTCCCGCCTCTCTCTCCGCTCTCTTTAATGAAGTCTCGCCCCTCTCCCTGTTCTTGAATGAAGTCCCGCCTCCCTCTCTGCTCTTTAATTAATTCTCGCCTGTCTGTGCTCTTTAATTAATTCTCGCCTGTCTGTGCTCTTTAATGAAGTCTCGCCTCTCTCTCTGTGCTCTTTAATGAAGTCCCGCCTCTCTCTCTGCGCTCTTTAATGAAGTCCTGCCTCTCTCTCTGCACTCTTTAATGAAGCCTTGCCTCTCCATGCTCTTTAATGAAGTTTCGCCTCTCTGTGCTCTTTAATGAAGTCCAACCTCTCTCTCTGCGTTCTTTAATGAAGCCTTGCCTCTCCATGCTCTTTAATGAAGTCTCGCCTCTCTGTGCTCTTTGATGCAGTCCTGCCTCTCTCTCTGCGCTCTTTATTGAAATCTTGCCTCTCTCTCTGCGCTCTTTAATGAAGTCCCGCCTCTCTCTGCGCTCTTTAATGAAGCCTTGATTCTCTCTCCATTCTCATTAGCGTTCTCTGGGGCTGTCCTTGTGTGTTGGATCCCATTAGATTTCACCAAGAGTTAAAATTCTTCAGCTGTGAAGGCTGAGATAATCACCTCAGGCAGGCTGTGAATGGTACAAATCTGGCATAGCTTGTCCACTGTGGCTCCTGCCATGGTCGAACGCATAGGCTGAACATCTAGCCACTTCGAGTGGGCATCTACAACAACCAAAAACAGAATGCTGGTATGACTCTGGTATGGATGCCATTTCCAATATCTTCAGCATCTCTCCAGTATCGGTGGCTAAAGTAGCCAAAGTACTGCCAAGATTCACAGCCTGCAGCCCTCCCTGCAGGTACGTCGATGTTTGGTCACCCACTACCGTGGTAACCGACTCTGTTTTTGGGAACGGCAAATGACTGTGAGGGTGATCTCAATGGAGTGTGGTTTACTTAATCTCAACATATTAAGATTGTATACTTCTAATGTGGGATTCTCCGCTGGCGTGGTCCTCCTCTTCGGCAGCAGCAAACCCACGCCCACGGGTTTACCGGCGGCTTGGGGGTGGCCACAATGGGAAACCCCATTGGCTGGCTTCGGGAACGGAGAATCCTGCTGCCAGCGGGGCAGTGCTGGAAAGCGGGGCTGGCGGGTTGGGGAATCCCACCCCTGATGTTTCTGCAGGGTCTTCCTCAAGCTTGTTTACTGAAGCTGCCATCATTTTTTCGCAGAACTTGAACTCACTTCGAGGACCTTTAACGGCTGGTGCTTCCCACCATAAGTGGTTTGCCTCAGTCTGCATGTTTTGCAATTCGAAAGCACTTTTCTCTGCACTTTCAGTTGCTTCATGTGAACTCAGCCACCTTGCCCAAGCATATCTTGGTTTCTGCAAGCAGTCTTTTCTGAAGATTTAGGTTATTGCCCCCCAGACCAACTGGTCACACAGCATGACACTGAGAGAACTACTCAATTCACAAAAGTTCAGACATTTTTCAAAGTTTGGCCACAAAATCAGAAACCATTTCACCCAGAACTCTGATACCTGTAAGAAACTTGTGTCTCTGAATAATATTGGAGGATCGGGATTGGGTCCCTCACTAACTGCAATAATTGATCAAAGAACCTTTGAGTCCAGAGTCCCTGGAGATGTTAAATTTTGCACAAGATTGTATGTTTGTGGGTCACAAACAAGATGTAATGTTACTTTTTGTTTCTCTTCTGCTGTTACTTCATTGGCTGCGAAAAAGTATCGAAGCCTTTCAGCATATTGGCCCCAACCTTCGACCTCCGGAGATCAAACGGATCTATTTTCCAAAAGTGACATCACTATTCGACTGCAGACTTTTAATATTCTACCTTTTAATCATAGATTATCATAGAATTTACAGTGCAGAAGGAGGCCATTTGGCCCATCGAGTCTGCACCGGCTCTTGGAAAGAGCACCCTACCCAAGGTCAACACCCCCACCCTATCCCCATAACCCAGTAACCCCACCCAACACTAAGGGCAATTTTGGACACTAAGGGCAATTTATCATGGCCAATCCACCTAACCTGCACACCTTTGGACTGTGGGAGGAAACCGGAGCACCCGGAGGAAACCCACGCACACACGGGGAGGATCTGCAGACTCCGCACAGACAGTGACCCAAGCCGGAATCGAACCTGGGACCCTGGAGCTGTGAAGCAATTGTGCTATCCACAATGCTACCGTGCTGCCCTTTAAAGTTACTTGAAAAGCCCCTAGTCGGCACATTCCGGCACCTGTTCGAGTACACAGAGGGAGAATTCAGAATGTCCAATTCACCTAACAGCGCGTCTTTGGGGACTTGTGGGAGGAAACCGGAGCACCTGGACGAATCCCACGCAGACACAGGGAGAATGTGCAGACTCCGCACAGACAGTGATCCAAACCGGCAATCGAACCTGGGACCGTGGCGCTGTGAAGCAACAGCGCTAACCACTGTGCTACCTTGCCATTCTGAAAGCCTCTTCCTCCAATCCCGTCCAAATTTTTTGGCAATTTCCTTTGACTGGCTTGTTTTACTCTCGTTGAAATTTAATATTGTGAAGTGATCGACGCAGCAGTGTTGACACACAAAAGAGGTTTATTGAACTAAGGTGAACTACATACACTGGACAGAAAAACTATTACATGGGTCTTATTCCCACGATTCCTGGGCTAACTCTACCAAGCCCTGTTGACCAGAAGCATGTCTAAAGTCCTGATAGGTACTATGCCCTCAAAGACTGTAGTCCCATCATGTGGCCTGTGAAGCATCACCCCCTAAAGGGACCACGCTACCACAGTAGCAACGATGTTGTTTCGCAGGTAAGTTCTATATGCTTCGAACAGATCTGTTGGTATCAGAGGTTATACTCTTGTTTATTACCTGAACAGAGTCAAAAAAAACCTTGCCAAAAACAATTGTTGCCTACCACATTCTCCTGCTGTCTTTGCCTTCCACTTTAAATGTGTTGTATTGCTGTGATTGTGCACTACAGCTGGTTGCCAAGACTGGTAGTTGCCATGGTTAACTTGCTGAGTTTTTCAGCACAGATGGACAGCAGCAGTGAAGTTGAGTGTTTGATTTTCCCTCTGGAGTATCAGCAGGAGCATCAGGAATTTGTTCCAAATTATGTGACTCTTCCCTGGGGTAAACTCCCCATTCATGCTTTCAAATCCCTCCGTTGTAATTTGGAAGAAATTCCACACAACACAGTGAGAAGGATGATGTGTTGAATCAAAATTTAAATTAATTCCCCATGAAGAAAGAAAAATACAATCAAATTAAGAATGTGGATATAAATAGCAGTCTGCATTCCAGTTAAATCTACCTGGATTGGGCAAATACTGCTTCAAACAGCAACCAGAAATTATGGTAGGTTAATATTTTCTCTGGGTGCACAGATAACAAAACTGTATTCCATTGGGCTAAACAGCTGGCTTGTCGTACCGGCGTCCCTGAACAGACACCGGAATGTGGCGACTAGGGGCTTTTCACAGTAACTTCATTGAAGCCTGCTTGTGACAAGCGATTCTTCTTCTTCGTATTATTATTATTATACAGTCAGTGAGTATCATAGTGATAATTTTGCCAGGGCCCAATATCAACCAGCAAGTGCAGATTAAAGAATAGGAAATTTGTTTGATAAAATACAGGTTAAAGGGATATGAGAACAGGTGGGGAGGTGGATTTGAGACCAGGAATAGATCAGCCATGATCTGATTGAATGGTGGAGCAGGCTCGAAGGGCTGAATTGCCTACTTCTGCTCCTAATTCCTATGTTTGTTAAAGTCTCATTTTTGCACACCAGCAGAGCCCCGCTTAAACATTTCCCCCTCACTTTTGATGACCCTTCTCTGGCATGGTTACTGTACATTAATTTCAGTTTTGAATGGTTTGCTAAAATTCAATCCAGTCAAAATAACATAATTCCAATATATGGGCGGCATGGTAGCACAGTGGGTGGCACTGTTGCTTCTCAGCTCCAGGGTCCCAGGTTCGATTCCTGCTTGGGTCACTGTCTGTGCGGAGTCTACACGTTCTCCCTGTGTCTGAGTGGGTTTCCTCCAAGTGCTCCGGTTTCCTCCCACAATCCAGAAAGATGTGCTGTTAGGTAATTTGGACATTCTGAATTCTCCCTCTGTATACCCAAACAGGCGCCGGAGTGTGGCGACTCGGGGCTTTTCACAGTAACTTCGCTGTGGTGTTAATGTGAGCCTACTTGTGATAATAATAAAGATTATTATTATTCCGAACATCATCTTGCCTTATATAACCTTTGATTATTGGACCTCTGGGGCTTGACATGCACCAAAACTCCAGCTTTTCCAGATATATTTACTGTCACAGATGGGAGGAATACTCTGATATTGGTGTTCAGTTGTTCGTGCGAGAGGCCAAGAGAAGGCAGAGTCAGCAGTGGCATGTAGATAGTTCTTAATTAAAAAAGGAAAGAGTGAATTCTCCTCTGAAAGGTAGAGTTTCAGATCAGTGTTTAAAAAGTGGAAAGCTCGAGTTATTATTTTCACCCCACCATCAACTCCTCACCCTTGAACCTTGGCACTCCATTTGACTCGAGCTGAACTTCAGACTCCACATCCTCACCATCAGAGAGACCTCGTAAATCCATATTCATAACATCTACCACTTCTACCCAATTTTAGCCTGTTTGTTCCCCAAACCACTCATCCTGCCTTTTGTCTTTCTAATGCCTAGATCTTTCACATCTCTGCACCCTTCTCCTGCCCTACAATCCTCCAAGAACTCAGTGGTCCTTCACTGGCTTCTTTGATGCTCCAAAAAGGTCTTTGCCCTCACTTTATGCTATCATGCATGCTTTCAATAGTTCAGGCTGTATATATCTCCTTTGCCATGGTGTCAGCATTTGTCTGATCATGCTTATGATTTTAAAAAGAGGCTTTCTACATTAAAGGTGCCATAAAAAATAATCTCTATTTATAATTTACATTGCTGATTTCCATTTAGGAGTATTAACAAACTTTCCCTTCATTTAAGGGATTTGTTGGCTGCATTGATGTTGTCAGTGCTTTCCCTCTCTCAAGTTAAGATAAGGGACAAAATTTAGTACATGTGGGCCACCTCCAACTGATTTTTAGAAATGTTGCTATTATCAGTGTTTACAGAGCAACATGACAATTGTAGATGCATACTGACCCTCTTAAGTTTTGATTCAGATACAAATATTCTGTTCTTGCTGCATTGAGTCAGTATAAGAGTTATTTTTCCTATCAATCCCATAAGTTGCGTGTTGCTTCATCACTGAGGTAACAATAAAAACAGTTGCCCCACTTCTGTGGTGCAAGAATTTGCGGTTGTAAAGAATCCACTTTTGTATGGCAGGTTCGAGATAAAATTTTATTCACGTTTTCTTCTGCTACAAATTGCAGTTCCTTACTTTGCCTGCCAAGAAAGTTTTAAGGCAGGAGGATGTGCAAGTAAGCAAACCCTGGAGGCTAAACAACATTAATGGATTGAAATTACACTATGCATAATAGTGATAAATACTTCAGTGGATTGATATAAAATTTCTTTGCTGTTTTAGCAGAACGATTGGCCCATATATTTTGAGTGAGTCAATATCTTTGTTAAAATAGCAGTCAAAATAATTTTATGCAAATACTTTAATGAGTTTATGATTAAAAATGGACCCTAGGGCACAAGATGTTAGAAACAAAACTTGCCCCATCCTCTGTTTACAGGGCATTCTCATAATGAAGCAAATCCAGTAGAAGGGACAAATCTAACAAATGCATTGGGGATTCGGGTATTTTGCCAAATCTGCAGCTGTTGCTTTGCCTTCTGTGTCATTGGGAGGAACATACTCTCAGAACAAATTATCCTAAATAACACACCAACCTCTGATAAGATGGCAACTCCTAATATGTCATAACCAATGAGTTTACAGAATCACAGTTTTTCTTATACCGAGGGCAAATTAGAACACAATATCCCAAATAGCTTGTACAGTATCTATTGCTTTCTTTTCCTCCAATGTGTTTGTTAAAAATTGCCAATATGCTATTTATGCCTGAAAATAGTTGTATACGGCATTCTAATATTGAATCAGTTCAGACTACATGCATAATAAAACAGGGATATGTTTTCATTTCAAATTATGCTTTGTATAATTTGAACTCTTTCTGCCGAGGCGCACACATGCATCCGATATATTTAGCTTGAGATCCTATAGCGGGAATTTATGTGAAAACTTTTTCTGACACATATATGGAATCTTTAATGTCAGAAACCAATCCACTGCTCTCCACCTCTATGCTGGTGAAGCTGTGCCAGTCGTTCACATGAAAACTCAACTACATAGACATCTGAATTGTCTTTCCCGTACTGTAACCTGTTCACCCTGATACTAAGCACCAAGAAAACCATGAGAGAGGGTGTCACATCTCCACTTGTGATCAAGTTAAATAACCACTGGAAGTGATTAGCAAATTCTACTACCTCAGGTTCACGGTGACAAACAATCTAACTCTTGATTGATGTAGAACCTGAGGTACAGATAGGGAAAAGGGCAGCCATCTTTGACCGACTCACAAAGCATGCATGGAATAACATCCAAGCTGACTCTTGCGCCAAGATGTTGGTTTGTGGCAGCACGTTGGCGTAGTGGTTAGCACTGTTGCCTCACTGCGCTAAGGACCCGGGTTCAATCTCGGCCCTGTTCCACTGTCCATGTGGAGTTTGCGCATTCTCCCCGTGTTGGTCTCACCCCCACAACCCAAAGATGTGCAGGCTAGGTGGATTGACCACGCTAAATTGCCCCTTAATTGGGAAAAAAAAAAATTGGGGTACTTTCAAAATTTTTTTTTTTAAAAGATGTTGGTTTATGAGGTCTGTGTTCTTAGCACCTTATTGCATGGCTAAGAAACATGGACAACCTGCAGCAATCAAGAAATGAAACTCAACAACTTTCATCTTTATTGATGGAGGTACATTCTGAACATCGCATAAAAGGATAATTCATGACTGCAGCAGTCCTCTGTCAAGCATGTTGGCACTCTTCAAGCAGCGGTGACTTCATTGGCTCAGACACATTTGCAGGTTGCCAGACAGTTGTTTATCTCAGAATTTTCTGCACGGCAAGCTAGCTGGAAGCAGAAGACCAGTGGGGCACCCAAAGCCTTGCTCCAAGGATGCTTGCAAGCGTGGCAGGATGGGACCTATATATCGATTCTTGCACATGAGGAATACTAGCCAATTAGGGAGTTTAATGGCGACATTACTTATGTGCTACATACACCTAGACAACCAGTGACTACAGTAGCTTGACAACAGGCACCGACACTGAAAAAAACAACCCACAGCGACGCCTGACACTTGACATGTGCCACTTGCAGCATGCTGATAAGTGAGTGGTAGGGTTGAATTGAGCATTGGAGGTCAGTATACTAGAAAAACTCTTGTTTTTAAAAAAAAAAAAAAATATGTTTTTTTTGTTATGACTTCCTGCATGGAAAGACTGAACCTTGGTTTGACATCTCATCAAAAATACAGCAGTGTATTGTGGCATTCAATCCTGCAGTGGGCTTTGATCCCAGTTTCCTACATTAAGAGTCTTAATGCAGCAATCAGGTTAGAACGTTTCTCGAAGCTCAGAGAATCAGTTATTACTGTTCAACCTGTGTCAGCAAATATCGTTTTCGAAACAACATCTTGTACACAGGGCAGCTCCATTTTCAGAGAATTCCTGCGACTCTCTTGCTAAAAGAAAGCAGTATTTCAGCAGGACTAAGTGAGTTTAAGCTTGTTGCATCTATCTTCAAAGAAATTGCTCTTCCAAAAATGGAAGTAAGCAAAACAAAGACAAAAGCAAACATATGGGCAAATCAAGGTCCACGGAGAATGATAGAGGAAAGTTTTTTATTTTCATAGGAATCGGTGAGGACCAAAAATAGACCATTGAAATTAGGTTTGTACAAATGTTCACTTATCCCAGTGGACATGGATCTAGAAATGCCACGTGGGATAATTACCCTTATTTGGTTGAATGTAATTCAATATTGGATAGGAACCCATGCTTTATAAAAAGTGAGCTTATGTATTTACTGGCTGCAAATCATTCGAACATAGGACTTCAGAGTGGCAGCAGGCCATTCAGCCCTTCAAAGCTACTTTAGCATTCAATAAGATCATGGCTGATTTGGTAAATAAATACATAGAAAATAGAAGCAGGAGGAGACCATTCAGCCCTTCGAGCCGCTCCTCCATTCATTATGATCATGGCTGATCATCCAAGTTTAATACCCTGATCCCCCCCCCATGTCCCTTGATTCCTTTAGCCCCAAAAGCTATATCGAATTCCTTCTTGAAATTACACAATGCTTTGGCCTCAACAACTTTCTGTGGTGGTGAATTCCACAGGTTCACCACTCTCTGGGTGAAGAACTTTCTCCTCACCTCAGTCTGAACAAACTATGACCCCTAGTTCTGGACTCCCCCACCATCGGAAACATTCTTTCTGAATCTATAGCCTGTCTAATCCTGTTAGAATTTTATAATTTTCTCTGAGATCTCCTCTCACTCTTGTAAACTTCAATGAATATAATCCTCACCTGACTTGGTCTTTCCTCATATGACAGTCCCGTCATTCCAGGATGCAGCCTGGTAATTCTTTGCTGCACTCCCTCCACAGCAAGAACATCCTTCCTCAGATAAGGACACCGAAACTGCACACACTACTGCAGATGTGGCCTCTCCAGTGCCCTATATAATTTCAGTAAAACATCTTTATTCCTATACTCAAATCCTCTCGCTATGAAAGCCAACATACCATTTGCCTTCTTTACTGCTTGCTGTACCTGCGCGCTTATTTTCAGCGACTGATGCCCGAGGACACCAAGGTCTCACTGAATATCCACCCCTCTTAATTTGCACCCATTCAAATATTATTTTTCCTTCCTATTTTTGCTACCGATGTGGATAACCTCACATTTATCCACATTATACTGCATCTGCCATGCACATGTCCACTCACTCAACCTGTCCAAAACCCATTGAAGCATCTCTGCATCCTCCTCATAGCTCACCCTCCCAACAATGTTCTATCATCTGCAAATTTGGAGTTCATGCATTTAGTTCCCTCATCCAAATAATTAATATATAGTGTGAACAGTTGGAGTCCTAGCACAGATCTGCGGCACGGTAGCAGAGTGGTTAGCACTGTTGCGTCACAGCTCCAGGGTCCCAGCTTTGATTTCTGGCTTAAGTCACTGTGCGGAACCTGCATGTTCTCCCCATGTCTGTGGGTTTCCTCTGGGTGCTCCGGTTTCCTCCCACAGTCCAAAGATGTGCTTGTTAGGTGGATTTGCCATGCTAAATGAAAAAAATGAAATTAAAATTGTTTATTGTCACAAGTAGACTTCAAATGAAGTTACTGTAAAAAGCCCCTAGTCGCCACATTCCGGCGCCTGTTCGGGGAGGTTGTTATGGGAATTGAACTGTGCTGCTGGCCTGCCTTGGTCTGCTTTCAAAGCCAGCGATTTAGCCCTGTGCTAAACAGCCCCTTGGTGTTAAATTGCCCATGGTGTCTAGAAAGGTTAGGTGGGGTTACGAGGATAGAGTGGAAGTGTGGGCTTAAGAGCCGGTGCAGACTCCATGGGCTGAATGGCCTCCTTATGCACTGTAAATTATATGATTCTAAGATCCCTGTGATACCCCACTAGTCACTGCCTGCCAATTAGAAAAAGATCTATTTATTCCAACTTTTTGCTTCCTGTCACTAACCACAATTCCATGCGGTTTAACTTTCCACAGTAATCTGCTGTGTGAGACCTTGTCAAAAGCAGATTATCTAAATAAACCACATCCACCGGTTCTCCCTGGTCATGTCTACTTGTTATATCTTTAAAGAGTTCTAGATTTGTCAAACATGATTTTCCTTTTGTAAATCCATGCTGACTTTGCCTGATTATAGCACTGCTTTCCAAACGCAGTGCTGTGAAATCCTTGATAATGGACTCTAGCAACTTCCCTACTGCCAACATTAGGCTCACAGGTCTATAGTTCCCTGTTTTCTCTCTACCTCCATATTTGAATAGCTGGATTCTATTAGCTACCCTCCAATCTGTTGGAACTATTCCAGAGTCCAAAGAATTTTGGAAATTGATCACCAACGGAGCTACTATTTCTAGGCCACTTCCTTAGGTACTCTGGGATGAAGATCATCAGGCCCTGGAGATTTATATGCCTTTAATCCCATTAATTTCCCCAAAATAATTTGTCTAATAATATTAATTTCCTTCAGCTCCTCGCGAACACTTGTGTTACTAAGAACATCCGGTACATTATTCATGTCTTCCTTTGTGAAGACTAAAGCAAAGTACGAATTTAGTTCCTCAGCCATTTATTTGGTCCCCGTTATGAATTATCCCGTTTCTGACTGGAAGGGACTTACATTTTTTTTTATTGTAAATCTTTTTCGCTTTACATACCTATCATAATTTTTAGTCCGTTTTTATGTTCCCTGCTAGCTTACTTTCTTCTCGTATTTTTCCCTTCTTAACCAATCCCTTGGTCTGCCTTTGCTGAATTTTAAACTGTTCCCAATCCTCAAGTCGATTTGCTTTCTCTTGCTAATTACGTGTGCCTCTTTGGCTTAGTTTGGTCACAGATCCCTTTCTACCCTTGTGCCAAATAGGAATAAACAACTTTGAGTTCACCTATCTGTTCCTTGAATGCCTGCCTTTTCCTGTGCACTACCCTTCGTTCCAGTAATGTTTTCCAGTCCATCATAGCCAGCTCATGCCTCATATCATCACAGTTACTTTTGTTGAGGTTCAGGAGACTGATCTCAGAATCAACTACCGTACTATCCACCTTGATAAAGAATTCTACCATATTATGGTCACTCGTCCCCAAGGTTGGTTCTCACAACTAGATTGCCAACTAATCCTTTCTCATTTCACAACACCTAGTCCAAGATGGCCTAGTCTTTTGATGGTTCCTCAAAGTATTGGTCCAGGAAACAATCCCGTATACCTTCTAGAAATGTCTCATCTATTCCCTATACTAATCACCAAGACCTTTTTTAATAAAATAGATAGGAGCATCACGAGTTTCGTGTGGGCAGGGAAAGTTCCGAGAGTAAGGAGGGGGTTCCTTCAGCGTAGTAGGGACAGAGGAGGACTGGCACTACCGAACTTGAGTGATTACTATTGGGCCGCCAATGTGGCAATGATACGTAGATGGATGATGGAGGGTGAGGGAGCAGCGTGGAAAAGACTGGAGAGAAAGTCCTGTAAAGGGACGAGTTTAGAGGCGCTGGTGACGGCGCCGCTACCGTTCTCACCTAAAAAGTTTACCACGAACCCGGTGGTGGCGGCAACACTGAATATCTGGGGACAGTGGAGGCGACAGAGGGGTGCGGGGAGCCCTGGTGGGGTCCCCTATCAGGAACAACCATAGGTTCGCCCCAGGAAGAATGGATGGAGGATTTCAGAGCTGGTACCAGTTGGGAATTAGGAAGGTGGGAGATTTATTTATAGATGGGACTTTTGCGAGCTTGGGAGCATTGGAGGAAAAGTATAAGTTGCCCCGGGGAAATTTCTTGCGATATATGCAGGTGAGGGCGTTTACTAGACGACCGGTGAGGGAATTTCCGTTGCTCCCGACACAGGGGATACAGGACAGGGTGCTTTCAGGGGTGTGGGTCGGAGAGGGCAAGGTGTCAGAGATTTATAGAGAGATGAGGGAAGAGGGGGAGGAGTCGGTGGGCGAACTAAAAGGAAAGTGGGAAGAAGAATTAGGGGAGGAGATAGAGGAGGGTATGTGGGCTGATGCCCTAAGCAGGGTAAATTCCTCTTCCTCATGCGCCAGGCTTAGCCTGATTCATTTAAGGTGCTACATAGAGCACACATAACGGGGGCAAGATTGAGCAGGTTCTTTGGAGTGGAGGACAAATGTGGGAGGTGTGGCGGGAGCCCGGCAAACCACGCACATATGTTTTGGGCGTGCCCGGCACTGGAAGGGTATTGGAAGGGAGTGACGGGAGTGATTTCGCAGGTGGTGAAGGCCCGGGTCAGCTCTATTTGGAGTTGAGGAAGAGCCGGGAGCGCAGGAGGCGAAAGAGGCCGATGTCGTGGCCTTTGCGTCCCTAGTAGCCCGGCGCAGAATCCTACTCATGTGGAAGGAGGCGAAACCCCCCGGACTGGAGGCCTGGGTAAATGATATGGCGGGGTTCATTAAACTGGAGCAGATAAAGTTTGCCCTGAGAGGATCGGCTCAAGGGTTCACCAGGCGGTGGCAGCCATTTCTCGACTACCTAGGGGAACGTTAGAGGGAAGACAGATGACCAGCAGCAGCAACCCAGGGGGAGGAGGGGGGGGTTTAGTTTAGTTTAGGTCAATAGACAATGGGGTTTTGTTACCTGTGTATTGTTAAAAATTTCTGTTTTGTTATTGTTTCGTTTGCTTTGTAAGAGGGAAAAATTGTTGTTTGGAAAAAAACTTTCAATAAAATATATTTTTAAAAAAAGAAATGTCTCATCTATTGTACTGTGACTAATTTGACTCACAAATCTATATGCAGATTAAGTCACCCATAATCATTGATGTGTCTCAGCTCCACATTCTTGTCTGCAGCCTAACCCTTGACTCCCTTGCCTTTCAAAAATCTATCTAAACCAATATTTGAATAAATTTAGCCACCCAGCCTCCATTTCCTTCTGTAGATGAGACTTCCGCTCTCATGATCAGTGAGAAAATTCTCCTCATTGCTGTTTTAAAAGTATGTGTGTGAACTTCGTGTGCACCTGCATGGAAGTTGGAGCTTTTAAAAAATTATTTTATTGAGGCCAGGTTAATTGCTCAGACATCTTTAACCTGTCCTTACTCCGCTCCGAGGTCCCATCCTGCTTCAAGAAGACCACCATCATACCGGTGCCAAAGAAGAACCAGGCAACGTGCCTCAATGACTACCATCCGGTGGCCCTGACTTCAGTCGTAATGAAGTGCTTTGAGAGGTTGGTCATGAAGTGCATCACCTCCATACTCCCAGAACGCCTTGATCCACTGTAATTTGCATACTGCCGCAACCGATCCACAGCAGATGCCAAATTCCTAGCCCTACACTCATCCCTAGAGCACCTTGACAATAAGGATGCCTACATCAGACTCCTATTTATTGACTACAGCTCCGCGTTCAACACCATAATCCCAGCCAAGCTCATATCAAAGCTCCAAAATCAAGGACTTGGCTCCTCACTCTGCAACTGGATCCTTGATGTTCTAACCCACAGACCACAATCAGTAAGAATAAACAACAACACCTCCTCCACAATAGTTCTCAATACCGGGGCCTTGCAATGCTGCGTAATTAGCCCCCTACTATACTCCTTGTACACGCACGACTGCATGGCAAAATTTGGTCCCAACTCTATCTGCAAGTTTGCTGACGATACGACCATATTCGGCTGGATCTCGAATAACGACGAGTCAGAATACAGGAGGGAGATTGAGACCCAGTGGAGTGGTGTAGCGACAACAATCTCTCCCTCAATGCCAGCAAAACTAAAGAGCTAGTCATTGACTTCAGAAAGCAAAGTACTGTACACACCCCTGTCAGCATCTATGTAGCCGAGGTGGAGATGGTTAGCAGTTTCAAATTTCTAGGAGTACACATCTCAAAAAATCTGCCCTGGACCATCCACGTCGACGCTACCACCAAGAAAGCACATCAGCGCCACTCCTTCCTCGGGAAACTAAGGAAATTCGGCATCTCCACATTAAATCTTACCAACTTTTACAGATGCACCATAGAAAGCATCCTTTCTGGCTGCATCGCAGCCTGGTATGGCAACTGCTCGGCCCAAGACCGCAAGAAACTTCAGAGAGTCGTGAACACAGCCCAGTCCATCACACAAACCTGCCTCCCATCCATTGACTCCATCTACACCTCCCGCTGCCTGGGGAAAACGGGTAGAATAATCAAAGACCCCTCCCACCCGGCTTACTCACTCTTCCAACTTCTTCCATTGGCCAGGAGATACAAAAGTCTGAGAACACGCACGAACCGACTCAGAAACAGTTTCTTCCCTGCTGTTACCAGACTCCTAAGCGACCCTCTTATGGATTGACCTGATTAACACTACACCCCTATATGCTTCACCCAATGTCGGTTTATGTAGTTACATCGTGTACCTTGTGTTGCCCTATTATGTATTTTCTTTTATTTCCTTTTCTTTTTATGCACTTAATGATCGGTTGAACTGCTCACAGAAAAATACTTTTCACTGTACCTTGGTACACGTGACAATAAACAAATCCAATCCAATCAACCGTTTTCCATTTGGAAAAAAAACTCAAGAAAACCTGTCTGTGCTTCCTTTACAGTCACTGCGCTCGAACAGTTAACCAGTCTCTGAATTAACCAGTATTTTTTTTTTAATGTGGCAGTCGAATAAGGATTGGCAGAAGAGGGGAGACATTACATGATCTTACATGAGATATGATTGTAGATAAATTGGAAGGATGATTCTTTTAATTTAGTTTTTTTTCTCAAAGCAGCGAATGACTGGCATAATGAACAGTAATACTTCAACTCTTTTTTTTTTAGTCCAAACACTTTAAGTACTTTATTGCTTTTTAATTAAAAAAAAGCCTGTTTGTTTTTACTTGGAATGATTGTTTGGAGCCAAATCTTGTGTTCCCAGAGAGGGGTGCACTGTGGGAGAGATTTAGTATGGTGGTTCCCATGACAGAATAAGATGCACTGAAGTGCCCTTTGCCCTGGTAGTTCTGATGGAAAACATGTTGAAATAATATTATAGAGCTATCATTGGATTAAAATGCATACCTCTCTAATAAAATAAATGGTTACGTGTTAATTATTTTCTGATCAGTGAATACAGTTCTTGTTTTAACCATGAAAGCAGAAACCACTCACTTATGGAGCGAAGGAAATTTAAAGCTAATCCAAATATTAACTGCATGCTGAAGATGAACTGGAACAAACGGATGTAAAACGGTTTAAATGATAAAAGGAAAAACTGCCTATTGTGGATATATTTCCAATATTATTTACCAGAGAAAGATTTGATGGGTTTGGACAGGGTGAAATTAAGGTTACCTGCTTGCATCCAATTTTAGATAGTCAGTTCATAAGCATAGTTCCAGGAATAGCAAACACATCAATTCATCTGCCCTGATAAGATATTGGCTGGTAGGTATGCCAGGACCTGCAAAATCAATGGTGGCAGCATGGCGGGCGAGAAGAATTAAGGTGTGGTGGCCATTTATCACACTGGCATGCTTTCTACAGTATTGAAACCAGTAATATTGTGAATTGTGGTGTTTAGAATTCATAGAATTCCTACAGTACAGAAGGAGGTCATTAAGCCCATATACCGACCCTCCCCCCTGCCCTATACTGGTAACCCCATAATCCCATAGCCCCACCGAACCTGCACATATTTAGACTGAGAGAGGAAACTGGAGCGCCCGGAAGAAACCCACGTAGACACAGGGAGAAAGTGCAAACTCCATATAGGCAGTTAGCCGAGGCTGGAATTGAACCAGGGTCCCTGCCACTGGGAGGTAGCAGGGCTGACCACTGTATCCTCTTTACAGGAAGTTTGCCAGTCATTCACACATCATTGTGAAAGTGTCTTTTGTGCTACATTTGTAAAAGTGGCAAGTTCACCTCTAAAGCCATAGGGTCCCTTCTTCCAAACATGTCAGATAATAGGATTCCCATGAGGAGGGTAATAGAAATCATGGGTGAGTCGTTGCTAAGTCCAGTGGAGGCTGTGGTGCTGGAGAACTAAACAAACATGGTAGCACAGTAGTTAGCACTGCTGCCTCACAGCGCCAAGGACCCTGGTTGCCCTGAAACTGATAGGGGTGCATCTCCTTGAAATGATGATGGCTTCATTGTGGTAATGACATTAGATAGGCAATTTGTCCAAGTCAGGATGCTGTATGACATGGAAGTTATGATATTCGTATGACATTGTTGTTGTTCAGTGTGGTGGTAGAGGTCACAGGCTTGTGGATTGTACATCCTGCAGCCACAGTGTGTCCTTCAGTGGTAGTGTAGATAGTAATTCCAGTTTGTTTTGCATATCTTAACTTGCAGCAGGTCCCATTTCCCTATCATCCCTGTACCCAAGTACTCTGGCTCCCGGTCAAGCAATATCTTGGTTTTTAAATATTCTCACCCTTGATCTTGTCCATCTCTATCTGTAATGTCCTCAACCCCACCACCCTGCCCAAGATAGCTGCACTGCTCTAATTTGGACCACTTATGTATTGCCTATTATAATTTCTCCACCACCGATGGCCACACCTTCAGTTGTCTTGGCCCCAAGGTCCCCCTTGGAGCCTCCTTCTTTGACCAAGCTTTTGGTCATCTGACCTAATATAATCTCCTTATGTGGCTTGGTGTCACTCTTTGTTTTAGAATGCTGCTATGGATACCTCACGGCGTTGAGGACCCGGATTCAATCCCGGCCCCGGGTCACTGTCCATGTGAAGGTTGCATATTCTCCCCATGTTTGCATGGGTCTCACCCCAACAACCCAAAGATGTGCAGGGTAGGTGGATTGCCCGCGCTAAAATTGCTCCTTAATTTGGAAAAAAAAAAGAATTGAGTACTCTTTACAAAAAATTTATTTTTAATATAATGGTCCTATGGAACACCTTGAGACCTTTCATTGCGTTAAATGCACTATATAAATATAATCTGTTGTTCAGTAGAAGGCTTGGGTGGTGCTGAATTTCTCATTTTCTAATGGTTGAGATTTATGAAGCTGAGTTCACTTGTGCCTGATGGATTGAGAAGTTTTGAAAGGACATTCATTGCTGAGTATGTATCCAGTCTATATTCACAATCCTCAAGACTGGGACAGATTAGATAGGGAGAAACTGTTCCTGTTCATGAAAGGATTGAGAACGAGATGGCATAGATTTAAAGTAATTAATAAAAGAAGCATTAATGATATGGGCGATAATGTTTTCACACAGTGAGTGATTCCAATCGGGAATGCTCTGCGGAGAATGTGGTGGAGGCAGGTCCAATTGAAGCATTCAAAAGGAAATTGGACTGTTAGCTTAAAAGGAAGAATGTGCAGGGTTACGGGGAGCAGGTGGAAGAATGGAACTAGGTGAATTGCTCATTCAGAGAGCTGGTGCAGACATAATGGGCCAAAGTGGATGCTCCTGCACCATACACATTCTGTGATTTCCTGCCAAACTTTATGTTGAAGTCCAGCAATATTGTGACAGAAGGACGACAAACTGTTGTATTCAGCTGGAGGTTTTGGGATGCCATCGGCATTTTAACATACACAAAGTGAATGTTAATCCATTTGCCTTGCAGGCAGCTGCCAAATGTTGCATCCGTATTAGCAAGTGTACAATCTAATTTTGAATATCACAGGATAATTCAATTTCAATGGAATTTTTTTTTAATTAACTGATCCTCGGGAAAGCAGCAATACAGAATGTTTTCTTTTTCATTGGTGCTGTTTATTTAATGATGATATTTGTGTTTTTTCGAATTGCAGTACCTGGTCCTGTACCAAGTGATTCATTAAAAGGAACACCATTTGAAGACAAAATCTTCCTACAATGGAAAGAGCCAGTGGAAGCAAATGGTGTTATCATACAATATAAGGTAATAGATTTGGTTACTCATGACTAGTGAGACATTTCTACCCTCCCTTCTGCACACATTTTGGCTGGGCAATGGACAGGAATAACTTACACAATGTGCTGATCATTGTCCAGACCTCAGCTCCCAACCCATTGAAGCCTGGTTTCATTACATGGTCTATCCACACTCCCCAGAAAGGCTGTCCATCAGCAGGGGCTAGAGCCTATAAAAGGTGGGTTGGGGGTCAGATGAATGTAGATAATTTGGAGAACTGCAGCTCTACCACTGGCTTAACAGCCTTGGGGTGTTCAGGCTTTTGATTGTGCACAGCTGCCCGAATGCCTTCAGGCCAAAAAAGCCAAAGGGAGGCTACAAAGGAAGTTTTCATTTTCCTTCTCAGGCTTCCCTTGCTTTGCCAGCTGACTCCTTCAGCCCATATGTATTGAATGCCAAGGTACAAGATTCTTTGGGGAAACGACCAAGGCTGGCCACCTTATGCCTCAACGAAAGGAAACTGAAGCAGAATGGTGTGGGACACTTCCCTGTACTGTCTCAACTTCACGTCTATTCTTGTCCTGTACCTGGGAGCCCAAGTCCATCTCTGGCTATGTCCTGGAGGTTCCAAAATGATGTAAAGAACATATGAATGTTTCATTTCACGTCAAAGGCTTATCACCTTTGCATTTCCATTTTGCTCGGAATAGTCTTCAGGTGCTACAGGAAGGAATCTCTGGATCTGAATGGATAATTTTCTTTTAACAAGTAATGAATTGGACTTATTTTGCCTAATCTCCATTGTATTATTGTATTATTGATGATGAGGTACTTTTTAACGTGAGTTTTTGTAACAATAATCATTTCGGAACAAGCATTCCCTGTGATATTTCTTTGGCTATAAAGGTTCCTGAAGGGAATAGTTAGTTGTCTGTAAGGGTTAATCATTTCAAGTATCAGCTGAAAGTCGGAAAGCCCTTTATAAAAATATATATATATATTTCACAGGGTGTGGGTTGCACTGCTAGGCCAGCATTTGTTGCCCCTTCCTGATTTGCCCTCAAAAAGGTGGTGGTGAGCTATTTCCTCTTGAACTGCTGCCCATGTGGTGCAGGTAAATCCACAGTGCTATTTGGGAGAGATTTCCAGCATTTTGACCCAATGACAGTGAAGGAACAGTGATTCTAGTTTCAATTAAATTTCTGTTTTGGAGTATCTAGTGACACTGAACATAAAGGAAGCAGCAGTTTAATCAATACAACTATGTGTACAGAGGAACGCTTCTCAGAATGCCCTGAAGAGGCAATTCAACCATACACAATTTCCAGCAATCATTTACACCACCTTTGTGATCCCTCATCATTAACTCACAATGCACTTATCTTGGACAACTAGCTCGGTACATCTGCATTTACGGATGAGTTTACTAAATAATCATGGAATGACCTGCCCTTTACTATAAACCATGTCCACAGTTTATTCCAAAGCACAGACTTTGCTTATCTATCTTGACATTTTACAACAGTGCCCAGTCTTCTGCATGTCTTAGCCTGGCTTGAAGTCAGACAATCACTTTTATCGCAGTGTAGCTCATAGATCATTCATCAACTTACTGTATCCTGACCCAAAGATTACATTCCTTAGCTTATCATGGATGGCCCATTGGCTAGTCATCAACTTCCTGGCCTGACCAAAAGGTCACATTCGCTAGCACACTCTAGTGTTTTTTTTTCCTGTGAACAATTTTAAAATTTAAAGCATGCAGCTTAATCAAGCTTGGGTGATTCCATGATGCACCACTTCATTGGAAAAATCCCAAATTCATGCTTATTCAGTCATCCACCACATACAAATGGGACTTTGTGTCATCCCATAAGCAAAATGATGACTATGTACTATTATTTTAATTGCGTGCCAATTTTCCCTCTACCAGGTTCTGACTAATATACTTCATTCCCTATAGTTGTTAATATTCTCCCTGTTAATGTCCCACAATTTGGTGTCACAGTGATTAGCACGGCTGCCAGGGACAGCGCCAGAGACCTGGGTTTGATTCCGACCTTGGATGACTGTGTGGAGTTTGCACTTTCTCCCAGTGTCTGCGTGGGTTTCCTCCGGGTGCTCCGGTTTCCTCCCATAGTCCAAAGATGTGCGGGTTAGGTGGATTGGCCATGCTAAATTGCCCCTTAGTGTCCAAAGGTTAGGTGTGGTAACAGGGATCGGGTGGGGGAATGGGCCTGGGTGGGGTGTTCTTTCAGAGGGTCGGTACAGACTTGACGGCCTTCTTCTGCACTGTAGGAATTCTATGATTCCATCTAAAATACACTGTAGCTTATCATTTTTGTCTATTATTTTTGTTACAGTTTGATCAATCCCCCCTCTTTTAAATATTTTTGGAAAGTTCTATAAGGAAAGTGTCATACTTAATGTTTTGGTGAAATATTGTTACTCTTGGTTATGCATTGAGTTATCTGATACTTGTTAATTCACCATTATTCAGTTTATTGTTTTAATCAGAGAAGCAGTGTCGAAAATGTATTCAGATAAGACTGATTACCCAGAGAGGAGTCCAGGTAGCTCAGAACACAGAAGGGAAGAAACTTTATTCTCGAAGCATATTTGGTGTAAGGTGACCAATTAACAGCCCCAAACTCTTGCATCAACCGAATAATGCCTGTTGACCTCCCATCTGGCCTACCTCTCACTGGGGCCATTTTTGTCTTCGGCTTATGATGGAGCTGTTTACCCGCTCACTGTCGAGTCTATCTGATTTTCATTCCATCCATTTCAATAAACGGTAATCAGGTGGGTGATCTGCCATTCGGGGAATAAAAATGAAAATTGAACTCCTTCACATTTCGAATCTGCTAGTAGTTGGGGTACCTATTTTCTCGTTTAATTTTTCTCAGACTTTGTCTCTAAGCTGCTTACTCCTGTGAAGGAGCAGGGGCATGACCCAGGAGAAAGTCCTTGCTTAAAGTAGAGAGAGTGAAATCATCCAAACGTGATATTTGCAGTGTTTCCAGATACGATTGCTGAAACAAAATGACTTTACTCAGATTTTTATGATATTGTGTTTCGATTGCCTCACCTGTTCTTGACACATGTTTGTGATAAATTTAATCTGTACTGCCCTTTTACCGGACTCTCACTACAAGTCTGGTATTACCTTCCTTAAGGTTAACTACATTTCTGAGTTTTAACTAAGGTGGTTCTTGTACATCAAAAGGAGCAGTCATCCTCATGCTTACCCCTTGAACTCACCACTTTATGCTTTCCTCCAGTCCATTTACCGCAAATCTGCTTTTTGTTTTTTAGCTAGCTTCTTATCCACGTGCTGTGCTTTTATTCTTTAGTCTTCTGCTTTGCTAACAAGCCTATTAAGTGGCATTTTGTGCATGGACTTTCAAAAGGCATCATCAACCTGTTCATTGCTTCATCAAATATTGTGACCTTTCCATAAGTTAGATCAATTCAAAGATGTTAAAGATCAGTAATAACCTATCACCATTTTTTATTTAAGATTTGGTAGAGTGGTAAACTGCCTAATTATTTTATTTCCTTAATGTTTGGCAGGTCAGTTACAACAGCATCAAATCATTTGACCCTGCTGTCCAAGTGGCTGGGCCTGTTCGAGTGGTGTCAAAAATGTGTAACAGTACACACCATGTTTTCTCGCATCTGAATCCTGGGACTACCTACCGGTTCTTAATTAAAGCTAGTACAGTGAAGGGATTTGGCCCAGCTACGGTGGTTAACGTTACAACTAATATTTCTGGTAAGTATATAGGTTTTTATCAAAACTGAAAGAAACATAACAGTGCTTGCTAGAAGTTGGTTTAGGTATAATATTTTGAACAGATCAAAGTGGAAGTGTCTTGAAGTAATGTCCAGCTAAGTAAAGACACAACATTTAGAGTCCATATTTAGGTTACATTTCCTTTTTATAGAATTTTTAAACAATATGTGAAAATGACAAAGTTAGCTACATTCACCACTCAACAGCTCTTATGAAGTTGGCAATGTATTTGTCATTTGATACTTTTCAACATTTCATTCTGTGTATATACAGTTGACCGTTGCCATAAACCTGTTATGGGGACCAATAACTTTCAAAAAGATATTTGAATTTTTAGTGACTGACTGGGAAGATCACGTGACACTACTTCACATTTTAAGACTTCTACTGTGACAAACAAACAAAAAGCAACATTAACTAAACACTATTTCAGTATGCAACTTGTACTGTAAACATTTTCCATTTAATTTTTAAAATTATCAAAATCTCCCTCAATAGTTCTGCTTTACACAGTTCCCTATGTGGACACTTCATTCGCCAGGAACCATTCCAAAGCAATTCTCAGTTCCCAAAGGCTTGTTTCCCTTTTCCTTTTCTGGGCAGATAATTTTTAAACCTCAAAATGAATTTCACAGTGGGTCACCATGGAGATGCTACCTTCTAGACAATGCTAGACAAATCTTCCAGCCTCAATGAAATCCTCACCAACATGATTTCTTTAATCTGAGCATGAGCTTCCACCAACCTGTGTAGTAAATGATAGGGGCTGGCTGCTCTCATCACGGTAGCAAAGTGGTTCGCCCAGTTGCTTCACAGCTCCAGGGTCCCAGGTTCGATTTCAGGCTTGGGCCACAGTCTGTGAGGAATCTGCAGGTTCTCCCCGTGTGTGCGTGGGTTTCCTCCGGGTGCTCTGGTTTCATCCCACTGTCCAAAGACGTGCAGGTTAGGTGCCCCTCTCCATCGTGCGCCCCCCTCCCCGTTGAGCGCACCCCACCCGTCATGCGCCATCCTCCCCGTTGCGCGCCCTCCTGCCTGTTGTGCGCCCACTCCCCATCACGTGCCACCCTCTCCATCACGTGCCACCCTCTCCATCACGTGCCACCCTCTCCATCACGTGCCACCCTCTCCATCGCATGCCACCCTCTCCATCGCATGCCACCCTCTGCATCGCGCGCCCACCTCCCCGTACGCGCGCCCCCTCCCCGTACACGCACCCCCCTCACCGTACGCGCACCACCCTCCCCGTACGCGCACCCCCCTCCCCGTACGTGCACCCCAGTCCCTGTACGCGTGCCTCCTCCCCGTACACGTGCCTCCTCCCCGTACGCGTGCCCCCCTCCCCGTACGCGCGCCCACCTCCCCGTACGCACACCCCCCTCCCCGTATGCGCGCCCCCTCCCCGTACGCGGCCCCCCTCCCCGTACACGGCCCCCCTCCCCGTACGCACGCCCCCCTCCCCGTACGCACGCCCCCCTCCCCGTACGCACGCCCCCTCCCCGTATGCGCGCCCCCTCCCCGTATGCGCGCCCCCTCCCCGTATGCGCGCCCCCTCCCCGTATGCGCGCCCCCTCCCCGTACGCGTGCCCCCCTCCCAGTACGCGCGCCTCCCTCCCTGTACGCGCGCCCCCCTCCCTGCACACGCGCCCCCTCCCTGCACGCGCGCCCCCTCCCCGTACGCGCGCCCCCTCCCCGTACGCGCGCCCCCTACCCGTACGCGCGCCCCCTACCCGTACGCGCTCCCCCCCTCCCCGTCGCGCGCTCCCCCCTCCCCGTCGCGCGCTCCCCCCTCCCCGTCGCGCGCTCCCCCCTCCCCGTCGCGCGCCCCCCCCTCCCCGTCGCGCGCTCCCCCCCTCCCCTTCGCGCGCTCCCCCCCTCCCCGTCGCGCGCTCCCCCCCTCCCCGTCGCGCGCTCCCCCCCTCCCCGTCGCGCGCTCCCCCCTCCCCGTCGCGCGGTCCCCCCTCCCCGTCGCGCGCTCCCCCCCTCTCCGTCGCGCGCTCCCCCCTGCCCGTCGCGCGGTCCCCCCTCCCCGTCGCGCGCTCCGCCCTCCCCGTCGCGCGCTCCCCCCTCCCCGTCGCGCGCTCCCCCTCCCCGTCGCGCGCTCCCCCCTCCCCGTCGCGCGCTCCCCCCCTCCCCGTCGCGCGCTCCCCCCTCCCCGTCGCGCGCTCCCCCCTCCCCGTCGCGCGCTCCCCCCCCTCCCCGTCGCACGCTCCCCCCCTCCCCGTCGCGCGCTCCCCCCCTCCCCGTCGCGCGCTCCCCCCCTCCCCGTCGCACGCTCCCCCCTCCCCGTCGCGCGCTCCCCCCTCCGCGTTATGCGCACCCCCCCTCCCCGTCGCGTGCTCCCCCCTCCCCGTCGCGCGCTCCCCCCTCCCCGTCGCGCGCCCCCCCCCTCCCCGTCGCGCCCTCCCCCCCTCCCCGTCGCGCCCTCCCCCCTCCCCGTCGCGCTCTCCCCCCTCCCCGTCGCGCCCCCCCCTCCCCGTCGCGCCCTCCCCCCTCCCCGTCGCGCCCCCCCGTCGCGCCCTCCCCCCTCCCTGTCGTGCGCTCCCCTCCTCCCCGTCGCGTGCTCCCCCCTCCCCGTCGCGCTCCCCCCTCTCCGTCGCGCGCTCCCCCCTCTCCGTCGCGCACTCCCCCCTCTCCGTCGCGCGCTCCCCCCTCTCCGTCGCGCGCTCCCCCCTCTCCGTCGCGCGCTCCCCCCCCCTCCCCGTCGCCGCTCCCCCCCTCCCGGTCGCGCGCATCCCCCCTCCCCGTCGCGCTCTCCCCCCTCTCCGTCGCGCACTTCCCCCCTCTCCGTCGCGCGCTCCCCCCTCTCCGTCGCGCGCTCCCCACTCTCCGTCGCGCGCTCCCCCCCTCTCCGTCGCGCGCTCCCCCCCCTCCCCGTCGCCGCTCCCCCCCTCCCGGTCGCGCGCATCCCCCCTCCCCGTCGCGCTCTCCCCCCTCCCCTTCGCGCACTCCCCCCTCCCCGTCGCGCGCTCCCCCCTCCCCGTCGCGCGCTCCCCCCTCCCTGTCGTGCCCTCCCCGTCGCGTCCTCCCCCCCCCCGTCGCGCCCTCCCCCCTCCCTTTTGCGCCCTCCCCCCTCCCCGTCGTGCGCTCCCCTCCTCCCCGTCGTGCGCTCCCCTCCTCCCCGTCGCGCGCTCCCCTCCTCCCCGTCGCGCGCTCCCCTCCTCCCCGTCGCGCGCTCCCCCTCCCCGTCGCGCGCTCCCCGTCACGCGCTCCCCCCTCCCCGTCGCGCGCTCCCCCCCCTCCCCTTCGCGCGCTCCCCCCTCCACATCGCGCACATCCCCCCTCCCCGTTGCGCGCTTCCCCCCTCCCCGTTGCGCGCTTCCCCCTCCCCGTCGCGCGCTCCCCCCTCCCCGTCGCGCGCTCCCCCCTCCCCGTCGCGCGCTCCCCCCTCCCCGTCGCGCGCTCCCCCCTCCCCGTCGCGCCCTCCCCCCTCCCCGTCGCGCCCTCCCCCCTCCCCGTCGCGCCCTCCCCCTCCCCGTTGCGCCCTCCCCCCTCCCCGTCGTGCGCTCTCCTCCTCCCCGTCGTGCACTCTCCTCCTCCCCGTCGTGCGCTCTCCTCCTCCCCGTCGTGCGCTCTCCTCCTCCCCGTCGCGCGCTCCCCCTCCCCGTCGCGCGCTCCCCCCCTCCACGTCGCGCGCTCCCCCCCTCCACGTCGCGCACATCCCCCCTCCCCGTCGCGCACATCCCCCCCTCCCCGTCGCGCGCTCCCCCCTCCCCGTCGCGCGCTCCCCCCTCCCCGTCGCGCCCTCCCCCCTCCCCGTCGCGCCCTCCCCCCTCCCCGTCGCGCCCTCCCCCCTCCCCGTCGCGCCCTCCCCCCTCCCCGTCGCGCCCTCCCCCCTCCCCGTCGCGCCCTCCCCCTTCCCCGTCGCGCCCTCCCCCTTCCCCGTCGCGCCCTCCCCCTTCCCCGTCGTGCCCTCCCCTCTCCCCGTCGCGCCCTCCCCCTCCCCGTCGCACTCTTCCCCCCCCCTCCCCGTCGCGCGCTCTCCCCCCCCTCCCCGTCGCGCTCTCCCCCCCTCCCCGTCGCGCTCTCCCCCCCCCTCCCCGTCGCGCTCTCCCCCCCTCCCCGTCGCGCTCTTCCCCCCCTCCCCGTCGCGCTCTTCCCCCCCCCCCCCCGTCGCGCTCTCCCCCCCTCCCCGTCGCGCGCTCCCCCCCCCCCTCCCTGTCGCGCGCATCACCCCCCTCCCCCCTTTACAGGCAAATTGCCCCGGGCAATTTGGGTTGCGTTCTCTTAGAGCCATAGAATAGAATCCTACAGTGCTGAAGGAGGCGATCCAGCCCATCGAGATTGCATAAACCCTTCGAATCAGCACCCTACCCGGCCCAATCCGCCGCCACATCCCTGTAATCCTGGAACCCGGAGCCCACAGAAGAAATCCACGCAGGCACGGGGAGAACGTGCAGATTCCACACAGTCACCCGAGGCCGGAACTGCTAACCGCTGTGCCCCTGTGCCATCGCCCCCTTCCCCGTTGCACCCCCACCCCCTCTTCAACACTCACTTCTTCTCTGTCTCTTCTTTCCCTTCTCTCCCTAATATTCTTGCAGATTCTTAATATCTGTGAGGTTAAGGAATAGTTTGGGTAGAACTGCAGCCTGATACTACAATGGATTCCAATGGACTATTTCCAATAACCAATTAGCATCTCATGGGTATTATGTTCAGAAATGCGGATTCATTATCTTCTCTTCATTCAGGCTTCACCACCTGCAACCCCCCCCCCCCCCTCCCCAAACTGCTTTCAGTTTTCAATTAAAGACGGACATCGTGCGACAATCACCAGGCAGGAGTGTTCCCTTCCAGTCGGGGAACACTTCAGCAGTCAAGGGCATTCAGCCTCTGATCTCCGGGTAAGCGTTCTCCAAGGCGGCCTTCAGGATGCACGACAGCGCAGAATCGCCGAGCAGAAACTTATAGCCAAGTTCCGCACACATGAGTGCGGCCTCAACCGGGACCTGGGATTCATGTCGCATTACATTCATCCCCCACCATCTGGCCTGCGAAATCCTACCAACTGTCCTGGCTTGACACAATTCACACCTCTTTAACCTGGGGTTACCCCATCTCTGGATCTGTAAAGATTTAATCACCTGCTAATGCTCGCATTCCAAGCATTGTCTGGCATCTTTGAATCTGTCTATATATGTTTCTGGACCATACCTCTTCATTCA
Organism: Scyliorhinus torazame; assembly: GCF_047496885.1. Taxonomy (NCBI): domain Eukaryota; kingdom Metazoa; phylum Chordata; class Chondrichthyes; order Carcharhiniformes; family Scyliorhinidae; genus Scyliorhinus; species Scyliorhinus torazame. The sequence goes on from NC_092710.1 coordinate 210,965,289, forward strand.
CCTGAGGAAGGAGCAGCGCTCGGAAAGCTAGTGACATCGAAACAAACCTGTTGGACTTTAACCTGGTGTTGTAAAACTTCTTACTGTGCTCACCCCAGTCCAACGCCGGCATCTCCACATCATGACTTATAAACCTGACATTTCTAACACCTCTGAGAAGTGGAGAGGAGCCCTACCTAAATTTAGTATTGACGTTCTGGCCATTGTCTCCTGGTGTGAATATCTTGCATCGTCTGCCCTGTAAGGGAACCAGGGTCTGCTCTAACAATCACGCTATCCAAGCTTGTGTCATGCAGGATTCAAAGCTATTCACATGCCGCCCTTCATTCCACCATTTTACTCCACATTAAAGAGTTTGTTCAAGCGTAGCAGTTTCATAAACTTTATATTGGAACATATTTTGAAAGATTATTCATTCGTTTTTCATAAAACAACTGTTTTGCTGCATTTCATTGTTTTTTTTACCCAGCAAAAAGTGTATGACACTTGGAAACATATTTTAATGTATTTTTAACATTAAATCGCTGCTTCTGCAGTGTTTGTAGAGTCGCTTAACATTCAGGACATGCAACATCAGAATTAAAAGATAATTAATGAGCTTGTTGTTTGCAAAAATTTTGATTGAGAAAAGTCAGTGAAGACCAACGGCTCTGCAGTATGAGGTTCATAGGCTCTCTATTCAAAAAAAGTATCATATCCTTAGTGAAGCAAATGCTTTGATCAAAATAACCAAAATCTCTTGAATGCACAGCCAATTTCCAGTTTACAAATTTAAAGCTATTAAAGCAACCTTTCTTTCTGAATAAAACATTGATTAATTTCAATGAATTTGAGGTGGGCTACAGTCCTTCAAAGACACAATTACCGTGTGCTGAATTTTAAAGGTTACCTGGGGCAAAAAACGAGATATAACTGTTTAAAAATTACTTTTGATTAATCTGCATCCATATTTTCGTTCATATAATTCTATGCAGGATAAAAGTGAAATGTTACTTTTCTATGACTCTTATCAGAATGCAGTTTATAAAATATATATTGAAATAATTGCATCGTCTTTTATCCATTTCATTTACATAGTTCTAAATGGTAAGAGAAAAGAGCATTAAAAAGTAGGAGGACATATGGTAGCTTACATTGGATTCTTTGAAATTCTGCAGCTCCGTAACCACTTAATATGCTTTGTGCATTCATTATTTTACTATATTATAACATATGAAACCATCTTTTCATTGTGCAAAATTATTTCATAATGGATTAAATTTATTTTTAGGCATTGTAAAGTAAAAAGATGTCCCAATGACATGTCACAATTTCAATATGTGACAAGTCCTTAATGTTAGTTGTGCTTAAGGGGGAGCACTGAACAAAGGCTAATTTTCCCAGTGGGAAGAAGATTGCAGTTATTTTCCCAAGCAGCTTTCATGTACTTACCCAGCTGCTTTATGATGATAGAATGTAAAGAGGCTTTTTCCCCCTTCCTTTCCCTGGAGAAAACGTATGCTTACAATATTAAACACTAGATTTCAACACATTTTTATCTTCCAGGACTTTGAGCAGAACTACTTCAATTTGCATGTTTTTTGCTTTCCAAAACCTTTCACATTAATGAACATCATAGTGCTTAGAATTTGTTTTATGGAATAAGATTATTTCCATGTAATCTTTATTTTTCTAATTAAATTTCAACAGCTCCCACTTTACCTGACTATGAAGATGCAATTCTTAATGAAACAGCAACCACAATAACTGTCATGCTGAGACCTGCACAGGCTAAAGGTGCTCCAATCAGGTAAATTTATTAGCAAAGATTGGCAAGCTGCTGACTACATTATAGCTCTCCATTTACAAGTGATATTCAGTCGACGTTGCTGTCAAGAGGTTAATTTACTCGGTTAGACAATGGGCGTAATTCTCTTTTCCCACTGGCAGCGCACCCCTGCCTAAGGACTTCCCGGTGGCATGGGAATGGAATGGCTTCAAAGGGCAATCTCATTGAAAAGCAGAGCGAATAGAGAATCCTGCCACCAGCGAACGGTGCGCCATGAGAAACACGCGGCTGGGGGATCGGGGAATCCAGCCTAATGTATACAGAAAAAAATCTATAGTTAACAAGACTGTTGTCTTCGGAGATTTTGTAAACTGAGGGGCTGAATGTTCCAGATATGCGCTCTATTGACGGAACCTTTCTCCTCTACTGCCATGTTATTTTGATTCCTCCTGATCTTATTGAAGTAATAAGCTTGAAGGTTTTCAAATGAATTAGAAGGTAACTTTAGTTCTCCAAAGACTTGAATCAGTTACCATGGAAGCGGCGTCTTACTAATTATGGGGAAATTAACAGGCCGGGGACAAGTGGAGGGAGAAGAATGTTGATGAATGCAAACTATGTGACCTTATCTCATATAAGTGTCTCCATTAGAATCATGTAGTGTCTATTAAATTTTGCTTGGCCTGCCTCTGAGGTTTACACTTGGATTCCATGTAACATTAATTTTTAGTGGCATTTGCATGTCGTTTGATCAAAGTATTAATGGGGAGTAATTTGTTGGCTTCAGTTTTTTTTCCATGCAACCATTAATATGGTCTGAATACTCCACTTTGTAGACACAGTTCTTGATTTTTGCCTACCAACCTACTAAATTTGATGCTGCCACATTTTAATCAGCCCCGATTTGTGTAAAAAGAAAATCAAAAATTAGCTTGCTGATATCCATTGTTATCAGTTTATTTGCATTAGTAAATTTTGTTGTAACATCGTAAAAAACATGGTGTATGTGGGAGAGAGGGTGAGAATGCTGTGCGTATTGCTCCTTGATTGATCAGTAAAGCTTCCTGCAACTCATTTAAATCTCATGGAAGTCACATTTAAGGGGAATTATTGGTCAAGACTGTGTTTCTTGAACTCAGTCCTTCATCAGGAAATGAGGGGAGTGAGCCCATCCTCTCGTGAATCGATAGGTGCAACAGACATTCACATTTTCTCGAGAGTTGTGCAATGAATCCTGTAACTTGAGAGGAATTTGTGAGTATTTGCCATTTGTTTCAAAGGGGCTTCCTTTTGTTTTGGTCAATCCTCAGAACTTTTTTAATTGATTGTTTTAAAGTTGTTTTCCGAGCGTGGTCTGATTCGCATCAAAAAGAGGCTGAGAGTGTAATTTAGCGATGTTTCCTTTCTGTATCAGGCATTAGACCATCTGCTTCAGTAATTTGTGATGGTTCATCATTTCGAACCATAAAGCAGTAAGATGGTCTGTTTAGTGGAGGTGGCAGATTTCTGCCCATCTGTGCCCATGTTACGGTATGTCACTTATATTTTAGATCTTGATTGCTCCAAGCAAAGATAGATGCAATGTCAAGGTCGTTAGGTGTATATGTGTCTCAGTGCATTCTGTCTCCAGTTAGCTGACAACTGTAGACAAGCAGTAATTATCTCACGTCATGTGACAGTGTACCTTACGAGGCTATTTGTGAACAGAATTTTCATGCTAAATTTGCCTGAATAAAGGTATTATCAGTAGAAATACGAAAGTTTGATATTGGTATGTATTGTAAGAATGATAAATGTGAGATGTTTTTGTAGTCCCAAGTTGTTTCTGTAGTCCCAAGTTAATGTCAGAAATATTTTAGGTTGATGTTGTGGTGCACACAGTTTTATTTTGCACATCTATATTTAATGTATTTAAACATTTCACAAGCAAAAAGACTAAATGTACGATACACACATGTTTTTCCCCAGAGTGACAGGAATCAGCTTTAAACAAATGGTTTCATGATTTTCTTGTCATTCTAACGTTTCTTACTCTATTTACTGATGATGTAGGTCCTGATCTTAACCCCTACCCCTCATGCTCACAAACGTTCCCATTGGCAAGTTAAGTTAGCTGTGAATAGGATCTACCATTGTTTTACACAAAGTCAAACTTTTCCCCCAATTTCAACTTGATGGGGATTAAAACCAGGTAAGATGTAGAGTGAGCATCTGGCCCAAACCAAATATATACCAGCCTGGCAAGTTATGTTAAAGTCAGGGCGACATGAGAGAGTGGCTTTTCTTGATCAGGTGCTATTTCCTTACCTTTCAGCACACAGGGGCTGGTTTAGCTTAGTGGGCTAGACAGCTGGTTTGTAATGCAGAACAAGGCCAACAGCGCAGGTTCAATTCCTGTACCAGCTGAGAATTCTGAATTCTCCCTCTGTGTACCCGAACAGTTGACGGAATGTGGCGACTAGGAGCTTTTCACAATAACTTCATTGCAGTGTTAATGTAAGCTTACTTATGACAATAACGTTCTTATTTTTTCTTTTTTTTCTCTTCCTAACGAGCCCCATCTCAACCCCTTATCCCTTTCAACTACAAGTTGATAATTCTATTTCTTCGTTCACTGAGGTGTTAGCAGATACTGTTTTCACCAGGCTCACCTTTCCCATAATTCTTCACTTCATTCCCATCCCCTGATGCTACCTGCCATGATTAAAATCAACAAGAACAACCTTTGTGACTGTGACTTTAACCCTCCTTGACCTTTCTATGGCATTCAACGCAATCAGCTACTCCATCTTCCTTTATATTCCATCCAACCAGGGCTGCTCTCTTTTGCTTTTTCTCTCCTGCAAAGTCTTCACTGCTATATGCTAATGTTCCATTTGTTTCACCTTCCTTTTCCTGCTTGCGCAGTGCCCTTCGCTGGGGTAATCTATATATGTAGCTTACGCATAGACCAGCTTTTAGCAACATCTAGCTTCATTTCTCGACCATTGTCCTCAACTCCATGAGTGTGACTGTTTCCTGACATAGTCATGCATTAGTCAAAATTTTCTCAAACTTAACATCATGAGGACTTGTTGCAATTCTTTAGTTTGTAACATTATGTTTTGAAACTAGGTCTTTAAGGTAAACCGAGGTACTCATGTGACCTGTTCGAATATCTGCTTAACAACTGCTCTGGGAGTGGTAAACATCAAAGGGCGACACGGTAGCACCGTGGTTAGCACTGTTGCTTCACAGCTCCAGGGTCCCAGGTTCGATTCCCGGCTTGGGTCACTGTCTGTGCGGAGTCTGCACGTTCTCCCCGTCTCTGCGTGGGTTTCCTCCGGGTGCTCCGGTTTCCTCCCACAAGTCCCGAAAGACGTACTTGTTAGGGGAATTGGATATTCTGAAATCCCCCTCCGTGTACCCGAACAGGTGCCGGAGTGTGGCAACTAGGGGAATTTCACAGTTACTGAAATTCCAGTGTTAATGTAAGCTTACTTGTGACACTAATAAAAATTATTATGTTATATTATGGGGCTGATGGTGTAAGGTGTTCGTAGTTGGAAACTATTGCTGCAGCGTCCGAGTTCACAATGGGCAGATTCTGAATTTTCACTCCAGGTCAGGAGTGTTGAATCAGGACAATTCCTGGCTCTGTAAACCCGACACGGGAGAAAGTGCCACAGAGGTTTGGATTTTTGTTTTGGGTAGGCAAATTAAAATGGGAGTCATGGCTGGAAGAATTCAGAGAGGCGGCCTGGTGTAGAGGTGGACCGGGCAAAATGGCAGCCTCTATGCTCGGCTGTTTACCGAAGGTATGAATAGAAGGAATAAAATAAGAAAAATCTGCCCATCACCTCCACACACAGCCCATTCCTGATCTGTACCAACACAAGACACCTACCACCTCCCCATGGTCCTTCATGCCAACCTATGCAACTCTACACATCCCCTATGGTCCCTTGTACTCCCCTTGCTAACTCTCCATCTACTTCCATAGTCCCTCATTCCCTCTCTGCCAGACCATGCCCTCCACCCACCATCACACGCCCTTAAATCTCAATGCCATCTCACCCAGTATCTACCACGAGCAGACCTCATGCCCCACCACTGAGATTAAATAAGAGTTAAATGTCTTTTAATTAATTCACTATTTCCAGAAAAGCTCTTGTGATGTAAAAACCCATTCACTCCACTTAAATTCCTTTAACCTCTTATAAAACCAAGTATTTGTATACAGCCACAATTCGAAGACTTTATACAAGCACTTGGAGCTATCAATCAAACTGTTAATTGCTAGGCACCCCATTATAATAATGATAGATTGTTAAATCCATCATGCAGCACTAATCCAGTAATAATTCACAGGTTTGTATCAATGGACAAAGTTAAATAGCAAGCACCAATTTTATTGACACTCCAGGTATTTTTAAAATATTTAAAGGGCTGGGCATACCATGACAGATTCTTTGACTGCTCCAATGAGCTATGTTCAGTTCCAATATGTTTGAACACTTTTTATGCATATTCTTTTTTAACTATCCCAAAAGTTAAGTTACCTCTCACAAAAGGTGCTTGACAAAAGGGCATCCTGGGACCATATCCAAAAGTGTACCGTACCTTTCCAAAGGGGTCCCCCATATCTAAGATCTCCAGGAAGTTTAGACCTTCTCTTACCAGGTTTAAAGTGCACAAGTTGTGTTTTCAATAGTCCACTCGTGATAATCCGACCTGACGGAGGCAACTGCACTTGAGCATGTACAGTGCCTTTGTGAACCACAGATGTGCTAAAAGATTAGAAACCAGAAGCATTTGTTGGACTCTTATTTTTGTGGAGAGTGTGATGAGTATAAAAGAGGAATGTTTCTTTCTGCAGTTTAAAATATAGCTTGCCCACTAAAAGAAAAATAATGAGTTGTCAATAATGCTTTTATCCATTTGTTACAATAAAAGTTTTAAGTCATGAAATCCTGTCACATCATCCGTTCCAGTTATTAACTGGAAGTCCGAATTTCTTTGGAAACTTCAGCGACCTCTGTGGGATTGTGATAGACTGCCCCATCTACATTTACCTCCCAATGCAAAAGTTCACTGACTCTGAAGCACTGCAACATTGGCCTGTAGGATAATATTTTAACACCCACCAAGCTGAGCTCCAAATACTAAATCCTATTTATTTCCAGCTTCACACAACAGAATTTGCCTCCACCCTTAAGCTACCTTATGAGCAGCTGAAACACTTTCCTATATTTTTATTTCTTGTAGATTTGTCAACTGCCCTTCTTGCTGGACTCCTCTACTCCATTCTGCCTAAAATCCAACCCATCCTTCCTTTGTTGCACCATAAGTGGTACATTCTTCAGTTGTCTCAACCTTTCACTCCACAACTCCAACCCTAATCTTTGCTATCTCGCCATATTTCTCTCATCAAAATCTTTCAAAATCAGTGCTTAGAAACATATACAGGTCATCTCATCTATTAGCATTTCATGCATAATTCACCTTTGTGAAGATCCTTTCTCATGTTGAAAGCACTATATAAAATTAAGATGTTTAATCTCTTTTCCACATGTGTCTAATTTGATGCCTTCAGCTGGAGGGGGCTGATGATTTGCACCATGGATGCCACTAATGCTGCCATAATGCAGGAACGAGACAGACAGCAATCTTCCTACAAAGATACTGCAGCTTCCACTCAAAATCATATTTGATATGGTGTGCAGTGGATAGCACTGCTGCTTCACGGCGCCGAGGTCCCAAGTTCGATTACGGCTCTGGGTCACTGTCTGTGTGGAGTTTGCACATTCTCCCTGTGTTTGCGTGGGTTTTACCCCCACAAAGATGTGTGCAGGGTAGGTGGATTGGCCATGCTAAATTGCCCCATAATTGGAAAAAATGAATTGGGTACTTTAAAATTATTTAAAATGTAGATGACAAGATCCTGGCCAAGGTAATGGCAATGAGAATAGAGGAATGTGTCCCGGGGGTGGTCCACGAGGACCAAACTGGGTTTGTGAACGGGAGACAACTGAACACGAATATACGGAGGTTGTTAGGGGTAATGATGATGGCCCCACCAGAGGGAGAAACGGAGATAGTAGTGGCGATGGATGCCGAGAAAGCATTTGATAGAGTGGAGTGGGATTATTTGTGGGAGGTGTTGAGGAGATTTGGTTTTGGAGAGCGGTATGTTAGATGGGTGCAGCTGTTGTATAGGGCCCCAGTGGCGAGCGTGGTCACGAATGGACGGGGATCTGCATATTTTCGGCTCCACAGAGGGACAAGGCAGGGATGCCCTCTGTCCCCATTATTGTTCGCACTGGCGATTGAGCCCCTGGCGATAGCGTTGAGGGGTTCCAAGAAGTGGAGGGGAGTACTTAGGGGAGGAGAAGAACACCGGGTATCTTTGTATGCGGACGATTTGCTACTATACGTGGCAGACCCGGCGGAGGGGATGCCAGAAATAATGCGGATACTTGGGGAGTTTGGGGATTTTTCAGGGTATAAATTGAACATGGGGAAAAGTGAGTTGTTTGTGGTGCATCCAGGGGAGCAGAGTAGAGAAATAGAGGACCTACCGTTGAGGAAGGTAACAAGGGACTTTCGTTACCTGGGGATCCAGATAGCTAAGAATTGGGGCACATTGCATAGGTTAAATTTAACGCGGTTGGTGGAACAGATGGAGGAGGATTTCAAGAGATGGGATATGGTATCCCTGTCACTGGCAGGGAGGGTGCAGGCGGTTAAGATGGTGGTCCTCCCGAGATTCCTCTTTGTGTTTCAGTGCCTCCCGGTGGTGATCACGAAGGCTTTTTTTAAAAGGATTGAAAAGAGCATCATAGGTTTTGTGTGGGCCGGGAAGACCCCGAGAGTGAGGAAGGGATTCTTACAGCGTAGCAGGGATAGGGGGGGGCTGGCACTACCGAGCCTAAGTGAGTATTATTGGGCCGCTAATATTTCAATGGTGAGTTAGTGGATGGGAGAGGAGGAGGGAGCGGCGTGGAAGAGATTAGAGAGGGCGTCCTGTAGGGGGACTAGCCTACAGGCTATGGTGACAGCCCCATTGCCGTTCTCACCGAGGAACTACACCACAAGCCCGGTGGTGGTGGCTACACTGAAGATTTGGGGACAGTGGAGATGGCATAGGGGAAAGACTGGAGCCTTGGGGGGGTCCCCGATAAGAAACAATCATAGGTTTGCCCCGGGGGGAATGGATGGGGGATATGGAATGTGGCAAAGAGCAGGAATAACGCAACTGAAAGATCTGTTTGTGGATGGGAAGTTCGCGAGTCTGGGAGCGCTGACCGAGAAATATGGGTTTCCCCAAGGGAATGCATTCAGGTATATGCAACTGAGGGCTTTTGCGAGGCAACAGGTGAGGGAATTCCCGCAGCTCCCGACACAAGAGGTGCAGGACAGAGTGATCTCAAAGACATGGGTGGGGGATGGTAAGGTGTCAGATATATATAGGGAAATGAGGGACGAAGGGGAGACTATGGTAGATGAACTAAAAGGGAAATGGGAAGAAGAGCTGGGGGAGGAGATCGAGGAGGGGCTGTGGGCAGATGCCCTAAGCAGGGTAAACTCATCGTCCTCGTGTGCCAGGCTAAGCCTGATTCAGTTTAAGGTATTACACAGGGCACATATGACTGGAGCACGGCTCAGTAAATTTTTTGGGGTGGAGGATAGGTGTGCGAGGTGCTCGAGAAGCCCAGCGAATCATACCCATATGTTTTGGTCATGCCCGGCACTACAGGGGTTTTGGATGGGGGTGACAAAGGTGCTTTCAAAAGTAGTAGGAGTCCGGGTCGAACCAAGCTGGGGGTTGGCTATATTTGGGGTTGCACAAGAGCCGGGAGTGCAGGAGGCGAGAGAGGCCGATGTTTTGGCCTTTGCGTCCCTAGTAGCCCGGCGCAGGATATTGCTAATGTGGAAAGAAGCCAAGCCCCCGGGGGTGGAGACCTGGATAAATGACATGGCGGGGTTTATAAAGCTAGAGCGGATTAAGTTCGTCCTAAGGGGGTCGGCTCAAGGGTTCACCAGGCGGTGGCAACCGTTCGTCGAATACCTCGCAGAAAGATAGACGGAATGGAAAAAAGAAGGCAGCAGCAGCAGCCCAGGATCGGGGTGGGGGGGGGGGGGGGGGGGGGGGGAGGAGGAACCAGAAGGACTCTCAGGGTTGTTAATATATACTGTATAGTATGTATAGGTCGTTGCTACAGATAATTATATATTGGACTGTTAAATTATATTTTTGGAGCGTGTTACTTGTGACAAGGCAGTTGCCAATTAGGGCTAGTTTTCATTTTTGTTATTTATTATTTATTCATTTTTTGTTTATAAAATAGGTCATTGTTATTTGTGTTGTTATAATATTGTGTAAAGGATGCACAATGTACTGTGTTGGTTGACCAAAAATTTTCAATAAAATATTTAATAAAAAAAAATTATTTAAATAAATTTTAAAAATATTTGATATGATGCATTTTGAGCACGAAGAGTAAGAAATGTAAATTCATCCATCACCACTCTGATGTTAAATGCAACAGCGAGGGTCCTACACTGTCCCACTTTTTGATATTGAAATTATTTACTTCAATCTTAAATTAAATGTCAAGAAAATTCAGTTGTACCTGGAAACAAACACAAAAGAGACCACATGAAATTGGTGCTGAAAAATGAAAATCAAATAATAATGAATATTTATTATAATGAATCAGGCATGCAGCCAACTATACATTGACTGCATGTCTATGTGCTGGGGTTTGCGGGTTGTGGAAATTCAGCTGCTATTTAAAGATGGAGTACCTTTTGAAGGGGAGATGCACTTTGATTGAAAGCAGCGGAGCAGGTTTTAAGTAATTAAATTTCAGCCAGACAAGAGGCATTGGACTTTCCAATGTTGCTTTGCAGACTCCTGAGCTAAGTGGTGGACTGAAGGATGGAGATGCTATCTAGATAGCGCCTTTGCGATTAGTGTGGAAAGGCTGCAGAGCGTGAAAATGTCATAGAGGAGGTCAGCGCCAAGAGCTTACCTCTGAGGGCATGACTGTATTACCAAAAAAACCTCATCAGAGTTGACCAAATAAGAATGTTAACCACTTAAACTCAATAATCCCCTCACCCACTTCATAGTTCATAGAATTTACACTGCTGAAGGAGGCCATTTGGCCCTTGGAAAGAGAGCCCTATGCAAGTCCATGCCTCCACCCTATGCCTGTAATCGCACTTAACAATTTTGGACACTAAGGGCAATTTAGCATGGCCAATCCACCTAACTTGCACATCTTTGGACTATGGGAGGAAACCGGAGCACCCAGAGGAAACCCACACAAACATGGGGAGAACGTGCAGACACCGCACAGTGACCCAAACAGAGAATCGAACCTGGGACCCTGGAGCTGTGAAGCACCTGTGCTAACCATTGTGCTACCTTTTGTCTTGCAATATATCTCTGTATGCTTCCCATCATACTCTCATGGTCATCACACTTGGGAACCTTGTTTCCTCACAATTCAATTTTTGTCCTTAATATAAACCTTTCAGCCATATTCTCCAACAACCGCTCAAAGTTGCTGCTACAAACCCCTTCTTAGCAGGAGAAGGATATGCACAATGTGTCATTGGAGAATGTCGAACCCACCTGCGCACCCACTTCATCATGTAAGAAAAAGTAGTGATGGCTGTCATAGACCGAGCAAGAGTCATGGCCATGATGAGTAACAACACTGGGGATGATCTAGCAGGGTTCCTAACCATATTCTTTCTTTCCGTTCTTACCTTCCTGTGCTCACTGTGCATAACAAACTGCAAATATTTTAAGCAGTTATCACTTTCTTTTCTCTTCCTTCACTGTGAAAGCTCATCCTTCTCTCTCATTTCAGAAGCTGGAAATCTGGAGATGTTTCTGCTGCTTCAGGAAGAAGAGACATATTGTTTTGAAAATGCACAATCACTCAATCTAAATCTAGAAAACACCAGCTCAAATAGAGAACAAAGCACACTTTAAAGCGCAGGCTGGAGGAGAGCATTTCATGCGGTGCAGGGGATAGGGCCGAGGGAGTAAAACCCTACTTTTGTCAGATCTTCAGAATATAAGCTTGTGTACTGTCCCTTTTGCAGACACTTTTGATGCAAATATTGAAAACTGAATTATAGATCCCAGAACTTCTAGATGCACTGGACAGCCTGTCAGTGAACTGGCATACTTTGGTTCAAAGCAGAGTAGGGTAGTCCAACTCCTATTCCTGGGCGCACTCTGTGTCAACCCTTCTTATGGAGCAGTCTTTTCCACTCTGGAAGTATTCTCTTTAATGCTGCACAGTCAACTGGCTGAGACTGTCACGTTCCAGGCTAAGAAGCTGCAGCTGAGCCCTCGAGCCACACAGCTGCTTGAGTTGTCCTTGATGGATGTCGAGAGTGTCCTCAGTGGAGCAAAGGCAGCGCAGAGAACTGGCGGAAGATAAATTAATTAGGATCGCTGCCAGCAAACTGGGCACAGACCAGCACGATGCTCTGCCTGAGGTCACAAACCGGCTGTAGAGACTGGAATCCCTTTCTATTCAGAAAGATGCGAGGATAATGATGGGAAGAGCGAAAGGCAAAGTTGGCAGTTTGCACACTGGGAAAGTCAGCCATGTAGGTGAAGCCCAGTGCACTCTTGTCATAACTCACTCTTCCCATGGGAAAAAGCCATCCTAACACAGAGAGACTCGATGACTTCCCTGTTACAGAAATAGACTGCAAACCCTGAAATGTCGTCGGCGTCATCTCCTGCGTCCTGGGAGAACCTGTTGCATAAATGTAAGGGTCACAGTGGTCACAACAGCCACAATTAGTGCTGTCCTTGACTAAGCACAAGGCTTGAGTTGTGACTGCAGCTTGATGATAACCTTTGTGGAAGTAGCTGAGATATTGCTCCTCCGTGAATTTTAAGTCAGAAAAATGCTCCATGGAGGATCACCATGGATATGGTCTATTGCACAGTGCTGCTCGCCTCTATCTTCTGCAAGCTGCGCTTGCGTCTCTTCACTTTGTTGCACCCATCATTTTCCAGCTCTAATGATTGCCCAATGAAGCTGTCTATGAGATAGTAAACCTATTCAGGAGGCTGCAACGGCAATTAAACACGAGCAAGAAGTAAATGTTGAACAGTAAGAGGTTGACACAGTCAGAAAACAGGTTAAAAAAAACCCTGCAGTTAGCCAGCAACTGCAAGTGACAAGCCAATTAACCTGTATGTAATAAATGCTCCTTTTAAATGCTCCTGCAAGGTTCTGCTTGTCTGATAGTACCATAGATTGCAGGGCAAGTTAATTACGTGGCTGATGTTGCCCTTTTTGGTGTTGTCTCTTAATTTGGCTCTATTTAATCACGTTTGCTCAAGAGTCGCCAGGTATCTTTTGACACTGCCACAAGGTTCAGAACCGAATACTGATCAATGACTCAATACACCAGTTAGTAAGTTCAAAAGCAATGCTCATTTATTTACACACAGTCACATCTACTCATGCATAAACTCTACAAACTAAACTACCACTATTACTAAAGCCTATACTTAGCTTTGGGCACCCACTCAGTCAGAGGAACAATGGCCGTTGCTCGGTTCTGAGGCTGCTGGATTGAGCTGTTTACAGGATAGCAACTAGGAGCATCTATCTCGTAGCATGCGTTGACTTGGAACTTACTTGGTCTGGCGTAGCTGCTAGGCTGGTCTCTCTTCACTGAGCGCCAAGGCCAAAGAAGAAAGATTCTTGGGCAATACTTTTTATACCTAAAAGGGCTTCGCGTGCTTTTGGGCGGGCCTTGAACTTGTCTTCAATTAACTGGGTCTTTCCCAATCATTCTTATTGATCTTCCTCCAGTAGAGGGGTGGGTTCCCTGGTTGCTGGGCGTGTCCTAGGTGGCCGTTGGTTTGCTTTGTTTGAGTCTCCTTTGGCGCCGGGGTGTCTGCTTTAACATTGTTTATCTAAATGTTTCCCTTTTGTCCCCGGAGATAACTCATTAGTATGTAGATGGCTTAGCAGTTTCTGTCCTGTCTGAGAGCCAAGGCTCTAATCAACAGACAGACTTGCACCTGCTTGTTTCTCAGTATTGTCCAATTTTCCCTGCATTCTTTGCAAGTGTCCATTTTGTAATCGGGATGTGGCCATCCCAGATGGCTACACAGGTCAGGTGCTGAGAAAGCCCAATATCTCAAAATCTTTTATTTTAATCAGCAAATTTCTTGTGCATGACTTGGATGCCAACCAAACAGCCCAAACCTATAGGATGGGCAGCATACTCCCAAGATGTACCAAGGTCACCCACCCCACCTTCTTGACTTTGTTAGATACTTAGATGCTCATTTCATGCTTGGAGAAAGGAGTGCACTCCATCAAATTTCTAAGTCCATCTGTTCTTCTGAGATAGTATTATCATTTAATTTTATATGCTATTTGTATTATTTTGAGCCAAACTGAGGTCACTGTGCATTCTGCAATGAAGAATATAGACTAGGAAAACCACTGACGGTAAGAAGAAAAATTGCACGATATGCATTGAACCTTTAAAAACTGGCTGTCTAAGGTGATTCTCTGCGCAGCAGCAAGAGTAAATTGGAACCAGGATTGCTTCTTAGTAGGTGGCTCAAGGGCAGCATTGATCTTGAAGCAGTTGCCTGCCTGCCTGTTTGCCTTATTGATCACAGGCAATGATTTCTCCAAAGAGACTAGAAATGGAGAGAGAAAATGATATAAAAAGCAACGGGTATGGTATTTACGTTTCCAATGATCAGAAGAATAAGAATTATAATAGTTTTGTTTCATAACTTCTGTTTCAAACAAACTTCTGTTTCAAACAATAAAAGTCCTACTTCTGTAAATACTGCAGAACTGTTTATGCTGCTTTCAATATGAAATAAGTGAAAGATACTTGAAATATTTCATTATTTGATTCGGATCAGTTCAGGCATCTTTGGAAGTTCCAGTTAAGTGCAGAAAAGGGTGTTGGAGCAAATAGCATCTCAAGCTGCCTATAAAATTGACTGAATAGTTCAAAACAAATAAATGAAATTAAAATTTGAACTCAGTGGTTTTCACACTCAGTGAACTGATCAGGTAATATAAAATATGTCACTTGCCAAGATTGACATGGCTACTGAGGTAAAATTCGAGTCACTGTAGTGCAATTGAATGCCTAGAATGCCTGTCCCGCCGGCGTGGATTAAACCACCTCCCTTACTGGCGGGACAAGGCGGCGCGGGCGGGCTCCGGGGTCCTGGGGGGGGGGGGCGATATGGCCCTGGGGGGTGCCCCCACGGTGGCCTGGCCCGCGATCGGGGCCCACCGATCCGCGACACCTAAGTGCAATTGAAATGATTTTCCTGTTTAGACTCACATAGTCTGTTATTTGATATCTCTCAATTTTTACTGTGATTTAATACTGTGCTGGCAACATCTGGATTGACTGGCTATCAATCCTGGATTAGCCCTCTTTCACCACTCTGTAATGGGAGATTTGTGGAATGTTACTGTCTCCATTTGAAATGTCAGTTCAATCCAAAGTGTTTCAAGATTTCAGTGGACAGCAATCTTGGTTTTGTTAATTAACCTTACAAGTGTTTTGAAGATTTCAAGTTGCCTTTTCCTGGCACGATGCTAGGAAACTGGTACGGAATTAAAAGGTTAGAAGCTAGGACCGAGGTGGCAGGAGGTAGGATATCTGTGGTTTCAAAAAAGTCAATTGATATGGCCCTGCAGGGCCCAGGAGGGGATTCAGGGGATTGAGAGTCTAACAGGAATATTAGTAACAGAAACGTCAGTGGCCATCCAAAATTGCTAAAGACAGGATTTGAAGAAGGCTCAAGTAGGCATCGCAAAGTGTCACACCTGAGGTCCGTGATAACAGTGGTAACAGTAGGTGAATCCCAAAGCTGCCCTGAGCTCCAAAGTCATTGACAGTGAAGGTGGGTAGACTTGATTAGGAGAAGCAGGCAAACAGCGTTTGCCAAATGCAATGTGGGTAAGTGGAAACAAATTTTGCCTTTATAAAAGGCGATAAGTAACAAAGCATTACGAATAAATATTGTAGAATCATAGAATTTACAGTGCAGAAGGAAGCCATCCAGCCCTTTGAGTCTGCACCAGCCTTTGGAAAGAGCACCCCAGTTAAGCTCACAGCTCCACCCCATCCCCGTAACCCCACCTATCCTTTTTTGGACACATAGAGCAATTTAGCATGGCCAATCCACCCAAACTGCAGATCTTTGGACTGTGGGAGGAAACCGGAGCACCCGGAGGAAACCCGCGCAGACTCAGGGAGAACATATAGACTCCACAGTGACCCAAGCTGGGAATCGAACCTTGGACACTGGAGCTGTGAAGCAACATTGCTTAACCACTGTGCTACCGTGCCGCCCTTAACTATTCGCATGGACCAAGGAAATGAAGTGATGGCAGAACTGATGGCTATGTCTACTTAGCGTTATAGTTAACTTACAGTTAAAAGGAATATCTAGCGTTGGGTACTGATGTGATTCATCCAGGAATGACAGAGAGCAAGAATTGCATATTTTCCAGGTGTGTGTATATTGGTGTGCATACATAACCATAAGTTGAAATTTCAAAGGGACTCCACATTTTGGTCACCTGGGGCGAAATTCTCCGGTATTGGCGCGATGTCCGCCGACCGGCGCCAAAAACGGCGCAAATCAGTCCGGCATCGCGCCGCCCCAAAGGTGCGGAATCCTCCGCCCCTTGACCGGCCGAGCCCTCACCTTGAGGGGCTAGGCCCGAGCCGGACTGATTTCCGCCCCGCCAGCTGGCGGAAAAGGCCTTTGGTGCCCCGCCAGCTGGCGCGGAAATGACATTGCTGGGCGGGGCATGCGCGGGAGCGTTAGCGGCCGTTCACGGCATCCCCGCGCAGGCGCTGTGGAGGGAGTCTCTTCCACCTCCGCCATGGTGGAGACCGTAGCGAAGGCGGAAGGAAAAGAGTGCCCCCACGGCACAGGCCCGCCCGCGGATCGGTGGGCCCCGATCGCGGGCCCGCCAACTGGCACGGCGCGATTCCCGCCCCCGCCGAATCTCCGGTGCCGGAGAATTTGGCAACCGGCGGGGCGGGATTCACTCCAGCCCCCGGCGATTCTCCGACCCGGCGGGGGGTCGGAGAATCCCTCCCCTAATCTCGAGATTGCAGTAATATTCAGCAGAATAGTAATAGGGGTTCAGGACATGTGCCAATCCCGAAGCTAATGCCGTGGGGTCGACGATTCAAATATCATCACAGCAACTGGTAGAATTTGAATTCATTTATTTTATTCAGAATTTAAAGTTAGTCTCAGTAACAATCACCATGAAACTATCATTGATTGTTGTAAGAACCCACCTGGTTCACTTGTGCTTTTACAAAGGAAATCTGCCATCATTAGCCAGTCTGGCCTACATGTGACTCCAGACCCACAGCAATGTGATTGACTCTTATCTGTCCTCTAACAAAATAACCCAACAAATCACTCAACGACAATCCGGGGGTGGGCAACAAATGATGACCTTGACAGTGATGCCCACATCCTATGAGAAATAGTTTTTAAAAATTCAATGATGGTATTGTCATTGAATATTAAGGGGCGATGGTTAGACCCTTTCTTGTCAGAGATGATCATTGTCTGGCACTTGTGTGGTCCAAATGCTCCTATCAGGCAAGCCTGAATGTTATCCAGGTCTTGCTGCATTTGGACATGGATGCTTCTGTATCTAATGAATCATAAATAGAACTGAACATTGTGCAATCATTAGTGGATATCCCCACATCTGACCTTCAGATGGAGGGGAGATCATTGATGAAGCAGCTGAAGGTGGTTGGACCTAGGACACTACCTGGAACTCCTGTGTAATGTCCTGAGATGATTGACCAAAAACCACAGCCATCTTTCTTTGTGCTAGGTATGACTCCAGACAATGGAGAGTCTCGTCTCCCCACCCCCCACCCCCCAATTTCCATTGATTTCAGTTTTGCTAAGCCACACCAGGTCAAAAATGTTGCCACAATGTCAAGGGCAATCATTTTCCTTCCCTCCTTCTGTCCATGTTTGGCCCAAGACTGCATTGATACAAGGCACTAAGTGAGATTTTCAAAAATGCCCAAAGATGCACAGCTTAGAAGGATTGGCCATGCTAATTGTCCTGTTGTGTCCAAACATATGTAGATTAGGTGAATTTATCATGATAAATACACATGGTCACAGGGATAGTGCGGGAGAGTGGGCCGAGGTAGAGCTCTCTTTCAGAGGGTTGATGAAGACTCAAATGGTCCGAGTGGCTCATCGGATAAATTCCTTGTACATCAGGTCATTATTACTTTTCTGTTAGTGGGAGTTTGCTATGCCAAAATTGGCTGCTGTGTGACCAACATTATGACAGTGACTACACTTCAGAAGTACTTAATTGGCTGGAATGCAGTAAAGTCATGAAAAATGCTTTATAACTACAAGATTGTTTCATTAAAATGTCATTGGTGCTACAGATGACAGATCTACAGTCTGTGCTAACTTTACTGAGCTCACCTGATGCACACATTGAGTCACAAAATTGAGCTCTGTGCTCTGGACCCGGGAAGAGGGGAGGAGACAACAACCTGGAGTGGGTGTGTGTCAAACAAAGAACAAAGAACAAAGAAATGTACAGCACAGGAACAGGCCCTTCGGCCCTCCAAGCCCGTGCCGACCATACTGCCCGACTAAACTACAATCTTCTACACTTCCTGGGTCCGTATCCTTCTATTCCCATCCTATTCATATATTTGTCAAGATGCCCCTTAAATGTCCCTATCGTCCCTGCCTCCACTACCTCCTCCGGTAGTGAGTTCCAGGCACCCACTACCCTCTGCGTAAAAAACTTGCCTCGTACATCTACTCTAAACTTTGCCCCTCTCACCTTAAACCTATGCCCCCTAGTAATTGACCCCTCTACCCTGGGGAAAAGCCTCTGACTATCCACTCTGTCTATGCCCCTCATAATTTTGTATACCTCTATCAGGTCGCCCCTCAACCTCCTTCGTTCCAGTGAGAACAAACCGAGTTTATTCAATCGCTCCTCATAGCTTATGCCCTCCATACCAGGCAACATTCTGGTAAATCTCTTCTGCACCCTCTCTAAAGCCTCCACATCCTTCTGGTAGTGTGGCGACCAGAATTGAACACTATACTCCAAGTGTGGCCTAACTAAGGTTCTATACAGCTGCAACATGACTTGCCAATTCTTATACTCAATGCCCCGGCCAATGAAGGCAAGCATGCCGTATGCCTTCTTGACTACCTTCTCCACCTGTGTTGCCCCTTTCAGTGATCTGTGGACCTGTACTCCTAGATCTCTTTGACTTTCAATACTCTTGAGGGTTCTACCATTCACTGTATATTCCCTACCTGCATTAGCCCTTCCAAAATGCATTACCTCACATTTGTCCAGGTTAAACTCCATCTGCCATCTCTCCGCCCAAGTCTCCAGACAATCTAAATCCTGCTGTATCCTCAGACAGTCCTCATCGCTATCCGCAATTCCACCAACCTTTGTGTCGTCTGCAAACTTACTAATCAGACCAGTTACATTTTCCTCCAAATCATTTATATATACTACAAAGAGCAAAGGTCCCAGCACTGATCCCTGTGGAACACCACTGGTCACAGCCCTCCAATTAGAAAAGCATCCCTCCATTGCTACCCTCTGCCTTCTATGGCCTAGCCAGTTCTGTATCCACCTTGCCAGTTCACCCCTGATCCCGTGTGACTTCACCTTTTGTACTAGTCTACCATGAGGGACCTTGTCAAAGGCCTTACTGAAGTCCATATAGACAACATCTACTGCCCTACCTGCATCAATCATCTTAGTGACCTCCTCGAAAAACTCTATCAAGTTAGTGAGACACGACCTCCCCTTCACAAAACCGTGCTGCCTCTCACTAATACGTCCATTTGCTTCCAAATGGGAGTAGATCCTGTCTCGAAGAATTCTCTCCAGTAATTTCCCTACCACTGAAGTAAGGCTCACCGGCCTGTAGTTCCCGGGATTATCCCTGCCACCCTTCTTAAACAGAGGAACAACATTGGCTATTCTCCAGTCCTCCGGGACATCCCCTGAAGACAGCGAGGATCCAAAGATTTCTGTCAAGGCCTCAGCAATTTCCTCTCCAGCCTCCTTCAGTATTCTGGGGTAGATCCCATCCGGCCCTGGGGACTTATCTACCTTAATATTTTTTAAGACACCCAACACCTCGTCTTTTTGGATCACAATGTGACCCAGGCTATCTACACCCCCTTCTCCAGACTCAACATCTACCAATTCCTTCTCTTTGGTGAATACTGATGCAAAGTATTCATTTAGTACCTCGCCCATTTCCTCTGGCTCCACACATAGATTCCCTTGCCTATCCTTCAGTGGGCCAACCCTTTCCCTGGCTACCCTCTTGCTTTTTATGTAAGTGTAAAAAGCCTTGGGATTTTCCTTAACCCTATTTGCCAATGACTTTTCATGACCCCTTCTAGCCCTCCTGACTCCCTGCTTAAGTTCCTTCCTACTTTCCTTATATGCCACACAGGCTTCGTCTGTTCCCAGCCTTTTAGCCCTGACAAATGCCTCCTTTTTCTTTTTGACGAGGCCTACAATATCATTCGTCATCCAAGGTTCCCGAAAATTGCCGTATTTGTCTTTCTTCCTCACAGGAACATGCCTGTCCTGTATTCCTATCAACTGACACTTGAAAGCCTCCCACATGTCAGATGTTGATTTGCCCTCAAACATCCGCCCCCAATCTATGCTCTTCAGTTCCCGCCTAATATTGTTATAATTAGCCTTCCCCCAATTTAGCACATTCATCCTCGGACCACTCTTATCCTTGTCCACCAGTACTTTAAAACTTACTGAATTGTGGTCACTGTTACCGAAATGCTCCCCTACTGAAACATCTACCACCTGGCCGGGCTCATTCCCCAATACCAGGTCCAGTACCGCCTCTTCCCTAGTTGGACTGTTTACATATTGTTTTAAGAAGCCCTCCTGGATGCTCCTTACAAACTCTGCCCCGTCTAAGCCCCTGGCCCTAAGTGAGTCCCAGTCAATATTGGGGAAGTTGAAGTCTCCCATCACCACAACCCTGTTGTTTTTACTCTTTTCCAAAATCTGTCTACCTATCTGCTCCTCTATCTCCCGCTGGCTGTTGGGAGGCCTGTAGTATACCCCCAACATTGTGACTGCACCCTTCTTATTCCTGA
Organism: Scyliorhinus torazame; assembly: GCF_047496885.1. Classification (NCBI taxonomy): domain Eukaryota; kingdom Metazoa; phylum Chordata; class Chondrichthyes; order Carcharhiniformes; family Scyliorhinidae; genus Scyliorhinus; species Scyliorhinus torazame. Next base: position 210,986,279 of record NC_092710.1, read on the forward strand.
TCTCTACCCATATAGCCTCACTGCCCTCTGAGGTGTCCTCTCGCTGTATAGCTGTGATACTCTCCTGAACAAGTAGCGCAACTCCGCCTCCCCTTTTACATCCCCCTCTATCCCGCCTGAAACATCTAAAACCTGGAACGTTTAGCTGCCAATCCTGCCCTTCCCTCAACCAGGTCTCTGTAATGGCAACAACATCATAGTTCCAAGTAGTAATCCAAGCTCTAAGTTCATCTGCCTTACCCGTAATGCTCCTTGCATTAAAACATATGCACTTCAGGCCACCAGACCCGCTGTGTTCAGCAACTTCTCCCCGTCTGCTCTGCCTCAGAGCCACACTGTCCATATTCCCTAGTTCTCCCTCAACGCTCTCACCTTCTGACCTATTGCTCCCGTGCCCACCCCCCTGCCATACTAGTTTAAACCCTCCCGTGTGACACTAGCAAATCTCGCGGCCAGGATATTTATGCCTCTCCGGTTTAGATGCAACCCGTCCATCTTATACAGGTCACACCTGCCCCGGAAGAGCTCCCAGTGGTCCAGATAACCGAAACCCTCCCTCCTACACCAGCTGTTTAGCCACGTGTTTGTCTGCTCTATCTTCCTATTTCTAGCCTCACTGGCACGTGGCACAGGGAATAATCCCGAGATTACAACCCTCGAGGTCCTGTCTTTTAACTTTCTGCCTAGCTCCCTGAACTCCTGCTGCAGGACCTCATGCCTCTTCCTGCCTATGTCGTTAGTACCAATATGTACAACGACCTCTACCTGTTTGCCCTCCCCCTTCAGGATTCCCTCTACCCGTTCGGAGACATCCTGGACCCTGGCACCAGGGAGGCAACATACCATCCTGGAGTCTCTTTCACGTCCACAGAAGCGCCTATCTGTTCCCCTGACTATAGAGTCCCCTATAACTATTACTCTTCTGCGCTTTGACCCTCCCTTCTGAACATCAGAGCCAGCCGTGGTGCCACTGCTCTGGCTGCTGCTGTTTTCCCCTGATAGGCTATCCCCCCCGACAGTATCCAAAGGGGTATATCTGTTCGAGAGGGGGACAACCACAGGGGATTCCTGCACTGACTGCCTGCCCTTTCTGGTGGTCACCCATTTCTCTGCCTGCACCTTGGGTGTGACCACACTTACATAACTGCGATCTATGACGCTTTCCGCCACCTGCATGCTCCTAAGTGCATCCAATTGCTGCTCCAACCGAACCATGCGGTCTGTGAGGAGCTGCAGTTGGGTGCACTTTCTGCAGATGAAGCCATCCAGGACGCTGGAAGCCTCCCGGACCTGCCACATCTCACAGTCAGAGCACAGCACCCCTCTAACTGACATTGCGTCAATTAATTAAAATTAAAATTTGTCTTTTTTTTTAATAAATACTTTTTTTTAAATTACAAAGTTACTGTCAACTACCTGTTACCTAGCACTAGATTTCTAATAGAAATGCGATAGCTAACTATAATATCCTCCGATCTCTGGCTTAGATATCCTCTAAATTATAATTAAGTTATTATGTTTAATTAGTTCCCAAATAGTCAAAAAAATTTAGGTTAGAATCCCAACCAGCCACTCAGGTCACAGCTTTTCTGTCCCCCCCGACACACACAATTTGAAAAAAGGTATAAAAGTAAAAATCACTTGCTTACCTTCTGAGATGTTCTCAGGTTCTCTCGCTGACAGAGACTGCTCCTCCACCTCCAATCCTTGGCCTGCACAATGCTAATAATATATAATATAATATGGCACTTACCTTACACCAATGGGTCTTATTATTAGGTTAGAGGAGGAGGGTGGGTGGGAGCCACTACACGTGTAGTGTCTCGGGTTTCCTCTCCACCAGAATTTATTGGGGGGGGGGGGGGGGACTTGCCAGAGGTCGAACTTCCGGTTCCCGCCGAAATCCAATGGGCTGCTCCTGTAAAGGTAAGTGCTTTTAAACTAACTACTCACCTCCCAGAAGGCCCCTGCGCACCGCTGCCGCCGAAATCCAATGGGCTGCTCCTGTAAAGGTAAGGTTCTTAAACTCACTACTCACCTCCCAGAAGGCCCCTGCGCACCGCTGCCGCCGAAATCCAAAGGGCTGCTCCTGCAAAGGTAAGTGCTTTTAAACTAACTACTCACCTCCCAGAAGGCCCCTGCGCACCGCTGCCGCCGAAATCCAATGGGCTGCTCCTGTAAAGGTAAGAGCTTTTAAACTAACTACTCACCTCCAAGAAGGCCCCTGCGCACCGCTGCCGCCGAAATCCAATGGGCTGCTCCTGTAAAGGTAAGAGCTTTTAAACTAACTACTCACCTCCAAGAAGGCCCCTGCGCACCGCTGCCGCCGAAATCCAATGGGCTGCTCCTGTAAAGGTAAGAGCTTTTAAACTCACTACTCACCTCCCAGAAGGCCCCTGCGCACCGCTGCCGCCGAAATCCAATGGGCTGCTCCTGTAAAGGTAAGGTTCTTAAACTCACTACTCACCTCCCAGAAGGCCCCTGCGCACCGCTGCCGCCGAAATCCAAAGGGCTGCTCCTGCAAAGGTAAGTGCTTTTAAACTAACTACTCACCTCCCAGAAGGCCCCTGCGCACCGCTGCCGCCGAAATCCAATGGGCTGCTCCTGTAAAGGTAAGAGCTTTTAAACTAACTACTCACCTCCAAGAAGGCCCCTGCGCACCGCTGCCGCCGAAATCCAATGGGCTGCTCCTGTAAAGGTAAGAGCTTTTAAACTAACTACTCACCTCCAAGAAGGCCCCTGCGCACCGCTGCCGCCGAAATCCAAAGGGCTGCTCCTGCAAAGGTAAGTGCTTTTAAACTAACTACTCACCTCCCAGAAGGCCCCTGCGCACCGCTGCCGCCGAAATCCAATGGGCTGCTCCTGTAAAGGTAAGAGCTTTTAAACTCACTACTCACCTCCCAGAAGGCCCCTGCGCACCGCTGCCGCCGAAATCCAATGGGCTGCTCCTGTAAAGGTAAGTGCTTTTAAACTAACTACTCACCTCCCAGAAGGCCCCTGCGCACCGCTGCCGCCGAAATCCAATGGGCTGCTCCTGTAAAGGTAAGAGCTTTTAAACTAACTACTCACCTCCAAGAAGGCCCCTGCGCACCGCTGCCGCCGAAATCCAATGGGCTGCTCCTGTAAAGGTAAGAGCTTTTAAACTAACTACTCACCTCCAAGAAGGCCCCTGCGCACCGCTGCCGCCGAAATCCAATGGGCTGCTCCTGTAAAGGTAAGGTTTTTAAACTAACTACTCACCTCCAAGAAGGCCCCTGCGCACCGCTGCCGCCGAAATCCAAAGGGCTGCTCCTGCAAAGGTAAGTGCTTTTAAACTAACTACTCACCTCCAAGAAGGCCCCTGCGCACCGCTGCCGCCGAAATCCAATGGGCTGCTCCTGTAAAGGTAAGGTTTTTAAACTAACTACTCACCTCCAAGAAGGCCCCTGCGCACCGCTGCCGCCGAAATCCAAAGGGCTGCTCCTGTAAAGGTAAGTGTCAATACAGCAATTATCCAGGGGTCCATTTCTTGACCACTATTGAGTGACATCTGGTGAAAAGTGGAAGTTCTTGGAGTTGAGTAAGGGCAGAGTCCGGTTCGACTGTTTTCCCCTCCCCAGGTTTGAATTGTTGCTTGCGATACCATCGAATGTGTCCCTGCAGGAGTTGCCACACCTCTGAGTGGATATCAGAAGAGCATTATATGACAAACACCACTGAGTGCTTTTACTTATTTTAACATCAATTTTACTGCAATGGCCGTTTTTTGTTGAGAATCCAAACATAGCTTTCATAGATTTTCTTTTGAATTAGATGAGACATTCTATTTTCTTCGCCAAAAGCTGAAACAAATTGCATTACTTGCCAAAAAACAGTTGTATTGAATGGAAAATTGAAAAGTATTTATAACCTACATAAAAATAAATGAAGGTGCTGTACACATTGGTAAATTAATCTTTATATTTGTTCTTTCAAAGTGCCTACCAAATTGTTGTTGAAGAAGTGAATTCCCGCAGATCTAAAAGGGAGGCCAGCTCAACAGAGTGCTTCCAAATTCCAGTCACCTATCAAACAGCTGTAGCTCGAGGATCGCCATACTATTACGCTGCGGAACTTCCTCCTGGTGGAGTTTCTGAACAAACTACTTTTACCGTGGGCGACAATAAAACCTACAATGGCTTTTGGAATCCTCCTTTGGCCCCCAGAAAGGGATACCACATACACTTCCAAGCTGTGAGCAGCGTTGAAAAGGTGAGTGGTGTGCAGTAGTAATTCAAAGATTTCTTCTTGCCTGATGCTTTTCTATAATTTCTGAGTGAATTTTGTCTCTGCATTCTAGCATGCCATTTATGATGAATGTCTGTTTGGATACCAGGTGTGAAAACCTTTGGATGTTTCCCAGCAAATTCAAGCTAAAATAGTTGGAGACAAAACAGAAAATGATTCCCAACACATTTTTCCATGCTTGGTAATTTAGAAGCAATTGAAATAGAACATAGAACATTACAGCGCAGTACAGGCCCTTCGGCCCTCGATGTTGTGCCGACCTGTAAAACCACTCTAAAGCCCATCTATACTATTCCCTTATCGTCCATATGTCTATCCAATGACCATTTGAATGCCCTTAGTGTTGGCGAGTTCACTACTGTTGTCATTGCCTCCCATTTCTGTCCACATTAGATCAAATTGAACACACACATCCTATATTTCTGTCTGGATCTTCTACAATGGATTTTGGAAAATTAAATATTTTGAGGTTCAGCGACCATATAAGATATTTAAGACAAGGAGACTTAATTCAGTGGTATCAGTACAATTTAATAAGCAACAAAAATTGTACGTTACAAATGAGGATGATCAGTATCCGAGTTCAGATGGTTCTTGCTTCCCACTGACTCCAATGGCACAAATGACTCGTGCCTCCTTTTTTCTTTTCTCTCCTTATGTCTTCTTGAAATCTGTGCAATGAACCTCTTTCCTCTGTCCTTTTTATCCTCTGAAGCCAGGGCCTCTTCGATGTCCTGAAGTTGCCGTCGTGCTTTAATCTTGTTATTTAATTTGTCAATGTATAGATTAACTCTTCAAGCATGGTCATGGTCAGATTCTTAACACACAAACTGCTCATCATTAACCTTTTTCTGGATAACTATTTGCCAGAATTGATGATCCCTCTAATCATTTAATTGTAGCCACAAGGCCCATTGATCTGTACATTTCAAAGCATATCCTATGGCATCTGTCCTCTACTTCCCTTTTCCTATTCACGTTATCAGTATCACCCCGCTAGAGTGTGATTCCGATTTAACTTAAATGATGAAACATTTCCTCATCCATGTAAATTTAAGCTTCAATTGATACAAAATGCACATAAAAAGAATTCATAGTACACAATATTTTTGACAAAGTATAATAAAAATAGAGAAAGAATGAAATGGTTCACATTTCTTACAAGTTGCATGAGTTGCAAAACAAAACTTTTCACTGTACCTCGGTCCACGTGACAATAAATCAAATCTAAATCCATTACGCAAAGAGTTTTGTTCAGTAGTGAGCCATGAGAAAAAAGATACATAAATATTCAGCAAATTACATGGTGGTTCAAATTCCTTTTCAAATGAATGACAAGAGTTGTATTCTAATTAAACCGGTCTCCTTTGATACACTGCTTCATATTTTGAATTAGAGAAATAATTTTGTAAAAGGCTGGTGACGTTGTAAGTGGATTGACTAAACAGCTGGATTGCTTCACACTGTTCTTATTTTGCTTGTTTTACTTCTGACCTTTAAGAGAAAGCGAAAAGTAAAAGAGATTAAAGTTTATTCCTGTACTCTTGGTGAATTTGAATCTCTCTTGGCAGTAAACGATTAATCCACTCCTTAATGAAGATCCAAAGGCAGGAATGGCTTGTTATTCGGCTGTGAAAGCCTAAACTAGTTCTATGGGAAACAGAAATTGCATAGTTTGGCAGTAATTTATTTTATTCAATACTGGAGTTAAGTATAGTCACCAGGAATTTGCTTGGGAATTCTCCTGTTCTGCCACTAGCATTTCAGCAGGATATTTGCAACAACCCTGGATTAGGTAATTTGGGTTTCTGCCAACATATTACAGCAGCCAATTGGCGATACGCCCAAGGAAATGCAGCTGGTTAAAATTGTTGTTTTGTTGTGATGCTAAACCTTTTGTGATTTAAAAAAAAATATATATATAATATATATATATATATATATATATATATGTATGTGTGTAGTAAAGGCTCGACCCCAATCAGACTTGTTATTGGAATGTGAGGGGGTTAGGGGACCCGTGAATACAGCAAGAGGTTTTGCGCACTTGGAAGAGTTTAAAAGCTATTGTGGTGATGCTGCAGAAGGCCCATTTGAGGATGAAGGGATCAGGTGAAGCTTAGGAGTCAGGTGTCTCATTCAAGGTTTGAAAGCAGGGTTCGGGGGGGGGGGGGGCATTTTGGGCAAGAGGATGAGGTTGCAGATAGAGATGATGGTGGGTGACCAGGGGGGCAGGCACGTGATAGTGAGGGGTGAGTTGGAGGGGAGATTGGTGGCTTTGGTGAGCATATATGGCCCCAATTGGGATGCTGCATTATCGTGAAGAGACCGTTGGGTGCCACCCAGCATTTGGATACCTATGAGCTGATAGTAAGGGGGGATTGAAACAGTGCTGGAACCGAGGGCGGGCAGGTCCCAGCCGCACCTGCTGACCCAGTCAGGTGGGGGCGGGGGATGCGCAAAGGTGTTGGCATGGCTTATGAGGGAGATGGATGGAGTGGATTCGTGGAAATTTTTACACCCAAGGGTTTGTAAGTATTTGTTTTTCTCCCCGGTGCACAAGGTTTTGTCGAGAATTAACTTTCTTTGTGGTGAGAAAGGTGCTGTTGGCGTCAGAGTATTCGGCGATTGTGATCTCAGATCACACTCCGCATTGGATGGTTGTTATATTGGAGAAGGGGGCAGCCCAGAGGCTGGGGTGAAGAATGGATGTGGGGTTACTGGCGGATAGGAGCTTTTGTGACAAGATAGGGAAGGTGATTGAGGAGTCGGTGGTGAGGGAGGAATGTCAACTATTGGTAGAAGAGATTTTGGAGGTTGATGGGGAGGTATGCGCCCGGACCCAGGTTTCCTGGCAAAGAGGAAGGAGTTATAGGTAAGGTTTGACCTATTGTCCAAAGGGAAGGTGGTGCGCCAATTGAGAAGGACGAAGCGGACTGTTTATGAGTATGGGGAGAGTATGTTGGCAGGTCAGTTCCGTAGGGAGGCTACGACGAGGGGGTTCGGGTGCAGGACAAGACGAAGCAGTTGCTGGTGTTCCGGAACAGATTAATAAGGTGATAAAGGAGTCCTATAGGGACTTGTATAAGTCGGGGCCTCTGGAGGAGGAGCGGGAGATGAGGGAAATTTTGGGTGGGCTTGAGTGCCCGAGATTGGGGGAGGCGAAGAGGGTAAGCTTGAGGAGCTGGTGGCAGGTGGGAGGAGCAGAAGGTGGAAATTGGAGGATGCAGGCAAGGAAGGCGGCAGGGCTCGACCAGTTCCTGGTTGAATTTTATAAAATATTGAAGGATGGACTGGTGCTGTTGATGGTGAGAATGTTTGAGGACATGATAGACAGGGATGTCTTGTTGCAGAGGACGGGGCAGGCCCCCATCTCATTGCTGCTTTAAAAGGACAAGGTTCCGATGGAGTGTGGGTCACGTAGGCCCATATCTCTGTTGAATGTAGATGCCAAGATATTGGCAAAGGTGTCGGCGTTAAGGTTGGAGGGGCGCCTTCCAAAGATGATTGGGGAGGACCAGACGGCGTTTCTAAAGGGCAGACAGTTGTCTTTGAATGTGAGGAGGCTGTTGAATATGGTGCTTTCTCCGGCAGAGGGAAGGTAGACTGAGGTGGTGACAGCGTTGGATGCGGAGAAGGCATTTGATTGGGTGGAGTGGAGTTACTTGATGACGGTATTAGAGAAATTTGGCATTGGGCCAAAGTTTGTTTATGTGAGTGCAGCTGCTGTATAAAGAGCAGACGGCGAGCATGCACACAAATAGTACGACTCGGAGTATTTTACATTGCACCAAGGGATGAGGCAGGGATGCTCCATGCTCTCCCCCCCCCCTTCTGTTTGTATTGGCTTAAAATCCCTTGGCCATTGCACTGAGGAGCTCGGTGGAAGGGGTTGGTGAGGGAGGTGGGTGGAGTATAGGGTGCTCTTATATGTTGATGACTTGTTGTATATTTCGGAGCCGAGCTCTTCGGTGGGGAGCGTAATGGATTGCTTCAGAGATTTGAAACATTTTCAGGGTACAAATTGAATTTAGGGAAAGGTGATACTGCAGAGGGGACAGCAGGCGGGGGTGGAGGGGGGGAGGGGGGGGGGGGGTGCGGGAGGGTTAGGCCTCCTAAATGTGGTGTATTATAATTGGGTGCCAAATGCAGAGAAGATTCTGGGATGGAACAGGGAGACTTTATAGGTGAGGATGGAAGCGGGGTCTTGTAGGTGGTTTAGGGTTGTCAGTGCTGGCAATGGCGCCGCTCTCGTTGGCCCCAGGGAAATATTCGGTGAGTCCAGTGGTGGTGGCCACATTGAAGATCTATAGGCAGTTTAGGCAGAATATTAGGTTGGAAGCTGGGTCAGGTGGGACGCCGATTAAGGGAAAACATGGGTTCGTGCCGGGGAGGATGGATGCAAGATTCCAGGGATGGGAAGAAAGGGTGATTAAGGAAGTGAAGGATCTGTTTCTGAGAGAGCGATTTATAAGTTTGAAGAGATGGGCGAGGAGTTTGGACTGACGCAGGGCAAAGGTTTGAGGTATGTGCAGGTGTGGGACATTGAGTGGAAGGTCTTTCCGATCTTCCCGAGAGCGCCTGCCTCCTTGTTATTCGAGGCAGTGTTGTCAGCGGGGGGGGCGGGTGGGGGGGGGGGGGGGGGCTGTTGGAGAGGAAGGTCGTCTTGTTAATTTATGGGAGGATTTTGGAGGGGGATCAGGTATCTATGGAGGGGGTTAAGGCAAAGCCGAAGCGGGAGGAAGAGTTGGGGGTGGCATTAGGGGAGGGACTATGGTGCGAGTTGCTGTGGAGGGTAAATGCCTCGACTTCGTGCACGAGGTTGGGGCTGATACAGCTGAAGGTAATGTTACAGGGCACACCTTACAAAATCTAGGATGAGGCAGCTATTTGAAGGGGTGGAGGATTTCTGTGAGCGATGAGGGAGGGGCCCTGCGAACCATGTGCATATGTTTTGGTCCTCCTTGAAGCTGGAAAGGTTTTGGGGATCTTACATGTGGACATAGAGCCCGGTCCCCCAGAAGCCATATTCGGAGTGTCGGTGTGGCTGGAGCTGATCATAAAGTCATGCAGTATGCAGCATGATTTATACAATTATTTTTACATGACAGGAGGAGAATAATTTGGTAGAGCACCTTAAGGTGGGCACGATGTTGGTTTTGTTGTTTATACATTAAGCACCCCAGTGACATAGTGGATAATCTATTTTCCTGTTGCTTCTAAGATACAGATGCCTCTTTGTTGCATTGGTTTTGTAAATCCATATTGGTTATCACTGCTTTAAATGTAGGTAAACATTAGGGGAACAGACCTTGATGAAACTCTGTCTGGGCAGAGATTTCTCCAGTCTTTCCGCCCATGGCTGTGATGTACTGACTCATTTTGTTGGTATTAGTCAGTTGAATGGTGGAAGATGAGTATGAATTTCATCCCAATCAAAACTCATCCTGCATGAGATTGGGAGCACACCTTCAAATGGCTTCCTCTGTTCTGAATGCTAGTTTATGACACATCAACTATGGCGGCAGCTGATTTATGTAGCTGTGGTTAGCAACTTAAATTTATAACGTTTGTTATTTTTGTCAATTTTTGTTTGTTTTCCTGAGTTATATAGAACATAGAACAGTACATCACAGTAGAGGCCCTTCAGCCCACGATGTTGTGCCGACAATTTTATCCGAATCTAAAATCAACCTAACCTCCACCCCTTCAATTTACTGCTGTCCATGTGCCTGTCTAAGAGTCGCTTAAATGTCCCTAATGACTCTGACTCCACCACCTCTGCTGGCAGTGCATTCTGCACACCCACCACTCTGTGTAAAGAACCTACCTCTGACATCTCCCCTATACCTTCCTCCAATCACCTTAAAATTATGTCCCCTCGTGACAGCCATTTCCACCCTGGGGAAAAGTCTCTGGCTATCCACTCTATCCATGCATCTCATCACCTTGTACACCTCTATCAAGTCATCTCTCTGCCTTCTTCGCTCCAGTGAGAAAAGCTCTAGCTCCCTCAACCTTTCTTCATAAGACATGTCCTCCAATCCAGGCAGCATTCTGGTAAATCTCCTCTGTACCCTCTCCAAAGCATCCACATCCTTCCTGTAATGAGGCGACCAGAACTGGACACAATTTTCCAAGTGTGGTCTAACCAGGGTTTTATAAAGCTGCAGCAAAACCTCGCGGCTCTTAAACTCAATCCCCCTGTTAATGAAAGCCAATACACCATACGCTGCCTTAACAACCCTATCAACCTGGGTGGCAACTTTGAGGGATCTATGTACATGGACCCCAAGATCCCTCTGTTCCTCCACATTTCCAAGAATCCTGCCTTTAACCCTGTATTCAGCATTCAAATTCGACCTTCCAAAAAGAATCACTTCACATTTATCAAGGTTGAACTCCATCTGCCACTTCTCAGCCCAGCTCTGCATCCTGTCAATGTCCTGTTGTAACCTGCAACAACCCTCAACACTATCTACAACTCCCCCAACATTCAAGTCGTCGGCAAACTTACTAACCCACCCTTCCACTTCCTCACTCAATCATTTATAAAAACCACAAAGAGCAGAGGTCCCAGAACAGATCCTTGCTGGACACCACTGGTCACCGACCTCCAGGTGGAATACTTTCCATCCACTACCACTCACTGTCTTCTTTCGGCCAACCAATTCTGTATCCAGACAGCCAAATTTACCTGTATTCCATGCCCCCTAACTTTCTGAATGAGCCTACCATGGGAAACCTTATCAAATGCCTTACTGAAATCCATATACACCACATCCATTGCCCGACCTTCATCAATGTGTCTCGTCACATCCTCAAAGAATTCAATGAGGCTTGTGAGGCATGACCTGCCCCTCACAAAGCCATGCTGACTATCTTTAATCAAACTATGTTTTTCTAAATAATCATCAATCCTATCTCTTAGAATCTTTTCCAATATTTTGCTCACCACAGATGTAAGACTGATGGATCTGTAATTCCCAGGGATTTCCCTATTCCCTTTCTTGAACAAGGGAACAATATTTGCCTCCCTCCAATCATCCGGTACTACTCCAGTAGAGAGTGAGGACGCAAAGATCATCGCCAATGGCGCAGCAATCTCCTCCCTCGCTTCCCGTAGTAACCTTGGGTATATCCCGTCAGGCCCAGGGGACTTATCCATCCTGGTGCTTTTAAAAATTTCCTGCTCATCCTCCTTCTTAATATCAACCTGTTTGAGTCTATTAGCCTGGTTCACACTGTTCTCATGAGCAACAAGGTCCCTCTCTCTAGTGAACACTGAAGCAAAGTATTCATTTAGGGCCTCCTCCTCAGACTCAAGGCACAAGTTCCCTCCACTATCCCTGATCGGCCCTACTCTCACTCTGATCATCCTCTTATTTCTCACATAAATGTAGAACGCCTTGGGGTTTTCCCTAATCCTTCCGCCACGGCTTTTTCATGCCCTCTTCTAGCTCTCCTCGGTCCATTTTTGAGTTCCTTCCTGACTACCTTGTAACCCTCTAGAGCCGAGTCAGATCCTTGCTTCCTCAACCTTATGTAAGCTTCCTTCTTCCTCGTGACTAGAAGCTCCACTTCTCTTGTCATCCAAGGCTCACCTTACCATTCCTTCCTCGTCTCAGTGGGACAAAACCATTCAGCACTCGCAGCAAGTGCTCCTTAAACAATCCCCACATTACTGGTGTGCATTTCCCCAAGAACAATTGTTCCAGCTTTATGCTCCTCAGCTCCTGTCTAATAGCAGTATAGCTCCCCCTCCCCCAATTAAATACCTCACCATATGGTGTGTTCCTATCCCTCTCCATGACTATGGTAAAGGTCAAGAAGTTGTGGTCACTGTCACCGAAATGCTCTCCCACCGAGACATCTGATACCTGGCCTGGTTTGTGGCCTCCCCCTTAGTTGGCCTACCTACATATTGAGTTAGGAATCCTTCCTGTACACACCTGACAAAATCTGCTCCATCAAAAGCATTTGCACTAAGGAAGATCCAGTCAATATTGGGGAAGTTGAGGTCACCCATGACAACAACTCTGTTACTTCTGCACTTTTCCAAGATCTGCCGTCCAATCTGTTCCTCTATCTCTCTGCTGCTATTGGGGGGTCTATAGAAAAGTCCCAATAAAGTGACTGTTCCTTTCTTGTTTCTGACTTCCACCCATACTGCCTCAGTAGACAAACCCTCCTTAACTACCCCCTTTTCTGCAGCTGTGGTGAACTCCCTAATTAACAGAGCCACTCCCTTTCCTCTTTTACCTCCCTCCCTGTTCTTCTGAAAACATCTAAACCTCGGAATATCTATTAACCATTCCTGCCCCTGTGAAATCCATGTCTCTGTAATGGCCACAACATCGTAGTTCCAAGTACTGATCCATGCTCTTAAGTTCATCTCCCTTATTCCTGACACTCCTTGCATTGAAACAGACACACTTAAACCCATTCCACTGAGTGTTCAGCTGCACTCGCTCTCTGTTCCTTGCCTCACTTGCACGTGGCACCGGTAGGAATCCTGAGATCACTACTCTGCTTGTCCTGCTCTTCAGCTTCCAACCTAACTCCCTAAAAACACTTTTTCTCAGTTCTCTGCAAATTTTGTGCCTTTTGAAAAAAAAACTCTTCCTCTCCATCGCTGTTACTGGTACCAATGGGTTTCATTGGGATTTCCATTACTAAATTGCTTGGAAGAAAATGAGGGGAATCAATGAAGGGATGTCAGAGAGACCAGAGACCACAATAAATGCTTTGTGCCCACCAATCAATTCCTTTGCACACGATTTTCAGAAAAAGATAGCTGTCTCTCACTTGGAAGATAATTAATGCATGCAACCGCCCCTCTACCCAAGGAAACCCGGAACAGCAGACCTGACATCTACTATTAAGAAATGTGAATGTCTGTCTGATAATGTTGGATAAATACCCCAAACAAGTTATGCTTTCAATGTCACTGTATGAAAGAAAATATGCCAGGACGATAGACACACAATGGTCTGATCGACTACACCTGCTGTAAAGCCATTAACCCCCTCCCATGTTGAGAATATCTTGCAGTACCCAGATTTGCACAGGGCCAGCACTGTGCTACCTGTTGCAAGAACAGCCACAGGTACAAGACCACATAGGACTGCAGCATTCAGTGATTAGAATGATCAACAGTGGCCTGAAAACTTGCTGTACTTCCCTCATGCAATGCTGATCAATTTAGGTAATAATATGGAATGGTATGAAGAGTCATGTCCTTCTGCTTCCTTTTATTCTTTCATGGGATCTGTGAATCACTGCCAAGGCCAGCATTTGTTTCTCATCCCTAATTACCCTTGAAAAGGTGTTGGTGTACAGCGGCAGCAATTATAAAATGGAGATTGGGTGCTAGTCTGTTCCTTTTTGTGGTGTTGGGTGCTCTGGTGCACAGATGAGCCAACGCAGTTGTATGTGGTACAACTCTATTTTATTTTAACTCTTATAATACAGTTCGTTCTGGATACTCTGCACGTGCTGTCTCCCTGAGTGTTTCGTGTAGTAGGTCTGTCCTGGTCCTCCTCTGCAGCTAATACTGACCACCGGGGGTCGTGTCTGTGCTTTTATATCTTTCTGTCATTGGTTGTGGTGTTGTGTGTTCTGATTTGTCTGTTGGTGTGTCTATCATGATGTGTGTGTTTGAATATCATGACACTTTTGACATTAGATTTAATGGTTGCAAAATGGGTTTTGTTCCTCCCTTTTTTGCCTATCACTCATTCTTGCTTGCTGCTCATTCATCTCCTGCTTCCTCAACCTTCCTCAAAGGTTACAAATATGTTTGTGTAACTGTTAAGGCTTCCAAGGATTATTCAAATTTTCATTCTCCTATTATGAGAGTCTCCTATAGCTGGTTATAGCTCCTTAAATTTGACACCAAACAATTTTCTACTTTCATTTTTGTACACAATCAAATATGTATCTGAAACTATGCAAATAAACTGACCTGGGAAAATTGGGTTCAATGTTTTTTTTTAATGAAGAGATAGTAAACCCTTGCATTGTGAAATCCTTTTTTCCTTCTATCTTTGCCTGAAATGTACTTTCTTCGTAAATAATGATTATACTAAGGTCGTCTAATTTTTGTATTTACAGGAGACAAAAACACAGTGTGTGAGGATTGCAACAAAAGGTAGGAACAGTCATTTCATAAAAGAGAAAAAACACTGCCTCCTTGAATGCGAAAACTTTAGAACAGTATATTTACTGGTACAAATAGCACTGTCAGAAAATAATTCTGACTCATTAATACTTATCTTTTAATGGGAGTGTGCTTCGGTCCTGTTTCTGTCAACCTGAAAGATATTGTGCACTGGCAGCCTGGATTTTAGCAGAAATCAAGAGCAGATTACTTTGTATTATTTGCACTATAAACCATTTTTGTCATCGAACAGCTGGTGTATTAATAGTGAAAAGCAGATTGAAGGTTTTATTGCAAAAGCTTCTATTCCTGCCTCGACATTTATCTAATGTGTGCAACAAATGTGGGGAGATTTTGTTGGTATCACTAATGAATAAAACTTGCATTAAGTATGTATGTGGTAGTTATCCCAGGAAAGGTTCTTAAATCTCACTGGGATTTAATTTTACATTTTAATGCTGCTTTTATGTACTTATTTATCAAAGGCCCCCAAATTGCTTACTGTTGTAAGCTGGTTTAAATGTACAGCCAGATACTTCATTTTTTATATACTTTTTTAAAAAATCACTTGAACAAATTGAAGCCAATATACTGTGAATATGCCAATACAAAATTTGGTAAATTCCAGATCTCAGCAACTTTTATTCACTGCTCCAGTCAGAACAAATCAAAATAATTAACTTTATGTACGCAATTATCTTGTCTGCGCTTTGATTTGGGTAAGGTCTTGATTTTCCATGTTTATTTGATCTTTGATGATGTGGGAAGCTTACATTTTAATGCATAATTTTACTTCTGCTTCTTCAATGTAAATGTTGTACAGGGCGTAAAGCCAATTATACCGAGCAGCATAAATGCATTCATGGCTTACCGACCCTGGCAATCTGGGAGCCATTGTCCTCCAAGCTTTATTTTTGTTGCAATTGCTGGAGCACTGCTTACAAATATCCAACATATTTTACCCTTGACGTTAAAGGGGCATTGTCACCTTGCAAGAAGGTTTTGCAAGACAATTGTCCTCTGTTTATAAACAGAATGACATCATCACATCTCTTCAGAAAATGGGCTCATTAAATTTGCCTTCATTTTATTATCATGAGAATTCTGTTTCTACACAACCTTGGATCATCATGGCTTTCTTATGGTGCAGGATACACTTGCCATTGCAGGAATTAAGTTTACCAACGGTGGCACAGTTGTTAGCACTGCTGCCTCACAGCACCAGGGTCCCAGGTTCAATTCCGGCCTCGGGTTACTGTCTGTGTAGAGTCTGTGTGGAGTTTGCACTTTCTCGCCATGTGTGTGTGGGTTTCCTCTGGGTGCTTCGGTTTCCTCCCACCGTCCAAAGACATGCAGGTCAGTGGATTGGCCATGCTAAATTGCCCTTAGTGCCCAAAAGGTTAGGTGGAGGTTTAGGCTTAAAGAGGGTGCTCTTTCCAAGGGCTGGTGCACTCAGTGAGCCGAATGGCCTCCTTCTGCACTATAAATTCTATGAAATTAATTTTCATCAAGACTTAATACTCTCTTTAAAGGAAGCTTGTGAATAGTTTAATTTATATGTTAGAGTTACTAAAGATCAGGGGTTCTCAAACATGGAAGATTCCCTTCTTCCCTGTGCTTTGAAAGAATATGTGGTGCATCTCCAGATGTTGCTCGGTCAGTTATTAATAGCTCAAATGTCTGAAAATTATCCTTCAAACAGATAATAATTATTGAATGACATATCAGCTATATTAGAGGTCAGGGCAAAAGAATGAAAATCTAACTGAGCCTCTCAGTCTCTCACAATATGTAGTAACATAGGAAGTAAAACTTTTATTAATTGAAGTTTAACAGGACAAAATGTTTTCACTTGATTGGCGAAGGCCATCAGTAATGATCACCAAATCAAAAGACATTAAATAAACTGTGAAGAATAATTACCAAGGGTTGACTTTCAGCTTTGGGTGCAATGGGTGTCAAAATACATTTGAAATTATGCTGGTGAGATGACACTTCAAGTTTCTACTAAAATTCATCTGCGGAATCATGAAGCTAAAAGCCTGGATTTTGCAGTCAGTCTCAAATGAACAACACCAACATTAATTACACTGAGACTTGCCCACAGATTTTCTGTTAGCTTTTGCACTGTTACTTGTGGTAATTTAAGAAGCAAAACATTGTGGTATAATCTACAGGGGGATCTGTGACCTGTGTGAACAGGGCAAGAAATGGTGTGTCTCCTGAACACGGGAGGCTGTGGCATAGTGGTATTGTCACTGGACTAGTAATCCATAGACCCACGATGATGATCTGGAGACCCGTGTTCGAATCCCAACATGACAGATGATGGAATTTAAACTCAACAAACCATGAAACCATTGTCGATTGTCGTAAAAACCCATCTGGTTCACTAATGTCCTTTAGGGAAGGAAATCTGCCATCCTAACCTGGCCTGGCCTACATGTGACCCACAGCAATGTGGTTGACTCTTAACTGCCCCCATAAGGACAGTTAGGGATGGACATTAAATGCTGGCTCAGTCTGCGTTGCCCACGTCCCTTGAACAAGCAAAAAAAAAAATCAAATTTAAGAGCCCTTATCGAGGCAATGGGTTAAACAAAAAATTGTGAATTCCAATGTACAGAAATCAAAAGAGCGAGGAAAAGAAAGATGGGATTAAGGGAGATAATATGGAAAGAAAGGATGTGATTCTCTGGCCGCGTTGCGCTCGTGCGAGAGCACAACGCAGCTGGAGAATCTTGGGAGACCCTTCCGCGGGCTTCCCGGCAGCCTCCGCGACTTGCGATTCACAACTCTGTCGAAAAGGGGCGGGGACAAACAATGCTCGCGGAAGTAAACCAACTTAAGGCCTCATTACCTGGGATTTACCACCCTCCCCAGGGAGGCTGCAGCCGGTTCAGTGTTGGTTCACAAGAATCTGGACTAGGCGGAACAACATCCGAGGGGTCTCTCAGGCCATTGGAGACCGCTTGATGTCAGGATCAGTGCATGGTGGCTCACTGGCCCTGCCCCTGGAATCTGAGCACCCTGACCCAAGTGACACTGCCAAGCTTTGGAGCACTGCCAGGGTGCCAGTGCAAGGGTGCCCGGGTGGTACTGCAAAAGGTCAGGGCCTGAAGAGGGCCATGCCTATGAAAGGAGGGTGGAGGGGTGCCTTTGAAGGGTGGGGGTGTGCAGGGCAGCTTATTAGGAGCCTCTGGGAGGTTGGTGGGTTGACGGGTTGCGGTCCTAGAAGGGAGAGGGTGCAGAAAGCGGGCTTGGGTTAGGCTGGAGATGGGGCCCCCCAGGGACCCCATGGTGTGGTTTTCTCACTTGGTTGATGCCACGTGTGAGGAGGGTGGCATTATCCATGGGCAGGAGGGGGTGCAGGGGACCCACAAACTCATTGGAGATGGGCCCCCTTTCAAAGTGTCATTGAATACTTGTGGGGAAATCGAAATCCGCAGCAAATTAACTTACACATTTTGGGGAAGAATCGCGCCCAAAGGAAAAATTTTAAAGTACAATTTTTTTAATTTCCAGCAATATTTAATATGAGAAGGAATGAGTCTCCACACATTTAAAAAGTAGAATTTAAATTTCAGAGAAGCTGTGAATAATATTCTTTATTATTGTCATAAGTAGGCTTACATTAATTCTGCAATGACGTTACTGTGAAAATCCCCTATTCGCTACACTCCGACGTCTGTTCGGGTACACCGATGGAGAATTCAGAATTTCCAATTTACCTAACAAACACGTCTTTCGGGACTTGTGGGAGGAAACAGGAGCACCCAGAGGAAACCCACGTAGACATGGGCAGAACGTGCAGACTCCGCATAGATAGTGACCCAAGCGGGAATCAAACCTAGGGCCCTGGCGCTGTGGAGCAACAGAGCTAACTACTGTGCTACCGTGCCACCCATGATGGAAAGCCATCATACCATTTAAACATTCATTTGCCCTCGAATGGACAAGTCCTAGCCTTTCCTGGCATGTTCAGTTGGTATCCAATGGTTGTCTTCAAATCACTTTGATTGCATGCATTTGGATGTTGAGTCTCTCGAGGTGCTATTAGACAAAAGCTTCTTAAGGAGAAGACAACTTGGGCAGCATTTTCCGATTTCTGTGTTTCACTGCATATTTGAAGGTGCCAGAACTTGCTATCCAGTTCACTCAAAATAATAGTGAGCACCAGTAGCCTCCCTATTATTTCTCCCACAAAATCTGGGCTGAAACTTCTCATGAACCAATGCAATCAGGCAGTGTTAAAGAATGCAATTTTTCCTTTTACATTTTTTCAATTGAGAAGTGTTCCTTGATGAATTTGAGAGGGGAAACCTGTCGCAGTTTTATTAGTACAGCTCAAAATTACTTGATCAGCAAAAAAAGCATTTTTAATATCTGTTGAGTCCTCTACTTTTTGAGTTACATGATTTGAAATCACTGAAAATGACTTTATGAACCATTATAATTAACTTGAGCCTCTATTAGGGGCTGGTTTAGCACACTGTGCTAAATATCTGGCTTTTAAAGCAGACCAAGGCAGGCCAGCAGCACGGTTCAATTCCCGTACCAGCCTCCCCGAACAGGCGCCGGAATGTGGCGACTAGGGGTTTTTCACAGTAACTTCATTTGAAGCCTACTTGTGAAAATAAGCAATTTTCATTTCATTTCATTCATTTTCATTTCATTCAATTACAAAATAATAATTACTTCCAAACATCAGGACAGGAGGGAGGAGAGATTTGTTTTGTTGGTGTATTCTGGTCAGTTGCTTAGTAAGTTAATTGTTTTTTGATTTGAAGCAAACTTTTAAAATGTGCCTCCTGCTAATGCCTGGGCACTGAAGAAAATCAGCAACATTTGAAGAGCTTCCCAAATTAGCACAATCAGTGGAACCTAAAAAGTCCAACCAAGTAACATGGCCAGTTTTCAAAAATATATTTTTATTGAAAACCTTTTTCATTATAACAAAATAACATAATTACATAACATAAAACAGATGCTTCAAGTTACAATGTGAAAAGAGCAACCAAAAACACAACCAATCTTAACCCCCAACGTTAAACTAAAACCCCCTTAACAATTGGAAAAAGGAAATGAATGGCTGCCATCTTAGGTAGACATTCTGCCAAACCCCTCACGATCTACTTGACCTTCCCCAAATGCAGGAACTGATGAAGTCACCCAACCAAACCGAGGCACTGGGCAGAGTAGGAGACCTCCACCTAAGCAGAACTTGTCTCTGGGATATTAACGAGGCATAGGTGAGGACATCCACCTTCATCCCCCGTCTGCAGTATCGGTGAGTCCGATACCCCAAAAATGATCACCAGCGGACAAGGCTCCAATTCGATATTAAGAATCTCTGACATGGTGTTGAAGAAGGATATCCAAAAGCTTAATAACTTGGGACACTACCAAAACATGTGTATGATTAGTTGATCCCCGAGAACATCGCTCACACCTGTCATCGTCCCCCGAAATAAAAACAATCATCCTCGCCTTTGACAAATGAGTCCTATGCACCATCACGGACTGGAGCAAAGTAAGCCGAGTGAAAGAGGACATGGAATTGACCCTGTGAAGAGCTTCGCACCACACCACCTGATTCAGAATAGGAGCCAATTCACCATCCCATTTCACCTTCACTTCATTCAACAGAGCCGACACTGCTAATAGGATCTGGCTGTAGGTACCCGAAGTACAGCCCCCCCCCCCCCAACCAGACCCAGCCAAAGATAAAATCCTTTCCAACAGGGAGAGCGATGGTGCCAAGGGAGAAGAAGGGAAAGCCTTCCACAAGAAAATCACAAATCTGTAAATATCTAAACAAATTGGTCCCAGCGAGTTTAAGTTTTTCTGACAGATCTACAAAGCTGACAAATCTTCCTTCCACAAACAGGTCCTGGATGCTCTCCAAACCCTTACCCTCCCATGACCTAAGCATTGAGTCTAAGCTGCTGGCACAAAGAGATGATTACAGCAGATAAGGGCCAGTGACATGGAGCCAAGTGCTGAACTACTTACAGATTCTCAGGCTGGACACTACTAGCAAATCTAGCAGGAGAGAACGGAAGTGAGGCAGTTACTAAAGCACCCAAACTAGAGCCCCCACAAGAACTGGCCTCCATTTGGCCCCATACGGAATTCAGATCATTAAGCCACCCCAGAACTTTCTCAATATTAACAGTCCAATAATAAAATGACAAAAACATGGCCGGTCTTGTATGTAGGACCTAATTTATGCTAATGGGATCTTGAACCAGCACAAAGAACAAAGAAATGTACAGCACAGGAACAAACCCTTCGGCCCTCCAAGCCTGTGCCGATCATGATGCCCTCACTAAAAACAAAACCTTCTGCCCTTACTCGGTCAGTATCCCTCTATTTCCTCATGTACCTAACCATATGCCTCTTAAATGTTGCTAATGTGCCTGCTTCCACCACATTCTCTGGCAGCGTATTCCAGGCACCCAATCTCTGTGTGAAAAACGTACCAAGCACATCTCCGTTAAACATTCCCCCTCTCACCTTGAACCTGTGCCCCATTGAAATTGACACTTCCACTCTTGGAAAAAGCCTCTGACTATTCGACCCTTGGAAAAAGCCTCTGACAATCCACCCTGTCTATGCCTCTCATAATTTTGTAGACATCTGTCAGGTCTCCCCTCCGCCTCCATCTTTCCAGTGAAAACAATCCTAGTTCATTCAACCTTTCCTCATAGTGAACCCCCCCTGAGGCCGGGCAACATCCTGGAGAACCTTCTTTGCACTCTCTCCAAAGCTTCGAGTTCCTTCTGATAATGTGGTGATGAGAACTGCAAGCAATACTCCAAATGCGGCCTAACCAAGATTTTATACAGCTGTAACATGATTTCCCAATCTTTAGCTTTGGTTTGGCCTATTTCACCTCGATTGCACTCCAATGACTAACAGAAACTTGACACCCAGATATTTACTTTGAATTATATGGAAATTCATTGTTAAACTTCATGTTTCTGGATTCGTTACATTTAATGTCAGTGAAGCTTTATTATGGATTAAATCCTGATGTACGGTTGTGCTCAATTTTGAAATTTTGTAAAGTCAGAAATATATTTGATAGCTCTTTGTAAATGTACAAGAAATTTAAGTTTCAAAAAACCACAATTCAACAAATGCTCATTAGTACATGTTTGCATTGCACCTATTCAAATCCACTATGGTACAATCTACCAAAGGATAAATACATTTTAGTTTGTAGTATAAGTAAGTATGGATCAGCCATTTAACTTTAGATTTTTAAGTACTGAAAATCTGTTGTATATGTCTGTCCCAATGTATGCAGGTTAGGGCTGGATAAGTTGCTAAGTAATAATTTTGAATCTTCATTGGTGGCACTCTTTCACATTCACATTGTTTTGATTTAAAACCCTTTCAAAAAATGTTCATATAAAAATGTATCGCTGGTTTCTGCTTGTTCTTGTTTCAAAACTTTACACATTGAACTTTCTCCAAACACTATTAACTTGTGCTGTTAAATCTAAAATCAATTTAAAATTAATGTGCAATCCAAAATTATCAATTAACTTTATAATATAAGACCAAAATTAATTTCAAATGCATAGTCATGCAGTTGTGAGTACGTTGAATACTTGAATTGCTGATGGCTAAAGATGACATTGGAAAAGATAATTGAAATTATTTTCACACAAACTAAAAATCCAGACTTGTGCAGTAAGTAGTACTAATTTATTTTTCTTACCTGTTGAAGGTGAAGTTTTGTTTGATGCCAAAATATTTTTTGCTTTGCTAAATAGGACTCAAGTGTTGCCTTGAAAATAAATTGAAGCATAAAACCCTGAATGCGGCCAGGCTTCAAAGTAATCAGTCAATCCACACAGAATTATGTCACCAAAGGTGTGGGTGTACCTATTATTTAAACACGGGATGGAAAGGATGAGAAAGGAGAAAAAACCCTCTTCTTTCCTTCTGCATGAATGTGAATGTGCCTCTGTTTGAGAACCACTGCTGTAGATTAATCTTTGTCAGTTTAATTAAGGAATCACAAGGAGGGAACTTGTTCCCTTATGCATGCTATCTCCCTTTGCCTAGCTGCACTGTTAGTGACTCAGCTTACAGCTCCATACATATTCACCACCCAAACTTCTGCTAGTAAAGGTGCTGGCGAAGATCAACTAACAGGTCAGAGATCAAAAGCTCTTCCCACCTGAAATTGCTATACCTTCCCTGATCATTAGTGCATTTATTGCTTTCTTTCATCAAACTATTTCTGCACAATGCTATACATGTGTGATCAGTTTATTTGCCTTGACTGTATCTAGGTCAGAGTTCATCTTCCATTTTCATAGCCAAGTAGGCTTGTGCTCTGCATGTGTTGTTCTATAAGTATAAATGTGTGTGTGTGTGTGTATATATATATATATATATATATATCACATACATATATATATATATATATATATATATATATATAAATATTTTGATAAGCGATATAATATATATATATATATATATATACATATATACATACACACACACACATATATGTGTGTGTATGTATATATATATATATATATTATACCTCTTATCAAAATATTTATTGGACTTGACCTGTGATGATTTCCACTGCTTAGTTTGATTTCTACATTTCATTTTCATGTGTCTAAAGATATCAGTAGTACTGTTACATCTTGTAGACCGAGAACAAAGTAAATTCAATCTCACGTAGCAAAAAATCCACAATGAGGTTTGTGCTTGTTGAATATATCTGGGACAAATATAAAGAAAAGATGTATGCTCTTAGGAGTATCTGAATGAAAGGGTTGATCTTTACAAATTACATTTCTAATGATTTGCAAACTAATCTTAAAAAAATTATACATTACTGAACTATTCTTTTTATTATTTCCACGAGTACATAGTACAATTGCAGAGTAAATTGTGGTTTATCAGCCCACAGCATATTGATTAGCTTTTAAAAACTAATAATTCATATGACTGATTTGCAGTAGGTGTTCTCTTATGCAACTGATGCATTTTTTACATTAAGAAAACGTAACAGGGAAAATATATATAGGACGTTTTGTGCCTTTGACAATCCTTGTTGAAAAGACCCCAAAACTTCCTGCATTAAAATAAAGCAATAGGTGATTTTTATTCAGTATTGATAAGTAAACTTTATCACCAAATTGGCTGAATTGTGCAACTGTTTTTCAACTAGTTTGATCCAAACTTCAATTTTAGTTTTGGAATATATCTCACACACATGTTATGTAACATGTTATCACATTTAATGAATATTTGGTACAGTTAAGTGCTTTTGAAATGCAGTGACTATTGTAAACACACTTGTATTCTAATCTATTGGAATCAGCAGAAAGACATAACTGCTTTCAAAAGTGATCATCTCTGATGTATATTTTTAAACCTTTTGTAATTTCAGTTTTAGATTGTATTGTAATAGGAATCATTTTCTAAAGAAGCAATTCGTAAGTATTCCAAAATGGTTTGTGTAGGACTCGGTAGTATTTGAAATGGAATGACTGCTTAAAGATATCCTCCTTATCTTCAACAAGTCTGATAGGACAGAGTTAATGAAAGTATAACAAAACACATTTGATTTTCGTCTATTGTCCTTTCCAATCATCTGGTCTCCAATTTCAAGCTGTTTACATTGACGATGCTGGTTGCCAGAAGATACTTTTCTCTCTAAGCCCAAACCAAAACAGTAAATGAGACCATTCACATAGACAGATTGGTAATACTAGAAGTGTTAATACTACAGTGATGTGTTATTTTATGTCTTTGAAATGTGTGCATTGAACTTTTCAAAATATGTCAATTAGTGCATCTCAAGATAGTTTAATCATTAAATCATTTGGATTTTATATTCTGAAGACACTTGCATAATATTTTCTTTTAAGTATGCTGGATATGTTATCTGATTGATGTCAACTTCAATTATGGTTGCATCTCCTTGCCCTCAGAACAGGACTGCGGTCTGACTGGATCGCTCAGCAAATCTGCTACTTGAAAACTATCTATGATCCTGAAAGAAAGAGATTTAAAACATGAGCAGAAATAAAGAATAAATCAGCATACAAATGTATAAATTTACAACTGAATGGGAAGATCCCAGAATGGAGCGCTGGCTCAAAAGGCCAATACTTTTACTTTTTTTTGTAAAAGGTGGAGGATCAGTCGCAGGACTGCTAACTAATTTTGACAACAAGGAAAAACTGGATTGTACCACAAAGCTCCTTTACTCTCTCCACACCCCGCCCCCCCCCCCCCCCCCCCCCGCCCCTCCACTTCACAAATACACACAAATTTAATGATTAACATGGATAAACCTCTGACAATGAGTCATCCAAATTCAAAATGTTAACTCCCTTCTCTCTCCGCAGAAGCTGTCAGACCTGCTGACAATATTTTATGTTTTTGTTTGTGGTAAGATGCACTCCTTTCTGAACCCAATTGAATGCTTGTGGATTTTTCCTCAAAATCCCCACAATGATTCTTATACCGTGAGCAACCTTGTCTCACTGAACTCCGGCTTCCGCACCAGTTATTTCAAATTCGGCTTTCAAAAGCCACACTTTAAAATCTAGGAGGTATTTATACTGATTACAGATGTTTCTTTATGCTGGAATAGATTTGGATATCCTGAATTGGTTGTGAGGGGTTGCTGGGTTATGGGTATGGGGTGGCGATGTGGGCTTAAGTCGGGTGCTCTTTCCAAGGTCCGGTGCAGACACGATGGGCCAAATGGCCTCCTTTCACACTGTAAATTCTTAAAAAAAAATCAATTGGCAAGCTTTTGCAGTCAGCACCAAAGTGAAGATGCTCACTGTTGACCTCAAAAGGTGGATGCCCATGTATGCCAGAAGTATCTGTCAGTTTCACAGTGTAATACCAGTGCACATTGACAGTTTCACCATCATCACAACTTCAAAATCTAGGCCAACATCTACAAGCCCTACAGCTAGGTCTGGGACAGGCTCCAGAGAAAATTGATGGAAAGATATGTGGCACTCTGCACAAATCTTGAAGCCAAATAATTACGCACAACAGTGACCGCAATTCCATGCCAATCAAGGTCAAATCAGTCAAAATGGCCTTGAGCATCCATTTCACAATGACATTGATCAAACGCCAAATAGAATTTGACTCACGATACAAGAAAAGTAAAGAAAATTAATTTCTCTTCATTAACCTTTCGGAAAATTAAAAGCACTGGGTTAGGAGAGTTGAAGTTGAGTTTCCCTATTGTGGGAGAACAGACGTTATTATTCTCAGTGATAGAGAAAGTGGCTGCCCTAATGGGAGGCTGAGATGAACACAGCGGGGGAGAGGTCAATTGATGCCAGAGGGGAAATGTTTTTAACGGCACAATGTCTGAGAATTATTTTCTTTTTCTCTTTACCATTGGATTGAGGTCATTTTTGACTGAATGGGGAGGTTCAATGAATAATTCTTGCACAGTGAGATGTGATGCTACAATTTAAATGACATGTACTTAACTTCCATCTTAAAAATGGAACTCTGAATTTTATTAAAAGGGTAAAAATAAATTGATATGAAAAAATCAACAGTGAAGCTGTTTATGCTTGCAAGAAAGCTAATATAGATTTGAAGTTAATTACTTTGGTTTTGCAATTACTTCTGTACCTTCAAGCGTATTCATAGTACAAAGGATGCACTGTGACTTTCCAGATCTTTGGCAAATATATCTTGATACTTGACAAAAAATAAATGTTCAGAAAAATGTGAAATGTTTCAAAGGTCAGTTCTCACCTATGAGCTGGTTTATAATTTACTATATAGTTGCAAAATAGCTTTATCATGAAATGGAACATGTGGCCTAGATATCAAATTTCTTCACTATCTGTACATTAGTACCAATTCTTCACAGTAAGGGGCACTATCTGAGCATGTGATCTAAAGTATGTATTAATGCAGATGTCCCTGTAATGGTTAGAACCAGCATATCTAATATGGTTTGTGTTATTTTAAGGCCTTATAGAATAAAATCAGAGAAACATAGAACATTTACAGCACAGAGAGGTCATTTTGGCCCATGTCTGCACTAGCTGAAAAATGAGTCACCCAGCCTAATCCTACTTTCCAGAATATGGTCCGTAGCTCTGCAAGGCCTCATGCGCTTGTATCAAAGAGATCACAGTTGTGTTGTTGTCTGGGACTCTCAATTCATTCACTTACCCACAGAAAACATGCAGCAACTCAAGAGAGCATTGCACTGTGTTATCAGGCCGGAATTCCGAAGTGAAAGGAACGATTGGTTGTGGGTGTGTGGACCCTTACCCTATCGCCAACCTTTTACTAAAACATAGGAGATTCCACTTCATCCAACATACAGCTGCCATGCAACAATAAATATTGAATCATGTGCACCGATGTCCACTTCACTGGTAGTTGCCATAAAGTATTCATTTGCAGTGTTCCACCATTATTTAAAATAATGCAGCCAGCTGCTTGTCCC
The DNA here is from genome assembly GCF_047496885.1 of Scyliorhinus torazame. Lineage (NCBI taxonomy): Eukaryota > Metazoa > Chordata > Chondrichthyes > Carcharhiniformes > Scyliorhinidae > Scyliorhinus > Scyliorhinus torazame. The sequence continues at coordinate 211,013,200 of NC_092710.1, forward strand.
GTTGAGGAACTCGAGCAAGAAGGAGAGAGCAATATATTGATGGTTCCTCTGAGGAGTGCAACAATAGCCAAATCCACAATCCCACAGGTGTCTTAACTGTGCCAGGGGTTGGGGGTGTGGTGCAGGAGAACGATTGGGAAAGCTATTGTGGTGGGTGATTTTATAGCTAGGGGAATTGACAGGTATTTCTGCAGCTGCAGACAACATTGGATTTGTGGAGCAGACTTGCAGAATATATAGTTGATCTAGTGTAATTTTATCCTTGTTAAAGTTGGTTGGATCAATATTTTTTTAAGAACTGGGTTTGAGAGGTGTTAACAGCACAGCTTGATTTTTTGTTTGTTTGGGGTATTTAAGGGAAGCAAAGTTTCATTTAAATTTGGATTACCAAATAACGATGAGGAATTTGGAGCCTCAATATAACAATCATACTTTGACCTGAATGAATTAGACTTGATGGGCCAAATGCAGGCCAACACGGCAGAATGAGTTTTATAAATTCTATCACTAGATCATGAGTGAGGCTAAATGTTTCTCACCTGTTGACAATATTGAGTTTGCTTCAAGAAGTTAGAAAACACTTCAGTAAAATTTGTCCAACCTCAGGTCGGTTTCTAATCTGAAGGGAGGACGTGTTCTGAAACACTTTAGAATAGAAACTCTGAACAATTGGTTAGCATTGCAACATTTGACTTTGATAAAAAGGACTCTTGTGCCCTTGTTTGAGGCTTCCAACTAATAAAAGCTGCCTGTTTGTGCGTTAGGGAATGACATGAGCCAGTGACCCAGATGTTACTGTTACATCTTTATGAGAAGCTCATAATTTTTATGAATTTATGTATTACTTCCACAAAACACTCCTCCTAGTGTCTGTAATCCAAGTCTATTTCAATTTAATGTTTGGATTCCAGTATGAGAATGGTACCATTGTGCCAAATCTCAAAATTTTAATGATTATTCATTTAAAAAAGAAAAACATTGGGTTCCAAACAAATTAAAACACACAGCTCCTCCGGTATTGAGTTTAATTGACATGGTTATGGTGGGGAAATAGAATTGAGTGCATGGCACTTGTTGTGAGCAGCCATTTACATCTTTGGCAAGATAGTTGTAGATGTTTTTCACCAGACAATCCCATACTGTTTATTACTGCTGGCTTACATGCATGGGGAAACTAAATAGCAACAGTGATCTATTTTAGTCAGCAAAACTGATGTTTATTCAGCATTCAACAAAGAGGAGACCCTGCAGTTTCTCTTCTCGTTGAAAGGACAAAGAAACTAATAAATGAAATTTATTGGGTTTATGTAATTTCAATCACATATTATAGTGTTGTGACAAATGCTTCTAATGATCACTCCAGGGCAAACAGTCTCCTCTCTCAGTACGGGGAAATGTGATCTTTTATACCACTGGAAACAAATGAGGACAATTTTCCATCTAATCTGATGTGTTTGTTGGGTGTCCTGGATCACAAACAGGTCACCAACACTGGAAGTGGTGCAACTCTATTTTATTATAAGGTTAACTATATTAACATACTTGAACTGTGGTTAAATGAAATACCAGCTTTAACTGTTGACCCTTGTCTAGTCCTAACCAGGTGGTGCACTCAGCACATGGTGAATGTCTGTGTTGCAGGCTGTGAGCTCTGTGCTCGGAGCTGGCTGCTACTCGAATGAGCGGGAACTCTCCTGTCCCCTGTCTTTATAGTGCGTGTGCTCTCACTGGTGATTGGCTACGGTGTTGTGTATGCTGATTGGTCCCACTGCATGTTCATCAGTGTGTGTGTGACTGCACCATGATATACTGGTGTATATTATGACAATCTACTCGCGGTCCATGGTTTTGATTCACAGGAATTCAATAGCTTTTCTCAACTACAAATATTATTCTGAATATTTTAGTTTCACCGTTAATTCTGGTGCTATGGTAGGTTAATATGGCCAGTATGCCTCTTAACTGGGTTAGCACAAAGAACAGTATAGCACAGGAACAGGCCCTTCAGCCCACCAAGCCTGCGCTGATCCAGATTCCTTATTTAGGCCTACTACTTATTGAGCAAACGACCGGTATCCCTCCATTCCCCACCCGTTCATTTGTCCATCAAGGTACATTTTAAATGTTGCTATTGTGCCTGCCTCCACCACCTCCACTGGCAACGCGTTCCAGGCACCCACAACCTTCTCATGAAAAACGTTCCTTGCACATCTCCCTCTATACTTTCCTCCTCTCACTTTGAAAATGTGCCCCCTTGTAATTGAGTCTTCCACCCTGGGAAAAGGCTTCTGACTATTCACCGTGTCTGTACCTCCCATAATTTTGTAGACCTCAAACAGGTCTCCCCTCAGCCTCCGTCTTTCCAACGAAAACAATCCAAGTTTATTCAACTTCTCCTCATAGCTAACACCTTCCAGACCAGGTAACATCCTAGTTAACCTTCTTTATACTCTCTCCAAAGCAACCATGTTCTTTTGGTAGTGTGCCAACCAAACTGCACGCAATATTCCAAATGTAGCTCAACTAAAGTTTTATACAACTGTAACATGACCTGCCAACTCTTGCACTCAATGCCCCGGCCGATGAAGATAAGCATACCTTATGCCTTCTTGACCACCTTTTCCACCTGCATTGTCACTTGCATAGAATTATAGACCTGAATGCCAAGATCCCTCTGTATGTCAATGCTCCTAAGGGTTCTGCCAATTAATATATAATTCACACCTGAATGTGATCTTCTAAAATGCATCACCTCACATTTGTCAGGATTCAACTCCATCTGCCATTTTTCTGCCCAACTTTCCAATCTATCTATATTTTGTTGTATTCTCTGACTGTCCCCTTCACTATCCTCAACTCCACCTATCTTAGTGTCATCTGCAAACTTGCTAATCAGACCATCTACATTTCCCCCCAGATCATTTATATATATATATATATATATTAGTAACAACAGTGGGTCCAGCACTGATCCCTTTGGAATACCACTAGTTACAGGCCTCCATTCTGAAAATCTCCCTTCCACAGTTACTCTCTGTCTCCTGTTGCCAAGCCAGTTCTTTATCCATCTAGCTAGCACACCACAAGTCCCATGCAACTTTATCTTTTGTACCAGTCTGCCATGAGGGACCCTGTCAGATGCCTTACTAAAGTCCATGTAGATGACAGCCACAGCCTTTCCTTCATCAATTAATTTTGTCACCTCCTCAAAAAACTCTATCAGGTTGGTAAGACATGACCTTCCTCAGACAAAACCATGTTTCCTATCACTAACAAGTCCATTTGCTTCCAAATGAGAATAAATCCTGTCCTTCCATATCTTCTCCAACAGCTTCCTTCCCTACCTCTGATGTCAGGCTCACCGGCCTATAATTACTTGAATTAGCCCTGCTTCCCTCCTTAAATAAAGGAACAACATTGGCTATTCTCCAGTCCTCTGGTCAAACATGATGCAAAGATATCTGTTCAAGCCCTCGCTATTTTAATTTAATAATCTTTATTGTCACAAGTAAGCTTACATTAACACTGTAATGAAGTTACTGTATTTCCTCTCTTACCTCCCACAGTAACCTGGAATATATTCCATCCGTCCCAGCGGACCTGTCTACCTGAAGGCATTTTAAGATATCCAACATTTCAACCTTCATTATGCTGACATGTCCTAGAGTATTCACACACCCATCCCTAACCTCAGCATCCGTCATGTCCCCCTCCTTGGTGAATACCGATGGAAAGTACTCATTAAGGATCACACCCACTTCCTCTGACTCCATAATAAATAAAAAAGAAAATTACTGCAGATGCTGGAATCTGAAACCAAAAAGAAGATGCTGAAAAATCTCAGGGTTTCTGTGGCTATGACTCATCTTTCATTCTCACTCCACAGTATAAATATTTCCCACTTTCTCTGTCTTTAGCTTTGACAAAGGGTCATTTGGACTCAAAATGTTAGCTCTTATCTCCCCCTACAAATGCTGCCAGACCTGCTGAGATTTTCCAGCATTTTCTTTTTGGTCCTCTGACTCCATGCATAACTTCCCTCTTTTGCCCTTGAATGGGCTTACTCTTTCCCTAGCTCCTTATGTATGTATAAAAGGCCTTGGGATTTCTCTTGACCCTATTTGCCAATGACATTTCATGGCCTCTTTTTGCCCTCCTAACTCCACGTTTGAGTTTGCTCCTACTTTCCCTATATTCTTCAAAAGCTTCATCTGTTTTTAGTTGCCTAGACCTTATGTATACTTCTTTTTGTCTAGGCTCACAATTTCCCCTGTCAGCCATGGTTCCCTAATCCTGCCATTCCTGTCCTTCATTTTTGCAGGGACATACCTGCCCTGCCCTCTAATCAACTGGTCTTTAAAAGACTCCCACATATTAAATGTGGATTTACCCTAAAAAAAAAAAGTTCCCAAGCCACATTCTCCAGCTCTTGCCAAGTTCTGTTGTAGTTAGCTTCCCCCAATTTAACACCCTCACTCGAGAACCATTCTTGTCCTCATCCATGAGTATTCGAAAACTTATGGAATTTTGATCACAATTCCCAAAACGTTCCCCTACTGAAGCTTTGGTCACCTGGCCAGGCTCATTCCCCAATACTAGGTCTTGTAAGGCCCCCTCCCTGGTTGGACTATCAACATACTGTTTCAAAAAGCCCTCTTGGACACACACCTAACAAATTGCTCTCCATTCAAACCTCTGGCACTAAGGGAGTCCCAGTCAATATGGGGGAAATTAAAATCACCCACCACAGCAACCCTGCTATTTTCACACCTTTCCAGAATCTGACTACATATCTGTTCCACTGTATATTGCTGGCTATTGGGCGAGCTATAATACAACCCCAACATTGTGATTGCACCCTTCCTGTTTGTGAGCTCCAACCATAATGCCTCCCTCATCACAGTTGTGATATGTTCCTTAACCAATAATGCAACCCTTTCTGCTACCCCCTCTGTCTCATCTAAAACATCAGTATCCCAGAACATTAAGCTGCCAGTCCTGTCCCTCTTTTAACCATGACTCCGAATAGCAACAGTATCATAATTCCCCACATTAATCCAAGCTCTTAAGTTCATCCATCTTTCCTTTGATACTTCTTGGGTTGAAGCACGGGCACTCCAGATCTCCAGACCCACTGAGATCAGCAACTTCCCTTAGCCTGCTCTCCCTCTTTTCTGTACTTGTCTTAGTCTCAAGCTTTTCCCCAATCTCTACACTTGCTTGCCTGCTGCTCTGGTTCCCACCCCCCTGCCCTACTAGTTTAAACCCTCCTGAACCACATTAGCAAATCTCTTGGTCAGCATATTGGTGCCCCTCCAGTTTAGATGCAACCCGCCTTGCTTTTCTCGGTCCCATCTTCCCTGGAAGACGTGATGGATTGTTGAAATTCAGAGTTTTAGTGGGGTTTTGTGTAGGACCATGCCATAATTAGAGAGATGTGCAAAAGTTCAAATTGTTCTTCTATGTGCAATATTCTAAACCAAGTATATTAAAGTTCTCTGACATTAAAAGTACCTTTTGACATGTCCTTGAACAAGCAAACGTCTTTAGCATTAATCAAAAGGAAAATATTGTCGTTGCTGGAATTCTAAATTAAAAGCAGGGAAGATTAGAAACAGTCTGCAGGTCAGGTAACATCTAAGAAGAGAAAAACAGATCTAATGTTACAGGTTGTTGATCTTTTACATGCTTTTGCCCAAGATTTAATGTTGATTCATAAGATGGCTGTAACATCAGTTGCATCAAGCTTTGATTTTCAAGTTAAGTCATTGTCAATCTGCCTCTGCATTGGGGGGGTGCACTTTAACAAATTGAGAACCAAATATTGACCCCTTTGTCAGATTAACATGTTTCAAATGTAACGTATCTTGCATGTGTGAAAATGAGTTTAATTTAGCGTCATTTGCAGTATTCAGTGGACATATGAAATGTGGGATGGCAACAATAAGAGGGGAGAGGCTTTGCTGCCCCCTACAGGACTGATTTTTACTGGCTTTTGGTAGAATTATGAAATTAATAATAAATTTGAGTATGGAGTTATGGATAGTTGTAAAATTCTTTCACCATGGTAGTTTTTTCCTTTGCATTTTGTGTATAGTCATAAAACTTTGTGATGGAGTGACGTGACCTGATGGACTGAATCAACTGTATGACTCGCTGCCTCCCACAGAGAGCATTTCCTTCTGTTACCATAATTGTCATTCATGTTTGTGGAGCCAGGGGCAGCAATGTCACTGAAATAGTGTTGAGGTTCTTGCATCTGTGCTGCACATCTCTGTAATACAGCCATAACCACATTAACTATATTAGGAATTTTAAATATAATGTAAGCAGCACTGCTGATTGCTTTCCTACAAGCTTCAGTACTTCAGACATTTTTTCAGTTGCATTAAATTTATGCTTTACTGCTTAACAGAAATAAAACTAGACAAAGTTGACTAGAAACAATGGAATATATGTTTCTCCATTTACTGATGTGACGACGAAAGTTATTGCAAAACCTTGCGGTACGAAACAGGAAAACTAGCCTTAATCGGGTTATCTTTTGACACAATGTAGTCGGTTGTTGTTTCATCTCTAATGGATTCACTTTAGTGCTATTTACCGAATTTGTTACACTAGGTGATTGAAGTAGCAAGTTTATTTTGGAGAAAATATTGACCTTACAAATGTACAACACAAAATGCAAGCATACTACCCAGCCTGGAGTTTAACAGTTGCTTTGCTGAGGAATGTAAATTACCACAGAAAGTAGTTGAGGCAAGAAGCAGTTAGATATAGCACTTGGGGTGAAGGGGATCAAAGGATATGGGGGAAGGCAGGCTCAGCCACATGAGTTGGATGATCAGCCATATTCAGAATGAATAGTTGGTAAAGGTTTTGAAAGTATTTTTGAGATTCTATCTGTTAAAGCAATGCAGAAAGAATTAGTGGTAAAACTACAAAGTGAAACAGTATTTGCATATAATCAGTTTTTAAAAATATAAAACTGAGTAGCTTAGTTTACCAGCTTTTCTGCAGTTAACAGCAGTAGTTGCAAGGTGAAAGAAGTTACATTTCAATCACTGTTAACCTTTTCAAAGTGCAACGGTAATTTATACAGTTTCACTTAGAAATTTGATGAGTCTGTGTCCACCTTCATGGCTAATCTAAATTCCTTTATGAATAAAATGTAACTTTCAGTTAGAATCTTTTCATGCACAGCAAAAGAAATTCACGAACAAATTCTATCTCCCCTTTTGGCTGGGGTTTTCCCCCGTCCCATGGAGCCAGGACCAGGAGCGAAATCAGAAATTAAAGCACTAGATTAGCTACTCGACATGTTTCCCCTTCTGAGTGATCTTGACAATTGGAGGAGATTTCATTGCCAAAACAATCTTCCCAATGGTGACTAGGCCCCTCCCCTGCTGAGGCTGAGCGTGAAATTGAAATGGAAGTGGCTTTCAAGCAGCAGACTGGGTGCTATCGACATCACCTCACACCATCCCAGGATGGACCTACAGGGGAGCGACAGTATTTTTAGCATTTTACAATCCTGCGGAGAGCTCTTTGATTATAACACATCCTCGAGGTTGTCTGCTTGCCTCAGCAGTGCCCACCTCTCCCAGTGGTGCTGCCAGCTGGACATCCTGGCAGGCCCTCCGAATAGACTCCTCATCTCACTGGTCTTACCACAGTCTTTATTTGGACAGTGCTCTCTGAGGCAACTTCTTGACGTTCTGCCTCTAGGAAGATGGCAAGCAATATCTGGCCACAACCACCTCTGGGTTCCCAGCTAATAACTGGGCCCATCACTGGGATCTTTTTTGGGGGGCATCGTTCATATTTTATTTCAGTTAGTTATCACAGCGAAGTACAGTACACATGGAATAAAGTAGTCCAGTTTTCAGTGGTTGGCTCTGCTTCACCATGTCCTGATCCTGATACAGCTGCCCTGTTAAAAAAAAAACATTCAGTTAACAGAAAGCCAATAAATCACCAGACAGGATGCAGAGAGTAGTGAAGTGCCAACACTGGGATCTTGACAGTCTCGGCAAAAGCCAGTCTTTTTTTATTGTGTACTACTTGTTGATGATTAAAAAGCAACCTAGGCCACACTGAAAGAGCTGATCAATTTCACCATGGTTATTTGGTTTTAAAGTTCAGACTGTGAGTGGAAAGAAAGATGGATGTTTGAAACAAGTGCTGTGTCTTTAATAGTAGTTCGGGTGTATCACCAGTGTCATTAGCTTGGATCAAATATGCTTACATTTCTTTCACAAAATTATGTGAAAATGCTGAATTTGGATCTGCTCAATACATTGCAAAACATCATGCTCGGTTTCACAGGATAAACTTGCCTTTGCAAGATTATACTTCTATTTACAGAGGCAGGTTTATCTTGTGAAATTGAGCTCATTAACTTTTGCATATTCGCAAATAAACAAAATTAGCAAATTCATACAGCTCAATGTTACTTTATTCAAGAGCAAAGTGTGTTAAAATTACTTGGTGCTGACTATATTGTAGAAATTAATTATTCTGACCCAAAACCAAAATTATCGGAAAGTGCATTTGGATCGCTCAACATCTCAGTCAGATAGGTTAGCGTTTTAGGTGTAACCCTTCATCTAGGTGATCCCCACTCACCACATGGTTATGTAACAAATAACTATTATTACTCAAAATGTATTGTGTTTGTGACATTATAGATCCGTTCAGAAATACCATGTTTACCATCTACTGTACTGCATAGATTGGTCAGTGTAATTCATCCAAAATACCTAACCATTTCAGTGTTCCAGCACCTAAACCAATCCAATGCAATAATTTGTTTTCTCCTGAGTGGTGGTGTGCAATTTTAATTGCTGTATTAATTATAACTTTAACATGCCCATTAGCAATACATTTAATCTAACATTTCCCCACCAGAATTTAATTGAAGCTTCTTTGCTGAAGTAAGTTTAATGGTTACTGTTTATAATAATAATGCAGTGGCATAGTCGCTTTAAATTTTCTTTTGAAAATTGATCAAAGTGTCATTCAGGATTAACATATAAATTTTTCTGTGAAAATATTTCTGATCAGTTCATGAACCTGTAGTATGCCAGCTGCACTTTATGTATAATTAATGTTGCTTGGCAAAAATACTTCCAAGTTATTATTTGTATCTACACCTAATCCTTTTAAAACTGATAAATGAGGATTGAAACTTTTTTCACAAGTTCGTTTGACATTGGATGTCTCCATGAAAATGGCATTTCAGTATGTAAATTCATACATCTGAAATGCATGAATTCTTAACTTGACCAAATTGAATTATTTCCAATACAAGTTGTGCTACAAATTTCTATGCAACTGCAAAGACTTTTTTAAACCACAATGCTAATGCTATGTCTTTTCTTAAATTTCTCACCCTTGTTCTTTATAATTAAAATTATTATTAGAAACATATTTTCTGCTTGCTGAATTGTTAGGGTAGCAGGAAATGTAACATAGCAAAATATAATTGTCACATAAGTGGGATCAAATGTTTTATGAATTGTACCTGGATTTTTGAAGTGTACTGTATAAAAATGACATTTAAGATCATTTCCCTGTCAGCAATAATTACATGCTTTGATGCAAATACTTCTTCTGACTAATTTAGCTGCTACAACTGAAGAACCTGAGGTGGTCCCTGACCCTGTCAAGCAAACTGATCGTGTAGTGAAAATAGCTGGAATCAGTGCCGGAATTCTGGTTTTCATCCTCCTGCTCCTGGTTGTGGTAATGATCGTTAAGAAAAGGTACAGAATTGCTCTAAATGTAATATTGAATAAATGCAGCTATTAGTTGACTTGTTACTTAAAAGCTAATACCTATTTCTGAAGCAGTATAAAATAATTGAAAGATAATTGTGTTCTGTCAAATGGCTTGCTTTTCTAAAAAAAAAACAAGTTCTGACTACATGATGTAAGAAAACGCCACAAAAAAAGAAAAAAACTAACTAGAATACATATTGCTTGCATATTGTACTTAAGAAAAGAATGGCTTACACCCATTTCAAAATTACAAAAGGATGTAAACTTGGCCAGTTCTTGAGATGCAAGTTATTAATGACATACATTCGGTAAATTTTTTGCGCTCCCAGGTCCCAAAATGTTTACTCCTTTACGTATGGACTTGCTTCCCAACCAACATGGCTTGACCTTTACAAAAGCAAGTGATTACTTTGTCTGAAAACTTAAGTAGTTTTCTGACACTTTGCTGATGGGGAATCCTGCCAGGAAATGTGAGATTTTCCAATCATTCACATTAATTGAATTTCAGATAAGCCCTTCCAGTGGGTAAAGCTCCCCATGAGGAGGGCACAGTAGAAAGTTGCCGCTTTAGCTCTTTGAAAGTCAGACATTTCCATGAACACTGAAAGGAGACATAGCCGGCCAAACATTATGCCTTTATCTGTGGTTGAGATAGTCAACGCCTTTGTGAGCTGCACAAATGCAATGAGGAAGGGACAGAGTTTCCTGCAAATTAATAACTTAATTTAATAAAATACTTTGAGACTAAGTAAGGAAGGATAAAGAAGGCGAGATAATGGCTTGGTTCACCAACTGAGTGTGACAGAATCACTTGAGTATCGGGAGAAGATAGTGGAAGGAGACTGGGATAAGTAAGGAAGAGAGGAGAAGAATTAGAGCAAGATGAGATGGAAAATGGTCAGGCGATAAATGGGATATGGTTGTCGGGAGCAGATTGCAAAGCAGGGAGAGAAGACAGCTATTTAGCTATCGTGTACCTAACTTACACAAGTAACCAGAGGGAGATTCTTGGAGTTTTAAAACGGCCCTTATTTCCAGCTATAGCATGGGAGCTGGTCATCCATGTGGTGTGCCAGCTCCCAGAACAAAGAAATACAGTGGCAATTATATCTTTAGCTTATAATAGAATTCCTACTGTGCCGAAGGAGGCCATTCGGCTCATAGAGTCTGCACCGATCCTCTGAAAGAGCACCCTCCCTAGGCTCACTCCCCCACCTCACGCACCAGTAACCCCACCTAATCTTTTGAACACTAAGGGGCAATTTATCATAGCCAATTCAACTAACCTGCACATCTTTGGGAGGAAACTGGAGCACCCAGAGGAAACCCACACAGACACGGGGAGAAGGTACAAACTCCATACAGTCAGCCAAGGCTGAAATTGAATCCGGTCCCTGGCACTGTGAGGTAGCAGTGCTAATCACTGTGCCACCATGCCACCCTATTTTCTTGGTGATTTGCATATACCAATAAAAAATATAGATTTGATCTAAGGTAATAAATATCCAATTACAGTTCGTAGTTCAGATTACCTCATTTATATCATGTTAGTATACTTGACCAATTACAATTTTCCTATGCTTACCTAATTACAATATCCAATTACTAACAAGGCATCTATACACAGTTCATACTCCCAGCAAAAACACATCTGTGGTCCTTGACTGTCTGTTATTCTATGCAGTGACTTATTGTGGTCTATCCAAACATGTCTGCAATCCTTGACTATTACCTGGAGCAGAGATTGAACAATGGTGGTCTATTGTGGTCTATTCAAATCTTCCCCTATTTTTATCACTTCCATGGCTGTGTAACTTTGACAGTCTCACAGTAGAATGCCATTGGACACAATGATTTTAACCCCTTCACCCTGCACCATAAACCATCTGATGGTCCAGTTTAAATTGGAGACTTTGGATGTTTCTAACTCTCTTAGCAGAACAGTCGCCAAGTAAAGAAGGAATTAAACCATATCTAACTCCTGGATAACTATAATACTGAAAACTGCTATATCCCCCTCCTCCAACCCACCTGAGTGCACATCACCTCCCCCATTGAACCGCACCTCCCGGCCACCCTTCAACCACAACCGCCCTAACCATCTGACCCCATCCGATCACCAATGGCCCCCTCACTCTGACCCTCCCCTGATCACCCTAACCCTGCTCACACTTAACTTACACAGTCACCTTCTCCCTGGCTTGTTGAAATGACTGTGATGTGCTTTATGGCCGCTAGTACCATAAACCGGGGAGTGCGATGAGTGATGAGTGGAGAGGGGGGAAAGGGGTTGGGGGGGAGAGAGGAGGAGGGAGGGGAAGAAGAGGGGGAGAGAAGAGGAGGGGGTGGGGATGAGGATGAGGGAGAGGGGAAAAGGGGGTTGGGGAAGGAGGAGGGGGAGGGGAAGAGGAGGGCTGGATGGGAAGAGGAGGGCTGGATGGAAAGAGATGGGGATGGGGGGAAGAGGAGGGGGTGGGGGTAGAAGGAAGGGGATGGGGGGAAGAGGAGAGGTGGGGGGGAGAGGAGGAGGAAGGAAGGGGATGGGGGGAAGAGGAGAGGTGGGGGGGAGAGGAGGAGGTAGGAAGAAGAGGAAGGGGTGGGGGGAAAGGGAAGAGGAGGGGGTGGGAAGGAGGGGTGGGGGAGTGGAAGAGGAAGGGGTGGGGGGAGTGGAAGAGGAAGGGGGTGGGGGAGGAGAAGAGGAGGAGGAGGGGGTGGGAGGATAGGAGGTGGAGGGGAGAAGAGGAGGGGGATGGGGGAGGGGAAGAGGAGGGGTGGGGGAGTGGAAGAGGAGGATGGGGTGGGGGGGAAAGGAAGAGGAGGAGGAGGTGGGGAGGGGAAGAGGAGGTGGGGGGAGGGGAAGAGGAGGGAGGGGTGGAAGAGGGGGCAGGGGAAGAGGTGGGCGGTGGGGAAGATGTGGGCGGTAGGGAAGATGTGGAGGGGAGGGGAAGAGGAAGTGAGGGGGAGGGGGAAGAGGAGGGAGGGGTGGAAGAGGAGAGGGGGGGGGGGCAAGAGGAGGGAGGAATCCAAAGCTGTTGTTGATGTCTTTATAGTCCTGTATCCTAACTAAAAGTACAGTAAGTGGATTGCAAGCATGAATTAAGGGTGAGAAGCAAAATGTAGCTTGAGTGGGGTGTGAAATAAGGTTTGCAACATAGGGCAGCCAAATTCCAGAGAGGAGCCGGGCCATGCAATATGTAAGAGCTGAAAATCTACAGTCCTGTTCTGCAACTTCAGAACTAATGTAGATCTTGTGTGTGAGGCCTGGAATCAGGCAATTTTAATGTGCGATTGGTTAAAAAGCCATGTCGGAACATCGGAACAGGAGTAGGTCATTTAGCTGCTTAGGCCTGTTCTGCTATTCAGTGAGATCAGGGCTGATCTGAAACCTAATTCCATATACCTGGACTTCTATATACCTTTGCACCATATACCCTCATATCTTTGCTTCACAAAAATATACCAATCTCAGACTTTAAATTAAGAATTGATCCAGTATCAATTGCAATTTGTGGAAGAGAATTCAAAATGACTGCCACCCTTTGACTGAAGAATTATTTCCTAACTTCACTCCTGAAAGGTCTGGCTCTAATATCTAGACTACACCCACTTGTCCTAAAATCGCCCAAGAGCGGAAATAGTTTCTCTCTGCCTGCTTTATGTGTTGAAATTAATATCTTCCTGCACAGGCCAAGCACGATTTGGCTCCTTTCTCTGCCCCACCAAAGAAGTTTAAAGGGCTTGCACACTTAAATGAATAGGCTACTCACAGCAAAATAAATGCAACTTGGAATGCAAGATTCAGTTTGTTTAATCTCTACATTAATCCTTGGAGTCCAGGTATCATTCTGGTAAATCTACGCAGAACTAGGCTAACGGCTAACATGTCCTTCTTAAGATGTAGTAACAGGGTGACCAATCCCACCTGTGCAATTTAAGGGACACTTTGTCATTAACCTGAATCAATAACATCGATTTGGGGGCAGGGGTTGGGGGTAGTGGAGTGGAGCACGTGCTGTCAGCTGTAAGAGCAGGGGGTGGCTCGGCCAGAGCCATAATCATAGTGGAGGCATGTACCAGTTACTGCCGCCTCTCTGGGACCAGGAAGGCAAGCCACTGGGAGGAGATCTTGGTGCGCACATGCAGAAGTGTACTGCACATGTGCAAAATTCACCATTGCAAAATAGGGGGCAAGCGGTGTCCCACATGGTAGCAACATGAGGTGATTCAAGGGTCAATCCTGTATTTAAGGGGACAGTTGGTCGCTGTATAGTACCCAGACATTCTCACAAAATTCCTAACCAGGGCTTTGTGTAGCTGACGCATAACTTCTAATTTTTGTTTGCTAGTCCTTTAGATGTAAAGGTCAGCATTCCATTAGCCTTCTTGATTTATTTCTTGTACCTTTTCAAGACATTGTAATGGTCTACATACCTGGACCCACAAGTCTTTTTGAATCTCCACACTCTCTAGATTTTCAACATTTCGAAAATGTCCTGTTTTATCCTTTTTAGGTCCAAAGTGAAAAGATTTCACATGTCAAAGTTATTGCCCATTCAGATTATCTATCAATAATACATCTTTGTAATTCTATGCCTGTTATACATTGCATAAAATGCCACTTTCTTTATGTCATTAGCAAATTTGAAGATATGGCTTTCTGTGCCATCATTTAAGTCATTAATAAATGCAGTAAATAGTTGAGGCTCCAACACAGAAACTTGCAGGACGCCACTAATCACATCCTGCTCATTCGCATATCTGCCCATTTGCTTACTCTTTGTCTCTTGCCGTTCTGCCAAATTCCTAACCAGGTCAATAATTTGCCTTCATTGCCATGACCTTCAGCATTATCTAACCATTTCTTATGAGGGAATTTATTAAATGCCTTCCAGAAATCTCATCCACAGTCATTATCCTGTCCATGAAGATTTAGTCAGATTCATCAATCTTGAATACATTTTACAAATCCATGCTGGCTATCTCTATCAACTCAAAATTTTCAAAGTATTCAGTCACCCCATCTTTAATCCAGAGTGACGTGCACAGTTTTCCAATCTAAAGGAATGGTTCCTGAATCTTGACATTGAAAATTATAGTTTGGGCATCTGCAGTGTCTCACCAACTTCCTTTAAAATCTTGGGAGGAAACTGTCTGGTTCTGAGGATTTATCACTCTTTTGCGCTATTATTTTCTTAATGACATTTACTTCATTAAGTTATTTTTGGTGAATCCCTGTCCAGGTTCAGAATTAGCTTTCATGGGATGTCTGGCATACTGACTTGCTCCTCTATTGTCAACATTGATGCAAAGTAATTATTCAGATTGTTAACCTTTTCCTTACCTTCATGACAATATCACCATTCAGTTTTCAAGGGTGCACAAGGAAGCCACTTTGAAAGAACACTTGTGCTTAGAGTCCCTCATTCCTGCTTTATGGCCGTAACGCCAAGTTCCTTACCTTCCAGTACCTTTTTACAATTATTTATGGAATTACCTTCCACTGCCTACTCGGGAAAATGTTCCGATCTCGCTCAGTGAAAACATTTCTTCCCTTCTCCCCTCTAGATTTCTTGCCAATTACTTTAAATTTATGACCTCTAGTTATTGAATCACCTATCAACATCTCACTCTTGAAAACCTCCACAATGTCACGTCATAACCTTTTCTGTCCCAAGGAGGATAGTCCATACTTTGTCAGCCTCGCCTCGTAACTGAACTCTCGCATTCCTGGTATCATCTGGATGTAGGTTGTGATTTTTTTTGTGTGGTTTTTGATGTCCCTAACAAGTTTCTTTTCATACTCCCTTGTTGTTGCTCTGGCGATCTGTTTTTCCACTCTTTGTTGGTTTTTATATCTTTTCAAGTTGTCAGGATCTGTGCTTTTCTTTTTGTTGCATTTTTGTATGTTTTTCCTTTGGGTTCATGGTGTCGTTGACCTCTTTTTGTCTCCAAGGAAAGTGGAGCTCTTGCCCCTCAGGAAAATAAACTGGTTCTGATAACAATTATTTTTTTGAACACCTCGTATTGACCTTCTCATACTTGCCCGTTAACAGATTTGCCCAGTTTACCGTGAACAGCTCTGTCTCATCCCATTGAGGGCAACCTTGTCTAAATTTACCATCTAGCTGTTTAGCATTTCTTACTTTCAAAAAATGTTGAACATCTTCATATTTCTATCGAATAAATGGTCATTCCTGTTCGGCTGTTAACTAAATCGGGCTCACTACTCATTACTAAATTTAATATAACATGCTCTCTATTGGCCGTGGGATATATTGCTGCAGAAAACTGTGTTGGACACACAGAAATTCACTCGCTTTCGACATATGCTAATCCACTTATCCGAAATTATATGGAAAAAACAAAGTCCAATCCCCCATTCAAGCAATTTCTGCATTTGGAGAATCTACTCAGCTGCTACCAGGCGTCTTGTACACAACACCCACGATGAGCTTAAATCCTTTTTTATTTCTTAATTCTACCTACAATGTATCCACTCACCCAATCTTTGCTTATTATGATTTCTCATTATGTCCTCTTTTACCATTGAAGTGATTTCATTATTAATCACTAAGATTATCTCTCCCCTTACACTCTACTCTTGAATAAAGGGAATTTGTGGCAGAATATCTCTGCACCTCTCCATACTTATCCAAAGCTCACACCTGTTTTGGGGTGTGAAGTAGGCTCTCTGGTCTTTCTGAAATTATTTTAACTGTGTCAAATTCAACCTGACCATTCCTCACAAATCTCAATAAGCTTGACCCCCATAGAGGAAGTCAAATTGTTCTGTTCAAATAGCATCTTTCCAATTCACAGCTGCGGTGTATCAAACACCCAGTTTTTAATCCTTTTTTTGTGAAATACACTTTCATTGATGCAAAGGACCCAGGCAGGGTTGCCAGCTCTGGTGTTTGTAGCTGGAGGCTCTATTGCATGTCCTCTCGTCTTCCGCTACCCCAATCGTTCCCACAATTAGTTGCCACATGTCTCAGCTTTCAGACACCAACAAGAAAGCCAACAGGCTGTTCAATATCGACTTGGATGATTCTTGATAGTCAGTCAAATGCTGTTTGTTCTGTATCTTGAATATTTTCATGGCTAAAAAACAACATTGTACAAAGATAAGAGAAAAATGTGTTTTTTGTTCAATGCCCCATGATTTTTCTCCTTGATTTTCCCATCCCTCTTTCTAAAGATTAATCTTAATTCTGGAGCTTCCAGGACAGTCCTGGAGAGTTGACAACTCTTGCCTGAGATAAAGTCAACAATACCTGTTCTTATGCAAGGTTACAAATCCTAAGTGCCATAATCTTTCATTTCTCTTTACAGATGTTGACTAACTTGCTATATATTTCCAACATTATATTTGCAATTTATTTCTTTTCTTTATCAATAATGTCTCATTTTATTTTGTTCTATTTAAAAAAACACAATATATCACAAAAGTGATAGTAACATATACGTACGGTCCATTGGACCTCTTGACTAATTCCAATTAAAAACATTTTTTTAAAAAATATCTTTATTGTCACAAGTAAGCTTACATTAACACGCCAATGAAGTTACTGTGAAAAGCCCCTAGTCTCCACATTCCGGGGCCTGTATGGGTATACCGGGAGAATTCAGAATGTCCAATTCACCTAACAACACATCTTTCGGGACTTGTGGGAGGAAACCGGAGCACCTGGAGAAATCCCACTAGAACACAGGGAGATTGTACAGACTCCGCGCAGACAGTGACCCAAGCTGGGAATCGAACCTGGGACCCTGGTGCTGTGAAGCAAAAGTGCTAACCACCATAATTCTAAGATATTAGTCTTGGAGTGTGCAGATTTATGGTGCTTTTGCTTTCATTTACACAAGATGCACAAGTCCCCAATATAAGATTTTATTGTATCTTCAAAACAAATTCAAAGCCACCACAATATAAAATTAGTTACAAAAATACTGCAATGTGGGCAGTAGTCCCATTATGTTACAAAAGATAACCATACAAACCACTGTCAACAGATTATCAATCCTTGTCGATAGTAGGATCTTCTGGTGAGAAAGCTGGCCAAGTCATCTCTTCCTTCCTGCAGTCTAATGTTACATTATTCATATGATTCACCCAAGTTATAGAACATTTTTATACCCCCTTATTCCAGGGGTGGATCTCTATCTTATAAGACTTGATTGTCATGTAAAGATTCTCGTTAATACATCATATCCAAAGGAACGTTGAGTTCTTTGAAACTATGGTTTTAACACCTGACCTATAACTCAGTTACTAATCACATGAATCGAGAGTAGTTTCCAAGCTCTCCCTTAACAGGCCCAGGCTAGATAAAACTCCTGGGAAACCATAGCACCTTTGTTTTCCTTAGCAGCTACAGCCTCATAAACTCACTGGTCTAAATCTTTCTTTTGTGAGGTCCACGAAGAATCCAGCACGCGTTTTAAGGATACAAAGAAATAACATTTATTTACAATAACATATATATACAACAGCAGCAGCAACTTCGCTTGCTGCTCACTCCTTCCTGGCTGGTTCCAAACTGGCCAGCTTTATTTATACAGGGAGTCTGCTAATGATTTCTCCGCCTCCCTCATTGGGGAATCTCATACTCCCACAGGATTGTGGGATTGTCATTAGTCCCCAGCCAATGGTGAGCAGGCACGTTATAATACTTTCCCTTTCTGTAAAGAGACAATTTGGAGCATTCTGTTTTACTTTTTAAGATGTGGCTTGACCTCTCAAAGGATACTGGTCAAAATTTGGGTCAACCTTTGGGTTTCATCAAACTACATTAAACTTACGTTTTCCCATGATTGAGGAAGGTGTCGCAGATTTTTCACGTTCTTTCTTTTGTTGTACCTAATTTTTTTGGCTGTTTTCCTCTCCCAGGTTACATGGCTGCTGGAGGATAGGAATCTCTTTTTAGGCTTCAGCCATCAACAGTCTGGCATGAGCTTTTTAGACCAGCTGGTCTTTTCTTGCCCACTGTTTTCATATGTTAATAAATAAATATCCTTCTTTGTTTAATCATCTGTAGAATCTTGCTATGCATTTTCTGCAACTATTTTGTTTTCTTTATTCAATAATGGGATGTGGCTGGACCAGCATTTGTTGCCCATCCCTGAAGGCATTTAAGAGTCAACCGCACTGCTGTGGTGTGGGTTTGGCGTCACATACAGGCCACACCAGGTAAGGATGGTAAATTTCCTTCCCTAAAGGACATTAATTTACAGGATGGGTTTTTACGACAATAGACATGGTTTCATGGCTATCGTGAGACTTTTAATTCCAGATTTCTGTTGAATTCAAATCTCACCAACTGCCCTGGTGGTATTTGAACCAATTCCCCAGCCCATTACCCTGGATCTCTGGATTACTAGACTAGTGGCAATACCATTGCGCCACTGCCTCCCCTGCCCTGGTAAATAGGAAGTACAGAACCTTAAAAGACTTGATTGCACCCGATCAGTTCTAAAAATGAATGCCACTCAAATCATTCAAATGCCCCATGCAGTCCTTCAAATATCTAGCCAATAGTTAATTGAATCTACATTCATTTACTCCCTCAGTGACATGCCCTCTCTGCTGTCCCCTGCATTAAGTAGTTAAATCTAAATAGTGTGCTTGCCCTCTCCTATGCTTGAGGTCAAATTCTAGTGTATGTCACGATCCCAAATGCACCATCAGGATCATGTGGTTCCACAAGTCTCAGCCAACCTTGAAAATATATTGGGGATTCAATTTAATCCAACCCTCTTACGCTTTCTGGAAACCAGAGTAAATCATTCAACTTCTTCCTTTAACTTAGCCTATGCCTGGTGTCAGTTTTGTTGTCTTTTTCTGAAATGCCTGGATGTTTTATAATGCAGTGAATAAGATTGTACACTGTACTCCAGGTACTGTGGATGTATTTGCAGCACATGGACTGCAGTGGTTGAAGGAGACAGCTCACCAGCACCTGCTCAAGGGAAATTGTGTCTCATGAAAGAATTTAAAAAGGTGTATTTGTAAAGGAGCGATAATATAATGGTTATATTACTGGACAAGTAATGCATAAACCTGGACTAAGGGTCCAGAAATAAGAGTTAAGTAAATAAATGTGGAGTAAAGAAACTAGCATGAAAAATACCCAATAGTCATGGAAACCAATCAGATTCACTAATGTCTTTCAGGGGAGGAAATTTGTGACCTCTTGGCAGGCCTGGACTTTGTGACTCCAGACCAAGTGAATGTGCTTGACTCTTAACTGCCTCTGAAATTGCCTAGCAGGCCACTCAGTTAATTGCAATTAGGGATGGGCATTAAATATTAGCTTTGCCAGCAATGCCCATATCCCATTAATACACTTAAAATACATGCTCATCACCATCTGTGATGTTTTCTCCACACAAGCTGTACTTGCTCAAATCCATTACAGTTGACTATTGGCATCAGTGAGCTATTCACCAGGTCATTCATGTCCTGTATTTACTATATGCTCACCGTTATTTTGCCTCACTTGATCATATTGCCTTGAATTTGTCCATCTTAAAAATCATTCAACTCTCAGGCCACTTGCACAGCCTTTGCAATATCCCTTTGTTTTTATGTTCTTATGTAATTTCCTTCCTATATTTTCTTGCATATTGGCACAAATGTTGCATTGCTAATGATGTTAAGACTGTCAACATTTTCCGTCATAACTCCCATTGAAACTGACAAAGTTCCAGTGACTGCACATGTGCATGATAACAGCAACCCAGATGTTGCTGAGGGTGATTCGACACTCCTTCACCTGATCCACCATTGAGGTTCTCTGAGAATACAGTATCGGGGAAATTCATGAATTGACCGAAGCTTCCACTTCTGTGCCATATGTTTTGCTATTAAAACAGATGCAAAATTGACACATTGAATGAGATGTAATTGGATTTTTAATCGTGTATTGGTTTCATAATTATTACTAACACACTCACTGCCCCTGAAAATCTAATTTTATTACTATCGAATGTCAAATTTATATTGAAATTTCAGCTTCAATCTTAATCCTGTTATGATCCCAGTTGTTGTTATAACTGGACAGGAAGATCCCGGAATGGAATCCGAGCTTGAAAAATTATAACTTATTTTTATTTATAAAACTTGGAGGAACAGAGTCACAGGACCGCTAAATAGTTTTAACAAGTTATTAAACATGAAAAAATTGGATTATGATACAATACGCCTTTACTCCTCTCTTACCTTAATAATGACACAGTTTTAGGTTAACATGGATTGCAAAGTACATCTTAATCTACAATGGTTCCATCAAGGGGTTGGTTTAGCACACTAGGCTAAATCGCTGGCTTTTAAAGCAGACAAAGGCAGGCCAGCAGCATGGTTCAATTCCCGTCCCAGCCTCCTGAACAGGCGCCGGAATGTGGCGACTAGGGGCTTTTCACAGTAACTTCATTTGAAGTCTACTTGTGACAATAAGCGATTTTGACTTCATTTCAATACAAAGTCCCTTTTACGCACATAGATTGGCTGTGGTCAAAAATACATACACTCTGCTCTGAACCCAAGTTAGTGTCTGTAGTTTTCTCCTTCCAGTCCCCCCAGATGATTGTCACAAATGTTTCCAAATTCCGCTCCCAGGATTTTACACCACCCTATTTTACGATTTCTTTGTCTTGACTACTGTGCAAGCTGCTTTCAAATGCTTTAACTCTCAATTCCCAAATTATTAAAATGACATCAGGTGTTTGATTTACCTTTGAAGGCTGCTGTCCCACTTTAAATCTGGTTACTGTAATTGTCTCAGAACACTTTGTTTACTCTTCCTTGAATTCTTCTGAACCCTTGGCCTCTTTTCACTGAACTCCAGACTTCTCTTTATTTGTCTAGTTTCCTTATCTAGCTGGACTTTAGATTTCTGGCATCTTTTTTTTTAACCATTACTCCATAGTATGGCCTTTCTTCTAACAAGGCTGAGAGAGGTGTTCCCTCTTTAGGCTTCTAAAAGTACTGCTTCTAACAGCTGTGAGAACTGCCTTTTCTCTCACTACCTATCTCCAATAGCTATCAAATTAGCTAAACTAATTCACAAAAGATTCTCTACCTTACAAAGACCCAGTTGCTAAGGAACCACTGTTGGTTTATTTGTTCTGCATGTCATAGCCCCCTCTAAGCACAATAGAAACACATTGAAACGTAACCAATCCCCACATGTACAATCACCTTTTGTCCAGCATGAATCTAACTTTAGGTTTTACTCTTCCAGGCACAGAAACATTACATTAAACCCAAATAAAACTATACTTTTTCTGATGTTGACCAACACAAATCTCTTAAAACTACCTTTCTTTTCCTATCATTTCATCTTGAAACCTGAAAACTTCAATTAGAATTAAAAGAAGAATTACTTTTAACTTTCATTGCTTACACTGAGAATATTTCCATGTAATTGGCTGCTTGGTGACATTGCTATTGCAAGTCTGGCTCCTTGATTCAATGCAAAATTTAAACTGACATCAGGAAAGGGGAAATCTGAAAACAGGGAAGAGTGCATTTGCTTCACTGCTGACTGCAAAGTACAGCCCATAAAATGTGATAATTTCCTGATATCTTGCATATCTTGATATAATACAGTAAAGGTAAAATTGTCACATTGCCAAACATAGTCAAATAATAGCAATGGCAAAATTAAAATGCTGCAAATTATTTGCAAAGTATTTTTTGGCATTTGAGCTTTATCATTGAAATACATTCAACTTATGTTTTAATTGCCCACTTTATTGATTCATGCTTTATATCCATTTATCTATTACTATATCCATTTTACCAATATTAATTAAGTGAATATTAAACTAAAAGATTTAGGTTGAAAATCATGTAATTTTATAGTCTTAAATCGTAGAGTCACCCAGTTTAAACCACAGAAGGAAGCTATTTCGACCACTTTGGCTCAGTAATTTTTCTTTTCAGCTTACTATTCAAATCACATTTTTACTGTTCCTCATTTGGCCTTTCCAGGCCATTCGCAAAGTCCTGTGTAAATGACTCTCGACTCGTGCATTTGCCAGATGGAACATTCCATATTGCAGTAAACCACCATCTTCGGGGGGGAAAGAAAGTTTTTAACTTCCTTTTCCCCTGTCTCCACCCCTCTCATCTACTGGTGCAATCTTGAGTTTCAGCTCCTTGTTACTAAACTAAGAATTCGTGGAAACAATCAATTACTAATTCTCCACTCAAAATATTCAAACATTGGAGTCATCTCTTGACCTCTATTCCAGTTAAAAATGTTCAATTTTTGACCCACTTTTGAGCCCAAAGGCATTTACCTATTTATTTGCTTCCTGCCTGCGAGACATCTCTCTTGCTGTGTGACTATGCCCTCTTTAATGTCATATTAAAAAAGTCTCTTAAATGGCACCTTATCAAACTTCCTTTGAAAATACATACAAGAATATCTACCTCATTCTGTTTGTGCATTTACTGTTTCCTCCAGACATTCAGTTTGAGAAGTATGGCCAGCTATTTAAAGATCTATGATAACTGTGCTGGCTTCTCATCATATGTATCAATCCAATGCATGTTGTTAATTCTTGAATCGATTTATTCCATTTTCTTTGTTCATATGCTTTCAAATCCTGCTGATGGTATTTAACTCTCCCACAGCAACTAGGGACTATATTGATATGTTAAAAGTATTTAAAGACCAACTGAAAACTTTAATCAATATTCTGAGTTAGTTGATTAGTGTTGGACATAAGTACATTGGCAGGAATGAGCAGCGAAGGATCTTGTTATAAGTGAGAGCGAGTTATTAAAGAATTTTTAGATATTGGTAAAACTGACTGAATAAATGGGTACTTTTTTTTGGCTTGGTTGAAATTGAAATGGTATTTAAGTGCATCAATACTTTTGCAAGGTTAATTAAGAGGGGAAAAAAGTTGTTCATTTGGAAAATGTCAGTTGAGTCAAAATCATTAAAAAAAACGTTTTAGCCAGTGAGTGATTTCAAGCTAATCAACTGATCATCAATGTTGACCTCTTGTCTGGCATGATCATCTACATGACATTGCTGTAATTGATGGTGGTTAAAGTGACTTTGTTATTTTTCATCTGGAATGTTCACTGTTTCATTGAACTAATATTTCTGTACAAAACATCTTAATTAATTATTCTGCCCAAGTGCATAATTTCATTCTTTGTATTTACTTATATTATTTCAAGTTTTTTTTCTTGTTGCGAGATGAATTCCCAATAAAGGCAAATTAGCAATTCTGCTGTGTTGTATAATGCATGTAATAAAAGTGCAATCAATTTTAATTATTCACTTATGTTGTTTAATGACTGATATCTGGGATGTAATTGTCCACTTTCATTCTGTGGCCATTATTTTTATTTTATTTGCAAGCACTTGATTGCATGGAATATAAGATTTTTGCATGTTTGCAGTAAAATGCTAACAAAAGATGATCAGTATCAGAACACAGCTAGCATTTGCTTTGTTGATTGTAACTGATTCCACACTTTTATTCACCAATAATTTTTTCTTCACTGTCTGATTTGCTTGCCAGGAGGAGCTACTATTCTTATTCTTATTACCTGTAAGTAGACAATAGAAGCAAGTCTGTTGTTATTTTAAAGGTAAAGGGTTCGTTGAGTACAAATTATAAGTTTTGACACAAATGGTCCTGTCCTGAATCCAGTAGGTTACCGAGAAAGTTAATAGACAAAATAAATCTTGTTTTATTCAATTTGAGGTTTTATTTTAAAACGGGAAGCCTACAAATCATGTTAATATGTTCAATAAGTGATAAGTTCTATAAGTTAAAAAATTGAAGTTACATTTATTTTACTTTAGTTGTAGTCCAAAATGTATGTTGTTTACACTTGACCTTGATCCGGTAATGGAACACGTAACTAAAATTAGTCTTTATAGCTGCTCTGTTATAGCTGTAATTGTTCAATATCCATATGCATATCATGGCTGGTTATCCTCTTGGGCTTCCAAGAAATATTGCCTTTACAGAATTACATGTTTAAGACAACAGGCTCTATACTAGATGTGATAGATAGCTCTTCACTTCTTAGATTGGCTTCAGTGCAATGCTTCATTTTACAAGGTTGACTTAAATGGACATAAGTAATGCAGACAATTTTCAGGTTAATGAGGTGGAGATTTTCATTGATAAATGAGTCATTGAGTGACCAAATATCAGCTAGATGGTCTTTTAAAAGCCTAGTATTTAAAATAGAAAAGTAAAAGAGGGCCAACAATTATCTGAGTAATGGTAATATTACATTGCCCTCAAAATAAACAGTTTTAGAAGATAAACCACTGAAGAAACACTACAGATACACTCAGTTCCACTAATTAATTGTACTCAGAAATCTTTGTGGCAGCCTTCCGTTTTGTAAGACGATTGTTTGCATTGCCGTGGTCAACCTTGATGCCTGGCATTGCCTGGAGTGGCTTGCGTGCCCCACTTTGGCACAGCAGTCTTTACTGCATTTGCTGAAAATGAAGACAGTGAGCTGAGAGGATGTACAATTTACTGACCTGTTTTCAGTGGACCTTCGTCCCCAGCAGCTGAGCTTTTTGTTGCTGCCCATCTCTTACAATAAACTAACAGCCACCTTCAAGAAGTTAGGATACCAGTGGTTGTCTCCCAGTTGGCACTGTCAAGATCTGCCATCTTCATATCTTACATGCAGGTGTCTTTGTAGCAAGAAGTATGAGTGCCCAGGAGGTTGTGTTCAGAATGCTTTTAAGGCGCACCAGGCACCATTTGCTTAGGAATCAATGCACGCTGATGGAATTAGCATGTTCAGGACCTCTGAGTTAGTGACTTTGTTCTGCCACGAGAAGGCGATATATCTGAGACAGTAAAGGTGGAAACTATGCAGCCTTTTCTCCTGCCTAGCATATGTTGTCCAGGTCTCACTTCTGTACAGGTGTGTGCTGAGAATGCAGGCTTAGTTGTTTCATAGTTTAGTGTTCTCAGTCAGTTTGCTGTTGTCCCACACTCTCACTCACAATTTGGACATAACAGCTGCAGCTGTTGTGTTGATTTGAGCACAAGTGACAGATTGTTGGTAATTGTGGAGCCTAGATATGTGAAACTGACAACAACTTCCAGAATCACATTGTCAATGCCAGTGGCAGAATGGCATAATCCTGGACTTGATGTTGATGGTCAAACCAAACTCTTGCAGGTGTGAGAGAGTCTTGCTCTTTGCTACTGAAGGTGATCCTCGTTATGGACTGTTACTGCAGCATCGTCAGTGTAGAGCAACTCTCTGCTAAGGATCCTTTGTCTTGGATCTCAAGAACAAGACTCAACAGCTTTCTATTCATTTTGATATGAAAGCAAACACCATTTGTTGATCATTTGATGGCATATGACAGCAGCAGAGAGAAAAATATGCTAATGAGCGTCAGTGCCAGAACACAACCCGATTTGACCACATTGTGAATCTCAAAGGGTTCTGATGTTGCCCTTGCACAGCTGACCTTACTTATCATGTTGTCATGGAAGCAGGAGATCACATTGAGCAGCTTCAGAAGGCAGTCAATCTTCTCTAGTCGGTTAAATAGACTACCTGTGCTCACATGGCCGATGCTTTGGGGCAATCAATACAGGCAGCATATAGTGGACTCGTTTATTTATGGTATTTCTTTTGTGACTGCTGGACTGCGAAGAGTATGTCAATCATAGATCTTCCAGTTCTGAAACTACATTAAGATTTGGGATAGATGCATTCAACCAGAATCCTCAGAGGGCAAAACAGGCAAGTACTTTTCCCATGATGCTAAGCAAGGTGATGCCTCGATAGTTGTTGCAATTGCTGTGGCAGGAATTGTTCTTGTATAAGCTCACAATCTTTGCATTGTGCACATTCTGGGGCACTGCCTGTCCCTCCCGCAAAGACAGAGAGGTTTGTGCAGATGCTGTAAGAGCACCAGTTTCCCATGTTTGATGAGTTCAAGTGGTATAGCATCAGTGCCTGGAGCTTTGCCCATGGCAAGCAAGTCAGTGGGCTGGATTCTCCAATTCTGCATCTAGGTGCAGGTGTGGGAACTGTGGCATTTTACGACGCCAAACTCGGCGTTGAACCCTCACCGATTTTGGGACTGGTGAGGAGCTAGCAGCTGCGCCGGGTAAAACCGCACGGCCAGGAACTCGGCCCATCGGGGGCGGAGCATCAGTGGAGGGCCTTCCAATGATGTGCCAAAGCCATTCCAATGGCATGCAGTGCACCACACGATGAGGGGGGCAGAGACTTTAAAACCAGCGCCGTCCCCGATTTGGACGTCGGAAGGGATTTTCCACCCGATACCGATTACGATATCGGCATCGGACAACGGAGAATCCCACCCAATAGCTTTGTTAAACTCTTCCATTTTGGATTTGATATCCAGCTTTGCCATGATAGACAGGCATTCTATGATACCAAGAGCTTACTTAGTGAGAATATTCTCCCTTGAGTACAATTCCAGGTAGTGTTCCACCTATTTCTCCAACTGTTTATTGCAATTGGTGATGATCTCCCCTGTCTTGGTTTTCAATAGGGCTGTGATCTTTGCTGATGGACCTGTTGCCTTTGCCTTTTTGATACCTTCATTCATACCCCAACATTCCCTGTGTCAAAGAATGTCTGGATATTCTGCCAGCGTTGTAACCAGTAGGCATTGAGAATTAGAGTAATCGAATTATAGAATTTACAGTGCAGAAGGAGGCCATTTGGCTCATCGAGTCTGCATCCTACTTAAGCCCATGCCTCCATCCTATCCCCGTAACCCAATAACCCCAGCTATCCTTTTGGAGACTTGGGGGCAATTTAGCATGGCCACTCGATCTAATCTGCACACATTTGGACTGTGGGAGGAAACTGGAGCACCCAGAGAAAACCCACGCTGACACGGGGAGAAAGTGCAAACTCAACAAAGGCAGTCACCCGAGGTTGGAAATTAACCTGGGACCCTGGAGCTGTCAGGCAGCAGTGATAACCACTGTGCCACCCAAACTGCCTAGCAGTCTGTTGGATTTCTTCTGAAGCAGCACTTTGTACATTCTGATACTTCCTGTTCAGAACCTCACTTGTAATTAATGAGAGCGGACTGCTTGGCTTCAATGACGGGTTCCAACACAGTTATGCTAGTCTTGAACCAGTCACTATTTTACCACTTTTTTCTTCTCATGTGCCATATTGTAGATGGCATCTCATCTCGCTTCTGCATTCTACAGGGAAATGCCAAAGAGTGCCTGTTCAATAGAATCACGCAACAGTTAGTTTTTCTGTGGGTAAGCAGTATGGTTGATGTTCGAATGAGGATAGCATTTCTACTTTGAATAAAAAAGGTTTGAGGACACCAGGGAGTCAGTGCCGTGATAGATGAATGTGTTGAAAATGCTGTTCAGAGAATCATGTCTGGTGATGATCAGATCCAGTTAATGCCAATTAATGCTCTGATCCTGGATGTTTCCAGGACACCGTATGGCATAGTTTGTTCAGGAAGAGTGTTCATTACACAAAGGGCATGATAGTAGCAAAACTCTCAAGTAGTCTCTGTCCATTCTCGCTTAGCTTTTTCAGGCCATGATATCTGAGACAGCAGGACTATGTTTTGTGGTCAGCATCCATTCTTGCATTGAAATCCCCAGTAGGTAAAGATATTCTGATTTAGGGATTCTGCTGATCGCAATGTCAAGCTCCTCATATAACTAGTCTTTTGCCTCTGTAGTAGAGCAGTGTTGAAGCACAGATACTCATGAGATTAACTGACCTAGTTTGAGTTGAGAGATGGATGGAGGGAACACAAATCGAACCATTTGTGGGCCCTCGATCATCGAGAGCAGCATGTTTCTTAAGGCTGAATGCTTCCCCTGTCGGATGAACGTGTAATGCTTTTCTTTCAGTGATCTGCTCTCGGCAAGCGTCGTCTCATGTCGGGAAGCTTTGTCAGTGTTCAACCTATCAAATTCCATATTGATCACAATTATCTTATGCACATTATTTTTTTTAAATTTAGAGTACCCAATTCATTTTTTCCAATTAAGGGTCAATTTAGCATGGCCAGTCCACCTAGCTTGCACATTTTTGGGTTGTGGGGGCGAAACCCACGCAAACACTGGGAGAATGTGCAAACTCCACACGGACAGTGACCCAGAGCCGGGATAGAACCTGGGACCTCGGCGCTGTGAGCCCGCAGTGCTAACCCACTGCGCCACCATGCTGTCCGTTTATGCACATTATTGACCAGCTGCAAGTCATCTGTCTGTCCTGAGCACAAGGCCCTAACATTCTAGAGTTGGCATAATTTTTATTTTAGTTTGTTTGGTGCAATGGATTCCTTCCACTTGTTGAGCAGAGATTCTAAGCTCCAAGCAACCACTGAGGCAGATGGGCCATGGCGGGTCAGCACCTTACTAGTCAGAGCTGCCTGACTTGAGGTGGACAGTGGTTGATATGTTGGTCCCTCCCATTCTTGGAAACAGTCCATAGCACCTGTTCTTTACGCCAGTTACCTGCTGTCCTGCGTGTTGTGTTAACGTACTCCAGTGAAACCGGAGCACCACCTGCAGAGTGCCAGCATGAGCAAAATTTATGAAGGCCCTGGGCTTCCCAAAAACCCTCCCTCCACCCCGCTATCCTCCCTGGTTGAGTTCAAAGGAATGCAGCACTTGCCACTGGCTTGATTGCAGCTGTTGTTGGGAAGATGACAGATTTAGACATCAGATCACCTTTGGGCTACATTGCAGTTTTTTTTGTCAGGAATTACTTGCCTTCAACTCTCCCAAGGTGCCCACAGCTGGTAATTTGGTTCATGAGTACCAGATGTGTATTCATATATTTGTGGGCCTGCACATGGCATGTTTCCTGCCAAATTTTGTGAGGGATCCATTTTCCACTTGCTCCACAAAGAGGCACAGCTGAGGACTTGCTGGTAGAGAGATTGTGTATTGTCAGGTAGAGACTTGCACATTTGGCTGTCGGTTTTTTGCAGTGCTGCATGCCAATGGTGTGGGCTGAAAATGAGAAACAAACTAGCACACAAAAATGGAAAGCATCAACACACTAGACACGTCACATCGACCTGTTGGACACTTAGATCTTTAATTATGAATCTAAGATTTATTTCAACAAAGCATGATTCATTTCACAATGTTATCTGCATCGTGACTTTCATTCTCCATCTCATTTGGAGTGCTTGCACCGCTGACTTGTGCATGTTCTTTAGCTTTTCCATTGAGGAGAGTTTTGTTTTGATAAATAATGAAACTGGCTGCAGCTCATTCAATCTCAAATAGTTAGTAAATTGATTTTTTTTATCCTGGGAGAGGATGCATAGGAATTGCTTGGCTGAAAATACAGCTGTGCAATTGAAATATGCCACATGCTCACTGGACTCCCACATAGAGATGTCAGTCGCTTGAAGAGGGAATTAAATTACTGAAATAAATTTTCATTTAAAACCTTGACACGTACAGATAATATTGTATTATCTTTTGGATTTTGTGTCAAAGCTTATGAATTTGGCCTTGACAAATGTTTTTTCTAGTGCATGTTAAGTGTGAAGTATAAGAATCAATGAAAGAACTGAGGAACTGTGATTTATTTTATTTTGAATAATGTTTGTAGATTAAATCTGAAAACGTATTGTGAACAGTACCCTTTGCAACACTTTTTGGTGTTCCCATTATTCCACACATGATATTTGATGGATTGAAGATGCTTGTTTAAAAAAAAAAGCTAATCAGTTTCTGAAGTTATGAAAGAATGCACAATGAATTAATCTATTTAATATGATAGTCACAAATATAAAATAATTCAGACCAGGCACCAACAGTGTCTGAAAATAACCTGATCTATCCATATAAATAATATCAGTTGTAAGTTAGCTCATGTTGTGGTGGACTTCCAACTAACCACAGGAGAGACCCAAGGACAGGATACAATAGTATAGTAAGAAGTCTTACAACACCAGGTTAAAGTCCAACAGTCAAACACTAGCTTTCGGAGCACTGCTCCTTCCTCAGGTGAATGAAGAGGTATGTTTCAGAAACATATATATAGACAAATTCAAAGATGCAAGACAATGCTTGGAATGCGAGCATTTGCAGGTAATTAAGTCTTTACAGATCCAGAGATAGGGGAAATCCCAGGTTAAAGAGGTGTGAATTGTCTCAAGCCAGGACAGTTGGTAGGATTTCGCAAGTCCAGGCAAGGTGGTGGGGGATGAATGTAATGCGACTTGAATCCCAGGTCCCGGTTGAGGCCGCACTCGTGTGCGGAACTTGGCTATAAGTTTCTGCTCGCCGATTCTGCATTGTCGTGCGTCCCGAAGGCCGCCTTGGAGAACGCTTACCCGGAGATCAGAGGCTGAATGCCCATGACTGCTGAAGTGTTCCCCGACTGGAAGGGAACATTCCTGCTTGGTGATTGTAAAGATCTGTAAAGACTTAATTACCTGCAAATGCTTACATTCTAAGCATTGTCTTGCATCTTTGAATTTGTCTATATATATGTTTCTGGAACATACCTCTTCATTCACCTGAGAAAGGAGCAGTGCTCCGAAAGCTAGTGTTTGAAACAAACCTGTTGGACTTTAACCTGGTGTTGTAAGACTTCTTACCGTGCTCACCCCAGTCGAACGCTGGCATCTCCACATCATGGCTACAATAGTATATTCATGATTCAAGCATGGAGGGAACTCCACTGAAGGAGCACCCTCCTCTAATGCAGCGCTCTCAGCTCTCTAATGCAACAATCACATGGAGACCGTTCTAAAATCACTTTCTCTCCCAAGTCACAGATACAGCCTGTTTAAAAGCAAATTACTGTGGATGCTGGAATCTGAAACCAAAAGAGAAAATGCTGAAAAATCTCAGCAGATTTGGCGGCATCTGTTTGACAAAGGGTCATCTGGACTCAAAACATTAGCTCTTTTCTTCTCCCTACAGATGCTGCCAGACCTGCTGAGTCTTTCCAGCATTTTCTCTTTTGGATACAGCCTGCTTATTCAGTTAGTCAGTACACAGAACATTGGTTTAAAATTCTGATCTTGCCTACATAGGTTTATTGATTACCCCTTCACCTTGTTTGCAATCTCCTGGCTTCAACTCTCTTCTTCTAAAACATAAACAACTTTGCTGGCGAGTTCTGCAGATGTCAAGTCGTTGAGGTATAGCATTTGAATAGCATGTGCTTTTACTTTAATGCAGAGGTATTTTATTTGTCCTTTTACTAAACCTCTTAATTCACTTGTACGTTCCTCCCTTTTGGCCTTCGGCCTAGCCCAAGGTAGCCAACGTCTTTACCCTTTATGCTCCTCTTCTCACAGTTAATTTTAGATATAAATGAAACATCATATTTGTATACAAGAGCAGTGATGACATATAATTGCATACACTCAAAAGATTCTCCAGCTCTCCCTTCACCTGTATCCAGCTTGTAGTTAATTCTTATTGGGTATTTTTTCTCCCAAGCCTTCATTTGTCCCAATCCAAAATTTATTTTACTTTAATTTAACCTTTATGTCTATTTCTGGTGATCCCCAGTTTTTGAGAGGTAAAGTGCTTTAATTCTCAAAATTGCTAGCTTCACAGGGAGCTGGAAACCATTATCACTGGTTTAAAAAAAAACACAAACCAACCCATTCTGGCTCTGGCCAAGAGCCCAGTGAGTTAATATGTCAAATTATAGGTTACATTAAAAAAACAAAAGCTGTGTGGAGATTTTTTTAAAAGTCAACTGTCTGCTGAAAGGATTAACTTTCTGCGGAACCTAAACAGGTGAGGAGTGGGCAGAGTAAACGTGGCATGCAATTGCATCCCTTGGTGTAATTTCAAAAACTTCTTTTGTTCTATTTTCTTCAATTTTGCTCAGATGTCATCTCTTTTGCATATCCTTTTTCCCCTTAAACCGATTCCAATTTCCAACATTTGTTACTTTACAAAAGTTAAAAGAAATACTTTAACCGTATCTTAATGATGGAGTACTGGAGATAGAGTACTTTCAACTTTCCTGGTTTTGGAGATAGCAACTAAATCTGCTTGCTGATGACTGACTTGTGTCTCAAGTTCCTGTACCAGCCTTCCCGAACAGGCGCCGGAATGTGGCGACTAGGGGCTTTTCACAGTAACTTCATTTGAAGCCTACTTGTGACAATAAACGATTTTCATTTCATTTGACCTCAACACGGGGAGTGGTCTGCTTCAGGGCAGACAACGCTTTATGGCTGAATTAACCTCCTCAAAGTCCCCACTGCATCTTCTAACTCTATACTTGGTCCAGTATTTTCTGACTGTAAATCAATATCTTGTTCCAATAGTTGGTCCAACAGTAGTAAGTTCTTCCTAGCACTGCCCATCCTATTATCTCTCTCTCTCTCTCTCTCTCTCTCTCTCTCTCTCTCTCTCTCCCTCTACTCTTTTCTTTTCCCCCCACCACCACTGCCCATTCCCAATGTAACTGGTTGTTCAGGACAGACATCCTCCCCTGCCAGCAATCAGTTCCATTTTGCAGCTTATCTACCAGTTCCCCAAACACCTTATTCCATTATAAGGCGCACAGATGTGCACTGTAGGCTAATGTATTCCGGAATGACTGAGAAAATGCTGGAAGATCTCTGCAGGTCTGGCAGCATCTGTAGGGAGAGAAAAGAGCTAACATTTTGAGTCCAATAACTCTTTGTCAAATGCAGAGCTTTGACAGAGAGTCATTGGACTCAAGACGTTAGCTCTTTTCTCTCCCTACAGATGCTGCCAGACCTGCTGAGATTTTCCAGCATTTTATCTTTCGTTTCAGATTCCAGCATCCGCAGTAATTTTCTTTTATTTAATGTATTCCGGACTTTTCCCAACTTGCTATTTCCTGTCTGAACCTTTTTTAGAAAATCCTATCAAGGGTGCACTCGCTCCCAGGGCAGCGTTTGTTCCTGATGCTCCTGCCTCCTCTGTCAAACTGTCTATCAGTTGCATTCTAGCATATGCCATTCTTGTGTTTGCTTTTACTTACTATACAACCTGGGGTGTTGTTCTGCTATAAACCTCGTGATGGAGTCCTCAATCAAAGTTCATGGTACTCTCCTCCTTTTTTCTTGATGGCATTCTATCACTTCCCGTCTCTGCACAGTTTGTTTTCGAACCTGCACAGTTATTATCAACTTATTTACATACAGTTTCCTTTTGAGGTTTGACTTCCCAGTGCAGCTTCGGCTACTGTCTTTTCCAACTGTAGCCCACCAGCACAGCTCTACCTCCTTAACCTATTTAGGGGTCTGGCCTCCGTACACAGCTCTTCCTCCTCAGCTTCACCTCCTGTCCTGTCTCCTTTTAGATTCCTTTGTTACTCGACTGGACTGTCCTGGGCAAGCTTGCTGCACTAACAGGGTGGTAAATGAAATATAATCACCCAGTTTGAGGAGCCTTGCCAAAGATCTAGTACGAATATCCTGCAACTGTGCAAATTGTTGTGGTGAACTTCTTTCAACTAACCACAGGAGACCCAGGGACAGGTTACAATAATTTATTGATAATTCAAGCATGGAGGAAACTACAGCACAGAAACCTCTGGAGGAGCACTCTCCTCTGATACAGCCCTCATAGCTTTAACACAGCTCTAATACAGCAATCACAGAGAGAGCATTCTAAAACCACTCTCTCTACCAAGTCACAGATACAGACGGCTTATTCAATCAGTCAGTACACAGATCATTGAATTAAAATTCCGATGCATAGGTTTATTTATTTTTTTATACCTTGTTTTTTTTAAGAGTACCTAATTATTTTTTCCAATTAAGGGGCAATTTAATGTGGCCAATCTACCTAACCTGCACATCTTTGGGTTCTGAAACCCACACACAATGTGCAAACTCCACACAGACAGTGACCCTGGGCGGGATTGAACTCGGGTCCTCAACGCCATAGACAGCAGTGCTAACCATTGCGCCACCATGCCACCCATTGGTTTATTATTTAACCTTCGCCCAAAAGCTTATTTGTAATCTTCTAGATTCAACTGTCTGTACTTCTAAAATGTAATCAACCTTGCTGGCGAGTTCTGGTGATCTCCCGTCCTTCAGATCGAGCATTGGACTAGCATATGCTTTTACTCTAATGCAGTGGTGTTAGATCTACTCCCTCTTTTACTCAACCTATTAATTCACTCTTTCAGCTCTGTAGGCTTTTTTTCTCCAAAAAACTAACTTGTTTATAGATTCCCATTTATCATTCTGTAATCAAATAACTCACTCCATTAATCAGATCATTGATGAGAGCAATCAAGCAGCAACTAGAGTCAAAGTCAAAACTCTGACTGTCCACAACCACTTAAAAAAGAAAATGAAGTCAAAAGCAGGATTGAAACTGATCAAAATTGCAGGAATTATATTCAGCACTTTTTCATATTAAGGTAAATGACTATCCAACTTCAATTAAGATGTAACAGGCTTCATTTTAAGTAATTTTATCTCTTATAAAGTCCAAGCTTTAATACATTGGAAAAAATGTTGGAATTGTGTCATGCAAACTAACTGGAGTCAATTGTGTTTTGGGGGGCACAACTGCTCATTTAACTCAAATTCAAAGATCATCCAGTCATAAAATAAAGTGAAAGCTGTATTCCCAAATCTAACCGTTCATCAGAAACCACACACAGACTAGATTGTGGAAGCAAACTTATGTTCTGTGAGTTGTGCAAAACAATTGTTAGATCTATATTCCTGTCAAGATGGAGATTGATCAATTTTGTTAGGTGGGGTTATCAAGGAATATGAAATAAATGTGGGGAATTGAGATACAGATCAGCCATGATCTAATTAAATGGTATAACAAGCTTGAGAGGCCGAATGGATAACTCCTGTTCCAATGTTATTTCACTCTTTGGATATGTGTATCTGTTGATTAGTAGCATTTGCAAAAGAGCTTTCTCTCACCAGTGATATATCTATATATTGTGATTTTTAAAAAAAAAAAATTTTAAAAGATGTTTTTGCAGATATTGTTTCATTTTATCAGGTATCTGACCATTAATTGGATTATTATATTACCATGAAATAGAAAAGAAAGACAAATCTTGCATTTATAAAGCTCCTTTCAGTGGCAGTTATAGCTTAATAGATAGCACATATGGCAGCACGGTGGTGCCGTGGTTAGCACTGCTGCCTCACGGCACCGAGGTCCCAGGTTCGACCCCGGCTCTGGGCCACCTACCGTGTGGAGTTTACACATTCTCCCCGTGTTTGCGTGGGTTTTGCCTCCTCAACCCACAGATATGCAGGCTAGGTGGATTGGCCACGCTAAATTGCCCCTTAATTGGAAAAAATGAATTGGGTACTCAAAATTTATATTAAAAAAACAAGTAGCACTCTCCCCTCTGGGGGAGAAGGTTATGGGATTAAGTCCCACTCTGGGACTTGAGCACAAAAATCTAAGGTGAAACTGCAGTGCTGAGAGACTGCTGCACTGTTGGAGGTAGTGTCTTTGCATGAGATATTAAACCGAGGCCCTGTTTGTCCTTTCAAGGGGACATAATAAAGGATCCCTTGACACTTGCACAATAGAGTGGGGAGTTAGCCCTGGTGTCTTGGCTAGAATTTATCTATCAATGAATATTACAATAACAGATAATTGGGACATTATCATGTTGCTATGGCAGGTGCTACATGAATGCAAGTCTGTTTTTCACAACCCCAGGATATCCCAAAGCACTTTTTCAGGCATTCCTGTGTCTTGATTTTGCAATGTTCTCTCTAAAAGATGGAAATCTTTCTCCTCAAAAGAAATCAATGTTATGCCTAGCCATTTGCCATATTAAAATTCTGCATCAAGAATATTTAATCAAACAATTTGCTTTTGTGGATTGCAGTAAACTTGCAAAGAAGCGTAAGGATGTAGTTGGAAATACTCGACAAGAGATGACTCATATGGTGAATGCAATGGACAGGAGCTATGCTGATCAAAGCACACTTCATGCTGATGAACCCCTTTCTATCAACTTTATGGACTCGCACAACTTCAGTCCCAGATGTAAGTGTTATAGAGTTCATTAAATTGTTGTAAAACACATCTTTAAAAAGGTAAAAGCACAACACTACAGATTCTGGAAATCCGAAATAAGAACAGAAAATGCTGGAAAAATTCAGTTGGTCTGGCAGAACCTCTGGAGGGAGAAACAGAGTTGATGTTTCAAGCCCATGTGACCCTTCTTCAGAGCACTTCATAATTGGTATAGCTTTTTTATTTTGAAGCTCCAAAAACATAAATCTGGTTTGGAAACACTTCTTGCCAAAGCTTATGAGTGGTCAAATGATATGATTATGCAGACTGAAAACTGAGCACATGCCTTTTCAATCTGGCAGATTCAAAGTGGAATCAAGCAGCAGGGTGGCCAAAGAAGGTGCACACATCAGGGCTGGAATTCTCTAGCCGTTGGGGTTCTCTGTTCCCACCAGTAGTGCATCCCCGCCTGCGGGTTTCCTGACGGCGTGGGGTGGCTTTGATGGGAAATCCCATTGCCGAGCAGCGGGAGTAGAAAATCCTGCCACCAGGGAACGGTGCGCGGCTTGGGGAACGGGAGAATCCAGCCCAGATATCGTGTGGTGTGACTATTGGGAGCCCAATAATTCCCAGGAAATTATTCCAATAACAAGATGGTGCACTCCAGCACTGACCCAACAGTCATCAGGACAGGACCAAATATCATGTGGCCACTAGGTACAAGTACCATTTAAGCCTGATCCAATTGCTGAAAGTCGAACACCTGCCTACCCATTAGCAGGTCTATCCGGGACCCAAACCACCCTCGAGAGTGATCAGCAAATGCTCCCTATTCTTTAAGAGTCCAGTAACTAGCTTACTTACTCTGAGCACCTGAATCCATCCCCGTCCCTAATGCACCAACATCCACATGCATCTGCTTCTATAATGGCCTTCAGTACTACACTCTTCTGAGTCAAGGAAGCAGGAACTCCAGCAGAGGAATTCGCATTTAATTGTTGCACCCAAAAACATCAGCCAACTCGCATTTACATGTTACCCTGACTTGTGTTGCAGCCAAAAATGGTGTCACCTTCCATGAACCCTGAACTTAAATCTACTTTCTGAAAAACTGATTATATGCGACATGAATATGTTACTTTGGTTGTAGCATCTACTGATGGCAATAGAATACACGCATAATTTATTCTCTGATTGAGCTTATGAAAAAACTTGCATTCATGTTCCTAGGATGTCCAAAAGGCCTATGCAGCCAATAATATTACTTTTGCAGTGCAGCCACTAATTTGTAGGCAAATGCACCATCAAGGGCGAAATTCTCCGGAAACGGCGCGATGTCCGCCGACTGGCGCCCAAAACGGCGCAAATCAGACTGGCATCGCGCCACCCCAAAGGTGCGGAATGCTTCGCATCTTTGGGGGCCGAGCCCCAACCTTAAAGGGGCTAGATTGGCGCCGGACTAATTTCCGCCCCGCCAGCTGGCGGAAAAGGCATTTGGTGCTCCGCCAGCTGGCGCGGAAATGACATCTCCGGGCGGCGCATGCGCAGGAGCGTCAGCGGCCGCTGACAGCATTCCCGCGCATGCGCAGTGGAGAGAGTCTCTTCCGCCTCCGCCTGGTGGAGACCGTGGCGGAGGCGGAAGGGAAAGAGTGCCCCCATGGCACAGGCCCGCCCGCGGATCGGTGGGCCCCGAACGCGGGCCAGGCCACCGTGGAGGCACCCCCCGGGGCCAGATGGCCCCGTGCCCCCCCCCCCCGGAGCCCGCCCGTGCCGCCTTGTCCCGCCGGTAAGGTAGGTGGTTTAATTTACGCCAGCGGGACAGGCATTTTAGCGGCAGGACTTGCCGGAGAATCGAGCGGGGGGGGGGGGGGGGGCTGCCAACTTGCGCGGCACGATACCCGCCCCCGCCGAATCTCCGGTGCCGCAGACTTCGGCAACCGGCGGGGGCGGGATTCACGCCAGCCCCCGGCGATTCTCCGACCCGGCGGGGGGGTCGGAGAATCTCGCCCCAGATTTGGACACAGCAAGGATTTAAAAACAGCATTATGTGGCATAACCAGTTTATCTGTATTTTCGTGCAGTTAGCTGAGAATTAATGTTGACTGAAACACCTGGGACACCATGGCAAATTTTGCATTTTTAAAAAATACATGTAGAGTACCCAAATCTTTTTTTCGAATTAAGGGGCAATTTAGCGTGACCAATCCACCTAGCCATCTTTGGTTGTGGGGGCGAAACCCACGCAGACACGGGGAGAATGTGCAAACTCCACACGGCAGAGCTGGGATCGACCCTGGGACCTCGGCGGCGTGAGGCAGCAATGCTAACATCTGCGCCACCGTGCTACCCTGGCATCTTTTGCATTAGTTGAACTGGCAGAAGTGGCTTTGGTTAAAAGATGGAACTTAGTTAAAATTGCCTCAATTCTATGCTTAACTTTGGGTCACCATATCAAAGTTGCGATTGGAATGGATGCACAAATAAACATGGGAATTAGCTTAATTAGTAAAAAAAAATGAAATGTTTTTGAACATTTATTTACATGTTTAAAATAATGTACAGGGTATGATAGGAGAGAAGCTTGTGGGATGTTCGCACCAAGAATTTGTCGGTCCTGGTCCTAGCATTTATATCAAGGTTGCACCTTCTGGTGTCTACTCGTGCTAACCCTGCCAGTATTTGCTGGTGAGCATTTTGATACCTACTTACCATGGTGCACCATTATGTGTGCATTTCCAACACCCACCTCTGAATTTTTGTTCCAGGAATTCCAATGCCCACCAAACCATAGCAACATTCCCCTCATGAAGGAAGCCGAATTACAAAAGAAAATAGGTAAAATCTGCCCGTCTTCAAGTCAGCAGGCCTGACCAGGATCCTACCACTTGAACCCGAGTGTGGAACAGGAACTCCTAACATAGGGAATACCTGACTCTCCAGCCATCATGTTCAGCGAGTGCAAGATAGGCAACAGTTCTGACCATTTTGAAAAAAATCCTGGTGTTGCTTTTAGACCAATCAAACTCGAGTTAAATGTTAACTTGGCAGTGCTACAGAGATGAACTTCAGTGGGCCTGTTTACCTTTTAAAAATTATTGATTATTCTTATTTTGTAGAATTATCATGTTTTAGAATGAATGATGGACTCTGCCTCCACCATGCTTTTCAGGCAGTGTGTTCCAGATTCCCGTCCTCCTCTGGGTAAAAAGGTTTTTCCTCATATCCCCTCTAAATTTCCTGCCCCTCATCTTAAATCCATGCCACCTGGTTGTTGATCCCTTCACCAAGGGAAACTGTTTGTTCCTGTCTACTCCAGCTATGCCCCTCATAATTTTATCAATCATGTCCCAGATCCACTCTCTCTTCATAACTAACACTCTCCAGCCCAGAAAGGATCCTGGTAAGTCACCTCTGCATCCTTTCAAGTGCCATTGCATTCCTCCTCTAATGTGGATTCCAGAACTGCACACAATATTCTAGTTGTGGTCGAACTAATGTTTTATAGAGTTCCAGCATAACCTATCTGCTCTTAAACTCTATGCCTCAGCTGATAAAGGCAAGTATACCATATGCCTTCTTAACCACTTTATCCACCTGCTCTACTATCTT
This sequence comes from Scyliorhinus torazame, assembly GCF_047496885.1. Lineage (NCBI taxonomy): Eukaryota > Metazoa > Chordata > Chondrichthyes > Carcharhiniformes > Scyliorhinidae > Scyliorhinus > Scyliorhinus torazame. Next base: position 211,053,567 of record NC_092710.1, read on the forward strand.
AAGAGCCAGTGTGCATACACACCAAGGTCCCTCTGATCCACGGCAGGGTCCTGCAGTTTATCCTGTATTCGCTTGCATTGTTTGAACTGCCCAAGTGCATCACCTCACACTTATCTAGATTGAATTCAATTTGCCACTGATCAGCCCATCTGACCAGCCCGTCTGTATCCTCTTGTAATTGAAAGCTATCCTCCTCACTAATTGAAGGCTATCCACCCCACCAATTTTCGTATCATCTGCAAACTTACTAATCAACCCTCCTACGTTCATTTCTAAATCATTTATATAAAGCAGAAACAGCAAGGGCCCCAATACTGAACCCTGCAGGACCCACTGGACACAGGCTTCCAGTCAGAAAAACACCCCTCGACCATCACCCTCTTGCTTCCTGCCATTCGACCAATTTTGGATCCAATTGGCCAAATGTCCTTGGATCCCATGGGCTCTTAACTTTGCTATTAGTCTCCCATGTGGGACCTTATCAAAAGCCTTGCTGAAGTCCAAGTAGACTATGTGAAATACATTTCCTCATCTACACATCTGGTCACCTCTTCGAAACACTCAAATCAATTGGCCAAACATGACCTCCCCTAAACAAAGTCATGCCGATTGTCCTTGATTAATTCCTGCCTCTCCAAATGCAGATTAATTCTGATTCCCAAAATTGCTTCCAATAGTTTCCCCACAACTGAGGTTAGACTGAATGGCCTGTAATTTCTTGAATAATGGTACCATATTGGCCATCATCCAGTCCTCCGGCACCTCTCTTATGCCTAGGGAGGAATTGAAAATTATTGCCAGTGCCCCTGCTATTGACCCTGCCTCAAATGCATTTCATCTGGCCCAGGAAATTTGTCCACCTTTAAGCCTGCCAGATCACTCGCGCAGACACGGGGAGAACGTGCAGACTCCACACAATCAGTGACCCAAGCTGGGAATCGAACCGGGGTCCCTGGAGCCGTGAAATAACAGTGCTAACCACTATGCTACCATGCGTCATGAAAGACGTGCTTGTTCAGTGAATTGGACATTCTGAATTCTCCCTCTGTGCACCCGAACAGGCGTCGGAGTGTGGCGTTTGGGGGATTTTCACAGTAACCTCATTGCAGTGTTAATGTAAGCCTACTAGTGACACTAATAAAGATGATTCTTATTATTATTACCTCCTCTTTGTGCATGTTAATCTCTTTAATTTTATTACAGTCCTTCTCCCTGATTTCTATACCGACACTGTCCCCCTCATGACACTAAGTATTCATTTTGAACCCTGCCTATATCTTCTGGCTCCACACAAAAATTACCACTGTGGTCTTTAATGGGCCCTATCCTTTCCCTAGTTCTCCTATTACTCTTAATCTACATATAAAACAACTTAGAATTTTCCTTTACTTTACCTGCCAATGGCCTTTCATGTCCCCTTTTTGCTCTCCTAATTTTCTTTTTAAGTTTCCTTTTGCACATTCTACATGCCTCTAGGGCTTCTGCTGTATTGAGACCTCAATATCTGCCATTAAACCTCCCTTTTTCTCCTTTTCCCATGTTGTACATCCCTTGATATGCAGGGTTTACTGGATTTGTTGGCCCCAACCTTTCTCTTGATTGGAACTTGTTGGCCTGCACTCTCCCTATTTCCATCCCACTGTTCAGTCACAGATTTACCGAAAAATGTCTGCTCCCAGTCCACTCTGGCCAAATCATATCTGATCTTACTAAAATCAGCCTAATCAGTCCAAAGTTAAATAAAATTGGAAAAGTAACTGCGGTAGAAATGCAGAAAGATTACATCACATTTGTGACTGTATTCTGTTTACTTTTTGGATGTTTCTGGATGCGATATACCAAGCAATTATTTGTTCCTGCCACTGACGGGAGCTGATTCTAACCAGAATGTTTTCCAACCAACTGATGTGCATGTATCAAAGAAATACTGCTTACTCATATAATTACTTTACACTGAAAAACACACATTGCATGTTCAATCTTTCGTCTTAAGTAAAAACACAATGGCATTCCTCTCTGGCTCACCAGAATGCAATGTTTCTCCCTGTCATTAAACATTCTACAATATTTGATACATCATTTTCCTCCATTGCTTTTCTGTTGTCTGGCTCCCTGGGACTACATTTTTTTAAAATTGATGCTTAGGATGTTAGCTTTGTATTTATCGCCCATCTCTTATTCTCCTGAAAAGATGGTGGTGGGGATCCTCCTTCATATTGTTACAGGTGTGAGCTGATGGTGCTCCCACTGTGCTCTTGAGAAGGAGTTCTAGGATTTTGACCCAACAAGAATAAAGAAATAACAGGTTTATGTCTGAATCAGGGCAGTGTATCACTTGGAGAAACCTTGGATATTATTCCCGTGTACCTGCTGTCTTTGTCCGTCTAGAAAGTGAAGGGACAGATTTAATTGTTCTGAAGAAGTCATGCTAAGTTGCTACAATTCATCCTGTAAATAGCACACATTACAGCCAGCAATGAAGTTGGCTGTGTTCAGAATGATGAAGGAGGCATAAGCAAATTGTCCACTCCTGGATGGGGTTGACCTTCCTGAGTCTTATTGCAGTTGCACCCATCCAAACAAATGGAAAATATTTCATTAGACTCCTCAGTTTCCATATGTGTGCTGAAGAGACATTTTTCTCTCCTCCATTTCAATTGACCCCATAGTCATCTCTGTGCTGTTTGACTGATAGTCAGTCATGGAATAGAAATCTAGTTTCATTTTAAAATTGAGGAAAGCAAAGCCGTCATTTTTGGCCTTGCCATAAACTCTGCAAAACTCCCTTTTGGGTCCATGTGTTGAGTTCAAACTGCATCACAACACTGCTTACTTTATCTCTATGTTATCGGCATCCATTGTTGCATCAGCCTGACTGATGCTGAGGGCCTTAACAATGCATTTGTCACTTCGAGACTGGAGTTTTCCAACAGCTGATCTTCCACTGTCTGTAAAATCCAGCGCCTTCAGCAACCAGTTGTCCATGCTCAGATCCATTCATGTAACGCCACTGTCCCTTGATGGTTCCCTGATATCCCATACATTGGAAACAAATTATCATTATTTTCAAATAACTCAATGGGCTTGCCTTATGCTTCAACTTTACGTCCCCACCCACATCCGTTACTTTCCTGATTTTGGCCTACTTTACATCTCTCTTCACATGATCATTTGTGACAGATCATTCAGAAGACTCGAGCAACCGTGTCCTGTTTTCTTTTCTTCTAACACCATCTGCTCCAGTCTGTTCACCTTTAAAAGCTGTTTAAAATCCATCTTATCCACCAAATCTTTGTCAGGTAGCACTCCCAACAGGACTAAACATCCCCTCTTTAAAGCACCTTGTGTATTTTTTACCTTAAATCAGCTATAGAAATGAAAGTAGTTGCAGCTGTTTTAGTTTCAGGATGATTGTGCACAAATAATGTTGGAAATCCCCCTGAGATCACATACTTGAATGAATTGTATTTCCTAGCCTTGGTTATTTTTAAAGCTTAGTGGCTTTGCAATTGAGGTCCCTGAGACTGGAGAACAGATTTGATGAAATGCATGCGATTAGTGGTGGCAATGGATGGAAAATAATGTGCCACATTTGTTGAGGAAGGCCTGGTGGCATGGTGACACAGTGGTTGGCACTGCTGCCGCACAGTGCCAAGGGACCTGAGTTCAATTACTTGGGTGACTGTCTGTGTGGAGTTTGCACTTTATCCCGTGTCTGCGTGGGTTTCCTTCGGGTGCCCCGGTTTCCTCCCACAGTCCAAAAATGTGCAGGTTAGATGGATTGGGCATGATAAATTGCCCCTGAGTGTCCAAAGGTGTGTGGGTTAGGTGGGGTAATAAGGATGGGGTGGGGTAGTGGGCCTGGGTAGGGTGTTCTTTCCAAGGGTCATTGGAGACTTAATGGGCCTAACAACAATTCTATAGTTCTATTAAATGGCTCTGTGGCTTCTCACAATGGCTCAGTTACTTCAGTGATGAGCTGAACTATATAGATCAGGAAAATCCCGAGTTCAAGCATTGGTGAGTGCCACATCCGTTGACCTCAGCTGGGACAGCAATAAAGACATGCTGCAGTTGGCCTCAGCATTCCTGGAATAGGGAAGAGATAATGAAGAAGGGTTCCTCTGTCATTATTACCATTAACCTCTGGCCTGTTTCTGGACATCGATTGAAGACAGGATAAGACTGGCAGTAAGAGTGGACGTTTCCTGCGATTTCTCCTTAACAGTCAAGTTTCTCAGTAGAAGATTGAGAGCATGAGTGACATTTTTAATGTATTTGCTAAAGCTCTAGCAATCTATTGGTTGGAATTAGGTGGACGGCGAATGAAAGCATTGGAGAGGAATTAAATCTAGAGATGTATCATGTTTTGCGTTTTCTATTTATTCACATTGCAAGTTGATATTGCCTAACAAAGAAGTAAAACTGCTTTCATCAGCTAACGGCAGAGTTGGGGGATGAAAACAGAAAATTCTTTGAATCTTCAGGCCTGATAGCATCTTTGGAGTGGTGTTTTCAGATCAATGACCTTTCATCAGGAAGGTTATTGGATGCTGTATATAAAAATGAAATGGATCAGAATGTGAAATGCTAAATCTCAAATAACAGCAAGAGCATGTCACTCAGACACTACAACATGTGGCACCATTCATTCAGATCGTAGCTCAGTTGTACCTCCCACATAAAGATCCAAAGCAAATTCAGGAGAGATTACAATGGGTGGTACTCTGTCACGCTGATGTTAAAGCAGAATCCACAATATTTTTTTACAAACATTTTATTAAGGCATTTATGGTTTTATAACAAAAGATACAAATACAAATGTAAACATAGTTCAGTGCGTAACACATCCCTCCTTCCCACCGTTCCCGCCTAATCGAGACAAAAAAATAACCAAATTTCCCCCTACCCCCACCCCCTTAATGAATCTGCTGACAGTTTAGTTTTCCCTGAAGAAGTCGATAAACGGCTGCCACCTCCGAACGAATCCTAACGTTGATCCTCTCAGGGCGAACTTAATTTTCTCATGTCTGAGAAACCCAGCCATGCCACTAACCCATACCCCTGATTTTGGAGGCTTCGAGTCCCTCCATGCTAGTAATATCCGTCTCCAGGCTACCAAGGAGCAACGGTCAAAATGTCAGCCTCTCTCGCCTCCTGGACTCCCGAGTCTTCCCACACTCCAAAAATTGGCACCTCTGGACTCGGTGCCACCCTCGTTTTTAGTACCATGGACATGACATCCGAAAATCCCTGCCAGAATCCCCTCGGCTTTGGGCATGCCCAAAACATGTCAACATGGTTTGCAGGCCCTCCTGCACACTTCACACACCTGTCCTCTACTCCAAAAAACCTGCTCATCAGGCCACCCTCACTTGTGCCCGGTGGACCACGTTGAACTGTATCAGGCTGAGCCTGGCACATGATGAGGACATGCTGACTCTGCTCAGAGCATCCTCCCACAGGCCTACCTCGACCTCCTTACCCAGCTCATCTTCCCATTTACTCTTTAGCTCACCTATCTGGGTTTCCTCCCACTCCATAAGTTCTTTATATATTTCTGATGCCTTCCCCTCCCCCACCTCCGTTCTAGAAACTACTCTGTCCTGTATCTCCTGCGGCGGTAGAAGCGGAAAGGTCGAAACCTGCCTTTGCACAAATTTCCTTACCTGCAGATACCGAAACCCATCAATAAACAAATCCCCCAGCCTCTCAATCCCTGCTCTCTGCCACCTCCGAAACCCCCCATCCATCCTCCCCGGGACAAACCGGTGATTACCACAAATTGGAGCCCACACCGACGCTCCCTCCACTCCCATATGCTTCCGCCACTGCCCCCAAACTCTCAGGGCTGCCGCTACCACTGGGCTTGTGGAATACCGAGCTGGGGAGAACGACAGATGAGCCGTCACCAATGCCCCCAAACCTGTGCCCTTACATGAGACTGCCTCCAACTGCTCCCACACCGACCCCTCCCTCACAACCCACTTCCTAATCATGGCTATATTTGCCACCTCGTGTTAGTTCCTAAAGTTCGGCAGTGCCAGCTCCCCACACCCCCGGCTCTGCTCCAGCAGCGTTTTCTTTCTCGCTGGGTTTTACCCGCCCACACAAACCCAGATATCACCCTGTTCACCCGCTTAAAAATGGCCTTTGGTATAAAAATAGGGAGACACTGGGAAACGAAGAAAAATCTCAGGAGGACCTCAGGAGCATGTCCCACCTCTGAAAGTCGTCCTTCATTTGTTCAACTAAACGGGCTAGATTTAATTTATGTAGCTGCTCCCAACCCCGTGCCACCTGAATACCCAAGTAGCGAAAACTCCCTCCCACCACTTTAAACGGCAACTCCCCCGTCTCCTCTCCTACCCCCTCGCCTGGATCACAAAAACAGCAGTGGGGAGAGGGGACATCCTTGCCTTTTCCCTCGGTGCAGACTAAAGTAGTTCGAACTCACCCTGTTCGTCCGCACACTCGCCACCGGTGCCTGCTACAGTCAATAAAGCCCTGCCCAAACCCAAACCGTCCCAGGACCTCCCACAAATAATTCCATTCCACATCCATAGCGACCCCCCCCCCCCCTAACCTTGGAGGGCATCATGATCACATTCAGGAGCCTTCTAATATTGGCCGTTAGCTGCCTGCCTTTAACAAACCCTGTCTGGTCTTCCCCTATCACCCACGGAACACAATCCTCTATCCTCGAGGCCAGAATTTTGGCCAGCAATTTGGCATCGACATTCAGTCAGGAGATTGGTCCATATGACCCACATTGCCCTGGGTCCTTATCCTACTTCAGGATCAATTAAATCGAGGACTGTGACATTGTTGGGGGAGGAACACTCTGTTCCCTTGCCTCATTAAATACCCTCACCAACAGCGGGCCCAGCATCCCAGAGAACGTCTTGTAAAATTCCACTGGCAAGCCTCCCGGGGCCTTGCCTGACTGCATGGCCTCCAATCCCTCTACTACGTCTACAATCCCGATCGGGGCTCCCAACCCGTCCACCAACCCTTCCTTCGGAAACTTCAAGCCTTCCAAAAATCCCCTCCACCCCAACTGGGGGCTCCAACTCATACAAAGAACAAAGAACAAAGAACAAAGAAATGTACAGCACAGGAACAGGCCCTTCGGCCCTCCAAGCCCGTGCCGACCATGCTGCCTGACTAAACTACAATCTTCTACACTTCCTGGGTCCGTATCCCTCTATTCCCATCCTATTCGTGTATTTGTCAAGATGCCCCTTAAATGTCACTATCGTCCCTGCTTCCACCACCTCCTCCGGTAGCGAGTTCCAGGCACCCACTACCCTCTGCGTAAAAAACTTGCCTCGTACGTCTACTCTAAACCTTGCCCCTCTCACCTTAAACCTATGCCCCCTAGTAATTGACCCCTCTACCCTGGGGAAAAGCCTCTGACTATCCACTCTGTCTATGCCCCTCATAATTTTGTATACCTCTATCAGGTATCCCCTCAACCTCCTTCGTTCCAGTGAGAACAAACCGAGTTTATTCAACCGCTCCTCATAGCTAATGCCCTCCATACCAGGCAACATTCTGGTGGGCATTAGCCGACTGTAAAACTCCTTGAACACCCCATTCATCTCTGCTGGGTCTAGAATCGTGTTCCCCCCTCTGTCCTTAACTCTTCCTATATCTCTGGCCGCCTCCCTTTTCCTTAGCTGGTGTGCTGGCCATCTCACCATTCTCGCCTTCCTCAACTGCCCCACCGCCTTAGCTGTGGATATCAGACCAAACTCCATCGGCAGCTTCTGCCGCGCGTTCAACAGTCCCGCTTCCGGGGCTTCAGAATACCTTCTGTCCACCTGGAGTATCTCCCTAACCAATCTCTCCATCTCTGCCGGCTCCACCTTCTCCCTTTGAGTCCGTATTAAAATTAGCTCCCCCCTAACCACTGCCTTCTGCGCTTCCCATACCGTTGCTGCCAAAACTTCCCCCGTATCATTTGTCTCCAAATGGTTCTGGATGGCCTCCCTCACCCGCCCGCACACCCCCTCATCCGCGACCAGCCCTACATCCAATCTCCATTGCGGGAGCTGACCCCCCCCCCCCCTTGCTCACCTGTAAATCCACCCAATATGGGGCATGGTCTGACACAACAATCACCCAGCATTCGGCATCCCCCCCCCCCCCCCCCCCCCATCAATCCGGGAGTACACTTTGTGAACATGGAAGAAAAACGAAAACGCCTTCGCTCTTGGCCGTCCGAACCTCCAAGGATCTTACCCCCCCCCCCCCGCACACCATATGTTCCATAAACCTCTTTAGCTCCTTCGTTGCGGCTGGCACCCTCCCTGTCATTGATTTTGACTGACCCAATCTCGGATCAATGACAGTATTAAAATGCCCCACCCCCATAATCAACCTATGCAAGTCCAGGTCCGGAATCTTCCCCAATACACACCTCATAAACTCCGCCTTGGCCCAGTTTGGTGTGTAAATATTAACTAATACCACCGACATCCCCTCCAGTTTCCCACTCACTATAACATACCTACCCCCTGAGTCCGCCACTATATTCCCCACCTCAAATGATACCCGCTGTTTGATCAAGATCGCAACCCCCCTAGTATTAGAGTCTAGCCCCGAATGTAATACCTGTCTGACCCACCCCTTCCTCAGCCTAGTCTGATCCACTACACTCAGGTGTGTCTCCTGTAATGTTGCCACGTCTGCCTTCAACCTCTTCAAATGCGCGAGCCCTCTTGACCGGCCCATTCAGCCCTCTCATGTTCCATGTAATCAGCCTGGTCGAGGGGCACCCCCTGCCGATCAGCCATCACCCTCCTTAGGCCAGCCACCAGCTCATGTCCCGTGCCTCCTGAGGCCCACCCTCGGGCGCCCACCGTCATCGACCTCTAATTTTTCTCCCAGCGCCAGTCCCTCCCCTGTCAGCAGAACAATTCTCTCCTTCCCCCCCCACTCCCACCCCCACCACCAACAAAGCAATAATCCCAACCCCCCATACCAAACTGGTCACCTGCTCGCCCCCCACTGCGCTTCTGTGAGCTGGCCCACCCAGCTAGCCTGGTAACCCCTGCCCATGGTGCCAAGCTTCCTACACCCCACTGATCTCCCTCACTCCCACTCGAACATATGTATTCAAAACATAACAATCCCCAACAAACAAAAAGAAGATTCCACCCACCAACCCCCAACAAGAACAAAGTTAACCCACATACTGAGCAACGGCCCAAAAATTGGTACAAAAGTTCTACATACACAGCCCAAAAAGAAAATAAATTTAACAGCATAGGCACAGAATTACTCGCCCCCAAGTTCAATGTCCTCCATCACCTGCCAGTCCCGTCCTTAACAAAGTTCATCACCTCATCCGGCGATCCGAAATAAAGTTCTTGACCCTCGTAAGTGATCCACAAATGAGCTGGGTACAACATGTCGAACTTCACCCCCTTCTTGAAGAGGGCCGTTTCAACATTGTTGAAGCTCGCCCTTGTTTTGGCCAGTTCCGCACCCAAGTCCCAGTAAATGCACGTCTCATTATTTTCCCATTTACAGCTCCTCGTCTGCCTGGCCCAGCTCAAGATCTGTTCCTTGTCCAGGAAGCGGTGCATTCATACCACGATCGCCCTCGGTGGCTCCATCATCCGCGGCTTCCTCGCAAACGCTCTGTTGCCCTGTCTACCTCCAAGGGTTGAGTAAACGCATCTTCCCTTGGCAGCATCTCAAACATACGCCCCACATATGCCCCTCACATATGAGATTCCTCGATGCCCTCCAGGAGGCAAACGATACTCAGGTTCTGCCTGCACGACCTGTTCTCCAAATCCTCCACCTTCTCCTGCAGCCTTTTCTGGTGGTCCCTCATCAGCTCCATCTCCACCACCATCGCGGTTAGCTGGTCCTCGTGCTCAGCCACCGCCTCGTCCACCTTCTGGATCACCTGTCCCTGGGCTTCCAATCTTTACTCCACCCAGTCAATCCCTGTCTTAATCGGGTCCAGGTGCTCCAGTCTTTGCTTGGCGAAGCTCTCCTGAAGGAATTCCACCAGCTGCCAAAAATGTGGGATTTTGTTAAGGTAGAGTATCCATTTCGGTTGGCCTATTGTACAGTTTTGAATTAACTTGTGAAATTTGGAGCAAAATATGATCATCCAACCACATGCTCCAACACCTTACAGTTGATCATGTTATGAATATATAATCCATTCTCAGTGGAAGGACAGCCGATTGAGGAGCCAGGGTAAGCTCCTGCTGTTTAATAAAGAAAAACGCTCGGCTGCTTTATCCATCTGTTCTCATGCTATTTTGGTGCCTGGCTTCCTGGATTCTGGGGAACCTGACGGACCTGCGTTCACCAGAAACTGTTATATAAATACTGTGGCTACAAGACCAGCCAAGAGGCCATGAATTCTGCATGGAGTAATTCACCTCCTGACTCCCCAAAGCCTGTTCACCATCAGCAAGGCACAGGTATATTGGAATACTCTCTTGCCTGGATGAGTGCTGTTATGGGCCAGGGCTTAGAAACTCCAAAGTATTATGTAGTTCACCTGACCTACAACCTTTATGTTGAATTTGGCTAGGATGAGCACAAAAGCTGTCACTGCAGATGTGATTCATCAGACTTCCGAGACATTTGAATCAAAACAAGGTTTATTCTAAGAATGTAGTTAACAAATAAATATATATATATATATAAACACAGCAATTACAAACATAACGACACCACACAGCTACAGTAATCTATGTATATAACACTTAATGAATTCCCCCTTAGCTGTTCCAATTCAATAACAAAATCCAGTTAAACCAAAGCTTTTCAAGGGCATGGCCCAGCACACTATTCTCACTTGGATGGGACTGGTACTGTTCCTGAAATTCTGATCCAGTTCCAACCAGCCGATTCAAGCTCCTTCTGGAAAGCAACTATATCTTTAAAGTTACCAAGGCAGTTACCAATGGCCGTTTTACTGGAACAGCTTTCAAAATGAAAACAGGGAAAACGCTTATTTCTTCTTCTGCAGTCCAAAGCAGTCAAACTGAAACTGAAACCCCCTCCCACCTCATAGCTACAGCCCAATGTGCTACAAGTCAAATGATAAGAGACTAAACCTTTCTTAAAGGGTCACACAAGACCGTGCAGCTCCAAAAACACTCCAGAAGCTTTACGCCGGCAAGGGTAAAGGAACCTGATTGATTGGCACTGCATCCACAACCATTCACTCTCTTCACAGTGACAGGTGTGTGAACCATCTGCAAGATGTACTGCAGGAACTCACCATAGCTCCTTAGAAAGCACCTTTCAAATCCATGTCCTTTACCATCTGGAAGGGCAAGGGCAGCAGGCACTTAGAAACACAAACACCTCGAAGTGCCCCCCTGTGGCACGATAGTTGGCACTGCTGCCTCACGCGCCAGGGACCCAGATTCAATTCTGGTCTGTGTGGAGTTTGCAAGTTCTCCCTGTGTCTGCGTGGGTTCCTGCGGATGCTCCGGTTTCACTCCACAGTCCAAAGATGTGTAGAAAAGGTGGATTGGCATGCTTAATTGCCCCTTTGTGTCCAATTTGTTGTGTGGGGTTACTGGGATATGGGGATAGGGTGGGGGTGTGGGCTTAGTAGGGTGCCCTTTCAGAGTGTTGGTGCAGACTCTATAGGTTGAATGGTCTCCTTCACTGTAATAATTCTATGAAACCACTCAACAATTTTGAAAAATATGGCCATTACTTCACTGTTGCTGGGTCAAAATCCTGGAATTCCTTCTTTATAGCAGTGGAAGTCCTTCTTTACACCACATGGACTACAGTAGTTCAAGAAGGCAGCTAACTATCACCTTCTCAAGGGCAATTAGGGATAGGCAATAAATTCTGGCCCTCGACTAAAGTGTGGGAGCCCAGTTTAAACAACCTATCACTTGATTTATATAAATGACTGGGATGAAGGGTTGGTTGCCAAATTTGCTAATGTTGTAAAGATAGGTAGGAAACTAAGATGTGAAGAAGACTGAAGGAGGCTACAAAATGATATAGATAGGCTAAGTGAGTAGGCAAAGATCTGGCAAATAGAATACAATGTGGGAAAATGTGAAATGATTCTTTCATTTTGACTGAAAGAATAAAAATGCTTATTATCTAACTGCTGAGAGATTGCAGAGTTCTGAGACGCAGAGGGATCTGGGTATCCTTGTGCATAAATTGCTAAAGCTAGTATATATAGAGCAAGTAATTAGGAAAGCTAATAGAATGTTCTCATTTATTGCGAGGGAAATTGAACACAAAAGTGAGGAGGTTGTGCATCAATTATACAGAGTAGTAGTGAAGCCATACTGTGTACAGTATTGGTCTCCTTATTTAAAGAAGGCTGTATATGTCTTAGAAGCAGTTCAGAGAGGGTTTGGCAGACTAATACCTGGAATGGGCAGGTTGCCTGATGAGGAAAGGTTGGACAGGTTAGACTTGTAGCAGCTGGAGCTTCGAAGAGTAAGAGACAAATTAATTGGGGTCTTGATGATTTGGAGAAAATGTTTCCCCTTGAACTAGGGGTCACTGTTTAAAAATAAAGGGTCACCCATTTAAAACTGAGGTGAGGCATATTCTTTTCCCTGAGGGCCATAGTCTTTGGAATTTTCTTCCTGAAAAGGCCGAGGAAACAGTCTTCGAATATGTTTAAAATAGAGGTGGATACATTTTTGGTAAGCAAGGGGTGATCTTATTAAATGGTGGAGCAGGCTGGAGGAGCCGATTCAATTTGATAGCAATGGTGGTCAAATTTCAAAAAAGTAACTCATGCTTTGTGAAGTGCTTGTATCACTGCAACTGCCATTATGCCTTAACTGCCTTGGTTAGCTGGTTTAGTTTGAAGTTGCTTAAGTCAGAAAAAAGTGTATTGATGTATACAAAGTTTAAATGATGCTGCTTAAACCATAACTTTACTTTTATTAATTTAACTCTTTCATACTCATCCAATCTAGGAAAGTAATTATCAACAGTCATTACAAAAGCAACTGCCTATACTCTCCAATTTGTTAATAGGTCCCAAGTCCATGTTAATTTGTTAATGTTGACTAAGCTGGAAGTTGAGAAGACAGCCTTTCCTAAACAAACTTTAATCAGGAAAGAAAAATCTACAAGATGCATATTGCTGATAACGTTGCCACTGCCGGAAAGTGTGCTTGCCTCAATGTCAAGTGCAAATAGGATCAGTGTTTGGCTGAGATGCTCCCCATTGATGATGATGATGCCTATTGTGAAGGTTCATATTGGGGAAAGGTTGTGGTACAGGAAAACTGTTGGTACCTTCGTTTTGTGAGGGCCACGAAGAATCCAGCACAAGTTTGTAGAGTCAAAAAGAAAAGAACTTTATTTACGATAATGTATACACAGCAGCAGTACTTCACCACTGCTACCTACTCTAGTTGATACCACACTGGCCAGCTCTATTTATGCAGGTGAAACTGCTAATGATTTCCCTGCCCCACCCCCCTCTTTGGGGGGAGCTCATACACCCCAAGAAAAACCTAAAATACATTATGGTATAACCAATAGTCCCCAGCCAATAGTATTCAAACAGGTTATAACACTCACAATTGTTCATGCCTTCGGTGAGAGAGACATTTTTTTTCCAATTAAGAGGAAATTTAGCGTGGGCAATCCACGAACCCTGAATGTCTTTGGGTTGTTAGGGTGAGACCCACGCAGACACAGGGAGAATGTACAAACTCCACATGGACAGGATTGAACCCGGGTCCTCGGCACCGTGAGGCAGCAGTGCTAACCACTGTGCCACCATGCTGCATAAGAAGGCCCAAAGAATTGAGTAATGGGGAAGAAATTACATTTTGTAATTTTAAAATAGTATCTTTTCAATGATTTTCTTTTCAAATATTTGAAGGAGAAATGTGCTCTCCCATAATTTATACTCGTTTTTCCCAGCTAGAATTTTTCTAACTTTCTGTTCAATGGTGGAAAATATGAAAGAATCATTGAAACAAGAAGCGTGTTATATATGCTCTCACCACATGGCCTTCTGAACTATAATAATGACTAAGTGTGAAATATATCTGGAGAATGAGCTCTCTTCCCATTTTGTTTTAAACTAAAAAGTACATTTTAATGATAGAGATGGGTTGCTGCTGCTTTCTTCGGCTATAGACATTATACAAATGCATCATTCAAACTTTCCTATATCTTGAAATGGATCAAGAAACTGAATCTGAACATTTTAAGATACTGCCATTTGACCAGCATGCACATTATTTGTCGTCTTTTGTTAATGATATCCATCACTGATGTTTTCTGTCCAATGTTTAGATGGTATGGATGGTTGCAGGTAGTTGAGTTTCTAGTTTTATTATAGAGCTACGGGCTACCACTACCTCCTCTCACATGCTCCCTTTTTCTAGCATTTCAGTAAGTACAATGGGCTTCTTCTTTAATTATAGGTCATCAAAATGCAGTTAATGGTAGCAAAAGTGGATGAAAATCTCAGTTTCATATTATTGGACAGAAGATTTATTGTGTAACCTGATCTCTTCAAAAGATTACATGGTTTTACAAATCAATTACAGTACTCTACGAGACAACATAAATAAGAATGTATCAGAATCTAGTGGCATTGTATTAGAAAAAATGTGGAATACATTAATTTAAAACGGAGTTTTGTCTTTTTTGACAGTTCTTTGTCAATTCTATCAAGCAATTAAAAAACAAAGCTGAAACCAAAAGTCAATTGTGCTGTTGCAGCCTTAATAATTCTTTGGCTAATCTGTCTGATAATGAATACCTGTCTAGTTTCTAAATCAGCTGGATAATTGACCATCTGTCTGAATCCCATTAAAAGTCGACATTTTTCTTTTTGCTACTGCTTTTTAATACAAACAGGATTTTAGCAGAAAGCACTTCTGAATTTGATCTATGGATGCAAGCAGCTGTAATGCTGGTTTTTTTCATAAGATTATATTAAAGCCTGAAATAGTTGACCTGTAATTCTCTTTGCATTGAATTTCAGAAGTTTAAAATAATATGTCACTTCTATCATAAAATATAATTGATGCAGGTCTGTTTTTTTCATGAGATATGTTTTCCTACAGTGCCTAATGATCCACTTGTTCCGACTGCTGTGTTAGGTGAGGACTGAACCCTATATCCTCAACTGATGCATGACTTTGTGTGTTTTGCATGTTTAATAGCTATGTAAACAAGCTGTGTCTGTGTGTGTGTGTTTAATGGAGTAGAGAAGGCACTCTGCTTTTTTTAGTAGGAATGGTAGTTTCATGATGGAGAGAGTGAGAGGAGAAAAAGTAATACATTTATCAATCACATAGTTTTCTATCCAGCACTGGATTTTGGAAATATTTTTAGTCTACAGAAAATAAGCTCAGATGTTGCAAACAACCAAATATTTGAAATAGTGTAGATATCTAAAATTGAATCTGCATGCAAAATAGGAATTTACCTGAACAGGATCAGGGAATGAGTGAAAAATAAATCACCCATTGGTACTTTAAAAATTCGAACAAAATTATTGTCATTTTTAAGACCTTTTTGAAATAAAATGTTTGACATAACATGCTGAAGAAATAAAAGTCAACATTTTTCCTCCGCTGATCTCTTCTCAGTTTTTAAAACTCAATTTCACTATCTTTCTCAATCACCGAGATACACATTAACCCTGTGTACCATTTTCATACTTCGCAAGACCTTCAATAGTGTGAATGCCACCCTAACATTTGCAAAAGAGCAAGGATATCTAGTATCCTATTGGATATTCTCTGACTAGCCGAGAGTTGGAAGTAGACATCTTGGTAGAATTGACACTCAATATCTCTTTGAAATTGAACTTCGATACAGTGAAGTTGAAAGATGGAAGCCCAGACAGTGAAATAGTCATGTCTGGAAATAACAACGGCAAGGGTGGGAGTTTCAGCACCAGAGGAGCTGAGACAGGGGCAGAGTCGAGCAATGTTTTGGAGGTGGAAGTAGGTGATCTTAGTGATGGCATGGATATGGGATTAGAAGTCAAATTAAATACCACGGTTGCAAACATTCTGGGTCAGGCGCAAATATTTACCAAGGAGGTAGCTGGAGTCCGGCTTGGGGATGACATTTGTGGCATTGACCAAAAACCATAGAATAATGTCTCCCTTTGTCCCACCTGTCGACATACCACAACATAATATATTTTTATTTCTGCTGTGCCTTTAAAGAAGACACCAAACAGGCTTTATTGTAAGTTTAAATGAAAATAAAGCATAAACATTTGTTTCTGACAACATTTTAAAATATATGCAACAAAGACCCATTCCTTATTCTTTCTCGCACACATACACACAGGCACACTCAAAAAGATGATTTCCAAAGACGTAACATGCACTTAACATGTAACTTACAAAAGTCAATATTACTCTGTTTCTCCAAGAAGACCGTCAAAAGTGTTGCAGGCCTTGAAATTTTCTTTCCATTCACTGAAGAAGAAGAAATGAAAGTCAAAGATTTCTGAGGATGAATTTACAAAGGGTCCATCAAGCAACAGTATATTTATGGCTTTTCCACTTGAAAGCTATGGTCAAGTTCCTCTAGTCAGAATAATAATCTGGACATATAAGAAAAGCTTCAAATTTCTGCTTATAGTATCGACTGAGGCAGAGTTCTTAAGGCAAGATGTAATGCCTCCTAGATCCTTGTCCCTGACAAATTGCCTGATTTGTCCTCGTGGACTAATAAGGTATTTCCAAATGTAAAATGGAAAGCCCCTAACAGCAGTGCTTTATGTTTTTTTCCTTTTTCCTCTGAGCATTTAGTAGGTCATAGAAAAGGATAATAATCCTTATTTTTATGGAAATTGAATGGCTGGGGTAGAATCTAAAATTTCATACTACAGGGAAGTTTAATGTTCAGATACAAACTACAATGGAATTTACTTCAATTTCCTACTTAATGCTGCTTCAATTGTGTGTTTTGCATTTCCCATGTTACATCTATCAACTCCATGTTGTTTTCCTGGTCAAAGAATGAGGGCTGTAATTCAGAACCACCCAATGCGTGGAATCGATTAGGAGTAATGCGCAAAATTAAAATGGCTGTGCAATTGTGAAATTTCATGAGGACAATTGTTTCAGCTGATTTTATTTTTAAGTCCTTTTCCTCCTTTCTATATCATGTCATGCGAGTTTACTTGAATTACATAGTGTATGATGAATGAATCAGATGGTTCAATCAGGAAGATCTGAGCCAAGGCCTCAATTCAAAGTTTATACTGAGTTAACATTCTCAACTATATGCATTTGGTCCTTGAGCCCCTATGTTTGCTAGCAGGGATGGTTTCTGTTTTGTTATGTTTCCTTTGGAACATAAGCGGCTTCCTTGTGTTGCATTTGTCAAGGAAGGTCGAGACGTGTAAATAACTTCAACTCATTTATTTGCACTATGTACACTTTTATAACTTGAGTTCGACACTACTGCTAATCCTATTGTAGCTACCTAAACTGACTAACCAGCTGCTGTCTTCCACGTGGTGGGTGTAATATTGAATCAACCCTGTGCCTCTCCTCACTGACTGTCTCCACTGGCCGAAGGGTCTGATCATGTGTGTGGTGTCCTTTATGTATGGGTTGGTGTAATGCCCCCCTGTGGTCGTGTCACCTCCTTGTGTATCGTGAATGTCCATTGGTCGCCTCCCATCTAACTTATCTATTGGTTGAGTGTGTGTGTGTGATGTTTCTGGTGCTCCCTCTAGTGTCTGTCTAGCTTACATGTATTTACAGTGATGCACATCACCACATCCTCCCCTTTTTATATGTTCATATTTTCTGTACACTTTAAGAAAAACTGAACAAAGAACAGGTAGAGATGGTAAGGTGTATAAAAGTCATGGGAACGGTGATTAAACAATAAGTCCAAATCATTCATGTGAGTCCATAAACCATCAATCATCATGGTCAAATGTCTCTCTTGGTTAGGAACGCCATCAACAGGAACCAAGAAGCGGTCGAATCACTGCGCTGTTCGATTTGGAGTCTTTTTCTTTTTTCTTTTTATGTTTGTGGTGGTGCTGTCGGATGGCATCTTGTAGCTGATAGGTCGTTGACATTGAAGAGGTACCATCAACAGTTTCATTCGAGGTCATGGATGTGCCAGATGTTGAAGTCGGATGAGACTGTGCATACTGGTTCTGGCCACATGCTGTGCTGGAAGGGTGATTCTGCTGAGAAGTGTTGAAGCATGTCGGTTTGGAGACAGAATTGCTGCTCGCATCAATTTCTGGTGATGGTGTGAAACTAGAACCTTGCATCTGATCGGAATATGCTGTCTGGCCAGGCTGTGGTGCAGCAAATCCTGGGCTGTAACTAAGGCATCCAGTCTGTAGTGCAGATTGCGCTGGCGGTAGTCCTCCATTCGGTCTTGATTCCATTAGTGGGCAATCCGTAGTGCTGGCCTGTTTGAGAATATGCTGCATAGACTGCTGGCTGCTGCAGGCTTGAATACTGGGTTTGTCCAGCATGAGCTATCATTGGCCGCACTGTCGGTGTGGAACAAATGTGTGGACATAGCTGTGGTGAAAATTGGTGTATTCCTCTTGGACTGTGGCCGCTGCTTGTTATTGCTGACCCAGTGTGATTGTTACGTGATCCATTCTCCTGCCGTTGTGGCATCTGCTGTCACCCTGAGCGTGCCATCACTGAGGTTGTGACACTGCCTGTCCAGAGTAAAGTCTGGCTTACGTGAATCAGAATCGGCCTTTGGTTGCTCCCCATCCGGAGTCTGGTCTGTTCTTTGTTGATGCTCCCCGTCCGGAGTCTTAGCAGGTTCACTGGAGTCAGAGCTGAGATTTCTTGAAGCTGCACTTCTGGAGTCGGAACATGCAGGAATGCATTGACTAGTGGAGAGGTTCGAGCAATTGAGGGTGGAAGTAGTGTGGTGTCACCAGTGGTCTCACAGTGATCGTCGAGTGCCTCTGTACACACTAGCTGAGGTCTGTCACTTTGTACCTCTTGCATGGGAAGTGGGATGCTGTCGTCACTCGTTTCACATACCGTGGATAGATCCTCAGTAGCTGCTTGCTGTTCACTAGGGTTGGGTAAATTGTCAGAGTTTTCATCTGGTTGTGCAAACCATGTCGGTGGACTGTCATTGTCTTGCCGTTGTCCTTCATTTGGGCTTTTCTTCTTTGGAATTTTAAATCTTCCCCCAGACATTGCAGAACCTTGTGCATTTCCCTCAATTTCTCCCATATGTAGGGCATCAAATGTTGGATCCAATGTTTCTTTTGTCATTGTACTAGTTTCCAAAGAACAGTCCGTTTCAATTTTCTTCTCAGTTACTTCAGATGTATCTTTTTCTAATGTACATGCCTTCATAGTCTCTGGGTCTGATTTTGCTGGGACTGGCATAGTCACAGTCTCTCTTTTACTGTTCTCAATTGCCCACATTCTACTCCCCAGACATAAATGCTTAATCTCTGGAGTTAATGTGGTACAATGGATAATCGGGTCGACCTTATCTGCATCTTCACCATCACTGGAAAGCACAATTGGTTCACTTGAAACTGCTGCGGGTTTTAAGTGCTTTGTGTGGCTACTCGATGTCGGTGTCCTCAGGATTCTTGCTCCAATGTTCTGCTCATTTATCAGTGGAGTGTGCATAGGTTCAATGCGATTAATATTCCCCTCAGGGTTTGAAGAGCCATTACTGACTAACTGCTGGTCTCTGAAGTTGGGACGTTGTGGTTTTGTGTTGAAGGGAGACAGTTGTCCCTGCTGTAGATATGATTCAGGTTGTGTTATTTCCATTCAATGAGGATCAATGGCTTGTCCATTTTTTCGATCCGTACTAAAGCAATGGCAATTTTCAGTCTGCTCCTTGCAAGTTAGACATACAAGCAATTTCTTTAGCAAATCCTCGGCATCCTTCTGTGACTGTGCAGCATTATTAATATCTCTTCGGCTAGAATGATCCTGAAGGTCAGCGCATAATCCTTTTTTCTTCGGGCTTGGAAGAGGCGATTCCTTTGGCTTGTCTTCATTTGGGCTTGAACAGTCATCAGCGCTGTGCCCTTCATTGTAGCATGATAGACTGTTATAGCCTTCTTGCTGTTTACGTGAGCATGGCAGACTTGCATCGTCTGCCGCTAGTTGGTCAGAGGAGGTTGCTAGACCCTCATAGTCTTGTTCCTGCAAAAAATTCATTTCCTGGTTCAATTTGAGGCATTGTGCTGTCATTCCAGGTGAAGGAAGGTTGTTATACAGCTTTAAAAGATTTTTTCTTTGATTTGGGACGTCTCCCCTTTAAATTGGATTTGGGACGTTTCCCCTTTAAATTGGTGCGGTCTGGGGCCTCTGACGTCATGCCGCGCATGACGTAGCACGTAGGAAGCGATTGCGCATGCGCAGATCGCTGTTCCATTACCGATGGCCGTTTTCTTGATTGCGCATGCACGGCGTCTCGCACATGCGCAAACGAACCTTCCGGTTCTGCGCACTTCTCGCGCAACTGCGCTAGTGTAGTCCCTTTAGCAAGATGGCCGCCGACCTCGACCCAAATCGCTCTCTGGTCCGGGATTTCGGCCTCGAGGTGAGTACTGGCGCTTCTCTTACCTTTCCTTGCCCATTGGAGTGTGTTTTCCTCACAGTATTTGCCGAATTTGTCCAGGACTGCCTGGAAGTCGTACCTGTTTTGTCCCTTGGGAACTTGAATTTTTAAAAGATTTCTTCTGCTCTTGCTCCGGCGATGGGGAGGAGAAACTCTATTTTTTCATCATCGGCCAGGTCTTTAAGTTCGGCTGCCACCAGGAAGAATTCAAACGTTTGCCGGAATCGCTGCCAGTTTTCGCGGAGATCGCCGTGGCACTGGAGCGGATGCGGAACCAGGAGCTCGTACATCTTGCCTGGGTATTGCTAGTTGTCACTGTACGCTGAGGTATGGCTATCTGGATTTAAGCAGTTCACTACTGGTACCATGTTTTGTTATGTTTCCTTTGTAACATAAGCGGCTTCCTTGTGTTGCATTTGTCAAGGAAGGTCGAGACGTGTAAATAACTTCAACTCATTTATTTGCACTATGTACACTTTTATAACTTGAGTTCGACACTACTGCTAATCCTATTGTAGCTACCTAAACTGACTAACCAGCTGCTGTCTTCCACGTGGTGGGGGTAATATTGAATCAACCCTGTGCCTCTCCTCACTAACTGTCTCCACTGGCCGAAGGGCTGATCATGTGTGTGGTGTCCTTTATGTATGGGTTGGTGTAATGCCCCCCTGTGGTCATGTCACCTCCTTGTGTATCGTGAATGTCCATTGGTCGCCTCCCATCTAACTTATCTATTGGTTGAGTGTGTGTGATGTTTCTGGTGCTCCCTCTAGTGTCTGTCTAGCTTACATGTATTTACAGTGATGCACATCACCACCGTTTCTACTGTTGATAAACAGCAATTCTACAGGATATATCTGTGGATGCGCAGTAAAGACCGGATTGAGCTCAGCTGAGATGTCCACCCCTTTTTGAGTAGCTTGTTGGAGGTGTATAAAATGACCATTTAGGCGAGGTAATACATGTCCTTGTCACCTGTAAAACCTCTGCTACTACGGATTTTTAAAAAGATCATCACCTCTTGAGCATTTGCTGAATTACATATTAGAAAATAGGAGCGGGGAGAATATTCGGCCCTCACATCAAAACTCCAAATTTGTAGACTATCCACCGATGCCTTTAATGCAACTTCAGCACTTAAAATTAACAGATTGCAAGAGGAGTTGCCACGTATAAACATTAAAGTGAAACCTTTAACTTAAAGACACAGGCCAAATTTTTTTTTACATGATTCCCATAGTGGCACAGCAGTAGAATTTTGCGCAAATTATAAAGATTGTTATCACTGTACAACAATACAGTTATCATACTTTATATTGAGTTTTTAAACTATAATCAATGACCCACATCAAAAAATATGACATAGTTTTGCGATAGTAAAGTTGCAATGAGAATGGAAAGACATTTACATTTTGAGCAGTCCTTGCAGGGGAGGAAGAAATATTTTTCATTCCGCAGACAAAGCAAGCGGATTCCGGCGGTGGCGTTGGGCCTCAGGGGTGGCTTTTGCTATTGGGTCCCCCCTGGGGCCACAAAGCTTTCAGCTCTTGAGAGCCCCATACCCTAAGGGGAGCTACCCCTTTGTAGCTGGTGGTCTTCCCACATGGCTGGAAACTACTTACTGCCACTTGAGAGATCCTTAATTATTGAACTAACAGTCCAGCAGCCAGAGGCAGGCAGCCTCTTCACTTCCAGCCATGCCACTGGTTAAATGGTCTATCAGCAAGACTGTGCCAGGGAGCCATCGCAATTTGGCTCACCACCATTTTACCAGCAAACCCATGTGGCCAGTTATCCAGGGGCCAGAGAAATTCAGCTCATGGTCTGAACGTGGGAAAAGTTCCACTGTATCAAATCATGAACACGTGCAATCTTGGCCTGTGAAGTTCACTTAAAATAAATAACTGGAGAAAAGTATGCAAAGCTATTTCAACTGATTATTTAGGATCATCATGTGAGAAATCTGTAATAATGACGAACTCCTGGGCAGCACAGTAGCACACATGGCTAGCACAGTGGCCTCACAGCGCCAGGGTCCCAGGTTCGATTCCCTGCTGGGTCACTGTCTTGTGTGCAGTCTGCACGTTCTCCCCGTGTCTGTGTGGGTTTCCTCCGGGTGCTCCGGTTTCCTCCCACAGTCCAAAGACGTGCAGGTTAGGTGGATCGGCCATGCTAAATTGCCCTTAGTGTCCAAAAAGGTTAGGAGGGGTTATTGGGTTATGGGGATAGGGTGGAAGTGAGGGCTTAAGTGGGTCGGTGCAGACTCGATGGGCCGAATGGCCTCCATCTGCACTATGTTCTATGCCCTGTCGCGCTGTAAACATGTTAATTTTACAAGTTCAATTCCATTAATGTTAAAAAGACAGGTAAATACATGAAATGCGACATGCCCATAAGTTATTTTTGCTGCTCTAAGAGAATGGTGCAGTCATTCTCTGCTTTTTGGCATTCTTCATTTCTGATGCCATGATTGAAGCACGGTGGCACAGTGGGTTAGCCCTGCTGCCTCACGGCGCCGAGGTCCCAGGTTCGATCCCGGCTCTGGGTCACTGTCTGTGTGGAGTTTGCACATTCTCCCTGTGTTTGCGTGGGTTTCACCCCCACAACCCAAAGATGTGCAGGTTAGGTAGATTGGCCACGCTAAATTGCCTCTTAATTGGAAAAAATGAATTGGGTACTCAATTTAAATATATATATTTTTTTAAATGATTGAATTGCGGAGCAGACTCGATGAGCCAAATGGCCTAATTTTGCTCCTATGTCTTTTGGTCTTGCGTAATTTTGCACTCCATAAATCTAAAATTCCAGAAGAATTCTGCTGCACTTTACAGTTGCTGAATATAAGTGACTTTATGGCACACTTTACAGTGCATAATATTAATCTGAGCAATAAGGCCAAGTTTTGAAAATAAAAAACATGATTGACTATAATATACTGTGCATCGGATATATTGGTCAAAAAGCCGCCTCCTACCCAGTTGTGCCTTTCTTATGTTATTCAGCTCTTTGAATGGACCAGCAAAATCTCCTGCGCAGATGATCCTTACTTGAGTAATGACTTGTTAAATTGTCATTCTTCTGTCAAACAATCTCAAATTTGATCAAAATATTTTGGAATTTTTTTTGCAATCCCACATAATGGCATGGTCATGTAATGTGGCATGTATTTCTCTTGCAGTGCCTGTTATTGTGTGGCTGAGTTGTTGTTTTTATTAATATCACTGTACATTTCTCTTCTCTAAATGCTATTATATTGCAGTTGCATAATATGCATTTTCTGCTGGTTGCACACAATGCAAAAAGTAAAAACTAGGACTATATTTTAAAGGAAATAGGATGCCCCAACTTCAGGACCAGATCCCAATCCTGTTGCAGGACAATTAAAAAGTGTGTAATCTGACGCACCCTGATGTCCTCAACTTCTTCATTATGTTTGAGTGTTGTCATATACACTAGCCCGAGGGGTACATTGTTTTGTTTATTACATGGCTGTTATTTCATTACAAACCTAACTGCTGGGGAAAAATATTGCCTGTTAAATTGGTTTGGATTCAGCCCTAAAAAGGTGTAAATGAGTCAGCCAATAAACATACGAATTGTGTTAAATGTTATACCTGTACAATTAAAAATTGCACAAATTTACATGATGCAATTATTATTTTGAAATGTATATGTGAACCTTAATTTATATTTTTGTATTTTGCTGCTTTGTTCTACAAAGTGCCCATTGCTGGTGAGTAGTGCAATTTGCAAAACAACAATACGTGATGTAGGATGTGTAGAAACTATATGATATAGTCAAATGCATATTTGTCAAAGAATTCTCGAACTGAGGTGGGATTTGTGAACCAATGGCTATTTGGACAGAGATCAATATTGAAGTATAAATGGTGTGCACCCACTGTTTGAACAGACCTGTGCCTTTCATTCTCAGTTGACTCCTCTTTTCCTGGAATGAATCGTTCAACGACGGCAATGCCCTCTTTTGACTGGTCAGCCAATAACAGTGCAAGCACAGGTTCTGAACTGGTTTGAATAATCATCTGGATTGGTGCTCAGATTACAGGAAGGGAAATCTTGCATTCACAGCATTAGGTTGTTCGTGAAATTATGATATTGGACACATCTCATGTTAAATGGATGCAAACCACCTTTTATGTATATTTAAAAATTATTATCTGCATGTCCTTATAGGCATGCCAGGTGTATGATTTAACAGAATTGGAAATAAATAGTGAAACATGCCCATTAAAAAATCTTGCATATTTCCACATTCATTCTTTGTTTAATCTTGAAGCCAAGAACAGAAGATTCCAAAATTGTAATATCTTGCACCAAAATTTTCATGCATGCATACATTTTGGAGAAAAGAATATGGAAGATAAGTTATTTAGACATTTTGTATGCATGGCATTGACCTCACGGGGTCTATCGTTATTTATTTGATTATGATTAGGAAGTTGGATTCTGAATAAATTTAAATTATAACTTTTGATCATGCTTATCCTGTAAAAATATGTAGTGGAAGAGTTAAGTGAATCAAGACTTCAATGACATCCATCTCAAACTTTCTTTCTGTTTATGTAAGATTGTTTCCTTGAGTCATACAACAAATGGACATCTCTAAAATTGCACTTAATTTACATCCAGTACTGGATTGTGTATCAGACAATTTTTAGAGGAGTTGTGCACTTAATACATTATTCTTTATTTACCTAGATGAAAACCACACAGTATCAGCAGAGTCAAGCAGGTTATTAGATGTTCCCCGTTATCACTGTGACCCCACAGAATCCCCATACCAAACTGGCCAGCTCCATCCTGCTATTCGTGTTGCAGACTTATTGCAGCATATCAACTTGATGAAAACATCAGAGAGCTACGGTTTCAAAGAGGAATACGAGGTAAAAATATTGTAAAAGACTTGTAAATAACTATGTGGTGAGTAACTTGAAACTTAGCTTTCTCAAATGAAAGTAGGCACTAATGTGTCTGGATCCTTTGGAGCTTGCTAATCTCAAGTAATATTTAACTCTCAAACATGGTTATCTTAAATGTTTTATTTTACTTGAAAACTAAGTCCTCCAACCTAGCTTTGCATAATGCTGTTGGGCATCAATAATAAAATTGGGTCTGTCTTCATGGGCTCAATGGCCGCAATCAATCTTGCAAGTGGTCTGGAATCTTAATTCTTTAGAAGTTGAATCACACTGCCCATAACCTTATTCTACAATAGCAAAAGGCTGTTGTGATTTGCATAGGATTTCTGTCTGATCAATTTGTAGATCTTCAATCTTTCCGAATGTAATCTAAGTTACAGGTAGACGATGTAGTCTTGGTTTGAATTATTAAGCAGTTTATTCCAATATACGATTAATATACAGACTCATAGATTCAATCAGTTTAATTTGATAAAACCTGCCTCATTGTAATAAGATTTCACTTAAGAAATGTATGCCCTTCAAGCTTGTTCAGCAATTCCGTAAGATCATGGCTTTTTTTTTAAACTTCAATTCCACCTTCCCAAACTAACCCTATATCCTTTATATCGTTCTTTGTATAAAAATCTAGCAATCTCTGTCTTGAATATACTCAACAACTGAGTATCTGCAGCCTTCCTGGATAGAAAATTCCAAAGATTTACGAGAAATTGTCCTCCTCAACCTCAGTCCTAAGTACTCAACTCTTTAGTTTCAAACTGTGACCACCATTTCCAGACTCCCAGCCAGGGGAAACAGCCTCTCAACAGCTACCTTAAGAATTTTATATATTTTAATAATCATCTTTCATTCTTCTAAACTCTAGGCAAAATAGACCTAGTCTACTCGATCTCTCCTCATGACAAGGCACTTGTAGGGATTTGGAACCTATGATAAACCCCAAAATAAGAAAATTCTTGTTGAGGAATAGCCATATTGGCAAAAAGGATGATTACTTGTGTAGAATGCAAACAAACAAGGTTTGTTTTGCAATAAAGATTAATGCTTTTTTTTTCTAAATTGAGAGTACCCAATTCATTTTTTCCAATTAAGAAGCAATTTAGCATGGTCAATCCACCTATCCTGCACATCTTTGGGTTGTGGGGGCGAAACCCACGCAAACACGGGGAGAATGTGCAAACTCCACACGGACAGTGACCCAGAGCCGGGATCGAACCTGGGGCCTCGGTGCCATGAGGAAGTAATGCTAACCACTGCCACCTTGCTGCCCAAAGATTAATACTTAACATTTCGTCATTTGGGTATGGTTCAATACACAAGTTCAATGCGTATCAGTCTGTCTTTCCAGTGCATTCCATACTCCGGGGTGTTTCCTTTGCCTCATGATGTCCTTTGAGATTTTAGCTTAACCATGGAAATTCTTTTTTTAAAAAAATACATTTATTAAAGTTTTTTAACACAATTTCCCCCCCCCCCCCCCTCGTAACAAAATAAAAAAGAGAAATCGCGCAGAGCAAGATATATACATGACAAAATGATATATTTACACAGCTTTGTACACTGGCCCTCACCCGTACGTGCCAGTTTCCCCAACCCTTCATGTTATCTCTTGCTCATCCACCCTCCCAGGCAGTCCCCTCCCAGGATGTTTCTCCCCCCCCCCCCCCCCCCGCCAAAGGTTGCTACTGTTGCTGACCGACCTTCCTCTAACGCTCCGCGAGATAGTCTAGGAACGGTTGCCACCGCCTGTAGAACCCCTGCGCAGACCCTCTCAAGGCGAACTTAATCCTCTCCAACTTTATGACCCCAGCCATATCATTTATCCAGGCCTCCAGGCTGGGGGGCTTCGCCTCCTTCCACATTAGCAAGATCCTTCGCCGGGCTACTAGGGACGCAAAGGCCAGAATGCCGGCCTCTTTTGCCTCCTGCACTCCCGGTTCGTCCACTACTCCAAATATTGCTAGCCCCCAGCTTGGCTTGACCCGGACTTTCACCACCTGAGATATTGCTCCCGCCACTCCTCCAGAACCCCTCCAGTGCCGGGCATGACCAAAACATATGGACATGGTTCGCCGGGCTCCCTGAGCACCTTCCACATCTGTCCTCTACCCCAAAGAACCTACTCAACCTAGCCCCCGTCAAGTGCGCTCTGTGGACCACCTTAAATTGTATCAGGCTGAGCCTGGCACATGAGGAGGAGGAATTAACCCTACCTAGGGCATCAGCCCACAGACCTTCCTCGATCTCCTCCCCCAGCCCCTCCTCCCATTTACCCTTCAACTCTTCTACCAGCACTTCCCCCTCTTCTTTCAACTCCTGGTGTATTTACCGACACCTTGCCCTCCCCGACCCATACACCCGAGATCACCCTATCTTGAACTTCTTGTGCCGGGAGCAACGGGAATTCCCTCAAACCATGGAAATTCTAACGTACATAAAAGTTTTAAGACTTCAACTTGAGAGAATACTTTTCCAATCCATACTTCCCAGTCAAGATTATTTGCTCAAGCTTCCAGTTCATCTTAACTGCTGAATTTATGTGCTCACAGCTCACTGCTGAGATTTCACATTCTCACTCGGTCTGTCTCTCAGATCAACTCTCTTGCGGTCTGTCTCTCTTGCGGTCTCCCTTTCTTGGTCTGTGTCTCTCTCTGTTGGTCTCTCTCTCTCTGTCGGCCTCTCTCCCTGGCTGTCGACCTGTCTCTCCATGGCTGTCGGCTTCTCTCTCTGTTGGTCTCTCTGTCGGCCCCTCTCTGTCTGTCGGCCCCTCTCTCTCTGTCTGTCGGCCCCTCTCTCTCTGTCTGTCGGCCCCTCTCTCTCTGTCTGTCGGCCCCTCTCTCTCTGTCTGTCGGCCCCTCTCTCTCTGTCTGTCGGCCCCTCTCTCTCTGTCTGTCGGCCCCTCACTCTCTGTCTGTCGGCCCCTCACTCTCTGTCTGTCGGCCCCTCTCTCTCTGTCTGTCGGCCCCTCTCTCTCTGTCTGTCGGCCCCTCTCTCTCTGTCTGTCGGCCCCTCTCTCTCTGTCTGTCGGCCCCTCTCTCTCTGTCTGTCGGCCCCACTCTCTCTGTCTGTCGGCCCCTCTCTCTCTGTCTGTCGGCCCCTCTCTCTCTGTCTGTCGGCCACTCTCTCTGTCTGTCGGCCCCTCTCTCTCTGTCTGTCGGCCCCTCTCTCTCTGTCTGTCGGCCTCTTTCTCTCTGTCTGTCGGCCTCTTTCTCTCTGTCAGCCCCTCTGTCTGTCGACCTCTCTCTCTCTGTCTGTCGACCTCTCTCTCTCTGTCTGTCGGCCTCTCTCTCTCTGTCTGTCGGCCTCTCTCTGGCTGTCGGCCTCTCTCTCTCTGGCTGTCGGCCTCTCTCTCTCTGGCTGTCGGCCTCTCTCTCTCTGGCTGTCGGCCTCTCTCTCTCTGGCTGTCGGCCTCTCTCTCTCTGGCTGTCGGCCTCTCTCTCTCTGGCTGTCGGCCTCTCTCTCTCTGGCTGTCGGCCTCTCTCTCTCTGGCTGTCGGCCTCTCTCTCTCTGGCTGTCGGCCTCTCTCTCTCTGGCTGTCGGCCTCTCTCTCTCTGGCTGTCGGCCTCTCTCTCTCTGGCTGTCGGCCTCTCTCTCTCTGGCTGTCGGCCTCTCTCTCTCTGGCTGTCGGCCTCTCTCTCTCTGGCTGTCGGCCTCTCTCTCTCTGGCTGTCGGCCTCGCTCTCTCTGGCTGTCGGCCTCGCTCTCTCTGGCTGTCGGCCTCGCTCTCTCTGGCTGTCGGCCTCGCTCTCTCTGGCTGTCGACCTCGCTCTCTCTGGCTGTCGGCCTCGCTCTCTCTGGCTGTCGGCCTCGCTCTCTCTGGCTGTCGGCCTCGCTCTCTCTGGCTGTCGGCCTCGCTCTCTCTGGCTGTCGGCCTCGCTCTCTCTGGCTGTCGGCCTCGCTCTCTCTGGCTGTCGGCCTCGCTCTCTCTGGCTGTCGGCCTCGCTCTCTCTGGCTGTCGGCCTCGCTCTCTCTGGCTGTCGGCCTCGCTCTCTCTGGCTGTCGGCCTCGCTCTCTCTGGCTGTCGGCCTCGCTCTCTCTGGCTGTCGGCCTCGCTCTCTCTGGCTGTCGGCCTCGCTCTCTCTGGCTGTCGGCCTCGCTCTCTCTGGCTGTCGGCCTCGCTCTCTCTGGCTGTCGGCCTCGCTCTCTCTGGCTGTCGGCCTCGCTCTCTCTGGCTGTCGGCCTCGCTCTCTCTGGCTGTCGGCCTCGCTCTCTCTGGCTGTCGGCCTCGCTCTCTCTGGCTGTCGGCCTCGCTCTCTCTGGCTGTCGGCCTCGCTCTCTCTGGCTGTCGGCCTCGCTCTCTCTGGCTGTCGGCCTCGCTCTCTCTGGCTGTCGGCCTCGCTCTCTCTGGCTGTCGGCCTCGCTCTCTCTGGCTGTCGGCCTCGCTCTCTCTGGCTGTCGGCCTCGCTCTCTCTGGCTGTCGGCCTCGCTCTCTCTGGCTGTCGGCCTCGCTCTCTCTGGCTGTCGGCCTCGCTCTCTCTGGCTGTCGGCCTCGCTCTCTCTGGCTGTCGGCCTCGCTCTCTCTGGCTGTCGGCCTCGCTCTCTCTGGCTGTCGGCCTCGCTCTCTCTGGCTGTCGGCCTCGCTCTCTCTGGCTGTCGGCCTCGCTCTCTCTGGCTGTCGGCCTCGCTCTCTCTGGCTGTCGGCCTCGCTCTCTCTGGCTGTCGGCCTCGCTCTCTCTGGCTGTCGGCCTCGCTCTCTCTGGCTGTCGGCCTCGCTCTCTCTGGCTGTCGGCCTCGCTCTCTCTGGCTGTCGGCCTCGCTCTCTCTGGCTGTCGGCCTCGCTCTCTCTGGCTGTCGGCCTCGCTCTCTCTGGCTGTCGGCCTCGCTCTCTCTGGCTGTCGGCCTCGCTCTCTCTGGCTGTCGGCCTCGCTCTCTCTGGCTGTCGGCCTCGCTCTCTCTGGCTGTCGGCCTCGCTCTCTCTGGCTGTCGGCCTCGCTCTCTCTGGCTGTCGGCCTCGCTCTCTCTGGCTGTCGGCCTCGCTCTCTCTGGCTGTCGGCCTCGCTCTCTCTGGCTGTCGGCCTCGCTCTCTCTGGCTGTCGGCCTCGCTCTCTCTGGCTGTCGGCCTCGCTCTCTCTGGCTGTCGGCCTCGCTCTCTCTGGCTGTCGGCCTCGCTCTCTCTGGCTGTCGGCCTCGCTCTCTCTGGCTGTCGGCCTCGCTCTCTCTGGCTGTCGGCCTCGCTCTCTCTGGCTGTCGGCCTCGCTCTCTCTGGCTGTCGGCCTCGCTCTCTCTGGCTGTCGGCCTCGCTCTCTCTGGCTGTCGGCCTCGCTCTCTCTGGCTGTCGGCCTCGCTCTCTCTGGCTGTCGGCCTCGCTCTCTCTGGCTGTCGGCCTCGCTCTCTCTGGCTGTCGGCCTCGCTCTCTCTGGCTGTCGGCCTCGCTCTCTCTGGCTGTCGGCCTCGCTCTCTCTGGCTGTCGGCCTCGCTCTCTCTGGCTGTCGGCCTCGCTCTCTCTGGCTGTCGGCCTCGCTCTCTCTGGCTGTCGGCCTCGCTCTCTCTGGCTGTCGGCCTCTCTCTCTCTGGCTGTCGGCCTCTCTCTCTCTGGCTGTCGGCCTCTCTCGCTCTGGCTGTCGGCCTCGCTCGCTCTGGCTGTCGGCCTCGCTCGCTCTGGCTGTCGGCCTCGCTCGCTCTGGCTGTCGGCCTCTCTCGCTCTGGCTGTCGGCCTCTCTCGCTCTGGCTGTCGGCCTCTCTCGCTCTGGCTGTCGGCCTCGCTCGCTCTGGCTGTCGGCCTCGCTCGCTCTGGCTGTCGGCCTCGCTCGCTCTGGCTGTCGGCCTCGCTCGCTCTGGCTGTCGGCCTCGCTCGCTCTGGCTGTCGGCCTCTCTCTCTCTCTTGGTCTCTCATTTTCAGCAACTACTTGAACCCACTGGTTTCACTGTGTTGACAGCCTAATACTGTGTTCTTACAAAGACCTCTCAAAACTTGACAACGACCAGCTGACTGGCAAAGTCCTATGTGAATGCAAAAGCCAGTGCCCTATTTCTGGCAAATGCTCTTCTGGTAAGTGCCTGACCCTTAACTCTCCTGATGAACTCCCCCAGCAAGTGTCTGATGACAGATGCTAATCCTTGGAAATTACAAAGGGGTGAGGCTCCCTTACTTTTAATCCTTTTTGCAGGTAGCATTAGAACATTTAGCCCACCCTGAATAAACACAATGAACAACTTGTAGCCTTATATTTACAACTCTTGACCAATGGGAAGAGCTCTCCTAGCTTCCACATTAATCTAATTTTTTATCTCTAACTGAAGATGCTCCTTCTAGCCCTCCGGCCACCATCCTGAAAATCAGGATGGGAACTTTGGTTTCCCTTCTAACGACTAAACCAAAACTTGTATCTTGGACTGGAGGCTCTGGAGCATCTCGTCTTCAGGCCACCTTCTTTGCAATTAGCATTGTAGTTTTGGCTTCTTTTTACTGCTAAGCTAGACTCACTGGAGCATAAGTCTGTCCGAGCTATAACTTCAACTCACTCCCAAACTCCACGTGTTCTTTCTTAAAGCTACATCAGTGTTTGGCACCGATGATGCGAAATACAGACTCCCACCTCATGTCTGAGAGAAACAATTTCCCCTCCACAATAAATACTTATTAAAAATGCACACAACTAGGTCTGTTTCTTTGAAGACTTCACATTATCTGAAAAAGATCAATAATAATAATCTTTATTATTGTCACAAGTAGTCTTGCAATGAAGTTACTTAGAAAATCCCCGAGTCGCCAAACTCCGACGGCTGTTCAGGTACCAAGGGAGAATTCAGAATGTTAATTCACCTAACAAGCACGTCTTTCTGGACTGGTGGGGGGAAACCAGTGCACCCGGAGGAAACCCACGTGCTGGTAGAACGTGCAGACTCCACACATGCAGTGACCCAAGCGAGAATCGAACCCGGGACTCTGGCGCTGTGAAGCAACAGTGGTAACCACTGCTACCGTGCCGCCCTATAACACACAGTATTTACTCGTTTGCAGTTTTAACCTGATTTACACGATTCCATTTTGTCACTTTCAAAATTTCCCTTCATCAAACATAATGCTGGAATCAACTTTCCCACTATTGGGAATAGACACTTCATGTAACATCAAAAACATTTTCTTTCTTACCATAGTTCATGGCCATTACTTTATCCCCCGTTTGATACTCCAAATACCTGACCTTTTGATCAAAATGCCTTTTATCCAGGTCTTTATAGATTTCCCAATATTCCTTGCAACAAAATCATTAATTTACAGCATATACTCCATAGTCTGTTCCAACCATTTAGAGTTACTCAAGTGATGTGTAAGCGGAGTTGTACCAACCAATATCAAATGACCTGGAACCCTCATTCACCTTCTAGTCATAACCTGATAGGTAACATCCCTGTAGTTCTATGAGGCATAAGGTTACCATCAAGCAAAGAGGTAACATGTTTACCCACTGAGTGGGGTTAGCCACACACAGCTATTTCAACATTTCCACGTTTAAAATATTTAATGTTTTATTACAATGCTCAATACTCCCAGAAGATATATACAATTTATGCCAAATTTCCCATCAACTGTCGTATTTTAGTAAAGACTTACCTTTAAAGTAAGTTCCCTGGCCACTGTCAGCCTGTAAGAGAAGCCCCCACCTACACAATCCGTCACCAAACAATATCTTTGCAGCAGTATGTGTACTATTCAACCAACAAGGAAATGCCTGTCAACTTAGTAAACTGGTCAATGACCACAAATGCACACTATTTTCTTGTGATGTTGCCAGTGTGAATCTAGGGGTGAGTCCAAGGACTTTCCGGTGTGACCTGACTTGTAAAGAAAGCCTTTAATTACACATTAAAAGGTTTAGCTATAAACAAAACAAACATCTAGCAACATTGAGGTTTACATCTGCCTTTACCTTGGGTCACCACATGCTGCCACCTGTCTGATGCAAATGAAACAAGAAGAAAGTTTCATCTCCTAACTTAGGAGAAACACACACTACTGGACTCTGATTTTGCCAATGCATGAGCAAACAAAGGGAGAGAAGCATTGTGTGAGCCCATGATGTAGGCTGGCCATGCTAATGCCAATAAATAACTACCCAATATGGGGCATACTCGCACTGAAGCAACCAGAAATCGAATGCAGGTCCTGAAACCAGAGTTGCTGCATCATCTACTTTTGAATGAATGAGTTACTATACTCCCTAACTCTTGCAAAGAATCTCCAGATATCGCTGCTGGTACATCCGCTGCATTATTATCCTGTGTGCACTTAGAACTGTCCCACCTGTGCGCTGTGACTTTATTTATATAGCATGGCATATTTCTCTCTTTGTAAACCTGCCAGAGAAAACAAATACATGGACCAAGACTGCAACTTTGACTGATTTGCCATTGCTGGAGT
Organism: Scyliorhinus torazame; assembly: GCF_047496885.1. NCBI lineage: Eukaryota > Metazoa > Chordata > Chondrichthyes > Carcharhiniformes > Scyliorhinidae > Scyliorhinus > Scyliorhinus torazame. The sequence continues at coordinate 211,087,436 of NC_092710.1, forward strand.
TATAATTCTCGAGTCTTTAATGTCGCCCTCAACTGTTCACCTAGCCATATATTTTGTCCCATTATAGTTTGAGATTGGGATTTGAAGCCCATATCAAATCCCAATCATTTCAAATTTGAAAAACACACAAGTCGAACTCCAATTCCTGAGGGTACACTGCCTTCAGCCTGTGCAATCGACATTCATTTACCCAGTCTTTGTTTTATGTCCATTAATCAACTTTCCATCTGATGCGAGCAGGGTGGCCGCATCAAGAAGAGCTCCCGCCAGTGGCCACGATTTGCGGCGCTTTCGGGGATTTCCCCGAGTCATCATTCACCCCCCGACTATCGTCAGCCTTTGGGGCCATCATGGGCAGCTAGCGGGGCCGGTTTAAAAACTGAGGCGCTGAGCCCGGCGCGGAGGTCGGAGCAGCGGGGACGGAGCTAAAAGGAGGCCGAGGCGGCAGGCCCGAGGCCAGGGTGCGATGTAGGTGGGATGTCCCACAACGGATGACTCCCGCCTAGGATGAAGTAAGAAGGCTGAAGTCCGGTGCCAGGGGAGCTCTGGGGAAATGTAAAGGAGAAGAGAAAGAAGGTTTAAAGAAGTTTGGTGAAAGTTTTTTTTTTTTCCCCCTTTTTTTGGTGTGAAGGAAGAAAAAGTTGTTTTAAAAAAAGTAAAAAAAAATTCAGATTGATGAAGGACAGGAGGACGGAAGGGGGAAGAAAAGAAAGGAAAAACAATAAGCCGCGAAAGGATGCAAAGAGCAGCATCGAAGAAAGGAGGAAACGTGGGTTCGCTGCTGATTGAGAGGGCGAGCAAAAGTGCTGACAGGATGGCGGAAGCCAAACCGCAAGGCGGGGCCGCACTAACGGTGGAGAAGATGTCCGAGGTGATGGCGGTGGAGCTGGAAAAACAGTTCGCGAGGCACATAGAGGACTTGAGGAAGGAGACGGTGGTCGCATTGAAGTCATTGGTGGAGGAGGCAATCACCCTGGTGAGAGTAGCTGTGGCAAAGACATCGGCCGAGGTGAGAGAGCAGGGCGAGAAGATGAAGGAAGTGGAGGAGGCCGTGTCGCATCACACCGACCAGTTCACCTCGATGGGGGACGGGCTGCGGAGGGTGGTGGAGGTCAACAGAGGACTCCGAGCAAAGCTCGAAGACTTGGAGAACCGCTCAAGGCGGCACAATTTGGGAATTGTGGGCTTGCCTGAAGGGACAGAGGGCCCAAGGCCAACACAATACTTTGCGACGAAGTTGGCGGAGCTGGTGTGGGATGGTGAGAACCCCTCCCGGTACGGACTAGACCGAGCCTATAGGTCATTAAGGCCAAAGCCCAAAGTGAACGAGCTGCTAAGAGCAGTAATTATCTGCTTCCATAAGTTCTGCATGAAGGAGAAGGTATTAAGCTGGGCGAAGCAGAAGCGCGAGATGCAGTGGGATGGTGCTGCGGTTCGGATCTACCAGGACTTGACGGTGGAGTTGGCAAAAAGACGAGTGGCATTCGGGCGAGTGAAGGTGGCATTGTACACCATTGTATGGTGTACCCGGCGAAGCTGAGGGTAATGTATAACGCCAAAGACTTTTATTTTGAGACAGCGGCTGAGGCGTTCGTGAGGGCGGAAGGCTTGGGACAGACGTGAGGAGCGCTAGCTAACTAATGTCAGCTAGTGAACGGAGGTGAGCTGAGAGGAGGGCTGCGGACGTTGGAGCCTGGATAGCAGGCTTCAATGGGCCCACGAGGCGAGCAAGGGGGGGGGGGGGGGATTGATGCTGGGAGATGTTTTTTCAAGGGGAAATGTAGGGGGGGGGGGGTTTGGGAGGGGGGGGAAGGGGTTCGATGTTAACAATGGACAGGGGCGGGTCAGGCTTATGGGGACAGCCCGGTGGTATGATGATGGTGGGTAAGAAAGGTGGGGGGGCGGGCTGGTGAGAGACCTCCAGTTAGGATAGTTACGTGGAACGTGAAAGGGCTAGGAGGTCTGGTCAAGAGATCAAGGGTGCTTGCGCATCTTAAAAGTTTGAAAGCCGATGTGGCAATGCTGCAGGAGACTCACTTGAGGGCGAAGGACCAGGTGAGACTTAAAAAGGGCTGGGTTAGACAAGCGTTTCACTCTGGATTTGACGGAAGGGCTCGAGGGGTAGCGGTGCTGGTCAGCAAACGGGTACACTTCCAGATGGAGAAGGTGGTGGCAGATCAGGGGGTTGGATATGTGATTGTGAGAGGGGCGCTGGAAGGGAGACTAGTGGAGCTGTTAAGTGTATACAGTCACAATTGCGACGATGTGGGATTCGTGAAGAGGGTGTTTGGGGCCATCCCCGACTTGGACACACACAAGCTGATTGTAGGGGGGGACTGGAACTTGGTGCAGGAGCCAAGGTTGGACAGATCACGGCCACACTCGCTGGTCCAATCAGGGGGGCCGAAGGCGTTGGCTGGGCTAATGATGGAAATGGGAGGGGTGGACCCTTGGAGGTTCCTGCACCCAAGGGAACGGGAGTACTTGTTTTTTTCAGCAGTCCATAAGGTATACTCGCGGATCGACATTTTTGTGTTGGGAAAGGCTTTGCTGGCTGGGATTAAGGTGTCGGAATACTCGGCAATTGCAGTGTCAGATCATGCTCCGCATTGGCTGGATATGGTACTGGAGAAGGGGGTAGCGCAGAGGCCGCGGTGGAAACTGGATGTGAGGCTTTTGGAGAACCAAGTGTTCTGTGAGAAAATTGAAAAGGTATTGAAGTAATATGTAGGTTTCAACTGTACGGGTGAGGTGTCGAAGGCAGTTGTCTGGGAGGCTCTAAAGGCGGTGGTGAGGGGTGAGGTAATTTTGTTTAAGGCCAGTGTGGACAAAGAGGAGAGGTTGGAGCAGCAGAGGGTAATAGATGAGATGTTGGAGGTAGATAGGAGTTATGCAAAGATGGGGATCCAGCGAAGCTGGAAAAGAGGAAGGAACTACAGGCGAGCTTCGACCAACTGTCTACCAGGAAGGCGGTGCGCAAACTGAGACGAGCAAGGGGTGCAGTTTATGAATATATTAGCACGTCAGCTCCAGAGGGAAGCAGTGGCAAGGGAAATTGTTCAGGTGAGGGATAGGGCAGGGAAGTTGGTGGTGGCTCCGGAGCTGATTAACAAGGTTTTTGAGGAGTTTTATGAGAGGTTGTGCAGGTCAGAACCACCTGGGGGAGACCGGGAGATGCAGGAATTTCTAGATGGGTTGGAGCACCCAAGGCTAGGGGAGGGGGACATGGCTAAATTAGAAGGAGCAATAGTGGAGCAGGAGATAAAGGATGCGATTGGAAGGATGCAGTCGGGGAATGTGGCAGGGCCGGATGGGTTTCCGGTGGAATATTATAAAAAATTCAAGGATCAGCTGGCACCCCTGATGGTGGGGATGTTTGAAGAGGCGATAGGGAAGGGGGTGTTGCCACAAACCTTGGGGCAGGCATCGATTTCACTGTTGCTAAAAAAAGATAAGGATCCGACGGAGTGTGGGTCGTATAGGCCCACATCACTTCTGAATGTGGCGCAAAAGTATTGACGGAGGTACTGGCGGGTAGGCTGGAGGGGTGCCTCCCAAAGGTGATAGGTGAAATGGAAATTGCTTATTGTCACAAGTAGGCTTCAAATGAAGTTTGAGGATCAGACGGGGTTCATGAGAGGGAGGCAGCTTTTTTCGAACATTAAGAGGGCTTTGAATGTCGTTATGGCACCGGTGGAAGGGAAGGAAACAGAGGTGGTTGTGGCATTGGATGCTGAGAAGGCGTTTGACCGGGTAGAATGGGGGTACTTGATGGTATTTCTGGAGCGGTTTGGGATTGGACCAAGATTTGTGAACTGGATAAAGCTATTATATAAGGAGCCGAAGGCGAGTGCTATAGAGCATAGGGTGTCCTTATATGGCGATGACTTGCTGCTGTATGTGTTGAACCGAGTGTGTCGATAGGGGGAATATTGGAGCTACTGCGAGTATTTGGGTCTTTCTCGGGGTACAAGCTGAACCTGGACAAGAGTGACTATTTTGTGGTGTCTCGGCCGGGTATGGGGGCAGGGGTGGGGGGGCTGCCATTTTGTACGGCAGGGACTCACTTTAGGTATCTGGGGGTGCAGGTTGCCTGGGAATGGGGGAGGCTTCGCAGATACAACATGTCTAGTTTGGTGGGGAGAGTGAAAGTCGATCTGGCAAGGTGGGATGGTCTCCCTCTGTCACTGGCGGGTTGGGTACAGGCGGTTGAAATGAATGTATTGCCGTGATTTCTGTTTATTTTTCAATGCCTACCGATTTTCCTGCCAAAGACTATTTTCAGAGAGATTGAGGGAAGGATTACCTCATTCATATGGGGAGGAAAGGTGGCCAGAGTGAGAAAGGTGCTGCTACAGAGGAGAAGGCAGGCAGGGGTTTTGGTCTTCCGAACCTGATGTACAATTACTGGGTGGCGAATGTGGAGAAGCTGCGGAGCTGGGTCAGAGGGGTTGATTCCGAGTGGGTCAGAATGGAGGAGTGTTTGTGCAGGGGGTCGGGACTGAAAGCACTAGCTCCAATAGCTCCGGGGAAATACTCAGGGAGTCCGGTAATAATAGCTTCATTGAAAATCTGGAGGCAGATTCGCCAACATTTCGGGTAGGGGGCAGGGTCAAGGGAAATGCCGATTCGGGGGAACCACAGATTTGAGCCAGGGAGGTGGGATGGAAATTTTCAGAAATGGGAAGAGAAGGGGATTGAGGCACTAAAAGATTTGTTTCTTCGGGGATTGAGGGAGCTGGAAGCGAAGTATGGGCTGGAGCAAGGAGAAATGTTTAGATACATGCAGGTTTGAGATTTTGCCAGAAAGGAGATACAGAGCTTCCCGGAGGAACCGGCCTCCACATTGCTGGAGGAGGTGCTGACAATAAAGGGACTGGAGAAGGGGGTAGTGTCAGCAGTGTACGGAGCTATTTTGGAAGAGGATAAGGCACCACTGGAAGGGATCAAAGCAAAGTGGGAGGAAGAGCTGGGAGAGGTTATAGAGGAGGAGGTCTGGTGTGAGGTGCTCCGGAGAGTAAATGCCTCCACCTCATGTGCGGGGTTGGGTCTGATACAGCTGAAGGTGGTATACAGAGCACACCTCACAAGGGCGAGGATGAGCCGATTCTTTGAAGGAGTAGAAGATGTGTGTGAGCGTTCTGGGGGGGGGGGGGGGGGGGGGCACGCTAATCACATTAATATGTTTTGGTCCTGTCCAAACCTAGAGGATTACTGGAAGGAGGTTTTTAGGGTAATTTCCAAGGTGTTGCATGTGAAACTGGACGCGGGTCCCCGGGAGGTGTTGCTAACTTTTGGTTGGTTCAATTGGCTCTGTTTTATAACCTTTGCTCTCGAGTCACCAGGTACCTTTATGATAGCGCCACGAGGTTCAAGTTCAAGTAATGACCAATAACTCAATACACCGATTAGTAAGATTCAAATCAAAGCACATTTATTATACACAGTAATCGCTACTCATGCACAAATTCTACTTCTAAGCTACTTCTACAACTAACAGGCCTATACTTAGCTTCGGACTGGCCCACCAGGTATGGGGAACAAATGGCCTTTTGTTCGGGTTCTGAGTCTGCGGGATTCGAAGTTGGTACGGACTGGTAGCTAGGAGCGCCTATCTCGTAGCGAGCGTTGACTTAAGACTTACTGGATATCGGCAGCAGCTGCACCGGTCACGGTCAAGGGTTGGTTCGTGTTGCTGAGTGACCCGGTCAAGAAGAATGATTTGAACTTGGGGGCTTAACTTTATAGTCCCCAGGGGTTTCCCACCTTTCGGGGCGGACCCTGCACCTGGTTCCAAGTGATTGGACTTCGTTCCAATCACTTGGTTTGATTTCTCCAATACTGGAGCGGTTCCCTGATCGATGGGCGGTCTTGAGGTGTCCGTTAACCTCGTTTGTGTTGGCTCCTGCTGGCGCCGGGGAGTCTGGCTTAGCTTTGTTTGTCCCAAATATTGTGATTGTTCCCGGGGATCGCTTATTAGTATGTAGATGGCTGCTACATTATTATACAGGTGACTGCTTGTATCGATGCTGTCTGGGCTTTTGCAGAGTTTAATGCACAGTAACTTGCACCTGCTGGTTTCTGCCTGTGTTGGCTGAATTTCCCTGCAGCCTTTGCTGTTCTCCATTTTACATCGCGAGTTGGCCAACCCAGGTGGCTACACACCCTCCTTGTGATCCTAACGCGAAGCGTGAAGGATCACATAACTGCGTTGTTTTTCATTTCCTGACCCGGCGAGCACTCTTCTATGGCCTCTACACTGACCATAACTATGCAAAAAAAATTTAACTGACAATTCTGAGGGGCGCTATGTCAAACAGGGACATGCATTACAAAACAAGAAAATCAGAACCTCTAACTATCCTTAATAAACTACACTCACTCAAACATTTCATCACACTGACTTCCTAAACCATACAAACAAATCATAGCAGTATTGTACACATTTTCTGGCTTGGCAGTCAAGCTCAGGATTATACAATTGCTCATGAACGTTTCTTTATTTACAACAAATCGCAAACGAATGCTCTTTATTATAGATTGCGGGGGTCTGGTCATATCCGAAAATAGGGGATATTATCCTATATACCGGGGTGCGAGCGCAGTAAGCTCTACTTCTCCATTTTCTCAGACGAATAGTTTGCACGATGCAGCAGAGTATCGCCAATACCAATAGGGATTCTATCAAGTAGGACAGGGAGTACCAGGTTATAAACCTGTCACACCAAGATGGTGTGGTGTCGCTTGTGACTGGGCTCTGGGTACTGTGGGGACGTGAATCATTAACGGCTGGGGGATTTGAGGTCAGGGGGTTCGCGTTTGCGCGCAACCAAATGTCCATTAGGGTTATGAGCCACGCGGAGGATGTCCTCATGGTTCTTCTTCCTTCACTCTTCTCTTCTCTTCTCCGGTCCTGGAGCTTCTGGAGTTTTGTGTGATCAAGCATAGTGTCTGTTACTTTCTTGGTTTAATATCTCGTATGATATCTGCACTGTAAATTCTATGATATTCTCTGATATCCTGTCCGTCCTTTAGTGCCAATTACTCCCTTTATAATTGGTCACTATGTGTGACTCCCTCATTTTTTCTTCTTCAAAAAACCGAATTTCAGGACATGACACACTTTCAAATAATGAACCAGTGCGAGCCGTCTCGCAGACTGTGCGATTTACCATCCAAATGTTTGAGGATGTAAATAGCATAAGGTTGGCAACCTAATGGGTCACCTGAAAACAAACAAACAACTTTTTGAACAAAACTTGCCGAAATGAGGTGCGTTTGGGCCGCGACAGGTAAGATTTGGATGGAGTCCTCGGGTAGGACGGCGACCAATACCGTGTGTGCCCTATCCGAGCTGACCAGAGGGAGGTTCCCAGGCAGGGCGGGTCCCAAGCCGTTTCTCCACTGCCTGAGCAACCGACAAGAACGGGCAAGAAATGTAGTCGTCGTGGGGGGTTGCCATAGTGGTTCTTCCCTTGAACCAGAAGGGCAGTTATGAACAGGGGTCTGTGTATCTGTCGACAGAGGAGTTCCGCTGAACTGGCGTCTGGGACATTAACAAGTCTCTGCGGACAAATTCTCAGCGGTTTCGGCCGAAAAGGCATGGGGCCGTGGAAATTTTTTTTTCCCGGTCTGACATACAACATTTTGCAGGTTCCATCAGAAAGGACACCATTTTCTCCCAAGCGGTTACGTAGGCTGTGGGCGGGGCGAGGCCTGCTGCATCGAGCTTGACGTGATGTGCGTGGTTAGACGTGTGTTCCATATGCCTTCATCTGGTTGATATGGAACCACGCAGTCTTTCCATTGGGGTACTTTATTTTGTAGACGGAAGGGCTGACTTTGTCCGCAATGGAGTACGGACCCAAATACTTAGGTGACAGGAATGTGCTGGGGTTGTTTGCGGAGAGCATGACTTGCTGTCCTACACGGAACTCAGTCGCATGCACTGTCTTATCGAAACAGGCCTTGCTCTGTTTCTTTCTTGTGCCCAATTTCACTGCGGCTGCTAGCTGAGCCGTTTTAACGTTCTCCACTAATTGTTTGACTGCTTTCTCGTGTGTGAGGGCCGTCACTTCGGGGCTGGTCAAATCTAATCCCAATAAAAACTCTGTGCCTTTCATGGGGTGTCCAGTCATGAGGGTGTGTGGGGTGTAACCTGTGGAAGTTGAAACAGTATTTCGCAAAAACATCAGCGCAAAAGGGAGAACTGAGTCCTAAGTGGTGTTGTTTTGCTGGACCATTTTTCTGAGGGTTGATTTTAGGGTCCGATTCATGCGCTCCACGATACCACTCGACTGGGGGTGGTAAGCAATGTGGAATTTTTGGGTAATGCCAAATATCGTGAGGGCGTTCTTCATGACGTGTCCCGTAAAATGGGAACCTTGGTCGGATTCAATGCTGCGGGGGAGTCCCAATCTCGTAAAGATGTGGTGGGTTAAAATCGTGGCTGTGGTCTTTGCCATGTTAGTTCTGGATGGGAATGCTTCCACCCATTTTGTAAACGTGTCTATCACCAGGAGTACATATTTATAACCATTCCTGCAAGGGGGCAATGGTCCTATAAAATCAATCTGGAGGTTAGTCCAGGGACCATGAACGGGTCGGGTGTGACTGAGCTGAGCCTTTTTGGCGTATCTGTCCGCATTGTTCTGGGCACAGATAAGGCAATTCTCAACGTAGTGATTTACATCGTCCTTTAAACTCGGCCACCAGCAGAGCTGCTTGAGGTGGGTTGTCCATAAATATCCGTGCCTGAAACCTGCTTTAGCCAGTGCGTCGGCCTTTACATTTCATGGGGGGGAGGAACGATGGTGACTACCAACTTTGACTATCCCAAAAGCCCTGTTCTGTGCTCACTCTAAAATGTGACGGAGCAATGGGGCTGAAGGGAGGGGTTTTCCGTCTGCGAAAACAAATCCTCTTGCTTTCCACAGGGGTAGGAATTCTGTAAGGCTGTTGCAGACATAGAGGCTGTCCGAATATATGTCTGCTGGGCTGGGGAAGGAATCTGGGTGTTGCACTATGTATGCGATGGCCGCAAGTTCTGCCTGCACACCTAAGTGTCCTGGAAGTTTTATTGCTATTTCTTCTAGGGCACGTCCCTGTGCGCCCTCTACATAAATACCGCATCCTGCTATGCGCTTCCTTTCTAATATTGTGGAAGATCCATCCACATATATCTTTATGGGTTCGCACGTGTCTGTGTGCTTGGGGCTCTGGGTTGAATTACCTATCTTTCTGGGGGGTGTTTTAGCAATAAAGGGGCCTGTGTTGTGGTGTGGAGATATAATTTCACATTCATGGGGGATTCTGGGGTATTGTAGGTTGTCGGCTAAAAAAAGTGTGGGTCTTTGTCCTTTTAACAGTGATGCAAACGAAGGGTCCAACTAGCTGCTCTAATCTGGCTAACTGTACCGTCCTTGAGTCGTCCGTCCAGTAAACGTTGGGTGGGGGGGGTGTTCCGTGAGGATTGTGATGGGGTTCAGTCCGGTAATGTACGCAAAATACTGTACTGCCCAAAATACTGCGAGCAGGTGCCGTTCACAGGCTGAAAATCCCTGCTCCACAGCATCTAAAACTCTGGAGGCGTAAGCCACGGGCCTTAACTGGCCGTGCCGTTCCTGAAGGAGCACGGCCGAAAGGGTGTGGACTGTGCTTGCTACCTCTATCGCATAGGGGGAAAGCGGGTCTGGAACTTGTAGTGCGGGGGCTGCTATGAGTGCTTGTTTCAAAGAGTCCTCAGCATCCGTATGCTGCGGAAGCCATTCCCAGGGGGCTCCCTTCTTTAGGAGGTCTGAGAGGGGCGCTGCCTTGCTGGCGAAACCGTCAATGTGGTTTCGGCAGTAGCCAACCAGTCCTAAAAACGACCGGAGGGCTGAAACGTTCTGGGGAAGGGGCAATTTAGCAATCGAGTCAATCCTTTTGTGCTCAATCTCGCGTTTACTGTGCGTGATAATTGTACCCAAATATATCACTCTATTTTCCAAAATCTGGGCCTTTTTGGGGTTAACTTTACATCCAATTGCTTGTAGGAGTTCCAGGAGTTCGGACAGAAGCTCGATGTGCTCTTCCTTGGTGTCTGTCTGCAGTAGTAGGTCATCTACGTACTGGACCAGACATTCGGGGCGTGAAAATTTGGCTAAACCATTTGCCAGCTGTCAGTGGAAAATGGAGTGGAGTTGTGGAAGGCATGTCCACGTGTACTGTTGATTTTTTAAGGTGAAAGCAAATTTGTACTGGCACGCCTTTGCCAATGAAATGGACCAGAATCCATTACTGATATCCAAAACCGTAAAGTATCGGGAATTAAATCCCTGCTTGAGCATGGTCTCGGGACTTGTTGCTACCGTGGGGGTTGCTGCGGGGGTGATTTTGTTGAGTTCCCGGTAATCGATGGTCAGTCGCCATGATCCATCGGGCTTTCTCACTGGCCAAATCGGGGCATTATTAGTGGAGGCTACTGATTTAAGTACGCCCTGCTCTAATAAGCTGTCGATTACCTTTGAGATTTCTCCCTCTGCCTCTTGGGGAAATCCATACTGTTTTTGGAGTCTAGGGTCAGGTCCTGTGATCTGTACTGAACCAGTCATCCGGCCACAGTCGTGTTTGTGGGTCGCTGTCCTGTTCTTCTGTAAAACTGCCCTAACCTGCTTGTCTGTGCTAATTGTCGTCGGGTTAAACCAAAATTTGCCTACTGCGCTGATTTTGTTGGCGTATTCTCCTATTGTGAGCGTTGCGGGGGCTCTTGCAGATTTTGCCATTTTCCAGACACACTGGTTGACTGGATCAAATGATAGATTGTGGGAATTCATAAAATCGATTCCCAGAATGTGTTCTGCTGTGTGGGGCAGGTCAACTAAAACTACGGGGTGCTTGGTGGTGATGTTGCCGATTTGAATGGGTACAGGGGCTGTGATGTGTCCCTGCTGCGAGTGGCCTGTAAAGCCGCTGAGGGTGATAGTGGCTGTAGTGGGCCACGTGTCCTTTTGGAACATGGTGGAGGAATTTATTGTGGTGCGGGACCCTCCTGTGTCCCAGAGAAACGATGGGCTGTCCCCGTATTTTTGCTGCGACTACCAGTTGTCCGGACCTATCCCAAAGAGTGTCGCAGACCCAACTGGGGGAGTCCGTACACTGTCAGTTTGTTCCATTCAGGTCCGTCTGATCTGACCGGGTGCTCACACTATGAATGGGCTCTGTCTTCTTACTCAGAGTGCCCATCTGCTGGGCTCTCTGTGGTTTTCATAGGGCATTGCATTCCCTTGCAAAGTGTCCCAACTGTCCACAGTTGTAACACTTCTGTGACTTGGGTGGGGGGCTGTTCTTGCTTTCATTTACCCATGCGGGGTTCTGGTGTGTTTTAACGGCTTGTATGTCTGCTTCTGCCTGCTTTTCTTCGGGACTTTTAACTGCGGGTTTGTTTCGTACAGACTGCTCCCAGGCGTGGGACAATCCTTTTACTACCCATTTCTCGTTATGAGCCTCCTCTGAGGGATCATAATTGGCGCAAGCTTTTTGTCCTGTTTCTGTGGCATGGGAGATAAGGGTGCGGGTCCATTTGGCCATGTTGTCTGGAGACAAATGGGCGCGGTCTAAGTCTCCAAAAACTGCTGCAAAGTGGATCCACAGATGTCCAGAAAACACTGTGGGGTGCTAGGTTTTCTTTTGCCTGCATTTATTGAGGCCATCTACGGGGTCACCCCAGTTATACCCGATCGCGTCTATGACCGCGGTATGCATTTCTGCAAGCGTGCCTCCTCCTCCATTGTGTTGGTCAGGAAGGGCTGCTACGACCAAAGGGTCTAGACTCAAAACTGTGAGATTTACATGCTCGCGCTCATCCAGGCCGTACATGGTCGCCTGCTGCTTTACTCTGGCAAAGAAGTGGTGGGTGTCTGAGGTTGGGAGGAATGGTGTGATTTTCTCGCACGCGTCCCGTAATTGGGTCACTGTTAAGTGGGTGGTGTACAGAAATTCTGTATCGTCGAATGTGGCTGTGCGGTGGGTGGTGACTGGGTTCATTGGAGCCTGAACTATCTGCTCTGTGGGGGGTTGGGGCGCTTTCCTCTTTTGGGGCTTTCCCTGCGCACGTGTTCCCTGAACATATCTCTGCGCTGTCTCGTTTAACTCTTCCCAATCAGGGCCGTCTTCCTCATCTAACTATGCTCCCAAGGTTTCCTGGAATCCTTTTTGAACTGAAAGCAGAGATTGCAGCTCTGCAATCTGCTTCCGGCACTTTGCGTGGTCGAACGAACGAGCTTTGTCTTTGCTCCGTGGTGGCAGCATGGAGTGCTCTTAACGCTGCCTTCAGGTCACTACATTGCTTCTGCAATGCTTCTACCTGCTTCTCGGTTTCCTCTTGTACCAGGACTGCACGTTGCGTGTCCTGATAGGCCTTTTCATACTGTGACTGGAAGCTGCTTAAGTGCGCCGGCAAGACTGGTTTGCCCACTTGGCATCATCCACCTCTCCGTCTTTTGCTGCCAACTTCCTCCTTAACTCTACATTCTCTCTTTCTACCTCACTTACATCGACCTTACTCATTCGATGCATGCCTTCTATCTCTTTCCGGAGCATCCTAACGACCTCCTCTGTGCCTCACAATTGTGCCAAGCAGGACACGATTGCCATCGGCAACGCAAGCTTTTCCTAAGCTCTTCCTGTGAATCTCGCTCAGGTTCTCCCACCAAGTATGTCCTATACTCCCGGGACCTGTTTCCTTATTGCTACAGAATTCGCTCCAAAGGGGCCATCCTTTCCCTTTGAGGTACTTCCTGATTTCTTCCTCCCATACGGGACACTGTCCTACTCTACTGCTGCTGGTCGCTGCGACCGCAAATTCTTCGGAGTTCATGAGGCGATGAATTGCCATCTTTCTTATCTGAGTGCTTCTTTTAAATTTGGAACGGGGAATTAAGGCGGTGCTGTAGTTACGGGTACAGCTTTCGCTAATTTCCGAAATACAAACTCCCGACAGTTTTGTCGCAACAAAAAATCTATCAGTTTTACCTTATAGCCCTGTTAGTTACACATGCATTTAGCACACTTCCGAATTATGAGGATTGATCAGAACTGCTTGAACACTTGTGGTTTTCTGTTCCCAATTGGATCTCTAATTCAAATTTTTGGGTTCTCTCGGAGTGGTTAAGCCACTTCTAGTTCGGGTCCCGTCAGATGTTGCAGTAATATGTTGCTAACTTTTGTTTGGTTCAATTGGCTCTGTTTTGTAACCTTTGCTCTTGAGTTGCCAGGTATCTTAATGATACCGCCACGAGGTTCAAGTTCAAGTAATGACCAATAACTCGATACACCAATTAGTAAGATTCAAAGCACATTTATTATACACCGCAATCGCTTCTCATGCACAAATTCTACTTCTAAGCTAATTCTACAACTAACAGGCCTATACTGGCCCACCAGGTCAGTGGAACAAATGGCCTTTCGTTCGGGTTCTGAGTCTGCGGGATTCAAAGTTGGTACAGATTGGTAGCTAGGAGTGCCTATGTCGTAGCGAGCGTTGACTTAAGACTTACTGGATATCGGCGGCAGCTGCACCGGTCACGGTCAAGGGTTGGTTCGTGTTGCTGAGTGACCCGGTCAAGAAGAACGATTTGAACTTGGGGGCTTAACTTTATACTCTCCAGGGGCTTCCCACCTTTCGGGGCGGACCCTGTATCTGGTTCCAAGTGTACCTGGACTTCGTTCCAATCACTTGGTTTGATTTCTCCAATACTGGAGCGGTTCCCTGATCGATGGGCGGTCGTGAGGTGTCCGTTAACCTCGTTTGTGTTGGCTCCTGCTGGCGCCGGGGAGTCTGGCTTAGCTTTGTTTGTCCCAAATATTGCGATTGTTCCCGGGGATCGCTTATTAGTATGTAGATGGCTGCTACATTATTATGCAGATGGCTGCTTGTATTGATGCTGTTTGGGCTTTTGCAGAGTTTAATACACAGTAACTTGCACCTGTTGGTTTCTGCCTGTGTTGGCTGAATTTCCCTGCAGCCTTTGCTGTTCTCCATTTTACATCGGGAGTTGGCCAACCCAGGTGGCTACAGAGGCCATATTCGGAGTGTCGGACCAGCCAGGAAACGGGTACGGAGGCAGATATCGTAGCCTTCGCCTCGTTGATCGCCCGAAGGCGGATCCTGTTGGGATGAAGAGCAGCTTCTCCACCCTGTGCCCTGGCGTGGCGAGGGAACCTGTTGGAATTCTTGACTCTTGAGAAGGTTTCATTTGAACTGAGGGGAAGGGCTGAGGGGTTCTGCAAGTCATGGGCATTATTCATTATGACATTTTCAAGAACTGGATGACATCGAACATTAGATGGGGGGAGGGTGGGGGGGGGGGGTGCAGGGGGGCTGTGTGTATTAAGGGTGACTATGGGTAATCCCTGATTCCTTTTTGTCATTTGTTTATGTAAACACGCGGGCTGATGTTTGGGGTTGGTGGGAGGATGGGATCGTTGTTATTGTTATGGGGATTGACATATTTGTTGCTGATTATTGTTTATTGTTGGTGGGTGTAAATTCGGGAGAAAATGTGAAAAAGGAGAATAAAAATATATTTTTTTAAAATACAAATACATGGACCATGGATCAAATATTTTTCATCTGAAGAGCTCTAAGAATTTCTAAGAGTCCATTATGGCATTAATCAAAGAGATAATGTCAGAATATGTTCGTGGGATAGCCGGCAGTTTGCCTACTGGGACTGATTTAGCACAGGGCTAAAGAGTTGGCTTTTAAAGCAGACCAAGGCAGACCAGCAGCACGGTTTAATTCCCGTACCCGCCTCCCCGAAAGGCGCCGGAATGTGGCGACTAGGGGCTTTTCACAGTAACTTAATTTGAAGCCTACTTGTGACAATAAGCGATTTTCATTTTTTCATTTCAGTTTCTTTATGCAACAAGTAAAGCCATCAATTCTGCAAACTTATGAAGGCACTTTAACTTGAGGGTACACTCGGGCAATACCATTGCAAATCCTCACTGCAAATGATGGCTGGTTAGTCATGCGGAACGTCGCTAATAGCATGGGTTAAACTCCCGTAACAACTGACGTTATTCATGACGGCCCACCTTCTCAACCTTACCCTCACCTGAGATGTGATGATCCTCAGGTTAACTCCCCACCAGTCAGTTCTCTCAAAGGGGACAGCAGCCGATGGTCCTCTGGGACTGTGGCAACATTCATTTGTTTTCGTTTTGCAGCCTCTTTGCATTTTCCTCATTGCTTCCTTTCTCATTAATTTTGTATTGTTCACAAACATTGTACTATGTTGTGCTGGGTTCCTCGGAAATTGAATTTTTCAGGTTTGGTGGGGAGGGTGAAGGCAGATTTGTTGAGGTGGCATAATCTTCCTCTGTCGTTGGCGGGATGGGTGCAAGCGGTTAAAATGAACATCTTTCAGTGCCTGCAAGTCTTTTTGCCGAAGGCATTTTTCAAGGGTGATTTCCTTGTTTCTTTGCGGGGGGGGGAAGGTGGCCAGGATAAGAAAAGTGGTATTGCAGAGGGGACGGCATTCGAGGATGCAAGGGGAGCGGTTAGGCCTCCTTAATTTGATGTATAATTACTGGGCAACGAATGTGGAGAAGGTACAGGGCTGGAATAGGGAGGCAGAGGTTTTGTGGATAAGGATGGAGACGGGTTCGTGTAGGTGGTCAGGGTTACGAGCGCTGACAACGGCGCCGTTCCCATTAGCTGCAGGCAAGTATTCACGCAGTCCAGCGGTGGTGGCCACACTGAAGATTTGGAGGCATTTCAGGCAGCATTTTAGGTTGGGGGCGGGGTCAATTTGGGGGAAATCACGGATTGGAGCCAGGGAGGCTGGCTGCAAGGTTCCAGGAATGAAAGGAGAGGGGGATCAGGGAGATGAAGGATCTGTTTCCACTGGCAGTTTGCGAGCTTGGAGGAGTTAAATGAGAAGTTTGGGCTCGCGTGGGTCCGGTACATGCAAGGTGCGGGACTTTTGTGAGGGCCAAGAAAAATATCCCACGAGTTTGTAGAGGCAAATTAAAAGAACTTTATTGACAATAATATATACACAGCAGCAGTAGTACACCACTGCTTCCTACTCTAGCTGGTACAACATTGGCCAGCTCTATTTAAACAGGTGAAAATGTTAATGAGTTCCCCGTCCCCTCTTTCGAGGAGCTCATACTCCCCAAGAGTTATAGGATACCCATTAGTCCCCAGCCAATGGTATTCAGGCAGGCTATAGCATCGGCTTTGCGAGTAAGGCCTTTCCAACCTTCCCGATAGCAACCCGCTCTTCGTAGTTGGAGGAGGTGCTGGCAGCTGGGGGTTGGGCGGGGGCGGGTTGGAGGGGGTTCGTCTTAGCGATTTGTGGGAGGAATTTGGAGAAGGATGGGTGTCCATGGAGGGGATTAAGCCTAAGGAGGAAGAGGTGTTGGGCATGGCATTGAAGGAGGGATTGTGGTGCGAGGTGCTGCATAGGGTAAATGCCTCAACCTCATGTGCGAGGCTGGGCTTTATACAGCTGAAGGTGGTGGGTGGTGGGCAGCACGCACCTGACAAAGGCAAGGATGAGCCGGCTGTTTGAGTGGGTAGAGGATATCTGTGAGTGATATGGGAAGGGCCCTTCTAATCATGTGCATATGTTCTGGTCTTGCCCGAAGTTGGAACGGTTCTGGATGTCAGTTTTCAGCACGGTCCCTTGGAGGCCCTATTTCGGGTGCCGGAACTGGCCAGAGTTTTAGACGTTGCCCCACTGATTGCTTGCAGGCGGGTCCTATTGGGGTGGAGGTCAGCTTCTCCGCCCTGTGCCTTGGCATGGCTAGGGGACCGATTGGAGTTCTTAGCCCTGGAGAAGGTGAAATTTGACCTAAGGGGGCGGGTGTTGGGTTCCACAAGAGTTGGGGTTTGTTCATTTTGCATTTTGGCAAGTTAGTTACCGTCGACTGTTAAGGGGGGGGGGGGGGGGGCGGGGCGGCGGGGCAGAGGAGAGGGGGTTCTTATTGGATGGGGGTTTTAATATGTTGGGTGTGGGTTTTTTTGTAAAACGTTGAAAATGGAATAAAAATACTTTTATGTGGAGTTCCCTATCAATCTGCCAAAGTGAGAAAAAAAAACATTTATTCCTAGTCTCTGTTTTCTATCTGGTAACTAATCCTCAATCTATGCTAATATGCTATCGCTAATAATCCTCTTCATCTTGTCGATTGCATTTTGAAATTTCAAATGCACTTCATCCACCTTTATATACACTACCAATTACGACCTCAAATTTCCCTTAACAGCTTTGTCAAGCATGGGCTTGATGGACCAAATAGCCTTCTCTACTGTCAGAGAGTTGGCACCAGGACACATCCATGCATTACCCCCCGCTACTATTCCTGAAAACATTCAATGTTGCTCTCTTAAACTGATGTAAGTGTGCATGTTCTCGTGGAGGGAAGAAATGATACACATGAGCCAGGCAGTCTATCTTCCATGGTAATTTAAAGAGGCCGTTTCCGCTGACGAGCTCGATGGCCTTGGAAGGTCTATGAAACTGTAAAGTGATCTGCACTATTCACGGCTCTTCTGCAATCTGCTCAGAGTAACACATTATTTAACAAGGAAATGCCTCAGTAATTGTTGCAATCACTGTGATTCCCTTTGTTTTGTACAAGGTGACTATTTTTGCAACACATATTCCTTGAGGCACAAATCTTTTTCTTTCCAACATGAACATACAAATTCATGGAGATGATGCAGCAATGCTGATTTTCCATTTTTGATGATTTCAGGTGGAAAGCCATCATTTCCTGGGATTTTACCTCTGGCAGAGTGGTCAGTGCCCTTGTTGGATTCTACTATAGTGGACTTGCTATCCAACTCCATGACAGGAAAGTCGGGAATGGTGCTGAGAGCTTCATTGACAATCTGTTGCGCGGGTATGAGATAGTGCTCCACCCATCTTTCCACCTGCTTGCTAGATTGAGTGATGATCATCCTTGTCTTTGAATTCACGAGTCTGATTTGGTTGCTGCTGGACTTGCTGCTTTCTTGATTCCTTCATGCTCCCTCTAGCATCCCCTGATTCAACAGCAGATGTTTACTGTTGCAGAGTTTCAACCAATATTGATTGCTACAGTGCAGTTGTTACGACACCCTGAGATATTGCGCAGTTAATTCCAGCCCCACCCATCCTGGAGTCACAACACAAGTGGATTAACCGATAATTCTTCTAAAAATACCCAACGTCTTTGGCCCTTTGGCTGCCCAATAATTACAGTCACCAGGTTTGTAAGTTTAAACATAGTTACTGTTTATTAACAACAAGGACTTTCATGAAACATGACAGCAAACAAAACAGGTTAATGTCAAACCAATATCTATGACCCACTTTAATAGTCCCACCTTCTAGCCAAGACAGCCAAACACAGATTGGTGGAAAGGGGTTACAAAAAATAATATGGATGAAGGTCAATAGATAAAGAGCCTTTGCTTCAGATGATGGTTCTTTATTACACTTCATAGCACACTTGATGGTTAAAGTCTCTGGTTTTCAGTCGATAATGATTGTCTTTGTAAAGTCATTCATTCAGGGGCCCCACAGGTGAGAAGATTTAGGACTCACAGGGCCAGACCTTCTGGCAAGACACTTTATTTTTCATCAAACTGGGCCTTCAGCTCAAGGTTCATATTCAGGCCTCTGTCTTCCTGTAGAGACACCATTTAACATCAAACCTTGCTTTCAGCTCATCGTTTGACTTCAGGCCTCTGCAGTCCAAGAGAACAACACCCAGACTTGTGGGAAAGAAAGTCAGCCCTCACAGTAGCCTTCTAGAGAGAATTAGTTGGATTTTTTGGGGAGAGAGTTAGTTGTATCTCTTCATCAGGCTGCCAGAATCAATGCTAAACCCAAACTTGATCCTCTGGACTCTGAAAAGTCTTCCAGTGGAATAACATCTAATCACCACCTGTTACCGGACACAGCACAGCCTTTTGGGCCAATTCATTGGCCATCAACCAGATCAATCAAACCAGGTCCCAGCCAACCTCTGTCATTGGTGCCGGCCAGCTCTAGTTTGAACCAGCACAAACTACCACAGTGACCTCTCCTGCTGCTGAAATCCTCTGCTTGAATTAAAGGCAAAGTCTACTGCTTTCTTCTGTTTCAATTAAAGATACAGGCTGCCTTAAAGATCCATTATCCATGGACCAAAAACGTAACGGCAAAAATAAAGGAAGGGGGAAAGAAAGGAATAAATAGAAGGACCCTTACACTAAACAGTGTACTGAGCCTTTATTCTGGCATCTCGGAGAGCATCTAGATTTTACTTGGGACTTGCTTGTAATTCATGAGGGCTCTTCTCATGGTCATAATAATAATTGTCTCCATCAGCCTCAAACCAGTCAGCATTCCTCTGATTTTGTTACACAGTAAATGCAGAATTATAAATGGTTTTGAGCAGCTTATCCGATATTGAAACCTCACTCTGGCCTTGGTCGTTGTTGACCAAAAGAGCCTGATGGAGGATTTAGAGGGTCCTTTCTGGGTCTGTGTTACTACAAGTGCTGAACTGAGGACAACCTTTCATCGAGGAGTGGTATGGTTCCCTTAGCTGAAGCCTGACCTTGCTGCATACCAGGGAGGTCAGTGTCACAGTCAGCACTTTGATAGCTAAGAGTGATACGGTCATTGTTGAGAATGGTACATCTGATGAGATGTAGCTGGTGCCAATGTTGTGATCTCCTATGTCTCCAGGACTCCAGTGGAATAACTTGAGTTTGGAAGTAGCTGTTTGTCGCATAGAGTCCATGGTAATAGCATAGATCCAGCAACTTCTGTACATTTTCATTTACCTTGCCAGTTTCCTGGTAGCCTGTGCACATTCATCAAGCACATTCACCAAGCTGTGTCGGTACCGAACTTTGCATTGAGGCCCCAAAAGATTCCTTACTGCTGACAATTCTACTGATGGCAGTGTCACACCACATAGAATTGATACTTCTCAAGCAATATGGATGTACGTGACTTGCCCTCAAAAAACAATATTTGTTCTGGCCTTCCTTATTTGCTGAAGCGATTATTAAATTTGTAATGAATTATTGTTTCTAAAAGCTACCCCATTACTGAGGTTAAACTGATTGGCCTATAGTTACTGGGCCTAAATTTACTCCCTTCTTTGAATAACGTTTGCAATTCTCCAGTTCGCTGGCACCATACTCATAATCTCAGGAAGATTAGAAAATTATGGCCAGTGCCTCTGCAATTTTTACCCTTGTTCCAAAAGATACTGAGGGAAGTATCTCATCTTGTCCTGGTCACTTGCTGACTTTTAAGTAAAACCATACCATCTAATGTAAACTCCTTATCAATTCTTAACACATCAATTGTCTGAACTACCTACTATTTCACTATGATTTGGGTTAAGACCATAAGACATAGGAGCGGAAGTAAGGCCATTCGGCCCATCGAGTCCACTCCACTCGTTAAGAAGGATGCAAAGTACTCACTTAGTACCTCAACCATCCCCTATTAGGTCATTAGGTCTATTATCATCCCCACATCCCATTACCTTGCTTTCACTATTTAGAGGTCCACTGATGACTTTTGTTCGCCCTTTGTTTCTCTTTGGGTTTTATTCGATTTGCCTCCGAGCTCTACATGATCTCCAGAGCGCTACACATAGGGCAGCACGGTAGCATTGTGGATAGCACAATTGCTTCACAGCTCCAGGGTCCCAGGTTCGATTCCGGCTTGGGTCACTGTCTGTGCGGAGTCTGCACATTCTCCCCGTGTGTGCGTGGGTTTCCTCCAGGTGCTCCGGTTTCCTCCCACAGTCCAAAGATGTGCAGGTTAGGTGGATTGGCCATGATAAATTGCCCTTAGTGTCCAAAATTGCCCTTAGTGTTGGGTGGGGTTACTGGGTTATGGGGATAGGGTGGAGGTGTTGACCTTGGGCAGGGTGCTCTTTCCAAGAGCCGGTGCAGACTCGATGGGCCGAATGGCCTCCTTCTGCACTGTAAATTCTATGAATGATATCAAGAAGTGGCAGAAAGCATTGAATATTGCCAAGGCTATGGGCCCTGACAATAGTACTGAAGACTTGAGGGGCCGGTTTAGCTCAGTTCACTGTTCAGCTGGTCATGATGCAGAGTGAGGCCAATGCACGAGTTTGATTCCTGTACTGGCTGAGATTAATCATGAAACCCACTATCTCAACTTTGCCCCTCACCTGAGGTGTGGTGATCCTCAGGTTAAATCATCTCTCCTCCTCCAAGGGGAATACAGCCTATGGTCATCTGGGACTATGGTGACTTTACTGAAGACTTGAGCTCCAGAACTTGCCGTGCTCCTAGCCAAGCTGTTCCAGCACAGCTACAACACTGGCATCTACCCAGCAATGTGGGAAATTGCTCTGATATGTCCTGTCCACAAAAAGCAGGTCAAATCCAATCTGACCAGTTATGGCCCCATCAGTCTACTCGCGATCATTAAGAAGGTGGTGGATGGGGTCGTCAACAGCCCTCCTATCAAATGGTGCTTAATGAGCAATAACCTGCTCATTGAAATTCAGTTTGGGTTATGCCAGTCATTCTGCTGTTGACCACATTGTAACCTTGGTCAAAACACAGACAAAAGAACTGAACTCAAGAGGTGTGAGTGACTGCACTTGACATCACAACAGTTGACTGAATGTGGCATCAAGGAGCTCTAGCAAAACTGAAGTCAGTAGGAATGAGGGGGAAATTCTTCAGTGGTTGGAGTCAAACCTAGCACAAGTGATGGTTGTGGTTGTTGGAGGTCAATCACCTCAGCCCCAGGAGAGGGCTGTCGGAGTTCCTCAGGATAGTATTCAAGGCACAGCCATCTTCAGCTACTTCATCAATGACCTTCCGCTCCATCATAAGGTCAGATGTGGGAATATTTGCTGATAATTGCAAATATTCAGTACCATTCACGACAACTCGGATACTGAAGTAGGCTGTGCCCATATTCAGTAAGACCTTGACAATGTTCAAGCCTGGACCTATAGATGGAAAGTATCATTCCTGCTACACATGACCATCTCCAGCAAAAGAGAACCTAAATATCTCCCCTTGACATATAAATTTGTGGCTCCAAGAGCGGATCAGAACTGGAACTTCTTCAGCAAATAACTCACCACCTGACTCCCCATGCCTGACCGCCACAATACTCTCCACTTGCCTAGATGAATGAAGCTCTAACAAAATTTGTTACACTTTCTGTGGAGATGGATAACTTTAAAAATAAATTCAAATGTCCAGCTGAAAGGATAATACAACAAGATTTCAGCTTTTAAGATTTTTACTATAATAAAAGGTTAAAGAAGTATTGACTCAACACTGTCTTTGTCGGGAACTTATAATTTGAATCACAGAATGGAATACCCTCTTATTTTATGACAAATTTAAAAAACATACTGCACGGGCAGGCATTACACTCTCCTTTAAGTAAAAAAATGTCACAAGTAATTCTTAGCTCCCAAGGGTTTACTTCTGTTCTTTTACTTTCTCAGTTTGGCATTTCCAGAACTTCATGTTGAGAGTATTACTGGAGATTCTCCCTATTACACAAGTAAAGAGAATCTTCCAGCTTTGTTTTAACTCTTCAATCTGGGTGGGAGCTTCCGCCCACATTCCGATGCAGTAAAGCATAAGGACTTTCACTCTCTATCTGTTCGTTATCACAGATCCTGGCAGACGAACTGTGCCTGTGAATTTTGAACGATATTTTAGAAATCCTTCCCCTCAAAGCTCATATCCAGGGCAACATGAATCAATTGGGCCTTGTATCCAGGTAGAAATGCTGATTAGCAACAATCCAACAATCAAACCATTCAGGGTTGCTGTCGGGCATCCTTCAGCGCAGGTCACATGGCCCCCTTCATTTTACTTAAAATTAAAGACACAGACCCAAAACATAACAATCTTATTAACCTCACCATTATCACATAATTAAACAGTTACATATGGCAGTCAGTTAGAAATATATGACCATCAGCTGACAGAAAATCTGACTGATGAAATTTACAAAAATAATTGGTTTCTTTTGTCAAAATCACTTGTTTATTCTCATTATTTAGATTCTTAGTTGTTGCACTGACATCATCATCTAGCCAACAAAATTCATCTTCGAATTAATAAAGTAAAACTGATTTATGTTTAACCTGAAAGGACAGAATATCCCCTCACAGGCAGTGTATTAAGATTATGATTATGACTCATTTAGCAAAAAATTGCCATACACTATTGTGTGGTGGTTTTTCTTTTGCACCAGGAAGATTGGGATTCATCATAAGTGCAATCAAATGTATTGAGAATAGATTCTAGCACAGCTATTGATGGTTATTCTTTCTGGAAAAACAACATACTGGTGCTGCAGTACTCGATACCAGTATAAATTGTGCTGTGCTGCTTTTTGCTGTTAATTTTGTCCAATTACTGTTTTAATTGTCATCTTAGTTGCTTTTGTCATGTCAAAACCTCAAGGTTATACTAAAAGCAATGCGAGATAGTTTGAAGCATCAACCTGTCGTTGTGGTTTTACTGGCAGCAATTTCCTGTAGAAATGTGTTGATTCTCAGCAACTCGTGTTTGCACTTTCTGGTAAGCTAAAGAAATTGCAGAGAGAAAAAACATGTGTTGCCTCAAATTTATTGCAGTCTGAGGTTTCACACCCACAAAAATTAGATGCATATTGACTTTTATATAGTTTACCATCCCAAATGATCTGATAACATTTCACATAAAATATAGTCTTTAAACCTTGCAGCATAGGGCACCTTAATGTGAACACAGAGACATAGAAGACCTATGGCACAGAAGGAGACTTTGCAGCCCACTGTGCCTGTGCAGCCAGAAAAGAGCAATCCAGCCTAATCCGCCTCCCCCATCTCCTGATCCATAGCCATATAGGTTACAGCATGTCAACTACACATCCAAGTTTTTTAAATGCATAAAGGTGCACCACATACAATTTTTATACAATTTTTATACAAAGTTATTTTTAAATGTAGGTCACTAGTTACCCTCTTTTCATCGTGGTACAGTAAAGAAGTTAACATTATTTGTCCTTGGCTATTAGAACTTTAAGAAAGAGATTGTTAATTAGAACGGCTTATGAAATTTGGATTTGTTGTCCTTAATGAAAAACAGGACTCGCTGTATCAACAAAACTGTTCTTTTGCAGAGTTTCTTTGAAGGGCAGTCTGCTTCCTGGGACATCGCCAAGAAGGATCAGAACAGAACAAAGAATCGCTATGGAAATATTATAGCTTGTGAGTTGGTCTATAAACAGCTATGATCCACAATGTATTTTTATTGCAATTTGATGTCTTGATAATGAGAGTGTTATTTTTTTATCTGAATTTCTTCAGGTTAATCTATGGAAGGGAAAAATGTCAATCATCCAACAGTCCTTTAAATATTTCAAATTCACTCTTGCTCTTTCCTAAAGTATCTTCTCTTCATTTTTCTGCCTTACTTTTCTATCACGTACCTCAATTCTTGCAACAAAAAGATGAGACATTCTGAAAAATCCACATCAAATATGCACATTGTGATTGTCTCAAAGTATAAATTGGTCAAGCATGATCTGCCCATTACAAATCCATGCCAATTGCTTCTGATGATGTATTTCTGTAATTGTTCATCATTCATCCCTGTGTGGTGGATGCTATAGGTTGACCCATAGCTGAGATAAGACTAATTGCCGAAGAAGAGGAGCATTTCCAATCTTGTGTTCCCAGTATAAAGCTTCTATTTGACTTCAAGCTGTGGAGCAATAAGAAGTAATTCATGCAAGGTTGGGAAAGGTTGCGGAGTCAGGGGTTCTGGTTTGCAGCCATGTCACTAATCTGTGTTCCCTTTGCAGTTCTCCACTGGACAAATTATTCCTAGAATTTCATGTTTTATCCCTTCTCCTTTTTCTTTTTTCTTTCTTTATAAACTTAAGAGTACCCAATTATTTATTTTCCAATTAAGGGGCAATTTTGCGTGGCCAATCCACCTAACCTTCACATCTTTGAGTTGTGGGGGTGAAACCAACGCAGACACGGGGAGAATGTGTAAACTTCACACGGACAGTGTCCCAGGGCCGGGAGTCGAACCCTGATCCTCAGTGCCATAGGCAGCAGTGCTAACCACTGTGCCACGTGCTGCCTCCCCTTCTTCTTTTTCTAAACACGGATATAAATGTTGTGCCTGTCAGACATTTAAAGCTATTTCCCCTTTGTAATTATTTTTATAAAGTCAACTGAGTGAGGCTTGACTGTACGACGTCCTCACAGAGGTGAGTGCACTATTGATGAGCCAAACAAAGTATTGTACCGCATAATTTTATTATGTTCTTAATAGGTAGTAATACAAAACTGTAATTACCTTTTGCAATGTGGTGTGTAATTTTCACTAATAATCAACCACAACTCAAGCATATAATAAACTTTCAGCATGGACATAATATTCAGTCGAATCTTTTCCAGTTCCTTAAGCTGAAAGATATGCAGTGCTCTTTTCTTGAAGCATGTACGATACTGAAAATCTACAGTTTTCAATAAATCCTGTATCGTCGCCATGCAGGAAAGGAAAAATATCAGTCAAAACAATTCTTGCAATGAATTGTGAATAGATATTTGGGATTGGGTGCATTTTTTAATTGTTCGCTTCAATTTTTGTATTTTCGTTAAGTTCCTGGGAAAAAAACAACTTGGCCATATACATTTCTTTCTTAATGTACATAATAACCCTATGTACGTGGACCCCAAGATTCCTCTGTTCCTCCACGCTTCCAAGAATCGTGCCTTTAACCCTGTTTTCAGCATTCAAATTCGACCTCCCAAAATGAATCACTTCACATTTATCAAGGTTGAATTCCATCTGCCACTTCTCAGCCCAGCTCTGCATCCTGTCAATGTCCTATTGTAACCTGCAACAGCCATCGACACTATCTACAACTCCACCAATCTTCGTATTCGTTCTCGTCTCACTCATAGGTCTCTGGTAGAGTTGGCTTCTTGAACCGGGTGACATGCTTATTCCAACAGAGAGGGAGCAAGCAACCTCTGTTTGTCCACTGCTGAATGATTTCTGGACACACAGCTTTCTGTCTCACTGGCAATCTCTCTCGAGTGGCTGGCAATCTTGTCCTGAAATACTTCACTCACTGTATTTTCAAGAGATATTGTTTCATTGTAGCAGAGAAAAGTACAGCTCTTTGGCTCTAGTGTACTTCACTCTCCCATTCACGAGAAACTAGAAGAAGACTCTTGCAGTTACAAATGAGGGCTTTGTATTGCAAGCTATAGCACAGGCTGCTGATGTTCCGAATAGGCACACCAGAAAGTTCCGATTCAAGGGTTGCACAGACAGTTTTACTCCAGATTTGATGACAAGAATTTTTTTTTTTTTAACGCATTTTATTCAAACTTGTATCAAAGTAGGTTACAGCAAATAAACACCCCGGGAAATATTCTTCCCAACAATCAACTATAAAATTTGTACAGATTTTTCTCCTTTTTCACCCTCCCCACCCCCTTGCGACGAACAGCTCCTCAAACACGGTCACAAACATCCCCCACCTTTTCTCAAACTCCCCTGCTGAGCCTCTTAACTCATACTTTATCTTCTCCAACCGCAGGAAGTCCTACAGGTCACACAACCATGCTGCTACCCCCGGTGGCCATGCCGACCGCCACTCCAGCAAAATTCGTCACCTCCTCCTACTCCACTATCCTGGCTAAGACCGTGAACACTCCTGCCCAGAAACTAATCAATTTTTCACAATCCCAAAACCTGTGCGCATGATTCGCTGGCCACCGACAACACCTCTCACACTCATCTGCTACCCCCTGAAAGAACCCACTCATTCTCACCCGAGTCATATGCACCCTGTGCACCACCTTAAACTTTATCAGGCTCATCTTTGCACAAGAGGAGGTCCCATTTACCGTTCGCAGTGCCTCACTCCTTACTCCCCAATTGATCTCCATTCCCAATTCTGCTTCCCATTGCTCCTTGATCTTCACCACCCGCTCGCCTCCCTGCTCCCCCAGCCACTTATATATATCCCCAATCCTTCCCTCCCCTTCCACATCCGGAAGCAGCAGTCGCTCCAGGTTGTATCCCGACAATCTAGGAATCCCTTCCAGACCTTTCGTGCAAAGACCCTAACCTGTAGATACCTGAACTCACTACCCCTCGGCAGCTCTACCCTCTCCCTTAGCTCCTCCAGACTGGCGAATCCTTCCTCCAAATACAAATCCCTCACCTTGACCAGCCCCACTTCCCTCCACCTCCTGTACACACTATCCATTCCCCCCCCCCCCCCCCCCCCCCCCCCCCCGGCTCAATCCCATGATTCTCGCACAGCGGCGTTAGCACCAACATCCCTTCCACCCTAAAAAGCCTCCTCAACTGATTCCATATCTTCACCGTGGACTGCACTGGACTCCTTGAATACCTACTCGGAGCCATTGGCAACGCTGCCGTCACCATAGCCCTCAAACTAGACCCTTACAAGATTCCTCCTCCATCCTAACCCACTCTACCCTTCTCCTTCCCACCACCGCCACATCTTGTTCACATTCGCCGTCCAATAATAATGAAGCAAGTTTGGCAACGCCAACCCCCCCTGCTGCCTCTGCCTCTGTAGTAGGGTCCTCCCCACCCTTGGCACCTTCCCTGCCCATACAAAGTCAGAGATGATTGTGTCCACTTTCCGACAAAAGACCTTTGGTATAAAGATCAGGAGAGCCTGAAAGATAAACAAGAACCTCAGCAGAATATTCATTTTCACCACTTGGACCCTCCCCGCCAATGTTAAGTGCAGTGTATCCAACCTCTTAAGATCCTCCCTGGCCTCCTCCACCAGCTTCGTTAAGTTCTACTTATGGAGCCCCGTCCATTCCGTCGCTACCTGAATCACCAAGTACCTAAACCTATCCCTTGCTACCGTAAATAGCACCACCCCTACATTAGCCTGCTGTGCCAGCTCATTCATCGGGAATACCTCGCTTTTCCCTACATTCAGCTTTTATCCCGAGAACCCTCCAAACCTCCCCAACAGGCCCATAATCCTTCCCATGTTCTCCAACAGATCCGAAACATACAGCAAGAGGTCATCGGCATAGAGCGACTCCCGATGATCCCTGTGTCCCCTCATTATCCCCTGCCACTCTGCCGACACCCTGAGAGCCATCGCCAATGGCTCTATGGCCAGCGCAAACAGCAGCGGCGATAGCGGGCACCCCTGCCTCGTACCCCTATGTAAGTCAAAGCTTCGTGAGCTCATATCATTCGTCCTGACCCTCGCTCTTGGCACCACATACAGCAACCTTGGCTTTGATTTTTATGTCATCATTGGCTACAGGAATAGTGCCAGAGGACTGGAGGACAACAAATGTGGTCCCTTTGTTCAAAAAGGGGAGCAGAGACAACCCCGGCAACTATAGACCGGTGAGCCTCACGTCTGTAGTGGGTAAAGTCTTGGAGGGGATTATAAGAGAAAAGATTTATAATCATCTAGATAGGAATAATATGATCAGGGATAGTCAGCATGGCTTTGTGAAGGGTAGGTCATGCCTCACAAACCTTATTGAGTTCTTTGAGAAGGTGACTGAACAGGTAGACGAGGGTAGAGCAGTTGATGTGGTGTACATGGATTTCAGCAAAGCGTTTGATAAGGTTGCCCACGGTAGGCTATTGCAAACAATACGGAGGCTGGGGATTGAGGGTGATTTAGAGATGTGGATCAGAAATTGGCTAGCTGAAAGAAGACAGAGGGTGGTGATTGATGGGAAATGTTCAGAATGGAGTACAGTCACAAGTGGAGTACCACAAGGATCTGTTCTGGGGCCGTTGCTGTTTGTCATTTTTATCAATGACCTAGAGGAAGGCGCAGAAGGGTGGGTGAGTAAATTTGCAGACGATACTAAAGTCAAAGAACAAAGAACAAAGAAATGTACAGCACAGGAACAGGCCCTTCGGCCCTCCAAGCCCGTGCCGACCATACTGCCCGACTAAACTACAATCTTCTACGCTTCCTGGGTCCGTATCCTTCTATTCCCATCCTATTCATATATTTGTCAAGATGCCCCTTAAATGTCCCTATCGTCCCTGCTTCCACTACCTCCTCCGGTAGCGAGTTCCAGGTACCCACTATCCTCTGCGTAAAAAACTTGCCTCGTACATCTACTCTAAACCTTGCCCCTCTCACCTTAAACCTATGCCCCCTAGTAATTGACCCCTCTACCCTAGGGAAAAGCCTATCCACTCTGTCTATGCCCCTCATAATTTTGTATACCTCTATCAGGTCGCCCCTCAACCTCCTTCGTTCCAGTGAGAACAAACCGAGTTTATTCAATCGCTCCTCATAGCTTATGCCCTCCATACCAGGCAACATTCTGGTAAATCTCTTCTGCACCCTCTCTAAAGCCTCCACATCCTTCTGGTAGTGTGGCGACCAGAATTGAACACTATACTCCAAGTGTGGCCTAACTAAGGTTCTATACAGCTGCAACATGACTTGCCAATTCTTATACTCAGTGCCTCGGCCAATGAAGGCAAGCATGCCGTATGCCTTCTTGACTACCTTCTCCACCTGTGTTGCCCCTTTCAATGACCTGTGGACCTGTACTCCTAGATCTCTTTGACTTTCAATACTCTTGAGGGTTCTACCATTCACTGTATATTCCCTACCTGCATTAGACCTTCCAAAATGCATTACCTCACATTTGTCCGGATTAAACTCCATCTGCCATCTCTCCGCCCAAGTCTCCAGACAATCTAAATCCTGCTGTATCCTCAGACAGTCCTCATCGCTATCCGCAATTCCACCAACCTTTGTGTCGTCTGCAAACTTACTAATCAGACCAGTTACATTTTCCTCCAAATCATATATATATACTACAAAGAGCAAAGGTCCCAGCACTGATCCCTGTGGAACACCACTGGTCACAGCCCTCCAATTAGAAAAGCATCCTTCCATTGCTACTCTCTGCCTTCTATGACCTAGCCAGTTCTGTATCCATCTTGCCAGCTCACCCCTGATCCCGTGTGACTTCACCTTTTGTACTAGTCTACCATGAGGGACCTTGTCAAAGGCCTTACTGAAGTCCATATCGACAACATCTACTGCCCTACCTGCATCAATCATCTTAGTGACCTCCTCGAAAAACTCTATCAAGTTAGTGAGACACGACCTCCCCTTCACAAAACCGTGCTGCCTCTCACTAATACGTCCATTTGCTTCCAAATGGGAGTAGATCCTGTCTCTAAGAATTCTCTCCAGTAATTTCCCTACCACTGAAGTAAGGCTCACCGGCCTGTAGTTCCCGGGATTATCCTTGCTACCCTTCTTAAACAGAGGAACAACATTGGCTATTCTCCAGTCCTCCGGGACATCCCCTGAAGACAGCGAGGATCCAAAGATTTCTGTCAAGGCCTCAGCAATTTCCTCTCCAGCCTCCTTCAGTATTCTGGGGTAGATCCCATCAGGCCCTGGGGACTTATCTACCTTAATATTTTTTAAGACACCCAACACCTCGTCTTTTTGGATCACAATGTGACCCAGGCTATCTACACCCCCTTCTCCAGACTCAACATCTACCAATTCTTTCTCTTTGGTGAATACTGATGCAAAGTATTCATTTAGTACCTCACCCATTTCCTCTGGCTCCACTCATAGATTCCCTTGCGTATCCTTCAGTGGGCCAACCCTTTCCCTGGCTACCCTCTTGCTTTTTATGTACGTGTAAAAAGCCTTGGGATTTTCCTTAACCCTATTTGCTAATGATGTGGTGTTGTCGATAGTGTGGAAGGATGTAGCAGGTTACAGAGGGATATAGATAAGCTGCAGAGCTGGGCTGAGAGGTGGCAAATGGAGTTTAATGTAGAGGAGTGTGAGGTGATTCACTTTGGAAGGAATAACAGGAATGCAGAATATTTGGCTAATGGTAAAGTTCTTGAAAGTGTGGATGAGCAAAGGGATCTAGGTGTCCATGTACATAGATCCCTGAAAGTTGCCACCCAGGTTGATAGGGTTGTGAAGAAGGCCTATGGAGTGTTGGCCTTTATTGGTAGAGGGATTGAGTTCCGGAGTCAGGAGGTCATGTTGCAGCTGTACAGAACTCTGGTTCGGCCGCATTTGGAGTATTGCGTACAGTTCTGGTCACCGCATTATAGGAAGGACGTGGAGGCTTTGGAGCGGGTGCAGAGGAGATTTACCAGGATGTTGCCTGGTATGGAGGGAAAATCTTATGAGGAAAGGCTGATGGACTTGAGGTTGTTTTCGTTGGAGAGAAGAAGGTTAAGAGGAGACTTAATAGAGGAATACAAAATGATCAGGGGGTTAGATAGGGTGGACAGTGAGAGCCTTCTCCCGCGGATGGAAATGGCTGGCACGAGGGGACATAACTTTAAACTGAGGGGTAATAGATATAGGACAGAGGTCAGAGGTAGGTTCTTTACGCAAAGAGTAGTGAGGCCGTGGAATGCCCTACCTGCTACAGTAGTGAACTCGCCAACATTGAGGGCATTTAAAAGTTTATTGGATAAACATATGGATGATAATGGCATAGTGTAGGTTAGATGGCTTTTGTTTCGGTGCAACATCGTGGGCCGAAGGGCCTGTACTGCGCTGTATTGTTCTATGTTCTATGTTCTAACCGCACCCATGCCACAAATCTCGGCCCAAACCCAAACCTTCCCAAAACTTCGAACAAGTACCGCCACTCCACCTGATCAAATGCTTTCTCCGCGTCGATGAAAACCACCACCTCTGGTACCAGAGCTCTCGACGGATTCATCACCACATTCAACAGCCGTCTTATATTACTCGTGAGGTGCCTGCCCTTCAAGAAGCCTGTTTGATCTTCTGCAACCACCCCCGGGACACAATCCTCCATCCTCCCCGCCAACAACTTAGCCAATACTTTCACATCCGTGTTCAACAGTGATATGGGTCTGTACGACCCACATTCCACCTGATCCTTCCCCTTTTGGGGGATTAGAGTGGTTACTGCCTGCTTCATCGTCTCCGGCAACTCCCCCTTCTCCAGTGCTTCATTAAACGCTCCCAACAAGTGTGGTGCCTGGTCCGCCGCAAATTCCTTATAAAATTCAGCTGGGTACCCATCTGGCCCAGGGGCCTTCCCCGACTTCATACCCCTGATACTATCCCGCACCTCCCTCAGCCCCAGGGGCTTCTCCAACGTCTGCCTCTTTGCTTTCTCGTCCTGGGGAAATTCCATCTCGTCCATAAACCACCTCATGTCCCCCTCCTCTCCTCCTGAGTCTGCCTCATAAAGTCCCTGGTAATACTCTCTAAATGCCTCATTTATCTTCCCTGGCTTTGACACCACATCTCCAGCCCCAGTCCGGATCTTCAACACTTCCCTGGATGCAGCCTGCCTCCCCAGCTGGTGCGCCAGCATGCGGCTCGCCTTCTCCCCATACTCGTATTGCACCCCTCTTGCCCTACGCAGTTGCCCTACCGCCCTCCCCATTGTCAGCCTGACAAATTGCCCCTGCAACTTTTTCCTCCTCACCAATCCCTCCTCGGTGGGCACCCTCGAATATTCCCTGTCCACCTCCACGAGACAGTCGTGTTCCTCCCTCCTTTCCCTATCCGCACGAGCCTTAAACAAAATAATTTCTCCCCGGACCACTGCCTTCAGTGCTTCCCAAAAAATGCCCGCCGACACCTCTCCATTCTGATTGAACTCCACATAATCCCTAATCGCCAACCGCACCTTATCACAAAAACCTCCATCCGCCCGCCTACAAGCCCGAGTCAAACCTTCACCCCGGCCTCTGCTCTCACCCCGTACTGAACCAAATATCCAGCCAGTGGGGTGCATGGTCCGAGATAACTATCCCCGCATACTCTGCCTCCTCCACCCCAACCAAAATCTCCTGACTCACTACAAAGTAATCAATCCTCAAATACACCTTATAAACGTGTGAAAAGAAGGAATACTCCCTTCCCCCTCGGTTCTGAAAGTGCCATGGATCCACCATACCCATCCTCTCCATAAAGCCCCCCCCCAGCTTCCTTGCCATTCGTACCCTACCCATCGACCTGTGGTTGATCTATCCTATCCACCCTCTGCTCCAAGACACAGTTAAAATCTCTTCCCATGATGAACTGGTACGTGGCCAAATCAGGAGCCAGCAACCCCCTCATAAAACCCAAATCATCCCAATTTGGGGCATACACATTTACCAACACTACCGGTGCCCCTTCCAATACCCCACTCACAATCACATATCTCCCATCTGGATCCCTCACCTCCTTCGCATTCACAAATCCTGTTTTTTTGCTCATTAAAATCGCCACACCCCTCGATTTCAAATCAAACCCAAAGTGAAACTCCTGACCAACCCACCTCTTCCTTAACCTAACCTGGTCCTTCACACGGATGTGTGTCTCCTGCAAAAAGACAAACCCGCTTTCAAGCTCCTGAGGTGCGCGAACACCCGCAACATTTTAACCGGCCCATTCAGTCCCCGGATGTTCCACATTACCAACCTTACCGGAGGCTACACCTCCAATCCCCTCTGTCGTCTGTCATCTTCCCCACTTAACTCCTGCCCCTTTAATTCCACTCTGTACCTAGCCCATCCCAGATGGCCCCTTTCTTCGCCCTTGACCATGTCATCTCTCACCCCCTGCCGTGTCGCAAACCCCCCCCCCCGCGCTTTTCCCCTCCCCCCGGCCACCACTCTTGGCCTCCTCCCCCACCACCTCACTTCCGTTCACCAGCATAACCTGCTAGTACGGCTGCCCCTGCCCAAAGGCACATCCTAATGACCCCCCCTCAGTTCTAAGTAAGGCCTCCTGCTGGCCTTACCTTCCCCCATCCAAACAAGGACTTCTCCTGAACTCCAGGTAGCCTTCTCCAAAAACAAACAAACAGATGTTAAACACAAACAGACCCATAAAACAGGAGGGGGGGGGGGGGGGGGGGTGGGAACATCCATTCCCACATAAACGTTTCACCCCTACATCTCCTTACAATCTCAACATTGAACAGAAACACCCCCCACAAAAAAAGGCAAACATCCCCCAATCCCTACACCCACTTCAAACATGTTCCCGACCAAGGGCAGCACGGTAGCACAAGTGGCTTCACAGTGCCAGGGTCCCCGCTGGGTCACTGTCTGTGTGGCGTCTGCACGTTCTCCCCGTGTCTGCGTGGGTTTCCGCCGGGTGCTCCGGTTTCCTCCCACAGTCCAAAGACGTGCAGGTTAGGTGGATTGGCCATGATAAATTGCCCTTAATGACCAAAAATGTTAGGAGTGGTTATTGGGTTGAAGTGAGGGCTTAAGTTGGTTGGTGCAGACTCGATGGGCCGAATGGCCTCCTTCTGCACTGTATGTTCTATAAAAATCATTACATAGTGCCAGCACCCGGCTCCCAAGCATTGTCCACTCAGTTCTCCCCAGTTTATGCTCCTTAGTGATGTCTTCGGCCGCTTCTGGGGTCTCAAAATAATACTCCCGGCCTCCGAAATTCACCCATAATTTCGCCGGGTAGAGCACCCCAAACCTGACCTGCTGCCAGTACAGCACCGCCTTGGCCTTTTGAAACTTGCCCGCCATTTTGCCAACTCGTCTCCGATGTCCTGATAAATCCGGACATTATTTCCCTCCCAATCGTAGCTACGCTTCTGGCCCAGCCCCCCCTGGCCCACCGTAGAATTTTCTCTTTCTCCAAAAATTTATGGATTCCCACGATCACCGCCCGCGGCGGCTCCCCAGCTCTAGACTTTTGCCTCCGAGACCACTTCAGGTGGTCTCTGAGCTCGGTCCACTTCAGGTACCTTATCTAGCACCCCTTCTGCCACTAGTACCGCCAGCATCCTCGAGACATACCTCATGGCACTCGCACCTTCCACTCCTTCAGGCAGGCCCACTATTCGCAAGTTCTGTCTTCTCGAGGTATTCTCCTGCTCCTCAACCTTTGCCCTCAGCGTCTTACAAAGGTCCCCTAGGAGCCCCACCTCCGCCTCCAGAGCCACCACACGATCGCTGTGGTCCGAGATCACTCCTTCAATCTCCCGAATCTGTGACCCCTGCACCTCCAAACACCTCTCCATCCGCTCCAAAGTACTCTTAAGGGGTGCCACAGCTTCTGAAATGGCCTTTGCATGATCCTCATGCATTTCTTTCCTCTGTTTATGGAATTCCTTCTTGATAAAAATCATCAGTTCCTGTATCTGGGACCTTACAGCTTGCCCCTCCCCCGCCTGCATGCTGGAAGAGACTGTCTGTGAAGCACAAGACTCTTTCAACTTCCCAGCCAAACCTCTCACTGTTTTCTGCCGGGTCTCCGGTTTCCTCCCACAGTCCAAAGACGTACAGGTTAGGTGGTAAACTACTCCTTGAACATTCACCTTCGCCTTTTCATCAAAGTTCCACCCGGATCTGGGTAAAAAGAGCCCTTTTCTGTGACTTTGAACAGGAACGGCCCTTTATGTGACCAATCACTCCATGGTCACAAGCGGAAGTCGATGACAAGAAATTAATATATACCAATCGGTTGTTCCCAGTTATATACGTCCAATCATGACTATAGATCAGGTTTACATCATGCATAACATGTGAGAACAATTGACGAATCACAACATAGGCACATCTACTTAATTATAATATCCAGTCAAATCAAAGATACTTGCATGCTGCCCTCTAATATTTATCGCCGGTTTCTCATTATCAGGCCTGTCCGTATCAATCAAGTCTCCTGCTTGTAATCCATTTTTCCCAGGTAAAAATGTTACAGAAATATATAATTCTTTGTGATTATGCCTCCCATTTATGTCTACACGAGACAATTTGACACGAGCAAAATGGTGAACGACCCCATATTGTTATTGCCATCCTTGAAAATGGGCATTGCATTTTTAATATCCCTTTGACAGTTACAGGTTTCGATGGGTGTGTGGATTATAGGAAATCATAGAATCCCTACAGAGGAGGTAATTTAGCCCAACGAGTCTGCAACCACATTCCGAAAGAGCACATTACCTTCGGCCCACATCCCCACCCTATCCCATTTGCTCTGTCTTCGTTCCATATGCAAAATCATCTTCTCAGTTGAAAGTTAAAAAATCATATTTTCAAAAATAATGGTCAATAACCTCGTAACACATATCATAGAATATAATAGAACAGACTCCCTACAATGTAGAAGGAGGCCATTCACCCATCGAGTCTGCACAGAACCTCCAAAAGAGCACCCTACCTAGGTCCGCAACCCTGTAATCCCACCAAGCCGTGGTAATTTAGCATGGACAATCCACTTAACCTGCACATCTTTGGACTGTGGGGGGAAACCAGAGCACCCAGAGGAAACCCATGTGAACACGGGGAGAACATGCAAACTCCACACAGGCAGTCACCGAAGGCTGGACTTGAACCCATGCCACTGGCGCTGTGTGGCGGCAGTGCGAACCACTGTGCCACCGCTATCAGTTTTTGAGCAACTTTAATCATGATCAAGTGCTGTATGTCGCCAGCTGAAAGGAAAGTACATTTAACATGTGTGCATTGTGTTTCCTATAGATGACCATTCCAGAGTAATTTTACAGCCATTAGAGGATGACACAACATCAGATTACATTAATGCCAATTATATTGATGTAAGTTATATTTCCCTGCACTACAATGTTTCAGCATTTGACTTTCTTTCCTGTGTTGTGTCTAAAGATTGCAACTCTTAAAATTTGCTCCTTGTATATTAAATTTGCTGGCACTCACTGACACTCTTGTGCTTTC
This sequence comes from Scyliorhinus torazame, assembly GCF_047496885.1. Classification (NCBI taxonomy): domain Eukaryota; kingdom Metazoa; phylum Chordata; class Chondrichthyes; order Carcharhiniformes; family Scyliorhinidae; genus Scyliorhinus; species Scyliorhinus torazame. The sequence goes on from NC_092710.1 coordinate 211,124,187, forward strand.
TTTCACATCTGGCTTTGATTTGGGCTGTAGATATGGCTGTACAGGGATGTAAGTATCTCACTGAAAAGCTAGATTTTTTTATTTTGATACCAATTCATTTAATATACCAACATGCTACTAAAACAAGCAGTACATGCAACTGAGCAAACCCATTTGATTCTCTTCGTAAAAATGGACTTCTGATTTTTGGTTGGACTCCTATAATCTCATAAGCAGCAAGAACATTTATCCTTTGCATTATTGCATGCTATGGAAAAAAAGACCATAGTATAAACTACACATTAATCTTGCTGAATTAAACCAATTTAGTCCACATTTTGAATTCGCCTACAATGGGAGAAATCAGCCTTGGAATACATTACATGGAAATAGCCAAAATAACTGCTTACTGGCAGCTGCACAGTAATTTTAAGCACCTGCTTATTAAAATTCGAAGAGCTTATGTTGCAAATTATTTGAACTTGAATTATACAGTTAAGGAACAACGCCTAAAGGCAGACGCTATGAAGAGAATGAAGAGGTGAACTCATGCATGTAAATTAGTCATTATTATGTATCTTTTATGGTTATCTGGTCTCCTTAGAACTTTGTTTAGTGCGTATGTTTTCGGTGAAATTAATAGCTGTATGTTTTTAAAACAGAGGCTTAATACCTCTTTTTGGGTCAGTGATATTTCAAAAGTTACCAATTTTGTTAAATTGTCAATTACAGTGTAACGGAAATTATTGTACTGCTTCATGGTCCTTGTAATCGTAATCTAAATTGAAATCTGCATATGGTTGAGAATCTGGTCCATTTCAAGACCATATAATGTGAATACATTTAAGCGCATTGTACAGTTGCACACACGTGTGTGTGTGTTGTGTGTGTGTATACACGTGTACAAGTTTATACAATGGGCTATAGAGAAATGCATTCCGCCACCTCTGGTGAACACAGTATCCTGTATTACTAAAGTCTAATAATACATGGGTCTGTGAAAACAAAGGAATGAGAATGCAAAACATTGCAACTTATTCTTATTCATTCCAAAATCGCACCCGCACTCTGTAATGTACATACAAATTATGAAATCAGAATTGCTATCTGGACATAATGTTGAACAGAATTGGAGACTGTTGGTTCCTGTTAAGCCTCAGCATTTCCAATGGGCACTGAAAATCAAATACATGAATAACCTGCTAATGGAAATGGCTACACTGAATTTTTTCATGTAAATAAACATCTTTTTCAGCAGCAACGGGATTCCAAGAGCAAAGCCAGGTTTTTCGAAAATGTTAATATTGAATTTCAGCTGAGCAAAATCTTTAAAGTGCTTGTTTCTAATTCTGCTTCTCCACATTAAAATGTGTGAAAATGTGTCCACTGCGAACACTATATATTCAGCTTTCAATGTACCTTCTTTTGTTTAAGTACCAATAATTGAATATGAAAATATCCCTCCAATAAGTGAAAAGCATTTCAATAGGTTTCGATTAACTCCAAGAGTGACATGAGCTCCGATTTTAAAATATGGCTACGTTTTATTCCTTTATACACGTTCCCGTCATTTGAATGCTCCTCACATAGGCTATTTTCAGCAGAACCATTATTAGCAATCTGAGTCACCATGACATTCTCTGCAGCACCATAAATCGAGATGCACTTGAAGTACTGAAGCAAGTTAGATCAGGTTGATTTGATAATACACCTTATCCTTTTTTAAAGAAAAAAACATTGAAAAATTTGTTTTAGTTGAAACATATCAAAGGCTGATAATGCCCTGAATCCCACGTCTATGCTGTATTTAAATTTCATGTTCAGATAGTTCCAAAAGGTTTTTTTCAACATATTCTCTCTCCCTTCCTTTGTCGCTTCCACACTCTGGGCACAATTTAACGGAAAGGTTTCTAAGTGCCATTTCAAGCGGGTTTGGCTGGGAGTTTCTCCCCGGCGAGTTCCCTATCGCTATCTAACCACACTTAGTCACTTTTCCGTGCCTTGGGTAGTTTCTCCCCGGGCTAATCCACAGTTAGAATTTTTTCCATCACTGGGAAGCTGAACTCACTGGCAAAACCAGCTCCTCTGAGATCGGGCCACCCTTTTGGAAGGGTGCCCATATCTCTAAGTGAGCTTGAGGGGTTCCGACAACCTCCACCCATGGTCAATGTCACCACGCACCTTCCAGAGACACCTCCATACCCGCTCTCCCTCCCCCTGCCCCCTTCAAGCCCCCCCTCACCCCTCCTTTTATGTGCACAGTCCCCTCAGGCCCTGGCCTTTGGCAGTGCCACCTGAGCACCCTGGAAGTGCTCCCATCAGCCTGGCAATGCCAGGTGGCACCTTTGCTGTGCCATGGTGCCAGCCTGGCAGTGCCAAGGTGCCCAGGTGCTGGGGAAGAGCCAAGGCGCCATCCTACCCTGTTGTTGATCACACCAGAGCCTCCGATAGCCTGCGAGAGCCCCAGGTGCCATTCCGCCTGGTCCACATTTGCATGGACCTTTACTAATCAGCACTTGGCTGGGGTTTCTGTAGGGAGGCCGCTAGATGCCAGGAGCTGGTTAGATCCAGCTTCAGTGCGGTTAAGTGGGTTCTTAAACCCACTTAGCCATACGATGCTGGTCTCCACCCATTGTGGACCAGATCTCACAAGGTATAGCGGCTGTCGGGAAACGCGAGCAAGGTCTCTCCCTGCATCTACCGACCACGGCCCACTCCAATTCCGGCAGTATACTATGGGTAGATCAAGCTCTCTGTCTTAGTTGAAGTAAAAGTCAGTTCATGCTGTAGTTATTGCTCTGAGACTCATGGCTGTAGTCTGGATTCCAACCAGAGACTACCTATTTAATGTTCCCTCCATTTGAGAAGTTTAGATGCAAGCTCATGATCTCTAACCATTTAAACAGAAGCCAGGCACATTTCAAAAATATCTAAGAGAACTTTTAAAATACTGATTACCATATTTTAAAAGGAATCCCACAAGTGCTTCTCTGTCTGATTCTAAATTAAGGTTACAGCTTTAATTTTGCTTCTTCATGGCATTGTTAAAATTGCAGTTTAAATGCACCATTAATTTTCACTGCAGTTTTATTATTTGCAAACATCCTCTTATGTTTTCATTTATTCACATTAATTATTGTGTTTTGTTGGTCATCATTTCCTTCATCAGATTTATTTGTATATTTTAATCAATTAGTTTTGTTTTAGTGAAGTAAAATGGCTAACATTTTCCGGTAAGTCACATTGTACATGCTATTTCAGTATAAACATCCCATTGTTTAATCTATGATTTCTGTTTCTGTTATAAGCCATACGTTTGTGTGTGTTACGAGAAAGATGTTCAGAAGTACCATGCTGTGTAAGGTCACTGAAATGTTGTTAATCTGTCATGTTTTGGAAAGTCAAGCAAGAAACGATAAACATGTGGAATTATCCATCCTCTTGCAGCACTATCATTGCAATCAATTCTTTTTTTCCTTGTAATTTAATAATAATAACTTTCTTTGCAAATTTCTTCCCAATCAATTTGGATAGATGTTTCAAATCCTAGTTCTTAATTTGCTTTCGCCTTTATTCCACTTTGTTAAAATTGTTGAAATTCAATTTAGCTGACCGACCTTTAACATATTGGTACTTTACACAGTGATGTAAAATTACTGATAGCACACATTCACATTGTAAATGAAGAATTTTCATGTTGTACATTTCTCCAAATAGGATTGGTAGAGACCAGACCAATCCTCTTTCCGGATGATGTAAATTTCTGAACCTTTTCTCATTTATAGGGGTATCACAGACCGAGTCATTATATCGCTACACAAGGTGAGAACCTTGCATTAAATTCACTTACCTTTAGTTACATTATGTGAGATCTCACAATATAATTAAAGCAGTTTCTGTGACCTAAGGGGCGGCATTCTCCGACCCCCCGCCGGGTCGGAGAATCGCCAGGGGCTGGCGTGAATCCCGGCCCCGCCGGTTGCCGAATTATCCGGCACCGGATATTCGGCGGGGGTGGGAATCGCGCCGCGCCGGTTGGTGGCCCCCCCCCCCCCCCCCCGGCGATTCTCCGGCCCGCGATGGGCCCAAGTCCCGCTGCTGGAATGCCTGTCCTGCCGGCGAGAATCAAACCACCTCTCTTACCGGCGGGACAAGGCGGCGCGGGCAGGCTCCGGGGTCCTTGGGGGGGGGGGGGGGGGGGGGGCGGCGATCTGGTACTGGGGGGTGCCCCTACGGTGGCCTGGCTCACGATCGGGGCCCACCGATCCACTGGTGGGCCTGTGCCGTGGGGGCACTCTTTTCCTTCCACCTTCGCCATGGTCTCCACTATCACGGAGGCGGAAGAGACCCCCCTCCACTGCGCATGCGCGGGGATGCCGTGAGCGGCTGCTGACGCTCCCGCGCATGCGCCGCACGGCAAAGTCATTTCCGTGCCAGCTGGCGGGGCACCAAAGGCCTTTCCCGCCAGCTGGCGGGGCGGAAATCCGCACCTTTGGGGCGGCGCGATGCCGGACTGATTCGTGCCGTTTTTGGCGCCGGTCGGCGGACATCGCGCTGATTGCGGAGAATCCCGCCCTTGCTTGCAGGAAGAAATAATGGTGGCTCCTCAGAAAGGCATTGCTAAGCACTGCTGCCTATGGCGCTGAGGACCTGAGTTCCTGTATGTGTGGAATTTGCACGTTCTCCCCATGTCTGTGTGGATTTCACCCCCACAACTCAAAAGATGTGCAGGTTAGGTGGATTGGCCACGCTAAATTGCCCCATAATTGGAAAACAATAATTGGGTACTCTAAATTTTAAGAAGAATTTAGAGCAAGAGTGGTTGTGGATTCAGCTAGAGGAAGAGTTGGTCTAAGAGTAGTGTCTTAAACATAAATAAATGTGATCGCTTCTCGGCCTTTTGGCTAAGATCAAGTGTCTGTAGATTGAGCCTTTGGGTTCAGATCTGGTATGTCTCTCTTGTGGAGACCATAAATTCGATTCATTTTGAATTAGTTTTTTGGAGCAGGCGAGGAGCTGGATTAGAGGTTCGCCCCTGACCCACACTCTGAGCCGTGGCTTGGTAACTCAGAAAGGGAAAAATTTTAAAAAACAAATTAAAAAAAAAACATAAATAAATGTGATGTGGAGATGCCGGCGTTGGACTGGGGTGAGCACAGCAAGAAGTCTTACAACACCAGGTTAAAGTCCAACAGGTTTGTTTCGATGTCACTCGCTTTCGGAGCGCTGCTCCTTCCTCAGGTGAATGAAACATATATATAGACAGATTCAAAGATGCCAGACATTGCTTGGAATGCGAGCATTAGCAGGTGATTAAATCTCTACAGATCCAGAGATGGGGTAACATTAGGTTAAAGAGGTATGAATTGTGTCAAGCCAGGACAGTTGGTAGGATTTCGCAGGCCAGATGGTGGGGGATGAATGTAATGTGACATGAATCCCAGGTCCCGGTTGAGGCCACACTCATGTGTGCGGAACTTGGCTATAAGTTTCTGCTCGGCGATTCTGCGTTGTCGCGGGTCCTGAAGGCCGCCTTGGAGAACGCTTACCCGGAGATCAGAGGCTGAATGCCCTTGACTGCTGAAGTGTTCCCCGACTGGAAGGGAACATTCCTGCCTGGTGATTGTCGCACGATGTTCGTTCATTCATTGTCGCAGCGTCTGCATGGTCTTGCCAACGTACCACGCTTTGGGACATCCTTTCCTGCAGCGTATGAGGTAGACAACGTTGGCCGAGTCGCACGAGTATGTACCGCGTACCTGATGGGTGGTGTTCTCACGTATAATGGTGGTATCCATTTCGATGATCTGGCACGTCTTGCAGAGATTGCCATGGCAGGGTTGTGTGGTGTCGTGGTCACTGTTCTGAAGGCTGGGTAGTTTGCTGCAAACAACGGTTTGTTGTAATTGTAAATGTAATTGACAAGGATGTGAAGAAACCGCTGGTTGTGGTGAACTTGAAAAATAAGCTTTTCTTTTGTTTATAAATTTAGAGTACCCAATTCATTTTTTCCAATTAAGGGGCAATTTAGCGTGGCCAATCCACCTAGTCTGCACATCTTTTGGGTTGTCGGGACGAAACCCACGCAAAAATGTGCAAACTCCACATGGACAGTGACCCAGAGCCGGGATCGAACCTGGGACCTCGGCGCCATGAGGCTGCAGGGCTAACCCACTGCTCCACCGTGCTGCCCGTGTAAAATAAGCTAAGAGGTGTAGGTCGGTAGAAATGCAGTGGTAGAAATTTAAGGATAGATTTCGTAACATTTCAGTGAAAAAGCAAAAATGTAGGAGAAAGCCCCATCTTTGCCTAAATAAGTAAGTTAATGATATCAAATTGAAAGATAAACCATACAGTTCCGCAAAGATTATTGGTCGATCAGAAGATTGAAAATAATTTTTAAAACCGCAAAGAATGACTAAAAGGTTAATAAGGAGAGAAAAATTAGAGTATAAGAGAAAGACATCTAGAAATGTAAAAACAGTTGGTAAGAGTTTCTCCATACATATATATATATATATATATATATATAAAAAGGAAAATCATAGAATCCCATAGAATAACTAGCCTGAGCAGTGAGTCTGGGGAATTACTAATGGCAAATGAGGAAATGGCAGAATCATTAAGCAGATATTTTGTGTTCGTCTTCACTGTAGAAAACACAAATAACATTCCAAGAAAACGTGTGAGCCAAGAAATGAAAGAGAACCGAGGGACATAAAATAATTCGAACTAAAGGCTAAATGACAACATACCTTGTTGCGGAGAAAAGTACAGCTCTTTGGCTCTTGTGTACTTCACTCTTCCGCTCTCGAGGGACCAGAAGAAAACTCTTGGAATTGAGGCCTTTATTGTGAGCTATAGCATGGGCTATATAGCAAATAGACACACCAGAGAGCCCTGATTCAAGGATTGCACAGACTGTTATACTCCAGATTTGATGAAAAGAAATTAACACATACCAATCAGTTGTTATCTATGTCCAGTCACAACTAGTGATTAGCTTACATCATGCATAGTACATGAGAACAATTGACCAATCATAACATAAGCATGTCTACTTAATTATACTATCCAACAGGGCAAAGACATGTACATGCTCTAACATTTAACACCGGTTTCTCATTATCAGGCCTATGCATATAAATCGCCACTCCTGTCTGACTCCCCTAACTTATAATTCCTTTTTCCCCCAAGGTAAAACTGCGGCAATAAACAGTTTTTTGTGATTATGTCTCCCTTCCTGTCTACTCCAGACCATTTGGCAAAATGGCGAACGATCACACATTGTTATTACCATCCTTGAGAATCACCATTTGTGGCCTTTACTGGGGCCCGATCACCAGCAAGATGTGTCCGACAGCTAACAACTTCAGCTAGGCAGCTTGTGTGATGCTGATACAAAAGAATGTTAACCTCTTGAGCACTTAGTGGATACTAGAGTTTCAAAACTAATTCTGATACAATGTCAAAAACTGCACCCTTTAAGACCTGATGGACTTCATCATAAGGGCCTAAAAGAAGTGGCTGTGGAGACCGTAGATGCATTGGTTTTAGTTTTCCAAAATTCCCTTGATTACCATCAGATTGTAAAATAGCAAATGCAATTCCTCTATTCAAGAAAGGAAGGAGACAAAAATCAGGAAACTACAGGCCAGTTTGCCTAATATCTGTCATGGGGAAAATTCTGCAATCTATTATTGAGGATGTTACAGCAGATTACTTAGAAAATCGTAATACAAGTTGGCAGAGTCCATATGATTTTGTGAAAGGGAAATCGGGATTGACTAATTTATGAGAGGTCTTGGGAGGAAGTATGATGTGTAATGGGGAACTTTTAAGTACGGTGTGTACTTGGATTTCCAAAAGGCTATGCAAAATAAGAGCTCATGATGTGGGGTGGGGGGGGGGGTAATACATTAGCATGGAGAGAGAATTGATTGCTAACAGGAAGCAGAGAGTAAGGATAAGTAGGTTTTATTATTTGGGTTGGCAAGCTGTAACCAGTGGAGTGTCACCAGGATCAGTGTGGGACCTCAACAAGTTGCAGTCTATATAAATTACTCGGATAAAGGGACCAAAAGTATGGTTGTTAAATTTGCAGGTGACACCAAGATAGGTAGGAAAGCAAATTGTGAGGAGAACATAGAGTTTAAAAAAAATTAATTTATGGGATGTGGTGGTCACTGGTTAGGCCAGCATTTATCGCCCATCCCTACCCTTCAGAAGGTGGTGGTGAGTTGTCTTCTTGAGCCGCTACAGTCCTTGAGGTGTAGGTACATCCACTGTGCTGTTAGGGAGTGAGTTCCAGGATGTTGCTCCAGCGACAGTGAAGGAATGGTGATATATTTCTGAGTCAGGGTGGTGAATGACTTGGAAGGGGAACCCCCAGGTATTGGAGTTTCCAGGTGTCTGCTGCTCTTGCCCTTCTAGATGGTAGTGGTCATGGGTTTGGAATGCGCTATCTAAGGAACTTTGGTGAGTTACTGCAGTGCATCTTGTAGTTGGGACACATGGCTGCCACTGTTCATCGGTGGTGAAGGGTTTGAATGTTTTCGGAAGAGGGAGCAATCAGACGGGCTGCTCTGTCCTGGATGGTGTTCAACTTCTTGAGTGTTTTTGGAGCTGCACTCATCCAGGCAAGTGGAGAGTATTGCATCACACTCCTGATTGTGCCTTGTAGATGGTGGACAGGTTCAGGAGGTGAGTTACCCGCCATAGGATTCCTAGTCTTTGACCTGCCTTGGTAGCCACAGTGTTAATGTGGCTGGTCCAATTCAGTTTCTGATCAATGGAACCCCCAGGATGTTGATTACTGGGGATTCAATTGGTAATGCCATTGAATGTCAAGGGGCGGTGGTTAGATCCTCTCTTGAAGGAGATGGTTATTGCCTCCAACCACCACAACCAACTTCCTTTGTGCCAGGTATGACTCAAACCAGAGGAGAGCTTTCTCCCTGATTCCCACTGACTCCAGTTTAGCTCGGGCTCCATGATGCCATACTCGGTCAAGTGCTGCCTTAATGTCAAATGCAGTCACTCTACCCTCACCTCTGGCATTCAGCTCTTTTGTCCATGTTTAACCAAGGCTCTAATGAGGTCAGGAGCTGAGTGACCTTGCTGAACCCAAACTGACGCCTGTGATCACGTTATTGTTATTGAGTAAGAGGTGCAGGTATTTAGATAGGTTAAATGAGTGGATAAGAATTGACATTTAGAGTATAATTGACATATAGAGTGAAAATATAAAATCATCCATTTTGGCAGCAAGAATAAAAAAAAGTATTATTTAAACTGAGGTTGCAAGACATAGTGCAGAGGAGGAATCTGTATCCTGTTGCATGAATCACCAAACGCAGAGGTACAGCAAGTGATTAGGAAGGCAAATGGAAGGTTATAATTTATTGCAAGGGCAACAAAATGTAAAAGTAAGGAAGTTTTGCGACCATTATATAGGGTGTTGGTAAGACCACTTCTGGACCATTGTGTACAGTTTTGGTCTCCTTGGAACAGGATATAATACCATAAACAGTTCAGAAAAGGTTCGCTTGGCTGATTCCTGGGATGAAGGGGTTATCCTCTGAGGAATATTTGGTCAGGTTGGTCCTGTGCCCATTGGAGTTTGGAAGAATGAGAGGTGATCTTATTGAAACATATAAGATCCTGAGAGGTCTTGATAGGGTGGATGTTGAGAGGATGTTCCCCCCCTTGCACAGGAAACATGAGGACACATCAGAGGACACAGATTAAAAATGAAAGATCTTCCATTAAGATGAAGACCAGAATCCTTTTTACTCTGAGGGTTTGTGAATTCCCTTCCCTAGAGAGCAGTAGAGAAAAGGTCAATGAACATTTTTGCAGCTAGATTTAGATAGATTTTTGATATACAAGGGAGTCAGTGTTATGGGGAGAATAGAAAAAGGTAGGGCTGAGGCCACAATCCGATCAGGATGTGATCTTAACAAATAGTGGAGCAGGTTTAAGGGGCTGAATAACTATTCCTTCTCCTAATCTGTATGTTCTAAGTTAGATTGTCGAAATTGCAGGAAATCTATTTTTCCTGGAAGTTCTGAAATTAAACTTTGAAACAGAAGGACTCAAATCCTGGGTAAGGTACAAATATGAACAGTGATATCCTGTGCATCCATGATCCATGGCAGTTTTAATTCTTGCACAATGCAGGAACTGCAGTTTATTTACATCTTACTATTAGGCAGCCCCTCAGAGTCGATGATGATTTGTTTCCACACTAAAAACGAGTTCTCGGTTGACTGGAGTTTAATCCGGACAAATGTGAGGTAATGCATTTTGGAAAGTCTAATACAGGTAGGGAATATACAGTGAATGGTAGAACCCACAAGAGTATTGACAGACAGAGAGATCTAGGTGTACAGGTCACTGAAAGGGGCAGCACAGATGGAGAAGGTAGTCAAGAAGGCATATGGCATGATTGCCTTCATTGGCCGGGGCATTGAGTATAAAAATTGTAAGTCATGTTGCAGCTGTATAGAACCTTAGTTAGGCCACACTTGGGAGTATAGTGTTAAATTCTGGTCACCACACTACCAGAAGGATGCGGAGGCTTTAGAGAGGGTGCAGAAGAGATTTACCAGGATGTTGCCTGGTATGGAGGGCATTAGCTATGAGGAGCGGTTGAATAAACTCGGTTTGTTCTCACTGGAACGACGGAGGTTGAGGGGGTGACCTGATCGAGGTCTACAAAATTATGAGGGGCATAGACAGGGTGGATGGTCAGAGACTTTTTTCCAGGGTGGAGGGGTCAATTACTAAGGGGCATAGGTTTAAGGTGCGAGGGGCAAGGTTTAGAGGAGATGTGCGAGACAAGTTTCTTACACAGAGGGTAGTGGGTGCCTGGAACTCGCTACCGGAGGAGGTGGTGGAAGCAGGGACGATAGGGACATTTAAGGGGCATCTTGACAAATACATGAATAGGATGGGAATAGAGGGATACGGACCTCGGAAGTGTAGAAGATTTTAGTTTAGACGGGCAGAATGGTCGGCGCAGGCTTGGAGGGCCGAAGGGCCTGTTCCTATGCTATTCTGTTCTTTGTTCTTTGTTGACTGAGAGTCCAGTGTTCGACTTACAGTCCCTGTCACAGGTGGGGCAGATGGAGGAGCAGCTGAGTGGGGTGCCCAGGTTGCCACGTGTTCCATTTGCTTTTGACGCTTGGCTTCAGCTTGCTCTCAGTGATGAAATTTGAGGTGATCAGCTCCAGCTCTACTTCCGGCAGTTTTGCGCCAGGAATTCCCAGGTGTTGGTGGGGATGCTCCACATTTTCAAGTAGCTTTTGACAGTGTCCTTGAAGTGTTTCCTCTGCCCGCCTGGGGCTCGCTTGCTGTGTAGAAGCTCCGCGTAGGGCACTTGTTTTGGGAGTCTCTTGCCAGGCATGCGGATGATGTGGCCCACCCAGCGGGGTTGATCGAGTGTGGTCAATGCTGAATGCTGGGCATCTTGGCCTGACCGAGAACACTGGCATCAGTGTGCATTTCCTGCCAATGGATTTGCAGGATCTTGCGGGGCCAATGCTGGTGGTATTTCGCCAGCGTTTTGAGGTGCCTGCTATACATAGTCTCTGGGCACGATCTAACTGAATTGCAACAGAGTTCCCGTATCGAGAGCATTTAGCCACGTGTTGCCCGGCACTCAAAGCGCTGAATAAGACCACACTATCGAACTGGACTCTATTGCAATCCAGGGCCTCAGCAGGGAATGCCCCACAAAATCTGCACTTAGTCCGCTTTCCTGCACTGAGGAGCTCCGCTCGGCATAGCTCCTCAGTGCAGGAGATCGGGATGCCATTTTTAAATGGTGCCAATCTCTCAGCTCCCCCAACGCAATCCCCAGATCTCCCAAAGCCGGATCTCATCCATAAGCGGGTCCTCGGACCCGCACCCGACCTCACATGGGCAGGGCACCCCCGTGTCAGATCCCCAAAATAGACACAATGCCAGCATAGCACCTTGTCACTGCTATGGGGCAGTGTACATGGGCACCTTAGCAGTGCCAAGGTGCCAGGCTTGCAGTGCCAGGGTGGCACCAGCAGAGCCAGGGTGCCACCCTTCCTGGTGGCCAATCACCCAACAGCCCGTGTTCCTCTGGGCTAGGCGTGGCGAGCCTGGAATAGGCCTCTCCTAGCACCTACAGGCCGTATTGTCCCTCAGTTCAAGTGGGACTAGGCCGGTAGATTGTGCCCATTATCTTTGAGCCATATAGGAGGATGGGGATTACTCCTGCTCTGTATTGACCACGAGCTTAGTGCCAGGTCTGAGGTCCTGGTCTTTCACAGCTGTCCAAACCCACAGTTGTGCTGGAACACCTAAGGCGGTGTTGAGCCTCGTCGTTAATGTTTGCCTTTGTTGATAGGGGCCTCCCAAGATATGGAAAGTGATCAATATTGTCCAAGGCCTTGCTGTGGATTTTGATGATGTTTAATGTAAGTCCCAACCTCTCGCATGCCTCAGTGAAGGTGTTGTTGATGACTTAAAGCTCGGCCTCCGAGTGTGCACAGACACAAGCATCAACTGCATTTGTAGTTCAATGACAGAGGGTGGGGCAACCTTGAATCTGGTCTGCAAGTGGCAGAGGTTGAACAAATTCCCATTTGTTTTGTAGATTAGCTCCACTCCAGTGAGGAACTTGCTGAGGGTGAGATGGAGCAAGGAAGATTGAGGAGAGTGTTGATGCAACGGCCGTGCTTAATTCCAGTCAAAATGTGAATTAGGTCTTGGGTGAATCTGTTGGTCAGAATCACGGCTTGCATGCCATTGTGGAACAGGCGTAGGATAGTGGCAAAGGTTTTGGGACAGCCAAAATGGAAGACACTCCGTAATCCCTTGCGCTTGATGGTGTCGAAGGCCTTTGTGATGTCAAAGAAGGCCATGTACGTGGGTTGGTGCTGTTCCCAGCAGTTCTCTTGTCGTTGCCCAGCAGTGACTACCATGCCTGTGTGCTCCTTCGTGGGTGGAGTACGCATTGGGACTCTGAGCAATACCGGAACAACAACTTGTTTGCGTTTACATAGCAACATTAAAAATAATATATAAGGGCGGCTTAGGGGGAAAGGGGTATCAAACCAAGCACAGAAGATTTTAAAAGGCGACCAAATGTTTTCAAGCAGGTCTTGAAGAGAGTCGAGAAGGGGGGATGCAGCAGTAGAAATGTTTTTCGATGTAATTTTAGATGGATAGGGAAAGGGCGATGAAAGGAGCTGTTTAAGAGACTGAGTAGAGGAACATGGTAGGGGGTTGTAATGCACCTAGTGTACTGCATAGAATTTTGGTAGTCTTATTTAAGGAGGGATATAATTGCATTGGATGCATTCCAGAGAAGGTTCACTGGGTTCATTTCTGCGATGTAGGAATTGCAGGACACAATGAGATCACCCATGATCTTGGTGAATGGCAGACCAGGCTTCAGAGGTAAAATTACCTACTCCTATTTATTATGTTAAAAATAGAGGGGGACCTGATCTGGCAAGGTGGGATGGTCCCCCTCTTGTCACTGGCGGTTCAGGTACAGGCGGTTAAAATGAACGTGTTGCCGTGATTTCTGTTTGTTTTCCAATCCCTGCCGATTTTCCTGCCAACGGCATTTTTTAGAGAGATTGAAGGAATAATTACCTCGTTCATATGGGGAGAGAAGGTGGCCAGAGTTAGAAAGGTGCTGCTACAGAGGAGAAGGCAGGCAGGGGGTTTGGGTCTTCTGAGCCTGCTGTATTATTATGGGTGGCGAATGTGTAGAAGGTGCAGAGCTGGGTCAGAGGGGTTGATTCCCAGTGGGTCAGAATGGAAGAAAGTTTGTGCAGGGGGTCGGGATTGAAGGCACTAGCAACAGCGCCGCTCCCGATGGACCCGGGGAAATACTCAGGGAGTCCGGTAATAATAGCTTCATTGAGAATTTGGAGGCAGTTTCACCAACATTTGTGTTGGGGACAGGGTCAAGGGAAATGCTGATTCGGAGAAACCACAGATTTGAGCCAGGGAAGTGGGGTGGAAATTTTCAAAATGAGAGGAGAAGGGGATTAAGACACTAAAAGATTTGTTTCTAGGGGGTCGGTTTGCAGGATTGAAGGAGCTGGGAGCGAAGTATCGGCTGGAGCAGGGGGAAATGTTTAGATCATTGAATCATAAAATTTACAGTGCAGAAGGAGGCCATTTGGTCCATCGAGTCTGCACCGGCTCTTTGAAAGAGCATCCTACCCAAGCCCACACCTCCACCCTATCCCCAAATCCTCGTAATTATACAGTGAATGGTAGAACCCTCAAGAGTATTGAAAGTCAAAGAGATCTAGGAGTACAGATCCACAGGTCATTAAAAGGGGCAACACAGGTGGAGAAGGTAGTCAAGAAGGCATACGGCATGCTTGCCTTCATTGGCCGGGGCATTGAGTATAAGAATTGGCAAGTCATGATGCAGCTGTATAGAACCTTAGTTAGGCCACACTTGGAGTATAGTGTTCAATTCTGGTCGCCACACTACCAGAAGGATGTGGAGGCTTTAGAGAGGGAGCAGAAGAAATTTACCAGAATGTTGCCTGGTATGGAGGGCATTAGCTATGAGGAGCGGTTGAATAAACTCGGTTTGTTCTCACTGGAACGAAGGAGGTTGAGAGGCGACCTGATAGAGGTCTACAAAATTATGAGGGGCATAGACAGAGTGGATAGTCAGAGGCTTTTCCCCAGGGTAGAGGGGTCAATTACTAGGGGGCATAGGTTTAAGGTGAGAGGGGCAAGGTTTAGAGTAGATGTACGAGGCAAGTTTTTTACGCGGAGGGTAGTGGGTGCCTGGAACCCGCGACCGGAGGAGGTGGTGGAAGCAGGGACGATAGTGACATTTAAGGGGCATCTTGACAAATACATGAATAGGATGGGAATAGAGGGATACGGACCCAGGAAGTGTTGAAGATTGTAGTTTAGTCGGGCAGCATGGTCGGCACGGGCCTGGAGGGCCGAAGGGCCTGTTCCTGTGCTGTACATTTCTTTGTTCTTTGTTCTTTGTTCTAACCCAGTAACCCCACCCAACACGAAGGACAATTTTAGACACTAAGGGCAATTTAGCATGGCCAATCCACCTAACCTGCACATCTTTGGACTGTGGGAGGAAACCGGAGCACCCGAAGGAAACCCACACACACACGAGGAGAACGTGCAGATTCCGCACAGACAGTGACCCAAGCCGTGAATTGAACCTGGGACCCTGGAGCTGTGAAGCAATTGTGCTAATCACCATGCTACCGTGCTGCCCTAGATACATGCAGGTTCATGATTTTGCCAGTAAGGAGATAGAATTTCCCGGTGGAGCCGGCCTCCACATTGCTGGAGGAGGTGCTGACGACAGGGAGACTGGCGAAGGGGGCAGTATCGGCGGTTTATGGGGCTAATTTGGAAGAGGAAGGCACCACTGGAAGGGATCAAAGCAAAGTGGGAGGAAGAGTTGGGAGGAGGGGTTTGTCATAATATCCACTCATGTATATAATGAGATGCAGACAGGCAGTGATTGACACACAGGATAACCAATGAACACACACGACACATAACAACCAATCACCAGACAGGACACCACCACTGTGTACAGCAATCGGGAAGTTCAATAAAACAGTGTTGGACCATCTTCTGTGTCGGAAGCCTGTTTC
This sequence comes from Scyliorhinus torazame, assembly GCF_047496885.1. Classification (NCBI taxonomy): domain Eukaryota; kingdom Metazoa; phylum Chordata; class Chondrichthyes; order Carcharhiniformes; family Scyliorhinidae; genus Scyliorhinus; species Scyliorhinus torazame. The sequence goes on from NC_092710.1 coordinate 211,139,819, forward strand.
TAGTTTCACTGCATCCAGTTGCAGTCAACGTTGAACCAACTTAACACCGGTATGGTACAGAGTGCTATTAATCCTAAAGAACCTACCTCGAGTGCATCTGCAACGACCAGCAAGCAGCCATCCAGCGGCATGGAAAACATCCAGCCTCCTCCGCAACTCCGGACCTTGGCGCCAACTGGAAAGTCTTCAAACAAAAGTTCCTCCTGTACATCGAGGCCTCCGACCTCGAGGCAACATCGGATGCCAGAAAGATTGCGCTGTTCCTGTCGACTGCAGGGGATCACGCCATCCACATCTATAACTCGCTTACATTTGTCAATGGCGAAGACAAGACAAAGTTCAAGACAGTTCTGCTGAAATTCGACAGCCACTGTGACATTGAGGTGAATGAGAGCTTTGAACGGTACATCTTCCAACAGAGGCTTCAGCGTAAGGATGAACCTTTTCAGTCCTTCTTGACCCATCTCCGCATCCTTGCGCAGTCATGTAATTATGACTCGACGACTGATTCTATGATCCGGGATCAGATCGTTTTCGGGGTCCAGTCCGACTCCCTGTGGGAACAGCTCCTCAAAATCAAATGGTTGACCCTCTCCGTCGCCATCGAAACGTGCGTTGTCCATGAGCATGCCAGAAATCGCTACTCCCGCATCAGGGCGGCAGAAACTGCAAAACTGGCCTCCCACGAGGCAGAAAGGGTGCAGGCAATAGCGAAAATGCAAGTCCTGAGCATCGAGGAGAGTGGCCGTTTCACACGCTTCTCATGGGTCCCCACGCATGCACGCCACGACCGGGTGGACGATGAGGCCGAAGACCCTGAGGCGCATGCGCAAACGTCGGCCGACCGCACTGCGCATGCACGATGGCGCACAGACCGTGCTGACATAAGCGTCATGACGTGTCCGAATTGTGGCTCCACCTATTTAAAGCGGCGATGTCCAGCCAAAGGCAAGCGATGTCTACAGTGTGGAAAGCCTGACCACTAGCGGCCTTCTGCAGGTCCGCTCCATCGAACAACAGCCAGCGATCCCAGCTGCAGCGCAGTCGTGTCCGCTGCGTACAACAAGGCATGCAGAATTCTGATCCAGACAGCCCAACGGACCCCGATGCTGACTGCCTCGAGTCTCCATATCGGGTGGGCATCATCACCACACGCGAGTTGGTCTCTACCGTGCCTGCCAACCACCTTTCGATCCTCAGTGTGGATCCTGACGACGAGTGGTGTGCCATCATCACGGTCAACCAGTCTCGTATCCGATTTAAATTGGACACTGGCGCGTCTGCGAACCTCATTTCACAGTCGGACCTCGACAACATCCAACACCAACCAAGCATTCTTCCACCAGCCTGCCAGCACCTTGACTACAATTGTAATGCCATAGCTGCCAGTGGGTCGTGTCAGCTAGGTGTCTCTCACAAGGCAATCAAGGCGACGTTGTGATTCGAGATCGTCCGGCCTGACAAGGTATTCCTGCTCGGTGCTCGCGCATGCAAACTCCTAAATCTGGTACAGCGAGTTCATGCCATGTCCTCGACACCGGCGATGGCCTCGCCCAATATGAATCTCCAGGCTGAGATAGACAACATTCTCACACAATACCACATATCGCTACAAGATATTGCTCAAGCCGAATGCCACCCCAGTCATCCATGCACCACGCCAGGCGCCGGCTCCTCTCTAGGATCGTCTGAAAACGCAGCTACGAGAGCTCCAAGACCAGGGCATCATCTCAAAGATCACGGAATCCACAGACTGGGTCAGCTCCATGGTCTGCGTCAAGAAACCCTCTGGCGAACTCCGCATTTGCATTGATCCCAAAGACCTGAATCGCAATATCATGCAAGAGCATTACCCGATCTCGAAGCGTGAAGAAGCGTATGAGATGGCTCACGCCAAATTCTTTACCAAGCTGGACGCCTCCCGTGGCTTCTGGCAAATTCAGCTGGACGAGTCCAGTCGGAAGCTGTGCACTTTTAACACTCCGTGTTTATTGCTACAACCACATGCCTTTTGGTATCATATCAGCTTCCAAAGTAATTCATCGCATAATGGAGCAAATGATGGAGGGCATCGAGGGGGTGCGGGTTTACGTGGATGACGTGATCATCTGGTCCATGACGCCCGAGGATCACATTGCTCACCTCAAACAGGTTTTCCAGAGGATTCATGAAAATGGCCTCCAGCTCAACAGGGCCAAATGCTCGTTTGGGCAGTCCGCTATCAAGTTTTTAGGTGACCACATTTCACAGCAAGGTGTGCAACCTGACGCCGACAAGGTGCTGGCAATCAATGCCATGAAGACACCAGAGGACAAAAAGGCGGTCCTCCGCTTCCTCGGGATGGTAAATCTTCTCGGAAAATTCATTCCCAACATGGAATCCCACGCCACGGCCCCCCAGCATCTCGTTAAAAAGTCGACAGTGTTCCAGAAGGATTTAAATGACATGACGCTTCGGCTGCAGCGAATTCTTCTTCGTCTCCGCCAATATGACTTTGAACTCGTCTACACACCGGGCAAGGAGCTGATCGTCGCGGATGCCCTATCCCGATCCATCACCATGCCGTGTGAACCGGGCGACTTCATTCGCCGCATCGAGGCACAGGTGCAGTTGTGTGCCAGCAACTTCCCAGCCACTGATGAACGAGTTGTCCAGATGCGTGAAGAAACTGCCAAAGATCCTCTACTGCAGCGCATGATGCAACACCTTGCCCATGGCTGGCAAAAGGGGCAGTGCCACCAGTTCTTCAACGTTAAGGACAAGTTAACAGTTGTCGAGGGGATCCTTCTTAAACTAGATAGAATCGTCATTCCCCAAAGCATGCAAGCCATGGTGCTCAAGACAGATCCATGAGGGTCACCTTGGAGTCGATGCAGAGCTCGGCAGGCAGTCTACTGGCCTGGCATCAGCCAGGACATTGCCAACACGGTCCTCAACTGCACAACATGCCACAAGTTTCAACCAGCTCAGCCCAAGGAAACGCTGCTACAGCACGAGATTGTGACTTCTCCGTGGGGATAGACCTCTTTCACGCAAATGGGCGTGATTACGTGCTCTTGGTCGACTACTTCTTCAGCTACCCGGAAGTGGTGAAATTATCGGACCTCGCGTCCAAGTCAGTGATTAAAGCCTGCAAAGAGATGTTTGCCAGGCACAGCATACCATTCAGTAATGAGTGACAACGGCCCATGTTTCTACAGCGAAGAGTGGTCCGACTTTGCACAATCCTACCACTTCAGTCACATCACATCCAGTCCCCATACCCGCAATCAAACGGGAAGGCCGTAAAAGGGATCTATATTGTCAAGCGGTTGCTGTGCAAGGCTGCAGACTCCGCCTCGGACTTCAACCAGGCGCTGTTGGCATACAGGGCAAACCCCTCTGTCGACTGGTTTGTCTCCGGTGCAGCTGCTCATGAACCGCAACCTGAGGACGACTGTTCCAGCTATCCATGTTCCAGACCTTGACCGCCTCACGGTGCTGCAGAATGTGCAGCTATCCAGGGACCAGCAGAAGATCACGTATGATGCTCATGCCAAGGATCTACCTGCGCTGGCTCCAGACGATGTTGTTCACGTCCAGTTGCCTGAGTGAGGTTGGTCAGCCCCAGCTATTGTCGTCAGACAGGCTGCCTCCAGGTCCTTCGTTGCCAAATGGCTGATGGCTCCAATCTACGGCGCAACAGGAGGGTGCTACAAAAAGTTCCCTGACCACCACCTGCCGCACTTCTCCGCATATCATCATGCGTCCAACGGACATCTCGTACCACAGGGCCACCGATCTGGCAGCGATCCCGCCTATCCATGAGACCACCGACTTGGCAGCAATCTTGCCTGACCAAGTGCCGGCGTCCCGTCCCCCCTCCACCTCTGAGGCGATCAACAAGAATTCATCGCCCGCCATAAAGACTGAATCTATACACTTAAATCTTGTAAATTTTGTTCAATTTGCTCTGTATCTGCACAATAGATACCTTCCCATGTACATATGTTCATTCATTCACCACTTGTATATAATCATGCATGTATATATATACCGCCTTGTTCCAAAATTTACTTCAAAAAGGGGAGATGTCATAATATCCACTCATGGATATAATGAGATGCAGACAGGCAGTGATTGACAAACAGGATAACCAATGAACACACACGACACACAACAACCAATCACCAGACAGGACACCACTACTATAAAGCACACAGAGCATCAAGACTCTCCCTCTCTCTGCAGGACACAGCTACTGAGATAGTAAGAGTGCACAAGCCAGTGGGCACTATCACCATGAGGTAGAGAGTTAGTCTGGTCAAGCCAGTAGCTGGTTATTAGTTAGATTGATAGAGTGTCAACTCACAGCAGACTATGTACAGCAATCAGGAAATTCAATAAAACAGTGTTGGACCGTCTCCTGTTTCTAGTTTCACTGCATCCAGTTGCAGTCAACGTTGAACCAACTTACTTAACACATCAGGGTTCTGGTGTGAGGTGCTCCGGAGAGTGAACGCCTTCACGTCGTGCGCGAGGTTGGGGCTGATACAGATGAAGGTGGTATATAGAGCGCACCTCACAAGAGCGAGGATGAGCTGGCCCTTTGAGGGGGTAGAACATGTGTGTGAACGTTGCGGGGGGGGGGGGTGGTGGAAATCACGTTCATATGTTTTGGTCCTATCCAAAACTGGAGGATTACTGGAAGGAGGTTTTTAGTGTAATCTCGAAAGTGGTTCATGTGAAACTGGACCCGGGTCCTCGAGAGGCCATATTCGGGGTGTCGGACCAGCAACCTCTCCACCCTGTGCCCTGGCGTGGCAGGGGGGGACCTGTTAGAATTCTTGACTCTTGAGAAGGTTAAGTTTGAACTGAGGAGAAGAATGCTTCTACAATTCATGGTGTTATTCATTATGCACTTTCAAGAATTGGATATCATCAAACATTAGTGGGGGGAGGGTTGGGGGGGGAGGGGGTCTATATGTGTCAATGGTGACTGTAGGTGATTCCTGATTCCTTTTTGTTACTTGTTTATGTTAACATGCAGGCTGTTGTTTGGGGGTTGGTGGGAGGGTGGGATTGTTGTTGTTGATATGGGGATTGACATTATATCTGTTACTGCTTATTGTTTATTGTTGGTGGGTGCAAATTTGGGAGTAAATGTGAAAAAGGAGGAGAATAAAAATATTTAAAGAAAAATAGAGGGGGGCATGGTCTTGGGATTTTAAAGCCTCTCCTTGGAGCAAGAGATTTTCAGCTTCCGCCAATCTACAAATAAATTTACCTCAGCTGGGATTATGGTGACTACCTCGGCAACAAGTAATTAGCCTCTTATTGACCTCCGTATAGTTTCCCTTGCTGAGATTAGACTTTGTGGCCATGTTATTATTGAACACCAACTTGGCAGCATATAATAGATAGGGCATATTTTGGTTTAATGCTTGTTTTTATGAAAAAGCATAATTTTCCCCAACGGTCAATACTGTTTGAAATACACTGAAAAATATCGAGCTCTTTTCATTAGCACTGTCAAACATTTTTATGTTTATGAATAGTAACGTGGAAATGGAAAGTGAAGTTTAATGGAAATCCTGATACAAAATGGTATGTCGACAGTGGTTTAGCACAAAACCCATTGTTCTGGAAGCCAAGTTTGAATGGCTTTTTGGTTTGTAATACAATTGATTATAAGCTGCCGAATATTAAGTCGAGAAACTTTCAAACTTGAGATAGAATGTCAGGACAGTGGTGATAGTCCATTTTTATTGCAGTGGCTGCATTTAACTCTGCTACTGAGGCTTTCATTGTTTGAGTTGATGCTTTGTACAAGTTCTTTTTATATTCATGCAATCAAATGCGATGACCTTTACACATGGCATGCAATGTAATGTTTAAACGCAGGCTTCTTTTGAAGATCTATTCATAATTTTAAGTACTGTTATGACCAGGTGAGGAGGAGTGAACTTGCTCCCTTTTATTCAAATCCCTCAGTTAGTAGAAACAAATCTTTGCCCCATCTTTTCCAATCCAAGCATATTTACTTTTTAATAAGGAGTTTTTATTTACTAAACCCGAGGAAAATAATAAACGAGGTAACACATGTACTGATCTCAGAAATAGCGTCCAAATAGAATGAAAGGAATATATGATTGTCTATTGCTTGTCCTTGAGACATAATTGTTAAATGTTGCAGCCATTTGAAGTTATCTGGTTTTCTTTAAAAATCTTGGAGTGGGGCAGTGTTTAGCACTGCTGCCTCATGGTGCTGAGGACCCAAGTTCGATACCGGCCCCGGGTCACCGTCCATGTGGAGTTTGCAATTCTCCCCGCGTCTGCATGGGACTCACCCCCAAAACCCACAAAGATGTGCAGGGTAGGTGGATTGGCCACACTACATTGCCCCTTAATTTGAAAAAAAATGAATTGGGCACTTTAAATTTCTTTTTCAAAGTTCGTGGAGTTAAATTGAAGTTCAGGTATGTGCACCATGCTAGAGTTAATTTTAACTTCAGAGAGAAAGATTTTGTATTACTCTCTTCAGAAGTTTTTCTAGACGGCTTATCTCAATTTCTGGCTTGGCAAAGCAATTCTCCAACTCCTTTCTGTATATTTCAAAAAGGAAGTTTTTAAAATATATATATTTTATTCAAGTTTTTTGGCCAAACATAACAATACGTAGTGTTTCTTTTACACAACAATAAAGCAATATAAATAACCCTGGCCAGTTTTAGACAAATAAAGAAGTAATATATAAACAAAAACAAAAAACAAAACTAAATGGCAACTGCCTTGTCCAAAATAAATACTCTCCAAAAATACAATCCAATATACAATTACATATACCAAATACCTATACATATACAATAACATCCCTGAGAGTCCATCCGATTCCTTTCCCCCCCCGGGTTGCTGCTGTTATCTACTTCTTTTCCATTCCCTCTATCTTTCTGTGAGGTAGTCGACGAACGGTTGCCACCGCCTGGTGAACCCCTGAGCCGAACCCCTTAACACAAACTTAATCCGTTCTAACTTTATGAACCCTGTCATATCGTTTATCCAGGTCTCCACCCCCGGGGGTTTGGCTTCCTTCCACATTAACAATATCCTGCGCCGGGCTACAAGGGACGCAAAGGCCAACACGTCAGCCTCTCTTGCCTCCTGCACTCCCGGCTCTTCTGCAACCCCAAATATAGCCAACCCCCAGCTTGGTTCGACCCGGACCCGCACCACTTTCGAAAGCACCTTTGCCACCCCCACCCAGAACCCCTGTAGTGCCGGGCATGACCAGAACATGTGGGTGTGATTCGCTGGGCCTCTCGAGCATCTCGCACACCTATCCTCTACCCCAAAAAATTTACTAAGCCGTGCTCCAGTCATATGCGCCCTGTGTAGCACCTTAAATTGTATCAGGCTTAACCTGGCACACGAGGACGATGAGTTTACCCTACGTAGGGCATCAGCCCACAGCCCCTCCTCAATCTCCTCCCCCAGTTCTTCTTCCCATTTCCCTTTCAGCTCATCTACCATGATCTCCCCCTCGTCCCTCATCTCCCTGTATATGTTCGCCACCTTACCGTCCCCCACCCATGTCTCTGAGATCACTCTATCCTGCATTTCCTGCGTCGGGAGCTGCAGGAATTCTCTCACCTGTTGCCTCACAAAAGCCCTCAATTGCATATGCCGAAATGCATTCCCTTGGGGCAACCCATATTTCTCCGTCAGCGCTCCCAGACTCGCAAACGTCCCATCTACAAATAGATCACTTAGTTTTACTACCCCAGCTCTTTGCCATGCTCCAAATCCCCCATCCATTCTCCCCGGAACGAACCTATGATTGTTTCTTATCGGGGACCGCACCGCAGCTCCCGTCCCTCCCCTATGCCGTCTCCACTGCCCCAAAATTTTCAATGTAGCCACCACCACCGGGCTTGTGGTGTATTTCTTTGGTGAGAACGGCAGCGGCGCCATCACCATTGCTTGCAGGCTGGTCCCCCTGCAGGACGCCCTCTCCAATCTCTTCCACGCCGCTCCCTCCCCTTCTCCCATCCACTTACACACCATTGAAACATTGGCGGCCCAGTAGTACTCACTTAAGCTCGGTAGTGCCAGCCCCCCCCCCCCCCCCCCTGTCCCTACTACACTGCAAGAATCCCCGCCTCACTCTCGGGGTCTTCCCAGCCCACACAAAACTCATAATGCTCTTCTCAATTCTTTTGAAAAAAGCCTTCGTGATCACCACCAGGAGGCACTGGAACACAAAAAGGAATCTCGGGAGGACCACCATTTTAACCGCCTGCACCCTACCTGCCAATGACAGGGACACCATGTCCCATCTCTTGAAATCCTCCTCCATCTGTTCCACCAACCGTGTTAAATTAAGCCTATGTAATGTACCCCAATTCTTGGCTATCTGGATCCCCAGGTACCGGAAGTCCCTTGTTACCTTCCTCAACGGTAAATCCACTATCTCTCTGCTCTGTTCCCCCGGATGCACCACAAATAGCTCACTTTTCCCCATGTTCAGCTTATACCCTGAAAAATCCCCAAACTCCCCAAGTATCCGCATTATCTCTGGCATCCCCTCCGCCGGGTCCGCCACATATAGCAACAAATCATCCGCATACAGAGATACCCGGTGTTCTTCTCCCCCCCCCTAAGTACTCCCCTCCACTTCCTGGAACCCCTCAGTGCCATGGCCAGGGGTTCAATCACCAATGCAAACAATAACGGGGATAGAGGACATCCCTGCCTCGTCCCTCTATGGAGCCGAAAATAGTCAGACCCCCGTCCATTCGTGACCACTCTCGCCATCGGGGCCCTATACAGCAACTGTACCCACCTGATATACCCGTCCCCAAAGCCAAATCTCCTCAACACCTCCCACAAATAATCCCACTCCACTCTATCAAATGCTTTCTCGGCATCCATCGCCACCACTATCTCCGCTTCCCCCTCTGGTGGGGGCATCATCATTACCCCTAGCAGCCTCCGTATATTTGTATTTAGCTGTCTCCCCTTCACAAACCCAGTTTGGTCCTCATGGACCACCCCTGGGACACAATCCTCTATCCTCGTTGCCATTACCTTGGCCAGAATCTTAGCATCCACATTCAGGAGGGAAATGGGCCTGTATGACCCGCATTGCAGCGGGTCTTTTTCCTTCTTTAGGAGGAGCGATATCGTTGTCTCTGACATAGTCGGGGGCAGCTGCCCCCTTTCCCTCGCCTCATTAAAGGTTCTCATCAGTAGCAGGGCCAGCAAGTCCAAATATTTCTTATAGAATTCAACTGGGAATCCGTCTGGACCCGGGGCCTTCCCCGCCTGCATGCTTCCAATCCCTTTCACTACTTCCTCCGTCTCAATCTGTGCTCCCAGCCCCACTCTCTCCTGTTCCTCCACCTTAGGAAATTCCAGCTGATCCAGAAAGCACATCATTCTCTCCTTCCCGTCCGGGGGCTGCGCTTCATATAATCTTTCATAAAATGCCTTGAACACTCCATTCACTCTCTCCGCTCCCCGCTCCATCTCTCCCTCCTCATCTCTCACCCCCTATCTCCCTCGCTGCTCCCCTTTTCCTCAGTTGGTGGGCCAACAACCTACTCGCCTTCTCCCCATATTCGTACTGTACACCCTGTGCCTTCCTCCATTGTGCCTCTGCCTTACCCGTAGTCAACAAGTCAAATTCTACATGTAGCCTTTGCCTTTCCCTGTATAGTCCCTCCTCCGGTGCCTCCGCGTATTGTCTGTCCACCCTCAGCACTTATTTCAGCAACCGCTCCCTTTCCCTACCCTCCTGCTTTCCTTTATGTGCCCTAATAGATATCAGCTCCCCTCTAACCACTGCCTTCAGTGCCTCCCAGACCACTCCCACCTGTACCTCCCCATTATCATTAATTTCCAAGTACCTTTCAATACACCCCCTCACCCTTAAACACACCCCCTCATCTGCCAATAATCCCATGTCCTATCTCCAGGTCCACCCAGTGTGGAGCATGATCCGAGATGGCTATAGCCGTGTACTCCGTCCCCGCCACCTTTGGGATCAGTGCCCTTCCCAAAACAAAAAAATCTATTCGTGAAAATACTTTATGTACATAGGAGAAAAACGAAAACTCCTTACTCCTAGGTCTACTAAATCTCCAGGGATCTACTCCTCCCATCTGCACCATAAAATCCTTAAGTACCCTAGCTGCAGCCGGCATCCTTCCGGTCCTGGACCTCGATCTGTCCAGCCCTGGGTCCAGCACCGTATTAAAGTCTCCACCCATTACCAACTTCCCCACTTCTAGGTCCGGGATTCGTCCTAACATACGCCTCATAAAATTGGCATCATCCCAGTTCGGGGCATACACGTTCACTAATACCACCGCCTCCCCTTGCAGTTTGCCACTCACCATCACGTATCTGCCCCCACTATCCGCCACTATAGTCTTTGCCTCAAACATTACCCGCTTCCCCACTAGTATGGCCACCCCCCTGTTTTTTTGCATCTAACCCGAATGAAACACCTGCCCCACCCATCCTTTGCGAAGTCTAACCTGGTCTGTCCGCTTCAGATGCGTCTCCTGAAGCATAACCACATCTGCCTTAAGTTTCTTTAGGTGTGCGAGTACCCGTGCCCTCTTAATCGGCCCGTTCAGCACTCTCACATTCCACGTGATCAACCGGGTTGAGGGGCTCTTTACCCCCCACCCCTTGACGACTAGCCATTTCCTTTTTCAATCCAGCTCCTCACCCGGTTCCCACGTAGCTGTATCCCCCCCCCAGGCGGCGCCCCACTGCCCCGACCCCCCCCCCCTCCCATACCAGCTCCCCCTTCTCCCCAACAGCAGCAACCCTGTTAACCCCCCCCCCCCCCCCCCGCTAGATCCCAAGCTAGCGTAATTGCACCCCCCATGTTGCTCCCAGAAGTCAGCAAACTCTGGCCGACCTCGGCTTCCCCCCGTGACCTCGGCTCACACTGTGCGAGGCCCCCTCCTTCCTGCTTCCCTGTTCCCGCCATGATTACCATAGCGCGGGAACAAAGCCCGCGCTTCCCTTTTTGGCCCCGCCCCCAATGGCCGGAGCCCACAGCTCCTCATCCTCCCTCACCCCCTCCCCCATGACATGGGAAAGAGAGAGAAGTTACAGGGTCGCAGGTTTAACAATCTGGGAAGTCCTCTCTTCCCCCTTTTCCCCCCTTCATCCCACAAATTCACGCCCCCCACTTTTGTCCCAAACGTTCTTTTTCTGGCCCGCTCACTCCAGCTTCTCCTCGACAATAAATGTCCACGCCTCGTCTGCCGTTTCAAAATAGTGGTGTTTCCCTAGATGTGTGACCCACAGTCTTGCCGGTTGCAACATTCCGAATTTGACCTTCCTTTTATGCAACACCGCCTTGGCCCGATTAAAGCTTGCCCTCCTTCTCGCCACCTCCGCACTCCAATCTTGATACACGCGGATCACCGCATTCTCCCACCTACTGTTCCGAGTTTTCTTGGCCCATCTGAGGACCATCTCTCTGTCCTTGTATCGGAGAAATCTCACAACTATTGCTCGAGGAATTTCTCCAGCCCTCGGTCTTCGCGCCATAACCCGATAGGCTCCCTCCACCTCCAGCGGACCCGTCGGGGCCTCCGATCCCATTAACGAATGCAGCATCGTGCTCACATATGCCCCGACGTCCGCCCCTTCTACACCTTCGGGAAGACCAAGAATCCTTAAGTTCTTCCTCCTCGCATTGTTCTCCAGCATCTCCAGCCTTTCCACGCATCTTTTGTGTTGTGCCTCGTGGATCTCCGTTTTCACCACCAGGCCCTGTATGTTGTCCTCATTCTCAGCAGCCTTTGCCTTCATGACCTGAAGCTCCTGTTCCTGGGTCTTTTGCTCCTCCTTTAGCCCCTCAATCGCTTGTAATATCGGGGCCAACAGCTCCTTCTTCATCTCCTTTTTGAGTTCATCTACGCAACGCCGCAGGAACTCTTGTTGGTCAGGACCCCATATTAAACTGCCTCCATCCGACGCCATCTTGCTTTGTGCCTGCCTTCCTGGCCGCTGCTCTTGAGGATCCACTGCAATCCGGCTACTTTTCTCTCTTTTTTCCATCCGTGTCCAGGGGGGATTCCCTTCTGGATTACCGCACAGTATTATTTGCCGTTAAAATTGCCGATGGGGCTCCTATTAAGAGCCCAAAAGTCCGTTCCACCGGGAGCTGCCGAAACGTGCGACTTAGCTGGTCATCGCCGCACCCGGAAGTCCCTTCAAAAAGGAAGTTGATTGACATGTCTTGCAGTCCTTGTTGTCAAACAAGCAATCACATTTTAAATTTTCCATCTCAGATACTTTTGAAATATTTCAAGATGGCGGAAACCACCAAGATTGACTTGGTCCATCCTCCATTGCAGGTTTTGAATTTCTGTTGGGTATATGACTGGTTAGCAGTTCTCATTGATTAAAATTCAGCATTTTACATTTTTAATGCCTTTAGAAAGTTCCTCTTTGAAGTGTAGATTGCACCCTGAGCTGTTAAATTCCATGCAACCTGTCAGGGTTGGTCTGCAGTGTAACCATATAGCAACTTTCTAGAAAAGGTCAACTTACAATTCCAATTGAACTGGAATCTTGTCCACTGGTGACCGTTTTCAGGATGTCGGACTGGAGTGAATGCACTTTGTCTCACTGATTGGCTGGAGGCAAGATCTGCTGAGGTGAAGGTCTTGGCCTCTGCCCATATGGCTGGTACTGATGTACTGATGACAGTAGAGTCGAGCATTTTGACATGTTCAGTTGAATATAATGCTAGGACATGTATTATAATAACATTAAAGCATATGAACTTCAGTTAATTTTCTGGTATATTGATACCAATGTGCTAAATATTGTTTCTAAATGTTCTGCATTCATGGCAATGGGTGGAGGAACACTGCTTCTTTAAACAAGCACATGAAATACTGGTCACAGCAAGTTAATCAGCTTCTGAACAATAAAAGATAGGTGGTTATTTCAGGTATTCAAAATGGAAGGAGACTAAGTAACTTAAGCTTGGGGGCTATGAGATCATGAGAGTTTGGGGAGAATATAGTAGGCAGAATTATAAATTGGGAATGCTGATTACTTTTGAAGATTTTTGTATATGATCCATCATTGCCTTTCCAAAAGCAGTTTGGGGGCCATTGATCCCACTAATCAATCAGCAAAAATTACTATTGACCTTTGGTGATGGTGCCAATATTCTGACTGCACAATCCTGAAATAAAGCTTGTTGCACTGACACACTTGTATGATTTCTTGATATGCATTCCAGGTAGTGAGACTCCACATCAGAAGTGTAGATTCAGGAAATTGCCACTGATATTCTTAGATAAAAATGAATCAGAATGTTAATGTTATGATCTGTGTATGAATCATTCTGTGATTGTACATATATACTGTTATTTATATGTTATGGTTCCTCCATCTTCTAGGACCAGTACATGAAACTGTGTATGATTTCTGGAGAATGGCTTGGCAAGAGCAGTCAGTTTGTATTGTCATGGTGACAAATCTGGTGGAAGTTGGAAGAGTAAGTCTGATTTTAATAGAAAAGAATGAATGCTTTGGAATTAATTTTAAAGTTTGAAGAAATATCCATTTTTATTATTTGTTCACAGGATGTGGGCATCACTGGCTAAGTTAGTATTTATTATTCATCCCTAATTTCCCATGAGAAAGGTGGAGAGCCACATTTTGAACCACTGCAATCTACCTTGTTTAGGTATCGCAAGTGTTATTAGGGGAGTTCCAGGATTTTGACAAGGGCAAATGTAGGAACGTGATATATTTCCAAATTGGAGTGAAACTTGCAGGTGGCGATGATCCCCTATGTTTGGTCCCTCTCCTCTTTCTCGGTCGTAGAATTCATGGCATGTAAGGTTTTATCAAAGGAAACTTGGTGAGTTGCTGAAGTCCATCTTGTAAATGAAAGGGTTGAATGTTGAAGAAAGTGGCTGATCAAGAGAGTTTCTACTATGCTGGATGATGTCAGGCTCTTCAAGTGTTGTTGGAGATGCACTCATCCTGACAAGCGGAAGGTATTCCATCACACTCCTGAGTTGTGTCTTGTAGATGCAGTCTTTGGGGAATCAGAAGGTGAGTTACTCGCTACAGAATTTCCAGCCTCTGGCCTTCTCTTAAAGCCACAGTATTCATTGTGGTGTTGGGTGTTCTGAGGTACAGATGAACCAACACGGTTGTATTTGGTACAACGCTGTTTTATTTCAACTTGTTATTTACAGATCTGTCCTGGTACTCAGCACGTGGTGACTCTGAGTGTGTTGTTAATCAGGTCCTGTCCTTGTCCTGGTCTCCAAATCTCCTGGCCACCAGGTGTCGTGTTTCTTCTCTTATACTGTCTCTGTCCTTGTCTGTGATTGGCTGTCATGTTATGTGTGCTGATTTGTCTGTTGGTCTGTCTATCATGATGTGTGTGTTTGAATATCATGACATCCCCACTTTTTTACAAGATTATGTGCCTACGTGGTTATAAATATGAATGTGTCGTGAGTGCAGCTAAAAGTGTGTGCGTGATATTTACAGCAGGTACATGTGGCGTGACTATATACATGGGGCGATGTCGGGTGTGTCATGCTAACGAGGTTGTACCATAACAAAACAAGAAGAAAAAACATTGAAGTGTGGTCCGGTCAAACGTGATCTGGAATCATAAAACAGTGACATGTTACAATACAATAGTTTCTAAACTTTAACGTGTGAACAGTCTCATAAGTCCAATCTAGTAGGTGTGCGACGAATTCGGGTTGACCGCCTCAAGGGTGGGTCGAGAACCACCGGCTGAGGTGCGAGCCTGGCCACGGGTGGCGACAGAAGTGGCATGGTATATGGCAGCTCCACGAAGTCACTATCAGGAACCATTAGAGGACGCGGCGTCTGTGTGTGGTTCCGTTGCGAGCGTGGAAGTAGGCGAAAGGCTTGCCAATTGCGCCTACGCACCGATCCATCCGTCATGCGTACCAGGAACGAGGTGGAGTCTTTTTCTTTTTATGTTTGTGGTGGTGCCGTCGGATGGCATCTTGTAGCTGATGGGTCGTTGACATTGTTGACATCGTTGACAAACTAGAACCTTGCATCTGATAGGAAAATGCTATCTGGCCAGGCTGTGGTGCAGCAAATCCTGGGCAGTAACTAAGGCATCCAGTCTGTAGTGCAGATTGCGCTGGCGGTAGTCCTCCTTCGGTCTTGATTCCATTAGTGGGCAATCCGCAGTGCTGGCCTGTTTGAGAATATGCTGCATAGACTGCTGGCTGCTGCAGGCTTCAATACTGGGTTTGTCCAGCGTGAGCTGTCATTGGCCGCACTGTCGGTGTGGAAAAAATGTGTGGACATAGCTGTAGTGAAAATTGGTGTATTCCTCTTGGACTGTCGCTGCCGCTTGTTATTGCTGACCCAGTGTGGTTGTCACGTGATCCATCTGCTGTCACCCTGAGCGTGCCATCACTGAGGTTGCGACACTGCCTGTCTGGAGTAAAGTCTGGCTTACGTGAATCAGAGTCGGCGTTTGGTTGCCCCCCATCTGGAGTCTGGTCTGTTTTTTGTTGATGATCCCCGTCCGGAGTCTTAGCAGGTTCACTGGAGTCAGCTGAGATTTCTTGAAGCTGCACATCTGGAGTCGGAACATGCAGGAATGCATTGACTAGTGGAGAGGTTCGAGCAATTGAGGGTGGAAGTAGTGTGGTGTCACCGTAGTTACCAGTGATCTCACCGTGATAGTCGAGTGCCTCTGTACGCACTAGCTGAGTTCTGTCACTTTGCACCTCTTGCATGGGAAGTGGGATGCTGTCGTCACTCGTTTCACATACCATGGATAGATCCTCAGTAGCTGTTCACTAGGGTTGGGTAAATTGTCAGAGTTTTCATCTGGTTGTGCAAACCATGTCGGTGGACTGTCATTGCCTTGCCGTTGTCCTCATTTGGGCTTTTCTTCTTTGGAATTTTAAATCTTCCCCCAGACATTGCAGAACCTTGTGCATTTCCCTCAATTTCTCCCATATGTAGGGCATCAAATGTTGGATCCAATGTTTCTTTTGTCATTGTACTAGTTTCCAAAGAACAGTCCGTTTCAATTTTCTTCTCAGTTACTTCATATGTATCTTTTTCTAATGTACATGCCTTCATAGTCTCTGGGTCTGATTTTGCTGGGACTGGCATAGTCACAGTCTCTCTTTTACTGTTCTCAATTGCCCACATTCTACTCCCCAGACATAAATGCTTAATCTCTGGAGTTAATGTGGTACAATGGATAATCGGGTCGACCTTATCTGCATCTTCACCATCACTGGAAAGCACAATTGGTTCACTTGAAACTGCTGCGGGTTTTAAGTGCTTTGTGTGGCTCCTCGATGTCGGTGTCCTCAGGATTCTTGCTCCAATGTTCTGCTCATTTATCAGTGGAGTGTGCATAGGTTCAATGCGATTAATATTCCCCTCAGGGTTTGAAGAGCCATTACTGACTAACTGCTGGTCTCTGAAGTTGGGACTTTGCGGTTTTGTGTTGAAGGGAGACAGTTGTTCCTGCTGTAGATATGATTCAGGTTGTGTTATTTCCATTCAATGAGGATCAATGGCTTGTCCATTTTTTCGATCCGTACTAAAACAATGGCAATTTTCAGTCTGCTCCTTGCAAGTTAGACATACAAGTAATTTCTTTAGCAAATCCTCAGCATCCTTCTGTGACTGTGCAGCATTATTAATATCTCTTCGGCTATAATGATCCTGAAGGTCAGCGCATAATCCTTTTTTCTTCGGGCTTGGAAGAGGCGATTCCTTTGGCTTGTCTTCATTTGGGCTTGAACAGTCATCAGTGCTGTGCCCTTCATTGTAGCATGATAGACCGTCATGGTCGTCCTGCTGTGCAGTGGAGCATGGTAGACTGTTATAGCCTTCTTGCTGTTTACGTGAGCATGGCAGACTTGCATCGTCTGCCGCTAGTTGGTCAGAGGAGGTTGCTAGACCCTCATGGTCTTGTTCCTGCAAGGACTGCGCATCGGAGTCATGCGTTTCTGCCATTGTGGAGTCTGTCCACGAGCTTGCTGTGGAGTCTTGTGATACTGGAGTCACTTCTTGTGCATGCAAGGACTGGGGTGTGGAGTCTTGCATGTCTTCTTTCATAGAGTCGGGAACACTGAGCGGGACGTGGATCATGCTCTGTGGGCTTGTACCGCTCTCTGTCTCTTAATTTCAGGCTGCAGCATCATCCTGCACTGATGAGTTGGGACGTCATATCTGCTGGGTTGAAGATCCTCAAATCCGAAGAATGAATCCGCATCTGCGGCGGATTCAATGTGGGGGTCGCCAATGTTCAACACGAAAGGTTCGTCCGGGTCGTAGTCGTCTAGGACCATGGAGCTGTCATTGGGCTCGCGAGGTCCGGAAAAAATGTAAAGATCGGTATCGAAGTATTCGAGGTCGGAATCATCGGTTTGTGCGTAGGTAACTGCTTGTTGCAGGGTTCTTCGGAGGTTAAATTCATTTCCTGATTCAATTTGAGGCATTGTGCTGTCATTCCAGGTGAAGGAAGGTTGTTTTACAGCTTTAAAAGATTTTTTCTTTGATTTGGGACGTTTCCCCTTTAAATTGGATTTGGGACGTTTCCCCTTTAAATTGGTGCGGTCTGGGGCCTCTGACGTCATGACGCGCGTGACGTAGCACGTAGGAAGCGATTGCGCATGCGCAGATCGCTGTTCCTTTACCGATGGCCGTTTTCTTGATTGCGCATGCGCGGCGTCTCGCGGATGCGCAAACGAACCTTCCGGTTCTGCGCACTTCTCGCGCAACTGCGCTAGTGTAATACCTTTAGCAAGATGGCCGTCGACCTTGACCCAAATCTCTCTCAGGTCCGGGATTTCGGCCTCTGGGAATTCGGCCTCCGGGATCCCGGCCACGAGGTGAGTACTGCCGCTTTTCTTACCTTTCCTTGCCGATTGGAGTGTGTTTTCCTCACAAGTATTTAGCGAACTTGTCCAGGACTGCCTGGAAATCGTACCTGTTTTGCCCCTTGGAGAACTTGAATTTTGTAAAGATTTCTTCTGCTCTTGCACCGGCGATGGGGAGGAGAAACTCTATTTTTTCATCATCGGCCAGGTCTTTAAGTTCGGCTGCCACCAGGAAGAATTCAAACGGTTGCCGGAATCGCTGCCAGTTTTCGCGGAGATCGCCGTGGCACTGGAGCGGCTGCGGAACCGGGAGCTCGTACATCTTGCCTGGGTATTGCTGGTTGTCTCTGTATGCTGAGGTATGGCGGCAGGTATCGATCCACTCACTAGGTACCATGTGGTGTTGGGTGTTCTGAGGTACAGATGAACCAACACGGTTGTATTTGGTACAACGCTGTTTTATTTCAACTTGCTATTTACAGTTCTGTCTTGATACTCTGCACGTGGTGACTCCCTGTGTGTGATGTTAATCAGGTCCTGTCCTTGTCCTGGTTTCCAGATCTACTGGCCACCAGGTGTCGTGTTTCTTCTCTTATACTGTCTCTGTCCTTGTCTGTGATTGGCTGTCGTGTTATGTGTGCTGATTTGTCTGTTGGTCTGTCTATCAAGATGTGTGTGTTTGAATATCATGACATTCATGTCATGGGTTCAGTTAAATTTCTGGTCAGTGGTAACCGCAGCTTGTTGATGGAGATTCACCGCTGATAATGTAATTGGATGTCTGGAGGCACGGTTATTTTCTCTCCCGTTGGAAAAGTTAATTTGCTGGTATTTTTGTCCTGTGAGTAATGATTGCCACTTAACTGTCCAATTCTTAATGTTGTCCAGGTCTTGTTGCTATCAAGCACGGAATCTTAATTATTAATTATTAATCAGAATATATGGAAATATGGAAAATCTTTTTTTTAAATCACTGACATTTAATTTGTAGATTTCTTTGAATTTCTTCCTCTTTGAAAATGATTACGTACAATTTGTGTGGCTGTATGTTATGTAATATCCTCTGATCACAAAGTCAAACAAATGTCTTTATTTGTTACTTGGATTCATGTTTGTCTCCATTCGTGTTTATTTGGATGACCTGTTGGAAAACAGAATTTCACTTTAGGAGGAGGTAACTACAGGGAAAGACTGCATTATGTATGACTAATTCACTCTATAATGCAACATATTTTGAACGAAAATGATACGCCAAAGTGATATTGAACACAGTTAAAAAAACAAATAATTTTCTGATATACTCATACCGCATTTGTTTAACACCTTTATGAACTAATTTTGGCTTTGCGTTGACACACAAGCTTGCAGTACAACTTCAAAGGGAAGAAGAATGAGATTTTCTGTGGAAAATATTCTTGGGGTTTAAGTTTGAAATCATTTGGCATGTATGCCAGGTGCATTTTCAACGATCCATCCATTCATTGGATTTCCTGGGTTTGTTATAAACTCACCTGGACTCGGTTTGAATGTTTAGAAAGCAAGGATTTTCCTGTCCTCATTTAGACATGTAAAATTTCCATCTGTTGGCAAAGAATTCTGAGTTTTCAAATATACAAAGAAACTTCCTGGCAATAGAGCTGTTGGTATTCCAGCTAAGCTGGCACAAAGCAATGAGATACTGTACCAAAACCAGGAACTATAATATAAATTATCACTATAGTTCTCAACCATTTGAACATTTTTATTCAAATACTTAAGGTGAAATGCTACAAATATTGGCCAGACGATTCTGAAGTTTATGCGGATTTTAAAGTTACTTTCATGGAAGAGGAACCGCTTGCAGAATATGTAGTTCGAACATTTACATTAGAAAGGGTAAGCCGATTTATCTTAATTTTCTTCATTGTCGTTTCTCTCTGGCATGTAGCGAATATTTACCTAATAATATTTAAGAAAATGGAACTCTGGAAGACTGAACATTCAAATTATGTTTTACTTTCAATATCTAAATTTAACAAACGGGAAATATCTACAACTAAATTAATTGGTATTTTACATTGAACCAAAAATAATTGATAAGCAAAGCAGCTGACAGTGGCAAATGCAATTTCACACTAATACTTGCAACTGTGCAATATATTAAGCCTGATCTGTAGCCTCACCATAGAATCATAGAATTCCAACAGTGCAGAAGGAGGACATTCGGCCCATTGAGTCAGCGCCGACCTGCCAAAAGAGCACCCTGCCTAGACCCACTGCCTCACTCTATCCATGTAACCCCACCTAACCTAATCTTTGGACACAAAGGGGCAATTTAGCATGGCCAATCCACCTAACCTGCACATCTTTGGCATGTGGGAGGAAACCGGAGCACCCGGAGAAAACCCACACAGATACAGGGAAAAAGTGCAAACTCCACACACTGACCCAAGGCTGAAATTGAACATGGGTCCCTGGTGCTGTGAGGCAGTAGTACTAACCACTGTCCTGCTAAAGCTGGCAACAAATGTGTATGCATATCAGCAGTGCGTTTTCAACACCAATTGGATTTTATATTTCAGTGAAAACTTAATTGAAGGCTGCTAATATACATTATAAGAAGTCTTGCAACACCAGGTTAAAGTCCAACAGGTTTGCTTCAAATCACTAGCTTTCGGAGCACTGCTCCTTCCTCAGGTGAATGAAGAGATCGGTTCCAGAAACATATACATAGACAAAGCCAAAAATGCAAGACGATACTTTGAATGCGAGTCTTTGCAGGTAATTAAGTCTTTACAGGTCGAGAGAAAAAGATAACCACAGGTTAAAGAGGTGTGAATTGTCTCAAGCCAGGACAGTTGGTAGGATTTCGCAAGCCCAGGCGAGATGGTGGAGGGTGAATGTAATGCGACATGAATCTAAGATCCCGGTTGATGCCGTACTCATGTGTGCGGAATGTGGCTATAAGTTTCTGCTCGGCGATTCTGCGTTGTCGCGCATCTTGAAGGCTGCCTTGGAGAACACTTACCCGAAGATCAGAGGCTGAATGCCCTTGACTGCTGAAGTGTTCCCTGACTGGAAGGGAACATTCCTGCCTGGCGATTGTCACGCGATGTCCATTCATCCGTTGTCGCAGCATCTACATGGTCCCGCCAATGCACCACGCTTCAGGACATCCTTTCTTTGAAAAACTGGAAGCTATAAGATTTTCATTATCGTTTTGAAGGAACCGAAGGTGATGTAGTGATTCAGTCATTAAATTGAGCATTGGATGAAGTAAGTATTCAGTGCGCACAACTTAAGAAAGGATGAAATGCTGAATGGAAGTGGTAATGGATGTGAAATCGAGCAAAGCAAAAGAGTGTAGACCAATGTGAAACTTTTAGTTACTAGATTCTGAATTATCTACTACAACAATAATTTGAGAGGAATGTAAATGATTATTAATGTAGCTCTGACAAGAGGCCGCAATATGTTTCGAATTTATGCAAATAAGCAAATATATAACTTGTGAATTTGGCGACGGAAACATTGCATTGTCCCTATTTTGAATTTTCTTTCCTTCTCAGAGAGGTTTTGATGAAATTCGTGAAGTTAAACAGTTTCATTTCACTGGTTGGCCTGACCATGGTGTACCTTATCATGCAACTGGTTTACTGGCATTTATCCGTCGTGTGAAAATCTCAAATCCTGCAGGAGCAGGACCAGTAGTTGTACATTGCAGGTTAGCTGTACTTCTTATATTTACTTCTATAATATCATTAAACTTTTTAAGTGATTTAAAACTGACTTTGTATACATCTGTGACATTAACGTCTGCTGATATTGCCTGATTCACTGTTTCCAGTATTGTTTCTTTTTATTTTCTGAGATATAGAATCATAGAATCCCTACAGTGCAGAAGGAAGGAGACCATGTGGCCCATCAAGTCTGCTCTGACCCTCTGAAAAAACACCCTACCTAGGCCCACTCCCCAGTTCCATCCCTGTAAACCCACCTAACCTTTAGACACAAAGGGCAATTTAGCATGGTCAATCCACCTGACCATCACTCTTTGGACTGTGGGAGGAAAACGGAGCACCGGAGGAAACCCACGCAGACACAGTAGAACATACAAACTCTACACCGACAATCACCCATGATCGGAATTGAACCCGGGTACCTGGTGCTGTGAGGCAGCAGTGCTAACCGCGGTGTCTCCATGCCGCTCATATGTATCCTTACTCTTGAGGCACTCAATATTATGCATTAACATTAAAATTAATTACTAATGTGGGAAAGGGAACAATTCTCTTTGGTGGAATTGAATGGCTTCTAGGGGATCAAATTCAAAAAATACTGGGCTAATTTTGGGTCAGTGAAGCATTTTGATAGGTATTACACAAAGATAGATAGGAAAGTAAGTTGTGAAAAGGGCATACCCTATGTCCTTTGCAAACTCTTAGTAAGTGGACAAAAGTTTGACTAATGTGGAAAAATGTGAACTTGTCCACTTGGAAGGATAGGAAAGCAGTGTATTATTTGAATTGCGAGACATTGCAGAACTCTGAAATACAAGGGATCTGAGTATCCTGTACATGAATCACAAAATGGTCACCGCATTATAGGAAGGACGTGGAGGCTTTGGAGCGGGTGCAGAGGAGATTTACCAGGATGTTGCCTGGTATGGAGGGAAAATCTTATGAGGAAAGGCTGACGGACTTGAGGTTGTTTTCGTTGGAGAGAAGAAGGTTAAGAGGAGACTTAATAGAGGCATACAAAATGATCAGGGGGTTGGATAGGGTGGACAGTGAGAGCCTTCTCCCGCGGATGGATATGGCTGGCACGAGGGGACATAACTTTAAACTGAGGGGTAATAGATATAGGACAGAGGTCAGAGGTAGGTTCTTTACGCAAAGAGTAGTGAGGCCGTGGAATGCCCTACCTGCTACAGTAGTGAACTCGCCAACATTGAGGGCATTTAAAAGTTTATTGGATAAACATATGGATGATAATGGCATAGTGTAGGTTAGATGGCTTTTGTTTCGGTGCAACATCGTGGGCCGAAGGGCCTGTACTGCGCTGTATTGTTCTATGTTCTATGTTCTAAAATGCAGGTGCAGCAAGGGATTAGGAAGGTAAATGCAATGTTGTCATTTATTGTTAGGGGAATGGAATATAAAAGGAAATGTTTTGCTGCAGTTGCACAGGATGTTAGTGGGTCCACATCTGGAGTACTACGCATAATTTTGGTCTCCTTTTTAAGAAAGAATATAATTGTGTTAGAAACACAATTGTTCAGAGAAACAGAAACTGGTGTTATCTTATGAGGAGAGGTTTGGTAGGTCCTAGGCCTGTATCCATTGAGGTTTAGAAGGATGAGAAGTAATCTTATTGAAACACAAAAGATCCTGAGGGAATTTGTCAGGGTGGATGTTTTCCCTTTGTGAGGGAGACTAGATCTAGGGGACATAGTTTAAAAGTAAGGGTCCTCTTATTTAGGACAGAGATGAAACAGTTTTCTCTGAGGGTCATGAGCCTTTGGAAAACACACTAACCCAGAGCATTGAATATTTTCAAGGCAGAATTAGATAGATGCATGACTAACAAGGGAATCAAAGGTTATATGGGTAGGCGGAATGTAGAGTTGAGGCCAGAATCAGATCAGCCATGATCTTATTGGGCGTCATAGTAGCACAGTGGTGGGAGCGGTATGTGGTGCAGTGGTTAGCACTGGGACTGCGGCGCTGAGAACCAGGGTTCGAATCCCGGCCCTCAGTCACTGTTTATGTGGAATTTGCACATTCTCCCATGTCTGCATGGGTTTCACCCCCACAACCCAAAGATGTGCAGGTTAGGTGGATTGGCCACGCTAAATTGCCCTTTAATTGAAAACAAAATAATTGGGTACTCTAAATTTTTTTTTAAAAAGTAGCACAATGGTTGCTGCTGAGCGCCAAGGACACGGATTTGATTCCCGGCTCGGGCTACTGTCTGTGCGGAATCTGCACTTTCTCCCTGTGTCTGCGCGGGTTTCCTTCAGGTGCTCCGAATTCCTCCCACAAGTCCCAAAAGGCATACTTGTTAGGTGAATTGGAGATTCTGAATTCTCCCTCAGTGTCCCAAACTGGTGCCGGAGTGTCACGACAAGTGGATTTTCATAGTAACTCCATTGCAGTGTTAATGTAAGCCTACTTGTGACACTAATAAAGATTATTATTATTATTGAATGGCAGAGGAGGCTTGAGGGGACCAAATGGTTTACCCTTACTCCCAATTTGTATGCTCATATCTGTGGGTTTCAGTATATCTACATTCCAAGTAACTATATTGATTCCTTGGTGAAAAGCACACGTTAGAGCTTGTAGGGATGGGCAGTTTGGTCTAGCCGTCAATATTTTTCCTGATATATCTCCACACTACCTTGTCTCCACATTGCTGAATTCCTTCTCTCTTTAGAAATGTTACTGAATCTCCAACCTATTTTAGATTGTTGCTTTGATGAAATTCTCTTGTAAATATTTTACAGTTCCATTAACAGTTTGTATTCTATCAGAAAAATATCCTCTGTACACTCATGATGTTTCAATCCACCTGCTGGATTCAGCTGAACGTTTGCAACCAGGGGCTTTTTAATACAGAAGCTAAGTGTGACTTGAGCTTGTGGCAAAAGGTGCCTTCCCAATTCACAGTAAGAAGTCTTACAACACCAGGTTAAAGTCCAACAGGTCTGTTTCACATCACTAGCTTTCGGAGCACTGCTCCTTCCTCAGGTGAAGCCTTCTGCAAAAGCTAGTGATTTGAAACAAACCTGTTGGACTTTAACCTGGTATTGTAAGACTTACTGTGCTCATCCCAGTCCAACGCCGGCATCTCCACATCATGGTTCCCAATTTACATCACTGTACCCTCACATTCCAATCTACTGAGATGGAGACACCATGGGCATGATTCTCCGTTTCTGAGACTAAGTGTTGATGTCAACGAAGAATTTGTGGACTGTCACGACAGAAAAACTGGTGCTGAACCTGGATCGAATCCGCTACTATTAAAGGGCTAACACCGGTACCGCGTGGAACACAATTGGTTCCAATGAAAAACGGTGTGGGAATCGCCAGGTCCGTGATTGACACTCGGGAGGCTGACGAGTTGTAGTCACGCATACACATTACAATCCCCACACATACTTATCCCAGCCAACATGGTGGCAGTGGTTGTACTGGAGCACGCCCATGCAGCTTATGGGTCGGCTGGGGCCAGAGGGCACCTAGAGGAGGGGGTGCCTGCCTATACAACCCGTGGAACTAAGTTCACAGTGGGCTGTTAGTGGCGTGTGCAGCTGCATGGCTGCGTCGCCGGCAGCCTGACCCCACAGCCCACCTGGCCAACCCCTGCTACCCCCCCCCCCCACCCCCCCGGCCCTGGCAGAAGCCCCATGGCCAGCAACACAACTGCCAGCACACTATGGCGATGTAGGACACTTTCCGTACCCCCTCTCTTCCATCAGCAGCCACCACGCCGGTTTCACGATTTTTAAAAGCACAAGTGAACCCCGCCGTCAGGAACTCGGCCCATCGGAGGCGGAGAATCGTGGAGGCCCCGGAGAATACCAGGTCGGGCCCATTAATGACATGATAACGGTGTTTTCCAGAACGCATTGGCGTTGCTGTCGATGTGATGGAGAGTTGCGATTTGACATCAAATCGGCGCCAACCACGATTTTGACGTCGGAACCAGTTCTCCACCCAATCGATTTTGCAATTTCGGAGTTGGTAAACTGAGAATCCCGCCCCATGTCTGTGATGACTTATCAAGGTCAATGACCTTGTGAGCCACATATCCTGTCCCCATTAGAAAGACATCAAGGCACTTGGGAGATTCAACAGAGGGTTCCTCGATCTTAACTCATTTGTCTGCAATGGAATATGCTTTAAACCCAGCATTTGAAGAATGGATACCTGGCTGAGAAATGGGATTCACAGACTTGATTAAATCTCAAGGAGGAATGCATTAGTAATGACCATGTTTGAATCCCTGGGTTATGGTCATGTGATATGGAAACAGAGAAAATAGGAGCATTCGACCCTTCAAGCCTGTTCTGCCATTCATTATGATTATGGCTGATCATTCAACCCAATAACCTAATCCCACTCCCCCCCCCCCCCCCCCCATATCCTTTGATCCCTTTCCTCTAAGTGGAATATCTAACTGCTTCTTGAAAACATAAAAATGTTTTGGCTTCAACTACTTCCTGTGGTAAAGAATTCCACAGATGGACCACTCACTGGGCGAAGGAATATTCTCTTCCCCCCAAATCTCTGATTGACTCATAAATGTCCTCGGATGGGCAATAAATGCCAGCTTTGCCAGCAGTCCCCACATCCCATGAACAAATTTTTTTAAAGTTTGCAGCGCCCCTTTGAATGACTACACATTTTATGATTACAGCACATAAGCAATTAAACACTCATTGAATTGGAAAGTATATCCTGTTCACAAGAACCCGGTTACAGTCAAGTAAGGAGTAGGAAGAGTGAGGAGCTGTTCAACCCCTCCTCATCTGAGTATAACAATATGAAAGGTTTAATTTAGATCCCCTTCTAATTCTTTTTTTTAAAATATATTTTATTCACATTTTTTTGGCCAAACAAAACAATCCAAAGGTTTTCCTTTTTACAACAGTAAAACAGTATAAATGACAGTGGCCGTTTTTAACAAATAAATAAATAATATATAAACTAAATGGCAACTGCCATATCAAAAATAATAACTCTCCAAAAATAAAATCAAACAATCCAATATACATTGCCTAATACAAATATCTATACAAAAACACCCCTGAGGACTGCCTGCCCCCCCCCCCCTCCCCCCTGGGTTGCTGCTGTTACCTTCCCATTTCCTTTATCGTTCTGCGAGGTAGTCAATGAACGGTTTCCACCGCCTGGTGAACCCTTGAGCCGAACCCCTTAGTGCGAACTTTATCCGTTTTAGTTTTATAAACCCTGCCATGTCATTTATCCAGGTCTCCACGCCCGGAGGCTTGGCTTCCTTCCACATAAGCAATATCCTTCGCCGGGCTACTAGGGACGCAAAGGCCAAGACATCAGCCTCTTTCGCCTCGTGCACTCCCGGCTCTTCTGCAACCCCGAATATAGCCAACCCCCAGCCTGGACCCCTTCTAATTCTTAATGTCCTAATGTCCAACATTTGCCTGGGTCAACTTTATCAATCCCTTTTACAAACTCTAACTTTGAGTGTACTTAGAATTTGGAAAACAACATGTTGTAAATTACGATCTGCAATGTGTTGCCCGTTAATTTCCAGGTTCCCGTGTCACTTTTAGGGTGTACCCCTGTGATGCACTCAGAATTTCTCGCGGAAGTTCCCATGTAAGGGTTTACCCAGTAATTACCCAGAAGTGCTAACTCCCTCCAGACAATTGCACTAGGCTGGGACTCATGTCAGAAGTGACTTAAATCACTAACTTCAGATGGTTCTGCTAGTTTTACCCTGATAGTTACTCTGGAAAAAGTTAGATGGAAAACAAAACTTCTAACTCCAGAGTAACTATTTAAACACCAAGACCCAGCTTCGCACGAGACACCACACCAACCCCTCGACCAACTCCCCCCTCCTCCCCCCACCTGTTCCCGCCCCCACCCCCACTTACTGAACTGACCCCCCTCCCTTCAACCTGGATTGACACCCCTCATGGACTGAACCCCATCCCAGACCCCTTCCCTCCAAACCCACATTCCCTCAACTTTAAAACTTAACCTGCTCCCTGTAAATTGTCCCTCTAAACTTCCCTTTGCAGCACCTACTGCCATGAATATGGGGAGGGACGTAACTTTCTGTGCCCCAGTTACTGTACGGCAATGCTGCAAGGACTGCATTTCGCTGCTCCTTTCGCATCCATCCTGAGTGAGGAAGTTTGGGTGTGACGGGGGCTTAGGGATTGCAGCACAGGTTGGTCTGTGGAAGTTCAGAGCCTTTATTTTTGAACAAAACTGCATTTTTTAAAGTAAATTTAGTAATTATTTTAATTACATGTCCCCTCTGCTAAGATAAATTGGTTCTTCCATACCACGTACTGAGGCCCTTTAAAGTATTGTACATCTTAATTAAATCTCACTTCGGCCTCCTCTGTTCTGAAGAAAAACAACCCCATTTTATCCAATCTTTTTGTTCCAATTAAGGGCCAATTTAGCGTGGCCAATCCACCTAACCTGCACATCTTTGGGTTGTGGGGTGAGACCCATGCAGATATGGGGAGAATGTGCAAACTCCACACAGGCAGTGACCCGGGGCTGGGATCGAAGCTGGGTCCTCAGCATCGTAGGCAAAAGTGCTAACCACTGCGCCACCGTGCTGCGCACAAAACTTCATTTTAACTAAATTGATGATGTTTTTTTAAATCTATCAATAACAGTATTTATTTGTCAGCTGAACTTTAGCAAAACTAAAAATCAGGACAAGATACAAATTTCCAATTTGTGTTTTTGTGTTTTCAGTGCTGGGGCTGGAAGGACTGGCTGCTATATCGTTATAGATATTATGTTAGACATGGCAGAGCGCGAAGGAGTTGTTGATATCTATAACTGCGTTAAAGCATTACGATCAAGACGCATCAATATGGTTCAGACAGAGGTAAGTTCAAATCCATATGATCAAAGGACACAGAACTTGTCGTCTTATCCCAGTGGGATTTTCCAACCTCACCCAATGCAGCCCCACCCACACCTGTCGAAAGTCGATGGATAAAAGCAAATTACTGCAGATGCTGGAATCTGAAATAAAAGCAGAAAATGCTGGACAGCATCAGTAGAGAGAGAAGGGAGCTTATGTTTTCAGTCTGGATGACTCTTTGTCAAAGCTTTGACCATGGACCTAGTCTGGCCTGCCTCATCCCCCAAGGGTGGCTGCCAAAAATCCCAGCCATTCTTGGAAATGTAACATCGGAAATGTATGGCACAACATGAGACTGTTCAGTTCATAGTACCCATTCCAGCCAGAAAGAAGCTGTCCAGCCTGATCCCACGTTCCAGTTCTTGGTCCGTAGCCCTGAAGGTGACAGCACTTATTTTGCATTACATATCAAAAGTATCCGATGAGAGTTTCTACCTCTACCATAATTTCAGGCAGTCAGTTCCTATCCCTACCATCCTCTGGGTTAAAAGAAAACTCCAACTTCCCTTTAATCCTTTTTGCCAATTATTTTAATTACATACTCCCTCTGCTAAGATAAATTGGCTCTTCCACACCACGTACTGAGACCCTTTAAAGTATTGTACATCTTAATTAAATCTCACTTTGGTCTCCTCTGTTCTGAATCTTGCCTCATTATTAATATTCACCATTTATGGCAGCAACATTGTAAATCTCCCCTCTCCAGTGTGATCACATTCTTTGTGTAATGCAGTGTCTCAAAATTATTTGCATTCCTCTAGCTGTGGCCAAAGTAGTTATATTCTGTGCCTTGACTACACATTAGAAAAGGAAGAAATGTTTAAAAGTTGACTCGGTTGGTTTTGGATTTACCCTTAAAAGTACCAAGCTATGGTTTGGACTGGGATGCAGTTGTTAAAATCAACCAGGTACAGTCATAGAGCTTTACAGCACAGAAAAAGACCACTCAGCAAATTGTGTCTGTGTTGGCCATCAAACACCTATCTATTCTAATCCCATTTTCCCACACAAGATGGTAGCCTTGTATGCAATGGTGTTTCAAGTGCTCATCTAAATGCTTCTTTGTTCTAAGTAAATGTTGTGAAAGTTCCAGTCTCAACCATCCTTTTAGGCAATGAGTTCCAGATTCCCACTACCCTTTGGGTGAATATGGTTTTCTTTAAAACCCCTCTAAATCTGCTCCTCAACTTACATCTATGCCAGCTGGTTATTCACCCCCTACTAAGAGGAAAAGTTTCATCCTATCTATATCCCCCATAATTTTGTGCAGCACAATCAGCCACCCCTCTCTCTTCCTCTCTTCTCCCCCCCCCCCCCCCCCCCCCCCCCACCCCAGCCCATTATGTGGCCCATTAGTCGGAGAATTGCCATTTAATGGCCTTATCCCGCTGCAGATTTGTGGGGGGTGGGGTGTGGAATCCCTTGTTTCAAGGCATTCAGTGCCTTAACAAGGGACCCAGTGAACACTGGGCTAAAACAAACACAATACCATTACAAAATCTCATGCATGACAATTAGTATAATATTACAGTACTACAGTTGCTTCATTGTTCATTTCCATCCCTTATTTCCCGGGAGAGGGACACGGTGTTTGGGGGTGGGTGGGGGGGGGAGGGGTGTTGAAGGAAGTAACTACTCTTTTGCAATCACATTAGTTTTGCTTGAGCCTCTGGCATCTGATTTTGGGGTAAACATAACAAACTAGATCTGCTTGCAAAACCTTTTTTGCCACTAAAAGTCAGAATTGTGAACAGTCTTTTCTGATTCTCCTCTACACGTTTTGGATCTTTATGAAATACAGAGGACTAATTTACTCATGAAACTTGCGTTTCCGAAAGTCAAATGGCGATAATATACATTGTGTAAGCAGCCTCGTATCTGAGGAGATAAATTGTTTGAGTTTCTCTTTCCAGTAAACTACATCCCACGGCAGATCCTCCTCATATGTAATTAACTCATTTGATAACTGCAAAGTGAAAACTTTTTCCT
Source organism: Scyliorhinus torazame (assembly GCF_047496885.1). Classification (NCBI taxonomy): domain Eukaryota; kingdom Metazoa; phylum Chordata; class Chondrichthyes; order Carcharhiniformes; family Scyliorhinidae; genus Scyliorhinus; species Scyliorhinus torazame. Next base: position 211,170,343 of record NC_092710.1, read on the forward strand.
GACTGGATGTGTCATTTTTAAGGAACAATACATTTTCATTCATGATGCCATCCTAGAGGCTTGTCTATGTGGGGACACGTCAATACCAACATGTGAGGTCAAGCCAACATATTATGAAATGATCAGAGTTGATTCACAGAGCAACTCCTCACAACTTAAAGATGAATTTCAGGTAAGTAAGCTTGAGCTACAAGATCTGCTGTTTTACGCACAGCAATTCGGAACTTGCCATTATTTCAAATCATTTGTGAATTCTCTTTCTTATGGCAGGATAGTAATCTTCAAAAAATTTATGGTAACACATTTGGATCAGTTAAATTGGAGTTTGGGGAAAGTTATTTTAAGTGGATGTAACTATGTGTGAATGGTCTGGCATGTAGAAATTGGCTTCTTAAAGGTGTAAAATTGTGCAATATTTTCTACTGTTGATTGCAGTTTTCAATAAGATCTTGATGTATTGCTTAATTTGCATCTAGATAGCTGTATAAACTTTTGTTGGTAGACCTGATTATTTTGCATTGCAAGACTTCTATTGTCAACTGTCCATTGCAGTAGTCTTCTTTCCAACTGTTCTTTCATTTGCAAAAATCAAAATTGGCCACCATGTTCATCACATTTCTTTGTAAAAGAGGGCGGAGTTTTGCAGGGTACATAATTTATTCCAGCTGACAGGACTGCCAAGAATGCAGACTATTGTAGATGGGAATCATGTACTGTACAAACCATCAAGCTTAGATGCACTTCCTGAAAATAAATGTTCCTGTCCTTCTCTGGGCAGGCAACTCTGAAAACTGAAACGGCGCAATCCACTCAAGAAATTGCATATTTATTTTTATGGGCACCAAATTAGATTGGGTGCTGTGCTGCTCAGTCAAGTGACCACAGATTTTCCATATTAATTTTTATTCTGTCGTTCAAGGATGTTATCAATAAAGGTTGGTTAGATCAGTTGACTAGGCAGCTAATTAGTGATTTGGAGCGACACCATCAGCATGGGTTAAATTCCCGTACCAGCTGAGGTTATTCATGAAGGCCCCACCTTCTCAACCTTGTCCCTTGCTTGAGGGTGTGGTGACCCTCTGGTTAAATCACCACCAGTCAGCTCTCTCATAGGTGAGAGCAGTCTATGGTCCTCTGGGACTGTGGTGACATTTACATTTGGAGCCTTCAGTACTTACCCAGATAGTGAACTGGTGAAACTGCAACTTTGATCTAATCATTTCAAATTGAATTAAGCTGCCTGCTCAGTTGGGGCAGCTGTCCTCCAAAGCATGTAGTTAACTAATTAACATTTTTTAACACAAGGGTGTGTTCTCGAAGAATCCTCCATCTGTATATATTAGTCGGGCATTATACTGAAAAATGTCAACTCACACAATGGCTATTAATGAACGGTGTTGCTTCCTTTTGCCACACAGACACTTAATTCTGTATCTTCTCAACTGCAACCTGAAGACTGCAGCATAGCTCTTCTTCCCAGGAATCACGAAAAGAATCGATACATGGACGCACTGCCACCAGACAGATGTCTGCCATTTTTAATTACCATTGATGGTGAAAGCAGCAACTACATCAATGCTGCCCTTATGGATGTAGGTGTTTCATTTTAACAGTAGATTTTTTTTAATAAGCACATGTTTTTGTCATTTTGTTTACAATTTTATTTGATACTGCAACATATGTTGTACAACAGAAAAAGTGGGAAACAAATTTGATTTTCTCATTTGCGGCAACTGATGAGATTGCTATTTTAGCTGGAACACTAGGGAGAAGAAGGCATGTGGCATGTTTGCCTTATCGGTAGGGGCATTGAGTATAAAAATTGGCAAGACATGCTGCAGCTGTATAGAACATCAGTTAGCCCATACTTGGAATATAGTGTTGAATTCTGGTCGCCACACTACCAGAAGGATGTGGAGGCTTTGGAGAGGGTACAGAAGAGGTTTACCAGGATGTTGCCTGGTATGGAGGGCATTAGCCAGGAGGAGAGGTTGGATAAACTTGGTTTGTTCTCATTGGAATGACAGAGGTTGAGGGGCGACTTGATGGAAGTCTATAAAATTATGAGGATTATGGACAGAGTGGATTGTCAGAATCTTTTTCCCCAGAGTGGGAGAGTCGATTGCTAGGGGACATGGGCTTAAGGTGTGAGGGGCAAAATTTAGAGGAGATGTGCGAGGGAGGATTTTTTACACAGAGGTTGGAGAGTGCCTGGAACTCACTGCTAGAGGAGGTAGTGGAGGCAGGTACGATAGTAATGCTTAAGGGAGATCTTGAAAAATAGGATGGGAATAGAAGGATACGGACCCTGGAAGTGTAGAAGGTTTTAGGTTAGACGGGCAGCATGGTCGGCGCAGGTTTGGAGGGCCGAAGGGTCTGTTCCTGTCCTGTACTTTTATTTGTTCTTTACCGGGGTGCCACAAATTAGAGACCGGAGAAGTGAAACAATTGAAACCTGAAGTGTAAGTCATAGAAATCACGGTAGCACAGTTGCTTCACAGCTCCAGGGTCCAGGTTAGATAGTCGGCTTGGGTCACTGTCTGTGCGGAGTCTGTATGTTCTCCCTGCGTGTGAATGGGTTTCCTCCAGGTGCTCCGGTTTCCTCCCACAGTCCAAAGATGTGCAGGATAGGTGGATTGGCCATGCTTAGTGTCCAAAAAGAGTTGGGTGGGGTACTGGGGTGCCCTTTCTGAGGGCCGGTGTAGACTCGATGAGCCGAATAGCCTCCTTCTGTACTGTAAATTTTATGATTCTGTGAAAGCACTTCTTAGCAACCAGAAGACAGAGTGAAACCTTTTGCGTAATTCGCTCAGCTACTTTCTTTTAATGAACCTTGGCAGAACTAAATTGACCTTAGACTATCCAATTAAAATTGAGTAATGTTTGCTTTCCAGCTATAATCTTAAAAGAAAGAGAAAAAACATTTTGTTATTTTATGTTTTTCATTTCTTTACAGAGTTACAGACAACCAGCTGCCTTTATAGTCACCCAGCATCCTTTGCCAAATACAGTCAAAGACTTCTGGAGACTGGTATATGACTATGGCTGCACCTCGATAGTAATGCTCAATGAGCTGGACCTTGTGCAGGTAGCTACAATGTGGAAAAATATAGGATTGTTCCGATGTTTAAAGAACAACCTTCACGTTTTTGTTCACTGGAACAATTTATTGTGTAATTTAAAAACCTGGCCGCATAAACGAGCAGACTATATATTGCTGTTGATTAATACTTCGCTTTGCTGCTGAACAAAATAAAGCGCACTTAACGAAAAGTGAACTTTTTCAAATAAACAAAGTGCCCCTATTAGACAATACTTCACGATATTAACCCTCAAACTAATTAGTGTAAGATCAGTAATTTTTTATGTTTTGCTCCTGTTTCTAGTATTTTCTTTGGTCAAAGGTTTTTATAGACTTATGGACCGGGATTGTCCGAATTCCTGGCCAAGTGTTGATACCGGCGTAAACACTGGAGTGGTGTACGCCGGCATCAGCAGGCCTCCTGGCCCAGCAATTCACCGCTGAGAGTGGGCGTTCGGCCCGCCGAGAATCGCCGCGGGGGCCTATTTCAGCGGCCCCCGACCGGTGCTGGAGAATCGGTGGCCCAGCCTCAGAGCGGCGTGGCGGGAATTTCCCGCGCCCCCGGCTTTTCCAACCCGGCGCGGGCTCGGAGAATCCCACCCATGGTTATTCAAATTTTATTTACTTGCATTGTTATTCATGTACGGGATGTGGGTGTCGCTGGATAGGCCAGCATTTATTGCCCATCCCTAATTGCTCTTCAGAAGGTGGTGCTGAGCTGCTGTCTTGGATCGCTGTAATCCCTGAGGTTTGTAATCCCAAACATTGGATGGCTGACAAAGGAAGTTAGGGAATGCATCAAAGCAAAAGAGAAAGCCTATAATGTGGCAAAGAGTAGTGGGAAGTCAGAAGATTGGGAAGGCTACAAAAACAAACAGAGGATAACAAAGAGAGAAATAAGGAAAGAGAGGATCAAATATGAAGGTAGGCTAGCCAGTAACATTAGGAATGATAGTAAAAGTTTCTTTAAATACATTAAAAACAAACGGGAGGCAAAAGTTGATATTGGGCCGCTCCAAAATGACGCTGGTAATTTTATGATGGGAGACAAGGAAATAGCTGATGAACTAAATAAGTACTTTGCGTCAGTCTTCACAGTAGAAGACATGAGTAATATCCCACCAATTCCGGAGAGTCAGGGGGCTGAGTTGAATATGGTAGCCATCACAAAGGAGAAAGTGCGAGAGAAATAAAGAGGTCTAAAAATTGATAAATCTCCGGGCCCAGGTGGACTACATCCTAGAGTTCTAAAGGAGATAGCTGAAGAAATAGTGGAGGCGTTAGTTATGATCTTTCAAAAGTCACTGGAGTCCGGGAAAGTCCCAGAGGATTGGAAAATCGCTGTTGTAACCCCCCTGTTCAAGAAGGGAACAAGGAAAAAGATGGAAAATTACAGGCCAATTAGCCTAACCTCGGTTGTTGGCAAGATTCTAGAATCCATTGTTAAGGATGAGATTTCTAAATTATTGGAAGTGCAGGGTCGGATTAGGACAAGTCAGCATGGATTTAGTAAGGGGAGGTCGTGCCTGACAAACCTGTTGGAGTTCTTTGAAGAGATAACAAATAGGTTAGACCAAGGAGAGCCAATGGATGCTATCTATCTTGACTTCCAAAAGGCCTTTGATAAGGTGCCTCACGGGAGACTGCTGAGTAAAATAAGGGCCCATGGTATTCGAGGCAAGGTACTAACATGGATTGACGATTGGCTGTCAGGCAGAAGGCAGAGAGTTGGGATAAAAGGTTCTTTTTCGGAATGGCAACCGGTGACGAGTGGTGTCCCGCAGGGTTCAGTGTTGGGGCCACAGCTGTTCTCTTTATATATTAACGATCTAGATGACGGGACTGGGGGCATTCTGGCTAAGTTTGCCGATGATACAAAGATAGGTGGAGGGGCAGGTAGTATGGAGGACGTGGGGAGGCTGCAGAAAGATTTAGACAGTTTAGGAGAGTGGTCCAAGAAATGGCTGATGAAATTCAACGTGGGCAAGTGCGAGGTCTTGCACTTTGGAAAAAAGAATAGAGGCATGGACTATTTTCTAAACGGTGACAAAATTCATAATGCTGAAGTGCAAAGGGACTTGGGAGTCCTAGTCCAGGATTCTCTAAAGGTAAACTTGCAGGTTGAGTCCGTAATTAAGAAAGCAAATGCAATGTTGTCATTCATCTCAAGAGGCTTGGAATATAAAAGCAGGGATGTACTTCTGAAGCTTTATAAAGCATTAGTTAGGCCCCATTTAGAATACTGTGAGCAATTTTGGGCCCCAAACCTCAGGAAGGACATACTGGCACTGGAGCGGGTCCAGCGGAGATTCACACGGATGATCCCAGGAATGGTAGGCCTAACATACGATGAACGTCTGAGGATCCTGGGATTATATTCATTGGAGTTTAGGAGGTTGAGGGGAGATCTAATAGAAACTTACAAGATAATGAATGGCTTAGATAGGGTGGATGTAGGGAAGTTGTTTCCATTAGCAGGGGAGACTAGGACTCAGGGGCACAGCCTTAGAATAAAAGGGAGTCACTTTAGAACAGAGATGAGGAGAAATTTCTTCAGCCAGAGAGTGGTGGGTCTGTGGAATTCATTGCCACTGAGGGCGGTGGAGGCCGGGACGTTGAGTGTCTTTAAGGCAGAAGTTGATAAATTCTTGATTTCTCGAGGAATTAAGGGCTATGGAGAGAGAGCGGGTAAATGGAGTTGAAATCAGCCATGATTGAATGGTGGAGTGGACTCGATGGGCCGAATGGCCTTACTTCCGCTCCTATGTCTTATGGTCTTATGGTGTAAGTACACCTGCAGTGCTGTTAGGGAGGGAGTTATAGGATTTTGTCCCAGCGACACTGAAGGAACGGCGATATATTTCCAAATCAGGATGGTGTTATGGGCAAGGCGTTTTCAGAACCCAAAAATGTATCATGGAGTTCAACCAACCTCTCCCTTTAATGCATTTGTTGCTTTTCCGAGCACGCGGCATTTTCCATAGGTGTGGGATTGCAATTATGGAAACGTGGGTTTTTAAACACAACTCTGTTTATTCCATGAACTCAACTTAACATCTTAAATAAACATTGGATCTCTTAACATCCCTTACTTCAAAGATAACTCAGAAAATATTGCAACAGTAAATAATTCCTTAAAATGTTCCTTCAAGGGCAGCACGGTGGCGCAGTGATAGCACTGCAGTCTCACGGCATCGAGGTTCCAGGTTCGATCCCGCCTCTGGGTCACTGTCCGTGTGGAGTTTGCACATTCTCCCCGTGCTTGCGTGGGTTTCGCCCCCACAACCCAAAGATGTGCAAGGCAGGTGGATTGAACATGCTAAATCGCCCTTTAATTGGAAAAAATGAATTGGGTACTCTCAATTTAGAAAAAATAAAATAAAAAATAACAATAAAAAATGTTCCTTCAAACTTCCAAGAGACTTAACACCTTTAAACACAATCACATCAGGTTAAAGGCTTTATTTTAAATCACCCAAATGATCCAGAGATAGTTTTTCATGGCAGATATCCAGTTCACTGCAAAACACAGACCCACACCCAGCTCTTTTCAAAACTTGCAGCTCTCTGGGAATACACAGACACACACACAGTTTTTAAACTGAAACTAAAAACCTGCAAAATGGCTGACCTGAGCTGAGCTCCACCCACTCTATGACATCACTGTTTTCTTAAAGGTACATTGCTTAAATATCCAGTTCTTAAAAGCACTCTCGCATGACAATGGTGAGTGACTTTGAGGGAACTTCTAGGTGGTGGGGTTCACAGGTATCTGCTGCTCTTGTCCTTCTAGTTCGTAGCGGTCATGGGTTTGAAAGATGCTGTCTATGGAACCTTGGTGAGTTACTGCAGTGCATCTTGTAGATGGTACACATGGCTGCCATCGATGGTGGAGGGTTTGAATGTTTGTGGAAGGGGGAGGAATCAAGCTTTGTCCTGGTTGGTGTCGAACGTCTTGAGTGTTGTTGAAACTGCACTCACCCTGGCAAGTGGAGAGTTTTCCATTACATTCCTGACTTGTGCCTTGTAGATGGTGGTCAGGCTTTGGGGGGGGTTCAGGTGGCTTACTCGCCGTCGGATTCCTAGCCTTTGACCTGCCCTGGTAGCCACAGTATTAATATGGCTAGTCCAATTCAGTTTCTGATGTTGATTATCAACTACCGGTTTGAGAGGCAGAAACATTCTTGCTTCATTTATGATAAAAATGTTCTTTGAACACACCATCAAAAATCAATCTTCACTGAACCATCCAAGCATCAAATGGATGTGCAAAATGTAATATTTATTTGCATTTTAATATCCAACATTTGTTTCACTTTGATTTTCGGGGAAATATTTATGCTGAAACACCATTATTTTGTCAATTGCACCTTCTTTGCATATGTTTCCAGAGGAGATGGTGTAGTGCAGTGTCTGCTCATAATGAAACTTTAATCTTCAAAGCCTGACTGCAAATTTCTAGCTCAGTATGTTTCTGTTTGTCCCCCGAGTAACTACTCATTCTGATGACTTTTGCAGAGCTTGAAATTGCTTTTGAGGTAATATTTACAATCAGGCTGTAAGACGGTTAACTCAGCTTATAGTAGAGCTTTGATTTGTTCTAAAATCTATCCATCTTGACCTACATTTAGTCTAATCAGCCAGCATGGCATTAACCATATACACCACAGGAACAACATGGCCACTGAGGTGGGCACGTGGCACAAGGAGGTGGGGGCACATCTTGTGTAAGGAAAGGATGGAAACATGTGTTCATGTGGAGTGGGCAAGTGGAGGTGTGTGTGTGTGGAGGGAGGGAGGATGGGGTGTGTGGAGGGAGGGAGGCTGGGGTGTGTGGAGGGAGGGAGGATGGGGTGTGTGGAGGGAGGGAGGATGGGGTGTGTGGAGGGAGGGAGGATGGGGTGTGTGGAGGGAGGGAGGATGGGGTGTGTGGAGGGAGGGAGGATGGGGTGTGTGGAGGGAGGGAGGATGGGGTGTGTGGAGGGAGGGAGGATGGGGTGTGTGGAGGGAGGGAGGATGGAGTGTGTGGAGGGAGGATGGGGTGTGTGGAGGGAGGGAGGATGGGGATGTGTGTGGAGGGAGGGAGGATGGGGATGTGTGTGGAGGGAGGGAGGATGGGGGTGTGTGGAGGGAGGGATGATGGGTGTGGAGGGAGGGAGGATGGAGGGTGTGGAGGGAGGGAGGATGGGGGGGTGGAGGGAGGGAGGATGGAGATGTGTGTGGAGGGAGGGAGGATGGGGATGTGTGTGGAGGGAGGGAGGATGGGGGTGTGGAGGGAGGGAGGATGGGGGGGTGGAGGGAGGGAGGATGGGGATGTGTGTGGAGGGAGGGAGGATGGGGATGTGTGTGGAGGGAGGGAGGATGGGGATGTGTGTGGAGGGAGGGAGGATGGGGATGTGTGTGGAGGGAGGGAGGATGGGGATGTGTGTGGAGGGAGGGAGGATGGGGATGTGTGTGGAGGGAGGGAGGATGGAGGGGGTGTGGAGGGAGGTAAGATGGGACATGTGTGGAGGAAGGGAGGGTGGGGTGTGTGGAGGAAGGGTGGGATGTATGGAGGGAGGGATGGTGGGGTGCGTGGAGGAAGGGAGGATGGGGTGTTGAGGGAGGGGACTTGTATGGAGAAAGGGAGGATAGGGGCGTGTGTGGAATGAGGATGGATGGGGTGTGGAGCGAGGGAGGATGGGGACACGTGTGTGTGTGTGTGTGTGTGTGTGTGTGTGTGGGGAGAGGGAGGATGGGGACACGTGTGTGGGGGGGGAGAGGGAGGAGGGGACACGTCTGTGTGTGTGTGATGGGGAAAGTGTGTGTGATGGGGGATCAGTGCACGTGTGCATGTAGAGAGAGGATGGGGAACAGTGCAACAGTAGGGACCCTGGTTGGGAGAGGTGGAGGTGAATTGGAAGCCTTGGGGACAGGGAAAGATGGACCACTGAGAAAACAGTTTAATTTAAAGATGCAGCAACCTAGAATGTTCCAAATATCTAAAAAAAAACCTGACTGCTCACAAGAATTTCGCCATCAAAATGTTCGTAACCAACCTGGCACAAAGGAAATTTTTAAGCAAGGGAAGAGAGTTGTGTTTTTGCTGACCTTTGGTTGACTTCAGAAGCTCTTAAACCACATCTGAGATTTGGCAATCTTGCTTCCAAATTGGTGCTAATTATAGAATTCCAAAATTTGATAAATGGGAGGTAATGGTTTTCCCGTAGTATTATTGCACTTTTCCTTTTTGAAGCTAGAGGTTCTGGATGTTCTCCTGGGCAGTTGCAATGTATCCTGTAGTTAGTCAGAATGTAGTCAGTGTTGTGGAGGAGTCAAATCAAGCCCACTTTCTGTCACCAAGCAAGAAGACTACTTTATCATGGATTGCGTCAAGTTCGACCCATCCAGGCAAGTAGTGAATATTCCATTGTAGTCCATTGTATTCAAGACTGGAGTTTAATAGAAGATGGAGGAAGTCTTGAGGAGTCAGGTGGTGACATAATATGTTCAACCACTGCCATGGTGTTGATATGATTTGTCCAGTTAAGCAGCAGGTAAACTAAGAACGTTACACCACAGGAACAGGACCTTCGGCCCACCAAGTCTGCACCAATCCAGATTCCTTATTTAGACCTACTACATAGTGCCATAACGATCTGTATCCCTCCATTTCCCGCCTGTTCTTGTGTCTATTAAGATACATCTTAAACGTTGCTTTCGTGCCTGTCTCCATCACCTCCACTGGCAACACATTCTAGGTATCCACCACCCTCTGTGTGAAAAACGTTCCCCGCACATCTCCCCTAAACTTTCCCCTTCTCACCTTAACCTATTATAATTGAGTCTTCCACCCTGGGAAAAAGATTCTGACTATTCACCCTGTCTATACCTCTTGTAATTTTGTAGACCTCGATCAGGTCTCCCGTCAGCCTCCGTCTTTCCAACGAAAACAATCCGAGTTTATTCAACTTCTCCTCACAGGTAACACCCTCCTGACCCGGCAACAGCAGACAGACTCTCGGCGATTGTGGCAAGGACTAAACAACACAACAGGCTACAAAGCGAAGCTGAGCAGTATCTCCAGCAGCAGAGCACCCCTCCCCGATGAACTGAATGCATTCTATGCTCGGTTCGAGCAGGTAACCAACAATCCGCTGTCGAGTGCCCCAGCAGTCCTTAACTCATCCATATCCACCTTCACAGCTTCCGAAGTCAGATCGGCCTTCCTGAAAGTGAACCCTCGGAATGTGACGGGCCCGGAGGGGAACCCTGGTCGCGCAATCAGAGCCTGCTTGGACCAGCTGGCAGAGGTGTTCGTGGACATCTTTAACCTGTCCCTACTCCACTCCGAAGTCCACACCTACTTCAAGAAGACCACCATCATACCGGTGCCAAAGAAGAACCAGGCAACATGCCTCAATGACTACTGTCCGGTGGCCCTGACTTCAGTCGTAATGAAGTGCTTCGAGAGGTTGGTCATGAAGCGCATCACCTCCATACTCTCGGAACTCCTTAATCCACTGCAATTCGCATATCGTCGCAACCGGACCACAGCAGACACCATTTCCCTGGCCCTACACTCATCCTTAGGGCATCTCGACAACAAGGACTCCTATATCAGACTCTATTTATTGACTACAGCTCCGCCTTCAACACCATAATCCCAGCCAAGTTCATTCCAAAGCTCCAAAACCTAGGACTTCGCTCCTCACTCTGCAACTGGATCCTCGATTTTCTGACCAACAGACCACAATCAGTAAGAATGAACAACAACACTTCCTGCACAATAGTCCTCAATACCGGGGCCCTGCAAGGCTGCGTACTTAGCCCTCAACTCTACTCCCTGTACACACACGACTGCGTGGCAAAATTTGGTTCCAACTCCATCTACAAGTTTGCTGACGGTACGACCATAGAACGCCGGATCTCGAATAACGACGAGTCAGAATACAGGAGGGAGAGAGAGACCCTAGTGGAGTGGTGCAGCGACAACAATCTCTCCCTCAATGCCAGCAAAACTAAAGAGCTGGTCATTGACTTCAGGGAGCAAAGTACTGTCCACACCCCTGTCACCATCTCCGAGGTGGAGATGGTTAGCAGTTTCAAATTCCTAGGGATGCACATCTCCAAAACTCTGTCCTGGTCCACCCACGTCGACACTACCACCAAGAAAGCACAACAATGCCTATACTTCCTCAGGAAACTAAGGAAATTCGGTATGTCCACATTATCTCTTACCAACTTTTACAGATGCACCATAGAAAGCATTCTATCTGGCTGCATCACAGCCTGGTATGGCAACTGCTCGGCCCAGGACCGCAAGAAACTTCAGAGAGTCATAAATACCGCCCAGTCCATCACACGAACCTGCCTCCCATCCATTGACCCAATCTACACCTCCCGCTGCCTGGGGAAAGCGGGCAGTATAATCAAAGATCCCTCCCACCCGGCTTACTCACTCTTCCAACTTCTTACACCGGGCAGGAGATACAGAAGTCTGAGAACACGCACGAACAGACTCAGAAACAGCTTCTTCCCCGCTATTACCAGACTCCTAAATGACCCTCTTATGGACTGACCTCATTAACACTACACCCCTGTATGCTTCATCCGATGCCGGTGCTTATGTAGTTACAGTGTATGCCTTGTGTTGCCCTATTATGGATTTTCTTTTATTTCCTTTTCTTCCCATGTACTTTATGACCTGGTGAGCTGCTCGCAGAAAAATACTTTTCACTGTACCGCAGAACACGTGACAATAAACCAATCCAATCCAATCCTGGTAAACCTTCTTTGCACTCTCTCCAAAGCATCCAGGTCCCTCTGGTAGTGTGGCAACCAGAACAGCACGCAGTACTCCAAATGTAGCCTGACTAAAGTTTTATACAACTGTAACATTACCTGCCAACTCTTGTACTCAATGCCCTGGTCGATGAAGGCAAGCATGCCGTATGCCATAGGGGATGGTTTAGCACAGCGGGCTAAACAGCTGGCTTGTAATGCAGAACAAGGCAGCAGTGCGGGTTCAATTCCCGTACCAGCCTCCCTGAACAGGCGCCGGAATGTGGCGACTATGGGCTTTTCACAGTAACTTCATTGAAGCCTACTTGTGACAATAAGTGATTATTATTAATATTATATGCCTTCTTGACCACCTTACCCATATGCATTTCCCCTTGCATAGAATTATGGACCTGAACACCCAGATCCCTCTGTATGTCAATGCTCCTCAGGGTTCTGCCATTTCCTGTATAATTCACACCTGAATGTGATCTTCCAAAATGCATCACCTCACATTTGTCGGGATTCAATTCCTTTTGCCATTTCTCTGCCGAACTTTCCAATCTATCTATATTGTGCTGTATTCTCTGACAGTCCTCTTCACTGTCCTCAACTCCAACTATCTCAGTGTCATCTGCAAACTTGCTAATCAGACCATCTACATTTTCCTCCAGATCATTTACACATATATATTACAAACAACGGTGGTCCCAGCACTGATCCCTGTGAACACCACTAGTTACAGATCTCCAATCCGAAAAACTCCCTTCTACTGTTTCCCTCTGTCTCCTGCTTCCATGCCAATTTTCTATCCATCTAGCTAGCACACCCCAAATCCCATGTGACTTTATCTTTTGTACCAGTCTGCCATGAGGTACTTTGTCAAACGCCTTACTAAAGTCCATGTAGACGACATCCACGGCCTGTCCCTCATCAATTCATTTTGTCACCTCCTCAAAAAACTCCATCACGTTGGTAAGACATGACCTTCCCCGCACAAAACCATGTTGCCTATCAATAACAAATCCATTTGCTTCCAAATATGAATAAATCCTGTCCCTCAGTATTTTCTCCAATAACTTCCCCACCACTGACATCAGGCTCAACGGCCTATAGTTACCCGGATTATCCCTGCTTCCCTTCTTAAACAAAGGGACAACATTGGCTATTCCCCAGTCCTCTGGAGCCTCGCCTGTGGTCAAAGATGATGCAAAGATATCTGTTAATGCCCCAATTATTTCCTCTCTTGCTTACCACAGTAACCTGGGATATATCCCATCCTGTCAAGGGACCTGTCTACCTTAATGCGTTTTAAGATATCCAACACTTCCTCCTTCATTATGCTGACATGTCCTAGAGTATTCATACACCACTCCCTAGCCTCAACATCCATCATTCCTCGCTCCTTGGTGAATACCAATGCAAAGTACTCATTAAGGATCTCACCCACTTCCTCTGACTCCCTCCTTTGTCGTTGAGTGAGCCTGCTCTTTCCCGAGCTACCCTCTTGTTCCTTATATATGTATAAAAGACCTTGGGATTTTCCGTGACCCTGCTTGCCAATGACATTTCATGGTCTCTTAGGCCTCCTAACTTCCAGTTTGAGTTTGTTCCTACTTTCCCTATATTCTTAAAAACTGTGGGCAGCACGGTGGCGCAGTGGTTAGCACTGCTGCCTCACGGTGCCGAAGTCCCAGGTTCGATCCCGGCTCTGGATCACTGTCCGTGTGCACATTCTCCCCGTGTCTGTGTGGGTCTCACCCCCACAACCCAAAGATGTGCAGGGTGGGCAGATTGGCCACGCTAAATTGCCCCTTATTTGGAAAAAATGAATTGGGTACTCTAAATTCATTTTTTAAAAAACATTTGTCTGTTTTTAGTTGCCTCGACCTTATGTATGCTTTTTTCTTTTTGACTCGTCTCACAATTTCCCCTGTTTTCCATGGTTCCCTAATCCTGCCATTTCTGTTCTTAATTTTCTCGGGGACATGCCTGTCCTGCACTCTAATCAACTGGTGTTTAAAAGGCTCCCACATATCAAATGTGGATTTACCTCAAACAGCCACTCCCAATCCACATTATGCAGTTCTTGCTGAATTCTGTTGTAGTTTGCTTTCTCCCAATTTAGCACCCTCACTTGAGGACCACTCTTGTCCTTATCCAAGAGTATTCGAAAACTTACCGAATTATGATCGTTTGAGACCCATTGGTGAAGAACAGTGATGACAATATCATGGGAGATCAGGGAATTAAGTTCGGCAGTTTCATGTGAAAGCTGTTTATTGGCTGTCATTTATATGACACACTACTTTGGCTAGTTTTGAATGCTGTCCAATTCTTGCTGTTGGCTGGTTCATCATCAGCCCTGAATGGGATAGTATATTATCTCCTCTTGATAATTCTGCACAGCAGAATTTGTCAGGGTAATCATACAAAGAACACATTATTTTTATGCAGCAATTGTACAAAAATTGATTTTGTGCTTTTTATGATTATAGCATTCAGCAAATGGGGCCCTCATAAAATATACCTGAAATGATATTTTAAAAATCCCTCCTCATAACAAATAGTAAAGTTGACAAATAGTTTTATAGACCCACTGTACATAACTGCTTTTATCACTGTGCTGATATGTTACGTTGCTGCTCATTTGACCATGAAGTACAAATTTTTTTTTTTAAATTAGGGATGCCCACAATACTGGCCAGAAGAGGGGACACTTCGATATGGGCCAATCCAAGTTGAATGCATTTCTTGTTCAATGGATTGTGATTTCGTAAGTCGAATCTTCAGGATATGCAATCTTACGAGAGTAAGTGTTCTTACACCAGATTTTATTTAAATGAAATTGTTTTGTACTAATTTTTATTTGAGCTTCATTTATTTGAATTTCTGGCATTCTCACCTTCCCTTAACTTCATTTCAACAGACTTCAATCAAAATGGGAGTATCGTGGGCAAGAATAACGTTTACCTGCACAGATAAACTTGTTACCTTGATTTGAAAATGGTAGTTTAGCTATGAACTTTTTTTTTTAAAATGTTTAAAAACCGAACTAATGCTGGAAAGGTTTATTTGAAGATAAGCAGGTGGAATGCATCACCCTGTCTTTACAATTAGATGCATCCTTAATCAAGATTTGCATTTCATTCCAGCTTACATTTGCTTCTCTGTGGAATGTCTGCTATTGATAAATTGACGATTTATAAATGATAATGCAAGTTTGCCTCATTGGATTGAACAAAGCCACCCACCATTTTTTACAGATGCTGTAAAGTATCTGACAACTTCCAAACATGATAATGTATGACAGAAGGAATTGTGCAGGATTTGCTGTCTAGTTTTTAAAACAAATTTCACATATTCTTGTTGTAACGCTATCTTTCCTTGGATCCCAGCGTAGCATTATATTGATGGACAGGTGTACCAGTTTAAAAAAAATACAATTTGTTCATTTAGTGTAAATTGGAATGCACATTTTTAATGCAGCTTAGCAATTTAACCTTTAAATTATTTACAGAACAATTAACTTCTTATCAATCAGGCGTGCATATTTCATTTGACAGATTTGGCCTATTTTTAATAAAAATTCTAACCACTATATTAATTTAAAGTTTTAAATGTACATGGTTACAATGTACATGTTGGTGGAGCAATCAAAATGACAAAGGATTGCACTGGTAATGTGGGTTAGTGATGATAATGTGTGGTTTTGTTCCTACACTGTATCTACTATATTCTGGGTACCAATTGTGGGGAGGCGGTGGCGTAGTGGTATTGTCACTGGACTAGTAATTCAGAGACCCAGGATAATGCTCTAGGGTCCAAGGTTTGAATCCTATCATGGCAGATGGTGAAATTTGAATTCAATAAAAATCAGGAATTAAAAGCCAAATGATGGCCATGAAATCATTGCAGATTGTCATAAAAACCCATCTGGTTCACTAATGTCCTTCAGTGAAGGAAATCTGCATCCTTACCCGATCTGGCCTATATGTGACTCCAGACCCACATAGCGATGCGGTTGACACTTAGCCCCCACCCAGCAAGCCACTCAGTTCAAGGGCAATTAGGGACGGGCTACAAATGCTGGCCCAACCAGCGATGCCCACATCCCAAGAACAGATTTTTAAAAAATTGTCACTGGCCATGAGCTTCCCTCTTGTGCATGAGAAATTCAGAGTGCCAGCCTTGTACATTTCTGGATACCTGTAGAGTTACATTGGCAGAGGTGGCTATGTGGCCTATTCTTTTTGTTCGGCAAAGCAATAGTTTGGGGAGTTGTCAAACGTACAAAATTCTGCATCATATTCTCTTCTGAAAAGATAGAGAATCATAAAACCTTACAATCAGAATTAAATGTATTTTCTAACAAGTTTTTTCATTCTTTATGATTGTTGGGCAGGAGAACAGAAACTTGCATAATAGAAACTATTTTAAAGCAATGTTATCGATTGAGAAGGTGGGAATATGTCAATTAATATGAATTAAATTCTATCACAGAATACTTCTCTATAACCAATTATTTTTAAGATTGTACCCAGTCCACAGGTCATGCAAATACCCGATTGCATGGACTGTGCAATGAAGTGAATATAACATTTTGGCAACAAAATATTTGACACGTTTGAACATTTTTGCAGTAATTGGAACTTATTTTGGTTACTTCTCATTGTTCTTCTTTCCACCCCTCCTCCCCACTTCATGTCAGGGTTTCAGCCCACCACCTCATTCTATGGAATTATTTAATGTTACTATCGATCCTGCTCTGGGATCCTACTCACTCTGCTGCATTCGGGCCCTCTGGGATATTAGTTTTGTGTTCATCCATTCACAGGCATTGTTTGTTCCCGTTGCCAACCCTTCTCTGTTCTATCCACAATTCTTGTTGGCAAGTTGCAACCCAAAGCTTCAATTACTAGCCCTTTTTAAATTTAAGTTCATTATGTGGGTGATACTAGCAAGACTATATTTATTGCCCTTCCCTAGTTGTGCGTTGATGTTGATGATGGGCACGTTTCCATGAACTGCTTAGTGAAGGTGCAATGTCCTCAAATGGCCGTACTTTCCTTGAAATTCATTCCACACAATTAATTAAATTGTCTGTTCCTCAGTAAGTAGCATTTCGTAATTTCTGTGTGACTATGGTGAAGTTATTTTATAATTTCATCAAGATGAATCAAATTCACTTCACTCAATGGAATCAAGCAAATTAATTTCATGATATTTGGCTCGGTGAATTGAACTCATCAAGTTAATTTTACAATTTACTTCCCAGTGAAAGACATCCAGATAATTAATTTTATTATGTGTAATTCATTGAGTTGAATCCAGTGAATTAATTTCATAGTGTAGCTAACTCAAATCAGACAATTTCACTTTTGTTTTGGTGAACGAGCCAGTAAATTGACGTAATCATGTTGAACTAGTGGAATCCATACAACTATAATGTGTATTTCCAACAATTTCTGTTTTGATTTTGGTCACATATTTAGATTGCATTCTCTCTAATTAATAAATGTATTCAAATTGAACATCACAATAACATAATAGAACACATTAATGTAACGTAAGCACTCCAAAAAAGAATTACCATACACAATATAGCAATGCAGAATTCTACTAAAAGGTGGAAGACTTGAAGGCTGTTTGGAAGTCCTGTGATTGACTTTTAATATGTTTGGCTTTTAATTTAGTTTATCTTTATAAAAGTGGAAAGTGATTATTTTCAGTACCTATCTTGAAGTTTTAAGTTGAGGTGGCATGCAAAATTGGGCAACAATATTTTTGGTCAGATATAAGAAAATTAATTGTTTATCAGATTAAATGAAAGCTGGCACTATGTTGGACACTCAATACACTGTGCTGGTTTCATTTATTTTACAAGTGCCTCACTAAAGCAAATAATAAGGGAGAAGAAATGTAACAACAAAAATGAGAAGGTTCATTGAAGTAACAAAGAAAATGAGAAAAAAGACACTTAATTTTTTTTAAAGTAATTGATTTGAAAAATTGGTATAGCAGGAGTAAATTGGAGGCTGAAACTATTTTAGACCATAATGGCAAGTCAAGGTAAAATGCTTAGAAGCAGACGAGTTGGATCTGAAATTTAACTTTTACTCTATTGAAGCAGGGAATGAATAAGTTCTTTTTGTATGAAAAATGAGAGTGTAAAACATAGCACTCTCAATGGAATGGAAAGAAACGAAAAAGAAAATAAGCCATTGATACATGTGAGCCATTGGGATGTAAGATTCTTGATGGACACAATCATTCTTTATTGATTATGGAAGTCCTAAATCCCAAGCCTGCTCCCGTGGATTTTTTTTCAAAAGCAAAATGCGGACGCTAAAAATCTGAAATAAAAACAGATAATACCGTAAAAGCTCACCATGCATATCTTTCACGCTTTGTCAAGATGGATATCAAAGTGCAGAGACCATTTTTCCAGATTTCCAACACTTGACTTTCACTTGAGGGTGATTAACATTGATCACAAGTCAGTTTTTTTTAAAAAAGGAAGTGGTTGGAAATGCTGTAATTTTGGAACACAGTGGCTGAATTTCAGATTATTGTAATTTTAAGGCACCTAATGCCCAAATAACAACATCACGAAGAAGTAAAGAGGTGAAGATGAATATACGTTTTATATACAAATAACATCAACTCAATAGTGGAAGCCTTTTGTTCTGTTGCCTATTATTTGATTGCAGTTTAAATCTACGTTATATGATTCAAGTGTATGTAGGTGTACTGCTTATCCATTCAAATGTGTGACAGCCACTGTTTGATTCACGCAAAGTTGGTTCATCTCAGCCGGGATAAGGGTTTGGGGCGCAAACATTTGTCGGGACAGAGATGTGAAAACATGATCAGTGACAAGTGAAGGCTCCCAGAATAGTGTCCTGCTCGGTGTCTGAAATGTCACTTGCCACCTGTTAATGGATTCAATTCCAGATAATTTAGAAAATCGAGGGGTAATGTTAACCCAATCCACCCAGCAGAAAACTGAGCCTTTTACACCATGCAGGGTTTTAGTTTCCATTCACTGTCCTAGCTGGGTGGGTTCGTGTAAAGTCATCCTCCTGCAACTAGTCAGATTTTCTTCAGTTTTTACTTGATTAACTGATCTATTTTGAATTGTAGCAATTGAAATATAAACATTTTTTTCAGAAATGTTTTAAAAGTGTTTTAACATGTTCTACAAATTTAACAAACACACAATCAAATATCTTATAAAATGAGAACAAGAGAAACAAAACAGAAATTAAATCAGTATACCTCCGCCCCCCCCAACAGCTAACATTGACCAACTCTCTGAAATACAATATGAACGACCGCCATCTCTGATAGAACCCCTCACTGTGTAGTTGTCCTTCTCGAGGTGCAAAAACTCCATCAAATTCCCTAGCCACGCCAAATGCACTTGACAGCGTTGTCAACCTCCAGCCCAACAGAATCCTCCTCCGTGCCACCAACAAGGAGAAGGCCAAGACCCAAGACATCTGCCCGCACTCCCATCCGCAGCTCCGGCACATCCAAAACCCCAAAGATAGCCACCAGTGGGCAGGGTTCTAGCTCAATATTTAGGATCACCGGCATGGTATCAAAAATGGACTTCCAGAAACCCACTAGCTTAGAACAGGACCAGAACATATGTGTGTGGTGCTGAATCCTTGAACAACGCTCGCACCTATCCGCCATCCCCTCAAAAAAATGCTTCATCCTCTCCTTCATCAGGTGCACCCGAAGCACTACCTTTAACTCAGTAATGCTCAGTCTCACACACGAAGATGTAGCATTCACTCTCTGTAGCAACTCACTCCACACCCCTCCTCTAGTAGGGGCCTCAGTTCCTTCATCCATTTCAGTTACACCCCTTCACATAGCTCTTCCCCCGCTATCCATGCATACATGCCGGACCTACTGGCCTCCAACACTGCACAGGAGAGAATTTGCTCCAATAAGGCTGCACCACCAGAAATGCCAACATGTCCATGTCCACCAGTCCAAACTTTTCCTCCAAGCTGGCAAGCCGCCGCACCAAAAATAAATATCCCACTCTCTCCAACCCTCTCCCTCCACGTGCAAAATGAGGCATCCAGACTTGCTGGATGGTTAGCACAAATAGTAGCCAGCCTTGAAGCTGCCCCCAACTTGAAATGCTGGCGGAGTTGCTTCCATATTTGTAACGTGGCCAAACATCACTGGATTCATTGAGTACTTTGACGGTGCCAACAGAAGTGGCGCCGTTGCCAGTGTCCCCAAACTTGTTCTCCTACATGACTCCGACTCCATCTGAACCCAGAGAGGCCCCGGGTCCCCACACCACTCCAGCACCTTATCTGCGTTAGCTACATCTCCCTCAGAAGCAAACCCACCCCCTCCAAACTCCTTGGGGCCTTAGCCACTCAAATAAAACTGGAAATAGGCCGCTCGACCTTTCGGACAAACTACTTAGGCAGAAACACCGGGAGACAAGTAAATAAAAATAAAAATCGCAGCAATTGTTTATCTTAACCAATAGGACTCAGCCCACCAACGATTGCGGGAGACTATCCCACCTCTGCAAGTCCACCTTAACTCTACCCACTAGGCTAGTCCAATCTTCGAAGCTGCCCCTAAACCTCTGCCACCTAGACCCCTAGATATCAAAAACTAGTCTCCGCCAACCGAAATGGCAATCCCCCAATCTGGCTCCCCATCCTGAAGCGCCCATCGCAAAATATTCACTCTTTCCTATGTTCAATTTGAACCTGCGAAGGCACTAAAGCCCTGCAAAATACCCATAATATTTCCCATGGATGGCCCCAGGTTCCGAACATACTGCAATAAATCGTCAGCATATAAAGACACTTGGTGCTCCTTCCCACCTAATGATCCCACACCACCCATTAGAGACACTCAGTGCAATAGCCAACAGCTCCATTGCCAACACAATCAACAAGGGAGACATCGGACACCTCTGCCTCGTATCCCAATACAATTGAAAGGGTCCAGAGCTCATGATGCTGGTGCAAACACTAGCGAACGGCGTCGCATAAAGCAACCCACCCATGACACAAACCGAGGACCAAACCCAAACTTCAGCACCGTGGAACGGTACCCCCACTGCACCTGGCCAAACGCCTTCTCCGCATCCAACAAAACAATTACTGACCTGGGCACAGAGGTAAGCACCACATTCAGCAACCAAAGCACATTCGGTGACGACCTCTGCCCCGTCAGGAACCCTGTATGATCCTCCCCCACTATCTCTGGGAGGCAAGATTCCAACCTCAATGCCAACACCTTGGCCAACAACTTGGCATCCATGTTTAACAGGGAGATCGGACGATACGACCCACACTCTGTGGGGTCCTTATCCTTCTTAAGGAATAGCAATCTGGACCCCTACCCCATTGTCCCCAGAAGGGCACACTGCACAAAGGAGTCCCTGAACATGCCCAACAATAACAGACCCAACTGAACTGAAAATTTCTTATAAAATTCCACCGGGAACCCATCCGGTCCCAGTGCCTTCCCTCCCTGCATCTGGTTTAACGCTCCCTGAATCTCCTCCAGAGACAATGGCTCTTCCTGCAGCTCCTCCCCTACCTTGAGAAACTCCAGACCACCCCAGAAACCCTGCCATCCCTCGTTCATCCCCTGGTGGCCCCGATAATCGCCCGCCTAAATTGCCACCCTGCTCTATCCGTGAACAACCAGTCAAACTATATTTTGGCTACATGCCAAAAACTCCAGAGCTGGATTTCCCATATACCTACTGTCCACCAGACTCTCAACGACCAGTCTCTGTCGCTCCTCCCTTGCCGCTGCATCCACATGTGTTTTAAACACAATAATCTCTCGCTGATCACCACCTTCCATGCCTCCCACAAAGTAAACACATTTTATAATATAAACATATTTCAATTACATATATCACCAATTCCTTAACACTTCCCAATAATTGTTATCTTTATTTCTGTTTACTACTGCAATTAACTGTACAATCTTCAATAAATCATAGTGATTTGCAAAAGAAGTAAATGTGATGTGAGGAAAATACTATTCACACAAAGTAGTTTGGGTCTGGAATGCACTAAGGCAGGCGAAAGAGGCAGGTTCAATCGAGGCATTCAAGGAGGCATTTGACGATTATTTGAACAGAAACAACATGCAAGGGAAAAGGTAGTCGCAATGCTCATTTGGAGAACTAGTGCTTACAGGATGGGCTGAATGGCCTCCCTCTGCGCCTTAACAATTCTATGATTCTGAGATCTTATGAAGGATCCGAAGCAGCAAATAATTCAGGCAGAGATCAAAGTTTGTGCGTGTCTATTTTAGTGCACCCTGCTCTAACCACAGTCCAACAGAGGCAGCACGGTAGCACAGTGGTTAGCACTGTTCCTTCACAGCACCAGGGCCCCAGGTTTGCTTCCCGGCTTGGGTTACTGTCTGTGCGGAGACTGCACGTTCTCTCTGTGTATGCGTGCGTTTCCTCCGGGTGCTCCAGTTTCCACCCACAAACCCTGAAAGGCATGCTGTTCAGTAATTTGGACATTCTGAGTTCTTCCTCCGTGTACCCAAACAGGTGCCGGAATGTGATGACTAGGGGTTTTTCCACAGTAACTTCATTGCAGTGTTAATGTAAGCCTACTCATGACAATAAAAATTATTATTATTAACATCCTTTCTTCCGCCTGGTTGGTAAGTTGTAGCTTCTTGAGTATATAGTCTATGTCAAAAGTTAGTTTCAACGGGGACAGGCATGAACATGTTGAGGATGAGAAACAATGCTGCACTATAATTCATTCATATTTAATGAGCATGTTTTTGCAATGTATTGCATTATGTGAAATATTGTATTTTATTTAAGATGTCTACTAAGTCTTCATGGGTCATAAATTTCAAATGAAATGTACGTAACATAGAACTGATGATTACAGCTTCATACAACAATATATCTCATCACTTCCGGTGGCAACCATGATCTGATCGATCGCATACAAGGTGGTTCCTGCCTGAAGGTGTTGGTTTTGGCCCTTTCTACCCATTTAACGGGTGACCTTTGTGGATTAAGTTTGAAGAGAGAGGAGGGTGGTGATTTCTTCCCCAGAGTGGAATGTTGGCGGGGTATCAGATCTGGCAAATGTCATTCAGAGTCCTAGCTCAGGAGTTGGAGGATGGTTGTGGCACAGCATCATTGGAAAAAATTGTGGAGGGGGAAGGATCATCGTCATCTGCCACATTGCCTGTGGAGCAGCTGATGGACTTTATTAAGGGGGACTTTCGGCAACAGCGAAAGGAGATGCAGCGAGACT
Organism: Scyliorhinus torazame; assembly: GCF_047496885.1. Classification (NCBI taxonomy): domain Eukaryota; kingdom Metazoa; phylum Chordata; class Chondrichthyes; order Carcharhiniformes; family Scyliorhinidae; genus Scyliorhinus; species Scyliorhinus torazame. Next base: position 211,193,494 of record NC_092710.1, read on the forward strand.
GGTCTAGTGTGATTGAGGGAGCAATAGCCCCTCTTCGCAGGACTTTGGATCATGTGGAGAAGCACTTGGAATTGCAAGATGCCATGATCCAAGAGGTGGAAAGGGCGGTGTCGGACCATAGTGACTGGATTGTTTCATTGGAGTTGGAGATGGCGATGCTGGGGGAGGCCTGTAAAGTGCTGCGTGCGAGGGTGGACGACCAGGCGAAGCCCAGTCACCTGCTAGCCGACCAGCTGAGGCTGAGGGTGTGGTGATGAAACTGGCAAAAAATAAATGAGGCTGAATAGATCTGAGCCTAGGGGGGAGGATGCAGATATGGGCCGTTTTTTGGATTGGTTGGTATTTTTGGAGGTGGAAGAGAAGAAGCAACAGGCACTGGAGGCGCCATTGGGACTGCAGGAGATAATGGGAGTGTGTGGGGTTGGTGCAATCGGGGAAGGTGCCGGGGCCAGGTGGCTTTCTGGGTGAATTTTATAAGCTCGTTTTGGTGGAGTTGGCATCTCATCTTTTGAGTATGTTTAATGAATCGTAGGCAAGCGGGGATTTGCCGGTGATGCTGGCACAGGCTTCTATTTCTTTGATCCTAGATAAGGATCCAAAAGAGTATTTTGGTCCTATAGGACCATCTCATTGTTAAATACGGCTGTGAAGGCAATGGCCAAACTGTTGGCGAGGCGGCTGGAGGGCTGTGTTCCAGATGAGGTCTCGGAGGATCAGACAGATTTTGTTCAGTTGTCAAGTAATGTCAGGAGATGGTTAAATGTGATGATGACCCTGTCATGGAGTTGTGTACTGGGGGTGATCATATCAATGGATGCAGAGAAGGCCTTTGATGTGGTTGAGTGGAGGTACTTGTTTGAGATTCTTAGGAGGTTTGGATTTGAGCCAACATTCATTACATGGGTACGATTGTTATATGCATCCCCATGGCAAGTATGAGGATGAATGGGATGAATTTGGGGAGGAGGTTTGGATTTGAGCCAACATTCATTACATGGGTACGATTGTTATATGCATCCCCACGGCAAGTATGAGGATGAATGGGATGAATTCGGGGTATTTTAGGTTGCATCGGGGGACAAGGCAAGGATGCCCATTGTCTCCATTGTTGTTCACATTGGCTATTGAGTCTTTGGTGATTGCGCTCCGAACCTCAAATGAGAGGCAGGGGATTATGAGGGGGGATGGAAAGCATTGGATGTTGTTATACACTGATGATTTATTGTTGTACGTTGCTAATGGGGAGAATTATGGACCTGCAGGGGAAATTCCATGCATTTTCTGGGTATAAATTGAATGTGGGGAAAAGTGAAGTTTCCCCGGCGAATGCCCTGGGGAAAGTGTGAACCTTGGTGCCTTGCCATTCAAGGTGGCCAGGGTAAGGTTTTGGTATTTGGGGATTTAGGTGGCCCTTAAATGGGCAACTATGCAGAAATGAAATCTGACCCGTCTGTTAGAGGGGGTCAAAGGAGATTTGAAAAGGTGGTATGCCCTGCCGCTATCTCTGGCGGGGAGGGTACAGACCGTGAAAATGAATGTATTGCCCAGATTTTGATTGTTATTCCACTCTCTCCCAATATTCCTTCCCAAGGCATTTTTCCGGTGGGTGAATATATTGATTTCTGAATTTGTTTAGGCAGTCAAGACGCTGAGAATTAGTTGGGCCTTTTTGAAGAGGGGGAAGAGAGTTTGTGAGCTGGCGCCCCCAAACCTGTTGCATTATTTTGGGGCAGCAAATGCTGAGAAAGTGAGAAGATGGTGGGGAGAGGAGTGTCAGAACGAGTGCAGGTGGATGAGCTTAGTGAAGGAATAGAGCGGGTAAATGACCAGTTTGTAGAGGGTAAGTTTGCGAGGTTGGAGGAATTGCGGGAGAAGTTCAAGTTGCTGAGAGAGAATGAATTTAGATATTTGACAGACTTTGCACGGAAAGAGTTGCCTATGTTTACTCAGTTACCAGAGTATACGTTGTTAGGAAAACTGTTGGGTCCAGCTGAGGGGGGGTAAGGGAGGCTCAGGGATATCTATGGGTGGTTGGAGGGAGTGAAGGAGAAGGTGCTAATGGGAGGGATTAAGCGGACGCGGGAGGAAGAGCTGGGGTCGAGTTGGAGGTGGGGAACCTGGAGTGAAATAATGCATTGGATTAACTCAACCTCCACTTGTGTGAGGATGGGCCTTATACAGTTCAAAGTGGTACACAGAGTCCATATGACACGGACTTGGATGAGTGGGTTTTCCCCGGGCGTGGAGGATGTATGCGAGAGGTGCAGGAGGGGGCCGGTAAACCATGCTCATATGTTCTGGGGTATAGAAAGCTGGAGGGTTTCTGGGAGACGACTTGGTCTGGGATAGTGGGAGTCAGGATGACGCCGTGCCTTGTGGTGATTTTTGGGATGTCAGACTTGACGAGGCTGCTGGAGCGGAAGGGGGCCCATGTTCTGGCCTTCGCCTCTGATTGTCTGCCGACGAATTTTACTGAATTGGTGGTCAGCATTGCCGCTGGGGGCCATGGTGGTTGGGGAATCTAAACAAATTCTTAAGTCTGGAAAAGATTAAGTTTGCCCTTAGGGGGTTGGAAGATGGGTTTTACCCATGGTGGAGGCCTTTTCTGTCCATGTTTGAGGGCATGTTTGTTACCAGTGGGGAAGGAGGGTTGGGTTTAGGGGTGGAAACGAGAGGAAATTGACAAACTGTGTGTTCCATGTTTATTTTGAGGTGTTATTTCCTGTTTGTATCTGATTGCATTTGAAATAAAATATATTTCTTTAAAACAAATCTGGTAAGTTGATTCCTGTGAACAGATCACATTTAGCCGTCCTTTGCTCCATGTGGCAAATTTCAACTGTAAACCCTGTTACCCTGTAAGCATCATTGGAATCCAATAAAGTTATAACCACATAACTCATTACCGCATTAAAAACTCTCAATGACCTAAACAATTACTTATAAATCACTTGGGTTATTTACAGCAAGGGAACTGAGCGTTGTAATTAGGACATAGACTGTGAGTAAACTCTTCCCTAAACTGCAATTAGTAATCCAAAAAGCTATCACTTGTTAAATTAGGGAGAAATTAATGTTGGTTGAATTATCTTTGTAAAAGCCCCCCAAAATGCCTAAAAAGCTAATTTTGATGCATAGATGAAAAGAAGCAGCCTTGCAATCATGCTAAAAAAATCCTTAATGTGTTTTTGTAATTAAATTTTTTTAAGTTGAGCAGAAATTAATCTTTGACATTGAGTAAGTGATTTTCAAATAGTTCCCAAATGCATTAGAAGTGATATTGGGACTTCCGGGTGCGGCGATGACCAGCTAAGCCGCACGTTTCGGCAGCTCCCTGTGAAACGGACTTTTGGGCTCTTGATAGGAGCCCCAACGGCAATTTTGACGGCTAAAAACACTGTGCGGTAAACCAGAAGGGAATCCACCCTGGATACGGATGGAAAAAGGAGGAGAGAGTGGCCAGATTGCAGTGGATCCTTTAGAACAGCGGCAAGGAAGGCAAGCAAAAACCAAGATGGCGTCGGAAGGTGGCAGTTTAATATGGGGCCCTGAACAACAAGAGTTCTTGAAATGCTGTGTGGAAGAGATCAAAAAGGAAATGAAGAAAGAGCTGTTGGCCCCGATACTACAGGCGATCGAAGGGCTAAAGGAGGAACAAAAGACCCAGGAGCGGGAGCTTCGGGTCGTGAAGGCAAAGGCAGCCGAGAATGAGGACGATATACAGGGCCTGGTGGTGAAGACGGAGACGCAGGAGGCACATCAGAAACGATGTGTGGAAAGGTTGGAGGCACTGGAAAACAACGCAAGGAGGAACAACCTGAGGATTCTTGGTCTTCCTGAAGGTGTGGAGGGAGCGGACGTCGGGGCATATGTGAGCACGATGCTGCACTCGTTAATGGGAGCGGAGGCCCCGGCGGGTCCGTTGGAGGTGGAGGGAGCATACCGAGTGATGGCGTGAGGACCGAGAGCAGGAGAAATTCCCAGAGCCATAGTGGTGAGATTCCTCCGTTTTAAGGATAGAGAAATGGTCCTTAGATGGTCGAAGAAAACTCGGAGCAGTAAATGGGAGAACGCGGTGATCCGCGTTTATCAAGACTGGAGTGCGGAGGTGGCGAGAAGGAGGGCGAGCTTTAATCGGGCCAAGGCGGTGCTTCATAAAAAGAAGATAAAATTTGGAATGCTGCAACCAGCAAGACTGTGGGTCACATATCGAGGAAGGCACCACTACTTTGAGACGGCGGATGAAGCGTGGACTTTTATTGCGGAAGAAAAACTGGAATGAGCGGGTTATTAAAAAGAACGTTCGAACAAAGTGGTGGGGCGAATGTGGGGGGCAAAGAGGGGTTTTATGTACTAATCCTGCGATGTGATAACTTTTCTCTCTCCCACAGGTGGTGATGGGGGGAGGAGGGGAGGTGGAGGAGATGGGGCGTTGGCCATTGGGGGCGGGGCCGAGGGAGAAGCGCGGGCTTGGTTCCCGCGCTATGATAATCATGGCGGGAATAGAGAAGCAGGAAGGAGGGGGCGTCGCACGGTGCGAGCCAAGGTCACGGGGGGAAGCCGAGGTCAGCCAGAGTTTGCTGACTTCTGGGAGCAACATGGGGGGAGTAATTACGCTAGCGGGGGATCTAGCGGGGGGGGTGGGAGGGGGGAATTACTGGGTTGCTGCTGCTGGGGAGAGGGGGGAGCTGGTATGGGAGAGGATGGGCGGGGGGGCACCGCCTGGGGGAGATACAGCTGCGTGGGAACCGGGTGAGGAGCTGGAAAAAGGTGATGGCTAATCGACAAGGGGGGGGGGGGTAGGAAGCCCCCCAACTCGGCTGATCACGTGGAACGTGAGAGGGCTGAACGGGCCGATAAAGAGGGCACGGGTACTCGCACACCTTAAGAAACTTAAGGCAGATGTGGTTATGTTACAGGAAACGCACCTGAAACTGATAGACCAGGTTAGGCTACGCAAAGGATGGGTGGGGCAGGTGTTCCATTCGGGGCTAGATGCGAAAAACAGGGGGGTGGCTATATTAGTGGGGAAGCGGGTAATGTTCGAGGCAAAGACTATAGTGGCGGATAACGGGGGCAGATACGTGATGGTGAGTGGCAAACTACAGGGGGAGACAGTGGTTTTGGTAAACGTATATGCCCCGAACTGGGATGATGCCAATTTTATGAGGCGGATGCTAGGACGCATTCCGGACCTAGAGATGGGAAAGCTGATAATGGGGGGAGATTTTAATACGGTGTTGGAACCAGGGCTGGATAGGTCGAAGTCCAGGACTGGAAGGAGGCCGGCAGCAGCCAAGGTACTTAAAGATTTTATGGAGCAGATGGGAGGTGTAGACCCGTGGAGATTGAGCAGACCTAGGAGTAAGGAGTTCTCGTTTTTCTCCTATGTCCATAAAGTCTACTCGCGAATAGACTTTTTTGTGCTGGGTAGGGCATTGATCCCGAAGGTGAGGGGAACGGAGTATACGGCTATAGCCATTTCGGATCACGCTCCACACTGGGTGGACTTGGAGATAGGGGAGGAAACAGGAGGGCGCCCACCCTGGAGAATGGACATGGGACTAATGGCAGATGAGGGTGTGTGTCTAAGGGTGAGGGGGTGCATTGAAAAGTACTTGGAACTCAATGATAATGGGGAGGTGCAGGTGGGAGTGGTCTGGGAGGCGTTGAAGGCGGTGGTTAGAGGGGAGCTGATATCAATAAGGGCACATAAAGGGAAGCAGGAGAGTAAGGAACGGGAGCGGTTGCTGCAAGAACTTTTGAGGGTGGACAGACAATATGCGGAAGCACCGGAGGAGGGACTGTACAGGGAAAGGAAAAGGCTACATGTAGAATTTGACTTGCTGACTACAGGCACTGCAGAGGCACAATGGAGGAAGGCACAGGGTGTACAGTACGAATATGGAGAGAAGGCGAGCAGGTTGCTGGCACACCAATTGAGGAAAAGGGGAGCAGCGAGGGAAATAGGGGGAGTGAGGGATGAGGAAGGAGAGATGGAGCGGGGAGCGGAGAGAGTGAATGGAGTGTTCAAGACATTTTATAAAAAATTATATGAAGCTCAACCCCCGGATGGGAGGGAGAGAATGATGGGCTTCTTGGATCGGCTGGAATTTCCCAAGGTGGAAGAGCAGGAAAGAGTGGGAATGGGAGCACAGATCGAGGTAGAAGAAGTGGCGAAAGGAATTAGGAGCATGCAGGCGGGAAAGGCCCCGGGACCGGATGGATTCCCAGTCGAATTCTATAGAAAATATGTGGACTTGCTCGCCCCGGTACTGATGAGGACCTTTAATGAGGCAAAGGAAAGGGGACAACTGCCCCCGACTATGTCTGAAGCAACGATATCGCTTCTCTTAAAGAAGGAAAAGGACCCGCTACAATGCGGGTCCTATAGACCTATTTCCCTCCTAAATGTAGATGCCAAGGTCCTGGCCAAGGTAATGGCAATGAGAATAGAGGAATGTGTCCCGGGGGTGGTCCACGAGGACCAAACTGGGTTTGTGAAGGGCAGACAGCTGAATATGAATATACGGAGGTTGTTAGGGGTAATGATGATGGCCCCACCAGAGGGAGAAACGGAGATAGTAGTGGCGATGGATGCCGAGAAAGCATTTGATAGAGTGGAGTGGGATTATTTGTGGGAGGTGTTGAGGAGATTTGGCTTTGGAGAGGGGTATGTTAGATGGGTGCAGCTGTTGTATAGGGCCCCAGTGGCGAGCGTGGTCACGAATGGACGGGAATCTGCATATTTTCGGCTCCATAGAGGGACAAGGCAGGGATGCCCTCTGTCCCCATTATTGTTTGCACTGGCGATTGAGCCCCTGGCGATAGCGTTGAGGGGTTCCAAGAAGTGGAGGGGAGTACTTAGGGGAGGAGAAGAGCACCGGGTATCTTTGTATGCGGACGATTTGCTACTATACGTGGCGGACCCGGCGGAGGGGATGCCAGAAATAATGCAGATACTTGGGGAGTTTGGGGATTTTTCAGGGTATAAATTGAACATGGGGAAAAGTGAGTTGTTTGTGGTGCATCCAGGGGAGCAGAGTAGAGAAATAGAGGGCCTACCGTTGAGGAAGGTAACAAGGGACTTTCGTTACCTGGGGATCCAGATAGCTAAGAATTGGGGCACATTGCATAGGTTAAATTTAACGCGGTTGGTGGAACAGATGGAGGAGGATTTCAAGAGTTGGGATATGGTATCCCTGTCAATGGCAGGGAGGGTGCAGGCGGTTAAGATGGTGGTCCTCCCGAGATTCCTCTTTGTGTTTCAGTGCCTCCCGGTGGTGATCACGAAGGCTTTTTTTAAAAGGATTGAAAAGAGCATCATGGGTTTTGTGTGGGCCGGGAAGACCCCGAGAGTGAGGAAGGGATTCTTACAGCGTAGCAGGGATAGGGGGGTGCTGGCACTACCGAGCCTAAGTGAGTATTATTGGGCCGCTAATATTTCAATGGTGAGTAAGTGGATGGGAGAGGAGGAGGGAGCGGCGTGGAAGAGATTAGAGAGGGCGTCCTGTAGGGGGACTAGCCTACAGGCTATGGTGACAGCCCCATTGCCGTTCTCACCGAGGAACTACACCACAAGCCCGGTGGTGGTGGCTACACTGAAGATTTGGGGACAGTGGAGACGGCATAGGGGAAAGACTGGAGCCTTGGTGGGGTCCCCGATAAGAAACAACCATAGGTTTGCCCCGGGGGGAATGGATGGGGGATATGGAATGTGGCAAAGAGCAGGAATAACGCAACTGAAAGATCTGTTTGTGGATGGGAAGTTTGCGAGTCTGGGAGCGCTGACTGAGAAATATGGGTTGCCCCAAGGGAATGCATTCAGGTATATGCAACTGAGGGCTTTTGCGAGGCAACAGGTGAGGGAATTCCCGCAGCTCCCGACACAAGAGGTGCAGGACAGAGTGATCTCAAAGACATGGGTGGGGGATGGTAAGGTGTCAGATATATATAGGGAAATGAGGGACGAAGGGGAGACTATGGTAGATGAACTAAAAGGGAAATGGGAAGAAGAGCTGGGGGAGGAGATCGAGGAGGGGCTGTGGGCAGATGCCCTAAGCAGGGTAAACTCGTCGACCTCGTGTGCCAGGCTAAGCCTGATTCAATTTAAGGTATTACACAGGGCACATATGATTGGAGCACGGCTCAGTAAATTTTTTGGGGTGGAGGATAGGTGTGCGAGGTGCTCGAGAAGCCCAGCGAATCATACCCATATGTTTTGGTCATGCCCGGCACTACAGAGGTTTTGGATGGGGGTGACAAAGGTGCTTTCAAAAGTAGTAGGAGTCCGGGTCGAACCAAGCTGGGGGTTGGCTATATTTGGGGTTGCACAAGAGCCGGCAGTGCAGGAGGCGAGAGAGGCCCATGTTTTGGCCTTTGCGTCCCTAGTAGCCCGGCGCAGGATATTGCTAATGTGGAAAGAAGCCAAGCCCCCGGGGGTGGAGACCTGGATAAATGACATGGCGGGGTTTATAAAGCTAGAGCGGATTAAGTTCGTCCTAAGGGGGTCGGCTCAAGGGTTCACCAGGCGGTGGCAACCGTTCGTCGAATACCTCGCAGAAAGATAGACGGAATGAGAAAAAGAAGGCAGCAGCAGCAGCCCAGGATCGGGGGGAGGGGGGGAGGGGGGGGGGGGGGGGGGAGGAGGAACCAGAAGGACTCTCAGGGTTGTTAATATATACTGTATAGTATGTATAGGTCGTTGCTACAGATAATTATATATTGGACTGTTAAATTATATTTTTGGAGAGTGTTACTTGTGACAAGGCAGTTGCCAATTAGGGCTAGTTTTCATTTTTGTTATTTATTATTTATTCTTTTTTTTTTGTTTGTTTATAAAATAGGTCATTGTTATTTGTGTTGTTATAATATTGTGTAAAGGATGCACAATGTACTGTGTTGGTTGACCAAAAATTTTCAATAAAATATTTAATTAAAAAAAAAGAAGTGATATCGGCAGTTTTGCCCAGCTCCACCAAGTGAGAGTCACTTACAAATGTAATTAAGTGAAACGGAATATCAATTTGCTATCTGAGAAGTCACGTTTGTAAAAGTCTCAGGTTGAGGATGGCCAAGGAGCATTCTCCAGTAGGTTTTTGTGGTTGATTTAAAAGAAAAACAGCAGAGCGATTTAGCTGTGTAGATAGGCAATTTAAGATCATCTGGGTAACTGATGCACGATTATCCTACCACTGTCCAGTGTGAAACATGGAGATAGACAGTCTAGAAACTCCATAATCTTTAGTTGTTGGCCCACCCTTAAACAATGAGGTGTGTGAATTCCACAGAGGGATGGGAAGTACTCTCACCCATGTCCATAATGCATTAGGTATTTTTCAGTGATTGGTATTGTATGTAGTCCAAATGCCGAAAGTTACATGATGTGCTGCAGTCAGCTTGTTCATGTCTCATTTTTAAAAGTTTTGACTGAAGTTCATATGACATGCCTGTACGGGGCATGGCAGTATAGTAATATTGGTGTAATTTGTGAATAGCTTATTATAACAACTTTAGGACAAAAATATGTTTTACAAATCTAAATTTAGTTTGGATGAACACTTTTTTTGCTTCCTCTCAAATAAATAATAATAATCGCTTATTGTCACAAGCAGGCTTCAACGAAGTTACTGTGAAAAGCCCCTAGTCGCCACATTCCGGCGTCTGTTCGGGGAGGCCGGTACGGGAATAGGCTCAAATTAAAAATTCAATTAGTCATGGCAAGATTTATTTTTCCTGTCCCCGAATATTCTAGATACAACAGTACAATAGTGCAACTAGCAGTGCTTTTTTGTTTTAAAAAAAAAAAGAAAGCTCCTGGATTTTTTCCTGCTCAGAAAAATAATAATCTTTTCTTCCACTCCTTAGAATCCTATATCTATGGGTTATATGTAACACAGTTGTAAGCAGTAAGATAGCTTAGCCAGCTTCAAAAGTTTAGCTAACTTTTTCTATTGAGACAATTGATCATATGTGACAGATGACAATGATGAATTATTAATATATGAATGCCATTGAAAAGTATGGTTTCTTCAAAGTGTTTTACAGAGGGTATTCTGTATTGTTGAGAAGCTAAAACCCGCATATAGTTAATGTTGTAACATGTTAACTGCTGCTGTTTTATTTATTTTATTTAAAGTGGCTAAAGCTGCTGACCCCATTGATGTGTTGCCTCCGATTTTTCTATTTCAAATATAAATGGTTTCTCATTATTGTCTCTGGAATTTCAAAAGAATATTGTTTAAAACTTGAGGAACTCCTTTGTTGTATGTGCATGCTGAATGATTCCACCACTTTTACTATTGTCCAGATCTTCCTTTGGTTGTATTCTGGTAGTACCCTGGATTATGCACTCTGTGACCTCACAGAAATCCTAATGCAGGGACAGCGTGCAATTTGCCTGGGACATTTCAGCTCCCGTTGGGCATTTGCCCTGCATCTGGAACCCTCCAAAGCTCTAATTTAAAATGGAGAGATGTTTCAATTTACTGAGCAGAACAGTTACTGAGGAAATGTTAGAAGGACTTAGGACCAGTTCTAACTCTTGGGTAACTATACTACTGATGCACTCGATCCCTCTGCATATTCTTCCCTGATCCGGCTATTACCATCCGGACCAGACCCCCAAATTTGCTAGGCTACCGGGAAAAAAACCAATATTTTATTATTTAATTTTTAAGACTGAGGAAAGGATAAATCGTTCCAGGACTGACTCCTCGCATAAGTAAGGATAGAGTGTATTAAAGTATTAAAACAAATGGTATTAACCGCTCAGAATATATAGCTTACGATTACCAGTTAAACAATAGTTAACAATAAAACTTTAACTCCTAACTACTGCCTTCTTTATCTCCAATCAAGCAAAAGCCACTTTTAAATATTTTTTTTTAGAAAATATTTTATTGAAGCATTTGTAATTTTCACAGTTTTAACAATTTAACATTTCTTAAACAACCGAGTGGGCCGACACACATATTAAAATAACATACCCTACTACCCCCCCCCTCCCTATTTCCTATATTAAGTTCCCTGTCCTTATCTTACACTACCATGCCTCCCATTTTCTCCCCCCCCCCCCCTTCTCCTCCCCCTCCCCCCCCCCCCCCCCCCCCCCCCCCTCCTTCCTTTACTGGTGACATTCAATTTTCCTTAAAGAAGTCGATGAACGGCTGTCACCTCTGGGTGAAACCCTGGGTTGAACCTCTCAAGGCGAACTTAATTTTTTCCAGACTGAGAAACCCTGTCCTGTTGCTAACCCACACTCCTGACTTTGGAGGCTCCGAGTCCGTCCATCCCAGCAAAATTTGTCTCCGGGCCACCAGGGAGGAGATGGCCAGGACATTGGCCTCCCTCCTCCCGGGCCCCTGGATCTTCCGATACCCCAAATATTACCATTTCTGGACTCGGAGTCACCCTCCCTTCCAGGACCTCTGACAACATGTCCGCAAATCCCTGCCAAAATCCTCTCCGCTTCGGACACGCCCAGAACATATGCATATGATTCGCTGGGGTTCCCCCGCAGCCTCCGCACCTACCCTCCACTTCCTCAAAAAACCTACTCATCCAGGCCACAGTCATGTGAGCCCTATAAACCACCTTGAACTGGATCAGGCTATGCCTGGCACACAACGAGGATGAATTCACTCTCCTCAAGACCTTTTCCCATATTCCGACTTCCAACTCCCCTCCCAACTCTTCCTCCTACTTCCTCTTCACCTCCCCGATTGGGACCCTTTCCCACGCCATCAATTCCTTGTATATCTCCGAGGCCTTCCCCTTCCCAACTCCAGTTTATCCTGTAGTCCCCTCGGGGAGGCGAGGAAAGCTTGGAACCTGCCTCTGAACAAAGTCACGTACCTGCAGGTGCTGAAATCCGTTCCCACCCGGAAACTCAACTCCTCCTCTAATGCCTCCAGGCTCGAGAAACCCTCCTCAATGAAGAGATCCCCAAATCTCTCAATCCCTGCCCGCTGTCACCTCCTAAAGCCCCCAACTAGCACCCCCCCCCACCCCCCTCCCTGGAGCAAAACCATGATTATCACAAATCGGTGACCACACTGATGCCCCCTCCAATTCCATGTGCTGTCTCCCACACCATCAAGGCTGCCACCACCACCGGGCTTGTGGAGTACCGAGCCGGCGAGAAAGGCAAGGGCGCCGTTAGTAAAGCCTCCAAGCTCGTGTCCTTCCAAGATGCCGCCTCTACTCGCTCTCAAACCGACCCCGACCCTACTACCCACTTATTGACCATCGATATGTTGGCCGCCTAGTAATAGTTAATAAAGCTCGGGAGGGCCAAGCCTCCCTCCCCGCGGCCCCGTTCCAGGAGCACCTTCTTCACCCTCGTGGTTTTACCAGCCCACACAAAACCCGAGATCACCGCATTCATTGTCCTAAAAAGGCCTTCGGGACAAATATCGGGAGACATTGAAAAAAGAACAGCAGCCTCGGGAGGACTGTCATCTTCACCGTGTGCACCCTCCCCGCCAGTGTCAGCGGGAGCATGTCCCACCTGCGGAAATCCCTTTTCATCTGATCGACCGCTCTACCCAAATTTAACTTGTGAAGCTGCCCCCAATCCTTCGCCACCTAAATCCCCAGATACCTGAAACTCCTCCCACCACTTTAAAAGGCAACTCCCTCAATCTCCTTTCCTGCCCCTGTGCCTGAATCACAAACACCTCGCTCTTTCCCATATTTAGCTTGTAGCCTGAAAACCGCCAAATTCTTCCAGTGCCTCCATAATTCTACCCATCACCCCCAACTCGTCTGTGATATAAAGGAGTAAATCATCCGCATAGAGCAAGACCCTATGCTCCATCCCCCCCTCTCACTATCCCCCGCCAGGCATTCGATGACCTAAGGGCCATTGCCAAGGGCTCTATGGCCAGGGTTGTGAATCTTTGGAATTCTTTACCCCAGAGATTTGACCTTGCTCCATCATTGAATATATGAAAGGCTGAAGTAGACAGTTTTTTCGACTCTTGAGAATTAACGGATAAGGCGGAGCAGTTTTGATGGGCCATATGATCTACTCCTGCTCTTATTTTTTGTGACCACAGTCTGCACACTTAGTGCTGTTTTCATTCAGGAACTACATTCATAAATCGGGTTTGAAATTGTAGTAATATTACTGATTTACATATGTAATCGGCCACTTAAATACTGTGGCTTCAAGAGCCGGCCAGAGGGTGTAAATCCTGTGGTGAGTAACTTACTCCCCAAAGCCTATCCACGATCTGTAACTCAAGTCAGGAGTGTGATCAAATACTCTCCACTTGCCTGGATGAGTGAAACACCAACATACTCAAGAAGCTTGACATCCATGTAGTCCGTGTAACCAGCACTCCATCTGTCACCTTAAACAATGGATCAAAAAGGTACCTCACCACCACCATCTTCTCAAGAGCAATTGGAAATGGAAAATGAATGCTGACCTTGTTAGCAATGCCCACATCCCATGACTGCAATGTGCCCAAACCAGTATGCCCATTGGAATGAACCTGGTACAGAATGAGCCCACAGATCCATTTACTGATTATCTAGTTCCTGGACTGTGACCCTTAATGTTGACCTTCCCCTTCCTTCTGTCACTCGCATCTCTTTTATCTTGCCCATCTTTTATACAACACATACTTGTAGCACCATGGATTAAATTGTCTTTAGCTACCAGCAAACCTGTGACCCAATTACTTTCAAATGCACATTAGAATAAACTTTGGTCTGAAGACCATGCAATGTGGCGAAAAAAGCATTTTTTTTTTTTTTTTTAGAAAATGGTGTATGTTCAAAACAATTGAAAGTATGTCACCTCGCTGTTACTTAAAATCTATAGGTTTAGTTAAAATAAAATTGGGATAACTGGTATCTTTTGTAAGATATATGAATTTCCAAAATCAAGTTTCTGGGCCTCATTGTGGGTGTACTGTAATAAAATAGTATATTTGTTATACTGCTGGACTTGTAATCCAGAGGCCTCTTCTGACGATCCAGAGACACAAGTTCAAATCCCATCATGGCAGCTGGGAAATTTAAATTGTTATTTTTTTTAGTTTTAAAAACATTTTTTAGAGTACCCAATTCATTTTTTCCAATTAAGGGGCAATTTAGCGTGTTCAATCCACCTACCTTGCACATCTTTGGGTCGTGGGGGCGAAACCCACGCAAACACGGGGAGAATGTGCAAACTCCACACGGACAGTGACCCAGAGTCGGGATCGAACCTGGGACCTCGGCGCCGTGAGACTGCAGTGCTACCACTGCGTCACCGTGCTGCTCTTTAAATTCAGTTATAAAATCTGGAATGAAAAGCCAGTATCTGTAACAGTATCCATGAAAAGACCAGATTGTCATCAAAATTAACCTGGTTCATTGACTTCCTTCAGAGAAGGAAACCTGCGATCTTTGCTCATCTGGCCAATTTGTTAATCCTAAATTAAATGCTGGAAAAACTCAGTCGGTCCGACAGGATCTGTGGAGAGAGAAACAGAGTTAATGTTTCAAGTCCGTGTGACACTTCAGAGCTCTGAAGAAGAGCCATACGGACTCAAAACATTTACTCTGTTTCTCTCTCCCCCAATGCTACCAGACCTGCTCGGCTTTTCCAGCACTTTCTGTTATTTCAAATTTCCAGCATCTGCAGTATTTTGCTTTGATGTCAATAACAACCCCACTGTAAGGTGCAGTGTACCAAGCTACAACAGCAAAATGTAATCAATACCGCCCAGATTGCAGACATTCAAGAGGATGGCGGCCTGCACCTTCTCAAAGGCAGATAAAGAATGGGTAATAAATGCAGGCCTTGCCAGCAATCCCATAATTGAATTAATAAGAAACCTTGTGTGCATCATTATTCCACGAACCAAAACTGAAGCAAAATAATGATTTATTAGAAATGTATGTACAGAAATGCCGTATGATCTGGAAGCAGTTACAGTTCTAGCAAGCTAAACTAGCCTTAATGATAACAGCCAGGTATTATTTTTATACTGAAGCTGGTATGTCAATGCCCCGGGGCCGGATGGGTTCCCGCTGGAGGTTTATAGGAAGTTTGTAGACCTGTTAGCCCTGTTGCTGGTAAGGACCTTCAATGAAGCAAGGGAGGGGGGACCCTGCCCCCGGCAATGTCGGAGGCGACGATCTCTTTGATCTGGAAGCGGGATAAGGACCCACTGCAATGTGGGTCGTATGGACCGATCTCGCTCCTTAACGTAAATGCTAAGTTGCTGGCAAAAATGTTGGCTACGAGGATTGAGGACTGTGTCCCGGGGGTGATTCACGAGGACCAGACGGGATTCGTAAAGGGTAGGCAGCTAAACACCAATGTGCGAAGGCTCCTAAATGTGATAATGATGCCATCGGTGGAGGGAGAGGCGGAGATAGTGGCAGCCGTGGACGCGGAGAAGGCCTTTGACCGAGTAGAGTGGGAGTATCTCTGGGAAGTGTTGAGGAGGTTTGGGTTCGGGGGAGGGTTTATTAGTTGGGTCAAGCTCCTGTATAGAGCCCCGGTGGCGAGTGTGGTCACGAACTGGCGGAGGTCGGAGTATTTCCGGCTGTATCGAGGGACGAGGCAGGGGTGCCCCCTGTCCTCTCTGCTGTTTGCATTGGCAATTGAACCTTTGGCCATGGCGTTAAGGGAGTTGGGGAAATGGAAGGGGGTGGTCCGAGGGGGAGAGGAACATCGAGTATCGCTGTACGCAAACGACCTGTTGCTGTATGTGGCGGATCCAGTGGAGGGGATGGTTGAGGTCATGCAGATCCTAAGGGGGTTTGGAGATTTTTCGGGCTATAAGCTCAACGTGGGAAAGATTGAGCTCTTTGTGGTGCATCCTGGGGATCAGGGAAGAGGGATAGATGACCTACCGTTGAGGAGGGCGGAAAGGAGCTTTCGATACTTGGGGATTCAGGTAGCTAGGAGCTGGGGGGCACTGCACAAACTTAATTTGACGCGGCTGGTGGAACAGATGGAGGAGGATTTTAAAAGGTGGGACATGTTGCCACTCTCGCTGGCGGGCAGGGTACAGTCGATTAAAATAGTGGTCCTCCCAAGGTTTCTTTTTGTGTTCCAGTGCCTTCCAATCGTGATCACCGAGGCCTTTTTTAAGAGGGTAGGCAGGAGCATCATGAGTTGTGTGTGGGCGAGCAAGACCCCGAGGGTAAGGAGGGGGTTCCTGGAGCGTAGCAGGGATAAAGGAGGGTTGGCGTTGCCGAATTTGGGTGGCTACTACTGGGCAGCCAACGTGGTGATGATCCGTAACTGGGTGATGGAGGGAGAGGGGGCGGCGTGTAAGAGGTTGGAGATGGCGTCCTGCAAAGGAACGAGCCTGGGGGCGCTGGTGACGGCACCGCTGCCGCTCTCGCCGACAAGGTACACCACGAGCCCGGTGGTGGCGGCAACGCTAAAGATCTGGGGGCAATGGAGACGACACTGGAGCGTTGGGAGCCTCGGTGTGGACCCCGATTAGGGATAACCATCGGTTTGTCCCAGGAAGGATGGACAGGGGGTTTCAGAGCTGGCATCGGGCAGGGATTAGAAGAATGGGGGACCTGTTCATCGATGGGACGTTTGCGAGCTGAGGGGCACTGGAGGAGAAATTTGCACTACCCCTGGGAAATGCCTTCAGGTACATGCAAGTGAGGAAATTCCCGCTGCTCCCGGCACAGGGGATTCAAGACAAGATGATTTGGGGCTTATGGGTCGGGGAGGGCAAGGTGTCGGCGATATACCAGGAGATGAAAGAAGAGGGGGAGGCTTTGGTAGAAGAACTAAAAGGTAAATGGGAAGAGGAGCTAGGGGAGGAGATTGAGGAGGGGCTGTGGGCTAATGCCCTAAGTAGGGTCAATTCCTCTTCCTCGTGTGCCAGGCTTAGCCTGATACAGTTTAAGGTAGTGCACAGAGCGCATATGACTGGGGCGAGGCTGCGTGGGTTCTTTGGGGTGGAGGACAGATGTGGGAGGTGCTCAGGATGTCCGGCGAACCATGTCCATATATTTTGGTCATGTCTGGCACTGTAGGGGTTCTGGAGGGGAGTTGCGGGAATAGTATCTAAGGTGGTGAAAGTCCGGGTCAAGCCAAGCTGGGGGCTAGCACTATTTGGAGTAGTGGACGAGACTGGAGTGCAGGAGGCGAAAGAGGCCGGTATTCTGGCCTTTGCGTCCCTAGTAGCCCAGCGAAGGATCTTGTTAATGTGGAAAGAGGCAAAGCCCCCCAGCGTGGAGGCAGGGTTTATCAAGTTGGAGAGGATAAAGTTTGCCTTGAGAGGGTCTGCGCAGGGGTTCTACAGGCGGTGGCAACCGTTCCTAGACTATCTCGCGGAGCGTTAGATGAAGGTCGGACAGCAGCAACAGCAACCCGGGGGGGGTGGGGGGGGGGGGGGGTTTCTGGGGGGCATTTGAGCAAGAAAACACATGAACGATCCGGAAAACTGACATGTACGGGAGGAATCCAATGTACAAAGTTCTGTATCATATTGACTTGCCATGTTCATGTCTTGCTATGCGAGCATTCTTTCTTTGTTGTTTCGGGGGGGGGTTTGTTTGTATGGTTGAAAATTTTGTTTAAAAACTCGTAATAAACATTAAAAAAAAAAAATTACCTATCCTTTGTTTAATCCTTCAGCCACAAGAAGGATATCTCATGGTGCAACAGTGTCAGTACTTGGGATGGGCTGCTCGCAGGGAAGTAGCTGCCTCAAAGAGATCATTTCTGAAGTTAATTCTTCAGGTTGATAAGTGGCAAGAAGAATGTGATGAAGGAGAAGGACGCACTATTATTCACTGCCTGTAAGTAATGTCATCAAGCTACTCCTTGTATATTGCGTCGCACAGTTTTCAGTATTTACAGCTACTGCTAACACTGCATTTGTTTACTCTGCACTGTATAGCTCAAGGTAGATGTAATGATTTCCTTTTTTGGGGGCGCGATTCAATGGAAAGGTTTCTAAGTGTCATTTGTGGCATGTGTTGCTGAGAGTTTCCAGAACCGGCGAGTTCCTCACTGCTATCTATCGACACTTGGTCACTTTTTGGCCCTGGGGAGTTCCCCCCGGTTTAGCCCACACTTAGAATGATTTTCATTACTGGGGACCTGAACTCTGAGATCAGGCTGCCATTTTGAAAGGGTGCCCCGGTTGCTAAGTGAGCTTGTCGGTCCGCTACTTTCCCTCCCCCACCCATGGGAAATGTTAACCCCCACACAATTAGGCATTACCCGACACACATTGAGGATATCCCACTATGGGGTCCCTGGAGGCCCCCCTCAAGAACAACCCCCCACACCCCCTTCCAGGACCCCCACCTGTCACCATCGCCCCCCCCCCCCCCCAAACCTCCCAAAGGCAGCTATTTTACCTGCCCTGCATCTCCGCCTCACTCTTCATACCCACCCCTCCATGCCCTCCCTCCACCCTCCTTTCAATGGTATGGGCCCCTCTGGCCCTGACCCTTGGCACTGGCACCCTTGCACTGCCACCTGGTAGTGCTCCTGCCAGCTTAGCTGTGCCACCGGGACACCTCGGCATTGCCATGGTGGCAGTGTCAAGGTGCCCGCGTTCCAGGGGGCGGGCCGGGGGCCACTGTGCCCTATCCCTGACCACCAAGGGGCCTCTGGTGGCCTTGGAGACTCCCCAGGTGCAGTTCCCCCTGGTCCATGTGTGGACCTGTACTGAATGACACCCAGCTGCGGCCTCGCTGCGGAAGCCAGTAGATCCTGGGAGATCATTAGATACCAGGTAAGTAGGTCATTAAGACCTTAGGCGAGCACGACTTGATCCCGCCCATTGTGGGAGGGTTCCTGATCCGACGCCTCGCAGGACTTGGGTAGATCCCGTGAGGCGTTGTGGCTGATGGAAAGCTCACAGGAGGCTTCACTCGGGATCTACCGGCCACATCGCGCTCCCATGGGTGCGCAACGTGACCAATAGATCGTGCCCTTTGTGTCCAGCTCTGCTTTGATTCAGTGTGGGGGACAGGGATAATTTAATTCAGCAGTGGGCAAACAAAAAATAAAGCATCAGAGGCAGCAACTCCATGTCAGTATCGCTTCTGTCAAAGGAACAATTGCTAAAAACGTTGCAGGAAATTTAGATGAGGAATCTGCAAATGGTGCTACAAGCACTGGTGCGACAATAAAGAAAAATAGTTCTCCAGAGTGGAAATACTGTTTGTAACTAAGAAAATTATAAAAATCTTTAAAGTGCAGGAGCGTATTCATTTGTTAAATATTCTTCAGATTTGATGTATCATTTATTTTACTGAGAAAGCAAGTATCATTCTTGTACCTTTCAAAAATATTTAAAACATCTCAAATTTGGTAAAGCAAAAATGACGTATCTATAAAATTAGGTCAAAAATTCATGGGAAGTTAGTATATATTAAAATTTGTTTTAACATATTTCAGAAATGGAGGAGGACGCAGTGGCATGTTCTGTGCCATTAACATCATATGTGAAATGGTCAAAAGACAAAATGTGGTTGATGTTTTCCATGGAGTAAAGACACTTCGCAACAACAAGCCAAATATGGTGGAAACCTTGGTGAGAAATTGTTTGAATAAAATAAATTTTCCTCTCAATTCTCCTCATAGCCAACAAAATAGGTGAATTGTACATATTAGGCAAATGTTTGCATGAAAACCAATCAAATGCTGCAAGTTTTATTGCTGTCTGTTGAATACTGGTGCACTGGTTCTAGAGTATAATTGGAAGTGTGTGTGCAATCTTGACTTCTCTCAGCCAAGATAGAGAATTGCAGTGTTAGTTCTGGGTGGAAAGAAAGAGATGCCATGTTTCCTCTTGACGATTTAAAGGAACCTGGGAACCGGATACTTGACCTATGCACCAGAGTTAGTTGCAAGGCAATGAAGAATAAAAAAGTGTTGGGTTAAGTGTTTTTTTTTTGTTAAACAGCACACCTGTTCATGAATTTAAGAGTTTTTACATGTTACCTGTTGTCACAAATCAGGAGTTATGTATACTTTATTGCAAATGGAACGTTCTCACCAAAAATCACGGTGGAGATTATTATCGTTACTGAGTTCATAATGTATCTGGGAACTTAATTTCTTCTTTGAGCAAATAGTCATTGTGGCTTTTTAGGTTACGGAAATTTGAATTAGGTTAAACCGTGCTGCTGGCCTGCCTTAGTCTGCTTTAAAAGCCAGCGGTTTAGCCCAGTGTGCTAAACCAGCCCCTTCTCTCTAACGAAAACAGCCTCAAGTCCCTCAGCCTTTCCTCATAAGATCTTCCCTCCATACCAGGCAACATTCTGGTAAATCTCCTCTGCATCCTTTCCAATGCTTCCACATCCTTCCTATAATGCGGTGACCAGAATTGCACGCAATACTCCAAATGCAGCCGCACCAGAGTTTTGTACAGCTGCAATGTGACCTCATGGCTCCGAAACTCAATCCCTCTACCAATAAAAGCTAACACACCGTGCACCTTCTTAACAACCCTCTCAACCTGGGTGGCAACTTTCAGGGATCTATGTATATGGACACGGAGATCTCTCTGCTTATCCACACTGCCAAGAATCTTACCATTAGCCCAGTACTCTGTCTTCCTGTTATTCCTTCCAAAATGAATCACCTCACACTTTTCTGCATTAAACTCCATTTGCCACCTCTCAGCCCAGCGTTGCAGCTTATCTATGTCCCTCTGTAACTTGTAACATCCTTCCGCACTGTCCACAACTCCACCGACTTTAGTGTCATCTGCAAATTTACTCCCCCATCCTTCTATGCCCTCCTCCAGGTCATTTATAAAAATGACAAACAACAGTGGCCCCAAAACAGATCCTTGTGGTACACCACTAGTAACTGGACTCCAGTTTGAACATTTCCCATCAACCACCACCCTTTGTCTTCTTCCAGCTAGCCAATTTCTGATCCAAACTGCTAAATCTCCCTGAATCCCATGCCTCTGTATTTTCTGTCGTAGCCTACTGTGGGGAACCTTATCAAAGCCTTTACTAAAATCCATATACACCACATCAACTGCTTTACCCTCATCCACCTGTTTGGTCACCTTCTCAAAGAACTCAATAAGGTTTGTGAGGCACGACCTACCTTTCACAAAACCGTGTTGACTATCTCTGATCAAATTATTCCTTTCCAGATGATTATACATCCTTGCTCTCATAAACCTTTTCAAGGTTTTGCCCACAATAGAAGTAAGGCTCACTGGTCTATAGCTACCTGGGTTGTCTCTACTCCCCTTCTTGAACAAGGTGACAACATTTGCTATCCTCCAGTCTTCTGGCACTATTTCTGTAGACAAAAAGATGACTTAAAGATCAAAGCCAAAGGCTCAGCAATCTCCTCCCTAGCTTCCCAGAGAATCCTAGGATAAATCCCATCCGGCCGAGGGGACTTATCTATTTTCACACTTTCCAGAATTGTTAACACCTCCTCCTTATGAACCTCAAGCCCTTCTAGTCTAGTCGCCTGAATCGCAGTATTCTCCTCGACAACATTGTCTTTTTCCTGTGTGAATACTGACGAAAAATATTCATTTAGCACCTCTCCTATCTCCTCGGACTCCAAGCACAACTTCCCACTACTGTCCTTGACTGGCCCTACTCTTACCCTAGTCATTCGTTTATTCCTGACATATCTATAGAAAGCTTTAGGGTTATCCTTGATCCTACCTGCCAAAGACTTCTTATGTCCCCTCCTGGCTCTTCTGAGCTCTCTCTTTAGGTCTTTCCCATCTAACTTGTAACTCTTGAGCGCCCTAACTGAACCTTCATGTCTCATCTTTACATAAGCCTCCTTCTTCCTCTTGACAAGTTTTTCGACTGCTTTAGTAAACCACGGTTCCCTTGCTCGACCACTTCTTCCCTGCCTGACAGGTACATACTTATCAAGGACATGCAGTAGCTGTTCCTTGAACAAGCTCCACATTTCCATTATGCCCATCCCCTGCAATTTTCCTCTCCATCTGATGCATCCTAAGTCTTTCCTCATCGGATCAAAATTGCCTTTCCCCCAGTGATAACTCTTGCCCTGCGGTATATACCTATCCCTTTCCATCACTGAAGTAAACTTAATCGAATTGTGGTCACTATCACCAAAGTGCTCACCTACCTCCAAATCTAACACCTGGCCTGGTTCATTATCCAGTACCAAATCCAATATGGCCTCGCCTCTCATTGGCCTATCTACATACTGTGTCAGGAAACCCTCCTGCACACATTGGACAAAAACAGACCCATCTAAAGTGCTCAAACTATAGCGTTTCCAGTCAATATTTGGAAAGTTATAGTCCCCCATAACAACTACCCTGTTGCTTTCGCTTCTATCCAGAATCACCTTTGCAATCCTTTCCTCTACTTCTCTAGAACTTTTCGGAGGCCTATAGAGAACCCCTAGCAGGGTGACCTCTCCTTTCCTGTTTCTAACCTCAGCCCATACTACCTCAGTAGACGAGTCCTCATCACACGTCCTTTTTGCCACCGTAATACTGTCCTTGACTAACAATGGCACCCCTCCCCCTCTTTTACCACCTTCCCTGAGCTTACTGATATATCTAAACCCCGGCACCTGCAACAACCATTCCTGTCCCTGCTCTATCCATGTCTCCGAAATGGCCACAACATCAAAGTCCCAGGTACCAACCCATGCCGCAAGTTCACCCACCTTATTCCTGATGCTTCTGGCATTGAAGAAGACACACTTTAAACCACCTTCCTGCCTGCCGGTACACTCCTGCAACTTTGAAACCTTACTCATGACCTCACTACTCTCAACCTCCTGTATACTGGAGCTACAATTCAGGTTCCCAAGCCCCTGCTGAACTAGTTTAAACCCTCCCGAAGAGTATTAGCATATTTCCCCCCCCACGATATTGGTACCCCTCTGGTCCAGGTGTAGACCATCCCGTTTGTAGAGGTCCCACCGACCCCAGAATGAGCCCCAATTACCAGAAATCTGAAACCCTCCCTCCTGCACCATCCCTGTAGTCACGTGTTCAACTGCTCTCTCTCCCTATTCCTCGTCTCGCTATCACGTGGCACGGGTAACAACCCAGAGATAATAACTCTGTTTGTCCGAAATCTACGTTTCCACCCTAGCTCCCTGAATTCCTGCCTTCTATCCCTACCTATGTCGTTGGTACCTATGTGGACCACGAATTGGGGCTGCTCCCCCTCCCTCTTAAGGATCCCGAACACACGATCCGAGACATCACGCACCCTGGCACCTGGGAGGCAACACACCAACCGCGAGTCTCTCTCTTTCCCACAGAATCTCCTATCTATCCCCCTAACTATGGAGTCTCCAATGACTAATGCTCTACTCCTCTCCCCCCTTCCCTTCTGAGCAACAGGGACAGACTCTATGCCAGAGACCCCATGACTTACCCCTGGTAAGTCCCCCCACCCCCAAACCGTATCCAAAGCGGTATACTTGTTACTGAGGGGAACGACCACAGGGGATCCCTATACTGACTGATCCCTCTCACCGTCACCCATCTATCTTTATTCTTCGGAGTAACTACATCCCTGGAGCTTCTATCTATGACCACCTCTGCCTCCCGAATGATCTGAATTTCATCCAGCTCCAGTTCCCTAATGCGGTTTCTGAGGAGCTGGAGATGGGTGCACTTCCCACAGATGAAATCAGCAGGGACACTGACGGTGTCCCTCACCTCAAACATTCTGCAGGAGGAACATTGCACTACCTTCCCTGCCATCCCCTCCAGATAAAAAAGAAAGAAAGAGCTTACCTGTTATTCACTCCCCTTCTCAGCAAGCACCTACTCAGCAACTGCTGCGCCCCGCATGATAACACCTGAGGGAAAATAAAAGAAATACTACTTACCAGTCACCAGCCAATCCCTTGCCTGCAGGCTGTGACTTCACGGTTCATCTTCTTTCTACTTCTACCTGCCCTTGAGCCTACCTCTTGATCTTTACAGCAGTTGGTTTCTTTTGGTTAGAGGAGGGGGTAGGGAGGGAAACACTGAAGAAGTGTTTCGGTTTTAAGTGTCACTTGACAACAGCTCCTCCAGAAAGCACCTTCAAGTTACGGTGAGCACAACAGACGGATGCAAATTGCCCCCGCAACAGCCAATCAGCAGCTCCGCTCTTCTGCCCTTGGCTGGATGCTTGTCTTCACTTGAACAGTGAGGATCTCTTGCTCAGGTACACCTTCAAGTTAGGGTGAGCACAACAGACGTATACAAATTGCCCCCGCAACAGCCAATCAGCAGCTCTGCTCTTCTGCCCTCTGCTGGATGCTTGTCTTCACTTGAACAGCTAGGGTCTCTTGCTCGGGTACACCTTCAAGTTAGGGTGAGCACATCAGACTTATGCATATTGCCCCTGCAACAGCCAATCAGCAACTCCGCTCTTCTGCACTCTGCTGGATGCTTGTCTTCACTTGAACAGCTAGGGTCTCTTGCTCAGGTACACCGTTAAGTTAGGGTGATCACAACAGATGTATGCAAATTGCCTCCACAACAGCCAATCGGCAGCTCCGCTCTTCTGCCCTCTGCTGAATGCTTGTCTTCACTTGAACAGCTAGGGTCTCTTGCTCAGGTACACCTTCAAAGGGAGAGTGAAGGCAAGACCCCTCAAGTGAGAGTATATGTGCACAAGGGAGAGGAGGAGCACGAGGCTGTGTGGGAGAGGGAGGGAGAACACATTGGAGGGTGCGTGAAGGAGATGGAGGAAAGGAGGGCATGCAAGGGAGAGAAGAAGGGCGCAAGGGAGAGAAGAAGGGCGAAAGGGAGGGAGAGTGAGGGCGTATATGTGTGTAGGAGAGAGAGTAAGAGTGAAAGTGCTTTGTGTGCATCAGAGTGTGTTTGTGTGTGTGTGAGAGAGAGCAGTGCGAGCATGAATGTTTGCCTGGCTGGCTTACACCCAGTCTCAAGCTTCTCATTCACTCTCATCCTCAAACGTCACCACACTCTCACGCATCCACTCTCACAATAGGAGAGGATAAGTGAATGAGCAGCCAGAAACCGGCAGACAGCTTGGCGCACCCTCACTCATTCTAACAGTCTTGTTAGTAATTACTACGTTTCTAAATTATCTATTTATTGCTTTGACTTTTCTTTTGTTTAACAAATTGTTTCTTTTCCATACCTCAACTTTTTATTTGAAATCTTTCCAAATTTTGTTCATCGATCCCTTGAGGGAGGAAAAAAAATTAAAATGTAGCCCTTCATGCAAAAAGTCCTTCAGAATCACAAGTCCTTCAGAAGGTGGCCTGACTTGATGAAAACTTTGGGTTTAAGAACTGCGTACCCCCACAATGAAGTCCGCCAAGTCAAGAGTGCAGGGGACTTCCGGTGACGGCGGGCAGGAGGCAGCCGCACATTGGAGGGCTCCCGTTCAGAATGGCATTTTCGGGGAGTAACGCCCGGTCCTAGGGCCAGCGACGGCAGTAAAAGTCGGGGGATAGCGCAAGGAGAAGAAGGATGTCAAAAGACACCAAAAAAACGGCCGGGAAAAAAGCGGCTGAAAGTCCGTTGGAGAGGGGAAAGGTCACCACGGGGTCAACAAAGAAGATGGAGGCTGGAGCACCAGGGGAGGCCGCAGTGCTTACAGCTGAAGAACTAACTAAGGTGATGGCTGCGGAATTCCAAAAGCAGTTGGCGCAGATTGAGAAATGCATGGAGTTGGTGAGGAAGGAGATGCGGGAGGTTTTGAATGTGCTGGTGGAGGAGGCGGTTTCCCCGGTGAAGACGGCGGTGGCGAGCGCAGTGGCGGAGGTGCGAGAGCAAGGGGAGGTGCTGAAGGAAGTGGAGGAGACGGTATTGCAGCACGGTGATCAACTTGCGTCGGTGGGGAAGGAGATGCGGAAGGTGATGGACACGAACAAGAATCTGCGAGGAACAATGGAAGATCTGGAAAATAGATCCAGGCGACAGAATTTGAGGGTCGTGGGGCTGCCTGAAGGAGTTGAAGGACCGAAGCCGCTGAGTATTTTGCCGCGATGCTGGCAAAACTACTGGGGGAGGGGGAGGACCCCTCCCAATATGAACTGGATCGGGCTCATCGGTCGTGGAGCCCTGTACCAAAGGCGAGTGAGCCGCCAAGGACAGTGACTCTGTGCTTCCGTAGGTACAGTGTGAAGGAGAAGGCCCTGAGCTGGGCCAAGCAGAAGCGGGTGGTGCAGTGGGCTGGAGCTGGTATACGTGTATACCAGGACTTTACGGTGGAGCTGGCGAGGAGGCGGGCTGCCTTTAACCTGGTGAAGAGGGCACTGTACATTGGCAAGGTGCAGTGTGGCATTGTATATCCAGCGAAGCTGAGGGTGACTTACAAGCTCAGGGACTTTTATTTTGGAACGGCGGAAGCAGCGGAGGAGTTTGCGAAGGCAGAAGGACTGTGGCAGAACTGACAAATTGAGGAATGATCATGTGCCGATGTAACCTCATGACTGTATTTTCTTCTTTTTTGTATCACTGCGCGCGGGGGTTGAGGCTAAAGGAGCCAATGTTGCATATATTTGGACAAGGGAAGGGACGGGACTTTCATTCGAAAGGAGGGCTCTTTGGGGTGTAGGTGGATATGCGGGGTTTGTGTGCTAAAAGGGGATCTTTGGGCTTTCCTAGGACCGGGCAAGGGGGAAAGGGACCCGGGCGGGGGCCTCCACGCTGGCCGGTTGAAGCTGGCCAGTGAACGGGAGTGAGGTGGGGGGAGGGGCTGCGGCCATCGGCGCCTGACAGAACAGGGTCCGAGTGGTCTAGCCGGGGTGGAAAGTTGAGGGGAGGGAACCGAGGTTGGGAGAGGGAACCGAGGTTGGGAGGAGGAGTTCTACAAGAGGCAGTGGACGGGAGGAGCTGGAGACTTTGGGAGGGGGGGGGGTGGGGGGGGTGGGGGGTACAACTGTGGGGTATCATGCACGGTACTTTCTTAGAGGCTGGATGGCGTTGGTTGGGGGGGAGGTGGAGAGCCGTGTAGATTAAGGGTGACTACGGGTAATCCCTGATTCCTTTCTGTCATTTGTTTATGTCAACTTGGTGGTTGGTGGGCGGATGGGATTGTTGTTATTATGGGGATTGACATATCTTGTTGATTATTGTGTATTGTTGATGGGTGTAAATGTGGGAGAAAACGTGAAAAAGGAGAATAACATTTTTTTTTTTAAAAGTAAGTCAAGAGTGCAGGGTGTGGGGGGGGGGGGCACATACACAACAGCGAAAATTTGAGGTGTCAGGATTGGAGGCAGGAATCCTGGAATTTGGTCCGTTCCACCATATTTAAAGGTCAGCGGCATCTCCACAGCTCTTGAGAAAATCTGGCCCAGAGCCTTTAGTTCCACATGATTCCCTAATTCCACCTCATTAAATATTTGCAACGATTTTGCAGATACTTTGTGGTGGAGCTGCTGACTATGCTCAGAATTTAATGGATTGAACCACAACATTTTGTATGTGGTTTGCAGTTTGAATAGAACAGCATTTGAGGGTTGAGGGTAGGTGGGAGATAGGTTTCTTTACATGTGTTTATAAAAAAACAGAGGAACTAATGCAAATGTGTTCATCATTGTTATGTTTATTGAAAATATTGATGGGAGGTATCTTGCAATTTTTCTTTTGTAATTGCATTAAGAGTGAAAACGCTATATTATGAGTGCATATAACACTTGTCCAGGACCTGACAGCTAACACATTCTGTTAACTTCATAAACCTGCTGTAAGTTTGCTTTTACCTCATGCGTCACAACCTCGCCATGTCTGAGTATTGTAAAATGAGAACAACCCATTGCCTTGTTGCGCAGGAATTAAAACCACTGTGGTATTTCTGCTGCTGTTCTGTATGTTAAGAAAATCAGATAGCACCAACGTACACAATCAGCCCCAGAGGTTCTCCCCAACCACATCCTTTCCAGAAATATTTTTCATTGCATAGATAAGTTGCTAAATTGTACAAGCTCATTTTCAACTTATTCCAATGTTGATTAATTTTAGTCTGTGATGATAGAGACAAGTTTGAATGTTAATTGATACTTTTATAAGCCAGTTAGTAATACTGTTCCAAGAAATAAAATTCAGGATTTGTTCATATGTATTTAAAATATGTGACCTAATTATTGTGGTGCTTTGTCTGTGGCCTGATATTCATTCTGGTCGCACTTTGCACTTTCATTTTAAGTTAAAGAATTACTGGGGCAGCTTTTTGCAAAGTTTTGAACAGGAAACATTCACAATCCATTGTTTTCACCAGTAACACAAGAGCAAAATTATACTTGATATGTATATATTGATGTGTTGGGTGTTCTGGATCACAAACAGGTCACCAACACTGGAAGTGGTGCAACTCTATTTTATTATAAGGTTAACTATATTAACATACTTGAACTGTGGGGAAATGCAATACCAGCTTTAACTGTTGACCCTTGTTTAGTCCTAACCAGGTGATGCACTCAGCACATGGTGAATGTCTGTGTTTCAGGCTGTGAGCTCTGTGCTCGGAGCTGGCTGCTACTAGAATGAGCGGGAACTCTCCTGTCCCCTGTCTTTATAGTGCGTGTGCTCTCACTGGTGATTGGCTGTGGTGTTGTGTATGCTGATTGGTCCCACTGCATGTCCATCAGTGTGTGTGTGTGTGTCTGCACCATAATATACTGGTGTGTATTATGACATATATGTTCTGGAATAAAAGGGACAGCAGCAGTATGGATACAAAGTTGGTCGAGTGGCAGGA
The DNA here is from genome assembly GCF_047496885.1 of Scyliorhinus torazame. Lineage (NCBI taxonomy): Eukaryota > Metazoa > Chordata > Chondrichthyes > Carcharhiniformes > Scyliorhinidae > Scyliorhinus > Scyliorhinus torazame. The sequence goes on from NC_092710.1 coordinate 211,222,150, forward strand.
AACAGTGTACTCCTCAGTGGTTAATTTTCACACTGGAGCCACGTATTTATCAGGGTTCCCCAGGAGTTGGAATTAGGATCACTGGTTTTCTTGATCAAGTACATGGGTGTACAGGGAACAATTTCAAAACTTGGAAGTGTTGTGAGTTGTGAAGGGGATAGTGACAGGCTGGTATAATGGGTGGATATGTGGCAGATGAAATTTAATGCCCAGGAGAGTAAAATGATCAATTTTGGTTGGAAGAATGAGGAAAGATACTACAAAATAAAGGGCACAATTCTAAAAAGATGTACAGGAAAAGAGGGACCGGGGGGTACATGTGCTTAAATCCTTGAAAGTTGGGAGGAGCAGGTTGAGAAAGTGGTCGCTATGCCATATGGGATCCTGGACTTTTTAAATAGAGGCATATATCACAAAAGCAGGGAAGAAGTTATGGTGAGCCTTTATAAAACACAGGTATGGCCAGAACTCGAATATTGCCTAATTCTGGGCACCACATGGATGTGAATGCATCAGAAAGTGTGCAGAAAAGATTGATGAGAATGATTACAGGGATGAGAGACTTCAGTTACATGGATAGATTAGCAAAGCTCGGGTTGTTTTACTCTGAGCAGGGACGTTTGAGCGGAGATTTGATAAACGTGCTCCTCGTCATCTGGGGACTGGGCAGGTGAAAGTGTAGAGAACCAGAGGATACAGAACAGAAGCAGCATGAGAAAAAAAAATTTTTACGCAGTGAGTGCTTTGGATCTGGGACACACTGCCTGAGAGTGTGGTGGTGTTGGCACATTCAATCTGGATTTTCAAAAGGGAATTGGAGAATTATCTGAAGTGAAAAAAACTGCTGGGCTATGGTGAAAAAGGTGGGGAAATTGAGTATTTGAGTTGCTCTTAAAGAAAGCAGGAAGAGGCATGGCAGGCCAAATGGCCTCCTGTGTTGTTACCATGATTGAGCTAAACAATAGTTTTCACTTAATGAGATTTCAAATAACTCTCGCTATTTAATGAAAACCAATATATATTAGGAGTTTAGCAAAAGACATACATTTGGATGTAGTTAAAAAGATCAAATCACATAGGTGAGACTTTAGAGTCCCCCAGTATTGCATTGATTTTATCGGAGTTAACAAGGTTCTTGTTACCATAATACTACAATATTTCTTTCTGCTGTTGACTTTTGAAAAGGACTCCAAATAAAAATAATATTTATAACTCCAATTCTACCTGCCCTCTCTCTTGCCTTTTTATCCCATCTTTGCTATTCATTCCATCAGGAGCATCAATTGCTTTAACTTTTATTTTACCTCATTTCTTTGTTTTGTTATTTTGAAATGAAATCTTACCCATTTTCCTGTCACCTACTACCTTGCTGCCAATTCTGGAGAAAGAACCTATGTAAGTAAAATCGGGTCCCTGATTGCTGGCAAACTGCTTCCAAAAGGCAGTTTACTAACTAAGCCAGAAGACTGAATATTGAAGTTTAATCTGGTGCATTATTGGAGTCTTGATGTAGAGATGCCAGCGTTGGACTGCCCACCCCATTATTGGAGCTGTGTGCACCCCATTATTGGAGTGACCAGGCAAAGCTGTGAATTGGGTATTTTGGTGGGGGAAGGTATAAATAAATATAGAATCATAGAATTTACAGTGCAGAAGGAGGCCATTTAGCCTATCGGGTCTGCACCGGCCCTTGGAAAGAGCACCCTACTCAAGCCCACACCTCCACCCTATCCCCATAACCTGACCTAACCTTTTGGACACTAAGGGACAATTTAGCATGGCCAATCCACCTAACCTGTATGACTTTGGACTGTGGGAGGAAACTAGAGCACCCGGAGGAAACCCTCGCAGACACGGAGAGAAAGTGCGAACTCCAGACAGTCACCCGAGACCGGAATTGAACCCTGGTCCCTGGAGCTGTGAGGCATCAGTGTCAACCATTGTGCCACCATGATGCGCCCAAAATAATGACGCAACCGAAGAAAATGAGCACCCTGCAATAGTTTCTCAGTGACAGAATCAATAATTAAAGATTATTGCCTGATTATATAATGCATTAACATTTTTACGCTGAAGCATATTGTTTACATACAGTTTGATTAAAAAAATTAATTATTATACTTTAATCACCATGATTCCTCAGTGGTTAAGTTTAGTGAATTTGTAAATGCAATTGCAGGTTTTTTCTACCCACAGTATATTAAAGGAACATGTTTACAATCTTACTGGAATTATATTACAGAAACGTCTTTGCAGATTAATTTAAACTGTCACTGTGCATATCTATCAAAAAACGTAGGTAAATCTGATGCTGTATGCTTTTTGTAATGTGTGACATAATTGTGCTGCTTGAACCAGCAACTGTGTTTGGAGATTACTAAGCAAAAGGACAGCTATAACCTTTCTGGTTAGGCTATTTAATACTTAAATATAATCTAAACAACAACTGTACTTTCCACAAATTTTGATTATTTTGTTCATATAAAAAAAACACTGAGCAAACATTGTTTCCCCTGTTTTTTTTCCCTCCAGGAACAATATCGATTCTGTTATGATGTTGCTTTGGAATATCTTGAATCTTCATAGTGACGACATTTACACCTTTGAAACGTTATGCTAATTTTTGAAAGAAAGTCACTAAGCTTGTGCATGAAGAGTATACATTTAAATGAGGGAACTGGTTTTTATTATCTTAAGTATTCTGCCTCTGTTATGAAACAATGTGTATGTATGTATCCAAATGATTAACCAGAGAGCATTCAATGCCATCGTAATGATGTGATCTGGGTACATCTATTGTTGCTCAGTGAGAGGTTTAAAAAAAACATTTGTGTTAGTCAACAAAAGTTTTGGATTTTTTTTAAATATACAACCAACCTGTTAATCTGCATGCTCAAATTTGTACACAGTGATGCTACATCTTATTTTGAACCAAGCTTACTCGAAAGCGGAAATGTGTGCAGCGGTGTAAGATAGCCTCTGCATGCTGCCACAATAAATGTGCTAATATTTGGATTGGCTTATTAAAGTTTAATGTGTAATCTGCTGGATCGCATCAGATAATTTGTAGCGCAACTTTTATTATAAGCCAAAGATGAGTGTAAATATGTCTATATGAAGAAAGCACATTGTATTTATTGTTTGCTTGTAGTTCTATTGACAGCTGAACAATCATTTTTTTCGGAATAGCTATTTTTGGCTGAGCTTTGAAATTCAAATGTTTTTAAGTAGATTACTTTTGTACGTTGTGGTCAGCATAGGTCACTGACTTTTTTTAATTAATGCTTAGTAATGTTACCCGTTCAATAATGGAACATTGATATATTTGGGGAGTATATAAACTGGGACCAAATGCAGGTTTTTTTTCTTTGTCCTAGATGGGACACTCAAGTTTTATTACACAACTGTTAGCAAGCTAGTTTGAATAAAGCTAAGTGTGACTTATTGTCAACTGTACCTAGTTTAAATGACTATAGTGACGATTCATTACAGCTGATAACTGGAGCGGTATTAGTGGTAACTTACTAGGAGAGATTTAAGGAAAAATGTGTAGTCTAAAGGTAATCCAGCAGGGCAATGAACAGAACAATCTCTGTTTAGGATGAATGGTGTAATAAATTAGTTATTTGTGATGTATTTTCTGTGTCATTTAAATGTTTTTAAAAATCAAGATGACTTTGGGTATAGCAGAGTAACTGATTAAATAAAGGCATCATGTGATATGAAGTGTTGAAGAATGCTTATGAACATTTTCTAGTTATCTTCATATTACCGCCCTTCCTGTTGGAACCTATTCCATCACACCTCTTGCTTCCAAATTAACAGGACATTGACTACTGAGAATTGCATAGAAGCATCAGAGTTGCTAATTCCAATACGTTTCACTACAATGGAAACACCTTTTACAAACTGTAGCATTCCCCAACTTAGTTACTTCTGTTTAGTTTACATATTTTCATATTAAAGTCCTCACAAAGCTTTTTCAGTATGGAACACTATACATCAGTGGGAAATTACAATCTTGTTTTTCTGGTGACTACCAATGCAGATTGCACCAAAATTAATGGGATTGGGAGAGATGCGTAATGGGCAGCTCAGTCAAAGTTGCTGGTTTATCAAATACCACCACCTGCAGGTTCCCTCCTTCCACCTGCCATCCTGATTCGGAGCATTATCTTCATTCTTTCTTGATCGCTGGGTCAAAAGCCTGGAACAGTCTTCCTATCAGCTACTCTGGGTGTACCTATGCAGATGTTCAAGAAGGGGACTCACCACCACATAACCAAGGGCAATTAGGGATGGGCAACAAATGTTGCCCTGGCCGGTGATGATGCTTCTATCATGAATTTTTTTTTTTAAATCACCCAAAGTCAAAGTTCCTCTCTCCCACCACCACTACACCTTCACCCAAAATTTAGGGAGACTCTATGGCAGAGCAGAATCTGATTGATAGTTGCATATAGCACTAATTAATGGTAGTCTGGTTCTTGATAATCACTTCCTTCTGTTGCAGTCAGAATATTACTAAACCCTATTCAGACAGAGGTAGGGGGACCAATGAAATTATCATCATTTTTAATTCATCCAGTGCATATTTTGATATGGGTCGCACAAGACCTTATGGGGAAATTTGAAGTGCCAAATACTGCCAAACTTTTAAATAGCTGTGTGAGTTGCAATTTGCGTCATTCATAAGGTGAACGAAGTAACCCTGAGAGAAAAAAGTGCCAAGATCAACAGGCAAATGCTGGGAGCCAGCAGGAGATGGACTGAGCCTCAGGGGAAATATTAGCCGGGACCAACAAGGTGTAAAAGCAGAGAATCGACAGGCAACAGAGCATTGTGAGAACAGATGAACAAAAACAAAATCACAGAGTGATATCGCAAGGCAGCAGGTAAGTGATTGAAGTAAGGAGCGTGGACCAAAGGTAGTTTGGATACAGAGCAGCATAGCAGAGTGAGAGAGTCAGGAGAGAGAGAAAAACAAATTAAAATGTCTTCAGCACAAGAAAAGGTGCTGATTTCTGAGTAATAGGTAAGTTTTTTAATGACATGAATTCAGAGATAATTTCTGTTAAATTTAGTTAGTCTCATAAATAGAGGCACAGTGGGAATCTCAGTCCCATGGAATGCATATCAACGATGCTTCTCATGTCCTGAACACTCATGCAGCAAATATCATCAGATGGGTCTAAAATTAAAAGGGGGCTCAAGAACCTGAAGAGGGCAAGATCATAGAATTTACAGTGCAGAAGGAGACCATTCGGTCCATCGAGTCTGCACCGGCCCTTGGAATAAGCTCACGCCTCCACCCTATCTCCGTAACCCAACGTAACCTTTTGGATGCTAAGTAAGGGCCAATTTAGCTTGGCCAATCTGCCTAACCTGCACATCGTTTGACTGTGGAGCACCTGGAGGAAACCCATGCAGACACGACATGTGTGCACAAATTATTAAAGATGGCAAGTCAGGCTGAGATAGTGGTTTTAAGGTGTCCTGGGATTTATGGGCTTACAGCAAGGAAATTATGAATGTTTATGAATCACTTGTAATTTAAATATTGTGTTTGATCCTGGCCACCTTACTTCAAGAACAATGCGAATGCTTTAGCTTTCTGAAAAGATGAGCAGGATGTTACTGGGGGTGAGGGACCTTCAGCTCTGTGGGTGGATTGGAGAAGCTCGGGTTGGTCTCCTGAGAAGAGATAGAAATGCTCAAATCTTGAAGGGTTTAGACAGAGATCATAGGGTGGAAATGTTCCCATAAAGGGTCAAAAAAACAGGATACCAATTTAAGGCCCTTTGCAAAAGAACCAGTGGTAGCATGAGAGAAACCATTTTCACGCAGTGAGTGATTGGGGTCTGGTGTGCACTACCTGACAGTGTGGTGAGGGCAGATACAATTGGGACTTCAAAAGGGGATTGGATTAGCACTTGGAGTAAAGATTTGCAAGGCTCCCGGGAATGCATTGTGGAGTGAGATTAGCGGAGTTGTTTTTGCATGGAGATAACAGGCCAAATAGCTGCCACTTGTGCTTTAGCTGCCACCTGTGTTGCAACCATTCTGTGAATCTATGACTGTTTGCCTGAAGGCCAAGTATTGGCAACAATGCAGGTTTGGGTGCCAGGCCTATGGAAGAGGATGGTGGCACCATAGCAAATTCAGCAAATAAAGATCCCCTGCCATGCCTTAATTCAAGCCAAGTGCTGTCAACCAATGGATCAGATCTGAGCTCTGCAATCCTGCCACATCCAGTTGTGAACGGTGGTGGACAATTAATTAACTCGCTGGAGGAGGAGGCTCCAAATCTGTCCCCATCTTCAATGATGGAGGTTCCCAGAACCTCAGTGCAAAAAAGACCAGAGTGGATGAAGCATTTGCAAAAATCTTCAGCCAGAAGTCCCCAGCATCACAGATGTCAGTCTTCAGACAATTTGGTTCAGTCCATATGATATCAAGAAATGGCTGAAGGCTCTGGATACTGCAAAGGCTGTGATCCTTGCCAATATTCCAGCAATGACACTGTACAGATGATCTCCAGAACTTATTACACCCGTAGCGAAGCTGAGCTATAACACTGGCATCTACCCAGCAAAATTGCCCAGGTACAAATAAAATAGGAAAAATCCAACCTGGCCAATTAACACCCCATCAATCTATGCGATCAAGCAGCACTTGCACATTAATAGCCTGCTCACTGACATGCAATTTGGATTTAGCCAGGGTCACTCAGTTCCTGACCTCATTACAGCCTACGTTCAAACATAGACAACAGAACTGAACAGAGCTGAGGCAAAAGTGCCAGTCCTCGATATGAATGCAGCATTTGACCATATATGATACCAAGCAGCCCTCGCAAAACTATAGAGTCAGTAAGAATCAGGGGCAACCCCTCCCACTGTTGGAGTCACACCTTGCTAAAATGAACATGGTTGTGGTTGTTGGAAATTGATCATCTCAGCTACAGGACATCAATGCAAGAGTTCCTCAGGGTACTGGCCGAGGCCCAACCATCTTCAGCTGCCATCCTACCATCTTAAGGTCAGAAGTGGGGATGTTTTCTGATGATTACATAATGTGCAGCACGATTTGAGACTTCAGATACTGAAGCAGCCCTTCACTCCCACTATCAACATCCTGGAGGGGTGGGCAGGGGGGTGTTACCATTGACCAGAAACTAAAGCGAGCTGACTATAAATAATGTGGCGACAAATGCAGGTCAAAGGTTAGGAACCTTGCAGCGAGATTTTAAGGGTGTTTACGAGCGGGTCGGCTGCAGCGAGTGGAGCTCCCGCCGGTGGCCACTATTTGCAGTGCTTTATCTGGAGTTTCCCCGATTCAACCCCCCCCCCCCCCCCCCCCGATTATTGTCAGCCTTTGGGGCTGTCCCGGGTATCAAGCGGAGCCGGTTTGAAAACCAGCGAGGAACCCCGCGCGGGTGTTGGGCGGCTGGTGCTGAGGCGACGGGCCCAGCGCGCGTGCGGAGGTTGGAGCAGCGGGGGCGGAGCCAAACACAGGTTGAGGCAGCAGGCCCGAAGCCAAGGCGCGATGTAGGTGAGATGTCCCACATTGGGTGGCTCCCACCTAGAATGTTGTAAGAAGACTGAAGTCCGGTCCCAGGGAAATTCTGGAGGAATACAAAAAAGAAGAGAAAGAAGTTTTAAAGAAACTTGGTGAAAGTTTTTTTTTCTTTTTTTTGAAGGAAGAATTTTTTGTTTTTCTGTAATAAAAAAAAAATTGAAGAAGGAAAGAAGGGTGAAATAAAAAAGGAAAATTAGTAAGTCGTTAAAGGATGCGAAAAGCAGCGTCGAGGAAGGGAGCAAACGCAGGCTCAGCATTGAATGAGAAGACCAGCAAAAGTGCTGACAAGATGGCGGATGCCGGACCACATGGTGGGGCCGCAGTATCTACGGTGGAGAAGATGACCGAGGTGATGGCGGTGAAGTCATTGGTGGAGGAGGCAATCGCCCCGGTGAGGGTAGCTGTGGCAAAGACATCAGCCGAGGTGAGAGAGCAGGGCGAGAAGATGAAGGAAGTGGAGGAGGCCGTGTCACAGCACAGCGGCCAGTTCACCTCGATGGGGGCGAGCTGCGGAGGGTGGTGGTCAACAGAGGACTCCGAGCAAAGCTCGAGGAGTTGGAGAACCGCTCAAGGCGGCACAATCTGAGAATTGTGGGTTTGTCTGAAGGGACAGAGGGCCCAAGGCCAACAGAGTACTTCACTAAGAAGTTGATGGGGGAGGGCGAGAACCCCTCCCGGTACAAACTGGACCGAGCTCATAGGTCATTAAGGCCAAAGCCCAAAATGAATGAGCCACTAAGAGCAGTAATTATCTGCTTCCATAAGTACTGCAGGAAGGAGAAGGTGTAAAGCTGGGCGAAGTAGAAGCGTGATGTGTATGGGATGGTGCTGGAGTTCAGATCTACCAGGATTTGACGGTGGAGTTGGCAAAAAGACGAGCGGCGTTCGGGGCGAGTGAAGGCGGCACTGTACAAAAGTGGATGCGATTTGGTATGGTATACCCGGCGAAGCTGAGGGTGACCTATGATGCCAGAGACTTTTATTTCGAGACAGCGGAGGCGGCTGAGGCGCTCTTGAGGGCAGAAGGCTTGGGACAGATGTGAGGAGCGGAGCTGGAAGGGAGACTGTGGACTGTGATTGGGGAGCTGGAAAATGTATAAATGCTACAACTTTCTTTTTTACTGACGTGCATTGTAATTTACTTCTCTTCACATTGTTACAGAGTTCAAGTTATTGGTTGGGTTGGTTGTTTTTGTTTTTTCTTTCTCTGGGACTGGGTGGGAGGGGACGGTATACGTTGGCGGGGGGAGCCACCCGCGCTAGCTAACTAAAGTTGGCTAGTAAACAGAGGTGAGGTGAGAGGAGGGCTGCGAACATTTGAGCCTAGTTAGCAGGTTTTGATGGGCCTACGAGGCAAGCGAGGGGGGGGGGAAAGGGATTGATGCTGGGAGATGTTTATTCGAGAGGAAATGTGGGGGGGAGGGGGGGGAAGGGATTCGATGTTAATAATGGATAAGGACAGGTCATGCTCATGGGGCAGGGTCCGGTGGTATGATGGTGGATAAGAAGGGTGGGTGGGGTTGTGAGAAACCCCCAGTTAGGATAGTCACGTGGAACGTGAGGGGGTTAGGAGGTCTGGTCAAGGGTGCTTACGCATCTTAAAAGTTTGAAAGCGACTTCCGGTTGCGGCTATGCCTGGGTGGGTCGCACGTTCGGCAGCTCCCGCCAAGCATGGACTTTTGAGCCCTTTTGAGGAGCCCCAGCGGCACTTGGACGACGATTCCCGGTGTGGGAAGGCAGCAGTAAGTTTCCCCCAGTGTTGTATGGGGTGGACCAGGAGTGGAGTGATTTCAAGAAAGTGGTTTTGGAGCAGAGAGGAAAGCGGGTGCGGAAAAGTAAGATGGCGGCGGGTGGAGACCAGGCAGCATGGGCGCAATGATCGTGGGGGCAGCAGGAGTTCCTGAAAAGCTGCTTTGCTGAGCTGAGAGCAGAAATGCTGGCTCCAATGAAGTCGTCGATAGAAAGGCTGGTGGAGACCCAGAAGGCCCAAGGGGCGGCGATCCGAGAGGTGCAGCAGAAAGCCTCTGAAAACGAGGATGAGATTCTGGGCCTGGCGGTGAAAGTGGAGGCGCACCAGGCGCTGCACAAGAAGTGGCAAGAAACGTTCGAGGACCTGGAGAGTAGGTCGAGGAGGAAGAATCTCCGGATTCTGGTTCTCTCTGGAGGGATGGAGGGGGGCCGACGTTGGGGCATACGTAGCCACAATGCTGAACACGTTAATGGGCGCGGGAGCCTTCCCGCGGCTCTTGGAGCTGGATGGGGCTCACAGAGTCCTGGCAAGGAGGCCTAAAGCCAATGAGCCGCCAAGGGTGGTAGTGGTGAGGTTTCACCGCTTCATGGACAGGGAGTGCGTCCTGAGATGGGTGACGAAGGAACGGAGCAGCAGGTGGAAGAATACGGAGATCCGTATTTATCAAGACTGGAGTGCAGAGCTGGCTAAGAAGAGGGCTGGATTCAACCGGGCCAAGGTGGTGCTCCACCGAAAGGGGGTGAAGTTCAGGCTGTTGCAGCCAGCGCGATTGTGGGTCACTTTTCAAGATCGCCAACATTATTTTGAGACGCCGGATGAGGCGTGGACCTTTATACAAAACGAGAAGTTGGACTCGAACTAAAAGGGTTTGATGTGAGGTTAGGTTTGTTTTTTTCGTTGTGTGGGAGAGTGGGAAGGGGTGAGTGGATGTGATATGTGGGGTTTATGGGTATCGGTACTGTTTTGCAGGGGCCGGTCCCCGTGTGCGAAGGGGGGCAGGAGGCCCTGGGCCATGGGGAACTGGGGTGAGGTTGTAGGAGAAAGGAGCTGCGTTATAGGGGGCGGGGCCGGCCCAGGTGGAAAACGCGGGCTTTTTCCCGCGTTGAGGAAGGGTGGGGGTGGAGGGGTGTTCACATCGGCCTGAAGGGGGGATGGGATGGGGATTCCACAAGGGGGGTCGTTGGCAAAGGCGGGAGCGGCCGGAGTCACCAGGAGTCAGCTGACTTACGGGAGTGAAAGGGGGCTAGACGGTGGTCTAGCTGGGGGGGGGGGGGGGGGGGGTGGTGACTGGGTTGCTGCTGTACTGACTGACGATGAGCTGGAGGTAAAAGGGAGAGTCAGAGCGGGGGTTCGCCGCCTGGGGGACTGGAGTGTATGTGAGGCGTGGGCATATGGCTGGCCTAAGAAAGGGGATGGCTAGTCGGAAGGGGGGTGGGGGCGAGTAGCCCCATGATCCGGCTGATAACATGGAATGTGAGGGCACAAAATGGGCCGGTCAAGGGAACCCAGGTGTTCACGCACTTAAAGGGACTGAAGGCATACATTGTTATGCTTCAGGAGACACACTTGAAGGTGGCAGATCAGATCGGGCTAAGAAAGGGATGGGTCTTTCATTCAGGGTTGGATGCGAAGAACAGGGGGGTTGCAATACTGGTGGGGAAGCGGGTGTCGTTCGAGGCGCTGAATATTGTGGCGGATAATGGGGATCGATCCATGATGGTGAGTGGTAGGTTGCAGGGGACCCGGGTGGTACTGATGAATGTGTATGCCCCGAATTGGGACGATGCAGGGTTTATGAAGCGCATGTTGAGTCGGATCCCGGATCTGGAAGTGGGGAGCTTAATAATGGGGGGGAACTTTAATACGGTACTGGACCCAGCATTGGACTGATCCAGGTCAAGGACGGTTAAGAGGCAAGCTGCGGCCAAGGTGCTAAGGGGTTTTATCGACCAGATGGGGGGAGTGGATCCGCGGAGGTTTGCCAGGCCGGTGGCCAGAGAGTTCTCTTTTTTCTCCCATGTACATCAGGCCTATTCACGGATAGACTTCTTTGTGATGAGTAGGGCACTGATCCCAAGAGTGGAGGGAACGGAATATTCGGCTACAGCGATTCTGGACCACGCCCCGCACTGGGTGGTGTTGGGGTTGGGGGGAGGAGAGAGACCAGCGCCCGCTGTAGCGCCTGGATGTGGGACTGTTGGCGGATGAGGAGGTTTGTGGGCGGGTCCGGGGGTGCATTCAGAGATATATAGAGGCCAGTGATAATGGGGAGGTGCAGGTGGGTGTGGTTTGGGAGGGTCTGAAGGCGATGGTTAGCGGTGAGCTAATTTCAATTGGGGCTCACAGGGAGAAGAGGATGGAGAGGGAGAGGTTGGTGGGGGAGATAGTACGGGTGGACAGGAGCTATGCAGAGGCCCCCGAAGAGGGGCTGTTGAGGGAGCGATGGAACCTCCAAATGGAATTTGATTTATTGACCACGGGGAAGGCAGATGCTCAGTGGAGGAAAATGCAGGGGGCGGTGGATGAGTATGGGGAGAAGACGAGTCGGATGCTGGTGCATCAGCTATGTAAGAGGGATGCGGCGAGGGAGATTGGAGGAATCAGGGATAGAGGGGGGAATACGGTGCGGAGTGTGGTTAAAATAAATGAGGTATTTAGGGATTTCTATGGGGACCTGTACAAGTCGAAGCCCCTGGAGGGGGGAAGAGGGAATGCGGCGGTTCTTAGATCAACTGAGGTTCCCGAGGGTTGAGGAAGAGCAGGTGGCTGGCCTGGGGGCCCCGACGGGGCTGGAGGAGCTGGTTAAGGGATTGGGGAGCATGCAGGCAGGCAAGTCCCCGGGACTGGATGGGTTCCCGGTTGAATTTTATAGGAAGTTTGTGGATCTACTGGGCCCGTTGCTGGTGAGAACCTTCAATGAGGCGAGGGAGGAAGGGACTCTGCCCCCGACAATGTCTTGGGTGCTGATCTCGCTGATTCTCAGGCGGGATAAGGACCCACTGCAGTGCGGTTCGTATAGGCCCATCTCGCTCCTTAACACAGATGCCAAGTTGCTGGTGAAGGTCCTCGCTACGAGGATTGAGGACTGTGTCCCGGGAGTGATACATGAGGGCCAGACAGGGTTCGTGAAGGGCAGGCAGTTAAATGCGAATGTGCGGAGGCTCCTGAACGTGATTATGATGCCCTCGGTGGGCGAAGAAGCGGACATAGAACATAGAACAATACAGCGCAGTACAGGCCCTTCGGCCCACGATGTTGCACCGAAACAAAACCCATCTAACCTACACTATGCCATTATCATCCATACGCTTATCCAATAAACTTTTAAATGCCCTCAATGTTGGCGAGTTCACTACTGTTGCATGTAGGGCATTCCACGGCCTCACCACTCTTTGCGTAAAGAACCTACCTCTGACCTCTGTCCTATATCTATTGCCCCTCAGTTTAAAGCTATGTCCCCTCGTGCTAGCCATTTCCATCCGCGGGAGAAGGCTCTCACTGTCCACCCTATCTAACCCCCTGATCATTTTGTATGCCTCTATTAAGTCTCCTCTTAACCTTCTTCTCTCCAACGAAAACAACCTCAAGTCCATCAGCCTTTCCTCATAAGATTTTCCCTCCATACCAGGCAACATCCTGGTAAATCTCCTCTGCACCCGTTCCAAAGCTTCCACGTCCTTCCTATAATGCGGTGACCAGAACTGTACGCAATACTCCAAATGCGGCCGTACCAGAGTTTTGTACAACTGCAACATGACCTCATGACTCCGGAACTCAATCCCTCTACCAATAAAGGCCAACACTCCATAGGCCTTCTTCACAACCCTATCAACCTGGGTGGCAACTTTCAGGGATCTATGTACATGGACACCTAGATCCCTCTGCTTATCCACACTTCCAAGAACTTTACCATGAGCCAAATATTCCGCATTCCTGTTATTCCTTCCAAAGTGAATCACCTCACACTTCTCTACATTAAACTCCATTTGCCACCTCTCAGCCCAGCTCTGCAGCTTATCTATGTCCCTCTATAACCTGCTACATCCTTCCGCACTGTCGACAACACCACCGACTTTAGTGTCGTCTGCAAATTTACTCACCCACCCTTCTGCGCCCTCCTCTAGGTCATTGATAAAAATGACAAACCGCAACGGCCCCAGAACAGATCCTTGTGGTACGCCACTTGTAACTGAACTCCATTCTGGACATTTCCCATCAACCACCACCCTCTGTCTTCTTTCAGCTAGCCAATTTCTGATCCACATCCCTAAATCACCCTCAATCCCCAGCCTCCGTATTTTCTGCAATAGCCTACCGTGGGGAACCTTATCAAACGCTTTACTGAAATCCATATACACCACATCAACTGCTCTACCCTCGTCTACCTGTTCAGTCACCTTCTCAAAGAACTCAATAAGGTTTGTGAGGCATGACCTACCCTTCACAAAGCCATGCTGACTATCCCTGATCATATTATTCCTATCTAGATGATTATAAATCTTGTCTCTTATAATCCCCTCCAAGACTTTACCCACAACAGACGTGAGGCTCACCGGTCTATAGTTGCCGGGGTTGTCTCTACTCCCCTTTTTGAACAAAGGGACCACATTTGCTATCCTCCAGTCCTCTGGCACTATTCCTGTAGCCAATGATGACATAAAAATCAAAGCCAAAGGCCCAGCAATCTCTTCCCTGGCCTCCCAGAGAATCCTAGGATAAATCCCATCAGGTCCCGGGGACTTATCTATTTTCAGCCTGTCCAGAATTGCCAACACCTCTTCCCTACGTACCTCAATGACATCTATTCTATTAGCCTGGGGCTCAGCATTCTCCTCCACAACATTATCTTTTTCCTGAGTGAATACTGACGAAAAATATTCATTTAGTATCTCGCCTATCTCTTCAGACTCCACACACAACTTCCCATCCCTGTCCTTGACTGGCCCTACTCTTACCCTAGTCATTCTTTTATTCCTGACATACCTATAGAAAGCTTTTGGGTTTTCCTTGATCCTACCTGCCAAATACTTCTCATGTCCCCTCCTTGCTCGTCTTAGCTCTCTCTTTAGATCCTTCCTCGCTACCTTGTAACTATCAATCGCCCCAACTGAAACTTCACACCTCATCTTCACATAGGCCTCCTTCTTCCTCTTAACAAGAGATTCCACTTCTTTGGTAAACCACGGTTCCCTCGCTCGACGCCTTCCTCCCTGTCTGACCGGTACGTACTTATCAAGAACACGCAGTAGCTGTTCCTTGAACAAGCTCCACTTATCCAGTGTGCCCAACACTTGCAGCCTACTTCTCCAACCTATCTCCCCCCCCCCCCCCCCCCCAAGTCATGTCTAATGGCATCATAATTGCCCTTCCCCCAGCTATAACTCTTGCCCTGCGGTGTATACTTATCCCTTTCCATCACTAACGTAAACGTCACCGAATTGTGGTCACTGTCCCCAAAGTGCTCTCCTACCTCCAAATCCAACACCTGGCCTGGTTCATTACCCAAAACCAAATCCAAAGTGGCCTCGCCTCTTGTTGGCCTGTCAACATATTGTGTCAGGAAACCCTCCTGCACACATTGTACAAAAAAACGACCCATCTAATGTACTCGAACTATATATTTTCCAGTCAATATTTGGAAAGTTAAAGTCTCCCATAATAACTACCCTGTTACTTTCGCTCTTTTCCAGAATCATCTTCGCCATCCTTTCCTCTACATCCCTAGAACTATTTGGAGGCCTATAGAAAACTCCCAACAGGGTGACCTCTCCTTTCCTGTTTCAAACCTCAGCCCATTCTACCTCTGAAGAAGAGTCCCCATCTAGCATCCTCTCCGCCACCGTAATACTGCTCTTGACTAGCAGCGCCACACCTCCCCCTCTTTTGCCTCCTTCTCTGAGCTTACTAAAACACCTAAACCCCGGAACCTGCAACATCCATTCCTGTCCCTGCTCTATCCATGCCTCCGAAATGGCCACAACATCGAAGTCCCAGGTACCAACCCATGCTGCCAGTTCCCCTACCTTATTTCGTATACTCCTGGCATTGAAGTAGACACACTTCAAACCACCTACCTGAACACTGGTCCCTTCCTGCGAAGTCAAATCTGTGCTCCTGACCTCTATACTCTCATTCTCCCGTACCCTAAAACTACAATCCAGGTTCCCTTGCCCCTGCTGCATTAGTTTAAACCCCCCCAAAGAGCACTAACAAATCTCCCCCCCAGGATATTTGTGCCCCTCAGGTTCAGATGTAGACCATCCTGTCTGTAGAGGTCCCACCTTCCCCAGAAAGAGCCCCAGTTATCCAGAAATCTGAATCCCTCCCGCCTGCACCATCCCTGTAGCCACGTGTTTAATTGCTCTCTCTCCCTATTTCTCATCTCATTATCACGTGGCACGGGCAACAACCCAGAGATAACAACTCTGTTTGTTCTCGTTCTGAGCTTCCATCCTAGCTCCCTGAAAGCCTGCCTGACATCTTTGTCCCCTTTCCTACCTATGTCGTTAGTGCCAATGTGGACCACGACTTGGGGATGCTCCCCCTCCCCCTTAAGGACCCGGAAAACACGATCCGAGACATCACGTACCCTTGCACCTGGGAGGCAACATACCAAACGTGAGTCTCTCTCGCTCCCACAAAATCTCCTATCTGTGCCCCTGACTATCGAGTCCCCAATTACTAATGCTCTGCTCCTCTCCCCCTTCCCTTCTGAGCAACAGGGACAGACTCCGTGCCAGAGGCCCGTACCCTATGGCTTACCCCTGGTAAGTCGTCCCCCTTCACAAGTATCCAAAGCGGTCTACTTGTTACTCAGGGGAACAACCGCAGGGGATCCCTGCACTGACTGCTTCTTCCCAGTCCCTCTTACAGTTACCCATCTATCTCCAATCTTTGTTGTAACTAATTCCCTGAAGCTGCTATCTATGACCCCCTCTGCCTCCCGAATGATCCGAAGTTCATCCAACTCCAGCTCCAGTTCCCTAACTCGGTCTTGGAGGAGCTGGAGATGGCTGCACTTCCTGCATGTAAAATCAGCAGGGACACTAACGGCATCCCTCACCTCAAACATCCTGCAGGAGGAACATTGCACTCCCTTCCCTGCCATCCCTGTAACTTCCAACCAAGATCTGGCTAATAAATAAAATTTTTTAAAATAAAATAAAATAATAATATAATATGGCACTTACATCACACCAATGGGTTTTATTATTAGATTAGAGGAGGAGGGCGGGTGGGAGACACTACACGTGTAGTGTCTCGGGTTTCCTCTCCACCAGAATTTATTGGTGGGGGGGTGGGGGGAACCTTCCCAGAAGTCCGCGGGTCGAACTTCCGGTTCCCGCCTTCAAAAATTTTTTTTTTTTTTAAAACAGAAAAGAAGAACAGAAACGGGACCAGGTAAGTGTTTCAAACTCGAATACTCACCCACCGGCAGCCCCCGCACGCCGCTCCCGCCGAAACTCCAAGCGCCGCTCCTGCAAGGTAAGTGTTTCAAACTTAAATACTCACCCACCGGCAGCCCCCACATGCCGCTCCCGCCGAAACTCCAAGTGCCGCTCCTGCAAGGCAAGTGACTCCAAACTCAAATACTCACCCACCGGCAGCCCCCGCACGCCACTCCCGCCGAAACCCCAAGTGCTGCTCCTGCAAGGCAAGTGACTCCAAACTCAAATACTCACCCACCGGCAGCCCCTGCACGCCGCTCCCGCCAAAATGTGCTGCTCCTCGGAGGTGGTGGCGGCTATGGACGCGGAGAAGGCCTTTGATCGGGTGGAGTGGGAGTACCTATGGGAAGTGCTTAGCAGGTTTGGGTTCGTGGAAGGGTTCATAGGGTGGGTCAGGTTGTTATACAGGGCCCCGGTGGCGAGCGTGTCTATTTCAGATTGTACTGGGGGACGAGACAGGGGTGTCTCCTGTCCCATTTGCTGTTCATGTTGGCAATTGAGCCGCTGGCCATGGCATTAAGGAAGTCTAGGAACTGGAGGGGGTTGGTCCGTGGATGGGAGGAACACCGGGTGTCGTTGTATGCTGATGACCTGCTGTTATATATTGCAGATCCAGTGGAGGGGATGGCGGAGGTCATGCGGATCATTAGGGAGTTTGGGGACTTCTCTGGCTACAAGCTCAACATGGGGAAGAGTGAGCTCTTTGCAGTGCATGCGGGGGGCCAGGAAAGAGGGCTAGAGGAGCTTTCGGTACGTGGGTATCCAGGTAGCTAGGAGCTGGGCGGCCCTGCATAAGCTTAATTTGGCACGGTTGCTGGACCAGATGGAGGAAGACTTAAGGAGATGGGATGTGTTGCCACTTTCCCTGGCGGATAGGGTGCAGTCGGTCCTCCCGAGGTTCTTGTTCGCGTTCCAGACCCTGCCCATCCTAATTCCCAAGGCTTTTTTCAAGTGGGTAAGCAGGAGTATTATGGGGTTTGAATGGGCGAGCAAGACCCCGAGAGTGAAGACGGTGTTTCTGGAGCGCAGTCGGGACAGGGGCGGGCCGGCGCTGCCGAATCTGTGTGGTTATTATTGGGCAGCTAATGTGACGATGATCTGTAAATGGGTAATGGAGGGAGAGGGGGTGGTGTGGAAGAGGCTAGAGGTGGCCTCTTGTGTGGGTACTAGCTTGGGGGCACTGGTGACGGCACCGTTGCCGCTACCGCCGATGCGGTACACCACGAGCCCGCTGGTGGCGGCGACATTGAAGATCGGGGGCAGTGGAGGCGACATAGGGGTGAGTGGGGGCCTCAGTTTGGTCCCCGATATGGGATAATCATAGATTTGTGCTGGGCAGGATGGATGGGGGGTTCCTTAATTGGCATCGGGCGGGAATTAAAAAGATGAGGGACCTGTTCATAGATGGGACTTTTGCTAGTCTGGGGGCGCTGGAGGAGAAATTTGGGTTGCCTCCCGGAAACGCTTTTAGATATATGCACATGAGGGCGTTTGTGAGATGGCAGTTGGGGGAATTTCCGCTACTTCCAGCACGAAGGATTCAGGACAGGGTGATTTCGGCTGAATGGGTTGGAGAAGGCAAGGTCTCGGCGATTTATCAGGAGCTGCAGGAAGCGGAGGAGGCCTCGGTGGAGGAGTTGAAGGGCAAGTGGGAGGAGGAGCTCGTTGAGGAGCTGGATGAGGGTCTGTGGGCTGATGCCCTGGGCAGGGTTAATTCCTCCTCCTCATGCGCCAGGCTCAGTCTAATACAGTTCAAAGTAGTACATCGGGCGTATATGACAGGGGCGAGGATGAGTAGGTTTTTTGGGGTGGAGGACAGATGTGTGAGATGTTCGGGGAGCCCAGCAAATCACGCCCATATGTTCTGGGCGTGCTCGGCGCTGGAGGGGTTCCGGAGGAGCTTTGCGAGGGCTATATCCAAAGGTCAAGCTGAGCTGGGGGGGGTGGCACTATTTGGGGTATCGGACGAGCCGGGACTGAAGGAGCCGAAAGAGGCCGGAGTTCTGGCCTTTGCGTCCCTGGTAGCCCGGCGGAGGATCCTACTAATGTGGAGCGATGCAAAGCCCCTGAGCGTGGAAGCTTGGATCAATGACATGGCAGGGTTCATTAAGTTGGAGAGGATAAAGTTTGCCTTGCGAGGGTCTGTGCAGGGGTTCTCCAGGCGGTGGCAACCGTTCCTAGACTTTCTTGCGGAACGCTAGGTGGGGGTCGAAACAGCAGCAACCCGGGGGGGGGGGGATTGTTATGTTTTTGTTAAAAGGGGGCGTTTTCCCCACTTTTGTAGTTACTGGTTAAATGGGGTTAATGTATCCTGGTTTGATTTCCTATGTACAATTTTGTTTTTCTGTCTTTCTTTCTGGAGTGTTTGGTTGAAAATTGTTGAACATTTTGAATAAACATATTTATTGTTTAAAAGTTTGAAAGCCGCGGTAGCAATGCTGCAGGAGACTCACTTGAAGGTGAAGGACCAGGTGAGACTTAAAAAGGGCTGGGTTAGTCAGGTGATTCACTCTGGATTTGACGGAAGGGTTAGAGGGGTAGCAGTAATGGTCAGCAAGAGAGTACGCTTCCAGATGGAAAAGGTGGTGGCAGATAGGGGGGGGGGGGGTAGATATGTGATTGTGGCAGGGGCGCTGGAGGAGAGGTTAGTGGCCCTGTTAAGTGTATACCGTTCCAATTGGGACGATGTGGGATTCGCAAAGAAGGTGTTTGGGGCCATCCCCGGCTTGGACACACACAAACTGATAGTGGGGGGTGTTATTGAAAATATGGAAAGATGTGTCATTTGAAACATGGAAGTCTGGCAATATCTGGTCTGAGAGAAACATGAGAGGATACAGGGAAAGAGCCCACAAAGGGTTAACAGCAGCTGCAAAGAGCTGGATTGTAAAATGCAGATAGCATTGGTCAAGCAGGCTTAGCAAACAAGACAAAGAGGATTTTGAATGAAGCCAAAAACAATGGCTTACACCTTCATTGAAAGTAACTATCTTAGTAAGCATCTGGAAAGGAAAGGATGAGGTTCAGTTGAATTTGGTGATAATTCTAGGTGTGAAATTTTGCTAATACCAGGGAAATTAAAGAAAACTGGAGACTATCAGTCGACGAGAAACATAATTTAAAGCCAAAATCAAAGTCAAAATTATGAGCTGAGGACAGAATTGGAAAATAAAACTATAGAAATGATAGGAATTAAAAGTAACACCTCTTGAAGTCAAAGCATTTTGGACATCACAAAGGAAACAATGTAATCAAATCTATGTTGTATTAGAATGTTTAGATCAAAGATACTTTTTACAATCAAAGAAAATTAAGAGTTACTTTACAATAAAGTCATAAAAACTTAATAACTGTTAGAAAGAGAATATAACCGAGAGACCAGAGCAGGAACTACCAGAACTCCGAGGGAGAGAGAGAGAAGCAGAGAAGGAACAAGCAGCTCAGAGTCAGATTACAGTCAGCTCGGCCATGGGAAAGATAAGACATAGCAGCCGAGCTAAAATAGCTAATACATCTAAGAAAGATTAGAATTTAAAGAGTAGGCAGTGTCAGCCCAGAGATAGTCAGCAGAGTCAGCTCTCACAGCTCGGTACATGGGAAAGATAGGACACAGCAACCAAGCTCATCAGCGAATACATCTAAAGACGACCAGATTTTAAAAAGAAGATTGATTGTCAAGTTGGGCCTGAAGGTCCCTTCAACCAACCAGAAGGATCCAGAAGCAAGATCTTTTTCCTTTCTGTAAAGAAAGTATTTGCAGCTTTTAAAAGTAAAAATATAATAATAAAATAACTTAATTTAACCTGAAACAGTGGTTATTCCAAAGTCTACTTTACTTACTTAGCAATGCGGGACCCAGGATCGATGCTACTAAGTGGTAAGTAGATGAAATCTTTGGTGAAGGTATGGCTTACACCGGGGATAACTTGAAAACGTAGTTTGACCTGAATAGCACCCACTGAAGCCTGCATCGGAGTCAGGGAGTGAGAATCCCTGTTCACCATTTAGAATGTCGGCCCTCTTTGGTATAAGGGGACTTCTAAGAATAGTGGTGAGTTTTCAAAAACAGGTGGGACTGGAACTTGGTGCAGGAGCCAAGGTTTGACAGGTCACGGCCGCGCTCGCTGGTCCCATCAGGGGGGCGAAGGCGTTGGCTGGGCTAATGGTGGAAATGGGAGGGGTGGACCATTGGAGGTTTCTGCACCTGAGGGAACAGGAGTACTCGTTTTTCTCAACAGGTCTGTTGATCTGTCCATCAGTATGTATGTATGTTTGCACCATGATGTTTACCTGAATATCATGACAAGGATGGGAGTAGCAAACTTTGCTCACAGGCAAAGAGACCAGGGCGAAGGCCTACCAACCCCAGTGCTCGGCGAGGGGAGGGGGTCTCTGCGGGGGTAGACCACCATAGGACGGTGGGGGGAGGAGGTGCTGGGGGAGACACTTGTTTGCGGCACCACTGTGCCAACCCTTGCCGAGAGCAACCCCTATCCCTGCCCATCTGCCCCACCAATCACCCATAACCCCCACCGACTGCTGAGGCCTTTGGCTGCACAGCTGAAGGCTATCGCTAATAGGGAATTGGCAATTGTGGTTAAGTGAGCACCTGACACATGCCAAGTGGGTTCCCCGTGGGTAGGCAGGCCATGTAACATGTGGGAGTCATTGCCTAGCATTCCAATCAAAACTAAATGCATGGACACTGTGTGGGAGTCAACACCACACACGGAGCAGCCAACATCCGAACACCTAGGGAGTGGGACACAGCTCGCAAGACACAAACACGGCCGGAGGGTTGGTAGATGCCAGGGGGAGGGGAGACTGCCTGGAGAGACAGGCAAAGGATCTGATGGTCAGCCCGCATTGCAGAAGAAAGTGACTGAGGCAGCATAATGATTGTGCAAAACGTTGTTAAATGTACTGTACAATACCCCATGAATGAGAGTGCCACCCCCCAACCTCTTCCCCCCCCCCCCCCTACCCCCTACATACGCCCCAGCCTCTATCCCAGTGCCCTCAGTGATGTTCAACATGCCTGGCCTTCCTAGCCCTACCACTAAGTCTTCATGTTTCCCCAGGATGCACATCTGAGGTGGAGGCAGCCAGCTGTTTACCTCATCCCGTGGCCTTCCATGCCCCTGGCGAGCGTCCTCTGGGAGCTCTGGGGCCGGAGGGCCATGCCGCCCTGTCCCGTGTGCTGACCCCCGAAACGCGGCCTCATCAGAGGGATGGAACTCGGGAGCGTTGGTGGCCACCTTCGCGGCCCCAAGGGATGGGTCTGAGTTGGTACTCAGCCCCCCTTCCTGGTCGGTGCACATAGTGACCTGGGGTTGGGACCAAGGGGCTGCTGGTTCGAGCCCTGGCTGCCCTTGCATCATCTAGCTCTGTCAGCCCTGGTGCTTCTAAATAGTCCGCACCATCGTATCGACGCCCTCGGCGATGCTGCTCAGTGACTGTGACATATCCCCCAGTGATCGGGCTATGCTCTGCAATGCCTCAGTCATGCCCACCTGCGACTGGGACAAGCTCCGCAGTGCCTCAGCCATTCCCATCTGAGAGTGGGACATGTCCCGCAGAATCTCATCAAATTCGGCCTGGTACTGGGTGACGTCCCCCAGTGAGGCAAACAAGACTGCTCGACGCCTTGGAGAGCTTCACTCATGGTGCCGACGTCGTGCATCAGGCTCACCACTGCGATCACCACCCTCACAAGTGTTGGCCTCGGTGCCTCTCATTGCCGGTGCCATCTCCTGTACCGTAGCCTCTGGGACTCCTCCAGTCGACTATGGGTCTGCTAGAGTGATGTTGACACTCCCTCTGAATGTCCCGGCCACTCCCTCTCATCTACATCAGCTCTGGGTAACTCTATACCACAGGCTCAGCATCAGACTGGAACTCAGCTGGTCCAGGGATCCAGATGATCTCCGATTGCTGTCCTGCCTCCACCTGATCTATATAATCGCATTCAAAGTATCATCTTGCATCTTTGCCTTTGTCTATATATATGTTTCTGGAACCCACCTCTTCATTCACCTGAGGAAGGAGCAGTGCTCTGAAAGCTAGTGACTCGAAACAAACCTGTTTGACTTTTGTGGTGTTGGCTGCTCTGAGGTACAGATGAACCAACACGGTTGCAATTGGTACAACGCAGTTTTATTCCAACTTGTTATTTACAGATCTGTCTTGGTTCTCAGCACGTGGTGACAGTCCAAGTGTCTTGTTAATCAGGTCCTGTCCTTGTCCTTGTCTCCAGATGGACTGTCCACCAGGTGTCGTGTTTCTTGTCTTATACTGTGTCTGCTCTTGTCTGTGATTGGCTGCCGTGTTATGTGTGCTAATTGGTCTGTTGGTCTATCTATCATGATGTGTGTGTTTGAATATCATGACAACTTTAACCTGGTGTTGTAAGATATCTTGCTGATGTACAAGGACACCCATGTCTCACTGCACATTTTGCACTTTCTATAACCATTCAGATAATAATTAGACTTCCTGTTTTTTCTACCCAAGAGGAAAAGCTCATATTTATCTACATTGTATCATTTGTCCACTCACTCAACTTGTCAAAAACACACTGAATCCCTACATCCTCCTCACAGCTCACCTTCCCACCGAGCTTTGTGTCATCTGTAAAATTGGAGATATTGCATTTAGTTCCATCATCTTGTTATGGGCCAGGGTTTAGAGAACCCCAAAGTGTATCATGGGGTTCACCTGACCCACAACTTTTGATAGATTGTGGTATGGGGAGCACACGGCCCACTCTACAGGTGTGGTACAGCAGAAATGGAACAGTATTTTTTAAAGCAAAACAATGTTTATTCTATGAACTCAAGTTAACCTTTTTAAAACATACAGTGAACATCTTAGCAACTATTAATTCAAATACAGCCCCTAAATAATACAACACAAAGTTATCCTTAATAACTTCCCAAATAACATCCAGAAGACAAAAGAAACACCTTTGAACAAAAGCACATTAGGTTTACATTCACTACTGAGAACATTTATAATTCTGAATTCTCCAAATGATCAAGAGATAATCTTTTCATGGCAGACAGATCAACAGTGCATCTGCTCTGTCTGGCGTCAGCTCCAACACTGAAAACGACACTAAAACACACCCTGCAGCAAACAGCCGAAAACAAAAGTAAAAAGCTGACAGAGAGCCCAGCTCCACCCACACTCTGACATCACTAC
This sequence comes from Scyliorhinus torazame, assembly GCF_047496885.1. NCBI lineage: Eukaryota > Metazoa > Chordata > Chondrichthyes > Carcharhiniformes > Scyliorhinidae > Scyliorhinus > Scyliorhinus torazame. The sequence goes on from NC_092710.1 coordinate 211,246,132, forward strand.
AGTAGTAAACACCCATTTCTTAAAGGTACTCTCACTACAGATATTTATATACACACCCATGTATAAACACCCATTTCTTAAAGGTACTCTCACATGACAATCTAAATCATTAATATATATTGTGAATAGCTGGTGTTCCAGCACTGATCCCCCTATGGCATTGCACTAGACACCGTCTGCCATTTGGAAAAAGACCCATTTATTCCTAATCTTTGTTTCCTGTTTGCCAACCAGTTTTCTATCCATCTCAAGAGACTACCCCAATCCCATGCACTTCATTTCTACATGCTAATCTCTTCTGTGGGAGCTTTTTGAAAGCCTTCTGAAAGTCCAAATGAACCACTTCCACTTCCCTCATCAATTATACTTGTTATATCTTCGAAGAATTCCAGTAGTTTTTCGAGCACGATTTCTCTTTCATAAATCCATGCTGACAGTCCAATCCTGTCACTGTTTTACAAGTGCTCTGCTATCAAATCTTTTATAATGGACTCTGCTTTTTCCCCCACTACTGACATCAGACTGACTGGTCTATAATTTCCTATTTTTACTCAAACTTCCCTAGGAGGCACAGTAGCACAGTGGTTAGCACTGTTGCTTCACAGCACCAGGGTCCCAGGTTCAATTCCCGGCTTGGGTCACTGTCTGTGCGGTGTCTCTGGGTTTTCTCCTGGTGCTCTGATTTCCTCCCACAAGTCCTGAAATACGCGCTATTAGGTGACTTGGACATTCTGAATTCTGCCTCAGTGTACCCGAACAGGCGCCGGAGTGTGGCGAATAGGGGATTTTCACAGTAACTTCATTGCAGTATTAATGCAAGCCTACTTGAGACAATAATAAAGATGATTATTATTTAAGTTGTGAAATACCTCCCTTTTAAATATCTCCCTTTTTAAACTCACCTCCTGACTTCCCAAATCTGTGAACCATCTACAAAACACAGGTCAGGAGTGTGATGAAATACTCTCCATTTGCCTGGATGAGTGCAACTCCCAACAACACTGAAGAAGGTAGAAACCATCAGATTAAACTAACATTCAATCCCTCTACCACCAACTAACAGTGACAGCAGTGTCTAGCATCTACAAGATGCACTGCAGGAACTCCACAAAGCTTCTTAGGCAACATCTTCCAAACCCATGACCGCTGCCATCTGGATGGACAAATGGCAGCAGATACCTGGTAACACCACAACCTGGTGGTTCCCCTCCACGTCACTCGCCATCTAGAGTTGGAAATATATCATTGAGCCTTATTGTCACTGGGTTAAAATCCTGGAAATCCCACTCTATCAGCAGTCTGGGTGTATTTACCCCTCAGGGACTATAACGATTCAAGAAGGCAGTTCAACGCCACTTTTGAGGATAACTAGGGACGGGCAATAAATGATGGCCTAGCCAGTCATGTCCACATCCTGTAAATTATTTTTTTAAAGTACATCATATTATGATTTGGGGTGGCAAGTCCAAGGAAGCGATTCAAGCATCAACATGTTTAAATAGAGTTGTCGTGTCTGTATCTACTGCCTGTTGTGCTTTGGGAAGAGGGCTATCCACAGGGAACATCTGCCAAAGTGAAATATGTTTACAAAGAACAAAGAACAAAGAAATGTACAGCACAGGAACAGGCCCTTCGGCCCTCCAAGCCCGTGCCGACCATACTGCCCGACTAAACTACAATCATCTACACTTCCTGGGTCCGTATCCTTCTATTCCCATCCTATTCATATACTTTACTTTTACATTTACTTTTTTAAAAATATATTTTATTCAAAATTTTTGGCCAACCATAACAGTACATTGTGTATCTTTCACACAGTAATATAACAATATAAATAACAATGGCCAGTTTTTTAAACAAGAAATAAATAATATATAAACAACATCAAAATTTAAAAAAACAAAACTAAATGGCACCTGCCTTGTCCCAAATAAATACCCTCCAAAAAATACAATTCAGCCGTCCAGTATACAATTACCTATAACAACAACCTATACATATTATACTTATACACTAACATCCCTGAGAGTCCTTCTGGTTCCTCCCCCCCCCCCCCCCCGGGTTGCTGCTGCTGTCTTCTTCTTTTCCATTCCCTCTATCTTTCTGTGAGGTATTCGACGAACGGTTGCCACCGCCTGGTGAACCCTTGAGCCGATCCCCTTAGGACGAACTTAATCCGTTCCAGCTTTATAAACCCTGCCATGTCATTTATCCAGGTCTCCACACCTGGGGGCTTGGCTTCCTTCCACATCAACAGTATCCTGCGCCGGGCTACTAGGGACGCAAAGGCCAAAACATCAGCCTCTTTCGCCTCCTGCACTCCCGGCTCTTCTGCAACCCCGAATATAGCCAACCCCCAGCTTGGTTCGACCTGGACCCCCACCACCTTCGAAAGCACCTTTGTCACCCCTACCCAAAACCCCTGTAGTGCCGGACATGACCAGAACATGTGGGTGTGATTCGCTGGGCTTCTCGAGCATCTCGCACACCTATCCTCTACTCCAAAAAATTTACTGAGCCGTGCTCCAATCATATGCACCCTGTGTAACACATTAAATTGTATCAGGCTTAGCCTGGCACACGAGGACGATGCGTTTTCCCTACTTAGGGCATCAGCCCACAGCCCCTCCTCAATCTCCTCCCCCAGCTCTTCTTCCCATTTCCCTTTCAGCTCATCTACCATAATCTCCCCCTCGTCCCTCATTTCCCTATATATGTCTGATACCTTACCGTCCCCCACCCATGTCTTTGAGATCACTCTGTCCTGCACCTCCTGCGTTGGGAGCTGCGGGAATTCCCTCACCTGTTGCCTCGCAAAAGCCCTCAGTTGCATATACCGGAATGCATTCCCCTGGGGCAACCCATATTTTTCGGTCAGCGCTCCCAGACTTGCAAACGTCCCATCTACAAACAGATCTCTCAATTGTGTTACTCCTGCTCTTTGCCATGTTCCAAATCCCCCATCCATTCTCCCCGGAGCAAACCTATGGTTATTTCTTATCGGGGACCACACCGAGGCTCCCGTCTTTCCCCTATGCCGTCTCCACTGCCCCCAGATTTTCAGAGTAGCCACCACCACCGGGCTTGTGGTGTATTTCTTCGGTGAGAACGGCAACGGCGCCGTCACCATAGCTTGTAGGCTAGTCCCCCTGCAGGACGCCCTCTCCAATCTCTTCCACGCTGCTCCCTCCTCTTCTCCCATCCACTTACATACCATTGAGATATTGGCGGCCCAGTAGTACTCACTTAGGCTCGGTAGTGCCAGCACCCCCCTATCCCTACTACGCTGCAAAAATCCCTTCCTCACTCTCGGGGTCTTCCCGGCCCACACAAAACTCATGATACTCTTCTCAATCCTTTTGAAAAAAGCCTTCGGGATCACCACCGGGAGGCACTGAAACACAAAGAGGAATCTCGGGAGGACCACGATTTTAACCGCCTGCACCCTCCCTGCCAGTGACAGGGATACCATGTCCCATCTCTTGAAGTCCTCCTCCATCTGTTCCACCAACCGCGTTAAATTTAACCTATGCAATGTACCCCAATTCTTGGCTATCTGGATCCCCAATTAGCGAAAGTCCCTTGTTACCTTCCTCAGCAGTAAGTCCTCTATTTCTCTGCTCTGCTCCCCTGGATGCACCACAAACTACTCACTTTTCCCCATGTTCAGTTTATATCCTGAAAATTCTCCAAACTCCCTAAGTATCCGCATTATCTCTGGCATCCCCTCCGCCGGGTCCGCCACATACAACAACAAATCGTCCGCATACAGAGATACCCGGTGTTCTTCTCCTCCTCTAAGTACTCTCCTCCACTTCTTGGAACCCCTCAATGCTATTGCCAGGGGCTCTATCGCCAGTGCAAACAATAATGGGGACAGAGGACATCCCTGCCTCGTCCCTCTATGGAGCCGAAAATACACAGAACCCCGTCCATTCGTGACCACGCTCGCCATCGGGGCCCTATACAGCAGCTGTATCCATCTAATATACTCATCTCCAAAGCCAAATCTCCTCAACACCTCCCCCAAATAATCCCACTCCACTCTATCAAATGCTTTCTCGGCATCCATCACCACCAATATCTCCGCTTCCCCCTCTGGTGGGGGCATCATCATTACCCCTAGCAGCCTCCGTATATTCGTATTCAGCTGTCTCCCCTTCACAAACCCAGTTTGGTCCTCATGGATCACCCCCGGGACACAATTCTCTATCCTCATTGCCATTATCTTGACCAGAATCTTAGCGTCTATGTTCAGGAGGGAAATTGGTCTATAGGACCCGCATTGCAGCGGGTCTTTTTCCTTCTTTAGGAGAAGCGATATCGTTGCCTCTGACATAGTCGGGGGCAGCTGTCCCCTTTCCCTCGCCTCATTAAAGGTTCTCATCAGTAGCGGGGCGAGCAAGTCCACATATTTCCTGTAAAATTCAACTGGGAATCCATCCGGTCCCGGGGCCTTCCCCGCCTGCATGCTCCTAATTCCTTTCACTACTTCCTCCATTTCGATCTGTGCTCCCAGTCCCCCCCTCTCCTGCTCCTCCACCTTAGGAAATTCCAGCTGGTCCAGAAAAGACATCATTCTCTCCTTCCCATCCGGGGGCTGAGCTTCATATAATCTTTCATAGAATGCCTTGAACACTCCATTCACTCTCTCCGCTCCCCGCTCCATCTCTCCCTCCTCATCCCTCACTCCCCCTATTTCCCTCGCTGCTCCCCTTTTCCTCAATTGGTGGGCCAGCAACCTGCTCGCCTTCTCCCCATATTCGTACTGTACACCCTGTGCCTTCCTCCACTGTGCCTCTGCAGTACCCGTTGTCAGCAAATCAAATTCTACGTGTAGCCTTTGCCTTTCCCTGTACAGTCCCTCCTCCGGTGCCTCCGCATATTGCCTGTCCACCCTCAGAAGTTCTTGCAGCAACCGCTCCCGTTCCCTACTCTCCTGCTTTCCTTTATGTGCCCTGATTGATATCAGCTCCCCTCTAACCACTGCCTTCAGCGCCTCCCAGACCACTCCCACCTGGACCTCCCCATTATCATTGCGTTCCAAGTACTTTTCAATACACCCCCTCACCCTTAGACACACCCCCTCATCCGCCATTAGTCCCATGTCCATTCTCCAGGGTGGACGCCGTATTGTTTCCTCCCCTATCTCCAAGTCCACCCAGTGTGGAGCGTGATCCGAAATAGCTATCGCCGTATACTCCGTCCCCCTCACCTTCGGGATCAACGCCCTTCCCAAAACGAAAAAGTCTATTCGCGAATAAACTTTGTGGACATAGGAGAAAAACGAAAACTCCTTGCTTCTAGGTCTGCTAAATCTCCATGGGTCTACTCCTCCCATCTGCTCCATAAAGTCTTTAAGCACCTTGGCTGCTGCCGGCCTCCTTCCAGTCCTGGACCTCGATCTGTCCAGCCCTGGTTCCAGCACCGTGTTAAAATCTCCACCCATTACCAACTTCCCCACCTCTAGGTCCAGGATACGTCCTAACATGCGCCTCATAAAGTTGGCATCATCCCAGTTCGGGGCATATACGTTCACCAAGACCACCGCCTCCCCCTGTAATTTGCCACTCACCATCACGTATCTGCCCCCACTATCCGCCACTATGGTCTTTGCCTCAAACATTACCCGCTTCCCCACTAGTATAGCCACCCCCCTGTTTTTCGCATCTAGCCCCGAATGAAACACCTGCCCCACCCATCCTTTGCGCAGTCTAACCTGGTCTATCAGTTTCAAATGCGTCTCCTGTAACATAACCACATCTGCCTTAAGTTTCTTAAGATGTGCGAGTACCCGTGCCCTCTTTATCGGCCCGTTCAGCCCTCTCACATTCCACATGATCAGCCGGGTTGGGGGGCTCTTTACCCCCCCCACACCCCCCCCCCCCCCTTGTCGATTAGCCACCCCCTTTTATCCAGCTCCTCACCCGGTTCCCACGCAGCTGTGTCCCCCCCCAGGCGGTGCCCTCCCGCCTCGCCCACCCCATACCAGCTGCCCCTTCTCCCCAGCAGCAGCAACCCAGTAAATCCCCCCTCCCACCCCCCCCCCCCCCCCCGCTAGATCCCCCACTAGCGTAGTTACACCCCCCATGTTGCTCCCAGAAGTCAGCAAACTCTGGCCGACCCCGGCTTCCCCCCGTGACCTCGGCTTGCACCGTGCGACGCCCCCTCCTTCCTGCTTCCCTATTCCCGCCATAATTATCATAGCGCGGGAACAAAGCCCGCGCTTCCCTTTTGGCCCCGCCCCCAATGGCCTACGCCCCCAGCTCCTCCACCTCCCTTCCTCGCTCCCCCACAACCTGTGGAAGAGAGAAAAGTTACCGGGTCGCAGGATTAACAACATAAAAATCATCTCTCCCCCCTTTTTCCCCCCTCTTCGCCCCCCATATTCGCCCCACCACTTTGTCTCAAACGTTCTTTTTTAATAACCCGCTTATTCCAATTTCTCTTCAACAATAAATGTCCACGCCTCATCCGCCGTTTCAAAGTAGTGGTGCTTCCCTTGATATGTGACCCACAGTCTTGCCGGCTGCAGCATTCCAAATTTAATCTTCTTTTTATGAAGCACCGCCTTGGCCCGATTAAAGCTCGCCCTCCTTCTCGCCACCTCCGCACTCCAGTCTTGATACACGCGGATCACCGCGTTCTCCCACCTACTGCTCCGAGTTTTCTTTGCCCATCTGAGGACCATCTCTCTGTCCTTAAAACGGATGAATCTCACCATTATGGCTCTGGGAATTTCTCCTGCTCTCGGTCCTCGCACCATCACTCGGTATGCTCCCTCCACCTCCAACGGACCCGTCGGGGCCTCCGCTCCCATTAACGAGTGCAGCATCGTACTCACATATGCCCCGACGTCCGCCCCTTCTGCACTTTCAGGAAGACCAAGAATCCTTAAATTCTTCCTCCTCGCATTATTCTCCAGCACCTCCAGCCTTTCCACACATCGTTTATGGTGTGCCTCGTGCATCTCCGTCTTCACCACCAGGCCCTGTATATCGACCTCGTTCTCGGCAGCCTTTGCCTTCACGACCCGAAGCTCCCTCTCCTGGGTCTTTTGCTCATCTTTTAGCCCTTCAATCGCCTGTAATATCGGGGCCAACAGCTCTTTCTTCATCTCCTTTTTAAGCTCTTCCACGCAGCGTTTCAAAAACTCGTGTTGTTCAGGGCCCCATATTAAACTGCCACCTTCCGACGCCATCTTGGTTTTTGCTTGCCTTCCTTGCCGCTGCTCGAGAGGATCCACCGCAATCCGGCCACTTTCCTCTCCTTTTTCCATCCGTATCCAGGGGGGATTCCCTTCTGATTTACCGCACAGTACTTTTAGCCATTAAAATTGCCGTTGGGGCTCTTATTAAGAGCCCAAAAGTCCGTTCCACCGGGAGCTGCCGAAACGTGCGACTTAGCTGGTCATCGCCGCACCCGGAAGCCCAAATATGTTTACTTTTATCAGTACATGTGTTTCACGGTTTCTGACAGATAAGCACAGAGCATTTCCTATACAGTTGGCAAATCTATGAGCTCTCAATATGTCCTTTTCTTCAAATCTGAGCAGAGAGGAGGGTTCCAATGGGGAAGCCCATTGATGTAACTGAGGGCTGCCGTGAGACAAAATAGAACATCAGAACTGTTGTATCAATCTTCCTGTAAACTTGATTGGCAGTAGAAAAAATGTGAAATTGTTGTATAATAGCTTAAACATTCTTCCTCAATGTTTCTTTGTTCTTCTCAGTGCCCTCAATATACTTAACAATCACCAGGCTTGCTGGATACTCTTTTCACATAGAAGGCAATGACATGCAGAATCAACACCCTCTTCTCCAAATGAAGAAACCCCGATTGTATGTGGAAGGTTCCGCAGCCACCGGTTCTGAGCACAAGAAGGGGAGGCAGTGATGCATTGGTATTGGCACTGGACTAGTAACCCAGGGTAGTGCTCTGACCTGGGTTCGAATCCAACCACACCAGTTGGTGAAATTTAAATTCAATAAAAACCTGGAATTAAAAGTCTAATGATGAAACCATTGTCAAAAGACCCTTCTGGTTCAAATCTGCCATTCTTACCTGGTGTAGCCTACGTGTGATTTCAGATCCACTATAATGTGGTTGACTCTTAGACCATAAGACCATAAGACATAGGAGCGGAAGTAAGGCCATTCGGCCCATCGAGTCCACTCCACCATTCAATCATGGCTGATTTCAACTCCATTTACCCGCTCTCTCTCCCTAGCCCTTAATTCCTTGAGAAATCAAGAATTTATCAACTTCTGTCTTAAAGACACTCAACGTCCCGGCCTCCACCGCCCTCTGTGGCAATGAATTCCACAGACCCACCACTCTCTGGCTGAAGAAATGTCTCCTCATCTCTGTTCTAAAGTGACTCCCTTTTATTCTAAGGCTGTGCCCCCGGGACCTAGTCTCCCCTGCTAATGGAAACAACTTCCCTAAATCCACCCTATCTAAGCCATTCATTATCTTGTAAGTTTCTATTAGATCTCCCTTCAACCTCCTAAACTCCAATGAATATAATCCCAGGATCCTCAGACGTTCATCGTATGTTAGGCCTACCATTCCTGGGATCATCCATGTGAATCTCTGCTGGACCCGCTCCAGTGCCAGTATGTCCTTCCTGAGGTGTGGGGCCCAAAATTGCTCACAGTATTCTAAATGGGGCCTAACTAATGCTTTATAAAGCTTCAGAAGTACATCCCTGCTTTTATATTCCAAGCCTCTTGAGATGAATGACAACATTGCATTTGCTTTCTTAATTACGGACTCAACCTGCAAGTTTACCTTTAGAGAATCCTGGACTAGGACTCCCAAGTCCCTTTGCACTTCAGCATTATGAATTTTGTCACCGTTTAGAAAATAGTCCATGCCTCTATTCTTTTTTCCAAAGTGCAAGACCTCACACTTGCCCACGTCGAATTTCATCAGCCATTTCTTGGACCACTCTCTTAAACTGTCTAAATCTTTCTGCAGCCTCCCCACGTCCTCCATACTACCTGCCCCTCCACCTATCTTTGTATCATCGGCAAACTTAGCCAGAATGCCCCACGGACTCTTAACTGCTCTCTGGGAGGTCCTCAGTTCAACGGCAATTAGGGATGGGCAATAAATGCTGGCCCAGCCAGGAATGCACACATCCTGTGAATGAGTAAAAAAAATTGGCATTAGGTTGCACAATGGGCAGTTTGTGCTGGTCTGGAAGTTCGCCTTTTTTTGCTCCCAGCCTCCAGTTTTAATACTGCAGCAACAAGGAATCAGTGAATTCTGGGGGCAACCATGGAGTGAGTGGTCGCACATAGCTTCTGCCTGAGGTTGGATTCTTTGGTCCTTTTTGCCTGTTTTGTGGGGCTTTTGCAGGGGGAAAAAGGGGGAATATTAAAATATAAGTTAATCTACTTTGTTGAATAATTACCAAACGAGGGGTGTGTCGGATAAGGGGTATCATTCGGACCAGAAGGACTCGTATGGTGTAGCAGAGAAAAAGATGGCAGAAGGAACTGTATCATTGTTGCCTGCAAAATGGTTGACAGAGCAGTTGGTGGAATTCTTGGGGGCCGTGTTTAAGCAGCAAAGGAAGGCGGCTTCAGGCGATCTGGCCAAGGTGGCAGAGCTGATTCGGGCTGCCCTGGAGAGAGCGGACAAGAAGCTGAAGGTACAGAATGCATAGATCCTGAAGGTGGCTGGCCATGAGAACTGTATTGCCTCGTGGAGGCAGAAATGCTGATGATGACGGAGGGTCAGAAAATGTTGAGGGAATAGGTCGATGCACTGTTCCTTTTTAAAAAAATTTAAAGTGCCCAATTTCTTTTCCAATTAAGGGGCAATATAGCCTGGCCAATATTCCAGCTACCCTGCACATCTTTGGGTTGTGGGGGTGAGATCCACGCAGACATGGGGAGAATCTGCAAACTCCACACGGACAGGACCCGGGGCCAGGATCGGACACGAGTCCTCGGCGCCGTGAGGCAACAGTGATAACTACAGCACCACTATGCCACCCAATAAACTGTTGCTGAAGGGATTGAGGGAATGCAGGCCACAAAGTATGTGGATAAGATGTTTGAGAAGTTTTGGGGGGGGGGGTTTCTTCGATCGTCCTCCTGAAGTGGATCGGGCGACACTGATCGTTGAGGAGGACGCCAAAAGCAAGAAAGCTGTCGAGCGCTATCATCGTGAGGCTGCAACGGTATGTGGAAAAGGAAAGGATTTTTATGTGGTTGTGAGAGTTTGAATCAAGATAGAATAGAGCTTGATGGGAAATGGAATGTCAAATAGAGCTTTGTGTAAACTGGAATGTCAAAGCTTTGTAACTGTGTACGTGACTTTAGAGATGAATCGCTTCTGCTTTTGCACTAGACAGTCTGCAATAACAGGAAAACAGGACGCAGATGAGGGAATGGGTTCCTCATTTAAAGATAATAACTTAACTGAGGGCAACAGAATGTCGTAATTTGGGCCTCCTCTAAGGGGGCCATCCTCAGAAAAGGAACAGTGTCATATATTGTATATAAGCTACTGTCGGATGTACTAATTTTGGCTTGCTGCTGTGCTCCCCAAAGTACAGTGGTGCAGCCCCAGCCATGAATAAATGTACGTTGAAGTGACTTGGTGTTCAATTGATAATTTCATCCGGCCTGAGAAGAGCGAATTCTTATTTGGTGGCAGCGGTGGGATCTCACAGAGCCTCGCCAGGAGCAGACGGTGTAACTGATTGATTGTGTCCGGACGCGAAGGAGGGATTGGGCCCCCAAATGTGAGTATTCTTGTTACCACTTTGGTTTCCCCCTCCGCTGTTCCAAGCGCGACCTAGTCCTACCGTCTGTTTCTGAAGAGACTCTTACGAGATCTAGGTCAGTCCGGCGAACCCCTGTTACAGTCCGGGTTAGAGTCCCGAGACAGGGTTAGAGGCCCATAAGAGGTTAGAGTCCTCTTCTAATCAGGGTTAGAGGCCCGTAAGAGGTTAGAGTCCTCTTCAATCAAGATTAGAGGCCTGTAAGAGGTTAGAGTCCTCTTCGAATTAGGATTAGAGGCCCGTGCGCGAGGGTTAGAGGCCCTCGGCCGAAGAAAGGTGCTTGGCTGATGATGATCCTTCTGGTTGCTTGGTACCTTCGCGGTAAAAGGTTGCCCTTAAAACAAGAGATTGTCTCAACCAGTGTCTTGACTTGTTCGACACTCCGGGTTGACTATTGACCACAGTGGAGCCCGATAACTCCGTCCAAAATATAGTACTTCCCATCAGGTGTGTATGACGCCTTAGCCTCCACAATAAACATGGTTTCACGGTCGCGCACCCTGTCGGAACACTTGCACAATTGCTTAAATTCTTGATTGGGTTGCGGGGCAGGATAACACCGTTCTAATTCTTGATTGAATAAGCGACTTAGGCTCGCTGCCAAATTAAGTGAGTAACCATGAGGATCATCTGAGGATAGGAGACAATGGGTAATACTCTGGATAGCACCTCTGATAGTGGAAGCGCGCTTCAGATTCTTTGCGAACAGTATCCGGAACATTCTAAGCAGCTACGGCAGTTATCGAGGGAACTGCATAAAAATTTGGGACAGGGAAAATGGCCCCTGGGGGGGCCGAAAGATTTGCCTACGGTTGTAGAGGCACATCAACTTATCTGGCAACATAACCGTAGCTCCACGGCTAAGAAATTGATCGTGTTATGGTGGGAGTACTGTCAAAAATTAAAAGATGCATCTCTATTGGCTAGCTGGCAGGATAATGCCTTAAAGTTGGGCATTGAATTAATGGAAGGGGGGATTGTTAAAACTGCGGAGGTTTTGAAAAAGGAATGCGCCCACCATAAAGGCCTAAGTCTCTCGGGCCCCCAACCCCTAAATCAGGACCGTGCGGTCGAATGGCCGGCCTTGCCTTGACCGAGGGAGACGAAGACGATGACGATGACCCTGAAAATTGGCAATATCGGGGGCAGCCGACAGCTCCTCCACCACCTCCACCACCGCCTCCACCTCCACCTTATAACCAAGCCCTTTATCCACAACTGGTCCATTGATACTCCCCTGTCCGACGCAGAATTAACTGTTTTCACCGACAGGAGTGCCTCCATCGATAAAAGGGGGGATAGAGTGTCCGGATATGCCATAGATAATCAGCAGGGCGAAACTCTCGAGGCGGCAGCTTTTGAAACGCTGTTCTCCGCCCAACAAGCCAAGCTATTTGCACTAATCCGTGCGTGTGTACTGGGAAAGGACAAGAAAATCAACATATATACCGACTCCAGGTACGCATTTGGAGTCACACACGACTTCGGCCAATTATGGAAGAACAGGGGATTTCTTACATCTGCAGGCACTCAGATATCCCACAAACAGTTGGTTACACAATTACTACAGGCTTTAATGCTCCCTCAACAAATAGCCGTAATAAAGTGCACTGCCCATACGACTGGCAAAACCCCGGTGGACATAGGTAATCGGCAGGCAGACCACCAAGCCAAAGAAGCTTCTCACTTAAAAGACATGGTGGTGCCCAAAATGATGAGTCAGACTAAAAGCGCTAAGGGTCAGTCTCCCTCTGAAAAGCCAATGCCGACCATCACTGACATAATTCAATTACAGTAGGACGCTCCTGGCTGTGTAAAAAGATTATGGGAAGAATTGGGATGTTGTTATAATCCTATAAACAAATTGTGGGTCACCCCGGCAGGGCAAACTTGTATGCCCGATGCATTAGCAGCCTGGGTCACCGAATGTATTCACTTTGCAACTCATTGTGGTGCACGAGCTACGGATGATATATTGCTGAAGACTCGGTGGCATCCAAGACTGCAGGACATAGCACAAAACATTAGCAGTCGTTGCCTGGTATGTCAGCGATATAACCCTGGAAAAGCAGTACCCTGTGAAATGGGTAAAACCCCGCTACCAGAAGGTCCCTTTGAGACACTCCAGATGGATTACATTGAGTTGGAAAGATGCCAATGTTATAAACATGTATTGGTTATTGTTGATGTGTTTAGTAAATGGATAGAAGCTTACCCCACTGTAGATAACAAAGCTTCCACGGTAGTAAAAGTTTTGATGCGAGAAATTGTTCCTAGATTTGGGATTCCATATCGATTAAGCTCTGATAATGGACCTCATTTGTGGGACAGATCAATAAGGAATTTTGTACTCAGCTGGGAATAAAACAACAATTACATTGCGCATACCGACCCCAAGCAGCGGGAATGGTAGAAAGGGCTAATCAGACATTAAAAACTAAACTGGCAAAACTACAGGCAGAGACTGGAGCCACTTGGCTCAAATTATTGCCTATTGCCCTCTTCCAGATACGTGCAACCCCGGCAGGAAAGACACGACTGAGTCCCGCCAAAATTTTATACGGAAGACCCTTTTGCACTCCCTGGAATCAAGAAAGCCCTAAGGAAGTACAGTTTCACCATATGACTACTGAAATGGCCAACTATGTGATAGCCTTGACCAAAGTGCTAAAAGGCCTCCATTTACGAGTGCGAGCTGCTTATGAGGAGATACCTCCCCTGTCCAGTTCTGTAACTATTAATCCGGGAGAGTATGTCCTCATTCGTAATTGGATTAGAAAAGGATTGAAACCCCGATGGGAAGGAGCATACCAGGTCCTACTCACTACTCCCACTGCTGTAAAAGTGGAAGGCAGAAATGCCTGGATCCACATCCACCATTGTAAGGTTGTGAAAACGCAATCGAGAATAACCCTCTGTTTCGAGCCCTAGGTAATAACTTCAGCATCACTTAAAGGATGAAGGCCACACTTATTATTGTAACCCTGCTGGGACTTTTGGAGACGGGAGGGGAGGCCAAGCGAAGGATCTGCGGTCCCAAGGGAAGACGGACTCATCACCTCTGTCGAGGAGACACCTTACAATGCACCAGTCAAGGCTCAGGAGAAGGACCTTGGAATGCGACCACTGCGGACGGATATTCGGCCTACGTACAATGATGCAATCAGACCATACGCATCAGTGGAGTGACTAAGGGTAACCTACCCTGTCATCGGGTCAACTGTAAATGGGACTGCAGCTGCAGAAACAAAAATAAGACTTTACCCTTGGGATGTGTTGACCAAGGGAGGGTAAAGCTGCAAAAAAATAGGGAATTACATGTAAACACGTATCTGTATATGTCATATGTGTACGCAAAGGATATGAATGTTTCTGGTTGCTGGCTATGTACAGATATCCCAACCCATGCTAAGGGTAGTATCCCCCTCAGACCTGTTCCGCTTAACCTGGCAGAAACAGTAGAATGGTATATTTACCAGAATGGTACTCATCAATCACCTAGGACAATAAGAATTGCATCTATGGTAAGATACCCAGACGGCGGGGCAGCTTCTAGTTTATTGTTTCTCCCCAGATCCCCAAGACCCTGGAAAGCAGGGGGCTATCCAATGAACACCTTTGAGATGTGATACCAACCAAGTTATGACCAATCCCACCAGCCTCCGTTTCTTACCCTCACTAATACCACCAGCAAGGGAAGACCACTGGGAATAATATGCTTAGTAAGGAATGTGGTTAAAGGGATATTCGTAGGTGCTAGTCGATGCAAGCACAAATTTGTAGTGGCCAACACATCCAAGGTCTATCCCATATATATGTCTCCTCAGTTTTATGGGTGTACACTAGACGTCCCTTCCGCTAACGGGACAGGTACCTTCAAGTACTCCCTGATGGCTGAAGGGTTTGACGTGTCAAACTCACTTCATACAATGGGACGTACTTTATTTGTGGCCACAAGGCATATCCCTGGCTGCCAGAGAATTGGACGGGATCCTGGTATCTGGGGTATGTAGTCCCCTTTATACACCACCTCGCCAATCTAGGCGACCATTACCAAATGATGAAGCGACAAAAGTGAGCAATAACCGAAACGCAGTGATACTTTGGGATCCTGTTTCCCCCTATCGGGGTAGCTCTTGCAATAAAGGAAATAAGGAAGGTAGCAAAAATCCTGGAAGAGGTAGCAAACGACACCACTGAAGCATTGGCTGAGATAAATAATGAAATGGTAGCAATAAGAACCGTAGCCCTGCAAAACAGAATGGCCCTAGATTACTTCCTTGCAAACAACGGTGGGACATGTGCCGTGATCGGTTCGGAATGTTGCACCTACATTCCCGATAGTTGGGAGAACATCACCCACCTCGTGGATCATATCCGCAAAGAGGTTAAAAAACTGCATGAAACATCAAGAGATGGGTGGTTAGATTGGTTATTTGACGGATCATGGGGGTCTTACCTAGTGCATGGATTAATAATCCTGGTAGTTGTAATACTTGTAATAATCATGCTTAGCTTCCTAATGAAATGCTTGTGTAGAAGTGTCGGTGCAGCAATAATTTCCCAACAGTTAATACAGCAGCATGAAGTGAGCCTTGAAGAGCTAATGGATGTGAAAGAAGGTGCAGAGGAACGTAGGAAAATGATAGAAGTGCAGATAGAATGGGAAAGACTGAGGCAAGTGGCTATGGATTAGAAGTTATCATAAAATGATAAAAGGGGGGAATGAGAGTTTGAATCAAGATAGAATAGAGCTTGATAGGAAATGGAATGTCAAATAGAGCTTTGTGTAAACTGGAATGTCAAAGCTTTGTAACTGTGTACGTGACTTTCGAGATGAATCGCTTCTGCTTTTGCACTAGACAGTCTGCAATAACAGGAAAACAGGACATGATGAGGGAATGGGTTCCTCATTTAAAGATAATTATAACTTAGCTGAGAGCAACAGAATGTCGTACTTTGGGCCTCCTCTAAGGGGGCCGTCCTCAGAAAAGGAACAGTGTCATACATTGTATATAAGCCACTGTTGGATGTACTAATTTTGGCTTGCGCCCGTGCTCCCCGAAGTACAGTGGTGCAGCCCCAGCCGTGAAAAAACGTACGTTGAAGTGACTTGGTGCTCGATTGATCATTTCATCCGGACTGAGAAGAGCGAATTCTCAGTTGAAGGATTGCATCTGGGAAGACCATACAGTCTGTATTTACCAGGATTTGGGAGCAAAGCTGGCCAAGCAGCAGGCGGGTTTAATAGGGTCAAGGCGGCCATATTCAGGAACAAGGTGCCATTTGGTATGCTGTACTCGTCTATGCGTCAAGTTTGGAGGACAGGAGCATTGCTTCGACACACCAGAGGAGATGAGCATCTTCTCAAGAGACCACGGATTGGGGCATGTTTGCGAACATTTGATTTTGGTTGGGTTCACCTCCACAACAGACTGGAGGCGTTTACTGGGGGACGGTGAGGAACTGTATGCATTCACATAGCGTTATGTTTGGTTTTGTTTATACTACCCACTCTGTAAAGTTAATTGTGTACATGTTTTTCCTCTTTTTCGCCTCCCCATGTTGGGGTTAATGATGTTTATAATATAAAAATGTGAGGGGCTTTGTGGGTAACATGGTGGTGAGGGAAGAGGAGAGGGTGGGGATGGAGGGGCTTGGTGTGGTGCAGGGGTTGGGTGGAGCAGGGGGGTGGAAGGGTGCTTTGGTACAGAGAAAATGCCTCGAATGGGGGTCACCTTCCTAGCCAGTAGGCTAGTTAACAGAGGTGAGGTGCTGGGAAGAGCCGCGGAGGGAGGGAGGGAGGGTTGGGCTTTTGGGTGGTGCTGGTCTTCTTTGTGGCTTGGGTGGGATGGTGGGCCTGCAGAGGTGGGACTTTTAGTATTTAGGATGGGGGTTGGGGGAGGGGTAAGTTGCTGATGTTGAAGATGTTGTTGTGAAGCAGTTGGCTAACGGGGGATGGTGGCAGCCATCTTGAGAGGATCCCGGATGTGGCTGGGCATGGGACTTGAGTCCTTTTAAATGTGGATATGCCTGAAAATATAGGAGTGGCTATACATACTTATGTTGAGCTCAATAAAAGTGAGGAAGTTGCTGCCTCCGTGCTGTGGGAGATGCTGAAGAGGGTAATTAGGGGAGAGTTTATTTTGATCCGGGTACACAGGGATATGGTGGAACGGTTGGAAAGACAGAGATTGGTGGAGGCCATTCTGGCAGTGGAACGGAGGTACTCAGTCGACCCTGACGAGCGGTTGTTGAAGGAGAGGAGGAGGCTCCAGATGGGGTTCAAACCTATGTCTATGGAAAAGGTGGTGGGTCAGTTGCGTCGGGTTCGGGGGGCGCTTTATGAACATTGGGGAACGGCCAGTAGGTGCCTTGTGCACCAGTTGAAGCAGCAGGTGGCAATGAGGGAGATTGAGCAGATGAAGGATTCGGGGTGGGGGGGGGGGGGGAGAAGGAGGTCACTGAATTAGGGAAGGTGAATGGGATATTTGAGGGGTAGTCCAGGTCGAAGTCCCAGTGGAGAGGGGGGGTGGGCATGAGGCGGGTTTGGGTGGCCTGGATGTTCGGGTGGTGGAGGAGGGGAACGTGCAGGTGTTGGGTGCTCCAATTGGGCTGGGGGAAGTGATAGAGTGCATGAGTTTGATGCAATCTGGGAAGGCCCAGGTCTGGACCATTCCCAGTGGAATTCTATTAAACATTAGGTCCAGAATTGGGGCCCCTTTTAGTGGAGATGCTTAATGAGTCAAGGGGGAGCT
The DNA here is from genome assembly GCF_047496885.1 of Scyliorhinus torazame. Taxonomy (NCBI): domain Eukaryota; kingdom Metazoa; phylum Chordata; class Chondrichthyes; order Carcharhiniformes; family Scyliorhinidae; genus Scyliorhinus; species Scyliorhinus torazame. Next base: position 211,263,691 of record NC_092710.1, read on the forward strand.
ACCGCCCACATTGACACAGGCATTAATTTCACTTATTATGAAGACGGTTAAGGACCCAGAGGAGTGTGGATCATATCGTTCGATATCGTTGTTGAATGTGGATGCAAAGCTGTTGGTTAAGGTGCTGGCGATGCGCACGGGGTTGATAGATGAGGGTTTTGTGAAGTTGGGGTGGAACCTGGGGCCTCTGCTGGTGAGAGCATATAATGAGGCGAGGGAAAAAGGGAAACTCCCCCCTACATTATCACAGGCGTCCCTATCCCGAATACTGAAGAAGGATAAGGATCCGGGTCCTACTGCCCGATATCGCTATTAAATGTAGACGCTAAGCTGCTGGGAAAGATCCTGGCCTCGCGAATCGAGGACTGTGTGCCGGGGGTGATAGGAAAAGATCAGACGGGGTTTGTAAAAGGGAGGCAAGTATCAGCGAATGTTAGGAGATTACTAAACATGATTATGGTGCCCCCGGAGGGACAGAACGCAGAGGTGGCAATGGACGCAGAGAAGGCTTTTGATCTGGTGGAGTGGGAAGTGTTAGGAAGGTTTGGGTTCAGGCAGGGGTTTGTGGACTGGTCCGATTGTTGTATAGGGCGCCGGTAGCGGGCGTGTGGCTGAATCGGGTGAACTCGGGTACTTCGGGTACACCTCACTCTTCCCCATGTTTCGGGCTACACCGTGGACAAGGCAGGCATGCCCATTCTCCCCGTTACTTTTTGTCTTGGCAATAGAGCAATTGGCAATGGTGCTTGGGCGTCGAGGAGCTGGAGAAGGATTGTGCAGGGAGTGCAGGGGTGGGTGGGGTGGCGGTGAGCATGGGATCGTTGTACACGGATGACCTGCTTCTTTATATTTTGGACCAACTGGAAGGTATCGTGGGAATTATGAGTATTCTGGAGTTTGGCTGGGTTTCTGAATATAAGCTAAACATGGGAAAGAGTGCTGTGTTCCCGATCGAGGCCAGGGGGCAGGAGAGGAGGTTGGGAGACCTGCCGTTCAAGGTGGTGGGGGAGAGCTTCAGATATTTGGGTATCCAGGTGGCGTGGGGATGGGAGCAGCTGCACAAGTTGAACTTAGCACATTTAGTCGAACAGATGAGGGGGGATTTTAAGAGATGGGTTGTTTTGCCACTATTGCTGGCGAGGCGGGTGCAGACAGTGAAAATGGCGGAGCTGCCGAGGCTCTTAATTGTCTTTCAGAACCTCCCGATCTTCAACCCCAAATCATTCTTTAAGAAAGTCAATATTTTACTAGGGGTTTGTGTGGGCGGCGAAAACCCCACAGGTTAAGAAGGTGCTGTTTAAGCGGGGGTGGTGTGGAGGGGGGGGGGCAGTCTGGCCAAGCCAAACATAATGAATTAATATTGGGCTGCCAACATCGCCATGGTGAGTAAATGGGTAGTGGGGGAGGTGTCGGCGTGGGAGCAGATGGAGGTGGACTTATGTAGTGGTATGAGTTTAGGGGCATTGTTGAGTGTCTCTGCTGTTCTTGCCGGCCAAGTTCTCCATGAGCCCAGTGGTGGCGGCAGCCCTACGGGTGTGGGGACAGTGGAGGCAGCATCTGAGGTTGGAAGGTGCCCCAGTGTGGGCACCGATTTGCGACAATCACAGATTTTCTCCGGGAGGTTTAGGCATTGGGTTTCAGGGTGGTGATAGACAGGGAACGAGCGGTTTGGGGACCTGTTTGTTGGGGCAGCTTTGCAAGTTTAGAGGATTCATTATGTTTGGCTAGGCCAGACTGCCCCCCCCCCCACCCTCCTCCCCCCCCCCACCCCACCCCCGCTTAAGTACTACCTTCCTAACCCGTGGGGTTTTCTCCACCTACACAAATCCCGAGCAAAATATTGACTTTCTTAAAGAAAGTTTAGAGGATTTGGAGGAGGAATATGAGCTACCCAATGGAAATGAGTTCAGGTACTTGCAGATCCGGCACTTTGTGAGGAAACAGGTGCCGTCCTATCCTGGTTTGCCACCCTTGAGATTACAGGATAAGGTGCTATTGAGGGAGGGAGTGGGTGAGGGTAAGGTGTCTGAGAATTATAAGAAGCTAATAGACTGGGAGGGAAACTCGATAGGGGAAGTCAAATAGAAATAGGAGGAGGGAAATGGAGGCCGGTTTTTGGGAGGAGGCTCTGAGGAGGGTGAATGCGTCCTCGTTGTGTGCGAGGCTCAGCCTTATCCAGTTTAAGGTAGGTCATAGGACGCACATGACAGTGGCTAGGATGAGCAGGTTCTTTGAGGGGGTTGAGGACATGTGTGGGCGGTGTGCGACGAAGCCCGTGCACCATGTTCACATATTTTGGGCATGTTCGAAACTAAAGGGGTTGAGGCAGGGGTTCGCAGACATAATATCCGAGATGTTGAGGGTGAAGGTGGCCCCGAGTCCAGAAGTGGCGAAATGTGGAGTGTCGGAAGACCCGTGAGTCCAGGGGCTGCAAGAGACCAATGTTCTAGCCTTTGCATCCCCGGTAGCCCGGAGATGGATTTTGCAAGAGTGGAGAGATTTGGAGCCACCGGGGGTGTGGATGAGTGACCTGGCGGAGTTCCTAAGGTTGGAGAAAATTGAGTTTGTCTCAATTTTCTCATTGAGTTGATGGGTTTGCCCATAGGTGGAAGCGTTCATCGACTTCTTCAAGGGGAATTGAGGCATCAGCAGGGAGAGGGAGGGGGAGATAAAGGGGGCTAAATGGGGAAGGCAGGTTGGGAGGAGGGGAATGACAGGGGGGTTGGGGGGTTGGTTAGTTATTCATATATTATGATCCTGTTTGTTCTGTTTCTCTGGAAACCTGAAAAAACTTGGTGAGTCAGCTGCAGCCAATTTTGCAAAATTACTGCTGGCTCTCACAAGTATCCTTTACTAATCAGAAAGCTTTCATTACCAATAAAGGTGAAATTTTACAAATTCGTGTTCAGGTACAGAACATTTTGCAATGAGAGCACATGCAGGAAATTTGAGAAGGAAAGGTGGTGCAGATTATTCATAGTTGCTGGAAAATTACAAAGAGACTGCTAGATTCTGCCAAGATTTCTGGCATGTGCCCCCTGTGCATGAAGCTCCGGCACAAGGTTGCAACTTTGTAAAATATATCCTTCATGCTCAGGCTTTGTGTACAAGACAAAATTATGAATATAAGTTTCATGTTTCAGATTTATCCGCATAAAGTCAATAATAGAATATGATTAGAAAAGCTATGCCATTCACTGTTGTTCAGCTGGATGTCATTTTGGGCATTATTTCAGTGGCACGATAAGCATATTCAATAAACTTGGAAAAATAACATTAAACTTTGTCATACAGTATTCTATTTAAAAATGAGAAAGACTTGAAGGGGATATGCAGATTTTCTGAAGAAATCTCACATGTGCAGGACTGATTTTTTTTAAAAATCCCTTCCATTTGAGACGTTGTTGTGTTTTACTGTCTTGAAGAGACCCTGATTTTGACAGACCTGGGCCGGGATTCTCCGACCCCGCACCGGGTTGGAGAAGCGCCGGGGGGGTGGGGGCGCGAGAATGACGCCACGCCACCCCGATGCTGCCCCGCCGATTCTCTGCCACCCACGGGATGCAGGATCATCGCCGCGCCAGTCGGGGGTCGTTGAACATGCCCCCCACCAATTCTCCGGGCCTCGACGGGCCGAGTGCCCGCCTAGTTCGGCCGAGTCCCACCGTCGTGGGTTATGTATGGTCCCACCCGGCGGGACCTCGGTGTTATGGTTGCGGGGGCCATCCTGGTGGGGAGGGCGGGGAGATCCAACACCGGGGGGGCCCTCCACAGTGGTCTGGCCCATGATCAGGGCCTACCGATCGGCGGGTGTGCATGCGCGGACTCGCGCCGGCCAGGGCACGCATGCACAGACTCGCGCCGGCTTTCGGGCGGCGGAGCTGCGGACACCATTCCAGCGCTGTACCAGCCCCCTAGGAAGGGGTGGATACCTGCCACTTAAGGCCCGTTGACGCCGGAGTGGCTCGCCCCGCTTTTCACACCGGCGTCAGAACTTGGCCATGGGATTGGAGAATCCCGTCCCTGCTGTTTCTAAAAATAAAGTATATTACGCCATAATTGTTTTCATGGAATAGAATCCCTACAGTGCAGAAGGAGGCCATTTGGCCCAGCGAGTCTGCACCGACCTTCTGAAAGAGCACTCTATCCCCTGAAATCAGTAACCTTGTCTAACCTTTTGAACACTAAGGGGCAATTTAGCATGGCCAATCCACCTAACCTGTGCATCTCTGTAAAGTGGGAGGAAACCGGAGCACCCGGAGGAAAGGCATGCAAGCATGGGAGAACGTACAAACTCTCCACAGACAGTGACCCAATGCTGGAATTGAACCCGGATCCATGGTGCTCTGAGGCAGCAGTGCTAACCATTGTACTGCCCATTCATATTTAACAGGAAATTCCTGCCAGATATACGAAAATCTAATCTGTAAAAATATTTCAGATTTCATACCTCTGTGAGATTAACAAATGCTGGGTTTCGTAGCTTTACCTTTTGACAGGACAGACTACGAGAGTCATGACATTACAGAATGTGACATTTATTTTCTTCTGGTTGTTTAAAACATGTGTAATATAAAATTCTTTAGGCATACTGGTGGGTTTCACGTCAATTACATGAACATTTTCTGATTCGTAATTGGCTTAGAATAACCAGGTGTGTTATGATTAAATAATACATTATAGGGAATTCCATTTAATAGAACATATTTAATGTCTGAACATTAGAAGCTTTGCAGTGGGGAATTCCCTGAGGCCATATATAATATCACTCTAGCCGTTTGTTATGCCTTATAATATGCAACTAGGAGTTTCTCTATTATTCCCTTATTCAACATTCGGTCAGACATTTTTAATATTATACACTGAGATGCAACCCACGAAAAATAGACATTAAAATGCATTAAATTGTAATCCGTGTTATGACTGTAATTTCCCCACAATTACCAAATTCACTTTCAAATTTTAAAAGATATGATTTGTTGCAGTGTATTTGTGCTGAAATAATGGAACAGTACTAAATCATAACTATAGTACTGTACGGCCTCATTTATTTCCTCCCAGTGACACTACATGGTAGTGGGTTTGAGGAAAAAGGATGGGATGGAATTACTTCAGTCATGAATGCTCCAGCCAACATGACGTGAGGCAGGCTAGATGGAATGGTTGCTCCATTCCTGCCCCTCAGTTTTTTCATGTCCCTATGTGGTCAGAATCTTTAGGAAACATATATGGATGGAAGGAGGGAGAAGTTGAATATGACAATGATATGTTTGGCCAAGTGAAGTCAGTTATAACACTGAAAAACACTGTTGTTTGGGGCCTATTTTCTTTATTCTTTCACAAAATGTCAGAATCACTAGCAAGGCCAGCATTTGTAGCCCATTCCTGATTGACTTTGAACTGAGGGCAATTAAGAGTCAACATATGTTTGCCTGTAGAGGAAAGGGGGTGGGGCTGAGTTCAAACAGAGTCCGTTTTGGCTGTTGCAATGGCCTTAACTTGCATTGGGAGAGTCATGAATTGATGGAGTAGATATAAACCATGAAGGACTGATAAGGTATGCATATCTGTCATGAACTTACTTTTTTTAAGACCCCTAATCTTCAAACTAAAAAAACAAACAGGCTGCATGTGTCGGAGTTTTTAAAAAACACCTCTGTTGCAGGTTAGAAAAGAAAGTAGCATATGGCCATATAGTTCTTTTTTCACATTTCCCCAAGGGCTATCATTATGCCCTCATGAATTCTTGGCTAAGTTTCAAATGATACAATTATCACGGCAAGGAGATCTGAAGTTAACAAATTGATTAACAATTTAAAGAGGCTATTAAAGGATTAGCTGTCCTTGATATAGGACCTGAAAGAAATTTGTTTTTGTAAGAGATTAACCACTCAAAATATAAAGGCTAATGGGAGTTTATTTCAATATTAGGTTTGTAGGAGTGAGCATTGTATTTGATTTTTAAACATTTATTTTTTTCACTCTTACAAGACTCCTATACAGCAACCTAACCTAATCTACGAACCCCTGCCCAAACCCAAACCATCCCAACATCTCAAATATGGCCACCCAAACTGGTCAAACGCTTTCTCCACATCCATAGATGCTTTCACCTCCGTCTCCTGCCCCCCCCACCCCATCTCCCGGGAGGCACCATGATCACATTCAACAGCCTTCTATTGTTTGCTGACAACTGCCGCCCTTTCACACACCTGGTATGTTCGTTGCTTATCACCCCTGGCACACAGTCACCTTCAGCAACAGCTTTATATCCACATTTAGCAGCAATATCGGCCGGTATAATCCACATTCCTTTGGGTCTTTATCTTTTTTTAAATAAGCGATATTGAATCCTGAGATAATGTGGACGGAGGCTCCCCATTACCAACTGACTCATTTTACATCTCCACGAATAGGGGTCCCAATTCCATGGCAAACTTTTTGTGAAACTCTGACGGGAACCCGTCTGGACCCAAGGCCTTCCCGGACTGAGCCCCTCAGTTCATACTTGATTCTCTCCAAGTCATACAGGTCCCCTATCAAGACCTCCACCCCCGGCAGAGTTGCCGTCTGCCGCTGTTTAGCACAGGGCTAAATCGCTGGCTTTGAAAGCAGACCAAGGCAGGCCAGCAGCACGGTTCAATTCCCGTAACAGCCTCCCCGAACAGGCGCCGGAATGTGGTGACTAGGGGCTTTTCACAGTAACTTCATTTGAAGCCTACTTGTGACAATAAGCGATTTTCATTTCATTTCATTCCAATAAAATTCTCTGCTGGGCAATCAGAGAGGCGAAAGCCACGACATCGGCCTTCCTCCCCTCTCTCAGTTCCGGCTTCTCCGATATCCCGAAGGTCACCACCATAGGGTCCGGCACAACCTCCCCCCCCCACAATCTTTGTTAGCATCCCGAATACCCCCACCCAGTATCTCTCCAGCTTCTCACAGCCCCAAAACATATGTGCGTGGATCACTGGTCCTCGCCCACACTTCTCGCACTCATCTGCCACCCCCTGAAACTACTCACTCATCATCGCCCGAGTCATATGCGCCCTGTGCACCACCTTAAACTGTATCAGGCTCATCCTTGAACACAATGAGGTCGAGTTCACCATGCATAATGCTTCACTCCACATTCCCCAATCCTCACCAACTGCAGACCCCCTGCTCTCCCAACCATCCATATATGCCCCCAATCCTACCATCCCCTTCCACGTCCGGAAACAGCAACCGTTCCAATTGGATATTCTTCGGCAGCTTGGAGAACCCTTTCCACACCTTTCGTGCAAAGTCCCTTACTTGTAGATACCTACATTTTCTTCCTCTCAGGAGCTCTTCCCTCAGCTTCTCTATGGTTGCGAACATCTTTTTCACAATACAAATTCCTCCTCCTTACCAGCCTCACCACTCTCCACTTCCTGTACATACCGTCTGTCCCCCACAGCTCAAACCCGTGGTTCTCACATAGCGCATTAAAACCGACATCCCCTCTATCCTAAAATGCCTCCTCAGCTGGTTCCACACCTTAATCGTGGACTATTCAACCGGGCTCTCTGCATATATCCTTGGTGCCAGCGGTAGTGTCGCCATCACCATAGCCCTCAGGCTGGACCCCCTACAGGACTCTTCCTCCATCCTAACCCATTCTGCCCCTTCTGCCTCCCACCACCGCCTCACCTTCTCCACGTTCACCCCCCAATAATAATGCAGCAAGTTCGGTAACACCAGCTTTACCTTTGTACCAGCTTGTCTCTTTACCTTTGGCAGCTTCCCCACCCATGCAAACTCTGGAATAACTGTATCCAACTTCCGAAAAAAGGCCTTTGGAACAAAAAAATCGGAAGCGTCTGGAATATAAATCAGAACCTTGGCAGGACATTCATTTTCACCACTTGGACCCTCCCTACCAGCGTCAGATGCAATTTAACCCACCTCTTAAAATCCTCCCTTATCCCCTCCACCAGCTTTGTTAGGGTCCACTTGTGTAGCGTCGCCCACTCTCCCGTCACCTGGATCCCTAAATACTTATCCCTGGCTACCTTGAATGATAGCCCTCCTAAACTGGCTCTCTACCCAACCGGGAACACTTCACTTTTCCCCACATTCAACGTATAACCTGAGAAAGCCCCAAACCTCTCTAATAGGTCCAAAATCCTGCCCATGCTCTCCAGCGGGTGTGACACATTTAGTAGCAAGTCATCTATGTATAGCGACACACGGTGCTCCCTGTTCCCCTTCCAAATCCCCTGCCACTCTTCTGACCCTTAAGGGTGTAGCCAGTTAAAATGGCTAACTCCTGATTTAAAATGGATAACTCCCGATTTAAAATGGCGAACGGCAAAGGCTGATGGGAAAGTCAGCCAACAGGACACAAACGAGCAGCTGCAGGTTGAGTGTGTATTTACCTCTGGAAAGGCCAGACAAGATCGATACCGGCAACCATCAGCATAACAAAACACCAGTCATCTGCATACTAATGAGCAATCCCCGGGAACAATGAGCAACATTTAGACACACAAAGCAAAACCAGACTCTTCGGCGCCAGCAGAAGCCTACACAAAGGGAGGTGAACGACCAACTCAAGACCGCCCATCGATCAGGGGACCGCTCCAGCATTGGAGAAAATAGAACCAAGCGATTGGGACAAAGTCCAATCACTTGGAACCAGGTACAGGGTCCGCCCCGAAAGGCGGGAAGCCCCTGGGGACTATAAGAATTGAGCCCCAAGTTCAAATCGTTCTTCTTGACCGGGTCACTCAGCAACATGAACCAACCCTTGACAGTGACCGGTTCAGCCGCCGCCGATATCCAGTAAGTCTTACTTCAACGCTCGCTACGAGATAGGCACTCCTAGCTATCAATCTGCACCAACTTCGAATCCCGCAGGCTCAGAACCCGAACGAAAGGCCATTTGTTTCCCTGACCTGGTGGGCCAGTTCGAAGTTAAGTATAGCCCTGTTAGTTATAAGAAGTAGCTTAGACGTAGAATTTATGCATGAGTAGTGATTGCTGTGTATAATAAATGTGCTTTGATTTAAATCTCACTAATCGGTGTATTGAATTATTGATCATTACTCAGACTTGAACCACATGGCGGTATCATAAAGATACCTGGCGATTCAAGAGCAAAGGTGATAAAACAGAGCAATTAAACTAAGGCAAAGTTAGCAACAAGGGCCATTACCAAGGGCTCTATCGCTTGCGTGAACAGTAGCGGCAATAGCGGGCACCCCTGTCTTGTTCCCATGTGCAACCCAAAATGTTTTGAATTTATCTCATTGGTCCGTACGCTTGCCACCAGGGCCACGTACAACAGGCGCACCCAGGCCACAAACTTTGGCCTGAACCCAAACCTTCCCAGGACCTTGTACAGGTACCGCCACTCCACCCAGTCAATTACCCCCCTCAGCCCTAAAGGCTCCTCTAGTGCCTGTTCCTTTTCTTCCTCTAGCTTTGTGGCCTCTAATAATTGGTTAAATGTGTGTATTAAGTACAGTGTTTAATACCGCACTTAGTGCTGTTAAATTAGAAGTACATGGTGCAGTGGAAATACTGCTAGAGGTGTCTGTGGTGGTATGTATTAAGGGTAATACGGTACACCATGAATGCCGAGGAGCTATTGGAGGACAGATGCTGGATCCCGATTGGATCCGCCGCCTACTGGGCTCCACTCAGATAGGCGGGGTATAAGAACCTGGGTTTAATCCCCACAGCTGCATTCTATGACTGAGCTGCTGGGGAACGAGTCTGAACAAGTCTGCTCAATAAAGCCTCGATTGAAGTTCTTTACGTCTCGCCTCGTGTGTGATCGATGGTGCTACAATTTATTGAGCAGAATTAAAAAGGAATATGGAGCTCCGGATCACCCCGGAGTGCCTGCGAATCGGCCCCCATGTAGCTAACGCAACATCGGCGTTTAAACACTGGCTGGCGTGCTTTGAGGGATACCTCCGAACGGCCCCCGGCAGACCAACAGAAGACCAGAAGATGCAGGTCCTGCATTCCAGGGTGAGTCCCGAAATCTACTCACTCATCGAGGACACGGAAGAATTCCCAGCGGCGCTCAAACTGCTGAAGGAGAGCTACATTAAGCCCATCAACCAGGTCTATGCACGCTACCAGCTCACGATGAGACGACAAATTCCCGGGGAATCGCTAGACGATTTCTTCAATGCTCTAACGATCCTGGGATGAAACTGCAACTGCCCAGCGGTTACGGCGAACGAACATACGGACCTCCTGATCAGAGATGCTTACGTAGCAGGTTTGGCATCGTCGCAAATTTGCCAGAGACATTTAGAGAAAGACTCTCTCGGACTCACAGAGGTACGGGCCCTTGCAGCCTCCCTCGACGTGGCCTCCCAAAATGCCCGCGCCTATGCCCCCGACCGCGCTGCAGCCCCTTGGGCTCCGTGGACCCCCGCCGCGACCGACCCCCCGGCAACCCCAACCCCTCCGCAAGCGTGCGCAGCCAGAATCCCAGACCACCCGGGGGAGCCCTGCTGCTACTTTTGCGGGCAGCCAAAACACCCCCGCCATCGCTGCCCGTCCCGCTCGGCCACCTACAAAAGCTACGGTAAAAAGGGGCACTACGCACCGGTGTGCCAGTCCCGTGGGGTCGCCGCTATCTCCGGGGAACAAATGGGACCACGGGCTCAACCCCCCCAGTGACCCATGGGCGGCCAACGGGCGCCGCCATTCTGGACCCCGGACACCACAAGGGGGGGACGGGCGCCGCCATCTTCCTACCCATGGGCCGCGTGCAATCCATGGGAGCGGCCATTTTGTCCACCCCCGGCCGCGTGTGACTCATGGGAGTGGCCATTTTGTCCACCCCCGACCGCGTGCGATCCATGGACGCCGCCATCTTGGCTGACAGGCAAGGACCCCAGCGTGGACGGTTCCACACTGCCTGAAGACAACGATCTGATACACCAACCACGTTTGGCAACGGTGACCCTCGACCAGTCACGGCCCCGGACGCTCCAGACGACAACGACAAAGGTGCTGGTGAACGGGCACGAGACGCCGTGTTTGATCGACTCGGGGAGCACGGAGAGTTTTATTCACCCGGACACGGTAAGACGCTGTTCCCTTGTAATTCGGCCAAGCACCCAAAAAAATCTTCATGACGGCGGGGTCCCACTCCGTTGAAATCAAAGGGTTCTGCATCGCAAACCTAACGGTGCAGGGGAGATAGTTCAAAAATTACCGGCTGTACGTCCTTCCCCACCTCTGCGTTCCCACCCTCCTGGGGTTGGACTTCCAATGCAACCTCCAGAGCTTAACATTCAAATTTGGCGGCCCTATACCCCCACTGACTATCTGCGGCCTTGCGACACTCAAGGTCGAACCGCCCTCCCTGTTTGCGAACCTCACCCCGGATTGCAAACCCGTCGCCACTAGGAGCAGACGGTACAGCACCCAGGACCGGACGTTTATCAGGTCCGAAGTCCAGCGGCTGCTGAAGGAAGGCATAATCCAGGCCAGCAATAGTCCCTGGAGAGCCCAGTGAAGACAGGGGAGAAGCAAAGGATGGTCGTAGACTACAGTCAGACCATCAACAGGTACGCGCAGCTAGATGCGTACCCTCTTCCCCGCATATCCAACATGGTCACTCGGATTGCACAGTACAAGGTCTTCTCCACCGTTGACCTTAAGTCCGCCTACCACCAGCTCCCCATTCGCCCCGGTGACCGCAAGTATACTGCCTTTGAAGCAGACGGGGAGCCATTGGAGGACAGATGCTGGATCCCGATTGGATCCGCCGCCTACTGGGCTCCACCCAGATAGGCGGGGTATAAGAACCTGGGTTTAATCCCCGCAGCTGCATTCTGTGACTGAGCTGCTGGGGAACGAATCTGAACAAGTCTGCTCAATAAAGCCTCGATTGAAGTTCTTTACGTCTCGCCTCATGTGTGATCGATGGTGCTACAGTGTCCTGGATCAAAAAGTGGATTTTTCCAATTACAGTTAAATTGAGAATAGGCCGTTGTTTTTCAAGTATATTATAGAAACAGATCATCTTCTCAAATCCCTTTAACTGAATGTAAAATATGTAAGTTATCAGTTTCCATTTTCCAATCATTCACTTATTGAATTCTACATTTCACTATGTTGAAGATGCAGCACTCTATTTGTTTTTGTTGTCTGTGTCTAATGGAAAAGAACACCAGGGCCGGGATTTCCCATGCAACCTGCTATGTGTTTCACAGCGGTGGAGGTGGCTTGCCATTGGCCAGCAGCAGGATCTTCTGGTTCCGCCGTTGTCAACGGGGTTTCACATTGAATGCACCCCTCGCCGCCGGGAAATCCATGGCGGGGTGCACCATCAGCAGGACCCACTGGCCCGGGATTTAGTTTAAGAGCAGTAAATGGTATGGATACAGATGAAATGTATCATTTTATTTCTATTAGCTTACATGACCAGTTAATTGTGCTGCACACGTTTCAACAAAATACAACTGCGATCAAAGCATTTTCACTAAAAGGGTTAAACGACAGCTGTACTGAATTCTGGTTAGATTTAGCCTGGGAAATGGAACTGCCTGACATGAAGTGCTTTTGCTACGTACTGTTAGTTAAGCACTAATGGACACAATTAACTACAATGTCCTTCGAGTAGGGAGGAAAAGAATCATGCAGAGATTATGCCACAGATGACTATGCAATGACCTCTGCTGAAAGTATGTGAACTTTGTTGAGTGAGAACAGGACAAGGCTCAGAAAAAATGTTACTTAGGCAAGTGACTAGAGGAATTCAATTGAAGCATGACTCACTATCTGCATGTCAAATTAATGAACTGAAAATCATGTAATGCTAAATTTCTGACAAGCACTTCTGATATTTGAAGCTCTGCACTGGGAGCGGTGAAGATGAATAACCTTGGGAAATGTATAGAGTAATCATGAAGGTCTCTCTGCTTGTAACAGTTTCTGATTATGTGACAAAATTAGATGAGTACAGTTCCCCCCTCAATCATTTGCCTTTAGCAAAACACCATTTGGCAGTATATACCAATACCGCTTCAATTCACCTATGTGGTATCACTGACAGAAAGGACACATGGCTTTGGGGATATAGTTAATTCCCTTCAGCAAATTGTCAAAAGCTCCATGAATCACTTTGTCGATCCTTCACTGAGAATCTTCATAAGATGGAGATATAATAACCTAGACTGGCTAGTGTACTGCAAAATTACTAACTTTGCAACCTCTAGGAGATTAAGAATGCAATGTCACTTTATCCCTGAAAAGTCCCCAAGGTTAGAAAGTTAGCAACAGGTATAATTCAGACATTTCTGCTTTTTCCCAAAGGACAAGACAGACTGCCCTCCATGAAAGCTTGGTAATGTTTCATTTTTTTAAATAATTTCAATGCTGAGGGCAGAGGCCCTTCGCCTTTCTGGGAGTGATGCTTTCTTCATTAAACCGTCTCGGATTGATTACCTCTACAAAGATGAATCCTCATAACTAATGTTGATCAATACAAATGGACCGGCATGTTCCTGTGAGGAAGAAGGATAAATACGGAAATTTTCGGGAACTTTGGATAACGAGAGATATTGTAGGCCTCGTCAGAAAGAAAAAGGAGGCATTTGTCAGGGCTAAAAGGCTGGGAATAGACGAAGCCTGCGTGGAATATAAGGAAAGTAGGAAGGAACTTAAGCAAGGAGTCAGGAGGGCTAGAAGGGGTCACGAAAAGTCATTGGCAAATAGGGTTAAGGAAAATCCCAAGGCTTTTCACACGTACATAAAAAGCACGAGGGTAGCCAGGGAAAGGGTTGGCCCACTGAAGGATAGGCAAGGGAATCTATGTGTGGAGCCAGAGGAAATGGGCGAGGTACTAAATGAATACTTTGCATCAGTATTCACCAAAGAGAAGAAATTGGTAGATGTTGAGTCTGGAGAAGGGTGTGTAGATAGCCTGGGTCACATTGAGATCCAAAAAGACGAGGTGTTGGGTGTCTTAAAAAATATTAAGGTAGACAAGTCCCCAGGACCTGATGGGATCTACCCCAGAATACTGAAGGAGGCTGGAGAGGAAATTGCTGAGGCCTTGACAGAAATCTTTGGATCCCCATTGTCTTCAGGGGATGTCCCGGAGGACTGGAGAATAGCCAATGTTGTTCCTCTGTTTAAGAAGGGTAGCAAGGATAATCCAGGGAACTACAGGCCAGTGAGCCTTACTTCAGTGGTAGAGAAATTACTGGAGAGAATTCCTCGAGACAGTATCTACTCCCATTTGGAAGCAAATGGACGTATTAGTGAGAGGCAGCATGGTTTTGTGAAGGGGCGGTCGTGTCTCACTAACTTGATAGAGTTTTTCGAGGAGGTCACTAAGATGATTGATGCAGGTAGGGCAGTGGACGTTGTCTATATGGACTTCAGTAAGGCCTTTGACAAGGTCCCTCATGGTAGACTAGTACAAAAGGTGAAGTCACACGGGATCAGGGGTGAGCTGGCAAGGTGGATACAGAACTGGCTAGGTCATAGAAGGCAGAGAGTAGCAATGGAAGGATGCTTTTCTAATTGGAGGGCTGTGACCAGTGGTGTTCCACAGGGATCAGTGCTGGGACCTTTGCTCTTTGTAGTATATATAAATGATTTGGAGGAAAATGTAACTGGTCTGATTAGTAAGTTTGCAGACGACACAAAGGTTGGTGGAATTGCGGATAGCGATGAGGACTGTCAGAGGATACAGCAGGATTTAGATTGTTTGGAGACTTGGGCGGAGAGATGGCAGATGGAGTTTAATCCAGACAAATGTGAGGTAATGCATTTTGGAAGGTCTAATGCAGGTAGGGAATATACAGTGAATGGTAGAACCCTCAAGAGTATTGAAAGTCAAAGAGATCTAGGAGTACAGGTCCACAGGTCATTGAAAGGGGCAACACAGGTGGAGAAGGTAGTCAAGAAGGCATACGGCATGCTTGCCTTCATTGGCCAGGGCATTGAGTATAAGAATTGGCAAGTCATGTTGCAGCTGTATAGAACCTTAGTTAGGCCACACTTGGAGTATAGTGTTCAATTCTGGTCGCCACACTACCAGAAGGATGTGGAGGCTTTAGAGAGGGTGCAGAAGAGATTTACCAGAATGTTGCCTGGTATGGAGGGCATTAGCTATGAGGAGCGGTTGAATAAACTCGGTTTGTTCTCACTGGAACGAAGGAGGTTGAGGGGAGACCTGATAGAGGTCTACAAAATTATGAGGGGCATAGACAGAGTGGATAGTCAGAGGCTTTTCCCCAGGGTAGAGGGGTCAATTACTAGGGGGCATAGGTTTAAGGTGAGAGGGGCAAGGTTTAGAGTAGATGTACGAGGCAAGTTTTTTACGCAGAGGGTAGTGGGTGCCTGGAACTCGCTACCGGAGGAGGTGGTGGAAGCAGGGACGATAGTGACATTTAAAGGGCATCTTGACAAATACATGAATAGGATGGGAATAGAGGGATACGGACCCAGGAAGTGTAGAAGATTGTAGTTTAGCCGGGCAGCATGGTCGGCACGGGCTTGGAGGGCTGAAGGGCCTGTTCCTGTGCTGTACATTTCTTTGTTCTTTGTTCTTCAAAAATTTTCCGTTTCTTCTCATTCATCACTAGAGCACTGAAGAAACAACAAATGCAATCCTTCATATCAGTTAAGCAGCCCTGCAAACTGTGGGAGAATGAACTGCTGCCCAGGGATTATTGTGGGGAATTCACAAAAGAAAGACTCACTATCATGTATGAAATATGTTAGTCTTCCAATTCTATTTTTGCCAGTGCTTACTGAATTCATTTAATTTAAATGGAAAACTGCCATTATTTCAGAGAGAATAGCTGTTTGAATCAAATGTACTTCTCTGAAGGACATTCCTCCTGGCAAATGTATTGGCTCACATATTATAGTCCAAAATGAGTCTGATTTTGCAGCTTACCGGAATTATGATTCTGGATCAGACACCAACATTTGCTAGGATATCAGATAGGGAGCCCAATCACTATTTCTGAATTTGTAAAACTGAGTAAAGGATACTTCATCTGGGAGTGATTCCACGCAAAAACAATGATATGGAATATTAAAGTAAACATTATTAGTAACACAGTATTATACTACCTTAATATCACAGAAAAAAGCTTACAATTACCTGTTAAACTGTGATTAACAATAAAATGAACTACTTTAACTTCTAACTGATACCTTATTAATCTCCAATCAAGCAAAACCCATCACAGCTCAAAACCCCTTTTGAATAGAGTCAGTAAACATAGGATTACTTGCCTATCTTTAGATACGGAGCTATTTTAAAAGACTGCTTTAAGAGAGAGAGAGAGAGCGATCCTGTCAGGAAACAGCCTGCAGATTCTTGTCGGTGTCAGACTTAACTTGACAACCTTTTGTAGAAGCTGCTTTACAGCTCTCAGATTCCGAAGAAGTAACTAAAAACTGACTGCCCCAGGCTTGGCTCTTCCCATTAATTACATCAGCCCCAGTTTGGGTCACTGTCTGTGCGGAGTCTGCACGTTCTCCCTTGTGTGCGTGGGTTTCCTCCGGGTGCTCCAGTTTCCTCCCACAGTCCAAAGATGTGCAGGTTAGGTGGATTGGCCAAGCTAAATTGCCCTTAGTGTCCAAAATTGCCCTTAGTGCTGGGTGGGGTTACTGGGTTATGGGGTTAGGGTGGAGGTGTGGACTTGGGTAGGGTGCTCTTTCCAAGAGCCTGTGCAGACTTGATGGGCCGAATGGCCTCTTTCTGCACTGTAAATTCTATGATTCCACTCAACTCCCATGACCTACTTGCTTAAGTTTAAACACAATGGAGTGAATTCTCCATTTGGGCCAGATTTTCCGTTTTCCAAATGGCTCCAATTATCTATTCCCCAGGGAAACCCCAGAAATTATACAAAAACTCATTAAGCCCCTCTCCTTGGACACACAAACAAGGTTGGAAAGAAGAATGATCTAACTTTTACATCTTAATTGGAGCTTCTGCTGCCACAATATCTGTCTATTAAACCAGGATTTGAAAAAATATTACTTCAAAAGATACATAAACACCCTTGCCCAGGCTGTTAAAAACTTCACTGCGCCAGATACATATAATAAAATGTGAATACAAATTTCTCACTGTCGTGTTGGGGAGATATTAGAAATATGGGTTCAGAAATTAGGTCCAAAAATGAAGCAGACAATTAAAAGGTTTAAACAGAATGGAAAACTGCTAGCAGCAGAGGCAAAGGTATACACCCATACCTAGCTGGGCCACAAGCTCCCATTCAAACCTAAACTCATTAGCGAATGCATAATGTGATTCAGCAAGTTTTTAGTTAATTCTTTGGAATCTGAGAGTTGTGAAGCAGCTTCTACAAAAGGTTGTCAGGTTAAGTCTGACACCGACAAGAATCTGCAGGCTGTTTCCTGACAGTATCTCTCTCTCTCTCTCTTAAAGCAGTCTTTTAAAATACCATTAGGTCCTCAGACTCTGTTAATGGGAGGATGTCTGTTCCTGCAGGAATGTCCTGTAGAACAAGTCTGAGGACCTAATGGTCAAGTGGTGGAAATCTAGTTGCATATGAATGGCCAAGCTCCGGCCTTTTGTGTAGACGAGAATGGGCTATCTTGGGAATAGATTCAGGTTCAACCACCTCAAGGGAGAAGCTTTGTTTGAAGGGCTGGGCGGAGCTTAGAGTGAGAGAGAGAGATCCTTTTTGGGAACCGTGACAGAAGCAGGTAAGCAGCCAGTTGAAGACGTCATGACAAAGACCCACAGAAGGAAGTCAGGAACATGTGGTTGTAAAACAGTTACAGATAAGCATGTAGAGGGCAGCCAGTCTGGTCAGGAAACCTGCAAGCTTAAAGATACAAGCTGCCATGGAACAGATCATGAGAAAAACCACAGAGAGAGAAAGCTTTGACAAAGGATTCTGAAAGAGATGTCCCTAACAGAGGCAAAATTGTTTCGCAAATCAATGCACTGCCTTCAGTACATTGATTTAATGGGAATTTGGGGAGAGGGTGGCGTAGTGGTATTGTCACTGGACTAGTTACCAGAGGCCCAGAGTAATGCTCTGGGAACCCAGGTTCAAATCCCGCCACTGCAGATGATGACATTTGAATTCGATAAAAATCTTGAATCAAAAGTCTATTAAAAGATGGCCATTGTGGATTGTCGTAAAAACCCATCTGGTTCACCTAATGTCCTTTAGCCGGGCTTACCTGGTCTGGCCTACATGTGATAAGGGCAATTAGGGATGGGCAATAAATGCCTGCAATGCCCACATTCCATGGATGAATAAAAAGTATTAGAATGAAACTGCATATAATCTGTTAATGTAAGAACTGTGAAGTGTAAAAGTTAAGGGGCGGGATTCTCCATTGACTGGAGAATTTTCTTTTAAAATTTTCTTTTGATGCATATCGGGCGGCACAATAGCAGTTAGTGCAGTTGCTTCACAGCTCCAGGGTCCCAGGTTCAATTCTCCGCTGGGTCACTGTGCGGAGTCTGCACATTCTCCCCGTGTCTGCGTGGGTTTCCTCCGGGTGCTCCGGTTTCCTCCCACAGTCCAAAGATGTGCAGGTTAGGTGGATTGGCCATGTTAAATTGCCTTTAGCGTCCAAAAAAAAGGTTCGGTGGGGTTACTGGGATAGGATGGAGGTGTGGGCTTGGGTAGGGTGCTCTTTCCAAGGGCCGATGCAGACTCGATGGGCCGAATGGCCTCCTTCTGCACTGTAAATTCTATGACTGACGCCAATATCGTAATTGGTGATCGGGTGGAGAATCCTTCCGACGCCCAAATCGGGGGCGGCGCTGGTTTGACCCCGGTTTTCGTGTCTCCGACCCTTCAAAATCGCCGTCATCGCGTTGCGTACCACACGCCGTTGGAATGGCGTTGACACGTCATCAGATGGGTCGAGTTCCCGACCGCATGGTAGACGTGTGGTCTGAGCCCGGCGTGGTGGCTGCAGACTGTGTCCAGCGCCGCCACAGTCAACTGGGAACCATGCCGCTGGCTGTGGTGCTTCCGCGAGGGCTGGGGGGGACTGGTGGGGGGTGGCCAGGGGTTGTCCTGTGGAGCCGTATTTGGCAGGTCGGGTCCGTGCACGACCGGCGCTATGTTGTACAGCATGACCGCTGCAGGTCTTTGTTTTTGGCGTGGGAGCCGGGTGTTTCACCCGGCGCCGCTGCTAGCCTCCCACCTCCCAGAATCGGTGAGGGGTTGGCGCCGATTTTGGCGTCATAAAATGCCACAGTTCCCATGCCAGCGACGGCACTTGGCCACAGAATTGGAGAATAAAGACCAAAGTGTTTCTTTTGTTTTAATAAAGTTTTGTTTGTAAATGTAACAAGCCCAATTTCTGATAATATCATTGCCGGAGCAAATTTGTCTTTTCTGCACAGTCTTAAAACTTTAAAACATTATGCCGCTCATTCAGTATCTTAACCTTTGTTTAGGTCTGACTAGGCGTCCGTCCCACTTACATTCATCAAACAGGATAGGCCATAGCAAATTCTGCATTCGGAATCCATCCTCTTATTTGAGTGGGCTGCTGACACAGTAGTTACTAGACAAAGCACAAAACCTTGCAAGTTTAAAGGCATGTAGTTTGCTATTAAGGGGTAACTTGTGGTTTTGGCCTAATTATTGACATTGAAAAGGTGCATGGACACCACTACTGCCTTCCCTGAACGGCTGAAGATTTTAAAATTCAGTTCTCCTGGCTTGTCCTGACACAAATCATCCCTCCCCTAGGTGGCCATTGTCCCTTGTGTTCAGTTGAGATCACTGACCTCTGTTTCCCTATTAACACATTCTGCTATCTTACCTTTGCACTGTTAACACTCTTCAGCCCTAATGGCACCATTCACAGCCCTTTGTCTCATGTCCATGACCATCTTCGTCAATCTCTCCTTAGCTCTGACCTATCACTGACTTTCCAATCTGCTTCACCCCATAGAACCAAAGAATTGCTGTAGTGCAGAAGGAGGCCATTCAGCCCATCAAGTCTGCACCAACCCTCCGAAAGAGCACCCTCCCTGTGCACACTCCCCATGCTATCCCTGTGACCCATAACACCACCTAGCCTTTCGACACTGAGGAGCAATTTGTTAGCATGGCCAATCCACCTAACCTGCACATCTTTGGACTATACGAGGAAACCAGAGAACCTGGAGGAAACCCATGCAGATGTGGCAAGAAAGTGCAATCTCCATTGATTGATCAAGGTAGGGCAGTGGATGTTGTCTACATGGACTTCAGTAAGGCCTTTGACAAGGTTCCTCATGGCAGACTGGTACAGAAGGTGAAGTCACATGGGATCAGAGGTGAGCTGGCAAGATGGATACAGGACTGGCTCGGTCATAGAAGACAGGTAGCTTTTCTGAATGGAGGGCTGTGACTAGTGGTATTCTGCAGGGTTCAGTGGGACCTTTGCTGTTTGTAGTATATATAAATTGTTTGGAGGAAAATGTAACTGGTCTGATTAAAAGTTTGCAAATGACACAAAAGTTGGCGGAATTGAGTAAAACAAACAAGAATCATGATGCAAAGAATGATGGGGGGAGAGGGAGAAATACAAAAATTAAGAATTAACTGGCAAGAACTGATAAATGCACAGAACAAAAATCCATGTTTTTATTTTGTGAAGCCTATATGCTGACATATGCAGGGATTCATCATGGACATCCTGTTTTATGGTAGAAATTAATTCATGAAACACATGGCTGAAGATGTGAAACTCCAGTAAGGGATCTTTTAAATGCAGCATTGAAATGAAGCTCTGCATGTCAACAGCATGATCTTAGGGTCCCAAAAGGAAAATAAACTGGGTATCAGTTGCACAAAATTGAGTGTCTGATTTTCTGATCTGGCCCAGTGCCAACAAAGTGTTGTGCTCTTTGCCAAGCTTTGAAAAATCATGATTGTAATTCAGTCGATAATATCTGACAAAGATATTTAAACATTTCAAAAAGAAATTGTCTTATTGCCCAAGCAATTGAAATATTGATCCATTTAGAATTGTTTAGTTCTGGTGATATCTGTCTACTATTTGAACCCAGCCACTGAATACATTCTCCCATTCATTTATATATAAAGCAAACACATATCATTTTGATTGCCCATTTTTAATTCCCCCTTTCCTGACTTTAAGTTGTTTTTCCTCATGCTTTGTGACCTTCTTCCAGGTCCCCTCAGTTGCTCAAATCCAAATTAAATTCTACCTTCTCCTATTTGTGGGGAAATTTCATCTTTGCAACTTCCCTAGTATCTCACAAGCAATTAGCATCTGTATGTAGAGTCAGCAATTTATCAATCCTAAATGACTCAAAGGGGTATTTTCAGTCCTCAGACGTGAAATAAATCCTTCCTTAAGAATTAAAACAAGCTCAGTAATTTATACTGAGTATACTCACACTGAGTGTGAATCCATGTCTTGTTGGACACTGTCCTATGTTAAATTTTAATACATTTGAAATGTATAGAGCACTACTATTTTGATTCAAAAATAGTACTATTGACAGAATAACCATAGATGGTAGTGTGGATATAGTTAACGACCATGTGCATGCAAAAATTGGAAATGACCAAGGAAAATGACTAATGAAAATATGAGTTGGGAAAACAGTAATGAGGCAATTGCAAATAAATACAGATGTCTTATGAATTTAACCTTTGGAATTATTGGAACCATATGAAAATTGGAATAGATCGCAATAGGATGCTAGCAACCACAATTAGATATCTTGCTTGGTAGCCTTCGGTCTTGAAAAGTAATGCTTCACGCCATGGTGGTCAACTGTGTTAGGCAGCACCTGCTGTGGCTCAGGAGCCCCACTCTGGCATGACAGTGTAAGCTACATTTGCTGCAGAGGAAGGCTGAAATGATGCACGATTCACTGGCCTCGCTTTTCTCTGGACTTTCTTCTGTGCCAGCTGAGCTTTTCATTTCTGCTCACCTCTTCCAAAGAGTCAGGCTCCAGCAATCATGGCTGTCGGATGTCCTTGTCAATATCTGCCATCTTAATTTCTCACTTTCAGGTGTCCATGAAATGGATTTATAGGTACCCAGCAGGTTGCATTCCAATAGCCAGTTCACTGTACAGAAAGTCACTGGACACAAGCCTGTCATCCGTCCAAGGAACATGGCCAAGTCAATGTAGACATTTGTTGCATGCTGGTGGAATTAGCATACTCCAGGACCTCAGAGTTGGTGAACACGTCCTGTCAAGAGATGTTGAGGATACGTCTGAGACAATGAAGTTGGAAACTTTTCAGCCTTTTCTCCTATTTAGCATACATTTTCCAGGCCTCTCCACAGGACAGAAGTGGATGCAGGCTTTGCAGACTCACAGTGTGGTGATTCTCAATCAGGTTGTTGTTGCTCCACACTCTTACTTAGCTTGGGCGTAATAGCTGCAGCTTTTCCTGTTGATTTCAACATCAAGTTGAGATTGTGGCAACCTTCTTCTTTGACAATCACTTGTTAAACAGTATGAATATCCACTAAGAAACTCCATGTTACTGTCATGGATTCTGGGGATTCTTACATAGCTGATGAGCCTGATCCTAGAGCTGTATCTTTGACTGCACATTTTGTAGATGTTACCGGGAGTTCGGTTCGGTCCTTGGACTCCAGATCACCGGTAATCCTATCTCAGGCTCCTTTTCCGGGCCTCCTCCTGCCATCAGGTGTCACTGTAGAATTGTGTCCCTTCAATCAGGAGGTTCCTCCAAGTAGGTCTCTTTTGAGCAAGGGTCTCCCAGGCATTGATGTCTATGTTGCATTTCTTGAGGTAAGCCTCCAGGATGTATCAAGTGCTTCCTTTGTCCTCCTCTTGCCAGGATCCTTCCTTGAGCTGGGCAAAGAAGATTTGCTTTGGCAATCGGGACTCTGACATCCTAAGCATGTGGCTGCCCAGTGGAATTGGTTTCGGATGATCATGGCCTCTGCCGGTGCTCTTGGCCCCTTATTATTGTCACAAGCAGGCTTACATTAACACTGTAATCAAGTTACTGTGAAAATCCCTAGTCACCACACTACGGTGCCTTTTTGGCTACATTGAGGGAGAATTCAGAATGTCCAAATAACCTAACAGCATGTCTTTTGGCACTTGTGGGAGAGAAACCGTAGCTCCCGGAGGAAACCCCGCAGACACGGGGAGAATGTGCAGACTCCGCACACTAAGTGACCCAAGCCGTGAATCGAACCCTGGGACCCTGGTGCTGTGAAACCACAGTGCTACCTACTGTGCTACTGTGCCGCCCATGGAGAGTAAGGAGATTGCTCAGTAGTCCGCTTTGTCTCCTTTCTTGAAGATAGTGATCACGGCAGGAATTTCTTCTCTGTCCCAGATTTTCAGGACTATCTTTTGGAGATTACGGGTGATCTCCTCCTCCAAGTTTGAAAGTCTCCGCTGGGATCCCATCCACTCTTACGACTTTTCCATTCTTCATGTGTTTAATGGCGACTTTGACTTTGTCCATGCTTGGCGGGAGCCCAAGATTATCTTTGATGGGGAGTTGGGGAATTTCTTAAAACATGTCCTCATCTACAATTAATCATGGTTTAGGAGTTCCTTGAAGTGGTCTCTTCATCGAAGGCCGATGCTTTATGTATCACTCACTTACTCCTCACCGATTTCAGGCCGAGGGTATTGAGTCCTCATATATATATATATATATATATATATATGAGAAGGGTGGAACTCAGGGGAGCTGATGTCCACTGTTGCCAGTCTATAGGTTGGGTCCGTGTTGCCACTCTGTGCTTCTTCCTCCTTGTCGGTGCCCATGGGCCCTGGGGTTCACCTTGGGATAGAGGAGCAGCTGGATTGAGCCCCGGCTGCCCCTGCATCATCTGGCTCTGCCAGCCCTGGCAGCTCCCCACCATCTGCACCATGATGTCAACACCCTTGGTGATGCTCCTCATTGATTGGGCCATGCTCTGCAGTGACTCGGCAAAGCCTACCTGCGATTTGCAGCACCTCGGCCAATCCCATCTGAGAGCGGGGCATGTCTCTTGGCACCTCATCAAAGTCAGCCTAGTACTGGGTCATGTCCGCCTGCCGAGGCCCTCCGTCATGGCCATCACCTACTGCGTCACGCTTTGGACACCTTCACTCATGTTGCCGACATCATGAACCAGGCTCTCCACTGCAGTCGCCACCCTGGCCTCGGTGCCACACATTGCCAGCGAAATCTCCTGCGTCGCTGACATCTCCTTTTGAATGTTCCAACCACTCACTAATGTCTCCAGCAGCTCCCTGAAAACCTGTCCAGAGGCTCTGACTGGGACCCAGCTGGGTCCTGGGATATCTGGCCATGATGTCTGAGGCAGGAAAGCCAGGCTTCATTATCCACACTCACTCTTGCATTGAAATCTCCCAGTAGGTAAAGGTGTTTTGACTTAGAGATTCTGCTGATAGCAGTATCAAGCTCCTCATAGTATTGATCTTTGGCCTCCGTAATGGAGCAAAGCGTTGAACCATAGATACTCATGAGGATAACTGGCTCTATCTCAACTGAGGGACATATCTGAACCTTGTGTGTGTGTGTGTGTGGGGGGGGGGGGGGTTTCTGTCATCTAGAGCAGCAGGTTCCTTATAGCAAAAACTAAGCCTTGCTCACACAATTCATCTGAACCCTTTCCCTGCCAATGAATGTGTCACATTTTTCTTTCAGTGATCCACTCTCAGAAAGCCTTGTCTCTCATAGGGATGCTATGTTGATGTTCAGCCTATCAAGTTCAAAGTCGATCACAGACATCTTGCATACATATCAACCACCTGCAAGTCGACTGCCAAGCCCTTGCACATGATTCTGATGTCAGAGATTGCAAACTGAGACATGAGCAGCATCATCCTTTTTTTTTTCGTTTGTTTGCCTGGTGCGATGGATTTGGTCCATTTGTTAAGCTTCAAGCATCTACCGAATCAGCTGCACCATGGCGTATCAGCTAGCAAACAAAATAGTGTGAAACATGCCAACTCTTTTCATCCATACACACTAGATGTATTACATTGACCTGTTGGGACACACAAGTCAGAGATCTCCCATAGCTGAATTGATGTCTGAGGAATGCTGGCTCTGCATGTTGCAATTGCCACTGTAAGAGACATGTCAAGCCAAATGAGATAAATGATGCTGTTTTAGATATTACTACAGCCAAGAGAAATAGTGTGTGAAAGTTTGTTAATAGTTCGATAAAGTTTTTGGACTGTTAATTTTGAGTGCAATTGGGCTTCCAAGGAATGAGGGACACCTGGTTTATAGTAAGTCTCTGGTGCTTGATGCTTTCACTTTGACCTCATAGAAGCTAAGGTATCTTCCATTATTATTTTTGAAATATCCACTCCTAGCTCCCGATCTGATACATTAATGCAGGCCAGCACATTGAGAAAGATAAGTTATGCAAGCCTCAGTGAGGAAACATCATAATTGTAACACACTTAGCAAGTAGCCTGGACCATTGAATTGAGCTAATTTTTTTAGTGTAAGAGTTTTTACAGGATATAAAGAGGCCCTTTTGCCCATCTTACCACGCCAGCCAAAAATCACCTATTTTGTCTAGTCCCATTTTCCAGCACTTGTCTTGAAGTCATGTATGCTATGGTATTTCAAGTGCTCATCTAAATGTAAATGTTGAGAGTTCCCATCTCTACCACACACGTTTAGGCAGTGAGTTCCAGATTCCCACTCCGCTCTGGGTGAAATGATTTTCATCGCATCTCCTATAAACCTACACATTACCTTATATCTATGCCCTTGGTTATTAAGGGGAAAAGTTCCTTCCTATCCGGCTTATTTATGCCCCTCAATTTTACACACCTCAATCAGGTCCCCCCTCACCCTTCTATGCTCCAAGGAAAACAACCCCAGCCGACCCAGGGTGCGATCGAACAGTCTAGCCACACCCAACTTAGTGACATGACGTGGGTAAGTCGCCATCAGTGAGAGGGGGGTGTATCTCAGCACCCATGGGACGGCTATGCCACACCCTGGATCATGCGTAACCATTAACAGGGGCACCCCAGACCCATACTCCAACTGACCATTGAAGCCTCGTTGTGTAGCTGAAGGTTTTGCTAATAGGGAATTGGCAATTGTAGCTAAGTGAGCACTTCACAGCTCCCAAGTGACTGAAGGTTGTGTGTGCTCTGTGCTCCTTGCTTTTGGCTGCAAGGCTGCTTGAAGACCTTTGTGTTTTGTTTGCTGGCTGCCTTTTCTATTCATGAAGGCAGGAATGAGGCAAAGGAAAGCTGTGAACAAGCCTACTACCAGTCTTATGAAGGGGAAGAGGTGGTGCTTTCTCACTCTTATGATATGCTTTGAGTTACTGTGGCACATGTACTGACTGTTTCTGTTTTGAAATTCTATTGCTGGAAGAGGGAAAGCTGCCTGCTACTGCAATGCCTGGGACTATGTTTCTGCTTGCAGCTGCCCTTCTGATTTCTTTGACCTGGAATCAGACAAGGGAAGGATTTTGGCTGACCTCCTACTGGGTTGAAGATGGAGGACGGTTTGCTCTTGGAGTTTGTTGGTATCTTTGCTGGAATATTTTGTTTATTGACTTTTAACTGTTTATTAACTGTGAGGTGCTCACCGAATGTGCCCCAGAAGCCTGACCACTACTGTTGCCCACCGAGTGTCTGTCTCTGCACTGGTGGAGGGTGAGGATGACAGCTGTGTAGCGAATACGGTGGTCTCCTCAGAGCTCCCCTCCAAGGTGTTCTCATGAGAGATGGGGGGGGGACCCACCCCGGATGAGTCGACGCGGTTGGATGGAGATCCTGCGGGCGAATGGACGTGGTCAGTGGGAGGGATGGGTCATTCTGTATGGCATTAACAACTCATGTGTGACATCATCTGGGTGAGGCCCGGTGGATCCTCACCTCTACGCTGTACGCCAACCTCTACATCAGTGACAGATCTGTCCTCAGCCACTCCCACGATCTCTCGGGCCCGATCCCCTTAGGGGGTGAGGACGGCAATATCTGGTGCCCTGCCACCCATCTGGGCCCTCGCCTGTCTGTTGTAGCCAATTTCTCCTGTGGGGACACAAGAGAGGGCATTGTCGTTCATCGCGGGGTTGGGAGGGTTGCGGGCAGGATGGGTCATATGGGGATGCCAGGTGCATACCCGTGAGGGGATGGGATGGTGGCAGGGCACCAGTGCCAACCCACACATGCAGCCCAGTTGAGGTTGTTGATCTTCTTATAGCACTGGGTGCCAGTCCTCCTGGTGACGCTCCCTGAGCTGATGGTCGCTGCCACTTCCTCCCAGGCAGCACTGGCTGCCCTGTGGCTGACCGTCTGAGCCCCTCGGGGAAACAGGGCATCCCGTCTGATCCCGACTGCTTCCAACAATCTGGCCAGGTCGGCATCCCCGAATCATGGGCGGGATTCTCCACTCCCGCACCGAAGTGCCCACGCCGTTGTAAACGCCGTTGAGGATCACGATGGCGCGAAACGGCCCCGATCCCGACCGATTCAGGCCCCAACAATTGGCTAGGATCGGGGCCACGTTATCTACACGTGCCAGGCCTTGTCGCCATGTAAAAGCGGCGCCGCATAGATGACGTGGCCGGCGCAGCATAACTGGCGTCACCCGCGCATGCGTGGTTGCCGTCCTCTCTAAGTCCACCCCGCAAGAAGATGGCGGACGGATCTTGCGGTGCCGCGGAAGGAAGGAGGTCCTCCTTCAGAGAGGACGGCCCGAAGATTGGTGGGCACCGATCGCGGGCCACCCCACATTTGAGGTACCCCCCGGTGCAGGCCCCCCCCCCCCCCCCCCCAGCATTCGTGCACTGTTCCCGACGGCAGCGACCAGGTGTGGATGGCGTCGGGGGGAACCCGCCGTTTTGGCCTGGCCGCTCGGCCCATCCGGGCCTGAGAATAGCGGGGGTGCCGGGGAATCGCCATTTTGGGTGTCTCCGGCGATTCTCCGGCCTGCGGAACTCGACCGGGCTGTTCCCGCCGCTTGGGAGAATCGCTGGAGGGCGTCGGACCGGCCTCCCGGGAAATTTTGGCGGCCCAGGCGATTCTCCCAACCGGCGCGGGAGTGGAGAATCTCACCCCATGGGTCTGGCTGGTCTCCTCGGTGGCTGGCTGCGGGCTGCGTGGGGTTTGCTCTGCAGGATCGGTTTAAGTGCTGCTCTCCCTTGTTAGCGGGGAGCTGGCGGGACCATCACTGACGGCGTCAAGCCCCTGGGGCTTCGTTGAGTGGCCCAATTAACAATTGAAAGGAGTGATGGCCTCGGCGGGCCAAGGATCGGGAAGCTCGCGGCAGTTCCTGCTCGCTACCACACTTCGAAAGTTTTCCATCAAATCTCGGCCACCCTGTCTAACTGCGAATGCAAACCGTTCACGGTCACATCTGGAAACCAACTGCTTTTAAGATGAGAGAAAAAACAACCTGTCGAGGAGGTTTACAGCAAACGTTACAGTGTGAGAGTTGGCCGGGTGTGTTTCCGGGGTTGCCGCCCACCATTGTTCTGTTTTAACGTTGACTTCGGTGTCATGGTGAAGAAAATCTGACTCATTCGTTGAGATTGCAAACCAGTTTTTGTGGCTGGAGTTTTGTGCTGAGCCTTTCTCAGACAGTCAGTAAACGTCGAGCAGGAGCAGGGCTGCAGTCCTGACCAGCTGGCACCGTGGGCGGGGGGGAAGAGACTGACCGACTACCACTGGGTGGGGCGCCCACAGCGTGCGCGAGGAGCACCTGTCGCCTCGAGACAACCGGCCTCCGCTGATAACTCTCTGCAAGGCGGTGAGGAAAATCGCAGGGGAATGGCGCAAAGCCTAGAGAGCTTCATCGACTCGCTCGATCCCACCACTCTTCCCAGAATAATGCAGATCCAGTCTGGGATTTACTTCCAAGGTAACGGTTAGAATTTAGACGGTGTGATTTTCCGCTTCACTGGGACTTATTCCTTTATTCAGTTATGTTTTATTTATTGTAATGCTTCCGAGTTGAGCCCCCCCCCCGCGGCGTATGGGTGGCGCCTGAAACCTTTCAGTGCCGCAGACTTCAGTGCAACGAACTTCACTGCACCAGAGTTTTGCTGACTTAAATTTCCGATAATCTCAAAATAGCTATAAATTAAACCACGTTGAGTCTGATTGCTCACCGTTTATATTTCTAAACTTCTGTCCGTCAGATACAGTTAACTAGAGAAACTCGTGAAATGTCACAATACTCCCAACAACGCTTACTTTACACAAATGTGCCTTGAATGGTTGACACTTTAAGGCATGGTTGACTTTTTGCACCATTTAAATCCATTGTTCAGTTCGAATCCACGTTTTTATCCAGAGCTTTGCTCTAAGTTCGATGGTTTGCTAAATTCTACGGAGGTTTATTTACGAATGTATTTAAAACTTAATCTGGCGAACAGTTGGAAAATAGGGCAGCATTTTGTCTTTTATTGTTTTAACGTTTATTATCTGTAAATGTTAAGTAAAATCCGGTAATATCGGTATATATTTGGAAGAGGGTGATTGTAACATTGAAGTTACAGTCACTTCACGCTGACGTAATGCCGTAAAGACTGGTTTCAACAGTGGTATTTTGCTCATATATTCCAATAAAGTCCGATTCAAGAAACAATTCTCATTAACACCAATTCATTTGTGTGTGCGTGAGTTTCCTCCGGGTGCTCCGGTTTCCTCCCACAGTCCAAAGATGTGCAGGTTAGGTGGATTGGCCATGATAAATTGCCCTTAGTGTCCAAAATTGCCCTTGGTGTTGGCTGGGGTTACTGGGTTATGGGGATAGGGTGGCGGTGTTGGCCTTGGGTAGGGTGCTCTTTCCAAGAGCCGGTGCAGACTCGATGGGCCGAATAGCCTCCTTCTGCACTGTAAATTCTATGATTCTATGATTTCAATAATGTCACAAGATTTTATTTAACAGAGTCAGCCAAACAAAAAATACACACCTGAGAGAAGTATGCATACGTGGGTATTGCGATTCACTAATAACACTGCGTATATTGTACATTGGGAGAAGAATTGCCTCAATATATTGTGTAGCAAAATTAGAAATCTATTCTTTGTTAGAGGATCTTGTTATGCCTTCTGCAGGGGGAAATCTTCTCCCTGTATTCATTCATACCTTCAAATGTGGGTACTGTAGTCAACTGGTGTGACCAATCAACAGAACTGAAACTGCTCTGTTATGCAATCAAAATGCTGTCCTTTCAAGGTTCCCAGCTACTCGGTGTTTCTGTGTGCTGTCCTCTGCTAGGGGTCAATATTTCTCTGGAGCTTGATCTCAGCTTCTTGAAGATTTGCACCGAGATATTTCTCAGCTGCTGACCTCCAAGCTTTGACGCAGCCGTTCTCCGAGTCGCCAGTGTTTCTGCGCAACCCGTTTTCCGGTACAGTGCAACAATCCAAAGTTCCTGTGCAGCCAGCTCCCATATGCATTTTGGTGGGAAGTCTGGTGTTTCTCCGTGACCTTCACTCCAGCTCCCTGGTATTTCAGTAGAGTCTGTTCACCAAGTATCCAATAGTGCTATGTATGCGGCCTACTCCCTATTGTTTAGCTACAACTTGAACCCGAACGTGACCGTTAATGTGAGAGAACCAGAAGCTTAAAATTACCTGACAACATTTCTCCTTATGACAGTTGTCTAGATAAGAATATCAATGTTTTGAAGCAATGTGTTTTGGTGAAGAGTGTTTCACTATAGTTCATAGAATCGGTACAGTTCAGAAGGTGGCCATTTGTCCCATCAAGTCTGCACCCACCCACTAAAAGAGCACCCTACCTTTGGACACTATGGGACAATTTAACATGGCCAATCTACCTAACCTTCGCATCTTTGGACTGGTGGGGGGAAGCCGCAGCACCCGGAGGAAACCTATGCAGACATGGGGAGCATGTGTAAACGCCACACAGATAGTCACCCAAGGTCAGAATCGAACCTGGTCGCTGGCGCTGTGAGGCAGATTTCCTGAGTCAGTGGTTGGCTTGCTGTTTTTTTTGTGTGAATTTTGCACTGGTTTTATAGTCTGCATTCACAATTATTATGATGTATTCTTTGAAACAGGCCATTCAATTTTTGAGAGATTTTATTCTTCCAATTATCTGTTACTGAATATATGGTATTAATTCAAACAGATGCCAATTTAAAAAAATCCTTAACTTTTAAGAAGCAATAGATTATGGCACATTATGAAAAATTATTCTACAACTCTTTTCCTAACTGAAAATATCAAGTTAAGTTCTTTGTAGCAACATCAATATTAATCTATTCCATAGAAATTTGTTTTCAGATTATTAGCAATGTTTTTTTCTTGTTATGCAATAAATATAAGGTGGAAGAAATGTTGCAACCATTTAAATGGAAACAGGTGATTTCACAGTTTAAAACAAAATAAATGCCAATGAATCATTGTTGTTTTCTGTTGGACGGACTTTATCTTTGAGTTTCTCTTTCCCCAACATTCTGACTGGAAACAATAAGTTAACAAGAAAAACAAGAAATAAAATTCCCTTTCCCACCCACACAGCTCTTTTATGTTTCTGCATTGATTCTTAAATGCATTTGTTTATCTGAAACAACAATCGAGTTCTATTCCATGATTTACTTTTTGCTGTTCCACAATGGAAAAACATGTTCAGTTGTGCTTGAAGTGACTGTGATATTTAACCAATGCGCGCGTGCATGATGTCACATTTGAAAATAGTTTTAAAATGGTTGAGAAGCACAGGCATTAAATATATTTCAAGCATTTATACCAATAAAACCTAAACTGCTATTAAATTACTGCCATTTGCTTATGATCGACAGCCAGGCCCAATGATCATTGATTTCTGGCAGGTTTTCTTTCCTTGACTCAGGATACCAAGAAATCTGCTATTTCAGCTCAGACTGAGATTTGATCTTGGGATCTTCCAGGTTTGTGTTGCCAAACTACTGATTGGATGAAATTGAAGAGTTTTATTTATTCTGTTGGAAAATATCTTCTGTAATTATTAGTTTTGCTAAATAGTTTAGCAATGACCTTTTGTGCAACTGACATATACTTTTGTTTGCAAACTATTTGGAGGCCATTGTATTTTCAACGGACTCATGCCTACATTATTGAACTACTTAAATCTGGGGACAATTTGGCTCTCCTCATCAACATTTTCAACTTTACAAACTTGTGACCCCCTGAATTAAGCCTCAGGCACCAAGAGTGCATGCCAGGAATTGGGGCAGCGAGTTCAGCAGGTCGCGCAGTCATTTTTATTCCACTCAAATTCCACACGTGCCTGTAACAGTGAAGCCTCTTGATTGGGATTCAAGATCATTTTATAAGAATCTTATGTCAGTAACATTTATTTTTCCTAAATTACCTTGTTCAACTGAAAATACGTCAACATGGTATCAAGAGACATTGGGGCAATTACTTTCGAATTGCCACTTTAAACATGTAGAAGCATATAACAAACAACCGCCTTTAAATTTCAGTTTACAAGGCCAGAATTGTCTACAATTTATCTATATCTACACACGTTCTTCTCCAATGCTTCAAATGTTTCTTTCTTTACAGAGTATAGATTACTGTTTCAAAATTTTCCAATGTTAACCTCATTCATAAGAAGTTGTTTTTAAAATATTTTCCTGGGTTAACAGTCCCTTTAACATGTAATACCACACCTACTCTCCTGTAACAAGAAACTATCACTGTTCCAGTATTTGATCATGATGATTATTTTTTTCTGGCTTTGAATTTACCTTTCCTTCTTTAGGCATCATCATCATGGTCCATTCTTTGACTAAACAGCAAACCCTCCCAATAGAGCTCTTGAATTAGCTACTCGAAAGTGGAGGGCTTCAGCCCTAAGACAGTTGCCCTCTTTGTATACAGACAGCTGTACTAGATTTTTAAAAAGCTGAAAATTGACCTTGTACAATTAAATCTTCCTGTAACCCGTGTACTTATGCACTGAGTTGCCCTGATTTGCACATTAGCTTTAAAAAGGTCACAACATAAACGTCCT
This sequence comes from Scyliorhinus torazame, assembly GCF_047496885.1. Lineage (NCBI taxonomy): Eukaryota > Metazoa > Chordata > Chondrichthyes > Carcharhiniformes > Scyliorhinidae > Scyliorhinus > Scyliorhinus torazame. The sequence goes on from NC_092710.1 coordinate 211,296,657, forward strand.
TGTTTGAAGATGCTCAGAATATTTACAATCTGATCGGCATTGTTTAAAGATCAGAAATGTTCAGTAACATCTATCCAAACATAACGCAGCTGCTTCTCTCTCTGCTTGGGCCAGGGTGCAAGTCTTTCTGCTGGATTTAAGAGTCCAAAGTAAAATTCATTTGGTAATTACTAATTTCTAATTAAAAATGATGATCAAATACATTGGGCATTGTTTCATAAATACTAATGGTTTTATCCTATTTTTACCTTGTGCACAAATACATTAGCTTTTTTGCAACCTGGCTCAAGGTGACATTTTCAATTTTCACTTTTTGAATCCAATTTCTAGATCACAAGAATCAGTTGTATGAAATTTACCATGATTCACAAATTGGCACTGAATTAGCAATAAAAACAGAAAATATAAAATATTTCTACACAATTTGCCATACCACCCCGATACTAAGTGTGGAAAAAATATTAACTTACTTTCCATTCATGATCCAGGGCCTTGGTGAGACCAGACCTGGAGCAGTTGATACAGTTTTGTTCTCCTTACTGAAGGTCGGGTATACTTGCCTTAGGGAACTGTTGATTGTTACAGTTAGGGTAATTGTCCCATGAGGAGAGATTGAGTAAAATGGGCCTACATTCCTTAGAGTTTCTAATTGAAATAATTAAAATTATTATAGGCTTAACAGGGTAGGCGATGTGAGAATGTTTCCCTTTTCTTGGGAGTTTTGAACTGGGAATATAGTATCAGGATAAGTCTGAGATGAGGTGAAATGTCTTCACTCAAAGGTTGCAAATATTAAGGATTCTATATTTCAGAAACCTGTGAGTCCTCAGTTGTTGAGAATATTCAAGTCAGAGTTCTGTAGATTTTTGCATTTTAAATAAATCAAGGGGCATGGGGAAAGTGCGGAAATGTGGATTTGTAGCAGCAGGTGAGCCATGATCTTATTGAAAAGCAGTGTCGGCTCAAAGGGCAGAACGGTCAGCTTGTGCTCCTATTTCCTATGGTCAAGGAGTGACCATAAAAATACTGGAAATGGTTGTTTGAGCCTGTTAGGTGTCGCTTAGGTTGGACTCCACTATAATGTTGTATAGTAGAATAGTCTATCACTGTCAATGTGCACACAGACAAAGATTGTCACCTCTGTGAGGTATTGGAGATTTGTTGACGCACCATGTAATTGCAACTGGCAGAATTTATTTTTTTGATTGAGCAGTTACACTAAATGTAATTGTCAGATTTTTTTGTCTTGAGTTACTAAGTTGGGTTTGGTAATTTTGGGTACCTTCATTGGAATAGAATTATTGAATCCCTACGGTGCAAAAAGAAGCCATTCGGCCCATCGAGTCTGCACCGACCTTCTGAAAGAACACTCCACCTAAACTCACTCCCTCATCCTATCCCAGTAACTCCTTAACCTCACCTACACATCGTTTTTGGACACTAAGGAGCAATTTAACATTGCAAATCCACCTAACCTGCACATTAGTTGGGAGGAAACCAGAGCACCCGAGGGAAACCCACGCAGACACGGGGAAAATGTGCAATCTCCACACGGGCAGTGACCCAAGGCCGGACTTGAACCCGGGTCCCTGGTGCAATGAGGCAGCAGTGCTAACCATTGTGCCATTGTGCCGCCCAGTAGTAGGATGGTAATATTTCTAATTTGATTCACTAAAATCTATTAATGTGAAAATGACTATTTGTTTAACTTCTGAAACTTGCTCCCAGGGTATTTGAAACTATTTTGCCACTGCGAGCTTCCAATGAGTGAAAGCTGATTTTTTAATAAACCAATCCTGGGCAATACATTAACAAACAGACCAAGGATTTTTGGTTGGGATGCAATTTGTGATTCATAAGCAGATTGCACTCAAAATTGCAAGTTTTTAGAAGTTTCTTTCTCAACTATCAGTTTAAACCTATTTTCATATTACCAATATAAAATCTTCCATGAACTTGGGCAGTCAGATGTCTCAGAATGTAATCAGAAACAGCCAACAGTTGCTGAGACTTGATTTGAGCAGGATATAATTTATGCTTGAAATTCCTCACTGGTTTGGCTGATTTCAGACGGCTTGCTCTGAAAAACCAGCACAGCCTGTCAGAAACACTTGTGTTAATTTTTATATTTAGACTGCTATAATATCAGTTAACATGAACAGTGCAACTCCCTGTCTATTTGAAGTTACTGTCAAAAGAGATGGGACAATTATATTGCAACCCTGATTTTCAGATCCATGCTTTTGAGCACAAGGGATTGCTGAATTAACTATATAGCGTATCACTCTGTTTAGGCAGTTAGATATTATAATCTAAAAGGCATTGATGTTGGAAACCCATGTACCCGCGTGCATACTAAAATCTGCCTGCTGCTGATATGTTCTAGCATCTGCACCTTCAGATTTCTGGTTGTTCATTAATTGAGAAAACTGGGACTTCCGGTGGCGCCCTCGAGGAAGCAGGTCGCAGGTCGGATCGCTCCCGCCTGCGATGGGCAAACTGACCTTTTCCAAAGGACTTTTTCGGGACCTGGCGATCTGAATCGGTGGAGGGGGCGATAGGGAAGAGGCTTTCCCCCCCGTGGTACGGACAGCTGGACCAGAAGTGGTCGAGCGGAGCGGCAAGGATCGAAGCGGGAGCAGCGGGGACCCCAGACCAGGCGGCGTAGCATGGCAGACGGCAGGGACCAGGGAGCGGAGGCCCACTGGCCAAGAGAGCAACAGATGGAGTTCTTCAGGAATTGCTTCACCGATAAGAAGAGGGACACGCTGGACCCGATGAGAGCAGTAATGGACCGAATGGTCGAGATACAGGCGGTCCAAGAGAAGGCGCTCAGGGAGGTCGAGGTGAAGCTCCCCAGCCAGGCGGACACGGTAACGGAGCTGGAGCATGAGGTGGAGGAGCTGAACTCCCACCAGAGGAGGATGCAGGAGCAGCTTGAAGAGCTGGGGAACAGAATCAGGAGGCAGAACTTGAGGATCGTTGGCCTTCCCGAGGGCTGCGAGGGATCGGATGTGGGTGCATACGTGATGGGTATGTTCGAGGCGCTGATGGGACCGGAGGCCTTCCCTCGACCCCTGGAGTTGGATGGGGCGCATAGAGCCCCCACAAGGAAGCCCAGGACGGGCGACCGTCCGAGGGCCTTTGTGGTCTGCTTTCACTGGCTGGCTGACCGGGAACGTGTGCTGCGATGGGCCAAGGCGGAGAGGAGCAGCAGATGGGAGAACTGCGAGGTGCACATCTACCAGGACTTGCTAACGGAGCTGGCCAAGAGGTGTGCAGGATTCATCAAGGTAAAGGCAGCCCTCTACAAAAAGGAGGTGAGGTTTGGAATGCTGTATCCTGCGAAGCTTTGGGTTACGTTTGAGGAACTCCATCACTACTTCGAGACACCAGAACAGATTTGGGCTTTCATTAAAGATAAGAAGCTGGACTTGAACTAACGGGCACTTCGTTTTTTCAGTGCTGTACAGTGGCGGCGGTCTGTTAACCTAACTTGCTCTGACTAGGAATGGACTTTTATTAAAAGAAGAAGCTGGACTTGAACTAAAAGACTCTGGGCTCTCAGAGCTTTTGTTTGGCGGCGGTTTGTTAAATTATCCTGTACTGTAATGTTTTATCCAAGATTGTTTTCAGCCTGGAGAGTGGGGGCTGGAGGGTGCACTGCTAAGGGTGTTTTTGGGAGATTGCAATGGGGGGGGGGGGGGGCGGGGGCGGGGGCGGGGGGAGAGGGGCCCTGCAAAGGGGGGGGGGGAGGGAAGGGGAGGGAGGGAGAGTTTTTTTTTAGCCTGAGTATCTTCAGTTGAATAAGTTTATTAAATGTTGTTACTGTTGCATGTGCAGCATGGTTTACACTTAGTAATTTAAACCAACTGGCAGAACCTTATTCTCTTTTAATGTGGTGTGATAAAAGATATTGGGCGAGGGGAATTGGATGACAGATAATGTGAGTCCCAGCAACATTTTGATGTTATTTGTACTCGTAGCATGGACTACACCAGTAGAATACTTTTCTGTTCACTGCCTTGAACTTGTAGATTCACATCGGCAGCAACATTGACCCTGTCATTTTGGACCAATTTGAAAACATCGATTTTGGTTTTGCCCTGTGAATGGTGGGAGTAATGGAACAAACGTGCTTTTTTAAATACCGTGTGACAGTGAATGAGCATGAGTGGGATCCTCCGCCCCGCTGCACCAGTTTTCTGGTGCGGCCCGCCTCCGCCTGCAGTGGGATTCTCCGTCCCATCAGCCAGCCAATGGAGTTTCCTATTGTGGGCAGCCCCACGCCGTTGGGAAATCCCCGGGCATGGATGCGCTGCCGGTGCAGCGGAGAATCCCGACAGCAGAGAATCCAGCCCCATATTTGTGCTTTTTCCTCTCTTGTTCCAACTGTAGATCGTTGTGTGAAAGACGTTTGGACTGTCTCAACCCTGTTTCTACTGGGAGGTGCACTTAATGGCACAGAAATCAATACAACTGTGGAGCAATTAGGGTTAGACCATTCAGGAGAGAGGTAGGAAGCACATCTTCGTGCAAAGAATGGTAGAGGTTTGGAACTCTCTCCCACAAACAGCAGTTGAAGCTAGAACAGTTGTTAATTTTAAATCTGAGATAGATATATTTTTGTTAAGCAAAGATATGAAGGGATATGGGGCCAAAGGCAGGTGTATGGAGTTACTCCACAGATTAGCCATGATCTCATTGAATGATGGTACAGGCTCAAGGGGCTGAATAGCCTACTCTGCCCCAACGTTCCTAATTGGCAGTCTGATTCAGTTGTGATTGAGTTTTGGGTTAATGCATGGCAAGAGAATATCGCTGCACATCTGGGGCGAAATTCTCCCTTATCGGCGCGATGTCCGTCGACCGGCGCCAAAAATGGGGCGAATCAGTCCGGCATCGCGCCGCCCCAAAAGTGCGGAATCCTCTGCATCTTGAGGGACCGAGCCCTAACCTTGAGGGCTAGGCCCACGCCGGACTGATTTCCGCCCCGCCAGCTGGTGGGAAAGGCCTTTGGTGCCCCGCCAGCTGGCGCGGAAATGACATCTCCGGGCGGCGCTAGCGCGGGAGCGTCAGCGGCCGCTCACGGCATCCCCACGTATGCGCAGTGGAGGGAGTCTCTTCCGCCTCCGCCATGGTGGAGACCATGGCGAAGGCGGAAGGAAAAGAGTGCCCCTATGGCACAGGCCCACCTGCGGATCAGTTGTCCCCGATCGCGGGCCAGACCACCGTGGGGGCACCCCCGGGGCCAGATCGCCCCGCGCCCCCCCCAGGACCCCGCCCGCGCCGCCTTGTCCCGCCGGTAAGAGAGGTGGTTTAATCCACGCCGGCAGGACAGGCATTCTAGCAGCGGAACTTTGGCCCATCCGGGCCGGAGAATTGCGGGGGGGGGGGGGGGGGCCTGCCAACTGGCGCGGGGCCATTCCCGCCCCCGCCGAATCTCCGGTACCGGAGAATTCGGCAACCGACGGGGGCGGGATTCACGCCAGCCCCCGACGATTCTCCGACCCGGCGGGGGGTCGGAGAATCTTGCCCCTAGTCCAGCTCGGACAGGTGAATGGCAAATGAATATGTTCAGCGTTTGTCTAAAGATGTCTCTCACTGACACAAATGGCAGGAAATTATTCTAGTCTCAATAGGCACAGATATTCACCAAAAAAACAAAATCTATTAAATGAGCCATATGTAACCTAAATCAATGATTAATTATGAATGAAAAGAAGCCAAATGAATATACTGTACTGGTAAAAAAAAATGGTTATTAAATTATCTTTGAAAAAACAACTCCATGAAGGAATGATGTGGAATATGAAAAAATATATATCTATCAACTGAAATAGGTATTAAGCAGCCTAGATGTTATATTTGTGATATGAGCTCAACACTGCATTAAAATAACTTGACAGGTAAATGTCGAATGAATATATTAAGCACTTATCTGATAATGTGCCAACTGATATTTCTAGCCTCATTTTTAAAAATATATATATTTTATTCCAAACATATTCAAAAATACAAAAATGAATAATCTGGGGAACACACTCCCCAGTTCACAATTTTACAGTGTGTACAAATTTTCCCCCTTTGTCACTCCCCTCAATTCAAACTTAATCGTCTCAAACTGAAGGAAGTTGTACAGGTTCCCTAGCCAGGCGTTGTCGACCGCCATTCCATCAAAATTCTTCACCGGGCAACCAGAGCGGCGAACGCCACAACATCGACCTTCCTCCGCTCCATCAGTTCCAGCATTTCCGATCTCCAACAAAATCGCCACCATCGGATCTGACCTCTACACCCACAATCTTTACTAGCATCCCGAACACTCCCACGCAGTATCTCTCTAATATATCACACCCCCAGAACATATGTGGGTGGTTTGCTGGCCTTGGACCACACTTTTCACACTCATCTGCTACCCCCTGAAAGAACCTGCTGCTACAATCCACCTTTCCGCACTTTCCCCATGCCCCCTGATTTATTTAAAATGCAAAAATCTACAGAACTCTGACTTGAATATTCTCAACAACTGAGGACTCACAGGTCTCTGAAATAGAGAATCCTTAATTTTTGCTACCTTTGAGTGAAGACATTTCACCTCATCTCAGACTTATCCTGAGACTGTATTCCCAAGTTCAAAACTCCCATCCACCACTGCCTCACGTGCTCCTCATTCGCTGCCCAATAGTAATGCAGCAGATCCGGTAATGCCAACCTCTCCTTCTGCCTCTATAGCGGGGCCCTCTTCACCCTTGGCACCATCCCCACCTGAAATAACTCTGAAATAACTGCATCCAGCTTCCGGAAAAAGGCATTAGGGGTTAAAATCGGGAGCGTCTGAAATACAAATAAGAACCTTGGCAGGACATTCATTTTCACCACTTGAACTCTCCCCGTCAGTGCCAGGTGCAGTGTATCCCACCTCCCTAAAGTCCTCCTTTATCTCCTCCACCAACTTTGTTAATGTCGCCCATTCCCCCGTCTCATGGATCCCCAGATACCAAAACCTATCCCCAGCTTTCTTTGTAGCAGCCGGCAGTCATTATGTGCTGAGATGTTTGCAGAGCTGTAGGCATTGCATCATCTCTGGATGGTGTGACCAAGCCCACTTCTGCGGCCTCATCAACATGAAGGATCACCTCTGTTTCTAGAGCCACATGAAGGTTGGTACTGAGGTTTCACCTTTTGGCATGCTGGAGTATCGATGACTTGTTCCTCATCACTGGAGATGACTATGTTTTCTGGCTGAGCTGATCCAGGCACTGGGTCTTCTTGATCAAACTCGCAAATGTGGTCTGTGGAGCTGCATAATGAGATAGTCATTAGGGCAAAGTCACAACGAATGAAAGCATCATTAAGGACCCAGATTCGATTCCTGGCTTGGGTCACAATCTGTGCGGAGTCTGCACGTGCTCCCTGTGCCAGTGTGGGTTTCTTCTGGGTGCTCCGGTTTCCTCCCACAAGTCCCGAAGAGATGCTGTTAAATAATTTAGACATTCTGTTTCTCCTCTGTGTACCCGAACAGGCACCAGAATGTGGTGACGAGGGGTTTTGCACAGGAACTTCATTGCGGCGTTAATGTAAGCCTACTTGTGACAATAAAGATTATTATTATACATAGCCAGGCGGTCGAAATTCAAGGCGCCGTGTTCTCGGATCCCGAATTGGACTCCGACATGGACGGCCAGTCGCAGGAAAATGCAAATCCACAGCCATTGACTCCATTGTCGATGCCCTTTCTCTCTCCTCCTCTGACACCAGCCACATTGGTCCAGCCTCAAGCGCGGTATGGAAGCACCATTCACTGATCAGGTATATGTTTCCTGAGCCTGTCCTTTCAATGCTGGAGTGCTGACAGCAGGCAAATTGGACAAAGAGTCCCAGGGATCGGCCAGAGAACATGGACATTTCTCAGGACTTGGCGGGGGAGGGGTGTTATGACCCCCTGGGAAGTAAGGGAGTGTGCACCATCCAATTCCCATTAACTCATACTGAATATGAACTTCCCTGGTATTTGGGGGCTTCCCCCTTAAGGCTCCACAGTATAAAAGCCCCAGCCTGGGTGCAGATTGGGAAAGGTGACCCTTCGGAGCTGAGTAGTCTATCTTAATAAATCTCTTTTGTTGTATCCTACCATGCGTCCTATGAGTGTTTCCCGCCTGTCGGATTCTAGAGTGACCTCCCTTTTGCACTTTATTGGGTTATTTTGGGCACAAAGCTTGGCTGACAGAACTATTCCAGGTCTCTCACATCATTCTCCAGTCTGACTACTGGCAAGACACCCCAGGGAAAGGTTGCCTATAGAATCTGCTCTCAGACTCCCACTAACTGGAGGGTTGGCAGAATTCCTGGGACAGCTGATAACAGCGTAGGACCAAGGACCAGGTTAAAAAAACTTAAATTCCACGTCCCTATGGTTAAGGATGCTATGGCACCTAATTTTGCCAATGTCTCCAGTACTCCAGCCTTCGCCATTACTAGTTTCTGCTAGAGGACTGGCCTGTGTTGGATGCCTTCCCAGGTATTTTAAATAGTTTGGACCATATTAAAATTTCAGTGATTCTGAAGCTTATTAGAAGCAGCGTTCTTCTTTCATGGAATTTGTGCACTCTTGTCCATGCCTAATTGCCCTTGAACATTTCTGAAGGCTGCTGTTGACTACATTGCTGTGGATCTGGAGTTACATGTAGCCCAGCCCAGGTAAGGATGGAAAATCTCCTTCCCTAAAGATGTGTTTTTACAGCAATCGACAATAGTTTCACGTGTTACGGCATCCTGGGCGAGTGTGACCCACTTGACATGGACTCGCAACAAAATTGGAATTAACTATTTTCTCTTAGAAAATTACCCAAAATCTTTGGTCTTTGGCTGCCCAATGACGACAGTCACCAAGTTTGTAAATGTAAGCACAATTAATTTTTATTAATAACAATAACTATCATTAAATATGCAGAAAATACAACTGGTTAACTATTATGTAATTCCGAACCCCCTTTTTTAACTCGCCCCACCCTGTATATATATACACAAGCCAGACAAACCGAGAGGGCAAAGAGGGATGTAAAGGAAAATAAAGTAAAAAGGATAAAAGTCCCTGTTTCAGATGGACATCTTCCAGTACATCTTTTAATCTAAGCTTTCAGTTGGAGGTTCTTATTTTCCATCTGTAACGGTTTTCACTGAAGATTCATCAGGAACTTGAGACTCCTCTGCAGATTCAGAAACATGCAGGCAGGAAAAATATTTGGAGAGAGCGCAACTCATAGCTTCTCTCAGCGTCCAGGAGAGTTCTGTTTCCCAGGTCCTCTGAAAACCTTGCATCTGATTGACGCCAATCAATGTCTGTTACCAGGCAGAATATGGTCTTTGGTGCATCCATTGGCCACCAGCCAACAAATCGAACCAAATCCTTCTGACCTCTGAGGTGTCAGAAAGTTTGAGTTCTTCTGTTTACAAATCTAATTTCTTCATAGCACAGTGTACTATTTTGCGACTTTTGAGTTCCTCACTTCCTCTACTCGACTAAAAGATACATGTCCTTTAAATATCAATGGATCAAAAATGATAACGACAAAGTAAAATAAATGGGAAATAAGGGAATCAACAGGAAGAGTCCTTACACACGGTCACCATTACTGAGATTGATATTATATTTATATTCCAGACTTATTAATTGAGTTTAAATTACACCAGCTGCCTTGGTTGATTTAAACTCATGTCCCCAAAGTGCTGAGTCACCCACCATCAACATCTTGCTGAACCATCACAGCCTCTGCACTATTTACAAGGCAGAAGTCCGGAATGTGCTGGAATACACTCCAATTACCTGGACAAGTGCAACTCCAACAACACTCAAGAAGCTCACCATCATCCAGGACTTAACCAACCTCCTGGAACTGCACCCCATTCATCACCCTAAACATCACTCCTTCCACCACCGATGCAGAGTGGCAGCACTATGTACCATACACAAGGTGTACTGCAGAGGCTTGCCAAGGTTTCATACCCAGCATGTTCCAAACCCGTGACCTTTGCAACCTAGAAAGACACGGGCAGCAGACACATGAGAACACCATCACTTGCAAGTTCCACTCCAACACCATTCTGACTTGGAACTACATCCCCATTCCTTCACTGTCACTGGGTCAATATCTTGGATCACCTTCATACCAGCACGATAGTGTACTTAACATCAAATGGACTGCAGCTCACCATCATATTCTCAAGGGCAATTAGGGATGGCCAACAAATGCTGACTTTGCCAGTGATACTTTGTGACACAGATCAGCAAGGCAATAAGAAAACAACCGGAGCACTCGGCTTTGAATTGAATTGAATAGAATTGAAAAGTAGGAAAGTTATGCTAAACATGTTATCGAACCTTGGCTAGACCGCAGTAAAAGTGCTGCATGCAGTTTTGGTCACCGTATTATAAGAAGGGTATAGAGGCAGTGAAGAGGGTGCAGAGAAGACTTACAAAGATGATACCAGAAATGTGTATGTATCAGGAAAGGATCAACAGACTTGTTCTCTTTCTCTTGAAAAAAGAAAGCTGGGGAATGACCAAATGGAGGTATTTATACTTACAAAAGGTTTTATCAAAACAAATATTTTTATTGGAGTATTTGTAAAATTTTATAACAAAAACAGAAAAAGAACAATCAGCGTTAAACATTAATAGAGCAAAAATAGCTAATTCCCCGAACGGCTCTGTCTTCGCAGACCATTGAGAATAACAAAAGCCAAGCAAACACAACACTTACCACCCGCCCCCTCGCAAAGCTGCTACTGCCGACATTTTAAGTTAAATTTCCCCAAGAAAGTCGACGAACGACTGCCCCCTCTGAGAGAACCCTAACATCGAGCCTCTTAAGGCAAACTTTATTTTCTCGAGGTTAAGAAACCCAGCCATGTCACTAAAATAGGAACGACATTCTCCGACCCCCCCGCCGGGTCGGAGAATCGCCGGGGGCTGGCGTGAATCCCGCCCCCGCCGGTTGCCGAAGTCTCCGGCACCGGAGATTCGGCGGGGGCGGGAATCGCGCCGCACCGGTTGGCGGGCCCCCCCGCTCGATTCTCCGGCCCGGATGGGCCGAAGTCCCCCTGATAAATTGCCTGTCCTGCCGGCGTAAATTAAATCACCTACCTTACCGGCGGGACAAGGCGGCGTGGGCGGGCTCCGGGGTCCTGGGGGGGGCGCGGGGCGATCTGACTCCGGGGGGGTGCCCCCACGGTGGCCTGGCCCGCGATCGGGGCCCACCGATCCGCGGGCGGGCCTGTGCCGTGTGGGCACTCTTTCCCTTCAGCCTCAGGTGGAAGAGACTCCCTCCACTGCGCATGCGTGGGAAACTGTCAGCGGCCACTGACGCTCCCGAGCATGCGCCGCCTGGAGATGTCATTTCCGCGCCAGCTGGCGGGGCAACAAAGGCCGTTTCCGCCAGCTGGCGGGGAGAAAATTCCTCCGGCGTCGGCCTAGCCCCTCAATGTTGGGGTTCGGCCCCCAAAGATGCGGAGCATTCTGCACCTTTGGGGCGGCGCGATGCCCGTCTGATTGGCGCTGTTTTGGGCGCCAGTCGGCGGACATCGCGCCATTTCCGGAGAATTTCTCCCCAGGTCTCTACACTCTGGGGCTTCTAGTCCCTCCACATTAACAAGATCCGTCTCCGGGCTACCAGGGAGGCAAAGGCCAAGACACCGGCTTCTTTCACTCCCTGTACTCCCGGGTCTTCTGACACCCCAAAGATCACCACCTCTGGACACGGCACCACCCGTGTTCCTAGCACCTTGGACATTGCCCTGGCAAACCCCTGCCAGAACCCTTCAAGCTTCGGGCATGCCCAAAACATATGGACATGGTTTGCTGGGCTCCCCGCACACCTTGCACATCTGTCTTCCACCCCAAACAAACTTGCTTATCCGCGCCGCCGTTATGTGTGCCCGGTGCAGCACCTTAAACTGTATTAGACTGAGCCAGGCACATGACAAGGAGGAATTGACCCTACTTAGGGCTTCCGCCCACAGTCCCGGCTTTAACTCCCCTCCTAACTCCTCCTCCCACTTGCCTTTAAGCTCCTCCACCGGGGTTTCTTCTGCCTCCAACAGCTCCTGGTAGATACCCGACACCTTCCCCTCCCCCACCCAGGTACCGGACACTATTCTATCTTGTATCCCCCGTGGCGGCAGCAGCGGGAAGGCCACCACCTGCTTCCTCAGGAAGGCCCGCACTTGTAGATACCTCAAGCCGTTCCCTGGCAGCAATTTAAATTTGTCCTCCAGCGCCTGCAGGCTGGGAAAGCTCCCATCTATAAACAGGTCACGCATCCTTCTAATACCTGCCCCCTGCCAGCTCTGGAACCTGCCGTCCATCCTACCCGGCAGGAACCTGTGGTTATTACATAACGGGGTCCAGATCGACGCGCCTTCCACCCTCTTGTGTCTCCTCCACTGCCCCCAGATCTTCAATGTTGCCGCCACCACCGGAGTAGCCGGCCGGCGAGAACGGCAGAGGTGCCGTTACCAGCGCTCCCAAACTGGCGCCTTTGCACGACGCCACCTCCAACAGCTCCCATGCCTCCCCCTGCCCCAATACCCACTTCCTGATCATGGCAATGTTGGCCGCCCAGTAATAGTTACAAAAGTTCGGCAGCGCCAGCCCACCCTCCCCCCCCCGACTGCGTTCCAGCAGCACTCTCTTCACTCGCGGGGTCTTGTTCGCCCACACAAATCCCGAGATGATCTTATTAACCCACTTGAAAAAGACCTTGGGGGTGAAGATGGGAAGGCACTGGAATACAAATAAGAATCTGGGAGGACAGTTATTTTCACGATCTGTACCCTCCCCGCCAGTGACAGCGGGAGCATGTCCCATCTTTTAAAGTCCCCTTCCATTTGTTCCACCAGCCGTGTCAGATTAAGCTTATGCAACAAATCCCACTTCCGGGCCACCTGTATACTCAGGTAACAAAAGTTTTTCTCTACCCTCCTCAGCGGCAGCTCCCTCGGTCTCTTCTCCTGTTCTTTAGCCTGGATCACAAACAACTCGCTCTTCCCCATGTTCAATTTATACCCCGAGAAACTGCCAAATTCCCTTAAGATCCGCATGACCTCCCCCATCCCCTCCAGTGGGTCCGAGATATACAGGAGGAGATCATCCGCGTAGACCGAGACCCGATGCTCCACCCCCCCCCCCGGACCAGCCCCTGCCAGTTCCTTGAAGCTCTCAACGCTATGGCCAGCGGCTCAATAGCTAGAGCAAATAATAACGGGGAAGGGGGAACACCCTTGCCTCGTCCCCCGGTGCAATTTAAAATACTCCGACCTAAGCCGGTTCGTGCGCATGCTTGCCACAGGTGCCTGGTACAGCAATCGCACCCACCGGATAAAGCCCTCACCAAACCCAAACCTATCCAGCGCCTCCCCCAGGTACTCCCACTCCACCTGATCAAAAGCTTTCTCTGCATCCATCGCTGCCACAACCTCGGCTTCCTCTCCTTCCGAGGGCATCATAACAATATTTAAAAGCCTCCACACATTAGCATTAAGTTGCCTGCCCTTAACGAATCCAGTCTGGTCTTCCCCTATCACTCCCGGGACACAATCCTCTATCCTCATGGCCAAGATCTTTGCCAATAGCTTGGCATCCACATTTAGCAACGAGATTGGCCTGTAAGACCCACACTGTTCAGAGTCCTTCTCCCATTTGAGAATAAGTGAGATCGAGGCCTGTGACATTGTAGGGGGGAGGATTCCCTTCTCTCTCGCCTCATTCAAGGTCCTCAACCGTAGTGGGCTCAACGCCTCTGAAAATGTTTTAAAAAATTCCACGGGGAAGCCATCCGACCCCAGAGCTTTGCCCGACTGTATGCCCTCCAGCCCCTTAATAATTTCTTCTATCTCGATTGGCGCCCCCAGCCCCTCTACCAGACCCTCCTCCACCCTCGGGAACCTCAACTGGTCCAGAAATTGCCTCACCCCTTCCACACCCGCCGGGGGTTCCGACTCATATAGTTTACTGTAGAATTACTTAAAAACTTCATTCACCCCCTCCGGGTCTGAGACCAAGTTGCCCTCCTTACTCTTTACTCCCATAATCTCCCTGGCCGCCTCTCTCTTCCTAAACTGGTGCGCCAGCATCCTGCTCGCCTTCTCCCCATATTCATACACCGCACCCCTAGCCTTCCTCAACTGTTCTACCGCTTTCCCTGTGGTCAACAATTCAAACTCCGCCTGAAGCTTACGCCGCTCCCTCAGGAATCCCACGTACGTGGCCTCCGCATATTTCCTATCCACCTGGAGTATGTCCTCCACCAATCTCTCCGCCCTTTCCCTCTTTTCTCTATGGGACAGGATCGATACAAGTTCCCCTCTAATAACTGTCTTCAGGGCTTCCCAGACCGTCGCTGCCGATACCTCTCCCGTGTCATTTGTCTCCAAATAGCTCTGGATACTCTTATTCACCCGTCCGCAAACCACCTCGTCCGCTAACAACCCCACGTCCTGTCTCCACAGCAGGCACTGTCCTCTGTCCTCCCCAAGCCGCAAATCTACCCAGTGCGGGGCATGATCCGAAACTGTAATCGGCGAGTATTCCGTCCCTGTCACCTTTGGGATCAACGCCCTGCCCAGAACAAAAAAATCAGTACATGAATAGACTTTGTGGACATGGGAGAAGAAGGAAAGCACCCTTACCATCAGCCGTGTGAACCTCCAGGGGTCTATGCCTCCCATCTGTTCCATAAAGCCCTTCAGCTCCCTTACCGCCGCCGGCCTCTTCCCTGTCCTGGATTTTGAGCGATCCAATTCCGGTTCAATGACCGTATTAAAGTCCCATTCCATGACCAAATTGTGTGACTCAAGGTCCGGGATTTTGCCTAACACACGCCTCATAAAATCCACATCGTCCCAGGGTGTAGACATTCACGAGCACCACTCGGACCCCCTCCAGCTTCCCACTCACCATGATATACCTACCCCTTTATCAGCCACTATTCTCCCAGCCTCCAATGCCACTCGCTTGCTGATCAGAATTGCTACTCCCCTGGTCTTCGAGTCCAGCCCTGAGTGGAACACCTGACCCACCCAACCCTTCCTTAATCTCATCTGATCTGTGACCTTCAGATGTGTTTCCTGGAGCATTGCCACGTCTGCCTTTAGTCCCTTTAAATGCGCGAACAGGCGTGTTCTCTTCACTGGCCCATTCAGACCTCTCGCGTTCCAAGTGATCAGCCTGGACGGGGGGGCTACCCCCCCTGCCGACTAGCCATCATCCTTTCTTGGCCAGCCCCGAGACCGTGCCCCCTGCTTCCTTTTATTCCCTGAAGAAAGTTTCTCCCTTGCCCACAGAACAGCCGTCCCCCCCACCCCCTCTCCCCCAAACACCAGAAACCTAATCCCCAAATCAAACACCAACTCAACACTAAGTCACCCTCCACCACGCTTCCGAGAGTCAGCTGATCCATGCTGACCCCAATAGCCCCTGGCGCTGGTCAGACTAGCGCCCTGTTGTTCAGACTCCTCTCCTCACTTAGAAAAAAACAATTTACAAGTCACATTCCCCAGTAAGTAAACATCAGGGGCGGTGTGAATCCCGCCCCCGCCGGCCGCCGAATTCTCTGGCACCGGAGATTCGGCGGGGGCAGGAATCGCGTCGTGCCGGTTGGCGGGGCCCCTTCGGCGATTCTCCGGCCCTCAATGGGCCGAAGTCCCGCTGCTGTAATGCCGGTCCCGCCGGTGTGAATTAAACCACCTCCCTTACCAGCGGGACCAGGCGGCGCGAGCGGGCTCTGGGGTCCTGGGGGGGGGGCGCGGGGCAATCTGGCACCGAGGGGGTGCCCCCACAGTGCCCTGGCCCGCGATCGGGGCCCACCGATCCGCGGGTGGGCCTGTGCCGTGGGGGCACTCTTTTACTACGCATCGGCCGTGTAGGTCTCCGCGATGGCCGACGCATAGGTGACCCCCCCTGCACATGCGTGGGGATCACGTCAGCTGACGCTCCCGCGCATGCGCGAACTTCCGGCGGCCGGCGGGGTCCCTTTGGCCCCAGCTGGCGTGGCGCCAAAGGCCTTCCACGCCAGCTGGCAGGATAGCAACCACTTCAGCGTGGGCCTAGCCCCTAAAGGTGAGGGCTTTGCCCCTAAAGGTGTGGAGAAATCCGTACTTTTGGGGCAGCCGGGTAGGGGAGCATCCCGCCCCAGCTCTCCCAAAGGCATTAGCATAACCAGAAAGCTGAACAAACACACTCACTTAAAACAAAACCGAGTCCCCCGAAGGGTAGTGCTATATTCAGGGCCCCCCTCCCCCCGTATCAACCATCTTCTGAACAAAGCGCCCTCCAACCGTCCCCCCAACCCGCTCTCTCGCCCATGACTAACCACAATCTTGTATTAAAACAGAACACAATTACAATCCGCCGCCTCCTCCCATCTTCGAAGCATTAAAAGTCTCTTAACTCAAGTCCAACTTCTCTTTAATTAATGTCCAAACATCATCGAAATAATAGTGTCGGTCCTCATGCGTTACCCACAGCCTCGCTGGGTATAACATCCCAAACTTCACCCCCTTAAAGAGGGTTGCCTTTGCCCGGTTGAACCCCGCACGTCTCCTGGCCAACTCCACACCCAGGTCCTGATAGATGCGCACCTCATTATTCTCCCACTTGCTGCTCTGGTCCTTCTTGGTCCATCGCAGGACGCGCTCCTTGTCTGAAAATCGGTGAAAACGGACCACCATGGCCCTTGGCGGGTCGTTCGCCTTGGGTTTCCTTGCGAGGGCTCTATGCGCTCCATCCAGCTCCAGGGGTCGAGGGAAGTGCCCCGCTCCCATCAACGACTCCAGCATACTCGCCACATACGCTCCCGCATCTGATCCATCAATACCTTCAGGAAGGCCAACGATTTCTGGTTCTGGGTATGTTCTCCAGCTTCTCCTGCATCTGCTTGTGGCGGTCCTCTAGCACCTCCACCTTATGCTCCAGCACAGTTATCTTGTCCTCTTGGTTGGAGAGTTTTAATTCGAACTCCTGGATCGCTCTCCCCTGGGCTGCCTGAGTCGCGACCATTTGGTCGATCGATACTTTCATCGGGTCAAGCGTATCCCTTTTTAGCTCAGCAAAGCAGCTCTTAAAAAAATTCCATCTGTTGCTCCTTCGGCCAGTGAGCCGCCGCTCCCTGGTCCTTGACGTCTGTCATGCTTCGCCGCACTGCCAGCTCCCCTCGCTTCCCTCTTTCGCGACTAATTTGTTTCACACGGCCACTTATGGTCCAGCTATCCATACACCGGGGGGGAATTCCTCCTTACTGATGCTAACTCCACCGATTTATTCCATAAGTTCCACAAAAATCCGGGAGAAAAGGTCCGAAAGTTCGATTCAAGACGGGAGCTATCGAATGTGCGACCTACTCCTCCATGGCTGCCACCGGAAGTCGCCCTTACAAAAGGTTCTGATACAGTGGAGTGGATACACAGAGAATATTTCCTGTTGTGTGGAAGAGCACAACTAGAGGCCAGCAATAAAAGACAGCCATCAAGAAATCCAATGGGGAATTCCAAGCAAACATCTTCATCTAAAGAGTAGTGAGAATGTGGAACTCGTTACGACAGGGAGTGTTTGAAGTGAATAGTTGGAAAAACTAAACAAACATGAGGGACAAGGGAATAGATGGTCTCAATGGTTGATTTATATGAGAACAGATGGGTGGACTGGTTGGGCTGAATGTCCGGTTTCTGTAACCCACGTTAAAAATAAAGAAGTGAAATATATTCAATTAAAAGAACATAGAGGGCTAAAAATTTGATATGTTTTGACCCCAGTGTGGCATGCATGATTACTCAATGCTGGATCACGATGATGCTTATCTCTGTGGTTCTGCTAAAATGGGGTACATTTTGGCTGCAGCAGATCATAAAATCAGAGAATTTACATTGCAGGAGGCCATTTGGCCCATCGAGTCTGCACCGGCTCTTGCAAAGAGCACCCTACCCAAGCCCACACCTCCACCCTATCCCCATATCCCAGGGCACTAAGGGCAATTTAGCATAGCCAATCCATCTAACACATCTTTGGACTGTGGGAGGAAACCGGAGCACCCGGAAGAAACCCACGTACACACGGGGAGAACCTGCTCCGCACAGGCAGTGACCCAAGCCGGGAATCGAACCTGGGACCCTGAAGCTGTGAAGCAATTGTGCTAACCACTATGCTACCGTGCTGCCCAGTGGAACTATCTCTAAAAGCATTTCTGAGAAGAAATAAAAACTCTAATGGTGCAACAGGCCACAGAGAGGACTCCCTGAACATCAATTTAAAGAGCCTGGCGTTGAGAACCTGGCTGCAGTGCCACAAAAATATCAGTGACCTTCCCTGAGTAGTCAAGTTCAGTGACTGCATCTCCAAATTAAATCTCCCCTTACTGCACCACCAACCTCACACCACTCAATCCATCCTTCATCAACCATCTCTAGCAATCAGGGCTCATGCCTAAAATTCATATACTCACACATTTATCATTGCATCTGACCTCAGAGCCATATCTCCCAGCTTCCACACATTGCCAGTTAAGGCAGGTACATTACCCAAACATACTGGGCAGGATTTTTCCCACTCTGCCACCCGAATACACAGTTGGGAACATGTAACCGCCGATCACCGCAGTTCCATGGCCATTTAACGTTCTGCCGTTAGTTGACTTCCCTCCAGCAAGGCTTCTGAAGTCTGCTCTTGGTGGATACTGTGTGAGGTTTTTTTTAACAAACTATTTTTAATGAGGTATTTTTGGCATAACAAACAACCACAGTACAAAAACAATAGAGTACAAAGAACACTAATCAAAAAGCAACCGCCGACATCCGTCCCTCCAAGACCCGCCTATTTAACCCCCTACTCTATACTCCCCTAACACCCCCCCCCCTCCTGCTGATGATTAATTCTCCACAAAGAAGTCAATGAATGGTTGCACCTCCGGGCGAACCCTGACACCGACCCTCTCAAGGCGAACTTGATCTTTTCCAGGCCGAGAAAGCTCGCCATGTCGGTTAACCAGGCCTCTGACTTCGGAGGCCTAGACTCCCTCCAAGCCAATAATATCCGTCGCCGGGCTACCAAGGAGGAAAAGGCCAGAACATCTGCCTCTCTCTCCTCCTGTACACCCCAAAGATCGCTACCCTTGGACTCATTTCCACCCTTGTCTTCAATACCCTGGACATGACATCCGCAAACCCCTGCCAATATCCCCTAATTTTTGGGCATGCCCAGAACATGTGGACATGGTTCATTGGTCCACCCGCACACCTAACACACTTGTCTTCCACCCCAAAAAATCTACTCATCCGGGCTGCTGTCATGTGCGCCCGTGCACCACCTTAAATTGGATCAAGCTGAACCTTGCACATGTAGCGGTCGCGTTGACCCTGCTCAGCGCCTCCGCCTAAAGGCCGTCTTCCATCTCACCCACCAGTTCCTCCTCCCACTTAGGCTTCAGCTCTTCTATATGCGCCTCCTCCGCCCCCATTAATTCTTTGTAGATATCCAAGACGTTCCCCTCCCCCACCCATCCCCTAGACACTACCCTATCTTGAATCCCGGGAACGATGGTACTTGCCTGCGCAGAAAGTCCCGCGCCTGAAGATATCATTCCCTGCTGCCTACCCAAACTTCTCCTCCAGTGCCCTCCAGAAACAGGTCTCCCATCTTCACAATTCCTGCCCTTTGCCATATCCAAAATCCCCCATCTAGGCTCCCAGGAGCGAACCGATGGTTGTCACGTATTGGGGACAAAACTGATGCACCCACTGCACCAATGTACCTCCTCCACTGACCCCAGATCCTCAGGGCCGCCACCACCACGGGACTGGTAGAATATCTCGCCGGGGGGAACGGCGACGGTGCCGTTATCAGCGCCCCCAAGCTGCATGAGGCTGCCTCCATCCGCTCCCAAGCCGCCCCCGTCCCCACTACCTACTTATCATCGCAATATTGGCCGCCCAATAATAATCACTAAAATTTGGCAGGGCCAGCCCCCCCCCTCCTCCCGATTCCTCTCGAGCATCACCTTTTTCACCCGTGGGGACTTACCCACCCAAACAAAGCCCAAAATAATTTTGTTGATCCTCTTAAAGGACCGCGGGATGAAAATCGGGAGGCATTGGAACACAAATAAAAATCTCGGCAATGTCGTCATCTTAACCAACTGCACCCTCCCTGCCAGTGACAGCGGGAGCGCATCCCATCTCCGAAACTCGCCCCTCATCTGCTCAACCAGCCGGGACAAGTTCAACTTGTGTAACCGGCCCCAGTCACGCGCCATTTGTATCCCCAGATATCTAAAATTGTCTCCCACTAACCTGAATGGTAACTCCCCCAGCTGGCCCTCCTGACTTCTTGCCTGGACCACAAACATCTCACTCTTCGTCATATTCGATTTGTTCCTGAAAACCGTCCAAATTCCCCCAGAATCACTATAATCTCCCTCATCCCTGCCCCTGGATCTGCTACATATAGGAGTATGTCGCCCGCATACAGCGATACCCTATGTTCCAACCCCTAGAAGCTCTCAGAGCAATTGCCAGCGGCTCTATGGCTAACGCAAACAGCAGTGGGGAGAGGGGACATCCCTGTCTTGTCCCCCCGGTGCAGCCTACAATAGTCCGAGGTCGTCTTATTCGTCCTTACACTGGCTTCCGGGGCCTGGTACAACAGTCCGACCCAGTCGATAAAGCCCCTACCAAACCCAAACCGCCTAGCACCTCCCATAGATAGTCCCACTCTACCCGGTCAAACGCCATGGCCACAACTACCTCAACTTCCCTTCTCTCTGGGGGCATCATAATCACATTAAGCAGCCTTCTTATATTGGCTGCCAACTGCCTACCCTTGACAAATCTGGTTTGGTCCTCCGTAATCACCTCCGGCACACAATCTTCAATCCTGGAGGCCAACACCTTGGCCAGCAACTTAGCGTCCACATTAAGCAATGAGATTGGCCTATAGGACCCACATAGCTCCGGGTTCTTGTCTCGCTTCAATATGATGGTGGCCTGTGACATCGTCGGGGGAAGCACCCCTGTATCCCGCGCCTCGTTAAAAACCTTAACCAGCAACGGCATTAATATCCCCAAAAATCTCTTGTAAAATTCCACCGGGAACCCGTCTGACCCCGGAGCTTTGCCCGACTGCATCGTCTTCAAGCCCTCAGATATTTCTTCGGCCCCAATCGGAGCCCCCAACTCACCCACCAGCTCCCTACCCACCCTTGGGAAAGTCAACCTGTCCAGAAAGCGTTTCATCTCCTCGGGCCCCGTGTGGGGTTCGGAGCGATAGAGTCAGCTCTAAAAGTCCGCGATCAAAGTCCCTGTTTAGCCCAGCTGAGTCCCCTACCAGGTTCCCATCTCCGTCAACCGCCTTATCAATTCCCCTGGCCGCCTCCCTCTTCCTCAACTGCTGTGCCAGCATTCTGCTGGCCTTCTCTCCATATTCATACAGCGTCCCCCTCGCCTTTCTAAGCTGCTCCATTGCCTTGCCCGTGGACAGTACCCCAAACTCAGCCTGTGGCGCTCCCTTAACAGTTCCACCCCTGGGATCACTGCATACCTCCTGTCTACCCGTAGGATCTCCTTGATCAGTCGGTCCGTCTCTGCCCTGTCTGTCCTGTCCCTATGAGCTCGGATTGAAATCAACTCCCCTCTCACCACTGCCTTCAGCGCCTCCCAGACCACCGCTGCTGAGACTTCCCCTATGTCGTTGACCTGCAGGTAGTCCTGCATGCACTTCCTTACTCTCTCGCACACTGCCTCGTCCGCCAACAAGCCCACATCCAATCACCACTGCGGGCGTTGGAAGCTCTCCTCGCTGACCTGCAGTTCCACCAGTGTGCGGCATGGTCCGAAATAGTGATGGCCGAATACCCCATGTCCACCATCCCCGCCAGCAGATCCCTACTCAAAATTAAATAATCGATCCGGGAATACGCTTTATGTACATGCAAGTAGAAAGAGAACTCCCTAGCCGTCGGCTGCCTAAACCTCCATGGGTCAATCTCCCTCATCTGCTCCATGAACCCTATCAGCTCCTTTGCCATAGCTGGTACCCTTCCCGTTTTCGAGCACGACCGGTGCAGGCCGGGGTCAATAACCGTATTAAAATCCCCTCCCATCACCAGCTTGTGCAAGTCCAGATCCGGTATCTTCCCCAGCACCCTCTTGATGAATTCAACATCGTCCCAGTTTGGCGCATAGACATTAACCAATACCACCTTCCTCCCCTCCAGCTTACCGCTCACCATAACAACAGCCCCCCCCATCCGAACCTATACTGCCCACCTGGAATTTCACCCGCTTATTAATTAAAATCGCCACCCCTCTCGTCTTGGTCTCCAGCCCCGAATGGAAGACCTGACTGACCCAGCCCTTCCTCGGCCTAACTTGATCCGCCACTCTCGAGTGTGTCTCCTGCAACATCACCACGTCCACCTTCAGAGCCCTCAGGTGCGCGAACACACGGGCCCTCTTGACCGGCCCATTCAGCCCTCTAACGTTCCAGGTGATCAGCCTGGTTGGGGGGCACCGTGCCCACTCCCGCCGATCAGCCATCCCCCTTTCTGGGCCCGCCCCCCCCGCCCATGCGCCGCGCCATCATCTGCCCGCCTCCAGGTAGCCCTCACCCCCGACTTCCTCTCCGTCCCCGAACCCAGATCCCTCCCTCGTCAGCAGAGTAACTCCTCCCCCCCCCAGCAACATCACCCTATAACCCAACCCCTACCCCGTATTGAACCAATACACACTCCCCACTGTGCTTCCGTAGACTAGCTCACCCAGCTAACCTGGTGACCCTCGCCTCCGGTGCCACAAACAATAGGGAACCTATTGTTCCCTACTCCCCCCCCCCCCCCCCCCCCACCCATCGAAACCGCTTCCTGCATCAAACCAAAACCGAACAATCTCCTAATTACCATAGGAGACAGCCCAAGAGAGACAGAGACCCCCACAAGAAAACCCCTCAATAATACAATTTAAAGTAATACAAAATTTTTCAAAAAGCCCCCACCAACCATCCCCATCAAAACACCGAAAAACCCAACAAAAACCGAATATCTTTTACTCCCCCATCTTCACCCAAACTTCAAAGACAAACAAAACAAAAAAGGGCAACGATCAAGCCATATATACAAGTCCAAAAAGTTCTCAGTTCTGCGCCAGACCCTTCTTGGCAAAATCCATCGCCTCTTCGGGCGACTCGAAGTATGTGGTGCTGGTCCTCATGAGTGACCCAGAGGTGCGCCGAGTAGAGGAGCCCGAACTTCACTTTCTTCTTGAACAGGATCTCCTTCACTTGCCTGAAGCCTGCCCTCCTTCTGGCCAGCTTCACACTCAGGTCCTGATAGATACGCAATATGCTATTGTCCCACTTGCAGCTCCTGGTACTTTTGGCCCACTGGAGGACACACTCTTTATCCAAAAATCTGTGGAACCGAACCACCATCGCCCTTGGGGGGGGGGGTCCCCCGGCTGTGGCTTCCTCGCCTTCGCCCTGTCCACCTCCAGTGGTCGGGGAATAGCCCCCTCCCCCAGGAGCTTCTGGAACATATTTACCACAAAAGCGCCAGCATCAGCCCCTTCAGGGAGACCGACAATTCTTAAGTTCTGCCGGTGCGCGCTGTTCTCCAGCTCTTCCACCTTTTCTAACAGCCTTTTCTGCTGAGTCTTCAACATCCCCACCTCCAGCTCCACCATTGTTTGGTGCTCGTCCTGGTCCGCCAGCACTTTCTCCAACTTCTGGATCGTCCGATCCTGGGCATCCTGCCTGCGTTTCATCCGATCGACCGACTCTTTTATTGGGTCGAGACAATCTTGTTTCAGTCTGGCGAAGCCCTCTTGGATGACCTGCATCAGTTCCTCCATCGATGGCTGGGCCGTCGCAGCAGCGGTCCAAACCTCGGCCATGTTAGCTTCAGCAGCTACTTCTACCCAGCCCTTGCTTATCTTTCTATTTCTTCCCTTACGATCCCTTGGGGTTCTCCGTTCCATGCACCACTGTGCATGGCTGCACTTTCAAAATCAAAACTCAAAGCCACGAGAAGGTCGGGGGAAAAGGTCCAAAAGCCCAGCCAGAGTGGGAGCCACCAAGTATGCGACTTATTCCCTCATAGCCGCCACCGGAAGTCGATACTGTGTGAGTTGGCATGTAGAGTCTAAGGGCAATGGATGGTGGTGGGTATGGGTTGGCATAGGGACTATAAATGGCTATGGGAATGAATGGGTTGGTTTGAATTGGCACTAGGTGGCATGGGGGAGGGGGGGGGCTATAAAGGGCTACAGCGCTGCTTCCCAAACCTTGATGCAGGGAAGCACCGAAACAGAATAACAGGTAGTGACCGTCACTATTTAATTACTAAAGTGCGCACTACCTTTAATCGTATGGACATTGGGTTATTACATTTGAACTATTTTGTGAAAACTTGATCTTACCCATTGACCAATTGAGACACTTGGGCTTGGTGTTACTACACAGTCTCCCGAAGGCTAGCAGTGTGGTTGATACTGCACATCTAATCTCCAGTGTGACATCCAAGCTTGATCAATATTGAGATTTTATGCAGATCAATGTGCTTTAAAAAAAACCTGTGTGCTCAAGGCAGACGTTGAGGTTCCTGTGTGAAGCTTGATCACTCACCTCCCCTCCCAACAAACTATGAGCAGGTGACGAATGTGATATAAAATAGTTACTTTAAAGATATTAGTGAATGTAATGTAGATATAGGCCGGTCTAATTCATGTTAGTTCACAGACAAAGAATTTCAGAGAGCATGGCAAAGGAGGGGGGATGGGGTGTTTAGAGTATGAGGAGAAAAGGATGCTGGGTAATAAGAGGCCAGGGGAAGGGATGAGAAGTGAGCCAATTAGGATGTATGGCCAGGTCAGGAGGGGTATAGGATGACCTATGGGAATCGTGTATGTGAAACTTGATGCCATTTGAATGTGTTGGTAGAGATTTCTTTGTTCTACAGAATCACTCAATTCTGGAGACCCAGGAGGCAGCTTGCGTTCTGGGTTTTTGTGAAACGAGTCAGACTTGCAAGTCAAATAAAAATAACTAATGCTATGTCTACAAATCTTTCTCAAGTTTTATTGAGGCCAGACTGACGGGTAAAGAATTTATTATTTCTCATTTGGTGCTGAAACCCGGGATTTCTCAAGACGGTTCTGACCAACCGCGAAATCAGAATTAGACTGATTTTGGACAAGGAGAGTGGAAAAGGGCCCACAATGTATAGCTGGAAAATGACCGCGCATTGATTTCCCCCCTCTTCTTATGGTCTAATTAGTCTGGTCACTCGCGGTTGGTACGGAAAGATCGTCTCGACGAAATCAAAGGTCAGTCTGGGGAATAGAAATTTAACTGATGGGATTTCATAATTGATGATTCGGTTTTGGGTTAGGTTTTGGAATTAATGGGACATTAAAAAAGATGGTTTAATTCCACGTGTGAGTTATGATTCGGTTGTGGGTTAGGTTTTGGAATTTTGGGTTCGGTTTTGGAATTAATGGGACAGTAAAAGATGGTTTAATTCCACGTGTGAGTTATGATTAGATTTTTGGTTAGGTTTTGGAATTTTGGGTTAGGTTTTGGAATTAATGGGACATCAAAAAAGATGGTTTAATTCCATGTGTGAGTTATGATTCGGTTTTGGGTTAGTTTTGGAATTAATGGGACATCAAAAAAGATGGTTTAATTCGATGTGAGTGTTTTTGGAGAACTAATGGGACCTCAGGAAGAGGGTTTAGTTCAATGAGTGTTTTTAAATCTATAGTTGATTAAGCTAAAATTGTATCCTTGGACTGTAGTGGCGAGAAACGATAATTTTAAAACAAACTGGATGCTGCATATGTTAGTTAAAGCAGAAGTCTCTCAAAGGGTTAACAGCAGCTTGAGATAACAGGTAGCTTGTGGTGTATTTGGATAACTTTCTTTCGAGTCAGTGAAACTCCAGCAAAGTTACATTTTGAATTAATTAAAGGAAACCAGTGGGTTTCTCCACCTCTTTGATAAAAGTTTATTATTTTCGCAAGCAATTGATTGAAATTGCCAGAATCTTAAGTTTTAATTACTTGAAGTAATGTTTATCTCATTTTATTTGTGAATTAATAGAAACTTAAAGAAACACACTGACACCATTTTAAAAAGTGTAAATCTGGAGATGACAGTTGACTTTGCTCCGGTATAAACCACCGCAGCTAACTGCTCCCTCATTGATAGCAGCCAACATTTTTGTGAATGTAAGAAAAACTTGATAAAAGAAAAATTGTTAAGATAAAGAATTAATTAAGTTGTAAAAGTTATACAAGTTTGTGTTCTGAGTTGAGATCAGAGCTAAGTTTGCAGGTTGCAGTGATTCATTTTGAATTTTCAAACATTTTAAGTTTTAAAAGAACACTGTTAAAACCTTTTCAATAATTTTGCCAAGTAGCAAAAATTGCCATTGGTTATAAATAGGCCAAAAAAAATAATAATTTTTTAAAAAGAGAGCCAAAGTATGAAAGCTAAAGAGTTAATTAGATTATGGAGACAATATTGTCAACATGAGAGGGATAAGATCATCATAGAATTTACAGATTGTCATAGAATTTACAGTGCAAAGGCACTGTATTAAGTCATGTTATTAAGTTGGCAAGAAAATGCCCTTAAAATGGGGATTCCAATTAGTGAAGGGGGAAACCAGAAAATGCTAGAGATCTTGAAAAAGGAGTGTGCATTCAAAAAAACGCGCAAGTGTAAAGAGGGTGGAAAAAAAAACAATGGGCTACGTAGTTCAATGGCTGGCCTTGCATTGACAGAGACAGAGGATGAACTAGAGAATTGGACCGACTGCACCGGTAGCATTGTCTGCACTAATTCCAGAACCTCCAGGGTATCATAATTTATATCCAGTCTCTGCTCCCCAGATTCAAATCATGCCAGCCTCTCCAGCCCCTTCGGTTGATAGCATGGGTCCTATTTTACCATCTTCACTGTCTGCGAGAGAAGGGGAGCTCTGTTCCACAAGCCCAGTTAGCTCTAGGACCCGATCTCGGACAGCGAGAGAAGGGCCTGATCCTATCCAGAAACAATCACGAATACCACCTAAATCCCTTCAGACCGATATAGTAGGACAAAAAAGTACGAGAACAAAGGAAGAGGGTATGGATGGTTCTGAGGAGCTGGAGCTCCCTCTAGTGACAGGGAAGGATGTCAAAGTCTTGGAAGAGCCAGAGGAATCAGCTAGAGCGCCCCCTAGTGAGACTCTGAGACAGTTGCCGATTAGGAAAATACCAAACCCTGACGCTGTGACGGCGGCGGCCCAGCCCACGATAGACGTTTATTTCCCATGGAGACCCAGTGAGATGATGGCTATTATGGCTGCAATCCCAGACAGGAAGAAATCTCCTGCTGCTTTCGTGGATCATCTGAGAACTACCATCTCAGTTTATCAAGCTGATTCTAGGGACCTCTGGGCGCTAGTCCAGCAGGTTTTAACCCCAGCAGAGTACCGCAATCATCTCAATCACTTGAATTATGCTAGCCACGCCGCACTCCAGCAAGCCCATGCATTGGACGATGATAGACGGACACAAATCCTGAATGTGTTGAATAACACATTTCAAAAGCCCATAAACATTTCTGCTATCTTAGATCTCAAACCTAAAAAGACTGAAGAGCCAGAGGAATTTCTGGAACGTTTTAATGAAATCTACCGTGGGCAGTCAGGTGACTTGCCATATCAAAATGGTCAGAATTCCCCTCAATATTGTGCTATGTTAATGCATTGCCTACCACCTTCCGTGGCTACTGCCGTGAAATGAAATACCATGAATTGAACAGAGAACGACCCTTCCCAGATGGCCTGGGCAGTCAGATTTTATTGGAAGGAGAGTGTAGGCTAGGAAGGAGGCTCAGTTACAAAGATTAAGACTGAGTATGCAATGAAAAAGGATGATCTGAGACCCCAACCAGCGGCAGATATAGAAGGAACAATGCATGTTTTAATTGTGGCCGTACAGATCACTGGCAACAGGAATGCCCCTTTAAAAGATGGGCAGCAGAAGGAGACTACCCGACCCAAAAGGAGGGGGACCCACCAAGGGGAGGACAGATGAGGTACACCGACTTCTCCCAGGCAAACCCTTTCCCAACACAAGATTGACGAGCTAATTTAGTCATAAGGACTCTCCAATTGGACAGGGAACCTATTATCTCTCCGCAGACAGGAGATCAACATTACCCATTTGTAATCAACACTGGAGCAGCCATGTCTTCGGTGCAATCAGAACTTCGACTACCACTATCCGACAACACCCAGCATTTGTCGGGGTTCCAAGGACAGGTGTGTGAGTATCCTGTTTCTGAACCTGTGACAGTCACTTACGAGAATAAGTCTGCGGATCATCAGTTTGTAGTGACTACTGGATTGGACTGTAACTTGTTGGCCCGAGATTTACTGTGTATCTTCCAGCTACAGCTAGAGTGCGGAGACAAAAGGGTAACGGTTCAATCATGGAGGATGAGACAACAGTGCTATATTTCTATCACTCCCCAGTGTTGGACGTTAGACATTGAACATTCACTGCGTCACGTTACCCTGGCCTATGACAGAACCGGACAAAACAGGGTGTTGGAGGACAAATACCGGCTGTTAATTGGGACCGAATGGCCAGTCAAGATTACAGCCACAGTCACGGGAAAAGAAAGTACAGTCGATTTTGTTACAAACCCACCACATTTATGGCCACAGTCAGCTTCTGTAGGCCCTCATATTACACGTCAGGTCCACGACCAGTACCATGCCAAGGATCTGGGGCCTATGGTAAAGAGGGTAGTGGATCATTCAGATCCAACAGAGTACGCACTTCAAGTCGTGCCAGACGGCACTGCCATAAAATATTTTAAGGTTCCTGAAACGATTAACAGTCGACTTCAGCCAACCCACAGCTCTGAAAGAATAGGGGATTCCTTACCTCGGCCGGCACGGAAATATCCCACCAGGGTATAGTTAATGACCTACTGCAGGCCCTCCTTCTGCCCGCGCAGATTTCCG
The DNA here is from genome assembly GCF_047496885.1 of Scyliorhinus torazame. Lineage (NCBI taxonomy): Eukaryota > Metazoa > Chordata > Chondrichthyes > Carcharhiniformes > Scyliorhinidae > Scyliorhinus > Scyliorhinus torazame. The sequence continues at coordinate 211,325,717 of NC_092710.1, forward strand.
TCATTAAATGCGCTGCCCATATAAACGGTAAGACCCCAGTTGACGTTGGTAATGAACAAGCAGATTGTGCAGCGCGGACAGCCGCGCAAATTCAGCAAGTGGTGGTGCCTAAAATGTTAAGTCAGACTAAACGATCTACTATAAATATGTCTGCTTCTGACAAGCCAATGCCAACTATCCAAGACGTCATAAGGTTACAGGAGGACGCTCCTGAGAGTGATAAACACATGTGGAAATGGTTAGGTTGTACATATGATTCTGTTTCCTCTTTATGGACCACGCCAGCACATCAGACTTGTATGTCTGATGTACTGGCTTTATGGGTCGTTGAATGTGTACACTTTGCAACTCACTGTGGGGCTCGGGGGACTAGTGATTTGTTGCTGGACACTTGGTGGCACCCTAAAATGCAGGGATTGGCCCAGAGTATCAGTAATCTGTGTTTAATCTGTCAGCAATATAACACCGGCAAAGGTATCCCTTGTGGTATGGGGCAAACCCCGTTGCCCAGTGGTCCCTTTGAGATGCTCCAAATGGATTACATTTGAGTTCGAAAGGTGTCAATGTTATAAATATGTTTTGGTTATTGTGGATGTGTTCAGCAGATGGGCGAGGTGTATCCGACTACCAATAATAAAGCTGCTACTGTGGTTAAGGTTCTGAGGCGGGAAATCATTCCCCAGTACGGCATACCAGCTCAGTTGAGTCTGATAACAGGCCTCATTTTCTTGGACAGATTAACCTGCCTCCCTTCCCCAGCGCTATTTTACAGGTGTGGAGCTTTTTCAATTTCTTTAGTACTGCACTAGAGTGTCAGCCTTGATTTTGTGCTCATGCCCAGGACTAGGAATTGAACCTTGTGACTCAGAGGTGAGGCTGCCAACTGACCAACAGCTGACACTTCAAGTTGCTATTTGAAGCGTCAAGCAGCCAAATGCTCTTTCCTAAATAGGTTTCTTTCCACAGTCTCTGAAACCAGAAATGGTTCACATATAGGGCTGAATTTTCCCCATGGAACTGGGGAACATGAATCAGGATGGATTTTGGGCCATATACACCTGCAGTGTGAAACTGATTAAAGTTAAGATTTTCGAGGATTTCCAGTGGCAACAAGTAGAAGGAGGTCGCAAGTAAGGTTGCTCCCGCTACAATCCTTGGTGATTGGTTCTTTTCACCCGGTTCCCAGGGGTAATTGGTGGACAAATTCATTCCGCTTGAGAGTCTTTTGGGTGAGAATGTCAAACGGCGCAAAAAATATTGGAAAGAAAGTTGTGGGCAGTAGCGCTTCTGAGGAATAGAGCAAGGGACGAAGACCTGCGGGATTGAAGATGGCAGAGGCAAGCTCGTTGGAGGGGCCACACCTATTACGGTGGACAAGCTGACAAGAGGTAATGGCTGTCGAATTTGAAAGACAATTCGGCAAGCATTTTGAAAGGCAAGGAAGTGAAATGTTGAAGACCCAAAAGAATCAGTGGATGTGCATTGGTCCCGATAAAGGAGGCTTTGGGGAAGACTTTGGAGACAGTGCAGGAGCATTGTGAGGTGTTGTAGGGGGTGGAGGAGACACTGTCGCGACATAACAATCAGCTGGTCTCGCTGGATGCTGTGCTGTTGAGGACTAGAACGAGGGCCTGAGTGTTCAGATCGATGATCTGGGGAATAGGAATGGGGCGGAGTGTCTACCTTGCTAGAAGACTGAGGGGTTGAGGTTAGCTAGTGAACAAGAATGAGGTGGGCGGAGGGGCTGTGGCTTGCTGGACCTGTTTAGGTAGGTTTCGTTGAGCCAAGAAGGTGTGAATCGAGAGAGGAATAGAGAGGAGCGAGGTGTTGGTTCAAGAGGAAGTGGCTGGGGGATTTCTGCGTTGGGGGCAGTAGAGTGCTGACGGTGAGTAGTGATTGGTCTTTGTCCCATCAGGAGGATGGGGCTGGCTTTAGAATTATGGGGATGAAGGGAAAACTCCCTAAGGGGAGGAGGGGGTGTGAGACCCCCAGTTCGATTGAAATGTGTGGGGACTGGGAGGCCCAGTGAAGCAAACAAGACTTTTCTCCTATTTGAAGAGTTTGAGGGCATATGTGGTTCTTTTGCAGGAATCCCACTTGCAGGTGAAGGATCAGATTAGGCTCCGAAAGGGTTCGGTGAGCCAGATGTTCCAATGGGCTTTGACAGCAGAGCCATGTGTGTGGCGATACTAATTAACAAAGAGTTTGGTTTCAGATGGGGAAGATGGTAGTGAACCAGAGTGGGGGGCATTGGAGAGTAAGTCGGGGGTTTTAATTCCGTCCTGAATCCTAAATTGGATTGATCTCAGCCCTTTATGAGACAGCGAAGGTATTGGTGGCATTCATAAAGGATATGGGTGGAACGGATCCAATGGGTGGCAGTTTCTGCACCCTAGGGGTAGGGAATTTTCTTTCTCTCTCCGGTGCACAATGTGGACTCGCGCATCAACGTTTTGTGATGGGAAAGTCTCCTCTGCTGCCAGGGGTAGTGTTGCTCTTATTAGCCTTAGTTTATTTAGTTCTAATTACGTCACCTTTGCTCATGAGTCGCCAGGTATCTTTCTGATACCGCCACGTGGTTCAAGCTCTAGTTATGATTAATAAGTCAGCACACCGCTTAGTAAGATTGAAATCAACGGTCATTTATTATATACAACAAGTAATGCTTACACAATAATGCTATTCTCTATATAGAAACCTATCACTACTGGCCAATACTTAGCTTTAGGAAGGGCCCACCAGGTCAGGGAAACGAAAGGCTTATCCAATCGGATCTGGCCCGCGGGATTCAAAAGGCTGATACAGGTCGATGGCTAGGAGTCTTTATCGGGTAGCGATCGCTGGAGTCAAACTTACGCTTTCTGGTCGATGTTCTTGCGAAGGTCGCGAGCAGGCGAAGATGAGAGAGAGAGAGCGATCTGAACTTGGCCCCGTACTTTATAGGGCCCAGGGGCTTCCCGCCTCTCGGGGCGGCCCTTGGCCCTGAGTCCCAAGTGATTGGACTTGTTCCCAATCACTGGGTTCGATACGTCCAATAACGGGGTGATTCCTTGATCGGGGGGTGGTCGTTCACCTGTCTTTGTTTCGGCCACTACAGGCGCCGACAGGTCTGGCCCGGCATTCAATTGCGAATATGTTGCAATTGTTCCCGGGGATAGCCGATTAAACTGTAGATGTCTGGGTTGATGTACTGCTAATGGTCTTGAGTATCGCTCTGGGCCGACTTCCCAGAGTCAAATATGCTATCCTGTCTGCAGCTGTCCGTTTGTGTCCTGTTGGCTGCTTTTCCCATCAGGCTTTTCGGTGAACCATTTTAAATCGGGTTTTGGCCAAATTAAAAGGGAATCAGAAAAGCGGAATATTCCACGGAGTGATTTCAAACCACGGTCTGTCCCTGGTGGATGTGGTCTTGGAGCTGGAGCCGGCCCAGTGGCTGGCGTGGAATTTGGATGTGGTGCTGTTGGCAGATTTGGGATTTTGTGTGAAGGTGGCCAGGATGATTGGTGAGCGTGTGGAGTGTAACAAGAATGGGGTGGTGCCGCCCTCGGTGCTCTGGAAGGCAGTGGTGAGCGGGGAGATTATCTCGCACAAGGCGCAGGTGAATAGGGAGGAAAAGGAAGAATGGCAACGGTTGGTGAACGAGATCTTGGAGGTGGACAGAGCCCCACACCAGAGCTTTTTGCTAGTAGAAAAAAGTTGCAGATGCAATTTAATCTATTATGTTCTGAAAAGGCGGTGCGCCAGTTGTGGCACTCTAGGGGGGTAACATATAAATATGGGGAGAAGGCCTTCTCGCTGGTCAGTTGAGGTGGCAGGCAGCCTCCCGATAGATTGTCCAGATTCAGGATTCAGGTGGGGAGCTGGTGTTGGCGCCAGATAAAGTTAACGGAACTTTTGAGGTGTTTTACAAGAACCTCTACAGGTCGGAGCTGCCGGGGGCGAGTCGGATATGCAGGAATTTCTGGAGAGGTAGGAGTGTCCTAGCATAGAGCAAGAGGACCGGGGTGGGCTGGAGGAGCCATTGGGGTGGAGGAGGTCTAGACAGTGATGGGTAAGGCGTTGGGCTGGATGGGTTCCCGGTGGAATTATATAAAATATTTTCTGATCGACTGCTGCCGTTATTGATGGAGATGTTTGAGATTTGGTAGCACGGGCGTCTCCCAGAGACAATGATGCAAGCGTCCATCTTGCTTCCGTTAAAGAAGGGTAAGCACCCAGTGGAGTGTGGGTCATACTGCCCGATTTCTTTACTAATGTGGATGCCAAGATTTTTGCCAAGTTTATAGCACTGAGGCTGGAGGAGTATCTCCCTCGGGTTATTGGGGAAGATCAGACGGGGTTTATGAATGTGAGGCGACTTTTAAACATAGTTTTGTCCCCGGCAGAAGGTAGAGAGCAGGTTGTTATTGTGGCATTGGATGCCCAGAAGGCTTTTGATCGGGTAGAATGGGAATATTTGTTTGTGGGGTGTGAATGGTTTGGGATAGGGCCTAAATTCATAGCATGGGTCCAGTTGCTATACAAGGCACCTAAGGCCCGTGTTGCACAAATTATATTTTCAGTTACACAGGGGAATGTGGCAGGGGTGCCCTATGTTGCCCCCCCCCCTTGTATATGTTGGAAATTGAGCCTTTGGGCATTGCCCTGAGGGCCTCAGATAAGTGGAAAGGGATAATGGGGGTGGGCGTGGAACACAGGGGTTCCCTTGTATGCTGGTGATGTTCTTTGTATGTGACAGATCCAACCCCCACAATGGATGATATTGTGGTGTTACTGAAGCTTTTTGGGTCTTTTACAGGGTATAAATTGAATTGGGATAAAAGTGAATGTTTTCCGGTCACTCCAGCGGGGACGGAAGTCAATCTGGCGGTGTTATCCGTCCGCTTAGCAAGTTCACATTTTAGATGCCTGGGGGCACAGGTCGCTCGGGATTGGCCCGCCTTCGGAAGTTGAACTTCACGAATTTGGTGAGCAGGGTTAAGGGTGGACTTACAGAGGTGGGATAGCCTCCCTCTGTCTGCAGTTCCTCTTTTCTGTTCTAGTGTTTGCCAGCTTTTCTGCCAAAATCCTTTTTTGAGGGAGTGAAAAAATTGATTTTTTTTTTTCCATTTGGGCGAGTAAAATGGCTCTGATTCAGAAGACGGAAGACAGATTCAGAAGACATTTATCTAGAGGGACCGGCAGTCAAGGGACTTGGGACTTGGCATTGTCGAGCTTGGTGTACTATAATTGAGCGGCGAATGTGGAGAAGGTGCTGGAGTGATATGGGAATCGGAGGCTGTAGGAGTGCGGATAGAGTCGGGGTTGCGTCGGGGTCAGGGTTAAGGGTGCTAGTGACGGCCTTGCTGCCATTTTCTCCAGGGAAATATTCAGCGAACCTGGTGGTGGCCTCCATGTCTCTCTGTTGGGAGGTTGTGCCATATGGAGGGGGGGGGGGGTTGTTTATTGTTTTATTGTGTTATTGTTTATGTATAAAATTTGAAAAATGTGAGTAAAGATACTTAAAGAAACGTTTTTCATACTTAAAGAAACTAGTTAGCTCGGAGTCCGGTTCCCTGACTAATTAAAGGTAGTCAGCAGGCTATTGCAGTTGGAAGACCAATCAAAGGCCTTCTAGCTTCAGAAAAACATTGAGCTGCAGTGAAAAGTAACTGGGAAGTCGTATTGGCAAAAAAGCGCCAAGCCATCACTCTTGGGGAGGGGGGAGCCCCTCTACCCCATCCCCACCCAGTCAGGTAGGTAAGACCTGTAGACATTCCCGGAGTGCTGGCACCCCAGCCTCCTGCAGCTTCCAGGCAATTAATATTCCACTGCGTTGAAACTGGAAAAACTCAGTTGGCCCCTGGAATTTCCTTAAATAAGGCTCTTATCAAGCCTAACTGACTGCCCATGTGTTGAGATCTACCATGCTGATTTAGTGGCACTTGCGAACACTAAACTCAGTAGAAACTTGAGTTAACACTTCTCGGGTGCAAATAAGAATTGTTTTATTTGTCTCTTATCGATTACAATTGAGAATCATTTAAATTTTATTCTCTAATAAAGTCCAGGCTAGCAAAAGGACTCAAAGAGAAGCAATTTTGTAGACAATTCAACTTTCAAATAATACAGAAATGATTTTGTTGCTTATGGCAAACAGCTTGCAATAACTTCAAAAGTCAGAGTTAGGAAGTGAAATATGAAAGACAGAGAGACAGCGAATAGTTAAGTCAAAGTATAGATTGATTCCAGAATGGAATATGGCCGTACGAACTATCACGGTTATACGAAATCATATCTGTCTTTAGCCATCTAACTACACCCCTATGTAACCCTAATTGGTTCGGGTTAGAATCAAATAAATTTGATTTGACGGTTAGCTGTCTGTCTTTAATGTGCAACATTAACTTGAAATGTTTCATAAATGAATTCATGTATGTGTTCTGGAATGCAATTCCGTGCTGTTATCACAAGCAGCCTGAACTGGATTATTGCTGACTTGACTGTTAAGACAATGGCTCCTTTAGGTTCTACGCTGTTGTCATGGAGCCTGCCCTGTCCTTGGTCACTTTATCTTGCAAATGTATTTGTTAGCTGAATAAGAATGCTGTTTTAATCTATCTGTTTCTGTGTTCTGTTGAAGCTATGTTTTACATGCTGAATATGTGTTTTGAAATGACCTGAGGTTATGAGTGAGTTTTAAAATGGTATTTAATAGACATGGGGCTTAATGCTAAATAGCTATCATTTACCAATCACTTTTACCTATAGAAAATAGCTGGCTTCTACAGTCGGCCCTTTTGATCAATCGAAATAATAAGTGAGATATTATCACAAGATAAAATACACTCTTAATGCAATAGGATAGGTAAAAGCGCAAAGAATAACTCATTCATATTGTCATTGCAGTTTTAAACAATAGAGTGGATAAGCATTGCATGACAAGCATTTCAGCAATAATTGTTATAATTCTTAAAGAATCATTATTATAAAATAACAATTAATAAATTAATGAAATTTGATTCTACTAATTCAGTATTAATATATATTAATAATATGTTAATAATGCAGTCAAATAATTGATTGATCAGTAACATTTCAACAGTAATAATGCATTTCTATTTCATCTAATGGTGGTGCAGTTGGGTTAGCGTCAATTATTCTGATATTTGGTCCCCTGCATTTAGCGATTAGTTCTTTGATGCACTTAACACATAGGTATGTTATGTAAATGATGAATCCAGCTACACAGGAGAATAAGATTATTCTTACTGTGGACATTCCAGTGTGTCCCAACCACCCGTAAAGTTTATCCCAGAGAGGGATAACTGGGGGTGGATCAAGTTTCTTGATTTCTTTTTGGATATGTGATGTGAGGTCTTTAACTTCTTTTCAGTTATCTGGAGTGAAGGTGCAACACTCTGCACCAATAAGGGCGCAGGCGCCACCTTTTTCGGCTAGCACATAGTCAAGTGCCATTCGATTTTGTAATGCCACGGTTCGAATTGCTCGCATTTCATCAGAAATTTTACCTGGGGCAGTGGCGGTGTAATCAGCTACGTTTTGTGTGATGGTCGTTAGTTTACTCAATTCATTGCCCATCCGTATTTCCCAATAGAAAGGAATAATTCTAGCATAAATTGCATCTCTTACGGTAATGGAATGTTTATTTCTTCGAGTGGCTGGTTCTGAAACATAATGGAGATGAGGAAGATGATGGATGGCAGGTATTAAGTATCCTAAATAGCAAGATCCTGACCAGTATTTTGGGAGTCAGGAATATGCTCTATCATCACAAATAAAATAAGTCCCATTATAAGCAGAGTATAAGTAAATATCTTCTAAGTACCAATGATCTGAGAATGTTTTATTATTTGTGAGGTTGTGTATGCCTGTTATTGTTGAGGACCGTTTAATTCTTTGTAATAAATCTTGCGTACATTTATAGGCCGTGTTGACATCTAAATAATTAATACAAACTCTATTGCCCATTTTCATCGCTTTAGAGTGATTACTATTGAGGCATATTGATCCTTTTTATTTAATATTAGTTGGGAGTCTAATATATTGAGGATTTTTGTTAGGGAAATATTTAAGCTTGTGCCATCCTGAAAAGGTGTTTCGTGGATAGCCTGCAGAGTTCCATAATTTAATAAATTTCTGTAAATAAAACTTGTACCTTCCTTTTTCACATGAATATGCTCCAGAATGGACCACTACAGAGCAAGGGATGCTTTGATAGATGTACCATTCTGCTGTTTCTGAAGCATTAAAGGGAATAGTTAAGAAGGGAATACCCTCTCCTGTGTTAGTAGGGGTTGCAATGCATACCCAACAATTGGTAATATTGACATTTTTAGCCTTTATCTTAGATGTGTAAAACTCTGTGTTTGTATTCAGTTCTGGTACAACATTTACAAAGCCAATCAAATAACTGAAAATGAATATTATGGTAAACATTTTACAGATCTTAATATTTGTACGTGCGCTTCACATGTGATGCGTGGATCCAACTTTTCTTTCCTTAGTGTTGCCTAAAACATTGATATATGGATTTAAAAAATTAATATCATGATTACATAATTCAGTAATAAACAATTAATAATAATTTAATGTATACAAATAAATTGATTATACAGTAAAATAACTGAAGTTGAGTATATGATTTAGTAATAAATGGTAAAATTGATTATGTAATTTAGTAATAAATTAACAATAATTCACTAATAAATTAATAATAATGCAGTAAATAATAGTTCAACAGAAACTTTCCATTTTGATGTCATTGGCTAATGGTGCATATGAATAAATATGAACCATGTGGATTGGTGGGGCACTATGGGTAGGCATGCATTAGCCAAAGTATCTGATCATCAACATTATTATGTAAATAGTAAGTCCAAATATGCAAAATAGGAAAAGTCCCTTAATGATGTTAATTCCTGTGCCACCCAACCAATTGGAAAGTCAACCCCAAAAAGTGTAATCAAAGGGTTGGTTAAGTTTTTTTTTTTAAACTTTGTATTGGATGTGAATTGCCAAGTCTTTGACATCTTCTGTATTAAACACAAAAGCCTGCAGAAAGGGTTAATTTTCCCTGCAGAGACAAAAAAGGGCGTATAGCTTGGAATGCTGCCATTCGCATCTCTAAACATTTTAAAAATATTTGTCACTCAAATGAACTGGGAGTAAAAGTTGGATTGCTGCCAAATTACTGCTTATCAAATATCTCAGAACATAGATTTACTTTTAATAAAAATTGTGTTTTTTTCTTAAAAACAGTTTCCACGTTGTCTTAAGTTTTAATTTTCTTTTTAAAAAAAAAAAAATTTTTTTATTGAAAATTTTTGGTCAACCATCACAGTACATTGTGTATCCTTTACACAATAATATAACAGTATAAATAACAATGACCTGTTTTATAAACAAAGAATAAATAATATATAACAAAAACGAAAACTAAAACTAAATGGCAACTGCCTTGTCTCAGATAAACACTCTCCAAAAATATGATTTAACAGTCCAATATGCAATTATTTATAGCAACGACCTATACATATTATACATATATATTAACAACCCTGAGAGTCCTTCTGGTTCCTCCCCCCCCCCCCCCCCCCCCCAACCCCTGGGCTGCTGCTGCTGCCTCCTTCTTTTCCATTCCCTCTATCTTTCTGTGAGGTATTCGATGAACGGTTGCCACCGCCTGGTGAACCCTTGAGCGGATCCCCTTAGGACGAACTTAATCTGTTCCAGCTTTATAAACCCTGCCATGTCATTTATCCAGGTCTCCACCCCCGGGGGCTTGGCTTCCTTCCACATCAACAGTATCCTGCGCCGGGCTACTAGGGACGCAAAGGCCAAAACATCGGCCTCTCTCTCCTCCTGCACTCCCGGCTCTTGTGCAACCCCCAGCTTGGTTCGACCTGGACCCCCACTACTTTCGAAAGCACCTTTGTCACCCCCACCCAGAACCCCTGTAGTGCCGGACATGACCAGAACATGTGGGTGTGATTCGCTGGGCTTCTCGAGCATCTCGCACACCTATCCTCTACCCCCAAAAATTTACTGAGCCGTGCTCCAGTCATATGCGCCCTGTGTAACACCTTAAATTGAATCAGGCTTTGCCTGGCACACGAGGACGATGAGTTTACCCTACCTAGGGCATCCGCCCACAGCCCCTCCTCAATCTCCTCCCCCAGCTCTTCTTCCCATTTCCCTTTCTGCTCATCTACCATAATCTCCCCCTCGTCCCTCATTTCCCTATATATATCTGACACCTTACCATCCCCCACCCATGTCTTTGAGATCACTCTGTCCTGCACCTCATGCGTCGGGAGCTGTGGGAATTCCCTCACCTGTTGCCTCGCAAAAGCCCTCAGTTGCATATACCGGAATGCATTCCCTTGGGGCAACCCATATTTCTCGGTCAGCGCTCCCAGACTTGCGAACTTCCCATCCACAAACAGATCTTTCAGTTGCATTACTCCTGCTCTTTGCCATATTCCAAATCCCCCATCCATTCTCCCCGGGGCAAACCTATGGTTATTTCTTATCGGGGACCCCACCAAGGCTCCCGTCTTTCCCCTATGCCGTCTCCACTGTCCCCAAATTTTCAAAGTCGCCACCACCACCGGGCTTGTGGTGTATTTCTTCGGTGTGAACGGCAATGGGGCCGTCACCATAGCTTGTAGGCTAGTCCCCCTACAGGACCCCCTCTCCAATCTCTTCCACGCCGCTCCCTCCTCTTCTCCCATCCACTTACTCACCATTGAGATATTGGCGGCCCAGTAGTACTCACTTAGGCTCGGTAGTGCCAGCCCCACCTATCCCTACTACGCTGTAAGAATCCCTTCCTCACTCTCGGGGTCTTCCCGGCCCACACAAAACTCATGATACTCTTTTCGATCCTTTTGAAAAAAGCCTTCGTGATCACCACCGGGAGGCACTGAAACACAAAGAGGAATCTCGGGAGGACTACCATTTTAACCGCCTGCACCTTCCCTGCCAGTGACAGGGATACCATGTCCCATCTCTTGAAGTCCTCCTCCATTTGTTCCACCAATCGCGTTAAATTTAACCTATGCAATGTACCCCAATTCTTGGCTATCTGGATCCCCAAGTAACGAAAGTCCCTTGTTACCTTCCTCAGCGGAAAGTCCTCTATTTCTCTGCTCTGCTCCCCTGGATGCACCACAAACAACTCACTTTTCCCCATGTTCAGTTTATATCCTGAGAATTCTCCAAACTCCCGAAGTGTCCGCATTATCTCTGGCATCCCCTCCACCGGGTCCGCTACATATAACAGCAAATCATCCGCATACAGAGATACCCGGTGTTCTTCTCCTCCTCTAAGTACTCTCCTCCACTTCTTGGAACCCCTCAATGCTATTGCCAGGGGCTCAATCGCCAGTGCAAACAATAATGGGGACAGAGGGCATCCCTGCCTTGTCCCTCTATGGAGCCGAAAGTATGCAGATCCCCGTCCATTCGTGACCACACTCGCCACTGGGGCCCGATACAACAGCTGCACCCAACCAACATACTCATCTCCAAAACCAAATCTCCTCAGCACCTCCCACAGATAATCCCACTCCACTCTATCAAATGCTTTCTCGGCATCCATCGCCACCACTATCTCCGCTTCCCCCTCTGGTGGGGGCATCATCATTACCCCTAGCAGCCTCCGTATATTCGTATTCAGCTGTCTCCCCTTCACAAACCCAGTTTGGTCCTCATGGACCACCCTCGGGACACAGTCCTCTATCCTCATTGCCATCACCTTGGCCAGAATCTTAGCGTCTATATTTAGGAGGGAAATAGGTCTATAGGACCCGCATTGCAGCGGGTCTTTTTCCTTCTTTAGGAGAAGCGATATCGTTGCCTCAGACATAGTCGGGGGCAGCTGTCCCCTTTCCTTTGCCTCATTAAAGGTCCCCATCAATAGCGGGGCGAGCAAGTCCACATATTTCCTGTAAAATTCAACTGGGAATCCATCCGGTCCCGGAGCCTTCCCCGCCTGCATGCTCCTAATTCCTTTCACTACTTCCTCTATTTCAATCTGTGCTCCCAGTCCCACCCTTTCCTGCTCCTCCACCTTGGGAAATTCCAGCCGGTCCAGAAAGCCCATCATTCTCTCCCTCCCATCCGGGGGTTGAGCTTCGTATAATTTTTTATAAAATGCCTTGAACACTCCGTTCACTCTCTCCGCTCCCTGCTCCATCTCTCCTTCCTCATCCCTCACTCCCCCTATTTCCCTCGCTGCTCCCCTTTTCCTCAATTGGTGGGCCAGCAACCTGCTCGCCTTCTCCCCATATTCGTACTGTACACCCTGTGCCTTCCTCCACTGTGCCTCTGCAGTACCCGTTGTCAGCAAGTCAAATTCTACGTGTAGCCTTTGCCTTTCCCTGTACAGTCCCTCCTCCGGTGCCTCCGCATATTGCCTGTCCACCCTCAGAGGTTCTTGCAGCAACCGCTCCCGTTCCCTACTCTCCTGCTTTCCTTTATGTGCCCTTATTGATATCAGCTCCCCTCTAACCACTGCCTTCAGCGCCTCCCAGACCACTCCCACCTGGACCTCCCTATTATCATTGAGTTCCAAGTACTTTTCAATGCACCCCCTCACCCTTAGACATACCCCCTCATCTGCCATTAGTCCCATGTCCATTCTCCAGGGTGGACGCCGTTCTTTTTCCTCCCCTATCTCCAAGTCCACACAATGTGGAGCGTGATCCGAAATGGCTATAGCCGTATACTCCGTTCCCCTCACCTTCGGGATCAACGCCCTTCCCAAAACAAAAAAGTCTATTCGCGAATAGACTTTGTGGACATAGGAGAAAAACTAAAACTCCTTACTCCTAGGTCTGCTAAATCTCCACTGGTCTACTCCTCCCATCTGCTCCATAAAATCTTTAAGCACCTTGGCTGCTGCCGGCCTCCTTCCAGTCCTGGACCTCGACCTGTCCAGCCCTGGTTCCAACACCGTATTGAAATCTCCCCCCATTAACAACTTTCCCACCTCTAGGTCCGGGATGCGTCCTTGCCTCATAAAATTGGCATCATCCCAGTTCGGGGCAGATACGTTTACCAAACCCACCGTCTCCCCCTGTAGTTTGCCACTCACCATCACGTATCTGCCCCCGCTATCCGCCACTATAGTCTTTGCCTCAAACATTACCCGCTTCCCCACTAATATAGCCACCCCCCTGTTTTTCGCATCTAGCCCCGAATGGAACACCTGCCCCACCCAACCATTGCGTAGTCTCACCTGGTCTATCAGTTTCAAGTGCGTTTCCTGTAACATAACCAGGTCTGCCTTAAGTTTCTTAAGGTGTGCGAGTACCCGTGCCCTCTTTATCGGCCCGTTCAGCCCTCTCACGTTCCACGTGGTCAGCCGGGTTGGGGGGCTTTTTACCCCCCCCCCCTCTTGCCGATTAGCCATCCCCTTTTTCCAGCTCCTCACCCGGTTCCCACGCAGCTGTGTCCCCCCCAGGCGGTGCCCCCCGCCCGTCCCACCCCATACCAGCTCCCTCCTCTCCCCAGCAGCAGCAGCCCAATAATTCCCCCCTCCCACCCCCCACCGCTAGATCCCCCACTAGCGTAGTTACACCCCCCATGTTGCTCCCAGAAGTCAGCAAACTCTGGCCGACCTCGGCTTCCCCCCGTGACCTCGGCTCGCACCGTGCGACGCCCCCTCCTTCCTGCTTCCCTATTCCCGCCATGATTATCATAGCGCGGGAACCGAGCCCGCGCTTCCCCCTTGGCCCCGCCCCCAATGGCCAACGCCCCATCTCCTCCACCTCCTTTCCTCCCCCCACCACCTCCTGTGGAAGAGAGAAAAGTTACCACATCGCAGGATTAATAACATAAAACTCCTCTTTCCCCCCTTTTTACCCCCCTCTTCGCCCCCCCATACTCGCCCCACCACTTTGTTTCAAACCTTCTTTTTTTAATAACCCGCTCATTCCAATTTTTCTTCCACGATAAAAGTCCACGCCTCATCCGCCGTCTCAAAGTAGTGGTGCTTCCCTTGATATGTGACCCACAGTCTTGCCGGTTGCAGCATTCCGAATTTTATCTTCTTTTTGTGAAGCACCGCCTTGGCCCGATTAAAGCTCGCCCTCCTTCTCGCAACCTCCGCACTCCAGTCTTGGTATACGCGGATCACCGCGTTCTCCCACTTACTGCTCCGAGTTTTCTTTGCCCATCTAAGGACCATCTCTCTATCCTTAAAACGGAGGAATCTCACCACTATGGCTCTGGGAATTTCTCCTGCTCTCGGTCCTCGCGCCATCACTCGGTATGCTCCCTCCACCTCCAGCGGACCCGCCGGGGCCTCCGCTCCCATTAACGAGTGCAGCATCGTGCTCACATATGCCCCGACGTCCGCTCCCTCCGCACCTTCAGGAAGACCAAGAATCCTTAGGTTGTTCCTCCTCGCGTTGTTCTCCAGCGCCTCCAGCCTTTCCACACATCGTTTATGGTGTGCCTCATGCATCTCCGTCTTCACCACCAGGCCCTGTATGTCGTCCTCATTCTCGGCAGCCTTTGCCTTCACGACCCGAAGCTCCCGCTCCTGGGTCTTTTGCTCCTCCTTTAGCCCTTCGATCGCCTGTAATATCGGGGCCAACAGCTCCTTCTTCATTTCCTTTTTAAGTTCTTCCATGCAGCGTTTCAAAAACTCGTGTTGTTCAGGGCCCCATATTAAACTGCCTCCTTCCGACGCCATCTTGGTTTTTGCTTGCCTTCCTTGCCGCTGCTCTAAAGGAACCACCGCAATCCGGCCACCTTCCTCTCCTTTTTTCATCCGTATCCAGGGGGGATTCCCTTCTGGTTCACCGCACAGTACTTTTAGCCGTTAAAATTGCCGTTGGGGCTCTTATTAAGAGCCCAAAAGTCCGTTCAACCGGGAGCTGCCGAAACGTGCGACTCAGCTGGTCATCGCCGCACCTGGAAGCCTTAAGTTTTAATTTTCAAACTAATTTTAAACATTTATTTTAAAATATCAAACACAATAACTTATTGAATATATGACTGAACCAATCTTGCGCTGAATGAATGAACTTGGTTTTCTGTAGATAAATTTGTCGATTCTGTTAAATAAAGCACAGCTAACAAGATTTGTTAATTTCTTAAAATTAATAAAGCAACATTCAAAATAATGACAGTTTTCTCAAGGTAACAGTTCTTGGCAACTTTTAGCGATACGTGACTTGGGGCGTATCCCTGTAGCCAGGAGGCGGGCCTTCATCGTAGGGGTCCAGTGTGTAATCATGCAATCTGAAACTCGTAAAATGACCGTCTTCAACACGAGGAAGGAATCTTCTGGAATTCTTTTTTGAAGTGAGTATCGGGGTCGGATTTGTTGTTAACGGAGGAGGAGAAGCAACGATTGATGTGCTATTTTTAGCAGTTGCTGTTTCGGACTGAGGCTGAGGTCTGAGTAAGATCAAGTTTAAAGCTGCAGACAGTTCTGGTTTTAAACCAGTGACAAAATGGGTTTTTGATAAATCTTTTAAGTGGTTAAAAAAAACAGGCTGTTGTCTTTATCACTTCAACTCCAAGCTGTTTGATGCTTAATAGGTTAAGTTGTATTACACTTTGCCACTAGGCTTGTTGCTTAACCAAATAGTCTTTTCTTGTTTAAAAATCTCACAGTCTATTAAAGCTGCCATGAGAGGCTTTTAGATCAGGACCAGCAGCATTTCGTGGTCGGTCTCAGAGTAAGATAATGGTTTGTTCTAGGGTAAAAGGGTCCTTGAACCCAGAACAGACAGACAGTTCATCTGGCCGTACTACCCCTGTGGAACTTCGATCGGTGCATTCATTGTTTTCATGTCAGTAGCAGCTTGCAATAATGTAGGATTTGGTTTAGTTATCACTGGTACACCTTGGGTCTTAGTTAAAATGATTTCAACTCGTCCCGTTGGTGGCGCTGTTTGCTTTGGAGAGTTCAGCTGATTTTTTAAAGACCGATTTGAAGGCTTTTGTGTTGTTAATTTGTCTGTCAGTAATTTGTTATGACATTTTATGGTGTCCATGTCACTTTCCAAAATACATTTTTCCTCAAGTAACTGGCAATTTTGACTTTTGATTTGCTCAGTTTCTGTTTGTAACTGTTGATATTTTGACTCTGATTCAACGATTTACGATTTGCAATTCTTCAATTTGAAAAGATTGTTGCTGAACTTTAAAGGTTTCGTTTTCCAATAAAGTTTTAATCTGATCACATTGCTCAAGTTTAGATTTTGCATCTCCTAATTCTTCAACAACTGCTGCTGGTTGGTCTTTAGTGGACTTAAGGTCATGATCGAATTTAGTTTTTGCAATTGTCTCTTCATGTTTTTGGAGCTGTGCCATTACTGCAAAAGACCATTTCATACATTTTCCACCGTTTATGCATGTGGTTTTTCCCCATGCCTTCTTGATATTATCAAGGGACCACTGCCCTTTGGGGATATCATATTTTGACTCAATTTTTGTGGCAACTTCAGACAGTCCAAATGGTCTACAAATCAAAGATCTAAGATCATCCAATATATCGTCAATAGAGACATCCGGTACAGCACAACCTCCCTTGGACATTGTGGGAAGTAGTTCTCTACCATTTGAAGGTCCTGAATCTATTTTAGGAATTATGTCCGCCATAAACACCCAATTCTTTGGTCATCAACTATGTGTAATCTTTAAAAAAAAAAAAAATTTAGAGTACCCAATTCATTTTTTCCAATTAAGGGGCAATTTAGCGTGGCCAATCCACCTAGCCTGCACATCTTTGGGTTGTGGGGGCGAAACCCACGCAAACACGGGGAGAATGTGCAAACTCCACACGGACAGTGACCCAGAGCCGGGATCAAACCTGGGACCTTGGCACCGTGAGGCAACAGGGCTAACCCGCTGTGCCACCGTGCTGCCAACTATGTGTAATCTGTGTACACTACCGTGACTATTTTTTCAGTCCCGTTTTATTTTAGTTTCAACGACCGGCACCCAATTGAATTTAAACAGTCTATAAAATGTCCTTTCTAAGGGGTCGAAGCACTGCTTAGTGCGGCTTTACGACTTTTAATGGGTGAAAAAGATGTTTCTTACACCAGTCTAGCCATTTTTCTTTGGGTTTTCCGTCCTTCTGGTCTTTCTTTGGTCTTCTGATTTCTTCCTGGCTGGCTCCTCCCCTTTGTGCCGAACTATGCCAATTGTAGAGATCTACCATGCGGATTTAGTGGCACTTGCAAACACTAAAACGCAGTCGAAATTTGAGTTAACACTTCTCGGGTGCAAATAAGAATTGTTTTATTTGTCTCTTATCGATTATAAGTGAGAATCATTTAAATCTTATTCTCTAATAAGTCAAGCTAGCAAAAGGACTAAAAGAGAAGCAATTTTGTGGACAATTCAACTTTCAAATAATACAGAAATGATTTTCTTACTTACGGCAAACAGCTTGCAATAACTTCAAAAGTCAGAGTTAGGAAGTGAAATATGAAAGACAGAGAGACAGCGAATAGTTAAGTCAAAGTATAGATTGATTCCAGAATGGAATATGGCCGTACGAACTATCACGGTTATACGAAATCATATCTGTCTTTAGCCATCTAACTACACCCCTATGTAACCCTAATTGGTCTGGGTTAGAATCAAATATATTTGATTTGACAGTTAGCTGTCTCTCTTTTATGTGCAACGTTAGCTTGAAATGTTTCATGAATGAATTCTTGTATGTGTTCTGGAATGCGATTCTGTGCTGTTATCGCAAGCAGCCTGAACTGGATTATTGCTGACTTGACTGTTAAGACAATGGCTCCTTTAGGTTCTATGCTGTTGTCATGGTGCCTGCCCTGTCCATGGGCATTTTATCTTGCAAATGTACTTGTTAGCTGAATAAGAATGCTGTTTTAATCTATCTGTTTCTGTGTTCTGTTGAAGCTGTGTTTTGCATGCTGAATATGTGTTTTGAAATGATCTGAGGTTATGAGTGAGTTTTAAAATGGTATTTAATAGACTAGGGGCTTAATGCTAAATAGCTATCTTTCACCTATCACTTTTACCTATAGAAAATAGCTGGCTTCTACACCATGTCCTATGAACTAGAGGTTCCCAATTCAGCCGATCGAGCCTGCTGCGCCATTGATTACAGTCATAGCTGATCTCAGCTCAGCCTCATCTCCACCTTCCTGTCTGCTCCCCATAACCCTTCATCTGGCTACTAATTAAAAACCTATCTACTGCCTCAATTAGGTTCAGTGTTCCGGTGTCTCTTGCACTCTGGGATAAAGAGTTCCACAGATTCACACCATTTCAATGAAGTAATTCTTCATCATTTCTGTTTTAAAAGTGTCACCCATTAGCCGAAAACTGGCATCTCATTCCACAAAGTCCAACAAGGGGAAACATTTATCAATACCCTTTAGCATCTTATATTCCTCAATGAGATCTCACTTTATTCTTCTAAACTCCAGCGAGTATAGGCATAAACTGCTCAATCTCTCTTTCATAAGATGAGTCCTACATCCCTGGAATCAATCTAGTGAACCTTCTCTGAACTGCCTCAAACTCATTTACACCCTTCCTCAAGTAAAGAGACCAAAACTCTGTGCATTACTCCAGATGCAATTTCACCAATGCCCTTATAGTTGCAGCAGAACTTCCCTACTTTTATATTCTATTTCATTAGCAATGAATGCCAAAATCCATTTGCCTTCTTTATTATCTGCTGCACCTGCATACTAACTTACGGCAATTCATGCACGACGACACCCAGATCTCTGCACCAAAGCATTTTAAAGTTCCTCTCCATGTAGATAATAAGTTGCCTTTTTATTCCTCCAACCAAAATGGATAACCTCATAATGAAGCACGTTAAACCCCATTTGCCAAATTTTCGCCCATGCTTATTCATATCCGTTTGTGAATTTCTTATTTCCTCATTGTAATTTGCTTTCCCACCTATTACAGTGTCATCTACAAATTTGGCTCTAAGATATTCTATCCCTCTATTAAAGTCATTAATGTAGTTTGTAAATAAGTGGGGCCCTGGACTGAATCATGTGGCATCGCACTAGTTAAAGCTTGCCAACCAGCTTCTTCCACGCTGTTACCAGACCCCTGAACGATCCTCTTATGGACTGGCCTGATTAATACTACATTCCTGTATGCTTCACCCGATGCCGGTGTCTATGTATTTACATTGTGTATCTTGTGTTGCTCTATTATGTATTTTCTTTTTATTTTATTTTCATGTACTAAATGATCTGTTTGAGCTGCTCGCAGAAAAATACTTTTCACTGCACCTCGGTACACGTGACAAGAAACAAATCCATCAATCCATTCGACCAGCTCATCATGCTGGTGGGAAACCATTTCAACCAGACACCGTCCATCATTGAACGACGGTACAGATTTAATACGGCGTAAAGTTTGGAAGGGGAGTTAGTTGCCTGGTATTTTCCCGGTTAGGGAGAATTGCAGAGTATTACGAATATCTTTTGCCGGATATGTTTCGTGACTGCTTGGTTTACAATACTAACAATCTCGAATACAAAAAAGGCTTCTAAGTGAAGCTTCCCTAATGTTCCAGCAGGCTTTGCCGATTTTGCGTCCACAGGAGAGCGTCGCTCGGGATGTACAGGGGCTCTCAAGGTGTGGAGGTTAATGTTGTTCATTTGAAGCTCCCTTCGACACCTTTCTGCGACTTGAATGGATCACCACGACGCAACAGACCTGAAGTCTCGGGGACCTAGGCCGTGGCACATGCCCTCTCCAGATTCGGGCGGGATCGACTCCGGCACCTGTAAGAAGTGCAAGCATCGGAGTCACCAAACCCGCTGGCAGCGTGAAGAACAGCACCCTGACCACTCAGGATGAGGTAGACATCGGCGCCGTGCGTGGGCCCTTCATTTGAATGATCCTGGGGACGAGTCCGAAATGCAGCTGAAGTATGTGGCTGCCCCACGAGAGGCCTCTATTCAAATACCCATATGAGTTAACTTAATTCAAATGAAATTAGATAGGAGTGCTGCCATCTCAGTGGTGCCGCACATGTCTTCGGCCGGATCCAACATTGAGTGAGTACAAAGTCGTTGGTCAATTCAGATGACCACCTCGCCACATATACAGGGGAACGTTTGTCGATTGTGGGCTCCATGCTTGCCCCTGATAGTTTATGGACATCAATCTTTGAGTCTTCCCTTCATCATGGTGCAGGGCGACAGTCCCAACCTGCTGTGTCAGGATTGGCTGCACCATTTTCAACTTGACTGGCAACGTATTCTCAAGGTAGAAACTGGCGGTTTATATGTGGTGCTTCAGAAATTCCCCGATATTTTCATGCCTGGCATTGGGAAAATAAAAAGGGCCGTATCAAATATTCAAGTAGTGCTGCAGGCCCAGCCTCGTTTTTTCGTGCTCGACCAGCCCCCATGCAATTGTGGGGAAGGTTGAAACTGAGCTCCAGCAATTACAAAGCCTCTGGATCATTTGGCCGTTTCTTTTTGCCAAGTATGTGGCGCCGGTGGTCCTGGTGATGAAAAAAGACCGGTCTGTCCGCCTCTGCGGCGATTACAAATTAACCGTAAATACGACTTCACGTTTGGATTTATACCCGCTCCTTCGTACCGAAGATCTATATGCCAAGCTATTGTTGGCTCCACATTCACAAAATTAGATACGAGTAATGCTTATTTGCAGCTCAAAGTGCATGAGGCCTCAAAATACGATCAATACTCATAAGGGCTTATATGAGTGTACTGAATTCCATTCGGTGTCCCTTTGTCTTGAGCCATGTTTCACTGCGAAGGTATATTATTGTGTTTCCCGCACGTCGCTATCTATCTTGATGATGTGTTCATCATGGGGGCAACAGAGGCTGAACACCTGAAAAACTTTGAGGCAGTTTTGCAGCAGTTTTCAGAATATGGCGCCCATCTGCGTAAGTAGGTCTTCCATGCGAAGAGTGTGGCATATTTAGGCTACCGGGTGGCCCGGGACGGCCGACAGCCAGTCGCCAACAAAGTGCAGGCAATAAAGATAGCCTCCGTACCGCGTAATGCTGCAGAGCTTCACTCCATTTCAGGACTGATAAATTATTATGGCTGTTTTATACTAAATTTGGCAACAACCCTTCTGCAGAAAAGATGACCCTGAATTTGGGGCGATGACCAAGAGACTGCATTCTGTTAGGTGAAACGGACATTGGTTTTGTCCAAAGTTCTAACTGATTTTGACGCTGCTAAACCTCCTTATTTGACATGTGTTGCATCGCCGTACTGAATTGGCGGCACCTTTCCCACTGCATGGTTGACGGCCAGAACTTTCCAATAGCTTTTGCACCCAGGGCGTTAACAGCTGCAGAATGCAATTATGCCCACATCGAAAAAGAAGGTCTGGCGGCCGTCTTTGGAGTTAAAACGCTTCCACCAATATGTTACGTCCAGCATTTTTTTATAATATTGGATCATAAGCCACTGCTTGGCCTCTTTCACAAGGATAAGGCAGTGTCGCCAATTGTGTCAGCCCGGATCCAGAGATGGGCTCTATTACTGGCTGCATACCAATATTTGTTTGAACATCGTCTGGGTATGTCAATTGCAAATGCCGACATGTTGGGTCGGCACCCATTTATGTATTCTTAATTCATGAGAATGAGAAATCAGGAGGGAAAACAAAAAAAAGGACAGCAAAAACAGATGGAAAAAGATACACTAGTGGCTCGTTGCTTCTAATTGCTGGACAAAGTAATCCTTTTGCAGGAAGGATTACATGTACAGGTGACATTTTAAGTAGTTTGAAAATGACTCTGCCAAACATTTCATCCTTTGGGGTTTGCCTCACGGAACATTTTTTACAACTTGTAATTAATCTTTCCGATTGAATGTACAACATGAAGATGATATGATGCTCCAACGTGCTCTGCTAACATTTAAAAGTATGTGGGTCTATTCCAATAACTTCTCACATTGGGTTCCTGACCTTATATAACTTGGGTGTCAACTTTAGTTCTGAGTCAGAACTTTGTGGTTTTAAACCTCACTGCAAAGATCTGGAGCACACAATCTAGGCTGATACATCTATATAGTATTCTGGCACCCTTTTTTGGATGAGACTGAAGAAGAGCAAAATACTTTCCCCCATGTCCTGTATTCGTTAACCAGCAATATTAAACAGAAGATTTAGTTATTTATTACACTGCTATGTTTGTGGCACTTGCTGTTTGCAAATTGGTTGCTGCCTTTCCCTGCAATACAGCAGTGACTACCTTTGACATTGCAGTCTGTGCTCCTTCTCCTCCACTTTAAAGTAAAGTCCCTCGAACGGTAATCCTACAAAAGGCAACACGTCAGCTCAATTTATCCCTACATCAGTGTGCCAGTCATCACATGAGCACTATTTCCTGTTTGAATATAATCTCCTTCAAGAACAAATTGTGACATGAGTTCATTTTAAATTATAATTAACATAATTGCATGCAATCAGTATAGTCTCTCATTTTTTCCACATACATACATGGGCCTTTCTTTTATCTATTGTTTCTCTTACGTGCCACCTGAAGTCCAGGATCATGGGAGGTAGTGGCTCCTTGGGATGTATAAAAGCCCAATGGGAGTAGGATGACACTCATCTCATTGTTCCTGAGGAGTCTGATCTTGGTGCCATTGGTGTGGTGCTCTGAGGGAGATGACGAGAGCACTCGCATTTTCTGCTATCCTGAGAGATAGCGGTTGGGATTCCTGAGAAGACTGGCGCTCAATATTTTTTCCTCCTCATCATCTTCATAAGCTGCTCATGAGCATTACCTCCTTGGGTCTAAGAAGACAGGGAAGGAGTAATAGGTAATGGCTGTGTGCTGCTTCAGAGGGATGGCAGAGGGACCATTTAGGTATTCTGTTGGCAGATTGTGGACATAACCATTTCCCTTCATACGAACTGATTTGGCCTGCCTGTGGTAGGCATGTGGACTAGTTTGTCCAGCAAGAGAATAATGTTAATGCGGGAAGGTTAGCAGTGTGTTACATTGGAAAACTAAGGTAAAAGATGAGTGAATATTAGCTTATCCAAGAGGCGGTAGAAGAATATGGGTTGCATATGTAAGTAATTGCTGTTAAGGGAGCTGAGTAGCCATTGTGAAGATATTAAGCTAGAGGCTGCTCTGCACCAGAGTGTACTGAGGGATATTTATGTTAAGAGGACATGGAGTAGTATCCTGGCTGGACAAAGAAGATGAACAAGTGTGTCCACAGTTATCATCCGTTTCCAGGTGAGGTCATTGAACTTTTTCCTGGCATTTGTAGGAGACTCAATTGATATTATTGGGTGACCTTCTGTTGCCCAACCCTAACAGTCTGAAGTGCTAGCATTCAACCTCCTTCAAGTGAGCTTTCACATTTGAACCAGTGAAGTTTTCTGCTCTTGTTTTTGACTTGATGTCAAGCTTTGTTGCATGCTTGGTGCTCATGTTGTCATAATTCTGAAACTATTGTGAGTCTTAGAATGAAGTTATCTGAGTGTTAAGTGAATGAGCAAAGCACCGTTCCTTACTGTATTATTCCTTTTGCTCAAATGTGTAGACTCAACTGTATACTCAGCTGCTCATACCCGTTTGGGGATTTATGCCAATTATTATTCCAGTGGTTTTTCAAATAAGCTTACCTGGGGAAATCTTGCCTAAATGTCTTTCTGGCCCACCAGTGGTCCAAATCTTAGAGGAAACAAGTGTAACATTCTGCATGGAAATTTGAGGCCATTGTCTCATTCCACGTTTTTCTCTATTCTGATAAAAGTAAAAGAAAGCCACTGAACGCTTAGGTTTAAATCCCTCAATATTTAAAAGAGACTAAAAGTGAAGTAATGGAAGAAGAAACGTAGGGCCCGATTCTCCCCAAAAATTTCTAAGTTCATTTGTGGCAGGCTTTTCAGGGAGTTTCAGCCGGCGAGTTCCCCATCGTTATTCAATGATACATAGTCACTTTTTTGGGCCATGGGGAGTTTCTCACTGGTTTCGGAACACTTAGAATGTTCTTTTAGCACTGGGGAGCTGAATTCCGAGAACACGCCATTTTGAAAGGGTTCCCCGACCTCTAAGTGAGCTTAGTTCCTCCCACACATGGACACTACCCCGCACCCCTAAGTGAGGACACCCCGCTATGGGGTCCCTTGAGGTCATCCCTCTTCAGGCCCCCCAAATCCCCTTACAGCACCTTCCTTCCAGGACTCCCACCCATTACCCACCCAACCTCCGAGAGACCCCTACTTACCTGCCCTGCACTCCCCCACCCTTCAAAACCTGCCTCCACCCTCATTTTATGGGCATGGCCCCCTTTCCCTCTGGCATTGCCATCCTGGCACCCAGGCACGCTTCCATTGGTACCCAGGCAGTGCTCTTGCCGGCAGTGCCATGGTGGCAATTGCAAGGTGCCAGCTGGGCAGTGCCAAGGTACCCGCAGTCCAGAGGGAGAGACAGGGAGCCACCCTGCACTTATCCTGACCACCCTGGGGTATCCGATGGCCCGGGTGACCCCTGTGTGCCGCTCTGCTTGGTCCTCATGGACCAGCACTGATCGACGTCCGGTTGCACCCTCCCTGGGGAGGCCGAAAAATCGAGAGAGGCCGCTGGATCCCGTGAGGGTAGGTCCTAAGTCGGTTTACGACCTACTTCCGCGAGCATCATTCAGTCACGTCCATTAGGGGTGGGGCTCCGACTCCGACATCTCGCGGGACTCTGGAGAATCCTGCGAGGCACGGAGGCTGTCGGGAGGCTCACTGGCGGGCTTTCCCAGCATTCTCCGGCTGCGCTCAAGCGAAAGCCCAACGTGGCCGGAGATTCGCACCCTTAATGTTTTTAATAGCATTAAATAAATAGGTAGGACAGGTCAGAAAAGTTTATTGAATGGGAGCAAGAAATCAGAGGGACATAATTACATTAAAAAGTATACACTAATTAAACTACACACTTAACAGGTGATTTATGAAACGGACTGACCAAGTGGATGAAGTGTAGACCATGTAAACCCACTAAAAAGAAACCAATACCTAACTCTGAGAGTAGAGCATACACCCGAGCAACAGTGAGCTTGGCAAAAAATAAAAGTGGTCTGTGTTGCATCGTCATTTGTTTTCCTGTCGCTTTGTTATTGTTTGAGTTGGAGTTGCTAAATTAAAGAATCTGAGAAATGAGAGTTGAATTATTCGGCTAATATTTAAAATAGGTAGTGTTCTGGGCGCAAAATATTGATATCTGATATTTTGTTCTTGGAAATACTGTCTCGTGTTATATGTTTTTTTAACCTAATCTACAATAAATGATATTCAAATTTCATAAATATCAGCTGGTGTGTGATGAAAAGTACGTTAGCTTAGCTGAGGAATTCAGTACTGAAATTGTTAAACAAAAGAGCAAAAAAATGAAATGTTTTAGAAAGGGAGTACAGAATATAAATTAGAGCTTCCTTTATTTTTGAATGCCAGAAGGCAGTATCTGAAGATCAAAGGAACACTTGAGATTAAACCAATAGTAGCATTATTAACCAAGATAAGTGGTGCAATTGAAAATCTTTATAATGATGGATGGGCTGTAGTAGTAAAGAGAAAAAGCTAATGCATAAATTGGAAAATAAATCCTTTGAAAAAGGCTTTTATCAATAAGAATATAGGATTGCAAAAAATGTTACCCAGTTTATTCAACTTGTTCCAACATCAAGTTCTTTGTCAATACCTAATCTGACCATATGTTATCATTTTGACCCAGAACTATATGCCTCCACTTCAAATCAGTCAGAAGTTAACAGTCAGTATTTTGTGCATTGAATAGAATTTTGTTCCATTCATTATTTGAATGCAAGCTTTGCTGGTAAGACCAGGATTTGTTGCCCATCCCTAGTTAGAATCATAGAAGCCATCAGCACAGAAGTACGCCATTTAAAGCATCAGGCCTCTACTACCCCTTTGCGGGAAGTGTTCTATTTAGTTCCACACCTCAGCCTTTTTGCATTGACACTGCAAATTGCTGTCTGCAACTACCTGTCCAGTTGTCGTTTGAAAGTTCCCATGGAATCTGGTCCTACCTTCCTTTTGTATACCAGATCTTAACAGCCCTTTGTGTGGAGAAATCTCTCCTCAGTTCCCCTTTTAGTTGTTTTGCTAATTATTTTAAATCTTTGATCTCTGGCGAAGGACCTACTTATCAAAAAAGGATTTTCTCCCTATTGGCTCAGTGGTTAGTACTGTTGCTTCACAGCACCATGGCCTGGATTCGATTCCCAGCTTGGGTCACTGTCTGTGCGGAGTCTGAACGTTCTCCCCGTGTCTGCATGGGTTCCTCCGGGTGCTCTGGTTTCCTCCCATCAGTCCCCAAAAATGTGCTGTTAGATGAATTGGTCATTCTGCATTCTCCCTCAGTGTACCTGAACAGGGGCTAGAGTGTGGCGACTATGGGCTTTTCACAGTAACTTCATTGCCGTATTAATGTAAGCCTACTTGTGACAATAATAAAGATTATTATTTTAAAGATTATTATCTTCCAAAACTCATCGTAATTTTGAATACCGTGATTGGAGGGAGAACAGTCCTTAGAGCAGTGAAGGTTAAGGGGAGACTAAAAGTTAGGCTGGGTATGGTGGTGGGGCTGTCCTGTTAAACCAATGTAGTATTCGCATGGTGAAGGTACTCCCACAATGTCATTAGGTATGGAATTCTAGGATTTTGAATCAGTGACAGTGAAAGAATGGTGATATATATCCAAGTCTAGGTCGTGTACAACTTGGAAGGGCTTTTAAAAATATTTTTATTCTCCTTTTTCACATTTTCTCCTAAATTTGTGCGCACCAACAATAAACAATAATCAGTAATGAATATAATGTCAATCCCCATATCAATAACAACAATCCCATCCTCCCACCAAACCCCAAACATTAGCCTGCATGTTAACATAAACAAATGACAAAAAGTAATCAGGAATCACCCACAGTCACCATTAACACACCCAGTCCCCCTCCCCCCCAGCCCTCCCAACTGTCATAATATGCACCCATGCACATCATGAGGTAAAAGCAGGCAGCGACAGACACCCAGGTGAGCCAATCAACATACAGAACAGAACACGACCAATAACCAGACAGAACACCAGAGGGGGGCTTCCAACTATAAAACACACGAGGCATCAGCACACTGCCTCTTTCCACTGGTGACAACTGTAGTGACAGTTAGGGTGTACAAATCATTCAACACCTTCTACACGTGGATCAGAGCTAGCCTGGTCCTGGTCTAGATAGTTAATGTTAGTTTACATAGAGTAGTAGAGAGTCAACCCACAGGCAGCTGTGTGCTTCGTTACTGATGTTCAGTAAATCTTATTGAACCAACGCCTATGTCTGGTGTATGCTTGATCATTCAACTGCATCGTGTTGCAGTCTGTGTTACCCCAGGGTGAATAACACGACATGATACCAGGTGTGGCTACTGCTTCTAAGTAATTTACCTTCGAAAATTCACTGCCGACCAGCAACTGCCTTCCAGCGACATGGAAAAGATCCAGGCACCTCCACAGCTCCGGATCTCCGGGAACCTTGGCGCCAACTGGTATGTCCTCAAGCAGAAATTCAGTCGATATCTTGAGACCTCGGGGCTCAAAATTTCCTCCGATGCCCGAAAAATCGCGCTGCTACTGTCAACTGGGGGGGGGGGGGGCAGTCCACCCAAATCTTCAATTTGCTCACTTTTGCCGATGGTGAGGACAAGACCAAGTTCCAGATTCTCTTAGCCAAATTCGACAGTCACTGTGAGGTCGAGACGAACGAAAGCTTCGAACGTTATGTCTTCCAGCAGCGCCTTCAGGGTAAGCATGAGCCTTTATAGTCTTTTCTCACTCATCTTCGCATTCCAGCGCATTCCTGCAACTACGGTGACACCGCTGACTCCCTCATCAGGGATCAGATCGTGTTTGGGGTCCACTCCGACGCCCTGCGGGAGCAGCTCCTAAAAATAAAAATAATGACCCTGCCAGTGGCCATCGAGACGTGCAAAGTCCACGAACAGGCGAAAAGTAGTTATTCCCGCCTTAAGTCGGCAGAGCAGGACCAACTGTCTCCCACGAGGCTGAGAGTGTACAGGCCATAGCCCGAATGCGGGGCCTGAG
The DNA here is from genome assembly GCF_047496885.1 of Scyliorhinus torazame. Taxonomy (NCBI): domain Eukaryota; kingdom Metazoa; phylum Chordata; class Chondrichthyes; order Carcharhiniformes; family Scyliorhinidae; genus Scyliorhinus; species Scyliorhinus torazame. The sequence continues at coordinate 211,353,819 of NC_092710.1, forward strand.
CATCGATGAAGGTGGCCATTTTAGGCGCTTTTCCAGGGCTCCCACGCATGCGCACTACGGTCGGGAGAACGAAGCGGCTGAAGACTACACTGCGCAGGTACGAGCGACGGCTGACTGCACTGCGCATGTGCGACGACGCACCGAGCGTCACGACGTCAACGTGATGACGTGCCCCAACTGCGCCACCGCCCATTTAAAGCGGCAATGCCCTGCAAGAGGCAGACGATGTCTCAACTGCAAGAAGCTGGGCCATTATGCGGCTTTGTGCATGTCTGCACCTCCGATAGGGGGCCACCGATCCCAGTTCCAACGCAGACGCGATCGAAGTGTGCAGCAAGGGCTGCTGGATTTGAAACCTGATCCCGTCACAGATCCAGAGGATGACTGCCCGGAATCCCCTTATCGAGTGGGCATCATCACCATGCATGACAAGGCCTCTTCACATTCAGCAACACACACACCCATCATCAATGTGGATTATGCGGACGAGTGGTGTGCCACAGTACAGGTCAATGATTGTAGCATCCGGTTCAAGCTGGACACCGGTGCTTCGGCCAATCTAATATCCCAAGCACATCTTACTCCTATCCAAAGGCAGCCAACAATTCTTTCACCGGCCTGCCAGTTGCTCGACTACAATGGAAATGCCATCACTGCGTTAGGGTCCTGTCACCTGCATGTATCCAACAAGGCCACTTTGCGGTTTGAAATCGTCAAGCCTGGCAAGGCCTCTCTGCTTGGTGCCCATGCATGCAAGCTACTCCATCTCGTCCAGCGTGTACATGCCATGTCCTCTGACAACAGCACTCTTCAGGCCGACATTGAGGAACTACTATTGCAATACCCAGATGTGTTCAGTGGGATGGGTACGCTGCCTTACAGCTATAAAATTCTGCTCCGGCATGATGCCACGCCTGTCATCCATGAGCCACGCCGGGTGCCGGCGCCCCTAAAAGACCGTCTGAAGGCGCAGCTGCAGGAGCTCCAAGATCAGGGAATAATATCCAAGGTGACGGAACCAACTGACTGGGTCAGCTCGATGGTCTGTGTCAAGAAGCCCTCTGGAGAACTGCGCATTTGTATCGATCCTAAGGATCTGAACCACAACATTATGAGGGAACACTACCCGATCCCAAAGCGGGAGGAGCTGACGAGTGAGATGGCACATGCCAAATTCTTTACAAAGCTGGATGCGTCGCATGGCTTCTGGCAGATACAACTGGACGAGTCCAGCAGGAAGCTCTGCACGTTTAATACACCCTTTGGAAGATATTGCTACAACCGCATCCGTTTGGTATTGTTTCGGCCTCCAAAATCTTTCATCGAATAATGGAGCAAATGCTAGAAGGCATTGACGGTGTGCGGGTTTAAGTTGACAACGTCATCATATGGTCCACGACCCCGGAGAAACATATTTCTCATCTGCAACAAGTCTTCAGGCGCATACATGCCAATGGCCTGAAATTAAATAAAACCAAATGCTCCTTTGGCATTTCGTCAATTAAGTTCCTGGGTGATCAGATCTCCCAGCAGGGCGTGCAACCAGACTCTGACAAAGTCAAGGCCATCAACACAATGAAGACCCCAGAGGACAAGAAGGCAGTCCTCCGCTTCCTGGGTATGGTAAATTTTGGGGGGAAGTTCATTCCCAACCTCGCATCACACACCACTGCCCTCAGACACCTGGTGAAGAAGTCCACTATTTTCCAGTGGCTACCCGCACATCAAGCAGAGTGGCTTGAGTTGAAAGCGAAGCTAACCACCGCTCCTGTTCTAGCTTTTTTTGACCCAGCGAGGGAGAGTAAAATCTCCACAGACGCCAGCTAGGACGGCATTGGGGCGGTGCTCCTCCAGAAGGACGACACCTCGTCCTGGGCTCCAGTGGCCTACGCGTCAAGGGGCATGACCTCCACTGAGCAACGATATGCTTCTGGATGGGCCTTCTCACTGGCATCGTGAAATTCCACCATTATGTCTATGGTCTCCCAACCTTTACAGTAGAGACGGACTAGAGACCCCTAGTGCACATTATACATAAGGACTTAAATGACATGACACCCAGGCTCCAGCGCATTCTCCTTCGACTCCGCAGGTATGATATTGAACTGGTTTATACACCTGGAAAGGAGCTAATCATCACGGATGTCCTGTCGCGTGCCATCACCTCGCCTTGTGAGCAGGTAGACTTCAAACACGACATTGAGGTACAAGTGCAACTGTGTGCCAACACCCTCCCGACATCCGACGAACGACTCATCATTCGAGAAGAGACCGCCAAGGACCCTCTTCTGCAGCGGGTCATACATCACCTCACGAATGGCTGGCAGAAAGGGCAATGCCCCCAATACTATAATGTAAAGGATGACCTAACTGTTGTCGAGGGGATCCTCCTGAAATTGGATCGCATCGTCATTCCCCGCAACATCCAGAGCTTGGTGCTCACGCAGATACACGAGGGACACCTCGGTATTGAGAAGTGCAGGCGCAGGGCCCGACAGGCTGTCTATTGGCCCGTCATCAATGAGGATATATCAAACATGGTCCTCGATTGTGCGACCTGCCAGCGCGTCCAGCTTGTCAGCCCAAAGAAACGCTCCAGCAGCACGTGATCATGACCTCTTTGTGGTCTAAGGTTGGCATTGCCCTTTTTCACGCCAACGGGCGTGGCTACGTCCTGATAATTGATTACTTCTCCAGTTACCCCGAGGTAGTGAAACTGTCTGACCTAGCATCCAGGACTGTCATAAAGGCCTGCAAGGAGGCATTTGCCAGGCATGGAATCCCACTCACGGTTATGAGCGACAACGGTCCCTGTTTCTATAGTCAAGAATGCTCTAACTTCGCAAAGCAATACCCCTTCCAGCACATCACCTCAAGCCCGCATTACCCGCAATCTAATGGGAAGGTCGAAAAAGGGGTCCATATCGTGATGCAGGTGCTCTGTAAGGCTGCGGACTCAGCTTTGGAATTTAATCTTGCTCTTCTGTCCAACGGTATGTCTCCGGCACAGCTCCTTATGAATCGTAACCTGCGGACAACTGTTCCGGCCATTCATGTACCTGACCTGGATCACCTCCCAGTGCTGCAGAAGATGCAGCAGATCAGAATCCAGCAAAAGCTGACATATGATGCTCATGCTACTGATCTGCCCGTGCTCTCTCCGAAGTACGCTGTTCGCATCAAGTTGACTGGTGGAGGCTGGTCAGCTCCAACTGTTGTTATTTGACAGGCTGCTCCCAGGCTGTTTGTGGTTTGCATGGCTGATGGATCTATTGTCAAGCGCAACAGAAGGGCACTACGCAAACTTGCCTGCCCACCACCGGATCTCACGTTCCCAGATGTTTTTCTGTCTTATCCAGTCACCTTGCTCCATGAGGCCACCAATCTGGCTGCATGCCAACCTGTCAAGACACCATCATCCCCACCTCCACCTCTCAGGCAGTCCACAAGAATCCGACGACAGCCCCAGCGACTGGACTTATAAATAGTTCCTTTGTATATATACTGTTATGTTTCTGTACGCTAGACACCTTACATGTACATATCCATCCACTCACCGATTGCTGTATATAATTACTTTTGTAAATATGTCGTATATGCTCTAAGCAGCCGACAATTTTTTTAAAAAAGGCATGTCATAATGTGCACCCATGCACATCATGAGGTAAAAGCAAGCAGTGAGACACCCAGGTGAGCCAATCAACATACAGAATAGAACACGACCAATCACCAGACAGAACACCAGAGGAGAGCTTCCAACTATAAAACACATGAAGCATCAGCACTCTGCCTCTTTCCACTGGTGACAACTGTAGTGACAGTCAGGGTGTACAAATCATTCAACACCTTCTACACATGGATCAGAGCTAGCCTGGTCTAGGTAGTTAATGTTAATTTACTTAGAGTAGTAGAGAGTCAACCCACCGGCAGCTGTGTGCTTCGTTACTGAAGTTCAATAAATCTTATTGAACCAACACCTACGTTTGGTGTATGCTTGATCATTCAACTGCATTGTGTTGCAGTCTGTGTTACCCCAGAGTGAATAACACAACACCAACCACTCCCCCCAACTAATGTTCGATGTTATCCAGTTCTTGAAAGTGCTTAATGAATAATGCCCATGAATTGTAAAACCCCTCCATCTTTCCCCTCAGTTCAAACTTAACCGTCTCAAGAGTCAAGAATTCCAACAGGTCCCCCCACCACATCGTCACAGGGTGGAGCGATTGCTCGCCATCCCATCAGGATCTGCCTTCGGGTGATCAACGAGGCGAAGGCTACAACATCTGCCTCCGCACCCGTTTCCAACCCCGACTGGTCCGACACCCCGAATGTGGCCTCCTGAGGGCCCAGGTCCAGTTTAACGTGCGCCACTTTAGAGATTACCCTAAAACCTCCTTCCAGTAATCCTCCAGCTTTGGACAGGACCAAAACTTGGAAGGGGTTGCGGAGGTAATGGTGTTCTCATTCACCTGCTGCACTTATTGTAAACAGTCACTTGGAAAGTTAATATAATTAAAACACCTATTTTCACGACATATATTCTAACCATTTAAATTTCATACCCATGTTTCTGTACTGCGTTAACGAAATAAAGGTCATTAGCAAGGAGTAGAAAAACTCGACAAGAATAGAAAATATCAAATTCAAAATGTATGTGGCCACCTAATTAATCTTTCTTCAGTCTTCATTAACATTTTTACTCCATGTCCTGAGCTCCTTTGAAAAGTCTGGGGAGTTAATCGATGTTCTTTGCAGAAGCTATCATTCTGCAACTGGAGAGGTAGCATCTATATCTGTGTGTCATGATTTTCAAAGGTCGTGTATGTGCACAGTTGAGAATTTAAATCATTGCAAAACAAGCTGCAACAGAAACATTTTTTGCTCCACGTTATGACAGGAAAACGGTACTTGTAGCTACTTTCACTTAAGAGAGAGAGGAAGTAGGGGGATGAGACAAGCGGCAAATAAAATTAAAGAAGATAACTTAATTTGACGAGCTAACACTAATATGAACACAATGGGCTGGTGGTGTTCTGCGATATAACTCCTTATTTTATAATGAGGAATTTCCTTCAAATTATATCTCAACTGCAATTGTAAATTCATTCATTGCAGTGTTATTGTAAGCCTACTTGTGACAATAAAGATTATTATTATCAGAAATTGAGCGGCAACCCAGTTTACTTAAAGTGGATGCTGCACTTACTGCAAAGTTGCAGTGCCAGACCTAGAGGGCCATAATCTGCTGTCAAAATAACAATGAGGCTAATTGCACTTATCATTTTATACAAAAATGTTACTGCAATTTAAGGGGAGAGGCAGATGCATTGTTAAATACTTAAATCCAAAAGTTACTGTCTGAGAGGCCATCTGTTAGTTTTGCAAAAATATCACCTTCCTGTCTGGATCCTTATTTAATGATGATGTTGTTGTATTGCACAGTTGTTAGGAAAATAAAGGTAGTTTTAAGGGATTTATATTTGTATTGTACACATTAGAAATAAGGTATAGTTTTAAGTGGGTTTAATGTAGTGCTTCTGTGCCTGAAAGGATAAAACCTTTGGTTAGATTCATACTGGGAAAAAGTGTTTGTATGTGTGCGAGTTGGTTTTAATTCCAACTGTGATTCAATTGTGCTTAGAGAGGGTTGCAGTAGGAAGAGTAAATAGAAGTAAGTTGTTACTGAGCAACAGGAGGCCACTCTCCAGAGGGAAGGGCTTTCCTTTGTTCTTAGTTTTAAATGGATGGCAGAGCATTTGGAGACCGGACACTGGGGAGTGAACAGGTCTCAACTCTGCCAGGAGAAGCTGGACAAGACAAGGTTCCCGTGATACAAGCTTCCTATGAAAATAAAATGCAATCCAGATAACCAGGGAATTGAGACAATAAGAACATTTAAAACACCTGAAGTTAAGAGAACAGAGACCAAGTTATTGGAAGATCAAACGAAGTGTTTTGAGTTAAAGAGCCCATTGCAGTAACTAGATTTAAAGTAAGACAGCAGACATCAGAGGTAAATGAAACATTTGATGTCATCTAATACAGTCTGTGAATTGAGAGTTAAAGCAATGGTAAATAGCTTGTACAGCTGTCAAGACAAGGAAACCATAAAAAGGGTTGGCGTAAAATCCTGGACTAGATTTGCTGTTAAAAGTGGAGCAGAAACATGGTTTAAAAGTGCCATTTGGAAAACACGAACTGAATTTCGGAATGCAAACTACTAAGGGAAAGCAGTATTATTCTGAGACAAGATTTTAAAACGTGTTTTTAGGAGTGGAGTTCGGAAACTCATGTGACAATCATCTGGGGGAATTCTGAGAAGAAAACCACAGACACTAATTTGAATTCAGAACAGAGTGTGTGTATTTTACCACAGCCAATGTAGGTACTTAAAAGGAACTTTGTGTGAGTGGGACCATTGTAGGTTAAGATATACTTTGTAATCTGTGTTGATCTTAAAATCAGTATTTAAGCTAAGGGGGAGTAAAGGAGTATTCTATAATAATCCAACTTTTCATGTTTGATCATTTTTCTCCTTGTTGTTATAACTAATTAGTGGTCCTGTGACTCTGTTCCTCCACGTTTTATATATAAAAAATAAAAGTTCAGCTCTTTTGAGCCAGGGTTCGTTCCATTGTCGGATCTTCCGGGCCTGTTATTTTTTTAATAAACATTTTTATTGAAGTTTACATTTTTACACTGTACTGGACATGACTGAAGTGGTTGTTATTTATAATTTACATGTTCCTTTTTGGCGCCTCCCCCCCCCCCCCCCCCCCCCCCCCTCCCCTACTGTCTTTGGGCCCTACCTTAGGCCCTTTCCTCCGCCATAGATGTTTTGCTTGTTTTTCCTGTCCAGTTATAACATCAACTGGGATCGTAACACGGTGGATACCAGTTAAACTTTCCACAGAAAGTTAAGTCTGTTTCAATTTAAGTAACCTTTTAGTGTTGAGATGTGTTATTTACTGCCAGTCAAGCTTTCTGGCACTGAAACTTGGCTACTACAAGGCTTGAGTTTCATTCCTTCAGGTTATAAATTGTTGATGGAGATTTTAAAATGTTAATTTTATTTTAAGAAATACATTTCCATTTGCAACTTTTCACTTTTTTCTCCAAATCTAATCTAATCTTTTTAGCCCACTCTTTATTTCTGTTGCTTTATCCAATGTGACATTGAGTTGTAATGTGCAGTCCCTTCTCAGTCCTCATGTTACGAATTTCAGAATCCTGATAAGACACACAGTTACTTGGTCTGTTCACTCTGCTCTCAGATGCATGGTTTCCTTTGTTGCAACATTATCAGCTTGCCCGTTCAGCAAATTACGATTCAAACACCAACACGATTAAACAGGCAAGAGCAAGCCCAACCAGAGGCAGGTTTGCAATGAAGCGCACTGTGCCTAGGCACAGGGCCCTGATCAATCAGGGGAGGGGAAGGGTGCCTACTGGTGCACTGAGCATACAATCAGAGCCTGATTATTCGGCATTTGCTGATAGGAAATGAGCCTATCAGCAGGCAATGCAGAGCGAAATCAGACTCTGAATGGTGAGTCTGAAAGAATAGCAAGTGATGCTCCGAAAGCTACCACGAGGTGAGGTAAGCGGGCGAGGTGAGCAAATTTGCAACTCGACCCAGGGTAGGCCAGCAACAGTGAGGCGCGATGCCCTGAATCAAGTCTTAGCCATGAGGAGATGGCGAATACGGCAGGTGGCTGCTTTGAAGAACCCAGGCGAGCGAGGAGAATGAGATTGTGAGAATAGGAGAGTGAGGGATGGGGTGGAAGAGTGCAAGGTTGTGGGGAGGAGAGTATGTGAGGGGGTTGGGTTGTAGACTTGCAGGGAGAGAGGGTGTGTATATGAGTCGGGTTGCATTATGGAGCGATGGAGAATTTGTGATGGGGTTGCAGGCCCATGGCACTTGTGAGTTGGTGAGGATTTTAATTCAGCAGTTATTCATACATACATGCTTTTACAAGTTAAAAAGCAGCGATCATTTTTTCTATTTTTGTGGCTTCTGCCTTTCCATTCTTAGGGGCAAGGGTGGGTGGGGTCAGGAGGGGTGTGAGGTTGGGGATTGAGCCCAGAAATGAAGGTGAGCGTGGGGCCCACGAACTGAAATTCACCCGAGTCCTGCTATAAGTGGATAGAGTTCTTTGCCCGTCTGCAACAAATAATAATTTTACTTTAATAATCTTCATTGTCACAAGTAGGCTTACATTAACACTGCAATGAAGTTACTGTGAAAAGCCCCTAGTTGCCACATTCCGGTGCCTGTTCGGGTACGCCGAGGGAGAATTCAGAATGTCCAAATTAACTAACAGCACGTCTTTCGGGACTTGTGGAAGGAAACCAGAGAACCCAAAGGAATCGCACGCAGACACAGGGAGAATGTGCAGACTCCGCATAGACAGTGACCTAAGCCGGGAATCGAACCTGGGAACTTGGAGTTGTGAAGTATTGGTGCTACCCACTGTGCTACCGTGCCACCCCATTACTTACTTATTTTTCTGATTGGTACGTGAGGTCATGTATTTTAAAATCAATGAAATATGTGATTAAAGTTTAACCAATTGCATCATGTCCTGTACAGTCCTGTTTATGTAAATTGCATGAAACTACAGAAACTTTTCTGAACTTCCATGTGATGTTTTATATGGCAGGAGTAAATTTATGGCTGTAAATTACTAGAGTATATGACTGCAGAAAATACCTTGGGTGAGATTCTCCGTTGCCCGACGCCAAAATCGTAATTGGCGATCGGGTGGAGAATCAATTCCGATGCCGGAATCGGGGCTGGCGCTGGTTTGACACTGTTTTGCAATTCTCCGCCCCTCCAAATCGGCATCACCGTGACACACGCCACGAGCAGTCGCAAGGCCATTGGCACCTCATCAGCCGGCCCACCCACGATGCTCCGCCCGTTTTGGCGTGGGATACGTGTGGTCTGAGCCAGCGTGCCGTCTGCAGACTGTGTCCAGCACCGCCACACTCAGCCGGGATCCATGTCGCTGGCCTGGGTGGCATCTACTAGGGCTGGGGGGACTGGTGGGGGATGGCCAGGGGGTGTTCTGTGGGGTCGCCGTTTGCGAGTTAGGTTACGCACATGGCCGGCGCCATGTTGTGCGGAGCGATCGGTGCAGATCGTCAGCCGTGCACATGTGCAGCCCGGGATCCGGCCATTCTCCGGGCGACCTGCGGGGGTGGTTCATGTCGCGCCATGCTAACACCATAATGGTGCCGGAATCAGTGAGGGGATTGCGCCGATTTTTCTGACGTGAAACTCCTGCGCATTCTCCGTTCAAGCTGGCACTTAGGCGCAGCAACGTAGAATTCTACGCCTTGTATATAAACTTATTAGCCAAGAGCTTTGTATTAGCTAATGAATATTGTTAGGGACCTGTTGCAGTCCTTTTCATCAGTTTTGAAGTATATCCTGTACATTGCCAAAATCAGATAGTTTATCCTGACGTATTACCAAGTAACAATTGCTGCAATGGTATATGCAAAATGGATGCCACAATTCAAAAGAAGATTGCAACTCAAACCACTTTTAATTATTTTGTTACAACATCATGACAGACTAAAGCACTGCATTGTAAAGAACCCATTATATTTCAATTGAGGTTTAAACCATCATGTAAGATAAAATAAACATTCTCAAAGTAACCAAATTACCAATCCCTGTTTGCATGTTCCATGTTATTCAGTATGGTATTCTTCAGGGAAACAAGAGTAGGTATAATTTCTGAAAAATTTAATTATACAATTCCTTGTGGTTTGTGGGAAGGAGTTTTTAAGTATTTTAAAGTTTAAATCTATGAAGAGATAAACTGTATTTAATGCATCCTTTAGACATTGCAAACATACAATTGTGTACACCAAAATTATTTATTATTGAAACACCATATTTAATACACATGATAAAGAATATTTTTATTTAATATATACAAACCTAGGGATGACATAAATTGATAATTGAGAAGACCTAAGGCAATTAACTTTTTCTCATGCCACCATGCAACATTCTAGGGAGACCCTCTCTAAGGTGTCCAGAGAAAAAGCTGTAAAATCAGTTGCAAGGTATGTGAGAGTGACTTAAGATCACTCTTCTTTGTGGGGAAATGCTTGGTCTTGTTAAGAACTCCTTCCTCTGCAATAGCGCAGCTATGATTACAATCATAGTGACCTTTAACACTCTTGAGCCTCTGCTAGCTTTATGAGCATGATATTGTTTACAAATTGTGTTTCCTGCTTTCAAGCTTATAGGGTATTATTAATGATGCACATTGTGAACCATTGATGTATAATTATTACGACACAAAATTTGACTAAATGATAAATGTTATACATTAGAAGTTCTGGATAGAGTAACAAGAGGTGAAAAGCCTGCAATTATTCAACAATAAATTTATGCTGCAGTGGGCTGAGTTTGAAGTCAGTCAGAATGGGTGATCTGAGGTTTAAACCATCATGTAAGACAAAAGAAACATTCTCAAAGTAACCGAATTACCAATCCCTGATTGCATGTTCCATGTTATTCAGTATGATATTCTTCAGGGAAACAAGAGTAGGTATAATTTCTGAAAAATTGTCGAGTACTGCCACAACATTTTTGCAATTTATCAGTATCCCCATACTTTATTTCTGGAAGTAACGCTTCCATTGGTCAAATAAAAACACAAATTATATATTTTTTAAACTCTCATTTTAGTTTACTCTGTCATAATGATCATGATGCATGTTTATAGAGATTGCGCAATTGAAATATAATGGGTTCTTTGCAATGCAGTGCTTTAGTCTGTCATGATGTTGTAACGTTTTAAATTGGTACCAAGGATTATTATCTTCCCACGATTAGATATCAGCACTTTTACATTTTAGAAAGTGCTGATATTTATCATTTACATTTCCTAGATTAACTTTGATTCCCATACATATCACAATCTATAAAATAGACATCCAAACCAGTTTCTTCAATTTCTAATGTGCTTATAAATACAATTTGAGGACTGCAGTTACTTTAAAAACATGTGAAATGCTTTTCCAGGTTCTGTATATGAAATGCATGGACACGAGTGTTGCCTGGCCACAGGAGAAGTAATTAAAGTCATTGGATTCAAAATAGCAAAGGTTAAAGCGGAGAGTTGTGACGGCATTGAAAACAACAATTTCAGAAACACAGTGGAGCTACCACTGGACTATCCAGGTATTTTTGTGTTTCAGTTGTGTATTGTCTGAGCTCACCCAAATCTCTGCTGCCTGCATCCTGCAACAAAGAAAGTCCTTTTCACCTATCACCCCTGTGCTCACTGACCTACATTGGTTGCACAACAAATCAATTTAAAAATGATCATTGTTTTAAAATCCTTTAATGGCCTGACCTATCCTATCTCTGTCATTTCTTTCAACCATACAGCCCTTGGAGATATCTGCAGTCATCCAATTTTGGCCTACCCACCTTCCCAGTTTTATTTGCTCCACCATTGGCAGCCTCTTTCTTCCTTTAAGACATTTTTAATCAAGGCGTCAAATTTTGTTTTACCACTGTAAAGATGCTATATAAATTAAATTAATTGTTGTTATGTAGATGTGTTGAAAAACATATGCCCGACACCAAGTGGATTTGGTACACTTTGCATGTATATATGAGCACGTATGTCACATCTTAGAGAAGTAAGTCTCATGTAAGTTATTACATTCCTAATTGTTTATAACAAACATTAGTAAGAGATTATAAGACATTTGTAAAACCACTTCATCTCTAAGACTTAGACAAAGTGGTCAAATGTAGTTTGTTGAGTGAAGTATAACATGCATAGCAAAAGCTGAATTCAATTGTGCTGACTTTGTACCTAGAAGCACAGAGTACAGAAGCATGGAAGTAATATCTCAAAGGCTGAATTTGAAGTATTATAGAAGGTTTTGGGCATAACAGTATTTCTGTATAATGTGAGTGGTGTCTTGGTAAACATAATATCTCAAAAATGATTTTGGCAGTAAGCTACAATGAAGGTATTAAAATAACTATTATGAGAAAACAACTTCTTCTTGGGTTCCAAGCCTGAAGCAGGTCTGGCCCACAGTGCCACAACCTCCACCATGAGTAGGGCAAGGAGGCAGGTCCACCCTGGTGAACAGGAATCGAACCCTGTGCTGTTGGCACCAGTTTGATCCACACTGGCCACTCGGCCAACTGGCCTCCCAAGGAGTCCAAATAGCTGTGGCAACAAACATTTTTACATGCATGTTGTAGCCCCCCCCCCCCCCCCCCCCGACCCCCCACCACCATCTACAAGGCACAAGTCAGAAGTGTAATAGAGTACTCTCCAATTGCCTGGGTGAGTACAACAACATTCAAAAAGCTCGACACCATCCAGGACAAGTAGCCCATTTGATTGCTCTCCCTTACACAAACATTCAAACCCTCCACCACTGACGAACAGTGGCAACCTTGTGTACCATCTACAAGATGCACTGAAGTAACTCACCAAGGTTCCTTAGATTACACCTTCCAAATCCACGACTGCTACCATCTAGAAGGACAAGAGCAGCAGATACCTGGGAACCCCACCACCTGGAGATTCCCCTCCAAGTCACTCACCACCCTGACTTGGAATTATATTGCAGTTCCTTCACTGTTGCTGGGGAAACATCCTGGAACTCCCTCCCTAACAGCACAGTGGGTGTACCTACACCTCAAGGACCTCTGCGGTTCAAGAAGGCAACTCACCGCCACCTTCTGAAGGGCAACTAGGGATGGGCAATAAATGCTGTCTAACTAGTGACGCCCACATCCGTAAATTAATTTTTAAAAAGTGAATACTAAACCCGTTTGGCCATGTTTGCAAGTATAAATCCTGGAGTGGGACTTGAAACCAGAGCTTCTGACTCAGAAGCAGGGACAGCACCCATTGTTCCACAACCCTTAGCAAACAACTAAAAATAAATTAAAATGGATGCATTTTAATATAGCAATATTTTATGCATGATTTAGAAATGGTTTAAATTTTGTTACAAATTCTAATTGGCCGTTATGTTAATCTGAACTGGATCCAGTGAAATCTCAGCAAAGTTGTACCAATACGGGAAACCATCCATTATGTCTGAGTTGCAACATTCAATACATGTGAAGGATGACTTAATTATGCCAATACTATGAATAAGTTCGAAAGAAATTGAGAAATAATTTCACACATATCGTGGTTTTAGATAGGGAATACATGCGTGGCACAGTGGTTAGCAATGTTGCCTCACAGCATCAGGGACCCTGGTTCAATTCCGGCTTTGGGTGACTGTTGAATTTGCAGATTCTCGACTTGTCTGCGTGGGTTTCCTCCGGGTGCTCTGGTTTCCTCCCACATTCCAAAGATGTGTACGTTAGGTGGATTGTCCATGCTAAATTGCCCCTTAGTGTCCAGGGATGTGTAGGTTAGGTTAAGGGGTTATAGGAATAGGGCGTGGGACATGGGCTTGGGTGGAGTGCACTTTCAGAGGGTCGGTGCAGACCCAATGGGCCGATTGGCCTCCTTTTGTAGGGATTCTATGAATGATTAAGATTTAACTTTGATCCTTTCATCAGGTTTCTTCAAGGTTCTTGCTGATCCATGTCCCTATACCAGTGTTAGTGATATTACAAAGTCAGTACAAATTGGACACAACCGTTTGGGTCATCCACATTTTTGGAGCAACATGGATATCCAGGTGAATGACATCCTCATAAAAGAAGGGGAACATATAGTGCTAAATGCACTGGCTGAAATGGATGGCGAGCAGTACGTGAACTCAACAGTGGTCAGAGGAGGTAAAAATGAGACAGTAAGGCTTCCACTGACATATGAAGGAACATTTTATGAATGCGAAGATGACCAGTTTTACACACTGAAGGAGATTATGGAATGGAAGATCCCTAAACACAGAAGGCGAGTTGTGAAGCTCGCAAAAACATTAACTGCTTGGGAACCCAATCCTTATAATGAGTATCTTCAAAGTGATCTGAGCCTGGTGCCTGTGTATGAAGTACAAGCAGTGATGAAATGTAAGCAAAAATATGTTTTTTCCATTGCTCACTCTCTTAGGTTGAGGTTTTCTGCCTTTGCAGTTGTCCGCCCTTGATTTTCTGCTCAATATAATGACTGGGCGGAGTGTTGTGGATCAGCAAAAAGAGGAAAATCCTAGCCAATTTCTAGTGGTTTATCACAATTATTCTGTTCCAAAATGATAAACGGACACTTATTATAGCATGGGATAGCTGTACAGTAGAAGTGAGAGTGAAAGCAAATCCTGCGCTTATAAAACCGAGCTAAATGCACAAGACGAATCTCTAAGTGTAAAAATGTTAGATAGTTTAAAAAATAATAAATTGCTAGTCCAGAGAGCATTAAAAATTAGCATAATTGCAGAAGTGCTTTGCTGAGATGACACCTTCGCATTTTTATGTTTGGATTGCCTCACAATAATAACTTCCTTTTAACTTAACGGGCATGATCCACTGGCTGCGTCCCACTGGAATCGGGGCAGTACATGGCTGGTAGATCCCGGGAAAGGCCTCCCTGGGATTCCCGACAGCCGTTATGCCTTGTGAGATCCGGTTACGTCTGTGGATGGAGCCCAGTCTCGCACAGTTAAGTGAACTTAAAAAACAAACCCTTAGCTGTGCTGATTCCGGATTGATCGGCCACCCGACATCTATCAGCCTCGCCAAGGAGACCCCAGCCGGGCGCTGTTCAGTACTGGCCCCCACAAATGGGGATAGGGTGGCCAGGGGGCACTGCCAGGATCGCAGTGCCAAGCTGGCATTTTGCCCACGCTGGGGCTTAGGCCCAGGGCTGTCCTGTCTATATGAGGGAGGGTGCAGAGAGGCCCGTGGTCTCCGCAACAGGTGAGGTGGGGCGTTGGGGGGATCCGGGGGTTTTGTCGGGGGGGGGGGGGGGGCGGGGGTTGAGAGATCGGGGTCCCTAATTTCTTCCTGCACTTAGGAGCTCCACTCACCGGAGCTCATTAGTACAGGAAATTATGCTAAGTACAGCTTCAGGGGTGGCATTCCCCACCAGGGCACGAAAACAAGACACAGTGCCGTTAAATAGAGCACCAGTAACGACCCCGCTAATTCTGCCTAGAATGGACCAATATTTTGGTTAGATCGCACCCAACATTTAAAAGCAACATCACAGTAAAGACAGTGGACACCTCAAACCTGCCAGTAATATGGATCGTAATTTATCCGTAACTGCTGCATAATTATTTGGGTCTTCAGTAATACCTAATTATTGGTTTATTTGTGACGGCGGTAACTTTCTGTTCTCTAAATTCCCAGCAAAAAATATTTCCCACCAGAAAAGGAAGCTCAGAAATGTGCTCACATACTTGCAACAATTTTTCACCTGTTCGAATTCTGGGAGTACGCCCCCAAACCCTCATAGGCACCTCTGTACCTCACTGTGTTTACTCAGTGTTGCAGAGATTGAGACTTCAGAAAATGCATGTTTGATGTTTGCACCCGTAGTCTGTAAAGCAAAGTATAGCAATAGTGTTTCAGTCACTCTTCCTTGCGGGACAATTGGAAAACAGAAAAATTGCAGGTTTTAACTGTCGCTGAAATGTAATACAGGTTGAGCATCCTTTATTCTAAATGCTTGGGGCCGAAAGTGCCTTGGATTCTGGAATTGTTTAAACTTTGGAATGTTTTAAAATTATATAATGCGGTAGCTCATCCAGCGGGAAGGGACCCAAAAAATACACGATAATCAGTAATGCTCACTGTGACTATGATGACTGCTGAAATCGAACTGATGCTTTGGAGCCAAAACAACCCCTCATAGGGCTTGTAACCGTCTGTGGCTCATTGGGACCTGCTTATCGCCTGTGAACCTTCCCAGAACCTTGTGGAATTTTCATTTTTCGAAATAATTTGTTCCAAACGTAAACAATAACAACGCCACATTCCAACAAAACACAGTTAACAGTTTGTACATTTTTCCCCTTTTAATCTTCTCCTGTCTACACCCCCTCCACTGTATCTCGAATCCCTCTTCTGGTCCCCTTTTTTTGAACCCCTCCTCCGACCCCCGGAAAGCGAACTTGACCTTCTCCAACCTCATGGATTCTGCCAGGTCGCTCACCCACACCCCTGCCTTCAGCTGCTCTGGGTCCTGCCAACACAACAAAATCCATCTCCGGGCTATCGGGAAGGAAAAGGCCAAGACATCGGCCTCTCTCCCCACCTGGATTCATAATCTTTCGATACACTGTATATCACCACCTCCGGACTCGGGGCCATCTCAGAGTACCCACTCAGTTTTGGACATGCCCAAACATGTGGCCATGATTCGTGCTCTCTCCCCCCCCCCCCCGTCCCCCCCCCCCGTCCCCCTGCCCCAGCACATCGGCCATACCAGTCTTAAAAACCGGCTCATCCTCATCACTGTCATGTGAACCCTATACATCACCTTAAACTGGATGAGGCTCAACCTCGCACACGACGAGGGCTCGTTCACCCTCCTCAAGGCCTCCACCCAAGTCCACATCCTGCCAACACCGCCACCCTCCCTCATCTTTATATCTAACCACGAGTGGAACACTTGCCCCACCCATCCCTTCCTCTCCCTCATCTGATCCCCCAACTTCAGGTCCGTCTCCTGCAAAAACACCACGCCTGCCTTCAAACTCCTCATGCAAGAATACAAGCGGCCGTTTAACCGGCCCATTCAACTCTCACACATTCCACATGACCAGCCTGGACCGGGGGCTCCTCATCCCCCTCCCCTGCTGATCAGCCATACCACTTTTTAAGCTAGCCCACGTCACACACCCCTCCAGGCCCACCCTTGGATGTCCGCTACCATCACTCCCTCCCCAACTGCACCGCACCAACCATGTCAGCAACCCCCACACCCTTCCCCCCCCCCCCCAACCAAACAAAGAACCAACCCAATACCCCCTCCCCACATCTTCCTCCTGCCTACCCCCCAATTAAGTCCCACTAACTAGCCCGCCCAAGGCCTCTGACTTCCCCTCACCCTTCCAGTCCAGCCCCACAACCCTCCCAACCGCCAACAAAGAAAGAGAAACAAAAGGCACACTTACCATCACCGCTCCCCTGTCGTAAATTGCCCCAATTCACCCACTCAATATGACCCACAATTTTTTTTTTAAAATTTAGAGTACCCAATTAATTTTTTCCAATTAAGGGGCAATTTAGCATGGCCAATCTACCTAGCCTGCACATCTTTGGGTTGTGGGGGCGAAATCCACGCAAACACGGAGAGAATGTGGAAATTCCACATGGACAGTGACCCAGAGCCGGGATCGAACCTGGGGCCTCGGTGCCGTGAGGCAACAGGGCTAACCAACTGCGCCACCGTGCTGCCCAATGACCCACAATTTATATAGAACCCCTCTCCAAAGTTCAATGTCTTGCACTCCTACCAGTCTAAGGTCCCTCATAAAGTCCATTGCCTCCTCCGGTGAATCAAAACAAAATTCCTGGTTTTTGATGCATCACGTACAAGTGGGCTGGATACAAAACCCCAAACTTCACCCCCTTTTTGTAAAGTGCAGCCTTTATCTGATTATACCCACTACCCTCCCTACAGGCCTTGATAAATCTGCAGCTCACTCCCCTCCCAGGTGCATTTCTTGGTCTGCCTCACCCACCTCAGGATCTTCTATTTATCCAGGAACTTATGCAGCCCCATCACCATTTCCCCCGGCGGTTCCCACGCCGGCGGTCTCCTTGCACGTCCCATGTGACCAGCCTGGACAGGGGGTTTCCCGCAACCCCCACCCCCCCCCACCACCACCACCCCACTGCCGATCAGCCTTACCCCTTTATAAGCCAGCCCCCGGCCCGTGTCACACATACCTCCAGGCCCCCACCCAGATGTCTGGTGCGATCCCTCACTTCCCAACTGCGTCACACCAATGTCAGCAATCCTCTCCCCTCCCCCCACTTCAAACAACCAAACAAAGAGCCAACCAAATCCCCCCCTCCCTCACACCTTCCGCCTGCCAATCTCCAACACTCTGGGTGTGATTCTCCGCTCCCGCGACTAAGTGCCCACGCCATCGAACCTCGACGGCGCGAAACGACCCCGATCTCGACCGATTCAGGGCCTGAAAATGGGCTAGGATGAGGGCCATGAGAAACTCGGGGGGCGTGTCGCTAAAGCAGCGTGCGCCGGGCATTGGCGCCGCAAAAAAGTGTTGCCGCGTGATCTACCGCCTAACTGGCGTCACCCACGCATGCACTGGTTGGCCGGCGCCAACCCGCGCATGCGTGGTTGCCGTCCTCCCCGAGGCCGCCCCGCAAGAAGATGTCGGATGGATCTTGCGGAGCGTGGAGGAAAGGAGGTCCTCCTTCAGAGAGGCCAGCCAGCCGATCGGTGGGCACCGATCGCGGGCCAGACCCCTTTTGAGTGCAACCCCGGTGAAAGAACCCCCCTCGCCCCCCCACAGGCCGCCCCTCCAGTGTTCCCGCGCTGTTCCCGCCGGCAGCGACCAGGTGTGGATGGCGCCGGCGGGAAGCCATCGTTTTGGGCAGGCCACTCGGCTCATCCAGGCAGGAGTATAGCGGGTGTAGCGGAGAATTGCCATTTTGGGTGTCCCGGGCGATTCTCCGGCCTGCGCCGCGCAGAACTCGACGGGGCCGTTCCCGCCGCTTGGGTGCATCGCGGGAGGGTGTCGGACCGGCGTCACAGGGAAAAATGGCGCGCCAAGCGATTCCCCAAACCGGCGCGGGAGCGGAGAATCACGCCCCCTGTGTTCCCGATGCACCTCAAGGGGCTGGTCCAAGGCCTCCTCCCCCATCAGCTTCTCCAACATGCCACAAACGTGGCGGCCTCCGCACCTTTGATGCCTTCAGGCATCCCAACAATACTCAAATTGTGCCTTCTGGGGCAGTTCTCGAGGTCCTCCAATTTTTCTCTCAGCCTTTTCTGGCTGCTCATCACCAACCCCATCTCAGTCTCAAACGTGGTCAACCCATTCTCATGCTCCACCACTGACTCCTCCACCTTCTGCATCGCCAGGCCCTGAGCCTCCTGCCTCTGCTCCACTCGCTCAATCACCACCCTAACCATCTTGGCCAAATCCTCTAAGGTCTCTTTCCTCTGGTGCTGGAATTTGCCATTTAAAATCTCCACCAGCTGCTCCATTGACCACTGGGTGGGCAGCGCTGTCCCCTTGTCTTCCGCCATCTTCACCTGTGTCCTACCCCCAAAACCTTCCTGCTCCAGCTGCTCTTTCTTTCTCGTAGCACTTCTCGTCCGTTGATCCATACACCAACCTCATCAGAGGACTATTACCTTCCCTGGGCACTCAAACACCTTTTGCCCTCAAGCACCACAACATTCGGGTGGGGAAGGACCGAAAAAAATCCACCTTGAGCGGGAGCCACCAAATGTGCGACCACTCATTCCATTGCCGTCACTGGAAGCCCCCCTTAACGTAAACTTAATCTTTTCCAACGGGAGAAATTCATACAGATCCCCCAGCCAGTTCGCAACCCCCGGTGGAGTATCCAACCTCCAATTTTAAAGAATGCGACACTGGGCGATCAGAGAGGTGTAGGCCACAACTTCGGCTCCCTTCCTCTCCAGCTGCTTCGTCACCACCAGGACCCCAAAGGTCGCCACCATGGGGTCCAGCTCCACCTGGGCCCCCCCACTATCCTCGATAAGGTCCCAATCACCGCCTCCCAGAATTGTGGAATTTTAGTGGTGCCGCAAACAAAGTGCGGATTTCAGAGCTTCTCAAATTTCGAATAAGATGCTCAACCTGTACTACAGTTGAACAGAACAATTACCTAGACATTTGGCTTGATGGTCCCTCTAATGCCTGATCCATTTTGAGGTACTTCATTTTCAACTAGTGTCAGGGCATTTTTGCCCAGTAGGCAGACATAAGGTCACCCTTTTAGTGTCATGACCTGCACATTTTGTCACTTACGCTCATAATAGATTCTCATCAATCTCAGATTGGTAGGAAGAGAGAAAAACTGAAGTTGGACAAAGAGCAACGATGTAACCTATAATATCATTGGAGTAACAGTGTTATGAAATGGTGGTACACAGGTTTAATTCCCTTCTACACTGTTGCTTCTGTTGAATTGGTGTAAGGGTAGTTGGGGCACAGGGGTGGGGGAGGAGAGGAAGGGTGGGCATTCTTATGGAAAACTTTACTTTGCTGATGTTGTGTATCTCCTAGCATCAGCAACAGTTGCTTATTTAGCTTCTGGTACATACTTCAGAGGTGCCAAAAGAAAGTAGTGTTGGGAAGAGTGGAATTAAATGTAGCATTTTTAGAAAACACTTCTTGACTCCAAGCTGTGTAGAATTAATTGTGTGTGCACCAATGAAGAAAACTACTGATTTTATTCTCTCAATTATTTTCTTTAGTACGAAAGGATATTGTACATATCCCATCCAACCTTGATGTAGAGGTTGTAGATGTAACAGAGTTGTATGACATTAACTCCTTTGTACAGCCTCTGTCATTAATTGACGTTTTCAAAAGACCGGATGAAGATTTCCCCCTGTTGGCTGAAATCATGGAGTACCCTGACCACCAGCATATTTACAATTCCCTGAAAGCAGGAAACGTTATAGTTTATGAGAAGCAATTTGCCAAAACAATAATTGCATCTGAGAACAGAAGTGATTTAAATAAAAAGCATTTCTTAATTCCCAAAAGCTACAAAGGACGGTTTAAAAGAAGGCCGAGAGAGTTCCCAACTGTATATGACTTGAAGCTTGCCATAAAAAGCAACGAGCAGTTGCATGTCATTGCAACAAAACAGTTTGGATCTGATTATGCAGAGTTTCCATCTGTATGTGTAGGAGACCAGTTTCTCATTCATCAGTGCCAGAGTATTGAAGTCAGCTGTGAAGGAGATAAACGGATAGTTGAAGCTCTGGCTTGTGAAAAAATTGTGGGCAAAGACTATGAACAAGTCCTTCTTCCAACATACATGGAAGGGAGCTTTGTCGAAGTCATCCATGATAAAAAACAATACAGTATTTCTGAGATTTGTGAACATTTTAGCCTTCCCTTTAATGTTAAAGTATCTGTAAGAGATCTGTCAATCAATGACAATTTAGCATCCTTGCCTTCATTACGAATTGAGGAAGAAATTGCCGATCCATGCTTGCTGGTCAGTTTACTGGACAGTCCATCCGAATGTTTCAGGATTCCAGTTCAGAGAATAAGCATGTCCATCCAAGTGTTGCAGAAGCCAGCAATAAGTGTTCCAAGTTCTACACCAAAAACCATCATTGAGGAGATCAGCGAAGACTTGTACTACATGCTGAGAAGGTATGAAAACTCCACTTTGCATCCCCCTCCCCGTCCTCCAAAGAAACCTCAATCACCTATAACATCAACAACATTGAGGCCATTTCCACCTCAACCTCGGAAACTGAATCCTCCCAGGTCTCCAAAGGTAAGGCAATGTCTCATATCAATGAGACACAACTACACTTTTACATCAATTAAATTTAAAATAGAATTGTTTGTTTACAAGAAGCAGTTACTTTATATAAAGACAAAAGTAATGAAACCGTTACCAAGCCTTCCCATCCTGGACTAAGTAGGAGGGAGTCGGGAAGGCAACAGTCACCTTTCCGCCTGATCATATGGATCCCCCCACCAGCCTCCAATCCCACCTCGCAGTGGAGGTGAGCAGGGAGGACATTACTCTCAGAGACTCTATTGTACTCTTTCTGCTCAGCAGAAAAAAAACATTTTGTCAAATGTATTTTGGTTAAATTTTGTGTTGGGGAAATGTGGCACTTTTCAAGACTTTGCATCCATTATTAGGACCCCGCAATCCTTGGCTGGGTAAAGCATTGACTAACTATAGGATAAACGATCCCCTACTCTTTCCCCAATCAATCAGATTAAACTAACGCTATCAAATTTTGGTTGTAACATAATTGACATATTTCTTTGCAACTGTTATATTTTGTACTTCAACAATAGCATTTATCTTAATTTCTAAAGCAATCTGATGCAAACTTATTGAGTTGTTACAAATTTTGTAGCATGTGATTTCAAACTCTGCTTTAACCCAAACATCAGAATTTCAACTATTTATGCAACCTCTTAGCCTGGTAATTTGCTGAATTCATGCAGCTGTGGGTAGTTTTATATACTGACCACATGCTCACTGAGGAACCGGGTTGTATTTCATACAACCGCCAGTCAAGAAAGATAATACACTATCATCTTTCAATGGTTTCAGTCTCTATCACATGCTCTCAAAAACCTCTGATTCAGTTTCTTAAAATGAGAATTTTAAAACGTGAAAAAGTTATGAGTTCTCTTTGTTATTAGATGTTTATTCATTGCCTACACTTGTAAAGACAAAGTTAAATAATCGCACATATAAGCTGCACTCTGTAACATTTCAATTTTTAATAGATAAAATGTTGAGAAGAGAAACCGACATCAGACATTAGTGGATCGTTTGTAGGTGATGGATGCATGGTTGAAAAATTATATGTTTTGAGGCAGTTTTAATGGCAAAAGGGAAAAAGTAACAAGATGAAGATTTAATGTGAATTGAGACAGCAGTTTGTCCCATTAGTGGGCGGCATGGTAGCACGGTGGTTAGCACTGTTTCTTCAAAGCGCCAGGGTCCTAGGTTCGATTCACAGCTTGGGTCACTGTCTGTGCGGAGTCTGCACGTTATCTTTGTATCTGCGTGGGTTTCCTCCGGGTGCTCTGGTTTCCTCCCACAAGTCTCGAAAGATGTGCTGTTAGGTAATTTGGACATTTTAAATTCTCCCTCCGAGGACCCGCACAGGCGCTGGAATGTGGCGACTAGGGGCTTTTCACAATAACTTAATTGCAGTGTTAATGTAAGCCTACTTGTGACAATAAAGATTATTATTAGTGATGAAGTGGAGGGATAGGTTGGACAAATGCCACATTTAGTGGGCTGAAGGGCACAAGCTGGAATGTGAAACTTCAGCATGTTGCAAAGGTAGAGTGGGTTGAGGTCATGGATGGATTTGTAAATGAGGGTGGGGATTTTTAAGTTGGTGCTTTCAGCAACAGGGAGCCTAATGACAGGGAGGACAAGAGTAATAGGCAACTTGATTTTGTCTTGGATGAAGGTTGGGCGTTTTCAACTGGGTGCCAAAGGAGCGCATTGAAGAAGTACTTATAACCAAAACATGGTTTTAAATTCACCATTTATAGTTTCTTTATTAACAAATGTTGGGAAAAAAATGTTTGTACAGTTTCCCACTTACTTTTATTTTTAAATTAGAATTCACCAACAGAAATGCTAAAAAGCAAACCAAAATCTCAGAAGCACATCCCAGACGTTTCTGCAAAACCAGAACATATTCTTCATAGTGTTACAATTACAGAGCATGTGAAACAAGGACCCCACCACAGTTCACCAGAAACAGACGTGACACTGCTTAAAGGTTTGTAAAGTGGGATACTTTACCAATGACGAATTACAGGTGCACTTTCAGAAATCAAATCTCAGAACTTGCTAGTATAATTTGTAAGAATGAGCACTCCCAGGTGAATTAAAAACTAGAGTTTGGATTAGGTTTTAGGCTTCCTTACATCAAAATTGATCTTCTTTCAAAAAAATTTCTGACATTACACTCCCATTTGTTAAATGAATCTGAAATTACCAATTTTGGCTAGTTTGGATTAGGTGAATTTGGGGGCAGATCAAGAGTTATCCAATTCAGAATCAAAAAGATTTAATTCAAGTGAGTTACCCCCATTTGTTTTCATAGGCATTGATTCCATGAACAGGGAAATTTGCAAATGACTTTCAGAACATGGAATGAAAATCTGCTTGATAATGGTAAAACAAAACACTCGGGTTCTGTTGGCACATTGAGCTCTGGTCGTGACGGTCTTGCCATCATGTGTGATATTCAGTTGAATTGATGAGACACAAAGATTCCTGATACAATTTTACAAAAGTATTTGTGTATCTTTGTGTCAATATTCACTGTATATATCAATATGAACTTTCACAGAATAGGTTCTTCAATTATTTAACTAAAATCTAAAGTTGTAGTGGTGGGTGTGATGAGCAATATATTGAGATTATTGCATCACTGATCCTGTTGTCATGCTCTTCTTTTATGTTGTAATTATGTGATAATGTACCTTGTATGGCAGCTGATCATTATATTAAAATTGTCCTGTGTAATTGTTACTTTTAACTATTCCTTTGAACGACACTGTCACCTTTGTCACACGTTGTCTTTCCATTTGTACGGTTTGCTGCTTGTTCTCTAGCAGCAGGTGTATACCACACATCAGTAGGGTTTTATAGGCCACTGATTCACAGACTGTATAATGCACTTCACATTTGGGCTGAGAATCATATCCAGGAGGGGAATGGTGGGATAAAATTGCCTTTATATTGGTCTCCTTTGAACTTGCATTCCTGGAAATTCATGGATGCCTAAAAGAGCGGAATTATGAATTTAGTCTCAACTAAATTGGAACGAAAACTTAAACCAATATAGAAATAACCAGCAATGTTGGAAAGACTTAGCAGGTCAGGCAGTATCTGTGGAAGAAGAAACAGGGTTTATGTTTTGAGTTCTGACGAAAGGTCACAGCCTTGAAACACTAACTTTGTTTGTCTCTCCACATATTTGTTTGTCTCTCCATCTAGATTGGGGGCGGATGTTTGTGGGTAAATCAACACCTGACATGTGGGAGGCTTTTGAATGTCAGTTGAAAGGAATTCAGGACCGGCATGTTCCTGTGCGGAAGAAGGATAAATACGGCAAATTTCGGGAACCTTGGATAACGAGAGATATTGTAGGCCTTGTCAAAAAGAAAAAGGAAGCATTTGTCAGGGCTCGAAGGCTGGGAACAGACGAAGCCTGTGTGAAATCTCAGGAAAGTAGGAGTGAAGTTAAGCAAGGAGTCAGGAGGGCTAAAAGGGGTCACGAAACGTCATTGGCAAATAGGGTTAAGGAAAATCCCAAGGCTGTTTACACGTACATAAAAAGCAAGAGGGTAGCCAGGGAAAGGGTTGGCCCACTGAAGGATAGGCCAGGGAATCTATGTGTGGAGCCAGAGGAAATGGGCGAGGTATTAAATGAATACTTTGCATCAGTATTCACCAAAGAGAAGGAATTGGTGGATGTTGAATCTGGAGAAGGGTGTGTAGATAGCCTGGGTCACATTGAGATCCAAAAAGATGAGGTGTTGGGCATCTTGAAAAATATTCCGATAGATAAGTCCCCAGGGCCTGATGGGATCTACCCCAGAATACTGAAGGAGGCTAAAGAGGAAATTGCTGAGGCCTTGACAGAAATCTTTGGATCCTCACTGTCTTCAGGTGATGTCCCGGAGGACTGGAGAATAGCCAATGTTGTTCCTCTGTTTAAGAAGGGTAGCAAGGATAATCCAGGGAACTACAGGCTGGTGAGCCTTATGTCAGTGGTAGGGAAATTACTGGAGAGAATTCTTCGAGACAGGATCTACTCCCATTTGGAAGCAAATGGACATATTAATAAGAGGCAGTACGGTTTTGTGAAGGGGAGGTCGTGTCTCAGTAACTTTATCGAGTTTTTCGAAGAGGTCACAAAGATGATTGGTGCATGTAGGGCAGTGGATATTGTCTATATGGATCTCAGTAAGGCCTTTGACAAGGTCCGTCATAGATTTACATAGATTTACATAGAACATACAGTGCAGAAGGAGGCCATTCAGCCCCTCGAGTCTGCACTGACCCACTTAAGCCCTCACTTCCACCCTATCCCCGTAACCCAATAACCCCCCCTAACCTTTTTGGTCACTCAGGGTAATTTATCATGGCCAATCCACCTAACCTGCACGTCTTTGGCAGACTGGTACAAAAGGTGAAGTCACACGGGGTCAGGGGTGAGCTGGCAAGATGGATACGGAACTGGCTAGGTCATAGAAGACAGAGAGTAGCAATGGAAGGGTGCTTTTCTGATTGGAGGGCTGTGACTAGTGGTATTCAGCAGGGATCAGTGCTCGGACCTTTGCTGTTCGTAGTATAAATAAATGATTTGGAGGAAAATGTAACTGGTCTGATTAGTAAGTTTGCAGATGACACAAAGGTTGGTGGAATTGTGGATAGCGATGAGGACTGTCAGAGGATACAGCAGGATTTAGATTGTCTGGAGACTTGGGCGGAGAGATGGCAGATGGAGTTTAATCCGGACAAATGTGAGGTAATGCGTTTTGGAAGGTCTAATGCAGTTAGGGAATATACAGTGAATTGTAGAACCCTCAAGAGAATTGACAGTCAGAGAGATCTAGGTGTACAGGTCCACAGGTCACTGAAAGGGGCAACACAGGTGGAGAAGGTAGTCAAGAAGGCATACGGCATGCTTGCCTTCATTGGCCGGTGCATTGAGTATAAGAATTGGCAAGTCATGTTGCAGCTGTATAGAACCTTAGTTAGGCCACACTTGGAGTATAGTGTTCAATTCTGGTCGCCACACTACCAGAAGGATGTGGAGGCTTTAGAGAGGGTGCAGAAGAGATTTATCAGGATGTTGCCTGGTATGGAGGGCATTAGCTATGAGGAGCGGTTGAATAAACTCGGTTTGTTCTCACTGGAACGACGGAGGTTGAGGGGCGACCTGATAGAGGTCTACAAAATTATGATGGGCATAGACAGAGTGGATAGTCAGAGGCTTTTTCCCAGGGTAGAGGGGTCAATTACTAGGGGGCATAGGTTTAAGGTGAGAGGGGCAAGGTTTAGAGGAGATGTACGAGGCAAGTGTTTTACACAGAGGGTAATGGGTGCCTGGAACTCGCTGCCAGAGGAGGTGGTGGAAGCAGGGACGATAGTGACATTTAAGGGGCATCTTGACAAATACATGAATAGGATGGGAATAGAGGGATACGGACCAAGGAAGTGTAGAAGATTTTAGTTTAGACGGGTAGCATGGTCGGCACAGGCTTGGAGGGCCAAAGGGCCTGTTCCTGTGCTGTACTTTTCTTTGTTCTTATTTTCCCAGACCTGCTAAGTATTTGAAGCATTTTCTGTTCTATTTCAGATTTCCAGCATCCACAATATTTTGCTTTTGTAGAAGCAACCAAAAGAGCACTGTGTCTCTAAATATTGTGATGAACAGCTATACCTATATTATGTCACAGATATTTGTATTAAATATCTGACTTGTATTTATTAGTCCTTGAGCAAATTGACAAAATATCAATGCTGATTTTCAATGTTTATGATCTATTTTACAAATCCAAGTATTGAAGGAATGTACCGGATTGAGTGAGTGACTGACAAAAAAATAACCTGTAGCTAATTATGAAGACATTGTAGATATAGTGGGCATAAAATGATGAATAAACGCTACAATTTGCAAAAAGGTATATTTGCTCATCTTTTTTTGCAAACCTGCACATTTAGAACTCCAGTGTTAAGTTTCCCTTTGGCAAAACTCTTAAGGTCCAGTCTCTGTTTGTTTAAACTGTCTCTAAGCTGCTGTCTTCCTTAAGACTTCCCTTAAGTCCCAGAAGCAGCCCCAACCGTTTCATACTTAGTAATTAATTCCATTTCCACAGTCCACTGGTTTCTACATTCTGGCATCCATCAGCTCCCTGATCTGCTCTCAAAGTTTCACTGACAGCCTTGTACTACCCACCTCCATAATCTCCCATTCAAGAAAAAGTAGGGCAACGGTTTCAGAAACCAGCAAAAGAATGTGAGGTAATGTCAAAGAATAAAAACTTGGAAGAGAAAAAAGGAAAAGAAGTAAAGAGGTAGGATGAGAAAAAAAAAATAATGGAGCAGGGGAAGAATTTTAAAAGCAGAGACAGAAATGAACATAACTTGAGGAGGACATTGAACTCATCAATCATTTATCCCCGTTCAGCCAAATCATGTGTGATCTGTACCTCAACTTCATTTAGCCATCTTTGATCCATATTATTAAACAAAAATGAAGAGTGAGAAGAATTAGAATAAGAACATAAGAACTAGGAACAGGAGTAGGCCATCTGGCCCCTCGAGCCTGCTCCGACATTTAATGAGATCATGGCTAATCTTTGTGGACTCAGCTCCACTCTCCGGCCCGTACACCATATCCCCGAATCCCTTTATTCTTTAGAAAGGTATCTATCTTTTTCTTAAAAACGTTTAAAGAAGGAGCCTCAACTGCTTCACTGGGCAAGGAATTCCAGAGATTCACAACCCTTTGGGTGAAGAAGTTCCTCCTAAACTCGGTCCTAAATCTACTTCCCCTTATTTTGAGGCTATGCCCCCTAGTTCTGCTTTCCCCGACCAGTGGAAACAACCTGCCCGCATCTATCCTATCTATTCCCTTCATAATTTTATATGTCTCAATAAGATCCCCCCGCATCCTTCTAAACTCCAATGAGTACAGTCCCAGTCTACTCAACCTCTCGTCATAATCTAATCCCCTCAACTCTGGGATCAACCTAGTGAATCTCCTCTGCACTCCCTCCAGTGCCAATATGTCCTTTCTCAGGTAAGGAGACCAAAACTGAACACAATACTCCAGATGTGGCCTCACCAACACCTTATACAATTGCAACATGACCTCCCTAGTCTTGAACTCCATCCCTCTAGCAATGAAAGACAAAACTCGATTAGCCTTCTTAATCACCTGTTGCACCTGCACACCAACTTTTTGAGACTCGTGCACCAGCACACCCAGGTCCCTCTGCACAGCAGCATGTTTTAACATCTTACCGTTTAAATAATAATCCATTCTGCTGTTATTTCTCCCAAAATGGATAGCCTCACACTTGGCAACATTGAATTCCATCTACCAGACCCGAGCCCATTCACCTAACCAATCCAAATCCTTCTGCAGACTTCCGGTATCATCTGCACTTTTTGCTTTACCACTCATCTTAGTGATAGGAGAGGAAGAGAAAATGAGGCAAGAAAGAAAGATAAGTGAGAGAAAAAGAGATGGTGATTTTTTTTTCCTCTGCAGATTTATCAAGAGTACATGAGATTGGGGTCCGAGCATGAAAGGTTTGAGAATCACTGCTATTCTCAATTGTCGAATGTCATCTACATTAAAATAAATCATTCAGGCAATAACTCCAAAATTATCAAATGTTAATCTTAGCATAATTTCTAAATTATTAGCATGTGGTACTTGTTTTTTTTCTTCATTTATGCCATCTTTGTTATGTCATTTTTGAAAACCATGCCTTTAAATATTTTCTTTAGCCACCAGCCTTGCTGTGGATGTTGAAAACTTGGATTTGTCTGACAAACATGATTATGAATATATTGATGATGGGAAGGTTGAAGAGTTAAGAAAACAATTAAATGAAAATGAGCATCAAAACAAGAAAAAATGCAAGAAAAAGAGAGGTGCATGGTTACTTTTCTCACCTTCACCTTAATGCATGATTTATGTTTGGAACAGAAATATGATTCATATCAAACTTAAAAATAAAGTATGTTCAGTACTGGAAGAAATAGATGGGCCACCATTTGATGCCAAATAGTGAGGCTTCTGATGCCTACCGGGAATCATTGCAGAAACTAGCAGAAGAATATGGGGTTCAGCCAAAGAATAAGAATGTGGGAGAGAAACCGGGAGAGTGAAATCATAGAATTTACAGTGCAGAAGGATGCCATTCGGCCCATCGAGTCTGCACCGCCCTTACAAAGAGCACCCTACTGAAGCCCACGTATCTACCCCATCCCAGTAACCCCCACTTAACATTTCTTTGGACACCAAGGGCAATCCACCTAACCCAAAGTTACTGTGCTAACCACTATGCTACCGTGCTGCCCCTGAAATGAAGTAAAGAGGTAGGGGGAGAGAAAATAAATAATGGGATCAGGAAAAATAATGTTAAATTGGGAGACAGAAATGAACATAGCATGAGTAGGTCATTCAACCCACCAACCATGTATCCCCATTCAGTCAAATCATGTCTGATCTGTACCACAACTCCGTTTATCTATCTTTGACCCATATGTGGGTAGCACGGTAGCACAGTGGGTAGCACTGTTGCTTTACAGCTCCAGGGTCCCAGGTTCGATTCCTGGCTTGGGCCACTGTCTTGCGGAGTATGCACGCTCTCCCTGTGTCTGCGTGGAGGACCCTCCCATGTTGTGTTCGGGCTGGGGGGGGGGGGCGGGCGGGGATTCTTTTCTGGACCTTGGAGATCGGGACTTCATTTTTAAATGGCATCCCAATCTCTTGCTACCATGGGGAGTTCTGGCGAGAGGCGCTTACTATTGTGAAAACAGGGCAATGTGTGGCCTCGTTCGTGCATTCCCCGTTCAAAGCAAGTCACATTGAACAGCCATGTGTTTCTCATCACTGCGAGTGCCGTTAATCATGCAGCTAAACGCGCTCGCTCGGGGCTTTGTTCCCTTTTGGGAACATCACGCCCTCAATCACTTTTCTGGGCCCTGGGGAGTTTCTCACCGGTTTAGCCCACACTTACAAACAATCTTTTTCAGCTTTGGGGAGCTGAACTCGGAGATCGTGTGCCCCAGTCTCTAAGTGAGCTTGTGGGTCCCCCACACCCACCACCTATGGGCAGTGTCACCACCCGCACATTTGGGCACCGCCCCCCCCCACCCCACCCCATGAGGGCCCCGCTCTTTCGGCACCCCACACCCCTTACAGGGCCCCCCTCCAGGACCCCCATGTTTCACACCCCCAACCTCCCGGAGGTCGCTGCCCTGCACCCCCAACCCTTCATACCATTCCTCCACCCTCCTTTCATAGGTATGGCCCCTCAGGCCCTGACCCTTGGTAGTGCTCTTGCCAGTTTGCAGTGCCACTGGGTACCTTGGCAGTGCCAGGGTGCAAGCTAGGCAGTGCCAAGGTGCTCACGTTCCAGGGGGTGGGCCAGAGAGCCACCCTGCACAATCCCTGGCAACCAAAAGGCCTCCGATGATCCAGGAGACCCCCGGGTGCCATTCCGCCTCGTCCATGTTTGTGTGGACCAGTACTGAATAGTGCCCGGCTGCGGCCTATCTGGGCAGGCCTGAAGATCCCGAGTAAGCTCGCCTAAATAGGTTTAAAACCTACTTAGGCGTGCGCCATTTGGTCACGTCCCTTTAGGCCGGGATTCTGATTCCACATCTCGATGGACTTTGGTATATCCCTTCAGGCGTAAAGGCTGTCAGGGTACCCGCAGGAGGCCTCTTCCGGGATCTACCTGCCATGTTGTACTAGAGCGAGGGTGCAACATGGCCGCTAGATTGCATCCATTGTCCCTCATCCTTACCTGCTGAAGCAAATTTATCTCTCATAACATCATTAAATTTATCTGTGTGGGTAGTTATTCAAGTGTCCCGAACTGTGCTTCAGTGTGGTCTCACTGCCCTACACCAGGCTGATGAAGCTGCCAACTGGCTGAAGAATTTCACATTTAAAATTTTTTTTAAAAAATATGTTTTATTGAAATTTTTTCGAACAAAATTTTTTCCCCTTACAGAACAAACATAACAGTAAAGAAAGTTTAACAATAAACAAGTGGCTAAACAACATAGTCATTTAACATAAACTAGAACTTCCACCCCCCCCCTCCCCCTTGGTTGCTGCTGCTGGTCATCTGTCTTCCCTCTAACGTTCCTCTAGGTAGTCGAGGAATGGCTGCCACCGCCTGGTGAACCCTTGAGCCGATCCTCTCAGGCAAACTTTATCCGCTCCAGTTTTATGAACCCCGCCATATTGTTTACCGAGGCCTCCAATCCGGGGGGTTTCGCCTCCTTCCACATGAGTAGAATCCTACGCCGGGCTACTAGGGACGCAAAGGCCACAACGTCGGCCTCTTTCGCCTCCTGCACTCCCGGCTCATCCGCAACTCCAAATAGAGCTAGCCCCCAGCCTGGTTTGACCCGGGCCTTCACCACCTTAGAAATCACTCCCGTCACTCCCTTCCAATAGCCCTCCAGTGCCGGGCACGACCAAAACATATGTGCGTGGTTTGCCGGGCTTCCGCCGCACCTCCCACACTTGTCCTCCACTCCAAAGAACCTGCTCAGTCTTGCTCCCGTTATGTGTGCTCTATGTAGCACCTTGAATTGAATCAGGCTAAGCCTGGCGCATGAGGAAGAGGAGTTTACCCTGCTTAGGGCATCAGCCCACATACCTTCCTCTATCTCCACCCCTCGCTCTTCTTCCCACTTTCTTTTTAGTTCTCCCACCAACTCCTCCCCCTCTTCCCTCATTTCTCGGTATATCTCTGACACATTGCCCTCTCCGACCCACCCCCCCGAAAGCACTCTGTCCTGAATCCCCTGTACCGGGAGCAGCGGAAATTCCCTCACCTGTTGTCTAGTGAACGCCCTCACCTGCATATATCTAAGGAAGTTTCCCCGGGGCAACTTATACTTTTCCTCCAATGCTCCCAAGCTCTCAAACGTCCCATCTATAAATAAATCTCCCACCCTCCTAATTCCCAACTGGTGCCAGCTCTGAAATCCTCCATCCATTCTTCCTGGGGCAAACCTATGGTTGTTCCTGATTGGGGACCCCACCAGGGCTCCCCGCACACCTCTCTGTCGCCTCCATTGTCCCCAGATATTCAATGTTGCCGCCACCACCGGGTTTGTGGTAAACTTCTTTGGTGAGAACAGTAGCGGCGCCGTCACCAGCGCCTCTAAGCTCGTCCCTTTACAGGACTTTCTCTCCAGTCTTTTCCACGCCGCTCCCTCTCCCTCCATCATCCATTTACGAATCATCGCCACATTGGCGGCCCAATAGTAGTCGCCCAAATTCGGTAGCGCCAATCCTCCTCTGTCCCTGCTACGTTGTAGGAACCCCCTCCTTACCCTCGGGACTTTCCCTGCCCACACGAAGCTCGCGATGCTCCTGTCTAATTTTTTGAAAAAGGTCTCAGTGATTAGTATAGGGAGACATTGAAATACAAATAAGAACCTCGGGAGGACCATCATCTTAATTGCCTGCACTCTGCCCGCCAACGACAGAGGCTGCATGTCCCACCTCTTGAAGTCCTCCTCCATTTGTTCTACCAATCGTGTCAGATTAAGTCTGTGCAAGGTTCCCCAGCTCCTAGCGATCTGAATCCCCAGGTATCGGAAGTTTCTTTCCACTTTCCTTAGAGGCAGGCCTTCTATCTCTCTACTCTGGTCCCCTGGGTGTATCACAAATAGTTCACTCTTCCCCATGTTAAGCCTATATCCCGAGAAATCTCCGAACTCCCTCAACATCCGCATAACCTCTATCATCCCCCCCGCTGGGTCCGACACATACAACAGTAGGTCATCCGCGTATAGCGAGACTCGGTGTTCTTCTCCCCCTCTAATCACCCCTCTCCATTTCCTGGAGTCTCTCAACGCCATGGCCAAAGGTTCAATTGCCAACGCGAACAACAGTGGAGACAGCGGGCATCCCTGTCTTGTTCCCCTATATAATCGGAAATACTCCGATCTTTGCCGACCCGTGACTACACCTGCCGTTGGGGCCCCATAAAGAAGTTTGACCCAGCTAATAAACCCGTTCCCGAACCCAAACCTCCTTAACACCTCCCATAAATACTCCCACTCCACCCTATCAAATGCCTTCTCTGCATCCATTGCCGCCACTATCTCTGCCTCCCCCTCCACTGGGGGCATCATTATCACCCCTAATAGTCGTCGCACGTTAACATTCAGTTGTCTCCCTTTTACGAACCCTGTCTGGTCTTCGTGCACCACCCCCGGGACACAGTCCTCTATCCTCGATGCCAGTACCTTTGCCAGCAATTTGCCGTCCACATTCAATAATGAAATAGGTCTATAGGACCCGCACTGCAACTGTTCTTTATCCCTCTTCAAAATTAGCGATATCGTCGCCTCCGACATTGTCGGGGGTAAAGTCCCTCCTTCCGTGGCCTCATTGAACGTCCTCACCAACAACGGTGCCAACAAGTCCACATATTTTCTATAAAATTCCACTGGGAACCCGTCTGGTCCCGGAGCCTTCCCTGCTTGCATGTTCCCCAGCCCCTTAATAACCTCGTCCACCCCAATCGGTGCCCCTAGGCCTTCCACCTCGTGCTCCTCCACCCTCTGGAACCTCAATTGATCCAGGAACTGCCGCATCCCCTCCTCTCCCTCTGGGGGTTGGGACCTATACAGTCCCTCATAAAAGGTCTTGAACACCTCATTTATCTTCCCTGCTTCTTGCACCGTGGCTCCCTTTTCGTCTCTAATTCCCCCTATCTCCCTCGCCGCTGTCCTCTTTCGCAACTGATGAGCCAGCAGGCGACTAGCCTTTTCCCCATATTCATACCTCCTCCCCTGTGCCTTCCTCCACAGCTCCTCCGCCTTTCTGGTGGTCAGGAGGTCAAACTCCGTCTGGAGTCATCTCCTCTCCCTGTACAGTCCCTCCTCCGGGGTCTCTGCAAATTCCCTATCCACCCTTAAAATCTCCCCCAGTAATCTTTCCCTTTCCTTGGCCTCTGTTTTCCCTTTGTGGGCCCCAATGGAGATCAGCTCTCCTCTGACCACCGCTTTTAGTGCTTCCCATACCACTCCCACACGGACCTCCCCGTCGTCATTGACCTCCAGGTATCTCTCAATACACCCCCGCACTCTTCCACACACTCCCTCGTCCGCCATCAATCCCACATCTAATCGCCAGAGTGCTCTCTGCTCCCTTTCCTCTCCTAGTTCCAGGTCCACCCAGTGTGGGGCATGGTCCGAAACCGCTATGGCTGAATACTCAGCTTCTTCCACCCTTGAGATCAACGACCTTCCCAAAACAAAAAAATCTATCCAGGAGTACACTTTATGGACATGGGAGAAGAAGGAGAACTCCCTAGCCCTCGGTCTAAGAAATCGCCATGGATCCACTCCCCCCATTTGGTCCATAAACCCCTTGAGCACATTGGCCGC
The DNA here is from genome assembly GCF_047496885.1 of Scyliorhinus torazame. NCBI lineage: Eukaryota > Metazoa > Chordata > Chondrichthyes > Carcharhiniformes > Scyliorhinidae > Scyliorhinus > Scyliorhinus torazame. Next base: position 211,388,662 of record NC_092710.1, read on the forward strand.
TGCCGGCCTTCTTCCGGTCTTTGAGCTGGATCTATCTAGCCCCGGGTCCAGCACGGTATTGAAGTCCCCTCCCAATATCAAGTTTCCTACCTCCAGGTCCGGTATACGCCCCAGCATCCGTCTCATAAATCCCGCATCGTCCCAATTCGGGGCATATACATTAACCAACACGACCTCCATTCCCTCCAGCCTGCCACTCACCATTACATATCTACCTCCGCTATCTGCTACGATGTTCTTTGCTTCAAATGCTACCCGTTTCCCCACCAATATGGCCACCCCTCTATTCTTTGCATCTAGTCCTGAGTGGAACACCTGTCCCACCCATCCTTTCCTTAACCTAACTTGGTCCGCCACCTTCAGGTGCGTCTCTTGGAGCATAGCCACGTCTGCCCTTAGTTCTTTCAAATGCGCGAGCACTCTGGCCCTTTTAATCGGTCCGTTCAGGCCTCTCACGTTCCACATGATCAGCCTCACTAGGGGGCTACCTGCCCCCCTCCCGTGTCGACTAGCCATCACCTTCTCTAGGCCAGTCCCATATCCCGCCTCCGCGCTCCCACTCGCTCCCCAAGCGTCGCATTCCATCCCCGTCCACCCACTCTTTAGCCATTTCCTTTTTGATTTCCGCAGCAGAAACCCAGTTGTCCCCCCCCCCCGCTAGATCCCTTTCCCCTTTCTAGCGTGATTGCCCCCTCCATATTACTTCCGTAAGTCAGCTGACTTCAACTGACCCCGGCTACTCCTGCTCACTCCTTGACCCCCCCGCCCGTGTAGGGTACTCCCATCCGCCTTGCGCCTATCTTCCCGCCATAATCTTTCTGGCGCGGGAACATCCCTTTATCTGACCCGCCTCTTGTGGCGCAGCTTCCTTTCCCCCCCCCCTCCCATTCCTCATTCTCCGCCTATGTCCCTTCTTTCCCCCCTCACCGGCGCCCACATTTCCTAGTGTCTCCCCCCATCCCAATTTACTTCTCTATTTACATCAACCATAACATTAACAATAACATTCCCTGCAGTATCAGTCCCTCAGTTCCGATCCAATTTCTCCTCTTTAATAAAGGTCCATGCTTCCTCCGCCGTATCAAAATAATGGTGTCTCTCCTGGTACGTGACCCATAGTCGTGCCGGCTGCAGCATCCCGAACTTCACCTTTTTGTGTAACACCTCCTTGGCTCGGTTAAAACTCGCCCTCCTTCTCGCCACCTCCGCACTCCAATCCTGGTACACCCGTACCACTGCATTCTCCCATCTGCTACTCCGCACCTTTTTAGCCCATCTCAGGACCTCTTCTCTATCTTTAAGGCGGTGAAATTGCACGATTGTCGCCCTGGGTGGTTCTCCCGCTTTTGGTCTTCTCGCCGGGATCCGATGTGCCCACTCCACCTCCAAGGGGCCCGCAGGGGCCTCAGCACCCATCAATGAGCTTAGCATCGTACTTACATAAGCTCCACAGTCCGCTCCTTCCACTTCCTCAGGGAGACCCAATATCCAAAGGTTCTTCCTTCGCGCTCTGTTTTCTAGGGCCTCGATCCTTTCAATACACTTTTAATGGAGTGCCTCGTGCGTCTGTGTTTTGACCGCCAGGCCCAGGATCTCGTCCTCATTATCCGTCACCTTCTGCTCCACCACGCGGAGCTCTGTCTCCTGGGTCCTTTGTGCCTCCTTGAGCCCCTCAATTGCCTGTAGCATCGGGGTCAGCACCTCCCTCTTTAGTAGCTCCACACAACTTCTCAAAAATTCGTCTTGCTCGGGCCCCCATGTCGCCTGAGCTTTCTCCGCCGCCATCTTGTGTCTTCTCCCTTTCTGTCCCTTTCGTCGACGATTCCTCGCGCTGCAGCCGCCGATATTTTCCTCCTTCGTTGGGGGGGGGGGGGGGAATCCCTACTCACTCACCCCACACCGGGTTGCGTCGCCCAAAGATTTCCCGTTGGGGCTCTTAAAAGAGCCCAAAGGTCCGTCGGAGCTGGAGCCGCCGAAACGTGCGGCTAGCAAGGCATCGCCGCAACCGGAAGTCGAAGAATTTCACATTTGACATATAACTTCAGCGTACAATAGTGGTGGTTATTCGCGTTTGGCAATCATGAAGCAGCCTGGCCAGCATTTTTTGCAGTCGGCGTCTAAAAGCATCCCATCCTGCCTGCTCTCAAGAATTGAGATCATGCTGTGGAAAATGAATAGCAAACACAATGATGGATTCATTAAAGTCCACTTTAGCAAAGACGTTTACCATCTGGGCACCTTTATTGTGAATGTTACACAGCATGAGTTCAACCTAGTGCGTCAGTGTCTGTATTTTTGTGAGAAAGGAATGTGCAAGAACTTAATAAGTAACAATTGTCACGATTTGGAAATTAACATAAAAATGGAAATAATGAAGATTACTTGTTTTCGTACTTAATTCTGAACACTAAGGTCCTGATCTTTATGGAAAAGCAGGAAGTGCAATAGTAATAGTAAATCTAGCAAGGCTGAGATGATGGGATCCTGCTGAATTGAATGACAGGGCCTAATTTTATTTAATGCTTCTGTCCCACCTGGCAGCCAATCAGATTGTCTGATCAGTTACTGGGAATTAAAACAACAACAGGAGACCACAGTCGGAGTTGGTCCTGGAAATCTAGTTGGGAAAGGAGCAAGAGATCAGACTTGGGGGAATGGGAGATGTGAGCGATGTAGAAGTCAGTCACAATCACGACATACAGAGGCAGACTAGGCTTGGGACACAAGGTCAGGATCTGGGTGGTAAAGTGTCCTTGATTGGCAGAGGTAGGCCAAAGGCTTCCTTTCGGTGTAGGTGGAAATCTGCTCCTCCTGGCCGACAGTGCTGAGAAAGGCACTCATGAACCTGAACTCTCTGTGTCCCTTTCACTCCTGGGTCCGAAGCCCATAAAACCAGTAACAGTCAAGAGACGTTGCTCTGTGGGAGCCTGATTTAAATAAACCTTTCCGGGGTGGGGGTGGGGGGGGGGGGGGGGGGGGGGGAGAGGGGGAGCCTTGCATAGTTTAAACTTCTGCAATAATGGCAACGGGCACATATGCAGAGCATTGGGATTTGTTTCCCATCTTTTAGGGTTCAATTTCCCCTCCCTAACCACCACCTACCTCTCCTAGTGGGGTGGGGGTGGTGGCAGGGCAAGGGTGTGGGTGGTGTCCATCAAGGTTAACTTTGTGGGCGAGCCCTTCTGCAGGAATTCTAAATTCTGTTCCAATTGCACTGTGAAACTCTGACTTAAATGTTATTAAAGTGTCTCTTCCTCACCAAGGCAGGACATTTACACAACATGAAATCTGCTTATGTGGAAGGTTAGGGAAAATTTTACCTATCCTTTCCTTCCCATTGTCAGGGGGCTGTTACTCTCGTGGCCTGAATGTTTTGTAAGTGCTATGTACAGTTTGGATGCCCATAGTTGGAGCCCTCTAGTGTGCAAACTGATATATTCATTGCAATAATATTTCCAGTTTTTGTACATGAAACTGGTGAAAGGTTAATGATTTATCACAGATGGGACTTCACTCTGATTTACAGCAATCAACATTGATAAAAATAGCTGTTTAAATTATTTCTTAATTTGGGGTGGCACAGTGGTTAGCACTGCTGCCTACCACGCTGAGGACCCGGGTTTGATCCCAGCCCTGGGTCACTGTCCGTGTGGAGTTTGCACATTCTCCCCGTGTCTGTGTGGGTTTCACCCCCACAACCCAAAGATGTGCAGGCTAGGTGGATTGGCTACGCTAAATTGCTCCTTAATTGGAAAAAAATAATTGAGTACTCTAAATCTATAAAATATAAATAAATAAATTATTTCTTAATTGTTTTACTGCATGATACCAAAAGGAGACAGTCTGAGAAACACAAGTTTAGTTTGACTGGTTATATTCGAATAAGGCCAAAATGCTGGAGTGATCGCTGTATCCAAAAGAGCCACTGAGCATGGTGACTCTCTGCGAGCTCTCCCTAACAGGTCCACTTTTTACTTATTTTACAATCGTTGTAATCTTTTAAAATTTTATTCTAAGACTAACATTATCACTAACCTCTCTCTTTTCCCTATTATGTATTTTCTTTTATTTCCTTTTCTTTTCATCTACTTAATGATCTGTTCAGCTGTTCGCAGAAAAATACTTTTCGCTGTACCTTGGTACACGTGACAATTAACAGATCCATCCATCCAAGATACATTTTTGTCATAAGATTTATTTTAATCTTTATTGTGGAACTATGAGTTGTAGGAGTTCCCCACCTGCTCTAACTCTCAAAGTTTTCCCAACTCCCTCTGCTGCCTGTTCCAGTCCCTTCCTGAGACTTGAATTCAGGCCAAAAATAAGCCGAGATGAAGTTTAACCCCAAAGTATGCATTCTGTTTTGACTTAATCTCCCATTTGTATCTCAATTTTAGAACACCATTGAGAAGAATGAATGAGAAAAATGTCTTCAAGAACACACGTGAGCATCTGGTTGGAAATTAGCAGTCTTCTGACCAAATGTTTGGATTGTTGCTTTCCTCGAGGAATAGATTTGTAAATTTAATAAAAATTTCTATCAAACTTAAAACTGCTAAAATTGCCTGGAACAAATATTTTAATTCACTACTTGATATCAGATAATGTTGCCCACCAGGTTAAGATCCTGGAGATGAAAAATTGTTCTACCCATCTTAGACAAGAATAGATACATTTTGTATATTTGTTTTTGTTTTTATGATTCAGAAATGTTGAAGTAATTGGAATTGTTTCAAATATGATGCGGATTTTACAAAATAATCAGTTGCAATGGGTGTTTTTGTACCTAGGGATTAATTTATTTGTTTCCGTTTGGCTATACTGAGATATTTATTTGGTTTGCATAAAGAACCAACACTGAGATGTGGCAGAATTTGTATTTCTTAATAAATCTGTACATTATTAATGTTTGCACATGCCTGAATACTGATACTGATGTTTTTGTAAAGGTGTTATGCATTGTAACCAATGCACCTCTGTATAGTGTGCCACATGATTACATGGTGACAACATCAGAGGCACTTGGGGGATTTTCCCTCTATTCCACCTTAGACCGTGAGCAAGCAGCACCTCTGTAAATAAAGTCTGATAATTGGTTCAATAAGCTACGGTGTGGAAACCTGGTTAATCTTTGATTCTACTGTGTAGTAAAAACAAAACCCTTGAAATATTACAAAATTGGTTTAATTTTGATTGTTCTTTGTTAACCAAACTAGATACCAATATCTTAACTTATGAAAATGTTCGTGTGTATGTTTCTACAATATTGCATCCTTTATGATTGCAGATTTTTTCCATTGTTGTTGAGTAGACAGTGTTACCAGGGTAATTGTCTCACCGTGGATCAATCATGTTTTATTTTCTTTAATTATTTCTGTTTGCCTCATTGCCAGGCCCCAATTGGCTCTGATCCTCATCTGTGCCTGCCCCAAACCTCCCCATTACTCCATGGACATCTGGACACTAAAGTCATAGAATCATCGAATTTACAGTGCAGAAGGAGGCCATTTGGCCCATCGAGTCTGCACTGGCCCTTGGAAAGAGCACCCTACTCAAGCCCACACTTCCATCCTATCCCCGTAATCCAGTAACTCCACCTCACTTTTTTGGACACTAAGGGCAATTTAGCATGGACAATCCATATAACCTGCACATCTTTGGACTAGTCTCAGCTATTTCAACCTCTTTGCCTCATCTCCAAATTACTGGATATCTTCCCTCAAGCTTTAGCATGGTGTGGAGATGGGTATCAACTATGAATTAGATTCAGAAAATTAAACATGAAAAGAGATTTTAAAATAGTATCGTAGAAACTGGTGTCACAAGAAAATATAGAGTGAGTCAAAGAAGCAAAAGTATGCCATAAAAGCAAAATTAAATTGAAAATGTGCAAAATACAGAAAGGAAGTAGTTGCATTTGTATAGCATCTTTTACATCCTCAATACATTGCAAAGTACTTCATGACGTGTTGAATTTTTACAGAATTCTGCAAAATACAAAATGTGTGTTTTTCAAAAGTTTCATCTAGTTTTTGCAAAATTAACACTGACATAATAATAATCACTTATTGTCACAAGTAGGCTTCAATGAAGTTACTGTGAAAAGCCCCCAGTCGCCACATTCCAGCGCCTGTTTGGGGAGGCCAGTACGGGAATTGAACCCGCGCTGCTGGTGTTCTGCATTGCAAGCCAGCTATTTAGCCCACTGTGCTATACCCGTTGGCCATGATATTAGGATAACTTGATGCTCCTCATTGAGAGGTGCCATATGGTATTTCTTACAGACGAGAAGATTTGGTTTGAAATCTTTATGCAAGGTTTCTTCATAACTAAGTCCTTTGATACCATGGAGAACACTTTCTGACAACATTGCAAAATCTTATTATGATCCCCATGGAGGCCATGAAAGAGATTAATTTCCTGACACACAGACCCAATGGAAAAGATTTCACGTTTTAAAAAAACTTTTACTGTAACATATTACGATCCCAAACCAGTCGCCAAAGTGTCTAGGATACTGGACAGAAACCATAATATTTTATTATAATGTTGTAAGACTGAGGAAATCACTCCATGGTTGATTTCACACAAAATATAGATATGGTATATTAAAACAAACATTATCGTACATTAAGACAAACATTATTATTAACACAGCATTAAAATATCTTTAACATCACACAAGACAAGAGCTTACAATTACCTCTTAAACAATGCAAAAAAATGAGTTGACACGATAACCATTACCTGCTATCTTTACTTCCACTCAAACAATAGAAACAGCTCCGGTTACAATCCACTTTTAAATAAAGTTAGCACTCAGGAATATTTGTTGTACAGAGATGTCTTCAATACTCCACTTTGAAAAGTGAGATTTTTTGAGACTGATTTAAAGAAAGAGACCTGACACCCTGTCAGATTAATGCAGAATCTCTGGCTGTATTTCTTCAGAAACTGCTTTTCAGCTTGCCTTCCACCCACAAGAGTATAACTGAACATCAATATTGACTGATCCAACCCCTGGTTCCTTGACATCTTACTAGGCTGAACACAATGGGCGGGATTCTCTGGTCGGCGACGCCAAAATCACGTATGGCCGGAGAATCCCCGTTTGCGCCAAAATCGGAGCGGGGCCACTTGCGTGCTCCGCTCCCTCAAAAACTGCATGCCGTATGGACTGCCTCAGGGCACCATCTGAGGCCCTGCCCCGCTGCTCCGCCCGTGATGGGCCAAGTTCCCGACGGCGTGGGTCCCTCATGCTATTTCTTTTCATGAGCCCGGCGTGGCAGCTGCGGACTGAGTCCAGTGCCGCCACAGTCGGCACAGAGGGGGGCAGGGAATCCCGTGTCCTGCTGGCAGGGGGGGGGGGGGGGCTTTGCTGTGGGCTGGGGCACTGGTGGGTGGGGGTGTTCCAGAGGTGGTGAGGCTGATCACGGGGCAGCTTTTGGGAGGCCGTGTCCACACGTGGCCAGTCCCATGTTGCACGGCACCGCCACCACAAGCCGCCTCCGTGTGCATGCGCGGACCCGGCAATACTCCGGCCGTATCCGCAGGTAAAGCTGGGGCCTTTACGCTGCGTGCCTGCTCGCCCTCCACCAGATGGATGATCAGTGCAGCTTATGTGCCATTTTTTCTGACGTAAAACGCCACTGCTCCCATGCCGGCGTCAGCATTTAGTCTTCAAATCGGAGAATCAGGCCCAATGTCTCTAATTAACTACTCTGCAGGGAACCCTCTTGATGGGAACAAAAATCCATTGGACCAAATCTTTACAATGCTTTAATTGCACCAATGGATCCAAAACAGCCTAAATGTCTTGCAAATCAGGATGTTTTTTAAAGCAACAGCCATACACACACTACACCCAGGCTTTAACCCTTACTGCACCAAATATAATACAAAGGGCTGGATTCTCCACCATATCGAGAACTCCACTACCGTCGGCAAGAATGCATTGGTGGGCGGAAAACAGGATCTGCGTTCACCAATGTTTCCATCCCCCACTGGTGGTGAGATTGAGGTTCGTGCACTGTGCCAGCGGGAGGATGCAAATGGATCATTAAGTCATGAATACGCATGGCTAAGGATTGGAACTCGCTTCTTGATTTGCTCTCCCAGCATGGGCATAAATCAGGTACAATTCCGCTCCAGTATGAGGACATAGGGCGCGGTCCAAGTACCGCGATACGCCTGAAAGGCAGCTCACCGCAGCGCAGCATTGCCGATAAAAGTCAGGAAATCCCTGCTCCCAGGATCTAACCGGCTTGCAATGTCTCGTGAGAGCTAATGCGATTTCGCGAGACAAAACAATGTATATCCCCGCTCATTGTGGGCAGGATCATCTTTTAGCAATTCTGCATATTAGAGCGAGACAGCTAGTCTCACTTTAATGTGCAGATTCCCAAGGTACCTGAGGCTTTGAGATCGGGGACCTCTGACGAGAGTCGTTCAGTACTAGTCTCCACAAATGGGGACCAGATGGAACGGCACTCGTGGGCGTCTGCCAGGGGATTGGAGGCCCCCAGCTGTATGCTCTTTGGGCAGGGTAGTGCCCTGGCACTGCTGGTGTCACCTGGGCACCCTGGCAGTAGCAGCATTGTCCCTTGGCTGTGCCAGCCTGGCACCCTAGCAACACCATCTGTGTGCCAGCCTGGCACTGTCAAGGTGCCCATGTGGCAGTGCCAGTTGGAATTGGCATTGCCAGGTTGGCACTGTCAGGCTGGCATTTTGTGCGTGTGCAATCCGTCCGGGGTGCACTGTGCGGGTACGGGGCGGATTGATACACTCCCATATTGTGGTAGGACTGGGGGTGGGGGAGTTGGTGGTTGCTTTAGCAGCCTCGGAGATCGGGTCATCATTTAAAACTGATGTCTCGATCTCTCACTAACTAGAGAATTATGGTGAGCGGAGCTCCTCACTGTACAAAACGGGGCTATATGCAGCCTCGGCCAAGCTCACCCCGCTGAGGCCCCCCATACAATGCGAGTTGCGTTGTATAGCCATCTGTTTCTCGGCACTGCGAGTGCCAGGAAACATATAGCTAAACGCGCTCACTGTGGAACTTTGTTCCCAAATAGTTGAATGACGCCCATAGTATCCCAAAGGAGAATCCTGAACAATATATCTGGAATTCCTACACTCATCACAAACAATCAAACCCAAAACCAACATAATGGCCTCCAAGACCCCTGGAGTGGCCCTCAGACCTCGTCTCAACATAAATTAAACATGAATTAACAGAAGAATTGCATGTTGAGGCAAATACAGATCTCACTAATTTATTCAGCAATCCACTCAGCATGTACGTCACTAATGTCAGCTGCAAAGGGCAGAATTTTCCATTCTGGAGACTTGGGGCTCACTTTTCCCAACACATTGCACCTGGTGCCGATCCCGTTGCACTGGGAGCATCACTGGCAAAGCACAAAATAGGCGTGGCCGGGCGGGAGTCACCCGATCTGCGGCACCCAGTGAAGTAATGATATTTAAATGAGCCATTAGGCGCTTCAAAATATACACAGCTGGGTTGAGGCTGCAGTCGCCTGGCCTCCTGGAGTCACCAGCCACACTGGCAACGCCCGGGCGTCGATTAGTACTGGTCTCCACAAGCTGAGACTTGGTGTGAGGGCCACTCCGGGGGTCTTGGAGGCCATTTGAGCCCCCCTGGTTGTTGGGGACATGCCAGGGTGGCAGGCTGGCAGTGCCAGGGTGCCAGTTTGGTGCTAGAGGGGGTGAAGGATGGGGGTATGAAGAGGCATCAGGAAAATTGGAGGGGTGAAGAGAGGGACCTGGAAGGGCGGGGCCCTAAAGGTGGGGGGAGGTGGCCCTCAGTGAACTCAGCCTGGTATGCTCACTTGGCAGGGGGGCATGCCCCAATGCCCACAAGGATAGATGGGTGTGGGGCCTGGGTGCTGGGGAGTTAAGCTCCCGCCAACTTTCACTAATGGGGAGGGGGGGGAAGAGATTGCTGCTTGAGGGTCAAGGGTTAGGAGTGCTGCCCATGTCTGAAGATAGATGCATTGTCTATAGGTGGGGGTTGTGGAGGACCCTCAACCTCACTTTGAGATCGGGGAACCCTTTCAAGGCAGGCTGGCAAGTTTAGTTCCCCACTGCAGCAAAAATCTCGAAGTGTTGGCTTGACTGTTGAGAAACTCCCCAGGGCCCAAAAAAGAATGACTTAAGTGTGGGTGAATACAGGTCTGGATCTCACCCAAGTAGCCAATGGGAAACGCTCCTCCAAACGCACCCAAAATTACATTTAGGTTGCGATTCAGCGGACTTGAGTTAAAGTCCAGTGAATGGCACCTTTAGCCTCAGCTCGCTAACAGGAAAGGCTCCTCGCAGATTGGGGCGCAATTTTGAAAGGCTGCGCCAACCTCTCCCCTCTCCCACCCTTATTTGTAAGACTTCCCTTCAACCTTGGGGTGGCCCCGGCACCCTCAACCACACTCTACCTGATACCATGCTCATTGGTTCCTGGGCACTGGGTGAATCCAGCCGAGATCCAGATCGTGACGTCTCTCAAGGTTCCATTAAATCTTGCAAGATGTTCCAAGCATTGCAAATCCTGCAAGAGGCCACTCACGAGATTCACAACCTTGTCCCGACACCAAGTTGGGCACGACAAGGCCGGTGAATCCTGCCCTTAGCCAGTTTTATGATGAATTGCACCCTAAATGTAATGCCGGGTGAGAAACTTAGTGTGATTCCCATTGGGAGTTGGGGCAGGGGAACACACGATCTCCTGCTTTTCAGATATAATGCATCAACATATAATGCGATAATTATGCATCAACGAGGAGTTCGGCAAATTAGATGGTGATGCGCACAGGAGGTCACCTGTCCCGACGATACCTAACAAGATCAAAGTCCCTGGTGCCATACTTAAAGGGCTCCAGGACAGACATTTATTCATTGTAGGCCAGGCTGGCAGTATGAAGGTGCCCTGTTGCTCTACTCATCCAGAATCCTTGTGACCACAGCTCATACTGGAACTGACAGATATCAGCAGTAACATCCTGGAGCACTTCAATTTGTTCACACATCCATTTCAGTCCTTTACAGGTTTTCCTCTATCTCATGCCAAAAGGCCACGCTGAGGACCCGGGTCACTGTCCGTGTGGGGTTTGTACATTCTCCCGTGTTTGCGTGGGTCTCAACCCCACAACCCAAAGATGTGCAGTGTAGGTGAACTGGCCAGGCTAAATTTCACCCTAATTGGAAGAAAGAAATGGGTATTCTATTTCAAAAACATTTTTTTTACAGAGTATATAGAGAGACCATTGCCTTGGCAGCATATTGAATGATCCTTTTTTAACCATGACCATTCACCTGGGAGAACGGAAGTTTGGAGTAGCAAGTTGGCTGCCCTCCACCAGTCACAAATCATCATCTTTGACATCCAGTTGCCTCATTATTATGGTGTGCCTTTTTTTGTCCACTTGTGCTGACCTTGAACTCCACCCACCCAAAAGGGCTGTTCTCTCACTTTGAGTGTTCACACATCCAGAGCAACTGTGTTATGTTGTACCTGTTGAACCTCAGGCATTTTTGACCAGTTCACTTACTCCAAGGTTTTACCTAGGGTGTCTCTATTTACGAGGAGAACAAACCACAAACACAAGTTCAAAATTCAGCAATATTTATTTAACACAGTTAACCCTTATATTACCCACAAAATACTAGAGGTACCAACAGTGTATACTACCCGTAAAGATGGCTTGGTAGGCTATAGATCTGATCAGTGAAATTCCTCTGGCCCGTCTTCACGAAGGTGGTTCTCGCTAGCCCCCTTTCCTCTCCCTCTCCCTCTCTTTCTCCTCTTCTCTTTCTCCTTCCTTTCCTTCTCCTTCCCTCCCCTTCCCTTCCCTCCCTCCCAAATGACAGGTCATAGATCATAGAATTTACAGTGCATAAGGAGGCCATTCAGCCCATCAAGTCTGCACTGGCCCTTGGAAAGAGCACCCTCCTATGCCCACACCTCCACTCTATCCCCGTAACCCAATAACCCCACCAATCCTTTTGACACTAAGGGGAATTTAGCACAGCCAATCCACCTAACCTGCACATCTTTGGACTGTGGGAGAAAACCAGAGCACCTGGAGGAAACCCACATAGACATGGGGAGAATGTGCAGAATCCACACAGACTGTGACCCAAGCCAGGAATCGAAACTGGGAACCTGCAACTGTGAAGCAACTGTGCTAATCACTGTGCTACCGTGCTGCCCGTGCTGCCTGGTCACCTGGGTCCGCCCCAGGTGTCCATCTCCTGTGGCTGTGTTTGCACATACCCCTTGCCAAATAAGTTACGGCGGCAACTCTAGGCGCTCAAAAGTCTGGCCCGGCCTGGGTTCGCAACAGTAGGCCAGTGCTTTTCAATTGGATCGATTATAACTTGATGGCTGATTGACAGGGCAGATCCATGTCTTGGCAGCCTGTCTGACCTCCAAGTGTATTCGAACTTGGCCAGTCCAAATTCCCATGAGGCTGTGCTGGTGCGACTGGGGCTTGTTTTAAAGTGTCGAGTTCTTTAATTAAAAATGACCAATTTTAATCGGGCCCAAACGCTAGGCCCTGGTAGGTCACCAGAGTGTCAAGAACAACCTTGAGAAAATGGTGCATGTAATCTCTCAGGCACACTGCACCACCTTCTACGCTCTCCGTATCACCGATTAACTCCCCTACCCCACCATCACCATAACCCAGTATCAGCATTCCTCTCCTCCCATCACCCTTGAACCTCCTTCCGTTACCCTGCACCCTAACATGATCCATCTCCACATCCCTTTCCGCCCTTAGAGCCAACAACCGTTACTGTCCTCATGCCCACTGTTCCCACCTGCCACCTGTCCTTTCCCCTCAGTGACCCACCTAATGAGACCTTCACCTTCCAGACTCTCACACTAAACCTCCCGCCCATATTGCATCCGATTTTTCTCCTCTGACTGTTGCTGTTCACTCCTAATACCTCGACCCTGAATTCTCCCCCAAAGGACCCCACCATCGACACCACTGACTCAGACACTCTTTTGCTCCACTTTCCTGGACAACCAACCGCATTTTCAGGACACTCTTCCCCCTTTCCTTCCCCCATAAGCCAGTATTCCCATCCAGTTGTGGTTCCTCTTGTGAGACAAGCACCTAAAATCTTGCAGCGCCACTATTAAAGGTAAGCGAAAGCCACAGCTGTGTACCTTAAGATTAAGTGAAGCTTACCAGGTTCACACCACTTGCATACAGTCAGGAAACAAATTGTTCCACGACTTCCAGTGGCGGTCATGGAGTGAGTGGTCGCACACAGGGCAGCTCTGGCTCAAAGGTGTTGGTTTGGGCATTTTATACCCATTAGTGGAGTAACTCTGGAAAGAAAGTGGTGCAGAATGTGTAGAGGGAGAGGTTGTCCCCAAAATTGGCATGTCTACTACCTACCAGACCTGGCTAAGGAATTGGCAGGGCATGTAGCACTGCAACAATTGATAGAATGGTGGAGGAGGAAAGGTTATCAGCAGTGGGAAAGCCCCAGATGGATCAGTTGATGGCCTTCGTCAAAGACGAATTTTGGGTTTTTTGTTGAAAACTCACCACTATTCTTAGAAGTCCCCCTATACCAAAAAGGGCCGACATTCTAAATGGTGAACTGGGATTCTCACTCCCTGACTCCAATTTTGCCATGCATAGTGACTGGTCGAAGGTCGAGGGAGCAGTAGCACCTCTGCGAGGATCGATGGACTGGGTACAGAAGTGCCTCGAGGCATAAGGGGTGATGATATGCAAGGTGGAGAAGGTGGTGTCCAACCAGAGCAATTGTATCGTGTCCTTGGTGGCGGAGGTGGGGATCCTGGGGGACGATGCAAGTTGCTGAGAGTGAAGATTAAGGAGCAGGTTAACAACATCAATATTATTCGTGATGTTCTATGCAGTGAAATCAAGAAAACACACTAAGCTACCACTATGCCCCCTCTATTAAAACATTCACACAGTTTAGAAATGCTGATCAAGTTCTCGAACGGCACACATATCTCCATTATCATACATAACAGTCCCTACCAATTTACATGACATTTCTTCCTTAATAACTATTACAGCTCTTCAATGCAATATTGTTTGCTGCATTGGTAATAATTTTCCCGCCGTGGCATCAAGCTACAAAAATTCTTAAACTATTGTCATTTATCATATTGGGGTTCCTCGTCAGTCGCTACTGTCTCTGCCGAGACCCTTAATAACTCCCCCACATAGTACATACCCCGTGGAAACCGCAGATCATCCATCAGCTGATGTCTAGTTAGAGATGTATGACCGGAGGTTTCACTGTTCAGTCATAATTTGATATTTTGATTTGTTTCTAACCCATAAAGGTTTCCTCCGGGCTCTGTCATTGAATATGTAGCCAATTGTATCATTAGCTTCCACCCAATATTGTTTAAAACATTCTTCTCTGGAGTGTAGTTCTCTTCCTTCTTGTGAACTGGTTTGTCTGTTATTTATGTTTCCCATCTGAAAAATCAAATGAACAGGTCAAGGGTGGAGAGGGCCATAATCTTTAATTTGTGCTTTCTATTTTCGTTTGGGTAATCCAGAAGTGCCCTCTCCAGGACTTCCGGATTTCTTTTGCCACCATTTTTTCCTTTTTCTTTTTGAACTGGTTTATTTTCCTTCTGTCATTGCACCCCTGAGTGAGATTCTAAGAATCTCAAATTCCTCCTCTTTTGCTCACTCAGTGATCCAATCTGGTCGAAACTTTACCCTGATACATTAATTACTTTAATTTGATTACGACCGGATTGTTATGAAAGGTAAGTTCCGAACATGACATTTTAACTCTATCATCTGTCCAATCAATGCTGCTAACGGGTTTCACTTCTCTGTCTTCCCACCAATTGGGTCATGTGTTTTAATTGTGATACAATTTCTTTTGCTCCAGACACCATGCTTCTCTAAGTCAACTGTGTGTTTACCCAGATTCTGAACAATCTTATCTTTACATTTTACAGCCTCACTGATTATTTTTCCAGCAGTCTTAGTTGGTAGCTTCACCCACACTTCCTCTGTGTTATCAATTGTTTTTAATATCTTAATTTTACCTGCATCTATTTTTATCAAATCTTTTCCTGCCATCAGATTCTCATTTCCTTATACTGCTAGTAATTCTCTTAATCTAACTTTTGATCCAGTATCTTTATTCTCTAAAGCTCCATCTTCAATGTATTTAACATTCTAAACATCATTACTTTTGCTAGTGACATTCTTGTGATCATTGGGCACTAGGACCCTGCGGAGCTATGCAGTGTCAATTTCAACGCTCAGCTTCAAAGCCTGCAAGCAGCTGACTGCTGCCCAGTACAAACTCGTTATGTTTATTCTGAGACCAATTTGGTTCTAAACATGCTGATTTACCACCTCATAATACTGATCACATTTCTGCCTGCCATTTATAACTTCTAATTGATGTGAAACTCGGTTTTGCAAAATACAACAGTTTTTAAAAATACAAACACCAAAGGAAATTCACAACTCCTTATTAAACATACACACACTCATTCATCCACTCAGATCTTGGATCTCTACTTTGCAGGATTTCACAAATCCTTATTAAACATACACTCACGTTTATCCACTGAGATCTTGGACCTCTATTCTGAAGGGTTTTAGTTACTTTTAACAAAAATTGAGACCCCTCCGTGCTGATAAGTCTCACTTATGCAGGAACTTTTTGCCTCTGTTAATTTCTTCCACTCTTGTTTCATTGCTTCAACTCTCTTCACCGTGTTTCAGAGCAAGAGGATGATTCTAATTGCCATTTTTCGGAATTCAAAGCTCGGTTCCTGGTTGTCCCTTTCAGTTGCAATCTGAAATTAAGGATAAGTACCCTTTCTGGGCCCTATCCAAGGCTAACTAAGGCACTATCTTCCCGTTTTAGTCAAGGGTCGATTGGTTATTGGTCTCTAAAGGTTCTTGGCGTCCCCATTTCTTTAGGCTTTCTCCTCACAATCTGCCTTACTCTAAGGATGATTTATTTTTTGGCCTCCTTTTACCAGTAATGGACGCAAGATTTTTAGTGCTGTCACCAAGATGTCTTGCAGACTTTTTCTCAGGGTCAGCATCTTCTCGTCTGCTGATTTTCACACCCAACCTGAGTTTTATGTCCCCTCGATCCACAGAATATCCTTACAAAAGTCAATCACACATGACTTTCCAGACTAAACTCGGCAGGTAAAGTCTGACTCACACATAGACTAAAAACTTCTAATATTCTAGCCTTTGTGCTGGTTAGAAACTTCTAATATTCCAACCGTTTCTTGGGAAATAGAAACTTCTAATATTTAAGCCCCCATTCTAGCCCCCATTCTGCTCAGCTAGAAACTTCTAATATTCCAGCCTCGCTTTACCAAGAAACTTCTAATATTCTAGGTCTCCACTTTGGATGCCATGGAGAAAGCAAAACAACCGGCTGGGCGTAATTAACACGGTGTTAACATGTAGAAAATAAAGGAAACCGCTAGGTGTAATTAACAGGGTTTTAATTAAACGATGGGCGCCATGTTGTTGAAAACTCACCACTATTCTTAGCAGTCCCCCTATACCAAAAAGGGCCAACATTCTAAATGGTGAACAGGAATTCTCACTCCCTGACTCCGATGCAGGCTTCAGTGGGTGCTATTCAGGTCAAACTACGTTTTCGAGTTATCCCCGGTGTAACCCATACCTTCACCGAAGATTTCATCTACTTACCACTTAGTAGCATCGATCCTGGGTCCCGCATTGATAAGTAAGTAAAGTAGACTTTGGAATAACTACTATTTCAGGTTAAATTAAGTTATTTTATTATTATATTTTTTCTTTTTAAAGCTGCAATTACTTTCTTTACAGAAAGGAAAAAGATCTTGCTTCTGGATCCTTCTGATTGGTTGAAGGGACCTTCAGGCCCAACTTGACAATCAATCTTCTTTTTAAAATCTGGTCTTCTTTAGATGTATTCACTGTTCTGCTCGGCTGCTATGTCCTATCTTTCCCATGTACCGAGCTATGAGAGGTGGATCTGCCAACTGTCTCTGAGCTGACTCTGCCTACTCTTTAAATTATAATCTTACTTAGATGTATTAGCTATTTTAGCTCGGCTGCTTTGCCCTGTCCCTTTCCCATGGCTGAGCTGACTGTAATCTGACTCTGAACTGCTTGTTCCTTCTCTGCTTCTCCGCCTCTCTCCCTCTGAGTTCTGGTTCTGGTAGTTCCTGCTCTGGTCTCTAGGTTTATATTCTCTTTCTAACAGTTATTACGTTTTTATGACTTTATTGTAAAGTAACTCTTTTCACTTTGATTGTAAAAAGTATCTTTGATCTAAACATTCTAATCGAACTAAGTATTCATTTTGACATAACCTCATCCCATAGATCTGATTACATTGTGTCCTTTGTGATATTCAAAAATGCTTTGACTTCAAGAGGTGTTACTTTTGGTTTGGTTCCTGTCATAATTTTGACTTTGATTTTGGCTTTAAATTATGTTTCTCGTAGACTGATAGTCTCCAGTTTTCTTTAATTTACCTGGTATTAGCAAAATTTCACACCTAGAATTGTCACCAAATTCAACTGAACCTCATCCTTTCTTTTCCAGCTGCTTACTAAGATAGTTAATTTCAATGAAGGTGTGAACCATTGTTTTTACCTTCAAACAAAAATCCTGTTTGTCTTGTTTGCTAAGCCTGCTTGACCAAGGATACCTGCATTTTACAATCCTGCTCTTTGCAGCTGCTGTTAACCCTTTGTGGGATCTTTCCCTGTATCTTCTCATGTTTCTCTCAGACCAGATATTGCCAGACTTCCATGTTTCAAATGACACATGTTTCCATATTTTCAATAAAAAGTTTTGTACCCGGCGAAATTGTGGGTCATATTTGAAGGCCGGGAATACTGTTTTGAGATGCCAGAACAAGCCAATGACTTTATAAGGGACCATAAAGTGGGGGAGAACTGAGAGTTGGTGTGAGATGGAGGAGCACGATCTGCAAAGGTTGAATGTTATGGCTGTTTTGTGTTACCGGAAGGTAAGGGTATATTGTGGGTGGAGTCCTCCCCCCCGCCCCCCCCCTCCCCCCCCCTCCCCCCACCCCTCACCGTTTGTGGTTTTTTTTTTTCTCGGGGGTGATTTGTGATTTTGGATGTTTTTCTTTCTGGGTAAGGGGTGTGTATGGTGGGGACCTGTTGGGTGGGGTTGGCAGTTGAGGGGTGTTCAGGTGGGTAGGAGGCCATTTACACAGGCTAAGGAGGGACCGGTGGAAAGAGTGGTGGAGGGGTGTGCAATGGAGTGCCTTCGAGCAGCAGTTGCCAGGCTAGCAGCTAATGCTGGTGAACAGAGGTGAGGTGGGGGAGGAGGCCACGAGAGGTGGCCAGGTGGGCCAGAGGGGAGGGAGATGGGACGAGAGAGGATTGCGATGTGGCAGAGTTGGAGGGTGAGCTTGGGCCCGATTCAGGGTGGTATTAGAGGAGGCAGAGCTGGAGGGGGATGATGGTGGATGGTGGAGGGGAATGGAGGTGTAGGCCGGTAAGAGTTGTAACATGGAACGTCCAAAGGTTAAACAGGCCAATTAAGAGGAGTTTGAAGACGGAGGTGTTTTTTTTTACGAGGAGGCACATCTCTGGGCGAAGGATCAGGTTAGTTTGAGGAAAGGATAGGTGGGACAATATTTTACTTGGGGTTTGACTCAAAGTCGTGGGGGCTGGCCATTATGTTGAACAAAAGAACGGGGTTTGTGGGGGCCAAGTATGTCAGGGACCCAGGGGGAAGGTGAGTAGGGTGCTGGAGGGGACGTCGGTAGTGCGAGTCAACATAAATGCGCCGAATTGGGATGATGTGAGGTTTGTAAAGGGTTTACTGGGAACGATCCCAGACGTACACATGCACCAGCTGATTATGGGTGGAGATTTTAACTGTGTGATGGAACCGAAGGTGGACAGGTCATACCCCAAGTCAATGGGAATGTCGAGGATGGCAAAGGAGTTTGGAAGGTTTATGGAATGTATGGGAATGGTTGATCCGTGGAGGTTTAGGAACCTGGGAGGGAGGTAGTATTCCTTCTTCTCACACGTGTATAAGGTGTACTCTAGAATTGATTATTTTTTGTGGTGAATCAAGCAGTATTGATGGGAGTGGTGGGGTGAAGTATGTGGGAATTGTGATTTCAGATCATGTGCCACATTGATGGATATTGGAATACAACCAGCTATGGTTGCCTTCCTCCTAGTTGCCACAGCCCTGGGGGCTGCACTGTGGCTGTGCAGCTGGAGTTGCACGAGGAGGAGGAAGCTACAGTAGTGGAGTGTGCCCCAGAAGAAAAGGAGGCAGCTGCTGAGGATGGAGAGCTGGCTGCCCATCAGGCCGAGGAGGAAGAGGTGCAAAGGAGGCGCCGCATGAGGCCTCGTGTGTATCACAGCACTGGACATTCGAAGAACTGGGACATACCATCGATGATTCCGGCTGAGCAGGGGGACAGTGCAACATATGTGCCAGATGATGGCACCCCTGTCACCATGGGGGAATGGGGGAGGAGAACCGTCATTGGGAAACCGGAGCGGGGGTTGCTTGCTGAACTGCATTCCCTGAGCCAAGCCCACCCCCAACGGGCCCTAACATTACATCTTGGTGGATCCTCAGATGGCATATCAGGAGTGGAGGCAGCCTACTGTGATTCCCGCCCTGTGACCTGGGTCCCCATTGTCTGGTGTCTTCTGGGGTGACCGGACCTGGATGGGCCCGGCTGCTGCTCGGTATTCCAGGTGGCTTAGTACTGGCCTGTTCTGCCTGCTACCCACCAGATGCGCCAGGGAAAGTGGGGGGGAGGGAGGGTCCAACGTGCTGCGGTGTTCCGGCATCTCCCTGCAGGAGTCACTGGCATGGGCCCCATCACCTCCTCCTCCCTCAGGGTGCTCGCTGGCTCCCAGGCTATTCCATGCGACGGGGCTGTGAGTGGAGCTAGCCCCTGAGGCTCCTCCGCCAGCTGGCACTGCCAGTCCTGGAGGCCCGCTCTCGACTCGGTCAGCGTCTGCATTCTCGCAGCCATGGAGTACCAAGGAGTGGACCACCGCTGTCTGGAACTGAGCCATATCATGCTGCGACTGTGCCACCACCTTCTGGGCACCACCTTCTGGGTGTGTTCCACATCAGCCAGTGACTGTGCCACCTCCCTCTGTGTCTGTGCCACATTGGCCAGCGTCTGGGCACTGCCGCCAACATTCTCAGCCATGGCCCGTTGTGACTGGGCCATGCTCAGGAGTGCCGCTGCAATGTCCAGATGATTCTGGCATATAGCTGCCTGTGGTAGGGCAGCCCTGTCCTGTGTCTCGACCACCACCTGCACAGATTACCCCAGGCCTTGGGCATGCTGATCCATAGCCAAAACTTTGCCCCCAAGGCCTTCACCGCAGACGCCATGCTGTTTTGGCACAGGTGGCATGCCTGGCCTGCACCACCTCCTGCTCCTGCACGCAGTTGGCCTCCTGCAGGTGCTGGATGCTCATCGACAACCCCTCATTCAGTCCCTGGCTCTGAGGCTGCATCTCCACAATTGATGGGACTGTACGTTCCAGGAGCCTAAAACCCATCCGCGCCCTCGGACGTTCCTACCTCCACCTGCTGTACCAGAGAATGTGAGTGGTACGCACCAGATAGTGTCCCAGGAGCCTCTTCGCTAAAGTTCCCAACCGAGTTGAGTTTCTCTGGGATGGTGGAGGGGGTTGGAGACAGCTGTGATGGAAAGTCAGTGTCATCATTGGACTCGACCTCTAGGGTGATCTGGGTCTCAGATCTATGGCTCCTCCTTGCTGCTCGGCATTCGGGGCTCTGGCTCTGGCTGTGGTTGGGGGCGGGGGACACCAGAAGGACCCGCCCCATCACCAGCAGGTCTTGCAAGACACAATGCAGGACGCATGATTAGACTGCGGGCGGGTTGGGAGAGTGGGGGTGGTGGGGTTGTGTGGAACGGGGGTGAGGGGGTGGCGTGGAGGTGAGGGTGGTGTTGAGGGGCGGTGACACCCATGTCACAGAGAACCGCAACTCAGCGGAGCCTCACTTCCTCTCCCGACACCAATCTCCACCCTGGCAATTACCCTTTCCTCAGGCCCGATGATCATGTCCAGGGCCTGAAGCTCTGCAGCGATGAGGTGCAGATCTGGCAGTCCCCCTCCAATCTTCTCCCACTCCCAGCGATTATGGGTGGCCTTCTCCTGAGGTGGAGGAGGGAGCAGAAAATGCCGAGTGAGACAGTCTGACGTACGCAGCCCAGTGGGTGGGTAGTTGGTAGTTTCAGTGGCGGCAGGTATGGGTGGCAGCATGTGGTGCAGGGTGGGGTCTGGTTGCCCTCTGGATGGGGGGGGGGGGGGGGTTACGAGTGTGTGGACCAGAGGCACAGTGCTGCCTACTCACTCTCGCCGCCCTGAGGAAGTTATGCAGTTTCTTATGGTGCTGTTGTCTGGTCCGGATGGTGTTGCTGATGGCACTTACTGCATCTGCCACCTGCGCCCAAGCACGACGAATGGCGGCGGCTAGCAGCCGCCTTCCCGGGCCAGGGTACAGTGTCGCTCACCTCTCCTCCATGGCACCCAGCAGCGTCTCTAGCTTGGCGTCCGTGAACTTTGGTGCCACTCTCCTTGCTGCCACCTTGTTGGCGGGATGGCGTGTGTGGCTGCAGCTTGTCAGCCTTCTGAGTGTCAATCACGAATCTGGTGAATCCGTTTCTCATTGGAATCGATTGTGTTCCATGTAGCGCTGATATTAGCTCATCAATGGTCTCCGAATCGGTCCAGGTGCGGCACCAGTTTTGCTGTTGTGGAAGTCAGCAAATCCTGCCCTGGCATCAACACTTAGTCCCAGGCGCAGAGAATTCCACCGATGTAATTATTAGTGTAGAGAGATTTGAGCCATCCAGAATTAATTCTTTGATATTAAGCCAATTGATGTTGGAAGTCTATCATCTATGTCTCAGGACATCACTGGAGCAGTTACTCAGGGTAGTGCCCTAGGCTCAAACATATTCAGCTGTTTCATCAATGACCTTCGTTCCATCATAAGGTCAGAAATGGGGATATTAACTGATGATTGGAGAAAGTTCAGCACCGCTCCTCAGTTACTAAAAAAGTCCATGTCCATATGCAGAAAGATCAGGACAACATTCAGGTTTGGGCTGATGGGTGGTAAGTAACACTGGCGCCACACATGCGCCAGTCAATGACCATCTCCAATAAGATAGAATCCAACCATCTCCCCTTGACATTCAATGGCATCACCATCACTGAATCTCCCACTATCAACATCCTGAGGTTATCCATGATCAATGTTGAGTCTATTATCAGTCCCAGTAGCTTTCAATCTGCAAAACCTTACAGTTAGCTATAATTGCCATGGTTCTCCATTAAAGCAATCAAAGTCTTCACAGGGGGCACTGTTTTAAAATTAGGGACTGCTCCTATAGGACAGAGATGAAGAGAAACTGCTTTGCTCATCGGGTGAGGCGACATTCGAACTCTCTGGCCCAGAAGGTGGAGAAGGCAGGGTCATTAAATATTTTTAAATGGAACTAGATAGATTCTTGTGAGGCATGAGAATCGACGGTTATCAGGGTAGATGGGAATATGAATTTGAAACGTAAACAGAGCAGCCATGATCTTACTGAATGGGAGGCCGTGGTGTAGTGGTATTGTCACTGGATTAGTAACCCAGAAACCCAAGGTCTGGGGACATCGGATTGAATTCCACCAGGGCAGCTCGTGGAATTTGAATTTAATAAAAAAAGAAATCTGGAATTAAAAGTTTAACGATGACCATGAAACCATTGTCGATTGTCATAAAAGCCCCTCTGAGTCACATTAAGAGGTTAGAATGAGTTAATGGTGGAACAAAGGTAAGCAATGTATTAAAGGACAACTGGTGGGTAGCCAATGGTGAGGGAAAAACAGATCGATGGAAGAAATGAAAACAAGTTGATAGAAATAAAAATGGGGTGAAGGTGGAGGAGAGAGTTCACAGTCTGAAGACAGGAGAGTTGGAAGGCGCTGAAGGGTTGAGTGGGGATCTGTGGGGCAGAGTACCCGTAAGTACAGAAAGGAAAGAAGTTATGATGACAGGAGAAAGGGACCCAAGAGGAGAAAAAGAGGAAGTGATGGGCTCAAGACCCATGTAGTTTAGGATTAATCTTTTAAAATTAATATAATATTTGACTAAAAATATATTTTTTATTTTGTGTATTGATGCTCTGCAATGACCAAATGGAGCAAAGCAAATTCTAAATTATATATTTTGGTGAATGTCATTAAATGCAAACAGTGAATCTCATTCACTGGTAATTTGTCACTTTTTAATGTGTTATCCATTGATAAATTCTCATCTAATTTTCAATAGCATCCTTTCAATTTCTCTCTGATGTTTCCATGCACAGATTTTCACTGTTGGATCCCAATTATCTTTTTAACATAACAATTTCCTGAGCACACGCACCGTATGCAATTTTCTCACTATTTCAGGTTAACTACAAATTACGTACCTGTCAGTTTTCAGGATTTAAAAAAGTTATATGAAAAGGAATTTTGTAAGTGTTACTTTAAATATAAAACAAACTGCAATCACATGAGCTTTAAAGAAGACATTTAGATAATAGGTGATTTAAACGCTAACGAGCTAAGCTTTGATGTTTCTCAATAGGCTTCAAGTAATAAGCTGTTTGTTGACTGTTTTAATCATTGATTAAAAAGTAACTCACACCATTGTGTTCAGAAGTCTAGTTTTGTCCAACTGTGAGCAGGAGGAGATTTTAGAAAAGTACCGAGCCACAGGCAGCAGTCAAATTCAGCAAAGATCTTCAAATAGAAAGCTGTGAGTGCATGTTTAACCAATTTATTGAAGTTCTTTGAAGGCATCACATGTGCTGTGGATAAAGGGGATGCATTGTGCTTAGGTTTCCAGAAGGCATTTGATACAGTGCCACATCAAAGGTTATTGTGGAGAATAAAGGCTTGTGGTGTAGTAGGTAACATATTGAGAAGATTGGCTGGCTAACAGGAAAGAGGGTGTTGGGATAAGAGTCTTTTTTAGGTTGGCAGAATGTGACGGGTAGTGTGCGACAGGGATCAGTACTGGGGCCTCAGCTTTTTACAATTTATATCAATGACTTGGACGAAGGGACTGAAGGTGTGGTCGCTAAATTTGCTGACAACACAGATAGTAGGAAAAGTATGAAAGACGTGCTGCTAGGTGAATTGGGCATTCTGAATTCTCCCTCTGTGTACCCTAATAGGCGCTGGAGTGTGGCAACTAGGGGCTTTTCTCAGTAACTTCATTGCACTGTTAATGTAAGCCTACTTGTGACACTAATAAAGATTATTATTATTATAAGTCCAAACATAAGCTATAGTTCTAGCTTATGTTAGAACTACTTGACATGCCAAGCAAGGGTGCAATGCAGAAGGGAATTCTACTCATGTTTCTCACACAATCCCGTGGGGGCAGTGAGTGCCAGACGGGACATTCTCATGCTGCCAAATGGCAAGAGGAGGCCACCCCACCAAATAAAAAAAGGCTTGGGCAGAGGTGGCAGCCCAGATCAATGGGAATCATGTAGTATGACACCCCTGAATTCAGTGCTGAAAAAGGGTGAATGCTCATCTGCGCTCAGCTAGGTTGAGTACCAATTTGGCATGGTCTCGGGGAAGAAATGTTGAAGAGTGGCTCAGGTGTGTAAGGATCAGGATAACATAAGGCACATACATCTGTACTTGCTGAGGCTGGGAGATCAAACTGGTAGCCCTGGGTGCATACAAGGGTTGTGTGTGCAAATAAGACGGGTATTTCAAACCAGTTCCTGATTGGGGGAGGGGGGGTTGGTAGAGGGTGGACTAGCGGAATGACCTTTCTTCATACTAGAAAATAGCATACCATTGAGTCCACATGAACAGGTGGCGGTTGGCCAATCTGGTTCATCCTGAATCCCAGAGTTCGAGTGCGGGTGCACACCAACATCAGCAGGTTGTGGAGGTACAGATGTTTCGGAGGAAGGTAAGAGTCCAGTAGACAAATGCGGGACAGACTGTGATTTCAAACAATGTAGGGTCCCCTCATCTCAAAAGATAAATTCTAAGCAAGAATCCTCAGTGATCCAGCAATGATCTTCTTTATTTTAAAATAAATTTAGAGTACCCATTTAATTTTTTCCAATTAAGGGACAATTTAGTGTGGCCAATCCACCTACCCTGCACATGTTGGGTTGTGAGGGTGAGACACACGCAAACACGGGGAGAATATGCAAACTCCACACATACAGTGACCCAGAGCTGGGATCGAACCTGGGACCTCGGTCCCGTGAGGCAGCTGTGCTAACCACTGTGCCACCGTGTTGCCCGATCCAGCAATGATGATACCATCATGAGGCTGTTGTCCATAGTCTCACCAGGCTGCCTAGCATGCATATACAATATATGATGATTTATACACTGACGTATTGTCTTTGGTGCACAGAAACGCCATCCTCCAGAGGCACCCCGAGCCTGAGGACCCTCCATTGACACAGGAGGAGCAGTAACAGACAGATCCACCTGCATCATACCCTCTCTAGCTACTAGGCACTAGCTCTGATACAGGGGGAGGGCACAGACACTCGCATGAGGATCTGGTGGAGGCAGGCACTAGCTGTTGGTGGGCAGGTTGCTGGAGACCGGGGCAAAGTTAAGTCCGAGGCAGACGATGAGGCTCTGGAGTTGTCAATCAGGTGTCCTTTAGGGAAAGAATCTGTTGTCCTTACCTGGTCTGGCCTACACGTGACTCCAGATCCAAAGTAATGTGGTTGAATCTTAAATGGCCTCTGAAATGGCCTAGCAAGCCACTCATTACAGGGCATTTAGGGATGGGCAATAAGTTGTAGACAGGATTACTAAAATGATCAAAACGGGCTATTAGCACCAGCCCAATTGTAGGGTTAAGTGGCCCACAACCTTTTCACCTGAGGTGTACCCAAATAAAAGACAGATGGGGAAGTCTTCAGCTATAAAATGTTATTTTTGTCTCAAGAAAGGAGGCAATTGATCTCTACCAGGGTTAGATAAGATATGTTGTGGTCTTTCTAAAGAAATTAGTTGGTGGTGGTGGAGCTGGTATAGTGTGGGCAGGCAGATCTGCCCACTGCTGCCTCTAAACACATTTGTTCAGATCTGTATTTGTGTTGTTGTGACCTTGGTACATGCTCGCATTCGAGCTATGGGGCATTAATCAAAGTTGCTCCTGGTGAACAGGTTGGCTAGCCTACCGTTTGTGATCACTCAATGGTATTAAGGCCTCTCTTTTGTATGGAGAACGGTCCTGTGTGTTGCATTACTACAGCTTAATTGTACATTTATGAAACCTAATGTTCTCACCAGAGTGGTAGGGTAAGTAGCATGGAGTCGTAGTTAGATAAGGAGCTGCGAGCCAAGTGGGGCAGCACGGTAGCATTGTGGATAGCACAATTGCTTCACAGCTCCAGGGTCCCAGGTTCGATTCCGGCTTGGGTCACTGTCTGTGCGGAGTCTGCACATCCTCCCCGTTTGTGCGTGGGTTTCCTCCGGGTGCTCCGGTTTCCTCCCACAGTCCAAAGATGTGCAGGTTAGGTGGATTGGCTATGATAAATTGCCCTTAGTGTCCAAAATTGCCCTTAGTGTTGGGTGGGGTTACTGGGTTATGGGGATAGGGTGGAGGTGTTGACCTTGGGTAGGATGCTCTTTCCAAGAGCCGGTGCAGACTCGATGGGCCGAATGGCCTCCTTCTGCACTGTAAATTCTATGAAAAAAAGGCACACCCATAATTCCGTTGCATCACTAGTTTCTTTGGTCGATAGAGTAATCATAGCAGGGCCAGTTTAGCTCACTTGTCTAGACAGCTGGTTTGTGATGCAGAACAAGGCCAGCAGTGTTCAATCCCTGTACCAGCTGGGGATATTAATAACCTTCTCAACCGTGGCCCTCCCTGAGGTGTGGTGATCCTCAGGTTAGATCACCACCAGTCGGCTCCCCCCCTGAAAGGGGAAAGCAACTGATGCACGATGAATTACACAAAGACGAGAGTTGGATGCAATCGAGGCTTTATTACACTAAGGTGTGTGGCCTCCTACAGCAGCTGGCGAAATGGCTGCTGTACGAGGAGCACACATATTTATACTCCGCCTACTGGGCAGAGCCAGCAGGCAGGGAACTACCCCCGTACCTGTAGTACAGGGACTTACCACAAAGCACCTAATTTATACATCAGTGGTGACTACCACATTCACCCACTGTTAAAGTTGAGTCCGGGGGGGGGGTGGTGGAGAACTATATACAAGTAGATGTTTTTTTTTAAAAGAGTCCCAATCAAGTTATAGATTCAGTCGGTCCGGAGCCTTGATCTGCCGTTGGGAGCGCAGCAGTGATGGCGGCGATTCCGATGTTGGTCTGGTCTTCGGTGACTCCGGGAGCGTGCTGAAATCCTCTTCATCCTCGGGCGTGGGCAGGGGGAGGACTGATTGTCCTGGGGCGGGGGTTGCGGCTGGGTGCACCAGGGGAGGGGAGGGTGGCGCCGGGCCGGAGGGGTGTGTGTGTGTGTGGAACCAGCTGGTGTCAGGTCCCTGAGGGAGACAGCATCTTGATGGCCGTCGGGGTACGCTACGTAGGTGTACTTTGGGTTGGAGTTGAGTGGCTGTACCCTCTCAACCAACGGGTCTGCCTTGTGGAGTCGTACGTGCTTATGGAGGAGTACGCGTCCTGGAGCTGCGAGCCAAGTCAGGAGCGACACCCCGGAGGTGGACTTCCTGGGGAAGGCAAAGAGACATTCATGGGGTGTGTCATTAGTCGCAGTGCATAGGAGCGACCGAATGGAGTGCAGTGCGTCGGGGAGGACCTCCTGCCAGCGGGAGGCCGGGAGATTTCTGGACCGTAGAGCCAACTGTCCCATTCTCCCCCTCCACCTGCCCATTTCCCCTGGGGTTGTAGCTGGTCATCCTGCTCGAGGCAATACCCTTGTTGAGCAGGAACTGGCACAGCTCATCGCTCATGAATGAGGATCCCCTGTCGCTGTGGACGTAGGCGGGAAAGCCGAGCAGAGCGAAGATGGTGTTGAGGGCTTTGATGACGGTGGCAGATGTCATATCGGGGCACGGAATGGCAAAGGGGAATCTGGAATACTCATCGACCACACTGAGGAAGTACGTATTACGTTCGGTGGAGGGGAGGGGCCCTTTGAAGTCCACGCTGAGGCGTTCAAAGGGGCGGGAGGCCTTCACCAGGCGCGTCGGGAGGCGCTTCACCAGGTCTGGCTGGTAGAAGTGCGGTTTGCACACCGCGCAGACCTGGCAGTCTCTGGTGATTGCCCTGACTTCCTCGACGGAGTAGGGCAGATTGCAGGCCTTGATGAAGTGGTACAAATATGTGACTCCTGGGTGACAAAGGTTGTCGTGCAGAGTCCGGAGTCAGTCTACCTGTGCGCTGGCACATGTACCTCGGGATAGGGAATCGGGGGGCTCGTTGAGCTCACCGGGGCGATACAAAATCTCGTAGTTGTAGGTGGAGAGCTCGATCCTCCACCTCAAGATCTTATCGTTCTTGATCTTGCCCCGCTGTGTGTTGTTAAACATGAAGGCTACCGACTGTTGGTCAGTGTGGAGAGTGAATCTTCTGCCAGCCAGGTAATGCCTCCAATGCCGCACAGCTTCAACGATGGCTTGGGTCTCTTTTTCGATGGAGGAATGCCGAATTTCGGAGGCATGAAGGGTTCGTGAAAAGAATGCCACGGGTCTGCCTGCCTGGTTGAGGGTGGCAGCTAGAGCGACATCTGATGCGGCGCTCTCGACTTGAAATGGTAACGTCTCGTCGACTGCGCGCATCGCGGCCTTGGCGATGTCAGCCTTAATACGGTCGAAGGCCTGGTGAGTCTCGGCCGTTAGGGGAAAAAGAGTAGATTGAATGAGTGGGCGGCCCTTGTCCACATAATTTGGGACCCACTGGGCGTAGTAAGAAAAGAACCCCAGGCAACGTTTGAGGGCCTTGGGGCAGTGGGGGAAGGGGAGTTCCATGAGTGGGCGCATGCAGTCGGGACCGGGCCCCAGAACTCCGTTCTGGACCACATAGCCGAGGATGGCTAAGCGGTTCGTGCTGAACACGCACTGCTCCTTGTTATAAGTTAGGTTGAGGAGAGTGGCGGTGTGGAGAAATTTGGCAAGGTTGGTGTCATGGTCCTGCTGATCGTGGCCGCTCCAGGCCGGGCAGCGTTGTCGGGGGTGACATTGTCTAGTTACGGGAAAGTGGCACGCAGCCTGTACCGGTCAACCCTTCGGTCCATTTCCCTTTGGAAAACCGAGACCCCGTTGGTGACGCCAAAGGGAACCCTAAGAAAGTGGTAAAGGCGGCCATCTGCCTCGAAAGTCCGCCTTACGGATGGGGAACTGGTGGTAGGTGGATTTGAGGTCTACAGTTGAGAAAACCCGGACTGTGCAATCTGATTGACCATCTCAGATATGCGTGGGAGGGGGTATGCGTCGAGCTGCGTGTACCTATTGATGGTCTGACTGTAGTCCGTGACCATTCTGTGTTTCTCCCCAGTTTTCACAACTGCCACTTGGGCTCTCCAGGGGCTGTTGCTGGCATCGATGATGCCTTCCCGAAGCAGTCACTGGACTTCGGACCTCATGAAGGTCCTGTCCTGGGCACTGTACCGTCTGCTCCTGGTGGCGACGGGTTTGCAATCTGGGGTTAAGTTTGCAAATAGGGAAGGTGGGTCGACCTTTAGGGTCGCGAGGCCGCACACAGTAAGGGGTGGTAGGGGCCCGCCGAATTTCTATGTTAGGCTCTGGAGGTTGCACTGGAAGACCAGGCCGAGTAGCAAGGCAGCGCAGAGGTTGAGGAGGACGTAGAGGCAGAAGTCGCTGAACTCCACGCCCTGGACAGTGAGAGTGGCTATGCAGTACCCCTGGATCGCCATGGAGTGGGACCCGGAGGCCAGGGAGATTCTCTGGTTGGCGGGGTGTACCGCGAGGGAGCAGCGCCTTACCGTATCGGGATGGATGAAGCTCTCGGTGCTCCCAGAGTCCAGCAGGCAGGAGATCTCATGCCCATCGATTTTCACATTGGTAGAGGCCGTTGCTAGGTTGCGTGGGCGGGACTGGTCAATCGTGACCGAGGCGAGACGCAGCTGGTCGTCGATGGTGGCAGATGATGGGGTGCCCGGGGGCATGGGTCCTGGTACGATGGCGGCACCCCCGGGCCGCACGTGTCATGGGGAAACAAGATGGCGGCGCCTGATGATCCTGGGGAGGACAAGATGGCAGCGCCCACAGGCCACACATGGTCTGGGGAGGGGAAGATGGCGGCGCCCACTGGCCATACGTGGAGGGGGGTCGGAACAATAGCGGCGACTGTGCGGCCTGGCACACCACAGCGAAGTGTCACTTCTTGCCGCAGGCCTTGCAAAGGGCGCTCCGGGCAGCATTGTCGGGGGTGTTTTGGCTGCCCACAGAAATAACATTTGGGGCCCCCGAGGTTGGTTGGGTGCCACGCGGCACAGGCGTGGGGTTGGCTGAGTTGGGTCCATGATGGGGCGGCTGTCTGCGGAGTCCACGATGCGTAGGAGGGGTGGGCCACGCGGCTGGGGGTGTAGGCCTGGATGCTGCGCGAAGCGACCATCAGCGAGAGCGCTAGCTTTTTGGTTGCCACGAGGTCGAGCGTGGCCCCTTCTAAGAGGCGTTGGTGGATGTAATCCGACCCTATCCCCGTAACAAAAGCGTCACTCATGAGCAAGTTCGAGTGTTCCGCGGCCGTGACGTCCTGACAGTCACAGTCTCTGACTAGGGGAATTAGAGCACGCCAGAAATCTTCCACTGACTCACCAGGAAGTTGATTATGAGTGGAGAGGATGTGTCTGGCGTAGAGCGTGTTAGTCTGCTGAGCGTAGTTTTCCTTCAGTAGCGCCATGGCGTCTTCGTAGGTCGGCTCGTCCTGGATAAGTGGAAAGACGTTGGAGCTCAGCCGCGTGTAGAGGATCTGAATCTTCTGAGCTTCCGGAATTGGGTCTGGTGCAGACCTGATGTAAGCTTCGAAACAGGCTAGCCAATGTTCAAAGTCCTTTTTGGCGTTGCCTGATTGCGGATCCAGATGCAGGCAATCCGGCTTGATGCGGAGGTCCATCTTCTGAAAACTTTAGTGTAATAAATTGATGCACGATCAATTACACAAAAACGAGAGTTGGATGCAATCAAGGCTTTATTACACTAAGATGTGTGGCCTCCTACAGCA
The DNA here is from genome assembly GCF_047496885.1 of Scyliorhinus torazame. Classification (NCBI taxonomy): domain Eukaryota; kingdom Metazoa; phylum Chordata; class Chondrichthyes; order Carcharhiniformes; family Scyliorhinidae; genus Scyliorhinus; species Scyliorhinus torazame. The sequence continues at coordinate 211,419,932 of NC_092710.1, forward strand.
GCTGGGAACTACCCCCGTACCTGTAGTGCAGGGCCTTACCACAAAGCACCTAATATATACATCAGTGGTGACTACCACAGCAACCTATGGTCATCTGGGACTATGGTGATTTTACCTTGCATTGTTGCTGTTGAAGTTCCTTATCCATTGATTCAAAATCACCATTAATAGACACCTAGTGGCAGGGAAAATGGTTGGCTGTGGGAGCGGTGAGGGGTGACAAAATAAAATACAGTAATTTTACTAGACAAAATGAAAATTGCAATGCTGCCATACCAGTGAGACACTGCTACAGAGAACTATAATTTTATTTAGTGTACTTCATGGAAATGAGATTTTTTCTTTGTATTTTTGTCATTTTTGTTTTGGAGTCCCTGAGATGTGAAAGTTTATTCTAAAGTGAGAAAGTAAAATTCTTGTTCAAGTAATTAGAAAGAATTCTTCATCTACTGCTAACCAAAGATATCCAGGTGCAGACTTTCCTTTCGGGAGTCTAGACACTCAAGTTTCACTGCTCTCTTTGTCCTTGAGCAAGTAGTAAATGTGCAGCACATTATAATTTTAAAGTGCAAATAGCTTGAGGTCAGTGCTTAAAATGTCACAGAAGTGCATCAAATGTTGCTGATGGATCTGTCAACCAGAACTGTATTGTATTCCATCTCATCATTTATAAGAGATGTATAATTCAGTCTCCAGTGACATAACCACACAAAAATGCAAAATAAAATGTTCCATGAGCAGATTTAAAGAAAAAGAAGAGAACTGTTGTTGATTTATCTCTACTACTTGGTCTTTTCTGTGGCTCTGTTCCCATTAGAGCAAACAGTGGATTTGCCTTCTTTCTATATTGTCTATGGCCGAATGCTTAAGGTCGCCAGGTATCGAATGGTACCACCACAAGTTTCAACCGGCTATCGATCAAAGGGCCAAACACCAGTTAGTTAGTTCAAGGTCAAGGGTACTTTATTTACATACAATCAGTCATGCAACATAAACACGACTAGGCAACTACATCTATTACTAAGACAACCTGTACTTAACTTCAGGCACCCGGCTTAGGTCAGGAAACAGTGGCCGCTGTTCAGGGTCTCTTGGGTTCAAAGTGGTGACTGCTGCTCAGCTGGGCTCATCCGTCTGGTAGTGGGCGTCGAACTCGAACTTGCTTCTGGTGTTGCTGCAGTTGACAATGGCCGTGACCGGGGTACCAAGGCCAAAAGAGAGCAAACATATTGCGAACTCTTCCTGGATACTCGGGCGGTTTTCGCGCTCTTTTGGGCGGTCCTTTGATTTGGGCCTTACTAATTAGGTGATCCCTGATCACTCTGTTCGATTCCTTAGCCAATCAGTGGGCGGGGAACTGGGTGACTGGGCGTGTCTCAAGCGGTCATTGACCCTGTTGTTTGCGTTTCCCTTGGACAGGGAGTGGCGCCGAAATGTCTGGGACTGTCCCGGTAGCTGGAGTACCAGTCCTTTGCGTTGGGGGAGATGGGCCATCACCTGCTAATCGGCCTGATTAACATGCTAATGGGATAGAGTTTCGATGCCCTCTGGACTTTGCTGACAAATACGCAATTCAGGCTCTGAGCCTGCCTGACTCTTGGCTTGTCCATTTTACCCATCAGTCTTTGCGAGTTGCTCTGTACTAAGTTGTAAGTGGCCATCCCCGATGGCTACAGAACACTTTTGCATTTTTAATATTTCTTCAAGATATCACTTGCAATTTCATCACATGCAATAGAGTGAATGCACTAATCTCAAAACAGGTTAAAGGCTCGCTTTTGTTAGAGGCCAATTCACTGCAGTTAAGTGCGGGATTCTCCGTCCCACCAACCCCGTTATCCGGCAAACACTTGATGGAGTGGAATCCCTTGAGGTTCATGAATGTCACTGCATGGTGCCATGGAGACCACAGAGCCATGTGGGTGCAGTCTATCACACCCTGCACCTGAGGCATGCCTGCTAAATGGGTGAAGCCATGGCCCTGGCGCCCTGGCTCTCCTCCTCCCAGTTCAAGTTGACATACATCTGGGCCCTTACATAAAGGGCATCTGTTACCTCCCTCATGCGGCTGACTGGGAAATTCCACACCGATCACCGGTGCTGCCTTGAAACATGCTGCTCACCTAAATGTTCAGAGCGGCAGTTGCTTTAAGGGCCACGGGCAGTGGGTATCCTCCCATTCCATGTGGTACCACCTCTTGCAGGACATGGACAAGATGGTCCACCGTCCCCCAGGAGAGTCACCCAGTCTGCTCCGGCTCTGAAACTCCGACACCTGTTGGTAGAATGTCTGACGTCATAAGACCCTTTGCAGGGTGTCTCCTACGGAGCTCCACCCTCTGTTGTGCTGCTCCTGGTACAGGTATGGGCTGAGACTTCCTCTCCTTTGCAGGGTGCTGGTCCTGGTTGAATGCTGTGACACATCATTTTGTCTGCTGCTTTTGGATTGGATTTGGGTTTATTGTCACGTGTACAGTGAAAACCAATATTAGTAGAAAAGGCAACTCAACATGCTCCATGATTCTCCAGAATCATGCACTAAAAAGAGAACACCAAAGTGAGCAGTCGGGATTCCTGACAGAGCCCTGACTCTCAGCCCTCCACTCCTCTGGGACCTCCACACATGCATTTCCCCTTTAGTGAGTGCCTCTGCACTAATATTCACGCCCTCTCCTCTCATACTGGCATATTCCCACACCTGTCTCCCTCAAGTCCAGCAGGATTAGGCTCCGGAACCATCGAGGGCTGATAAAGCTGTCGATGTGAGCGGGCTGTTGAAGAGCCACCATACAGTGCTGTGAATTGAGAGATTTCTGAACACAAATATCCCCATCAAATAATGCCAAAGTATCAACAAAAAACCCAGCAATGCCTTCATTATGTTCTCCTGCAGGCAATCAGGGAAAGGTGAGAGGTGCTCTTTCCTGCCGACGGCATCAGAAGGCCCTCTGCCTGACCAAAGTTTCCTGGTTGGAGGTTACAGAGGAGTTCAGAAACTGTGGGTGATGGATCAAACCTGGATCTAGTGCAGGAAACTGGTAAACAAACTGGTAAACAACAAACTACGGTAAGTGCCAGTGCTGCATCTTCTTGTGTGTTTATCACTAATGTAAAAGTATGAATGTGCAGATATTCTAGAAGAGTGAATACGTGATCAGCTTTAGTATCGCATGGCAATTAAGGCCAAAGCGTATGGAGATTTTGCATTTGTGTGTGTTTGGATACAATACTTGAATGACAGGCTTGTGTGATCGGGATGTCTGCAGACAAGAGGGTTTGGTATCACTTGACATGTCACTAACTCGGCACTTTGCACGATGTCATATAGGACTGTGATGAATGGAGGAATTTCTTTTTTTTAAAATATTTTATTCATAGACACAAACAAAAGCAGAAGAACAACCAAACATTATAAACGACCCACATCCACTCTCCCCTGCTCCCAGTACCACCCCCTCTTCATCTCCTGCTTTCCCCATTTTAACCCCTCCATTCCGCCCTGCTGACCCCTCAAACCTCTTAAAGAAATCAATGAACAGCTTCCACCTCCGAGTGAACCCACCCACCAACACGCTCAAGACGAACTTGACCTTCTCCAGCCTCAGGAATTCCGCCAGGTCACTCAACCACACCCCCGCATTTGGTGGCTCTGAGTCCTGCCACCCAAGTAAAATCTGTCTCCGGGCTACCGGGAAGGCAGAGGCCAAGACATCGACCTCTCTTTTACCCCCTGGACTCCTGGATCTTCCGGCACACCAAATATCACCACCTCAGGACTCAGGGCCACTTGCACATCCAGACTCCCAGACAGTATGCCCGTGAACCCCTGCCGAGAATCCTTCAGCTTTCATAGAATCATTGAATTTACAGTACAGAAGGAGGCCATTCAGCCCATCGAGTCTGCACCGGCCCTTGGAAAGAGCAACTTATTTAAGTCCACGCCTTTGTTAGACGTTTAGCTGCTGTTGTATAAAGAGTCAAAAGTTCTGCTCCTTTTCACAAACACCTTTATTTCACTTCAACAGACTCTGCACAAAACTCTAACATCACATCACCTGACACAAAGGCCACCTGAAGCACCTTTACATATCAGTGCCAATTATTAATACTTAACATAAATGAGACAACTAATTGGAATGTCTCTCAACCCATTACTTAACAGTCTCCCCTTCCATGGAGAAAAAAAATAATTAGGTGAGAACAAAATTACAAGAAACTCAAAAACACACATTCAAATTTCCCCCCTTCTTTTTTTCTTTTTTGGCAGAAAAAAAAAGTCACAGAAACAGACGTTCTTCGTTAACAATACCCAAAAGTTTCTGTGAGCTAGCCCCTCTTTTTGTAAATCAGTCTGACAATTGATAGCTACTGTCAACCCATTTAATTTTTGCTATTTCCCCTCTGTCCAACATCTGTTTCAAACTTGCGATGTCTATCCTTAACCTTTTTTCATTGACACCTTTTGTAGAGTGCACATTTTCCCACAGGGATTTATTGTCAATGTGACATTCAATAGATATATTACCCAAATCCCCAATCCCAAAATTTCTGTCAATATCTGAGATATATAAAAGGCCATATCCATCGCATCTACAAGGCTTAACGTCTCAGCAGTCAAAGTGCTTTTGACTACCCTCCTTATTTTCTTTGTTTCCCACACAAGAGGGCAACATTTACCATTGTTCCCCAAAAGAAAAATTATAAAACCTCCTGCGCTTGAAACCCCATCACATAAATTTGCATAGGATGCATCACTATAAACTGAGTTTCAAATGCCTAAGGTCACCTAAAACCGTGAACCTCAAAACACACTCCTTCATTTTTAGTTTGACCAATGCTTTATTTGCTCTTATTAGGTCTTCCACTTTGAGATCATTCAATTTTGTACTCAACTCTAAGACATCAAAACTCATATCCGGTCTAGTCTGTCTACCTAACCAATTCAGTTGCCCAATTAAACTTCGCAGTTGCTCTTTTTCCATCTGTGAAACCATTGCGTCTTTTTGTGAAACCCGGCCACGGCTAATTGCTATTGGGCTGATGCTTTCCAAATAAGATTGCTGATGTAAAGTTGCCCCTAACTTAGTCTCTCCGATTTCCAGTCCAATATATTTAAATGCACCGGAAGCCTGACTTCCAACCCTGAATTCTCTCCTCAAACCAGAGATTACAATAGCTTCAAAATCACTAGTCCCACCCCACAAATAAATCATCAACAAGCATCATAAAGATGCCAGAAAGATTTCCTTCATAGTGCCAGTAAAACATTGCTCGATCTGCTTTCAACTGGCAACAGCCTAACTTTAACAAAACTGACCTTACCGAAAAATACCAGACTCTAAAGGCATCATTTAATCCACATACACATTTGTTCAACTTCCAGAGTACCCCTTCTGTGTTAGCTGCCTCTTTAGGAGGACGGAGAAAAATGTCTCTCTGGAGCTGATGCCCCTGCAAGAAGACAGCTTTTATATCTATAGATTTGCATTCCCATGCCTTTGTGGCTAATAGAGCCAAGAAGATCTTGAAAATAACCTTTCCTGCCGTACGTGAATCTACACTTAAATCCTGATCTTCTAAGTTTTATTTAAATCCCCTTGCCACAAGCCTGGCTTTTGCCTTATAAGTTCCATCTGGAAGAACCTTTTCCATGCAAATCGATCTGTGGGATAGAGCTCGTTGTCCCCTATCCGTACTTCCATGTATACCCCAAATTCACTCCAACTATGCAGTTCTTGCTGTTTGGCATCTTTGATAACTTTTTCATCTAATTTATTGAAAGCCACCAAAATCTCACGTGAATGTGGGCTTCTACTCCTAATAGTATTCGTAGTCTTACTCATGTTCCGAGACGTGATAATCGACAGCCCCTCTCCCGTCTGGTATCTCGTTCTGTACTGCTACTGCTTGATCTTTCCCTTCTGCTGTGGGATGTCCTTTCAATAGTTCTCGACCTTTTCCTGCAGACCTGTTCACTGTCCGATGTACTATCTAAACTAGCACTGCGTTTCTGTGCCCTCCATTTTTGAACTTTGTGTTCCCAATCCATTGTCTTCACTCCTTCCCCTGAATGCTGTACATTAAACCAATGTTTATACTTTCCAGTGGCCTTCCCTGCTCTATTATAACAGTTGCATCCTTCCATTGACTAGACCCTTCAGGCAAGTATGTCATTTTTGTGCCAACGTTTGGCAGTTGTCCTTTTGGAAAAATGGCCTGTTCTAATTCATCAGAAGTGTTGTGTTCCTCCACAAAAGCCTGTCTATTTCAGTTAACTGGTCCTCCTAATTCTGTAACACTTGCATACCAGATGACCCTGGTTCCTCGTCATGTCTGTCTGCTCCGTCTAAATTTGTAGTCTGTACCCATTATCCTTGACGAATGTACCCGAACAGTTTGATTGCCATGTTGCAAAATAATTGTTTTGCCATCTATGCCTATGATCTTCCCTGGGCCTTTCCATTCATTAAAATTGTCTCTCTTATAGTATACTATGTCTCCTTGCTGAAAAACGATATTTGATGGCCATACATTATGTCTTAAAGCTCTGCGAATTCTTTCAGAGACTTCTGCCTCCAAAACGGCTTTTCTACTGCTATGTAATGCATTTAAATGTTCAGCAGAGGCAGAGCTAATTGTAGTCCCTTCTCAAGCTGGAGGATGGTCATCCAAAATGGACAGAATTTTAGGGTTCTACCAAACACTAATTGATAGGCACTATAGCCCCCAACCATCTGCAATGAATTCTTTGCATGTACCGCCCATGCTAACGCTGAATTTAGCCTGCAATTCGGTCTATCTTCCAAAATTTTCCGGAGCATGTCATCAATTACAGCATGGGTTCTTTCACAGACACCATTACTAAATGGGCTTTCCGCAGCCGTATTCATAACTGTGATATTCACATTTTCACATTTTCATATATCTAAACTCATCATTAGCAAATTCTCCCACATTGTCCGTAAGGAATTTTGCCAGTGGGCCCATTCCTGTCCCGATACATTTTTCCATGATTTGATCCAGAATTACTCTCTTTTCCTTACTTCGTACAATCGTTGCTTGACTAAATCTGGTTGCTAAATCTACAAAATGCAAAATAAATATAATATTGGCTTTATCCCAGATCTTAAGGTCCATGGCCACAATGTCGTTAAAATCCTTGGCCAAAGATAGGGTTACTGTCCGTCGTGCTGGTGTCCTTCTGTACTTCCTACAAACTTCACAGCGATCACTTACCTGTTCTATCAGTTTAGTATAGTCTTCATTCCTTACCCCTATATCCTTTAATAATTTTTTCAGTCTCTGAGGAGACGGATGCGCAAATTGCCTATGCAGTTTTAATACAACAAGCTTTTTATCAGCTAAAGTCCCATTTTCAACTGCCATTAACACATCCTTAACAACTCTATTTGAAATATTATTTGTCAGTAATGGAATACAATAGTGTCCCGACTGTGTAAATTGAAAGTCCGCCGTCTTTCCAAAAACTGTTGCCGTATCCTGTTCCATATCCAGTTTCATGTGTGCTTTCTTCATCGACGGTCTGCTCAGAAGCAAAGATATCTCACTTGATACAGCATCCGTGCTAATGAAATGATTCACTCCAGCAATATTGCAAGGGATCACCACTCTTTTCAGCGACTTCAGAGTATTATCATCCCCAAACCTGAAACTTGTGGAACTTCCAAATTCCTTAACCTTGTTACGATTTTCAGCATTCAAGGAGTCCAGGTAACATTTTAACCAGTCAATTCCACACACAGTAGATGTGCAGCCATTGTCCAATACAGCACAATTGAAGGATTCTGCAACCAACACCCTCATTACTGGCATAGAACTGCTTGTTAATAGGACAATGCCTCCTCTCTGGTCACTATCCTTTTCCTCTTCTTACTCTTCCGTGTCATGTGTCGCTTCAAACACTCTATTATAATGTGTTGGGACAGTTGAAAGCATAATGGTATTGAGAGTCACATCAAAAACATCGATTTATCATGCCCCATGCTTTTCCGCGGTTCATCTTCCTATTGTAGGTCCTAACTGGGTTTCTGTCTTCATAGTGTCCGGGTCTCGATCACCTTCTATAGTCTTGGAACCTGTTCGTAGCCATACCATTTTGCCATCCTGTTAGTAGTGTGTATCTTCCATATTCTGCTTTATTGCAGGCTGACCTATTTGGGTCATCAGAGCCATCGGAATCGAATGTTTCCCCAGAAACTTTTGTAAACCTTCTGTCATCTGATCAAATAAGGTATCCTTATCTGCAAACTGAACTCCTGTCAAAACCAGGAGCCTATTCATGTTGCTCACTCTAGCACAGTCAAGTAATTTAAAGGCCAACACAGACTGTGGAAATTCCATGTTGTGTTTCTGCAGCCTTTTATATAGTCTGCCAAATTCCATTATATAGTTTTCCATGGAGAAACCCTCTATTTTCCAGAGCCTGTCAAAATCCAACCATGCTTCATACGCACTTAACAAGTCGTCCTTCTTATAAATCTTATCCATACAACATAATAGAGTCTGCAGACCTTCTTCTGAGTCTAACTCTTCCAATTCCAGCTCAGAAAACACTTTGCTACGGATTTTACTGTCATACGGTAGAGAAAGAGCCAATGCCATACCTTGTTTTCTCTGTCCAAGGCCGTTACCGTAGTCCACATAACTACTGCATCTCTCCATTGCTCGTACGATCCCCTTTCAGAAAATAAGGGGGGGATGGTCATATCCGGCCATCTTTATTCTAGGTTCAGCCATATATCTTTGGGTTTTTTTTCTTCTCACACTCCTTGGTTTGATCTGGAAAAGTTTCACCTTTTGCACAGCAACCATCCTCTGCTACCATTTGATACACGTTTAGCTGCTGGTGTATAAAGAGTCAAAAGTTCTGTTCCTTTTCACCAATACCTTTATTTCTCTTTAACAGACTCTGCACAAAATTCTAACATCACACCACCTGACACAAAGGCCAGCTGAAGACCCTTTACATATCAGTGTCAATTATTGGATACTTAACATAAATGAGACGACTAATTGGAATGTCTCTTAACCCATTACTTAACAGCCTTCACCCGCCTTCACCCTATCTCCGTAACCCAACCTAACCTTTTGGACAATAAGGGGCAACTTATCATGGCCAGTCCACCTAACCTGCACATCTTTGGACTGTGGGAGGAAACCAGAGCACCCGGAAGAAACCCACGCACACACGGGGAGAAAGTACAAACTCCACACATACAGCCACCCTAGGCCGGAATTGAACCTGGGACCCTGGAGCAGTGAGGCAGCAGTGCTAACCACTGTGCCGCCGTGCTGCTTTGGACCCTCCCAAAATATGTGGATGCGATTCACAGACCCCTCGCACACTGCCCACATCTATCCTCTACCCCCTCAAAGAACCTATTCATCCTTGGTACCGTCATATGCGTCCTTTCAACTGGATGAGGCTTAACCTCGCACACATCGAGGCACATTCACCCTCCGCAAGGCCTCTGCCCACGTCTCAGCCCCCACCTCCCTTCCCAGCTCCTCCTCCTACTTATGCTTTATGTCCCCCACCAGGGCCCCCTCCCAATCCATCAACTGCTTGCAGACATCGGACACCTTCCCCTCCCCTATCTCATCCTATGACAAGTATCTCATTCTGCAACCCCAGGGGCGGCAGTCCAGGAAAGGACAGCACCTCTCCTTACAAAATCCTGGACCTGCATAAAACCATTCCCCCAGGTCCTCCAACTTTGCAAAGTTGCCTCCTATGAACAGATCGTCAAATCGCTCAATCCCTGCCTGCTGCCATGCCCAAAACCTAGCATCCAACCTTACCAGTGGAAACCTATGGTTGTCGCAGATTGGTGCCCACACCAAGGCACCCTCCAGTCCCACTGCACCCACACCCTTAGGGCTGACACCACCACTGGGCTCAGGGAGTACCTGTCCAGCTAGAACGGCACAGGCGGCAACAACAAAGCCCTGAAACATTGTTCCCTTACGTGATGCTGCCTCCATCCGACCCCCCTCCCCCACGACCCATTTCCTAACCATAGCAATATTCACCGCCTAGTAGTAAGTCATCATGTTCAGCAGTGCTCGCTCCCCTGGGGTCTTTCCCGCCCATACAAACCAGAGACACGTGCATTGACCTTAAAGAACAACTTGGAAATGAAGATTTGGAGGTTCTGAAACACTAACAGAAACTTTGGCAGCACCGTCATTTTTACTGTCTGCACCTGCCCTGCCAGTGACAGCAGTAGCACATCCCACCTCTTGAAATCCACTTTCACCTGCTCCACCAGCTGAGTCAGGTTCAGCTTGTGCAGCTGCACCCAGCCCCGTGTCACCCGGATACCCAGATGTCTAAAGCTTGCTCCCACCACCCTGAACGGCAATTCCCCTAACTCCTCTCCTGCCCTCTAGTCTCAATTGGGAACACTTCACTCTTTCCCATATTCAACTTGCACCCTGAAAACCAGCCAAATTCCTGTAAAATCCCCCTGATGCCTCCGATACTGCCCAATGGTTCTGAAAACAGCACCATGTCATCGGCATACAGCGATACCCTGTTCTCGACGCCCCCCCCCCCCCCCCCCCACCTCCGCTCAATCCCTCTCTGGTCCCTTGACACTGAAGCGCCATTGCCAGTGGCACTATCGCCAAGGGGAAGAGCAACAGGGTCAGTGGGCACCACTGCCTCGTCCCTTGATGCAGCCCACAATACCCCAACTCACTCAGTTCGTCTGCACACTCACGACCGCCGCTTTAAATAGCAACCGGACCCAATCCACAAACAAACCCCTGTCCGAATCCGAACCTTCCCAACACCTCCAGCAGATACTCCTACTCCACCCGATCAAATGCCTTCTCCGCGTCCATTCGCCACAACTATCTCCACCTCCTGGCCCTCCAAGGCATCATGATTACATTTAAGCAGCCTCCTCACATTTCCAACTGCCTCCCTTTCACAAACCCTGTTTGATCCTCACCTATCACCCCCGGGACGCAGCACCCAATACCGCCAACAGCTTGGCGTCTACATTCCGCTATGATATTGGGCCGTATGACACACACTGCTCCGGTCCCTCATCCTTCTTTGTTATCAGGCAGATGGAAGCCTGCGACAATGTAGGAGAGGGGGGGGGTTCCCCCTCTCCCTTGTTTCATTGTACGCTCTCACCAGCAGTAGCCCTAAGTCTGCCCCAAACCTTTTGTAAAACTCAACTGGGAACCCATCAGGCATCAGGGCCTTCCTGCCTGCTTACTGTCCATCACCTCCCTCAACCCAATTGCGGCCCTCAGTCCCTGAACCAGCTCCTCCTCTACTGTGGAAACTCCAGCCCCTCCAGAAACCGCCATATCCCCTCTCTCCCCAGGCCGGGGCCTCAGACTCATATAACCTTCTATAATACGCCTCAAACATGCAAATTCACCCCCCGGGTCCATCACCACATTACCCTTATCATCCCTCACTCTAGCAATCTCCCTCACCGCCTTTTGCTTCCTCAACTGATGGGTCAGCATCCTGCTCACCTTCTCCCCATACCCATATACTGCACCTCTGGCCCTCCACAACTTCCCCACCACCCTCCCCATAGAAACTAGCCCAAACTCTATCTGAAGCCTCTGCCTCTCCTTCAACAGCCCTGCCTCCAGCGCCTCCAAATACCTACTGTCCACCCTCAAAATTTCGTCCACCAGCCTTGTCATCTCTGCCCGCTCTGCTTTCTCCCTAAGCATCCGAATTGAAATGAACTAAACACTGCCTTGAGCGCCTCCCACAGCGTGGTGGCTGTGACCCCTCCCGCATCATTTAGCTCCAGGTAGCCTCGGATGGCAGCCCTCACCCGCTCACACACCTCATCCGCCAACAACCCCGCACCCAATCTCCACAGTGGGTGCTGCCCAACCCCCCCCCCCCCCCCCCAACCCCAACTCTAGGCCACGCGCAAATCCACCCAGTGTGGCGCATGTTCAGAAACCACATTTGCTGAATATTCCAAGGCGACCAAGATTTTATCTAACACGACAAAATCAATCCGGTACACCCGGTCTGTCATAATATAAATCTATGTATATAATGAAGTGCAGACAGGCAGTGATTGACACGCAGGATGACCAATAAGCACATAGAAAAGAGCAGCCAATCACCAGACAGGACACGACCACTATAAAGCCAGAGGGCACCAGTTTTCCCACTCTCTGGGGACCCAGCCTCTGAGACAGTCAGAGTTAGTGAGCTGGCCAGTGCAAACACCATGTGGTAGCTAGTAAGTCTGGTTAGGCTAGTATCAAGTCTTCAGTCAAGTCAGCATAGTGTCAACCCACAGTTGAACATGTATAATAGTTTAGATGTTAAATAAAATTGTGTTGCATCTTATCAAGTGTTGGAGGTCTGTCTCTCGCCACACTGCATCAAGTGCTGTCCACATCGACCCAGCCTACCCAACACATCATGGTACCAGTGAGTGATGCTGAAAATTGACGGACCTACCTTGAGTGAATCAGCGTTGACCAGAAAACAGATGGACCTACCTTGAGTGAATCAGCGTTGACCAGCAAACAGCCATCCGGTGACATGGAAAACGTCCGCCCTCCTCCGCAGCTCCGCATCCCCGGCAACCTCGGTGCAAATTGGAAGATCTTCAAACAAAAGTTCCAACTCTATCTAGAAGCCACCGACCTCGAGGCCGCATCGGATGCCAGGAAGATCGCACTATTCCTCTCCACAGCCGGGGACCATGCCATCCACATCTACAACTCCCTTACATTCGCTGAAGGCGAAGACAAGACAAAATTTAAAACAGTTCTACTGAAGTTCGACAGCCACTGCGACATTGAGGTGAATGAGAGCTTTGAATGGTACGTTTTCCAGCAGAGGCTTCAGGGTAAGGAATAACCTTTTCAATCCTTTCTGACCCATCTCCACATCCTCGCGCAGTTATGTAACTATGACTCGACCACTGATTCCATGATCCGCGATCAGATCATTTTCGGCGACCACTCTGATTCCCTTCGCCAGCAGCTCCTGAAAGTTAAGCAGCTCACCCTCACCATCACCATCGAAACGTGCGTTCTCCACGACCATGCTAACAATCGGTATTCCCACATCAGGGCAGCAGAAACGGCAAAGCTAACCTCCCACGAGGCGGAACGGGTGCAGGCCATCGCACAAATGCAGGGCCTAAGTATCGACGAGAGTGGCCATTCCGCACGCTTTTCCCGGGCCCCTGCGCATGCGCGCCACGACCGATGGGACGGTGAGACCGACGGCCAGACTGTGCAGGCGTGTACGTCATTTGACCGCACTACGCATGCGCGATGGTTCACAGAATGCGCTGACGTTGGCGTCATGACGTGTCCGAATTGTGGCTCCGCCCAGTTAAAGCGGCAATGTCCGGCAAAATCACGACGGTGTCTACAGTGTGGCAAGCTTGGCCACAACGCAGCCCTTTACAGATCTGCCCCATTGCCCAGCATCCAGCGATCCCAGCCGCGGCGCAGAAGCATCCGTTCAATACAGCAGGCCATGCCAGGCTCCAACCCCGACAGCCCAGCAGATCCTGATGCTGCATGCCTCAAATCTCCATACCGGGTGGGCATCATTATGAAGCATGCGCTGCCTTTCTCCAAGATAGCAAAGCACCTCCCGATCCTCAGTGTGGAACCCGACGACAAATGTTGTGCTGTCTTCACAGTCAACAAGGCTCGCATCCGGTTCAAACTGGACACCGGCGCATTGGCGAACCTCATCTCCAAAGCCGATCTTGACATCATCCGCGTCAGACTAAGCATTCTTCCACCGGCCTGCCAGCTCCTTGACTACGATGGCAATGCCATAGCTACCAGTGGCTCATGCGAACTCGGAGTTTCCAATAAGTCATTTAAAGCGACACTGCGATTTGAGAGCGTGGGACCTGACAGACATCCCTGCTCAGGCCTGCAAACTCCTGAACTTGGTTCAGCGAGTCCACACCATGTCATCCTCACAGGTGACAGCCTCACCTGATGAGAACTTCCAGTCTGAAATTGATGACATCTTCACGCAGTACCACAGCGTGTTCGATGGAATAGGCACACTCCCATACTGATCCAAAATCCTGCTCAAACCAAACGCCACCCCTGTGATCCACGCACCACGTGGGGTGCCGGCACCTCTCAAGGACCGCCTCAAGCAGCAGTTACAGGACCTCCAGGACCAGGGCATCATATCAAAGGTCACAAAAACTATGGGCTGGGTCTGCTCCATGGTCTGCGTCAAGAAGCCGTCAGGGGAGCTTTGAATCCGCATCGACCCCAAGGATTTAAACTGCAACATCATGAGGGAACATTACCTGATACCAAACGAGAAGAGTTGACCAGCGAGATGGCTCATGCCAAACTCTTTATGAAGCTGGACGCCTTCAAGGGGTTCTGGCAAATGCAGCTGGATGCATCCAGTCGCACGCTGTGCACATTCAATACCCCGTTCGGTCGCTACTGCTACAGCCGGATACCTTTTGGCATCATCTCTGCCTCAGAGGTATTTCACCGCATCATGGAACAGATGATGGAGGGTATTGAGGGGGTGCGCGTGTATGTTGACGATGTCATAATCTGGTCCACAACTCCTCAAGAACACATCGATCGCCTCAAGCAGGTATTCCACAGAATCCATGAGCATGGCCTCCGACTCAACAGAGCCAAGTGCTCTTTCGGTCAATCAGAAATCAAATTCCTTGGTGACCACATCTCGCAGCAAGGCGTGCGGCCAAATGCTGACAAGGTCTCGGCGATCAACGCCATGAAGACCCCAGAGGACAAGAAGGCGGTCCTCCGCTTTCTAGGGATGGTCAACTTCCTCGGGAAGTTCATTCCCAACATGGCAGCACACACCTCAGCCCTCCGCCACCTCATCAAAAAGTCGATGGAATTCCAGTGGCTGCCCGCTCCTGAGAACGAATGGCGTGAGCTGAGGGCAAAACTCACCACAGCCCCGGTTCTGGCGTTCTTCGACCTGACCAAAGAGACCAAAGTATCCACTGATGCGAGCCAGGACGGTATTGGGGCGGTGCTCCTCCAACGGGATGACTCCTCCTCATGGGCCCCAGTTGCATATGCCTCCAGAGCCATGACGCCCACTCAGCAACGGTACGCTCAGATTGAGAAGGAATGCCTGGGCCTCCTAACGGGAATCGGCAAATTTCACGACTGTCTGTAGGGCCTCCCAAAATTCACGTTTGAGATGGACCACAGGCCATTAGTCCACATAATCCAGAAGGATTTGAATGACATGACGCCTCGGTTACAATGAATCCTTCTCAAGCTACTCGCTATGACTTTGAACTTGTCTACACACCAGACAAAGAACTCATTGTTGCAGATGCCCTTTCCCGGTCTATCACCACACCGTGTGAACAAACTGACTTTGTCTCCCAAATCGATGCGCAGGTACAATTGTGTGCATCCAACCTTCCGGCCACTGATTAGAGGGTCCTCCAAATTCGTGAGGAAACGGCCAAGGATCCTCTGCTACAGTGTGTGATGCAGCACCTCGCGAATGGCTGGCAGAAGGGACAGTGTCCCTAGTTTTACAACGTCAAGGATGACCTGACGGTGGTGGACAGCAACCTCATGAAGTTCGATAGGATTGTGATTCCGCAGATCATGCGAGCTATGGTGCTCGGCCAACTCCATGCGGGTCACCTGGGGGGTCGAGAAATGTCGACGCAGAGCACGAGAGGCAATCTATTGGCCGGGCATCAGCCAGGACGTTGCCAACACGGTCCTCAACTGCCCCACATGTCAGAAATTTCAGCCAGCTCAACCCAAAGAAACTCTGCAGCAACATGAGATAGTGACCTCCCCATGGTCCAAAGTCGGTGTCGACCTTTTCCACGCCAAGGGGCGTGACTATGTTAAATAAAATCTTGTTGCATCTTATCAAGTGTTGGAGGCCTGTCTCTCGCTACACTGCATCAAGTGCAGTCCACATCGACCCAACACATCACGGTCCACATGGGAGAAGTATGAAAACTTGACCAGTCCAAGCTCGGTTCTATGACTGTGTTAAAATCCCTCCCATAATCAACCAGTGCAAGTTCAAGTCAGGAATCTTTCCCAGCACCCGCCTCATATATTCTACATCATCCCAATTTGGGGCACAGACATTTACCAGGCGCACCAGCATCCCCTCCAACTTTCCATTAACCATCACATACCTCCCCCCTGGATCAGCCACAGTGCTCCCCACCTCAAACGACATCCGCTTATTAACCAACAATGCCAATCCCCTCGTCTTCATACCCAGCCCCGAATGAAACACCTGCCCCACCCATCCCTTCCTCAAACTCATCTTTAAGTGCTTCTCCTGCCAAAAGGCCATGTCACGCGGCCATTTCTCCGGCCCATTCAGCCCCCTCACGTTCCATGTGACCAGCTCCCTCCCCCCCCCCCCTGCCAATCAGCCACTTCCCTTTTTGAACCAGCCCCCAGCCGCTTCATGTGACTCCCCAGGCCCGCCCTTGGATGCCCACTGTCTTCGATCCCTTTCCAACTGCGTCACTCCAACCACACCTATGTCAGCAACCCTCCCCCTCCCACCATCCAACGAAGAACTAACCCCACCCTACCCACACCCCGGCGCTTGCTTCCTGGCAACTCCCCCACTTCATTCCCGTTAACTAGTCCACCCAGCTAACCTGGTGGGCCCCACCCAAGGCTCCCAACCTCCCCAGTTACCCAGCCAATTATCAGTCTATCAATCTATTCTTTATCATCAGCAAAGTGATGGAAGCAGTCATCAAGTGATATCAAGCAGCACTTACTCAGCAAGTTTGGGTTCTGCCAGTGTCACTCAGTTCCTGAACTCACTACAGCCTTGGTTCAAACATGGATAAAAGAGCTGAATGCCAGAGGTGAGGGGAGAGTGACTGCCCTTGACATCAAGGTAGCATTTGACTGAGTATGGCATCAAGGAGCCCGAGATAAACTGGAGTCAATGGGATTGCTGGTTGGAGTCATACCTGGCACAAAGGAAGATGGTTATGGTGGTTGGAGGTCAATCATCTCAGCTCCAGGACATCACTGCAGGAGTTCCTCAGGGTAGTCTCCGAGGCCCAACCATCTTCAGCTGCTTCATCAATGATCTCCCTTCCAACATAAGGTCAGAACTGGGAATGTAATGAAGCTGTCCATGTCCAAATGCAGCAAGACCTGGACAATATCTAGGTTTGGGCTGACAAATGGCAAGTTACATTCATGCCACAAGTACCAGGCAATGACCATCTCCTACAAGAGAGGTTCTAACCACCGACCCTTGATATTCAATGACATTACCATCGCTGAATCCCCAAAAACATCTTGGGGATTACCATTGATCAGAAACTGAACTGGACTAGCCATATTAATACTGTGGCTACCAGGGTAGGTCAAAGGCTAGGCATCCTATGGCGAGAAACTCACCTCCTGACCCTCCCCAAAGCCTGTCCACCATCTGCAAGGCACAAGTCAGGAGTGTAATGGAATACTCTCCACTTGCCTGGTTGAGTGTAGATCCAAGAGCACTCAAGAAGCTTGACACCATCCAGAACAAAGCAGCCCGCTCGATTGTTCCCCCTTATACAAACATTCAAACCCTCCACTACCGATAAACAGTGGCAGCCGTGTATACCATCTACAAGATGCACATCAATAACTCACCAAGTTTCCTTAGACATCATCTTGAAAAGGGCAGCCGGTAGCACAGTGGGTAGCACTGTTGCTTCACAGCTCCAGGGTCCCAGGTTCGATTCCCGGCTTGGGTCACTGTCTATGTGGAGTTTGCACGTTCTCCCTGTGCCTTTGTGGGTTTCTTCCGGGTGCTCCGGTTTCCTCCCACAAGTCCCGAAAGACGTGTTGTTAGGTGAATTGGACATTCTGAATTCTCCCTCTGTGTACCCGAACAGGCGCTGGAATGTGGTGACTAGGGGCTTTTCACAGTAACTTCATTGCAGTGTTAATGTAAACCTACTTGTGACAATAAAGATTATTTTTAAAATAACACGATCACTACCGTCCAGCAGGCCAAGAGCAGCATATACCTGGGAACCCCACCAGCTGGAGGTTCCCCTCCAAGTCTGACTTGGAAATATATTGTCGTTCCTTCACTGTTGCTGGGGCAACATCCTGGAACTCTCTTCCTAACAGCACAGTGGGTGTACCTACACCTCAAGGACTGCAGCGGTTCAAGAAGGCAACTCGCCGCCACCTTCTGAAGGGCAACTGGGGATGGGAAATAATTGCTGGCCTAACCAGCGGCGCCAACATCTTGTAAATTAATTTAAAAGGTGTTCCCTCCCCCTCCCAACCATGAAATCCTAAACCGTAACAAAAAGTGCACTCACCATCATTGTTTCCCATGACAAATCCTGCCCTCCAGAAAACTGCGTGGTGATTGTCGCGCGATGTCCGTCCATCCATTGTTACAGCGTCGGAATGTGGTGACTCGGGGCTTTCGGAGCGCATGTGCAGATACTGCGACAATGGATGAACGGACATCGCATCGCACGACAATCACCATGGAGGAATGTTCCCTTCCAGTCGGGGAACAGTTCAGCAGTCAAGGGCATTCCGCCTCTGATCTTCGGGTAAGCGTTCTCCAAGGCGGCCTTCAGGATGTGTGACATGCAGAACCGTCGAGCAAAAACTGATAGCCAAGTTCCGCACACATGAGTACGGCCTCAGCTGGGACCTTGGATTCATATCGCATTACATTCATCCCCCCACCATCTGGCCTGGGCTTGCAAAATCCTATCAACTGTCCTGGCTTGAGACAATTCACACCTCTTTAACCTGTGATTATCCCTCTCTCCAGTTGCTCCGTCTGGACCTGTAAAGACTTAATTATTTGCAAAGACTTGCATTCAAAGTATAGTCTTGCATCATTGACTTTGTCTATGCATATGTTCCTGGAACCCAACTCTTCATTCACCTGAGGAAGGAGCAGTACTCCGAAAGCTAGTGATTCAAAATAAACCTGTTGGACTTTAACCTGGTGTTGTAAGACTTCTTACTGTGCCCAACAGTCTTTAAAGCAGTGCAGACTTGTCTGAGAACAAGGGGGAGCTGAAAGAAGCTGAGAAGCATCTTCAGAAGACATATAGCCAGGGTTCCTCCAGATTTTTTCTGTAAAGCTGTGTCAGGAGATCTCTATTTCTCAAAGAACATCTCTGTAAAGTACTCCTATGTGTCATTGGTAGTTAAAGTGGATTGAGAGCTAAGATGTTTTTTGTTATTTAAGTGTGACTAAAGATAGCAGTTAAGGGTATTGTATTCACTGTATTGAGTAACATTGTTTAAGGAGTAATTGTAAGCTATTTTCTGGTGTGATGTTAAAGATTTTTAATACTGTGTTCAGAATAACCTTTGCTTTAATACACCATATCCCTATTTCTTTGTTCAATCACTGCTGGAGCGAAGTATCCTTTCCTCACAGTCCTGCAAAATTAAAATAAAATGTTGGGATTCCAATCCAGTATCCTAGCTACTGTTGAGGTCTGACATGGGATCATATTAGACAAGCAAACCCACAACAGTAGGGAGAGGAGATGGACAGGAGGGGAGTGCTTGACCTCAGGCTCCTCAAATGCATAGAGGACGCGGCAATGGAGATCACTGATGAAGGGAGTGAGGGACCAATCACAGATGGCAAGCCAAGGCTGGACCGGCCAGGAGTTAGGAGGAAGTGCAACCAATCTAGTAGTGGCACACAGGATGGACACAATGAAATGTGACGTGCTCAAACTGTGATGATTGTTAATATTATTCTGGACCCATCTTGCTTTGTAATGCTTACTGTTTTGCGAGTAAATAAAGAAGGCGCTCCCTACACATTCATTGACCATTTTAAATATTTGTGTATTACATTACCTTGTTGATGTTAATGATGTCATGATGTACATATTCAGCGTCTCTTCAGTCCTCCAATTGCCTCATTCCGTGAGGGTGGCAGGAGAAGCGTCCAGCAGTGTCTCCCATGCTCCGACTCTCCATGTATGTCTGCGTATTGTCTTAAGAAGCGGCAAGATACAAATGCATTTTGCGCTCATATATTTTATTCAGGAACATCATCACTTTAGAATATGCGCATTTTCTCATCACTTCTAGGAGGGTGCAAACTGAATGAGAAATTTGTTTAAAAAGGTGATCACGTTTCTCATTTGTGATGAATGTATTATGCCAATAATCCACCATTGTATTTTTATCTGTGCTGTTGCCCTTGTAATTGTATCTCTACTGTGCTGTTGCCCTTGTGGGCTCCTCCTATGGGCCATTGTATGGCATTATCCATAGGGGAACATGTTGGGGCCTGTATGGGCACCGCCCATGGTTCCTCCCCATGAAGGGAGGTATAAAGAGCAGTTGACCTGTAGGTGGTTCTCAGTATTGGATCAGTCGCAGGCAGGCACTGTTCTAAGTTGATTAAAGCCACGGTTTACTTCTACTCTCGTCTCGAGTGAATTGATGGTCGCATCATCATTATTGGCTGATTATGTATAACTTACCAATTACCGGCAGCCAATGTGAAATGGGTGTTGGGAAAGGTTCAGCACTGTCAGGAAGGGAAGGGCTGAGAAAATGGAGGGTGTGGGCTGGTGTTTCTAAGGAGAGCTGTGTCAGGGGGCTGCAGACTTGTACAAAATAATACCCAATGAAAAAAACACAGCAAACTGTGTCTAGGCAGCACATTCAAACACAATCCTAAGTCCCCAGACGCATTTTATTTCAGCCTTGACATTTCATCCTTCTCTGGATTGGGTTTGCAGCTAAAACATAAGGGCGATGGCCAATCGACCGCCCGCCAACTGTAAAAGTAGATGGGCCACGTAAAATTCCTTTAATTGGTCCCTCTATGGGCTGAATTGCCTGTTTGATTGTCGGCGAGTGTGCTTTCAACTCTCTCGCCTGCCCGCCAACCGCAATATTACGAGACATGCGCCCAATGTCCGCTCACACAATTTCACATGCTTTCAGATCGAGTGCACTCCTGCCCGAGCAATGTAAAATTCCGGCCATTAATAAACTTATGGATTGTGCACAAATGAATTTCAAAACAGCGAAGTATGAAATATTACATTGTGTTAAACAAATAAAGGTAGCCAGCTTGAAAAATTGGAATCTAAATGGGGTAGCGAAACAAATGGAGCTGAGAATATAATTAAACAATCACTAAAAATATCAATGCAGGTAAAGGAGGCCATATTAAAATAAAATGTTTAAGCACTAATATCTATTTCTGGAGAGGTACACCTGAAAAGTAGAGAAGTTATTGCGAAGCTTTACTGAACCCCGATTAAAACACATTTGGAGTACTATGTGTACAGTTCTGGTCGCCCTTTTTAAAGGGGTATGAAAGATTTGTAGAGGGCACTGTGAAGATTTACAGAGGATGATGCCAGAACTGCAAGGTTATACCTATCAGGAGAATATGAAAAGAGCAGTCAAGAACTGAATGTTGCAGACTAGCACCAAAGCTTGGTATAGCTGATGCAAAGGCTGAGTGGGGAAAGACCACTATTTAAGGCCCTCCCAACATAGTATGCTGAGGGGTTGGAAACCGTGTAAAGCTCCTCAGACTGTATACACCAGAGAATGTTTGACATGAAGTGTAAATGTACATTGTAAATATAACCTGTAATGGCAAGTGTGGTGAGGCATTCAGGCTTTGTATTGAAGGAAACCAATCTGTATTGCATTTTATTGATCGTTACATTTGAACTGTTAGAGATACATAGATACATAGAAGATAGGAGCAGGAGGAGGCCTTTTGGCCCTTCAAGCCTGCTCCGCCATTCATCACAATCATGGCTGATCATCCAACTCAATAGCCTAATCCTGCTTCCTCCCCATAGCCTTTGATCCCATTCCCCCCAAGTGCTATATCCAGCCGCCTCTTGAATATATTATGTAGAGTAACTTCACAAATTCTTTGATTTAAGTATATTTTTAGGGGGGAAAAAATGAAGGCTTTGGTCTGTTTTTTCTTGAAAGGAGACAGTTGAGAGGTGGCCTCGCAGAGGCCAGTAAAATTCTGAAAGATATTGATACATGCAGAAAGAGTAGATGCAGAAGGAGAGCTTCTACTTGTGGAGGAGAGCAAAACTTGAGGCCATCGATATAAGATAGTTGCTAAATAAACAAATAGCAAATTCAGAAAGAACTTCTTTACCAAGAGAGTGCAGAGAGTTGATATCACAGAGAGTAGTTGAGGTGAATAATATAGATAAGTATTTAAAGTGAAGCTAGATAAATTTAGTGAGAAGAGATTAAAGGGCTATGCTAAGTTAGATGAAGAAATATGGGAGAAGACGAGTAGGGCATACATGGACTGTTTGAGCCAAGTGGCCTGTTTCTGTGCCATACCTACCCTATATGATTACATTTGGCTTTCCTGCAAACTTTGAGAGAGGTTTCACTGCAGACTTTGAGAGAGGTTTCACTGCAGTGCCCTCTACAGAGAATCTTTGAACTGTGTGATGTAGGCAAGCTGTACCGAATGTGCTCCTGCGCACACAAAGCATGTTGATGCCTTCCAACAGCCAGGCTCCGCCACTGAGTCATTCAGGGCTGTTGGTTGTGGTTTTTGGAGCCACTGGGACTGGATGTCATGGCTGACACTGAAGCTGGGCTGCTGGGTTCATGAGGAGATCTTCAGCTCTACTCACTGCGGGCAACCGAAGGCTGGGTGTCAGGGGCCTTAGGTGAGGGGATATTGGGGACTTTCTGTCGTTCCCTCCTTCAGTCTGCCCATTAGCAATGGTTCAGTGCAGGTGGATCCAGAGTTTAGTGTCAGCAGTATCAATGATACAGGTACTACAACTGTGCATATGCAGTAAGTGTGCCGTCACTAAATCTCCTTTACCATTCAGATTGGTGCCTTGCGTGGGCACAGTGATGGAAGTTAGTTCGAATGAATGTCAGAGACCTCTGAACCCTAACTTCCCCCATTAGCTGAATGTCAGGATCAAGCTGCAATATTGGTGCTGCTGTTTCCAGAGTTGCTGTTTCAGTGTTACATGCGTTAAAAGGTGCATTTATATTTCCGAGAATGATTTAATTTTTTGTCTTTTGAATACAATATGATTTTGCCGCCATTGATCTTGTTGTAAAATACTGTCTTCTACACTTACAAATCTGCAAATATGATGGGCAGCAAAAGATCAGCTGGTTTATGATGTCTTGAACATGTAGACCCCTCCTTTTTTTAAAAACTCTTTTTATTGGCTTTTCTCATATTTATAAACCGTTGCTGTGTATATACATTTCATTTTTCTTGCCCGTGCTAATTTACTTTATTTTACAGAGGTTTGTTTTGTCCTTCATTTAACTAACTCTATGTACATTTTGTTGCCCTCTGGATCGGTCTATGATTCCCCCCCCTTCCCTCTCCACTCCCCCCCTCCCCCCACTTCCTCCCCCTCCTCCTCCCATTGGCTTCTGCACCCTTCTTCTTCTCTTGTGGTTTCACCACCTTCCTTCCGCCACCCCCCCCCCCCCTCGGGTTGCGCGGTCCTTTGGTTTCCCATCTCTCTTTTTTTCCCCCCTTAGCTTACTCTTCGTTGCTGGCCTCGAACAGGTTTTGCAGCAGGCCGACGAACTGCCCCCAAGCGAGCCAGTCGGCAGTTTTGGGTGGCACTTCCGATCGCCAGCCGAGCAGGATTCTTCGGCGTGCGATTAGGGAAGCAAAAGCAAGGGCATTGGCTCCCTTCCCTGTATGTAGCTCTGGCTGCTCCGATACCCCGAAGTTTGCCACTATTGGGCATGGCTTCACCCTCACCCACACAACCTTGTACATTGCCTTGGAGAAGGCTGTCCAGAACCCAGCAAGCTTGGGGCAAGCCCAAAACATGTGGTTGGCCGGGCCCCTCTGGCACCGCTCACATTTGTCCTTCACCTCCGGGAAGAACCTGCTCATTCTGGTTCTGGCCAGGTGTGCTCTGTGCACCACTTTGAGCTGCATTAGGCTTAGCCTTGCGCAGGAGGAGGTGGAGCTATCCCTGCTCAGTGCTTTGCTCCAGAGTCCCCATCCTACCTCAGTCCCCAGTTCGTCCTCCCATTTTTGTTTGGTCTCGTCCAGTGGTGACCAAGCTCTGTCCAGTATCTGTCCATATATGTTCCCACATAGCATCCCCTTCCCGCTGCTTGTGCCCTGCTCAGATCCTCTAGTAGTGTGCTTTCTGGGGCCCCGGGGTACCCTACTGTCTCTTTGCGGAGGAAGTGCTTTATTTGGAGATGTCTCAATTCCTGTCCTTTTGCTAGTTTCCACTTCCTTGTCAGTTCGTCCAGTGTCGCCAGTCTGCGCCCTACATAAAAGTTCCCGACCGTCAATGTGCCCCGTCCCGCCTCCATCTTTTTGAAGGTGGTATCTAGCATGGCTGGGGGGAGTTTGTGGGAGTCATGGGGGACATTTTAGTTAACCGTTGAAGGTCTCTTCTAACTTCCTCCACCAGGCTGGTCAGGTTCCACTTGTGGATCTGTGTCCAGTCTCTGGCTATTTGGATTCCCCAGGTAACGGAACCTGTTCTGGGCCGTTTTAAACGGGGGCCCCTTCAGCTCTGTCCCACACCCTTTTGGGTTCACTGGGAATACCTCGCTTTTGCCCAGTTTGTAGCCCGAGAAGGTTCCAAACCTTTTCAGTATTTGCAGTATTGCCTTCAGTCCCTCCTGTGGCTTCGAAACATAGAGGAGCAGGTCATCTGCATAGAGTGAGACTCTGTGCTCTCTGTCGCCTCTCCGGATTCCCTTCCAGCTTTTCGCGTCCCGCAGGGCTATCGCCAGGAGTTCGATCACTAGCGCGAACAGGAGTGGGGACAGGGGGCAACCCTGTCTTGTTCCTCTCTGTAGCTGGAAGTATTCAGAGCTGGTGGTGTTAGTTCGGACATTTGCTTTGGGAGCGTAGTACAGGAGCCTCACCCAGGCGGTGAATCCTGCTCCTAGCCCAAACCTTTTCAGTACCTTGAGGAGGTAGTTCCATTCGACTGTCGAAGGCCTTTTCTGCATCCAGGGAGATGATCACCTCTGGTGTTCTCTCCGCGGGGGTGGTCATTATCACATTCAGCAGCCGCCTGATGTTCGCTGTGAGCTGCCTGCCCTTGACAAAGCTCCATTTGGTCCTCCGCGTACCTCTGGTACGCAGACTTCCAGTATTTTGGCCAGGACCTCAGCGAGTTAGCAGTGAAATGGGTGTAATGAATCTGTATGATCCACATTCCGTCAGGTCTTTATCTTTTTTGGCCTACGCTAGCGTGGGGGGTAGGATGCCCCCTGCCAGTGAGTCTGCTAACATGTCCTTTAGGTGTGGGGCCAGGACTGGTGCGAATTTTTTGCAGTAGTCCGCCGGGAACCCGTCGGGTCCCAGTGCCTTCCCCGCCTGCATGGAGCTGCTGCACTCCTTGTTTTCTCCCAGGTCTATTGGTGCTTCCAGCTCCCCCCGTCTGTCCTCTCTCCCCCCACCTCCACCCCCTTACTGGTAGTTCCAGTCTGTCTAGGAACTGATCCATTCCCGCATCTCCGTTGGGGGGTTTGGAGGTGTACAGTCCCCGGTAGAAGGTCTCAAATGCCCAATTGACCTCCTTTGGCTCTGTTATCAGTCTGCCTCCTCTATCCTTAACCTGCGCTATTTCCCTCGTGGCTGCCTGCTTTCTCAGCTGGTGAGCCAATAGGTGCCAGCCTTGTCTCCATGTTCGTAGAAGGTCCCCCATGTCTTGCGGAGTTGGTACACTGCTTTCCTAGTGGATAGCAGGTTAAAGACCAGTTGCAGCTTTTCCTCTCCGCCAGCAGCCCTACGGTCGGGGCTCAGAGTATTTTCTATCGATTTCCAGAATGGAGTCCACTAGTTGTTGCCTGGCCACCCTCTCTTCCCTATCTCTGCTTGCCTTGTAGGCTATGATCTCTCCTCTGATTACAGCCTTCAGTGCCTCCTAAAATGTGAAGGGTGAGACCTCCCCATTTTGGTTGTTACTAACGTAATCGCCTATGGCCCGCGATATTTTTTGGCAGAAGGCCTTGTCGGCCAGGAGGTCTGTGTCCAGCTTCCAGTGGCTCCAACCTCACATCCATATAATGTGGAGCGTGGTTGGAAATAACGATCGTGGAGTAGTCCGTTCCCGTTATCCCTGGAAGCACCGATTTCCCCACTGCAAAGAAGTCGATGCGGTTGTATACCTTGTGCACCTGCGAGAAAGACAAGAACTCCTTTTCATCATAGAATTTACAGTGCAGAAGGAGGCCATTCGGCCCATCGAGTCTGCACCGGCTCTTGGAAAGAGCACCCTACCCAAGGTCAACACCTCCACACTATCCCCCATAACCCAGTAACCCCATCCAACACTAAGGGCAATTTTGGACACTAATGGCAATTTATCATGGCCAATTCACCTAACCTGCACATCTTTGGGCTGTGGGAGGAAACCGGAGCACCAGGAGGAAACCCACGCACACAGGGAGGATGTGCAGACTCCGCACAGACAGTGACCCAAGCCGGAATCGAACCTGGGACCCTGGAGCTGTGAAGCAATTGTGCTATCCACAATGCTACCGTGCTGCCTTTTCTCCCGGGTGAGGAACCTCCACGGGTCCACTGCCCCCATCTGTTCCATGAAGGTCCTAGCTCCCTAGCCATGCCAGACTTTTTTCTAATCAGTCAATCAGTGGGTCCAGCACGCAGTTAAAGTCGCCCCCCATGATCAGTCGGTGTGTGTCAAGGTCGGGGATTTCCGCCATGGTCTTCTTTATGAATTCTGTGTCTTCCCAGGTGGGAGCATACACATTTACCAGTACGACCGGTGCCCCTTCCAGGACACCGCTGACCATGACGTACTGTCCCCTGGGTCGGTAACTGTCTTGGTTTCCGTAAACCTCGTCCTTTTGCTGATTAATATTGCTACCCACCTAGCCCTCGTCCTGTAGCATGAATGGTACGTCTGTCCCACCCAGCCCTCCCTTACCAGCAGTCGGTCCTTCTCCCTCAGGTGTGTCGGTTGTAAGTAGATTATGTCTGCTTTTAGGCTCCTTAGGTGGGCAAAGACTCTGGATCTGTTCACTGGACCGTTGAGTCCCCTTACATTCCAGGTAACAATCCTGGTGGGGGCTTTCTGACCCCCCCGGTCCTGTGGGATCACCCATACTTACCTGGTGGATGCGCCCCTGCAATTCGGGGTTTCCCTTTGCTAGGGGACCGTCCAAAATGGCCACGATCGCTGCTCTCCCCATCAGGTCGGGCCCCAGTGCTCCGGGGTAAGGCTCAGATGTAAGGCTCACTGGTTTATAGTTACCGGGGTTGTCTCAACTCCCCTTCTTGAACAAGGGGACAACATTTGCTATCCTCCGGTCTTCTGGCACTATTCCTGTAGACAAAGATGACTTAAAGATCAAAGCCAAAGGCTCAGCAATCTCCTCCCTAGCTTCCCAGAGAATCCTAGGATAAATCCCATCCGGCCCAGGGGACTCATCTATTTTCACACTTTCCAGAATTGCTAACACCTCCTCCTTATGAACCTCAAGCCCTTCAAGTCTGGTAGCCTGAATCTCAGTATTCTCCTCGACAACACTTGTCTTTTTCCTGTGTGAATACTGACGAAAAATATTCATTTAGCCCCTCTCCTATCTCCACGGACTCCACGCACAACTTCCCACTACTGTCCTTGACTGGCCCTACTCTTACCCTAGTCATTCTTTTATTCCTGACATATCTAAAGAAAGCTTTAGAGTTATCCTTGATCCTACCTGCCAAAGACTTCTCATCTCGCTTCCTGGCTCTTCTTAGCTCTCTCTTTAGGTCCTTCCTAGCTAACTTGTAACTCTCGAGCGCCCTAACTGAATCTTCATGTCTCATCTTTACATAAGCCTCCTTCTTCCTCTTATGCAGTGCTGATTTCGTCTTGTTGAACTCAGCCCTTCTTTTGGCCAGGTCTGCCCCAATGTCCTGATACACCCTTATGGCCTTGTCTTCCCATGTGCTGTGTTTCGTTTGCCGGGCCCACGTTAGGATTTTCTCCTGGTCTTGGAACCGGTGTAGCCTTGCGATAATCGCTCTGGGCTGCTTCCCGCCTTGGGATTGGGTCGTAACGACCTGTCTATTTCTGGTGGATTTGGGAATACCTCCTTTCCCACTAGCTTGCCCATCATTTGGGTGATGTAGCCTTTTGGGTCTCTGCCCTCCCTCCCCTCTGGCAGACCCACTATTCTAATGCTCTGCCGTCTGGACCTATTTTCCTGGTCCTCCACTTTCCCTCTTAGCCTCCCCTGGGCCTTTACTAACCTTTTCACCTCGACTTCTAGGGTTATCACCCTGTCGCTCTTGTCCAAGGCGGCCCTCTCCAACTCCAGAATCGTTTTTTCCTGTGCCTCCGCTTTCCTTTCCAGGCCTTCGATGGTCTGCTGCATTTTGTGGTTCGTTCCCACCAGCGCCTCCTTCACCATTGCTTGGAGCTCCGACCAGAGCCCCTCCTTTATGCTGGTCGCTGCGTCCTGCTCCGCTGTTAGTTCTGCCATCCTTTTCCCTTTCAGGTGCGCCTGAACCTCCAACTTGTCTTGTGGGGCCGCCTGCCTGCGTGTCCGTTGCTCCTGCACTTTCCTCTCGCTGCTGCTGCTGCTTGCGTCTTGTTGTCTCTTCGCTTTGGTGTTTTTCTTTCCTCCAGCCAATTGTCACTCTCTCTCTCTTTTCCAAGCTGCTGTTCGTTCCCCTGGGGTTGCTCCCACTACCCACCCCTCTCTCCTTTGCTCTTGTTGGGTCTGCCGCAGTCTTCCGGTTTTGTTTGGGGGGTGGGGTCGTTTTGAAGTTGATTCCCTTCCCTCCCCTCTCTTTCTTTTCTCTTCTATTCTCTCTTCTCTTTTCTTTTTCCTTCTCCCCTCCTATTTTCCCTTCTCTCTCACTGGGTCGGGGTGGGGGGGGGGGGGGGGGGGGTGGGGGAGGTCAGGAGAGAAGTTTTGTGTTCTGAATGGGGTGTCCCCTTTTTTGTCGCCGCTCACCACGTGGTCGCCACGGGTCCGTGTGGGGAGGGGTCTCGCTCTCTCCTGGTCGCTGGCTCCGCTCCCAAGCGCTTTCATCTCCAGCTCCGTGGGGTGGGGGGGGTCGCCGCTCCTCTTCTGCCGCTGCACTCCCCTGCTGTGGTCGGGCAAGTTCGCCTAGACCACTCCTTAACCCTTGTAGCCATGGAATCTCCTGGGAAAAAGCAAAAAAAACCCTGAAAAATCCTAGGCTAATAAGAGGAAAATTTATTACAAATTTGCTCTGCTTCCTCAGGCGATCAGATCAAATCAATGAGATCATTTTATGATGAAGACCCATGTTTAGTGTTGTTGCCGTGCCTGGTCCATGATGTGATTTACTTGAATGCAGATGAGTTAAAAGCAACCAGAATCCCCTTTGTAGCTGCTCAAGTAATTTTGCTTAGCTTCTCCAGAGCAAAAATATCTGTATTCTTAGCACAAAGCGGAAACCCTCCTCACTTTAACCAGGCATTTACACAACGTGACTTGTGACAAGAAAAATAGAATCCAGTGCCCTGCTTATATTCCTGCAACATCATTCTTCAAACCCAGATGTTTTTGCTGTTTTTCCACCGACTGTTTCGGACCATGCTACTCCAGTTGAATTTGAGGCACCTGAATTGTTGGTGGGGTGTTGTAACATAGGCACACAAAAATGATTTACAAGGGACACAATCGTTACATCAAAGTTATGACCACCAACATGCAATTCACTTTTTGTTTAAACATTTAAAAATAAAAAAGTACCATTGTTCGATATACTGGGCGGGATTCTCCAATAACGGTGCTATGTCCCTACGCCAGCGTCAAAACGCGAGCATTTCACTCTGGACTTTCCTTAAGAAAGCCCAGACTGATTCTCCAATTTGCAGGGTGCTAGCAGGGCCCTGGAGCCCTCCTCGCAGCTCTGGCTGCAGATATGGGGTTCTGCACTTCCAATCGGGAGTCTGCATGCGCACCGCGGCAGCCTGTGGCGGCTGCCCCGTGCGACATGGCGGACTCAGCCCGCGGAGTGGCACCAGTAATGTAGGTTCCCCCTGAGATCGTGTACGCCTGCAGATCGGTGCTGCCCGATCGCTTGCCTGGCCGTCTGTGAGGCCCCCCCGCCCCCCCCCCCCCCACCCCATCGGTGAAGGATCCCCCCGCTGCCCAACAGGGCAGAGCCGCCGGCCGTTCCTGACAGGCAAAACGTGGTGAGAACCACACCGTCGTGAACTGGGCCAGTTATCCTTGCAGAATCGGCGTAGGGGCCCCTGTCAATTGCCCCCTACCTGCGCCGCGTAGATCGTGCGTGCGCGATTCCCGCCGATTCTCTGGGTACCGGAGAATCGCGGGAGCGGCATCGCGCCGGATTTTGCCGTCAATGCCCATTCTCCACCCCCGCGCCGATCGCGATTTTGGTTCGGAGAATCCCGCCCACCGTTTCCAGATGAAAATCCAGTAATTTTAATGATAACAAAATCTTCCTGTGTCTTCCACAGGGCTTTAACTGCCCCTGTCCCTATAATGGTGCTGATGCTTTTAAAGCACAGGAATTGTCCAGACCACTTCCTTTCTTCAATACTGTGCCTCAAAGAGTGCAATGTGGAACCTCCCGTATTGCAATTAGACCTAATTCAGGCACTGAGGTCTGCATTTCTAGGGGATGAATCAGCCCAAGAGGTTTTGTAACAATTTTAGACATAAGAATAAAAAGTGTGCAGTTTACTTGTCTGTTAAATATTCAGAGATGCTGATTAAAAAACTTTTGTTCAAACATGTTTACTCTTTATTGCAAGTTGGACCTCCACAAAGACTCAAACATAAAGATCAAGCATCTGTTGGAACACAGTTATGATTTTTAATGAACTCCAGAATGATTTTCTGTATCCCAGGTAAAATGAGGTCAGGATTTGAAACAGCATTTTCCAACAAGTGTCGACCTTCCTCTCTCCCTTTCTCTGAGCACATCGACCTCTTCCAAAAATTCAATAAGCGGCCAGCTGGATTAAAAACAAACATGTTGAATGTACAAAACATGATTTTCTATAAAGGAAGCATTAAATGCAACCGTAATAAAAGACAAAAATATTAGTTTAACGCATATGAGAATTGCCTATAAATTAGTACTATGGCATCTTAAAATATTGATTTGTTTTTAATAGCAAGGAAGAAAACAACATACTGCTTTGTGTTTCAAGACATTAAAACACTACCCTAATTTCTAGGACTAATGAATTTTTTCCCTCTGCTAGATATAGGCATTCTCTGTAAGTTAATTTTCACCTCATCTCCGAGTGTGTATATATTACAAAACCTTCCACCGTTTAACATAATCCAGCAGTCGCAGAGAAGTTACAAAGGTGGCTGCTGAAGGAATTGTGAAGAATGGGGCTGATGAAGCAGTGGATGCTCATCTGAAGTTGAAAATATTTATATCTAAGGTGAATAAACAGTTTTTAGGATTTTGTGCGTTATGGAAGAAGGGAAATAATTCAGTACTGAAAAGCTGCAAATTTATTTGGTGACTATTTCATTTCCTTGCTCCTCTTTAAATAACCACCGAGGGGCACTGCAACACTGGAAGAAGCAGTTTAATGTCACCATTAACCTTTGCTATTTAATGTTCCAGTTGCAGAAATTCCACAGCAACATTGAGAGTTCAAATTGACTAAGAAACAAAATATTTTATTTACACCTTGCTTGTTTACTTTCTTTTTGGAATTTGTCTCAAGCAACTTACAGTTGTGTGTATTCATTAGATGAATTACATTGGGCGCAATTCAGCAGACAAATGTTAAAGTCCACTTCTGTAGCACCGAGAAACGCCCCGTTATTCAATGGCACTTAGGTATTTCTTTTGGCCTCGGGAGGTTGATCCCCGCCGAGGCTGCATTTAAAGGGAACGGCTGTTGCAGATTTGGGCGCCATTTTGACTGGTAGCACTTATCTCCTCCCATCCCCTTTCAAGCCCCCCCCCCACTTTTTTAACCCCCAACATTCTTGAGGTCCCCAGAAACATCGGCGGAATTCTCTGACCCCCCGTCGGGTCGGAGAATCGGCGCCGGCTGCGTGAATCGCGCCACGCCGCCCCGACCCCGGGACGCAATTCTCCGCAGTGCAGAGAATCGGCGCCATTGGCACCGGCGTAGTTGGCGTGGCGCCGGTCGGGGTATGCGCCGACTCTCCGGCCCGGGCTGGCACGGGCCGGCGCGCCAATTCTCCAGCCCGAATGGGCCGAGCGGCTGTCAACAAAAAGCCGAGTCTCGCCGGCGCCGTTCTAACATCCTCTGAGCCGATGGGACCTCGGCGTTGAAGGGTCCGGGGACGGCCTGTTGGGGGGGGGGGGAGGGGAGGTCCGACACTGGGGGGAGGGGGGGCCTCCGTAGTGGCCTGGCCCGCGACCGGGGCCCACCAGTCGGCGGGCTGGCCTCTCTGCCACCCAGCCTCCTTTCCTCCGCGCCGGCTCCTGTAGCCCTGCGGCATTTGGCGTCAGAGCCGCCGCGGGGAAGAAGGCCACTGCGCATGCGCGGACCCTGCGGCGCCGGGTTCAGGCCGGGATCGGCTGCTGGAGCGGCGGAGGTGGCTCCAGCGCCGTCCTAGCCCCCTGTGGGCCGCAGAATGGGGTCCCGGAATGGGCGCCGACGCCAGAGTAAAACACTCCCGTTTTTACTCCGGCGTCGGCACTTAGCCGCCCATTGGGAGAATTCTGACCATTCTACCTCACCCCCCACCAATTAGCAAGCTCCCCCACCTCGGCCCGACCTCTGGAAGTGCCAACCTGGCACCCCGCAGTGCCCATGGCAACATGGCAGTGGAAGGGTGGCATTGCCAGGGTGTTATGCTGGCAGTGCCAAGGTGACCAGGTGCCAGGGGGAGTGCCAGGTACCACTCTGCCCTGTCCCCAACCATCCGCGTTTCTCCAATGGTCTGTGAGATTCCACAAGGTGCCGTTAAGCCTGGTCTACGTTTGTGTGGGCCAGTACTAAACAGCGCCCTAAACTAAAACAGTTGGCTCATTTAAATATGCAGATTTGGCAGAGTAAGCCGGGTGACACGTGATCAGCCCGGCGCCCAGCTCTTGATTGGTGTCTCTTCGGCGCAACATCGAGGGCCGAAGGGCCTGTACTGCGCTGTAATGTTCTATGTTCTTGCACGATTTCCCCATTGCGCTTGCATCTGTATTGGGCGCAATGGGGTCACTGAATTATGCGCATTGTGTTTCACATAGCCTGCAGCAGGGATTTCCTGACATTTTGTTTCATTTACAAAGATTAGGAATGGCGCTTTATGGCATGTTTGGGTTGTTTGCAAAAGTCAAATAACGAATGAAAATAACCAAATAACTTCACTCTGATTGTAACAAACAACAAAGAACAATACAACACAGGAACAGACCCTTTGTGATACAAAACCTTGGCCAAATCCCTCTATACCCATCCTATTCATGTATTTGAAAGAACAAAGAACAATGGGTGGGATTCTCCCATTCGGCGGCAGAGTGTCCACGCTGTCGGAAACGCCATCGCGTTTCACGACGGCGTGAACGGGCCGCTGGGCGTATCGATTCTGGCCCCTACAGGGGGCCAGAATGGCATTGGAGCGGTTCACGCCGCTCCAGCCTCCCATCCCGGCGCGAACTGTGCGCCGCGGGATCCGAGCATGCGCAGTGGCGCGGCGCCAACCAGTGCATGCGCGGTGGCTTCCCTCAACGCACCGGCCCCGATGCAACATGGCGCGGGAGAACAGGGGCCACCACGGAAGGAAATAGGCCCTGGGAGCGAGAGGCCGGCCCGCCAATTGGTGGGCCCCTATCGTGGGCCAGGCCCCATCAGTGGCACCCCCGGGGTCAGAGCCCCCCTTCCCGCCCCCACAGCCGCCCTCCAACCCTGCACGCAGAGTTCCCGCTGGCTGCGACTATGTGTGGATGGCGCCGGCGGGACTCTACCTTTTTAGAGCGGCCGCTCGGCCCATCCCGGGAGAATCCCGCCCAATGTTTTTCTGAAATGTAGTGAACAATGCATTTTAATGTAATTTGTCACAACATATGCCAGTTTATATTACTTGTGATTGTGTAAAATGTATTCATTAAAATGTAATGTTGCCTTCAATACAGTTAAAAGACATATTAGCTGCCCACCTGTCATTTTGTTTCCTTCGTATAAAATATCAAGTGCAACAAGGGCCCAATTCTCCTCTTTACTCAGGTCAAGAATAGATGGTGCTTTATCAGTGGCTAATAACATTCGCTGAGGGAGATAAACTTGGAAGATATTGGTTTGGTTAAAGTTTGTGGGAAAATGAGTGGCAGCAATAAAATCAACTGCATTGCCCCAGCTGATGCCAAACTGCGCTTCAGGAGTCGAAATGTATGTTAATCTGTCAAAGAAAAGAACTTCAATAAAATAAAGAATTTCAAATTTACAAAATTTACACCACAATTGCTTATTGTTTCATGCAGTTGAGTACTTTTAGAAATCGTAAAGTGACATTCAAAAACCACTGGGAATTGTCAAAGTTCAATAAGAAGAGGAGCACACCGGTATAAGGGGCAGCACAGTAGCACAGTGGTTAGCACAGTTGCTTCACAGCTCCAGGGTCCCAGGTTTGATTCCCGGCTTGGGTCACTGTCTGTGCGGAGTCTGCACGCTCTCCCCGGTATGTCTGTGGGTTTCCTCCAGGTGCTCCGGTTTCCTCCCAAAGATGTGCGCGTTAGGTGGATTGGTCGTGCTAAATTGCCCTTAATGTCCAACTGGTGGGGTTACTGGGTTATCGGGATAAGGTGGACGTGTGGGCTTGGGTAGGGCGCTCTTTCCAAGGGCCAGTGCAGACTCGATGGGCCAAATGGCCTCCTTCTGCACTGCAAATTCTATGATTCTAAATACTGAGACTGCTATACAGGGGTGGATCCGCAGCAAGCAAGGAGCTATGCTCACAGGGACATAGAGATAGGCAGAGAGCACTAAAACATCATGGATTGATTCTCCAGTCCACCAGCTGTGTGTTCCTCAGTGACGTGCCCTCGCTGACAGTGGGATTCTCCGTTCCCGCCACCTGCCAAGGGATTTCCCATTGTGGCCACCCCATGCGGCAAGGAACCGCACGGGAGTTGGGTACAATACTGGCAGAATGGAGAATCCCGCCAGTGGAGAATTCCATCCCATGATCCTGCACTCTTCAGGAGAATTGCCTACTTCGATTGAAGGATCACCATGGAATTATAAAATGTTTACAGTGCATAAAGTAATTCAGCCCATCGAGTCCTTGCTGGCTCTCTGCAAGAACAACTCCGCTCGTCCCTCTCCCCTGCCCTTTCCCCTAGCCTGAATTGTCTGTTCCCTTCAGTATGCTTATTCAATTCTCTTTTGAAATTTGTAATTGAACCTGCCTCCATCACACTCTCTGGAAGTGCATACCAGATCCTAAGCACTCACTGCATAAAAATGTTTTCCTGAAGATTGGTTCGTTTGCTATTCACTGTATTCACCGCAAATCAGCATCCTCTATTTCTTGACACTCAACATATCGGAAAAGTGTCTTTCCATC
This sequence comes from Scyliorhinus torazame, assembly GCF_047496885.1. Taxonomy (NCBI): domain Eukaryota; kingdom Metazoa; phylum Chordata; class Chondrichthyes; order Carcharhiniformes; family Scyliorhinidae; genus Scyliorhinus; species Scyliorhinus torazame. The sequence continues at coordinate 211,455,455 of NC_092710.1, forward strand.
TACTCAGCACGATTTAAGGCATGTTTGTGTGGACCAGTGCTAAACAGTGCCATGGCAAGGCCTCCCCGGCATGGGCATTGGTTCCCGGGCCTAATGCCTCACTTAAATATGTTAATCTGGATCTCACCCAGCGAGGGTGAGATCCAGATCCTGACGTCTCGCAAGATCTCGTTAGATCTCGCGGCGCATTCCGAGCATCGCAAATCTCGCAAGAGGTCTCTCATGAGATTTAACGTGCCTGTGGCGTCACCGAGTTGGGTGCGAAGAGGCCATTTGATCGCGCCCACTCTGTCTAGACCCTTCATGGTTTCAAACACCTCTATCAAATCTCCTCTCAACCTTCTCATCTCAGGAATACAACCCCAACTTCTCTGGTGCATCCAATTAACTGAAATCCCTCATCCCTGGAACCATTCTCACAGATCTTTCCTACCCCTTCTCTGAAGCCTTCACAAACTTCCTAACATGTGCTACCCAGAATTGGACACAATACCCCTGAACCATGATTCAATTGAATGGTGGTGCAGGTTCAATGGGAAATGTCCTCCCCCTAGCCCTATTTCTCCATTCATATGTCTTTAGGATCAAACACAAAGAAGTAAACAAAGAAGTAGGTTTTACGAACCATCTTAAAGGAGAGAGGGGCAGAGAGGCTTAAGAAGGCAGCTTAGGTTTACAGACAGCTGAAGGCACAGCACCAATCGTGGGCCCATTACAATGGGGGTTGAGCAGAGATCTTGGAGATTTGAAAGGCTGGAGCAGGGTACAGGGATAGGGCGGAGAGGCTCTAGATAGATTTTAAAACAAAAATGAGAATTTTTGTATTGAGGCATTGCTTACGGGTCCAATGTAGATTAATGAGCATAGGGGTATTGGGTAAGCAGGACCTGGTGTGAGTTAGGAAATGGTGAAGCACTGATAGGAGAAAGAACAATTTACTTGGAGCTGAAGAAAAGTCACCCAGTTCATAGGATGAAAGCACTCAAATAAGTATGATAAATTGAAAGAAATAAAAACAGACACGCAAAAAAAACCTTTCAGAAAATTTTTGAAGTGCAGCTTTGATTGATGATACATGAGCTGTCCACATATATTGCCAAACATTATCCTCTTCTGCTGGGATGGTAGGTGACAGCTTGTTTTGGGAAAACTCCTTTGTTTTTTTCAGAAACTGTGAAAACAAATGGCAAATAAATGCCGAGACCAGTCTATTTAAGCAATTCAATTTTTTTAAATTAAGGTGATTATAGAAACTACACAAGGTTGATGGAATGTACTTGGCAAAGCTGTAATATAACCAACTCTATCTCAAATGTTGTGAAACATCCTCAATTCAGCATTGGTACTGATTGGAAATATCGTGCTGTGGTATGAATCCTCTCTCATACCTGCACCACCTGCAGCTCACTTCCCTCTCCTCTCTCACCTCCTTTCACTCTCCTACAATCACTGTACCATGCTTTACACTACCTCCTTCTCCTACTCACCCAAACCTGCGCCTCCTATTCTCAACGCCATAGTGATCTTCACTTCTCTATTACTCACATCTTACACGCAACATATGAACTATTTGCCCATAATCGTCATAAGGCTAGCACTAACGCAGTCCTTTCTTTTGTGCAAACTAGGTTGTACACAACATAAGAGACTAGGCAGAAGGTGGAAAGGCAAGAGTCCAATCATACATGCTTTCTCAACTGAAGGACATCCTCTACTGCTAACCCAAGTACCATGCCAAGTTTCTCACCAAGGTAATTTTATAGCTTTCCTCCTTATCCTCTGCACCAAGTGACTACTCACTGTAAAGTAAAAATGGGAAAATATGTCATTTGAAACATGGAAGTTTGGCAAAACTTGACCTGAGGATACATGAGAAAATGTAGGGAAAAATCCCATGAAGGGTTAACAGCAGCTGCAAAAGAAGGTTTTGAAATGCTGATAGCCTTTATCAAGCAGGCATTAAGAAAACAGCTTGTGACTATTCAAGCTGTAAAACTGATGCATGTCTTTTAAGTCACAGCAGATTGAACTTTTAGTTATATGGAAAAAAGCTATATTTCACACCTTCTTTGAAATTAATTATTTTAGTAAGCAGCTAAAAAAGAATTGCTAGGATCTTCAGTTGAATTGGGTGACAAATGTTTAGGTGTGAAATCTTGCTTACACCAGGTGAATATGGGAAGCTGGAGACAACATGTCCATGAGAACACATGTTAACCCCAAATCGGAGTCAGAATTCTGACAAGCTAAGGGCACTATTTGGTAATAAAGCAACTTTAGAAGTGACAGAAACCAGATGTAACACCCTTCTAGGATTAAAGCACTTTTGAACATCACAAGGGAAACAATGTAATCAGAGTTCGATGAGCTGAAGTAATTCTCAACATGAATACATAGTCGTGTTAGAAATAATTCAGATTAAAGGTACCTTGAACAATCAAGAGTAAAATAAAGTTACTTTATGATAATGTCATATAAACTTAATAACTGCTAGAAGGAGAATATAAACCCTTGGGGATAGCCAGCAGAGTCAGCTCTCATAGCTGCCCTCGGTCATGGGAAGGATAGAGCACAGAAACCGAGCAGAACAGCGAATCCATCTGTGGAAGACCAAAAGCTAAAGAAGAGAGATTGTCAAGGTAGACCTGAGGTCGTTTCAACCAACTAGGAGAATCCAGAATCAATACCTTTTAATTTTCTGTAAAGACAGTGATTGCATCTTTTAAAAGAAAAAATATAATAACAAAATAACTTATAAGTTTTAACCTGAAACAGTGGTTATTACTAAGTCTACTTTACTTACTTAGCAACGTGGGACCCAGGATCGATGCTACTAAGTGGTAAGTAGATAAAATCTTCTATGAAGATATGGGTTATACTGGGGGATAACTTGAAAATATAGATTGACCCGAATAGCACACACCTAAGTCTGCATATGAGTCAGGGAGTGAGAATCCCTGTTCACCATTTAGAATGTCTTATTGACCCTTTTTAATATAGGGGGAATTCTAAGAATAGTGGTGAGTTTTTTACTTTATCACCCACCATCTCAACTCATCATGCCTGCTTTCCTATGAGTTCACTGCTCTTCTAACTTCTCAATCTCTCCCAACCCATAATGACAGCTACCCCGTCAGGGTTATCATTTCATATGATCTCTTTATTACCTTTGTGCCAATTACATATAGGACCATCTTTGAACACTTCTTTGCATCCCTCTTCATTCTTTCACTCCTTCACCAAAGCCCAATCCCTTTGTTGTCCATTCTGGAAAAGCAAATGGCCCAGATCACATCCAATCACTCTTTCCAAATTATCTAGCTTTTGTCCCTTAATTTGCCATGACGTTTCTGCAGCTACAATCTGCACAATCACATTCTCACTTCCTCCTTTGTTGCCCTAGTCCAGAAGAAAACCACCCTTCTCTCTTACTGCAACCATTTCCTCAGTACGACCATCATCTCTGCTCCCTTAAGGGGCATAGACTTGAATGCTTATGGGAAACAATTGGATTAGCCATTCATTAGCATATTTGGCTGATCCACATAAAGTATTATTGGGTTCTGCTCTCATCTGCTAAAACAGCTTACTATTCCAGGAGTATCCTGAAATGCAAAGATAACCAACCTCCTGAAATAAAAATAGAAATGCTGGAAAATCCAGCAAGTCTGGCAGCAGCTGTGGAGCGAGAAACAGAGTTAATGTTTTGAGTCCGTATGACTCATAGCCAACCATCCGTTTCTCTTTGTTAAAAACAATCTTCTTAAATCCCTCTCCCCATCTCATCCAAGAACTGATCTCACAGCTTTCTTCAGTTTGTCTCCTCTTTTGCCTCATGCCCTCTCTGAGTCCCTCTTATCTACAAGACTCTCCTCTAAACTGCTGGCCATATCACTGGTCCCTATGTCAGATGATACTGTAAACAGTTCCTTTTAATCAGGTCTTTGCCCCTCCCTTCAGATCTGCAAATATCATCTCTCTCCACAGGAAAGAGCCCTCTGACCCCGCAAAGTATTCCCCCATCTCAACCTTCCTTTCCTTTCCAAAGTCTGAGTGTGCTGTCACCTTCCAATTCTGTGTTCATTTTCAATCAAACACCCTGTTTGAATCACAGGTTTTGACTCATGCCAGAACATTTGTTTTTAAATTTAGAGTTCCCAATTCTTTTTTTCCAATTAAGGGGCAATTTAGTGTAGCCGATCCATCTAACCTGCACATCATGGGTTGTGGGGGTGAGACCACGCAAACGTGGGGAGAATGTGCAAACTCCACATGGGCAGTGACCCAGAGCCAGGATCAAACCCGGGTCCTCAGTGCTGTGAGGCAGCATTGCTAACTACTGCACCACCGTGCCGCCCTCTGACAGAGAACTTAAGCACCTCTTATAAAAGTCACACATGCCTTACTGTTTGACTGCAGCTAAACTATCCTTCACTTTCCTTCAGTCACAGGGTAGTGAACCTGTGGCATTCTCTACCACAGAAAGCTGTGATGGCCAAGTCACTGAATATATTTAAGAAATAAATAGATTTCTAGACTCTAAGGATTTCAAGGGGTATGGGGAGAGATAGAGGATCAGCCATGATCTTATTGAATGATGGAGCAGACTCGAAGGGCCGAATGGCCTTATCCTGCTTCTATTTTTTATGTTCCTTTGGATGAACACACCATCCTCCTCCAGTGCCTTTCCTCATCATCCAGCTGGTTGGGACTGCTCTTGTTTGGTTCCATTCTTATGTATTGAGTTGTAGCCAGATATTCACCTGCAATGACCTCTCTGTGATCATGTATTCTTATATCCCCAAAAGGACAAAAACAGTAAAATACCTGAAAATGAAAATCTAGTCTTACTGATTTTTAGTGGGATTTGAAAATTTTGATTTGGTTTTTCCTTCTGAGTCTGGAATCCATCAAGGGTCTATAGTGCTTCCCTCCGATTTCTCATCTATGTGCTGCCTCTCAGCAGCGGGCTTCTCCAGTCGCTGACTCTGAAATCATGTTCGGCGATTGGCCGGAGAATCCCCGTTTGCGACAAAATCGAGGGCAGTGCCGTTTTTGCGATGCTCCGCCACCTTGAAAGTGGTGCACTCAGGGAGAATGCCGCACGCCGTATGGGCAGCCTCAGGACGTCACCTGAGGCCCTCCCCTGATCCTCCGCCCCCGATCGGCTGATGTTCCCGATGGCGTGCGTCAATCATGCAATTTTTTTTCCGGGGACCTCGCATGGCGGCTGCGGACTGAGTCCAGCGCCGCCACAGTCGGGGGGGGGGGGAGCCATTCCGCGGGCTTGGGGGGCTTTGGCGGGGGCTGGGGCACTGGTGGTGTGTGGTCTGGGGGTGGCGAGGCTGGTTACAGGGGGGCAGTTTTTGGCAGGCCGGGTCCGCGCGCATGTGTGGCCATGGACCCGGCAATTCTCCGGCTGCTATTTCCCTACCGGACGGAGGGTCCGGGCACCGTTTATTCTGGCATGAACGCCATTGTTCCCATGCCGGCATCAGCATGTAGTCTGCAAATCAGAGAATCCAGCCCAACATTTATTTTCACTTGCGCAAATAGCTCTATTTTACCATCACTACCAGTCTATGTTTTATGTTGAAGTTTTTAAATACTTCAGTGTGCACCCTGATATCCATGGACACATTATCCAAGGGCACCTGATGAAACACACTCATTTGGCTTGGGATAGACATGATTGCATCTCTCACTTTGGCACCCATTTACTACCTGAAATGGTATGATTTGATTTGTATACCATGATCTTTTAACTCAGTGTGGCACTGAACAAGTTATTGCCTGTCTTGGGGATGGCACGGTGGCACAATGGTTAGCAACGCTGCCTCACAGTCACCAGGGACTCGCGTTCAATTCCAGCTTTGGGTCACTGTCCGAGTGGAATTTGCACATTCTCCTTGTATCTGCCTGGAATTCCTCCGGGTGCTCTTGTTTCCTCCCACAGTTCAAAGATGTGCTGGTTAGGTTGATTGGCCATATTAAATTGTCCCTGAGTGTACAAAGATGTGCTGGTTAGGTATGGTTACGGGGTAGGGTGGGGAAGTGGGCCAAGGTAGACCGAGTTATTTCCCAGCAAGTATTTGACACCCATAGTAACAAAATCCGTAACTAAGTCACATCTATAAGCAACTAAGTCACATTTAAGAAATAGACAAACAATTTGCATTAATGCCCTGAATCAATACCTTTTTTACTGTGTGAATCTTTTGGAGAGAGATGCACATCACCTACCACTATCAGTGACTGTGCTGCTCCTGTATCTCTAAGGATAACACTGACTTGCCAACCTCACTGGACATAAATGGAGATACTTCAGCATTAGAATTTTTAGAGGTTACGGGGATAGGGTGGGTGATTGGGCCTAGGTAGGGTGCTATTTCAGAGGGTCAGTTTCAGACTCAATGGGCAGAATGGCCTCCTTCTGCATTGTCGGAATTCTATGGTCTGCGCGCTTTGTAGGTGCACGGTAAGTATTTGAATATATGCAAAATTTCAAAAACTCGAATAATCAGCATACCTGAAAAAATGTTGTCCATTTAGCCATTGTGTCAGGGATGAGTATATGGCAGTCTGCAGTGTTGTAACAAAAATCATCCTTGTGGTCTTCAGGAGGCAAGATTTCTATTTCAAAAGGCCATTCATCAAAGAAGCCTGCTTCAACTGCTCCCAGAAATGGTATTGTAGCCAGATAGTAATTCATACCTAATACAAAAATGAATACCAAAATATGTGGAGGTCAGAAGATCATTTTGATGTATAGAGCTTCATAAACAGTCAGGGCAATTTACAGCATCTAAATCCTCCCAATCTCCCACGTTGAACATGGTGGTTTGCTGGAATAACTGGATATTAATGGAATGGAATCCTTTGCAAATTGTACGTTCCCCAGGTTCCAGAAGATAGCATAATTCAGTGAGAGTCTTCCTGGAGGAGTGTAGTTACCTTTGGGTCAGATTATGTAATTGCTGGTGTGCCTGTGCATGTGTGTCAGATATATATGTGCGAGGGCGGCTGTTGTTTGATTTTTGGCGCTGAGCTTCTGACGCTTTTAACACATCTTTAGTCAGGACATCAATTTTAATAGCAGGTTTACAGAAAGTTGTTGATTCTTTCAAGTCACTGGGATTTACCTGCACAACTTAATTTTCAGCAGCCTTTCCCAGGGAATATGGTAGTACCTTACCCCAGCCAAGTCATTTCCTCGCAAGAATTTGACACCTATAGTAACAGAATCCGTAACTCAGTCACATTTATAGGCAAATAAGTCACATTTAAGGAATAGGCAAACAATTTCCATTGATGCCCTGAATCAATACCTTTTTATTGTGTGAATCTTTTGGAGAGAGATGCACGTCACCTACCACTATCAGTGACTGTGCTGCTCCTGCATCTCTAAGGATAACAACTGGCTTGCCAACCTCACTGGACATAATTGGAGATGCTTCACCATTAGAATTTTTACAATTTCCTGCACCATGATTTACTCCATCACTAAACACAGGAGACCCCATTGGCTTGTCATAAGCTTTACCTGCTAGGACAGTATTCTCTGGAAGGGCACTGTGCAACTGTACAAGTCTCATTTTCGAAATCGTAATCGGCGATCGGGCGGAGAATCAATTACAACCCCAGAATCGGGACCGGCACCGGTTTGCAATTTCCCCCCCTCCAAACCGGCGTCATCGTGACGCGTGCCACATGCAGTCACAATGCCGTTGGTGCCTCATCGGCCGGCCCATTCCCAAAGCTCCGCCCCCGAAGGGCCGAGTTCCCCACGGCACGGGGCACGGGTTCTCCTAGATTTTGTGAACCCGGCGTGCCGGCTGCAGACAGTTTTCAGCGCAGCCACACTTGATCGGGATCTGTGCCGCAGGCCGGGGTTGGCCGTCTGTCAGGGCTGGGGGAACTAGTGGGGGTGGCCGTGGAGTGGCCAGGGGCTGGGCAATGGAGTCGCGGTCGGCAGGCTAGGTTTAGCGCATGGCCGGCACCATGTTGTACGGCGCGACCAGTGCAGGTTGTCAGCCTTGCACATGCATGGCCCGGGACCCGGCCATTCTCCGACTGTTTTCAGCGTGGGCGCCGGTTGTTTCAGTAGGTGCCAGTGGAATAACTGGATTCCCCTCATTGGTACTGGAATCAGTGAGGGGCCGGTGGCGAATTTCCTGTTGGGAAAGTCAACACATTCTATGCTGGCATCAGCACTTAGTCTCCAGAATGGAGAACCCAGCTCCTAGTTCCCTAATGTCCTTTGGGGGAGCAACTTTGCCACCCTTACCTGGTCTGACCTACATGTAACTCCAGACCGGCAACAATGTGGTTGACTCTTAGATGCCCTCTGAATTGGCCTAACAAGCCACACAGTTCAATGGCAATCAGGGATGGGAAAGAAATGCTAGCCCACATCCAATAAATAGAAAAAAAATCAATGCCATTTTCTTCCTTATGCTTCAATGGGTGAGCTAATTCTGCAATAATATCTGCCTTCCAAGCTCCTAAATTGATGTCCAATTTCTATGCTATAGCCTTCAAATTATCTTTTGTCAACTGCTTCAGGGCACTAAGAAACAAATCAGTTTTCTCCAAGAAGATCTGAGCATTTGAAGTCACCGTGTTGAGTTCCCACTGAACACAGCAAAAAGTAAATGTGAAATCGTGTTTGTTAAGATTCTGGAAATTCCAGTAGAACTGTTTTACAGCCTCAAGAATCTAACCCAACAAGCCCACAATTTGTTATGAGCCCTAAAGTGACTGACAACTTTTAAAATGAGATGAGTTTTCCAAATGACCCAAGGAAGATAATCAAAGGTCAAGATTTCGCTTTTTGAAAACGTTTACTGTAGCAAAAAACCAAAATCAACAAAATTCAAACATTAATTAACAGGAAAACATGAATTCAAATAAAGAGGTAAATTTTCACTTTAAGTAGTCAGTGCAACAATGATACATCATGCACAGCTACAGGCAATTCATGTGTGGCATTAAAAATCACAATCCTCCATTTTTCCCAAGTGGAGATTGAGTTCCTTTACTGATACAGGAGGTAGGCCTGAAGTCCCTACAGAAGGCAATCTCACCACAACCAGGTGAGGGTTTTCTAGCAGTGATGTACAATCTCTCTGTTTGAACAGGGGGCTCTTTAGTCTGCCACTAGATGCAGCACTGTCAGCTGGCAGGGGTTTCACCAATGAAAAGTTCTGCTGCCACTAAATTGCACGTGTTTTCCATGTACACTGCTGGCACTTGTAACTTTAATTATAATTGCATGGGAAATGTCAAAAAGAGAGAAAGCAGAACTGGCGCACAGTTCAGCTTATGACATCAGAAATGGCATGCAGCTGATAAAATTGCGGCCCCAATTTCCACAAGCCATCAAAAGGCATTTCCTTCCCAACCTTCACTGCTCGATTCTCTGAAACGGATCTTCTGGCCTCCTTGGCTAGCTGTGCCATGTCTTTCCACCTTATTTACTTTATACCCACAGTTTCACAGTTCTTATCCTATTCTCAGAGAATTCTCCCGATTTCTTTGCTAGGGGATCTGTGTCTGGGCCTTCGTTCTCTGCGACTGCACAGACCACTTATCACTAAAACTCTCATGAATCCTTTTTTAACAATTCCAATCAATAGCAAACTCAGCCAGAGCTTAACTTCTCAGAAGACTAATGATCTCGTAACCAAGTATCCCTCTTTTCAGAATTCTCCCTTATTTTCATTTGGTTCTTCACAATAAAAACAGGATTTGCCCAGCCACAAATGACAATGTGATAATGACCAGACAATTTGTTTTATTAGTATTCTTGACTGAGGGATAGATAACTGGTGAGAACTCGCTTGCTCTTCTTTGAAATAGTACCAGGGAATGTTTTACATCCATTTGAGAGATCAGATGGCGCTTCAGTTTAACATCACTTTCAAAAGACTGCACCTCTGCCAGTGCAGCACTCACCCAGTATAGCAGCCAGTATAGCACCCAATCTAGCACTTCGGCCAGTATTTTACCATTAGGCCTCTGAGTGGGACATGAACCCATACATTCTTATAGTGTGCATTAAAAGTGGCATCAGTTTGTCCAGATGTTTTATCCTGACATCCCAATGGCATTGGTTTTAGTCTGATTGCTAAGGCTATAAACACAGTCCCTTGCAGATGTTACAATGCATGAATGGCCAAATTAATGTATTACTTTATTGATTTTATATTTCAAAGATTTTGGGGGGGTTGGTGGTGGTTGTGCAGTTTCATTTGCTTTCTAAATGACAAAGAGCCAAAGAGGTTGTCAAGGTCAGGTCTTAAACAGAAATGCACAGCTGATGAATCAGTACTTCTCCATGTTGAACACCACTTGGAGGAAGCATGGAGGATGGAAAGAGTACAGAATGTATCCTAGGCGGTGGAATTCAATGCACAGCACCAAGAATGGCTTGGTAGCAATACTACAGACCAGGCAGACCCAGTCGAAAAGAACATAGCTGCTAGGCTGGGTCTGCGGCAGGTGGTGGTGAAACCAACCAGAGGGAAAATCCTACTATACTCTTTTCTTTAAGAAAATATTTATTGATGCATTTGTAATTTTCAGTTTAACAGTCTAACACGGTTAAACAACCATGCGGGCCGACACACGCAAAACACCTAAATGAACAAAAAACAGAAAACAGCGTTCCTTACTACCCCGCCCTATTCCTTAATTACCCGTATACTAAGATCCCTGTCCTTATCTAACATTGCCATGCCTCCTGTTCCCCCCCCCCCCCCCCCCCCCCCCACTCCACCACCCCAAACCCCTGAGTTGATCCTCTCAAGGCGAACTTGATTTATTCCAGGCTGAGAAACCTTGCCACATCGCTGACCCACACTCCTACCTTTGGGAGCTCTGAGTCCCTCCATCCCAGCAAAATCCGTCTCCGGGCCACCAGGCAGGAGAAGGCCAGGACATCGGTCTCCCTCCCCCCCTTGGCCCCCGGATCTTCCAGTACCCCAAGTATTGCCAGTTCTGGACTCGGAGTTACCCTTCCTTCCAGGACTTCTGACATACCGTCCGCGAATCCCTGCCAGAATCCCCTCAATTTTGACATGCCCAAAACATATGTACATGGTTCACTGGGCTCCCCCCACACCGTCCACATCTGTCCTCCACCTCCTCAAAGAACCTGCTCATGCGGGCTGCCATCATGTGGGCCCTGTGGACCACCTTGAACTGGATCAAGCTAAGTCTGGCACACATTGAGGATGAGTTGACTTACTTCAAGGTTTTTTTCCCACAGTTCAATTTCCAGCTCTCCTCCCAGCTCCTCTTCCCACTTCCTCTTCACCTCTCTGATAGGGGCCCCTTCCCACTCCATCAACTCCTTGTATATCTCCGAAACCCGCCCCTCTCCAACCCCTGTTTTTGACATCACCTTATCCTGTAGTCCCCTCACGGGGAGGAGCGGAAAGCTTGGAACCCGCCTCCGTACAAAGTCCCACACCTGAAAGTGCCGGAACCCGTTCCCACCCAGAAACTCAAACTCCTCCTCTAGTGCCTCCAAGGTCGGAAAAGCCCTCCTGGAAAATCCTACTCATCCTCACCAACCTGGTTGCTGCAGAATGATCTATTCATAACAGTATTGGCATGAACAACCATTGCACAGTCCATGTGGAGGCAAAGGGCTGGATTCTGCCTAACAGCACAGTGGGTGTACCTAAACCACAGGGATTGCAGCGGTTCAAGAAGGCAGCTCACTTCTGAAGGGCAATTAGGGCTGGACAATAAATGCTGGTCCAGCCAGCGATGCCCACATCCCATAAATGAATTTAAAGAGAGGAACCAGTGGATTGTTCCCGAGCCCGATCTGACGTGTAGGACGGAATGTCCGGTGACTATAATCATTGACCATAACCCAGAAGGAGTTCAGTGCCACTCAGTTAAAGGGGAGCCTGGCAGTGGATAGTGTCAGGTGACCCAGCAATTTTCTAAGGGGCAAAGATGGAAGGAAGTTTTAGTTTTCTGCAAGATTATAAGGCTTGTCAAACTCTGCAGAAGCTTTGAGTTCTGCATTTCTCCCATTGAACACTGATGGCATGAAATATGATCATCCACATAATGTTAAGATTTGAAAATTGAGCAGCTTTTTAGCATTCTAACGTCGAGAAGCTTTCTGGTAGGTGGGTTTTCTGCAAGTGCTATTTAATTGTTGTTTTACCACCAGTTCCCGGGTAAGGTTACCAAATTTGTTATCCCTCAATTTATTACCCTCCACCCACTCTGTGGGAACTGTCTAGGCACCAGCTCCAAACTGGTCAATTCCAGACGGGATTACCCTCAAATCGTTATGCCCTTCGATGAGGAGGGGTGAACCTGCTCCCTTTCTTTATTCACAGCCTTGGTTGGTTGCAACAGAATTCATTTAAAATAGATTTCTTCTCTTATGGATAACCTCTCCCAGTCCCAATATGTTTATGTTTTAAAAGGCATCAATTTAACCAGACCTTATTTCAGTTAAAGAATGATAAAAAGTAATAAAACACAACATACAGTCACCTAGACTAGAACTGAATCCAAAAATAAGTTTAAAAACAGATACAAATCAGTCTTTGACTTGTCTGTGAAGCGTAGATGTTGAAACGCTGCTGTTGTTTGAGATTCATGATTCCAGTAGCATTGATGTCAGCAATTGAATAGTTGGTTTCGAGATTCCAGGATTCTGCAGTTTAGCTGAGGGGGGTTGTCCTGCTTCCTTTTCAGCTGTGGCTTTGTTAACTTGACATGCTTCTAGCACGAAGAGAGAGGGCAAGATAATTACCTGCAGCCAGCCCAGGGGTGACTGCTACCCTCTTTCTTTGCTTCTGTGTCACAAATAAAACATGTGGGGCGGGATTCTCCGACCCCCCGCCGGGTGGGAGAATCGCCGGGGATCGGCGTGAACCCCGCTCCCACCGTCCTCCCAATTCTCCCGCCCCCCAAAAACCAGCCCGGCATGAGTCGCGCCTTGGAGAATGGCGGGGTCCGGCACGACTCAATGGGTGCCGGGGCCGCCCGAATTCCCCAGCCCGCGATGGGCCTAATTCCCGCCCGTCTGTAGCCGGTCCCGCCGGTGTAAATCAGAGGAGGTCCCTTACCGGTGGGACCTGGCGGTGCGGGCGGGCTCCGGGGTTTCTGGGGGGTCACGGGGGCATCTGGCCCCGGGAGGTGCCCCCACGGTGGCCTGGCCTGCGGTCGGGGCCCACCAATCCGCCGGCGGGCCTGTGCCGTGGGGGCACTCTATTTCTCCGCATCAACTGCTGTGGTCCTCCGCGATGGCCGATGCGGAGACAAACCCTCCCGCGCATGTGCGGGGATGACGCCAGCACTCACGCCGGCCGGCGGAGGCGCTTCGCCGCCGGTTGCTGTGGCGCAAAGCCCCTATCCCGCCGGCAGGGCGCAAACCACTCCGGGGCGGGCTTAGCCCTCCTCCGCACCTTTGGGGCGGCTCGATGCCGGAGTGGTTCACGCCACTCCATCCCGTCAGGACCCCCCCACCCCGCCGGGTACGGGAGAATCCCACCCTCATTATGTCTGCACATAATTCAGGGTTTTGATCCATCATCACAACTTTTTGCAAGATGTTATATCGGTTAATCCACATGTTGCTACTGATTTTGAAGATTGTGACCTTGCGCACCCCATGAAGGCCGTGAATGGCTAATTATCATTCTTTCTTTTGAGTCCTTTATAGGATGAGAAGGGAGATTTAATAATGGGAGATGAGGAATTGGCTGAGGAACTGAACAGGTTTCTTGGGTCGGTCTCCACAGTGGAATACACAAATAACATGCCAGTGACTGATGGAAATGAGGCTATGACAGGTGAGGACCTTGAGATGATTGTTATCACTAAGGAGGTAGTGATGGGCAAGCTAATGGGGCTAAAGGTAAAAAAGTCTCCTGGCCCTGATGGAATGCATCCCAGAGTGCTAAAAGAGATGGCTAGGGAAATTGCAAATGCACTAGTGATAATTTACCAAAATTCACTAGACTCTGGGGTGGTTCCGGTGGATTGGAAATTAGCAAACGTGACACCACTGTCTAAAAAAGGAGGTAGGCGGAAAACGGGTAATTATAGGCCAGTGAGCTTAACCTCGGTAGTCGGGAAGATGCTGGAATCTATCATCAAGGAAGAAATAGCGAGGCATCTGGATAGAAATTGTCCCATTGTGCAGACGCAGCATGGGTTCATAAAGGATAGGTCGTGCCTAACTAATTTAGTGGAATTTTTTGAGGACATTACCAGTGTGGTAGATAATGGGGAGCCAATGGATGTGGTATATCTGGATTTCCAGAAAGCCTTTGACAAGGTGCCACACAAAAGGTTTCTGCATAAGATAAAGATGCATGGCATTAAGGGGAAAGTAGTAGCATGGATAGAGGATTGGTTAATTAATAGAAAGTAAAGAGTGGGGATTAATGGGTGTTTCTCTGGTTGGCAATCAGTAGCTAGTGGTGTCCCTCAGGGATCAGTGTTGGGCCCACAATTGTTCACAATTTACATAGATGATTTGGAGTTGGGGACCAAGGGCAATGTGTCCATATTTGCAGATGACACTAAGATGAGTGGTAATGCAAAAAGTGCAGAGGATACTGGAAGTCTGCAGAGGGATTTGGATAGGCTAAGTGAATGGGCTAGGGTCTGGCAGATGGAATACAATGTTGACAAATTTGAGGTTATCCATTTTGATAGGAATAACAGCAAAAGGGATTATTATTTAAATGATAAAATATTAAAACATGCTGCTGTGCAGAGAGACTTGGGTGTGCTAGTGCATGAGTCGCAAAAAGTTGGTTTACAGGTGCAACAGATGATTAAGAAGGCGAATGGAATTTTGTCCTTCATTGCTAGAGGGATGGAGTTTAAGACTAGGGAGGTTATGCTGCAATTGTATAAGGTGTTGGTGAGGCCACACCTGGAGTATTGTGTTCAGTTTTGGTCTCCTTACTTGAGAAAGGACGTACTGGCACTGGAGGGTGTGCAGAGGAGATTCACTAGGTTAATCCCAGACCTGAAGGGGTTGGATTACGAGGAGAGGTTGAGTAGACTGGGACTGTACTCGTTGGAATTTAGAAGGATGAGGGGGGGATCGTATAGAAACTTATAAAATTAGGAAGGGAATAGATAGGATAGATGTGGGCAGGTTGTTTCCACTGGCGGATGAAAGCAGAACTAGGGGCATAGCCTCAAAATAAGGGGAAGTAGATTTAGGACTGTGTTTAGGAGGAACTTCTTCACCCAAAGGGTTGTGAATCTATTGAATTCCTTGCCCAGTGAAGCAGTTGAGGCTCCTTCATTAAATGTTTTTAAGATAAAGATAGATAGTTTTTTGAAGAATAAAGAGATTAAGGGTTGTGGTGTTCGGGCCGGAAAGTGGAGCTGAGTCCACAAAAGATCAGCCATGATCTCATTGAATGGCGGAGCAGGCTCGAGGGGCCAGATGGCCTACTCCTGCTCCTAGTTCTTATATTCTTTTGTATGTCTGTGTAGATGAACCATTGTCTGCTAACCTCGCCAGCCCTGAGGAAGAGGAACCCTCAGAGGATGGAGCATCACATCCTCTCCCTGCACCAAGTACTATTTCAGATATTGACACCTTGGGAAGGATTAAAGCACCTGCAGGAGGGCAAGCGCAATTTCATATTCACGCATACAGTTACCAGAGAGTGTGATGCAGCAGGCCTCGGCACTTGTGGGAGTGATTGAGGTGATTGAGAGTCTGAGTCAGATGATGAGCCTCTAGAGTTGTCTGTGAGTTGGCAGATGCCGGATGTCCAGCGTGAGGTGCTGGGAGATTTCATGGATATATCAGCAGAAGTTATGTTCTCTCGCCCCAACTATGGAAGCGTTCATCCAGACCCTGTGCACTGTGATCATCTGTTCTTCAGAGTGCTAAATTCCTCTGTGGATAGACTACCAACTGTCCTGGAGGGACAAACCTACCATATTGCAGACAAAATCATGGGTATGTGCTTCAACCTGCACACTATCACCCTGGCTCCAGGCTCAGGAGCCTGGAGCCTGAGCAATGGGGGGATTAGGTCCGTAGTCACTGATCCACCTACTAATACCTCATGGGAAGGAAGTGAGGACCAATTGATCTCATGGCAGTGGTAGAGCAGCAGCTCTTGCCATCTGGGAGCACCTCTCAGGACACGTCTGATGGGTGCAGCAACTCCTCTGCCCTCTGTCATTTGCACAATCCACTTTGATTGCTATGGTGACAGACGCTCCTCCTGCAAGAATCTTCCAACGTGGTGTAGCCCTCAATGACTCAGCTGCACAAAGGACGTTGACAAAGTCATCCAAGGCAAAGAGACAAGCAGATCATCAGCCTTTCCCAACACAGCAGCAAGTGAGGGGGAGCACTGCACTGCAGCACACGGAAAAGAATGAAGAAACCTTTACTCTTGTCACTAAGTGGGCCACATAGGTGAATTATCTAGATGTTATCATCAGTTTGGCAATTGCCAACAAATGAACAAATCTTCAATTTACTGTCCCTCGTGCAGAGGCTCTGTTATCTGTAAACAAAGAACAAACAAAGAACAAAGAAATGTACAGCACAGGAACAGGCCCTTCGGCCCTCCAAGCCCGTGCCGACCATGCTGCCCGACTAAACTACAATCTTCTACACTTCCTGGGTCCGTATCCCTCTATTCCCATCCTATTCATGTATTTGTCAAGATGCCCCTTAAATGTCACTATCGTCCCTGCTTCCACCACCTCCTCCTGTAGCGAGTTCCAGGCACCCACTACCCTCTGCGTAAAAAACTTGCCTCGTACATCTACTCTAAACCTTGCCCCTCTCACCTTAAACCTATGCCCCCTAGTAATTGACCCCTCTACCCTGGGGAAAAGCCTCTGACTATCCACTCTGTTTATGCCCCTCATAATTTTGTATACCTCTATCAGGTCGCCCCTCAACCTCCTTCGTTCCAATGAGAACAAACCGAGTTTATTCAACCGCTCCTCATAGCTAATGCCCTCCATACCAGGCAACATTCTGGTAAACCTCTTCTGCACCCTCTCTAAAGCCTCCACATCCTTCTGGTAGTGTGGCGACCAGAATTGAACACTATACTCCAAGTGTGGCCTAACTAAGGTTCTATACAGCTGCAACATGACTTGCCAATTCTTATACTCAATGCCCCGGCCAATGAAGGCAAGCATGCCGTATGCCTTCTTGACTACCTTCTCCACCTGTGTTGCCCCTTTCAATGACCTGTGGACCTGTACTCCTAGATCTCTTTGACTTTCAATACTCTTGAGGGTTCTACCATTCACTGTATATTCCCTACCTGCATTAGACCTTCCAAAATGCATTACCTCACATTTGTCCGGATTAAACTCCATCTGCCATCTCTCCGCCCAAGTCTCCAAACAATCTAAATCCTGCTGTATCCTCCGACAGTCCTCATCGCTATCCGCAATTCCACCAACCTTTGTGTCGTCTGCAAACTTACTAATCAGACCAGTTACATTTTCCTCCAAATCACTTATATATACCACAAAGAGCAAAGGTCCCAGCACTGATCCCTGTGGAACACCACTGGTCACAGCCCTCCAATTAGAAAAGCATCCTTCCATTGTTACTCTCTGCCTTCTATGGCCTAGCCAGTTCTGTATCCACCTTGCCAGCTCACCCCTGATCCCGTGTGACTTCACCTTTTGTACTAGTCTACCATGAGGGACCTTGTCAAAGGCCTTACTGAAGTCCATATAGACAACATCCACTACCCTACCTGCATCAATCATCTTAGTGACCTCCTCGAAAAACTCTATCAAGTTAGTGAGACACGTCCTTCCCTTCATAAAACCGTGCTGCCTCTCACTAATACGTCCATTTGCTTCCAAATGGGAGTAGATCCTGTCTCGAAGAATTCTCTCCAGTAATTTCCCTACCACTGAAGTAAGGCTCACCGGCCTGTAGTTCCCGGGATTATCCTTGCTACTCTTCTTAAACAGAGGAACAACATTTGCTATTCTCCAGTCCTCCCGGACATCCCCTGAAGACAGCGAGGATCCAAAGATTTCTGTCAAGGCCTCAGCAATTTCCTCTCCAGCCTCCTTCAGTATTCTGGGGTAGATCCCATCAGGCCCTGGGGACTTATCTACCTTAATATTTTTTAAGACACCCAACACCTCGTCTTTTTGGATCTCCATGTGACCCAGGCTATCTACACACCCTTCTCCAGACTCAACATCTACCAATTTCTTCTCTTTGGTGAATACTGATGCAAAGTATTCATTTAGTACCTCACCCATTTCCTCTGGCTCCACACATAGATTCCCTTGCCTATCCTTCAGTGGGCCAACCCTTTCCCTGGCTACCCTCTTGCTTTTTATGTACGTGTAAAAAGCCTTGGGATTTTCCTTAACCCTATTTGCCAATGACTTTTCGTGACCCCTTCTAGCCCTCCTGACTCCTTGCTTAAGTTCCTTCCTACTTTCCTTATATTCCACGCAGGCTTCGACTGTTCCCACATTAGAAACACATTAGAAAATGTACAGTGAAAAGATTCATGAGTTGTCATTCGTGAACATTGGTCAAGATGCAACACTGCCTAGGGTGTTAAGCCGCTGAGTGTGCAGACAGGACTCTCTCAGTGAGCTGCTGAGTGTGCAGACAGGACTCTCAGTGAGCTGCTGAGTGTGCAGACAGGACTCTCTCAGTGAGCTGCTGAGTGTGCAGACAGGACTCTCTCAGTGAACAAAGAACAAAGAACAAAGAAATGTACAGCACAGGAACAGGCCCTTCGGCCCTCCAAGCCCGTGCCGACCATACTGCCCGACTAAACTACAATCTTCTACACTTCCTGGGTCCGTATCCTTCTATTCCCATCCTATTCATATATTTGTCAAGATGCCCCTTAAATGTCCCTATCGTCCCTGCTTCCACTACCTCCTCCGGTAGTGAGTTCCAGGCACCCACTACCCTCTGCGTAAAGAACTTGCCTCGTACATCTACTCTAAACCTTGCCCCTCTCACCTTAAACCTATGCCCCCTAGTAATTGACCCCTCTACCCTGGGGAAAAGCCTCTGACTATCCACTCTGTCTATGCCCCTCATAATTTTGTATACCTCTATCAGGCCGCCCCTCAACCTCCTTCGTTCCAGTGAGAACAAACCGAGTTTATTCAATCGCTCCTCATAGCTTATGCCCTCCATACCAGGCAACATTCTGGTAAATCTCTTCTGCACCCTCTCTAAAGCCTCCACATCCTTCTGGTAGTGTGGCGACCAGAATTGAACACTATACTCCAAGTGTGGCCTAACTAAGGTTCTCTACAGCTGCAACATGACTTGCCAATTCTTATACTCAATGCCCCGGCCAATGAAGGCAAGCATGCCGTATGCCTTCTTGACTACCTTCTCCACCTGTGTTGCCCCTTTCAATGACCTGTGGACCTGTACTCCTAGATCTCTTTGACTTTCAATACTCTTGAGGGTTCTACCATTCACTGTATATTCCCTACCTGCATTAGCCCTTCCAAAATGCATTACCTCACATTTTGTCCGGATTAAACTCCATCTGCCATCTCTCCGCCCAAGTCTCCAGACAATCTAAATCCTGCTGTATCCTCAGACAGTCCTCATCGCTATCCGCAATTCCACCAACCTTTGTGTCGTCTGCAAACTTACTAATCAGACCAGTTACATTTTCCTCCAAATCATTTATATATACTACAAAGAGCAAAGGTCCCAGCACTGATCCCTGTGGAACACCACTGGTCACAGCCCTCCAATTAGAAAAGCATCCCTCCATTGCTACCCTCTGCCTTCTATGGCCTAGCCAGTTCTGTATCCACCTTGCCAGTTCACCCCTGATCCCGTGTGACTTCACCTTTTGTACTAGTCTACCATGAGGGACCTTGTCAAAGGCCTTACTGAAGTCCATATAGACAACATCTACTGCCCTACCTGCATCAATCATCTTAGTGACCTCCTCGAAAAACTCTATCAAGTTAGTGAGACACGACCTCCCCTTCACAAAACCGTACTGCCTCTCACTAATACGTCCATTTGCTTCCAAATGGGAGTAGATCCTGTCTCGAAGAATTCTCTCCAGTAATTTCCCTACCACTGAAGTAAGGCTCACCGGCCTGTAGTTCCCGGGATTATCCTTGCTACCCTTCTTAAACAGAGGAACAACATTGGCGATTCTCCAGTCCTCCGGGACATCCCCTGAAGACAGCGAGGATCCAAAGATTTCTGTCAAGGCCTCAGCAATTTCCTCTCCAGCCTCCTTCAGTATTCTGGGGTAGATCCCATCAGGCCCTGGGGACTTATCTACCTTAATATTTTTTAAGACACCCAACACCTCGTCTTTTTGGATCTCCATGTGACCCAGGCTATCTACACCCCCTTCTCCAGACTCAACATCTACCAGTTCCTTCTCTTTGGTGAATACTGATGCAAAGTATTCATTTAGTACCTCACCCATTTCCTCTGGCTCCACACATAGATTCCCTTGCCTATCCTTCAGTGGGCCAACCCTTTCCCTGGCTACCCTCTTGCTTTTTATGTACGTGTAAAAAGCCTTGGGATTTTCCTTAACCCTATTTGCCAATGACTTTTCGTGACCCCTTCTAGCCCTCCTGACTCCTTGCTTAAGTTCCTTCCTACGTTCCTTATATGCCACACAGGCTTCGTCTGTTCCCAGCCTTTTAGCCCTGAGTTCCCAGCCGTTTAGCTGCTGAGTGTGCAGACAGTACTCTCTCAGTGAGCTGCTGAGTGTGCAGACAGGACTCTCTCAGTGAGCTGCTGAGTGTGCAGACAGGACTCTCTCAGTGAGCTGCTGGGTGTGCAGACAGGACTCTCTCAGTGAGCTGCTGAGTGTGCAGACAGGACTCTCAGTGAGCTGCTGAGTGTGCAGACAGGACTCTCAGTGAGCTGCTGAGTGTGCAGACAGGACTCTCTCAGTGAGCTGCTGAGTGTGCAGACAAGACTCTCTCAGTGAGCTGCTGAGTGTGCAGACAGGAATCTCTCAGTGAGCTGCTGAGTGTGCAGACAGGACTCTCTCAGTGAGCTGCTGAGTGTGCAGACAGGACTCTCTCAGTGAGCTGCTGAGTGTGCAGACAGGACTCTCTCAGTGAGCTGCTGAGTGTGCAGACAGGACTCCCAGTGAGCTGCTGAGTGTGCAGACAGGACTCTCAGTGAGCTGCTGAGTGTGCAGACAGGACTCTCTCAGTGAGCTGCTGAGTGTGCAGACAGGACTCTCTCAGTGAGCTGCTGAGTGTGCAGACAGGACTCTCTCAGTGAGCTGCTGGGTGTGCAGACAGGACTCTCTCAGTGAGCTGCTGAGTGTGCAGACAGGACTCTCAGTGAGCTGCTGAGTGTGCAGACAGGACTCTCAGTGAGCTGCTGAGTGTGCAGACAGGACTCTCTCAGTGAGCTGCTGAGTGTGCAGACAAGACTCTCTCAGTGAGCTGCTGAGTGTGCAGACAGGAATCTCTCAGTGAGCTGCTGAGTGTGCAGACAGGACTCTCTCAGTGAGCTGCTGAGTGTGCAGACAGGACTCTCTCAGTGAGCTGCTGAGTGTGCAGACAGGACTCTCTCAGTGAGCTGCTGAGTGTGCAGACAGGACTCCCAGTGAGCTGCTGAGTGTGCAGACAGGACTCTCAGTGAGCTGCTGAGTGTGCAGACAGGACTCTCTCAGTGAGCTGCTGAGTGTGCAGACAGGACTCTCTCAGTGAGCTGCTGAGTGTGCAGACAGGACTCTCTCAGTGAGCTGCTGAGTGTGCAGACAGGACTCTCTCAGTGAGCTGCTGAGTGTGCAGACAAGACTCTCTCAGTGAGCTGCTGAGTGTGCAGACAGGAATCTCTCAGTGAGCTGCTGAGTGTGCAGACAGGACTCTCTCAGTGAGCTGCTGAGTGTGCAGACAGGACTCTCTCAGTGAGCTGCTGAGTGTGCAGACAGGACTCTCTCAGTGAGCTGCTGAGTGTGCAGACAGGACTCTCTCAGTGAGCTGCTGAGTGTGCAGACAGGACTCTCAGTGAGCTGCTGAGTGTGCAGACAGGACTCTCAGTGAGCTGCTGAGTGTGCAGACAGGACTCTCTCAGTGAGCTGCTGAGTGTGCAGACAGGACTCTCTCAGTGAGCTGCTGAGTGTGCAGACAGGACTCTCTCAGTGAGCTGCTGAGTGTGCAGACAGGACTCTCTCAGTGAGCTGCTGAGTTTGCAGACAGGACTCTCTCAGTGAGCTGCTGAGTGTGCAGACAGGACTCTCTCAGTGAGCTGCTGAGTGTGCAGACAGGACTCTCTCAGTGAGCTGCTGAGTGTGCAGACAGGACTCTCTTAGTGAGCTGCTGAGTGTGCAGACAGGACTCTCTCAGTGAGCTCACAGTCTGTAATGATGTTCAGACAAACAAGGTACGTGCATCTCAATGCTTGGCCCACTGGAACTCTGTGTTATCAAGACCGCCCTATTGTCAAGGCCATCCATGTGCTCCCATATAGGCTCTTGCACTTCTGCCTCGGGGTGTTCCCTCTCCTCTACTTTGAAATCATCACCAGAGGAATGCCCACTATCGTGCATCTCATCTTCCTTCAGGTCATACCTTCTCTGAGTAGTGAGGTTATGGAGAGCACAGCACACAATGACCATCAGTGAAACTTTGAAGGACACGTACTGCAGTGCTCCTCCTGAACCATTCAGACATTGGAAACTCCTCTTTAGCAGCCCAATTGTCTGCTCAACGATGGCCCTGGTGGTTCTGTGGCTGGTGTTATCGCTCCTCCTTGTCTGTTCTAGGGACCCTCTAGGGGGCATAAGCCACATTTTCAAAGGGTAACCCTTGTCACCCAGAAGCCAACCATTCAGGGCATCAGATTGAACACGTCTGGCACCTGGGAGTACTGGAGAATGTGGAGTTGTGGAGGCTGTCCGGATACCTTGCACCTACCTGCATAACTCTTTGTTTGTTGCCACAGAACGACTGGACATTTAAGGGATAATAGCCCTTTCTGTTAATTAATGTACAGGGCTGGCCTGCTAGCACCTTTATGGTGATATGAGTGCAGTCAGTTGCTCCCTGAACCCTGGGGAAACCTGCGATCACCACAAAGTCTCTGGCTCATTCACATTGATTGTGTTGGCCCATTGAAAAAGCAACGTAATGACTTGTCCTTCGGGTCATTTCATCTGTAAATACCTTAATGCAGTGGTGTGCAGCAGGCTGAATAATGCCACTGAGGTCTCCACAGGCAACAGGCGCAAAAACAGGCGCCGCTCCTGATTCCATCGTAAAAAGGGATTTTCTGCCAGATCGCCGATTACGAAATCGGCGTCGGGGAACGGAGAGTCCGACCCACTGAGTCTCCTCTGGCACTGTAACTCTAACATATGAAGGTAGCTCATTCACTGCCTGTGGGTGCGATTTTCCACTCCCCCGCCGGTTGGGAGAATCGCCTGGGTCGCCAAATTATCCCGCGACGCCGGTCCGACGCCGTCCCGCTATTCTCCCAAGCGGCGAGAACTGCCCCGTCGAGTTCCGCACGGCGCAGGCCGGAGAATCGCCCGAGACACCCAAAATGGCGATTCTCCGGCACTCCTGCTATTCTCAGGCCCGGATGGGCCGAGCAGCCAGCCCAAAACGGCGGGTTCCTACCGGCGCCATCCACACCTGGTTGCTGCCGGCGGGAACAGCGCGGGAACGCTGGGGGGGGGCAGCCTGTGGGGGGGAGAGGGGGGATCCTGCACCCGGGGGGGCCTCAAATGGAGCCTGGCCCGCGATCGGTGCCCACCGATCGTCGGGCCGGCTTCTCTGAAGAAGGACCTCCTTTCTTCCGCAGCCCCGCAAGATCCGTCTGCCATCTTCTTGCGGGGCGGACTCGGAGAGGACAACAACCACGCATGCGCGGGTGATGCCAGTTATGCGGCGCCGGCCGCGTCATGTATGCGGCGCCGCCTTTACGCGGCGCCAAGGCCTGGCGTGTGTAAATGACGCGGCGCCGCCCCTAGCCCATTATCGGGCCCTGAATCGGTCGGGATAGGGGCCGTTTCACGCTGTCGTGAACCTCGACAGCGTTCACGGCGGCGCGAACACTCTGCCTCCATTTTGGACAATCCCGCCCAGTATACTTGATCGTCAACGCAAGTCCTTGCTCTGTGCCTCCGTTGGTGCAGCATCATGCCTTCATCAGCTACATGCTCTGGCCCAGGTCTGCCACTCTCATGCACCATAAGTGCATCCTGTCCTTAATCATCTGGCCATCTCCCTCTCCCTCTCAATCTCCTCCTCCTCCTCCTCCTCTTCTCTTCGCTGGGAGATTAGTCTCCCATGGAGACCATTATCCTATATTTTTACAACCAAAGACTGAGGTTCAGTTGAGGATCTAAATTCACTTTTGTTCAGGCTAAAAGATGGCTCAAAATAGCAAAGGAGTTGCCTGGAAAAACAGCTTCCAGTAGCAAATGCTAACAGCACTTGCAGCAGCCTGAACTGCTGAGATCAAACTAAAGACGCAGCTGGTGACTTTTAACCCATCTTTACAAACATTCAGTACAGAAAACTAGATATCTATGTTGTGGTAAACCAGGGTATTGCATTGCATGGCATTGTATTGTATTGTGCATGCCTGGGCTTGTCCAGGCTGGCTCCATCTGTGCCCCCTCCCCTCGGGCGAATGTATAAAGGTGGAAAGTCTCCGCCTGCGACCCAGTTCGGGTCCAGAGGCAGGAGGCTTGCTGTTTAGTGTATTAAAGCCTCAGTTATGTTCATAACTCGTCGTGTGTTATTGATGGTGTATTAATTTAATACACTAAACTCCTCAAGATGAATTAATCACTCAAGCCTGATCACTTGGAGCTGGACCCACAGGCAGCCGACGCTACAGAAACGTTTGAACACTGGCTAAGCTGCTTCGAAGCGCACCTCACATACTTCACCGAAGACTTCACAGACTTCCAGAAGAAGCAGGTCCTCCTCGCACGGGTGAGCCCAAGAGTCTTTGTCCTCATCAGGGACGCCCCTTCGTACGCGGAGGCAATAACGCGGCTAAAAGGACAATACGTGAAATCTGTTAACGAGGTGTACGCTAGGCACCTCCTTGCCATGAGACGGCAACGTCCTGGGGAATCACTCGCAGAATTCCTGCGTGCCTTGCGCATACTCTGCCGGAACTGTGACTGCCGGGCGATATCGGCTACCCAGCACGCGGAGCTGCTGATCAGGGACGCTTATGTCACGGGCATGAACTCTAACTATATCCGCCAGCGATTATTAGAAGGGGGGACACTCGATCTCCCAGAGACAGTACAACTCTCCAACTCGCTGGAGGTGGCCTCCCAGAACATGGGGGCCTACACCTCCGACCACGCGGCACCCTCGTGGGCCTCGTGGGCGCAGCCATCAACTGACCCGGGTGCGACGCAAGCCTGCGCCGTGCAGCGGCCCGCCAACGCCGGAGGCCCGAGGTGCTACTTCTGCGGCTAGAGTAACCACCCCAGAAAACGCTGCCCAGCATGGAACGCAACATGTAACGGCTGTGGGAAGAAGGGCCACTTTGCAAAAGTCTGCCAGGTCCGGAGCGGGATTCTCCGACCCCCCGCCGGGTCGGAGAATCACCGGTGCCCGGCATGAATCCCGCCCCCACCGTTCCCCGAAGTCTCGGACCCCACAAAAGTCGCCGAGTCGTGAATCGCGCCGCCCGCCTCGGAGAATGGCAGGGACCGGCGCGATGCTATGGACCCCGGGGCTGCCCGAATTCTCCCGGCTGGATGGGCCGAAGTCCCGCCGATGTGACCACACTCACCACATTTAGCTCTCCCCTGACCACCGCCTTCAGCGCCTCCCAGACCACACTCACCAGTACCTCCCCATTATCATTGGCCTCTATGTACCTTTGAATGCACCCTCGGACCCACCCACAGACCTCCTCATCCGCCAGCAGTCCCACATCCATGCGCCACAGCGGGCGCTGGCCTCTCTTCTCCCCAGCTCCAGTTCCACCCAGTGCGGGGAGTGGTCCGGAATCGCTATGGCCGAGTACTCCGTCCCCTCCACTCTTGGGATCAATGCCCTACTCACCACGAAGAAGTCTATCCGTGAATAGGCCTTGTGCACATGGGAAAAGAAGGAGAACTCTCTCGCCGCTGGCCTGGCAAACCTCCACGGGCCCACTCCCCCCATCTGATCCATAAACCCCCTCAGAACCTTGGCCGCAGCTGGCCTCCTGCCCGACCTCGACTTAGATCGATCCAGTGCCGGGTCCAGTACCGTATTGAAGTCCCCCCCCATTATCAGGTTCCCTGCCTCCAGATACGGGATCCGGCTCTGCATGCGCTTCATGAACCCTGCATCGCCCCAATTCGGGGCATATACATTCACCAGCACCACCCAGGCCCTCTGCAGCCTTACACTCACCATCACATAACGGCCCCTTTTATCTGCCACAAAGATGACCTCAATGCTATGGCCAGGCTGTAGCGCGAGGCTCAATTGCCAAGGCAAACAATAGCGGGGACAATGGAGAACCCTGCCTCGTACCTCTCTCCAGCTAGAAATATTTTGAGCTCAAGGCATTCATATGAACACTTACATGGGGACTCTACATAAAAGCTGGATCCAAGATATAAATCTAGGTCCAAAACCAAACCTTCCAAGGATCCCGAACAGATACCTCTCCTCCACGCTATCAAACCCCTTTTCAATGTGAAATTGACCTGAAAGATCCTGGGCGGGATTCTCCGACCCCCCGCCGGGTCGGAGAATCGCCGGGGGCTGGCATGAATCCTGCCCCCGCCGGTTGCCGAATTCTCCAGCACCGAATATTCGGCGGGGGTGGGAATCGCGCCGCACCAGTTGGCGGGCCCCCCCGGCGATTCTCCGGCTCCGGTTCTACTTGGCCGTTTCCCCGGGGGTTGTAGCTGGTCATCCTGCTGGAGGCGATACCCCTGCTGAGCAGGAACTGACGCAGCTCATCGCTCATGAATGAGGATCCCCTGTCACTGTGGATGTAGGCGGGGAAACCGAACAGAGCGAAGACGGTGCTGAGGGCCTTGATGACTGTGGCAGACGTCATATCGGGGCATGGGATGATGAAGGGGAACCTGGAATACTCATCGACCACACTGAGAATATACATGTTACGGTCGGTGGAGGGGAGGGGCCCTTTGCAATCCACGCTGAGGCGTTCAAAGGGGTGGGAAGCCTCCGCACAGACCTGTCAGTCCCTGGTGACTGTCCTTACTTCCTCGACGGAGTAGGGCAGATTGCAAGCTTTGACCAGATGGTACAATTGGGTGACCCCTGGGTGACAAAGGCTCGTGTAGGGCCCGGAGTTGGTCCACTTGTGCGCTGGTTCTACCTTACATCTCCTATTACAGTGGATCACCACAGTCCTCAACCTCGTCAAAGAACCTGCTCATCCGGGCTATCATCATGTGGGCCCATGGACCACTTTGAACTGGATCAGGCTAAGTCTGGCACAGGACGAGGATGAATTGACTCTCTTCAAGGCTTTTTCCCACTTTTCCATTTCCAGCTCTCTTCCCAGCTCCTCTTCCCACTTCCACTTCACCTCCCTGATCGGGGACCCCTCCCACTCCATCAACTCCTTGTATATCTCCGAAATCCACCCCTCTCAAACCCCAGTTTTTGACATCACCTTAGCCTGTAGTCCCCTCAGGGGGAGGCAAGGAAAGCTTGGAACCTGCCTTCGTACAAAATCCCAGACCTGAAGGAATCGAAACCTATTCCTGCCCGGTAGCTCAAACTCCTTCTCTAGTGCCTTCAAGGTCGGAAAGCCCTCCTGGATAAATAAATCCCCAAATTTCTCGATCCTTGCATGCTGCCACCTCCTCAAGCACCCATCCAGCCTCCCCGGGACAAACCGGTGATTGTTACAAATCGGAGACCACACTGACACTAGTCTCCATTGCCCCCACACCCTGAGGGCTGCCACCACGGTAGGGCTTGTAGAGTACTGAGCCGGCGAGAACGGCAGGGGCGACGTTAGTAAAGCCTCCAAACTCGTACCCTTGTAGAATGCTGCTTCCACTCGCTCCCAGGCCGACCACTCCCCCACTACCCACTTCTTGACCATCGATATGTTAGCCGCCCAGTAATAATTAATAAAGCTCGGGAGGGCCAGGCCCCCTTTCCGCGACCCCGCTCCAGGAGTGCCCTCTTTACTCTCGGGGTTTTCCCCGCCCACACAAAACCTGTAATCACCACGTTTATGTTTCTAAAAAAAACCTTTGAGACAAAAATCGGAAGGCATTGAAAAAAGAAAAGCAGTCTTGGGAGGGCTGTCATCTTCACCACCTGGACCCTTCTCGCTAGCGTCAGCAGGAGCATGTCCCATCTGTGGAAATACCTTTTCATTTGGTCGACCGCTTTGCCCAGATTTAACTTGTGGAGCTGCTCCCATTCTTTATCCACTTGAATCCCTAAATATCTAAAACTCCCCGCCACCACTTTAAAAGGTAACTCCCTCAGTCTCCTTTCCTGCCCCCGTGTCTGGATCACAAACATCTCGCTCTTTCCTGTATTTAACTTGTCGCTGATAATTGCCCAAATTCTCCTAGTACCTCCATGATTTTGGTCATCCCCCCCACCGGGTCTGTAACATAAAGTAATCCGCATAGAGAGCAACCCTGTGCTCTCCCCCACCCCCCCTTCCGGGGTGTGATATAACAGCTGGACCCAGTCCACAAATCCCTGCCCGAACCCAAACCTGCCTAAAATATCCCATAAGTATGTCCACACCACCCGGTCAAAAGCCTTCTCCGTGTCCATGGCTACTACCACCTCAGCCTCACGCCCCTCAGCTGGCATCATTATAGCATTAAGCAGCCGTCTAATATTGGACGTCAAGTGCCTGCCCTTCACAAATCCCGTCTGATCTTCCCCGATTACCTCCGGGACACAGTCCTCTATTCTGGTGACCAAGATTTTTGCCAGTAATTTAGCATCTACATTTAAAAGGGAAATTGGTCTGTACGATCCACAGCTCTCCGGGTACTTGTCACGCTTCAGGATGAGAGAGATTGATGCCTGTGATAGCGTTGGGGGAAGCACTCCCAATTCCTTGGATTCATTGAAAGCCTTAACTAACAGCGGTCCCACTAGCCCCGAAAATGTTATAGAAAATTCCACTGGGAATCCGTCATGTCCCGGGGCCTTACCTGATTGCATTGCCCACAATCCGTCTATCACTTCACCGAGGAGAAGGAGGGAGTTGCAGGCGAAGCTTGATCTTCTATCCATGGGGAGGGCAGTCTGGCAGTTGAAGCAATCGAAGGGGGTTGTCTATGAGTATGGTGAGAAGGCCAGTCGATTGCTGGTGGGTGATGCACGATCAATGACCACTAAAGCGAGGTTGTAGTCCAACTGAAGGCTTTAATAAGCTAGTTGTTTCCCCAGCAGCTCAGATACAGAATGAGGGCTGCTGGGGCGGCACGGGTTCTTATACCCCGCTTATCAGGGCGGAGCTATTATACACTCCAGCCAATAGAAAGCATACAGTTTCCACCAATGGTGCTTTAGCCTATCAGGTACCGTAATACCTATAATACCACAGTGGGCTAGCTCTGCCGGCAGGATGAAGGAATCAATGGGGGTAGAGGACGTGCAGGCAGCGATCGGGAAGACGCAGTCTAGTAAGACACCAAGGCTGGAAAGATTTCCTGTAGAATTTTATAAAAGTATTCAAGGATAAGT
Organism: Scyliorhinus torazame; assembly: GCF_047496885.1. NCBI lineage: Eukaryota > Metazoa > Chordata > Chondrichthyes > Carcharhiniformes > Scyliorhinidae > Scyliorhinus > Scyliorhinus torazame. Next base: position 211,485,137 of record NC_092710.1, read on the forward strand.
TGGCACCGCTGATGGTAGAAATGCTCTACCATCACAATGGTAAGGACACAATGGTAAGGGGAGGATGGCCGGAGACAATGAGGCATGTACCCATCTCAATATTACTCAAAAAGGAGAAGGATCTGTTTGGGGGTATGGAAAACGGTTTGGGGGTATGGAAAGGGATAGTGCGGGGGGGGGGGGGGGGGGGAGAGCGTAGGGTGTCCTTATATGCCGATAACTTGTCGTTATACGTGTCGGAACCGAGTGAGTCAATAGGGGGAATATTGGAGCTGCTTCGGGAGTTTGGGTCTTTTTCGGGGTACAAATTAATTCTAGACAAGAGTGAGTATTTTGTGGTATCTCGGCCGGGGGTGGGGGCAGGGGTGGGGGGCTGCCATTCCGTAGGGCAGGGACTCACTTTACATACCTGGAGGCGCAGGTTGCTCAGGATTGGGGGGGCCTCCGTAGATACAATATTTCTAGTTTGGTGGGGAGTGTGAAAGCTGATCTGGCAAGGTGGGATGGTCTCCCTCTGTCACTGGACGGTCGGGTACTGGCAGTTAAAATGAACATGTTGCCGCGATTTCTGTGTATTTTCGATTGCCTGCCGACTTTCCTGCCAAAGGCATTTTTTAGGGAGATTAAAGGAATGATTACCTCGTTCATATGGGGAGGGAAGGTGGCCAGAGTTAGGAAGGTGCTGCTACAGAGGGGAAGGCAGGCAAGGGGGTTTGGGTCTTCCCAACCTGATGTATTACTACTGGGCGGCGAATGTGGAGAAAGTGCGGAGCTGGGTCAGAGGGGTTGATTCCCAGTGGGTCAGAATGGAGGAGAATTTGTGCAGGGGGTCGGGAATGAAAGGACTAGCAACAGCGCTGGTCCCGATGGCCCCGGGGAAATACTCAGGGAGTCCGGTAATAATAGCTTCATTGAGAATTTGGAGGCAGTTTCGCCAACAGTTCGAGTTGGGGGCAGGGTCAAGGGAAATGCTGATTTGGGGGAACCACAGATTTGAGCCAGGGAAATGGGACGGAAATTTTCGGAATGGGAGGAGAAGGGGGTTAAGACACTAAAAGATTTGTTTCTTGGGGGTCGGTTTGCGGGATTGAAGGAGCTGGGAGCGAAGTATGGGCTGGAGCAGAGGGAAATGTTTAGAAACATGCAGGTTCGAGATTTTGCCAGGAAGGAGATGCAGAGCCTCCCGGGGGAGCTGGCCTCCACATTGTTGGAGGAGGTGCTGATAACAGGGGCACTGGAGAAGGGGGTAGTGTCAGTGGTTTACGGGGCTATGTTGGAAGAGGAGAAGGCACCACTGGAAGGGATCAAAGCAAAGTGGGAGGAAGAGTTGGGAGAGGGCCTGGAGCCGGGACCTTTGGTGAGGAGGAAGAAGTTGCAGGCGAAGCTTGATTTATAATGGGGAGAGCGGTGTGGCAGTTCAAGCAGGCGAAGGGAGTTGTCTATGAGTATGGTGAGAAGGCCAGTCGATTGCTGGTGGGCTAGCTCCGTCGGTAGGCAGCAGTGAGGGAGATCGCGGATTAGGGATGGAACAGGCGGGTTGGTGGGGGTGCCGGAGCACGTGAATATGTTTTTGAAGACTTTTATAAGGACTTGTATAAGTCGGTGTTGCCGGAGGATTAGATGGAGATGAGGGAATTTCTGGAGTGACTGGGTTGTCCGGAGGTGGGAAAGGAGGAGAGAGCAGGATGAAGGAATCAATGGGGGTAGAGGACGTGCAGGCAGCGATCGGGAAGACGCAGTCTGGTAAGACACCAAGGCTGGAAAGATTTCCTGTAGAATATTATAAAAGTATTCAAGGATAAGTTGGCACCGCTGATGGTAGAAATGCTCTACCATCACAATGGTAAGGACACAATGGTAAGGGGAGGATGGCCGGAGACAATGAGGCATGTACCCATCTCAATATTGCTCAAAAAGGAGAAGGATCTGTTTGGGGGTATGGAAAGAGGTTCAGGGATATGGAAAGCGGTTTGGGGGTATGGAAAGCGGTTTGGGGGTATGGAAAGCGGTTTGGGGGTATGGAAAGCGGTTTGGGGGTATGGAAAGGGGTTCAGTGGTATGGAAAAGGATAGTGCGGTGGGGGCTAGAGCATAGGGTATCCTTATATGCCGATGACTTGTTATGCGTGTCGGAACCGAATGTGTCAACAGGGGGAATATTGGAACTGCTTCGGGTGTTTGGGTCTTTCTCGGGGTACAAATTAAAAAAAAAAAAATTTAGAGTACCCAATTCATTTTTTCCAATTAAGGGGCCAATTAGCATGGTCAATCCACCTAACCTGCACATCTTTTGGGTTGTGGAGGCGAAACCCACGCAAACACGGGGAGAATGAGCAAACTCAACACGGACAGTGACCCAGAGCCGGGATCGGACCTAGGACCTCGGCGCCGTGAGGCAGCTGTGCTAACCACTGCACCACTGTGCTGCCCTGTCGGGGTACAAATTAAATCTAGACAAGAGTGAGTATTTTGTGGTGTCTCGGCCGGGGGCGGGGCAGGGATGGGGGGGCTGCCATTCTGTAGGACAGGGACTCACTTTAGATACCTGGGGGTGCAGGTTGCCCGGGAGTGGGGGGGCTCCGCAGGTACAACATTTCTAGTTTGGTGGGGAGAGTGAAAGCTGATCTGGCAAGGTGGGATGGTCTCCCTCGGTCACTGGCGGGTCGGGTGCAGGCGGTTAAAATGAATGTGTTGCCTCGATTTCTGTTTATTTTCCAATGCCTACCGATTTTCCTGCCAAAGGCATTTTTTAGAGAGATTGAAGGAATGATTACCTCATTCATATGGGGAGGGAAGGTGGCCAGAGTTAGAAAAGTGCTGCTACAGAGGAGAAGGCAGGCAGGGGGTTTGGGTCTTCCGAACCTGATGTATTACTACTGGGCGGCGAATGTGGAGAAGGTGCGGAGCTGGGTCAGAGGGGTTGATACCCAGTGGGTGGGTCAGAATGAAGGAGAGTTGTGTAGGTGATGCTCGATCAATGACTCCAGAAGTGAGATTGGATGACAATTGAAGGCTTTATTGGACTAGATGTTTCCCCCAGCAGCGCAGGTACAGAATGCAGCTGCTAGGGAGACACAGACTCTTATACTCCGCCTTACTGGGCGGAACCAGCAGGCAGGCTTCACCAATGATCTTCCTGTCTCAGGTACGTCCCACACCAATGATCTTACAGCCTAACCTAGGTACTGTAATACCCCAAATACCGACTACCACATTCACCCCCTGTTAAAAAAAGAGTCCGGCGGGGGTGGTGGTCTCGCGTCATACAGTGGTAGAAGTTATGGTGGTGCCCGTAGGTGGTACAGTGTTTTGCCTTATTACATGTCACAACTATTTACAGTATTCATTTTATATGCACATATCAGAATGAAGCAATTAGTCGATCGGGGGCCCTGGTCGTCCTCTGTGATCGTCGCAGTTTCGGCGGTGATGCGGGCGCCGGCTCGGGCATCCGTGACTCCGGGAGCGTGCCTTCGGCTTCTTCGGTAGCTTAATCACCCCTGGGTGGGACCAGTGGAAGAACTGATCCACCTGTGAAGGGGGCAGCCGTGGGGTGCGCCGGTGGGAGGGAGGGTGGGGGTGGGCTTGGTGTGGGAGTGTGGGTGGGGATCCAGCTGGCGGCAAGTACCGTAGGGAGACCGTATCCTGCCGGCCGTCCGGGTACGCCACGTAGACGTACTGAGGGTTAGTGTGAAGGAGGCGGACCCTCTCTACCAATGGGTCCAACTTGTACGCCCGCACGTGTTTGAGGAGCAGAATGGATCCAGGAGCTGCCAGCCAGGTTGGGAGCGAGGTCCCGGAGGAGGACTTCCTAGGGAAGACAAGGAGACGTTCATGAGGTGTTTTGTTTGTCATGGTACATAGCAGTGATCGGATGGAGTGGAGTGCATCGGGAAGGACCTCCTGCCAACGGGAGACTGGGAGATTCCTGGACCGTAGGGCCAGGAAGACGGTCTTCCAGACTGTTCCGTTCTCCCTCTCTACCTGTCCATTTCCCCGGGGGTTATAACTGGTCGTCCTGCTCGAGGCGATGCCCTTGCTGAGCAGGAATTGACACAGTTCGGCGCTCATGAACGAGGACACCCTATCGCTGTGTATGTAGGCGGGGAAACCAAACAGGGTAAAGATACTGTGGAGGGCTTTTATGACGGTGGCTGCGGTCATGTCGGGGCAGGGGATGGTAAATGGGAACCGGGAGTACTCGTCAATCACGTTCAGGAAGTATGTGTTGAGGTCGGTGGAGGGGAGGGGCCCTTTGAAGTCCATACTGAAGCATTCAAAGGGACGGGAAGCCTTTACCAGGTGTACTTTCTCTGGCCTGTAGAAGTGCGGCTTGCACTCCCCACAGATTTGGCAGTTCCTGGTGGCGGTCCTGACCTCCTCGAGGGAGTAGGGCAGGTTGCGGGTCTTAATAACCTGGAAGAATCGAGTGACCCCCGGGTGGCAGATGTCCTCATGGAGGGCCCGGAGTCAGTCCACTTGTGCGTTGGCACATGTGCAGCGTGATAGGGCATCAGGACGCTCATTTAGCTTTCTGGGACGATACAAGATCTCATAGTTGTAGGTGGAGAGCTCGATCCTCCACCATAAGATCTTATAGTTCTTAATCTTGCTCCGCTGTGCATTATCGAACATGAAAGCTACCGACTGTTGGGTCAGTGAGGAGCGTGAATCTCCTGCCGACCAGGTAATGCTTCCAGTGCCGGATAGCTTCTACTATGGCCTGGGCCTCCTTTTCAACGGAGGAATGACGGATTTCTGAAGCATGGAGGGTGCGTGAGAAGCAGGCCACGGGCCTGCCCGCTTGGTTGAGGGTGGCCAGCAGAGCTACGTCGGACGCTTCGCTCTCGACTTGGAAGGGAAGGGATTCATCGATTGCGTGCATCGTGGCCTTTGTGATGTCCGGCTTTATGCGGCTGAAGGCCTGGCGGGCCTCTGCCGACAGGGGGAAAACCGAGGATTGGGTTAGTGGGCGGTCCTTGTCCGCATAATTGGGGACCCACTGGGCGTAATATGAAATAAATCCCAGGCACGTTTCAGGGCCTTGGAGCAGTGGGGGAGGGGAAACCATGAGGGGATGCATGCGTTCGGGATCTGGGCCTATGACTCCATCATGCACTACGTAGCCGAGGATGGCGAGATGGCCGGTGCTGAACACGCATTTGTCCTTGTTGTTGGTTAAGTTAAGGGTTTTTGCGGTATGGAGGAATTTGCGGAGGTTGGTGTCATGGTGCTGCTGGCTGTGGCTGCAGATGGTGACGTTGTCGAGGTACGGGAACGTGGCCCGCAGACCGTACCGGTCAACCATTCGGTCCATCTTCCGTTGGAAGACCGAGACTTCATTTGTAACACCGAAGGGAACCCTTAGGAAGTGGTAGAGCCACCCATCTGCTTCGAAGGCAGTGTACTTGCGGTTGCCCGGGCAGATGGGGAGCTGGTGGTAGGCGGATTTGAGGTCCACCGTGGAAAAGACCTTGTATTGTGCAATCTGATTGACCAGATCAGATATGCGGGGGAGAGGGTACGGGTCGAGCTGCGTATACCTGTTGATGGTCTGACTATAATCGATGACCATCCTGTGCTTCTCCCCGGTCTTTACAACCACTACTTGAGCTCTCCAGGGGCTGTTGCTAGCCTCGATATTACCTTCCTTCAGTAGCCGCTGGACTTCCGACCTAATGAAGGTCCGGTCCTGGGCACTGTACCGTCTGGTCCTGGTGACGACGGGTTTGCAATCCGGGGTGAGGTTCACAAAAAGGGAAGGCGGGTCGACCTTGAGGATCGCGAGGCTGCAGAAGGTGAGGGGGTATAGGGCCACCGTATTTAAAGGTTAAGCTCTGGAGGTTGCATTGGAAGTCCAATCCCAGGAGCGTGGCAGCGCAGAGGTGAGGGAGGACGTAGAGTCGGAAATTCTTTAATTCTCTGCCCTGGACCGTGAGGTTCGCTACGCAGAACCCCTGACCTCTACAGAGTGAGACCTGGAGGCCAGGGAGATTCTTTGGTTAACTGGATGGGAAGGGAACAGCGACTTACCGTGTTGGGGTGTATGAAGCTCTCTGTGCTCCTTGAGTCGAGCAGGTAGGATGTTTTGCGCCCGTTGATGAGCACGGTCGTCGTCGCGATCGAGAGCATTCGGGGCCGAGACTGGTCCAGGGTCACCGAGGCGAGGCGTGGTAAAAGTTGAAGATTTTTCTCGGGCAGTGTGTGGATCCGAATCGGGGTCCTGAGACTCCAGCCAAGATGGCGGCGCCTACGGGTCGCACATGGCTGGGGGTGGGCAAGATGGTGGCGCCCATGCATCACGCGAGGTCCCTGGGGAACAAGATGGCGGCACCCGGGGCCCGCACGTGGCTCGGGAAAATGAAGATGGCGGCGCCCGCGGCCCGCACGTTGCCCGTGGAGAGAATTGTGGTGGCGGCCCCGGTTCGCCCCCGGTGACAGCGGCGACCGCCTGGGCCTGGCATACCACCACGAAATGGCCCTTTTTGCCACAACCTTTGCAGGTGGAGGAGCGGGCCGGGCAGCGCTGCCGGGGGTGCTTGGCTTGCCCGCAAAAATAACAGTGGGGCCCCCCAAGATTGCCTGGTAGCCACGCGGCACAAGTTTGTGGGGGGATGGGGGATGCATCGGGGTCGGCCGCAGGTGGGTTTCACGTTGCCAAAGGGGCTGCCGCATGGTCGGGGACGTACGCGCTGGCGTTTTGGGAGGCCACATCCAGGAATCTAGCAAGGGCCCGTGCCTCCTTGAGGCCTAGTGTCTCTTTCTCCAGCAGCTGCTGACGGATTTGGGAGGACAGCATACCTGCAACGAATGCATTCCAAATTAAAAGTTCTGTGTGGTCGCTGGCTGAAACTTGCGGGCAGTCACACTTCCTACATAGTACCAGGAACGCGGTAGAATTCATCCAGCGATTCACCCGGGATTTGTCGCCTTGTCGCAAGCAGATGTCGGGCGTAAACCTGGTTTACTGGGAGAATGTAGTGTCCTTTCAACAGGGCCATCGCGGCCTCGAAATTGTCCGCATCCTCAATGAGGTTGTAGATCTCTTGGCTCACCCTTGAGTAGAGAACTTGCATCTTCTGGTCCTCCATGGGTGCAGTCGTGGCCTTCCTGAGGTACCCGGTGAAGCATGCCAACCAGTGTTTGAAGTTGCCGCTGAGTTTGCCGCGTGAGGGCTGAGTTGCAGACACGGGCTTGATTTGGAGCTCCATTCTTTAAAATCTAGTCCAATAAATTGATGCTCAATCAATGACTCCAGAAACGAGATTGGATGACAATTGAAGGCTTTATTGGACTAGATGTTTCCCCCAGCAGCGCAGGTACAGAATGCAGCTGCTGGGGAGACACAGACTCTTATACTCCGCCTTACTGGGCGGAACCAGCAGGCAGGCTTCACCAATGATCTTCCTGTCTCAGGTACCTCCCACACAAATGATCTTACAGCCTCAACCTAGGTACCATAATACCCCTAATACCAATTACCACAGTAGGGGGCCGGTATTGAAGGTGCTAGTAACAGCGCCACTCCTGATGGCCCTGGGGAAATACTCAGGGAGTCCGGTAATGATAATTTAATTGAGAATTTTGAGGCAGTTTCACCAACACTTCGGGTTGGGGGCAGTGTCAAGGGAAATGCCGATTCGGGGGAACCACAGATTTGAGCCAGGGAAGTGGGACGGAAATTTTCAGAAATGGGAGGAGAAGGGGATTAAGTCATTAAAAGATGGGGGGTTGGTTTACGGGATTGAATGAGCTGGAAGCAAAGTACGGGCTGGAGCAGGGGGAAATGATTTGATACATGCAGGTTCAAGATTTTGCTAGGAAGGATAGACAGAGCTTCCCGGTGGAACCGGTCTCCACATTGCTGGAGGATGTGTTGACGACAGGAGCACTGGAGAAGGGGGTAGTGTCAGCAGTTTACGGGGCTATTTTGGAAGAGGAGAAGGCACCATTGAAGGGATCAAAGCAAAGTGGGGGGAAGAGTTGGGAGAGAATACGTAGGAGGGGTTCTGGTGTCAGGTGCTCCAGAGAGTGAACGCCTCCACCTCGTGTGCGAGGTTGGGGCTGATACAGCTGAAGGTGGTGTACAGAGCACACCTCACGAGGGCGAGGATGAGCCGATTCTTTGAGGGGATAGAAGCTGTGTGTGAACGTTGCGATGGGGGCCCGCAAATCACGTTCAAAGCTGGAGGATTACTGGAAGGAGGTTTTTAAGATAATCTCTAAAGTGGTGCACGTGAAACTGGACCCGGGCCCTCGGGAGGCCATATTCGGGGTGTTGGACCAGCTCGGGTTGGAAATGGATGTGGAGGCAGATGTTGTAGCCTTCGCCTCGTTGATCGCCCGAAGGCGGATCCTGTTGGGATGGAGAGCAACCTCTCCACCCTGTGCCCTGGCATAGCGGAGGGGACCTGCTGGAATTCTCAACTCTTCAGAAGCTAAATTTGAATGGAGGGGAAGGATGGAGGGGTGCTACAATTTATGGCCGTTATTCATTATACACTTTCAAGAATTGGATAACATGGAGCATTTGGGCGGGGGGCGTTGGGACGGTTGGGGGGAGGGGGACTGTATGTGTTAATGGTGACTATGGGTGATTCCTGATTCCTTTTTGTTATTTGTTTATGTTAACATGCGGGCTAATGTTTGGGGTTTGGTGGGAGGATGGGGTTGTTGTTGTTGATATTGGGATTGACATTATATTCGTTACTGCTTATTGTTTATTGTTGGGTGTAAATTTGGGAGAAAATTTGAAAAAGGAGGAGAATAAAAATATATTTTTTTTTAAAAGGAGAAGGATCTGTTGGAGTGTGGGGCGGACAGACCCATTTCTCTACTAAACGCGAATGCTAAGATATTGGCGAAGGTGTTGGCTGTGAGGTTAGAGGAGTGCCTTCTGAAGGTGGTGGAGGAGGATCAGACAGGGTTCGTCAAGGGCAGGCAGCTGCTGTCAAATGTGCGGCAGCTGCTAAATGTGGTGCTTTCTCCAGCAGGGAGCTGAATGTGATGGTGGCATTCGATGCGGAGATGGCGTTTGACAGAGTGGAGTGGAGTTATTTGTTTGCAGTGCTGAAGTTTGAGATTGGGCCTAAATTTATGGTATGTGTGAAATTGTTATATAAGGACCCGACAGCTTGAGTGCAGACGAACAGTACGAATTTGGGGTACTTTCCACTATTTTGGGGAACAAAGCAGGGATGTTCCATATCTCCTCTTCTGTTTGCGCTGGTGATTGAGCCTTTGGCCATTGTGCTGAGGGGCTCAAACTTATATATGGATACAGAACTGGCTCGGTCACAGAAGGCAGAAGGTAGCAGTCGAAGGGTGTTTTTCTGAATGGAAGGTTGTGACTCGTGGTGTTCCACAGGGACCTGGGCTGGGGCCTCTGTTGTTTGTAGTGTACATAAACGATTTGGAGGAAAATATAGCTGGTCTAATTAGTAAGTTGGCAGATGACACCAAGCTTGGTGGAGTGGCAGATAATGTTGAGGATTGTCAGAGGATACAGCAGGACATAGACAGGATGGTGATTTGGGCAGAGAAATGGCAAATGGAGTTTAATCCAGACAAATGTGAGGTAATGCATTTTGGTAGGTCTAACATAGAGGGGAAATACACACTGAATGGCAAAACGCTTAGGAATATAGAAAGTCAGAGAGATATGGACATACAGGTCCACAGATCTTTGAAAGTGGCAGCACAAGTGGACAAGGTAGTCAAGAAAGCATATGGAATGCTTGCCTTCATTGGACAGGGCATCGAGTATAAAAACTGGCAACTCATGCGACAGTTGTATAGAACCTTGGTAAGGCCACACTTGGAATATTGCACACGATTCTGGTCGCCACACTACCAGAAGGATGTGGAGGCTTTGGAGAGGGTGCAGAGGAGCTTTACCAGGATGTTGCTTGGTCTGGAGGGTGTTAGCTATGCAGAGAGGCTAAATAGACTCAGACTGTTTACATTAGAATGATGGAGGTTGAAGGGCAACCTGATAGAGGTCTATAAGATTATGAGGGGTATGTAAAGAGTGGATGGGCAGGCACTCTTTCCCAGGGTGGAGGGGCAGTCTCTAGGGGGCATAGGTTAAAGGTCTATGGAGCAAAGTTTAGAGGAAATGTGCAAGGCGGTTTTTTTTTTACACAGAGGGTGGTGAGTGCCTGGAACGCGTTGCCAGGGGAGGGTCTGGAAGCAGATACATTAACGGTGTTCGACAAATACGTGGATAGGCTGGGTATAGAGGGATGCGGCACTAGAAAGTGCTGATGGTGTTGGCCAAGGGTGGTATAATGACCGGTACAGGCTTGGAGGGCCGAAGGGCCTGCTCCTGGGCTGTATTGTTCTTTGTTCTTTGTTATGGAAGGGGAAGGGAATAGTGAGGGGTAGGAGGGGGTGTGGGGGGGTGTAGTATAGGGTATCTCTGTACGCTGATGATCTGCTGCTGTACTTCTCAGACTCGAGTTCCTGGGTAAAGGACATAATGGGGTTGCTAAGGTAATTTGGGGTGCTTTTGGGGTATAAGTTTAAGGAAGAGTGAATATTTTATGGTATCTTCTCCAGGCACACGAGAGGGAGTGGGATGGTTGCGACAACTCATTTTTGGTATTTGGGGGTGCAGGTAATGTGGAACTGGGCGCGACATTGTCAGCTTAATTTCACGAGCCTGGTGGGGAGGGTGAAGGAGGACATAGTGTGATGGGATCGTCTCCCCTTGTCGCAGGTAGGCCGTGTGCAGGCAGCAAAAATGAACATTCTGTCAAGTTCTTGTTTCTGTTCCAGTATCTGCCAGTCATTTTGCCAAAGTTATTCTTTCGAGGGGTGGACAGGCAGGTCTCGTAGTTTGCGTGGGCAGGGAAGGTTGGCATGATAAGGAAGGCGGTGCTCCAAAGGGTGCGGCAGTTGTGAGGTTTGGCCCTTCTGAAGTTGTTACACTATTACAAAGCGGCAAATGTGGAGAGGGTGTGGAGCTGGAGTAGAGAGATGGAGGCTTTGTGGGTTTGGATGGATATGGGTTCTTGTAAAGGGTCAGGGTTGCGAGGCTGTCAATGGTGCCGCTATCGTGTGCCCCAGGGAAATATTCGGGTCCTGTGGTGGTAGCCACGCTGAAGATTTGGGGGCAATTCCAACAGCACTTCAAGTTGAGGGCAGGTTCAAGGGTGATGCCAATAAGAGGGAATCATGAGTTTTAGCCAGTGTGGATGGATGCGAGGTCCCTGGGATGGGAGGAGAAAGGGGTGGAAGAGATGACGGATCTGTTTTTGGAGGGGCGGTTCGCAAGCTTGGAGGAGTTGGGGGTGAAGTATGGGCTCTAGCTTGAGGAGAGCTTCAGGTATGTGCAGGTGCGGAATTTCATGAGAAATGAACTTGGAGGCACCGTCCACTTGTTGTTGGAGGAGGTACTGTCGGTGGGGTTCTGGAGAGTGGGGTTGTCTTGGCGATCAACGGTAGCATCATGGAGGAGGACAAGGAGTCTGTGGAAGGGAGTAAGACTAAGTGGGAGGAAGAGTTAGGAATGGTGTTGGAGAAAATAGTATGGTGCGAAGTACTGTGAAGGGTTAACACCTCAACCTCATGCGCGAGACTGGGGTTGATTCAATTAAAGCTGACATACAGGGTGCAATTAATGAAGGCGAGAATGAGCCGGCTGTTTGAGGGGGTGGAGACTAGCTGCGAGCAGTGTGGGAGGGGCTCTGCCAATAATATCCATATGTTCTGGTCCTGCCTGAAGTTGGAGATGATTTTCGGGACGATTTACCAGCAATTTTATTTCTTTTTAACAAACAATTTTAAGAAGCCAATGAATAGTTGCCACCTTCGTGCCAACCCTAACAAAAACCCTCTCAAGGCGAACTTAATCTTCTCTAGGCTGAGGAAGCTCGCCATGGCGGTCTCTGGGCTACCAAGGAGGCAAAGGCCAGAACATCTGCCTCTTTCTTCTCCTGGACTCCCGGATCTTCCGACACCCCAAAAATCGCCACCACTGGATTCCATGCCACCCTTGTTTTCAATATTCTGGACATGACGTCCGTAAACCCCAGCCAATATCCCCTAAGTTTTGGACATGCCCAAAACATGTGGACATGGTTCGCTGGTCCTTCCGCACATTTTACACACCTGTCCTCTACTCCAAAGAATCTACTCATCCGGGCCACTGTCATGTGGGCCCGGTGTACCACCTTGAATTGGATCAAGCTGAGCCTGGCGCATGTAGTGGTCGCATTGACCCTTCTCAACACGTCCGCCCATAAGCCATCCTCCATCTCACCTCCAAGCTCCTCCTCCCACTTACGCCTCAGCTCCTCGGTCTGCATCTCCCCCATAAGTTCTTTGTAAATGTCCGAGACACTCCCCTCTCCCGCCCATCCCCTAGACACTACCCTATCCTGGATCCCCCTTAGTGGCAGGAGCGGGAAGGATGATACCTTCCTGCACAGGAAATCCCGTACCTGTAAATATCTGAATTAATTTCCTCTTGCCCAAGCTTCTTCTCCAGCGCCCTCAAACTAGGGAAGCTCCCTTCCAGGAACAGGTCCCCCATCCTCTCAATTCCCACCCTTCGCCATACTCAGAACCCCCCATCCAAGCTCCCTGGAGCAAACCGGTGGTTGTCAAATTTACCAGCAAGTTTAGCATGGCCAATCTACCTACCCTGCACATTTTTGGGTTTGTGGGGGTGAGACCAACGCAGACATGGGGAGAATGTGAAAACTCCACACGGATGGTGACCGGGGCCGAGATCGAACCCGGGTCCTCAGCACCGTCAGGCTGCAGTGCTAACCACTGCGCTACCATGCTGCCCATGTCTGCAGCTCTACATGTGGATTTGGATTTGGAGCAGGGTGCCCTGCAGGCCATATTCAGGGTGTCAGATCAGTCGGAGTTGCAGATGGTGCTAAGAATGAAATGAATGAAAATCGCTTATTGTCACAAGCAGGCTTCAAATGAAGTTACTGTGAAAAGCCCCTAGTCGCCACATTCCGGCACCTGTTCGGGGAGGCTGGTATGGGAATTGAACCGTGCTGCTGGCCTGCCTTCAAAGCCAGCGATTTAACCCTGTGCTAAACCAGCCCCTGGGTGGATGTCTTAACCTTCGTCTCGTTGATTGCTTGCAGACGGGTCCTGATATGGTGGAAGTCAGCTTCTTCCACCTGTGCCTCAATGTGGCTGGGGATCTAATGGAGTTCCCGCATTTGGAGAAGGTAAAATTTGTTTTGAGAGGGACGAATGAAGGGTTCCATCAGTGATGGGGTTTGTTTGTGTTACATTTTGGGAAGGGGGGGCGGGTGGCATTTCAGGGGAGGTGGGATGGCTTTGGGGTTGGGTTCATTTGATGTAAATATGTTAAAATGTTGCAAATTTGAAAAAAATATTTTAAAAAATAGAACAAAGAAATGTTTATAGCCACCATCAGAAAATGTACCCGTCCCACCTTCGCCCCGCCTCCCATCAATATCACATCCAAAATGCTCAGCAACCAACAAGGCAAACAAAGACCCTCCCCCTCCCAAACTCCAACAAAAACAAAAATCCTAACCTCATGCTTAAAACCCCCCCGACAGTATGAGCTACAGATACCCCCTTCCCTTGCTCCCATTAACTAACTATACAGCTAGCAGGATCACCCCCAAACAGAGTAATAAACATATCAAAAAACCATAATGCCGACAAGCCCTGTCCAAATCCAAGTTTAGTTGTTTCGAAAAAAAAAGATACAAGAAATCACCCATCCCACAAAATCCTCAGTAAAAATCCAAATAGTAATCTTTTGATTCATAAGTCACTCGAAGGTGCACAGGGTAAACCATGTTAAATCGAACATTGTTCCTATACAACAACGCCTTGTTGAATGCTGCATGCCTCTTGACCAGCTCTGCTCCAACATCCTGGTAGATTTTCACAACGTGGCACTCCCATCTGGAGTCTCGATAATCTTTTGCCCACCGTAGGACTCTTTCTCTTTCTTGATAACTGTGAAAGCGCACAATGATCTCACACGGTAGCTCAACAGCATGGGGCTTCTGCCTCAGCAACCTCTGGGCCCTATCTAGCTCAGGAGGGGAAGCCATTTCCCCACCCCCATCAGCTTTCCAAACATCTGCGACAAATATTTACTTGGATTTCGACCCTCCAAGCCCTCTGGCAACCCAACAACCCTCAAGATCTGACTTCTGGGGCAATTTTCCAGATCATCCACCTTGGCCCTTAATGCCTTTTTGTCACTGGCCACCTGCGCCATCTCCACTTCCAGGGAGGTGATCTGGTCACTTTGCCTTGAAAGGGCTGCCTACACCTCCTTTAGTGTCGCACCATGCACCTTTACCATTTCGTCCATTTTTCCAAGGCCACTTGAATGGTGGACATCGCCCCCTCAATTGCTCTCTCGTGGTCCTCAGAGACCTCTCGCCTTAGTTTTTTGTGTTCCCCCACCAAGATACCAGTAAGCATCTCAGCGCTTAGTGAAGTAGCCACTGACCCTGCATGAGACTCCGCCATCTTCTTAACAGACAAACATTTCGAAGACTCTGAGTCTGACGACAATTCCTTATTTTTCTGCTGCCTAGTTTTGTATTTATTGGGCATTCCTTATAACGTGGGATTCTTAACCTGTCAAACTGACCAAATTTCACCCAAATCTCCTCCAAAAACTGGGCAGAGGGCTTAAATCAAAATTCTCTTTGGGAGCCATCCTGTGTGCAACTGCTCCCTACATGTCACCACAAGACGAATCATTCAGAAGACTTTTGATAAGGTCCCACAGAAGAGTTTATAAGCAAAATTAGTGTATATCGGTAATATACTATCATGGATTGAGAATTTGTTAATGGACAGAAAACTGAGTAGGAATAACTGGATCATTCTCAGATTAGCAGACTGCGACTAGTCCGGTACCACAAATATCAATGCTTGGGCCCCAGCTATTCACTATCTTTATCAATGATTTGGATGTGGGGATCAATTGTAATATTTATAAGTTTACTGATGATACAAAACTAGGTGGGAATGTGAGTTGTGAGGAGGCTACAAAGATACTTCCAGAGGATTTAGACAGGTTTAGTGAATAGGCAAGAACTTGGCAGATGGATTATAAGTGATAAAAAGTTATCCACTTCAGAAAAACAGAAATGTAGAGTACTTCTTAAATGGTGAGAGATTGGGAAGTGTTTATGTCCAAAGGGACCTGGGTGCCCTTGTTAATGAGGTACTGATAGCTAGCATGGTGATGCTGTAAGCCATTAGGAAAGCAAATGGAGGCGGCCCCCTGCCCATGTGGTGCCGCCTCCAGCCTGCGTTCACTCTGCTGCCTTCTCTGGCGTCTGGCTGCCTGGGATTCCACCAGCACCCCTAGGGCATTTTCTGCAGGATCGACAACACCCACCTTTCTGGTATCTGTAAGGAATTGGAGGAGGAGAAAGACTGACAAACAGTTAGGTCTTCCACCCCGGACCCTCAAATCTCCAAAGTCTCCCCCAACCTTACGTGTCCCGCCTCTCACAGAGTGCCATTCAGTGAGCCAGTTGTGCTGGAGAATCTCGCTCTACTCACTCACCCCTGGCCACAGCAGGAACTCCTAGACCCCAGACCCCTGCCGGGAACATTAAGGAGACCGTGATCAGGTGCCGCCCTCTGATCTACACACTCACCCTTTGGTTGAGAGGATATTCCCAGTGCTGAAGCCCAGATCCTGATTGATTGTTGGCTGCTGCCTCTATGGCGCTGACAATTCCAGAGTTCAGGCAAACTGTTCCGGCTTCAAAATGTGATTGAAATGCGATGCAATAATCATTGTCTGAGACATGGCACGTGTAACCACGAGAAGCCACTTGAGAATATTGTGTTTATTAAGCGGTCAACAGGACCTTTACACAATAAAGATGAGAACAAAATATGTAACAATTCATGTATCGCACTAACCATTAATCAACAAGGAAAAGGCACTGTGCTATACACACAATGCACCTTTTCATTACAAAATATCGGTACAAACACAAAGCTACAACAGTTCATATGTACAAAGAAAATCAAACACACTGTATCACCCCTCACAGGTCCTCAATGTTCTGACATTTTACGTATCAGTCTCTGTCCATGAGACGCTGTCATACAGGCCTTCTATGTGGTCTAATTTAATCGGAGCCATATCTCAGTATCCACAAGTTCCACTGGCGTACAAGGTGCAGTAAAACAGCCTTGAGGTCCAACGTGTTTGACTCACGGCACTGTGCTTGTCAACACGCAGCACTCACCACGCGCACAATAAAACTACCAGCAATCCGCAAAAGCATTTCCTCAACACCTTCATCAAGTTGCTTACTCGGATCAATCTGCCTCTCTCTCTTCCTCCTGCATCTCCCAGCAGTAGACTCCTCACTTTGAAAAAAACGTACTGACCCAGAGCATGCCAGGAGCGAGGAAGAGCTTCCCTCCCCCTTCTCCAGCCCTGGCAGCAGGTCATATTCCCATCCTCCCTTTCCTTACTCCAGGCCACTGAAAAAGAAGGAAACAGCAGCAGCTTCCAGGCATTTGCAGCTACCAGCAGCAGCAAACACAACCTGCAGCACCACTTGAGAATATTTTGTTTATTAAATGGTCAACAGTACCTTCATACAAAAATATTAAAACAACTATTCAACAGTCCATATATTACATTTGCCATAAACCAACAAGAAAAAGGCACCACACCGTACCTTTTTACAACAAAATATCAGGACAAACACAAAGCTGCAACAGTGCATTTATACAAGGAAAACTAAACATACTATGACCATTAACCAGTCAACAATAGAATGAAATATCCCAAGCCTGTGAATCAATGGGCAACATACAATCACAGGGCATCCAGGCATGAAACAGTAAACAGTCAACAATACAATAAAGGCACCAGCATTTGTTCCATACCCTCACCAAGTGCCATTTCAAGCAGTCTGCCCCTCCCTCCCCCTCTCATAGCCCTCAGCAAAGGTGGGAATAATCAAACTGGAAAGTCACATCGACTCAGGGCATGGCAGAAGAGACAGAGTGCATCCTTTCCCCCTCTCCAGTTCTGGTAGCAGATCATAATACATCCTCCCTTTCCTCACTCCAGGCTACAGAAGCAAAAGAGGCAGCAAAAAACATATAGCCTCCACGTACAAAACATAAAACAGTCAACAGTACAATAAAATCACAGCGATCTGCAAAAACATTTCTCACCAAGCAGAGCAGTCTGCCACTCTGCCCCTGCCACAGCCTCCAGCAGTAGACCCTCAAATGTGGGACTAATCACACCAGAAAGTCACACTGATGCGGGGCACGCCTGATGAGAGAAAGAGCACCCCTACCCCCTCTCCAGCATTGGTAGCAAGTTCTGCTCCTGGCCACAGAAGCAAAAGAGGCGGCAACAAACACACACAAACACCAAGCATGAAACATGAAACAGTCAACAATACAATAAAGCCACCGACAATCAAAGGGCAGCACGGTAGCACAAGTGGAGAGCACTGTGGCTTCGCAGTGCCAGGGTCCCAGGTTAAATTCCCCACTGGGTCACTGTCTGTGCGGAGTCTGCACGTTCTCCCCGTGCGTGCGTAGGTTTCCTCCGGGTGCTCCGGTTTCCTCCCACAGTCCAAAGACGTGCAGGTTAGGTGGATAGGCCATGATAAATTGCCCTTAGTGACCAAAAAGGTTGGGAGGGGTTATTGGGTTACAGGGATGGGTGGGAGTGAGGGCTTAAGTGGGTCAGTGCAGACTCGATGGGCCAAATGGCCTCCTTCTGCACTGTATGTTCTATGTTCAATCCGCAAAAGTGCTCCATCAATGCCATCATCAAGCAGCTTGTATGGAACAGTCTGCCTCTCTCTCTCTCCTGCAGCTCCCAGCAGTAGACACTCAAGGGTGGGAGTAATCACACCGGAAAGTCACACAAACTCAGGACATGCCAGAAGAGAGAAAGAAAGCCCCTTTACCTTTGAGTGCTGGTTGCAGGTCATTTTACATCCTTCCTTCCCTCGCTCCGGTCGACAGAAGTAAAACAGGTGACAACGAACAAGGACACAGCCTCCAGGCAACCACAGCAGCATTCGGATCACTCCTCCTCTCTCCTTCCTACAGCTCCCAGCTGTAGACCCTCAAAGGTGGGAATAATCAAACTGGAAAGCCACACCAACTCAATGCACACCAGAAGAAGAAAGAGCACCCCTTCCCCTTCTCCAGCACTGGTAGCAGGTCATCTTATATCCTCCCTCCCCTTACTCCCAGCCACAGAAGCAGTAGAGGCAGCAGGAAACAAACACACAGCCTTCAGGCATCTGCAGCCACCAGCAGGAACAATCAGCAAACACACCCTACAGCACCACTTGAGAATATTTTGTTTATTAAACAGTCAACAGTAACAAAGATTTGAAAATCAAATATGTACCATTCTATATATCACACTAACCATTAAACAACAAGGAAAAATGACCGTTCCATATTGGTACCAATACAAAGCTGTATCAGCTCATTTTCACACAAAAAACAAACGCACAGTATCACTCCTTGTGGGTTCTACAACAGAAACGGAGGATAAGCCTAAGAATGTGTTACCATGTCCAGAACTTAGTTGTAGAAATTATCTGTCCATCAATGTATTACTTGTTCCACATGTCAATGCCATTCTCCGTCCAGGAGCCACAGCTGTGCAGGCCCTCCCATATGGCCCAATCTCACTGGGATCCACATATTCCACAGGCGCTCAAGGTGCAGTTGAACATCTTTGACTTCCAGCGTGTTTAACCCCAGATGACGTGCCAGCTATATGCAGCATTCACCACACCAGCAACAAAAACATCATCAATCAGTGAAAGCATTTCTTCAATGGCGTCATCAGGTGGCCCATTTGGAACAATGTCACGCATCAGGTCCCGCAGCATTTTCTTGCTTCAAACCGGATTGCCTTATGGACTCAAACATCCCCTGAGCCCAGTATTGCAGGACACAGGTATCTTAGAAAAAATTGTCCTTCTTTCCAGCTACAGAAAAGGAAGGAAACAGCAACAGCAGCCTCCAGGCATTTGCAACCACCAGCAGGAGCAAACAGCAAACACAACCTGTAGCTGTGAAGTGCTCTCACAACTAACAAGGCCAATTCCTTATTAGCAATAGCCTTCAGCTGTGAAGCTTTATACTGCTCACAGTCAAAGGAAGTTAAAATAACCTTCATTATATAACCAAGAACAGGGTTTTGTCCTGGAAGTATTAGGTAGAAAAGAAGGCTGCAGCTTGTCCCGGTTATGGGCATCCACAATATTTAAAGATGGCTAGAAGGCCTCACGGATAATAAGTCCATCAGCAGCTGTCCCTTCCCACCCTCCTGACCTGGAATGATTCAGCCCCCCCACCAAGCCCAACCCCCCTGAGGGGTGACCACCCTTAATCCCTCCCTCCCCACCCCCAGCACTGTGGCAGCAGTTCCCTGCCCATGAGCTGCACGCCCAGAAAAGGAAATGGCTACTCACCTCCTCAGATCCACTCAGTAGCTACTGCTTCTCATTTTTAACAATGAGTACTAAACGATGCCCGGTGATTTCTCCCTGTGGAGCTGGTTAATTCCCAAGAGGCCGATACATTTGACTTCAATCTCGCTAGTGTGATGGAAATTGGGGCGAATTGGGGTTAATAATATGCTCGCCATAGTTAGGTGCAATCTGGAACGCGCCATCAGGAGTGGGCCGGTTAAATGGCAAACTGATTTTGGCACTGAGAGCAACCTGTGCTCACCAGTGGGATCTTGATTTTGGCCTTTCCCACTATTTAACCAGCATAGCGCAACGGGGTGGTTAAATCACGATCAAAGGGTTTGGAAGCAGAATATTTCAGTGTAGGAAAAAGACTGATGAAATTTGAATCAATAGGATTGGGAAGCTGAACAGTCTTATCTTGCTACAGTGAATACTAGACATGTTGGATAAATTGGCAAATTGCATAGATTAAACTACTATATAGTTTACAAATTAAATTTGACTGATTCCTGTTGTACAGTCATCAGAATTATAATTGATATTTTCAAATATGGTTGAGAAATGTGAAAATAGCAACATCAACCACCAAGTAAATAATTATTTTGTACATATTTACTAAAGCAGTCAATAAAGTTTACTACTTACAGGACCACCAACTTGTTGTAGAGATACACAACGAGTCACCAGTTTGTTGGCCACAAGATGACATATCCGACGGATCTGCTAATCTACCTAGTACAACAAGACAAATAGTTCATGCTCACAAATATGCAATTTATGTCCAATTCTATCTCAGGTCTTCTAACAAAATGGCACTTGAAATAATTCAGCAATCAAGTGAATGTTTTTACTATCTCATTAAAAATGATAAGAAGAACAATTCACAATTTGTAATTTGTATTTTAAATAACTAGTTCTCGCTCCTTGTGCAACCTGGTCTGTCACCCATGATTTGTCGCCATTTGTTACAAGGTACATGAGAATCTCTCAGGTTGCTCTCAGTGCCAAAATTCCCACCCTCCTCCCCATGAGTAAGGCCTTTTGCCCTAATTTGCTGTTAGGCGTATCCCATTGGGACTTCATCATGTGCTGAATTGTAAGCACAGTTTTCCATTCCACCCGTCTGCACATTGACACTTCAGAACTGTGCTATGGTTTGCCGTTGCGGTTTTTATTTTTTCTGCAGTGTACTTTTGTTGCAGTGATTCTGTGGGTGGGCTAGGGTGAGGTTTAGCTGACTGTTTATAGAAGTGTTGTGCAGTGAAGGGAGTGTCGTGGAAATTATAACAAAGATAAATTCGTCGAGGTTCGATTTAAGGAAATTTATTTACACAAATATATTTGCGGAGAGAGAGTGTTCTGTCTTTTTAGCCAGTCCACAACATTTGGAGATTCGATTAAAGAAAGCATATCTTTATAGTCCAAAGCCAAAGTACTGCGCAAGGCTACCCTACAGGACACCCCTTCAGTTGTTACCTGGAGTGTAGAAGGGACTTTAGTTGGCGGATTAGTTGCCTTAATACCCTGTATTCATTTTAACCAGCTGCTTGCCTATATTGCATGGAAATAGACACTTAGCAAAGCATGATGGATATTTAGCCTTATTTCAGTCAAGAGTTCTGTATGAAATAGTCAGAAGGTCATACAATGTAAACAAGCATACAGCTGCACATTGTTTTGCTGACAGCATACAATTATTATTTTTCTTAGGCAAGGAACCCAAGGCCTGTTATTAAAATCTAACTCCGGCCTGCTCATTTTTCTGTCTCTTGCTAATCTAAAGAATGCTTTCTGTCCTAGATATTGCTTACTGTATCATATAAATTGCCTGCCTTTATCTCTGTAAAGCGGGACAATTGGAATGACTGTAGTCTCTCCAACCCCCCCACCACAAACTTTGTGTTTAATTAAAGGACCTTTGGCGAAAACTCGAAGTGCTGACTTATAATTTCTTCGACAAATTGGCATAATCGTGCAGTATCCCTAATTTAACAGGAAGTGAACCCCGAAACAAATCTCTAAACAAGACTCTGTCAGCTGAAAGGGAGAGAGCCATAGCACGACCCAAGCTGAAAGGAGGGTCTACCGCTCGGCAGCCTTAATTACTGGCCAGTGACTTATGCTAGGAGAGTTATCTTAATTAATAAATTAATGATAGCTGCATGAGAAGAACAAAGGTGCCTTAGAGACTAACAAAAAAAACTGAACAATCAACAGGCTTCGAGATTCGCAAAAGGACTAACACCAGTGAGTGCTCCTTGTAGTATTTGTTAATAATTTCCCGCGGTCCTTGTTATATGTATATGCTCTAAAGTATTTTTCAGAAGGAATGATGAGCAATAAACTCGACGTCGCCTCCCGAAGCCTCGGTAAAGACATCCAGAGCGAGAAAGAAGGTGAGCTCCTTATAGAAGACAGATAAGGGGGTCAAAATAGTAAGAAAATGAAAAGAAACAATCGTAAAGCATGCTGGGAAATGCTTGACTATAGTTCAATACTGCTTTTGAATGAAAATAAGTAGGTCAGGTAACATAAACAAAATACTGCTTAGTATTTTGGTCTCGGCCTTATTATGATCACACCTTGTCCTCCGAAAGATAACAAAATGCGTACTCGAGTTGTTTTTAGCCAAGGGCAAGAACATACCTACTATGTATTTCATCTTACGTAATTTTCAAGGTCTATTTAATATAAACATGGCTGTTTACTTCGAGCTGTTATTTCATACTATAAAGATATGCTTTCTTCAATCGAATCTCAGAGTGTTGTGGACTGGCTAAAAAGCCAGAACACTCTCTCTCCGCAAATATATCTGTGTAAATAAATTTCCTTAAATCGAACCTCGAAGAATTTGTCTAAGTTATAATTTCCACGACAGGGAGCTAACCGAACAAATTTAGCAAATTTGGCTATTGTTCAAAGTAATCAAATAAACTGTAAAGGAGCTCAGAATGATTCAGAGTGCAGTAGTATAATTAGAAAAAAATAATGCTGATTAACACCTTTTTAAAATCAACCCATCTTGGTTCATTAGTATGCACCAACACCTGTTTGTATACTACATCAGTGCTCTCTCTCACATGTTATTAAACCATACAGACTACAAAGGGACCAGTGAGTGTATGCTAAGTTAGTTGCACTTAACTGAGACAGCAGAAGCGATGCAACAATTGGGATAATGACAAACAAAATCATCCAGAAATTGCACTATTACTACCTACTGTTTCCTGCTGACAAAATATGTGTATATAATCATTGGTTAAGACAAGAATGGACTCAGCTGTGATGCACCCTATGATTGAACACAGGCACCCAACTAATTAGTCCTCCAATATCGCAAACTATATACATGGACACTGTGCAAGTTATTCATGAATTGATCATTTAAACTTTAAGATATTTATATAATTGTATTTTTAAATAACATTTTGTTACTGTACAGTCTATTAGAGTTATTCAAATTGATATGAGATTTGCACAAGGGTGGATCATGAACACATTCAATTAATCTCATACCTGTTTTAAATTGCCATCCATGTTGCAGAGGTAGACCCCACAATACATTCCCTGTATTGCTGGGTCCAAAATGATTCATATACTTAGCTGTGACATTTAGCAGCATTTTATACATCCCCATTCGATCAAGGTAATTCCAAGGATTAATAACGGTTTTGTTACGGATAACAAAACCATCCAATGAGTCTGGAACATTATCCCATAATGGTGGGTAACTAACACTTTCTCCCGCTTTCTCCTGTCGGTTTACATCAGAAAAACATGTCAGCAATGCAGCGAGGAGTACAATGGCAGATGCTTTACGAACTGGAAGAAACCTTGCCATTTTGAATGACTTCACATAAATGTTCCATCCTCTTTATATAAGCTCCAAGGTCTCCTCTGTATGATTGTATGAATAATCATGAATTATGAAATTATTTCACAAGTGTTTCTTTTCCCAGTGACATTAATAGGCTTCAACCTCACTCACATGTCAACTTAATTAACAACAAATCAATACAATTGGAAAATGCACACAACATCAGCTATGACATCCTAATTGGACATTACATACGGAGTGCTGAGATAAAAAAAGCCATGTGCTTTACTAATACATGAAAGAGCAGACCATGCTCTGATAACACTTTAATAAAGAATACAATGCACTACAAGATACATCAATTTATGTGAAAAGTTATTTGACATGGTTAGGAACCTTGACATATATGTCATATTATGGATCCTTCTCATTCAAATGTACGTAATAAAAGTAATGCACTTACCTGAGGGCCACTGTGACACTAACAATGGCTCAATATTTGGCAACTGGATTTGGATTTGATTTATTGTCACGTGTCCTGAGGTACAGTGAAAAGTATTGTTCTGCGTACAGTCCAGACAGATCATTGCATACATGAAAAACTAGGACATACATAAATATACAATGTAAATACATAGACACAGGCATCAGGTGAAGCATACGGAGTGGAGTACTACTCAGCAGAGAAGCTGTGTGAAAAGATCAGTTCAGTCCACAAGTGGGTCGTCTAGGAATCTGGGGCGTCATTCTCCGACCCCCGCCGGGTCAGAGAATGGCCGTTGGCCGCCGTGAATCCTGCCCCCGCCGAAGTCTCCGGCACCGGAGATTGGGCGGGGGCGGGTATCGCGCCACGCCGGTTGGCGGGACCCCCCGCTCAATTCTCCGGCCCGAATGGGCCGAAGTCCCGCCCAGAAATTGCCTGTCCCGCTGGCGTAAATCAAAGCTGGTATTTACCGGCGGGACCAGGCGGCGTGGGCGGGCTCCGGGGTCCTGGGGGGGCGTGGGGCGATCTGACCCCAGGGGGTGCCCCCACGGTGGCCTGGCCCGCGATCGGGGCCCACCGATCCGTGGGCGGGCCTGTGCCGTGAGGGCACTCTTTCCCTTCCGCCTCCGCCACAGCCTCCACCATGGCGGAGGCGGAAGAGACTCTCCCCACTGCGCATGCGCGGGAAACTGTCGGCGGCCGCTGACGCTCCTGCACATGCGCCGCATTTCCGCGCCAGCTGGCGGGGCACCAAACGCCATTTCCGCCAGCTGGCGGGGCAACAAATGCCATTTCCGCCAGCTGGCGGGGCGGAAAACCCTCCGGCGCCGGCCTAGCCCCTCAATGTTGGGGCTCGGCCCCCAAAGATGCGGAGCATTCCGCACCTTTGGGCCGGCGCGATGCCCATCTGATTGACGCCGTTTTTGGCGCCAGTCGGCGGACATCGCGCCGTTGGTGGAGAATTTCGCCCCTGGTAACAGTGGGGAAGAAGCTGTTTTTGAACCTATTCTCAGGCTTTTGTATCTTCTGCCCGATGGAACAGATTGGAAGGGAGAATAACACAGCAGCGAGGGGTCTTTCATTATGCTGCCCACTTTCCCAAGGCAGCGGGCAGTGTAGACAGGGTCAATGGATGGAAGGCGGGTTCGCGTGATGGCCTGTGCTGTGTTCACGACTCTCTGTAGCTTACTATGATCTTGGGCCAAGCAGTTGCCAGACCAGGCTCTGATGCAGCTAAATAAGATGGTTTCTATGGTGCAAAAATTGGTCAGAGTCAATGTGGACATGCAGAATTTCATTCATTTCCTGAGGAAGTATAAGCACTTTCTGCTTTCTTGTCAACGTGGGTGGACCAGCACAGATTGTTTGTGATATGCACACATAGGTTTTTGAAGCAGTCAACTATCTCCACCTCGGCACTATTGCTGCAGACAGGGGTTTGAATTATACTTCACTTCCTGAAGTCAATGACCAGCTCCTTAGTTTTGCTGACATTGAGGGAGAGATTGTTGCCGTTCCACCATGCCATTAGGTTCTACTTGTGGGAAGGGCACAGAATCAGGGTCCATCAGGACATTAGGGCAGACCTGGGAAAAAGAGGGCCAAGTTTAACAGAGCAAAATCAGCGCTCTACCAAAACGGGGTGAGATTTGGCATGTTGTGCCCAGCCGGACTCTGGGTAACATACCAGGGGAAGGAACACTACTTCGGACCCCCGTGGAGGCCGACGAGTTCATAAAAATGAACAATCTGGGAAAAAAATGAATGAAAGTGGAGGACGAACTAAGAACAAGGACTGTAATGTTGCCTATGTGTTTGCGCGGGACTATGCTGCTTTGTTTTCGGTTTGAAGCTGGGAAACAGAGAGAAGGGAGCAAGAATAAGGGAAGCAGGTAAGGGAGTGAGGTAGGGGATGAAGACAGGCAGGCAGAACGGGGATAGGGCTAGATCAGCCCAGGGAAGGGAGCCACCGTACTAGCGAGGAGGGCTCGCACGGGAGGACAGTCAGTAAGGGAGGCCGTGGCGCGCCTCTCAGGGGAGAGGGGGGGCAGGGAGGGGGCGGGAAAGGGGACGGGAAGACGCTTAGAACAGAAAGGGGACAGAAAGAGGAAAGGGTTGGCAGTGAGAAGGACATAGGGCTCGGCGAGCATGGAACATGGCAAGGAACCAAGATGGCGCCGGAAGCAGCCACTCGGGAGGGTCTCTGGCAAAGAGAGATGCTGGAGTGCAGGGGCACACCCACATGGTGTACACACAGTTTGCGACCATGTTGAGTGCGCCCTGGACAAAGGGAGACTCTGAAGTGCAGGAGCCGAACCTCATTTTGGACGGCCTCCGAACAATGGGAAACCCCAGAGTGCAGGTGTGTGTCCACCAGGTAGGTATGGTTGATCCCTTAGGACCATTGGGTCAGGAACCCCCCACCAGGAAAGTCACCTGGAACATAAGGGCACTTAACGACCCAGCGAAAAGAACCAGGTCATTGCCCACCCGAGGAGCTTGAAGGCAGACTTGGTCTACCTCCAGGAGCACACCTGAGGGAGAAGGGCAGACTGCTGGTGTAGCGCACAATGACTTACGAGAGACGAGAAGTGATGAAGTCGATCCAGGCTTTATGAAGCGATGCTTGTCCCCAGCAGCTCAGCAACAGAATGAAGCTGCAGGGAGAAGCTCGGGTTCTTATACTCCGCCTTCAGGGCGGAGCCAGGAGTCGGCAGCCAACCAGAACCCGGGATCTGTCAGCCAATAGCATCTCGGCTTCACAGTCCCACATGACCCCTAATACATACCACCACATTCACCCCTTGTTAAAAAGGAACCCGGCGGAGTGGTGGTTCGCATGGTGGTAGGGGTTTACAAGGCTGGCCCTGGAAGGAAAATTTCGGACAGTGTTACTACAGTTTTAGCCCTACACTGGGCTATGTACAAGTTTGTGAGAACTATTTACAATATTAGCAAAAACATTTTTTTGTTATAACAACATACTTGGTGTCACACGGATTCCACGAGTCGAGCGGGCGGTCTGGTCTTCCTCGTCGATCGCCTCAGCCCCGGTGGTGGTGCAGGTGCTTGCTCAGGCGTTGTCGTCTCCTGCAGCGTTTCGGTGTTTGTTCCTGTTTTACTCCTGGGCGGGCACGGGAGGAGGACCGATCCCCCCGGGAAGGGGGCGGTCGCGGGGTGCGCCGGTGGCAGGGAGGGGATGATCGGTGTCGGGGGGGGGGGGGTGTGTGTGTTGCCGGCGGGCGCCAGGTCCCACAGGGAGACCGTGTCCTGTCGCCCGTCGGGGTACGCCACGTAGGCGTACTGCGGGTTCGCGTGGAGAAGGTGAACCCTCTCGACCAACGGGTCCGATTTGTGCGCCCGCACATGTTTCCGGAGCAAGATGGGTCCTGGGGCCGCCAGCCAGGTCGGCAGCGACGTTCCGGAGGAGGACTTCCTGGGGAAGATAAGGAGGCGCTCATGCGGCGTTTGGTTAGTGGCGGTACACAGCAGCGACCGGATGGAGTGGAGAGCATCCGGGAGGACCTCCTGCCACCGGGAAACTGGGAGATCCCTGGACCGTAGGGCCTGTAGGACGGTCTTCCAGACCGTGTTGTTCTCCCTCTCTACTTGCCCGTTCCCCCGGGGGTTGTAGCTGGTCGTCCTGCTCGAGGCTATGCCCTTGCTGAGCAGGAACTGGCGCAGCTCGTCACTCATGAAGGAGGACCCCCTGTCGCTATGGATATACGCGGGGCAACCGAACAGTGTGAATATGGTGCCAAGGGCTTTAATGACTGTGGCCGCTGTCATGTCGGGGCAGGGGATGGCGAAGGGGAAACGAGAGTACTCGTCCACCACGTTCAGGAAGTATGTGTTGTGGTCGATGGAGGGGAGGGGATCTTTGAAATCCAAACTGAGGCGTTCAAAGGGGCGGGAAGCCTTGATCAGGTGCGCTCTATCCGGCCTGAAAAAGTGCGGTTTGCACTCTGCGCAGATGTGGCAGTTCCTGGTGACTGTACGGACCTCCTCCACAGAGTAGGGGAGGTTGTGGGACTTTACGAAATGGTAGAATCGAGTGACCCCCGGGTGGCAGAGGTCCTCGTGGAGGGCTTGGAGGCGGTCTATTTGTGCGTTGGCACATGTGCCGCGGGATAGGGCATCGGACGGCTCGTTCAGCTTTCCGGGATGATACAAGATCTCATAGTTGAAGGTGGAGAGCTCGATCCTCCACCTTAAGATCTTGTCATTTTTAATTTTGCCCCGCTGTGCATTATCGAACATGAAGGCTACCGACGGTTGGTCGGTGAGGAGAGTGAATCTCCTGCCGGCCAGGTAATGCCTCCAATGTCGCACAGCTTCCACTATGGCTTGGGCTTCCTTTTCCACTGAGGAGTGGTGGATTTCTGAGGCGTGGAGGGTCCGGGAGAAAAAGGCCACGGGTCTGCCCGCTTGGTTAAGGGTGGCCGCCAGAGCTACGTCGGATGCGTCGCTCTCGACCTGGAAGGGGAGGGACTCGTCGATGGCACGCATCGTGGCCTTTGCGATATCCGCTTTGATGCGCCTGAAGGCCTGGCGAGCCTCTGTCGACAGGGGGAAGGTAATGGACTGTATTAGCAGGCGGGCCTTGTCTGCATACTGGGGGACCCACTGGGCGTAATATGAAAAGAAACCCAGGCAACGTTTCAGGGCTTTGGAGCAGTGGGGGAGGGGGAATTCGATAAGGGGGCGCATGCGTTCGGGGTCGGGGCCTATTATCCCATTGCGCACTACGTATCCCAGGATGGCCAACCGGTTTGTGCTAAAAACGCACTTTTCCTCGTTATATGTGAGGTTCAGGGCGTTAGCGGTCTGGAGGAACTTTTGGAGGTTGGCGACGTGGTCCTGCTGATCGTGGCCGCAGATGGTTACGTTGTCGAGATACGGGAATGCGGCCTGCAACCCGTGCTGGTCAACCATTCGGTCCATCTCCCGTTGGAAGACCGAGACCCCGTTTGTGACACCAAATGGGACCCTTAGGAAGTGGTATAGACGCCCGTCTGCCTCGAAGGCGGTGTACTTGCGGTACCTGGGCGGATGGGGAGCTGGTGGTAGGCGGACTTGAGGTCCACGGTGGAGAAGACCTTATACTGGGCAATCCGATTGACCATGTTGGATATGCGGGGGAGAGGGTACGCATCTAGTTGCGTGTACCTGTTGATGGTCTGACTATAGTCTACGACCATCCTTTGCTTCTCCCCGGTCTTTACTACTACCACCTGGGCTCTCCAGGGACTATTGCTGGCCTGGATTATGCCTTCCTTCAGCAACCGCTGGACTTCAGACCGAATAAATATCCGGTCCTGGACGCTGTACCGTCTGCTCCTAGTGGCGACGGGTTTGCAATCCGGGGTGAGGTTTGCAAACAAGGACGGCGGTTCAACCTTGAGAGTTGCGAGGCCGCAGATAGTGAGTGGGGGTATTGGGCCGCCGAATTGGAATGTTAGGCTCTGCAGGTTACACTGGAAATCTAATCCCAGTAATGTGGGCGCGCAGAGTTGGGGAAGGACGTAGAGCCTGTAGTTCTTAAACTCCCTCCGTTGCACCGTTAGGTTCGCGATGCAGAACTCTTTGATCTCTACGGAGTGGGATCCTGCAGCTAGGGAAATCTTTTGCGTGCTTGGATGGATGGTCAGAAAACAACGTCTTACCGTGTCTGGATGAATAAAACTTTCAGTGCTCCCGGAGTCGATCAGGCATGGCGTCTCGTATCCGTTGACCAGCACCGTTGTTGTCGTCGTCTGGAGCGTCCGGGGCCGCGATTGATGCAGTGCCACCGAAGCCAGTCGTGGTAGTAGTGTCGCGGCGTCTTCTTCGGACCCCGTGGAGCCGTCGATACTGGGGTCCTTTGTTGTCAACCAAGATGGTGGCGTCCATGAATCGCACGCGGCCGGGGGTGGACAAAATGGCCGCCCCCATGGATCGCACGTGGTCGGGGGTGGACAAAATGGCGGCCCCCATGAATCGCACGTGGCTGGGCGTAACAAGATGGCGGCGCCCATCCTCCCCTCATGGTGCCCGGGACCCAAATAGGCGGCGCCCGCGGGTCGCACATGAGACGCTGAGGGGGTTGGGGAGCGTTTGGGATGTGCTGGGCTCGTTCTTCTCCGGGGATTGCGGCGACCCCCCGGGACCGGCACACTGCCGCGTAATGGCCCTTCTTGCCGCAGCTTTTACAAATAGCTGCGCGGGCCGGGCAGCGCTGCCGGGGGTGTTTCGCTTGTCCGCAGAAATAGCAGCGGGCCCCCCCGGGATGGTCTGGTGCTTTAACCACGCAAGCTTGCGAGGTGGGGGGGAGTTTGTCGTGACGGAGGTCCACAGAGCCCAAGGGGCTGCCGCGCGGTCGGGGCCGTAGGCGCGGGCGTTTTGCGAGGCCACATCTAGGGAAGCTGCAAGGGCCCGTGCCTCTGAGAGTCCTAGCGACTCTCTTTCTAAAAGTCTTTGGCGGATTTGGGGAGAGTTCATACCTGCCACAAATGCAACGCGAATTAGCAGGTCCGTGTGTTCGATCGCGTTCACCAGCGGACAGCTGCAGCCCCGTCCCAAAATTAGCAGCGCGGCGTAGAATTCCTCTAGCGATTCTCCGGGACTTTGCCGTCTCGTCGCGGGTTGGTGGCGCGCGTAGACCTGGTTAACGGGCCGAACGTAGATGCTCTTCAGCACTGCGAGCGCCGTTGGGAAATCCTCTGCGTCTTCTATGAGAGGGTAAATTTCCGGGCTTACCCTCGAATGCAGGACCTGCATTTTCTGGTCTTCTGTGATCCGGCCGGGGGCCGTTCGGAGGTAGCCTTCAAAACATGCTTGCCAGTGTTTGAATACTGCTGCCAAGTTCGCTGCGTGGGGGCTGATCCGCAGGCATTCCAGGGCGATCCGGAGCTCCATAGTCTTTTAAGCTCGCTTAATAAATTGTAGCGCACAATGACTTACGAGAGACGAGAAGTGATGAAGTCGATCCAGGCTTTATTAAGCGATGCTTGTTCCCAGCAGCTCAGCAACAGAATGAAGCTGCGGGGAGAAGCTCGGGTTCTTATACTCCGCCTTCAGGGCGGAGCCATGAGTCGGCAGCCAACCAGGACCCGGGATCTGTCAGCCAATAGCATCTTGGCTTCACAGCCCCACATGACCCCTAATACATACCACCACAGCTGGTAAGGAAAGGATGGGTGGGACAGACATACCATTCATGTTACGGGACGAGGGCAAGTGAGTAGCCATACTGATCAGCAAGGGGATGAAATTTACAAACCAAGATGGTTACGGACCCAAGGGGACGTTACGGCATGATCAGTGGCGTCGTGGAAGGGGCATGGGTGGTGCTGGTAAATGTGTACGCTCCCAATTGGGACGACACAGAATTCATGGAAAAGACCATGGCGTAAATCCCCGACATAGACACACACCGACTGATTATGGGGGGGCGGCTTTAACTGCCGACAGGACCCACTGATCGACCGATCAAACACCAGAACAGGGGAAACGACTGTCATGGTTAGGGAATTCGGAGCATTCATAGAGCAGATTGGGGCGGTTCCTAGACCCGGGAGAAAAGGAGCTCTCGTTCTTCTCGCAGGTGCACAGGGTGTACATCCGTATCGACTTCTTTGCAGTGGGGAAATTGGGTCTTCCAGGAATCATGGGAGTGGAATATTCCCCGATCATTATCTCCGACCACGCTCCACACTACATGTATGTGAGGTTGGAGACAGGCCGTGCCCAGCGCCCCACATGGAAGCTCAACAAGGCCTCTGCCATTAAACATCGCAGGCCATAGGCGATTACGTAAGTAACAACCAAAATGGGAGGTCTCACCCTCCACGTTCTGGGAGGCACTGAAGGCCATGATTAGAGGAGACATCATAGCATATAAGGCAAGCAGATATAGGGAAGAGAGGCCAGGCAGCAGCTGGTCGACTCCACCTTGGAAGTCAACAGAAAATACTCCGAGGCCCCAACCATAGAGCTACTGGCAGAGAGGAAAAAGCTGCAAATGAACTTTAACCTGCTATCCACCATGAAAGCAGTATACCAACTCCACCAGACACGGGGGACCTTTTATGAACACGGGGATAAGGTTGGCTGCCTATTGGCTCACCAGCTGAGAAAGCAGGCAGCCACAAGGGAAATAGCACAGGTAAAGCATAGCAGAGGCAGACTGGTAGCAAAACAAAATGAGGTCAACCGAGCATTCGAGACCTTCTACCGGGAACTGTATGCCTCCGGGCCTCCATCGGGGATGCAGAGGTGAAACAGTTCCTAGACAGACTGGAACTACCAGTTGTGGGGGAAGACAGATGTGGGGAGCTAGAAGCACCAATAGATCTGGGAGAAATCATGGAGAGCATCAGCTCCATGCAGGCGGGGGGAAAGGCACGGGGACCCGATGGGTTCCCGGCAGACTTCTATAAAAAATATGCACCAACCCTGGCCCCACACCTAAGGGACATGTTCGCCACCGCCCCCCCCCCCCCCCCCCCCCCCCGCCCCCCGCCACAGGAGAAACATGGCCGAAGCCGACGGGGGAAGAAAAGAAAGAGGGGAAGGGAAGAGGAGAGGAAGGGGGAACACACCCCCAGACCGACCAGGGAGGGCACAAGGTGAGGTGGGTGGGAGGGGAGTAGACGTGGCGGGTTAGGGTGGCAGGGAGGACTGCACGCCGAGTCGGATGGCGACAGACTGTATATAGGAAAATTCAAGGGAGGAAAAGGACAAATCTTTCTGTATTGTACAGCAAATGAAAACAAACGGCAATGTATATATTTTTTGAAAATACCAATAAAAAGATTTTTTTAAAATAGGAGCCCCCCGTAGGAGTCCTTTTTGTCGAGATTCTCCAGGGATGAGTGTAGGGCCAGGGTGATGGCGCCTGCTGTGGTCAGGTTCGGTATGCGACTTGCAGTGGATCAAGGCATTCTGGGAGTATGAAGTTGCGATGTCTCATGACCCAACCTCTCGAAGCACTTCATAATGATAGATGTCAAGGAACTAGTATGATGGTGGTCTTCTTGAAGAAGGGGGCAACCTCGGAATGGAGTAGGGAGAGGTTGAAGATGTCCAGGAACACAACCGCCCATTGGTCCACGCAGGATCTGAGTGCAAGACCAGGGGCTCTGTCAAGACCCGTTACCTTCCAATGGTTCACTTTCAAGAAGGCCGATCTGACTTTGTAAGCTGTGACGATGGGTATGGGAGTGTCCGAGGCTGCTGTTGACAACGGTTTGATGGTTTTCTGCTCGAAACGAGCATTGAGTGCATTGGGTTCATCAGGAAGGGGTGCACTGCTCCCGGAGATTCTACCCAACTTTGCTTTGTAACCCATTATGTTATTGAAGCCTTGCCATAATTCAGGAACAGGTATTGAATCCCATGCCTCCATATACCCATAATAGGAAGCAGATATGGTCAAATGCTCATCTTGGGGTGAACAGCAACAAGGGTTGGTTCGGTCTCAGGCAGTTGTCAGGCAGGGAGCTGGACTTAATGACTAAGGAATGGAGTCTATGGTAGGAAACTGCATTAAAAAGCTAAATATAATATAAACAAGAGGAAGGCTTCTTAATCCTAAAGCCTGATTAGTGCGCAAATGATTGTATGAAATGGTGCAGCAAGGAAACCTGTTTCCTTCAGTTGAATAGCTATTACTAAAAGCACGTTGCTGTGCTGACTGTATCTTTTACCTTCTGGAATATTTTGCTGTTGTTGGACAGTGTGAGTTAGTAGAACTATTTTGAGACTTCCTGGCAGATTTTTAAATGTGTATTCCATAGCTCATTTGTGACTATGAGTACGATTTAATGGAAAAACCATAGGGCGTGGAAAGCAGCAGGCTGCCTCCACCTTTGATGTAGCAGTGGACCACATCAGATCAAGAAGACAGAGGATCACTGAGTGGGAACTGCAGTGGCATGGGGTGGGGCACTATCTATAACTAGGGGGAATGTTGACTATTGAAAGATACAACTGATACATGCCTTCACAGCCAGCCAGCCCACACTCCCAACTCCTGCTGCCTTCTGCTCCCCTCCCCACCTTGTTCAGAGGATGGGTGTGAGCACACTATCAGCAGAAAGACAGGTGTCTTTGGCATAAACTGAGTAGCACCAAAGGGATTGGGTTGGGGGGATTGGGAGGAAGCAGGGATTGTGGTTCTCTGGCCTCCGCACTGGCATCATCAGTCAGGACCTCACCTGATACCCCTTTTCCCCCAAGAGCCAACCTGTCATGATGGGGCAGTTCTCGAAGTTGCCGGGGATCTCTGAGTGCACCAGGATGTAGCTGTCATGCATGCTTGCATGCACACACAAGCATGATCCAGACGTGGTTGTCGCACAGGAGTTGAACATACAGGGAGTGGAACTCCTTCCTGTTATTGAAGGGCCCTCCATAGCATCGTCCAGGTCTTCAATTTGTAATAATCACCGGTTTGCCCCGGGAAGGATGGACAGGATGGTTTCGGAGATGGCAGAGAGCAGGGATTGAGAAGATAGGGGATATGTTTATAGAGGGGAGTTTTTCTAGCTTGAGGGAGCTGGAGGAGAAATTTGGATTGGCGAGGGGAAACAAATTCAAGTACCTGCAGGTGTGGGACTTCCTATGTAGGCAGGCCTCAACCTTCCCGCTCCTACCACCAATGGGGATACAGGATACGGTAGTTTCCAGAGTGTGGGTGGGAGAAGGGAAGGTCTCTGATATCTATAAGGAACTCATGGGGTCAGAGGATACGCAGACTGAGGAGCTGAAGCACAAGTGGGAAGAGGAGTTAGGAGGAGAGATAGAGGATGGCCTCTGGGCGGATGCGTTGAGTAGAGTCAACGCGTCCACTACATGAAAATGAAAATGAAAATCGCTTATTGTCACAAGTAGGCTTCAAATGAAGTTACTGTGAAAAGCCCCTAGTCGCCACATTCCGACGCCTGTTTGGGGAGGCTGTTACATGCGCCAGGCTCAGCCTGATACAGTGAAAGGTCGTTCACCGGGCTCACATGACAGTGGCCCGGATGAGCAGGTTCTTTGGGTTAGAAGATAGATGTGCAAGGTGTGCGGGGGGGGGGGGGGGGGGGGGGGGGGGGCAGCGAACCATATCCACATGTTCTGGGCATGTCCGAAGCTTAGGGGATTTTGGCAGGGGTTTGCAGGTGTCATGTCCACGGTGTTAAAAACAAGGGTGGCACTGAGTCCAGGGGTGGCAATTTTTGGGTTGTCGGAAGATACGGGTATCCAGGAGGAGAAAGAAGCAGACGTTCTGGCCTTTGCTTCCCTGGTAGCCCGGAGACGGATATTATTAGCTTGGAGTGACTCAAAACTCCCGAAGTCAGAGACCTGGCTAGCTGACATGGCTAGCTTTCTCTGGAGAAAATCAAGTTAGCCTTGAGAGGGTCACTGTTAGGGTTCACCCGGAGGTGGCAACCATTCGTCAACTTCTTTGCGGAAAATTAATCGTCAGCAGAAGGGGGGGGGGGGGGTTAGCTTAGCTTAGAGTAGGGGGTCAATAAAGGTGGGACCTGTAAGGGAGGAAGCAGGCTTTTTGCACTATGTTTATAGACTCATGTACATTGTTCATTTTGTTGTTGTAAAACCAAAAATACCTCAATAAAATTTTTATTGAAAAAAATTGAAGGGCCCTCCTTGATGCCTCGGTATGCACATGGTGACATGCATGCGATCATTTATCCCCTGGACCTGGGCATCCCAGAGACGGCAGAGAATCCTGCAGCCTGGGCATCTTGGGAGTACCAAACAACGCCCACGTGATTTTTCGCTGGGAGCCTGTTAGGATGATAATCAACCTGTTTGATCACGTTAGCAATGTAACTTCCCTGGCCGTTAAGTCTTGGGCCAGGGTTTTCAGGTACCAGAAAATCCCACCCAAAATCGACAGACCTTTGGCTTCTCCGTCAAGCTTTCTGAAAATAACATGAAATGGCATGATAGCATATTAAGGCAGTTCTAAAATAATTCAAATGTGAAGTAAAGAATTATAAATTCAAAAACAGCTTCTTCCCCGCTGTTACCAGACTCCTGAATGACCCTCTTATGGTCTAAACTGATCTCTCCATGCATCTTCACTACTGAGTAGTACTGCACTCCGAATGCTTCACCCGATGTCTGTCTGTGTATTTACATTGTGTATTTATCGTATGTCCTATGCTTCTTATGTATGGAACGATCTGTCTGGACTGTACGCAGAACAATACTTTTCACTGTGCCTCAGTACACATGACAATAAATCCAAATCTAAATCCAAATTTGCATCTCAGGTGCAAAGCTCAATGGGCCATGAAAAAGTTTCCTTACAATGATTCAGAAATTGATCAAATAGCTTTTAATTTACAGAACAATTCTGTTGCAGACCTTGAAACCAACTCCAGAGTTGAATTTAGGTCACTTTCATGGGAAAAATAGCATATGTTGATTTCAGCTGACATTTTAATCTATATTTCCTGTAACTGAGCTGATCTAAATTGTAGAAAGGGGCAGATGAAGGTCATTCAGAATGATAACAAGAAAATTAAAATTAGGAAAACATTACAGTGAAGAAAGATTAATTTCACAACAGATACAAAGAAATATCATTGAAAATGTCGTGCTGGGTGTTCTGATGCACAAATGATCCAACACGGCTGTAGATGGTACAACTCTGTTTTTTGTCTAAACAACGGTAACAACTAACTGCTGGCTTGGGTACGTGCTTCACCAGCTAACCTGTGGACCCAGCCCTAGCACTATCTTAGTGAGGCACTCAGCACATGGTGTATGTCTGAGTGGCACGCTGTGAACTCTGTGCTCTGAGCTATCTTGTGGTAGAATGAGCGGGAACTGTGGTGTTCCCTGTTTTATAGTGCGTGTGCTCTCACTGGTGATTGGCTGCGATGTTATGTGTGTGCTGGTTGGTCCAACTGCCTGTCCATCAGTGTGTGTGTGATTGCACCGTGATATGCTGATGTGGATATCATGACAGAAAACACCTCTCCGCATCAAGAAAAGAGAGTACAATTGGTGAATTTGTCCTTGAGCTACCTTTCTTATTCATCATCCTCTCCCCTGTATGAATGAATGCTGATCGTTCCTCAGGACGTTTTAGAATTATTTGAGTATAAAAACAAATGACCCTGATGAGAATCCTTGAACAGGCGAAGATGTAGGGCTAGCCCTTGTCTAGACGACAAAGACACATCCAGACTCGAAAAGTTAACTCTGTTCTCTCTCCGCAGATGCTGTCAGACCTGCTGAGATTGCCCAGCATTTTCTGTTTTTGTTTCAGATTCCAGCATCCGCAGGAATTTGCCTTTATCCTTCTACCTACTGATTTGCAGAACTAAACCGGGGCTGGATTCTCCGGTTTTGGGACTATGTCCCCCACTCCGGCGAAAAAACTGTGGCTTTTCACGATAGAAAAACTGGCGTGAACGTGCCACATATTCATAGCCCCGCAGGGGGCTAGCAGTGAACCGTCAGGAAGCTCGCAATGTTTGCTGCCGATGCGGGCCCCCGCACCTCCGGGTCAAAGGCTGCGCATGCGCACGGTGGCGGCCTCCAGCGGCCGCGCGGTGCTCCATGGCGGACTCAGGCCGGGGAGCTGGACCCTCCAAATAGCGCCCCCGATCGGCCACGCGCCTGACCCGGACCACCCGCCCTAAATTAGTCTGGTGCCATATAAGGCCCCCCTGCCCTCCGATCGGCCCGCTCCCGACCACGGTGGCCGCGGACTGAGTCCGCAGCCGCCAAACTAGTATCCTGACCAGCAGGACCACATTAGATCCACGCCGTCGGGACTTCGGCTAGTTGGGAGCAGAGAATGGCGGGCCTCCAACAATGGCCACAAGTAGGTGATATGCGGCACGGCGTACTCGGGGCCTAGGGAATCAGGGAACCAGCGCCAGTCCCGATTTTGTGCGCCGAAATAGATTCTCCGCCCCTGCGCCGGCCGCAATTTTGGCATCAGGGTGCGGAGAATCCAGCCCCAGGCGTTCACTACAGGGGCTCAACTTCATCTCAACTGGAGCAAAGCCAGAAACCTGCTGTTGCAAGAAATAAGTTACTGTGAATTCATCGCCAGCAACTTCCATCCTCCATTTTGCTCAGTGAACAAATGGACTCCATCAGGCCTGTAATGTTTCTAGGTGACACGACGAAAGACAAGAGTAACAGTCATGTTTTGAATATTTTCTGAAAAACTCAATTAATTTTTCTTCTGAGGATGTGTCTTGTGTTGCATATGTGAGCGGGTGCTGCTGCTTTTACGCTTGGATGCTGAGAAATAAACATTTATTTTTTCTCGTTTTTC
This sequence comes from Scyliorhinus torazame, assembly GCF_047496885.1. NCBI lineage: Eukaryota > Metazoa > Chordata > Chondrichthyes > Carcharhiniformes > Scyliorhinidae > Scyliorhinus > Scyliorhinus torazame. The sequence continues at coordinate 211,523,208 of NC_092710.1, forward strand.
AACTTAAAAGAAAACCTGTCTTAATAATAATCTTTATTGCCACAAGTAGTCTTACATTAACACTGCAATGAAGTTACTGTGAAAAGCCCCTAGTCGCCACATTCCGGCGCCTGTTCGGGTACACAGGGGGAGAATTCAGAATGTCCAATTCATCTAAAAGCACATCTTTCAGGACTTGTGGGAGGAAATTGGAGCACCCGGAGGAAACCCACGCAGACATAGGGAGATCATGCAGACTCCGCACAGACAGTGACCAAAGTTGGGAATCGAACCTGGGACCCTGGCGCTGTGGAGCAACAGTGCTAACCACTGTTTTACCATGCCGCCCTGTCTTGGGTATATTCTTGAGAGTTACAGCACTCAAGGAGTCAAAGTACTTTTTTCTTTAAAGTATACCTTGTTGCAGTCAGTTGAGAGGTATAAAGGCGGAGGGACCATCCTGCCATTTGGTTAAAGTCCAACAGGTTTGTTTCGAATCACTAGCTTTCGGAGCACAGCTCCTTCACCTGGTGAGTGAAGAGGTGGGTTCCAGAAACATATATATAGACAAGGTCAATGATGGAAGATGATACTTTGAATGCGAGTCTTTGCAGGTAATTAAGTCTTTGCAGGCCTGGAGAGAGGGGTAATCCCAGGTTAAATAGGTGTGAATTGTCTCAAGCCAGGACATTTGGTAGGATTTTGCAAGCCCAGGCCAGATGGTGGGGGATGAATGTAATGTGACATGAATCCAAGGTCCTGGTTGAGGCCGTATTCATGTGTGCAGAACTTGGCTATCAGTTTCTGCTCGGCGATTCTGCGTTGTCGCTCGTCTTGAAGGTCGCCTTGGAGAACGCTTACCCGGAGATCAGAGGCTGAATGCCCTTGATTGCTGAAGTGTTCCCCGACTGGAAGGGAACATTCCTGTTTGGCAATTGTCGCGCGATGTCCATTCATCAGTTGTCGCAGCGTCTGCATGGTCTCGCCAATGTGTCACACTTCGGGACATCCTTTCCTGCAGCGTATGAGGTAGACAGCGTTGGCCGAGTCGCACGAGTATGTACCGTACACTTGGTGGGTGGGGTTCTCATGTGTACTGGTAGTATCCATGTCGATGATCTGGCACATCTTGCAGAGGTTGCCATGGCAGGGTTGTGTGGTGTCGTGGTCACTGTTCTGAAGGCTGGATAGTTTGCTGCAAACAATGGTCTGTTTGAGGTTGTGCGGTTGTTTGAAGGCAAGTAGTGGGGGTGTGGGGATGACCTTGGCAAGATGTTCATCTTCATCGATGATGTGTTGAAGGCTGTGAAGAAGATGTCTTGGTTTCTCCGCTCCAGGGAAGTACTGGATGCCGAAGGGTACTCTGTCAGTTGTGTGCCATGTCATTGCCTAGCATCCCACTCACAGCTTTATGCATGGACACTGCTTGAACACACTGAGGCTGCACCACAGATGCAGGGGCCAACCTTTGATCACCCAGGGGATGGGGCCCAGCCCCGGGCACATATCCATGGCCGGGTGCGCATGGGCAGAGCGTGGCAGGTGGGGGAGGTGGGGGAGCAGGGGCTGGGGTGTGTGGGGTGGAGGTGCATGTCTGGGGGGAATGAGGCATGGAATTGGTGGTCGGCCCCATTGCTGAACAAAGAAGCGTTATAATGGCTGTGGTGGAGGTATTTTAATGTTTCTCGTACACATGTACACCACTGCCCCACTCTCTCTTGATGGTGCTGTCGCACAATCCCACCCTCCCACCCTTGCACCCAAGCCCCCACAATTCCCCCTCCCCCCAACATCCCCTCCACTCTCTATCTTCCACCTAAGCCACCCCCCAACGGGCCCTCAGTGATCCTCAATGTGCTTGGACGTTCTTGCTCTACCGCAACCTCTAGGTGAATCTACATCAGGGGTGGAGGCAGCCAGCTGCTTGCCACGTCCTGTGGCCTTCAATGCCTCTGGCAGGCATCCTGTGGGGACTCTGGGGTCGAAGGGCTCCAGCGCACTTGATGGCGGCACATGCACTTGCTGCCCTATTCCGGGTGCTGGCTGCAAGGCCTCATCAAAAGGGAGGAACTTTAGGGAGCTGGTGGCCTCTGTCGGCAGTCCATAAGATTGATCCGGGTTCCCACCTCCCGGTCGGTGCCCATAGGGCCCTGGGGTTCACCTTGGGACGGAGGGTCATCTGGTTCGAACACCGGCTGTCCCTGCGACATCTGGCTCTGCCAGCCCCAGTGGCTCCACAATGTCTGCACTATGGTGTTGACACCCTCAGGGATGCTCCTCAGTGACTGGGCCATGCGCTGCAGCACCGCAGCAATGCCCACCTATGACTGGGTCAAGCTCCGCAGTGCTTCGGCTATTCCCATCTGAGAGCAGGACATGGCCCAAAGAGCCTCATCAAGGTCAACCTGGTGCTGGGTCACATCCCCCAGTGAGTCAGACATTCTGCCGAGACCCTCAGCCATGGCCATCACCGACTGCGCAATGCTTTGGATACCTTCATTAATGCTGCTGACGTTGTGCACCAGGCTCTCCACTGCGGTCACCACCCTAGCAGTGTTAGCCTCGGTGCCACATATTGCCAGCAATATCTCCTGTGCCCATAGACTGTGGGACTTCTCCAATCAGTTATCAACCTGTTTGAGTCTCCGCTGACATTTTCATCTGGATGTCCCAGCCGTTCCCAATGTCTCAATCAGCTCCAGGTAAACCTGTTCTAGAGGCTCAGCATCTGGCTGGGACCCGGCTGGGTCCTAGGATCCAGAAACCCTCTGACTGCTGTCGGCACCATGGCTGGGAGCTGAGTGGGGTTGGTTCTGCAAGTACTGTTTAAGTGCTGCTTGACCTTGTTAGCGGGGGGCTAGCGAGCGCAGTCCTGCCAAATCGGTTAGTGAGCCTTCATTTGCAGCATGAAGCCCGTGAGGCCTCGTTAAGTGGACCAATTAACGTGGAATTGCTTTGTCGGCCTTGCTGGGCCAAGCACCGGGAAGCACGCGGCAATTCCCGCTCATTACCACACTTAGAAATCTTTCCAGAGAATCACGCTCATTGAATTTCTTGTGCCATTGAATTCATGTCCTTGGGATTGCATTCTTAGCATTGACCATGATGGCTATCTACTCCCATTGCCCCTGAAAGATTGTCTGTAGGGCCTCCTGATATTGCAGATTTATGACATCTATCTTTGTAAGCAGCTAATTGGCCATGGCTTCTAGTGCAGCATCAGAAGTCCATTCTCTGCAATGATATACCATCATTCAGTGTTCTAGCACAGTCTCTCTTCCCCACCTGCATCTGCTCCAGGGAGAATCTACCTCTTTCTTAAGAGGATTGATTTTAAGTACTGCAGTTTAGCTTTACATAGTACCAGCATTTCAGGATTTTGTGATCCTTGCTCAGATGTGCAGCTACTCAGCAGAAATCACTTAATTAAGCAGACAGCCTAAAGTTATTGTGTGGCCTGCATTGGAAGCAATGAGTGCAAATCAATCACACACCTGGATCCATGTGCCCATTTTTAGGCTCTAGTATATTTGGTGGCCAAACTACCTCAAACCACTATGGACGGTGGTTCCAGCATAAGAGGATTTTAGTCCCTTCAGAGATCACTGGGTTAATTTTACCTTAACTTCACCGAGCAGGAAGGGGAGTGGTTCAGGTTGGACTCCCCTTTTGTTGCTCTCCCAATTTAATGCTCCAATATCTTCAAGGGTGCATAAATTTGAGTGAGGTATAGAATACACATCAGAGCTGAAACCACACAGTTCCCAGCAAACAAGATCGATTAAAATTATCCCACTACCTAAAAGATATCTAAAAATGTCTTGTATAGCTGCAGAAACCACCTGGTGTTGCAAGATAGGATAAAATATTTGTGAAAGACATAAGTTTGAAGAGATATAGCATAGATATAAATAAAGCACGTCATTTAAAAATAATTAATGATGCAGTGAGGGGCAGAGGATGTGATGCTAAAACTCAGCCTGTTTCAAGTTACTTCTTTGACTACAGCTGTTACATGCATAAACTGCACTGTTCAATAAGAAACTATGTGTTACCAGGGTGACTGGTTGATGTTCTAACATGCTGTACCATGCCATTGCAGGGAATTACACAAGCCATTCCACACGCAGCAAATTATTTTTTCCTGTACAACTGGAGGAGCTGCTGAGTGACGGTGAACTGTGTTTCCTTAGTGAGCAGGACACCAATCTGGAGCAGTCACCTTGCACCACTTCCAGACAGCTTTTGGTTAATGGCTGAAAACCACTACTGGCTTGTAGCACAGCCTTACTAGGCCATGACTCTGCAACAAAGGTTGCTCAGAGGAAATAAATATTACACATGTACACAATATGAACTTTCATTTGTAACAATGTATAAACAATGCCAAGCTAAATTAGGTGTTGTTGGACGCACTTTGGCTGCTCTACAGGGTCCATCAGTTCTGTTCTCTTTATCAGCTGTGATAAAGTGTTACAAATTAATAACTTGGATGTATAATGCTTAACCTGACAAGTATAGCAATAAGTTTAATACATAAACTGTCAGCTTGGTTAATTCACTATTTAAAATAGCATTGGCTGCTGCGCTTGGTTGGTCGGGGACTGGGAAGTGGGTGGGGAGGGGTGGTGGTTGGGGTTTGGAGGGGACTGACACCTGAATACTAATTTGACAATCTAAATCTGACTTACTTTCTGTCTGTTCTATTTCATTTGGACAGATGTTGCTATTATGCACTTTATGTAGTATTTTGATAATTTTATTTATTTTGCAATCATGTGTTTGCTGTCTGCGACCTACACCCACCCACCCCAATCCACCACTAAAATAATCACAATGTAAGACAGTTATCCTAAACTTGTGATCAAAGCTGTAAAGATCTCAGTTGGCACTCGTTGTTATTTAAGCTCTCAGTGAAAAGGTTTTGGGATTAAAAAAAAAAAGACTGGATATATCCGAAAACAATTATGGGGATATTCCGATCCTAAAGTGTAATGTTCAACCTGATATCAAACAAACTCATGACATGTGAAAACAAATCGGGCCAATTTAAATAAGGTTTATTTTATAATTGATTTGGCAAAACATTTCATTTCATTGGAACTTAAATATAATTTACTCCTTCTGCACTTACAATATGTGGCTGCAGGCCAGCAGCACGGTTCAATTCCCGAACCAGCCTCCCCGAACAGGTGCCGGAATGTGGCGACTAGGGGCTTTTCACAGTAACTTCATTTGAAGCCTACTTGTGACAATAAGTGATTTTCATTTCATTTCATTCATATGTCAAATGTATATATTAAACAATAATGTAGTTTAAATTGTAGTTTCAGAATGTGTGGATTATTAAATAAGATCATTAATAAGTAAAATAACATATTGAAGTAATTCATTATTATAATGAGCTCAACCAGCTATTAAAGTAGCAGATTAAGGAATTTCATACAAATGCATTCACTGTTAATATGCTAATAACACATGGAAATATCGTATTCTAACAAATTGTTAGGAACATAAAAAGGCCATTGGGACAAACATGCCTATTCCTTTCTCACAGAATAATACTGTCAACCATATTCTTGAATGTCCTTCATGACACCTTCAAATCATAAATAATTAAGTAGCATTTTCTGACGCCAATCTATTTTTTCTTTAGGTTCATTAAATTAAGGGATTTAAATTAGGGCTAGAGAATTGACCTCTTCTGTTTCAGCCACCCAGGGCAGAATTTTCTCAACTGAGAAGATTCTCAGGCACCAGGACCACATGGGGACCCAATCCTGATGTCTGAGTCCTCCCGCTTGAATCAACTTCCCGAAGGTGATAAACAGGCCACATCGCGGAGCCCTGTCTAATTAAGACCAACGGGCAGGTTTGGAAGCTGGAGGGCCAGTTTGAGCAGCTGAGGCTGTAGGTGGTTGGAAGCCCGACTGGGAGAGGTAGCACTGCGAATGGAGGTGGGTGACTGTGAGGGCTCGTCATGATGGAGGATCCTTCAGAAGTGTTCAAAAAGGGCAATTAGGGATGGGGGAATAAATATTGGCCTTGCCAGAGATACTCACATCCAAGAATGAATTATTTTTAAATGATAAAATTAAGTGATTCGGGGAAGCTTCTATTAGATTGGAAAATAGAGACTGTAATTCCTTTATTCAAAAAGGGAGGGAGATCAAAAGCAGAAAGCTATCAGCCAGTTAGCTTATCATCAGTTATGGAAAATGTTGGAAGCTGTTATGAAGGATATTATAGCAGGGAGCTTAGATAAATTCAATGTCAGCAAGCTGAGTCAACATGGTTTTGTGTTCAGCCAATTTATTGGAATTCTTTGAAGAAGTAACATGTGTTATAGATAAAGGGGTTTGGTGGATGTGCTGGATTTAGATTTCCAGAAGGTGTGGTGTATTCATAGTGTTTTCAGTGTTTCCTCACAAGCAGCCTTGTGGCTGAACAGGGGCACTGTAAGAGAAAGATTGTGCGACATCACGGAGGTGACCTCATCGACCGTATGCATGGACAAGCGGGCAGTCTAACAACACAGACTCGAACTTGGCATGGGTTTGCAAAACCCGGGCACTCAGCAGCAGATTAGTGATGCAAAGACATCGGGCGGGATTCTGTGATCCTGAGGCTAAGTGTTGACGTTGTCGGAAACACGGCCTCAGGATCAGCAATTCTGGCCCCTACAGGGGGCCAGCATGGCACTGGAGTGGTTCACGCTGCTCCAGCTGCTGATCCTGGCGTGAACTGGGTGCCGCGGGATCCGCGCATGCGTAGTGGCACCGCCGCCAACGTGCATATTTGCAGTGGCACCGGCGCCAATGCACGCATGCACAGTGGCTTCCTTCAGTGTGCCGGCCCCGATGCAACATGGCACAGGACTACAGGGGCCGGCGCGGAAGAAAGGAGGCTGCCAGCCAGAGAGGTCGGCCTGCCGGTCGGTGGGCCCCAGTCGCGGGCCAGGCCACATCGGAGGCCCCCACTCCCCCCGGGTTTGGACCCCCCCCCCACACGCCGCCCCCGACCCTTCCCCGGCGGGAACTCGGCCGAGAATTGGTGGGCCGGCCGCATAGAAACATGCCATTGACTTCAACAGTGAGCTGGGAAGCATGAAAGATATATCAATAAAGAACAACAAAGAACAAAGAAATGTAAAGCACAGGAACAGGCCCTTCGGCCCTCCAAGCCCGTGCCGACCATGCTGCCCGACTAAACTACAATCTTCTACACAAAGAACAAAGAAAGCTGAAGATCAAGAGAAAATGTCAGGCAAGATGCTTAAAGGCTAGGTCAATGCCATACGCAATCAGTTATAAAGTAGAGGCAGTGATTTGCGGTGATTTTAAAGTCACTATTAATCCAATACTGTGTGTAGAGCAGTACCCTCTACCCTATTCGCTGGATAGGCTGTTGGTTAACACTTGGCTAAAATAAACCTCAGTCAAGCATATCTTCAAATGAATGTGAATCAGGATTCAAAACAGTTTTTGATGATTGTGACACACAAAGGGTTATTTTAATACAAAAGTTTACCATTTGGCATCACTTTAGCATCAGCATTGTTCCAATGAGCGATTGGCTAAATTTTAGGCAGATTAGATGGAGTCCAGTGTTGTCTGGATGACATCTTGGTTACTGGGAAGAATGTGGAAGAATGTCTCTGTAACCTAGATGCAGCACTCCAGAGATTAGAATATTTTAGATTAAGAGTCCAAAAAGACAAATGTGAATTTTTCTAATCTTCAATTGAATATCTGGGTCATGCCTCGATACCAGGACGCTGCATAAGTCGCTTTTGAAAATCAAAGCCGTTAACAAGGCAGCCGCAACTCAAAATGTCCACCAACTTTGGTCTTTCTAAATTACCATGGAAGGTTTGTTCCTAATCTGGGGCGTCATTCTCCGACCCCCCAGAGGGTCGGAGAATGGCCGTTGGCCGCCGTGAATCCCGCCCCCGCCGGTTGCCGAAGTCTCCGAAGGGAGAAAAGTCGGCGGGGCGTTAATGTCGCCGCAGCCGTCGGAGAATGTCACCGGTCTGCGCAAGGCAGCCGATTTTTGGCCTGCCGATATTCTCCCTTCCGGATGGGCCGAAATCCCGTCGACGTGATGACCGTTCACGTCGACGTGAATTAAACCTCCTTTTCATCGGCGTGACCCGGTGCTCCAGGCTCACGCTGACCAGCGTGGAGGTGAGTGACGGCCTGGGGGGTTGGCTCTGGGCAGGAAATGGGAAATGGCGTGGCCGCAGACTGATTGCGTGAGGAGAGGTGTGTCTCGGGTTGTGTGTTTGTGTGTGCGGCGGGGGGGGGTTAGAGTAGGCTGGGCTCCGGGGGAGTGCGGGAGGGGGTCCGTGCCAGGGTGGAGGTTGGGGGGGGGGTCCATGCCGGGGAGGGGGATGGGGGGTCCGTGCCGGGGTGGAGGTTGGGGGGGGGGTCCGTGCCGGGGAGGGGGATGGGGGGTCCGTGCCGGGGTGGAGGTTGGGGGGGGTCCGTGCCGGGGTGGAGTTTGGGGGGGGGTCCGTGCCGGGGTGGAGGTTGGGGGGGGTTCTGTGCCGGGGAGGGGGATGGGGGGTCCGTGCCGTGGTGGAGGTTGGGGGGGGGGGTTCTGTGCCGGGGAGGGGGATAGGGGGTCCGTGCCGGGGTGGAGGATGGGGGGGGTCCGTGCCGCGGTGGAGGTTGGGGGGGGAGTCCGTGCCGGGAGGAGGTTGGGAGGGGGTCCGTGCCGGAGGTTGGGGGGGGGGGTCCGTGCCAGTGAGGGAGATGGGGGGTCTGTGCCGGGGTGGAGGTTGGGGGGGGGTCCGTGCCGGGGAGGGGGATGGGGGTCCGTGCCGGAGTGGAGGTTGCGGGGTGGTCTGTGCCGGGGTGGAGGTTGGGGGGGGGTCCGTGCCGGGGAGGGGGATGGGGGGTCCGTGCCGGGGTGGAGGTTGGGGTGGGTCCGTGCCGGGGTGGAGGTTGGGGGGGGGTCCGTTCCGGGGAGGGGGATGGGGGGTCCGTGCTGGGGTGGAGGTTGGGGGTGGGTCCATGCCGTGGTGGAGGTTTGGGGGGGGGGTCCGTGCCGGGGTGGAGGTTGGGGGGGGGGGTCCGTGCCGGGGAGGGGGATGGGGGGTCCGTGCCAGGGTGGAGGTTGGGGGGGTGGTCCGTGCCGGGGTGGAGGTTGGGGGGGGTCCGTGCCGGGGAGGGGGATGGGGGGTCCGTGCCGGGGTGGAGGTTGGGGGGGGGGTCCGTGCCGGGGAGGGGGATGGGGGGTCCGTGCCGGGGTGGAGGTTGGGGCGGGTCCGTGCCGGGGTGGAGGTTGGGGGGGGGGTCCGTGCCGGGGTGGAGGTTGGGGGTGGTTCTGTGCCGGGGAGGGGGATGGGGGGTCCGTGCCGGGGTGGAGGTTGGGGGGGGTCCGTGCCGCGGTGGAGGTTGGGGGGGGGTCCGTGCCGTGGTGGAGGTTGGGGGGGGTCCGTGCCGGGCTGGAGGTTGGGGTGGGGTCCGTGCCGGTGAGGGAGATGGGGGGTCTGTGCCGGGGTGGAGGTTGGGGGGGGTGGTCCGTGCCGGGGAGGGGGATGGGGGTCCGTGCCGTGGTGGAGGTTGGGGGGTGGTCTGTGCTGGGGTGGAGGTTGGGGGGGGTCCATGCCGGGGAGGGGGTTGGGGGGTCCGTGCCGGGGTGGAGGTTGGGGGGGGGTCCGTGCCGGGGTGGAGGTTGGGGGGGGCTCCGTTCCGGGGAGGGGTTGGGGGGGTCCGTGCCGGGGTGGAGGTTGGGGGGGGGTCCATGCCGGGGTGGAGGTTGGGGGGGGGGTCCGTGCCGGGGTGGAGGTTGGGGGGGGTCCGTGCCGGGGAGGGGGATGGGGGTCCGTGCCGGGGTGGAGGTTGGGGGGGGGGTCCGTGCCGGGGTGGAGGTTGGGGGGGGTCCGTGCCGGGGAGGGGGATGGGGGGCCCGTGCCGGGGAGGGGGATGCGAGGGCAAGTGAGTTGGTCCACCTGGCTAGGTGCCAGCCTCCAACAGTTGGACCCATGCGGTCCATGCCACCTGGCTGGGAGGAGGAGGGGATATGGGCAATGATGACATGTCGTCGTTCCCCTCCCCCACGCCAGGCCGTCATGTTTTCCGATCATCCAGCGATGTTGGCCGCCTTGGCGGCAGCCGCTCATGTCTATGTTGCCCTGGATGAGGAGGAGGAGGAGGAGGAGCGTGCCAGAGAGGCGGCGCAGGCTGCCGCAGAGGGACAGGCGGCAGCCGCCCAGGCTGGAGGGACACCTGACCGACAGGACGAGGAGGGGGAGGAGGACGTCGCGGCCCCATGGAGACGGAGGCACCCGAGGGCGCCCCGTGTGTACCGGCCCCGGCAGTCATACCAGGACCTCACGGACCGGGAATGCAGGAGGAGACTCCGGATGAGGCGGGAAACCGTGGCACACATCTGCCACCTGCTGGCACACCTGTCACCGCGTGGCACTGGCGGGGGACACCCTCTCCCCGTGTCCGTCAAGGTTACGGTGGCCCTGAACTTTTATGCAACGGGGTCATTCCAGGCACCGAGTGGGGACCTGTCCGGCATATCGCAGACATCGGTGCATCGGTGCATCCGGGCAGTGACAGATGCCCTATATGCCATGGCGCACCGCTACATCCGCTTCCCCGTGGACCGGGCCAGCCAAGATGCCCGGGCCGTGGGCTTCTCTGCCGTGGCCGGGTTCCCCATGCTCCAGGGCGCGATCGATGGGATACACGTCGCCGTGCGGCCACCTGCAGATAACAGGGCCGTGTTCACCAATAGGAAGGGGACCTATTCGATGAACATACAGGTGGTCTGCGACCACCGCGTGATGATACTGCACGTCTGCGCCCGTTACCCAGGCAGTGTACACGACTCATACATGTTGTCGCGGTCATCCATCCCCGGCATGTACGAGGGACACCATCCCCGGCTGAGGGGCTGGTTGCTGGGCGACAGGGGCTGCCCATTGCGATCGTGGCTGATGACGCCTGTACGGAGGCCACGCAATGAGGCGGAGAACCGCTACAATGATGCCCATGTAGCGACAAGGGGAGTGATCGAGAGGTGCTTTGGCGTGCTGAAGATGCGTTTCAGGTGCCTGGACCTCTCTGGGGGCGCCCTCCAGTATCGGTCAGATAGGGTCGGCCGCATCATTGTGGTGTGCTGCGTCCTGCACAACATAGCCCAGCAGAGGGGCGATGTGCCGCAGGCAGAGGAGGGCGGAGTGGAGGAGCAGCAGGAAGAGGCACAGTCCTCCCCAGATGAGGGGGATGGGGGTAATGGTCAGGGCAGACGGGGTAGACACAGGCGGGTGGCTGTCCACCGTTCCCGGCTGGCCCAGCGGGCACGGGACAGACTGATAGACGCCCGCTTCACTGACTAGATGGGCGTGGGAATCGGGTAGTATGGCCACAGACCGCACACCATGGCAACAGCCGACCACCCACACCCCCCACCAACCCAGCACCCTCACCCCCCTCCCCAACCCCACCCACCCCACCCGCATGCACACCCCCCCCCCCATTGCCGATCCACCTGCGGCACAACGGGCCGGGCTCACCCAGTTGCGGGTGGACGCGTGTCTATTGCAGGCCATGGAGGATGATGACAACCCTCCCTGCGGTGAGCTCCTGGCTCTACATCGTTGGACTATGTCTGACCCATGGCCACAGTACCACCATCCACCCGGACCATCCCTGCATGCGGCTGTGACACTGCAGCGCACGGTCCCGTCCTCTGCCCGGGGGATGTTGATGGCGGCCCAGGGGGAAGTGGGCAGACTCACCTGGGGCTGAGGTAAGACCACCCCTCACACACACACTTGCGCTCAACGTACATGACAACCCCGCACGCTTTGGACAGAGCACAAAGGCAGCTTCGGTAGGTGTAACATTGACTTTAATAACCAAAGGAGTTCATGCACGTGCCCTAGCCCCTAAAACCCATCTGTGCCCTGCACCCGTGCCAACTTACTCAGTGTCTAATTGTTTGGCCTTAAGGGCCCTTTGACTACGTCTACGTGGTTCCCCAGACAGTACAGCAGAACTGGAGGTGGACTCCTGTGATTCCTGCCCTCTGACACTGGATCCCTTTGGCGGCCATTTCCTGGGGCGCCCTGGCCTAGATGGGCCAGGCTGCGGCCCGGGCGACTGGGATGGCGAGCTGCCAGCCTGTCCTGCCCGTTGCCCACCCGATGCACCTGGGACGGAAGGGGGGGAGTCCGAGGTGTCGCGGTGTACCGGGACATCCCCTACAGGGGGAGCCAGGACGGACCACACCACCTCCTCCTCCCTCGGGGTGCCCGATGGCCCCCAGGCCTCTTCATGGGTGGGGGATGCGAACGGACTGGCCATCCGACGCACCCCCGACATCTGGCGCTGCCAGTCCTGGAGGCCCGTGCTGGTATCGACAGGGGTCTGCAGGTTTGCAGCCATGGAGCCCAGGGGGTTGGCAAACCCTGTCTGTGACAGTGCGACGCCGGCTCGCACATGGCCACTGGCGCCGATGCCCTCAGCGATGGCCTGCAGAGACTGGGCCATGGCCTGCAGAGACTGGGCCATGGCCTGCAGAGACTGGGCTATGGCGTTGAGCGCCTCTGCCATCTGGCGCTGGCACTGGCTCATGGCCTCCTGTGAGAGGGCAGCCATTTCCTGGGCCACAGACGCCGCCTGCACGGAAAGCCCCAGGCCTCGCAAACCGTTCCCCATGTCTGACACCGTCGCACCCATTGCCTCCACTGCGGACGCCACCCGTGCGGTGTCAGCCTGGGTGGCACGCATGACCGGCACCACTCCCAGCTCCTGGACGCGGGTGGACTCCTCCACCTGCGACTGCAGCCGCCGCAAGCCACCCGTCACCCTCTTCGCTCGTCTCCGGGTCGGTGGTTGCATCGGATCTATGTGTGGGTGTGGTAACTCCAGGAACCCGGGATCCATCTGGGCGGCAGATGTTCGCTTGGGCTGGGCTGCCCTCCGACCGCCCGGCCCCTCTGCTGCTCCTACCTCCACCTGCTGTACCGGGACGGCTGTGTTGTGCGCACCAGTGAGTGTACCAGACACCCCATCACTAAAGTGCCCAACCGAGGTGAGTGTTTCTGCGATGGTGGAGGGTGTTGGTGACAGCAGTGGCGTTGTGTCGTGCTCTTCGTCCCACTCTGAGTCCATGGCACTTTGGGGTGGGGGTTCGTCTCCACCCATCCACTCTGAGTCACTGTCCGGTATTTCGTCTTCCTGGGTAGTGCTGTCCCGGGTAGGGGTGTCCTGGGCAGTGCTGTCCCGGGTAGTGGTGTCCCGGGTAGTGGTGTCCCGGGTAGTGGTGTCCCGGGTAGTGGTGTCCTGGGTAGTGGTGTCCTGGGTAATGGTGTCCTGGGTAGTGGTGTCCTGGGTAGTGGTGTCCTGGCTCGGATGTGACGGGGGCCTGTGGCTGCCCCCCTCGTCGCTTGGTGGTCGCTCCCGCACGTGACGGGGGTGTCGTCTCTCTGTTGCTCCAGGTCTCTCCGTCTCCCGTGGCCTCCGAGGGGCATCCTGCGGGCGTCGCATGCTGGAGGGTGCGGGTCTCTCCGTCTCCCGTGGTGTGCGAGGGGCATCCTGCGGGCGTCGCATGCTGGAGGGTGCGGGTCTCTCCGCCTCCCGTGGTGTGCGAGGTGCATCCTGCGGGCGTCGCATGCTGGAGGGTCTGGGTCTCTCCGTCTCCCGTGGCCTCCGAGGGGCATCCTGCGGGCGTCGCATGCTGGAGGGTTCATGTCTCTCCGTCTCCCATGGCCTCCGAGGGGCATCCTGCGGGCGGTCTGCATCTGCGGGGATGGGTGCCTGGACGTTTGGTCCTGCGATACACAATGAAGCATGCATGGTTAGACATCAGGCAGTGATCAGGTGATATGGGGGAGGGGGATATAGGGGAGGGGGGATATGGGGACAGGCTGTCGGTAGCTCACTTGCTACTACGCCCCCGACCTCTGCATCAGCAACCTCCCGGTCGTCAGGTCTGCCAGCCAGTTCCAGGGCCCTTTCCTCGTGTTCGGTCAGTGGCCTCTCATCAGCGGGGCCTCCTCCAGTCCTCACATGCTCCCTATTGTTGTGTGCGCGCTTATCCTGTGGGGGGGGGGGGGTGGTGTGGCAGGGGTAAAAGGCAACACTGTTAGACAGGTATATGAATGCACGCCATCGGTTGCGCGTGCATTGCAGAGGTTAAGGTTAGGGCTGGATTCACTTGGGGATATGGGGGATATGGGGGAGGGGGATATGGGGGAGGGGGGTAATGGGGGATATGGGGAGGGGGGATATGGGGGATATGGGGAGGGGGGATATGGGGGAGGGGGATATGGGGGAGGGGGGATATGGGGGAGGGGGGATATGGGGGAGGGAGGAATATGGGGGATATTGTGGAGGGGGGATATGCGAGAGGGGGGATATGGGGGAGGGGGGATATGGGGGAGGGGGGATATGGGGGAGGGGAGATATGGGGAGGGGGGAAATGGGGAGGGGGGATATGGGGAGGGGGATATGGGGGATATGGGGGAGGGGGGATTATGGGGGATATGGGGGAGGGGATATGGCGAGGGGGGATATGGGGGAGGGGGGATATGGAGGATATGGGGAGGGGGGATATGGGGGAGGGGGGATATGGGGAGGGGGGATATGGGGTAGGGGGGATATGGGGGACGGGGGATTATGGGGGATATGGGGTTGGGGGAATATGGGGTTATGGGGAGGGGGGATATGGGGGATATGGGGGAGGGGGATATGGGGGATATGGGGGAGGGGGGATATGGGTAGGGGGAATATGGGGGAGGGGATATATGGGGGATATGGGGAGGGGGATATGGGGGAGGGGGGATATGGGGGAGGGGGGATATGGGGGATATGGGGGAGGGGGGATATGGGGGATATGGGGAGGGTGATATGAGGGATATGGGGGATGGGGGGTTATGGGGGAGGGGGATATGGGGAGGGGATATGGGGAGGGGGATATGGGGAGGGGGGATATGGGGGATATGGGGGAGGGGGGAGGGGGATATGGGGGAGGGGGATAAGGGGGAGGGGGTATATGGGGAGGGGGGATATGGGGGAGGGGGTGATATGGGGGATATTGTGGAGGGGGGATATGGGAGAGGGGGGATATGGGGAGGGGGGATATGGGGGAGGGGGGTATGGGGAGGGGGGATATGGGGGAGGGGGGATATGGGGGAGGGGGGATATGGGGGAGGGGGTAAATGGGGGAGGGGGGATATAGGGGAGGGGGATATGGGGGATATTGTGGAGGGGGGATATGGGAGAGGGGGTGATATGGGGAGGGTGGATATGGGGGAGGGTTGATATGGGGGAGGGGGGATATGGGGGAGGGGGGATATGGGGGAGGGGGGATATGGGGGAGAGGGGGATATGGGGGAAGGGGGGATATGGGGGAGGGGGGATATGGGGGAGGGGGGATATGGGGGAAGGGGGGATATGCGGGAGGGGGGATATGGGGAGGCTCACCCTGCCTGCTCTGACGAGGTCGTTCACCTTCTTGTGGCATTGGGTGCCTGTCCGTGGTGTCAGGGCCGCAGCGGTGACGGCCTCTGCCACTCCCCTCCACAGATGCCGGCTGTGGCGTGGGGCAACTCTGCGGCCGTGCCCGGGATACAGAGCGTCTCTCCTCTGCTCCACCGCGTCCAGGAGCGCCTCCACATCCCGTGACTCGAACTTCGGGGCTGAGCGGCGGCCAGCCATCCAGTCGGGTGTTGCGGTCGGGTGTTCCGGTCGGGTGGGGGGGAGCAGCGCGGCCTTATGAGCCGTCACGCCGTGCAGCGCGTATGATGCTGCACGACGTGAACCACTGCGCAAGCGCGGATCCCGTTTTTCCGACGTGACGCAAGTCGGATTTGCGCCGTTTTTTGCGCCGATCGGCGGACTTTCCGCCGATAACGGAGAATTTCGCCCCTGGTGACTATTCTATAACCCTTGCACAATCTACTGTGTCCAAATAAAAAGTGGAAATGGGGGGATCAATGTGAGAGAGCATTCATATAAACCAAAGAGAGGCTACTCAAGTCAGAATTCCTACACTGTTTGTTCGAAGTGGAATGTGAAGCATCACCTTATGGGGTTGGGATGTTGGTTTCCCACATAATGCTCACAGGTGATACAAAGCCAATAGACTTTGCATCAAGGACCTTAAATAATACCAAAAGCAATTATGAGCAGATAGAGGAGGTAGCCCCTGGAATCATTTTTGGAATAAGACGGTTGTACAAATTCCTGTATGGGAGGACATTCACTTTATTGACAGACCATCATTCACTAACAATGATGTTTGGACCTCATGTTGGGATTTCATCGCTGGCAATGAGCAGAATGCAGAATTGCTCTTGCCAGCACAAACATACACAATCAAGTATCAGCAGTTAAACCTTCATGGGAACATGGATGGATTCTCCCAACTACCCTTACCAAATAGTTTGTCGATAAGCAGTTTGTGTGAAAACATTTTCTAATTCAAGCATGTAGATAAAACTCCTGTAACCGCAGGACAGGTGAAGAAACTTACCTGAAGTGATCTAGTACTATTAGAGGTTATGGACACGGTGCTTCAAGGAAAGACTTCAGGAGCAAATCCTGAGTTAAAGCCAAATTCCATCTGAAGACTTGAGTTATCCGTAGACAGATTGTCTCCTCTGAGGAATGTGATTCCTCATTCCACCATTATTAATAAAATGTGTATTAAACCAATGACATGAAGGCCACTATAGTATTGTCAGGATGAAGGAGGAGGTAGCCCCTGGAATCAGGGGCTGGAGCCTGGAGCTATTTTTGGTGTCCGGGGTTAGATGCTGAAACTGAGGAGGAGGCGGGAAGGTTTTTGTCTTGTGAAAAAATGTGAACCTGACACATTAGCCCCGATGCAACTGTGGGAATGGCCAGAAGGGGCCTGGAATGGTACATGTTTATTACACTGGACCATTGGAAAGCTGCATGTTTCTCATTCTAGTTGATGCTGACTTGAAATGACCTGAAGTTGCCTTTATGAAGTCAATGCCATTCGAGAAAATAATTGAGAGATTGAGTGAAATCTTCAGCAGATTCGGTTACTCTGAACAACTGTCAGAAATAGTGGACCACAGTTCATATCTCAAGAGTCCATAAACTACTTGATGGAGAACAGAATTCAACACATCACAGTCCGATCCTTATCACCCTGCCACAAATACTCTGACAGAATGTTTTGTATAGACAATGAAACATCTGTTAAAGGTAACCAGAGAGCAAGGAGCATTGTCTAAACGTTTGAGTCAATTCCTGCTCATGTACAGCAATACTACACACTCAACAATTCAAGTTTCTCTGGCAATGCTAATGGTTAAATGCCAACTACGCACAGCATTCGATTTGCTAAAACTACCCAAGACAAAAGAAATTGCCGAGACAAAGCAGTAGGATCAGATCATGTGGCAGAAGAACAAGGCAAACGGTTCTGTTTAGCGTCAGGGACAAGATGTTCTGGAAAGAAATTATGCCACAAGTGAAAAATGTCTTTCTGCCACCATCTTAGCACAGATTGGACCATTCTCCTCCTACACTGTTCAAATCTAAGGCGATGTAATATGAAGAAGGCATGTAGATCAACTTTTTGCGACAAGAACCAATCCGTCAGAGGCAGAACTGATAGAGTGTCCAAACCCAGCTGTGCCAAGAAATGACCTGGACCTTCCTGAGAACCTGCCATGAATCGAACAAATTGGAGAAAACAGCACCTCAATTGGGAATAAAACACCTAGTTAACCTCAGCTCACTCCATGACTCCAGTTAAGATAACACTGACGATGCTCACACCAAGCCAAATACACCAGAGGTAGCAGCAAGTATTAAAAAGCAGATGCCTGAGTTTCACCGACAACCACACAGAGAACGACGACCTCGGGAACATCAGACATATTGACTGTTGTTTATTGATTGTTCACGTTGCTAATTGATTGTTAAAGTTATACTGTTCATGGTGTCAGGGACCTTTGATTTAAAGAGGAGGAAGTTTTGTGTATTCATAGTGTTTTTAGTGTTTCCACACAAGCAGCCTTGAAGGTGAACAGGGGCACTTTACGAGAATGATTGTGTGATGTCATCAGCCGTTTGTGTGGGCAAGCGGGCAGTTTCACATCACAGCCTGTCGTGTTAACTTCTTCTGAATAAAACTCTACATTTTGGTTGAACCTCCAAGACCCACAGACTAATCTTGAATCCACCACAGAAGACATTTGCCACATCAAAGTTTATTGTAGAAAATATAAGCTATGGTGTAGGGGGTAAAATATTTGGATGGTTAGATTGGCTGGCTGGCAGAAAACAGGCAGTTGGCATAAATGGGTCATTTTTGATTGGCAAGATATAACGAGTAGTGTAGGACACGGATTGGTGCTGCAGCCCCAACTCTTTACAATTTATCGAAATTACTTGGATGAAGAGTTTGAAGATATGGTTGCTGAATTTGCTGATTCCACAGGGATAGTGTTATGTTCTTTGTTGTAGCCACAAAGAGAAAGAATCAGAGATGGCACACGTTGAGTTTGTATGGCATATTTACAAGATGCTGCTCAAACAGGTACAATGGTGAACTCCACAAAAATCCAAGAAATGCTCCAATGACCTCATTGTGAAACATGTGACATTACACCAGCCAATGGTGTCACTCTGATATATAACAGATAGGTAGGAAAGTAGGTTCTGAAGAGAATGCGCAGAAACTACATAAGGATATAGATCGGTTAAGTGAAAGGGCAAAGATCTGGCAAGTGAAGTATAATGTGGGAAAATGTGAAATTTTCCATTTTGGCAGGAGGAACAAAAAAGAAGCATATTATCTAAATGGTGAGAGATTGCAGATCCTCAATCTAGGTGTCCTAGTGCATGAATAACAAAGATTAGTATGCAGGTACAGTAAGTAATTAGGAAAGCTCATAAAGTTATAATTTGTAGTGAGGGGAATTGAATACAAATTAGTGATGTTATGCTAGTTATACAGGGCATTTGTGAGACCTCATCTGGGGTATTGTGTACAGTATTTGTCACCTTATTTAAGGATGGTTGTAATTGTGTTGAAAGTTTTTCAGAGAAGGTTTACCAGATAAGTAGGAGTTGGTAGTTTGTGTTATGAGGAAAGGTTAGACAGGCTAGGCCTGTATCCACTGGAGTTTAGAAGAATAAGGGGGTAACTTGATTGAAACATAAAACTATGAGGGGTCTTGACAGGGTGGTTGTGGAGAGGAAATTTCCCCTGTGGGAGAATGTAGAACAAATAAGGGATCACCCATTTAAGTCAAAAATGTAGATAATTTTTTCTCTCCGATGGCTGTGAGTCTTTGAGAATAATTTTCCTGAAAAAGCAGTGGAAGAAGAGCCTTTAAATATTTTTAAGGCAGAAGTAAATGAATTCTTGATAAAGCAATGGGGTAGGTGGGCACTTGGAGTTGAGGTTACAATCAGGTCAGCCATGACCTTATTGAATGACGAAGCAAGTTTGAGGGGCTGAGTGGCCGACACCTGCTCCTTGTTCATATGTTCATTGGTGTTGGCACGGCTACCAGGCCATCATTCACAGAATAATCTTTAGCTGCAGCTTTTAACTTCTGGCACCAGCAGCTGTTGGGTAGGATGGTGCGGCGGTGGGGCAAAACTAAAGGAGGCATAACTGACCTTCACTTGCTGTCGGGAAGATTCCGGTAGTGTTACTAAATTCCACTAAAATAGACAGTTCATAGAATCATAGAATCCCTGCAGTGCAGAAGGAGGCCATTCAGCCCATTGGGTTTGCACTGACCCTCTGAGAGAGCACCCTCAACTAGGCCAAATCCCCGCTCTATCTCCTGTAGTCCCACTTAATCTTTGGACACTAAGGGGCAATCTAGCATGGGCAATCCACCTCACCTTCGCATCTTTGGACTATGGGAGGAACCCAGAGCACCCGGAGGAAACACACCCAGATACGGAGAGAAAGTGCAAACTCGATACAGACAATCAGAATTAAACCTGGGACCCTGCCGCTGTGAGGTGTTAACCACTGTGCCACTGTGCTGCCCCAAATTAATTGTCACAAATTGGTTACCCATTGCTGCTAGGTGATTAGGCAGTGCCAGTCTGGCCTTGTCCTTGCGTTCAGAGGCAGAACGATCAGTTGAATGTAAGCTTCCAAAAGTTGTGCAATCTCCTGCCTTTGGTTTTATTAAATTGTGAGATGTGGATGTTGCACGAGAGGTCAGTATTTATTCTTCTTTTTACCCTTTTCACTCCTTGATGGAACATAGGCCATGGACAAATTCTCTCCATCTAATCCTGTCTTGGGCTAACCTCTCCAGTTGTTTCCAGGTATAGCCCTCAGCTCGCATCTTCTTTTCTGTATCCCGCCTCTATGCGTCCCTTAATTTGCCATGTTCTCCCTCTCCTTGTGGGTTCCATGTGAGAGCTTGCCGTGCAATGTTGTTCCGTGGCTTCCTCAAAGTATGGCCTATCCAATTCCACCATCACCTTTTGATTTGTACTATTTATTCCGCATCCCTAATTACCCTTGAGAAGGTGGTAATGAACTGCCTTCTTGAATCGCTGCAGTCCATGTTGTGCAGGTACACCCACAGTGCTATTAGGGAAGGAGTTCCAGGATTTTGACAGTGAAAGAACAGTCTTACATTTCCAAGTCAGGACAGTGTGTGGCTTTGCAAGGAAATTGGGGGGCCTTCAAAGTAGCTGAAAATATTTTGCCCCAGTGCTAGCTTTCCCAGGCCAGAATAGCTTTACCAGGTCCTCCATTATTCCCACTACACGGTGGCCAACCCCCTACAAGACCTGCATGGCTTTTATCATAGAATAGAATCCCTACAGTACAGAAGGAGGCCATTCCACCCATCAAGTCAGCACTGAACCTCTGAAAGAGCCGCACCCTATCCCCATAATCCAGTAGCCCCATCTAAACTTTTGGATACTAAGGGGCAATTTAGGATGGCCAATCCACCTAACCTGCACACCTGTGGACTGTGGGAGGAAACCGAAGCACCCGGAGGAAACCCATGCAGACATGGGGAGAAAGTACAAACAGTCACCCGAGGCCGGAATTGGACCCGGGTCCCTGGTGCTGTGTGGCAGCAGTGCTAACCACTGTGCCACCGTGCCGCCTTGCATTGCTATTCCCAAGGCAAATCTGAATGATATCCTCCATATATTCCATTATTATTTTTAAAAAATGTTTGATGTTTGTACCTATTACATTAGAAAATGTAGTTACAGAGAAAAATGTTTCATTCATTTTCTTTAAGGTGTTATCAAGTGGTTTGGTAAGTTCTCATGACTGGCCACTCAGGATTAGTTGTTTTCATAAATCGTTTTCTTTATGTCACTTTCTAGGTAATGTTCCTTTTGACAAAAGGCTTTAGGGTATCGTCTTTCTTGATTGCAAAATTTTCAGCAGCTGACACCCCATGAATACAAAAATGCATTTCTAAATTTAAACACATTTAATGTAACCAAATACAATTTTACAAATGGACTGTGAGGGAAGATATCAGTCTGGTTTAGCTCATTGAAATTGAGTATTTGTGGATTAAAATTGGTTAATTTTGGCCTCTAAATTGGTATTCTTCAGTGTACTGCTTTAAATTCCAGTTTTACTGTTGCACAACAATGAATTTCATAATAATTGCAATATGGAATCAGACCATTTGGCTGAACCAGTTCATTTTGGAGTTTATGCCACACATGAGATGTAGTCCTAACCTTTGCCAGTTCTGTTCACATATTCCTTAATTCCTTTTTTCTCCTTCAACCATATATCCAGCCTATCCTTAAATATTAATATGCTCTCCACCTCAATCACTAAAGTGCATTTTGGCAACATCTTTATAAAGATTTCTCCTGCTTTCTGTCCCAAATCACTTAAGTCAGTCCCAATTTGTGAAACCTCTCCAGGCAGAATCGCATTAAATTTGTATTGGACCTTCTCTAATACCTCAATATTTTTCCTATAACATGGAGTCGAAAACTGCGCATTGTTCTCCAAATGCGACTTTACTAACATTACACATAGATTCACCATTACTTTTTTTATCTTTTATACTCAGTATCCCATTTACTTTTTATTTTATTATGACCTTAGCCATGTGATGTGCAGCTTGTGTGCTCAAATCTCTTTGCAATCAGGGTCCTACTTAATTCAAAGGCCTCTAATTTCTATATTCTGCTAAAACCGGAGGGCACTTTGGACACCCAATGGTAGATCACCTTTGAAATTGAGCCATTATTGTTATCGGGGCTGTTACTGTCTGATTACTGTCAGGCAACAACAATTATAAATGACCCATCTATCTCATGTTGTTATTTGTATTTAATGCTTCTCTATATCCTTATTAGAAATGTTCCTTGGTCTTAAGGCTGATGATTCTGACAACTTTGCTCATGATTGAAAGGAAGCCGTTATGATGACAATTGGTTCTGTTAGATTGGTGGATATCACTTTCTCAGGTTGCCCAGGGGAACAGATAGCCTTGTTGCCCAGGTTTTTAACATTGCAGATGGGATGTTCTTAAGGCCTGATGCCTTTGCTATTCACTCTACTGTTTTATAATGTCACATGGAACTTGGAAATCAAATTGACTGAACACTTTCATCAATGATGGTGAAACCCACAGAGAATTGTCAACTTGCAAACCATAAGACTATAAGACCATAAGGCATAGGAGCAGAATTAGGCCACTCGGCCCATCGAGTCTCTCCGCCATTCAATCATGGCTGATATTTTCTCATTCCCATTCTCCTGCCTTCTCCCCATAACCCCTGATCCCCTTATTAATCAAGAACTTATCTATCTCTCTCTTAAAGATACTCAGTGATTTGGCCACCACAGCCTTCTGTGGCAAAGAGTTCCACAGATTCACCACCCTCTGGCTGAAGAAATTCCTCCTCATCTCTGTTTTAAAGGATCGTCCCTACAGTCTGAGATTGTGTCCTCTGCTTCTAGTTTTTTCCTACAAGTGGAAACATCCTCTCCATTTCCACTCGATCCAGACCTCGCCGTATCCTGTAAGTTTCAATAGGATCCCCCCTCATCCTTCTAAATTCCAGCGAGTACAGACCCAGAGGCCTCATACCTTCCTCATACGACAAGTTCTTCATTCCAGGGATCCTTCTTGTGAACCTCCTCTGGATCCTTTCCAAGGCCAGCACATCCTTCCTTAGATACAGGACCCAAAACTGCTCACAATACTCCAAATGGGGTCTGGCCAGAGCCTTATAGAGCCTCAGAGGTCTATCCCTGGT
This sequence comes from Scyliorhinus torazame, assembly GCF_047496885.1. Lineage (NCBI taxonomy): Eukaryota > Metazoa > Chordata > Chondrichthyes > Carcharhiniformes > Scyliorhinidae > Scyliorhinus > Scyliorhinus torazame. Next base: position 211,546,433 of record NC_092710.1, read on the forward strand.
CTTGTATTCTAGCACTCTTGACATGAATGCTAACATTGCATTTGCCTTCTTAACTGCCGACTGAGCCTGAATGTTAACCTTAAGAGAATCATGAACAAGGACTCCCAGATTGCTTTGTGCTTCTGATTTCCTAAGCATTTCCCCATTTAGAAAATAGTCTATGACTAAATTCCTCATTCCAACGTGCATAACCTCACTTTTCCACATTGTATTTCATTTGCCACTTCATCGCCCACTCTGCTCGCTTGTCCAAATCCTTTTGCAGCCCCCTTGCTTCCTCAATACTACCTGTCCCTCTACAGATCTTTGTATCATCTGCAAACTTAGCAACCATGCCTTCAGTTCCTTCTTTCAGATCATTAATGTATATTGTGAAAAGTTGTGGTCGCAGCACAGACCCCTGAGGCACACCACTAGTCACTGGCTACCATCCTGAAAATGACCCCTTTATCCCCACTCTCTGCCTTCTGCCAGTCAGCCAATCCTCTATCCATGCCAGGATCTTACCTTTAACACCATGTGCTTTTAACTTATTTAACAGTCTCATATGCGCCACCTTGTCAAAGGCCTTCTGGAAATCTAAATAAACCACGTCCACTGGTTCTCCTTTGTCTAGTTTCCTTGTCACCTCCTCAAAGAACTCTAACAGATTTGTCAGACATGACCTCACTTTGATAAAGCCATGCTGACTCAGTCCTAGTTTACCATGCACTTCCAAGTATTTCACGATCTCATCTTTAATAACAGACTCTAAAAACCTCACCAATGACCGAAATCAGGCTAACCGGCCTATAATTTCCTGTATTCTGCCTCCCTCCCTTCTTAAACAGTGGTTACTTTAGCCATTTTCCAGTCCTCTGGGACCCTTCCTGCCTCCAGTGATTCCTGAAAGATCACCAACAATGCCTCCACAATTTCCTCAGCTATCTCTTTTAGGACTCTGGGGTGTAGACCATCCGGGTTTATCCACCTTCAGACCTTTCAGTTTCACCAGAACCTTCTCCTTAGTGACGGCCACTGCACTCTCTTCTTTCCCCTGATTCTCCTGGAGCTCTGGCATCCCACTGGTGTCTTCCACTGTGAAGGCGGATGCAAAGTAACTATTCAGTTCATTTGCCATTTCTTTGTTTCCTATAATTACTTCTCCAGCCATGTTTTCCAGTGGTCCAATGTCTATTTTTGCCTCTCTCTTTCCTTTTATATATTGAAACTCTTCCCATCTTCTTTTATATTACTAGCTAACTTGCACTCATATTTCATCTTCTCTCTCCTTATTGCTTTTTTAGTTGTCCTCTGCTCGCTTTTACATGATTCACAATCCTCTGGCTTCCCACTAATCCTCGCCACTTTGTATGCTTTTTCTTTTGCATTTAAGCTGTCCTTGACTTCCCTCGTCAACCATGGATGCCTTTTCCTGCCCTTAGCATGTTTCTTCCTCCTTGGGATGAATTTCTGTTGTGCCTCCCGAATAACCCCCCAACATTCCTGCCATTGCTGTTCCACTGTCTTCCCTGCTAGTCTCCTTTTCCAACTCTGGCCAGCTCCTCCCTCATGTCTTTGTAGTTCCCTTATTTAATTACATCTTCTCCCTCTCAAACTGCAGGGTAAATTCTATCATATTGTGGTCACTGCTCCCTCAGAGTTCCTTCACCTTAAGATCCCTAATCAAGTCTGCCTCATTACATATCAAATCCAGAATTGCCGGTTCCCTAGTCGGCTCTACCACAAGCTGCTGCAAAAAACCATCTCTTAATCATTCCACAAATTCCTTTTCTTGGGACCCACTACCAACCTGATTTTCCCAGTCCACGTGCATATTGAAGTCGCCCATGATTATTGTGATATTGCCTTTTTTACATGCTTTCTCTATCTCCAGATTTACTTTCTGCCCTACATCCTGACTACTGCTAGGGGGAGAAGTACATAACTCCCATTAGAGTCCTTTTACCTTTGCAATCCCTCAACTCTACCCACAGGGATTTTATGCCTTCTGATTCTATATCCTCCTTGCTATCGAGTTAACTTCATTCCTTACTAACAATGCAACCCTGCCCCCTTTGCCCATCTGCCTGTCCTTTCGATAGGACACATATCCTTGTATATTTAGATCCCAGCCCTGATCCCCTTGCAGCCACGTCTCTGTGATGCCTACAACATCGTACCGGCCAATTTCAATGTATGCAACAAGCTCATTTACCTTGTTTTGTATACTGCGCGTATTTAGGTACAACACCCTCAATCCTGTATTGACCACCTCCCTTCTCACACTTCATTTCAGCCTTGTTCCTGTACTCATTTGCAGGGCTTGTGATTGGTTGGTGATTGAGTGTTCATGGAGCCCTCTTCCTCTGTTAATTGAATTTGATAGGGCTACAGAGCTTTACTCTGACCTATTAGTTGTGGGACCCCATTATCTTTCTGTACAGTATGTAAGTAGTCCTCAGAGCACCTTGAAGTTGATGCGACTTTTTAATGTATACTTGCCGTGGTTTCCAGCGTGTCCACGTACAGTTCGCATTGAACCAGGCCTAGCTTTCCCTGAAATCTGCTGATCATGAAGTGACGTGATGAAGGTACTGGAAAACCAAAGGTCTAATGTGAATAAGGAACTTAAAATAATTAATATTATTAAATAGAAAATGGATTGTCAGGAGTTGACGGGCTGGAACTCCAAGGATAGTGGTTAGGGGGATCGGAACACCGAGGATTGTCGAGGGAGGGCGTGTTACCCCAATACTTCTGTGATGGGCAGGGGGACTGGAGCTGGTTCAGCTGCAAACTGATTGGGGTGCCTTGAAAAAATGCGCTCTGATCTCTTTGGAGTGGTTGCCGGCTCTGTGAGGCCGCATCCTGCTAGAGTGACAGCGTAAAAAACGCTCACTCATTTATTTTGATCAAAGAGGCTGAGTCTCTCCCTCAATGCCAGCAAAAGTAAAGAGCTGATAATTGACTTCAGGAAGCAAAGTACTGTACACACCCCTGTCTGCATCAACGGGGCTGTGGTGGAGATGGTTGGCAGCTTCAAATTCCTAAGTGTGCACATCACCAAAAATTTGACCTGGTCCACCCACATCGACGCTACGACCAAGAAAGCACAACAGCGCCGTTACTTCCCCAGGAAACTAAGGAAATTCGGAATGTCCATAATGATTCTTAACAACTTTTACAAGTGCACCATAGAAAGCATCCTATCTGGCTGCATCACAGCCTGGTATGGCAACTACTCAGCCCAGGACCACAAGAAACTTCAGAGAGTCATGAACACTTCTCAGTCCATTACACAAACCTGTCACCCATCCATTGACTCTATCTAAACCTCCCGCTGCCTTAGGAAAGCGGACAGCATAATTAAAGACCCCTCCCACCCGGGTTATTCTCTCTTCCAACTTCTTCTATCGGGCAGGAGATACAAAAGTCTGAGAACACACACCAACAGATCTAAAAACAGTTGATCTGATTGATACCTCACTCCTGTCTGCTTCACCTGATACCGGTGTCTATGTATTTACATTGTATACCTTGTGTTGCCCTATTACGCATTTTCTTTTCTGGACTTAATGATCTGTTTGAGCTGCTCACAGAAAAATACTTTTCACTGTACCCCAGTACACGTGACAATAAACAAATCCAATCCAATTTGGAGAGAAAACTGGTCTGTACAACTGGAGAGTTTCATGCCATTTTTCTATCCGAGCCTGACAATTTCCCAAATTCTGGTAGGATTCTGCCCAATATTCCAGGTACAATTTCACCAAGGCTCTGTACAATTTCAGCAAGACATGTTTACTCCTGTACTTAAAGCCTCTTGCAGTAAAGGCCCACATACAATTTGCCAACACAACAACTGATAAATCGCCTGGATTTGATGGCTTGAACCTGGGATTTTAAAAGAAGTATCTGCAGAAAAAGTAGTTGCATTGGTTCTGATCTTTCTGGATTCCATGGACTGGATGGTAGCAAAAGTAACCGTGTTATTCAAGAAAGCAAGGATGAAAAACCTAAGGCTCTTAAGGGTAGTTAACCCTGACATCAATAGTAAGAAAATGCTAGAATCTGTTATCAGGGAAACAACAACTGGGTACTTAGAAGATCTCACCTGGAGTCAACATGGTTTTATAATGGAGAAATCATGTTTGACATATTTCATAGAGTTTTTTCAGGGAGTAAGGTAAATAAATGGGGAACCAATAAGTGTAGCATTTTTGGATTTTTAGAAGGTAAACAAAATACACCACATTGGGGGTGGTCCTTCCCCATCAGCTAAAATGTCAGTGGGGACCTGTTCAAGGGGAGACTGCCACTCTATCTCATAAGGAAGTTCTGCCCGATCAGTCCTTCCACAACTAGCCGTGAAAGGTGATGGAAAAGCAAACGCTCACTGGTGGCGGAGACGCCACAAATATCCCCATCCTCAAGGATGGGGGAGCCCAGCATATCAGTGCAAAACATAAGCCTGAAGCATTCGCCACAATCTTCAGCCTTCAGCCAGAAATGCCTAGTGGATTATCCATCTCGGTCTCCTCCTAAGGTCCCCAGGCAGCATTGCAGATGCCAATTTTCAGTCAATTTGGTTCACTCCACGTGATATCAAGGAATGGCTGAGGGCACTGAATACTGCAAAGGCTATGGGCCCTAACCAATATTTCAGCGATAGTATTGAAAACCTGTGCTCCAGAATTTGTTGCACCCCTAGCCAAGATGTTCCAATATAGTTACAATACTGGCATCTACCCAGCAATATGGTGTTACAACACCTTGGGCCAATGTGTGGTCAATTCCAGCCTCACTTGACCCAAAGTCTCAACACAGTCGAAAGTAGCTTCTATTTTAAAATACCCAAGGTCTTTGGCTGCCCAATAAGGACAGTCATCAGGTTTGTAAATTTAAACTATTAACATTTTATTATTAACAATAACTACAATTAAATAGGCAACAAATATAACCAGTTAACTATCCTATAATCTCAAACCCACCTCTTTTAACTCACCCCAGTGGCATGGTGGCCCAATGTTTAGTACTGCTGCCCCACGGCGCCAAAGACCCGGGATCAATCCTGGCACCAGGTCACTGCCGTGTGCACATACTCCCCGTGTCTGCGTGGGTCTCAAACCCACAGCCCAAAGATGTGCAGGGCAGGTGGATTGGCCACGTTAAATTATCCCTTAATTGGAAAAAAAATTGGGTACATCTAAATTTAAAAAAAAGAGACTTCAGGTGCGATCTCCTGTCCACAGCGTGCCTGACAGGGAGTGCAATGTGGCTAGTAGATACCAGGAGACACCTCTCCTGGCGGTGCTGGAAGTGGGGGGGGACCCAAAAAGGGTGTGGGAAGACTTGATAAGGAGAGGGTCTCAGCCACCCCATAGCGGGGTGTCTTTACTTGGGGATGGGGGAGTGCCCATATGTGTAGGGGGTGACATTGCCAATGGATGAGGAGTGTGGGGGACCTGCAAGCTCACTTAGTGATTAGGGATTCCAGCTGGTCACTATGCCTCATGGGATCTACTAAGTCTCATGAGGTGGCATAACCAGGATCCCGCCCACAATGGGTGGGTGACCAAGCTGCGCATACGTAAGTAAATTAAGCAAACTCACCCGGGATCTACTTTCCTCACAGCATCTAATGGCCACCCAGAGAGTCCCCAGCCAGGCACCATTCATGGTTCACACAAACATGGACCATGCAGAACGGCACCCAGGGGTCTCCCAGGCCATCGGAGGCTCCTGGGTGGCCACGTATAGTGCAAGGTGGCCACTTGGCCCACCCCCTGGAAGGCAGGCACCTTCGCACTGCCCAGTCGGCACCTTGGCACTGCCACCCTCACATTGCCAAGGTGCCTGGTTGACACCGCAAAGCCAGCTGGAGCACTCCTAGGGTGCCAGGGTGGCATGGCCAAGGATCAAGGCTTGGGGGGGGGGGGGGTCATGCTCATAAAAGGAGACAGGAGGGAGGGGGTAGGAAGGGTGGGGAGTGCAGAGCGGGTAAAAGAGTACTCTAGTAGGTTGGGGGTTGAATGTTGGCGGTGCTGGAAGGGGGGGGACCCAAAAGGGGTGTGGGAAGACTTGATAAGGAGAGGGTCTCAGCTACCCCATAGTGGGGTGTCTTTACTTGGGGATGGGGGAGTGCCCATATGTGTAGGGGGTGACATTGCCAATGGGTGAGGAGTGTGGGGGACCTACAAGCTCACTTAGAGATTAGGATAGCCTTTCAAAATGGCGGCCCGATCCCTGAGGATCCGGTCTGGCCAGTGAGTTCAGCTCCCCAGTGATGAAAATAATTCTGTGTGGGGTAAACCGCTGATAAACTCCCCAGGGCCCCAAAACGTGACTAAGTATGGGTAGATAGCAGTGGGGAACTCATTGGCAGAGCCAGCGGGAAACAGCCAGCCAAAGCCGCCACAAATGACACTTAGAAACATTTCCGTTAGACTCTGCCCTTTATTTTGGATGGATGTCGTCCAGTTAGTTTCAATCTAGACTTTCAGATGGATGTTATTTTTTCTTTAAGCATGTTGTAGTTTTCACTGTAGACGCACAGAATTAGCAGGCAGCCAGCATTGAAGAGAGGGAGAGGGAGAGCTTCACTTTTCAGGGTCTAGAAAATTCTGCCTTCAGACAGAAGGCACCAGAACAGAAAGAGAGAGTTTCTACAACCTTGGGGATCCAGTGACTTCTCGCCAAAAAACATCACCTGACAGAAACCAATCACCTTTGGTTGCCAGGCTGAATATTGTCCCTGACCCAACCATTGGCCACCAGGCAACCAATCAAAGCAAATCCCTCCAATTTTTTGGGTGCCATTAAGTTTGGGTTCTTCAGCCCAAAATACAAAACTTTATAACACAGTATACTATTTTGACACTTTGAGTTCCTTACTTCCTCTGCTCGACTTAAAGGTATGTCTCTATTACCGGATCCATGAACAAACACGATAAAGACAAAATCTAAGAAATAGGAACTTAGGAATCAACAGGAAAGGCCCTTACATAAATCCTTCCCTAAAAGGAATGAAATGTCATAATACAGATGTTTCATTATGAGGTATGTAAGACATAAATCACAAACATATACCCATTCATTCTTCCTCGTTATATATGTTCTCATCCACCCCTCCCCAGTTTGTACCCTTAAACCAGCAACAAATCATCCACTGTCACATTATCCCTTCTGAGGATGTGTACAATTTTAACATTGAACAGTTGTAATGATAAAATCCAACAGTAGACTCTTGTGTTTTAAAACTTTTCTATAAATGCAAGAAATTATGGTCCATATAGACTAAACTTTGTATATTGTCATGCCGGAGATATACTTCAAAATGTTGAAGGGCTAGTAGCAATGTCAAGGCTTAATTTGTTGGAAGTACTATGGTGGAGTACTATCTTTGGTGTCGACGTTGTTTTTTCTAAAGTACCTGACCAGCCTCTCTGTTCCTGACTCATCATCCTGTATTAGCGCTGCCCCACTACCAGATCGCTGGCATCCGTGGCCATTTTAAAGTGTTTGGACAAATCAGGGGCTGCCAATATTGGTTCGCTTACCAAAATGGCCCTCGACTTTTCAAATGCTGTTTGGCAGTCTGTGCACCACATCATATTTGCTTGTTTCCGCAATATACCAATCATGTATTGGGTTTCCATTTCTATCTGAATTGTTTCTGTGGTTTCAGTAAAGATGGATGTTGTTTTATCGAGTTGGAGCTACCTATGTCTAGTGGGAAATTGCCCAGGTATGTTCAGTACACAAAGGCAAGACAAATCCAACCCACCCAGCTACTGACCCATCAGTCTACTCTTGATCATCAGTAAAGTGATGGTAGGGTTCATCAACAGTGCAATCAAGCAGCAGTAGCTTAACAATACCTTCTGCTGATTCTCAGTTTGGGGTTCGCCAGAACCACTCAACTCATGAAATCATTACAGCCTTGGCTCAAATATGGACAAAAGAGCTGAACATCCAGAGATGAGGTGAGAGTGACTGCCCTTGACATCAAGGCAGCATTTGACTGAGGGTGACATTAAGGAATCCTAGTAAAACTGGCGCCAGTGGGAATCAGAGAGAAGGTTCTCTGCTGGTTGGAGTCATACTTAGCAGAAAGAAAGATGGTTGTAGTTGTTGAAGGTTAGGCATCTCACCGTAGGACATCACTGCAGGAGTTCCTCAGGGGAGTGTCCTATGACCAGCCATCTTCAATTGCTTCATCAATGACCTGCCATCCATCATATAGTCAGAAGTGAGAATATTTGCTGATGATTGCACAATGCTCAGCATAATTTGTGACTCCTCAGATACTGAAGCAGTTGTGTTTAAATACAATAAGAGCTGGACAACATCCAGGCTTGAGCTGATAAGTGGAAAGTAACATTGACACCACACAAAGGCCAGGCATTGATGATCTCCAACAAGAGAGGATCAAACCATCACTCCATGACATTCAATGGCATCAACATCACTGATTCCTCCACTATCAACATACTGGGGTTACCATTGACCAGAAGCTCAACTGAACTAGCAATACAAATACTGTGGCTACAAGAGCAGGTCAGAGGCTAGGGATCCTGTGGCAAGTAACCCACCTCCTGACCCTCCAAAGTCTGTCAACAATTTACAAGTCACAAGTCAGGAGTGTGATGAAATATCTTGACTTGTCTGGGTGAGTACAGCTCCAACAACACATAAGAAGCTCAACACCATCCAGGACAAAGCAACGCACTTGAGTGACACCCCGTCCACAAACATTCACTCCCTCCACACCGACGCACATTATCAGCATTGTGTACCACCTATAAGATGCACTGCAGAAACTCACCAAGACTCTCTGGACAGAAATTTCCAAACCATTGACCACTATCATCTAGAAAGACAATGGCAGCAGACACATAGGAACACCATCTCCTAGGAGTTCCTGTCCAAGCCACTCACTATCCTGACTTGGAAATATATTGCTGTTCCTTCACTATTGCTGGGTCAAAGTCCAGAAACTCCACCCCTAATAGCACCATGGGTGTCCCTACACCAGATGTACTTCAGTGATTCAAGGAGGTGTCTCACCACCCTCTTCTCAAGGGAAGTAGTGATGGACAATAAATTTTGGACAAGCCAGTCACATTCACGATCTATGAAAGAATTAAAAATCTGTGGGTCGGTATACACCAGCTAAACAATTAAACAAGAACGTAACAGATAGAAGATATCTTCTATTATCCATTTTAGTAGGGGAAATGAAAAAGAAGTATTTTTTTAAATGATTAGATCCTAATAAATGCTGCCATTCAGAGGAATTTTGAGGTTTATGCACACAGGTAATGTGAAGGTACAGCAGGCATTTAGGAAAGTAAATTGAAGTTAGCTTTTACTCTAAGGGGTTGCAGTATAAGAGTAATTAAGTCTTGCTGCAATGATATGGACATTGGTAAGGCCACAACTAGGGTACAATGAACAACTTGGGTCTCTATCTAAAGAACACTATACTTGCTTTAGAAGGGGTGGAATAAAGGTTAATTAGATTGCTTACTGGGATGTGAGGGCTTCCTCTGAGGAGAGACGGAATTTAGAAAAGTAAGAGGTGATCCCATTGAAATGTGTAACATTATTACTGGGCTCGATAGAATATATGCTGAGAGGCTGTGTCTTCTTGTTGGAGAGTCTAGAACTGGTGGTTAACTGGGCCTCCTCTGGTTGGTATTCCCACGATGGATGCAGCAAGCCATTGGCTGCTGGGGATCATCTGATCCCATCCAAGTACATGGGCCTTTGCATGACTCACCGGCCCCGCCACCAGGGAATCCACCGTGCGTGATTGACTTTGCTGGGTCCAGAAGATAGTGGTAGTGGGAGGGCTGGAATATCCCATCCTTAGTCATAGGATAAAGGATTAGCCATTTAGGACTGAAATCAGAAACAATGGGCTGGATTCTCTGATTCTCAGGCTATGTCCTGACGCAGACGTGGGAACGGTGGCCTTTTACAACCGAACATTCGGCGCAAAACGGCCACCGATCCTCCATTTAGCTGGGGGCTAGCAGGAGTGCAGCATAGAACACTTGGCTCCAGCTGCCGATACGGCCTGGAGAATTGGTGGGTCCGTAGCCGTGCGTGTGCACGGCGGCCTCTGCAGAGGCCATGTCGTGCAACATGGTGCTGGCAGCACGCGGCCCTGGCTTGCAAAACTGTGCCTCCCCTTTGGCTGGCTTGCGAGCGCAGACCACACCCCAACAGTGTCCCAGCCCCTGCCAAAGTCCCCCCTGCCCACATATTGGCTCTCCCCGACTGTGGTGTCACTGGACTGCATCCACAGCTGCCACGCCAAGTTCCCAACAGGTAAGACCATGAGAGGCGCACGCCGTCGGGAACTCGGCCAGTCGGGGCCGGAGCATTGGGAGGTGGGCCTCAGGCAACGACCTGAGGCCATTGATACGGCGGCAGCGTACTCCTAGAGTACGGCACTTTGGAGAGGGCGGAGCATCATGAAAGTGGTGCCGCCCCTGATTTCGTCGGAAATGGGGACTCTCCGGCCGATCGCCAAAGGTGATTTCGGTGTCGGCAACTGGAGAATCCTGCCGAATTTGTGTCCTCAATAGAATGTTATGAGTTGTGAATGCTGTCACGAAGCATGCTCATGTTATCTGTGAGGGTATCCCAACTTGGCACACTGGTTCCTGGGGGTGTATAGTTTTATTTGTTTTGGTGTGAGGAGACAAGTGAAACTCTAGTGAGTATAAAAAGCACAATCGTCAGATAACAATTTTAAAGATTATTTATTAAAGTAAAGACAAATGCACACAAACACGCAATTAAGATGAAAGTTTCTATAAAACGCACCCCTTGTTCCCAAATAAGTCTCTGGTACCTGAACTCTATAAGACTTCCTCTGTTCCCCAAACAACATTGAAATTGAATGACCAGCTACAGTTACCACACAATACACAGTACACGGGTGATACTCAAATCTGGGAACCGTCTTTTTCTTGGTCCAGCGAAGACATTTTAAAACTGCTATTATGAAGGTTTTCTGCAAAGCCTTGGCTCTAAGGCTTGTTTGCTGTAAACCTTGCCTTCAGGTTTGGTGGTTGGAAACTGCCCTATCTGCTTTCTGAGAATGCTAGATGGTAATTGACTCTCCTTGCTTCTCAGAGTCTGGGCAATTATCCCTTTGTTGTTCTTTGATTATGCATCCTGTGTATTCATCTGTCTGCCCCTAACAACGTCCTTGGTCATAAATTAACACATGGATCTTCCCAATTGTGTATAATCTGCTTCTCCTCCTTAAACTATCCACACTTGGATTCTACAGGGATCTGTGCTGGGGCCACTGCTGTTTATCGTATAGATAAATGATTTGGAGGAAAATGTAGCTAGTCTGATACGTAGGTTCATGGATGACACCAAGGTTGGTGGAGTGGCAGATAGTGTTGAGGATTGTCAGAGGAGACAGTAGGACATAGATAGGTTGGAGACTTGGGCAGAGAAATGGCAAATGGAGCTTAATTCAGACAAATGTGAGGTAATGCATTTTGGTAGGTCTAACATAGAAGGAAATACACAGTAAATGGCAAAAATCTTAGGAATATAGAAAGTCAGAGAGATATGGGTGTGCAGGTCCACAGATCTTTGAAAGTGGCAACACAAGTGGACAAGGTAATCAAAAAAGCATACGGAATGCTTGCCTTCATTGGACGGGGTATCGAGTATAAAAACTGGCAAGACCTGCTACAGTTGTATAGAACCTTGGTAAGGCCGCACTTGGAATATTGCGCACAATTCTGGGTGCCACACTACCAGAAGGATGTGGAGGCTTTGGAGAGGGTGCAAAGGAGGTTTACCAGGATGTTGCCTGGTCTGGAGGGTATTAGCTATGTGGAGAGGCTGAATAGACTCAGACTGTTTTCATTAGAACGACGGAGATTGAGGGGTGACCTGATAGAGGTCTACAAGATTATGAGGGGCATGGATAGAATGGATGGGCAGGCACTCTTTCCCAGGGTGGAGGGGTCAATCACCAGGTGGCATAGGTTTAAGGTCCGTGGGGCAAAGTTTAGAGGAGAAGGGCGAGGCAGGTTTTTTACCCAGAGTGTGGTGAGTGCCTGGAACGCCTTGCCAGGGGTGGTTCTGGAAGCAGATACATTAATGGTGTTCAAAAGGCATCTCGGCAAATACAAGGATAGGATGGGTTTGGAGGGATATGGCACAAGGAAGTGCTGAGGGTTTTGGCCAAGGTTAGTGTCTTGACCGGTACAGTCTTGGAGGGCCGAATGACCTGTTCCTGTGCTGTATTGTTCTTTATTAACTAAAGTGCCATTACCAGGAGAGGCACATACCAATTAAGACGCTTTGTCTACCTCTGTCGCCATGCAGATTCATGACAATGCTCAGTCATCGAGTATATTCCAGAGTAAGATTAGTAAACTCTTTGACACTAAGTGAATCAAGCGATATAAGAACATAAGAACTAGGAGCAGGAGTAGGCCATCTGGCCCCTTGAGCCTGCTCCGCCATTCAATGAGATCATGGCTGATCTTTTGTGGACTCAGCTCCACTTTCCGGCCCGAACACCATAACCCTTAATCCCTTTATTCTTCAAAAAACTATCTACCTTTATCTCAAAAACATTTAATGAAGGAGCCTCTACTGCTTCACTGAGCAAGGAATTCCATAGATTCACAACCCTTTGGGTGAAGAAGTTCCTCCTAAACTCAGTCCTAAATCTACTTCCCCTTATTTTGAGGCTATGCCCCCTAGTTCTGCTTTCACCTGCCAGTGGAAACAACCTGCCCACATCTATCCTATCTGTTCCCTTCATAATTTTATATGTTTCTATAAGATCCTCCCGTATCCTTCTAAATTCCAACGAGTACAGTCCCAGTCTACTCAACCTCTCCTCGTAATCCAACCCCTTCAGCTCTGGGATTAACCTAGAGAATCTCCTCTGCACACCCTCCAGCGCCAGTACGTCCTTTCTCAGGTAAGGAGACCAAAACTGAACACAATACTCCAGGTGTAGCCTCACTAACACCTTATACAATTGCAGCATAACCTCCCTAGTCTTAAACTCCATCCCTCTAGCAATGAAGGACAAAACTCCATTTGCCTTCTTAATCACCTGTTGCACCTGTAAACCAACTTTTTGCGACTCATGCACGAGCTGACCCAGGTCTCTCTGCACAGCAGAATGTTTTAATATTTTATCATTTAAATAATAATCCCTTTTCCTGTTATTCCTGCCAAAATGGATAACCTCACATTTGTCAACATTGTATTCCATCTGCCAGACCCTAGCCCATTCACTTAATCTATCATAGATATCATAGAATTTACAGTGCAGAAGGAGGCCATTCGGCCCATCAAGTCTGCACCAGCTGTTGGAAAGAGCACCCTGCCCAAGGTCAACACGTTCACTCTATCCCCATAACCCAGTAACCCCACCCGACACTAAGGGCAATTTTGGACACTAAGGGCAATTTATCATGGCCAATCCACCTAACCTGCACATCTTTGGACTGTGGGAGGAAACCGGAGCACCCGGGGGAAACGCACGCACACACGGGGAGGATGTGCAGATTCCGCACAGACAGTGACCCAAGCCGGAATCGAACCTGGGACCCTAGAGCTGTGAAGCAATTGTGCTATCCACAATGCTACCGTGCTGCCTCCAAATCCCTCTGCAGACTTCCGGTATCCTCTGCGCTTTTTGCTTTACCACTCATCTTAGTGGCATCTGCAAACCTGGACACATTGCATTTGGTCCCAAACTCCAAATCATCTATGTAAATTGTGAACAATTGTGGGCCCAACGCTGATCCCTGAGGGACACCACTAGCTACCGATTGCCAACCAGAGAAACACCCATCAATCCCGACTCTTTGCTTTCTATTAATTAACCAATCCTCTATCCATGCTACTACTTTACCCTTAATGCCATGCATCTTTATCTTATGCAGCAACCTTTTGTGTGGCGCCTTGCCAAAAGCTTTCTGGAAATCCAGATATGCCACATCCATTGGCTCCCCGTTATCTACCGCACTGGTAATGTCCTCAAAAAATTCCACTAAATTAGTTAGGCACGACCTGCCCTTTATGAATCCATGCTGCGTCTGCACAATGGGACAATTTCCCTCCAGGTGCCTCGCTATTTCTTCCTTGATGATAGATTCCAGCATCTTCCCTACTACCAAAGTTAAGCTAACTGGCCTATACTTACCCGCTTTCTGCCTACCTCCTTTTTTAAACAGCGGTGTCACGTTTGCTAATTTCCAATCCGCCGGGACCACCCCAGGGTCAAGTGAATTGTGCTAAATTATCACTAGTGTTTTTGCAATTTCCCGAGCCATCTCTTTTAGCACTCTGGGATGCATTCCATCAGGGCCAGGAGACTTCTCTATCTTTAGCCCCATTAGCTTGCCCATTGTGGTAAACCACTGTATTGTATTGTACTGTTGTACTGTTACATGCCTGGACTTGCCCCTGCTGGGTCCGAACCACTGTAGTATATAATCTGTGTATTGTGGTAAACTGCCACTGTGTTATATGTAATGTGGTAAACTTCTGCCTGCTGGCTCCGCCTCCCCCCAGGCTCAGTATAAAGGTGTCTAGTCTCTGCCACTCCCTCAGTTCGGGATCCGAGGCCAGGAGGCTTTCTGTTTAGTTTATTAAAGCCTCAGTTACGGTCACCACTCGTCGTGTGTTCATTGATGGCATATCACCCATCACTACCTCCTTACTGATAACAATCATCTCAAGGTCCTCACCTGTCATAGCCTCATTTCCATCAGTCACTGGCATGTTATTTTTGTCTTCCACTGTGAAGACTGTGGTGAACCACTGTAATAGGAGATGTAAGGTAGGACCTGCACTACAGGTTCACCGGTAGCTCCTGCTGGCTGGCTCCGCCCACGGAGAACTGTATAAATGTGCATGACCTCCAGTGCCCTGCCATTTCACCAGCTGCAGCAGGAGGCCACGCATTTGACTGTAATAAAGCCACAGTTGTACCCAACTTTAGTCTTTGTGCAATTAATCGTGCATCAATTTATTACAGTCAGATTTTCCACAGAATGGATATCCGAATTAAGCCCGATCGCCTGCAGCTGGATCGGCACTCACCCGATGCCAGGAAATACCTTGCTCACTGGCTAGCATGTTTCGAGGCCTACATCAACGCGGCGGACCCCGAGCCAACAGAGGCTCAGAAGATAAACGTCCTGTCCACCAGACTGAGCTCCAGCGTGTTCCCATTGATCCAAGATGCCACGAATTATACAAAAGCAATGGAATTCCTTAAGGAACACGACGCGCAGAAGGCGAACACGCTCTTCGCCAGGCATGTACTCGCCACCCGCTCGCAACTACCTGATGAGTCCATCGAAGACTTCTGGCGGGCCCTAATTCCACTCGTCCGGGACTGTGACTGTCAGGCCGTTACGGCCGCCGAGCACGCAAACCTCCTCATGCGCGATGCCTTCGTGACGGGGATTGCGTCGGACCGCATCCGAGAACGATTACTGGAAGGGACCACGCTCGAACTGGCGGAGACGAAAACCTTGGCGCTTTCCTTGACGGTCGCATCCCGTAACGTACAATCTTACCCCTCACGCCGCGATGCCCATCCTCCTACTCTTTCCTACCCCTCCTGGACCCCGCCGGCGACCTCCTCAGCTGATGCCCTGCCTTCCCAATACGCCTGTGCCGCACGCCAATCTGCGCACCCCGGGGGTCCCCGTTGCTACTTCTGCGGTCAGCAGAAGCACCCCCGCCATAACTGCCTGGCCCGCACTGCAGTTTGTAAAGCCTGCAGTAAAAAGGGCAACTTCGTGGCTGTGTGCCAGGCCCGTGCAGTCGCTGCAATCGCGCATGCTATCGCCCCCTCCCCCACTCCAGACGCACAGTGGGAGCTGCCATCTTCTCCTCCCGGGTCCATGTGCGACCAATGGGCATCGCCATTGTGTCCACCTTTGGCCACGTGCGCACCATGGGTGCCGCCATCTTGTCCCGACCCCGCAATGTGCGCACCATGGGCGCCGCCATCTTGTCCCGACCCCGCAATGTGCGCACCATGAGTGCCGCCATCTTGTCCCCCACAGCGTCTCTGGGTCAGCCCGACATCGGAACCGCACACTCTCTCCACCCGAAGCATCCGATGGCTACCCGCAGCTCGCTTCGATGACGCTGGACCAATCTCGCCCGCACAACCTGGCCACCGCGTCGACGACGATTAATATCAACGGCCACGCGACCTCATGCCTGCTGGACTCCGGGAGCACCGAAAGCTTTGTTCACCCAGATACGGTAAGGCGCTGCTCCCTCACGGTCCACCCTACCAATCAAAGGATCTTCCTAGCATTCGGATCCCACTCCGTCCTGATCCGAGGCTTTTGTACAGTCACCCTCACGGTCCGGGGTGTAGAATTTAGTAACTTCCGCCTCTATGTCCTCACTAAACTCTGCGCTGCACTCCTGTTGGGCCTGGACTTCCAGTGCAACCTCAAGAGCCTCACCCTCAAATTCGGCGGGCCCTTACCCCCCTTTACCGTTTGCGGCCTCGCGACCCTCAATGTCGATTCCCCCTCCCTTTTTGCCAATCTAACTGTGGATTGCAAGCCCGTTGCCACTAGGAGCAGACGGTACAGCACCCAGGACAAGACCTTCATCAGGTCCGAAGTCCAGCGGCTGCTTAAGGAGGGTATTATCGAGGCCAGCAACAGCCCCTGGAGAGCCCAAGTGGGAGTGGTTAAAACTGGTGAGAAACACAGGATGGTCATGGACTCCAGCCAGACCATCAATCAGTACATGCAGCTCGACGATTATCCCCTCCCACGCATATCTGATATGGTCAATCAGATTGCGCAGTACCGGGTCTTCTCAACAATTGACCTGAAATCCGCCTACCACCAGCTCCCCATGTGGAAGTCGGACCGGCCATACACGGCCTTCGAGGCGGACGGTCGCCTCTACCACTTCCTTAGGGTCCCATGCAGTGTCACAAATGGGGTCTCGGTCTTCCAAAGATAGATGGACCGAATGGTCGACCAGTACGGTTTGCGGGCCACCTTTCCGTACTTAGATAATGTCACCATCTGCAGCCATGACCAACCAGACCACGATGCCAACCTCGATAAATTCCTCTGCACTGCCACTCTTTTCAACCTGACCTATGACAAAGAGAAGTGTGTGTTCAGCATGACCCGGTTAGCCATTCTCGGCTATATAGTCCAAAACGGACTTTTCGGGCCCGACCCCGACCGTATGCGCCCCTTCATGGAACTTCCCCTCCCCCACTGTCCCAAGGCCCTAAAATGCTGCCCGGGGTTCTTTTCCTACTACGCTCAGTGGGTCCCAAACTATGCAGACAAGGCCCGCCCACTCATCCAGACCACCCAAATCCCCCTCACGGCCGAGGCTCAACACACGTTCGCCCGCATCAGAGCAGACATCGCCAAGGCCGGGATGTGCGCAGTGCACGAGTCACTACCCTTCCAAGTAGAAAGCGACGCTTCGGACGTCGCCCTTGTCGTCACTCTAAACCAGGCAGGCAGACCCGTGGCATTCTTTCCCCGCACCCTTCATGCCTCTGAAATTCAACACTCATCCGTCGAAAAGGAGGCCCAAGCTATCATTGAAGCTGTGCGGCATTGGAGGCATTACCTGGCCGGTGAGAGTCACTCTCCTTACGGACCAACGGTCGGTAGCCTTCATGTTCAATAACACACAGCGGGGCAAGATCAAAAATGATAAAATCTTGTGGTAGAGAATCAAGCTCTCCACCTATATTTACGAGATCTTGTATCACCCCGGTAAACTCAACGAGCCCCCAGACGCCCTCTCCCGAGGTACATGTGCCAGCGCACAAGTGGACCAACTCCGGGTCCTAAATGACAGCCTTTGTCACCCGGGGGTCACTCGACTGTACCAACTGGTCAAAGCTTGCAATCTGCCCTACACTGTTGAGGAAGTAAGGACAGTCACCAGGGACTGGCAGGTCTGTGCGGAGTGCAAGCCGCACTTCTACCGGCCAGGCCGTGCACGCCTGGTGAAGGCTTCCCGCCCCTTTGAACGCCTCAGCGTGGATTTCAAAGGGCCTCTCCCCTCCACCGACCGTAACACGTACATTCTCAGTGTGGTCGACGAGTACTCCAGATTCCCCTTCGCCATCCCATGCCCCGATATGACATCTGCCACCGTCATCAAGGCCCTCAGCACCATCTTCACTCTGTTCGGTTTCCCCGCCTACATACACAGTGACAGGGGATCCTCATTCATGAGCGATGAGCTGCGTCACTTCCTGCTCAGCAGGGGTATAGCCTCCAGCAGGAGGACCAGCTTCAACCCCCGGGGAAACGGGCAAGTAGAACGGGAGAATGGGACGGTTTGGAGGGCCGTCCAGCCGGCCCTATGGTCCAGGAACCTCCCAGCCTCTCGCTGGCAGGAGGTCCTCCCAGATGCTTTACACTCCATCTGGTCACTATTGTGCACCGCCACTAATAACAGACCCCAAGAACGTGTTTTTATCTTCCCCAGGAAGTCCACATCCGGGGTGTCGCTCCCGACTTGGCTCGCTGCTCCAGGACCGGTCCTTCTCCGTAGGCACGTCCAAGTCCACAAGGCGGACCCCTTGGTGGACAGGGTTCACCTGCTCCATGCCTACGTTGAGTTCCCCGACGGCCGCCAAGATACTGTCTCACTCAGGGACCTGGCACCGTCAGGTTCCACCCCAATACATACCCCCACCCATGCCCCCTGTCACTGCACCGCCAATATTGACCCCACCAGACCACCCCACCCCCCTCCCCTTTTCCGCACAAGTGGATGAAAAGGACTTTGGCATGCTCCCGGAGTTCCCCGATGACTGGCCAGCATCAGCACCGCCACCACAGCCATCGGTACCACCTCCACCAACGGCAGCACTGACTTCACCGCCACCGTTACGCCGCTCCCAACGAAGCACCAAAGCACCGGACCGGCTGAACCTCTGAAGGACTCCAGACGGTCAACATGGACTTTTCTTTTCCTAGCACTGTACATAATTGCACTAATTGTATATAGTTTCACGTCACTCCCGCCGGACTCATTTTTAACAGGGGGTGAATGTGGTGAGCCATTGTAAAGGAGATGTAAGGTAGGACCTGCACTACAGGTTCGCCGGTAGCTCCTGCCGGCTGGCTCCGCCCACGGAGAACTGTATAAATATGCATGACCTCCAGTGCCCTGCCATTTCGCCAGCTGCAGCAGGAGGCCACGCATCTGACTGGAATAAAGCCACAGTACCCAACTTTAGTCTTTGTGCAATTGATCGTGCATCAAAGACCGACCCAAAAAACCTGTTCAGTTCCTCAGCCATTTCCTCATCTCCCATTATTAAATCTCCCTTCTCATCCTCTAAAGGACCAATATTTATCTTAGCCACTCTTTATTGTTTTATATATTTGTAGAAATATGCGAATAGGGTGCAAAGTTGAAGTCGAAGTTCAGCCATGAAATAACGAAATAACAGAGCAGGCTTTAGACTTTATGCCCTAATCCCGGGTTATGTTTCTTGCGTTGTTAATTACATTGGTACAGAAATCTGCTGCTGAGGGCCCACAATGCTTTAGGGAGCATTGACATCACTGAACACAGAGATTTGCGGAAGAGACGAATTTGTAACACTCAGTTTTGCCACAATAATATCAAATGCAAATGATGCCGAGAGCGATTAAATGCACTTTAGCGTTGAAGAAGTAAATATTTTAAAAATGTAATTTTACGCTAGGGATGTTTCGCCTTAAGCCACATAAATAGAGATGTACAGCCTCAGACAAGGGAAAGTGATGTGGGTGGCGAAACAGACATTTTCCTGCATTACACAATCCGTGTCACTTCCTGCAAGGTCGCAGCAAATATCGGGATCACCAGTGGTTCCGCTGATCCAAAGTGTCGTACGTAGGACCGCCTCTTGGAGGGAGTGTCAGTCAGTGAAAGGTCCCTCCCTCTCTCAGCAGCTTCTGTCTATCAGGGCAGTAGTCCTGGCGGGGGGGACGCAAGTCGAACAGCAAGCCGAACTCAACCATGATAGGTTTCCGAGCAGCACTGACCGAACACGGTGAGTCCCTTCTTCCTAAGACCTTCCGCTTGCCAAGCCAGGAGGCTCGTTTATTAAACTCAATGGTGCATCTTCGCAAAGAGACGGAAAAACAATCTTCAGATTTTGCCAATAAAACTTCTACTTCCCTTTGACTGTTCCTACAGATTTATTGCCGTTACTCATTGAAGAATCACTTGATCGTTTTCCATGACTGAATTCTTCACTGGTATTACTTGTTAATTTCTCCACGGTCGGTTTTTGACCGCTTTAATGTTTCGGTCTTTTGCGGGATCTCCTGTATGTTGAAATTTGGCTTCAACAGCACTTTGCACAATAGCGGCTGCAGAGACGTCTCTTTATGTCCCCGGTTACAGTCAGATCCCAAAGAAAAAAATCATTTCCTCTGCTTTAGGAAATGGAGGAGTTAGGACACTTTCCAATTGATTGTGTTAATTTTTTTAATTGCATCAGCAGAAATAGTTAAAAGCATTCATTTAATCTAGGGGTTACTTTCTATTATGCTCAGTTTCTCTATGTTCGAGCCTGTATCTCCGCCCACCGAGCCGCACCCTTGTCAGGCCCTGAGGCAAGATGGTTACGAGTTCATTTCATGTGACATTTGTGTCCTGAACAGCAATGTCACAATTTATAAAGATGATTCCTGAGAAAATTGGCAAGCTCTTTTGTACCTTGAGAGCGCCAAGATATTTCATGCCATTTAAACTTTAACATCCAAAATAACCATTTCCCATCCTTTGATAACATAGTTGTTGGGAATATTTGATATCTCTGGAGCATCTGTAAAAAAAATATGAAAAATCGGTACTGGCCAATGATTTAAGTAGGTGGATCACCAAACAGACTAGCTTAGTAGTGACATATTTACAGCTCTATAGCCATTTTTTCTGATACATTTATACAGGGGTACCCAAAGAAGATAATTTTTTTGCCACTGGTTTAACAGACTGACTGGAATGGATCTATTTGCAGGTTGTTGGAAAAGTAGATAATGTTAACCATAAGCAGCAAGGATGGAGTGTGCAGAGGTGGTCCATGAGCAGGAAGAAAGGGTGGGGAGTGGTGGTACAGGCTAGTATACATTGAGTGCTGAGTGTGGATGAACTGCAGTCCAGAGAGAGAATTGCCACTGGGAATAGGGACAATAACTTAATAATGGGATTTATTACTTGTATTTTTCTGGGACTTGTGGAAATCCATCATCTCTGTCTCTGCCTCTCGCCAGAAGAATGCACCCCACTTGCCCAGGCCCAAGGGCCTTATGCAGGTTGGCTAAAGCAAAGATGTAGGGAATGCAAAAGTATGTATATGAATGCTGTTGAATTTAGCCAACTAAAACCATTCAGATGATTAGTACAGAGCATTAGAAAGATTATTTTTCCTGCCCATCATATATCATTCCCCATTAGGACATTCGCTTGTAAATTTCTGGAGCTCATTGGGAAGAATCCCAATTTTCAGTGGCTGTCCTTCCAATTCCCAAGAGTGAGCGAGCCTGGTTAGTCATCAGTCACCAAGAGTGTCTTAGAGTGCTATGGGTTTACCTGGCTTAAATAATAGAGTGGCTAGTCTGTCACAGATGGTTAACTTGGTTTCAATCTTTTGTTACCAGGCTTGTTGTTCTTGAGATACCTAAACCTCAAAAAAATATAGTCTACCCTTCTCCCATCCAAAAATAGATACTCACAGTAGCTAAAAAAATTCTTCCAAGCACCATTGTGAGCAGCACATCTTGTGTATGCATTGCTGCTATTCTTTGAGCACATAGCATGCTCCATTAAATGATGACTCTTGGAGGTATGGAGCTTCAACAGCTACCTGTCTCTTTGCAAGGATGGTAAGTGTGAATCTCTGAATGTACAGCACATATTGTCAGGCCTGGCCATCAGTTGATGCCTGCCAGTAGTTCTAATCCCAAGTCTCAGAGTTTTGTAATGAATTGTATGATAGAGGTCCACTTGCAGCATAGGACCTCTGCAGAACACCATCTGACTTTCCAAACATTTGAAATTTGTATGAGAGAACATCTCATGTCTTCTCAGATCTCTCGTACGTAACACGGCTGATAGCTGGCAATCCTTTATGTGTGGAATCACAGGAATAAGACTGTGATGTTTGTTATTGTGCACCAGCATATTGGTACAGCAATATTGGATCCTCTATCAATTCTTCAGGAAGAAATAGGTGCCATTTAACACTTACATAAAGAGTTATTTAAAGCACTGAAAAAATATCATTCAGGGTTCTTTCTTGAGATAAGATAATCACAGCTGACAATTGTGAAATATTAATTATTACAACACAGAAGTAATAGAAAAAATAAAGTACCTTTCTAATGAAGAGGGGAACCTAGATGTAGAACATGCAAATATGGCACAGCAATGAAATGATTATTTCCCTATTTTTACTAATGATGAAGAAAGTGAGAATATAGGTGAAATAGGGGAGACTACAGGAGAATTATAACAGGTAAAGGGATTAGTTCAGAAAATAAATAGAAGGCAAACCTGATGGCATGCACTCATTGTAAATAATTCATTCAATTCTGATGGTGATGAGATTCCTTGTTGAAGGACGTCAGAGGGGGTTGAACATCATATCTAATTTCCCCTTTGATATGTAAATAGTTCTGGAGGACTGGAGAATTACATTAGCTCATTTCAAGAAAGGATGAAGGATAAATCAGGTAACTAGATCAATTAGGCTAATACATGTTTTGCATAAACTCTTAGACGAGAGATTCACAATCAAATGAATGTGTTCTGAAATGTATGGAGCAGTGAAGGTTAACTAGCATGGATTTATTAATGATGTTTGACAAATTTAATGGAGCTTTTGATTGCTTAGATAGGGTGAACACAGTTGATGGAAAATATATAAATTATCAGAACATATTTGTTAACTTATCTTACTTTCTAAAAAATTCAGGCATATGGTAGTATTATTATTATTTGTGGAAATGAGCAGCATGGATTAAAAAGTTGGTTGACAAAGAAGAATTCAGGTAAATGAGTGTTGCTCAGATTAAAGAAGGTTGAAAGTGAAATCTGACTTTTGTTCTCAATTGATGATTTGGACTTAAGCATAGTAACATCCTATCAACATTTGCTGAAGACACAAAGGCAGATATTTTAACAGACCATGAAGAGAATTATGTGTCTTCAGAAGGATATAGTTAAGTTAGTACAATGGCCAGACAGGTGGTAGATGGGAGACACATGGGTGATACATTTTGAGAGGATATGCACCCAATGGAAAGGCACTGGTGAGTGTGGAGGAATAGGGATACTATAGGGTGCCATACGTAATTCTGAGAACGTGTGAGAATAGGTAGATTAAAATACAAAAATAGCCTTTATAACCAGGCACATTGAATACCCAAGAAAAGAGGGTATTATAATTTTGCACATGGTGATGGTTAGATCAGAATTCAATATTATCAAGTGGGGACCAAAATGGCTGATCAGTTTGGGGGCAAAGTTCCAAATTAAGCATAGAAGATTAAGCATAGAAGATGAAGCATGAAGGTAAGTTAATGTAGTGATTTTTAATCTTTGCAGGAAATTGCCTACATCGAAAATGTCAACGCACTCATGGGGAAATGGTGGCAAAGTGGTAAAGCCATTGGATTAGTAACCCAGGCCAATGTTCTGGAGATGTGGTGGCATTTAAATTCAGTTAATAAATATGGAATATGAAGCTAATCTCAGTAATGGTGATCATGATAACAATCAGAAATTGTCATTAAAAAAAAAACTCAGCCTGTTCACTAATGTCTTTTTGGGAAGGAAATTTGCCACCATTACCTGATCTGATTTACATCAGACTCCAGACTCACAACAATGTAGACTCTTATTTGGTGTCTGAAATGGCCTAGCAAACCATTTGGTTCGAGGGTAATTCACGAGGGCAACAAATGCTGGTCTTGACAGGGCCACCCACATCCTATTTTTAAAAAATGAACAAGCTTCTGCAACTGTGACAGATTTGTGGCAATCCTCTACAAATATCAAAACATTAGTTGCAATTCGTTATAATATCAAACGTCACTAGTAACTTCTGAAAATAGTCGTACACTCTCAGAGATCACTGGAAATTTAGGCACTCTGGGGCTTCTCCCCGTAAATAATGATACACGCATGGTGATCTGCTGCCCTAACTTCCAAAAGTCCCCAAACACTGAAAATATGACAGACTATATGATTAGTATGCAGCAACAGGAATAATGTGCTAATTAGTAAACAAACGTGATGGTGGATGGAACATATTTGATGAATTCAAGGGACCACTATCATGGCCCAGGGAGGAAGTCTAGTTTGAAAATGCAAGCAATAAGTATTTTAATTTTACAATCTTAAGGTACGGAAAGCTAAAGAGCTAATTGTGAAACACCTAGTCATCAATTTCCACAAAGAGTAACTGGGCATATAAAACATTGTTTAACTTGGACTCAAAGCAGTATGATCCTTTTTGATGATTTAGGTCTACACGCATGAGGAAGCCTATTTCTCGCAGAAGATGGCGAATTTGTGGAACTCGTTGTCCCATAATGCGGTGGAGTCCAAAGCATTAAATGGGTTTTAAGAGGGAGATTGACATATTTCTGATATTAAAAAAACGGGTGAACAGGTAGGGAGGTGGCTTTGAGACCAGGAAGAGATCAGCCATGATCTGATTGAATAGCGGAGCAAACTCTAAGGGCTGAATCGCCCACTTCTGCTCCTAATTCCTATGTACACATACTTCTGTAAACTTTCAGAGGTGAAAGTTTTTTAGTTTAGGTTTTCCAGTAATTCAATTCAATAAAGTGATCGTTTTCTACTGTTCTCATATTGACTTCTTCATTGATTTATATAACCATCATTTGTCATTAAAATAATAGGTTCTTATTACCCCTAAACGATGCAGAATTAATTGGGTTTCCACATTACTACTGCCTTCAGTGTGCCTGTGAAACAATGAAGATGAATGATATAATGCCTAATATCATGTCTAAAACCCACATGATTTCTGATGTCCTGTATTATGATGCAGATTAAAAAGCGAATTGGCATTACGAACAAAAGCTAGCTCCGAGATATCCACACGAAAAAAGGCAGCTATTGCAAATTACGTCTATTTAAGTCTCCCTGCCTACAATGTTACTTTGAAACAGTTTGCAAGAACTACAGTCACATATGATACAGTAAGCGTTCTTGTTACTTTGTAATTGCAGGGGTCTGTATTGTTCTAAATTGAAAATTTCGGCAGCCCGGAAGTGGACCACTATCTCTAGAAGTGTTCATGGAGCTGACTGAGGATCGCCTTTAGATGACGATAGCACCATGAACCCAGCCAGTGGCGCTGCTGAAAACCGACAGCATCCTCACAATAAGAAACAGCAGCGAGCCTCTTCGCCGGCCAGGTTCCGGGACATTAACTCCAGACCCTCCATCAAGACTTCGTTCGGCGCCAGACCGAATACACTGAAGCAGGGTTACCACGCGAGCCGCCTTTCCAACCAGGCGGCTGCAAACGTCAAAGAGAAAGCGAGCCGAGCCGGGGCTGCTGCTACCGCTGTCCGCGCCGTTGGTGCTGAAAGGGAGATCGCCGCGCCCGAGGACCTGAGCAAGGTGGAGGCGGAAAGCTGCCGTCTCACCCCAAGAAAGAACGCGGATTCGCCCCTGGCTAAGAGCGGCCGTGCAGGGGACGCCCCGGAGAAAGCAGGAGGCGCGGCGAAGGCTCCGCGGGGCAAACAAGGCGAGCAGCAGCCGCCAGCAGGCGGGGCAGGTTGGGAGGCGGACGCCAGGCGGCAGCCAGCAGCGGCGGGCCCGGGAGGCGCGGGGAGCGGTCCCGGTGTCGGCCCTCACACCGAGAGAGCGGGACTGGCGTCGCCGTCCAATGCTGCGGTGATGCACACGAAAAGTACAGCGGCGCAGCCAGCAGAGGCCGAGGGCGAGAGCGCAAGTGCGGCGGGCGGATCCAACATGGAGACAATGACAGAGCAAGAAAAGAGCCTGCAAGATGAGGTGGAGAAACTGCGCTCAGAAAACCTGGGCCTCAAGGTAGGGGACTGGCACCTGGCCGGGGAAGGGGGGGGGGGAGAGTCTGCTTGGGGATATAAATCGGACAGAATGCAACAACACAACAAAAATACCAAAACCACACAGCATCTGGGAGGAAGGGGCTTCATTCCCCCTGGGCCTGGGAGAAGCTGCAACGTCCGCCCAAGGGGTGATGTTGACAATTTGCAATACGGCCATTGTGTTGGGAACGCCTGCCGCAGATTTGGAAGAGTTATTAATTCTTTGGGTCTTGCTTTCGTTTCTTTTATTTAAAATTTTTTTTTTCTCTTTCAGTGAAACATATTAAATAAAAATGTTCTGTTTTTGCCAGGCCGAGATAGAGGAAATGAGAAACGAAATGGACGAAATGAGGGACAGTTTCTACGAGGAGGACGCCTGTCAGCTGCAGGACCTCCGACGAGAGCTGGAGCGGGCCAACAAGAACTGCCGGATCCTCCAATACCGCCTGCGGAAGACAGAGAGGAAAAGGATGAGGTTCGCCCAAACCGGCGAGATGGACAACGAGCTCCTGAGAAGTCTGGAGCAAGACCTCAAGGTCAACTTTCCTTTCAATCTCTTACATGACACTAGTTTCCTGAAGTTAGCAAAGATTTAACAAAAAAAAAACATCGGCACCTTTAGAGATAACTGACTTTTTAAGTAATTAGCACCCATTTTAGAACAGGTATGACCTTTTTGCTTTATTTTCTGTAATGGTGAGGATGATGCTGATGCCATTTACTGTTGTCACTGCTTACAGGTTGCCAAAGATGTGTCTGTCCGACTGCACCACGAATTAGAAAACGTGGAAGAGAAGCGCACCAAAACAGAGGAAGAAAATGAAACCTTACGTCAGCAGCTAATAGAAGCTGAAATTACTAAACAAGCTTTACAAAACGAACTGGACAAGATAAAAGAGGCAAGTACAGCAATGATGACTATCCCTTCCCCATTACAGGCCCAATCAAGTTCAGAAACCATCTTTGGTAATGCTAGTGGTAGAACCTCACATATTCTTGTAGTATTTCTCTATTACTTTAAATGGGGTGATTAAAATGGGCAAACAATTGAGTTAAATGGTGACTCCGGGATATTGCCCACTGTAATTTATAGACTTCCGTGTGTCTTAATTTTTTCTTGCAAGTGGAATTTATGATGTCGTGAGAACCTTCCTTGGGTGATTTGTTTGCTTTAAAGAACTGTAGAAATTGGCCTTCTGCCCAAAATGAATGTTAAGCCAGTGGAGTGATATTCCCACACACACACATTCCCTTTTGCTGATGTGAGGCCAGTACCACATTAACTGGTGAGCTGTGGTGCCAAGTTGATGGGCCACTGGAAGCAACTCAACATTGCCAATGGCAGCAACTAAACAATCACTCCCATGTTCATGGGAACAAATTCAAGTTGGTAGTGGCCTAAGCCAAGTAACTTGTGGGCAAACGTGGATATATATGTCAGAGAGAAAGTATGAAGCAGGATATGTCAATCTCATAAGTCAAGGAAGACGTTGGCCAGTTGACATTAAGCATTAGCTATTCCAAGATTCTTGTCGTATAGGCTGGTACATTTCAGCAACATGGGGGTGAGGGGATAATTTTAACTTCTATGGAAGAGAAAAAATGGACAAAATCAAATCTGCTGTTATATTACACCCCATGAATAGAAAATAAAGGGTAGGGTATAAAATTCCTCCTTACCTATTTATCATCCAGTGATAACAGTTACTATTCCTCATAGGCTCTTATTTTGTTAACAGTCAAATCTTGTTAGGAATATTATTGATGGGTTTAAGAGGAAACATTGCTGAAACATGTGTGATTACAAGGGCAAAGAATATTGTTTTTTTCCTCTTTTAACTATACCAAAGGAACAATGCCAAACAAACATTTGGTGTGTGGGCAAGGGGTGATTAAGTGCCCTGGGATTATATAGGAACTCCTCTAAACAAGTAGATATTGTGCCTTGGTCCTCCATTGATACTTGGATGAGAAGCAAACTGTTGTCTGATAGATTCATTTTCCTAGGAAATATTCCCTATTTTAATAAAAATCTCTGTTGGTGATCATCAAGAATTACAAATCATACTGTGCATCATGGTACATAGCCTGAGGAAGAATACATGAGTAAATTATATAGGCTGACTTAAGATGCCATTTCTCTCATTCATTTGCACTTTTCACTGCTTTCTCTCAAATGTGTGATATTCTTTTGCATTTTAGCTATCTTTCGTTGTGTTAATGTGTACCTGCAGTATCTATCTGTATCCCTGTTTTTCTGCAGATTTCTTTATCTGTCGATATTCACATGGATGTATTTATTTCGCTTTTTCCTCCCTGGCCACTCTTAATAGGAATTTAAACTGAAACTATGAATGATCCTGTTAGTGGGTGGGTGTTCAAAAAGGCTGAAGTTGATAGTGTGTTGTAGCAACCCACTGACCTCCACCTTTAACATGAGCAGATTTTTTGTAATCTGCTGCCCTTCAAATTAATCTCACAGGTGACAGAAGCCACGTTTGCGAAGGCAAAGAATTATGTATATCATGTAACTGATGAGCATAGTTAAAATGAGTGGGCATTTTGCTTTGTGGCTCTGGTTGGCTTCCCATAGAACCTGGGAATCATCAACTGCATAACCCTAAGAAAAAAAGAGTTCAGGCAATGTAACCCAGGAGAGTAACAGTCAAAGCCAGGTGACCATGAAAACTGTCATTACCAAGCAAATGGGATGTTGCAGATTTGGTTTGTGGTGTCTGAATGCCCTTCACAACATAGCGCAACAGAGAGCACTGGAGTTCTTGGCGCTGAGTGCATTGCTTTTTGAGTGGGAGGAGGAAGATCAACATGATGGGCACTAGCAGTGCACAACAGAAGAGCAACATGATGGGCATCAGCAGTCGTACACATTACTGCTGGTGATAATTGGGAATGTATAATTCTAGCTGGTTTTAGTCAGAGTGAAGCAGTGAATTCATCTGGAAGCTAATTCTGAACTTACTTGGATCACATCTCACAACACAAAGCAGTCCTACAATCTACAAAGCATTCTTGTCAGGACACCTTTGTTCATCTTTAACATCCCATCACAAGTGCAGAAACTACTTGCTAGTCTTCTTCTTTCAGCTTCTCCCACTTTACTTGGGGTCACCACAATGCTGGTTGATCACCCAGCATCTCCTACAGTCAGTGACTTAATCTTCTTCCAAACCCATTGTGTTTAAGTCTCTCGCCACTTCATTCTTTAATTTGGTCTTCGACCTTCCTCTTCTTCCCGGCAGTCTTGTCTCCGTCACTTGCCTTACCACACCCCTCGCTCTCTGCAACAGATTACCATGTTATTTATTCTTGGCTACTTTCTTTGATTCTTCCACAATCTTCACTGATTCGCTGATTACTGTTCCTGATCTTCCTTTCTTGTTTCTCCACACATTCATTTTAATATCAGCATCTCATTAGTATCCAGTCATTGTTCCTCTTGTCCAGATGTTGCCTATGTTTCTGCACCATATAACAAGGCCAGTCTCACAACTGTCTTGCAGATTCTTCCTTTCAGCTTCAGTGATAATTTAGTGTCACACTACACTACATTGCGTTTCTTCCAATTACTCAACCAGAGCTAGTCCATTGCTGAACTTCCATTCTCATACTTCCCTCAGTGTCTCAAAACCAGCAACTGAAAGGCAGCACGGTGGCCTAGTGGTTAGCACAGCTGCCTCACGGCACTGAGGTCCCAGGTTCGATCCCAGCTCTAGGTCACTGTCCATGCGGAGCTTGCACATTCTCCCTGTGTCTGCGTGGGTTTCGCCCCCACAACCCAAAAAAATGTGCAGAGTAGGTGGATTGGCCACACTAAATTGCCCCTTAATTGGAAAAAATAATTGGGTAATCTAAATTTTTCTTTAAAACCCAGCAACCGAGGCCGTACCAGATTTCAGAATTTGGGTCGGCAGTTCAGTCCATTGACGTGTTTGCGGCAAGCTGGTTTTGATGGGGTCAAGGGTCATTTGGAGTGTGGGAATAGATTGCCACTGAAGCAATGAAGGGGATAACTAGTTTGTGGCCAGACTATGCCAATACAGTGCCTAGCATAATTGACCGGGTAAGTATTTTCAAATTTTAATCAATTAAATTTGATGCATGACACTTTCTAAAAATGACCAGTTTTCAGACAACTCCAAATTCTGGACATTTGGAATTGAGGCACTGTGCTGTACCTTAACTTGTCCCACTGCTTTGCCATTTTTTCATTTTCTGAGCTGTTCTGATTTTCAGATTGATGTGAGCTATCAATTCTTTGTTTTGCTACCTTTTCTGTCCTTCATTGAATAAGCCAATTAAATTATTGACCCCCACTTCTCTTTGGTTTCATCCTCTTTCACCAAGGTTATGGTACCTGATTCCTTGATTGTGTACAATTCCCACATCTTTTGTTGATTTACCTCACAGCTGCTGAGATAGCTGCTGAGATCTTTTTGTTCCTCTTTGGTATCCAGACTTCTATAATCTTTTTCCATGTCCAGGCATCTCTAGAAATTATTGTCTTTGCATTACTTTTTGCCTTTTTGTTTTCTCCTTCAGCCAAATAAGTTCACTCCATGTGATATCAAGAAACTGCTGACAGTGCTGGTTGCTGTAAAGGTCATGGCTCTAACAATATTCCAGCAATAGTACTGAAAATGTGTACTCTAGAGCTAACCAGGCCCCTAACCAAGTTGTTCCAGTGCCGCTACAACACTGGCATATGCTTAGCAATGTTAAAGATTGTTCAGGTCTATCCTGTCCAAAAAATGCAGGACAAATCCAACTCAGCAAATTACTACCCCCTAACTCTTTCCTCAATAATTATAAGGATAATCAACAACTAACAACTCGTCAATAACCTGATCACTGACCCTCGATTTTGGTTCTGCCAGGGCTACTCAGCTCAGGACCTTATTACAGCCTTGGTCCAAAAATGGACAACAGAGCAGAACTCAAGAGATGGGTGAGAGTGACTGTCCTTGACATCAAGGCAGCAATTGACCAAATGGTGTCAAGAAGCTCTAGCAAACTTGGAGCCAAGGGGGCCCACAGAAAAACTTTACAAGACAGAGTCATACTTAGCACAAAGGAAGATGGTTGTGATTAATTGAGGTCAATCGTCTCTGTCCCAGGGCATCACTGTAGGAATTCGTCAGGATGTTGCCTTAGGTTCAACCATCTTCAGCTGCTTCATTAAATTACCTTGCGTCCAACATAAGATCAGAATTGAGGGTGCTTGCTGGTGATTGTAGAATTTTCAGCATGATTTGCAACTAGAGTCATAGAATCTCTACTGTTCAGAAGGAGGCCATTCGGCCTGTCGAGTCTGCACTGACCTTCTGAAAGGGTACCCTACCTAGGCCCACTCCCCGCCCTATCACTTACTCAAGCTGGAATTGAACCCTGGTCCGTGGTGCGCGAGGCAGCAGTGCTAAGCACTGTGCCACTGTACTCTTCAAACTCCTCAAATGCTGAAGCAGTATGTGTTCATATGCAACAACATCTGGACAACATTCAGACTTGGGCTGATAAGTGACAAGCAACATTCTCACTACACAAGTGCCAAGCAATGAGCATCTCCAACAAGGGAGACGCTAACCAGCTCCCATTGACATTCAATGACATTACCATCACCGAATTCCCCACTTATCAACATCCTGAGATTACTTTGGACCAGCAACTGAACTGGATCAGCTTTATAAATGATGTGGCGACAAGAGTAGGTAAGAGGATGGGAGTTCTGTGCTGAGTAACTCACCTTCTGACTTCCTAAAGCTTGTCCAGCATCGACGTGCCCGGTTTGATGAAATACTGTCCACTTCCCTGGCTGAATGCAGCTCCTGCAATACTCAAGAAGCTTAATACCATTCAGGACAAAGAAGCCCACTTAATTGGTACCCCATTCACAACCTTAAACAATAATTCCCACCACGACCGATGTACATGGCAGCAATGTGTACCATCTACAAGATGAACTGCAGCAATTCACCAAGGTTCCTTCAACAGCACCTTCTAAAACGATGACCTCTACCAACTGCCAAAAGGACAAGGGCAGCAGATGGATGAGAACATCACCAACTTCAAGTTCCCCTCCAAGTCACACACCATCCTGACTTGGAACTATATCACCATTCCTTTACTATCCTTTGGGCAAATTCCTTGAACCCCCTTCTTAAGAGCATTGTGGGTGTACCTACACCACATGGACCCAGGAGTTCAAAGAGGCGGCTCACCACTTTGTCAAGGGCAATTCAGGATTGACAATAAATGCTGACATAACAAGCAATGAAAAATAATTTGAAAAAAAATCAAATTCTGTAACCTATATAGTGAATTGGCCACTGGGTCACAATCTCCTGGGCTTCCATAACTCTGCTGCAAGAATACTTGCAAGCAAGATATGAAGACTGCAGACATTGACACTGACAACTGGGAGACAGTCACTGACAGCCCTAATCTCCGGAGGCTGAATGTTTGGAGGGACATTGGAAGAGACAAGCAAAAATTAAAAGTTCAGCTGGTCGAGAAGGGAGCCCCGAGAGAGAAAAAAGACCAGTAACGCATCTCCTCAGCCCGCTGTCTTCCTCTGCAGCTAATGTGGCGGAGCTCCTAGCTCCTGAAGCATCCCCCCCGCATTGTCAGAGCATTATGTAATTGAAATACAGCCCTTATTCTGTTTTAGTTTGCTCTCTCATAGTCTTTATTGCTCTGATTCGGTGTCCTTTTTTTAATCACGCTTTGCCTTTACCATCATCTCACATCCCTCTGACATCTCACCTCAGGGGCTGCATTTCATTTTATGTCCAACTTGGCTTTTGCAGTGCATATCATTTTATGTCTCTATAATTCTTTGTTTCCCAAGCCACATATTTTTGATGTATCCTTTCACATGAACATATCACATAACCTCTGTGCAAAAGGATTCAATTCTGTCCATTGCATTTGTGCCAGAGCTCGCTATACATTTCCTTGTACTTTTCATGTACCTTTTACTATTGTTTCTTTGTGGTGCAGTATTTCACCCAATTGGAGAAGATGAACAAACAACAATTTTCATTTACCTTTAATGTTGAAAAAAATGTCCCAAAGGCATTTAACAGACATATGATGAGAAGTGGATTTTGAAGCAAAGAAGGAGAAAGATCACCAAAGTTTGCACAGTTGATTTTAAGGAGTATTAACTAGGAAAGGGATGCAATAGTGTTGTTATAGCAGAGAAGGAGACCATTTGACTTGTTACATCCATCCAGTGGTACGGCAGACTGGACCAGTTTCGTACCAGGTGTAGATGCGATAACGGACAGTGCGGAAGCACCTTGACCACCTCAGGAGCAGGGGACCAGCATTAAGCCACGCCTCACCGGAGGAGCCATCTTACAGCCACGTCATCCCAACACATGGAGGCTTGGGGAGGTCACCCCTGAAGTCCCGACACTGAGATGCCAGAGGTGGTAGACTCTGACTTGGAAATGGAGGCCCAGGCATCAAGAATTCTGATTGCAACCTGGCTAGTGATCAGTTGCCTGGGTGGTATCCCCAGGTGGGCATTGAGAAAACGGTATTCCACACATCCTATACCCCCCCCCCCCCCCGGACCCAGCCTGGCAGCCACTGGAAGTGCAGCCGCGGGCGAACAAGAGCAGATGTCCTCCTGCTCCGCACTCTTCAGAGGTACTTATGGAATTCAGGGAGGAGGAGGGATGTTATAACCCCCACGAGGATGACCCCATTAAACTCCCCATGAGCCTCAAGGAGTATGAGCTCCCCTGCTGAGGCGCAGAGGTCCGTCAGCCAGATAGTTAACTAAGGACATTAAAGTTAGCCCAGCTAGGAGCTAAGCTGCAAAGTAGTCCCAGTTGTGACTGTTACTTGGTAATAAACCATTCGTTAGACTTTCCTTTCCGGACTAAAATTCCGGACTAACTGATTACTAAAATGATGGAGAGACAGAGCTGCATAGGTTGAAGCTGGCTCGAGGTCTTTGAATGATATCAGCAAGGGACAGCATGTATCTGAAGAAGAAGAGTAGGCCAAAGATAAATCTTTAGGGTGCAGGGGCAAGATAAGCAATTGTTGGAGATGCACAGGCCAGATCGATAGGTAGGAATGTAACCGGTTTGGGCAGTTCCAGTGAGTCAGACAATGGATATCAGGCTTAGAGGGAGGATATTTTTATCAACCATGCCAAAGGTTGCAGAGGGGTTGGGAAGAGATAGTTCCATGGCCACAGATGTAGAGGATGTCATTGCAGTTTCAGCATTGTGGTAGGAATGAAAAGCTATTAGGAGAGATTCTAAATGGGCTAAGATTTGAAATTAGAATCATAGAATTACTACAGTGCAGAAGGAGGCCATTGGGCCCATCGAGTCTGCATTGACCCTCTGAAAGAGCACCCTACCTAGACCCACTTCCCTGCCATATTCCTGTAACCCCATAACCCCACCTAACTTGCACATCTTTGGACATTAAGGAGCAATTTTCATTCAGGATCACTTGTTTTCCTGTTAGAAGAACAGGTGATTGGATGTTGAAAATCTACAGGATGGGCGTGCCTCAGCTTCCCCGTTGACCCCCAAAGTTTGTCTGATATAATTTTCAGACAGATCTGTAAATGGATTCACAACATACCTGATAATGGCATGCAGGTAGTTGTAGCAACCATTGTGCAGCCTAACTAACTGTCCTTAAAGGGACTATTGGAAGTTATTCAAAATACTGTCCAGGACATTTTTATTTTCATTATCTCTCCTCTTAGACCCACAACAAAATCCTTGTTTACTGCCAGAGAGAGAGATTGGTGATGAGGTATTAGTTTGCAATTATGGAACAGTCAAGGATGTTTCATTTTAGGATGCATTGAACACTCATTTTTCTTGATTTTTCCCCAAATAAGCTCGTATTGACAGTACTCTCTGATGAGAGTGCAAATTCCTAAAACTAGCTCTGTAATTTCCCCTTCGGTTTTGTGAATAACTTCAGTTTTATTAGCTATTTCATGTCCTTCATCTTCAGTGGTGCAATGAACATACTTCTAGTTTTTACACCACCGAATAAACAGCGTTGATAGTAAGCTCACCTAGTGCTGTTCCTTGTGCTGGCTTAATAATATTTGACAGATTGTTAAACCTCACCAATAAATTGAAAATTTGTGATTTTTTCATTTCATTCTATGATGCATCTGCCACTCAGTATTTAGTCTGAGCATTTTTTGTATGAAGAGTAAGTGGGGGAGGGGAGGAAATTCCTTTAATTATTCTGTATATTTAGATAATTAGGAACAGGATTTGAGTAACATCTATTCACATACAATTCTCAGTAATTTCAGTGGAATCCCATCCACTGCTGTCTCTTTAGACTTGTTTTTCTAGATTAAATATATGATAAGTGAGAAATTAATATTTGATTTCTAACTTTCTGAAGTCTAAGCAAACTTCGAGCAGTCGCTCCTGGATTACATATTATTAACATAATTTTGTCTTTGACCGATTTGCCTTCTGTGTGTTGGGATTTGACAGTTTGAGAAATATGCTTTGTTCACATTTGTGATTCCAACTGTTAAGCAGTTCTACACTGCTCTGCTGCGTCCTTAGAGGAAGCATACTTTGTTGAGAAAGAGATGAGCATATTTCATTTTGTTGAAACAAAATGTTGAAACTTTAGAGCAAAGTAATGCTTGTCTTATACTTTTTAAGGCTAAATTTGCTTACAAAAGCCAATTAACATTCTTACTGATGAGAGCACAAAATGTCTGATTTAATGGGTGAAATTCTCGCAAGCCCCCATTGGCAGGTCTGGTGGTGGTGGTGGTGGTGGTGGTGGTGGTGGTGGTGGTGGTGGGTGGGTGGGGTGGAGGAATATGGTGGGAGACCCAGAAACCGATTTCACCCCTGTGTGAATTTATACCGTGATCTTTTTCTGGTACCTGCCATGGCGGGTCGGAAAACCCACCAGAGGCCAGTGTGAACTCCTTTGCATCTCGGTAACAGGATGCAGATAAAGGCCCAACCTCCCCATGCCAGATTCTCTGCAGTGCCGGTGGGAAAGCGCGCTGGCATGAAACATGTTTGGGACAATGTGGTGTGCAGATGTTAGGACTCATCTAAACCATGCCTGGGACTGTCTCTGGAGTTTGCGGTGGAGGCAGCCCGCATCCCTGGACCCTGGAATACACAGCAGTGGGTCGGGGGTGCATCTACAAATGGATCTTACAGATTAGGTGCCCTAGAGGGGGCCCATCCTCCAGTCTCAGAATGTTCCTGGAGGTCCAACCTCTGGTCTCAGTGTACTCCCGGAGATCTGCTACGTTTTCAAGTGGGCTACCACCTTTCTTAAATAGTAGCTCAGTGAAGTTGGATGCGTTTTCAATGTGGCACCCAGACATGACGGCGGACACCACCCAGGCTTTCCCTGCCACTGAATATGGCGTAAAACACCTGGGTGCATAATTAATGAGGTCGGGGCTGGAATATTTGGCGTGTTTTCCTGCCAGCCGCCGCGGTGGGGAACACTCCATATTCCCACTCTGCAACAATAGTCTCAAAATGGGATAATTCCGCCCACTGTTTCTCAAACATATTTAGGTCAAAGGTCAACTCTTTCCTTTTACAGATTGATTTGATTGGTTATTGGATTATTGATATGGAAAGTAAACTATAAAATGGTGAAAATAGATTCTGGAAAGTAAGAAAGATGACATCCTGTTCCACAAAGGCCCTATTTTTTATAATGACCACTTCTCTGAGTAAGAATGACACCGGAAAGTCAACAAAATGGGAACATTTCCTCAAATAAGTATTAATCACAGGGAGGCTGTCTCCCTCTCAACGGGATCCACTTTCTGTTCCAGGCATGAGGGTGACCCAGCCCCACACCCATCCATCCTTGTGGGCATTGGAGCATCATTGCCCCCCCCCCCTCCCTTTCCCCAAGCATACCCCGCTATGGTGGTCACTAAGGACTCCTCACCTTTAGGGCATTCTCTTTCAGAACCCCCCCTTTCATGATCCCTCCCAACCTTTGTGACGCCCCTTCTTACTCCACCTTCAACACCCCCTCCCTACGGTTCATATCCTCCCTTTCATGGGCATGAGGTCCCTCAGGCCCCGCCCCTTGGCACTGCCACCCTGGCACTGCCAGTGACACCCATGCCAGGTTGGCACTGCCAAGATTCCTGGGTGGAACACTGTCCTGTCCTTGACCACCTGGGGGCTCCAATGGCCTCCAAGACCCCTGGAGTGGCCATCACGCCAGGCCTCCGCTTGTGGAGACCAGTACCAATCAGCGCCCGGGTGTTGCCTCGTCGGTGCGGCTGGTGACTCCCAGGAGCCAGGACACTGCCGCCTCAAACCGATGGCGCACATTCAGATGAGTCTAATGGATCATTTAAATATGATTACCTGGATCAGTTACTAGTGGATAAAACAACACCTAGACCTCAAGAACAGTGATAGTATCACTGGGCTGGTAAATCAGAGGTCCAGGCTAATGCTCTAGGGACATGGGTTCAAATTTAACCCATTTAAATTTAAATCAGTGGAATTTAAATTCAATTAATAAATCTGGAATATAAATGTTGTCTCAGTAATGGTGACCATGACAACTATAATTGATTGTTGTAGAAAGCCACCTGGTTCACGAAAGTACTTTAGGGAAGGAAATCTGCTGGCCTTGCTGGGTGTAGACTCCATGTGACTCCAGACACGCAGCACCGTCGTTAACTCTTAACTGTCCTCTGAAATGGTCCAGGAAGTTACTCAGTTCAAAGGCTATTAGGGATGGGCAACAAACAAATACTGCCTTTCCACCGATACCCACATCCCATAAAAGGATAAAGAAGAAAAAGATTAAACAAATGAATGAAGAAGAATGAAACAACTGGCATGGTTAATAGAAGAATAGGCCCTTACTATTCTAGATTTAATAGTTTAGTCACCTGATCCCTGGATTTGTGCAGGTGGAACATCATTCAAAAAGCATGGCACCATCCAGGCAAAGCATTCAGCTTGATCATCACTCCTACCACTGGGCATAGTCATCAAATCCACCAATGCAATGTGGCTGCAGAATGTAGTGTGCACTGCAGAAACCTGTTACACTTATTTCAACATTTTCCAACTTTGTAATCTCTACCTCTGAAAAAGACAAGGGCAATATCATGGGAATGCCATCACCTGTAAATTCCTCTCTGAACATAATCCATTCTGCTTGGACATAAACCACCATTTCAGTGAGTCAAGTGCAGGAAATACAAAACACTATTGTGGAAAACCATCGCTATAAAGATAAGTCCACCATCACCACTCAAGGAACAAGGAACGGGTGATTAAAAAAAGCCTTGGCAGTGTTGCCCACATCCTTGTAACAAAAAAGATGCAACAACATTCATGATCAAGACTAGTAAACTAATGTCTTTTTACACATTTCTGTATTTTAAATGTTTCTACCTCCTTTTCAAAAGATCCTACAGACTCGGTACTCATCACACACCACATGAAAGATAAAGGGTGGGATACTCCGGCCTCCAGCCGTGTGTTTCCTGGAGGCGGGAGACAGCACAACGTTTGCTGGTGGTGGAATTCTCTGCTCCCACTGCGGTCAAAGGGAATTCCCATTCTGGCCACCCCACGCTGCCGGGAAACCCATGGGGAGGAGTGCGCTTCCGGCAGGACCAGAGAATCCCGCCGCCAACTAATGGCTAGAGAATTCCAGCCAAGGTCACTAATTCAAACAATCCCCTCTACTTCTCTTACTTCCTTTTTACTTTCATTCTCCAGTTTTCTCCATATTGTATCCAACCAACTATTGTAATATAAATTTTGATCATTTCAAGAATCAGAAGGAATTTTTGGTATTTTTCTAAAGCCATTTAGCTGTTTCCCCCAATTACTTTAGTTAGTTTTGCCTCTACTGTGGGGAATGATTTTAGCGTCCTAAGCACTTTCTCAAAATACAGTCACAGAATCCCTACAGTGCAGAGGAGGCCATTTGGCCCATCGAGTCTGCACCGATCCTCCGAAAGAGCCCCTACCTAGGCCCACTCCCTCACCATTTGTCCACCTAACCTACGGGTCAATGTTGTTATGGCCAATCCAGCTAACCTGCACATCTTTGGACTGTGGCAGGAAACCAGAGCACCTGGAGGAATCCCATGCAGACACGGGGAGAAAGTGCAAACTCCACTTCATCCCAACTCCAGAATCAAACCCAGGTCCCTGACACTGTGTGGCAGCAATGCTAACCACTGTGCCATCGTGCTGCCCTCTTCAGAGCAGAAGAAGACCATTCAGCAACATCGAGTCTGCACCAACCCTCTGAAAGAGCACCCTACCTAGGTCCACTCCCCCACCCTATCCCTGTAACCCCATCCCGGGTCAATCCACCTAACCTGCATATCTTTGGCCTTTACGTTGTCCATATTGCTTCTTTGAAATCATGACTACCATTGCTTTCATCTGCATCAGGAAAAAGCTGGAGGTACAAGGATTAATATTAAAACACTACTTTAAGACAATCTCATAATTGGATTATAATGGATTAATGTCACAGTCCCTAATTCATATTTCTTGCCTTTGGCAAGGGACCCAAACATTTCATTTGATTTACTAAGCATGATCTAGCAGTCTGGCGATATATTTGAAGAGTACTTGAATACAATGTCCAAACTTTTCTCGTGCTCCCTTGCAGTTAAGGTGTAACTATTCATATTGTGATTTTAAAAATGAATGCACTGTGCCTTTTATGTTCATTATTTTGTGTTTTTCTTATTCAATGTGATTTGACAACCAGTCAAACAAATTACCCTGGCTGGATTTCTTTAAATTGAATCAACCTCCACTACTCTTTATAAACGTTTGTATCATCAGCATACGCAGCAATTATGCTTTTTATGCCATTGTCCAGATTTTATGCACAAAGTGGATCTAAGGGCTCATTCTTTAAAATATGACATTAATCACCTCTGTTGTTAAATAAGTAAAATTACCGTGTTTCAAATTACAGGAGGGATGATCCTCAGCTATTTATTATTTTCTATATTAATTGTAATAAGGACAGAAACTGAATGAAAATATTTTATTTAATAATCTTTGAAAACTAATTCCTGTTTCATTTATTAGTAGGAAGTCATGCAGCAAAATTTAAGGGTCTTTTCCTTTTAATAAATGCTGCACTTATTAAGATGAGGATGGTTTTGTTGGGGAATTAATGACTGTCAGGATCTAACACTCTCAAACCATGTATTGCACAGGCAGACTGAGTAATGTATCCTCCATCCTGCTCCAGCTCCATGCCCCAGCATCAGGAAAATGCCCTGCATCAAGATGACAAGTTTCCATTTTCTACATCAGCATTGCCATAGTTGATGATAATTGGCATAGTTATTTTGTTGTTGACCACTAGATACTGCATTATGATTGCCCGCGCTCATTTCACAAAGAACCCTTGCAGCAAACAGGTGTAGAGGCCTTTCAGCCCATAGATTTAGGCGGGTGATTTGAATCTCAGTCCCAGAACTGGGAGATTATAATCCGCTACACTACCCAGTTCAAAAACAAACTTCACCGATAGAATGTTGTGAGCTGGTGACCAGTGCAGCGAGGTGACGTATTATGAGGATGATTAAAAATGTTTGTTTTGATTAAGTATTTCACTAGAGGTTGGTGGCAGAAGTGATGGATTTGGAATTGGTGGAAGTAGAAACAAAGAAAATCAGATATTGGAGAGGCTCCTGTGCGAGTTATCCGGGAGACTGCCGTCAATTGTGGTGCGGCAGTAATCTTGCCACTGGGAAGGAAAATTACAAAAGTAGAGCAGAACTGCCCTACATAGGTGCTTGCTCCAAATTTATATACATTGTACAGCAAGTTCAAAGTTAAATTTGAGGATGCTGACATGGGGTTGCATTCTGTCGGGGAGGCTCTTTTCTTCACCCAATAATGAATGTACTTGCACTTCCAATGTCGCCGTTCATACGTCCACTTGTCGATTTTGCTGTGAACTCATTAGCATGTATTACATTGAGATTGACCAGCATTGGTATACCTAAAACACAATGGGTGGGATTTTCAATTTTCTTTGGCTAAGTATCAACTAAGGTGGGAAAAGCGTTGTGTAGCCTTGAGCTCCACTGCCAGTTTTTCCCGCCATATCATTTGACACTTGGGGCGCTATTTAATGGTAAAATTTCTAAGTTAATTTGTGATGGGTTTTTCAGGGAATTGAGCTGGCGAGTTCCCCAGCGCTATCAAACAGCGCATTCGGCCCTGGCGAGTTTCTCAACGGTTTAGCCTACACTTAGAACTTTTTTCAGCACTGGGAAGCTGAACTCCGAGTTCAGGCCGGAATTTTGAAAGGGTGCCCCAATCTCTAAGTGAGTTTGTACCCCCCACCTGTGGGCAATGTTACTCCTCACACACATGGGCACTACCCCTCCCCACCCTCCCTGAGGACACCCTGGGGGCTCCCAATTCTGGCCCCATACACCCCCTTGCAAGCCCCACCCTCCAGGACTCCCACCATCACGCGCCCCCTCCCCCCCCCCCCCCCACCACAAACTCTCGGAGGCCCCTACTTATCTGCCATTCACCCCCAC
Source organism: Scyliorhinus torazame (assembly GCF_047496885.1). NCBI lineage: Eukaryota > Metazoa > Chordata > Chondrichthyes > Carcharhiniformes > Scyliorhinidae > Scyliorhinus > Scyliorhinus torazame. The sequence goes on from NC_092710.1 coordinate 211,588,160, forward strand.
CCGTCAACCACGCCCTCTGGCAAACTCCAACCCATGCAGGAACCGCCACATTCTCTCCCCCCATGGCCACGGGTCACACTGGGTGGATCTGCAAGCAGACCAGGGGCACAGTGTCCGCAGTACCGATTGGATGTGGGGTTGTTGGCAGATGAGGAGGTGTGCGAGTGAGTCAAGGCAGCCATCCGGGGGTATGTGGAGCTAAAGGATACGGGGGAGGTCACAGCTACCAATCTGCGGGAGGTACTCGAGATGGTGTTTAGGGGGAAGTTTATTTCAATTCGGGCGCATAGGGAGAAAGCGGAGCGGGCGGAGATGGTAAGGCTGGTCGATGAGAACAAAGTTATTCGGAGGTCCCAGAAGCAGGGTTGTTGAAGGAGAGACAGAGGCTCCAGATGGAGTTTGGATCAGTGTCCACAGGGAAGGTAGTTAGGCAACTATGCAGGGTCAGAGGGGCAGTATATGAATACAGTGAGAAGTCGAGAAGGATGCTAGTCCATCAGTTAAGGAAGCAAAAGGCGGCGAGGGGGATTGGCAGAGTAAATGACGAGATGGGAAGGGTGGTATTGGATCTGGAGGGGGTGAGTGGGGCATTCAAAAACTCCACTCGCTTTTCCGTTGACGAATAGGCGAGCAGAATAACCCTCTTGCCCCCTGCCATCTGTTCCAGCAGCTCTCTTCTCGCCCCACTCCTAGTTCATGGATCCATCGACCAGCCACACCAGAGGAGTAACATCTCCAGGTACTCCTACTCCTCTTTCCACCAAATGCCTTGCCCTCCGGACGGGGAATAGACCTGTTATGGGCTATGTTTTAGAGAACACCAAAGTGTATCATGGAGTTCACCTGACCCATGACTTTTAATAGATTGTGGTTATGGGGAGCACAAGGGCCTACTTTACAGGCGTGATGCAACAGAGAGCTAAAGTACTTTTAAAACAAAACCATGTTTATTTATGAATCCAATTAACACTTTATAAACCCACAATCAACATCTTAACAACTATCAACATCAATAATCCCCACAGATCCAATATTCTATAAGTAACCCTTCATAACTTTCCTAACAACATCCATAAGACCAAAAGACCCTGTTCACAGAAAGACAGCAGGTTTAAATTCTCTACAGAAACAGGTATTACTTTGAAATTCTCAAATGATCTGGTGACAGTTTTTATATTGCAAAGGGAGATTAATGCACCTTCTTGCTGTTACGGCAGCTTCTTCAACTCTCAAAATGAATCTAAAAACACACAGACACACACCAGCTTTTTTGCTGAAAGCGCAAGTAAAAGCAGCGTCACAGCTCAGTTCCACCCACACACTTACATCACTGCAGCTATTTGATAAACACCCATTTCTTAAAGGTACTCTCACATGACAGACCAGAAAATACCGCCTTGACCCAGAGCCAACAAATGTGCTACCGCTCATTCCATGTCCGCCACCGGAGGTCCGCACCCTTTTTTTTAAAAGGACATTTTATCCCAAACATACACAATATAAACAGTCCAACAAGACATAATTAACAGTTTGTACACTTTTTTCCCCTTTTAATCCCTCCCCTCCCCAACGTGATGAACAGTTCCTCAAATAAAGTCATGAATGGTCTCCACCACACTGCAAAGCCCTCTTCTGACCCACTAGAATGAACTTAATGGGCGAGATTCTCCACTCCCACGCCGGTTGGGAGAATTGCCTGGGCCGCCGAAATTTCCGGGGCCGCCGGTCCGACGCCCTCCCGCGATTCTCCCGAGCGGCGGGAACGGGCCAGTCGAGCTTCGCGGGCCGCAGGCCGGAGAATTGCCGGAGATACCCAAAATGGCGATTCTCCGGCACCCCGCGATTCTGAGGCCCGGATGGGCTGAGCGGCCAGGCCAAAACGGCGGGTTCCCCCCAGCGCCGTCCACACCTGGTCGCTACAGTCGTGGGCGGTGCATGAACGCTGGGGGGCGGCCTGTTGGGGGGGCGAGGGGGGATCCTGCACCGGGGGGTACCTTAAATGTGGGGTGGCCCGCGATCGGTGCCCACCGATCGTTGGGCCGTCCTCTCTGAAGGAGGACCTCCTTCCTTCCGCCGCCCCACAAGATCCGTCCCCCATCTTCTTGCGGGGCGGATGTGGACAGGCGCCGGCCAACCCGCGCATGCGCGGATGACGTCCGTTATGCGGCGCCGGCCGCGTCATCTAATCGGCGCCGCTTTTACGCGGCGACAAGGCCTCGCGCGGGTAGATGACGTGGCCCCGATACTTGCCCATTGTCAGGGCCTGAATCGGTCGCGACCGGAGCCGTTCCGCGCCGTTGTGAACCTCGACGGCGTTCACGACGGCGCGGCCACTTCGGAGTGGGGGTGGAGAATCACGCCCAATGTTCTCCAGCTGGAGAAAGTCACACAGGTCCCCCAGACAATCCGCCACCCTCGGTGACGTATCCGATCTCCAATTCAAAATGATTTTTCACCGAGCGATCAGAGAGGCAAAAGCCACGACATCGGCCCCTTTTCCCTCCAGCAGCTCCAGCTCCTCTGATAGCCCCAAAGATTGCCACCATCGGCTCCGGCTTAGCCTCGGCCCCCCATTATCCTGGATAATGTCCCGAATACCAACTTCTCGCAGCCCCAAAACATGTGAGCATGATGCACCAGGCCCTTCCCGCACTTGTCACAACCATCTGTCACCCCCTCGAAGAAACATTCATCCTAGCCTGAGACATGTGCACCCTGTGCATTACTTTGAACTGAATTAAACTCATTCTTGCACATGATGTGGAGATGCCGGCGCTGGACTGGGGTGAGCATAGTAAGAAGTCTTACAACACCAGGTTAAAGTCCAACAGGTTTGTTTCAAACACTAGCTTTTGGAGCACTGCTCCTTCCTCAGGTGAATGAAGAGGTATGTTCCAGAAACATATATATAGACAAATTCAAAGATGCAAGACAATGCTTAGAATGTGAGCATTTGCAGGTGATTAAGTCTTTACAGATCCAGAGATAGGGGTAACCCCAGGTTAAAGAGGTGTGAATTGTCTCAAGCCAGGGCAGTTGGTAGGATTTTGCAAGCCCAGGCCAGATGGTGGGGGATGAATGTAATGCGATATGAATCCCAGGTCCTGGTTGAGGCTGCGCTCATGTGTGCGGAACTTGGCTATAAGTTTCTGCTCGGCGATTCTGCACTGTCGCGCGTCCTGAAGGCCGCCTTGGAGAACGCTTACCCGGAGATCAGAGGCTGAATGCCCTTGGCTGCTGAAGTGTACCCCGACTGGAAGGGAACATTCCTGCCTTGTGATTGTCGCGCGATGTCCATTCATTCGTTGTTGCAGCGTCTGCATGGTCTCGTCAATGTACCACGCCTCGGGACATCCTTTCCTGCAGCGTATGAGGTAGACAACATTGGCCGAGTCGCACAGTATGCACCGCGTACCTGGTGGGTGGTGTTCTCGCGTGTAATGGTGGTATCCATGTCTATGATCTGGCACGTCTTGCAGAGATTGCCATTGCAGGGATGTGTGGTGTCGTGGTCGCTGTTCTGAAGGCTGGGTAGTTTGCTGCAAACAATGATTTGTTTGAGGTTGCGCGGTTATTTGAAGGCAAGTAGTGGGGGTGTGGGGATGACCTTGGCAAGATGTTCATCTTCATCGATGATCTGTTGAAGGCTGCGAAGAAGATGTCATAGTTTCTCCGCTCCGGGAAAGTACTGGACGATGAATGGTACTCTGTCGGTTGTGTCGAGTGTTTGTCTTCTGAGGAGGTCGGTGGGGTTTTTTGCTGTGGCGCGTTGGAACTGTCGATCGATGAGTCGAGCGCCATATCCCGTTCGTACAAGGGCATCTTTCAGCGTCTGTACATGTCTTATGCTCCTCCTCGACTGAGCAGATTCTGTGTATACGGAGGGCTGGTCCATAGGGGATGGCTTCTTTAATGTGTTTAGGGTGGAAGCTGGAGAAGTGGAGTATCGTGAGGTTATCCGTGGGCTTGCGGTAAAGCGAAGTGCTGAGGTGACCGTCCTTGATGGAGATGAGTGTGTCCAAGAATGCAACTGATTTTGTAGAATAGTCCATGGTGAGTCTGATGGTGGGAAGGGCCTTATTGATGTCATCATGTAGTCGTTTCAGTGATTCTTCGCCGTGGGTCATAAGAAAAAAAATGTCATCGATGTATCTGGTGTATAATGTCGGTTGAAGGTCCTGTGCGGTGAGGAGGTCTTGTTCAAAATTGCGCATGAAGATGTTGGCATATTGAGGTGCGAATTTGGTCCCCATGGCTGTTCCGTGCGTCTGGATGAAGAACTTGTTGTCGAAGGTGAAGATGTTGTGATCCAGAATGAAGCGGATGAGTTGCAGAATTGCATCTGGAGATTGGTAGTTGTCGGTGTTGAGTACTGAGGCTGTTGCAGCAATGCCGTCGTCATGGGGGATGCTGGTGTAGAGTGCCGAGACGTCCATTGTGACGAGGAATGTTCCTGGTTCAACTGGCCCATGGGTGCTGAGCTTCTGTAGGAAGTCCGTCATGTCGCGACAGAAGCTGGGCGTACCTTGCACGATGGGTTTCAAGATGCCCTTGATGTAGACAGAGAGGTTCTCACACAGGGTCCCACTGCCTGAAACGATAGGACGGCCTGCTGTGTTGGCCTTGTGTATTTTCGGGAGGCATATTCTTGCACAGGAAGAGGTTGAGTTCACTTGCCGCATCGCCTCACACAACAGTCCCCATCTTATCTCCCTCCCCAACTCCTCACTCCCCCCCCCCCCCCCCCCCCAACCCCACCCATCAACGTCGCACCGTCTCCACCTTCACAGCCCAGTAATAATACATCAGGTTCGGAGTGGCACCCCCCCCCCCCCCCCCCCCCCCCCCCATTCTGCCTCTGCCTTTGTAGCAGAGCCCTCTTCACCCTCAGTACCTTCCCTGCTCATATGAACTCCAAAATCATTGCTTCCACCCTCAGGGAAAAAAACCTCAGGGAGAAAGATCGCGAGGGTCTGAAAGACAAGCAGGAACCTTGGCAACACATTCAACTTTACCACATGCACTCTCCCTGCCAATTACAAGTGCAAAGTGCCCACCTCTTGAAATTACCTTAACATCTTCCACTCACCCTGTCAAGTTCCATCTGTGCATCGTGGCCCACTCATGCGTTACCAAATATCTGAACCGCTCAGGGCACCCTCTTTATAGAGTGCCCCAATCTAAGCATAAGAAAAATAAGAAAAAGGGTTGCTCCCATGAACACGGGGGAACCCCCCATCCAGCAAATGCCGCCTCCACCAATATGGGGAACCGCCGTCTCCCTCATGGACCTCCCCATCAGAAGGCTTCCCTCACCTTGGACTTCCCCATGGCACTCCCTGGGCATGACTCTCTCCCCTTGGGGGTCAGAACTTACCTGTGCGCCCCTGGCAGGTTCTGCTAACCAGCTCCCCCTTTGTCAAAAGCTGTTGGAATCCATACTGATATGATGTCATGATAGCAGAGGGGATGATCTAATGTGGGGGGGTTAATAGAGCAGGGAAGCCCGCCAGTGATATAACCATTCATGGCGGGAACCCTATTACATCATTAGCGGGGTGCAGGGACAATCGTTACATGAAATCCGAACAGCGTGAAAGCGTTTGGGGACTTCCGTTAGATTCTCTGTCCCCCACCGTCATTCCCTCCCACCGAAAACAGGGATGGAAAATTCTCCCCGCAACCAAGTGTAACTAATGATGAGTTAGAGGAAATTTACCTACTGCTTCAGAATAGTGGAAGTGCTTTACTTTGGAAAGTGCAGCCTGAGGACCTTTGAGAAGTGTGTGTTTCAATTGCAGACTTGGGAAATTTTTATTTTACTTCTTACCTGGTTGGTTGGGAAAGCTACAAAAGTTCCTTCGATATGCTTCCTGGAGTGCTACAATTTCCCTTAAGAGCAGAACCTTTACCTTTTCCCCCCATCCAAATTCTCAGTTCAAAAAGGCTTGAAATTTCAGGGAGGCATCTCCAGCTTCTTTGAATGCACAAGATCATTGACTGGAACATCATTTAAAAAATGGTATTGAAGGGACTCATCAACTTAACAGTGACATATTCTCATCTGATTACATGTCTAATTTTGAACTGTTGACTTAGTTAATCGCCCCATCTTCACATTCACATAGTGGTAACATTTCAAAAGTACAGTATGTACTCTAAAGAGGTTGGTTAGCTCAGTTGGTGGGACGGCTGGTTTGTGATGCTGAGCCATACCAACTGCCGTACTGGCTGAGGTTATTTATGAGGGCCCAGCCTTCTCAACGTTGCCCCTCACCTGAGGTGTGTTGACCCTCAGGTTAAATCACCACCAGTCCGCTCTCTCCCAAAAGGGAAAGCAGCCAATGGTCCTCTGGGGCTATGGAGACTTTCATTTCAATTGGTTTTAAAGTGCTTTCGATCAACGCAAGGTTGTGAAAAGTGCTAAATAAATGCAGGTTTTTCTTTATTTTATTCTACTGCTTCTTGCAGGTGCAACCTCCAGACAAACATTTAGTGAGATAGTCAGCTAATTATGTGGTCCCAAAGGCCGATGAGACTGAAATGGCTCAATTCACATTGCGTCCCAGTTCTGAGAGAGAACTATTATTCCTGACTTGTGACCGCTCTCCAAATACCGACGTCCAGCCCACGATGATGCCCACCACGGACAGGGCCAAAATATCCAGCCCACTGATTTTCCTATTCATATGTTTTGTCCTTCCGTCTTATTTATATCAATATTTAAAAAAAATAAAAAAAATTCTGATGATTTTCTGCCTGCTGCAATTTTTACACTTCAATGGATCAGCTTCCTCACTTATTGGCAATTGAAACAAACTTTAATTAATTTTGTCTGGTCAGCTTGAAATATTTTTAAGAAAGCAGGTGCATACATTGCTCGAAATGCAGGATTAGAAAAGGGAATCGGGAGTCACTGAAGACCTGACTGCAATATCTTAACAGAACTAACTGTGCAGCATTTATTAATGCATGATTTATCCTGTGTTAAGAAATTGCAATTCAGGTTATTTTTATATATAGTGTCTTTTTTTTTTACATTTCTGCTCCCATCCTGCATTTTTACTTTTCATTATTACATGTGATATTTGATATATGTGGGGTGGGATTCTCCATCCCGCCAGACATGTTTTATGGCACAGTGCACCCCCACCGTCAACGGGATCCTCCTCCCGGCAGCTGCCCAATGGGGTTTCAATTGTGGCTACCCCCATGCCGTCAGGAAATCCGTGGGCTTGAGTGCGCTGCCGGCGAAGCGGAGAATCCTGCCAATGGAGAATCGTGCCCATGGTATTTGCTTATTGTTCATTGAATCCTAGATTATTCCCCAATGGGAGTAAAGTTTAGTAAGTATACTCCAAAGATCCTCTGGTACTGCTTTCTTTATTCTTTGAAAGATTACTCTAGAGAGTCAAGAAATAAAATTATCCAGTTGTTACTGCACAAATTTGAATGTTTATTCAGACATAACAATCTTTTAAACTTTGTTCAACTAAACATCTTTTAAAATATTACTGTCATGCTTAGCTTCATGCAGTATCAGCAGAATTAATAAAAATAATAAATTCCTGCCGAAATAGATGTGGAATAAATGCTGATTTTTTTCCCCGTACATTGGCCCAAATATTTGGCCATAAATCAGCAGCAGGATTCTCCGACCCCCCGCCGGGTCGGAGAATCCCCGGGGGGCGGCGGGAATCCTGCCCTGCCGCCCCGAAGCCGGAGTGGGGCTGTTGACGGCGGAGTGGTTGGCGCCGACTCTCCCGCTGGCGTGGGGACTTAGTCCGCGGAAAGGAGAACCCCGCCCCAGTTGCGCAGAGGTGAGAGAATTCCCGACTCTGTGAACCCAAGTTGTAAAAGTGTCTGCCTGGTCTTGTAATTTTATAATAATAATCTTTTTATTGTCACGAGTAGGCTTACATTAACACTGCAATGAAGTTACTGTGAAAAGCCTGTGTCGCCACATTCCAGCGCCTGTTCGGATACACAGAAGGCGAATTCAGAATTCTCAGCTGGTATATGAATTGAACCCGCGCTGCTGGCCTTGTTCTGCATCACAACCCAGCTGTCTAGCCCACTGAGCTAAAACAGTCCCTTAGTCTGGGTCGGGAGTGGAAGGGTGGGGGTTGTGGGGGGTGGTGGTGACTGAGGGTTGTGGGCTAGATTAACAGTCAGGACGGGCAAAGAAGTCAGGACTTCAGAAAGAAGTGAGGGGTTGGAGGCAGGCCTGGCACTGGTTTGGCAATTCACAGATAAAAAGCATGCCTTCTGAAAGGCCTACTTGAGAGATTGTTCATCAATGGTAATCTTCCTGAGCCTCGAGGAGATGTCATTGCCTTATCAGGTGAGTATCAAGGCTGAAAATGTCCAACTGTTCGTTGACCCTGGAACAGATGGTCCATACGGGCTTTCCCTGTGGAAAGATTGTGATTGATCCTGCCTATTCAAAGTGCTACTGGCCCACTGAAAGTATGGAATAAAAACAAACTATTGAGAAAACTCGCAGGTCTGGCAGCATATGTGAAAAGAGAAACAGAGTTAACGGGCTGGATTCTCCATTTCTGAGAGGAAGTGTTGACGTCGGTGCAGGATTCGTGGAGTTCCATGATGGCAAAACTGACACCGCACCTGGACTGAATCAGCACTGTTAAGGGGCAAGCACCAGCACCATGAGGAACACGATTCCAATGAGAAACGGTGCCGTATTCGCCGGTTTCGCGATTGACACTCAGGAGGCTGACAAGCTGCAGCCCCATATACACACTTCACTCCCCACACACACCATCCCAGCCAACAAGATGGCAGCTAGGAGAGTGGCACCCCGTTTCACGGACATGGAGCTGGAGACCCTCCTGGACCTGGTGGAGGAGAGACAGGCCACCCTGTCCCTCGCCCGGGAAGGAGGCTGCCAACCGACGCCATTACAGCAGGATTTAGATTGTCTGGAGACTTGGGCGGAGAGATGGCAGATGGAGTTTAATCCGGACAAATGTGAGGTAATGCATTTTGGAAGGGCTAATGCAGGTAGGGAATATACAGTGAATGGTAGAACCCTCAAGAGTATTGAAAGTCAAAGAGATCTAGGAGTACAGGTCCACAGGTCATTGAAAGGGGCAACACAGGTGGAGAAGGTAGTCAAGAAGGCATACGGCATGCTTGCCTTCATTGGCCGGGGCATTGAGTATAAGAATTGGCAAGTCATGTTGCAGCTGTATAGAACCTTAGTTAGGCCACACTTGGAGTATAGTGTTCAATTCTGGTCGCCACACTACCAGAAGGATGTGGAGGCTTTAGAGAGGGTGCAGAAGAGATTTACCAGAATGTTGCCTGGTATGGAGGGCATTAGCTATGAGGAGCGGTTGAATAAACTCGGTTTGTTCTCACTGGAACGAAGGAGGTTGAGGGGCGACCTGATAGAGGTATACAAAATTATGAGGGGCATAGTCAGAGTGGATAGTCAGAGGCTTTTCCCCAGGGTAGAGGGGTCAATTACTAGGGGGCATAGGTTTAAGGTGAGAGGGGCAAGGTTTAGAGTAGATGTACGAGGCAAGTTTTTTACGCAGAGGGTAGTGGGTGCCTGGAACTCGCTACAGGAGGAGGTGGTGGAAGCAGGGACGATAGTGACATTTAAGGGGCATCTTGACAAATACATGAATAGGATGGGAATAGAGGGATACGGACCCAGGAAGTGTAGAAGATTGTAGTTTAGTCGGGCAGTATGGTCGGCACGGGCTTGGAGGGCCGAAGGGCCTGTTCCTGTGCTGTACATTTCTTTGTTCTTTGTTTGTTCTTTGTTGTGCCTGGGCGCAGGTGGCAGAGGTGGTCAGTGCCACTAGCAACACAGTCCGGACTGGCCAGCAGTGCTGGATAAAACTGCACAACCTCCTCACGGCGGCCAGGGTGAGTAGGCAGCACTGTGCCCAAGTACTCACCCCGTCCCACATGACCTCCCCCCCCCCCCCCCCCCCCCCACCAACAATCTGGAGGGTGGCCGAACTCCCACCCTGCAACACATGCCGGCATCCATACCGGCTGCCGTGGCCGGATGCCCTGGCCACTGAGGCCACCAGCTACAAACCCCTGGGCTGCATGCATTGGACTGTCTAACACTGCATTTTCTGTAAAAATAAAATCATCATTCAGAATGTAATGTTTCTTAAGGTTCGTCAATATCAGATCTTTTTGCTTTATCAATTTCTTTTGCCTTTGACCAAGTTATCAGATATTAATCTTTTTGATGGAGACTATTATCCCATTATCTAGCTCACAGTGAATCTGAACTAATATCAGGAATAAATTTAGATGAAGAAACAAAAAGATTTGAGAGTGTTCATTCACTGAACATTGAGTTGAGGTGAAGCGATTATTAGCAAAGCTGCAATTTTGATCAGTGATATCAAATTTACTTCTCAGTAAGATAACCATGGATTCAAACCCTATTCCAGGACTTGGGCTCACAGTTCATGTTGACATTTCAGCGCAGCACTATGGAAGTCAACTCTACATGAAAGATGGCACCTCAGTATGCAGAACAATACAGCATTATTATGAAAGGTCCCATGCCTGCATTTGAAGAAGTTAGGGAAATCTTCTTTGTACCCAGGTTAATATTATACTCTACCAACAAAAGGTTGTTAACTGGAGTCTTTGCTATTTGTGGGATCCTGCTATATGAAAATTGGCTTAGCTTTCAGCACATATGAAGCACTGGAGGACATCAGCAAGGTGTTGTTATGGGAAGGTCATGCTGTACAAATTTGATTGAATGATTTGAGGAAGTGACAAGGAATATTGATGGGGGCAGTGCAGTGGATGTTGTCTGCATGGATTTTAGTAAGGCATTTGACAAGGTCCCACACATGGCAGATTGGTCAAAAAAGTAAATGTCCATGGGATATAGGGTAATGTGGCAAATTGGATCCAAAGTTGGCATAGTAACAGGAAACAAAGGGTAATGGCCATTGGCTGCCCTTGCAAATGGAAAGCTGTTTGAAGTGTTGCGCAGGGCTCGGTGTTGGGAACCATGTTGTTTGATTTATATATTGACAATTTGGACTTGATCATGAGGAGCACAATTGGGAAATTTATAGACGACACAAAAATTGGTCATGTAGTGGATAGTGTGAAGCAGGGTCTTTCAAAATGTTTTGCACAGGACCCACTTTTGTCAACTAACCAATCTTAGGGATCCACGCCGGCCGAACTTTGGGACATATGCCACGTTCACATATCCAGTCTATCCTGAGTCAAGGCAGTTTGGGACACTTTCGTTTTCTTGCCCCAGGCAAGGGACGGAAACAAAAAATCATCTAGTTTGTCTGTTCCCAATCATTATTCTGTAGTAGCCTTATGTATAGTTTTATGTTATTACCAGTGCAAAAACTGCTATGAAGGAATATCCAAAAACACTAGCCTATGATGGACTACTTACAGTTAATCTCAGTAGTGAAAGTTCTACAAAATTTCCCCATGACTTCCAATGGTAATCAAACGTGAGGAGATCTGTTCATTTCCACATCCCTAGCAATTTGTGAGAAGCCATAGGAGCATTTCTTTTGTGAAGGTCGAAAGATTGCACAGCCAGATATTAAAAAACTCATGAAAAGTTATGAAATATTTACAAATTAATACTTTTTAAAAATGCAGTGTCTTACCTTCCTTATTTCAATGCCCAAACCGTTATCCTTCATGCCACCATTCCAAAAGAGTTAAGCATAAAAGTGAGATTTAGAGGGCCACTTTCAAGTTAACATGCACCTGCAGCCCTTATCATTCTATGAAGTGGAGGTCGCAGATTTGAAATGGAATGTCATTAAAGAGTTTCTGGGTTCCACTTCTGGTATTGTTCATAGTGCTGAAGGCCAGTACTTTAGTTTAGGTCAAAATAAATCACCAGGTAAATTGATTCCGGTGGCAGGAACTGACTCCCCACACTGAGCAGTTGCAACAAGTCAGGAGTGGGGCAGTGAGCGAGGCATCGCACAGCCAGCATAAGACATTCATTACACATGGTTAAGTAAGTGAGCTTAGCGACTATCCTTTGCTTCTATATTTTCCCCATCTCTTTTGTCACAGTTCTGTCTCTCACTCACTCTCACTAGATTGTTCAAGGGATAGGACTGTGTGTCCGTGAACCTGAATCCCCCACACTTCCTGCATTAATCGAAGTGCAGACCGTGACTCTTAACCCTTCTGACACCCACCCTTGACCCACCCTAGCGTTGCGACTAGCATTTTGATAAACCCTGGTGTAGAGGATAGCTGTAAGCTCCAAAAGGTTTGGTGAAGGTTTTGAGGAAAATAGCAGATGGAGTTAAACTCTGATAAGTGTGAGGTAATGCATTCAGGGAGGTCAAACAGTAAAAGGGAATACACCATAAACAGGAGTAAACTGTAAGGTAGATGAAGTGAAAGACCTTGGTGTGCAAGTGCACAGGTCCTTAAAGGTAGCAGTACAGGTAGATAAGGGTGTAAAGTTGGCATATGGAATGCTCCCCTTCGTTGGCAGAGGTATAGAATACAAAAGTAGGGATTATAATGATGGAACTGTACAAGACACTGGTGAGGCCACAATTGGAGTATTGTGTGCAGTTATGGTCACCGCATTATAAGAACGAAGTAATTGCTCTGGAGACGGTGCAGAGATTTACTCAAATATTGCCAGCTAAGAAGAGAAATTAGAGAGATTGGGGTATTTTCCTTGGGACAGAGAAGGATGAGGGGTGATATGATTGGGATATACAAATTGTGAGGGGTAGAGATAGAGTATACAGGAGGACTCTGTTTCCCTTGACAGAGAGTTCAAAAACCTGGGGTCATAGATTCCTGCTAAGTGGCAGATGGATTAGAGGGAACAGAAGGAAAAAATGTTCACGCAGAGGGTGGTGGGTGTCGGGAATTTGCTGCCTGATTGGTGATGGAGGCACAGACCCTAAACTTTAAAAAAAAAAAGTACCTGGACCTGCACCTTGAGTGCTGTGAGCTGTAGAGCTGTGGGCTGTGTGAGGCAAGATGGGATTATAAAGGGCACCTGGGTGGCATTGGGACGGCATGGACAAGTTGGGCCGAATGGCCCCCTCTGGGCTGTATCATTTCTATGCTACATGGTTCAAAAAGGGAAAAGGTGTGGGGTGGCGTTGTTAGTAAAGAATAAAACCTGTCCAATAGTGGGAGAGGATATTGGCTCGAAAAATCTATATGCAGAATCAATCTGGGTAGAGCTAAGAAGCAACAAGGGATGGAAAACATTAGTGGGGGTTGTTTACAGGGCTCCTAAAGTATTATCAAGGTAGGGGTACGGTAGATAACAGTGACCATAACATGATATAATCCTTCATTAGGGTGGACGGTGAAGAAGTCTCATCCAAAACTAGGGTCGTAACAAACTATGAAGGTTTGACGCATGAGTTTGCTAAAACATTTTGACTAACTCCACTTAAAAGCATGATGGTGGGTAGGCATTGGCTAATATTTAAGGAAAGAATGTATGCAATGCAACAGTTGCACATTCCTTTCTGGCACAAAAACACAACAAGAAAAGCAGTCCAACCATGGCTAACAATAGTAAGTTGAGAATAGTATTCGATCCAAAGATGAGTCATATAAGGTTGCGAGAAAATATAGCAAGCCTGAGGATTGAGAGCAGTTCAGAATTCAACCGAGGACCAAGAAATTGATTAAGAGGGGAAAAATAAAGTATGAGAGCAAACTTGCAAATAACATAAAAGCGGACTGTTAACGCTGCTCTAAGTGTGTAAAAAGAAAGATTAGTGAAGACCTTTATATGGATTGTAGTCCAAAACTGGAGAATTTATAATACAGGACAAGGAAATGGCAGAGCGATTAGAAAGCTACTTTAGAACAAAGAAGAATACATAAACCTACTGGAATCTCTTGAGGTTATAACTAGCAGGATAGATAAGGGAGAACCAGTGGATATGGTGTATTTGGATTTTCAGAACGCTTTTGATGAGGTCCCATATAAATAACATGCAACATTAAAGCACCTGGGTTTGGGTGTAATGCATTGACATGGATTGTGAATTGGTTAGGAGACAGGAAACAGAGTAGGAATAAATGGGTCCTTTTCAGAGTGGCAGGTAGTGGCGACTAGTGGGTACTACAGGGATCAGTGCTTGGGCCTTAGCTGTTCACAATACATATCAATGATAGTATGTGATATGAATAAAAAGTCATATTTCCAAGTTTGCTGATGGCACAAAACCTGGTGGGAATGTGAGTGGTGAGGAGGATGTTAAGAGCCATCAAGATGATTTAGACAAATTGAGAGAGTGTGCATATAAGGCAGATGCAGTATAACATGGATGAGTGTGAAGTATGTACTTTGGTAGGAAAAACAGAATGGCAGGGTATTATTCAAATAGTGATAAATTTTGAAATATTGTTGTACAAAGGGATCAGGGTATCCTTCCTGCAAGGAAGCATGCAGGTGCAGCAAGCAGTTAAGAAGGCAAATTGTATGTTGGCCTTCAGTGCAAGAGGACTTGAGTACAAGAGCAAGGATGTCTTACTGCAGTTGTACAAATCCTTGGTGAGACCACGTCTGGAGTATTGTGTGCAGTTTGCATTTTCTCCCCATGTCTGCATGGGCTTCCTTTGAGTGCTCCAGTCGACTCGCGCAGTCCAAAGATGCGGAGGTTAGGTGGATTGCCCATGTTAAATTTCTTCTTAGTGTCCAAAGATGTGCAGGTTAGGTGGTGTTATGGAGTTCCATGGATAAGGCAGGGCAATGGGCCTAGGTAGGCTGCTCATTCTGAGGGTCGGTGCAGACTTGTTGGGCCGAATGGCTGCCTTCTGCACTGTAGGAATTCTATGGTTCAATGATTCTATTCTACCAATATTGTGACAACCTCTGACTTTGTAGTTCCCTGCTGTGGTCACCAGGTGGTAACATGGGTCAGATTTGGAGAGTATTTTAATTTTCCCTTTTTTCTTAATTAACTGTAATTTGTAGTTTTCATATTTAAAGTTAAAGAATACAAAGAGAATTACAGTAACAAAATGAAATGTAACAATTGCATTGTTCTTTGTGTCCTTTAATGCCTGCACTGAAGTTTTTTGAAGGTGTTAGACTGTCTCAAAGGACTGGCCTTCAGTTAACACTTTTTATCCCATGACACTTTCAATCACATCTATGAATGCACAGTGTGCAGATTTTTCTGGAATGCAAGCTATAGGTTGAAGTTTAAGAGGGTATGTCCCTTTTACCGTTTGAGAATTTGAGAATTTATTTGCTTTTTCCAAAGACTTTAAATAAACTGGAGGTGAAGGTTGAATTGTCAAACTTTTACTTCAAGTATCTGATCTAATACTTCAAGTACTTATCTGATATTGAAGTCTTCTGAAGTCACAGCTGGACTAAAGCAATACACAAAAAGTAAGAGCTGCAGAAAAATAAATGTGTTTTTGTTGGTGATTAGAAAATAAACTAGAAATTGGTGGTGGAGAGTTATTTTTAACCAGTCTTCACTTTTGATTGTATAGGTTTTAAAAATCTGAAACACTTTTGAGGCTAATCAAGTTTTTAAATATATAATGGGCGGAATTCTCCCCCCCACGCCGGGTGGGAGAATCGCCCGGGCGCCGGCCGAGTTCCGCCACGCCGCCCCAGCACCCGCACGCGATTCTCCCACCCCCCCAAACCAGCGCGGCGAGAATCACGGCTGGCCGCTGGGAAAATCGGCGCTCGCCGTTTGTAACGGGTGAGCGGCGATTCTCCGGCCCGAATGGGGCGAGCGGCCTGCCCAACACGACAGGTTCCCGCCGGTGCCGTCCACACCTGGTCGCTGCCGGCGGGAACAGCGTGGGAACGCTGGGGGTGGCCTGTGGGGGGGAGGGGGGTTCCTGCACCGGGGGGGTGCTCAAAAGGGGTCTTCTGGTCCATGATCGGTGCCCACCGATTGGCGGGCCGGCCTCTCTGAAGGAGGACCTCCTTACCTCCGCCGTCCCGCAAAATCTATCCGACATCTTCTTGCGGGGCGGCCGCGGGGAGGACGGCAACCGCGCATGCGCGGGGAGGACGGCAACCGCGCATGCGCGGGTTGACGCCGGTCAATCTGCGCATGCGCGGGTGATGTCATTTACGCGGCACTGGCCGCGTCATTTACACGGCGCCAAGGCCCGGCGCGCGTAAATGGCGCGTTGCCGCTCCTAGCCCCCCGGGGACGGGAGAATAGGGGACTGGGAGCGGCCTCCGACGCCGGAGTGAAATACTCCGGTTTTCACTCCGGCGTCGGGACTTAGTCTCCTGATGGGAGAATTGCGCCCAATAAACTTGTGAATTACATAACTATTATCTTTTATCCTTTATGAGGGAATCTTTTGTTTGATTGCGGCAACCTTTGTTTATTAAAAATTGTATAAGTCAGCAAGTTAACTCTGGGTGCCCATCAGGATGCATCTCACAATATCAAGCACCCTCAACCCATGATTATCTGGCAATTTTAATGAGCATAAAATTTACACATGTATAGTTGAAGGCCAGTACATAATCATAGGAACTCGCTGACAATAGGCAAAGTGATAATGTGCAATAAAATATGGTGCGGAGATTGATGGTCCTAAAAGGTAAATAACAGTGTGGGTTCTGATTCTCCTGGATCTTCTTCCTATAAAAAGATGTTAAAATGTGTTCTTTCGCTATTACTGCCAGATCCTAACTACCTCCAATTCTCCAAAATTCCTTTGTGAGACCTGCTAATCTCAGGATTTCTTATCTCAAACCTATTTCACTCCCTCCAACCCTAGAGTCTATCATCTCTCCTCCATCTCCAATCCATCCTGAAGAAAAATCATAGTGCTCTCTAATCCCATAACCGCCTCTTAAATTGTGCCCTGTGCTCTATAGATTTTAGGATCACTCTTCCAGCAGATCCAAGCTTGCCATCATATTACTGTACCCTCCTCTCCAATGATCTAGGACCCCAAGGAACGCCTCCCATCTGCTTCCGGTCTCTGGGATCCCACTTCAAAGCACTGCTACATCCTGCAGTCTTGGAGTCGCTGTCCAAGGTCATACTTGAGCAATGCCACAGGATATCTATTATGTAACATTCCATCATTATACAAATTGTAATTCAGAGAATAAGGTCATTCTCATATCTGACTCTGATGTCTTCGTATCTTTTTTTCTCTGCCTTTGTGTGCTTTATGTCTCTCTACTGCCTCACTACTAATTATGCTTTATTTCAGCTCTTTTCTGCTTTTCTGTCTCCCTTTATTCCTTTTAGAAGTTTTGTAGGTAGCATAACGTGGTTGAATGAGAAAAACACACCAATGGCTGCCAACTGCATTTTTGGTGGGAGTTGTGTTCATCAAAGCTCCCTTCCCATCCCTCTCCAGTCATTCATAGTCCCTCTCCCTCCATTCTTTTCTCAGTTACTCCCACAGGAACGTGTCATGAAAAGTGTAAACTCTTCCCTCTCTCGCACTTTCCCTCTTCCTCTTCCCTCCCCCATTTCTTTCTTTCTTGTTTCCTTCAAAAGGTTTGGTTTGTCTTCAAACTTCAACCCTATTAAAATATTTGAATGTGTTTCTTTCTATTTTCACCTTTTCCCTTTTGTCTCTATTGTCTTCTAGCTCAAAGATATTTGCAAATACCACTGACCTTTTCTGCCAAGAAAATTAATAGCTTCAAAATTCAACTGATCATTGAAAAAAAAAGATTAGATGAAGAAAGTTCAGTTTCTTTTTTCCCCTCTTTAAGTCCCTTTGCCACTTGTGTGTGTGTGTCTCTCTCTCTCTCTCTCTCTTTCTCTCTCTCTCTCTCCCTCTCCCTCTCCCTCTCCTCCCTCTGCCTCTCACATTCACTCGTCAAGTACAGAAAAAAAAGCAATTGGAGCACTGCCCTTTGTTTCTCTCTTTCTCTATTTCACTCCAGCATTGTATAGTATAAGGGTCCGGCACATAGAGGGTTAACATTGGATTGAGTAGAATACCACCCACAGAGTGATGCAAGAGAACGCATGACCCACACCATGGATCAGGGTGAAGTTGGATAGAGCTAAGTGTAGAAACAAGCATGAACATAGCTTCTAGCTTGGATCTTGACTGTACCAATGGCCGGGAATCTCCGATCACGCGCCATGTCGGAGAATCGCCGGGGGGCGCATGAGAATCGCGCCACGCAAGGCCACCGATTCTCCGGTCACCGGAGAATCGGCGACAATCATGCCGGTGCGGTTGCCGCGGCGCCGGTCGGGGGCCTTTGAAAGCCCTCCCACCCCCCCGGCAATTCTCCGCGCTCGACGGGCCGAGTACCCGACGAGTCCAGCCAGCATGCGTTACGTATGGTCCCACCCGGTGGGACCTCAGAATTCTGCCTGCGGGGGCCTTCCTGTGGGGAGGGGGGGAGATGATTCTGGGTGGGGCCTCCACGATGGCCAGGCCCGCGATCGGGGTGTACCAATCGGCGGGTGGGCTAATTCCAGGGGGAGGGGGCAATGTTCCTTCGCGCTGGACCCCTGTCGGCTCCGCCATACTGCCCGGGGTCCGGCGCAGAGACGGCAACCCACATGCATTCACGGACCAGCGCCGGCCGTGTCTCGCCGGCTTTCGAGAGCACAGCACTCCAGCGCCGAACTAGCCCCCTAGGAAGGGGTGAATGCCTGGGCCTGGAGGCCCGTTGATGCCGGTGTCGCTCGTGCCGGTTTTGACGCCAGTGTAAACACTTAGCCGGGGTTTTGGAGAATCCCAGCCATGATTTCTAGTAGTTAATAAATTCTTTCTGTATTGCTGTACCAAAGACAATAGGTACCTTAATAAGACCCTCCAAACTATATCTGACACCTTACAATATGGTGGCAGTGAATGGGACAGCTCAAAACTTGCAGAGACTCGAGAAGAAAATTAAAACCCTGAAAAACTGAAGGGAAAATCAAAGAAGCATTCTGACTGTGATGAAAAGCTCAAGAGTGAAGGTGCAGAAGGAACTTGCCAGAGAAAAGCTCCAAAAAAATACTGGGATGATGAGGACAGAAAATAAATTACTTCCTGCAGCAGAAGGCTCCATTGAATTCCATGGAAATTCAACTTCAATACCCAGAGCACGTACAACCAGCAAACCTAGCAGGGGTATGCTAAAAATGTAAACTTCCTGGACAAGTCCTGAACAAAGTTAAATACAGCAATGGTCAGAAATTGTGTTTAATTCACAATCTGAGGAACCCAATTCCCAAGTTGCTGCTTTAACACATGGCAGTGGAGCTTGCTCTGAACGAATAAGCAAAAACAGTTATTATTTAAAAATTAATTGCGACTGAGTGGGCAGCTTAAAAAACCCAGCAGTATCCAGGATTCAATGCTTCCAAGAACTAAGAACAGTGTGCTAAACCTGGAAACCTCTAACCCATTGATCCAGGCAGCCACTGTTGAAAATTTCAAACACTGAAATCACAAATGTTATTATGGTGCAAAATTGTACAGTGGCACCATCTTGCATTTTTGGAAACCCCTTAAAGCTGAACCTGCAATTAAAAGTTTTAACCATGAATCAGAAATCCATTCTTCCAGATTAATTTGGACTTATTCACGGCTCAGATCAATAATTAAATAAGTAATATTGAAGGAAGATATTCCTAAGATATGTGATTGCTCCAGGTCTGGATTAAAAAGTCAGAAACTGCTTTATTTGGTAGGCCTGATAGCCGATGACACAAAGAATCAATGAATCATCTGTAAAATTTGCTGAAGTTTGAAAATCATTTGATGCATATTTTCTCGGAAATAACAAATCCTTTACAGGGTTAAATTTAATAAACCTGTCCAGCAGCCACGAGAACTTGTTGACTCCTTCATTACTTAATTGTAAAGTTACCATAGTCCCAGATGACCAGAGGCTGCTTTCCCCTTTGAGAGGGAGAGCTGACTGGTGGTGATTTACCCTGAGGATTACCACGCCTCAGGCAAGGGACAAGGTTGAGAAGGCCGGGGCCTTCATTAATAACCTCAGCTGGTATGGGGATTGAACTCATGCTGTTCTGTATTAAAAACCAGCTGTCCAGCCAACTGAGCTAAACCACTGTCCAGCTAATGAAACAGCACAGGAAAGAGAAGACCTCAGACTCAGTGAAGCAATACGCTACCTGCCCAGTAGAGCGACCATGCCAGCGCTATGGAATAAAGTACCCCAAAAGGTGTGATCAATGTCTGGAAATTTCAATCCGATGCTTTCAATGTAACTGAAAAGAACACTTTGTGAAGCTGTGTAAAGCTAACACATCAAAATATTGGGAAGACCTCAAGCGGATTTACAAGGTTGAGCCAGGACACCAAGGGGACACATAACCGTGCTTCTTGGGTGAGGTAAAAAATCCTGGATTTTAATCCTGGAATGCAGACATCTCACAAACATTAAATTGGATACAAGAGCCATTGTTATGATCCTATTGGGTAACGAACCGTGGCTGTGAGACATCTGGCTATGAACAGTAAACACAACACTTTATGGGCATGGGGAGATCTGACTTCCTATCACAGGCATGATCCTGGATATGTTAAGATATGGCGGCAAACAAATCTTGGAACTGATGTACGCCACCCGGAAGCAGCTTTTTTCTCTCCTGAGCAGTGATACCGGTGTAGCCCTGAATATTCTCAAAATACCAGAAGATGTCAGTACAACCATTGTTATAAATTATACGGAACTGCAAGTTCCTGAGAGCTCCAACAAGGAAGATTCTCTTGACTGTGACTTCAACTCAAATGGTCTTCTCTCTTTGCAGAGCTGGTTTGTCCACTTTCGTTACAGATGCCGGAAACGTCTCATTGGTTTGACCAGTCAACCGCTCAGATGGTTATCACGGCTCCTTGAGTAGATGACAGTCAAGAGAGGAACAAACCACAGGACGATGCCCAACCTCTAGTTCCAATATCAGTTGAAAAGATAAACCCCGAGACCACCGAGCAGGTTCGGCAATTCACAGCCAGCATGACAGTGCCACAAACAATGCTGGAACTGAGTAAGAGCCATCCATTGATGACAACACACAGCCAAAAGCAAAGGTGAGCTTAATACCAAGTCACACCCTCATAACAGGAAGAAGCATCTTCTGCCCCAACATGCATCACGGCGAGCCGCACGAAGGAAGAGGAGAAAAACCCAGAGTTTGTGCACCCCATACAGTGTGGGAGAAACTAACCACCATCTATCACTACAATTGAGGAATTGACAAAGGCTAGAAAAAGAGGATGAAAAAATACCCAGGTACCAGAACAACCGGCAATTCAACAAAGTTCACATGCATCAACAAAGCCTGCCATTCCTCCAATAGTCATTTGAACAAGATATGAATTGGTTATAAGGCCACCAGATTGCCTGAATCTAAAGACTTGAGGGAAGGGGGGGATGGTGGATGGGGTAGTAATAATGATGTAATACAGTATGTAGGTAATCTGGGATAACTTGTAAAGACTAGAGAACGTGTTTTATAAAGGTCTGGCACGTAAAGTGTTGACGTGGGACCGAGTACAGTAACTCCTACACAGTGATGTAAGAGAATACATGAACCACACCTAGGGGTCAGTGTAGTGTTGGACAGAGCCGTGGGTAGAAGCAAAAGTGAATATAGCTCCTAGCTTCGACCTTTAATCTACTTCTCCTTAGAGTTTCTAGTAATTAATAAATACTTGCTACTAACTAATTAAGATTATGAATACCTTAATAAGACCTACCAAACTATGCCCAACATCTTACAAAACATTGGTCATAATTTTGATTTTCGGTGGCAGTGCAAAATCACTTTGTTACACATTGTTATTAATCTCTCCTGATTTTAATTTCTATTAACTTCCAGTAACCCCTCCCCGTTACTTACATTTGGTCTCCTGATCTTCATCTGCCTGTTGCTCTGCGCCCTATTACATAGAGTCATAGAAATATGGGGCGAGATTCTACCGAATCCCCGAGATGGCCCGACGCTGGTGTAAAAAACGGTGGGAACCACTCCGGCGTCATGCCGACCGGAAATTGCGGAATCCTCCGCACTTCCGGGGGCTAGGCCGGCGCCGGAGGGGTTGGCGCCACCCCAGCAGGCGCCGAAGGTCCGGCGCGAGTTAGTGTATGCGCAGAACCGCCGGTGTGGTTCCACGCATGCGCAGACCGGCCGGCGTATTCTAGCGCATGCACAGGAGTGAGTCTTCCCCGCGCTGGCAATGGCGGAACCCAACAGGGGTCAGCGCGGAAGGAAGGAGTACCCCCACGGCACAGGCCCGCCCGCATCGGTGGGCCTGTGCCGTGCGGGCACCGTTTAAATCAACCTCCTTGTTACTGAGAAAAAGGATGCTGGCTGAAAAGATTTTCAGCGAGTACTTTGAATGGTTCTTGTAGACCTGTAAATCAGCTGCAGGCTGAGTAATATACTCTCAAACATAAAATAGCAGCTGTATTTCTCACACCGTGTGGTAGCTTTAACATTGAAAATACATATTGTAGCAATTCCTTCAGGAATAGCAGGTATTGGAAGTGCATATAATGTGTGTTTAATGAAATGTATGTCTTGTTTACTGAATGTGATGCATAATATAAATGGATATGTGCAATATTAAAAGTTTTACAAAGGGCAGTTGAGAAGTATGTATAGGTTGGGGATTAAAAATTAGATAAAGGATCTGAATACATTAGTGGACAAAATGCAGCCCTTTAAATAGTTCACATACAGAAGCAAAATATTTCTTATCATAAAAATCAACCGCTAAATAAAAATAACTATCATTTAAAAATAACACATCTAAAATAATTAGCATGTGTAGCATTATGTGTTGGGGACAGAATTGCACAATTTAGTACCATAATATTTTAAAATTGTATTTTTGATCTCACATACTTCATTAACTGGGCTGAATATGAAGAAACATTATCTACTTATTATGCGCTGATTTTTGTTTTGCTAGTTTGTTGTTAGAATCTATCCAATTACATGCAGGTAATATGTTACAAATGAACATTGATGGGTGTAGTACTGATGGCAAAGAAGTTCCAAAGGATTTTTCATTAATGTATTATTTGACTGTGCTAAACTGTAATGAATATTTTCTCATTCATTAGTGGTCAAATTAAAAATTACCATCTTGATACCTGATTTCTTTTCCCTTGTAGTCTTCATTAAAGCGACGAGGAAGTAAAGATCTGCAAAAAACTGAAAAGAAATCCCAACAGGTCACTCATGAGGTATTGTGATTATGCTTTGACATTGAACAGTTTCACAACCATCAGCAATATATATGTTTATACTATATAAAGTAATCTATAGCGATAATAGAAAACATTTATTTGTAAAATCGAATCATCGCACTTTGTATGAAATTATTGTCAGAGGGAGATTGATTGAAATATGCGAATGTGAAATATACATTAGCAATATCAATAAAAGTTTTTATATTTTTGACAGTAGTATGTCAATTTTTCAAGGGACTTTTGAAGACTAGTTGCTGTGTGATTACAGGCACTATTTGTAACAGAAACTAAAAGATGCAATATTTTATATTTTCTAAAGGATTAATTGTTGAAATTTGTGTTTACAAAACATAAGGGGGCATATAGTAGCACTGAAAAATTGCAGCGCTGATCTTATTGTCTCATTCACCGCTCAATAGGTCTACTGGTATTTCTAGATGACCTTGGAATTGGGCAGCCAGAGTGACTAAGTGGTTCAAGCTGAAACCACATTAGGCATGTAGATGGGGGTTGCATGATGTACCATATATAGGAACTCAATACAATGTTCCAGTCCTAATGAGCAGAATGTGTGCAGCACACACTGTACCCATTAGCACTAGAGCAACCTAACTAATATTCCTTAAAGGGGTCGCTGCAGAGTGATCACAGCTCAGAAAAATGGCACCATTAAGTTTTAAAGATATTTGTGAGTTGGAAAGAGCATTAAAGCCTACATAAATATTTCCCATTGACTGTTGGTCCCTCATGTACTCACATTCATCACTTCCCCCCCAACACACTTCCCATGATTGCCTCTCCTGTTGTGATTTCACTTCCAGCTCAGTTCTGGGGAGAAGTTACCGAATTTCGACTAAGCTGTTTTTGAGTGTTGATTCAACAATTGCACCTCTCTATTTCAAATGAAGTCCAAGCATTAAAATGGCTCAGACCTGACATGAGGACATGAAGTGGGTGACACAGTCAGTGCCCACCGTAGACTTCACCAAAGTAAACAGCAGCATCATGAAGTTATAAATTTATTACAATGTCCTTTGCTTTGAATCTCTTCCAGCCCATATTTTTAGATGTCTTTCACTGCTTAATGTCAGCAGTGGCAGTGTAAATTCAGCATTAAGCACAGGATGTATGATCAAAATTGCCAACATCAATTAAAGCGACGAGGAAGTAAAGATCCTCTAACCTATGCACCTTTGGTTGGGCATGAGGTCATCTCAGCAGTCTCACCAAAAGCCAACAAGATGCATATTTCCAGATTTTGGGCAATTAACATCCATTAATTAGCATGCAACCTTTTGGAAAATGTTAAGGGAGTGCAGATTCCCTTTCAATGTTCTTTTTTATTAATTCATCACATGTGGGCATAGCTGGCATGGTAAGGTATTATTGCCCATCACCAATTGCTCTCGGGAAGGTGGCGGTGAACTATCTTCTTGGACCGCTGCAGTCGTTCAGGTGCAGATCTACGCACAGTGCTATTAGGAAGGGAACTCAAGGATTTTGACCCAGCAACAGTGAAGGAATGGCAATATATTTTCAAGTCAGAATGGTGTGTGACTTGGAGAGGAGCTTGATGGTGATGGTGTTCCCAAACATCTGCTGCCCTTGTCCTTCTAGGTTTTAGAAGTCATGGGTTTGGAAGATGTTGTTGGACTGGCCTTGATAAGTTGCATCTTGTATATTATACACTCTGCTGCAACTGTGCCTTGCTGACAAAGGGAAATGTTTAACGCGGTGGATCGTATGCCAGTCAAACTGGCTGCTTTTTCATAGATGATGTTGAATTTCTTGGGTGTTGTTAGAGCAGCACTCATACAGGCAACTGGAGAATATTACATCACACTCCTGACTTGTACCTTATAGATGATGGATGGGCTTTGGGGAGTCAGGAGGTAAATTATTTACCATATGATTCCCAGCCTCTTTTGTAGTTTTATAGCCAGTATTTGTATGGCTGGCTCAGTTAATTTTCTGGTCAGTGGTAATTCCCAGGGTATTGATGGAGGAAATTTAGCTTTGATAATGCTATTGAATGTGAAGGGATGATGGTTAGATTTCCTCTTGTTGGAGATGATTATTGGCTGGCATTTGTGTGGCAGAAATATGACTTGCCACTTCGCATCCCAAGTCCAAATATTCTCCAGGTCTTTTCTGCATGTGGGCACAAACTGCTTCACATTCAGAGGAGTTGTGAATGGTTCTGAACTCTCTGCAATCATCAGCAAACATTCTTATTTTTGATGTTACGATGGAAGAAAGACCATTCATGAAGTAGCTGAGGATGGTTGGGTTTGAGGATCTCTTGCAGCTGAGGTGATTGACTTACAACAATGACAACAATCTTCCTTTTTGCTAGGTAATGCTCCAACCACGAGTGAGTTTTTCCGTAGAATCCCTACTGTGCAGAAGGAAACCATTCGGCCCATTGAGTCTGCACTGCCCCTCTGAAAGAATACTCTACCTAGGCCCACACCCCCGCCCTATCCCCGTACCCCCACGCATTTAACACGCCCATTCACCTCACCTGCCCATCTTTGGGCTGTGAGAGGAAACCGGAGCACCTGGAGGAAACCCATGCAGACACAGGAAGAACGTGCAACTCCATACAGTCAACCAAAACTGGAATCAAACAAGAGTCCCTGGCACTGTGAGGCAGCAGTGCTAACCATTGTGCCACCGTGCTGCCCTTATTCCCTTTATTATACCCTTTTTCCCACTCCCTTCAATTTTATGAGATATCCACTGTGACAGAACTGACCTTAATTTGAAAGTTTGTTTGTCCTTCAGTAATTTTGACAGGGTCTAATGCGCAGTCTGCAATTACTTATTGTTTTTACTTTAAAGTGTCAGTCTAGGGATCCTTATCAGAGTCACATGGTATTTATTCCTGCAGGATGGTCAGCTTGCACCTCCAGCATATGTGATGCACTGTCAACTACCCTCTGGTCATGTATATTAACTACAGTAATTGTTCTGCAGATATATGTGCCTCAGAAGGTCACACTTCAGCAGAAATCTTGTGATAAGAGTTGTGCCAATTGTTGGAAATAGAGCTGCAACAAAGTTTTAACATGAACATAGCATTGTTAGTAACAGAGGA
Organism: Scyliorhinus torazame; assembly: GCF_047496885.1. Taxonomy (NCBI): domain Eukaryota; kingdom Metazoa; phylum Chordata; class Chondrichthyes; order Carcharhiniformes; family Scyliorhinidae; genus Scyliorhinus; species Scyliorhinus torazame. The sequence goes on from NC_092710.1 coordinate 211,614,451, forward strand.
ACCTCTCAATGTCTGTATAGCAGGATTCTCCATGCTACTTACAGAAGACCCCACCCACAAGTTGGGTTGCTATCCACGGGTGCATATATCAGGTAACTGATGCACTGTTTCCAAGAGGCAGCCAAATGACCTCCATCCCTATGGACAATCAGCAGTACTGAAGGTGCGGTGCAAAATTCTTTACTGGATTTCCTCAGCCAAGGTGGTCATAAATGGAGAAACTCCGATGCCTAAAAGAATTGTGAGGGGTATAACTCCTTTGCCATATAATGTGTGTGATCATGAGCACAGAACCCGACCTGCCAATGCCCAATCTTTTGACAGCAAACTTTGCCTTAATCTGCAGATAAGCAAGAGCACTTGTATCATTTGAATAGCAAAGATGTTTGCTTGGTTGCTTAAGAGGAGGCCAAAGATATCCTAAGATACTTGTTAGATGTTGGCTGAAGATCACTGCAACCAGGTGCATACAGCCACTGGCATCATAAATAAGCTTGCAATTTGGTCCCGAGACTTTTCAGACAGTGCGCTGTAATATAGTTGTGTAAAAGCCTTCTATTTCACCATGGTGTTCTGCATGCTGCAGAATTCTGCCCCGAAAAAATGCATCAGCATTAACCCATTGCAGGAGGAATGGAACTTGCCATTACCAGAAGAAGATGTCCATAAACAAGAGAACATAGAAGAAATAATTCTAGAAAAGGCACTGACAGTCATAGAAGTTACAGTGCAGAAGGAGGCCATTCGGCCCATCGAGTCTGCACTGGCTCTTGGAAAGAGCACCCTACCGAAGCCCACACCTCCACCCTATCCCCATAACCCAGTAACCCCGCCCAACACTAAGGGCAATTTTGGACACTAAGGGCAATTTAGCATGGCCAATCCACCTAACCCGCACATCTTTGGACTGTGGGAGGAAACCGGAGCACCCGGAGGAAACCCACGCACACACGGGGAGAACGTGCAGACTCCGCACAGACAGTGACCCAAGCCGGGAATCGAACCTGGGACCCTGGTGCTGTGAAGCAATTGTGCTAACCACTATGCCACCGTGCTGCCCATAAATTTAGACTACCCAATTCATTTCTTTTTCCAATTAAGGGGCAATTTAGCGTGGCCAATCCACCTAGCCTGCACATCTTTGGGTTGTGGGGGCGAAACCCATGCAGACACGGGGAGAATGTGCAAACTCCACACGGACAGTGACCCAGAGCCGGGATCGAACCTGGGACCTCGGCGACGTGAGGCAACAGGGCTAACTCACTGCGCCACCGTGCTGCCCCTCAGTGAATGGATGATTGTCATTCAGATCCACTTGGGACTGAGGTGACCATCTTACTTTCTTGAGTTGGTCTTCAGGTACTGCCTCTGACTTGGAGGCAGCCACAGGCACTGCCTAGTTCGAGACAATTTTTTGTCTGACTAGCCAATGGAGGGAGGCTGCATAAATCTGTATAGCAGATCAGAGAGCAGTTCCCTCATCACTGTAAACACCCACCTGTCTTCTGTTGTGTGAGAACAGATCTGATGGCAACAGTGAGACCTGTGAAGTCTTTCGTGTTCATTCTCTCAATGTGCTTTACAAGTATTTGGCAAATAGAGGAGAAAGCACACTTGACAGTAAAGTCAGAGTTCTGCCTTTGGGTGACCTCGGCAGATATTCCGAAAGTTGCCAATGTTCCACTCATAGGGATGGTTCTCTGGCTGCATTGCTCCTGGCGCCGATCCCGCTAATGTTGGGAGAATAGTGGGAGAACCCCAAAATGGGATTCACACCGGGTGCCAGTTTGTCATTCTCCCGGCCTGATCAGGAACTCACTCAGAAAAGGCGAGAACCTGATCACACCTCATTTGCATTCATTAACAAGATTAAAGTAGACTTCAGCAGCATCACAAGAGTCATTTACGCTCCCCCCTCTCATGCCAGTGGGAAGTCATGCGGGCGCCATTCAGTATGAGGTTATTCATGAAGGCCCCTTCAACGGGGAAAGCACTCTATGGTCATCTGGGACTATGGCGACTTTACCTTTACGAAAGCGGGGACCAGCTCCAAGGGGGAGTAAGGAGCTGAGTAGCTCTCCACTTACCTTGTGAAGCCCAAGGGCACCGTAGCTGCTGACCGGTGCTGTGGGGGGTCCTTCATAGGTTTGGGGGGCTGGAGGAGGGCAGGTCGGGGGTCACCCCTGGGCTGGGGGGAGAGGGAGGAGGAAGGTTTTGGTTACGTGAAGCATCAAAGACAGCTTTAATGAATCACCCCATGCTTCCTGCCCAAAATGACACTTAGTAATTTTTCGGGAGAATATTTTGTGACGGTACGGTGGCACAGTGGTTAGCACTGCTGCCTCACAGCGCCAGTGATCCAGGTTCAATACAGGCCTTGGGTGACTGTGTGGAGTTTGCACTTTCTCCCGTGCCTGCATGGGTTTCCTCCGGGTGCTCCCGTTTCATCCACAGTCCAAAGATGTGCAGGTTAGTCATAGAGTCATAGATGTTTACAGCATGGAAACAGGCCCTTTGGCCAAACTTGTCCATGCCGCCCAGTTTCTATCACTAAGCTAGTCCCACTTGCCCGCATTTGGCCCATATCCCTCTATACCCTCCCTGCCCATGTAACTGTCTAACTGTTTTTTAAAGAAAAAAAATTGTACCCGCCTCTATCACTGCCTCTGGCAGCTCGTTCCAGATGCTCACCATCCTATGTGTGAAACAATTCCCCCCTGGTCTCTTTTGTATCTCTCCCCTCTCACCTTAAACCTATGCCCTCTAGTTCTAGACTCCTCTACCTTGGGAAAAGATGTTGACTATCTACCTTATCTATGCTCCTCATTATTTTCTAGACCTCTATAAGATCACCCTTAAGCCTCCTACCCTCCAGGGAAAAAAGTCCCAGCCTATCTAACCTCTCCTTATAACTCAGACCTTCAAGTCCTGGTAGCATCCTTGTAAATCTCTTCTGTACTCTTTCTAGTTTAACAATATCCTTTCTATAATAGGGTGACCAGAAATGAACAAAGTATTCCATTTGTGGTCTTGCCAATGTCTTGTACAACTTCAACAAGACGTCCCAATTCCTGTATTCAATATTCTGACTAATAAAACCTAACATGCTGAATGCCTTCTTCACCACCCTGTCCATCTGCAACTCCACCTTCAAGGAGCTATGAACCTGTACCCCTAGATCTCTTTGTTCTGTAACTCTCCCCAACTCAATACCATTAACTGAATAGGTCCTGCCCTGATTTGATCTACCAAAATGCATCACCTCACATTTATCCAAATTAAACTCCATCTGCCATTCATCGGCCCACTAGTCCAATTGGTCAAGGTCCTGTTGCAATCTTATATAACCTTCTTCACTATCCACTATGCCACCAATCTTGGTGTCATCTGCAAACTTACTAACCATGCCTCCTACATTCTCATCCAAATCATTAACATATATAACAAATAACAGTGGACGCAGCACCCATCCCTGAGGCGCACCGCTGATCACAGGCATCCAATTTGAAAAACAACCCTCCACAACCTCGGTCGCCAAGCCAATTTTGTATCCAATTGGCTACCTCACCCTCGATTCCGTGAGATTTAACTTTTTGCAACAACCTACCATGTGGTACCTTGACAAAGGCCTTGCTAAAGTCCATGTAGACAACGTCGACTGCACTGCCTTCATCTATCTTCTTGGTTACCCCTTCAAAAATGATTGAAATGATCAAACACTTTTCATACATTAAACTACTGTTCATATGGTATGTTAGGTGGATGCTTAATTGCCCCTTTGTGTTCAAAGGATATGCAGGTTAGGCGAGGTTATGGAGATAGGGTGGGGGAATGGCCTGGGTGGGGTGCTCCTTCAAAGGATCGGTGCAGACTCAATGGACCGACTGGCCTCCTTCTGCACTGTAGGAATTCTTTGGTTCTAATTAAGCCTACCTTGTTGTGAGGGTGGTGTCCTGCCAGCTGGATGTAGTCCCAGGTGTGGACTCCACTCCCCGTGGTGCTGCTGAGACTGAAGAGGTGTCAGCCCTTCAGTTGGTCATAAGACCATAGATACAGGAGCAGAATAGGTCATTTGGCCATTGAGTCTGCTCTGCTTTTGATCATGGCTGTTATGTTCCTCATCCACATTCTCCTGCCTTCTCCCTGGTAGTCCTGATCCCCTTATTAATTAATGGGGGCGGTTTAGCTCACTTTGCTAGACAGCTGGTTCGTGATGCAGAGCAAGGCCAGCATTGTGGGTTAAATTCCTATACCGACAGATTATTCATGAAGGCCTGCATTCTCAACCTTGCCCCATGCCTGAGGTGTGGTGATCCTCAGGTTAAATCACCACCAGTCAGCCCGCCCCTTCAAAGGGCAAAGCAACCTATGGTCATCTGGGACTATGGCGACTTTACCTTTATTAGTCAAGCAGTTATCTATCTCTGTCTTAAAGACAATCAGTGAAATGGCTTCCACAGCCTTCTGAGGAAGTGCATTCCACAGAATCATCACCCTCTGTGTGAAGAAATTCCTCCTCATCTCCGTTTTAAAGGATCGCCCCTTCAGTCTGAGGCTGTGCCCTCGGGTCTAGTCTCGCCTACTGATGGAAAATCTTCACCACGTCTTCTCTATCTCGGCCTCTTAGTATTCTCTAAGTTTTAACGAGATCCCCCATTATCCTTCTAAACTCCAACGAGTACAGACAGAGTCCTCAATCGCTCAACACATGACAAGTCCTTCATTCGGGCAGCACGGTAGCACAGTGATTAGCACACTTGCTTCACAGCTCCAGGGTCCCAGGTTCGATTCCCGGCTTGGGTCACTGTCTGTGCGGAGTCTGCACGTCAAACATAGAACATAACATAGAACATAGAAAATACAGCACAGAACAGGCCCTTCGGCCCACGATGTTGTGCCGTACCTTTGTCCTAGATTAATCATAGATTATCATTGAATTTACAGTGCAGAAGGAGGCCACACAGCCCCTCGAGTCCGCACCGGCTCTTGGAAAGAGCACCCTACCCAAACTCAACACCTCCACCCAACACCAAGGGCAATTTGGACATTAAGGGCAATTTATCATTGGCCAATTCACCTAACCCGCACATCTTTGGACTGTGGGAGGAAACTGGAGCACCCGGAGGAAACCCACGCAGACACGGGGAGGACGTGCAGACTCCGCACAGACAGTGACCCAAGCCGGAATCGAACCTGGGACCCTGGAGCTGTGAAGCAATTGTGCTATCCACAATGCTACCGTGCTGCCCTTGAGAACAAATAAATCTACACTATATCATTTTACCATAATCCATGTACCTATCCAATAGCTGCTTGAAGGTCCCTAATGTTTCCGACTCAACTACTTCCACAGGCAGTGCATTCCATGCCCCCACTACTCTCCGGGTAAAGAACCTACCTCTGATATCCCTCCTATATATTCCACCTTTCACCTTAAATTTATGTCCCCTTGTAATGGTTTGTTCCACCCGGGGAAAAAGTCTCTGACTGTCTACTCTATCTATTCCCCTGATCATCTTATGAACCTCTATCAAGTCGCCCCTCATCCTTCTCCGTTCTAATGAGAAAAGGCCTAGCACCCTCAACCTTTCCTCGTAAGACCTACTCTCCATTCCAGGCAACATCCTGGTAAATCTTCTTTGCACCTTTTCCAAAGCTTCCACATCCTTCCTAAAATGAGGCGACCAGAACTATACACAGTACTCCAAATGTGGCCTTACCAAAGTTTTGTACAGCTGCATCATCACCTCACGGCTTTTAAATTCAATCCCTCTGTTAATGAACGCGAGCACACCATAGGCCTTCTTCACAGCTCTATCCACTTGAGTGGCAACTTTCAAAGATGTATGAACATAGACCCCAAGATCTCTCTGCTCCTCCACATTGCCAAGAACTCTACCATTAACCCTGTATTCCGCATTCATATTTGTCCTTCCAAAATGGACAACCTCACACTTTTCAGGGTTAAACTCCATCTGCCACTTCTCAGCCCAGCTCTGCATCCTATCTATGTCTCTTTGCAGCCGACAACAGCCCTCCTTACTATCCACAACTCCACCAATCTTCGTATCGTCTGCAAATTTACTGATCCACCCTTCAACTCCCTCATCCAAGTCATTAATGAAAATCACAAACAGCAGAGGACCCAGAACTGATCCCTGCGGTACGCCACTGGTAACTGGGATCCAGGCTGAATATTTGCCATCCGCCACCACTCTCTGACTTCTATCGGTTAGCCAGTTCGTTATCCAACTGGCCAAATTTCCCACTATCCCATGCCTCCTTACTTTCTGCATAAGCCTACCATGGGGAACTTTATCAAATGCCTTACTAAAATCCATGTACACTACATCCACTGCTTTACCTTCATCCACATGCTTGGTCACCTCCTCAAAGAATTCAGTAAGATTTGTAAGGCAAGACCTACCCCTCACAAATCCGTGCTGACTATCCCTAATCAAGCAGTGTCTTTCCAGATGCTCAGAAATCCTATCCTTCAGTACCCTTTCCATTACTTTGCCTACCACCGAAGTAAGACTAACTGGCCTGTAATTCCCAGGGTTATCCCTAGTCCCTTTTTTGAACAGGGGCACGACATTCGCCACTCTCCAATCCCCTGATACCACCCCTGTTGACAGTGAGGACGAAAAGATCATTGCCAACGGCTCTGCAATGTCATCTCTTGCTTCCCATAGAATCCTTGGATATATCCCGTCAGGCCCGGGGGACTTGTCTATCCTCAAGTTTTTCAAAATGCCCAACACATCTTCCTTCCTAACAAGTATTTCCTCGAGCTTACCAATCTGTTTCACACTGTCCTCTCCAACAATATCGCCCCTCTCATTTGTAAATACAGAAGAAAGGTACTCGTTCAAGACCTCTCCTATCTCTTCAGACTCAATACACAATCTCCCGCTATTGTCCTTGATCGGACCTACCCTCGCTCTAGTCATTCTCATATTTCTCACATATGTGTAAAAGGCCTTGGGGTTTTCCTTGATCCTACCCGCCAAAGATTGTTCATGCCCTCTCTTAGCTCTCCTAATCCCTTTCTTCAGTTCCCTCCTGGCTATCTTGTATCCCTCCAATGCCCTGTCTGAACCTTGTTTCCTCAGCCTTACATAAGTCACCTTTTTCCTCTTAACAAGACTTTCAACCTCTCTTGTCAACCATGGTTCCCTCACTCGACCATCTCTTCCCTGCCTGACAGGGACATACATATCAAGGACACGTAGCACCTGTTCCTTGAACAAGTTCCACATTTCACTTGTGTCCTTCCCTGCCAGCCTATGTTCCCAACTTATGCACTTCAATTCTTGACTGACAACATCGTATTTACCCTTCCCCCAATTGTAAACCTTGCCCTGTTGCACGTACCTATCCCTCTCCATTACTAAAGTGAAAGTCACAGAATTGTGGTCACTATCTCCAAAATGCTCCCCCACTAACAAATCTATCACTTGCCCTGGCTCATTACCCAGTACTAAATCCAATATTGCCCCTCCTCTGGTCGGACAATCTACATACTGTGTTAGAAAAGCTTCCTGGACACACTGCACAAACACCACCCCATCCAAACTATTTGATCTAAAGAGTTTCCACTCAATATTTGGGAAGTTAAAGTCGCCCATGACTACTACCCTATGACTTCTGCACCTTTCCAAAATCTGTTTCCCAATCTGTTCCTCCACATCTCTGCTACTATTGGGGGGCCTATAGAAAACTCCTAACAAGGTGACTGCTCCTTTCCTATTTCTGACTTCAACCCATACTACCTCAGTAGGCTGATACTCCTCGAACTGCCTTTCTGCAGCTGTTATACTATCTTTAATTAATAATGCCACCCCCCACCTCTTTTACCACCCTCCCTAATCTTATTGAAACATCTATAACCAGGGACTTCCAACAACCATTTCTGCCCCTCTTCTATCCAAGTTTCCGTGATGGCCACCACATCGTGTGCGTGGGTTTCCTCCGGGTGCTCCGGTTTCCTCCCGTAGTCCAAAGATGTGCAGGTTAGGTGGACTGGCCATGCGAAATTCCCCTTAGTATCCAACATTGCCCTTAGTGTCAGGTGAGCAACAATGCCCTCAGTTCTTTCTTCCAAGTCGTTAATATATGTCGTGAATAGTTGTGGTCACAGCACCGACCCCTGAGGCATACCATTAGTCTCTGGCTGCCATCCTGAAAAGATCCTTTTATCCCCACTCTCTGCCTTCTGCCAGTCAGCCAATCCTCTAGCCATGCCAGTACCTTGGGCGTCATTCTCCGACCCCCCGCCGGGTCGGAGAATGGCCGTTGGCCGCCGTGAATCCCGCCCCCGCCGAAGTCTCCGAAGGGAGAAAAGTCGGCGGGACGTTAATGGCGCCGCTGCCGCGGAGAATGTCACGGGTCTGCGCAAGGCAGCCGATTTTCGGCCTGCCGATATTCTCCCTTCCGGATGGGCCGAAGTCCCGTCGACGTGATGACCGTTCACGTCGACGTGAATCAAACCTCCTTTTCATCGGCGTGACCCGGTGCTCCAGGCTCACGCCGACCAGCGAGGAGGTGAGTGACGGCCTGGGGGGTTGGCTCTGGGCAGGAAATGGCGTGGCCGCAGACTGATTGCGTGAGGAGAGGTGTGTCTCGGCTTGTGTGTGTGTGTGTGCGGCGGGGGGGGGGGGGGGGGGGGGGGGGGGAGTGGTGAGAGTAGGCTGGGCTCCGGGGGAGTGCCGGGAGGGGGTCCGTGCTGGGGTGGAGGTTGGGGGGGGGTCCGTGCCAGGGTGGAGGTTGGGGGTTGGGGGGGGGGGGGTCCGTGCTGGGGTGGAGGTTGGGGAGGGGGTCCGTGCTGGGGTGGAGGTTGGGGGGGGGTCCGTGCCGGGGTGGAGGTTGGGGGTTGGGGGGGGGTCCGTGCTGGGGTGGAGGTTGGGGAGGGGGTCCGTGCTGGGGTGGAGGTTGGGGGGGGTCCGTGCCAGGGTGGAGGTTGGGGGTTGGGGGGGGGGTCCGTGCTGGGGTGGAGGTTGGGGGTTGGGGAGGGGGTCCGTGCCGGGGTGGAGGTTGGGGGGGACGGGTCCGTGCTGGGGTGGAGGTTGGGGGTTGGGGAGGGGGTCCGTGCCGGGGTGGAGGTTGGGGGGGGTCCGTGCTGGGGTGGAGGTTGGGGGTTGGGGAGGGGGTCCGTGCCGGGGTGGAGGTTGGGGGGGGGTCCGTGCTGGGGTGGAGGTTGGGGGTTGGGGAGGGGGTCCGTGCTGGGGTGGAGGTTGGGGGTTGGGGAGGGGGTCCGTGCCGGGGTGGAGGTTGGGGGGGGGGGTCCGTGCTGGGGTGGAGGTTGGGGGTTGGGGAGGGGGTCCGTGCCGGGGTGGAGGTTGGGGGTTGGGGGGGGTCCGTGCTGGGGTGGAGGTTGGGGAGGGGGTCCGTGCCCGGGTGGAGGTTGGGGGGGGGTCCGTGCCGGGGTGGAGGTTGGGGTTGGGGGGGGTCCGTGCTGGGGTGGAGGTTGGGGAGGGGGTCCGTGCCGGGGTGGGTGATGGGAGGGCAAATGAGTTGGTCCACCTGGCCAGGTGCCAGCCTCCAACAGTTGGACCCATGCGGTCCATGCCACCTGGCTGGGGGGAGGAGGGGATATGGGCAATGATGACATGTCGTCGTTCCCCTCCCCCCCACCAGGCCGTCATGTTTTCAGACCATCCAGCGATGTTGGCCGCCGTGGTGGCAGCTGCTCATGTCTATGTTGCCCTGGATGAGGAGGAGGAGGAGGAGGAGGAGCGTGCCAGAGAGGCGGCGCAGGCTGCCGCAGAGGGGCAGGCGGCAGCCGCCCAGGCTGGAGGGACACCTGACCGACAGGACGAGGAGGGGGAGGAGGACGTCGCGGCCCCACGGCAACGGAGGCACCCGAGGGCGCCCCGTGTGTACCGGCCCCGGCAGTCATACCAGGACCTCACGGACCGGGAATGCAGGAGGAGACTCCGGATGAGCCGGGAAACCGTGGCACACATCTGCCACCTGCTGGTACACCTGTCACCGCGTGGCACTGGCGGGGGACACCCTCTCCCCGTGTCCGTCAAGGTTACGGTGAACTTTTATGCAACGGGGTCATTCCAGGCACCGAGTGGGCACCTGTCCGGCATATCGCAGACATCGGTGCATCGGTGCATCCGGGCAGTGAGAGATGCCCTTTATGCCATGGCGCACCGCTACATCCGCTTCCCCGTGGACCGGGCCAGCCAAGATGCCCGGGCCGTGGGCTTCTCTGCCGTTGCCGGGTTCCCCATGGTCCAGGGCGCGATCGATGGGATGCACGTCGCCGTGCGGCCACCTGCAGAGAACAGGGCCGTGTTCAGTAATAGGAAGGGGACCTATTCGATGAACGTACAGGTGGTCTGCGACCACCGCATGATGATCCTGCACGTCTGCGCCCGTCACCTAGGCAGTGTACACGACTCATTCGTGTTGTCGCGGTCATCCATCCCCGGCATGTACGAGGGACGCCATCCCCGGCTGAGGGGCTGGTTGCTGGGCGACAGGGGCTACCCATTGCGATCGTGGCTGATGACGCCTATACGGAGGCCATGCAATGAGGCGGAGAACCGCTACAATGATGCCCATGTAGCGACAAGGGGAGTGATCGAGAGGTGCTTTGGCGTGCTGAAGATGCGTTTCAGGTGCCTGGACCTCTCTGGGGGCGCCCTCCAGTATCGGTCAGATAGGGTCGGCCGCATCATTGTGGTGTGCTGCGTCCTGCACAACATAGCCCAGCAGAGGGGCGATGTGCCGCAGGCAGAGGAGGGCGGAGTGGAGGAGCAGCAGGAAGAGGCCCAGTCCTCCCCAGATGAGGGGGATGGGGGCAATGGTCAGGGCAGACGGGGTAGACACAGGCGGGTGGCTGTCCACCGTTACCGGCTGGCCCAGCGGGCACGGGACAGACTGATAGACGCCCGCTTCACTGACTAGATGGGCGTGGGAATCGGGTAGTATGGCCACAGACCGCACACCATGGCAACAGCCGACCACCCACACCCCCCACCCATCCACCCACCCAGCACCCTCACCCCTCTCCCCAACCCCACACACCCCACCCGCATGCACACCCCCCACCCCCCCCCAATTGCCGATCCACCGGTGGCACAACAGGCCGGGCTCACCCAGTTGCGGGTGGACGCGTGTCTATCGCAGGCCATGGAGGATGATGACAACCCGCCTCCGATGAGCTCCTGGCTCTACATCGTTGGACTATGTCCGACCCATGGCCACAGTACCACCATCCACCCGGACCATCCCTGCATGCGGCTGTGACACTGCAGCGCACGGTCCCGTCCTCTGCCCGGGGGTGTTGATGGCCGCACAGGGGGAAGGGGGCAGACTCACCTGGGGCTGAGGTAAGACCACCCATCACACACACACACTTGCGCTCAACGTACATGACACGCCCGCACACTTTGGACAGAGCACAAAGGCAGCTTCGGTAGGTGTAACATTGACTTTAATAACCAAAGGAGTTCATGCACGTGCCCTAGCCCCTAAAACTCATCTGTGCCCTGCACCCGTGCCAACTTACTCAGTGTCTAATTGTTTGGCCTTACGGGCCCTTTGACTACGTCTACGTGGTTCCCCAGACGGTACAGCAGAACTGGAGCTGGACTCCTGTGATTCCTGCCCTCTGACATTGGATCCCTTTGGTGGCCGTTTCCTGGGGCGTCCTGGCCTAGATGGGCCAGGCTGCGGCCCGGGCGACTGGGATGGCAAGCTGCCAGCCTGTCCTGCCCGTTGCCCACCCGATGCACCTGGGACGGAAGGGGGGGAGTCCGAGGTGTCGCGGTGTACCGGGACCTCCCCTACAGAGGGAGCCGGGACGGACCACACCACCTCCTCCTCCCTCGGGGTGCCCGATGGCCCCCAGGCCTCTACATGGGTGGGGGATGCGAACGGACTGGCCATCCGACGCACCCCCGACATCTGGCGTAGCCAGTCCTGGAGGCCCGTGCTGGTATCGACAGGGGTCTGCAGGTTTGCAGCCATGGAGCCCAGGGGGTTGTCAAACCCTGTCTGTGACAGTGCGACGCCGGCTCGCACATGGCCACTGGCGCCGATGCCCTCAGCGATGGCCTGCTGAGACTGGGCCATGGCCTGCAGAGACTGGGCCATGGCCTGCAGAGACTGGGACATGGCCTGCAGAGACTGGGCTATGGCCTGCTGAGACTGGGCTATGGCCTGCTGAGACTGGGCCATGGCCTGCTGAGACTGGGCCATGGCCTGCTGAGACTGGGCTATGGCGTTGAGCGCCTCTGCCATCTGGCGCTGGCACTGGCACATGGCCTCCTGTGAGAGGGCAGCCATTTCCTGGGCCACAGACGCCACCTGCACGGAAGGCCCCAGGCCTCGCAAACCGTTCCCCATGTCTGACACCGTCGCACCCATTGCCTCCACCGCGGACGCCACCCGTGCGGTGTCAGCCTGGGTGGCACGCATGACCGGGACCACTCCCAGCTCCTGGACGCGGGTGGACTCCTCCACCTGCGACCGCAGCCGCCGCAAGCCACCCGTCACCCTATTCGCTCGTCTCCGTGTCGGTGGTTGCATCGGATCTATGTGTGGGTGTGGTAACTGCAGGAACCCGGGATCCATCTGGGCGGCAGATGTTCGCTTGGCCTGGGCTGCCCTCCGACCGCCCGGTCCCTCTGCTGCTCCTACCTCCACCTGCTGTACCGGGACGGCTGTGTTGTGCGCACCAGTGAGTGTACCAGACGCCTCAGCACTAAAGTGCCCAACCGTGGTGAGTGTTTCTGCGATGGTGGAGGGTGTTGGTGACAGCAGTGGCGTTGTGTCGTGCTCTTCGTCCCACTCTGACTCCATGGCACTTTGGGGTGGGGGTTCGTCTCCACCCATCCACTCTGAGTCACTGTCCGGTATTTCGTCTTCCCGGGTAGTGCTGTCCCAGGTAGTGCTGTCCCGGGTAGTGCTGTCCCGGGCAGGGGTGTCCTGGGTAGTGGTGTCCCGGGTAGGGGTGTCCTGGGTAGTGGTGTCATGGGTAGTGGTGTCCTGGCTCGGATGTGACGGGGGCCTGTGGCTGCCCCCCTCATCGCTGGGTGGTCGCTCCCGCACGTGACGGGGGTGTCGTCTCCCTGTTGCTCCAGGTCTCTCCGTCTCCCGTGGTCTCCGAGGGGCATCCTGCGGGCGTCGCATGCTGGAGGGTCCGGGTCTCTCCGTCTCCCGTGGTCTCCGAGGGGCATCCTGCGGGCGTCGCATGCTGGAGGGTGCGGGTCTCTCCGTCTCCTGTGGTCTCCGGGGGGCATCCTGCGGGCGGTGTGCATCTGCGGGGATGAGTGCCTGGACGTTTGGTCCTGCGATACACAATGAAGCATGCATGGTTAGACATAAGGCAGTGATCAGGTGATACGGGGGAGTGGGATATAGGGGAGGGGGGATATGGGGACGGGCTGTTGGTGGCTCACTTGCTCGTGGGCCCCCGACCTCTGCATCAGCAACCTCCCGGTCCTCAGGTCCGCCAGCCAGTTCCAGGGCCCTTTCCTCGTGTACGGTCAGTGGCCTCTCATCAGCGGGCCCTCCTCCAGCCCTCACATGCTCCCTATTGTTGTGTGCGCGCTTCTCCTGTGGTGGGGGGGGGGCTGGTGGCAGGGGTAAAAGGCAACAGTGTTAGGCAGGTATATGAATGCACGCCATCGGTTGCGCGTGCATTGCAGAGGTTAAGGTTAGGGCTGGATTCACTTGGGGATATGGGGGATATGGGGGAGGGGGGGATATGGGGGAGGGGGGATATGGGGGAGGGGGGATATGGGGGAGGGGGATATGGGGGAGGGGGGATATGGGGGATATGGGGAGGGGGGATATGGGGGAGGGGGGTATGGTGGAGAGGGGATATGGGGGAGGGGGGATATGGGGGATATGGGGTAGGGGGGGATATGGGGGATATGGGGAGGGGGGATATGGGGGGTGAGGGGGGATATGGGGGAGGGGGGGATATGGGGGATATGGGGGAGGGGGGATATGGGGGAGGGGGATATGGGGGAGGGGGGATTATGGGGGAGGGGGGATATGGGGGATATGGGGGAGGGGGGATATGGGGGAGGGGGGATATGGGGAGGCTCACCCTGCCTGCTCTGACGAGGTCGTTCACTTTCTTGTGGCACTGGGTGCCTGTCCGTGGTGTCAGGGCCACAGCGGTGACGGCCTCTGTCACTTCCCTCCACAGACGCCGGCTGTGGCGTGGGGCAACTCTGCGGCCGTGCCCGGGATACAGAGCGTCCCTCCTCTGCTCCACCGCGTCCAGGAGCGCCTCCACATCGCGTGACTCGAACCTCGGGGCTGAGCGACGGCCAGCCATCCAGTCGGGTGTTGCGGTCGGGTGTTCCGGTCGGGTGGGGGGGAGCTGCGCGGCCTTATGAGCCGTCACGCCGTGCAGCGCGTATGACGCTGCACGGCGTGAACCACTGCGCAAGCGCGGATCCCGTCACGTCGCTGCTAGCCCATTTCGGGCCGGAGACTATCGGCCCATTTTTATGACGTGACGCAAGTGGGATTTGCGCCGTTTTTTGCGCCGATCGGCGGACTTTCCGCCGATAACGGAGAATTTCGCCCCTTGATCCTAACACCATGGGCTCTTATCTTATTTATGAGCCGATTGTATGGCACCTTGTCAAAGGCCTCTGGAAATCCAAATAGATCACTTCCACTTGCTATTCTTTGTCTAATTTCTTCATTACCGTCTCAAAGAATTCTAACATTTGTCAGGCATGACCGCCCCTTGACAAAGCTGTGCTAATTCAGCCCTATTTTACCATGCACTTTCAAGTACTCTGCAATCTCATCCTTAATAATGGACTCTAAAATCTTACCAACGACCAAAGTCAGGCTAACTGGCCTATAATTTCCCATCTTTTGCCTCCCTCCCTTCATAAACATTAGCCATTTCCCAGTCCGCTGGGACCCTCCCTGACTCCAGTGATTCCTGAAAGATCATCACTAATGCCTCCACAATCTCCTCAGCTTTATCCTTCAGAACCCTGGGGTGTAATCTATCCAGTCCGGTGATTTATCCACCTTCAGACCGTTCTGCTTTCCCAGCACCTTATCCTTAGTGATGGCCACTACACTGACCTCGGCCCCCTTGACTCTCTTGAAGTTTTGGTATGCCACTGATGTCTTCTACTGTAATAATAATAATAATAATCTTTATTGTCACAAGTAGACTTACATTAACACCACAATGAAATTACCGTGAAAAGCCCCGAGTCACCACATTCTGGTGCCTGTTCGGGTACACAGAGGTGAATTCAGAATGTTCAATTCACCTAACAGCACGTCTTTCGGGACTTGTGGGAGATAAGCAGAGCACCCGGAGGAAAGCCACACAGACACAGGGAGAACGTGCAGACTGCGCACAAACAGTGACCCAAGCCGGGAATCGAATCTGAGACCCTGGCAATGTGAAGCAACAGTGCTAACCACTGTGCTACCGAACCGCCATGAGGACTGATGCAAAGTATCTATTCAGTTCCTCTGCCATTTCTTTGTTCCCCATTCCTACTTTTCCAACCTCATTTTCCAGTGATACAGTGTCCATTCTTGACTCTTATCTTTTATATGTCGAAAAAACTCTTGCAATCTTCTTTACACTCATGGGGCGGGATTCTCCCGCAACTGGCCGGATGGCTCGACGCCGACGCCAAGAGCGCCGCGAACCAATCCGGCGTCGGGCCGCCCGGAAGTTGCGGAATCCTCCGGACTTCCCAGGGCTAGGCCGCCGCCGGCGGGTTGGCGCCATGTGAACCGCCGCCGTGGGCCGGCGCGAGTTGGCGCATGCACAGAACTGCCGGCATGTTCTGACGTATGCACAGAACCACCGGTGTGTTTCCTGCGCATGCGCAGGGGGTTTCTTCTCTGCCCCGGCCACAGCGGAGCCTTACGGAGGCAAAGAGTGCGCCCACGGCACAGGCCCGCCTGCAGATCGGTGGGCCCCGATCGCGGACCAGGCCACCGTGGGCCCCCCCCCTCCCCCCGGGGCCGGATGCTCCCACGCCCCCCCCGAGGACTATGGTAGCCGCCCTCCAAGCCAGGTCCCGCCGGGATGGATCATGTCCATTTCACGCTGGCGGGGCTGGCCGAAAAAGGGTAGCCGCTCGGCCCATCGGGGACCGGAGAATTGCCGGGGGGGCCGCTGCCAATGGCCCCTGACGGCACGACGTGATCCCCGCCCCCACCCGAAAACAGGCGCTGGAGAATTCGGCAGCTGGTGTCGGAGAGGCGGGGCAGGATTCACACCGCACCCCGCCGATTCTGCGACTTATGGGTGTGATTTAACTAAAAATAAAAGTCTATTCTGGTGAGGAATCGAGCGGTCATTCCCAATGCTCTAACGGCATTCTGTTTTCTTCCCCCCCCCCCCTTTTAAATGGCACCCCGTTCTCTCGACCCCCTCTCCTGATGCAGCCCCTGTTGGGAGGTCCTCGAGCCCCCCTGCACCCTCCACATACAAGCAGGGCACCCCGAGCCCGATCCCTTCCGTGGGCATAATGCTAGCTTGGCAGTGCCACCCAGACACCCTTAGCATCTAGGTGGCACTCCCAGGGTGCCAGACTGGCAGTGCCAAAGTGCCTGGTAGACAGTGCCAAGGTGCTTGTTAGACACCAGCAGTGCCAGAGTGCCAGCCTGGCCAGACGCCGGTCACCCAAGGGCTCCGATCACCTGAAGAATCTTACAGGTGCCATTCTGCCTGATCCACATTTGTGGGGATCAGTGCTGAACAGTGCCTGGCTGGGGCCTCCTCGGCGAGGTCGATCGATGCCGGGTGGCCATTCAATCTGGCGACGGCATAGCTAAGTGAGCTTTTTAGCTCTTTTAGCTGTACGAACCTGGGTCTGTTCTGGGTGTGTTTCAGATCGCTAAATCTCGCGAGACCTTATTAGGTCTCGCAAAGCTTAACGACCAACGGGAATCTTGGGAGAGGCCTCTCCCGGGATCTACCGCTGTTGCCATTCCAATTATGGTGGAACATGACTGGTAAATTGCCCCATATTTCATCTTCTCCCCTATTGCTTTTTTAGTTGTCTTCTGTTTGCTTTTAAAGGCTTCCCAGTCCTCTAGATTCCCATTAATCCTGGCCACATCGTACGCTTTTTCTTTTGTTTTTATGCTGTCCCTGACTTCTCTTGATAGCTATGGTTGCTTTGTCCGCCCCTTAGCATGTTTCCTCCTCCTTGGGATGAAATTTTGTTGAGTCTCCTGAATAATCCCCCAAAGCTCCTGCCATTCCTGTTCCACTGTCTTTCTGCTAGGCTCCTTTTCCAATCTGGCCAGTTCCACCTCTGTCTTTTGAGTTACCTTTATTTAATTGTAATACCGTTACATCTGATTGCAGCTTCTCCCTCTCAAACTGCAGGGTAAATTCTATCATATTGTGGTCACTGTCCCTGATGGTACATTCCCTAATCAAGTCTGTCTCGTTACACATCACCAAATCCAGAATTGCCGGTTCCCTAGTCGGCTCTACCACAAGCTGCTGCAAAAAACCACCTCTTAAACATTCCACAAATTCCTTTTTCTTGGGATACTCTACCAACCTGATTTTCCCAGTCCACCTGCATATTGAAGTCCTTCATGATTACTGTAATATTGCCTTTTCTATCTCCTGATTTATTTTCTGCCCCACATCCTGACTACTGCTAGGTGGCCTATACATAACTCCCATCAGGGTATTTTTTCGTTTGAGGTTCCTCAACTCTACCCACACAGATTCTACACCTTCTGACCCTATATCCCTTCTTGCCCTTGATTTAATTGCATTTCTATTAACAATGCAACCCCACCCCATTTGTCCATCTGCTTGTCCTTTCGCTAGAACATATATTCTTGGATATTTCTATCTCAGCCTAGATTCCCTTGCAGCCACGTCTCTGCGATGCTCACAACATCGTACCCAGCAATTTCAATGTGCGCTACAAGCTCGTTTACCTTGTTTCGTAAACTGCGCGCATTTAAGTACAACACCCTGCGTTGACGACCCCCTTCTCATAGTTGCTGCCTTACCTGCTGTGCATGAAGTTAAATTCCCGCCGCTTTCCATATTCTCTGTTCTATTATTTGTTCTGGAAACTTTACTAACCTCTCCTGAGCTCACTTTCACCCCCACCCCATTTAATCCTCATGGTGCCAATGTCCCATGAATTCAAACCCACTTCTCCCATACTAATCTTTGAGCCACGCATTTAACTCTTTAATCTTATTGACCCTGTGCCAATTAGCTCGTGGCTCAGGTAGTAATTCAGAGATTATTACCTTTTTGGTTCTGATTTTTAATTTAGCCCCGAGCTGCTCATCTTCCTTCAGCAGAACCTCTATCCTTGTTCTACCTATGTCGTTGGTCCCTACGTGGACCACGACAACTGGACTTTTACCCTCCCACTCAAGGTCCTCTGCAGCCCAGATAAGATATCCTGAACCTGAACACCAGGTAGGCAACACAACCTTCGGGCCACAGAGAACAGTGTCAATGCCCCTAACTATACTATCCCGATACGACTACATTTCTTTTCTCTCCCCCCACTTGAATGGCTCCCTGTACCACAGTGCTGTGGTCAGTTTGCTCATCACCCCCACAGTCCCCACTCTCATGCATACAAAAATCTCGAACCTGTTGGACAAAGACACGGGCTGAGGCTCCTGCAACTGTACCTCCTGAATCTCTCTACCTACCTCACTCATAGTCAAACCCTCCTGTCCCTGACCACTGACCGAAATCAAGGTAGTTAATCTAAGCGATGTTACTGCCTCTTGAAACTTAGCATCCAGGTAACTTTCCCCCCTCCCTGATATGTCACAGTATCCGAAGCTCAGGCTCCAGCTCATCAACCCTGAGCCGAAGTTCCTCAAGCAACAACGCTTGCTCTTGGAGCAGGATCTCTGCCCTTAAAGGGAAGAGTCACAACAGCAATTTGCTACCGGATGGGCCCAAAATGCAGCCTGAATCCCATAAACAGCCAAGGCAAGGCAGGGTCCCCTGTCCGCCCCCCCAAAATCCCCACCCCCATCTCCCTAGCTGTCGGGCCCATCATCGGAACCCCCGCCACTTTGTCGAAATTCAACCCAATGTCTACATTATCTTCTCCTTTGTAAAGATAATTGCACAGTGTTTATTAAGAACCACACACTTGTCTTCTGCCTCCACACAAGTTAACCTTTTTGGTCTTTAATAAATCCTATTCTTTCCTTAATTATCCACTTTCTCTTCATGTATTTATAAATCATCTTTTGGTTTTCCTTGAATTTACTTACCAATATTTTCGTTGTTCCTTTCGTAATTTCCTTCTGTATTTTCATTCTGGATGGTGGGTTTGGGGGGGTTGGGGGTGGGGAAAATTTTCTGACTCTCCTCATCAGTGGGATCACCCTGTCTCGTCAACGGGCGAACCCTTCTCACAGGATTCCTGGTGGTGGGGGATAGGTTCAATGGGCAATCCCGTTGGCAGTGGCGGGACCCGAAAATCCCGCCATCCACTGACGGAAGACTGCCTCCCACCAATGAGAAACACTCTGCGGGGGAGGGGCGGAAAATCCCCACATGGACTTTATTCAGACTTTCTGCATCACTGAGCCTTCAAATTCTGTTGATGTTTTCTCTAATTTTGTCCAATGTTATCCTGTACGCTCTTTGACGTTCAGGGGGCTCTCAGTTTGGGAATTCACTCATTTCCTTTGTGTAAAAACATTTGTTCTGAATCCACTTTGAATGCTTTACACTGACACTGATTTACATTCAAGTCCTTTACTCATTATGGTCCACTTTCGTCCAGATGAGTGCAGCTCCAACAATATTCAATAAGTTTGATACCATCCAGAACAAAGTAGCCTGCAGCCTATCCACCACCTTGTTTATGCCCTCCACCATTGGCACACAGTTGCAGCAGCATATACCATTTACAAGAGTTACTACAGTAATTTACTAAGCCCCTTTTTGACAGCACCTTCCAAACCAACAACCTCTACCACCTGGAAGAGCAAGGGCAGGAGATGCAAGGAAACATGACCACTTGCAACTTCCTTTGAACCATATCGCCATTCCTTCACTACCACTGGGTCAAAATCCTGGAACACCCTCCATAACAGCACAGAGGGTGTTCTCACACCAGATGGACTACAGCTGTTCAAGAATGTGGCCCACCGACACCTTATCAAGGACCATTAGAGATGAGCAACATTTTATGAATTAATTTTTAAAAATCACATCTCGGGTTCGAATAATTGGCCTTTTTCCAGTTGAGAACTTGTATTCACATGTCAGCTCCTACCTTTGTGTGAGTGCTGGTTTAGCACAGTGGGCTAAACAGCTGGCTTGTAATGCAGAACAATGCCAGCAGCAGGGGTTCAATTCCCGTACCGGCCTCCCTAAACAGGCGCCGGAATGTGGCGACTTGGGGCTTTTCACAGTAACTTCATTGAACCCTACTTGTGACAATAAGCGATTATTATTATGTCACGTCAGGTGTTAGAACATAGAACATTACAGCGCAGTACAGGCCCTTCGGCCCTCGATGTTGCGCCGACCTGTGAAACCATTCTAAAGCCCATCTCCACTCTTCCCTTATCGTCCATATGTCTATCCAATGACCATTTGAATGCCCTTAGTATTGGCGAGTCCACGACTGTTGCAGGCAGGGCATTCCACGCCCTTACTACTCTCTGAGTAAAGAACCTACCTCTGTCATCTGTCTTATATCTATCTCCCCTCAATTTAAAGCTATGTCCCCTCGTGCTAGACATCACCATCCGAGGAAAAAGGCTCTCACTGTCCACCCTATCCAATCCTCTGATCATCTGTTGTTTGCCTCTCTCCCTGATGTTGGTATTCCTATAGCAACAAACGCTTAGACTGGGCTCTACTTTCAAGGACTTGCTACTTATAACTCTATTGCCATTCTACTTTTCTAACCATGAACGGGTCCGCAAACCTTTACCCCTGGTTCTTATCTCGTCGCTGAAAGACAGAGATGGGCGAAATTCTCCGGAAACGGCGCGATGTCCGCCGACTGGCGCCCAAAACGGTGCAAATCAGTCGGGCATCGCGCCGCCCCAAAGGTGCGGAATCCTCCGCATCTTTGGGGGCTGAGCACCAACCTTAAGGGGCTAGGCCGGCGCCGGACGAATTTCCGCCCCACCAGCTGGCGGAAAAGGCCTTTGGTGCCCCGCCAGCTGGCGCGGAAATGACATCTCCGGGGGGCTCTTTTTCTTCTGCCTTCGCCATGGTTTTCACTATGGCGGAGGCAGAAGAGACCCCCTCCACTGCGCATGCGCGGGGATGCCGTGAGCGTCTGCTGACGCTCCCGCGCATGCATCGCCCGGCGAAGTCCTTTCGGCGCCGGTTGGCGTGCGCCAAAGGCCTTTCCCGCCAGCCGGCGGGGCGGAAATCACTCCGCCGCGGGCCTAGCCCCTCAAGGTGAGGGCTTGGCCCCTAAAGCTGCGGAGAATTCCGCACCATTGGGGCGGCCCGACGCCGGAGTGGTTCCCGCCACTCCATTACGCCGGATTCCCCCGTCCCGCCAGGTAAGGGAGAATCCCGGCCTCTGTCTCTTTCTTTTCCTCCTTTAAGATGCTCCTTTATAACCGATCTCTTTGGCCATCTGCCCTAATATCACTTTTTATACATCTCCGTATCAAATTTTGATTTTACCTCTGCTGTGAAGCATTTTGAGATTTTTTATTATGTTACCGTTGTTATACAAATCCCAGCTGTTTTTGTTGTTAACTTTTCACATGCTGGGAGCTGAAATTGTACATTCTAATAGAAATCGTCTGAAGCATGAAAAAAACTGAAACTGTTGTTCTCGTTTGCTGATTCATAGTTGAACAAAGTCACGTTTACTTGCTTGTCATGTTTCATTGCTGTCTGTGACTTCAAATGGTAGACATGAGAATCTTTTTTTTTTGTTAATTACCCCCACCTTCAAGGAGGACAATGATGATATAAAATGCCAACTACAGTTTGTCAAGGAAGAAGCAATTTTAATGCGTAAGAAAATGGCAAAAATTGATAAAGAGAAAGATAGACTTGAGTGTGAGCTGCAAAAATACAGATCCTTTTATGGGGATCTGGATAGTCCTTTGCCAAAAGGTGAAGCGGGAGGGCCACCTACAACCAGAGAAGCTGAACTAAAGCTCCGCCTCCGACTGGTGGAAGAAGAAGCCAATATCCTAGGGAGAAAGATAGTTGAGCTCGAGGTCGAAAATAGGGGTTTGAAGGCTGAGTTGGATGACATAAGGAGCCACTATGAGAAGGAAGGAGCAGGCGGTGACGATTACATTAGTGTTGGTGCTTCTGCTTTTCGGGATCAAAGTGAAGCTGTGTCAGAACTGAGACAGAACCTGCAGCTCGTTGAGGATGAAGCAGAATTGCTGAGACGAAATCTGGCTGACTTGGAAGACCAAAATAAGCGACTTTCCGCTGAAGTCAACAAGTACAAGTATAAAACGGGAAGTGTGCAGGATACTTCCAGGAATAATGATAATTCCAAAGTTACAGAAGTCCTTCAAGAGGAACTCAAGGCAGCTAGGATGCAGATCAATGAACTCAGTGGCAAAGTCATGCAGCTGCAATACGAAAATCGTGTGCTGATGTCCAATATGCAACGCTACGACCTGGCATCCCATTTAGGCATCCGTGGCAGCCCCAGAGACAGTGATGCTGAAAGTGACGCAGGAAAAAAAGAAAGTGATGATGATTCACGGCCTCCTCACAGGAAAAGAGAAGGACCCATTGGTGGAGAAAGTGACTCTGAAGAAGTTCGCAACATCAGGTGCTTACAGACTCCACCAAGGTCTTTATTTTCTACAGATGGCCGATTGCTTCAAAAAAACCTCAAGGACCGACAACAGATGTCGGACATACGGCTGGAGGCAGAGCGACTGAGCAGAACTATAGATCGATTGATCACAGACACAAGCACAATTATAACTGAAGCAAGAATTTATGTAGCAAACGGTGATCTATTTGGCAGAATGGAGGAAGAGGATGAAAGCAGCAGGATTAGAGAACATGAACTTCTCTACAGAATCAATGCTCAGATGAAAGCATTTAGGAAGGAGCTGCAAACTTTCATAGACAGACTAGAGGTTCCAAAAACAACAGATGAAAAAAATACAGAAGAACCTTTGTCTGTCAGTCAGGTAAGCAAGTTCAATGTTAGTTGTTTAATAAAATGTTAGCAACTTCAATGTATAATTTACATTTTTGAAGCATGCTTTTCATACTCTGTTGGGTACATTGTTAGTTGTAATCTTGTGAGTAACAGCACATTTAGCAAAAGAGGGCAATTCACTGGAGTTTAACGGCATTTAAGAAAACAGGTAAACTAAATTCACAAAAGTGTTCAGCTAGATTCTCAGATAACACATGATGTAACACATAGATGTAGTTAAATGTTATTCTTAAGTTCTAAGAACCCTTGGATAAATTCAGTATTGTGCATTGCAAATGTGACCTGTCCTGACATAAGTTTGTCAACAGTTGCTAGTTTTATGTGTTGAAAGTCATTTACTGTTTTATCTGCAGTAATATAATCATAAAATTATATTGTGACATTTGTATTTTTGTATTTTTTCTGAAAATTCAAATTGCTTCTATTGATATGTGTATGACTGTTATTTAACAGTAATTCTTGCTTTTTGTATTTGCCTGCCCAGATGTTTCAACCTATTATTTTGCTTATTCTCATCCTTGTATTATTTTCATCATTGTCCTACGCTACCATATTTAAATTGGTTTTCCTTTTCACACTTTTCTTTGTTCTGTAGAATCTCCATCCACTTCAGTATACCACCTTTTTAGTTTGTTTATTTATTTTAATATCTCATCAAGAATTCAGCAAATACAAAATAACACACATAGTGTTCAAGACATTACAGAATCACCATATGCAAAGCTTTGTAAAATACTGGAGACTACCAATTTCAACATGGATTGTTACAGGAAGCCATTGGGTAAGTTATTTTCTATTTTTTAAAAATTAGATTAAGTTTGATACTGGATAAGAATATGAGCTGTTACAACATCTTTGCTGCTCTAACTTTACGTCTATTATTACAAATGTAACAAAATCTTACCAGACTAATGAGGATAAATCACGGTGAAAAATGAAATAATATTTATTTCACTGGGGCATCGTAGTAACTGTAACAACACAAATTATCTCCAGCCCAATGGTTTAATTAGTAGCAATCTCATCACTGGGTTAGAAGCAGGGGTGTCATTGCGATAACACTGAATATCTACTTTATTACTTTTGGAAGTAAGACCATGGTCACATTCTTGTTGCAAGTAGTAGGGGGGTAACCACACATTTTTAGAAGGTGAATAGAAATGCTGTAATATGTTTAATTCTCACCAACACCTCATCCTGAAGGAAATCTGCTCTCCTGACCTGGTCTGGCCTATATGTGACTCTAAACTCACATTAATATGGTTGATTTTAATTGCCCTCTGAAATTACATCGTGAATAACATAGTTCAAGGGCAATTAGGGATGGCATATGGCTGGAAAGAATAAATTATGATCATTATATTCTTTGTACAATTGACATTCACACAAAGCCACGTTATTATTCGATACAATGCACAATCCTCATTTCCATCTCTCCATTCCTCTCCTCCATTAAGACCCGCCTTAAAACCTACCTCTTTCATCAAGTTTTAGTCACCCATCGTAATATCCCAGCATCTCCTTCTTTGACTCAGTGTCACTTTGTATCCTGTGAATCATCTTGGGATGTTTTCCTATTTTCCGTAACCTCTTTTGCATTGTTTGCATACTTCTGAGCAGGTGGAGATATCAGAGCATTTCGAATATGCGCAAATACCATGGCCGGGATTCTCCGAAACCTCGGCCAAGTGTTGAGGTGAACGTAAACACCGAGTGGTGTATGTACACCGGTGTCAACAGTCCTCCTGGCCCAGCAATTCTCTGTTTTCTTGGGAGCTAGCACGGTGCCGGAGTGCAGCGCGTAGCACTCCGGCGCTGAAAGGCGGCCCTGCACGGCCGGCGTGGGTTCGTGCATGCGGGCGACGGCCATCTCCGCGCCGGCGCCCGCGTGTGGTTGCCGTCTCCGCACCGGCCTGGGGCAACATGTCGGGGACCTAACAGCTGGCCCGCGCGGAAGAAGGTAGGCCCCTCCAGATTGCAGCCGCCCGCTGATCGGAAGCCCCGATCGCGGGCCTGGACCCCTTGGATGCTCCCCAGGAGTCAGATCCCCCCCCCCAACCAGGATGTCCACAGCGGCTGCGGGTCCAAGCTCCCGCCGGGCGGTACCAGGTTTGAACCACGCCGGTGGGACTCGGCGGAACTCGGCAGGAGTGCCTGTTGCCCGCGGAGAATCGGCGCGGGGGCCTACTTCAGCGGCCCCCGACCGGCGTTGTGGTGACCGCACGGGTGCGATTGGCGCCAATTCTCTGGTCACCGGAGAATCGGCAGCCCGGCGTCGGAGCGGCGTGGAGGTAATTTCCTGCACCCCCGGCGATCCACCGACCTGTCGCGGGCTCGGAGAATCCCGGCCCATATTTACATTGAACTAAGGCAGAATAATGTCACCATACCTTTTTCCTTTATTTTACTTGGGATCAGTCCACAGATATTAAATAATCTGAAAAGGCGTTAGACGTTAGAATACTGAAGAAAGGAATGTGCAATTTTTTGATAGGGGCAGACTTCACGCAGGGGCCAGAACTTTATTCTCCTATGGGTTCTGAAGCCCCCTTTGGCCTTGGGGCACCCTCCTTTTATGGTGTGGTGACATCTGGACCCCTGTCCGACCTTACCCAGAGACCCTAATCTCCTCCCCCCCCCTCCCCCCATATGACTCCCAAGTCCTTCCTTACCCCTTCACCCCCCCTTGACTCCTACCACCTATCTGTCCTCCAGTTCTCTGCACTTGAATCCCAGGCAGCTAGCTGCAGTGCCTCTCCAGCCCACTGTGTCGCTTTTCCTGGATTCACTACAGATCTGCCGCCAATCTGAGCTGGCAGCTCTCCAAGGTGGGACTTCTTCCCGGTGATGGGTGGAAGTCACACCTTCTTCCAATCAATGTGCTTTAGAGCATGAAATTACATGGGGGCTGCTGGAGTTGGCAGGGATGTAGTCCTGAAAATTCTGGCCAGGATGTGCCAGTGAAGATCCTGAAGGTCGTAGCCATTATATTTCTTGGGCCTGCTCTGGAAGCTGACTTCCCTTTCCAGTATATAAGCCGAGAGACAGGGATCACTATAGAACATAGAACATAGAACGATACAGCGCAGTACAGGCCCTTCGGCCCACGATGTTGCACCGAAACAAAAGCCATCTAACCTACACTATGTCATTATCATCCATATGAACAAGAACAAAGAAATGTACAGCACAGGAACAGGCCCTTCGGCCCTCCAAGCCCGTGCCGACCATGCTGCCCGACTAAACTACAATCTTCTACACTTCCTGGGTCCGTATCCCTCTATTCCCATCCTATTCATGTATTTGTCAAGATGCCCCTTAAATGTCACTATCGTCCCTGCTTCCACCACCTCCTCCGGTAGCGAGTTCCAGGCACCCACTACCCTCTGCGTAAAAAACTTGCCTCGTACATCTACTCTAAACCTTGCCCCTCTCACCTTAAATCTATGCCCCCTAGTACTTGACCCCTCTACCCTGGGGATATGCTTATCCAATAAACTTTTAAATGCCCTCAATGTTGGCGAGTTCACTACTGTTGCCGGTAGGGCATTCCACGGCCTCACCACTCTTTGCGTAAAGAACCTACCTCTGACCTCTGTCCTATATCTATTACCCCTCAGTTTAAAGCTATGTCCCCTCGTGCCAGCCATTCCCATCCGCGGGAGAAGGCTCTCACTGTCCACCCTATCTAACCCCCTGATCATTTTGTATGCCTCTATTAGGTCTCCTCTTAACCTTCTTCTCTCCAACGAAAACAACCTCAAGTCCATCAGCCTTTCCTCATAAGATCTTCCCTCCATACCAGGCAACATCCTGGTAAATCTCCTCTGTACCCGCTCCAAAGCCTCCACGTCCTTCCTATAATGCGGTGACCAGAACTGTACGCAATACTCCAAATGCGGCCGTACCAGAGTTTTGTACAGCTGCAACATGACCTCCTGACTCCGGAACTCAATCCCTCTACCAATAAAGGCCAACACTCCATAGGCCTTCTTCACAACCCTACCAACCTGGGTGGCAACTTTCAGGGATCTGTGTACATGGACACCTAGATCCCTCTGCTCATCCACACTTCAAAGAACTTTACCATTAGCCAAATATTCCGCATTCCTGTTATTCCTTCCAAAGTGAATCACCTCACACTTCTCTACATTAAACTCCATTTGCCACCTCTCAGCCCAGCTCTGCAGCTTATCTATGTCCCTCTGTAACCTGCTACATCCTTCCTCACTGTCGACAACACCACCGACTTTAGTGTCGTCTGCAAATTTACTCACCCACCCTTCTGCGCCTTCCTCTAGGTCATTGATAAAAATGACAAACAGCAACGGCCCCAGAAAAGATCCTTGTGGTACGCCACTTGTAACTGAACTCCATTCTGAACATTTCCCATCAACAGCCACCCTCTGTCTTCTTTCAGCTAGCCAATTTCTGATCCACATCTCTAAATCACCCTCAATCGCCAGCCTCCGTATTTTCTGCAATAGCCTACCGTGGGGAACCTTATCAAATGCAAAACTATGGGGCATAACTATGGAGCATGTCAGACCAATGCAGATAATATGAACTTGGAAAATACAAGTTTATGCAAGTCAAGAGAGGTGGAACAAACTTCTGATCTATTTCCCCTGGCAGGTTCAGGTGAAGGGGTTGAGGAAAATCATTCCATGGGATAATTCCATGAGGTCATTGATCTACTGTTAATTTTGGTCTCCCTCCAAATTTGAGCAATGGCCTATTAATGAAGCCTTAAATGATTTAGATAATGGCTTCCACTTCACAAATACAGCTACTGGTTATGAAAAGATTGCCATTACTCTTCTGCGGCCCAAAGGGCTTCTTCATATGCTGGTACCAAAAGCACACAAAGCTACTAGAGCAGCCATCTTTTAATGGAGATTGCAAGCTTCTGTGCAGTGTTGAAGAACTATTTTAATGCATTGTCTTTCATCCGTCTTAAGATCAAAGCCTAGAAACTGCTGTGAATAATATTAATGATTGATTCATAGATTCATGTAACATTGTTGTCCACCATTTTAACAGAACTTTTCACCCATTTTAAAAAATACGTTAACACATGCACTAAAACAGCAGATGGAGCTGTGGCACATTAAGGGCACATTCATTAATATCATCAACAAATTCTAGACTCACAAAATACAGTGAAACATTATGGGCCTGATTCTCTCAAAAAATTTCAATGGTAATTTGTGGCGGGTTTTTCAGGGAGTTAGTTCCCCGCTGCTATTCAATGACACTTAGTCACTTTTTTGGGCCCTGGGAAGTTTCTCACTGGTTTAGCCCACACTTAGAACTTTTTTTTAGCACTGGGAGATGAACTCCGAGATCGGGCCGCCATTTGGAAAGGGGATCCTGATCTCTAAGTGAACTTGTGGGTCCCCCACACCACACACCCATGGGCAATATCACCCCCCATACATATGGACACGACTCCACACCCCCCCAAGTGAGGACACCCCGCTATGGGATCCCTGGGATGCCCCCTCTTCAGACTCCCCCTCCACCTCCCCCCAAGCCCCCTTACAGCACCCCCTTCTAGGAACCCCATCCATCACCCACCCAACCTCCTGGAGGCCCCTACTTACCTGCCCTGCACTCCCCAATCCTGCAAACTGTCGTGTTGGGTGCTCTGCTACATAGACGAACCAACACGGTTGTGGATGGTACAACTCAGTTTTATTACTGACAATAATAATATCTGTAAACTGGTTACTGTGGTTCGTTCATTACCCTCTAACCTGTGGACCCAGCCCTAACACTATCTTGGAGAAGCACTCAGCACATGGTGAATGTCTGAGTCGCTTGCTGTGAGCTCTGTGCCATGAACTGTCTCCTGCTGGAATGAGCGGGAAATGTCGTGTTCCCCGTTTTATAGTATGTATGCTCTTGCCTGTGATTGGCTGTGATGTTGTGTGTGTATTGATTTGTCCGTTGATCTGTCCATCAGTGTGTATGTATGTTTGCACCATGATGTTTATTTGAATGTCATGACATCCCCCCTTTTACCAAGAATATGTGCCTATGTGGTAATAAATATAGATGTGTACTGAGTGCAGCTGAATGTGTGTGTGCAATATCTACAACATGTACATGAGGCTAAACTATATACATAGGAAGGTGTCAGGTGCAACATAGCAACGAGGTTGTACCATAAACAAAACACGTGTAAACATTAAGCATCAAAACGAACTCCTGTAACGACAAAAAGAGAAACATATTAACATTGTGGCATAATACGTCAGTGAGTTCAATGTTCAAACAGGCTCATAAGTCCAGCCTAGTAGGTGGGCGATGAATTTGGGTTGACCGCCTCAAGGGTAGGTCAGGATCCACCGGCTGAGGAATGGGCCTGGCCACAGGCGACAGAGGAATGGGCATGGTGGCAGGAAGCTCCACGAAGTCGACATCAGGAACAACAGGAGGGAGTGGCACTGGTGTATGATCACGCAGTGAGCGCGGAAGCAGGCGAAGAGCCCGGCGATTGCACCGGCGAATGGAGCCATCAGGCATGCGAACCAGGAACGAGCGGGGAGCCACGCGTCGGAGAACTTCAGCAGTTGCCGACCAGCCACCCGCTGGTAGGTGGATGCAGACGTTGTCTCCAGGCGCCAGGGCAGGAAGATCAATTGCCCGAGTGTCATGTGCCACCTTCTGCTGAGCACGCTGCTGTTGCATCCTTTGCAGTACTGGAGCATAGTTGGGTGTAGGGACCAGAATGGATGGCACAGTGGTCCTGAGGGCGCGATCATCCACAGCTGGGCTGGTGAGAGGCCAGTGGCTAGTGGGGCCGAGCGATAGGCCAGCAAGGCTAAGCAGAAATCCGATCCGGCATCAGCAGCCTTGCAGAGGAGCCGCTTGACGATGTGAATGCCCTTTTCCGCCTTGCCATTTGACTGGGGATGCAGAGGGCTGGATGTCACGTGTGTGAAGCTATACGAAGCAGCAAAAGAAGACCATTCTTGGCTTGCAAAACAGGGCCCATTGTCCGACATGACAGTAAGCGGAATGCCATGGCGAGCGAAGGTGTCTTTGCATGCCCTTATGACAGCGGACGATGTCAAATCGTGCAGGCGTATGACCTCTGGATAATTCGAAAAGTAATCTATGATGATGACGTAGTCCCTGCCAAGCGCATGAAAAAGATCCACACCCACCTTCGCCCAGGGGGACGTCACCAACTCATGGGGCTGAAGCGTCTCAGGGGGTTGCGCCGGCTGAAACCTTTGGCAGGTGGGGCAGTTGAGCACCGTGTTGGCAATGTCATCGCTGATGCCCGGCCAGTATACAGCTTCCCGGGCCCTCCGTCTGCAATTCTCAACCCCCAGATGGCCTTCGTGTAATTGTTCGAGGACCAACCTGTGCATGCTGTGTGGAATCACAATCCGGTCAAGCTTTAGGAGGACACCATCAATGATGGCCAAGTCGTCCCGGACATTGTAGAATTGTGGGCACTGTCCTTTGAGCCACCCTCCCGTCATGTGGCACATCACACGTTGTAGAAGGGGGTCAGCTGCAGTCTTCTGGCGAATACGGGCCAGACTTGAATCATCAGCTGGCAGGTTTGCCGATGTGAAGGCCACCTGCGCTTCGACCTGACAGACAAACCCCTCCGAGTCGGGCGGTGTGCTCACTGTTCTGGATAGGGCATCCGCAATGATGAGGTCCTTTCCCGGGGTGTAGACCAGTTGGAAGTCGTACCTCCGGAGCTTGAGTAGGATGCGCTGGAGGCGAGGGGTCATCTCGTTCAGGTCCTTATGTATGATGCTGACCAGGGGTCAATGGTCGGTTTCCACGGTGAACTGGGGGAGACCATACATGTAGTCATGGAACTTGTCTATGCCGGTTAACAAACCCAGGCACTCCTTCTCGATCTGCTCATAGCGCTGTTCTGTGGGGGTCATGGCCCGCGAGGCATAGGCGACCGGGGCCCATGATGCAGTGTCGTCCCGTTGCAGGAGTACCGCCCCAATGCCGGACTGGCTGGCATCCGTCGAGATCTTCGTATCACGAGAGGTGTCGAAGAACGGCAATACCGGGGCTGTGGTGAGCTTAATTCTGAGTTCCTCCCATTCCTTCAGGTGTGCGGGCAGCCACTGGAATTCCGTGGACTTCTTTACTAGGTGGCGAAGAGCCGTTGTGTGGGAGGCAAGGCTGGGCATGAACTTCCCCAGGAAGTTGACCATGCCTAGGAAGCGTAGCACTGCTTTCTTGTCTGCCGGCTGCGGCATGGCTGTAATGGTGCTCACCTTGTCTGCATCCGGACGCACTCCTGACCGGGATATGTGGCCCCCCAGAAACTTTAGCTCAGTTTGGCCGAAAGAACACTTGGCTCGGTTGAGGCACAGGCCGTGTTCCCGTATCCGCGCAAAGACACACTGGAGACGACTGATGTGTTCCTGTGGTGTGGTGGACCAGATGATGACGTTGTCAACATAGATGCGCACACCTTCGATGCCCTCCATCATCTGTTCCATGATCCTGTGAAATACCTCGGATGCCGAGATGATGCCAAACGGCATCCTGTTATAGCAGAACCTGCCGAAAGGAGTGTTGAAGGTGCACAGCTTCCTGCTGGACTGATCCAGTTGGATCTGCCAAAAACCCTTCGAGGCATCAAGCTTTGTGAAGATTTTAGCCTGGGCCATTTCGCTCATGATCTCTTCCCGTTTGGGTATGGGGTAGTGTCCCCTCATGATGTTGTTGTTCAGGTCTTTCGGGTCGATGCAGATCCGGAGTTCGCCAGAGGGCTACTTAACACACACCATGGATCTGACCCATGGCATGGGCTCCGTGACCCAGGATAGCACCCCTTGGTCCTGGAGATCCTGCAGCTGCTGCTTGAGGCGGTCTTTGAGTGGTGCTGGGACCCTGCGAGCTGCGTGAATGATCGGGGTGGCGTCCGGTTTGAGCCGTACTCTGTAGGTATAGGGCAGTGTGCCCATGCCCTCGAATGCCTCCTGGTTGTGGGTGAGGAGCGAGTGGAGCTGTGCCCTAAATTCCACATCTGGGAAGTCTGATGTGCCTTCTGGAGACAGAGCGTGTACCCGCTGAACGAGGTGGAGAACCTTGCATGCCTGTGCGCCTAGCAGGGAGTCCTTCGATGATCCAACTATCTAGAAGGAGAGTGTGGCCGTGTATGTATTGTGTGTCACCTGGAGCTGGCAGGATCCCATGGCCGGGATAACGTTTCCGTTGTCGTCGACCATCTTACAACGGGATTGCCGAATTGGTGGTCTGACCTTCAAGGCGTAGAAGGCTGACCATGCTATTAGATTGGCGGAGGCACCAGTGTCCAAATGGAATGTTATTGGTGATCGGTTGACCGATAGGGTGGCACACCATTCATCACCCGGATTGACACTGTTCACTGGCATCGGCTGGTGGGTCCTGGTTGGAGACATCCGGTTCCTGTCAATGACCGTAACAGGGAAGGCTTCCCGGTCGTCTGTATCACCGGTTTGTATGTCGTCCAGGTATGACTCGGAGTATGGAGGCTGAATAGTCCGCACGTCCCTGCGAGGTTGTCGGAATTGGGGAGCGTTGGCAGGTTGAGCTGCTCGACAGCAGGCAGCGTAGTGGCCCATCTTACCACAGTGGAGGCATTGTCAGTTCTTTGCCGGACATTGCCGCTTTAAATGTGCGGATCCACAGTTGCCGCACGTCGTGACGTCATGGCGTTCGTTGCTACTATCGCGCATGCGCAGTTCGGTCCTGCGTAGAGCGCGCCTGCGCGTCACGTCCCTCTGCGTCGACGTCTCTTTTGGCGCGTACAAGCGCGGGAGGCTGCGGAAAGCGCGCAAAATGGCCACCCTCGTACGGGCCGTAGGACCCCTGCCTTGCCGATTCGGCCGCTTGGAATTGGGAGTAGCGACTGGTCACGTTTTCATGGAGGACACAAGCTTCGATGGCGGGGGCTAGTGTGAGGCTTTTAATTTTGAGGAGCTGCTGGCGTAGGGTGCCCGAGGTGACCCCAAAAACAATCTGGTCCAGAATCATGGAATCGGAGGTGGTGTCGTAACCGCAGGACTGCGCGAGGATACGGAGGTGTGTCAGGAAAGATTGAAAGGGCTCATCCTTACCCTGCAGGCGCTGCTGGAAGAGGTACCTCTCGAAACTCTCATTTACCTCAACGCTGAAGTGTTGCTCGAGTTTGAGAGGGACCCTCTTGTACTTCGTCTTGTCCTCACCTTCCGCGAACACCAGGGAGTTGTAGATGTGGATGGCGTGTTGCCCTGCCATGGAGAGGAGGAGGGCGATTTTCCTGGTGTCCAAAGCATTAACCCTTTCTGTGGCTTCCATGAAGAACTGGAAGCGCTGTTTAAACAGCTTCCCGTTGACGCCGAGGTTTCCAGCGATTTGGAACGGCTGCGGTGGGCTGATGGTGTCCATGGCGCAGGATGGCGGATTCCTTAAGATGCGTAGGTAGGTCTCACAGTTACTGGGTTCCAATTCTGATACTATGTCGTGTTGGGTGCTCTGCTACATAGACGAACCAACACGGTTGCAGATGGTACAACTCAGTTTTATTACTAACAATAATAACATCTGTAAACTGGTTACTATGGTTCGTTCATTACCCTCTAACCTGTGGACCTAGCCCAAACACTATCTTGGCGAAGCACTCAGCACATGGTGAATGTCTGAGTCGCCTGCTGTGAGCTCTGTGCCCTGAGCTGTCTCCTGCTGGAATGAGCGGGAAGTGTCGTGTTCCCCGTTTTATAGTGTGTATGCTCTTGCCTGTGATTGGCTGTGAGGATGTGTGTGTATTGATTGGTCCGTTGATCTGTCCATCAGTGTGTATGTCTGTTTGCACCATGATGTTTATCTGAATATCATGACACAAACAACTCCTCCACCCTCATTTCATGGGCATTGTCCCCCTCGCACCCTGACCCTTGGCAGTGCCACCCTGGCATTCGTGCACCCTTGCACTGCCATTCTGACACCCAGCCAGTGCTTCTGCCAGCTTGGCAGTGCCATCTGGGCACCTTGTCAGTGCCACGGTGGCAGTGCCGAGGTGCCCGCATTCCAGCGGGAAGAGCCAGGGAGCCCTGACCACCCTGGGGTCTCTGGTGGCCCGGGAGAACCCCCCCCGGGTGCCATTCCGCCTGGTCCACATTTGTTTGGACCAGCACTGATCGGTGCCCGGCTGCAGCCTCTCTGGGGAGGCTGGTGAATCGAGGGAGGCCACTGAATCCCGCGCAGGTAGGTCGTAAGTAGGTTGACGACCTACATCCGTGAGCGTCAATCGGTCCCGCCCATTTGGGGTGGGGTTCTGACGCCGACATCTCGGGGGCTCCAGAGAATCCTGGGAGGCAGGGAGGCTGTCAGGCGGCTCGCTGCAATTCTCCGGCAATTCTCCCGCCATTCTCCGGCCACATTCCGCTCAAGCAAGAGCACAACACAGCCGGAGATTCGCACCCTAAGAAACATTTCAAAATAAAAATCAAGAAACAGATGCATTGTTTTGCTGGTAATGAATGAACACTTCAATAGTTTACCATCATAGCCAGTTTTCTGGGGTATATTGTCTCTTATGTAGTAATACACCAGGAATGATAACTTAGGGATTATGTTAATGGACTTGGAACACAGAGCCTGGGCTAATGGTCCAGAGACAATCTGGGCATGGATCCTTTGGCATCTCGGGAATTTAAATTAAATTAATCAAATAAATCTCAGTAGTGGTGCCTGCAAAACTACCTTCTCATAGAATTTACAGTGCAGAAGGAGGCTATTCGGCCCATCGAGTTTGCACCGGCTCTTGGAAAGAGCACCCTACTTAACCCCACACCTCTACCCTATCCCTGTAACCCTGCAACCCATCTAACCTAAGGGCAATTTAGCATGGCCAATCCACCTAACCTGCACATCTTTGGACTGTGGCACCCGGAGGAAACCCACGCAGACACAGGGAGAACGTGTATACTCCGCACAGACAGTGACCCAAGCGGGAATCGAACCTGGGACCCTGGAGCTGTGTACGGTGCTGCCCTCAGAGACTATTGCCCATAAAAATCTATCTGGTACACTAATGTACTTGAGTGATGGAAATTTGATATCCTTGCTTTCCACGTAAATCTTAACAGCTATGTGGTTGACTTTCACATAACAAAAGCAAAACACTGCATGTTGAAAATCTGAAATAAAACAGAAAATGATGGAGAAGTTCAGCATAACTGGCAGCATCAGTGAAGAGAGAAATAGAGTTAACCTTCCAAGTCCCTGTGGCTCTTTTTCAGAGCCAAGGAGAGGGAGAAATGCGATGGATTTTATACTGTTCAAGTGAGCGTGAAGCAGCGGTAGAAGGTCAGGAATAGGTAGGACCAAGGAGAGAATGACAATGGGTTATGGGCACAAGTGAAAGGGTGTTAATGATAATGTTACAGACTTTAAATTCTTTTTTTTTATAAAACATTTTATTGAGGTGATTTTGTAACAATAACAGAAGAAACAGTGTACTTACAAATATAAACATAATGCAAAGGTGGTCTTCCTCCCTCACAGGTCCCACCTTTCTTACACACTAATCTAAACTAAACTACACCCCCCCCCCCCCCCCCCCCCCCCCCCCCCCGTTGTGTTATGCTTCTTCATGTAGCATAAGGTTCATTCTTGATGTATGCTCTGACAAAGGAAGGTTCAGACTTGGAGATAGGTTTAACACATTTATTGAACAGTTAACAATTCTCCTACTTGAGTTTGACTCTCCTGCTGATCTTGCTTTAGTAACTCAATCTAACTAACCAGTCTGCTCTAATCCATGCGGTGGGTGTGATGCTTCCTGATCTGCCCCTGATTCTCTGAGTGTCGCCGAAGGAAAGAGAAAGAACATTGTGCCCTGTCCTTTTATATGGGTTGCCCACTTGTGGTAGTGTCACCTCTGGGTGTGTCTTGACTGCCCATTGGTCGTGTCCTATCTTACTGACCTATTGGTTGAATGTCTGTGTGTCATGATGTCTCTGCTGCTCCCTCTAGTGTTTACTCAGTCCTAGTGTATCTACATTAACCCCTTGTGTATTTACAGTGATGCATATCACCACACACCCTCTCTGCTGACAGTTAATTTTCTCTAAAGAAGTCGACGAACGGCTGCCACCTTCGGACGAACCCTGACATTGACACTCTCAGGGCGAACTTGATTTTCTTCGGACAAAGAAAGCTAGCCATGTCAGTGTGCCCGCTCTCTGATTTAGGGAGCTTTGAGTCACTCCAAGCTAATAGTATCCGTCTCCGGGCTACCAGGGAGGCAAAGGCCAGAACGTCTGCCTCTTTCTCCTCTTGGATTCCCTGATGTTCCGATACTCCAAAAATCACCAACTCTGGACTCGGCGGCACCCTTGTTTTCAATACCTTGGACACGACATCCGCAAATCCCTGCCAGAATCCCTTAAGCCCCAGGCATGCCCAGAACATATGAACATGGTTTGCTTGTCCTCCCACATACTTTGCACACCTGTTTTCTATCCCAAAGAACCTGCTTATTCGGGCCACTGTCATGTGTGCCCGGTGAACGACCTTATATTGTATCAGGCTGAGCCTGGCGCATGATGTGGGCCCGTTGATTCTACTCAATGCATCCACCCAGAGTCCATCCTTTCTCTCTCCTCCTAACTCCCCTTCCTATTTGTGTTTCAGCACCTCGGTCTGCGTTTTCTCTGACCCCATGAGTTCGTTATAGATGTCCGCAACCCTCCCCTCTCCCAGCCATAATCTGCAAACTACCCTGTCCAGTATCCCCCTTGGTGGTAGAAGCGGGAAGGTTGAGGCCTGTCTGCGTAGGAGGTCCTGCGCCTGCAGGTACCTAAACAGATTTTAACTTCTGCCTGCTGAATCGTGCACGACAGCTCATGAACTCCTATCGATTCCCCCTAAAGTGAACATAATGGGCGTGATTTAATGGCCGCGTTGCGCTTCAGTGAGAGCAGGACGAGGCCGGTAAATTGCAGGAGAGGCCAAAATCGAGAATCTGTTTGCGATCTAACCGGCCTGCTCCCATTGGTGGAATCTGGATCCCACCTTAGCGTGGCGAGTAAACAACAATAACAACTTAAGCCCAATCTCTATACAATTAACGGCAGTGACCTCCTATCTAAAGGCCCCCTGTGATCAAAAGGCCTCTTCAGAAAGTGGTCATGCGGTCGCCGATTAGTACTCCCCTTTTAAAAATGTGACGCTCGCGGAAGAGCTGCTGCGGGGACCTGAGAAGGAGAGTAACCATCTTCACTCATGGGAAATGAGTCCAGGGGCACAGAGGTTGTGGCTCTGGTGCTCAGAAGGGTTGGGGGGAACTCCGGGGGGCCAGTCTTGGTCCGGGGGGTGGCCGGGCAGGACGGGAGAATGGATATTTCAGCGCCAGTTGGTCCACCATGCCAACCCCTGGGTTGTGTGGTCCTGTTTGAGGGCAACCCCATCCCCTGCCTGCCTGCCCCACCGACCCAGCCATAACTCCCACTGACTGCAGAGTCTCTGCCGTGCGGCGGAAGGCTATTGCTAATTGGGAATTAGTAATCGTAATTAAGAGAGCGCTTCCCACAACCTAAGTGGATCCCTGTGGGAGAGCCATCTGATGGTGCCGCCTCCCTTCTCCCACCCCTTTCCACACAACATACTCAACCCTCCCTTACCCCCTCCCACCCCAGTGCCCTCTTGGTGATCCTCGACCTGCTTATCCTTCCATGCTCAACCGCTGCGTCTAAGTGTGTTCCCAGGTTGCACGTCAGATGTGAAGGCAGCCTGCTGCCACTGCTGCCCCTGATAGACGTGCTCTGGGGCCAGAGGACTCTGGCGCACGTGCCCCACTGTGCCTCCCTGTTCCGGGTCCTGACTCCGAGATGCACCGTTGTCACTGCGGTGGTTCTCAAGGGAGCGGGTGGTCGCTGTCGCCACTCCGTAGGGTGGCTCTAGGTGGCTACATTCTCACGTGTCCTTTGCCACTCTCAGGATCCCTCCTTACCCAAGTATCTGTGGAGTGGGACTACAATCGACCGTGGTGGCTCTCCAGACCTGGGCTTCTGTCTCAAGGACCGGTCGGCCCAGTCCACTTTGGGAGGATTCACAAAGACCTCCCTCCCCCACCAGCTTCCCAAACATACCACATACCCTCTGGCAACCCGATGATCCTCATCTGGAGCGATTCTCTGGGTCATCGGCCTTGGTCTTCAATATCTTCTGCCTCTCTGCCAACATCACCATGTCTGCCTCCAAAGAGACAATCCAATCACTATGCTCCATCACCATCTCCTCCAACTTCTGAATCATCGAGTCCTGTACCTCGAGCTGCTGTTCCACCCTGTTCAAACTGCCACGAATGGGTGCCAGTGCCACCTCAATTGCCTTTGCTGGGTTTTCAGAGACGGCTTGTCTCTGTTTCTTAAACTCCTGAATTAGGAATTCCACCAGCTTCTCAGTTGTCCACTGAGAGGTCAATGACGATAGCGGGGCCTCCGCCATTTTCTCCACTCCTGCGACATGAGGGCCTTCCAAGTCAGATGAGAACCCCTTATTCAATTTGTTCCTCGTATTATAACCTCACACATCACACGCTAGAGAAGGAACCAAAGCTTTCAACACACCACTTTTCTCTCCAACAACACCCGTTATACAGGCAAAAAGCTCCAAAAACTGAATCCCCAAGCGGGTGCCACATTGACCTTTCACCTCATAGCCGCCACCGGAGAAGTGGGGCTGGATTCTCTGCAGTTCCGCGCCGAAATCGCGAAACGCGATCGGCCTGAGAATTGGCTCTGACGCCGAAATCGGCTTTGACGCCTGTTTCGCGGCGATTCAGAATTTACACAACCTCCAAACTCGATGGAATCGCAGT
The DNA here is from genome assembly GCF_047496885.1 of Scyliorhinus torazame. Lineage (NCBI taxonomy): Eukaryota > Metazoa > Chordata > Chondrichthyes > Carcharhiniformes > Scyliorhinidae > Scyliorhinus > Scyliorhinus torazame. Next base: position 211,653,472 of record NC_092710.1, read on the forward strand.
GCCTACTGCTCGGCCCGTAGAATCGCCTCAAGTGCCCCGACGACCCCGGGCGCTGAGTGAACGCAGGGTTAACGGCCGTATGGGTGGCCCCCCCACGCAGGATTAATGGCCGTATGGGTCCCCCCCGCCACCCCATCCAACCGGCAACACCCACCGGGGGGGAACATCCAGGGCCACACCGAAGGCAGCCCCCAGTAAGGGCAGTGCCATAAAACGGTGGCCCTTGCAGCAGGGACAGCGCCAGGAGGAACAGGGGCACCGATGGGGCAGGGGTGGGGGACATGCGTGGTTGCGGTGCACGGTGTTGGTTGGGGCGCGCGGTGTCAACGGGGGCCACCATGTAGCCCATGGCACCTGGTTGTACATGGGTCCATGCACCATGTTAACATGTTCCCCCTCACTCCCTGCAGATCAGAATGTTTGGGAACCACCCAGTGATGTTGATCGCCATGGCGCGAGCTGCTGCCCTGCATGCAGCCTTGTGGCAGCATCAGCACAGGTGGTTCATTGGGGAGGCGGAGGCTGCAACAGAGGAGCGGGCTGCAGAGGGCAGGTGCCATTCACACTGTTCACCAACAGGAAGGGGTACCACTCCATGAACGTTCAGGTGGTCTGTGACCACCAGAGAAGGATCCTGCACGTCTGAGCCCGATGCCCAGGCAGTGTACATGACTCGTTCGTGTTGGCCCAATCTGTGATACCCGGCATGTTCGAGGGACAAGCCCCTGGTTGGGGGCTGGTTGCTGGGTGACCGAGGTCACCTGTTGCGGTCGTGGCTGATGACGCCTTTACGGAGGCCGCAGAGCGAAGCTACGAACCGCTGCAGTGATGCCCATTGTGCAACCAGGGATGTGGTGGAGAGGTTCTTCAGGGTCCTGAAGATTCGCTTCAGGTGCCTGGACCGCTCTGGAGGGGCCCTCCAGTACAAGGCCAGGAGGGTCGGCCGCATCGTTGTGGTCTGCTGTACTGGTAATTTGCTAGTAATGTGCTGTGCATTCATTGTCTGTGAGAAGCACGACAGCAAAACCCACATCCTGGATTGTTTCACAAAGACAAGGGGCGGAATTCTCCCCTACCCGGCGGGGCGGGGAGTCTCGGTGGGACGGAGTGGCGTGAAGCATTCCGGCGTCGGGCTGCCCCAAAGGTGCGGAGGATTCCGCACCTTTAGGGGCTAGGCCCGCACCTTTAGGGGCTAGGCCCGCCCCAGAGTGGTTGGCACCCTGCCGGCTGCCATGGAAGGCCTTTGGCGTCAGGGCAGCCGGAGCCGAAGGGCCGGCTGCTGACGTCATCCCCGCGCATGAGCAGGGGGTGTTCACCTATGCGTCGGCCATGGCGGAGGCTGATGGTCGGCGCGTAGGAAAAGAGTGCCCCCACGGCACAGGCCCGCCCGCAGATCGGTGAGCCCCGATCGCGGGCTAGGCCACCGTGGGGACACCCCCCGGGGCCAGATTGCCCCACGCCCCCCCCCCCCCCAGGACCCAGGAGCCCGCCCGCACCGCCAGGTCCCGCCGGTAAGGGACCTGGTTCAATTTACGCCGGCGGGGCTGGCATAGAAGCAGCGGGACTTCGGCCCATCGCGGGCCGGAGAATCTCCGGGCGGGGCCTGCCGACCGGCGCGGCGCGATTCCCGGCCCCGCCGAATCTCCGGTGCCGTAGAATTCAGCGGCCGGCGGGGGCGGGATTGTCCTAAAGATGCACGTTTTATGGTTAATAATGATTATTCAGTACACTCCCTAAAATTCATCTCAATCCTTAATTTTTTATTTTTTTTATTTTATAAATTTAGAGTACCCAATTCATTTTTTCCAATTAAGGGGCAATTAACGTGTTCAATTCACCTACCTGCACATCTTTGGGTTGTGGGGGTGAAACCCACGCAAACACGGGGAGAATGTGCAAACTCCACACGGATAGTGACCCAGAGCCGGGATCGAACCTGGGACCTCGTCGCCGTGAGACTGCAGTGCTACCACTGCGCCACCGTGCTGCCCATCTCAATTCTTAATAAAGTAACTTATGTAAAACTACTCTAGTGGTATGCTAGCTATTCAGTTTTAAGAACCCCCCCCCTTCACCATGTGTTTCTCGGCACTGCGAGCTCCAGGAAATATGTGGCTAAATGCACTCACTATGGTTCCCAATTCGTTGAATCAAGCCTTAAGTGTGGTTAGATAGCAGTGGGGAACTCACCAATAGAGCAGGGGTGAAACTCCCAGCCAACCCCGCCAAAAATGACACTTAGAAACATTTCAGTTAGATCGCACCCGTAAGAGTGTATTGTCTGCTACTTATCCTCATTACTTAAAGGGAACTTTTACAAAAGTGAAGTCATCCTGAGATATTTTCTTGGATAAATTGCTGATCACTCTCTTCTGTGACTGGATCCTGCATTACTCACTCACTACCTAATATCTAAGGCCCAATATTAATAATTAATATTTAATCTGCCTTAGTTATCAGTCAGTAAGTGACTAAGTAATGGTTCTTGCAAATATCTCCTTGCCTAAACTTACTTCTGATCCACTTAATAAATAAGAAAAATAATACACCACCCTGTTGTGGTTCCCAGGTAAGTAGCACTTCTTTGGACTAAATGAATCAGACAAATGCCTACTTTGGGCTTGACGAGCCCGAGTCATGAAAGGTCAATTACACCTTGCCTGCCTTTCACCACTGATCTTACCAACTAACCAAGAACTTATTTTGTTGTGTGTCCACAGGAAATTGAGGGAGGACGTTCAACTCGTATTCTGTTTGCAAGTAGTTAGAAGAACTTCCAATTTAACCAGCTACCTCTCCTGCCTGGATGGAAATTCCTGTCAACCAACTCCCCCTGTATAGACAGAATTTAGTTCTTCCCAACATTTCAAGTGTAACTGTCAACCAGAAATTACTGAACCTATTTTCCTACGTCATTAGCCATAACAAATTCAGCGATTGACTTTTAGAGAAGCTCATGAACATGCAAATCCTCTTTGTTCCAGTATGGCTGGCCTTTGCACCGACTACTCTTATGAACAAGATTTAATATAGAAGCAATGCCTTGATTCAAGTTACTTCAATACCTCCTCTGTGGCAAAATGATTGAAATTTAGAAATGCAACTGGCAATCACTTTGATTTGACAGAAGGATGGATATGTGTCCTGGTAAGAGATGAAGAGGACCTTGAAAAGCATCCCTATACTCCCAGGTGAGCTCTTAACATTGCCTAGTTTTTTGGAATAGGTTCATTACATGTCAATTTAATTGATCAAATCTATTGCTGATGTGATTTTGTTGTCATGTTTCTGTCTAATTTTATTGTGATAACCTTAAATTATGAGTCAGCTGCACTGTGATTAGTTATGTTCAAAAATTAGAATATTGCATAGAACCCCAACTGGAATTTTGATCCATTATTGCCAAAAACAAGATGAAACATACTAAAATACTTGGGGTCTAATGAATAACCTATTTTTTGTGTTCATTTGTTTCTGAAGGCAGCACAAAGTTTTAAAAATACTGACAAAGTGTGTGTCCTCCATGCATTTGCTCATTCTTCAAGTGTGGGACCACAGTTCAGTTTTAGCAGGTTGACTGTATGGGCATCACAACCCAGGAAGAAACCTGACTCCATTAGTTAACCACAAGGGCAGTTAATGATGGGCAATAAATGCCGGCCTGGCCAGTGACACCCACATCCCCTAAACAAAACACAAACAATTTCCAGTCATTGAATCAGCCATTAACCTGTGACTGATTTCTATCTGGAGCCATCTGATCCTAATGTTGTTCTTATTGCAATGTATTAATGTAGGGAATACAAAAAACAAATCTGCCTGATCTGTATGCCTGAACATCAGGTAATTTGGTGTAAATTTCCACTGAGATATTGAGGAGAAGCCATGGCCGGGATTCTCCAACCCTGCGCCGGGTCGGAGAATCCCCGGGGGGAGGCGTGAATCCTGTCCCGACGCCGGCTGCCCTATTCTCGCCGCCGGTTTTCGGGGGCCGGCGGGATTCCCACCACGCCGGTTGGGGGCTGCTGACAGCGGCCCCGCTCGGCAATTCTCCGGGCCCCGATGGGCCGCGTGGCCGTAAGGCTTTGGCCAGTCCCGCCGGTGTGAATTACTCACCTCATGCATGGCGGGAGCTGGCAGGTAAGTGTGCGGGGGCGACCCTGGGGATGCGCGGGGGGATCTGACCCCGGGGGGGGGGCCCTCACGATGGCCGATCCTGCGGGCAGGCTGGTTCCGTGGGGGCCTTCTTTCCTCCGTGCCGAGACCCTGTAGGGCTCCGCCATATTGGCCGGGGGCCAGCGTAGCGAAGGGAACCCCCGCATTCGCACAAATACGCCGGCTGGTCCATGCATGCGCGAGAACACGCCGGCCGTTCCGTGCATGCACGAACTCGCGCCGGCCCTTCGGCGCTGGCTGGAGCGGAGCCAACCACTCCGGTGTCACACTAGCCCCCGAAAAATTGGAGAATTCCTTATTTTCGGGGGCTGTTGACGCCGGTGTGGTTGGCGCCGGCTTTCCCGCCGGCGTGGGAACATAGCCCCATTTTCGGAGAACCCCGCCCCATATGTTTTCATACTGTTGGGGTATAATTCAACTTTGGGTGCACAAAACCATCAGTAGCAAATCAGTCACTATTAAACTCAATAGAAACAAGCATTTGGCAATGTATATGATGGATGCCTGATTTGATTTGGAGCCCCTGTCAAAGTTGAATTATACCCCTACATATTTTTTTTTCCTAATTGTTCATTGATTCAGTAAATTAGGGAATCCTTTTACCAGACTTTTTCTACTGAATCTTCATGGCACAAATTGGACACTTACATGGCCATTTTACTTCTTAGCAGAGACAAAAAAAAGTTCTGTAAATGCTGATATTCAACTTAAAAAACAGAAATGTGTTAAAAGCTGAAAGAGAAAGAAGTTTAGTAGTTATTTCTGGTGGAATCCTTCAACAGAACTAAAAAGATGGATCCTTTTATAGGAGTGATCAAATCGCAAGGGGAGCAAGTAGAGACCATAGCGATATATTTTCAATTTTTTGATAGCAGTGGTAAATTTGTCAGTGCAGTACTACCTACAGGAATAATTAGACAGAAATGAAAAACAATGGGCGGAACTTTCCACTCAGTGCACAGAGTGCTGGCTGAGGGAAAAACACCATTGTGAAGTTCTCCAGCTGCACAGCTGGGTTTTCTGTCCAGACAATCCGGCATTGTGTGCACAGAAAATCTGGAGGCATGGCCCATGCCATCACGGGGAGGGGCAGGGCCTGATACAGCCAGCAATGCCTGGCCTGTGCTTGAAAAATGCATCGACCCTCCCCCCACGGATATGAAAACTCTCCCACACAAGCACCGGGACAATCCCCCCCCCATGCATAAGGAGAACTCCTCTCCATTGGGCTCTCCAGAGGGCCTGCCTTGGCACTACATCCTGACACCCCACCATTGCCCCTGGCACGCTGGCAGGGTCCCTCTGCCCCCGTGATCGAATCTTATCTGTACCCCTAGCTGGTTCCTCTTGACTGCTTCACGTTTTTAAAAAGCAGGGGGAGTTCTAAATGTGGGTTGTGATTTACCGGGGAAGTCATTAATTGTATTAAAATTTATTAAAATATATTGATCATAGGGCTGGAACCTTGTTATGGTGAAGGGTGGGGAAATTTGGAAAATGTAATTTTGCTGGCAAGAATCCTGTTATCTGATTCTCAGAACATTTTGCGTCCTCGTCGCCATTCGCGCTCAAGGCGGATACAGGTGCAAATTCATATCAATATATTGACCATTGTTATATTTGCTGTTGCACCCTTCTTCTCAAACAACCTTTGCGTTAAAAGTTTCTAAACGTGAGGAAAGAAGGAAACAGGACAAGTAGGACCTGTGTTAGCACGGTACCTAACAGGATCTCATCTCAACTAATGATATTTCATGGATTGTGAAATAAACAGCGGGACTACTGAAAGCAGGGTTAATTAGAGTGGCTGAGTTCAATGTCAAACCAGGCACAGAAAGAAAAATAAAAAAGGGAAAGAAAGTTGGATTAACAGAAAAGTAAAGTGGAAGAAAGGAAAAGTAAGAAATATTTTTTAAAATGACGTTTATGTAATCTCTGAAAGAATCAACACGTGAATAAATGAGAAACACTTGTTCATTTTTCCTTCATTTTCTGTGATGAAAGATTTATTAGCAATAATTAACAATTACAATGTTGTTAGAAAGGTACATATACAAAAGTCTTAAGTATCTCTGGTGAGTTTAGTCCGTATCTTGATTAATAAGGGGATCAGGGTTATGGGAAGAAGGTAGGAGAATGGGGATGAGAAAAATATCAGCCACGATTGAATGGGGGAGCAGACTCGATGGGCCGAGTGGCCTAATTCTGCTCCTATGTCTTATGGTCTTATGGTATCTACCATGCAAATATAGCAATTTAATGATGAGGTAGACTGTGAAATATTCTTTTCACAAATTAACAGGAAGGCATAACTTGGATAAAAACTGGATATTCACATTAAACCATGTATCTGCTCATTGCCTGAATTACTATACCATTTATGTTTCTCTAGTCTTGCTCTGCTGACATAAAGGAGGGAATTTTAACCACGGAAAATGGGTGGGTTGGGGTCAGGTAAGTGGTTAAACTCTTAAAAATCAAAATCCCAATCGACTCACCTCCAATCTGCCCACTTCTGGCTTTAATGGTGGTGGGGAGGTGGACAAGCAATCAACTTGTCTCAAAGAAGCAAATTGGCTCTTTCAATATTATAATGACGTTGCAAGCCTCATTGTTAATCAACTTTTTGAATTTAACTATGGACAGCTGGATTAACAAACACAGCAGTTACATCTAGTTCAGGACTGCCGGATCAAGGAGGTAAGTGTGATTATACATACTCTGCTGATCCAGCATGCCCACCTGAGAAAGCACACACAATCGCCCTTCCAAGACCTTCTCAAGAAGGCCTTCCCTGATACTTTCTCCCCTGATCTCTTTTAAGTTCACTAAAACCCCTGGAGATTTCTGAATTTTATTCCTTTTGAAATTATTAGTGCAATAGCTATGCTGCCTTTTTGTTCCTTTCTGTGTTGGTAATTCAACAATCAACCTGACTGATTGTTGGGACCTACACGGATTGTTCTGTCAACCGGAACTGGGCTTTTTAATCACTGGGTTTCTGCCAACTCTGCAAGCCAAGCTCTAATACCAGGGTGGTACTGCTGGACAAACAGTGGGAAGTTTACCTGTGCAACATTACGCAGAGAGTGTACTCATTCAATATTAAGCAAACAGAAATTTTCCATGTGTGTATTTCTCAGCAACTTGCTTGATAGATTATAGACATGCATATTTTCAAGGTGAAAACTACTTTGCAAACAAGCTCTCAGAAAAATGCAGCATTTTGTTTTCTTAAAGACTTTAGAAAAATGTTTGAAATGCTCGATTGCATAGTTGAACATTAACAAACGCCATTTAAAGTATAGTGGCGGTAACCATTCTTTTTAGCCTCGCACAGATATTTGCAGGGGATGTTTTGGATTCCAATACCTCAGTGTAAGCCATTAATTATAATTTGATTATTACCTAAGTCTGGATGTAGCATGTATTTCTGATTCTACAAGTAGAGTTTCTTAACAATACAAAGCAAGGTGGGAATGTAAGGAGAGTGCAGAGAGGCTGCAAAGAAACATATACAGGTCACAGACAGTCGCTTGGCAGTTCAGAACCTAAAGATACTTAAAAGGGACAAATGCTTTACACAAGAAGGACAAATTGCACAACAATGTATACGACAGGACAAAAGGGTGCTGATTGGTTGGCAAGTCAACTCTGATTGACTGAGGCATTGCTATTGAGGAAGCAACTGTAGGCTCCCCAAGCTCCCGGGTAAGGCTTGAGCACACTTGACCAAACAGCATGTTCTTCAATGTTTCGTTATAGGAAGAATGCAGGGCATGCTCCATAAGACCATGATACACAGGAGCAGAAGTAGGCCATTTGACCCATCGAGTCTGCTCCACCATTCAGTGAAATCATGGCTGATCTGATAGAATCTTCAACTCCACTTTCCTGCCTTAGCTTCATAACCTTTGATTTCTTTATTGAATAAATAAATTGTCGAACTCAGCCTTGAACATACTTAACAACCCAGCCTCCACAGCCCTCTGTGGTAAAGAATTCCACAGTTTCACTACCCTCTGAGAGAAGAAACTCCTCATCTTTGTCTTAAATAGCTGACCCCTCGAGGAGATGGAGAATCGGTCGAGGCGGAAGAATCTGCGGATTCTGGGCCTCCCGGAGAGGCTGGAGGGACCGGACGTGGGGGCCTATGTGGTCACCATGTTGAACTCGCTGATGGGAGCGGGGTTTTTCCAGGAGCCTCTGGAGCTGGAAGGGGCTCATAGAGTGCTGGCGAGGAGGCCCAAGGCTAACGAGCCTCCGCGGGCGGTGCTGGTGAGGTTCCATCGGTTCGTCGATCGGGAGTGTGTGCTCAGGTGGGCCAAGAAGGAGAGGAGCAGCAGGTGGGAGAACGCGGAGGTTCGGATATATCAGGACTGGAGTGCGGAGGTGGCGAAGAGGAGGGAGGAGTACAATCGAGCGAAGGCGGCGCTGCACAGGAAGGGGGTGAAGTTTGGCATGTTGCAGCCGGCGCGACTGTGGGTTACCTACAAGGACCGGCACCATTATTTCGAGTCTCCGGAGGAGGCGTGGGCCTTTGTTCAGGCCGAGAAGTTGGACACAGATTGAGGGTTGGGACGGGCGATTGGGGACTACGGTTGATATGCTATGTTTATTTTTGTTTCGAGGGGCGGGCCTTTGTATTGCTCCGGGTTTCTTTTTCTTTGTGTTTTTTTTCTTTTGGGTCGGTGAGGGTGGCTGGGGCGGGTTGGGCACTGTTTTGGTTGGGTTGGTCGGGGGGGGGGGGGGCTCTTGGAGGTGAGATGGGGCCCTGCGGGGGAGGGGGAGGCCCGAGTCAGGGGTGAGGGGACCGGGCCTGTAAAAGGAGCTGCGTCAGAGGTGGCGGGGCCTGGTATGTGGGGAATCGAGTTGCTGCTGCTATGGTCAAGGAGGAGCTGGAGCGAGTGGGGGGGGGTCGAGACGGGGGTATGCCGGGGGTAGGCCTGGTGTGGGGTGCAGGCGCGTGGCTGGCCGAGGAGGGGTCATGGCTAGTCGGGGAGGGGGGCGGGTAGCCCCCTGATACGGCTGATAACCTGGAATGTAAGGGGACTGAATGGGCCGGTTAAGCGGGTCCGCGTGTTCGCGCACCTGAAGGGGCTCAAGGCGGATGTGTTTATGCTTCAGGAGATACACCTGAAGGTGGCAGACCAGGTAAGATTGAGGAAAGGGTGGGTGGGTCAGGTGTTTCACTCGGGGCTGGATGCCACAAATCGAGGGGTGGCGGTCTTGGTGGGAAAGAAGGTGTCGTTTGAGGCGTCGAACATTGTGGCAGATAATGGCGGCAGGTACATAATGGTAAGTGGTAAGTTGCAGGGAGAGAGGGTGGTACTGGTCAATGTGTATGCCCCGAACTGGGACGATGCGGGTTTTATGCGGCGTATGTTGGGTCGGATCCCAGACTTGGAAGTGGGGGGCCTGATAATGGGGGAGGGTCTTTAACACGGTGCTGGACCCGGCACTGGATCGCTCCAGGTCTAGGACGGGTAGGAAGCCGGCGGCGGCTAGAGTGCTGAGGGGGTTTATGGACCAGATGGGAGGGGTGGACCCTTGGAGATTTGCAAGGCCGGGGGCTAGGGAATTTTCATTCTTCTCACATGTCCATAAGGCTTATTCCCGAGTCGACTTTTTCATTTTGAGTAGGGCGCTGATAGCGAGAGTAGAGGATACCGAGTATTTGGCAATAGCCATTTCGGACCACGCCCCACATTGGGTGGACTGGAGATGGGGAGGAGAGGGACCAGCGTCCGCTGTGGCGCCTGGAGGTGGGGCTGTTGGCGGACGAGGAGGTGAGCGAGCGGGTCCGAGGAAGTATAGAGAGGTACCTGGAGACCAACGACAACGGGGAGGTCCGATTGGGGATGGTATGGGAGGCACTGAAGGCAGTAGTGAGGGGAGAGCTGATCTCCATTAGGGCCCACAAGGAGCGGGGGGAGAGGGAGAGGCTGGTGGGGGAGATGGTGAGGGTAGACAGGAGGTATGCGGAGGAGCCCGAGGAAGGATTGTTGAGGAAGAGGCGTAGCCTCCAGGCCGAATTCGACCTGGTGACCACCAGGAAGGCGGAGGTGCAGTGGAGGAAGGCCCAGGGGGCGATTTACGAGTACGGGGAAAAGGCAAGCCGGATGCTGGCGCATCAGCTTCAGAAGCGGGACGCAGCTAGGGAGATCGGGGGAGTTAAGGACGGGGGGGTTGGGGGAGTGTGGTGCGGAGTGGAGCTGGCATCAATGGGGTCTTCAGGGACTTCTATGAGGAATTGTACCGATCCGAGCCCCCACGGGAGGAGGGAGGGATGGGCCGCTTCCTGGACCATTTGAGGTTTCCAAAGGTGGAAGAGGGACTGGTGGTGGGATTGGGGGCCCCGAATGGGCTGGAGGAGCTGATCAAAGGGATAGGAAGCATGCAGGCGGGGAAGGCACCGGGGCCGGACGGTTTCCCGGTCGAATTCTATAAAAAATATATGGACCTGTTGGGCCCGCTGTTAGTTAGGACCTTCAATGAGGCAAGGGAGGGGGCGGCTTTGCCCCCGATGATGTCCCGGGCACTGATCTCCTTGATCCTGAAGCGGGACAAGGATCCCCTGCAGTGTGGGTCTTACAGACCGATTTCCTTGCTAAATGTAGATGCCAAGGTGCTGGCGAAGGTCTTAGCCACGAGGATTGAGGATTGTGTGCCGCAGATCATCCATGAAGACCAGACAGGGTTTGTGAAGGGGAGGCAGTTGAACGCGAATGTGCGGAGGCTTTTGAACGTTATCATGATGCCGGCGAGGGAGAGGGAGGCGGAGATAGTGGTGGCGATGGACGCTGAGAAAGCCTTCGATAGGGTAGAGTGGGGGTACCTGTGGGAGGTGTTGAAGAGGTTCGGGTTTGGGTTGGGGTTTGTCAGGTGGGTTAGGCTGTTGTAAGAGGTCCCGATGGCGAGTGTGGCTACAAACAGGAGGAGGTCCGAGTACTTTCAGTTGCACCGAGGGACGAGACAGGGGTGTCCCCTATCCCCCCTGCTCTTCACACTGGCGATTGAACCCCTGGCTATGGACTGAGGGAGTCAAGGAACTGGAGGGGGTTGGTGCGTGGTGGGGAGGAGCATAGGGTGTCACTTTATGCGGACGACCAGCTGCTGTATGTGGCGGACCCGGTGGGAGAAATGCCGGAGGTAATGAGGATTCTTAGGGAATTCGGGGACTTTTCGGGGTACAAGCTGAACATGGGGAGAGCGAGTTGTTCGTAGTTCATCCAGGGGACCAGGAGAGGGGGATTGGCAAGCTCCCACTAAAAAAGGCGGAGAGGAGCTTCAGGTATCTGGGAGTCCAGGTGGCCAGGAGCTGGGGGGCCCTGCATAGGCTTAATTTACAAGGCTGGTGGAGCAAATGGAGGAGGAGTTCAAGAGGTGGGACACGTTGCCGCTGACCTTGGCGGGTAGGGTGCAGTCAATCAAAATGACTTCATGTTTTGGGGGTGAGGACAGGTGTGTTTGGTGCTCAGGGTGCCCAGCAAACCACACCCATATGTTCTGGCATGCCCAGCGCTGGAGGAATTTTGGAAGGGTGTAGCGAGGACGGTGTCGAGGTGGTAGGATCCAGGGTCAAACCGGGCTGGGGGCTCGCAATATTTGGAGCGGCAAAGGAGCCGGGAGTGCAGGAGGTGAAAGAGGCCGGAATTCTGGCCTTTGCGTCCCTGGTAGCCCGGCGAAGGATTCTTCTTCAGTGGAAGGATGTGAGGCCCCCAAGCGTGGAATCCTGGATCAACGATATGGCGGGGTTTATTAAGTTGGAGAGGGTGAAATTCGCCTTGAGAGGGTCGGTACAAGGGTTCTTTAGGCGGTGGCAACCGTTCTTAGACTTCCTGGCAGAGCGGTAGACATTGGTCAATGGCAGCAGCAGCTCGGGGGGGGGGGGGGGGGGGGGTCACTTTATTTTTTTTTGTTAGTTACACTGAAGGGTCTGAGGGGTTGTATATACTTGTTGTATTAAGTCGGGGTGTTAATGTTAATTTATTATTTATGTACAGGGGGGGGAGAGGGGTATGGAGGGCTATTTTTCTGGACTGTGTTTTGTACTTGACCCTGTTGGGTTTCTTTTTCATTTTGTTATTGATATTTTATGAAAACCTTTAATAAAAATTATTTTAAAAAAAATAAAAATAGCTGACCCCTTACTCTGAGATGATGCCCTCTGAAAGCGAACTCCCAGCATCTACCCTGTAAAGCTCCCTGGTAATCCTATATGTCTTAATCAGGTCGCCCCACTCTTCTAAACTCCAGTGTGCACAGGCCCAACCTACTCAATCTCTCATAAGAAAATCACTCCATACTCAGGATCAACCTAATGAACCTTCTTGGACTGCTTTTAATGCCAGTATATCTTTCCTTAGGTAAGGGGATCAAAATTGTTCACAGTGTTCCAGGTGTGGTCTAAATGGTGCCTTGTATAATTTTAGCAAGACTTCCCTGTTTTTACACTCCTTTCCATTTGAAATAAAAGCCGATATTCCATTTGTCTTCCCTATTACCTGCTGAACTTGCATGCTAGCCTTTTGTGATTCATTCATGAGGACCCTCAAATCTCTGTGTTGCAGTCTTTCTCTATTGAAATAATATTCAGCTCCTTTATTTTTCATACCAAAGTGCATAACTTTACATTTTCCTGTATTATATTCCAACTGCCAAGCTTTGACCACTCAATTAACCTGTCCAAATCACTCTGATGGGGGTGGTAATGATGGTGAATAAGTGGGTGATGTTTGAGGTGGGGAACATTGTGGCCGATTTGGATGGGAGGTATGTGATGGTTAGTGGAAAGTTGGAGGGGATGCTGGTGCTTCTGGTAAACATTTTTGGCCCAAATTACGATGATGTAGATTTTATAAGGTGGGTGTTGGATTTTTGACTTGGACTCGCACCTGTTGATTATTGGGGGGGGGGGTTTAATATGGTTATAGAACCAAGCTTGGACTGGCGGAGTCCTAAGTCGTCGAAGATGGGGGTTCATGGGGGAGTGAGGGACAGAGCCCACAACGTAGACTGGATGTAGGATTGTTGGCGGATAAGGAGGTGTGTGAACGGGTGAGGCCCACCATTCAGGGGTACGTGGAGGCATGGCTGTTGAAGGAAAGGCAAAGGCTCCAGATGGAGTTGTCTAAAGGGAAGGTGGCGGGGCAGTCATGGAGCGCCAGAGGGGCAGTCTGTGGCTGCGGGGAGAAGCGAGCAGGATGTTGGCAAACAGTTGAGGAAGTAAGAGATGGCGAGGGAGATTGGCAGAGTGAGGGATGATAAGGTGGTGATGGACCCAGAGGGGGTGAATGGCGTGTTTGAGGTGTTCGACAGAAGGCTATACCAGTCTGAGCCCCCAGCCGGGGGAGGGGATGCAACGGTTTTTGGATGGGCTGTAGTTTCTCAAAGTAGAGGAGGAACTGGTTCAGGGACTGGGGACTCCATTTGGTTGAGGGAGGTGATGGACAGTATGGGGGTGATGCAGGCAGGGAAGGTCCCAGGGCCAGATGGGTTCCCAGTGCAGTTTTATAAAACTTTTGGGAAAGACCTGGGGCCACTGCTGCTGAAGGGGGGGGGGATCTCCCCCCTACATTGTCATAGGCTTCCACCTCCCTGATGAATAGGTTCTTTGAGGGGGTAGAGGATAGGTGTGGGCAGTGTGTGGGGAGGCCCGCGAACCACATGTTCTTTCATAGAATTTACAGTGCAGAAGGAGGCCATTCAGCCCATCGAGTCTGCACCGGCTCTTGGAAAGAGCACCCTACCCAAGGTCAACACCGCCACCCTATCCCCATAACCCAGTAACCCCACCCAACACAAAGGGCAATTTTGGACACTAAGGGCAATTTATCATGGCCAATCCACCTAACCGGCACATCTTTGGACTGTGGGAGGAAACCGGAGCACCCGGAGGAAACCCACGCACACACGGGGAGGATGTGCAGACTCCGCACAGACAGTGACCCAAGCCAGAATCGAACCTGGGACCCTGGAGCTGTGAAGCAATTGTGCTATCCACAAGGCTACCGTGCTGCCCCATGTTCTGCGCATGTCTAAAGCTGAAGGGGTTCTGGCAGGGGTTCACATAGATGCATACATAGATACATCCAACTTAATAGCCTAATCCTGCTTTCTCCCCATAGCCTTTGATCCCATTCTCCCCAAGTGCTATATCCAGCCGCCTCACGGACGTTATGTGTGAGGTGCTGGGGTTGGAGGTGGTCCCGAGTCCAGAGGTGGTGGTATTCAGAGTGTTGGAAGACCCGGGAGTCCAGGGGGTGAGAAAGGCCGGTGTTCTTGTCTTTGCCTCCCTGATAGCCTGCGGGTGGATTTTACTTGGGTGGCGGGACTCAGAGCCGCTGAAAGCAGGAGTGTGGGTGAGTGACTGGCGGAATTCCAGAGGCTAGAGAAGGTCAAGTTCGTCCTGAGGGGGTTGGTCGATGGGCTCACTCAGATTTAGAAGCCGGTTATTGATTTATTTAAGGAGGTTTCAGGAGTCAGCACGAGGGAAAGGAGTGGGGGCCGGGGGGGAGGGGGGGTGAGTAGGGGAGGGGAGGGGGTGTTAAAATGGGGAAGGCGGGATGGGAGAAGGGGGTGGTATTAGCGGACCAGGGAGAGAGTAGGTGTTAGTTGTCTATAATGTTGTTTGGTTGTTCTTCTCCTTTTGTTTGTTTGTATGGAAATGCCTCGAATAAAATATTTTTAAAAAGAATGTACCATCCAACAAAATGCCCTCTTATCCCTCTGTCTCCTAGAAATCCAAGTGTGTTGCATCTACCAGTTCTTCATTTTCTATCCTGTTCATTGCCACCTCAAAGAATTCTAATACATTTGCCAGGCATGATTTCTCCTTCATGGAGCCATACTGACTCAGTTTGATTATATTCATAGAATCATAGAATTTGCAGTGCAAAAGGAGGCCATTCAGCCCATCGGGTCTGCACCGGCTCTTGGAAAGAGCTCCTTACTTAAGCCTACACCTCCACCCTAACCCCATAACCCAGTAACCCCACCTAACCAGCATTTCTTTGGACAATGAGAGGAAACCGGAGCACCCGGAGAAAACCCACGCAGTCATGGGGAGCATGCAGAATCCGCACAGACAGTAACCTGAGGCCGGAATTGAATCTGGGACCTTGGTGCTGTGGGGTGGATTCTCCGTTTGGGAAGTTCTCCTGCCAGAGGAGAATTGCAACCGATTTATGTTCCCCCGGGAGCGCAAATTGGGAAACAATTCTGTATCCCTTGTCATGCAAATTTATGCAAGGAATACGAGGGATTCCCAAGGGAATCCTGCTATCGGACCACCATTTCGAGTGGTGGCCTGATAGTGAAGTCCTTCAGCCGGCCACCTACCCCTCCACCGCAACGCAAAGAAGCCCCTCACTCCCGGATTGCCTGGGTGACCCCCCCTCCCCTCACTCCCGGATTGCCTGGGTGACCCCCCCTCCCCTCACTCCCGGATTGCCTGGGTGCTGCCCCCCACCCCTCCCACCCCCTGCCACCCCCACCCCCATCAGAGACTTCCTTAACTAGGCAATGCAGAACAACATCAGACTCTGATAGGTCAAGTCCCCTTAGAGCGGGAAAGCAGTGGTGAACACTGAGGTGATTAGGAGAGAGAGAGACAGCAGTAAAGGTGAAGGAAGATCTCCTGTGATTATGTAACAAATTTCTTTACGAATTGGCAAAAAAGCCACGAGGGTGGGGGGTTGGTGAGCCAGCCAGCTGTTCGGGACACAGAAGCAAGCCATCATTGAGGGAAGCAGGAGCGATGCAACGTGACCCTCAGGCCAGGGCCAAGGCGGCTGGCAGACCATAGCCAGGCTGCTGAGCCAGCAGTGAGGCAAGGTTGTCAAAGTGAGCTGCAAGGTGCTGCTGGGGTTGGGTTATTTGGCGAAGAAAGCCACGAGGGAGCTGGTGTGTGAGCCAACCAGCTGGTTGGGACTCGGGACGTCATTATCGAGCAGGGACCATTCGACCCCCAGGCCTTCGGAAGGCAATAAATTCATACTCTTTAAAATCAAGAAAGATCAATGTGAAGTGACACAATCTGACAGTCTGACAGTCAGAAATGCAGAAAATTGAAAGTGAGGCAAGAGGATGAAAAAAACACCCAATTTGTTATTTAACTGTAAGAACTTTGATGTCTTGAATAGTGCACAAACTGCACATTCATCCTCATCCACCAAAAGTACAGGTGAATTATCTGAGGACTTTCTGGAGAAATCACATCGCCTGAAAATGTTGACCGAGAAGTGGAATCTGAAATGGCAGTGGAACTAGAAGATATATCTTCTCTTGAAGTGAGGGAAGAAACCTACCCTGAAGTCATTGCTGTATGGCTAAAATATGTTCCACTGGGCATGATAGAATATTTTGTATTAAATGAACCAGAAAATATAGCCAATATGGAAAATTTGATAAAAGAGTTGGAGGGGCGGTACGGTAGCACAGTGGTTAGCACTGTTGTTTCACAGCACCAGGGTCACAGGTTTGATTCCTGCTTGGGTCACTGTCTGTGCGGAGTCTACACGTTCTCCCCGTGTCTGCGTGGGTTTCCTCCGGGTGCTCCTGTTTCCTCTCACAAATCCTGAAAGACGTACTTGTTAGGTAATTTGGACATTCTGAAATCTCCCTCTGTGTACCCGAACAGGCGCCGGAGTGTGGTGACTAGGGGATTTTCACAGTAACTTCATTGCAGTGTTAAATGTAAGCCTACTTGAGACAATAATAAAGATTATTATTTGTATTAATAAAGGCTGAAAGCAGGTTTGATGTCTTCATACGAGACCCGCAACAAGGATGGCCACCTGGAATTGTGCAGCCTGGGGGACCCAGTCAAAAGAGCACGGGTTTTGCTCATTTTAAAGAGTTTGGGGCCGAAGTGATGTTTCTCAAGGAGACCCATATGTGCGAGCGGGATCAGGTACGTCTTTGGAAGGCTTGGGTGAGCCAAGTTTTCCACTCGAGTTTGACAGCGGGGCCCCAGGAGTGGCGATTATCATTTATAAAAGGGTCCGGTTTTGTTCGGAGGAGGTAATAGCAGATGTGGGCGACGGGTATGTTATAGTAACAGGGGTATTAGAAGGGAAACAGGTGGTGTCGGTGAATGTATAGGCCCCCGATACAATGTTCATGAAACGGTTGTTGGCAGCAATACCAGATCAAGACACCCATCAACTTATTATGGGGGGAATATAAACTGCTAGACCCAAGGGTGGATCACGTTAGACGAAGATTGTTGGTCCCCGGGGGGTATGGCGAATGTGTTAATTGCATTTATGGATAAAACGGCAGGGGAAGGGGGTGCAGACCCTTGGAGGTTTGGGCATCTGGGGGAGAAAGAGTTTTCGTTCTTCTCCTCAGTACATAATGTGTTCTCCTGGATTGACTACTTTGCCGTGAGTTGTGCACTGTTGGCAGGGGCAAAGAAATATGAGTACTCGGTGATGATCATTTCTGACATGCCCCACATTGGGTGGACCAGGATTTGGGGATAGGCCAGGCGCATCGCAAGAGGTGTCAGTTAGATGTAGATCTTCAAGTGGACCTGGGGTTCTGTGCAAGGAAATCAAGGGCTATCCAGGATTATATCTTAAACAATGATAATGGGAAGGTCTCACCTCGATACTATCGGAGGCATTAAAGGTAGTAATCAGGGGAGAAATTATATCTTTCAAGGCACATGTAGCTGTGGAGGCGAGGAGAGAGCGGGAAAAGCTGGTCGATATCATAGAGGTAGATCACAGATATGCGAGCCGTCCATCCCCAGAATTACTAGCAAATGCAATTCAATTCAATTTGATCTCCACAGATGGGGTGATGCGACAGCTAAAGGGGAAATTTCCAAGTATGGAGAGAAGGCAAGTCTGCGGCTCAGGATGAAAAGGGCATGGTGGGAATTTCTAGAGTTTCCCAAAGTCGGAGAGGAGTAGCGGGAGGAACTAGACGCTCCATTAGAGTTGGAGAACATCAGAGAGGTGCTGAAATTGATGCAGTCAGGGAAGGGTTGCCAGTGGAATTTTATTAAAAATTCATAGGTCAGCTGGTCCCACTGTTGTTGGGGATGTTCAGGGATTCCTTTGAAAAAGATGCCTTGCCATAGTTGTTAAGCGTGCGTCGATTTTTCTGCTCCAGAAGAAGGACAAAAACCCCACAGACTGCAGGTCATATCGTCCGATCTTCCTGTTAAATGTGGAAGCGAAGCGTCCAGCTAAGGTGTTGCCATTAAGACTGGAGCCTTGGATCCTGGCGGTGGTTGAGAATGAAAATGAAAAATGAAAATCACTTGTTGTCACAAGTAGGCTTCAAATGAAGTTACTGTGAAAAGCCCCTGGTTGCCATATTCCGGTGCCTGTTTGTGGAGGCTGGTATGGGAATTGAACCGTGCTGCTGGCCTGCCTTGGTCTGCTTTAAAAGCCAGCTATTTAGCCCTGTGCTAAACCAGCCTCTGTTTTTTGTCACTGGAAAGACCAAACGTGATTTATAAAGGGGCGGAGGTTGATGGCAAATGTGAGATAGTTGTTGAACATGGTTCTTACCCCTGGGGCGGGTCTGGTTCTGGAGATTATTGTTTTAGGAACATAGGAATTAGGAGCAGAAGTAGGCAATTCAGCTCTTCGAGCCTGCTCATTCATTCAATCAGATCATGGCTGATCTCTTTCTGGTCACAAATCCACCTCCCTACCTGTTCCCCATATCCCTTTAACCCATTTTTAAAATCAGAAATATATCTTCTCTTTCTTGAAACCATTTAATGATTCAGACTCCACCGTACTATGGGGCAGCGAGTTCCAGAAATTCACCACCCTCTGCGAGAAGTAATTCCTCCTCATCTCAGTTTTAACTCTACCATTTTGTTTGATGTGGAGAAAACGTTCGATCGGGTAAAACGTTCGATTGGGAACTATGTATAATGAGAGAAATTTGGGTTTGGACTGGGCTTTGTAGTGTGGGTGTGGCTGTTGTATGCGACCCCATTTGCCAGTGTTTGCACTAATAAAGTGACTTCTGAGTCCTTTTATCTGTACTGCGGCACTAGGCAGGGATGTCTGATGTCCCCTTTGTTATTCCTTTTGTCAATAGAGCCATTTAAGAAAGTTTGTAGAGATAAGTCAGGGAACTACAGACCAGTGAGTCTCACGTCAGTGGTATGGAAACTATTGGATAAAATTCTGAAGGAATCTATCTCCACTTGGAGAGGCAATGTTTGACCAGGAATAATCAGCATGGCTTTACCAGAGGGATGTTATGCCTAAAAAATTTGATTGACTTTTTTGAGCATGTGAGCAGGTGTGTAGATGAGGGTAATGCAGTTGATGTAGTTTACATGGATTTTCACAAAGCCTTTGACAAGGTCCCACATGGGAGACTTAAAAGAAGGCAAAAATGCACATGGGATACAAGGTAACTGGATAAGGTGGTTTCAAAATTGGCTGAACTGTAGGAGAGAGAGAATGATGACAGACGGTTGTATTAGTGACTGGAAGCCAGTGTCCAGTGGCATACCACAGGAATCTGTACTGGGTCCCCTATTGTTTCTCATTTATATAAACGATATAGATGACTGTGGGGGGTAGGATCACAAACTTTGTTGATGACACAAAGGTTGGCTGGGCGGTCAACAGTGAGGTTGAATATCTTAGGTGACAGGAAGATATAGACAGGATGGTCAAATGGGCAGAAAAATGGCAGATGGAATTTAACCATGAAAAGTATGAGGAGTAATTTTTAAAAATTTGTTCATGGGACATCGGTGTCACAGGCTGTGCCAGCATTTTTTGCCCATCCCTAATTACCCTTGAGGGGGAAGTTGCGAGTCAACCACATTGCTGTGGATCTGAAGTCACATGTAGGCCAGACCAGGTAAGGATGGCAGATTTCCTTCCCTAAAGGACATTAGTGAACCAGATACGACAATTGAAAGGTTTCATGGTCATCATTAGACTTTTAATTCCAGATTATCTTTATTAAATTCAAATTTCACATCTGCAGTGGCTCAGGTCTCTAGAGCATTACTCAGGGTCTCTGGTTTACTAGTCCAGTGACAATACCACTATGCTACCATCTTCCCTTGTGACAAGGGGTGTGACAAAGAAGTATTCAATGAATGGCCTGACACTGGGAAGTTCGGGGAACAAAGGAACAAAGGGACCTTGGAGTGTTTGTCCATAGATCTCTGAAGGCTGAAGGGCAGGTTAATAGGGTGGTGAAAAAGGTTTATGGGACACGCACCTTTATCCATCGAGGCATAGATTACAAAAGCAGGGGATCATGATGGAGTTGTATAGAACTTTGGTGAGGCCACAGCTGGAGTACTGTGTCCAATTCCAGTCGCCACATTATTTGAAGGATGTGATTGCACTGGAGGGGGTGCAGAGGCGATTCACCAGGATGTTGCCTGGGATGGAACATTTAAGTTATGAAGAGAGGTTGGATAAGCTTGGGTTGTTTTCATTTTGCAGAAAGACTGAGCGGTGACCTGATCGAGGTATACAAGATTATGAGAGGCACAGACAGGGTGCCTTATTATTGCCTTATTACCTTATTATTAAGGTAATCCTTATTATTGTCAGAAGTAGTCTCACATCAACACCTCAATGAAGTTACTGTGAAAATCCCCTAGTCACCACGCTCCGCACCTGTTCGGGTACATTGAGGGAGAGTTCAGAATGTCCAATTCACTTAACAGTACGTGTTTCGGGACTTGTGGGAGGAAGCTGGAGCACCCGGAGGAAACCCACACAGGCACGGGGAGAGTGTTTGAGGGGGATTTGAGGAAAAGCTTTTTTACCCAGAGGGTGGTGACGGTCTGGAATGCACTGCCTGGGAGGATGGTAGAGGCAGGTTGCCTCATATGCTTTAAAAAGATGAGCACTTGGCACATCATAACATTCAAGGCTATGGGCCAAATGCAGGCAAATGGGATTAGGTAGTCAGGTCAGATATTTTTGATGCATTGGTGCAAACTTGATGGCCGAAGGGCCTCTTCTGCGTTGTATTATTCTGTGATTTTGTGACTAGCCATGGCACTGAGTATTTCAAAAGCATGGGAAGGAATTATTAGAGGAGGCGTGGAGCATAGGGTCTCACTATACACTGACGACTTGCTATTATATGTTAGGGATCCGGAGGCGACAGTGGGAAACAGTTTGGGGACCTTGCAGCATTACGGGGCCTTTTCTGGTGATCAGCTAAATATAGGAAAGGGCAAATACTTTGTGGTTGGGGCACCAGGGCGGAGAGGGGCCTTAGGGGGTTAGCAGGAAGAAATTTTCAGTATCTAGGGGTCAAATAACAAGGGACTGGGTCAGGAGGTTGAACGATACAAATCTAGTGGGGAAGGTCAAGGCGGACTTGCAAAGATGAACGGTCGCCCACTATCCCTGACGGGCCGAGTACAATCGGTTAAGGTGAATATCTTGCTGAGATTTTAGTTTTAATTTTAATGCCTCTCGGTGTGCCCAAAGCATTTTTCAGAGAGATTGACCGGCTTGTGACTGGATTTATTTGGCAGGTAAAGGCCAGAGAATCAGGAGGACGGTTCAGAGGGACTGACAAGCAGGGGCTTGGCCTTGCCAAGCGTTCAATATTACCACTGGGCTCCAGTGCTGAAAAGTTGCTGGAGTGTGCGGGGACTTGGAGGAGCTGTGGGTCCGGGTGGAAGCAGAGCCTGTGAGGGGGCGGGGGGTAAGCCTGAGAGAGAGCATTGGTAACAGCTCCGCTCCCAGTGGTGCTGAAGAGACACTCGACTAACCCAATAGTAGTAACCATGATAGAAATTTGGAGACAGCTCCGTCAGTATTTCAATTTGAAGCCTACCTCAAGGTTAGCTCCCATCTGTGCAAACCAGTTATTCAAGCCTGCTCGGCTGGATGCAAAGTTTAGGGAGAGGAAGGAGAAGGGATTGGAGCAGGTGCGAGATTTCTTTTCAGAAGATCAGTTCGCTAGCATGGGGGAGCTGAAGGAGAAATATGGGCTGACAGACACTGATGGGTTCAGGTATCTCCAGGTGCGTGGCTGAGTCAAAAGGTGCTTTCCAGGATTCTCGATTAAGCAGCCTTCAACCTTTCTCGATGGATTTTATTCTGCTCGGTGCTGGAGGTGGCAAGTACGTCGGGCTTATACCAGCGGATTGCAGGGGAGGAGTAGAGAGCTCGGTTGAGGGAGTGAAGGCAAAGAAGCCAGAAGAGCTGGGCCAATTTTGCAGGAGCAGGTTTGGAGCGAGGCACTGAAGAGGGTGAACGCGACCTCATCCTGTGTGAGGCTGAGTCTCATTCAGCTAAGAGCAGTGTTTCGAGCACATCTCATGAAGTTTAGAATGCGCTGTTTTTCGATGGGGTGGAGGATGGATGCGATCGTTGTTTGAGGAGTCCGGAACACCACTCGCACATGTTCTGGGCATGCTCAAGGCTGATGGGCTGCTGGAGGTCCTTTTTTGATACCACGTTGGCAATCCTGAACATTGGGTTGGAGCCTTGCCCACTGGTAGCGATTTTGAGGTTTTCGGATGTGTCGGTGCTCCGGAGGGGGCAGGACCAGACGTTCTGGCCTTTGCCTCGCTTGTAGGAAAGTGCTGGATCCTCTTAGGTTGGCGGTCAACTACACCCCCAAGCGCCTCAGCTGGGCTGGGTGAACTGATGGATTTCTTGCGCCTCGAGCATGTCAAATTCGACATGAGAGGGTCGATGTAAGGGTTTTATCATAAATGGACTGTTTATAATGTACTTTAAAGAGTTGGTCACTGTTAGAGGGGGTGGAGGGGGTTTAGTTTACATTGTTGTGGGGGAAGGGGGAGCGGGAGGGTTGGGGGGTGTTATTACTGTTATTATGTCTTATTGATTGTTTTTTTGTAAATTTGCCTAAAAACTGTTAAAATTTCAATAAAAATATTTCCAAAATAAAACGTCGTCATATGTCCCATTTTCTGAGGGTGAAGAGAAATGGGATGTCGGAAATTAGAAATTTATTGAATTTTTTTTTGGTAACTTTGAAAGCAGTCGACTGTTATGTTTGCAAATTATTTCCTGACTCAAGAAAAGGGAAACAAGTATTCATCAGCAGGTGCTCTAGCTGGAGAAATGTTGGAAGAGATATTGCTGACATGAAACTTCCAGAGCCGGGATTGAACCTGGGACTTCAGCGCCGTCAGGCTGCAGTGCTAACCGCTGCACCACCGTGCTGCCCTGAAACCAATTCACTAATGAAGTAAAAGATGTCAAATACTATTCCATAATAGTTGATTCAACACCAGATGCGAGTCATGTTTATCAATTAACATTAACTTTAAGAGAGAGGACCAGTGATGGTGAAGCCCTGGGGCGATTTCTTTTTTTGTTCAGCTACAATCCCAGACTTCTGAGTTTCTGGAGACAACTGTTTTGTAAATCATTACAAATTTAGGTTTGGGCTTCTAAAGGTGTCGTAGGCAAGGCTTTGATAATGCTGCAAATATTGCAGGAAAATATTCAGGTCTACAAGCAAGACTGAACAATACAAACCCTTGTGCATTATTCATCCCACGTTCCAGTCACTCCGTGAATTTAATCTGCAATGCAGCAGCTCAATTCTATGAGGGAGCTGTACATTTTTTTGATTTTGTTCAAAACTTGTATGTCTTTTTTCTTGGTTTCCACACATTGATGGAATATATTGCAATCATGCTTGGAGCAGCAAAATGGAAAGCATTTGACGGTCAAAAGAATTAGTGACACCAGGTGGTCTACTCATGCAGATGTGGTTTGGCTTTGAAAATTTACTTTGTTAATATAAAATAAACCTCATCAGACATAGTCACATCTAATTCAGAAAAAATCAACTTCTGAAAGCTGAAGCAAAATCCTCTGCAGAGTATAATATTACTGTTTTTACAGTTTTGGGGATCCATGGTTCTTGAAAATTCCGGCAAAATGTTGATATAACTTTATTGAATGCTGCATAATTGTTAGCCTCAGTTAAAAGTTTTGGCATGGAAGTTCGAAATGACTATAGCTAAATTGAAGCCAGAGGCACTAACATTAGTAAAAGTACAGGCTCCTCTGATGATGAGAAGCGTACAAGATGCAGGAAGTTATTTTTCAATGAAAATAGAGAAGGAAATCGCTTTAAAGGGGAAGAGAAGATCATCATTTAGACCGTCAGTTAGTTGTAACACAATAATGGTGCCATTGTAGAATAGAAATGAATCTCCGAAGAAAACTGTAGATTTATTTTGCTTGCTTTTTGACAGAATTTTGGATGAGATTGCTAAAAGCTACTGTAGTAAGAAATTAAGTGAATTCTACTGGCAGGGCAGACAATAATCATTTTGATGATGAAGTGAAACAATTCATTCATTTCATTGACAATGTTGAGCTTTGTGCTTTGAGATGAACAGCTGATTTGTACAGGATTGTATGTGATGGTTTGCAGGCAACCTTTTCAAATGTGGAAAAGATTCTGGGCGCGATTCCCCGACCTCGTTATGCTCTCGCTCAAGTGAAACAAGGCCGGTGAATAGCGGGAGTGGCCAAAAACGAGAACCACGCAAGTTGCCAAACAGTTTGTGATGCAACTGGCCCGCTCTGGGAGGAGAAATCGGGATCTCGTCAGAGCGTGGCGAGAAACCAATTATCACCAATTAAGCCCCATTTCCAAACAATTAGACACCCCTTATCCAACTGCTTCTCATCATTCAGTTACTATTAAGCTATTTTGCTGGTAGGGACAGCTGGTTTTCAAACATACGTGCCAGATTGGCTTCAGCAGTCACATGATGTGGAATTTTACGCTCGTTAAAGAGACCGGAGAGGTCACTCTCAATCTTGTTTTTTGACTTGAACAGTTTCTCATTGAAGAGCCTCGTCAACTTCTCTTCGGTAATCAGGTTTTGAATAACACAATAAACACTTTGCACACAACCAGTATGATGCCCCGGTCACCTTCTTCCGCAATGCGGGCCGACCTCCGAACCCTTGGCCCATCTCTCCAGGCATCTCCCCCTCCCTGTGGTACCCACCCACCCTCCAGCCGTGGACATATCCCCGGAGCTATGTCCCATCCCCTGGGTGTTTGGATATTGGCTATTGCGTGTGTGGTGTTGCCTTGCACATTGTCCAAGTGCCAAGGTGTGATTGGGATGCTAGGCAATGACTCCTACATGCCACTTGGGTTGTCTAAAGTGCTCACTTAACCACGATTGCCTATTAGTGTTAGCCTTCAGCCACGCGGCTAGAGGCCTCGACAGTCGGTGGGGGTTATGGAGGGGTCGGTGGGAGGGACAGGCAGGGACAAGGGTTGCCCCAGGAACAGGTACAAATGGTCCAAGGGTTGGCATGGTGGTGCTGTCAACGGTTGCCCCTCCGGTTGCCACCCAGTGCACTCCCCACCCTCCCATGGCAGCCCACCCCTGCGGAGGTTTCCCCACCCCCAGCCAAGGGTCCCCCACCCCCTACCATGTTGCACTGGGGTGGCAAGCTCGGCAGCCCCTGCTCTTTGCCTGTGAGCAAAGATGGCTACTCCCCTCCTCGGCTCCCCCACAGAAGCCCTTGCGCCAGGTTCACGTTTTTCAAAAGGAGTACTAATCGGTGCCAGCGTGGGCAGTTGATGGGGAAGCCCCCCTCCCACCCCTACCTAATCCCCCTCCCCCAGTGCCCTCAGTGATCCTTGATGTGCTTTGCCCTCTACCACTACGTCCAGGTGTGTCCTCAGGGTGCACATCTGAGGTGGAGGCAGCCAGCTGCTAACCTCTATGCCCCTGACGGGCATCCTTTGTGGGCTCTGAGGCCGGCAGGCCCCAGCTCACTTGTCGGCAGCACATGCATCCGTGCTGTCTTGGCCCGTGTGCTGGCTGCGCGATGCGGCCTCATCAGAGGGGTAGAACTCGGGGAGCTGATTGGCCACCACCCCCATTCCATGGGATGGGTCCAGGTTAGCACTCAACTTGCTCTCCTCCTGGTCGGTGCCCATAGGGTCCTGGCGTTCACCTTGGGAGGAAGGGGCATATGGTTCGAGCCCCGGCTGCCGCTTCACCATCTGTCTCTGCTAGCCCTGCTGGTTCCCTTGGTCTACACCATCATGTCGATGCCCTCAGCGATGCCCCTCAGTGACTGCGACATGCTCTGCAGCGCCTCGGCAATGCCAACCTGCAAGTGGGACAAGCTCCCCAATGCCTCGGCCATGCCCATCCGAGAGCCATGACCGTCACCGACTGCACAACGCTTTGGACACCTTCACTGCGGTCACCACCCTACCCGTGTTGGCCTCGGTGCCACGCATTGCCGGCGACATCTCCTGCGCCTGGAGCCTCTGGGGCTCCTCCAAACAGCTCTGGATCTGCTGGAGTGTCGCTGGATCTCCTTCTGAATGTCCTGGCCGCTCCCTAATGTCTCCATCAACTCTGGGTAACCCTGTTCCACAGGCTCAGCATCAGGCTGGGACCCCAGCTGGGCCCAGGGATCCCTAGACCTCCGACTGCTGTCTCGCCTGGGGGTTCCTGCCCTCACCAGATGTACATCAGCAGCAGTGTGGTGCTCACCAGATTGTGCCCCAGACGCCTGACATCTAACATTTCCCACCGAGGTGTCTGTATCTGCACCGGTGAAGGGTGGGGATGACAGCAGTGCCGTGACTATTATGGTGGCATCCTCGGGGCTCCTCTAGGATGCTCTCCTAGGAAGCTGGAGAGGGGGCCGCCTGGGATGGGCCGGTGCCATCAGCTGGAGGACCAGTGGGAGAATGGGCATGTGGTCAGTGGGAGGGATGGGTCAATCAGTAAGGTAATCACTACTCATTTTTGAAAGGTTTTCCGGGTGGAGCCCAGTGGTTCCTCACCTCTGCGGCATCTGTCAGTCTCCACATTGTTGACCGCTCTGTTCCCGGCCTCCCCAGTCACCTCCAGGCACGCTCCTCGAAGGAGGTGAGGATTCTTGTGTCCGGCACACCTCCACCAGTATAGGTCCTCTCCCAGCGATTGTGGGAGAACTTATCCTGAGGAGACACAGAGAGGGCATCATTAGCCACACGTATGATTCACAGTGATGGGAGAGGGTGTGTGTGAAGGAGATGTTGGGGGGCATTGAAAGGAGAGGGGGAGGAGGAAGGAGTTGAAAGGGGAGGGTGGTAGATGTTCCCGTGGGGGCGGAAATGTCTCGGGGGTTGGGGGGAACGGGGGGGCATTGGTGTCTATTCACTCGTTCTGCCCAGTTTAGGCCATTGCCTTTTTTCGGCACTGGAGGCCAGTCCTCCTAGTCACACTCGCTGAGCTCACAGCCACCTCCACCTCGTACCAGGCAGCATTGACTGCCCTTTGGCTAACCCTACTGGACCCTCTGGGGAACAGGAATCCCTCCTGTCCTCCACTGCGTCCAGCAGCCTCCCCAATTCAGTGTCCCGAATCTTGGGTCTGTCTCCTCAACGCCAATGTTGCGAGCTGGCTGGGGTTGGCGGAGCAAGTGCTGCTAAAGTGCTGCTCGACCTAGTTAGCGGCGGTCTCGCGAGCGCGGTGCTAGTGAATCAGCTGGCGAGCCTTCATTCGCGGCGAGAAGCCCATGAGGCCTCATTAAGTGGACCAATTAATGTTGAATACCGTTGCCGGCCTCGCTGGGCCGAGCGCTGGGAAGCTCGCGGCAATTCCCACTCGCTATAATACTTAGAAATCTTTCCGGAGAATCGCGCCCTCTGAAAATATTTTTAACAATACTTGTCACAAATATTTCCGGTGAACATTCTATTTCTTTATTGAAGAGAGTTAACAATTATTTGCAAAGTACGATAAGTCAGGATCATTTGACAACTTCAGCAATATTAACAATTGAAAGTGCGTCATTACAAGATTTTACCTACGATGATGCAATTGATGATTTTGCAAAGAAGTATAAAAAAAAACTTTCTAAATTGCCATGCCAACAAGGGACCAAGCAAGAAAATCTTTAAAATATGTCCGCCTCCCAGATTCTCTTCTTTAAATTCATTTTTTCAAAATGGACCATTGTTTTATAGAATATATAGAATATAGAACATTACAGCGCAGTGCAGGCCCTTCGGCCCTCGATGTTGCGCCGACCTGTGAAACCACTCTAAAGCCCATCTACACTATTCCCTTATCGTCCATATGTCTATCCAATGACCATTTGAATGCCCTTAGTGTTGGTGAGTCCACTACTGTTGCAGGCAGGGCATTCCACGCCCTTACTACTCTCTGTGTAAAGAACCTACCGCTGACATCTGTCCTATACCTATCTCCCTTCAATTTAAAGCTATGTCCCCTCGTGCTAGACATCACCATCTGAGGAAAAAGGCTCTCACTGTCCACCCTATCCAATCCTCTGATCACCTTGTATGCCTCAATTAAGTCACCTCTTAACCTTCTTCTCTCTAACGAAAACAGCCTCAAGTCCCTCAGCCTTTCCTCATAAGATCTTCCCTCCATACCAGGCAACATTCTGGTAAATCTCCTCTGCACCCTTTCCAATGCTTCCACATCGTTCCTATAATGCGGCGACCAGAATTACACGCAATACTCCAAATGCGGCCGCACCAGAGTTTTGTACAGCTGCAACATGACCTCATGGCTCCGAAACTCAATCCCTCTACCAATAAAAGCTAACACACCGTACACCTTCTTAACAACCCTCTCAACCTGGGTGGCAACTTTCAGGGATCTATGTACATGGACACCGAGATCTCTCTGCTCATCCACACTGCCAAGAATCTTACCATTAGCCCAGTACTCTGTATTCCTGTTATTCCTTCCAAAATGAATCACCTCACACTTTTCTGCATTAAACTCCATTTGCCACCTCTCAGCCCAGCGCTGCAGCTTATCTATGTCCCTCTGTAACTTGTAACATCCTTCCGCACTGTCCACAACTCCACCGACTTTGGTGTTGTCTGCAAATTTACTCACCCATCCTTCTACGCCCTCCTCCAGGTCATTTATAAAAATGACAAACAGCAGTGGCCCCAAAACAGATCCTTGTGGTACACCACTAGTAACTGGACTCCAGTCTGAACATTTCCCATCAACCACCACCCTTTGTCTTTTTCCAGCTTGCCAATTTCTGATCGAAACTGCTAATCACCCTGAATCCCATGCCTCCGTATTTTCTGCAATCGCCTACCGTGGGGAACCTTATCAAACACTTTACTGAAATCCATGTACACCACATCAACTGCTTTACCCTCATCCACCTGTTTGGTCACCTTTTCAAAGAACTCAATAAAGTTTGTGAGGCACGACCTACCCTTCACAAGACCGTGTTGACTATCTCTAATCAAATTATTCCTTTCCAGATGACTATACATCCTATCTCTTTTAAACCTTTCCAAGATTTTGCCCACAACAGAAGTAAGGCTCACTGGTCTATAGTTACCGGGGTTGTCTCTACTCCCCTTCTTGAACAAGGGGACAACATTTGCTATCCTCCAGTCTTCTGGCACTATTCCTGTAGACAAAGATGACTTAAAGATCAAAGCCAAAGGCTCAGTAATCTCCTCCCTAGCTTCACAGAGAATCCTAGGATAAATCCCATCCGGCCCAGGGGACTTATCTATTTTCACACTTTCCAGAATAGCTAACACCTCCTCCTTATGAACCTCAAGCCCTTCCAGTCTAGTAGCCTGAATCTCCGTATTCTCCTCGACAACATTGTCTTTTTCCTGTGTGAATACTGATGAAAAATATTCATTTAGCACCTCTCCTATCTCCTCGGACTCCGTGCACAACTTCCCACTACTGTCCTTGACTGGCCCTTCTCTTACCCTAGTCATTCTTTTATTCCTGACATATCTATAGAAAGCTTTCGGGTTATTCTTGATCCTACCTGCCAAAGACTTCTCATGTCCCCTCCTGGCTCTTCTTAGCTCTCTCTTTAGGTCCTTCCTAGCTAACTTGTAACTCTCGAGCGCCCTAACTGAACCTTCATGTCTCATCTTTACATAAGCTTCCTTCTTCCTTTTGACAAGTGTTTTGACTGCTTTAGTAAACCACGGTTCCCTCGCTCGACAACTTCCTCCCTGCCTGACAGATACATACTTATCAAGGACATGCAGTAGCTGTTCCTTGAATAAGCTCCACATTTCCATTGTGCCCATGCCCTGCAGTTTTCATCTCCATCCGATGCATCCTAAGTCTTTCCTCATCACATCATAATTGCCTTTCCCCCAGATATAACTCTTGTCCTGCGGTATATACCTATCCCTTTCCATCACTAAAGTAAATGTAATTGTATTGTGGTCACTATCACCAAAGCGCTCACCTAACTCCAAATCTAACACCTGTCCTGGTTCATTACCCAGTACCAAATCCAATATGGCCTCGCTTCTCATTGGCCGATCTACATACTGTGTCAGGAAACCCTCCTGCACACATTGGACAAAAACGGACCCATCTAAAGTACTCAAACTATTGCGTTTCCAGTCAATATTTGGAAAGTTAAAGTCCCCCATAACAACTACCCTGTTGCTTTCGCTCCTATCCAGAATCATCTTTGCAATCGTTTTCCTCAACATCTCTGGAACTTTTTGGAGGCCTATAGAAAATTCCTAACAGGGTGACCTCTCCTTTCCTGTTTCTAACCTCAGCCCATACTACCTCAGTAGACGAGTCCTCATCAAACGTCCTTTCTGCCACCAGTAACACTGTCCTTGACTAACAATGCCACCTCTCCCCCTCTTTTACCACTGATATAATGGCTGCAGCTGGTCACTTGCTGATAGTTCTAATTGCCATCATCCTCAAGCCTGACCTTCAGAAAGTCTCTTCAGGAGAAAGAATGGATTCCTGCAGACAGAGCCAATGATATTGGACTTGGACTCACTGCATACTCCACTCAGGTGAATTTACAGCAATAACTTTTTTGATATTCTGAGAGGAAGTAAGGGAGTTAACTGAATGAAACTCTGAAATATACTGAATGGCAGCATATATATCTGGTTGATTGAAGTATTTGCTCCTGCACTGGCCTGTAGCGATGTAATCGGTTAATTTTATCCATTTCATTGCTCATCAGCAAGTTCCATGTTTACTCACCTCAGATCACAATATTGACTATCTTACCTGTCATTCTGACAGTGGTAAGCTTGGATTTCAATTCAGCAATTATCCACACAGGCATGTTTTTACAATTTTAAAAAGCAGCTGAGCAGTGATCAATTTGTGTATTTTTGGACTGTGCCTTTACATTCTGTGGGGCAAAGATGGGCGTGGTCAAGAGGGGATGGGGAATGGTGTGACGCCATTGGTGGGAGGGGTATCATGTCATTGCAGGCGACCAGAAATGAAGTTGAGCATGGGGCTCAACAACGTGCAAGTCCGCCACTGCTTGTAGCATGGAAGTACAGCAAACAATAAAGAAGACAAATGACACGCTGACATTTATTGGAAAGTGATTGGAGCAGAATAACAAGAAAGTCTTGCAATAGTTGTGCAGGACTTTGGTGAGACCATAACTAAAGTATTGGGTGCAGTTTTGGTTTCCATATCTAAGAAAGGATTTGCTCGGATTGAAGACGGTACAGTGAAGGTTCAGGAAGTTCGGTTCCTGGGAAGAGAGAGTTGTCCCCTGATGAAAGGCTGAGTAAATTGAGACTATATTCTCTATATTAAGACGAGTGAAAGGTGATCTCCTTGAAACATCCAAGTATTTGAAGGGGCGGGACAGGGTAAACACTAAGAGGTTGTTTCACCTGCGTGGGGAATCCAGAATACTGGACATGGTCTCAGGATAAGTGGTTGATCATTTTGGACTGAGATGAGCAGAAATATCTTTAGTCAAAAGGTTGTGAATCTTTGGAATCCTCTATCCCTGAAGGTTGAAGATGCTCCATTTAATACATTTAAGGTGGAGATAGTCAGACTTTCGGTCTCTCAGGAAATCAAGAGAAATGGGAAGTTGGTGGAAAACTGGAGTTGAGGCAGATCAGCTGTTATTGTATTGAATGGTGGAGCAGTTTTGAAGGATTGTATGGTCTACGCTGTTCCTGTTTCTTATGCTGTTATATTCTTAAGAGATTGCATTATGTGTTTGTGGTGAATGTATTGCTGTAACAATTCACCATGTGCATATCTGTATTATGCTGTTGCTCATGTGGGCTTCACCTATGGACCATTGGAAGTTATTACCTATGATGTAGCATGTTGGGGCCTGTGTCGGCTCCGCCCCAGGCTCCACCCCTTGAGGGGAGGTAAAAAGAGCATTCGCCCTGTAGGCGGCTCCCACTAACAGATCAGTCGCAGGCAGGCACTGTTATAGTTGATTAAAGCCACTGTTTACTTCTACTCCTGGGCTTCGTGTGAATTGATGGTCGCATCAATTTAATCAACTACAACGCCACTATGGAATCGGCCCTCAAACCTGACCGACTGGAACTCGATCCGCAGGCCGCGGAGGCGAAAGAGATTTTTTCGCATGGCTCCGCTGTTTCAAGGCCTACCTCGCTGCCTCCTCCTCGCCTTCCGTCACCGACGATAGGAAGCTGAGTCTCCTCCATGCCCGGGTGAGCCATCGAATCTCTGTTCAACTCGAGGAAGCCTCCACCTATGCAGACGCACTCACGATGCGAGAGTGCCTCTACGCAAGGCCTGTGAACGAGGTATACGCACGGCATCTCTTCACCATTCGCCGCCAGCGTCCCGGGGAATCGCTGGAAGAGTACCTACGCGACCTCAAAGTCCTTGTACGAAGCTGCAATTATCAGGCTGTTACGGTCACTCAACATATGGACCTCGCCATCCGGGACACCTACGTGGCTGGAGTCAGGTCCAACTACGTGAGACAGCGCCTATTCGGAAAGGTGCCCTAGACCTGGAAGAGACGGTAATATTTGCCTCTTCTCTGGAAGTAGCGTTCCAAAGCCTTAACGCGTTCCCATCCGATCACGCAACACCCTCGTGGACCCCGAACCAAAGAATATCCCAGGCCTGTGCCGCGTGGCTACCCGCCCACCATGGGGGGCTACCCTGTTTTTTCTGTGGCCGGACTCAACACCCCCGGCAGCACTGCCCGGCCTGGAACGCGAACTGCAGCGACTGCGTGAGAAAAGGACATTTAGCTAAAGTTTGCCTGGTCAGGTCCAAAAACTCTAAATCGCAGGCCCGACCCTCAGACTCACAGGCTTGCAGATCCCGCAGTGTGGCAGCGTGTCTGCCGGCTCTGCCCCTCCCCCGGACACGTCATCGGCCACGTGTTGTCCGTGGGGGCAGCCATCTTCCCCCATCACCCCCCCCAGGACTGTCCGTCCTCCCCCTGCCCACCCCCGTTGATGAAGAGGATTTTGGCACGCTCCCGGAGTCAACTTCGACCACGACAGCGGCAACATCACCCATCACCCGCACAGTGTGTGCGACTCACGGGGAGCCGCCATCTTGGCCATCCTCGCCCACGCAGCTCACCACGTGCGATTCATGGGTGCCGCCATCTTCCTCACTGTCCGACACGTGTGTCCGACGGGGCCGCCATCTTGGCCGCCATCTGCAACGCCGCCCGACACATGCGACCAACGGGGGCAGCCATCTTGGAACCGCCCCAGCACCTCCGACCACACCGGCTACCCGCAACTCAGCGCGGTCACTCTTGACCAGTCGCGACCCAAACACCTCCGGGTAAACTAACACGAAACGCGCTGCCTCTTCGACTCCGGGAGCACAGAGAGCTTCATTCATCCAGACATGGTAAGACGCTGCTCGCTCCCAATCTTCCCGGCACATCAAACCATCTCCTTCGCCTCCGGGTCGCACTCAGTGCAGGTCCAGGGGTGCACGATCGCAACCCTCGCAATACAGGGCGCCGGGGTACCCCAATTTTAAATTATATGTACTCCCCGACCTCTGCGCTCCTCTTCTATTGGGACTGGATTTCCAATGTAACCTCAGGAGCCTAACCCTGAAGTTCGGCGGGCCCCTATCCCCATTCACCGTATGTAGCCTCGCGACCCTAAAGGTCAACCCTCCCCGCACTTCGCAAATCTCACCGCCGACTGCAAACCAGGCGCCATCAGAAGCAGGCGGTTCAGCATCCAGGATAGGACTTTTATCAGGTCTGAGGTCCAGCGACTCTTGCGGGAGGGAATCATCGAGCCCAGCAATAGCCCCTGGAGAGCTCAGGTGGTGGTCGTTAAGGCACGATCAATTTGACTGGAGACGAAGTTGAATCCAAACTGAGGCTTTATTAGTATCAGATGTGTGGCCTCCCACAGCAGCTGGCGAAATGGCTGCGAGCTGGAGGCCTCGCAAATTTATAACCCACCTCCTGGGCAGAGCTAGCATGCAGGGGCCACAGGCGAACCTGTAGTGCAGGTTCTACCGTACAACCTCTAATATCAGAACACAGTGGTTTACCACATTCACCCCCTGTTAAAATTGAGTCCGGCGGGGGGGGGGGGGGGGGGGGGGGGGGGCGTGGGGGGGGGGGGGTGGATAACTATATACAATTAGAAATTTTAATATTTACAGAGCAGTAAAAA
Organism: Scyliorhinus torazame; assembly: GCF_047496885.1. Taxonomy (NCBI): domain Eukaryota; kingdom Metazoa; phylum Chordata; class Chondrichthyes; order Carcharhiniformes; family Scyliorhinidae; genus Scyliorhinus; species Scyliorhinus torazame. Next base: position 211,688,077 of record NC_092710.1, read on the forward strand.
AAATGTCTGGTCAACCGGCGGGCAGGTCAGAGGTTCAGCCGGTCCGGTGCCTTGATGGTTCTTTGAGATCGACGAAGCGGTGACGGCGATGTTGCCGCTGTCGTGGTCGAAGTTGACTCCGGGAGCGTGCCAAAATCCTCTTCATCAACGGGGGTGGGCAGGGGGAGGACGGACAGTCCTGGGGGGGTGATGGGGGCTGCTGGGGAGGGGAGGGTGGTGCCGGGGGCGACGGGGGTGGTGTGGGGGTGGAACCTGCTGGTGCCAGGTCCCTGAGGGAGATGGTATCCTGGCAGCCGTCGGGGAACGCCACGTAGGCGTACTGGCGGTTTGCGTGGAGCAGGTGTACCCTTTCCACCAACGGATCCACCTTGTGGAGCAGCACATGTTTACGGAGAAGCACGGTTCTCAGAGCTGTAAGCTAAGTTGGGAGCGATACCCCGGATGTGGACTTCCTGGGGAAGGCAAAAAGACGTTCATGTGGTGTACTGTTAGTGGCGGTGCAGAGTAATGAGCGAATGGAGTGGAGTGCATCAGGGAGGACCTCTTGCCAGCGGGAGGCCGGGAGATTCCTGGACCGTAGGGCCAGCTGGACGGCCCTCCATACCGTCCCATTCTCCCTTTCTACCTATCCATTTCCCCGGGGGCTGTAGCTCATCGTTCTGCTGGAGGCGATACCCCTGCTGAGCAGGAACTGACGTAGCTCATCACTCATGAATGAGGATCCCCTGTCACTGTGGATGTAGGCGGGGAAGCCGAACAGAGTGAAGATAGAATTAAGGGCTTTAATGACGGTGGCAGATGTCATGTCGGGGCATGGAATGGCAAAGGGAAACTGGGAGTATTCATCGATCACACTGAGGAAATATGTGTGTCGATCGGAGGAGGGGAGGGTGCCTTTGAAATCCATGCTGAGGCATTCAAAGGGGCGAGAGGTCTTCACCTGGCAGGCGCGCGGTCCGGCCGGTAGAAGTGCGGCTTGCACTCCGCACAGACCTGGCAGTCTCTGGTGATTGTCCTTACTTCCTCGACGGAGTAGGGCAAATTTTGTGCCTTAATGAAATGGTACAACCGAGTGACCCGTGGGTGACAAAGGCTGTCGTGCAGAGTCCGGAGTTGGTCTACTTGTGCACTGGCACATGTACCTTGGGATAGCGCGTCTCGGGGCTCGTTGAGTTTGCCAGGGCGATACTTAATTTCGTAATTATAGGTGGAGAGCTCGATTCTCCATCGCAAGATTTTATCATTTTTTATCTTGCCCCGCTGTGTGTTGAACATGAAGGCTACCGACCGTTGGTCAGTGAGGAGAGTGAATCTCCTGCCGGCCAGGTAATGCCTCCAATGTCACACAGCCTCAACGATAGCCTGCCTGGTTGAGGGTGGCGGCAAGGGCGACGTCTGATGCGTCGCATTCTACTTGGAAAGGAAGTGTTTCATCTACAGTGTGCATTCCAGCTTTGGCAATATCAGCTCTGATCCGGGCGAAAGCCTGTTGGGCCTTGGCCGTCGGGGAAAAGAGTGGACTGTATGAGTGGGCGGGCCTTGTCCGCATAGTTTGGGACCCACTGCGCGTAATATGAGAAGAACCCCAGGCAATGTTTGAGGGCCTTGGGGCAGTGGGGGAGGGGGAGCATGCGGTCGGGATCGGGCCCCAGAACTCCCTTCTGGACCACGTAGCTGAGGATGGCTAAGCGGTTTGTGCGGAACACACACTTTTCCTTGTTATACGTGAGGTTGAGGAGAGTGGCGGTGCGGAGAAATTTAGCGAGGTTAGCGTCGTGGTCCTGCTGGTCATGGCCGCAGATGATCACATTGTCAAGGTACGGAAACGTTGCCTGCAAACCGTACTGGTCGACCATTCAGTCCATCTCTCTTTGGAAGACCGAAACCCCGTTGGTGACGCCGAAGGGGACCCTAAGGAAGTGATATAGACGGCCGTCTGCCTCAAAGGCGGTGTATGGACGGTCCGATTTATGGATGGGGAGCTGGTGGTAAGCTGATTTGAGGTCCACCATTGAGAAGACGCGGTACTGTGCAATCTGGTTAACCATGTCAGATATGCGTGGGAGGGGGTACGCGTTGAGCTGCGTGCACCTGTTGATGGTCTGGCTGTAGTCCACGACCATTCGGTTTTTCTCCCCAGACGTAACCACTACCACTTGAGCTCTCCAGGGGCTGTTGCTGGCCTCGATGACGCCTTCCTGAAGCAACCGCTGGACCTCGGACCTGATGAAGGCCTTATCCTGGGTGCTGTACCGTCTGCTCCTGGTGCCAACGGGTTTGCAATCTGGAGTTAGGTTGGCAAAGAGGGAAGGAGGATCGACCTTTAGGGTCGCGAGGCCGCACACAGTGAGGGGTGGCAAGGGTCCGCCGAATTTAAGGGTCAGGCTCTGGAGGTTGCACTTGAAGTCCAGGCCGAGGATAATTGCAGCGCAGAGGTTAGGGAGGACGTAGAGGTGAAATCCGTGGAACTCTACGCCTTGGACTGTGAGCGTGGCCGTGCAGTACACCCGGATCGTTACGCGATGGGATCTGGAGGCCAGGGAGACACTTTGATTGGTAGGATGTACCTTAACGGAGCAGCGCCTTACCGTATTTGGGTGTACAAAGCTCTCGGTGCTCCCGGAGTTCAGTAGGCAGGAGGTCACATGGCCGTTGACTTTCACGCTGGTGGATGCGTTGGTCAGATTATGTGGTTGGGACTGGTCGATTGCCATGGAGGCGAGCCGTGGTTGATCGTCTGGTAGTGAGGCGGCCGTTGAGTTGAGGTCCTGGAACGCCGTTGGTGTCCATGTGCTGCGGGTGGACAAGATGGCGATGCCCGGAGGTCCTGGGGTTACAAAATGGCGGCGCCCATGGAACGCACGTTGCAGGGGTGGAGCAATATGGCGGTGCCCATGATACGCACATGTTGTGCGGGGGAGAAGATGGCGGCGCCCATTGGTTGCACATGGACTGGGGAGGAGAGGAGGATGGCGCCGCCCATTGTCCGGGGGTGGGGGGGCGACCGCGGCCGCTGAGCAGGCCTGGCACACCGCAGCGAAGTGGCCCTTCTTCCCGCAGGCCTTACAGAGGGCAGCACGGGCCAGGCACTGTTGGCGGGGGTGCTTTTGCTGGCCGCAAAAATAGCATCGGGGCCCCCCAGAGATCACTGGCTGTCGTGTAGCGCAGGCGTATTGGGTGGGTAGCGCCCCCGCTGGGGCGGCTGCGTGTGGGGCCCATGAAGCATAGGAGGAGTGGGCCGCGCGGTTGGGGGCGTAGGACTGGACATTGCACAGGGCGACCGTCATGGAGAGCGCTAGTGTTTTAGTCTCTGCGAGGTCGCGCGTCGCTCCTTCGAGGAGCAGCTGCCTGATACCATCATACCCAATCCCAGTTACAACAGCGTCCCTCATAAGGAGATCTGAGTGCTCCTTAGCTGTAACGTCCTGGCAGTCACAGTCCCGAACTAGTGGGATCAGGGCCCTCCAGAAGTCCTCGATTGACTCACTAGGTAGTTGATTACGCGATGCGAGCGCATGTATGGCGAAGAGCGTGTTCGTTTTCTGTTCATAGTTTTCTTTGAGTCGAGTCATGGCATCAGCGTAATTGGGCGCATCCTGGATCAGCGGGAAGACTTTGGACCTGAGTCTGGAGTACAATATTTGGATCGTCTGAGCCTCTGGAACAGGGGTCGGCGCCGCGTTGATATACGCTTCAAAACAAGCTAGCCAGTGCTGGAAGTCCTTTCTGGCGTCGCTTGCGTGTGGATCCAGCTGCAGGCGACCTGGTTTAATCCAGAGGTCCATCTTCTGAATCTGATACTAATAAATTGAGGCACGATCAATTTGACTGGAGACGAAGTTGAATCCAAATTGAGGCTTTATTAGTATCAGATGTGTGGCCTCCCACAGCAGCTGGTGAAATGGCTGCGAGCTGGAGGCCACGCATATTTATAACCCGCTTCCTGGGCGGAGCTAGTATGCAGGAGCCCAGGTGAACCTGTAGTGCAGGTTCTACCTTACAACCCTTAATATAAGGACACAGTGGTTTACCACAGTTGTCAGGACCGGGGAAAAGAACCGGATGGTTGTAGATTACAGCCAAACCATAAACCGGTACACGCACCTTGATGCGTACCCCCTTCCCCCGTTCGCAGACGTGGTTAATCAGATCGTACATTACCGGGTGTTCTCCACGATGGATCTGAAGTCTGCGTACCACCAGCTCCCAATCTGCCCTGGGGACCGCCACTACACGGCTTTTGAGGCAGTCGGCCGCCTCTTCCACTTCCTCTGGGTCCCCTTTGGCGACACGAACGGGGTCTCGGTCTGCCAAAGAACGATGGACCAAATGGTGGAACAGTACGGACTGCGGGCCACATTTCCGTACTTGGACAACGTCACCATCTGCGGCCATGATCAACAGGACCACGATGCCAACCTCCAGAGATTTCTCCAAACCGCCCGAACCCGTAACCTCACTTACAACAAGGAGAAATGCGTTTTCCACACAACCAGACTAACCATCCTTGGCTACGTCGTGGAAAACGTGGTTCTAGGACCCGAGCCCGACCATATGCGCCCCCTCCTGCAACTCCCCCTTCCCCACTGCCCCAAGGCCCTGAAAAAGTGCTTTGGGTTCTTTTCATATTATGCCCAGTGGGTCCCCAACTTTGTGGACAACGCCCGCCCATTAATCAAGGCCACCATCTTCCCACTGGTGACTGAGTCCCGCCAGACCTTCAGCTGCATCAAGGCGGATAGCGCCAAAGCCGCGATGCGTGCGGTGGACAAGTCCGTCCCCTTCCAGATGGAGAGCGACGTATCAGAGGTCGCCCTGGCCGCTAACCTCAATCAGGCAGGCAGGCCAGTAGCGTTTTTTTCACGAACCCTCATCACCTCCGAAATTCGACACTCCTCAGTCAAAAAGGAAGCCCAAGCCATCGTGGAAGCCGTACGGCACTGGAGGCACTACCGCGCTGGTAGGAGGTTTACCCTCGTCACCGACCAACGATCGGTAGCCTTCATGTTCGATAATACGCTGCGGGGCAAAATCAAGAACGATAAGGAGGATCGAACTCTCCACCTATAATTACGATATAGTATATCGTCCTGGGAAGCTCAACAAACCCCCAGAGGTCCTGTCCTGCGGCACATGCGCCAGCACGCAAGATGACCCACTACGTGCTATCCATGATTACCTCTGCCACCCTGGGTCACCCGGCCTCTCCACTACATCAAGGCCCGCAACCTGCCCTACTCTACTGAGGAGGTCAGAGCCATGACCAGGGACTGCCAAATCTGTGCGGAGTGTAAGCTGCACTTCTATCGACCGGATAAGGCCCACCTGGTAAAGGCATCCCGGCCCTTTGAGCGCCTCAGTATCGATTTCAAAGGGCCCCTCCCCTCCAACACCCGCAACACATATTTCCTCAACATCATCGACGAGTTCTCCCGCTTCCCCTTTGCAATCCCTTGCCCCGACAGTCATTCATGAGCGACGAACTGCGTCAGTACCTGCTCAGTAAGGGCATCGCCTCGAGCAGTTATAACCCCAGGGGAAACGGGAAGGTGGAGAGGCAGAACGCGACGGTCTGGAAGACCGTCCTTCTGGCTCTACGGTCTATGAATCTCCCAGTTCTCCACTGGCAGGAGGTCCTCCCCGATGCACTCCACTCTATTAGGTCCCTACTTTGCACGGCCACAAACGAGACCCCTCATGACCGCCTATTTGTTTTCTCCAGGAAATCCACCTCCAGGGCCTCGCTTCCATCCTTGCTGAAGACACCGGGGCCCGTCCTCCTCCGCAAACACGTCAGGAGCCATAAGTCCGACCCCCTGGTCGGGAGGGTCCAGCTCCTACACTCCAACCCCCAGTACGCATACATCGAACACCCCGACGGACGACAGAATACGGTCTCCGTCCGAGACCTGGCACCCGCAGGTTCCACTACCACCGCCACCCCATCTTACCCCGCCCAACCTGTGCTGACCAGCGCCTCCGCCCCTACATGGCACCCGCACCCCCTCCCGCCCGCCATTCCCCCTTCACCGACCCACAGGAATGAAGCCCCAGACGTCACGCTCCCGGAGTCCACGTCTGTGCCCGCACCGGCGACTTCACTACCGATGCCAGCACGGCTAAGCTCGACGCCTGGGCCAGCTGCGATACCAGAGCTTCGGCAATCACAGCGCACAATCCGTGCGCCGGCCAGGCTGAACTTATGAACCCTTCACCCCCGCCGGACTTCATTTTTTAACAGGGGGTGAATGTGGTGAATGTATTGCTGTAACAATTCACCATGTGCATATCTGTATTACGCTGTTGCCCATGTGGGCTTCACCTCTGGACCATTGTTAGGTATTACCTATGATGGAGCATGTTGGGGCCTGTGTGGGCTCCGCCCCTGGCTCCACCCCTTGAGGGGAGGTATAAAGAGCAGTCGCCCTGTAGGTGGCTCCCACTAACAGATCAGTCACAGGCAGGCACTATTCTAGTTGATTAAAGCCACAGTTTACTTCTACTCCTGGTTTTGTGTGAATTGATGGTCGCATCAGTGTTGACTAGCTGTTTCTTCATAAATGTGATACACTTATTGTGTAATTTCCCACACCCAAGTGATATTAAGTTCTGAGATAGAACAATACTCTTTGAATTTGGAAGTGCAGTAGTATTTATACTTAAGACTTTTTGTGGCCGGAATTCTTCGGCCCCTGGGATTCCCTGTTCCCACCTGCAGTGCATCCCCGCCTGCCGGTTTCCCAGCAGCGTGGGGTGGCTTCAATGGGAAATCCCATTGACAGATGGCAGGAATAGAGAATCCCCCACCAGTGAACGCCACTCCACGGAGAAACACTCAGCTGGAGACCGGAGAACCCAGCCCAGTAAGTTGATCATTTTCAGGAAGTCCTTTTACTTAAACTCTGGATCACCACATTTTAAGTTATCAATATAAGACTTTAAAACAGCAGGGTCAGGGATCATTAAAATCTATCATGAATTGTGAGATGTTAGTTTTGTTTTATATTGTATAAAGTATTTAAAAGAACTATCAGTTAGATGAAAGAATTTAACCAACAAGGTTAGCTGTAATACCTGGCTCTAAAGTGCTGCGTAGGATAAATTGTTAAAACTACCTATCTTTTCTCATTTGAAACTAGCATAAAATGTTTAATTTGAAAGTTGCAATATGCTGAAAGCTTTTATTTGAAGACAGGCCTGATGGAATATAGAGAGCCTTCAATTTAATTTTTCGCTGATCTAGGCCTATTCTCTACTTAAGTCAAAATTGGAATGTCTGAACAAAACAAAACAAAGGCTGTATGTAGTACATTTGTTTGTGCAAGGTTTGAAGCTCATTCAATGGATGGTAATGTAACTAATAGCATAAGTGAATGTAATCAGGATTTTCACAGCAACGATAGCCATTCACAGTGTTGATAATATAGTGATTAGTTGCATGACTGAGATAACTGATGTTCAGTTTCTGTGTTCCTGGTTTAATTCCTCAGACTCTATGATGATAAATGACGGGACATGCTCAGTGACCATTGGTGCCCTCCAGCACTGATCCTGCTCGAGTTTCCGGTTCAATGGGAGGACAGCTCATTAGCATTGTACTGACAGGCATCCTCATTTCAGGCCTATTTCTCATGCCTGCCATATCTGTGCTGCCCTCTAGAGAGATGCTCAGGCTCCTGTGAACCCAAACTCTAGAAAATCATAGTGACAATGAAAAATAGAAAAACAAATCCCTTAACTTCGGTGAGTGAGGTCTAAAAGAATTTCTTGGGTTATACACCTGTCTGTAACATCCTTTTCACTGGTGCATGTCATCTGACTGGGAATACCCACTTCCAGACATATATTGGGACCCATAACAGCCAAGGTAGCTGGCAATCTCAGCATATGGAGTTACTGTCCCTGATTCTGGGTGCCAACAGCCTTGGAAGGGATAGAAAGAAGCTCTGTTACTTTCAAAAAACCCAGTTTAGTTTGGATCAACATCTGCAGTGTTTCTCTTTTAATTCAGCTTAGTTTGGAAACTAGCTATCCAGTTTTGAATTGTTCCTTCAGATTTCCACCAAATCTATGACGATATTCTCCAGAACAACCAAGGAACCCGATGCCGTATTTAAGTTCAACAGTATGTTGTAGTGTTTTGGTTCTTTGCCATGTTTAGAGACACAGTGGTGTTAGTAAAGGAACCAAAATTTCTGCCCTTATAAGTAGTATTGTGTGCATTTAGTGATGGGATGATTAATGTGAACTTCAACATGTACTATGGAAAGTCTCTCTGGCTAGCGTATAAATGGATTAATTTTAAACATTACCTGTGCCGTATTGAATGCAACTTATTTACTTGTGCACAATTAGTGCAAAGAAAACTGTCAGTTATTAATCTTATCCATAAAATAAATGTTGCTAACTTGCTTAGGATCACTGCGGATATCTGTGTTAATTGTTCTCCATTGAGACAACATTGTGTAAGATTCTGCAACTTTGAAAAGCTAGATTATACTGGAATGTAGGAAAATATATACAGAGAATATTTTTTTTAAAAATAATTTTTATTAAAGGTTTTCATAAAATATCAATAACAAAATGAGAAAGAAAAAAAGAACCCAACAGGGTTAAGTACAAAACACAATCGAAAAAAGCAACCCCCCCAAACCCCTCCCCCCCGTGCCTAAATAATAAATTAACATTAATACCCCGACTTAAGACAACAGGTGTATACACCCCCTCAGACCCTGCCAGTGTAAATAACATAAACAAAAATAAAGTAACCCCCCCCCCCCCGCAACCCCCCGAGCTGCTGCTGCCATTGACCAATGTCTATCGTTCTGCCAGAAAGTCTAAGAACGGTTGCCACCACCTAAAGAACCCTTGTACCGACCCTCTCAAGGCGAATTTCACCCTCTCCAATTTAATGAACCCTGCCATATCGCTGATCCAGGATTCCACGCTTGGGGGCCTCGTATCTTTCCACTGAAGGAGAATCCTTCCCCGGGCTACCAGGGACGCAAACGCCAGAATTCCAGCCTCTTTCGCCTCCTGCACTCCCGGCTCCTCTGCCACCCCAAATATTGCGAGCCCCCAGCCCGGTTTGACCCTGGATCCTACCACCCTCTACACCGTCCTCGCTACGCCCTTCCAAAATTCCTCCAGCGCTGGGCATGCCCAGAACATATGGGTGTGATTTGCTGGGCTCCCTGAGCACCTAACACACCTGTCCTCACCCCCAAAGAACCTGCTCATCCTTGTCCCGGTCATGTGTGCCCTGTGCAGCACCTTAAACTGTGTGAGGCTGAGCCTCGCGCACGAAGAGGAAGAGTTCACCCTAGGGCATCTGCCCACGTCCCCTCTTCGATCTCCTCTCCCAACTCCTCCTCCCACTTACCTTTCAACTCCACCACCGAGGCCTCCTCCTCCTCCTGCATCACCTGGTAAGTTTCCGAGATCTTCCCCAGTCCCACCCACCCCACCGAGAGCACCCTGTCCTGTACTGTGTGTGGCAGTAGCCGTGGGAATTCCACCACCTGCTGTCTGGCAAATGCCCTTACCTGTAAGTACCTGAAGGTGTTCCCCGGGGGGAGCCCATACTTCTCCTTCAGCTCACCCAAGCTCGCGAACTTCCCGTCCACAAACAGGTCCCCCAACTTTTGTATCCCTGCTCTGTGCCACCCCGAAAACCCTCCACCTGTTCTTCCTGGGGTGAACCGGTGGTTCCCCCGTAATGGGGTCCACGCCGAAGCCCTAACTTCCCCCCTATGCCGCCTCCACTGCCCCCAAATTTTGAGGGCCGCCACCACCACCGGGCTCGTGGTATACCTCCTTGGAGGGAGCGGCAGCGGCGCCATTGCCAGCGCCCCCAGACTCGTACCCACACAGGACGCCGTCTCCAGCCTCTTCCATGCAGCCCCCTCCCCCTCCATCACCCACTTGCACACCATTGTCGCATTGGCGGCCCAGTAGTACCCACAGAGGTTGGGCAGCGCCAGCCCCCCCCCTATCTCGACTCCGCTCCAGGAACACCCTTCTCACCCTCGGAGCCCCTCGACAGAGAATATGAGGATCAAAGTAACAGCCAGAATGCCACAATGTAAGATATCAACATTAGTAGATTCAGGCCCAACTTAAAGTAATATAATTATGGGAATTATTCTGATAAAGAATGAAAATATTGATAAAGCGGTGAATGGAGTTTTTTTATGAAGACTATCAGTGAAGACTTATTTTTAGGCTGAAGATTTATATCAGATTGGGGAGCATAATGCTTAAGTTGACTTTTAGACACTAGGTCGCATGTTGAATAGAGAGAAGGAATGTTACACTGGTACAGTAAGTTCCAAATTTACAAGGTTGTGATTTGAGATGCAGTAATAATGTGACTGAAGTTTACATGCACAATGACTATGTCAGGCTGCAGGGGATTTAAACCTCTTCCTGGGTACAGAGTTAAAAGATATTGCATTTGTCTGGATTTTAAAAATACACAGACAAAAAGAAAGTCTTAATTCTGAAGAAAAGTTATATTGGGCTTCTCTTCCCACAGATGGTACTGCTGACTCTTTGCAACGCTTTCTGATTTTATTTTTTATCTCCAGCATCTGCTGTATTTTGCTTTTATTATATAGGAAGAAAGTCTTACCAACTGCCTAACTTTGAAACTTTTTATAGAGCATCTAAAGAAGGAAAGACAATGAACAGAATTGTATTTGTGTTTGAGTAAATTACATTTATATGAAATCCAGTTAACATACTTTGATACAAAGGACTGTAAATAAAGGGAGGTTTATTGGATTAGAGCATCAGTACTATTGTAAATGGGCAGCGTATCAAACAAATTGGCCTGGAATTTTCAGGGTCCAGAATGTGGCAGTCAAGTGTCTCAGAACAGGATATGCCTACAGAAATTGGAAGAGACTGACCTTGTAGAAGATCCAGGCATCAGCGAACTTATTTTACTTTGGCCCTGCCAGAAAAGGGTCAGAAATATCAGAGGAACCTGCAGAATTCAGGAAAAGGTTGAGCAAGAGTGCAACCGCCCTGCCATCCCCTGATCCACTCAGTATCTACCCTGGCAAGCCCACTAAGAATTTTATACATTTCAATGAAACCATGGGCGGGATTCTCCATTAGCCGACGCAAAAAACGGGAAAGGCGCCTCGACAGCAGTATCAATGCGTTCCAGAAAGCATATACAGTAGATGCCATTTGCATATCATTAGCGGGCCTGATCTGGTATTTTCTGGGGCCTCAGCGATTCTCCGCCTCCGATGGACCGAGTTCCCGATGGTGTGGCTCACTTGTGCTTTTAAAAATCATGAAACTGGCATGGCGGCTGCTGAGGGAGATAGAGGGAGTATGGAAAGTGTCCAACATCTCCATAGTTTGCTGACAGTTGCACCACTGGCCAAGTGGGGAGGGGGGGCTTCTGCCAGGGCCAGGAGAAGTAGTGGGGGGTGGTGACCAGGAGGTAAGGCTGTGGGGTCGGGGTGGACGGACACGGAACACCATTGCCGCAGCCTGCAAGACAGTCATGCAGCTGCGCGCACCGTTAACAGCCCACTTTGAAGTTAGTACGACGGGTCGTATGGGTGTCCCCCCAAAGACACCCCCCCTTTCCCCTCTGGCCCCAGCTGACCCATCAACAGTATGGGCATGCTCCAGCTCAACCAGTGCCATCTTTTTGGCTGGGATGAGTGTGTGTTGGGAGCGTACTGTGTATGTGTGGCTGCAGCTTGACAGCCTCCTGAGTATCAATCACGGACCCGGTGAATCCTACACTGTTTTTCATTGAAATCGATTGTGTTCCACGTGGCAACGTGGAATCAGTCCAGGTGCGGCGCTAGTTTTTCTGTCATAAAAGTCCAAGGATTCTGCGTTGGCATCCACACTTTGTTTCAGAAACAGAGAATCCCAACCCATGTCTCTGTCATCTAAACTCCACGAAAATGGAGGTCCATTCTATTTAGTCTCTCCTCATTGGTGCCGAGCAGTGTGGAGATTCATTATTTAATTTCATGATATACCAGGGCATGTTTGTTATCTTAATGTGGAGGCACTGTAGAAAGGATTGCAGGCCTAAGCAGACTGATTAGTAAAGTTAACATCAACCAGCTTGCAAAGTAGACAAGGCAGTATCTTGGAGGACTAAAGTATATTCAGTGACCCGTAACATAATGAATTTCTGATTCCGTGAAGTCTCCAACTGCTGCTACCAGCACTGCGAGGGCTGTAGCTACGGGGTCAACAACACCATCCATCTTGGTTGCTGTAAGGAACTGGAGGAGAGAGACCAGCAGTCAGTTATGGCTTCGACCCCGAGACCCTCATATCTCGCTTCGGTGGTGCTGTGTGCATTCAGAAGACGGCTGCCATTGAAAATATTGTCTTGGTTGAATATCTCAGCCCTGCGGTGCAGGTTATGAGAGCCCATTATGAAGAATTGTGGGGTAACTTTGGGAGAGCGGTGGAGGCGCATGGGAGAGTTTTTGCACTCGAAAGAACACTTTCCCTGATGAGGGCCCGCCTTTGTGTCATTGAGATTCTACTGCATGGTGTGTAATCTTATCATGATGGGTCCGAGAGGTAGGGGCCAGGCAAGGTATGTTTGTGGTCCCCGACAAGAGGTGGGAGATGAGTTCGAAAATTGGCTGCCAGATTTTGGTGATCTTGATTTAGAGGCTTGTTGCATCAAATTTGATGGAGCATAATGAATTTGATTTTCGAGGCCAGGGGTTGGTTGGGTCGGTTGGTGGGTTGCTAGTCATATATCGTCTTATTCTTGATGCGGGTCGTGAGGGGTTGGAGGTGGCTGAGCGTGTCGAATCGTTCCCTCCAACCGGGGTCTAGGCTGTAGGCCACTTTGGCGTCGGAGAGACGGCATGGTAGAAGTGAATGATGCTTCGTGCTCCGATCGTTGGAATCCTTGAGAGATCCTGGAGTGCTCGCTGATCCTGGTTTATCCTTTATCTTCTCATGCAATATGGATGGTGTCATTATCCTGCATTCCTTCTATAATCCTGGATGCTACTCCCTTGTGATAATGTTGTGCTTTTTCCTGCAAGTTATAAGCATCAGGTTGGGTATTGTCGATTATCCTGCCCTAGCAAAATCATATTGAGTATATCATGTGAAGTGTGATCTGTGCACAGATGTACTCCTTTTTTGTAAACCTTGTGGTTGCGGTAGGGGAGTATTATGTTTTTATCGCCCCCTATCTTTGTTTATAAGAAGGATGAGTGGAGCTGGAGTGGGGTGAAAGGTGGATGGTTGGGGTTGGTAGGGTTAGTTCAGTACTCATTGAGACTGAGGACACCCCCCCAGTTAGAGCTAATCTGCATTGGTTCAAAAATATATATATATTATTAAATGTTATTGTATTTGAATTTAAGAATCTGTGCCTTTATCCTACAATTGCCTGGGCAGATTTTGTATCCTGGAGAGGACTGGGTTCCTTCTGACTCCTGAAGTTGAGCCTTCTTTCGATTGGGTCTCTCTCTGTGGTCCTCTTTTGAGCTATTAGAACAAGAAGATTAAATAATGGCACATGCTGAGATGAGAATGGCTAATTATGGTTATGTTGTTGAAGAGCGGGATTGCTCTCGGTATCCTTTGTGATGGTGGTCATTCTGGGTCAGTTTGGATGTCTCCCAGGCTGTGGATCGGAATCATAGAATTTACAGTGCAGAAGGAGGCCATTCGGCCCATCGAGTCTGCACCAGCTCTTGGAAAGATCACCCTACTTAAGCCCACCCCTCCACCTTATCCCATAACCCAGCAACCCCACTTAACCTAAGGGCAATTTAGCATGGCCAATCAACCTAACCTGCACATCTTTGGACTCTGGGAGGAAATCGGCACCTGGAGGATACCCATGCAGACAAGGGGGAGAACATGCAGACTCCGTACAGACAGTGACCTAAGCCGGGAATCGAACCTGGGACCCTGGAGTTGTGAAGCAACTGTGATAACCACTGTGCTACCCAATCTACTTTCTCTCTGTCGGGTGCTGTTTCTCATCCGGTTTATTGGTTTGGGGGAGGTTCCCCTGGTTCACTGGGGAGAATGGAATTAACCCTCCTCCCCAGGGTGCCCAATTGTTAGGAGTCTTGATGATTCTGCTTCTTGAGTTTGGGTGCCTCCCACACCTGCCCCCACCCCATCGCCGGCTGGGGCTGGAGTGATTATCCTCTCCTTCTAGGTAGTTAGTAGGGATAGTGTATTGTCTCGGATGGAGTGGGAGAGGTATGGGTTCAGCTGAGGTGCAGGTTTTGTGGTGTGCTGGGGGCCCTGGAGTATATAATTTCCTGTGTTGGGATGTATTGGGCAAGGCCAGGTCCAGCGCTTTGGTCTCCGGGTGCTTGGGGTGTCACTTTTTGAGAGTACTTGTTGGGCGTAGGCACTTAGGCTTTGCCTCTTTGGTGCACCTGGGACAGGGGTCGAGCCAACTTCTATGCTGTTGTTCCCCTGGAAGATGGGTCACCGTTTTGGTTAATTGAGGACCTGTTCTCTTCACCATCGGTGGTTGTTTGGTGTGCATCAGGGAAATACAGAGCTTGGGTTATGTCCTGATCCTTTGTTATCCAGTCGATTTGTTTTGATAGTTCTATCTTTCCCTTCCTTTTTGCTCTTCCTCCTCACTTGGGAGGCTCTGAGGTTTTGAGTCAGAAGGTTCTGGTGTTAAGACCCCTCCAGCACATAAACACAACAATCTAGGCTGACATTCCAATGTAGTATTTGAAGGAGAGCTGAAGTACCAGGGGTGCTACCTTTTAGATGAGACATTGGGATGGATTTTACAGCCCCCTGTTGGTGTCTTGAAGGAGAGGCTTGCAAAATGCAGTTTGTGGCCCCTCCTGACATGGCTCCCATTTTACACTGGGTGGGGAAGGTCTCAAGCAGTCCATCTACACTTGGCACTACTGAGGTCCTTAAGTGGCTAATTAATAGCCAGTGCCTCATCTTACCACCATTGGTATTTTATCGACTGCACAGGGAAGCCCACGCCAGGTGGAGAGCATTTGAGTCCTTTACTCCCCAGCCTGGTGTTGGGAAAGAGGGAAGGACCTCTTTTAGTGGGTCCTTTGAGATCAACTCCTCAAGCATACTCTACTTGAACTCTCTCCCGTTGGCCTCAAAAAACCACCCTCACCCTCACCCTCTCAACCTCCTCGCCGGAGTCTGTCAGCCAGGTCCCACCAATACTCACCTGGATGTTCAATCGCTGTAACCTCCTCTGGTTCAGGGACTGCCTGTAGCTCCAGTACTGGCCAGCACTCGAACCTGGTGCTGCTGGGACGCCAGGCCAGCAGCTCTCTAAGGCTGGATTTACTCCCCAGATAGGGACAGGCAACTGACACTACTTTCAGCGTAAAATGGTTCTGGGGCAGCCGGCTTTTGGTGGGCGGGCTTCCTACACTCATTTTGGACACGGTGAAAACCAAGCCCGTTAAACCAGCCCAATCTGTTCTTTGGACACAAAGATCCCATGACACTATTTCGGAAGGAGCTGGGGAGGTTTCCCTAGTGTCCTGATGAGGTAGATTCCCTCAATCAGTATCACGCAGAGAAAAACAGCTGTTGGTGGGAGGGAGGTGCTGTGTACAAATTGGCTGCCATAGTGACTACACCTCAAAAATACTTCATTGGCTGTAAAGCACTTTGGGACATCATGCGCTTGTGAAAGGCACTAAATAGATGCCACCTTTTCGTCTAAAATATAATGGGTATCTGCTGTTTGACAGCATAACCATCCATCACAAACTGGTTGGTTAAAAAACACAAGGTCAGTGACATAAATACATTACCATCATCTGGAAGTTGGGACGCACAGGCGACTCAATATAACCCTATACTTAACAGGCTGTGCTGCTTTGCCACAGTTTCCACTTGTAAACATCCGGTTGTGCACAGTTTGTGCGTCATGCACAGCCAGTAAAGACAAAAACACACGGACAGACACACAGATCACACCAAACTGAGATTGCAGGTGTTCTTTGACAACCATGATCGCACCGAATGTCACTCAGAATAGAACATAGACCAATTTTATGTAATTGTGAATTATATCATCAACAACATGCGCTCGATCGGAAGGAGCCTTCTCGGTAAAGCCGCCAAAGTCCTTGGAGCTGCTGTTTGCCTCGGATTCTGGTGGATTTGCCCGTGAAGGGTGTTTGGATTTTCAATGCGTCCTGCGCCGAGGTGGGGCTGTGTTGTGTCTGTGACCCGCGCATGGACGCTCTGGACTGGAGGCGGGCGTGAATCAGTGTTGTTGTTATTATCACCACACACTCCTGTGTTCATTATCACCCCGTCCGAAAGTGGTCCCAGTCCAGCCGGGAGGGCCAGGCCTCAGCCCCAGACCTCCGCTGGGGGGTTTCAAGTAGCTGAAGTCACATGTTGGGAAGGGAGCGGCTTTTTGGAGACAGGTCAATCTTGTTCTTGACGAGTCTTTTCCCTTTCTCTGAAGGAAGGGGCCGTACTGAGGTTTCAGGAGCGCGTCAGCTTTCCTCATCCCGCTCAGCTCTGGAGCAACACGCTGAGCAAACCCAGAGAAGGGGCAAATCTCAGGGTGACTTCGAGGAGGAAAGGCAGGTGAGACAGAGAACCACATTTTGCTTTTTTATTTAAAACAGCGACGCTGGCTCACAGATGACCTGATGTTGCCGTTTCTCCTTTTAGAATTTAAACTAAACTGGGTGGATTTTTATTTTTGTATAAGATGATGCCCTCAGAAGGGTACTTGTTTACTTGGAGTTCCTGTTACTCGGTGACTGCAGCTATCCGGTGCAAGAGCTTCAACGATTTTCAAGAATATCCAGAATTTACAGCTTTCTTTTGCTGCTTTATGAAGAAGTGGCCCTCAATTTCGCAGTGGCGTTTTTTTTTACACTACCCAACAACAAGCAACCATTAGATCCAAAGCAATAAATGTTTGAAGTTTGTAACAGCTCTGGGACTTTCTCCACGATGAAAATAAAGCCAGCCTCGCATCACCGGTTATATTTAGGAACCTGTACGTTTGGCGTTACATCTATAGTTTTGTGGGCTGTCACTTTGGGAATAGGATTGGGGAGGTGTCAGTTGGAGTTTAACGACAAACTTGCATTTATATTGTGCCTTCGATGTGTTTAATAGCCCCCCCCCCCCCCCCCCAGGCGCTAAACGTCAACGGTGTTGTTGAACAATCCGTGCTAAAGTAGGTTTAGCAATCTGCAGTGTGCCCGTCGTGTGCTTTGCACACACACACAGGTCTTGGCAATGCATTCGGGCTAATTTGACCTTGGTTAGCGGGCGTACCGAAATGAAACCGATGCCACTGACCCAGATAGCAGTTCAGGAGAGGCCAGGCTGCACGGAGCCAGGGCTGGTTTTAGATGAAGTGGCTCGCCACTCCTTTTCTGGACAAATGACGCAAGGTTAAGAAAGAAAAGTGTTTTCTCTGCTCGCAGAATGCCGGAGATGCGGGCTGTCTTTGGACATCATGCATGGAGTGCGGGGTTGGGCCGGGTCCCGGGAGAAGGGCAGAGGCAGAGAGAGGAGTCGGAGTCCTCCCAGAAACATGTCAACCGAAGAGCCGGGACAAGGGCTCGCCAGCAAAACCCAGCCCGATAAAAACGAGCTCCAGTATCAGTTCTTCCGGCTCAAGAGGAAACTTGACGAAGTGAAGAAACGCCACAGACAAGACAAAGACATCTGGGTGAAAGAAAAGGAGATGTTACTGAGGGAAGTCGCCGAGATCCAAGTAAATAAAGTGCATAAAGGTTCACTCATCCGGTCGGTATAGCTGTGAGGGAAAAGTGAGGGTTAAAGTCGTTTCGGGAACATGTTCATTGTTGACTTCAGAAAGGTTCCCAACATCGACATTATCGGCAGGTCCAGATGGTGTGAGATGAAATACTTTGTCCTTTTTACGATAGATTTCTTGGGACGGATATAGCTTGCAGCTTGTTCATGTTGAGCTCCAAATTTACAGTAAAATGAGTTCATAACTTTCTCTTTGAAAGAGACAGTTTAGTACATTCTACCTTTTTAAAAAAATAGCATATATGGTACTAACGTTCATGAACATCAAAAGTTGATGCTAGAAGTTAAATAATCAAACGTTTCTCTCATTCATAGGTTCAAGTTCTCTTTCTAACAATATTTAACTGTTCTATATTCTTGGTTCTTTTCATTAAACACTCCCAAATGCCGTGATAAATGTTTAAAATTGATGAAATGTGAACATTGACACTGATTTTTTTTAAAAAAAACTAACTTATTAATTGTAAACATCAAATAAATGTCAAGTGGACATTTTATAGTTTTCTTGGAATGGTGCCTTTTGAGAAGACATTTTGTTAAGTGTGAATGATATTTGTCATGTTCCATTTACTATGCAATGTGACAGCAGTAATTATACTTCCATGGTTGTTCAAAGTACTGTGAAAAGAGTAAAAAAAGAACTTGCATTCAGAACCTTCCAAAATGTTTCACAGCCAATGAAGTACTTTGAAATGTAGTCACTGTTGTACTGTGGGAAAACACAGCATCCAATTTATACACACAGCAAGTTCGCACAAAACAGCAATGAAATAAACAACCTGATCTCTTTGCAGCTGCCTTTTCCTCTTCACAGTTTACATTTTCACCCAACTTTGTTTTGTCGGCAGACATAGATACTCTCTGTCTCTTGGTCGAAGTCATTCATGTAGATTGTAAATAGCTGAGGCCTGAGCCCTGATCCTTGCAGCACTCCACTGGTCACAGACTGTCAACTTGAACATGTACTATTTATGCCGGCTCTTTGCTTTCTGTCTTTGAACCAATCTTTCATCCATCCATGCTCATTTATGTCCCAACTCCATGAGCCCTTGGCTTGCTGATTAACCTGGTGTGTGAAACCCTATCAAATTTATTTTGGAAATTCAGCTATACTACATCTACTGGTTCCCCTTTATCAACCCTACTAGTCACATCCTCAAAAAAACTCTAATCAGTTGTACAGCCATTAATTTTCTTTTGTAAAGCTATGTTGACTTTGGCCATACTATGAATTTCTAAGTGTATTGTTAAGACTTCCTTAGTAATAGATTTCATAGAATTTACAGCGCAGAAGGAGGCCATTCGGCCCATCGAGTCTGCACCAACTCTTGGAACGAGCCCCCTGCTTAAGCCAACACCTCCCAATCCCCGTAAACAAGTAACCCCACCTTAATTAAGGGCAATTTAAGAACAAAGAAAATTACAGCACAGGAACAGGCCCTTCGGCCCTCCCAGCCTGCGCCGATCCAGATCCTTTATCTAAACCTGTCACTTATTTTCCAAGGATCTACTTCTCTCTGTTCCCCGCCCATTCATATCTGTCTAGTGTGGCCAATCCACCTAACCTGCACATCTTTGGACTGTGGGAGGAAACCGGAGCACCCGGAGGAAACCCACGCAGACACGGGGAGAATGTTTTGCTGATGTTAGTTGAGAGATAAATGTTTATCCATGACAACAGGCCTACACTTCCTTGGTTTATTTTAAACAGTGCCATGGGATTAAAACTGTGCAAATGTTTATTAAACATAACACCCCTTGTTTTGATTAACAATTTGATGCCAATTCAGTCTTTTCATAATGTGATTGAACATAAGTTTTTTGGCAAATTAAATTAGCTCAGGGAATCAACAAATTTATTCTAGTTTTATTCCCAACCCTCCTAAATTACTGACTGATAGAGGGATGAAGTTCCACCAGTCTTTGCAGTACTCTGGTATCCCACATAAATAGAAGATTTCTTTGGTGATATTTGTGAAGACAGAATCGGGAGACATCTTGCTGTCCTAATAATGCCATGAGATCATAACATCCATCAGTTCAGGCAGACAGAATCTTGGTTTAATGACTCATCCTATTTAGTATCTTCTCAGTTTTTCACTGCAGTGCCAGCCTGCATTACAACCTTAAACTCTGTTCTGGAACTCAAAAGCATAATCTTTTGGCACAGAGTTGAGAGTTCTACCATCTGACACAGCTGGCACATGATGAAACATTTTTCATTTTTAAGTACATATCTAAAGACTTTTATCTTTTATCCCAGGCTGGTGAAAATAGAAGAATTTTACTTGATCTTCGATCTATCTTGGAAAGTGTTCAGGTTAAAGTTAAAAAGGAGGAAGATCAAAGGGCAGAACTGCAGCATCAGTATTCCAGTGACAAATATGTTTGGGAACTAGAGAGAGCAGAGCTGAAATGTCGAATTGGACAGGTAAGCTTTTACTTGGAAACATTTCTACATGATTGTAGGATGTACAGAAGAAAAAGGAAGCAGTGAATTACTGGATAATGTTCAACAATTTATGTGAGGAAATCTTTTATTATCTGGTAGAGCATTACACAACAATTTGATAGATTATTTATACTGCACAATGTGGTGTTACAAATTTAAATGAATGATTAATTGACAATATGAAATGTTGCTGACATGCAAGACATTTTACAATCCGAATTAGTGATGCTCAGCCTCCACCTGGAGCTGGAGGAAAACCAGTCTGGGAGAAATCATTGGAGACTTATTTTGCAGAAACCAACCCCAAGCCTAGCACAGAAACCCACCCATTAATCGTGAACCATAACAAACATAGCCAGGATGACCACTGAAGCAGGGCCTCTCAACCCCACGCACCCCCTCTCCCCAAGCTCCCCAAACCTAACTAATCCTTATAAACAAAGACAAACAAGTTGTGGCATCTCCCTGACCCACATTGCACATTGGTTGTTCCAATTTAAGTGATTTAAGCAGCAAGGTTTTATTATCACACACTTGCCCGAGGGTTTAAAATGTGTGTCTCACACACAATACCACACATAAAGATTAGCTACAGAGGAAGAAAAAAACAATTACCATCTGGAATTATTTCAATCTCCTTCATAGCAGGCTTGTAGTTTCTTTTAGATGAATTGATTTTTTTAAATAAATTTGAAGTACCCAATTCATTATTATTATTTCAATTAAGGGGCAATTTAGTGTGGCCAATCCACCTACCCTGCACATCTTCCCATGCAGACACGGGGAGAATGTGCAAACTCCACATGGACAGTGACCTGGGTCCTTGGCGTCGTGAGACAGCAGTGCTAACCACTGCACCACCATGCCGCCTTTTCGATGAATTGATGCTTTATCTGGAGTAGAGGTCTTTAAAAGCAAAGGATTATCAGTTAACGGTGAGGCGTATTGTTGTTGGCCTGACAGGAAATTGGCTCTCTGGTAATCCTGAAGTTGGAACAGGTTAGGCGAGAGCCCTCACCCCCCCACTTTCATGGTATAGCCGTTTTTTATCTCGGCGGTGCAGTTGTCTCACAGCTGGTTTGATGGCTTTCAGATAGTGTTTCTGACTATCTGCCCCAGAACAGCTTTGGCTGTTATTTTTAAAAGCAGGTAACAAAGAACAAAGTCTGCATCGAACATGATGCCTGTCTACTCTAAAACCTTCTGCACTTCTGAGGTCCGTATCTCTCAATTCTCATCCCATTCATGTATTTGTCAAGATGCCTCCTAAACGTCGCTATCGTAGCTGCTTCCACCATCTTACCCGGCAGAGAGTTGCAGGCTCTCACCACCCTCTATGTAAAAATAGTTGCCTCAAACAAAGAAACATGACTGCATCACCCATGTGGCTGGCTACAAGTCCAAAGTCCTATTTTAGGCCGGTAAACATCCTGAGGTGTGGCTTCTTATATCCTGAGATTTCAGATAGTCATGATCTTTATGGTGAGAGTGAAGAGCCATTACAGGAAACTGAAAGGTCGATGAGATCCATTTCATGTTCGTCTAACATCCATTGAGCTTCAGTGTCTCTATTATCCTGATAAAGCAGAAAGACTGTCCTGTTCCTGCCTTTGGCGAGCCAGGCCCCTTGCTTGACATCATCTTTTTCTCTTCTCCTGCCTATAAACGAGAAGAATGATAGCGATATCACCAGGACGTGGTGACATAGTGGTATTGTCACTGGATTAGAAAACCAGAGACCTAGAATAATGCCCAGGGTCAAATGCAGATGATGAAATTTGAATTCAATAAAAACCTGGAGTTAAAAGTCCAATGGTGACCATGAAACCATTATCGATTGTTGTTTAAAAACCCATCTGGTTCACTAATGTCCTTTTACGGAAGGAAATCTGCCTTCCTTAACTGGTCTGGCCAACATGTGACTCCAGACCCCGAGCAATGTAATAGACTCTTAACTGGCCTCTGAAGGACAATTGGGGTTGGGCAATAAATGCTGGCGCAGCTTGCGGTGCCTAAGTCCCATGAACGAATAAGAAATAGATCCAGGTTCTATACAGTATCAAAGAGATAGACTTGACGGTTAGTGTTTGTCTGCGAAGGACCACTCTTTGCCCATTCATTACCTGAAGCTGCCTCTCAAAGCCCACATTGATGCCCCGTCCTCACTTTGCATTCTGTTCAGCAAAACCCCACACCACTCTCAGCCTGCACCACATAACCAAGTGGCCACAGCTTTGGCCATTCTACTGCATCCTGAACTTTCATCTCAGAGATGGACATTATCCAAAGCTTCACTCCAAGGCTTTGTGCTATGGAGAGGTACTTGTCAAAACGTACCTCAGCACACAGGCACGAATTAGGAGCGCTCTCATTGAGTAGCGTGCCATTGCCAACTCTCTTAAGGTTATATAAATGCTTGCTCAGTCAGGCAGTGGTACAGGCACACCATGGCAGTCATCGATTTTGGAAGTCAATGCACCAAGGGTTAAATGCTCAGCAGTAATCAATGGCAGTCACATATATGTGGTGCTTGAGTGGGCATAATTGTGTGACTACTTTGACTCTATGCATGTCAACTGAGTTGTAGCTGAATGGTCTCAGCTGCAAGGAGTTATTGATGACTGACCAGGTTTTCAATTAGCCTTGGCAATAATCCACCTCCAGAAACAACAAACCCCCTGCGCCCCTCCCAAATGTGAGTGGCATTGCCAATCCGCAATGACGCCCTACCCCTGCACCACATTGCACAGGCTTCTTGTCCCTCTGTGAGGCCCTTCTAAGAAGCCCATGCCCTAGGCTTTCCTTTCCCCTGAGAGGCCCATGGTCCAGCAGCTGAAGACATCCTTAGGAATGGTACTTTTCACATTTGAAAGTCAACCCTTTTGTCTTGTCCGAGTCAACTCCTGGTCTCCTCCCCAGAGTTAAACCCCAGTACCCTGAAGTCAAACCCCTGGTACCCTTCCAGTCTTACCACAGTCATTCTTCCAGCCTTACCCCTGCCTCCCTTTCAGTCTTATTCTGATGCCTTTTTGAGTCTTACCGAGTCTCCCATTGAGTCAAGTCTGGTATCCCTGAGTCAAACCTCGGTACCCCCAAGTAAAACCCCGGTACTCCCGAATCAAACCCCAGTACCCCCGAATCTAACCCTGGTGTCCCCCAAGTCAAGCCTGGTCTCCTCCGAGTCAGTAGAGCGCACTCTACTATTTCATTAGAGAAAGTAAATTGTGATCATTTAAACTGCATATTAACACTTTACTACCCATGTCTCCTAAATACCCTTTAAATTGCAACATTTCCCCCAGCAATCCTGGACAGCTGTTTTCAATAGTGCGGTTCACAATCACATTATCAACAACATTGACCAGCTGCAAAATGGAACAGAGGTCTTGTATTTCCCTTTCTCATATTAAGCAAAAACATTCCATCTGCTTCAAACCGGAATTCTCAATGCCCTCGCTTGGCCTAAGCAGAAATTTGTATAGGGCCAAAATGTAATGGTAGACAGACTTTTTGGCCTAATTTTGCAGTCCAGTACTTCTTGTTTGTACTCAAAAAGCTTCAGGTAAAATATGGCAGACACTAAAAGCAGTTCCCTAACCATAATTACTGCAGGATGGTCACTTTCTGTAGTTAAGGATATATTTGGGAAAATAATTCTCATACGTTATTTTGTAGACTTTCTACAGCAAGCTATTGATAAAGATGAATTCTTATAATCCTTGTTCTGAGCAGATTTGAATATGCGCTTGTTCTTTTGTCTCTTCTATACATTTATCTCAGAATTGTGTTCCATTAATATGATGGCTCAATCCTTAAAACATTTTCATAAAATTTCTATTTGCATGGACACATTCTTGAATGGATTCCTGACTCTGTTAAAACAACAACAAAAATTGATACAAATGCATTAAGAATCACCAGCATAATTGTGAAGGTCAGTGGTTCCCAAGCTTTTTAAAGTCTTTGCAACATTCTTCAAATTCCTTGAGCTCTACTGTTAAATCTAATTTCCATTGCTGGCAGTCGACTCATATAACCAGATATAACTGGATTAAAAACTACACCATTAGGCATGATAAATGGATTTTAAAGAATGGATGCTGGCAGCCAGTTCAGGCATGTTAAACTTTCAACATGTTAAAAAAAAAACCATTATTATATGCATCATTAAAAAGGAAACCGGTTGTTTAATTATTCATGTGTACTATGAGATGAGGCTATCTACATTTTAATTGTTTTGGAAATATGGACCATTTTCTGGTTTGGTTTTATGTTCATTCTCTTAACAAACATGTTGAAAACCTGAACACTATTTATTTTTAAAAAATACAAATTCATGGGTATGAAATATGCACAAATACCTTATTTCTTGCATCCAAATAGCTGGAACTAAAGGCAAGTAAACAGTGTGTTGAAAAAACACCCCAAGAAGCAAGCGAAACATTTGGAAAAGAAAGGGAAGAACAGAAGCAGTTATTGGCAAACATTCACTCAGCGGCCATGGATCTGAGGAAACAGCTGGAGATCAGTGAGAGAAACTGGGGCAGGGAGAAGATGGAGTTACTTGAACAATTTGATAATGAAAGAAAGGAATGGGAAAGTCAACTGAAGGACATGCAGAGGAAGATTGAACAGGTGCTGTATTTAGCATATGTAAAAAGCATGCAGAAAAGATTTTGGAAAGACGTTACAATGTTCTTGCAAATAGGATAGTATGAAGAGAGTCTTTTATGTTGTTGCTTCTCAAATCCATTTACATGTGACCTGATAACATTATATTGTTATCATCACAGATTGATTTGTCATAAATTCTACTTTAATGCAATAAGGAAAAAATTGATAAAATCATATATTTCTTCAGATCATAAGATCATGAGAAGCAAGAGGAGGAGTAAGCCATTTGGCCTATCAAGCCTGTTCCTGATCAATAAGATTGTGACTGATCAGATTGTGGCTGTGGTAACACCAGGTATTGCGTACCAGAGAGAAATGACCATTGGCTAGACCACGGGGTCTACCATTGGGCAATGTACATAGCCCCGCCCTGAGAGGCGGGGTATAAGAACCAATGCCATCCCAGCAGCCTTCACTTCTGTAACTTCACTGTTGGGTACAGTTCTACCTGATTAAAGCTGAATCAATATGATGCCACGTGGACTCAAGTGTATTGATTGCGTATCAATTTAATCAGATAAGTACTTTGAAGGATGGATCTCCGCATCAAGCCAGCGTGCCTTCAGCTCAGCCCTCACGCAGAAAACTCTGCCGCGATTTATAAGCATTGGCTGGCATGCTTCCAGAGCTACGTCGATACGGCTGCCGACACCCCCACGGAAAGGCAGAAAATACACCACCTACGCTTGCGGGTCAGCCCGGCGATCTACCCCCTGAACGAAGGGGCGGCGAACTATGATAAAGCCATGGAACTGCTGGAAGGACACTACATTCGTCCACTTACAGGTCTACGCCCGTCACCTGCTGGCAACGAGACGGCAGAGCCCAGATGAGACGCTAGAAGATTTCTACAGGGCACTGATCGTGCTTGGCCAAAACTGCGGCTGCCCAGCGGTGACGGCGAATGAGCACTCCGAACTTTTAATTTGAGACGCTTTTGTGGCAGGTATAATCTCCCCCGACATTCGCCGAAGGCTGCTCGAAATGGACACGCTGGGCCTCACCGAGGCCCGGGCCCTGGCAGGGTCCATGGACGTGGCGTACAAAAACGCACTTGCGTACGCCCCTGCACGCACCGCACCCCCCTGGGCTGCGTGGCACCCCGCCGCGGCAGGCCCCCAGACTTACCCGCTTAACCCCCAGACTTACCCGCTGCCTGCGCGGCAAGGCGCCGCGAGGCAAGGCGCCCCGCTACCGCCGCCAGTCAACGCTGCTTCTTCTGCGGCCAGGTGAATCACCCGCACGCGCGCTGCCCGGCCCGCACCGTCACCTGCAAAGGGTGCGGCAAGAAAGGCCACTATGCCGCAGTCTGCCTCGCTCGTGCGGTGAACGCGGTATCCAATGACTACCCTCAGCCGTTCCTCCAGCCGCCCGCTGTGCAACCACAGCCGTTCTTCCAAGTCCCAGGCCCACCGCCGCACTCCCTTTTCCCAGCCCCGCCGGCCCAACGCGCACCGCAGCCTTTGCCCCGCCAGGCAGCGTCGCAGTCGCAGCCATTCTTTCCCCCCCCCCCCCCCCCGGCAACCATGCTGGAGGACTGCGCGCATCCATTTTGTCCCTCGCCGGTCCAATCGTCGGGATCTCCGTCCCCGAACTCCATGGGCGATCCCTGGCCGGCGCCATCTTGGATGGGGCCTCAAGCCCCCAGCACGGCTGGCTACGCGCTGCCGGACCAAAACCCCTTGCTGCAGCTGGCCTCCGCCATGCTGGAGCAGCGTGCGCCGCCAGTTTGCTCCTCCCCGCCGCCATTTTGTTCCTCCCCCGCTGCCATCTTCGGAGTCCCCGGACTCCATGTGCGATCCATGGACGGCGCCATCTTGGATGGGGCCTCAAGCCCCAACACGGCTGACTATGCGCTGCCCGATCTTCACTCCTTGCTGCAGCTGGCCTCCATTACCCTGGACCAGAGTCGGCCCCGAACGCTAGCAAAGGCCACCACGACGATCGGCATCGACGGCCACATGACGTCATGCCTCATCGACTCCGGGAGCTCGGAGAGCTTCGTCCACCCCGACACGGAAGTCCTCCTCGGGGACCTCGCTCCCAACCTGGCTAGCAACACCCGGAACCGTCCTGCTGTGGAAACATGCGAGGGCGCACAAGTCGGACCCGCTGGTCGAAAGGGTCCACCTGCTGCATGCCAACCCCCAGTACGCCTACGTAGCGTTCCCCGACGGACGCCAAGATACGGTCTCCCTCCGGGACCTGGCGCCCGCCGGAGCCCCACACGTGCCCGAGCCACTGCCCCCCGCCCCCGCCCCCCCCCCCCCCCCCCCCCACCGTACCTGACCGGAGGGTCAGTACTGCCGCCAGAACCCCGACCCAGAGCCGAGCAGGCACCGACGCCCCCTACAGGCATCCCTTCCTTCTACCTTACAGCGTTGCCTAGGGGTGACGAAACTGCCTGGGAGGAAGACACCACGTTCCCGGAGTCACTACCGCCGGGGCCCTCACCAGGATCGCCGCCGAAACTTAGACGCTCCAGTAGGACGACCAGCCGCCCGATCGTCTGATTGCAGCACCATGAAGAGAATTAACAACGCAAGAACTTTCTCCGCAACCCTCGATAGCACGGTACCTGCAATACCTGGTCCTACCATGAAAAGGCGACAGTAATACTGGCCATCTTTTAACAGGGGATGAATGTGGTAATACCAGGTATTGCGGTACCAGAGAGAGGGATGACCATTGGCTAGACCACGGGGTCTACCATTGGGCAATGTACATAGCCCTGCCCTGAGAGGCGGGGTATAAGAATTAATGCTGTCCCAGCAGCCTTCACTTCTGTAACTTCGCTGCTGGGTACAGTTCTATCTGATTAAAGCTGAATCGATATGACTCCACGTGGACTCAAGCGTATTGATTGCGTATCAGTGGCCTAACCCAGCCTTGAATATTTGATTAACCCAGCCACCACTGCTATCTGAGGAAGAGAATTCCAATGACTGAGAGAAGGAGTTCCTCCTTATCATAGAATTTACAGAGCAGAAGGGGGCCATTCGGCCTATTGAGTCTGCACCGGCCCTTGGAAAGAGCACCGTATTTAAGCCCACGCCTCCACCCTATCCCCGTAACCCAGAAACCCCTACCTAACCTTTTTGAACACTAAAGGCAATTTAGCACGGCCAATCCTCCTAACCTGCACATTTTTGGACTGTGGGAAGAAACCGGAGCACCCGGAGGAAACCCAATCAGACACTGGGAGAACGTGCAGACTCTGCACAAGACAGTGGCCCAAGCCGGGAATCTAACTTGGGGACCCTGGAGCTGTGAAGCAACAGTGCTAACCTCTGTGCTACCTTGCTGCTCGATCTGTCATTATTTTTTATTTTTTTTATTTTTTAAATTAAAGTTCTGCAAAGTTTTTCATAATAAATAGTAATAATCCTAACACAGCAAAATAGAGTGAACGTTAACATAGTGCAAAAAGAGAATATACAATAGCAATTGACTAGACGTGACCCCACGCGCCTCAGTCTTCCCACACCCTCCCAACGGAGCACTCACCCCCACTCCCCTACGGGTCGCTGCTGCTGCTGACGTTTTAATTTTCCCTGAGAAGCCATCGGACGGTATTATGCCCCTGCTCAACAGCAGCAGCTCTGTACATTTGGCAAAATTATTTACACACATAAGTAGGCATCTGTTCGTGATG
Source organism: Scyliorhinus torazame (assembly GCF_047496885.1). NCBI lineage: Eukaryota > Metazoa > Chordata > Chondrichthyes > Carcharhiniformes > Scyliorhinidae > Scyliorhinus > Scyliorhinus torazame. Next base: position 211,716,657 of record NC_092710.1, read on the forward strand.
TTGTCGTCCCTTGCTTCTCCCAGACAGAGTTCGCTGCCATTGTCTCGTTACGCTTCTGCGGCCCTCCCGTTTTCTCTGTTCCTGTGAACGTTAAGTTTGTTAACGTTTCCCTGCCTCCCCCTCCCCGGCTTTCCACTATTGTTCCATCTCTTCCCTCTACCCCCGCCCCCCCCCCCCCCCCCCCCCCCCCCCCCCCCGTGGCTCGCCTTTCCTTCCTCTTAGATTTAGCTGTCTCCTCCCCCCCGGTCTATCTCTCCCTCTCATGCTTTGGCTACTCTTCCCTGTTTCTTGGCTACCTGGCTATTCTTCTGCTTGTTTGTTGGCCACAAACGGGTCTCGGAACAATTGGGTGAATGGCTCCTACGTTCTGTGGAAGCCGTCGTCTGACCCTCGGATGGCGAATTTGATTTTATCCATTTGGAGAGATTCCGATTGGGTGGTGCTGCTGACCGCCAATCGAACAGGATTCAACGGCGGGATATCAGGGAGGCAAAGGCAAGGGCGCCCGCCCTCCTCCCCAGGAATAGATCTGGCTGGTCTGAAACCCCGAAGACTGCCACTTTTGGGCATGGCTCCACCCTCACCCCCACCACCTTGGACATTGCCTCGAAGAAGGCTGTCCAGTACTCCACAAGTCCGGGGCAGGACCAGAACATGTGGGCGTGATTGGCCGGGCCTCCTTGACACCATTCACATCTATCCTCCACCTCCGGGAAGAACCTACTCATACGGGTTCTTGTTATGTTGGCTCTATGTACAACTTTTAGTTGCGTCAGGCTGAGCCTTGTGCACGTGAAGGTGGAGTTGACCCTATGCAGTGCTTCGCTCCAGAGTCCCCACCCTATTTCGATCCCCAGGTCCTCCCACTTCATTCTTGTTGTGTCCAATACGGTGTCGGCCCCTTCTACCAGTCGGTCATACGTGCCACTACAGTTTCCTTTATCTAGCATGCTTGCGTCCAGTAACTCTTCCAGTAGTGTCTGTCGTGGTGGTTGTGGGTATGTCCCTGTCTCCTTTTGTAGGAAGTTTTTTAGTTGCAGGTACCTTAGCTCGTTCCCCCTGGCTAGCTGGAATTTCACTGTCAGTTCGCCCAGTGTTGCGATCCTGCCGTCCGTGTATAGGTCCCTGACTGTCAGTGTCCTTCTGTCCTGTCCCCACCTTTTGAAGGTGGCGTCAGTCAGTGCTGGCGTGAACCTATGGTTGTTGCAGATGGGAGCTTTGTCCGACATTCTGGTCAGGCCAAATTGTTGCCGTAGTTGGTTCCAGGACTGGAGGGTGGCTTTTTTGGGTGGGGATGGGGATGGGGATGGGAACGCCACCATGGCGAGGGCCCGGAGGGAGGTCCCCCTGCAGGAGGCCTCTTCCGCGCGTACCCACTCGGCTTCTGGCTCCTTGATCCATCCCCTTATTCGCTCGGCTGTCGCTGCCCAGTGGTAAAGTTGTAGGTTTGGGAGGGCAAGCCCCCCCCCCTGGATTTTGTTTTTTGTAAGACCTTCTTTGGGATCCTAGCATTCCCCCCCCCCCCATACGAACGCCATGAACGTCTAGTGCTTTGAAAAAGGCCTTGGGGATGTAGATCGCGATGGATCTGAATAGGAAGAGGTACCTGGGCAGCACGTTCATTTTGATCGTCTGGACTCTCCCCGCGTGGGAGTGTGTTCCATCTTTGCAGGTCCTTTTTTACTTCCTCTGTCAGACTGGTGAGGTTCCATTTGTGGATCCCTTTCCAGTCATGGGCTATTTGGATCCCCAGGTAGCGGAATTTGTGTCGGGCTTGTTTAAGCGGCAGTCCGGTTAGTGCTGCCCCACCTACTTGTGGGTGTACCGGGAAGATCTCGCTTTTGCTCATGTTGAGTTTGTAGCCTGCGAAGGCGCAAAACTCTTTCAGGAGCGTGATGATTCCGTCCATGCTGCTCTGTGGATCCGAAATGTAGAGGAGCAGGTCATCTGCATAGAGTGAGACTCTGTGCTCTCTGCCTCCCCTTCAGATCCCCCTCCAGCTTTTTGCTGCTCTGAGCACGATTGCTAGTGGTTTGATCGCAAGAGCGAACAGCAGCGGGAACAGTGGGCATCCTTGGCTGGTGCCCCTGTGCAGCTGGAAGTATCGGGAGCTGGTATTGTTGGTCCGTACGCTCGCCATGGGAGCGTTGTATAGGAGCTTTACCCAGGAGGTGAACCCTGTTCCAAGCCCGAACCGCTCCAGCAGCTCTTGAGGTATTTCCATTCCACTCTGTCGAAGGCCTTTTCTGCATCTAGGGAGACGATCACCTCTGGTGTTCTCTCCCCGGAGGGGGTCATTATCACGTTCAGCAGGCGCCTGATGTTCGAGGTAAGCTGTCTACCTTTGACAAAGCCCGTCTGGTCCTCTGCGACCACCTCAGGTACACAGTCTTCTGACCTTTTGGCCAGTATTTTGGCATCTGCATTCAGCTGTGAGATGGGTCTGTATGACCCACATTCCGTTGGGTCTTTGTCTTTCTTAGGTATCAGCGAGATTGAGGCCTGTGCTAGCGCGGGCGGCAGTGTGCCCCTCGCTAGCGAGTCTGTGAACATCTCCCGCAGGTGCGGGGCCAGTGCTGTCGCAAATTTTTTGTAGAAGTCCGCCGGGAACCCGTCGGTTCCCGGCGCCTTCCCCGCCTGCATGGAGCTAAAGCTGTCCATGATCTCTCCCAGTGCTAGTGGTGTTTCCAAGCCCCGTTTTTTGCCCTCCCCCACAACTGGAATGTCCAGTCCATCAAGGAACTGTTTCATCCCAGACTTCCCCATTGGGGGCTCTGAGGTGTACAACCCTTGGTAGAAGGCCTTGAAGGTTTTGTTGATCTTTTCTGGTTCTGTTTCTTGCGTGCCTCTGGTATCCCTGATTTGTGCAATTTCTCTGGTGGCTGCCTGCTTTCTCAGCTGGTGTGCCAACAGGCGGCTGGCTTTGTCTCCGTGTTCGTATAGGGTCTCACATGCCTGGCGGAGTTGGTGCACTGCTTTCCTGGTAGAGAACAGGTCAAAGTTCCTTTGCAGCTCTTTCCTCTCCGCCAGGAGCTCTACGGTCGGGGCCTCGGAGTATTTATGGTCTACCTCCAGTATGGAGTCGACCAGCTGCTGCCTTGCTACACTTTCCTCCCTATCTCTTCACGCTTTGAAAGCGATGATTTCCCCTCTTAGTACGGCCTTTAGTGCTTCCCAGAACGTGGAGGGTGAGACCTCCCCGTTCTGGTTGTTCTCTGTGTACTCTGCAATGGCCCGTGATAACCTTTCGTTGAAGGCCTTGTCCGCTAGTAGGACGACGTCCAACCTCCATGTGGCGCGTTGGGCCCTGCCCGTCTCCAGCCTCTCGTCCATGTAGTGTGGAGCGTGGTCTGATATCACAATTGCGGAGTTTTCCACCTTGTCTATCCCCGGAAGCACCGTTTTCCTGACCACAAAGAAGTCAATTCTGGTGTACACGTTGTGTACTGGGGAGAAGAAGGAGAATTCCCACTGCTCTTCCCCTATCCTACCCTGCACTCCTCTTGCTTGCTCTCCCTTCTCCGCTACTCTCGTTCCCTCGTGCTGGGGGCCAGGCCTCCCACCTGAAGCGGTCCCTCAGGCAGTGGTCTGTTCTTAGTTCAGGGTGCGCTCACCGTGGTGGGGGGGGCCTGGAGTTGCCTCACCTCCCCCCCCCCCCCCCCCCCCTCCCCACCCCCCCGTCAGCGTGTTGTTGCCCCTTGCCAGGGGCCCCTCATTTCTACCTTCGCTGGTAGTTTTCCAGCCCGTGTTCCTCGACAAACTTGTTTGCTTCAGCAGGGGCTGTAAAGAAGTATTCTCTTTCTTGGTATGTGTCCCAGAGTTTCGCTGGGTACAGCTTCCAAAACGCACATTGCTCTTGTGAAGAGCTGCTTTCGCTCTATTAAACTCGGCCCGTCTCCTTTAGGTCTGCCCCAATGTCCTCGTAAATTCTAATGGCGTGTCCTTCCCATTTGCAGGTTCTGTTTATCCTGGCCCAGCGTAGGATTGTTTCCCTATCTTGGTACCGGTGCAGTTTAGCTATAACTGCTCTCGGGTGTTCCCCTGCTTTGGGCTTCGGGCGCAGCGACCGGTGTGCTCTGTCCATTTCTGGTGGGCTGGGAAAGGTTTTCTTCCCCACTAAGTTGCCCAGCATCTCGGCCACGTATGCCGTGGGGCTTCTACCCTCGATCTCCGCTGGTAGGCCCACTATCCTGTCATTTTGCCTCCTTGAGCGGTTTTCCTGGTCGTCCACTCTGCCCTTCAGGCTCCCCTGTGTTGTGCCCAGTCTCGCCACCTCCCTCTCCAGGACCGTGATCCGGTCGCTCACGTCAGTCGCTGCTTTCTCCAGTTCCTTGATGGTCGCCTCTTGGGCTTCCAGTTTCTTCCCTTGGGCGTCCAATTTCTCCTCTGCTCTGCCCAGGGCCTGCTGCACCTCCGCCAGGGCCTTTGCCATTGCTGCCTGCACTGCGGCCTCTATGTCTGCCCTAGCCTCTGCCTTGATTACCTGCTGAAGTTCCCTCCGCATCGGCAACGGCTGCCTTCCAGTTCCAGCTCCCCACTGGCCCTGGGGGAGACTGCACCTGTCTGCCCAGCTCTTTTTAATGCGGCGATACTTCCGTCCTGCCGCTTTGCTCGCTGATTGACTCGCCTGAACTGCCTCGCCCATTGCCCCGTCTGTCTTTGGTGCCCCTTCTCCTTCTGCTTTGGCTCCCTTCTGGCATTTCCCCCCTTTTTTACCTCTATTTCCCCCCCCCTCTTTATTTATTTATTTTCTCTCTTTCCCCCCCCCCCCGCCCTTCCCTTGTTCTTCTCCCCTCCCTTCTCTCCTTTACCACTTTATTTTTCCCTTCTTTTATAAAATTCTTCTCAGGTGAACTTGTTTTGGGTGAGAATAAGAAAAGTGCAAAAATAATTTTTTTTTTTAAGTTTTAAAAGTTTTCTTTTCAGAGTTTTGTTTTTGCAAAAGTTATTTTTTCCTTCCTTTTCCCTCACTCACCCAGGTCGAGAGGGAGAGAGAGTGGCTTCTGGTCCGGAGTCCCTCTTTGTTCCTGCCTCATGGTGGTCGCTGCCGGTGGGGCGGGGGGGGGGCTTGCCGCCGGATCGCTCCTCTCCCGAGGGCCCAGTTCCCCTGCTCCCGATTTTGCGGGAAACTTTAAAAACTGCGGGAGCCTTTTTGCTGCGACCGCTCCGCTCACGAACGCCACCGGAAGTCTATCTGTCATTATTGACACACCACTTATCTTTAAACTTGATTTACTTGATTGAAATATATAAGATCCTGAGGGGATTCCCTACAGTGCAGATTCAGCAGATCTGCACCAATTCTCTGAAAAAGTACGCAATCTTGGACCACTTCCCCACCCTACCCCATTAACCCCACCCAATCTTTGGACACTAAAGGGCAATTTAGCACGGCCAATCCACCTAACTTTGGACTGTGGGAGGAAACCGGAGCACACGGAGGAAAACCACACAGACACTTGGAGAAAGTGTAATCTCCACATGGAAAGCCGCCTAAGGCCGGAATCGAATCCGGGTCCCTGGCACTGCTAGGTTGCAGTGCCAACTACGGTGTCGCCTTGCTGCCCTGACAGAGTGGATGTGGAAAGGATTTCTCCTTCTGTGGGAGAACCTAGAACTAGGGGTCGCTATTTAACAATAATGAACTGCTCATTTAAGACAGATGGGGATAATCTTTTTCTCTCAGAGGTTCGTGAGTCTTTGTAACTCTCTTCTTCAAATAGTGGTTGAAACAGAGTCTTTGAACATCTCTTAAACAGAGCTAAATAGATTCTTGATCAGCAAGGGGGTGAAAGATTACTACGGGTAGACAGGAATGTGGGGTTACGGTTACAATCCGATCAATGATGATCTTATTAAAAGGTGGAGCAGGCTCGAGGGGCCGAGTGGCCTACCCCTGCTCCTAATGTGTATGTTTGTACGTAAACTGTGCCCCCACGAGAGGAAGCATCCTCTCAGCATCTACCGTCTCAAGCCCCCTCATAACCTTTTACATTTCAATAGATTACCTCCCATTCTTCTCCGCTCCAATGAGTATAGGTCAAACTTGCTTAATTTGTTCTCAAAAGACAATCCCTTTATTAAGGGAATTAGTCTAGTGAAGCGTCTCTGAACTGATTCCAAATGAAGTACCTGTGCATCCATAATCAATTCCATGATATCTGTTTTGATTTTAATTCATAAGGTAATATATCTATCTGTAAAGAACTATGTCCATTTTGTACATTCCCTTTGGCTTCTGTTTTGGGCCAGGGTAGAGAGAACCCCAAAGTATATCATGGAGTTCACCTGACCTACAACTTTTAATAGATTTTGGTTATGAGGAGCACAAGGGCCCACTTTCTAGGCGTTATGCTATAGAGATCCAAGTATTTTTATACAAAACAATGTTTATTCTATGAAGCCAGTTAACATTTTATATACACACAGTAAACATCTTATCAACTACCAACACAAATACCTCCCAAAGATACAGTACTCTATAAGTGACCCTAAATAGCTTTCCTAACAACATCCATAAGCCAAACACCCTGGGCGCGATTCTCCACTCCCGCGCCTGTTGGGAGAATCGCCTGGGCCGCCAAAATTTCCCGGGACGCCGGTCCGACGCCCTCCCGCGATTCTCCCAAGCAGCGAGAACGGCCCGGTCGAGTTCCGCGGGCCGGAGAATCGCCGGAGACACCCAAAATGGCGATTCTCCGGCACCCCCGCTATTCTCAGGCCCGGATGGGCCGAACGGCCAGGCCAAAACGGCGGGTTCCCCCCGGCGCCGTCCACACCTGGTCGCTGCCATCGCGAACGGTGCGTGAACGCTGGGGGGGGGGGCGGCCTGCGGAGGGGCGAGGGGGGATCCTGCACCGGGGGGTACATCAAATGTGGGGTGGCCCGCGATCGGTGCCCACCGATCGTCGGGCCGTCCTCTCTGAAGGAGGACCTCCTTCCTTCCGCGGCCCCGCAAGATCCGTCCGCCATCTTCTTGCGGGGCCGACATAGAGAGGACGGCAACCATGCACGCGTGGATGACGGCCGTTATGAGGCGCCGGCCGCGTCATCTATGCGGTGCCGCCTTTACGCGGGCGACAAGGCCTGGCGTGTGTAGCTGACGCGGCCCCGATCCTGGCCCATTGTCAGGGCCTGAATCGGCCGGGATCGGGGCCGTTTCGCGCCGTCGTGAACCTCGACGGCGCGGCCACTTCGGCGCGGGAGTGGAGAATCCCACCCCTTTTTTCTACAAAACCTGTGGGTGGGATTCTCCACTCCCGCGCCGAAGTGGCTGCGCCGTCGTGCACGCGGTCGAGGTTCACGACGGGGCGAAACGGCCCCGATCCCGACCGATTCAGGCCCTGACAATGGGCCAGGATCGGGGCCGCGTCATCTACACGCGCCAGGCCTTGTCGCCCGCGTAAAGGCGGCGCCGCATAACGGGCGTCATCCGCGCATGCGTGGTTGCCGTCCTCGCTAAGTCCGCCCCGCAAGAAGATGGCGGACGGATCTTGCGGGGCCGCGGAAGGAAGGAGGTCCTCCTTCAGAGAGGACGGCCCGACGATCGGTGGGCACCGATCGCGGGCCACCCCACTTTTGAGGTACCCTCCGGTGCAGGATCACCCCCGCAGGCCGCCCCCCCAGCGTTCATGCACCGTTCACGACAGCAGCGACCAGGTGTGGACGGCGCCGGGGGGAACCCGCCGTTTTGGCCTGGCCGCTCGGCCCATCCGGGCATGAGAATAGCGGGGGTGCTGGAGAATCGCCATTTTGGGTGTCTCCGGCGATTCTCCGGCCTGCGGAACTCGACCTGGTTGTTCCCGCCGCTTGGGAGAATCGCGGGAGTGTGTCGGACCGGCGTCCCGGGAAATTTTGGCGGCCCAGGCGATTCTCCCAAACGGGGCGGGAGTGGAGAACGTGCCCTGTTGGTTTGAATTCCTTACAGACAACAGGTATTATTTGATATCAAGTGGTCTGGAGACATTCTTTAGCATGCAGAGAGCGAGAGACAAAAAATACACCTTTGTTTGAATGCGGCTCCCAACTGAAAACAAAACCAAAAAACTCAGAGCCACAAAGCCACTTCCAGCTCAAAATGAAAGTAAAAGACAGAATCACAGCCCAGCTCCACCCACCCAGTGACATCACTGCTGCCATTTGATAAAACACACTTTTCTTAAAGGGGCCCTCACATGACATTTCCCACAGTAAATCACAAAATATATGTAGAGCGGTAACCACACACTGAGAGCAAAGTAGAAAATCTACCTCTCTACACTGTCATTCCCTACCGTGCTGAGCACAATTCAGGTAGACATTTTTAGAGTAAAGCTCTGGAACAGGCTAAAAGGGACAACAGTAAGCAGGGCAACTACAACTACAGCAACAATATTCATACAGTGCCTTTAACGTGGTAAAAAAATTCCCTAGGCATTTCACAAGAGGCGTTTCAAACAAAAGTTGACACTGAATGACATAATCGGGTAGATGACCAAAAACCTGGTCGAAAGATTGATTTTAAGGAATGTCCTAAAGTAGGAAAGAGAAATAGATAGGTGCTGAGTTTAAGGAGAGAATTCCAGAATCCAAGGCCCTGACATCTGAAGACATGGCCACCAATGACACCGTGACTACGATCAGGGATGATCAAGAGGCAGAGTGGAGAAATGCAGATAGTTTAGAGGATTGTAGGACTGGAGACATTACAGAGATAGAGTGGGGTGAGGCTATGAAGGGAATTAAAAACCAGGATGATTTTAAAATTGAGGTATTGCTTGACCGGAAGTTCAGGTAGGTCACTGAGCACACAGGTGATGGATGAATGGGACTTTTTTTATTCGTTCATGGAATGTGGGCATTGCATCTCTAATTGCCCTTGAGTGGGCAGTTAAGAGTCAACCACATTGCTGTCGGTCTGGGGTCACATGTAGGTCAGATCAGGTAAGGACATTAGTGACCCAGATGGGTTTTTCCGACAATCGACAGATAATTCCAGATATTTTATTGAGTTTAAATTCTATCACCTGTTGTGGGGGTGGGGGTGGGGGGGGTGCGGGGGGTGTGGGGGGGGGGGTGCATCACCTAAACTCATTGGCAAAGCTGGGATTCAGAGATCAGGACGCCCTTTTTGAAGGGCACACTGATCTCAAAATGAAGTTAAAATTCCCCCTCCGCATCATCTTCAACATCGGGTCATTAGAGCCCCACCTCAAACCCACCAATGCAGGCATGCCCTCCCATAGCCCTGCCCCCAACTATCACCAACCCCCACATGTGCCATAGCACTGCCATGTTGGAACTGCTAGAGGGATGTGTCAGGGCACTGCCTGGCCATGTAATAATAATCTTTATTAGTGTCACAAGAAGGCATACATTAACACTGCAATGAAGTTACGGTGAAAATCCCTTAGTCGCCACATTCCTGCTTCGGGTACACATAGGAAGAATTCAGAATGTCCAATTCACCTAACAGCACGTCTTTTGGGACGCAAGGGAGGAAACCGGAGCACCCGGAGGAAACCCACGCAGACATGGGGAGTCGGTGCAGACTCCGCAAAGACACCCTCATCACCTGTGGTTATACTGTCCTCCGCGCTGCCAGCTTGGTTATCATGACTGGCTGCCCTTCCTAGAAACCAGTAGGGATTCCTGCAGATGTGCCATCACGTTGGGGGGTGGGGGGGTGAGTGGGAGAGTGGAGGGGGGTGGAGACATACAGCGATCCTGGAAGCAATGGCGTAAAGCTATTTGTGGATATTTAAATGCATGGTAATCAAGTTCAAGCCCAATTATTGCACCAGCGGGGTGCAGGGAGGAGCCCACCATGAAACCTCACTGGCGCAAATCCTTTTTGGCTCTCTCGCTAGAGTTAGCGGCCATAACTGGATTTGCGTCTGGGACGAAATAGGAGGTGACTAAGGATAATACGTTGAGGAAACTAGAGATAACTATTCAGGAATGGGAAAAAAAAACCATTGAAGGTAATTCTTTGACTGTGACTGAATAGATAAGAATGGACCCAGGCAATTTCTGGGCCCCCATTGCAACGATGGTTGAGAGGTGTTGGAGGTGGTGTTGGGCAGCACGGTAGCCTTGTGGATAGCACAATTGCTTCACAGCTCCAGGGTCCCAGGTTCGATTCCCGGCTTGGGTCACTGTCTGTGCGGAGTCTTCACATCCTCCCCGTGTGTGCGTGGGTTTCCTCCGGGTGCTCCGGTTTCCTCCCACAGTCCAAAGATGTGCAGGTTAGGTGGATTGGCCATGGTAAATTGCCCTTAGCGTCCAAAATTGCCCTTAGTGGGGTTATTGGGTTATGGGGATGGGGTGGCGGTGTTGACCTTGGGTGGGGTGCTCTTTCCAAGAGCCGGTGCAGACTCGATGGGCCGAATGGCCGCCTTCTGCGCTGTAAATTCTATGAGAACGGTGTGATCAACAGGTCAAAAACTGCTGGCAGAAATGATGAGTTTACTATTGTCATAGTCACATAGGATGTCATTTGTGACTTTGATAAGAACCAATGCGGTATTGTTACAGAGTTGAAAATTTGATCGAAGGAAGTCACACATGCAATTTGTGGAAAGGTGGGCATAGATTTGGGTGACAAGGCACAACAATGGAATCTGATGAGAAACTAGGGAGAAAATAGAGGTTGGAAATAGAGCATTAGTTTGCAAAGTCGATGGGTGGGATTCTCCGTTGCCCGTGCTGGTATCGTGATTGGCAATCGGGCAGAGAATCCCTTCCGACAACCAAATTGGGGGCGACACTGTTTTGATGCTGGTTTTCTATTCTGCGTCCACTCCGACATGATGTAATCGAGCCGCAAGCTTGGTTGACGTGTGGTTTTGGTGGGCTAGCAAAAGTGACAAAGACAACCAATCATCAAAAATAGGAGCAGGAGGAGGCCATGCAGCCCTTTGAGCCTGTTCCACCATTCATTATGATCATGCTGATCATCCAATTCAGTAACCAGTTCCTGCTTTCCTCCCATATCCTTTGATCCCTTTTTCCTTTATCCCCCAAGAACTATATCTAATGCCTTGAAAACATAAAATGCCTGGCCTCAACTGCTTTATGTTTTCGAGAAGTTGACGGGCATTAAATCAGACTGTGACCTCTAGTTCTGGACTCCCCCTGCCATCGTAAATATCCTTCCTCTATCTACCCTGTCCAGTCCTGCAAGAATTTTCTAAGTTTCTATAAAATCTCCCCTCATTCTTCTGAACTCCAGCGAATACAATCCTAACTGACTCAATCTCACTTCATACGTCAGTCCTGCCATCCCTGGTAAATCTGTACACTCCCGTGATAGCAAGAAAATCCTTCCTTAAATAAGGAGACCAAAACATCACGCAATGGGTGGGATTTACCAACCACCCCGCTGCATGTTTTTCGGCGGTGGAGGGAGCCTCTTAGCAGGATCTACCTGTCTCGCCGTTGTCAACGGGATTTCCAGTTGACTGCACCCTTCGTCGCCAGGAAACCCTTGCGCTGGCATGGGACCGGAATTTCCCGCCGACTTGAACAATCGGTAAATCGCACCCGACATTCCAGATTTGGTCTCACCAAGGTCCTGTATAATGTAACAGGACATTCCTGCATCTGTATTCGAATCCTCTCTCTATGAAGGCCAACTTACCATTTGCCTTCTTCATCGCCGATTGCCTGCATTCTTATTTTCAGTGACTGGTGAACAAGAACACCAAGATCTCATTGCACATTCCCCTCTCACAATCAATAGACATTCAGATAATCTGCCTTCCTGTTTTTGCTACTAAAGTGGATATTCTCACATTTATCCACATTGTACTGCATCTGCCATTTGACCACTCATTCAACTTGTCCAAATTACACTGAAGCATCTCTGCATCCTCCTCACAGCTCACCCTCCTACCCAGATTTGTGTCATCTGCAAATTTGGAAATATTAATTTAGTTCTGTCATCTAAATCATTAATATACATTGCGAATAGCTGGGGTCCTTGCACTGATCCCTTGGTACCCCACTAGCCACAGCCTGCCACTTGGAAAAAGATCTGTTTATTCCTACTTTGTTTCCTGTCTACCAACCAGTTATCTATCCATCTCAATATATTATCCCCAATCCCAATTGTGTACACTAGTCTCTTATGTGAGACCTTGTCGAAAAATGAAAACTGACGTCATGAAAGGGGACGCCCATCTCACAAGATAAATTGTTGTGATAACTTGCCTCAAGAACAACAGGGAGCACTTTTCCGCTGACTGCAGGCTCCATTGTTGCACAAATGTCACTCAAACGTAAGTTGTTTTCACCTCCCCTTCTCTTCACATATAGAGTGAGATTTTTGTGGTCCCTTCCACTCCGCGACCAGGGATTCCTGCCCGAGGACAACTGACCTTTCAATGGTCCGTCAAATTGTCTGTCCTGCCTGTGACAATTCCTGGGGTGGGCGGGACTGGAAAATGTATCCAATAGCATTCAAAGCTTGCTCAAGTATGAATATTGTTACATGTAATTGGGTTTACTATTTATCAAAAGACTTAGCGACTTAAAACAACTGTGATTAGTTTTAATGGACAGATTTATTTACTCTATTCTTTTAATATAGCTTCCAGTAAAATTCTGAGCTACCTTAGTCCCAATGCGTCATCCTTGATTGAAAGAACAAGTAGGCAGCATGAATTTTTCTGGAATTGCCAGTGCGGATGTTCAAAAAAAACAGCAGACATTGAATTTTTAGAAATAAAAGGGATCTGATCACCAACAATATGGATATGCTTCCTTTTGTACTTCTGGAAAAAGGACAAAATGCAAAATCATTGAACGTGGCATCAGCATTCACTACTTGAAGGACCTAAAACGCATGAGTTTTTAAAATTAATTCTCAGGATGTAAGAGTTGGTGGCAAAATCAGTAATTTTTGCCCTTGAAATGGAGGTGGTGAGTCACCTGCTTGAAGTGCTGCAGTCCATATAATGTAGGTACACCCACAGTGCTGTTGGGGAAGTAGTCCCAAGATTTTGGTACAGTGATACATAGTTCCAAGTCAGGATGGTGTGTGGCTTTGATGCAAACTTGCAGCTGGTGAAGTTTCGATTGTCTGCTGAAATTGTCTTTCGAGATGGTAGAGGTCGAGTTTGGAAATTGTCATTGAGGATGCCTTGGAGATTTACTGCTGTGTAGTTTGTAAATGTATATACTGCTACCACTGAACACCAGTGGTGGAAGGAGTAAATGTTTAAGATAATGGATGGGGTGCTTAATTTGGGTAGGCTGATTTGTCCTGGATAATCATTTTGAATGTTGTTGCAGTTGAACCCTTCCAGCCAAGTAATTCACTCTTGACTTGTGCCCTTGTCAATGGTGGACAGGCTTTGAGGAGGCAAGAGGTGAGTTACTCACCCAAGAATTACCAGCCTCTGACTTATTCTTGATGCCACAGTATTTGAGTGGCTGGTTCAATTAGGTTGCTGATGAATGGTGACTGCATCGCATTTTGTTTTTGATCTACTCCGGACTCAACCTCTGGAAGTGAAAGGACTTTATTTCAACCAACCACATCACCTAATCCATAATGGTGAATGAACTGAGCATGAGCAGGGTGCCTTGTGATCATTCTAGTTCCATTTGAGAATTATTGAATAATAAATGTTATTGTACCTGTTGAAACAATACATATTGTATCAACCAAATAATTTTTGTTTTTGAACAGCAGATTTATTGGGATGTAAATTCAAGACAAGAGTGCAAATTGAATGGACAGAGACAAAGACAAAACACAAGAGATGATTGGGTACTTCTTAATTTACATACCTCCAGTCCTGAATGCAATGAGGCACAAGACCAGAATTGTATGAACAGTACAAAGACCTATGGTGCAGGGATGGAAGATGTTATTTTAAATGATACCGATCAAGGCATAGGAAAGAGTGCAAGTGATTCATTGTTTATTGAGGAATTATCACTTGAAAGTTTAGAGGAAGGTGATGGCAGCCAAAATATGGGAAATGTACAGAATGATAAAAAGAAATTCGCCAGTGCTCTGAATGCAGTAAGTCCAATTCCGTAAATTACAGTGTGTCAAGCGCCATTTTGTTGACATTTGGGCACCTGCATCTTACAGCTTACCTTGTCATTTTCACAGGCTTTACAAGAAATAGCAAAAGTAAGTGAAGAATTGTGCAGTTACCAAGAGGACGTACAGAAAAAAGTGAGCCACAGAAGGTATCAATTTATCAGAAACATTTTAAGTTGTAATTCTTATTCAGTGTGCAGTTTAAAATATCAAGGAGAAAAAGAGATTAGAAAGAATATTTCATGGGCAGAACTGGACTGAATCATCTCTTCAGGCGTTTCTGCCCAAGTGCAATGTACTAAAGGATAGGCTGGGATATGTTTTATGTCCTACAAGAAGTTGACTCGAACCAAGCCTGCACTTTGAAAGGAGTCACTTTAGATGGAATACTACATCAGTGCAATGTACCATAATGGGCTGGCATTAACTTGGGCAGGGTGGTGGGGGGGGGGTGGGGGGGAAGTAGGGACGCTATCTCTTATTTCCATCCAACTATAGAGCCTATTATAGCTCGGGTTGAGAGACAGATGATTCTGACTTCTACATAGTAATGTCTTCAAGCTTTAAAGTCCTGTTCCTAATCTGCTTATGCCACCGTCAGTGTCCTCTCAAACCAGCAGCTGGCTGGCAGGCAAGTGCAAGATGTCAAGTGGCAGAAGGCTGCTGCAATGGGCTCAAAGGACTGAGTCCATGCTTAGCTAAATGGGGGTTCAGGAGGGCATCACAGTTGGGGGACGAGGTCAGTAGCCTCAGCCAGTTTTCTTTCTATGAACGGGAAAATCACTTCTGCAGCTCCGGAGCCTACAAAGAAAGTTCAAAGAAAAAAAAAAAAACGCTTAGGGCCTCCTCAAGACCAGGTTCCATTCCCTACCAGGTTAAACTAGCAGGGAAGCCACAATGTCCTATCAAACCGAATTATTCAGAGGAAAAAAAGAGGAATTATTTTATACTTATCAATCACATTGATCATATAATTTATGTTTTTTTTGAACCAGAACAAAATCAGTCTCACATCGGCAAGAATGTAAAGAGAAACAAAATGAAAATACACTTTTAAGAGATGAAAGCTTCTCAGATGAGGATAGCTGCATTTCAAATGATATATTTAAAGCATTAAGCCCTACACTTTCAGAATATCAAAAATGCTCTAAAGAGCTACATAATGAGAAAAACTGGAATCACTCCAAAGGGGATGGGCATGGAATTTCTCCTGCAAAATCAGGAGGTGCTGGCCGAAATGATACATCTTCCTCAGGGAAAAAAGCTCCACCAGTTCCACCAAGGACATCATCTTGGTACCTTGCAAATTCATTTTCAATGTTTCCGCTGGATCACGAAGATGCTGGGAAGGAAGGTAACAGTAACTGCACAACAGGAAATCATGTGGTGAACAAGAGTTGCAATCACCCTTGCGTCCTGAGAAAATATGAAGCCTCATTGCAGGAAAATGAACAGAAGTCATTAATAGGTGGAAGATATTTTGAGCCTTTAACACCACAAATTAAATGTGACGTGCGACTTCAATGCAATAAAAACAATAACCACAGTAGGTGGTCATGTGGCTTCAGAACTGGAAACAATTATTTTGATTCAGCAGGTAAAACATTTTCTTCTGATAAGAACATAATGTTACCAACACCAGAGCAGAGGCTGGATGGAAACTCCAATGGTGGACTTAGGCAAAGAAAACCTCTGTCTCCCAAATGTAATCCAACTGAGTGTAACTTTCCAAGCTCTTCATCAGCAACAGGGGTTTGCAGTACCAGCGGTGTGTTTGTGCAGTCTGAATTAGGTGTACCATCAACACAAACTGGTACCTTCAGCAGAGCTGGTTTAAACACTGAAAGATGTGCTCCTGCTGTATATGGAAAATCAGTGGAAATGGCACAGAATGAGACTGTTACCTACCCACAACCTAGCTTCTCACTTCACTCTGCAGGGAACGTTCATGACAAACAATTTTCTTCACAGTGTTCTGGTTCAGCTTTTAGACCTTATGTTTCACCGTACGTCATGAACACAAAAATAGCAGGACAGGATAAGCATAGCTGCGGATTCCCCGGTTGGATTGCTGAAAGTGACAAAAGCCACATATTTGACAAGGTTGACTTGATTCCGAATAATTTTTCCAGTCCAAAGCTGCCATCGTTCGCAAGGTCCAATTTTGATATTGTCCAAACAATGTTGAGAAACAACGAAAGACCGGCAAGTCCTTCCTTTCATGTAGAGAAAAAGGTTGCCAATTGTGCTGATGGCAGAACAAAGCCACAGACATCTCATTCTGGATCCTTGCATGAAAATGCAAATAGGATCACTCACCTTTTTCGAATACTTCACCAGGATCAAGACAAACAAGAGATAATGAAAACATCAGGACTGTCCCGATGTGTCTCAGGGCAGCAAGCTTCATTACCTGTGGTAAGCAAAACTTAGCTTAAGCTGCACAAATTATATTTGATAATACACAGCAAAGTTTTCTAGCTGTAATTATCTATAGTAATTGTTAATGTTGCTCTTCTAATTTTAAACCTGTTCTTCTCTCTGGTCAACATGGGAGGCAGGTGTCTGTTCTCAACCTCTAAATATATTGGGCGGAATTCTCTGTCTGCCGACACTATATCGGAAAAGGCGATTGGGCGGGAAATCAGTCGTGACACCAAAACCGTGGCCGGCACCAGGTTCACGCAATTCTCCGGTGCCTCGAAAGTGGCGTCAATGCGTTCTACTCTGCACATACAGTAAACAACGTTGGCATATCATTAGTGAGCCTGATCCGGAATTCTCTGGGGCCTCCGCGATGCTCTGCCTCGGCCGGGGGGATTTCCTGATGGTGAGGTTCACTTGTGCGTTTAAAAATAGTGAAACAGGCGCAGTGATGAGGGAGAGAAAGGAGGTAGGACACGCAGAGGCTTCATCACAGGTTGCCGGTCCTGACACTGGCCGGACTGGCTTGGGGGTGGGGGGTGGTGGTGTGACCAGGGGCGGACCGTGGAGCTGGGGTGGTCCACCACGGGACAGGGTTGTCCAAGCATGGACCGCCATTGCTGCGGCCTGCAAGGCAGCCATCCTGCTGTGCACCCCACTGACCACCCACCCTGGCCCGTGGTACTGCAGAGTGACACCGGCCGTTTGGGTGCCCCCATGCCACGACTCTCCGGACCCCAGCATCCACCTTCCACCTCCGCACCCCGCCCTCTGCCATGCCCCCCAACCTGCAGGGCTTCACGTGGCCCACCCAAGGGCAAGCCCACAGTAGCTTCTACAGGGGGGCATCAGACTGGGTCCGCAGAGTGTACCGCTGGCATGGAAAGTGCCAGCCGACGGTACCCCTGGCAGCAGAGATGTGCGCCAGGGCCAGAGGACCTCACGGTACCAGGTAGTGATGGGGCCCGTGGTGCGGAGATGGGGATGGAGGGGGAGAACATGCGGAACAGAGTTCGCAGTGCAAACGGTGTACCCCGTTGGACCTGGTTGGATACGGGGGTATGCACCATGCTAACATGTCAACCTTTCACTCCTGCATACAATGGATATTGGAATTCAAACAGCAATGAGGCTGATTTAGCACAGGGCTAAATCGCTGGCTTTGTAAGCAGACCAAGGCAGGCCAGCAGCATGGTTCAATTCCCGTACCAGCCTCCCCAAACAGGTGCCGGAATATGGCAACTAGGGGCTTTTCACAGTAACTTCATTTGAAGCCTACTTTGTGATAATAAGTGATTTTCATTTTCATTCATGTGGCCTTCCACCTTGCCGCCACAGCCCTGGGGGATGCACTGCAGCCATACAGCTGGAGCAGCTCGAGGAAGAGGACGCAGCAGCAGCGGCGACTGCTCCAGAGGAACAGGAGGTAGCCGGTGAGGATGGAGAGCCGGCAGCCCAACAGGCCGAGGAGGGGGAGGTGCCTAGTGTCTACCGGCAGCACCTGTCATTCAAGGACCTGCTGGACCGGGCATACTGTCGAAGACTCTGGCTGAGCAGGGGAACAGTGCAACATATCTGCCAGGTCATGGCGCACCTGGCACCAGAGGGGAATGGGGGAGGACACCCGCTCCTGGTGCCATCAAGATCACGGTCACCCTGAATCTTTACACCACAGGACCCTTCCAGGTGCTGAATGGGGACCTGTCAGGATCTCTCAAAGTTCAGTGTACAAGTGTATCCATGCCATCATGGAGGCCCTATATGCCTAGTTGGCACCATACATCCACTTCAGTGTGGACTGAGGCCACCAGGATGCCTGGGCAGTGGGGTTTGCCACCATCGACAAGATAAGCCAGGTCCAGCGGCTGATCGACGGGATGCACGTTGCCCTATGGGCACCTGCAGAAAACAGGCCAGTCTTCACAAACTGAAAGGGGTTCCATTCGATGAATGTACAGCTGGTGTGTAACCATGCGATGCACACCATGCACATCTGCACCTGATACCCAGGCAATGTGAACAACGCCTTCATCTTGGCACACTTAACGTTTCCTGGCCTCTTCAAGGCGCACCACCGGCTCGGTTTTTAGCTCCTGCGGTCGTGGCTGATGACGTCTACCTGGAGGCCACACACTGATGGGGAGACCAACAGGCCATGTAGTGGCCGGGGCATGATCGAGCGCCACTTCGGCCTCCTGAAGATGCAGTTCAGGTGCCTGGACTGCTCTGGAAGGACCCTCCAGTATAGCGCTGGAGAGTCTCCCACATTGCGGTGGCCTGCTGCGTCCTCCACAACATTGTTCAGCAGAGGGGCAACGTGCTGGAGGAGGAGGATGAATGGTAGTCCTCGTCCGATGAGGAGGATGAGGGGGTAGGCAGGGCGTGGGGCCAGGCAGGCACAGCGGCCGCACAGCTAGTGTGCCAGGGTTGATTTGCACGTAACGCTCTGATCGCCTCCAGGTTCATCGACTAGGGGGTGTGGACAGGGGCATGGACCACACCCCACCAGTTGTCCCCTCCCATGAACACTCTCCCTGCGCCCCCCCCCTCCCTCGCCCATCCCTTGAAACCTACTTTGTGATTCCTACCTGCCTCACTACGGGCGTGGGTTCTGGGTTGGCAGTTAAATTGACTCTGTCCCATGAGATGGAAGATGATGACAACTCGCTCTGGGAGAGCTCTAGTGTTCCGCAACGTTCGGCAATGTCTGACTCCTGCCCACGGTAGCACTTTCTGCTGTCCACCTGGGTGATCCCTGCAGGCGAGCTGGCCATTCCATCACACCGTGCCATCAAACCCCTGGGGTGACTAGGGGAACTGGTGAGGGTGGGGGAGGAAGGGGCACTGGAGCGGTGAGCGCTGGCTGAGCTGCAATCCCTAGGCCAAGCCCACCCACAACGTCCAGCCAGCCCACCCCTCACACCCATCTGACAGAGCACCAAGGCAGGTTGTTACGTTGTGCACAGGTGTTTAATGTGAACAGATATATACAGGTTTGTGCCCTAGTCTCTAACGGTATACAGTGCCCTGCACCCGTGCAGGCCATAGTGCTATGCCTCGGTGGATCCACAGATGGTACATCAGGAGTGGAGGCGACCTGCTGCGATTCCTGCCTAGTGACCTCGATCTCAGTTTGGTGATAGTCTTCCGGGGTGACCTGGCCTGGATGGGCTCAGCTGCTGCTCAGGTGTCCCAGTAAACTTTGCGCATGTGAAGTTAGAGACCGCCTGAGTGAGAATTGAAACTTGGTAATTTGGAGCAGTGAGGCAATTAAAGAGGTAAGTGGTGAATTTAATTTTCCTGTTTTTCAGTTAAAAGTTTAGTGGTCTAGTTAGCTGGAGCTGCCCCCACCTTTTTTCTGACTTTGTAATTGTTAATCTGCAGGGAGAGATCCAGAGAGCATCCTGGGAACGTAAGTGATATAAAGACCGTTTCAAATTGTGGAGGGAAAAACTGAAGATATATCACAGTAAAGCTCTGACCTGATTGGCTGGTAGGGAATCTGTTAAATTTGAAAAGAAAAACATTCAAAAAATAATTAAAACTAATTCATTAACTAGGTAGAGGAGTAACTAAACCTGAGGGCAGAGATTCGTATTTAACATTTAATTTTGCAGTAAAAATCTCACGCCAGGGCCATATCGTTAATTGTAACTTAATCTAATATTTATTTTGAATGAATTAACTAGTGCATAAATGTTACTCTGCGAGGTGCAGTGCTCTAACTGTGAGATGTGGGAGATCCGTGACGCTTCCAGCGTTCCGGTTGACTAAGTCTGCAGGAAGTGTAACCAATGGCAGCTCCTCACCGTCTGCATGGTTCAGTTGGAGCAGCAGTTGGATGCACTTAGGAGCATGGAGGTGGCGGAAAGTGTTATAGATAGGAGTTATAGAGATGTGGTCACACCCAAGGTGCAGGCAGACAGATGGGTGACCACTAGAAAGGGCAGGCAGGAGTGCAGGAATCCCCTGTAGCTGTCCCCCTCTCTAACAGGTATACCATTTCAGATAGTGTTGGGGGAGGGATAACCTTTCAGGGGAGAACAACAGCAGCCAGAGAAGTGGCACCACAACTGGCTCTGTTTCTCAGCGAGCAGGGCAAAGTGCAGGAGAGCGATAGTTAGAGGAGACTCTATAGTAAGGGACATAGATAAGCGCTTCTATGTACAAGAAAGAGACTCCAGGATGGTATGTTGCCTCCGTGGTGCCAGGGTCAAGGATGTCTCTAAACGAACACAGGACATCCTGAAGGAGGAGGGTGAAAAGCTAGAGGTCGTAGTACACATAGGTACTAACTCCATAGGCAGGAACTAAGTAATTCAGGTAGTTAGGCAGTAAGCTAAAAAGCAGGATTTCTAGGATTGTAATCTCAGGATTACTCCCAGTGCCACGTGCCAGTGAGGCTAGAAATAAGAGGACAGTGCAGCTAAATACGTGGCTAAACTGGTGAGGTAGGAGGGAGGGTTACAGATTTCTGAATCATTGGGATGTCCTCCGGGGCAAGTGGGACCTGAACAAGAAGGACAGGTTGCATCTAAACTGGACCAATATAATGGCTGGAAGGTTTGCTAGAGTCACTCGGGATGATTTAAACTAGTATGGCCAGGGGGAAACCAGAGCGTTAGCTTAGAAGGTGTAATAACTGAAGGAGAAATAAAGAACAAAAATAAAAGAACAACATCACCCTCATGCAAAAGAAAAAAGGTGACAAGTGTGAGAAGGGAGGTGGTCAATGCAGGACTGATTGTGTTGTACCTAAATACGGAACAAGGTAAATGAGCTTGTTGTGCGCATTGAAAATTGGCCGGTAAGATGTTGTGGGCATCACAGAGATGTGGCTGCAAAGGGGATCAGGGCTGGGATCTAAATATACAAGGATATGTGTCCTATCGAAAGATGGGCAAAGAGGGCGGGGTTGCATTGTTAGTAAGGAATGAAGTTAAATCAATAGCAAGGAGGATATAGGATCAGAAGGCATAGAATCTCAGTGGGTAAAGTTGAGGAATCGCAAAGGTTAAAAGACCCTGATGGGATTTATGCACAGGCCCCCCTAGCAGTAGTCAGGATGTGGGCCAGAAAATAAAATAAATCAGGAGATAGAGAAGGCATGTAAACATTACAAAAAACATGAGGGACTTTATTATGCAGGTGGACTGGGGAAAATCAGGTTGGTAATGGGTCCGAAGGAAAGGAATTTGTGGAATGTCTAAGAGATGTTTTTTTGGAGCAGCTTGTGACAGAGCATACTAGGAACAGGCAATTCTGGATTTGGTGATGTGTAATGAGGCAGACTTGATTAGAGAACTTAAGGTGAAGGAACCCTTTGGGAATAGTAACCACAATATGATAGAATTTACCCTGCAGTTTGACAGGGAGAAGCTGCAATCAGATGTAACAGTATTACAATTAAATAAGGGTAACTACGGAGACATGAAGGACTAACTGGCCAGAGTTGATTGGAAAAAGAGCCTAGCAAGGAAGACAGTGGAAAAGCAATGGCAAGAGTTTAGGGGGTTATTAGGGAATTACAACAGAAATTCATCACCAGGAGGAGGAAACATGCTCAAGGGAGGATGAGGCATCCATGACTGACGAGGGCAGTCGAGGACAGCATGAAAGTAAAAGAAAAAGCATATAAAATGGCGACGATTAGTGGGAAGCCAGAGGATTGGGATGCCTTTAAAAGTGAGCAGAGGACAACTAAAAAAGCAATAATGGGGGAAAGATGAAATATGAGTGCAAGCTAGCTAGTAATATAAAAGAAGATAGGAAGAGTTTTTTTCAATATATACAAGGTAAGAGAGAGGCAAAAATAAACATTGAATCACCGGAAAATGAGGCTGGATAAGTAATAACAGGAAAACAAAAGCGCAGAGGAACTGAATAGTTACTTTGCATCAGCCTTCATGGCCTTCATGGTGGAAGACACCAGTGAGATGCCAGAGCTCCAGGAGAATCAGGGGGCAGAGGTGAGTGTAATGGCCATCACTAAGGAGAAGGTTCTGGGGAAACTGAAAGGTCTGAAGGTGGATAAATCACCTGGACCAGATGGACTACACCCCAGGGTTCTAAAAGAGATAGCTGAGGAGATTGCGGCGGCTTTGGCGGTGATATTTCACGAATCACTGGAGGCAGGGAGGGTCCCAGAGGACTGGAAAGTGGTTAATGTAACACCACTGTTCAAGAAGAGAGGGAGGCAGAAGACGGGAAATTATAGTCCGGTTAGCCTGACTTCGGTCATTGGTAAGATTTTAGAGTCCATTAATAAAGATGAGATTGTGAAGTGCATGATAAAATAGGACCGAGTCAGCACTGCTTCGTCAGGGCGTGGGGGGGGGGTCATGTCTGACCAATCTGTTCGGTTCCATGAAGAGGTAACAAGGAAGTTAGACCAAGGAGAATCTGTGAATGTCATTTATTTAGATTTCCAGAAGGCCTTTGCCAATGTGCCGCACAGGAGACTGTTAAATAAGTTAAGAGCCCATGGTGTTAAAGTTAAGATTCTGGCATGGATAGAGGATTGGCTGACTGGCAGAAGGCAGAGTGGAGATAAAGGGGTCTTTGTCAGAATGGCAGCCGGTGATTTGTCTTGTGCCTCGGGTCTGTGCTGGGACCACAACTTTTCACAATATACATTAATCATCTGGAAGAAGGAACTGAAGGCACTGTTGCTAAGTTTATAGAGGATACAAAGACCTGTAGAGTATTGAGGAAGCAGGGGGGGCTGCAGAAGGATTTGGACAGGCTAGGAAAATGGGCAAAGAAATGGCAGATGGAATACAATATGAAAAAGTGTGAGGTATGCACTTTGGAAAGAGGAATAGAGGCATTAACTATTTTCAATATGGGGAAATGCTTAGGAAATCAGAAGCACAGAGGGACTTGGGAGTCCTTGTTCAAGATTCTCTTAAGGTTAACGTGCAGGTTCAGTCGGCAGTTAGGGAGCCAAATGCAATGTTAGCATTCATGTCGAGAGGGCTAGAATACAAGACCAGGGATGTACTTCTGAGGCAGTACAAGGCTCTGGTCAGACCCCATTTGGAGTATTGTGAGCAGTTTTGGGCCCCGTATCTAAGGAAGGATTTTCTGTCCTTGGAAAGGGTCCAGAGGAGGTTCACAAGAATGATCCCTGGAATGAACAGCTTGTCATATGAAGAACAGTTAAGGACTCTGGGTCTGTACTCGTTGGAGTTTAGAAGGATGATGGGCGATCTTATTGAAACTTACAGGATATTGCGTGGCCTGGAAAGAGTGAACGTGGAGAGGATGTTTCCACTTGGAGGAAAAACTAGAACCAGAGGGCACAATCTTAAACTAAAGGGACGATCCTTTAAAACCGAGATGAGACGGAATTTCATCAGCCAGAGGGTGGTGAATCTGTGGAACTCTTTGCCGCAGAAGGCTGCGGAGGCCAAATCACTGAGGGTCTCTAAGACAGAGATAGTATGGGCAGCACGGTGGCGCATTGGGTTAGCCCTGTTGCCTCACGGTGCCGAGGTCCCAAGTTCGATCCCGGCTCTGGGTCACTGTTCGTGTAGAGTTTGCACATTCTCCCCGTGTTTGGGTGGGTTTCGCTCCCGCAACCCAAAAGATGTGCAGTGTAGGTGGTTTGGCCACGCTAAATTGCCCTTTAATTGGAAAAAATGAATTGGATACTCTAAATTTATAAAGAAAAAGACAGAGATAGATAGGTTCTTGGAAAAAGACAGAGATAGATAGGTTCTTGGAAAAAGACAGAGATAAATAGGTTCTTGATCAATAAACCTATGTGGAGAAGGCAGGAGAATGGGGATGAGAAAAATGAGCCATGATTGAATGGCAGAAACAGACTCGATGGGTCAAGTGGCCTTATCCTGCTCCTATGTCTTATGGTCTTAGGTGGTGTGGTGCCGCCTTCTTCTGGCCGCTGCCCATGTGATGCGCTAGGGACAGGAGGGGAGTATTCCAGCATCTCCCTTGTGGGAGTCACCAGCATGGTCCCCTAACCCCCCCCCCCTCCCTCGGGGTGCCTGGTGGCCCCTGGGCTACTTCAGGGGACAGGGAGATGCGAGTGGAGCTAACCCCGAGTCTCCCATGCCACCTGGCGCTGTCAGTTCTGGAGGTCCGCTCTTGTCTCGATCAGGGTCTGCATGTTCAGGGCCTTGGAGCACACCTCCGTCTGGGACTGTGCCACATCACCCAGTGACTGTGCCAGTACTTTCTGGGTCTGTGTCACATCAGCTAGTGACTGAGCCATCACCCCCTGGGACTGGGCCACCTCGCTCAGTGTCTGTGCCACATCGGCCAGCGCCTGGACAATGCTGCCGACACTCAGCCATGGCCCGCTGTGACTGGCCAATTTTCTGGAGTGCCGTTGCAATGTCCAGGTGGCTCTGGTACATGGCTGCCTGTGATAGGGTAGTCCTGTCCTGGGCCTCCCCACAACCTGCAAAGATTGTCGCAGGCCATGGACATGTTGATCCATGAATGAAACCAGACACCTGGGGGTGTGGTTGTGTTGGGGTCCGGTGTGCGGGACATCAGAAGGGCCCGCCTCATCACCAGCAACTGCTACAATACAAGACACATCATTGCATTGCAGCTTGAGGGGTGTGTGGGGGGAGCAGTGTGTGTGTGCAATGGGGACAGTGGTGGTGGGGCGGGGGTCTGTGGGTAGTGTGCGGTGGTGGTGGGTGTGGGGATGTGGCACATGTGCCATGGGGGACTGCAACTCAACGAGATCTCACTTCCTCGCTCGTTGCCGACCTCTGCCCCGGCGACTGCCCTTTCTCCGACTCCACCAACATGTCCAGTTTCCGCTGTGGTCGGGCCAAATGTCCTATGGTCTCCCTCAGTCTTCTCCCTCTGTCAGTGGCTGTGTGCATTCTTCTCCGGTGGGGTGGGGGGTTGACCAGAAAACGTATAGCATTAGACATTCGGGCGCATGCAGCCCACGGGGTGGATAGCTGTTGACTCCAGTGGCCAGGGCCCCGGACCTAAAACATTAGCTCCCTTCTCTCGCAACAGATGCTGTCAAACCTGCTGCGACTGTACAGCATTTTCTATGATTTTATAAACTTTATGTTCCAGTGGAAATATTTTCAGCACCTTAAGTCTTTCCTAACAGTAGCTTTCCATACCTTGCTTGGTGAATATATACTGTATACTTCCTATGGCTGCAGTGCCCCTACTGTAATGAGTGTTGGTAACTACATACAGTACTGTAAGTGGAGCTTAATCAATGTTTTTATAAATTTGCCATGGTGTACTATATCAAATGTCATATTAATAGTGTTATATCAGATTTTATAATATGATACTGGATGTTGTAGGATTGCAGTAAACTCTTCATCATGCCTTCCAAAACATCTTTATTTTAGACCTTGCCACCTGTGACAATGAGATTGAATGGGATGAGCTTTTCACGACCTGCAACACCACAGAACCGCCGCTTACCATCACGATGGGCAACAAGATCATCATCTGCATCAGCTGTACATAACAGAGCTGCACAAAAACACGGACAAGCTTTCTTTTTTGATATAAAAACTTCGATCATATAACATTTTCAAGTGCACTGCGCAGATTATGCTTCATCTGCACACTGACTTTCTTAAATGATAGTACATTTTAATCCTATAAAACATTACACAGCAAGCATCCTACACCTGATCTCCACATGGCTTCAGAAGGAAAGGTTTGTTAAAATTATGATTGCTAGTCTCCAGTACTTGCATTGACCGTATGAACCTACACACTTTGCATATCTGTAAAAATTAAATTATGCCATTACAAATTGATTATTTTACAAATTGATTATTTTACAATGTGTATTTATCAGTTAAATAAGTGAATGTTTATTTTGCAACGTTTACTGTACAATTCTGTATTTTGTTGTAAACTTGTATATCAGCTGTACTTTATGAGGAGCAGAAAGCTCAATTATTTGCATGCTAATGTGTTTGTATATGCATGTGTAGTTGAAACTTGCAGCAATGTCTGTGGGCATTTAGACAACATTTAACATCTATATTACTTGTTTATGATCAGGAACAAGCTTCCTTCCGAACAGGTCTTTTTTTTCCCATTATGACATGTGGAAGTATAGAAGAGCAATGAGACAATCTCATTACTTCATTTTAAATGTGTCTTAACATTAATACTCATTTAAGGCACTTTGAAGAACAAAATGTCGTTCTATTCCCAAATGTAAAAAAAGCAAATGTACAATATTAAAAATAAAACTGACTGTAGATCAGGTATTTAAGATTTTATATTATAATTCTGCAGTTGAATTTTCAATTATCCTATAATAGTTCTTGTGGCTCCCTGAAATGTACTTCCTGCTGGGAACAAACTTTAGTAAAATTGGCCTTCTAGTCACGACAGCAAATTATCCAAAGCCTGAGATGGCAAATTATCCAAGGATGTCAGATTTGTCACTCTGATCAGCACCTTTTTGCTTTCCACTTGTAGCGTACTTCAGTGCAAACCGAAAGACACCCCTGCAACATGTTTTACGGCAACTGAGGTGGCTCGCCATGGCTGACGGCAGGATCTCTGGTCCTGTTGCTGTCGACGTGCTTTTTCATTGTTTGCATCCTCTGCTTCCGGGCTTTTTCATTGTTCACATCCTCTGCTTCTGGGAAATCCGCAGTTGGCGGTTGCTATCGACAGGGTCAGAGGATCCCGCCAGTGGGAAGAGCTGGAAAATTCCGTCCTAGAGCTGGAAAATTCCACCCCAGGCTTTTTGAGTTAAATTACCCCTATGTGGGTTTTCGGGGATGGGGTGGGGGTTTGGGCCTAGGTTAGGTGCTCTTTTGGAGGGTAGATGTAGACCCAATGGGCCAAATGGCCTCCTTCCGCACTATAGGGATTCTATGAGTACAATTGCACAGTTAACCCTGGGATTTAAAAAAAAATTCTGTGATCTTAGCACAGAGGGCTAAACAGTTGGGGTGTAATGCAGAACAATGTCCAGCAGCGCGGGTTCAATTCCCGTACCGGCCTCCCCGAACAGGCACCTAGGAGCTTTTCACAGTAACTGCATTGAAGCCTACTTGTGACAATAAGCGATTATTATTATTATTATCTTGCATGGAAGAATTAGATTGAGACTAACCAAATTTGCTTTGTTCGTGGCACATTTGCACCAATGTTACCAAGAAACCCACCTGTTTCAAGAAGACCACCATCATACCGATGCCAAAGAAGAAACAGGCAACGCGTCTCAATGGCTACCGCCCTGTGGCCTTGACCTCGATCATTGTGAAGTGCTTTGAGAGGTTGGTCATGAGACACATCAACTCTATACTCCCAGAATGCCTTGATCCACTACAATTCGCACACTGCCACAACTGGGGCAGCATGGTAGCATTGTGGATAGCACAATTGCTTCACAGCTCCAGGGTCCCAGGTTCGATTCCGGCTTGGGTCACTGTCTGTGCGGAGTCTGCACGTCCTCCCCGTGTGTGCGTGGGTTTCCTCCGGGTGCTCCGGTTTCCTCCCACAGTCCAAAGATGTGCAGGTTAGGTGGATTGACCATGATAAATTGCCCTTAGTGTCCACAATTGCCCTTAGTGTTGGCGTGGGGTTGCTGGGTTGTGTGGATAGGGTGCTCTTTCCAGGAGCCGGTGCAGACTCGATGGGCCGGGTGGCCTCCTTCTGCACTGTAAATTCTATGATAATCTATGGTCCACAGAAGGCGCCATCTCCCTGGTCCTACACTCATCCCTGGAGCATCTGAACAACAAGGACTCTGACAGCAGACTCCTATTCACTGGCTACAGTTCCGTCTTCAACATCATAATCCCAGCCAAGCTCATATCAAAGCTCCAAAACCTAGGACTTGGCTCCTCCCTATGCAACTGGCTCCTTGACATCCTGACCCATAGACCACCATCAGTAAGGATAAACAACAACACCTCCATGATAGTCCTCAATACCGGGGCCTCGCAAGGCTGCATACATAACCTCTTACTGTACTCCCTATACACATGACTGGCAAAATGTGGCTCCAACTCCATCAACAAGTTTGCTGATGACACAATCATAGTAGGTTGGTTCTCGAACAACGACGAGTCAGAGTACAGGAGGGAGATAGAGAAGGTAGTGGAGTGGCATAACGGCAACAATCTCTCCCTCAATGTCAGCAAAACTAAGGAGCTGGTCATTGACTTCAGGAAGCAAAGTATCGTACACACCCCTGTCTGCATCAATGGTGCCGAGGTGGGGAGTCATAGAATTTCCAGTGCAGAAGGAGGCCATTTAACCCATCAAATCTGCACCGGCCCTTGGAAAGAGCACCCCACTTAAGTCTACGGCTCCACCCTATTCCCATAACCCAGCAACCCCACCTAACCTTTTTAGACACGAAGGGCATTTTATCGTAGCCAATCCACCTAACCTGCACATCTTTGGACTGTGGGGGGAAACCGGAGCACTCGAAGGAAACCCACGCACACACGGGGAGAATGTGCAGACTCCGCACAGACAGTGACCCAAGCCGGGTATCGAACCTGGAACCCTGGAGCTGTGTAGCAACTGTGCTAACCACTATGCTACCGTGCTGCCCAGTTGGTTGACAGCTTCGAATTCCTAGGTGTGCACATTACCGACAATCTGTCCTGGTCCACTCACATCGACGCTACAACCAAGAAAGCACAACAGGGCCTATACTTTCTCAGGAAACTTAGGATACATTGACTCATCAATCTTTACAGATGCACCATAGAAAGCATCCTACCTGGCTGCATCACTGCCTAGTATGGCAACTGCTCGGCCCAAGACTAAGAAACTAAGTCCATCATGCAAACCCGCCTCCCATCCATTAACTGTCCACACCTCCCGCTGCCTTGAGAAAGCGGTCGGCATAATCAAAGACCCCTCCCACCCAGGATATTCACTCTTCCAACGTCTTCCATTGGGTAGGAGATACAAAATTTTGAGAGCACGCACTAACATATTCAAAAAAGCTTCTTCCGTACTGTTACCAGACTCCTGAATGACCCTTGTATGGACTGATCTGAACTCTTCAAACATCTTCTCTACTGAGTACTGCACTCGTGTGCTTCACCCGATGCCTATGTCTCTATATGCCCTATGTTTTTTTCATGTATGGAATGGTCTGGACTGTTTGCAGAACAATACTTTTCACTGTACCTCGGTACATATGACAATAAAACAAATCCAAACCAATCCAATCCAATACTCAACACATCAAACTGGGCAGTTTCCAACAAAGATATCAGAGTGAAAAATGTTTTCTAACTCAGAGTGTCACTCAGTTTTCATCTTTCACTTTGATTCACACACTTTTGTATGAAGGTCTCCTGCTGTACTGACGACTGCAAGGATTTAGAATTTATGAAATGCTTGAATATCAATATATGAATATAAACATATAATGCAATTGTACTACCCTTGACTGAATATACTTTTCCACTGCTAACAAGTTCATATTTTCTTCCTCACTTTAATGGTCCCTATAGATTCTTATTTCAGATGATATATCTCTTGTATTTTATTAGAAGGCTGCTTCAGCTTTAAACCAATAGATATTACTTGCCTTGCACTCTTCCCCATTCCTTCCCAAAACATTTAAATTGGCCTTTTTCCTACCTATTCATTGGTTTCTATACATTCTGAAAATTAACTAAAATGACGCTTTTCTCCTTTCCCTTGCTGCCCTTATAAAGGTAGAGTTGGATTGGCTGACAAAATGGCTAAATCAACAAAAAAATGTAAATCGGAAGTTAGAAGTCTGATATGTTGCACTCTGAAACGGTTTTATACTTTAAAATTGGAAATAATTTCTGACAGCTACTATGCTTAGTAGTGCTTCATAGGGTAAGATAGAGAAACCTCATCTATAGGGAAGCACGGTAGCAAAGTTGGTAGCACTGTTGCTTCACAGCGCCAGGATCCCAGGTTCGATTCCCAGCTTGGGTCACTGTCTGTGAGGAGTCTGCACGTTCTCCCTATGTCTGCGTGGGTTTCCTCCCACAAGTCCCGAACGACATGCTGTTAGGTAACTTGGACACCGAACAGGCTCCGGAAAGTGGCGACTAGGAGCTTTTCACGAGAACTTCGATGCAGTGTTAATGTAAGCCTACTTGTGACAATAAAGATAATTATCATAGGTGGCTAAGATTTGAGCATCCAATATTATCAGATTCAAGATTGTACAGTGGCGCAGTGGTTAGGGACCTGGGTTCAATTCTGGCCTCGGGTGACTGCAGAGTTTGTACTTTCTCCCCATGCCCGAGTGGGTTTCCTTCGGGTGCTGCGGCTTGCTCCCACAGTCCAAAGATGGGCAGATTAGGTGGATTGGCCATGCTAAATTGCCCCATAGTGTCACATGGTTATGTGCGGTAGACTGGAGGTATGGGGGTAGACTGGGGGCTTGGGCCTTGGTAGGGTGCTCTTTCCAAGGGCTGTGTAGACTCAATGGGCTGAATGGCCTCCTGCACTAGGGATTCTATGATTCTATAAAGAGTTTGTAATGATGTAATCCTGCAGCTATCTCATTATTACCAGTCAGCATCATTGGATATGAAGTTGGCCCCATTAGGATTAGCATACCAGTCATCTTCTAATTCTGGCACACAGGTTGTTTTCAGGGAATCAAGTCAATGGAAAGTAAAATCAAAAGGCCACTGATCCGATGAAGTCACAAGAACTAAGAGCAGGAGTGGGCTGTCTGGCCCCCGAGCCTGCTCTGCCATTCAATAAGATCATGGCTGATCTTTTTGTGGACCCAGCTCCACTTATCCGCCCACTAGTCAGTCCCTGTCAGGTGGGCTAGGGAAAAATGAACTCCCATTGAATCAGATACGCATCACATTTTAAATTATTTTAACAAGACTTTTGTTGTCAACATGAATAGCAAATACCAATGTATTGGCAGGGCTGGAAATATTTAAGACAGAAACTGTTTCTGCCCATTTTCTGACATTAAGTCACTTCCTGAATTCCCTTGCGCTTGCTGGCCTTTCCTACAATACAATTCCCGAATACCCAAACTTCGGCACAATGGTGCTGCAGATCCTAGTTTCTTGCTTTGATATTTACAATTCACTGAAAGTGAATTTATGAAATGATCAGTGGACGCACGAGAAAGTGTGATGTTCCTGAACCTGAAGAATCTGGTGAATGTAACTGGTGATTTCTGTCGCGGGGAAAGTCATTTTGTAGGGTTTTCATTTTGGCATTTTGCATGTACACGTGGACTTGCTTCTCACTGTTCTGTCAGAGTCAGACAACGACTTGGGATTTTCCCCAACCCCCACCTACATCTTGCCCAACCTCCCATCCAACAATTAGAGTCACTCAGAAACAGGGGCGTCATTCTCCGACCCGCCAGAGGGTCGGAGAATAGCCGTTGGCCGCCGTGAATCCCGCCCCTGCCGAAGTCTCCGAAGGGAGAAAAGTCGGCGGGGCGTTAATGGCGCCGCTGCCGCGGAGAATGTCACGGGTCTGCGCAAGGCAGCCGATTTTCGGCCTGCCGATATTCTCCCTCCCGGATGGGCCGAAGTCCCGTCGACGTGAACGGTCATCGTCGACGTGAATCAAACCTCCTTTTCATCGGCGTGACCCGGTGCTCCAGGCTCACGCCGACCAGCGAGGAGGTGAGTGACGGCCTGGGGGGTTGGCTCTGGGCAGGAAATGGCGTGACCGCAGACTGATTGCGTGAGGAGAGGTGTGTCTCGGCTTGTGTGTGTGTGTGTGTGGCGGGGGGGGGGGGGGGGGGTGGTTAGAGTAGGCTGGGCTCCGGGGGAGTGCCGGGAGGGGGTCCGTGCCGGGGTGGAGGTTGGGGGTTGGGGGGGGTCCGTGCCGGGGTGGAGGTTGGGGGGGGGTCCGTGCTGGGTTGGGGGTTGGGGGGGTCCGTGCCGGGGTGGAGGTTGGGGGTTGGGGGGGGTCCGTGCCGGGGTGGAGGTTGGGGGGGGTCCGTGTCGGAGTGGATGTTGGGGGTTGGGGGGGGGTCCGTGCTGGGGTGGAGGTTGGGGAGGGGGTCCGTGCCGGGGTGGAGGTTGGGGGATGGGGGGGTTCCGTGCTGGGGTGAAGGTTGGGGGTTGGGGGGGGGTCCGTGCTGGGGTGGAGGTTGGGGAGGGGGTCCGTGCTGGGGTGGAGGTTGGGGAGGGGGTCTGTGCTGGGGTGGAGGTTGGGGAGGGGGTCCGTGCTGGGGTGGAGGTTGGGGAGGGGGTCCGTGCTGGGGTGGAGGTTGGGGGGGGTCCGTGCTGGGGTGGAGGTTGGGGAGGGGGTCTGTGCTGGGGTGGAGGTTGGGGGTTGGGGGTGGTCCGTGCTGGGGTGGAGGTTGGGGAGGGGGTCCGTGCTGGGGTGGAGGCTGGGGGTTGGGGGGGGGTCCGTGCCGGGGTGGAGGTTGGGGGTTGGGGGGGGTCCGTGCTGGGGTGGAGGTTGGGGGTTGGGGGGGGTCCGTGCTGAGGTGGAGGTTGGGGGTTGGGGGGGGTCCGTGCTGGGGTGGAGGTTGGGGAGGGGGTCCGTGCTGGGGTGGAGGTTGGGGAGGGGGTCCGTGCTGGGGTGGAGGTTGGGGAGGGGGTCCGTGCTGGGGTGGAGGTTGGGGAGGGGGTCCGTGCTGGGGTGGAGGTTGGGGAGGGGGTCCGTGCTGGGGTGGAGGTTGGGGAGGTGGTCCGTGCTGGGGTGGAGGTTGGGGAGGGGGTCCGTGCCGAGGAGGGTGATGGGAGGGCAAATGAGTTGGTCCACCTGGCCAGGTGCCAGCCTCCAACAGTTGGACCCATGCGGTCCATGCCACCTGGCTGGGGGGAGGAGGGGATATGGGCAATGATGACATGTCGTCGTTCCCCTCCCCCCCCACCAGGCCGTCATGTTTTCAGATCATCCAGCGATGTTGGCCGCCGTGGTGGCAGCCGCTCATGTCTATGTTGCCCTGGATGAAGAGGAGGAGGAGGAGGAGCGTGCCAGAGAGGCGGTGCAGGCTGCCGCAGAGGGGCAGGCGGCAGCCGCCCAGGCTGGAGGGACACCTGACCGACAGGACGAGGAGGGGGAGGAGGACGTCGCGGCCACACGGCAATGGAGGCACCCGAGGGCGCCCCGTGTGTACCGGCCCCGGCAGTCATACCAGGACCTCACGGACCGGGAATGCAGGAGGAGACTCCGGATGAGCCGGGAAACCGTGGCACACATCTGCCACCTGCTGGCACACCTGTCACCGCGTGGCACTGGCGGGGGACACCCTCTCCCCGTGTCCGTCAAGGTTACGGTGGCCCTGAACTTTTATGCAACGGGGTCATTCCAGGCACCGAGTGGGGACCTGTCCGGCATATCGCAGACATCGGTGCACCGGTGCATCCGGGTAGTGACAGATGCCCTTTATGCCATGGCGCACCGCTACATCCGCTTCCCCGTGGACCGGGCCAGCCAAGATGCCTGGGCCGTGGGCTTCTCTGCCGTGGCCGGGTTCCCCATGGTCCAGGGCGCGATCGATGGGATGCACGTCGCCGTGCGGCCACCTGCAGATAACAGGGCCGTGTTCATTAATAGGAAGGGGACCTATTCGATGAACGTACAGGTGGTCTGCGACCACCGCATGATGATCCTGCACGTCTGCGCCCGTCACCCAGGCAGTGTACACGACTCATTCGTGTTGTCGCGGTCATCCATCCCCGGCATGTACGAGGGACGCCATCCCCGGCTGAGGGGCTGGTTGCTGGGCGACAGGGGCTACCCATTGCGATCGTGGCTGATGACGCCTATACGGAGGCCACGCAATGAGGCGGAGAACCGCTACAATGATGCCCATGTAGCGACAAGGGGAGTGATCGAGAGGTGCTTTGGCGTGCTGAAGATGCGTTTCAGGTGCCTGGACCTCTCTGGGGGCGCCCTCCAGTATCGGTCAGATAGGGTCGGCCGCATCGTGGTGTGCTGCGTCCTGCACAACATAGCCCAGCAGAGGGGCGATGTGCCGCAGGCAGAGGAGGGCGGAGTGGAGGAGCAGCAGGCAGAGGCACAGTCCTCCCCAGATGAGGGGGATGGGGGCAATGGTCAGGGCAGACGGGGTAGACACAGGCGGGTGGCTGTCCACCGTTACCGGCTGGCCCAGCGGGCACGGGACAGACTGATAGACGCCCGCTTCACTGACTAGATGGGCGTGGGAATCAGGTAGTATGGCCACAGACCGCACACCATGGCAACAGCCGACCACCCACACCCCCCACCCATCCACCCACCCAGCACCCTCACCCCCATCCCCAACCCCACCCACCCCACCCGCATGCACACGACCCCCCCCCCATTGCCGATCCACCGGCGGCACAACGGGCCGGGCTCACCCAGTTGCGGGTGGACGCGTGTCTATCGCAGGCCATGGAGGATGATGACAACCCACCCTGCGATGAGCTCCTGGCTCTACATCGTTGGACTATGTCTGACCCATGGCCACAGTACCACCATCCACCCGGACCATCCCTGCATGCGGCTGTGACACTGCAGCGCACAGTCCCGTCCTCTGCCCGGGGGATGTTGATGCGGCCCAGGGGGAAGGGGGCAGACTCACCTGGGGCTGAGGTAAGACCACCCCTCACACACACACTTGCGCTCAACGTACATGACACGCCCGCACACTTTGGACAGAGCACAAAGGCAGCTTCGGTAGGTGTAACATTGACTTTAATAACCAAAGGAGTTCATGCACGTGCCCTAGCCCCTAAAACTCATCTGTGCCCTGCACCCATGCCAACTTACTCAGTGTCTAATTGTTTGGCCTTACGGGCCCTTTGACTACGTCTACGTGGTTCCCCAGACGGTACAGCAGAACTGGAGGTGGACTCCTGTGATTCCTGCCCTCTGACACTGGATCCCTTTGGCGGCCGTTTCCTGGGGCGTCCTGGCCTAGATGGGCCAGGCTGCGGCCCGGGCGACTGGGATGGCGAGCTGCCAGCCTGTCCTGCCCGTTGCCCACCCGATGCACCTGGGAAGGAAGGGGGGGAGTCCGAGGTGTCGCGGTGTACCGGGACCTCCCCTACAGGGGGAGCCGGGACGGACCACACCACCTCCTCCTCCCTCGGGGTGCCCGATGGCCCCCAGGCCTCTACATGGGTGGGGGATGCGAACGGACTGGCCATCCGATGCCCCCCCGACATCTGGCGCTGCCAGTCCTGGAGGCCCGTGCTGGTATCGACAGGGGTCTGCAGGTTTGCAGCCATGGAGCCCAGGGTGTTGGCCAACCCTGTCTGTGACAGTGCGACGCCGGCTCGCACATGGCCACTGGCGCCGATGCCCTCAGCGATGGCCTGCTGAGACTGGGCCATGGCCTGCAGAGACTAGGCCATGGCCTGCTGAGACTGGGCCATGGCCTGCAGAGACTGGGCTATGGCATTGAGCGCCTCTGCCATCTGGCGCTGGCACTGGCTCATGGCCTCCTGTGAGAGGGCAGCCATTTCCTGGGCCACAGACGCCGCCTGCACGGAAGGCCCCAGGCCTCGCAAACCGTTCCCCATGTCTGACACCGTCGCAACCATTGCCTCCACCGCGGACGCCACCCGTGCGGTGTCAGCCTGGGTGGCACGCATGACCGGGACCACTCCCAGCTCCTGGACGCGGGTGGACTCCTCCACCTGCGACCGCAGCCGCCGCAAGCCGCCCGTCACCCTCTTCGCTCGTCTCCGGGTCGGTGGTTGCATCGGATCTATGTGTGGGTGTGGTAACTGCAGGAACCCGGGATCCATCTGGGCGGCAGATGTTCGCTTGGCCTGGGCTGCCCTCCGACCGCCCGGTCCCTCTGCTGCTCCTACCTCCACCTGCTGTACCGGGACGGCTGTGTTGTGCGCACCAGTGAGTGTACCAGACGCCTCATCACTAAAGTGCCCAACCATGGTGAGTGTTTCTGCGATGGTGGAGAGTGTTGGTGACAGCAGTGGCGTTGTGTCGTGCTCTTCGTCCCACTCTGACTCCATGGCACTTTGGGGTGGGGGTTCGTCTCCACCCATCCACTCTGAGTCACTGTCCGGTATTTCGTCTTCCCGGGTAGGGGTGTCCTGGGTAGTGCTGTCCCGGGTAGGGGTGTCCTGGGTAGTGGTGTCCTGGGTAGTGGTGTCCTGGGTAGTGGTGTCCTGGGTAGTGGTGTCCTGGGTAGTGGTGTCCTGGCTTGGATGTGACGGGGGCCTGTGGCTGCCCCCCTCATCGCTGGGTGGTCGCTCCCGCACGTGACGGGGGTGTCGCCTCCCTGTTGCTCCAGGTCTCTCCATCTCCCGTGGTGTGCGAGGGGCATCCTGCGGGCGTCGCATGCTGGAGGGTCCGGGTCTCTCCGTCTCCCGTGGTGTGCGAGGGGCATCCTGCGGGCGTCGCATGCTGGAGGGTCCGGGTCTCTCCGTCTCCCGTGGTCTCCGAGGGGCATCCTGCGGGCGTCGCATGCTGGAGTGTCCGGGTCTCTCCGTCTCCCGTGGTGTGCGAGGGGCATCCTGCGGGCGTCGCATGCTGGAGGGTCCGGGTCTCTCCGTCTCCCGTGGTCTCCGAGGGCCATCCTGCGGGCGTCGCATGCTGGAGTGTCCGGGTCTCTCCGTCTCCCGTGGTGTGCGAGGGGCATCCTGCGGGCGTCGCATGCTGGAGGGTCCAGGTCTCTCCGTCTCCCGTGGTCTCCGAGGGGCATCCTGCGGGCGTCGCATGCTGGAGGGTCCGGGTCTCTCCGTCTCCCGTGGTCTCCGAGGGGCATCCTGCGGGTGGTGTGCTTCTGCGGGGATGGATGCCTGGACGTTTGGTCCTGCGATACACAATGAAGCATGCATGGTTAGACATCAGGCAGTGATCAGGTGATACGGGGGAGGGGGATATA
This sequence comes from Scyliorhinus torazame, assembly GCF_047496885.1. Lineage (NCBI taxonomy): Eukaryota > Metazoa > Chordata > Chondrichthyes > Carcharhiniformes > Scyliorhinidae > Scyliorhinus > Scyliorhinus torazame. The sequence continues at coordinate 211,753,904 of NC_092710.1, forward strand.
GGGGAGGGGGGATATGGGGACGGGTTGTGGTGGCTCACTTGCTGGTGGGCCCCCGACCTCTGCATCAGCAACCTCCCGGTCCTCAGGTCCGCCAGCCAGTTCCAGGGCCCTTTCCTCGTGTACGGTCAGTGGCCACTCATCAGCGGGGCCTCCTCCAGTCCTCACATGCTCCCTATTGTTGTGTGCGCGCTTCTCCTGTGGGGGGGGGGGGGGGGGCTGGTGGCAGGGGTAAAAGGCAACAGTGTTAGACAGGTATATGAATGCACGCCATCGGTTGCGCGTGCATTGCAGAGGTTAAGGTTAGGGCTGGATTCACTTGGGGATATGGGGGAGGGGGGATATGGGGGATGGGGGAGGGGGATATGGGGGAGGGGGGATATGGGGGAGGGGGGATATGGGGGAGGGGGATATGGGGGAGGGGGGATATGGGGGAGTGGGGATACGGGGAGGGGGGATATGGGGAGGGGGGATATGGGGAGAGGGGATATGGGGGAGGGGGGGATATGGGGGAGGGGGGATATGGGGGAGGGGGGATATGGGGGAGGGGGGATATGGGGAGGGGGGATATGGGGAGGCTCACCCTGCCTGCTCTGACGAGGTCGTTCACCTTCTTGTGGCACTGGGTGCCTGTCCGTGGTGTCAGGGCCACAGCGGTGACGGCCTCTGCCACCTCCCTCCACAGACACCGGCTGTGGCGTGGGGCAACTCTGCGGCCGTGCCCGGGATACAGGGCGTCCCTCCTCTGCTCCACCGCGTCCAGGAGCACCTCCACATCGCGTGACTCGAATCTCGGGGCTGAGCGACGGCCAGCCATCCAGTCGGCTGTTGCGGTCGGGTGTTCCGGTCGGGTGGGGGGGAGCAGCGCGGCCTTATGAGCCGTAACGCCGTGCAGCGCGTATGACGCTGCACGGCGTGAACCACTGCGCAAGCGCGGATCCCGTTACGTTGCTGCTAGCCCATTTCGGGCCGGAGACTATCGTCCCATTTTTATGACGTGACGCAAGTGGGATTTGCGCCGTTTTTTGCGCCGATCGGCGGACTTTCCGCCGATAACGGAGAATTTCGCCCCAGGTATGTCATTCTAGACTATTCCCAATGTAAAATATACAAATAGTCATGGTCCCATGAAGATTTTAATGAGGAAATAAGAAGAGTAGCTTGTCTGCACGAGGACCCACAGCCATGCTTACCTGCCTCCATTATTCTCTGTGTCTATGAAAGTAACCAATGCACACAGCACTCTGTCACCCACATGCTATCTGCAATATCAGCCAGGATGCAGTATGGGCTTTCGTTTAAGATACTTTGATGGTAAAAGAGATTGAGGTGGGCATAGGGATTCTCCACTGTGGGGATGCTCCGTTTTGCCGGCACCCAGGGGGTTTCCCGACGGCATGGGGCTGCCCCACAATGGGAAACCCCGTTGACCAGCAGGCGAAATGGAGCATCCCGCCAGCGTGCTGAACCAGGGGCGTCATTCTCCGACCCCCCGCCGGGTCGGAGAATGGCCGTTGGCCGCCATGAATCCCGCCCCCGCCCCCGCCGAAGTCTCCGAAGGGAGAAAAGTCGGCGGGGCGTTAATGGCGCCGCTGCCGCGGAGAATGTCACGGGTCTGCGCAAGGCAGCTGATTTTCGGCCTGCCGATATTCTCCCTTCCGGATGGGCCGAAGTCCCGTCGACGTGATGACCGTTCACGTCGACGTGAATCAAACCTCCTTTTCATCGGCGTGACCCGGTGCTCCAGGCTCACGCCGACCAGCGAGGAGGTGAGTGACGGCCTGGGGGGTTGGCTCTGGGCACGAAATGGCGTGGCCGCAGACTGATTGCGTGAGGAGAGGTGTGTCTCGGCTTGTGTATGTGTGTGTGCGGCGGGGGGGGTGGTTAGAGTAGGCTGGGCTCCGGGGGAGTGCCGGGAGGGGGTCCGTGCCGGGGTGGAGGTTGGGGAGGGGGTCCGTGCCGGGGTGGAGGTTGGGGGGGGGGTCCGTGCTGGGGTGGAGGTTGGGGAGGGGGTCCGTGCCGGGGTGGAGGTTGGGGGGGGGGGTCCGTGCTGGGGTGGAGGTTGGGGAGGGGGTCCGTGCCGGGGTGGAGGTTGGGGGGGGGGGGTCCGTATTGGGGTGGAGGTTGGGGAGGGGGTCCGTGCCGGGGTGGAGGTTGGGGGGGGGGTCCGTGCTGGGGTGGAGGTTGGGGGTTGGGGGGGGGGGTCTGTGCCGGGGTGGAGGTTGGGGGGGGGGTCCGTGCTGGGGTGGAGGTTGGGGGTTGGGGAGGGGGTCCGTGCCGGGGTGGAGGTTGGGGGGGGGGTCCGTGCCGGGGTGGAGGTTGGGGGGGGGGTCCGTGCCGGGGTGGAGGTTGGGAGGGGGGGTCCGTGCTGGGGTGGAGGTTGGGGAGGGGGTCCGTGCCGGGGTGGAGGTTGGGGGGGGGTCCGTGCTGGGGTGGAGGTTGGGGAGGGGGTCCGTGCCGGGGTGGAGGTTGGGGGGGGGGTCCGTGCTGGGGTGGAGGTTGGGGAGGGGGTCCGTGCCGGGGTGGAGGTTGGGGGGGGGTTCCGTGCTGGGGTGGAGGTTGGGGAGGGGGTCCGTGCCGGGGTGGAGGTTGGGGGGGGGGTCCGTGCTGGGGTGGAGGTTGGGGAGGGGGTCCGTGCCGGGGTGGAGGTTGGGGGGGGGGTCCGTGCTGGGGTGGAGGTTGGGGGTTGGGGAGGGGGTCCGTGCCGGGGTGGGTGATGGGAGGTCAAATGAGTTGGTCCACCTGGCCAGGTGCCAGCCTCCAACAGTTGGACCCATGCGGTCCATGCCACCTGGCTGGGGGGAGGAGGGGATATGGGCAATGATGACATGTAGTCGTTCCCCTCCCCCCCACCAGGCCGTCATGTTTTCAGACCATCCAGCGATGTTGGCCGCCGTGGTGGCAGCCGCTCATGTCTATGTTGCCCTGGATGAGGAGGAGGAGGAGGAGGAGGAGGAGCGTGCCAGAGAGGCGGCGCAGGCTGCCGCAGAGGGGCAGGCGGCAGCCGCCCAGGCTGGAGGGACACCTGACCGACAGGACGAGGAGGGGGAGGAGGACGTCGTGGCCCCACGGCAACGGAGGCACCCGAGGGCGCCCCGTGTGTACCGGCCCCGGCAGTCATACCAGGACCTCACGGACCGGGAATGCAGGAGGAGACTCCGGATGAGCCGGGAAACCGTGGCACACATGTGCCACCTGCTGGCACACCTGTCACCGCGTGGCACTGGTGGGGGACACCCTCTCCCCGTGTCCGTCAAGGTTACGGTGGCCCTGAACTTTTATGCAACGGGGTCATTCCAGGCACCGAGTGGGGACCTGTCCGGCATATCGCAGACATCGGTGCATCGGTGCATCCGGGCAGTGACAGATGCCCTTTATGCCATGGCGCACCGCTACATCCGCTTCCCCGTGGACCGGGCCAGCCAAGATGCCCGGGCCGTGGGCTTCTCTGCCGTTGCCGGGTTCCCCATGGTCCAGGGCGCGATCGATGGGATGCACGTCGCCGTGCGGCCACCTGCAGAGAACAGGGCCGTGTTCACTAATAGGAAGGGGACGTATTCAATGAACGTACAGGTGGTCTGCGACCACCGCATGATGATCCTGCACGTCTGCGCCCGTCACCCAGGCAGTGTACACGACTCATTCGTGTTGTCGCGGTCATCCATCCCCGGCATGTACGAGGGACGCCATCCCCGGCTGAGGGGCTGGTTGCTGGGCGACAGGGGCTACCCATTGCGATCGTGGCTGATGACGCCTATACGGAGGCCACGCAATGAGGCGGAGAACCGCTACAATGATGCCCATGTAGCGACAAGGGGAGTGATCGAGAGGTGCTTTGGCGTGCTGAAGATGCGTTTCAGGTGCCTGGACCTCTCTGGGGGCGCCCTCCAGTATCGGTCAGATAGGGTCGGCCGCATCATTGTGGTGTGCTGCGTCCTGCACAACATAGCCCAGCAGAGGGGCGATGTGCCGCAGGCAGAGGAGGGCGGAGTGGAGGAGCAGCAGGAAGAGGCCCAGTCCTCCCCAGATGAGGGGGATGGGGGCAATGGTCAGGGCAGACGGGGTAGACACAGGCGGGTGGCTGTCCACCGTTACCGGCTGGCCCAGCGGGCACGGGACAGACTGATAGACGCCCGCTTCACTGACTAGATGGGCGTGGGAATCGGGTAGTATGGCCACAGACCGCACACCATGACAACAGCCGACCACCCACACCCCCCACCCATCCACCCACCCAGCACCCTCACCCCCCTCCCCAACCCCACACACCCCACCCGCATGCACACCACCCCCCCACCCCCAATTGCCGATCCACCGGCGGCACAACGGGCCGGGCTCACCCAGTTGCGGGTGGACGCGTGTCTATCGCAGGCCATGGAGGATGATGACAACCCGCCTCCGATGAGCTCCTGGCTCTACATCGTTGGACTATGTCTGACCCATGGCCACAGTACCACCATCCACCCGGACCATCCCTGCATGCGGCTGTGACACTGCAGCGCACGGTCCCGTCCTCTGCCCGGGGGATGTTGATGACGGCCCAGGGGGAAGGGGGCAGACTCACCTGGGGCTGAGGTAAGACCACCTGTCACACACACACTTGCGCTCAACGTACATGACACGCCCGCACACTTTGGACAGAGCACAAAGGCAGCTTCGGTAGGTTTAACATTGACTTTAATAACCAAAGGAGTTCATGCACGTGCCCTAGCCCCTAAAACTCATCTGTGCCCTGCACCCGTGCCAACTTACTCAGTGTCTAATTGTTTGGCCTTACGGGCCCTTTGACTACGTCTACGTGGTTCCCCAGACGGTACAGCAGAACGGGAGGTGGACTCCTGTGATTCCTGCCCTCTGACACCGGATCCCTTTGGCGGCCGTTTCCTGGGGCGTCCTGGCCTAGATGGGCCAGTCTGCGGCCCGGGCGACTGGGATGGCGAGCTGCCAGCCTGTCCTGCCCGTTGCCCACCCGATGCACCTGGGACGGAAGGGGGGGAGTCCGAGGTGTCGCGGTGTACCGGGACCTCCCCTACAGAGGGAGCCGGGACGGACCACACCACCTCCTCCTCCCTCGGAGTGCCCGATGGCCCCCAGGCCTCGACATGGGTGGGGGATGCGAACGGACTGGCCATCCGACGCGCCCCCGACATCTGGCGCTGCCAGTCCTGGAGGCCCGTGCTGGTATCGACAGGGGTCTGCAGGTTTGCAGCCATGGAGCCCAGGGGGTTGTCGAACCCTGTCTGCGACAGTGCGACGCCAGCTCGCACATGGCCACTGGCGCCGATGCCCTCAGCGATGGCCTGCTGAGACTGGGCCATGGCCTGCAGAGACTGGGCCATGGCCTGCAGAGACTGGGCTATGGCCTGCTGAGACTGGGCCATGGCCTGCTGAGACTGGGCCGTGGCCTGCTGAGACTGGGCTATGGCGTTGAGCGCCTCTGCCATCTGGCGCTGGCACTGGCTCATGGCCTCCTGTGAGAGGCAGCCATTTCCTGGGCCACAGACGCCGCCTGCACGGAAGGCCCCAGGCCTCGCAAACCGTTCCCCATGTCTGACACCGTCGCACCCATTGCCTCCACCGCGGACGCCACCCGTGCGGTGTCAGCCTGGGTGGCACGCATGACCGGGACCACTCCCAGCTCCTGGACGCGGGTGGACTCCTCCACCTGCGACCGCAGCTGCCGCAAGCCACCCGTCACCCTATTCGCTCGTCTCCGTGTCGGTGGTTGCATCGGATCTATGTGTGGGTGTGGTAACTGCAGGAACCCGGGATCCATCTGGGCGGCAGATGTTCGCTTGGCCTGGGCTGCCCTCCGACCGCCCGGTCCCTCTGCTGCTCCTACCTCCACCTGCTGTACCGGGACGGCTGTGTTGTGCGCACCAGTGAGTGTACCAGACGCCTCATCACTAAAGTGCCCAACCGTGGTGAGTGTTTCTGCGATGGTGGAGGGTGTTGGTGACAGCAGTGGCGTTGTGTCGTGCTCTTCGTCCCACTCTGAGTCCATGGCACTTTGGGGTGGGGGTTCGTCTCCACCCATCCACTCTGAGTCACTGTCCGGTATTTCGTCTTCCCGGGTAGGGGTGTCCTGGGTAGTGGTGTCCCGGGTAGGGGTGTCCTGGGTAGTGGTGTCCCGGGTAGGGGTGTCCTGGATAGTGGTGTCCTGGTTAGTGGTGTCCTGGCTCGGATGTGACGGGGGCCTGTGGCTGCCCCCCTCATCGCTGGGTGGTCGCTCCCGCACGTGACGGGGGTGTCGTCTCCTTGTTGCTCCAGGTCTCTCCGTCTCCCGTGGTGTGCGAGGGGCATCCTGCGGGCGTCGCATGCTGGAGGGTGCGGGTCTCTCCGTCTCCCGTGGTCTCCGAGGGGCATCCTGCGGGCGTCGCATGCTGGAGGGTGCGGTTCTCTCCGTCTCCCGTGGTCTCCGAGGGGCATCCTGCGGGCGTCGCATGCTGGAGGGTGCGGGTCTCTCCGTCTCCCGTGGTCTCCGAGGGGCATCCTGCGGGCGTCGCATGCTGGAGGGTGCGGGTCTCTCCGTCTCCCGTGGTCTCCGAGGGGCATCCTGCGGGCGTCGCATGCTGGAGGGTGCGGGTCTCTCCGTCTCCTGTGGTCTCCGAGGGGCATCCTGCGGGCGGTCTGCATCTGCGGGGATGGGTGCCTGGACGTTTGGTCCTGCGATACACAATGAAGCATGCATGGTTAGACATCAGGCAGTGATCAGGTGATACGGGGGAGGGGGATATAGGGGAGGGGGGATATGGGGACGGGCTGTTGGTGGCTCACTTGCTCGTGGGGCCCCGACCTCTGCATCAGCAACCTCCCGGTCCTCAGGTCCGCCAGCCAGTTCCAGGGCCCTTTCCTCGTGTACGGTCAGTGGCCTCTCATCAGCGGGCTCTCCTCCAGTCCTCACATGCTCCCTATTGTTGTGTGCGCGCTTCTCCTGTGGGGGGGGGTGGTGGTGGCAGGGGTAAAAGGCAACAGTGTTAGGCAGGTATATGAATGCACGCCATCGGTTGCGCGTGCATTGCAGAGGTTAAGGTTAGGGCTGGATTCACTTGGGGATATGGGGGATATGGGGGAGGGGGAATATGGGGGAGGGGGGATATGGGGGAGGGGGGATATGGGGGAGGGGGGATATGGGGGATATGGGGGAGGGGGGATATGGGGGAGGGGGGGATATGGGGGAGGGGGGATATGAGGGATATGGAGGAGGGGGGATATGGGGGAGGGGGGAATATGGGGGATATGGGGAGGGGGGATATGGGGGAGGGGGGATATGGGGGATATGGGGGAGGGGGGAATATGGGGGATATGGGGGAGGGGGGATATGGGGGAGGGGGGGATATGGGGGAGGGGGGGGATATGGGGGAGGGGGGATATGGGGGATATGGGGGAGGCGGGATATGGGGGAGGGGGGGATATGGGGGAGGGGGGATATGGGGGATATGGAGGAGGGGGGATATGGGGGAGGGGGGAATATGGGGGATATGGGGGAGGGGGGATATGGGGGAGGGGGGATATGGGGGATATGGGGGAGGGGGGATATGGGGGAGGGGGGATATGGGGGAGGGGGTATATGGGGGAGGGGGGAATATGGGGGATATGGGGGAGGGGGGATATGGGGAGGGGGGATATGGGGGATATGGGGGAGGGGGGATATGGGGGAGGGGGGATATGGGGGAGGGGGGATATGGGGAGGGGGGAATATGGGGGATATGGGGGAGGGGGGATATGGGGAAGGGGGGATATGGGGGATATGGGGGAGGGGGGATATGGGGGAGGGGGGATATGGGGGAGGGGGGATATGGGGGATATGGGGGAGGGGGGATATGGGGGAGGGGGGAATATGGGGGATATGGGGGATGGGGGATATGGGGGAGGGGGGATATGGGGGAGGGGGGATATGGGGGATATGGGGGAGGGGGATATGGGGGAGGGGGGATATGGGGGAGGGGGGATATGGGGAGGGGGGATATGGGGGATATGGGGAGGCTCACCCTGCCTGCTCTGACGAGGTCGTTCACCTTCTTGTGGCACTGGGTGCCTGTCCGTGGTGTTAGGGCCACAGCGGTGACGGCCTCTGCCACCTCCCTCCACAGACGCCGGCTGTGGCGTGGGGCAACTCTGCGGCCGTGCCCGGGATACAGGGCGTCCCTCCTCTGCTCCACCGCGTCCAGGAGCGCCTCCACATCGCGTGACTCGAACCTCGGGGCTGAGCGACGGCCAGCCATCAAGTCGGGTGTTGCGATCGGGTGTTCCGGTCGGGTGGGGGGGGAGCTGCGCGGCCTTATGAGCCGTCACGCCGTGCAGCGCGTATGACGCTGCACGGCGTGAACCACTGCGCAAGCGCGGATCCCGTTACGTCGCTGCTAGCCCATTTCGGGCCGCAGACTATCGGCCCAATTTTATGACGTGACGCAAGTGGGATTTGCGCCGTTTTTTGCGCCGATCGGCGGAGTTTCCGCCGATAACGGAGAATTTTGCCCCAGACCAGAAATCTGGCACGGCGGGACGGAGAATCCAGCCGAAAGAATCCCATTTTCCCTTTTTCTAGACCCGCACAAATTGAATTAATGTACCACTAACAAGGACAATTCACACCTCTGGAGCAAGATTAACATGGAAGTCCATGGTTGCCGATGCCTTTTTAGGGTGTGGTACTGAAGGGAGAGAGAGATACACTTAGAGGAGAGTTGGTGAATTCAGCCCCTTTTGCATCACAAAAAGGCAGCAGCAGCAAGATAAGGCTTTCTATGCTATGAGGTTGAGAAGTTCCCCAATATCCCGGTGCAGTTGATGAATCCTCCGTTTCTTTGCGCACACCTACAGAACATGCTCACAACTACCAGAACAGAAAGGCTTCTTCTAGTAACAGATTGTATGAGACAACAAGCAGAGGATACTACAGATGCTGCATGTTGTCAAAATATCTTAATTCTTTGAAATTTGACTCTTTTAGCCACTTCAGGGAAGAAGGACAGGGGTGGGATTCTCCATTTGGAGACGAGTGTTTCCACTGGGACTGAATAACGTGCAATTCGCACTTCTGTTGGGGGCAGTGTCCATTCTGTGATTCAGGACAGGCAAATGAGCCAGCACTCTGCTGACGCGAATTGAGAGCAATCCTGGCCCAACAAGCAGGGTAACCACTGGGGCTGGAATTAGCCTGACAGCCAGAGTTGTTTTTAAGCGCTCCACTTCCCACACACTCACTTTAACCATGAAGGTGGCTCACAGAAGACCTGCCCCCAAGTTTGGGAATCTGAGGTGGACTCACTGCTTGATGCCAGTGAGGAGAGGAGGGACACTCTCTTCCATAAGACCAGAGGACAATAAGACATAGGAGCGGAAGTAAGGCCATTCGGCCCATCAAGTCCACTCCACCATTCAATCATGGCTGATTTCAACTCCATTTACCCGCTCTCTCTCCATAGCCCTTAATTCCTCGAGAAATCAAGAATTTATCAACTTCTGTCTTAAAGACACTCAACGTCCCGGCCTCCACCGCCCTCTGTGGCAATGAATTCCACAGACCCACCACTCTCTGGTTGAAGAAATTTCTTCTCATCTCTGTTCTAAAGTGACTCCCTTTTATTCTAAGGCTGTGCCCCCGGGTCCTAGTCTCCCCTGCTAATGGAAACAACTTCCCTACATCCACCCTATCTAAGCCATTCATTATCTTGTAAGTTTCTATTAGATCTCCCCTCAACCTCCTAAACTCCAATGAATATAATCCCAGGATCCTCAGACGTTCATCGTATGTTAGGCCTACCATTCCTGGGATCATCCGTGTGAATCTCCGCTGGACCCGCTCCAGTATGTCCTTCCTGAGGTGTGGGGCCCAAAACTGCTCACAGTATTCTAAATGGGGCCTAACTAATGCTTTATAAAGCTTCAGAAGTACATCCCTGCTTTTATATTCCAAGCCTCTTGAGATGAATAACAACATTGCATTTGCTTTCTTAATTACGGACTCAACCTGCAAGTTTACCTTTAGAGAATCCTGGACTAGGACTCCCAAGTCCCTTTGCACTTCAGCATTATGAGTTTTGTCACCGTTTAGAAAATAGTCCATGCCTCTATTCTTTTTTCCAAAGTGCAAGACCTCGCACTTGCCCACGTTGAATTTCATCAGCCATTTCTTGGACCACTCTCCTAAACTGTCTAAATCTTTCTGCAGCCTCCCCACCTCCTCCATACTACCTGCCCCTCCACCTATCTTTGTATCATCGGCAAACTTAGCCAGAATGCCCCCAGTCCCATCATCTAGATCGTTAATATATAAAGAGAACAGCTGTGGCCCCAGAGGTGAGCCGCAGAATCAAGCCTGTCCTCCTGAATAGTGCCTGGCAGTCAGTGCTGTCAGGCTCACCAGGAGGAGACAGCTGGTGATCCAGAGGGGTGGGAGTCACTGGTGAGGCCTCTGCCCTGAGGGGCAGAGAACCAGGGAGGGCTCCGAAAGCCACGTTGGGGTAAGCTCTGCTAATCGCCTGCTTCCTCTACAGTGGGGCAGCTCTTCTGAGGAACGGCAGCACCTGGTGGGCCACTGATTGAACTTAGCCACGTTCATCCCCTTGATGATACCGCTAGGGCCTGACATCATAGAATTTACAGTGCAGAAGGAGGCCATTCGGCCCATCGAGTCTGCACTGGCTCTTGGAAAGAGCACCCTACCCAAGGTCAACACCTCCACCCTATCCCCATAACCCAGTAACCCCACCCAACACTAAGGGCAATTTTGGACACTAAGGGCAATTTATCATGGCCAATCCACCTAACCTGCACATCTTTGGACTACGAGAGGAAACCGGAGCACCCGGAGGAAACCCATGCACACACGGGGAGGATGTGCAGACGCTGCACAGACAGTGACCCAAGCCGGAATCGAACCTGGGACACTGGAGCTGTGAAGCAATTGTGCTATCCACAATGCTACCGTGCTGCCCTAGGGTTTCCAGATGGACGGACACAGTGAGCAGTCAGCAGTGTGAGCAGCCAGGAGTCTGTAAGTAGCATCAAAGGTATACGTTTAAATCCATATACTGCAGCAATAGCAGCCTGAACAACACCACCCAGATCCTGAGAGGGACACCCCCGAGTTCATGGACTTGGCACTAAGTTGTCTCTACTGTTGCCTCGGCCCAGGCAGCCGCCCCTCAGCAAGACTGACAATTTACAAGGCTGTATCAGAGTTTATTTAGCCTCCCGCTCCCCCGCAGCAGCTATGGCACCCAGTCCCTGCTTGTGACTACTTGCACAAATTTGCACCTGCAAGATGTCCGCCAAAGAAGGGTGTACCATCGCGGAGAGGTGCAGCAAGAAGTGTCCAAGCTGCTAATGATATTCAAATCCATGAAAATGATGCTTTTTCCTGGATCCGCTGGCATGGGGTGCAAACTTCAATAATGTCTCCAGCGAGGGATGCAGCATGATGTCAGTCAGCGGCGGCCGCAAAATGCAATTTTTTCATTGTGTGCGATTCTCCTCCCGATCATAATTATCGTAGCAGGCGTCGCAAAGTGGAGAATTCAGGCCCAGATTAGCGTTGGGCTTCCAGATGATAAAGCCTACCCATGTTCCAGTGGTTAATTAACCCAGTAAGAAAGGTGAAAGCAGCAGTAAACTGCTATTACAAATAAGGTAAGCCATTCTAGCTTGATCATTGAACTCCATGCTGCTGACAGCAGGATGAATTTTCCGTCCTGGGATGCCCGAAGTGCGCTTCCCGATGGGATGGAGAATCAGGCGTCTGGCGAAAATCAGGATCAGCGCCAGGCACTGATCCATTTCCGATGCCCCCCACCCCCCTGGTGGCAGGATTGGGGTTCACGCCCAGCGCCAGTGGGAGGATCTTGCACATGAGTCTTGACCTTTTTGCATCCACATAGCGAGCCGGGCACACCATTCTCCGACGCTCTCTGATTCTCCGGTTCTTGGGTCCAGAAATCACGTGGATGGGAATCGCAATAGGCTTCACCAAACATAGGCCTGATGTGGTAGACCTTGTGGTGGGCCAGGGAGGTAACTGAGTTACCCCTAAAGTCCAACTGAGGGCCATACGCCCATCCCACGATGCACAATCTGTCCACCCCTCCTCTACCAGAGCAGTGTGATATGGTTGATATTTGTAAACATTGGGTTTTTAGTACTTAGAGGCACTCACACACGAAGGGAGATGAATGAATCAAGGCTGCAGCTGTTTTGTGGAAACTGCCAACCATAGCTAGAAATGAATGAATGAGTTGCAGCTACAGGATCTGAGGGGTTTAAATACAGGTCACAGCTGTTCATTTTCTAGGAAAGAACAGGAGGTGCTTCCAGGTAAGTGTTACAACTGTAATTTCAGTCACCGCCCCTGTCTGGACTGCTCTCTAGCTTCCAGACAGGGGGCTTTATTCTGGGGTCCCTGTGGGGGTGTCCCTCTAGTTAGCGGGTCCCTGGGGGAGGGGTTGGGTTGGGCCACCCCTGTAGGGGGGCCACCCAGAAAATCCAGGCATGGCGGGCTGCTTTGCAATGCGGGAGGGGCTGACTTGTGGTGCGAGGGAGTGTGGGGGGATTGATTTGCATTGCGGGGAGGGGGGGGGGAGGGGTGGCCAGCTGCAGGACTTTGCAATCAGGCCGCCCACTGAAAATGGAAGCTCGGTGGCTGAATTCCCTTGAGAATTCTATCCCTCGCCATGCATAAATTTGCATCGCAAGGGATAGGGAATTTCTTGATGATTTGCGCTCCCAGAGGGAAAGTAATTCGGTAGCAATTCTCCTCCGGCGGGAGAGCATAGTCTCCCAAACAAAGAATCTCGTCCAACATCTCTAGAGCATGCTTGTTCCTGCCTCTCATATTGCATTGGAAACTGCTCTGAGAGAAGACTGGAGGCCTGGCATGTGCTGCTGTCAGGAGAGACAGTGTGTTTCAGGCAGGGGAACCCCAGCCCTCACCATTACGCAGGGCCCTTATTCTGTGTCCCCACTGAAAAGTGGTATGGCGAGTCTAATAAAAAAAACTTGGATGCCCTGAGTGACAGTCTGTAGAATGCATTGTAACTGCAATACTTTGGATGATGCTATGCAGGTTGCTCTCCATTCTCTATTGTCACCAGTTATATCTGTGTTTCCATGGAATTTGAGCCATCGACTGGTCCTGGATGTTGCTTAAGTGTGGGCCTGGTAAAGATTCCAATGAAGTAGTTAGAATGACATCTCCTACCCACTACAGCGCTCTCACACTCTTCAACTCAACACATCCCTATCACTCACCCAGTAACACTAAGCAGCACTTTGGGCTCATGCTTAACATCAGATTCTCCACTTCACTCTCCCACAAATATTAATGATACCAGCCTCAGGGCCACCTTTGCCTCCACATTCTAACTATTCAGCTATGACAGGCACATCACTCAAACACAGTGTAACACAATCACTGATATTTTGTCCTCTCTCTTACAGGGCAAGGTGGCACATAACAGAAGGTAGTCCGACTCTTTGTTTCCTATTGGTCAACCAGTTTTCTATCCATCTCAATACACTAACCCCAATACCATGTGCCTTAATTTTAACGCGAATCTCTTCCGACTTGACTAAAGTCTTCTGAAAGTGCAAATAAACCATATCCACTGGCTCCCCTCATTAACTCTACTAGTTACATCCTCAAAGAATTCCAGCAGATTAATCAAATATGATTTCTCTTTCGTAAATCTATGCTGGATCATTACTTGGTCACTCAACGCCCTTAATTGGGGAAAAGGTGGGCTGTCCACTCGTAAAATTGTGGTGAGGTTGGGGCAAGTGGGATCCCAATGGGAAGGCCAGCTGAATATTAGTAGGGACATATACCTGAGTGTGCGCAGGGATGTTAATGAACCTTGATTGAAGTCTGTTTCCACCAGAGACATTGTAGCCCTTATAGTAATTACTGAAACTCCTTTATTTCCCACAAAACCATCTGTCTAATCATCACATGCAGAATATTGACAAGAATATCAATAAAGGCAAAAATGAGGATAGCACCTAATTATTAAAGCTCAGAATAGTATTTTATGCATTTTTGGGTTTAGGGGTGTTAACTATATAATCTAAGCTATACTTGAAATACAGGAAATACCCCCACTTCGGTAAATTAAATTAACCTATAATGTCAGACAAATACATTCAGAATACTCGATGATTTTAAAAATACTTTTATAACAAAGTAATCTTTCATGATTACAAAATATATTCACATTAACTGCCAAGTACATACAGATACAGTACATGAATAACACATTCCAACCCTACTAACCCCACCACTCACCCCTATAACTGAAAAGAACAAAGAGAACTCCAACTGATAACTAATAACCGCCCCCTCCCCCCCCCCCCCCCACCCACCAACAGTTGACGGTGACTAATTCTCTGAAAAAGGAAATGAATGGCTGCCATCTTGAATAAAACTCATCTATCAACCCTCTAATGGTGTACTTTTCCTTCTCAAGGTATAGGAAATCCATTAGGTCACCCAGCCATGCCGAAATGCTGGGTGGAATGGGAGAACCCCATCCCAGTAGAACGCACCTTTGGGCTAACAATGAGGCAAAGGCGAGGACATCAGCCTTCAGCCCCGTCTGCAGGACTGGCGACTCCAAGTGCCCGAAAATGGTCACCAGCAGACAAGACCCGGCCGCCAAAGGGGACCCATGTCACAGGGCGGGAATTGCAGCAGGCCACCTCCACTCCTGATGTATCATCTGAGGATCCACATAGATGTAGCGTTAGGGCCCATGAAGCCAGAAAGGTAGGCACCAGTTAAGTTAGCATGTACGCAGGACACAGGATAGTGTTAGGGGCTAGGGCACAAACCAGCAGCATGATAGCACAGTGGGTAGCACTGTTGCTTCACAGCGCCAGGGTCCCAGGTTTGATTCCCGGCTTGGGCCACTGTCTGTGTGGAGTCTGCACATTCTCCCCGTGTCTGCGTGGGTTTCCTCCGGGTGCTCCGGTTTCCTCCCATAAGTCCTGAAAGATGTGCTGTTAGGTGAATTGGACATTCTAAATTTTCCCTCTGTGTATCGGAATGTGGCGACTAGGGGCTTTTCACAGTAACTTCATTGCACTGTTAATGTAAGCCTACTTGTGGCAATAATAAAGATTATTATATTATATGGGGATAGAGTGAGGGAGTGGGCCTGGGCAGGACCCTTCCCCAGAAGGTCAGTGCAGACCGAAAGGCAAATGGCCTCTTTCTGCACTGTTGTGAATCTATGATGCTATGACTCTATAAATGAATTCTCAAATTCCTGAAGCTACTGCAATTCTTGTGCCACTTGCAGTTACCTGTAAAGTAAAACACAAAAGATCATTCTGCTTGGGGCAAAATGGGTTAATTAATCAGAACATATCTGACAATTCAAACTTAAAATTTGTAATTCCCAATTCTTGTAAAAACATAAATACATCTTCAGCTGTTAACAGGCAAGGCTTAATTCTCTGCTTGTTTGAAAATGGGGTGGAGTAAAAGTTGACTGGATGTCATTACGTCACTGCCTCTCTTTGGTTCGACCTCAGGAGAAACATGATCAGGGGACCCCTTTTCTTTAATAATCTCTACTTTACACTCTTGTAATCTTTTTTCCAACACATTTTTTTTCCTGTCTTTCTTCTTGTGTCAGTTGTGTCAGGAATAATTATTTTTTCTTTTGAACCTGACAAAAAGTTTCAACACAAGATCAATCCAACACCAGATTGGTCATTTGTATTTCAACTCTCCCAACTTTCCATTAACCCAAACAAATTAATATGATCTTATCCTTACATGCGTGAATTTGTATCCGGATTAAAATTTCTCAAGGTTATCACAAATACCCTGGGGATCATCAATGAACAAGGATCTAGGCTGATACCTTTTGAAAAGAAAGATTTGTTAACTACATTTTAGTCTGTTAGTTGTTTGCACAAACCACTTAAACTATGATCTCAAAATCACAATATCATACAACACACAAATATCACCACACTCACAGAGGAAGGAACCTAGCACTTCAGCGCCTTGACCAAAATTAATTATGTAAATGTGCTTGTGGTTTCTGTTCTAAACTTCCTAATTATAAACTCAAGGTTACTTCCCAGAAAGATTAAATTTAGCAGATGTACAAACATCCACATAAACAAATAAACCACAGATTCTCACAACTCGCAAGTATCACAGTTAACCGTTAGCTTTCTCTCACGGTTACAGATTCTTAAAGAGACAGAGCACTTTCACAATCTCTTGGTTAAAATACTAAACAAGGTCCTTCATTCTCCTTCATCATAAACCCCACCTAACCTAAGGGCATGGCCAACCCACCTAACCCTGTACATCTTTAGACTGTGGGAGGAAACCGGAGCACCCGGAGGAAACCCACGCAGACATGGGGAGAATGTGCAGACTCTGCACAAACAGTGACCCAAGCCAGGAATCGAACCTGGTACCCTGGAGCTGTGAAGCAACAGTGCTAACCACTGTGTTACCATGCCACCCAGTACCCACTTAACCAACACAACCTTGGATCATGGCCAACACACCGACCCTGTATATTTTGGAAATCCATATAGAACACCAAGAGTGCAGATTCTGAACATGGAAAGATTGAAAATGATCTCAGAAGCCAGAAGGGCTCAAGGGGAGTGTCCATTGCTTAAATGGGTGGGTTACAATAGTTAAGGTCGGAGGAAGCAAGGCAGACAAAATCCAGGATTCTGGTTGCACAAACACCAAAAGGCCTGGGCCAAAGGATAAAAAAAATCAGTGCCCCCTGTTGATGAGGATATACGTGATAATGTCGAACGCTCCCATTCTGTGTTTACTAAGTGTTCCAGAATTGCTATAGACGCCAGTATGCCGGCACTCGTTAATGTCCTTGTACAGGGGTTGCAGCCTGATCTTAAGACAATGTATATACTGACTTGTGTTGGTTGGGAGGGTAAGCAAAATCTGCCCAAAATTATTAGCGCTCCACAACACTGTGAGCGACAGCTCCAGTATCAGAAACTTAAATTAGCAAACAAAGGCGCTGACAAGATCCTGTATGCCTGTCCATCTGGACCTGGTGGACAGAAACAGCGGAATGGTGGATGTGGGAGAGGTAGGCAAGCAGGCCGGGGAGAGAATAGTGGCGCCTGTTATACTTGTGGTCTCCAGGGACACTGGTCCCGGAATTGCCCTCAGAACCAGCAGCCGGCAACCCCTGCTGTCATGTCGCTCCTGTTTCCACCACCTCCGACCTCTCAGGCTGTTCCTTATGCCATGAACAATCCGTTTGGTCCACCAGGACCCTCCCAATTGGGATGCCACACCTGTCAAATACCTGTCATTACTACTGAAGAACCTATTATACCATAGGTTGTTAATGGAACTTTCTCATCGTTACTGGCACCATTTACTCCTAGCGTTCGCCTTTCATAGCAAACCGTTGGTATTATCGGAGTATCAGACCAACCACTGTCATTACCTTTTTTGGAAGAGGTCTCGCTCTCCCTTGCAGGACAATCTGGTGAACACCAATTCCTACTCGGCTCTGAAGTTCCTATCAATCTCCTAGGTCGTGATCTCCTCTGCAAAGTTGGATGCATACTCGTGTCCACCTCGAGGTCCCCAAGTCAACTTACCTAACAGTCTGTGCTTTACTACAGGTTGCTGAACACTCCTTTCAACCCCATGTGTGGTGGTGGAACTTTGGAAATGGCAACCTTTCATCCTGCCTGTGAAATATATTCCTTCATCTACTGGCTGATGACCTTGTTCAAGAGACCCTAGGCGACTGTTCTCGCTCCCAACAGGACTGGCATGACCACCTCCACTGCACAGTCCATTACTCGGCAGATGGCCCCGATCCTCAGTACGACCAAGGGTATCTGCCCACTTGGGTGAGTGTTACGTACTTACCATCACCTTTGTGTTGACCCCGAGGGCGTCGCCACCTCTCTCACCCTACCGCCCTCTGCTGCATCCCTTTTTCAAGCCCCACCAAATGTAGCACCACATGTCACCCTTTCCATGACTCGTGATTCCCAAGCCAAGGTTCTTGGCCCTGTGGTTTCTCGTCTCCAACAGGGGAACCCAAAATCAAGTTTGATTGGAGGGAAGGGGTATTGGCTGTTTATGAGCAGGCCATACAGCTCCATTTTCCTTTCCCTCTATTATCAGGCTGTCACCCCTACTCCGTCTGTCACTCAAACTGTTGATATATCTCATGTTATTCATTACAGTCCATTGCTACGCATTCCGATCAGGATATTTGGATTCAAGCCCAATGCACTCAGTGCTCTGATGGCCTTTGGTGTTCACTGGAAGGGTGAGCTATCACCCCTGTATCACTCCTGCCCAGGCTTGCCCGCATGCTACGTGAATTTACTCATGTGAGCAAGGGGGGATGATAAGGATGGCACGGCATGTATGGTTTGCACCAGGACTTTCTACCATGGCAGGGAAGGTAGCTGCCCGGTGCCTGTTCTGCCAACGCCATAACCCGGGGAAGACCTCCAGTGACTGCGGCGGTGGGCCACAGCCATGGATCCCTTTTGTGCATTTACAAATGGACTTTATACAAATTCTTAAATGTATGGGATATGGCTACGTGCTTGTGGCTGTGTACTTGTTTTCGCGATGGTTAAAAGCATACCCAACTAAAAAGAATGATGCTGTTACTGTAGCCAAGTTTCTATTACGTGAATATGTGCCTAGGTTTGGGATCCCTGAAATCAAACCCAGTGACAATGGTCCCCATTTTACAGGAAAGGTGGTGAGGAAGTTACTGAAAGCATTACACTGTCCTTACCATCCCCAGTCTACGGGGTGGTGGAGAGGCAGAACGGGATACTAAATAACAAGCTAGCTAAGTTGTGTGAAGAAACAGGTCTAAAGTGGCCTAAAGTGGCTCTCATGCGCTCCCATGTCAACTGTGCCACCTCCCTGTCACCGCGTATGACATACTGATGGGACGTTCCATGCGCCTCCTTGTTTCCCTGCCCCTCACGGTTAAACTGATGGACATCCAATCCATGGATGAGGGAATGTTGGGCTACTGCATAGCATTGACTAATTCTCTTAAAAGCTTGCATTCCCAAATCGCAGAGGCACAGAAGAAAGCTACCACTGAAGGGTGCCACCAATACAAACCGGGAGATGTGGTCCTCGTGAAGGTCTTCCGGAGCAAACACTGCTTGGAACCTCATTGGAAAGGCCCTTACCAGGTGCTGCTGACCACCCACACGGCCGTGACTGTCGAGGGACGACCATTGTGGATCCATGACTCACCTGTCAAGCGGGCACTGACCGCGGATGAATGTGTCTGAGCCAGAACCTTGACTGGACCATCGGGATGTGGACTCTAATCTTGACCCTCCCCTGTGTGGCCCTTGCGGGGGCATGGGCTAACAATTCTGCAGTCCAAAGGATGCATGCCATTGCCTTACAGGGCAATCGGAACAAGTGTTGGATCTGTACCCATTCTCCTACTAACCCTTCCTCGTCAGAGATGCAATTTTGACCCTCCCCTTAGATTCTGCATGGTCCCTGTCATAATATCTACTTATGTATATAATGAGATGCGGACAGGCAGTGATTGACACATAGGACGACCAGTATGCACACAACACAGTGCAGCCAATCACCAGACAGGACACTACCACTATGAAGCCAGAGGGCACTACGTTTCCCGCTCTCTCGGGACCCAGCCACTGAGACAGTCAGAGTTCACGAGCTAGCAAGTGCAAACACCATGCGGTAGCTAGTAAGTCTGGACAGGCTACTAAAAGGTCTCCAGTCAGTTCAGTATAGTGTCGACCCACAGCTGAATATGTATATCAGTTCTATCATTGAATAAAACTGTGTTGGATCTTCTCCAGTGATAGACGTCTGTTTCTAGCTTCCCTGCATCGAGTGCAGTCCACATCGAACTTACCTGCCTAACACATCAGTCCCAAGGTAGTATGGGGGCCCTCATCCACCATGCGCCCACTTGGAGGCGGCAGCCCACCTCTGTGGCTGTTAAAGGGTCAGCCTGGCTATGCGTTAGAAGGGACTATACCCGCGCTGGGAAACTCCCCGTACTAGCGCCAGGAAACACCCCGCTAAACCTGCCCACAATGGGACTCTGTTTTCTTTCCCGTAAATCGCATCCCATGTGTGGGTGAACACCGATGTGGATCTCACCCAAAAAGCTGGAAGGAAACACCCTGCCAAACTTGGCGAGAAATGGTTTGGTTGAATTCAGCCCCATATATGCTGTTTGATTTCATTTGTACACAGGGCTGCCTGACCTCAGGTAATGTAGATAAGTTTAATTATTGATCACATAATTAATTACCAACTCATTCCATGTGCTAATTTTCTAAAAGAATAGCTTGAAACCAACTGGTGTTCGAGGCTGAATCAATTTGGGCAATTTTAATCAACCTACAGGGTGGGAAACCCATCCGATCAGGTGAACTGCTGATTTTATACCTCACTCAAAGTATTACTCATCAATTTTAATCCCATTGAAATCAGATGGGGCAAAAAAAACAGTACATCTAATCCCATCAATTTCCCAAACAGTAGGATAGGTTAACATTGCCCTGATTTTGCAGGATGGAAAATCGGGACTCCACTTTATCCAGTAGATTTCCCTGTGAATTTGACTAAAATTTCCCCAATTAATTCCATCTCTAAAATGGATATCTTTCTAATCTGAGAGAACGTCTTCATGGAGCTGTTTTAAGCCTTGGAAAAAAAGAGTACAAGTTTCTCCACGAATATTGGTTGGCACTGTGCAATTGTGTTTCTGCTAATGATAAATTTACCATGGCAACCAAATGCTTCCTGATGAGCCCAAACCAAGCATCCCTGTTCTTTACATCATTGAGTCACACGAGGGAGATCGAAATCAAATGAAACTCCTAAATGACAAAGCTGTGGCCACCTCACAATTGAGCAAACAGGCTAAGACATGGCCCTTCAGAGGCTGCTGGCTATGCTGTGCTCTGAGGCTTGACTGCCGTCAATTCCTGATCCACTCAAGGAGATGACTCCAATCTTAGCAACGTGAGGCCCAGTAACTGTTGACTCCTCGGCTTCAACCTCGCTGCCAGTTACCTGCTTAAAGATAGTGGCGAGAGGCAGCTGGCAGACTATGGGCAGGAATGAAATGTCAGAGACCAGGTGAATGCCAATTTTCAGGGAAGTTGCATGGAAGGGGTTTCGGGAACTTCTCATAATCAGAAAAAAAGAGAACCAAGGGTTGGGGGGCCCTAAAATTTCCCAGTTTTGGGGGGGAGGGGGGGTTCAAAAATCTTATTTAAACCTAATCAATTTGGGCCTTAACTAGCCCCAGGTCCTATTTCCACACAACAAAGAAGTCACATCAGCGCCCCACATAACATGCCCCAAGAGGCTTTTGGCAACCATGGACTTCCATTAGATTGGTCCATGATTATACTTGGTAATACATAGATACATACATAGAAGATAGGAGCAGGAGGAGGCCTTTTGGCCCTTCGAGCCTGCTCCGCCATGCATCACGATCATGGCTGATCATCCAACTCAATAGCCTAATCCTGCTTTCTCCCCAGAGCCTTTGATCCCATTCTCCCCAAGTGCTATATCCAGCCGCCACTTGAACATATTCAAAGTTTTAGCATCAACTAGTTCCTGTGGTAATCAATTCCACAGGCTCACCACTCTTTGTGTGAAGAAATGTCTCCTAATCTCTCTCCAAAATGGTTTACCCTGAATCCTCAGGCTTTGACCCCTGGTTCGGGACACACCAATCATTGGTAACATCATCCCTGCATCTACGCTGTCTCGTCCTGTTAGAATTTTATAAGTCTCTATGAGCTAAATCGCTGGCTTTGAAAGCAGACCAAGGCAGGCCAGCAGCACGGTTCAATTCCCGTAACAGCCTCCCCGAACAGGCACCGGAATGTGGTGACTAGGGGCTTTTCACAGTAACTTCATTGAAGCCTACTTGTGACAATAAGCGATTTTCATTTCATTTCATTTTTTTCATTCTTCTGAACTCCAGCGAGAACAATCCCAACCTTATCAATCTCTCCTCATATTCCATCCCTGGAATCAGTCTGGTAAACCTTCGCTGGTAAAACTCCCTCGAGAACAAGAACATCCTTCCTCAGAGAAGGAGACCAAATCTGCACACAATACTCCAAGTGTGGCCTTACCAAAGCCCTGTACAATTGTAGCAACACATCCCTGCTTCTATACTCGAAACCTCTTGCAATGAAAGCCAACATACCATTAGCCTTCTTTACCGCCTGCTGCACCTGCATGCTGACCTTCAGTGAACGGTGCACAAGGACACCCAGGTCCTGCTGCACACTCCCCTCTCCCAATTTATAACCATTCAGCTAGTAATCTGCCTTCCTGTTTTTGCTTCCAAAATGAATACCCTCACACTTATCCAAATTATACTGCATCTGCCATTGGTTTGCCCACTCGCCCAACCTGTCCAGACATGCTGTAGGATCCCTGCATCCTCGTCACAATTCACCCTCCCACCTAATTTGGTATCATCTGCAAACTTTGAGATGTTACATTTTGTTCCCTCATCCAAATCATTAATGTATGTTGTGAATAGCTGAGGTCCCAGCACCGATCCCTGTGGTACCCCACTGGTTACTGCCTGCCAATTTGAAAAGGACCCATTAATCCCTACTCTTTGTTTCATCTCCGCCAACCAGTTTTCTATCCACCTCAATATACTTCCCCAAATCCCATGCGCTTTAATTTTTCACAATAATCTCTTTTGCGGGACTTTGTCAAATGCCTTCTGAAAGTCCAAATATAACACATCGACTGGCTCCCCCTTGTCGACTGTACTGGTTACTTCTGCAAAGAATTCCAACAGATTTGTCAAGCATCATTTTCCCTTCATAAATCCATGCTGACTCTGACTGATCCTGCCACTGCTTTCTAAATGTACCGCTGTAAAGTCCTTGATAATGGATTCAAGCATTTTCCCCACTACCGATGTTAGGCTTACTGGTCTATAATTCCCTGCTTTCTCTCTACCTCCCTTTTTGAATATCGGAGTGACGTGAGGTACGCTCCAATCTGCAGGGACAGTTCCAAAGTCTATAGAATGCTAGAAGATGACCACCAATGCATCCACAATATCCAGAGCCACCTCCTTTAGCACTCTGGGATGCAGATTCTCAGGCCCTGGGGATTTATCCACCTTAAATCCCATCAGTTTTCCCAGCAACATTTCTCTACTAATGTTGATCTCCCTCAGTTCTTCCCTCTAAATAAACCTTTCATTCACCAATATTTCTGGGATCTGATTTGTGTCCTCATTTGTGAAGACAGAAGCAAAGTATGTATTCAATTGCTCAGCCATTTCTTTGTTCCTTATTATGTATTCCCCTGTTTCTGTCTGCAGTGGGCCTACATTTCTCTTTACCAATCTCTTTCTCTTCACATATCTGTAGAAACTCTTAGTGTCAGGCTTTATGTTCCCTGCAAGCTTCCTTTTGTACTGTACTTTCCCCTTCTTAATCAATCCCTTCATCCTTCTTTGCTGAATTCTAAACTGCTCCCAATCCTCAGACCTATTATTTTTCTTGGCCAATCTGTATGCTTCTTCCTTGTATGGGATATTATTTCTAATTTCCTTTGTAAGCTCTAGATTGGCCCTCTTACCCCCTTTGCTTTTGTGCCAGACAGGAATGAACAGTTGCTATAATTCCTCCATGCGTTCCTTGAATGTTTGCCATTGTCTATCCACTGTCATTCCTTTAAGTAACTCTCCCCAATCTATCAAGGCCAACTCACGCCTCATATCCTCATAGTTCCCTTTATTAAGATCCAGCACTCTAGTCTCTGAATCAGCTACTTCACTCTCCACTTGATAAAAAATTCGATCATGTTATGGTCGCTCATCCCCAAGGGGTCTCGTACAGCCAGATTGGCAATGATTCCCTTCTCATTACACAGTACCCAATCTAAGATGGCCAGTACCCAGTCTAAGAATGCCTTCAGTGGTCTGCTGTTTCAGTATGGGTGACCAGGAAATCTCCCGCTTTTATCACCTACTTTGTGCAAATTGGAATGATCTACAGGCAGAAAATCAGCATTATGAGCATACCTATCAAGTCCTGAAGGGGGACTTGAACCTCGGGTTTGTGGCCCAGAGGTAAGGATGCTACCACTACACCTCAAGGTCTCCCACTCCGCACTCACACCACTGGTTAAAATTGAAGTCAGGGCCCAGAAAAATCAGCGGAACCTAATGTGGATGCTTAAAGAAGGAGTTCTTTCATTCTTTATGAACTTTAAAATGAGAAGTTGCTGCAGCGACCAGGAAAGTGAGCTGGTGGTCATAAATAAGCTGGACCTTGGAAGAATGGATTAATTTCCTGGTGAAATGAGCAGTGTGATTGATGCAGGAAGTACATAGGGCATGTGGATGTAATTTATGACCACTGCCATTTGCCAAAAGTGCATTGTTTCTGCCATGCTGCTGCCAATATCAATGAGGAAACTGATGGATTGTAACTGTGACTTGTCTAATGCATCTATGGACAGCTGATTGAATAGTAGTGATCAGCCCCAAGGAGGGAATAATTGTTTAGCATAAAAATCCAGGGTAATCGGACCCATTAGCAATGCAGTGCTTATGTTGGAAAGGCGCTGTAGATGAGGATGCAGCACACGAATAACTGATGGCCTCCCTTGTGTTGTGCAGCTGCTGCAGACACCATTCCTATTCCTGCGTTATTAGGAAGCAGACTGTAAACTGTGGAGTGTGCTTACCGATGGTGTTAAATGCACTTCCACTGCCAGCTGAGTACTGAAACTGTCTGCATTCTTCCTTGTTAAAAAGCCTCTCCCCTCCTGAAACAGAGAGAGAAAGAAATTCCAGACTGTCTTTGCAGAATAAATGAGGGGGCAAAAATGAGATCATCACAGCAGAGCATGGAAAAATAAACATGAAAGAAGTGATCAGCCTGTGCCAACTGCAGCAACCCACATATGGTCTAACAGGGAGTCATAAACAGACTACTGCAGGAAACTACCAGCAAGATATTTGAAAAATATTTGCTGATTCTAAACAACATGAAGCCTATTGGGTTGCAATGTGTCACTGTTCCCCTACCTCTGATCACTACATCACCCTTCCTTGATCCGCACCTCTTCTATTGCCCCCAACCTCATATCCAGTCGCTACCCACCACCCCATCTAAGACCTCCCTCCCCATGACGACATCTCTACCCTCCCCAATTCTGGATCCTGGTCTCTGCCCACCGAGCAATACAAATCAACATATCATACTCACATAACTCCTCCCAACCACCAGACAACCGCTTCCCTTGTCAGTCAACTCCTTTCCTAGTGCCCTTTAACCGTTTGGCTGAGGGCTTTTGCTGGCTTCACAATTTCGTCTAATCCTTTTCACTGGCAAGCTGCAGACACCTAAATTGCACTCAATGTTCAATATCAGGTGAGCCTCGGGTGTACCCATTCACCCAAAGAGATTGATCTCCCTGCCCCACTTTTAATTACATTTGTACTTCAGTATGTTTGAAAAAGGGAAGCCATTCTCTAAGGCTTCTCACAATGTGAAAATCAAAATATTCTTACTGACCTTTTAAAATGGCAATCGTGGATGTGGTAAATCTGTTTTGAAGTTAATTGGTGTTGAATATTCAATTACCTGGTGCTGCCAATTTTGCTGTTTTGAATTAGACATTGCCTGTTTTGTTATTGATTAAAGGCAGCAAAGCAAACGGAAGAAGTGAAGATTTAAATTATCTGTGTCTTTTGGGAATCCGATCTCTTATGGCATACATTATTGCCAATGAAGAGGTACCAGATGTTACATGTGTGAACTACACAGCATTATTACAATTGAGGAAGTATTTCTTATTTAGGATGTGTTTTTGAAAAATTACCACTATCCTTAGAAGTCCCCTATACCAAAAAGGGCCGACATTCTAAATGGTGATCAGGGATTCTCACTCCCTGACTCCGATGCAAGCTTCAGTGGGTGCTATTCAGGTCAAACTATATTTTCAAGTTATCCCCCGGTATAACCCATACCTTCACCGAAGATTTCATCTACTTACCACTTAGTAGCATCGATCCTGGGTCCCGCATTGCTAAGTAAGTAAAGTAGACTTTGGAATAACCACTGTTTCTCTGGTGAGTTCTCCCAGTGAGACAGAGAAGACAGCCAGAGTGAGACAGCAAAGAGTGAGTTTGGGAATTTG
This sequence comes from Scyliorhinus torazame, assembly GCF_047496885.1. Classification (NCBI taxonomy): domain Eukaryota; kingdom Metazoa; phylum Chordata; class Chondrichthyes; order Carcharhiniformes; family Scyliorhinidae; genus Scyliorhinus; species Scyliorhinus torazame. Next base: position 211,780,113 of record NC_092710.1, read on the forward strand.
AATCGAGGTGGGAATTCGAAGCTGGGTGGGGAGGAAGTGTTTTTTTATCCCTGGTAAGTGACTGGTAAGTAGTGTTTCTGTTTTTCTGTTTCTTTTCATTGGTATATATATATATATTTTTTTTTCTTCATTGTTTATTTATTTAGTTAAATTTTTGGGGGGGAAATTGAAATTGTTCAAGGTAACCGAAGGTTTAAGACATGGCAGGAGATCTCAGACCCGTGTCATGCTCCTCGTGTGCGATGTGGGAGCTCAGGGACACGTCCACTGTCCCTGGCTCCTTCACGTGCAAGATGTGTGTCCAGTTGCAGCTCCTGTTAGGCCGCTTGACGGCTCTGGAGCTGCGGATGGACTCACTTTGGAGCGTCCGCGATGCTGAGGACGTCGTGGATAGCACGTTTAGCGAGTTGGTCACACCGCAGGTGAAAGGTACTGAGGGAGATAGTAAATGGGTGACCAAAAGACAGAGCAAGAGTAGGAAGGCAGTGCAGGTGTCCTCTGCGGTCATCTCCCTGCAAAACAGATATACCGCTTTGGATACTGTTGAGGGAGATGGCTCACCAGGGGAAGGCGGCAGCAGCCAGGTTCATGGCACCGTGGCTGGCTCTGCTGCGCAGCTGGGCAGGAAGAAGAATGGCAGGGCTATAGTGATAGGGGACTCAATTGTAAGGGGAATAGACAGGCGGTTCTGCGGACGAAATCGAGACTCCAGGATGGTATGTTGCCTCCCTGGTGCAAGGGTCAAGGATGTCTCGGAGCGGCTGCAGGACATTCTGGGGGGGGAGGGTGAACAGCCAGCTGTCGTGGTGCACGTAGGCACCAACGATATAGGTAAAAAACGGGACAAGGTCCTACAAGCTGAATTTAGGGAGCTAGGAGTTAAACTAAAAAGTAGGACCTCAAAGGTAGTAATCTCAGGATTGCTACCAGTGTCACGAGCTAGTCAGAGTAGGAATGTCAGGATAGAGAGGATGAATACGTGGCTCGAGAGATGGTGCAAGAGGGAGGGATTCAAATTCCTGGGACATTGGAACCGATTCTGGGGGAGGTGGGACCAGTACAAACCGGACGGTCTGCACCTGGGCAGGACTGGAACCGATGTCCTAGGGGGGGTGTTTGGTAGAGCTGTTGGGGAGAGTTTAAACTAATGTGGCAGGGGGATGGGAACCGATGCAGGAAGTTGGAAGGTAGTAAAACAGGGACAGAAATAAAAGGCAGTAAGGGGGAAAGTGTAAGGCAGAGAAACCATAGTCAAAAATCAAAAAGGGCGACAGTACAAGGTACAGTGACTGAGGGGAGCTCAGTGAATAGGACCAGGAATACTAAAAGAAATAAAACGGGAAATGAAAACATTAATGGTAAGCTATGCGGCAGGTTGTTACAGGAAGATGTGGGTTCGACGACAAGGAAAATTAGGAGAAAGGTTAAGAGGAAATATAACTTAGGACAGGTTACTGATCGAGGTGTTAAGATTAAGAACAGAGGTAAAAAAGCCAACATAAGTGTACTTTACCTGAATGCTCGTAGTATTCGGAATAAGGTAAATGAGTTGATGGCGCAAATCATCGTGAATGACTATGATTTAGTGGCCATTACTGAAACATGGTTAAAGGATGGTCACGACTGGGAGTTAAATATCCGAGGGTATCAAACTTTTCGGAAGGACAGAGTGGATGGTAAGGGAGGTGGTGTAGCTCTGTTATTTAAGGATGACATCCGGGCAACAGTAAGGGATGACATCGGTGCTATGGAGGATAAGGTTGAATACATTTGGGTGGAAATCAGGAATAGTAAGGCGAAAAAGTCACTGATAGGAGTAATCTATAGGCCACCAAATAGTAACATTATGGTGGGGCAGGCTAAAAACAAAGAAATAACAGATGCATGTAGAAATGGTACAGCAGTTATCATGGGGGATTTTAATCTACATGTTGATTGGTTTAACCAGGTCAGTCAAGGCAGCCTTGAGGAGGAGTTTATAGAATGTATCCGCGATAGTTTCCTCGAACAGTATGTAATGGAGCCTATGAGGGAACAAGCGGTCCTAGATCTGGTCCTGTGTAATGAGACAGGATTGATTCAGGATCTCATAGTTAGGGATCTTCTCGGAAGGAGCGATCACAATATGGTGGAATTTAAAATACAGATGGAGGATGAGAAGGTAAAATCAAGCACTAGTGTTTTGTGCTTAAACAAAGGAGATTACAATGGGATGAGAGAAGAACTAGCTAAGGTAGACTGGGAGCAAAGACTTTATGGTGAAACAGTTGAGGAACAGTGGAGAACCTTCCAAGTGATTTTTCACAGTGCCCAGCAAAGGTTTATACCAACAAAAAGGAAGGATGGTAAAAAGAGGGAAAATCGACCATGGATATCTAAGGAAATAAGGGAGAGTATCAAATTGAAGGAAAAAACATACAAAGTAGCAAAGATCAGTGGGAGACTAGAGGACTGGGAAATCTTTAGGGGGCAACAGAAAGCTACTAAAAAAGCTATAAAGAAGAGTAAGATAGATTATGAGAGTAAACTTGCTCAGAATATAAAAACAGATAGTAAAAGTTTCTGCAAATACATAAAACAAAAAAGAGTGGTTAAGGTAAATATTGGTCCTTTAGAGGATGAGAAGGGAGATTTAATAATGGGAGATGAGGAAATGGCTGAGGAACTGAACAGGTTTTTTGGGTCGGTCTTCACAGTGGAAGACACAAATAACATGCCAGTGACTGATGGAAATGAGGCTATGACAGGTGAGGACCTTGAGAGGATTGATATCACCAAGGAGGTAGTGATGGGCAAGCTAATGGGGCTAAAGGTAGACAAGTCTCCTGGCCCTGATGGAATGCATCCCAGAGTGCTAAAAGAGATGGCTAGGGAAATTGCAAATGCACTACTGATAATTTACCAAAATTCACTAGACTCTGGGGTGGTCCCGGCGGATTGGAAATTAGCAAACGTGACACCACTGTTTAAAAAAGGAGGTAGGCAGAAAGTGGGTAATTATAGGCCAGTGAGCTTAACTTCGGTAGTAGGGAAGATGCTGGAATCTATCATCAAGGAAGAAATAGCGAGGCATCTGGATGGAAATTGTCCCATTGGACAGACGCAGCATGGGTTCATAAAGGGCAGGTCGTGCCTAACTAATTTAGTGGAATTTTTTGAGGACATTAACAGTGCGGTAGATAACGGGGAGCCAATGGATGTGGTATATCTGGATTTCCAGAAAGCCTTTGACAAGGTGCCACACAAAAGGTTGTTGCATAAGATAAAGATGCATGGCATTAAGGGGAAAGTAGGAGCATGGATAGAGGATTGGTTAATTAATAGAAAGCAAAGAGTGGGGATTAATGGGTGTTTCTCTGGTTGGCAATCAGTAGCTAGTGGTGTCCCTCAGGGATCAGTGTTGGGCCCACAACTGTTCACAATTTACATAGATGATTTGGAGTTGGGGACCAAGGGCAATGTGTCCAAGTTTGCAGACGACACTAAGATAAGTGGTAAAGCAAAAAGTGCAGAGGATACTGGAAGTCTGCAGAGGGATTTGGACAAGCTAAGTGAATGGGCTAGGGTCTGGCAGATGGAATACAATGTTGACAAATTTGAGGTTATCCATTTTGATAGGAATAACAGCAAAAGGGATTATTATTTAAATGATAAAATATTAAAACATGCTGCTGTGCAGAGAGACTTGGGTGTGTTAGTGCATGAGTCGCAAAAAGTTGGTTTACAGGTGCAACAGGTGATTAAGAAGGCAAATGGAATTTTGTCCTTCATTGCTAGAGGGATGGAGTTTAAGACTAGGGAGGTTATGCTGCAATTGTATAAGGTGTTAGTGAGGCCACACCTGGAGTATTGTGTTCAGTTTTGGTCTCCTTACTTGAGAAAGGACGTACTGGCACTGGAGGGTGTGCAGAGGAGATTCACTAGACCTGAAGGGGTTGGATTACGAGGAGAGGTTGAGTAGACTGGGACTGTACTCGTTGGAATTTAGAAGGATGAGGGGGGATCTTATAGAAACATATAAAATTATGAAGGGAATAGATAGGATAGATGCGGGCAGGTTGTTTCCACTGGCGGGTGAAAGCAGAACTAGGGGGCACAGCCTCAAAATAAGGGGAAGTAGATTTAGGACTGAGTTTAGGAGGAACTTCTTCACCCAAAGGGTTGTGAATCTATGGAATTCCTTGCCCAGTGAAGCAGTAGAGGCTCGTTCATTAAATGTTTTTAAGATAAAGATAGATAGTTTTTTGAAGAATAAAGGGATTAAGGGTTATGGTGTTCGGGCCGGAAAGTGGAGCTGAGTCCACAAAAGATCAGCCATGATCTCATTGAATGGCGGAGCAGGCTCGAGGGGCCAGATGGCCTACTCCTGCTCCTAGTTCTTATGTTCTTATGTTCTTATGTTTCAGGTTAAAACTTTTAAGTTATTTTATTATTATATATATTTTTTTCTTTTTTTAAAAGATGCAATCACTGTCTTTACAGAAAAGTAAAAAGATGTTGCTTCTGGATCCTTCTGGTTGGTTGAAGGGACCTTCAGGCCCAACTTGACAATCAATCTTCTTTAAAGTCTGGTCTTCTTAAGATGTATCAGCTATTTTAGCTCGGCTGCTCTACACTGTCCATTTCCCATGGCCGAGCTGTTTGTAATCTGAGTCTAGCTGCTTGTTCCTTCTCTGCTTCTCTCTCTCTCCCTCTGAGCTCTGGTTCCAGATCTGGATCTCAATCTGATAGTTCCTGCCCTGGTCTCGAGGTTTATATTTGCTTTCTAACAATTACGTTTTTTGATGTTATTGTAAAGTAACTCTTATTTTCTTTGATTGTAAAAAGGAACTTTGATCTAAATAGCCTAATCCAATGAAGTATTCATTTTGACATGACTTCATCGCATAGATCTGATTACATTGTGTCCTTTGTGGTGTTCAAAATGCTTTGGTTTCAATAGGTGTTACTTTTAATTCCTGTCATTTCTATAATTTTATTTTCCAATTGTGTCCTCAGCTCAATTTTGACTTTAATTTTGGCTTTGAATTATGTTTCTCGTAGACTGATAAACCTGGTATTAGCAAATTTTCACACCTAGAACCTCATCCATTCTTTTCCAGATCCTTACTAAGTTAGTTACTTTCAATGAAGGTGTGAGCCATTGTTTTTGGCTTCATTCAAAATCCTGTTTGTCTTGTTTGCTAAGCCTGCTTGACCAAGGATATCTGCATTTTACAATCCTTCCCTGACAGCTGCTGTTAACCCTTTGTGGGATCTTTCCCTACATTCTCTCATGTTTCTCTCAGACCAGATATTGCCAGACTTCCATGTTTCAAATGACACATTTTTCCATATTATCAATTACAGATGCGTTTATAACCTTCTCTATTGAAGCCAATAAATGAATCATAAAAGTTCAAGTAAATAGGAAACAGAATGCTGGAACTTTGAAAGGAAACAAAAAGTGCTGGAAATGCAAAGCTGATTAGTGTTACTTTGTAAACATTAATAACATCATAATTCAGAAACCCGCGCTGCATTGTATTATACTCCTGACAGAAGCAGAGTGAATGTTTTTAACAAATTATGTTCTGCCAAAAAATGTATAACTAAATAAATATTGCAAATGACCGGATTAATAGCTGTGTGTAAGTTGACAACTAGGGGTGCTACTCATCATTCCCTACAAAATGTACCTTGGGTATTAGTTATTAATATTATGCCTAATCAATTTGGAAAATTTGAAATGAACTAAAAGGTACTGTAACTTATAATGAAGTCGAAGTCCCTCGTGTATTAAAGACCAATCCTATCTCCTTCCCTAGAGCAATGCAAAGTCTGGTATTCCAAGCTGGCAATGTGCCTGCTTTTCTCTGCCACGTTCTCATTGCTATTTAAAGACATTTGCATCAGACAAAGCTGTCCAGAACGGAACACTGACTAACCAAGACAGGCTGCCCAGTAGAGACATCTACAGACTGTCACATCCTTGCGCTGCTTAAGGGACAAAGTCATTTTTGTTCTTTTATTTATATATTTGTAATTATTTTCTTTTAACTTCCATCTTACTAGCTTGCCATTCATCACCATTATAATGTAAAAGCGATGGTCATGTATAAAGCATTTTCAGTTTACATAATTTTTGCTACATTTTAGCTAATTTAAACCATAAATAATTTCAACTACAACTATGTGCTGCGTTTAGGATAACAACCTAGCAAAGCAGAGCTTTGTAATAATTTACTGAATGTCTTCCCTTTTTGTCATTTCCTCATCTTAGAAAAGAGAGTTGGAAAGCAGTTCCCAGACTATAGCCAACTGAATGAGAGGAGCTTGGAGTGACTGTCCCTTTCTAATAATTATCAGGTTTCTCTGCCAGACATTGGCCTGGAAATCAGATTTTGCTTGAGTGTGGGCACACAGGGCTGGGGGCACAGACTGCCTCCAGCAGTTACTACCAATGCTGTGCATTTTTCCTCTTTGACGTAAACATACAAATCATACACAAGGCTTGGTGAAACAATAATATGGGTTCTTTATTTGAATATAAGGCTAAATACAAATGTTCATTCGGAGACTGTGTGAGGCCTATGTCTGACCTCATCCATTGCTGATTGCACACTGCCGAACAAGTCATGGAACTAATACATCATATGGATCATCCTGTCAAGGTAATAATTATTGCCAGTAATTAAGATGCACCATCTTAAAGATGCACACACACCATATCACAACAAATGCAGCCAGTACAGATGTGTGCTGCCTGCTGATTACTATAATTTGTTCATACAGCCAGTGCTGTTCATCAGCTCTCTGCCTGTTGGGGTATGTGGTGAGGGGAAGTGGGACAATATCAGGACTCCAGCAAGCCAATGGGCGTGATTCTCCAGAAAGATTTTGAAATGTTGTAGAGAGCAGGAATTGCCGCGAGCTTCCTGGCTCTTGGTCCATTGAGGCCAGCAAAGCTATTCAACGTTAATTGGTCCGCATTTTAAAAAAATTTAGAGTACCCAATTAATGTTTTTACAATTAAGGGGTAATTTAGCATGGCCAATCCACCTAACCTGCACACCTTTGAGTTGTGGGGGTGAAACCCACGCAGACACGGGGAGAATGTGCAAACTCCACATGGAAAGTGACCCAGGCTGGGACCGAACCCAGGTCTTCAGCGCCGTAGGCAGAAGTACTAACCACTGCGTCACTGTGCCGCCCTGTGAAGGCTCACCAGCTGACTTGCCAGGACCACGCTCGCCAACCCCCCGCTAACAAGGTCGGGCAGCACTTAACCAGCACTTGTTCAGCCAACTCCAGCCAGCTCGAATAATGGCGTCGAGATCAATGTTGATGAGATCCCCACTAATTCTTTGGCCCCACAATCTGAAAAATCCAGCCCCATATTTTCTTTCTCTCTCTTCTACTGCCCCAAAATGATAGATATGCCATTTTCCTTCACTTTCCTCATAAAAACACTCAAGGGCTACCGTCTCTTCAAATGTTACCATTCACCCACTTCCCAAATGCTGCTCACAAACTCCTATCTGCTCGTGTCTTCCTATGATCAATGGCGATGAATACAATCTTGCAAAAATTCCTGCACCATCAATCACACTAAGCATATAGGAGCGTAGGAAAAGATTGGTACACACTGATTTGGTGAAATGATATCATGATTGTGTTGTAATTCACCGACTGACCATTAAGAGTTTCACTAGTATATAAGTGAATATTAGAGTCAGGTGACCTCAGACTGGCTGGAGAGCAGGGAAGAGAGAGGTTGCTTGTGCATGATCTTACTGTTATTCATCTGTTGTCTTGTATATAGTTGACCGACAGATAATGTTAACAAATTATTTATATATTTAGCTACATGAGTTCTTGGAATATAAATCAGGCCATCTGACAAGACATTACATGGTACCAGGTCTGGATGGTATTAAACAGTGAGAAAGCCTGCCATGAGGCCCACAGAGATTTGAACATTTTGCAGACTGCAAGAATTAACAGAATTGAGTCGTTGAAGCCACCGATGAGTCTCGGATTTCATGGTAATATGGACTGCAACTGGCGAGTCTTTAAACAACAATTTAATCTGTTTCTTACTGCGGTAAATGTAGGAGATCAATCAGATTTGCGTAAGATAGCGATGCTCCTAACAGCGGCAGGGCCCGAAGCAATTGCTGTGATTAATACGTTTAAATTTGCAAACGATGAAAATAGTAACAATTTTAACTAAGTAATTCGAAGTTTTGATGCACATTGCACCCCAGAAAGAGTGAAATTAATGAACGCTTTGTGTTTAAATAACATTTACAGAAGAGTCCATAGATCATTTCATCACTGATTTAAAGTTAAAAGCTAAAACCTGTAATTTTCTGGTGGTGGAATCTTCCATGATTCGGGACCAGATTGTGTTTGGTGTGAATGAAAATAAGCTGAGGGAACGGTTGCTGAGGGAATCGGAGCTGTCTTTGGAACAAACAGTTAAGATTTGTCAGACTCACGAGCTAGCAGCACAGCATTCTAAAATGTTTCTCAGTAATGGCGGTGTCTTCTTGGAGAAAAGCACTCTGGTTGCCACCATTTTCCAAATAGGCAGGAAACTTTTTTTAAAAGCGGGAAAGTTCCTGCGGCTCCTCGCACACCAATAAACAGGTTAGAGATCAGAATGAAATAGTTATGTGTAAAAGATGCGGTTAAAGACGCAAATTAAGGCAATGTCCAGTGTTTGCAAGTTTTGTTCCAGATGTAAAGAAAAAAATCACTTTGCTCAGAATTGTTACTCTAAGCTCAACACCAGATCAATCAGCACAGTGGAAAACACAGTCTCCAGTGATAAAACATCATTGTTTGTTGGAGTAATAACAGAGAAGAATAATTTATTGGAGATATCAAAGAATGTCCAGCACTTAAAAAAAATGCAAACTGATATTCCATTTAAAATAAATGCGGTTGATGAGGACAAATGGCTGCTCCCACTTCAAATGAATGGTACAGTGGTCCAATTGAACTTATGATGTGGAGGTGCCGGCGTGGGACAAAGGAAGGAGCAGCGCTCCGAAAGCTAGTGATATGGAAACAAACCTGCTGGACTTTAACCTGGTGTTTGTAAGACTTCTTACAATTAAAGTTAGACACTGGTGCCAAAGCCAATTTAATCAGCATGATTGATTTAAAAAATCTAAATATTCAGTCGATTAGCAGGAATCACAAAATATCTCTGAGAGATTATAATTGTTCAAGCAGCTTGTGACCTGAGTGTGGTGGTGAAGAACACAGTTTTTCCATCCCATTCTGTATTGTACCTGAGGGCTTGGTTTCATTATTAGGTGATCAGTCGTGTGAAGAATTAGGTCTGGTATATTTGGTATATGGTATCCACAAAGGATTAGATCAACACTCTGATGATTTTGAGAACATTATCAGCAAATTCAGCAATGTGTTCACATGCTTTGGTACACTACCATTCACCTACAGGATACAACTCAAAAAGGATGCAGAACGTGTGATACAGAACCAAGAAGATTACCTGCACCACTTCGGGATCGCCTCAAAAAGGAGCTAGACAGAATGACAAAATTAAAAGCAATCAGAAAAATAGAAGAACCTACCGATTGGGTAAATTCCATGGTATTTGAAAAGAAAAAGAATGGTGACATTCACATCTGCATGGATCCAAAAGATCTTAACGAGAATATCAAAAGAGAACATGATCAAACACCAAAGCATGAGGAAATCACATTTGAGATGGCTGGTGCACAATTCTTTATGAAACTTGATACATTTCAAGGTTTCTGGCAACTAAAGCTGCACTTTTAATACACCATTTGGATGGTACTACTTTCTGATAACGCCGTTTGGCATAATTTCGGCATCAGAAATTTTTCACCGTGTCATGGAGCACATAATTGAAGGCATCGAAGGTGTACATGTGTACGTGGATTATATCATCATTTGGGGCTCAACCATAGAAGAGCACAGTAAGAGGTTGCTTAAAGGTCGAATGAACATCAGGAGAAATGGGCTGAAGCTCAACAAGGAAAAGTGCCAATTTGAAGTAACTGAGGTCACATTCCTGGGTGACAAACTCTCATCATATGGCGTTGAACCTGACAAGGACAAAATCAAAGCAATTCACTGTTATAATACACTTTGATGTAATATGTTGTTATTCTTTCTTTGAGATCCAGAATGATTTGATGAGTGGATGATAAAGAAACCAGCAATCTTAAGATTGAAGCAAAACTAATTTATTGAATAATTACTAACTATTAATTTAGTAATCTATATCTAATATTGACTAATGATGTACTTGTGCTACTTCTTTCTCTAACCTAAACTATTTCAAGAGCTGTGATCAATTCCCCTGCTAACACTGAACTACCCAAGATACCCTGTGCTCTGATATTTATAATGGGAACTGGTGTCCTCTAGTGTTTGAATTACACTGAGATGTAATAATTAACCCTTCACTGGTATACATATATACATACCATATTCACAACATGCCAAAACCACACAACAAGAAAACCATCTTAAACGTGATGGGTATGATCGATTTTACAGGGAAATTCATTCCATACCTGTCAGCAAAAACAACACATCTACATGATCTCCTGCACAAGACAACGGATTTCGCTTGGACTGCGCAACATGAGCAAGAGCGGAAGAAACTCAAGACTTCATGAACCACCACGCCAGTTCTCACATTTGTTGACCCATCTAAGCAGATTAAAGTGTCAACAGATGCATCCAAAGATGGCCTAGGAGCAGTTCTGCAACTTGAGCATGGCAATTGGAAACCAGTCACATATGCATCATGATCCATGATGACAACAGAGCAGAGGTAGGAGCAAATCGAAAGATAATGCCTGGGTTTAGTTGTAGGCTTGGAGAAAATACCCAAATCCGTCTATGGGCTTCCAACTTTCACAGTTGAGACAGATCATCGTCCTTTGGTTAATATCATCAAGAACAATTTCAACCAGATGTCTCCATACATTCAGAGGTTGATGATGAAGTTACAAAGGTATGACTTCAATCTCATCTACACACCAGGCAAATATTTGTTATTAGCAGATGCATTATCGAAAGTGCCGATACAAAGTATTAGTAGTGAAATTGCTGCAGATGTACATCTGCATGTCAATCTTACTTGCACACTACTACCAGTATCAGATACAAAACTATGTGAGATCCAAGAAGAGACCAGGAAGGATCAAACACTTCAAGAGGTGATGAGGAACATCAACTCACACTGCCCAGGGGTCAATATATGGAGTTCTACAATACAAGATCTTAACTTAGTATCATTAACGGAGTGGTGCTTCGTTTGAACACTATAGTTATACCTCAATCTCTTTGCAAGTATGTACTGAAGAGGATACATGAAGGACAACTCGGGATTGAAAAATGTAAATGGAGAGCTTGTGACTCTGTTTGCTGGCCAGGTATAAACCAGGATATTGACTGGATGGTTAGTTGTTGTGACAAATGCCAGATGCATTGTTGCAAGCAAACAAGAGAACCTAAGCAAATATCTGATTTACCTACGGCACCATGGCAGAAAGTAGCTATGGATCTCTTTCGCCTACTAATTTCACTACTAATACTTTGTATCGGCACTTTCGATAATGCATCTGCTAATAACAAATATTTGCCTGGTGTGTAGATGAGATTGAAGTCATACCTTTGTAACTTCATCATCAACCTCTGAATGTATGGAGACATCTGGTTGAAATTGTTCTTGATGATATTAACCAAAGGACGATGATCTGTCTCAACTGTGAAAGTTGGAAGCCCATAGACGGATTTGGGTATTTTCTCCAAGCCTACAACTACGAGGGAAAGATTATTTAATGATCATAGACTATTTTCCAAACTATCCCAAAATGGCTCTACTGTCAAGCATATCGCAAGCAGTGTAATACTGCATGCCAAGTCAATTTTCGCTAAGGGCAACACAGTGGTGCAGTGGATAGCACTGGGACTATGGTGCTGAGGACCAGGGTTCGAATCCCGGCCCTGAATCACTCTCTATGTGGATTTTGCACGTTCTCCCCATGTTTCCGTGGGTTTCACCCCCACAACCCAAGGATGTGCAGGTCAGGTGGATTGGCCATGCTAAATTTCCCCTTAATTGGAAAAAATATATAATAATTGGGTACACTAAACTTATTTTAAAAAAAGTAAATTTTCGCTAGATACAGAATCCCTCAAGTCGTTGTGAGTGGCAAAGGTCCTTGTTTTAGCTGTAAAGAGTGGCAGCACTTTGCAGTCAAGTATGATTTCAATCACATCGAGCCGAGTCTGTTATACGCATAACCAATGGAAAAGCTGAAAAAGGTGGACATATTGTTAAGCAATTTTTGAAGAAAGCAATGGACGGCCAATCTGATCCATATTTCGCACTACTAAGTTACATAGCGTCACCATTGTCACACGGTAGATCACCAAATGAGTTACTCATGAATAGAAGGTTGCGTACCACACTTCCATACTTGGCAAAGAAGGAAGAGAATGCAGTGGTACTGCAGGAAATGCAAAACAGTAAATGCAAAACACAAAACAAAAGCAGTTGTATGATAGAGTGTCTAGAACTTTACCACCTCTGAATAGTGATGACATTGTGAGAGTAGGATTCAGGCAATTGGTCGAGAAAAGCCATTGTACTTGAAGAGGTAAAGCCTCATTCCTACAATGTACAGACAGAGGAAGGGTTGGTTTTAAGAAGGAATCATCGCTCACTCTTGAAGACCAGAGAAGACTTTCACAACAACGTGATGGATGACGGATCTACATCAGAATCAACGCAAGCTGCAGTGTCAGATAGTTCAGCATTTCCCGAGCATGAGAATGTCATGGAGAACATTGAATCTACAAGTTCTGACCAGCAAAGTCAAACTTTGAGAAGATCAACCAGAGTCTGAAGAAAACCTGATCAGCTTAATTTGTAGATTTGGACTATTTGTACATACTATGTTTGCTGTTCTTGTGTGTGTGTGTGTGTGTATGTATAAGACCATAAGACACAGGAACAGAATTAGGCCATTGGGCCCATCGAGTCTGCTTCAATCATGGCTGATATTTTTCTCGTCCCTATTCTCCTGCCTTCTCCCCATAACCCCTGATCCGCTTATTGATAAAATACCTATCTATCTCTGTCTTAAAGACACTCAGTGATTTGGCCTCCACAGCCTTCTGCGGCAAAGAGTTCCACAGATTTACCACCCTCTGGCTGAAGAAATTCCTCCTCATCCCTGTTTAAAAAGGATCGTCCCTTTAGTCTGAGATTGTGTCCTCTGCTTCTAGTTTTTCATACAAGTGGAAACATCCTCTCCACATCTGACTAGAGCCTTATGTAGCCGGAGAAGTACATCCCTGGCCTTGTATTATAGCCCTCTTGACATGAATGCTAACATTGCATTTGCCTTCCTAACTGCCGACTGAACCTGCATGTTAACCTTAACAGAATCGTGAACAAGGACTCCCAAGTCCCTTTGTGCTTCTGATTTCCTAAGCTTTTTCCCTAATATATATATATTTGTTAAACCAGTTTTAAATATTTTAAAGAAAAAAAAAGTACGGTTAGACTCACAGGCTCATGATATCACATGTAAATATACTGATGATAATGCATTAATTTATTCCTTCAAAGGAAAGGGGATGCCGTGATGTCATGGTTGTGCTGTAATTCACCGACTGACCACAGGAGTCTCACTAGTATATAAGTGAATGTTAGAGTCAGGTGACCTCAGACTGACTGGAGAACAGGGAAGCGAGAGGGTGCTTTTTCATGATCATACTGTTATTCATCTGTTGTTTTGTATATAATATATGGTTAATGTTAATAAATCATTTCTAGCTTTAGCTACAAATGTTCTTGTAATATAAAACATGCCAGCCAACAAGAACATTGCAGGAAGGGATTGGTATTACTGATGTGGCTTTACAAACTTGGACAGAGTTCTAGGTTAACTGATTGCCTTTCTCTTTGTTGCCTCTGGGACTTTGCTGAGCATAAAACTATTTGGATATATAAAAATGATCACTGCACCTTTATTTGTGAAATGCTTTGGGATTCACAGTAACTTAATTTGAAGCCTATTTGTGACAATAAGCAATTTTCATTTCATTTTATTTTCATTTCATAATATGTTTTGTAAATGCATGTCTTTTCTTATTTGGTTTGGTCACTTAGAACTTTTAAAAATAATTGCAGTATTTAACTTTAGAAGTTTAACATGCATTTTTGATCTTGAATTCATTTACATTTCACATGAATAATAGGAACTAAGCTAAATGGAAGTAATGGCAATAATCACTGCTCATGTATGAGGTAAGATTTTACTGGTTTTGAAGAATGTCTTTGTTGGGTGAGTTTGATTACAAGCTAATAAATTTGCAAATTAAGAGCTTCACCAAAATAATGGAATGACTTAATCTTTGAAATTCATCTCATTTTTATTACTGAATGTACATTATTACTAAATGTAAATATTTAGTATTTGCAACGCTAAATTGTGTTTAGCGAGGAGGACAATAACTGCAAAGCATTCATGTAAACAGGCCCATACTATAGATTTCCATTTTTGACACTGATGGTAGGTGTACTGATGGTTTAGGAGCAATAGCTGTCACTTAAAGCAATGGTAAAAGCTGTAAAATAGACATTAGTGGAAATATCCACTTGTCCATTATCACTGTTAAAGGTAAAATATGGGATATGATCATTTAACTTTTGAAATATTAATGCATTTTAACAATCATGTTATACACGGGCCCAGCTATTTCACTTGGAAAAACAGATGGTGTTTGTTTCATGTGTTGTGGCTTAATCTATACATGGGAAGTTTCGCTCTCAGGTTTGATTCAGGTTTGAATAAAATAAACTATTTTATTAAGACTAAAAACAGGATAGGATAAAAGATCGGTCCAGAATTATTGGGCAGAATTTTCCCATATATTTTCAGTGTCAGACTTTGATTGAAACGTGTAGCTCTCCAGCTGCGCAGTTGAGTTTTAGGTCCATAGTTTGTGCCTCTCTGAAAATATAAATTCGGGGGTGTGGTTTACTGTGGCAGGACAGGACCTGGCAGAGCCGGTGAGGCTGGCACCATTGGCATCGGGGCTCACTGATCAGCACAGAAAATAAACCAGCACTGCCCAGGCATGTCCCTCTCCACCAGGGGAGAGGCATACCTTTGCGCCCCTGGGGGTCCACTTGACTGATTCACATTTAAAAATAGCTGTTGTAAACCTCGCCTGAATATTCAGAGAGCCGGTATCATGTGAAGGGGGCACAGTAATTATTTTAAAATATATGTAAATGTGTTAAAATGAGGTTCTCGCCCTTTCTGGGCATGAACCTTATTATATCACCAACCAGGAGTGGGGAAAATCGCGAAATGAGTTCTCGCCAGCAAGAATCTTGCTTCCCGATTTTGCGAGACTACCCGCCCACGTTGTCGTTCTCGCTGAAGGTGGGCACAAAATCACGTTTTGAGTCAGTGGCCGGAATTTTCCTGCCGCCACCGATGACAGGAAAACTATGTTCAGCCTCTTTAACAGATGTTGTTCTACAAGTGATTCACTCTGATCTCGTAGTGGCTTGCCTCTGATACGCTTGCCTTGGGAAAACAGGGCGGGAGTCTCTGGCCGCGCCCGCCTGGTGACTGGAAATTCCCGGCTCAGGTCAATCGACCGTTACATGGTCTGTGTCTCCCCCGCCCTGTGGCGATCTTGCAGCGGGCGGGGAGGAAGAATCCAGCCCTTAATCTCTGTAATCAATGGGGAGCTCTTTTTAAACACCTCCCCAGCACTTGTTCCAAGTTGCGTCGGTGGGATCGCTGCCAGGAAGAGAGTACCACATTTGGTATCCCTGAGCAAGCTTGTTGATGAGGTTGAGCAAAGGCAGGAAACCCTCTACCCACAATCGGGCCGATGTCCATCCAGCAAAGTGACCAACCATACCTGGGAGGCTATGGCCGCGATTGTGAGCACCAGTTCACTCCAAAAGAGTACAGAGCTGCAGTGTTATAAGAAGATGAATGACCTTTTTTGTGCAACCAGGGTGAGTCCATTTGCTCATGACTCCCTCAGCACCCCTCACAGCTCCACGGTGATCTCACTCCCACCTACCTCTCGGGGTTGCAACACGTGCTATGCGCTGCCCCCTCTCTCATATGATGCCTCCAGTAGCTCTGGTGCTCCTCAAATGCCTCCTCGCACTCATCTCCCATGTATTCCAGACTTCATCCCCATCTAACGTGTCACGAATCCCGCCTACACTCTTCCCATCTGTCTCATTGCAGGACAAACTCAAACACAACAGGCGTGAGCAGGCAGAGCTGGCTGGAGTGATTCTGGAGCTCAGGACCCTAACCCTATTTGAGCAACGATCCCTTGAACTTGTGCAGAGGGCAAGTTGGGGCCAAAGACACAAATCAGAACCCTCAACTCATCCAGCCATGATACCAGCCTCACGTGAGTGGCCTTTCTCCCATCATTGTTCCCCTGTCCTGCATGAATGCTAACTCCCTTCCATTGCCAGTCAATCAGCAGACAAGTGGCATCCTCGGAGCCCCTGGACGCCATGGATGTGAACAGCTCTGGGTAAGACATCTTGGAGACCAGCATTAAAGAAGTATCGTACCCGTCACCTACAACCACCCACCTTCCTTCACCAGTGCAGATATTCGGTGGAATTATGAGGTAGACAGGTTTCTGGTATTCACTGGTGAGCTCATTACTCCCGATGATCCACAGCAGGCAGAGGGCAGGAATGTCCTAAGGATCTGGCACGTAGAGGGATGCCATAGCCCAGGACTCTGTTGAGTCCAAGGAAATGGCATGCCCTGGGTGCGTTCATCCCAAAGCTGCTGGAACTTCGAAGGCAGAGTCGTGAACATCAGGAAGAGATGACAGCTTCCCTCCTCAGTCTGCAAGGCTGACTGGAGGAATTCTATCACCTTCTGTCTGAGGAGATGGTGCTGTCACTCCAACGGAATGAGGCAACCCTGTAAGGGCGCCGTCCACAGTGGAGACCTTGGCGCAGGACGTGTACTCCATGGCGAGAGATGTCCTCACCATGGTTCAGCTCATGACCTCCATGGCTGAGGGCATGAGCTCCATGGTGCAGGTCTCCGACTGCATGGTGTAGGTACTGGTGGGAATCCACGAGTGTTAGCGCTAGAGGACAGCAGGGTTCTGGATCTCACTCCAGCTGCCCCTCCATCCCATAGAGGGGCCTAAGACCACCCCCCTCATCCCCGGAACCCAATGGGAAGAGGATTGGCAGGATTGGCATTGCAACACCCATGCTGCATGAAAGGCGGCTGGGACTTCCCGGCCCCCCCAGGGGACACCGTCAGGATCATCTCATGCAACAGGGTGTGGAAGTTAACAGGCTGCCTCAACCTCAGTTGTGGATCTTGGGGATATACCTAAACATAGTGGAAGGGTGAGGAAGAGTAAGAAACTATGAGCACCTTGTGGGCATGGGTGAACATAGGCACTATGAGAGAAAAGATACCTTTGTGATAACTACTTAGCATTAAAAATCACTTTGATCATCCATAAAGAGCCTCCACATTGTCATGTCATGCCATGCTCTGCAAATCCCCGCACAAAGTCAGCACTTCATCCCTGTACAGTGTGAGAATGGTAGCACTATGTCTCTACGACTTCCCACATTCAAGATACAGTAATGCAGTGAGGCTCCTGGCGCAGGTCCCCAGCTCCACCACCCCCGCCCACATTCATGGAAGGTTCTGCCCACCTCCCCCCTTATTTCCACCGCCACACCAATGCTCAGACCTTCAGGTGTGCCAACATTCTGTAGTTATCAGGATGACATTGGCTGAAAACATTTGTGAGTCTGTCCAGCTCATCAGTAGGTATTGAAAAACACTTGGGACCCCTGGACTTGGAGGAAGCAACAGCAGCTGAGATGTGTCTTTCAGCCTCGCTGCGCTCCAAGATCACCCCGTTGAGTGGCAGGTCGCATTCAGCCCTGTGTCAAGCAGGAGTCAGACAGTTCATGAAGGCTAATATGAGCGGCACTCTATCCTCACTGCAAGTCGTCATCATTCTCCATCAGCGTCTGGTCAGTCGCTTTAGTGGCCTGCCCATGAATGGAGTAACCATGTCGATGACCTCCCGCAGGCCCCACGGTAGTGAAATCCTACGTTGGGTGTGTTTTTCTTTTCTCCAAGCCAGTGGAGGAAAGGAAGAGAAATACAATTCTTCTGAGTGTGTGTGGGGCCCAGAAATGCAATTTAATAAGCAGCCTCACATCCCTAAACGTGCCTAACTCCAGGTCATTCACTGAGATAGTTGAATTGGTAAAAGCACACTACCAGCTGGAACCATCAGTAGTATTGCAGCGATTAAGTTTAACTCAACCAGGAGAGCCCCTGGGGAAATTATTGCAACTTAAATTACCAAGTTAAATTTCCCCTGGGAGAACCCCACGAGTGTTGCTCCGTCTAGTCCCAGTTTGTGGGGCCCAGTACCAAACGGTGCTCGCCCGAGGCAAAGGGATTGAATTTCAAAGCCTTAGATACCTCAGGAATCTGCACGCCAGAGTAAAGCTTACTGCCTCGCTCTAATATGCAGATTTGCCAAAACGTGATACCGCCCATTGTGTGCGAGATTCCCCTTTCAACGTCTCGCAAGATTGCGTTGAATCTCATGAGGCGTTGCGAGCCGGGTAGATTCTGGGAGCGGGGTCTCCAGCTTTCACCGACCACGCTGCCCAACGGCAAGCTGCTTTTCCAGCACAGCGTGGCCAGAGGATCGTGCCCATTGTGTTTGAGGGGTACTGCAGTACAACTAACAACTTGCACAGGAGAAGCCATCAATATAAAGGATACTACCACAGTGCCTGTAAGCTATCATCAGCAGTTAGCTCAGCTCCCAATAATAATATTGTCAGGCTGCGTCTTTTGGGCCAAGTCTTTTGGGCTGTGATTGGCTCAAGGTAAACAAACTGGATGGAGATCTTCCAAGTATGAGAAGAGGGACTGCCTGAGTTAATGAAGTATGAGAACATTTTTTGCGGCAAATTAGGTAAATTAAAGGATCTCCAGGTGACGATCTATGTTGATCTCGAGGCAACTCTTCATTTTTTTAGAGCGAGTCCAGTAAATTACGATGGACCTGGAATTGAAGAGATTGGAGGAACTGGATTTTATCTAGCCAATTCAACTCATGGAGTGGGCAACACCCATAGTCCCTGTGATAAAGCCTGACAAGGCTGTCCACATCTGTGGAGACTATAGATATACAGTAAATCAGGCTGCCAAGTTAGATAAGTATCCAATCCCCAAGATTGAACACTTGTATGCAAAATTGGCTGGAGGTCAGTCTTATACAAAGCTAGATATGAGCCACGCATATCGGTTTGACTTAGACAAGGCAAAGTTTATGTCGCAATAAACATGCACAACATGTTTCAGTATACATACCTACCCTTTGGTTTGCCGTTGGCATGTGGTACTTTCTAGAGAACAATGCAAAGTCTATTGCAAGGTCTGCCACGAGTTGCAGTATACCTGGATGATGTTTTGATAACTGGATCATCAGAAGCTGAGCACCTAGCTAACTTAGAGGAGGTGCTAAAGAAATTTCAAGAGGCTGGAGTATGCTTCAAGAGGAAAAAATGTACTTTTCAAACCACTGAGGCAGCCTAGCTGGACTGTTCAATAAATGCACAAGGATTACACCCTATGGAAGACAAGGTCAGAGCAATAATGGAGAAAACAACCCCAAGAACGACTTGTGAGCTCAAGTCATTCTCAGGAATGGTAAATTACTGTGGGAGTTTTCAACCAAATAATGTATCGACATTATTGATCCCTTTGCATATGCTACTAAAGAAGCACCAGCGTTGGGTTTGGAAGATGCCCCAAAGAGACGCTTTTAACAGAGTAAAGCAATTGTTACATTGATTGAGTTCACTGGTGCATTTCAACTCATCTAAAGAATTGGTGTTAACCTGTGATGCTCGACCTATGGTGTTGGTGCAGTATCGACCCATGAGATGGATGACGGATCTGAAAGACCCATAAGTTGTGTCTCAAGAGCCCTCTCAGAAACCAAAAAAGGCTATTCTCGGATTGAAAAAGGAGGCTTGTCAATAGTATTTGGAGTAAAGAAGTTTTCCACCAGTATGTATATAGAACATGCACACTGATCCTTGGTGCTTCTCAGGGTCCTGCCGTTAATTATCTTTTTCCTTGCCTTGCTTATCTTGCCCAAGTGCATCACCTCACATTTAACCAGATGGAATTCCATTTGCCACTGATCCGCCCATCTGAACAGCCCATCTATGTGCTCCTGTAATCTAAGGCAATCCTCCTCACTATTTACCACCCCACCAATTTTCATATCATCCACAAACTTACTGATCAACCTTCCTACATTTATATTTACATCATTTACATAAACCACAAACAGCAAGGGCCCTAACACTGACCCTTGTGGGACCCCACTGGATACATGCTCCCAGTCAGAAAAACACCCGTCGATCATTACTCTCTGCTTCCTGCCACTCAGCCACTGTTTGATCCAATTTGCCAAATTTCCTTTGATCCCATGGGCTCTTACCTTCTCTATCAATCTCCCACGTGGGACAAATGTGGATGGAAGTGTTTGAAACAAAGTCTACTATGTCACATGCCACAATTGAGAAATTGCGTCAGTGTTTTTTGACCCACGGGATACCTGAACACATAGTGTCGGATAATGGAACATTCTTCACAAACAAGTGCTGAATTTCAAAACTTCACCTACTTAAATGATACCAAGCACATCAAGACTGCGCCTTATCACCCAGAATCCAACAGACTGGCTGAGCGAGCAGTCTAAGCCTTCAATTCGGGCCTTAAGAAGCAGTCAGAGTCGAACCTGGAGACCAGAATCTCAGAATTCCTTCTGTGCTTTGGAACCATTCTGCACTCCACAGCAGAGTTGTTCATGGGCTGGCTTCTTAGGATCAGACTAAGCTGGGTGTTTCTGAATTTGCCTGAGAGGGTGGAGGTCAGTCAGTGCAGTCAGGAGAAAAATCATGATTCAGGCAAATCAGCAAGATTGTTTCAGTGGAGGAAGCCATGTTTGTCAGAAATGTTGGCAGCGGTTCGAGTTGGGTCCTGATGCGCAATCAATTGCACAAAGACGCAGATTGGGTACAACTGTGGTTTTATTACAGTCAGATGCGTAGCCTCCTGCTGCAGCTGGCGAAATGGCAGGGCACTGGAGGTCAGGCATATTTATACAGTTCTTAGTGGGCGGAGCCAGCCGGCCGGAGCTACCGGCGAACCTGTAGTGCAGGTCCTACCTTACATCTCCTTTACAATGGTTCACCACATTCACACCCTGTTAAAAATGAGTCCGGCGGGGGTGATGTGAAACTATATACAATTAGTGCAATTATGTACAGCGGTAGGAAAAAAAAAGTCCATGTTGACGGTCCGGAGTCCGTCAAAGGTTCAGCCGGTCCGGTGCTTTGGTGCTTCGTTGGGAGCGGCGTAACGGTGGCGGCGAGGCCGGTGCTGGCGGTGGTGGAGGTGGCACCGATGGCGGTGGTGGCGGTGCTGATGCTGGCCAGTCATCGGGGAACTCCGGGAGCGGGCCGAAATCCTCTTTGTCCTCTTGTGCGGAAAAGGGGGGGGGGGGAAAGGTCTGGTGGGGTCAATGTTGGCGGTGCGGTGGGAGGGGGGTGGGCGCATGCGTTGAGGGGGGGGGGGTGGAACCTGATGGTGCCAGGTCCCTGAGTGAGACAGTATCTTGGCGGCTGTCGGGGAACTCAACTTTTGTAAGGGCCCCGAAGAATCCAGCACGAGTTTTAAGGATACAAAATAATAACGTTTATTTACTACAACAATATATACATAACAGTAGCAGTAACTTCTCTTGCTACCTTCTCCTTCCTCCTGGTTCCTGGACTGGTCAGCTTATTTATAGTAGGTGTTTCTCCGCCCCCCTCATTGGGGAAGTTCATACTCCCATAGGATTGTGGGATAGTCTTAGTCCCCAGCCAATCGTCAGTAGGCAGGTTATAACATCCCTCCCCCCCAAAGTCCAAGGAATCCACCGTAGGCCCTGGCGAAGGAAGGCGTCAAACTCGTTTGGCCGCAGGCCGGACGCCATTTGCACGCGGCGCTGGATCAGGCGGCGTATAACGAGACGGAGACCTGCGCTTCCGTGATGAATGGCGCGGTTGTACATCCACGGCCTGTGGACCCGAGGATTCCCCCTCTGATTCATCCTGTGTCTCCATCTCGGAGTCAGAGTCTGCTGCCTCCGTCATGTCAGCGTCTCTATCCCCATTCGGTCCCGTCACGACCTGCGCAGGCTTCGAGTGAGGCACCAGTGGAAGATTTGGAGGACTACCTTCCCTTGTTTCTGGTATTTGCCGCTGTTGAACTGAGCTCCGGGGGCGGGGAATCTTTTGCGGTGATGATCTTCTGGACCGGACGTGGTCTACATGTTTTCGCTGGAGACGACCCTGGGCTTGCACTTGGTACGATATAGGGCCCGTTTGGCGAAAGATTACACCAGGAACCCATTGGGCACCACCAGCAAAATTCCGCACGAATACTGGGTCACCGGGCGCAAACTGCCGAATCGGACGATGCCGAGACAATCCCGGTCCCAGCCGTTCTTGTGTGCGGCGTACTTTTGCGCCAATGTCCGGGAAGACCATACTAAGGCGGGTGCGAAGGCTCCGGCCCATTAGGAGTTCTGCGGGAGCTACCCCAGTCACTGTATGGGGGGGTGGTCCTGTACGTAAACAAAAACCGAGCCAGTCTCGTGTCCATTGATCCGGAAGACTGCTTCTTTAGGCCTCTTTTGAATGTTTGCACTGCACGCTCTGCCAACCCATTTGAAGCCGGGTGGTAAGGGGCAGTGCAGATATGGCGGATGCCGTTCGTCTTTGTAAACCTAGCAAACTCCTCACTCGTGAATGGAGTGCCGTTATCCGTGACCAGCACCTCGGGGAGGCCATGCGTGCTAAATGATAAACGCATTTTTTCAATTGTTGCGTAGGACGTTGTCCCCTGCATCTTATGCACCTCCAGCCATTTGGACTGGGCGTCAATTAGTAGAAGGAACATGGATCCCTGAAAAGGGCCTGCAAAATCTGCATGCAAGCGTGCCCAAGGCCGCCCTGGCCATTCCCAGTGATGTAGGGGCGTGGCCGGCGGAAGCTTCTGATGCTCCTGGCAAATGGAGCAGTTTTGGGCCACCTTCTCAATGTCGGTGTCGAGGCCTGGCCACCAGACATAACTCCGGGCCAACATTTTCATCTTGGTCACGCCCGGATGCCCATTGTGCAAGTCTGATAATATCAGCTCTTGGCCTTTTTCCGGGACAATCACACGCGTCCCCCACAAGAGGATGCCGTCTTCCACGCTGAACTCTGACAGCTTGGAGGAAAATGCCCGCAACTCGCCTGGGAGCTGTCTATGCTGCCCACCATACAGGACTATGTGCCGAACCGTTGACAGGACTGGCTCCGTCTGGGTCCACTCACGGATCTGTGATGCCGTGACAGGCAAGGTGTCCATAAAATTTAGGGTTGCGACCACCTCACCGGTCGTGGGGGTCGACACGGGGCCGGTTGATAAAGGCAATCGGCTCAGTGCGTCGGCATTTGCTATCTGCGTACCTGGTTTGTGCTCCAGAGAATATTCATATGCAGCAAGCAACAAAGCCCAGCGCTGGATCCGTGCAGAAGCAATGGGCGGTATTGGCTTATCCTCTCTGAAGAGTCCCAGCAGGGGCTTATGATCAGTCACGATAGTGAAATGGTGGCCGTACACATACTGGTGGAAGCGTTTCACCGCGAAAACCACTGCCAGGCCCTCCTCGATCTGCGCGTACTTTTTCTCCGCTGCAGTCAATGTGCGGGAGGTGAAAGCTATCGGTCGCTCGGCCCCGTTCTCCATTTGTGGGACAGGACAGCCCCAATACCATACGGGGATGCATCACATGTGACGAGCAAAGGCTTTCCCGGATCATAGTGGGTTAGTAACCCAGACGACGACAATTGTTGCTTTACCCGCCGGAAAGCGGTTTCTTGCGGCTGACCCCAAACCCAGGTGTGATTTTTCTTTAGCAGCAGGTGTAAGGGGGCCAGCGTAGTTGCCAGATTGGGGAGGAACTTCCCGTAATAGTTTACGAGACCGAGAAAAGAACAAAGATGCGAAGTGTCAGTCGGGGTGGGGGCATGTTGAATTGCACGCACCTTCTCTGCGACGGGGTGCAGACCCTCGCGGTCCACCCGATAGCCTAGGTAGACTACTCCTTTTGCCTGAAATACGCACTTTGTGTGACGTAAACGGACTCCAGCCTCCGAAAGGCGTTTAAGGACAGCCTCCAGATTTTCCAAATGCTCTTGCTCCAACGTCCCTGTAATCAGCACGTCATCTAGGTAGACAGCCACACGTGGTAAACCTCTCAAAATGCCCTCCATAACACGTTGAAAAATTGCGCAGGCAGAGGATACTCCAAAGGGCAACCGTGTATATTCACACAGGCCCCGGTGTGTGTTAATTGTTACATATGGTCGGGAGGCAGGGTCCAGCTCCAACTGCAGGCAGGCGTGACTCATATCTAATTTTGTGAATGAGAGTCCGCCTGCAAGTTTCGCGTAGAGATCCTCTATGCGAGGCATTGGGTATCGGTCGAGTCGGGAAACTGTATTCACTGTAAGTTTATAGTCACCACACAAGCGAACTGTGGCATCTGGCTTCATTACTGGTACAATTGGTGCTGCCCAGTCAGCAAAACGGACGGGCCTGATAATACCCAAACTCTCCAAATGAGTGAGCTCCCCTTCTACCTTCTCGAGCAAAGCGTAAGGCACTGGGCGCGCCTGGAAATAGCGCGGCGTGGCTCCTGGTTCAACTTGGATACGGGCTACGGCCCCTTTTATTTTCCCCAAACCAGGCTGGAATACCTCTGGGTATCGTCCTAGCACCTCAGTCAACCCTCCAGAAACTGTTTGGAGGATGTGCTGCCATTGCAACCGCAAATGGCGCAACCAGTCCCGACCCAACAGGATGGGCCCATGGCCTCGCACTACGATAAGTGGGAAACGCCCCTCCTGGCGTCCATAGACAACAGGGGTCATTGTAGTTCCTGCAATGTCCAGTGGTTCCCCCGTGTAGGTGGCCAACCTGGCCTGTGAGTCAGTTAATGTAAGGGTCTGTATACCCTGCTTGATGCGGTCGAATGTCCTCTGGGCGATCACGGAGACCGCTGCGCCAGTATCCAACTTCATCTCCAGCGGGCGGCCATTGACCCGTACTGTCACCTTAATGGGGGCCACACGGGGAGCTGCCACACAATGCAACTGCAGGCAGTCGTCCTCCGTCTCCACGTCCTCCGGAGTGGTCGCCGCAGGTTCATCCACATGGAAGGTACGGCCTCTGGGCTGGTCCCAGTTACGGCCCCTGGGCTGGTCCCAGTTTCGGTCGGAACGACGGCGCCTCTGGTGTCCCCAGGACCGCCGTCCGCGACGGGGTCGGCGCCTACAAGTCTGACACGGACATGGCTCCTCATCCATTGGCTCTGGAGAAGGCTCCCTTCGGGGAGGAATGTCCGATGGCCACTGGCGTCGGTCTGGTCGTTGCCTCGCCCAAGGTACCGCAGGAGTGCAGGGGGACGTTTTTGGGCGGAAAGGGTTGCGCCCCAAGGCATGCACTTCCATTCCCTGTAGCTCCTGTACTCCTCGCTCTGCGCTCTCTCGGGACAAGACTATTTGTATTGCCTGTTGAAAAGTCAATGTTGGCTCCGCTAACAACTTTCTCTGTGTGGCCGCATTGTTAATACCGCAAACCAAACGGTCGCGTAACATTTCTGACAAGGTCTCACCATAGTCACAGTAATCCGCAATCCCGCGTAGCCTGGATAAAAAATCGGCAAGGGATTCTCCAGGGGTCCTCTCAGCGGTATTAAACCAGTAACGCTGGACTATCGTGGACGGGGTTGGGTTAAAGTGTTGCCCCACTATATTCACAAGTTCGTCAAACGTTTTGGTGTCCGGCGCAGCTGGGTACGTAAGGCTCCTAATCACCCCAAACGTATGCGGCCCGCAGGCGGTGAGCAATATGACCACCTGGCGCTCGTTTTCAGTGATATTGTTTGCCCGGAAATAGTAACGCATCCGTTGTGTGTACTGGTTCCAGCTTTCCAGCGCAGCATCAAAAACATCCAAACGTCCGTACAGAGGCATGGTATAATAGAAAACAACTTCCAACCTGTATCCAACAAAAATCCAGGGAGGTGGCTTCAGCAGTGTAGACAACTATTCACTTTTACCTTCGTCGCCAGTTTTGTAAGGGCCCCGAAGAATCCAGCACGAGTTTTAAGGATACAAAATAATAACGTTTATTTACTATAACAATATATACATAACAGTAGCAGTAACTTCCCTTGCTACCTTCTCCTTCCTCCTGGTTCCTGGACTGGTCAGCTTATTTATAGTGGGAGTTTCTCCGCCCCCTCATTGGGGAAGTTCATACTCCCATAGGATTGTGGGATAGTCATTAGTCCCCAGCCAATCGTCAGTAGGCAGGTTATAACATCAACGTAGGCATATTGAAGGTTGGCATGGAACAGGTGAACCCTGTCCACCAAGGGGTCTGCCTTGTGGGGTCGGATGTGCCTCCGGAGAAGGAGCGGTCCTGGAGCTGCGAGCCAAGTCGGGAGCGACACCCCGGATGTGGACTTCCTGTGGAAGGTAAAAACGTTCATGGGGTGTGTTATTAGTGGCGGTGCACAATAGTGACCGGATGGAGTGTAGAGCGTCAGGGAGGACCTCGTGCCAGCGAGAGGCTGGGAGGTTCCTGAACCGTAGGGCCAGCTGGACGGCCCTCCAAACCGTCCCATTCTCCCGTTCTACTTGCCCGTTTCCCCAGGGGTTGTAGCTGGTCGGCCTGCTGGAGGCAATATCCCTGCTGAGCAGGAACTGACGCAGCTCATCGCTCATGAACGAGGATCCCCTGTCATTGTGGATGTAGGCGGGGAAACCGAACAGAGCGAAGATGGTGCTGAGGGCCTTGATGACGGTGGCAGACGTCATATCGGGGCATGGGACGGCGAAGGGGAATCTGGAGTACTCATCGACCACACTGAGAATGTACGTGTTATGGTCGGTGGAGGGGAGGGGCCCTTTGAAATCCACGCTGAGGCGTTCAAAGGGGCGGGAAGCCTTCACCAGGCGCGCACGGTCTGGCCGGTAGCAGTGCGGCTTGCACTCCGCACAGACCTGGCAGTCCCTGGTGACTGTCCTTACTTCCTCGACGGAGTAGGGCAGATTGCGAGCTTTGACCAGATGATACAATCGAGTGACCCCCGGGTGACAAAGGCTGTCGTGTAGGGCCCGGAGTTGGTCCACTTGTGCGCTGGCACATGTACCTCGGGAGAGGGCGTCTGGGGGATCGTTGAGTTTACCGGGGCGATACAAAATCTCGTAATTATAGGTGGAGAGCTCGATTCTCCACCGCAAGATTTTATCATTTTTGATCTTGCCCCGCTGTGTGTTATTGAACATGAAGGCTACCAACCGTTGGTCCGTAAGGAGAGTGAATCTCTTACCGGCCAGGTAATGCCTCCAATGTCGCACAGCTTCAACAATAGCTTGGCCTCCTTTTCGACGGATGAGTATCGATTTTCAGAGGCATGAAGGGTGCGGGAAAAGAATGCCACGGGTCTGCCTGCCTAGTTTAGAGTGGCAACAAGGGCGACGTCTGATGCGTCGCTTTCTACTTGGAAAGGCAGTGACTCGTCCACTGCCCGCATCCCGGCCTTGGAAATGTCTGCGTGATGCGGGCGAAAGCGTGTTGTGCCTCGGCCATGAGGGGGAATAGGGTGGACTGAATGAGTGGGCGGGCCTTGTCCGCATAGTTTGGGACCCACTGGGCGTAGGAAGAAAAGAACCCCAGGCAGCGTTTGAGGGCCTTGGGGCAGTGGGGGAGAGGAAGTTCCATGAGGAGCGCATGCGGTCGGGGTCGGGCCCTAGAAGTCCATTTTGGACTACATAGCCGAGGATGGCTAACCGGATCGTGCTGAACACACACTTCTCTTTGTTGTAGGTCAGGTTGAGAAGAGTGGCAGTGCGGAGGAATTTATCGAGGTTGGCATCGTGGTCCTGCTGGCCATGGCCGCAGATGGTGACAGTATCTAAGTACGGAAAGGTGGCCCGCAAACCGTACTGGCCGACCATTCGGTCCATCTCCCTTTGGAAGACCGAGACCCCATTTGTGACGCCGAAAGGGACCCGAAGGAAGTGGTAGAGGCGACCGTCCGCCTCGAAGGCCATGTATGGTCAGTCCGACTTCCGGATGGGGAGCTGGTGGTAGGCGGATTTCAGGTCAATTGTTGAGAAGACCCGGTACTGCGCAATCTGATTGACCATATCAGATATGCGTGGGAGGGGGTATGCATCGAGCTGCGTGTACCGATTGATGGTCTGGCTGTAGTCCACGACCATCCTGTATTTCTCCCCAGTTTTAACCACTACCACTTGGGCTCTCCAGGGGCTGTTGCTGGCCTCGATAATACCATCCTTAAGCAGCCGCTGGACTTCGGACCTGATGACGGTCTTGTCCTGGGGGCTGTACTGTCTGCTCCTGGTGGCAACGGGCTTGAAATCCGCAGTTAGATTGGCAAAAAGGGAGGGAGGATTGACCTTGAGGGTCACGAGGCTGCAAACGGTAAGGGGGGGGTAAGGGCCCGCCGGATTTGAGGGTGAGGCTCTGGAGATTGCACTGGAAGTCCAGGCCCAACAGGAGTGCAGCGCAGAGATTAGGAAGGACATAGAGGCGGAAGTTGCCAAATTCTACGCCCTGGACAGTGAGGGTGACTGTACAGAAGCCTCGGATCGGGACGGAGTGGGATCCGGAGACTAGGGAGATCCTTTGATTGGCAGGATGGACCGCGAGGGAGCAGCACCTTACCGTATCTGGGTGTACAAAACTTTTGGTGCTCCCGGAGTCCAGCAGGCTTGAGGACGCGGTGGCCAGGTTGTGCGGTCGAGATTGGTCCAGCGTCATCGAAGCGACCTGCGGGTAGCCGTCGGATGCTTCGGGTGGCGAGCGTGTGCGGTTCCGATCTCGGGATGTCCGGAGACCCTGTGGGGTACAAGATGGCGGCACCCATGGTGCGCACATTGCGGGGTCGGGACAAGATGGCGGCGCCTATGGTGCGCACATTGCGGGGTCGGGACAAGATGCCGGCGCCCATGGGTCGCACGTGGCCGAAGGGGGACAAGATGGCGGCGCCCATTGGTCGCACATGGCCCCGGGAGGATAAGATGGCGGCTCCCATTGTTCGTCTGGCGTGGGGGAGGGGGCGATAGCGGGCGCGATCGCAGCGACTGCGCGGGCATGGCACACAGCCGCAAAGTGGCCCTTTTTACTGCAGGATTTACAAACGGCAGTGCGGGCCAGGCAGTTTTGGCGGGTGTGCTTCTGCTGACCGCAGAAGTAGCAGCGGGGACCCCCGGGGTGCGCGGATCGGCGTGCGGCGCAGGTGTATTGGGAAGGCAGGACCCCAGCTGAGGAGCTCGTTGGCAGGGTCCAGGAGGGATAGGAAGGGGTAGAAGGATGGGCAGCGCAGCGGGAGGGGTAAGATTGCACATTACGGGATGCGACCGTCATGGAGAGCGCCAAGGTTTACGTCCCTGCCAGTTCGAGCGTGGCCCCTTCCAGTAATCATTCTCGGATGCGGTCCGACGCAATCTCCGTAACGAAAGCATCGCGCATGAGGAGGTTCATGTGTTCGCCGGCCGTAACGGCCTGACAGTCACAGTCCCGGACGAGTGGAATCAGGGTACGCCAGAAGTCTTCAATGGACTCACCAGGTAGTTGCGAGCGGGTGGCAAGTACATGCCTGGCGAAGAGCGTGTTCGTCTTCTGCGCATAGTGTTCTTTAAGGAGTTGAATTGCTTTTGTGTAATTCGTGAAGGCTTGGATCAACGGGAACACGCTGGAGCTCAGTCTGGTGTACAGGACGTTTATCTTCTGAGCCTCCGTTGGCGCGGGGTTCGCAGCCTTGATGTAGGCCTCAAAACATGCTGGCAAGTGAGTAAATCTTTTCTGGCGTCGGGCGAGTGCGGATCCAGCTGCAGGCGATCGGGCTTAATTCTGATATCCATTCTGTGGAAAAATCTGACCGTGATAAATTGATGAACGATCAATTGCACAAAGACGCAGATTGTGTACAACTGTGGCTTTATTACAGTCAGATGCATGGCCTCCTGCTGCAGCTGGCGAAAGGCAGGGCACTGGAGATCATGCATATTTATACAGTTCTTAGTGGGCGGAGCCAGACGGCAGGGGCTCCCGGCGAACCTGTAGTGCAGGTCCTACCTTACACCGCTAATACAGTGGTTCACCCCAGGTCCCAGGAGTTGTTATATCACAAACAGGACCTTTGACTTATGAAGTGGATGCACAAGGAATAATCGTTCCGAAGCATGTAGATCATTTAAGAGGACAAGAGTTGTCCCAGCAGCCAGTACTGCCACATGAAACCATGTTGCCAGCAGGAAACATTACTGACTATCCAAGCAGTGGAGTACCGAGCCAGCCTGTGACAAGCGAGCCTGTTGTCCCCATGGAAGCGGATGAAGCTGAGTTACCAGAACCTGAGGAGATGCTGGGTACAGTGGTTTCTTTTTTTTTTAAATTTAGAGTACCCAATTCATTTTTTCCAATTAAGGGGCAATTTAGCATGGTACCTACCCTGCACATCTTTGGGTTGTGGGGGTGAAACCCATGCAAACACGGGGAGAATGTGCAAACTCCACACAGACGGTGACCCAGGGCCGGGATCGAACCTGGGGCCTCGGCGCCGTGAGGCAGCAGTGCTAACCACTGCACCATGTGCTGCCCTGGAGTATAGCGGTTTCCGCTGGGAGCATCCCAGTGGAAGAAGCTCCGTCACAGGAGTTACGCCGCTCCACTAGAAATTCGAAACCACTTGAATGCCTCAATTTCCGATGGACTGATTGCATGTGCTTAATGTTCGAATTATTGGGGTCTGAGGAACTTAATCATTATCCTTTTATAGGTGAATGTGGAGGGAGGAATGTGTGGCGGGACTCTCTGATCCTGAGGCTAAATGTTGACGCCGATGGAAACGCTGTCGCGTTTCTAGACGGTGTCAACACGGCCCCAGGATCAGCAATTCTGGCCCCTACAGGGGGCCAGCACGGTGCTGGTGCGGTTCACGCCGCTCCAGCTGCTGATCGGCCATGGAATGGGCGCGGGGGATGCATGCATGCGCAGTGGGTCCGGCGTGAATCTGCGCATGCGCAGTCCCACCGGAGCAATTTCTGCGCATGAGCGGTGTCTACCTTGTCCGCGCCAACCCCGACGCAACATGGTGCAGGGCTACAGGGGCCACGTGGAAGAAAGGAGGCCGGGAGACAGAGAGGCCGGCCCGCCGATTGGTGGGCCCCGATCGCAGGCCAGGCCACATCAGAGGCCCCCACCCCCCCGGGGTCGGACCCCCCCATGACCCCCCATAGGCCGCCACCTGACCCTTTCACGCTGAGTTCCCGCCGGCTTTGAGCAGGTGTGGACGGCGCCGGCGGGACTCTGCATTTCCACAACGGCCGTTCGGCCCATCCTGGCCTGGGAATCGGCGGGCCAGCTCTGCGGAGAATCGCGAGCTGGCGTAGGGGTGGCGTGGCGCGGTTCGCGCCAGTCGCGGGGATTCTCCGGCCCGGCCCCAGGCTGAGAGAATCCCACCCGTGGTGTTTGTCCCCTTTATGGGGGCGAGCTGCTGAGAGGGTCACATGATCCATGTAACCAATCAGGGGCCCGGAAGTGTGGTTTTCTGTATCAGTTCAACCCTGGAAGCTGATTCACAGGCACAAGGCTACAAGCCTCTGCATTGCAGCTATACATAAATAAACATTGCTGATGTTAGTTAGCTAATTGTGGAATGGGAATTATTACAACTACAGTGCTGGCCTATGTTTCTAATATATCTGTGGTAGTATGCATTAGGGGTCATGTGGGACTGTGAAGCAGTGATGCCATTGGCTGACAGATCCCGGGTCCTGGTTGGCTGTTGATCTCTAGCTTCGCCCTGAAGGCGGAGTATAAGAACCAGGAGTTCTCCCTGCAGCTCCAGTCTGTTGCTGAACTTCGGGGAACAAGTCAAGCTTAATAAAGCCTCATCGACTTCATCTCTATTCGTCTCTCGTAAGTCATTGTGCGCTACAATTTATTAAGCGTGCTTCAAGGACTATGAAGCTCAGGATCGCCCCGGAATGCCTGCGGATCAGCCCCCACGCTGTGAACTCAGCAGCAGTTTTTAAACACTGGCAAGCTTGTTTCGAAGGCTACCTCCGAATGGCCCCCGGCCGGATCACAGAAGACCAGAAACTGCAGGTCCTGCATTCGAGGGTAAGCCCGTAAATTTACCCTCTCATAGAAGACGCAGAGGATTTCCAGACGGCGTTCACAGCACTAAAGAGCGTCTACGTTCGCCCAGTGAACCAGGTCTACGCACGCTACCAACTCGCAACGAGACGGCAAAGTCCCGGAGAATCGCTAGACGAATTCTACACCGCGCTGCTAATTTTGGGACGGGCCTGCAGCTGCCCGCCGGTAAACACGACTGAACACACGGACATGTTAATTCGCGATGCGTTTGTGGCAGATATGAACTCTCCCCAAATCCGCCAAACACTGTTAGAAAAAGAGTCGCTAGGACTCTCAGAGGCACGGGCCCTTGCAGCTTCCCTAGATGTGGCCGCGCAAAATGCCCGCGCGGACAGCCCGACCGCGCGGCAGCCCCTTGGGCTCCGTGGACCCCCGTCACGACAAAACCCCCCCTCACAGGCTTGCGCAGTTCAGACGCCAGGTCATCCCGGAGGGGCCCGCTGCTATTTCTGCGGGCAGGCGAAACACCCCCGGCAGCGCTGCCCGCCCCGCGCAGCGATTTGCAAGAGCTGCAGCAAAAAGGGCCATTTTGCGGCTGTGTGCCGGTCCCGGGGGATCGCCGCTGTCCCCGGAGAAGAAAGAGTCCAGCACATCCCAAACGCTCCCCAACCCCCCCCCAGCGCCCCATGTGCGACCCGCAGGCGCCGCCATTTTGGGTCCCGGCCACCACGAGGGGAGGATGGGCGCCGCCATCTTGGGACCCCCCAGCCATGTGCGATGCATGGGGGTGGCCATTTTGTCCACCCCCGCCGCCATCTTGGGACCCCCAGCCATGTGCGATGCATGGGGGCGGCCATTTTGTCCACCCCCGCCGCCATCTTGGACGACAACAAAGGACCCCAGCATCGACGGCTCCACGGGGTTCGAAGAAGACGCTGAGACACTGCGACCACATCTGGCCTCAGTGACGCTGGACCAAGCACGGCCCCGGATGCTCCAGACGACGACAACAACGGTGCTAATCAACGGACACAAGACAGCATGCCTGATCGACTCCGGGAGCACCAAAAGCTTCATCCACCCCGACACCGTAAGACGCTGTTTCTTGACCATCCGCCCAAGTATGCAAAAGATTTCCCTAGCTGCAGGATCCCACTCCGTACAGATCAAAGGGTTCTGCATAGTGACCCTAACGGTGCAAGGGAGGGAGTTTAAAAACTACAGGCTCTACATCCTTCCCCAACTCTGCGCGCCCACATTACTGGGATTAGACTTCCAGTGCAACCTGCAGAGCCTAACATTCCAATTCGGCGGCCCAATACCCCCACTCACTATCTGCGGCCTCGCAACCCTCAAAGGTGAACCCCCATCCTTGTTTGCAAACTTCACCCCGGATTGCAAACCCGTCGCCACTAGGAGCAGACGGTACAGCGCCCAGGACCGGACATTTATTCGGTCCGAAGTCCAGCGGTTGCTGAAGGAAGGCATAATCCAGGCCAGCAATAGTCCCTGGAGAGCACAGGTGGTAGTAGTAAAGACAGGGGAGAAGCAAAGGATGGTCATAGACTATAGCCAGACCATCAACAGGTACACACAGCTAGATGCGTACCCTCTCCCCCGCATATCCGACATGGTCAATCGGATTGCCCAATATAAGGTCTTCTCCACCGTGGACCTCAAGTCCGCCTACCACCAGCTCCCCATCCGCCCAAGTGACCGCAAGTACACAGCCTTCGAGGCAGACGGGCGACTATACCACTTCCTAAGGGTCCCATTTGGCGTCACAAACGGGGTCTCGGTCTTCCAACGGGAGATGGACCGAATGGTTGATCAACACGGGTTGCAGGCCACGTTCCCGTATCTCGATAACATACTCATCTGCGGCCACGATCAGCAGGACCACGACGCCAACCTCCAAAATTTCCTCCAGACCGCTAAAGCCTTGAACCTCACATACAACGAAGATAAGTGCGTGTTTAGCACAAACCGGCTAGCCATCTTGGGATATGTAGTGCGCAATGGGATAATAGGCCCCGACCCCGAACGCATGCGCCCCCTCATGGAATTTCCCCTCCCCCACTGCTCCAAAGCCCTGAAACGCTGCCTGGGGTTCTTTTCATATTACGCCCAGTGGGTCCCCCAGTACGCAGACAAGGCCCGCCCCCTAATACAGACCACTACCTTCCCCCTGTCGACAGAGGCTCGCCAGGCCTTCAGCCGCATCAAAGCGGATATCGCAAAGGCCACGATGCGCGCCATCGACGAGTCCCTCCCCTTCCAAGTCGAGAGCGACGCCTCCGACGTAGCTCTGGCGGCCACCCTTAACCAAGCGGGCAGACCCGTGGCTTTTTTCTCCCGAACCCTCCACGCCTCAGAAATCCACCACTCCTCAGTGGAAAAGGAAGCCCAAGCCATAGTGGAAGCTGTGCGACATTGGAGGCATTACCTGGCCGGCAGGAGATTCACTCTCCTCACTGACCAACGGTCGGTAGCTTTCATGTTCGATAATGCACAGCGGGGCAAAATAAAAAATGACAAGATCTTCAGGTGGAGGATCGAGCTCTCCACCTTCAACTACGAGATCTTGTACCGTCCCGGAAAGCTGAACGAGCCGTCCGATGCCCTATCCCGCGGCACATGTGCCAACGCACAAATAGACCATCTCCAAACCCTCCACGAGGACCTCTGCCACCCGGGGGTCACTCGGTTCTACCATTTTATAAAGTCCCGCAACATCCCCTACTCCGTGGACGAGGTCCGTACAGTCACCAGGAACTGCCACATCTGCGCAGAGCGCAAACCGCACTTTTTCAGGCCGGATAGAGCGCACCTGATCAAGGCTTCCCGTCCCTTTGAACGCCTCAGTCTGGATTTCAAAGGGCCCCTCCCCTCCACCGACCGCAACACATACTTCCTGAACGTGGTGGACGAGTACTCTCGTTTCCCTTTCGCCATCCCCTGCCCCGACATGACAGCGGCCACAGTTATTAAAGCCCTTAGCACCATATTCACACTGTTCGGTTGCCCCGCATATATCCATAGCGACAGGGGGTCCTCCTTCATGAGTGACGAGCTGCGCCAGTTCCTGCTCAGCAAGGGTATAGCCTCGAGCAGGACGACCAGCTACAACCCCCGGAGGAACGGGCAAGTAGAGAGGGAGAACGGCACGGTCTGGAAGACCGTCCTACTGACCCTACGGTCCAGGGATCTCCCAGTTTCACGGTGGCAGGAGGTCCTCCCGGACGCTCTCCACTCCATCCGGTCGCTGCTGTGTACCACCACTAATCAAACGCCCCATGAGCGCCTCCTTGTCTTCCCCAGGAAGTCCTCCTCCGGAACGTCGCTGCCGACCTGGCTGGCGGCCCCAGGACCCATCTTGCTCCGGAAACATGTGCGGGTGCACAAGTCGGACCCGTTGGTCGAGAGGGTTCACCTCCTCCACGCGAACCCGCAGTACGCCTACGTGGCGTACCCCGACGGCCGACAGGACACGGTCTCTCTGTGAGACCTGGCGCCCGCCGGCAACATGCACACCCCCCCCGACACCGATCACCCCCTCCCTGCCACCGGCGCACCCCGCGACCGCCCCCTTCCCGGGAGGATCGTTCCTCCTCCCATATCCGACCAGGAGTGAAGCAGAAGCAGACACCGTAAAGCTCCCGGAGACGACAACGCTGGAACAAGCACCTGCACCACCACCGGGGTTGAGGCGATCGACAAGGAAGACCAGACCGCCCGCTCGACTCGTGGCATCGGTGTAACACAAGAGTGTTGTGGGACTATAACGAGAAGGTTCTGTTCCTCTTACGAATTTGTAAATAGTTCACAAACCCTGTACATAGCTCAGTGTAGGGCAAAGTGTAGGGCACTGTAATGACATGCAAAAAGTTTTTTTTCCTCCCAGGACCAGCCTTGTAAACCCCTACCACCATGCGAAGCACCACCCCGCCGGGTTCATTTTTAACAAGGGGTGAATGTGGTAGTATGCATTAGGGGTCATGTGGGACTGTGAAGCCGTGATGCCATTGGCTGACAGATCCCGGGTCCTGGTTGGCTGTTGATCTCTAGCTCCGCCCTGAAGGCGGAGTATAAGAACCAGGAGTTCTCCCCGCAGCTCCAGTCTGTTGCTGAACTGCGGGGAACAAGTCACGCTTAATAAAGCCTCATCGACTTCATCTCTATTCGTCTCTCGTAAGTCATTGTGCGCTACAATATCTGAATTTGAAGAGGTAGTGTTTGGTGCCTGAGACAGTCCCAACTTGTGGCAGTAGTATGAAACACATAGGGAGGCACTAATTCTCTGGGTCAGTGTGAATACCACCTCCTGATGTGCTTATGCTACCACACAGTGCCATATTTGACCACTATAAAAACTGAAGCTGGTTGTAATACTAACAATTACATTTAAATGGACCATGTCTAAATACTTCACACAAGTTACTTTTTCTTGTTATGCAATGAGCTACTGCAGGTCGTGGAAAGGCTGAGTTCATTTTTGTGGTCACAGAGGAGTCCGAGAGATGTACAAGAATATAACGAAAACAATTTATTGTTAAAGCAAACTATTTGCAGGCCGCAATCCAGATCTCAGTCATGACGTCTCTGCCCAGGCTCTTTTCTTGGCCGGCTTTTATGTCCGTATTCAATTACCTTACTGATGGGCCCACGCCCCTCAGCAAGGGAGCTCATATTCCACAAGGCTTATGGGGAGGCTGATGGGTCCCTCTCCTTAGGTCTCATGAGGGCTATTTAACCTCACTGTAAAGTGCACTAACTCTAGCTCAGGATGCAGCTCTCATTTTAAAAAAATAAGCATTCTTGAGATATAATTGTCACTGAGAAGGTCAGCATTTATTGCCAAACGCTAAATTCCTTTGAGAAATTAGTGGTGAGCTGCCTTCTTGAACTAGTGCTTGTGGTGTAGAGACACCCATCAGCTGGTTGGTGCTGATAGTTAACATGAAGTGGTTTGTGCAGCCTATTTTTGGAGCAATGATGATATTCTCTATCTGATACTGCCACCACAGTCACAAATTTCTCACAACCCATTTGCTGAATGGGATGCATCACTCCATCAGGCAAGGCCTCACTTTCTATGAAACAAAAAGTGTGCATAGAAACATCACAATGTGACATTGCCCAGGAGCCAACAGAGCATGCTTATCACTGCAAACTGGATGGAGCATGCACCTGCATTTCCAGCGCTCTCCCGGTGGCTGAGTCTTCCGACTAGAAATGAAATGTTGCAAAATGTAAGTATTCTGCTGCTAATCAAATCATGATAAAATGTAATGTGACATGAAACGAATGCACAGATTATGTACAAAGAGCTCAGACGCAAATATAGTGAAAACTCAGTCTGGCAAATATTATTTGTAAGGAAATCAGATCATTCATTTAAAATGGCTGACTCTTTGGAGCTGGCACGAGGAGGTCATTTTAGTTGAGGCAGCAACAAGATGGCAAAAATGAAAAGGAGCACATCTGCATGAGCTTGATGAAGAGAATTGGAAACATCAGGATGAGTAAGCATACCACGAGAATTAAGAGATTTGAGATGAGAAAAGAAGAAGCAGTAACAGCATGGATTTGTGATTCCTGAAAATACAACAGGTGAGAGAAGTTACCTGTGACTGGAGTTATCTAGTGATCTTATAAAATTTCAATATTCTGAAAGAGCAATATTGGCCATAAAATGAGATTTAAAAATCCAAATCTGTAATTCAATATCAGAATGAAAACAACATTAGGACAAGTTACTGAAAATGTTAGAGGATGCAAAATGAGGATGGCCCTGGGGGTGATTTTGAATTGGTTCAATAGTGCAAATGAGATGATAGAAAACCATAATCCTGACTTCCATCATTTCACTGAAGAAGTCTTGTAGCGTATTGCTAGTGGTACTGGCAGTGGTAGTGTGCCTGCTCTGAGACACAAGCTCTGGGGTTCAAGTCTTGGAGTGGGACTTGAATTGCCAGGGAAGGGGACTTCATAACTTGACCAAACAATCAGAGTGTCAATCTTCAAGTCCTTCCAACATATTCCAATGGAGGCGGTTAGAGCGGGAGTGATTCCTGGTCAACCATGTGACAGAAAGAAAATTGGAGTCTCTGCCATCACAATTCATAACTCCAGGCTACAACATGCACTTAAAAGCCACAGTGGCTCAGACACGTTGGGAGCTGGTTGGTTCAGCTGGGATAATGGCCGGTGTGGTTCAGATTGGGACCAACAGCACGTGGTTCAATCCTTGTTCTGGTTGGATGGATTCAGGATCTGCCTCCTAAAATCCCTAGTGGCACGATTTTATTCTTTAAAAGTGCGACTGGTTAATCTGAAGGGTGACCTTGCTCCTGGGTGCTATTTTGAGAATTTGGATAACATTTTTGAAAATTGTGAATGAAAAATTCGAGACATTAAAACTGGCTATAAAGTTATTGGATTGTCACAATAGCCCAACTAGGTCACATTTATTTTAGCAGAAGGATACCTACCACCCTTAATATCTGGTCTGATTTTACATTGCCCTTGAAATAACCTGGCAAGCAAGTTAGCAACAGCAAACTTTCATATCAATGTTTTATGAGAATGCTCGGCACCACTTTCTTAGGGCATTTGGAGCTAACAAAACAAATGCAGCTCTTGCAAATAACAACATCCCAAAAGTGAACTAAATACAAGATGTCAACTATTTTAGGAATAGATGTAAGAACATTCTTTTCAGCAGCCACCTGAGATCAATAAAAAATATTCTTTTAAAATGTGTTTGAAGATTCCATCATTAAAACTGCCGTGAACGTGCAAGTCAATGTACTTGTCTCTGATGTTACTCAGGTTTCTCATGTAATGATATTTGTATATGAGCTGACAATAAAGCACTTTTCTTGGGTACATGGTAACATGGAGTAATGCAGTGATATCTTTTGCAGAAGATTAGCACGTCAGGTTCCTTACTGTGTTCCAAGAATTTGTAACCCTGCATCTCCTTTATTAACAGAAATTCATCCAGTCCTTTTTTAAACTTGCCATGACCTTCTGTTCTGTCACCTTCAACTCTATCAACCTATTACTAAAATTATCTTGTCAATTTTTAAAATACTCAATTGGCACCCTTAAATTTAAGTTGAGTCCCTGAATTTTCAACACGTACCTAACATAGCCCACAGTCCAAAGACTCCGTACATATAGAATAGAGCTTTATTGTCCATGCAGAAGTGGAAATTTGTCTTTGGCTTCAAAAAACATATAATCATACAGTCATTAGTTAAAAGCAGTAAATATTTCATATATACTTACATTCATAGATTTGTGCATGTATAACATACCCATATGATAGGAGAGATCTTAATCACATTAGACCTTGGGCTGGATTCTCCGCCCCGCCGCGGCACTTTTCTGCCCCGACCCGCCGGCGGGATTCTCCATTATGCCGGCTGGTCAATGGGATTTCCCATTGTGGGGCAGCCCCACGCCGTCGGGAAACCCCCAGGCGCCGGCAAAACAGAGAATCCCGCCGGCGGAGAATCCCGCCCCTTATCTTTCCCTTCCTAAAGAGTAAAATCCTAGAGTCGTCCACCTTTCTTTATATTGCAGACCCTGGGCGGGATTTTTCATTGCCTGACGCCGATAACGTAATTGGTGATCAGGCAGAGAATCCTTCCTGATGCCCAAACCGTTGACGGTTTGACGCTGGTTTCGAGTCTCCGCCCCCTCCGAAATGGCATCATCGCGTTGCACGCCGCACGTCATTGGAACAGCATTGGCAGTCATCGGAAGGCCCTCCCCGATGCTCCAGCCCCAATGGGCTGAGTTCTGGACCGCACGGTTGACGTGTGGTCTGAGCGGCCGGCAACCCGGCGTGACGCCGCAGATTGTGTCCAGCGCTACCACAGTCAGCCGGGAGCCGTGCTGCTGGCTGAGGGGGCTTCCACCAGAGCTGGGGGGTGACCAGGGACTGACTAGTGGCCCGTTTTTGGCAGGTAGGATCCGCGCACGGCCAGCGCCATGCAGTACGGCGTGACCGCTGCAGTTTTTGCTGTGGGAGCTGGGAGTTTTGGTCGCCGCCGCAGCTAGCCCCTCACCGGCCCTGTAATCGGTGAGGGTTCAACGCCGATTTTGGAGTCGTAAAACGCCACAGTTTCTATGCCGGTGTCGGCAGTTAGCCGCAGAAACGGAGAATCCAGCCCCCTAAATTCAAGAATCAGCCTCTAGTTTATCTCCAATAAGTCTACATCTTTTGTATAAAATGAACGCCCAATGTTCAAGTGCAAACACAGACAATTTCATTATTAACCCTTTTGACTTATTAGTTAAAGCTGGCATTGTAAAAATTTATATTGTAATTCAAAAAAATTAGATTGAACATTTTAGTGAAACAATACTACTGAATAACCTGAACATAAAAGCTCCAGACAGAATGTTATTAGGCTCTAGAGTCGTTAAAAATTAATCAGGGATGCATCCAATCATTCACAGCAGCTGGTACAGAGAGGATGCATTTCCCAGTTGTGGCCCATTGCCCTACTCTGCACAATGCTGAAATGAGTCTTAATTTGAATATGCAACTCTCGAGGGCACATTTGTAATGTTTACGATAATGGGCACAACAAGAAAGAATAAGCTTGGAGCATTTTCTGATCCATGGCTTTAAATTATCATCTGCAGCAAAAGCTATGGTTCCGATCCCTGTAGGTGAACCATGAACCAAAACAATCAAATGCACCAAATGTCCCCAAATGAGGAAATTACCAACAAAATTTCACTTGTTGTGTCTTTTAATTTAATATGAATCAGAATCTAAGAAAATTAAATATGAATTAAATAAATAGGTACATTTCATTTTAAATAGTTACTTGTCTCCAGTTGATGCGATGCGTCAAGTGTGCTAGCGTAATGCGTAGTGACCAGCCTGCTTGTCATCTCTTACTTTTAGCTCTCACCGTTGGCTAGGAGTATATCTATTGCAAAAAGAGAGCAAAGCGCATAAGTCTCTCCTCTGCCAGTACAAAGCCTCTTCATTAGTGACTCCCCTTAGCAACATACATTAATTGGGTACTTCACAGGCCCAGGCTAAACTACAGGGGGCTCTGAGGAGGCTGGGCCCACTAACACATGACATTCAGGCCCAACACCCTGGTGTCCACAAACCACACCCCCACCCCAGCTGTGGGTAAATAGCCCTACTGTTTTGTGGGTGTCTCGGGAGAGAAGGCTAAGGGAGTAAAACCTGACAGAAAATCTGGTGTAGATTCCCATAGGCAGTAATCTGTCATTTATCAGACAGCTTTCTGGTATCCCCTGCAGCAGAGCTGGTACCAAGCAATACTAGTTTCATCATTTCATTTGGACAACACCAAGACGGGCTTCCTGACACGTGGGTAACTCAAGACTTCCATACTACCTACCCAGAGGTCACTTCAGCTTTGTGGTTTATGTTTGCACAACAAGGGAAGAAACAGTTATTTGTTAGTGGGCCCAGAGAATGAACATTGAGGGTTAATTCAGATGGTGGGAGCGATCATCATATCTCATTGGATAGCTACCATTCGCCTTAAGCTAGGCATCCCCCAGTCAATTACGTGTCATCCCACTGTGGCCTGGATGGTTGGAGCTTAGAGAGCAACTTTCGACCAGGTTAAACAAACCCAACAAAGAAGCCACCAGTCTTTTGCATTGCAAGCTGGAGCATAAGAATCATACACCCTGGCCTTAGCATCGACTTTCTTCAGGTTGATGATGCACACAAGACTACTCTGATTCATGTTACAAAACCCAACTTAACTTAATCTTGAGTGCAGAGGTTGATAACTCCAAGTTTCGCCAAAAAAAACGAAATATTTGCGCTGGGAGCTGATCAACACTTTTACATTCTTTGAGCCGAGGACTGCCCCTGTGCTTGTGCAGTAGAAAATGGGTCAGAGGACCAATCTTAGAGGGTGATGACTAGTAAGTGTCCCAAGTAGTGGACAAAGGACATGATCAGAGAAACTGGCTCCAATGTTAGAGAAAGGATTGGGGGGAGCAGGCTTTACAGAGGGTCCAGGAGAACCCTGATAATTAAAGAGGGCCTTTGGGGAAAAGATATGCCTTTAAAGCTGTAATATTATGTTCAATGTGACTGAAGATCTGAAATTGTGCCTATAATTTGATGCTTGGGTGTATACTCAGAAATCCAGTCGGCAAAATTGAAACCCTGCAAGGTGAGCTGTTAGTGTCACCCAAGTTTGTCAATTGACGAGAAACCCTGAAGATCCAAGTTTGTGACTCTGTAGTGTGCGATTTTGGGACAAAGATGCCCCTTTGGAGCAGTAGTTGTCAGGGTCAAAGGTCTGAAATTATGCTTGTAAGTTGTTCCTTGAGTATATACTCGGACATCCAGGGGAACGGGATTTCAGAAGGCGAGATTGAAATCCTCCAAGGTGGGCTGTCATTGAAGACCTCCCAAATTGACGCAAATGTTGGAGAGAATTCTAAGATGCAATCTTCAAAGGTGAAGTTTGGAACACTCATGAGAGAGATGGAGTTTCAGTGAGATTAATTGATTTACAGAATTAATAAAGTCTGGGTGTGTTGTTGAGAAATCCATGGACTCTGTCTTGATTGCATCTGTCATTTTTGCACAGTGTGTGTTCCACTACAAGTTTACTGGTTAATGCATATGTACCACAAAATACCCTGAATGTTAGAGTATAAGATGGATATTGTAAATTGTTTTATCTTTCTGACCTTGTATAGTAAAGTGTGTTCCAAACCCATGAACACTTGTGCTTTCACCACTGAGCAAGTGTCTTAAACCTTAAACTTAGTCTGCTTAAAATAAAATGGAATCGATCTCCAACTAGATCTTACCAACAACTTGGGGGATCAGGCCAAGAATCATAACATTGACAAAGATCTTACAAGGCTCAATGGGTACATTACTGTGCTGCAAGAAACTAGGCTTATTCAACACGGAAACAAAAGAGAAACACAACACATTCTTCTAGCAGGGAAATCGCAAGAGGCAACACCTGAGTATGGAATGGGTTTTGCATTAAAAAAGACTCAGGGTGCAAACTTCCCAAAATTGCAGAATGTTGGAGCAAGTGAGAAAAGCTGTGTGAAACTTGCGAGCTTCACAGAAGCCTTTTCTTGCCTGATTTAACAGAACTCTGAAATGTCAACAGCTGCCGATGATCACACAGCCAGTTGTGGGACGGGGCCTCAACTGCTAGCAAAGCCGGGATTCTAAGATCGTGGCACCATTTTTAAAGAGCATCCCGATCTCAAAATTATATTAAATGTAAGGTCCCTCTCTTCCTCCCATGGCGATCAGAACCCCCCCTCCACCCCACAGAGATCGGGACCCCTCAGGCATCAGGGCACCCTCCCCAAACACAACACCACATGGGGTATCCCACACCACCTCACAGGCATTGGGACTCTCCCCTCTCCTCACCCCAACACAAACAAGGGGCAGCCCCCCGCAATGGAGGAGTGTATCTCCCCCCGTGCAGAGCTATCTTGGCAGTGGCCCTTCAGGGGCTGGTTTAGCACACTGGGCTAAATCGCTGGCTTTTAAAGCAGACCAAGGCAGGCCAGCAGCACAGTTCAATTCCTGTACTAGTTTCCCCGAACAGGCGCCAAAATGTGGTGACTAGGGGCTTTTCACAGTAACTTCATTGAAGCCTACTCGTGACAATAAGCGATTTTCATTTCATTTTTCATTTTCATTTCATTTCATTTCATATCCCTATTGGCACTGCCCCTTAGAAGTGCCAGAGTCATTGCCAATGTGTCAGATGGCAGTGCCTAGCCTTATCCCTCAGCTCCTGCAGCCTACTGGCACTTTCGCCCCCAGTTTGGTCATCACAACTGGTTTTGCTTTTGAAAACCAGTAGAGATTTGCACCGACGTGACATCACACTTTCGGGGACGTGGGGAGGGGAGGTGGAGGATGCATTGTGGGCAGACGCTATAGTGTCATTTTTTTTGTCCAGTAACCACATTTAAATTTATTAAAATATATGGAAACCAGGTTTGCACCCTTACTGGGCATGAACCTGATTCCATCACTGGCGGCAGGGGAATGGGGGGGAGCGGGAAATCTCAAACTGAGATCTCTCTGGCGCAAATCTCGTTTCTGGCTCCACGTGAGATTTAGCTGCCATTGCGGGAATTGTACCCACGGTTAGCAGGGCATCTAGACCATAGGCTATAAGATCAATGATTTATTCCCACCACTGAAGGGTCAAAGAGTCTTCTTACTTCTTAGTCTTTTTTGTCAACAAACATGGGCCCAGTTAACTTCACTTAAATAGATGTCATGACACTTGTCTCCACTCCAGCTGTCAAGTATCAACTCTATGAGGCATTTGATGCTGCCATCAACAAAAATCTCAGCACTAAGGAACTGTATCTTTTAGGGGACCTCAATGCAAAGTTGGGTACCGACTACACAGCTTGGCGAATTTGCACAGGGCACTAGGGAATTGGCAAGGTGAATGAAAATGGACAAAGGTTGCTGAGTCAATGCTACTACCATGG
The DNA here is from genome assembly GCF_047496885.1 of Scyliorhinus torazame. Taxonomy (NCBI): domain Eukaryota; kingdom Metazoa; phylum Chordata; class Chondrichthyes; order Carcharhiniformes; family Scyliorhinidae; genus Scyliorhinus; species Scyliorhinus torazame. The sequence goes on from NC_092710.1 coordinate 211,825,028, forward strand.
ACTCTGTGTGACGAACAGATACTTTCAAACCCAAATCATTCCACAGGTGTCCTGGAGACATCTGGGCCGGGATTCTCCGACCCTGCACCGGGTCAGAGAATCGGCGGGGGGGGGGGGGCGTGAGAATCACGCCACGCCGGTCCGACGGCGGGCCGTCATTCTCCAGCGCCAATTCTCCTGCGGCCACGGGTCACTGCCGCGCCGTTCAGGGGCCGTTGAAACTGTACCCCCCCCCCAGCGATTCTCTGCGCCTCGATGGGCCGAGTGCCCGCCAAGTTCGGCCGAGTCCCGCTGGCGTGGGTTACAAATGGTCCCCCCGGTGGGACCTCTGAGTTCTGGCTGCGGGGCCGTTCTGGTGGGGGGTGGAGGGATCCGACTCCGGGGGGGCCTCCACGATGACGTGGCCCGCGATCGGGGTCTAACGATCGGCGGACGGGCTAATTCAGTGGGGGGCTGAAGTTCCTCCACGCCGGGCCCCTGTAGGGCTCCGCCATATTGTCTGGGGGCCGGCGTGGAGACACACATGTGCGGAATCGCGCCGGCTGTGGCGTGCATGCGCGGACTCGCGCCGGCCGTGGCGTGCCGGCTTTCGAGCGCCGAAGCAGCGGACACCACTCCGGCGCCATACTCGCCCCCTAGGAAGGGGTGAATACCTGGGCCTGGAAGCCCATTGCGCCGCTTTTGACGCCAGCATCAGAACTTGGCCGTGGGATCAGAGAATCCTGGTACAGAGGTCGCAACACTGGCACCAGCTACATCTCATCATCACCAGATGTAACACTCTCAAAAATGTCCTTATCACTCTTAACTATCACAGTGCTGACTGTTTACAGTTACAAAATGTCCACTTGACCAGCTGCTTCGTCTTTGCTGGTCAATATTGGTTAAAACCCTGCAACAACACAAAATCTACTATTAAATCCGGGGATGCTAGAGGGATGTGTATTGAAATCAAGAAAGCAACAGGCCCAGCTTCAACCAAATCAGCTTCATTGAAGTCATAGACAGGGATGATCATCACTCAACCTAGCAAGCAGATGGAAAGGTGGGTGGAGCACGATCTCATACCCTGTGCAAAAGAGAATGTCGTCACTTAAGAAGCTCTCAGCACCATTCCAGACTTTCCTGTTGTGGAGCTGGGTAGTGAGCCCGCCACAGTAGAACTCAACAAGGGCACCTTGCAGTGGAAATATTCCAGGAAATGATGGTGTTCCATCAAAAGTGGAAAACCAGCACTGCAGCATCTGAAAGAACCTGTGTGTCCCCTGGAAGGAAAGATTTGTGCCTCAATGCATTTGTGATGCAAAAATAGTCACCTTGTACAAAAACAAAGGGAATCACAGTGATTGCAACAATTACTGTGGCATCACTTTATTAACTAATGTGTGGAACGTCTTTGCTCGTGTTACTCTGAGCAGATTGCAGATCTATCCAGATCTGTTGTGCATCCAGTCTCAATACAGTTTCAGAGCTGGCAGAGCGACAGTTCCGCGGGATTTTCTCACTTCCATCAGTTACAGAAGAGCTGTGAACAGTACAGATTACTCTATGCTTCTTTCATTGACCTTACCGAGGCCTTCAATCTTGCCACCAAAGACAGACATTTTAAACTGCTGCGCAAGATAAGCTACTGGGTGTCATTTCTTCCTTTTGTTTTAAAACACAGTTTCATCAGTTACAATGCCTTCCATCAGAGGCTTTCAGGATCAGAAGCAGGGGGTAAAGCAGGGATGTGCCCTGGTGCCAACTCCCTTTGGCATATTTTCTCCATGCTGTTATTGTTTGCTTTCAGTGACCCAAATGAGGGTGTCTACCTGCATGCTACAGCTGAGCTAATGGCAAGCTGTTTAATTTGGCAGGAGTACACGCCAGGACCAAAGTGCATAATGTTCTAGTTTGTGAGTTGCTGTTTGCTGATGATGTCATGCTGGCATCCACATCGAAATTCACTTGCAACAGTTTGTAGATCACTTCTCTTGGGCCAGCAAAGGGGATTGGTCCGACAACCAGTATCAGGAAGACCAAAGTTATGGGAGGACGCATTAACATTGACAACCTCACTCTGGAGATCATCGACATCTTCACATACCTTGGATCAATAATTACCAGAAACCTGTCCTGTGTCACAGAAATTATACCAGGATTGCCAAGGAGGCATCTGCCATGCAAAGCTGAGAAATCAAGTGCAGACCAACAGCAAACTAGCCAAAACATAAAGCTTTGTGTGGTCCAAGCCTGAGTTCCCAGCACCGTCCTTCACAGAAACAAGGCATGGAAAATTTATGCAAGACAAGGAAAGCAGCTGAACAGCCTCAGAAGAATATTGGACATCTCCTGGCAAGACAGAATGTTGAATATGAAAGGACACTGGTGTAGCCATCTGGGATGGCCACTTACAAACAGGAACAGAGAAGCTCGCAAAGCATAGCGGGTAAAATGGACAATGCAAGATTCAGGCAGGCTCAGAGCCTGAAAATATATATTTGCGGAGTAAGGAATCCAGACGGTATTGAAACCCCGATCAATTAGCATTTGATGGACTGATTAGCATTTGATGGCCCATCTCCACCAAGACAAAGGACTGGTACTTGAGTGACCGGTACAGTCCCAGACATTTTGGCGCCACTCCCTGTACTAGGGAAGCGTAAACAACAGGGTCAGTGACCACTTGGGACACGCCCAGCCATCCAGGCACCCGCCCATTTATTGGTTCAAATCGAACATAGTGATCGGGGATCACCCAATTAGTGGGGTCCAAACTGAAGGACCGCCCAAAAGAGCGCGAAAACCCCCAAGCATAAGAAGAGAGTCCACCATGTGTTCATCCTCTTTTGGAACAGGCGCCCCGGTAACGACCATCTCCAATCACAGCACCACCAGAAGCAAGTCCAAGTTCAATGCCCGCTACCAGACGGATGAGCCTAGCTGAGCAGCAGTTATTTTTACAGACTCGATAGATCCAGAATCGAACAGCGGCCACTATTCCTCTGACCTAAGCTGGGTGCCTGAAGTTAAGTACAGGCTGTCTTAGTCAATAGGTGTAGTTAACTAGTAGTGTTTATGTTGCATGATAATTGTGTGTAAATAAAGTACCCTTGACCTTGAACTAACTAACTGGTGTTTGGCTCTTTGATCGATAGCCGGTTGAACCTTGTGGTGATATCATTTGATACCTGGCGACTCTGAGCATTAGAATATAGATATCAAAAGAAAGTAGGCCAACCTCACTGATTGCCATAGTTACAGCAGAGCCACAGAAAAGGCAACACCGGCATGCAGGGAATCCCAGCATGTTTGTCCCCATGTGTCAGCGGTGACTCCACTGGCTGGGTTATGTGAACCAAATGGATGAAGGCCGCATCCCCAAACACCTGCACTCTGGAGAGTTTGCTATTGGTACAAAGCGGTCGCCCACGTCTGCGAGACAAGGATGTCTGCAAGCAAGACTTCAGGTTGACCAGGATTGGAGTCTCCTTGCTGCTGACCAGAGTGCCTGGAGATAAGGGCCTGGATTTTCACTGAATTGGATCGAATTGGGAAATCTTTAAAAAGGGAGGGTGGGTGATGATTCCAAGACTCATGAGCCCATTCCTCGGCTGACTAATTTTCAGGAGTTCCTCCAAAGGGTACAGTCTGATTCCTGTCAGAAGCCCCCATCCACCACTTTAGACCTGGCCAGCTCCATTGCAGAGATATGCATCTCCTACGCCTCTGCAATTCCCATGGAGTTTTTTACAGAATCATGTACACAGCCCTTTAAGAGTTGCGAACCCTTCTCTGCTAAGGGGACCTTTGGAAAGGGAAGTTTCAAAGGTCCCATGCATATCCCCTATGCTAAGTTACACCCCTACCCATCCCAGGTCCCCTCATGGCACCAGTGCCAGGCTCTGCCCATCCATTCATCCCTTTTGTCTGCTGATACTGCCTTTGCCAAGTTCTTGCACATCAATGCATATTGATTCATTATATACTTTCTAGATCCAATGAATATCACAATGTAAAGTGAGAAGTGTAAAGAAAAGCTTTAAAAAAAATGTAATCCATTGAAACATTTCCCTTATGCTTGAAAAAATGTCTGGACAAGTACATAAAGTGTCAATAATCCAGGTCCTTTGAAGTTTCAAAAACCACAAATACTTGATGTCAACAAACATTGTCAATTTGACCACATAAATTGGAACTGTCAATCAAACAATGTATCCTCTGGGAGCAGGTAGTCTCGTTTTTTAACAGATGTCTGGGTTCTCAGCCTCATTATGTCTGCTTGGCTTAGAGCCAAGACATCTTTTCCTTCCTGTACAGATTCTGGGTCAAAGACTAGTTATATTAAGGCAACGGCACACAAATGTTTGATACGCAGAAAATGTACTTTTGAGAAGCACAGCTAAGAAACATTTAAAAGCGACAAAATGCTTTTCATAACTCGGTTGAATAAGTTGACACTTTGCAAAAGTAAATATAGAAAATGTTGGATATACAACAGGTTATGCAACATCTGAAAATTGGGGAACATTTTGCCCCTGGCATTCACCTCACTGATATTTGTGTAATGATCAAAGATGACAGCTATAAATTGGGCACCTAAATTCTCGATGTCTATTTCCAGTATGAATCTCTGTACACAAGCAAAATGTTGTGAATGCTGTAAAACTGAAATAAGAACAAATAATGGAAAACTCAGCAAATCAAGTAGTATATGTGGAGAAAGAAACCATAACCGACCAAGTCCTGAATGATATATCTTCCAGAATGTGCTTGTGGCAGGTGGTGAGAGAACCAATAAGAAGAAGAATCCTATCTGACCTATTCCTTATAAACCTATCTGTAGCAATGTTTCTGTCCATGACAATATTGGTAGGAATGACTGTCACACAATCTTTGTGGAAGCAAAGTTCCATCATCATACTAAGTTCACTTTCTATTATGTTGTGCAGCACTAATACTGTGCTAAATAGAATAAATCCAAAATGCAGCTCAAAAATCATCATTTATGAGGTCATTAGCAGCGGAAGATTTGTATTTTATCATAAGCTGACCAATAAGTGAATTGAATTGCCTGAAAATGGCTTCTGTGACAGTGGGAACCTCAGGAGGATACAGAGATTAATCCTTCATTAATTGTCCATCACCATTCCCAACTGGGTTGCAGGGCTTTAATCTGATCCATTGGTTGTGGGATTGCTTAGCTCTGTCTATCACATACTGCTTCACAATTTGGCATGCATGTAGTCCTGTGTTGCAGCTTCACTAGGTTGGCATCTTAATTTTGGCTTGTCTGGCATATCTCCAGCCAAGCTGTTCCAGTAAAATTACAACACTGGCATCTTCCCAGGAATGTGGAAATTTTCTCAGGTGTACAAAAAACAGGACAAATCCAATTTGTCCAATTAATGTCCCATCGGAGTACCATCAATCATCAGCAAAGTGATGAAAGGTGTTGTCGACAGTGCTATCAAAAAGCACTTAAACAGCAATAACCTGCTCACAGATGCTATGTTTAGGTTCCACAACGACTACTCGGCTCATTACAGCCTTAATCCAAACACTAACAAAAGAGCTGAACTCAAGAGGAAGGGGAGAGTCCTCAATGGCAAGGCAAAAATTGTCTAAGTAAAATATCATGGAACCCTAGTAAAATTGTAGTTAATGTGTATCAGAGGAAAAATTTCCACTGGTTGAAGTCATTTCTGCAGTTGGGTTAAGGAAACTGGAATTTTAGTTTAAAGATTTTAACGAGGTTTTATGACTTCAAAGCAAACGCAATGTATAAAAAACTGGGCTGCTGCCTAGCAACAAAGAGGCCACATGGGAACAGAAAGCAATTTGAGATTCAGTTGATGATTCTGCTCTAAGGTGAAGGGAGCAGTTAAGTCTCTCTCTCTCGCTGAACATACTAGCAGATTGCTGAGAAAGATAAGTCTAAAAGTCTTCGATGAATTGCTCGAGATTCAAAGCAACAGTGAATGTTGAATGAGTTCTGAATCTCAAGGGAGATACCACATGTCAGCTATCTACTCGGAGAGGGAACTGTGAGAAGCAGTTCCTAAAGGAAGACACTTAACTTCACTGAACAGAATCTGTTCTAGATTACAGTTCTTGTTCCTGAACTTAAGCGTGAGGAGCAGAGGAAGACTCTATATTAAAAGACAAAGAAGACAGAGAACCAAGGAGATAACTGAAGGTCTGTGACACTTTATCAAGGGCCTGTGAAGCAGTAGTGCTCTATTGCTATGGCTGAATACCTGAGAGAGTGTTTAGAAGGTGAAAGTTTAATGCATGTGGCGCTCCAGGGCAGAGGAACACTGAAAGAGAGGTTGAAACTCTTGAGGTGTATCCTTGGTGAAGACACCCATGAAAAAGCATTGTTTTTGAGGAGATTCTCAGGTGTGCTCTACGAGTGGTGATATGAAATCCTTGTGTGAAAGACAAAGTTCCAGTGAGACCAGTTGGTTCACAGTGTGACAAAAGTTTGGGGGGAATTGTTGGGAAATCAGTAGTTGTTGTTTTGGGTGGCATCTGCCACATGGTTTTAGAGTGTGGTTGGTCTGTCCACAGTTCACCTATCGGTTTACATGGGCTCTGCATTTACTGTGAACATTATAGCACTGTGGTAGTCACCACTGTTGTATTATATTGTATATATGGGTATTACGGTAAGGCCCCTGTACTACAGGTACGGGGGTAGATCCCTGCCTGCTGGCTCCGCCCAGGAGGTGGAGTATAAATGTGTGTGCTCTCCGAACAGCAGCCATTTCATAAGCTGCTGTAGGAGGCCACACATCTACTCTCATCTCGTCATAATTGCATCAATTTATTACACAGAGATTTTTCAGAGATGGACCTTCGCATCCAGCCGGATCGCCTGCAGCTGCATCCTCAAGCAGACAATGCCAAAAAGGACTTCCATCATTGGCTAGCTTGCGTTGAAGCATACATCGGGTCTGCGCCAGACCCAATCTCAGAAGCACAGAAGCTCCAGATTCTGTGCACGCGGCTGAGCTCCAACGTTTTCCCCCTCGTTCAGGACGCGCCTACCTATGCAGAGGCCATGGCGCTACTGAAGGAGAATTACGCTCAGCAGACCAACAAGATCTAAGCCAGGCACCTCCTGTCCACACGGCACCAACTTCCCGGTGAGTCTGTGGAAGATTTCTGGCGTGCCCTGCTTGCCCTGGTGGGAGACTGTGACTGCCAGGCCGTTTCGGCCACTGAACATTCGATCCTGCCAATGAGAGACGCGTTCGTTATGGGCTTAGGGTCTGACTACATTCGCCAGCGCTTCTTAGAAGGGGCCACGCTTGACCTCGCGACGACCAAGAAACTAGCGCTCTCGCTCACGGTCGCCTCACGCAACGCCGACCGCATGGCCCAACCCCCCCTGTGCATCGTGAACCCCATCAGCGGCCACCCCATCTTGGACCCCATCAGCGACCGCCCTCAGCCAACCCAACGCCTGCGCTGCGCGGCAGCCAACCAACCGCGGGGGACCCAAGTGCTACTTCTGCGGACAGACAAAACACCCCTGGCAGCACTGCCCGGCGCGGAGCGTGCTCTGCAAGGCCTGTGGCAAAAAGGGACATTTCGCTGCAGTGTGCCAGACCCGCTCAATTGCCACTATTGTCCCAGCACCCACCCACGTGCGGCCAATGGGCGCCGCCATCTTCCTCTCCTCAGACCACGTGCGGCCCGTTGGCGCTGCCATCTTGCTCCACTCACAACACATGCGGCCTGTGAGCGCCGCCATCTTGCTTGCCTCAGAAACAATGGGCACTACCATCTTGCCTGCCCCAGGACACGTGCGGCCTGTGGGCGCCGCCATCTTACCAATCTCAGGACCCCTGCCCGCCGGGCACCTCATCGAGCCGCTCGTCGCCTGCAACTGCCGATGACCAGCCGCCTCTCGCCTCGGTCACGATTGACCAGTCTTGACCGCACAACTTTGTGACCGTTTCGACAAAGGTGAAGGTCGACGGGCACGAGATATCCTGCCTTCTGGACTCCGGGAGCACTGAGAGCTTCATCCACCCCAATACGGTAAGGCGCTGTTCCCTCGCGGTACACCCCATGACCCAAAGAATCACCCTGGACTCCGGATCCCACCCCGTGGTGATCCGGGGGTACTGCATCGCCGCCCTCACCGTCCAGGGCGTAGAGTGCAGCGGCTTCCGGCTCTACGTCCTCCCCAACCTCTGTGCTGCCTTGCTACTTAGCCTGGATTTCCAGTGCAACCTCCAGAGCCTAACCCTGAAATTTGATGGGCCCCTACCACCCCTTACTGTTTGCGGCCTCGCGACCCCTAAGGCCGACCCGCCTTACCTGTTTGCAAACCTCACCCCGGATTACAAACCCGTCGCCACCAGGAGCAGACGGTAAGCTCCCAGGACAGAACCTTCATCAGGTCTGAGGTCCAGCGGCTGCTGCGGGAAGGTATCATCGAGGCCAGCAACAGCCCCTGGAGAGCCCAAGTGGTAGTGGTGAAAACCGTGGAGAAAAACAGGATGGTCGTTGACTACAGTCAGACCATCAATCCGTACACGCAGCTCGACGCGTACCCCCTCCCACGCATATCTGATCTGGTCAATCAGATTGCACAGTGCCGGTCTTCTTGACAGTGGACCTGAAATCTGCCTACCACCAGCTCCCCATCCGTAAGGCGGACTGCCCATACACTGCGTTTGAAGCAGACGGCCGCCTTTACCATTTCCTTAGGGTTCCCTTCGGCGTCACCAACGGGGTCTCGGTCTTCCAACGGGAGATGGACCGAATAGTTGACCGTTACGGGCTGCGGGACATTTTCCTGTACCTGGACAATGTCACCATCTGTGGCCACGACCAGCAGGACAACGATGCTAACCTTTCCAAATTTTTCCACACTGCCATGATGTGTTACGCAGGTAGGTTCGATGTGGACTGCACTCGATGCAGGGAAGTTAGAAACAGACGTCTAACACAGGAGAAGATCCAACACTGTTTCATTCAACTAGATGAACTGCTGTGCATATTCAGCTGTGGGTCGACACTATACTGATCTGACTAGTGATCTTGTAGTAGCCTGACCAGACTTACTAGCTACCGCATGGTGTTTGTGCTTGCTAGCTCGTGGGCTCTGACTGTCTCAGTAGCTGGGTCCCGAGAGAGCGGGAAACCTAGTGCCCTCTGGCTTTATAGTGGTAGTGTCCTGTCTGATTATTGGCTGTGCTGTGTTGTATGCTTACTGGTCACCCTATGTGTCAGTCACTGCCTGTCTGCATCTCATTATATACATGAGTGGATATTATGACATCTCCCCCTTCTTTTTTGAGTTAAATACATACTGAGGTATGTATATATATGCCTGACTATATACAAACGGTGATTGAACAAACGTGTATACATGGGAACGTGTCGATAGTGCAGATACATGGCAAACTAAGCAATATTTACAAGAGTTAAATCGATGGATTCAGTCACAAAATTTACAAAAGTTAAGTCTACAGATTCAGTCTTTGTGGCGGGCGACGAATTCTTGTTGATCGCCGCAGAGGTGGATCAGGAGCCGTCTGCACGTGGAGAGGTGGGATAGTTGCCATTGCGGTGGTCGCATGGGCCGGCAGGATCGCCGGCAGATCGGTGGCCTCGTGGCAGGGTACATCCGGAGGAAGCATGATAGCCGGCGGAGCACTGAGGTCATGTGGTGGCCGTGGAACTCTTCGCAATGCCCGTCTGTTGCGCCGTAGCAGGGAGCCATCAGCCATGCGAACAATGAAAGGCCTCGGAGCAACTTGTTTGACAACAGCTGTGGCTGACCAACCACCCTCAGGCAACTGGACGCGAACATGATCGGCTGGAGCCAGCTCAGGTAAATCCGTGGCATGAGCATCATATGTGGCCTTCTGTTGGGCCCAGGACTGCTGCACTTTTTGTTGTACCGTGAGGTGGTCAAGGTCTGGAACATGGATGGCTAGAACTGTGGTCCTCAGAGTGCGATTCATGAGCATCTGCGCTGGAGACAACCCAGTGGACAGTGGGGTTGCCCTGTATGCCAGCATTGCCAGGTTGAAGTTGGATCCTGAGTCTGCAGCTTTGCACAGCAACTGCTTGACAATATGGACCCCTTTCTCGGCCTTCCCGTTTGATTGCGGGTAGTGGGGACTAGAGGTAACGTGACGGAAGTTGTAGGACTGTGCAAATCAGACCATTCTTGGCTGTAAAAGCATGGACCGTTGTCGCTCATTACCGTGAGTGGTATCACGTGCCTGGCGAACGTTTCTTTGCAGGCTTTGATGACCGCCTTCGACATGCGGTCGGACAGTTTCACCACTTCTGGGTAACTGGGGAAGTAGTCGACCAGGAGTACGTAGTCATGCCCCTTGGCGTGAAAAAGGTCTACACCTACTTTGGACCACGGAGAGGTCACGATCTCGTGCTGTTGCAGTGTTTCCTTGGGTTGAGCCGGTTGAAACTTCTGACAGGTGGGGCAGTTGAGGATCGTGTTGTCACTATCCTGGTTAATGCCCGGCCAGTAAACCGCCTCCCGAGCGGAGGCATTTCTTTACTCCAAGGTGACCCTCATGGAGTTGACCCAGCACCATAGCCTGCATGCTTTGAGGAATAACAATCCTGTCAAGCTTCAGAATGATTCCCTCCACAACCATCAGCTCTGTCATAATATACACCAATATATCATGGTGCAGACACACACTGATGGACACACAGGAAGACCAATCAACACACACAACACCGCAGCCAATCGCCAGTTAGAGCACATTCACTATAAAGACAGAGGGCATCAGTTTCCCGCTCATTCGGGATGCAGCCTCTCAGAAGGACAGAGCTTACAGCTTACAGCACAGATCTTCACCATGTGCTGAGTGCATAGACTGGTTAGGACAGGCATAGGTCTTTAGTTTAATCTAACATCGTGTTAACCCACAATGATAGTATGTTCAACAGTTTCTAGCTTAATAAAATAGTGTTGTACTATTACAAGTGTTGGTGGCCTGTATGTGTTCCACGGATCCAGAGCACCCAACACATCAAGTTCGTCTTTAACATTAAAGAATTAGGGACATTGTCCCTTCTGTCAGCCATGGGTAAGGTGCTGCATCACACGCTGCAGTAAAGGATCCTTGGCCGTTTCCTTACGGATTTGGATCACCCGTTCGTCAGAGGCTGGGTGGTTGGTGGCACACAATTGCACTTGCGCTTCTATGTGGCAGATAAATTCACCTTGTTCACACAGTGTGGTGATGGACTGGGATAGGGCATCTGCAATGATCAGCTCTTTGCCTGGACTGTAGACAAGTTCGAAGTCGTAGCGGCGGAGTCGAAGAAGAATTCGCTGTAACCAAGGTGTCATGTCGTTTAAATCTTTCTGGATTATGTGGACTAGAGGCCTGTGGTCCTTTTCCACCGTGAATTTTGGCAGGCCGTAAACGTAATCATGAAACTTGACTCATCCTGTCAGGAGACCCAGACACTCCTTTTCGATCTGGGCATACCATTGCTCAGTGGGCGTCATGGCCCTGGAGGCATATGACACTGGAGCCCACGACGAGGAGTCAAGCCGTCTTGGCTTGCATCAGTTGATATCTTGGTTTCCTTGGTTGGGTCGAAGAACGCTAGAACCGGGGCTGTGATGAGCCTTCATCTCACGCCATTCAGCTTCATGTGTGGGCAGCCACTGGAATTCCGTTGACTTAATGACGAGATAGCGGAGGGACGTGGTGTGGGATGCCATATTGGGAATGAATTTCCCGAGAAGGTTGACCATCCCGAGGAAGCAGAGGACCGCCTTCTTGTCCTCCAGGGGCTTCATGGCGTTGATCGCCAAGACCTTGTCGGCGTCTGGCCGCACACCCTGCCGTGAGATGTGGTCGCCTAGAAACTTTATATCAGATTGACCAAATGAGCACTTGGCCCTGTTGAGCTGGAGACCATGTTCATGAATTCGCTGGAAGACCTGCTTGAGGCAAGCGATGTATTCCTGGGGCGTTGTGGACCAGATGATCATGTCATCCACATAGACTCGCACCCCCTCGATGCCCTCCATCATCTGCCCCATGATGCGATGAAACACTTCGGAGGCAGATATGATACCGAAAGGCATGCGGTTGTAACAGTAGCGGCCGAACGGGGTGTTGAACGTGCACAGCTTGCGACTGGACGCGTCCAGCTTTATTTGCCAAAAACCCTGGGAGGCGTCCAGCTTAGTGAAGAATTTGGCATGAGCCATATCACTGGCTAACTCTTCACGCTTCGGGATCGGGTAGTGCTCCCGCATGATGTTGTGGTTTAGATCCTTGGGATCAATGAAAATGCGGACCTCCCCTGATGGCTTCTTTACGCATACCATGGAGCTGACCCAGTCTGTTGGCTCCGTGACCTTCGAGCTGATGCCCTGGTCTTGGAGGTCCTGTAGTTGCTTTTTCAGACGATCCTTGAGGGGCGCCGGCACCCGGCGTGGTGCATGGATCACAGGGGTGGCGTTCGGCTTGAGCAGTATTTTGTATCGGTACGGGAGCATGCCCATTCCATCGAATACACTGTGGTACTGCGTGATAATATTGTCTGTGTTAGCTTGCAAATTTCCATCGGGCAAGGCCGTCGCCGGTGACGATGACATGGTGTGGACTCGCTGAACCAGGTTCAGGAGCTTGCAGGCTCGAGCACCGAGCAGGGACGCTCTGTCAGGCCTGACGTTTCAAATCGTAACGTTGCCTTGATCGCCTTGTTGGATACCCCTAGTTGACACAAGCCACTGGCAGCTATGGCATTGCCATTATAGTCAAGGAGCTGGCAGGTCGGTGGAAGAATGCTTGGTCGGGCCCGGATGGTGTCGAGGTTGGATTGTGAGATGAGGTTCGCAGACGCGCCGGTGTCCAGTTTAAATCGGATGCGAGCCTTGTTAACTGTGAGGACAGCACACCACTCGTCATCGGGATCCACACTGAGGATCGAGAGGTGTTGCGCAGGTGTGGTGGAGGCCAGCTCATGTGTGGTTATGATGCCCACCCGATATGAAGACTTGAGGCAGTCAGCATCAGGGTCCGTTGGGCTGTCGTGATCAGGATCTGGCATGCCATGTTGTATTGAGCGGATACTTCTGCGCCGCAGCTGGGATCGCTGGCTGCTGAGCGGTGGAGCGGATCTGCAGAGGGCTGCGTAGTAGCCAAACTTGCCACACTGAAGACATTGGCATCCTCTTGCCGGACATTGCCACTTTAAGTGGGCGGAGCCACAATTCAGACACGTCATGACGCTGACGTCAGCACGATCCGTGCACCATCGCGCATGCGCAGTGCGGTCGGCCGACGGACGTACCTGCGCAGTTTGGTTTTCGGTCTCATCGTCCACTCGGTCGTAGTGCGCATGCGCAGGGATCCGAGAAAAGCACGCGAAAAGGCCACTCTCCTCAATGCTCATGCCTGCACCCCTCTTGGCATTATCATGGACAACGCACGTCTCGATAGCGACAGAGAGGGTCAACTGCTTGATTTTAAGGAGCTGCTGCAGCAGGGAGTCGGAGTGGACCCCGAAAACGATTGGATCCGGATCATGGAATCAGCCGTCGAGTCATAGTTACATGACTGCACTAGAATGCAGAGATGGGTCAAGAAGGACTGAAAAGGTTCATCCTTACCCAGAAGCCTCTGTTGGAAGATGTACCGTTCAAAACTCTCATTCACCTCAATGTCGCAGTGGCTATCGAACTTCAGCAGGACTGTTTTGAATTTCGTTTTGTCTTCGCCATCGGCGAACATAAGCGAATGGTAGATATGGATGGTGTGGTCCCCCACAGTGGAGAGAAATAGCGTGATCTTCCTGGCATCCGATGCTGCCTCGAGGTCAGAGGCCTCAATGTACAAGAGGACCTATTGCTTGAAGATTTTCCAGTTGACGCCGAGGTTGCCGGAGATGCGGAGCAGCGGAGGAGGCTGGATGTTTTCCATTTCGCTGGATGGCTGTTTGCTGGTCGATGCTGATTCACACGAGGTAGGTCTGTCAAGATCAATATCACTCTGGTACCATGATGTGTTAGGCAGGTTGGTTTGATGTGGACTGCACTCGATGCAGGGAAGTTAGAAACAGACGTCAAACACAGGAGAAGATCCAACACTGCTTTATTCAACTAGATGAACTGCTGTAAATATTCAGCTGCGGGTCAACACTATACTGATCTGACTAGTGACCTTGTAGTAGCCTGATCAGACTTACTCGCTACCGCATGGTGTTTGTGCTTGCTAGCTCGTGGACTCTGACTGTCTCAGTAGCTGGGTCCCGAGAGAACGGGAAACCTAGTGCCCTCTGGCTTTATAGTGGTAGTGTCCTGTCTGATGATTGGCTGTGCTGTGCTGTATTTCATTTCATGCTTACTGGTCATCCTATGTGTCAATGACTGCCTGTCTGCATCTCATTATATACATGAGTGGATATTATGACACGCCACACTCCTCAACCTAACTTACAACAAGGAGAAGTGTGTGTTCAGCACAAACCGATTAGCCATCCTCGGCTGTGTGGTTCAGAATGGAGTTCTAGAGCCCGACCCCGATCGCATACACCCCCTCATGGAACTCCCCCTCCCCCACTGTCCCAAGGTCCTCAAACGACGCCTGGGGTTCTTTTCGTATTACGCCCAGTGGGTCCCAAACTATGCGGACAAGACCCGCCCACTCATTCAATCCACCGCTTTCCCACTGACGGCCGAGGCTCACCAGGCCTTCAACCGTATAAAGGCCGACATCGCCAAGGCCGCGATGCACGCGGTCGACGTGGCGCTCCCCTTCCAAGTTGAGAGCAATGCATCAGACGTCGCTCTGGCCGCCACCCTCAACCAGGCAGGCAGGCCCGTGGCATTCTTTTCCCCCACCCTCCATACCTCCGAAATTCGGCACTCCTCCGTCGAAAAGGAGGCCCAAACGATCGTTGAAGCTGTGCGACATTGGAGGCATCACCTGGCCAGCAGGAGATTCACTCTGCTCACTGACCAACGGTTGCCTTCATGTTTAACAACACACAGCGGGGTAAGATCAAAAATGATAAAATCTTGAGGTGGAGCATCGAGCTCTCCACCTACAATTACGAGATTTTGTATCGCCTATAAGCTCAACAAGACCCCCCGATGACCTGTCCCGAGGTACATGTGCCAGCACACAAGTGGACCGACTCCGGACCCTGCACGACAATCTCTGTCACCCGGGAGTCACCTGCTTTTACCACTTCATTAAGGCCCGCAATCAGCCCTACTCCATCGAGGAAGTCAGGGTTATCACCAGAGACTGCCAGGTCTGTGCGGAGTATAAACCGCACTTCTACCGGCCAGACCGTGCGTGCCTGGTGAAGGCCTCTCGCCCCTTTGAACGCCTCAGCGTGGACTTCAAAGGCCCCTCCCCTCCACCGACCTCAACACGTACTTTCTTAATGTGGTCGACGAGTATTCCCGATTCCCCTTCGTCATCCCATGCCCCGATATGACATCTGCCACCGTCATCAAAGCCTTCAACACCATCTTTGCTCTGTTCCCTTTCCCCGCCTACGTCCACAGTGACCGGGGATCCTCATTTATGAGCGAGGAGCTGCGCCAGTACCTGCTCAACAGGGGCATTGCCTCAAGCAGGACAACCAGCTACAACCCCAGGGGAAACGGGCAGGTGGAATGGGAGAATGGGACGGTCTGGAGGGCTGTCCAGCTGGCCCTATGGTCCAGAAATTTCCCGGCCTCCCGCTGGCAGGAGGTCCTCCCCGATGCACTTCACTCCATTCGGTCGCTCCTGTGCACCGCGACCAACGAAAACCCCATGAACGTCTCCTTGCCTTCCCCAGGTAGTCCACCTCCGGGTTTCGCTCCCAACGTGGCTGGCTGCTCCAGGACCCGGTCTCCTCCACAAGCACGTGCGGCTCCACAAGGCAGACCCGTTGGTTGAGAGCAGCTACTCCATGCGAACCCGAAGTACGCCTACGTAGCGTACCCCGACGGCCGCCAAGACACAATCTCCCTCAGGGATCTGGCACCAGCTGACCCCACCCCCCCCCCCCCCGCCCCGGCGCCACCCTCCGCAGCCCGCGCTCCAGGCCAATCTGTCCTCCCCTTTCTCCCACCCGGGGATGAAGAGGATTCTGGCACGCTTCCGGAGTCACCGAAGACCAAGCCGACGCCTGAGTCACCACCAGCACTGCGGCGCTCTCAATGACAGATCAAGGCACCCGATCGTCTAAATTTGTAACCTTCTCTGTAATTTTAAAACCAATCTGTATGTATATAGTTTTCCACCACCCCCGCTGGACTCATTTTTAACAGGGGGTGAATGTGGTAGTCACCACTGTTGTATTATATTGTATATATGGGTATTACAGTAAGGCCCCTGTACTACACGTACGGGGGTAGATCCCTGCCTGCTGGCTCCGCCCAGGAGGTGGGGTATAAATATGTGTGCTCTCTGAACAGCAGCCATTTTGCAAGCTGCGGTAGGAGGCCATACATCTCTGTGTAATAAAGCCTCGATTACATTCTACTCTCGTCTCGTCGTAATTGATAGTGCATCAAGCATAAGATGGATTTTGTAACTTGTATTACCCTAATGAATCTATCTATATCTGTAAAAGTATAGTTGGGGTAAAGGAGTGGTGTGATCTAGTTATTTTCTTGTTCAATAAATGTTTTATTATTTTGTTAAAAGTATATCAGCAAGGGCAGCACGGTGGCACAGTGGTTAGCACTGCTGCCTCATGGCAGCGAGGTCCCAGGAGTTTGCACATTCTCCCCGTGTTTGCGTGGGTTTCGCCCCCACAACCCAAAGATGTGCAGGCTAGGTGGATTGGCTATGCTAAATTGCCCCTTAATTGGAAAAAATGAATTGGGTACTCTAAATTTATGAAACAAAAATATATCAGCAGTGTTTGGGACTCTTCAGTAGCCACCCTTCATGTTTCTAAACAAAAATTAAAGTTAAGATCGATAAAGCCAGTTTCTGCCCTGAGATCTGACATGTTCAGTAGCAACATCAGCTGAAATCATAAGAGTAGCACAAAGTAATCTCGTTGTGGTTGTTGGAAGCCCATGATCTCAGCCCGAAGACATTACTGCAGGGGTTCCTCAGGATAGTGCTCCAGACACAAACAATTTCAGTTACTTCATCAATGACCTTTCTTGCTCATGAAAGATGTTCACTGATGATTGCACAATGTTCAGTTTCATTTGCAATTCCTCAGATAATGAAGCAGTCCATGCTTATATGCATCAAGATGTAGCCAACATTTAGCTTTGAGCTTTTAAGTGGCAAGTATCATTCACACCACATGTGTCTGTCAATGACTGACTCCATCAATGACTGTTTAACCATTACCCCATAACATCAAGCTGCTTTACCATTGTTGAATTTCTCATCATCAACATCTTGGTCGATACCATTGACCACAAATTTAACTGCACCAGCCTTATAAATACTATGGCTTCAAAAGCAGATCAGAGGCTTTGAATTGTGTCTTGAGTGACTCAGCCTGCCCACCATCTACAAGTTATGGGTGTGATGGAATACTCTCCACTTGCCTGGTTGAGTGCAGCTGCAGCAACACTCAAGAAACTTGACATCATCAAGATCAAAGTAGCCCATTTGATTGGCACCTCATCCATCAACTTTAACGTTCACTCCTTCTACCATATATAAGAAATACTGTAGCAACTCACTAAAGCTTCTTGTACATCATATTCCAAACTCTGACTGCTATAATCTAGGAGGACAACAGCAGGAATTGTGTGTGGGAACACCAACCCCTGCAAGTTCCCTTCATGTCACGCATCATCCTTACTTGGGAATCTATCACTGTTCTTTCACCTTTGCCAAGTCAAAATACTGCAGTATGCTAACTCACTTACAAGTTCAAAGATGGAGAATGGTTACTTGAAGAGGATATCTGCGGCTACGTCTGCATACTCCAGCATGAGTTGGTGTCATGAGGAGAGGGGAATAGGAATGTGGAAGAAAGAAAAGCATTTTGTTCTTTTGCAAAATATTTGATACCATACAATTACGCTTGCAATTAATGGAGATCATTACAGTTAAAATTGCAAGATGCAGATTGTTATCATCTGTTACACATTCATATAATAAAACCATAATTTTAGACATACAATGACATAAAAATGCATGCGATATTAGTGAATAATACATAGTAATTTGGCAGTTTTCAGTTTAGAATTTTTTTCAATGTATATTTTAAGCAAAATACCAATGCCATTTTCAAATTAGGACACATTGAAAAGTATGCTGCTATCGAACTTTGAACTGCATTTTCTTTCTCCAGAGGCTTCTGATCTTGGATGGTCGAGAAACAAACGGGAAGGCAAGGACACAAAGCTTACAGCATGAAGAGCAGGCAGAATAAAAATTGTGTCTACGACAAAGGTTCAGTAATTATTCTTCAGTATTGTTTTCATGAAGAGGACAGTGATGACATTTAATTTAATTGAAATAAAGAAGTCATTGATCTATTTCAATACAAACTCAGCCTCTTTTTTCTGAACAACCCTGAATCAAGATGTGCTTTATTGCATTCTTTTCAGAACACGGTCAATTTTAGAAAGGTGCTGCTACATTCAATAACACATTAAAGAGGCAATTATGGCCTGATAGGAGAGCTTCAAATAGTTTATTATTGTGAAAATCTAATTCCTCTGAACCCACCCCACACCGCCCTCCCTCCCCTGCAAGCCTCCGCTCCCACAGAGCAATCTGAGATCTCTCCACTTCTTCCTGGAATGGAGGCCCAACAAATTTCTATTCACCACCCTCCTCCATCTGGCTGAACCTGTCCTCACAGTTCTATGTTCTATGTTCTTCCACTCACTTCCTACAAATAATGTGTGTTTCTATGGGAACATGCATAGGCTCTGTGTCCCTACATTTCTTAGGGACATGGAACACCAATGATATTCAGAGCCCTTTTTTCTACATGGATGCCTCCATCAGTACCATTTCCTATTCTCACAGTGAACTGGAAAATTGCATTTACTTTGCTTTCAGTTCCCATTCTTCTCTTGCCTTTGCATTCAAACTCTTCCCATCCTTTCCTTGATTTTGCTGTCTTCATCTCTGAGGCTAACAGCTAATATTCAGTTCAAGTCCACAGATTCCCACAGACAACACTCAACTACACTTCATCCTACCATATTTACTGTAAGAACTCAATTCAATTTTCCTAGCTTCTCTGTCTCTATCATAATTGTTTGGTTGATGCAACCATCCAGACTAATGCTCCTATCTTCATTATTCCTCAGCAGATTCAGCCTCTAGGCAACAGCTAGGCTTTGACCTCGGTGAGGGCCTCAGATAGGGAATATGGCAGCATCACCAATTTATCCCCAAATGGGGATATAATTGAACCTAACAAGCTACATTAAGGCTAGGGCTAGGGTTAAGGTTTCTGCCAGGCTAGTAAGCAGTGCTGGTCAGACACCACTTCCAGCAAGGTTACTTTGAGGCTGGAACATGTCCGGGAGCTGTCACGCTGTGAAAATCTGCAATTTTACTTTGGGTCTTGTCTCCTCATGTATTTGCATTGTTTGGCCCCTTGTTCTGCACTGTAACCAATCACTGTTTTGGGAAGTACCATTTATCAATGTTCCCTGTTGATTATTCTTGTGTCTACTATGTACGTACTGTGTACGTTCCTCGGCCGCAGAAAAATACTTTTCACTGTACTTCGGTACATGTGACAATAAATCAAATCAACAAAACATAAACTATTAAAAATAGAAAATAGAAAGAATGAGTAAAAAGAAAGACAGGAGCCAATGAATTACCAACAGTGATGGCAGCAAATTGATGCATTATGTGTTTATATGACATTTGTCTTTCTGTAATTTTAGTGAATTTAGTTAGCAGACAAGGCAATGTGATCTTAACATGTTAGAAGGTCAATTCCTCAAATCAGGGGCGTCATTCTCCGACCCCCCGCCGGGTCGGAGAATGGCCGTAGGCCGCCGTGAATCCTGCCCCTGCCGAAGTCTCCGGTACCGGAGATTGGGCGGGGGCGGGAATCGGGCCGCGCCGTTTGGCGGGACCCCCCGCTGGATTCTCCGGCCCGGATGGGCCGAAGTCCCTCCCAGAGATTGCCTGTCCCGCCGGCGTAAATCAAACCTGGTATTTACCGGCGGGACCAGGCGGCGTGGACAGGGCTCCGGGGTCCTGGGGGGGGGGGGGGGGGCGGGGCGATCTGACCCCGGGGGTTGCCCCCACGGTGGCCTGGCCCGCGATCGGGGCCCACCGATCCGCGGGCGGGCCTGTGCCGTGGGGGCACTCTTTCCCTTCCGCCTCCGCTACGGCCTCCACCATGGCGGAGGCGGAAGAGACTCTCCCCACTGCGCATGCGCGGGAAACTGACAGCGGCCGCTGATGCTCCCGCGCATGCGCCGGGAAACTGTCAGCGGCCGCTGACGCTCCCGCGCATGCGCCGCATTTCTGCGCCAGCTGGCGGGGCAACAAACGCCATTTCCGCCAGCTGGCGGGGCGGAAATCCCTCCGGCGTCGCCCTAGCCCCTCAATGTTGGGGCTAGGCCGCCAAAGATGCGGAGCATTCCGCACCTTTGGGCCGGCACGATGCCTGTCTGATTGGTGCCAGTCGGCGGACATCGCGCCGTTGGGGGAGAATCTCGCCCCAGGAGTGAACAGAAATAAATGGCAGAATTCTCCCATGCGCCGGCCGACTGGATCAATGGTGGGCGGGGAGGGAGGAGAGAATTCAGCAGAAGGCTCAAAAATTGGTTTCACCCCAGCGTGAAATTACAGTGGGATCTTCTGATGCTGTCCATCATGGCAGATCGGGAAACTTACTGATGGCTGGCGTGAAACTAATTTTCATCCCACTAATGGGATGCAGATGAAGGCCTGACTGGAATCTTCCCCCAACGCCAGATTCTCCATGACACCTGTGGGAAAATATGCCAGTCCAAAAGTGGGCGAAATTCGCCCGCAACGGGGCGATGTCCGCCGACTGGCGCCCAAAATGGCGCCAATCAGGCGGGCATCGCGCCGCCCCAAAGGTGCGGAATGCTCCGCATCTTTGGGGGCCGAGCCCCAACATTGAGGGGCTAGGCCGACGCCAGAGGAATTTCCGCCCCGCCAGCTGGCGGAAACGGCCTTTGTTGCCCCGCCAGCTGGCGCGGAAATGACATCTCGGGGCGGCGCATGCGCGGGAGCGTCAGCGGCCGCTGACAGTTCCCACGCATGCGCAGTGGAGGGAGTCTCTTCCGCCTCCGCCATGGTGGAGACCGTGGCGGAGGCAGAAGGGAAAGAGTGCCCCCACGGCACAGGCCCATCCGCGGATCGATGGGCCCCGATCGCGGGCCAGGCCCCCGGGGTCAGATTGCCCCGCGCCCCCCCCCAGGACCACGGAGCCCGCCCACGTCGCCTTGTCCCGCCGGTAAGGTAGGTGATTTAATTTACGCCGGCGGGACAGGCAATTTATCGGCGGGACTTCGGCCCATCCGGGCCGGAGAATCGAGCGGGGGGGGGGGGCCCGCCAACCGGCGCGGCCCGATTCCCGCCCCCGCCGAATCTCTGGTGCCGGAGACTTCGGCAACCGGCGGGGGCGGGATTCACGCCAGCCCCCGGTGATTCTCCGACCCAGCGTGGGGTCGGAGAATGTCACCCATACATGTCTACACCAACGTGGTGTGCAAAAGTTTGAACTTACTTGAGCAAAGGCTGGGGCTACCCCCAGAGCTAAGGATGGGGGCTGCCAGTGACCACAGCAGTGGGTGTGGGAAGTATCTATCAGGTGGACCTTCCAGTTGCAGTGTCTCCGAGGAGGTACATCTTCCAGCCTCAGTTTGTTCCTGGAGATACATTTTCTTTCTTCAGGAAGTGGATCTTCTTTTTTCAATGATGGGCCAGTGATGTTGGGAGCCTTTTAAAGACATCAACCAGATATAACAATGGGACATGTGCCAGCAAGCATGACCCGCCATGAAAGAAGGCATCAAATCCACAGATGCACAATTAATTATGCTGAGACGGAATACATGACATGCTTTCCTGCCGGCCTCGGTAGCAGGACCACACACCCGTCCCTGCCCCCGCCATGGGACTTAACCTTGAATGGGAGGATCTTCCCTAAGGCAGGGACTTTCTGGCCATTCACGCTGACAGGATCTGCCGGTCCCACTGACTACGCACCCCTGTTGTGGGTTTCACAGCATCAAGAGCTGTATTCAACAGGTGTAAGAGTCTTTCCTGTTTACTCCCTTTGTTCCCATTTATTTTATTTTTATTGTTTGGTCCGTGGACCCATAATCGGGATGTGCCTTTAAGCAGAAGACTCAACGTTGAAACATAATTGCGAACGAATGGTCAGATTTTCTCACCTGACTTGTCACATGCTGGAGAAATGGTAAAAGGATTTTATTTCATCAGAGCGCGCTGTACTCACAGTTTAGCCAGATTCATGAAAGCAACGTCTTGTCTCTTGAAAGATGCCTTTGGAGTAGCACATTTTAATGCATTTCATCTCAATTGTATTACATACAATATATATATGGGTACTCCATATTTGAAAATTTACTTATTGTACTTTTATTGCTGATCTTGCCACTTCACTATGATTTTTGCATATGCATTACTCTTACTGTGTGACATTGCACTGAAAACCAAAGAACTTTAAAAAATGTTTGCACTGAAAACCAAAGAACTTTAAAAAATGTTTCAAAGACATTGTTAAGGTTAAAGACTCCAGGCCACCTCGCAATATGATTGACACATCACAACAAACTAGAGGGTGGTTACTGGATGACAAAGGATGACCTGCTGTTGCCATGGTTCATGATTCTGGTGTATACAGCATGTAAACAGTGAAAACATGCTGATACTTGAAATGTGATAAATTGGCTCATTGCAGTCGAGATAACAGGCGCACCCGACTTGGTGATGCGGCGAGGCCATTCGCCATGCTTGAAATGTAGCGACTTGGATCTCGCCCTCACTGCCCGTGATTCAGATCGGTATATTTAAATGAGCCAAATGGTTTATTTTAATATACGTTTGCTGTATTGACCCAGTGCCTGGGAATTAACGGCAGCACTTGGGAGGTCTTGCCTGGGCTCCCTTTAGTAGTGATCCACACAAACGGCAACCAGTTGTAACAGAACCCGGCTCTCCCTCTTGCACCAGGGCACCCGGGTACCCTGGCAGTGGCACCCGGGCACTACCGGGATGCAGGGGGTCTGCTATCTTGCCAGGCTGGCAGTACTAGCATGCCCAGGTGCCAGTTTGTCACTGACAAGGATCGGGCCTGGGGGGGCTTGCCATGCGGAGGCGGGGGTGAGGCGGTGTTCCAGGGGCCTCCCCAAGGTTGGGGGAGGTGGTGAGGGGGGTCCAAAGAGAATCAGGGACCTGAAAGGGAAGAGAAAAATCAGGGTAGCCGGACAAAATGCTGCCCCGGTCTGCGAGGAACCTTTCCTGATGACGGGCTTGGAATCCCTCCAAGTGCGGCCTCAGTGGAGAGAATGTCCCCAAGGCCAAAAAAAGCGTCAAAGTGCCATTGGCTAGTGGGATGTTTCTTGACAGTGGAGGCTTGAGTTGGAGTCCGCTGAATCACGCCCAACACTTCTACTGCCTAGACCGCTCTTGAGGAGCCCTGCCACACTCATATTTGAGAATTATGGTGGTCTGCTATATCCTGCACAACTATAGGGCAACTACCTGAGGAGGAGATGAGGTGGAGAAGGATGTAAAGGATGAGGGAAGAAGAAAGTAACCTAGATAGTTTCTTCCTGATAGGCTGTCTTGAAGAAACAGCTTTTGTGAAAATAACCACATCCCTAATGAATTGTGTTGTGCATATAAGAACATAAGAACTAGGAGCAGGAATAGGCCGTGTGGCCCTTCGAGCCTGCTCCGCCATTCAATGAGATCGGCTTTTTTCTGCAGGCTGCCAAGCACATTTTATTATTCGTTCATGAGGTGTGGGCATTGCTGATTAGGCCAATGTTTATTGCCCATCCCTAATTGTCCTTGAGAAGGTGTTGGTGAACCACCTTCTTGAGTCACTGCAGTCCATGTAGGGCAACTAGGGATGGGCAATAAATGAAAATTGCTTATTGTTACAAGTAGGCTTCAAATGAAGTTACTGTGAAAAGCCCCTAGTCGCCACATTCCGGCGCCTGTTTGGGGAGGCTGGTACGGGAATTGAACCGTGCTGCTGGCCTGCCCTGGTCTGCTTTCAAAGCCAGCGATTTAGCCCTGTGCTAAATGCTGGCCTAATCAGCGATGCCCACATCCCGTAAATGAATTTTTTAAAAATGTGGTGTTGGTACACCCACAGTGCTGTTAGGGAAGGAGTTCCAGGATTTCGGCCCAGTGATAGTGAAGGAAAGGAGATATATTGTCAAGTCAGGATGGTGTGTCACTTGGAAGGGAACTTGTAGGTGGTGGTGTTCCTATGCAGCTGTTGTCCCTGTCCTTCTAGGTGGTTGAGATTGCGGGATTTTAAGATGCTTCAAAGGAGCCTTGTTGAGTTGCTGCAGTACATCGTTTAGATGATACACACTGCTGCTGTTGTCTTATTGGGAAATCCCTCAGGGTCGAGGAAAACTTGCTTCCACTCCGGGAGGTCCGTTCTGCGGTGGCTGAACAGTCCAATCCTGGAACCGCAAACTCTGCATCAGGTGTGGCAGGTGGTGTTTCATGTGTTTGGTGGGTGGGTGGGACGCTCTGGATTCTGCGCTCTCTTTCATCTGTTTACGTTTGGCCTCCAAGTGTTCCACCCTGTGATGCTTGAGGTAATTGGCGCCTTCGCCAAAGCTCCTTCTCTAGTTTGTGCGTTCTAAGATAAGCGATTCCCATACGTCAATGCATTTATTTAGGGAGACTTTCAGAGTGTCCTTGTAGCGTATCCTCTGCCCTCCTAGTGATCGCTTGCCATTGTGGAGCTCGCAGTAGAGCACTTGTTTTGGATGTCTTGTGGCCGGCCCATCGCAGCTGGTCGAGCGTGACTGGGTTTATTGGCTGGGGAGTGGACAATCCTATCCTGCCAGTGGATTTTCAGGATTTTGAGGAGGCAATATTGGTGATATCTCTCCAGGGATTTGAGATGTGATGATTCTATGATTCTATGTCTGCTGTACATTGCCCATCTTTCTGATGCATACAGGAGGGCGGGGACCATGGCTGCTCTGTAGACCATGAGCATGGTGTTGGATTTGAGATCTCAATCTTTGAACACTCTATTCCTCAAGTGCCCGAAGACTACACTGACGCAGTGGAATGGATGCTGGATTTCATGGTCAATGTCTGCGGAGACGAGGCACCCGAGGTTTGAGAAACATTGTCCAGGGACTCATTGTGGTTCTTGATGTCCGGGGGTGCAGTTTTGTGTGGCAGGAGCAGTGGTAGAGAACCTTTGTTTACCGATGTTTAGTCTGAAGCACATTCTCTGTTATGTCTTGGTGAATAGTTTGTAACTCAGCTCTGAGTGTGCACGGACACAGGTGTCACCTGCGTACTGCAGTTCAATGACAGAGGTTGGGATGGTCTTGGTTCTGGCCTGCAGGCATTGAAGGTTGAATAGTTTCCTGCTTGCCAGGTAGGTTAGCTCCACTTCAGCGGGGAGCTTCAGGCTAACAGGGTGGAGTGTTGCTGCAAGGAAGATGGAGACGAGCGTTGGTGCGATGACGCAGCCCTGTTAGGCCCCAGTTTATACATGTATTGGTTCAGTGGTGGTTCCATTGTTTGTAAAAAATATATATTTTTATTCTCCTCCTTTTTCACATTTTCTCCCACATTTACACCCATCAACAATAAACAATAATCAGCAAGATATGTCAATCCCCATAATAACAACGATCCCATCCGCCCACTAACCCTCAAACATCAGCCCGCATGTTTACATAAACAAATGACAAAAAGGAATCAGGGATTACCCGTAGTCACCCTTAATCTACACAGCCCCCACCCCCCCCCCCCCCCCCAACTAATGTTCGATGTTATCCAGTTCTTGAAAGTGCATAATAAATAGTGCCCATGGCTTGTAGAACCCCTCCGAGCTTCCCCTCAGTTCGAACTTAACCTTCTCAAGGGTCAAGTATTCCAACAGGTCCCCCCGCCACGCCAGGGCACTGGGTGGAGAGGCTGCTCTCCATCCCAGCAGGATCCGCCTTCGGGCGATCAACGAGGCGAAGGCTATGATATCTGCCTCCTCTCCCGTTGCCAACCCTGGCTGGTCCGACACCCCGAATATGGCCTCCTGGGGACCCGGGTCCAGTTTCACACGCACCACCTTGGAAATTACCCTAAACACCTCCTTCCAGTACTCCCCTAGCTTTGGACAGGACCAAAACATATGAACGTGATTCGCCCCCCCCCCCCCCCCCCCCCCCGCAATGCTCACACACATCCTCTACTCCTTCAAAAAATCGGCTCATCCGCGCCCTCGTGAGGTGCGCTCTATATACCACCTTCAGCTGTATCAGCCCCAACCTCGCACATGAGGTGGAGGCATTCACTCTCTGGAGCACCTCACACCAGACCCGTTCCTCGATAATCTCTCCCAGCTCTTCCTCCCACTTTGCTTTGATCCCTTCCAGTGGTGCCTTATCCTCTTCCAGAATAGCTCCGTACACCGCTGACACTGCCCCCTTCTCCAGTCCCCTTGTCGTCAACACCTCCTCCAGCAATGTGGAGGCCGGTTCATCTGGGAAGCTCTGTATCTCCTTCCTGGCAAAATCCCGAACCTGCATGTACCCAAACACTTCTCTCTGCTCTAGCCCATACTTCGCTTCCAGCTCCCTCAATCCTGCAAACCGACGCCGAAGAAACAAATCTTTTAGCGTCTTAATCCCCTTCTCTTCCCATTTCCGAAAACTTCCATCCCACCTCCCTGGCTCAAATCTGTGGTTCCCCTGAATCGGCATTTCCCTTGACCCTAAACCCAACCCGAAGTGTTAGCGAAACTGCCTCCAGATTTTCAATGAAGCTATTATCGCCGGGCTCCCTGAATATTTCCCTGGAGCTATCGGTAGCGGCGCTGTTGCAAGTGCCTTCAGCCCCGACCCCCTGCACAAACTCTCCTCCATTCTGACCCACTGAGAATCCACCCCTCTGACCCAGCTCCGCACTTTCTCCACATTCGCCGCCCAGTAGTAGTACAACAGGTTCAGGAGACCCAAACCCCCTGCCTGCCTTCCCCTCTGTAGCAGCACCTTTCTCACTCTGGCCACCTTCCCTCCCCATATGAATGAGGTAATCCTTCCCTCAATCTCCCTGAAAAAAGACTTTGGCAGGAAAATCGGTAGGCATTGAAAAATAAACAGGAATCGCGGCAACACATTCATTTTAACCGCCTGTACTCGACCCGCCAGTGACAGAAGAAGGCCATCCCACCTTGCCAGATCGGCTTTCACTCTCCCCACCAAACTAGTGATGTTATACCTGCGAAGCCTCCCCCACTCCCGGGCAACCTGCACCCCCAGATACCTAAAATGAGTCCCTGCTCTACGGAATGGCAGCACCCCCACCCCTGCCTCCATCCCCGGCCGAGACACCACAAAGTACTCACTCTTGTCCAGGTTCAACTTGTACCCCGAGAAAGACCCAAATACCCGCAATAGCTCCAATATTCCTCCTATCGACGCACTCGGCTCCGACACATACAGCAGCAAGTCGTCGGCATATAAGGACACCCTATGCTCTATCCCCCCCCCCTGCACTATTCCTTTCCATGCTCCCGAACTTCTCAATACGATGGCCAACGGCTCAATCGCAAGTGCAAACAGCAGGGGGGACATAGGACATCCCTGTCTCATTCCACGGTGGAGAGAAAAGTATGTGGTTCCATTGTTGAGGATCATGGCTTGCATGCCATCGTGGAGCAGGAGGAGAACGTTGATGAATTTCTGTGGGCAGCCGAGTTTGAGGAGGATGTTCCACAATCCCTCACGGTTGACAGAGTCGAAGACCTTTACGAGTGGTACACACTGCTGCTACTGCGCATTGATGGTGGAGCAAGTGATAGCTTAAGGTTGTAGACCTGTGCCAATTGAGAGGACTGCTTTGTCCTTAATGGCATTGAGTTTCTTGAGTGTTGTTGGAGTTGCACTCATCGAGGCAGAGTATTTCATTAAACTCTTTGTAGGTTGTGGACAGGCTTTTGGGGGTAAGGAAGTGAGTTACACTCTGCAGGATTCCCAGCCTCTGACCTGCTCTTTTAACAACTGTATTTAAATGGCTGGTCCAGTTCAGTTTCTGGTCCATGGTAACCCCAGAATGTTGATAGTGGGAGTTTCAGCAATGGTAATGTCATTGAATGTCAAGGTGAGATGGTTAGATTCTCTTTTGTTGAAGGGTAGTCATTGCCTGGCACTTAGGTGGTGCAAATATTACTTGTCACTTATCAGTTGTCCAGGCCTTGATGCACACCAACTTCTTCAATATTAATGAGTTACAAATGGTTTTCAACATTATGCAATCATCTGTGAATATTCCCACTGCTGACCTTATGAAGGTCGAAATTAATTGATGAAGCAGTTGAAGATGGTTAAGCTATCAAGTGGAACTCCTGCAGTGATAATAATAATAACCTTTTATTGTCACTAATATGAAGTTACTGTGAAAAGCCCCAGTCGCCATATTCCAGCACCTGTTCGGGTAAGATTGCCCTGGTATTAAGATTATAATCTCCAACAACTGATACTACCTTCCTTTGTGCTAGTCAATTTTAACCAATGGGATTGTTTATCCCGATTCCCATTGATTTCAGCGTTGCAAAGGCTTGTTAATGCCACATCCCACCTTATGCCCAACTGCCAACTCATTCCCACATTCCGTCCTCACATTTCTCACACTTCCTTTCACATTCATGAGGAGTATGCTGGTCATAGGAACATAAGAACATAAGATCTAGGAGCAGGAGTAGGCCATTTGACCCCTCGAGCCTGCTCCACCATTCAATGAGATCATGGCTGATCTTTTGTGGACTCAGCTCCACTTTCCGGCCCGAACACCATAACCCTTAATCCCTTTATTCTTCATAAAACTATCTATCTTTATCTTAAAAACATTTAATGAAGGAGCCTCTACTGCTTCACTGGGCAAGGAATTCCATAGATTCACAATCCTTTGGGTGAAGAAGTTCCTCCTAAACTCAGTCCTAAATCTACTTCCCCTTATTTTGAGGCGATGCCCCCTAGTTCTGCTTTCACCCGCCAGTGGAAACAACCTGCCCGCATCTATCCTATCTATTCCCTTCATAATCTTAAATGTTTCTATATGATCCCCCCTCATCCTTCTAAATTCCAACGAGTACAGTCCCAGTCTACTCAACCTCTCCTCGTAATCCAGCCCCCTTTAGCTTGCTTTATCAATCAATTAGATGATTGCTCCCTCGATACATTTATCGATCAAAGCTCCATCTTTCTCAGGGTTAAAAGCTGCAATTTTCCCAGCAACTCTATCTACTCTTAGTGAATAATTTTAACATTCGAAATACCTCAATTAAATCACCCTCAATATTCTAACCTTAAAGGAATACAAGTCATGTTTATGAAACCTGACCTCAGATTTTAACCTGTTAAATCCCCCTTCTTTTCCTGAAATACAGTCCACAAAACTGAATGTAATACAGGTGGGGGTCTAACTAATACTCTGTAAAAGTGAATTATAAATCTCTTCCTTTTTGTACTCTAGCCCCCTCAGAATAAAAGTCAACATTCCTTTGTTTGAGAGGCAGTTTGCCACAGGGTGAGATCCTCTCCAGTTCCGCTGAGCAAGATAGAGATTAAAACTTCAGGAAGTTATTCGTGAAGAGTAAACTGCATGTCTAAAACAAGCAGCTATACCAGGTGTTGAAAGGCATGCCAAGGATTTTGTATAACTGAAAATATGGAAAAGCCTGCTGTCCTTTAATGGAGCATGAACACTGTTCATGAATATTGCTGACTAGTAGTCTGAGGCCCTGATGAGAACATCTGAGCAGTCAGTGATGCTTTGGAGGCAAGGGAAGCTAGCAGCTACCCTATATCTTTGAAGTACTTTGTGTTGTCTGTTCTGATCATCGAGGAATGTGATGGTCTAGTTAGCTGATTCGTACAGGCTCAATAATGATCCTCAGTTCTGATTATATTGTCAGGGGCTAAACCTTCACTCTTATCGTGAGATTTTATGTTCTTGTATTCCGGGGGCAGGATCGGCAACAGGGGTGGACAATCCTGTGGGAGTCGCAAAATGGGTTTTATGGTGACAGGATTTCCAGTTGCGATTGTCCCTGCCCCCCCCCCCCCCCCCCCACATTGATGGCATAACAGGTATCGCGACATTGAACTTTAGAATCTGAGCAATCAGTGATGCTTTGGACGCAAGGTAATCTAACAGCTACCCCATATCTTGAAGTCCTTTGTGTCGTCTGTTCTGATCATCGAGGAAGGTGACAGCCGATTAGTACTGGGATTCGGAATCCCCATTTGAATATCTTTAAACGTAATTAGCAGGCCTTTACAATAATTAGTTAGCTCCCCTTGCCTCCCCCACACTAACTTGTCTATGCACGCTGACCTGATAGCATGCCAAAGTGAATAATTATGTAATGGCGGAGGGATTATTTGGTGTAGAAGTCTGATAATGAGATGTAAATGTATTATGATGGAATTCCTGACATTTAACGCCAGATTCTCATTACGTCACTGGTGGGAGGCAGGGACAATAGCAACGAGAACTCCTGCCGGCGCAAAGTGCTTTTGGGCACCGTGTGGGATTTTCTGCTCCAGCTGGTGATCCTGCCCACTGAAAAAGGGAGAAGAAAACTCCCCCTCCCACGCCTCCCCCCCCCCCCCCCCCCTGGGGGGGCCCAGTATCACTAATTTTACTCAAATCCAAATACCTTTATTTCACTACTTTCAGAGCTAATGCTCCCGGAGCGTTCCACAGCATTTTATAAATGTTTAAAAACTATTTTAAAAATCCAATAACAATTACCACACTAGGTAGTTACATATATATTTTGGGGTTTTGTCTGATGTAAAACAAATAACTGGGGCGAGATTCTCCACTCCCGCGCCGGTTGGGAGAATCGCCTGGGCCGCCAAAATTTCCCAGGACGCCGGTCCGACACCCTCCCGGGATTCTCCCAAGCGGCGGGAACGGCCCCGTCGAGTTCTGCGGGCCGCAGGCCAAAGAATCGGCGGAGACACGCAAAATGGCGACTCTCCGGCACCCCCGCTATTCTCAGGCCCGGATGGGCTGAGTGGCCAGGCCAAAACGGCGGGTTCCCCCCGGCGCCGTCCACACCTGGTCGCTGCCGTCGGGAACAGCGTGGGAACGCTGGGGGGGGGGGGGGGGGGGCGGCCTGCCCGGGGGGGGGGGGGGATCCTGCACCGGGGGGGTACCTCAAATGTGGCATGGCCCGTGATCGGTGCCCACCGATCGTCGGGCCGTCCTCTCTGAAGGAGGACCTCCTTCCTTCCGCGGCCCCGCAAGATCCGTCCGCCATCTTCTTGCGGGGCGGACTCAGAGAGGACGGTAACCACGCATGCGCGGTTGATGTCAGATTTGCGGCGCCAGCTGCGTCATCTATGCGGTGCCGCCTTTACGCAGTGACAAGGCCTGGCACGCGGAGATGACGTGGCCCCAATCCTAGCCCATTGTCGGGGCCTGAATCGGTTGGGATCCGGGCCGTTTCGCGCCATTGTGAACCTCGACGGCGTTCATGACGGCGTGGGCACTTCGGCGCGGGAGTGGAGAATCCCGCCCCTTGTTTCTCAAGTTAGGCTCTCTTCACAGTCACGACTTGTTGGAATTTAAGAACAGCTATTTCTGCTGTGGCTGGGGTTTATATAGTAGCTATCATTGCCTAGGATTAATCGTCTCCTGTTATACAGTTTTTCCCTTTTGATCAATCTTAACCGAACTAACCTCTTTAGAAGTCAAATGTAATTACCTTAATTTTGTAAGTCTACCTTTTAGAGTGAAAGTGCACAGTTCACACCTTGTGTCCTCCTTTGAAACTCTAACACCTTATTCAAAACCCTTAATGTTCTGTTCCCTATTGTTATCAGCTTGCCTTAGGTAAACATCTGCAGTGTTTCTCGGCTTATCGGTGTATCAAAAACTCTAGTTCCATCAGCAAAACCAAACTGTCCCTGCTTAAGCAGCTTACATTTTCCAACAGTTTTTTAAAATATATAACCAACGGAGAACATTCCAATTTATTGGATTTCCCTGATATTTTCATGTCATCACTATTTCCCCTGACAAATGGGAATGGTGATATACAGGTTAGCCCTGGCACAGTGGGAAGCACTGTTGCTTCACAGCACCAGGGTCCGAGGTTTGATTCTTGGCTTGGGTCATTGTCGGTGTGGAGTCTGCACGTTCTCATCGTGTCTGCGTGGGTTTCCTCCGGGTGCTCCAATTTCCTTCACAAGTCCCGAAAGATGTGCTTTTAGATGAATTGGACATTCTGAATTCTCCCTCTGTGTAAACGAACAGGCGCCGGAGTGTGGCGACCAGGGGATTTTCACAGTAACTTCATTGCAGTGTTAATGTAAGCTTACTTGTGACAATAAATATTATTATATTATTATTAGAATCTAATAGCAACGAAGTTAAAGGCTGTGGGCACTTTGAGAAAGTGGAGGCGTGCAGAAGCATATTGGGAATGCATCAAGAACTATATGGCCATCATTCGAATTTTGCCAGGTGGACGTGATTAAAATCAGGTTGAAAGATTTTTCAAATAGCTGAGAGAATAGTAATTGAAGCAAAATTAAAATACTGTACCAGCAAAGTTTTAAATTTATGTAAAATCTGCTATCGCAGCTGGAAACTAACAAGTTGACAATATAAGACGCATTCATGTGTGGCAGCTGAAAAATGAGGTCGAGTGTGGATATCAATCCTGACATTAAATGCCAGACTTTTACTTGCTCACTAATTGAACTCACAGGTCCTTTAATCACAACAGTAAAACAAAATAGGAGAAGGGGATACAACGAATAATACTAATTTTCCCTAAGTAAAATATTGCAGAACTAGCTGAAGAAATGCTAATGCTATTCATGATAGAGGTACTACACTTGGGTAGGAACTGGCGTGAAGCTCAAATAATAGCTGAATATACTGAAGGCACTCAGTGGATCAGGCATCATTTGTGGAGAGAGGCAAAAGGATAAGTTAATGTTTCAGGTTGATGACGCCTCAGCAGAACTCTGCATTGGATTCTGCAGCAGCATTCCACTGCTTGGCTAATGGGATGCTTTGCAGTTCAGTTAACAGCCTCCACTGATCTTCACAAATAATACTCTAAGCTGCATGGATGTTTGAGGCAGGAACATTTAATTAGTTTGTTAATTTGGTTACCTACTGAGGACCAAGATCACAAGAATCAGACAGCATCAAAGAGATTTTCTAAATGTGCTGAAGATGTTATGAAATCATAATCCAGGGAATATGAATCCAATGCTCTAGTGATCAAAAACATTTTTATACGAACATACAAACAAGGAGCAGGAGTAGACCATTTGGCCCCTCGAACCTGCTCCACCATTCAATAAGATCATGGCTCATCTGATTGCAACCTCAATCCCACATTCTTGCCACCCCCCCCCCCATCCCAATACCATTTCACCCCCTTGCTAATCAAGAATCTATCTAGCTTACCTGACAAATATTCAAAGATTCTGCTTCCACTGCCTTTTGAGGAAGCGAGTTCCAGAGACTCACAACCCTCTGAGAGGATAAGTTTTTGCTCATCTCTGTCTTAAACGAGCAACCCCTTATTTTTAAACAGTGACCCCTAGTTCTAGATTCTCCGACAAGATGAATCATTCTCTCCACATTCACCCTGTCAATGTACTTCATGATCTTAAAGGTTTCGATCAAAGGATACAAACCTAACCATTCCTCTGAAGACAACCCGCCTATTCCTGGGGTGCGATCTTCCCAAAAGGGAACAAAGTTCCCGAGTGAGCACGTTTAGCCACGTGTTTCCACGAGGCTATTCAACGCGACTTGCTTTGGATAAGGGGCCTATACAGGTTACGCACAGCCAAGGTTGCACATTGCCCCAAGTTTTAAATCGGGTACTGATCTCCGAGGCACACGAAAAAACCCCCGATGTTCCCCCTGCCCCCCAGCCCGAACGCAACATGAGAGGGTCTCCCGCTTGCCACCATGGCCCCATCGCGCGTGTGCAAAAAAGCCAGCTTGGCACCATGGCAGTGCCAACCTGGCACCCCAGCGGTGGTCCTGCTAGCTGGCAGTGCCATCTGGGACCTAGGCAGTGCCAAGCTGGCACCCAGTGGCACTGCAAAGGTGCGAGGCTGGCATTGTCAGGGTGCCAGGCTGGCACTGCCAGGGGTGCCCAGGTGGTATCAGCAGTGACTGAGCACCCCCCTTCCCAAATAGCATGCAGCTGGGGGCCTCTGATCCACTTCTGCCTTGTAGATGGTGGACAGACTTTGGGGCATCAGGAGGTGAGTTATACATCACAAGCTACACAACCTCTGACCTGGTCTTGTAGCCACAATATTTATGAAGCTGGTCATGTTCAGGTTCTAGTCAATGATAACTTCCAGGATATTGATGGTTGAGGAATTTGGCAATGGTATTGTAGCCGAATGTGAAGAGAGAGTGGTTAGACTCTCTCTTGATGAATGATGAATCTTGGCCAGGATGCCAGGGATAACTCCCCTGTTCTCTGGAATACTTCCATGGTCAGCTGAGATGCAGACAAGCCTCAGTTTAATGTCTTATCCAAGAGGCATCAACTCTGACAGTGCAGCATTCTTTCAACATTGCAGTGGAGTGTCAGCTCAATTTTCTGCCCCAGTCTATGAAGTGGGACTTGAACTCACACTCTTCTCACTCAGTCAAGATTGATATCACAAAAGCTCCATGCTTTTCTTCAAGAAATGAAATGGGCATGTTTAGCATTCATTTGTGACAGCCTTGGGTTAATGTTTTGTCTGAACAACTGTAAGGATGTGTTTTCACTTGAGCACAGGTTAGGAAGGTGGTGGACAGCTTGGATACTGCGTCCATCCAAAGCAGTAGGAATGTGGCCTGTGCCATTTACATAGCTAAGCACCATGTTCATTAATTCAGGGAGCTGTGAGCACGCTACACTTTTTCCAAAGGCATCTTGTTCATCTGGAGGCTGAGAAACCTAGTGAGAGAGCTAATTTTGAATGGCCTGCAAGAACACCTTGAAGGGAAAGGTGGATGCATTCGGTGTAATGGAAAACTCCAGTTTTGAGCAGCAAGCAAGAATTTTGCAGCACGTAAGATAGTAAATACAGTGGCCGGGATTCTCCAATCCCACGGACAAGTTCTGACACCAGCGTGAAAGCGGCGTGAACCACTCCGGCATCAACGGTCCTCGATTGCCAGGTATTCACCCCTTCCTAGGGGGCTAGGTCGGCGCCGGAGTGGTCTCCGCTGCTCCAGCCGGCGCGAGTCCGCGCAGGCGTGCTACGGCTGGTGCGGGTTCCCGCATGCGCGTGTGTTCCCGTCTCCGCGCCGGTCCCCGGGCAATATGACAGATCCCTACAGGCGCCCAGCGGGGAGAAACATAGGCCCCCACGGAACCAGCCGCCCGCCGATCGGTAGGCCCCGATCGCGGGCCAGGTCACCGTGGAGGCCCCCCCGGCTCCCCCACCAGGATGGCCCACACAGACAACTTCCAGGTCCCACTGTGTGGGACCATATGTGACCCATGCTGGCGGGACTCTGCCGAATTTGGCGGGCACTCGGCTCGCCGAGGCCCGGAGAATCGCTGGGGGGGTGGCGCTTTCAACGGCCCCCGACCGGCGCGGTAGCGATGCCGCAGGCACACGAGAATCGGCCTCGGAGAATCGGCAAGCCGGCATTGAGGCGGCATGGCGCAATTCTCGCGGCCCCTCCCCACCCCCCCCCCGGGATTCTCCGACCCGGCGTGGGGTCGAAGAATCCTGGCCATTAAATGTGGAAGCCTTTAAGCCTCAAAGCCTACCAACAATTGACATAAAGGAAGTATGACAAATTTAAATTCCAGCTAGCTCTGACTTTAGATGAGGATCCTTTTATTGGATGCTCAAAATGGCCACCAGCTCTCATGAACTGTCCCTGATTGGTGGGTGGGAATAGACATTGGCCTGGATTCTCTGCCGGGAAATGGATGTAAATGGGTCAGGCATTAGATTCTCCAAGCCCTCGTGGTCCTTCGGTCCGGAAAGCACATGGGGGGAGATCACTGCTGGTGGACCTCGCCAAGGGGGTAACCCAGAAGGGAGTTGCCCCCAAAGTCCACCAGAGGGACACCCTCCTCCCCCATAATGCCAGACCTGACCCCCACCAGCCGCCTCCAATGGCATCACCCTCCGAGACCCCCTAAATAAAGTGACCCCCCCCCCCCACAGAAACCTCTTAAATAGGGAGTTAATTACTGTCAATTTCCAGCCGAGCATTTCAAAATCACTGACATGTGAAGGAGGGTGATTGGAATGCACTGAACTCTCTTTGTAGTGGTTGATGTTTTTAAGCATTGTGATCAGTGCACTTCAAAATTACTGAACCATGCAAAAGATGAATGAAGCAAGGCACGCAGCTGCATTTGTGCAAGCTGTTAATCACAGCCCATTAAGGGGAATTAATGAATGGCTTGCAACTCAAGGATCAAGGGTTTAAACACATGTCTCTTGTTTATTCTTTCCACAAATTGACATGTGGTCCTTCCTCTGTCTAAACCAGCAGCTGTATGCCATGGTGAATGTTATAACAGTATTTGTTTTCACTTGCCTCTGTCTGGACTGCTGTCTAGCTCCTATCCAGGGTCTCTTTTCTGGGGTATGTGGGGGGTCCCTAAGTTTAGGGAGTCTATTTGGGGCCCCATTTATTTAGTGGATCCCTGGGAATCCCTTCATTTAGGGAGTCTCTGGGGGGGGTCTCCCTATTTTGGGAGTCTCTGTGGAGGACCCCTATTTTGTGGGTCGCTGGGGGTCTCCCTATTTAGGGGTCTCAGGGGCATGGGTGGATTGATTTACCCCCATACTTGGGAGAAGGGGGGTGACTCAGAAATTCCAGGTGTGGGAGGCTGATTCACGATGCATGTGAGGGGAGCTGGCTGTTTTGCAATGCAGGACGGGGCAGGTGGCCAGCCACAGGACCTCATTTTTGGGCTGCCGCTCAAAGTGGAAGTCCCCTATAATCCTCGCCATACATAAAGTTGCATGCTGAGGGATAATGAATTGCTTCCTGACTTGCGCTCCCAGTTCCAATTCATTTCCAATGAACATTGGGCTGGATTCTCCGATTCTGAGGCTATGTCCAGAGGACGTGTCTAGTTTTACAATGAAAAAGTCGGCGGCGCCCCAGCACCAGTGATCTGCCCGGTGGGGGGCTTGCAGCCGCGCCATTCACCTGCAGATACGGATGGAGAATTGCTGGGACTGTGGCCGCGCATGCGCACAGCGGTGACCGCAGTACCAGGGTGGCAGTGCCAGCTGGGCAGTGCCAAGGTGCCCGTGTTCCAGAGGGAGGGCCAATGAGCTACCACGCACTGACCCTGACCAGCCAGAGATCTACGAGGGTCCGGAAGACCCCCCCCCCTCCCCCGGGTGACGTTCCGCCTTGTCCAGCTGGTTTGTGTGGACCAGCACTGATCGGCGCCTGGCTGCAGCCTCCCTGGGGAGGCCAGAGAATCGAGGGAGGCTGGTAGATCCCGGGCATATAGGTCAGAAGTAGGTTTAAGACCTACTTCTGCGAGCGTAATTTGGTCCCGCCCCTTTTGGCCGCAATTCTGACTCTGAGCCTCGCAGGACTTGGGTAAATCCCGCAATGTGTGGAGGCTGTCGGGAGGCCTGCTGGAGGGCTCTCCCGGGATTCTCCGGCTGCATTGTGCGCTTGCTCAAGCGCACCACGACACGAGATCACGCCTAGTGGATGCATTGGTTTTGATGTTCCAGAATTCCTTAGATTCTGGGCAGTTCCCAAGGATTGGAAGGAGCAAACATGAGCCCACTATTTAAGAAGGGAAGATGAGGGAAAGTGTGGAACTATAGGGGCTGGTTTAGCACAGTGGGCTAAACAGCTGGCTTGTAATGCAGGACAAGGCGAGCAGCACGGGTTCAATTCCTGTACCGGCCTCCCAGAACAGGCTCCGGAATGTGGGGACTAGGGGCTTTTCACAGTAACTTCATTGAAGCCTACTTGTGGCAATAAGTGATTATTATTATTATTATAGAGCAGCACACCTAACATAGCAGAAAAATCTATTTATATTCTATTTAGATTCTATTAAATCAAACTTGATAATTGGGCACTTAAATCATAACGTGATTCAGCAGAATCGACATGGATTTATGAACCAGTAAACAGTGCAGGTGTTTGGATTTTCAAAAGCATTTGTTAAGGGGCCATCCATGAGATTATTGTACAAATCATGGGATTGAGAGTGATAAATTAGCAGGGTTGGGAATTGGTTATGGGGGATAGGCAAGAAAATGAAGATAAGGCCACAATCAAATCATCCACCACCTTACTGAATGACAGAGCACGCATGAGGGGCCAAACGGCCCACTCGTGCTCCTATTTCTGACTATCTTATATTCTTATACTTACTGTACAGGAAAGCAGAAAGTAAAATGGGACATTTTCAGGTTGGCAGGCTGTAACAAGTGGGTTTGTGCAAGGATCAGTACTTGGGATTAAACTATTTATAACCCATATTAATGCCTTGGATGAGGGATCTGAGTATAACGTATTCAAGTTTGCAGATGAGGCAAAGTTAAGTGGGAAATTAATCACTGAGGTGGGTGCAAAGAGGCTCCAAAAGATATAGACAGTTTGGGTAAATGGGCTAGAACATAACAGATGGAATACAATGTGGCAAAATGTGAAGCTATCCACTTTGGTGGGAAACATTTTTAAAAAGCAGAATATTGAATGGCACAAGACAGGGAAATATTTGCATTCGGGGAACCTGTTTCCTTTTACATCAATCACAAAAACGTAATATGTAGGTACAGCAAATAATTGAGAAGGAAGATGGTTTGCTAGTTTTTGTTATATAGGGATTGGAGTGTAAGAGTCAAGAAGCCCCAATATTATTATGACGGGCATTAGTGAGACCACACCTGGATTAACGGGCTGGATTTTACCATTCGCCTAGGGACAGCCTGAGAGGTTTGGGGCAGGGAGCATGAAAAGGCAAGAGAAGGTAGAGTATTGAGTGGCCATACCCTTCCCACCACCAAGCACTTTATCAGCAGTAGGGAAGGTAAAGAATCACCCTTCTGCCCAGGGGCCAGTTGAGCCACTTCAGTGACCAATTAAGGTCCTCTTACCACCACTGCTGGCATTTTACCAGCAGCAGGTGGGCTCTCTGCTGTGTTGGGAGACATCCTGGTATGTATTGGTGGACTCACTTTCGGCTGGGGCAAGGGGTTCCCCTCTTAGTTGGCCCATGGAGGGACCCTCAGTGGCAATGGATACTCCCACCCTCACCAAGTCCCCTCACCCATTCTTTTGACAGGGCTTGACTGTCTGGCTTCAGAGAACTCAAACCCCACTTAACTAGAACATGGTTCACGGTCTCAGAATAAGAGATAAGAGGTTGACCATATTAGAATGGAGATCAAAACAGATTTCTTCACCCATAGGGACGATCTTGAGTCCGCATTCTTCACCCATGTGAAAATCGGCGTGGGCTGAAAATCTGGAGAGAATAAAAAAACGTAATACTCTCTGGCATAATTGGAATTTGCAATTTTTATACCCACTCTGGTGGAGTATTGTGAATTGTGCCGCGGGAGCCCAAGAATCTCATTAAGATGTCATTAGCGCGCACTCGCTCTAGACACCCCCCCCCCCCCCCCCCCATAAAATATTCACCAGTCGCCGGCGTCACGTCACCCTGCCATCATTTACAACAGGCCTACAAAAGCATAAAGCTGGCGGCCTCACCCCCAAGCAGGATATTGGAGGTGAGCGCTCAGCCAGTCATGATTCTTCAAGCTCTTCACCGCTAAGGGTGCACTGGAGAGGACATGGGGACTGCAGATAAGTTAAACTCGGGGATGGAAATGGGGTTCAGTCACTCGAGCTTGGGGTGAGGGGCCGGTAGCAGGCCTTACATTCCATTCACTTTGGGGCACCCCTTGCTTTAAGGGGGTCTGGAAGCTGGCATGCAGGCATTGCTTCCTGCATCCTCCTTGCCGGGCTTGTGGCCAGATCAAAGC
This sequence comes from Scyliorhinus torazame, assembly GCF_047496885.1. Lineage (NCBI taxonomy): Eukaryota > Metazoa > Chordata > Chondrichthyes > Carcharhiniformes > Scyliorhinidae > Scyliorhinus > Scyliorhinus torazame. Next base: position 211,865,205 of record NC_092710.1, read on the forward strand.
TGAGGGCGTGCCCATTCTTAGTGGGAGCTGGAAAGTTAGTGGGAGGAAATAAATACTGAGGGTCAGCACTGGGGTGGCTGTGAGGATCATGGATGGAGTTCCATGAGAGGTCAGACAGGAAACAGTGGAGTTCTCAGGAATGGTTTGCACCCCTGCCTCATGTGGAAGAAAGACCCTCTCACATGGGGAAGCACAACTTAACTACTGTAAGAACCCCACACTCAGGCAGAACTTTGAGGACCAAAGGGTTAGGCTCTATGAAATATCAATTACATTTGTCCAGGAAGTTGGTATCTCAGGATAGGGCTATTAAATGGGAGAATGAGGCTGCCCTCTAGATATGTGCTTTCATGCTAATTGCAGGCTTTACTCTAATCAGCTGTGTCTCATCTGTCACAAGAAGCATTCATTTTCTTGATATACATTTTCACCCTTCATCGACAAGTCAATTGAACTAATGAAATATGCAGTGCTAATGTTCACTGTTACTGATTGGAGTCCCAAACATCACCCAGGGGGAGAGTGGCATGGAGGGAGGAGGACCTCCTCATGAACCTGTTCCTGGGTCTGGGCAAACTTGCCATAAACAGGTCCACGTAGCGGGTGACCGAGGGGGTCGTCCGACCCAGCTGTCTGGGCTCTACCGCGGCTACATTTGTGATCGAGTGTCCGCAGGCACCATTAAGATCTTCCGTGCCTGGTAGGCCCTGCAGAGTCTGGCGTGCTTCATTGACCCTTTTAATCACATTTTAGTTTTATGTTTCAAGTTTCATTTGTGATTTGTTTTTGTTTAAGACAGCATCCTTTTAAGGGGCTGCCTCTTTTATTGTCCCTCGGCTTATTTAATTTAGTTTATTTGATTCAATCAAGATAGTTGGAGTCCTAAGCGTTGAACCCCAATGCTCATACAAGAGTTTACATCACACAGATTACACTGATGTGTACCTCAATGCAAGGCTTCATGGTGAAGTCTATCATCACTCACCCCGTTATAGGTCATGACGGGGGAGTGTCTTTAAGGTGCCCCTTTTAGGATACAGATGCGGGTCCCATGCACCCACTGAATCCCCCTGCCACCTAACGCATAATTTGGAGGGGGGGCTCTGTTTTCCAGGTGCCTAATCCTAATGGAGTTGAGAGGGACAGTGTGGGGATGTGCCAGTGTGAAAAGAGAGGGTGTGAGGCTTAGTGGAGAGGCACTCACTAAGGGGGAAGCACATGGTCAGAGCTCCCAGAGGACTATAGTGGGCAGGGATTTCTCAGAACTCCTCACCGCTCACTTTGGTATCCTTTTCTTCTTAGTGCATGATTCTGGAGAATCATGGACCCTTCAGGGTGGTGTTTCTACTACATACTGGGGCTGTTTAGCACAGGGCTAAATCACTGGCTTTGAAAGCAGACCAAGGCAGGCTAGCAGCACAGTTCGATTCCCGTAACAGCTTCCCCGAACAGGCGCCGGAATGTGGCGACTAGGGGCTTTTCACAGTAACTTAATTTGAAGCCTACTTGTGACAATAAGCGATTTTTGTTTTTTCATTTTTCATACGATCGAGCAGCAGCAAAGAGAGTGATGTGCCACTGCACGCGACCAGGACCAGCACCCTGCTGAGGAGGGGGAGGCTGGGCCCATAACTGTACAGGGAACAACACTACAGGGGGAACAGCCCCATTTGAGATTGTAGCAGCAAAATGTTTTTCGACATCGGACTTTCTATCTTCAGATGTCGGAGCCACAGTGCCGGAGCAGAATGCGCCTGTCCCAGGGGATGGTGGACCACCTTTGCTATGTCCTGCAAGAACTGACACCACAGGATGGCATGGTGGCGCAGTGGCTAGCACAGTTGCCTCGTGGTATCGAGGACACAGGTACAATCCCAGCTCCAGGACACTGTGTGGAGTTTGAACATTCTCCCCTTGTCTGCGTGGGTCCGACAACCCAAAGATGTGCAGGGCAGGTAGATTGGCCATGCTAAATTGCCCCTTAATTTTAAAAAAATGAATTTGGTACTCTAAATTTAAAAAAAAGAACTGGCATCAATGGAATGGAAGGATACACACTGCCCATGGCCATAAATGTCACCGCCACTCTGAACTTCTATGCAAGTGGCTCATTTCAGAGCAGCACCAGTGATTTTTGTGACATCATCCAGTCAGCCCACATACATGCATAAGGGAGGTAACAGATACCCTTTATGCAAAGGCCTACTTGGAAATGAACTTGGACCGGGACCATGAGAGCGAAGTTGCCAGGGCCATGGACTTTGCCTGCTTAGCAGGCATGCCCCAGGTGCACGGTGTAATAGACTGCACTCACATGGTCCAGCGGTCTCCATGGCATCATGTGGTCTCATTTATGAACTGCAAGGGATTCCACTCTCTCAATATCCAACACGTTTGTGACCAAACAATGCGAATCATGCAGGTATGTGCCCGTTTCCCAGTGAGTGTCCCTGGTAATTAAATCTTGGGGCACTCACAGACCCTAGACGTTTTTGTGGGAGAGCAGCATCTGGAGGGATGGCCCCGAGAGGACAAGGGATACATAGTAAGGAGGTGGCTGATGATGGCAGTGCGGAGGCCACAAACCGAGGTGGAGACTCGTGTTTCAACGTGCGTGCTGGTGGAACCATTGGGCAGATGAAGGTGCATTCCGGTGCTTGGACCGGTCCGGGGGTGCTGCCCAGTACAGAGGATGTTCCACATAATAGTGGTCTGCTGTGCTCGCCACAACTTGGTGCTGCAGATGACGAATGTGATATAAAATAGTTATTTTAGAGTTACTAGTTAATGTAATGTAGAAATAAGCCACTTTGATTCTTGCAGTTAGGGACAAAGGAATTTGAGACCGCATGGAAAAAGCAGGAAGAGGTGGGTCTATGAGAGTGATGCTGCATTGATAGGGGCCAGAGAAAGGGATTGGAAGTGAGACAATCAGAATAGATCGAACAGGTCAGGAGGGACATAGGCTGACCTATGTCCGTCGAGTATGTGAAACTTGATACCATTTGAATTGATTTTGCAGAGATCCCTTTGTCTTTTAGTTCAGTCGTTTTCTGGGATGTAAGAAGCTGGATGTCTCTTACATTTCTGTAAGATGATTCAAGCTTGCAAGCTAAATAAATAACTTCTGTTTACGTGCGAATCCGTCTCAACTTTTATTGAGGCCAGACTGACAGAGAAAGAAATTTGGAGATCTACATTTGGTGCCGAAAACCGGGATTTCTCTGGGCGATCCTGATCCAACTGCGAAATCAGAATTAGACTGATTATGAACAGGAAGATGGGGAACAAAGGGCCCTCAATGTAGAACTGGAAAACGACCGCGCATTGATTGTTCCCCTCTTCTTATCGTCTGATTAGTCTGGTCACTCGCGGTTGGCACAGAAAGACCGCCTCGACGAAATCACAGGTCAGTCTGGGGATTAGCACTTTAATTGATGGGATTTCATATTGTTGTTTCGGCTTGGGTTAGGGTTTTGGGCTGATGGGACTTTAATAATGAAGGTTCAGTCTATTATCAGGGTTCAGAGGCTGATGGGACTTAAATAATGAAGGTTCAGTCTATTATCAGGGTTCAGAGGCTGATGTGACTTAATTAATGAAGGTTCAGTCCAGTATAACTGTTTTTAAATCTGAAGATGGTTCAACTCTATGTGTGAGTGTTTTAAATATATAGTTGATTAAGCTAAAATTGTCTCCTTGGACTGTAAAGTTCCGAGGTCTAGTTGAGATTGTGAGGAATGCTGCATATTGGTTGAAGCAGAAGTCTCTCAAAGGGTTAACAGCAGCAGGCGGAGTTGAAAACAGACAGTGCTTCTCACTCAGGCTTTGAGATAACAGCAGCAGCCATAGTGTAATCGGATACCTTTCCTTTGAGTCAGTGAACACCAGCAAAGTTACGTTTTGAATTAATTAAAGGAAACCAGTGGGTTTCTCCACCTCTTTGATAAAAGTTATTATTTTCGAAAGCAATTGATTGAAATTGCCAGAATCTTAAATTTTACTTACTTGAAATAAGGTTTATCTCATTTTATCTGGAGATTAATAGAAACTTAAAGAAGATCATGGACACCATTTTAAAAAGTGTCAATCTGGAGATGATAATTGATTTTGCTAATACTTATGATAGTTGATTTTGCTAATACTTATGTGTATGTAACAGAAAAAAAACTTGTTAAAAGAAAAATTGTTAAGATAAAGAAATAATTAAGTTGTAAATGTTATACAAGTTTGTGTTAAGCAAATTGTAAATTTAGTTCTGAGTTGAGATCAGAGCTAAGCTTGCAAGTTGCAGTAATTCAATTTGAATTTTCAAACATTTTTAAGTTTATAAAAAAAAAAGAGAGCAAATAGAGAAAAGAAGGACACAGATCTTGAATGCGTTGAATAGCACATTTCAAAGGCCCATAAATCTTTCTGTTATCTTAGACCTAAAACCTAGGAAGATTGACGAGCCATAGGAATTTCTGGGGCGTTTTAATGAAATCTACCGGGGGAAGTCAGGCGATTTGCTGTATCAAAATGGTCAGAATTCCCCTCAATACTGTGCTATGTTAATGCATTGCCTACCACCTTCTGTGGTTACTGCTGTGAAATGTAATAACATGAATTGGACAGAGAACGACCCTTCCCAGATGGCAAGGGCAGTCAGATTTTACTGGAAGGAGGGTGTAGGCCAAGAAGGAGGCTCAGTTACAAAGGTTAAGACTGAGTATGTAATGAAAAAGGATGATCTGCGATCCCAACAAGCGGCAGAAATGGTAGTTTACCAGCAGGAGCTCCAATATAGTGACTTTGGGTGGGTGGATCAGCGAAGAGGAGGATGAGACAACAGTGCTATATTTCTATCACCCCCCAGTGGTGGACGTTAGACATTGAACAGTCACTGTATCACGTTACCCTGGCCTATGACAGAACTGGACGAAACAGGGAGTTGGAGGACAAATACCGGCCATTACTTGAGACCGAATGGCCAGTCAAGGTTACAGCCACAGTCACGGGAAAAGAAGGTACAGCCGATTTTGTTACAATATCACCACATTTATGGCCACAGTCAGCTTCGGTAAGCCCTCATATTACACGTCAGGTCCATGACCGGTACCATGCCAGGGATATGGGGCGAATGGTCAGCATCTTACCGCAGCTCGTCAGAATAGGTATGAGATATACCTTTTGAACAATCCACGTCTGACATTTAAATACTGTACCACTATCAATCCAGCCTGTTTTCTTAGTGGTCCCCCTGTCCATGAAGACGCACCTGGCCACGACTGTTTAGCCTTGATTCAGGAAACTACCACAATAAGGGGCGATTTGAGTGACATTTCGTCAGAACAACCTGACATGATTATGTGTGGTCAAATATCCCACCGGGGTTTAGTTAATGACCTACTGCAGGCCCTCCTTCTGCCAGCGCAGATTTCCGTTATTAAATGCGCTGCCCACACGAATGGTACAACCCCAGTTGACGTTGGTAATGAACGAGCAGATTGTGCAGCGCGCACAGCCGCACAAATTCAGCAAGTGATGGTGCCTAAAATGTTAAGTCAGACTAAACGATCTACTATGAATGTGTCTGCTTCTGTCAAGCCAATGCCAACCATCCAAGACGTCATAAGGTTACAGGAGGACGCTCCTGAGAGTGATAAACAAATGTGGAAACGGTTAGGTTGTACATATGATTCTGTTTCCTCTTTATGGACCACGCCTGCACATCAGACTTGTATGTCTGATGTACTGGCTTTATGGGTCATCGAATGTGTACACTTTGCAACTCATTGTGGGGCTCGAGGGACTAGTGATTTGTTGCTGGACACTTGGTGGCACCCTAAAATGCAGGGGTTGGCCCAAAGTATCAGTAATCGGTGTTTGATTTGTCAGCAATATAACACCGGAAAAGGTATCCCTTGTGGGAAGGGGCAAACCCCGTTGCCCAGTGGTCCCTTTGAGACGCTCCAAATGGATTACATTGAGTTGGAAAGGTGTCAATGTTACAAATATGTTTTGGTCATTGTGGATGTGTTCAGCAGATGGGTCGAGGCGTATCCGACTATCTATAGTAAAGCTGCTACTGTGGTTAAAGTCTTGATGAGGGAAATCATTCCCCGGTACGGTATACCAGCTCAGTTAAGTTCTGATAATGGGCCTCATTTTATTGGACAAATTAACAAGGAGTTTTGCTCCCAGTTGGGCATACGCCAGCAGTTACACTGTGCTTACAGACCGCAGGCAGCCGGGGTGGTTGAGAGACACAATCAGACCCTCAAAACTAAATTGGCTAAATTAAGAGCAGACACGGGACTGACATGGCTTAAGTTGCTCCCCGTTGCCCTCTTCCAGCTGCGGGTTACACCTGCGGGACCAGCCCGGCTCTCTCCCGCCGAGATTCTTTATGGCAGGCCTCTTAGAACTCCTTGGAGCCTGCAGGTTCCCAGACGGGTTCAGTTTCATCAGATGACTGAAGAAATGACCACCTATGTTCTAGCCCTTACGCAAGTGCTCAAGGAACTCCATGGCCCAGTCCGTGCGGCTCACCAGCCATTGCCCCAGTACCTAGCTCACTTTCAGTCCAGCCCGGTAGTTATGTCATGGTCAAAAATTGGACTAGGAAGGGGTCGGAGCCGCGATGGGACGGGCCCTTCCAAGTTCTCCTTACCACCCCCACAGCAGTTAAAGTGGAGGGGCGAAGTGCTTGGGTCCACCTACATCACTGTAAATTGAGTCCATCTCCACTACTGTAAAAGGTCGGATACTAACTTGCCTCCCTTCTCCAGTGCTATTTTACAGGTGTGGAGCATGATGGAGTGGCTACGCATCATCTGTCTGATATTTGGCCTCACTTCGCTTGGCGTGTTATTGGCGATGGACATGGAAAAGGGGAATATTATGTATCTGTGTAGCCCCAACCAATCTACAAGGATACATCACCTATGCAAAGGTGATGTCCTTCACTGCCCCCATATACGAGGACATGGTATCGACTCATGGAAGGTCATCAAAGTTAAGGAGAATGCGGGAGTCATGAAGCAGCTGCACCGGTCCCAGCGATGGGAAGGGAACATTATATGGACATTGCCTTGTTTTTGGAATACATGTAAATTTGATTTTGGATGTGTTAAAAGTGGTACAATAAAGGTAACATCAGGCTGTCAGAAGAGTGTAGGAAGAGACCATGAGAAAGAGAAAGGGACTAGAGAGAGGACGGGGCGTGTGAGAAGGGAAGTACAGCTAGAACGTAGGTTACCGGGAGTTGCACTTAAGTTAATTAAAGGCCAAACTGAGGAAAACCCGGGTAGTATGAATCTCTTCTACCAGATTTACCACCGTCTGTATGGCCAGGGACGGGTTGTCTGCTACCCAAACCCCGCAGCGGTGTCTAGGTTATTTTCTGTTTCACCGCTTTGGGGCACTCCCCAAACGGTGGTTCATTGTCAGCGTTCCGAGCCATTGCCCGAGCACGTCACTCTTCCTTACGATCCAGATTCAGCACCACCGGCTATTTGCCTTCCCCTCCCTCGGGATAATTCCCATTCACAGTACGATAGGCTGCGACGGTGGAGGGCGTACATACCTAGCCACTTCACTCCCAATAGGGATTCCCGGTCGTACGAGAATTGCTTCAGCAGTGAAGGATATGGCTGTTTGCTGGTAGAGGTGGACACAAATATAACATGTCTGTTTCCCACCTGTACGGACAGGAGGTGCCATATCACCCAGGCGTCTGGCCAATGCGTTTGTTATAACACCACTTGCGTTCCATTGAACGCTGGCCTCCAGCTCCTTTGTGGCTGGGCGAATGTCTCGCATATCACTGTTGGGAATAGGGCTTTCTGCATTGCTGGGCGGCCCGAATGGGCATTTCAAAATTGGATAAACTGGGCTACTGGGAGGTCCTTACGCAACCGATATGCTGATTGTGATGCTAGTCTCCACACGGAACAAGGATACTACTTTTTATTTAATGGTACGGCGACCAACGTTTTGTCACCCCATTTCCCCGCCGAATTGCTATAGGGACTCTAGTCCCTACCACAGTCCCCTGCCCTTCGGCGTGGAACCTGCATAATCAGTTAGCACGCCGGGCAGTCTCTGCTGAATTTTGCGAGAACTGGAAAAAACCTCAGGTTCTTGCACCCAACCGGGGCCACTCAGCCGGGTGGGGCATTCTGAGCGTATTGACACTGGGAGGTGTGGGGGGTTCCTTGGCTGTTAGTGATCGGAATTATTTTATTTGCGGCCTTACCATCTTGGGAAATGAAACCTTGGGAGCCCTCGGGGCAATAACTAAGGAGTTGTTTCAGCTACGGTTGTTTGCAATGCAGAACCGGTATGCTCTTGACTATCTTCTGGCCCGTGAGGGTGGGGTATGCGCCATAGTACAGGGCAAGTGTATCATGGGTGTTCAGGACTTGACCGCTAACATTACTAAATTTATGGATCGCATACGGGATCACTTGGACGGGATGCAGGATCCTGACTCTTGGGGTAACTGGGGATCTGGAGGATGGAAGGACTGGTTGATAAATATGGCCATGTATCTAGTGGTAGCTATCGGCTGCATCTTTGTGGGCCTGGCCATCCTTAAATGTGTGATGGGTAGAATGCGGGGTGCACTAGATCAGATCACCGCCCCAATCACCGAGAAAAAAAATTTAACTGTTAAAATCCATGAGGGTGAGGCAGATGAAGGGGGGCTAAGACAGGAATTGGAAATGCAGCGACGGATCTTTTTAGATGAGGACCCGTAGCTATAGATTGGATAGTTTGGTTATCATGGAATGATAAAAGGAGGGAATGACGAATGTGATATAAAATAGTTACTTTAGAGTTACTAGTTAATGTAATGTAGAAATAAGCCACTTTGATTCTTGCAGTTAGGGACAAAGGAATTTGAGACCGCATGGAAAAAGCAGGAAGAGGTGGGTCTATGAGAGTGATGCTGCATTGATAGGGGCCAGAGAAAGGGATTGGAAGTGAGCCAATCAGAATAGATCGAACAGGTCAGGAGGGACATAGGCTGACCTATGTCCGTCGAGTATGTGAAACTTGATACCATTTGAATTGATTTTGCAGAGATCCCTTTGTCTTTTAGTTCAGTCGTTTTCTGGGATGTAAGAAGCTGGATGTCTCTTACATTTCTGTAAGATGATTCAAGCTTGCAAGCTAAATAAATAACTTCTGTTTACGTGCGAATCCGTCTCAACTTTTATTGAGGCCAGACTGACAGAGAAAGAAATTTGGAGATCTACACAGAAGGAGACCATCTGGAACAGGAGGAGATGGAGGAGTGCCACATCTTCTCTGATGACGTGGAGGTCATCCGGCACGGCACGGAAGCACAAGTGGATAGCACTGTGGCTTCACAGCTCCAGGGTCCCAGGTTCGATTCCGGCTTGGGTCACTGTCTGTGCGGAGTCTGCACGTTCTCCCCGTGTGTGCGTGGGTTTCCTCTGGGTGCTCCGGTTTCCTCCCACAGTCCAAAGATGTGCAGGTTAGGTGGATTGGCCATGATAAATTGCCCTTAGTGACCAAAAAAGGTGAGGAGGGGTTATTGGGTTACAGGGATAGGGTGCAAGTGAGGGCTTAAGTGGGTCGGTGCAGACTTGATAGGCCGAATGGCCTCCTTCTGCACTGTATGTTCTATGTTTGTTTGTCAAGGATGGTGGCGAGGGGCAATCAGAGGAGAAGGAGAAGTTTGGGGCATGCCCAGGCCTGCTTGGGCCATCGGGCTGGGGACATCCACATAGCCTTTAGGTTTAGTGATGAGCAGGACTAAGGGTGAGGAGACTACCATGGGGTCGGTGAGTGTGGTGCCAGCGGTAGGTTTCTGTGATGCAGCCCGATTCCATGGGTTGGGCAGTAAAGCCATCGGCCGGACTCTGTGGGAGAACGATGATGACTTATATTGAGGACAGCTGAGGTTGCTGCCTCCAGCACACTGTTGTTTGAGAGGAGCTTGGTGGGCATCTCTTGGGGGGCCTGAACCTTGATGGTCTGGGCGTACATCCGGACAGCACATGTGTTGCAGTCCTACCCTGTTTGGTGTTTGAGGCGGGCGGTGTGTTGCTCACAGGAAGGGAGATGTCAGATGGGCTGGACATTCCCGGGATCGCCAGGATGGAGGGCACGGGCTGCGCTCCTGTCGATCCTCTTTGCTTCGGGTGCCTAGGGGCTCCTGCGCTCCTCCGTGGGATAGAAGGTTTGCAGAGAGATACAGAAGCCCCAACACCCTCTGGCGCAGAAACGTTTGCACCATGCAGTGTAAGCCCTCAACCATGGAGGTGGGCTGAGCCATAGAGAGGATGGGGTAGCAGTGCGGTAAAAAAAGAAAGGCCTTCTTTGCGCAGCCATGGTAAGTCTGGCACCTCCAGTCTCTCACCATGGAATGCACATCCTGCAGATAGCACCCTCGCAGTGTTGGCCTCATTGCGGCACGGTAGCACAGTGGATAGCACTGTTGCTTCACAGTGCCAGGGAGCCAGGTTCGATTTGCAGCTTGGGTCACTGTCTGTGCGGAGTCTGCACGTTCTCCCCTTGGATTTCCTCCGGGTGCTCCGGTTTCCTCCCACAAGTCCCGAAAGACGTGCTGTTAGGTAATTTGGACATTCTCAATTCTCCCTCCATGTACCCGAACAGGCGCCGGAATGCGGCGACTAGGGGATTTTCACAGTAACTTCATTGCAGCGTGAATGTAAGCTTACCTTTGACAATAAAGATTAGATTATTATTGTATTGCTCTGACAGCACCATCTCCTTTGTCAGAAGGCAATTAGACACTCCATTCATCCTTGCACTCCAAGCAGAGATGCTGTTATTCCCTCCTGATACTTGCGACTCTGCCTTTGCAGTTCCAGCAGTTCTGGGTCAACCAGACCCAGTGGCAAGTCATCTTCCAGTGGCTCAACCATGTCCTCGGCTCCAGCATTCCTCAGAGTGCTAGGTCCATGGGATGTTCCTGTCTCCACCTGCAGTGGATCTTCAGCTGTGAAGTGCTTACCAGTGAGTGACCCAGAAGCCTCCCTATGGCTTAATCCCACTGAGGTGTGAGTATCTGCACTGGTGCAGATGACAGATGTGACGCCTCTTATTAGGTGACGTCGGAGAATTATCCCTCTGAACTACTCGGGGCTGTGGCTCCCAGTGGACGCAAGGATGGTCTGGGCTGTTTGTCTGATTGCCCTGCAAGGGAAGGGAGACAATATTAGTACATCATGGGGATGAGTTATGCGAAATGTTTACTCACGTGAGATTTGAGGAATCACTGTTTGTTATTAAGTTTCTCACATTTGCTCACTGCCCTCACTTTGGCATCAGCACAGATGTGCTCCTGCCTCCCCCGGACCAGCTCAAGGGCTCTTTCCTCGGGGGTCGGGGGGGGGGGGGTTCAGAGAGGGCAGGTGAAGGTCCTGAGCTCCCACATGACTCTGGGTGGCGGTACCCTCTCATGCCGGTTGTCCTGCATTTTGCCCTGCAGGGATGCAGATGGATGCCGATGGGGAGATTGTAGGCGGAGGTCCTGTCAGTTCAGATGGTTGAGAATTGGCATTCCTGGGACTGGATTGGGAGTAGAGGTGTGAGGAGCAGAACTGAAACTGGGGGCGAGGGGGAAGAGGACCTTGTGACAGTGGATGGATGAAAGATTACCTTGGAGGTGTGAAGGGTGTGAGAAGCGGTGCATTGAGAGTTGAAGTTAAAAACTCACCACTATTCTTAGAAGTCCCCCTAGACCAAAAAGGGTCGATATTCTAAATGGTGAACAGGAATTCTCACTCCCTGGCTCCAATGCAGGCTTTGGTGGGTGCTATTCAGGTCAAACTTTATTTTCAAGTTATTCCCCGGTATAACCCATACCTTCACCGAATAGTTTTACCTACTTACCCCTTAGTAGCATTGATATCCTGGGTCGTGCGTTGCTAAGTAAGTAAAGTAGGCTAATAACCAATGTTTCAGGTTAAAACTTTTAAGTTATTTTATTATTATATATATATATTTTTTTAAAGATGCAATCACTGTCTTTACAGAAAAGTAAAAAGATCTTGCTTCTGGATCCTTCTGGTTGGTTGAAGGGACCTTCATGCCCAACTTGACAATCAATCTTCTTTTTAAATCTGGTCTTCTTTAGATGTATTCGCTGGTGAGCTCGGTTGCTATGTCCTATCTTTCCCATGTACCGAGCTGTGAGAGTTGGCTCTGCTGGCTGTCCCCTTTCTTTGGGTTTATATATTTTTCTAACAGTTATTAAGTTTTTAGGACTTTATTGTAAAGCAACTTTTATTTCACTTGGATTGTAAAAGGTACCTTTAATCTGAATTTTTCTAACACGACTAAGTATTCATTTTGGGCATGGCCTCAGCCGATAGATCTGATTACATTGTCCTTTGTGATGTTCAAAATGCTTTGATTTCAAGAGGGGTGTGAATCTTGGTTCCTGTCATTTCTACAGTTTTATTTTCCAATTGTGTCCCCAGCTCATAATTTTGACTTTGATTTTGGCTCTAAATTATGTTTCTTGTAGACTGATAGTCTCCAGTTTTCTTTAATTTACTCGGTGTTAGCAGAATTTCACACCTAGAATTGTCACCAAATTCAACTGAACCTCATCCTTTCCTTTCCAGCTGCTTACTAAGATAGTTAATTTCAATGAAGGTGTGAAACATTGCTTTTAGCTGTATGCTAAAATTCCACTTGGTTATAACTTGAAATAACATTTATCACTTAACTCAACTGAAACCCTCATCCATGCTTTTCCAGATGCTTACTAAGGTAGTTAATTTCAATGAAGGTGTGAACCGTTGTGTGGTATTATAGGTATTATGGTACCTGATAGGCTAAAGCACCATTGGTGGAAACTGTATGCTTTCTATTGGCTAGAGTGTATGATAGCTCCGCCCTGCTAGGCGAGGTATAAGAACCCGTGCCGCCCCAGCAGCCTTCATTCTGTACCTGAGCTGTTGGGGGAAACATCTAGCATATTAAAGCCTTCAGTTGGACTACAACCTCACTTTAGTGGTCATTGATCGTGCATCAATTTAATAAGCTAGTTTTTTAAGAAGAAAGGATGGAGCTCCGAATCAGGCCGGAGTGTCTGCAACTTAGCCCCCACGCGGCGAACTCAGCGGCAATCTTTAAGCACTGGCTGGCGTGCATTAAAGGGTATCTCGGGACGGCCGAAAACGCACCCACGGGAGAACAGAAACTGCACGTCCTGCACGCAAAGGTGAGCCCAGAGATTTACACCCTCATCGAGGAAGCGGAAGACTTCGATGCAGCAATAGAGCTGCTAAAAGGACACTATATTCGCCCGGTAAACCAGGTCTACGCCCGGCAGCTGCTTGCAACAAGGCGACAAACCCCTGGGGAATCGCTGGAAGAATTCTACCGTGCTCTCCTGGTGTTGGGAAGAAGCTGCAGCTGCCCGCAGGTTTCGGCGAGCGAACACACGGAACTCTTAGTCCGGGACGCTTTTGTGGCAGGTATGCTATCTTCACAAATCCGCCAGCGTCTGTTAGAAAAGGACACCCTGGGTCTCAGGGAGGCACCGGCCCTTGCAGGCTCCCTGGACATGGCCTCCAGGAACGCCCGCGCTTATGTTCCAGACTGCGTGGCAACCCCCTGGGCAGCGTAGAACCCATCTGCGGCCGACCATTCCCCCACATGCCTGCGCTGCAAGGTGGCTTGGCAACCCCGAGGGGCCCCGCTGCTACTTTTGCGGGCAGGCCAAGCACCCCCGCCAGCGCTGCCCGGCCCGCGCATCCACCTGCAAGGGATGCGGCAAAAAGGGCCATTTCGTGGGGGTATGCCAGGCCCGTGCGGTTGCCGCGGTCTCCGGTGGCGAATGTGGACCGCAACCACAAACTTCTCCATGGGCCCCGTGCGGCCAGCGGTTGCCGCCATCTTCATATTCCAGGGCCTCGTGTGGACCCTGGGCGCTGCCATCTTGTTCCGCGGACGCCACGTTGGAGGGATGGGCGCTGCCATTTTGTGCACCCCCAGCCATGTGTGACCAATGGGAGCCACCATCTTGGATGAACTCCCAGGACCCCATCTAGGCTGACCACGTACTGCCCGACGAGAACTCTCAACTGCTGCGATTAGCCTCGGTGACTCTGGATCAGTCTCGGCCTCGAACACTCTCAACTGCTACGACGACCGTATTCATCAACGGGCACAAGACGTCCTGCCTAATCGACTCTGGGAGCACGGAGAGCTTCATACACCCTGACACGGTAAGGCGCTGTTCTCTCCTCATCCACCCCATTAATCAAAAAATCTCACTGGCTTCTGGTTCCCACTCAGTGGAGATAAACGGGTTTTGTGTAGCAAACCTCACAGTCCAGGGAAGGCAGCTCAAAAATTTCCATCTCTACGTCCTTCCCCACCTCTGCACGGCTACACTCCTGGGTTTAGACTTCCAGTGTAACCTTCAAAGTCTGACCTTCAAATTCGGCGGCCCTATATCCCCCCTTACTGTCTGCGGCCTCGCGACCCTTAAGGTCGACCCGCCTTCCCTGTTTGCGAACCTCACCCCAGATTGCAAACCCGTCGCCTCCAGGAGCAGACGCTACAGTGCCCAGGACCAGATCTTTATTAGGTCAGAGGTCCAAAGGCTACTGAGGGAAGAGGTCATTGAAGCCAGTAACAGCCCCTGGAGAGCTCAAGTAGTGGTGGTAAAGACCGGGGAGAAGCATAGGATGGTCATCGACTACAGTCAGACCATCAACAGGTTTACGCAGCTGGACGAGTACCCTCTCCCCCGCATATCCGACCTGGTAAACAGGATCGCGCATTATAAGGTCTTCTCCACGGTGGATCTCAAGTCCGCCTACCACCAGCTCCCCATCTGTACCAGTAACCGCAAATACACTGCCTTCGAGGCAGATGGGCGGCTCTATCACTTCTGAAGGGTTCCCTTCGGTGTCACCAATGGTGTCGCGGTCTTCCAGCGCGAGATGGACCGAATGGTTGACCGGTACGGTTTACGGGCAACATTCCCGTATCTCGATAATATCACCATCTGCGGCCATGACCAGCAGGACCATGACACCAACCTCCGAAAATTTCTCCAGACCGCTAAAATCCTTAACCTTACATACAACAAGGATAAATGCGTGTTTAGCACCGACCGCCTAGCCATCCTCGACTACGTAGTGTGAAATGGAGTTAGAGGCCCTGACCCTGAACGCATGCGCCCCCTTATGGAGTTCCCCCTCTCTCACTGCTCCAAGGCCCTGATACGTTGCCTAGGGTTTTTTAGCTACTACGCCCAGTGGGTCCTCAACTACGCGGACAAGGCCCGTCCCCTGATCCAATCCGCAGCTTTTCCCCTGTCGATAGAGGCACGCCAGGCCTTCAGCCGCATCAAAGCAGACATTGCAAAGGCCACGATGCACGCCATCGACGAGTCCCTCCCCTTCCAGGTCGAGAGCGATGCGTCCGACATAGCTCTGGTGGCCACCCTCAACCAAGCAGGCAGACCCATGGCCTTTTTCTCTCGTACCCTCCATGCTTCCGAAAACCGCCACACCTCAGTCGAAAAGGAGGCCCAGGCCATAGTAGAAGCTGTGCGACATTGGAGGCATTACCTGGCCGGCAGGAGAAACCAACAGTCGGTTGCTTTCATGTTTGATAATGCACAGCGGGGTAAGATAAAAAACAACAAGATCTTGCAGTGGAGGATCGAACTCTCCACCTACAACTACGAGATCTTGTATCGTCCCGGGAAGCTAAACAAGCCTCCTGATGCCCTGACCCGCGGCACTTGTGCCACTGCACAAGTGGACCGCCTCCGAGCCATCCACGAGGACCTCTGCCACCCGGGGGTCACTCGCTTTTTCCATTTTGTCAAGACCCGCAACCTGCCCTACACCATCGAGGAGGTCAGGACAGCCACCAGGGACTGGCAAATCTGCGCGGAGTGCAAACCGCACTTCTACCGACCAGAGAAAGCACACCTGATATAGGCTTCCCGTCCCGTTGAACGCTTCAGCATGGACTTCAAAGGCCCCCTCCCCTTCACCGACCGCAACACGTACTTCCTGAACGTGATTGACGAGT
Source organism: Scyliorhinus torazame (assembly GCF_047496885.1). Taxonomy (NCBI): domain Eukaryota; kingdom Metazoa; phylum Chordata; class Chondrichthyes; order Carcharhiniformes; family Scyliorhinidae; genus Scyliorhinus; species Scyliorhinus torazame. The sequence goes on from NC_092710.1 coordinate 211,881,258, forward strand.
ATTCCCGGTTCCCATTCACTATCCGCTGCCCCGACATGACCGCAACCACCGTCATCAAGGCCCTCCGTAGCATCTTTGCACTGTTTGGGTTCCCCGCTTACATACACAGTGATAGGGGGTCCTCCTTTATGAGTGACAAACTGCGTCAATTCCTGCTCAGCAAGGGCATCGCCTCGAGCAGGACGACCAGTTACAACCCCCGGGGTAACGGACAGGTAGAGAGGGAGAACGGAACGGTCTGGAAGACCGTCCTACTGGCCCTACAGTCCAGGAACCTCCCAGTCTCCCGCTGGCAAGAGGTCCTCCCAGATGCCCTCCATTCCATCCGGCCACTGCTTTGTACGACCACCAATCAGACACCCCACGAACGTCTCCTTGTCTTCCCCAGGAAGTCCTGCTCTGGGACCTCGCTCTTGACCTGGCTGGCAGCTCCCGGACCCATCCAGCTCCGAAAACACGTGCGGGCGCACAAGTCGAACCCGTTGGTCGAGAGGGTCCATCTGCTCCATGCTAACCCCCAGTACGCCTATGTGGTGTACCCCGACGGCCGACAAGATACGGTCCTCCTACGGGACCTGGCTCCCGCCGGAACCCCACGCACATTCCAGCCGCCAGTCCCACCCTCCCCTCCACCGCAGCACCTTACAGGAGGATCGGTCCTTCCGCTGGCCCCGTCTAGGCCCCCCCACCCACCGATGCCCCCCGCAGGCGCTCCCTTCCCAGGTCAACCGTTTTTCCCACCAGCGCCGTATAGGGGTACCAAAACCGCCATGGAGATCGAAGCCACGCTCCCGGAGTCACAGACGCCCGAGCCTCCACCGGAGTCACCACTGAAGCTCCGACGATCACAGATGATGACCAGGGCCCCCGATCGGCTGATTGCTTCATTTTAATTGTAAACTGTAAATAAAAACCATCAAATGTACATAGCCATCAGAATTGTAAATAGTTACTAAACACTGTACGGAGGTATTATGCTACCTCCATCATTAATTATACCACGTTGCCATGTTTTGTAGTTTCAGGCCACCACCCCCGCCGGACTCTTTTTTTAACAGTGGGTGAATGTGGTATTATAGGTATTACGGTGCCTGATAGGCAAAGCACCATTGGTGGAAACTGTATGCTTTCTATTGGTTAGAATGTATGCTAGCTCAGCCCTGCTAGGCGGGGTATAAGAACCCGTGCAGATTTCTTCTCCCAAACAGGATTTTTGTATGAAGCTAAAAACAATGTGATGCAGGATCAATGACCACTAAAGCGAGGTTGTAGACCAACTGAAGGCTTTAATAAGCTAGATGTTTCCCCCAGCAGCTCAGGTACAGAATGAAGGCTGCTGGGGGAAACATCTAGCTTATTAAAGCCTTCAGTTGGTCTACAACCTCGCTTTAGTGGTCATTGATCGTGCATCACATTGTTTTTAGCTTCATACAAAAATCCTGTTTGGGAGAAGAAATCTGCTTTCATAATCCTGCTCTTTGAAGCTGCTGTTAACTCTTCGTGGGATCTTTCCCTACATTCTCTCATGTTTCTCTCAGACCAGATATTGCCAGACTTCCATGTTTCAAATGACACATCTTTCCATATTACCAATTACAGAGTCTGGAGGTGGCAGACTTACCCTGGCTGTGCGAAGATCATTAATCTTTTCAAGCACTGCTGCCACGTCCTCTTATGGACTGAGCTGCCACTTGCTAAGAATGCCATACCGCCCCGGGCGGGGGTGGTCACCTTGCTGGTGGGCCGCTTCCTAGAGTGTGGGTGCAGGACATCCTGGGCGAGATTCTCCACTCCCGCACCGGTTGGGAGAATCGCCTGGGCCGCCAAAATTTCCCGCGATGCCGGTCCGACACCCTCCCGTGATTCTCCCAAGCAGCGGGAACGGCCCGGTCGAGTTCCGCGGGCCGCAGGCCGGAGAATCGCCGGAGACACACAAAACGGCAATTCTCCGGCACCCCCGCTATTCTCAGGCCCGGATGGGCTGAGAGGCCAGGCCAAAACGGCGGGTTCCCCCCCGGCGCCGTCCAACCCTGGTCGCTGCAGTCGGGAACAGTGCGCGAACGCTGGGGGGGCGGCCTGCGGGGGGGCGAGGGGGGATCCTGCACCGGGCGGTACCTCAAATGTGGGATGGCCCGCGATCGGTGCCCACCGATCGTCGGGCAGTCCTCTCTGAAGGAGGACCTTCTTCCTTCCGCGGCCCCGCAAGATCCGTCCGCCATCTTCTTGCGGGGCAGACCTAGAGAGGACTGCAACCACGCATGCGCGGGTTGGCGCCGGCCAACCCGCACATGCGCGGGTGATGCCAGTTATGCGGCGCGGCCACGTCATCTATGCGGCGCTGCCTTTACGTGGCGACAAGGCCTGGCGCGTGTAGATGATGCGGCCCCGATCCTAGCCCATTGTCGGGGCCTGAATCGGTCGGGATCAGGGCCATTTCGCGCCGTCGTGAACCTCAACGGTGTTCACGACGGCGTGGGCACTTCGGCGCAGGAGTGGAGAATCCCGCCCCTGCCTCTGCTGGACTCTGTCAGGAGTCTGGTCAAGGCTCCCTCCGAACATCTTGGAGCTGCTGCCATCTCCCATCCAATTTATCTGGGACAAGTGCTGGGGAGGCGTTTATATGGAGCTCCCCTGTGATTACTGTGATTACATTTCCCCAGGTTGAGTAAATCAGTGGGAGGCTGATAAGATCAGCGCGATTCACGTGGAGGGATAAACGTTCGCTTGAACTCAAAGTTCCTTGCGAAATCCCACATATCTGCATAGTTTTTCTCACTGGAACTGACACTTTTTGTTTGGTAGGAGTTGTGAATCTTTCGAATTCTCTTCCCCAGAGAACAGTGGATGTCCAGTTGTTGATATTTTCAAGACATGGATTTATAGACTTTTGGATATTATAGAAATGATGGGATAATGCGAATTGCTGTTCAGGTCAAAGATCAGCTTTGATCTTGTTGCGTGAAGGAGCAGGCTCAAAGGGCAAACGGCCCAATCCAGCTCCTGGGCTGGATTCGCTGTTTTTGGGACTATGTTCTCCACGCCCTCATAAAAGCAGTGGACATTCACGCCAGAACAACTGGCATGAAAGGGCCACATATTCCTAGCCCTGCAGGGGGCTAGCAGTGAACCAGTGTAAAACTAGCAACTTTTGCTGCAGATATGGGCCCGAGCAGTTCCGGGTCGGAGACCGCGGAGGCGGCCTCCAGCGGCCTCGCCGTGCTCCATGGCGGACTCAGACCGCGGACCTGGGGCGAAATTCTCCGTTATCGGCGGAAAGTCCGCCGATCGGCGCAAAAAACGGCGCAAATCCGACTTGCGTCACGTCGGAAAAATGGGTCGAAAGTCTCCGGCCCAAAATGGGCTAGCAGCGACGTAACGGGATCCGCGCTTGCGCAGTGGTTCACGCCGCGCCACACGGCGTGACGGCTCATAAGGCCGCGCTGCTCCCCCCCACCCGACCGGAACACCCGACCGCAACACCCGACTGGATGGCTGGCCGCCGTTCAGCCCCGAGGTTCGAGTCACGGGATGTGGAGGCGCTCCTGGACACGGTGGAGCAGAGGAGGGACGCCCTGTATCCCGGGCACGGCCGCAGAGTTGCCCCACGCCACAGCCGGCGTCTGTGGAGGGAAGTGGCAGAGGCCGTCACCGCTGCGGCCCTGACACCACGGACAGGCACCCAGTGCCACAAGAAGGTGAACGACCTCGTCAGAGCAGGCAGGGTGAGCCTCCCCATATCCCCCCTCCCCCATATCCCCCCTCCCCATATCCCCCCTCCCCATATCCCCCCTCCCACATATCCCCCCTCCCCATATCCCCCCTCCCCCATATCCCCCATATCCACCCTCCCCCATATTCCCCCCATATCCCCCCTCCCCCATATCCCCCATATCCCCCCTCCCCCATATCCCCCCTCCCCATATCCCCCTCCCCCATATCCCCCCTCCCCATATCCCCCGTATCCCCCCTCCCCCATATCCCCCCTCCCCCATATCCCCCATATCCCCCTCCCCATATCCCCCCATCCCCATATCCCCCCTCCCCCATACCCCCCCTCCCCCATATCCCCCCTCCCCATATCCCCCCTCCCCCATATCCCCCCTCCCCCATATCCCCCATATCCCCCCTCCCCATATCCCCCATATCCCCCTCCCCCATATCCCCCCTCCCCCATATCCCCCATATCCCCCCTCCCCCATATCCCCCCCTCCCCCATATCCCCAAGTGAATCCAGCCCTAAACTTAACCTCTGCAATGCACGCGCAACCGATGGCATGCATTCATATACCTGCCTAACAGTGTTGCCTTTTACCCTGCCACCCCACCCCCCCCACAGGATAAACGCGCACACAACAATAGGGAGCATGTGAGGACTGGAGGAGGCCCCGCTGATGAGAGGCCACTGACCGAACACGAGGAAAGGGCCCTGGAACTGGCTGGCGGACCTGAGGACCGGGAGGTTGCTGATGCAGAGGTCGGGGGTATAGTAGCAAGTGAGTCACCGACAGCCCGTCCCCATATCCCCCCTCCCCTATATCCCCCTCCCCCATATCACCTGATCACTGCCTGCGTGTCTAACCATGCATGCTTCATTGTGTATCGCAGGACCAAACGTCCAGGCACCCATCCCCGCAGATGCAGACCGCCCGCAGGATGCCCCTCGGAGGCCACGGGAGACGGAGAGACCTGGACCCTCCAGCATGCGACGCCCGCAGGATGCCCCTCGCACACCACGGGAGACGGAGAGACCCGCACCCTCCAGCATGCGACGCCCGCAGGATGCCCCTCGCACACCACGGGAGACGGAGAGACCCGCACCCTCCAGCATGCGACGCCCGCAGGATGCCCCTCGGAGGCCACGGGAGACGGAGAGACCTGGAGCAACAGGGAGACGACACCCCCGTCACGTGCGGGAGCGACCACCAAGCGACGAGGGGGGCAGCCACAGGCCCCCGTCACATCCGAGCCAGGACACCACTACCCAGGACACCACTGCCCAGGACACCCCTACCCGGGACAGCACTACCCAGGAAGACGAAATACCGGACAGTGACTCAGAGTGGATGGGTGGAGACGAACCCCCACCCCAAAGTGCCATGGACTCAGAGTGGGACGAAGAGCACGACACAACGCCACTGCTGTCACCAACACCTTCCACCATCGCAGAAACACTCACCTCGGTTGGGCACTTTAGTGATGAGACGTCTGGTACACTCACTGGTGCGCACAACACAGCCGTCCCGGTACAGCAGGTGGAGGTAGGAGCAGCAGAGGGGCCGGGCAGTCGGAGGGCAGCCCAGCCCAAGCGAACATCTGCTGCCCAGATGGATCCCGGGTTCCTGGAGTTACCACACCCACACATAGGTCCGATGCAACCACCGACCCGGAGACGAGCGAAGAGGGTGACGGGCGGCTTGCGGCGGCTGCAGTCGCAGGTGAGGAGTCCACCCGCGTCCAGGAGCTGGGAGTGGTGCCGGTCATGCGTGCCACCCAAGCTGACACCGCATGGGTGGCGTCCGCGGTGGAGGCAATGGGTGCGACGGTGTCAGACATGGGGAACGGTTTGCGAGGCCTGGGGCTTTCCGTGCAGGCGGCGTCTGTGGCCCAGGAAATGGCTGCCCTCTCACAGGAGGCCATGAGCCAGTGCCAGCGCCAGATGGCAGAGGCGCTCAACGCCATGGCCCAGTCTCAGCAGGCCATGGCCCAGTCTCTGCAGGCCATCGCTGAGGGCATCGGCGCCAGTGGCCATGTGCGAGCCGGCGTCGCACTGTCACAGACAGGGTTTGCCAACCCCCTGGGCTCCATGGCTGCAAACCTGCAGACCCCTGTCGATACCAGCACGGGCCTCCAGGACTGGCAGCGCCAGATGTCGGGGGGGCGTCGGATGGCCAGTCCGTTCGCATCCCCCACCCATGTAGAGGCCTGGGGGCCATCGGGCACCCCGAGGGAGGAGGAGGTGGTGTGGTCCGTCCCGGCTCCCCCTGTAGGGGAGGTCCCGGTACACCGCGACACCTCGGACTCCCCCCCTTCCGTCCCAGGTGCATCGGGTGGGCAACGGGCAGGACAGGCTGGCAGCTTGCCATCCCAGTCGCCCGGGCCGCAGCCTGGCCCATCTAGGCCAGGACACCCCAGGAAACGGCCGCCAAAGGGATCCAGTGTCAGAGGGCAGGAATCACAGGAGTCCACCTCCAGTTCTGCTGTACCGTCTGGGGAACCACGTAGACGTAGTCAAAGGGCCCGTAAGGCCAAACAATTAGACACTGAGTAAGTTGGCACGGGTGCAGGGCACAGATGAGTTTTAGGGGCTAGGGCACGTGCATGAACTCCTTTGGTTATTAAAGTCAATGTTACACCTACAGAAGCTGCCTTTGTTCTCTGTCCAAAGCGGGGGTGTCATGTACGTTGAGCGCAAGTGTGTGTGTGAGGGGTGGTCGTACCTCAGCCCTAAGTGAGTCTGCCCCGTTCCCCCTGGGCCGCCATCAACATCCCCCCGGGCAGAGGACGGGACCGTGCGCTGCAGTGTCACAGCCGCATGCAGGGATGGTCCGGGTGGATGGTGGTACTGTGGCCATGGGTCAGACATAGTCCAACGATGTAGAGCCAGGAGCTCACCGCAGGGCGGGTTGTCATCATCCTTCATGGCTTGCAATAGACAGGCGTCCACCCGCAACTGTGTGAGCCCGGCCTGTTGTGCCGCAGGTGGATCGGCAATGGGGGGGGTGGTGTGCATGCGGGTGGGGTGGGTGGGGTTGGGGAGGGGGGTGAGGGTGCTGGGTGGGTGGATGGGTGGGGGGTGTGGGGGGTCGGCTGTTGCCATGGTGTGCGGTCTGTGGCCATACTACCCGATTCCCACGCCCATCTAGTCAGTGAAGCGGGCGGCTATCAGTCTGTCCCGTGCCCGCTGGGCCAGCCGGTAACGGTGGACAGCCACCCGCCTGTGTCTACCCCGTCTGCCCTGACCATTACCCCCATCCCCCTCATCTGGGGAGGACTGCGCCTCTTCCTGCTGCTCCTCCAGTCCGCCCTCCTCTGCCTGCGGCACATCGCCCCTCTGCTGGGCTATGTTGTGCAGGACGCAGCACACCACAATGATGCGGCCGACCCTATCTGACCGATACTGGAGAGAGGTCCAGGCACCTGAAACGCATCTTCAGCACGCCAAAGCACCTCTCTATCACTCCCCTTGTCGCTACATGGGCATCATTGTAGCGGTTCTCCGCCTCATTGCGTGGCCTATGTATAGGCGTCATCAGCCACGATCGCAATGGGTAGCCCCTGTCGCCCAGCAACCAGCCCCTCAGCCAGGGATGGCGTCCCTCGTACATGCCGGGGATGGATGACCGCGACAACACGTATGAGTCGTGTACACTGCCTGGGTAACGGGCGCAGACGTGCAGGATCATCATGCGGTGGTCGCAGACCACCTGTATGTTCATCGAATAGGTCCCCTTCCTATTGGTGAACACGGCCCTGTTATCTGCAGGTGGCCGCACGGCGACGTGCATCCCATCGATCGCGCCCTGGACCATGGGGAACCCGGCCACGGCAGAGAAGCCCATGGCCCGGGCATCTTGGCTGGCCCGGTCCACGGGGAAGCGGATGTAGCGGTGCGCCATGGCATAAAGGGCATCTGTCACTGCCCGGATGCACCGATGCACCGATGTCTGCGATATGCCGGACAGGTCCCCACTCGGTGCCTGGAATGACCCCGTTGCATAAAAGTTCAGGGCCACCGTAACCTTGACGGACACGGGGAGAGGGTGTCCCCCGCCAGTGCCACGCGGTGACAGGTGTGCCAGCAGGTGGCAGATGTGTGCCACGGTTTCCCGCCTCATCCGGAGTCTCCTCCTGCATTCCCGGTCCGTGAGGTCCTGGTATGACTGCCGGGGCCGGTACACACGGGGCGCCCTCGGGTGCCTCCGTTGCCGTGGGGCCGCGACGTCCACCTCCCCCTCCTCGTCCTGTCGGTCAGGTGTCCCTCCAGCCTGGGCGGCTGCTGCCTGTCCCTCTGCGGCAGCCTGCGCCGCCTCTCTGGCACGCTCCTCCTCCTCCTCCTCATCCAGGGCAACATAGACATGAGCGGCTGCCGCCACGGCGGCCAACATCGCTGGATGATCGGAAAACATGACGGCCTGGTGGGGGGGAGGGGAACGACGACATGTCATCATTGCCCATATCCCCTCCTCCCCCCAGCCAGGTGGCATGGACTGCATGGGTCCAACTGTTGGAGGCTGGCACCTGGCCAGGTGGACCAACTCACTTGCCCTCGCATCCCCCTCCCCGGCACGGACCCCACCCCAACCTCCACCCCGGCACGGACCCCCCCCCAACCTCCACCCCGGCACGGACCCCCCCCAACCTCCACCCCGGCACGGACACCCCCCCATCCCCCTCCCCAGCATGGACCCCCCCCCAACCTCCACCCCGGCACGGACCCCCCCCCAACCTCCACCCCGGCACGGACCCGCCCCCAACCGTCACCCCGGCACGGACCCCCCCCCCAACCTCCACGCCGGCACGGACCCCCCCCAACCTCCACCCCGGCACCGACCCCTCCCCCTAACCTCCACCCCGGCACGGACCCCCCCCCAACCTCCACCCCGGCACAGACCCCCCCCAACCTCCACGCCGGCACGGACCCCCCCCAACCTCCACCCCGGCACCGACCCCTCCCCCTAACCTCCACCCCGGCACGGACCCCCCCCACCCAACCTCCACCCCGGCACGGACCCCCTCCAACCTCCACCCCGGCACGGACCCCCCCCCAACCTCCACCCCGGCACGGACCCCCCCCTCCCAACCTCCACCCCGGCACGGACCCCCCCCAATCTCCACCCTGGCACGGACACCCCCCCCAACCTCCACCCCGGCACGGACCCCCCCCCATCCCCCTCCCCGGCACGGACCCCCCCCAACCTCCACCCCGGCACGGACCCCCCCCCAACCTCCACCCCGGCACGGACCCCCCCCCCAACCTCCACCCTGGCACGGACCCCCCCAACCTCCACCCCGGCACGGACCCCCCCCCCAATCTCCACCCCGGCACGGACCCCCCCCCCCCCAACCTCCACCCCGGCACGGACCCCCGTCCAACCTCCACCCCGGCACGGACACCCCCCCCAACCTCCACCCCGGCACGGACCCCCCATCCCCCTCCCCGGCACGGACCCCCCCCAACCTCCACCCCAGTACGGACCCCCCCCCAACCTCCACCCCGGCACAGACCCCCCCCAACCTCCACCCCGGCACGGACCCCCCCCCCCAACCTCCACCCGGCACGGACCCCCCATCCCCCTCCCCGGCACGGACCCCCCCCCCCAACCTCCACCCCGGCACGGATCCCCTCCCGGCACTCCCCCGGAGCCCAGCCTACTCTAACCACCCCCCGCCGCACACACACACACACAACCCGAGACACACCTCTCCTCACGCATTCAGACTGCGGCCACGCCATCGCCTGCCCAGAGCCAACCCCTCAGGCCGTCACTCACCTCCACGCCGGTCGGCGTGAACCTGGAGCACAGGGTCACGCCGATGAAAAGGAGGTTTAATTTACGTCGACGTGAACGGTCATCACGTCGATGGGACTTCGGCCCATCCGGAAGGGAGAATATCGGCAGGCCGAAAATCGGCTGCCTTGCGCAGACCCGTGACATTCTCCGACGGCAGCGGCGACATTAACGCCCCGCCGACTTTTCTCCCTTCGGCGACTTCGGCAACCGGCGGGGGCGGGATTCACGGCGGCCAACGGCCATTCTCCGACCCTCTGGGGGGTCGGAGAATGACGCCCCTGGACCCTAAACAGAGGGCCCCCGATCGGCCGTGCGCCCAACCCTGACTGCCCGCCCAAACATTGCCCGGCCACGTATAAGGCCCCCCTGCCCTCCGATTGGCCCGTCCCTGACCAGGGCAGCCGTGGACTGAGTCCGCAGCCACCATGCTAGTATCCTGACCGGCAGGACCATGTTGGATCCACACTGTCGGGCCTTCTGCCGATCGGGGGTGGAGAATGGCAGGGCAGGTCTCCAGCAATGGCCGTAGGTTGGTGATATGCGGGGCAGCGCACTCTACGTATACGCCGCTTTTCGGGGCCCGATTCTATGCGGGGAAATTGATTCTCCGCCCTGGCGCTGGCAATCCAGCCCTCTATTTCTAATGTTTCTTTTCTTCTTAACAAGGAGCAATTAGCAGTTATTCTTTTCAGAAGATATGGCTATTAGTAAGTGGATTGCTCCATCTAGTGTTCTTGTGTAAATGTGTTCCATTTAAATAGAGCTGCACCTTCATATATCTCTTGGCAGTTGATTTTATATGTTGTTCCGATCTTGGTGTTAGCGGTTGAAGGAAGTATGGCGGCAAGGACACCAAGAGAACACTCTGTTCTTCTTTGAATAGTTCCTTGGGGCCACCAGACCTTTAACGCCCACCTGCATCACTGGGAAAAGCAAATGCAACTTTGATTTAATGTCTCATTTGTAGTAATGTACCTTAAGGTGTATTCTGGTCATTGAGCCATGAATCGGGCAGGTTTGGCACTTTACTTTGCTTATACAGAGTTTTGCCAAACTTTAAGTATATGAAAACTATAAACGCTTCGAGTTCGATGTTTTTTTCATGATTCTGTGTGTTCAGAAGATACTGATGTTTATATGTGAATTACTCCTTCTGGTGTTCATGGTCACACATTCTATTGAAGTAAAGCTGTATCTCTGTAGTTGGTTACGCTCGCTGGAGCACACAAATAGCAATTTCATCAAGGTATGGCACAATGGTCTATTTACTGCACAGAGCTACTGATAACTTTTCCAAATGACACTGCTTCACAGCAATAAGGCAACAAACTCAATTTACAAAAAGACACAGATATTAGGTTAAGTGCTAGGTTACTTCTGCATTTCACTTTGTCTCTCCCTGTCCCCATTGTTTCCCACCTCTCAAAGGCGTGTACAGCAACCACAGATAATGATTATAGCAATGATTTGTATTTCTACAATGCATCTCACAGAAGATACCTCAGAATGATTTAAATTGCAGAGGAAGAAAGGTGAACGGCAAACCATAAAGAAAATAAGAAAACATAGGGCGCAATTTAATGGAAAACTTTTTAAGTGTGCTAACGAGCGGGACCTGCAGCAAGCTTCATGACGCTCGGCCCGGCGAGGCCGTCACCGGTATCAAACATTAATTAGTCCACTTGACGAGGTCCCACGGGCTCCACATCACAAATGACAGTCCCACCAGATTCGCCGGGACCGCACCCACCAGCTCCCCGCCAACAAGGGGGAGCAGCACTTAATCCAATCCTGCAGAGCAAATCGCACGCAGCTCGTAGCCATGCCACCGAGGAGACCAGCCCCACGATTTGGGGATTCTGACCTGGCCAGATTGTTGTATACGGTTGTGTCCAGACGGGATGCCCTGTTCCTCTGAAGGGCCTGGAGGGTCAGCCACAGGGCAGCCAGTGTCGCCTGGGAGGAAGTGGCAGCAGCTGTCAGCTTGGGGAGCGTCAGGAGGTGGACCGGCACCCAGTGCCGTAAGAAGATGAACAATCTTCACCGGGTTGCACGGGTGGGTATGCACCAGCCCCCTGACACCAGCCCCGCTCGTCACTCCCATCCCCCCTCCGATGACCATGCACCAGGCACCGCCCGTCCTCACCCAGCATCATAGCGTGCCCCAGCTCACCTATGTCCCCCCAACCCCCAGATCCTTAACCCAATCCCCCCATTCCACCTCCCCATATCTCCCCGCATGCCATTATCCCTCACCCCGTTCCCTTCTCCTCTGCGATGAATAACTATGCAGCTCACAATGCCCCTCCTGTGTCTGTGCAGGAGAAGATAGCCCTTAACAGACTGGAGAGGGCCCAGTTAGGTGGTGGGGTTTCGGATATCAGAGTCCTCACCCCCTACGAGGAATGGGCCTCGGAAGACCTGGGGTGGTCGAGGATTGATCAGTCACCAACGTAGAGGTTGGCATATGGCGCAGAGGTGAGATTCCATGACCACCACGCAGATGACCTGTTACACATGAATTGTTAATGCCATAGAGAATGAGACATCCCTCCCACTGACCACATGTCCATTATTCCGCAGAATCTCCATCTGACAGTGCCCCCCCCCCCACCCCGACCCCCCAGCATCCCATAAGACCACCTCGGAAGGGAACTCCGAGGAGACCACAGTACGCGTGGTACAGCTGTCATTTCTACCCTTCACCAGAGCATAGGCACGCAGCTCGGTCGGCGACAGGAGTGGTCAAGCTTCTGGGGCACATTCTGGTAAGCATCACACAGCTGCTGATACACATCAGGTGGAGGCAAGAACACCCCGGTGAGGCAGGTATGCTGGTGGTATGAGGCACAACGAGTCTGTCCTAGTCTCAGGTGGGCATTGCCAAGGCGCTCCAGAGCAGGTGAGGGCCTTTCAAGCATTGTTGCAGACTCAATGGGCCGAAGGGCCTCTTCTGCACTACTGTATTGTGTGTCGGTGATTTTGTGATGTGCCAGTTGCAGGTGGGCATTGCCGCGGCATTGCAGAGCATGTCCCAGTCACTGAGGAACATCGCCAAGGGCGTCAACACCATGCTGAAGACATTGGGGAGCTGTCATGGCTGGCGAGTCAGATGATGCAAAGGCTATTGGGGCTCAATACAGCTGCCCCTTCATCCCGAGGTGACCCCCAGGGCCCTGTGGGCACTGACCGGGAGGAGGGGCCACTGGGTGCCAACCTGGAGACACCCTACGGAGTGGCAATAGAGGTCAGCAGCTATCCCGAGTTCCAATCCCCTGATAACGGCACGTCTCAGACTCAGCACCCGGAGCAGGGTGGCATGGCGAGGCATATGCCACTGGCAAGTGGGCCAATACCCTTTGGCCCTCTGGCTCCCAGAGGATGCCCGCCAGGGCCATTGAAGGCCACGAGACACGGTAAGCAGCAGTCTGTCACCACCTCTGATGTGCATCCTGGGTACACACCTAGACACAATGGTAGTGCACCAAAGGCTAAGCAGGATTACTGAGAGGGCATGGGGGGAAGGGGGGGGGGGGTGGAGTGGATGGGGGAGGCTGAGAGTAGGGAAGGGGAAGGGGTTCGGCACCACCATTGGCTAGGGACGGGTATGTTCAATATCAAAAAAACGTTGCAGCTGAGAAATATGACACCTCTGGCACTTCTGTAACGCGGACGGACCACCAACCCCATGGCCCAGTCTCCCGGGTACGGTAATGGGTGCGCGTACTCAGCAGACCTGCAGGTGTCTGACTATGGCATAGATTGAGGAGCACCAGCGCTCAGTTCTCTGCGGGTTATTAACCCCCTACTTGCGTTGACGGTGACTCGTCGACAGTGCCAACACAGTCCAGTCGCACAGACACTGGGAGGGTGGAAAAGGGTAGTGGGGGTGGAGGGAGGGAGGGGAGCTGGGGTGTGATGATGGACTAAGCCATGTCCTATGTGAAATGGGTGAGGATGAGGGCTTCCTTGGCCGTCTGGGTTTACTGGACCCTCGCGTCTATCTTCCATCCTCCAGCTGGTCCTTCCCGAGCTCGGCCTCCAGCCCCTCCTCGTCCTTCTCCTCGGAGATGGCCGCATGTGCCTCCCCGTCCACCTTTAGAATGTTGCTCCGCTGCTCTGCCAGGTTGTGGAGGACACAGCAGGTCTCCATGAAGTGGGACACCCTCTGGGGGCTGTACTGCAGTGCACCACCAGAGCAGCCGAGGCATTGGAACTGCATTTTGAAGAGTCCGATGCACCGCTCAATGACGACCCGGGTGGCCGCATGGACCTTGTTGTATCAAGTCTCCACATCGGTCACCGGCCTCCGTAATGGTGTCTTAGCCAGATGCTCAGATTGGAGCTGAAGACACTGGTTTCAGTCTTCCCAATGTATAATTTCAGATTAACCCCAATGTTGGGCAAGCAGTCTGGAAACGCAGATGCAGTGATGGATTGAGGTGGGGAGGTACAGCTTGACATTATCCATATAGAAAGCTTATATCATTTTCTATTGGCATAAATTTATGGTAATAGTCTTTTAATTAAAAGTATGACTGGGGAGTTCAGTCCCATGTTTTGCGTGGCCTGCAGCATGTGGGAATTCGTAAACACTCCTTGCAGTCTGGATGACCACATGTGCAATGTCTTTGACCAGGTCGAGACCCAGGTTTCGGAGCTTGAATGTCAGCTAGAGGCACAAAGGTGCATCCACGAGGTTCATGGGTAGTAGGTTTTTAGACGTGGTTGATATGTTCTGTGTTGTGGCAGTGGTAATGATGCACACAGAATATATAGTTCTTCACTCGTGAGATAGTTTATTAACAAACTGACCACGTGGAAAGATAACTGAAGGAACTATAATACAAACGGTAACAATTAGTGAATTCTTCAGGAACTACTTCTAATGTGACTGTCCTCTGATACGAGTTACTACCAACTGCCAATCTCTGGAGTCACATGGTGGATCTCTGTCCTCACCTGCTGGTCAGAGGTCATATATTGGCGGTATTATGGGCGGCATGGTAGCACAGTGGTTAGCACTGTTGCTTCACAGTGCCAGGGTCCGAGGTTCGATTCCTCAGCTTGGGTCACTGTCTGTGCTGAGTCTGCACGTTCTCCCTATGTCTGCGTGGGTTTCCTCCAGGTGCTCCGGTTTCCTCCCACAAGTCCCAAAAGACATGCTGTTAGGTAATTTGGACATTCTGAATTCTCCCTGTGTACCCGAACAGGCGCTGGAATGTGGCAACTGGGGGCTTTTCACAGTAACTTCATTGCATGTTAATGTAAGCCTACTTGTGACAATAAAGATTATTATTATCTAACTATATACGTTACTATACAAATGCATATCACTACATCCCACTTTCTTTGGAAATATGAATGTTTAACAAATATAGCTGTGCCCTACCAAACATGATATGTATAACAATTTCAAACATGTCACATAAACAAATATAACTGTGCTTTACAAAACATGATATGCATAACAATTTCAAACATGTCCCTGTACAAATTTCATTACACGTTCAGGCTTCCAGGTTAACGACATCTTCTTGGTGGTCTCCTGAGCATTGACCGAATATGTGATCTTGTTTAATTTTCCGAAAGACCGGTTTTCTGTCTGATCTTTGAGTTACCAACTCTATCAGCCTTTTGAAATGATGCTTCCAACTCCATGTGTGTTCCTGTACATTGGCCTTATTGTCGCTGCTCATGTCTTCACTATCGTGGCTGCGACCCAGCCGACAGTCTGTGTCCTTCACTCTTCTTACCCTTGCTTCTTTTTTATAATAATCAGCTCTTTCCTTCTCCTTTTTTTCTTAGCTTTAGTAGCATCATCCATGAAGTTGGTGCGGTCCATACTCACATCTGCCTGTGCACCTAGAGCATCATTCTTGCTACTGGTCTCAGCCAAGGGATTCACTGTTTCTTGATCCCTTGCTGCAATAGCTGTTTCTGGCTTTTCTACTGTAATTGCTGTTTCTAGATCCTTTGCTGAATTGAGGAGTTTTGGTTGACCCATGGCGCTTGCACTCGAACGCTGTACTTCATGTCCATCAACTGGTGAGGCATCTAATGTTGGCATAATTTTGGATGCTTTCGAAGGTGCAGGCAAGTATGTAACTTCAGGAATGATTTACAAACCTTCGGTATCTTAGCTAGATTAATGTCCTCAACATTGGGCATTACTTCTTCACTTTGTGTTTTTGTTTCAATTAGTAGCTCAGCTCATCCTCATTTGATATAATGATACACGTTTTGCCTGTTGTTGGAGAACTGCACGAAGATGTATCCATCTGTTCTTGCTGCAAGTTTTTTGATGGACTGGCCTTGAGTACTTGGGATTCCATTGCAGGAACTATTCCCTGGGCATAGGATAAATCGTCGTACTTCTCTGGAGCCAATCTCTCCAAAATGGGGATTATTTCTTCAGTTTCAGTTGGCTGCTCGCAGTTGATTTGCTCTCAGTTAATTTGTCTGCGGTTGCAATCTCACTTTCAACCTCTGCACACTCCATCTTAGAGCTTTCACACTCATCATTCTCTGCATAGATTGGATGCTTCTTGTTATCACCTCTTCACTAATGTCAAATAAACTAAAGAAACTTTCATGGTCTTCCTCTTCTGGCTCATCATCCACTTCTCACTTTCCTTATCGTAATCATCATCATCTGCAATAGCTTCTCCTGTGAAGTATAACAGTGCTCGGGGAATTATGTGTTCATGCAAGAAGTGACCAATTTCAAAGTCAGCAAACAGTCTTGCTGCAGAATCTTCATCCAGCTCTCCATCCTCTGGAACTTCAGGAGGACTAAAAAAATTGAAGAGTCATTTGGTACAGTTTTCGTAACTGTTCTACCAGTGCCCCGACTCGATCGTTTTAATGGTTTTCAATGTGATGTTTTTCCTTTCTTCCAATCGATCTGGCACCCTGTGCATCCCATTATTTCTAGTTCATCAAAGAAAGAGTCTGACTCATCAGGCTGCGACTCCATCTGGTATGCTTTTATCACAGCTTCATTTGTGAAATACTCAAACTTAAACTTAAACTTAAACTCCAGACGAAAACTCATTGGCGGTCCAGGATCTGCACATTTCACGTTTAAATCTTGTAAATGCTTTAAGATGGGGTCATCATGTACCTGTATCAGGTCACTGAGCAAATGCACATTTTTGGAGACTGTCAGCCAGAATTTTGGAATTCCTTTTGGTTGCCCCTTTTCTTCATCTTGTTGCTATTTGCATTCGTCATCCATTGCACTGCTTTCTGTGACGTACAGTCGCTCAACGAGCTCAAGTGCCTCACATGCTTTCGCTCCTATGATAGGCTTGAGTTCCGTGTTGACAATGGAAAATGGTATGATGTGACTTCTGATGTGTACCCATGCTTCAAGCGCACATGCTCCCAACATCGCAATCTCATTCCTACTGCATCCTTTCAGTAGTCTTGCTTAATTGATGGTTTAAGTCGCAGCCCATTCAAATTGGACAAACTGACGAGGTTTGCCCTCGCCTCCGTATTGAGCTTGCATTTGATCAATGTACCATTCAGCATCAATGAATTGTCCATCTAGCTTCCATGATGTCAGCATCAATTGCTGCAACTGGTAAGTAAGGCTTCTTCATTTTGCATATTCAGATTCATCATGTCCTCAGTCGAAATCATATCAATGAAAAACAGGTCTTCAATGCACATCTCATCAATCCCGTTGACTGATCCTGTTTGGTCCACTGTTGGACTTGAAAAACATTGCCCCGCAAAGTGACTTGTTCTGCCACACTTGGAACACCCCTTCCGAAATGCTGGACATTGTCGTGGCAAATGTCGATTGCCATATCGCTGGGATAAAATGGCGGACCCGGTCGGCGGCATAAAATGGCAGCCCGCACTGAGACCACGGGCGTCATTCTCCGACCCCTCAGCGGGTCGGAAAATGGCCGTTGGCCGCCGTGAATCCCGCCCCCGCCGGTTGCCGAAGTCTCCGGTACCGGATATTTGGCAGGGGCGGGAATCGGGCCGTGCCGGTTGGCGGGCCCCCCCGCTCGATTCTCTGGACCGGATGGGCCGAAGTCCCGCCGATAAATTGCCTGTCCCGCCGGCGTAAATTAAAGTACCTATTTACCGGCGGGACAAGGCGGCGTGGGCTGGCTCCGGGGTCCTGGGAGGGGCGCGGGGCGATCTGCCCCCGGGGGGGTGCCCCCACGGTGGCCTAGCCCGCGATCGGGGCCCACCGATCCACGGGCGGGCCTGTGCCGTGGGGGCACTCTTTCCCTGCCGCCTCCGCAACGGTCTCCACCATGGCGGAGGCGGAAGAGACTCTCCCCACTGCGCATGCGTGAGAAACTGTCAGCGGCCGCTGACGCTCCCGCGCATGCTCCGCCCCGAGATGTCATTTCCGCGCCAGCTGGCGGGGCAACAAAGGCCGTTTCCGCCAGCTGGCGGGGTGGAAATCCCTCCGGCGCCGGCCTAGCCCCTCAATGTTGGGGCTCGGCCCCCAAAGATGCGGAGCATTCCGCACCTTTGGGGCGGCGCGACGCCCGTCTGATTGGTGCCGTTTTGGGCGCCAGTCGGCGGACATCGCGCCGTTTGGGGAGAATTTCGCCCCACGTTTCTGATTCAACTGCATCACTAAGCTTATGGCGTCTTCTTCCAGATTGGTGCCAAAATGTTTCAGATTGAGCGTGCTAATCTGCTGTGCAGCGAGCTCGCTTGCATGACAAATCTTGATGTGTCATTGGACTGGGGTGAGCACAGTAAGAAGTCTTACACCAGGTTAAAGTCCAACAGTTTCGATGTCACTAGCTTTCGGAGCGCTGCTCCTTCCTCAGGTGAATGAAGAGGTATGCTCCAGAAACATATATATAGACAGATTCAAAGATGCCAGACAATGCTTGGAATGCGAGCATTAGCAGGTGATTAAATCTTTACAGATCCAGAGATGGGGTAACCCCAGGTTAAAGAGGTGTGAATTGTGTCAAGCCAGGACAGTTGGTAGGATTTCGCAGGCCAGATGGTGGGGGATGAATGTAATGCGACATGAATCCCAGGTCCCGGTTGAGGCCGCACTCGTGTGCGGAACTTGGCTATAAGCTTCTGCTCGGCGATTCTGCGTTGTTGCGCGACCTGAAGGCCGCCTTGGAGGACTCTTACCCGGAGATCAGAGGCTGAATTCCCTTGACTGCTGAAGTGTTCCCCAACTGGAAGGGAACATTCCTGCCTGGTGATTGTCGCGCGATGTCCGTTCATTCGTTGTCGCAGCGTCTGCATGGTCTCGCCAATGTACCACGCTTCGGGACATCCTTTCCTGCAGCGTATGAGGTAGACAACATTGGCCGAGTCGCACGAGTATGTACCGCGTACCTGGTGGGTGGTGTTCTCACGTGTAATGGTGGTATCCATGTCGATGATCTAGCACGTCTTGCAGAGATTGCCATGACAGGGTTGTGTGGTGTCGTGGTCACTGTTCTGAAGGCTGGGTAGTTTGCTGCAAACAGTGGTTTTTTTGAGGTTGCGCGGTTGTTTGAAGGCAAGTAGTGGGGGTGTGGGGATGACCTTGGCAAGATGTTCATCTTCATCGATGACGTGTTGAAGGCTGTGAAGAAGATGTAGTTTCTCCGCTCCGGGAAAGTACTGGACGACGAAGGTTATTCTGTAGGTTGTGTCCCGTGTTTGTCTTCTCAGGAGGTCGGTGCGGTCAGTGGAGGGGCCATCTGGCCTGCGAAATCCTACCAACTGTCCTGGCTTGACACAATTCACACCTCTTTAACCTGGGGTTACCCCATCTCTGGATCTGTAAAGATTTAATCACTTAATATCTTGCGTACCTTGTCATTTGATATCCCGAACACTATCTGATCGTGGGTCATCGACGACTTTAAAGTACTAAAATTGCAGTACTGTGCCTTCAACCGCAAGTCAGTTGGAAAACTATCGAAAGATTCACCTGCCTTCTGAGTAAAAGATATAACGTGTGCAAAAGATATAACGCTTGAAAATTAAAATTTTCTACGGGGAGCAATGCCGATCAAATTATTTTATTACTTCATCGAAGCACTTGCTGTCCGCCTCGCTGTCGAACATGAAGGTATTATAAATTTCAATGGCTGGAGGACCTGCTACCGTGAGCAGCAATGCAATGTGTTTCTCGTCAGGCTGTAACTGCAGGTCAAGGGCTGCAACATAGAGTTTGAATTGCTGCTTAAAAACATGCCAATTCTCGTTTCCATTGCCGGTGTCTTGAAGCTGGTGAGGTGTCTTCAGAAATTCCATCTCTAACTTCACAGTCTTTCTGTGCGTTGAGTTCCAGGTGCCCGTTGTTGCCACGTAGGCGGAAGAATTTTCTTTTTTATTTCTTCGGTCTGTTTCGTCCCATCTTATCCATGGTTATTTTCAATTGTCCTGAACTCCTGGTACCATGTTATGTTTGTGTTGTGGCTATAGGAAAGATGCACGCAGAACATCTAGCTCTTCACTAGTGAGATAGTTTATTGACAAACTGAACACATGGCTAGATAACTAAAGAGAATATAATACAAATTGTAATGATTAGTGAATTCTCCTGCTACTACTTCCAATGCGACTGTCCTCTGATACGTGTTACTGCCAACACCCATCTCTGGAGTCACGTGGTGGAACTCTGACCCCACCTGTTGGTCAGAGGTCATATATCTAACTATATACATTACTTTGCATATGCATTTCACCAAAATGGTCACCTCACAGCTGAAGGAAATGCAGCCAGAGAGGGAATGGATGACCACCAATCAAACAGTGAGAGAGACGGTTCCTCTGGGGAGTGCAGCCAGAGTCACGTTCACGGCACTGTGGGTGGCTCAGCTGCACAGTGTGGAGGTGTATGAGTGGAAGAGCAATAGTGGTAGGAGACTCAATAGAGAGGGGCGCAAGCAGGTGTTTCTGTGAACAGTCAGAAGTCATAGTTCACACTGGTACTGTTACATCACCCTGCACCAGTGTGTTGTTAATTTCAGCCCCACTTGACCCAGAGTAGCAACATAATTGAAATTTACAAACAATTCTTAAAAATACCCGAAGTCTTTGGTCTATAGCTGCCCAATAACTACAGTCACCAGGTTTCTAAATTTAAACACAATTAATTTTTATTAATAACAATAATTATAATTAAATATGCAGAAAATACGACTGGTTAACTATTATCTAATTTCAAACCCTCCTCCCTTTTACTCGCTCCACCCTCTCCACACATACAAGACAGACACACAGAGGGATGTAAAATAATGATGAAAATAAAAGGATAAGAGTCTTTATTTCAGATGGATATCTGACAGTATACCTTTCTTCAATCTAGTTAGAGGTTTTTGATTTCAGTCTGTAATGGTTTTCTCTGTAGATTCATCCAGGTCTCAAGACGTCTCTGCAGGTTCAGAAAACAGCAGATGGGCAGTATTTCTGACAAGACAGACAGACACTCACAGCTGCTCCTCTCAGTGTCCAGTATCCGTCTGTCACTTCCTGCGTCCTCTGAAAACTATCCCACATGGGTAAGACCCAATCACCGCCTGTCTCTGAGCAGAATTTGGCCTCTGGCCAACTCATTGGCCTCCAGCCAGCCAATCGAACCAAATTCCTCCACTCTTTCGGAATTCTGCTGTTCAAAAGCTATACCTCCAATAGCACTTTGTACAAATTTGCAACTTTTTGAGTCCCTCACTTCCTCTGCTCGACTTCAAAGTATATGCCCATTAATCATCCCTGGATCAAAATGATAATCACAAACTAAAAGAAATGGGAAATAAGTGAATGAACTGGAAGGACCCTTACAGTACCAACAACATAGGTAGAAAGAGGGATGAGATCCTGCATCAAGACTTTAACGAGCACATTGAAAAGCAGGACCTCAAAGATTACAATCTCTGGATTACTCCCGGTGTCACGTGCTGGTGGGTATAGGAATAGGAGGGTAGGGGCGGCACGGGGCACAGTGGTTGGCACTGCTGCCTCAGGGCGCTGAGGTCCCAGGTTCGGTCCTGGCCCCGGGTCACTGGCTGTGTGGAGTTTGTATGTTCTCCCTGTGTTTGCGTGGGTTTCACCCCCACAACCCGAAGATGGGCAGGGTAGGTGGATTGGCCACTCTAAATTGCCCCTTTATTTGAAAAAAATAATTGCGTATTCTAAAAAAGGAATAGGAGAATAGAGCAGATGATTGCGTGGCTGAAGAGATGGTGCAGATGGGAGGGCTTTAGTTTCCTGGATCACTGGGCCTATTTCTGGGAAGCTAGGACCTGTTCATGTCGGACGGGTTGCACCTGAACTGGAACAGGACTAAGAGCCATGTGGGGAGGTTGCTAGTGCTGTTGGGGGGCGGTTTTAATTAATTTGGAGGGGATAGATTACGAAGTGGAAGGATAGTAGTGTGTGATGCACGGCCAAATATATAAGAAAAAACAAGTCAGTTTTGAAGGTAGAGCAAGGATAAACATGTTACGGCACAAGGGAACATGGCAAGGCTGGGTGGCATTTATTTTAATGTAAGGTAAGGCAGATGAATTGAGAGCCTTGATTAACACAGATAGAAAAGCAGAGTTGTAGGCAAATCTCAGAGAAGTGTAACACAAGTAGGGTAATAACAGTAGGGGATTTCAAGTTCCCTAATGGTAACTGGGATAGGCAAAGTGTGAGAGTCCTCGAGAGGGCATAATTCTTTAAGTGCATCAAGGAGAGCTTTTTGAACCAGCAGGTAGAAAGTCCTACGAGTAGGGTACTGGACCTAATTTCAGTGAATGAACCGGGATGCTTGGGTCACAGTGCGGAGTCTGTATGTTCTCCCCGTGTCTGAGTGGGTTTCCTCTGTGTGCTCCTGTTTCCTCCCACAAATCCTGCTTGTTAGGTGAATTAGACATTCTGAATTCTCCCTTAGTTTATCCAAGCAGGCGCCGTAGTGTGGCGACTAGGGGATTTTCACAGTAACTTCATTGCAGTGCTAATATAAGCCTACTTGTGACACTAATAAAGACTATTATTATTATTATCGTCATTGGAGGAGCATTTTGGTGATAGCAACCAGAACCGGGTAAGATTTAAGGTAGTTATGGAAAAAGACAAAGATAGACCGGGAAAAAAGGTTCTGCATTGGGGGGGGGGAAAGGCCAATTTTAATATGATAATACAGGATTTGGTCAAAGTGGACTGGGAGCAGGTATTTGTAGGAAAATCCACATCAGAGCAGAGGGAGTTATTTAAAAAGGAAATAGAGAGTACAGGGCCAACATGTTCCCGGAAAAGTAATGGGCGCAACAAAATGTCCAGAGAACCCTCGATGTCAAGGGATATACAGGATTGGATAAGGGAAAAAAGGGAAGCTTATTGCAGATACAGTGGGCTCAAAACAATGGATGCCCTAGAAGAGAATAGAACATGCAGAGGGGAACTTAAACAAGAATTTAAGAGAGTGAAGAGGGGGCTAGGGAAACACTGGCGGTCAAAATAAAGGAACATCCCAAGGTGTTCTTGAGTATATTAAGGGTAAGAGGGTGATCAGGGGTAGAGTAGGGCCATTAGGGATGTTGAGGACTCCCAAGGAAACTCCGTTCAAACTGTATACCACTTGGTCTGCCCTGCCGGTGAGTATGACTGTCAGGCTTAACCTTCCTGACCTGTTCCACAGTTGACCACACTAACCACCCTCTTCTAATATGGACCAGCTGGACAGGTCTGCTTTCACCTGGTTTCAATTTTTTCTATTGAATAGTAGCTAGCAATTGCAATAGCTTCTCCCAGTTCTCCCAGTGAGCCAGAGAAGACACAGCCAGAGTGAGACAGAACCAAGAGTGAGTTTGGGAATTTGAATCTAGGTGGGAATTGAATTAAATCAGTAAGGCAGCTCCTTTTAAATTTCAGGAGTTTAAATTAATTTAAATTAAGCTAGAATTGTGCAGTGTAGGTTAACAAGGGCTGCCCCACCCACTCACATAACTGGTTGGCAGTTAAATGTCAGTCACTTAAATCTACCTCGATCTAAAAGCAGGTGGGGGAGGGGAGTCAATTCAGGACAGTTTAAAAAGAGCAACGTGTAAACTCACTCCCAGTGAGTTCTCCCAGTGAGCCAGAGAAGACACAGCCAGAGTGAGATAGAACCAAGAGTGAGTTTGGGAATTTGAATCTAGGTGGGAATTCAAAGCTTTGGGGGGGGGGGGGGGGGGGGGGGAGGAAGTGCTTTTTATCCCTGGTAAGTGACTGGTAAGTAGTGTTTCTGTTTTCTTTTTCTTTTCATTGGTATATATTTTTCTTTTTTTCATCGTTGTTTATTTATTTATTTAATTTTGGGGGGGGGGGATTGTAATTGTTGAAGTTAACCGAAGGTTTAAGACATGGCAGGAGATCTCAGACCCGTGTTATGCTCCTCGTGTGCGATGTGGGAGCTCAGGGACACGTCCCCTGTCCCTGGCTCCTTCACGTGCAAGAAGTGTGTCCAGTTGCAGCTCCTGTTAGACCGCTTGATGGCTCTGGAGCTGCGGATGGACCCACTTTGGAGCATCCGCGATGCTGAGGACGTCGTGGATAGCACATTTAGCGAGTTGGTCACACCGCAGGTGAAAGGTACTGAGGGAGATAGAAAATGGGTGACCAAAAGACAGAGCAAGAGTAGGAAGGCAGTGCAGGTGTCCTCTGTGGTCATCTCCCTGCAAAAAAGATATACTGCTTTGGATACTGTTGAGGGAGATGGCTCACCAGGGGAAGGCAGCGGCAGCCAGGTTCATGGCACCGTCGCTGGCTCTGCTGCGCAGCTGGGCAGGAAAAAGAATGGCAGAGCTATAGTGATAGGGGACTCGATTGTAAGGGGAATAGACAGGCAGTTCTGCGGACGCAATCGAGACTCCAGGATGGTATGTTGCCTCCCTGGTGCAAGGGTCATGGATGTCTCGGAGCGGCTGCAGGACATTCGGGGGGGGGGGGGGGGGGAGGGTGAACAGCCAGCTGTCGTGGTGCACATAGGCACCAACGATATAGGTACAAAACGGGACGAGGTCCTACAAGTTGAATTTAGGGAGTTAGGAGTTAAACTAAAACGTAGGACCTCAAAGGTAGTAATCTCAGGATTGCTACCAGTGCCACGAGCTAGTCAGAGTAGGAATGTCAGGATAGGGAGGATGAATGCGTGGCTCAAGAGATGGTGCAAGAGGGAGGGGTTCAAATTCCTGGGACATTGGAACCGGTTCTGGGGGAGGTGGGACCAGTACAAACTGGATGGTCTGCACCTGGGCAGGACTGGAACCGATGTCCTAGGGGGGGATGTTTGCTAGAGCTGTTGGGGAGAGTTTAAACTAATGTGGCAGGGGGATGGGAACCGATACAGGAAGTTGGAAGGTAGTAAAACAGGGACAGAAACAAAAGGCAGTAAGGGGGAAAGTGTAAGGCAGAGAAGCCATAGTCAAAAATCAAAAAGGGCGACAGTACAAGGTACAGTGACTGAGGGGAGCTCAATTAATAGGACCAGGAATACTAAAAGGAATAAAACGGGAAGTAAAACATTAATGGTAAGTGATGCGGCAGGTTGTTACATGAAGATATGGGTTCAACGACAAGGAAAATGAGGAGAAAGGTTAAGAGGAAATATAACTTAGGAGAGGTTACTGATCAAGGTGATAAGATTCAGAACAGAGGTAAAAAAGCCAACATAAGTGTACTTTACCTGAATACTCGTAGTATTCGGAATAAGGTAAATGAGTTGATGGCGCAAATCATCGTGAATGACTATGATGTAGTGGCCATTACTGAAACATGGTTAAAGGATGGTCATGACTGGGAGTTAAATATCCAAGGGTATCAAACTATTCGGAAGGACAGAGTGGATGGTAAGGGAGGTGGTGTAGCTCTGTTATTTAAGGATGACATCCGGGCAACAGTAAGGGATGACATCGGTGCTATGGAGGATAAGGGTTAATCCATTTGGGTGGAAATCAGGAATAGTAAGGCGAAAAAGCCACTGATAGGAGTAGTCTATAGGCCACCAAATAGTAACATTATGGTGGGGCAGGCAATAAACAAAGAAATAACTGATGCATGTAGAAATGGTACAGCAGTTATCATGGGGGATTTTAATTACATGTCGATTGGTTTAACCAGGTCGGTCAATGCAGCTTTGAGGAGGAGTTTATAGAATGTATCCGCGATAGTTTCCTAGAACAGTATGTAATGGAACCTACGAGGGAACAAGCGGTCCTAGATCTGGTCCTGTGTAATGAGACAGGATTGATTCAGGATCTCATAGTTAGGGATCCTCTCGGAAGAAACGATCACAATATGGTGGAATTTAAAATACAGATGGAGGGTGAGAAGGTAAAATCAAGCACTAGTGTTTTGTGCTTAAACAAAGGAGATTACAATGGGATGAGAGAAGAACTAGCTAAGGTAGACTGGGAGCAAAGACTTTATGGTGAAACAGTTGAGGAACAGTGGAGAACCTTCCAAGCGATTTTTCACAGTGCTCAGCAAAGGTTTATACCAACAAAAAGGAAGGACGGTAAAAAGAGGGAAAATCGACCGTGGATATCTAAGGAAATAAGGGAGAGTATCAAATTGAAGGAAAAAACATACAAAGTAGCAAAGATCAGTGGGAGACGAGAGGACTGGGAAATCTTTAGGGGGCAACAGAAAGCTACTAAAAAAAGCTATAAAGAAGAGTAAGATAGATTATGAGAGTAAACTTGCTCAGAATATAAAAACAGATAGTAAAAGTTTCTACAAATACATAAAACAAAAAAGAGTGGCTAAAGTAAATATTGGTCCTTTAGAGGATGAGAAGGGAGATTTAATAATGGGAGATGAGGAAATGGCTGAGGAACTGAACAGGT
This sequence comes from Scyliorhinus torazame, assembly GCF_047496885.1. NCBI lineage: Eukaryota > Metazoa > Chordata > Chondrichthyes > Carcharhiniformes > Scyliorhinidae > Scyliorhinus > Scyliorhinus torazame. The sequence continues at coordinate 211,907,584 of NC_092710.1, forward strand.
TTTTTGGGTTGGTCTTCACAGTGGAAGACACAAATAACATGCCAGTGACTGATGGAAATGAGGCTATGACAGGTGAGGACCTTGAGAGGATTGTTATCACCAAGGAGGTAGTGATGGGCAAGCTAATGGGGCTAAAGGTAGACAAGTCTCCTGGCCCTGATGGAATGCATCCCAGAGTGCTAAAAGAGATGGCTAGGGAAATTGCAAATGCACCAGTGATAATTTACCAAAATTCACTAGACTCTGGGGTGGTCCCGGCGGATTGGAAATTAGCAAATGTGACACCACTGTTTAAAAAAGGAGGTAGGCAGAAAGCGGGTAATTATAGGCCAGTGAGCTTAACTTCGGTAGTAGGGACGATGCTGGAATCTATCATCAAGGAAGAAATAGCGAGGCATCTGGATGGAAATTGTCCCATTGGGCAGACGCAGCATGGGTTCATAAAGGTCAGGTCGTGCCTAACTAATTTAGTGAAATTTTTTGAGGACATTACCAGTGCAGTAGATAACGGGGAGCCCATGGATGTGGTATATCTGGATTTCCAGAAAGCCTTTGACAAGATGCCACACAAAAGGTTGCTGCATAAGATAAAGATGCATGGCGTTAAGGGTAAAGTAGTAGCATGGATAGAGGATTGGTTAATTAATAGAAAGCAAAGGGTGGGGATTAATGGGTGTTTCTCTGGTTGGTAATCAGTAGCTAGTGGTGTCCCTCAGGGATCAGTGTTGGGCCCACAACTGTTCACAATTTACATAGATGATTTGAGTTGGGGACCAAGGGCAATGTGTCCAAGTTTGCAGACGACACTAAGATAAGTGATAAAGCAAAAAGTGCAGAGGATACTGGAAGTCTGCAGAGGGATTTGGATAGGCTAAGTGAATGGGCTAGGGTCTGGCAGATAGAATACAATGTTGACCAATGTGAGGTTATCCATTTTGGTAGGAATAACAGCAAAAGGGATTATTTAAATGATAAAATATTAAAACATGCTGATGTGCAGAGAGACCTGGGTGTGCTAGTGCATGAGTCGCAAAAAGTTGGTTTAAAGGTACAACAGGTCATTAAGGCAAATGGAATTTTGTCCTTTATTGCTAGAGGGATGGAGTTTAAGACTAGGGAGGTTATGCTGCAATTGTATAAGGTGTTAATGAGGCCACACCTTGAGTATTGTGTTCAGTTTTGGTCTCCTTACTTGAGAAAAGACGTACTGGCACTGGAGGGTGTGCAGAGGAGATTCACTAGGTTAATCCCTGAGCTGAAGGGGTTGGATTACGAGGAGAGGTTGAGTAGACTGGGACTGTACTCGTTGGAATTTAGAAGGATGAGGGGGGATCTTATAGAAACATATAGGATTATGAAGGGGATAGAATAGATGCGGGCAGGTTGTTTCCACTGGCGGGTGAAAGCAGAAGTAGGGGGCATAGCCTCAAAATAAGGGGAAGTAGATTTATGACTGAGTTTAGGAGGAACTTCTTCACCCAAAGGGTTGTGAATCTATGGAATTCCTTGCCCAGTGAAGCAGTAGAGGCTCCTTCATTAAATGTTTTTAAGATAAAGATAGTTTTTTGAAGAATAAAGGGATTAAGGGTTATGGTGTTCAGGCCGGAAAGTGGAGCTGAGTCCACAAAAGATCAGCCATGATCTCATTGAATGGTGGAGCAGGCTTGAGGGGCCAGATGGCCTACTCCTGCTCCTAGTTCTTATGTTCTCTACCTCCACCTGCACCATTACCTCTGGTGTTCCCCCAGGGAGTTATTCTTGGTCCCCTCCTGTTATCATCTACATGCTGCCCCAGAGCAACATCGTCCTAAAGAACTGCTTTAGTATACCGGTGTCTGCTGAGGGCACCAAACTCCACCTCACCACTACATCTGCAGACTCCTCCACTTTTGCTAAAAAATGTGTTTATCCGGATCCAGTAGCAGATGAACAGAAATCCCCTCCAATTAAATATTAAGAAGGAAGACTGTTGCTGCCCGAAGGCTCAAAGTGCTTAATGAAAATATTTAATCATGAAACATGTCCGGGGATTGATTGACAGCTGCTATTGTGGCGTCACAATGATCCATTGGATCCGGGATTCCAAAGCGCGGAACGTTCTCGCGCGGAACGTTCGATCAGTGCGCGTGTTCCTCCCGGACTAACATTGAGTGCGGAGGCTGCAGCAGCTCTTCAAATACAAATATTAAAGTTAAGGAAAGAAATCAGAACTAATGTGGTTTCAGCATTAAATGAGGGAGGGATTGCAGTAAACGGCACTTCGACCGGAAGAAGGTGATTTTTATGCTTAAATTACATTTGAACAAACGAGCTCGACTTTGCTTACAGACTTGCCTGTACAATGAAGCGCCGCATCTGGATAGCTGGGGAGAAAGTGGGCCGCTGATGTGTTACTTTGAATCTGTATTTGCTGAACAGATGAGGGACAATATAGTATACGGTAACGGTTCGTGCTGAACTCTAAAGATTGTTTCTATTTTATGAGGGTCGACACGTTCTCATACTAGCTCTAGTATGAGCTCATGGCCTTTTGGAATTAATGTTGCGTTCACTCTGCTGCTACCAATCTTGGATGAGCTTGTGTACATTGTTTGGCTGGATTTCCAACTCCACATGCCAAGAAATGTGCTCTGCAACTGTGTAAATGTATAGCTCTCTCAGCAGTTACACTTTGATTATTTACACGATACAAATGGTAGTGTTTGCATTTTAACTAAACGTTGATATATTTAATTAAGTTCATATATTTTTTTAAATCTCCTTGAAACTTTTTAAATGTAATACTTATTCTGAAAATATGTATTGTGGTTGGCATGGTACCTCCGTGACCCCCTGGTCCACTCCTTTTCACAAAAGTGATGTTTGCTGATGATTGCAGTGTTCAGTTCCATTTGTAATTCCGCAGATAATGAAGCGATCTGTGTCTGCATGGGCAACATTCAGCCTCGAGCGCCTAAGTGGCGAGTAATCTTTATGCCACCCAAGTGTCAGACAATGATCATCATGGGGGTCAGAAACTAAACCTGGACTAGCCATATACATAAAACTGGCTACAAGAGCAGATTAGATTCTGGCCATTCTGTTGTGAGAAAGTCATGTCCTGACTTCCCAAAGCCTGTATCACCTCTAGTGTGACAAACTTCCAGCTGCTTTTCTCACAGCACACACACACAGATCAACAGTGAGGCAGACAGACCATGGGCAGCTCTTTCAGCTAGCCCCTCTCTTTGTGTATTCAAATTGGAGTCCACTAGTCGGTCTAGGCAATTATACTCGCTCTTTGATATGTCCATCATGTTCCCTTTGTCTTTACTGGACATGGTAATCAGTCTTTGCATTATTTTAGAATTACCTTGTCTGGAACCATTATTCCTTCGAGAAACACCCAGCAGCCATTCCTGTCAGTGGCTGGGGTCTGTGTCCATTTTTAAAGTATAAAACTCAGGTATTTTTTTAAAGTCCAATAGTTCTGTGTATAATTTCAGGGTGTTTTTTCCATCATAACATACAGCATTCACTCCCTCCACCAACGGTGCACAGAGGGAGCTATGGGTACCATCCACACGATGGACTTCTGCAAATTGCCAAGGCTGCTTTGACAGCATCTTACAAACCCATGGGGCAGGATTCACCAGTCCGCCAGTCGTGTTTTCTGTGCAGTGCGCCCTGCCGGAGTGGGACTCTCTGTTCCTGCAGCCGGCCAATGGGGTTACCCATTGTGGCCACCTCACGCCGTCGGGAAACCCGCAGGGGGGCGCTGCCAGCGGACTGGAGGATCCCGCCAATGGTGAAATCCGTTGATGATCTCTACCCCTTCAAAGATAAAGGACAGAAGGTGCATTCAACACCACTGCCTGCAAGTTCTCCTCCCAAGTTGCACACCTTGCTGACCTGGAAATATATTGACATTTCTTCATCATTGCTGCATCAAAATTGTGAAACTACCTTAACAGCACTCTGTGTGTACTTGCACCAGATGGACAGCAGTGGTTAAAGAAGGTGCCATATCACCACCACCTCAAGGGAATTTAGATGGACGCTCAATGCTGGCCTTGCCAGTGACACCTACATACCATGAATGAATTTTTAAAAATGTAATCTCCATGATATCAAAAATAATGGCATGAACCCATTAGGTACGCAATCCTGAGTGTGAATGTATCCGGTCCACATTGAAACATGTTGGAGCGTTGCTTCTGCAATATCATAACATGGCATTCCCAAAATGTATGAGTGTTCAAGCTTGAAAAGCATTATAAACCATTTGAAGAATTAGGCTGCAAAAACATTTTAAGTTCCCATTGTTTTGAAATATTTGGTAGAACTAATTTGAATAAATATGTATAACCCATCTACTGCTGTACATTATGTAGAATTAACGTTGGATTGTAGAATTGTTAGATCCAACTGATTTATACAAAAGGGAAAAGGTGGATTGTGAGAGCATATGTTTAATAGTACAGAGAGGAGGAAAAGGAGAACACTTTTTTAATGAAGTTGACTTCTATTTTATTTTCAGTGTTGAGTAAGTGGAAGCCATGTTCTGCATCCATAAATGTCTGCCTTGCGGCTTAAGGAATCAAGTACTGCAACAGAGAAGTCTGTCTGTATACACATCTGTTTACCGAATGAATGAAGATGACATAAAGGCAAAACTTCAGCAGCTTCCTGGTGGATCCATTGATTTGCAGAAAGATCAAAATGGAGTAGCTACCCTGATGATAAACCACCCTGAGCGAAAGAATGCATTTTCTGGTATGATATGGTTACCTCCTAATGAGGAGCACAGGCTAAAGAAGTTGTCCAGCTGCTTTTAAAAAAAAAAAAACTGTTCTTGTTGGTTATTTTCTGGTGGGGGAACAGTTCTTGTGAGTTAAAATTTTGTTTATTATTGTCTTATATTGAAAGACCTACATTAAATACAAAATGAAAGTCAAAATCCAGTAGTTCCATGAGGTAGATGCTGACAGGTGGTTAGGTGAATTAAAGGCACACGTATTGGCTTCCAAGTTGGTTTTGGACTCAACACAGATGCACAATGCAAACTAAATCACCTCTGACCCATCAAGTCACGTCTGGAATTCACATCATGATTCCATAATTAGATTTTACTCTCCCTATTTCTTTCATTAAAAAATGGCTTAAGCTTGCATAATCACTAAGGTCATGGCAATACTCTCATGCCAATAACATTCCAAGTTCGCAATTGAATAAGGCCTTGACGTATCTAATCTTTTTATTTCACAATTTTACTCCACATTTTTTAGTTGAGCAAGTGTCGGTCTGGGTAAACTTGTTAACCTTTCTGAAAAATGAAACCATTTAGGAGGTTTACCAGTTGTCAGAACATCTCCTGTCCCAGCATGGGTGACAACCCTCTTGACCACTGCTACTCCGAAATCAAGGGCGCCTACCGTTCAATCCCCGACCGCACTTTGGGAAATCAGACCATAAGACGGTGCTCCTTCTGCCGGCATACAAGCAGAAACTCAAGCGGGAGAATCCAGCTAAGAAGGTCGTGCAGTGCTGGTCCAAGGAAAAAGAAGAACTCTTACGTGACTGCTTAGAGACAGTGGACTGGTCCATATTTAAGAACTCAGTGACCAACTTAAATGGGTATGCCACCACCTCACAGACTTCATCAGCAAATGTGTGGACGACTGCGTGCCAAAGAAAGCAGTACGTACGTTCCCCAACCGGAAACCATGGCTCAATCGCGAGATTGACTCCCGACTGAAGGACAGATCTGAGGTGTTCAAGTCAGACGACCCTGACCTATACAAGAAATCCAGGTACGACCTCCGCAAAGCCATCCGAGATGCCAAGAGAGAATATCAAACCAAGCTAGACTCACCGACAGACTCTCGGCGGTTGTGGCAAGTAATAAACAACATAACGGGCGACAAAGCGAAGCCGAGCAGTATCTCCGGCAGCAGCGCATCCTTCCCCGATGAACTCAATGAATTCTATGCTCGGTTTGAGCAGGTAACCAACAATCTGCTGTTGAGTGACCCAGCAGCCCATAACCCACCCATACCCACCATCACAGCTTGTGAAGTCAGATCGGCCTTCCTGACAGTGAACCCTCGGAAGGCGACGGGCCCGGACGGGATCCCTGGTCGTGCACTCGGAGCCTGCGCGGACCAGCTGGCAGAGGTGTTCGCGGACATCTTTAACCTGTGCCTGCTCCACTCCGAGGTCCCCACCTGCTTCAAGAAGACCACCATCATACTGGTGCCAAAGAAGAACCAGGCAACGTGCCTCAATGACTCCTGTCCGGTGGCCCTGACTTCAGTCGTAATGAAGTGCTTCGAGAGGGTGATCATGAAGCGCATCACCTCCATACTCTCAGAACGCCTTGATCCACTGCAATTCGCAACCGGTCCACAGCAGATGCCATTTCCCTGACTCTACACTCATCCCTAGAGCACCTTGATAACAAGGACTACATCAGACACCAATTTATTGACTGCAGCTCCGCCTTCAAGACCATAATCGCAGCCAAGCTCATATCAAAGCTCCAAAACCTAGGACTTGGCTCCCCACTCTGCAACTGGATCCTCGATTTTCTGACCAACAGGCCACAATCAGTAAGAATGAACAACACCTCCTCCACAATAGTCCTCAACACCGGGGCCCCGCAAGGCTGCGTACTTAGCCCCCTACTCTACTCCCTGTGCACATACGAATGCGTGGCAAAATCTGGTTCCAACTCTATCTACAAATTTGCTGACGATACGACCATAGTGGGCCGGATCTCGAATAACGACGAGTCAGAGTACAGGAGGGAGATAGAGAACCTAGTGGAGTTGTGCACCGACAACAATCTCTCCCTCAATGCCAGCAAAACTAAAGAGCTGGTCATTGACTTCTGGAAGCAAAGTATCGTACACACCCCTGTCAGCATCAACGGACTGAGGTGGAGATGGTTAGCAGTTTCAAATTCCTACGGGTGCACATCTCCAAAACTCTGTCCTGGTCCACCCACATCGACGCTACCACCAAGAAAGCACAACAGCGCTTATTCTTCCTCAGGAAACTAAGGAAATTCGGCATGTCCACATTAACCCGTACCAACTTTTACAGATGCACCATAGAAAGCATCCGATCTGGCTGCATCACAGCCTGATATGGCAACTACTCGGCCCAGGACCGCAAGAAACTTCAGATAGTCGTGAACACCGCCCAGTCCATCACACGAACCTGCCTCCCATCCATTGATTCCATCTACACCTCCCGCTGCTTGGGGAAAGCGGGCAGCATAATCAAAGACCCCCCCCCCCCCCCCACCCGGCTTACTCACGCTTCCAACTTCTTCCATCAGGCAGGAGATACAGAAGTATGAGAACACGCACGAACAGACTCAAAAACAGCTTCTTCCCCGCTGTTAACAGACTCCTAAATGACCCTCTTATGGACTGACCTCATTAACACTACACCCCTGTATGCTTCATCCGATGCCGGTGCTTATGTATACCTTGTGTTGCCCTATTATGTATTTTCTTTTATTCCCTTTTCTTCCCATGTACTTAATGATCTGTTGAGCTGCTCGGAGAAAAATACTTTTCACAGTACCTCGGTACACATGACAATAAACAAATCCAATAACAATAATCAGCTTTAGTCGGCTGGTAATACTGAACAATGGAGACAGGGGAAACCATCAAGAAAGGACATTTTATGGAGACTTACAAAACATTTAACTGACATTTGAATTCTGCTTTCATTGGCTTAGTTATACTGCACAGTTTTGTGTAGATAAAACCCCAAACTGCTTTGCATTGAAACAAAATGTACAGCATTCTTATAAAAGGTCACTCGACCTGAAGCATGAACCGTTTCTTTCCACAGAAGCTGCTTAGCCTGTTGTGTTTATCCAGCATTTTAAAACAAAATTTGGACAATGTAATCTATGTGTGATCTATGTTTAGACCATAAATTTATATGCCATGGCCACAAAAGGATAGCCAACTAACTCTATTTTAATATTAAAATCTACCCAGCAATTTGATTCGGGCAAATGGAGCTTTCAGTATTTCTGCAACCATGCATATGCAGAGTTAATTTTTTGTTAGGCAGAGTGATGTGGAGCGGGCAGTATAACTAGTCTGGCAGCCCTACAGTTCTCTTGGAAAATTCTAATCTTACATCTTTTCGTGATATTTAATTTGTAAAATGAGTCGCAAGTGTTAAGTTTATAAGCTTGGTAGTTGGCCTCCGCGGAGCCTCAATATTTTCTGCCTTGCATCAGTTTTAACACCTTCGTAAGTGTCCATTTGTACATGGGTTTAGAAATTGTTCGCTCCAACATAGGAAGATGTTGAGAATAGTTCTTTTAGTATAGGACAGAAATAAAATCATATTAATGCAGTTAAAATTTTTGAAAATGACTAGGATCTAAATTGTTTTTAGAGTTGTATAGTCTTTTCCTCCTTCCCCTGCGAAACAAGAGCTTTTAATTATTTTTTAGGGTCCAAGTCATACACTACAATTGATATTTATTCCACAACAAACACTCCTAATTTGATGAATGTTGTTACTTATAAAGACACATTTGCTAACTGGCAAACTGGAATACAAGACAATGTTCCAAATATAAGTTCTAATCTTCTACAGCGTGTACTTGTGTATAATATTGTCTTGTGGCTGCCAAGGAATGTTTTACCAATTTATATGAAGGGCAGTTACTAAGCAGTGGGGAGAATTGACAGAAAGGTTTGAATGTATTAATTATTCCAAACCAATCTGGTAATCGTTAGTGGTAACACTTTTGACACAATTATATTTTCCTCTTTTTAAAAACTTTGTTTTGTTTCCTTTGCAAGGAACAATGATGTTAGATTTACGGGATAGGGTGGAAGAACTGGAGCATTGGACGAATGGCAAAGGGCTTATTCTGAGAGGTGCAGACAACACATTCTGTTCTGGTTTTGATCTAAATGCAGTTAAAGCAATGTCAAACCCTGAGGTAAGTAAGCAAATACTACAAAACACATTATTACTTCACTTCTGGTAACTTAGGCAGGTTGGGGAGCCATTGTTAAAGGTGCCTGTCCAATATTTTAAATCTCATCCTCCATTCTATTCAAAATGTTATAACATTTAGAACAAAATCTAAAAGAAAGTATAAGTTTGTATTATAGATACATGGTAACCAGTGCTCTATTTAGATTTTCAGACATATTTTGAGGTGGCACGGTAGCACAGTGGTTAGCACTATTCACAGCACCAGGAACCTGGGTTCAATCCCGGCTTGGGTCACTGTCTGGGCAGAGTTTGCACATTCTCCCCATATCTGCGTGGGTTTCCTCCGGATGCTCCGGTTTTCTCCCACAGGTACCGAAAGACTTGCTTGTCAGGTGAACTGGATATTCTGAATTCTCCCTCAGTGTACCCAAACAGGCGAAGGTGGCGACTAGGGACTTTTCACAGTAGCTTCATTGCAGTGCAATGTAAGCATACCTGTGACACTAATAAAGGTTATAAGAAGGTCTCCTCACAAGAGCTTAGTAAGCACAATTAGAGCACATAGGATTGGAGGTAATGTACTGGCATGGTTAATGGACAGAAAACTGAGAGTAGAAATAAATGGTTAATGCTCAGGTTGGCAGGCTGGGACTATTGGGGTACTGAAGGGATCAGTGCTTGAGCCTTAGATATTCAAAATCTATACCAATGATTTGGATGTGGGGATTGTTGCTCTTTTTAACCTTAGTCTATTTGCTCTGATTACGTCACCTTTGCTCATGAGTCGCCAGGTATCTTTATGATACCGCCACGTGGTTCAAGTTCAGGTTATGATTAATAATACAGCACACCGCTTAGTAAGGATTAAAACAACGGTCATTTATTATATACAACAAGCAATATTAATACCCAAATGCTACTTTCTATATAATAAACCTATCACTACTGGCCAATACTTAACTTAGGAAGAGCCCACCAGGTCAGGGAAACGAATGGCTTGTCCAATCAGATCTGGCCCGCGGGATTCAAAAGGCTGCTACAGGTCGGTGGCTAGGTGTGTCTACCGGATAGCGATCGCTGGATTCAAACTTACTGTTGCCGGTTGCTGTTCTTGCGAAGGTCTCGAGCAGGCGAAGAGGAGAGAGAGAGAGATCTGAACTTGGCCCCTCACTTTTATAGGGCCCAGGGGCTTCCCGCCTCCCGGGGCGGCCCTTGACCCTGAGTCCCAAGTGATTGGATTTGTTCCCAATCCCTGGGGTCGATGTGTCCAATGGTGAGGCGATTCCTCGATCGGGGGGTGGTCGTTCACCTGTCTTTGTTTCGGCCACTGCAGGCGCCGACAGGTCTGGCCCGGTATTCAATTGCTAATATGTTGCAATTGTTCCCGGGGATAGCCAATTTAACTGCAGGTGCCTGGATAGATGGGCTGCAAACAGTCCTGAATGTAACTGCAAATACCTGGGTTGATGGGCTGTTGATAGCCCTGAGTATCGATCTGGGCTAACTTCCCCAGAGCAGGGTAGTGTCCTAGGCCGAACCATCTTCAGCCGCTTCATCAATGACCCCACTTCCATCATAAGATCAGAAGCGGGGATGTTTGTGGTTGACTTCATAATATTCAACACCATTCATGATTGCTCAGACAATGAAGCAATCCATGTCCAAATGCAGCAAGATCTGGACAACATCCAGGCTTGGGCTGACAAGTGGCAAGTTATCTTCGTGCCACACAAGTGCCAGGCAATGACCATCTCCTACAAAAGAGGATATAGCCACCGGCCCTTGACATTCAATAGCATTACCATCGTTGAATCCCCCACAATCAACATCCTGGTTACCATTGATCAGAAACTGAACCCGAGTAGCCATATTAACACTGTGGCTACCAGGGCAGGTCAAAGGCTAGGAATCCTACGACGAGTAACTCTCCTGACTCCCAAAAGCCTGTCCACTATCTACAAGTCACAAGTCAAGAGTGAAATGAAGTACTCTGCGCTTGCCTGGATGAGTGCAGCTCCAACAACACTCGAGAAGCCCAACACCATCCAGGACAAAACAGCCAGCTTGATTGCTACCCCTTCCACAAACATTCAAACCCTCCACCACTGACGAACAGTGGCAGCCTTGTGTAGCATCTACAAGATGCACTGCTGTAACTCACCAAGGTTCCTTAGACAGCACCTTCCAAACCCACGACCACTGCCATCTAGAAGGGCAAGAGCAGCAGATACCTGGGAACCCCACTACCTTGAGGTTCCCCTCCAAATCACTCACCACCATGATTTGGAAATGTATCGCCGTTCCTTCACTGTCACTGGGGCAAAATCCTGGAATTCCCTCCCTAACAGCACAGTGGGTGTACCTATGCCTCGGGGATTGCAACGGTTCAAGAAGGCAACTCACCACCACCTTCTGAAGGGCTCCTAGGGATGGGCAATAGATGCTGGCCTAACCTTCGACGCCCACATCCCGTAAATGAATTTTAAAAAGAAACAAGAAGTGTTGAACTTCAGAGAGACTTGGGTGTCCTTATTCATGAGTCACTGAAAGCTAACATGCAGGAACAGCAAACAATTAAGGAGGCAAATTGTTTATTGGCTTTTATTTCAGGAGGATTTGAGTATAGGAGTAAAATGTCTTGCTGCAATTATATAGTGCCTTGGTGAGACTGCATCTGCAGCATTGTGTGCACATTTGGTCTCCTTGCCTCAGGAAAGCTATACTTACCACAGAGGTAGTGCAACAAAGGTTCACTAAATTAATTCCTGGGATAGACGGATTGACCTCTGAGGAAAAAGTAGTTGGACTGAGCCCTTATTCTGTGGAGTTTATAAGAATGGAGAGGTCATCTCATTTAAACATAAATGTCTCTCAGGGCTCGACAGGATAGATGCAGGAAGGATGTTTCCCCTGGCTGGGGATTTAGAAACGGCGAACAAAGTCTCAGAATAAGGGACAGGTCATTTAGGACTTCTTCACTCAGAGTGTGATGAATGTTTGGAATTCCCTGCCCCAGAGGGCTATGGAGGCGCAGTCACTGACCATGTTCAAGCCTGAGATTGATAGATCTATATATTAAAAACATCAAGGGATATGATGATAGTGCAGGAGAATGCTGTTGCAGTAGAAGATCAGCTGTTAACTCATTGAATGACGGAGTGGACTTGTAGGCTGAAGGTGTCCTCCCGCTCCAGTTTCTTACATTCTTCTGTTCTCCTATTGCGAATGGACTTGAAATTTAGTGCAGTTACTACTGCCAGCTGGATTCTTTTAGGATGCTCATTCGTGATGTGCTTATTTTCAATAAATAGATTTGCTTTAAATGGGCTAGAATGTTGGTTTTGTTTTCACTTTAGCAACTAATGAACCTGGCCTTTGGTGCCCTGTCGGTCTCATGGTTTTTGATGTGGCAGTGTAGGAGACCCGAAAAGATTTTGGCAGAAAGACTCTCATTCGATTCAAATCCATTTCCATCACATTGGGCTGTGCATTGTTCAAATCTATATTTAGATTGGAACAATAATTGTATTTGCATATTACCTTTGTTTCTTTAGTTCTCTTAACTTGAGCACAAAAGTAAAATTAATATGAAATCGGAGACAATGGGAATTTTTAACAATGTGATTAAATTGATATCAATAGAATGGGCAAGAATCTTGCTGTCCAAAGGTAGGATAATAACAATCAGAAATTAAAGCTTCTGCATTTTCCTTCTAGGATGGACTGAGGATCTGCATGTTTATGCAGAATACCCTGACGAGGCTTCTGAGGTACTAATATATGATTAAAAAGTAAATCAGTACTGTCATTGATTGAAATCTGAACAACTGACAAAATGAAATGCTGGAAACAAGCAACAGATAAGTCAGAATTTCTAAGAGTAAAGAAGTAAATTAATATTTCAGGCATACACTCCTTCATCCAGACTGATCAGTGCTGATTGAGGGCTATATCTTTTGAAACATTAAATTATCAGTCTTCCAGACTGCCCTGTTTTCGGGTTTTAAAGTAATATATAGCTCCGATCTTCTGTTCTCCGGTGGGTCATACCCAGTAGGTACCCCAGTAGATGTTCTGGGGGCCTCCTCAAAGAACACACAGGAATTCCCCAGGAGGTTTCAATTTCCATTGGGCAGGTCCCTGTGTGGAATCCTTCGAAACTGATTTAAAGTCGGAGCCTTCAGTTCTGACTCACTCAGTAGAACAGTTGTCCAGGGAAGAAAAGAAGGATTAGAACCAGTTCTAACTCCTGGATAATTGTTATTGACCCACCAACTAGTACCCATCCCCTAGCACCCCTCCCCAACCTATCCTACCCACTTTCCTTACACACTTGCCTTCTCTCATGTCAAAGTGGTTGGAACATTTCAATTCACCGGAATACAGCAGCTAGTGTTGTACAAAGGGTGTGTGGCTTCACTTCCCCTTGACGGTCACACTGAAGGACTACTGGAGCAGCTACACTCCATGTTTCTCAGCTGGCCTATGTCAGAAGTCTGTGTGAGAAATGCAGACTAAGGTTGGAAATAGGAGCATAAAAGATTCAGCCCATGATGTTCTTCAACAATTGTAGATTGCATACAGAATAGAACTAAATGTTAAGTAATTCTGAATTTTAGGGATTGTGATTAATCGGTCCATTTCTGGATTTCATGTGAAATTAGCTTTATTTTTACAATTGTAACTCTGGAATATCTTTTCTAAATTGGAAAGCTAATAGTCTGATGGCATTTTCGAAGTATATATTTTGAAACAAGTGTGTTTGAATGGAGATCTTGACTCTGTCCCCTTACCTCCACTTTCAGATGACATAGAGAAAGTAGATGCAGTTAAATTGTTCTCCTTGGGGTTGATTTGGAATCTAGAGTTTCCCTTTCCAGCGGTATTTAAATAGAGGTGGAGGCGTAGTGGTATTGTCACGGGACTGGTAAATCAGAGACCCAGAGTAATGCTCTGGGGACCCAGGTTCAAATCCCATCACTGCAGATAGTGAAATTTGAATTCAATTTATTTTAAAAAAAAATCTGGAATAAAAAAAGTCTACTGATGACCATGAAACCATTGTCAATTGTTGCAAAAACCCATCTGGTTTTGTCCACTAATGTCCTTTAGGGAAGGAAATCTGCCATCCTTACCCGGTCTGGCCTACATGTGACTCCAGGCGCACAACAATGTGGTTGGCTCTAAACTGTCCTCTCAAGGGTAATTAGGGATGGGCAATAAATGCTGGCACAGCCTTGAACGTCCATGAACGAATACATTTAAAAAAAAGATATATGTATTAGAATATACATTGGTGCTCAAAGCTTTTTAAAAACACAAACCAATCTTCAACCTTCAGATTAACTATGTAAATCATGTGGGTACAGAAATGAATTATATCACAGATGTTGTTTAGCATTCTCAAAAAGTTTTGTAACAAACTGCTAAGTCAACTTCCGCCATATAGTGACAATTAGAGGCTATTATTCAAGATTTGTGAAGTTTTATTTTCTTTGGGCGCGATTCTCCCAAAAGCTTTCAAAGTTAATTTGTGGTGGGTTTTTCAGTGAGTTTCTTGCCAGTTCTACCGGCGAGTTCCACACCGCTATTTAATGATACATAGTCACTTTTTTAGGCGCTGGGGAGTTTCTCACCGGTTTTGTCCACGCGTAGAATTTTTTTGAGCACTGCAGAGCTGAACTCAAAAGATCGGGCCGCGATTTAGAAAGGGTGCCCCGATCTTTAAGTGAGCTTGTGGGTCCCCCACAGCACCCACCCATGGGCAATGTCACCCCTACACACAAGGACACTACCCCACACCCCCAAGGGAGGACAACCCACCATGGGGTCCCTGGGGGGCCCCCAAGCCCCCTTGCAGCAACCCCTCCTTTCTAGGACACCCACCCATCACCCATCCAACCTCCCGGAGGCCCCGACTACCCTGTCCTGCACTCCTCCGCGCATGTAGGCCGTCAGTAGGTTTATGACCTACTTGCGAGCGTCATTCGGTCCCGCCCATTCAGGGCAGGGTTCCGACTTGGACGTCTCGCAGGACTCCCGTGACTCCCTGGAGTTTTGTTTACTGATGTTTTAATTTTTCAGTAATTTTGTTAATTTTCTGCCGTTGGTTACAGCCAAAATCAAAATCCTTTGGTTTCTGAATTCCGACACCACCGTCTAGGTATTCCACCAAACTTAAATGCCTATATCTCCAGCATTGTTGACCACCAGAATTTATTAAGTGCGTTTTTCAAATTCATCAGAACACCATTCGAGATTTGGTTTGCAACCTGTAATTTTTTTTAAAGAGTTGTTTAATAATTGATTGTACTGTGGATAAGAAGATCTTAAACCACAGCAAGTTTGTGTAATTTCAAACTTCAACAATTAATTTTAAACAAATTTGATCTTTTTTGGGTCACATTGTATTTCACATGTGCTGTTAAAAACATCATGCAATACATTTGCTTTTAATTCTGTGAATTGTATATGTTGATCTGTGTTCAATTGAGTTTGGACATTAAATGCATTAGAAGTCTATTCACCTTTTCTGAAATTCCTAGTGCAGGCTACCTCTGGTCAGTGTAGCCTTAGTCCAGGGAAAAGCACTGGGAGGAGGAGCAGAAGTTACTACCGCCTGCGATTTCAGGTAAGCAGCAAAGTTTGATACTAATTAATGCCGCAGATAAGGTAAAAAGCACCCGATTAATTTAGTTTTAGCTTAGACAAAATGAAGCAGCAATTGATTTAGATATCACAATGCCACAATAATTTCCTCAACTTATAAACATAAAAACACTTCAATCTTGGTTTCCAGTACATACTTTAAAAAAATTTGTGCAGTAAAAGCAAATTTTAAAGTTGATTTTGTTTTCTACTTACTGAAATCCTTTTAGATTCTATTCCCTTGAAGCAGAGGGTAGGATGAACAGTAATACCATTCTATTTAATGATGTGAAAAATATATTCTATTTTCTTAATTATAACCTTGCTGTTTTTGTATTTAAGCCACCAGTGAGACGTGTTACATTCTCACTTGCTGATGTTTATAGTCCAGCTAGCAATCATTGTAGGAAAAATGGCACATTCTCCCCGTGTTTGCGTGGGTTTCGCCCCCACAACCCAAAGATGTGCAGGCTAGATGGATTGGCCACCTAAATTGCCCCTTAATTGGAAAAAATGAATTGGATACTCTAAATTTATCTTTTAAAAAAAGAAGAAAAATAAATTGTAGGAAAAATGAGAAATATTAATTGAGACTTGTTTCAATGGTGTGGAAACTAGATATTTAGGAGTGATTTTATTAGTGCTTGGTACTGGAACCTGATGGACAGTACTGGTTTTCCCCCTCTAAAATTTAAAACTTAAATACCAAAGAAAATCTCTGTAAAGAGTGGTGTTTTCCCTTTTTTACATCAGGCACCGATTATCCATTGAGATTGTTGTTGATACATGCTATATAATGAAATGAACTGCTGAAAGATCAGATGATTTTGTGTTTGTGGTGGTTGTTGTCATCTCAATCCTTCTTTCATTCATACATAAGTTGTAAAATGGGGGATAAAGAATGTGGGAAGGAGTAGAAATGCAGCAACGTGGATGAGAGGTTTAAATGCAAATAAGCAAAGGGGTGATGCTTGTGTACTTTTGCATGTCCTTGGAACTGCACAGTTGTTCATACCTTTATACTGGTCAATGACAGTAGCATTTTATATTGCATCTTTAGTGCAAAAATGTTTGTTTCATGGAAGGTTAGTCAGACAAAAATTAACATTGAGCCATAGGAGGAGATATTAGAAGGGTGACTAAAGGCTTGATCAAAAAGGTAAGTTTTAGGGAGAGTCTTAAAAGTGGAGGGAAATTCCATGGCTTGGGATCCAAGGTGGCTCAACCACCAAGGGTGGGTCAAATGGAGTGGGCAATGCATGAGTTGGCATATTGCCTTTAATCCTCTGGAAATTCTGCAATACACCCTCAGTTTATTTTTATTTTTAAGAGTGTACGGGAGCCTTTTAAACTTCCTTGCACAGCCACACGCGTGGCAACTCAGAGAAGCCAACTTTTGCACAGCTATGTGGGAACTTTTAGAGTGCTACGCGGCTGTGCAGCTGAAGAGGAAATATTGGTTGTCGGCTGGAGGAAGTTACAAGAATTTGTAGGCAGAGCATCATGAAGGGATTTGAACATGGATGAAAAGTTTCAAATTGGAGGCATTGATGGATCGGGACGCAATATCGGTCACTTAGCACAGAGCTGATTGTGAGCAGACATTGGTGCAGGATAGGTGATGGGCACAAAAGCTTTGGGTGAGCTGAACTAGGGTGGAAGACGCCCAGCTGCTCAGCAGATCATTAGAATAGTTGAATCTGGAGGTGATGGGCTTTAACAAAAGATGGCCTGAAACATGTGTGGAGCTTTTGGGTTACAGGGCACTGAGGGTGAGTGGGGGTCTTCAATGTCCACCACTAACCGAGCCATGGAAGCACCGCTACTGACCAAGCTGTTCGAGCCTTGAAGAACATAGCTACCTGACTAAGCCTGCAGCAGGTAGTAAGAACAACACAAGGGTAAAAATCCTTGTCCTCACCAACCTATTTTCCCAGCTGAATTTAGCCGTGACAGTGTTGCTAGGAGTGACCAGAGCATGGTCCTTGTGGACCACTAAGGGCAGCCTCCTGCCCTGTGATATAACTACCATGCTAAATGGAATCGAATCAGAGCAGATCCAACAGCTCAAAAATAGGCGCCCATGACATGATCTAAGCCATCAGCAGCAGCATTGTATTCCAGCACAATCTGTAACCGCATATATTTCACACTACCATTATCATCAGGAGTGTAGGAGAACATGAACAGGATTAGCACCAGGTATACCTAAAAATGAGCTGTCAACCTGGTGAAGCTGCAATATAGGACTTGCTTGCATGCTAACGGCAGATGCAGCATGTAATAAACCGAGCTAAGTAATCCCATATTCTGTGGATCAGATCAAAACCCTGCAGTCCTACCACATCTAGTAAGTGACGGTGGATAATTAAACAACAAGTTGAAGGAGGAGGTGCCACAACATCTCCATCCTCAAAGATGGCAGAATGCAAAGGACAAGGATTACGCTTTTACAGCCATCTTCAGACACAGGTGCCAAGTGGATGATCCATCCCAGTCTCCTTCTGAGGTCCCCACATTGCAGATGCCAGATTTCAGCGAATTTGATTCACTCCGTGTGCTATCAAAAAAACTACTGAGGACACCGAATACTGCAAAGGCTATGGGCTGGGACAAAATCCTAACTCTAGGCTGGTGCTCCAGACCTAGCTGTGCCTTTAGTCAAGCTGTTCCGGTACATCTGCAAACTGGAATTCACCTGAGAAAATGGAAAACCCCAGAAATGTTCCGTTCACATTGGCAGGACAAACCAAATTGCTCTCCCATCCCATCAGCAAAATGATGGAAGATGTTGTCGACAATGCTGTAGAGCAACACTTGCTCCCGCAGCTCAGTTTGAATTCACCAGGCTCACGTAGCTATGGACCTCATTGCAGCCTTGGTCCAACAATAATAAAAGAGTTGAATTCCAGAGTGACTGCCCTCGACATCAATTCATTGAGTGTGGCATTAAGGATAAAATTGAAGTCAATGGGAATGGAGGGGAAAATTCTCCATTGGCTGAAATCATAGCTATCAGCAGCTCTCCAAGACTTCTCTGACAGCACCTTCCAAACCTTTTACCACCTAGAAGAATAAAGACAGGAGGCTCATGGGAATAGTTCTCCTCTAAGCCGTATTGCATTTGACTTGGAAATATATTGCAGTTCCTTCACCGTCGGTGGGTCAAAATCCTGGAACTCCCTTCCTAACAACATTGCGTATACACTACATCACATGGACTGTAGAGGCAGTAAGAAGGCAGCTCACCGCCACCTCCCTTGGTCAGTTAGGGCTATGCAATTAATGCTGGCCTTGCCAGTGATGCCTATATCCCATCAATGAGATTATCCATGTTGTGGAGTTGATGTGGCATCAGATGTTTAGTTGAGGATTGAATTGGATGCTGAGATTGCTGTAACTGGAAGATAAAAGCAAATTACTGCAGATGTTGGAATCTGAAACAAAAACAGAGAATACTGGACAATCTCAGGTCTGACATCATCTATGGAGAGAAAAGGGAGCAAACGTTTTGAGTCTGGATGACTCTTTGTCAAGGCCCAGCTTTGTCAGACCTGCTGAGGTTGCTCAGTATTCTCTGAGATGGGTAAGTGAGGGTATAGATTTGATAACAACGGCATCCAAAGAGGATGATTGATTCTTGTCTTCACAATGTTTCACTAAATTTGCAGTGTCTCCCTTTGTCTGGATGCCAGTAAAGCAGACCGACAACATAGGTAGTGGAAAAGTTGAGAAGGGTCTGATGAAGAGGTAGAGCCGGGTGTCATCAGTAAATAGTGGAACCTTTGTCTTCTCTTTCTGCACAATGTCTTTGGGTGACATAAGAATGAGGATTGGAGTGGGGAGATTGGGTATAAATCTTTGGGGGAATTCCTGAGGTAATGGAGCAAAAAGGTGAGCCATGACTGAAGATGCTCTGACTGATTAGATTTGAAAGAGTTGAATCAATTGAGAGAGGTCTCACTCAGCTGGATAACGAGGAGAGCTGTTGGAGAAGAATGGTGAGGCCAACCGTGTCAAAGGCTGCAGATTGTTTGGGAGAGTTAGAGTACCAAGGTCACAGTTGCAGAGAACTTATTTTGAATAAGACCATTTTAGTGTGGAGCTGAGGCAGAAAACAGCTTGGAAATAAGCATAAGTTTCTGGAAAGATGGGCATGCACTTACTTGGGATGTTACAAGATGTTTAAGAACTTGTGAGAAAGACAAACTTGGAGATAGGTTGAGTATGGGATTTTTTGAGGAGGGGTTAGAAGATAAAGATAGTTTGTGCAGATGCACAGTTCTTGATCATCTCCACTGCGCCATTATAAGCAAGGGGAGGAAAACACTTGAATTGTTTTTCCAGATCACTTTTCTTTCATAGTGGATCTCTTGGGATTAGTAGAATGGGAAGGGATGTTCAAAGCTGAACCTCTTAGTCTTGCTTCCACTTTCATTTAATGCTACTATGTTAGGAAAAAATTAGCTGAATACAGACTTGAGTATATTTTGAACAAGCTTAAAATGGGGAAGAGAGGGATAGGAGTATGTCATTCATCCCTTTGAGCTTATTCAATCATTCAACTAAATCATGACTAATCCGTACCTCCACTCCCCTTTACCTGTGCTGGATTTCCATCCCTCAACACCCTTACCTAATAAAATCATGTTGATCTCACGTCATGAAAATATAATTTGTCCCAGCAGCCTGTAACATTTTGTGGGAGAGAATTTCAAATTTCCACCACCCTTTTATGTGGAAAAATGCTTCCTAATTTGACTCTTAAATGGCATTGGTCTAATTTTAAGATTGTCCCTTCTCGTCCTGGATTCCTCACCAGCGAAAATGGCTCTTCTGCCTTGATCATATCGAATTATTTTATAATTTTAATTGGTGCAATTGGATCATCCCTTAACCTTCTAAACTCTGTATTTAAAACAAAATTCTATATTCTGCAAACATTACTATTATATACAAGTGAGCACCAATTGTCCATCCATTCAATAGATGTCATTGCTGTGGAGTATTGGTAGAATGAATTGCTTTCCGCTCATTTTAAATAGTGTTTGCGATGCTACATCTATTATCGATTAATTTCTCTGTAGGCAACTTTTCAGATTAAAAGCATTAGTAATACTGTAGATTTGTTCCATGTTCTATTTAGGAGTTGACAGATTTTCAGAATAAAAAAATGACACTTCACTTTCAGGGAGGTAATCATGTCGGGAAGCTGGCAGAAAGTCCAGGCAAAAGGTTGAATGAGGCAAAAATTCCCCCTCTTGTGGCAAAGAACAGCGCCACAATAAGGTCACCTGACCGATGACAACTAAAGTACAATGTTTTCAGAATGAGGAAAATTTCAACTATTTTCCTCAACTAATGAGCAGTGAACTAGTCACAGTCCCTTTTGGATGCTTCAGTGTTCCGTTATTAAATTTTTCAGGAATTTTAAAATAGTTTTAAAGAAATTGAGGTGAAGATAAGGGGAGAATTGGATGAAAATTTAGCTTTACCAAAAAAAATGCTCAGTAAAAATTAGTTATTTAAATGCCTTTTTTTTCTAGTTTATATAGGTTATGCAGATAGTTTTGTGTTTTTTGATGGAGAGGAGATGAGAGAAAATGCCTAAGACCTGACTGGGCGACAAGTTCCCTTGTTTTGTAAATTTAACTGTTTAACAACGGTCAGTGAAAAGGCTCACCAAAAGGATGTAATGTTGTTCATTCAAAACAGTGAGTAGTTTATTGCATAGAAGTCTTGTTCATAGGAAGCAAGTTAATGTAACAATGATGAGTTTGCATATATTTGTACGAGTGATCAAGTAAATTCAGTAATGAATAGCAAAATGAAGTTTTGATTAAAGTAGCTGTACCTGGAAAATACTTAGTTCCGTATCGAATCTTGTATCTGAACTTAATGGGATTCAACAAAATTACTTTGTTCAGGAATGATCTTAACTGTTAATCATATTTTCTCATCTAACAATATGCTCTCTCAGGAACACAAAGCAAATTCAAGATATGGTATGATCCAGCATATGCACAGTTTGGGAAGGTTGGGCAGTTTTCAGTTGTATTTGAAAAGGTATATTTTTTAAACTAGCTTTTAAACTCATTTGTATAGTAGCCATCTTATCAGTCACGTACCCTGAACAATTTGACTTCAAAAGTGCTGTTTTAAATTATTTCTGGTAAATTAGACAACTTCCTTCCATAAACTTTAGCTAAATTAATATTTTTTCCCAATGTTTGCTGAGATAGAAGTAAACAGCATTGTACATAGAACATAGAACGATACAGCGCAGTACAGGCCCTTCGGCCCACGATGTTGCACCGAAACAAAAGCCATCTAACCTACACTATGCCATTATCATCCATATGCTTATCCAATAAACTTTTAAATGCCCTCAATGTTGGCGAGTGTGACATATCTTTTACTGACACCTTGAATATGGTGTCCAAATTCAATTTGTAGCTTGCAAATATGTTGTGTCAACCTAGTGACCTCATTTAAATCGAGAGATATTCAGAAAGCTAGCACTATGAAGTCACAGGATGGGTGAGAGTTTTTGTCCAGAAGAAAAAAAAATTAAACTCTTTTTTTTTTCAAATAACCCTCGAGTGATAACAATTCATATCAAAAAGTAGTCAGTTTATTGGTTTCTTATTCTTTCTGGTGGGCGGGGGCAGGTTTATAATACCATGTTAATGTTGCTGCCTGTGAATCTTATGATTAACTCTTTCACAGCATAAATGTGAAGTCTTATTGCAAATACATGCTTCACTTTTTGAAGCTTTTTCAAATAAAACGTTTTTCCTATTTCCCACAGCTGCCTCCTTTAACTCTTAATCTACTGACGTGCTTAACATTACCTATTCTTACTCCTCTGGAAGATGCTTTCAAGAAGTTGTGATTCCTGTTCTTTGCGCAATGCTGTATTTTCCCCTTCATTTTTAACTAATGCCTAAATTCTTTCAAGGTTTCTATGTATTTTGCTGATGTCTGGAAAGGCTCAAAATACAAGAAAAAAAACCTCATCATTCAATGGGTCACTCATTCATTCTTCCCCTTGTACTTCTCTCTCCCACACAATGTCTTTCTTTGACTTTGTCTTATTCCAGCTGAACTGCGAAAAGTCAGAGTTCTACAGCACAGAAAGAGGCTCGTTGGCCCATCGTGTCTGTACTGGTCAGCAAGCACCTATCTATTCTAATCCCATTTTCCAGCACTTTGTCTGTAGCCTTATGTACTGTGGCGTTTCAAGTGCTCTTCTAAATGCTTCTTAAACGTTGAGGGTTCCTGCCGCTACCATCCTAACAGGTAGTGAGTTCCAGATTCCCACCACCCTATAAATTCAAAAGGTTTTCCTCAAATCCCCTCTAAATCTTCTGCACATTATCGTAAATCTTTGCACCCCCTCAACTAAAGGGAAAAGATTTGTCCTATCTATGTCCTTCATAATTTTGTTCACCTCAATCAGATCCCACTTCAGCCTTCTCTGCTCCCAGAACAATCCCAACCTGACCAGCCAAAACCCTTCAGTCCAGGCAACATTCTGATGAATCTCCTCTGCACCCCTTCTAGCGCAATCACATCCTTCCTATAGTGTGGCGACCAGAACTGCACACAGTACTCTAGCTGTGACCTAACAAGCAATTTATACAGCTCCATAATAACCTCCTAGCTCTTCTATTCTGTGCCTCAGCTAATAAAAGTAGCCCGTATGCCTACTTTAAAAAATATATATATATTTATTAAAGTTTTTTAACAAAACAATTTTTTCCCCTTACAAACAACAACCCCCCCCCCCCCCCCCAACACAAAATCGCCCTGAGCAAGATATATATATATACATGGTAAGATGATATATTTAGAGCTTTATACACTGGCTCTCGCCCGTTCGTGCCAGTTTCCCCCACCCTCCATGTTATCCCCCGCTCGTCCGCTCAAACAATCTCTCGTGTCCCCCCCCCCCACCCCCCAGGGTTGCTGCTGCTGCTGACCGACCTTCCTCTAACGCTCCGCGAGGTAGTCTAGGAATGGTTGCCACCGCCTGTAGAACCCCTGCGCAGACCCTCTTAAGGCAAACTTAATCCTTTCCAACTTTATGAACCCAGCCATGTCGTTTGTCCAGGCCTCCACACTAGGGGGCTTCGCCTCCTTCCACATTAGCAAGATCCTTCGCCGCGCTACCAGGGACGCAAAGGCCAGAATGCCGGCCTCTTTCGCCTCCTGCACTCCCGGCTCGTCCACTACTCCAAATATTGCTAGCCCCCAGCTTGGCTTGACCCGGACTTTCACCACCTGAGATATTGCTCCCGCCACTCCTCTCCAGAACCCCTCCAGTGCCGGGCATGACCAAAACATATGGACATGGTTCGCCGGACTCCCTGAACACCTTCCACATCTGTCCTCTACCCCAAAGAACCTACTCAACCTCTCCCCCGTCAAGTGCGCTCTGTGAACCACCTTAAATTGTATCAGGCTGAGCCTGGCACATGAGGAGGAGGAATTGACCCTACCCAGGGCATCAGCCCACAAACCTTCCTCGATCTCCTCCCCCAACTCTTCCCATTTACCCTTCAACTCTTCTGCTAGCGCTTCCCCCTCTTCTTTCATCTCTTGGTGTATTGCCGAAACCTTGCCCTCCTCGACCCATACACCCGAGATCACCCTGTCTTGAATTTCCTGTGTCGGGAGCAGCGGGAATTCCCTGACCGGCCGCCTCACAAAAGCCCTCACCTGCATATATCTGAATGCATTTCCCGGGGGTAGCTCCTAGGCTCGCAAATGTCCTGTCGATGAACAGGTCCCCCATTCTTCTAATCCCCACCCGGTGCCAGCCCTGGAACCCCCCCGTCCATCTTCCCCGGGACAAACCGGTGGTTACACCTGATCGGGGACCACACCGAGGCCCCCACTGCACCCCTATGCCGTCTCCACTGGCCCCAGATCCTTAACGTTGCCGCCACCACAGGGCTCGTGGTGTACTTTTATGGCGAGAGCGGCAACGGCGCAGTCACCAGCGCCCCCAAGCTCGCTCCTTTGCAGGACGCCATCTCCATCCTCTTCCATGCCGCCCCCTCTCCCTCCATAACCCACTTACGGATCATCGCCACGTTTGCTGCCCAGTAGTAGCTCCCTAGGTTTGGCAGCGCCAGCCATCCTCGGTCCCTACTGCGCTCCAGGAACCGTCTCCTTACCCTCTGGGTTTTGTTCGCCCACACAAACCCCATAATACTCCTACCTACTCTCTTGAAAAAGCCTTTGGTGATCACGATGGGGAGGCACTGGAACACAAACAAAAACCTCGGAAGGACCACCATTTTGACCGACTGCACTCTACCCGCCAACGAGAGCGGCAACATGTCCCATCTTTTGAAGTCCACCTCCATTTGGTCCACCAACCTAGTCAGATTCAGTTTGTGTAGGGCCCCCCAGCTCCTGGCTATCTGGATCCCTAGATACCGAAAACTCCCCTCCGCCCTCCTCAGCGGTAGGTCCCCTATCCCTCTTTCTTGGTCCCCTGCCTGTAGTACAAAAAGCTCGCTCTTCCCTACATTGAGCTTATAGCCTGAGAACTCCCCAAACTCCCTCAAGTCTGCATGACCTCCACCATCCCCTCCATTGGGTCCGCCACATACAGCAGCAGGTCGTCCGCGTATAGCGACACCCAATGCTCTTCCCCCCCCCCCCCCCGCGGACCACCCCCCTCCATTTATTAGACTCCCTCAATGATATGGCCAAGGGTTCGATCGCCAATGCAAACAACAGGGGGGACAGAGGGCACCCCTGCCTCTTTCCTCGGTACAGCCGAAGCCCGTATGCCGACTTAACCACCTTACTGATATATCCTGTTTCCTTCCAGGACCTAGGGATATGTACGCCAAAGTCCCTCTGGTCTTCTGCACTTCCTAAGACCCTACCGTTTATTGTGTATTCCCTTGCCTTGTTAGTACTGCCAAAATGCATCACCTCACACTTTTCAGTGGTAAATGGAACTTAACCTTGTTCAGCCCATCTGACTAGTCCATCTATATTGGCCTGTAATTTAAGGTTTTCCTCCTCTCTATTTGCCATACCACCGATTTTGGTATCATCTGCGAACTTACTGATCATACCTCCCACATTCCTTTCTAGGTCAATATGCCAACCCCTCTCTCAATTATTACTGTGTTAAAATTGGGATTCATTGTGAATTTCAGAATTCTAACTCATTGGTTTGAATTATCGCAAAACTATAACCTTTACTTTTACCAGTTTTCCCTTCCTCTTAGTTTTTAAGGCTTTTAGAATTTTGCTTCCCAAGTGCGATTGTACTGCTCCCTGCTTTACCTTGTTTAGTTAAAAAAGAAATAAACCTTGATGTGAAATGCTCTATGGAGCTTCGTATTTCACCTTGGATCTCCATGGAAATAAAATGAACATTTCCAATAGAACTATTTTTTTCCCCATAACCACCAAATGCTGTATATGTTATTTTCTTGTTTATTAAATAAAAAATTACACCAAAAAATTTGGATTAATATTTAGTGTAGAAAATTGCCTATAATCTACTACAAATGAGTTTCTGAAAATCTAATGCAATTGCATCACGGAAAAGTATTCTAGCCATCTGTGAATGTAGTTCAGCA
The DNA here is from genome assembly GCF_047496885.1 of Scyliorhinus torazame. Lineage (NCBI taxonomy): Eukaryota > Metazoa > Chordata > Chondrichthyes > Carcharhiniformes > Scyliorhinidae > Scyliorhinus > Scyliorhinus torazame. The sequence continues at coordinate 211,933,815 of NC_092710.1, forward strand.
ACTTTGAAACTTTCATGTGTAGAGTTGAGCCATACTATTTTAAAAATGGCGACTTTAATCCAATTTTCATGGTTGGTAAAGTGATTATTCATTTTTTTTTCTCCTTCGGAGCTATTGCACAATTGTGAAGACAATCTGGAATTGATGGGATTCCTAGTGACCCTCTGTGCTAATCTCAAAGGTCATATCAGCTATTCAAGTGAAAACACTATAATTACAGCTTTTTAATAGCTTATAGTAACAAATGTACCAGAAAGAGTACAAAATTGTCCAAGATATTACCCTATGGCACGTGGTCTGGCTATCTGCAGAGGGAGAGATTATGTTCATCACGTGGACCCCAGTTCAAAATCTTTGGACTAGAGGCAGCTTTCTTTTTCTTGCCTTATGATATACCTGAAGTAATGCTGTGGGTTTTTAAAAAATGGCTGAGGAATTGCCATTTTGCAGTTGTGGCATGCTGGTTTTGATCAGAAAAATCCTCCTCCCCTGAAAGAAAATGATCTTCAATAAGCATGAGCAGACCTGGATTCTGGGAGAAATGAACCAAAATACATGCAAAATCAGAATTGGCACTATTCTGTAATAGCTTTTGAATGTTTGCGGTGTAAACCAAAGTGCAAATTGACCATCAATCACTGGCATTATGTAGAATGGCTAGGATGCCACATTTAATGCAGGATCAAATTTCTGATACTCAGTGGAAAGGCACACCATGAAACCAGTGCTACCTATCCATATCCTGATATTGCATCTTTGTGGTGCTGAAAATCAAATACAAAAATAAGCCCTCGGTATTAATGCATCAGAATAAAGTTCCTGCTGTGTGAATAGCTTTGTTTAATGATGGTTTCAGCATTGCTGGAGAACTTCTGAACCTACTGACAATACAGGTGTTAAGGCTATTTCAGGTTGGAAAAGATTTTCCTCACTAGACATTCTCCCGTGACTGCGTGGGTCTCACCCCACAACCCAAAGATGTGCAGGGTAGGTGAACTGCCCTTTAATTGGGTATTCTAAATTTATTTTTAAAAAAGGAAACGATTTTCCCCACCTCCATCACTGGGAATGTGGTTCTAAACTTTAATATTCTCCTGTAACACGTCAGTTGTGTGTACTGTACTAAAAGCTCATATTGACACATGTTTGCTTGTATTTTAAACAGGCTCATGACTTCAGGAAGTGAGATTCGCTTTGTTCATAAACACATGGGATTGACACCAGGCTGGGGTGGAGCAACCAGACTGATTAAATTGATTGGATATAGGAATGCTCTTAAACTGTTGAGTAGCGCTCAGCCTGTGGATCCTGCAACAGGGCTGAAGATTGGTCTGGCCGATGAACTGTTAACATCCACTGATGGGGATAGTTGCCTGGAAGAGGTAGAAAATTGGCTGAATCAATACACTAACGGATCTTCACAAGTTATTAGAGCCATTAAGAATGTTGTGGTTTCAGGGAGAGAACTGTCACAAGAAGAGTCATTAAAGAATGAAAAAAGCATATTTGGTACTCTCTGGGGCTCTCCTGCCAACCTGAAAGCCTTGGCTCAAAAGATCAAACGTAACTAGTGAAACTGAGTCAAACGATTATTACCAACCCAATAAACAAAATAGAATTTGAGTGAAGAGAACATAAACTTCATTGTAGTATTAATGTAAGCCTACTTGTGACGCTAACAAAGTTTATTAGCAGCATTTGGATCGTCATGATCAGAGTCAACAATTTCCCTCCCACAACGAATGGTATTTTAATTTAAAGAAAGTTTTCTCTAGTATGTGAGAGTCAAAAAAATAGCTTAAGCTATGCTTTCAGTTCAAAAGGCTGTAGTGTGCTCAAGAGCTGTCCTTGGGATACAAGTGAAATGGCACAAATGGAAGCTGCTTTGTTAAATCACTCAATCTAAATTTACAATAAATGTAAGATCTAATGTATAATGTGGCCTTAATTATTAATTTCTCTTGTGTAACTCAACTCATAATAAACCAGTAATGGTAACATTGGAAGTCTGCTGTTATTTACTATAACTTGCACCTGAAGCTGGAAGACATCCTACCAACAGAAATGAAAAAAGACAATATATAAACCTACACTAAATTAAACTACATACATCATAGAGCAAACCTTTTGCTTGTATATTTGAGTGGTATCAATCAGTGCAGGATTCCCCCAAGTGGCCATTAACGTTTAAGTTGTAGAATGACAGGAAATGTATAATATATTGAGAGGGCTTGACAGGGTATAGATGTATTTAAGAAGGCAGATAAACACAAGGGAGTAAGGAATAGGTTATGTTGATCGGGTTAGATGAAGATGTGTGGGAAGAGGCTCGTGGAGCATAGACACTGGCACAAAGCAGTGCAGCCATGAGTGGTTTGTGCTGTAAATGCTATATAATTTTGGAGATTTAAACACACTAAAAACCATAGCACATCAGAGGGTGGGCACAAGCAGCGATTGTATAACAAGCTTGTGATGGATAACCTTTTCAGATAATCTGATTGAGTGAAGTTGGAAGTTATAGTAGGAGTGAGTATGGGAGGAAGATTAGTTAAATACCTTCAGTGCTCTGGACATCTATAGTTATTAGAAGCTGATTGCTTTAAGTCCTTAGTTTAACTGATTGTCTCTCCCATTTGTTTTTAAATCATATTCTGCATTTGTTAATGGCGACAGTTGAGCTCTGTACATGAATTGGAAAGTCAAAAGAACTTGGGCATTGATGGGTTTTGAGAACCCCCCCAATTTCTGTCCACTCAATAACCACTTTAGAAAAACTACAGGGAGATGGAAGAGCACATAAAACCCATCATGGAGCTGTAAGCTGACAACACAAATAACATCGGGGGCAGCATGGTAGCATTGTGGATAGCACAATTGCTTCACAGCTTCAGGGTCCCAGGTTCGATTCTGGCTTGGGTCACTGGTCTGTGGGGAGTCTGCACATCCTCCCAGTGTGCGCGCGTGGGTTTCCTCCGGGTGCTCCGGTTTCCTTCCACAGTCCAAAGATGTGCAGGTTAGGTGGATTGGCCATGATAAATTGCCTTTAGTGTCCAAAATTGCCCTTAGTGTTGGGTGGAGGTGTTGACCTTGGGTAGGGTGCTCTTTCCAAGAGCCGGTACAGACTCGATGGGCCGAATGGCCTCCTTCTGCACTGTAAATTCTATGATCTATGACATAATTCGGGATATTTTTAAGTTTGCCCTTACCATTGAAGTACTGTGGCTGCTTAGCGATAGGATGCAGAGCAGCAACTGATGACTTACCTTGAAGGACAAGGACAGTGGAGGCAGAGCACCATCACAGACTGCAGTGGCTCAAGAAGACCACTATCATTTTACTAAGAGAAATTAACGCTGAACAATAAACGTTGCCGGCAATACCCACATTGGGAATGAAAAAAAAGTATTGCATTAAAACATCACATCTACATTTAGGAATAAAAGCTGAAAATGCTAGAAATACGCAGCAGGTTTGGCAGCATATGTGGAGAATGTTAATTTTACAAGTTGAAATATTAACTGCACAGATGCTGTCTGACCTGAGTATTTCCAGCATTCGCTGTATTTTGCCTTTCCACATTAAGGAAAATGATTTTCAAATTCTAAAGCACAACATTTTAGAGGCCATCACTTTGAAATAATGGAGAGAAAACTTTTTCACTATCAAATAGGTTATGACGAAGACTTTAAGTAAAGCTTTGAAAACTTTCTCTACTTTTGTAGAAATCCACAATTGTGGGTTTAAAAAATATTTCCCCCCCCCCAACCCCAGATTCCCTCCTCCCCACTCAAAGTTGAATTTGCATATCACGGAACATTAAATCTGCCAAAAACCAGTGCAATTGGGCAATTTAAAAATTGTCAAACATTGCTTGACCATTTAAAAAGAATGGTAATTTGGTAAAGCTATATCTGAAAGTGGGAAATTAAGCATTTCAAATCTGTTAATTCCCCATCTGAGAAACCGGATTTTAACTTAATCTCCAGTTGGAGGGGTATAGGAGTCAGTTCCTTAAATAAAATCTTATCTCTTCAAAACATACCTACAATTGTCCTTGTACCCAAAAGATTTAGAGCCACCTCTACCAACAGGCCGAGTGAGCAGAAACTCCCAATGGTACTTTATTTCGCTCGATTGTGTGTCCAGTTTTTTGTAGCTGGGCCTACTTTAAGTGTGATGTTTTTAAGAAAAGAAAATTCAACTTGTACTGAAAATTCCTTGATCTGAGCCAGTTATGCAAATATTGGGCAAATAGCGCCAAAACAAAATGTAGATTGAACAGAAGCTAATTCTAAGCCTATCATAGAATCCCTACAGTGCAGGAGACCATTCGGCCCATCAAGTCTGCACCGACCCTCTGAAAGAGTACTTCACCCAACCTCACTCCCCCACCCTATCCCATTAACCCCTTAATCTAACCTACACATCTTTTTGGGACATTAAAGGGCAATTTAGCATAGCCAATCCATCTAACCTGCTCATCTTTGGAACGTGGGAGGAAACTGGAACACCCAGAGGAAACCCACACAGACACAGGGAGAACATGTAGACTCCACAGTGACCCAAGGCTGGAATTGAACCCGGGTCCCAGGCAGCAGTGCTAACCACTGTGCCACCCTATGATTTAGTCCAACAAATAATACTGCATTATTATGAATATTCAAAATAAATTATTAGTTGGGAAATCATTCCAGCATCATTCAGTGCAATTAGAAAATGATTAACTACGTAAAGTACTCCTAAGCACTTCAACTCCTAGAGAAATGTGAGGGACCGTTAAGTCAGCAGAAAATAAATTGGTATTGCCAGCATTAACAATTGCTTCCTTTAAAAAAATTCCAATCTGCTGATTCCAGCTTTTTACGTTTCCTGACAAATGGTCAACACGTTATCTGATTTTCTGTGTGTATTGATTTGACGTTGGTGGCAAAAAAAATTTCATTTGTTTCTTTACACAATGGTGCAAATTTCTAACAGTCTGAAACTGGGAAGTACAAAGTTGAGAGCGCACATCATTTCTGGGTTGTTCAGAATATTAGAATGTGCCAACTGCAATGCCAATATGCAGGTAGGAACTTCAATGCTGGTAAATCAGGAATGTTATTTCTTGAGTACTGATTGGCAAAACATAGGACCATGCAACTTTGATGGATATTAAATCAAGAGCCAAATCCAATCCTCCAATGTATGAAGTTGCCTATTTATGTTGGACTCAGAGAGAGAAAATACCATTAAAAACAAACTATTTGGGCCAAACAAAGATTGAAGTTCAGTATACTTTTAACAAAAGCAGTGACTATTTAAGCAGTTAAAAGCTCATGACAAAAACATGTTGGGAGTAAGAGCGGTCACAAAGAACAAAAAAAAAATCTAGAGTAAAGATCAGTTTTATCAATAAAAAAGCAGACGTCAAGCCAAATTACATCACAGTCAGTTAAACAGAGATCATGTTATTCACAGTAGTTACAACTCACTGCCAGAAGTGTTTTTTTGTAATAAATTGGTTTGTAATGCACAAAACCAGCATGAAGGCAATGGTTAACAAAATTTTAAGCTTTATTTTGACCATTACTATAGTCAGGTTAATGTAAATTAGAACTCAACTAATTGTTTCTACCAGTCTAACACTTCACTGAATGTCAACCATGTAGGCAATGTTACTTGTACAGCTATTACCAGCCTCAATTACAATGATACAATAGGGTATTGCAGTAATGTACTTTCTCACTAAATTAATTTAAAAATTAGGAGGAAAAAAGATAAACAATGATTCTTCGTTTGACTATACAAAGAGAAAGGTCTATTCAAACACTTGCCTTATAGAGCCAGCCAGTTAACTCTACATGAAAGTGTTTTTTTTTAATTCACAAGGGGCATCTCTACACATTACCAAGGAGAATGAGAAGCCTTCAGCACCATTGGCACTTGCGATTTTGGAATTCACATTTTATAACACATGCACAAAGGGTGGGTAGTTTTAAAATTTAACACTAAAATATTTTTAAAGCACTGAAAATAAATTTAATGTTACCACAATAAATATCATGCAATCCCTACATTAAAGAAACGTACAAATTGCAAAATAGACAAAACAAAAAGAGGCAGTCGTGCCAAAATGAAGGAAAGCAATTAAAGGTTAGTTCTCGTTTTAATTGAGTGCAATTCTGGCCGAGAAATTCGACGTTCCTCAGTTGCCCTTAATCTTGTGTTAAAATTTGTTCTTTTTAGAAGTGATGACTTCAAGATCTAGACCTCGGTTACAGTGCATTGTCCATCAGGTTGCTGCTCCCTGGCTCTGATGCTGCTGCTAGCCCCTTCTTCTGGAGATGGTTCACCTGGCATCTCATTGTTCAGAGAAACAAGTCTTTGCCTGCTGCTGGTGATGGTTTCAGGCTCATGAAGCTGACTAGTGTTCTCATCCTCAGTATCAGAGCTCGTAGCAGACTCCGTGTTATCATAAGACATTCTGGCTGCACTCTGCACAGCCGAAACTCTACTTATAGTGGCTACATATTGCTCTTCACCTTCTCCTCTATGACTCCTGGTTCCGTTTTGCCCACTTAGCTGCAACTGAGCAAGGGAGTTCACAAGCAATATATTTGCATCTGGTGAAGGAGTTAGTGGACGTGTTGGTTGGTCAAGCAAAGAAGTTGCTGGTCTAACTGTGGGCCTCATTATGGAAACAGAAGGCTGTATTGAAACAGATGCAGATCCAGATCCAGCACCAGCTGCGCTATCTGCTCCATCTGCAGAATTCTCTCGTTCTGTCGTCAATCCACTGGAATCACAATCTATCCGAAGACCTGCCACTCCCTTCTTGGGAATATCTGCAATGTCTCGTTTCATCTTTCTGCGGCGACCATGCTCATTACGTCTGAACTGAATCATGTTCTCCAGGTCCGCAACATACAAGTATCCAGCTATGAGCATTTCAATAGTTTTTTTACCCTTCAAATGAGCATCTTCTAGTTCTATACTTGTGCGTTCGTCGTATTGCCACCAACCATTTGTGCCTTCATAATACCAAGCATACTCCCCATTTCCTCGGCTCGCTGCTTTGAGGTCTTCAGGGGACAGCAAAGCTGGCTTATCCAGAAACTCTTCAGGAATTTCCTGGCGACAAAGTGCACAACGCCTGCTTTGCCAAGATGCCCCTTTCACACACAAGAAACAGAAGATATGTTTGCATGGCAATTTAACAGGGTGAACACAAGTCTGAAGACAGATAGCACATTCTGGCACAGTCAGAGTAGGTGCTGTGTTTGAGCAAGAGTCATTTAGCTTCCTTCCTCCTGGAATCATGTTTGATGCATGATCGACATCCCCGCAGCCAGCCATTCTAAGATGCAGAACACATATTTTGGATCAGAAACTTGATGTTAACATGAAACAAACACAAAGGGAACAGACTTCCCCTTGTCAGCTATGTATAACAAAATCAGAATATATAGAACAGGACATCTGTCTGCTTTTTCTTCAACGGTCACAATGAATGGTGGCTATGAAGATACAATATGTTTTTTTTGGGGGGTAGGAGATGGTGGGTGAGACACAATTTCAAATACGGTAGTATTTTAATTTTAACACTAAAGCACAAGGTCTGGAGCCAATGCTTGATTTACAAAAATATTTTCAATCAAAGAATAGAACAAAAGATTCCTTTAAACGCGATGCAGCAGCTGGCAGATGAGCCCACTAAATATCTGCAGTACCATGCTTCTTCACAAAATGTTCTACTTCAATGAAAAAAAACAAGCTGGCAATTCACCAGATGGAAAAGTAGTTTCTTAACGGTGTTTCCCTGTGAGAGCGCACCGAAAAACTCAATTTAAATCTCTTTCCCATAACTTCTGCATTCAAGACAAATTTTGTGACGACCTTACGTGGAGACCATTGCCACAACAAATTGATTGGGCAGATTATGGACCAATTAATCAATTTTATAAAATGTGGAAATTCAAGAGTGAGTTGTTTTCTTTTGAACAAAAGCAGCAACTGAGAGTCAGGCGAGTATATCGCAATGTTTTTTTTTCAATCTTTTAGATTCTTGCACTTAATTATACAATGGTTACAGCACAGGGGGCCATTTGGCCCATTGGGTCTGTGCTGGCCCTCCGATGGAGCAAATCGCCGAGTGCTACTTCCCTACCTTTGCCCTGTAGCCCTGCAATTTTTTCTCTTTCCGCATAACAATCCAAATTCCTTTTCAAAGCCTCAACTGGCTTATCCCCATCACACTTTCAGGCAATGCATTCCAGGTCCTAACCACTTTCTGCATGAAATTTATTTTCCTAATCTCCATGTCAATTCTTTTGCCAGTTATCTTAAACCTACCCTCTGGTTCTCAATCCTTCCACCAATGGGAACAGTTTCTCCTTATCTACTCTATCCAGACTGGTCATGGTTTTGAATACCTTTATCAAATCTCTGATCAACTTTCTCTTCTCCAAGTACAGTCCAAACCTCTCCAATCTTTCTACGTAACTGAAGTTTCTCATTCCTGCAACCAGAGTTAGAATGTTTATTACCCTGAATCAATTGTGAACTTGAAATACAAATATCACTAGAAAGTCTCATCCAAAAATATTAAAGCATACTAACAGAACTATGGGTCCAGTTACTGATTCTTGCTGCAAGTTCCTGCAGTCATCACTGGTGTCAAAAGTTTTGTCAAGCTTCCCCAAATTCCGGATTCCATGGACCCTCTACAAAAGGAAGGCAAGTTAAATTAAGAAAATTAGATATTCCACCATTTAGGACTTTTTCCTACATATATTGTCACAAAATGTTTTAGTACTTTTTGTTATGTTGGGCATGATTTAATGGCCTCGTCGCATCCGACTTGATGTCGTGACAAGGTCTTTGAATCTCGCGAGATTAGCGACGCTCGAAGTGCCGCGTGAGAATAAACGAGATCCCACAATCTGGATCTTGTTGGAAAAGTTCCAGATGAACATATTTAAGTGAGCCTGCCGGATTCTCCTGACTCCTGGGAACCAACGGGAGACCTCGCCAGGGCGCCTTGTAGCACTGGTTTCCATAAACTTGGACGAGGAGTAACAGCACTTGGGAGGTTCCCCCGGGGTCTGGGCAAAGTGGCACTCCCACTGACACCTGGGCACCACCAACTGGCACTGCCAGGTTGCCAGTGTCAAGGTGCCTTACCCTCAAGAGGTGAGATGTGTATGTGGGGGGGGCTCGAGGACCTCCAAGAGGCAAATTGGGTGCCGTGGGCGGAGGGAGGGAGGTGAAATATTTTAAATGCCGTTCGATCTGCAAATACCTTTCCTGCACTGGCGAGCCGAGCTAGTCAGTGCAGGAAATTAGGCAACTTCAGCCTCGGTTGGGCCAAAAAAAAAGGCAAAGTCCTATTAAACAGCAGTGTCATTCTTGACGCTACAGGCCCACTAAAGGCACCGAAAATGGGACTATTATTGTCCCTTTAAACTGCCCTATATGTCTGGAACAACTAGCTGCATGAGAATTGATTGCATAGTCAGCTCAAGAACATAATGGTAAAGGATAACACACCTACAAGAAAAAAGACAAGTGTTGTGCCTTGTGTATGTTTAATAGTTCTTAGTTCTATATGCATCCTCAATCACTCATCACCCTATACTTACTAATCAGTGGCTTCCAACATCTGAAAAACTTGCCCAACGACCTGGCAGTTACACCAGATGACCATATGCGAGTAAGATCACTCAGAATTCAGAGACCAAAATAAACAAGACACTAATGCTTCAAATTATAACCCATGTGTTTAAATCCCTCATGGTCTAAACCCATCAAGGTAACTTCCTTCAGTCCTACAACCATCCCCTCCCACTATTAATCCCTTCTTTCCACTTTCTTATACATTTATCTGTGCCTTTGTGTGCATTGACCTTTGCCATCCACTCATACCTTTAGTTGCTCATGTCCTGCTCTCATACTTCCTCTCTAAACCCCTCTACTTCCTTTTCCTCCTTAAAATCCACCTCTTTGACTGTGCTGTACACCCACTGTGTTGTTAGGGAGGAAGTTTCTGGATTTCGCCCCAGCGACAGTGAAGGAACGCCAATATATTTCCAAGGCTGCACGGTAGCACAATGGTTAACACAGTTACTTCACAGCGCCAGAGTCCCAGGTTCGAATCCCACTTTGGTCACTGTCTGTGGGAATCTGCACGTTCCCCCTGTGTCTGCGTGGGTTTCCTCCAGGTGGTCCAGTTTCCTCCTACAAGTCCCAAAAGATGTGCTGTTAGGTGAATTGGACATTCTGAATTCTTCCTGTGTATCCGAACAGGCGCTGGAATGTGGCGACTTGGGGATTTTCACAGTAACTTCAGTGCAGTGTTAATGTAAGCCTACTTGAGACTAATATTATTATTAAGTCAGGGTGGTGAGTGACTTGGAGGGAAACCTCCAGGTGGTGGAGTTCCAAGGTAACTGCTGCTCTTGTCCTTCTAGATGGTAGTGGTTGTAGATTTGCAAAGTGCTGTCTAAGGAACCTTGGCGAGTTACTGCAGTGCATCTTGTAGACTACACATGGCTGCCACCATTCATCGCTGGTGGAGGGTTTGAATGTTTGTGGAAGGAGGAGCAATCAAGCGGGCTGCTTTGTCCTGGATGGTGTCAAGCTTAGAGTATTGTTGGAGCTGCACTCATCCAGGCAAGTGGAGAATATTCCATTACACTCCTCACTTGTGCCTTGTTGATGGTGGACAGGCATTGAGGGGTCAGGCGGTGAGTTACTTGCCATAGCATTCCTAGCCTTTGACCTGCCCTGGTAGCCACAGTATTAATATGACTAGTCCAGTTCAGTTTCTGATCAATGGTACCCCCCCCCCCCCCCCCCCCCCCCCCAGGATGTTGATTGTGGGGGATTCTGCGATGACTAATGCCATTGAATGTCAAGGGGCAATGGTTAGATCCTCTCTTGTAGGAGATGGTCGTTGCCTGGCACTTGTGTGGCACAAATGTAACTTGCCACTGGTCAGTCCAAGCCTGGATAATGTCCAGGTCTTGCTGCATTTGGAAATGGACTGCTTTGTTATCTGAGGAGCCGCGATTGGTGCTGAGCATTGTGCAGTCATCTGCAACATCCCCACTTCTGACCTTATGATGGAAGGGAGGTCATTGATGAAGCAGCTGAAGATGGTTGGGCCTAGGACACTACCCAGAGGAACTCCTGCATTTTCATTCATCTAGGGATATCCTAGATATCTCTTCTTTCCCCCAACCCCACTCACCCACCAACCCCACTCGCCCAACACCATAGCTTCCAATTGTTCCCTTGAGTAATGTCAAGGTCTTATTTTGAAATACTACCTGGAAATCCAACAAATGCGTTGATCGGCCTTAAGAACTTTCTGAAATCAGTCCTAAACTTGCGTTTCAATGGCTTGAGTGCAGATCGCCTCATTCTACTCCTCCATTTAGTTTAAAGTAATTTTACAGAATTAGTTCACCGTTTGCTATCTTACGTACTTCTATAAAAGATGGTTTTCAAATTGACTCGTCTCAAAACTGAAGAGACAAAGCTTCACTCGCCTTTCCTCATAATTCACTCAGTCATCTGATGCTATGAGTCAGCCTGACAGCTCCTCTCTAAATTATCTCTTGCATCTGAAGGTCTTTGTGCCTCAGGTGACTAGACTGGGACACAATTTCCAAGTGCAGTCTGTTCAGTGCACTGTACAATTTGAGCACAACTTCCTCTGCCTTGGAAGCTACTGTTTTGGCAATATCACTGTTAGTGCCTCTCAATAATCTTTATTCATGTTCACCATATGGTAGTTTCCCCAGACCCCTTACAAACCAGATATTAGTGTCTGCACAAAATATTTGAGATGGCAGACCACAGGGTAAACAAAACGATTCAACAATATTGTGAATCAATATAATTAGTAACAGAAATAAATAAAGATTTGCAGAGATTTTAAAGGCATACTATGTTTAGGTTGTTATCAGAGTGTCCCTTTAAGAAAGGTTTTTGTCTTATCACATGGCTTCAGTGATGTCATTGTGTGGGTGGAGCTGGGTTGTGTTTGGTGTCGCTTTCACGTTTGACTGCTGTAGACTCAGACAGGAGAAAGAAGTGTTTTGGCCTGTCTCTCTCTAGTTTCATTTTACATATCTGTTCCAGTAAAAGTCATCTTGGTGGTGGCTTTTAAGATATAGTTTGCTTTCCGAAAGGGTTTAAACCTGCTAGTGACATGGGGTCAGAATCTCAGGAAAAGTCTGTCTTATTCAAGTGAGAATGTAGAGTGCTGGGCCATGCCCTTGAAAAGGGTTTTTTTGGTTCATGGGATTTTCTTTTTGAATTGGAACAATTAAGGGGGAATTCATCAACTGTTATACATAGATTACTGTAGCTGTGGGGCATCTTTATGTTTGTAATTGATAAAAACTATTGCTGTGTGTTTATATAAATGTTAACTAAGTTCTTAGAATAAAACGTATTTTGATTAAAATGTCCAAGAAGACTGTTGAATCACACCTCATGTGAAGCTCTTGTGCTCATCCGAGCCAAATTCAACAAAACATTATAGGTCTGGTGAACTCCACAATATACTTTGGAGTTTCTTAACACTGGCCCATAACAAGGTTTTTTGAAGAAATGCCTCTTTGGATATGTGTGTGTGAGATAGATGAGTGCAGCTGGATTTTCAGGTGGTTTCTTGCAAAAGGTTGGGTAAAACTTTAGACATCGGGTAAAATATAAAAAATGGTTAGCACTGCTGCCTACAGCGCTGAGGACTCAGGTTCGATCCCAGCCCTGGATCATTGACAGTGTGGAGTTTGCACATTCTCTGTGTCTGCGTGGGTTTCACCCCTACAACCCAAAGATGTGCAGGTTATGTGGATTGGCCACGCTAAATTGCCCCTTAATTGGGAAAAAAAAATAATAAATGGGTACTCTAAATTTTAAAAAAGATTATAGAAACAAATATATATTAAAATGTTAGTGTGAATAGAGAGTCGACTGATGGATAATAAGCAAAATGAATGTAAGTAGATGTGGCTCAGACTGAAAAATGATTTGAGTGTGTCGTGCTCCAGGAGTGAATGCTAGTTTTGTCCTGCATATTTATACAATACACACTAGAGCATGGGTGCTACATTCCCAAAATTTGCTGAGGGCAGAAAAAGAGAAGATTTAGAAATAGTGAGGAACAGCGAAGACAACTTCAGGAAAACAAAATCGGCAGCGAAACGGGAAGACACGTGGCGGATACAATTTAATTTGGATAAATGTGATGCACTACATTTTAGGGGCAGAAACAAGGAACGAATGAAAAGACTGAAAGACATGCATGACCAAGGAGTTCAAATTTCAAAGGGTTATTGCTGACCAGAAATGTAACTGGACCAGCCATATAAATGCTGTCAGAGCAGGTCAGAGACTGGGAACTCGGCATGCAGTGACTCTCCAAAGCCTGACCACCAACCACAAGGCACAGGTCAGGAACATGATGGCACTCTCCACTTGCCTGGATAGGTGCAGCTCTAACAAAGCTCATCACCATCCAGGACAGATCAGCCTGCTTGATTAGCACCCCGTCCACCACTTTAAACATTCACTCACTCATTCACTCCACTTTCAGTACAGAGTGGCAGCAGAATGTGCCATCCAAGATTCATGGCAGCAATTCGCCAAACCCCCATCGACAGGACCTTTCAAACCAATGATCTCCACCCAAAAAAGGCCACAGGCACATGGGAACACCAGCACCTGCAAACTACCCCCACCCCTGAAGCCACACATCCTGTCTTGAAACTATATTGCCATTGTCACTGGGTCAAAAACATGTGACATCCTTTTCTAACAACATTGTGTGTACCTACACCAGGTCTGCAGTTTATTTCATGATGGTGGCTCACTATTAGCTTCTCAATGAAAATTAGGAATGGACAATAAATGCTGGACTGCTAGTGACACCACATTCTTTGAATTAGTTTTTTTTTTAAAGACTTCCAGAAACTACAAATAGAAAAAGCCAAAGGAGGCCAAATGCATGTTGGAATTTATAAACAGGAGTAGAGTACAGAATTATTAATTTATACAAAACATTGTTAGGTCACAGATGTAGTAAGGCATTGAGTTTTAGATGCCTCATTACAGGAAGAGTATTACAACCACTAAAATTTTTTTTAAAGAATTAAAAAGTTTAAAAGGATTTTTGATTAAGTGACCATTTCCGCTGGTTGGGGAATTGGTGATAACAGGTCATCAGTTTAAAATCGTAGCCAAGAATGTGGTTGCTGGAGCGTTGAATAATTTGACACATGGAGGCAGAGACCGACCGTTGCAACTGTTAGAACAATCGTCGAAAACTCATTGAATAATAAAACAAAAAAGGGAGATATTAGAGCTTGGAAATTTGGTTCTGGAATGGTCTGGTGTGGACCTTTCCCAGACATGATGGGTTGAATGATTTGTTGTAAGCTTCCATGATTGAATGTTCCTGGGGCAGGATTTTACCAATGGAGATGGAAGCTTTACCAGGAAAAAGACCAGGCTGAAAGTTGCCGCAAGGATTTTGCTGGAAATGATTCAGCAAGTCAATGCCTGAAGCACCATCATGGTAACTGGAAAGTCAAAGGCTGGCTATACAGTTTGATCTTTGTAAGTGGTAGGAGGCTGCTCTTCACCTACCCCCCCCCCCCTCTCCATTCCACGAACCACAAGAGGCAGACAGAGCACCCCTCACTCCCCATTCCCTCACCCATAATAGGCAGCCAGACACCAAGTGGGATTGTGAAGGTGGATGTGACTGTTGAGGAATACAAGGGAGCATGGCCTTTTCTGTGACTGAAAAGATGGGAATAGAGACGGTGGCATGGTTGGGAGACTGGGTGGCTATGAGTATTGATAGCAAAGTTTATATGGAGAGGTTTGGAGAAGGCAGAGCAAGTGACTTAAGATAGAGGTTAAATGTTACTTGGTATGGAGGCTGAGGCAGGAATAAGAATAGTTTGAGAAGTTAGCTAACCTTCTCACAGTAACAACTTTATGCTTAAACATGTCACAAGCCCAAATTGCTTTAAGCACCCATTTGAACATGAGGTCTGAGAGATTGTTTATAAGTTTGTGAAAAATTGGAAACAAAAGCCCGTCCTTCAAATTCAAACTTTGACATTTAGTATATTACCTCCAATACAAAGTCCACAGAAATATCTCCCAGCAAGCAGGCAATTATATCACGTCTAACTGAAAAAACCCAAGCAAAGCTCCAAATTCATGCAATAGGTCTACCATATGAATGAGCTGTAATGTACACTGACCGATTTGATTCATAATGGAAGTGATATGTGGTTCATTGGACATCTAATGCAGTGTAAATAACCATGCTGTTTATACAAGAGATGGGAGTGGGTGTAGTCATCTTACACAAAAGCAGCATGCAGAGACCATACTATGACGTACCTCAGAAACAATAGCACTAACATTTCAACGCCAGCAAACAAAGCTCACTGCTACTAATTCAGAAAAAACATATTACCAGATACTTTCATTAACAAATGAAACTCCTAGATACCACACTGCAGCCAAACAAAATCTTGTCAGCTAAGTTAGTTTCCTCCTGCACCTAAATTCTCAAGGAAAGCCATGAGTGAATCAAGCAGTTCTCATTAGGGAGGAAGTAATTAACAAGCTATACATTTACATATTTAATTAACAGTCCTGCATCAAGTGCAGTTTCCTGTGCTCCAATTGTGTTATGTCTGGGCAATACATTAGTTGCTTGAATCAGGAATGCTCCTTACAGGGAGTTGTGTGTGTACAAATGATGGTGTGCTGAAATTGGTTATTTTGATTCCATTTTTCTTGCCCACACCTGTTGGAGGTCACACTCAAAATGATCAAACCAAAATCATTGATTTATTTATTTATTTTTATGTTTTTTAAATTTAGAGCACGCAAATATCTTTTCCAATTAAGGGCCAATCCACCTAAGTCTTTGGGTTGTGGGGGTGAAACCCGCGCAGACACGGGGAGAATGTGCAAACTCCACACGGACAGTGACCCAGGGCCAGAAAGAAATACTTTATTAAGAGAATTGCTTTCTAAACTTGGCATTAACAATAACTTGTACTTATACAGCATTGTTAACATACTGAAAAATCTCAAGGTGCATAACTCCATTGTAAAATCTTTATCCTTTCAGATTTAACTGAACTGATGATTTTGATCTTTAGAAAACATACAAAAGTTTCACATTCTTTCCCTTTCTTCTTCTGGAGCCCTGATTTATTCAATAATTTCAGAGCTAGCTTGCTCACACTCTTTCTGGACACGCCGTTACTCTAATTCAAGCCTATCGCTGCCTTCATCCATTGTTCCCTGTATCCTCCCCCAGAAAATCCATACCCGAGCAGCTTGTTCCCAACATTATCTCTATCCAGCACAAAAGATCAGAGATAAAATTAGAACAAAAGCAAGACTAAGACACAAACAACGAGAGGAAGACAACCAAGAATGATATGGAAGACACCGTGTCCTCCAATTTACCACGTGCAATCCCCTGAGTTGCCATTCAAAATTTGCAGTTGATTTCAGTTTCAATATCAAAAATTAAAAACAATCCTATCGTTGTGTTCCCACTCAGATTATGAAAATGATTTCAAAGGGGGAAACGGTCCTGTTAAAACAGTACGAGAACTATGAAGATTAATTTGCACCTTTCGTTCCCCCCAGACCAAGGAGACAAACAAAGCACTGTCCTAAATAATTGCAATTAAAAATGTTTGATGTTCCAATACTGTTCTCTGGTTCTTCAGCTGATCTAGGCCAGATATATGCTTGGAGATGTGTCTGCCATCTTTTTGCTTAATCCTTTTCCATATTCCAGGGGGCTGGCCAGGTGATCTCAAGTGCAACAGCTCATGCATGGGCAAATCATGATTACATGCAAATCAAAACAAAAATAACACATGGTTTTCACTCCTGTTTCCCATGATTTCACCGGACTCAAGTCCAGAAAAAAAATGACTGCTTTGTTCAGCATTCAAAGGTCCATAGAGGGGCGAAACAAGTGTTTACTTCAATGAGATCTCATACTGTGGTTCTCCAAACATGTACAAGGAAAAATATCTTTAAAAAGTTATTAAATCGGGTCCCAATACTCACATACAGTGGCAGGCTTCTGTGGTCTATCACTAACAATTTCCGTCCTGATCCTGGTTTCCAGGTGCGGAGTTTTCTCCCACGTTCCAGAGATGTGCGAGTTGAGTGGATTGGCTATGCTAGATTGCCTCGTAAGTGTCCAAATGGTTAGGTGGGGTTACTGGGTTATGGAGATAGGGTGGAGGTGTGGGCTTAAATAGGGTGCTCTTTTCAAGGGCCGGTGCAGGCTCGATGGGTCAAATGACCTCCTTCTGCACTGTAAATTCTATGATTCTGACTCTCTTCAGATAAACATCATTGGGGCCAGAAGTACAGCTAAATTATCATACAATCCCGACAGTGCAGAAGGGTGACCATTCAGCCCATTGAGTCTGCACCGGCCCTTGGAAAGAGCATCCGACTTAAGCCCACACCTCCACCCTATCCTCGTAATCCCACCTAACCTTTTGGACACTAAGGGGCAATTTAGCAAGACCAATCCACCTAACTTCCACTTCTTTGGACTGTGGGAGTGTGGTAGTCACCACTAGTTGTATTACATGTATTACTGCACTGCCCGTATAGTAGAAGTACATGGGTAAATCCCTGCCTGCTGGCTCCGCCCAGTAGGCGGCGTATAAATGTGCACGCTCGCCGGTGCTGCAGGCATTCAGGTTCCAGCTACAGGAGGCACAACATCTTTGCTCAATAAAGCCTCGGTTATTCCACTACTCTCGTCTTTGTGGTAATTGATAGTGCAGGGAGGAAACTAGAGTACCCGGAGGAAACCTACGCAAACACTGGGAGAAAGTGCAAATTCCACACACAGTTACCCAAGGCCAGAATTGAACCAGAGTCCCTGGAGCGGTGAGATGGCAGTGCTAACCACTGTGCCACCCTGCTGCTTCGAAGGATGGGAAAAGGTTTTTTTGTTTTAGCTGAATGGCAGCTGCCCAATCAGAATGCTAAGGCCTCTAATGTTGGGCTCAAAGTTTCTTGATTCGGAGTGATATGAGAACAGGCATAAATTACAGGAATTTAAATTTCAGTATTTTGTTGGAGAAGCAGCTATATACAGTTCCACAAAAGAAGGATCAGGAGTGACAATTTCAATCAAGTATTTTGAATTATTTACTCGCAAAGCATTTCATGTTTCTACATTATGACCCTGGGTTTAATCTTTAAAGGACTATTACATTTTCAATATAACCCATTTCTAATCACCTACCACTGTTTCCCAGTTTTTATTTACACCCAAGTTTTCCAGCCTTTCTTTAGACCCAAGGAAAATGGATGGGGGAAAAGCAAGCATATCCGGATTCCAAATTCACCCCCAAATCCTTAATTCAAAAAGTTTATTGCTGAATTGAACACATGTAAAAACACAGCAGTCGTTTTGTGGTAAGGCATGTGAATTGTAGCAAAATCGAAACCCAAGGAAATGCGAGCGAGGGGGGGAGCTAAATATAGTGGTGGATGGGCAGTTATGGAGCTAGAGTTTTGAGGCTGTAAATTCACTGAACCGCAGGCTTTAAATAGGCCGGGGGGTGAGCGAGGAGGGGGAAGAAGGGAGACAGGGCAGTTATTGGATTCCTATGAAGCTGTCCATAATGGAAACAAGTACACCAACCCCCGAAAATAAAAATCTAACGTTTCAGAAATCAACCTGCAACAAAATACATTCGTCCAACTTTAAAAAAAAAAGGGGGGGGGGGGGGGCCTTGCAGCTTACAAAGCCGGAACACATGCTTATTATTTTCGATGGAAGACGATCCGGCGGCGAAAGCCAAATGAACAGGTCAGTCCCAGCTGGAATGTGACAGTAACAGAAAAGTGCAAAGGAAAGGGGGAGGCCACACGACCGGCCTGGCCGTCTCTCTGCAACCAGGGCTGGCGGTGGGAGAGGCGGCTGCTGTTGCTGCCGGCGGCCGCCCGGCCCGGCGCCCAGTCCGCGGCCTCCTCCAGTGGGGGACATTGTCCGGGGGTTCCATTGGAACGCGGCCGCTCCGGCACAATCAGCAGCGAACGCGGCCGTCGGCATAGCGGCCGGAGCAGGCCGATTGTTCCTTTCTGAGCTAAACAATGGGAGCGCGCTCAATGCCTGAAGGTTCGCCACTTACCCGCGCGCACATACACACACACACGGGCGTCTCTCGCTCGCTGCCACCCCAAATAAACACCCGCCGGTCAAAACAAACCAGCCAAAAAAACAAACACAGCTCGCTCCTTCCTTGCTTCTCCTCCCCTCAGAGCTCTGCCCCACCGAGGCCGCGCACCTCTCGACAGGCGTAACCTCCACACGTCATTTAGACGGAGCGTCCTGACGCCAGTCCGCCCCGGCTCCTGAGAATTCCCTCCGAGCTGTTGCCTCCAGGAGTCTGGGGAAGGATGGCGCCCCTAGTTTTGCGCAATGGCTGCACTGATGTGTGCAGGTCGGAGCGATATTGGCACGGATTTTTTTTTAAAGGGACGAATCGCCTTTTTACTAACTCGCTTGACCCCCCCCCCCCCCCCCCCAAAGAAGTAATAGGGAGGCTCGATGAGGACGATGCTGTTGATGTGGTGTAGGCGAGTATCCAAAAGGCACTTGATGAAGTGTCTCACAACAGATTTGTGAGGAAAGTTGGTGCTCCATATAGAATAAAAGGGACAGTAATAACATAGGTGTGAGATGAGGGCAGCATCGTGGCGCAGTGGTTAGCACTGCTGCCTCATGGCGCTTGGGTCCCAGGTTCGATCCTGGCTCTGAGTCACAGTCCGTGTGGAGTTTGCACATTCTCCCCGTGTTTGCATGGGTTTCGGCCCTACAACCGAAAGATGTGCAGGGTAGGTGGATTGGCCATGCTAATTTGTCCCTTAATTGGAAAAAATTAATTGGGTACTCTAAATTTATAAAATAAAGGTGTGCGATGGTTGAGTGACAGGAGAGTGGTCTGCAGTGGAATTCCCCAGAGGTTGCTGTCGGGACCGTTACTCTTCCTGATATGTATTAATGACCTAGGCCATGCTGCACTTTGAAAATTTGTGAACCACACAAAACTTGGAAGTATTGTGAACTCTTGAGAAGGAGAATCTACAACTTCAAATGGACACCCATAGAGAAATGAATGGGAAAATGGCAAATTATATTTAAAGAATAAATGGTAATGTGAGGAAAAGGTTTTTCACACAAGTGCTTAGAATTTGTAATGCACTGTCTTTTAAGAGAGGCAAGTTGAATCGAGGCATTTAAAACAATATATTCATTCAGGGCCTCACTGGTTAGGCCAGCATTTATTGCCCATTGGAGATGGTAGACACATCATATCTTTCTACTATCTCTTGGTCTAACACCACCAGCAATGCTTTGGGGAGTCAGGAGATTAGTTACTCGCTGCAGAATTCCGAGTGTCTGACCTCTCTCAGAGCATTGCTATGGGGGACTGGTTTATCTCGATGGGCTAGACAGCTGTACTGTGATGCAGAACAAGGCGAACAGCTTGGGTTAAATTCCAGTACCTGCTGAGGTTATTCATGATGGCCTGCCTTCTCAGCCTTGCCCCTCGCCTGAGTTGTGGTGATCCTCGGGTTAAACCACTACTAGTCAGCTCTCCCCCTCAAAGGGGAAAGCAGCCTTTGGTCATTTGGGACTACTTTACCGTTACCTATTAATATTGCTAGTGCAGCTCAGTCAATGGTAATGCCGAGAATGTTAATACTGAGCGTTCAGAAATGGTAATGCCATTAAATGTCAAGGGGAGATGGTTAGATTCTGTCTTGTTAGAGATGGTCATTGCCTGGCACTTGTGTGGTGTAAATATTATTTGCCACTTATCAACCCACTTTTGCCACTTTTCCCTGTCTTTTCTGAATGGTGGGAAAATCGTTAAACTCTGTTGTTTTAGCAAATTAACATTCTTCCAATCTTCTGGCTTTAACAAAGAAGTGGAGATGCCGGCATTGGACTGGGGTGAGCACAGTAAGAAGTCTTACAACACCAGGTTAAAGTCCAACAGGTTTGCTTCAAATCACTAGCTTTCGGAGCTCACCTGAGGAAGGAGCAGTGCTCCGAAAGCTAGTGATTTGAAACAAACCTGCTGGACTTTATCCTGGTGTTGTAAGACTTCTTACTTTAACAAAAAAGCACAATTCTTTGTCACAAAACAGAATTAAAGGCATCATTTCCCTGAGGGAACTGTTAAATATGCTTGTTTAAATCCAAATCAGTGGATCTGTGGAAGCAGAAGTAATTGTAAGTAATCCATGTTCGTATTGTTGATATTAGAAATAAGCTATAGATTTAAGTGAGTTTGATTTCATGTTTTTGGGTGGGAAAGAATAAAACTCGAGTTAGATTCATGTTAGTAAAAGGTGTTTGCAAGTATGGGAGTTTTTGGTTTCAGTTCAAACTGTGTTTCTGTTGTGCTGAGAGAGAATTAATGACGGGAAAGTAAACAGGAGCTTGGTGTAAGAATGAGCTGTTGCTTAGTAACCGGGCACCAACTTTAAGAGAAACGTTTTGAGTGTGTTTGCCTAAAATCAAAAGGCAGTTGGAGCTAGGATGCTAGAGGGTGAACTGCGTTCAGCTCGGTTAGAGGCAGGACAGCAATACCATGGAATAATGGCCAAGAAAGCACAAGAGAAACTAAAGGACAATTAGTTATAGAAGCTAGAAAATGAAGAGACTTTTCCAGGACGATTGAAGTAAAAGGAACAAAGAGGAGCTGCAATTGGAACAGTGTACCATTTGATGAAGTTAAAGCTAGACCTGGAAAGAGCAGAGTTGATGAGGTTGCCTTTGGAGAAGCCACATATCTGAAGCAATTGTAAGGTTTGGTGTCTTTCTTTCCAGTTTTTGAAACATTAGTATTCTGTTGGGCACTGAGTAATGTAGCCATCTGGGATGGCCACTTCCAGAATACAAAATGGATGCCCGCAATGAATGTAGGGAACTATGGACAATGTTAGGAAAGCAAGCAGGCACAGAGCCTGTATGCATATTGGGACGGCAGCTCCCAGACGAGACTGAAACTGTAGGTCAATTAACATATTGATGGCCCATCTTCGGGAACAAAGGAAAGACACTCAAGCAATCGATACAGCTCCAGACATCCCGGCGCCAGTTCCCCAAACCGAAAGTGCAAACAAAGCAAGGCCAACGGCCACCAAAGACACGCCCACCCATCAGGGCACTCACCCCTTTATTGGTCAAGACCAATACCAGTGATCAAGATGCGGCCCAATTAATTGGGGCCAAGTTTAAGGCCCGCCCAAAGCCCCTCCGGGTATAAGAAGAAATCCCTGAGAGAGAATCGCTCTCTTGGACTTGGCTCTCAAAGCGGAGAGACCCGTCCACCAGCTGCACCAGAAGCAAGTAAGTCCAAGGTCAACGCTCGCTACCAGACGGATGACCTTAACTGTTCTCCTGTACCACTTCGAACCCAACAACCTCAGATCCGAACAACGGCCATTGTTCCTCTGACTGAGTGGGCACCCGAAGCTAAGTATAGGTGTTAGAGATAGTTTAGTTTGTAGTACTTTGTGCATGTGTAGATCTTACTGTGTGTGTAAATAAATAGTATTGACTTTGAACTAACTAACCAGTGTATTGGCTCTTTGATCAGTATTCGGGTTTGAAACTTGTGGTGGTATCGAAAGATACCTGGCGACTCTAAGGTATTAACATAATTAGGATTAAGGAAGGCGACTATAATGACCGCCATATTCATAACCAGAGAAACAGAGCAACGGTACCTGAGAATTTGTGTCGAAGTTTTGATGCCTATGGCAACTCAAGACAAAGGAATACTGAAAGGAGACAAGGAAAACCTGGAGCTTTGATGAAAACAGCTGAGGGAAAGCCTTGTTTGAAAGAAGATTTGAAGTATACTGTTATGGCAGGCCGCGTGGAGCAGTGGGGCTGAATAGAGAGCCAGTGAGAGGTGGAGATTGACAAAGATGTTGACAAAAAGACAAATGTGTCAAAGGACAACCTGGAACAGGGAAATGATGGCCCTAGTGGGGTGGGATGGGAAGAGGGTCACAGTGGTGAGGGGAAAACAGATCGATGAAAAAAATAGAAATAAACTGATAGAAATAAAAATGGGGTAAAGGTGAAGGAGAGAGTTCACAGTCTGAACTTGTAAAACTCAATGTTATGTCCGGAAGGCGTAATCGGAAGATGATGAGCTGTTCCTCCAGTTTGTGTTGGGCTTGTAGTCATCTGGGATGGCCACGTTCCGATTACAAAATGGACACCCGCAAGGAATGCAGGGAAAATTGGACAATGCTAAGAAACAAGCAGGTGCAAGCTCTGTCCGTTGATTATAATCTTAAACGCTCAGACAGGACAGAAACTACCAAACGATTTACATACTAATGAGCCATCTCCGGGGACAAAAGGGAAACATTTAGATGCACAATGTTAGGACAGACTCCCCGGCGCCAAAAGAAGTTAAGACAAAGCAGGCTGACAGTCACCAGGACACGCCCAGCGATCAGGGAACCACCCCCTTCTTGGCGGAAAATCGATATCGATGATTGGGAAAGACCCAATTAGTTGAGGCCAAGTTCAAGGCCCGCACAAAAGAGCGCAAAGCCCTTTGCAGTATAAGATGTATCACCCAAGGGAGAATCTTCCTCCTTTGGCTTTGGCTCTCAGCGAAGAGAGATACCAGTCTAGCAGCTACAGCAGACCGAGTAAGTTCCAAGTCAACACACGCTATGAGATAGACGCTCCTAGTTGCTACCCTGTAAATAGCTCAACCCAGCAGCCTCAGAACCGATCAACGGCCATTGTTCCTCTGACTGAGTGGGCGCCCGAAGCTACGTATAGGCCTTAGTAATTGTGGTAGTTTAGTTTGTAGAGTTTATGCATGAGTAGATTTGACTGTTTGTAAATAAATGAGCGTTGCTTTTGAACTTACTAACTGTATCTGAACCTTGTGGCAGTGTCAAAAGATACCTGGCGACTCTTGAGCAAACGTGATAAAATAGAGCCACATTAAGGACCAACCAAAAGTTAGCAACATTTACTGGCGACTCCACCAGGACTCGATTTAGAAGTGGCCTAGCCACTCCGAGAGAACCCAAATTTGAATTGAGAATCCAATTGGGAACAGAAAGAAAAACCACAAGCGTCAAAACAGTACTGATCAAGCCTCTGAGATTTGGAAGTGCATTAATGCATGCCTACTAACAGGGATATAAGGTAAACCTGAGAGATTTTGTTGCGTAAAACTGTTGGGAGTTTTGTAGGCCGGAAATTAGCGTAAGCCGTACCCGTGTTTACATCACCGCTTTATCACCCCCTGTTCCAAATTCGGTAGAGATCCTAGTAGAGAGAATGGCAATGAAGGCAATGGAATGCCTTATGAACTCCCAGGAATTTGAGGTCGCAGCAACCAGTAGAGTAGGACAGTGTCCCGTTTGGGAAGAAGAGATCAGGAAATATCTCAAAGGGAAAGGATGTCCCCTTTGGAGTGAACTCTGTGATAATGAGGAAACAGGATCCTGGAGTATAGGACATACTTGGGAGAACCTATCAGAGATCCAGAAGAAGAGCTTGGGAAAAGCTCGCAAGCCGATGGCAATCGTGTCCTGTTTGGCACAATTGCGAGGCACAGAGGAGGTTGTTCGGACGCTCCGTAGAGAGATAGAGGAGAGAGACAGAACCAGTGAGGTAGACGTGAGTGAGGTAGAGAAAGAGAATCGAGATCTGAAAGAGCAGTTAGCAGTGAGGGACAGAGAGGTGGATGATGCCAAGTGGGCACATCAGTCTTGTCTCGCGCATTTGAACAGTTTTCAGATGCAATATGATAAGTCCTACCAGGACACGCAACGTGCGTACTTGGTAAGACAAGAAACAGAACAGCAAGTTGAGAAATTGCAGAAACAGTGCAATGATTTAAAAACAGCCCTACGAGCACTCCATACTTCCACAACGGAACAAAGGCAGAGCTTCGTAGATCATGCAAAGTGCCGGAAGCAAATTGCAGAATTGCAATCTCTGCTGTCCGTGCAAAATGGATTTCAGAGTACATTCGGACACAATTAGATCAAGAAAACGGCACCGTTTGGCAGGAATTGAACGAGACAGCACGGTAGCATTGTGGATAGCACAATTGCTTCACAGCTCCAGGGTCCCAGGTTCGATTCCAGCTTGGGTCACTGTCTGTGCGGAGTCTGCACGTCCTCCCCGTGTGTGCATGGGTTTCCTCCGGGTGCTCCGGTTTCTTCCCACAGTCCAAAGATATGCAGGTTAGGTGGATTGGCCATGATAAATTGCCCTTAGTGTCTAAAATTGCCCTTAGTATTGGGTGGGGTTACTGGGTTATGGGGATAGGGTGGAAGTGTTGACCTTGGGTAGGGTGCTCTTTCCAAGAGCCGGTGCAGACTCGATGGGCCGAATGGCCTCCTTCTGCACTGTAAATTCTATGATAATCTATGAGACTGCCCATAGATACGTACATGGGACATGTACGCAGGAGAAACCCCAGAAAAGGAAAGCGCCCCAACCCCCAATCGAACAGGCAGAACCCCCCCCACCCATGAATCCTGTAACCACACACCGCAGGGCCGCAGGAGAAGGAGAAGCAGATTTCCTTTACACAACCCCGTTAACCGTGACCCAATTACGGGACGCCTGTGGAAAAATTACATTGTTCCTTCCAACATCAGACCCCCACCAATTTTTCGCGAAAGTCAGACGACAGGCTACCATGTACGGCCTGGACAAAAAGGAGCAAGTGAAGCTCACAGTTTTAAGCCTCGACCCTTCAGTCGTAGCAGCCCTTCCCGACCCACAGAATGTAGGAGGAGGCACACTCCAAGAGATGCACACAGCGATCCTTGATGCGATCGGCTTTAACAGAGGAGACCCCATAGAAGGCCTAAATAAGTGTAGGCAAAGACACACAGAGCACCCCACGTTGCTGGACGTTTATGGATTCACTTTACCGCAGTTTTTGGAGAGTTAGCCCGCGCCCATTTGTCCCCAGATAATATGGCCAAATGGACCCGAATTCTAGTCTCCCACACTAAAGAAGCAGGACGAAAAGCTTGCGCAAATTATGACCCCTCAGATGAGGCCCAGACTGAAAAATGGGTTTTGAAGCGATTGTCCCGCGCTTGGGAGCAATCAATTGCAGGCAAAACCGCATTTATAACACCCGATGAAGAGCAGGTAGAAATGAACCCAGTTAAGGCACACCAGAACCCCGCGTGGGTAAATGGGGGCAGGAACAGCCAACCCCAGCCCGAAGCTCAGGAATGTTATAATTGTGGACAACTAGGACACTTTGCACGAGAGTGCAACGCACCCCAGAAGCAGCAGAGAAACCAACAGACAGGCATCCTAAACAAGAATAGGGCAAAGCCGATCCATAGCGTTAGCGCCCGTTCAGAGAGTACAGACATGAACGGCACCGGCTGAGGGTGTTGGGGCTCCCCAACTTGGGTCTGCGACACCCTTTGGGACAAGTCCGGTAGACCGGTCGTAGCAGGCAAAGTTCGGGGACAACCCATAGAATTTCTTTGGGACACAGGAGGGTCCCGCACCACACTCAATTCCTCCATGATGTTCCAGCGAGACACGTGGCCCACAACAGACACCATTACACTCAGCGGTTTTACAGGCCATTTACAACAGGGACACATCACAGCCCCCATAGCAATACAGATAGGGAACATCACGACCAAGCACCCCGTAGTTTTAGTTGATCTGCCCCAGACAGCAGAACATATCCTTGGGATCGATTTCATGAGCTCCCATAACCTTTCTTTTGATCCAGTTAACAAGTGTGTTTGGAAAATGGCAAGGGCAGCATGAGCCCCCGCCACGCTCACAGTAGGAGAATACATAAATAGGATTAGCTCAATAGGAGACTTCTGGTTCGACCCTCGAGCCATTAGTGCAGACAAACAGGTTAGGGGAGTCCTGCAGGAACACAAAGCAGCATTTGCACAGCACAAGCACGACTGTGGCAGTTTGACTGGCTTTGTGAGAGTTACAGGTCCCGACCCTAAACACCAGAAGCAGTACGGATTTCCCAGAAAGCAGAGGGAGAAATCTCCAAAGTAATAGTTTGTTGGATCAAGGCGTACTCAGATCAGTAGCCACCACAAACAACGCACCGATTTGGCCCGTCAGGAAACCGGATGGATCATGGCGACTGACCATTGATTACCGGGAACTGAACAAAGTAACCCCAGCAACAGCCCCCATCATAGCCACGAGTCCCGAGACCATGCTCAAACAGGGACTCCAGTCAAAAAAAATTTGGTTTGCGACATTAGTGGTGGCTTCTGGTCCATTCCATTGGCTAAAGCGTGCCTGTACAAATTCGTCTTTACATTCCAAGGGCAACAGTACACGTGGACGTGCCTTCCACAAGGCTTCCACAACTCCCCCTCCATTTTCCACCGACAGCTGGTAAATGGATTAGCAAAATTTTCCCGCCCCGATTGTCTGGTCCAGTATGTAGACGACTTGTTACGACAGACAGACATAAAGGGAGAGCACATTTCGCTTCTCGCTGAACTCCTAGCACTCCCAAAAGAAATTGGTTGCAAAGTCAACCCCAAGAAGGCCCAGATTTTGAAAGAAAAGTGATTTACTTGGGAACAGTGATCACTCATGGTAAACGCGAGATCGAGCACAAGAGAATTGACTCGATCGTCAAATTGCCCCTTCCCCACAATGTCTCAGCCCTCCGGTCATTTTTAGGACTAGTTGGTTACTGCCGAAACCATATTGACGGTTTCGCCACTAAAGCAGCGCCCCTATCCGAACTTCTCAAGAAGCAGGCACCTTGGGAATGGCTTCCACAGCATACAGATGCCGTGGACGCTTTAAAAAGTGCACTCAGCACAGCCCCCGCACTACAGGTCGCAGATCCACATTCCCCGTACGCTATCGAGGTAGCAAGCACCGACAGAACCCTTTCGGCCGTGCTCTTCCAGGAACGCCACGACCAGTTATGCCCCGTAGCATACGCCTCACGCATGTTAGACCCCGTAGAGCAAGGATTTTCTGTCTGTGAAAGGCACCTGCTCGCAGTTTTTTGGGCAGTACAATACTTCGCCTACATTACAGGACTCAGCCCCATCACCATCCTCACAGAACACACACCGACACAGCTATTGTTAGACGGCCGACTTAAAGATGGCACAGTCAGCCAAATCCGTGCAGCCCGTTGGACCCTTCTTTTACAGGGACGGGACATGACGGGAAAGAGAAGCAAAACCCACACCTTCCTTGCCGATAATCTGCAGTATGCAGGTACAACCTGATGAATGTGAGATCATCACCACGAAACAGAACACAGGGCCATTTATTCCCAAAACACCCCCCACGAAAACAGGTAGTACACCCCAGAGACCCCAGCCCACAGACACGTGCGCATCCCTAAGGATGTATGTGGAAAGAGAATCACCGGTTGCAGTATATATGTAGAGGACGCGCAGGGACGTGCCCTAGATGAAATTTCCTTGAAGTTGCCAGGGCACTTAGGCTCGCAGGCAGCAGAGCTGGCAGCGATTGCATATATTGTAGAAGACCCAAACTCGTTCCCGACCCCAGCAGACATCTATTCAGACAGCTTGTATGTCTGCAATAGTTTGACAGAGTTCCTACCACTCTGGGAAACAAGAGGATTTGTTTCCGCGGACGGTAAACCCCTACCCTCAGCCCCATTACTCCGCCATATCTTAGAAGGATAGGAAATACGGAATAATTAAAGTTCGCAGTCATCACTGTTCTTCCCCGCAGAAACGTTAAAGCAGACGCCCTAGCGAAGGCAGGCTCCAGGCATGGATATTTTTGGAAACCCCCCCCCCGAAAGCACCCCATTACACGCAGTTCAGGTCTCACAAACCAACATTCAGGATTTAGCGAAGGCCCAGAAAGAGGACGAGAAACCTTTGAAGGGAACCTTCCCAGCCCCGTATGACAAGTTTAAAAATGCAATCACCACACACGACGGTGTGATTTTAAAGGATGGCCTTTATATAGTTCCCAGCCAGGACAGGAACCAGATCATTTGTCAGTTCCATGACAATCATGGACACCAAGGAATTGAACCCACCCTAGCCCACCTCAGACTGCTTAGCTGGTGGCCTGATTTAAAAACCGATGTCACACACTACATAGAGAACTGTTTAATCTGTGCCCAGAACAATCCAGACAGATATGCAAAAACGTCTCAACTTAGCCATACCCGCCCCGTTAATGGACCCTGGACAAATCTCCAGATAGATTATATAGGACCCCTACCCCCGTGCAGAAATGGTTATAAGTATGTGTTGGTGGTCATAGACACCTTCACAAAATGGGTGGAAGCATTTCCATCGCGAACTAATACGGCCAAGACGACGGCTAAAATATTAACACACCACATCTTTACAAGGTGGGGCCTCCCACGCAGTATAGAGTCTGATCAAGGCTCCCATTTCACCGGACGTGTAATGAAAAACGTCCTCACGATTTTCAGCATCAGACAAAAGTTCCATATCGCATTCCATCCCAGTCAAGTGGTATTGTAGAACGAAAGAATCGGACATTGAAAGCCACCCTCAGGAAAATGGTTCAGCAAAATAATAGCACCTGGGATTCAGTACTCCTATTTGCTTTGACGTTTTTAAGAAACACAGTATCTACATCCACAGGTTACACCCCCCACACCCTCATGACCGGACGCCCCATGAAAGGCACTAAGTATTTACTAGGACTGGATTTGGCCAGCCCCGCAGTTACAGCCCTCACGCATGAAAATGCGGTTACACAACTGGTACAGAACATAAAGGCAGCCCAACTCACCGCAGCAGTGAGGCCTCGAACCAGGAAGAAACAGAGCAAGGCTTGTTTCGACAAAACAGTACACGCCACTGAGTTTACAGTAGGGCAACAAGTTATGCTTTCCCTTTACAACCCCAGTTCATTCCTCTCCCCAAAATCTCCAGACCGTACTCCATTTCGGACAAAGTCAGCCCCTCAGTATACAAAATACCCTATCCCAATGGTAAGTCTGCATGGTTTCATATAAACCAGCTCAAGGCTCTCGTCTCACAGAATAACCACACACACCACATCCTGCTCGCAGCAGCAGACGAGCACGCCCCGCCCACAGATGACGTATTCCTACCCTCCCCCAACCACTCCAACCCATCCACAGACACGACTTCAACTCCGCCCCCAGAGGCACGACTCCGCCTCTCCCTTCCCTCAACCAGCAGCGACAGTGATAGCGATCACGACGACGGCAGCCACAGCACACCACAATACAACTACACCCTTGTACTAGGCCCCACTCCCAGTGAATCTGAGCATGATTCTACCGACCCATTTGAAATCACTTATATCAAAGCCCCTGACCCAGACTCACTCCCCGACGATTACGGATTGAAGCATAGTAGCTCCAACCTCGACACACGATTCTGGCACCGAGACAATTCGTTCAGGCTCATCCGGAATGATGAGATGGACCCCAAATCACCCCAAGCAGCTTTAGCACGGTTACTACAGACAAGAGTTTGGCAGCCGGGAGAAGATGATGACTTAGAGTCTGACTCCCACCAAACAAATCCCTTTGCGACCCTGTTTGCTATTGAGCAGTGAGGTGTCCAGATGATGCAGAAAAAGGAACCGATGGAGAGATACGGTGTCCTTTCTGATGGAACCTGCACCATGTTTGTTGAATGTTTGTTCGTTAGTGTTATTGTTAAATGTGTGTAAACTCGGAAAGTTTTTCCATGGCCCCACGTCACCACCCCCTTTGACGCCCAATGGTTGTTAGAGGAACTAGTTTGTCCCCAGAAACTTGTTAATGGAACAAGTTTGTCCCAGACAATAGTTCAGAGGAACTAGTCTGTCGACAGAACCCGACTCATAGTTGCTCACCTAATCCGAGAGGCAGCCCCCCACGACGACCACATTCGTACACGTTCTTGCCGGTTGCTCAGGCAGTGGAGAAACGGCATTGGTCCCCGCCCTGCCTGAGGACACCCCCTCTGGTCAGCTATGCTCGGGTAGAGCACATACGGCATTGATCACCGTCCTACCCGGGGATTCCACCCATTTCTTAACCGCCGCGGCCCATAAGCACCCCATTTTGGCTCGTTACGTTCAAAATTCTTTTGTCGATTTTGGCAACCCTTAGGTTGCTTCCCTATGCTATTTACATCCTCAAACACTGGGATGGTAAATCACACAGGCTGCGAGACGGCTCGCAGTACGGCAGTATTTTTCTTAGATGCCTTGTCCAAATATTCGGTTTAAAAAAAAAAATTAGGGAGTCACAGACGGTGACCAATTATAAAGGGAAATTGGCAGTAAAGGACAGACAGACATACGAGATCTTAAGCAAGATAATAACAGAAATTATGCTTGTGTTCACAGAACTCCAGAAACCCAGGAAACCCAGAGGAAGATAAAGAAGAAGTCCAACAAAGTTGAAGACAGCCTTCGTGTTCACATGGATCTTAGCGGGACCCCTTCAGTTGCGCGCGGCGCTACCCCCTGACCCCTACCACACAAACCGTAAATGACTCTCACCCCTGTAATACACGGAACCCCGAGATAACTAGCCCAGCGACAGCTAGCAATACCCCGACCTGGTGTGATAAGTTTATCACCTGGTACTCACTCTCATATGTAGTCAAAGCACTCTTAGTGCTGGCGATACATTGCAGTGTCGTGCAAAAGTTTAGAGTCAGGAAATGGCGAAACAGAGCATATCGCTCTCGCACCCCGGTATACAGATTTAGGTCCCCCATTTTTGGATTTCACCAGACCCCCGAACTCATTGGGACGGATTGAAGAGTATCCATGTTGTTTAATGTATTCTATGGAATAAAGAGATGCAAACCTCTGTGACTGACTGCCAGGCCAGAGAAATTTGTATGCTGCTATTTTGTACAGTTTAAGATGTGTTGATTATTTTTGGATTGTTTGTATTTTTGGATTGTTTAAATGAGGATAGTTTATTGAGAATAGTTAAGAGGTTCCAGTTTTTTTATTTTTCTGTAATGCATGTATTAATGTCATAGCGCCCCGTAGAATTTTTTTGATAATGAATGTATTTAAAATGGTTTAGGTAAAATTGTGTTGCATAGGCTAGGACAGTGTAGAGCCTAAGCATGGGTACCCTGGGGATCAGAGGATGAAGACGCCATGGTAATGTGATCCTTCATGCTTCGCGGTGAGGATCACAAGGAGGGAGTGTAGCCATCTGGGATGGCCACGTCCCGATTACAAAATGGACACCCGCAAGGAGTGCAGGGAAAATTGGACAATGCTAAGTAACAAGCAGGTGCAAGCTTTGTTGATTAGAACCTTAAACGCTCAGACAGGTCAGAAACTACCAAACGATTTACATACTAATGAGCCATCTCCGGGGACAAAAGGAAAACATTTAGATACACAATGTTAGGACAGACTCCCCGGCGCCAGAAGAAGCTAAGACAAAGCAGACTGACAGTCACCAGGACACGCCCAGCAATCAGGGAACCACCCCTCTGTTGGAGGAAAATCGATACCGATGATTGGGAAAGACCCAATTAGTTGAGGCCAAGTTCAAGGCCCGCCCAAAAGAGCGCAAAGCCCTTTGCAGTATAAGAGGTATCACCCAAGGGAGAATCTTCCTCCTTTGGCTTTGGCTCTCAGCGAGGAGAGAGACCAGCTTAGCAGCTATAGCAGACCAAGTAAGTTCCAAGTCAACGCATGCTATGAGATAGATGCTCCTAGTTGCTACCCTGTAAACAGCTCAACCCAGCAGCCTCAGAACCGAGCAACGGCCATTGTTCCTCTGACTGAGTGGGCGCCTGAAGCCAAGTATAGGCCTTAGTAATAGTGGTAGTTTAGTTTGTAGAGTTTATGCATGAGTAGATTTGACTGTGTGTAAATAAATGAGCATTGCTTTTGAACTTACTAACTGGTGTATCGAGTCATTGATCAGTATTCAGTTCTGAACCTTGTGGCGGTGTCGAAAGATACCTGGCGACTCTTGAGCAAACGTGATTAAATTGAGCCAAATTAAGGACCAACCAAAAGTTATCAACAGGCTTCACTGGCCAAGCAGGCCAAGGATGGACATGTGGACATGAGAGCAGGACGGTGAGTTGAAATGGCAAGCGACAGGAAGATCTGGGTCCTGCATGCGGACCGACTGAAGGTATTCTGCAAAGCAATCACCCAGTCTGCATTCAGTCATTCTAATGTAGAGTAGACCGCATTGGGACAGCAAATGCAATAGACCAGATTGAAGGAGGTGCACGTGTAGCGCTGCCTCACCTGAAAAGAGTATTTTGGCCCTTGGATGGTGAGCAGGGAGGAGGTAAATATTTCACAATATACATTAATGATCTGGAAGAAGGAACTGAAGGCACTGTTGCTAAGTTTGCAGATGATACAAAGATCTGGACAAGCTGGGAGAATGGGCAATGAAGTGGCAAATGAAATACAGTTGTGGGCCCCATTTCTAAGGAAGCATGTGCTGGCCTTGGAAAGGGACCAGAGGAGATTCACAAGATTGATCCCTGGAATGAAGAGCTTGTCATATGAGGAACGGCTGAGGACTCTGGGTCTGTACTTGCTGGAGTTTAGAAGGATGAGGGGGGATCTTATTTAAACTTACAGGATACTGCGAGGCCTGGATAGAGTGGACATGGAGAGGATATTTACACTTGTCGGAAAAACTAGAATCAGAGGACACCATCTCGGACAGAAGGGACGATCCTTTAAAACAAGAGATGAGGAATTTCTTCAGCCAGAGGGTGGTGAATCTGTGGAACTCTTTGCCACAGAAGGCTGTGGAGGCCAAATCACTGAGTGTCTTTAAGACAGAGATAGATAGGTTCTTGATTAATAAGGGGATCAAGGGTTATGGGGAGAAGGCAGGAGAATGGGGATGAGAAAATATCAGCCATGATTGAATGGCGAAGCAGACTCGATGGGCCGAGTGGCTTAATTCTGCTCCTCTGTCTTATGGTCTTATGCTAAAGAGGCAGGTGTTGCACCTTCTGCGATTGCATGGGAAGGTGCCATGGGAAGAGGGTGAAGTATTGGCGGTGATGACATGGACTAGGATATGCTGGAGGGAATGGTCTCTCCGAAATGCTGACGGGGAAATGAAGGGAATATGTATTTGGTAATGGCATCATGCTGGAGTTGGCGGAACTGGCAGAGGATGAATTTTTGAATGTGGAGGCTGGTGAGGTGAAAAGTGAGGACAAAGGGTACCCTATCCTGGTGCTGGGAGGGAGGGAAAGGGGAAATTAGAGGTGCGGGAGATGGGTCAAACACGGTTGACAGTCCTCTCAACCACAGTGGGTGGGAAACCACAATTAAGGATGAAGAAAGAAATGTTAACAGCACTGTTTCAGAAAGTGGCATCATTGGAACAGACGGAGGTGAAAGAACTGTGAGAATGGGATGGAGTCTTCCAGGATGTGTGAAGAGCCATATTCGAGGTAGCTGTGGGGGTTTGTGGGCTTGTAATGGATACTAGTGGACAGGCTTTTATTCCCGCGCCCCTTTTTTACCAACCGGCCGTCCTAACCTTGAGTCCGGCGCCGCCCAAACTTCATGTCCCACTATTTTTGTTTACCTTTAATGTGACAGGTGAGCCTTCTTAGTTCCCATGATCTCACTTGCTTTGTCATTCAAAGTTACATTTCTGCTAAGAACTTCAGCTGATGATTTAAGTTCTCACTGCATCCATTGCAAAAAATCAAAAGGTTTGTCCTCGTTTAGTCTTCAAATGCCTTTGAAGTTTTGAGAGTTTTAATCTTTCATTTGAACGTGCTTCCCTGCATATAACACACATAAGCTTTGCATCCTGATTTGAATCGGCACAATTAATAAACCCATACCTCAAGAAGTCATCTTTATACTGCTTTGTTCCTATTTTCAGCTTCTTCTTACTGAGTTGTTCACCAGACACCCTGGAGCTCACACCACTGCTGGCAGCTACAAAGTAGAGGAATCTCTCTCGCGCCCAGAGCATGTGACATCAGTGTACTGGGTGCTTGACCTTCTCTCTGCCACTGCTTCTGGAGAGAAGACACCATCGATTTTTAAAATAGAATCTGATCCTGGGTCATCGCACTAATGTCAGGAGGAGGCGGTCTGCCTAGCTGGGCTTCAGGCTTGCGCACTGCTGATGGGGCACGCATGGGTGGCAGGGCCGGCATTCTGATAGCTGGTTGCAGCCATTGGGCATTTATTCCCGTGATCTGAAATGCTATGACCGATGGCCTCGCGACCCTCCCGATATCCGCCTGCGTCCCACCTGCGGGTCACGACCCTGAGTTTGAAAATGACTGGCCTAATGCCAGAAACGGAGATGGAGAGTTCAAGTAAAGGAAGGGTCGGAGGTGGACCACGTGAAGGCGATAGAGGGGTGGAAATTGGAAGCAAAATTTGTTTTAAAATAAATTTAGAGTACCCAATTAATTCTTTTCCAATTAAGGGGCAATTTAGCATGGCCAATCCACCTAACCTGTACAACTTTGGGTTGTGGGGGTGAAACCCATGCAGACATGGGGAGAATGTGCAAACTGCACATGGACAGTGACCCAAGGCCGGGATTCGAACCCGAGTCCTCAGCGTCGCAATCCCAGTGCTAACCACTGCACCACATGCAAAATTGGAAGCAAAATTGATAACTTTTTCCAGATCCAGACAGAACATGAAGTGGCACAAAAACAGTCATCAGTGTACCAGTAAAAGAGTTGTGGGAGGGGGCCGGTGTAAGACTGGAACAAGAAATGTTCCACATACCCCATAAAGAGACAGGCAAAACTGGGACCTATGTGGGTACCCATAGCCAACCCTTTGGCTTGGAGGAAGTGAGAAAAGTTAAAGGAGAAATTGAGTGGACAAGTTCAGCCAGACAGAGGAGAGTGGTGGTGGATGGAGATTGTTCAGTGTTAAGTAATGGGTTAAGAGACATTCCAATTAGTTGTCTTATTTATGTTAAGTATCCAATAATTGACACTGATATGTAAAGGGGCTTCAGGTGGCCTTTGTGTCAGGTGATGTGAAGATAGAGTTTTGTGCAGTGTCTGTGAAAGTGAAATAAAGGTGTTTGTAAAAGGAGCAATACCTTTGACTCTTTATACAACAGCAGCTACACGTTGAACAAATGGTAGCAGAGGATGGTTGCTGTGTAAATGTGAAGGGTTGAGAGATACAATTTTTCCAGACCAAACCAAGGAGTGAGTGAAAAGAAAAAAAAACCATATATGGCTGAACCTAGGATAAAGATGGCCAGATATGACTACCCCCACCCCTTATTTTCTGAAAGGGGATTGTACGACCAGTCAAGAAGTGCAGTAGTTATGTGGACTAAGGTAACTGCTTTGGGAAAGAGAAAACAAGGTATGGCATTGGCTCTTTCTCTACCTTATGCCAGTAAAATCCGAAGCAAAGTGTTTTCTGAGCTGGAATTGGAAGAGTTAGACTCAGAAGAAGGATGAGGATGAATAGGATGGGAATAGAGGGATACGGACCCCGGAAGTGTAGAAGATTTTAGTTTAGACGGGCAACATGGTCGGCACACACTTGGAGGGCTGAAGGGCTTGTTCCTGTGCTGTACTTTTCTTTGTTCTTTGTTCTTTGTTCTTAAAAAGGTCGGGAGACTCTATTACGTTATATGGATAAGATTTATCAAAAGGATGACTTGTTAAGTGCATATGAAGCATGGCCGGATTTTGATAGGTTCCGGATAATAGAGGATTTCACCATGGAAGATTATATAATGGAATTTTGCAGACTATATAAAAGGCTGCAGAAACACAACCTGGAATTTCCACAGTCTGTGTTGACCTTTAAATTACTTGACTGTGCTAGAGTGAGCAACATGGATAGGCTCCTGGTTTTGATAGGAGTTCAGTTTGCAGATAAGTATACCTTATTCAGTCAGATGACCAAAGCTTTAAAAATGTTTCTGGGGAAACATTTGATTCCGATGGCTCTGATGACCCAAATAGGTCAGTCTGCAATAAAGCAGAATATGGAAGATACACTACCAACAGGATGGCAAAATCGCACAGCTTCAATCAGGTTCCAAGAGTATAGAAGGAGATCGGGACCCGGAAATTATGAAGACAGAAACCCAGTTAGAACCTACAATAGGAAGATGAACCCTAGAAATGCCCGGGGTATGATAAATACATGTTTTCGATGTGACTCTCAATACCATTATGCTTTCAACTGTCCAACATGTGTTTGAAGCGACACATGACACAAAAGAGTCAGAAGAGGAAAAGGATAGTGACCAGAATGAAGGCATTGTCCTACTAACAAGCAGTTTTACGCCAGTAATGAGGGTGTTGGTTCCAGAATCCTTCAATTGTGCTGTATTGGACAGTGGCTGCACATCTACTGTGTGTGGAAATGACTGGTTAAAATGTTACCTGGACTCCTTGAATGCTGAAAATCGTAACAAGGTTAAGGAATTTGAAAGTTCCGCAAGTTTCAGGTTTGGGGATGATAATACTCTGAAGTCGCTGAAAAGAGTGGTGATCCCTTGCAATATTGCCGGAGTGAATCATTTCATTAGCACGAATGTTGTATCAAGTGATACCTTTGCTTTTGAGTAGACCGTTGATGAAGAAAACACACATGTAACTGGATATGGAACAGGATAAGCCAACAGTTTTTGGAAAGACGGTGGACTTACAATTTACACAGTCGGGACACTATTGTAATCCATTACTGACAAATAATATTTCAAGTACAGTTGTTAAGGATGTGTTAATGGCAGTTGAAAATGGGACTTCAGCTGATAAAAAGCTTGTCGTATTAAAACTGCATAGGCAATTTGCGCATCCGGCTCCTCGGATGCTGAAAATTTTATTAAAGGATATAAGTATGGGATGAAGACAATACTAAACAGATAGAACAGGTTAGTGATCGCTGTGAAGTTTGTAGGAAGTACAGAAGGACACCAGCACGACCGATAGTAACCCTACCTTTTCCCAGAGATTTTAACGACATTGTGGCCATGGATCTTAAGATCTGGGATAAAGCCAATAATATATTTATTTTGCATTTTGTAGATTTAGCAACCAGATTTAGTCAATCAACGATTGTACGAAGTAAAGAAAAGAGAGTAATTCTGGATCAAATTGTGGAAAAATGGATAGGGAGAGGAATGGGCCCACTGGCAAAATTCCTTACGGACAATGGGGGAGAATTTGCTAATGATGAGTTTAGGGATAAGTGTGAAAACGTGAATATCACAGTTATGAATACGGCTGCGGAAAGCCCATTTAGTAATGGTGTGTGAAAGAAACCATGCGGTAATAAATAACATGCTCCGGAAAATTTTGGCAGATAGACCAAACTGCAAGCTAAATTCAGCTTTAGCATGGGCGGTACATGCAAAGAATTCATTGCAGATGGTTGGGGGCTATAGTCCCTATCAATTAATGTTTGGTAGAAATCCTAAAATTCCATCCATTTTAGATGATCAACCTCCAGCTTGGGAAGGGACTACAACTAGCTCTGCCTTTGCTGAGCATTTAAATGCATTACATGGTAGTAGAAAAGCTTTTTTGAAAGCAGAAGTCTCTGAAAGAATTCGCAGAACTTTAAGACATAATGTACGGCCATCAAATACCGTTTTTCAGCAAGGAGACATAGTATACTAGAAGAGAGACAATTTTAATGAATGGAAAGGCACAGGGAACATCATAGGCATAGATGGCAAAACAATTATTTTGCAACATGACAATCAAACTGTTAGGGTAGATTCATCAAGGATAATGTGTGCAGATTACAAATTTTCAAATTTAGACAGAGCAGACAGACATGACGAGGAACCAGAGTCATCTGGTACGCACGTGTTGCAGAACTATGAGGACCAGTTAACTGATATAGACAGGGTTTCTATGGAGCAACACAACACTTCTGATGAATTGGAACAGACCATTTTTCCGAAAAGACAACTGACAAAAGTTGGGACAAAAGTGACATAATTGCCTGAAGGATCTAGTCAATGGAAGGATGCAACTGTTATAATAGAGCAGGGAAAGTCACTGGAAAGTATAAACATTGGTTGAATGTACAGCATTCCGGGGAAGGTGTCAAGACAATGGACTGGGAACACAAAGTTCAAAAATGGAGGGCATAGAAATGCAGTGCCAGTTGAGATAGTACACCGGATAGTGAACAGGTCCGCAGGAAAAGGTCGAGAACTATTGAAAGGACATCCCACAGCAGAAGAGAAAATCAAGCAGTAGTAGTACAGAACGAGATATCAGACGGGAGAGGGGACATAGTTTATCAAGATCTCGGAACATGAATAAGACTACGAATACTATTAGGAGTAGAAGCCCACATGCATGTGAGATTTTGATGGCTTCCAATAAATTAGATGAAAAAATGATCAAAGAAGCTAAACAGCAAGAATTGCATAGTTAGGAGTGTATTTGGGGTATACACGGAAGTACCGGATAGCGGACAAAGAGCTCTATCCCACAGATGGATTTGAATGGAAACGGTTCTTCCGGATGGAACTTATAAGGCAAAGGCCAGGCTTGTGGCAAGGGGATTTGAAGAAAACTTAGAAGATCAGGATTTAAGGGTAGATTCACCTTTGGTAGGAAAGGTTATTTTAAAGATCCTCTTGGCTCTATTAGCCACAAAGGCATGGGAATGCAAATCTATAGATATAAAAGCTGCCTTTTTGCAGGGGCATCTGCTCCAGGGAGACATTTTTCTCCGTCCTCCTAAAGAGGCAGCTAACACAGAAGGGGTCCTCTGGAAGTTGAACAAATGTGTATATGGATTAAATGATGCGTCTAGAGTCTGGTATTTTCCGGTAAGGTCAGTTATGTTAAAGTTAGGCTGTTGCCAGTTGAAAGCAGATCCGGCAATGTTTTACTGGCACTATAAAGGAAATCTTTCTGGCATCTTTATGATGCATGTCGATGATTTTTTGTGGGGTGGGACGAGTGATTTAGAAGCTATTGTCATCTCTAGTTTGAGGAAAGAATTCAGGGTTGGAAGTCATGCTTCCAGTGCATTTAAATATGTTGGACTGGAAATCGGACAGACTAAGTTAGGGGCAACTTTACATCAGCAATCTTATTTGGAAAGCATCAGCCCAATAGCAAATAGTCGTGGCCAGGTTTCACAAAAAGATGCAATGGTTTCAAAGATGGAAAAAGAGCAACTGCGAAGTTCAAGTGGGCAACTGAATTGGTTAGGTAGACAGACTAGACCGGACGTGAGTTTTGATGTCTTAGAGTTGAGTACAAAAATGAATGATCCCAAAGTAGAAGACATAATAAGAGCAAATAAAGCATTGGCCAAACTAAAAATGCAGGAGTGTGTTTTGAGGTTCGCAGTTTTAGGTGACCTTAGGCACTTGAAACGCATAGTTTATTGTGATGCGTCCTATGCAAATTTTTCTTTTGGGGAACAATGGTAAATGTTGCCCTCGTGTGTGGGAAACAAAGAAAATAAGGAGAGTGGTCAAAAGCACTTTGGCTGCTGAGACATTAAGCCTTGTAGAGGCGGTGGATATGACCTTTTATATATCTCGAATATTGACAGAAAGTTTTGGATATGGGGATTTGGGTAATATACCTATCGACTGTCACATTGACAATAAATCCCTGTGGGAAAATGTGCACTCTACAAAAAGTGTCAATGAAAAAAGGTTAAGGATAGACATCGCACGTTTGAAGCAGATGTTGGACAGAGGGGAAATAGCAAAAATTAAATGGGTCGACAGTAGCTATCAATTGTCAGACTGTTTTACAAAAAGAGGGGCTAGTTCACAGAAACCTTTGGGTATTGTTAATGAAGGGCACCTGTTTCTGTGACTTTTTTTTCTTCCAAAAACTTGCGTGTGTGTTTTTGAGTTTCTTGTAATTTTGTTTTCACCTAATAATTTTTTTTTCTCCAAGGAAGGGGAGACTGTTAAGTAATGGGTTAAGAGACATTCCAATTAGTTGTCTCATTTATGTTAAGTATCCAATAATTGACACTGATATGTAAAGGGGCTTCAGCTGGCCTTTGTGTCAGGTGATGTGAAGATAGAGTTTTGTGAAGAGTCTGTGAAAGTGAAATAAAGGTGTTTGTAAAAGGAGCAATACCTTTGACTCTTTATACAACAGCAGCTAAACGTCTAACATTCAGGCCTCTGTTCAAGGAAAGACTGGAGAGACTTCAAAGCAACCTGGTGCGGAATGGGGGATTAGACATCCATGGTAAAGAGGAGGCAGTTAAGGAATGGTAAGTGGAAATTGTTGATATGATTTAGGGCATCAGAGGAATTATGAATGTAGGTGGGAAGGGACTGGACAAAAGGAAAGGATAAAGCAAGATAGGAAGAAATGAGTTCAGTGGGGCAGGAACAGGCTGACAAGATGGCCCTGCCGGGACAGTCTTGTTTGTTGATTTTCGGGAGGATGTAAAAGCGGGCTATCTGGGGTTGGGAGACTATGAGGTTGGAGGACATGGAGGGAAGACCTCCAGAGGAGATGAGGTCAGTGATAGTCCTGGAAGCAATGGCTTGATGCTCGGTAGTGGGGTCATGGTCCAGGGAGAGGTCGGAGAAAGTGTCTGAAAGTTGTCTCTCAGCCTGTGCGAGGTAGAGGTCAGAACGCCAGACAACAAAAGCCCTACCCTTGTTGGCAGGTTTTTAAAAAATTATTATAAATTTAGAGTACCCAATTCATTTTCTCCAATTAAGGGGCAATTTAGCATGGCCAATCCACCTACCCTGCACATCTTTGAGTTG
Source organism: Scyliorhinus torazame (assembly GCF_047496885.1). Lineage (NCBI taxonomy): Eukaryota > Metazoa > Chordata > Chondrichthyes > Carcharhiniformes > Scyliorhinidae > Scyliorhinus > Scyliorhinus torazame. Next base: position 211,975,646 of record NC_092710.1, read on the forward strand.
TAGGGGCGAAAATCACACAAACACGGGGAGAATGTGGACTCCACACGGACAGTGACCCAGAGCCGGGATCGAACTTGGGACCTCGGCGCCGTGAGGCAACAGGGCTAACCCAGTGCGCCACCGTGCTGCCATTGTTGGGAGATTTGATGACAAAGTCTGGATTTAACTAGAGAGAGTGGAATGTGGCAAGTTCAGAAGGTGACAGGTTAGACTGGTTGAGAGGAGCAGAGAAATTGAGATGGTTGATGTCACGCCGATAGTTCTCAATGAAAGGATCAATAGCAGGTAAGCGGTCGGAGGGAGGTGTCCCAGTGTAGAGAGAACACTGGTGAGTGACAGAATCTGTTGAACTGGGGGGGGGGGGAAGACTCCTATCCGGAGAAGTGAGCAATGAGACGAAAGTGGTGGAAGAAGTGTTCGGCGTCGTGTCAAGGCCAAAATTCATGAGATGGGTATGAAGTTTAGCCGTTTTCTGCGTACAGCACAGTCAGTCTCAGAGGGGAAGGTCGGGGTATGGTGAATCACTGCAAGGGCTGGGATTGGAAGGGATGGGGTCCGAGGGACGGGAAGTGGTGGAGGGTCCTGGATGGGCATTGGTAGTGAGTTATTGGAGCTTGAAAGGAAGAGGAAAAAGTATCTTAAGGCATCAGATGAGATGGAGAATGAAATGAAACTGGGGACAATGACTTTGAGATAGGGTCAGTCGGTGCTGCTGGACAAAAATATTGAGTGTGTGCACATGACGCTGAGCCTGGATCTCAGGATATGGCGAGAACAGCAGCGTGAGGAACATTGAATGTCCTGGAGATACCTGTAATCCTTGGAGGACTCAAATCATGAGGGGTGGACCTTCAGTTGGAATCCACATGGGGTAAGTTGAAGACGTTGACAATCGTTGAGCAAAATATTGCTTTCAAAGCGAGTTTTGGTGAACACTTTGTCAAACACCAGGAAGGAAATTGAAAGCAATGAAGGTGGACAGAATGAAACGGACAAATGGAAATCCTGTTTGTGATAAGAGCAGTACTTCTTCAGGGTAGGTATGCCTGGAAGAGAAGTGGCAGTGAATTAAACACAAAGATAAAAGCAAATTACTGCGGATGCTGGAATCTGAAACAAAAACATAGAATGCTGAATAGTCTCAGCAGGTCTGTTAGCATCTATGGAGAGAAAAGGGAGCTAAAGTTTTGAGTCTAGATGACTGTCAAAGTTGGAGAGAACTAGCAACAGATCAGGAATTCCTGTAATGTTCATCCACTATGCAGTCAAGGTAGCTTCACCCAGTCTTCAGCCAAGTGGTGTATCACATCGGCTGACATGTGCTCACCTCAAGCATGTAAAATATACAAGCCATTTTTTAATCCTGCACAAGATGTGCAACAGACTTGCTCCATGAATCCCCTATTTCCAACTAATTTGGCTCACTCCACCTGTTATTAAGTAAATGATGAGTGCACTAGATACTGCAAATGCTACGGGCTCTGATCATGTCCCAGCTTGTAGTGCTGAAGACCTATGCACTAGAACCAGTTTCTTCTCATTTCAGGTTGTTACAATACAATACTGATACATACCAAAAGAGATGAAAGATTCCACCAATATGTCCTATCCACAAAAAGATTAACCTAACTAAATACTGCCTTATTAACCCCTATCCAGTCATTGGTAATGTGATGGTCGGAGTAATCAATTTTGCAATTAAGTGACACTAATCAATTCTTAAGAAATGTGATCACTAATGCTCAGTTCAGATTTTGCCAGAACCAATCAGCTCCCAACCTCGTCACTGCCTTGATTCAGACATAAGTGCAAGAGATAAAAATGGGAAGAGAATTGAAAGTAGCGTCTTTGACATCCAGGCAGCATTCAACCAAATATGGCACGAAGGAATCCTGGTGAAACAAAAGACGGGTGTCAGTCGTCCCTCAATTCAAGGATGACGTCTTCTCAGAGTTGTGAATTTCTGCGCTGGGTTTTTATATGACTAAATAGGCTAAATCTAAATCAATGATATGGATGTGGGGTTAAATGTAATATTTCCAAGTTTGCAGATGACTCAAAACTAGGTGGAAGAATGAGCTGTGAGGTGGATACAAAGGTGCTTCAAGGTGATTTGGAGAGGCTAAACAAGTGGGAAAAACATTGGCAGATGGAATACAATATTGAGACATGAGGCTATTCACTTTGGTAGGAAAAACAAATATAGAACAGTCCTGAAATGGTGAGAAGCTGGGAAGTGTTAAACTTCAAAGGAACTTGTTCATGAGTCACTGAAAGCTAACATGCAGGTACAGCAAGCAATTAAGAAGACAAATTGTATGTTGGCTTTTATTGCAAGAGGATTCAATAATATGAGTAAAGATGCCTTACTACAATTATATAGAGCCTTGGTGAGACGGCAACCGGAATATTGTGCATAGTTTTAGACTCCTTACCTAAGAAAAGATATACCTGCCATAGAGGGAGTGCAACAAAGGTTCATCAAACTAATTCCAGGGATGGAGGGATTGCCCTGTGAGGAAAGATTAAATAGACTTGGTCTTTATTCTGTGGGTTTAGAAGAATGAGAAGTGATCTCATTCACACATACACACTTCTTCGAGGGCTCAATAGGCTAGATACAAGAAGGATGTTTTCCCTAGCTGGGAGTTTGCAACCAGGGAACACAGTCTCAAAATATAGGGTAGGCAGTTGTGATGAATGTAGGAATTTCACATATATTGTATTGCATGTAGCTGATGTAGTAATGGTTAAAAGCCTGGGCTAGGGTGATTGTTGCAGTCATGTTTTTCAAAATCCTGGATTGAAAGGCAGCTAGACGTTGGAGGTACAGAGGTGCAATTAAAATATCGCAAAAATAAGATCCTAATTAATTCCAGCCATGGATATTGTTCGCAGATGGAAGGCCAATTGAATTTCATTTGTATGCAGTTCTCTGGGAGTAGATAATTAGAGACATTGGGCTGGATTCTCAACTTTGCAATCCTGGAAGCGAGAATCGCGATCAGGCAGCGTTGATTCCAAAACCATGCCGGATCAGGTCCCTCGCTGGCGGCGGTATCGAGGTTTGTGCCCGGTGCCGGTGGATCCATGCAGTCCACCATCATTAGCATGGATTTTAATATCATTAACGACTTGGACATTTCATGCACCCCAACCATGATGCTCCGCCCTCCTTACGTGGATTCTCACGGGTGCGAATTAGTGCAAGTATGTATAAGTAGGACATGGGCGCATGGCTGGGAGGGGACACACACAACACAATGCTAGATAAACTATGAAAAAGCCTCAGAAACAGTCAGGCTTGCTGGGGGTGGCTGACAGATTCAGGCAATAACGGTGAACAACTTGGTGCTAAGACCGTGGACTCAGGGTATCCCCCTCGGGGTAGGGGTGGCCTGGCTTCGACAACCATTTCTGCAGAATGTGTTTTAAACACACCCCTCTGATGCTACCTACAGGCTCCTAGCTGCTCTCACTGCTGAGTGCTGCCTGTGTCCTTCGAATGCTCCGAGATCCTCTGATCATCTGGGAGGCAAACCAGGCTGCCCCTCTGGACACCCTCATATCCCAGCTGTTTCATAAAGGGTATGGATCTGGCCAGACTCAAACAGAGGCCCACCAGATGTTGGCACTCCTCAGAAGCACTGCCCCATTGCAGAGGAAGCAGGGGATCAGCAGAGCCCACCCCAACCAAAGATCACCTGCACTGTGGCCTTTGGAACGTTCCTTCTTTCTGTGCCCCGCTCAGTGCAGAGGCCTCACCAGTGACACCCCCACTCCTCAAGATCACCAACTGTCTTCTCCTGGTGAGGCTGACAGCACTGACTGGTACCTGAGCGATGTGTGGTGGCTGACCTGGAGGCCCTGGCCCGTGGCCAGGGTGTTGTGGAGGGGTGGTGTGGAGGTGGTTAGGGTATTGGGATGGGGTGATGGAAGGGTGGGGTGGATGGGGGTGTCATGTATGCCATAGGGTCAGCGCAACTCAGCGGGGACTCACTTGGTTCCCTGATGCTGACCCCTGCCTCGGCGACTGCTCTCACCAGGTCCAATGCCTTCTGCTCCGCAGCGTTGAGGGATCACAGGTCTGCTGGGTCCCCTTCAGTCTGCTCTCTCTGCAGCTATGCGCTCCCTGGGGCATAACAGTCTCTTCCTGGGGGGAGGACAGAAAATGCACAGTGTGCGGCAGTCGGACACGGGCAACACAGTAGGTGGGCAGCTAGTGGCCTGTGTGTGCAGGGCACCCAGGTGTTGGCATGTGGTGCAGGGTGGGGTGTGACTAGACTGCCAGGGGTGGGGTTCGGGTGCCCTCTGGGTGGCGGGGGTACAAGTGTGTGGGACGGTGTTGGTTATTCACCGTGGCCAGCCTGAGGAGGTCATGCAGCTTTTTATGGCACTGCTGGCCAGTCCTGGTGGTGGGTGGCAGCCTCCTTCCCACCCAAGGAACAAGATGTCCCACCTCTCATCCCTGCCGACCAGAGGGTCTTGAGCTCCGCATTGGCGAAACGTTGTGCCGTTCTTCGGGGTGCCATCTTCCTGGCTGGAATGAATGTGTGTGGGGGAGTGGAGTGCTTACACGTGGCTGCCAAACCATTTTCTATCCATCTCAATACACTACCCCCCCAATCCCATGCGCTTTAATTTCACCCGCTAATATTTGATGCGGGACTTTGTCAAAAGCCTTCTGAAAGTTCAAATGCATCCCATCCATTGACTCCTCTTCATCAATTCTACTAGTTGCATCCTCGAAGAATTCCAGTAGATTTGTCAAGCATGATTTTCCCTTCATAAATCCATGCTGACTTTGTCTGATCCTCCCACTGTTTTCTAAGTGCTCTGCCATAAAACTTTTGATACTGGATTCTAGAACTTTCCCCCCACTGACGTCAGGCTTACTGGTCTACAATCCTCTACTTTCCCTCTACCTCCCTTTTTAAATAGTGGAGTTACATTAGCTACCCTCCAATCTGCAGGAACTGTGCCGGAGTCCACAGAATCCTGGAAGATGACCTCCAATGCATCCATTATTTCGAGAGCCACCTCCTTCAGTGCCCTGGGATGTACGTTATCGGGCCCTGGGATTTATCAGCCTTCATTCCCTCAATTTCCCCAACACCATTTCTCTATTGATATTGATCACCCTCGGCTCCTCCTTTTTACTAAACCCTGCATTCCCCAAAATTTCTGGTATCTGATTTATGTCCCCCTTTGTGAGGACAGAACCAATGTATGTATTTAGTTGCTCAGCCATTTCTTTATCCCCTAAAATACATTCCCCAGTATCTGACTGCAAGGGACCTACTTTTGTCTTCACCAACCTTTTTCTCTTCACGTACCCGTAGAAACTTTTACAGTCAGTTTTTATGTTCCCTGAAAGCTTACTTCTGCACCCTATTTTCCCCTTCTCAATCACAGAATCATAGAATTTACAGTGCAGAAGGAGGCCATTCGGCCCATCGAGTCTGCACCGTCCCTTGGAAAGAGCACCCTACCCAAGCCCACACCTAAACCTATCCCCGTAACCCAGTAACCCCCACCCAACCTTTTTGTACACCATGGGCAATTTATCATGGCTAATCCACCTAACCTGCACATCTTTGGACTGTGGGAGGAAACCGGAGCTGAACAGCTCCCAATCCTCAGACTGTTGTTTTTCTTAGCCAATTTATATGCTACTTGCTTGGATCGAATACTATCCCTAATTTCCCTTGTAAGCCATGGATTGGCCACCTTTCCCATTTTACATTTGTGCCAGACAGGAATAAACAATTGTTTCAGTTCCTCCGTGTGCTCTTTGAATGTTTGCCATTGCCTATCCAATTTCATCCCTTTAAGTAACATTCCCCAATCGATCATTGCCAACTCACACCTCATTGTATTGTAGTTTCCTTTGTCAAGATTCAGGACCCTAGTCTCAGAATCAACTACTTCACTCTCCATTTTGATGAAAAATTCTATCATGTTATGGTCGCTCATCCCCAAGGGATTTCGCACAACTAGATTGCCAATGATTCCGTTCTCGTTACACAGTACCTACCCAATCTAGGATGGCCTGTTCTCTAGTTGGCTCCTCAACATATCGATCCAGAAAACTATCCCGCATACAATCCAGGAATTCCTCCTCTATGGTATTGTGTCTAATTTGATTTTCCCAATCTATATGCAGATTAAAATCGCCCACAATTACAGTTGTTCCTTTATCACATGGGTCTCTAATTTCCTGTTTAATGCCATTTCCAACAATACCACTGCAGTTTGGCAGTCTATATATGATGACCACTAAAGTTTTTTGCCCCTTGCTGTTTCTCTGCTCTACCCATACAGATTCCGCATTGTCAGAGCTAATATCCTCCCCCACTACTGCGTTAATTTCTTCCTTGTCCAGCAATGTAACCCCACCACCATTATCCTTTTTGTTTGTCTTTCCTAAATACTGAATAACCCTGGACATTCAGTTCCCATCCATGGTCACCCGTCTCTGGAATATCCACTATATCATACCCGTTCACATCTATTTGCGCAATTAGTTCATCATACAGTTTAAGACTGAGATGAGGAGGAAGTTCTTCACTTGATGGTGGTGAATCTTTGGAATTCTCAGCTCCAGAAGCTGTGGGGGCTCAGTTGCTGAGTAAGTTCAAGACCGAGATTGAAAGATTTCCACAAATTAAAAATATCGAAGTGTAGAGGGATAGTGCAGAAAAATGCTGTTGAAGTAGAAGATTCACCATGATTTCATTGAACAGTGGAGCAGGCTTAAAGGGCTGAATGGCATACTGCTCCTGTTTCCTAAATTCTGTTCGAGTTGTTAGGACTCAGCTAGTTGTTAGATATAGCTTGTTGAACAAGTTGGGCGCGATTCTCCGACCCCCCACCGAGTCGGAGAATTGCCGGGGGCCGGCGTGAATCCCGCCCCCGCTGTGTCGCGAATTCTCCGCCACCAGAGATTCAGCGGGGGCGGGAATCGCGCTGCGCCGGTCGGCGGAAATCCCCCGGCTGGCGTGGATTGAACCACCATGCGAACGGTGGGACAAGGCGGCGTGGGCGGGCTCCGGGGTCCTGGGGGGGGCGCCGGGCGATCTGGTCCTGGGGGGTGCCACCGCGGTGGCCTGGCCCGCGATCGGGGCCCACCGATCTGCGGGCGGGCCTGTGCCGTGGGGGCACTCTTTTCCTTCCGCCTTCGCCATGGTCTCCACTAGGAGGCGGAAGAGACCCCCTCCACTGCTCATGCGCGGGGATGCCGTGAGCGGCCGCTGACGCTCCCGCGCATGCGCCGCAGGGCAGTCATTTCTGCGCCAGCTGGCGGGGCACCAAAGGCCTTTCCATCCAGCTGGCGGGGCGGAAATCAGTCTGGCGCGGGCCTAGCCCCTCAAGGTAAGGGCTCGGCCCCCCAAGATGCGTAGAATTCCGCACATTTGGGGCGGCGCGATGCCGGACTGATTTGCACCGTTTCTGGCGCCAGTCAGCGGACATCGCGCCGATTGCGGAGAATCCCGCCCGTTGTGTCTCAATCAGAGCAATTGGCAGAAACAACTCTGGCCCCTGATTAAGGTCAATGCTGCCATGCTTCAAGGAGAGCTTCAGAATGTCTTTAAGCATTTTCTTTGTCTTCCCCTGAACATTTGCCATTTGGAAATTGAGAGAACAGGACTTGACAGGGAAAGGCAATTTTCAGCCATTTGGCCACAGTGGCCAGTCTGTCGAAGTTGATTTTGCAGGAGTTTTGCCTGAATGCTTGTGGAACTGGCTTCAAGAAGGACATTAGTGTTAGTTCAGTGGTCTTCCCATTGATCGGAGGATGCAGCGGAGGCACTGCTGATGGAATTTCTTTAGCACTCTTATGTGTCCGCAGTCTGGCAGTGGAGGAGTGTGGTGACAACAACTCCCAGGTTCGATTCTCCGCTGGGTCACTGTCTGTGCGCAGTCTGCACGTTCTCCCCGTGTCTGCGTGGGTTTCCTCCGTGTGCTCCGGTTTCCCCCCACAAGACGCACTTGTTAGGTAAATTGGACATTCTGAATTCTCCCTCAGTGTACCCATACAGGCGCTGGAGTGTGGCGACTAGGAGATTTTCACATTGCAGTGTTAATGTAAGCCTATTTGTGACAATAAAGAGTATTATTATAAAATCTTTGTATGCCGAAGCCCACGGTGGGTTTTGTGGGAGGCAGAACTAGAGAATTTGGAGAAAGGCCAAAAGTCGGACACCTGGTGGTGGGAAAACAGTTTGGAAATTTCCTCCTCGCCACTTCCTGCATGGTTGGGTTTCCTGATGACCCATATAATACCATCTTGTGAATGCTCATTAAAAATGCTACTCACCAGAATCACGTAGCTGCTCCCAATCTAGTGTCACATCAGTAGGAAATTAAACCGGTTTGAAACACATTTGTAAATAAATGACCTACTGCTGCCAGTCCTCACGTTACTCCTGACATTGAGGTGAGGGCAATACTCAAAGCCCACTGTGGTGTTCGAGGAGGATTGGATGGACATGAACACTCACAGAGGAAAGGTCGAAGCTCGTCTCAAAATTCCACCACCTTGGCAACATGAAGTAATGATGCAGTAACAAATCTAAAGTGGAAAACAATCTGGATGGGACGGATGTGAGTCATTGTGGGAAGAGACCAGCTTTGTACTCAGGGGTGCATTTTAGGGACACGCTCAAACCGTTTGTACTCAAAACATTGAAAAGGAGTCAAGTCTGATAGAAAAAGAGAAAATTTCGAGAAGATTCCATTGGAGTCATTGCCTTTTTTTGTGCTTGAATGAGAGATGGCGGGAGCCGCTGGCTTCACGATAATGTCGCTCCATTTGAGCTTTCACAGAGAGGTATATGAAAATTGAAAATGAGGGCAATTGAATTGGAAGCACAGCTGCTGCATGTGTGCCAGATCTTCACAGAAAGCCTGTACTGTGCTTTATCCAATAGCATAGATCACAGGCCAAAGGGCATTCAGTAATTGTAGTGCAAGTTAAGGTTGATCAGCATAATAGGTCGCAGGAGTTACTTTGGTCAGGATGCACAATTCATACTGTGTCCAAAACTCTCACACCTTCGGTGGGATTGAGGTATCAGATGTTAGGGTTAGCACCGTGGGCAGCCAGATATGTGAGTGTGTGCCTCAGCTGCAAGGTGCTGCAATGGGAAGATCCATTGCCAAAGGGTAACATGGAGGAGGCTAAGACCTCCTTGAACAATAAAGTATAGGAAGGGCAGGATCCTGAAGAGGGAGATGAGGATCAGCTTCCATGCGAGAATGCAATTGAAGAAGCACAACCTGGAAGACATGCCCATGTCCCACTGATAGCCAAATGATTCCAGGAGGAATAAGGTCCAGGCAATGGGACACAGCCACATTTGTTCTGTCCTACCCTCATCCACCTGTTTGGTCACCTTCTCAAAGAACTCAATAAGGTTTATGAGGCACGACCTACCCTTCACAAAACCGTGTTGACTATCTCTAATCAAATTATTCCTTTCCAGATGATTATACATCCTATCTCTTATAAACCTTTCCAAGACTTTGCCCACAACAGAAGTAAGGCTCACTGGTCTATAGTTACTGGGGGTTGTCTCTACTCCCCTTCTTGAACAAGGGGACAACATTTGCTATCCTCCAGTCTTCTGGCACTATTCCTGTAGACAAAGATGACTTAAAGATCAAAGCCAAAGGCTCAGTAATCTCCTCCCTAGCTTCCCAGAGAATCCTAAAATAAATCCCATCCGGCCCAGGGGACTTATCTGGACTTATAGAGTGGAGATGTGGGCTTAAGTAGGGTGCTCTTCCCAAGGGCTGGTGCAGACTCGATGGGCCGAATGGCCTCCTTCTGTACTGCAAATTCTATGATTTGTAAGGCAATTACAGCTACCACTCCAAGGATAGTGAGGATACTTAACTCCATGCTGTCTCCTAGGAAGTGTCACAGTCGAGACGTGACGTAAAAATATATTTACATTTATTCATCAACTGGAATATTTTATAAAGTCATTTTTTGGGTTGTTAAAAATGAAGAATTGCTGAACCAACAAATGATTCCACCTACTGCCTTGCAGCAATTTCAATGTAACAATGACCATGGCGTAGAGGAATCTGGACTAGCAACCTCCACACAAAGGAAAACCTTCACAAGACCTAATCTCCCATAATGATACTGTGGTAGTATGTATTAGGGGTCATGTGGGACTGTGAAGCCGTGACGTCATTGGCTGACAGATCCCGGGTCCTGGTTGGCTGTTGACCTCTAGCTCCGCCCTGAAGGCGGAGTATAAGAACCAGGAGTTCTCCCCCGCAGGCCAGTCTGTTACTAAACTGCGGGGAACAAGTCACGCTTAATAAAGCCTCATCGACTTCATCTCTATTCGTCTCTCGTGAGTCTTTGTGCGCTGCAATTTATTAAGCGTGCTTAAAGGGCTATGGAGCTCAGGATCATCCCGGAATGCCTGAGGATCAGCCCCCACGCAGTGAACTCAGCAGCAGTTTTCAAACACTGGCAGACTTGTTTCGAGGCCTACCTCAGAACGGCCCCCGGCCGGGTCACAGAAGGCCAGAAACTACAGGTCCTGCACTCGAGGGTAAGCCCGGAAATGTTCCCTCTCATCGAAGACGCAGAGGATTTCCAGACGGCGTTCGCAGCACTAAAAAGCATCAATGTTCGCCCAGTGAACCAGATCTACGCACGCTACCAACTCGCAACGAGACGGCAAAGTCCCGGAGAATCGATAGATGAATTCTACGCCGCGCTGCTAATTTTGGGACGGGCCTGCAGCTGCCCGCCGGTAAACGCGATTGAACACACGGACATGTTAATGCGCGATGCTTTTGTGGCTGGTATGAACTCTTCCCAAATCCGCCAAAGACTTTTAGAAAAAGAGTCGCTAGGACTCTCAGAGGCACGGGCCCTTGCAGCCTCCCTGGATGTGGCCGCGCGAAACGCCCGCGCCTACGGCCCCGACCGCGCGGCAGCCCCTTGGGCTCCGTGGACCCCTGTTGCGACAAACCCCCCCCACCCCACAGGCTTGCGCGGTTCAGACGCCAAGTCGTCCCGGGGGAGCCCGCTGCTATTTCTGCGGCCAGGCGAAACACCCCCGGCAGCGCTGGCCGGCCCGCGCAGCGATTTGTAAAAGCTGCGGGAAAAAGGGCCATTTCGCGGCTGTGTGCCGGTCCCGGGAGGTCGCCGCTGTCCTCGGAGAACAAGGAGTCCTGCGCGTTTCTAACGCTCCCAACCCCCCCAGCGCCCCATGTACGACCCGCAGGCGCAACCATTTTGGGTCCCGGCCACCGCTGTCCCCGGAGAACAAGGTGTCCTGCGCGTTTCTAACGCTCCCCAACCCCCCCAGCGCCCCATGTGTGACCCGCAGGCGCCGCCATTTTGGGTCCCGACCACCACGAGGGGAGGAGGGGCGCCGCCATCTTGGGACCCCCCAGACCTGTGCGACGCATGGGGGCGGCCATTTTGTCCACCCCCGCCGCCATCTTGTGACCCCCCAGCCATGTGCGATGCATGGGGGCGGCCAATTTGTTCACCCCCGCCGCCATCTTGGACGGCAACAACGGACCCCAGTGTCGACGGCTCCACGGGGTTCGAGGAAGACGCTCAAGCACTCCGATCACGTCTGGCCTCAATGACGCTGGACCAAGCACGGCCCCGGACGCTCCAGACGACAACAACGGTGCTGATAAACGGGCACGAGACACCATGCCTGGTCGACTCCGGGAGCACAGAAAGCTTCATCCACCCCGACACGGTAAGACGCTGTTTTTTGACCATCCGTCCGAGTGCGCAAAAGATTTCCCTAGCTGCAGGATCCCACTCCGTACAGATTAAAGGCTTCTGCATAGTGACCCTAACGGTGCAAGGGAGGGAGTTTAAAAACTACAGGCTCTACGTCCTTCCCCAACTCTGCGCGCCCACATTACTGGGATTAGACTTCCAGTGCAATCTGCAGAGCCTAACCTTCCAATTCGGCGGCCCAATACCCCCACTCACTATCTGCGGCCTCGCAACCTTCAAGGTTGAGCCCCCATCCTTGTTTGCAAACCTCACTCCGGATTGCAAACCCGTCGCCACTAGGAGCAGACGGTACAGCGCCCAGGACCGGACATTCATTCGGTCCGAAGTCCAGCGGCTACTGAAGGAAGGCATAATCCAGGCCAGCAATAGTCCCTGGAGAGCACAGGTGGTAGTAGTAAAGACAGGGGAGAAGCAAAGGATGGTCATAGACTATAGCCAGACCATCAACAGGTACACACAACTAGATGCGTACCCTCTCCCCCGCATATCCGACATGGTCAATCGGATTGCCCAGTATAAGGTCTTCTCCACCGTGGACCTCAAGTCCGCCTACCATCAGCTCCCCATCCGCCCAAGTGACCGCAAGTACACAGCCTTCGAGGCAGACGGGCGATTATACCACTTCCTAAGGGTCCCATTTGGCGTCACAAACGGGGTCTCGGTCTTCCAACGAGAGATGGACCGAATGGTTGATCAACACGGGTTGCAGGCCACGTTCCCGTATCTCGACAATGTAACCATCTGCGGCCACGACCAGCAGGACCACGACGCCAACCTCCAAAAATTCCTCCAGAGCGCTAAAGCCTTGAACCTCACATACAACGAGGACAAGTGCGTTTTTAGCACAAACCGGCTAGCCATCTTGGGATATGTAGTGCGCAATGGGATAATAGGCCCCGACCCCGAACGCATGCGCCCCCTCATGGAATTTCCCCTCCCTCACTGCTCAAAAGCCCTAAAACGCTGCCTGGGGTTCTTTTCATATTACGCCCAGTGGGTGCCCCAGTACGCAGACAAGGCCCGCCCCCTAATACAGACCACGACCTTCCCTCTGTCGACAGAGGCTTGCCAGGCCTTCAGCCGCATCAAAGCGGATATCGCAAAGGCCACGATGCGCGCCATCGACGAGTCCCTCCCCTTCCAGGTCGAGAGCGACGCCTCCGATGTAGCTCTAGCGGCCACCCTTAACCAAGCGAGCAGACCCGTGGCCTTTTTCTCCCGAACCCTACACGCTTCAGAAATCCGCCACTCCTCAGTGGAAAAGGAAGCCCAAGCCATAGTGGAAGCTGTGCGACATTGGAGGCATTACCTGGCCGGCAGGAGATTCACTCTCCTCACGGACCAACGGTCGGTAGCCTTCATGTTCGATAATGCACAGCGGGGCAAAATTAAAAACGACAAGATCTTAAGGTGGAGGATCGAGCTCTCCACCTTCAACTATGAGATCCTGTACCGTCCCGGAAAGCTGAACGAGCCGTCCGATGCCCTATCCCGCGGCACATGTGCCAGCGCACAAATTAACCGCCTCCAAACCCTCCACGAGGACCTCTGCCACCCGGGGTTCACTCGGTTCTACCACTTTATAAAGTCCCGCAACCTCCCCTACTCTGTGGAGGAGGTCCGTACAGTCACCAGGAACTGCCACATCTGCGCAGAGTGCAAACCGCACTTTTTCAGGCCGGATGGTGCGCACCTGATCAAGGCTTTCCGTCCCTTTGAACGCCTTAGTCTGGATTTCAAAGGGCCCCTCCCCTCCACCGACCGCAACATACACTTCCTGAATGTGGTGGACGAGTACTCCCGTTTCCCCTTCGCCATCCCCTGCCCTGACATGACAGCGGCCACAGTCATTAAAGCCCTTAACACCATATTCACACTGTTCGGTTGCCCCGCATACGTCCACAGCGACAGGGGGTCCTCCTTCATGAGTGACGAGCTGCGCCAGATCCTGCTCAGCAACGGTATAGCCTCGAGCAGGACGACCAGCTACAACCCCCGGGGAACGGGCAAGTAGAGAGGGAGAACGGCACGGTCTGGAAGACCGTCCTACTGGCCCTATGGTCCAGGGACCTCCCAGTTTCACGGTGGCAGGAGGTCCTCCCGGACGCTCTCCACTCCATCCGGTCGCTACTGTGTACTAGCACTAACCAAACGCCTCATGAGCGCCTCCTTGTCTTCCCCAGGAAGTCCTCCTCTGGAACGTCGCTGCCGACCTGGCTGGCGGTCCCAGGACCCATCTTGCTCCGAAAACATGTGCGGGCGCACAAGTCGGACTCGTTGGTCGAGAGGGTTCACCTCCTCCATGCGAACCCGCAGTACGCTTACGTGGAGTACCCCGACGGCCGACAGGACACGGTCTCCCTGCGAGAGCTGGCGCCCGCCGGCAACACGCACCCCCCCCCGACACCAATCACCCCCTCCCTGCCACCGGCGCACCCCGCGACCGCCCCCTACCCAGGAGGATCGTTCCTCCTCCCATGTCCTACCAGAAGTGAAGCTGAAGCAGAAACCGTAAGGCTCCCGGAGACGACAACACTGGAACAAGCACCACCACCAGGGCCGAGGCGATCGACAAGGACGACCAGACCGCCCGACCGACTCGTGGCGTCGATGTAACACTACAATGTTGTGGACTTTAACGAGAACTTTTTTTCTTTTTCCCCCTTACGACTACTGTAAATAGTGCAAAACAAAAAAAAACCCTGTACATACTGTGATGACATGCAAAAGATTTCCTCCCAGGACCAGCCTTGTAAACCCCTACCACCATGCGAAGCACCACCCCGCCGGGTTCATTTTTAACAAGGGGTGAATGTGGTAGTATGCATTAGGGGTCATGTGGGACTGTGAAGCCGTGATGTCATTGGCTGACAGATCCCGGGTCCTGGTTGGCTGTTGACCTCTAGCTCCGCCCTGAAGGCGGAGTATAAGAACCAGGAGTTCTCCCCCGCAGGCCAGTCTGTTACTGAACTGCGGAGAACAAGTCACGCTTAATAAAGCCTCATCGACTTCATCTCTATTCGTCTCTCGTGAGTCTTTGTGCGCTACAGATACTAATGGTCAAAACATTATCAGGCATAATACCCAGGTCAACAAAGGGAGCAGCAGTTAGTTAACCTGACACCAGTGTCTCCAAAAACAAAAGAAGTCCCGATTCCAATTAAACACCTAGATTCCACTTGTGAGAATATACATTCTGGGGCCAACATTGAGGAGGTAACACATGGTTTCCCTCCCCACCAAGCTGCACTGTGATAATGTTAGTTGGAATTTAACTCTGGCAGTTCCTGTTTGACCAACAAAATGAACCGAACTCCAGGCAAAAGCCTGCTCTGCCTACCATTCGACAGAAAGAACCCAGACCCTCCTCAAACCTCCGACCTCATGCCTCCTGACTGACTCATTTTATATGCCTTCTCCTGTCGTGCAAGTCTCCCTCCTGAAAGAAGAAGCCTTCAAGAACCAGTCAACCTTCCCTCAGATCAAAAATTCCAGTTGACTTATGATTTCGGACTCTGGACACACATAAAACCAATTCTTGTATTTTTATTGTGGTTATGCCCTGAACCCTCTTCCTTTTTTCCATATGCCCAATTTATTATGTGACTGTATAAAGAGGTGGACGTCTCAAAACCCTTCTTGCGAGCGTGTGTGTAAAAATATATCAATCTATTTATTTTCATCTTACACTATTTGATGTGCGATTGGAACCTTTTCAAATTTAAGGATTGGGGAAATACGCCACCATTTACAAAGGGAAAAAAAATCAGGACATATGAATAAACCTTTCTGTTTATGGTTGGGTAGAAAGTGGGGGAATCAGAGCAGTTTAAATTGATCGCCCTCCAGCCCATGACAGAAGTTTGGCTGCAAATACATTTTACAGACATTTCAGTAAAGTGTTAGACACAACTCCCTGACATAACACAAGGGGAGAGTGACTATCATGAGTAAGCTGCACATCACATAAATGTGAGGCTCACAAAGAGAGGCAAATACCGTATGGGAGCATGGATCATCCTCACAATAAGTGGGCATTTAGATACATATGCATGCTGCTTTCAAATGACGAGACCATTCTCATGAACAACAAATGTATTTTCAAAGGTGAATGACATATACAGTGATTGAATACCTCTGACCTAGAAGTGATTTCAACGCTTCTTAACTTTTCTAACCCCATTATGACATCCAGGAGCATCCCTGATATCTGCAACAGAGTGGAAGCAACCTACTTTCTGCTATGCCATGTTGTCTTTGATGACTTTTCGTAGGCATCCTCTCGAGAGTTGGGAGCTGGTGGACCATTGCTTTGGGTCTCCTGCTTTGGGGCAGGTGCACCCTCTTTGTCCAGTACAGCTGGAGGTGATGGTGTTATAGGCAGAAGGAATTGGGATTGGCTAGTCTCTCTCAGAGTCACCTGGGTGTATGGCACCGGGGTCTCCAGCTGCTGGTCTTCCTCCCTGCAGGTTCCTGCAGGCCCTTGCCTGACACCCTGAGGAGATGGAGCTCCTGTATGGTGGTCAAAGTGCTGCCCTCCCCTCTTGCCTAGCCACTAATGGTACCACTAATATCTATAGCGATAGAGTGCAGGCCCAAGTGCAAATCCAGCAGAATCTTCTGGACCAAAGTCTCCAAGGTGGTTGCCATTCTTTTCATGGAGACAGAACCAGGATTGTGTTATGCCAATGACTCCACGATCCACAATCTCCTTGATTGAAAGCGAGCAGACTTCTTTGCCAGGCAAACTCATCCATATACCCGGCAATGGACAGCAGTGTGCCACCAACTGAAGGTTCAGATACAGTGTTGCATTTATGAAATGAAGAACAACTGGTCGGTGGAGAAGGTGCATGAGATTCAGGCCCATGCCAGCCAGCGTGACATGCGCAACCTCTTCCAGGCTACCAAGGATCCATGGACCCTAATTAGCAGGACGAACCCCTTTCTAATAGCAGGACAGCTCCCAGCTCCTCAAGAACAACACTATCTGTCAGTGTTGGTAGGAGCCCTTTGAACTGCTCCTCAACTGGGTGGCTGCCGTGATGAAGGAGACCATCCAAGCCATCCGACAACACCCTGTGGAAGATTCCCTTGGTGATCCACCAATCATCAATGAATTTAAGCAGGCCATGCAACAGATGAAAGCCAACAAAGCTTGCGGGCCAGGATACTCACAGATATCTACTTTGAGGTTATTCACTTGGGTGTGAAAAACAGAAAGAAAGTATTATTTAACTAGTGATATGGGAAGTGTGGATATTCAAAAGGAATCTGGGTGTCCTTGTACACTAGTTAATGAAAGTGAAAAGGCAGGGGCAGCAAGCAATTAGGAAGGTTAAATGATACGTTTACCCTCATTGCAAGAGGATTTGAGTTCAGAAGTAAGGGTGTCTTACTGCAGTTATACATGGCCTTTGTGAGACCACACCTGGATTATTATGTGCAGATTTAAGAAAGGATATACTTGTCATAGAGGGAGTGCAGCGGAGGTTCACAAGGCTGATATCGGGGTTGATGGTACTGACCTAGGAGAAGAGATTGGTTTGACTGTGCCTGTATTCGCTAGAGTTCAGATGATTGAAATGTATAGAATTCTAACAGAACTGGAAGTCTAAATGCGGGAGGATGTTTTCCTTGGTTGGGGAATCCAGGGGACACAGTCTCAGGATACGGGGTAGACCATTTAGGGCTGAGATGAGGAAATATTTCTTCATTCAGGGTAGTGAACCTGTGGAATTCTCTACCATAGATGACTGTGGAGGTCAAGTCACTGAATGCATTCAAGAAAGAGATAGATAATCTTTTACATTTTAATGGCATCAAGGGTATGGGGAGAAAGCAGGAATATGGCATTGAGATAGAGGATCAGCCATGATCAAACTGAATGGCGGAGTAGGCTCAAAGGGCCGAATAGCCTACTCCTGCATGTTTCTATCTTACTATGTTTAGCATGACAGGAGCTATCAGCTCACTTCATGATTCCATCAGTTCATCCTCTGCCTCTGGGGTGAAGAGGGCACCCCTGGAATCTCAAGAATGTGACCATCATTGCTATCCATAGGATGGGGGATAAATCTATTTGTGAAAACTAGAGGGGGATTTCCCTCCTGTCCATTGCGGGTAAGATCCTGGCCTACATCCTCCTGAACTGAGTTTGTCCTAACGCTGAGGAGATCCTCCTGGAAATCCAATGCGGCCTCCGACCATCCCAGGGGACTGTGGCCGTAGTCTTCGTGGCTAGGCAGATCAAGGAAAAAATGTGGGGCGCAAAACCACAAATTGCTCCTCTCCTTCATCCACCTGACCAAGATGTTTGATTCTTTGAATATGAAGGCCCTGGCTCGTCCTCCCAACACTCTGGTTGTCCTTTGAAGTTTTCACAACTCTGAGACTTTTGTATGACATTACGGCCACCCCCATCCTGAATGGGGGATCTGAATCTCACCCCTTTCACATTGAGACCAGGGTTAAACAAGACTGTACAATCTTCCCCAATTTGTTCATCATTTACCTGACTGTCATTGTCCACCTCATCCAAGATGATTTCCCAACCTGTGTAATCAGCTGGTATCATCGGGATGGGAAGTTTTACAACCTTGGTCTTTTTTGGGTAAAAACAGAATTCCACTATGGACATCCACGATCTTCAGATGACTGCTGAGTGATGGCTCACTCTGTAAAGGACATGCAAAGGACACTTTACCTTTTCAACACCTCCTAAAGAGGATTGGCGTCTCATTAAACATCACCAGTAAAGTCCTTCACCAACCTTCCCCAGGCAAGAATCTCCTGTGGAATCCATGTAGACGTGTATGTGCAACAATTCCCAGATCGCGACAGACACTTCTTCCAAGGCAGCAGCGCTGCCTTCTTCAAGCTGCGCCAATGTGCCTTTCACAACAGGGTCCTTCAGAAGTCAAAGGGGTCCTGGTTTATAAGGTCATTGTGTTGACCACCCTCCTTTACTGTAGTACAACCTGGACTGTCTATCAACATCACATTAACATTCTTTAGATATTCCATCACCAGTGCTTGCGTTGAATCCTGGGGATCAATTTTAATTTTTAAATTTAGAGTACCCAATTATTTTTTTCCAATTAAGGGCAATTTAGCATGGCCAATCCACCTATGGATAGTCAGATACTTTTTCCCAGGGTAGAGGGGTCAATTACTAGGAAGCATAGGTTTAAGGTGCGAAGGGCAAGGTTTAGAGGAGATGTACGAGGTACCCTTTTTTACACAGAGGGTGCCTGGAACTCGCTACCGGAGGAGGTGGTGGAAGCAGGGACGACAGTGGCATCTTGACAAATACATGAATAGGATGGGAATAGAGGGACATGGACCCCGGAAGTGTAGACGATTTTAGTTTAGATGGGCAGCATGGTCGGCGTAGGCTTGGAGGGCCGAAGGGCCTGTTCCTGTGCTGTACTTTTCTTTGTTCTTTGTTCTTTGTACCCTGCACATCTTTGGATTGTGGGGATGAAACCCACGCAGACAAGGAGAGAATGTGTAAACTCCACAGAGACAATAACCTGGGGCCGGGATTGAACCCGGGTCCTCGGCACTGTGAAACAATAGTGCTAACCATTGCACCACTGTGCTGTCCTAAATCCTGGGGATCAAATGGTAGGATATTCCAACCAATGCTAGCATCCTCCATGAAGCTGTCTACCAGCATTGAAGCTCTGCTCCTGTGGAACCAACTCGAATGGATGTGTCCAGATGCCAGTGTCGAAGTATTACAAGGCAGACACGGGAGTACTCTTTGATCAAACTTTTTTGACATGTGCACATGGAGAGCAACACAGTGAAGTTCATCGTATCACTCTAACTGAGTCCAGCGAAGCAGAAACATTTATAGCTTGATTAACTAATAGAATTACATCTGCGGTCTAATCCTTTATTTGCATGTCACACACACCAATAATATCACAGTTAAACTTTCATTTTAGACCAATGAAAGGACAGTAATTCTAGCCAATAGAAAACAGGACAAATGGACCAATGGGAAAACTAGCACTTTTAATCCTTCTTTTGCATACTTATCTCCCTACTGCCTTGGAGGTTATGGTAGTTTACAGAAACGCACGTCCTTGTTTTGGCTATTCCATCATTCTGTCTCCACAGACTTGCGTCATTCACCAAGAACCAGTTTATTATGGATTCCATTCTACCTTATGTCCTTCGCTAAGAACAGGATATTATGGATTTCATACTAACTCATGTCCCTTGCTAAGAAACAGTATATCATGGATTCCACGCCAGGAAACCCCCTCCCTCGGCACGGTAGCACAGTGGTAAGCACTGTTGCTTCACAGCGCCAGGGTCGCAGGTTCGATTTCCGTCTTCGGTCACTGTGCAGTCTGCACGTTCTCCCCATCTGCGTGGGTTTCCTCCGGGTGCTCCGGATTCCTCCCACCAGTCCCGAAAGACGTGCTGTTAAGTAATTTGGACATTCTGAATTCTCCCTCTGTACAGGCACCAGAATGTGGCGACTAGGGGCTTTTCACAGTAACTTCATTGCAGTGTTAATGTAAGCCTACTTATGACAATAAAGATTTTTTTTTTTTCAAGTCTCTCTTCTCTCAGTTCTCCATTGGCCAACGTTCTAAGGGTGACTAAAGGACAAGGTATAAGGATATGCTCAAGGCCACCCTAAAACAGAGGCATTAGCACCACTGACTGGGAGGAGAAGGCTGCAGACCACTTGGCTAAGTTCCACCTGGTCCATCAAAGCTTAAGCTGCTTCAAACTCGGCAACTTGAAAGCAAGACAGAATTGTGGCGACTGAGGAAGGAGAACAAAGCCAACCCGACCTGCAATTTCCACTCCCCCGCACAACAACATGCTCCTACTGTGGAAGAACCTGTGGCTCCAGAAATGGCTCCTCAGTCATCTGGAGTCTAACTAAGCAAGACGGACATCACCTTGGATTTTGGGGGACTGATGACAGAGGGTGCAAGTGAATGCATTGATTGGTCTTCTTGCAATTGATCCTCATCTTCCTTGTTTGAGGTGGCCCAGGGATGGGGCTTATATTAGTTCTAAGAGTATGTTTGCACCTGCTGGTTCCTGTAAGAGTGAGCAGATAGATTCAATTCAGCAATGGACTGAATACAACGTTGCTCGTCACTCACTGAGAAAATCATGATTTTATTTAACTCATGGACGGCTTATCTGTACTGGCTTGCTGGGAGAGACAGATTTCACCTTCCCCACAGGAACGCTCTCTGTCCTCCCCTGCCAACTCGGTGACATTCTCCTTAAATCTGGTTGGCTCCACAATGTCAGCCCTTCCTTCTGTGGTCTGGGATCGCTCCTTGTTGTGGACGAGCTTGGCCTGAATGAAGACAAATGGATGAAATGTGATGAGAAGAGATGGAGGAGAGGTTTGAAAGCATGCATAGGAGTGCTGAGCCCTCCCCAGTAAGTGCTGAGAATGGAGTTTGTGCAGCATGATAGATGAGATGCTGGTGATGTTAAAATGCCTGTGAGACAATCAGTGGTGATGTGTTCCCTGCTAATAATATGTGAGATCCCGGAGAAGTATAATTAGTTGAGTGCATGATACCACTAGAGTGTGAGATTAGAGTGAGATGAAGATTGATTTACCCTGACGGAGCAGATGAGATCATTCCTACATTGGATGGTATTTCAAGGGCAGCTGCCTGATATGTTGACTGCTGTCACAATTATAGAATTTTATAGAATTTACAGTGCAGAAGGAGGCCATTTGGCCCATCGAGTCTGCACCAGCTCTTGGAAAGAGCACCCTACCCAAGTCAACACCTCCACCCGATCCCCATAACCCAATAACCCCACCCAACACTAAGGGCAATTTTGGACACTAAGGGCAATTTATCATGGCCAATCCACCTAACCTGCACATCTTTGGACTGTGGGAGGAAACCGGAGCACCCAGAGGAAACCCACGCACACACGAGGAGGATGTGCAGACTCCACACAGACAGTGACCCAAGCCAGAATCGATCCTGGGACCCTGGAGCTGTGAAGCAATTGGGCTATCCACAATGCTACCGTGCTGACACAATGGCCTGCCAGACCACTGTAGTTAGGTTGGTGGGATTCTTCAAGTCACCCCTGGGCTAAAGCATATTCTGGTGTTGCCGACACATTGATGAACGCCTCCAGGCAGTCACTGTTGGACTTCAGCTCCCTTCTTTGACACTTATTTTCAAATTTAGTCTTCTGAATGCTGAGCTGGAGAGAGTGAGGGTGGCATTTAAATATGGCGCCCGGAACTTCAAGTCCATTAGGTAACAGCAGGGCAGATAAATCACGTGATTTGGAGTGAAACTTGTCTATGCATAATTAGTGAACTTCTGAGCACAAAATTGGGTGTAATTTCTTGTCATGCTGCCCAGTGGGACAGAACCCACACACCACGGCACTTAGTCACAAAAATGGAAAATTTGCCCAAAGAGATTGAAAGTGTCTTGCAAATCTGGTGCAAAGTGAGCAACGATAGTGCAGTCATCTGCAAACTGTAAATCATGAATGTCCATCGTGGTCAGTTTAATTTTGACACAGAGATGACTGAAGTTAAAGAATTTTCTAGCGAGGCAGTGTTTAATATTGACACCAGAGGGCAGTTGATTTTTGATGAGATGAATAGCCATTATCAGATGGATTGCAAATAATATGCGACTCGTGCAGACTTGCTTGACTTCAATTGGCAATTTGAAGGTGTCTCTCAGATCATCCACTCAAGACAATTGAGTCATATCGTTGTGGTGAAGTTTCTTGACATCCAATAGCAGCCGAATGGAAAATCTTCATGGCTGAAGACATGAAAATGATTGTTGATGGTTTATTAATGCAACCCCAGGACATTGCTGCAGGAATTCCTCAGATGCATCTTCAGCCTAACCATCTTTGTCTGCTTCATTGATGATCTTTGTTTTTTTACAGATCAAATGGAGCTGTGAATTGACAAGTCCAGAGTGTTCAGCTTCATTCAGAATAATAGATTGAAGCGGGTATGGAAGATCTAATATTGCCAGCTGCAAGAGACTTGCCAATCTGCTGAGCGATGTTTCTTGGCACCACGTCTGGCAACTACACAATAGTTTTTGTGTCCATTTTTTTGCCATTAAAATAGCATAATCTGCAGCCATTTGTCTATTTGCACAGTTCACAGCTCCCAATCCCGTCTCATCAAAGTCGCTTCCAAATTTTGGAAGCTTTTCCACTTCAGTGCCCCTGTTTGCGCTGTTCATCCTATCAAGATGAAAAGGTGGAAAATCGCAGCGTAGGATGCAGAGAAACAGAATACCTGGACCAGTGTTTGCATGCATGACAACACTCATACAAACATCATTTTTGTGAAAGTCTGTAGTAGAGTTTCTTTCCACTGTTTCCAGCATGTCATGTTTGATCTTTCAAACCTAATCCTGTTATCCTACTGTATGTGCGGTATCAAAAGTTTGCTAGCTTGGAATTCTGGAACTCCGTATATTATGGCACTTTGGAATACCAGCACCACATAGACTGTGACAAATACATGAATAGGATGGGAATAGAGGGATACGGACCCAGGAAGTGTAGAAGATTGTAGTTTAGTCGGGCAGCACGGTCGGCACGGGCTTGGAGGGCCGAAGGGCCTGTTCCTGTGCTGTACATTTCTTTGTTCTTTGTTCTTTGAGGTGCAAGAGGCTCATCAGCACCTTCTCTGGGGAAACTAGGAATGGACAATAAATGTTCGCCTTGCCAGCCTAGCCCGCATGGCATGGATGAATAATGGAAAAACGTTGCACATAGTACTGCGAGGGTGATCAAACCACAATTTGGTATAATTTTATTTTAATAAATTTAGAGTACCCAATTAATTTTTTCCAATTAAGGATCAATTTAGCATGGTCAATCCACCTACCCTGCACATATTTAGGTTGTGGGGGTGAAACCCACGCAAACACGGGGAGAATGTGCAAACTCCACACGGACAGTGACCCAGAGCCGGGATCGAACCTGGGACCTCGGTGCCATGAGGCAGCAGTGCTACTCACTGCGCCACCGTGCTGCGCCGATTTTGTATAATTTTACCATGTCCTCTCTACTTTTCCATTTCATCCTTCTGGGAATAAACTCGAGTGCTTGTATTTTTTTAATGCTCTTATTAACTTGCATAGTGATTTGTGCATTTGTACTCCTAAATCTTTTCACTCTTTGATCCCATTTTTCACATAATTTGTGACTTTTTTTAATCAATGTGTTCCCTCACAAGTATCTGTGTTGAAATGTGTTTTCCAAATATATGCTTTACCT
The DNA here is from genome assembly GCF_047496885.1 of Scyliorhinus torazame. Lineage (NCBI taxonomy): Eukaryota > Metazoa > Chordata > Chondrichthyes > Carcharhiniformes > Scyliorhinidae > Scyliorhinus > Scyliorhinus torazame. Next base: position 211,999,731 of record NC_092710.1, read on the forward strand.
TCAAGTTAATTTTTTGACCTAGTGTGATGGTTATAGAGACAAAAGCAGCCGCTATTCTGAACTATCTATGATAGTTATCAAGGAGGTTTTCTTCACCCAAGGTGTGATGAACATGCAATAGCTGAAAAGTAATGAAAGCAAAGGGCTTGCATTTATACTGAGCCTCTCACAACCTCAGGACATCTCAATGTGCTCAATTAAGTACTTTTGAATTGTAGTCACTGTTGGAATGCTAGAAAACACAGCAGCCAATTTGCACAAGGCAAGCTCTCAAAAACAGGAATGAAATAGAAGACCACCGGATCGATTTTTCTGAGGTTTGTTGAAGAATAAATAAAGAACGAAAATTCCCATGGGACTTTTTACATTTGCCTGAGAGAGCAAGCAGGCCCCTTAGTTTAACATCGCATTGAGAAGATGAAATCTCTGACAGTGCAGCTCTCCCTCAGATTGAAGTAAGAAACTATGGAGCTGTTTTCATGCTGTGATATGGAACTTCCCACTCATGCTACAGACCCCATCCCAGATCTCCATTACAAGGTCCCTGTAATGCTCAGAATGGGCTTCTCACACGTGCAGAGATACATCAATGGTGGCCATTTTTAATAGATGGAACGTCAAACTGAAACCATGCCAGTCTGATGGTGATGAAGAGGCCTGATCAGATTGGGAAGAAATATATCTTCTCCAGCATCGCATCTGTTTAGGGGCCAGAGCAGCATACTGATCATGGCATAATTTCCATTGAGGACCAAGCTCAAAGGGCAGGATTCCTGATGAAGCCTAAGAATTCCTTCATGTTGGAAGGCGGATAGAAGACCCATTCATGGATCTTAACTTAAAACACTGAGCACAACACCGAAGGAACTGGATTTTGACTCAGTTTTTGGTGCTCTCTGGTTGATCTATTCCAGTTCTGTCAAGGGTCTGATTGGAATTCAAGGAAAATAAGATTGCATTTCAGCTCAAGCTTTTTACATTTGATCCAGTGGATCCTTGCAAACACCTGTAGTTCATTGGCTTGCTAACTCCCTCAGCCAAGTGTGGCCATCTAAAATGGACGCCCACAAAGAATAATGGGAATTGTGGTCAGGTTGGGACACAGAAGATACAACTGCCCCTGTGTATTGTGCAGAGGAAACCAGACCTACACAGATACTTGCACCTGCTAAAGGTCAATCACCGATTTCCCCAAGACAATGGTACTCAGATTGAAACATAGCAGCAGTAACAGACTCGGGAGTGCCTATTTACCTTATCTGGGAGTGCATACGTGCCTTGGACAATAATAACTAGGACCTGCCCAGCTATCAAGGTACCGCCCCTAATTGGCCAGAATCGATTAGGGTGATCAAAGTTCTATCGATCCATTGGATCCCGAGTTGGGACCGCCCAAAAGAGTGCGATAGATTGGAGGATAAGAGGAACTGCACGACCAACATTCTTTCTCCTTTTGGACCGGCCTCTGCCCCACCAACTGCCGCACAGCGACAAGCCAAGTTCAAGGACCCGCGATCGCTACCTGAAGAATGAGCCACAGCCTAGACGTACCTGACAACTTCCAGACGCCACACGTGGGGATTCAGACAAAGGCCTTGTCTAACCTGCACAGAGCCGGTCACTTGAAAGTTAAGTCAAGGTCATTCAAGCTGTTAGGTATAGTTAATGTGTAGCCGTGTGTAGATTATTATGCATAGAACCAAGCCTATGTTTAATAATAAACAATAATTGAACTAATATAAAGGTTGTGTGGTCATTTGTTCAATACACAGAACGTACTCACGTCTTGTGGTTATTATTAATAAAGATAAAAGAGTAACTCAAGGCTCACACAGCATCTGTGGATCCCACCTCAGCAAAGAGTCAACACTTGCAGCAAAGGGGAATGAAGGAAATTATTAGAGAAAAAGGTGAGATATAACAAAATAAACAAGAAACAATTCTATGTAATTCTATCATTATGTGAATAATGCATCTTACATTTATTAATTTTTTGTTCAATTGTTGCAAATTATTTTAACATCTGGACCTTTTAAAAATAAACACAAGCAGCAAGTGATCAAACTGGAGCAGATGGCACTAATGGTCCCTATTATTTGAATCAACAGTGTTCTTTTAAAGAAAGAGAACATTCCTCCTTTATCACAATATAATGAAAGCACTACATTGTTCTTGTTATTTCATCTTAGGCTAAGATTGTAGGTTTCATATGAGCTATATTCTTGTATGTGATTAAATTATATTACTTGGTAGTTAAAGAGTAATTTGTAACATTCCTTCTGCCTCAACCAAGAAAACACAAAAGCAACATAGAATTCATATTTTTTATAATATAACTTAATATATCCTTCAAAATAAATTGCCCCACAGTTCATATGAAAGTAGTCAGTATAGATCTGATAAGCCAGGAATACACTAACTATATAATTGCTCGTTTTCTGGGAATATTATTTTCAGTTTCCATGAAATCAGCTCGCTTAGGGTCAGATAGTTAACAGTGTCCTATTATTAAAATGATAACTTAATAGTAGGTTTGCAAAATAATAGCAGCACTGTTGTTTAAATTACATTTTCTGAATGCTAGATATGTTCATAATGACACTTAAAGCAATATGTGTAAAAATGGCAATAACAATGAAAATTGCATAAGACAAACCTGTTGACAATGTGTTATTTTCAAGAGTTGATGGAAATATATTTAATTACTGGCAAAGCCCACATGATTACATAGCAGCATGGATAGTGTATACAGGAGGTGGAGGGAAGTGGGGCTGGTCAAGGTGAGGGATTTGTATTTGGAGGAAGGGTTCGCCAGTCTGGAGGAGCTAAGGGAGAGGGTAGAGCTGCCGAGGGGTAGTGAGTTCAGGTATCTACAGGTTAGTGACTTTGCACAAAAGGTCTGGAAGGGGTTCCCTAGATTGCCGGGATACACCCTGCTGGAGCGACTGCTGCTTCCGGATGTGGAAGGGGGAGGGAAGAATTGGGGATATATGTAAGTGGCTGGGGGAGCAGGGAGGTGAGCGGGTAGTGAAGATCAAGGAGAAATGGGAAATGGAGTTGGGAATGGAGATCAATTGGGGAGTATGGAGTGGCACTGCGAAGGGTAAACGGGACCTCCTCTTATGCAAGGATGAGCCTGATACAGTTTAAGGTGGTGCACAGGGTGCATATGACTCGGGTGAAAATGAGTGGGTTCTTTCAGGGGGTAGCAGATGAGTGTGACAGGTGTGGACAGGGGCCAGCAAATCATGCGCACATGTTTTGGGGTTGTGAAAAATTGGGAAGATTTCGGGTGGGAGGGTTTGCGGTCTTAGCCAGGATAGTGGAGGAGGGAGTGGACCTGGCCCCTTTGGTGGCGATATTTGGGGTTTCAGAGAAGCCGGAGCTCATGGAGAGGAGGAAGGCCGATGTCCTGGCCTTCGCCTCTCTGATTGCACTGCGACAAATTTTGATGGAGTGGCGGCCGGCATCGCCACCGGGAGTAGCAGCTTGGTTGGGTGACCCATACGACTTCCTGCGGTTAGAGAAGATAAAGTATGAGTTAAGGGGCTCAGCAGGGGAGTTCGAGAAAAGGTGGGGGATGTTTGTGGCCGTGTTTGAGGAGCTGTTCGTCGCAGCGGGTGGGGGTGGGGTGTAAAAAAGGAGGAAAATCTGTACAAACTGTACAGTTGATTGTTGGGAAGAATGTTTCCCGGGGGGTTTATTTGCTGCAACCTACTTTGATACAAGTTTGAATAAAATGCGTTTAAAAGAAAAAAATGATTACATAGCAGCAACTATTCGATGTGCTGGGACTGTTGAATTTTAACTAGAAGAAACAATTATGGTGATTTAGGGTTTTGCTGTTTGGCACTAGAATATAGATTAAGTTTTTTTAATCTGTCCAATCAACAATAAATGGTCATTGGCGAAAGTGCTTTCCAGAAAAATTCTAAAGCAATGTAGAACTAATTCTTTCAAACTAGAGTGATGCACGTGATTCTGAGTTTGTAACAAAATGATCTGTTATCTCAATATTATTAATGAATCATAGTGCTCAGCATCTGTAACCTGAAAATTGTTTCAGTTTTGTTTTCTTGTTTTTAAACTGGAGTCACCTGCAGGGGAAAGAATCTAGGGAGATGGCAACTCTTGGATACTTTACTCATTTGTGGCCATTTTTCACATGTGAATTTAAACCATGTGCACCAACAGGACATGTCCCCATGGGAACAGCACAGCCATGCCCAGTCCTGCAACTATCCAACCCTGTCCACATGTGTGCCTTTTACACTGAAATTTTAATTTAACCCTTACCATACACTATTGTACAACTGAAAGGACTCTTCATTGGTACGTTTATAAATTGCCTCTATGGGGAATAATGAAAATGCTAAAAGTCCTTTTAATCAGTAGGGGAATTTAGGGTTATAGAGATAAGGTGGGAAAATGGAGTTGAAGATTATCATCACTGATCTCACTGAATTCCGATGTAGACTTAATGGGCCGAATGACCTACTTCTGTTCCTATGTCTTATGATCTTATGGTCTTTGGAAGGTACCGTCAATTTTGAAGAATAGTAAAGGAATTTAAAACATTGGTACAAGTAGCTCTAAATGTAAACTCTAAAGTATGTTGTGATCATAACAATGTATTACAAATTCTTTCTAAGCTTATGTTATTAGGAAACAATATTATGTTATTATGATATTGTTATTAGAAAACAAGGTTACATATATAGAAAGAAAAATGGATTTTTTAGTCCCTCTGTCCTCCACCTCCTACACTGTTCTAATGAAGCTCATTGTAAGTTTGTGGCACAGCATCTTGTTTTTTGATTAGGTCATTGGTATTCAGGAGAAAAATGGTGAGGGGATTGGAAAATTTTAATTGAGCCACGAGTAGCATTTAGAAAATACTTATAGATTCATGGCAATTTATTTCTTCAAAATGGTATCTACATATGTAAAACATCAAAAAAATTAATCCCATCCTTAAAATTACAAAGCCAATGTGCAGAGTGGACAGGGCAAACCCTTAATCCATTTCATTGCTTGCACCAAAAAACAATTCAGATTCAAATTGAAGCCAATTCATGGTCTCCACAAGAGAGACATACAAGATCCAACCATTACACCTCATCTTGGGCTTGATCTGACGCTTGATCTTAGCCAAAAGGCCGAGAAGCAATGGTATGTAAAAAATTATGTCTTGCCTAGTACAGGTGTGAAGACATTGCAGTTTTTAAAGCTATATTTTAAAATGGACACAACAGCTTTTGAGAAGGCTGGCAACATATCATGTGACTTTGGCAATATCGGCTCGAGGCATATCTGTTAAAAGAAAATAGCTAATTAAATTATGGACAATCACAGCACTTGTGAAATTCACAGTTCCCTTTGTTGGGGATTAACTGTGAACAGAAAAGGACTACCACATATATACTTCACCCTGGGCGATGGAGACTCCCAAACTTAATGTTTCCTGAAAGACATTCAGGAGGATAATTTAAATGGAGTAGATCATTCAGTTACAAAAGCTTTGGCTGTCTCCAAACTCTCCAAAGTATGAAAGTATGGTGCGTATCAACCCAAAAAGTCACCTTTTTTGGAAGAAGGACTTTAAATTCATCATAGGTCACAGGGGTAAGACAGCTATGTTACTTGTTACTTGTTTTTAAAAAAAACAACAGCAGAAAATTTCATGATCAGAGACACCATGACAGGGACCATCTGAAAAGCCAATGAACCAGCTGCAAGACAGCCCAGATCAGACAACTATACCTTAAAAGTGGGAGAAGGATTCTTGTCCAACCTGTTCTAACCTCAAGTTCACCTGGCAGTTCAATTACATGGCAGCATGGTAGCATAGTGGTTAGCACTATGGCTTCACAGCGCCAATGTCCAAGGTTCGGTTCCCGGCTTGGGTCACTATCTGTGAGGAGTCTGCACGTTCTCCCCGTGTTTGCGTGGGTTTCCTCCGGGTGCCCCGGTTTCCTCCCAAAAATCCTGAAAAACGTGCTAGTAGGTCATTTGGATATTCTGAAGTCTCCCTCTGTATACCTGAACAGTCACCGGAATGTGGCGACGAGCGGCTTTTCACAGTAACTTCATTGTGGTGTTAATGTAAGCCTACTTGTGACAATAATAAAGATTATTATTGTTGTAGTTTCTGAGAATCCTCTGCTTTGCAAGACCTCTGCTCCAGCCAAAGTATTAATTCATCTAAGAAACTGCAGACCTACTATGAAAGAGACCGAAATAACTATTCATAGAATCATAGAATTTACAGTGCAGAAGGAGACCATTCGGCCCATCGAGTCCGCACCGGCCCTGGGAAAGAGCACCCTACTTAAGCCCAAACCTCTACCCTATCCCTGTATCCCAGTAACCCCATCTAACCTTTTTGGACAACTAAGGGCAATGTAACATGGCCAATCCACCTAACCTGCACATCTTTGGACTGTGGGAGGAAACCAGAGCACCCGGAGGAAACCCACCCAGGCAGGGGGAGAACGTCCAGACTGCGCACAGACAGTGACCCAAGCCGGGAATCGAACCTGGGACCCTGGAGCTGTGAAGCAACAGTGCTAACCACTGTGCTACCATACCGCCAATATACAGGAAAACTGTTGCAACTTAAAGGCTTTTTTTGCAATCCCCCTGCCAAACACTTTTAAACTGAAGGGATTTATCCGGAGAAATTAATTCAGTGGTGCAACATTCTTTTGTTTGCTTCTTTATAAAGCTTCATTGGAAGCTGAGTGCATAATAGTTTGACCAAATTCTAACTCCACATTTTAAGATATCTTATTTCAAAATTGTAAACATGCATTTTAAACTCTCCAAAATCAGCATTTGAGAATCTCTCACGCTAATTACCATTGACACCGGGGTTTGGAAAATAACAATTCTGCAACTTCCAGCATTGGCCATGGTGTGAGTGGTCACACAAAGGGCTGATGCAAGCTGGAAGGCCCCAGATGGAGGAGCTGATGGCGTTTATTAAAGAGGAATTCTGCCAGCAGAGGAAGAAAATGTGTGAGGATCGCTCGAAGGCCATTGAAGAAGCTGTGACACACCTGAAGAGTTCGATAGAAAGGGTGGAGAAGTGTTTGGAGGTGCAGGGGTCACATATTCGGGAGAACAAAGGAGTGATCTCGGACCACAGCGATCATGTGGTGGCTCTGAGGCGGAGGTGAGGCTCCTAGGGACCTGTGTAAAACATTGAGGGCAAAGGTGGAGGAGTAGGGGAATACCTGGCGAAGGCAGAACCTGTGAATAGTGGGCCTGCCTGAAGGAGTGGAAGGTATGAGTGCCACGAGGTACAACTTGAAGATGCTGGTGGGGCTGGTGGCAGAAGGGGTGCTGGATAAGGGCTTGAAGTGGACCGAGCGCATAGAATCCTGAGGCAGAAGCCTAGAGCTGGGGAGATGCCGCAGGCAACAATCGTGAGACTCCACAAATTTGTGGAGTAAGAGAAGATTCTGCGATGGGCCAGGGAAAAGTGTACCTGCGGGTGGGAGAGGAATAATGTCTGAATTTATCAGAACAACGGAGCCCAGTTAGCAAAGCGGCGGGCAGGCTTCAATAAGGCCAAGGTTAGGGAGAATATCACAGCTGTACTGCGGGAGGACACCTCAGAGGGCAGTGAGGCTATATGGGTAGAGATCAGGAATAAGAAGGGTGCAGTCACAATGTTGGGGGTTTACTACAGGCCTCCCAACAGCCAGCGGGAGATAGAGGAGCAGATAGGTAGACAGATTTTGGAAAAGAGTAAAAACAACAGGGTTGTGGTGATGGGAGACTTCAACTTCCCCAATATTGACTGGGACTCACTTAGTGCCAGGGGCTTAGACGGGGCGGAGTTTGTAAGGAGCATCCAGGAGGGCTTCTTAAAACAATATGTAGACAGTCCAACTAGGGAAGGGGCGGTACTGGACCTGGTATTGGGGAATGAGCCCGGCCAGGTGGTAGATGTTTCAGTAGGGGAGCATTTCGGTAACAGTGACCACAATTCAGTAAGTTTTAAAGTACTGGTGGACAAGGATAAGAGTGGTCCTAGGATGAATGTGCTAAATTGGGGGAAGGCTAATTATAACAATATTAGGCGGGAACTGAAGAACATAGATTGGGGGCGGATAATTGAGGGCAAATCAACATCTGACATGTGGGAGGCTTTCAAGTGTCAGTTGAAAGGAATTCAGGACCGGCATGTTCCTGTGAGGAAGAAGGATAAATACGGTAATTTTCGGGAACCTTGGATAACGAGAGATATTGTAGGTCTCGTCAAAATGAAAAAGGAGGCATTTGTCAGGGCTAAAAGGCTGGGGACAGACGAAGACTGCGTGGAATATAAGGAAAGTAGGAAGGAACTTAAGCAAGGAGTCAGGAGGGCTAGAAGGGGTCACGATAAGTCATTGGCAAATAGGGTTAAGGAAAATCCCAAGGCTTTTTACACGTACATAAAAAGCAAGAGGGTAGCCAGGGAAAGGGTTGGCCCACTGAAGGATAGGCAAGGGAATCTATGTGTGGAGCCAGAGGAAATGGGCGAGATACTAAATGAATACTTTGCATCAGTATTCACCAAAGAGAAAAAATTGGTAGATGTTGAGTCTGGAGAAGGGTGTGTAGATAGCCTGGTTCACATTGAGATCCAAAAAGATGAGGTGTTAGGTGTCTTAAAAATATTAAGGTAGATAAGTCCCCAGGGCCTGATGGGATCGACCCCAGAATACTGAAGGAGGCAGGAGAGGAAATTGCTGAGGCCTTGACAGAAATCTTTGGATCCTCACTGTCTTCAGGGGATGTCCCGGAGGACTGGAGAATAGCCAATATTGTTCCTCTGTTTAAGAAGGGTAGCAAGGATAATCCAGGGAACTAAAGGCCGGTGAGCCTTACTTCAGTGGTAGGGAAATTACTGGAGAGAATTCTTCGAGACAGGATCTACTCCCATTTGGAAGCAAATGGACGTATTAGTGAGAGGCAGCATGGTTTTGTGAAGGAGAGGTCGTGTCTCACTAACTTGATAGAGTTTTTCGAGGAGGTCACTAAGATGATTGATGCAGGTAGGGCAGTGGATGTTGTCTATATGGACTTCAGTAAGGCCTTTGACAAGGTCCCTCATGGTAGACTAGTACAAAAGGTGAAGTCACACGGGATCAGGGGTGAGTTGGCAAGATGGATACAGAACTGGATAGGTCATAGAGGGCAGAGAGTAGCAATGGAAGGATGCTTTTCTAATTGGAGGGCTGTGACCAGTGGTGTTCCACAGGGATCAGTGCTGGGACCTTTGCTGTTTGTAGTATATATAAATGATTTGGAGGAAAATATAACTGGTCTGATTAGTAAGTTTGCAGACGACACAAAGGTTGGTGGAATTGCGGATAGCCATGAGGACTGTCAGAGGATACAGCAGGATTTAGATTGTTTGGAGACTTGGGCGGAGAGGTGGCAGATGGAGTTTAATCCGGACAAATGTGAGGTAATGCATTTTGGAAGGTCTAATGCAGGTAGGGAAGAGACAGTGAATGGTAGAACCCTCAAGAGTATTGAAAGTCAAAGAGTCCACAGGTCACTGAAAGGGGCAACACAGGTGGAGAAGGTAGTCAAGAAGGCATACGGCATGCTTGCCTTCATTGGCCGGGGCATTGAGTATAAGAATTGGCAAGTTATGTTGCAGCTGTATCGAACCTTAGTTAGGCCACACTTGGAGTATAGTGTTCAATTCTGGTCGCCACACTACCAGAAGGATGTGGAGGCTTTAGAGAGGGTGCAGAAGAGATTTACCAGAATGTTGCCTGGTATGGAGGGCATTAGCTATGAGGAGCGGTTGAATAAACTCGGTTTGTTCTCACTGGAACGAAGGAGGTTGAGGGGCGACCTGATCGAGGTCTACAAAATTATGAGGGGCATAGACAGAGTGGATAGTCAGAGGCTTTTCCCCGGGATAGAGGGGTCAATTACTAGGGGGCATAGTTTTAAGGTGAGAGGGGCAAGGTTTAGAGTAGATGTACGAGGCAAGTTTTTTACGCAGAGGGTAGTGGGTGCCTGGAACTCACTACCGGAGGAGGTGGTGGAAGCAGGGACGATAGTGCCATTTAAGGGGCATCTTGACAAATACATGAATAGGATGGGAATAGAGGGATACGGACCCAGGAAGTGTAGAAGATTGTAGTTTAGTCGGGCAGCATGGTCGGCACAGGCTTGGAGGGCCGAAGGGCCTATTCCTGTGCTGTACATTTCTTTGTTCTTTGTTCTTGGGATGCTCTACCTGGTGAAATTATGGGTGACGTTTGGAGGCCGGGAGTATTATTTCGAGACCCCAGAAGTGGCCAAAGACTTCATTAAGGAGCATGAACTGGGGGAGAACTGAGCGGACAATGCTTGGGAACTGGGGTGCTGGCACTTTGTAATGAACATAGAACATGCAGTGCAGAAGGAGGCCATTCAGCCCATCAAGTCTGCACCGACCCACTTAAGCCCTCACATCCACCCTAGCCCCGTAACCGAATTACCTCCTAACCTTTTTGGTCACTTAGGGCAATTTAGCATGGCCAATCCACCTAATCTACACGTCTTTGGACTGTGGGAGGAAACCAGAGAACCCGGAGGAAACCCACCAGACACGGGGAGAACATGCAGACTCTGCACAGACAGTGACCCAGCGGGGAATCGAACCTGGGACTCTGGCGCTGTGAAGCCACTGTGCTATCCACTTGTGCTACCGTGCTGCCCTAGTGGTTAAGAACATGTTTGAAGTGGGTGTAGGGATTGGGGGATTTTTGTCTTGTTTTTGTGGGGGGGTTGCTGTTTACTGTTGAGATTGTAACAGGTTGTAGGGGTGAAGAGTTTATGTGGGGTTGGATGTTCCCCCCCCCCCCCCCCCCCCCCCCCCCCCCGTTTTATGGGGCTGTTTGTGTTTGACATTTGTTTGGTTTTGGAGAAGGCTGTCGGGAGTTCAGGAGAAGCCCTTGTTTGGGGGGTGGGGGCGGGGGTAAGGTCAGCAGGGAGCCTTCCTCTTTGAGCTGAGGACTGGAGGGGGAAGGGGAGGTCATTGGGAGGTGATTTTGGGCAGGGGCAGCCGTGCTAGCAGGTGATGCTGCTGAACATAAGTGAGTTGGTTGGGAAGAAGGATGAGGGGGTGGGGGAGAGGTGGGGAGGAGGTTGTTGCGATGTGGCAGGGAGTGAGAGATGACATGGTCAGGGGCAGAGAAAGGGGCCATCTGGGATGGGCTAGGTATAGGATGGAGTTAAGTGGGGAAGATGATGGACAGTAAGAGGGGATTGGAGGCGTCAGCCTCCGGTAAGGTTGGTAACGTGGAAAGTCCAAGGACTGCATGGGCCGGTTAAAATGTTGCGGGTGTTCGCGCACCTCAGGAGCTTGAAATCGAGGGCTTCTTTCTGCAGGAGACACATCTCTGTGTGAAGGACAGATGCACTATCAATTAAGACGAGACAAGAGTAGCGAGTAATCGAGGCTTTATTAAGCAGAGATGTGTTGCCTCCTACAGCTGCTGCCCAAATGGCTGCAGCTCGGTGAGCACACACATTTATACTCCGCCTACTGGGCGGAGCCAGCAGGCAGGGATCTACCCCTGCACCTGTAGTACAGGAGCCTTACCATATTACTTCTCATATACGTCATATATGCAAACAGTGGTGACTACCACATTCACCCCTTGTTAAAAAAGAGTCCAGCGGGGGGGTGGAAAACTATTTACATGTATGTGAGCATTTTTAAAGTGCACAGTTTGGGGAAAAGTTCACAAATTTAGCCGGTCGGGTGCCTTGCTCCTCCGTTGTGAGCGCCGCAGTCCCATTGTTGATGCAGGCGCCGGCTTGGTTGCCGGTGACTCCGGGACCGTGTAGTCCTCATCTTCATCCCCGGGTGGAACCAATGGGAGAACGGATTGTCCTGGAGCGGGGGCTGTGGTGTGGTGCGCTGGGGGGAGGATGGGTGGCACCGGGGCAGTTGAGGGGGGGGGGGGACCCAGCTGGTGCCTGGTCCCTGAGGGAGGCTGTGTCATGTCGGCCGCCGGGGTATGCCAAGTAGGCGCACTGCGGGTTTGCATGGAGTAGCTGTACCCTCTCGACCAACGGGTCCGCCTTGTGGAGCCACACATGCTTGCGGAGGAGAACGTGTCCTGGAGCTGCCAGCCACGTTGGGAGCGAAACCCCAGAGGTGGACTTCCTAGGGAAGGCAAGGAGGCGTTCCTGGGGAGTTGCATTAGTCGCAGTGCAAAGTAGCGATCGGATGGAGTGGAGGGCATCGGGGAGGACCTCCTGCCAGCGGGAGATCGGGAGATTTTTAGACCGTAGGGCCAGCAGGATGGCCTTCCAGACCGTCCCGTTCTCCCTCTCCACCTGCCCGTTTCCCCGGGGGTTGTAGCTGGTCGTCCTGCTCGAGACAATGCCCTTGCTGAGCAGGAATTGATGCAGCTCATCACTCATAAAGGAGGATCCTCGGTCGCTGTGGACATAAGAGGGGAAACCGAACAGAGTGAAGATGCTATTGAGGGCTTTGATGACTGTGGCAGACGTCATATCGGGCATGGAATGGCGAAGGGGAATCTGGAGTATTCGTCGACCACGTTAAGGATGTACATGTTTCGGTCGGAGGAGGGGAGGGGCCCTTTAAAATCCATGCTGAGGCGTTCAAAGGGACAGGAGGCCTTCACCAGGTGCGCGCGGTCTGGCCGGTAGAAGTGCGGTTTACACTCCGCACAGACCTGGCAGTCTCTGGTGACAGCCCTGACTTCCGCAATGGAGTAGGGTAGGTTGAGGGCCTTTATGAAGTGAAAGAACCGGGTGACCCCTGGGTGACAGAGACCATTGTGTAGGGCCCGGAGTCAGTCCACTTGTGCGCTGGCACATGTACCTCAGGATAAGGCATCGGGGGGCTCATTGAGCTTACCGATACAAAATCTTGTAATTGTAGGTAGAGAGCTTGATCCTCCACCTCAAGGTTTTATCATTTTTGATCTTGCCCCGCTGCGTGTTATTGAACATGAAGGCAACCGACCATTGATCAGTGAGGAGAGTGAATCTCCTGCTGGCCGGGTAATGCCTCCAATGCCGCACAGCTTCAACAATAGCTTGGGTCTCCTTTTCGGCGGAGGAGTGCCGAATTTCGGAGGCATGGAGGGTGCGGAAAAAGAATGCCACGGGTCTGCCTGCCTGGTTGAGGGTGGCGGCCAGAGCGACGTCTGATGCATCGCTCTCGACTTGAAAGGGGAGGGTCTCGTCGACCACGTGCATCGCGGCCTTGCCGACGTCGGCCTTGATGCGGTTGAAGGCCTGGTGAGCCTCTGCCATCAGGGGGAAAACTGTGGAGTGAATGAGTGGGCGGGCCTTGTCCGCATAGTTAGGGACCCACTGGGCGTAGTACAAGAAGAAGCCCAGGCATCGTTTGAGGGCTTTGGGGCAGTGGGGGAGGGGGAGTTCCATGAGGGGGTGCATGCGGTCAGGGTCGGGACCTAAAGTCCATTTTGCACCACATAGCTAAGGATGGCTAAGTGGGTGGTGCTGAACACGCACTTCTCCTTGTTATATGTTAGGTTCAGGAGTTTGGCGGTGTGGAGAAATTTGAAAAGGTTAGCGTCATCGTCCTGCTGGTCGTGGCCGCAGATGGTGACATTATCGGGGTACGGGAACGTGGCCCACAGTCCGTACCGGTCAACCATTCGGTCCATCTCCCGTTGGAAGACCGAGGCATTATTAGAGACGCCGAAAGGAACCCTAAGGAAGTGGTAAAGGCGGCCGTCTGCTTTGAACACGGTGTATTAGCGGTCCACCTTGTGGATGGGGAGCTGGTGGTAGGCAGATTTCAGGTCCACTGTAGAGAAGACCCAATAATGTGCAATCTGATTGGCCATATCAGACATGCCTGGGAGGGGGTACGCGTCGAGCTGCATGTACCGATTGATGGTCTGACTGTAGTCAATGACCATCCTGTGTTTCTCCCCAGTCTTTACAACTCCCACTTGGGCTCTCCAGGGGCTGTTGCTGGCCTCAATGATGCCTTCCCGCAGTAGCCGCTGGACCTCCGACCTGATGAAGGTCCTGTCCTGGGCACTGTACCGTCTGCTCCTGGTGGCAACGGGTTTGCAATCCGGGGTGAGGTTTGCAAACAGGAAGGTGGGTCGACCTTAAGGGTCGTGAGGCCGCATACAGTAAGGGGTGTTAGGGGCCCGCCGAATTTCAGAGTTAGACTTTGGAGGTGGCACTGGAAGTCCAGGCTGAGTAGGAAGGCAGCGCAGAGGTTGGGGAGGACGTAGAGCCAGAAGTTGCTGAACTCTACGCCCTGGACGGTGAGGGTGGTGGTGCAGTACCCCCGGATCTCCATGGAGTGGGATCCGGAGGCCAGGAACATTTGTTGGGTAATAGGGTGCACCGCGAGGGAGCTGTGCCTTACCGTATCAGGGTGGATGAAGCTATCCGTGCTCCCGGAGTCGAGAAGGCAAGGTGTCTTGTAGCCATTGACCTTCACTGTCCTTGTCGCGGTTGAGAGGTTATGTGGCTGGGACTGGTCGAGCGTGATGGAGGTGAGCTGTTGCTGGTGCTGGTGGGCCCCGGGCTGGTCGGTGGCGGTTGCAGGCGATGAGCGGCCCGATGAGATGCCCGCTGAGCAGGGGTCCTGAGGCGCCGTTCAAAATGGCGCGGAAGATGATGGTGCCCATGGGGCTCACGTGGCGGGCGGCGTTATAGATGGCGGCGCCCACAGGCCGCACGAGGTCTGATGGGGGGGGAAGATGGTGGCGCCCACGGGCCGCACATATTCTAATGCGAGGAAGATGGCGGCGCCCACGGGCCGGATGTGAGTTGCAGGGACGAAAACGGTGGCGCCCATGGGTCGCACGTGGGGGTTGCAGGAACAATGGGGCTGGTTACAGCGGCGATCGACCGGGCCTGGCACACCGCAGCCAAATGTCCTTTTTTCCCACAGGCCTTGCAGTTGCGCTCCCCGCCGGGCAGCGCTGCTGGGGTGCTTTGTCTGCAGAAATAGCACTTGGGCCCCCCGGGGTTGGATGGCTGCCACACGGCGCAGGCTTGGGGTTGGCTGGGTGCGGTCGCTGGTGGGGTCCACGATGTCCAGGAGGGGAGCGCCCTGCAGTCGGGGGCATATGCTTGTACATTACGGGAGGCTACCATTAGTGAGTTCGCGAGTTTCTTGATCGCCGCGAGGTCGAGCGTCCCCCCTTCTAAGAGGCGCTGGCGGATGTACGCCGACCCTATGCCCGTAACAAAAGCGTCCCTGATTAAGAGTTCGGAATGTTCAACGACCGAAACTGCCTGGCAATCGCAGTTCCTCGGCAGGGCGAACAGGGCATGCCAGCAATATTTTAATGACTCATTGGGGAGTTGTTGACGCATGGACAGAAGGTGCCTGGCGTAGAGTTTGTTGATCGGCCGGGTGTAGTTCTCTTTCAGCAGCGCCATGGCCTCAGTATAGTTGGGCGCATCACGGATCAGGAGAAAAATATCGGAGCTCAACCGTGTGTACAGGATCTGGAGTCTCTGTGCTTCTGAGGGTTGTTCTGCCTTTGATCTGATGTAGGCTTCAAAGCAAGCTAGCCAGTGGTTGAAGGCCGATGTGGCGTTGTCTGCTTGAGGGTGCAGCTGCAGGCGATCTGGCTTTATGCGTAGGTCCATGGCTGTAAAATCTCTGCTTAATAAATTGATGCACTATCAATTACGACGAGACGAGAGTAGAGAGTAATCGAGGTTTTATTAAGCAGAGATGAGTTGCCTCCTACAGCTGCTGCCGAAATGGTTACAGCTCGGTGAGCACACACATTTATACTCCGCCTGCTGGGCGGAGCCAGCAGGCAGGGAACTACCCCCGTACCTGTAGTGCAGGAGCCTTACCGTATTACTTCTCGTATACGTCATATATACAAACATTGGTGACTACCACAAGGACCAGGTTAGGTCAAGGAAGGGGTGGGACGGGCAGGTTATTCACTCGAGGTTAGATTCGAAATCGAGGGGAGTTGCAATTTTAATTAACAAAAAAATCGGATTTGAGAGTGCGAAGGAGGTGAGGGATCTGGGTGGGAGATATGTGATTGTGAGTGGGGTAATGGAAGGGGCACCGGTAGTGTTGGTAAATGTGTACGCCCCAAATTGGGATGACGTGGGTTTTATGAGGGGGTTGCTGGCAGCGATCCCGGATTTGGTCACACACCAGTTGATCATGGGAGGAGATTTTAACTGTGTCCTAGAGCCAAGGGTGGATAGGTCGATGGGTACGGTACGAATGCCGAGGGAGTTGGGGGGGTTTATGGAGAGGATGGGTATGGTGTATCCATGGCGTTTTCAGGGGAGGGGAGTATTCCTTCTTTTCACATGTCTATAAGGTGTATTCGTGGATTGATTACTTTGTAGTGAGTCAGGAGACTTTCGTTGGAGTGGAGCAGAGGCAGGAGTGGAGGTTTGACTCGGGGTTGTTGGCGAATACAGGTTTTTGTGATGAGGTGTGGGCAGCGATTAAGGAGTATGTGGAGCTGAATCAGAATGGGGAGGTGTTGGCGGCCATTTTTTGGGAGGCACTGAAGGCAGTGGTCCAGGGGGAAATTATTTTGTTTAAGGCACGTGCGGATAAGGAAAGGAGAGCAGAACATGACCGTCTAGTGAGCGAGATAGTGGAGGTGGACAGGGAATATTCGAGGGTGCTCACCGGGGAGGGATTGGCGAGGAGGAAAATGTTGCAGGGGCAGTTTGGGTGGGAGGGTGAGCTGTGAGGAGAATGCAGAGATGCTTCAGTGGGAATTGGACAGGCTGAGTGAGTGGTCAGATGCATGTCAGATGCAGTATAATGTGGATAAATATGAGGTTATCCGCCTCGGTAGCAAAAATAGGAAGGCAGGTTATTATTTGAATGGGTGTAAATTGAGAGAGGTGAATACGCAGCAAGACCTTGATGTCCCTGTGCCTCAGTCACTGAAAGTAAGCACGCAGGTTTAGAGGGCAGTAAAGAAAGCTAATGGTATGTTGACCTTCATAGCATGAGGATTTGAGTATAGGAATAGAGATGTTTTACTGTAATTGTATAGGGTATTGGTGAGGCCACACCTGGATTATTGTGTGCCGTTTTGGTATTCGTATCTGAGGAAGGATGTTCCTTCTTTGGAGTGCAGCAAAGGTTTACCAGGCTGATTCCTGGGATGGTGGGACTGCCATATGAGGGGAAACTAAGTCGGTTATGGTTATATTCATTGGAGTTTCGAAAAGTGAGAGAGGATCTCATAGAAATTTATAAATTCTATCAGGATTAGACAGGGTAGATTCAGAAAGAATGTTCCCTCTGGTGAGAGAGTCCAGAACTAGGGGTCATGGTTTGAGGATAAGACTTTTTAGGACTGAGGTGAGGAGAAATTTCTTCAGCCAAAGGGTGGTGAATCTGTGGAATTCACTCCCACAAAAAGTTGAGGCCCAAACTTTGTGTAATATCAAGTGTTGATGAGGTTATCACGCGTTTGATGGCCCTGCATAACCTTTTCCTTGCTGGGTTCCTCCTGGACGGCCTCCTCATCTAACGAGGCCCGTCGGTCTCCCTCCTCCTCCATCATCATATCCCCCACTGCTGTGTCCGATTGTGCA
Organism: Scyliorhinus torazame; assembly: GCF_047496885.1. Taxonomy (NCBI): domain Eukaryota; kingdom Metazoa; phylum Chordata; class Chondrichthyes; order Carcharhiniformes; family Scyliorhinidae; genus Scyliorhinus; species Scyliorhinus torazame. Next base: position 212,017,314 of record NC_092710.1, read on the forward strand.
GCACGTACCAGGCCACCACAATGTGTGAGACTCTCTGAGGGCTGTATTGGAGAGCTCCACCAGAGCGGTCCAGGCAGCAGAAGTGCAATTTCATCAGCCCAATGGTGCGCATAATGACACTCGAGGTTGCTGAGTGGGCTTCATTGCACCTGGTGTCTACCTCAGCCTGGGGCCTCCGCGCAGGCATCATCAGCTATGGCCTAATCGGGTAAGCCTTGTAACTCACTAGTCAACCCCTCACCCGAGGGAGTGCCTTGAAGGCACTGGATACCTCAGAGTGCATCCAGATATATGCGTTGGTCAGTTGAGAGACAGTCAGCAAGGTCATGCTTCCCTTGACTATGCAATTTCCCCAAATCCAAGTCATCCTGTGTATGACTGCTGAGCCAAACCCACCATTCACCCTGACCAGCACAGCAATAATGAGCTGTTGGCCAGAACTGGAATCTTGCATGATAACTTACTGCCCCAAGTGCCTGAGTGGATGTCCCCGGCCTCTGGTCCCTGTAACTTCTCACTTCACTCTCTGCGTGATGGTGAGCCCATGGTCTGGTGACAGTGGATGCCCCTGTGCAGCCCCATGGTCATGAGGATAAAGCCCTGCCTGTGACTCACTCTTCGACCAAGATACATTTGGATATTGAGCATGGGCTATAGCCAGGATCTCATTGATGTTAGAATCATAGAATTTACAGTGCAGAAGGATGCCATTCGGCCCATCGAGTCTGCACTGGCCCTTGTAAAGAAAACTCTACTTAAGCCCACGCTTCCACCCTATTTTCCCATTTGGAAGAAAATGGGCTTATCAGTGATAGGCAATATGGTTTTGTGCAGGGAAGATCATGTCTTACCAACTTAATAGAATTCTTTGAGGAAGTGACAAAGTTGATTGATGAGGGAAGGGCTGTAGTTGTCATATACATGAACTTCAGTAAGGCATTTGATAAGGTTCCCCATGGTAGGCTGATGGAGAAAGTGAAGTCTCATGGGGTCCAGGGTGTACTGGCTAGATGGATAAAGAACTGGCTGGGCAACAGGAGACAGAGAGTAGTAGTGGAAGGGAGTTTCTCAAAATGGAGAACTGTGACCAGTGGTGTTCCACAGGGATCCGTGCTGGGACCACTTTTGTTTGTGATATACATAAATGATCTGGAGGAAGGTATAGGTGGTCTGATTAGCAAGTTTGCAGATGACACTAAGATTGGTGGAGTAGCAGATAGTGAAGGGGACTGTCAGAGAATACAGCAGAATATGGATAGATTGGAGAGTTGGGCGGAGAAATGGCAGATGGAGTTCAATCCGGGCAAATGCAAGGTGATGCATTTTGGAAGATCCAATTCAAGAGCGGATATACGGTCAATGGAAGAGTCCTGGGGAAATTTGATGTACAGAGAGATCTGGGTGTTCAGGTCCATTGTACCCTGAAAGTGGCAACGCAGGTCGATAGAGTGGTCAAGAAGGCATACGGCATGCTTTTCTTCATCGGAAGGGGTATTGAGTATAAGGGTTGGCAAGTCATGTTACAGTTGTATAAGACTTTGGTTCGGCCACATTTGGAATACTGCGTACAGTTCTGGTCGCCAAGTTACCAAACGGATGTGGATGCTTTGGAGAAGGTACAGAGGAGGTTCACCAGGATGTTGCCTGGTATGGAGGGCGCTAGCTATGAAGAGAGGTTGAGTAATTACGATTATTTTCATTAGAAAGACGGAGGTTGAAGGGGAACCTCATTGAGGTCTACAAAATCATGAGAGGTATAGACAGGGTGGATAGCAAGAAGCTTTTTCCCAGAGTGGGGGACTCAATTACTAGGGGTCACGAGTTCAAGGTGAGAGGGGAAAAGTTTCAGGGAGATATGCGTGGAAAGTTCTTTATGCAGAGGGTGGTGGGTGCCTGGAACGCATTGCCGGTGGAGGTGGTAGAGGCGGGCATGGTAGCGTCATTTAAGACAGATACATAAATGACACAAATGACCGCCCTGATCGTTGGGCGGTCCCTAAATGTCCATTAGCCTTCCTTTGTCTTGGCTCCTGCTGGCGCCGAGGAGTCTGGCTTGGCTTTATTCACCTCAACTGTTGGCATTGTGCCCTGGAATCGCTCATTACTATGCAGATGGCTGCTGTATTACTTTGCAGATGGCTGCTGGTTTCAGTGCTGTCTGGTTCCTTACAGGTTCCAATACACATGATTTCTGTATTTGCTAGTCTTTGCCTGTGTTGGCTGAATTTCCCTTCAGCCTTTGCGGTTCTCCATTTTAAGGCGGGAAGTGGCCAACTCAGTTGGCTACAGGGGTTCCACAGACGTCCCTTTCCTCAAAGCCCAGCAAATGAGTACCAGCACGGTAGCCTTGTGGATAGCACAATTGCTTCACAGCTCCAGGGTGCCAGGTTCGATTCCAGCTTGGGTCACTGTCTGTGCGGAGTCTGCACATCCTCCCCGTGTGTGCGAGTGTTTCCCCCGAATGCTCCAGTTTCCTCCCACAGTCCAAAGATGTGCAGGTTAGGTGGATTGGCCATGATAAATTGCCCTTAGTGTCCAAAATTGCCCTCAGTGTTGGTTGGGGTTACTGGGTTATGGGGATAGGGTGGCGGTGTTGGCCTTGGGTAGGGTGCTCTTTCCAAGAGCCGGTGCAGACTCGATGGGCCGAATGGCCTCCTTCTGCACTGTAAATTCTATGAAAGACAAAGCTGAAGCATTTGGAACCATCTTCAGCCTGAAGTGCTGAGTGTATGATCCATTTTGGCCTCCTCCAGAATCACAGAAGCCAGTCTTCAGAAAATTTGATTCACTTCACATGATACCAAGAAACTGCTGAGTGCATTGGATATAGAAAAGGCTGCGGACCTCTATAACAGCCCAGCTGTAGTGCTGAAGATTTGTGCTCCAGAACTAGAGTGACCACTGGCCAGTACAGCTGCAACAGTGGCATTTAAATTACAGTGTGGAAAATTGCCGAAGAATGTCTGTCCACAAACAGCAGGACAAATTCCGTCCAGCCAATTGCTACCCCATCAGTTTACACTGAATCATTAGCAAAGTGATGGTAGATGTCCTTGACAGTGCTATCAAGTGGCAATTACTCGCCAATAACCACTGCTCATTGATGCTCAATTTGGATTCTGCAAGGACCATTCAGTTTCAGACCTCATTCGATGACATGTTTGCAGCATCTACCCTGTGAAGTTGCTTAAGAATGTTCTGTTTCAATGAGATCACTTCTTATTCCTCGAAACTCTAGGCCTGAGAGAATATTTCCCTGGCTAAGGAGTCAAAAACAGAGGTCGATGGACACTTGGCTTGGCCAACTTAACCTCTCCTCATATGACAATCTCCTCATGCACGAATCAATCTGGTGAATATCTTTTGCATTGTATCTTCCTCCCATGCATAAAGTCCTGAAAGATGGCATCATGTCAGAAACCCACCCAAATCCTGTCTACTTCTGGGTTTAACCAAGACACGTTTGTCAATCTTGGACTTTTCTCAGCTTGCTCTGAACTTCACTGCAGTCATTATATCAAGGGAGCAACTTATGCAACTATAACATGTTCTTTAGATAAGGAATAAGAGGAATAGCTAGACCAACACCTGCTGCAGCAAGAACAACAGCAACAGTGGCTGCTTCCTCTGCAGCCACATGCTCCAGAGGACAAAAGGAATGGATACACAGCTCCAGCTTGAAGAAGACAATATCATACATACTTGGAACCAGCTTTCTCAAACTGATGAAGCACAAGTGCACCAGGAGGCTCAGACTTTCATGGCAGGTCATTAGGGAACTCAGCGTCTTTTCAAGAAGGCCAGGTGGCCATGTATTACCAGTGGCAGTCAAGGTTACCACAGTCTTGAATTTCTTCATCTCCACTTTATTCCAGGATTTGCTGGTGACATCTGTAGGAACACATAATCTTCTGCGCACAAGTGCATCTCCCAGTTGACCAATGCCATGTTTCCCAAACTCCCCACTAATTTCCACTTGATACCGATGAGACCAGACAGACAAAAGAGAAGTCAGTTTTGCTGCAATGGCTAGATTCCTACGGACACAGGGAGTCATTGACTGCTCACACATTGCATTCAAGGCTCCCTGAGATTAGGCTGACATTTACACCAATCACGAGGCTTCCATTCCATCAATGTTCAGCTAGCTTCTGATCATCAGAATGTTATCATGCCTGTCAGTGCAAGATATCTTGGAAGCAGGAAAGACTCATTCGTTCTTCGATAGACACATCTCCTGCAGGTTTATGCTCCTCCAGACAAAATGAACAGGTGGTTTCTTGGAGATGAGGGATACACCCTGAGGTCCTGGCTGGTTACACCCATAAGGAACATTGAAAGTGATGCAAAGAAGAAATACAACTACGTGACCACAAGAATAATAACAAGACAAACTATTGGCTTGCTGAAGATGTGATTCAGGTGCCTAGAAAGATCTGGGGTTGCCCTTCATTATGCCCCATCAAGGATCTCCAATATGGTTATGGCCTGCTGTGCCCTGCACAATGTGGAACTGCAGGAAGAGAAAAGTGTAGACCAATCTGGCGAGTTTGCACTGAGTGCTGAATTTGGTGCATTTTGAGTGCTATAGTAAGAGTTTGGTGACCGAGGGAGTATAAGGCTTCATTTTTATCTAAAGTTTAGTCTTTCTTTTATTTAGTTAATTAACTTAAAAGTTGCTGTTTGGTTTAGAAGAAGGTGAATTTTCAATCAGCTTTAAACAGGCTTCTACTTGTAGGCACTTGCAGCTGGAGCTTGTTAATTAGTTAATTGCATTAGGCCAGTTTTCAGAGGCTAGATTCACAGTATAAAAGTGATCCCCTACAGTGCAGACTTTGTTTGCTCTGAGTGCTGAATTTGGTGCATTTTGAGTGCTATAGTAAGAGTTTGGTGACCGAGGGAGTGCTGAATTTGGTGCATTTTGAGTGCTATAGTAAGAGTTTGGTGACCGAGGGAGTTAGGTGAGGAGGGAGTAAGGTGCTGCTTTCATTTTGTTTCCGACATTTCCGCAAAGAGTGAGAAGAGAGCCAAGAGTTTACAGAAAGTGTAGCTGACTGGGAGCAGAGTCGGAGGGCGGAGATCTAGTTAGTCCACAGGGCAGCTATATTCTGTCAGGTAAGAGGGGATGGAGGCTAGGCCAGTTGCATGCTCCTCCTGTAGGATGTGGGTGGTGAGGGATACCACCGGTGTCCCTGCTGACTATACCTGCGGGAAGTGCACCCAACTTCAGCTCCTCAAAGACCGTGTTAGGGAACTGGAGCTGAAGATGGATGAACTTCGGATCATCCAGGAGGCAGAGGGGGTGATTGAGAAGCGTTACAGGGAGGTAACCACACCCAAGGTACAGGACAAGACTAGCTGGGTTACCGTCAGGGGGAAAAAAACAAACAGGCAGTCAGTGCAGGGATCCCTCGTGGCCATTCCCCTTCAAAACAAGTATACCGTTTTGGATGCTGTTGGGGGGGGATGACCTACCGGGGGAAGGCCCTAGCGGCCAGGTCTCTGGCACTGAGTCTGGCTCTGGGGCTCAGAAGGGAAGGGGGAGAATAGAAAAGCAATAGTTGTAGGAGATTCAATGGTTAGGGGAATAGATAGGAGATTCTGTGGTCGCGAGCGAGACTCCCGGAAGGTATGTTGCCTCCCGGGTGCCAGGGTCAGGGATGTCTCGGATCGTGTCTTCAGGATCCTTAAGGGGGAGGGCGAGCAGCCAGAAGTCGTGGTGCACATTGGTACCAACGACATAGGTAGGAAAAGGGGTGTGGAGGTAATAAACAAGTTTAGGGAGTTAGGCTGGAAGTTAAAAGCCAGGACAGACAGAGTTGTCATCTCTGGTTTGTTGCCGGTGCCACGTGATAGCGAGGCTAGGAATAGGGAGAGAGTGCAGTTGAACACGTGGCTGCAGGAATGGTGTAGGAGGGAGGACTTCAGGTATTTGGATAATTGGAGCGCATTCTGGGGAAGGTGGGACCTGTACAAGCAGGACGGGTTGCATCTGAACCAGAGGGGCACCAATATCCTGGGAGGGAGGTTTTCTAGTACTCTTCGGGAGGGTTTAAACTAATTTGGCAGGGGAATGGGAACCGGATTTGTAGTCCAGCAACTAAGGTAGCCGATATTCAGGATGCCAAAGCGTGTAATGAGGCAGTGGGGAAGGGAACACTGACAAAGGAGAGTACTTGCAGGCACGGAGATGGGTTGAAGTGTGTATACTTCAACGCAAGAAGCATCAGGAATAAGGTGGGTGAACTTAAGGCATGGATCGGTACTTGGGACTACGATGTGGTGGCCATCACGGAAACTTGGATAGAAGAGGGGCAGAAATGGTTGTTGGAGGTCCCTGGTTATAGATGTTTCAATAAGATTAGGGAGGGTGGTAAAAGAGGTGGGGGCGTGGCATTGTTAATTAGAGATAGTATAACAGCTGCAGAAAGGCAGTTCGAGGAGTATCACCCTAATGAGGTAGTATGGGTTGAAGTCAGAAATAGGAAAGGAGCAGTCACCTTGTTAGGAGTTTTTTATAGGCCCCCCAATAGTAGCAGAGATGTGGAGGAACAGATTGGGAAACAGATTTTGGAAAGGTGCAGAAGTCACAGGGTAGTAGTCATGGGTGACTTTAACTTCCCAAACATTGAGTGGAAACTCTTTAGATCAAATAGTTTGGATGGGGTGGTGTTTGTGCAGTGTGTTCAGGAAGCTTTTCTAACACAGTATGTAGATTGTCCGACCAGAGGAGGGGCAATATTGGATTTAGTACTTGGTAATGAACCAGGGCAAGTGATAGATTTGTTAGTGGGGGAGCATTTTGGAGATAGTGACCACAATTCTGTGACTTTCACTTTAGTAATGGAGAGGGATAGGTGTGTGCAACAGGGCAAGGTTTACAATTGGGGGAAGGGTAAATACGATGTTGTCCGACAAGAATTGAAGTGCATAAGTTGGGAACATAGGCTGTCAGGGAAGGACACAAGTGAAATGTGGAACTTGTTCAAGGAACAGGTACTACGTGTCCTTGATATGTATGTCCCTGTCAGGCAGGGAAGAGATGGTCGAGTGAGGGAACCATGGTTGACAAGAGAGGTTGAATGTCTTGTTAAGAGGAAAAAGGAGACTTATGTAAGGCTGAGGAAACAAGGTTCAGACAGGGCATTGGAGGGATACAAGACAGCCAGGAGGGAACTGAAGAAAGGGATTAGGAGAGCTAAGAGATGGCATGAACAATCTTTGGCGGGTCGGATCAAGGAAAACCCCAAGGCCTTTTACACATATGTGAGAAATATGAGAATGACTAGAGCGAGGGTAGGTCCGATCAAGGACAGTAGAGGGAGATTGTGTATTGAGTCTGAAGAGATAGGAGAGGTCTTGAACGAGTACTTTTCTTCTGTATTTACAAATGAGAGGGGCGATATTGTTGGAGAGGACAGTGTGAAACAGACTGGTAAGCTCGAGGAAATACTTGTTAGGAAGGAAGATGTGTTGGGCATTTTGAAAAACTTGAGGATAGACCAGTCCCCCGGGCCTGACGGGATATATCCAAGGATTCTATGGGAAGCAAGAGATGAAATTGCAGAGCCGTTGGCAATGATCTTTTCGTCCTCACTGTCAACAGGGGTGGTACCAGGGGATTGGAGAGTGGCGAATGTCGTGCCCCTGTTCAAAAAAGGGACTAGGGATAACCCTGGGAATTACAGGCCAGTTAGTCTTACTTCGGTGGTAGGCAAAGTAATGGAAAGGGTACTGAAGGATAGGATTTCTGAGCATCTGGAAAGACACTGCTTGATTAGGGATAGTCAGCACCTATTTGTGAGGGGAAGGTCTTGCCTTACAAATCTTATTGAATTCTTTGAGGAGGTGACCAAGCATGTGAATGAAGGTAAAGCAGTGGATGTAGTGTACATGGATTTTAGTAAGGCATTTGATAAGGTTCCCCATGGTAGGCTTCTGCAGAAAGTAAGGAGGCATGGGATAGTGGGAAATTTGGCCAGTTGGATAACGAACTGGCTAACCGATAGAAGTCAGAGAGTGGTGGTGGATGGCAAATATTCAGCCTGGATCCCAGTTACCAGTGGCGTACCGCAGGGATCAGTTCTGGGTCCTCTGCTGTTTGTGATTTTCATTAATGACTTGGATGAGGGAGTTGAAGGGTGGGTCAGTAAATTTGCAGACGATACGAAGATTGGTGGAGTTGTGGATAGTAAGGAGGGCTGTTGTCGGCTGCAAAGAGACATAGATAGGATGCAGAGCTGGGCTGAGAAGTGGCAGATGGAGTTTAACCCTGAAAAGTGTGAGGTTGTCCATTTTGGAAGGACAAATATGAATGCGGAATACAGGGTTAACGGTAGAGTTCTTGGCAATGTGGAGGAGCAGAGAGATCTTGGGGTCTATGTTCATACATCTTTGAAAGTTGCCACTCAAGTGGATAGAGCTGTGAAGAAGGCCTATGGTGTGCTCGCGTTCATTAACAGAGGGATTGAATTTAAGAGCCGTGAGGTGATGATGCAGCTGTACAAAACTTTGGTAAGGCCACATTTGGAGTACTGTGTACAGTTCTGGTCACCTCATTTTAGGAAGGATGTGGAAGCTTTGGAAAAGGTGCAAAGAAGATTTACCAGGATGTTACCTGGAATGGAGAGTAGGTCTTACGAGGAAAGGTTGAGGGTGCTAGGCCTTTTCTCATTAGAACGGAGAAGGACGAGGGGCGACATGATAGAGGTTTATAAGATGATCAGGGGAATAGATAGAGTAGACAGTCAGAGACTTTTTCCCCGGGTGGAACAAACCATTACAAAGGGACATAAATTTAAGGTGAAAGGTGGGATATATAGGAGGGATATCAGAGGTAGGTTCTTTACCCAGAGAGTAGTGGGGGCATGGAATGCACTGCCTGTGGAAGTAGTTGAATCGGAATCATTAGGGACATTCAAGCAGCTATTGGATAGGTACATGGATTACGGTAAAATGATATAGTGTAGATTTATTTGTTTTTAAGGGCAGCACGGTAGCATTGTGGATAGCACAATTGCTTCACAGCTCCAGGGTCCCAGGTTCGATTCCGGCTTGGGTCACTGTCTGTGCGGAGTCTGCACGTCCTCCCTGTGTCTGCGTGGGTTTCCTCCGGGTGCTCTGGTTTCCTCCCACAGTCCAAAGATGTGCAGGGTAGGTGGATTGGCCATGATAAATTGCCCTTAGTGTCCAAAATTGCCCTTGGTGTTGGGTGGAGGTGTTGAGTTTGGGTGGGGTGCTCTTTCCAAGAGCCGGTGCAGACTCAACGGGCCGAATGGCCTCCTTCTGCACTGTAAATTCAGTGATAATCTATGATTAATCTAGGACAAAGGTTCGGCACAACATCGTGGACCGAAGGACCTGTTCTGTGCTGTATTTTCTATGTTCTATGTTTCTGCTCCCCGGCCCTAGAATACCTTACGCTAAAATGCCGTCCCTACTACCTTCTGCGGGAGTTCAGCTCCGTTATCCTGACAGCAGTTTACATCCCACCCCATGCGAACAAGAAAATCGCGCTGGACAAAATATACACCACCATAAATAGTCTTGAAATGAAACATCCCGAGGCCTTGTTCATCGTGGCTGGGGACTTCAATCAGGCCAAGCTCAAGAGCGTACTACCAAGTTACCACCAACACGCCACCTGTTCCACCAGAGGCCCAAACATCCTGGACCACTGCTACACAAATATCAAATATGCCTACCGCTCTATCGCCCACCCACACTTTGGCAAATCTGACCACAAGGCTGCTCCCGGCTTATAAGCAAAAACTCAAGCGGGAGAATCCATCAAAGAAAGTCGTGCAATATTGGTCTGAGGAATTGGATGATCTCCTATGGGACTGCTTAGAGTCAGTGGACTGGTCAGTATTAAAAAACTCTGCGACCAGCCTGAACAAGTACGCCACGACAGTAACTGACTTCATTAGTAAGTGTGTAGAAGACTGTGTGCCAAAGAAGCAAATCTGCGTGTTTCCCAACCGGAACCCTGGATGAACAGGGATATCCACTGCTTGCTGAAGTCTGAGGCGTTCAAGTCAGGCGACCCTGACCTATACAAGAAAGCCAGGTATGAACTAAGGAGATCCATCAAAAATGCCAAAAGACAGTACCGGACCAAGCTCGAGTCCCAGGCTATGGGATCCCGATCCCCGCCGGCTATGGCAAGGTCTGCAAGACATAACGGGCTACAAGATAAAGGCATGTAAAATCGGCAGCTCCACGCATCCCTCCCTGATGAGCTCAACGCATTCTATTCACGCTTTGAGCAAGAAGTCAACGAGAGCACGCCCTCCACCCCGGAAGCCTCGGATCAACTTGTATCTGAGATCACTATTGCAGATGTCAGAGCGGCACTCTTCGCAGACATCTTCAACCTCTCTTTACAACAATCTGAGATCCCTATCTGCTTCGAGAAGACGACCATCATCCCTGTACCAAAGAAAAGCCAAGCAGCGTTCCTTAATGACTATCGTCCAGTGGCTCTGACATCCATCATTATGAAGTGCTTCGAAAGGTTAGTCATGGCACGAATCAACTCCAGCCTCCCAGATTGCCTTGATCCACTACAGTTAGCCTACCGCTGCAACAGATCCACAGCACACGCCATCTCCATGGCCCTGCACTCAACCCTGGAACACCTAGATAACAAAGACACTGATGTCAGACTCCTATTTATTGATTACAGCTCAGCCTTCAACACCATTATTCCTACGAAACTCATCTCCAAATTCCATGTCCTGGGCCTAGGTTCCTCCCTCTCTGACTGGATCCTGAACTTCCTAACCCACAGGCCACAATCAGTAAGGATAAGCAACAACACCTCCTCCACGATCATCCTCAACACGGGTGTCCCACAAGGCTGTGTCCTCAGCCTTCTACTATACTCCTTATACACCTATGACTATGTGGCCAAATTCCCCTCCAACTCGATTTTCAAATTTGCTGATGACACCACAGTAGTGGGTCGAATCTCAAACAACGACAAGACAGAGTACAGGAATGAGATAGAGAATCTGGTGAACTGATGCAACAACAATAATCTCTCCCTCAATGTCAACAAAACAAAGGAAATTGTCATTGACTTCAGGAAGCTTAGTGGAGAACATGCCCCTGTCTACATCAATGGGAACAAAGTAGAAAGGGTCGGGAGCTTCAGGTTTTAGGTGTCTAGATCACCAACAACCTGTCCTAGTCCCCCCATACCGACACGATAGTTAAGAAAGCCCACCAACGACTTTACTTTCTCAGAAGACTAAGGAAATCTGGCATGTCAGCTACGACTCTCACCAACTTCTACAGATGCACTATAGAAAGCATTCTTTCTGGTTGTATCTCAGCTTGGTATGGATCCTGCTCTGCTCAAGACCGCAGGAAACTACAAAAGGTTGTGAATGTAGCCCAGTCCATCACGCAAACCAGCCTCTCATCCATTGACTCTGTCTACAATTCCCGCTGCCTCAGAAAGGCAGCCAGATTAATTAAGGACCCCATAGACCCCAGACATACTCTCTTCCACTTTCTTCCGTCAGGAAAATGATACAAAAGCTTGAGGTCACGTACCAACTGACTCAAGAACAGCTTCTTCCCTACTGCCATCAGACTTTTGAATGGACCTACCTCGTATTAATTTGATCTTTTCTCCACACCCTAGCTATGACTGTAACATTACATTCTGCAGTCTCTCCTTCCTTCCTAAGTACGGTATGCGTTGTCTGTATAGCGTGCAAGAAACAACACTTTTATTGTATATCAATTTATGTGACAATAATAAATCAAATCAATCAGCATCCTCCTCGATAAAGGAGGAAGAGTAGACAGTCACTCACTTGGCTTCCAGAGAATCCCGTGAAAATCTCATAAAGATGTACGTCAGTTAATTTGGTTGTGTAAGGGTATGGGACATTGTCCTCAGAAATCTTGCTCTCCCCTCAAGTCCCCAACACAATTCATTCCAACAGTTAACAATTCTCACATTCACATTGTTTTCCTCCTTAGAAAATCTGGTCATTGCCAGTCACCCAAATGCTACTGTTCAAGTGGAATTAAGGATGCAACAAAGTAAAGGCCAAGAGATGTTTAGTTAAAATAAAATGTTTGATTCATTGAAATAAACATTAATGAAATACCACTAACACATACACATGTGAATCCCCTTATGCAATTAATATGTCCTTCTCATCTACTTCCTATTATTGCTATGTGATGCAACCACTGTGGCTTCAGCTGAGCTCGAGGCAAGTCGCTTATCCACCTGCCCTGACAGCTGAGGTGTCCATGACATTTGATCTCTGAGTTTTGCAGCCCATGAGGCCCCACCAAAGACAGATCCACCTGCAATTGTGTAGGTGCAGACCTGATCATTGAGGTAGGAGAGAGCATGTGCGGCTCTGCTTGAGGGGGCTGGGTACAAGGGATGAGAAGTTTGAGCACCTTGTTAAGAATCCCACTACCATTAGTCCTTACTTAATCTTCCCTCTCATGGCCCACCTGCATTTCCTGCCGGCGATGAGCTGCAAAAACTTTGGCTGCAGTTTGATGAGTCACCAAGGCAAGGTGTGAAGGGACTGTCTGAGACTGGAATTTAATCCAGTCCTCAGGGGTGAGGTGTGACACAGGATGAGCTGTAAAATAGGGAAGAAAGGTCGGGGTGGAGTGTTAATTGCTTTATGGACTTCATGCAATTGAGTCTACCGGCCTTTGGAAAGAGCACCATACACAAGCCCACACCTCCACCATATCCTCGCAACCACGTAACCCCTCCCAACCTTTTTTTGGACACTAAGGGCAATTTAGCATGGCCAATCCACCTAACCTGCACATCTTTGGACTGTGGGAGCAAACCGGAGCACCCGGAGGAAACCCACGCAGACACGGGGAGAACGTGCAGACTCCAAACAGACAGTGACGCAAGCCGGGATCGATCCTGGGATCCTGGAGCATTGAAGCAACTGTGCTAACCACTGTGCTACCGTGCTGCCCTTAGGGGAGTAATATAATAATCTTTATTTTTACAAGTAAAGTTACTGTGAAAAGCCCCTAGTCACCACATTCCTGTTCAGGTCCTTCTGAAGGGGCTGCCTGGGGGCCCATGGAGGGTTGCCACAGCCACATTGGCTGCACCACTGAAACACCCCCCCCCCTCACACACACACACACACACACACACACACGCACACAAACACACACTCAGCAGCAACAACCTACTCCCCACCTCGCCAGGCCTTCTGCACTGGTCCCCTCAAGCTTGACCCACTTAACTGGGCTCCAAGGTCCACTTCATGGTGGCTGGTCCTGACTGACTGTAGTTTCAGTAGTAGCCAGCGCTTCTTGTGGCGCTGCTGTGACTGAAGTTAATAATAATAATCTTTATTAGTGTCACAAGTAGCCTTACTGCAATGAAGATACTGTGAAAATCCCCTAGTCGCCACATCCGGCACCTGTTCGGGTACACGGAGGGAGAACTCAGAATGTCCAATTCATCTAAAAAGCACGTCTTTCGGGACTTGTGGGAGGAAACCGAAGTGTCTGCAGGAAACCCATGCAGATACAGGGAGAACGTGCAGACTCCGAATGGACAGTGACCCAAGCCGGGAATTGAATCCGGGTCTCTGGAGCTGTGAAGCAACAGTGCTAACCACTATGCTGCCATGCCACCCGAGCTGCTTCCCTTTAATTGGCTGGCAGCTCTTGGAAGTGGGATATTTGCCTTTAAAGAAACAGAAGCTCTGATACCAGGCAGTTAATTGCCTGATGACCATTTAATTGTCTTTCGGCTTCCAGAATTTGCAGTGGAGGGGTTGCTCCTGGGTTCCCAAATTCAGCCTTGAGTGTGCAGGTCAAGACCTGCATGCACTTGGCGGGTTGCCATGTCTGATTCTTGATGCAAGTGGCCACTCTTTCCATGGAGTTAAATGTCAGCGCAAATGCCTGAGACATTGTGACCACCCATTCTATAGATGCTCTTCTCCAGTCCCTCTATAAGGCTATTCACTGCCTCAGCCTCCAGTGGAACAGTGTGAGTGCCCTCCAAAGGAAAGGGATAACACAAATTGTTTTAAAATCTGAATTAAAATTATGGGATTGTGGATTGCAATGATTGTACTCCATAATGGGTCCATTTGAAACTTATAGCATACTAATGTTATGTGCATCCCATCATTGCAAAGTGATAATGACAGAAATGTCAGGTAGATAGGTCTGGCCACGTGGCTGAAAGCTGAAAACTTGTATTTAGATGGAGATGTTCAACGGTCACTCCTGGTAGAGAATCCCAAAAGTGACTATGGCTACCAGAGTGTGATTTCCTCTCCAATTAGTCACCCAACTATTTTGATTGAAACCATTAAACTAAATTAAACAAACTGAGGGACAAATGGGCAGCCCTTAAACAGAAATAAAGAGCAAATGAAACTTAAAAACGTCAAACCAAAATGTGATTAAAAGGATCGATAAATCACCCCAAACCCTGCAGTGCCCACCGAACACGGAAGGCCTCGATAGTGCCCGTGAACACACCATTTTCCCTCTCCGGGGACACCCGGCCACAATTTAAGCCGCGGAAGAGGGGCTGACAGTTGGGTTGGACAGCAATTAGTCACTCATGCACACGAGGCCCATCCAAACTCTGGTTTTAATTAGCATCAGAACAGGCAAAAACCAGGTCAGCAAGCATCCCATTACATTCAAGACTGATGCTACCTGAGGCAATACAGTATTGATCCACCTGAAATGTAGTGTGTTAAAATTACTTTTATTGGCTTTTGTTATCTCCGTCCTTTGTAATTAATGTTCTGATATAATGGCATGCAAGGACAAATTTTCTAAACATCATGTTAATCTTAGATTAGTGGTCTGGTTACCATTAACTTTCATTCAGTTTCAGTTTCCAAACCACATAATATGAATTTAAAAGAAATTTATTTTTATCCCGTTTGTCTGGATCTATCTAAAAAACAATCATAAATAACTGATGAGTTATGTAGTCTGCCAGACTGACATGAAAGCTGTAATTTTGATTAAGTTGTCTTTCATTTTGTAACAAGGCCAATTTATGGTACAGACTGTTTCTCGGCACGCACTGAGCACTCACTATCATTTAAGCCTGAGTCTTTAATGAGCTTCTGTAAAAGTTATTGCAAGATTCCAGTCTCCCTTTTCCAATAATTACTTTCCATTCATTTTCATAAATTGAAAATCAGCCAACCATAACTTTTTGTACAAAATTTAACTTTTCATTTATAACTTAATAAATAAGATTTGTAATTTACGGGTTCACATTGCCATGTTGATATGTGATGTTGTGGCTGTAACAGACCTGGCTCAAGAAAGGCATAACTGTGTGTTAAATATTCTTGGATACGATGGGCGGGATTCTGCTGTAATCGGCAGGGCGGGCAACTCCGGCGGGAAGGAGTGGCGTGAACCACTCCGGCGTTCGGCTGCCCCAAAGGTGCGGAATCCCCCGCACCTTCAGGGGCTAGGCCCGCCCCGGAGTGGTTTGCGCTGCGCTAGCCGGCGGGGAAGGGGCTTGGCGCCATGCCAACCGGAGCTGAAGGGCCTCCGCCAGCAGGCGCGAGTTGGTGCATGCGCGGGAGCGCCAGCATGTGCTGGCGTCATCCCAGCGCATGCGCAGAGGGCTTCGTCTCCACACCGGCCATGGCAGACCGCTACAGCCGCCGGTGCGAAAGAATAGAGTGCCCCCACGGCACAGGCCCGCCCACGGATTGGTGGGCCCCAATCGCGGGACAAGCCACCGTGAGGGCACCTCCCGGGGCCAGATCCCCCCGCACCCTCCCGAGAACCCAGGAGGCCGCCTGTGCCGCCATGTCCCGCCGGTAAGGACCTACTCTAATTTACGCCGGCGGGACCGGCAAAAGAACGGGCAGCCACTCGGCCCATCGTGGGCCGGAGCATCGCCGGGGGCCCGCTGCCAGCGGCTGCCGAACGGCACGGCGCGATTCCCGCCCCCAAATCCCCGGCGTCGGAGAATTCGGCAGCTGTCGGGGGTGGGTTTCACGCCATCCCCCGGCGATTCTCCGACCCGGGTGTTCAGGAAAGATAGGAAAGGAAGAAAAGAAGGAGGGGTGGCAATAAGGATTATGGGGAGCATTGCACTGCTGGAGAAAGAGGATGTCCCAGAGCGGTCAAGGCCATAATATATTTGGCTAGAGCTAAGGAACAAAAAAGGTGCAATTGCCTTGCTTGGTGTTATCTACAGGCCACCAACTAGTGAGAAGGGTAGAGCGGAACAAATTTGCAAGAAAATTACAGGGAGTTACAAAAAGTATAGGGCAATTATAATGGGGGATTTTAATCATTCACAATAGACTGGATAGAAAAAGGCAGTAAGGGTTCCTGGATTGTGTTCAGAAAAATGTTCTATAGCAGTATGTTTCCTGGCCCACAAGAAAAGAGGCACTGCAAATTATTGAGAATGAGGTGGACCAAGTGTCAGTAGGAGAACATTTAGGGGACAGTGATCATTGGATCTGACTATGAAAAAGTCAAAGAGCTACCCAGAGAAAGAACGATAAACTGCCAACTTCAGTGGGTTGTTACAGTCAGGGGAGATACTGCTTCGAATTCCTCTTGCCACCTGTCTGTAAGCAGAAAGTTTTATTTTTATATTCATTCAAGGGACGTGAGCTTCACTGTTTAGGCCAGCATTTGTTTCCCATTCCTAATGATTTGTTTGAATTTGTTTTCAAAGAATAGACAGAAGCATGGCTTTCCAAACCCTCGGGTTTTGTGATCCAAATTTACTACTGATCATCAGCAAACTTGAGTTAGGGTTAATTTAGAAGCTTATTTTACACATTAGAACCCTGTGAAAGGAGGATTCCCTCTGTCCACCTCCACCCATTCACTGAGTAAAGAGAGGAATAGAAAAAGGAGATTTAAAGTACAAAAAACCACAACAAAATGAATATTGGTTCACATGAGTTCCTGAGTCCAAATGGAGAATTCTTTCACATCGGCACTCGAGCTCAGCTGCCTGAAGACCAGAGTTGTAGGATTTGCTTTATCATTGAGGCTGATATCACAAGACGGGGAGGCACACAGAGATTGAGTTAGTTCTGCAGGTGACAGCACAAAATCTTCCAGGTTAGGTTGGTAGGTTGTTCAGCCTTGAGGAGCCTGCTTCTTTGCCCCTTAGCGGTGAAATATTAAACAGCAGACTGGATGCGAAAACAGATGTAATATTAATCTGGCCAGAGGCTTGGGTCATGCAACCTTCCTTATTCCCAATGACTTTAAAAGGAGAGTTTTACCGGCGTCTGGAATTGGCATTGGTTTCAGGACTGACAATGTCTCAGTCATTAGTTTAAAGACTTGCAATTAATGTTGAGGGTCTGGCATTTGTGAAACCATTGTATCAGCAGACCCACTGACTGCCCTGGCAAGGTTGGCTTATCAAATGCAAACTGCATATCTATAGCTCTCTTTGCAACTGTTCAGAACAGTGTTATGGGCCAGGGTTTAGAGAACCCCAAAGTTTATCATGGAGTTCATCTGACCCACAACTTTTACTAGATTGTGGTATGGGGAGCACACGGCCCACTCTACAGGCATGGTACAGCAGAAATGGAAAAGTATTTTTTAAAGCGAAACAATGTTTATTCTATGAACTCAAGTTAACCTTTTTAAAACATAGAGTGAACATCTTTGCAACCATCAATTCAAATGTAACCCCCAAAGAATACACCACTAAGTAATCCTTTAAGCTTTCCTTTTAACATCCATATGACTTAAAAAACCTTATATTAGAAGCACTTCAGGTTAAAGTCACTATTGTTATTAGTTTTAAATCACCAGGATCGATTTATAGTCTTTAGATTACTGAGAGAGACTCATACACCTACTGGCTGTGACTGCAGCTCCAACAACTCTCTGACATCACTGCAGTAGTAAACACCCATTTCTTAAAGGTACTCTCACTACAGATATTTATACGCTCACCAATTTATAAACACCCATTTCTTAAAAGTACTCTCACATGACACCTCTCCCCCCCAAAAAAAACCCCATCAAGTTCAAGATGGTTTAATTTTTCTTTTTTTTGTGGGTAATTTTTTAAATAAATGTTTCATTGAGGCACTTCTTTGGACAGCAACAAAATCAACAATATACATAACAAGGAAAACACAAACACAGTGCAAATTCCACCTCCCCCTCCCACAGGCCCCGCCATTACTCACCCTCCCAACCCACGCCAACCCAACCCCCTCCCCCCCTTTTCTGCTGACAATTAGTTCTCTGCGAGGAAGTCCACGAATGGTTGCCACCTCCAGGCGAACCCCAGCAGAAACCCTCTCATGGCAAACTTAATTTTCTCCAGGCAGAGGAAGCCTGCCATGTCCGAAAGCCAGGTCTCCGATTTTGGGGGCTTTGAGTCCCTCCATGCCAGCAAAATACGCCTCCGGGCTACCAGGGAAGCAAAGGCCAGAACATCCACCTCTCTCTCCTCCTGGATTCCCGGGTCCTGCGATACCCCAAACATCGCCACCTCCGGACTCATTGCCACACTCATACTTAATACTGTGGACATGGCGTCAGCAAAACCCCACCAAAATCCCCCCAGTTCTGGGCATGCCCAGAACACACGGGCATGGCTCGTTGCCACCCCCCCCCCCCCCCCCGCACACCTCGTACACCTATCCTCCACCCCAAAGAATCCGCCCATCCGAGCCACTGCCACGCGAGCCCGGCGATCAGGCTGAACCCGGCACACGCCGCGGTCGCGCCGAACCTACCCAACACGTCCACCCAGAGGCCCTCTTCCATCTCTTCCCCCAGCCCCGCCCCCACTCCCGCTTCAGCCCCTCGGTCCGCGCCTCCCCCGACCCCACAAGCTCCTCATATATGTCCGAGACGAGCGGGAAGGCCGGCACCCGCCCCCGCAGAAAGTCCCACAGCTGTAACCATTGGAACTCACCTCCTCAGCCAATGCAAACCTCTCCTCCAACGCCCCCACACCCGGGAAGCCCCCCTCCAAGAACAAGTCCCCATCCTCTCAATCCCCGTCCCCCACCAAACTCAGAACCCCCCGTCCATCCTCCCAGGGGCAAACCGATGGCCATCGCCGATTGGGGACCACACTGATGCCCCCTCTGCTCCCACATGCCTCCTCCACTGCCTCCAGTCTCTCAGGGCCGCCTCTACCACTGGATTGGTGGAGTACCACGCCGGCGGGAACGGCGGGGGCGCCGTCACAAATGCCCCCAATCTTGTGCCCTTACAAGAAGCCGCCTCCATGCGCACCCACGCCGGCCCATCCCCCACCAGCCACCTCCTAACCATGGCAATGTTAGCCGCCCAGTAGTAGTTGCTAAAATTCGGCAGCGCCAGCCCTCCATCCCCTCGACTCCGCTTGAGCATTGCCCGCTTCACCCGCGGGGGCTTGCCCCCCCCCCCCACAAAGCCCCCGATAATCTTGTTGCTCCGGTTAAAAAAGGACCGCGGGATGAAGATGGGAGGCACTGGAAAATGTATAGGAACCTTGAGAGGACCATCATTTTTACCGACTGCACCCTACCCGCCAGAGACAATGGGAATGCATCCCATCTCCGGAAATCCTCCTTCATCTGGTCCACGAGCTGGGCCAAGTTCAATTTATGTAGCCGGTCCCAATCCTGCGCCACTTGGATACCTAGGTACCTGAAACTGTCCCCAACCACTCTGAATGGTAGTTCCCCCAATCGCCTCTCCTGACCTCTCGCCTGAACCACAAACAACTTGCTACTCCCCATATTCAGTTTATACCCCGATAACCGGCCGAATTCCCCTAAGATACCCATAATTTCCCCCATCCCCTCCATTGGGTCTGAGACACACACCAGTAAGTCATCCGCATACAGCGAGACTCTGTGCTCCAACCCACCCCCCCCCCCCCACTCCGTCCCTCCGGACCAGCCCCTTGAGGCCTTCAGAGCAATTGCCAGCGGCTCTATCGCCAGCGCAAACAGCAGTGGGGAGAGGGGGCACCCCTGTCTCGTCGCCCGGTGTAGCTTGAAATAGTCCGAAGTCATCCTGTTTGTCCGTACACTAGCCACCGGAGACCGGTACAGCAACCTAACCCAGTCAACAAAGCCCCTTCCAAACCCAAACCGCTCCAGCACCTCCCATAAATAATCCCACTCGACCCGGTCGAAGGCTTTTTCTGTGTCCATCGCAACCACCACTTCAACTTCCCTACCTTCCGGGGGCATCATGATCATGTATAGCAATCTTCTTACATTGGCCACCAGCTGCCTACCCTTAACAAACCCTGTCTGGTCCTCCCCTATAACGTCCGGTATAGAGTCCACAATCCTAGAGGCCAGAATTTTGGCCAGAGGTTTGCCATCCACGTTCAGCAAGGAAATCGGCCTATAAGAACCACACAGCTCCGGGTCCTTGTCCCTTTTCAGAATGAGCGAGATCATGGCCTGTGACATCGTCTGGGGTAGAACCCCTCTTTCCTTGGCCTCGTTAAAGACCTTCAGCAGCACTCCCAATATTTCGGAGAACTTTTTATAGAACTCGACTGGGTACCCATCCGGTCCCGGGGCCTTACCCGACTGCATGGCCTTCAAACCTTGCACTATCTCCTCCAGCCCAATCGGGGCCCCCAGCCCTCCTACCAGCTCCCCGTCCACCTTCGGGAAAGTCAACCCATCCAAAAAGTGCCTCATCCCCTCCGGCCCCGCAGGGGGGTCCGACCTATACAACCTGCTATAAAAGTCCCTAAAGGTCTTGCTCACCCCCGCCGAGTCCCCAACTAAGTTCCCATCCCCGTCAACAACTTTCCCGATTTCCCTAGCTGCCTCCCTCTTCCTGAGCTGCTGTGCAAGCATCCTGCTGGCCTTCTCACCGTGCTCGTAAATCACCCCCTTCGCCTTTCTGAGCTGTTCCACTGCCCTCCCGGTGGTTAACAAACCAATTTCCGCCTGTAGCCTCCGACGTTCCCTTAAAAGCCCTGCCTCTGGAGCCTCCGCATATCTCCTATCAACTCGTAGAATCTCTTTTACCAGTCGGTCTGTTTCTGCCCTGTCCGTCCTGTCCCTGTAAGCCTGGATCGAGATCAGCTCTCCTCTCACCACTGCCTTCAGTGCTTCCCAGACCACCGCTGTTGAGACCCCCTCCGTATCGTTTACCTGCAGGTAGTTCAGCTAGCACTTCTCAGCCTCTCGCATACCGCCTCATCCGCCAACAGCCCACATCTAACCTCCATTGTGGGCACTGCTTACTATCCATACTGACCTGCAGGTCCACCCAGTGCGGATCATGGTCCGAAATCGTAATCGCCGAATACTCCGTGTCCACCACCCCTGCCAACAGGGCCCTGCCCACAACAAAAAAATCTACCTGGGAGTACACCTTGTGTACGTGGGAGAAAAAAGAAAATTCCTTGCCCCCCCCCCCCCACCCCCTCCATGAACCCTTTCAGCTCCTTTGCCAATGATGGCACTTTGCCCATTCTCGAGCTTGACCGGTCCAGGCCTGGATCAATAACCGTATTGAAATCCCCACCCATAATCAGCCTGTGCGAATCCAGGTCCGTAATCTTCCCCAACACCCTCTTTATAAAACCCCCATCGTCCCAATTTGGCGCGTATACATTGACCAGCACTACGTCCATACCCTGCAGCTTGCCACTAACCATGATATATCGATCTCCCACATCCGAAACTATTCTTCCCACCGAATCCGAATCGCAGCTCCTCTTGTCTTTGAATCCAGCCCCGAGTGGAAAACCTGACTAACCAAACCTTTCCTCAACCTGACCTGATCTACTACTCTAAGATGTGTCTCCTGCAGCATCACCACGTCCGCCTTCAGTCTCCTCAGATGGCTTAATTTTTCACCTTTTCACTATTCTTTAAGAAATGCACACAGTAAATATAATTTTTTGTTTCAAAAAACAACACATGCAAACAGGTATAATGATATAGTCCATTTTTGTTCTTCTTCCTCCAACTGAAATCCTTCTCGATTGACAATCTCTTTGAACAAAAAGGTCCTTGCACAATCCATCCATTTCTCTACGCCTCGGCATTTCTCTTTCAAGTCAGATACTTTAGTTCATCACCGAGTCCCTTGCAATTCTCCAACACAGGGGCATTGGTTATCACAGCTTTCAGGCAGTCAAATGCCTGTTGAAAGTCCGCTGTGCACAGAAATATTCGACGTTTCTTCAGCAAGTCCATCTGTGGAGCCACCACGCTACAAAGATTTTGCACAAATGTTCGATCAAATCCACTCATGCCAAGAAATCGCATTATTTCCCTTCGACTCGAGGGTATCGAAAATTCCTCAAGGAAAGTGACTTGGGCTTTTCCAAATTCACTTTTGGCTAGGTTTACCACCAAACCCGCCTCCTGAGGTCGATAAAATAACTCCATCAGATGTTTTACATGTTCTTTCCATGTCTGGCTGAAAATTACCAGATCGTCGATGTATACCGCACAATTGGGTAATCCTGAAACAACTTTGTTAGTTAAACATTGAAATGTGGCTGGGGCGTTTTTCATGCTAAATGGCATAGCTTTGAATTGGTATATACCATCTGGAGTCACAAAAGCTGAAATCTCCTTCGCCGTGTTGGATAAATTTGGAAAAAAAGCTGATTGTTCCACTTTCTCAATGCAATCCTCCAAATGTGGGATAGGATAAGAGTCCGTGAGTCTTCCTTCTATCTGGTGTTTTTACCACATCATTCACCTCAGTTAATTTCCTTTCAATCTAATAAGGTCCACAAAACCTAGCTTTTAAAGGTTCACCTACCACTGGTAACAATACTAAAACTTTATCTCCACTGGCAAAACTACGAATTTTGGATTTCTTGTCCGCGACCCGTTTTATCACATTTTGTGCAACTTCTAAATGTTGTCTGGCCAATTCACTTGCTCTATTTAATCGTTCCCTAAAATTTGACACGTAATCCAATAATGTAATTTCCGATTCCTCACTCACCAATTTTTCCTTAATCAATTGAAGTGGTCCTTTTACCTCATGACCAAAAATTAGTTCAAAAGGTCTAAATTTGGTTGACTCATTAGGAGCATCCCTAATTGCAAACAGTGGGAATGGAATTCCTTTATCCCAATCCTCTGGATAATCATGACAATAACCCCTCAACATTGTCTTTAATGCCTGATGCCACCTTTCTAACATTCCCTGCGATTCTGAATGGTACGCAGTTGATTTAAATTGTTTTATTCCGAAGCTATCCATAACTTCTTTGAATAACCTTGAGGTAAAATTTGATCCTTGATCCGATTGTATTTCTATGGGTCGTCCATATCTAGTAAAGAATTTAAGTAACCCCTCCACAATCTTTTGAGCTGTAATATTACGTACTGGAATGGCCTCTGGAAACCTAGTAGATACATCCATTATAGTCAAAAGATATTGATTCCCACTTTTTGTTTTAGGAAGCGGTCCTACGCAATCAATTAGGATCCTTGTAAAATATTCCTCAAATGCTGGAATGGGTATTAAGGGCGGTGGTTTTATCACTGCTTGAGGTTTCTCTATCACTTGACACGTGTGACATGATTGACAAAATTTAACTACATCTTTATGTAGTCCAGGCCAATAAAAATCTTTCTGGATCTTATCTTGAGTTTTCCTTATTCCCAAATGACCTCCCACTGGTACCTCATGTGCAACTCGCAACACCTCCTTTCTATACCCTACCGGCAATACTACTTGATGAACTTCTGCCCACTTTTCATCCGCCTGCATATGTAAAGGTCTCCATTTTCTCATCAAGAAATCACTTTTACGTAATAACACTCTGGTATACACTCAGTTTCCTCTTCCATGTATGCTTTCTGATACATCCGTTTTATTTCTATATCTTTCTGTTGTAACTCCGCCAATTTTCCTGAACTAAAAATATCTGCCTCATCCTCCATCTGTTCCTGTTCTTTTTCAACCATCTGATCAAAAATCTTTTCTGATAATTGCACTTCAACTTCATCTTCACTCTTTAATTTCTCCTCTTGTCTTAACCTGTGACTTTGTGATCTTGTTACTACACAATCCGGAAAAATCCCAGGTTATTCGTCCTTCAACACTTCAGTTGTCTGATTTTCCACTGGCTTATCAACGACAGTAGACATCACTCCCACCTACGATCCAGCTATATCATTACCCAAGATAAACTGTATTCCTGGACAAGATAGTTTCTCTATTACTCCTGCTACCACTTCACCACTCTTCATTGGACTTTCCAACCTTACCTTATATAATTGAACAGTACTCCTCTAACCCTGAATTCCACATATTACCACCTGTTCTGGCAACATTCTTCCCAAACTATATAACTCCTCATCTCTTACCATTAAAGATTGACTAGCTCCCGTATTTCTTAGAATTGTGACTTGTTTACCTGCTCCTCCTGATACACATGAGTAAACTTTACCCACACAAGTAAATTATTTAAAGAGATCTGGCACCTTCTTATCAATCACCTCTTGATCAGGCTGTACAATCTTTTGCATCTCCTTCACTTCACTTGGGCTTTCCTTTACCCCTTTAACAAACCCTACTGTCTAATCCTGTTTTACCACATCAGCTTTCCCAGTGCTTTTCTTCAACCACCAACACTGTGACTTTACATGGCCTAGTTTATTACAGTGAAAACATTTGAAACTTTCCATGTCTTTTCCACCCTCTATTTCTTTTTTAACCTGAGGTACACTCTCCTTAGTATCTCCCATCAGTTCACCTTTGCCTCTACCACTTGAGCATTTCTCATGTCCCCAGTTTCCATCCCTCACAGGCTGAAACTGATGTCAGAAACCAAACTTTGATTTATTAACTAATTCATAATCATCTGCCATTTCTGCTGCTAACCTCACAGTTTTAACCCTCTGCTCTTCCACGTGAATTCTCACTACATCAAGAATTGAATTTTTAAACTCCTCCAAAAGTATAATTTCTCTGAGAGCTTCATACGTTTGGTCTATTTTCAAAGCCCTTATCCACCTATCAAAATTACTCTGTTTGAGCCTTTCAAACTCCATGTATGTTTGACCAAATTCCTTCCTTAAATTTCTAAACCTTTGTCTGTAGGCTTCAGGCACTAGTTCATATGCACCTAAGATGGATTTTTTCACCTCCTCATACATCCCAGATACCTCCTCCAGAAGTGATGCAAACACTTCAATAACCCTACCTACCAGCTTTGTTTGAATCAGTAATACCCACATGTCCTGTGGACATGTCATTTGTTTAGCCACCTTCTCAAATGAAATGAAAAAGGCTTCTACCCCCTTCTCGTCAAACCTTGGCATTGCTTGGACATATTTAAATAGATCCTCACCAAGCCTTCGACTTTGTTGCTCTTTCTCACTATCCTCATCACTATCATCCAACTGTAGGTTTCCCTTTACGTCTGCCAATTTTAACTGACCAAGTTCAAACTCTCTCTCTTTATCTTTTTCCCTGATCTGTATCTCCCTTTCTCTTTCCTTTTGTTCTACTAGGGCTATTCTTTCTTTTCACCTTTCGTCTCTCTCCTTTTCTTTTTCCTCTTTCTCTCTTTCTCTTTCCGTTCGATCTCCTTCTCTTTCTTTTCCCGCTCTTTCTCTCTCTCTTTCTATTTCCTCTCTTTCGTATTCAAGCTGCTTTAATTCTTTCTCATGATCCATTTGTTTAATTTGCAATTGCATTTTTGCCATTTCCAATGAGTCAAACTGTATCTTAGGCAACTTTAAATGTTGACCACCACCATAATTACCTCATCTTTTCGCATTCTTTCAGGTCATGTTAAATGCAATGCTTTTGCCAAATCTAACAGTCTGCTTTTAGTCTCTGTCCGTAAGGTACTGTGTGTGACCGTCTCCACCCCCAAAAACTTCAGAGCCTCTGAAAGAGCCATTGTCCACAACACACTCCCTACTTGAACTAAAATACCACACCTGAAAAGCACCCACAATATGCTCACCCCTCACTGCCTTTAAGTTCACTAAGCCAATCCAATAGATAGACTTTTATCCCGGGCGAGCCCCCAATTTGTTATGGGCTAGGGTTTAGAGAACCCCAAAGTGTATCATGGAGTTCACCTGGCCCACAAAGTTTACTAGATTGAGGTATGGGGAGCACACGGCCCACTCTACAGGTATGGTGCAGCATAAATGGAAAAGTATTTTTTAAAGCGAAACAATGTTTATTCTATGAACTCAAGTTAACCTTTTTAAAGCATACAGTGAACATCTTGGCAACCATCAGTTCAAATACAACCTCCAAAGAATACAACATTAAGTAATCCTTTAAGCTTTCCTTTTAACATCCATACGACTTAAAACACCTTTTACCAAAAGCATATCAGGTTAAAGTTACTACTGTTATTAGTTTTAAATCACCAGGATCAATTTACAGTCTTTTGATTACAGAGGGAGACTCTAATACACCTTCTGGCTGTGACTGCAGCTATCCTGCTCTGATAACGAAACTAAAACACACCCTGCAGCAAACAGCCTAAAACAAAAGTACAAAGCTCCACCCACTCTCTGACATCACTGCAGTAATAAACACACATTTCTTAAAGGTACTCTCACTACAGATACTTCTATACACACCCATTTATAAACACCCATTTCTTAAAGGTACTCTCACATAACACTGCTGACATTTTACCCAGTGCAGGAAATCAGGCGATGTTGACTGCTGATCACTCTAGCATTCGTTCTTTTAGGCAGTGCCACCAAAAGCATGAAATTCCAATTCCGTGGTCTGGTTTCCATTGGGAATAGCAGTCTCCAGAAACACTAATTGTCTGCTAAAGTTAGGCATTTTTACTCTGTCTGCATAGCCTGTTGAATGGGTACACAGCTGTCATGTCTGGCAGCCCTTCAGTTCCTCCTTTTCTTCTAATTGCCTCACCTAAGAGCTTTCCCATTGGAAACCCATTCGTGCCAGTAATGGCAATGCAGCAATGAAAACAATAAAAAGACCTGGCAGAAAGACACAAAAGAGTTCAAGGACTTATGAAAACCTTTGGTCCCCTGAAATAAAAAAATACACAAAAAGGCTCAAAATGCCAAAACAAAATAGACTAAAGACTTTTATTATATTCTTTCAAACCTAAAAGAATAGAGGCCAGAAGAGCAGATGAATGCAGAAGAGAGCAGGACGCCAAATATATTTAAATCCTTCTTCCTCAACTGTGATTTCCCACCTACAGATGTTGACAGGGCCCTCAACAGTGTGCGGTCCATCTCCCTCGCCATTACCCTCGCCCCCCTCCCCTCCCTCCCAGAACAAGGATAGAGTCCCCCTCATTCTCGCATTTCACCCCACCAGCCTCCGTATGCAGAGCATAATCCTCCGCCATTTTCACCAACCCCAGCGTGATGCCATCACTAAACACATCTTCCCTTCACTCCCTCTGTCAGCATTCCGCAGAGACCGTTCCCTCCCGAGATAATCTAGTCCACTCCTCCACCATACGCAATACCTCTCCCATCACCCTAGGAATTAATTCCTGTGCAATCACAGAAGGTGTAACACCTGCCACTTCCATGCTTAACATCCCAGGCCCAAAACACTCATTCCAGGTTATGCAGCGTTTCACTTGCATCTCTTCCAATTTGGTCTATTGCATTCGCTGCTCCCAGTGTGGTCTCCTCTATATCGGAGAGACCAAACGCAGACTGGGTGATCGCTTTGCTGAGCATCTGCGGTCTGTGCGCATTCAGGACCCTGACCTTCCCGTTGTTTGCCATTTTAACAAAAGACCCTGCTCCTCTGCCCACATGTTTGTCCTTGGCCTGCTGCAATATTCCAATGAAGCTCAACGCAAACTGGAGGAACAACATCTCATCTTTCAGTTAGGCACGTTACAGCCTTCCGGTCTCAGCATCGAATTCAACAACTTCAGATGATTAGCTCTACCCCACCTTGACCCATTTGTTTTCATCCCATTTCATTTTAACTGTCTTTTACCATTTCTTGTCTTTCTTAATATATATTTAACCTCCCCATCTTATCAAACTTCCCTTACCCTTTCTCATGTTTGCTTCCCCCTTCCCCTCCCCCGGCATCTACAGTTCACCCTCTGATGTTAATTTCTCTGCTGTTTGGCCTTTCACATCTTTTGTTCTCTCTGGGGACTGCCATTAGCACTCTTTCCCCTTGGTTTCTGTAGCCA
Organism: Scyliorhinus torazame; assembly: GCF_047496885.1. Lineage (NCBI taxonomy): Eukaryota > Metazoa > Chordata > Chondrichthyes > Carcharhiniformes > Scyliorhinidae > Scyliorhinus > Scyliorhinus torazame. Next base: position 212,045,458 of record NC_092710.1, read on the forward strand.
TTAGAACCCGGTTTCCCTGGGTTTCTGTGGCCACGACTCATCTTTCATTCTCACTCCACAGTATAAATATTTCCCACTTTCTCTGTCTTTTAGCTTTGACAAAGAGTCATTGGACTCGAAACGTCTTTTCTCTCCCTACAGATGCTGCCACACCTGCTGAGATTTTCCAGCATTTTCTCTTTCGTTTCAGGTTCCAGCATCCGCAGTAATTTGCTTTTATACAGATAATTATTTAACACCTCAGCAAAGCTCTCTGCCTCCATGTGCAACTCTCCCTTTTGCTCACTAATCTGTCCTAGATGGGGAGGCGGTGGCGTTGGATTGGATTTGTTTATTGTCATGTGTACCGAGGTACAGTGGAAAGTATTTTTCTGTGAGCAGCTCAACAGATCATTAAGTACATAAGAAGAAAAGGGAATAAAAGAAAATACATAATAGGGCACCACAACATATACAATGTAACTACATAAGCACTGGCATCGGATGAAGCATACAGGGTGTAGTGTTAATGAAGTCAGTCCATAAGAGGGTCATTTAGGAGTCTGGTGACTGTGGGGAAGAAGCTGTTTCTGAGTCTGTTCGTGCGTGTTCTCAGACTTCTGTAATGGTATTGTTGCTAGACTAGTAACACAGAGACTCAGGGTAATGTTCTGGGGTCCCGGGTTCAAATCTCGCCATAGTATATGATTAAATTTGAATTCAATAAAATCTGGAATTAAAAACATAATGATGACCATGAAACTATTGATGATTGTCGTAAAAACCCATCTGGTGCACTAATGTCCTTCAGGAAAGCAAATCTGCTGTCCTTGCCCAGTCTGGCCTACATGTGACTCCAGATCAACAGAGCGATGCAGTTGACTCTTAACTGTCCCACTCTGAAATGGCCTGGCAATATACTCAGTTCAAGGGCAATTAGGGATGGGCAAAAAATGCTGGCCCAGCCAGTGACACCCACATCCAAAGAACAGATTAAAAAAATACCACCCTTTTACTATTTATATGCCAATAGAAGACTTTGATATTCTCTTTTATTTTGGCTGCCGATCTCTTATCATTCTCCTCTTTGCTTCTCTTCTTTGCTTTTCCACCTCCCTCTGAACATTCTAAATTGAACCTGGTTTTCAATTGTATTTTCTACCTAACATGTTCTTTACCTTAATTTCTATCTCTTTCATCATTCAAGTAGCTCTGGAATTGTTTACCCTACCTTTCCCTTACAAGGGAATAACGTTTGATAATGCCTAATCTATCTCTTCTTAGAAGTGGAGATGCCGGCATTGGACTGGGGTGAGCACAGTAAGAAGTCTTACAACACCATGTTAAAGTCCAACAAGTTTGTTTCAAATCACTAGCTTTCGGAGCACTGCTCCTTCCTCAGGTGTTAAAGTCCAACAGGTTTGTTTCAAATCACTAGCTTTCGGAGCACTGCTCCTTCCTCAGGTGAGTCATTCCTCAGGTGAATTATTCACTTGAGGAAGGAGCAGTGCTCCGAAAGCTAGTGATTTGAAATAAACCTGTTGGACTTTAACCTGGTGTTGTCAGACTTCTTACTGTCTTCTTTGAAGGTAGCTGATTGTTTAACTACCATTTATCCTTCTGAGTTTTGATTCCAATCTATTCAGTCCAGAACTATACTTACCCCTGTTGGGTTCCTACGACATGGAAAGAAACCATCACTACGTACTTAAACACTTTATCCTTAATGCTATCTATTTTTAAAATTGGTCTTTTTCTGCTGGGCAAAGAAAATTAAGATAGTATTAAGTCACATGACCATGGAGCTGGCCTTCTGACTGGGAGCTATCTCCAGGAGTTTCAGGAGCAAAATAATTGTTTTCTGAGATTCTGGAATGTCACACCTCATTATGTCTGGGGAGCTACTGAGAGACTCACATCATACCTGGGACTGTTGTCATGTGAGAGTACCTTTAAGAAATGGGTGTTTATAAATGGGTGTGTATATAAATACCTGTAGTGAGAGTACCTTTAAGAAATGGGTGTTTACTACTTCAGTGATGTCAGCGCGGAAGCTCGTATTTTCCAAGGCTCACGGGGAGGCTAATTACCAGCAGTTAGGCAGAATCATCGTGAGTTAACAGGCCGGATGATGTCAATTGCCTTTTTACTTGTACAAATGCCTCTTTCTGTGGTGCTCTCCTCACCCATGCCTGTTTTTGTTTTTAAACGGGACATGCAAGATTGTGAGTCCAGGAATGAATTTTCCATAATAATTCACGAGACCCAGGAATGAGCGCAGCTCAGTTGTGTTCTCCAGAATGGGGGGCTGTTGAATTTCTTACATCTCCTCTTCTACCGAGTTTAGTCCATCGCAGTCTACATGGTACTCCAGGTAAATAACCTCTCTGGCCTGGAAGAGGAACTTCTCTCTTTTGAGGCAGATGCCCAACTCTGATATGCGACGAAGTACCTCATCCAAGTTGCTCAGCTGTTTTCACTCCGTTGAGCCCGTGACCAATACGTCACCCAAATAAACTGTCCCATGTAGCAGTCCTCTCAGAATGTTATCTACGACACTTTAAAAAATGATGCAGCCAATGACACTCCCAAGGGCAATCTAGTATATTCATAAAGGCCCCTGTGGTTATTTATTGTCACGTATCGTCTGGACTCGGTCTAATTCCAGTTGGAGATATGCGTGACTCATATCAAGCTTTGTAAACAAATGACCTCCAGCCAATTTCGTATACAAATCATCGATTCGTAGCATCAAATACCTGTCCAATTGGGAGGCCCTTTTCACTGTTAATTCATAGTCGCGCAAAGGCGAACAGTTTTGTCTGTTTTAAGGACAAAGACTACCGGGGCTGCGTAATCCGCAAATCTTACCAGGCGAATGATCCCAAGGCCCTCTAGATGGCCGAGCTCTGCCTCAACCTTCGCAGTAGTGCATAGGGGACTGGGCAGTCCCGAAAATATTTAGGCTGCACTTCAGTGTTCCTATGTATTTAAGCTATGGCGCCTCTGATTTTGCCCAATCCGGTTTAGAAAACATTGGGGTATTTCCCCAACATCTCGTAGAGGCCTCCGATGAAGAATCCACTGCCAGTCTAGGCGAAGGCATTTCAGCCAATCGTGGCCCAACAGACTAGGGCCGTATCCTTTTACTACAGTCAATGGCAGCCTTGCACATTGCTGCCCATAGATCACTGGGGTCATCATGGTCCCCGCTATGGCAAGTGGTACCCCCGTGGTAGGTTGATAGTCTTGCCTCAGTATCCCGTAAGCCCAACCATTGTACCACTGACTGAATTCTTTCAAACGATGGTTCACCCATGACTGAGACTGCAGCTTCCGTGTCCAATTCCATTTCAAGAGGGTGATCGTTTACATGAACAATGATCCGAATAGGGAAAACTATTCATCATCGGGCTGTTCCAAATGAAAAGTGTGGGCCCTGGGTTGACGCCTACCTCGGGTGGGGCAGCGGGTTTATTGGCTGCCCTTTGGCTTTCACTCCCTGCGGCTTCTCTGGCCTCATGCCCCACATTGCCAAGGGTCTCCCTTTATGGATTTGGGGACTTACCCTGCCTAGCCATCTCGGTCCGAAACCCTCAACCCTGACCTCGGCAGGACATACCCCAGGGCGGGTGTCTGGGGGTTCCCATTCTGGGGGGTGCAATATGCCGGGGGGTGTGCACCTCCCATACATGCTCACATCCATCCCTCAGAGTTCCTGCACTCCGTTCTCTGCACTTTCTCTTGAAAGAGAAATTTGTACGACCTTCTTAAGGTCTAACAATGTCTCGGCCAGTAACTTTTGTTGGGTCGCCATATTGTTTACGCCACAAACCAATTGGTCCCGTAGATTCTCGGGAAAGGGTCATACTCATAAAATTCAGCTAGTTTCCCCAAATGCGTTAAGAACTCGTTAACAGGCTCCTCTAGGGTCTTCTCAGCCGTGTTGAAATGACAACATTGCATGATGACCGACGGCTTGGGGTCATAATGTTTTGCTGCTAATGATACCAGGTCCTCGAATGTCCTCGAAGGTCTTGGAGTCTCGGCTGTGGGGTACATGAGGTTTTTTATTATGCTGAACGTGGCAGTCAAAATATTACTATCTGTTGCTCACCACCGTTTTATAGTGTCAGCCCTGAAAAAGTAGAGCAATTGCTCTAAGTATTACGTCCAATTCTTCCACACTTGCAATGAATACATCAAGTCTTTCAAAGAGTGGTATTTTAAAAACAGTGCACGCCTTATTCTAGTAGTACGATAGGAGATGACTGTGTTTCCAACAGTTAGCAGTGCTGACTGTAGCTCCACTTTTACCCAAACCTCTTTTTAGTGGCTTCAGGGAAGTCCCAAATGAAAGGTGTAAAAAAAGCTTATTTTATTGCAAAGCAAACTATATACACACAGGACTACTCTGCTTGGCTCCCCTCTGGGACTGGTTTTTATGACATAGCCCATCACTCCGCTAATGGGTCCCTGCACTTCAGTGGGGAAGATCGTACTCTACGAGGCCCAAAGAGAGGCTAATTGGTCCGTCCCCAAAGGTCTTGTGCGGGTTTAACACTCCTCAATACTGTTTCTAAGGTCTTTACATCTTTCCTGAAGTCTGATGCCCAGAATTGTCTACAATACCCCATCTGATGGTAATCATGATTAGGTTGGGCAGCACAGTGGCACAGTGGTTAGCATGGCTGCCTACAGCGCTGAGGACCCGGGTTCGAATCCCGGCCCTGGGCCACTGTCCGTGTGGAGCTTGCACATTCTCCCCGTGTTTGCGTGGGTTTCACCCCCACAACCCAAAAGATGTGCAGGGTAGGTGGATTGGCCATGCTAAATTGCCCCTTAATTGGAAAAAGAAATAATTGGGTACTCTAAATTTTAAAAAAAAGAAAAGAAAAAAAAAGTCATGATTAGATTTGTTTCGAATCATTAGCTTTCGGAGCACAGCTCCTTCCTCAGGTGAATGCCAGCATCTCCACATCATGATATATAAAGCTTTAGAATAATTTCTTTGTGTTTATATTTTAATCCTCTATTTATAAACCCAAGTACCCTTTTTTAAAAAAGTACTTTATTAACTGTGCAACCTTTGTGTATATGGACACCAAGATGTCTCTGTTCACCTGCGCTTTCCGACTGTGCCTTTTATCAATGGTAGTCTTTCCAAAGTGCATCACTTCATATTTGGCTGCATTGAACGCCATTGCTCCTGACATTTGTCTTAAGCCTGTTTTCTGTTTTATTTTTGCTTTTATTTTGTTTGCCATCCAGGATACATTAACTTTGAATGCTCTACCTTTCCCCTTCAATGGAAAATGTTTCAAGTTACATCTGAATTATCTCTGCAATTGCCTTTTCCAAGCTACCTGTGATAAGTTGCTTCTTAAATCCCAGAAATGAGCTCTTTCTCATGTTTACTGTGTTTTTAAAAAAAAATTTAGAGTGCCCAATTATTTCTTTTCCAATTAAGGGGCAATTTAGCGTGGCCTATCCTACACATCTTTGGGTTGTGGATGTGAAACCCATGCAGACACGGGGAGAATGTACAAACTCCACTCGGACAGTGACCCGGGGCCGGAATCGAACCCGGGTCCTCAGCGCCAGAGCACTTTTACTGTTGATGCTTTCTGGTCTCTTTCCATATTTATTGTACAAAGCTAGCATTGCTTCCCCTATTTTTCTACCTATTTTACATTTGGCTTTATATATTTTGTGATTTACCTTGTTTCTTTATGACTATTGAATACATTTGTGTTCGCTTTATATATTTTATATGGCCGTCTTATTGGCTCATATGCTAATATCATTTAGAGCTAATATATTTTTATTTCAGCTCATCCTATTGTTTTTCTGTCATTTAATTTTCTTTTATTCCATACATTTTTTTAAATTGTAATGTAACATCTACTTACAAATATACTTCTTATAACCAAAAACAGACTTTCATCTTCTTTACTCCCATCCTTGTCATTTTGAAAGTGCAAGCTGAAATAAAATGGGTTTGATTGAATAAAATCAAGCCACCGATGTTTCTTACCCAATTAAAAGGCAGAGTAGATAAGACGTATCAAGGTAACTTCTGTTCTTACCTATCAAAGCTAGAATTAACATGTGTGAATTTACCTGCCAACTGTTACAGAGAGTAGCTTAACAAAAAGACTTATCAGTTGTATGTTTAGGATAGAATCATTATGTGAAATGGTGGTAAATACCAGCTATGATTGTGTAGAATCAGGAAAATAAAAAATTTCATGGGGATCGATCGTACGGCCTCGTCGCACCGGATTCGGGAAGCAACGAGCTGTTCAATCTTGCGAGATTTGTGATGCTCGGAATGCCTCGTGAGATCTTAGATGCGCAATCTGGATCTCACCCTCAGTGGGATCCAGATTTGCATTTTTAAGTGACCAGTTAGCCTCACTTAAATATGTCTGTGCTGGAGTCTCCCAATACCCAGGATTGAATGCCTGTGCCTGGGAGCCTCATCGTGGAGCCATTTATCACTGGTCCACACAGACGTGGACCAGGTGTAACATCACCTTGGGGGCCTCCCTGGTCCCCAGGTGGTCGGGCTCTGAGAAGGGTGGTGCCCTGACATTCCTGCTGTCACTTAGCAATGCCAGCTGGCAGTGCCACCCTAACACTGTTGAGGCATTGGGGATAGGGGGTTAAGAAGGCCACAGTGATGAGGATGAGAGATTGGGACCGTGTTTAAAAATGGCGCCCCATTCTTCCTATACTGCCGAGCTGAGCTCGTCAGTGCAGGAAATGAAGGTAAGTCCAGCCTCGGTGACGAAGTCCTCACCAAGGCCAGAAAAAATACAGAGTCCTGTTTGATAGCAGGTCGTTCTCGGCACTCCATGCACCGAGAGAAACACCCCACTAAACGTGCCTGAAATGGGACTCTGTTGTTTTCTATTAAATTGCACCTATTTTTTCACATATGCCTAGAGTTCAAACAGAGTGTCACTATGGGCTAATTTTTGTGGACTTGGGAGGAGATTGGACAGCTTCAAAATGGTGGCAGGACCTGGTTGTAGAAGCCCAACCCTCCTCATTTCCGACAGATCCAATTTTTGCAGGCAGGGAAAGGACATGATTCACACATGAGGGAAATCTGAACTCAGCAGGGCTAATTGAACTCAGTACTAGATCAAACAGACCCTGTTTTAGCTGTTGCAAAGGCTTTGACTCACAGTGTGGGAGTCACAAATTGATGGAGTAGATATAAAGCCCCTTGAAGGGTGGATAAGGTCTGTGTAATTGTCATGATCTGAAGTTTTTAAAATCCCCCTGCTCTTAAAAACTTTTTAAAAAACTGACTACAACTGTCAATGAGAGCTAAAAAATGTGGGAATGTATCCTCCAGCTAAACAGCCCTCTGAGGTATCTGCACTCTTTTAATTCTGTCCTCTTGAGCATCCCAGTTTTAATTGGGTTAGCACTGGATTCACCATTGGTGGCTGGACCTTCGGAAGCCAAGGCCCTAAGTTTTATTTTCCATGCCCTCTGTGCCGTGTTTCTTGGTGGTGGGAGGCAACCTGCCATTGGCCAGTGGCGGTATTTTGCTGTCAATGGTATTTCACATTGAATCCAGCCCCGCTGCTGTGAAACCCATGGCAGGGGATCGTCATCAGCGGGACCAGAACAAGAATGACCAGAAAATCCCCTTGTCTCCAAAATCTCTCTCCTCTTTACCTTCCTTCAATGCACGTCATTAATTCTCCCTCTTTTAAAAATAATAATGTTTATTATTGTCACAAATAGGCTTACATTAACACTGCAATGAAGCCACTGTGAAAATAGTGGTCACCTACTTTAATATCTTCTTACATGGCCAAGAGTCAAATTTTGCTTAAAATGTTCTGTGAAACACCTTGGGACATTTTATTGCGTGAAAGGTTTATTTTTCAAAGGGGCAACCACATTTGTGGATCTATTGTAGACTGGATGTAAAGGGATTAAGAAAGAGACCCCAATTGAATTTCGTTGGATGATGAAAAGTTTTACAAGTTTACACATAATTAGGATTAAAGTGAATCATTGAATTGAATATTGAATATGTCTGCACAAATCACTGAGAACTTGATGAACCTGAGAAACCACATTAATATCAATTTGGGAACAAATGAGGGAAATTAGCAGTGGAGAAAAAAATCAACTTACTTGAAAATCGATTCTTTTTAAAGAGATTTGAGAGACTTTCCTTTATTTATGAGCAAATGTTGCAATAAATAGCACAAACCACATCAAAACACAATTGTATCATTTCATCTTGACTTTAGAATGGTGAAAATAATATACCTTTTTTCTGACTCTGTCAAAAGAGGTTTATCAAAAATGTTTAATGAAAATTATGCCACTTTAAACATATCTTGGGCGTCATTCTCCGCCGGCGGGAGTCTCCGTTTTGCCGGCGCCCGGGGGTTTCCCGACAGCGTGGGGCTGCCCCACAATGGGAAACCCCATTGACCGGCCGGTGTTACGGAGACTCCAGCCGGCCGGTTGGGGCAGAAATGTGGCGGGGCGGGTAGGAGAATTTTGCCCTGAGAATGGTACAAAAAAAGTCCCAAATAGAAGTTGAAAGGTTACTGACAAAAACTAAACCTAAATAGTTAAAATCAATAAGTTTCAAATATTATAATAAAAAAACACATGCTTATTCATGTATTTATGGGGGGAAACAGGAAAATAAAAATGTAACTGAAATATAAGCTTAAACTTATATTATATACGATTATAATATGTGGCAATATTGTTAGCCCTAGTGTGGAAAGGTGTGATGGCATTTAATAATGCCGTTAATAAAGTGACCTTGATATTTGGTAAATTAAGTGCTCAATGTGGAATTGGGCCTTCAAGTTTGGGTGGATCTCAGTTATAACCTGATCTAGCTGATCTCAAAGGGAGTAGCTGCAATGGGGGTTATTTGTACCTCAACAACCTCAAGGAAGAGAATAATTAGCCAGCATCCATACTCAAAGTTGCAATTTGGTGATATATATATTTTCAAAAACATTTATATTTTTAAAAAATACATATATATGTTATATATAAGTGTGTGTATTATATAGCATAAGGACGAGGCTTGTCTGTTAGTTCTTATAGAGTTGCATAGCCTGCTGTCGCTCACCGCTCAACCTTCGATATGAAAGAATATGAGAGATGTACAGGAGGGTTTTTGCCATTCCTACCCCAAGTCATGCCTCAAGGAGATGTTGAGGGAAAATTGAAAAAAAAACACAAAAGCAAAAGGAAAACACAATAAGCTAGATTTTATTCGTGAAGAAATTAATCACTGAGCACTATACCTCAAGAGTCGACCCAGGATTAGGAGCCATCAATTTTATTTATTTCTTACAGCTTTGTTGATCTCTTCACTGGATCACAATGGTAAATACAGAACTGGCCCATCAAGATCAGCCTAACATAGAATTCTACCATTCCCCTCACCTCAGCAGTGTGAAGTCTTCCAGTATTTCATTTGCTTCACCCATTTGCATGATTCCACTACCTTTTAAGAATCTTTGTGCTCATTTATAGCAAATTTACAGGTAAATTCCAAGATTTTAAAATCATTTTTGGGCCGTTTTTCTTTTATAGAGTTTGCTTCTCAACAATGACTTGTTCACGTAGTTGATTCTCCAGAATCACTTAACTTTAATGACTCTTACAAAATATTTTTAACTGCACATGGAATTAATGTAAGGTGCAATATTTTCTTTCATTGCCTCTCCAGTACACCAGTAGAAAATGAGAACTATTTATATAAGCATGAAATTGTACTGTGTGATATTAACGATAAATGTATTCACAGATTGATAAATAATTTTTCTGTAGGCATTAAAAATGGCCCCATTTAAAGCAGCTTGCAAAGAAATTTCATATTAAAACCCTGAACATTTAGTTATATCACCCAATGTGATTTCAACTCAAAAATAAATAACTGCAAACATTTTTCTTGAGTTTTTTTGAAATATTGAATTACTCTTCTTATTGTCACTTTGATGTTTTAGTCATACAATCATAGAGCTCCTACAGTGAAGAAGGAGGCCGTTCGGCCCATCGTTTCTACACTCACCCCCCGAAAGAGCACCCTGCCTAGGCCCACTCCCCCTCTCTATCCCTGTAACCAGGTGCATTGATCATGGCCAATCCACCTAACCTGCACATCTTTGGATTATGGGAGGAAACCAGAGTACCCGGCAGAAACCAATGCAGACATGGGGAGAACGTGCAAACTGCACACAGTCTCCCAAAGCCAGAATTGAACCCGAGTCCCTGCTGCTGTGAGGCAGCAGTGCTAACCATGGTGTTCAGTTAAAAACTGACCAGCATCTTAAAATTATGAGGAAAAATGAAAATGAAACAAACCTACCAGTATTAAGCCACTGCCAAGTACATATGTTCTAATTGGACATCACTGAGTTCTTGTCAGGAATGTGTAACAAATTCGAGAGCCAGATTGCTTAGCAGGCATTTTTATCATTCCAGTCAAACAAAATGTTGCCTAATGAACATGCAATAAACTACTACATGAATAATAATAATTCTCCAAACTATATACTATAATAATACATATAGGATAGTCATGTCATAAACATATACTCTGAGAGCCCAGTAAAGGAAATATATTTATTTATTTGAATTACAGGTGCTTTTAAGCAGTTTAGTGGCATCTGTTGACAACAATGACACTAGCTCAGGTGTGCGCACTGTTTCTTACAGAGGTCATAAACAGAAACTTAAAAACAATACTTTAAAAGAAAGGTAACAGTTGGTTCTCCAGGCTTCGAATGACATTTATTACATTCCTGTATATTACAAGGCAGCAATCTGTTAATAATTAAAAAAGAAATAAAGGGGAAAAAAGACACTATTGTCATTTTATACAGAAACCAGAACATGCACAAATGCACATCACATTTGATTGGGAATCTCCAGCATCAGAGCTAAAGACTTCCCTTAAAATGGAAGAGTTTTTCTCAGCATAGTTGGCTCTTTTTGAACCCTTAAAGGTCTAGCCACAATACTTGGGCTAACCATCTGGCCTTCTAATTTATTCGGTGGGCAGGGGTTAATTATGCCTAATGTTGTATAAACTTAGGTAAATCTACACTTTCCGCTTCAACTGCAGTCCTTGAAATGATTAGCAGTGTCCATGAAGATCAGGAATAAGGATTAGATGTAAGAACCCAGCACTGGATCCATTATACAGTGCACCTCTATAGGTTAGCTTGTTAATATATAGCAGCATCAGAAATCTCAGCAACCAAGTGAGGATTTTAGTGAACCGTGCTCACTGTTGTGGTTATCAGTTTCTTATTTTGCCCTCTTCGTTTCTTGTTTTGAGTCTTTTCATTCCTTCCTCCTTCTCTGTTGTTTTTATTTTCTTTGCCTCTATTTTTAGCTTGTTTGCCTTGCTTTGCTTCTTTGTTGCCTTCTTTTCTTGATCTCTTAATCTTCACTTTGTCTAAAATGAAAGTGCACAGATTAATCATCAATAAATTTAATGTTTAGGACACAAGAATAAGGAAATGTTATTTGAATTGTCAATGCTCGATCATAAACACTGGTCTATTTTTCTAACCTGAGGAATGTAAATAAGTAAGTGTGTAAATAAATGCAAATCAAGTAAAACTTCAGAATACCTATCGAGTATTGAATCCTACATCACACATAGAATTAGAATAGAATCCCTACAGTGCAGAAGGAGGCCTTTTAGCCTTTTGAGTCTGCACCGACCCTCTGAAAGAGCACCCTACCTAGGCCCACACCTCCGCCATACCTAATCTACACATTCTTGGACACTAAGGGGCAAATTAACATGGCCAATCCACTTAACCTACACATCTTTGGATTGTGGGGGGAAACCGGAACAACCAGAGGGAACCCATGCAAATATGGGGAGAAAGTGCAAACTCCACATCGACAGTTACTCAAGGCTGGAATTGAACCCAGGTCCCAGGTGTGAGGCAGCAGTGCTAGCCACTGTGCCGCCCCTAATACAAAATACTGATGCTGAACATCTGAAATAAAAAATAGAAAATACTGGAAATACTCTGCAGATCAGGCAGTATCTGTGGAGAGGGCAGCAAGAGGTCATTTTTCAGGTCAGGGAAACCGAAATAAAATACTGCAACAATTATTATTATTTTGTAAGGGCCCCGAAGAATCCAGCACGAGTTTTAAGGATACAAAATAATAAAGTTTATTTACTATAACAATATATACATAGCAGTAACTTCCCTTGCTACCTTCTCCTTCCTCCTGGTTCCTGGACTGGCCAGCTTATTTATAGTAGGAGTTTCTCCGCCCCCCTCATTGGGGAAGTTCATACTCCCATAGGATTGTGGGATAATCATTAGTCCCCAGCCAATCGTCAGTAGGCAGGTTATAACATATTATAATTATGCATCTGTACAGAACACATCAAATCTCATGGTGAGGTCAGACAGGAGGGGTGTGACTTGAATTTAAAGTCTGCTGAACAGTACAGGTGTTTGTGGCTGCCTGTTGTGCCATGAAAGACCCTGCTTTCAACGTCTCTTTGCTTTTTTTGTGGTCTCCATGAGAAACTCCCTGTCAAGGGCACTCTTTATGTCATTTCCTGCACCGGCAAGATTAGCTCGCCAGTGCAGGAAGACTACTAGCGGAACATCGTGCCATTGTCCAGTCCCTCTCAACACTCCCACCGCCGCTTCTCGACATCCCCACTTCACCCAAGTTGCATCTTCCGGGGTCCTTGAGCTCCCCCTCATGCCACCTCTTATGGACAAGGCCACCCCCAGGCCTAACCCCTGGAAAGGTGATCCTTTTACCTGGGCACCTTGTTACTGTCAGCCTGGCACCCTGGCAATGTCCCTGCCAGTCTGGCTCTGCCACCCAGGTGCCCTGACAGTGCCCAAGTGGCAGTACCAAGGAGCCAAAGGTAATGCTAGGGTGCCACCCTTCCCTGTCCCAAACCACCTAAGGGCCTCCACTGGCTTGGGTGAAACCCCCAGGTGCCATTACAATTGGTCCACGTTTGTGTGGACCTGCACTAAATGTGCCATGGCGATGTCTCCCAGGCCTAATGGCTCATCTACATATGTGTGCCTGGATCTCACCAACATCTGTTGAATCCCGCGAGACATTGGGCACGACAAGGCTGCTTTCGCACCTGTGGTCATCAGCCCCACTGTTACCTTATGGGCTTGAAAGTCTGGGAGCGATATTTAAAGGGTACTCAGGCAGCCATTTGTTTACTACAGGCCAGAAGCTTCGGCACCTCAGTGGATCCAAGTTCTAAAATAGGCAGTCACAATCTAGTGAGCATTGCACTGACCCGTGTCCACAATTAGCAGAGGCAGTGACAGCAGAGGCCTCTGAACTTCAGAGGATTGCTGAAATTCAGAGGATTGCTGGAGACCAGGCCCCTGCTGAGCCCAATGCTGATAACGAGCCTCTGGATGTAAGCCTAAGAAATGTATTGGTGGTGCAGAGACCTACAGGGGAATATCAGGCAGAGATGCCAAAGGCCATATTCCATAGAATCCCTACAGTGCAGAAGGAAGCTATTTGGCACATCAAGTCTGCACCAACCTTCCAAAAGAGTACCTTACCCATGTCCAGTCCCCCACTCTATCCCCATATCCCCAACTAACCTGCACACCTTTTGGAAACTAAGTGGCAATTTTAGAGCATGGCCGATCCATCTATCTTGCACATCTTTGGACTGGGAGGAAACTGAAGCACCCGGAGGAAACCCACACAGACACGGGGGAACGTACAATCTCCACGCAGTCACCGAAGGCCGGAATCGAACCCAGGTCCCTGGCGCTGTGAGGCAGCAGTGCAAACCCTTATGCAGACTGGACCAAAGGCTGGAGGAGTCCGTCTATGTTCTGTCTGAGCAGGAGACCCTTATCAGGTCAGATCTCTCTCGGCTTCGGACCAACAGAGAACATCCGTCAAATTCCTCAATGGCAGATGTTGGGACTGCACCCAGACATAGTGGCAGGTAATGAAATATTGGTAAATAGTGGTAGGTTCAGAAATATTGAAGGCGCACAGGTGTACAACCACTATCTATAGTTTTGATACTTGTCACTGTAAGTTCACTTGCACTGTTTGGAAGACTCCTGGATTCCATCTTGCTGCTAGTTGTTTTGATGGTCATGGGCATTTAAGGGTTTGGAATCTGGGATCCAATCAGAGTCCAATCATGAAACCTCATTGACTCAATTGTCCCACTTTATCAACATTGTGATTACTCAGTAATCCTACATGTGCCTGATTAAGCATTGGCCATCAGTTGTGCGTTCAGTGTGGCCAAGCATTACTTGCAGCTCACTGTGTTCAGCATTTGAGTCTCATCTCCTGCTGCTGTTGTAGACATGGGCAGATGGCATGTGTACTTGAGGAGAGTTAAATCTGCTGTGTGAGTGGTAAGGAAAACTGTGGTTTCAGGACTATGAGACTGAAGCTCTACGCTGTCTTCTTAACTGTAGAAAGCCAGACATTTCCCTACTTGTCTGGAAGAAGCTGTGGTCGCAATGATCAATCATGAATGGCCTTTCTTGGTGATTTGTCTTTTTATTCACTCGTGGGATTTTGCTATCACTGGCTCGGCCAGCATTTGTTGCCCATCCCTAATTGCCCTTGAGAAGGTAGTGAGGAAATGCCGTCCATAGAATCCCTACAGTGCAGAAGGAGACCATTTGGCCCATCGAATCTGCACCAAACCTCCAAAAGAGCACTCTATTTAGGCCCACTCCTCTGCCCTATCCCCGCAACCCCTCGCATTAATCATGGCCAATCCACCTAACCAGCACATCATTGGACACTAAGGGACAATTTAGCATCTGCCTCCGTAGATAGTTCAGGCAGTGTACTATTGGGCCTCCCTCCACTAACACCCCGACTCATCCCCCCCCCCGCCCCCCCGTACATTGGTACTGAGGGGAAGGTACCCTGTTCCACCAACACAAAATTATTGTTTGTACCGTTTGGCCTTGTATTTTTTTTGACTGTTTTAATACAATGATATGGCCAATCCATCTAACTTGCATATCTTTGGACTGTGGGAGGAAACCACAGCACCCACAAAGGAATCTCACACAGGGAGACTGTACAAACTTCATACAGGCACCAAAGGCCAGAATCGAACCCGGGTTCCTGGCGCTGTGAGGCAGCAATGCCATTGTGCCACCTTAGAATCATAGAAGCCTTACAGAGCAGAGGAGGCTACTCAGCCCATTGAGTCTGTACAGACCCGCTGAAACAGCACACTACCTAGGCCACTCCCCCACATACCACCTGACCTTCACATCTTTTTGAACAGCAAGGGGCAATTTTATCATGGCCAATCCACTTATCTTGCACACCTTTCCTGAACGACTGCAGTCCATGTGGTGTAGGAATATCTATAGTGCTATCAGGAAGGAAGTTCCAGTATTTGGATCAGCAACAGTGAAGAAACGGCGATATATTTCCAAGTCACGGTGATGTGTGACTTAGAGGTAAACTTCCAGGTAGTGGTGTTCCCATGTGTCTGCTGCCCCTGTTCTAGATGGTAGTGGTCATGGGTTTGGAAGGTGCTGTCTAAGGAGCCTTGATGAGTTCCTGAAGTGCATCTTGTATATGGTGCAGACTGCTGCCACTGTGTTTCAATGATGGAGGGAGTAAATGCTTGGATGGGGGGCTAATCAAGCAGGCTACTTTGTCCTGGATGGTGTTGAGCTTCTTGAGTGTTGTTGGAGCTGCACTCATCCAGGCAAGTAAAGAGTATTCCATTACACTTCTGACTTGTACCTTGTAGACAATGGATAGGCTACAGGGGGTCAGGAGGTGAGTTATTTGCCGCAGGACTTCTAGCCTCTGACCTGCTCTTGTAGCCACAGTATATATGGTTAGTCCAGTTCTGTTTCTGGTCAATGGTGATCCACCAGGATGTTGATAGGGCACGGATTCAGTGACGGTGATGGCATTGAATATCAAGGGACAATGGACATTGCCTAGCACATTTCTGTTGTAAAGTTACTTGTCACTTGTCAGTCCAAGCCTGGATATTGTCCCAGTCTTACTGCATTTGGACATGAACTGCTTCAGTATCTGAATAGTCATGAATGGTGCTGAATACTGTGCAATCATCAGCGAACACTTCTGATGTTATGATGGGAGGTAGGTTGATGAATCAACTGAAGATGGTTGGGCCTAGGACACACCTTGATGGACTCCTGCAATGTCCTGGAACTAAGATGATGGACCACTGACAACCACAACCATTTTCCTTTCTGCCAGGTTTGACTCCAACCAATGAAGAGTTTTCCCTCTAATTCCCATTGGCTTCAATTTTGCTTCTTCACGCCCTGAATTTGACATATAAATATTATATTGATGTCAAGGGCAATCATCTCACCTTTGGAGTTCAGCTGTTTTGCCCATATTTGAACCAAGGCTGCACGAGGTCAGGAGCTGAGCAGCTCTGACGGAACTCAAACTGAATGTTAGTGAGCAAGTTATTTGCTAAGCAAGTGCCACATGATAGCACTGTTGATGACCTCTTCCATAACTTTACTGAAGATCAAGAGTGTACTGATGGGGTATACTGATAGCCGGGTTCGATTTGTCCTGTTCTTTTGTGTACAGGACATACCTGGGAAATATTTGCACATTGCCAGGTAGATGTCAGTGTTGCACTGTACTGGAACAGCTTGGCTAGGTGTGCGGCAGGTTCTGGAGTACAGTAGTATTGCCGGTGCAGTATTCACTGCCTTCAGCTATTTCTTGATATCATGTGTAATGAATTGAGTTGACTGAAGACTGGCATCTCTGATGCTGGGGACCTTTGGAGTAGACCAAGATGAAGCTCTGGAAGGAGCCACTGGAAAAGAAGTTTAAGGTGGCGGGACCTGAAAAGACACAGGCATTGGGTTCTCTCCAAGTCATCGGGGAGAAGTGGACCATGAGCAACCACATTCTGGGACATTCTAAGGCACGTCTGTCATTGTTTTTACCTAACTTGTGACTAACCAAGCTGACCATAAAGCCATGGTCAGACCAATGCTCGTCATTGCAATGGACCCTGACCTTCTTGAGGCCACGATGCCTCTTTACTGCTTAAGCTATTGCTCCTCCTGTTCCTCTGCCAACCTGCGCCAGGCCTTCCTTCTCCTCATCTGGATGAGAGCCATTACAAAGGCAGAGTTTCCTGTAGCTTGCTTCATTGACACCTCAGTGGAGCTGTAAATTTATCACTGACTCGCCATGTGCAGTCAGCGAGCATTTATTTTACTGGTTTCCCTCCATCTCAAAGCCTCCATCAACACATGGCATCCCCACTCCGCTCCTTCCAGATGGTTGTTCCTCGCATTCATATATGACTGCCCATGGAGAAACTGCTCTTTGACCAGGATGATGAGGGTCATGTATGAGAAGTCTCCCTCTGACACGTTTCTGCTTGCCTCCACATGAGCCTTTGTCAGGCATAACCAGTCAGCTGTGAGGATGACGATTTGGAGTCTTAAGTTGGCTGACAGCCATCAGCCGTGCCCCTTAGAGGTGGCCATCTTCCTTCCTCCCTTCATTCCTGCCTTTGACAGTAATGAATAGCAAATCACACAGAATAAATGGCATCTCCATACCTTGGTGGGATCTCCATGTTATGAGACCCATGAGTGTGGAACAGTCCTGCTGCTGTGGAGTTTTCACCATGGACAGGAGAACAAAATGTTGCCTTATGATTGCTGAGATGGCCTGACACCCGTTATCATCAAAATACCTACTGTGACTCTGACCCGTGCCCCTCCCGTTATACAAGTCACCTGCCTTGTCATCCTCCATGGCCCTCCCGTGATGAGACCTTCACCTACCAGACCATCATCCTGGACCTGTCAACCTACTGCATCCCACTCACCCTCTGACTGTCTGTTCCTTCTTCTGTCCAGTACCCTGTGTTCAACCCTCTAGGTCACACTCTCTCCGATCATCCTTGCCCATAAACCACCCCGCCCCCCCCACAGCCAGCCAAAGGACCCTCGCAGACCCAACAAGAAAGGTCCTTCCCTCCACGCAATATCACGACATCCTCCCCTTGTTGCATCCACCCCTTTCCATAGACACTCTCTCACCCCAATCCTTCCTCGGACACACTCTTGCCATTCCCCCTCCCCATTTCCATGGACAGTCTCACAGTCTCTCTGCCCCCACTTCCCTGGACAGTCTCCACCCGCCTTCCCAAAACATTCTTTCTCCTCCCTCCCTCCACCCTTAGCCTGCGCCACATCCAACCTCCACTCCATCCTGCACTCCTTTCGCCTGCTTCCCACTTCCAGCCTTTGTGCAGCTTTTGGTACCCAATATGAGTCAATTTTTTGGGGGGGGAGTCCCAGAAGGTGAAAGCCATACCCACTACCCCAAAGTGTTGAAAGTAATGAAGCTCGCCAGTTGCAGACCAATTAGAACAGTCCTAAAATGCAATGTTCTAATTTCTGATTCAGGAACTTAATTACACAAGGAACTTAATTCCGACGAGGTGGCCTTTTAATAAACATGCATGACTTGCTAATGGATGCTAAAGGGCTTCCCGATATTGTTCGTTGGGAAGTTCGACCTGCCTTTAACCCGCCTTTAAAGTCCCAAGAACAAAGTTCCTAAAGTTCATTCTGACATCAGGAAACTGATTTTTGGCCTCATGCCAAATTAAGTTCCTCTGCATGCCAACCTTCCCATTGCTGGTGAGACCAGAAGACTCCGCCCAAAATTTCAGTCAATGATTGTACGGACTGATGATGGCAGTATAATAATTAACATACGAACAGTATAACATTACTTCTGGGATCCTCTTGAGTTGGTAACTTATTATAGTAGCCCTACTCTGCAATTGTTATTATTTATATTTTACGTGTCTTCTACTGGCTGGATTAAGAGCTATAATCGAAATGGTTTTCGGCTGGGTTGCCTCTCCCTCATGCTCCTTCTAACTGGGAAATATTTTAGGGCAGAGAATATGAGTAAAATGCCTCCTCCTGCTGAGAAAGATTAAGGCACAAAAAATGGCATTTAATATTATTTGTAATGTGAAACAATTGT
Organism: Scyliorhinus torazame; assembly: GCF_047496885.1. Lineage (NCBI taxonomy): Eukaryota > Metazoa > Chordata > Chondrichthyes > Carcharhiniformes > Scyliorhinidae > Scyliorhinus > Scyliorhinus torazame. The sequence continues at coordinate 212,064,511 of NC_092710.1, forward strand.
TTGTAAATATACCTCGAATTGCACAGTGCAAAATAACTGGTGAACAGCTGTCTGATCATGTTGAAAGAAATGTTGAAAAAAGACCCACATCCATGGAAAAAGAACCCAAATACCTTGATCAGTAATCAACAAAACTTGAAACTTAGACATAGCCACTGAGCTATTGTTTGACATTTTCTTATAATGATGATATTATATTTCACAGCTGCACTACAGAAAAGGGGAAAAAAATGTCAAACACAATGAATGGCACATCCGGAGGCCCCCGGGTGCATTTTGGCATTTCTTAGTCATTGATGATAAAAGGACCCTGAGATCATTGCACTCCTGACTTTTAGAACGTTGCAAACTATTTAGAGCAGTCGAGATAAAGGAGGAGGGGTTTTGTCATAACCGATATGTCTTTGTCCTCCATCGGAATCTTATCAGCTGGGGAATGCTTGCTTCCTTCATCTTTCCTCTTTTCCATTTCCATTCTGACTACTCAAATATGTATATCTCTTTTACAGTCATTGTGAAACAGCTTTGAACTCCTCTAATGCTGCCATTTCATTTCTTAAATAAAAGGCTCAAAATTTACTGGGAAGCTGCAGCTGTGAGTTGTGCTTTGCGAAAGAGCAGCACAAGCACAATCGACTCAAGACTGTTGTTTATACTGTAAAAGCATTATTTCAGTGCATGTGCTATTTGAGTATTCCTTTGGAAGTCAGGGTTCTCTGCACCCTCATCCCTCAAATTTCCCCCCTCTGCTCTCTGTACCCCATGCACGGAGGCAATTCCCATGTATGACTTTTTCTTCACATGAGAAACTTGAAGCTACAATAATATGATATGAAAGCATACAGTCTATGACCGCCTCAGATTCAATTTCTAGTTTGGAACATAGGAACAGGAGCAGGCCTTTCAATCTTAAAAGCCTCATCTGCCATTTTATTGGATGGTGGCTGATGTGTCCATCTACATGCCCCACTACATAACCCTTAACGTCCTCCCCGAATGAAAACATACCCGTTTAAGTTTTACATTCTTCAATTGACCTAGCTGCAACAACCTTTTGGAAGAGAGAGTTCCTGAACTCCACTGCTGTATTCTGTGCTGAGATAGGGGTTGGGGCATTGAAATTGGCCTCAATGCCTGGACTAGACAGTGGTGGTGGTGGTGGGGGGATGGGGGGCTTTTTGCCACCGGAACCCACTATGCCTTCATGATGAGCATTGTATTGAATCTAGATTTGATAGTTTCAAATAATTCTCCAATAATCGTTTTGAGGATGTGTTTTTGAACAATACATGCCGCGATCTAGTGGCCCCATTAGCCGCAGACGCAAATCCCATAATGGCTACTAAATTTCACGAGCATCCAAAAACAGGGACTGGATTCTCCGCCGTTGGGATGCTCCATTTTGCCGGCAGCTCGGGGGTTTCCCGACGGTGTGGGGCTGTCTCACAATGGGAAAACCCATTGACCAGCCAGCGAAACGGAGTATCCTGCCGGCGTGCCGAAATAGAAATCTGGCGCAGCAGGACGGAGAATCCAGCCCAGGATTTGTGTCAGCGAGATCTCCATTTGCGATCTTCCCTGCACCCTGCCAGTGACATGATCAGGTTCACGCCCGGAAACTGGACCCTTTCTACAGACAATGACAAAACGACCCAGACTGATGTAATACTCCAATTTTGTATTCAACCCAAGTGGGATGAAAACAGACATTGAACCCCTTGAGAGTGTGAAATACCCATTCACTGTCAATTCACATCATCTTGAGACTTTTCAAATGTTTCTGAGATCAAAATGCAATTGCCTGTTCTGAAACAATAACTGCAACAGACATGAACTAATAGAATTTCTCTGCAATATGCACCCTGAAGAGCACTTCAAAGACGCTTTATGAAGCAGGAAGTAAAGAATAAAGGACAATGCTATACTGAACATAGGCTGCTGATGTTCTGTGCCCCATCTGTCCTCCTCCCTCTGAAGTGCTGCTTGCTGTGGTTTGCAAAAGTAACCCTCCTGCGAAGAGGAACTATCTGCAAACTATGATCTTTTGGGGACAAAATGTGGAAATCTGTTCCATGCAATTACACCCAGGAAGACAACTGAATGAAATGACTGCTATCTGAAACCACCACATTGAGACCAGCCAAAGAACTGTTAACTATCTACTCCTTTGTTTCATTTTTCATGAAATGTAAACATCCTGTAGGCCTGTCCTCTTACTCTGCCATCTGTACTGGTATGTGTGTCTTGTCCCAGGAGAATGCATGCGACATATGATGGTGGTTGCAATTTACCTAGTTTTCTATTAGTTCAGGAAATAGTTTGAATAAACATATCTTGGGCGTCATTCTCCGCCGGCAGGAGTCTCCGTTTTGCCGGTGCCCGGGTGTTTCCCGACGGCGTGGGGCTGCCCCACAATGGGAAACCTCATTGACCGGCCGGTGTTACGGCGACTCCCGCCGGCCGGTCGGGGCAGAAATGTGGCGGGGCGGGTAGGAGAATTAAGCCCCTTGTTCCTCATTTAACCGAAAAAAAAACCTGCCTGACTAATTCTTTACAGCCTAAATGAAATGAAATGAAAATCGCTTATTGTCACAAGTAGGCTTCAAATGAAGTTACTATGAAAAGCCCCTAGTCGCCACATTCCGGCGCCTGTTCGTGTGGGACTCTGTCAGAATTAGGAAAGTTAAACTTCTCTAAATCCACAAAAAAATCCCTGTTACGGTCAGACCTGGAGTGGGAGAATAGGGAGTCATTTCACCCTTCTTCACATGGTTGTAACATGCAACAATTATCTATCCTCACCTCCTTCAGTGTTTTTTTAACCAAATCAATTATTCCTTCTGTAATCCTTATCTTCATTTCTCTCTACCCTTCCACAGTCCTTCAATCTTCTATCACTTCAACCTTCCCATGCTATCTGTAATTCTTTTCTTAATTTCCCTTTTCTCCTAGAATAATAGAATCTTTACAATGCAGAAGGAGGCAGTCGACCCATTGGGTCTGCACTGACCCTCTTAAAGCGCACCCTACCCAGGCCTACTGTCCTGCCCATCTTTCTAACCCCACCCAATCTGCACATCCCTGGACACTAGGGCAATTTTTAAATCATGGCCAATCCACCTATCCTGCACAACTTTTGACTTCCTATCCTAATCTTTCTTACTTGCTCTGCATCATCTGATCTCTCTCATTCCATTTGCACATCCCTGTCCTTGTATCTTTCCTCCCTTCATGATCAGTAACAACCACCTCCAGAAGTGTGCTAAGACTGACTGTTCTTGACAACAAGACAGAATTCAACTGAGCATAAAACCAAGGAGCCCTAATGAACCTTAGGGCAACTGGGATTGGGAAAAAATTCTCCATCCGTTGGAGTCATACCTAGCACAAATGGTGATGGTTGTGGATTTTGGAGGGCAACCATACCGGCCCTGGGACATTGCTGCTGGAATTTTTCACGGCTGTGTGCAAGACTCCGATATCTTCATCTGCTTTCTCAATGGTTTTCCATCCACCATAAGGTCCGAAGCATGGCTGTTTACTGCTGATTGAAGTGTTTAGCTCCATTAGTAAGCAAAGCTACCAGATAATGAAGTAGCTCATGCTTGAATACATCCAAGACTTGAAAAAATCCAGTTAGAAAGTGACAACATTTATGCCACACAATAACCATCTCGAACAAGTGAAATTCACTTCCAATTGCATTACTATTATGCAGTACCCACCATCTACATTTTAGGGGTTGCCAGTGACCAGAAATTCAACGGGTCATCCACATAATTGCCACAGTCACTAGAGCAGGTTAGAAGTGCATGGCTCATTTACTGATTTTACAAAGCCTCTCCACCATCTACATGACACAAGTGAGGAGTGCAATGGAATGTTTGGGCATAATCTGCGTTTTAAAGCAGAATTAGTGGGACAGGCATAATGAAACCCCTGGGAAAACCATACGATGCTATTGCAAATAATTGGGTAATCCCAAGATGGTGATTAAAAAAATATATATATGTATTTGAGAAGCTATGAATTACATATAATAATAATAACCTTTATTGTCACAAGTAGGCTTACATTAACACTGCAATGAAGTTATTGTGAAAAGCCCCTCATCGCCACAGTCCGGGGCCTGTTCGGGAACACAGAGGGAGAATGCATAATGTCCAAATTACCTAACAGCACGACTTTCGTGACTTGTGGGAGGAAACCGGAGCACCCGGAGGAAACACATGCAGACACAGGGAGAATGTGCAGACTCCACACAGACGGTGACCCAAGTGGGAATCGAACCTGGGACCCTGGCACTGTGACGCAACAGTCCTAACCACTGTGCTACCGTGCTGCCCACATTCTGGTTGTCTTAACCTTTCCTTAAAGCTTACGTCCCACATAAGTGAATTTGTGCTCCAATGCTTTGTTGCTGTGGCAGCAAAACCCTAAACAGCAGTTCAGCTGTCTCATAATTTGCTTTGGAGGGAGCTGATAAAAGGGTGCCACTGTGGTGCTAAGCAGTAGCTGGGGAACAGGGAAAGCACCTGGGTGTGAAGACTGGTGGTGCTGGATTCATAAAGGCAGAACGAGATTGACTTAGAGGTTTCTCTTTTTATTCCAACTGACATGGAGCAAGGAGAGTCCTGGCTGTGCGACAAGAAAACAGATATTTGTAGCTCAGAAGAAGCTGAGGGGAATTACTTCAGCAGCTTTAAAAAGGGATTATGATTGTTTGGTCACAATGGGTGAGGGCTTGGAGAATGGCATAGTACTGAACACACTGACTGGGCTGCACAGTGACTCCGTGATTAACAATGCTGTCTCACAGTGTCAGGAACCCGGTTTCAATTCCAGCCTTGGGTCACTGTCTGTGTCGAGTTTGTACTTTCTCCCAGTGTCTGCGTGGGTTTCCATCGGGTGCTCCGGTTTCTTCTGTAGCCATCTGGGATGGCCACTTCCAGAATACAAAATGGATGTTTGCAAAGATTGCAGGGAATTATGGACAATGCTAAGAAAGCAGGCAGGCACAGAGCCTGTACGTGTATTGGAACCGCAGCTCCCAGACGAGACTGAAACTGTAGGTCCAGTAGCATATTGATGGCCCATCTCCGGGAACAAAGGGAGATACTCAAGCAACCGATCTGGCTCCAGACCTCACGGCGCCAGTTCCCCAAACCGAAAGCACAAACAAAGCCAGGCCAGCGGCCACCTAGGACATGCCCAGCCATCAGGGCACCCACCCCTTTATTGGTCAAGATCAATACAAGTGATCAAGATACGGCCCAATTGATTGGGGCCAAGTTCAAGGCACGGCAAAAAGCACGCGAAGCCCCTTCGTGTATAAGAAGAAGGCCCCGAGAGAGAATCGCTCTCTTGGAATTGGCTCTCAAAGCGGAGAGATCCTTCCACCAGCTACACCAGAAGCAAGTAAGTCCAAGGTCAACGCACGCTACCAGACGGACGACCTTAGCTGTTCTCCGGCCATTGTTCCTCTGACTGAGTGGGCGCCCGAAGCTAAGTATAGGCTTTAGCAGTCGTGATAGTTTAGTCTGTAGTATTTCGTGCATGAGTAGATATTACTGTGTGTGTAAATAAATAGTATTGACTTTGAATTAACTAACTGTATACCGGCTCTTTGATCAGTATTCGGGTTTGAACCGTGTGGCGGTATAGAAAGATACCTGGCGACTCTAAAGCAAACGTAATTAGAATTACGGAAGGCAACCATAGTGACCGCCATATTTAGAACCAAATAGAGAGAGCAACACTTCCCACAGTCCAAAGATGTGCAGGTTTGGTGGTTTGGCCATGCTAAATTGCCCTTTAGTATGACTTGATTTGATTTATTGTCACATGTACTGAAGTCCAGTGAAAAGTATTTTCTGCGGCCAAGGGAACGTACACAGTATGTACATAGTAGACAAAAAAGAATAATTGACAGAGTACATTCACAAACGGCACATCGACAAACAGCGATTGGTTACAATGTGGAACAAGGGGGCAAACAAAGCAAATATTTGAGGGATGCAACGGTTAGGTAGGGTTATGGGGTTACAGGGATAAGGTGGGAGAGTGGCCCTGGGTAGGATTTCCTTTCAGAGGATCGGTGTAGATTCAATGGGCTGAATGGGCACTGTAGGAATTCTATGAGTGCAAAAAACAAAACCGCTTTCTGCAACAGACATGGAAGCAGAAAAACATATTTTGTCCAACATGTCTTGGCAATATTGACCCATTCGTAACGACAAATAGCACTGAAACAGTGGGTGAGATTTTCCGTTTGGGAGATTATGGGCTGGATTCTCCATTCCTGTGATAAGTGTTGATACCGGGGCGGGATACGTGGACTTTCACGACAGCAAAACTGGTGCCGAACCTGGACCGATTCAGCGACTGTGGAGGGGCAGCACCGGCACCATGTGGAATACAATCCATTCCAATGAAAAATGATGCGGGATTCGCCGGGTCCGTGATTGACACTCGGGAAGTTGACAAGCTGCAGCCACATATACACATTACAATCCCCACACACACTCATCCCAGACAACAAGATGGCACTTGTTGCACTGGAGCGCGCCCATACAGCTGATGGGTTGGCTGGGGCCAGAGGGCACCTAGGGGGGTGGCCTGGGGGGGGACACCCATACGACCCGTGGCCCTACGTTCACAGTGGGCAGTCAGCGGCGTGTGCAGCTGCATGGCGGCCTTTCTGGCAGCAGCAATGGTATTCCGTGCCCAGGCAGAGGTCCCTGACCAGCAGCACAACTGTCAGCAAACTATGACAATGTTGCATACATTGCGTGTACCCCATCTCTCTCCCTCCGAAGCCACGGAGTCGGTTTCATGATTTTTAAAAGCACAAGTGAACTGCGCCGTCCGGAACTTGGCCCATCGGAGGAGGAGAATTGCGGAGGCCCCGGAGACTAACTCGAGGGGACCCCCCCACAGGGACCCCCAAACTAGAGGGACACGTTTGAGTGATTGGAATGCCCTTTGAGATTGGAATGCACTTATCCCTCTTTGATATGGTTGGTGTTTGTAAACATTGGGGTTTAAGCACTTAGTCACTCACCCATGAAGGGAGATGAATGAATCAAGGCTGCAGCTGTTGTGTGAAAGCTGTCAGTCAAAGCCCACAACTAGAAATTAATGAATAGTTTGCAGCCACATGGTCTGAGAGGTTTAGGCACAGGTCACAGCTGTTCTCTTCCCAGAAATGGACACGTGGGGTTTCCAGGTAAGTGTTACAACCATAATTTTGTCATTGCCCTGTCTGGAGTGTTCTCTAGGTTCCAGACAGGAGGTTGGATTCTTCGCCTCCCGATGCCGAAATCAGGTCAGCGACGGCACGGAGAATCCGTTTTGATGCACGTAATTGGGACCGGCGCCGGTTTCGCAATTCTCCGCCCCCCCCTGAAAATCGGCGTACTTGTGGAGTATGCCATGCCAAGTATCCACCGCCTCAGGCTATTGCCTGATGCTTGCCCTGCGATGATCCGTGGCCGACCGGCCGAATTCCCGATGGTATGGTTCTAACATGCTTCCATCGTCCGTGATCCTCGCATGGCGGCTGTGGACTCAGTCCGGGGCCGCCTCAGTCAAGAGAGGGCAGATTGGCGAGAGGGAGGGCTTCATTCGGAGCTGGGGGAACTGTATGCGGGCAGTCTGGGGCGGGCGAGCGACCGATGCGGGCACTATTTTGATTGTCCAGGTCCGCAGGCTGAGTCTGCCATGGAGCACGGTGCGGCCGCTGGAGGCCGCCGCCATGCGCATCCGCGGCCTCTGACCCAGAAGTGCGGGGGGCCGTACCAGCAGCTAGAGCTGCAAGCTCTACTGCAGCTGCCTGCTAGCCCCCGGCAAAACGGGGAATCTGTGGCCTTTTGATACCAGTTTTCCCGATCGCGTGGGGACATAGTCCCAAAAATGGAGAATCCAGCCCCGGGTCTTTTTTCTGGGGGATATATGGTGGTTCCTCTATTTAGGGGGTCTCTGTGGCGGGTTTTCTTTACTTAGGCCATCACTGGGGGTCTCCCTATTAAAGGGTCCCTGGGGGGGTATCCCTATTCAGGGGATATCTGGGGGGTTCTCCCTATTATGGGGGTCTCTGGGAGAGGCCCTGGGGTGGGGCAGGTCTTGTAGAGGAGGGGTGTGCAGGTTGTGCAATGGGAGGGGGTGGGGGGAGGAGGATGAGGGTGGCCCTCGGATTGACTGCAGGGGCAATGCCCTTGAATAGTTACCCCCTTGGCCTCTCGCAAGGACCACTGCATCAGGCTCACTTTTGGTGAGACCTGGTGTGATTTACGCCCTCGTGATTCGCAGCCCAGAAGACCGGAGAATCAAGGAGGATCAGTGAGTAGGGTGCCCGGCTGGCTAAGTGGATGTAAATGGGCCTTTAAGACCCATATGCATTCATTTACATCCCCTGCTGGTGAACAGGTGCAAACACAGATCATGCAGCAAGCAGGGGGCCGGAGCATGGGTGCCAATCCCGATTTTTTGATTCTCTGTTACATCGGGGCCTTGCAACCAGCGACGGCTGGCGGAGAATCCAGGCCAGTTTCTCTAGAGTCAGTCATGCCAAGATTTGTCTTTAAACTGCAGTTTGTGCCATTGCTGGTGCAGAGGTCTCTGCCATTCATTTGCATTCATTAACATTACTGGGCACATTGCAGGTGCAGTAGGATGGCAGTCACCAGAAAACGCCATAAAGTTCATATGCGGTGTGCAAGAGCAAAATGAGAGAACACTGAAATGCGTGCCAGCTGCCTGATGCCCAAGTGACCCCACCTAGCCATCAGGCAGGCAGAGCATGCTTGGATGTTGTCATTTTGCTCCAGAAGAGCACTGCTCATGAACTTCCTCCATAGTTTCTCTGGCATATATCACATTACAGCATCTCCTGAAATGAATTGAGCCTACGTGTATTTCTCAATGCACATTATTATGATGTTCAGGTTGTTGGAAATATACCCCAAGAACTCTTGAAAAAAGTAAATATGTGAAAGATTTGTGGAACAGTAACTGATTGCATAAAGCCTGCAGCTGAATGCTATGTGAATTAGAAAGTGCAAAAAAATAAATCATCTTCTATGATGTAAGTTCAATCAACATATGAAGATTCAAATGCTTCTGATCTTTCTTGTCACTCGAGGCATGCTAGAGTTGGAAGAAAAGGTGAAGTAGTCGTACTGAATAATTTATATTTGGACATTTAAGCTCAGCTGCTCACAGACCTTCTGACAAATAATCTTTTGGCCTGTTTGCACCAAGCTGTAATCAGTTTATCCCAGTTTCTCCTTGACTTTAGGTAATCCCATCATGTTCAGGACATATTTCTTTTTTTTGTCTCTGCACTTCTGATCATGCATTCATGCATGTAAACCTTTCTGTCACGTTTTGAAGAACGCAGTAGTTGTAACCTGTTCAGATACTATGATGGTTGGAAGATGTAAAGAAAATTGGATTATAAATGTACTGGGCAATTTAAGGGTTAAAAGCCTGGAGTTAGAATGTGTTTGTTTAAAAAGAATTCTGTTTGCAGAGCCTAGATGGTTTTTAGCAACCAGCAGCTGAAATTGATGAAGGATTGTGGTTGTTTAGTCTAAGCTAATGGACTGTAGTTTGACTGGGGAGATCCCTGAGGAGTTACTGTGCTTCTTCAGCCTGCAGAGAGAATTTGTTTTTTTTTAGCTTGGGGAGATGAGGTCATTCCTGGGTGGAGCAAAGGAATACAGAGAGAAATTTTGAGAAGCTGTGGAGAGGGGTAGCTTTGGAGAAAGCTGTGGAAGGAGTCAGAGGTTTGGAGAAAAGTGAGGTTTGATCTGGCAACCCTTGTGTTTTTAGACCACAGATAAAGGCAGTTTTCTTTCCCAGTAGGATAGGGGGAAAAGAGTAAAAATATTTTAAGAGCAGAGCATTCTTGTCTAAAGACAAGAAAGAGACGGAAACAACCGAGATGAAGTAGCTATTTGAAGATATTCAGCCAGAATCTGAAGGTCTTGTCTAAAGACAAGAAAGAGGCTGAAACAACCGAGATGAAGCAGCTATTTGAAGATATTCAGCCAGAGTCTGAAGGACTTGTCTAAAGACAAGAAAGAGGCTGAAACAACCGAGATGAAGGAGCTATTTGAAGATATTCAGCCAGAGTCTGAAGGATGTTCTAACAAGTTGAAGAATCTGTTCTGTACACTAAGTATTACTCTAAACCCTGCTAATTTAAAGATGGATTAAAAGCTGTATGTTTCTTTTCTTGTCGTTTAATGGGAAATTATATATATTAAGGGATAATTGTAAGCTATTCTTTTTCAGGTGTGAAGTTAAACGTTTAATATTGTATTTATAATAAAGATTTTGTTTTAGAAATACCGAAGCCCTATTTTTTTTGTGCAATCACTCCTGGAGTGAATCATTCTTTCCACACCGTCTTAAAATAAACTAAAATATTGGAGTTTCAGTCCAGTATCCTAGCCACTGTTGGGGTCTGGTCTGGAATTGTAATAAAATCCACACCAAATAACTTTGCTGTATTCCTCATTACTTCAGTTTAGTGGTTCACTTACATCCATTTTGAAATTTGGAGCTGTCAATACTCTTTATGAATTTTCAGCATTGTAATCATTGTACCCCAGCTTCAAGATCTCAAAATCTTTATCAAAATCGGGATATATTTCCTCCACCCTGATTTAGGTTCTTAACAGGGTGGAAAAGATTTGGAACATCAGCTCTATATTCCTACCGGTTTTGGGGCGATGTCTGCTGTTGAATCTTCCAGGAAGGACTGGGTTAGGCATATTTTCAAGCTTGTATTTGAGCATTACCAAAATAACATTATTTGACAGGGATGAAGGAAGGATGCTGCTCCATCTTTCAACTAGTGAGCATGCTGGACACTGAATCCCCAGTGTGTAAGTAAACCTTGCGGATAGGATTTAGTTGGACTTTCAGGCAGGAATCTTTTGGCGGCCTTGAGATTTTACAGCAAAGTATTTCAGACCTGTTGAGGGCCCTTCCTGTATTTTATTTTCCAGCTGCCACTTAGGCTTTCATTTTGTGGATAATTGATTTTTTTTCCCCCCTCAGCTCCAAAAGGTTTTCAGTGATTGACAGGTTCAGTGGAAGGATGACAGGCTGCTCAGGAAAGCCGAGAGATGCTTCATGTCTGCCCAGCGGCTCCTGCATCCCTGCATCTGCAGAGACAGTAATCAGTGTTTTGGAGGAGGTTCCCTCCTCTCCCTGTTGGTAGTTATCCACAGCAGACACTCAGCGACCCAATAATGACTTGCGAATGCATGACTAACCATATTGCTGGCAGTTTCTTCAGGAGCATCCCAATCACGGTACGTTGTGCCATACTTGGCACTGCATGAAAGAAAACATGCAGGAGTAATCAGGACTCAGTGTTGTTTGTCTGGTCATACCAGCCATTATGTCACCAACTATTATTTTACTGGAAAACTGACCTGGGAATGACCATGGGAACCTGACTCCTCAGAGTCTGGGCCCACAAAGGAATAGATGTCAAGCTATGCCATTTCTTGTAGAAATAGACAACTTACAAAAAAAAAGGTTTTGGATTGGGGGAGAGTGGATTTTAGTAAAATAAGGTAGGATCTGGCCAAGGTAGACTGGAATGAATTACTTGTGGGGAAATCTACAGAAGAGCAGTGAAGGGGTTTTCAAAAAGGTAATGGGGAGGGTACGGGCCCAGCGTGTTCCCTCAAGGGTAATGGGAAGAAGTAACAAGCCCAGAGAACTATGGATGTCCAGAGACATTCAGGATACAATGAGAAAAGAGAAGCTTTTAGCAAATACAAGGGGAGCAAATCAACAGAGGCATTAGTGGAGTACAGAAAGTGATGGACAGAGCTTAAGAAAGCAATTGGGAGATCAAAGAGGGGTCATGAGAAAGCTCTGGCTGGTAAAAGTAGGGAAAATCCCAAGATATTTTATGAGTATATCAATAGGAAGAGGCTAGCCAGGGAAAGTGTTGGGCCTATTAGAGAACAAGGGGCAATCTGTGGGTGGAGCCAGAGGACATTAGTAGGATGTTGAGTGAATACTTTACATCCATCATCACCCAAGAGAATATATAATGTAGGTATGGAAATCAGGGAGTCTGTGAGTTCTTGAGCAAATTGACATAGGGAGTGACAAGGTGTTGGAGAAATCTCCAGATCTGGATGAATTGTGTCACAGGCTGCTGAGGGAGGTGAGGGAGGAAGTTGCAGGGGCTCTGACCCAAATTTTTAATTCCTCTCTAGCCATGGGAGAGGTGCCAGAGGACTGGCGAATAGCTAATATGGTTCCACTATTTAAGAAGAGTTGTAGAGATAAGCCAGGGACGTGCAGACCAGTGAATCTCACGAAGGAGAGAATCTACCTCCACTTGGAGATGCAAGGTGTGATCAACGTGAGGCAGCATGGCTTTGTTAGAGGGAGGTCATGCTGAACAATTTTGATCAGTTGTGTAGATGAGGGTAGTGCAGTTGATGTAGTTTGTATGGACTTCAGCAAAGCCTTTGACGAAATCCCACATGGGAGACTAATAAAGAAGGCAAATTCACATGGGATTCAAAATTGGCTCAGTTGTAGGGGACAGAGGGTGATGACAGATGGCTACTTTAGTGATTGGAAGCCAGTGTCCAGTGGTGCACCACAGGGATCTGTACTGGGTCCCTTCTTATTCATCATCTATATAAACGATATAGATGATTATGTGGGGGGTAGGATCAGTAAGTTTGTGGATGACTCATAGATTGGCCAGGTGGTGAACAGTGAGGTTGAGTGTCTTGGGTTACAGGAAGGTGGAGTCGGGATGGTCAGATAAGAGGCACATGGAATTTAACCCTGAAAAGTGTAAGGTGATAGACTTCGGGAGGAGAAATTTGACCTGGAAGTATTCAATGAACGAGATGACACTGGGAAGTTTTGAGGAACAAAGGGACCGTGGCTTGTTTATCCATAGAGTTCTTAAGGTGGGAGTGCATGTTAATAAGGTGGTGAAAAAGGCTTATGGGACACTTGCCTTTATTAATCGAGGCATGGATTACAAAAGCAGGGAGGACATGTTGAACTTTGGTGAGGCCACAGCTGGAGTACTGTGGGCAATTCTGGTCACCACATTATAGGAAAGATATGATTGCACTGGAGGGGATGTTGCCTGTGATGGAACATTTTAGATATGATGAGAGATTGGATAGGTTGTGTTGTTTTCGTTGGAGCAGAGAAGACTGAGGGCCAACCTGATCGAGGTGGACAAGGTATGGAGGGGACATGGACAGGATGTTCCTCTTATTTTAAGGGTCAGTCACAAGGGAACACATGTTCAAGGTATGGGGCAGGAGCCTTCAGAGAGATGTGAGGAAAAATGTTTTTACCCAGAGGGTGGTGATGGTCTGGAATGCACTGCCTGGGAGGGTAGTAGAGGTGGGTTGCCTCACATCCTTTAAAAACTACCTGGATTAGCACTTGGTACATCATAACATTCATGGCTATGGGCCAAATGCTGGAATGTGGGTTTAGGTAGGTAAGTTAGGTGTTTAGGTGTGAGTGTAGACTCAATGGGCCAAAGGTCCTCTTCTGCACTGTATCTTCTGTGATTCTATAAGATGGCTGCAGCTGCCATGCAACAAAGGGCTTGCAGAGGGATTAATGATCAGCTGAGCCATAACTTGGCTGGGCCCTTTTGCAGTAATGACCTATGACATAATGCCATGGTTGATATGAAAAGCGAATTTCCTATCTCTTGCAGTAGAGGCCATCAAAGAGAAGGTCCTGCACCTGGCAATCTCTTTCTGTTTATCTTGGCCAATCGCTACTTAATCTCACGGTCAGTGTAATCTGATGGTAGGTTTAGATACCCTGGGAGTGAACTCCATCAATGCAGGTTGGATGGTTGGTTAACGCACATTGTCTGAGTGATTAGAACAAAGAACAAGAACAAAGAAAATTACAGCACAGGAACAGGCCCTTCGGCCCTCCCAGCCTGCGCCGATCCAGATCCTTTGTCTAAACCTGTCACCTATTTTCCAAGGATCTACTTCCCTCTGTACCCCGACCGTTCATATATCTGTCTAGATGCATCTTAAATGATGCTATTGCGCCCGACTCTACCACCTCTGCTGGCAAAGCATTCCAGGCACCCACCACCCTCTGCGTAAAAAAACTTTCCACGCACATCTCCCTTAAACTTTCCCCCTCTCACCTTGAAATCGTGACCGCTTGTAATTGACACCCCTACTCTTGGAAAAAGCTTGTTGCTATCCACCCTGTCCATACCTCTCATAATTTTGTAGACCTCAATCAGGTTCCCCCTCAACCTCTGTCTTTCCAACGAATACAATCCTAATCTACTAAACCTTTCTTCATAGCTAGCACACTCCATACCAGGCAACATCCTGGTGAACCTCCTCTGCACCACATCCTTCTGGTAATGTGGCGACCAGAACTGCACGCAGTATTCCAAATGTGGCCTAACCGAAGTCCTATATAACCGTAACATGACCTGCCTACTCTTGTACTCAATACCCCATCCGATGAAGGCAAGCATGCTGTATGCCTTCTTGACCACTCTATCGACCTGCGTTGCCACCTCCAATCTATCTATAATTTGCTGTATTCTCTGACAGTCCTCCTCGCTATCTGCAACTCCATCAATCTTAGTATCATCTGCAAACTTGCTAATCAGACCACCTATACCTTCGTCCAGATCACTATGTATATCACAAACAACAGTGGTCCGAACACGGATCCCTGTGGAACACCACTAGTCACCTTTCTCCATTTTGAGACACTCCCTTCCACCACTACTCTCTGTCTCCTGTTGCCCAGCCAGTTATTTATCCATCTAGCTAGTACACCCTGAACCCCATAAGACTTCACTTTTTCCATCAACCTGCCATGGGAATCTTTATCAAACGCCTTACTGAAGTCCATGTGTATGACATCTACAGCCCTTCCCTCATCAATTAACTTTGTCACTTCCTCAAAGAATTCGATTAGGTTTGTAAGACATGACATGACTTTCCCTGCACAAAACCATATTGCCTATCACTGATAAGTCTATTTTCTTCCAAATGTGAATAGATCCTATCCCTCAGTATCTTCTCCAACAGTTTGCCTACCACTGATGTAAAGCTCACAGGTCTATAATTCACTGGATTATCCTTGCTACCCTTCTTAAACAAAGGGACAACATTAGCAATTCTCCAGTCCTCCGGTACCTCACCCGTGCTCAAGGATGCTGCAAAGATATCTGTTAAGGCCCCAGCTATTTCGTCCCTCGCTTCCCTCAGTAACCTGGGATAGATCCCATCCGGACCTGGGGACTTGTCCACCTTAATGCCTTTTAGAATACCCAAAACTTCCCCCTTCCTTATGCCGACTTGACCTAGAGTATTTAAACATCCATCCTTAGCCTCAACATCCGTCATGTCCCTCTCCTTGGTGAATACCGATGCAAAGTATTCATTAAGAATCTCACCCATTTCCTCTGACTCCATGCATAAATTCCCTCTTTTGTCTTTGAGTGGGCCAATCCTTTCTCTAGTTACCTTCTTGCTCCTTACATACGGATAAAAGGCTTTTGGATTTTCCTTAACCCAGTTAGCCAAAGATATTTCATGACCCCTTTTAGCCCTCTTTATTGCGCGTTTGAGATTTGTCCTACTTCCCGATATTCCTCCAAAGCTTCATCAGATTTGAGGCGCCTAGATCTTATGTATGCTTCCTTTTTCATCTTAGCTAGTCTAACAATTCCACCCGTCATCCATGGTTCCCTAATCTTGCCATTTCTATCCCTCATTTTCACAGGGACATGTCTGTCCTGCACTTTAATCAACCTTTCCTGAAAAGACACCCACATTTCAAATGTGGATTTACCCTTAAAGAGCTGGGGCGAGATTCTCCGACTCCCCGCCGGGTCGGGGAATCACCGGGGGCTGGCGTGAATCTCGCCCCCGCCGGTTGCCGAATTCTCCGGCACCGGAGATTCGGCGGGGGCGGGAATCGCGCCGCGCTGGTTGGCGGACACCCCGCCCCCACGATTCTCCGGCCCGGATGGGCCGAAGTCCCGCAGCTAAAATGCCTGTCCCGCCGACGTGGATTAAACCACAAGGCGGCGCGGGCGGGATCCGGGGTCCTGGGGGGGGGGGGCGGGGCGCGAGGTGATCTGGCCCCGGGGGGTGCCACCGATCCGCCGGCGGGCCTGTGCCGTGGGGGCACTCTTTTCCTTCCGCCTTCGCCACGGTCTCCACCATGGCGGAGGCGGAAGAGACTCCCTCCACTGCGCATGCACGGAAATGCCGTCAGCGGCCGCTAACACTCCCGCGCATGCGCCGCCCGGAGATGTCATTTCTGCGCCAGCTGGCGGGGCACCAAAGGCCTTTTCCTCCAGCTGGCGGGGCGAAAATTCATCCGGCGGGGGCCTAGCCGCACCTTTGGGGCGGCGCGATGCCCGACTGATTTGCGCCGTTTTGGGCGCCAGTCGGCGGACATTGCGCCGATACCGGAGAATTTCGCCCCTGCTCCCAATCCACATTCCCTAGCTCCTGCCGAATTTTGTTATACTTGGTCTTTCCCCAATTTAGCACTCTTCCTTTAGGACCACTCTCGTCTTTGTCCATGAGTATTCTAAAACTTAGGGAATTGTGATCGCTATTCCCAAAGTAATCACCAACTGAAACTTCAACCACCTGGCCGGGATCATTCCCCAATACCACGTCCAGTATGGCCCCCTCCCGAGTTGGACAGTTATTCCGCACTCTGCTGGTTGCCGGACATTCGATAAAATTGTCATTTACATTTCAAAATACTCCACTGGCTGTGGAGCACATGGGGACATTATGAGGTCATAAAATGTGCCATATAAATGCAAGTTCTTTATGTCCTCAATATTATTTTCATTCCATTATGAATGTATGAACATAGAGATCTACATAACTAAATTTTAAAATACATGTATTTATTATAAAACATACCATGATGTAACACAGGCTAACTCATATGAAGGATAAACTTTGCAGCATTACAAGGTTCCCATAATGCAGATCCCTTTATGATCCATTGGACTATAACCATTCACCCTCACTCCGCTTCCCAACCCTAATGTGTGTCCCTGTCCAGGAAAATGGCAGAGAAGCACCAGCCCATCCCCACTGCCCACTGATCTAACCCAGCAAACTCGAAATAACTTCCCTGCTGCTACTAACAAAGTTTTTGACTTTTTCTGCCTGTAACAGTCACCAAGAAGTCACTCCTACTTTGCCAATATGCAGTGTTATCTAACTGTATACAGTTATTTATACACCCCATCTCCATAATTACCAATACAAATTAGAAATGATTCAGGTGTTGTTCAGGCCTTTTGAGTTGGAGATGGTGGGGGTTTGCAGGGGCTAGGGAAAGCAGGAAAGCTAATGTCACACGGGAGAGTTTAAACTAGTATGGCGGGGGGTGGGTACCGGAGCAATAGGTCAGAAGGTGAAAAGATTGAGGGAGAACTAGGAAATAGGGCCAGTATGGCTCTGAGGAAGAGCAGACAGGGAGATGTTGCTGAAAACAGCGGGACTGGTGGCCTGAAGTGTATATGTTTTAATGCAAGACATATTACGGGTAAGGCAGATGAACTTAAAGCTTGGATTAGTACTTGGAACTATGATGTTGTTGCCATTACAGAGACCTGGTTGAGGGAAGGACAGGATTGGCAGCTAAACGTTCCAGGATTTAGATGTTTCAGGCGGGATAGAGGGGGATGTAAAAAGAGTGGCGCTACTGGTTAGGGAAAATAATCACAGCTGTACTGTGGGAGGACACCTCCGAGGGCAGCGAGGCCATATGGGTAGAGATCAGGAATAAGAAGGGTGCAGTCACAATGTTGGGGGTTTACTACAGGCCTCCGAACAGCCAGGGGGAGATAGAGGAACAGATAGGTAGACAGATCTTGGAAAGGAGTAAAAGCAACAAGGTTGTTGTGATGGGATACTTTAACTTCCCCAATATTGACTGGACTCACTTAGTGCTCAGGGCTTGGATGGGGCAGAGTTTG
Organism: Scyliorhinus torazame; assembly: GCF_047496885.1. NCBI lineage: Eukaryota > Metazoa > Chordata > Chondrichthyes > Carcharhiniformes > Scyliorhinidae > Scyliorhinus > Scyliorhinus torazame. Next base: position 212,082,545 of record NC_092710.1, read on the forward strand.
TAAGGATGCATCCAGGAGGGCTTCATAAAACAATATGTAGATAGTCCAACTAGGGAAGGGGCTGTACTGGACCTGGTATTGGGGAATGAGCCCAGCCAGGTGGTAGAAGTTTCAGTAGGGGAGCATTTTGGAAAGAGTGACCACAATTCAGTAAGTTTTAAAGTGCTGGTGGACAAGGATAAGAGTTAACCTAGGGTGAATGTGCTAAATTGGGGGAAGGCTAATTCTAACAATATTAGGCGGGAACTGAAGAACCTAGATTGGAGGCGAATGTTTGAGTAAATCAACATCTGACATGTGGGAGGCTTTCAAATGTCAGTTGAAAGGAATTCAGGACAGACATGTTCCTGTGAGGAAGAAGGATAAATATGGCAAATTTCGGGAACCTTGGATATCGAGAGATATTGTAGGCCTCGTCAAAAAGAAAAAGGAGACATTTGTCAGGGTTAGAAGGCTGGGAAACGACGAAGCCTGTGTGGAATATAAGGAAAGTAGGAAGGAACTTAGGCAAGGAGTCAGGAGGGCTAAAAGGGGTCACAAAAAGTCATTGGCAAATAGGGTTAAGGAAAATCCCAAGGCTTTTTACATGTACATAAAAAGCAAGAGGGTAGCCAGGGAAAGGGTTGGCCCACTGAAGGACAGGGGAGGGAATCTATGTGTGGAGTCAGAGGAAATGGGTGAGGTACTAAATGAATACTTTGCATCAGCATTCACCAAAGAGAAGGAATTGGTAGATGTTGAGTCTGGAGAAGGGTGTGTAAATAGCCTGGGTCACATTGAGATCCAAAAAGACGAGGTGTTGGGCGTCTTGAAAAATATTAAGGTGGATAAGTCCCCAGGGCCTGATGGGATCTACCCTAGAATACTGAAGGAGGCAAGAAAGAAAATTGCTGAGGCCTGACAGAAATCTTTGGATCCTCACTGTCTTCAGGTGATGTGCCAGAGGACTGGAGAATAGCCAATGTTGTTCCTTTGTTTAAGAAGAGTAGCAAGGATCATCCAGGGAACTACAGGCCGGTGAGCCTTACGTCAGTGGTAGGGAAATTACTGGAGAGAATTCTTCGAGACAGGATCTCCGCCCATTTGGAAGAAAGTGGACGTATTAGCGAGAGGCAGCAAGGTTTTGTGAATGGGAGGTCATGTCTCACTAACTTGAGTTTTTTGAGGAGACCACAAAGATGATTGATGCAGGTAGGGCAGTGGATGTTGTCTATATGGACTTCAGTAAGGCCTTTGACAAGGTCCCTCATGGCAGACTCGTACAAAAGGTGAAGTGACACGGGATCAGAGGTGAGCTGGCAAGATGAATGCAGAACTGGCTAGGTCATAGAAGACAGAGAGTAGCAATGGGAGGGTGCTTTTCTGATTGGAGGGCTGTGACAAGCGGTGTTCCGCAGGGTTCAGTGCTGGGACCTTGGCTGTTTATAGCATATATAAATGATTTGGAGGAAAATGTAACTGGTCTGATTAGTAAGTTTGTGGACGACACAAAGGTTGGTAGAATTGCAATAGCGATGAGGACTGTCAGAGGATACAGCAGGCTTTAGATCATTTGGAGACTTGGGCGGAGAGATGGCAGATGGAGTTTAATCCAGACAAATGTGAGGTAATACATTTTGGAAGGTCTAATACAGGTAGGGAATATACAGTGAATGGTGGAACCCTCAAGAGTATTGAAAGTCAGAGAGATCTAGGTGTACAGGTCCACAGGTCACTGAAAGGGGTAACACAGATGTAGAAGGTAGTCAAGAAGGCATACGGCATGCTTGCCTTCATTGGCCGGGGCATTGAGTATAAAAATTGGCAAGTCATGTTGCAGCTGTACAGGACCTTAGTTAGACCACACTTGGATTAGAGTGTTCAATTCTGGTCGCCACACTACCAGAAGGATGTGGAGGCTTTAAGAGAGGGTGCAGAAGAGATTTACCAGGATGTTGCCTGGTATGGAGGGCATTAGCTATGAGGAGGTTGAGGGGCGACCTGATAGAGGTCTACACAATTCTGAGGGGCATAGACAGAGTGGATAGTCAGAGACTTTTTCCCAGGGTAGAGGGGTCAATTACTGGGGGGCATAGGTTTAAGGTGCGAGGGACAAGGTTTAGAGGAGATGTACGAGGCAAGTTTTTTACACAGAGGGTAGTGGGTGCCTGGAACTCGCTGCCAGAGGAGGTGGTGAAAGCAGGGACGATAGTGACGTTTCAAGGGCATCTTGACAAATACATGAATAGGATGGGAATAGAGGGATACGGATCCCGGAAATGTAGAAGGTTTTAGTTTCGACGGGCAGCATAGTTGGCACAGGCTTGGAGGGCCGAAGGGCCTGTTCCTGAGCTGTACTTTTCTTTGTTCTTTGTTCTCACTTACTGATTCCCACCTCAGTGTCTTTCCATGGAGACAGGCAGCCAATTAGAGCAATTAAAGCACCCAGTTAGGAGCTGTTGTGTGACGCCAGTGCATTTCCTTGCAGTTGGAGTAGCCTCCACTTCCCCTCTCCAGCTCCGGTTGTGAAGCCGCCAGCTCAGTGAAGGTGATTAAAGGCTACAATCTTGTTTGTCACTGCTACTGTGGAGGAGGTTCCCCTCCACCTCAATGATCTTTGGGCCTCATCGCAGGCAACCAAGGGTCTCTCCATGCTGAGATACCCTCATGGCCACCTGCCTGTCTTAGCTATGAGACTGACGGCCTGTCTACACAGCAGGCCATCTGCCTGGGCCTCCAGCCTCAGGAAACTGCCAGCTTGGAAGCCAATTAATAGGCAGCCTCTCCCCCTACCATGCAAAGGCACGTTGATGACATGGGTGAACTCGAGACCCTCATATAAGCCTGACAATGGGTCAGCCCTTTGCTTACTAGGTAGCGATAGTAACCCTGAATTCATTTGTTATCCCAGTTCCCAAGTACTCCACTAGATAGCGCACTTGCAACATAAGAAACTTTGTCCAGAATCAGAATAAGATCAAATCCATTCACCGGTCTTTACATATTTTGTCTTATTCATTTATGGGATATGGCTGTTGCTTGCTAGGCCAGCAATTATTGCCTGTGCCTAACAGCACTTGAGAAGGTGGTGGTGAGCCGCCTTCTTGAACCACTGCAGTTCATGTGTAACAGGAAAACTCACAGTGCTGTTAGGAAGCAAGTTCCAGCACTTTGACCCAGTGACAATGAAGGAATGGCAATATAGTCCTAGGCCAGGACGGTGTGTGGCTTGAAGTGGAACTTGAAAATGGTGGTGTTCTCACACATCTTCTGCTCTTGCCCTTCTAAGTGGTAGAGGCTGCAGGTTTGGAAGGTGCTGTTGAAGGAACCTTTTGAGTTGTTGCAGTGCATTTTGTAGATGGTATACACTGATTGTCAATGTGCGACAGAGGTGGATGGAATGAATGTTTAAGGTCATGGATGGGGTGCATTCAATCAGGTCCAGGTTGGTATCCAGCTTCTTAAAATGTTGTTAGAGCTGCACTTATCCAGGCAAATAAAGAATATTCCATCACATTCCTGACTTGTGCCTTGTAGATTGTGGACAGGATTTGGGGTGTTAAGTGCTGATTTATTCTCTGCAGATTTCCCAGCCTCTGACTTGCTGTTGTAGCCACAGTATTTATATGGCAGGTTTCTGGTGAATGATAACCCCCAGGATGTTGATAGTCGTGTCAATCAGAAATTGAATGATGGCAATATGGTTCGATTCTTTTTCGAGAGTTTTTCGAGGAGGTCACTAAGATGATTGATGCAGGTAGGGCAGTAGATGTTGTCTATATGGACTTCAGTAAGGCCTTTGACAAGGTCCCTCATGGTAGACTATTACAAAAGGTGAAGTCACACGGGATCAGGGGTGGGCTGGCAAGGTGGATACAGAACTGGCTAGGTCATAGAAGACAGAGAGTAGCAATGGGAGGGTGCTTTTCTGATTGGAGGGCTGTGACAAGCGGTGTTCCGCAGGGTTCAGTGCTGGGACCTTGGCTGTTTATAGCATATATAAATGATTTGGAGGAAAATGTAACTGGTCTGATTAGTAAGTTTGTGGACGACACAAAGGTTGGTAGAATTGCAATAGCGATGAGGACTGTCAGAGGATACAGCAGGCTTTAGATCATTTGGAGACTTGGGCGGAGAGATGGCAGATGGAGTTTAATCCAGACAAATGTGAGGTAATACATTTTGGAAGGTCTAATACAGGTAGGGAATATACAGTGAATGGTGGAACCCTCAAGAGTATTGAAAGTCAGAGAGATCTAGGTGTACAGGTCCACAGGTCACTGAAAGGGGTAACACAGATGTAGAAGGTAGTCAAGAAGGCATACGGCATGCTTGCCTTCATTGGCCGGGGCATTGAGTATAAAAATTGGCAAGTCATGTTGCAGCTGTACAGGATCTTAGTTAGACCACACTTGGATTAGAGTGTTCAATTCTGGTCGCCACACTACCAGAAGGATGTGGAGGCTTTAAGAGAGGGTGCAGAAGAGATTTACCAGGATGTTGCCTGGTATGGAGGGCATTAGCTATGAGGAGGTTGAGGGGCGACCTGATAGAGGTCTACACAATTCTGAGGGGCATAGACAGAGTGGATAGTCAGAGACTTTTTCCCAGGGTAGAGGGGTCAATTACTGGGGGGCATAGGTTTAAGGTGCGAGGGACAAGGTTTAGAGGAGATGTACGAGGCAAGTTTTTTACACAGAGGGTAGTGGGTGCCTGGAACTCGCTGCCAGAGGAGGTGGTGAAAGCAGGGACGATAGTGACGTTTCAAGGGCATCTTGACAAATACATGAATAGGATGGGAATAGAGGGATACGGATCCCGGAAATGTAGAAGGTTTTAGTTTCGACGGGCAGCATAGTTGGCACAGGCTTGGAGGGCCGAAGGGCCTGTTCCTGAGCTGTACTTTTCTTTGTTCTTTGTTCTCACTTACTGATTCCCACCTCAGTGTCTTTCCATGGAGACAGGCAGCCAATTAGAGCAATTAAAGCACCCAGTTAGGAGCTGTTGTGTGACGCCAGTGCATTTCCTTGCAGTTGGAGTAGCCTCCACTTCCCCTCTCCAGCTCCGGTTGTGAAGCCGCCAGCTCAGTGAAGGTGATTAAAGGCTACAATCTTGTTTGTCACTGCTACTGTGGAGGAGGTTCCCCTCCACCTCAATGATCTTTGGGCCTCATCGCAGGCAACCAAGGGTCTCTCCATGCTGAGATACCCTCATGGCCACCTGCCTGTCTTAGCTATGAGACTGACGGCCTGTCTACACAGCAGGCCATCTGCCTGGGCCTCCAGCCTCAGGAAACTGCCAGCTTGGAAGCCAATTAATAGGCAGCCTCTCCCCCTACCATGCAAAGGCACGTTGATGACATGGATGAACTCGAGACCCTCATATAAGCCTGACAATGGGTCAGCCCTTTGCTTACTAGGTAGCGATAGTAACCCTGAATTCATTTGTTATCCCAGTTCCCAAGTACTCCACTAGATAGCGCACTTGCAACATAAGAAACTTTGTCCAGAATCAGAATAAGATCAAATCCATTCACCGGTCTTTACATATTTTGTCTTATTCATTTATGGGATATGGCTGTTGCTTGCTAGGCCAGCAATTATTGCCTGTGCCTAACAGCACTTGAGAAGGTGGTGGTGAGCCGCCTTCTTGAACCACTGCAGTTCATGTGTAACAGGAAAACTCACAGTGCTGTTAGGAAGCAAGTTCCAGCACTTTGACCCAGTGACAATGAAGGAATGGCAATATAGTCCTAGGCCAGGACGGTGTGTGGCTTGAAGTGGAACTTGAAAATGGTGGTGTTCTCACACATCTTCTGCTCTTGCCCTTCTAAGTGGTAGAGGCTGCAGGTTTGGAAGGTGCTGTTGAAGGAACCTTTTGAGTTGTTGCAGTGCATTTTGTAGATGGTATACACTGATTGTCAATGTGCGACAGAGGTGGATGGAATGAATGTTTAAGGTCATGGATGGGGTGCATTCAATCAGGTCCAGGTTGGTATCCAGCTTCTTAAAATGTTGTTAGAGCTGCACTTATCCAGGCAAATAAAGAATATTCCATCACATTCCTGACTTGTGCCTTGTAGATTGTGGACAGGATTTGGGGTGTTAAGTGCTGATTTATTCTCTGCAGATTTCCCAGCCTCTGACTTGCTGTTGTAGCCACAGTATTTATATGGCAGGTTTCTGGTGAATGATAACCCCCAGGATGTTGATAGTCGTGTCAATCAGAAATTGAATGATGGCAATATGGTTCGATTCTTTTTCGAGAGTTTTTCGAGGAGGTCACTAAGATGATTGATGCAGGTAGGGCAGTAGATGTTGTCTATATGGACTTCAGTAAGGCCTTTGACAAGGTCCCTCATGGTAGACTATTACAAAAGGTGAAGTCACACGGGATCAGGGGTGGGCTGGCAAGGTGGATACAGAACTGGCTAGGCCATAGAAGGCAGAGAGTAGCAATGGAGGGATGCTTTTCTAATTGGAGGGCTGTGACCAGTGGTGTTCCACAGGGATCAGTGCTGGGACCTTTGCTTTTTGTAGTATATATAAATGATTTGGAGGAAAATGTAACTGGTCTGATTAGTAAGTTTGCAGACGACACAAAGGTTGGTGGAATTGCGGATAGCGATGAGGACTGTCGGAGGATACAGCAGGATTTAGATTGTCTGGAGACTTGGGCGGAGTGATGGCAGATGGAGTTTAATCCGGACAAATGTGAGGTAATGCATTTTGGAAGGTCTAATGCAGGTAGGGAATATACAGTGAATGGTAGAACCCTCAAGAGTATTGAAAGTCAAAGAGATCTAGGAGTACAGGTCCACAGGTCATTGAAAGGGGCAACACAGGTGGAGAAGGTAGTCAAGAAGGCATACGGCATGCTTGCCTTCATTGGCCGGGGCATTGAGTATAAGAATTGGCAAGTCATGTTGCAGCTGTATAGAACCTTAGTTAGGCCACACTTGGAGTATAGTGTTCAATTCTGGTCGCCACACTACCAGAAGGATGTGGAGGCTTTAGAGAGGGTGCAGAAGAGATTTACCAGAATGTTGCCTGGTATGGAGGGCATTAGCTATGAGGAGCGGTTGAATAAACTCGGTTTGTTCTCACTGGAACGAAGGAGGTTGAGGGGAGACCTGATAGAGGTATACAAAATTATGAGGGGCATAGACAGAGTGGATAGTCAGAGGCTTTTCCCCAGGGTAGAGGGGTCAATTACTAGGGGGCATAGGTTTAAGGTGAGAGGGGCAAGGTTTCGAGTAGATGTACGAGGCAAGTTTTTTACGCAGAGGGTAGTGGGTGCCTGGAACTCGCTACCGGAGGAGGTAGTGGAAGCAGGGACGATAGGGACATTTAAGGGGCATCTTGACAAATATATGAATAGGATGGGAATAGAAGGATACGGACCCAGGAAGTGTAGAAGATTGTAGTTTAGTCGGGCAGCATGGTTGGCACGGGCTTGGAGGGCCGAAGGGCCTGTTCCTGTGCTGTACATTTCTTTGTTCTTTGTTCTTTGTATTCTCTCTTGTTGGTGATGGTCATTGCCTAGCACTTGTGTGGTGTATATGTTGACACTTGCCAGCCCAAACCTGAATATTGTCCAGGTCCTTCTGCATTGGACATGGTTTGCTTCAGTATCTGAGGAGTCGCGAATGGTACTGAACATTGTGCAATCATCAATGGACATCCCCACTTCTGACCTATGATGGAGGGAAGATTATTGATGAAGCAGATGAAGATATTTGGTTGGGCCCAGGACCCTTCCCTGAGGGACTCCTGCAGTGATGCGCCAGGACTGAGATGCTTGACCAGCAACATCACAGCCGTTTTTCTTTTGTTCTTGGTATAACTCCAACCAGTGGAGAGCTTTCCCCTGATTCCCATTGACTCCATCCAATTTTGCTAGGGTTCCTTAATACAGACTCGTATAGAATTTTACAGAGAATTTACAGATCAGAAGGAGGCTATTCGGCCCATCAAGTCTGCACCCTACTTAAGCCCACATTTCCACCCTATTCCTGTAACCCAGTAACCCCACCCAACATTATTTGACACTAAGGGCAATTTATCATGGCCAATCCACCTAACCTGCACAGCTTTGGACTGTGGGAGGAAACCCATGCAGACACGGGGAGAACATGTAAACTCCACACAGACAGTGACCCTGGGACCCTGGAGCTGTGAAGCAATACTGCTAACCACTGTGCTACCGTGCCACCCCAAATGTTGCCTTGATGTCAAGGGCATTCACTCTCAGCCTGAAAATTTCCATCCTTTCCCATCAGCAGCGCCAAAGCTGACCTCAGCGTTAGGTTCCCTGGCTACACGGCTGGTGAGCAACGCAAATGGCCATTGACTCTGATAGGTCTGGAAGATCCCACCGGCAGAAACCTGCCATGGGATCGGGGGGAGGGGGGGGGGGCATGTTCTGAAAACTGAATTTGAAGTTATGCTCAGTAGATGCAATACTTCCACAGCCTCAACCTTTTACAATGTGACATTAATATTTTCACTTATTGATGACAGTATGGGTTTAAGTGAACACCACATAGTCCTTGTGGAGACAAAAGTCCGTCATCACACTGAGCATACCCTCCATCATGTTGCATGGCACTTCCACCATGCTAAATGGTACAATTTCACGACAGTTCTAGCAACTGGGCAGCACGGTAGCATTGTGGCTAGCACAATTGCTTCACAGCTCCAGGGTCCCAGGTTCGATTCTGGCTTGGGTCACTGTCTGTGCGGAGTCTGCACATCCTCCCCGTGTGTGCGTGAGTTTCCTCCGGGTGCTCAGGTTTCCTCCCACAGTCCAAAGATGTGCAGGTTAGGTGGATTGGCCATGCTAAATTGCCCTTAGTGTCCAAAATTGCCCTTAGTGTTGGGTGGGGTTACTGGGTTATGGGGGATAGTGTGGAGGTGTTGACCTTGGGTAGGGTGCTCTTTCCAAGAGCCGGTGCAGACTCGATGGGCCGAATGGCCTACTTCTGCACTGTAAATTCTATGAAACACAACGCCCAGAAGATATTGTGAGCCATCAGCAGCAGTAGAATTGTATTCAATCACAACCTGTAGCCTCATAGCCCCAAATATCCATCACTCTACCATTACCTTCCCGCCAAGTAATTAACCCTGGTTCAATGTGGGGTACATGACAGCATGCCAGGAAAAGCACCAGGCACACCTAAAAATAAGAAACCAAACTGGGGAAGATACAAAACAGGTCTATACAGATGTTAATTAGCAGATGCAGAGCACAGCGATGTCAGGACAAAACTCTGCAGTCTTTCTACATCCAGTTGTGAATGGGGATGGACAATTAAACAACTCATTGGAGGAGGAGACTCCACAAATATTCCCATTCTCAATAATGGGGAGGCCAACACGCTAGTGCAAAACACAAGGCCGAAGCATTTGCAGCTATTTTCAGCCAGAAGTGCTGAGAAGATGTTCCATGATGGTCTTGTCCTGAGGTCCCGATCACCACAAATGCCAGCCTTCAGCTAATTCAATACAGAAAAGACGATGGGCTCTGACAAATTCCTGGCTGTAGTACTCAACATTTGTCCTCCAGAACCAGCTGTTCTAATACAACTACAACATTGGCCTCTAACCTTCAATGTGAAGAGTTCCTCAGGTATGTCCTGTCCACAAAAAGCAGGACAAATCCAATCCAGCCCATTCGATCCCCCTTCAATCATCAGCAAAGTGTTGGAAGTATCATTTACTCATCAAGAACCTCTTCACTTGATGTTCACTTTTGATCTTGCCAGAGTTCTTCAATTCCATACTTCATTACATGCTTGGTCTGAATATGAATATAATATCTGAATTCAAGAAGTCAGGTGAATGTGACTGCCCTCGACTTCAAAATAGCATTTGACTGAGTGTGGCATCCAGGAGTTGTAGAAAAATTTGAAGTCAGGGGGAAAACTCTGCACAGGTTGGAGTCATGCCTCGAACAGAGGAAGATGGTTGTGGTTGTTGGAGGTGAATTATCTCAGTCCTAAGATATCACTGCAGGAGTCCCTCAGGGTAGTATCCTAGGCCCAACCATCTTCAGCTGCTTCATCAATCATTTTCACTCCTTCATAAGGTCAGAAGGGGGGATATTTGTTGATGATTGCACAGTGCAAGAGAAGTACCATTCTCAACTCCTCAGATACTGAAGCAGTCCATGCTCCTGCAGCAAGAACAGGGTAACATTCGGGCTTGTGTTGATAAATGCACCACACAAATAATAGGCAATGACCATTGCCAACAAGAGAGTAGCTAATCATTTCTCCTTGATGTTCAATGGCATTACCATCACTCAATGCCCCACTGTCAAAATCCCGAGGGTTTCCATTGGCTAAAGACTTAACTGGACCAGCAATGCAACTCAGGCAATGGTATTTGGACTATTGCTTTTCTGTATCCACAATAATGACCGAGACTTGGTCAAGCAGAGCATAATTTTAAAGTATGCAGATGACACTCAAATGGAGTATTTGTGATCTGTGAGGAGAATCGTGATAGATTTCAAGGTGCCACGGACATGCGGGTGGAACGGGCAAACAAATGGCCAACAAATTTAATTCCAAGAAGTGGGAAGAGTTACATTTGGGTGGGAAGAACGATGAAATGCAATATAAAATAAAGGATACAATTCTAATAGGGATATAGCTCTTGATGATGAGCTACATTTTTAAATCACGAAGCTGTCCCAGAGGCAGCCCCTTAATTAGCACCACCAGCCCTTTAATTAGCCACTACCCTGAAGATACCTCCCTGGGCCCTGTTGCCTGCCCGAAGGCTCCCACTTTCTGCTGCGGCAACACGACATCTGCAGCCTCCACAAAATCCAGCCCATTGTGTCCAATTTTCAGTACCACACTTCAGGAAGGATGTGAAGGCATTGAAGAGGGTGAAGAAACGATTTGCGAGAATGGGATCCAGGGATGAGAGTATTCAATTATTTGGTTGATTGGCGAAGCTTGGGCTGTCTCCTGAGAGAAGAGAAGGTTGAGAGATTCTAAATCATAGAATCTGGACAGAGTAGTTTGGGAGAAATTGTTCACATTGGTGAAGAGTTGAGAACCAGAGGACATTGATTCAAAATGATTGGCAAAATAAAACCGGGCGACATGAGGAAAAACATTTTTTATGTAGTTGCCTATACTGTATGTACTGCCTGAGAGTGTGGTGCCAAAGAATTCAATTGGGTCTTTCAAAAGAGAATTGGAGCTTTCAAAACAGAATTGAATAGTTATTTGGAGAGAAAATATTTGCAGGATTTGGGGAAAAGTAAGGGAATGGAACTAGCTGAGTTGCTCTGACAGAGAGCTGACACAAATATGCTAAGCAGAATAGCCTCCTTCTATGCTGTCACCATTCTAAGATTCTGTGACTGTAAATACTGTGGCTACAAGAGCAAGTCAAAGGTTGGGAAATTCTGCGGCAAGTAACTGATGTCTTGACCCTCACAAAGTCTGCCCACCATCTACAAGGCACAAATCAGACGTGTGATGGAATCCTCTCCACTTTTCTTCATGAGTTAATCTCCAAAAACATTGAAGAAGGTCAATACAATTCAGGAAAAAGCAGCCCATTTCATCACCGCCTTGAACATTCATTTCCTCTACCACCGACGCACAGAAGCAACAGTGTGTACCATATACAAGATACCCTGCAGCAACTCACCATGCCTCCTTCGATAGCACCTTCCAAACCTGCAACCTCCAGAAGGACAAGAGCAGCTAACACATATGAACACCATCACGTATAAATCCCCTTCCAAACCAAGTGGCATCCTATCTTACAATGTATAATTGTTCCTTCACTGTCTAAGGGTCAAAATCCTGGAACTTCCCTCCTAACAGCAGTGTATGACTGCAACATATCAAGAAGGCTGTTCATGGAAGGGCAAATTGGGATGGCCAATACATGTTGGAGCTGCCTGCAATGCTCACATCACATGAATGAATATTAAAACATTAAATCACGGTTATAAATTTCTACAGAATGATGCATCACATATTTCTTCTAGTTTTAACAAATACATCTGCAATTCATATGAAATTTCTCTATGAACTACTTCAATGCATTTGTTAATTTGTCTTGTTGTACATACCATGGAAAACAATTTAAATCCTTATATTACTAGAATATGTTGTAAGGCACCAATGCATCCTGGCAAGTTATTTTAACTGCACACTTTCACAATTTATGGCAAAGGTGCCGAGACTCGGGAAATTCATTGGAGGAATCTTTTGTATATTATTTGCGCATGAAATGTTTTACCACAAGTGTTTATTGAAAATGTTACATCATTTGAAATGGAATTTGATACATATTTAAAGAAGGATACAGGGAAATCAACAAGTAATAGAGGCAGAGTGGGCCAAATGGCCTCTGACTGTGATGCCATTTGAATCTATGACAAGGTTTCAAATGGTGCAAAGTGTTTTGCATATGTTTAACTTTTTTTTAATGTTTGGTGCCGAACAATGTTGGGTGTCTGATACCCATCAGCATTTCATGAGTGGTCACCGAAAGAGAGACACTGTCCATTTGAAATCTTGCTACTCCTCTCATTTAACATGTTATCAGTCAATATATGTCAAATGTTGTCAAATACTAGATGTCGTAAAAGTTTTAAAAGATTTCAATTATATACAAAATAGGACATGAATTTACATAATCAACATGTTAATTCCTTGCATAGTCAAGTAATTACTTTAGATATATCATCACTGCTTTAATGAAAACATATATGCACAAATTAAGGCTGCATTGTATCAATTAAGAAATGGCAGTGTGGCTAGAGAAGGAATGCTGTCAGAATGTTGTGATAATTCTCTTTTGAATCTTACCATGGAATCTTTCACATCCACCTGAGTAGGTAGACTTTCCATTCAATCATACAGCTCACATCTCTGATAATGTAGCTCAAGTACGGCACTGAAATCTTCTTACAATTTGCAATCTATTAGTATTTATTTGCAATGATAATCATTCGGAAAGTTATCGCCATTTATGGACTTGAAACAGGAAGTTATCAAATGTCTATCTGTCTGATACGTAGTGGTGCGTTGTGAAGAGTCCAAAGTAAAGCTGAGATCAGCTTCACTTTGATCATTGATCATTACTTTCCCAAGTTTGTCCCTTGTTCACGAATGCCAGTCAATGTAAAATAAAGCAGCTAAATTTTGAGTTAAATGTTACACTTCACACAAAATAACAACAAAGCAGGTGTAAGCATAGCAAACTCCAATTAAAAAGCAGATCACCCAGAGTATACTGAGGCTGATAGCCTGTAGCCATCCCAGTGCACTCCCACCATGCAGTTAGCAGGTGCATGGCAGAAAGATCTCAAATTACGCAAGGACCCAGAAAATTTTGAACCTGGCCTTCTACACAAGTTTCAGTGGAGTCTCATATGGGAATGAACATTCAATCACCCTACACAAAGTCGCCCAAGTCAAAGGAGGTCCAAGGCTATGAACACGCATCCCAGTCCGACAGAATGGTTGCAGCCAGTGAAAGGAAACCAGACCAGAAATGATCAATAGAGTTAGGACTATGAAGAATAAGCTTCCTGGTGAAACAGCCTGTTGTTTACTGCAGGGTGGATTCTCCATCGCTCGACGCCAGTACCGCGGTCTCTGATTGGGCAGAGAACGGAGTGTCGGCCGGAAAACGGAATCGCGCGGGTACCTAACTCATTCCGATGCTCCAGTTCCCCACCACCGGCGCAGCGAGTTACATGCCCTGCGCCGGTGGGACTTCCATCTGATTAACAGGCTGGAAGCCTGAGTCTCCACCCCCCTCTAACAGAGACCCCCATCACACCCCTCATCAGAATGAGATGTCCCCCAACCCCTCCCGGCCATCACCACGGTCGGCGATGCAATCAGCTTCACACGCTTACTGGGGCGTGGCAGTTATGGGTCGAGGTTGATGCTGATCTGAGGGAATCATGGGTATGAGCCAGCGAGGATGGATGTTCAGTTTTGGGAATGGAAATGAAGGACATAGTTCCAGAAGGGCTTTGAGTTTGCAGGAGTGGGGGAGAAGTTTAAGATCCCACGGGTTTTCAGGTATGTACGAGTTCCACAAAAAAGGTCTTTCTGACTTTTCCAGTGGCACCCACTCCTCGTTGTTGGAGGGGTGCTGTCAATGATGCTTTGATTAGTAAGTTTGTGGATGACACCAAAGTTGGTGGTGTGGACAAGGATAGTCAAGAAAGCATACGGAATGCTTGCCTTCATTGGACGGGGCATCGAGTGTAAAAACTGGCAAGTCATGCGAAAGTTGTATAGAACCTTGTTAAGGCCACACTTGGAATATTGCGCACAATTCTGGTCGCCACACTACCAGAAGGATGTGAAGGTTTTGGCGAGTGTGCAGAGGAGGTTTACCAGGATGTTGCCTGGTCTGGAAGGTGTTAGCTTTGTGGAGAGGCTGAATAGACTCGGATTGTTTTCATTAGAAAGATGGAGATTGAGGGCCGACCTGTTAGAGGTCTACAAGATTATGAGGGGCATGGTTAGCGTGGATGGGCAGGCACTCTTTCCCAGGGTGGAGGGAGCAGACACCAGGGGCATAGGTTTAAGGTCCGTGGGGCAAAGTTTAGAGGAGATGTGCGAGGCAGGTTTTTTTATGCAGAGAGCGGTGAGTGCCTGGAACGCGTTGCCAGGGGAGGTTGTGGAAGCAGATACATTAACGGCGTTCAAAAGGCATCTCGACAAACACATGGATAGGATGGGTATAGAGGAATACTGCACAAGGAAGTGCTGAGGGTTTTGGCCAAGGTTGGTATCATGACCGGTACAGGCTTGGAGGGACAAAGGGCCTGTTCCTGTGCTGTATTGTTCTTTGATGGGGCTGGACGGGGTGAGGGTGTCATCTCGGCAATCTATGGGAGGATTTTGGAGGAGGATATGGCGTCTCTGGAGGGTTTAAGGCCAAGTGGGAGGAGGAGCTGAGGATGGCGCTGGAGGAGGGGTTGTGGTGTGTGTTGCTGCGGAGGGTGAATGCCTTCGCCTTATGTGCGAGGCTGGGGTTGATACAGCTAAAGGTAGAACACAGAGCTCACCTGACAAAGGCATGAGAAGTGTGGGAGGGGCCCGGCCAATCACACGTATATGTCCTGCACTAAGTTGGATAAATTTTGGAGGTCATTCTTCACCACCATGTTGGCAGTCTTGCAGGTGACTTTGGAGGCCAGTCCCCTGGGAGCCATATTTGGAGTGCCGGACCTGCAGACGGGAGCGGTGGCAGATCGTTCGCAGGCAGGTCCTGTAGGGGTGAAGTTCAGTTGCTCCACCCTATGCCTCAGTCTGGCTGGGGAGCTAATGGAGTTTCTTTTATCTGGAAAAGGTGACATTTGCTTTGACATTTCAAGGATCTGGTTACCATCAGCTGTTGAAGGGGTGGGGATGAGGGTAAGTGGGGTGTTTGGTTGAGGTTACTGGGGCGTAGGGGTTGGGGGTTTGTGTTGTTTTTTCTTTTGCTACGTTGAGTGTTTAAAATGTTAAAATATCAAAGACTTGAATGAAAATATTTTCAAAAAAAATAATTGTACGATAATAATTAAGCAACAAAAGATCTGTGTCAAGATTTAGCATGAGTTAACAACAAACATCCAAGTTCATGGAGCACATTTTATGTCAAGAATACTTGAAATTGCTGTAAAATACAAAATAATGGGCAGCACGGTGGCACAGTGGTTAGCACTGCTGCCTAACGGCGCCGAGGTCCCAGGTTCGATCCCAGCTCTGGGTCACTGTCCGTGTGGAGTTTGCACATTTTCACCGTGTTTGCGTGGGTTTTCCCCCACAACCCAAAGATGTGCATGGTAGGTGGTTTGGCCACGCTAAATTGCCCCTTAATTGGAAAAAATGAATTGGGTACTCTAAATTTATTAAAAATAAATACATAAATAGAATAAAAATGCAAATTAGAGCAACGTGCACACTCAAGTCAATAAACAGACCTTGATTTCACCCATCAGAGAGTTCAAGGGCGTAACTTAACGGCTGCATTGCGTTCTCCCCCGAGCATGATGCAGCCGTTACATCGCAGGAGAGGCCAAAATCGAGAACTAGGCCGAGGACCGGTTGGTTTGCGATCTAACCAGCCCGCTCCCATCGGCGAGATCAGGATCCCACATTGGCGTGGCGAGAAAACAATAATCACCAATTAAAGCCATTCTCCATACCATTAATGGGAACAATCCCCTAACTAATGGCCTCCCGTGATCTAACCGCCTCCCCGGCAAATGGTCTCTCGGGCTCCGATTAATACACTTTTTTAAAAACATGAAGCTGGCGGAGTAGCATCTGTGGGGATCTGCGGAGGTAAGTAGCCATTGTCGATCCTGGGCAGTGTGCCCGGACACTGGGGTTGCTGGTCCAGTGCTCGGGGGGTGTGGGGGGGAGGGGAGACAGTGGGTGGAGAAGAAACCCCAGGGGCGGACTGTCTCAGTCGGGGGAGTGGATCGCCATTGGTGGGGGGGGGGGGGGGGAGGTCGCTCCTGGGTGGGGATAGGTGGGGTTGGATTTCCCAGCACCCAAGTGTTCACCATGCCGCTACCTGGATCGTCTGTTCTCATAACGGGAATAGCTCCAGCTACTTCCTATCTATCCCACCAACCACCAGGAGTGTTACCCATCTGCATCAGCCCAGTGCATTTCATAATTTCCTCTGGGCTCAACAGGGATTCTAACTGTTCACGTCTGTCTCCCTCCACAGCTGGGATGGATAATCCACCCCAAAAAATTTAATCATGGCCAAACTCCGAGATTTACCGGCCTTGTCATGTCCCGAGTCAGGCAGGATGAGTTAGATTGAGCCTATGCGCAGATATTTACACGCTAGTGCAAATTTGTGCAGAGAATTATATTTGTGCCCAATAGTGGAAACAAAAATAAACGAAGGCCTTCAGTTTTACAGTGCACCCCATTCTCTGAACGAATGGGAGACTCACATCACCAAAGCAAAGCCCCAAATTCCTGCTGGTCAGAGGCCACGTTGTAAAACGTTTCAGTAATCAACAATTGTGAAAAAAATTATCCATTAAGATTGAGCTGCATTAAACTTTACTCATCACTGTAAATCACTCCAGGTCCAAAGCTTCATTAAAAATAACTAGAAAAGAACTGCACAGCACCTCTATGACCCTCTGCAAGGCATTTCAAACTCGGAATGGCTCTCTGCAATAAGAACTTGATTGTTTATTGTTTTGCCACCTTGAGTTCCCAATAATATGCATACTGCTGTCCTCCGCAAGTATTTTGTACTGTTATAAATAAAGATCATCATGTCTTACACTAGAGATGGCATTATGGCAAGAGCCTGATATCTGTCCTTATTTATTTGAATTAAATGTCAGTTGGGCTGTGAACAGCTGTAACATGACATAAAAAGCAGAATTTAAATAAAGTTTATGAATAATCATTTCTAAACAGGCAGCTGTGATGCTTCAGAATTTAAACTGTTTATACTTTTTTTAAGAGCATTGTACAGATTTTAGGTGATTTATTTACATTGCATTTAAAGGGCTGTGCTCTCATTTCTGTTGAAGATAGTACAGCATTGATACAAAATACATAATACCACAGGCCAAGTTTATTGCTATTAATCTGAAGTACCTGTCGTGTTGGGTGTTCTGGTCTACAAACAGGTCAACATGGCTGGAGATGGTGTAACTCTATTTTATTAACAACTCAACTGTAATAACATACTGTAAGCTTGGGTACGTGCATTACCAGCTTATCTGTGGACCCTGTCCTATCACTATCTATATGAGGCACTCAGCACATGATGAATGTCTGAGAGGCAGGCTGTGAGCTCTGTGCTCTGAGCTGGCTGCTGCTAGAATGAGCGGGAACTCTGGTGTCCCCTGTCTTTATAGTGCGTGTGCTCTCACTGGTGATTGGCTGCGATGTTGTGTATGCTGGTTGGTCCTACTGTATGTCCATCAGTGTGTCAGTGTGTGTGGGATTGCACCATGATATGTTGATGTATATCATGACAGTACCTGTAAACAGAATTAAGAGTTCAACCCACTGAATAAAAATACCTAACCTCAATTTAGAAAAAGAAACAATTCGAGGTAAATTTTCATCGTCCTTGTGAAGTACAGCACTGGGAGCACTAAAGATATGAATTTAACTACGTATTTTTCAAGTGTGTCAAACACTCTTTTCCTCTTTTATCGTTTTAGTGAATAATGTGATGTTCATAATAAGTAATTAGTGGTTTATCTATCTGAAGATTCTCCTTCTTCCAAAAATACATTCTTGAACATTTGGAAAAAGTGAAGAAAAAGGACAATTGTTACTTTTTCAGTTTATTATCTCCACCACTGAAGGTGGGCGGAAATAATGTTTACGCCCCTGTTTGTTAGTCTGTTTGTAAACAATGGCCCATAACTTGCTCGGAGTGGCAATCATACCGCAAACAGATTGCCACTTTGCTGGGATTGCAAAGTCCCTGTCGTGCCAGACCTTCCTCACCACAGCCAGGCCCAAAGTACGCCCCTGGCTGCATCCGCGTGGATTAAATGGAGCATAGAGAGGAAACTCACACACCCTTTATTCGACAGCAGCTGCCAGTAAAGGAGTTGTTTAATGGGACAATTAGGTAAGTTTCAAAGATAGGTGGAGGTGGGGGTTCAGGCATCGGGGGGTGGGTGAGGTTGGACCCTGGTATCCAAGGAAAATCTGGAACAGGGGATTGGGGGGAGGAAAGGAACCAGAATGGGGTGAGGAAAGGCAAAGATTTGGAAGAGGGTAGGGAGGGAGGAGAGGAATTGAATGTGGAGGAGGGGTGTTTGGAGTCGGACCTGGACTAGAGGGGTGGGGTTGGAGTCAGACCCATACCAGGGGAGGGGTCTGAGCCAGGCCTGGGAGGTGTCCAGTGTTGGGTCAGGCTAGGTCAGACAGTGGGTTAGTGCTTGGGAGGTGAGGTGCTTGGGAGGGGAATGCAGAGGGGATGTGGGGATCCTCTGAGATTCTGGGGTGGAGGTGTGGTTGGAAGATACTTCCTCAGGAGGTTTGAGCTCCTACAGTGCGTCTTGTAGATGGTACAAATGGTTGCCACTTTTCATTGGTAGTGGAGGGATTAAATGTTTGTGGAAGGGGTGCCAATCGAGCGGGCTGCTTTGTCCTGGATGGTGTCGAGCTTTTTGAGTGTTGTTGGAGCGTCACTCATCCAGGCAAATGGGAAGTATTCCATTACATTCCTGACTTGTGCCTTATAGATAGTGGACAGTCTTTGGATGAGTTAGAAGGTAGGTTATTCACCACAGGCTTCCTAGCCTTTGAACTGCCTCAGTTCAGTTTCTGATCAATGGTAACCCCCAGGATGTTGAAAGTGGGGGATTTAGTGATGTTAATGCCATTGAATGTCAAGGGGCGATGGTTTGAATCTCTCTTATTGGAGATGGTCATTGCCTGGTACTTGTGTGGCACAAATGTTACTTGCCATTATCATCCCAAGCCTGGATATTGTCCAGATCTTGCTGCATTTGAACATGGACTGCTTCATTTTCCGAGGAGTCCTGAATGACATTGAACATTGTGCAGTCATCTGTGAACATCCCCACTCCTGACCTTATGAAGAAAGGAAGGCCTTTGAAGAAGCAGCTGAAAATGTTTGGGCCTGGACACTGCCCTGAGGAACTTCTGGAGTGATGTCCTGGAGTTGAGATAATTGACCTCCAACCATCACAACATCTTCCTTTCGGCTAGGTACATATAGAACATAGAACATAGAACAATACAGCGCAGTACAGGCCCTTCGGCCCACGATGTTGCACCGAAACAAAAGCCATCTAACCTACACTATACCATTATCATCCATATGTTTATCCAATAAACTTTTAAATGCCCTCAATGTTGGCGCGTTCACTACTGTAGCAGGTAGGGCATTCCACGGCCTCACTACTCTTTGCGTAAAGAACCTACCTCTGACCTCTGTCCTATATCTATTACCCCTCAGTTTAAAGTTATGTCCCCTCGTGCCAGCCATTTCCATCCGCGGGAGAAGGCTCTCACTGTCCACCCTATCCAACCCCCTGATCATTTTGTATGCCTCTATTAAGTCTCCTCTTAACCTTCTCTCCAACGAAAACAACCTCGAGTCCATCAGCCTTTCCTCATAAGATGTTCCCTCCATACCAGGCAACATCCTGGTAAATCTCCTCTGCACCCGCTCCAAAGCCTCCACGTCCTTCCTATAATGCGGTGACCAGAACTGTACGCAATACTCCAAATGCGTACAACCAGTGGCGGGTTTTCTTCCTGATTCCCATCCAGTTTTGCAAGGGCTCCTTGATGCCATACTCGGTAAAATGCTGCTTTGATGTCAAGGGCAGTCACTCTCACCTCACCTCACGGCACTTCTGACTGAAGATTGCTGTGACTGCTTCAGCTTTATCTTTTGTATGGATATGCTGGGCTCCTCCATCATTGAGAATGGGGATATTTGAGGAGCCTCCTCCTCCATTGAGTTTTTTAATTGTCCACCACCATTCAAGGCTGGATGCTGCAGGACGGCAGAGCTCTGATCTGTTCTGTTGGTTGAGCAATTGCTTAGCTCTGTCTATTACTTGCTGCGTATGCTGTATCTCACGCAAATAGTCTTCTGTTATAACTTCACCAGGTTGTGCTCTGGTGTTCAGCTCTTTTGTCCATATTTGAACTATGGCTGTAATGGGGTCAGGAGCTGTGTGATCCTGGCAGAACCCAAACTGAGCATCCGTGAGCAGGTTACTGCTGAATAAGTGCCACTTTGATAGCACTGTTGATGACTCCCTCCATCACTTCACTGATGATCAAGTGTAGACTGATGGATGGTAATTGGCCGGGTTAGATTTTTCCTGTTTCTTGTGTACAGAACATATCTGGACGATTTTCCACATTACTAGGTAGATGCCAGAGTTGTAGCTGTACTGGAACTGCTTTAAGGGCACGGAAGTCCTGAGTCTTTAGTACTGTTGCCAGAATATTGTCAGGGCCCATAGCCTTTGCAGTATCCAGTGCCTTCAGCTCTTTCTTGAAATCACGTGGAGTGAATCGTAATGGCTGAATGGCTGAAGACTGACATCTGCAATGCTGGGGACTTCTGGAGGAGGCCGAGATGGATCATCCACGGCACTTCTGACTGAAGATTGCTGTGACTGCTTCAGCTTTATCTTTTGTATGGATATGCTGGGCTCCTCCATCATTGAGAATGGGGATATTTGAGGAGCCTCCTCCTCCATTGAGTTTTTTAATTGTCCACCACCATTCAAGGCTGGATGTTGCAGGACGGCAGAGCTCCGATCTGTTCCGTTGGTTGAGCAATTGCTTAGCTCTGTCTATTACTTGCTGCGTATGCTGTATCTCACGCAAATAGTCTTCTGTTATAACTTCACCAGGTTGTGCTGCATTTTTCAGTATTCCTGATGTTACTCCTGGATGTCCTCCTGCACTCTTCATTGAACCAGGGTTGATCCCCGGACTTTGTGGTAATGATATACCAGACTATGAGGTTGCAGATTATGGTTCAGTACAATTCTGCTGCTGATGCCCAGTCTTGAGTTATCTATCCTATTTAGCACAGTGGTAGCGCTACACAACATGATGAAGGATAACCTCAATGTGAAGAGGGGACTTTGTCTCCACAAGGACTGTGCAGTGGTCACTCCTACTGACGCTGTGATGGACAGATGGATCTGTGACAGGCAGGTTGGTGAGGATGAGGTTAAGTATGTTTTTCCTCTTGTTGGTTCTCTCACCATCTGCTGCAGTCCCAGTCTAGCAGCTATGTCCTTTAGGGCCCAGCCAGCTTGGTCTGCGGTGCTATGACTGAGCCACACTTGGTGATGGACATTTAATTTCCCCACCCAGAGTACATTCTGTGCCTTTGTCACCCTCAATGCTTCTGTGTAGTGGTGTTCAACATGGAGGAGTACTGATTCAGCAGTTGAGGGAGGACAGAATGTGATAATCAGCAGGAGGTTACCTTAGCCATGTTTGACTTAATGCCATGAGATCCCATGGGATCCAGCGTCAATGTTGAGAATTCCAAGTGCAAATCCCTCATGACTGTAATCTACTGCCAGTGACACAGGACATGCCCAGGAATGGTGTATGAGTGTAAAACTGGCAGAGCCATTTGAAGTTAGCAATTTAAATTTCTTTGTTGTATGGTTTCCCAGCCCAGTGCAATTGTCCAGGAGAAACTGACCATTCTGGACAATTGCTGGGTAAACCCTTACATGGAAACTTTTCCAGCACATCATTAGGGTACCGAAACTGGGGTACCATTAAATTATGGCCCAATATATCACAAATCTAATTGCTGGATTTCAACAAAATTTGTTATAGAGATAGCATATGGCCCAAGGAAGAGCTAGTTAGTTATTTTGTGAAGATGCAGATTTGGATACGGATGTTGGAACTTTTTAAAGGTCCATTAACATTTGGAGTGAGGGCAAATTGAGTGTTTTTTAAAGAATGTTGTGGGTTGTTTTATTTAGTATGTTTAGATTGTTTTAGAATGCTGTGGACTGTCTCATCTGCTGTGGTGGAATTTCAGAATGTAAATAGAGTTTTCAGAGCAGGTTGTTGGATGTGAAGTGGCCTGAAATCTCTTATTAAAAATATTTTTTTTTCAGCTTTCTCGTTACAGAGCATTAACCAGATAGGGGAAATAATAATAATAATAATCTGTATTAGTGTCACAAGAAGGCTTACATTAACACTGCAATGAAGTTATAGTGAAAGGCCCCTAGTCGCCACGCTCTGGCGCCTGTTCAGGTACACTGAGGGAGAATTCATAATGTCCAATTCATTTAACAAGCACGCCTTTCGGGACTTGTGGGAGGAAACCAGAACACAAGGAGGAAACCCACAGAGGCAGGGGAGAACGTGCAGACTCCCCACAGACAGTGACCCAAGCCGGGAATTGAACCCGGGTCCCTGGCACTGTGAAGCCACAGTGCTAACTACTGTGATACCATGCCACCTGAGCCTCAAAGAAGAGTTGCATAATTGTAATAATGTGAAGTTAACACATTATTGCAGAGATATGTGCTCTACTGAGTTCCCTCTTAATACACAAAATCAAGAGCAATTTGCAGATGCACAGTCAAAGGAAAATACATTACAATCCAAATCAAACCTGAAGTTAAAGTGTTTAATTGACATGGCAATATTAAAGTATATAGATATAGAAGCAAATATTACCCCAGAGTTTTCAGGGAAAATGGATGTAGAGGCTCATAATAGGTATAATGCAACAGAGGAGCAAGAAGTGAATATACCCCAGAACGTACAGGCAACAACATCAAATACAAGACCATGGCAATGCATGATCCATCAGCGAGATAGGGATGTTCCATATCTAGGTCAAAAAGACCTGTAGAGACAGTGTAACATCAGTATTGACCTATAGGTAGCTTAACATAGGCCACCATCTGCCTCAATGGGCCTGAGTCCTTTCCAGTGCCCATCAAGGATGTGTTAGTAGCTGGTCACTTTGTTTGACTTTTGGATACCTGACACTTTCTGACAAAATAATGTTTGGTGTGTTTCTACCCAAATAGTAAAATATGATGAGTGAAATAATTTGTTACAATTGTGCAATAGTTGTGCTTAATCAATTTTGCAAGTGTTTTATCTCATGATTTTCTTGTGCATGCCATGCTGGTTGTGCGCCAGGTGCTACTATTAGGATTCCCCTGCTTAAACAAATAGTCCTGGTGACTGTTTACAGACATAATTGGCAAAATGTAGAAAATGCAGCAAACCTGCTAACTGCTTTTGTGACTAACCCAGATATGTATTAATAGAACTATCCTTTTCTGGAGTTGATTTAAGTTTGTTGTTTTTGGGAGCAGCATCAGTTCTCATTTTTTGGGAATAATAGTATAGTTGTTGTGTTGTTGGACTAGTAATCCAAAGGCCTGGTGTAATGAGCTGGAGAAAAGAGTTCAAATCCCATGGTAATAGGTTGGGAATTTAAATTCAGTTAATTAAATAAATCTGGAATAAAAAATTAGTGTGAGTGGTGGTAATACATCAGGCTATACATAAAAAAACATCTCACTCCCCAATGTACTTTAAAGAAGAAACCCTGCACCCCTTACCTGAACTGGCCGAACCCTCAGCAATGTGGTTGACTTTTATCTGTTTTCTGACATAGCCCAGAAAGCCTTTCAGTTAAGCTCCTCATAGTCAGGAAATCCCACCCTTGAGAGCTGCTGGCCAATCTGATTGGCAGTGGCCGGTACTGTATTCTACAAGGAATACTGAGAATAACTGAAAAGCGTCTCCTGGTCTTAAGGTAAGTCTGAGAATTTTGGTCAGGCAGGAATTGGAGGCCCCAGAGAGGGCAGAGATGCCCCCCGCCCCTCCCCAGGCCAGCGAGGAGAGTACAAAAGGGGGAATACCATCTTGGGGGGCGGGTACCCCAAAGGGCACAGGGCATCCCATCAAAGAGGTGCCCCTCATTCTATTCCTTCCTGCCTTTAGCCGATGCAGTGAAACCTGCTAGGCTTGTTGTCCTCCTTCTGCCTTCCACAGCCACATGTATTATAGCAATAGAGGCAAAATGAAGTCCATAGGTGGTCATTAGTTGGTCAATTAAGGGCCTCAATAAGGTTAGAAGGTCTGAGGTTAGAAGGGTTGTCTGACACCATCCCACCCCACAACCCCCCACCCAACCCCTCCGAGCGACAGGTTGCGGTGGGTGGAAAGTCAATGGGCTGGCCACCCGCTTTATTTTACGTGACCCCCCCCCCCCACCC
The DNA here is from genome assembly GCF_047496885.1 of Scyliorhinus torazame. Lineage (NCBI taxonomy): Eukaryota > Metazoa > Chordata > Chondrichthyes > Carcharhiniformes > Scyliorhinidae > Scyliorhinus > Scyliorhinus torazame. Next base: position 212,107,304 of record NC_092710.1, read on the forward strand.
CCCGCCATCAAATACGTCTAGGAGGGGTCGTAATACTCACCTCTCTAACTGGGCGTTGGATCTCTGTGATCAGAGAGGGCAGCATGTTTCATATATAAGCATGCACCAACTTGTGTAAAGCATTTTCATAACACATACTATTCTAGGCACTGAAACAGCTATTATTTGTGGACATCAAGATACAAAATATCATAGAGATGATTGACAACTGAATATTATAATGCTCCCAATATGTTGTGCACTCTCAATAAACCTCCACACAACCCACACTTTTCAAGCTCTTCCTTCCAAACAGATTCATACAGCATTGTTACATTCTGCTTCTCTTCGATGTAAACTTATCAATCATACACAAGGAACCAATCATACACAAGGATTGGTGAAACATTATGTCGGTTTTGTATTTGAAAATAAGACTATTTGGAGATAGTGCTCACTGGGGGGAGAGGTATGGTACATCTCATCTCTACTCCAGCTTCTTGCTGACTGACTACAAGCTAGGGGACTAATACATCACATCCTGTCCAGGTAGTAATGATTGACAGCAGTTTAAGATACAGGGCGGGATTCTCGCATTCAGCGGCAGAGTGTCCACGCCGTCGGAAACGCCGTCATGTTTCACGATGACGTGAACTGGCCGCTGGGAGTACTGAATCTGGCCCCTACAGGGGGCAAGCACGGCGCTGGAGCGGTTCACGCCGCTCCAGCCTCCCATCCCGGCGTGAACTGTGTGCTGCGGGATCCACACATGCGCAGTGGCGCGGCGCCAACACGCGCATGTGCGGTGGCCTCCCTCAATGCACCGGCCCCGACGCAACATGGCGCAGGAGTTTGGGGTGGGACCCAATTGCGGGCCAGGCTCCATCGGATGCTCCCGCGGGGTCGGAGCCCCCCTCCCCCCCCCCCACCCCCTCCCCCCAACAGGCCACCCCCCGACCCTGTGCGCAGAGTTCCCGCTGGCTGCGACCAGGTGTGGACGGAGCCGGCGGGACTCTGCCTTTTTAGAGCGACCACTTGGCCCATCTGGGCCGGAGAATTGGTGGACCGGCCGCGTACAGCGGCCCGCGACCGGCGCCACGCCAAACAGAGCGGAGAGTCGTGCCGGCGTCAGGGCGGCGTGGCCCGGTTGCGGGGATCCTCCGGCCCAGCCCACAATTCTGAAAGAGACTTGTCAACTTATCACAACAGCCCCCCTTCTTCTCACTCAAGGTTTACCCTTAAAGAATTAAACTATTTATTTGAAAGCAAATAACATTGCATCTAAATATACTTTAATACAGAGCAATGAATATATAAGTCTCTGAAATATATTGGTGGTTTGTTAATTCATCCAGACTTAATAATGGCGATCTTTGCTGGAAGTTGCTGTGCTTTTTCAGAATGTTGGTTAGGGTTGCTTTGTTTGTGTTGCATCTTGGATCCTGTTCTGCTCACAATAGGACAGTCCATTGTTTTTGACTGTTCTGATATAGCATTTGTTTCATCACACTATCATTCCATTTGATGTTTGTACTCAATATGATGTTGGTTCTGGGCATGTGTTGATCATGTCTGTTGGATTCCAGGTACCGTCAGTTCGGCGTTGTACTCAAACTTTCCATCCAATGGTCAGGTTAGGTAATTCTTTGCCTGTATGCTGATCATGGGAATCTTCCTTCTTCCTCTTTTTTCGAGAAATGCATCAAGTACTCCTGGGAGCGTCGACGAGTCTGCAGCCACCACGCGAGTATCCCGACAGGCAATAGCAGGTTAGTTCCACGCCATCGGGAACTTGGCCGGTCGGGAGCGGAGGATTGCTGAGCGGGCTTCTGGCAATGGCCCCCCCGGTGAGAATCGCTGAACCAGCGCCGGGCCCGATTACGGCGTCAAACTGGATTCTCCGCTCCGGCGCCGGCTGCGATTTTGCCGTCGGGCTGCGGAGAATCCAGCCCACTGTGTCTGCGATGGGCGGAGTAGATATGTTGTGTAATTGACAGATAATGGGAAATTTGGGGAAGTAATCTATTACAATCGAGAAACCATCTCCGTGGATGTTTAGGTACCGCGTGAGAACATAGTGGTTCTTTTTAGTTGCTAGGCATACATGTTTGACATAACTTGTATTCCCTCCCTGCCTTTTCAGTGTCTTGGTGAATTTCTGGCTATTATACTGTCTACCTGGCAAATCTTCTGGTGATAGCTCCTCATCATGTTGGGCCACTTGTTTTGGTCTTTGCTATTGTGCCAACAGTGGACAAATTACGCAGAGCCTATTGACTCATTCTACCCAGAAATATGGCTTCGTACGTGCATCCACTTTGTAGTATTGCTTCCGCACTGTAATCTTTGGATTGGTCCAAGAGGTCTTTGAGAAATGCTTCCATTGGGATAGTTGCTTTTATGAGCTTGATTATTCAATTAGCTAGCTCGGCTGCTGTGACCTCCCAATCTTGCCCCTAGCCTTTGCATCTACATGTGAATTGATCAATGATCTCTGATGATTGTCACCTAAAAGACATCAATTCCAGATTGCATATTCAGAAGTTGAGCTTCACTCGCAAATATTGACCGTACTTTATATGGAGTTTTAAGATAGTAACCTGACAGACCTGATGTGAAGGCCTTCATTGTCTATAGCAATTTTGTTTTTAATGGCTTGTTTATCTGGTTCATTGAGTACCAAAGAGTCATGGTATAGTGGGGGAATCTCATGGGTGTGAGGCAGAGTCCTGCGGTGCGGTAGTTGGAGAGTAATGGGGGATGGGGGAGGAGTCCCATGGGTGTCAGGAAGATAGTCGGGGAGTAGTTTTAGGGGGGTGGGGACTCGGGGTGGGGGTGGGGTTTGGGGGAGGGAGTCTTGTGGGGGATAGTCAGGGGCTAGTGGTTGAAGGGGGGAGTCCTGTGCGTGGTCAGGATGGGTTAGTGCGATAGATACCCAGAAACTAGAAGTGGTTTTCATTCTTCAAACCTTTTCTGGGCAACTATTGTCGTAAGACAGTCAAAACAGACAAAATTTGTGATTTACATTACTCCCGGTAAGAGTTCAAATCTGGGAGAGATTAGATAGTTAAATGTCTACCTCATATAATTCCGACAATGCAGAAGGAGGCCATTCGGCCCATAGAGGTTCAAGAGGAATGAGGGATGGGATGGGCAATAAATGCTGGTCAAGCCTGCATTTACACCCTTTGAATTAATAACAAAAAGAAATGAAGTGCTGCATTCGGATGGACTCCTATTTTTTTCTTCTGCTCAAGGTGTCTTCCAAACAATCCTCACATTCCCAAACTATCATGCAGCAACTGAATTAGTAGATTATGAAATGAAGATCTCCCAAGGGTGTTCTTTCTTTCTGAAATTTTAAATTGATATTTCACAGTACGAACTGAATTTATACATGGAAGCATTTTGTGCATTGTTATTTAGATTTGTTACTGTTCGATGCACTGTTTCAGTTTCCCTGGGCAGGATTCTCCCCTACTCGGCAGGGCGGGGGTCCCGGCGGGATGGAGTGCGTGAACCACTCCGGCGGATTTCTCCACACCATTAGGGGCCAAGCCCTCACCTTTAGGGGCTAGGCCCATGCCGGAGTGGTTGCCGTCCCGCCGGCTGGGGTGGAAGCCCTTTGGCGCTATGCCAGCCGGGGCCGAAGGGACTCCGCCGGCCGGCGGAAGTCCGCGCATGTGTGGGAGCGTCAGCGGCTGCTGATGTCATCCCCGCACATGCGCAGGGAGGGTCACCTACGCGTCGGCCATCGCGGAGACCTACACGGCCGACGCGTAGTAAAAGAGTGCCCCCACGGCACAGGCACACCCGCGGATCAGTGGGCCCCGATCGCGGGCATGGCCTCGTGGGGGAACCCCCCGGTGCCAGATCGCCCCACGCCCCCCCCCAAGGACCCCAGAGACCGCTCGCACCGCCTGGTCCCGCCGGTAAGGGAGGTGGTTTAATTCACGCCGGCGGGACTGGCATTACAGCAGCGAGACTTCGGCCCATCGCGGGCCGGGGGGAATGGGTGCCCGCCGACTGGTGCGGCGCGATTCCCGCCCCCATCGAATCTCCAGTGCCGGAGAATTCGGCGGCCAGCGGGGGCAGGATTCACGCCACCCCTCAGCGATTCTCCGACGCGGCGGGAGGTCGGAGAATCCCGCCCCTTATCTCAGATAACAATTTATATGTGTCAGACTTATCAGTGTTTTGCAAGAGCATTTTAAAACATAGTATGATGCTGAGCCAAATAAGGAGATATCAGGCGGAATCTTGTGCCCTTCCCCATGGCGTGTGTTTGGATGTGGGCGGGTGTGTATCCTGACACCTTTCCACCTGTAGCCTTACTAAGTCTGTGGAGAGAAGGCTCGTAAATGGCCTTCACACCCTGTCGTCAACTCATGCCAACTAATGGCCACTTAAGGGTCTCATCCACTGCTGCTGGTGTTAACCCCGTGGTAGGTGGTGGATTCACCATACAGGTAGTATGACAAGCAAACTCTGGCGTCATTCTTTTTGTAGCTTCTGGTGGTGGGGAGGGGGGTGAATGGCAGAGTGGGCGAATGGAAGAATCTCTTGTTCAAAGGCACTCAATGCCCAATGGAGGGAGCCTACATTGGGATGGTTGGACCTGCTGGGAGTCACTCCACTGCTAACCTCCCCCCATCCCCATGACCCCTACCAGTAATCAATCACCTGGGAACTTGTTTGATCCAAGGCCTTTGTAGGTGTTGTCCCAGCATCAGTCGACACCTCTACAGTGGTGCTGCTGACTATAGATGAGTTTTGGCTTCTGATCGGATTACAGTTCTCAGCAGGTAGGACTTCCACTCCGGAGGGCCTTGATCCCAGGGAAAGGTCTGCCATTGGCCTGTTAAGTGCCTGAGTGGCAGTAGGTGTGGCAGTGTTTCCTGAAAAGGAGGTGACAGGATGGGGGCACGGTCCCACTATTCCAGTCGGCAGCTAAGATGACCATTGCCTGCACAAGATCCCACCCATTAGGTCACCAGTTTGATTAAAGAGATCAGTTGTAAGGGATGGCTTAATGGATGGAAGCTGGGTGGAGAAGAGGAGAAGGGCAGAGAGAATATTCCCGTGCCTGAGGTCTAGGCAACTGAAGGGACAGCCACTAATGGTGGAGGATTAAAAATATGGATATACAAAAGGCCAGAATTAAAGGGGAGCAAATATATTTGAATATTGTTAGGTTTGTCAACAACATCCTTCTGTTCAAGGGTATGTAGGATATTGCAGCACTAACTGCCCTGCTGTCTAATGTAGAGGTGAGCTTAAACCAGTTTACAGCCTGTGTTTCTTTAACTTGTCAACACAATAAGAATCTGTTGAGGAAACTGCTTTCCTGATGAATTAGATAATAATCCAGATGACACTTTATCAAAATACAAACATCCTGTTTTGCACAATGGGCCCTATCCCCCTAAAGTATTTTGCATGCAAGTTAGAGTTGTGCTATGCGCTTTGTTTGCTGTCTTTTACCAAAATGAGACCTTCAATATTTTTGAACATTTATAAAAGCATGTCACAAGTTTAACTAGGGAATCAGGCGCATACAATAAAAATAACGTCTATATAAAAGCCTGAGGAACAATTGTCAGAATTTAAATTATGATGATTAGGAATGCTCATTGCCTCAAAGAAATAAATATTAATAATTAGAAATATTGGATAAAAAGCTGACATCCTTTATATAATCTTTGGCATGAAATTAATATTCCAGCTCCTTCTAATTTTCCCGTAGTTTTTGATTGTGGAGTTGAGCTTGAGTCTGTTCCAGCCTAAAGTGGTGCAATAAAGCAATGTGACCTGGCTCACCCAATGACTCAATGCGTAATCATTGCATGAGGCAGCACCAAGGAATTTGCATCAAGAGGATTCTAGCTTAGATTCTGATCACTGTTGGGTTAGTCATTAGGCAATAGCAGTTGTCTCCATTGTTTCTAGTCTGATGAGAGAAATAAATCCTATTTCTGACTCCTATCAGGGGAATTCCATTACAAAGTATTTGTGTTTGGATTTCAGAAGAAGATTAAATTCTCGGGTAAAAGTTAGGTTTAGCTGTGACATCCCAGCTGGTTAATAGCCTTATGACATTGACTCTTCACGCTTGAAGAATTGTCATGAGGATAAATTATCAATGGGCTGCTGGTAGTTTTGGGGGATGAGGGAGAAAGAGCAGGAAGAACTGAAAACTATTAGCACAAAGTTGAGAAGTTAAGAAATTCTCCAGTGTAGAGTTTTTAACCTTCACAATTTACCCGATGCTGCTCAAAACTAGCGCAAACAGAAACACAGAAAAACACAGTGCAGAAAGGCCCTTCGGCCCATCGAGTCTGCACTGCCACATGAAAGATACCTGATCTGACAATCCTAATTCCATTTGCCAGCTCTTGGCCCATAGCCTCGAATGTTAAGATGCACCAAGTGCTCATCCAGTTACCTTTTAAATGATGTGTGACAGCCTGCCTCTATCACCCTCCCAGGCAGTGCGTTCCAGACCATCACCACCCTCTGGGTAAAAATATTTTTCCTTTAATCCCCCTGAACCTCTCACCTCGAACTTGTGTCCCCTCATAACTGACCCTTCAACTAAGGGGAACAGCTGTTCCCTATCCACCCTGTCCATGCCCCTCATAGTCTTGCACGCCTTGATCAGGTCGGCCCTCAGTCTTCTCTGCTCCAGCAAAAACAACCCAAGCCCTATCCAACCTCTCTTCATAATTAAAATGTTCCATCCCAGGCAACATCCTGATGAAACGCCTCTGCACCCGCTCCAGTGCAATTACATCCTTCCAATAATGTGGCGACCAGAACTGCACATAGTACTCCAACTGTGGCCTCACCAATGTTCTATTTAACTTTAACATGACTTCCTTGCTTTTGTAATCTATGCCACAATTGATAAAGGCAAGTGTACCATATGCCTTTTTCATCACGCTATTAACCTACCCTTCTGCTTTCAGAGATCTATTTACAAACATGCATGGTCTCTTTGTTCCTCAGGACTTCCCAGTGTGGTGCTGTTCATTAAATATTTCCTTGTCAAATTACTCCTTCCAAAGTGTAACACTTCACACTTTTCAGGATTAAAATCCATCTGCCACTTATCCGCCCATTTGATCATCCCGTCTATATCTTCCTGTAACCCAAGACTCTCAGCCTCACTGTTAACCACCCGGCCTATCTTTGTGTCATCCGCAAATTTACTGATCCTACTCCCCACATAGTCATCTACATCATTTATATAAATGATGAATAATAGGGTACCCAACACAGCTCTCTGTGGTACACTACTGGACACTGGCTTCCAGTCACTAAAGCAGCCTTTTGTCATAACCTTCTGTTTCCTACAACTCAGCCAGCTTTGAATCCACCTTATCGAGTTCCCCTGTGCATTAGCCTTCTTTATAAGTCTCCCATGCTTTGCTGAAATCCATGTAAACCACATCAACTGCACTACCCTCATCTACACATTTAGTCACGTGCTCAAAAAATTCAATCAAATTTGTTAGGCATGACCTCCCTCTGACAAAGCCATGCTGACTGTTCCTGATCAAGTCTTGCCTCTCCAAGTGGAGATAGATTATTTCCTTCAGAATTTTCTCCATTAGTTTCCCCACCAGTGACGTGAGACAATCTCTCCATATGCAGTAATGTATGAATGCGAGGAGCATCCATCTATGGCCCTCCAGGATGTCCTATATCTGAAAGGAGTGGGGATGCCATAGAATCGTAGAATTATAGAATCCCTACAGTGCAGAAGAAGGCCATTTGGCCCATCGAGTCTGCACCGACCCTCCGAAAGAGCACTCTACCTCGGCCCTCTACCCTTGCCCCATCCTTGCAATCCTGTAACCTCACCTACACATCTTTGGAAAATGCGGGCCAATTTAGCATGGCAAAACCCCCTAACCTACACATCTTTGGACTGTGGGAGGAAACTAAGCACCCGGAGGAAACCTGGAGCAGACGTAGGGAGAACATGCAAACTCCACACAGACAGTCACCCAAGGTTGGAATCGAAACCGGGTCCCTTGCACTGTGAGGTAGGAGTTGTGTGCGAATTACTTCCCACCACAAATTTCACTGGGCTGCTCATGGATGCAGAATTAACAAATTCAAAGGTGCAAGATTGCCTATGTTCACCTGCCCTCACTGAGCGGGAATCATACCAACTATCATGTCCTCCACCGTATTTAGTCTCCAAAATAGGAATTTCCGCCCATAATCTAGATTTTCAAATTGGTGTTATTTTAATACCAGTGTTAATTAATTTAAGTAAATGAGCTAATGCTGCTTGGAAAATCTAGGCTCCACTGTGGGAACAAGGTTTAACTGTAAATTAGCTCTCAAACACAATTTGTATGAATAATGCAAAATCTTTGGAAATTACAAGGTATCAATAGAGCAGAATGATTTTGCTGTTCATCCTCAATCCTTATGTGTGGAACCAGAGGAAGTAGATGAGGTCCTTAATGAGTATTTTGCATCGGTATTCACAAAGGAGAGGGACACGTTGTTTGGTGGTGCCTCAGAGGGATATATAAACACTTTAGAACAGGTCGTTATTAAGAGAGAGGAAGTGTTAGGTGTGTTAAAAAGCATTAAGGTAGACAAATCCCCAGGGCCAGATGACATCTATCCCAGATTACTGAGGGAGACAGGAGATGAAATCGCTGGCCCTCTAACAGAAATCTTTGTGTCCTCGTTGGCCACAGGTGAGAGCCCAGAAGGTTGGAGAATAGCCAATGTTGTACCATTATTTAAGAAGGGTTGCAAGGATAATCCGGGTAATTATAGACCAGTGAGCTTGCCTTCGGTGATAGTGAAATTGTTGGAAAAGATTCTCAGGGATAGGATCTATGCACATTTGGAAGTGAATGGTCTTATTAGCGAGAGACAGCATGGTCTTGCACGAAGGAGGTTATGTCTCACTAATTTAATTTAATTTTTTGAGATGATAAAAACGATTGACGAGGGAAGGGCTGTGGATGTTGTCCACATGGATTTTGGTAAAACATTTGATAATGTCCTCATGGCAGGCTGGTGCAAAAGATTAAATCACATGAGGTCAGGGGTGAACTAGCTGGATGGATTCAGAACTGGCTTGGCCATGGCAGACAGAGGGTAGCAGTGGGAGGGTGTTTTTCCGAATGGAGGTCTGTAACTAGTGGTGCTTCGCAGGGGTCAGTACTGGGACCTCTGCTCTTTGTAACATATGTAAATGACTTAGAAGAAAATGTAGCGGGTCTGATTAGCAAGTTTGCGGATGATACTAAGATTTCAGGAGTTGCGGATAGTGATGAAGATTGTCAGAGAATACAACAGGATATAGATAGGCTGCAAAATTGAACAGAGAAATGGCAGATGGAATTTAACCTGGACAAATGCGAGGTGATGCATTTTGGTAGATCCAATTCAGGTGGGAGCTATAAAATAAATGGCAGAACCATCAGGACTATAAAGACACAGAGAGATCTGGACATGCAGGTCCACAGATCCTTAAAAGTGGTAGTACAGGTGAAAATGGTGGTAAAGAAAGCATAGGGTATGCTTGCCTTCATAGGATGGGGTATCGAGTATAAAAGCTTGAAAATTATGTTACAGCTATATAGAACGTTGGTTAGGCCACATTTGGAATACTGTGCCCAATTCTGGTCACTGCACTACCAGAGGACGTGGATGCTTTGGATAGAATACAGAAAAAATTTACCTGGATGTTGCCTGGAATGGAGGGTATTAGCTATGACGAGAGATTTTATAAACTTCTATCAAGTCAGTTAGATTGTTCTTCCTAGAGTGACGGAGGCTGAGGGGTGACCTGATAGAAGTTTATAAAATTATTAGGGTTATAGATAGGGTGAACAGTTGGAGGCTTTTTCCCAGGGCGGAATTGAAAATTACAAGGGGGCACAAGTTCAAGATGAGGGGGGGGACAGGCTCAGTGGAGATGTGCGGGGAAAGGTTTTTACACAGAGGGTGGTGGGCTGGAATGCACTGCCAAGTGAGGTGGTTGAGGCAGATATGATAGCGACCGTTAAGACTTATCTGGATAAGCACATGAACATACGGGGTGTAGAAGGATACAGGTGGTTGGTCTAGATAGGACACGTGATTGGTGCAGGCTTGGATGGCCGAAGGGCCTGTTCCTGTGCTGTACTGTTCTTTGTTCTTTGTATGTGTAGAACAATTTGTAGTTAAGTGCCTTCAATATCTGCAGAATCCTAGTGTGTACAATTAGAAGTGTTTCTGTTGAAACATCCGGTTCCTCTTTCACAGAGATCCTGGCACACTTTTAATCATGACCTCCATATCCTGGAGCATTGGCTTGTAATCCCAATTGTATTCTCAGTTCAATTTTAATGATACACTGCTGCAAATGCTTTATATCATGTTAATTATAGTCTAGTAAAAATATTTTTGGCTCTAATGTTAGCATCATCTGAAGGTAATGAGATATCTGGATAATTGTGCTCTTAATGCCTGCACACATTGACAATGTATGATTCTCATTTTCTGACATCCTATAATAGTCTTCGACAGGGTAAAATTCCAAATAAAAGAATAGACATTTTCATTTGCAAAATATTTGCAATTGTTTCATTTACTTATTTTTCCAAACTACTCATTCTCATTGGTATAATTTTTCTGACTAGTAAGACTTTGTAAAGACATTGCACAGGAGGCATCTAGGCAGGGTCCTGGATTTTTGCCATGATGGCGGAAGTACCCGAATAAAATTCGACCCCCGAACTCAGCACTTCCCATTTTGGACAGATGGAGTGATGTTTTAGTCTCTTCAAAGTTTTTGAACCAGTACTAAATTCTCCAAGACAGAACTGCTGCCAGCCCACCACCGCCCAAGGGTTGCCCCATCGCTCCCGAATACTAATAAAGACTGCCCGATCCCCACATTCCAGGCCAAAAATTTGGGGAAGGATTCTCCGTTCAGGAGATTAGGTTCTCCCATGGGAGTAGAATCTCCACTGGCACTAGGAGCAGGAGCTGGTGTGCGATTCCCTCTACTTTGCCATGTAAATTTATGCATGGCACCACTTTGAGCAGGAAACCCAACACCAAGGTCTGGCAGCATGCTCCCTTCCCCCCCAATACAAATCCCTGACCCCCCCTCCACTGACAAGTAGGAGCATCCTCCCCCGACTGAAGGACTAGCTGGCCATCCCCACCTCACAGCTACGCACGCACGAGGGTGGCCCGACCCCCAACCGATCCCCGATCAGCGCCCCCACCAAACCCCCATCAGAGATCCCCCCCATCAGATCCCCAATGGAGACACCACATCAGACCCCCAACAGTGACCTCTATCAGAAACACCCCCCATCAGAGACCCCTTGATGAAAGCAGCAGCTGTTACAAGAGTCAAAGACTTCCTGGAAAGCCCAGTACACTTCAAAGGACTTGAAATACCTTGACAGCCTTTGAAATGCAGATCTTCCATTCAATTTCACACAGCAAAACTTTGCATTAGCAAGTGATTGACCGCGTTATTACTCAAGTGACAGCTGCTTGGTGAATTGTTCATTGATCTTTCCTTTCATGCTTGAATGCATCTCCATTACCCTGCTTTATGCTAATCGCAATGTTTATATACACTCTTGCTATGATTGACGTAACAAAGGTAGCTAAGTGCTTTCTGCTGTGAAAAAGAGTAAGTTGCTGTTTGCGAACACTGTTGGGGGGTCTGATGGGGAGTCTCCATTGAGAGTCTTTTATGGGGGATCTCATTTGGGGCATGATGGTAGAATAGCTGTAGTGGGTCTCTGTTGGGAGTCTGTTCGGGATCTGAGGGGCAGGTCTCTGTTGGTGGTCTGATGGGAGGGTCTCGGTTTTGGAGGGCTTGGGGGGCATGGTGTGTGTTGTGATGGGGCCCTCCAATGGACTTTGGGGCACCTAGTTTACCCCCTTGACTCACCGCAGGGTCCCGCCGTGCCAGGGCCGCACTTTTAAATACCTGCACCAATCCATTCCAGCATTAATCCCTGCTTAGAGACCTGGAGCATCATGGTGCATGGAGAATCACGCTTCCCGCCATTCAATCTGATGCAAATTACCTATTTGTATCCTCCCACTGGCACAAGGCATGCAGTTCATTGTCGTGGCTGGCGGGGGACCGGAGCATCAGAACGGGATTTGCGAGGACTTTCGATTCTTCACCAAATCGGGACCCCACTACTGGCGGTGGATGGTGGAGAATCCACCCCTTGGTATCCGGGCAGCCATTTGAAAAAGTCAGGTTCATAGAGACAGGAATTCTCCTGACTCTGCTCACCCAACCTGCAGACAAAAATCCAGGCTCAAGCATTGTCTTCCTGTCATACAGCAGGGGATAATTAAACTAGGACACAGAAAGATAAGATAGCTCCTATCTTAAAGCAATACATTCTATCCTTATTTATATATTTCTATTATAATAGACGCAATTCAGTGGACTGAAGTTAAAAGTCCACTGAATGGCACGTTTAGCGGGATGTTTCTAGGCGGCTGCAGCGCCAAGAAACATCCCGCTATCCAAAGGCACTTTGCCGTTTGTTTTGGCCTCGGGGAGTCTTTCCCCACCGAGAATGTACTTAAGAGTAATTTCTTGCTGGTGAATTGAAGCCTTTAGCCTTATTTAAATATTCAGATCTGGATCTTGCCCAGCAAGGGCGATATCTAGATCATGCCAGGCGGGGTGAGTCGGGTGACTCATGCGGAGCCTGATTTGGGGTTCGCGAATGATTCACCCATTGCGCCCTTATCTGCGCCGGGTGCAACAGGGTCACTGAATCGCGCCCAATATCCCACATGTGCATTAATAATGAAAACGTTCAACGTAAACTTGCCATACTTTAAATAATACCCTCCTGCTAGTAGGGACAATGCAGCAAATCCCGTGGCTTGCGGTTGTCATTACAGCATGATATGTTTACAGTGATCATTTCAGTATGAACATATCTATACAAATTTATAATAAAACAGTGACAACAAATGCTTTAAGGTTCAAGATATTTTAAAAATATTATATAGGTTGTAGGCATTTGCAGTTTCATTAACAACAGTACGCAGGGATTACATTTCAAAAATACTTCATTGAGTGTAAAGACATGGGGCGGGATTCTCCACTCCAGCGCCGAAGTGGCCGCGCCGTCGTGAACGCCGTCAAGGTTCACGACGGCGCGAAACGGCCCCGATCCCGACCGATTCAGGAACTGACAATGGGCCAGGATTGGGGCCGCGTCATCTACACGCGCCAGGCCTTGTCGCCCGCGTAAAGGCGGCGCCGCATAGATGACGTGGTCGGCGCCGCATAACGGGTGTCATCCGCGCATGCGCGGGTTGGCTGGCGCCAACCCGTGCACTTGTGGTTGCCGTCCTCTCTATGTCCGCCCCGCAAGAAGATGACTGACGGATTTTGCGGGGCCACGGAAGGAAGGAGGTCCTCCTTCAGAGAGGACGGCCCGACGATCGGTGGGCACTGATCGCGGGCCACCCCACATTTGAGGTACCCCCCGGTGCAGGATTCCCCCTCGCCCCCCCCTGCAGGCCGCCCCCCCCCAGCGTTCACGCGCCATTCACGACGGCAGCGACCAGGTGTGGACGGCGCCAGGGGGAACCCGCCGTTTTGGCCTGGCCGCCCGGCCCATCCGGGCCTGAGAATAGCGGGGGTGCCGGAGAATCGCCATTTTGGGTGTCTCCGGCGATTCTCCGGCCTGCGGCCCGCGAAACTCGACCGGGCCGTTCCCGCCGCTTGGGAGAATCGCGGGAGGGCGTCGGACCGGCGTCCCGGGAAATTTTGGCGGCCCAGGCGATTCTCCCAACAGGCGCGGGAGTGGAGAATCTCGCCCATTGAAATTGATGCGATGTAAATGTATTTTATTTCTACTTTCCTTGTGACAAGGACAGTGTAATCCTGTCAATAGTTGAAATTTAACTAATTGGCTGAAGCAACTCTGACAATTGCCATCGGCAACATTTTGGTCTGTAACTACTGATCTTTTAAGACATTTGCAGATGACAGAGGCCCTTTAATGTTATATGTTGGGGTGATTGTCTTAACATTCACAGATCACTGAAAATCAAAACACTTATAGTCCTCTGAATAAGTTCATCATGAATGTTTTATGGACACTTTTTATCTTATGAAAAGTGAAATATGTTGGTGACATTAAGAGAATGCTTTATGCATTGTATTTGGGTTATCAAATAATTTCAGTTTACATTGTTACCCCAGTACTAATTATTTATCACCTTCATTTATTTACTTCAGGAGGTCGATAAGGATGGCTTCGCCAAACAAGGATGACCTCAGAAAAGTTGTCCACAAAGATCTAGCAATCTGCATGGTGTGATTTTTCTCCCTTTCCAATGGCAGTTGAAATCTGGTGCCAAGTTTGGGTGATAGCTTGGTGTGCAACAGCAGTGTTGTCAGCTAATAGGTAAGCACCTAATCACATTGAAATATTCACACGCAGCAAACCTTGAAGTTGAAACCACTGGATACTTTACTTCTAATTTAAGCAAGCAAAAATGAATGATTATGATTGGATTAAGAAAGAAGCTAAAATTAAGACACACAAGCATTTAAAAAAAGTAAAATTAATAAAAACACGGATCATTTTAATCAAAGTGGAGAAATTTGACAGTCCGCAAATATAAAATGGGTTTTTCAGGACCAGTGAAGTTGGGAAATTACTAAGCACCCAGTTGCACCCCATTCAACCCTGTTCCAGGGTTTTTACAGTAAGACAGTGTTAGAGTGGAATTTCCATTTAACTCATGATTGCAAGGTAAATTGCAATCCTTGGGCTTCTAAGCACACCTTAGAAGTGTAGACTCAATGACTGAAACCTCTGGATTTCTATGTTATTCTGTGCATGTGCAAGCTCCCAAAATTGCTGTAGGTTTTAGTGGAGTAGTGATGTGAATATTCACGGTGTTACCATCATTATCACTACCAAATCTGGGCCAATATGTTCCATACAATTGCACTAGTTTATAATCTGGCATTGAGCATAAAATAAAACAGGCTTAGTTAGAATAAGTTAGGACTGAAAACCTTATTTAATACAGGGAGGAAATTTGGTTAATCTTGAAGGACGGGAAATTACTCATTTATTAAAACATGTAAAAGAGACCTACTTTTCATACCCGTAACAATCTATACTGAAACCTTGGGAGCAAACAATATTGAAGCTTATTTTGTAGCACCAGGCATACCTAAAACAAGGTGTCAACCTGGTGATGCTAAAACACAGAACTACTTGTGTGCCAAACAATGTAAGCAGCAAGTGTGAGACAGAGCTAAGGCGATTCCACGACCAATGGATCAGACATAAGCTCTGCTGTCCTGCCACACCCAGCCTTGAATGGTGATGGACAATGAAACAACTCACTGGAGGAAAAGGTTCCACAAATATCCCCTTCCTCAATAATCCTCAAACATTAGTGCAAAATACAAGGCTGAAGTATTCGCAATGATCAGATGTCAACCAGATGTGCCAAGTGCCGATTCACCTTGGCCTCCTCCTGAGGTCCCCATCATCAGAGATACCAATCTTCTGCCAATTTGATTCACTCCACATGATGTCAAGAAACGGCTGAAGGCACTGGATATTGCAAAGGCTATATATAGGCCCTGACAATATTCTGGCAATAGTACTGAAGACTCTAGAGCTTGCCATGTCCCTAGCCTAGGTGTTCTAGTACAACCACAACACTGGCATCTACCCAGCAATGTGGAAAATTACCCAGGTATGTCCTGTATACAAAAGGCAGGACAAATCCAACCCGGCCAATTACCAGCTTAATAGTCCATCCTCAATCAGCAGTAAAGTGATGGAAGGGGACATCAACAGTACTATCAAGTGACGCTTGCTCAGCACTAACCTACTCACTGATGCTCAGTTTGTATTCCACCAGGGACACTCAGCCCCTGACCTCATTACAGACTTGGTTCAATCATGGTCAAAAGAGCTGAACTCCAGAGAGGAGGAGAGAGTGACTGCTCTTGACATCAAGGCATTATTTGACCGAGTGTGGCATCAACGAGCCTTAGCAAAACCTGGGTCAATGGGAATCAGGGGGAAAATTCTCCTCTGGTTGGAATCCTACCTAGCACAAAGGAAGATGGTTGTGGCTGATGGTGGTCAGTCTTCTCAGTTCCACAACATTACTGCAGGAGTTTCTTAGGGTAGTGTCCTAAGCCCAACCATCTGCAGCTGCTTCATCAATGACCTTTCTTCCATCATAAGGACAGAAGTGGGGATATTTGTCAATAATTGTAAAATATTCAGCACCATTTGCAACTCCTCAGATGCTGAAGCAAATGCAACAAGACATGGACAATATCCAGGCCTGGGCTGACAAATGGCAAGTAACATTTGCGCCACACAAATACCAGGCAATAACCATCTCCAACAAGAGAGAATTTAACCATTACTCCTTGATATTGATATACCATTACTGAATCTCCCACTATCAACATCCTAGGAGTTACCATTGACCACATAAATATTTTGGTTACAAGAACAAAGCAGAGGCTGTGTATCCTGCGGCGAGAAACTCAGCTCCTGATTATCATTATATAATGTGATAATATCAGATAATCTGGTTAATTGATGTTGTTTGACGGATAAATATTGACAATGACACAAAGGAGAACTCCCTTGCTCTTCTTTAAAACAAGTGCAATGTGATATTTTATAAGTTCAGTATCTCACTCAAAAAGACAAAATAGGAGCATCTTTAATGTATGTCCACCCATGGACATTTTTTTAGTTAATTATCTTCACTGTTTTCCTCCCTCAGCCTCTGCACTGCATGGCTTCTCATCTGAGGTGCTTTCCACTGCATCCAAAATCATCATGTTCTCTCTCCTCAGAGTCCATTGCCCCGCTATCGTCCCTTAATCTCATCCTCCATGCAAACTTCCCAGCTAATATACGCAGTCAACCCCTTGACCTCGGCATCTCACTTGGTCTTGTTGGTCTCATCAAAACCAGATAAAGCTATCTCTGACCAGTTCCCCTGAGAGGGTCTCCCATGCCATTGGAGGCCCCTGGCACCTGGGCACCTTGACACTGCCAGGCTGGCACCTGGGTGCTGCAATCATGGCAGTGCCAAGGTGCCTGGGTGGCACTGTCGAGTTGTCGGAACGCTGCTAGGTTGCCAGGTTTGCAGTGACAGGGTGCCCAGGTGCCAGAGTGGCACTGCTAAGGGCCAGGGCCAGAGGGGGGCCATGCCCATGAAAGGAGGGATGGGGCGGTGTGGGGGACTCTCAAACTCACTTAGAGATCGGGTCACCATTTCAAAGTCGGCCATTAGACCCATCTCCTGTTTTCTCAATCCAATTCCTACTAAACTAATGAGCCACCAACTTCTTTCTCTAGCTACCATTTTAATTTAGACATTGTTAAAAGTTCTTTTTTCTCAGGTCCTGTCTCCCTACCTCCTTCGCATCTGCCATCTTTCCCAGAACTTCAAATTTGAGTCCCTCCAGTCAGGTTTCCTCCCGACACAGAACCAAAACAGCTCTTATCAAAGTGACAAATGCCACCCTATGTGGCTGTGAGAATAGTAAACTATCCCTTCTCACCTTTCTCGATCTGACTGCAGCCCTTGACACAGCTGAACACACCGTCCTCCTACAACACCTCTCAATGTCATCCAACTGGATGGAACTGCGCTTACCTGGTTATATCCTTACTTACGTAATCACAGCCAGAGAATTGTTATCAATGGCTTCTGTTCCCATTCCCAAATAGTTTTCTCTGGTGTCATGGGTTTTGTCCTATTTATAATCTACATGCCATCCTCAGCAACATTATTGGAAAACAGATCAATTCGCATGCATGTTGACAATACCCGGCTTTATCTCCCAGCAACATATCCACTATCTCTAAATTATCAGGTGACTTGCCTGATTAGCAGAATTTCCTCCAATCAAATATTGAGAAGACTGAAGACTGTTGTTGGTCCTCGTCACAAACACTGCTGCTATACCAGCGACTCCATTCCTCTCCCTGGCAACTGTCTCAGGCTGAACCAGACTGTTCACAGCCTCAAAGTGATCCGAAGTTGTGCTTTTAACCACACATCCATGCCATTACTAAGACCGCCTAATTCCATTTCTGCCTCAGCTCATCTGCTAAAACTCTATTCATGCATTTACCTCTCGACTTGATTATTCCAAAGTAATCCTGATTGTTATCCCTTCATAATCTTGATCACCCAAAACTCTGCTGCCTGTAATTTGCCTCGCAGCATGTCCCACTCACCTGTCACCTTGTGTTAGCTGACCCACATGTCT
Source organism: Scyliorhinus torazame (assembly GCF_047496885.1). NCBI lineage: Eukaryota > Metazoa > Chordata > Chondrichthyes > Carcharhiniformes > Scyliorhinidae > Scyliorhinus > Scyliorhinus torazame. The sequence continues at coordinate 212,125,596 of NC_092710.1, forward strand.
CCTGATTAAGTAACACTGTGATTTTAAATTTTCATCCTTGTTTTCAAATCCCTCCATGGTCTCACCCCATATCTCTGTAATCTCATCCAGCTCTATAACCCTTTTGGAAATCTGCAGTCCTCTCAGTGTCTAATTTTGTTTTATACCATCTCTATAAAGTGCTTTGGGACATTTTATGACACTAAAGGCATTATAGGAACATAGGAATTAGGAGCAGAAGTAGGCAATTCAGCCCTTCAAGCCTGCTCATTCATTCAATCAGATCATGGCTGATCTCTTTCTGGTCACAAATCCAGCTGCCTGCTTGTCCTCCCTTTAACCTGTTTCTAAAAAAAATCAGAAATATATCTATCTCCTTCTTCAAACCATTTAATGATTCAGACTCCACCGCACTATGGGGCAGCGAATTCCACAAATTCACCACCCTCTGCGAGAAGTAGTTCCTCCTCATCTCAGTTTTAAACCAACCACCTCTCAAACTTATATCTGTGATCTCTCCTTCTAGATTGCTCCACAAGAGGAAACATGGCACAGTAGCACAGTGGTTAGCACTGTTCCTTCCCAGCTCCAGGGTCCCAGGTTCGATTTCCAGCCTGGGTCATTGTCTGTGTGGAGTCTGCACGTGCTCCCTGTGTCTGCGTGGGTTTCTTCCGGGTGCTCCGGTTTCCTGCCACAAGTCCTGAAAGACGTGTTGTTAGGTGAATTGGACATTCTAAATTCTCCCTCAGTACCCGAACAGGCGCCGGAGTGTGGCGACTAGGGGATTTTCACAGTTGTTTCATTGCAGTGTTAATGTAAGCCTACTTATGACAATAAAGATTATTATTATAAATTTACTTTATAAATCCCTTTTAGTATTTTATGTATTTCGATCAGATCTCCTCTCATTCTTCTAAACTCCAGTGAGTAAAAGCCCAAACTCTTTAATCTTTCCTCATATGTCAACCCTTTCATTCCCGGAACCAATCTGGTGAACCTCCTCTGAACTGTCTCCAGTGCCACCACATCCTTCCTCAAATAAAGAGACCAAAACTGGACACAATACTCCAGATGCAGTCTCACCAACACCCTTTACAATTGCAACAACTCTTCTCTACTTTTATACTCCAGTCATTTTGCAATAAATGCGAACATTCCATTTGCTTTTTTATTACATGCTGTACCTGCAAACCAACTTTCCACGATTCATGACCAAAGACACCCAGATCCCTCTGCCCAGATGCATTTTGAATCTGCTTTCCATTTAGATAATAATTTGCCTTTCTATTTTTTCGGCCAAAATGGATAACCTCACACTTATTTGTAACGGCAATGTTGTTCTCATTGATACCAAGCTCTTCCACGAGCTTAATTTCTTCTAATAGTATGCTACCCAATGTATGTGCATAACATTTCTTTGTGCACTATTTGAACAGTTGTAAATACTTTTAAAGTAAATGGTTCAAATCAACAAAACAGTGCACAAAGGAATACTGTGTGTTAAGCAATGCATTCCCAAAGGAAATTAAACTCAAATAAACAGCACAGCCAGTTTAACTCTTTTAGAGAATGGTTACAATCTCCAAATACACCATGTTATATATTCAGTTAGATTAATGAGAACCTTGAAGTGAAGCTGTCTGGCAGCAAGATGTGTAAAGTCACACAGTAACAGCTGGCAGGTACCCATGTTAGTTAGCGTTCTGTGCTAATACCTAGCTATTTACAAATGCCTCTGGAAAGCCTTCAGATTTCACAAATTCCAGCAAAAACCACCATAGGTCCAACAGGATTTGTTGTGTGCTCCTGTTATCCCTTTGGCTCACAATTTGGCTGAGGACCAAGCCACTCGTTCTGCTCGCTCAAGTAAAGAAGTATCTAGTAGAAAAACCAACACGAACCAGCTTACAGATGTTCGTATGAACAAAGGTCAAGTTCATGCACAGGTCATTTTAAGCACACATTCCATCCAAGAAAATAGAATAAAATAATTCACTCTTTACATTATTCAAGTCATCTTTCTTTTGTTAAGAATTAAACATAATTATGTGATTGTAAATATATGTGGACAATTTCACAGCTTACAGGAAGAACTGACCAAAGAGACCCTCTCACCCCTGTTTCTTTTGTTACAGTGATGTCTGTCATTGAACAACCCAGCTTTAATAATGGCTGAGACTTTCCAGCCCCGTCGTGGCAGGATCCACCAGGGAATTTGGTGGCCCAGCCAGATGTTTATGGAATGCCAACATTTGTTTGCTAACCCTAGTCGCCCTTGAACCAATCATTGCTGTTGGTCTGCAGTCATATGTAGGCCAGACTAAGTAAGAATGGCAGATTTCCTTCCCTAAAGGCCATTATTAGTGGACCAGATGGGTCTTTACAATAATAATACAATGATAATACAATGATAGTTTCATGGTCACCATTAGACTAGCTTTATATTCCAGCTGCTGTGATGAGATTGGAATGCATGTTCCCAGAGCATTAACCTGAGGATCAGGATTACTATTCCAGTGACATTACCACTATGCCATTGTCTCTTCTGCCAATATGAATAGCAAGAAGCCTTCAATATATGCTACTATAAGTTTGTGGATCTGCTATAATCATATTTTAAGCCTCTTCTCTGAGGTCAATCCAAACATCTGAAATGATACTTTAGCAGCCCAAATGCTTGGTCAGTGAATGGTTTGATTGCCTATGTGCATTGTTTCTATGGTGAAATATGGAAAAATATGGAAAATGTGCAGCTGCGCTATCAACCATATTGGCGTACGTTTCTTATATCACTGAGATCTTACGCAAAACTTCCTTCCCTCTCCTCAAAGGAGTGACGGCATGTTTTCAGTTGCCTTAAACTAAAACATCATGGGCTGTACTTCATGGCTCCCAGCCAGGCGTGTTTTTATTGGAGGGGCAAGTAAAATATTTTGTGTGTCCAGCCCACCTGCTTTCCACCCAGCCTGGAGTTCTCCACTAGGCTGTCCACTGCTAGGCCTATTGAGGCCCTTAACTGATGCAATTAAGGGCCTCAACTCTCCTTCACTTCCATAAAACCCTGGATTGTGCCAGGCGGGCTCAAATGCAAAGATTCTTTTTGAAACGGCTTTGTTGAAAAGGCAGGGAGGAAGTGGATTGTCTCATCAACTGTTCGGTGCCTCATGTGCATTGGGGACACCCCCAAGATGTCACTCCCCTCTACCCTTTGTTCCTCCCGCCTGCCCTCCAAAACTTTCATAGTACTGTATTGAATTGTTGCAATAGATCATACACAGTGGCACTTGAGTTCCTGACTCAATCGTAAGTGCTGCCACTGAATCAATGCTAATTAAGTTGTTATTGACTATGCCCCAACCACTCCCATTCCTCCATAAACACAAATCCAGCAATTGTTTCTGCACAATGTACCAACATGATGGGACAGAAAATTCTTCTGTGCGGCACTCTGAATACTATGGCAATCTTCAGTTGTCTCAGAGATTATGTTAAATATGCACTTGTCAAAGAGCCTTCAATGCAATGTAATTAAGCATGTTTATCATGATTGGCCTTTATAAGCACAGCATGTTTTATTTCCGTTCCTTTTCATTGATGTTTTTCTCAGTTGGGAATTCTGAGATAAACTCTAAGCATGGTCAAAGTGCTCTCTTCGGTATTCTATCACCTTTTACCCATCTCTCCTTTTTCACTAAAGTCAATGAAGGCAAGAACTTTGGTTCCTGACTCTATACATGATCTTACTATTCAAGAGTTCTATGATACAAATGTTCTTGGTGCTGACAAGTATGATTTAAAGAGGGTGATTATTCGAGTTTTCCAATGCATAATGTTTTGCTTAGGGTTTTTCATGGCTTGGCATTACCCTTTTCTAGAATAAATTTAATGAACAAAATTGTTAGCATCCTGCCATGTTTGTGACCTCAGCCCTTGCAATCTTACCAGAATGAAAGAAACATTTTCGAAGTGTTATGTCTCAACTTCCTTTTTGCCTGGTTTGCCAAGACACAGAACACCAAAACTCATCATGTAATGAATAACATCAGGGACTTGGAAGTGTTCAACACAGCAAAGGATTAAGAGGCACCCTGCTTGATTATAGTTTGGAATCAAGGAAAGAGAATTAGTACATTGACTTCCCCTCCCCCCTCCCCCATAAGAAGTACCCCACTAAGATCTGTTCCGGTCTAATGGCTATTCAGATAATTAAAATCAATACTTAAAACAAAATGTTCCAGACCAAAATTAATAAACATATTCCTGACAAAAATAATAAGAGGTAAACAGCAGACCCCTGAGCACATGCTGAGTTTAAATTGTATGCAGTTCACTTTTGGTGAGTTCAAGCTTTGACCCCTCAGCGTATGTGAAATATAAACACTACAGCTCAAAGGATACAGTAATTAGTTTTGAGTTAATTTTAAAAGGCTGCAGCCTGCTGGATAATCATGAGAGAAAGGTCATTAACTACACTGGTGTCCATTACCTATACTTGCAGCTGCGATACTGCACAGCGCTACCAACAACCCCGGCTCCAGCCTGCAAGCACTCTGACCTAGTCATAATTTGACTGGACGAGGGTCTCGCCTGGGAATTCAGATGTTTTTCTTTTATGCTGAAGGGAAATTTAAGACAAGAACTGCACCACAGAAAGGTTAAATTACAGACATAAAACACCCTTTCGTATTTTTACAATTCATTGCCAATTATGCCATAAAAAGTTAAACACTGGGCATTGCAGCTGCAAGATTTATTAACTTTCATTTGCACCTTTGGGAAATAACTCAGCTGAACTCTGCCAATGACTGTTTTTATTTAATTCATAATATTTCAAACCTGCACAATGAAATTGTAATTTCTTACTATTTTAATTTTATAGGCTGCGACATTGTATTACACACTTCTTTGATTGAATAGGATCTATTTTAATGTTTGACTTTTGAGGTTTGAGAGCTCTTGGCTGCTTTCCCTGCCTTTTCCAACAGTATTTGACATAATACTGGGAATAGAAGCCAGGGACTCATTTGTCAAATCCTATTGTGGAACAAGTAATCTAAATTTTTATCAGAAAGTATTAGATTACTATGCAGCAACTTGGCTCTGACCAGGCAAGTCCTTATTCCTTCAGTTCCTTTGATATGTTAAAAAAGGCATCATTAGTTCTGCTAACCATGTTTACATCAAGACTTTTGATTATAGATTATTCTAAATTTGGGATTGACCGTATTTAAAAGTGCTTGACATAAAGTAGATTTCATGCACGCACCTTCATTTTTTAAAAAATTGTTGAAGTGATTTCTGTCAAAACTCCACTCTACCAATAAGACTGTGAGCTGGCAGTTTTATGTGTGTGTACACACTAAAGGTTACCAGAGTGTCTCTACATGTACTAGACTTGAAATCATTTCAACTGGTTTTGGTTCAAAATCTCAGAGAAGGTCTCAAATGAATCACATAAATTATGCTGAGATTGCACGGAACTAGATTTACTGCAGATTAGCAACATCAGAATTCCAGGAAATAAAATGACTAAAATGACTATGTCAGCCCATTTTATGCATAGCATTTTAAAAGCAGTCAGATTCCAAAAGGAAGACACAATGAATGGATTTTTAAAAAAAATGTTTTTTAATGTTTATATCCTACATTACTGCCAAATAGATCCACTTGCTCAGGCTGGGATTCAGACATGTCTGAAATTTACTTCTGCAAATATTCTCAATTCATTATCACCATGTTTATTGGCTTTTCAAGCAGTGTCTCTTAAAATGACAGCAGCCATTACTGTGGATTGTGCTTAAATAAAGTGAATAGGAATTTTTGAAATAAAGTTGGGTTACATGATTGTGCCATTACACTTTGAAAATTCAGGTCCCATTGTAGCTTTGTTACCTGTATGTTTCCACATAGAACATGACTAACATCCATCTAGCACTAATCCTTCCTGGTAATTAAGAACTTATCCGCAGATATATCATACGCTGACTAGTTGTTGAATGAAATGGTATAGTGGAATGGGAGATCTTTACACCCAACTCTTATTTGGGTTTGATTCTTTTTGTCAATAGGAACTATGAGACTATAAATATGTACCTTGATGTGCATAGTGGACGGAAAAGAAGAAAGATTGGCATTTATACACCACCTTTCAAAACCGCATGACCTCCCGAAGTGCTTTACCTCCAATGGACTATTTTTGAAGTGTAATGAGTGTTGTAATGTAAGAAGCCAATATGCACACAGCAAGGTGCAACAAGTACCGATATAAATAAGGACCAAACAGTCTGTTCTTTTTTAATGCTATTTAGTCAAAGATAAAAACTGGGCAGGTCAGAAGAAATAATTCTCCGTTTCTTCTTTTAAATAGTGTCTTGGGATATTTTACATCCAATGAAGGTGTCTTCATTTAATGTCTCATCCCAAATACCTTTTTCCAACAATGCAGCACTCCTTCAGCACTGCACTGAAGCCCTAGAACATGTGAATGACAAGAACCATAGGTCCCAAATTTGTTCAATGGTTCCAGTAGTCTGAGGATATTACGGATTGGGCACCTTCCCAACATCCACTGCACCCCACCCCCGACACGCACTCCCCACTCCCCTCCAACCACCCCTCACCAAAACAAAACCTCCCACATTTATCCTCCTCTCCCATGGACAGGTACCAGAGTGTTTAGCAGGCATTTAGCTGAAGTGTGCAAACCTGATCCATGCAAATAGTCTGTCCTCCTGTTACATTCTTATTTTCTTTGATGCGAACATAACCAATCATGCGCAAGGATTTGTGAAATAATAATGTGGGTTCTTTATTTGAAGATAAAACTATACACAGTTAATGTTCACTGGAGGGCATACATCTAATCTCTATCCTACTGCTTGCAGACGTCCTACAAATCACAGGACTAACACATCACATATTGTTGAGAAAGCAATGATTTACAGTAGCTTAAGATTCACCTCCTTAAAGGTGCCTCATACACCTCGTATCACAACATCCCCCTTTTTTCTAACTAAAGGTCTGCCCTTAAAGAATCAAACTATTTACAGGAAAGCAAACGAAGATAACAGCTCGGCTGCAATAAAGTGCAAAAAACGCTGCTTATCTCTGCATCTATTTATACATTAGTCAATGGTCTTCCTCAATTGTTGCTTAAAGGACAAGAATTCCAGACGGTGGATTCTGATGTTGAGCTTCGGTCGTAATTGATCTTTGAGTGCTGACCATATTTTTTTCAGCTGGTCATTAGATAACCTGACATGTTCAATTTATGGAAACCTTTATTGCTGATAACAATTTTAATTTTAATGGATTATCTGGTTTGGGATGGTTTGGAGATATTGATGTCCAGAAAACATAGCTTGATATGTTGTTGGAATATTGTAAATGGAGATTGGAGAGCTGTTGCTTTTCAATTGAGTGTTGGAAATTTGGTGGCCATCTTTTGAGCTTTTGCAGAATTTCTAATGCTCTCTTGAGCTTTTGAAAGTTATGCAAATTTCTTACAGCTCTTTTAGAGTTAATTTAGCGTCGAGTTGCTGTACCTTTGCCTTACATAACCCTAGGTTACTCCTTGACCACAAGAGTTGAGTTCTTCAGGGGCTTTCCTGGTGTTAAGATCCCAGCTGATGATACAATTGGACAAGTCAAATCCCAGAGTGGAACCTGGCTTAATGGATCCTAACTTTTATTTTTTATTTGGAAACATAGAGGGCAGCTACTGAATAGAATCACAGGTGTCTGCTAATGCACTTTTAACAAAATGAATAAAACATTTATTAAACTAAGCAAAGATGAACTATATTACAAATAAAAACAGAAAATACTGGATAATCTCAGCAGGCCTGACAGAATCTGTGCAGAGAGAAGTGAGCAAACGTTCCCAGTCTGGTTGACTCTTTGTCAAAGCTAGAGAGAACGAGAATAGGGTCAGATTTATACTGTTTTGGAGGGTGTGGAAAGGTGGGGCTGGATAGGGGGCCAGCGATAGGTGGAGATTGACAAAGATGGCGTGGACTGAAAGACAAAAGAAATAGAAATGCGGGTGACTAAGGCTAAGACAAGAGTGGCACATTAAGTGATAAGAATTATGAATTCCAAACTAAGGTGAACAATGTATCAATGGGCAACAGGGAACATGAAACAGATGACCCAAGTGGGATGGGTGGAGCGGGACAATGGTTAGGGGAAAAAAAGATCTATGGAAGATATGAAGATAAATTGATGGATATAAAAATGGGGTGAAGATGAAGGAGAGAGTTCACAGTCTGAAGTTGTTGAACTCAAAATTAAGTCCAGAAGGCTGTAACGTGCCTACTCGAAAGATGAGGTGCTGCTCCTTCAGTTTGTGCTCGGCTTCACCGGAACATTGTACCAGGCCAAGGACGGACATGTGGATGTGTGATTAGCGTGGGGAGCTGAAATGGCAAGTGACAGGAAGCTTGGGGTCCTGCTGGCGGATGGGACAAAGGTGTTCTGCAAAGCGGTCACCCAGTCTGCGTGCAGAGTCTCCAATGTAGGACCGACTGCATTTGGAGCAGCAAATGCAATAAACCAGATTGAAGGAGGAGCAAGTGAAATGCTGCCTCACTTGAAAAGAGTGTTTAGGCCCTGGGATGGTGAGCAGGGAGGAGGTAAAGGGGCAGGTGTTACACTTTCTGCGATTGCATGGGAAGGTGTCATAGGAAGAGGTGATGTAAGAGGTATTTGGGGTGATGGAATGTGGACCAGACCAGGATATCCTGGATGGAATGGTCCCTGCAAAATGCTGACAGGGGGCGTGAGGGGAAGATGTATTTGGTGGTGGCATCATGCTGGAGATGATGGAACTGATGGAAGATGATTCTTTGAATGCAGAGGCTGATGGGATGAAAAGTGAGGACAAGGGGGACTAAGCTGGTTCTGAGAGGGAGGTGAGGAGGTAAGACAGAGGTGTGGGAAATGGGTTGGATATAGTTGAGAGCCCTGTCGACCACAGTGGGTGGGAAACCATGATCAAGGAAGAATGAAGACCTGTCAGCAGCACCATTTCAGAACAGATGCGACGGAGACGAAGGAATGGAGTCACTACAGGATGTGGGGTGTGAAGAGCTGTAGTCGAGGTCGCTGTGGGAGTCGGCGGGTTTGTAATGGATACTAGTGGATAGTCTATCCCCAGAAATTGAAATTGAAAGGTCAAGGAAGGGAATGGAATTGTCGGAGATGAGCCATGTGAAGGAGATAGAAGAGTGGAAATTGGAAGCGAAATTAATACATTTATCCAGGTCCAGATGGGAATGTGAAAAGGCACCAAAACAGTCATTGATGAACCGATAAAAGAGTTGTGGGATGGGTCGGAGTAGGACTGGAACAAGGAATGTTCCATATACCCAATGCGCCACCAGTTTGATTTGGAGGAAATGAGACATGTTAAAGAAGAATTTGTTCAGTGAGAGGACAAGTTCAGCCAGATGGAGGAGACTGGTGGTGGATGGGGATTATTCAGGCCTCTGTTGGAGGAAGTTGAGAGCCCTCAGACCATCCTGGTGGGGGATGGAGGTATAGAGGGATCGGATATCCATGGTGAAGAGGAGGCAGTTGGGGCCAGGGAACGGGACGTTGTTGGAGGGCATCGGAGGAATTGTGAAGTAGGTGGGAAGGGACTGGACAAGAAGAGAGAGTATGGAGTCAAGATAGGAAGAAATTATTCGGTGGGGCAGGAACAGGCGGCGGGGTGGTTGGTAAATCCTGCCCTCTGTCTTTCACATGAGGGTTTCCACCCTCGAAGAACTCGCTTTGAAATTCTTTTCCAAACAATGCTTTCTCTTGGACAAATTCAAAAAGAATCCACCTCCAGGGTTTCAATCACTTCTTCTGATGTTTCTTTCCCCTGGATCGTCAAAGGCATTCCAGCTTTTCCTTCCATGCACTCTCTCAGATACTCAGTTGTGCTAACAGAACACCACTGCCCCACAGGCCCGTTGGAGTCACTGGCCTTTCGCTGTCTCCGCACATCTTCTGACATCACGCAAGCCTATTTTTAGCTGGGGGCTAGCATCAAGGCAGTGTAGAGCACACGGCTCTAACTGCCGATATGGCCCGGAGAATTGCAGGGTCCGTGGCTGCACATGCGCATGACGCGACTGCAACATGGTGCCGGCCCTTCGCGGATCCGGCCTGCGAAATAGTCTCCCCCTTTGGCCGGCTCTCGCGCCCCACACCACTCCGCAACAATGCCCCCAGCCCCTGAGAATGTCCCCCCAGCCCGGGGATCGGCCCTCCCCCGACTGTGGTGGTGCTGGACTGAGTCCGCAGCCGCCACGCCGAGTTCCCGATAGATGAGACCACACGTGATCAACGCCGTCGGGAACTCGGCCGGTTGGGGGCGGAGCATCGGGGGTGAGCCTAAGGCAATGTCCTGAGGCCGTCGATACAACGCGCGGTGTACTCTCCGAGTTTGCCGCTTTCAAGGGGGCCAAGCATCGCGAAAGCGGCACCGCCCCCGATTCGGTCATGAACGGGGATTCTCCGGCCGATCGCCAAATGCGATCTCGCCGTCGGTGACTGGAGAATCCCGCCCCTGTTCTTTTCCTTGACTTCACTTTCTTCCTGGGACCTACTTCCATCCCAATTCATGGCCTGTGAAGATATCCTTCCTTTCTTTTGAGAAGTCTTCTCCCTGCAGCTCCCACTCCTGAGTTCAGTATCTTCTGTGCCTCTTGTTGAAATTGCACTTGCTTCTGGGTCATCTGATCCTTATTTTTGTGCTGCTTCACTTTCTGTTTTAGGGTTCTTCCTTTTTCTCTTCTGCATACGTGTAGAGCTTTTAAATCGAACAAAATGGAAAAGAACATATCTGCACATGAGTGCAGGGTTGTTTAACCTCTTTAAAAAAGAATCCTGACCAAATGTGCATGTGCGGCCAGGCTTCAGCCAACCACATTCACTGAACCACCAAAGATCGGAAAAGGAATGAGCTGCGCATGTGCGACTATTCCAGGGCAGGCACATGCTCAGAAACTGCAGAAGCCCACTGGGAACTGTGGCCCCCAAAGTCCAACTTCTTCCCCCCCTTCTTCTGGGTTCCATAACACTGGGTTTAACTTTACGTTCTGCCCACAAAACAATAATTTTGGTAGGAAAATGGCTGCAGGACTCCAAAAATGAAAGCAAACTGTGAAAAAATATGTTTTGCAGGCTTCTTCCAGCTGCGAGGAGCCGTTACTGGATAAATTATTCTTCTCAGCCCAGTCTCCAATATTTAGGTTCAGCAGTAATGAATTCTCCTGTCTGTGAAGTTCTACTTAAAGACCACCTGCAGTCTGCTATTTAATTTCTGTTGCTGTTTAAACTTTTCAGCAGTTAGACTTTTACTACTTAAGCTCTTTCAGATTTGAACAATCATATTGAGACAGGTGCCTGCTACCTGGAGCAAGATGCAATCCCAGAACAAGGGTACAGGGGTAGGGGGTGTGATTTTGAGCCCGTCTTCTCCGTCAGTGAGAAATGCGGTGTGATTCTCTCCCTCGTGATTGGGATTTTAAATTTTCACTCCTCCCTATCCTACCCCCCTCTGGTGGAGTAGAGCCAATCATGTCCCGGGAGCCCAGGAATCTCATTTCAATATATTAGCATGATATCAGAGAGTACTCACTCCAGACCCCCCCCCCCCAACCCCCTCCCTCATGAATGGAATATTCACTCAGGGCTGACAAGACGTTACACCGACATCATTTCCAACAGGTTTACATAAACGTGAACCTGGCAGCCCCACCTCCAAGGGGGATCTCTGGGGTAAGCATTCAGGCAGCCATGAATCTCCAAATTCTTCAAAGCTCAGGGTGCACCGGAAAGGACATGGGGGACACAGATAAGTTCAACTTGCTTCAGTCTATCAGTTTTGGGGAGAGGGGTCGCTAGCAGGCCTTACCTTCCATTTATTTCGGAGCGCCCCTTGCTTTAAGGGGGTCTGGAGGCTGACATGCAGGCATCATTCCCTGTGCCCTCCTTACTGGGCTTGTGCACAAATCAGAGCTGAGAGAGTGCTCGTCCTTAGTGGGAGCTGGAAAGTGGGTGGCAGGAGGTGAATACAGAAGGTCAGCACTGGGGACGACTGTGAGAATCTTGGGTAGAGTCCACAAGAGGCCAGTCTGTATGGGCAGAGCGGGAACTCAGGAATCGGCTATATCCCTACATCATGAATAATGAAGTCTCTCTCACCTGGTGAAGCACAACTGCAATGTGAGCAGAATCCCACACTCAGGCAGTACTGTAAGGACAAAGGGTTTAACCTGTTTTCAATTCCACTTTTCTGGGATGTTTGGCTATCAGGAATTAGTGTGTCGTTGGGCTGTGAACTGGAAGAATGAGGGTGCCATGTCGGTCAATGCTTGTCATGCTAATTGCAGTCTTCACTCTAATCAGTGTCTCGTCTGTAAAAGGCAGTCATCCTTTATTAATGCTATCTCACCCTTCATTGACTAATCAATTGTGTCAATTGTGAGGGAGAAGGACCTCCTCATGAACCTGTTCCTGGGCCTGGCCAAATTTTTGCCATACACAGGTCTAGGCAGCGATGACTGAGAGGGTCTTCCGACTGTCTGTCCCGCTACCACAGCTACATTTGTGGCCGGGTGGCCCTGGAGAGGGAGCATGTGGTGTCCATGGGCACCTTTGAGGCCTTCCGGGCCCACTGGGCCTTATGAGTCTGGAGTGCTTTATTGACCCTCATAATCACATTTTAATTTGATGTTTTAAGTTTCATTCGTGATTTGTTTTTGTTTCAGACAGTATCCCTGATAATAATCTTTATTAGTATCTGTGGTGGTATGTATTAGGGGTATTACGGTACCTGTGAAGCCGAGAGGCTATTGGCTGACAGGTCCGGGGTCCTGGTTGGATCTGCCGCCTGCTGGCTCCGCCCAGAAAGGCGGAGTATAAGAGCCCGAGTTCTCCCAGCAGCTGCATTCTGTAACTGAGCTGCTGGGGAACAAGTCTTGCTTAATAAAGCCTTGATTGACTTCATCACTTCTCGACTTGAGTGAGTAATTGTTGCGCTACAATTTATTAAGCAGACTTAAAAAGACTATGGAGCTCCGGATCGCCCCGGAGTGTCTGCGAATCAGCCCCCATGCAGCAAACTCGGCGGCCGTGTTTAAACACTGGCTAGCATGCTTCGAAGGTTACCTTCGAACGGCCCCCAGCCGGACCACAGAAGATCAGAAAATGCAGGTCCTGCAACATGCTCATCGAAGACGAGGAGGATTTCCCGACGGGGCTCACCATGCTGAAAGGAGTCTACATTTGGCCCATAAACCAGGTCTACGCACGCCACCAACTCGCGACGAGACGGCAAATCCCCGGAGAATCGCTCGACGAGTTCTACAGCGCACTGTTGATTTTGGGAAGGAACTGCAACTGCCCGTCGGTGAGCGCAAACGAGCACACGGAGCTCCTAATCAAGGATGCTTTTGTGGCAGGTATGACTTGTTCTCAAATTCGCCAAAGACTATTAGAGAGAGACTCGTTAGGACTCACAGAGGCACGGGCCCTTGCGGCCTCCCTCGACGTGGCCTCACAAAATGCCCGCGCCTACGGCCCAAACCGCGCGGCAGCCCCTTGGGCTCCGTGGACCCCCGTTGCGACCGACTCCCCGGCACCCCCCACCCCACTGCAAGCCTGCGCGGCTAGAGCACCAGACCATCCCGGTGGGCCCCGCTGCTATTTTTGCGGGCAGGCGAAACACCCCCGGCAGCGCTGCCCAGCCCGCTCAGCTATTTGTAAGAGCTGCGGCAAAAAGGGGCATTATGCAGCGGTGTGCCAGTCCCGGGGTGTCGCCGCAATCTCCGGGGGAGAACGGGGACAGCAGGCTCAACCCCCCCAGCGATCCATGTGCAGCCCCTGGGCGCCGCCATTTTGGGTCCTGGACTCCACGCGGGGAGGATGGGCGCCGCCATCTTGTGACCACCCGGCCACGTGCGATCCATGGGGGCGGCCATTTTGTCCACCCCCGACCGCGTGCGATCCATGGATGCCGCCATCTTGGCTGATAGCCAAGGACCCCAGCATAGACGGCTCCACGGGGTCGGAAGAAAGCGCCACGATGCAATAACCAAGACTGGCTTCGGTGACCCTGGACCAATCGCGGCCCCGGATGCTCCAAACGACAACAATGGTGCTGGTCAACGGGTACGAGACGCCATGCCTAATCGACTCTGGGAGCACGGAAAGTTTTATCCACCTGGATACGGTAAGACGCTGTTTTCTTTCCATTTGTCCGAGCACCCAAAAGATTTTCCTGGCAGCGGGATCCCATTCCGTAGAGATCAAAGGGTTCTGCATCGCGAACCTAACGGTGCAAGGGAGGGAGTTTAAGAATTATAGGCTTTATGTCCTTCCCCAACTCTGCGCTCCCACTCTCTTAGGGTTAGATTTCCAGTGTAACCTCCAGAGCCTAACGTTCCAATTCAGCGGCCCAATACCCCCACTCACTATCTGCAGCCTCGTGACCCCCAAGGTTGAACCGCCTTCCTTGTTTGCGAACCTCACCCCGGATTGCAAACCCGTCGCCACTAGGAGCAGACGATACAGCGCCCAGGACCGGACGTTTATCCGGTCTGAAGTCAAGCGGCTGCTGAAGGAAGGCATAATCCAGGCCAGCAATAATCCCTGGAGAGCCTAGGTGGTAGTTGTGAAGACCGGGGAGAAGCAGAGGATGGTCGTAGACTATAGTCAGACCATCAATAGGTACACGCAGCTAGATGCGTGCCCTCTCCCCCGCAAATCCGTCATGGTCAATCGGATTGCACAGTACAAGGTCTTTTCCACCATGGACCTCAAGTCCGCATACCACCAGCTCCCCATCCGCCCGAGTGACTGCAAGTACACGGCCTTCGAGGCAGACGGGCGGCTGTACCATTTTTTCCCATTTGGCGTCACGAACGGAGTCTCGGTCTTCCAACGGGAGATGGACCGAATGGTTGACCAGCACGGTTTGCGGGACACGTTCCCATAGCTTGACAATGTAACCATCTGCGGCCATGACCAGCAGGACCACGACGCCAACCTCCGCAAATTCCGCCAAACCGCTAACGCCCTGAACCTCACCTGTAACGAGGAAAAATGAATTTATAGCACCAACCGTCTGGCCATCCTGGGATACGTAGTGCGCAATGGAGTGATAGGCCCCGACCCCGAACGCATGCGCCCCCTTATGGAATTTCCCCTCCCCCACTGCTCCAATGCCCTGAAACGCTGCCTGGGCTTCTTTTCATACTACGCCCAGTGGGTTCCCCAGTACGCAGACAAGGCCCGCCTGTTAATCCAGTCCACTACCTTCCCCCTGTCGACAGAGGCCCGCCAGGCCTTCAGCCGCATCAAAGCGGATATCGCAAAGGCCACAATGCACGCAATCGACGAGTCCCTCCCCTTCCAAGCCGAGAGCGACACATCCGATGTAGCTCTGGCGGCCACTCTCAACCAAGCGGGCAGACCCGTGGCCTTTTTCTCCCGGACCCTCCACGCCTCAGAAATCCGCCACTGCTCAGTGGAACAGGAAGCCCAAGCCATAGTGGAAGCTGTGAGACATTGGAGGCATTACCTGGCCGGCATGAGATTCACTCTCCTCACTGACCAACCGTCGGTAGCCTTTATGTTCGATAATGCACAGCGGGGCAAAATCAAGAATGACAAGATCTTGAGGTGGAGGATTGAGCTCTCCACCTATAACTATGAGATCTTGTATCGTCCCGGAAAGCTGAACGAGCCGGCCGATGCCCTATCCTGCGGCACATGTGCCAACGCACAAGTAGACCGCCTCCAAGCCCTCCATGAGGACCTCTGCCACCCGGGGGTCACTTGCTTCTACCATTTTGTGAAGTCCCGCAACCTCCCCTACTCTGTTGAGGAAGTCCGTACAGCCACCAGGAACTGCCAAATCTGCACTTTTTCAGGCCAGATAGAGCGCACCTGATAAAGGCTTCTCGTCCCTTTGAACGCCTCAGTTTGGATTTCAAAGGCCCCCTCCCCTCCACCAACCGCAACGCATACTTCCTAAACGTGGTGGACGAGTACTCCCGTTTCTCCTTCGCCATCCCCTGCCCCGACATGACAGCGACCACGGTCAAAAAAGCCCTCAGCACCATCTTTACACTGTTCGGTTTCCCCGCGTACATACATAGCGACAGGGGGTCCTCCTTCATGAGTGACAAACTGCGTCAGTTCCTGCTCAGCAAGGGCATTGCCTCGAGCAGGACGACCAGTTACAACCCCCAGCGGAATGGTCAGGTAGAGAAGGAGAACGGTACAGTCTGGAAGACCGTCCTACTGGCCCTACGGTCCACAAACCTCCCAGTTTCCCGGTGGCAGGAAGTCCTCCCTGATGCCCTCCACTCCATCCGGTCGCTGCTGTGTACCACCACTAACCAAACGCCTCACGAGCGCCTCCTTGTCTTCCCTAGGAGGTCCTCCTCCGGAACGTCGCTACCGACCTGGCTGGCAGCCCCAGGACCCATCTTGCTCCGAAAGCATGTGCGGGTGCACAAATCGGACCCGTTGGTCGAGAGGGTTCACCTTCTCCACGCAAACCCTCAGTACGCCTACGTGGCATACCCCGACGGCCGACAGGACACGGTCTCCCTGCGGGACCTGGCGCCCGCCGGAAACACACACACACCCCCAACACCGATCACCTCCTCTCTCCCACCGGCGCACCCCACGACCGCTCCCTTCCCGGGTGGATCGGTCCTCCTCCCGTGCCCGCCCAGGAGTAAAGAAACAGGGACGAACAGCGCACCGCTCCCAGAGACGACAGTGCCCGAGACAGCACCTGCACCACCACCGGGGCTGAGGCGATCGACAAGGACGACCAGGGCACCCGCTCGACTCGTGGAATCCACGTGACAAAAATCTGTAAATAATTCTGACAAAACCTGTACATAGTTAACTGTTGGGCTAAATGCATAGCCACTGTACGAAATTAGTTCCAGGACCAGCCTTGTAAACCCCTACCACCATGCAAACCACCAACCCGCCGGGTTTTTTTTGAACAAGGGGTGAATGTGGTGGTATGTATTAGGGGTAGTACGGTACCTGTGAAGCCGAGAGGCTATTGGCTGACATGTCCCAGGTCCTGGTTGGATCTGCCGCCTGCTGGCTCCGCCCAGAAAGGCGGAGTATAAGAGCCCGAGTTCTCCCAGCAGCCGCATTCTGTAACTGAGCTGCTGGGGAACAAGTCTTGCTTAATAAAGCCTCGATTGACTTCATCACTTCTCGACTTGAGTGAGTAATTGTTGCGCTACAGTATCACAAGTAGGCTTACATTAACACTGCAATGATGTTACTGTGAAAACCCCTAGTCGCAACACTCCGACACTGAGGGGGAATTCAGAATGTCCAAATCATCTAACAAGCACGTTTTACGGGACTTGTGGGAGGACACCGGAGTTCCCGCAGACACGAGGAGAACGTGCAGACACCGCACAGACAGTGACCCCGGCCGGGAACCGAACCTGGGTCACTGCCGCTGTGAAGCAACAGTGTTAACCACTGTGCTACCGTGCCGCCTTTAAGAGGCTGCCCCTTTCAATTTGTCCCTCAGTTTATTTAATTTAGTTTACTTGTTTATACAAAATAGTTGGAGTCCCACTCATAGGGAGCCAATGGCATAGTGGTATTGTCACTGGGCTAACTATCCAGAGACCCAGGATAAAGTTCTGAGGATCGCGGTTCAAATCCCACCATAGCAGATGGTGAAATTTGAATTCAATAGAAGTTTGCTGCCAGGTTTATCCTCACCAAATGGTGTGGAGAAGGAGGAGAATCTCCTTGTGATCCTGCTCCTGGGCCTGACCAAACTGGCCATAAACAGGTCCAGGCAGTGATGAGCGAGGGGGTCATCTGACTCAACTATCTGCCCATCTACCGTGGCTACATTCTCAGCAAGGCGTCCCTGGAGTGGGAAAAAAGGGTGTCCACTGGCATCATCGAGGCCTTCCATGCCTGTCGGGACTGGGGTACCTTAATCTCTTTTTAGTTTGATGTTTTAAATTTCATTTGTGACCTCTTTTTGGTGAAGGCAGTATCACTTTAAGAGGCTGCCCCATTTAATTTGTCCTTTGGTTTCTTTAATTTAGAGTCCTAAGCATTGAACCCCAATGCTTGTACAAGAGTTAAAATCACACACATTACACTGATGTGTACCCCAATGCAAGGCTTCATGTTTAAGTTGATCATCACTCAACCGGTTCTAGATCATGATGGTGGGATGGGATCTTTGAGATGCCCCTGTGAGGATGCAGATGCTGGTCCCTTGCATCCACTTATCTGCCCTGTCACGTAAAGCAAGGTTTGGGGACGAGGGATGGGGGTGTCTGTTGGGGAACTATCAGGAGAGATGTACTACTGAGAGTCTTGAAGGTCCAGGCACGTAATCCTGGTGGAGTTGAGAGGGGCAGCTGTGCGATTTACCAGTGTGTGAGGAGAGGGTGTGAGGCCTAGTGGCCAGGCACTCACTAAGGGGAAGTATATGGGTCCCAGAGGAGTGGAGGGCTGGGAGACGGGACTCTTGTCAGGAATCCTCACTGCTTACTTTGCTGTTCTATTTTCAGTGCATGATTCTCGAGAATCATGGAGCCTATCGAGTTGGCCTTTCTATTCATAGCGATTGAGCAGCTGTAGAGACAGATGCGGGCTAATGCACACAGCCAGCACCAGTGTCCTGTAGAAGAGGGGGAGGCTGGACCTATAGCTTCTCTGGGAGCAAACCAGACAGGGAAGAGCCTCGTAGGAGACACAACCGGCAAAGGGTATTCCAATGTCAAACATCCTACCTACAGATGTCAGAGCCTCAGTGTCCGAGAAAGAAGACTGTGCCCTTTCCAAAAATGGTGGACCACTTGTGCAATGTCCTGCAAGAGTGGGTACCACATGGAATGGAACGACACCCACATTCTCCCGCAGTGACATCATAATTGTGGTGCCAGTGATAGGTTTTCATGATGGTGCCCAAGTTCATGGGCAGGCAGCTAAAGCCATCGGCCATACTCTGCGGGAGAATGAAATTCTGTGCAAGCAGCTTGTTTCAGGACAGCACTGGTGATCTGTGTAGCATCTCCCAGGCAGCCATCCACATTAGGGAGGTAACAGATGCACTTTAGGCAAGGGCCCATATGTATATAAACTTGAACTGGGACCAGGAGAGCTAGAACGCCAGGACCATGGTCTTCGCCCATTTAACAGGCATGCCAAAGATAATTGCTTTGTGATCTCCATGGCATCATTTGGCATGATCATGACTCATGAAGGATTCTACTCCCTCCATATCCAACTCGTCTGTGACCATGTATCATGCAGGTCTCTGTTTGTTTCCTAGGGAGCGTCCAAGACAATTACATCTTGGCGACCTCTCAGATCCCAGATGTTTTTGAGGGAGAGCAGTTGCTGGAGGGGTGGCTCCTCAAGGACAGGGAGTACCCACATAGGAGGTGGCTAATGATGCCAATGTGGAGGCCAAAAACACCTGCTGAGTCTTGCTACAATGAGGCCCATGCATCAACGTGTATGATGGTCGAGCAGGCGATTGGACTGCTCAAGATGCAGTTCCGGTGCCTGGACTAGTCGGAGGGTGCCCTCCAATACAGCTCCCAGAGAATGTCCCGCATTATTGTGGTCTGCTGTGCTCTCCACAATTTGGTGCTGCAGCGGGGGACCAGCTGGCCCAGGACGATATAGAGGAGCGCCACATCTCCACGGATGACGTGGAGGTCAAGGAGGTTGATGAGGGCCTACCCGTGGAGGAGGAGGAGGAAGGACCTTGGGTCATGGCTAGGCTTGCATGGGCTGATGAGCTAAGGAAGTCCTTTGGGAACAAGCAGGACTAAGGAGTGAGGAATAAGGCAGGAGTCAGACATATCTCTGAAGGGCAGCACGGTGACGCGGTGGGTTAGCCCTGCTGCCTCATGGCGCAGAGGTCCCAGGTTCAATCCCGGCTCTGGGTCACTGTCCGTGTGGAGTTTGCACATTCTCCCCGTGTTTGCGTGGGTTTCGCCCCCACAACCCAAAGATGTGCAGGTTCCTAATTGGGAAAATGAATTGGGTACTCTAAATTTAAGAATTGGGTACTCTAAATTTAAAAAAAAGACATACCACTGAGGATGAGAGGAAAATCGCTCGGTCCTCAATGCAACAAGTCACCATCATTCTCCCGCTGTGACATCTCATCATAATTGTGGTGCCAGTGGTAAGTTTTCATGATGGTGCCCAAGTTCATGGGCAGCCAGCTAAAGCCATCGGCCATACTCTGCGGGAGAATGATGGTGACTTGGTGCTTTGAGGACTGAGCGATGCTCCTCTCATCCTCAGAGATATGTCTGACTCCTGGCTGACAGAGAGCTGAACGCATCCTGTCAATGAACGGGCTTATCATGGAGTTTAGAGACATAGGGTGACCCCTCATCTGCTACAGACTCCTTCAAGGTCAGGGTCCTGTTGTGATCCTCCAGCTAACCACTGTAGCGGGTCAGCCCCTCTACACTTTGTCAGCTCATGGCATCCTCATCACTCGATAAGCATGGCAGAAATCAGAGGCGTGAGCATTGATTAGGGGGGGTGGGGGGGGGGGGGTTGCTGGTGGGCTGGGGAAGGGAGGGGTGCCATACCAGCAACAGCACGTCTTCACTGAGTCATCAGTGTGGGAGATGGGAGACACATAGCGCTGCCATTCGCACTCTGCAGGTAGAGGGGGTTTGCGGAGCCTGGCATCATGACGTAATAGAGTGAGGGACTTGCTGGTAATCAAAGTGATGTTTATTTACAAGTGTTATATTACAGTGGTGACCTATCATATCTAGTGCCTATGTTCACCTCTGCTGCCTTCCATGCCCAGTTGCCTGAGATGGTCTTTGTGAGTGCTTCCTGAGGGGCCTGAGCTTTGAGGGTCCAGGCCTACTTTCAGGCAGCACAGGCACTGCAGTGTTACCCCCCTCGGTGTGGTGGCAGATGGCTTGGACTCCCACAGGTACCCCTGGGTGGAGGGATCCAGGCTGCGCTCCTGCTGATCGTCTTCCCTTTGTGTGTCCTGGGGCCCTGTGCTCCTCCATGGGATTGAAAAGCAGCTGGAGTGAGATCCTGAAGCCTGCCATTCTCTGGTGCTGATACACATGGATTTCCACCAGTGCCTGCACCATATGGCTGAAGCACTGCACCATGCAAATCATGCCCTCAGTTATTGAGGTCATGAGTTGCGCCACGGAGCATGCATCCCTTACCATTAAATGCACGTCCTGCACCAGGGTCTCCATTACAGAGGCGACACTCAGAGTTGCCCTTGTTGCATTGGAGTGATGACATCATCTCCTCAGACATGAAAGCAATGACTCCTTCAGTCGGCCTTGCAGTCCGAGGCTGGATGCTGCCACCCCTTCCTGATTTTCGCGACACTGCATTTGCAGTTCCATCAGATCTGGGATGACCGGATGCAGGGGCACATCGTCGGCCTGTGGCTCAGCAGTGTCCTAGGCTCTGGCATCCCTCTGAGTGCCAGTTCCCTGGGCGTCCCTGCCCCCACCTGCTCCGCATGTTCAGCTGTGGGGTACTCAGCAGTGAGTGACCCAGAAGCCTGCCTACTACTTAATCCCACCGAGGTGTGAGTATCTGCGCTGGTGGAGGGTGCGGGTGACAGATGTGGCACCTCCTCAATGGTGATGTCCGAGAATTCCCCCTTGGAGCTGCTCAGGTGACTGGTATTCAGGGGCCGCAGAGATGGTCATGGTTGCTCATCTGATTGCCCAGCAAGGGAAGGAAGATGGCACTAAAACATCACAGGGGCAAATGATGCGAGATGTTTACTCAAGTGAGGCTTGAGGAATGACTATGTGTCTTTAGGTTTCTCACTTTTGCTTACTGCCCCCACTTTGTCATCAGCATAGATGTGGTCCTGCTCCTCCCCAGCCAGATCAAGGCTTTTTCCTCACATGGGCTGAGCTGTCGCATAACTCCCAGTGGCTATGCCCCCACAAGCCGGTTATATTCAATTTTGTCATGCGGATGGAGATATTGTAGGCCGGAATCCTGCCAGTTCAGATGGTTGAGGAGTGGCATGCATGGGACTGGTGTGGGAGCGGGGATGTGAGGAGCAGAGTTAAGACTGCGGGGGAACAGTAATGGGTGGGGGGGGGGGGGGGGGATGAAGAGGGCCTTGTGACAGTTGGGCAACCTGTGAGGTGACTGGGTGAGAGATCACCTTGGAGGTGCGAGGGGTGGGTGAAGGTGTGCAGTGAGACTGGAGCTGGCAGACTAACCCTGATAAGTGCAACATTGCTGCCCCGTTCCCTTATCTAGGGAGCTGGCACTTACTAAAGCTGCAATACCCTCCCAGGCGGGGGTGGTCGCCTTGTTGGAAAGGATGCCGTCTGGAATTTGGTACAGGAGGTCCCGCCTCTGCTGAACTCTATCTGGTGAGGACTCCCTTCGAGAATCTTGGTGCAGGCTTCTTGGCTGCCACCCACTTTGTTGGATCTGGAACAAGTGATGGTGTGAGCTCAGGAGACGTTTAAATGGAGTTCCTACTAATTGCAGAGATTACGTTTCCCCGGGACGAGCAAATCCGCGGGAGACAGCCAAGAGCGTGGTGTGATTCACTTGAAGTTAAAAAAAAATTATTTAAGAGGCTCAACATTTCGTGAGATTTCCCGCCAATGGCATCGGTGGGATTCACACCGTTTTTATCTGCGGAACTGATACTTTGCCATTTTATGGTGTGTGTGGAGTATATACAAAGCTGTATAATCCTTAAACACATGAGTCTTAACAATTGTTTCACTTTCACAGCTTCCTGATGAATGTGAAGGATTGAACTGCATGCATTTTGCAGTCAAATTATTAAAACCATGCTGCGACTAAAAGCCACCATTTTATATTTGTCTGTTATTCATAGTAAACATCCCAATTATACACAACGATTAATGAAATGATAATGTGCGTTCTTTATTTGAAGATAAGACTGTATACTGATAATGTTCACTGGGAACCAAGCATAGTCCCATTTAATCTCAACCTAGCAGCTTGCAGACTGCCTACAAATCATGCGGACGAATACATCACACCCTGTTGAGGTAGTAATAATTGATAGTAGCTTAAAATACACCTCACTAAAGGTGCATGCATCTTATATCGCAACACCTCCCAGTGATACCACAAATTCAGCAGTGCCAACAGTGGAGGTCATCATTGATCATATTCATCGGGATAACCACCTGATAAATTTCAAAGCCTGTGGTCATCAATCATTCACTTTGTGGTAATAAGGAACTAACAAGAATTTTAATAGCATCCTGACATTTTCAGGAAAACGAGAAACTTTCAAAGGATTTTCCTGCACAAGTAAAATTTGCACAGGCAGGCATTGTTAGTTCTCTACAATAAACTGAGCAGAAGAATTTATGTCTATCATCAAATCATAGAATAATAATGGTTACTGTACAAAAGGAGGCCATTCAGCCTGTCGTCACTGTGCCGGTTCTCTGCAATAACAATTCACCGAGTGTCACTTCCCTGTCTTTTTCCTGCAACCCTGCAAATCAAATCTTTCCTCTTCAGATAATGACCCAAGTCTCTTTTGAAAGCCACAATTGTATCTGCATCTACTACACTCTCAGGTAGTGCATTTCAGATCCTAACCACTCATTGCATAAAGATGTTTTTTCTCATGATGCTTTTATTTCTTTTGGCAACAGACTTAAAATGGTATCCTCTGGGTCCTGGTCCTTCCACCCATGGAACAGTTTATCCCTGCCTACTTTGTCCAGGCACCTCAGGATTTTGAAAGTTATTATCAAGCCTCCTTTCAGTATTCTCGAAGGAGACCAGCCCCTTTAAAATTAATTATTTCTGGTGTTGTACAAGCAATCAATTGTGTAGGATATTAGGGGCAGCACGGTAGCATGGTGGTTAGCACAATTGCTTCACAGCTCCAGGGTCCCAGGTTCGATTCCGGCTTGGGTCACTGTCTGTGCGGAGTCTGCACATCCTCCCCGTGTGTGCGTGGGTTTCCTCCGGGTGCTCCGGTTTCCTCCCACAGTCCAAAGATGTGCAGGTTAGGTGGATTGGCCATGCTAAATTGCCCTTAGTGTCCAAAATTGTCCTTAGTGTTGGGTGGGGTTGCTGGGTTATGGAGATAGGGTGGAGGTGTGGACCTTGGGTAGGGTGCTCTTTCCAAGAGCCGGTGCAGACTCGATGGGCCGAATGGCCTCCTTCTGCACTGTAAATTCTATGATAATCTATGATATAATATTTCCAATTGAAAACCTAAAATCATTATTCTGAACTTGTTATTAATTGATAGAAATTTCACAATTACTTTTCAAAGGAAGTATGAGTTAGTGTTGGAGGAATATGTCAGTTTATGTATTCCTCAAGCTTTGCCATTGCTGCATCTATTATATGGATTTAGCACTGAGCATAAAAATAAGTATGAGCCGCGATCTACCGGCCTCGTTGCACACGACTTGGGCATTAAAAATGGCGCCCCGATCTCTTCCTGCATTGGAGAGTGGAGCTCGTTAGTGCAGGAAATGGATCTGAGTGTGGCCTCAGCAGGACATTCCTCGCCGAGGCTCCAAAATGAAGTGGAGTCCCATTTAACAACAGGATCATTCTCAGCATTGCCAGCATGGGGAACACCCGGCTAAACCCATTCAAGACAAAACTGTTTTACTTCGGTTAAATCAAGCCCATGATTAAACTGTTTTAAAATCAATTACATTCTAATTATGAGCTAGAAACATAGGATTTACTGATTGATTCTTATGTTACAGTGCTATAAAATATGGGACTGCATTTTTAGAATGGTGGGGTCTCGGCCTCCGCCATCTGGGGATTTGGCAGGGAACATCCCTGGGAATCCGCCCGCTGACTCCGACAGCCCCCTATCTTTTTAAAGTCTAATGAGTGTTAATTGGCAGCTGATGGGATTTCCAACCTCAGCTGGACAAATCCCACCTTGTAGAGTTGCCAACCAATCAGATTAGACCTGAGAGGAAGGTGCCCCCAGTCAGAAGGGGGTTTCTGATGGAGGTGACCCGCATACTTTCCCACCCGAGATTGAGGATGCCCCCCATGATCTATCCTGCACCTGCCAGCCTCAAAATTGAGGCTGGGTGAGGAAAAGCCCCGAAGTGGCCACTTAATGGCCTTAATTGGGGCAAGGGTGGGCTTTGCAGAAGGAATCTCGTCCCTTCAATTTCACGCTCCACTTCGCCTTGCTTCAAAACCCGCTGGGGGGTGGAAGCCTAAATTTCAGGTCATGGATTCTTACATGCATTTGATTCAGGACATCCAACTGTGGGATTCTCCATCGGCGGGATCCTCCGCTTCGCCGGCAGCGCACCCACATCCACAGGTTTCCCGATGGCGTGGGGTAGCCACAATGGGAAACTCCATTGGTCAGCTGCAGGAATGGAGAATCCCGCTGCCGGCGAGGGCACGCAGCGCTGGAAAATGGGGCTGGCGGGATGAAGAAATCTTTCTCATTTTTTGAACTTATGCATTCGGCATCAACCATAAAAGTGCTCAGACTTCCTTCATTTGTATTGAAGACATTAACTAAATTTACAAATCGGAATTCCCTTCTTTGCTACCTTGGGTAGCTTCCATTTTGTGTGATTTCAGCACAAGATATGGTTAATATGTCTTTCATCAAAATTAGCCAAGGCAGACACACTTTAATAATAATAACAAAATCTAAGGTACCATTCCAGTGAATGACAATGGTACAGACTTTAACAGTACACCTCAGGTGAGCTATAATGTGATCTGCTTTCTACAGCAAAATGTACTTAAAATTGACATACTTGCATATTCATTTAATCTGAAATCAACAACCTCACAAATAAATAAGAAATAAAATACAACAGAAGATAATTTGGAAAGTTATCTTTCTCCACTGTCATTTCTATCCATCATAATGAAACTTACATGTTTGAACTCAAAGCTGATCAATAACAAGTAGAATGTCCTATTTTTACATTGAAACCCTGCTAGTTGTTTGAAGAAAGATCTGATGAAAATTTAAGATAGGTTGCGGGCAACTTGAAATTAATGCCCCCCCCACCCCCAACACACACTGGCATATCTTCCGGTCCCTCCAAAATCTACAGGTTTTGTATAGTTCACCTGCCTATCACCTTTGGTGGGACCAGAGAATCCTGCTCATAAATGTTAGGTTTGGGACTGTCTGGAGAGGCAAGTCAGTGATTATAATATTTCAATGAAGTTCCATTCTTCAAGTGTTGAGGCCATTTGACTCTAGCAATTATGGACTGGGGTTTCCTGGGAGTACAAAGACAAAGAAATGTACAGCACAGGAACAGGCCCTTCGGCCCTCCAAGCCCGTGCCGACCATGCTGCCCGACTAAACTACAATCTTCTACACTTCCTGGGTCCGTATCCCTCTATTCCCATCCATTGGAAACAGAGCAGCTTATGCGAGGCTAGGGCTTTCAGATTTAGCAAGTATGTACTTTCCCAGTTTTGCTTGTGTGCTCGGACGAGCAAGAGTGCTTCCAAAGACCCCTCAAGCAAACCTTCTGCTGTGATCTCTCCCTTTCCACAATCTCTCTACCATAATTTCTCCCTCTCTTTGATCTCTGCTCCATATATGGTCTCTCCCTCTCAGTGATCTCTCCCTCACCACAATTTCTCCCTCCCTATGATCTCTACCATCTCCCACACCCCCCTGGTGGACTCTCCATCCCCGTGATCACTCCATCCCTGTGATCTCTCTGTGGCCTCTCCCTCCCCCTATAAAGTATGTATTTAACAATATGTTCCTGGATGTGGAGCTCGGTCCCCACTCTAACAGCTCACCCATCCTCCTCCCAGGACCTAATTGAGGGCTGCTGCCAATGTAGCAATGGACCAAAGCTCTAATGTGAGCGAGACCAACATTGAGTGTGCCTCGGGTCTACCTGTTCGGGTAAAGAGATCAATTGCCAGTTTCTAGGCCATTGACTTATTCAAAAAAGTGTTTCCAAATCTTGTGACACCAAAGATTCAAGTTGGGTGACAATGCATTTTCTGTTTGGAAGTATAGTTGTCAGTTCTCTTCTGCCTTGATTCTCAGGTTATTTAAATAAAGCTAACAAAGTATCTTCTGCTCTTTCAAAGAAACATGATGCAAGTAGACTGCGTTTGATGAACAGTTTCATCCCTTTCTTAAGGTTACATAGTCAGTGCACAAAGTGAACGGAGGAAAGCCTTAATCCATCTCCTTGCTTGCTCCAAAAACCAATTCAAATTAAAATTGAATCCAATGCATGGCCCCCCAAAAGAGACATACTATATTCAATCTAAGAACATATGCTATACTTGATCTTAGTAGTGTCTGTTTTATTAATTGCTAATAGCTAATAATTTGTTGATTACTGCAGCTTCTTACAGTCATTTTAGATCCTGTTCAGGCTACTTCAACAGGATTCCTACTTTGCGTGATATTGCACATGTGTTTGCCATAAGGCTGAGATTACATGGTTTTTCACGAGCAAAAGTGCATAAAGCATTGCAATTAAATATTATACGTGTAATAATTTACAAGCTATTCAAATGAAAAGGTAGACAATTACTTTCCCAGCTAAGCATTAGTTAGTGTGACAAAACATTCCTGACAATGATAACTGGTAACAGCATTGGTATGATGTATGGTAGATTTAGTTGTTTGAGGCATTTGTTGTTGCAATATTATAAGGTTATGGAGTTATTTATTTTGGTGGCCTTCTGTCCCTCCTTTGGAGCCTCCCTTGTAGAAATCCTCTTACCTTTTTCTCCTATTGAACATCGTTTTTTCTGCACAATACATTTTCTTGACTCAGTGATTTTTGGACAGAGTTTGCCATGTGCTGAAGGAAACTGCACAATTTCTCGCTTCCTTGACTCGCTGCCTCTCCGGAAACCACATGTCTTCCCTCGCTTTGTACAGGAACTCCACGCATTCCACGCACTTACTTCACAATCTACTGTAAATGAATAAGCAACATTGTTCAGGATCTTTCTGTTTCACTTTTTTCAATTAACTTTAGAGATATAGATTAGGATTTGGACAGTGTGTCTGAACCTATATGCTTAAGGCAATGAAAGGTAGCTTGGCATTATAATGATAGTTCCATCTTACTTAATGCTGCAGTGACAGTTCTATTCATTCTAACTCAATGCGGCCATTTGGTTTGCATGGGACGTTGCACTTTTGGCTGGCTGGTGTGACTGAATGCTGACACTGAAATGAGGCTGACTCAAGAAAAAGAAGTTTCAAAGAGAGGAGTTCCTACTCTTTTCTCTCCATACCTGGACTGAAGTCCAAAATGAATGGGTTAACTTTAGTAATATTTGTAGTTGTACAACAAGCAAGATCATTCTGAAGATACCAGAAGGATAACATGCCAACAGTATGGTGAGTCCATTATTTTGGTTAAGTATGGAAAGTAAAGTTAGTTTTGATTATAACTTATACCCTGTATGTTCGTTTTGTCTCATCAAATCGTTGTTTGGTCTACCTTTGTAGCGATTGAGGAAGTACACATTCAAGACACAAAAATATCAGTTTAGGCCAAAATGGCATATTATTCTGGCACCCCAAATTGTGCCATTGCTTAAGTGTGAATCAACTCCTATAGAAGTAGGATGTTCAGCCTTCTTAGGGGATGCTATTGAAACTTAGAATGATATCTATGACAGACCTAAATTAAAAGGTAGAATCTATGATGGACCTGAATTTATAACATAGCTGATGTGGATAATGATTATTTCAACGCCATAGAAGGCATCACTTTTAAGGATAATATTGTTAGAATTCATCGAGGATCATTACAGCCCTTTCACATTGATGTTACAAAGTGCCCTCCAAACAGCTTGCCTTAGCAAGTCCCTGAAGTCTTACAGGTTGTGTAAAAGCCACACTTTGAGAATTGATGGAATAAGCATCCCATGGACGCCAAAGTAAAGGGAGCGTTACTCTGCATTTTGTAAATTTAATACCCTTGATCTCAACGCAGACTGTAAAAAGAAGTGCCTCATCAGTCAGTGCAAACATCCCTCCATTTAATGTGCAATAAACACATCAATAATGATTATACCTCACAACATTCAATTTGAGCACAGGTGTTGGAAGTGTTATGTATGCATCTTGCGCTACTACTACTGTGAGATCTGGTGGCTGAGTGGTTAGTACTGCTGCCTCACAGTGCCAGGGACCCGGGTTCGATTCCTGCCTTGGGTGACTGTGTATAGTTTGTACGTTCTCCCTGTGTCTGCGTGGGTTTCCTTCAGGTGCTCCGGTTTCCTTCCACAGTCCAAAGATGTGCATGATAGATGGCTTGGTCATGATCACTGCACGGAGTACTGGGTTAGGGCAGGGGAAATGGGCCTAGGTAGCGTGCTCTTTCAGAGGGTCAGTGTAGACTCAATGGGCTAAATCTCCTCCTCCTGTGCTGTAGGGATTCTATGGATTTGACTGCTCTACCTGACCTTGAGCGGACCCAATTTCATCAGGGACAAAAACAGATCAATTCTACTGTCAACCTCTATCTTGTCCGATAAAAAAATGTAAAAATAAGAGTATCCTCCATATTATATTGATGTAAATTAAGATAGGGTTGCGGGGATAGGGTAGATACGTGGGTTTGAATGGGTTGATCTTTGTAAGGGCCGGTGCAGACTCGATGGGCCGAATGGCCTCCTTCTGCACTGTAAATTCTATGAGACTATAAATTATTTCAGAAAATTCTATAGGTTGAATAAAATTGAAAAGACCACAGTTATTGCATTCTTTCAGAATTATAAACCCTCTTTATTATGGTAACAAGTAACATTTTAGTTATAAAACTATGAATGAAGTAACATTTCGTCCTACAGCATTTTATGCAGTAGTGTGTGCTCTTTCAATTATATAACAATTTTCCTACATATCATGGCATCTTTCTGGACAGCTGTTATATTTGTGTATCAAGATGAAAATGTGTGACTATATTTCAACTGAAGAAATTATTACTTTAGAATATTCAACATTAAACATTTACAAAGGTACAAATATTCCAGAAACTAAAAGTGATTCCTATTTCTTTTATTTTTATTTACCGATTGTGGGCATCGCTGGTTAGGCTCAGCATTTATTGTCATCCTTAGTTGACCTTCAGAAGGTGGTGGTGAGTTGCCTCCTTGAACCGCTGCAATCTTTGAGGTGTAGGTACACTCACTGTGCTGTTAGGGATGGAGTTCCAGGATGTTGCCCCAGTGACAGTGAAGGAACGGCGACATATTTCCAAGTCAGGATGGTGAGTGACTTGGAGGGGAATCTCCAGGTGGTTGGGTTCCCAGATGTATGCTGCTCTTGTCCTTCTAGATGGTGGTGATCAAGGGTTTGGAAGGTGCTGTCAAAGGAACCTTGGTGAGTTACTGCAGTGCATCTTGTAGATGGTACACAAGGCTGCCACTGTTCATCGGTGGTGGAGGGTTTGAAAGTTTGTGGAAGGGGGAGCAATCAAGCGGTTGCTTTGTCCTGCATGCTGTGGAGCTTCTTGAGTGTTGTTGTACCTGCACTCATCCAGGCAAGTGGAGAGTATTCCATTACACTCCTGACTTGTGCCTTGTAGATGGTGGACAGGTTTTGGGGGGTCAGGAGGTGAGTTACTTGCTGTAGGATTCCTAGCCTTTGACCTGCCCTGGTAGCCACAGTATTAATATGGCTATTCCAGTTCAGTTTCTCATCAATGGTAACCCCCAGGATATTGGTTGTGGGGGATTCAGCGATGTAATGCCATTGAATGTCAAGGGGTGATGGTTAAATCCTCTCTTGTAGGAGACGGACATTGACTGGCACTTGTGTGGCACGAATGTAACTTGCCACTTGTCAGCCCAAACCTGGATATTGTCTAGGTCTTGCTACAATTGGACATGGACAGCTTCATTATCTGAAGAGTCGCGATTGGTGCTGAACATTGTGCAATCATCCACAAACATCCCCACTTTTTAAAAGTTAAGCATGTGTTTGGCACTAAAATAATTTAATAGTATTCTAATGGCACCAAATTCTGATGATATGCAACATGAATGGCAGGTGTAGCACGCTCAGGAGGAAAAAGGTAACTTTGAACCTATGGTTCCCAATTCTTTCCACCAGTGGGATTTTCCTTGGGTCATTTCCAGGTATGTTGTAGACTAATTGGACCCGCATGGATCTGGGCACGCTGGGTGAATAGTGGGAAAGGCCAAAATTCACCGGGCGCGAACCAGTTTGCAATTCACCCGGCCTGCTACTGATGGCGAGTTCTGCATCTCGCCAAAAAAGGCAAGCATATCATTAACCCTCATTTACATTCATTTTAATCTCATCAGCGACATTGAAGACAATGCAGCGACCTCTCGGGAATTATCCGACTCCCTGGAGAAAAATAACGCTGCCGTTGTTTTGCACTCCTTTTTATAAACGTGAAGCTGGTGTGATGGCTTCTGAGGGGAAGTGAGGAGATGAGTAGCTATTTCCATTTTCCAGCATGAAGTACCAGGGCACCGGCGTTGCTTCACCAGTGCTCGGGTAGAGGTGGGGTGGGGGGCACAAGAGGGGTGGGGGATGAGGGGAGAATCCCTCAGGGCCTTGGGCTTGGTCAGGGGGCTGAAGTGTTCTAGGTTGGGGGTCACCCCTGGGCAGAGGGCAGTAAAGGGCTTTGTATATGTGAGGCCTTCAAGTCATCTTCAAATATTGTGGAGACCCATAACAGGGGCAAACACAGCTGCAGCCTGTCTGTCCTACCAAACACTTCCAGGAGAGAGCCCTGCTGTGACTTCGATCATGAAATTCAATTTCACCCCCCCTTTACTGTGAGCAGCCTCTAGCTTCACAACTGAAGGCGATTTCAAATAAAAAATTTGCCTTGTTAGTTGTGAGAGCACTTCACGCTCCTCAACTCTCAAGTGCCTCCTCGAGGGCACATGTGCCATGTCTCAGAGGATGATTACTGACTGCATAGCATGTCAAGCAAAATTTGATTCCTGAACTGTGTGCCTGAACTCGAGGAGTGTCAGTACCATAGAGGCAGCTGCCAACAATCAAACACTAAAGAGCAGGGCTTCAGCATTGGGGATCTTCTCACAACCAAACGGTAAATGTATGGATCAGGGAAGGGCACCTGCAGAGTTCTGGAGTCTGGGACTCCTGACCTGGCCGGGTGTGAGTGTGCAGAACAAGATTTGCAGGCCAACTGGCTCCTGGCTCACTGGATGACACGTAATGGTGGAGAAGGCTTGGGGAATTTGTGAGTCCCAGGATGGAAGCCCCAACTGATTGTCTGTCTCTTTCCTGCTCCAATTCCTTCCAGATCAAAAAATGTTAGCTGGTGTGGATCCCGCGGAGGCTGCCCTTACATTGCTGGAGGCAGCCAAGGTGGGCAGACGCTGGAGAAGGCAGTAGCGGCGCCGAACAACCTGAAGATCCGGCTGTCCATCAGGCTGAAGAGGGACCCAGAAAAAAAGGCTAGTGATGGCCTATGGTGTACATATGTTGTTGGTCATTCAATGAGCAGATGGACACCATGTGCCGCAGAAGACTTTGTCTCAGCAGAGAGACAGTGTGGCATCTGCACCTGCATCACATGCTCGCGACCTTGGAACTCCGTGGAGGAGGAGGACTACCACTACCGGTGGCCGTGAACATCAGCCCTCAACTTTTATGACATTGAGTCATTCCAGGGTTCGAGCAGGCTCCTGTTGGCATTTCGCAATCTACAGACCTCAGGTACATCCGGGAGGTTACGGTTGCCCTGTATACCCAGGCATCCAACCTTCAATCTGGACCAGCCTCACGAAGATGCTTGGCTGCAGGATTCTCCGCCATTGCAAGGATACCCCAGGACCAGAGCGATTGCAATCAATGGCACACATGTCACCCTGCGCACACCGGGGCATCAGGGAATGCCGTATATTAACAGGAAGGGAGTTTCACTCTCTGAATATTCGGGATTGTGCATGACAGCTACATCTTGCGACGCTCGGAGATCCACGGTGTCTTCGAGGACCACCTCAGGATGATGCATTGGCTCATGGGGGAACAAGGGGTACCTGCTGAGGTCCTGGCTGATGATACCACTGCGGAGGCCAGACACCGAAGCGAAGACCCAATACAATGAAGCACATTGCCATCCGTGCTGTCATTAAGAGGTGCATTGGATTGCTTAAAATGCCGTTCCAGTGCCTGGACCACTCAGGTGGTGCTCTGCAGTCTATACCCCAGAGGATATCCCACTTGGTGATGGTTTGCTGTGCCCTCCACAACCTGGCACAGCAGTAGGGATGCATGCTGGAGGAAGAGGAGAGTCATGCAGCCTCGTTGGAGGAGGTGGTGGGCCAGGAGGGGCTAGAGGATGACTCCGGGGAGGAGTCACAGGAGGAGCCAGAGGATGGAGGACAGGTGATGGCAAGGATGCTACGAGGACCAGGGAGGCCCTCATTGTATCCAGATTCTCATATGACAAGGTTCCGTCTGTCAGCCCAATCCCGCACACAATGACACCCCCCCATTTCCCTCACTCCCCCCATCGCCCCCTCCCCACTTCCCTCCTTTCCCCCAATAATACCCGGCCCCCCATTTCCCTTGTTTACCCCGCAATCACCGCCTGCCTCCATTTCCCTCCTTCCCCCCTCCCCCCCAATCTCCCCTCCCCACCAATAAAAATAAAATAATAATCTTTATTAGTGTCACAACTAGGCTTACATTAACACTGCAATGAAGTTACTGTAAAAATCCCTTAATCGCCACATTCCGGCTCCTGTTTGGGTACACAGAGGGAGAATTTGGAATGTCTAATTCACCGAACAAGCACATCTTTCAGGACTTGTGGGAGGAAACCGGAGCACCGGGAGGAAACCCACAAAGACACGGGGAGAACGTGCAGACACCGCACAGACATTGACCCAAGCCGGGAATCAAACCCGGGTTCCTGGTGCTATGCAGCAACAGTGCTAACCACTGTGCTACCATGCTGCCCTCTCCCCCAGTTCCCCACCTCCCATCACACCATGTCCTCCCCGACCATCCTGATCCCTCCAAGGGTCTGTGTAAGACCCCTCCAGGGTGATGGGCCTGTTTTAACACTGTCAGTGGGTCACCATACAAGCAGAGAGTGATGATAACTCGCTGTGAGGAAAGCTCCGATGCTCCTCAGTTTATGCGGAAGTCTGACTCCTTTCTGCTGACAGCGCGCCCACACCCATCCTCTGAACAGGGTCTGCATCAGGGGCCTTTGATCTCGGACCACTGTGCCTGGGGGGGGAGGAAGCTGAGGGCAAAAGGGGGTAAGGGTGTAGGCAGACCCGCTGTGAAGATTAGTATGACAGATGTATCACATGTATCAGGTGTTACATGTTTTAATAGTGAACATTTTACATTTCTATTCTTCCTTGCTACAGATAGTGAACCCTCCCAGAGGTCACTCAGTTCTCCTCACTATTCTTGGTCTTTCATAATCTACTACTACATTTACATGTGTCCCCAGGCTGTATATCAGAGGTGGAGGCAGCATGATGCTTTCCGTGCCCTCAGCCTTTGATGCACTTCATGGACGTCCTCTGGAGGGCCTGGAGCGTGAGGGACCGACCAACTTATTGGTGTCACAAGCATTGCCATTCCAACCTGTTCTGCCCGTTGTCCTTGAGATGCGCCATTGTCAGAAGGGGAGGATTCAGAATAACTGGACACCACCATCGTCTCCATGGTGGCAGACCCCAGGTTGGCCTCCAGTGCTTCCTCCTCCCTCACGGTGCCTTGAGGGCCCAGGGGAACTTGATTAGACAGAGGGGCAGCTGGAGTGAGTTCCATAAGCGCCTGAGTCATCTGGCTCTGCCAGTCCTGGAGGCTCCCCATTGTCTGCACCATGTGTCGACGCGCTCAGCAATAACCGGGCTACGCTCTGGAGTGCCTCAGCAATGTCCACCTGCATTTGGGCCATGTCCCTCATCGACTGGGACATGATGTCAAGGCCCTCAGCCATGGTCATCACAAGCTGAGCCATGCCTTGGGCACCACCACTCAAAACGTGGGCGTTGTTCTCCAGATTTTGCACTGCAGTCGCCACCCTAGCAGTGTTGGCCTCGGTTCCACGCATTGTCGGTGCCATCTCCTGCGCCTGAAGTATTTAGGGCTCCTCCAATCAGCTTTGCTGTTGCTGGAATGTCACTGATACTCCTTCCTGAATGTCATGGCTGCATCCTATCATCTCCATCAGCTCTGGGAGAACATAGTCCCGAGGCTCGGCACCTGACTGGGACCCAGCTGAGTCCTGGGATCCAGCAGACCTCTGACTACTATCTCTCTTACATGTTCCTGGCTCCACCTGATGTACGTCAGCAACTGAGTGGTGCCCACCAGATTGTGCCCCAGAGGACTGTCACCCTCCTGAGGTGTTTGGCTCTATGCTGGTGGAAGGCGTGGGTGATAGCTGTGACGCCTCCATGGTGGTCTCCTCAGATCTCTCCTCTGAGGTGGTCCCTTGGGAAGTGGGGGAATGACTCCGGATGGCCCGTTCTCATCAGGTGGAGATCCTGTGAGACATGTGGGCAGTGAGAGTGAAGGATCATTTGTCTGACATGAACAACTCACTTGAGACAGGACATCTTGTTGAAGGGGCAGTGGATCCTCACTTCTCTGGCGCAGGCCAACCTTGCTGTCGGTGAGTGCTCTCTTCTTGGATAACCCCGCAATTTCCAGGGCCCGTTCCTCATAGGGCTGAGGATTCAGGTCACTGGCAACCTGCAACCGTCTTGGGCCTTTCCTGCTTATTATGGGCTATCATCCCCTGCGGGGAGAAAGAGAGGGCTTTGTGATCTGCACATTTGATGGTTCAGGGGGGTCGATAGCAGGTGGCATGTGTGGGCACCGCACCTGGACATGAAGGGGTTGTTCTGGTGGGTGCCAGGGTGTGCTGCGGTACAAGCATGAAGATCAGATTTGGAGAAGGTGCAAGTTGCCAGCCAGTGATTTGTGGCGGGGGGAATTTAAAGGGTGGCAGATGCAACTGATGCCAGAAGGGATGTGGTAACTTACCCTTGCTGCTCCATGGAGGTCATAGGTCTTCTTCCAACATTGGACGGTGTCCTCCTGGTCATGCTGACCACACTGTCAGCCGCTGCCATTGCCTCCCAGGCGGTATTGGTGACGCTGCTGCGGGTCCTCTGACCCCCCTCAGGAGAACAGAGTGACTCGCCTCTCATCCACAGCATTGAGAGCCCTGGAGGAGCTGGACAGCACGGGTAGCCAGGTTGGCATCACCAACCCGAGGAGTAGGCCTGTGCGCTACCATGCAAGTGTGTTGACTCGGAGTGAGTGGTGAGGGTGTGTTTAAAAGCAGCTCTCACTTGTTAGTGGGAGAAGCTGATTCAGGCGAATCAGGCGGCAAGGGAGGCAGTAATGTCGAGAATCTCGTGGGGACTCATTTTTGGCACTAAGTGCCATTTTATACGGGCTGCAATCTCGCTAACGCGGCCGTCGAGAAACACCGCGCCAAACGCTCCCAAAATGTTTCCGTTAAATCGCGCCCATTGACCGTGATGGATTGCTATGATTAGTAAGTAACTTCATTTAAAAATAAAAAAATTTAGAGTATCCAATTCATTTTTTCCAATTAAGGGGCAATTTAGCGTGTCCAATCCACCTAGCCTGCACATTGTTGGGTTGTGGGGACGAAACCCACCAAACATGGGGAGAATGTGCAAACTCCACATGGACAGTGACCCAGAGCCGGGTTCGAACCTGGGACCTCAGCGCCGTGAGATAGCAATGCTAACCACTGCGCCACCGTGCTGCAGTAACTCCATTTTTAATTGTATCATGTGACTAACAAGATGCTAGAAGGTTCTCCGGTCCCACTGCAGTGAATGGAAGATTTGGCTGAGTGAAAAATTCCCCATCTTCGGCAGCAACGGTAGCGAGTCAAACTTGCAACGGAGAATCCCAGCCAATGTCTCGCTTCCTTGAACCATTGCCTATCTGGAAATCAACACCCCAGTGGCCATCAGCTTCTGCTGGGTCAAAATGGTGCAATATTGGAGAGGTGACTGCTTGTTTTTAAGATACTTTTAAATCTGTATATTCACAGCAATATTTGCTCAATGCTGCCATATTCTACTGCAAGTGCGGCACAATGTGAGGTGCTGTCTTTCAGATGAAATGGTAAACTGAGGCCCCACCTGCCCTCCATGGAGATACCATGGCACAATATTGGAGAAGAGTAGGGAAGTTACTCAATGTCCTGGCCATTACTTATTCCACATCTCCTTTACTAAAACAAATTATTAGGTGATTATTAGATGTTGGAATTTGCTGTCTGCAGGTTAGCTGCTGCATTCCCTACATTATAATAGTGATTGCACTTTATATTATTTAATTGGCTATAAGACATTTGAAGATATCTTGCGGGTATGAAAATCACTATATCAAGATCAGTCTTTATCTTTTGGTTGGACTTTCCAGTCCCGGCCACCCCGGGACCAGAACTTCACGTCCGAGGTCAAGGACATTTGGCTTTTCCGACATATCTGCCATCCCGCACGCGACGGTGGTTGTGGCAGGTGAGACCGGAAGATTTAGGCCTCTGTGTTTCAAGTTGAAGATGTTTTCTTACCATGAGTGGTACATTCCATTGTCTGGTTACTTGGGAAAAACCCTTCAGGGCAGATATCAAAACATCTTCCTTTATGCAAGTAGAATCCCGGTTTACATTTTGTACAGAAATTTTTGGTGAAGCAGGTGTCACAGTTGTCAGCTCTGCATCCTGAAACAGATTTAAAAGCAACAGTTAAAGTAAGAAGGCTTTCCTCTCTGCGAAATTAATTTGGTGCAGAATTGAGCACAGCACTGCACCTAATAAACTGGGCAAGTCAGGGGAAATTATATCTAAACTGAACCTAACAGATTGCTTTAATAATGGTTGTAGTGAAACCAATGCATGATCTGAAGGAATTTAATGTCATGAAAATGTGTAAAGATGGGATTTATAGTGGCCACTGTGACAGAGCCTGCAGTTGTAATGTGTGGTCTCTGCTTTCTTTACTGAATGAAGCATGTTTACTGGCAGTACATTTTAAGAGATCATTTTGTTCCAGCTTTCACAAAGCCTGGAGATAATAAATAGTGCAACTGGCAATGCACTTTAAATATAAAACTTTATAAATATACAAAATGACCACAAAGTAAATAGTTTTGAGTGGTGAATTAGGTTTTAAATGGACAACCAGCAAGTTCCATTTTTTGGAATGTACTGTTGCATGTAAGTGACATCTTGCCATCAACATCTTGAAATGGATGAGTCTGGACTTCAAATATAAATTAATGGAATACAGAGGTGATAAACAGCACATTCAGGCAACATAAACTTTGTCGTGAAGTTGTACTTAAATTAGTTTACTCTTTATGATAACAGTGATATGCTTTACATAAAAGTGACTAGACATTATGGCTCAATTATAAAATTCTCATCTTTCTGTTCAGATCCCTCCCTCTATGATCTTGCCCCTCCTGACATAGGTAACCTACTACAGCCCTCCTACTGGTCACAGGAGGCTTTGGTTTTGTAATCCTCCAAGGTCGCTAGTTTCTCCAATTCTGGCATCAAGCACACCCCTGATTTTCTTTGCATTGTCATTGGTGACTGTGCCTTCAGCTGCCTAGGCCTTAAGTTTTAGAATTTCCTCTCTAAATCTTTTTGCCTTTCTACTTTTCTCCTCCTTTAAGTTACTGCTTAAAATCTATCTCCTTGATCAAGCTTTTGGTTATCTGTCCGAATCTGGCTTAGCATGGTTCAGTATCAAATTTTAACTGATAATGCTCCTGTGAAGTGGTAAGGATGTTTTTACTATGTCAAAGATCCTTTATAAATACAAGCTTTTGTTGTTAGACATAACATTGCAATATGATTGTGACTGGGTGGCATGGTGGCATAGTGGTTAGCACTGTTGCTTCACAGCGTCAGTGACCCGGTTTCGATTCCCGGCTTGGGTCACTGTCTGTGCGGAGTCTGCACGTTCTCCCCGTGTCTTCGTGTGTTTCCTCCGGCTGCTCCAGTTTCCTCCCACAAGTCCCGAAAGACATGCTGTTAGGTGAATAGGACATTCTGAATTCTCCCTCAGTGTACCCGAACAGGCGCCGGAATGTGGCGACTCGGGGGTTTTCACAGTAACACCATTGCATTGTTAATGTAAGCCTACTTGGGACACTGTTAAAGATTATTATTATTACCGTGGCAGCACGGTAGCCTTGTGGATAGCACAATTGCTTCACAGCTCCAGGGTCCCAGGTTCAATTCTGGCTTGGGTCACTGTCTGTGCGGAGTCTGCACATCCTCCCCGTGTGTGCGTGGGTTTCCTCCGGGTGCTCCGGTTTCCTCCCACAGTCCAAAGATGTGCAGGTTAGGTGGATTGGCCATGATAAATTGCCCTTAGTGTCCAAAATTGCCCTTAGTGTTGGGTGGGGTTACTGGGTTATGGGGATAGGGTGGCGGTGTTGACCTTGGGTAGGGTGCTCTTTCCAAGAGCCGGTGCAGACTCGATGGGCCGAATGGCCTCCTTCTGCACTGTAAATAAATTCTACTTCGGAAAGTACTTAGTTGGCTGAAAAGTGCTTCAAGATGTCCTGAGGTCATGAAAGACATTGTATCACCACATGTCTTATGTTCATCTACAAATATTTGATAGCTAATATATGCTTATAGAATTTCACAGAATGAAAAGTGGAACTATATTTTCTGGAATTGAATAATACATTTATGAAATAACATCTGTCTCACTCACTGCCAAGAATTCAAAAGCTTCAAATCTTGAGACACATTAGGGCAGAAGCTGAAGGCAGGAAGCAGAATTCAATACATATACTAAATGATTGAAATACCGTTAAGTAAGTATTTGAAGTTATTCATGTTCAATGATAAGTAGTTTCCCCATCTGTGTAGAACTTATCACATGAAGCTTTGGTTTTGTTCGAAACAAGCTGTTTACATGCCCAGTTTTAAGAACAGTATATAAAATATGTAAGTGGAAAATCTTGATGATTAATTACAGATGATTTCTTGTTAATTTTATTAATCCTCCTGTGTAACCATTATGATTATTTAATGTCCCGACAGTTATTGCTTACAAGAAAAAGCATGAATGTTATTAAGTAGTCACATAACATCTAGTATTTTGTATTGAAAAAATACTAGGATTTGATTCCAAACTCACAATCTAACTTTTTATTGTTTAGGCTTTTCTCTCACTATTAAAACTGCTACCTGAACTCCAGATTACTCTGTTGCAACTGCCCTCAGACAATCTATGTATTATCTTGCACCACTTATAGCGTGAACCTTAAAACATTGTTAAGCAACATCTCAAAACTGGCAAAAATACTTTAAAATAGACAACATTAATTTTAGCCAAAGAAATACATTAGTGAATTTAAGATCACATATGGGTATGTTGATATTGTGGAACAAAAGCTTTTGTGAAAGTAAGGTCATATTTCTTTCACTGACGCAATATGTGATACTATGTCCTACAGTCTGGTAATCCTAGGTTCCCAGTTCTGTTTAAAGCACTACAGCACCACTTTTCATCAATTCTGGGGATATGTTACTATACAGTGCAATAGGACTGAAATTGTGAGTGATGCAAGTTAATATAGCAAATGTGAGGCTGGTGTATCAATTAGTCATAGTGACCCAGAGCTAGGGAGAGGAAAATTAAACCAGGTTTCTTAGTCCTGATTGGTGTCTAGAAACCTCTGCGAGGAAGAGTGCAAGTGTGAATATCAATTGAGAACAAGGTCAGACCAAATGTGAACAGACTGCCAATGCTCACAGTCTCGGGTCACACAAGTTGCCCTTTAGCAAAGTATGGGAATGCTGATTGTGGATATGAAACCAGTGGTCAGAAAGGCCCAGTAGACTTTAGGATGTTGGTTGGCGAATCCGCTGCATGGAGTCAACGGTACAAACTTCCTGGATTGATCCCAAGCATGTTTGCCTATCTCAGTCAGGCCAGATTAGCATCTTTATGTTAAGTAGGGAAACAAATCAGCCAGGGGTCTCAATCCTGACCACTATTGAATGTTTTTGTTGGAAAATATATGTCTAAACTTTGGATGGTAAGGATGATCGAGTTTGCCTGTGATTTGTCCAGTGTTGTATTGTCTGCCAATATTCATTCTGTTGGTTCACTTATCAAGAAGAGGTTACTTTGGTGAGTTATGGAGATCTGCTGGTACCTGTTGCTCGTACTTGATAATTCAGAAAAATAAACTAAAATAATTATTGAAGTTAAATAAAATATATTTGAATGTAATGCTGACTAACGAAACTGCTTAGATTTTTAAATATCCTTTGAGGGGATGTTTTTCCTTTCCCCGAGGTGAGCAATGACAATTTACAATTTTTTTACATGAACTTTAATTCTACAAATGCTTAGAATGTAGGGAGTGTGTCTTTGTGTCATTTACGTATAAAACCCCTCATATTTGACCTAAGATGCTTCTGCCGAAAGTTTTAAAAATATTTGTGTTGATGGATGCATATGTGAACCAAACTAAAATAATGTTAGAATCCTGTTCAATAATGGCATTTAATAAACTTAAGTGCTGGATAAGCCTACTGCAGTCCTCTTAGGTTCAAATGTCAGCATAAAACCAGCATATTATCCAGTTTTCTTTAAATTGCTTTTGCCTCTGGGAAATGAGCCGTTAAGATAACCAACACAACATTAACCTCCAGGTGGCACCCATATGTTTTGGACACTTACGTGTACATTTGTTCATTTCTGGTGTTCGGACTCCATAATATCCACTCGGACAGGAGGAGAGACAGACACCGGTCTGTCTCATCCCATTTCTCTCCAGAAAGAAAAAGAGTCTGGGTTTACATGACAGGCATCCATTATACTCAGAACATCGATCACACCCTTTCGGGCAACTTTGGCTCACACTCGCGTTGGCTGGTAGGAAACAACAATAGTTATTATCTAACTGGCTATTAACACTGTACAAAATTTAAAACACAATATTCATGATCAAAATTAATCTGTAATAGATTATATCAGGATAATAGTAATTTTGATAATGTTATGGATGGGTATTGATAACCATTTAATACTGCTACTTTGGGGGTTCCGAAATCTGTTGATCTAGACTGCTGGTTAGGTCATAAGGTCACAAAAGAATCAAAGATGAGGGAGGTCATTTGGTCCATTTTAAAGGACCCAACCAGAAGCACTACAGTCCTTCAGTATAAAATCCAGTTGTATCTTAAATTATTTTGTGGTTATCACCTCCACTACTTAGATGGCATTCTTTGTTGATATTCAAACATAGGATCACCAGCCACCACTTGCTGCCCAGCTCTGATTGCCCTTGAAAAGGTTTGAGACATAAACACCAAATATCAGCCTGAAATTTATAATTTATTACCTGTTTCCTCTTGTCATACTCTTGCAAATTACATTGAAGTAATAATCTTCATGAGCCTTATCATAGGGACATAGGAGCAGGAGTAGGCCATTCGGCCCCTCATGCCTGCCCCGCCATTCAACTTGATAACGGCTGTTCATCTACCTAAACATTTTCCCACGCTATCCCCCATATGCCTTGGTGTCATTTAAGAACATACGAACATAAGAACTAGGAGCAGGAGTAGGCCATCTGGCCCCTCGAGCCTGCTCTGCCATTCAATGAGATCATGGCTGATCTTTTGTGGACTCAGCTCCACTTTCCGGCCCGAACACCATAACCCTTAATCCCTTTATTCTTCAAAAAGCTATCTATCTTTATCTTAAAAACATTTAATGAAGGAGCCTCTACTGCTTCACTGGGCAAGGAATTCCATAGATTCACAACCCTTTGGGTGAAGGAGTTCTTCCTAAATTCAGTCCTAAATCTACTTCCCCTTATTTTGAGGCTATGCCCCCTAGTTCTGCTTTCACCCGCCAGTGGAAACAACCTGCCCGTATCTATCCTATCTATTCCCTTCATAATCTTATGTTTCTATAAGATCCCCCCTCATCCTTCTAAATTCCAACGAGTACAGTCCCAGTCTA
Source organism: Scyliorhinus torazame (assembly GCF_047496885.1). NCBI lineage: Eukaryota > Metazoa > Chordata > Chondrichthyes > Carcharhiniformes > Scyliorhinidae > Scyliorhinus > Scyliorhinus torazame. The sequence continues at coordinate 212,168,640 of NC_092710.1, forward strand.
CTCAAACTCTCCTCGTAATCCAACCCCTTCAGCTCTGGGATTAACCTAGTGAATCTCCTCTGCACACCCTCCAGTGCCAGTATGTCCTTTCTCAAGTAAGGAGACCAAAACTGAACACAATACTCCAGGTGAGGCCTCACTAACAATTTATACAATTGCAGCATAACCTCCCTAGTCTTAAACTCCATCCCTCTAGCAATGAAGGACAAAATTCAATTTGCCTTCTTAATCACCTTTTGCACCTGTAAACCAACTTTTTGCGACTCATGCACTAGCACACCCAGTTCTCTCTGCACAGCAGCATGTTTTAATATTTTATCATTCAAATAATAATCCTTTTTGCTGTTATTCCTACAAAAATGGATAACCTCACATTTGTCAACGTTGTATTCCATCTGCCAGACCCTAGCCCATTCACTTAGCCTATCCAAATCCCTCTGCAGCCTTCCAGTATCCACTGCATTTGTACCTAGAAATATACCAACCTCTGTCCTGAAAATATTCAATGAACTTCCACAGCCTCCGGGGTAGAGAATTCCAAAGATTCACTACACCTTAGGAATTTTGTTGGTTTCAATGAGATAACTTCTCATTCAAGAAGTTCAGAATCAAGGTTCAGTGTCCTCATTCTCTCCCCAAAGGTCAGTTCTGTCTTCCCAGGAATTAATCTGGTGAATCTCCACTGCATTCCTTCTATTTATAGTAGGTAAGGGAACCAAAACTATACACAATTCTCCAGTTGCAGTCTAACCAAGGTTCTACAAATTTGAAGCAAGGGATCTTAACTCCTGTACTCAAGTCATGTTGCAATAAAGGTTAACATGCCATTTGCATTCTTAATTGTTTGTTGCAAGTTAGCTTTCAGTGATTTATGAACAAGGACACCCAGGTCCCTTTGGACATCAACACTTCTCAGTCTCTCAACATTTAAGATATACTCCGCAACGCCATTCCTCCTACTAAAGTGGATAACCGCACACTGATACACATTCTATTCCATCTGCCAAATCCTTGCCCACTGATTCAGCCTGTCCAATATCCCCGTGAAGCCTCTTTGCATCATCCTCACAACACATATTCCCACCTAGATTTGTGTCATTTGCAAACTTGGAAATATTACATTTGGTCCACACATTCAAATCATTGATATATACTGTGAACAGCTAGAGCCCAAGTACTGATCCTAAGATACCCCACTACTCACTAACTGCCAACCTGAGAATGATCAGTTTTTTTCTACTCTGTTTTCTGTTTGTTAAATAATCCTCAATTCATGTCAGTATATTACCCCCTAGCCCATGTGTTCTATGTGGTAGTCTGTGTAGAGGTATTACGGTACCTGGTAATGCTGGAACACCATTGGTAGATATTGTATGTTTCCTATTGGTCAAGCTGTATGGTAGCTCCGCCCTGCAAGGCGGGGTATAAGAGCCCGTGCCGCCCCAGCAGCCTTCATTCTATACCTGAGCTGCTGGGGGAAACATCTAGCTTATTAAAGCCTTCAGTTGGACTACAACCTCGCTTCAGTGGTCATTGATCGTGCATCAATTTAATAAGCTAGATTTAAAAGGATGGAGCTCCGAATCAAGCCGGAGTGTCTGCAACTCAGCTCCCACGCGGCGAACTCAGCGGCAATCTTCAAGCACTGGCTGGCGTGTTTTAAAGGATATCTCAGTACGGCCAAAAACATACCCACGGGAGAACAGAAAATGCAAGTCCTGCACTCAAGGGTGAGCCCGGAAATTTACACCTTCATCGAGGACGCGGCAGATTTCGATGCAGCAATAGAGCTGCTAAAAGGACATTATATTCGCCCGGAAAACCAGGTCTACGCCCGACATCTGCTAGCAACAAGGTGACAAATCCCTGGGGAATCGCTGGAAGAATTCTACCGTGCGCTCCTGGTGTTGGGGAGAAACTGCAGCTGCCCGGAAGTTTCGGCGAGCGACCACATAGAACTTTTGATCCGGGACGCTTTCGTGGCAGGTATGCTGTCCTCCCAAATCCGCCAGCGATTGCTGGAAAAATACACCCTAAGCCTCAAGGAGGCACGGGCCCTTGCAGGCTCCCTGGATGTGGCCTCCAGAAACACCCACGCTTACGTTCCCGACCGCGCGGCAGCCCCCTGGGCAGTGTGGAAACCCTCCGCAGCCGACCCCGGAAATCCCCCATCCCCCACAAACTTGTGCTGCAAGGCGGCCTGGCAACCCCGAGGGGCCCCACTGCTACTTTTGCGGGCAGACCAAGCACCCCCGTCAGCACTGCCCGGCCCACGCATCCACCTGCAAGGGATGCGGTAAAAAGGGCCACTTCGTGGTGGTATGCCAGGCCCGTGCGGTCGTCGCGGTCTCCGGCGGCGAATGCGGACCGCCACCACAAACCTCTCCACGGTCCCCGTGCAGCCAGCGAGCGCCGCCATCTTCCTACTCCAGGGCCATGTGCCGCCCCCGGGTGCCGCCATCTTGTCCCACGGATGCCACGTTCGATGGATGGGCGCCGCCATTTTGTGCACCCCCAGCCATGTGCGGCCAATGGGAGCCACCATCTTGGATGGACTCCCAGGACCCCAGCTCGGCTGACCGCACACCGCCCGAAGAGAACGCTCAACTGCTGAGATTAGCCTCGGTGACCCTGGATCAGTCCCGGCCTCGAACACTCTCAACTGCTACAACAACAGTACTAATCAACGGGCACGAGATGTCCTGCTTAATCGACTCTGGGAGCACGGAGAGATTCATACACCCCGACACGGTAAGGCGCTGTTCTCTCCTCGTCCACCCCGTTAATCAAAAAACTCTCTGGCCTCCGGTTCCCACTCAGTAGTGATAATGGGGTTTTGTGTAGCAAACCTCACAATCCAGGGAAGGCAGTTTAAAAATTACCGGCTCTACGTCCTTCCCCACCTCTGTGCGGCCACACTCCTAGGTTTAGACTTCCAGTATAATCTCTAAAGTCTATCTTTCAAATTCGGCGGCCCTATCTCCACTGCATTCCTTCTATTTATAGTAGGTAAGGGAACCAAAACTATACACAATTCTCCAGTTGCAGTCTAACCAAGGTTCTACAAATTTGAAGCAAGGGATCTTAACTCCTGTACTCAAGTCATGTTGCAATAAAGGTTAACATGCCATTTGCATTCTTAATTGTTTGCTGCAAGTTAGCTTTCAGTGATTTATGAACAAGGACACCCAGGTCCCTTTGGACATCAACACTTCTCAGTCTCTCAACATTTAAGATATACTCCGCAACGCCATTCCTCCTACTAAAGTGGATAACCGCACACTGATACACATTCTATTCCATCTGCCAAATCCTTGCCCACTGATTCAGCCTGTCCAATATCCCCGTGAAGCCTCTTTGCATCATCCTCACAACACATATTCCCACCTAGATTTGTGTCATTTGCAAACTTGGAAATATTACATTTGGTCCCCACATTCAAATCATTGATATATACTTTGAACAGCTAGAGCCCAAGTACTGCTCCTACGATACCCCACTACTCACTAACTGCCAACCTGAGAATGATCAGTTTTGTTCTTCTCTGTTTTCTGTGTGTTAAATAATCCTCAATTCATGTCAGTATATATGTCAGTATATTACCCCCTAGCCCATGTGCTCCATGTGGTAGTCTGTGTAGAGGTATTACAATGCTGGAACACCATTGGTAGATATTGTATGTTTCCTATTGGTCAAGCTGTATGGTAGCTCCGCCCTGCAAGGCGGGGTATAAGAGCCCGTGCCGCCCCAGCAGCCTTCATTCTGTACCTGAGCTGCTGGGGGAAACATCTAGCTTATTAAAGCCTTCAGTTGGACTACAACCTCGCTTTAGTGGCCATTGATCGTACATCACTCTAATTTTGTTTACTAGCCTCCTGTACATAATCCAAATACATGACATCGACTGGTTTCCCCTTATCTATTCTGCTGGTAACATCCTTAAAAAAACTCCAACAGGTTTGTCAAGCATGATTTTCCTTTTATTAATCCATGTCGACTCTGCCCAATCAGATCATTATTTTCTAAGTCCCTAGTTATCACATCCTTTATAATAAATTCTAGTGTTTTCCCTAACACTGAGGTCAGGCTAACAGGTATGTAGTTCGCTGTTTTCACTTTCACTCTCCCTTCTTTCTTAGATAGTGGGGTTACATTTGCAATGTTCCAACCAGCAGGCACCATCCAGAATCTATAAAATTTTGAAAGATGACCACAAATATATCCACTATCTCTATAACCACCTCTTTCAACACACTGTGATGTAGTTGATCATCAGGTCCTGGAGATGCAGCAACTTTCAGACCCATTCATTTCTCAATGCTACATTTTTACTATACTCATTTCTTTCAGTTCCTCATTGTGTTAGCCCCTTAGTTCTCTTTAATATTTGGGAGACTTCCTCCATGAAGACATGTATATAAAATCATTATTTAGCTTCTCTGCCATTTCCCTATTTCCATTATAAATTCTCCTGCCTCTTCCTGTAATAGACACACATTTTTCTTTGCTCATCCTTTCCTTTCTACATACTTCTAGTAACTTTTACAGTCTGTTTTTATGTTTCTTTCTAGTTTGTATTCATGTTCTATTTTCCCTTTCTTTATCAGTTTCTTGGTCCTTCTTTGCTAGTTTCTGAAATGTTTCCAATCTAAAGGCTTGCCACATTTGTTTGGCAACTTTATAAGTTCTTCCTTTGACCTAATATGATCTTTAAATTACTTTGTTAGCCACAGTTCACTCATTTTTCCTGTTAGGTTTAGTTACCTTAAAGAATGTATTCTTGTTGTAAATCATGTATTGATTCCCTAAATACTAGTCATTGCCTCCTTTCAATGTAATGAATTTTCCCAAACTACTACAGCTGTTTTCCCTCTCATACCTGTGTACTTTCCTTTGTTTAGATTAAAGACTCTAGTTTCAGGGTGAACTACATCGTTGTCAAATTTAGTGGAAAATTCTATCACATTATGGTCATCTCCCCTTAAAAGTTATTTTACAACAAGGTAATTAATGAGCCCTTTCTCATTGCATAATACAAGATGTAAAATATCCTGCTCCTCAGTTGGCTCCTCAACATACTACTCAGGAAAAAAACATTTTGTATACATTCCAGAATTCATCCTCCACAGCATTAGCACTCAGATTTACCCAGACTATGATTACTATATTACCTTGTTACCTGCACCCCTAACTTCCTGATTTATGCCATATTCTACATCACCACTGCTGTTTATCCCATCTGATGTCCTCTCTCACTAATGTACTGATCTCTATCACCAACTTTCACAGTAAATTCATTGCGATGTCACTGTGACAATAATAAAGATTATTATTATTAAAACTTTTTTTGCCTGTCCTTCCTAAATATTGAATATCCTTGAATATTCAGCTCCCAACCTTGGTCATCTGCAGCCATGTCTGCAATGGCAATTTAGATCTTACTCGTCCACTTCTAATTGTGCCATCAATTCATCTACTTAGTTGTGAATGCTGCGTGCATTAGCGTCTTTAAGCTGCCTTTTTAAATTATTCCATATTTTGACTCTATTTGATGATGGCATTTGTTCCTGCTGCATTCACTTTTGTTTAGTACTTTTCCACTTCCCATTACCGGCCTTGTTTTTTTCCGATATGAATTCTCTCTCGGGTTCCTATCCATCTTACAGGTGTCATGAGAATGTTGCTTTAAGAAATGTTTGGCTGCTCATATTACTGCAGAAATGTCAGAGTGTGGGTGGAGCTGGGCAGCTTTTTACTTTCGTTTTAGGCTGTTTGTTGCAGGGTGTGTTTTAGTTTCATTTTTAGAGCTGGATACCTGCAGTCACAGCCAGAAGGTCTATTAGAGTCTCTCTCTGTAATCTAAAGACTGTAAATCAATCCTGGTGATTTAAAACTAATAACAGTAGTGACTTTAACCTGATGTGCTTCTGGTAAATGTGTTTTAATTCTTATGGATGTTAAAAGGAAAGCTTAAAGGATTACTTAGTGTTGTATTCTTTGGGGGTTGTATTTGAATTAATGGTTGCTAAGAGTTCATTGTATGTTTTTAAAAAGTCAACTTGAATTCATAGAATAAACATTGTTTTGCTTTTAAAATTACTTTTCCATTTCTGCTGCACCACACCTGTAGACTGGGCCGTGTGCTCCCCATACCACAATCCAGTAAAAGTTGTGGGTCAGGTGAACTCCATGATACACTTTGGGGTTCTCTAAACCCTGGCCAATAACACAAGCTAGTTTAAACACTGCCCAACAGCACTAGCAAATCTCCCTGTGAGGATATTAATCCTGGTCCTGATAAAGTGCAACCACTTTGTACAGGTCCCACATGCCCCAGAACCAATCCCGATGCAGCAGAAATCTACAGCCCTCCCTCCTATACCATTTCTCCAGCCATGTGTTCATTTGTTCAATCCTCATTTCTATCTTCAATAGCATGCGGGACTGGGAGTAATCCTGACATTACTGCCTTAGACATCCTGCTTTTCAACCTCTTTCCTAGCTCCTAAAATTTACTTTCAGGACCTCATCCCGCTTTCTACCTGTGTAATTGGTACCAATGTGAACCACAATCACTGGCTGTTCACCCTCCCCCAGAAGAATGCCCTGGTACCAGGGAGGCAACATACCCTCGTAGAGTCACAACTATGGTAGCAGAAACTCCTGTCTGTTCTCCTAACTATTGTATCTCTATTGCTCTACTAATTGTTCTTTGACTTATCCTCCACCCTACCTGTGCAGCTGAGCTACCCCTGGTGCCTGGAGCTTGGCTCTTGCTACATTCCTCTGAGGAACCATTGCCCTCACCAGTATCCAAAATGGAGAATTGGTTAGTGAGTGAGATAGACTCAGTGGACTCCTGCATTACCTGCCTGGTACTTTTAGACTATTCTGTTGCTCACCAACTCCCTCTCTGTCTGCATGGTCCTAACCTGTCACTTGTCCACCGCTTTAAACATGCTATCCATGTAATTCTCAGCTTTGCAGATGTATCACAGTGACTTCAGCCATCGCTTGAGTTCCGAAACCTTGAGCTCAAGTTTCTGCAGCTGGTGACACTTCCCACACATATGCTTTTCTAGACCATGTGAAGCATCCACAACTCCTCATATGCCATAGGATGCACATTTCATATAGCCTAGCTGCCCTGCTGTACCTTAAGTTTACCTTTGGACTATTCACGATAAACTGAAAACTAGAAATTAGAATTACTCACCCTTACTCACCAGTTAACTCCTTCTCCTGTAGCTATAGGTGCCAAGACATACCCGGGCAATTTTCTGCTGTGCCAGATTAGTGCCAATGTTGGAGCTGTGATGGAACAGCTTAGCTCAAGGTGCAGCTACGTCTGGAGCACATGCCTTCAGCACTATGACTGCGATGTTATTTCAGCTCATAGGATTTGCTGTACCCAATGCATTCAGCCACTTCATGATGTTCGATACAGCAAATTGAATTGGCTGAAGATGGTGGAAATTCCAGGAGCAGCTGAGGGAGAACATCAAATTTGTACTTTTGGCTGAAAATGGTTGCAAGCAGTTATTTTGCACTCACACGCTGGACTCCACCATCATTAAGAATGAGGATGTTCATGAGGCTTCCTCCGCCTGTTAGTTATTTAACTGTCTGTTACCATTCACAACTGGATGTGGCAAGACAACAGTACTTTAATCTGTTCCATTTGTTGTGGGACCACTTAGCTCTGTTTACAAAGTACAATCTGACCTAAGTACAATATGATCATGACTTAAATTTTACTGAATTGGCTACAAAGTTCAACATTCTGTTGGTGTCATTGCTTTCTGCTCTGCATCATTTGGCCATGTTTGCCGCTAGCCAAACGTTCCTTCCAAAACATAATCCGTTGCAATTTTAACACTCTTCATTAAGTACTACCATTGCTCATTTTCCTTCCAATATCCAGTCGCATTTTTGCAGCAAATCATCATTTCTAAGCATCCAATCAGTGACATCAGCAAGAACAGCAAGTTGCATTTACATATCACCTTTAATGTAGTAAAATGTACCAAGGTGCCTCAAAAGAGCAGTGTCAAACAGATATTGGCACCCAGCCACATAAGATATTAAGAACAAAATGCTTGGTCAATAAATAAGTTTTACAGGGCATCCTAAAGAAGGAGAGAAAGGTTAGAGAGGAAGAAAGGATTTCTAGAGCTTAGCGCCATGGTAGTTGAAGACCCCGTCACTCTTAAATATTCATAAAATTAATTGTTATGAAATGTCCATTTTCTGCTGCACTGCAGTCATGTGTCAAGTAACAATGCATTTGTCTGTCAGCCACATGGAGAGATGCAAGAAATATATTCAAATGAAGCTCCGGCATTTTGAGTCTAAAGTGTGATTATTTTTAACTTGTGGAACCAGCAAACATAACCATCAATGATGGAACAGTGTAAATTGGGGATGTGCAAGTGATCAGAATTAGAGAGTGGTGTGATCTTGAGGGTTGTAGGAGGAGATTACAGAGGTATAGAGGAGTGAAGCTATGGAGTAATTTGGAAATAAGAATTTTAAAATAGAGGCTTTGCTGAACGGAGAGCGAATGTGGGTCAGCAAACACAGCGGTGAGCAGGACTTTGTGAGATTTGAATGTGGGCAGCAGATTTGTTGATGGTGTCAAGTTTGTGGAGGATACAAGGTGGCAGACTGGTGAGGTGAGCATTGGAACAGTCCAATTTTGGGGTAACAACACTGTGGATGAGGGATTGAGCAGTAGATGAGCTGATGCAGGGCAGAGATGGGCAATATTATGGAGACAGAAGTAGGCATTCTTTGGGATAGAGAGGTAGTAGGGTCGGAAGCTTAGACAGCACAGGAAAGATTGAAGTTGTCAAAATAAATGGAGTAATAACGATTAGTTCACTATTGATGTTGTCTTTAAGTCACTTATTAAATATTAAATATTTATGCCTTGCAGAAGATTATTTATCTGATTTGAGAAATTTTGTCCCATTTAGGCTTCTAAATATCCAATACATTTACTATGGAATCCTAATCCAAAACAAAATGCTTTTGGTATAAATTTTGAAAGTATCAACCATAATGGTTCATAGAAACCCCTGTGGCAACACCATCAACTAACTATCTTTAATGATCTAAATATTTCAGACCAGTTTGTGACTGTGCGTGCATAGTAAGACATTACACCTCTTTTAGTGGTTTTCTGGACCACTGGGAGCTCTTCCGGGGCAGGTGTGACCTGTATAAGATGGACGGGTTGCATCTAAACCGGAGAGGCATAAATATCCTGGCCGCGAGGTTTGCTAGTGTCACACGGGAGGGTTTAAACTAGTATGGCAGGGGGGTGGGTACGGGAGCAATAGGTCAGAAGGTGAGAGCATTGAGGGAGAACTAGGGAATAGGGACAGTGTGGCTCTGAGGCAGAGCAGACGGGGAAAAGTTGCTGAACACAGCGGGTCTGGTGGCCTGAAGTGCATATGTTTTAATGCAAGGAGCATTACGGGTAAGGCAGATGAACTTAGAGCTTGGATTACTACTTGGAACTATGATGTTATTGCCATTACAGAGACCTGGTTGAGGGAAGGGCAGGATTGGCAGCTAAACGTTCCAGGATTTAGATGTTTCAGGCGGGATAGAGGGGGATGTAAAAGGGGAGGCGGAGTTGCGCTACTTGTTCGGGAGAATATCACAGCTATACTGCGAGAGGACACCTCAGAGGGCAGTGAGGCTATATGGGTAGAGATCAGGAATAAGAAGGGTGCAGTCACAATGTTGGGGGTATACTACAGGCCTCCCAACAGCCAGCGGGAGATAGAGGAGCAGATAGGTAGACAGATTTTGGAAAAGAGTAAAAACAACAGGGTTGTGGTGATGGGAGACTTCAACTTCCCCAATATTGACTGGGACTCACTTAGTGCCAGGGGCTTAGACGGGGCGGAGTTTGTAAGGAGCATCCAGGAGGGCTTCTTAAAACAATATGTAAACAGTCCAACTAGGGAAGGGGCGGTACTGGACCTGGTATTGGGGAATGAGCCCGGCCAGGTGGTAGATGTTTCAGTAGGGGAGCATTTCGGTAACAGTGACCACAATTCAGTAAGTTTTAAAGTACTGGTGGACAAGGATAAGAGTGGTCCGAGGATGAATGTGCTAAATTGGGGGAAGGCTAATTATGACAATATTAGGCGGGAACTGAAGAACATAGATTGGGGGCGGATGTTTGAGGGCAAATCAACATCTGACATGTGGGAGGCTTTCAAGTGTCAGTTGAAAGGAATACAGGACAGGCATGTTCCTGTGAGGAAGAAAGATAAATACGGCAATTTTCGGGAACCTTGGATGACGAGTGATATTGTAGGCCTCGTCAAAAAGAAAAAGGAGGCATTTGTCAGGGCTAAAAGGCTGGGAACAGACGAAGCCTGTGTGGCATATAAGGAAAGTAGGAAGGAACTTAAGCAAGGAGTCAGGAGGGCTAGAAGGGGTCATGAAAAGTCATTGGCAAATAGGGTTAAGGAAAATCCCAAGGCTTTTTACACGTACATAAAAAGCAAGAGGGTAGCCAGGGAAAGGGTTGGCCCACTGAAGGATAGGCAAGGGAATCTGTGTGTGGAGCCAGAGGAAATGGGCGAGGTACTAAATGAATACTTTGCATCAGTATTCACCAAAGAGAAGGAATTGGTAGATGTTGAGTCTGGAGAAGGGGGTGTAGATAGCCTGGGTCACATTGTGATCCAAAAAGACGAGGTGTTGGGTGTCTTAAAAAATATTAAGGTAGATAAGTCCCCAGGGCCTGATGGGATCTACCCCAGAATACTGAAGGAGGCTGGAGAGGAAATTGCTGAGGCCTTGACAGAAATCTTTGGATCCTCGCTGTCTTCAGGGGATGTCCCGGAGGACTGGAGAATAGCCAATGTTGTTCCTCTGTTTAAGAAGGGTAGCAAGGATAATCCCGGGAACTACAGGCCGGTGAGCCTTACTTCAGTGGTAGGGAAATTACTGGAGAGAATTCTTCGAGACAGGATCTACTCCCATTTGGAAGCAAATGGACGTATTAGTGAGAGGCAGCACGGTTTTGTGAAGGGGAGGTCGTGTCTCACTAACTTGATAGAGTTTTTCGAGGAGGTCACTAAGATGATTGATGCAGGTAGGGCAGTGGATGTTGTCTACATGGACTTCAGTAAGGCCTTTGACAAGGTCCCTCATGGTAGACTAGTACAAAAGGTGAAGTCACACGGGATCAGGGGTGAGCTGGCAAGGTGGATTCAGAACTGGCTAGGCCATAGAAGGCAGAGGGTAGCAATGGAGGGATGCTTTTCTAATTGGAGGGCTGTGACCAGTGGTGTTCCACAGGGATCAGTGCTGGGACCTTTGCTGTTTGTAGTATATATAAATGATTTGGAGGAAAATGTAACTGGTCTGATTAGTAAGTTTGCAGACGACACAAAGGTTGGTGGAATTGCGGATAGCGATGAGGACTGTCTGAGGATACAGCAGGATTTAGATTGTCTGGAGACTTGGGCGGAGAGATGGCAGATGGAGTTTAATCCGGACAAATGTGAGGTAATGCATTTTGGAAGGGCTAATGCAGGTAGGGATTATACAGTGAATGGTCGAACCCTCAAGAGTATTGAAAGTCAAAGAGATCTAGGAGTACAGGTCCACAGGTCATTGAAAGGGGCAACACAGGTGGAGAAGGTAGTCAAGAAGGCATACGGCATGCTTGCCTTCATTGGACGGGGCATTGAGTATAAGAATTGGCAAGTCATGTTGCAGCTGTATAGAACCTTAGTTAGGCCACACTTGGAGTATAGTGTTCAATTCTGGTCGCCACACTACCAGAAGGATGTGGAGGCTTTAGAGAGGGTGCAGAAGAGATTTACCAGAATGTTGCCTGGTATGGAGGGCATAAGCTATGAGGAGCGATTGAATAAACTCGGTCTGTTCTCTCTGGAACGAAGGAGGTTGAGGGGCGACCTGATAGAGGTCTACAAAATTATGAGGGGCATAGACAGAGTGGATAGTCAGAGGCTTTTCCCCAGGGTAGAGGGGTCAATTACTAGGGGGCATAGGTTTAAGGTGAGAGGGGCAAGGATTAGAGTAGATGTACGAGGCAAGTTTTTTACGCAGAGGGTAGTGGGTGCCTGGAACTCGCTACCGGAGGAGGTAGTGGAAGCAGGGACGATAGGGACATTTAAGGGGCATCTTGACAAATATATGAATAGGATGGGAATAGAAGGATACGGACCCAGGAAGTGTAGAAGATTGTAGTTTAGTCGGGCAGTATGGTCGGCGCGGGCTTGGAGGGCCGAAGGGCCTGTTCCTGTGCTGTACATTTCTTTGTTCTTTGTTGTTCTTTAGATGGTAATAAGACAGTTTAATTTATTGAAAATGTCAAAATATGGTATTTTGTTGTCTTTAGTATTTTGAATAAATAATTTCAAGGTAATTACCTAGAATTTTATTTTGAGTTGAAGGAAAAATATAGAGATGTCCCAAAGGTGAAGTGGAAATTAAAGTCAAAATTAATCTTTTTCCCCATAAACTCATAATTGCATGAGTTTCACATTGGCCTGATGGCTCATCTGACAGTATCAACTGTGCCTTGGGAACATCAACTTGACAGCTAACCAGATCCAAAATGTCAGCTCCGTTCTCTCTCCACAGATGCTGTCAGACCTGCTGAGATGGTCCAGCATTTTCTATTTTTGTTTCAGATTCCAGCATCCACAGTAACTTGCTTTTATCAACTTCCTAATATTGTGCAGCCAACTCTCAACTTGATTACCAAAAGATTCAATAGTCATATTTAACATAACATAGGAACGTAGGAATTAGGAGCAGAAGTAGACAATTCAGCCCTTCGAATGAATTCAATCAGATTATGGCTGATCTCTTCCTGCTCTCAAATTCACCTCACTGCCTATTCCCATATCCCTTCTTTAAAAAATCAAAACTATACCAATCTCCTTCTTGAAGCCATTAATGATTCAGACTCCACCGCACAGTGGGGCAGCGAATTCACCACCCTCTGCAAGAAGTAGTTCCTCCTCATCTCAGTTTTAAATCTACCGGCTCTCAATCTATATCTGTGACCTTTCATTCTAGATTGCCCCACAAGGGAGAACGTTTGGTCTATGTTTACTTTATCAATCCCTCCTAGTATTTTATATACCTTGATCACATCCCCTCACGTTCTTCTAAGCTCCAGCGAGCATAAGCCCAAACTGTTCAATCTCTTCTCATATGTCAACCCTTTCATCCTTGAACATAAACCTTGCCATGGAAATCCACAGTTAAAAGACAAAATTAGAAAAAAAATACACAAGAAGTGGATACATCCTTGTCGCACATCAGTGCGTGCACCACAAATCAGAGCATCGCCTGAGGTTGAATTTCAACGTTGTCCTACATTGATTGACACTTAGGGCTGAATTCACCCGGCCCCATTGTCGGCGGCCTTGGTCCAGATAAATAGGAGTGAGACTTTGCTGCCTCACCGGTGTGTTCAATGCAGGCCCGCCTCCCTGTGCCAAGGCGAAGGGATCATCAGGGCTGGAAGATTCAGCCCCTCCATCCAGATGGACCTGCCACCTTTGATTTTCTTTGTTGCTGCATTGTCGAGCAGCTAGTGAAGCTCCATCTGCTCCCACCCTCCACATTGAGGGGCTCTTGTGGGTCACTCAGCTGTCTCAGTAATGCCCACCTGGGGGCTGCCGAGGCTCCAGAGCTGGGGGAGGGGGCCATCATCCTTCCTCCCGCGCTCTCTTTCATAGACCAGTAAGCGTGGAGGCGGCCACTCAGGAGGTTGCGACGCCAGTCTCGCTGTTGGCAAATACAGGCTCCTGCTGACCCGGCTTGGCTTTGATGTTGTAGGTGGGGGATGGGGGGGGGGGGGGGGGGGGGGGAGGAGAGAGGATGAAGGTGGGGTCAGTCCAGCCTGTGTCTCCCTGTGTCAATCTCAGTTAGGTTGTGACGGGGTAACTAGGAACGGGGCAAAATAAATAGCAGAGGGAATGGGAGTGAAATGAACAAAAGTTTCACTTCATATCATCTTTAAATGGGCGGCATGGTAGCACAGTGGTTAGCACAGCTTCACAGCGCCAGGTACCCAGGTTCAATTCCTGGCCTGGGTCACTCTGTGGAGTCTGCACATTCTCCCTGGGTCTGAGGGGGTTTCCCACGGGTGCTCCAGTTTCCTCCCACATGTCCTGAAAGACGTGCTGTTAGGCAAATTGGATATTCTGAATTCTCCCTCTGTGTACCCGAACAGGCGCTGGAATGTGGCGACTAGGGGCTTTTCACAGTAACTTCATTGCAGTGTTAATGTAAGCCTACTTGTGACAATAAAGATTATTATTAATAGTTGGGCATAGCATTCCACTGTGAAGAGGTTGTTGGATATCCAATGTACTGTCACCTGAAGAGCTCCGAGGACTGGGAAAGAGAAAACTGGCAAGAAAATGAAGCCACACAAAACCCTGCTCCCCTGGGCTGGCTGCTTCTTAATGTGAAGAAGACGTCAGATATCTGATACCTCGAGCATTAGAAAGACGCGAGTTATCCAACTTCGGTGAGTGCGGATCTAACCACTGACTCGGATATGCAGCCAACTGCCTGAGAACTTTTTGGACATAGCTTTCCACAACATTGGAGTTCGCCTCCGCCTGTGCTAAACTCGGGCAATGTGCACTGGCCTCCTGCAGAGGTTTCACACTGCTTAGCTTAGCTTACTTCAGACTCAGCTTTGGATCCGCCTTCAGTTACACTGCCAATTTTGCATTCGATTATATCTAAAGGCCACTTTGCTCCGACGTGAAAACTGACGATTAGGCGACAGTTTTGCCGAAAATGGCGAAAGATAGGCACTGCATTGCGCCCAGCGGTTGTACTTGGGGTTTAGAGACGTCCCAGGAGCAGCAGAGAGTGCTTGCCTTACAATTTGGGTGGAGTTTAATAATGCATCATGTCAGAATTGACTTCGGCAAATCGAAATAAGCTTGTGTGCTCCAGACAGCAGGCTGCCCCCCCCCCCCCCCCGTCCAGGTCTGTATCAATCCAGGTGGGCACTGTGTACGGTGACAGCTCCCATCAGCTGACTTTACACTGAGATAAGTAACACAATGTGGCGCTGCCATATTCAGCATTTGCATTGATGTAAGGGAGACCTGTCTCAGCGCACATGCTGCCTTGTCCCTGCTCAGAGGCATTTAAATAGTGCCGCTTGTTCGAGAGATCTCAGGCGGTGCATTTCAGAGGCGCGCTATCAGACAATCTGTGTCTCTGCGGACACATCCAATACATAACGCTGGGTCCCAACTGTTTAAAAAACAGCAGTGTTGTTACAACCATGCAAGACACATGTATTTATTGTCGGGGTCAAATATAAACAAAAGTCACGTTTTTAAACATCATGATTACAACCTCAACTTTGTCCATAAACTGGAATGGAGTGGCGATAACTCTGGGCATGTGGAGCCACCGACTGCGGTTCCGCTGAAGATTTGAAGTTTGATTGAAGGCCTGTCGCATTACCGCAGCTAAATGGTGAGGAGCATGGGCATGATTCACGGTAATCCGGGAACAGATTCACGGTAATCCGGGAACAATGTAAAAGACGGGGGGTGGGAATTGGTGCAGTGAGAGCGGCCTTTTTAATCTGTGCATCTTAATCTCCACATTCTAGTTCTCTGCGCTTGGCGAATAGAGTTGCAGTTTTTTTTAAGGTCGAACCCAAACCAATCGAGTCAGCGCCGAAGTGCCCGGAGTCACTACCCACAACTGGATCAGTAATGAATGTAAAGAGTTAGCTGGTATTATCAAGATTAATGGTGCCGACACGACCTCCTGAGTGCCAAAATAAAACTTGGGACGCCACTCAAAATGCAAATACAGATTTCTGAAAGTTAAAGCCAGACATTTTAATATTTCACCCCCCCCCCCCCCTTCCACATCGATGTAAACTTCAGATCCGCCGCCCAGAAGAGGACAGACACTGGCTGCCCTGTTTGTGTGAAAAAAAAGTCAATGTTGTTTCTGTAACAGGAACTGTTGTTGTGTTTGGAGCCGGCCATTCCCGGGGCTGAGAGAGGAACGCCATGAATCACTTTTATCGTTCAGACTGTCAGTGGAAGCAATAAGCGGATCATAACGCTGAGTAAACAAATACCACAATGTGATACAACTGGTGGGAGTTTGGAAAGGCCAACGTTTCCCACGCGGACCTGCCTTGGAGGAGGTGGGGTGGGTACCCCAATCCATTTATGTGGATTGGTACCCCAATCCACATAAAACAACCCGTATTGTGACCATTTATTAATTTTCACGAAAGCATCCCCAACTGTTAGCGAAGGCTCAACTCTTTTCCATTGCGTGCTGGCATTGGGAAATAAAAGCAGCGGGGCCTTTAAATGGTCAGGTCAAACTGGCTGATAGAGTTGTAATTCTTCTCTAGAATAACTAAACCAGATGTGCGCCGCGAATTATGAAGTGCTGCCCTGTGGGGCAGCGGCCGACCTGGGGTTTCCACATTGACAGCATGTACCTTGTTTGTGAAGCCACAGTTTCATTGGCTCCTGATGTCTTGTTGGGTGTGGGATGAATGAATGTGGACTGGATCTTGCAGAATCAAGTAACAGCGATTCTGTGCATTTGTGTCACAGACCCCCCCCCCCCCCCCCCTCCCGTGTCAATGGCGTTCGATGTAAACCTGTGCAATAAGTTGCAGTGGGTTCATACCGCGAACTGAACGCTTTAATCTTGGCGGGGGGGGGGGGGAATTGCCGAACATTGGGCTGCCCGACATCGCCACTAAAGAGCTTTCAGAGTCACCGCGTGAATGGGTTCGACAGGCAGAGAAACTGTTCCCTCCTCTGCAGAAACATGTTTTATTTTTAAAGAGCCCTTTGCTTTCTTTCCCCGAGTTGACACAATGGGGCGGCGACACGAGCGACTGTCTGAAATGCCCAGATCAGCCTCCCACACGCTTCCTCGCAGCTCTCACTGAGAAACCGCCAATATTTCCACCCCAGTCATTTTTACCCAGTCACCTCGCAGACTGTGCCGCTATCCTGACAGCATCAAGTGCAGGAAATTAAACTGAAAGCTTTTTGTTTTCCTTACTGACTTCCATTCTCACTTTTCAGCTAAAAGACATGTTATGTTTTCACTTCTTCAACATTTATGATCAGGCCAACCGCATATATATTCTCAACTCTGCCGACTAATCTGACGGTTAGACACACCTCCGATTGTTGCCAAATTCTGGATTTTACTACTGGAACAGACCTTGGCGGTATAAGATCCCACTATAACCCCAGTGCTTTGGAGACAAATGAATCTCAGCTGGGATGTTAATGTCTCCTCTCATCATCTCGGTGTCAGGCAAATCCAGAGGGATTGGAGACGATTTCCTCTCATCGAGATTTTCAGCCATTTGGGATTTATTTTGCCCACAGGCTAATCTCTTGCTAAGTGCCATCGTTCAAACACCCGCACCTTCATTATATTCACATTGACCAAACCTTCTGCCAAGACGTAGCTATCAAATTGATTGTTACTTTTTATTGCCAAGGACTGGAGGTATCCCCAATTCAACGTTGCTCGGAGTCATGAAACAGATCAGAACTGCAGTAACAGTCCGGGTCCGTTCAGCGGGAATTTTTTTTTTGGGGGGGGGATTAATTTCAAAATGAATTGCTTTCTCAGAGAGTCTTCAGTGGAGACACATTCAGCAGACCTGTTATGCTGAACGACCTCCCACAGTAAACATATTATCAGATGCAAAGGTTTGGGGCACGAGTCGTAATGGGGATAGCCCCCCCCCCCCCCACCCCGATTATCCGTCCCTTTCCAAATCCTGTTTTGGTTTGGTTTAGAAAATGAGCCCAATTTAAAAAGGGGTGCGCCCTCCTCTGTTATTAACCTGAACGGATAAAGAAGCCGAAAACCAGCTTTATTGTTGACTTGTTTTACTCCATTATCTTTCACCGCCGCATATAAAACCAGAGAATCGAAACAAGGAGACCAAGCGAACTATAAATAGGGATAGGTCAATGGGATTGATTCCAATACTGGTTAGCACTGCTGCCTCACAGCTCCAGGGTTCAATTCCAGCCTCGGGTGCTGTGGATTTTGCACTTTCTCCCCGTGTCTGCGCCGGTTTCCTCGGGTGCTCCGGTTTCCCCCCACAGTCCAAAGATGCGCAGGTTAGGTGGATTGGCCATGCTAAATTGTCCCTGGGTGTACAAAGGTTAGGTGGGGTTACTGTGGTAGGGCGGGGGAGTGGGCATAGGTCGGGTGGTTTTTTGGAGGGTCGGTGCAGATTCGATAGGCCGAGTGGCCTCCTTCTGCGCTGTAGGGATTCCATGATTCTCAGTACATCTGACCATTAAATCTTGTATTTTAATCATGCATTTATGTTCGATTTGTGCCTACTTTGGGTTGGTAGCAGAATGAGATTGGTCACTGGTTTGTTTCTGAGACACCTTTACATGTTAAAAACACTTTACAATGTTGGCACTGGAGCTAAACGCCTAATTCGTCAACGTTAACTGTGTTAGAGACAGACATTGTTTTCTCTATCATCTGCATTATTTTGCTTTCCGATTGCCTTCTTTAAAATTGTAATGTTCTGAGAGATGCGATTGAACTAATATCGGGTAATTATAGAGTGGTTTAAGCAAAATCCGGTGGTTGCAGCAATGACTTTAACAACCCGTTTCGGTAACACTTTGGAAGATTATGGCTAAACTAAGTACTGTTCAAGTAGCAACTGCACCAGACAAAAGGCTGCACTTTTAGCAGCCATGCCCGGAGATCCATTTCGAAATAATATTTTACAACACAAGATGTCGCAGTAGGTGTTCGTTTGGGGAGGCTCATATATGAAAAAAAGCGAATGAAGTTCCATGAAAAAGGGGGAGGTCTTCGAGCGGTGTTTTTAGCACAACTAATCTAGGGGGCTGGCAGGCTGTAACAGGAGAGGCTGTTCTTCCCATCGGAATTTCCCCGGAGACTCGACACCATAAACTGGAGCACCAGAACACATGTGGGCGGGAAGGACCTCGAAGCGAGTAATGAATGTTAAATGGGACACGAGAGACTGGCCCATTCCACCAGGAAGATATGGTTGTGACAATGGATTGCACAATAGTGTTTCACTTGCATGACATTTCAAAGGCGGATAAAGGAACCCAATCCTTTCTCCACGGCCCCCAACTGAAAGTTTTATTTGAAGTTCCGTAGAATGTGGGAAAAAAACGATGACAAAAAAAGCTGAGGAAGGTTCCAGACTCGTGGAAGCTTGAAACATTCGCCAGGCTGCTATCTTTGGTAACCGGAGAAAGGTTCACGTCTTCTTGTTGGTTCTGAGTCTAATCACAGCCTTTTTTTTTTCACTCACTGATCTCCCTCTGTTTTCTCTCGCTCTTCACAGCTCCAACTCCCGCTCTGTGAGGCACTGTAACTCCCCCTCAACAACCCCAGCCGTCCAAATCAAAGTTCACGTCACCCTTCCCTACTTTGCCGCAGAATCGGGAGCTGGAGAATGACTTTCTTTCCTCTTGCTTCCTGCGCTTTCACACTCCCAAGGTTGGAATGGTGTCCCCAATGCTCGCTGTGTCTACCTCTCCTGTCCGCGGGGTTGAGATCTCGGTGTCACCGCCCCAAGGAGACATGGGTCAGTCACCCCCTTTACACTTTGCGAACAATGCAATAGAAACCCAAAGATTGGACGGAACCGGAATTTCTGCCGTATTTCCAACAAAGATTCCCCGATGGACCGTGAAGAGCCCCGGGGAAATTCCACTCTCTGTCTGGGTGACCCCAGAAGCAACGATTCCACCGAACGCTTTGGAAGAATTTGTGGCGCCCAGAACAGAGAACTTCACCTGGTTTGCTGAGGCTTCCCTTCCTTTGCGACACAACTTTATTGTTTCTCGGATATTCAAAGCCCAAATTTGTAAAGAAATAACAAAATCACACCGCCACTTGGAATTCCACCATCGGGGGGTGGGTACAGCAGAGGGATTGTCTTTCTGTAGCTATGGGGGAAGGATGAATGTCATGAGGTAGCCGCATCCTTTTGAGCTCCTCCGCTTGTTTTACAATTGTCTTTCCTTTCGGGAGACTTAACATGAGACGGTCGCTCAGGTTTAAAAACAAATCCGAGGTGAGGGGGGTTGAGGTGGAGTTGGGGGTGGATATTGTCACAGATGATCACAAAAATTTATGAATGAGGCAGATTACAGACAGGCTTTGACGATTTGAATTGTGAAGGAGTAGTAGTTTTTCCTTCCGTGTTGGTAAGATCCGAACTGAGTCTCACACACTGGACGCTTTATGGATATTGCAGAAATCAAGGACCCGTTAAAAAAAAGTACACCCCCGTTATTTATAGAGTGGCTTTTTGGAAACTTTTTCAAAAAAGGAAATAATGGAAATTGCAAGAATCATCTCCAAAATCTGTCAGTTGATTATATTTTGCTGTGGGGCCCTCTACAACTGCGGGGAATAAATACTGGCATTAAAAGGTCGTGTGTGACAAGAAAATAAACATACCGAGCACTTCCTAATACCTGAACGTTACAGCAATAAATATGAGATAGTCAATTTCAGTTCCTACAAAGAAGGAGCCGCGAGGAGTGGCTGTCAGCGAGTTTCAGGTTACATGTAGTTGACCAAGAAGCGAAGTACTGAAATACTTCTGCAGTCAAACAGAAGAAGCACATTAGCTCCGCGATCTCAGGGCGATAAGTAAAGTGTCAAGTACAAAAGCACTCTCGGCCGCACAGCTCTATCCCATGAAGGAATATGCACTTATTGACCCCGCTCTGGTGACCTGATTACCCGCACCCTTGACCTACAAGTTTTTGCAAACGCTCACGGACGAGACTGGACGCTGAATGCTGCTGGGAATGTGTATTTGTTGTGCTATCAGCCGGCACCGCTTCCCCTGCACAGCTATTCAAGCCGACACACCGCAGCACACTCCCGCAGAGGGCAGAGCCACAATATCATGTTATCTTTATTTAATAAAACACTTCTCACAAACAAGCACTCAGCACACCACCCCCTTCAGTGGTCGAATTCCTGTCACTCTTAACGCAATATCTTCTGAATCTAAATGATTGAAACAGCAATGAACAGAGACTGCCCCTGCTTTCTCACTGGCCCCCCACCACTCACTGGCTCGCTGCCCCCCTCCCAGCGTTGAGACGGGGCTTGTAATTCCTCAGCTCCTCACTGCCACAGGGGCAGCTACAGCCGCCGCTGGTGGGACTGACTGCTTTTCTTCTCATCATTCGAACTTTCCACTCAGTGCAGGCTGATTTTGGACGTCACTGCATCTTGCAAAGATTAATGCTATTTTAATTATTTCTCAATCAACGGATTGAAGTGCCCCTTGACAGAAAAGTTAACTGGAGCCTTCTCGCCTCCCCAACCAGCCCTCAAACTCCCGGCAAAGTGTCTTTGCTACGGTGATGTTGTGAATTTAGGTGACAAAACGTGAAAGGGAACCGAGGGTGCAAAAGTTGGGGGTGGGGGGAGTAGCGGTATTTGGAAATTTAAACAGGTGTAATAGTAATAAAAGAATCAAACTTACTTCGTCTGTGTCGCCTTCCTCTGGAGGCGTTGTGGCTGCCAATGTATTCCATACAGTTTAATAAAATTAGAACCACAGATAGCATTCGAAATTGCATAGTAACCTGCGGGTGATGTCTCCTAATAGCAGCTACTGCAGTGACTCGAGGCTCACTTTGGGAGGGGTGGGGGGAATCTCCGGGAAATCCTCGGCCGCAAAATCAAGTTCTAGCTATCGACCCGAATGTAGCAAGCAGAAAGCTGTGAACGGCAGCCTGTCCAGATCTATAGTGCTACAGCGTGCCGACAGATCTGATGTAGGGCCCCGGAATCACTGGCCCGAGCTGTGAGTAACATCTTGCAGCCAAGTGTTTTGGAAGCCTCCTCATAGGACTCGGAGTGCTGGGGTCTCACCTCTCTAAAAAGAAACGCCTTCGACAGCCCCACACCAGGTCCCGTCAACATCTGCTCTGCCGACTCCACTCAGACACTGTCACATTTAACACCTTCACAGCCATCTACTTCTCAACAAGCTGAACAAATGCCAAGTTTTTTTTGCTCTCCCTCAAAACTTGGGTAAGCCTTTCTGGAATAATTTTCGAGCTATTTGATTGCAGTTCATCCAGATCCTTTAAATCACAGAAACATTGTTAGATCAGCAGTCTGGCCGAAAGATATGTAAAAAAAAACCTAAATAGGCCTTTTACATATCAGATTTGGTTTTGTGCCATTTCCCCTTTACACTTTTAAGGAAAAAGGCAGAAAGGCAAGATGAAATATCTTCAGACGCCCCCCCCCCCGCCCCGTGCTTATTGCAATCCAAACTCTTTCCAGTATTACTGCGATTGCTTCCTTCTGCTGGAGATTCCCGGTCGTGTCAGCTTCACGCTGTTGTGCTAAACATCCTCGGAGCTCCGCAAGCCATCACCTCTAGCCGTTCGGTAACTGCGGGTTATTCACAGAGTTGAGATCGCTCTCCTTCAATGAGTGGAGGTGTGTGGAGCGTCTGAGGCGGTGCAAGCAGTTGAACGCTGCGATTTCTCCCCAGTCCCAGTGCTGATGTCGTTCGCACTCTTGAGGGCGATGTGACTGAGGGAGAACAGCACTGAGCAGATCATATGACGCGAGCTGGCGCAGAGAATCTCGCCAAGGCAGCAAAAGACTGTGTAATATACTTGTCTTTTCTCAGTAAATATGGCCTGGCCTCGCCCCTTCTGCGCTGGAAGGCGTTTCTGTGCGGATGTATTGAACTTCTCCAACAAAGCAAAAAAACACATAAATTTCCCGAAGACGGTTAACGGGGCTAATAACTCCCTTAACAGAGGTTATTAGATTTACTTTTCGTTGAATTCCAGCTGCGTTTAAGTCAGTATTAACCCGTATTCCATGCGTGCGATATGGCCAACAGAGCGATTTCATTTCCACTGCTAGAGTATTCAAATTCACAAGCTGTCATTGCAATAGATAGGAGCAACAATTGAATAAAACACACCACACTAGCTAAGGCCACTGTAAAGGGAAGTCGTCCCAGTTTGGGGATGATGTTTTACCCCAAAAGGATTTTGTTTAAGTGAAATAGCAATACTGAAACAGGGATATACATATGGGAGGAACAGCTGATCATTCAGGAATAAGGAAGCCAGGGGTAATCCTATTAAAACTGGTAATACTGTGGGTGGTGCTTTCAATGCAAATTACCCCCGCCTTTGAAGATTGCATTTTCAAAGAAAATCTTTTCTTTGTGCAGTTTTCCTAAATCCGAGTGTCTGCCAGTTAAAGGGGTGAAACGGGATTCCTGTCACAGCAAAACAATACAAAACGACGGAAATAATGCGGTGTCACAATTCGCAATCATTTAAATTGTCTGAAAATTTACAGTGGGTCAGAGGTTTGTGCAGCCTGCAGAACGCAAATGAAATCCGCTGGAGATGCGGGAGGGAGGGTTAGAATCTTGCACACAGTGAGAATTGTATAGCCCAGCGCATTCTCAAAGTAAATGCAGCCTGGATGTCATAGTTGTCATTCGACAGAAAGCGTTAACCCTGTTTCTCTGTCCACAGATGCTGCCAGGTCTGCTGAATATTTCTTGCGCTTTCTGAATTTTATTTCAGATTTTCGGCACCTGCAGTATTTTGCTTTTGACTGGGGTATTGATAAGGACATAGGAACTAGGATCGGCAGTAGGAAATCCAGGTTCTCCAGCCCCCTCCTCCATTCAATAGCATCATGGCTGCACATCCACAACTAGTCATGGAAGCAGGGAGCATATGTAAAAGCAACAGTGTAACAGTCAATTTATTTAGATTATGTCGGAACCTGAAATATTTATGTGGCATAAAACAGAAAATACTGGAAATACTCAGCAGGAGGCCAGCCAGCATCTGCAGAGAGAGATACCGAGTTTTATTTCGGGTTTACAGCTAAATGTTAACACTTTTCCCGGCACAGATGATGCCTCACCAGCTGAAAGTTTTTTTTCTGTTTTAAGTTTCCAGCAACTTGAACTTTGTCTTTAATATTGATGTGATAATTTGACGTGTAATCTCCATTGTTACAGTCAATTTAATCAGTCCCAAAGCTTAAAATCCCAAAAGGTGGGGAAATAACTATCATTATTCCACAAAAAATTGAATTGTTCCAGTGGAATAATATAGATATGGGTGGAATTTTATGGCCCCATTATGGTGGGACGGGGGTGGAAAATGCAGTGAGCCATTCAAAGCTTCATTGGCTTTGGCAAGAAAATCCTGCCAGTGGGAGTGGCCGTAAAATTCTGCTCCTTAAGTCTCTTAATATACTCAACCAATTGGATAAGCTTCCCAGTGGTGAACTCTTTAGCTTAGGAACATAGGAAAAGGAGCAGGCCATTCAGCCCCTTGAACTAAACCTCTATTCAATTAGGTCATGGCTGATCTGCATCTTTTAACTTGCTCCTGGACCTGGCCAAAATAGCCATAAACAGGTCCAAGCAGCAGAAGACTGAAGGAGTTGTCCCACCCGACTGTCTTCCTCTCTACCATGGCTACATTCTTGGTTGGGTGACCCTGGAGAGGGAGCACGTGGAGCCCACAGGCACTGTCAAGGCCTTCCGTGCCAGGTGGGCACCACAGAGACTAGGATACTTTATCGATCCCCTGAATCATGTTTTGGTTTGATGTTCTAAGTTTCATATGTGACTTGTCTTTGTTTAAGGCAGGATCCCTTTAAGGGGCTGTACTTTTAATTTGTCCTTCAGTTTGATTTAGTTTCCTTGTTTACTTGATTTGCACCCAAAAAAGTTTAAACTCCATCCATGTGCCTTAGTTCCTTAGCCCTTAATACACTTGCTCAATACAAATCTATCAATCTTAGTTTTGAAGTTTTCAGTTGACCAAGCCTCAACTACTTTTGGGAGTAGAGAGTTTCAGGTTTCCACTACTCTTTGTGTAAAGTTCGAATTTAAGGTTATGCCCCCTTGTACTGGACTAACCCACCAGAGGAAACAATTTGCACTCCAAAACACAACAATTCAGATGAATGAGGTTTAAAAAAAGATTTTAGATAAAAAGGAACTATTTGCCTAGGCATTGATGCATTTATGAATTTCGACAAAGGGTGATTAAAATTATTTTGTCCACATTCATTGTTTCTTTCTGTATTTATGAAAGAATCTAAATTAATACTAGTTTTATTTTTGCCATTGAGCTACATTGTAATAATTACAAATCACTTATGTAACTACCTCCCATATATTTCCTTCTTTGTTGTATAGAAATCTTATTAATCTGAGTGGTATTTTTGTATTTTACAACTAATATTACACAGTCTGGACAGTAGTGGTTAACAAACAATTGATTGTAGGATATTGAAATATCAGATTTTTTTAACCTTGGCCCTGATTATACCATCATATTCATAATGCAGCACGGTAGCATTGTGGATAGCACAATTGCTTCACAGCTCCAGGGTCCCAGGTTCGATTCTGGCTTGGGTCACTGTCTGTGCGGAGTCTGCACATCCTCCCCGTGTGTGCGTGGGTTTCCTCCGGATGCTCCGGTTTCCTCCCACAGTCCAAAGATGTGCAGGTTAGGTGGATTGGCCATGATAAATTGCCCTT
The DNA here is from genome assembly GCF_047496885.1 of Scyliorhinus torazame. NCBI lineage: Eukaryota > Metazoa > Chordata > Chondrichthyes > Carcharhiniformes > Scyliorhinidae > Scyliorhinus > Scyliorhinus torazame. The sequence continues at coordinate 212,194,294 of NC_092710.1, forward strand.
AGTGTCCAAAATTGCCCTTAGCGTTGGGTGGGATTACTGGGTTATGGGGATAGGGTGGAGGTGTTGACCTTGGGTAGGGTGCTCTTTCCAAGAGCCGGTGCAGACTCGATGGGCCGAATGGCCTCCTTCTGCACTGTAAATTCTGTGATAATCTATGATAATATGGTTACAGTGTCCTCCAAGATGCTCTACACAACATAGTTTCAGTTCTACTCAAGCAACCTTTCCTCATGATGCTCTTGTTTGTTGTACTCTATATTGACTATTCATCTTGATCGCAGGTTTACCATCAACAAGACTTATTTATATTTTCATTTTAAGTTAAGTAATCTACTTTGTTTACTGTTAGATCATCATGATAAGTGCGACTAATTTCTAATCGCTTCTAAAAATTCCAAATCACCAACATAAAATTCATATTATTTTTCAGTTATTAGCCTTGTGCCCATTATCCTACCCATAATATAACTTTTTATGATCCTTATGTGATAACTATAGGGGCTGGTTTAGCACAGTGGGTTAAACAGCTGGCTTGTAATGCAGAACAAGGCCAGCAGCGCGGGTTCAATTCCCATACTGGCCTCCCCGAACAGGCGCCGAAATGTGATGAGTAGGGGCTTTTCACAGTAACTTCATTGAAGACTACTTGCGACAATAAGTGATTATTATTATTAATATCATTAATATTATAGTAATCTTACCACACATTAGCTTTACTTCTTTGTCTCTGAACACATCATATTGTACTCTTTTATTGGAACTTTTTCTAGTTTCTAGTTCATGCTTCTCTTGGAAACCTCTCTTCCAGTATTTAACTTAAACTTTTCTATATGAGAATAAATTGGATTGGGCGTCAAAGAGGTGCAGTGGTCAGCACTGCTGCGTACGGCGCTGAGGACCTGGGTTCGAAATGGCCCTGGGTCACTGTCCGTGTGGAGTTTACACATTCTCCCCGTGTCTGCATGGGTTTCACCCCTACAACCCAAAGATGTGCTGGTTAGGTGGATTGGCCATGCTAAATTGCCCCTTAATTGGAAAAAAAATAATTGGGTACTCTCAATTTTTAAAAAAAGAGAATAAATTGGATCATCAGTTTCCATCATCATGTATATTCAGGTTTTGCCCATCTATTCAAAGAATTACCACCTCTGATCAAATCCGTTCAATCTTAACCCTAAACAAATTTTCATTTGAACAGATTTGTACATGTTAATTGGAACATAGGAACATTGGAACTGAAGAGCAGGAATAGACCATTCAGCCTATTGAAACTGCACTGCCATTCAATATGAACATGGTTGATCATCCCCTTCAATGCCTTTCCCCCACAATATCCCCATATCCCTTTATGTCATTGACATTTAGAAATCTGTCAGTCTCCACTTTAAAATTACCCAATGACTGAGCTTCCACAGTCCTCCAGGGTAGAGAATTCCAAAGATTCATGACTCCCTGAATAAAAAGATTTCTCCTCATCTCTGTATTAAGCAGTCCGAATGAGATTCATGAAGATTAACTTCATGAAGTGATGAGCAAGTCATTGAAAATAGGAAGATCTCTGAGAATGGATTGAAACAACCTCGAATCCCTTTTTAAAAAGGCAACCAAATAAAGTCAGACTATCAATCACATTCTAATATTACACAGAATAACAATGTCTGCTGTATAACAATGACAACAACAGCAGTTTTCCTTCAGTGTTATGGTGGGGGGAGGGGAGGTTATACATCAATGGAGATTATAGAGGATGGGAATGCTCATCGTAAACTGAAGGTCAGCATAGAAATACAACCCCAGGTTTTCCAAAGATTTAAGGAAAATCATATACCGATATATCAAAATAAGGAGATATTAGGAAGAGTGATCAAAAGCTTGATCAAGGAATGTTGTTTGAAGGAAAATGTTACAGGATAAGAAGGAGTTGAAGAGGCAGAGAGGGTATTCTGGGGTGCCTGAAAGCAAAGTCACCAATAGATGAAGTGATAGAGGCGGAGAAAGTTATGGAGGTAGGGAGAAGGAAGGCTATGGAAGAGTTTAAACATAAGGTTAGAATTTTCAGATGCTGGGGAGTGGGAGCCAATGGAATTTAATGAAGGTGGGAGTGATAGGAGAAAACTTAAGGATTACCTATATGGTAATGCAAAGCCAGCATGGCATCAGAAGGGGAATTTTCCTCTGATCCACCTCATTCTTAATTATTTTCATGGGAAGTAATATCCCAAGTGGATTGCACAAGGTGTTTCAATATGATATATCAATATTTTCAAAAATATTTGTCAATTTTCTGCATGATGGGCCACTATTCAATAGCAGTTTCCTGTTAGCTAATCAATCCTCTATCCATGTTAATACATTACCCCTACACCATGAGCTCTTAATTTGTGTAATAATCTTTCATGTGGCACTTCTTCAAATGCCTTTTGAAAATCTAAGACATCACATCTTATTTGTTACTTCCTCAAAGAACTCTAAAAAATTGTCGAACATGATTTCCATTTCACAAAACCATGTTGATTCTGCATTGCATTGAGATAACCTCCTTAATAATATATTCTAGCATTTTCCCTGTGACAGATTTTAGGCTAACTGGCCTCTAATCTACTTTCTGTCTCCTGTACTTCTTGAGCGAATGAGTTACATTCCCTAAATTCCAACCTGATGGGACCTTTCCCAAATCAAGGGAACTTCGGAAAATTAAACCCAACACATCCACTATCTCAGCAGCCACTTCTTTTAAGGCCCTAGGATGAAGTACATCAGGATCGGAGGACTTGTCAGCCTTTAGTTCCGATAATTTTCTCAGTACCCACTCCCTGATGATTGTAACTTTTTGAAGTTCCTCCCTCCCTCTCACCTCTTGATTTATCATGAATTCTGGGATGTTATTTGTGTCCTCTGCAGTGAAGACAGACACAAAATACCTATAAGAAATCTGCCATTTCCTTATTTCCCATTATTAATTCCACAGATCTTCTCTAGAGGACCAAAGCTCAATCTAGTTACTCTTTTCTTTTTAAATAACTGCACACATTCTTATTGCCTGTTTTTATATATCTAGTCAGCTTTATCTCACACTCTTAATTCACCCTCATTTTTTCAGTCATTCTTCACTGTTTTTATATTTTGTCCATCTTCTGACCTGCCACTAATCTTCACATAATCATACACGTTTTATCTCACTGTGATACTATCTTTAACTTTATTAGTTAGCCATGGATGATGCATTCTTTTCATATAGCCTTTCTTTCTCATTGCAATTAAATATGTTATGAAAAATCTCTGTGACTGTCTTCTACTGTATCTCTATTGACCTGCCCTTTAATCTAATTTCACAGTTGACTTTAGCTAGCTCTGTCCTTATATCCTTATTTCAGTTCAAGACAAATAGTCTTGAAACCATTCTTCTCTCCCTTAAACTGACTGGGAAATACAATAATGTTATGATCACTCCTACCTAGACGCTTCTTTACTACGAGATCATTAATTGATTATGTCTCATTGCACATTACCAGGTCTAGAACAGCCTGCCCTCTGGTTGGCTCTAGATCATGGTACTGTAAAAAGAGACTGCAGTGAAAAACTCTATGAACTAACCTTCCAGGCTACCTTGATCAATCTGATTCATCAAACCTATATGTAGATTAAAATCACTCATGATTTTAATAATAATATTTATTGTCACAAGTAGGCTTACATTTTACACTGCGATGAAGATACTGTGACAAGCCCCTAGTCGTCACATTCCGACGCCTGTTCTTAGATGGGAGAATTCAGAATGTACATATTACCTAACAGCATGTCATTCAGGACATGTGGGAGGAAACCAGAGTGCCCGTAGGAAACCCACGCAGACACAGGGAGAAGTGCAGACTTCGCACAGACAGTGACCCAAGCCGGGAATCAAACCTGGACCCTGGAGCTGTGAAGCAACAGTGCTAACCACCATGTTACCAAGCCGATTATCACAATACCTTTCTCACAAGTCCCTATTAATCCATTATTTCTTCCTGTACATCCCATCCTATAGTGTAGTTACTATTTGGGGACCTTTTAGGCATTCCCACAAGTGACTTGCATCAAAGATTATAGAGAATCAGTAAATGCAAGTCATTGTTGTTCAGATCATCTTAACTCATGATCAATGCAGAATGACCCTAAAGTCCCTCCATTGAACTAGTCAACTGGTTATTATTAATTCCAGGATCTCCATCTCTACTACATTATCTGGAACTCCATTCCATGTGTTGAGTGCTCTTTGTTTGAGGAAAAACTCCATGACATCATGGCAAAACGTTCCTTTAACAAGACTGACATTTTGTTCTATTCCTCCAGTTTATATTAAACAATTTTCCAGATTGGTAATTTCCATTCCATTTATATTATATATGTCTCCATGATATTACCTGTCAGACTTCTGAGTTTTACCAATCATAACTGTAACTTATGACGAGGGACCATCATTGTTACTTATCTTGATACAGCTTTCAACAACTAAATATCTCTCAGTGTCTCAGTGACCAGGAAAGGACACAGTACTTAAGACGGTACTCTTTGAACACAATATTCTCTAACTTGTATTCTAATGTCTCAACTATATAGTTCAACATTCTATTGACTTTATTGATTGCTGCTTTGCTTTGGGTGTATATTTTGATGATTGATTCTATTAAGACTCTCAAGGTCTTTTGCAACATCATCTTTAGCTACTTCAATACCTTTCATTGAGAATGAGCGGTTAATCTATCCACTTGCATATTTTGTCCAGATCATTCTCTAATTTCAGAGTCAGCTCTTCTAAGTTATTATTTCTCCTTGGGTGGTATCATCTGTAAACAAGAATGGTTTACTCAGATTTTCTGCATCTAAGAACAGAACTGGCCCCAACAATAGTCTTGAAGAGATCCTACTTAGTCCTTCCACCTCCAGCAGCCCCTCTAGCAAGCATCAGTTGCTTTCTCTCATTCAGCCAATTCCTCATCGAGTCATAGACTTTTAGGGCACAGCAAGAGCCCAGTCAGCACATTTTGTCTGTGTTGGCCATCAAACACCTATCTATTCCAATCCCATTTTACAGCACTTGTCCTGTAGCCTTATGTGCTGTGCATTTCAAGTGCTCATCTGAATGCTTATTAAACGTTGTGAGGATTCCTGCCTCTAACACCCTTTCAGGCAGTGAGTTCCAGATTCCCACCACCCTCTGGGTGAAAAAAGTTTCCCTTCAAATCCCCTCTAAATCTCTTGCCTCTGACCTTTAATCTATGCCCCCTGGTTATTGAACCCTCTGATAAGGAGAAAAGTTTCTTCCTATCTATCTTAATTATATCCCTCATAATTTTATACACCTCAATCAGGTCCCATCTCAGCCTTCCCTGCTCTAAGGAAAACAACCTCAGCCTAACCATCCTCTCTTTATAGCTGAAAAGCTCCAGCCCAGGCAACATCCTGCTGAATCTCCTCTGCACCCTTTTGTAATGTGGGACTTTTATCGAATATGTTCTGGAAAATCTAGTACAACACATTGTGAGGGAGCGTGGAGGCATTTGTACTAGGAGAGGAATATATCCTAAATGCAAACAATTTTTTTGGCTTAAATAACGAAAATAACATTGATTGTAACTGAAGCATTTATGATAGTTTAGGAGAATAGGAAGACCTGAGAACCTGGCAGCTGAAGAAGTAATAAAATAATAAATGCAAGCTGTGGAAGACCATGATGGTCAACAAGTCAAGTTCAGATTTCCAAAATCCACAGCTTTTGTTTTTATCTCCATCGGTGTACTGTATCACATTTGAAGCAGCGATGCTCCTAAGAGCGCATATATTACTCTCTAATGGTTTTCAGCACATTTTATATTGAAGAGAAAAGTAATTTGAAAAATCTTTTTAAAAATTTCCTTATTCCACAATGTGTTCTTTACTGGCTGTGTTCCACTTCTTTACGTATGCAACACGTTTTGCTGGTTTCCTAGCTGTCCAGGTTTTAGGTTTTCTATCCTTATAATCAGGGAGCAATAATTCAGAAATTGTCCATTATCTTTGAAGTGTTCCATTGATATTCAATACGTATTTAGAAAACATAAATTATTAACCTACCTTTAATTTATCTCTCAGACAGTGAACTAAAACTTAAATAATTTATTCAAAAATCTGTTCCTGATTTCCTAATTTCCTAATTTCATAACTATTGGACTAATTAAGTGGGATAGGTTATTAAACTTGGATAAGCTTTAAAAATGAAGGAGTAACGAATACTGATTGTTTTGGAATGTTACGGTGACGTGGTTTGGTCAAGGCTTTATTTGTTTCAACCAACTTTTTTTATCCATCTTTCAATTACTTTTCTGGCCTTTTGAACTATCTTTTTACAAATGTCTCTAAAATCCAATATTGCAGTTTAGCTCTATACATGTACGTTTGTACTGTTTCATAAACTAAGGAATGCTAGCTGTCGGTATAGGTATCCTGCATCAATATTGAGATCCAGTATCAGTGTAGGGATCCTATATCAGCAGAGAGATCTGGGGCGGGATTCTCCCCTACCCGGCGGGGCTGGGGGTCCTGGCGGGACGGAGTGGCGTGAACCACTCCCGCGCGGGCCGCCCCAAAGGTGCGTAATCCCCCCCCCCCGAACCTCAGAGCCCGCCCGCGCCGCCAGGACCCACCGGTAAGGGACCTGGTTCAATTTACGCCGGCGGGACCGGCATAGAAGCAGCGAGACTTTGGCGATCGCGGGCCGGAGAATCACCGACCGGCGCGGCGCAATTCCCATCCCGCTGAATCTCCGGTGCCGGAGAATTCGGCGGCCGGCGGGGGCGGGATTCACACCGCCCTGTGGCGATTCTCCGACCCAGCGGGGAGTCGGAGAATCCTGCCCCGATCAAATATTCTCATAGGGATCCAGTAGCAGTATACAGATCCTGTATCAATATAGAGATTTAGTACCTATAGAGATCCTGCAGCAGAGTTGGGAACTTGTATCAGTGTGTGGATCTAGTATCGGTACCGAGATCCTGAATCAGTACAGGGATTAAGTATCAGTATAGAGATCCTGTATTAGTATTGGGGTTCTGTATCAGTAAACAGACCCTGCACCAATATCGAGATTCAGTATCAGTATTGAGATTCAATATCTATACAGAGATCCTGTATCAGTACAGGAATCCACTATCAGTATCAAGGTCCTGCATCAGTATAGGAATCCGGTATCAGTAAAGGGATTCTGTATCAGTGTGGAAGTCCAAGATCAGTATAGGGATTCTGTATCAGTACAGGGATCCTGTATCAGTGAGGGAATCCAGAATTTGTGGAGGCCAATTGATGAGTGGCAGTTCTTTCTGCAACTGGCACAGAATAATAACATTGGTCCAAGATCGACTGAGGATTTTTCCTTCTCCACCACCTTATTATTTTATTGTCCTCGGCTTCCTGGCTACTTTTCTCCAGGTGCTCCGGCCAGCAACGAGGTCTTCCGATGCATCGACTCCAACCTCAATCAACGTCAAGTCTTGCTTTCCGTCATCCTTGTAACTGTTTTATAGCTGAGTCTGCAATATCACTATGTCATTCATATAGTAGTCCACTGTATGACTTCAATGTTCTTGAATTAAGGGACTCGCAAAGAGTGGAGCACAAACATTTCACAGAGGGGCTATGTGTAATTTTTCAGGACAGAAGAATGAGCACGGCATTGAAACTGCTGAGAAATTAACTCATCTCTCACATCTCTTGCTGCAGGTTTTGAGGTGGCTTCCCTTCAACGGCTGTTTCCTTGTCTTCCAATGATCTCCCTCATCCAATGAGAACCTCTGCTAGTTTACTGCCCTTCCCAAATAGAATTCGCTCTGTATGGCAAGGTTGTGCAGGGTGGAGAACAGTGCTATGAATCAGGAGGTTCTTTATGGGGAGAACTGTAGGGAGCTCCCCCCACCTCTCCCACCCAAGCTGCTCCAGACTCCTGAATCTCTGCTCCAGTAGCTCAGTAATCATCTGGGTGATCTCATATCATGGATTATACGTGTGTGGCTCAGTTGTGATGGGCTTGCAGAGAGATGTCATGAGCCACAGAGAATGGATGTCCCATGTCTCCCAGAAGCCACTCTGTCAAATTGTTGAAGAGTTGAATACTATACAGATGCTTCCAGTTTGCTGGCTAAACACATCAAAACTGCTGCCTAGTACATTGCACAAACTTGCATGATGCTGACTCTGTGGTCAAAGGTGTTGATGCCCCTGGTTCTCCAATGCCAATGCAATTCAAATGGTTTATCATCAGGGAAATAATCTAATCCCTGACTATATTACAGACCTCAATGATATTCCCTCGAAAACTGCACTGTTCCAGTTTATAAAGCCCTAGCCTGATGATGAAAAGTCCTTAAACTTAAGTAACCCTCTTCTCAAACATTTTCAGTCTCTAGCCCCCAAGATGTGAAAGGTCCAAACTGGAACCTTTGAAATTGGCTAGCCAAAGACTTACACCAGGAAAAGGTTGTACTTCTAATTTTATATATAACTGCCCATAACCTAATAATCTATTCACTATTGCAACTGGCTTGTGGCACTGGTCATAGTCCTTCAATAATTCATGAATTGCAATCCCAAGTGCTTCCCCACTCGGCAGCTTTGAGTTCACAGGATGGTTGGAAGTGCGTTTACCTAAATGTATCATGCTGCACTTATCTATAATAAAAGACATCTGCCAGATACTGACCCATTCACCTATGGTGTATAGATCCACCTGCAAACTATTTTTTAATCAATTTTTTCAAACTCCCACACATATGTTTGTGCCACTAGAAAATATGTGGATTGTTCACATGAATGCCTTCATCCAGATCATTAATAAAGATAGAGAAGAGCAGCTACCTTAATACAGATCTCTGTGGGTCTCCACTAATGATCCAGAGAGGATTGATTACCTCATGCCTGAGGCAAAAGGGCTCCATTTAGACTTGCAAAATTAATTTTTCTTTTCCTCCCAGGGGCACTGAAGGTTCAGCTTTTCCTGTTCTACTTTATAAAATGAGATTGGGGTGGGCTCCTGTGAGATGCCCTTGTTAGTCCCATCCATGTAAATGCCCCAGCTCCACAGCTTCTGACAAGTTTAGGACTAAACATGTGGGTTCAACATTCTTTGAGCAGCAGAGTAGCCCCCAAAGAACTCAAGACCATCTGTTCATATTAAGATATTTGTGTAATGATAATTTGAATACTACCTTTTTGAATGATTTAAAAGTACCTATTCATTGTTATTTCCTTTTATTTGTGTATTAAAATATGTTGTTTGAACCATGAATTCCACTCCATAATTTCTACTACCATTACTGAAATCTGTAATGTAAGCATAGAATTCATCATATTAAAGCAAATCCCAAGTAGATTCTAACATCATTTCTGACTTGGAGTGCTGACTGATAAATTTTACCCACCTAAAAGACTCCCGTGATTCTCGTATTACGCATTCAATTGTGTTAGATCATTATTTCATTCCATCTGTGCTCTGCCCAGCTTATTGTCTGCTGATGTTTCATTCTGAGCTGTTTACTTGGCAGTAGTGGTTTGCCATTGCCTTTTACTCACAGGGGCAATGTAAGGAGGCAGGTCCCATGTCTACTCAGCAAGAACGGGAATCAAATCAACACTGTTGATGTTATCCTGAAATGCACATTAGCCGTAGGTAATCGTAGAATTTACAATCATAGAATTTACAGTGCAGAAGGAGGTCATTCGGCTCATTGAGTCTGCACCGGCCCTTGCAAAGAGCACCCTACTTAAGCCCACACCTCCACCCTATCCCCATAATCCAGTAACCCCACCTAACTTTTTGGACACTAAGGGCAATTTAGCATGGCCAGTTCACCTAACCTGCACATTTTGGACTGTGGGAGGAAACTGGAGCACCAGGGCGAAGCCCACGCTGACAAGGGGAGAACATGCAGACTCTGCATGGACAGTGACCCAAGCCGGAAATCGATCCTGGGGCCCTAGAGCTGTGAAGCATCAGTGCTAACCATTGTGCAAACGGAACTAATTGAGTCCCTTCATATCCTTATTTTTTAAAATCCATTTACAAAACGTGGGTGTTGCCCATTCGTAACTGCCCTCCATTTCACAGGGCATTTGAGAGTCAACCACATTGTTGTAGATCTGGAGTCACATGTAGGCCAGACCAGGTGGGGATGTCAGATTTCCTTCCCTAAAGGGCATTAGTGAACCAGATGGGTTTTTACAACTATCAACAATAGTTTAATTGTCATCATTAGATTTTTAATTCTAATTTTTTATTGAATTCAAATATTACCATCTGCCATAGTGGGATTCAAATCCGGGTCTCCAGAGGTCCCTGGGTCTCTGGATTACTAGTCCAGTGACAATACTACCGTCTCCCATAAAGCAAGTGAATAAAATGATAAACATCTATTAAACCAAATCAGTGCCTTACAATCAACATGGGATAGAGTGTATGCTCTAACACCTATTTCTGACCCATCAACTGCTAAAATGAAACAAAGCTAAAATGAAACAAATGAAACAAAACATCTACTAAATTCTAACTTATAATTACTGATGCACTATCAATTACGACGAGACGAGAGGAGAATGTAATCGAGGCTTTATTAAGCAGAGATGTGTGGCCTCCTACAGCAGCTTACAAAATGGCTGCTGTTCGGAGAGCACACACATTTATACTCCGCCTCCTGGGCGGAGCCAGCAGGCAGGGATCTAGCCCCGTACCTGGAGTACAGGGGCCTTACCGTAATACCCATATATACAATATAATACAACAATGTGACTACCACATTCAACCCCTGTTAAAAATGAGTCCAGCGGGGGTGGTGGAAAACTATATACATACAGATTGGTTTTAAAATTACAGAGAAGGTTACAAATTTAGACGATCGGGCACCTTGATCAGTCGGTGAGAGCGCCGCAGTGCTGGTGGCGACTCAGGTGTCGGCTTGGTCTTCGGTGACTCCAGGAGTGTGTCGAAATCCTCTTCATCCCCGGGTGGGAGCAAGGGGAGGACGGATTGTCCTGGAGTGGGGGCTGTGATGGGGTGCGCCGGGGGAGGGGAGGGTGGCGCCGGGGCAGGGGGAGGGTGTGTGGGGACCCAGCTGGTGCCAGATCCCTGAGGGAGACTGGGTCTTGGCGGCCGTCGGGGTACGCTACGTAGGCGTACTGCGGGTTCGCATGGAGTAGCTGTACTCTCTCAACCAACGTGTCCGCCTTGTGGAGCCGCACGTGCTTGCGGAGTAGAACGGGTCCTGGAGCTGCCAGCCACGTTGGGAGCGAAACCCCGGAGGTGGACTTCCTGGGGAAGGCAAAGAGACATTCATGGGGGGTTTCGTTGGTCCGTGCACAGGAACGACCGAATGGAGTGAAGTGCGTCGGGGAGGACCTCCTGCCAGCGGGAGGCCGGGAGATTTCTGGACCGTAGGGCCAGCTGGACGGCCCTCCAGACTGTCCCATTCTCCCGCTCCACCTGCCCGTTTCCCCGGGGGTTGTAGCTGGTCGTCCTGCTCGAGGCAATGCCCCTGTTGAGCAGGTACTGGCGCAGCTCCTCGCTCATAAATGAGGATCCCCGGTCGCTGTGGACGTAGGCGGGGAAACGGAACAGAACGGAGATGGTGTTGAGCGCTTTGATGACGGTGGCAGACGTCATATTGGGGCATGGGATGGTGAAGAGCAATCGGGAATACTCGTCAACCACATTAAGAAAGTATGTGTTTCGGTTGGTGGAGGGGAGGGGCCCTTTGAAGTCCACGCTGAGGCGTTCAAAGGGGCGGGAGGCCTTCACCAGGCGTGCACGGTCTGGTCAGTAGAAGTGCGGTTTACACTCCGCGCAGACAAGAACAAAGAAAAGTACAGCACAGGAATAGGCCCTTCGGCCCTCCAAGCCCGTGCCAACCATGCTGCCCGACTAAACTACAATCTTCTACACTTCCTGGGTCCGTATCCCTCTATTCCCATCCTATTCATGTATTTGTCAAGATGCCCCTTAAATGTCACTATCGTCCCCGCTTCGACCACCTCCTCCGGCAGCAAGTTCCAGGCACCCACTACCCTCTGTGTAAAAAACTTGCCTCATACATCTACTCTAAACCTTGCCCCACGCACCTTAAACCTATGGCCCCTAGTAATTGATCCATCTACCCTGGGGAAAAGCCTCTGACTATCCACTCTGTCTATGCCCCTCATAATTTTGTAGACCTCTATCAGGTCGCCCCTCAACCTCCGTCGTTCCAGTGAGAACAAACCAAGTTTATTCAACCGCTCCTCATAGCTAATGCCCTCCATACCAGGCAACATCCTGGTAAATCTCTTCTGCACCCTCGCTAAAGCCTCCACATCCTTCTGGTAGTGTGGCGACCAGAATTGAACACTATACTCCAAGTGTGGCCTAACTAAGGTTCTGTACAGCTGCAACATGACTTGCCAATTCTTATACTCAATGCCCAGGCCAATGAAGGCAAGCATGCCATATGCCTTCTTGACTATCTTCTCCACCTGTGTTGCCCCTTTCAATGACCTGTGGACCTGTACTCCTAGATCTCTTTGACTTTCAATACTCTTGAGGGTTCTACCATTCACTGTATATTCCCTACCTGCATTAGACCTTCCAAAATGCATTACCTCACATTTGTCCGGATTAAACTCCATCTGCCATCTCTCCGCCCAAGTCTCCAAACAATCTAAATCCTGCTGTATCCTCTGACAGTCCTCATCGCTATCCGCAATTCCACCAACCTTTGTGTCGTCTGCAAACTTACTAATCAGACCAGTTACCTCCAAATCATTTATATATACTACGAACGGGCAGGAGTCCTGAGGCGGGTAAGATGGCGGCACCCATAGGCCGCACGTGTCTTGGGGAAGGCAAGATGGCGGCGCCCTCGGGCCGCATGTGTCCTGGGGCAGGCAAGATGGCGGTTCTCATTGGTTCTGAGGCAAGCAAGATGGCGGCACCCACGGGCAACACGTGTTGTGAGAGGAGCAAGATGGCGGCGCTCACGGGCCGCATGTGGTCTGAGCAGAGGAAGATGGCGGCGCCCATTAGCTGCACGTGGGGGATGCTGGGACAATAGCGGCGAGTGAGCGGGCCTAGCACACTGCAGCAAAATGTCTCTCCTTGCCACAGGCCTTGCAGAGCGCGCTCTGTACCAGGCAGCTCTGCCGGGGGTGTTTTGTCTGTCAGCAGAAGTAGCACTTGGGTCCCCCGGGGTTGGTTGGCTGCCGTGCGGCGCAGGCGTGGGGTTGGCTGAGGGTGGTCACTGATGGGGTCCACGATGGGATGGCCGCTAGCGGGGTCCACGATGCACCGGGGGGGGGGGGTGCGTGCGGTTGGGGGCATAAGCCTGTATATTGCATGAGGCGACCGTGAGCGAGAGTGCCAGTTTCTTGGTCGCCGCAAGGTCAAGCGTGGCCCCTTCTAAGAGGCACTGGCGGATGTAGTCAGACTCTATGCCCGTAAGGAACGCATCTCTCATTAGCAGGTTTGAATGTTCAGTGGCTGAAGCGGCCTGGCAGTCACAATCTCTCACCAGGGCGAGCAGAGCACGCCAGAAATCTTCCACAGACTCTTCGGGAAGTTGGTGCCGTGTGGACAGGAGGTGCCTGGCGTAGATCTTGTTGGTCTGCTGGGCGTAATTCTCCTTCAGTAGCGCCATGGCCTCTGCGTAGGTAGGCGCGTCCTGGACGAGGGGAAAAACGTTGGAGCTCAGCCATGTGTACAGAATCTGGAGCTTCTGTGCTTCTGGGATTGGGACTGGCGCAGACCTGATGTATGCTTCAAAGCAAGCTAGCCAATGATGGAAGTCCTTTTTGGCATTGTCTGCTTGAGGATGCAGCTCCAGGCGATCCGGCTTGATGTGGAGATCCATCTCTGAAAAATCTCGGTGTAATAAATTGATGCACTATCAATTACGACGACGAGTGACTAGAATGTAATCGAGGCTTTATTACACAGAGATGTGTGGCCTCCTGCAGCAGCTTATGGAATGGCTGCTGTTCGGAGAGCACACACGTTTATACTCCACCTCCTGGGCAGAGCCAGCAGGCAGGCATCTACCCCCGTACTGTAGTAAAGGGGCCTTACCTGTAATTACTGTGTAATTATATGCAGAAACACATTAGCACGATCAGGGTGGGACAAAGAGAAATTATTTTATTTTCATACTGCTCAGAATCTTGCTGAAATGTTTATAAAAAGACAAAAATTGCTTGTTGAAGACTTGTTAAGCTTTCAAATCCAAATGCTGGAATCTCCAACTGCACGATATGGAAACAAAAATGCTCAGCATCAGGTAGAGCTAACTGGAGAAAAGTTCTGTTCTGTCAGTTCATGGCCCCTGATGTGCATTTCCAGAAGCAATTCTGGCATTGGTTTACCTTTGGGAGCAGAGAGCAGCAGGGCCTGCAAGGGACAGCCCTACTCGCAAGGAAGATAAATACAGCGGGAGGCTTGGGGCCTTCACTTGTCTTTGGGAGCAAAGAACAGCCGAACCTACGAGTGACAGCCTGTACCTGGAAGGAGGATAAATACAGCATGAGGCTCAGGAGTGGAGACCAGCCCTCTCGAGGCACAGGAACTGTTCAGGCAGTGCGCTGAGTTTGAAAAAAGTTCAAGGCTGACATCACAGGAAAGTGATAATCTGATTAGTTGGTGAGTAACTGACATTAGGGACCATCTTTAAATATCTGAACGTGTGGCTGGAGGGATCGTACAGGAGGGCGAGCTTTAGGTACTTGGGTCATTGGGATCACTTCTGGGGCAGATGGGACCTGTATAAGGAGGATGGGTTGCACCTGAATTAGAGGGGGACAAATACCCTAACAGGAAGGATTGTTCATGCTACTGGAAAGGCTTTGGAAGGGGGATGGAATCCACAGTAATGTACAATGGGTGAGAAGGTGGAGTAAAATATAGAGGATAAACCAGGCAAGCCCAGTGGGCAGAGCAGACAGGGGTATGATGAGGCACATGGGAGGATTGGTAGGCTAAACAGCATTTATTTCAATGCAAGGAGCCTGATGGGTAAGACTGATGAACTCAGTGTTGACCAGCACATGGAATTGTGACATTATTGCAATCACAGGTACTTGGTTGAAAGAAGGGCTGGACTGGCAGCTAAATGTCCCAGGGTATAGATGTTTCACGCATGATACAGGGAGAGGTAAAAGGGGGAGGAATTGCATTATTAATTAGGGAGTACATCACAGCAGTACTCAGTGATGATGTCTTAGTAGGTTCCTCAAATGAAACCATATGGGTAGAACCTAGTAACGAAAAGGGGGTGATCACATTGCTGGGAGTATGTAGCAGGCCCCCAAAAAGTCAGGGAGCGATAGAAGGGCAGGTAAGGAGGCAAATCTCTGAGAATTGTAAGACGAATTATGTAGTAATAGTAGGGGATTTCAACTTCCCAATATTAACTGGGATAGTCAAAATGTGAAAGGCTTAGAGGGGGCGGAATCCTTAAAATGCATCCAATGAAAGATATTTATGCCAATACGTATGAAGTCCTATGAGGGAGGGGGTGGTGCTGGGTCTTGTTTTAGGGAATTAATCCAGGCATGTGTTTGAAGTTTCACTGGTGGAGCATTTTGGAAACACTGACCATAACTCAAGAAAATTTAAAGTAGTTATAGAAAGAGACAAAGATAGAACGGAAATTAAGGTTCTGAATTGGGGAAGGGCCAATTTCAGTAAAAAAAGACAGGATCTGTCCAAAGTTAACTGGGAGCAGCTACTTGTAGGAAAGTCTACATCAGTGCAGCGGATTTGTTCAAAAAGAAAATAGAGAGGTACAGAAACAACATGTGCCCGTGAAAGTGAAATGTAGGAGAAACAGGTACAGAGAACCCAAGGCGCCAAGGGTTATCTAGGGTTGGATAAGGCAAAAAAAGGAGGCTTATGGCAGATATCGAGGGCTCAAAACAGCAGAAGCACTAGAGGAGTATAGAAAGTCCAGGGGCTTATTTAAGAAAGAAATTAGGAAAGCGAAGAGAGGGCATAAGAAAAAATAACTGGTGGGTAAAATAACAGAAAATCCAAAGGTGTTTTATAAGTATATTAAGGGCAGGAAGTTGACCAGGTTAAGAATAGGGACTATTAGGGACCAATGGGCAATTTGAATGTGGAACCGGATGACATAGGTGAAGTTTTAAATGAGTACTTTGCATCTGTGTTCACGACGGAGAAGGGTGATGTAGGAGTAGAAATCAGGGAGGCACATTGTGATTTACTTGACTGATTTAACATTGAGAGGGAGGAGATTTCCAGTTTTAATGGGCCTAAAAGAGGATGAATCCCCAGGGCCAGATGAGATGCAACCTAGGTTGTTGAAGGAGGCAGGGGAGGAGATTTCAGCAGCTGTGATAAAAACTTTCAAATGTTCTCTGGCCACAGAAGAGGTGCCAGAGGACTGGAGGACAGTTAATGTGGTGCGATTATTCAAGAAGGGAAGCAGAGACAAATCAGGAAATTAGAAGCCTGTGAGTCTAACTTCAGTGGTAGGGAAACTACTGGAAAAACATCTGAGGGACATAATTAATCTCCACTAAGGGGCTGGTTTAGGACAGGGCTAAAGAGCTGGCTTTTAAAGCAGACCAAGGCAGGCCAATAGCACGGTTCAATTCCCGCACCAGCCTCTCCGAACAGGCGCCAGAATGTGGCAACTCGGGGCTTTTCACAGTAACTTCATTTGAAGCCTACTTGTGACAATAAGCGATTTTCATTTCATTTCATTTCACTTGGCGAGGCAAGGATTAATCAAGGATAGTTAGCGTGGTTTTGTCAAAGGGAGATCATGTCTTACAAATTTGATTGAAATTTTTGAGAAGATGACTAGATATGCAGATGAGAGTAGTGCAGTTAATGTAGCCAACATATACTTCAGCAGGGCTTTTGACAAGGTCCCACAAGGGAGGCTGATGAAGAAGTTAAGAGACAATGTGACCCAGGGCAGTTTGGCAAACTGGATCCAAACTGGCTTAGTGGATGGATGGCTGGATGGATTTGTTTATGGATGGATTTGTTTATTGTATCGAGGTACAATGAAAAGTATTTTTCTGTGAGCAGCTCAAACAGATCATTTAGCACATGAAATGAAAAGAAAATAAAATACTTAATAAGGCAACACAAGGTACCTAAAAGGTAATGGTAGGAGCCAGAGGCTGTGGTTGAAGGTTGTTTTTGTGATCTGTGCCCAGTGGTGTTCCACAGGGATTGTGCTGGGTCACTTGTTGTCTGTGCTGTACATTAATGATCTGGATGTGAATGTAGGAGGTGTGAAGTAAATTTGAAGATGACACAAAAACTGGTGGATATTTCAGCTACCAAGATAGACTGGATGGGCTGGCATTTTCCCTGGAAAAAAGGCTGGGGGGACCCGATTGAGGTGTTTAAAATTATGAGGGATATAGATAGGATGAATGGGAAGGTACATTTCCCCTTAATGGAGGAATCAGTAACCAGGCAGCATAGATTTAAGGTAAGGGGCAGGAGATTTAGAGGAGATATGAGCACAAGATTTTCATCCAGAGGGTTCTTGGAATATGGAACTCACTGCCTGAATGGGTGGTTGAGGGGGTAACACTCACAACTTTTAAGAAATATACAAGGCTATGGGCCAAGACCTAGAAAATGGGATTAAAATAGATAGGTGCTTGATGGCTGACGTGGGCGTGATGGGTCGAAGGGCCTCTTTCTGTGCTGTAAAACTCTATAACTCTAATAGTGGGAAGCTACACTTGAAATGTTTGGGGCATTCAAATAAGGTGCTACAGGCACCGAGTTGATATCAGAACAACTTGTTACATCAACTTCCTAGGTTACACCTGATAGGTGACTTAAAAGTAAGGTCACCCAGAGAAATATGATACATTACAGTTCCTTCAGACCTCTACACACCTCCTGAATGATATTTGTGAACACTTTCTAGGGCAGCAACGAGAACTAATAGGCTCTATGGAGACTGAGGGAAGTACTAATGGGAATTGCAGAGGCACTGACCATGATTTTTCCTTTGACTCAGGGGTGTTTCCATAAGACTTTATAGTTGCAAATTATGTCTAACTAACTTGTTGGAGTTTTTTGATGAGGTAACAGAGAGGGTTGATGAGGGTAACGCTGTTGAAGTGGTATACATAGACTTCCAAAAGGTATTTGACACAGTGCCGCACAAATGACTTGTGAGAAAAGTTACAGCTCATCGAATAAAAGGGAAAGCAGTAACATGGTTAACAAATTGGCTGAATGATAGTAAAACAGAGGGTAGTGGCTATTGGAGTTTTTCAGGTTGGGGAAGGTTTGTGTTATAACCTGCCTACTTACCATTGGCTGGGGACTAATGACAATCCCACAATCCTGTGGGAGTATGAGCTTCCCCAATGACGGGGCGGAGAAACCACTAGTAAACTCCTAGTATAAATAAAGCTGGCCAGTTTAGGAACCAGCAGGAAGGAGTGTGCAGCAAGGGAAGTTGCTGCTGCTGTTATATATATATATATATATATATATATATGTTATTGTAAATAAATGTTATTACTTTGTATCCTTAAAACTCGTGCTGGATTCTTCGTGGCCCTCACAAAACTGGCGACGAAGGTTAAAGTGAATAGCTGTCTACACTGCTGAAGCCACCTCCCTGGATTTTTGTTGGATACAGGTTGGAAGTTGTTTTCTATTATACCATGCCTCTGTACGGACGTTTGGATGTTTTTGATGCTGCGCTGGAAAGCTGGAACCAGTACACACAACGGATGCGTTACTATTTCCAGGCAAACAATATCACCAAAAACGAGCGCCAGGTGGTCATATTGCTCACCGCCTGTGGCCGGCATACGTTTGGGGTGATTAGGAGCCTTACGTACCCAGCTGCGCCGGACACCAAAACGTTTGATGAACTTGTGAATATAGTGGGGCAACATTTTAACCCAACCCCGTCCACGATAGTCCAGCGTTACCGGTTTAATACCGCTGAGAGGACCCCTGGAGAATCCCTTGCCGATTTTCTATCCAGGCTACGCAGGATTGCGGAGTACTGTGACTATGGTGAGACCTTGTCAGAAATGTTACGCGACCGTTTGGTTTGCGGTATTAACAATGCGGCCACCCAGAGAAAGTTGTTAGATGAGCCAACATTGACTTTTCAACAGGCCATTCAAATAGCATTGTCCCGAGAGAGCGCAGAACGAGGAGTGCAGGAGCTACAGGGAATGGAAGTGCATGCCTTGGGGCACAACCCCTTCCATCCGAAAACATCCCCCCGCACTCCTGCGGTACATTGGGCGAGGCAACGTCCGGACCGATGCCAGTGGCCGTCGGACATTCCTCCCCGAAGGGAGCCTTCTCCAGAACCAATGGATAAGGAGCCATGTCCGTGTCAGACTTGTAGGCGCCGGCCCCGTCGCGGACGGCGGTCCTGGGGGCGCCAGAGTGTCGTTCTGACCGAAACTGGGACCAGCCCAGGGGCCATAACTGGGACCAGCCCAGGGGCCGTACCTTCCATGTGGATGAAACTGCGGCGACTACTCCTGAGGACGTGGAGACGGAGGACGACTGCCTGCAGTTGCATTGTGTGGCAGCTCCCCGTGTGGCCCCCATTAAGGTGACAGTATGGGTCAATGGCCACCCGCTTGAGATGGAGTTGGACACTGGCGCAGCGGTCTCCGTGATTGCCCAAAGGACATTCGACCGCATCAAGCAGGGTATACAGACCCTTACATTAACCGACTCACAGGCCAGGTTGGCCACCTACATGGGGGAACCACTGGACATTGCAGGAACTACAATGACCCCTGTTGTTTATGGACGCCAGGAGGGGCGTTTCCCACTTATCGTGGTGCGCGGCCATGGGCCCAGCCTGTTGGGTCGGGACTGGTTGCGCCATTTGCGGTTGCAATGGCAGCACATCCTCCAAACAGTTTATGAAGGGTTGACTGAGGTGCTAGGACGATACCCAGATGTATTCCAGCCTGGTTCGGGGAAAATAAAAGGGGCCGTAGCCCGTATCCAAGTCGAACCAGGAGCCGCGCCGCGCTATTTCCGGGTACGCCCGGTGCCTTACGCCTTGCTCGAGAAGGTAGAAGGGGAGCTCACTCGTTTGGAGAGTTTGGGTATTATCAGGCCCGTCCGTTTTGCTGACTGGGCAGCACCAATTGTACCTGTAATGAAGCCAGATGCCACAGTTCGCTTGTGTGGCGACTATAAACTTACAGTGAATACGGCTTCCCGACTCGACCGATATCCAATGCCTCGCATAGAGGATCTCTACGCGAAGCTTGCAGGTGGACTCTCGTTCACAAAATTAGATATGAGTCACGCCTACCTGCAGTTGGAGCTGGACCCTGCCTCCCGACCATATGTAATGATTAATACACACCGGGGCCTGTATGAATATACACGGTTGCCCTTTGGAGTATCCTCTGCCTGCGCAATTTTTCAACGTGTTATGGAGGGCATTTTGAGAGGTTTACCACGTGTTGCTGTCTACTTAGATGACGTTTTGATTACAGGGACGTCGGAGCAGGTACATTTGGAAGATCTGGATGCTGTCCTTAGACGCCTTTCGGAGGCTGGAGTCCGTTTACGTCGCACAAAGTGCGTATTTCAGGCAAAGGAAGTAGTCTACCTAGGTTATCGGGTGGACCGTGAAGGTTTGCACCCCGTCGCAGAGAAAGTGCATGCAATTCAACAGGCCCCCGCCCCGACTGACACTTCGCATCTTCGTTCTTTTCTCGGTCTCGTAAACTATTACGGGAAGTTCCTCCCCAATCTGGCAACTACGCTGGCCCTTTTGCACCTTCTGCTGAAGAAAAATCACACCTGGGTTTGGGGTCAGCCGCAAGAAACCGCTTTCCGGCGGGTAAAGCAACAATTGTCGTCGTCTGGGTTACTAACCCACTATGATCCTGGAAAGCCTTTGCTCGTCACATGTGATGCATCCCCGTATGGTATTGGGGCCGTCCTGTCCCACAAGACGGAGAGCGGGGCCGAGTGACCGGTAGCTTTCGCCTCCCGCACATTGACTGCAGCGGAGAAAAAGTACGCGTAGATCGAGAAGGAGGGCCTGGCAGTGGTTTTTGTGGTGAAACGCTTCCACCAGTACGTGTATGGCCGCCATTTCACTATCGTGACTGATCATAAGCCTCTGCTGGGACTTTTCAGAGAGGATATGCCAATACCGCCCATTGCTTCCGCACGGATCCAGCGCTGGGCTTTGTTGCTTGCTGCATACGAGTATTCTCTGGAGCACAAACCAGGTACGCAGATAGCAAATGCTGACGCACTGAGCCGATTGCCTTTATCGACTGGCCCCCATGTCGACCCCCACGACCGGTGAGGTGGTTGCAACCCTAAATTTTATGGACACCTTGCCTGTCACGGCATCACAGATCCATGAGTGGACCCAGACGGAGCCAGTCCTGTCAAAGGTTCGGCACATAGTCCTGTATGGTGGGCAGCATAGACAGCTCCCAGGCGAGTTGCGGGCATTTTCCTCCAAGCTGTCAGAATTCAGCGTGGAAGACGGCATCCTCTTGTGGGAGACGCGTGTGATTGTCCCGGAAAAAGGCCAGGAGCTGATACTAACAGACTTGCACAATGGGCATCCAGGTGTCACCAAAATGAAAATGTTGGCCCGGAGATATGTCTTGTGGCCAGGCCTTGACACCGACATTGAGAAGGTGGCCCAAAACTGCTCCATTTGCCAGGAGCATCAGAAGCTTCCGCCGGCCGTGCCCCTACATCACTGGGAATGGCCAGGGCGGCCTTGGGCATGCGTGCATGCAGATTTCGCAGGCCCTTTTCAGGGATCCATGTTCCTTCTATTAATTGACGCCCAGTCTAAATGGCTAGAGGTGCATAAGATAGAACATAGAACATAGAACATAGAACAATACAGCGCAGTACAGGCCCTTCGGCCCACGATGTTGCACCGAAACAAAAGCCATCTAACCTACACTATGCCATTGCAGGGGACAACGTCCTGCGCAACAATTGAAAAGATGCGTTTGTCGTTTAGTACGCATGGCCTCCCCGATGTGCTGGTCACGGATAACGGCACTCCATTCACGAGTGAGGAGTTTGCGAGGTTCACGAAGATGACCGGCATATGCCATATCCGCACTGCCCCTTACCACCTGGCTTCAAATGGGTTGGCAGAGCGCGCAGTGCAGACATTCAAAAGAGGCCTAAAGAAGCAGTCTTCCGGATCAATGGACACGAGACTGGCTCGCTTTTTGTTTACGTATAGGACCACCCCCCATGCGGTGACTGGGGTAGCTCCCGCAGAACTCCTAATGGGCCGGAGACTTCGCACCCGCCTTGGTATGGTTTTCCCGGACATTGGCGCAAAAGTACACCGCACACAAGAAGGGCAGGGACAGGGATTTTCTCGGCATCGGCCGATTTGGCAGTTTGCGCCCGGTGACCCAGTGTTCGTTCGGAATTTTGCTGGTGGTGCCCAGTGGGTTCCTGGTGTAATCTTTCACCAAACGGGCCCTATATCTTACCAGGTGCAAGCCCAGGGTCGTCTCCAGCGCAAACATGTAGACCACATTCGGTCCAGAAGACTATCCCCTCAAAAGATTCCCCGCCCCCAGAGCTCATTTCTACAGCCGCAGAGACCAGAGACAAGGGAACGTAGTCCTCACAATCTTCCACTGGTGCAGAACCGAATGGAGATAGAGACGCTGACATGACGGAGGCAGCAGACTCTGACTCCGAGATGGAGACACAGGATGCATCAGAGGGGGAATCCTCAGGTCCACGGGCCGTGGATGTACAACCGTTGCGCCGTTCATCACGGAAGCGCCGGTCTCCGTCTCGTTACACGCCACCTGATCTAGCTCCGCGTGCAAGTGATGTCCGGCCTGCGGCAAAACAAGTCCGACGCCCTCCTTCACCAGGGTCTTCGGTGGATTCCTTGGACTTTGGGGGGGAGGGATGTTATAACCTGCCTACTTACCATTGGCTGGGGACTAATGACAATCCCACAATCCTGTGGGAGTATGAGCTTCCCCCATGATGGGGGCGGAGAAACCATTAGTAAACTCCTAGTATAAATAAAGCTGGCCAGTTTAGGAACCAGCAGGAAGGAGTGTGCAGCAAGGGAAGTTGCTGCTGCTGTTATATATATATATATATATATATATATATGTTATTGTAAATAAATGTTATTACTTTGTATCCTTAAAACTCGTGCTGGAATCTTCGTGGCCCTCACAAAAGTTTTTAATTTCCCATGGTCACTGATGAGACCATTGCTCTTCATGATATATATTAGTGACTCAGATCTAGATGTAATTTCAAAATTTGTGGATGGTGAAAAATTTGGAAGCATTGCAAACTATGAGAAGGATAATGTAAAACTTCAAAAGCACATAGACAAATTGATGGAATGCGTGGACAAGTGGCAGATAAAATTCAATGCAGAGACATGTGAAGTCATTCATTTTGGTTGAAGAACACAGAGAGGCAATATAAAATAAAGAATAAAACTCTGATGGAGGGGCAGGAGCAGTGAAACCTGTGTGTATATGTGCATAATTCATTGCAGGTGGCAGAACATATTGGGAGAGTTATTAATAAAGGGTACAGTATTCTAGGCTTCATTAGTAAGGGCAAGCAGTACAAGAGATGCCGGTTATGTTGAATTTGTATAAGACACAACTGGAGTATTATGTCCAGTTTTGGGTGCCACACTTTAAGAAAGATATGAAGGTGTTGGAGAGAGTGCAGAAAATCTTAAGATTCATGAGAGTGGATGAGAGGAGATTTGATAGAGATATTCAAAATAAGGGCCGATTTAGCACAGTGGGCTAAACAGCTGGCTTGTAATGCAGAATAAGGCCAGCAGCGGGGTTCAATTCCCATACTGACCTCCCCGAAAAAGGCACCGGAATGTGGCGACTAGGGGCTTTTCACAGTAACTTCATTGAAGCCTACTTGTGCCAATAAGCGATGGTTATTATTATAAAATCATGAGAGGTCTGGACAGAGTAGACTGTTCCCACTTTTGAAAGGATTGAGAACAATAAGAGAAACAGATTTAAATCAATTGGCAAAAAAAATCACAAGTGACATGAGGAAAAACCTCTTCATGCAGCAAGTAGGTGGGGCCTGAGAGTGTGGTGGATGGAGGCAGGTTCAATTGAAGCATTCAAAAGGAGGGTAATTAAACGGTTATCAGAAACAAAGAATGTGCAGGGTTATGGGGAGGGGTCAGGGATGTGGAACTAAATTAATTGTTCATTCAGAGAGTTGGTGCAGATACAATGAGCCAAATTGCCTCCTTCTGCGCTGGAACAATTCTGTGATTCTGTGAACATAGAAAGATAATACAGTTAATTCATCGAATCGTAGAATCCCTACAGTGCAGACAGAGATTATTCAGCCCATCGAGTCTGCACTGACCCTTCGAAAGATCATCCTACCTAGGCTCAATCCCCCACCATATTCTTGCAACCCCACCCTAAGTGGCAATTTAACATGGCCAATCCACCTAACCTGCACATCTTTGGATGCGATGGAGAAAACAAACAGATGCAGAATCAAAAACATATCAAAACCTTTTTTTAAATGTGTTGCCGTGAATATACAATTATTACCATTATTAACATATTGTAATAATTTCCAAGATACAAAACTTTCTAGGTTTTTATTCTATGTGCTGATTTAGCTTTGTAAGGATTTGTAAACACTGTAAGCACTACCTAATTAGCACTGTAGAATATGGAAATAGGAGAGCCCCATTTACTTGGATCACATTCTTTTTAGTTTAATTTGAATTGTCAGTTAAGCCAAGGGAAAATAATAGTGTGGAAGTACACAAAACATGACTTTCTATGTGCAATTTCCTTTTCATGCTTTGCTCCTTGTTCTATCCATGCAGGAAAACTGAAAGTAAGTTGTATTAACTCTTGTGGGGTTGCTCGATAATGGCTTAATAGGAATGGCACTGACTGCACCAATTCATTACCACAGCTTCAAATGTGGTGCTTGCCGATGGTGAAACTGGCAAGAAGTGTTTTTTTACAGAAATGTAGTGCCTGCGTAATTCCACCGTGATTCTGTTGGTAAATGGAAACCAAGTTATATGTGGTTTTCTTTCTGTTGTGGCGCCTGTTTGTCATTAGAAACTATGAATGGATTCTTTGTCAGGAAATCACAGCTAAATAACTTGTGTACATACTGCTTATATTACTTTTGTAGTGGAATCAGTAATTGACTCCAGCAATTAGATTGAGTGAATTGCATTAGAGCCTAGATGTTTGTGCTCAAATATCTGGAAGAGGAGGTGCACCCATCACCTTTCCATTCAAAGGCAAGAGTCTGAGTCTTGGCTGTAACATATCTTGGCAAAAGTGGATTTCTGCCTAGCACCCAGCAAAGCTGCAAAGCCTGTGTGCATTGAGGTGGAGTCGATGCTCAGCAGGTGGGGGTGGGGGAAGGGGGGAGGCACTGCAAACTGGAGCAGGTTACATTCAAATTTGAAGCAATGGAATATCACCTCAAGTGTGTCTTACACTGCAGTCCAGCAGAGTGACTGCCTGATGACAGAATTACAACATGGTTACAGCACAGATGTAGGCCATTCGACCCATCATGTCCTTGCTTGCTCTCTGGGGAGTAATTTACCGTGTGTCATTACCTTGTCTTCTCCCTGTAGCCTTGCCTATTATTCCCTTTCGGCTAATAATCCAATTACCTCTCGAATGTCTTGATTGTACCTGCCTCCGCCATACTCAGGCAATGCATTCCAGTTCCAATTCCTTGACTTCAGAATCGAGGAATCAGCAGTGTTCCAGTCGCTGAAAAGAACACAATCCACTTTCATTCATTGCAAAACAAATAAAAGAAGGTCTTTATTGTAACAATTTTACTTGTTAATTGTAAATTTCTGTTACACTGTGTGAACAGAGGTGGGAGAATCTTCTAAACAGAATGGAAAGCTAACATTCATTGTAGAGGAGGAAGGAAGTGTTAAGTAATTTCAACCAATACAGTGATTATATAAATAATCAAAATAAATAATTGGATCTAAATAATTTTTTTTAAAGGAAAAGGATGGGATAGCTGGGACCCGTTGACTACAGTTCCTGTACAATGTGGGAACTCGTGGATAATCACATGTAAAGGAAAGCCTCATATTGCTCAAATTCAAACTCAATATTCTATTATTTATATTTTCTAAAAAAGTATAGCAAAATCATTTACAATTGTAATAACTGGGATTATCTAACTTGGCACTTTTTCCAATAGCATAGCAAAGAAATCATAAAAATACTTTATTTAGAAATTATAAAGTTCCTGCAATGCCTCCTCTAAAGAAAGGCAGTGAGAGGTACATAAAATACAGACCGTGTCAACAAATTATTTAGTTTTGGAGGATATACATTGGCTCAAGTTCTTTTTTGAGCAGCGAAATGTGCAAAGAAATATATTTTAAGAGACATGGTAGATTTTTCTGTTGATTACATCAAACTTATGAGAATAAGTTAGTTATCTTCTTCAGTTCTGTGCTGAATACAGGGTCTTTTGATTATTTGCTGAACCATAGCAAAATGCTGTGATTTGTTACAATGGCCAGGGTGAGGAGGAAGATCCTGCTTCAAGCTCAGCTGGAATGGGGGTTGAACCCTGTGCTGTTGATGTAGATCTGATCCACATGTGAATTGCCTAACCAACTGATCGAACTAAAAGGTATAAGTGATAAGAAATATGGATTGAGATCACTTATGCCAGATCTATGTCTATTGAACATTGTTAAGGCTTTCAAGCGACACCAGAAGAGCTTGCTAGCGAGGTCAGCCTAGGCTCAGTTGGTAGTACTCTTGCCTCTGCTGTTACAAACAGGGTAGAGACGCCGGGATGAATCCTCCTTGTTCCACCTCTCAACTGACCAAATACAAATGTGTTATTCAACAGAACAGAAGTATTTTGAACCCCTTGAGTGACGTGATAGTTAAGAATAGACAAATGACCAAATCTTTGTCAAAAATTAAAAAGAAGGATTAATGTTTATTACTCAACATCCAAAATGTATCCACAACAGCACCCACTCACACAGTCTCACAGACACACTCACAAGAAAAGGTGACAAGAGAGATGACATGCACTTAGGCCTTATAAGTCCCAAGATTCACTGTCACACCTGCTCCTTTTGAGATGAAGTATTGAAATGTTACATACCTTACATTCCCTTTTTTGGTCTGCTGAAGAAATGGAGGCTGGAGGTTAATAAAGATAGATTTGCAGTGGCTTACTGCTCACAGTAGAAGGTTTGTCTGACATAATTCCAGTCAAGGTGCAGTCGAACCCTAAAGTAAAACCCTGGTTTGGTTCCTCAAATATGTGGGTAAAGGCCAGCCCAGATTTTCTGCATCCTGATGGATTTTCGACATGGTCCTGTTCCTTTGCTGGTCTGGTAATCTTCTTCTTTCTCCTTCCTGCTCTTAAAAATGTGTCTGGTTATATGCCAATAATAAAAACAAAGTACTGCAGATGCTGGAAATCTGAAACAAAAACAGAACATGCTGTAAAATCGCGGCAAATCTGGCAGCATCTGTGGAGAGAGAAACAGAGTCCCACATAACTATTCTGAAAGAACTGCCAAAGCATCATAATAGTCTCAAACATTGTTTCTCTTGCCACAGAAGATGCCAGACCTGCTGGGTTTTTCCAGCATGTTCTGTTTTCATTTCTTATTATATGACCCTTATCAGACCTGGTTTCTGTCATGTGACCACAAATGGTCCCCGACAATGGGGGAGGAGGCAGAAAATCTTGCCCATTATCTCCGCTGATATAAATTTATCTAATGTCCTCGCTCTTTTATACCCAGGTTACCGTCTATTTCTGGTATGAAATGTGTGTCTTCTACTATGAAGGCAGGCTCAAAATGTTTGTTCAATGCCACTTTCTCATTTGCCTTGATAGTTTCTTCTGCACTTGCTTCTAAGGGACCAATGTTTACTCTAGATACTATCTTTATAAAAACTCTTACTATTTGTTTTTATATTTCTTACTAGTTTACCCTAATTTTCTATTATGTTCTCCCTTTTATTAATTTTTTGCTGGCCTTTTATTGGTTTCTAAAACATTTTCGAACCTCAGATTTGCTACTGTTTTTGCAACATTGAAAGCCTCTTCTTTTCATACTATGCTTAACTTCCTGATTGACCCACGGGTGGGTCTTTCTCGCTACATTTATGTTGTTCACTGGATTGTATTTTTGTTGAAGATTTTGAATTGTTTCTTCAAATGATTCCCACTCTTCATTTACCTCCATACCTTGTAATCTACTCAGTCAATTAACATTAGCTAGTTCTCCCCTTATACTGATGTAATTGGCTTTGTTTGTGGTTATTGTTTGCAATTTAAATATGTCATTTGCAAACTTAACATGGAATTGATTGGTATTATGATCACTATTACCCAGTGGATAATTTGCTGTAACATTATTAATTAACCATGCTTTATTACACAATACTAGATCTATAATTGATTCCACTTAGTACTGCTCCAAGAAACTATCACAGAAAGGTTCTACAAACTCATCTTCTAGACTATTCTTGCCAATTTGATTGTCCCAGTCTATGTGAAGATTAAAGTTCCCCATATTTATTAAATTTCCTTTGTTAGGCTCCAATAATTTCTTGAGTAACGCTTTGCCCAAGAGTATGACTACTGTTAGGGGACAACAAATTACACCCACCAATATTTTCCGGCTCTTGCTATTCCCAATCTCCAACTATATTGATTCTACTTCATGATCTTCAGAGACCAGATGCTTTTACAGTAATGTCTTTATGTCATCTTTTCCTATAAAGACTACCCCACTTCCTTTGCCATTCAATATCTTTCTGAAACATTGTGTACTCTGGAATATGAACTTCCCAACCTTTATCACCTTGTAAGCATGGCCAGGATTTTGAACCCTTGTTTGTAGTGGGCACGAATGGCGACGGGAGTGCAAAGTATCACGAGAATCCCAAAACACGATTTCCGCCAGTGGGATTTCCCTTTGTGATTGTGTCCACGCCCGCCACCCCCCCAAACATTATTCCTATGATGTAATGGGAATCCTGACATTCAAATCATTTACCTCTATGAAGGCAGCACGGTAGCATTGTGGATAGCACAATTGCTTCACAGCTCCAGGGTCCCAGGTTCGATTCCGGCTTGGGTCACTGTCTGTGCGGAGTCTGCACATCCTCCCCGTGTGTGTGTGGGTTTCCTCCGGGTGCTCCGGTTTCCTCCCACAGTCCAAAGATGTGCAGGTTAGGTGGATTGGCTATGATAAATTGCCCTTAGTGTCCAAAATTGTCCTTAGTGTTGGATGGGGTTACTGGGATATGGGGATAGGGTGGAAGTGTTGACCTTGGGTAGGGTGCTCTTTCCAAGAGCCGGTGCAGACTTGATGGACCAAATGGCCTCCTTCTGCACTGTAAATACTATGATAATCTATGATTTGTGCCACTAACTTATTTTGTGCATTCAAATAATTGATTGATTGATTGATTTAGTGTCATATGTACAGTGAAAAGTACTTTTATGTGGCCAAGGGAACGTACACAGTACGTTAACAGTACACAAAAAGAATAATCAACAATGAACATCGACAAATAGTGATTGGTTACGGTGCGGAACAACGGCCAAACATACGGCCAGCACGGTAGCATAGTGATTAGCACAATTGCTTCACAGCTCCAGGGTCCCAGGTTCGATTCCTGGCTTGGGTCACTGTCTGTGCGGAGTCTGCACGTTCTCCCCGTGTGTGTGTGTTTCCCCCGGGTGCTCCGGTTTCCTCCCACAGTCCAAAGATGTGCAGGTTAGGTGGATTGGCCATGCTAAATTGCCGTTAGTGTCCAAAATTGCCCTTAATTGGGTGGGGTTACTGGGTTATGGGGATAGGGTGGAGGTGTGCGGTTGGGTAGGGTGCTCTTTCCAAGAGCTGGTGCAGACTCGATGGGCCGAATGGCCTCCTTCTGCACTGTAAGTTCTATGAAATGTTCAAACAAAGAAAATACATGAGCAAGAGCAGCATAGGGTGTCGTGAATAAAGAATGGTTAATTTAATTTTTATAGTTCTATTCCCTGCAATGACCTTATTAGCTGTTGTACATTTTATGTTAAACTCTCTGTCCCTTCCTGTCTCACTCTGCTTGTCTTTATCCACCGCACTATAATGCTCTGATTTCCTGACTCTTTTCTTTGGATTTCTAAGACTCCATTCACCCTCGGTTAGTTTAAAGCCCTCTACACAGCCCCAGTTATACAATTGTCCAGCATACCCATCCCTGCCTGGTTCAAGTAGTCTATTCTAACAGAATAATTCGCTTCGCTGAATCCCGATACCAGTGCCCCATGAATCGAAACCCCATCTTCCTACACCCCTCCTTGAGCCACATTTGCGCAAGGCTCATGTAAGAATTTACCGGGTCTGGTTTAGCACAGTGGGCTAAACATCTGGCTTGTAATGCAGAACAAGGCCAGCAGCGTGCGTTCAATTCCAGTACCGGCCTCCCCGAACAGGCACCAGAATGTGGCGACTAGGGGCTTTTCACAGTAACTTTACTGAAGCCTGCTTGTGACAATAAGCGATTATTATTATTATTACAGATGATTACCTTTTATGCTCTGCATTTTAATTTGGACCCTGAATCATCAAATTCTCTTAGCAGAACATCATTCTTGGTTCTACCTATGTCGCTGGTCCCCACATGAACCATGACAACTGGCTCCTCTCACTCCAATTCCTCTCCAGCTGTGAGGAGATATCCTTAAATCTGGCACGAGGCAGGCAACATGACCTTAGGAGCTCGCGGTCGCAGCTGCAGTGAACAGGATATATCCCCCTAACAATACTGTCTCCTTTCACGACCACATTTCTCTTCACTCCACCTATTTGAATGGCATGCTTCACCATGGTCAGTCCACTCATCGGCCTTAAAGTCCTTCTCCTCATCCACACAGCTAGCAAGCAGTTTGTACCTGTTGGACAAAGTCAGGAACTGGGGCTCCTCAATCACTACATGCTGGGGCCCCATATCAGCCTGAAATGTAGTCACCTTCCCACCACCCCCTCCCCCCTCCCCCCCACCACCCTCATCCCTGGCCGTTGACCAACTTGAAAGCTCTACCAATTGAAGGGGTGTGATTGCCTCCTGGAATAAAGTGTACATGTAACCTGCCCCTTCCTGATGCATCACAAAGTCTGCAGCTCAGCCTCCAGCTCAATGACTCTGAGCCAAAGCTCCTCAAGTTGTTGACACTTACTAAAGACAGACACATGATGCACCATCTGCCCTGCCATCTTTATTATTTGTTAGTTCATTAATTACTTTTCCTTAATTAATTTATAATTTATAGACCCCACTACGCCCCATAACGTTTACAACTGCTATTAGACATTAATGCTATCAATACAACCTTTATTACACACCTTTAAAGGATAAAGGAGGAAAACACTCACTAACCAAACACTTACCCATTTCCCTGTGACCTCACACTTTGATAATTCCCCAAATGTGTTGATCCACAGACTGAGCTGGTTCTGCTCTTTAATGGACTCTCTCCTTTCTCTCTGCGACAAAGAACAAAGAACAAACAAAGAACAATACAGCACAGGAACAAACCCTTCGGCCCTCCAAGTCTGTACCGGTCACGATACCAACCTTGGCCAAAATCCTCAGCACTTCCTTGTGCAGTATTCCTCGATACCTATCCTATCCATATGTTTGTCAAGATGCCTTTTGAACGCCGTTAATGTATCTGCTTCCACACCCTCCCCTGGCAACGCGTTCCAGGCACACACCACCCTTCGCTTAAAAAACCTGCCTCGCACATCTCCTCTAAACTTTGCCCATGGACCGTAATCCTATGCCCCCCGGTGACTAAACCCTCCACCCTGGAAAAGAGTATTTGCCCATCCATTCTATTCATGCCCCTCATAATTTTGTAGACTTCTATCAGGTCACCCCTCAACCACCGTCTTTCTAATGAAAACAGTCCGAGTCTATTCAGCCTCTCCACATAGCTAACACCCTCCAGGGCAGGCAACATACTGGTAAACCTCTGCACCCTCTCCAAAGCCTCCACATCCTTCTGGTAGTGTGGTGACCAGAATTGTGCGCAATATTCCAAGTGCGGCCTTACCAAGGTTCTATACAACTGCAGCATGACTTGCCAGTTATTATACTCGATGCCCCGTCCTATGAAGACAAGCATTCTGTATGCTTTCTTGACTACCTTGTCCACTTGTGTTGCCACCTTCAAAGATCTGTGGACCTGCACACCCAGATTTCTCTAACTTTCTATATTCCTAAGAGTGTTGCCATTTACGGTATATTTGCACTCGGTGTTAGACCTACCACCTACCATTACCTCACATTTGTCCAGATTAAACTGCATTTGCCATTTCTCTGCCCAACTCACCAACCTGTCTATGTCCTGCTGTATCCTCTGACAATCCTCAACACCATCTGCCAGGCCACCTACCTTGGTGAACTTACTAATCAGACCAGCTACATTTTCCTCCAAATCGTTTATGTATACTACAAACAACCGAGGCCCCAGCACACGTCCCTGTGGAACACCACTAGTCACAACCTTCCATTCTTTAATAGACTCTTGCCTCTCTCTCCATGCTCTTTAGTGGGCTCTCGCCTGTCTCTATGCATGCTCTTTATTGGACTCTTTTCTCCCTCTCTCTCCATGCTCTTTAATGTCTTCTCTTTCTCTCTCTCTCTAGCCTTTAATGGATTAGATTGAACAGGATATGGTTTGAACAGGGAAGCTCTGCTTTTGGAGGCTCTGATTTACCAGAGAGACAGTGATGGACTGTGCCAATGACACCTGCAGGTAACATGCAGCATCAGATGGGCAATACGAACAGTATTAATAAGCAGCTGTATGCTTAAGTACTCTGACTCCCCTTCTTTAAAGAATGCTGAAATGTTGTCTTTTATGGAAAGTAGTTACTCTGGAATGGCAAACAAGGTCCTCATGTTTCAACATCTCCACTTCACCTGACAACAGAACTGTATTCCAATGTTTTCTAGCTCTATTCCACGACCAAGGAATTGATTTCCTACCTCCAAATTTGTTGGATCAGCATTTGAGTTTTTCGTTTGGAATTATTGTTTCGTTCCCAAAAACATTTTCAAATGCAAACAAAAGTATAATCTATTAAAAAACATCTGTTTTCGCCACTTTTTAATCACATTTTTAGCTTTATAAATTGCTTTGTGTACATTAATGAAGAGTCTTCTCCGTGTAAACTTGTCACATTGTAATTACACAATCTGACCATAAGATGGAGTGATTTTCTCTTTCAGCACCAGCACCATCTTAGATTTTGCCAAAGTAATTTTTCATCTAATTTCTTCCTTCAGGCAAGCATAATTTTCACTTTAAAATTTAACATTTTGTGTTTGTTATCACTTAGATATTGATCATCATCTCCTGCATGTTTTGCTTAAAGCTAAGTTATAGTTCTGCTCTTGTTACATGATGCTGCATGGCCCAATCGCCTCACACCCACCTTCTTCGTAGAATCCCTACAGCGCAGAAGGAAGCCATTCAGCCCATCAAATCTGTACCGACCCTACCTAGGCCCTATCCCCGTAGTCCCTCCTAATCTTTTGGACATTAAAGGGCAATTTAGCATGGCTAATCCACCTAACCTGCACATCTTTGGGAGGAAATCAGAGCACTCTGAGGAAACCCATGCAGACATAGAGGGAATGTACAAACACAACACAGACAGTCACCCGAGACCGGAATTGAACCCAGGTCCCTGGTGCCGTGAGGCAGCAGTGCTAACCACTGTACCACCATTCCGCCCACTTGACTGCTTCTGAGTTGGAGTGCTCCTTTGTTGTTAAACCCTAAGGATATTGCTAACCCTGCTACAGCTTTGGTGGCCCCCCTGCCTCACTATTTAAAAAAATGTGGCTCTCAGCTGTTGGCTCAGCCATAATGCTCTTCCTCTTACAATGGCTTCAGGCCTGTTGGGAACATCAGCGCAGCTGTCACTGTTAGGTGGCCTCAATGATAGCCATCTTCTATCTTCCCCATTATCCGCTATAGCTGCCACAATCCATTAAGTTAGAGCAAGGCCAGAGGTGGATTAGTGGTGGGTGGGGGGGGGGGGGGAGGTGGTACAGTGTGGCCCGAGGGTGCTTTCCATAATATGAGTGTGCCATGGGCTGACCAGGACATGGCAAGGTTCAGAAATAGGAAGAAAGACTGTCTGGCAGCAAACAACCTGGGACAGGGAGCAACATTCTCGAATATGAGACTGCCCTATAAAGTCTGGGACTTTTGGTTACCTTGGGCAAGCATAACGTTGAGGGCAGCAGAATCAAATTTCTTGTGGATAGCAATTGATACCATCCCACCAATTCCATGTTTTTCATTGACTTCAGCACTAAAGTAGGTAGGTGCAAGAAGCAACTTCCCCATTAACCACTGACACACAGTAGATGGAATAGAAGTTTGGAGGAAGCTGGCCCCATGTCAGTTACCAACCTTACGTACCCTTACCTACCCACTGCATTTCACACAAACTTTCAGGACGATATGTTTTGATGCTTGCAACCTGACATTGTAAGGTGACAAAGCACCCCATGTTTATTGATTAATACAGCGTTGTTCTTCAAATCTGCATTCTCATATCAAACTATGGTATATCTCGAAACATAACTGATGTGTTTGATGTTAATGACAAAACATGTCTATGCTTGTGTTTGTGGCACACTGAGTATTTCCTAGTCTGGACATCATGAGGCTCTTTCCATTCTTTGGACTGTGGAACAAATTTTTAGCTCCTTCCACACTGTCCCAAAATGCTTCATTTATCAGTATCAGTTCATCTTCCACACCTTCTCAATCTCTTAGTCTCCCAGCACCAATGTTGAAATTTTCATGTCTAGATAGCCAAGGTAGAGCAACTGGATTCCTGTCCCGCCAGCCTCGTTTTCTGGCGAGGTGCGCCCCCATCGGCAGCGGGATCCTCCGTTCCGGCAACCAGCCAATGGGGTTTCCCATTGTGGTCATCCCACGGCATGGGGAAACCCGTGGGTGTGGGTACGCTGCTGGCGAAGCAGAGGATCCCGCCGATGGAGAATCCCGCAGAAGACCTTTACTGGCAGATTTTCATTAAACACAAACATAACACTGAAAATTGTGAATGGGTCCAACAGACCTCCTAAAAAATGCTGCCACTGCACCACAGCAATTCTGATGCTCGCTGAGCTACAATACAGAACAAGCATTTACTGTTAAATTTAGAGGTATACTCCTGCAACTCCTGTCTTCATGTCAGAAGGAGTCATTTTGACACATTATAAATGCATTTGACATCGGCAATCCTTTTGGATCCTAAATTTCAATGTGCGCATCCTGTGCAATGAAATCATACATGATTAAAGCAGGTTGAATATCAGCAGGTTTAATAAATTACATCATCTTATTAGTAACATTCTGACTCTTTGTGTATAATTACTCACAAAACCATGGTAACATATTTATTGATTTCTACAGTGTTGTTCTTCAAATCTGCATTCTCATATCAAACTATGGTGTATCTCAGAAACATAACTGATGTGTTTGATGTTAATGACAAAGCTTGTCTATGCTTGTGTTTGTGGCACATTGAGTATTTTCTAGTCTGGACATCATGAGGTTCTTTCCATTCTTTGGGCCACGGAACATATTTGTCCCTCCTTTCACACTGTCCCAAAATGCTTTGTTTATCAGTATCAGTTCATCTTCTGCACCTTTCCATTCTCTTAGTCTACCATGGCTCTGAGAGTCAACTTGGAGTGGGCAATTTTCCATGGGACTCTCAGGCTCTTCAGCTGTAACATCATTTTTCCAGGGTTTCTATTGGCCTTCTGTTGAAGTTACACTGGATGAAGAGGAGAACCCCCAGGATGTTTGGATTTAGTGGGCAACGGCAAAGATGTCTACCGAGATCTGGTGATTTCTGTGGTGTGAATTTCCCCTTTCCCAATGTCAATCGAAATGTGGTGTGTCAATTCAAGGGAATTTCCAGCAGCATAAACAGCCTGTCACACCACAGTATCCTCCAGGGATGTGGTGGCGTAGTTGCATTGTCTCTGGGTAATTCTCTCGGGCACGGTACAAATCCCATTACAGCAGATGGTGACATTTCCATAAATTAGACAATGAAATGGTTGTCATTAAAAAACCCTGGTTCACTTAATGGGAAATCTGACTACTTCTAACCGCAATGTGGTTGATTCTGGAATGGCCTCGCAAGTCACTGTTCAAGGACAATGAATTTTCACTTTTAATTAAAATCGTACAGTGAACATTAAGGTGGAAACAGAAATATCTTAAACAAACTTTGAAAACTTAACTTTGAAAATATGATTTCTTTTTGTCATTATGGAGAAATTTTATATTCTGCTACACTAAATTTTCTTTAGGGTAAGTGAGGCTCTCCAGCAGTAATTATGCAATTAGCTTAAAAACCTCAGTGAACAATGTGCAATCTTTTCAATGATTTTTACAACTACAATAGTTTAAAAAGGCATGTTTTCATTGCTTCAATGATTTCTATTTGATGGCAGTCTGTGGGAATTTAAATAACGCACTCTGTAGACTCACTGACCTCTGGAATTCTGTGTGAACTCCCAAATTTGCCAGATTCTGAGTGCCAGTAAATACTGAAAGTTTTGCCTTCATAACTATTACAAAATATAGGAACAAAGTTCATAGACTATCACTGAATCACGACAATGCAGAAGGAGGCCACTCGGCCTATTGAGTCTGCACCGACCCTCTGAAAAAGCTAGGTGCAATCCTCCACACTATTCCCGTAACCCCACCAAGGGGCAAATTATCATGGCCAATCCGCCTAATCTAAACATCTTTGGACTGTGGGAGGAAACCGGAGCACCCGGAGGAAACCCACGCAGACAAGGGGAGAACGTACAAACTCTACACAGTCACCGGGTCGCTGGCGCTGATAGGCAGCAGTGTTACCCACTGTGACACCGTGCCGTCCATGTGTTGATGGGTGCGATTTAACCTCAAAGAACAGAGTCCCGTTTTGGGTGCATATAGCTGGGTCTTTCTCAGCGCTGCAGCGCCAAGAACAACCAAGCTATAAAATGGATCTCTTGTTTTTTTCTGTCTTCGGTCGGGAGCGTCGCGTCGAGGCCGCACTTACCTCATTATCTGCACTGATGAATGCCACACTGATCTCTTGACCCCCTTGGACACCACAGCGCAACCTTGATCCCTGGCACGGACAACCTGGCACCTGGGCAGTGCCCATGCCAACCTGGCAGTAGGCATGTCATGGTGCCCAGGTGGCAGTACCAAGGTCCCAGGCCAGCAATGCCAAGGTTCGCAGGTGGCATCAGGAGTGCCAGTGTATCACCCTGCCCAGAGCCTGACAACCTCCGCTGGCTTGGGAAACCCACCTAGATAGTTGTGTGGACCAGTGCTAAATGACGCCATGGCGAGATCTCCAGGCATGGCCGTTTGTTCCCGGGCCTCGGAAGAATCGGGCACCGACATATTTAAATGAGTCTAATGGCTCACTTAAATATGTTAATCTAGATCTGCCCAGAGAGGGCAAGATCCAGATTGCGTTGTCTCGCGCGATTTCGTTAGATCTTGCGAGGCGTTCCGAGCGTCACAAACCTCGTGAGAGACGGCCTTGTCGCATCATCAAGTCGGGCACGATGAGCCGTTTGATCGTGCCCAACATGTCAAATTGATGGCCACTTGTCAGAACTTGAAAGCATTAGCGATGTAATAATTTGCTGGAGAGTGCAGAGGCAGGGAAATGAGCCACTTTAGGGAAGGAAAGAACAAAAATGAAGGTCTGTGGATGGGTGGAAGGCAGGAGAGATTAAGTGATAAAAGACATGATAGTGCAAGGCAAAAGTGGGTGGTAAAGAAACAAAATAGAGTCTGGAGTAACTGTAATGGCAACAGCAAAATCACCATGGGCAGTTGCTTTCCAAAACAAATCAGAGCAGTGGTTAGGATTTGAAATTGTCGAACTCAATAATGAGCTTGTAAGGTTGTAATGTATCTAATTAAAAGATTAAATGCTGTTCCTTGATCTTCCATTGAGTGCCATTGAAATAGTTTAGAAGGCTGAGTGAGGACAGAGAGGACCAATTGAAAGTAGGATAGAAAATTAAAATCACGGTTGACTGGGAGCTCAGGCTCATGCTAGTGGTTTGAATGTTGATATTCCACAAAATGGCCACCTGATATGAATTTGGTCTTCCCTATGTAGGGGAAATTGCACCATGAGCAACCAATACAACGTTCTATATTGAAAGAATAAAAGCAGATCAGTTTCACCCAAAAGGAATGTTTAGGACCCTGTAAGTTGGGAAGGCAGGAGATGAAAAGGCATCTCCTGCACTTGCGTGAGAAGTTGCGGCGGAAAGGGGAGCAGGAAATGGGTGGTCGAAGAGTGAAGCCTGTTGACAAGGAGAGAATGATCCTTTTGGAATGATGAAAGGGAGGGGAAGATGTGTTTAATGGTAGAATTGCATTAGAGTTTGCAGCAATGGTGGAGGACGATCCATTGAATTTGGAGGCTGGGTGGATAAGGTGAACGCTTTTGCAGTTTAGGGAGGGCGGTGAGTGGGTGAGGGCAGAAATGTGGGCACTGGAATAACTGGACCCTGTCAATCACAGTGGAGGTTATCCTCCTTTGAGGAAAAAGGAAGGCATATCAGAAGAACTAGTGTGGAAGTGGTGTTGTCAGTACAAATGTAATGGAGACAGAGAAATTGGGAGGATTGAATAAAGTCCTCACTGCAAGTGGATGGGAAGAACGTAGCTATGGATGACAGTGGGCTTATAACGGATATGGGTTAATAGTTTCTCTACAGAAATGGTGAGAGCGAGAATTTGAGGAAGTAAAGGAAGTGGTTGATGTTGAACCATGCAAAGGTCAGCGATGGGTGGAAATTGGAAAGAAGATGAACAACATTTTCCAGTTTGTGGTGAGAGTAGGCAATGGCACCAAGATAATACCAGACAAGGAAGTGAGGGAAGAAGCCTGAGTAGAACTGGACCAGTGAATGTTCCATGTATCTCACAAAAAGAGAGGTACAGGCACATTCTATTTGGAGGAAGTGTAAGGAGTCAAATAAAAACCTTGAGTGTGAGAATAAATTCAGCCAGGTAGATGAGGGCTGATTGTGGACGGGGACTAGTTGGGCCTCTGTTCAGGGAAGAAATGGAGAGCCTTCAGGAAATCCTTGTGGGGGATAGATGTGTGGAAAAATAGACATCCATGGTGAAAAAGAATCAGTTAACACAAGAAAATTGGAAACTGTTGAAGTGGCATAATTCATAGACATGGCGGGTGAGACTCAACAAGGGCAGAGAAAATAGTCTCACGATACGAGGAAGTAAGTACTATGGGACAAGATCAGGCTGAAACAATAGGTTGACAAGTGGAGAGTCTTATTTGTGAACCTTGGGAAGGAGATAGAAGTACCTCCTTGGAAAGAATGTGGGGCGTCATTCTGCAACCCCCCCAAGCGGGTCGGAGAATGGCCGTTGGCCGCCGTGAATCCCGCCCCCGACGGTTGCCGAAGTCTCTGGTACCGGATATTCGGCGGGGGCAGGAATCAGGCCGCGCCAGTTGGCGGGCCCCCCCCCGCTCAATTCTCCGGCCCGGATGGGCCGAAGTCCCGCCGAGAAATTGCCTGTCCCGCCGGCGTAAATTAAAGTAGGTATTTACCGGCGGGACAAGGCGGCGTGGGTGGGCTCCAGGGTCCTGGGGGGGTCGCGGGGCGATCTGGCCCCGGGGGGTGCCCCCACGGTGGCCTGGCCCGCGATCGGGGCCCACTGATCCGCGGGCGGGCCTGTGCCGTGGGGGCACTCTTTCCCTTCCGCCTCCGCAACGGCTTCCACCATGGCAGAGGCGGAAGAGACTCTCCCCACTGCGCATGCGCGGGAAACTGTCAGCGGCCGCTGACACTCCCGCGCATGCGCCGCCCGGGGATGTCATTTCCGCGCCAGCTGGCGGGGCAACAAAGGCCATTTCCGCCAGCTGGCGGGGCGGAAATCCCTCCGGCGCCGGCCTAGCCCCTCAATGTTGGGGCTCGGTCCCCAAAGATGCGGAGCATTCCGCACCTTTAGGGCGGCGCGATGCCCGTCTGATTGCCGCCGTTTTGGGCGCCAGTCGGCGGACATAGCGCCGTTGGGGGAGAATTTCGCCCGTGGTAAGGGAGAAGATGAGGCTGGTGACAGTCTGAAAAATGATGGCTTGATTGTTGATCCTGGGGTTCTGGTTCATGGGAAGATTTAATTTTCAGCTTCGGAATTTATAGGTCTGTTCATCAAACAACAACTGATACTTCTAAGTTAGTTGGGAAATTGGATGCTGATTAATTGCTCTTTAAAGCAGGGAACACAGGGAAGAGGATCCAATGACTGGAGCAGAATATGTTGCTTTTGGGAAACGTTTCCACCGTACTTGTCAGCTCTTCGTGACACACGTGTCAGTTTCCAGAAATATTCTTATCTTTGGACCTACATGATATTAAACTGATTGCTGCACAGTGATGCACGATCAATTGAACAAAGACTAAAGTTGGGTACAACTGTGGCTTTATTACAGTCAGATGCGTGGCCTCCTGCTGCAGCTGGCGAAATGGCAGGGCACTGGAGGTCATGCATATTTATACAGTTCTCCCTGGGTGGAGCCAGCCGGCAGGAGCTACCGGCGAACCTGTAGTGCAGGTCCTACCTTACATCTCCTATTACAGTGGATCACCACATTCACCCCCTTTTAAAAATGAGTCCCGCGGGGTTGACGTGAAACTATATAAAATTAGTGCAATTATGTACAGTGGTAGGGAAAGAAAAGTTCATGTTGAGGGTCCGGAGTCCGTCAAAGGTTCAGCCGGTCCTGTGCTTTGGTGCATCGTTGAGAGCGGCGTAACGGTGGTGGCGAAGTCGGTGCTGGCGGTGGTGGAGGTGGCAGCGATGGCGGTGCTGATGCTGGCCAGTCATCGGGAACTCCGGGAGCGTGCAGAAGCCCTCTTCATCCTCTTGTGCGGAAAAGGGGAGGGGGGGTGGGTGGTCTGGTGGGGTCAATATTGGCGGCGCGTTGGGAGGTGGGGGGGGGGGCGCATTGATGGGGTGGAACCTGACGGTGCCAGGTCCCTGAGTGAGACAGTATCTTGGCGGCCATCAGGGAACTCAACGTAAGCATTGATGCGATCATTAATTCACTCGAAGACACGTGGAGAAGTAAACCGTGGTTTTAATCAGCTTAGAACTGAGCCTGCGTGTGACTGGTACAACACTGAAGGCGGCCCCGCAGTTCAGCAGCCCTTATACTTCCTATAAAGGAGGTGGAGCCATGGGCGGAGCCCGTACATGCCGCAACATATCCCCTGTGGGTGAAGCCACACAATGGCCCATAGGTAGAGCCCACAGGGTTAATCACATAACACAGTGCACTGTTGAATTATCAGTAATTATACATTCACCACAGGCATATTGAGGGTTGGAGTGGAGCAGGTGAACCCTGTCCACCAAGGGGTCCGCCTTGTGGAGTTGGACGTGCCTACGGAGAAGGACCGGTCCTGGAGCAGCGAGCCAAGTCGGGAGCGACACCTCGGATGTGGACTTCCTGGGGAAGGTGAAAACACGTTCATGGGGTGTGTTATTAGTGCGGTGCACAATAGTGACTGGATGGAGTGTAGAGCGTCAGGGAGGACCTCCTGCCAGCGAGAGGCTTGGAGGTTCCTGGACCGTAGGGCCAGCTGGACGGCCCTCCAAACCGTCCCATTCTCCCGTTCTACTTGCCCGTTTCCCCGGGGGTTGTAGCTGGAGGCAATACCCCTGCTGAGCAGGACCTGACGCAGATCATCGCTCATGAATGAGGATTCCCTGTCACTGTGGATGTAGGTGGGGAAAACTAACAGAGCGAAGATGGTGTTGAGGGCCTTGATGACGGTGGCAGACGTCATATCGGGGCATGGGATGGCGAAGGGGAATCTGGAGTACTCGTCGACAACACTGAGAATGTACGTGTTACGGTCGGTGGAGGGGAGGGGCCCTTTGAAAACCACGCTGAGGCGTTCAAAGGGGTGGGAAGCCTACACCAGGCTTGCACGGTCCGGCCGGTAGAAGTGCGGCTTGCACTCCGCACAGACCTGGCAGTCCCTGGTGACTGTCCTTACTTCCTCGACGGAGTAGGGCAGATTGAAAGCTTTGACCAGATGGTACAATTGAGTGACCCCTGGGTGACAAAGGCTGTCGTGTAGGGCCCGGAGTTGGTTCACTTGTGCGCTGGCACATGTACCTCGGGAGAGGGAGTCTGGGGACTCGCTGAGTTTACTGGGGCGAAACAAGATCTCGTAATTATAGGTGGAGAGCTCGATTCTCCACCGCAAGAATTTATCACTTTTGACCTTGCCCCACTGTGTGTTATTGAACATGAAGGCTACTGACCGTTGGTCCGTAAGGAGAGTGAATCTCTTACCGGCCAGGTAATGCCTCCAATGCCGCACAGCTTCAACGATAGCTTGGGCCTCCTTTTCGACGGATGAGTGCCGAATTTCAGAGGCATGACGGGTGCGGGAAAAGAATGCCACGGGTCTGCCTGTCTACTTTAGAATGGCGGCAAGGGCGATGTCTGAAGCGCCGCTTTCTACTTGGAAAGGCAGTGACTCGTCCACTGCGCGCATCCCGGCCTTGGCGATGTCTGCTCTGATGCGGGCGAAAGCGTGTTGTGCCTCGGCCGCGAGAGGGAATTGGGTGGACTGGATGAGTGGGCGGGCCTTGTCCGCATAGTTTGGGACCCACTGAACGTAGTAGGAAAATAACCCCAGGCAGCGTTTGAGGGCCTTGGGGCAGTGGGGGAGGGGAAGTTCCATTAGGGGGCGCATGCGGTCGGGGTCTGCTCCAAGAAGTCCGTTTTGGACTATATTGCCGAGAATGGCTAACCGGGTCGTGCTGAACACACACTTCTCTTTGTTGTAGGTCAGGTTGAGAAGAGTGGCAGTGCGGAGGAATTTATCGAGGTTGGCATCGTGGTCCTGCTGGTCATGGCCGCAGATGGTGACATTATCTAAGTACGGAAAGGTGGCCCCCAAACCGTAATGATCGATCATTCGGTCCATCTCTCTTTGGAAGACCGAGACCCCATTTATGACACCGAAAGGGACCCTAAGGAAGTGGTAGAGGCGACCGTCTGCCTCGAAGGCCGTGTATGGTCGGTCCGACTTCCGGATGGGGAGCTGGTGGTAGGCGGATTTCAGGTCAGTTGTTGAGAAGACCCGCTACTATGCAATCTGATTGACCATATCAGATATGCGTTGGAAGGGGAACGCGTCGAGCTGCGTGTACCGATTCATGGTCTGGCTGTAGTCTACGACCATCCTGTGTTTCTCCCCAGTTTTAACCACTACCACTTGGGCTCTCCAGGGGCTGTTGCTGGCCTCGATAATACCCTCCTTAAGCAGCCGCTGGACTTCGGACCCGATGAAGGTCTTGTCCTGGGTGCTGTACCGTCTGCTCCTAGTGGCAACGGGCTTGCAATCCGCAATTAGATTGGCAAAAAGGGAGGGGGGATCGACATTGATGGTCGCGAGGCCACAAATGGTAAGGGGGGGTAAGGGCCCGCTGAATTTGAGGGTGAAGCTCTGGAGGTTGCACTGGAAGTCCAGGCCCAACAGGAGTGCAGCACAAGATTAGGAAGGACATCGAGGCGGAAGTTACTAAATTCTACGCCCTGGACCTTGAGGGTGACTGTACAAAAGCCTCGGATCGGGATGGAGTGGGATCTGGAGGCTAGGGAGATCCTTTGATTGGCAGGGTGTGTCATGATATTCAGATAAACATCATGGTGCAAACACACATGCACACTGATGGACAGATCAACGGACCAATCAATACACACGCAACATCACAGCCAATCACAAGCCAGAGCAGACACACTATAAAACGGGGAACACGACACTTCCGATTATTTCCAGCAGGAGACAGCTCAGGGCACAGAGCTCACAGCAAGCCACTCAGACATTCACCATGTGCTGAGTGCTTCTCCAAGATCGTGTTAGGGCTGGGTCCACAGGTTAGAGGGTAATGAACGAACCACAGTAACCAGTTTACAAATGATAATATTGTTAGTAATAAAACTGAGTTGTACCTTCCGCAACCATCTTGGTTCGCCTGTGTAGCAGAGCACCCAACACAACAGGGTGGACCACGAGGGAGCAGCGCCTTACCGTATCTGGGTGAACGAAGCTTTCGGTGCTCCCAGAGTCCAGCAGGCACGAGGTCGCGTGGCCGTTGATTTTAACTGTCGTCGACGCGGTGGCCAGGTTGTGCGGGCGAGATAGGTCCAGCGTCATCGAAGCGAGCTGCGGGTAGCCATAGGATGCTTCGGGTGGCGAGCGTGTGCGGTTCCGATGTCAGGATGTCCGGGGACCCTGTGGGGAACAAGATGGCGGCGCCCATGGTGCGCACATTGCGGGGTCGGGACAAGATGGCGGCACCCATGGTGCACACATTGTGGGGTCGGGACAAAATGGCGGTGCCCATGGGGCGCACGTCGCCAAAGGGGGACAAGATGGCGGCGCCCATTGGTCGCACATGGACCCGGGAGGAGAATATGGCGGCTCCCATTGTGCATCTGGCATGGGGGAGGGGGCAATAGCGGGCACGATCGCAGCGACTGCGCAGGCCTGGCACACAGCTGCGAAGTGGCCCTTTTTACTGCAGGCTTTACAAACTGCAGTGCGGGCCGGGCAGTGTTGGCGGGGGTGCTTCTGCTGAC
The DNA here is from genome assembly GCF_047496885.1 of Scyliorhinus torazame. NCBI lineage: Eukaryota > Metazoa > Chordata > Chondrichthyes > Carcharhiniformes > Scyliorhinidae > Scyliorhinus > Scyliorhinus torazame. The sequence goes on from NC_092710.1 coordinate 212,239,113, forward strand.
CGCAGAAGTAGCAGCGGGGACCCCCGGGGTACACGGATCGGCGTGCGGTGCAGGCGCATTGCGAAGGTAGGGCCCCAGCTGAGGAGGTCATCGGCGGGGTCCAGGAGGGGTAGTAAGGGGTAGAAGGGCGGGCAGCGCGACGGGGGAGGTACGATTGTACGTTACGGGATGCGACCGTCATGGAGAGCGCCAAGAGTTTCGTCTCCGCCAGTTCGAGCGTGGCCCCTTCCAGCAATCGTTCTCGGATGCGGTCCGACACAATCCCCGTCACGAAGGCATCGCGCATGAGGAGATTCGCGCGTTCGGCGGCCGCGACGGCCTGACAGTCACAGTCCCGGATGAGTGGAATTAGGGCCCGCCAGAAGTCTTCGATGGACTCACCAGGTAGTTGCGAGCGAGTGGCGAGTACATGCCTGGTGAAGAGCGTGTTCGTCTTCTGCGAGTAGTGTTCTTTGAGGAGTTCCATTGCTTTTGTGTAAGTCGTGGCGTCTTGGATCAACGGGAACACGCTGGAGCTCAATCTGGAGTACAGGACGTTTATCTTCTGAGCCTCCGTTGGCGCGGGGTCCGCAGCGTTGATGTAAGCCTCAAAACATGCTAGATAGTGAGTAAAGTCTTTCCTGGCGTCGGGCGAGTGAGGATCCAGCTGCAGGCGATCGGGCTTAATTTGGATATCCATTCTGTGGAAAAATCTGACTGTAATAAATTGATGCACGATCAATTGCACAAAGACTAAAGTTGGGTACAACTGTGGCTTTATTACAGTCAGATGCGTGGCCTCCTGCTGCAGCTGGCAAAATGGCAGGGCACTGGAGATCATGCATATTTATACAGTTCTCCCTGGGCGGAGCCAGCCGGCAGGAGCTACCGGCGAACCTATAGTGCAGGTCCTACCTTACATCTCCTATTACAGTAGATCACCACACACAGTTTGCTACGTCAGGGCAACTTTCCCTGGAGTCCGTGGAGCCTTGTCGACAATTTGACGGCAGTGTAGTGACTGAACCTGAGAGAAAGAAATGCTACAAGTTTGGAGGGAGATCAGTTACAATGAGTGAAGTGAGGAGAGAAAGTGAGACAGTGGATATCAATGAAAAGATCGAGAGAGTAAAGTGGCAGAGGGGAAGGTCAGGTGGAACGGGAATTCTGATGACCGAGTCTGCTGTGCATGGGTAGAGCTACTAGCCCATATGGGGGATGTAGGCGGATGGCAAAGGCGATCGTGTTTAGTTTGAAATTTCTTAAGGTTGGAGTGTAATGGGGTGAGCATACAGGTCAACATACTGGGACATCTGCGGGGTCCTGGCACACATCTTAGGTCGTACATCCGATCTCCGACAATTCAGACACCGGAAGATCTGGGCTAATATCTCCCTTGTAATGGGCTAGAAGATTGGCTGTCGCTACTGGGAAAAAATAAAAATTCAGCTTGAACTGTGATGGATATTTCTAATTCCATTTTGTCATTCTGCAAACTCTTTTAAGTGTATGTAAATATAACTGATCTCAGAATTAGGCATGGATGTGAAATTTTACCGACAGGGCCTGGAATGTAATCTGGTGGAGTGGATCGTCTGTCTCATGTTGAACATGCTCAATTTTCATTTCAGAGATTTCAATGGAACAAATCTGTGCGTATTCTCCAACAGGCAGGGAAGCTGTGCTTCCTGATTATGAACCATGCAGTGGGGATTAATCATTTTATTCCAGAAAGCCATCTGGTAAAGGATGGAATTTAAAAAATATTTACAAACTTTTATCAAGTTTTATTTATAGAGATATGGAATACATATATACACCTCCTCGCTCAACAAATTTCAGACCTTTTCTATTTATTAATTTAAAAAATATATATATTTCATGGAGGCATTTATATTATAAATTTTAACACAATGGCCAACAACACAGTCAACATGTTTTTACATAACCAGCCACCCCAAGAGGAATTCCCCACCAACCCGCCCCCACCTTTTCCAAGACCGCCTGCCTCCCCTTTTTAACCGCCTCCCCCCCACTGCTGACAGTATACTTTTTCTCAAAAAAGTTACTAAATGGCTGCCACCTCCGAGCAAACTCTTCCACCGATCCCCTCAGGGGGAACTTAATTTTCTCTAGCCTGAGAAGCCCCGCCAGGTCACTCACCCACACCCCCAACTTCGTGTGGGGGGGGGGTCCAAGTCCCTCCACTCTAGCAAGCTCCATCTCCGGGCTTCTAGGGAGGCAAAGGCCATGACACCGGCCTCTCTCGCCCCCTGGACTCAGTCCTTTTCTATTTCTAGGAGCACAAATCTCCAGATAATAATGCCCACCACCTTCAGACAATTAAATACAATTAATAAACTATTACACAAATATCTTGTCCACTCTAAAATTAGGGGCGGGGTTCTCTCAGCCCGGCGCCGGGTCGGAGAATCCCCGCGACCGGTGCGAATCGCGCCATGCCGCCCCGATGCAGGCATGAAATTCTCCGTCATTGGCGCCAGCATGTTTGGCCCATGATGGGCCAAGCGGCTGGCGTGAAAACGTCGGGTCCCACCGGCGCAGTCAACACCAGTCTCAGCTGGCGGGACCTCAGCGTGGAAGAGTCGGGGGCGGCCTGTGGGTGGCGAGGGGGGGTCCGACCCCGGGGGGGGGCCTCTGATGTGGCCTGGCCCATGATGGGGGCCCACCGATCGGTGGGCCAGCCTCTCTGGCTGGGGGCCTCCTTTCCTCCGCACCGGCCCCTGTAGTCCTGCGCCATGTTGCGTCGGGGCCAGCGCGTTGAAGGAAGCCACTGCGCATGCGCGGGTCACGCGGCGCTCAGTTTGCACTGGGATCAGCAGCTGGAGCGGCGTGAACCCCTATAGGGGCCAGAATTAGTCGTATGGTCGGCCCGTTCACGCCGTCGTAAATCGCGACGGTGTTTACGGTGGCGTGGACACTCTGCCACGGGATTTGAGAATCCCGGCCTAGGTATTTTTGTTTTTCTGTTTTTAATGTACAGTGTAAATCATTATGTGGGCGGGTTGGGGTGTGTATCATGTGGGGATGGTTAGTTGGTGGGGAGGGGGTGGTTGGGGCAGTCCCCCGGGGGTTTGGGAGTGTGGGGTTGTCCTGTGCGGGGACCAGTCTGAGTTTTTTAAATAGTTATGCAGGAGTTAGAAAAGGTTTTTTTTCTCCTAACCATTTCAGAATAACTATCTGTGTAACACTGGTTGAACCATCCAAAGTCAGCAATTTAAATCTCTTTTTCGGATAGTTCATATCGCTGTGCTGGGGAGGTTTTGGGGAAGTTATCGCTTCTGGACAGAAATTCAGAAAGAGATTGCCAGCACATCTTTGGGGTAATAATAATAATAAATAAACTTTATTGTCACAAGTAGGCTTACATTAACACTGCAATGAAGTTACTGTGAAAAGCCACCCCCCCCAATCTGACATTTTAGAGCCCGGATGTTCCATTATATTCCATGGTAATGAAGGATAAAATGTCCCATGGGTTGTGCCACCAAAGAAGAAATCAACATTTTTAGAGAATGCATGGGGATCCCTTACTCGCCCATTCTTTTTAAGGACATCTTCTGTGTCAATAGGATAGAAATCATCTATTTATTCAGGCCAGATGGAGAAACCAGACATAAAAACAGATTTTCTTTTTGTGTCTACCTGGGAGGTCAACAATGTGCTAGACTCGCACCCAATACCATGCCGACCGACAGGATCTTAGAGCAATTACATTTATCTGCCTGAGAAACAGAAATGACGTACAATAGCATATTTTCAAACATGCTCACTGCCTGTCTTTTGGTGTTCCACTTGATAAAAGCTGCGAAGTTCTCTTATTGTGGCTGTTTTACTGTCCATGCTTCTATGCTTTCTCGTGGTGGCACTTACATTTTTGGAAGTTGTCACATTTAGTTGGGGCTGTCCAAATTCATTTGTGGAGATGGAGGAGGGATCAGCAAAACTTGTCAATCTCAATGACATGTACAGGAGAATGCATTGAATATTCATCAAACTGAGCTCATTGTCTTGGAATTGACTTCTAAAGATAAAGGTTCCAGGCTTTCTGATATTGTGCCCAGATCATTAACTTAAATATTCAAGCTCTGGATGTGGTGTGGAGAAGGGCCATATGACATCAGCATAAGAGGACTAAGTTGCGAGACAAAGTTAGAAAAACTCAGAAGCCCAGATGATCATGAGAGCTACACCGAGATTGCAGCTGCTGAAGAAATAGCCTACTGACACCATTTAAATTCATGAGGTCAATAGAGGGTCTTCACAAATGGGTCTTTGGTTGTTTGAGGATCCAACTGTGGGCAGCACGGTAGCACAGTGGTTAGCACTATGGCTTCACAGCGCCAGGATCCCAGGTTCGATTCCTGCTTGAGTCACTGTCTGTGTGGAGTCTGCACGTTCTCCCCGTGTCAGTGTGAGTTTCCTCCGGGTGCTCTGGTTTCCTCCCACAAGTCCCGAAAGACGTGTTGTTAGGTAATTTGGACATTCTGAATTCTCCCTCTGAGTACCCGAGCAGGCGCCGGAATGTGGCGACTTGGGGCTTTCCATTTTTTTTAAATTTAGAGTACCCAATTATTTTTTTCTCCAATTAAGGAGCAATTTAGTGTGGCCAATGCACCTAACCTGCACATCTTTGGGTTCTGGGGGTGAGACCCACGCAGCGATGGGGAGAATGTGCAAACTCCACATGGACAGTGAGCCAAGGTTGGGATTAGAACCCATGTCCTCAGCGCTGCAGTCACAGTGTTAACCACTGCGCCACATGCCACCCCCAGAGTAATGTCATTGCAGTATTGATGTAAGCCTGTTAAAAAAAAAACTGCTGGGGCCTCTTTTCCATAAGACCTTAGATATGTCACTGTGAGGTTAAATGGCATAGCTGGGATCTTGCTGCCTCTGCATCGTGTACTATTTTAAAGTAAAGAAAAGTTCTCCTCTAAGTCTTTGGGATTCAGCCGAGAGTTTCAGGTGACTCCCATTCTGCTGATGTTAGCAAGATATGCTTGGTGAAACTAGGTACATCTATGTTGATTGCATTCTGGCTTTTGACTGAGGACCTAAGAGTGGGAACTTCCAATTTATGCACAGGATAATCCTTTGAAATCCCACTTGAAATTGGCCAGAACAATAATAGATGGATGAAGGAAAATTCTTGCAATGAGGCCTGTACAAGTGTAGTCACTGCAGCAATGTAGACAAATGCAGCAGCTAGTTCCCATTGACAACAATAAAATAATGACCAAACAATCATTTGAAGGAAAACTTTGGGCAGGACATGGAAGGAACTCCCCTGTTCTTAATGAAATAGTGTGATGGGATATTTTAATCTGAGACAGCTATTGGCTCCTCTGTTTAACATTTCACCTGAATAATTGTGCTTCCAACAATGCTGCACTCCCTCTATACTGAAATATTAGCCTGGATTATTTGATCAGAGTTCAATCTGGGTGATTGTCTAGCAAATGTTTATTTAATCAAGCGGATCTTGCTGAAACGTGAACATTAATTAACTTTGTTACAAAGTCTCGTCATCAAACTTCACCCACTTTTTGTTTCCAATTTAAACAAGGGGCGAGATTCTCTGACCCCCCGCCGGGTCGGAGAATCGCTGGGGGCTGGCATGAATCCCGCCCCTGCCGGTTGCCGAATTCTCCGGCACCGGATATTTGGCGGGGGCGGGAATCGCGGCGCGCCAGTTGGCGGGCCCCCCCCGCGATTCTCCGGCCCGGATGGGCCGAAGCCCTGCCGCTAAAATGCCTGTCCCGCCGGCGTAGATTAAACCACCTAGCTTACCGGCAGGACAAGGCGGCACGGGGCGATCTGGCCCCGGGGGGTGCCCCCACGGTGGCCTGGCCCGCAATCGGGGCCCACCGATCCGCGGGCGGGCCTGTGCTGTGGGGCACTCTTTCCCTTCTGCCTTTGCCACGGTCTCCACCATGGCAGAAGAGACTCCCCCCACTGCGCATGCGCGGGAATGCCGTCAGCAGTCGCTAACGCTCCCGCGCATGCGCCGCCCGGAGATGTCATTTCCGTGCCAGCTGGCGGGGCACCAAAGGCCTTTTCCGCCAGCTGGCGGGGCGGAAATTCGTCCGGTGCGGGCCTAGCCCCTTAAGGTTAGGGCTGGGCTCCCTAAGATGCGGAGCATTCCGCACCTTTGGGGTGGCGCGATGCCCGACTGATTTGCGCCGTTTTGGGCGCCAGTCGGCGGACATCGTGCCGATACCGGAGAATTTTGCCCATGATTTTTCATAAGTGAGTCCAAGGTAATACACTAAATCAATGCGAACTTGGGTCGGACATTAAAATTTCTCTTACAAGTGACTCTGAAACACATCGATCAACAAAGAAAGTTCCTTATTTTTTTCAATGAGTACCCTAAATTATGAACTGACATTTGTGTTTAATTTATTGCTGTTCAATTTATTTTTTTAGAGAAGATAACAGGGATGATAATCTACTGTGAGGAAAGATTCCACTAGCAAAAGTTGTGCTCAGCAAACATAATTGCCTTGACAACAATTTGAATGAGATAATGACTTTATAATTCAGTTGTAAAAAGGGAAAAAATCTGCCTAAGCTTTTTAAGCACATTGTAACTCAGATTGTCGATTGTGTCTGTTGAAGTCCTGCATTTCCATGTTGACTAAGTCCATTTAGTTTATCTTAAAAGTTCATCCCATGCCAAACTATTTTAAAAAGAAAAGTGCAATGCTCACATATAGCCAGATGAGGAGCCAGCAACAATACAGAAAACTGATGGAACTTTAAAGGCTGCACTTCTCACCCTTTTCATTCTAACAGCATTTTTGTACCAGGAGGATGTTTTTGATTGCAACCTTGTGTAGACAGCTATGCAATTTATTTGGACCATATTTAGTGCCACCTGGGCATGTGCTGTTAGTGGTGTGTTCCTTGCTGGTTTAGGGAGGGCAAATCTGCATTATTCTCATTATATATTTTTAAAAGTCTGTAAAAATTTGTTTGAGTAATTAGAAACAGTACAATCTTTCAATCCATTAAAGTCACTGTTCAAACATTTCCTTTAGAAAGAGTAGGGAAGTTCTCCCGGGCAATATGTACCCTTCAATCAATACCACTAAAAAACAGTTAATCTAGCCATTATCACATTACTGTATTTAGGATATTACTTTGCACAAATCATAAAACTTACAGTGCAGAAGGAGGCCATTCAGCCCATCGAGTTTGCATCCACACTTTGAAAGAGCACCCTACTTAAGCCCACGTCTCCACCCTATCCCCGTAACCCAGTAACTCCACCTAACTTTTTGGACACGAAGGGGCAATTTAGCAATCCACCTAAGCTGCACATCATTGGACTGTGGGAGGAAATTGGTGCGCCCGAAGGAAACCCACACAAACACGGTGAAAAAGCGCAAACTCCACACAGACAGTTACCCGAGGCCGGAATTAAACCCTGGAGCTGTGAGGCAGCTGTGCTAACAACTGTGCCATGCCACCCATGTTTGGCTGCCCTGTTTCCTACATCTTGGATTGGATTTGTTTATTGTCATGTGTACCGAGGTACAGTGAAAAGTATTTTTCTGCGAGCAGCTCAAACAGATCATTAAGTACCTGAAAATAAAATAAAATAAAAAGAAAATATATAATAGGGCAACACAAGATACATAATGTAAATACATAGATACCAGCATCGGGTGAAGCATACAGGAGTGTAGTATTAATCAGGTTAGTCCATAAGTGTCGTTTAGGAGACTGGTAACAGCGGGGAAGAAGTTGTTATAAAGGACTTAATTGGCTGCAAAGCTCTTTGCGATGTCCTGAAGTCATGAAAGGTACTATATAAAAGCAAGTTTTATTCTGTAAAAATCACAAAATTAACTGTAAAAATTTCAATGAATATTCTGACATTTGGATGTGAAGGCCTTTTGACTGAAATGTTCCTTGCAGTAAAATTAAAGTCGCCATTGTCCGAGATGACCATAGGCTGCTTTCCCGTTTGAGGGGGCGAGCTGGTGATGATTTAACCTGAGGATCACCACACCTCAGGCGTGGGGCAAGGTTGAGAAGGTGGGATTTCATGAAGTAGCAGTGGCCATTGTTTTGTCACCATAACTTTCCCAGCAATGTGTCTTGTGATCTCCGCTTCTGGTGTATCTATAACAGACAAACTCTAGCTGCTCCGAGGAAATTTGTTTACTGCTCAGAAAAAGGATGTTGCATTTTACAAAATATGGGTTGACTTATTGCTAAATACTGAAACAAAGTTTTGACAGATTTATTTTTACAGCAAGATTAATGCCGATTTGCACTCCCTAAACCTACAAGGGCCATTAATGGCACATTCGTAGGTTGCACTAAACATGGTCCAGATAAATTGTACAGCTGTCTACATGAGGTTACAATCAAAAAACATCCTTCTGGGGAGATAGCGGCTGCTGTTGGTGCAACACTCACCCAACAACTAGGATTGTCACTAGATCCTAGCTGGCCACAGGTGAGTGATGGCAGGCGGGCAATCATGGAATGGAATGGGGGTTGCATTGGACACAGGGTGAGAGGGGTCAGCAGCAAGGGTAGGGGGATGGCTCTCAGGCACGTTACTGTTTATGGGATTTTGCTATGCACAAATTGAATCCCCCCCACCACCCTGCTCCCCTCAGGACCCCGCAAACAACCCTGGATGGATTTGCTTGTCATCCTCCCCACATAGCGAGTCCCCCATCCACCACTAGATTAACAACAGCAGCAGTGGGATGAGGCCCTGAAGAGGGACTTAAGTCAATTTAATCGGGGTGGAGGCATGAAATCAGCAGAGTCCCCACAAACCACTCTCCCATCCAATTAAGTGCTACTGAACACGCCATGGGAAGGCATCAAATATTCCGCCGCATACTTGTCTACCTGTTGCAATTGTATCAAACTGTTAGGCTACATTTTCATGTATGTGCTCTGGTATCTGATTTGGATCGATAAAGTCTTGACCTGATTGGAGCAAAAGCAGGAACCCTGGGCGCGATTCTCCACTCCCACGCCGGTTGGGAGAATCGCCTGGGCTGCCAAAATTTCCGGGGACGCCGGTCCGACGCCCTCCCGCGATTCTCCCGAGCGGCGGGAACGGCCCGGTCGGGTGTTGCGGGCCGGAGAATCGCCGGAGACACCGAAAATGGCGATTCTCCGGCACCCCCGCTATTCTGAGGCCCGGATGGGCCGAACGGCCAGGCCAAAACGGTGGGTTCCCCCCGGTGCTGTCCACACCTGGTCACTGCAGTCGTGAGCGGTGCGTGAACGCTGGGGGGGCGGCTTGTGGGGGGGGGGCGAGGGGGGATCCTGCACCGGGCTTTAGCTGGAATGTGGGGTGGCCCGCGATCGGTGCCCACCGATCGTCGGGCTGTCCTCTCTGAAGGCGGACCTCCTTCCTTCCGCGGCCCCGCAAGATCCGTCCCCCATCTTCTTGCGTGGCGGACTTAGAGAGGACGGCAACCACACATGCGCGGATGACGCCCGTTATGCGGCGCCGGCCGCGTCATCTATGCGGCGCCGCTTTTATGCGGGCGACAAGGCCTGGCACGTGTAGATGACGTGGCCACGATCCTGGCCCATTGTCAGTGCCTGAATCGGTCGGGACCGGGGCCGTTCCGTGCCACCGTGAACCTCGACGGCATTCACGACGGCGCGGCCACTTCGGTGTGTGAGTGGAGAATAATGTATATTCTTCATAATCAGAGCCAGCATAGTGTGCTAAAAGAGGCTTCCGTTCTCAGTGTGGCCCAGATTTTCTGCATTATGGATTGCCACTCCATTGTGGTGACCATCCCGAAAATGGGGTGCATAATTCTCTGTTTGGGTGGTATGGGCTGGATTCACCATTTTTGAGACTACGTGCGGAGGATCTATGGCATTTAATGTCAAAAATAATCAGTGCCGACACCTCACCAATCCTGCGACCGGTGAGGGTCTGGCAGTCGTGCGGAGTAAAAATCCCGGCTCCTATGATATAAACAGCCCAAGAATGGCCGGGTCCGTGGCCGTTCATGTGCATGGAAACAACCTGCAGTGGTCACGCCGTAAAACATGGTGCCGGCTATACGTGGACCCGACCTGACAGATAGTGCCCCCCTGGCCACCCTCTGGCCACCCCCCACCAGTCCCCCCAGCCCTCGCGGAAGCCCCCCCCAGCCAGCAGCACGACTCCCTCCCGACTGGACACAATCTGCAGCCGCCACGCCGTGTTCCCGACCATTGAGACCACACGTCAACCGTGCGGCCAGGAACTCAGCCTATCGGGGCGGAGCATCAGAGGAGGCCCTTCAGGTGACGTGTTGAAGCCTTTCCGATGGCATGCCGCGTGTGATGCAATGACGCCATTTTGGAGGGGGAAGGATACAAAACCTGTGACAAACAGGCGCCACCTCCGATTTTGGAGTCAGAAGGGATTCTCCGCCCAATCGGCAATTATGAAATTGACGTCGGGGAACGGTGAATCCCACCCAAGTTCTCCTGCCAGAGCAGAATTGTCACCTGATTTGCGGGAGAGCAAAAGTATAAGCCTTCGTCATACAAATTATGCATGGTGAGGATTGCGAGCGGGCCATTTTGAGCGGGCGGCCCGATAGCGAGGTCCTGAGGCTGGCAACCCCCCACAGTAGCGAATTTGAAGGCCCCATATCCTGGGTTTTCTGGATCTGCCCCGTACCGGGGTGACCCGACCCTCCCACATGACAGAGACCGCCCTGAATAAGAGACCCCCCAGAGACCCCTTAAATAAAGAGGACTCCCCAGACCCCATAAATAAGAGACCACCGCCTAGAGACCCCCTCCATAAGAGACCCCCGAGACCCCCAAAATAAAGAGATCAACCCCAGAGATATCTTAAATAAGAGACCCCCCATGAGACCCCCTAAATTATTATACCCCCCCCCACCCACACACACACTCCCCAGAAATGTGAACCCTATCAGAAAGCCCCCAAAAAGAGACCCCTGTCAGGAAGCCCCCCAAAAAAGAGACTCCTGTCAAGCTTCTTGACAGGGGTCACTTTTCTGGGGTATTCCTGACAGGGGTTTCTCTTCTGAGGGTTTCCTGACAGGGGTCACTTTTCTGAAGGGTCTTTGGGGCTCTCTTTATATTGGGGTCTTTGGGAGGATCCTTATTTAGGGGGTGTGTGGTGGGGGGATGCTGGGGGTGTCTGGTGTTGGTGGGGTGGGTAGGTCTTGCATTGTGGAGGAAAGGGTGGCCCTCGGATGAACTTTGGGGGCAGTTCCTTTAAAGAGTTACCCCCTTGGCCCACTGCGAGGTGCATTTCATCAGAGCCACGCTTGTCAGGACCAGTAATGATCCTCGCTCATATGATTCCTCGCCTAGAGGAACGGAGAATCACTTGGGCCTGGAGAATTTGGTGCCAGCCCGCTAAGTGGATGCAAATGGATCTTAATGACCAATTTGCATCCTCCTGCTGGTGAGAGGCGTAACCTCGATCGCCGGCAACGGGCCGGAGCCGGGTGCCGATTCCATTTTTAATCACGACGGTAGATTCTCTGCTTCCTTTGAAATTCCACCACTGACATTGCGAGCCAGGAATTTTGCCCAGGGTTTACACATGCACAGATTAAATCACCAGCTGCCTCCACTGGGGTAGGATTTTCGTAGTTCAGGAGTGTGAAACTCAGAGTGTTCGGAATAGTCCAGGTAAGAGGAGGTCAGAACTTGGTGGATTCATTTGGATAGGCAAGCCCTTTGGATCATGTCCCAGGACATCTTTGGGAGAGTTATCCTATGTCACCTCATGAGCTGCCGTTCAATAGAGTTGCCCGCTTATGAATTGGCAAACGGGTCCTGGGAGTTGGCGGGGGGGGGTGGGGGGGGCTTCTGCCCCTCAGGTCTTTGATCCTGGGGGAAGGCCCACCACTGAATAGTTCAATACTGAGTGGCAATTAATTATAGGCCTTTCCGAAAAGAGTTGATGCAGGGTTCCCGCTGGTTCTCCAGCTGCTGGGCTAGATCGCTGTCACCTCCAATAAATACCATCAATGGTGTGTAACCAGCCTGATAAAATGAAGAAAAATATTAAATTTCATTCATCAGCTCAGCACAAAGAGTAGTTGGAAGAGAATCATAGGCAAAAGATATGGCCAACTGTTCTCTGCCAAAATTTGTTTACACCTTTTGCCTTCTCCACCATGTCTTCCTCAACCCCACCCAAGATTGACTTGCTTGGAGTCAGAGTTGGCCACTTTCTGGCAGGTTATCAACTGGCGTGTTGCATCAGGACTCCCATTGGCTGCTCGCAGCTCACCAATTAGATTCAAATGACACTCAAGACAATTAGGCCGGCACTGAGCATATTTACTGTTTCACTGACTTACTGGATATTTTGGGTACAAGTTACATTTCTTGCTCTTTCTCTTTCTTCAGATGTTTCTTCTGTGATGAGTATAAAAATTGTTATGTATTGTATTTCATATTTGTGACAGTAATGTTATTAAAAATCCTGATTTAAAATACATACAAGTAGTGTGTCTACTAAAGCTGTAAAAGGTGAGGTAATAATTCATTCTGACCACTTACTTGGTTACAGATAAAGGGCTAATGCAACATTGTTTATATTTTGGATGGTTCTCTGGAGTATAGATAATTTATGAAAGTGTGTATTTAGTCCTAGCTAAGCAGGTCATGGAATTTAGTGGGATACAGATGATGTAGTTAATGGGTGGGGCCAGGTATGTCTCCAAATGTCTCTGCACAGCTAAGCAAGTAACCTGTGTTAACTTTATTTATAAGTGGCATTTGAAAGGTATTAGGTTGTTTAAGTGGAATTATTGGCAGTTGTAGATATAAAGTTCAAGTTTTTCCTTTTATTTAAGAACTATTTAACTGATGAAAGCTATTTGTTTGATGTTAATGTGGTTAATTCCGTGTTTAAATTAAAGTTTTTTTTCAACATAAACTATTGGTCTGAGTCATCACTCTAGGGTAAAGTATCCTTTCCTCTCAGTTTTACAAATTGAGAAATTGATGGGATTCTTGTCCAGTATCCTAACATCTCAAAGTAGTTTAAACAATTCTTTTTTCACAGCTACTTGTAGCTGTTTCTAAAATGTTTAAAAATCCAATTTAAAAAAAAACATTTTACCAAATAAGGGACTATTTAGCGTGGCCAATCCACCGACCCTGCACATCTTAGGGTTGTGGGGGTGGGAACATCGCAGACACGGGGAGAATGTGGAGACAAGGGCTTACCCACAACCACCACGACAGACATTATTGGAGGAGTTACTGGACACAAGCATACTAGAGAAAGGAAACTGTAGCGACATGTTTGACCGACTGGTAAAAGGGGCCAACACCATACTGGACGCAACAAGAATGAAGTGGGAGGGAGACCTGCAGATCGAAATAGGGTGGGGACTCTGGAGCGAAGCACTGCATAGGGTCAACTCCACCTCCACGTGCGCAAGGCTCAGCCTGACGCAACTAAAAGTGGTACATGGAGCCCACTTAACAAGAACACGTATGAGTAGGTTCTTCCCGGAGGTGGAGGACAAATGTGAACGGTGCCAAGGAGGCCCGGCCAACCACGCCCACATGTTCTGGTCTTGCCCCAGACTTGTGGAGTTCTGGACAGTCTTCTTCGAGGCAATGTCCAAAGTGGTGGGGGTGAGGGTGGAGCCATGCCCGAAAGTGGCGGTCTTCGGAGTTTCAGACCAGACAGATCTATTCCTGGGGAGATTATCATAGAATTTACAGTGCAGAAGGAGGCCATTCGGCCCATCGAGTCTGCACCGGCTCTTGGAAAGAGCACCCTACCCAAGGTCAATACCGCCACCCTATCCCCATAACCCAGTAACCCCACCCAACACTAAGGGGAATTTTGGACACCAAGGGCAATTTATCACGGCCAATCCACCTAACCGGCACATCTTTGGACTGTGGGAGGAAACCGGAGCACCCGGAGGAAATCCACGCACACACGGGGAGGACGTGCAGACTCCGCACAGACAGTGACCCAAGCCGGAACTGAACCTGGGACCCTGGAGCTGTGAAGCAATTGTGCTATCCACAATGCTACCTGCTGCCCCGAGGATGGCAGGTGTCCTTGCCTTTGCCTCCCTGATCGCCCGCCATAGAATCCTGATCAGCTGGCGGTCAGCAGCACCACCCAAAGCTGCAGACTGGCTGTCCGACCTCTCAGAATCTCTCCAAATGGAGAAAATCAAATTCGCCATCCGAGGGTCAGATGACGGCTTCCACAGAACGTGGGAGCCATTCACCCAATTGTTCCGAGACCCGTTTGTGGCCAACAAACAAGCAGACGAATAGCCAGGTAGCCAAGAACCAGGGGAAAGCAGCCAAAGCACGAGAGGGAGAGATAGACCGGGAGAGGGGGACAGCTCAATCTAAGAGGAAGGAAAGGCGAACCACAGGGTGGGGGGAGAAAGAGGAGGCGGAGGGGGGTGGGAGGAGGGAAGAGACAGGGAACAATAGAGGAGAGCCAGGGAGGTAGGTGGGGCGGGGGGGTGGGGTGAGGCAGGGAAGCATTAACTAACTTGACATCCACAGGAACAGAGACAAATGAGAATACAGGCGGAGGACGGGAGGACCGGCTGAAGCGGCAATGTGCACGAGACGACAACGGCAGCGAAATCCGTCCGGGAGAAGCAAGGGGCAACACCAGCACCAGATCCATTCAAGGATTTCCCTCTGGAATTGTCTCTCTAGCACCCAAATGCATATCTACCCCCCTCCCCACAAACAGATGCCTACTTATGTGTGTAAATAATTTTGCCAAGTGTACAGAGTTGCTGCGGCTGGGCGGGTGCATTATACCCTGCCAGTTACAGTGTTTGATTTTGTACTTCTCTTGTGTTGTTACTGTTTTTTTTCTCCTCTCCCCTTGTGATTTGTGTGTGTGCCCTTCCCTTCTATATAGATATATATATCATATCTTGTTTACACAACGGCAAAATACTTTGTTCAAAAATCCAATAAAAAATATTTATAAAAATAAAAAGCAAATGTGCAAACTCCATACGGACAGTGACCCAAGGCCGGAATCAAACCTGGGTCCTCGGCGCCATGAGGCAGTAGTGCTAACAACTGCACCACCGTGCCAATTTTAAGCAGTCAGATGACAGATATTTTGAAGTGGATTTTAAATTTCCCCCATGGGTTCCTCACAGCAGGCATTGTCAAACTCGGGGGCGCGACCTGCGGGTGGGTCGTGGGCGGGTGTCGGGAGGATCGCGGAGCCGTCCGTCGTGGTGCTCCCGATTGCGCAAATCTGTTGGCGGATCTATCTGCTGTTAATAACGCCGGCTGCAAGCGGCCTTCAAAATGGCCACGAACATGTAAAAAAAATGCGGCCGCACTGCGCATGCGTGCCCGATCATCGGCGCATATGCGCAAAACTATGCGCATGCGCACCAATGATCGGGCACGCATGCGCAGTGCGGCCGCTTTTTTTTAAACGGTCGCAGTTTTTTGTTTTACAAGGTCGGGGGGTTTTATTCATTTATTTTATTCACAAGTTCGGGGGGGGGGGGTTTATTTGATAAAATTTTATAGGAAAAAAATGCAGAACTTTGGACAGATGGAGACTCTATACTTTCCGACACCGGAAGGCTTCAGCTTCATCCAACAGGTTCCATTGGAGGAGCGTGTACGAGGGCAAAGGGACCCAAAACCTTTTCCTCCATTTTTGTCAGCAGCAAACAAGGTAAGAGAAAATGGTGGGTTGCACAGGTTGGCCGGCGTGGGTCGCGAAGGTCGGCCGGATTGGGTCCCGAAGGTTGGCAGGTTGGTAAAAATGGGTCCCCGGAAAAACGTTTGAAGAACATTGCCTTACAGCATCAATGGCTGGCCTGCTCAAAGGAGACAAAGGCTCAGCAGCAAATGAATTATGGCAGCCATTGAGTACAGCTGTGTTGTCAAACCAACAGGAGGTTCAGTTAAGCCAAGGATTGAATTGCACATGGGAGCCCACATTGGAGGGTCTCTCACAGCCACTTCACACAGTGCAGGCAGAACTTGGGGAGAGGCTTTGAGCCTTGGGGGCTCCATTTCTCAATGGGAGGTATTTGACTTGTTGCTAACTTTGCCTTAGTTTAATTGCTCTGTTTTATCGCCTTTGCTCTTGAGTCGCCAGGTATCTTTATGATACCGCAACGTGGTTCAAGTCCGAGTAATGATCAATAATCCAATACATCGATTAGTAAGATTGAAATCAAAGCACATTTATTATACACAGTAATCGCTACTCATGCACAAATTCTACGTCTAAGCTACTTCTACAACTAACAGGCCTATACTTAACTTGGAACTGGCCCACCAGGTCAGGGAAATGAATGGCCTTTCGTTCGGGTTCTGAGCCTGCGGGATTCGAAGTTGGTACAGGTTGGTAGCTAGGAGCGCCTATCTCGTAGCGAGCATTGAAGTAAGACTTACAGGTTCGATCGGCTGCTGAAGAGTGAAGAGCTGGCGAAGCAGTGGTGAAGAGCTGAAGAGCTGAGGAAGAGAACGACTTAAACTTGGGGCTCAATTCTTATAGTCCCCAGGGGCTTCCCGCCTTTCGGGGCGGACCCTGTACCTGGTCCCAAGTGATTGGACTTTGTCCCAATCGCTTGGTTCTATTTTCTCCAATGCTGGAGCGGTCCCCTGATCGATGGGCGGTCTTGAGTTGGTCGTTCACCTCCCTTTGTGTCAGCTTCTGCTGGCACCGAAGAGTCTGGTTTTGCTTTGTGTGTCTAAATGTTGCTTATTGTTCCCGGGGATTGCTCATTAGTATGCAGATGGCTGGTGTTTTGTTATGCTGATGGTTGCTGGTATCGATCTTGTCTGGCCTTTCCAGAGGTAAGTACACAGCCAACCTGCAGCTGCTCATTTTTGTCCTGTTGGCTGACGTTCCCATCAGCCTTTGCCGTTCGCCATTTTGAATCGGGAGTTGGCCATTTTAAGTGGCTACAGACTCCTTCAGTGAACAGAGGACAGGTTCAGCCACATGAGTACAGTTGCAAGCAGCAGGAGGAACAGTATCCTCATGAAGATGTGAGCGGATGCAAACAAGGAAGGTGTGTGCAGCCAAGAATAGGTTGAACATTTGCATTGAACACAACTCAATAGAAAGGACTTACATCGAGAGAGTCTGCTTCCTGGTGATGTTGAAACACCAGTGTCATAGGTTTAGGTATTTGGGGATTCAGATAGTGAGGAAATGGACGGGGCTCCATAAGTGGAACTTAACAAAGCTGGTGGAGAAAGCCAGACAGGATCTTAGGAGGTGGGATACACTGCACTTAATGTTGGCGGGGTGGGTCCAAGTGGTGAAAATGAATATTCTGTCGAGGTTCTTGTTTATCTTTCAGGCTAACCGATCTTTAAACAAAAGGCCTTTTTTCGGAAAGTGGACACGATTATCTCGGACTTTGCATGGGCAGGGAAGATGCCGAGGGTGGGGAGGACTGAGGCAGAGGCAGCAGGGGGGGTTGGCATTGCCGAACTTCCTTCATTATTATTGGCGGTGAATGTGGACAAGGTACAGCGGTGGTGGGAAGGAGAAGGGATTAAGTGGATTAGGATGGAGGAGGAATCTTGTGAGGAGTCTAATTTGAGGGCTATGGTGACGGAAACATTACTAATGGCTCTGAGTAGGTATTCAGGGAGCCCAGTGGTGCAGTCCACGGTGAAGATATGGAATCAGCTGAGGAGGCATTTTAAGATGGAAAGGATGTCGGTGCTACGCCGCTGTGCAAGAATCATGGGTTTGAGCCGGGGGGGGGGGGGGGGAGGTGGATAGTGTATATAGGAGGTGGAGGGAAGTGGGGCTGGTTAAGGTGAGGGATTTGTATTTGGAGGAAGGACTCACCAGTCTGGAGGAACTAAGGGAGAGGGTAGAGCTGCTGAGGGGTAGTGAGTTCAGGTATCTGCAGATTAGGGACTTTGCACGAAAGGTCTGGAAGGGGTTCCCTAGGTTGCCGGGATACACCCTGCTGGAGCGACTGCTGCTTCTGGATGTGGAAGGGGAGGAAAAATTGGGGATATATATAAGTGGCTGGGGGAGCAGGGAGGTGAGCAGGTGGTGAAGATCAAGGAGAAATGGGAAGCGGAGTTGGGAATGGAGATCAATTGGGGAGTATGGAGTGAGGCACTGCGAAGGATAAACGGGACCTCCTCTTGAGCAAGGATGATCCTGATACAGTTTATGGTGGTGCACAGGGTGCATATGACTCGGGCGAAAATGAGTGGGTTCTTTCAGGGGGTAGCAGATGAGTGTGACAGGTGTGGGCAGGGGCCAGCGAATTATGCGCGTATGTTTTGGGGTTGTGAAAAATTTGGAAGATTCTGGGCG
Source organism: Scyliorhinus torazame (assembly GCF_047496885.1). Lineage (NCBI taxonomy): Eukaryota > Metazoa > Chordata > Chondrichthyes > Carcharhiniformes > Scyliorhinidae > Scyliorhinus > Scyliorhinus torazame. Next base: position 212,257,435 of record NC_092710.1, read on the forward strand.
GGTGTGTTCGCGGTCTTAGCCAGGATAGTGGAGGTTGACCCGGACCCTATGGTGGCGTTATTTGGGGTTTCAGAGAAGCCGGAGCTCATGGAGAGGAGGATGGCTGATGTCGTGGCCTTCGCCTCTGATTGCACGGTGGCAAATATTGCTGGCGTGTCGGTCGGCATCGCCACCGGGGGTAGTGGCATGGTTGGGTGACCTGTATGACTTCCTGCGGTTAGAGAAGATAAAGTATGTCTTAAGGGGCTCAGCAATGGAGTTTGAGAAAAGGTGGGGGATGTTTGTCACAGTGTTTGAGGAGTTATTCGTCGCAGGGCTGGGGGGTGGGTGATTGGGGGGGGGGGGTGATGGCACGAGCCCGGTGGTGGCGGCAACGCTAAGGATCTGGGGCCTGTGGAGACGGCACAGGGGTGCAATGGGAGCATCGGTGTTGTCCCCAATCAGGGGTAACCACCGGTTTGTCCCGGGGAAGATGGACGGGGGTTCCAGAGCTGGCATCGGGCAGGGATTGGAAGAATGGGGGACTTGTTCGTCGACAGGACGTTTGCCAGCCTAGGGGCACTGGAGGAGAAGTTCGAGTTACCCCCGGGAAATGCCTTTAGATATATGCAGGTGAGGGCTTTTGTGAGGCGACAGGTGGGGGAATTCCCGTTGCTCCCGGCACAAGAAGTTCAAGATAGGGTGATCTCGGGTGTATGGGTCGGGGAGGGCAAGGTGTTGGAAATACACCAGGAGATGAAAGAAGGGGGGGAAGCGCTGGTTGAAGAGTTGAAGGGTAAATGGGAGGAGGAGCTGGGGGAGGAGATCGAGGAAGGTCTGTGGGCTGATGCCCTAGGTAGGGTTAATTCCTCCTCCTCGTGTGCCAGGCTCAGCCTGATACAATTTAAGGTGGTCCACAGAGCGCACTTGACGGGGGTGAGGTTGAGTAGGTTCTTTTGGGTAGAGGACAGATGTGGAAGGTGCTCAGGGAGCCCGGCGAACCATGTCCATATGTTTTGGTCATGCCCGGCACTGGAGGGGTTCTGGAGAGGTGTGGCGGGAGCAATATCTCAGGTGGTGAAAGTCCGGGTCAAGCCAAGCTGGGGGCTAGCAATATTTGGCGTAGTGGACGAACCGGGAGTGCAGGAGGCGAAAGAGGCCGGCATTCTGGCCTTTGCGTCCCTAGTAGCCCGGCGAAGGATCTTGCTAATGTGGAAGGAGGCGAAGCCCCCCAGCCTGGAAGCCTGGATAAATGATATGGCTGGGTTCATAAAGTTGGAGAGGATTAAGTTCGCCTTGAGAGTGTCTGCGCAGGGGTTCTGCAGGCGGTGGCAACCGTTCCTAAACTATCTCGCGGAGCGTTAGAGGAAGGTCGGTCAGCAGCAGCAGCAACCTTGGGGGGGGGGGGGGGTGGTCAGGACGTCCGGGGAGGGGGGATGGGGGGGAAAGGGGGGACTGCCTGGGAGGGTGGATGAGCAAGAGATAACATGAAGGTTTGGGGAAACTGGCACGTACGGGTGAGGGCCAGTGTACAAAGCTGTGTAAATATATCATTTTGCCATGTATATATCTTGCTCTGCGCGAATTCTCGTTTTTTTTTTGTTACGAGGCAGGGGGGTTATTGTTTGAAAGGGAGAAAACTTGTGTTAAAAAACTTTAAGAAATATATATATTTTTAAAAATGATTGGCAATGAGGGGGTGTTTTGAAGAGGCAGAAGACCAATGGTGGGGGAGCAGATGATTGGGAGGGGAAGGAAGTAATCGAGAGGGAGGGAGAGGGGAAAATGATTGGGAGGTAGAAAGCAATCGGGCGGTTGGAGGCCAGGTAAGAGAGAGTGGAGTGATTGGGAGAGGATGGTAAATAGAAGGTGGCCAAAGTGAGGCTAGAATGCCCTTCAGCACAGCAGGGAACCCTCCCCTGGCTCGCTATTCTGGTAAGAATTTTTAAGGATTGTTGGGAGCATGATGCAGGCTATTTTTACCTGAACTCAACCAGTTTGTTGCTTATAACCACCTAATTGAATTTGTCAAGGGCCTCCCATGTGTATCAGACACTGGTCCTGGGCACTACTTTTTCTGACTTTATTAGTATAGGTTTTGCGTCTGAAGAATGTGTGCCACAACTTCAGGGTTATTCCAGCAGCACAAACTGAAATGACAGATCTCAGTGGTTAAAGAAGGCATCCCACCGCCACCTTCTCAAGGGCAACTAGGGATGGGCACTAAATGCTGGCATTGCCAGCGATGCACACATTCCATAAATTAAGTTAAAAAAGTATATAATTAAAGTCATTGAGATACTTAGAAAGTTTCACAAATTACATCATATCTTAGCATACATGATAAAGAATAAAGACAAAATTAGATGGCTTATTACACTTCAGTCGAAGCAAACCACATTACTTCTTATTATTATAATCTCGTGGATAGCTGTAAGCCAAGATAACCATATTTACCAAAGCCAAAATGAAAGAATTATTGAACAAAATTTCATTTCTTGAAACTATTTTCTTTAACATGAATCAGAATCAGCATAAACTAAACATAGCTGAATAGTAAATCAGTCACTCCAAACTATTACATGGAATGGTCAATGCATGAAAGATGGGTCTCACAGAGTTTCTAGCCACTCCACCCACACCAATTTCAGCCACATATTCCACAGGCAGAATTCCAGACCCTTTCCTTCAAGGACTTAGCTGATTGTCTGCAGGTCTCAACGTCCATTTAAACATGATTCTGCCTGTGTAATTTTTTAGGTCCTTCTCAACTCTCAGCTCCCATTGGTCATGACACTCTGGATCTATCAGAACTGCCTTTACCTTGGCACAGTATGGTGAATCCAGGCATTCAATCACTCAGAAGTGAAAGAAATGGCGGCAAAGTCTGTTCAGGCATTCAGCTCTCTGGCTCAAGCTTTCGAACTGCCTCCTCTCTCCAACTCTTCTCTTTCTTTGTCTGTTGGCCATGTGATCTTTGTTTTTCAGCTTCATTCCTGTTGATACTGTTTGTTGTGCTGCTATATATTGGATTATGGGTTCCTTAGATGTCTCAGTCAGGAGATCGCGAGACTTATATGTTCAAATATGCACCCTTTTTTGGTAGTTTTTAACTGCTTACAGTTCCTCGGTGACTATCATGCATGGTGAAGTTCACCATGCAGCATGCAGCTTGGCTGCTTACTTAGTGTTTCTCTCTACACTGTTCTTTTACCATGTGACTTTGTGCATGCTACCAGTGCTATTCTCCAATCTCATGTTAGCCTTTGCTCTGCCAAACACCTTTACATTACAATGCATGCAGGCACATATCACAACATCTCCCGTTCTTCTCCAAAGAAAACTTTCCTCCCCTCTAACGGAGCATTACAATACAATATTTTACTCGCTATCCCTGCTCTCCAGTCTTAAGTTTCTGACTTTATAAATTCATATGGTCTTGAGTCTTGACAGGTCGTCCACATCTCGGTCTGTCACGTTTGGAAGGGTGGTAGTACTAATCTGTGTTTCTGGTATTTGGCTATTTCCATTTAATTCACTTTTTGCACTCATTCAAATTGTGTTTTTCTTTATTAACAACTCGTTTGCCTTTTTTTGGATACTGTGGGTTTGTCCTGTTCCTTCTGAGGGGAATGTGCATTCTGTTCATCCCTGGACTAGACTCAAACTTTCCTTTTTTGTGGTGTCAACCATATTCTTGCTGTATTTTTATGTTTCACAAATGGAACCTTGTTTCACAATCTCAGCCAAACATGTGTTTGCTGTTGTACTTCAAATAATTTTGCACGCTTATCAACCTTGTCATTCAGCTCAATGGCTTTCAGTGTG